>NC_073228.2:30757500-35757500 GCF_029281585.2 Gorilla gorilla gorilla | reverse complement strand
CTCAATGAAATAAAAGACGATATAAACAAATGGAAGAACATTCCATGCTCATGGGTAGAAAGAATCAATATCGTGAAAATGACCATACTGCCCAAGGTAATTTATAGATTCAATGCCATCCCCATCAAGCTACCAATGACTTTCTTCACAGAATTGGAAAAAACTGCCTTAGAGTTCATATGGAACCAAAAAAGAGTCCACATTGCCAAGTCAATCCTAAGCCAAAAGAACAAAGCTGGAGGCATCATGCTACCTGACTTCAAACTATACTACAAGGCTACAGTAACCAAAACAGCATGGTACTGGTACCAAAACAGAGATACAGACCAATGGAACATAACAGAGGCCTCAGAAATAATGCTGCATATCTACAACCATCTGATCTTTGACAAACCTGACAAAAACAAGAAATGGGGAAACGATTCCCTATTTAATAAATGGTGCTGGGAAAACTGGCTAGCCATATGTAGAAAGCTGAAACTGGATCCCTTCCTTACACCTTATATAAAAATCAATTCAAGATGGATTAAAGACTAAATGTTAGACCTAAAACCATAAAAACCCTAGAAGAGAACCTAGGCAATACCATTCAGGACATAGGCATGGGCAAGGACTTCATGTCTAAAACACCAAAAGCAATGGCAACAAAAGCCAAAATTGACAAATGGGATCTAATTAAACTGAGGAACTTCTGCACAGCAAAAGAAACTACCATCAGAGTGAACAGGCAACCTACAGAATGGGAGAAAATTTTTGCAATCTGCTCATCTGACAAAGGGCTAATATCCAGAATCTACAATGAACTCCAACACATTTACAAGAAAAAAACAAACAACCCCATCAAAAAGTGGGCAAAGGACATGAACAGACACTTCTCAAAAGAAGACATTTATGCAGCCAAAAGACACATGAGAAAATGCTCATCATCACTGGCCATCAGAGAAATGCAAATCAAAACCACAATGAGATACCATCTCACACCAGTTAGAATGGCGATCATTAAAAAGTCAGTAAACAACAGGTGCTGGAGAGGATGTGGAGAAATAGGAACACTTTTACACTGTTGGTGGGACTGTAAACTAGTTCAACCATTGTGGAAGTCAGTGTGGCGATTCCTCGGGGATCTAGAACTAGAAATGCCATTTGACCCAGCCATCCCATTACTGGGTATATACCCAAAGGATTATAAATCATGCTGCTATAAAGACACATGCACACGTATGTTTATTGCAGCACTTTTCACAATAGCAAAGACTTGGAACCAACCCAAATGTCCAACAATGATAGACTGGATTAAGAAAATGTGGCACATATACACCATGGAATACTGTGCAGCCATAAAAAATGATGAGTTCATGTCCTTTATAGGGACATGGATGAAGCTGGAATCCATCATTCTCAGCAAACTATTGCAAGGACAAAAAACCAAACATGAAGAGAACCGCATGTTCTCACTCATAGGTGGGAATTGAACAATGAGAACACATGGACGCAGGAAGGGGAACATCACACACCAGGGCCTGTTGTGGGATGGGGGGAGGGGGGAGGGATAGCATTTGGAGATATACCTAATGTTAAATGACGAGTTACTGGGTGCAGCACACCAGCATGGCACATGTATACATATGTAACTAACCTGCACATTGTGCACATGTACCCTAAAACTTAAAGTATAATAAAAAAAAGAAGTTAAAGCATTAAAAAAATAAACATGGGAGTGCAAAAAAAAGATTTTAATTTTTTTGAGCAATTGTAAATGGTATTGCACTTTTAACTTGCATCCATGTAGTCATTACTAGTATACATAAATACAATTGATTTTTGTATGTTCATCTCGTATCTTGTGACCTTGCTGAACTCATTTATTAGTTCCAGTGGTCTTTTTGTAGATTTGTTGGGATTTTCTACAGACAATAATTTCATCTGCACAAAGGAATGGTTTTATTTTTTCAAGCCAGTGATTTTTTTCTAGTTAGCATTTCAATAAAATGCCTTTTATTGCATTTTCTTGCTTACTATTACTGACTAGAACTCACAAAATTATGATAAATAAGAGTGATGAGAGCTGCATGACTTATTCTTGATCTTAGGGGGAAGCATTGTCTTTTACCATTTACTGTTCATGTTAGCTGTTGGATTGTTGGTAGATGTTCTTTATCAAGCTGAGGATGTTCGTTCTGTTGATATTTTCTGAGCGTTATTATCATGAATGAATGAATGCTGAATTTTGTTTAATGCTTTTTCTGCATCAATTGATATGATTATGTGAGTTTGCGCCTTTTATCTGTTAATATGGTGAATTACATTGATTGGTGTCCAAATATTGAATAAGCCTCACATCCATTGAATAAACACCACTTTGTCCTGGTATATAATTATTTTTATATGTTTCTGAATTCCATTTGCTAATATTGGTTAATGATTTTTTGCATCTACATTTGTGAGTAATATTTTCTTTTTTGGCACTGTCTTTATCCAGTTTTGTTACCAAGATAATATCAGGTTTATAAGACAAAATATTATGTGTTCCCTCCTCTTTTGGGTTGGAAGAGATTGTATAACATTTGTGTTAATTCTTTAATTCTTTTTGGAACGTTTGGTAGAAAATTCTCCAGTGAAACAATTTTGGACTAGACATTACTTTTTTTGATGTTTCTAAATTATAGATTCAATTTCCTTAATGGTTAAAAGACAGTTAAAATCATCTATTTCATATTGGGTGAGTTGTGATAGTCTGTGTTTTAAGAAAGTGATCCATTTCATTACAGGTGTCAAATTTATACTTATAAAATTATTTATTATAGTCCCTTATTATCCTTTTAATATCTGTACAGTTGGTAATGACATCCCCACTTAATTCCTGATATTGGTAAATTGCATCTCTTTTTCTTTTCTTCAACAGTTAATAGAGGTGCCAATTTTATCTTTTAAAAGACATTTTCTCTGTTTCATTGATTTTCTCTGTTGCTTTTCCTATTATCAATGTTATAGATTTCTGCTCCTTTTTTGATTCATAGATTGGAAGAATTTTTTAAAATCTTTTTTGGCTTTCTTGTGGTACAATGGTGCCCTTTCATCCAGAGGGGATATATCCCAAAACCCCCAACAGATGCCTAAAATCCTGGATAATACTGAACCCTATATACACTATGTTTTTCTTATACATACATACCTATGATAAAGTTTAATTTATAAATGAGGCACAGTAAGTTATTAACAACAATAACTAATAATAAAATAGAATACTTATAACAATATTCTATAGTAAAAGTTATGTAAATATGTTCTCTTTCTCTCAAAATATCTTACTGCACTCTCTTCACCTTTCTTCTTGTGATGATGTGAGATGAGACAATGCCTACAGGATGAGATGAAGTGAGGTGAATAGCGTGGGCATTGTGATGTAGCACTAAACTACTCCTGACTTTCTGATGATACATCATAAAGAGGATCATCCACTTCACATGATCCTGGATCATTGAGCCATGATGATGTCAGTAGTTAGGTATCAGGAGCAGATGAAATCAATGACTAGGGGCGTGTAGTGTATACCACATGGATACGCTGGACAAAGGGATGATTCACGTCCTGGGCAGGACATTGAGGTGGTGCAAGATTTCATCATGCTACCCAAAATGGTGTACAATTTAAAGTTTATGAATTGTTTATTTCTGGAATTTCCCATTTAATATTTCCAGACTGCAGTTGACCACGGATAACTGAAACCACAGAAAGCAAAAGCACAAATTAGGAGAGACTGCTGTGCTTTTGAAAATTAAAAATTGGGCCGGGTGCAGTGGCTCACGCCTGTAATCCCAGCACTTTGGGAGGCCGAGGCGGGCGGATCACGAGGTCAGGAGATCGAGACCATCCTGGCTAACGTGGTGAAACCCCATCTCCACTAAAAATACAAAAAATTAGCCAGATGTGGTGGCGGGTGCCTGTAGTCCCAGCTACTCAGGTGGCTGAGGCAGGAGGATGGCGTGAAGCTGGGAGGCGGAGCTTGCAGTGAGCCGAGATCGAGCCACTGCACTCCAGCCTAGGCGACAGAGTGAGACTCCATCTCAAAAAAAAAAGAAAAGAAAAGAAAAAAAGAAAATTACAAATTGGATATAGTTAAGGTGTACAATTCCATGTTCTGATATATATTGTGAAATGATTATCACTAGCAAGCTAATTAACATATCCATCATCTCACAATTACTTTGTGTGTGAGTGTGTGTGTGTAGAACATTTAAGATCTACTCTAATAACAAATTTCAAGTATACAATTCAGTATTATTAACTATAGTCACCATGCTGTACATTAGATCTCTAGAACTTATTCAACCTGTATAATGGAAATTTTGTAACCGTTGACCAACGTCTCCCCATTTCCTCCCCCTGCCCCCAGATCCTGGCAACCACCATTCTACTCTCTGCTTCTGAGTTCAACTTTTTTAGATGCTACACTAGAGTGACATCATGAAGTATTTCTCTTCTTGTGCCTGGCTTATTTCTTACTTCATTTAGCATAATGTCCTCTAGGTTCATACATGTTGTCACAAATAATAGAACTTCCTCCTTTTAGGGCTACATAATATTTCTCTCACTCGCTCGCTCTCTCTCTCGTGTGTGTGTGTGTGTGTGTACCACATTTCTTTTATCCATTACTCACTGTTCATGTGAAGGTGATTCTTTTTATAAAGTATTGGTTCTGCCACCTACTAGCCATGAGACTTGGGCCTTACTTTTCTCATCTGTAAATTCAGATGCTTCTAATGCTACTTCCCATGACAGGGTTGCTGTGGGGTTCAAAAGAATTGGTGAGTATAAGGGACTCATCAAGTACAGGTTGAGCATCCCTAATCCAAAAATCCAAAATCCAAAATGTTCCAAACTCCAAAACTTTTCAGTGCCAATGTGACGCTACAAACTACCCTGAGTATGTTATATTTTCACTGTATTAACATATGTCATTTTTTTTACTGTTAAGTACTTATGTGTGAAAACGTATACAAACATGATTGCTTATTGGTAGCATATAAATTCAGAGACAGGAATGGCAGTGATGTCAAACAACCACAGATTGTCTACGTGGGTGGCTGCGATAGTGACACTTTCGCCTTCTGTTGGTTCAGTGTACACAAACTTTGCTTCATGCACAAAATTAGCAAAAAAATGTTGTATAAAATTACCTTCAGGGTATTTGTATTAGGTGTATATGAAATGTAAGTGAATTTGGATTTAGACTTGGGTGACATCCCCAAGGTATCTCATTATATATATGCAAATATTCTAAACTCCAAGAAAAAATCCAAAATCTGAAACACTTCTGGTCCCAAGCATTTCAGAGAAGGGATACTCAACTTGTAGTCCCATTATTTTGTGATATCGGTGCTGTTATTTTGTGATCACTCTCTGATCACAGAATCTAGAACTCTTTGCGGTCTCCTCTTCAGGCCTATGGTTCACCTGAAAACTTGGTTCTAAAAAGAAAGAGCCATTCCTAAATATTCTATTCCCATTGGACATTATCTTCCTTCACCCCCACCACCCAGTGTTGGTCTGACCGTAGTGGGTCTACCCCTCCATATCCTGAGGGCTACCATGTGGTTACTGGAAGCCATCCTCAGCCTATCTGATAGTAGACCTGTGTTCTGTGCTTCTGCCCACTCCCACCTTGGCTCTGATTTGCTTAAAATTAAATGATACTTTTCTGTGAGAAGGTGCTTGATTTTCCACATGTGTCTGGCTGCCAATTTCCAGAGGCCTTTTGATTTGACCCTGTCTGTGGTCCAGCACTGCCTATGTAGTCTAGACCCCGAGTATAAAAGAAAGCCAATCCCAGGAGACCTCAGGGTTTGCATCTAGGCATTATTTCTGCTGATCTTACTCTGACTCATTCTCCCAGTGCCTCCTTTCACACTCCTTTAGTTGAATCCCTAACATAGGTACTTCCCACTTTCTCGGAGCCTCTCTCCTAATCCCAGCTGCCCTAACTGCCAAATCTCTGGCCCTCCATGGTCCTCCACAGACCTCCTTTCCTTTGCTGGTCTCCAGTTTTTCAGTCTTTGCTACCTGTCGCCTACTGGAAAGGTCACTAGCTTCCAGCCTCACACCTCTCCAAACCTGCATCTGATTTTGTCATTCATCACATATTTGTAGGGCACCCACTATGTGCTAGGCACTATGCTAAACCTTGGGGTATTATAGTGAACAAGGGATGGATTCCCTGCTCCCATGCAACTCACAGTCTAAAAGGGAGCAGACTAACAAACGACAAGTAAAGAAAGTAGTTACAAACTATGGTTGGTGCTTTTAGAAAAACAACAGGGGGGCGGGCACGGTGGCTCACGCCTGTAATTCCAGCACTTTGGGAGGCCAAGGCAGGTGGATCACAAGGTCAGGAGTTCAAGACCAGCCTGGCCAAGGTGGTGAAACCCCGTCTCTACTAAAAATACAAAAATTAGCCAGGCATGGTGGCGGGCGCCTGTAATCCCAGCTATTCGGGAGGCTGAGGTGGAGAATTGCTTGAAGCAGGGAGGCGAGGTTGCAATGAGCCGAGATCATGCCACTGCACTCTAGCCTGGGCGACAGAGCGAGAATCCAACTCAAAAAAAAAAAAAGAAAAAAAAAACAGGGTGCTGAAATAAAGATTAATGGACATGAGGGAAGGGTATTTCCTCTCTGAGGAAATGATATTTAAGCCAAGACCTGAGAGATGAAAGGGAGCCAGTCCCATGAAACAGGGACAGATGTTTTAGGCAGATGGAACAGTATGTGCAAAGGTTTTAAACAGGACCTCATATGAAGCTGTGCAGATTGTTCAGGGCACAAACAAGCCTGGTCCTGGAGGTAAAGGGAGTGCTGAAACCCAGCCAGGCTCTGTTCCCCAAGCGGTGTGCCACAGTAAGGGGAAGGAACAGGTTCTTTTTCTGAGCCTCATAAAGACACTGTGTGAGCTAGTAGTAATCTGAGCCTTGAGGTGGAAAGAGGATGGCTCTCAGTCCTTTTCTCTTGGTCCTTGGGCTGCAGCCTGGGTTCACATCCTGGGATCTTGCACTCAGCTTACAAATACCCATCCCCATATGCCTGCCCATTCTTAGATTAGTCTATGTTTGATCTTATCTATCAAATGATAACAACTCAGATTTACATGGCATTTTACATTTGCTTCAAATCTTATCTGATCTTCCAATTTCTCTGTAAGGCAGCTAAGGCAGGCATTATTCATTAATTATAATTTGCATAAAATACCATGAATAGATTTTGTGTTTTGGTTAGTTATGTTTCAATAATTGTATATACCCCCTAACCAACACCTAAATCAAGATACAGAACATTTCCAACCGGCCTGAAAGTTTCCTTCTGCCACTGTCCAACCAAATATCCCACCAACCCAGTACGACCTAGGCAGCCAGTGTTTTGATTTCTGTCACTATTGATCAGTTTTTTCAGTACTTGGTCATCACAGGAATGTAATTGTGTAGTAAGTATTCTATTGTGTCTAGGTTCTTTTGCTTAATCTGATGTTTCTGAGATTCATTCACATTATTGTATGTCTCAGTAGTTTATTCCTTTTTTATTGTTGAGTAATAGTCCATAGAATGAATATACCACAATTTGTTTAGCTATTACTCTATTCATGATATTTGGACTATTTCCAGGTTGGCTGTTTTAACTAAGACTGCTATATTCTTGTGTAATTCTTTCCGTGAGCATTTATTTCTCTTTCTTGTGGGTAGAACCCAGAAGTCGAAGTGCTGAGTCATAAGGTATATTATATTTAACTTTGTAAAAGACTGTCAAACAGTTCTCCAAAGGTATACCATTTTATACTCCAATCAGCAACCTAAAGGCACTATAGTTGCTCCACAACCTCACCAACTCTTGGTTTTAGCCATCATAGTGGGTGTAAACTAGTATCTCATTTTAATTTTATGTTATAATTCTCTGAGGACTAATCATATTGAGCACCTTTTTATGTGCTTATTGACCATTTGTATATCTTCTATTGTAATATGTCTATTCTAGCATTTGCAGGGTGACTACTATTAATTTCAATTTATAGATAAGAAAATTAAGACTCAGGTCAAGTGGCCAAAGACTGCAAAGATTCACAGCTAATAAGTAGCAAACCCAAGTCTTTTACTCATATGTCCTGACTCTAACTGGTATTTCATTTCCAATATATTGGACTTTTTCCTACAATGGGTCTCAAGCTCAAGCTGCCCTCATCAGTAATCTTTACAGCATCCTGAACCTCAGGACCTTTTAGATAACAGCACAGTCAAAAAATTGATAGATGTAGACAAAAGAAGACGTGAATGATTTTACATTAACTGAAAGCAACATAATGTTTTTTTAAATAGTCATCAAAACCATCACTCTAATTCTGGAGTTCTTGTTTGGTACCTGATACCCTCTCAGGCAGAGATGTATTCTCAGTCTCAACTACTCAATGCTGCCAAGCTCGAAATAAGCCCTTCTTGTTCAGGTGCAAATGTGTTTCACTGGGCTACATGTAACTCTCTTCAGCCTATTTGGTTTTAATTCAATCAGTTAAAACAGCCACAATTTTTCCTGTCCATATGCCACAATGCAGTAAGTTAATGTTTGCTTAATGAAATGTAAATGCTCCTGAGGCTTGATTTTCTCACTAATATAGCTGGAGGAGATGGTGAATATGTAGCATGATTCATTCTCTCTCTCTCTTTTTCTTTAAGAATTAAATGTACTTTGAAGTTGCAAATGTCATAGAAAACTCCCACTTTTCCTTGATGTTGCAGATAAATCACTGAAGGAACAATGAGAATGGATAATCAGCCTTGGTTATAGTTGTATTTGACAGACTGAGTTTGAGCATCTGACAAATGCGTGAAACATTGTGACTCCCCTTTCAAACTAAAAGAAGACTATGCTAGCTAGCAGGGCAGCCTAGACAGAAGGTGCCTGTTGCTGTCCTTTTAATCCTCTCTGAGCAAAATCTTGTACTTTTCTCCCAAATAGTGAAGGAAGTGAATAAGCCATTGACCTTTTAATTCCATTCAACGCCTTTGATGTGCTGCAAGGTGCATCCAGTAGGTTTCACAATGCAGAAGAATGACATTGAGTATTTGGCATATGCAGTCCTTAAGAAAGCTCCTCTGAGCTTAGAAAGCTCCTCTACTCCTTAGAAAGTAGGCAGAGCAGCCCATTCAGACCCTGCTCTATCTGATTTCATAGGAGTTCAGAGTCTGGTACAAAATGAAGAAAGGGAATTTGGACAGGAGTCTGAAGACAGAAGAACTAGGCCAGAAATAAAAGGGTCACACCAATGTCTGTGAAGAGAAGATGGGAATAATAGAGATGAGGCTACAATTTAAAAAGATGAATCAGTCAAGGCTTCTTAAAAGTGTTCCTACAACCTCTTCAACTTTCTTTTTGTTTTTCCTCCTCTGTTCTTCTTTCTTCTCCAATTCATTAAATGCCTCTTTGCTGCTATATGCCTTAGGTCAGATGCTCCTGACATTTGTACAGCAAACTTCATCTGACGTCTTTAGAAGAAAGGGGACAAAGTTTTTATTTTCAGCTGAGAGTGATTTTAATGGGTAAAGTGGCATTTACAGTCAATGTTTAACTGATAGTGCAGATGGCCTTTATAATTGCTGGGTCTTATTACACAGCTATATATCTTTATTATTATGCTTGAATGTGCAAATAGAATTAACTTCCTCGCTTCTCTTGGTATTTCAAATTCTTGCTGTGATTAATTACAAAGAATTCTCTCCTTAATACTAAGGATCTGATTCCATGAAGTTGTGGAGGTAAACCAAGGAGACTTTTCCATTTGTCAAATGGAGGAGGTATTTCTTACGGCGGTAGAAAGCTGAGCAATTTGGCAGGAGACTGGGTCATAAGTCACCCACACAAGTATCATCTAAGGAACACTTAGGCTGTGAAATAAATGGAGAAAAGGACCTGGAAAATACGGAAGGCTTCTTTAGAGATTTGTTTATTTAGCAGTTAGCCAAGGGTAGATGACCCTTTTGGAAATTTCGTCTTGGGGGCCTAAAATTTAACTTAAGCCTGGATTCAAATGCCAAACAGAAGTATTCCTAGAAGAATTGACAAAAAAACAAAAAAATCTCATTTTGATTGGCACTCAGGAGAGAAAAATAAATGAGGGTGGAAGGAGGAGAGTTTTCTTTATGGCTTGACTGACCACCAAAGCTATCCAGATTCCTCACCCAAATCACCACCCACTGAGTGGGGCCACCTAGGGTAATTAAAGGATCAAATGCTCCTGTGCTATATTGTAAGCATTTAAAAAGAACCAGTCCCACTAATAGAAACATCTTGTTGGCTTTCTCTGAAGAAAACCGGAATAGAGAATAGAATTCTATTAATGAGCGAGGCACATCTACATTAGTTCCTTTTTAAAAAAGAAAACATTCCTGATAAATAACACACGTTTAAAGCAGATTTCAGCACACTCTCTGGAAAGAGAGATCACATATATTGACTCTGAAATATCAGACCATATGTCCAATACAAACCAAGACTAGCTGGGTTGAAATAAAGCATTTTTTTCTTTGTGGCAGAGTTCTTCTATGTGTTAAGTGCTCTATGGCTTCTTGACATCATAACATGTTAGAGCTAGAAGTGA
This sequence comes from Gorilla gorilla gorilla, assembly GCF_029281585.2. Taxonomy (NCBI): domain Eukaryota; kingdom Metazoa; phylum Chordata; class Mammalia; order Primates; family Hominidae; genus Gorilla; species Gorilla gorilla. The sequence goes on along the minus strand of NC_073228.2, from coordinate 35,746,870 downwards.
CTTTCAACGTCATCTAGCATGACCCCCTCACTTAGAGGAGAAAACTGAAGGTGTTTTTAAAAAAGCAAAAGGCAGAAGAATCTTCAAGAACGTTCCAGTTGCTGTCCAGAAACATTGCAAATCAACCTTTTTAGATGCTTTAGCAAAAGGGAAAACTCCAGCTTGCCTTCATCTTTGACTCATAGGAAAGGTGTAAATCCCACCCACGTAGTTAAAGCTTTCTTGCTGGACTCCCGCTTATTTTGAATTTAACAAAGGCTAAAAAGCCCATTGTGAAATGTTTGTTTGGAGGGCCAGAATCTAAACTTGCATTCCTTGTCATGGTCATTTTTTTAAAAGAAGATGACAGATTAGAGTCACAGAAGGGGAGAGACTCCAGCAATGTGAGACATAAGAGACCATCAGAAGAGGATGCTCTTTCTTTCTGGCTTGCTGTTGTTATTTTTATTTTCCACATACTCCTAAGGGTATCGGGTTTATCACCATGGCTGGGATGGGGCTTGGAATGTGGTGAACAATATGACAACAATTTCCTTCCTGGTGTGTCCCTGAATGGCCAGTGCAGTCAACACATAATCAGACAATCTCCAGCTGCACTGTTGCTGTTGACAACTTCATTATGCCTGTGATATTCAGCTGGGTAATTCATTTCTCCAGCTTGGCAATATCTCCTGATATGCCTAAATGGGTTCAATGTAATTTTGTAAGCTTTTGAAGATGCTTACCCTTCCCTTGTGAGACACGATACACATTGTCTCCCCTTGTGCTTAGCTTTGTCCTAATATGGGAAACAATGATAACCACCACCAGGAAATAGCGTTGCCTTGTTCAGCTCTTTAGTGCAGATTGAGTCTCCAGACCACAAAGGCAGGAAATATTAGTGATTGGAATGACACAGTAGGTCACTTAATGTCCCTTGTAACTGCCTTTTTTTAAATTTTATTTTTATTTTTTGGCCTGCCTCTGCAATTAACCTTCATATAACCAGGGCATTTTTCTACAAAACCAGATGGCCTTGCCAAGGATGTAAAAATAGATAATTAATGGTTCTGGGGGGGTGTGCTGGCCTTTGGCATGATACCTCTACCCTCACCAATACTGTTCTGAAATGGAAGAAGCAGATAAGAAAGTAGAAATATGAGCATGCATAGCATCCAACACCAAAGCTGCCCTTTTCCTTAAACTGGGAAAAAGCATAAAATGCATTCCTCTGAGTTCTCTTTAATTCTTTTCAATGAAACCTATATGTATTGAAAATTATCTACCATGCACAGGGCCCCAATCCAAGAGCTGAGAGGGAAATTCAAAAATCAATGAGGCCCGGGTCCTGCCCTCATGGAGATTTCAATCCAGTAAGGGAATTTCATAGAGCCCCAAGTAACTCTAATGAAGTTAGGCTGTGCTGAGAGTTTTAACATCGTTATAAATACTACAAGGAGAGAGGAGAAACACATTCATTCCATTGGGAACATGAAAGAGAGGTAAATAGTCTGTCTTCAGGGCCACCTTCCTTATTCCACCAGCCAATCTGTATTCTTTTAAGAAAATCTGGTCTGCTGAGAATCTTATTGGAATCAACGTCTTAGTTCTGAGTTAGGACTACTCATCCTATCTGATTTCCAAGTGCTTGTTTGTCGTCATTGATAATGATCTGTTCCCAAGTATCTCAAATGAAAATGGAGAAGATAGCATAAAGATAGGTCAAAGAGTCTTTCAGGTTATTCTTTTATGTTTTTATCTACCTGTTTTCTTGACTTTATAAAGCTAAATTCTCCTAAGTGGACTCCTGTTGGCAAGTAGAAAATAGAGACTGAATCTGTGACTTTTAACTGCAGATATTTCAATATTAAGATTTTCTTTACAAAAAAAATGAGGAGGAAGAAAAAACATAGACAAAGGAGGAGGAAGAGGAGGAAGGGTCTGCCTAAAATTGAGTAGTCATTTATCCTTCAGTATTTTGACTATTCAACGCAACCATTTTGACTTGTCTATTGAATAGTCACCTCATGGATTCCAGCTTCCGTGCCTACTGGTGAAGATTCATATGATTTGATGGGTAGCTGTACACATACATAGGGTTTTGAAAAAGCTGAAACCCTGAAGTCTGATAAATGTTCTATTTTTTAATCTAGACAAACATTGGTTTATGAGTTATCAAATCCTAGAGTATTAACTATTTCATTTTCAAATTGTTTGAGAATTCTGCACAACATCCTTAAAGTAAACCAGGGCACAAAAATTATCTTTGGCTTTGAATCACCAATAAAAGACTTCCCCAGAGGAACGGCCAAAATGAGTGTTGTAAATGGAGAGGGATCCCAACATCTCTGCCATGGATAATAGTCCTCTACCACAACCGCACTACAGTCCAGATATCCCTATACAAAGGCATGATTGAGGTCCAATTAGCCACCAACCTATTACACACTTTATTCATTATGACCAAATCTAGTGCATCAAAGAATACAGATGGCCTAGGGATTGGTCATAAGAAGCAACCTGTGCTGGCTCCTTTTAAAGAGAGTTAGGTGAATACTGCCACCTATTGATAGGTGAAATTTATGCTACAAATTCCTACTGATGTGCTAATGCTTATCAGAGCAGATCTCATTTCTCAGTTGGCCAAAGCATTTTATCAGCCCGAAGTTCATAATTATTTACATGTTTTTGATGAAAAATAATTATGTTACATTAATGTAAAACAACTAACGAAATGTATTATATTTCTTATTATATTATTATACATATTATGTATTATTTCTTATTTCTTGGCAAAGGAATGAAGTGGAAATACCACAAACTTTGCAGAGACCTGGGTCTGAGTCTCAGCTCAGTCCCTAAATGCACATAAACAAGCTGATTAATCTCTCTGAACCTGAGTTTCCTCATCGATAAAAAGTGGATAATCCTACTTTGTAGAGTGTGAGAATTCAGTGATACCATTGCATGGCACATAGAAGGTATTTGATAAATGGCAGCATTTATTATTATTTTTCCACTGAGCTATTAAAAGTAACTATTTTGATGCAATGATTGGTAATATGACAAACCACATCATGTATCAGACTCTGGTGAACTCTTCCACATGGTTCAATTATCCTTTGGCCATGCTACTTGTCTAGTATAGTATCTTTGACATCCAAAATTAAGACAGTGTGAACATAAATATTATAACCTGAAGTGTGCCAATTGAGAAAATAAGGATAAATGGGCTTCATTACCAAATGTCTCCTGACTGCCCTAGAGGATATATGGGGCCGAGCAGATAAAGAATTATGATAAAATGTTGGAACTGCATATAAATGGGGCTTTGTGACCTGCTGGATAAGGTTGAGACTTAGAGCCAGACCCAGGAGGCTCACATTCCTTCCTCGGCATGGTGTGGGGGATCCTGGGCTCATACAGACAATAGGGGATTCATAGCTTGAGAATTCTAATGATGACTGAAAGGAGGGTGGCAGCCAGGACAAGAAGGCTTTTCAGAAGCATGGACTCTGATTATCACGTCGGTGCTACAGCCCGGTGAGAGGCTGCTGAGAGGACGGATGAAGCCGTTCTTGGAAAGCTTTCAGTGAAGTGTTTGTAACCTCCTTTAAGAGAATCCCGTTTCTCGAAAATGTGGCACTGGAAAATCCCACATGATTAGTTCAGATAAACACTCTGTCATCGGATTGCACTACGAGGAATATGGGCCATCTCTTTTCGAAGAGTCTTTTTGAATGCGATGTGTCTCGTCTCCAAGACTTAGAGAAAAATTCTAAAAGAGGCTTTCTCAGGATATTTTGAGACCGTTACTTTTAGTCTGAAAGGTCAATTGGTGCTTAAAACAAAATAATCAAGAACTAGCATGCCCGTGAGCAGTCTGCATCTTTTCTTTAGGAAAAAAAAAAAAAAAAAAAAAAGTCTGCTTTGGATTGAATAGCCAATGCACTCCCCCACCCCTTTTCTTTTTTCTCTGGGGATTAGAAATTGAGAGGGAGGAGGAAGAAGAGTTTCACATTCATTACTAACAACTTCGCACATAATAAGCATATTCAGATACACCCTGGGGTGTTAGTTTTCTTTTCCTATTTTTTTGTCTCCTTTTTAGCAGCTTTCGGTAAGTAGCACATTTTATTTTTAAAAAAAGAATCGGAGCCGTTATTGAGCAGCCGCGCCCTAAGGAAGGTCAAGAGATTAGGGAACGGAAGTAGGCTGGCCAGGCTCTTTGCTGACCACAGTAAGGGAATGCCACTTTCTTATAATTTAATTTTGAGATCCTGATGAAAAGGCACTCCCTAAGAAAAAAAAAAATCTTCGCTGAAAAAAAAGTGAAAAATTGTTAGAAAATAGCCGTCAAAAAGTGATCGATTTAAATTTATGTCTAACAAACAAACCACATGGAACTAACCACAGGGCAGACATGCATTTGCAGCGATATATGGACATTCTCAAAATATGGTCAGGATTTTGAAGGGGAAAGTGGACATTACTGGCTTCTGATGTTGGTGGGCTTTGGCCTAATTTTGCAAGTATTCTGAAATTCTATACATCATATGTCACAAATCAGAGGAGAGTATACTAAAAGAGACCTTTGAATTTAACTGGTCCAACGCTCTCATTTCACAGGTGAGAATAATGAAGCCTAATGATAAAAAGTAACTTGCCCAAGATCACACAGCTGGTGAGGGGCAGCTTAAGGACTGAAGTTCAAACTCCCCTTTCCCAGACCCAGGTTCTTTCCAATGAGCTAAACAACTGTAGTGGGAAACTGCAGACTCTCACATTTCATGGAAACCCTGTACCCATGCCCCCTGGAAATGGCCCTCAATGTTGCTAGAGGCAGCTCATCTGTCACAGCCTGGGCTAAAATCTTTACCTGGTGCTAAATGGGTTCTTCAAAGCATTCTATGAATGTCTAGGCACGTTGACATGACTCCAAGGACTCAGCTTCTGTTCTTTTCTCTGTCTTAAAAAAAAGAGCACAGACCACAACCTGCATGCCATAATTATCTCTAGGTGTATGTACTGGAATAAATTAATGTCATCATCATCCGCCATCATGTAGGCTAAAACTGTAAGTCACCTTCAACGTGTCTCTCTCTCTCATCCTCCCCATCCCCCACCTATACTATTGACAATCCTGTAAGTTCTATCTCCAAATATAAGACTTTCATCTCCTAATTTACATCTTCACGGGCCTTCACACCATCAGTGTCTTCCTGCTTCTGGGTTCTCACCACTGTCCACAATGGCCAGGCCAGGTGGATCCTAATCACATGTTCTGGCATTCTCCTGCTCAGCTCACTGTCACCTATGGCATAAGATCCAAACTCTTTAACATGGTGTTCGAGCTCTCCCCAATTTAGCTCCTGCTTACTTTTTGAGACCAATTCCATCAGCTCTTCCCTGCATTATTCACTCCAGTACACTGGACTACTTGTCATTCCCTAACAGCCCTGGAACTCTATGCCTTGACACTATGCCTTGACGCCAAACCTGTTTCTTCTTTTCAACCTGTAGCGAGATCTTCATTCCTCCAGTTCCAGTTCAAACGCCACCTTCTCTGTGAACATTTTCTATGTGTTACAGAAAGAAGTAATAATTCTATGTTCCCTTAGCACATTGCTCATACTTTTTTATGGCATTTACTTAATTCTGCCTTGTATTGTAATTGGTTGCATATCTCATGCTAAGTATATCTCTTTTATCTTTGAAAAGATGCCCTGTGCATCTTTGAATGGGAGCCATGCGCCCTCCCAACCACATTGCTTCACTTAATATCTGCATATAATAAATGATTTTCTTTCTTAATTTTACTGAGCACCTACTAGGGCTGGAGGTGTAGTGGCTGAAGGAGAAAGATGCAAAATAAAACACAATCCTTGTATTTAAAGGAGCTTTTAATTGAATCAGTGAGACACATTCGCAAATATCCTAAGCAAGTTAAATAACTGTGGGGGTGGAATTGGGTGGAGGGGAAGTTCTGAGTGTGGAACAAACATTCTCAGTGTTCCAAATGAGAACATTAGTATTATGACATGGAGGGTGGAGTAATGGGGGAGGAGTAGAAGGAAAGAAAGGGCAAAGCTGCCTTTAGATCCCATCTCGTGCTGTAGTCATTATTAGAGTCTTCTCTAGGTCTGGCTAATCTCACTTATACTTCCCTCAGAACCAGAGAAATCTTCCTAAAACAAGACTGTGATCATTTAACTCCCTGTTCAAGTGTTTGATGTTCAATGAATCAAGCATCAAATAATTGCAGGCTTATGCTAAGAGTTATAGAGTACCAGTCTGCAGAGACGAGACGAACTCCAGGAAACAGCCAGAGAACAAAAAGGAAGAACATCCTGTAAAAGTGCTAGGAAGTGGGAGACAAAGTAAGAGTGTGATCAATATGGGCTGAGATTAATCCAGAAGGATTAATTGGAGGAGACAAGCCTTCTGTGGATGGTCACTTGGCAAAAAAGATTAGACATACCAAGAGAACTTTAAGGTTCCTTTCAATTCTGAGACCCCATTTCCCATTATTACTTGAGGTGATTTTTGTATTCATTCAATAAATACATGCTAAGCACTTCAACAAAACATCAAATATTTATTGAATGCCTTCTATGTGCCAGGAACTCTGCTAAACCCTGGACATACAGCAGAGAATAAGAGACTTTGCACTTAAACTCTTACAATATAATGGGGATGACTGATGCTAAACAATGAAGTGCAATAAAATATAAGGGATATAATGATGGCAGAGTATAAGGTGTCTTGCTTTCAGACCACAGAGCAGGGACCCTAACAGCCTAGGGGCTAGAAAAATATCTCTGAGAGTTGATGTTTAAGCCAAGATTCCAAAGCTGTACGGGAGTTAGCCAGACATAGGAAACTGAGCATCCAGGCAGAAGAACACCCATCATATTTGATGATCTGGTATTCAGAAAGAATATAGCATGTCCAAGGAACTAAGAGATATTCAAAATAGCTACAGCATGGAAATGCAAATAGAAAGGTGGTGAGAAATTTGGCTAGAGAGATAGGAAGAGCCAGAATACGGGAAATTTTTCTAGGGTATGTCAGGGAGTTTATACTTCATCAATAGGGTCTAAGTAACGTTAAAGTATGTAGCACAATGAATCTAACCTACTAAATACTTACTAAATGTCTATTGAAGAGTAGATTAATGAATACATGGATGAATTAATGAATTTCCTTTGCAATAAACATGGGCTTTTTGACTCAACTTGAGTATTTGCTCTAGAAAGTGTTGCTACTATTATCAGAGGCACTCTCCCCTTAGGTCTGCATGGCACGTGTAACTCATGACCCCTGTGAGGCAACCCCCTAACCTTAGTAGAGTTACTCAGTCACCTAGTTTACCACAGCAGATGTAATTCAAGTAAGTCTGCATTCAAGCCAAAATTTTTCTAGATGAAAGGGTAGTTTTACCTGGCAATCATTTTGGCCTAAGCTGTGCAAGAGAAGCCGGACTCTTTCTTAATCCTTGATGAAAAACATAGCCCTCTAAACCTCAAGGGCATGAATATTCCTAAATTAGATTATTCATAGCAACAGTTCCATGGACAAATAAATCCAAGGATAGAAAGTGATAGTAAATGTTCGAAAGAGAGATTTTGCCTTTTTAATAAGAAAAGAAAAAGTAAGACAATTGTTAAAAGCTAAACCAAGCTCTTCCTTTGGCCACCCAGGTTTTATGAGTCACTGAGCCCTGCCTCAGATCGGAACTCCAGAACAGCCACCTGTTGGGGGTGAGCGAGCTATCAGGGGGAGATAATGTCTCTAGAAAGGGGGAGAGTTTCATGAATACAGGATGTCATTTCCAGGATTCTAAGCAATTACCAGGCCAAAGATGAACTCTCCACCCTCTTGTTTATGATCAAGAGACTTTCTCCTGACTTGCTACAGAGTCTCATTCAAAATTTGAGAGTTTATTTGGCTCCAGGTATAAATAACAGACTAGTCAGTGCCTAGCAGAAGAGTCCAAAATTACTCCTGAAGTCATCACAGCAGCTAAACATTCATTTGGCAGAGAAAGAATCAGAACAGAGCTTTAGAAAGATTCTTAATGCTGTTGCTAGTGTCGCTGTGTGTGTGTGCACGTGTGCAGTATTCATATGTGCTATCAATCGGCAAGTCCCACCCCTCAACATAATAAACAGCCTGTGAAGGTCATTTGCCATTTTATTTCAGTGAGAGCCATTAAAAATGCCTACATATGCAGCTTTCTAGGAAATCTATTTGTGTCTTTCATTAGTCATGTAAAGCACAATGCTGTGAAAGGAGCCGGGTATACCCATATGTGGCTGGCATAGAAGCAGCCCTGGAATCTTCTTCCTGAGACTGAGCCTCTTGCTGTCCTAAGTCCCACATCTGCTGACTACTTTCTCAGAACCTGCTCAGACAAAAGCCCATGCACAGCTTCAGCAGCCCTGACTGGATTTAGAGCTTTCTTAAGATACCCCCTTGCTCCTGCTAGGAGCTTATAAGGAATTGCGCAGGTGCCCTGTGGTGAAGGGATGTGACGGCCACTTGTGTGCTTCTGGTCCCAGACAGCTGTGGAAACAAGGCGGTGTCTGGCCCCAGAAGGGCTGTAGATCATTTGCACTCACAGATTGCTGGATGAGCTCTTGGATGCCAGACAACATTTCTTTCCCTGCCGGTTGATGTAGTGACCCACTGCCCCTCTGCTCACCCCTGAGTGACAGTCGGTTCGGATTCAGTCTTGTTTACTATGAAGCTAGTTTTCTCCGCAAGCCGTTTCAAATGGTGCTCACGGATACAATAGGCTAAGCACACACTGAAGTCATGGTATCCTTTTACTACACGCACACAAGCTACAGGAATCAAGCCTTCCCCAGGCTGCAGTCTAGAGAATACACCTAGCCTCTGAGCCAAGCTGTTTACCTCTCCCTTTCTCTCCCTATGCATCATTTCCTCTTTTATTTTGCATTAAGAGTATCTTCATGACCATGGACTTCGGCTCTTGCCTGTAGTGATCCTGTTCGCATTTTATTCTTTACACAGAATAGGAAGGAGATTCGCTTGCTTTGCACAGAGGCTGAGCCACAGGAGAAAGCAAAGCCAATGTGATTTATTGAATGAAAGCACTGGACAATTACCAACAACTTGTTCCTCTGCTGCCTCGAACAGCATAAACTGGTAAGTCAAATTTACTGTTGTCTTTCTTCATGTGAATATGGAGCTTTCTTAATTACTGATTATTTTTAAATGTGTATATGTTGCCGTGGCTTAAATGATACTTAAAAATCTGCATCTTCCAAAGTTACCTGCAGGTGGTCCATGAAGAATACACACAAGCACACACACACACAGTGGTCTGCAATTGTACATACACGTCCCTGTGGAGAGAGAGGATGGGGGTAGGGAAGCCCCATTTCTGATAATTGGGCATTTTGTTTGCAGTAAGCTTAATCACATTAAGTGCTTGCATAACTGATTAGCATTAGCTATGAAAAATAAATTACTGTTTTGTTGTATAAAATCATTTCCCGGTCAGGTTCCTGAGTACCTAACAAAACACCTGTTGGGTCAGGTAAAGATGAGTTCCATCATGCTGATAATCCTGAATGCAAACCCAGATATATTACTGTCTTTAATCCAATTTTCAGACTGGGCAAGCAGAGTGGAATGCCAGCACTCTGTTCATCCTGAGTGAGTGTGCCCATAGATAAAATTATGACTGTGATACTGAGGATATCTGCCAAGGGAATCAATGGACATGTATTTAAATCCTTGCTTGATCCACCACTACTGTTGCATCTATGTTATCTAAGTCTTTTCTTTATTTCATAAAGATATGGTTGCTGAGGTGTACTGGGTTCAAAGTGGGATGTTCTAAGTATCCAGTTACCCGTGCTGATCATTGGCCTGGTCACGGCCATCAGGAGCTCCACTGATAGTCAAGACTGAGTTTGCTTCTGTACTGGGCTCCAAAAATCCCCATACTCACTTGGTTTCTTCATTTCCTAAATAAGAGGTAGGCCAACCTCAGCAGAGAGAGAAAGTGAAAGTAGAAAGATCTTGCTTTTCTTACCACCATCCCCGCCCCCACCAGTCTCCTTAGTCTTTTGTTTGCCTGGCTACCCCAAGGCTTTATGGCAGCATCAATCCATCTCTGGTGAACTCAGAGTCCATATAAGTGTCATATAGAGTTTCATGTCTTTGGTGCACTCTATCTGCAGTATATCACTGGCTGTTCAGACAAAGTTGTGGCCTTGGGTGTGACAAAGATGAATGATGTCAGAACAGTGAGCAGCATGGTTCTCTAAATAAAAACCAAAGTTAGGAAACTGGAGAGATGGGTGAAGTTTTGCCTGGTGGAAAGGATCTCCAAGCCACTCAATCACAAGAGCCAAGGTCATTCTCCCAGGTGATTTGGCTATTTCACAAATGATGGCATTCTAATAGCAAGGAGACCGAATTGCCTACTGGTTACAGGAATGGTGAGATGTCAGGATAGTTGCATATTTGTGCTGGCTCCCAGATTAAAGATGTGTCTTTTGGAAATTTCCTTAGCCTCTGTGGATCTCTGTTCTGCCATTCCTTCTATTCCTAATTGTTTCAAAGAAGACATGCTAAACTCAATTAATGTTTTCATGAGATACTACTTTAGGTTCTTTTGTTAAGTGATGAACTAAGTATTCAAGATCATTGTTCATGTACTTTAATCCAGGGGTCATTCATCAGAAATGCACAGATGAGGGTTTATGTGAGGATGAGGGGGTACATGTCCCTTCCCTCATCTAAGGGATCCAGAACACTCTGAAGGAAGCATGATCACACTTAGGGAATTAGAAGAGGAGAATGCAGCTGAGAAGTGATGTTTAAAAAATTCAAATTCAAATAAATAGGTCATGTAAATGAAAAGGATTTTAAAAAATATTGATTAGTGATAACTGATTTGCTATACTTATAACCCCAAGATCCTAAAGATCATTAGTATTTTGAAACAAACATGGAAGTATTTTTTTCAGAGGGTGGTTCAGGTATGGGTATAATCCATGTATAGAACTTATGGCAACTTTCAGTTGCTCAAATTGCTCCTGTTCCCATGCATATGGAATTAGCAGCTGCAAATGTGCTATGATTTGAGAAGCTCTAGAAGGCTTATTTGCACCCCCCAAAATTTGTCCCATCTCTTAGTATTAGGGCACCTGAAATTCTTTCATCAGAGATTCAATTAAGTATTGATGTCTTTTATAAAATTCAAACATTCCTAGGGGAAATAGTAAAGTAAGCCACTGATACTTTATGATAAATGAATGTATTAAATTGTTTCTACTTCAAAGGTAACCCAAAGGATGTGGAATTAGTATTCTATTAATTATTCTGCATTGTATTTGCTTCATACCTGTCTCTAAGAACTTCACTTATAATTATTATTTCACTCTTCATCAGAAAAATAAGTACGCTTAGGGCAAGTTATTTCCTTCTTTTATGGAATATCTGGATTAGACAATACCATCTCAATTTCCTATAGGCTTTTGAGAGTCACATTGTGGAAAGCCAAACTCACTATCTTTTCCCTTTCTAAACTCACTTCTCTGCCTATGTTCCTTTAACAAAAAGGGGGGCCAGGAACCTATCATGCACCCAGTCAGCTAATAAGGCTCACAGAATTTATCACTGGGTTTCCTGATCTCTCTAGCCCCTTCATCCAATCACTAACAAAATTTAGTCTATTTTATTTTCTTCATCTTTTGAATCTGTCCAGCCCACCCCATCCCCATTGCCACAAGCTTTAGTTGAAGTCACCAGCTCTCATGGGGTAATTTTTTAAGAGCTCCATACTTGGTTGTCCCCCACCACTGTTCCTGTATCCCTCCCCTTTCCAGCAATCCTCTAGCTGCTACCAGAGCAACTCTCTAAAAAAGCAAATCTCAATTTTTCCTTCAAAGTCTCCAATGCTGCCCTGTTGGGTACAGGTTAAAGTCTATAATTCTTATCATGGCATGCAAGTTCTTTGGTGGTCTGGCCCTGCTACCTCTTCAGGCTTCTTTCCAAAGGTCCTGGTGTGGTTGATGAAATGTACCACTATGAGTGTCAGAGCCCAGAAAAACTTCATGGGGGCCCTCACTGGCACTGACTTACCAGTGACACCATGATGTTTCCCATCTCTATATTCTAAGCTGAACTATTATACCTAGAATGCCCCTTTTCCCCTTCCTGCTAGTTAATTCCTCATTCATCATTCAAAATCCTTCTCAGGCATCACTTTCTCTAACCCATTTTCCCACCACCTCTTATCCGATGACCACATCCTGTCACACAGAAAGTTCATCACTCACCCCTCTGTGCTACTTCTATGTCTTAGGTTTTTTGAGAAAAGCGTTTAGAGGTTAAGATCTCAAATCTAGACTCATACTACCTAGGTTTGAATCCCAGATTTACTACTCTTTAATAGTGCCTCAATTTCTATCTGTGTAAAATGGAGATAATAATAGCCATACCTTCACATGGCTATTATGGGATTCAATAAGTTGATACATGTAAAAACACTGCAACACACTGAATGCTTATATTTCTCCGAAAGCCAAATGTTGAAATCTTAACCCCCAAGGTGGTGGTATTAGGAACTGAGGCCTTCAAGAAGATATTAGGTCATAAGAACCCTGCCCTCATCACTGAAGTTAGTGCCCAACCCCAGAGAGCTAACTAGTTCCTTCCGCCATGTGAAGATAGAGCAAGAGGGTTCTGTCTTTGAAGCAGAAAGTCAGCCCTCACCAGGCACCAAATCTACTGGTTGCCTTGATCTTGGACTTTCCAGTCTCCAGAACTGTGAGAAATAAATGTTTACTGTTTACAAGCCACCCAGTTTATGGTATTTGGTTACAGCAGCCTGAAGGGACTAAGACAGATATTATTCTAAATAGCACCTGGCTCATAGAAAGTGTTATAGAAGTGTATTAGTCTGTTCTCACACTGCTACTAAAGGAAATGTATAAAAGAAAGACTGGGTAATGTATGAAGTAAATAGGTTTAATGGAATCACAGTTCCACATGGCTGTGGAGGGCTCACAACCATGGCAGAAGGCAAAGGAGAAGCAAAGGCATATCTTACATGGCGGCGGGCAAGAGCACTTGTGCAGGGGAACTCCCATTTAAAAAATCATCAGAACTCATGAGACTTATTCACTACCATGAGAACGGTATGGGGGAAACCGCCCCCACGATTCAATTATCTCCACCTTGCCCTGCCCTTGACATGTGGGGATTATTACAATTCAGGATGAGATTTGGGTGGAGACACAGCCAAGCCATATCAAGAAATATAAGCTAGTATTATTAGTCCATAATTTCACATACCACACTATTTCATAGCTATGCATTTGCATAACTGACTTCCTTTCTAGCGTATGAGCTCCTTGGGAACAGGTAGGGTAACCAGCTCATTTCAATTTGCCTAGTACTTTCCCAGTTTTAGCTCTGAAAGTACTGCATCCTGGAAACCCTCTCTCAGTCCTGAACAAACTAAGACAGTTGGTTACCCTATGTGGGATACTATCTTACTTACTTTTTAATCCCTTGGGTCTATCACAGGATACATAGGTTACAAAGTAGATCACCCATAAGTATTTGTTGAACTGTAGAATCAATACTAATCATCTTTCTATCCTCTTCCTCATAAATGTATGCTTTCATACTTCAAAAATAGTGTTCCTCTTGCCAAGGAGTTACTGCTGACTTTTCAAAACTTATCACTTAATATATATACATTAAAGTGCACAGGAACTAGAAAGGTGGCGTCCACTCTGTGTCATCATTGTAATAGGATTGGCCACCCTTTAGCACTCAGAGACACACCTGTTATGTTAACAGCATGTGGGGAATGGAAAGAGTCTAACTTTCTTTTCTGCCTAGTGACAGGCAGGTTGAAGCCTTAAGGTCCCGTAGTTCACATCACAGCTAGAAAAGCAATCTTTTGCTTTTAGAAGCCAATTGCTTCTAGAGCTTCTCAAATCGTAGTACATTTGCAGCTGCTAATTCCATATGCATGGGAACAGGAGCAATTTGAGCAACTGAAAGTTGCCATAAGTTCTATACATGGATTATACCCATACCTGAACTACCCTCTGAAAAAATTATTTCAATCCCAGTCAGAAATGTCCCTCTCACTGACTATATCTGTCTACCCACCTGTCAAGCATGGTAAGAACTCCTATTTTGAATATGCTATGTCTTACAACTGCTTCTCATCCAGACTGGCTCAGACCTTTTGTCACAGTACAAATATGCTGAGAAAGTCCCACAACCAAGCTCCACTGAAGCATGAACTCTGGAGGTGCCAGAACTCACAACATAACAGGAAGTCTTGACTTCAGAATCAAGATCTAGGGAGATGAAGCTGACAGGCAGCCAGATCAAGGTCCCTTAGAAATAATAATAGCAGAGTTGTCGTAAGTATGGACTTTGGAGCCAGAGTTCAAATCCTGCTGCTCCATTTACTGGCTGTAACATCTTGGACAGGTTAGCTAACCTCTCTGGGCCTCAGTAAAATGAGAATATGGTCAAAGCAGCTATTTCCTCAGATAATTATTATTATATCTTGTTTTAGAATGTATAAACAAAACTTAAGATAAAGCCAATTGCAAATTATCTATTGGGTATTGGGAGATACAACCTCAGGGCATCAAGAGTGAAGAAAAAAGGGAAGTGAGTCAAGGAAGAAAGGAAAACAAAGGTGGCTGTAACTGAAATAGCAATTGCTTCACAAGAAAACACATCTTGTTGTTCTTTTATATGTGTTGGCTTCCAGGTAGCCCTCAGAACAGTCTACAGCAAGCAATAGAGAAGAAATTATCTACTGGCTACTGAAAGTCTCCTGTGTCTCACTGGTCCAATGTTCTCCATTTTCGGTGGTGTTACTCAGTCTCTTAGGGTAGCCACAAGCGAAGCGAAGGCCTCCATGGGTCTTGTTGGGTCAGGGCTGCTGCAGCTACTGTCACAACAAGCATGATGGAGACCATATCAAAACACGCTCTCTACCTGAGACAGCTGGTAGTGTTAGGAGACAGGATGATGGCGGCAATCAAGGCTCTCTGCTTATGTAAGCAGCAAAGCCCAGGGAACAGGTGCTTGTGAAGCCAACATGAGGAGGCTCCACTCTGCACAGGCTACTCTTCCCATTTTGGACCTGCATTCTCCAGGCCAATGTACTATTTTTTTCCTATGTTTTCTTCTAAACATTTTATAGTTTTAGCTTTTACATTTAGGTCTAGGATGATCTATTTCAGGTTAATTTTTGTATATGATGTGAAATAGGGATTGAGGGTTTTTACATTTTTCAGTATGGATATACCATTGTTCTAGTACAATTTGTTGAAAAGATTATCTTTTTTCCTATTGAATTACCTTGACACCTTTTTCAGAGATGAATTGATCATATACATACAGGTTGTTTCCTGGCTCTCTATGCTGTGTCATTCATCTGTATTTCTATCTTTATGATATTGTCTTTATCTATATGGCTATCCTTAATCTAATCCTGTATGTCTTAATTACTGTAGCTTCATAGGGAGTTTTGAAATCACATAGTGTAAGTCTTCCAACTTTGTTCTTCTTTTTCAAAATTGTTTTGGCTATTTTAGATCCTTTCCATTTCTATAAAAATTTTAGAATCTGCTTGTCAATTTCTACTAAAATAAAAAGCCTGCTAGGATTTTGATTGAGATTGCATTGAATGTATAGGTCAGTTTGGAAGAACTGACACTTTAACAATATCTATTCTTCCAATGCATGAACAAGGTGTGTATATATGTATATAGATATAGCTCTTCTTTAATTTCATTATTTAATATCATGTCATGTTCAGCATCCAGGCTTTTCATAAGTAGATTTTTATAGATTTATTAGATTATTCTATGTAAACTTTCATGTCATCTGCAAATGAAGACTATCTCATTTCTTTCTTTCCAATATATAGGTCTTTGACTTATTTTTCTTGCCCTACTTCACTGGCTAGGATGCCCAGTACAATAGAAAAAGTAGGAGTAGACATTTTTGCCTTGTTTCTGATCTTAGATAGAAGAGCTTAGTCTTTACTCATTATGTATGATATTGGCTATAGGTTTTAAAAGATTCTTTTAATCAGGTTGAAGAAGTTCCCTTACATTCCTGAAAGATTTTTTTACCATGAATAAATGTTGTATATTATTAAATCCAAATGCTTTTTATGACTCCATAGAGATAATCATATAGTTTTTCCTCCTTGTCCTCTCTTTTAATGTATTAAATTACTTTGACATTAATGGGTAGATAAATGTTATACTAACCTTGCCTTCTTGGAATGAACCCTGCCTAGTCATGATGCATTATCCTTTTTATAATATACATTGCTGGATTTAATTTGCTAAAGTTTTGTTGAAATTTTTTGCCTCCGTGTTCATGATAGACATTGGTCCATACCTTTTTTTTCATGTCTTGCCTTTTTCCTGGTTTTAGTATCAAGGCAGTACTAGCCTTGAAAATGAAGCCAAAGTTTTGGAAGAGTTGTATGTCGAATTGGTATCATTCCTTAAAGGTCTGGTAGGCTGTAACATTTAACATGACATTTATTAAAGATTTTGGGATAAATTATTAGCATACAGAAAAAGAAAATGTAAAACTAGAAATTAACATTCCCATAAAGGTGGTCTCCTAGCTAATATCTCCTAAAGCCTGGTCCTATAGCCAAGTTGTAGAGACCAGCCCACCTTTGACCAACCGTGTGTTTCCCTCTCTTTGGAACTCGGGTCCCCTACATCTTTATTAAGGAAGAAAATGATACATCTTGTTGCTTAAAGCAAACCCCATGGGATTTAATTTCTTTATTAAATATTAAGTATTATTAAATTAAAATAACATCTAACAATTGAATAAATGAATAGTGGCATATCCATACAATGGAATACTACTCAGCAATAAAAACTGAAGGACTATTGACACAAAGAGTATAGATGGATCTCAAAATGTTTACGCTGATTTAAAGAAGGTGGATTTTAAAAGTGTGCATACTGAATATTCCATGTATATATTCAAGAAAATGAAACATGATCTATAGTATCAGAAAGAATGTTGATACTTCCCTAGAAACTGTGGGGGCAGTGAAGGGATTTTAATCAGGGGAGGGAGGAAAAGATTACAAAAAGACACAAAGAAACTTCTAAGGATAATGTATATGTTCATTATCTTGATTGTGACAAATGGTTTCATGAGTGAACACTTATGTCAAAGCTAATCAAATTGTACTTTTTAAAACATGCAGTTTATTTTATGTTAATTATACCTCAAAAGACCTGTTAAAGGATAATAACTAATATTTATTGAACACCTATTTTTTCAAGCACTCTGCTAAACAATGTATATGTATTTGCTCATTTAAAATTCTGATATCCCTTTTTGGACAATACATGACTATTACTATTAACATGAGGAATAATGTTAATTATGAGGAAATTGAAGTTCAGGGAAGCTAAATAAGTTGCTCAAGGTCATACAGTTAATAAGTTAAAAAGTCAAAACATAAATAAAGTTCAATCAGTCTTATATCAGAGCCATACTTTTAATACTGTGCTTAAAACCACCATAAAGAATGGAATAAAATATCCTGAATGGTATTGCCTAGGTTTTCTTCTAGGGTTTTTATGGTTTTAGGTCTAACATTTAAGTCTTTAATCCACCTTGAATTAATTTTTGTGGAAGGTGTAAGGATGGGATCCAGTTTCAGCTTTCTACACATGGCTAGCCAGTTTTTCCGGCACCATTTATTAAATAGGGAATCGTTTCCCCATTGCTTGTTTTTGTCAGGTTTGTCAAAAATCAGATGGTCGTACATGTGTGGTGTTATTTCTGAGGTCTCTGTTCTGTTCCATTGGTCTATATCACTGTTTTGTACCATGATGTTTTGGTTACTGTAGCCTTGTAGTGTAGTTTGAAGTCAGGTAGCATGATGCCTCCAGCTTCGTTCTTTTTGCTTAGAATTGTCTTGGCAGGGCAGGCTCTTTTTTGGTTCCATATGAACTTTAAAGTAGTTTTTTCCAATTCTATGAAGAAAGTCATTGGTAGCTTGGTGGGGATGGCATTGAATCTATAAATTACCTTGGGCAGTATGGCCATTTTCACGATATTGATTCTTCCTAACCATGAGCATGGACTCTTCTTCCATTTGTTTCTGTCCTCCTTTATTTTGTTGAGCAGTGATTTGTAGTTCTCCTTGAAGAGGACCTTCACTTCCCTTGTAAGTTGGATTCCTACATATTTTATTCTCTTGGTAGCAATTGAGAATGGGAGTTCACTCATGATTTGGCTCTCTGTTTGTTATTGGTGTATAGGAATGCTTGTGACTTTTGCACATTGATTTTGTATCCAGAGACTTTGCTGAAGTTGCTTATCAGCTTAAGGAGATTTTGGGCTGAGATGATGGGGTTTTCTAAATATACAATCATGTCATCTGCAAACAGGGACAATTTGACTTCCTCTTTTCCTAATTGAATACCCTTTATTTCTTTCTCTTGCCTGATTGCCCTGGCCAGAACTTCCAACACTATGTTGAATAGGAGTGGTGAGAGAGGGCATCCCTGTCTTGTGCCAGTTTTCAAAGGGAGTGCTTCCAGTTTCTGCCCATTCAGTATGATATTGGCTGTGGGTTTGTCATAAATAGCTCTTATTATTTTGAGATACGTTCCACCAATACCTAGTTTATTGAGAGTTTTTAGCATGAAATGCTGTTGAATTTTGTCAAAGGCCTTTTCTGCATCTTTGAGATAATCATGTGGTTTTTGTCGTTGGTTCTGTTTATGTAATGGATTACGTTTATTGATTTGTGTATGTTGAACCTGCCTTGCATCCCAGGGATGAAGCCAACTTGATCCTGGTGGATAAGCTTTTTGATGAGCTGCTGGATTCGGTTTGCCAGTATTTTATTGAGGATTTTTGCATCGATGTTCATCAGGGATATTGGTCTAAAATTCTCTTTTTTTGTTGTGTCTCTGCCAGGCTTTGGTATCAGGATGATGCTGGCTTCATCATAAAATGAGTTAAGGAGGATTCCCTCTTTTTCTATTGATTGGAATAGTTTCAGAAGGAATGGTACCAGCTCCTCTTTGTACCTCTGGTAGAATTCGGCTGTGAATCCATCTGGTCCTGGACTCTTTTGTTGGTAGGCTATTGATTATTGCCTCAATTTCAGAGTCTGTTATTGCTCTATTCAGAGATTCAACTTCTTCCTGGTTTAGTCTTGGGAGGGTGTATGTGTCCAGGAATTTATCCATTTCTTCTAGATTTTCTAGTTTATTTGTGTAGAAGTGTTTATAGTATTCTCTGATGGTAGTTTGTATTTCTGTGGGATCGGTGGTGATATCCCCTTTATCATTTTTTATTGCATCTATTTGATTCTTCTCTCTTTTCCTCTTTATTAGTCTTGCTAGTGGTCTATCTATTTTGTTGATCTTTTCAAAAAACCAGCTCCTGGATTCATTGATTTTTTTGAAGGGTTTTTTGTGTCTCTATCTCCTTCAGTTCTGCTCTGATCTTAGTTATTTATTGCCTTCTGTTAGCTTTTGAATTTGTTTGCTCTTGCTTCTCTAGTTCTTTCAATTGTGATATTAGGGTGTCGATTTTAGATCTTTCCTGCTTTCTCTTGTGGGCATTTAGTGCTATAAATTTCCCTCTACACACTGCTTTAAATGTGTCCCAGAGATTCTGGTATGTTGTGCCTTTGTTTCATTGGTTTCAAAGAACATTTTTATTTCTGCCTTCATTTCGTTATTTACCCAGTAGTCATTCAGGAGCAGGTTTTTAGTTCCCATGTAGTTGTGCAGTTTTGAGAAAGTTTCTTAATCCTGAGTTCTAGTTTGATTGCACTGTGGTCTGAGAGACAGTTTGTTGTGATTTCTGTTCTTTTACATTTGCTGAGGAGTGCTCTACTTCCAACTATGTGGTCAGTTTTGGAATAAGTGCGATGTGGTGCTGAGAAGAAGGTATATTCTGTTGATTTGGGGTGGAGAGTTCTGTAGATGTCTGTTAGTTCCACTTGTTGCAGAGCTGAGTTCAAGTCCTGGATATCCTTGTTAACCTTCTGTCTCATCGATTTGTCTAATATTGACAATGGGGTATTAAAGTCTCCCATCATTATTGTGTGGGAGTCTAAGTCTCTTTGTAGATCTCTAAGGACTTGTTTTATGAATCTGGGTGCTCAGGCAAGGACTTCATGACTAAAACACCAAAAGCAATGGCAACAAAAGCCAAAATTGACAAATGGGATCTAATTAAACTAAAGGGCTTCTGCACGGCAAAAGAAACTACCGTCAGAGTCAACAGGCAACTTACAGAATGGGAGACAATTTTTGCAATCTACTCATCTGACAAAGGGGCTAATATCCAAAGAACTGAAACAAATTTACAAGAAAAAAACAACCCCATCAAAAAGTGGGCAAAGGATATGGACAGACACTTCTCAAAAGAAGACATTTATGCAGCCAATAGACACATGAAAAAATGCTCATCATCACTGGTCATCAGAGAAATGCAAATCAAAACCACAATGAGATACCATCTCACACCAGTTAGAATGGCGATCATTAAAAAATCAGGAAACAACAGATGCTGGAGAGGATGTGGAGAAATAGGAACACTTTTACACTGTTGGTGGGAGTGTAAACTAGTTCAACCATTGTGGAAGACAGTGTGGGGATTCCTCAAGGATCTAGAACTAGAAATACCATTTGACCCAGCGATCCCATTACTGGGTATATGCCCAAAGAATTATAAATCATGCTATATAAAGGCACGTGCACACGTATGTTTATTGCGGCACTATTCATAACAGCAAAGACTTGGAACCAACCCAAATGTCCATCAATGATAGACTGGATTAAGAAAATGTGGCACATATACACATGGAACACTATGCAGCCATAAAAAAGTATGAGTTCATGTCCTTTGCAGGGACATGGATGAAGCTGGAAACCATCATTCTCAGCAAACTATCACAAGGACAGAAAACCAAACAGCACATGTTCTCACTCATAGGTGGGAATTGAACAATGAGAACACTTGGACACAGGGTGGGGAACATCACACACCAGGGCCTGTAGTGGGGTGGGGAGCTGGGGGGAGGGATAGCACTAGAAGAAGTACCTAATGTAAATGATGAGTTAATGGGTGCAGCAAACCAACATGGCACATGTATACCTATGTAACAAACCTGTACGTTGTGCACATGTACCCTAGAACTTAAAGTATAATTTAAAAAAAAAGAATGGAATAAAATGTAATTATAGACTTCAACCTGTGGGTTTTTCAGTGAAAATGGCTAATAAGGAATGCTCTCTTAAGAGTGATATCCCAGATTTAACACAACAGATACAGTTTCCTTGTCCAGTCTTTTTAAAGGACTCTGTATTTATTTTACCTGCCGTATATTTATTTAACACTTGAGTTTTTTTATTTTCAGTTCAGTTTAAAGTTGCCAAGAGTACTGTTGCTATCCATTTCAAGATACTCTTATGGATGCTATAGAGATTACATGATGTATTATTCAAGATCCCAGCAAGAATCATATAGTGCATTCAAACAGAAGAACACAGGGGAGGTTACTAATAAGAACACTTAACAAAAGAATGGGCAAGTTAGTGAAAACCAGTAAGGAACGGTAAAGCCTGAAGGGACAAAAGGAGGAGCAATTTCTGTAATGCAGAGGAAATAAGTTGTATTGAAAGGGATACCCCCCAGATGAAGAGGGGTAAATATCACTACCTTACTCTCCAATTTCCAGCCAGTGCCTCCCATTGGGTGGGCAATATCAAGGCTTCTAATCCATGAACAAGGAATGTCTTTCTATTTGTTTATATTTTTCTTAATTTATTTCAATGGTGTTTTGTATTTTCTGAAAATTAGTTTTTTTTACTTCTTTTGTTAAATTTATTTCTAAGTATTTTAATCTTTTGATGCTATTGTAAATTAAATTGTTTTCTTTATTTCATTTCCATTTCATTGTCATTTAAATCAGAAAGGAGAAAAAATACAAAAATAAAAGATAAGTTTATGCTCTCTTTATATTTATACTGTATTTTATATTTGTCTGTATAATTTCCTTCTCAATGCTTTCTCTTTTTTAACTTTGGTTTAAGTTCGGGGGTACCAGTGCAGGTTTGTTACATAGGTAAACTTGTGTCATGGGGTTTTGTTGTACAGATTATTTCATCACCCAGGTATTAAGCCTAGTACCCATTAGTTGTTTTTCCTGATCCTCTCCCTCTTCCTATCCTTCACCCTCTGAAAGGCCCCAGTATCTCTTGTTCCCCTCTATGTGTCCATGTGTTATCATTTAGCTCTCACTTATAAGTGACAACCTGCAATATTTGGTTTTCTATTCCTGTGTTAGTTTGCTAAGGATAATGGCCTCCAGCTCCACCCACGTCCCTGCAAAGGTCATAATCTTGTTCTTTTTATAGCTGCATAGTATTCCATGTTATATGTGTACCACATATTCCTTATTCAGTCTATCATTGATGGACATTTAGGTTGATTCCATGTCTTTGCTACTGTGAATAGTCCTGCAATGAACATATGCATGTATGTCTTTATAATACAATGGTTTATATTCCTTTGGGTATATACACAGTATTGGGATTGCTGAGTCAAATGGTATTTCTGTCTTTAGGTCTTTGAGGAATCACCACACTGTTTTCCACAATGGCTGGACTGATTTACACTCCCACCAACAGTGTATAAGTGTTTCTTTTCCTCCACAAACTTGCCAGCAACTGTTATGTTTTGACTTTTTAATAGTAGCCATTCTGACTAGTGTGTGATGGTATCTCATTGTGGTTTTGATTTGTATTTCTCTAATGATTAGTAATGATGAGCTTTTTTCATATGATTGTTGGCTGCATGTATGTCTTCTTTTGAAGAAAAAGTGTCTGTTCATGTCCTTTGCACACTTTTTGATGGTGTTGTTTGTTTCTTGTAAATTTGTTTAAGTTCCTTGTAGATGTTGGGTATTAGACCTTTGTCAGATGTATAGTTTGCAAAAAATTTCTCTTTTTCTCTAAGTTGTCTGTTTACTGTGTTGATAGTTTCTTTTGCTGTGCAGAAGCTCTTTAGTTTAATTAGATCCCACTTGTCAGTTTTTGCTTTTGTTGCAAATGCTTTTGGCATCTTCATCATGAAATCTTTGCCCATGCCTATGTCCTGAATGACACAGCCTAGGTTGTCTTCCAGGGTTTTTTTATAGTTTTGGGATTTACATTTAAGTCTTTAATCTATCTTGAGTTAATTTTTATATATGATGTAAGGAAGGGTTCCAGTTTCAGTCTTCTGCTTATGCCTAGCCAGTTATCCCAGCACCATTTATTGAATAGGGAATCCTTTCCCTATTGTCTTTATCAACTTTGTCGAAGATCAGATAGTTGTAGGTGAACAGTCTTATTTCTGGGTTTGCTATTCTTTTCCATTGGTCTATGTCTCTGTTCTTGTGCCAGTACCGTGCTGTTTTGGTTACTGTACCCCTGTGTTATAGTTCAAAGTTGGGTAGCGTGCTGCCTCCAGCTTTGTTCTTTTTGCCTAGGACTGTCTTGACTATTCAGGCTCTTTTTTTGGTTTTATATGAATTTTAAAATTGTTTTTGCTAGTTCTGTGAAGAATGTGAATGGTAGTTTAATAGGAGTAGCATTAAATCTATAAATTGCTTTGGGCAGTATGGCCATTTTCATGATATTGATTCTTCCTATCCATGAGCATGGAATGTTTTTCCATTTGTTTGTGTCATCTCTGATTTATTTGAGCAGTGGTTTTAGTTCTCCTTGTAGAGATCTTTCACCCCCCTAGTTAGCAGAATTCCTAGGTATTTTATTCTTTTTGTGACAGTTGTGAATGGGAGTAGATTCCTGTTTTGGCTGTTGGCTTGACTGTTGTTGGTATATAGCAATGCTAGTAGTTTTGGCACATTGATTTTGTATCCTGAGACTTTGCTAAAGTTGTTTATCAGTTTAAGAAGATTTGGGGCTGAGACTGTGGGATTTTCTAGATATAAGATCATATCATCTGCAAACAGGGATAGTTTTGACTTCCTCTCTTCCTATTTGAATGCCCTTTCTTTCTTTCTCTCGCCTGATTGCCTTGGCCAGAACTTCCAGTGCTATGTTGAATAGGAGTAGTGGGAGAGGGCATCCTTGTTTTATGCTGGTTTTCAAGGGGAATGCTTCCAGCTTTTGCCCATTCAGTATGATGTTGGCTGTGGGTTTGTCATACATGGCTCTTATTATTGTGAGGTATGTTCCTTCAGTACCTAGTTTATTGAGAGTTGTTAACATGAAGAGATGTTGAATTTTATCAAAAGCCTTTTTTTCATCTATTGAGATAATCATGTGGCTTTTTTTCTTTAGTTCTGTTTATGTGATGAATCACATTTATTGATTTGCATATGTTGAACCAACTTTGCATCCCAAGGATGAAGCCTATTTCATCATGGTGGATGTACTTTTTGATGTGCTGCTGGATTTAGTTTGCCAGTATTTTGTTGAGGATTTTTGCATCAATATTCTTCCAGGACATTGGCCTAAAGTTTTCTTTTCTATTATATCTCTGCCAGGTTTTGGTATCAGGCTGATGCTGGCCTCATAGAATCAGCTAGGGAAAAGTCCCTCCTTTGCAATTTTTTGGAATCGTTTCAGTAGGAACGATACCAGCTTTTCTTTGTACATCTGGTAGAATTCAGCTGTGACTCCATCTGGCCCTGGGCTTTTTTTGCTTGGTAGGCTATTTATTACTGCATCAATTTCAGAACTCATTATTGGCCTCTTCACGGATTCAGTTTCTTCTTGGTTCAGTGTTGGGAGGGTGTATGTGACCAGGAATTTATCCATTTCTTCTAGATTTTCTGGTTTATGTGCGTAGAGATGTTTATCATATTCTCTGATAGTTGTTTGTATTTCTGTGGAGTCAGTGGTAATATCCCCCTTATAATTTCGGATGTGTTTATTTGAATATTCTCTCTTTTCTTCTTTATTATTCTAGCTAATGGTTTATCTTTTATTTTTTTTTCAAAAAAAAGCTCCTTGATTAATTGATCTTTTGAATGGTTTTTCATGTCTCTACCTCCTGAAGTTCAGCTCTGATTTTGGTTATTTCTTGTCTTCTGCTAGCTTTGGGATTTGTTTGCTCTTGGTTCTCTAGTTTTTTTTGTTGTGATGTTAGGTTGTTAACTTGAGATCTAACTTCTCAATGGGGGCACTTAGTGCTGTAAATTTCCCTCTTAACACTGCCTTAGCTGTGTCCCAGAGATTCTGGTACACTGTATTTTTGTTCTCATTAGTTTCAAAGAACTTCTTGATTTCTGCCTTAATTTAATTATTTACCCAAATGCCATTCAGGAGCATGTTATTCAATTTCCATGTAATTGTGTGGTTTTGAGTGAATCTCTCAGTCCTGAGTTCTAATTTGATTGCAACGTGGTCCAAGAGATTGTTTGATATGATTTCAGTTCTGCATTTACTAAGGAGTGTTTTACTTCTGATTATGTGATCAATTTTAGAGTAAGTACCATGTGGTGATTAGAAAAGTGTATATTCTGTTGTTCTGGGGTGGAGAGTTCTATAGATATCTATCAGGTCCATTTGTTTCAGTGTTGAGTTCAGGTCATCTTTGTTAATTTTCTGTCTTGGTGATCTGTCCTATACTGTCAATGGGGTGTTAGAGTCTCCCACTGTTATTGTGTGGGAGTCTAAGTCTGTTTGAGGGTCTCTAAGAACTTGCTTTATGAATCTGAGTGCTCCTGTGTTGGTTGCATATATATTAATATATTTAAGATAGTTAGACCTTCTTGCTGAATTGAACCCTTTACCATTATGTAATGTCTTTCTTGGTTTTTGTTGTTGTTCTTTGTTGGTTTAAAGTCTGTTTTGCCAGATACTAGGATTGCAAATTCTGCTTTTTTCTGTTTTCCATTTGTTTGGTAGCTTTTCCTCATCCCTTTATTTTGAGTCTGTATGTGTCATTGCTCAATTATTTATCTTTCTTCATGTGGATTTGCATTACTATCTAGTGTCCTTTCATTTCAACCTGAAGGAGTCATGTTTGTGTTTATTGTACAGTAGGTATAATATCAAAGTTTTTGTTTATCTGGCAGTATCTTAATTTCCTCTTTATTTTTGAAGTGTAGTTTTGTTGGGTAGAGAAATTCTTGACAGTCTTTTTTGTTCATCACTTTGATTATGTTTTACCACTTCCTTTTGGCCCCTGTGATTTTTGGTGAAAATTAGCTGTTAATCTTTTTGAGGATCTTTGTAATGTGATGAGTCTTTTCTCTCTTGCTATCTTTAACTTTCTCTCTATGTCTTTGGCTTCTAATGGTTTGATTTTGATGTATCTAGATGTGGCTCTCTTTGAGTTTATTCTACTTAATGTTCATTGAGCCTGTTGATGCATAGTTAAATAGGGGGATATTTTGGCCATTATTTCTTCAAATAGGCTTTCTATACCTCTCTTCTTCTCCTGGGACTCCTATTATTTGTATATTGGTATACTTGACAGTGTTCCAAGGATCTCTGCACTCTTCACTTTTCTTCATATTTTTTCACTCCTCATACTGGATAATCTTGATTGATCTATCTTTATGTTTGCTGATTCTTTCCTCTGCCTGCTCAAATCTGCTGTTGAGTATATTTTTCATTTGTTAATGTACTTTTAAATTTTAGAATTTCTATTTAGTTCTTTATTTGCTTCATAATTTCTATCTCTTTATTATATTTTCTATTTGGCAAGACATCATTCTCAGAATTTTCTTTATTTCTTTGGGTATGGTTTAGCTCTTTGAACATATTTAAAATAGCTAATATAAAAGTCTTTGTGTAGTAAGCCCAATATTTGGGCTTCTGCAGGAATCATTTCTATTGACTGCTTTATTTCCTCGTATGGGACATAGTTTCTGTTTCTGTGCATGCCTCATACATAGTTTTCTTGAAAACTAAGCATTTTATTAATGATGTAGCAACTCTGGAAACTATATTACCCCTTCTCCCCAGTGTTCATTGTTGTTTAATGATTTTTCAGAATTAAATTTGTAAAATCTGTATTTTTTTGTTATATGTGGCCACTGAAGTTGCTACTTGGTTAACTTAGTGGTGAGTTAATGATTGAACAGAGATTTCCTTAAATGCCTAGAACTGATAAGCATCCTAGTTTTTGCTGAAGAGCTCTGCATGTGTGTGTTAGGGCAAACCTTCAATACTCAGCCAGGCAGCTGAAAATACCACCTTAGTCTTCACTTCCTGCTTGCAGAGCCATGAAGTCAAGACAGAGATGAGATTTTAGGATCTTCTCAGGTCTTTTCTGAGCATGCTCCCAGCCCTGTAGTCTGTTAGATTCTCAGGAAAATGACAGAGATTTCAAAGCTCTCTGTGGACATCTAATTCTCCATCTAACATAGTTAAACTACTGTTAAACAATTACTAATCTTTGTTTTTGGAAAGAAAAAAAACAACAGAAAAAAGGCTATTAGCCCTTCGTGAGCTCTAAGTCAGAGCGAATAAAGATAAGCCTTGTGAGTAGGATTTTCTGGAAAACCCCCAGACAGATGAAATAATGACAGTTCTCTGGAAGTGGCATTTTAAAGGAGCTACAGCCCCATTCTGCCCCCTTCCAGTGGCTGACAGGCTACTGTTTTTTGTTTGTTTGTTTGCGTGTTTTTTCATTTTACTTTATGTTCTGGGATACATGTGCAGAATGTGCAAGTTTGTTACATAGGTATACATGTGCCCTGGTGGTTTGCTGCACCTATCAACTCATCATCTAGGTTTTAAGCCCCACATGTATTAGGTATTTGTCCTAATGCTCTCCCTCCCCTTGGCCACACCCACTGACAGACCCCAGTGTGTGATGCTTCTCTCCCTGTGCCCATGTGTTCTCATTGTTCAACCCCACTTATGAGTGAGAACATGCAGTGTTTGGTTATATGTTCCTGTGACAGTTTGCTGAGAATGATGGCTTACAGCTTCATCCATGTCCCTGCAAAGGACATGAGCTCATTCTGTTTTATGGCTGCGTAGTATTCCATGGTGTATATGTGCCACATTTTCTTTATCCAGCCTATCATTGATGGGCATTTGGGTTGGTTCCAAGTCTTTGCTATTGTAAACAGTGCTACAATAAACATACATGTGCATGTGTCTTTATAGTAGAATGATTTATAATCCTTTGGGTATATATCCAGTAATGGGATCACTGGGTCAAATGATATTTCTGGTTCTAGATCCTTGAGGAATCACCACACTGTCTTTCACAACAGTTGAACTAATTTACACTCCCACCAATAGTGTAAAAGCATTCCTGTTTCTCCACATCCTCTCCAGCATCTGTTGTTTCAGGACTTTCTAATAATTGTCATCCTAAATGGCATGAGATGGTATGTCATTGTGGTTTTGATTTGCATTTCTCTAATGACCAGTGATGATAATCTTTTTTTCATATGTTTGTTGGCCACATAAATGTCTTCTTTTGAGAAGTGTCTGTTCCTATCCTTTGCCTACTTTTTGATGGGGTTGTTTTTTTCTTGTAAATTTATTTAAGTTCCTTGTAGATTCTGGATATTAGACCTTTGTCAGAGGGGCAGATTGCAAAAGTTTTCTCCCAATCTCTAGGTTTCCTCTTCACTCTGATGATAGTTTCTTTTGCTGTGCGGAACCTCTTTAGTTTGATTAGCTCCCATTTGTCAATTTTGGCTTTTTTTGCAATTGCTTTTCATGTTTTAGTCGTGAAGTCTTTGCCCATGCCTATGTCCTGAATGGTATTGCCTAGGTTTTCTTCTAGGGTTTTTATGGTTTTGGGTTTCACATTTAAGTTTTTAATCCATCTTGAGTTAATTTTTGTATAAGATGTGATGAAGGGGTTCAGTTTCTGTTTTCTGCATATGGCTAGCCAGTTTTCCCAGCACTATTTATTAAATAGGGAATCCTTTCCACATTGCTTGTTTTTGTCAGGTTTGTTGAAGATCAGATGGTTGTAAATGTGTGGTGTTACTTCTGAGGTCTCTGTTCTGTTCCGTTGGTCTATATCTCTGTTTTGGTACCAGTACCATGCTGTTTTGGTTATATAGCCTTGTAGTATAGTTTGAAGTCAGACAGCATGATGCCGCCAGCTTTGTTCTTTTTGCTTAGGATTGTCTTGGCTATACGGGCTCTTTTTTGGTTCTAGATGAAATTTAAATTAGTTTTTTCTAATTCTGCCAAGAAAGTCAATGGGACAGGCCACTGCTTTTACCATGAATGTAAACTGTTGGTTTCCAAGACTGCCACAGAGCTGGAGAAGATGGGAATAGGGCAAGTTAAAATGCCACAAAGCTTGCTGTTCTTACTAAATTTAGCCATTTTTCTTGAATAAAGACATCCTGGATTGCTGCAAGCCTTTGGTTAATTTCCCAGATCCTGAAAAAGTTAATTTTAGCCATTTTTGCTATGGTTCTCTTTGCTTTTATGGAGAAAGGGACTTTTGGAAGTCCTTTCTCTGCCATTCCCACTGACGTACTATTTTTTTTTTTAATTTTGAATCTTTATGTGAAATTTTTTTTAGGTGTACCATTTGTAAATGGCTTTTTAGGAATTCCGGTTGGAGAGTCTTTGTCTTTTATTAGGAAAAGTAAACTTTTGAATATATTGTGCACACGGATATATTCAACCTATAGTTTTGGTTCTGGAGTTTGGCAGGCCCAAATGAAATTCTGATACTGTTACCTACAATCTCTGTGACTTTGGGCACCTTATTTAAATTCCCTGAGTTTATTTTATCATTTATGAAAGACAATATTAGGACATTAACCTTATGACTTCATTTTACATTTTCTATTTATTATGTTTTTTTATTTTTTTATTTTTAAATTATTTTAGATTAATCTTTATTCCACCCTTCCCTCTAATAGTTTGAAGTTTCCACTTCCTATATCTGTTTTAGTGTATGTTACTATAAACAAACACACAGAAGTCTCTACTTGAGTACATAAAATTAGTTTCAAGACATTATTTAAGACAAGCAATAAAACTATTTAAATTGTTATGATATACTTTGGTGTCTCTGTTTTGAGAAAAAGACTTAAGGTGATAATTTCTACTATTTATTGAGTGGATATTATGCACAAAACAGAATAGGTACCTTTCATTTGTTGATTAATCTTCACAACTCTAGAAAAAAAGAGTTTTGATGTGTCTTTTGATAAATGATGAAATGAATTCATAGAATTGAAATAAGATTCCCAAAGTCACACAGATTATAGGTAACAATATCAAGATTCCAATTGGGCCTGCCAAATTCCAAAACTAAAGCTACACTGATTCTCAAATGCTTGTCTCTTTCCATAAGGGTAAAAATTTAAGAGCACAATTACTTGGGAGGGTCATGCATATTTGTAATAACAAATAACAGAAAGTTGTCTTTCTTACCATCTTATCTGATAAAATTTTAAATATAGAGGAGAAAAAGAAAACATAATGATAGATGAAAGCTAGAAGAGTGG
Organism: Gorilla gorilla gorilla; assembly: GCF_029281585.2. NCBI lineage: Eukaryota > Metazoa > Chordata > Mammalia > Primates > Hominidae > Gorilla > Gorilla gorilla. Next base: position 35,716,377 of record NC_073228.2, on the reverse strand, counting down.
AAACGGCTACAGAATAGCCTGGAAGGAAGGGACAGCTGGGAGAGGATGAGAAGGAAGTCAGAGAGACAGAGAAAGTCAACCTATGTTGACTGAAGGGAACAGATGGGAGATGAGCAAAGACAAAAGGGGCCATGTGGGTAGGTGTCATCAGTTAGAGGGCAAGTAGCTGGAATTTGATCAATAGACAAGAATTTATTTACTGGACTTCTGGGCATTGTGGGAGATACAAAAGAATGTAGAGTTATTTTGGGAACAATAATGATGTAGAGAAAACAGATGGCTTGAACTGGGGCATTAATGCTGAAGGAAAAAGCTAGAGACAGAAGGCAGAAAGAAAGAGGTTAAGGCAATCCCCATGTGAGCCAGCTTGCATATGAATCTGGAATTTTTATGGGAATGGAAAAAAATAAGTTAGAGAAAACCTCCTATTTGCTATTGAATCAAAGGTAAAGGATTTGTAGATGGAAGAAAAAAGATGCCAAATCACCTCCCTTTTCATTTCTACTTTTGAGAATGTTATTAAAGATTTATAAAAACATACACATACATACACATTACAGACAATGCTTGGCATCATCCTTCCAAATGTAAATATGTCCATTTAGCTAAAACTGGGTAGGGTCTCCTGGATATCACTAAGATTGACTAAGTAGGACCACCTTAAAAGGATCTAGGAAGCCTTTTTGTCTTGAAGAAAGTTGCAGACAAAACTTAAAAGGTGCCTCAGCAAAAGAAACTATCATCAGAGGGAACAGACAACCTACAGAATGGGCAAAATATTTGCAAACCACGCATCTGAAAAGGTCTGATATCCAGCATCTACAAGGAACTTGAACAAATTTATAAGAAAAAACAACAACCCCATTAAAAAGTGGGCAAAAGACATGAACAGACACTTCTCAAAAGATATACATGTGGCCAATAAACATGCAAAAAAGCTCAACATCACTGATCATTAGATAAAATCCACAATGAGTTACCATCTCACACCAGTCAGAATGCCTATTACTAAAAAGTCAAAAAACAACAGATTCTGGCCAGATTGTGGAGAAAACAAAACACTTTTACAGTATTGGTGGGAGTGTAAATTAGTTCAATGATTGTGGAAGACAGTATGGTGATTCCTCAAATACCTAGAGGCAGAAATACAATCCCAATACTGGGCATACACCCAAAGGAATATAACCCATTCTATTATAAAGATACATGCGTGCATATATTCACTGCAGCACTATTCACAACAGCAAAGACACAGAATCAACCTAAATGCCCATCAATGATAGACTGAATAAAGAACATATGGTATATATACACCATGGAATACTATGTAGCCATAAAAAGAAATGAGATCATGTTCTTTGTAGGGACATGGATGAAGCTGGAAGCCATTATCCTCAGCAAACTAATGCAGGAACAGAAAATCAAATATTACACGTTCTCACTTATAAGTAGGAGCTGGATGATGAGAACACATGGACACATGGCAAGGAACAACACATACTGGGTCCTGTCAGTGGGTGCGGGCTGGGAAGAGGGAGAGCATCAGGAAGAATAGCTAATGGATGCTGGGCTTAATACCTAGGTAAAGGGATAATCTGTGCAGCAAACCACCATAGCACACATTTACCTATGTAGCAAACCTACACATCCTGCACATGTAGCCATGAACTTAAAAGCTGGAAAAAAAAAAAAAAAAAAAAAAGCCTGAGGACATTTAACAATATAATGAAGATGAATCTCCATTTCTTAAAGACAAAGCAAATCAAAGTTAGTTTGTGCTAGCAGACATGGAACCCAGTTCAAAGGCATGAGGATGAAATTAACTTCTGGGTAGTGCTCTAGTATATGAAATATAATAGACTCTCATATGTGCACTCATTTATTCTAAATTATCTATTGAAAGCCTACAACAACAAAAATGTTAGCTACTATGAGTCTTCCTAGATACTAGGCTCCTAAATATTTAAAGTGATGGGAATCCCAACTACACTGATTTGATCTTTATAAATTACATAAATGTACTAAATTATCACATATACCCCAAAATGTGTATATGTATTATATACCAATTTTAAAAATTAAATTTAAAACATTTGAGGGGAAGTGGTGAGAAGGCAGTGACATGCTCCAGAGTGCGCTGGGCCCAGTGCATCAGAGGCTCTACCAGGGAGACACTTTGCACATAATTACCTTGGCTAGTTATTTCTCTCATTCCTTTCTTCATCCAATACATATACACATGCCAGGCAGCCAGAGCCTTGATAGCATCAAAATTTCAAGAGCAATACCCACAGTAATTGTGGGTGGCTTTTGAATGGCATGGCTGATCTGGAAACTGACTTCAGTTGTGACATTGGTGAGGACCTCGTTAGAGATTTCTGAAACAATGGTCAAGTACTAATTGAAGAATGCCAGTAGTGAGTGCCTTGGTGGACCCCAGCCAGGGTATCTGGGGTGAGCAGGGATGGACCTATGGGTACAAATTCCCCAAATTTATGCATACTGGGATAGTTCACCAAGCCTCAGATGGACAGAGGACAGATGCAAGTTAACTGCTACCTCAAGAGATTGGGGCTATGCAGAAGGTAACTTGTGTCTGTCCATCTGAGACAAAGCCTCACCTTCTTATATACCCAACAGAAGCCAACATCTAGGTGAATGTAAGTAGAAAATTCCCAATTATATATACCCAAGAGGAGTTGAACAGACCCCCTAGGTTACAGAGAGACACTTCCTCACTTGGGATAGAGAAGTAAAGACTTGAGTCGAGGTTCAATCATATATATGTCTGTATGTGAATGAATATGTTTATATAGTAAATGGAGGTTGTCATTTCATTCCTGCCACCAATTAGCTCTGTGGCCATGAATAAGCTGCTTCCTTTCCCTGGGTTTCAGCTTTCTCATTTAAAATATAAAAAAATCTGGGTCTGATAATCTCTAAGGTCCCTACCAGCTATAATATTGTATTTGGATTCCAGATACTGACTGGAGATGATAAAATTATATGTCAACTTATAATTTGTGGTGTAAAAGATATAACATCGGACTTTCCTCTTCTTAGGAATTGTCGTGTGAAAATGACGCAACAAATGCAAAATTTACATCTCTGTCAGTCAAAAAAACATAGCGCTCCCTCATCTCCCAACGCAGCCAAACGCCTGTACAGGAACCTCTCTGAGAAACTGAAGGGGAGCCACTCTTCCTTCGATGAGGCCTATTTTAGGACAAGAACTGATCGGCTGAGTCTCAGGAAGACCTCGGTGGTAACAAAACTGTTTTTATTCTTGTGTCAGTTTGATTTATTCAGTTATGTTTGGGTTTAAGGATATTCTAAGATGATTCACGTTTACTTCAGAAGTTGATGCTTGCAATTTTATAAATGCTGGAATAGATTCAGGTAGGGCAGTAACTGTACATATTTATGTTGTTAGACAAAGTCTGAGTGATTGTGAGCTGTTTCACTTTCTTTTTGTTTCTTTTTCTTCTCCCTTAATTTTTATTTCACCACTACACCAAAAAATAAATAAACCTCAAAAAAAAGCAGCTTGACAAATATGAAGTCTCAGGTTAAATGGGCTTTCTGAGAGTTCCAGTGTTCATCCAAATAATAATATTATTACTTATTTCTGATGTATACCACACATTCTTTCCAAAGGCATTCAAAATAGAATCCAAAGAATGCACATGTATTATATGATAGACAAAGAAAGAGAGAGGAGGAAGGAAGGAAAGTAAAGGAAAAATGTAAAAAAAAAAACCAACTAGGAAAAGAAAATATTAGGTATAAGAATAAAAATAGATATATCAAAAAATCTAGGCAAATATAGTACCTGTATCTGAAATTTATCATTACATTCATCTCTGACTTCCCAGAAAGCCAAAGCAGAAAAAGAAACACAATTGGTTATAGCATCCCATCTGTTGATAACTAAAAATGTCTCAGTCCATCAGGAGGAATGAATATTCACCTGTTGCTCAGTCCTCTGGACCTTGTAGATGTTATAGTGAGTTATGTAATAGAGAATGGCGTAAATAGTGGAACTGATGATGTTACAAGTATTCTCATATAATAGTTTCTCAGAATGGCCCTCAGTAAAAGCTGAGAGCATAATATTAACATGCTCAGCAAGGAGATTTTTGCAGGGAGTAATGGCACCATTTGTTTGCTCTTAAAACAGAAATGAGTCCTAGCCTTTCCAGATAGAAGCATGCCAAAGTTTGCCAACAAAAGCTTGGAGGAGGAAATGACTTAAGAGTGAGAGTAAATATGGCACATGAGAAATTAGGAATACTAAGAGCCAAAAACAAATACACGACTGTGGACAGGGTGGCACTTTAACTTTGAACTCATTTGTTTTCTAATATGTTTTCTCATTTCAAACTCATCTTTTGGGAGGACTTGGCTGTGGTTAAATTGGGGCCTAAGCATCAGAGGCTCCTCAGTTTAGCAGGTTGTGGATAAAACACTTTACCATTCAGCAGATTGTCTTGTAGCAAAGAAAACTGCATACCAAAATAGCTTTATTCCCTGGGTCCCCCGTTGTCAAAACAAGCATTTGCATAATAGCTTTGTATTTTCCTCAAATTTCAATTTTGTGTTATGTACTCAGCTAAAGCTGACCTGCAGCCTTTGATAGGGAGAATTGATTTTTAATGAGACTAAAAATAAAACCTGACCACCTGAACATTTGGTCACTGGAGATCTTCCACATGTTAATCAGGTGACCCCTATGCAGGTTAAAATCAGTGGTATTTCAACTCTTTTAAAGACCAAGCAACTCTTGGTGAAGATACCAGATAGATGTGTAAATAATACGTGTGTTGGTCTTCTCCCATGTGCTAAGAAATATGTACCTAAAAGAATTCCGGAGTTCTTCTCTTTTGTTTACTATTAATCCTTGGAAAGAACTTTTCAAAGGAACCATATTTTCTTAAGCTATTTTTTTCTACAAGTGAAGTGTATTCTATAAATATTCAACTCTGGTCCCATGAGGCCCAAAACCAATTTGCCATCCAGCCATTGAAACCCTCCCTGAACACTACCACTTGGACTCCTCATCTCAGGGCTCAGAAACTATCAACCCACAGGCAGCATGGAGCTAGTAGATATTTGGAAATAAGGAAGTAACATGTAACATGTATATTTTAGGAAGATTATTCTTGTATCAGTATAGAGTGAGAGCTAGGGGAGACCAAGACTAGCAGCAGACAGGTCAATGCCATGGTCCAGACATGAGATGACAATGTAGAGGCTGGGGATGGAGAGGGAGGGGTGAGTTTGAGGAAAAACAGAGAAAGTGTACTCTCAATTCCAAGCTAGCCATAACTGCTACCTGTGCTAATATTACCTAGGCCAGCATTTCTCAAACTGTGTTCTGTAGAACTCTATTCCAGGAGTAGTCAAAGCAAATGCAATAAAATACATGTTAAAATTATTAAAGACCCAGAGGAAGCCTACAGGGAAGTAATGGGGTACACTTGGTTTAATCTAATGTTTATCAAACTGATTTGACCACATGCTATTTTCTTCATAGAACATCTCTTAATTACTTTTTTTTTTTTTTTTTTTTTTTTGAGAGCGTCTCTCTCCGTTGTGCAGGCTGGAGTTCAGTGGCGCAATCTCAGCTGACTGCAACCTCTGCCTCCTGGGTTCAAGTGATCCTCCTGCCTCAGCCTCCAGAGTAGCTGGGATTACAGGCACCCAACACCACACTTGGCTAATTTTTATATTTTTTGTAGAGATGGGGTTTCGCTATGTTGACTAGGCTGGTTTCAAACTCCTCACCTCAAGTGATCTGCCCACCTCGGCCTCCCAAAGTTCTGGGGTTACAGGCGTGAGCCACCATGCCCAGCCAAATGAACTATTAGAGTATTTTTCAGAAGACTGGTTTGAGAAGAGCTGAGGTTTGCTCTTATCTACAGCCCAGCCAGGCTATCCTGTATTCTCTCAGTGCATCTATTCAATGTCCATTAGAAATGATGGAGGGGAAGTCTGTTAACAGAGTGTTTACTTTGGAGACCTTGGGATAAATTGTAGTTATTCCACTTATAAGTGGACATGCAGTCCCTGAAACAGTCTTTAAACTTCAAAAGAGCTAAGCTACAAAGACACACTGGTTTAAGAAATTGTGCTGATCTACTTTTGCTCCTCTCTAGAATTTCCAGGGCAATGAAGCCATGTTTGAGGCAGTCGAACAGCAGGACATGGATGCTGTGCAGATCCTCCTGTATCAGTACACACCAGAAGAACTCGACCTCAACACACCTAATAGCGAGGGCTTGACACCCCTGGATATTGCCATCATGACCAACAATGTGCCCATTGCAAGGATTCTTCTGAGGACAGGGGCCCGAGAAAGTCCACACTGTAAGTAACCTGAGAATAAACACATGTACTATTAAAGCCAGATTCCAGCCTTATGCCACCAAAATAGCCATTGCTGGCTTTCAGAGCAGGAATGGTTGACTAAGCATAGACTCTGATAGGCTTTGGATGTTTTCATGGACTTTCATGCAAATAGTGACAGCATTTATTGGTCTAAGCATCAAGTTCCTTTCTAAATAGAATATGCTGAATGGCATTAAAAAGGAACCACCAAAGAACTTCTAAGAATTTTATCACAAGCTTTAAAATATGTGAGATACTCCAAGTGAGGATATAGAATAGGAGATATATATAGAAGAATGAGCATCTGCGTGTTTCTGTTTTGTATCCACAGTGAATGTGGTGGCTTCATTCATTCATTCATTCATTCAATAAACACTGAGTGTGGGACACTGTTCTAGGTGCTAGGAATGTAACAGTGAACAACACAAAAGTCCCTATTCTCATAGAAATTACATGCTTGTTGGGAAGACTTCCAATAAGCAAGTAAATAGATAAAATACAAACTCAAAATAGTGATAAATGCTGTGAAGAAAATAAAATGGATGAGTGGCTATAGATTGATAGGGAAGGGACTATTTTTAATACCCATTGACCAATCTCTCACAATCCCCACCCCTCAGTCTTCGGTAATCACCGTAATTTCTGCTTCTATGATATCAACTTTTTTAAAAAATTCCACATGTAAGTGAGATCACGCCATGTTTATCTTTCTTTGCTTGGTTTATACAACATTTTCTTTATCTATTCATCTATTGACAGACACTTAAGTTGATTCCACACCTTAGCTATTGTGAATAGTGCCATAATAAACATGCGGATGCATATATTTCTTCAACATACTGATTTTATTTCCTTTGGATATATACCCAGTAGTGGGATTGCTGCATCATATGGTAGTTCTATTTTTAATTTTGACAATTAGGTAGGAGGAATGTCTGGTGTTTACTGCACAGTAAGGTGATGTTGGAATGGTTAACAGTTAGGTATTGTATATTACAAAGTAGCTAGAAGAGAGGCTTTTGAATGTTCTCACCACAAAGAAATGATAAATGCATGAGGTGATGGATACACTAAATACCCTAATTTAATGATTATACAACATATATGTATATGAAAACATCCAGTTGTACCCCATAAATATGGGCAGTTACAATATGTCTATTAAAAAATGAATACATAAATAGGGTTGGGCAAGAAAAGCCTCTCTGATGTGGTGATATTTGAGTTGAATTCTAGATGATATGAAGGAATGAACTACGAGAAGATGTGGGGGTCAAATTCTCAGCGGAGTGAATAGCAAATAGAAAGATGCTGAGGCAGGCAAGAATAAGACTGACATACTGGAGGAACAAAAAAGTCAGTGGGTCCAAAGCAAAGTAGCAAGAGGGAGAATGATGATTGAGAGAGAAGTCACAGGGACCAGATTATGCAGGACCCTGAGACCATGGTCAGTGTTCAACTTTAATTGTGGAGTACAATGGGAAGGCAGTGGAGCAATTTAGGAAGGTAAATGACATATTCTGACTTACATTAGAAGATCACCACAGTGCTCTATGGAAAAGAGACAGTGGTGAGGTAATTGTGAAATTGAGAAGACCAGTTACAAGGTCATTTTAGTAGTTCAGGAGACAGACTGGATGCTTGGACTAACATTACAGTGATGTTGAGTAGTGTCAGAATTCTGGATATATTTTTAACAGCTTTATTGAGATACAATTCACATACCATAAAATTTACCCTTTTAAAGTATACAATTCAGTGGTTTTTAGTATATGCACAGAGTTGTGCAGCCATCACCACCGTCAATTTTAGAGCTTCATTGCCCTGAAAAGAAACATCATACCATTTGACTATTATCACTCCCCAATCTCCCCAACTCTTCTCAGCTCTTGACAACCATGAACCTACCTTCTGTTTCTATAGATTTGCCTGTTCTAGACATTTCATGTAACAGAATTATATAATATATGGTCTTCTGTGACTGGCTTCTTTCTGGATGTGTTTTGAAGTAGAGCTGATAGTACTTGGGGAAGAAAGTTGCACTGGGGCTAATGGCAGACCCCACCCAGGAGTGGGTGGGATAATATCATGCAGCACTCACCCTGTGTCAGGCACTTTTCTGAGCACTTTCCATGTATTGACTCCTTTAATCCTCACAGCAACATTATGAAGTAGGCACTCACATTCCCCTTAGTGAAAACTCTCTGACCCATTGACCACAATGGCTGTGAGCCACTGTTTTTATGTTTCCTAAAAGAAAAAAGTAAACTCATCAAACTGTTAGTTTCACTAATACTGATTCACTTACTTCCAAGTGGTGAGACCCGGAAGGCTGAAAGAGAAGCAAGCAAATATATAATCAGAGGTCACATCTCTGCTCCTAAATTTCGTAAATCGCCACCACCCAAAGACTAGGTACAGAAGCAGATCCTTGTATCAGAAAATTTCTTACTATAAAAATGCTAAGCTCACCATATCCATGTCAGAGACAGTGAAGATTTGGATTCAGTAGGATTTGAGCTCTTCAAAAGAGCTCTATAGTCAAAGTGCTGCCCCTTTTTAGTGGAACTGGAGGATTTGGAAGGATGATAAATGAGGATGGAAGAAATTGAAATGGCATCTTTGCTGCCTTCCGGTTTATTCTGCAACAACGTCTGTCCCAAAGATCCAGTGACAGAAGGGTGGAGAGAGAATCAGAGGGTCTGAACATGGAGAATGCAGACTGAGCCCCATTCTACAGGAACAAGGAGACCATTCATCCAGATGTTGCCATGGCCATCCTGCACTGGGCTGGATGAAACATTAGTCCTACTCACTTACCTGCGACACTACAAAAAACTCTGCATTTTCTGTGAAAACAGTAAGACTCCCTACCTCCCAAAGCCCCATGTGCATAATTAAACCTCTGTAAAAGAACTCAAGTACTAAATATCTAGTTAAACCAAAAGCAAATTTGTTCAAGAGATCCCTGGTTTTCCTCCTCATTCTCTCTGGGATGATAGCCATGTTACCATCACAAAGTTGTAAAGGACAAATGGTGGGAGATAAACCCAGGTTTCAGCCTCCAGGAAACATGACACCTAAGTCACCTTGGCTACCTAAGAAGGCAAAGAGATATGACCACATATAGACTCACATGTGTAAAAATGGCAATGCAATATTGGTTGTATACCTATGAAGTCTCCACATACAACATCTCTGGTTTTCACACTAACCCTACAGGATAAAGTTATTAACTCCATTTTGAAGAGGAGGAACTTGTGATTCTGAGAAGTTAACTGACTGGCCCAAGGTCACACATCCAGCAAATGAATAAGGATGCCAGGGACTCAAGCCCAGATCTGTAGGATGCCAACACCTGCAATCTTTCCACACAAAGTCACTGCCTTTCCACATAACCAATATGGAGGGCTGTGGCCTCTGGGCCCCTGCATCTCTCCCTTTCTACTGTTTGCTAAAGTCATATGATGTATTTCTTTGTTCTGTTCTGCGCACTAAGGTGTCAGTCCTGTTGGAGAGAGGCAGGATAGAAAAACATAGTGTTTTCAGGCATTTTTAATTCACTTTATATATCAAGTACAAAAGAAGCAGAATGCTTCTGTACATGAGTTTGAGCAAGCCCAAGAGGAAAACCAGTCTGCCAGCCAGAACCAGATAAGCAAACACCTGCCGTAAACTGTTCCCCAGAAGCTAAAGAGGCAGGATATATAAGAGAAGAAAATTAACGATGAGGTCTGAAGTTCTTAGAGTATTTTACACCACAAAAATGGTTTTGTCTACATCATCTCCCTTGATCCTCACAACTGGCTTGTGAGGGAGACGTTGTTTTCTTCATCTTTATCAATAAAGAAATTGGAATTTTAAAGGTCAAATAGTTATCCCAACACAACAAAGTTAATAGGTGGTGCAGTCAGGATTTGAACCCAGATCTGTATTGATTGCCTTGGTGTTTGTGAGAAAGCTTTGGCATGCTCACTGTTACACATTAGATGCTCAATTCCTCCCTATTTTGGCTCTCCATCTGCTCCTCTTCTAATGACAGTTACATATTCCAAAGCAGAGTGCAGACTCCAGGGTTTCTAACAAGGTTAATTTTCTTTCCTCTCTTTCTCTGTGTATTCTCTTCTGAAAACTAGCTCAGTATTCTTTTCACTATGCCAACCAAGTATCCTCACACAATTCAGAAGAACATTCTCTGTAGTTTTCTCCATTTCTTAACAGGAATCACCATGACACACAGGGTTTAGGGACTTAACTCCCAAACCATTGGTCAGGCCTGTCTTCTATCTTGAACCCCTCAATGCCAGAGCCACATGGATGTGTTCTTTATAGGCATAGCTTGAAACTCAACCGTCTATGTTTCCTTACTCATAGAAAAATCCCAGAAGCGGCCATCTAAACTTGCACACTGCTCTCAAGTTAAACATATACAGAACCCCAGCCTACTCATTAGATGAATCTACTATCTTTATTCAATGACTTTTTTCTGTTCCTCCTACCTTTTTGCAAACAGCACAAAATAATATTCTTTCCTTGCAGAAAAACAATCAGCCATTATTGAAGCAGAGTCCCAAGTACTTTCTTGCAGACTGATGTGCTGAGATTAGGAAAACAACCACTGAATCTGAAAGGACTGCAACTAGGAAAGCCAATGTATAGAGGCACCACAGGACACCCATGGGTATGCCATGGACTGTTTCATACACTTAGGATCCCAGTCGCTATGACTCATGCTCAATTGAACAACTGCTATCAAAGAAAGACTTGTTGTCTCTGTATATAAAAGTCCCCAGTCATAAACCCCTCCCTTTTTCTGACTAACTCATATTCTGCCCCCACCCTCAAACCAACAGCCTCCAGGAGGAGTTTGCTGAATCATCGATGGGAGTCTTGCCTTTCTGAGATGGCCATTAAGACCCCATAGATAGTAATCATAAAGAAACTAGCTCTTTTGCCTATTGTGTACAAATTTGGTCACTCACAGAGATTTTATTTCATTCTTTGACTCCAGTACCTAGTACATAGTAGATGCTCAGAAAATTACAGTTGAAATTTTAGCCTTTGTGACAGCCTTGTCTTATGCTACTGGGAGTCACAGATGTCAAGTCTTAGTGTGCACACATACAGTCATTATGTGTATCATCGACACAGACACACACACATGCATACACAGAATGTAGGGAAAAAAACCTTCAAGTCTTCTAGTAACTTAAACTTTGGGGCACCTTTTGTTGTTAATAATGCTGTCATTGTTTTCCAGACATTGTTACAGAAGTTGGTTGTAGATGTAGCCTAGTTGTTTTTATTTTTACACTATTTAATTATATAGACCAGTAAGAACGGTGGAATAGCTCTTTGTTTCAGTCTTTCTGCCCTTTCCCTTAGCTAGATTCTCCTTCTCTCTAGTCCCTCTCCTCCTCTCCCTCTGCATTTCTTGGTGAATGCCTCCCTCTCACTTTCTCTCAGATGCTGCCTGTGGAACTAGAAAGTGTCACTCAGAATTTGTTATGTCCAGTTACTTCATAAAATGCAATTACAGAATTGCTGTCATTTGAGTATGGTGCAGACACCAGTGTTACAATTTTGGCAGTCTTGTCAGGATGCACCACTCATTTCTGCAGTAGTAAGGGGTTCGTGTTTGTGCTGGGACTGGTCAGGGCATGTCTAAGAGGTGTGACTATAAACTAATGAGGCTGGTTTTATGTAAACAAACACACTAGAAAGTCTACAATCCAAGCGAATGTTATCCTTCCACATGGTCCTCCTGGGAGACCCCACACTTGCTCCAACAGTGCTGCCATTGCTCTGAACACTTTGGAATTGTCCTCAGAGTCAGTTTATGAGAAAATCTGACTCGTTGCTGAGAGTCACACCTGATTTTTGTTCCAAAACAGCATTGCCTAGCGTCATCACCCTCTGTGTTCACCAGACTTGGCTTCAAATTATTTAGAGAGATTTCGTGAAATCAAATCCACCCTCAAAGGACAAAGATTTGCAGCCAATAAGAATATGTAAAGAACAAGCCTTAGACAGGTCTCTATAATGAGCCCTCAATATTTTTTTCTGCTTCACTAAAATAGGGGTATAGATCTTCACCCTAACTTACAAATCTGTTCTTATACTGTGCACTCCTCACCCACACCACCCTCCATTCTGTTCCTGTAACATTCCAGGCTATCTTACCATAGGGCCTTTGTACTGGCTATTCCATCTACTTGGAATGCTTGAGTGCTTTTAATCTTGTCCATTACATGGCCAAATCCTTCTTAACATTCACATTTCAGCTTAAATGTGACATCTTCAAGAGAGGCTTTCTCTGGCCACCAAGTCCAAAGTCTAAAATGACATTTTCTCATCACATCACTCTCTTGTCATTTTGTGCATAGCACTTATGATTTTTCTCAATGTTTTTATTTGCTTATTTTCATCTCCTCTGCAATAGAACATAAATTCCAAAGGACAGCACCTCTCTCATTTATTACTGAATCCCCAGCAAACAGCAGACACTCAACTGAATTTAATTGAATCAATCCCAAGCCTATTTCTTTTGAGGGGTGTCAATATATTATCCCTTATGAAAAGAATGATTTTAGTTAGTATTGGGCTCATTGATCTTTTTTATGTTTTCAAATAATTATTTAAACATCAGATGGCCAAAGCCTAAGTTCATGTCACCTGTTCTTTGAGTTGATAGTTGCATTTTTCTGGTTTTTTCCTTTAAAATATTTAATTGACAAGACTGTATATATTCAAGGTATATAATGTGATGACGATATATGTGTTGTGTAAAGATTATCACAATCAAATTAATTCACAGATCCATCACCACCCATGCTCTACATTAGATCCCCAGATCTTGTTCATCTTCTAATTGAAAATTTGTACCCTTTGATCAATATCTCCCTATTTTCCCCACCCCTAGCCCATAGCAACCACTATTCTACTCTCTGTTTCTATGTGTTTGACTTTTTAAATTTCCAGATTTAAGTGAGATCATCCATTATCTCTTTCTGTGTCTGGCTTTTTTTACTTAGAATAATGTCCTCCAGGTTCATCCATGTTGTTTTATAGCCATCTTTTTTTTCTTTTTAAAAAAATTGTAAATATACATGCAACATAGAATATCTTCTCCTTGTCAGAAATGAAAAGATTATAGATAAAGTTAAAAGGTATCTTTGATAGCCCACCCAACTCATCCCCACGTGCACACACAATCTAGGTTCCCATCCCCCAAAACCCAAAATATATCCATTGTTATCAGTTTAAAGGGTATGCAGACTTTTCCCCATGAGTTTTAACATAAACACAAAAACAATAGAATTGTTTGGGGAGCAGCTTTTAAATTAAACCCTTAGAAAAGGCTAAAAATTAAATTTCTGGAGTCAGAGAGTTCTGGCTTCAAATCCCACATCTGACCTTTTGTAGCTATGGGAAAATTCCTTACCCTCTCTGTGGCCCCATTTCTTCATTTGTAAAATGGATATAATAATTGTACTTAACTTGTATTATTATATATTGCTGTGTAATAATTACCCCCAAACAGCAACTAAAAATAGTGTTTGTCTCATGTGAGTCTGAGTTGGGAATGGCTTTAGCTGGTTGGTTATGGCTCAGTCATAATCTCATGTGACTCCATGAGATTGCTGTCATTTTAAGGCTTGATTGAGCTAGAGGACCCCACTTCTGAGCTTACTCATAGTGGCTACTGGCATGAGCCCCACATTTCTTGCTATATGGGTCTCTCCATATGGCTACTCTATGACATGGCAGTTGGCTTCCCCCAGAGAAAATGATCTGAGAAAGACAGAAAGAGAGACCAGCCAAGGTGGAAGCAACAGTGACATGTATAACCTAATCTCAGAAGTGACATAGTGTCATTTCTGCAGAATTCTGCTGATCTCACAGAACAACCCTGGTTGTTCAGTGTAGGAGAATACTATACAAGGGTGTGAATACAAGCAGACATAGGTCACTGCAGGCCCTCCTGGAGGCTGGCTACCTTGTTACCCATATAAGATTATTGAGAATTAAGTGGAATAATACCATTACAACATTTATCACATTACCTGGCCAATTGTAATTGATTTCTAAAAATTGTTAGCCAACATAACTCTCAAAAACAAAATAAAATGACCCAAGAGTTTCTGGTAAAGAATTTAAATATTTTACCCATTAGTTATATAGTTTGTATTCCAAAACACTTCCTATGAAGCACTTTTCAAAATTTGTATAATTTTTATGTTCTAAAACTACACTGTCCAACACAGAATCCACTAGCCACATATGACTATCAAACATTTGAAATATATTGATGCCATTGACCAATGGAACAGAATAGAGAGACCAGAAATGAAACCATGAATGGATGGTAAACTGCTTTTCAACAAAGTTACCAAAAACATACAATGGAAAGAGAATAGTCTCTTCAATATACGGTGTTGGGAAAACTGGATATCCACATGCAGAAGAATGAAACTGGACCCTTATCTCATACCATATACAAAAACCAACTCAAAATGGAGTAAAGACATAAACATAAAACCAGAAACTGTAAAACTACTAGAAGAAAATATAGGGGAGAAACTACATGACATTAGTCCAGGCAATGATTTTTTGCATATAAGCCCAAAAACACAGATAGCAAAAGCAAAAGTAGGCAAATGGGATTAAAACAAACTAAGAAGCTTTTTCACAGCAAAGGAAACAACAGTGTTAAGAGACAACCTGTGTATTGGGAGAAAATATTTGCAACCCGTACATCCAATAAGGGGTTAATGTCCAAAAAATGTAAGGAATTCAATTCGACAGAAAGAAAATAAATAAATCAATTTAAAAATAGGTGGCCAGGTGCAGTGGCTCATGCCTGTAATCCCAGCACTTTGGGAGGCCAAGGCGGGAGGATCATGAGGTCAGGAGACCGAGACCATCCTGGCCAACATGGTGAAACTCCATCTCTACTAAAAATACAAAAATTTGCTGAGCATGGTGGCAGGTGCCTGTAATCCCAGCTACTGTAATCCCAGCTACTCAGGAGGCTGAGGCAGGAGAATCGCTTGAACACGGGAGGCACAGATTGCAATGGGCCGAGATCGCACCACAGCACTCCAGCCTGGAGACAGAGTGAGACTCCATCTCAAAAATAAAAATAAAAATAAAAATAAGCAAGGAACCTGAATAGGGTTTCTTAAAAGAAGACATACAAATGACCAACAGATATATGGAAAAAAATGATCAGCACCTCTAATCTTCAGGAAAATGCATATTAAGATCACAATGAGAAATGAGATATCATCTAACACCTGTCAGACTGGCTATTATCAAAAAGATGGAAGATAAGTATCGGTGAGGATGGGGAGAAAAGGAAACGCTTGTACACTGTTAGTGGGGATGTAAATTAGCACAGCCATTATGAAAACTGAGTGGAGGTTCCTTGAAAAACTAAACACAGAATTACCATATGACCTAGTCATCCTACTTCTGGGTATTTACCCAGAAGATTTGAAATCAGTTTGTCAAACAGATGTCTGCACTTCCATGTTCACTGCAGCACTATTCACAATAGCTAAGTTATGAAATTAACCTAAGTATCAATTAACAGATGAGTGGATTTTTAAAATGTTATATATTATATATATACATAATTGAATACTATTCAGCCTTTAAAAAGGAAGGATATGTTGTCATTTGTGACAAAATCGATGGAATTGGAGAACATTCTGCCAAATGAAATAAGCCATGCACAGAAAGACAAATGTCTCATGTTCTCGCTTATTTAGAGTCTTGTGGACTCTAAAACGATTGAACTCATAGAAGCAGAAAGTGGAATGGTGGTTACAGAGTCAGGGGGTTGGGGACAATGGGGAGATGACAGTTAAAGTGTACAAAATCTCAGTTAGACAGGAGAAATAATTGGTTTTATTAAATTTATTGCACTGTGTCATGAATATAGTTAATAACAGTGTATTGTACATTTCAAAATTGGTAAAAGAGTAAATTCCAAATGTTCTCACCACAAAAAAAGATATATATTTGAGGTGATGAATATGTCTAGTTAGCTTGATTTAATTATTCCACATTGTATTCACAAATCATAATATTACTTTGTATCCCATAAATACATATGACATTATTATCAATTTATAATAAAATAAAATTTAAAAAAGAAATGTGTCTAGTGCAAATGAATGTGTTCTAAATGTAAAAGTACATTGATTTCAAAGTCTTGGTACCAAAAATAACATAAAATATAAAATTAATAAATTGTATATTGATTGCATGCTGAAATACTAGCATTTTGGATATATCAAGTTAAGTAAAATATATTATTAAAATTAATGCCACCTATTTCTTTTTGCTTTCTTATTGTCATTACTAGGAAATTTTAAATGATGTGGCTCACACTATACATCTATGAACAGCACTGAAAATATTGGCAGAAAACATGGTTATCTTGTTTCATTACTTAAACCTCCTATGATGCCATGGGGCAATTTCCTTTGAATTTCCTAAATAATCCACTCAAGTGGCTTGCATGTTGTGCTTTTAGAGAAGATGTCCATTTTCCCCTTTGAGTTTGATGAGTTCCAAAAGTTCCTTTCTGTGTCATTTGTTCTGGCTTCTTAAGAAATCACCAGTTACAATCTAAGTTATATAAGGACTTTGTGAGTCAACATCCTTCTGGAAAGTTGCAGAGAACACTTCAGAGCCCCATGTCTGGGTGTAATAAGTTATAGGAGAAGAAAGTTTCACAGTCATTAAAATGAAACATTTAATCTCCAGATCTCTAAAACCTTTTTGGAACCACATCTCAATGTCCTTGGGAAAATCTGAAAATGTAATAACAGCTTGAGACCTAAGTGAAGCCAAAATGAGTCTTGTGTCCTGAATCTTAAGATGGATAAATTGGAACTATGTTTTGTGTTTCTCTGGTATAAGAGTTTTTGAATTAAAAATATTTAATTTTTAGAATTCCCCTACATTACTTTGTCATTCCTACCTTAAAACAAGTCAGTGGTGAAGTTGTTAGAAGGTTGTCGCTTATAATCAGCAAAAATAAATTTTATTAACTGCCCAGAGTATATTTGTTACAATGCAACGTTCAAATCTAAGTGACCTTGTTTTCTGCCTTGAAATAGCAGATAGGGTTGAAATTGATATCACTTGCTAGTGTATATTTCTGAACAGTAGCTAGGATGGAAAAATTTTATTTGAGGCAAGAGGGGTTTTTGATGGAAGAACATAGAGTTATTTTATAAAACAAGTATTTTGATTTATTTTGTGTGCTTCTAAAAGTGTAAGATCAATGGATGTAATAATAATAAGCAACCCTCCACTGAGAGTCTTCTATGTAAAGATTATCATTAATTTGTTACAAGTTATAAGACAAGTGTTGCTACAATGCCAGTTTTACAAATGAGAAATTTGGGCTCAATATAGCAGAGTAACTAGTTAGGATCACCCATATGTAAGGGCAGCGCTTGAGCTATAGAACCCCAAAGCCCTTTTACCACGTTGCTTGCAGTTTGGAAATACAATCACATGCACGTAACATTTCAGTCAATGGTAAGCTATGTATATGAAGGTGGTCCCATAAAATTATAAGGCAGCCAAAAAATTCCTATTGCTTAATGATGTTGTAGCTGTCATAACATCACAGTGCAATGCATTATTCACATGTTCATTGTGATGCTGGTTTAAACAAACCTACTGTGCTGCCAGTCACATAAAAGTATGGCACATACAGTTATGTACAGGACACACTACTTGATAATGACACTAAACTACTATGTTACTGTTTCATATATTCACTATACTTGTTATCATTATTTTAGACTGCAGTCCTTCTAATTATTTAAAAAATAATGGTTAACTGTAAACCAGCCTCAGGTCCTTCAGGAGGTACTCTAGAAGAAGGCATTGTTACCATAAAAGATGACAGCTCTATGCGTGTTACTGCCCCTTAAGAACTTCCAGTGGGATAAGATGTTGAGGTGGAAGACCATGATGTTGATAATATTGACCCTAGGCATAGGCGTAGGCTAGTGTGTGTGTTTGTGTCTTGATTTTTAACAAAAACAGTTTAAATTTTTTTTAAATTTTTTAAAAGCTTATAGGATAAGGATATAAAGAAAATATTTTTGTACAGCGGTACTGTTTGTTTGTGTTTTAAGCTGTTATTACAAAAGACCCAAAAAGTTTTAAAAAGTTTATAAAGCAAAAGAGTTACAAAATGTGTGGCTCTAGGGAAAGCAGAAAAATTGTCAGAAGGAGCCAACATAGCTCAAGAGAAGCTGTCCATCTATGCTAATTTATTATTGATAAAGAATTTTTTATACATTTAGTGTAGCTTAATTGTATAGTGTTTATGAAGTCTACAGCAGTGTCAGTAATGTCCTACGTCCTCACATTCACTCACCACTCACTCACTGATTCACCCAAAGCAACCTCCAGTCCTGTAAGCGCCATTCACGGTAAATGCCCTATATAGCTCTACCATGTTTTATCCTTTATGCCATACTTTTAGTATTTTTAGTGTACTTTTTTCTATGTTGTAATAGATTTAGATATACAAATACTATCGTGTTATAGCTGCCTACAGTAGTCAGTACAGCAACATGCTGTACAGGTGTATAACCTAGAAGCAATAGGCTATACCATATAGTCTGGCTGTGTGGTAGGCTATGCCTGCTAGATTTGTGTAAGTATACTCTGTAATATTTGCACAACAATGAAATTGCCTAAGGATGCATTTCTCAGAACATATCCCTGTTAGTAAGTGACACGTGACTGTAATAGGAAAGCAGATTTCAGTTCAGGATAAGGAAACTTTAAAATTCGGAGTTGTATGAAAATGGACAAGGTCATCTCAGTGAGTTCCCCTCATGTAGGAAATTATACAGGACCAAGGGTACTAAAGGAGAGGTATCAGAGGTTGGTTGTAAGGTATCCTTCTAACTCTGAGATTAAATGATTGTCTTAGTGCCTCATTTTCTCATCATTGAAAAACAGGAACATACCCATAATAACAGAAAAGCTGTTACTAAATTGAAAAATGGCACATCATTAGTAATAGACAAATGTGTCCGTCTTTTTCAAGCAAACCAAATTGTTCCCTAAAATTCTTAATTAAAAATTAAAATTAGTTTACATTTTACACTCATTGTATTTTCAAGCTTTGAGTAATTATCAGCCAGGCCCAAATTTAGCAATTGCAGGCAAGGGCAAAATTAAGAAACTGTAAGTAGCAATCCATAGGTTAGATTCTAATGGT
Source organism: Gorilla gorilla gorilla (assembly GCF_029281585.2). Taxonomy (NCBI): domain Eukaryota; kingdom Metazoa; phylum Chordata; class Mammalia; order Primates; family Hominidae; genus Gorilla; species Gorilla gorilla. The sequence continues at coordinate 35,696,717 of NC_073228.2, read as the reverse complement.
GAAGAAAAGCCCTTCAGTCCCTGATCATTGTTTATCTCGGGATTTAAACAGTAACTCTAATTGTATTCTTTGAACACAAATTCCTGCCCCATCCCCCACCCCATCCCTTGGTTAATTAGCTGCGTAGGTCTTATAACAAGTGCCCACTCAGAAGCACTGGGAGGTAGAAATGCTCTTGATAATTAAACACCACAATAGCACAGAGCCTGTTTCAGGAGCCACTGAGTGGTCTTGCCCCTGCTGGACTGCTTACCACACAGTCACAGACCCTCCATTGTGCTGGTATGGCTGCTCAGAGGGATAGCTGCTTGGCTGGAGAAGGAACCAACTGCAATGAGAGAAAAGACCAAACCTTGCAAAGAGATCAGGAGTATGGCCTCCAGGGAAAAGTGTCCTGTGGGTGGAAGTGAAAGGGGAATGAATCCAAGAAAAAGAGAAGTGGATGGGCAGGAATGATAAAACAGACATAGCCTTTCTGTTTTCTAAATCAAACCAACCAGCCAAACTGAGTTCACCAATTTCATACCAAATAGATAACAATCAGGAAATTGTAATATATAAATAATAGGTTGATTTGTATTCTATTTGGTTTAGAGAAAATCCACCGAGTTCTTTAAGGTTTAGATGAAGATCATGAATAAGTCATCCCATCTCCCTGGGTCTCAATTTCTTCATCTTTAAAATAAGGAAGTTGAAAATAGCCCCATTCTGCCATCAGATCCAGAGGCTAGTAGTTACACTTCTGTAACACCAGATGTTAGCGACAATGAGCCTGATCGTTATAAATATTCTGACACCACTGACTGATCCAGAGAATGAACCTTTTGATGAAGATCAGCATACACAAATTACAAAAGTCTGAAATTTTTTTATCAAGAGGTATAAAACACCATGAAAACAAACTTGAATAAACTGAAAATGAACTTTTTTTTTTTTTTTTTTTTTTTTTTGAGAAGGAGTCTCGCTCTGTCTCCCAGGCTGGAATGCAGTGGTGCGATCTTGGCTCACTGCAAGCTCCGCCTCCCAGGTTCAAGCAATTCTCCTGCCTCAGCCTCCCGTGTAGCTGGGACTACAGGTGCCGGTCACCATGCAAGGCTAATTTTTGTATTTTTAGTAGAGACAGGGTTTCACCATATTGGTCAGGCTGGTCTCAAACTCCCAACCTCAGGTGATCCACCTGCCTCAGCCTCCCAAAGTGTTGGGATTACAGGTGTGAGCCACCGCGCCCGGCTGAAAATGGACCTTTTTTTTTAATGGCAATAGGACATTGTGTCAGATTACCAGTTATAGGAACAATTCTCTTTTCCTGACCAATCTTGTTTTACCCTATACATCCACAGGGTTTTGACACTTGTTGTCCAGTTGAAAAAAGGTTGTGTAGCTGTGTCATGTATATACCTTGTCAAATGTCAAAAGGACATTTAAAATTCAATTAGGATTAATAAAGGTGGCACTTTCCCATTTTATTCCAGTTTTATAAAAAGTGGAGACAGACTGAGGTGTATACGTAAGAATTTTTTCCTTTTGTGTTCTGTCGCCAACTGAAGTGGCTAAAGAGCTTTGTGATATACTGGTTCACATCCTACCCCTTTGCACTTGTGGCAACAGATAAGTTTGCAGTTGGCTAAGAGAAGTTCCTGAAGGGTTTTGCTGCACTCTAATGCATGTATTCGGGTTAGGGGAATGGAAGGAATGCTCAGAAAGGAAATACATTTATTCTAGACTCTGGACCATACACCATCTCCAGCTATTTACGCACACCTTTCTTTAGCATGCTACAGTTATTAATCTGGACATTCAAGGAATTGGCCACTGTCACTGCTTGTTGTTTGCACATTTTTTTTAAAGCACATTGGTGCTAGAAAAGGCAGCTAAAGGAAGTGAATCTGTATTGGGGTACAGGAATGAACCTTCTGCAACATCTTAAGATCCACAAATGAAGGGATATAAAAATAATGTCATAGATAAGAAGCACAGCAACGATGATTTCACCATATAAATGTGGAGGCTATCAACAAAGAATGGGCTTGAAACATTATAAAAATTGAAAATGATTTATTAAATATGATTCCTCAATTGTAAAAAAAAATGCCCCCATTCCAGGGTGGCAAAAATAGAAATTGGATTCCCAGAACAATTTTCAAGCTTTCAAAAAGGCTAACTATCACACCATTACTCAAGATAAACTACACAGTCTAATATAATTGTCATATTTACTTGCTTCTGCTTAAAATATATTAACCCAGTTTGTTAGGTTGATTATCTCATTCTGAACAGATGCTTCTATTGATGGTTATATAAGTCATTAATAATAGGGAGAAACATGATCACTTTATAAGTCAGCTGGTTTAGTAGACAAAAAAAATCTTTCAAAAGAGGGTGTTTTATTAAGCTATTAAAAAAATCCACTGGAAAAAATAAATAAAAGTTTGCTTGCCGAAATGGTTGGAAACCAGTGGCTCAGTCAGTGCTTCTCTGACTTGTCCATGCAATTACTTTTAACAACAGATGCAAATGATAGTCTCAAGGGCACCTGTGGTCTTAACCTGGAAAAAAGGGATAGAGTTTTACAAAGTTTCCCTTTTTTCAAAATCTTCAATTTTTGAAAACACTTTCCATTCTTCTCCATAATAGACCTATTTAATTTCTAAATAATACGCTTAATCAAAATCTGCATGTAAAATTTGATGCTCCAAGAAGACACATTCATGCATATTGTGTTTTTAGAGGTGATCATTGCACCCCCTACTTCACCCACCGTCACCACCATATTACGTTAGAGTTTAGATATCCCAGTTTGAGGTGCACTGGGATCTAAATAATCTTGCAGAGCTCACCCAGCTATAAAATTCTGTCTTTAGTCTCTGAAGAGGCAAAATGCATTATCTTGAAGAGGTGGAATTCCTTTATCATTATAACTCAAATTGCATCTAAAGCCTAGAAGGAAAGGGAAAATGCAGAAACAAAATGTGTGGTTCTAGGGAAAGCAGAAAAATTGTCAGAAGGAGCCAAGCATAGCTCAAGAGAAGCTGTCCATCTGAAATGCCACCTGGAATTCACACCAGTAATAACTGTTGTGGATATAAAAATTAATAGGGGGGATTTCATAGTATTAGAAAAATTTATTTTTATAAATCATGTGTCTATCACCCAAGTGTTGACGCATGCATGCAATTCAAACATCAGGCATACAATAAAAAGCTCACTGGATAACTTAACAAGGACAATTCCCCCATTTTCTCTATAATTTGGAGTGGAAGAAGGAGGGGGGAGTGGGTAGAGAGTGCAGTTACTGGGTCAATTAATCAACCTGAAAACTGTGACACAAACTCTGACGCCTAACCTATGTCTAAAAATACACAAATGTATACGAATTTGTTTTAAACTGTCAATGCCTATATTTAGGACCTTCCCAGCAAGGCTATAATGAGACTGTGTTTGAGGGCTTCAGTCATAGCAGACTCTACCATTAATCTGAAGTTAGTTAAATTAACAGCATTTAGTACTGACTTGTCAATCTCACTGCTCCAGGAAATTGCACCTTGAGGCTACTAATATTGCCAATTTTTCCACTGGAGTGTGCGCCCGCGTGTGTGTATGTGTATTTTTTTTCTCCAGAACCTCTGCGTTCATACCCCATCATTGCTTCCCTACGTCCACAGCACTTATATTATCATTTATTCTGGCCTCCTTTAGCCTTCCCCAGGGATTCTGCATAGTGTAGCTGCTCAGTGAAAGAGTTTTTTAGCTTTATATTTATTTGTTTATTTTTCTGTCATGGCTCATGACTGAGGCTTTTAAAAAAAGTGTGACAGTATTTAGAGTACATGATTGACTGCTACAGCAACATTCATTAACCATGACAAATCTGCAGCAAAACACAGTCCTGAGTGTTCTAAACAGCAACTTTAAAAAGAAAGAAGAAAGAAAGAAAAAGAAAAAAGACTCAACTAATTTTTCATTGACCTCATCTGTAAATAAATTTAGACTGACGGTGAACAGAGGCAATAATAAATTAGTATTCATTTCCTGTAATTAATGCAAACATGCCCATGAACACAGAGAATATGAATATATAACCACCTAATTTCCATTTCAAAATACACCTAACAAATTTTCACTTGAGTTATCTTCACAATATTTTCCCCTTTAATTAGAAGAATGAAATAGTTGGATTTCTTTCTCACCCACCAGGGAGAAATATTGTTTTGGTCACAGGGAGTGTCAAACACATTTCAGCAACAGATCTGCAGGACTTTAGTCTGGTTTACTTGACTGTTCTGTGATCCCCTACCATATTCCCATGCTGAGGCTCTTTTATCACTTAACCAGGAGGGGCTCTGAAGTGACCAAGTGACCATCATGGCAGGCCCTCATATGCATAACAGCCATGAGGAGATCATAAGAGGCAGCCTCACTGCTCAGCACAAGAGAGGGAAACATGCATTCCTTCCCATTCATTGACATGAACGCAAGAGCAGGATGGCTAAACAATCTGATGTAAATCAAATGAAGACTATCACATATTGGGTAAAATAGAAATAGCAAGCTCTACAACCTCTCTCAGCAAGAGGAGCTTATATAACTTATCCTCTTGAGCATAGGTATCTCTGGAGATCATTCCTACCGTTATACCACAATCAAAGATCAATTTCTGATCACATTCAAGTCAGCCAGTCATCAGAACTCACCTGCTCAACTGTGGCAGCAGTAGCGGAACTCTTTGTAAGCAATAAATACATTGATTAACAATAATAAAATTATGCCTCTAAGATGTATGTACAAAAATGTCTATGAGCTGGGAAGAATGTATTAAAGGCAGAATATTTGAATCAGGTTCTACCAAAAGCAAAACAAAACTTCATCAGAATGCAACTTGCCTCATGGCCTCATGGATAATTTTTCGTAGGGTCTTCCCGGCCATACGGAGTTTTGCCCCTACATGTTTGTCCTTCTAGAGGTCATGGCAACAAATGTGTACTCTCTGGATGAGAAGTGGTCCTCTTGGGTACTTGATGGTGGAATTCTAATCAGCTGAGTTAAGCAGCTAAGTGAGGTATGTGTTACAGCAGGGCTGGAGAGCAATGAGAATATATTAATGTGATGAATTTACCACTTAATCTGATTGTGTCACTAATTAGGCCTTATCATAATAAGATACTTGATAACAAACACAGATCCCACTTTTCCCTGGCATTTTTTTTTTTTTCAAATCATAGTAAACTCTGGGATATATCCTTCCAATGAAGCAGCATTTCCCCAGAAAGAAAGAGAAGTAATCCCATTTCTTTCCCTTTAGTTGTCAGCCTGGAAAGCCGAGCAATGCACCTCAACACACTGGTCCAGGAAGCCCAGGAGAGGGTGAGTGAACTGTCTGCCCAGGTGGAGAATGAAGGATTCACTCTGGACAACACAGAGAAAGAGAAACAGCTGAAAGCTTGGGAGTGGAGGTATCGGCTCTACAGACGCATGAAAACAGGCTTTGAGCATGCCAGTGAGTATAAGCAGAAAATGTCTACATTTCACTAGACTGAGCTTCAGTTTGAGACAGCCAGGTCTTCTTTTACGGATTTTTTTTTTCAGCTCTACAGAGTCATGGATGGCCGTTGTCAGCCTGTATGGAGCAAGGGCTCTGAGAGGCTGTCAAAGGGTCTTTTAACTTGCTTGAGTTTCTGGCTCCTGATGGGTGCTCTGACCACAGCCATGAGGCTTCATGCCTCTGGCCTCTCTCCACCATGTCACACTCATCTAGCACTTTCCACCCGCTACGCCCTAATGCCTAATGATCTGGATGGTCTGATGCCCTAGATGGCTATATTTTGGGATAGGGAGGTGGAAAAATATTTGTTTGCCTGTTTGTCCAGTTTCTGCTTCAAGCTCAAGTTTAAGTTGTTTTCAACTCTCTACTGCATTTTTTTATGTAGAGCTATAAACTGAACTTCAGTTAACGCAGGCAACCGAAAAGAACAATCAACTCAAGAATTACGCTTTTGTCTGCACTTCCATTTTCTTTACCAATTCTTTTTGTTAGTTTAAGAAAAGCCTTCTTTTTGGATAATACTCATTAGCACTGGAAAGTAATGCTGAGTGTAGCTCCTGATACAAAAACAAAATATAAAATTCAAACACTTGTGAAATATTAAACTCTCATTCTAGAAGGAGATCGTAACTAAACAACAACAACAAAATTAGGCTGGAAATTTTAAATATAAGGGAAAGTTCGTTAGTTTGAAAGGTCTCTGCCTCTGCTGCAGGAAACTTAGTTGTGATGTAGACAAAGACCAAAGACAGTGATGATGTTTTCTTAAGTACACTAAATATCAAATCTAGGCCTAATCCTTTCTCTTGGAGCAAATAACTTAGCAACATTAATGAAAGTTTGCTTTCAACATCAACACTCTCCAGCAAGGCTGGTGCATGGGTTTGTTTAAAGAGATTCAGCGCTTGCTTTGATATATGCATTTGCTATTGTGCCTCATTTAGGACAGATTAACACTAGAAACAGACATATTTTCAGATTTGATGTCAATTTTTGTAATTTGCTAAATTATAAAACACCTTCTACATGTTAAGCAATACCAAAAGCCATCAGGAGTCCTTTAAAACCTGAGGTTAGTGGACATGACATCCACCCATAAATTTTTTTCTCAGAAAATACTGCTCATTTGTAATAGGAGAAAGCCTGAGAGCAAGGTGAGTTAGAATTCTATCAATGCTGGAAAGAGCCCAAAAGAAGGCAACTGAAGCCAGGGGCTTTCATCCTGGCTGTTTGTCTTCACTGTGTTCTTGAACAAGGAATTTGGCCACTTGGGGCTGCAGTTTCCTCATACCAAAAGTGAGTGTGCTATTTCTTGCCCTTTCTACCTAGCAGGGCTGCAAAAAGCCTCCAGTGAAACGATGTACTTTATAAAACGTAAGGGTGTCCACTGACAATATAGGATCCTGCTATCACTTCCTGCCTTTCTCTTCACTGATCCAGCCCAATCTCCTATCGTGTTTGCAGGATACTTTAGGAAGGCTTAACTGGTATTATTTACCTTTTCAGAAAATGTTCTAATGCTCAAATAAGACCCCAATGGCAACAAATAAAAGCCATTGAGACGTCTAATGAAAATGTTCAAAAGCGAAAGCTATTAGGCTCCACAAACAAATGTTTCCATAGTGTTCATTTCAGGGTATCCTTTGAAGAGGGAGGAAAGTTGTTTGAAAAGGATTTGCTGTGTTAAGATCCTTGTGTTTTTCCTTCTGTCCCAGGAGCCCCTGAGATGCCAACCGATGTCTGTCTCATGGTAACCAGCAGCACATCACTCACTGTCAGCTTCCAAGAGCCTCTTAGCGTCAATGCAGCTGTAGTAACCAGGTATAAAGGTACTGGACCCAAGACATTTTTTCATCACTCCTTCTTAAAAAAGCATCTGCTGTTTGAGAATCAATAGTGCATTTTGTGTGTTTGTTTTTCCTACTGATAGGAATGTTTTTATCCCATTGACTTTTGAAGTTGAAATATTTCCATAGGCGCTCATGTAAAGGAACAATCAAGTGACTGAGAATGTCACAGAAAGGAAGAACCACAAGACCAGGCTGTCATTTCAAGTCCCTCAATTACTGTTTCATTCATCTTTGCAGAGGACTTGCTCTATGCATAGCACAGGGCTGGGGACAGGTCTGAGTAGGAAACACTGAAGAATCAGACTTGATCCAAGGATCTGAAGGGTTGTGATATGGAACATACTAAGTAGGGGTTAAAAAAAACCAATAACTAAAGCCAGGTAACAGGGTTGGGGTTTTTCAAAAATGCAGATAAAGTATATTGGAGGTCAGGAAAGAGCAAGGGTAAGATAAAATGGTGGGATCGGTAAGGGTTCCCTAGGGTGGAGGTGGCATTCAGGCCTGGCTATGAAGGATAAGTAGGCTTTGGCCTGGAAGATATTGGGGGGAAAGTAAATTCCAAATGGAAAGGACAGTCAACACAGGTATAAAACCAAGCACATACCAGGACAGGTAGAGCAAACTAAGGGAACAAGTAGAGGGAATAGAAAATAGCATGGCTCCGAAAAAGCATAGGGTCATGAGAAGGTACAGTAAGATGTTAAGATTAAAGAATGAAACTATGATCAACAGAAAAGGACAGAATGAGGCTCGAAATTAAGGCTAGGGAGTTTAGACTTTATGTGATGAATTCAGCAGAGCCATTGAATAAGGTAGGGACAGGATCAGAGGTAGACTTTTGAAAGATTGGAGTGGTAATACTGTGTATGATTTATTGAGAGAAATAGAGATTTAGAAGAAAGAAATGAATTATAAACCTATTCAAGAGGGAGGTCATGATAGCCTGACCTGGCTACAATGGCAGCATTGGGAAAAGAAAGGGAAAGCCCAAAGGAAAAAGGTACTGCAGAGGTATTGTGATGATAACAGCTAATGCTTACGTAGCACCTACTATGCACCAGGCACCATTTAAAGCCGTTTAAAGTTTTAACTCTATTTAATCCTCACAATGATCTCATGAGACAGGTATTGTTATGATTCCAACTTTGCAGATGGAAAAACAGAGGCAATGAGAAGTTAAGGAATTTGCCTAAATGCTTACAACAGAGACAGAATCATCACATTATGCTGACTCTTGAATATGAGGAACAAAAAAGGAAAGCTATTTTCTGGATTCACAAGGACATATGGAATTACACTGAACAGCCCTAAAAGCTGATAAAGCTCTCCACACATATTCCAAGGTTCCAGGCTACAGTGTGGGCTTTCTTTGCATTCAGGTCACTATGGCTCTCTCTGCCCACAAACATGTTCAAGTAGTGCACGTGCCTTCCTTTCTCATTCTCAGGCCTGTCCCTCGGGGGAACTTCATATGTCTCTGCAAACTTTACTCTGCCCACACCCTGTAGCTTTCTTGGGTACTTAGAATTTTCCAGATAACGCCACTGTGTTTGTAATACCTTAGATAAGACAGCATTGAATTGATTATCCCTGGATTTTCTGTATCAGTCTAAGAGAAAGCAGCCTTAGGGTACTAAGGACAGCAGATAAATGAAACCACCCAGGATGGCCCCCCACAGCCATCCTTTGAAACAACTCTGATACCTTCTCTTGGTTGTCTCATCTGCCAAGACTGAAATTCAGAGCAAGCATTTCTGGGCAATGTTAGATATGGACGTTTTCTTTTCTTTCTGCCTCTCTCCAGCTCAGGATTTCGATGAAGAGTTTCATCAGTGCTGCCCACCTTGACATTTCCTTCTTACTTTGATGAGTGAGCTATCAGGAACCAACCAGTCCAGACTGTCAGCAATTTAATACTTGCCCATAATGCCGGCAAATTCTATCCGCATTCACATATTAACACTTCTCATCTCAGGAGACTTGCATTTGGGTGAGGTTGAAATGAAAGGTCACAAGTGGGTTCTGTTAGAGACTGGAGGGGATTAATTAAGCATTATAAATAGAATTGTCTGTTGCATTATGGAGTAGGTTTCCTTGTGTTAATTTATAAGGTCATAAATTGAGTCCTTAACCTGACCGTTCTCAAGGGTTATTTAAAACAGCTGGCAGCCTACTGTATCCACAGGAACAGCAGTGCAGTTTTTAATTCAGGGGTTGAAGTAATTATTTAATTATGAAAATATTAGCGTAATTATTTTGTTTGCAAAAAAAGAAAGAAAGAAAAGAAAAAGAAGAAACAATTGAGAAATCTACAGAATGAAATGGCAATTATCTAATTGGTTAGAGGGAAAATTTACCCCTGCAGTATTTAGGGTTTGGCAAAAACATCTCAGACTATTCTCCAGAATTTCTGGGTTCAGCAAAACCTCAAGCCTATTTTGACAACTCAATGTTTTCCTCCTTCATGCTTAAGCTAGGGTGTATTTGAAAGGAAATCTAAATCCTTCTGTTTCTCATTTGTTTACACTCAACCCATCAACATATTGTTTTATAAGAGTTTGTTGATATGTTGACATCTTTTTAAAAGCATCCCTTTTTAAGTTTTCTTCACACCGTGGGGGCACGCACCAGGCCAACTGCCGTCACAACTTGGAGATTAAAGGCATCAATTTCCACATCAAACCTAGGAAACAGTTTTCAGTGAGACCCACATGATTTTTTCTGAATTTCCCCCTGAATGCAGTAAAACGGGGCTAGGAGATCTACTCTCTGTTTCTAGGTGTTTTCTCTCTGGATTCAAAGGAGGCTTGCATCTTTTAGTCTCATCTCACCCATTTTTATGGCTGACAGAGGAAAACCTACAGTTATTTCAGATGCTTCGATGCTTTGGACAATTGCCAGAAGTTTGTACCACATTTTCTCCTCACTGCCTTGGGTCACCTGCCTGAACCTCTCATTTGCAGATTATGTCATTTCTCTGCAGGCCTGAGACAGAAAACATTTGCAAAAGTGATTTTACTGCTCCTTGCAGGGTTGGGGGACGGTTAGGAAGGCATCCTGAAAGAGGTGCAGTACAAAACCTCTTTTCCATCCACAAGATGAAACATTTTCGAGTTTGTGGTTTTTTTCTTCATTGGGCCTCAAAGTGGCCACACCTTGGGGTTTGCTAATTACAACATGCTGCAGTAGTTGCTGCATTGCCTGAGTGCAGTACCCGGGTTCTGGGTGGTATCCTTGCCCGTGTCTTTTCCTACTTCATTCCCTAACAGATTAGAAACCACCACCCTAGTTCCTCCCTACAAAGACTTGTAATAGCAGATTGTTTAACTGCTCGTCATTTGATGACATTTTTTAACATTAAAAAGCATCTCTCCTTGCAGAAACTGCCAGGGCCTTTCAGGAGCTCATAGTGTATCTGCTTCTGCAGTGACCAGGCCCATATCTCTGCCGACCATCACCTTCAGTTTCTTTCTCAGGAGAAGCAGCCAAAAAATTCCAGGGCGGTATATGAGGGGACATTTCAGCTTCTAAGAAGGAGAGTCTACCATTGGGACATTAAAACCCTCAGGGTCGATCATTTATAATAATAATAGTGTGAACTTGATCATAACCTGATGACTTGGACTATCTTTTCTACAAGAATGGAGTAAACCCTGACATCACAGAGCACAGGTTCCCATTGCTCTGTGATTTATATTCTTACCCTTTCTGTTTTTTCCTCCTACACCTTGTAGTTGGGTGGATGTTTATCTATCAAGAAAAATGCATTCCATTAAAGAATATAATTATTTATATGTTTAATTAATTGAAGGACTAATCTGGTCATAGGTATGAGGTAGCTACCTTCATTACTAGGTTGAAGTGATACAATTCCACAAAACAAAAGTATTTATAACTTTCTTTAGCCTGTTTGGGGAAAGAGAGGTGGGAGGAGGCCAAAGATTTGCAGATGAGAGCAACGAGGAGGAGTAGGAAATGTTACGTCCAGAGGACTTGAAACTTAGTGGATTAACATTTTTTGTGTTAGGGTGAAAATATGAAAGTGGGGTTAGTGATTAAAATGTATGATGGGGAAAAATAACAAGTCTGGTGGGGGTGAGAGGATGAAAAATGAAAGGCAACACTGCTCAAGAGTCACTTCTAAGCTACTAAGGCTTCTACATCCTTACTCATCCTACTTTCATTCACTAGTTGCTGAGTTGTCAGGATCCGGCCAATTTATTCTCCAACCATCTTGTAAACCACCTTAAAACCTTTCTCCAATAATGTATATTGTCAAGAATAGCTTTTCTGCATTTTCACCATTTAACAAAATGTTAACCCTCAAACTATATTGTGTAGGAATATATATATATAAAAGGTCAGGCCGGGCACGGTGGTTCATGCCTATAATCCCAGCACTTTGGGAGGCCAAGGTGGACGGATCATGAGGTGAGGAGATCGAGACCATCCTGGCTAACACAGTGAAACCCCGTCTCTACTAAAAAATACAAAAGATTGGCTGGGCGTGGTGGTGGGCGCCTGTAGTCCCAGCTACTCAGGAGGCTGAGGCAGGAGAATGGCTTGAACCCGGGAGGCAGAGCTTGCAGTGAGCTGAGATCGTGCCACTGCACTCCAGCCTGGGTGACAGAGTGAGACTCCATCTCAAGAAAAAAAAAAAAAAAAAGGTCAAAGTCCTTCACCCTTCTTCCAGTCGTATTCATACCTCAAATTCTATAGTGAGTTCGATGTATGTCCTTACAAATTCTTTTTTGATATGTATATGCACATGGATATATACAAAGTTTTGTTTATGTGCTCTAATACAAATATTATATTGTTTTTCTAATCCTACAACTGGATGTTTTTCAACTCAGTGATATTTTTACAGTTCAACAGTATAAATTACAAATCTATGTAAATGTGTTTGGCTCCTCTTACAGTTGTATAGTATTCCTATTCCACAGAAAGAGGTATCATCATTCTCCTATTGATGGATGTTGGTTGTTTTAATTTTTTCTGTTACATAATGTTACAATCCTTATATGTATCTCTCTTTTATCTAGAGCATATTTTTCTAGTATGGTTAACTAGAAGCAGAAGGGACTGTTTGTGGATTCACACACTGTCCCATTGATCTGTCTATACCTGTGTTACTATCATAAATACCATAATTTTACAGCATATTTTAACATCTGGTAAGGCAAGTTCCTCCCCATTAAAATCTTTTTCAAAATGTCTTTGTTATTCATGCACATTGCCTCTTACAAATGAATTTTAGAATTGGCCTGTCAAGTTCACTTTTAAAAATCTTATTTGTTGGATTTACATCATATTCCTAAATTAATTTGGGGAGAATCTCATCCATGAGCTGTCTTCCTAATCAGGCTGAATTGTATGTATTCAGAACAGTCTAATTATTTTCTTTATATAGATATTCTATACTTCCTATTGAGTTTCATGCTAGCTATATTTTACAGTTTTTGCGGCTGTTATGAATGAGCTCTCTTTTCAGGACATTTAGTTGCGGGACAGTAGAAGAGTATTGCTAATTAAGAAAAACTTTAGAAACAGAGCCAAGACGGCCGAATAGGAACAGCTCCGGTCTACAGCTCCCAGTGTGAGCAGTGCAGAAGACGGGTGATTTCTGCATTTCCATCTGAGGTACCGGGTTCATCTCACTAGGGAGTGCCAGACAGTGGGCGCAGGACAGTGGGTGCAGTGCACCGTGCATGAGCCAAAGCAGGATGAGGCATTGCCTCACTTGGGAAGCACAAGGGGTGAGGGAGTTCCCCTTCCTAGTCAAAGAAAGGGGTGACAGACGGCACCTGGAAAATCGGGTCACTTCCACCCTAATACTGTGCTTTTCCGACGGGCTTAAAAAACGGCGCACCAGGAGATTATATCCCACACGTGGCTCAGAGGGTCCTATGCCCACGGAGTCTCGCTGATTGCTAGCACAGCAGTCTGAGATCAAACTGCAAGGCGGCAGCGAGGCCGGGGGAGGGGCGCCCGCCATTGCCCAGGCTTGCTTAGGTAAACAAAGCAGCGGGAAGTTCGAACTGGGTGGAGCCCACCACAGCTCAAGGAGGCCTGCCTGCCTCTGTAGGCTCCACCTCTAGGGGTAGGGCACAGACAAACAAAAAGACAGCAGTAACCTCTGCAGACTTAAATGTCCCTGTCTGACAGCTTTGAAGAGAGCAGTGGTTCTCCCAGCATGCAGCTGGAGATCTGAGAACAGGCAGACTGCCTCCTCAAGTGGGTCCCTGACCCATGACCTCTGAGCAGCCTAACTGGGAGGCACCCCCCAGTAGCGGCAGACTGACACCTCAAACGGCCGGGTACTCCTCTGAGACAAAACTTCCAGAGGAATGATCAGACAGCAGCATTTGCGGTTCATGAAAATCTGCTGTTCTGCAGCCACCGCTGCTGATACCCAGGCAAACAGGGTCTGGAGTGGACCTCTAGCAAACTCCAACAGACTTGCAGCTGAGGGTCCTGTCTGTTAGAAGGAAAACTAACAAACACAAAGGACATCCACACCAAAAACCCATCTGTACATCACCATCCACAAAGACCAAAAGTAGATAAAACCACAAAAATGGGGAAAAAACAGAGCAGAAAAACTGGAAACTCTAAAAAGCAGAGTGCCTCTCCTCCTCCAAAGAACACAGTTCCTCACCAGCAACGGAACAAAACTGGACGGAGAATGACTTTGACGAGTTGAGAGAAGAAGGCTTCAGACGATCAAACTACTCCGAGCTACAGGAGGCAATTCAAACCAAAGGCAAACAAGTTGAAAACTTTGAAAAAATTTTAGATGAATGTATAACTAGAATAACCAATACAGGGAAGTGCTTAAAGGAGCTGATGGAGCTGAAAGCCAAGGCTCGAGAACTACGTGAAGAATGCAGAAAAGCCTCAGGAGCCGATGCAATCAACTGGAAGAAAGGGTATCAGTGATGGAAGATGAAATGAATGAAATGAAGTGAGAAGGGAAGTTTAGAGAAAAAAGAATAAAAAGAAACGAACAAAGCCTCCAAGAAATATGGGACTATGTGAAAAGACCAAATCTATGTCTGATTGGTGTACCTGAATGTGATGGGGAGAATGGAACCAAGTTGGAAAACACTGCAGGATATTATCCAGGAGAACTTCCCCAATCTAGCAAGGCAGGCCAACATTCAGATTCAGGAAATACAGAGAACACCACAAAGATACTCCTCAAGAAGAGCAACTCCAAGACACATAATTGTCAGATTCACCAAAGTTGAAATGAAGGAAAAAATGTTAAGGGCAGCCAGAGAGAAAGGTCGGGTTACCCACAAAGGGAAGCCCATCAGACTAACAGCGGATCTCTTGGCAGAAACTCTACAAGCCAGAAGAGAGTGGGGGCCAATATCCAACATTCTTAAAGAAAAGAATTTTCAAGCCAGAATTTCATATCCAGCCAAACTAAGCTTCATAAGTGAAGGAGAAATAAAATACTTACAGACAAGCAAATGCTGAGAGATTTTGTCACCACCAGGCCTGCCCTAAAAGAGCTCCTGAAGGAAGCACTAAACATGGAAAGGAACAACCGGTACCAGCCACTGCAAAATCATGCCAAATTGTAAAGACCATCGAGGCTAGGAAGAAACTGCATCAACTAACAAGAAAAATAACCAGCTAACATCATAATGACAGGATCAAATTCACACATAACAATATTAACTTTAAATGTAAATTGACTAAATGCTCCAGTTAAAAGACACAGACTGGCAAATTGGATAAAGAGTCAAGACCCATCAGTGTGCTGTATTCATAAAACCCATCTCACATGCAGAGACACACATAGGCTCAAAATAAAAGGATGGAGGAAGATCTACCAAGCAAATGGAAAACAAAAAAAGGCAGGTGTTGCAATCCTAGTCTCTGATAAAACTGACTATAAACCAACAAAGATCAAAAGAGACAAAGAAGGCCATTACATAATGGTAAAGGGATCAACTCAACAAGAAGAGCTAACTATCCTAAATATATATGCACCCAATACAGGAGCACCCAGATTCATAAAGCAAGTCCTGAGTGACCTACAAAGAGACTTAGACTCCTACACAATAATAATGGGAGACTTTAACACCCCACTGTCAACATTAGAAAGATCAACGAGACTGAAAGTTAACAAGGATACCCAGGAATTGAACTCAGCTCTGCACCAAGCAGACCTAATAGACATCTACAGAACTCTCCACCCCAAATCAACAGAATATACATTTTTTTCAGCACCACACCACACCTATTCCAAAATTGACCACATAGTTGGAAGTAAAGCTCTCCTCAGCAAATGTAAAAGAACAGAAATTATAACAAACTGTCTCTCAGACCACAGTGCAATCAAACTAGAACTCAGGATTAAGAAACTCACTCAAAACTGCTCAACTACATGGAAACTGAACAACCTGCTCCTGAATGACTACTGGGTACATAACGAAATGAAGGCAGAAATAAAGATGTTCTTTGAAACCAACGAGAACAAAGACGCAACATATCAGAATCTCTGGGACACATTCAAAGCAGTGTGTAGAGGGAAATTTATAGCACTAAATGCCCACAAGAGAAAGCAGGAAAGATCCAAACTTGACACCCTAATATCACAATTAAAAGAACTAGAAAAGCAAGAGCAAACACATTCAAAAGCTAGCAGAAGGCAAGAAATAACTAAAATCAGAGCAGAACTGAAGGAATTAGAGACACAAAAAACCCTTCAAAAAATTAATGAATCCAAGAGCTGGTTTTCTGAAAGGATCAACAAAATTGATAGACCGCTAGCAAGACTAATAAAGAAGAGAAGAGAGATGAATCGAATAGACGCAATAAAAAATGATAAAGGGGATATCACCACCGATCCCACAGAAATACAAACTACCATCAGAGAATACTACAAACATCTCTACGCAAATAAACTAGAAAATCTAGAAGAAATGGATAAATTCCTCGACACATACACTCTCCCAAGACTAAACCAGGAAGAAGTTGAATCTCTGAATAGACCCATAACAGGTTCTGAAATTGTGGCAATAATCAATAGCTTCCCAACCAAAAAGAGTCCAGGACCAGATGGATTCACAGCCAAATTCTACCAGAGGTACAAGGAGGAACTGGTACCATTCCTTCTCAAACTATTCCAATCAATAGAAAAAGAGCGAATCCTCCCTAACTCATTTTATGAGGCCAGCATCATCCTGATACCAAAGCCGGGCAGAGACACAACCAAAAAAGAGAATTTTAGACCAATATCCTTGATGAACGTTGATGCAAAAATCCTCAATAAAATACTGGCAAACTGAATCCAGCAGCACATCAAAAAGCTTATCCACCATGATCAAGTGGGCTTCATCCCTGGGATGCAAGGCTGGCTCAATATAGGCAAATCAATAAATGTAATCCAGCATGTAAACAGAACCAAAGACAAAAACCACATGATTATCTCAATAGATGCAGAAAAGGCCTTTGATAAAATTCAACAACCCTTCATGCTAAAAACTCTCAATAAATTAGGTATTGATGGGACGTATCTCAAAATAATAAGAGCTATCTATGACAAACCCACAGCCAATATCATACTGAATGGGCAAAAACTGGAAGCATTCCCTTTGAAAAGTGGCACAAGACAGGGATGCCCTCTCACCACTCCTATTCAACATAGTGTTGGAAGTTCTGGCCAGGGCAATTAGGCAGGAGAAGGAAATAAAGGGTATCCAATTAGGAAAAGAGGAAGTCAAATTGTCCCTGTTTGCAGATGACATGACTGCATATCTAGAAAACCCCATTATCTCAGCCCAAAATCTCAGGGCTGCAACTTCAGCAAAGTCTCAGGATACAAAATCAATGTACAAAAATCACAAGCATTCTTATACACCAATATAGACAAACAGAGAGCCAAATCATGAGTGAACTCCCATTCACAATAACTTCAAAGAGAATAAAATACCTAGGAATCCAACTTACAAGGGACATGAAGGACCTCTTCAAGGAGAACTACAAACCACTGCTCAATGAAATAAAAGAGGATACAAACAAATGGAAGAACATTCCATGCTTATGGGTCGGAAGAATCAATATCATGAAAATGGCCATACTGCCCAAGGTAATTTATAGATTCAATGCCATCCCCATCAAGCTACCAATGACTTTCTTCACAGAATTGGAAAAAACTACTTTAAAGTTCATGTGGAACCAAAAAAGAGCCCGCATTGCCAAGTCAATCCTAAGCCAAAAGAACAAAGCTGGAGGCATCACGCTACCTGACTTCAAACTATACTACAAAGCTACAGTAACCAAAACAGCATGGTACTGGTACAAAAACAGAGATATAGATCAATGGAACAGAACAGAGCCCTCAGAAATAATGCCACATATCTACAACTATCTGATCTTTGACAAACCCGAGAAAAACAAGCAATGGGGAAAGGATTCCCTATTTAATAAATGGTGCTGGGAAAACTGGCTAGCCATATGTAGAAAGCTGAAACTGGATCCCTTCCTTACACCTTATATAAAAATTAATTCAAGATGGATTAAAGACTTAAACGTTACACCTAAAACCATAAAAACCCTAGAAGAAAACCTAGGCATTACCATTCAGGACATAGGCATGGGCAAGGACTTCACGTCTAAAACACCAACAGCAATGGCAACAAAAGCCAAAATTGACAAATGGGATCTAATTAAACTAAAGAGCTTCTGCACAGCAAAAGAAATTAGCATCAGAGTGAACAAGCAACCTACAAAATGGGAGAAAATTTTCACAACCTACTCACCTGACAATGGGCTAATATCCAGAATCTACAATGAACTCATACAAATTTACAAGAAAAAAACAAACAACCCCATCAAAAAGTGTGCGAAGGACATGAACAGACACTTCTCAAAAGAAGACATTTATGTAGCCAAAAAACACATGAAAAAATGCTCACCATCAGTGGCCATCAGAGAAATGCAAATCAAAACCACAATGAGATACCATCTCACACCAGTTAGAATGGCAATCATTAAAAAGTCAGGAAACAACAGGTGCTGGAGAGGATGTGGAGAAACAGGAACACTTTTACACTGTTGGTGGGACTGTAAACTAGTTCAACCATTGTGGAAGTCAGTGTGGCGATTCCTCAGGGATCTAGAACTAGAAATACCATTTGACCCAGCCATCCCATTACTGGGTATATACCCAAATGACTATAAATCATGCTGCTATAAAGACACATGCACATACATGTATGTTTACTGCGGCACTATTCACAATAGCAAAGACTTGGAAGCAACCCAAATGTCCAACAATGATAGACTGGATTAAGAAAATGTGGCACATATACACCATGGAATACTATGCAGCCATAAAAAATGATGAGTTCATGTCCTTTGTAGGGACATGGATGAAATTGGAAATCATCATTCTCAGTAAACTATCGCAAGGACAAAAAACCAAACACCGCATATTCTCACTCATAGGTGGGAATTGAACAATGAGAACACATGGACACAGGAAGGGGAACATCACACTCTGGGGACTGTTGTGGGGTGGGGGGAGCGGGGAGGGATAGCATTAGGAGATATACCTAATGCTAAATGACAAGTTAATGGGTGCAGCACACCAGCATGGCACATGTATACATATGTAACTAACCTGCACATTGTGCACATGTACCCTAAAACTTAAAGTATAATAATAATAAAATAAAAGAAAAAAGAAAAAAAAAGAAAAACTTTAATTGGCTGCTTTACTAAAATCTCTTAGTAATAGCTTTTTATCAGTAGATTATCTTGCATCTCATGAGTTGTTTTTTTTTTTGCATATTGTCTTTAAGGATGATGCATTTGTCTCTTTCTAATTTTTTTTTTCTTTTTCTGATCTCACTTGTTTGACAAGAATCAATGTGAATTCAGTTCCCACTATACTGTGAATAGTAGCTGTGAGAGTTTCTATCTGTCTCTCTTATCGTCTTTTATCAAAATTCATCTGATATTTTACCATTAAGTATGACATCTACTGTAGGTTTCTGGTGGATATCCTTTATCGGATTTAAGAAGTCTTATTTTCTTACCAGCTTAGTAAGAAGTGTTTTTGTTTTATTTTGTTTAAGAAAGATATGTTAAATTGTATCATGATTTTACTATATTTTTCCTAGAAAATCATCATTTTCATCTGGATTACGATTATTGATACAGTGTTGTTGAACATAATGTTTAAATCACTGTGATTATAGCCCCTTTAATATTTCAAAAGTTTATGCTTTTGTGCCTTTTCTTTTATAATTGTTGAACATTTGACTATTTTGTTGGTTTGTTTGAAGAGCTTTTTGATTCATAAATTCTATTTTATGCTTATTTTCTATTTTATTAATTTTGGGTTTAATGTTACCAATTCCTGCTACTTTCTATGGGCTTACTTTATTGTTTCCTTACTAGTTTTGCTTTTCTTTTATTTGAAACTTAATTTACTTGTTCCTTTATTTTTCTTGTTTTCTAATCCATGGGTTTAAGGCTATAAATGTTCCCCTGAGTACTGTTTTGTCCATATCTAAAAAGTTTAAAATGTGGTGTTGTAACTATCACTTATTTGTAAACAATTTGTCATTTCTTTCACTTCCATGTTAATCCAAGAGTTTTTCAAGGAATCACTTTAAATTTCCAAGTGGCAAGATTTTATCTGGTGTATTTTTATCATTAATGTCTAATTTTATTATGCACATATCATATGTTAAAAATCCAAAAATATGGACTACAGTCCTTTTGGGAATTTAACATTCTTACTTGTGGCTGACTACTGAATCAGTTGTATATGTGCCATATGTGATATTTGAAAAGAGTGTGTAAACTCCATTAGGTTATAAAGTATGAATGTGTGTGTGTGTTGTTTAAGTACCCTGGTTTTTTTTTTTTCCTTAAAATATTTGTCCCTTTGGTCTTTGATCTCTGAAAAATCTGCTTGATTTGTCTTGTTTCATGCAGTTTGACTTGATTTCTATTTCAGTTGTAGTTCACATTTCTTCCTCTATGTTTCCATTGCCTGCTGTCTTTTCTCTACCTGTTGTTCTCCTTTCTAGGACATTTGCAATGCATTTGTCTCTTGTAAAGGGTATATAGTTAACTTATATACTCAATCTAAGAGTCTGTCTTTTTTTGTATACACATTTAATTGTTTTGTCCAAACTGATATAGGGGACTTTTTTTTAATTTGTACTGAAAAGCTTATAATGAAAAACAGGCAGTGGTTTTCTTCATTCTTCCTACTCTCTTCTTCTCATAGTCAGCCACTTTTAACTTTTTTTAGTTCTAGCAGTTACCTCTCTAATTAATAAGCTTCTATGGCTATTTCTTTCTTTTTTCTTTTTCTTTCTTTTTTTTTTTTTTTTTTTTTTTTGAGATGGAGTCTCACTCTGTCACCCAGGCTGGAGTTCGGTGGCATGATCTTGGCTCACTGCATCACTGCAGCCTCTACCTCCTGGGTTCAAGTGATTCTCATGCCTCAGCCTCCCGAGTAGCTGAGACTATAGGTGCACACTACCACTGCCCAGCTAATGAGACGGGGTTTCACCATGTTGGCCAGGATGGTCTCGAACTTCTGACCTCTAGTGATCCACCCACCTTGGCCTCCCAAAGTGCTAGGATTACAGGCATGAGTCACTGCACCAGTCAGCTATTTCTTGATTTATCAATATCTGTGCAATTATAGCTACAAAAGAAAAGCATTTAACTCTTATAATACTGCACTCCTCTGCACTCCCTTATTCTCTCAACATAGCTATATTTCTATTTTTAATTGCCAACTATGTTTATACATTATGAGTGTGCACATTTTTGATATTGCAAAGTAGTGTACTATGATTATATTTCCTTTTCCATGTATTTTCTTCATATCTCTAATTACCTTTTTTCTCTTCTACTTTATTTACAATCAACGTATTCTCATTTCCTTTCAAATGTTCCTTTCAGAGTATTACTTATTTCCCCAAGAGTAGTATCTATTTTCCCTCTCAGCGTATTCTCTACTCCTGTTCCACTACATAGTAATAACTCACTAGGGTTGCCATTAGGGAAATGCAAATTAAAACTGCAATGAACTATCATTACATGCCTATCACAGTAACAAAGCGTTTTAATATAGTGACAACAGCAAATGCTGGCAAGGATTTGGAGAAACTAGGTTGCTCTTACATTGTTTGTGGGAATGTAAAATGATACAGCCACTCTGGAAAACTGTTTGGCAATTTCAAAAAAAAAAAAAAAAAACTAAACATGCATCTACCGTGCATCCTACCACTTGGCATTTATCCCAGAAAAATGAAAGTTTACTTTTATAGAGAAACTTGTACACAAATGTTTATAGCAACTTTATGCCTAATAGCCAAATTGGAAATAATCCAGATGTCCTTAAATTGGTGAATGGTTAAATTGTGGTATATCCATACCATGGAATACTGCTCAGCAATTAAAAAACCAAACTATTTATACATACAACAATCTGGATGAATCTTCTGAGAATTCTACTAAGTAAAAAAGGCAATCCCAGAAGTCTAAATGCTACACAATTCCATTTATGTAACACTTTTAAAATGATAATAGAAGTAGGGAACAGATTAGTGGTTGCCAAGAGGAGAAGAGGGTGTGTATAGCTCCCTTTCTTGTTTTCTAGCTAATGGATGCATTTTAAAATACCTTGTTTACCTTTTAAAGGATTTAGAGAGAAAAGGGATAGGTAGGCCTGTGTGTTGGTTTGGCCTCTTGATTCAAGTTCCAAGTCACTTCTCCTTCTTATTCAGCTGTATGCTCAGTAAACATGACCTCAGACTAACATTAGCTTAAGCCAACACTTGTGGAAGTGTATCTGGTATTTCAAAAAATTGTGTAAGTTAGCTAGAGACAAACACAAAACTGAGGTTTTATGTCAGTTGGTGAAGGATTGTTCCTGACACTGATTTCTTCTTCTTCCTGTAATATTCGGAAAGTTATAGACCCATGGAGTAATAAGAAGTTTTTGGAATATGTGAGTTTTTTCCTGAGATATGAGTTCCTTGAAGGCAGAAACTGTGTCTTTTTCATTTCTATTCCACACCTGCTACATTACACAAGCATTGGACTTCTTTTTGCTCTTGAACCAGTTCCCCCACCACAGGACCTTTGTACACGATGGTCCCTGTGCTGAGTACATTGCCTCTCCCACTCACTTGCCCACTGATTGTTCAGGTGTCTTTTAAAAGACATTTCTTCAGAGAAGCATTTTCTTTTTTTTTATTTTTTATTTTTTAATTTTACTTTAAGTTCTGGAGTACATGTGTAGAACATGCAGGTTTGTTACATAGGTATACATGTGCCATGGTGGTTTGCTGCACCTATCAGCCCATCATCTAGGTTTTAAGCCCCACATGCATTACGTATTTGTCCTATTGCTCTCCCTCCCCTTGCCCCCCACCCCCTGACAGACCCCAATGTGTGATGTTCCCCTCCCTGTGTCCATGTGTTCTAATTGTTCAACTCCAACTTATGAGTGAGAACATGGGGTGTTTGGTTTTCTGTTCCTGTGATAGTTTGCTGAGAATGATGGCATCCTGGTTCACCCATGTCCCTGAAAAGGATATGATCTCATTCTTTTTTATGGCTGCATAGTATTCCATGGTGTATATGTGCCACCTTTTCTTAATCCAGTCTATCATTGATGGGCATTTGGGTTGGTTCCAAGTCTTTGCTATTTTAATAGTGCTGTAGTAAACATACTTGTGCATGTGTCTTTATAGTAGAATGATTTATAATCTTTTGGGTATATACCCAGTAATGGGATTGCTGGGTCAAATAGTATTTATGGTTCTAGATCCTTGAGGAATTGCCACACTGTCTTCCACAATGGTGGAACTAGTTTACAGTCTCACCAACAGTTTAAAGTGTTCCTGTTTCTCCGCATCCTCACCAGCATCTGTTGTTTCCTGACTTTTTAATAATTGCCATTCTAACTGGCATGAGATGGTATCTCATTGTGGTTTTGATTTGCATTTCTCTAATGACCAGCGATGATGAGCTTTTTTTCATATGTTCGTTGGCCACATAAATGTCTTCAGAGAAGCATTATCTAAGTATTTACTCTAGACCAGGCCTATCATAAGTGCTATTATGCCCTCCACCTTTTCTTTGAAGTAATATTTACAGCTGCAAGCATCTATTTATTTATATAGTATATTTTTAAGTTTAAACAGATTTCTTTATTATAGAACTTCTTAGAGTCTTTCACATCTAATATATATAATAAAATATTTCCGGAATTTAATTTGACCATCACTGCATGTTTCATGGGGAAAATATTCCATGGACACTTCGGAGTATTTAGATCAGGAATTCTCAAACCAAGCTGCATGTTAGAATCACTGGGGATCCCTTCTAAGACCAATCAAATCTGAGTCTTTGCAGGGTGAAGGCCCAAGAATACATATATATATATGTGTGTGTGTGTGTGTGTGCATATATATGTATATGTACAACACACACACAGTCTCGCTCTGAACATATATATATGTACACACACACAGTCTCACTGGGTGACAGTCTCGCTCTGTCACCTAGGCTGGAGTGCAGTGGCACTATCTCAGCTCACTGCAAGCTCTGCCCCTCCAGGTTTAAGCAATTCTCTGCCTCAGCCTCTGAAGTAGCTGGGATTACAGGCATGTGCCACCATGCCCTGCTAATTTTTTGTATTTTTAGTAGAGACAGGGTTTCACCGTCTTGGCCAGGCTGGTCTTGAACTCCTGACCTCGTGATCCACCCGCCTCGGCCTCCCAAAGTGCTGGGATTACAGGCGTGAGCCACGGCGCCTGACCAAGAATACGTATTTTTTAAGAGCTACTAAGTGATGCTAATGTTCATGTAGGCTGAGAACATATGGTCAAGTTTTTCATATCTATCCCTCCCACCAGACTGTAAGTCTCATGTAAGCCATAATGTTTTATTCATTCCTGTATTCCTAGTATAGGACATACCCATATATAAAATAGGTACTCAGTTAATTAATGTATTTACTCATTAACAATTTGGTGACAGCTATTACGTGTCAGACTGTATTCTAGGCAGCGGGGATGTAACCATAAACAAACAGACAAAAATCCCCATCTCTGTGGAGCTTACATTTTATGGAGTAATGATAATACATACTAAGTGGTTCTACACGCCAAGCCATGTTCTTATGAATTTATATACATGAATTGACTTAATTCTCACAGTGTATCTTTAGGAGGCATTATTGCCTCTAATTCATGGTTGAGAAAACTGAGATACAAGGAGGTTAAGAAATTTGTGCAAGGTCCCATAATAAGTAGGGGCTGAGCAGGGAGTTGAACCCACGCATTGTTACGCAAGGGCCCATCAGTAACCACCAGCAAATCCTGGGCAATAAAATGTCTCTGAATTAACAAACAAATGCATGAATTGGTCTCTGAATCACCTAAAGCCTAAGGAGGTATCCTGCTCACGATGGCAAGCCAGTCATTTAACCCCATCTCCCATCTTCTGCTCTACCCCCACAGGGCCCTTAGAGGGCATCTCCAGCCTTGGAGTGAATAGCGCTACACACAAGGGATGCACTTCCCAGTAGGGCAGATTTTCCCATTGTTGAATAGGAGTTTCTAACCTTTCTGGCTTGTGTCATTCATTTTAAAATCAGGTGGGCTGAGTCACAGATAAAATAAACACACCGTGGGCACAGCAAACACACTACAGAAACTCCTAATCTTCTCCAAATATTTCACACGATATGGAAAAATTTCAGAACCAACCAAAAATAAATAAACAACTGTTGAGATGATTTACAGTCTGGCCAATAAGCAGGCTCAGGGTCTATCTGGCTTTCTCAATCTCAGGACCATCTGCCAATCCTTTTGCTCCAGATTGTGGAACCAGGAAGAGCATCAGAAGTTAGAGGAACCATATTTCAGAAAACTTTCTCTAATATTTACCATTTAACTATTATATGCCTCGCATTGTGCCAGCTCTTGTCATATGCAAAAGCTCCCTGATAACTTTCCACTGATTTTAGCTCTGACCTCCAAGAGCACCCAGGAAGTCTGAATAGCAGCTCTTCTAATATTTGCAAATTGCTATCACCTTCCTCTTTTTCCTGCCTTAGGTCATTTTGTTCCAGGCTATAAAATATCCCTTGTTCCTTTCATTGGACTTCATATGGTATAGTGACTCTTTCTCTTAAGTGTAAGGCCCACAGTTAAACAAAACCTTCAGTCCTGTGGCCTGAGTGGCTCTGATACCAACAGAACTGAGTCTTTGGCCATTTGGATACAATACCTCTGAGGAATCCACCGAAAACTCTTCCTACCTAACATCACTGCAGGGAAGAGTCCAGTGGAAATTTCTCATTCTTTAGACGTGTTCTTTCCTTCCTCCAAACCTCTTCTCTGCCCAATAAACCCTTAGTCACCCTTCAAAACAAAGCCCTCACTGGCCCCCACCTCCCACCCATACAAAACCAGCCACTTACATCCTCTGTAACACTTCAGGGGCCTGCAAACACTATTTTTACTCAACACATTAGACAACATGACATTTATTTGCATGCCTGTCTGTATGGATAACTTGAGGGCAAAAAGAAATTACACCTTATTAACTGTCAGTGCACAGTACCTGGCTAGTTGTTGAGCTGAACTAAACTCTTGATAAGAAACAAGTATGAAAGCAAAAGTTCTGTGTAAAAGCAAAAGGAAAACATAAGAATAGGTATTATTTGTTTGTTATTCAAAAAACCTTCAGCTAGGTAATGTGGGCACAGTGAAGATGTGCTATACATGATTTCTCCCTGTAGGGAGCATATAGTTGAGATGTCATTTACTCATTCATTCACTCATTCATTCACCCATCATTCAACAAGCACCACTGAAGTTCCTACTATGTGCCAGGCATTTTTCTAGTCACCACAGATGCAGCAGTAAATAAGATCAGCGCAGTTCCTGCCGTAATAGTGGAGTTCCTAGCCAAGCAGTGCAGGAATTTACTAATATTTAGGCATCCATTCCTTTACCAGTCAACAAATACTAAGTGTTCATGATGTATCAGGTAGTGCACAAGGCTCTGAGTATGCAGCAACGAACAGACTAAACACAGTCCCCTTGTTTATGGAGCTTGGATGTTAGTGGTGAAAACAAAGCTCACCAACATAAGAATTCACTTTGCAGTGTAAAGAAAATAAAACCTGTCATTGACCAAAGTGTTGAGGCAAGACTTTTTAACTGACTTTGTCCAATACCCTTCTTTCAGTGAGCCTCACCTCAAATCATTTTCTTTTGTAAGTACTGTGGTTCACAGCTCTCTTCTCAGACCCCTGCCCCTTGTCTTCAGTTTCATCTTACACTATGGTAGCTCCTCCAAGCTCACTGTCTTCAACACACTTGCCACTGGAAAGTTTCTGCAAAGGTGATTATGTCACCAACTTAGTAGAGCAGCTTATTCCTCCCTCTTCCCTGTCATACACCCTTCCGGAACTCTGGAGCCATGAAGCCTCTTGGCGGAGATGGAGGCCCACCAGGCAGCTCTTTATTGCTATGCAACTGTGAGATTCCTCTCCACACTTCCTCCTGGGGAAAAGTCAGCCTGCCAGTGG
The DNA here is from genome assembly GCF_029281585.2 of Gorilla gorilla gorilla. Taxonomy (NCBI): domain Eukaryota; kingdom Metazoa; phylum Chordata; class Mammalia; order Primates; family Hominidae; genus Gorilla; species Gorilla gorilla. The sequence goes on along the minus strand of NC_073228.2, from coordinate 35,669,722 downwards.
AGATTTAACAGTGGAGCAGTTCATAGTGACTTGCCAAGTTTCCCCTGCCCCCCAGCTACCGCCATCCCCACCATCCCCACCCCTGGACTGAACAAATGGCATCACTTATCCCCTGGGAGCCTGGCAGTTGCTGAGCCCATACGCCTCAGGGACTGGTGAGTTCCCAGTGGCCACAGAGGCAGGTCTCCTCTCAAGGCACATGCTGACTCAAGCAGGGCTGTGTCTGTGACTACCCAACTGGACACGCAGCCGGCACTGCAGATGATGAGCCGCTTTCTAGGTCACCTTCTCTCTGCAGAGATTTTTCTCTTGAATCATTTTTGGCCAGATCCCTTTGCAGCATTATAGTTTGTCAATAGTCCGCGACTGCTTTCTAGAATTTCTTTCCAGGAAAAAGTGTGTTTTTCTAAGAAATAGGTGTTGTAGCCTGAAGCCTAATTTCATGAGAAGGCTCAAAACTGAAACAAAAATTATCACCCTCAAGTCTGGAAGCTGAAGGGCCTCTCCGGTCCCTGAAGGGTACTTCCCTTTGGGAGGTTGGGGGTGGAAGGTGTCCCTTTGTGTTGTTTTAATACAATTTTTCCAATTATAAAAATAATGTAGGCTCCTTATATCACCTAGAGTTCCAGCAGAAAACAGAAGCCACGCTCATCTTGAATTTTGAAGAAATTTTAAGGAAGGGATTATTTACAGAGAGGTGATGAGGGTTCATGAAAGGACAAGGGATTTTGAAGCACTTAGAGACTAACAACATTGGGCCGGTCTTATCACCCCTACACTTGAAAAGGAGTGGGGTAAAACGTGGGGTGAGAGGAGCACCAATCAGACGCTGTTGTGTGAAAAGACACAACCACAGCCATACGGAGGCACTGGCTGTACCCAACTAGCAGCCCGAGGGCCAGGGGCCCTGGGTGGTGCAGTCCATAGGTGTCAGCCTCCCAAAGACACAGAGTGGGACAGAGAAGGTCCATAAAGAATTCCAGGGTGAAAAGACTGAAAAGACAAATTGTTCTAGAGGACCAATGGAAAAACCAATATAATAATCATAGAACATTGTAGGCCGGGTGCCATGGCTCACAACTGTAATCCCAGCACTTTGGGAGGCCAAGGCAGGCAGATCACTTGAGATCAAGAGTTCGAGACCAGCCTGGCCAACACGGAGAAACCCCACCTCTATTAAAAATACAAAAATTAGCCAGGCATAGTGGTGCATGCCTGTAATCCCAGCTACTCGGGAGGCTGAGGCACGAGAATCACTTGAACCCAGAAGGTGGAGGTTGCTGTGAGCTAAGATCGCTCCACTGCACTCCAGCCTGGTGACAGAGCAAGACTCTGACTCAAAAAAGAAAAACAAAGGTCGGGGGAAGCATGATTCCCTTCCCTGGAACTTCTTCAGTGCAGACTCTGCGTCTAACTCACTTTTGCATCCCTCAAGTGGCCAACATCTGTAGAGTAATAGTTCCAAAAATAGCTATTGAATGAATAAAATGACATCACTTCTCTCTCCTGGAACAAAATGAAAACAAAAAAAAAAACAAAACAAACAAAAAAACGCTTGTTGTCAGCTGGGTCCCCAGAAACTATAATGTGTGCAGCATCTTCTTCACCTCATCTACACCCTACTGTTTGAGAGCACATTTTAAGAAGGGGCCACGGGCCAGGCACGGTGGCTCACACCTGTAATCCCAACACTTGGGAGGCCAAGGCGGACAGATCACTTGAGGTCAGAAGTTCAACACCAGCCTGGCCAACGTGGTGAAACCCCGTCTCTACTAAAAATACAAAAATTAACTGGGCATGGTGGCACACGCCTGTAATCCCAGCTACTCAGGAGGTTGAGGAAAGAGGATCACTTGAGCCCAAGAGGCGGAGGTTGCAGTGAGCTGAGATCGTGCCACTGCTCTCCATCCTGAGCAACAGAGCTAGACTTCGTCTCCAAAAGAAAAGAACATCGAACATTGCAAAGAGCAGGAAAAAATCATTCTTACTTTTACATCCCAAAGAAATCTACTCCTTGAAGAAACTTCTGGGTTTTTTTTTTGACATTTTATAACAAAGTTAAGATTATACATTTAATAATTATTATAATATTATTATACCTACCTAAAAATAGTGATGAATACTTGTCAAGCCCATACCATGTGCTAGCCATTGGGTCAGGACTTTATAGGCATTGCTTCTTCTAAACCTCATACAGTCCTGTGGAGTAGGTACTACTATTATCCTCTCCTAATGAATGAGGAACCTAAGGCAAAGACAAGAGCTTGCTGAAGGTCCCACAGCCAGTATATGCCAGAATCAAATTTAATCCCAATCGTTGATCCTAGGGTCTTTCCTCTTAAGGACTACATTATCCCACCAGCTTTTCCACCACCCATCAGCTTAAAGGAAGTTTCTAATAGTTTCTTGCCCCATCTTGATTTTTCTAGTTTCAAATCATATAGTTGCAGAAAGCTAAATGTAGTGTATGAAATAATATCAAACTCTCCTATTCTACCAGTCTACCCCACCTCCAAAGAAAAGAAAAATAAAATTAATAAAATTTTTAAAATTAGAAAAATTATATATAGTTTTATAAAATTATAAAGTTAATTTTATACTCATACTCAAAAACATGGGTCAAGTAGCTTAAATTTTAACAAAAATTGACATCTAAATAGATGAAGATCCATCACCCCCAACTAATCCCACTGCCTCAGATGTTAAATGGGAACACATCCATGAATGCTGAGAGCAGGCTAAACAGGATGGGCTGCCTACACATTCACCGCATCTAAATAAATAGGTTTGGAGATCTTCTAATCAACCATTTCCATTTCTGATGATGTGTGTGCTAAGGACTACACCAATCAATAGAAATAATTCATCAAGGGAATGGTGGTTAAACTGTTCACTGCCAAAGAACTGTCCACTGCCAAAGGAAGGATTTAGTCTGTTCTACAAAGTGCTTTAAATTCTGACAATGTGCATTTGGTTTAGGAAAGTCCATCCCACTCTTCAGACTCTTTACTACAATGACTGATGAACCCATCAAGAAAAATGGATTAACTATATTCTAAAAAATGCCTCACATCAATGGCAAGTGTTTGTCAAAATCTTGACTTGTCTGTTCTATACAGTGTGTTAACTATGGCATGATATAAATTAAGCCAAAGTGATACAATCCCCTGTGAGCCCATGACCTGGGAAGGATGAGGTCATTGTAAACTTTGGTAGCAGAACCACGGTCTTCACTAAGACAGAATTATGTAGAGGAAAGAGACCTAGCCTGAAATCAGGAAGCTATTGTGCTAGTTCTGGTCCTGCCGTAACTACCTATGTGACCTTGAGTAAGTCATATCTCCTCTTTAAACCTTAGTTCTCCCTGTGAAGAAATTAGGGAATAAGATTAAATCAGCGGTTTTCAAACATCTATAGAAACTTAGGTCTCCACAGAGATGCCTATGGGACAACATGAAGTGACACGGGAGGTGGCAGTAGGGGGTTTCCCAGATTCCGTTTTCTAAATTAGGTCTTCCTGTTGTATTCTTTCAGGGGACCATGTAAGTTTCTCTCACAGTCCTTTTCCCACTTTGTAATTTCATCTTTATTTATATATTAATTACTTAATATCTGTTTTTTTCTAGATTATATTCTCCATGAGAGCAGAGACTATGCCTATTTAATTCACCATTACAAACCCAATGAGTAGCCCAGTACCTGGCACTTGGTACATGATACATTATTGAATGAATGAATACATGAATGAATTAATACCTCTCATTTCTGGCCCTGGAAGTGCCTGTGAACATGGATATGATCAGTCTCCGTAAAGAAAACACATTGTTTTCTTCCTCCTCTTTATTGCTACACCAAGTGTAAAGAACTGTGTCTGAGTTGTGGCTTGGCCCTACCTCCTTGCTAACTATATGACCTTGAGTACAAAGGTCATAACTTCTCTGAGCTTTGGTTTCCTTTTCTTTAAAACAACTAGGTTAATTTGTGATCTCTCAGGTCTCCTTCTATAGCATTCCATAATTTCATTATTTAGTCTCTTCCTCAATCCAAAAGTTAAATAAACCTGATGATCCTGCATAAATTTAGTATTCAATAGCATAGAGTTAATCTGTGGAAATGAACAAGCTCTCTCTGGTGAAGAGATACCCAGAGATTATATGAGATGCCCTGAGACATACAACCATGAATTGGCAAAGACACAGAACCAAGAGACAAGTCATTACTCTGCCACCTAACATCTTTGTGATCTTGGAAAACGTTTCATCTCTTCTGATAAGGAGAGTATTACTGTCCCAGCTGCCCCATGTGATATTATGAAGAACAAAACAAATGAGATAATATAAGTTATAATGCTTTGTATATTATTATGTGCAGTATAAATGTAAGATAATGCTATCACTATTAGGTTAACATAAAGGTCATAAAGCCAAAATAATTAAGCAATGCCATGCTGGTACATAATAGACCAATGGATTCGAATGGAAAATTCATAAGTAGCTCCAAATACAGAAATTTTGTATAAAATAAAAATGATGTCACATACCAGTGAGGAAAATACATAAATTTCAATAAGAAGGCTACTGAGCTACCATCTAAATGTAAAATAAAATTGTATTCATGTTTCACGTTTATTATGTGAAACATGATAATATTAGTTTATATCATGCCGTAGTTAACACACTGTATTCCAGAGTACATTATAAGGGGACCAGAGATTTCCATATAAAATAAAATAATAAAATTTCTAGAATAAAACATGGGAGAAATCTTTTATAACTACAGAAGGAAAGGCATTTATAGTATAGTATGGTTTAATATCGAGAAAAAACTCAACTTCACTTTTTAAGAGAACTTCAACAAAAACAACTATGAGCAAAGTAAATAAGACAAATATTCATAACAATGGACACAGGCTCATATTTTTTTTTAATCTCTCATCACACAAGTCATAACCCTTTATTTAGGCTTTGGGTTTTTATTTTTCTGTAAGTTATTGGGGTACAGGTGGTATTCGGTTACATGAGTAAGTTCTTTAGTGATTTGTGAGATTTCAGAGCACCCATCACCCGAGCAGTATACACTGCACCATATTTGTTGTCTCTTGTCCCTCGCCCCTCTCCCACTCTTCTCCCCAAGTCCCCAAAGTCCATTGTATTATTCTTATGCCTTTGTGTCCTGATAGTTTTGCTCCCACTTTTCAGTGAGAACATATGATGTTTGGCTTTCCGTTTCTGAGTTACTTCACTTAGAATAATAGTCTCCAACCTCATCCAGGTCACTGCAAATGCTGTTAATTCATTCCTTTTTATGGCTGAGTAGTATTCCATTTTATATATATATATATATATATATATAGCATTCCTTTTTATGGCTGAGTATTCCATTTTATATATATATATTATATATAGTGATATATATACAGTGATATATATATATATATCACAATTTTTTTAATCCACTTGTGGATTGATGGCATTTGTGTTTGTTCCACGATTTTGCAATTGTGAATTGTACTACTATAAACATGCATGTGCAAGTATCTTTTTTGAATAATGACTTCTTTTCCTCTGGGTGGATACCCAGTAGTGGGATTGCTGAATCAAATGGTAGTCCTACTTTTAGTTCTTTAAGGAATCTCCACATTGTTTTCCATAGTGGCTGTACTAGTTTACATTCCCATCAGCAGTGTGGAAATGTTCCCTGATCACTGCATCCACACCAACATCTACTGTTTTTTGATTTTTTGATTATGGCCATTCATAAATATGGCAGGATTAAGGTGGTATCACATTGTGGTTTTGATTTGCATTTCCCTGATCATTAGTGTTGTTGAGCATTTTTTCATATGTTTGTTGGCCATTTGTATATCATCTTTTGAGAATTGTCTATTCATGTTCTTAGCCCACTTTTTAATGGGGTTGTTTTTTTTCTTACTGATCTGTTTGAGTTCATTGTAGATTCTGGATATTAGTCCTTTGTCAGATGTATAGATTGTGAAGATTTTCTCTCACTCTATGGGTTGTCTGTTTACTCTGCTGACTGTTCCTTTTGCTGTGCAAAAAGCTCGTGCAAAAGTTTAATTAAGTCCCAGCTGTTTATCTTTGTTTTTATTGCATTTGCTTTTGGGTTCCTGGTCATGAAATCTTGCCTAAGCAATGTCTAGAAGGGTTTTTCCAATGTAATCTTCTAGAATTATTATAGTTTTAGGTCTTAGGTTTAAGTCCTTAATCCATCTTGAGTTGATTTTTTTTATAAGGTGAGAGATGAGGATCCAGTTTCATTCTCCTACATGTGGCTAGCCAATTATCCCAGCACCATTTGTTTAAAAGGGTGTCCTTTCCCCACTGTAAGTTTTTGTTTGCTTTGTCAAAAATCGATTGGCTGTAAGTATTTGGGTTATTTCTGGGTTCTCTATTCTGTTCCATTGGCCTATGTACCTATTTTTATGCGAGTACCACACTGTTTTGGTGACTATGGCCTTATAGCGTAGTTTGAAATCAGGTAGTGTGATGCCTCCAGATTTATTCTTTTTGCTTAGTCTTGCTTTGGCTATGTGGGCTCTTTTTTGGTTCCACATGAATTTTATAATTGCTTTTTCTAATTCTGTGAAGAATGATGGTGGTATTTTGATGTGGATTGCATTGAACTTGTAGATTACTTTTGGCAGTATGGTCATTTTCACAATATTGGTTCTACCCATCCATGAGCATGGGATGTGTTTTCATTTGTTTGTGTCATCTATGATTTCTTTCAGCAGTGTTTTTAGTTTTCTTTGTAGAGGTCTTTTGACTCCTTTGTTAGGTATATTCCTAAGTATTGTATTGTATTGTATTGTATTGTATTGTATTGTATTGTATTGTATTGTATTGTATATTTTGCAGCTATTGTAAAAGAAGTTGAGTTCTTGATTTGATTATCTGCTTGGCTGCTGTTGGTGTATAGAAGAGCTACTGATTTGTGTACATTAATCTTGTATCTGAAAACTTTGCCAAATTTTTTTATCAGTTCTAGGAGCTTTCTGGAGGAGTCTTTAGGGTTTTCAAGGTAAACAATCATATTTTCAGCAAACAGTGACAGGTTGACTTCCTCTTTCCAATTTGAATGCCCTTTTTTTTTTTCTCTTGTCTGATTGCTCTGGCTAGGATTGGTACCAATTCTTCTTTGAATGTTGAAAAGGAGTGGTGAGAGTGGGCATCCTTGTTCTGTTCCAGTTCTCAGAGGGAATGCTTTCAACTGTTAACCATTGAGTATTATGTTGGCTGTGAGTTTGTCATAAATGGCTTTTATTACATTAAGGTGTGTCCCCTTGTATGCCAATTTTGCTGAGAGTTTTAATCATAAAGCAATGCTGGATTTTGTTGAATGTTTTTTCTGCATCTATTAAGATTATCATGTGATTTTTGTTTTTAATTCTGTTTATGTGGTGTATCACATTTATTGACCTGCATATGTTAAACCATCCCTGCATCCCTGGTATGAAACCCACTTGATCATGATGGACTATCTTTTTGATATGTCACTGCATTCAGTTAGCTAGTATTTTGTTAAGGATTTTAGCATCTACGTTCATGAAGGATATCAGTCTGTAGTTTTCTTTTTTGGTTATGTCCTTTCCTGGTTTGGGTATTAGAGTGATGCTGGCTTCATAGAATGAATTGGGGAGAGTTCCTTCTTTCTCTATCTTGTGGAATAGTGACAAAAGGATTGGTACCAATTCTTTGAATGTCTGGTAGAATTCTGCTGAGAATCTGTGTGGTCTTGGACTTTTTGGTGGTAATTTTTAAATTGCCATTTCAATCTCGCTGCTTGCTACTGGTCTGTTCAGGGTATCTAATTCTTCCTGATTTAAGCAAGGAGGGTTGTATTTTTTCCAGGAATTTATTCATCTCTTCTAGGTTTTCTAGTTTGTGTGCATAAAGGTGTTCATAGTAGCCTTGAATTATCTTTTGTATTTCAGTGGTGTCAGTTGTAATATCTCCTGTTTTGTTTCTTAGTGGGGTTATTTGGATTTTCTCTCTTCTTTTCTTGGTTAATCTTGCTAATAGTCTGTCAATTTTATTTATTTTTTCAAAGAACCAGCTTTTTTTTCATTTATCTTTTGTATTTTTGTTTGTTTGTTTGTTTGTTTCAATTTCATTTAATTCTGCTGTGGATCTTGGTTATTTCCTTTTTTCTGCTGTGTTTGGGTTTGGTTTGTTCTTGTTTCTGTAGTTCCTTGAGGTGTGACCTTAGAATGTCAGTTCGTGCTCTTTTAGTCTTTTCAATGTAGGCATTTAGGGCTATGAACTTTCCTCTTAGCACTGCCTTGCTGTATCCCAGAGGTTTCGGTAGGTTGTGTCATTATTGTTGTTCAGTTCAAATAATGTTTTAATTTCCATATTGCTTTCGTTTTGACCCAAAAGGAGCAGTATGCCTGTATTTGCCATGTATTTGCATGGTTTTGAAGGCTCTTTTTGGAATTGACTTCCAGTTTTATTCCACTGTGGTCTGAGAGAGTGCTTGATATAATTTCAATTTTCTTAAATTTATTAAGGCTCATTTTATGGCCTATAATATGGTCTATCTTGGAGAAAGTTCCATGTGCTGTTGAATAGAATGTGTATTCTGTGGTTGTTGGATGAAATGTTCTGTATATATCTGTTAAGTCTATTTGTTCCAAGGTATAGTTTAAATTCATTGTTTCTTTATTGACTTTCTGTCTTGATGATCTATCTAGTGCTGTCAGTGGAGTATTTAAGTCCCCTACTATTATTGTGCTGCCGTCTATCTCATTTCTTAGGTCTATTAGTAATTGTTTTATAAATTTTGGAGCTCCAGTGTTAGGTGCATATATGTTTAGGATTGTGATATTTTCCTGTTGGACAAGGTCTTTTACCATTATATAATGTCCCTCTTTGAGATAAAAATAGCTACACCTGCTTGCTTTTGGTATCCATTTACATGAAATGCCTTTTTCCACCCCTTTACTTTAAGTTTACCTTATGTGTTAGGTGAGTCTCCTGAAGGTAGCAAATGGTTGGTGAGTTCTTATCCATTCTGCGGTTCTGTATCTTTTAAGTGGAGCATTTAGGCCATTTACATTCAATGTTAATATTGAAATATGAGGTACTGTTGCATTCATCATGCTCTTTGGTGCCTGTGTACTTTGATTTTTTGTTTTTTTCTTTTTAACTTGTATTTTTGTTTTACAGTTCCTGTGTGATTTATGCTTTAAAGAGCTTCTGTTTTGATGTGTTTCCAGGATTTGTTTCAAGGTTTAGAGCTCCTTTTAGCAGTTCTTGTAGTGGTAGCTTTGTAATGGTGAATTCTGTCAGCACTTGTTTGTCTGAAAAAGACTGTATCTTTCCTTCATATATGATGCTTAGTTTTGCTGGATACAAAATCCTTGGTTGATAATTGTTTTGCTTGAGAAGGCTGAAGATAGGGCCCCTATTCCTTCTGGCTTGTAGGGTTCCTGCTGAGAAATCTGCTGCTAATCCAAGTTTTTCCTTTATAGGTTACCTGATGCTTCTGTCTCACAGCTCTTAAGATTCTTTCCTTCTTCTTAACTTTGGATAACGTGATGACAATGTGCCTAAGTGATGATCTTTTTGCGATGAATTTCCCAGGTGTTCTTTGTGCTTATTTCATTTGGATGTCTAGGTCACTAGCAAGGCTGGGGAAGATTTCCTTGATTATTCCCCCAAATATGTTTTCCAAGCATTTAGGATTCTCTTCTTCCTCAGGAACACCGATTATTCTTAGGTTTGGTCATTTAACATAATCCCAGACTTCTTGGAGGCCTTGTTCATATTTTCTTATTCTTTTGTCTTTGTTAGATTAGTTTAATTTGAAGACCTTGTCTTCGAGCTCTGAATTTCTTTCTTTTACTTGTTCAATTATATTGCTGAGACTTTCCAGAGCATTTTGCATTTCTAAAAGTGTGTCCAAAGTTTCCTGACTTTTTATGGTTTTTTCTTCAAGCTATCTATGTCCTTGAATATTTTTCCCTTCACTACTTGTACCACATTTTGGATTTTCTTGCATTGGGCTTCACGTTTCTCTGGTGCCTCTCTGATTAGCTTAATAACTAACCTCATGAATTCTTTTTCAGGTAAATCAGGGATTTCTTCTTGGTTTGGACCCATTGCTGGTGAGCTAGTGTGATTTTGGGGGGTATGGAAGAGCCTTGTTTTGTCATATTACCAGGGTTGGTTTTCTGGTTCCTTCTTATTTGGGTAGGCTCTATGAGAGGGAAAGTCTAGGGCTGAAGGCTGTTGTTCAGATTCTTTTGTTTCATGGGGTGTTACCTTGATGTAATACTCTCCCCCTTTTCCTATGGATGTGGCTTCCTATGAGTTGAACTGCAGTGATTGTTGTCTCTCTTCTGGGTCTAGCAACCCAGAGAGTCTACCTAGCTCCAGTCTGGTACTGGGGGTTGTCTGCACAGAGTCCTGTGGTGTTAACCATCTATGGGTCTGTCAGCCATGGATACCAGCACCTGTTCCAGTGGAGGTGGTGGTGGGGGGTAGTGCAATGAGCTCCGTGAGGGTTCTTAGCTCTGGTGGTTTAACGCTCTATTTTTGTGCTGGAGGTGGCCCTTTCCAGAGACCATCAGTAGTATCCATATTTCTAATATATAAATAGCTTTTGAAATATATACGAAAAAATGAGGGAAAGATTGTTCACAGAGAAGCACAGACAACTTCTAAGCATATAAAAAAATGTTCAAGCTTTCTCATTATGCAAGAAATGCAACCTAAAACTAACTTGAGGTATCACTTTTCACCTTTCAGAATATCAAAAACTTCAAAAGTTTAATATACACTCTATAGATTAAGTTCTAGGAAATAGTCAACTTCATATAATGCTGGCAGAAGTGTAAATTATTGTCACCCTTATGGAGAGTAGTTTGGCAATATCTATCAACATTACAAATGCAAATAATCTTTGACCTGGTAATTCTAAGTAGGGGGATTTATCCTACAACTACACCTAGATATATATAAAATAACATATGCACAAGAGTTGTTTGTAAGAATTTTTAAAAAGTAAATTGCATCAACGTTGTTTAAAGGAGTAAAATATAGAGTATCTTTCAATTAGGAACTAATTAAATAAATTATCATACACATACATATAAAACAGCTATAAAAAAGAATGTGTGATCTCATTTTGAATTGTATATGGAAGGACCTCCAAAGTATATTGTTAAAAAATTGAAAGAACATATATGTAATATACTACCTTTTGTGTAAAATTGAGGGAGGAGGATCTATATTCACATTTGCTTGAATATACATAAACTCTGGGAAGATGTATAGGACGCTAAGAACAACGGATATCTATGGTGGGAGGGAAAATCTAAGAACTGGGAAGATGGTAAATAAGGAATAAGGGAGTCTTATCTCTTTATAATTGTTTATACCTTTTGGTTTTTTAACCATGTAGATCTGTTTAAAACATTTAATAAAAGGATCAAAATAAAAATAAAGTTAATGAGATACAGAGGAAACAGACTGAGGCAAGAGAGGAAAAGGCAATGGGAAAAAATAGGTCAGACAGAAGGCTACCATAAAGGAATAGTCTTTAAAATCACGTAAGGGCAGTCAAAAAGAGGAGGCCAGGTACAGACTCTTTTCATCCCATATGCAGAAATAGAAAATATTCAAAAGTATGCCTGAAAGAAGGGATAGCGAGAACAAAGTTTTCTGTAAATTTCCACAGTGTTTTTTTCCCTCTATATTGACAAACAGGAGAAAACAATACAGTAAGCTAAAATGGGCAAATTATTTAAAATCTTTCAGGGAGAAAGAAAAATATGTCCATGGCTGTCATTTCTGTAACCATAGAGGGTGAATTTCATGGAGGAGGCTCCCATACTGAATTAAATAATAAATTTCCCCAAAAGAGTCTTTTATAGTGCTTATTTAAGCTATCGAGAAAGAGAAGAGTCTTAAATGACAGGAGTGTTTACGTATTTAATTTTTGTGTAATATTAGAACCATAAACCCTCTCTCTTTCAGATCGGGAATATGTGACACATGCAGTTAACTTCTGTGTTAAATTATTGAATGAAAAATACACACATTATCCATTGCGACTCCAGGATTAGGTCAGGTCAAATTGTATTGCTTTTGGCCAAGGGCTTTTGTAAGACTTACAAGGCTAGGAGCAGGTACAGTGTGATCTTTTTTTATAAGTTATAGAGTTAAAGTGAGGTTCTGAGTGGGCAAATGCATAACATTTCAGAGGTAATTTCATGAAAGTCATCATGAGACCAGCACAGTATCATGCTGACCTACCTAGAACTTTATAAGATCACTTTAGCTCTGGTTTCTGAAACTGCCATGGTTCATGTATCCACCTGACAATAAATAACCAATCTTTTCTAGATTGATCTGTAATGGATGCTAATTGGAATTAGCCCCAAGAAGTATCTGGCATGGGGCCAGGTATAAATAGGGAGGGGAAAAAGGGGAAGGAAATGTGGATAATTCTGTAGCTCAGGGGTTCCAAAAATAAACATTTGATAAGCTAAAATTGTCTAATAGTATCTGTTTTCAAACTTGGAGGTAAGCATGGGACCCAGAAAGAGGTTTAATTATTTTACCAGAGTAAACAAAATCTGTATCTGATTAGAAACAGTCTACCATACAGAGCATTTTGAACAAAGTGCTATCCTTTGGATTGATTTATGAGAGAAATGACGTAGGAGTAGTAGCAGTAATACTAGGAAATATTTACTGAGCCCTTACCAGGTGCCAAGCTAAATGTTTTATATGTGTTATATCACTTAATCCTCTCAACAATCTTATGAGGTAGGATATATTCTTAACTGCATTTTGTAGATGAGGAAATTCAGGTTCAGAAAAATTAAGAAGTTGCCCAAGTCTAACAATTAGTAAGTGAAGAAACCAGAATACATATTTCTCTGAAGTGTGTGCTCATAACATCAAATCAAAGCTCCATCAGTGTTAATACACATTCAGGCTTTTATTGTTCTGTAGAGCTTACTTATGATCAATAGATTCTTTGTATTTGATTATGGCCTCTTAATCATAGGCTTGAATTAAAGGGAATCCGACCACTCCCATCTCAGAACTCCCAAAGTACCATAGGACTAAAAATAAAATAGAAAATAGATTAGAACACTATCACAAAGAATATTTGGCTACATTAACTGTAGGACATTTTAGCTACATATTTCTGTATCAGAAATAAGTTAAACTAGAATGATCTTAGAGATAAGTTTCAATAAAATTTCTTGATGCTTTCTTCAATAACGCCAATTACTACAACTGTTTTCAATATAAACTTTCTAGAAGAGCTTTGTGTTAAGCACAAATAGCTAAATATTTAAAATCTTTTTTATCTTTTTTTTTTTTTTTTTTTTGACAGTCTTGCTCTGCCAACCAGGCTAGAGTGCAGTGGTGTGATTTCGGCTCACTGCAACCTCCGCCTCCCGGGTTCAAGCGATTCTCTTGCCTCAGCCTCCTGAGTAGCTGGGATTACAGGCATAGGCCACCATGCCCAGCTAATTTTTGTATTTTTAATAGAGACAGGGTTTCACCATGTTGGCCAGGTTGGTCTTGAATTCCCAACCTCAGGGGATCCGCCCACCTCGGCCTCCCAAAGTGCTGAGATTACAGGCTTGAGCCACCACACCCAGCCAATATTTAAATTATTTATAATGGTCAATCAGTTGGCCCATTATAGTATTCTGGGTGTCTCTTTGAATATTATCAAAGATGTTTATACAAATTTTATCTTCCTATGTGTTTGTTAACCATATTTTCTCCATTTCTTTTCTTTGAGACACTAGTTAACTCTGGGTTCCTGTTATGAATTAATTATAGGTATATATTTTATACCTATAATTATAATATAGGTATAAATTATTAATTATAGGTATAGGAAATAATTTATAGGTATAAATTATGAGCAGTGGATTAGGATACAGACACCTGTGAAAATGGTGGAAGCTCTTATGTGGACCCACCAGGGATACACTCTGAATTATCTTGGTGGTGAAGAAAGAGCAATCAGATTCTTCATTCTCAAAAACTACATTCAACTCACATATATTGCAGAAAAAGAGACGAGATGGTCAGAGATACTAAGGTTAGATTATTGGACTAATAAAAGATTTTATTTCTATTACCTATTTCAAATTATTTACGCCAGGCTAAAAAAGAGAGAAAGAAGTTTGGTGTAGTCTGTGATGTGAGCATCCTTCCTGGTTACAGAGGCAACTAGCTCCTTAAAGATCAGCATTGCAGATTCTATACAGATGATTAAATTGATGTAAAAACAAAAGTTTCTCCTCTCACTTTAGACTGGGTTTGAACGCAAAAATTAAAAACAATAGAGTTAGAAGGCAGTCATGAGATTATGTTACTTAGAATACAAAATGGTAAATGCTTTTAAGATTTTTTGTTTTTTTTTGAGGTGGAGTTTTGCTCTTGTTGCCCAGGCTAGAGTGCAATGGCGCAATCTCAGCTCACTGCAGCCTCCACCTCCCGGGTTCAAGCAATTCTCCTGCCTCAGCCTCCTGAGTAGCTGAGATTAAAGGCGCCTGCCACCATGCCCAGCTAATTTTTGTATTTTTAGTAAAGACGGGGTTTCACCATATTGGCCAGGCTGGTCTCGAACTCCTGACCTCAGGTGATCCACCTGCCTCGGACTCCCAAAGTGCTGGGATTACAGGCCTGAGCCACCAGGCCTGGCCAAGATTATTTTTATGTCTGTGTCTTATGATTTGTTCCCCACCTTATAAGATTCCAAGAAAGGAGCTGACTTTCAGTAATCTTAAAATCTCATCCTGGGACTGTTTGCACTTACAGGAAGATAGAGCAGATGTACTTTCCCTCATTCTTCCTGCTAAATGCAACCAAAAACATTGAACATTGTACATAAAACAAGCATAAGAAGACCCTGGAAGGTGAAGAAAGAAAGCAGACCAGCTAGTGGCCTCAGAGCCTAAGAACAACACGGAGATGACTTCTGGGACTTGGAGTTGAAGAACATCTCATACTAGTGTCATTTATTTAAAAATTTGTTCCTAAAGCCATCAAAATTAATCCTGATAGCTGACTGCTCTGTGATGAAGAGAGCCTCACAGAAATTAATCAGCATCTCTTTAACTGAGACTCAAATGGACTTCATGACCCTTGTTCCTCCTGATTGAGCCAAATTATTCCCAGACAGCTACATCATGATTATAATACTCTTAATATGCCTATCTTTTTTCTAAAATGTTAGTTTAATAAGGGAAAAACAGGTACTATTTTTTAAACACAAGCAATCACGATTACCTTCTTCATTAACTTGAATTTGTTCTCAGTTCCTCTACTTAGCTGTGTGACCTTGAGCAAGTTACTTAACCCCTCTGGCCTCAATTTCTTCTTAAAATAGGAAGGCAGTGCCTCTGTTTTCAGAGTCATAAAAATTGATCCACCACTACGTAATATAATTTTTTTAAAAAAACTGAAAGTAGAGTACTATTAAGCAGAAGAAAAGCCAGGCCAATTTTAAGACGTAAAACCCCAAATGACAGAGTTTTCATTTTCTTTATTTTAATTTTATATTGTTGTATTTTTTTGAGACGGAGTCTCACTCTGTCACCAGGCTGGAGTGCAGTGGCGCTATCTCGGCTCACTGCAACCTCCGCCTCCCAGGTTCAAGTGATTCTCCTCCTGAGTAACTGGGACTACAGGCATGTGCCACCACGCCCAGCTAATTTTTGCATTTTTTGGTAGAGATGGGGGTTTCACCATGTTGGTCAGGTTTCACCATATTGGCCAGGATGGTCTCGATCGCTTGACCTCATGATCCGCCCACCTCGGCCTCCCAAAGTGCTGGGATTACAGGCATGAGCCACCATGCCAGGCCTATTATTATTATTTTTAATTCACAAAGAATTGCATATAGTTATGGGGTATAATATGATTTGATCTATGTATACATTGTAGAAAAATTCAATAAAGCTAATTAACATATCCATCACCTCACCAACTTATTGTTTTGTGGTGAGGACATTAAAAATCTTTTCTTTTAGCAATTTTGAAATATATAATGTATTACTACTTGACTGTGATCACCAAGCAGTGCAATAGATCACTAAAATTTTTTCTACCAGTCTCACTGAAGCTTTGCATCCTTTGATCAACATCTCCCTTTCCCCATCTCTCCACCTCCAGCCCCCACCACCATCTCTCTGCCAGCCTCTGGTAACCACCTTTCTACTCTGCTTCAGTGAGATTTATTGAAGAGATTGTCTTTTCTTGACTATATTATTCCTAGCATCTTTGTCAAAAGTCAACGGATGGTAAATACATGGGTTTATTTCTAGGCTTTCTATTCTGTTCCTTTGGTTGATGTGTCTGTTTTTATGACAATACTATGCAATTTTGATTACAATAGCTTTATAATATATTCTGAAATCCAGTTTTGTTATTTTTGCTCAAGATTGCTTTGATTATTTTGAAGTCTTTGCTGGTTTCATACAAATTTTAGGGTTGTTTCTTCTGTTTCTACCAAAAATTGACTTTGGAATTTTGATAGAGATTGCATTGAATCTGTAAATCACTTCAAGTAGTATAAATAATATTAATTCTTACAGTCTATGAACATGGGATGTCTTTCCACCTATGTTTTGTCTTCTTCAATTTTTCTCATCACTGTTTTATAGTTTTCAGTGTACAGATATTTCACCTTGGTTAGATTTACTGCTACATATTTTTATGCTATTGTAGGTAGGATTGTTTTCTTAATTTCTTTTTCAGATAGTTTGTTTTTAGTGTATGGAAACAATACTAATTTTTTTAAATTTGATTTTGTAACCTACACTCTACTGAATGTATCAGTTCTACAGGTTTGGGTTCTTCTGGTGGACTATGTAAGATTTTCTATATGTAAGATCTTGTTATCAGCAGAGACAATTTCACTTTTGCTTTCCTGTATGAATGTCTTTTTATTTCTTTTTCTTGCCTAATTTCTGTGGCTAGGACTTCTAGTACTATGTTGAATAGAAGTGGAAAGAATGGGCATCCTTTACTTGTTCCTGATCTTAGAGAAAAAGCTTTCAACTTTTTACCATTTAGTAAGACATTTGCTGTCAGCTTGTTGTATATGGTCTTTATTGTATTGAGGCAGCTTTCTTCTATACTGATTTTGTGGAGACTTTTTATCATGAAAAGATGTTGAATTTTGACAAGTGCTTTTACTGTATCTATTGAGATAATCATATGGGTTTCGTCCTTCATTATGTTAATACAGTGTATCACATTTATTGATTTATATATGTTGAAATCCCTTCATACCCCTGGAATGAATCCCACTTCATCATGGTAAATTATATTTATAGTGTGCTGTTGAATTGGGTTCGCTAGTATTTTCTTGAGGATTTTTGCATCTATATTCATCAGGGACATTGGCCTGTAGATTTCTTTTCTTGTGTTATTCCTTGGCTTTGGTATCAGGCTAATGCTGGCCTCATAAAATAAGTTCAGAAATTATTCTCTCCTCTTCAATTTTTTGGAAGAGTTTAAGAAGTATTGGCTGTTTTTTAAATGACTGGCAGAATTCAGCAATGAAGCCATCAGATTCAAGGATTTTCTTTGATGAGAAACATTTTGTCATTAATTCAATTTCCTTACTCATTTTTGGTCTATTGCCAATTTCTATTTCTTCCTGATTCAGTCTTGGTAGGTTGTGTGTTTCTGGGAGTTTGCCATTTCTTCTAGATTATCTAATTTCTTGGTCTATAGTTGTTCATAGTAGTCTGATCTTTTGTATTTCTGTGGTATCAGTTGTAATGTCTCCTCTTTCATTTCTGATTTTATTTGTGTCTGTGATGGTTTAATATTGAGTGTCAACTTGATTGGATTGAAGGATGAAAGTATTGTTCCTGGGTGTGTCTGTGAGGGTGTTGCCAAAGGAGATTAACATTTGAGTCAGTGGACTGGGAGAGGCAGACCCACCCTCACTCTGTGTGGGTACCAACTAATCAGCTACCAGCATGGCTAGGATAAAAGCAGGCAGAGGAATGTGGAAGGACTGGACTGGCTGATCTTCTGGCCTTCATATTTCTCCCATGTCAGATGCTTCTTGCCCTGGAACATCAGACTCCAAGTTCTTCAGCTTTTGGACTCTTGGACTTATACCAGTAGTTTGCAAGGGGCTCTTGGGTCTTTGGCCACGAACTGAAGGCTGCACTGTCAGCTTACCTACTTTTGAGGTTTTGGAACTCGGACCAGCTTTCTTGCACCTCAGCTTACAGATGACCTATTGTGGGACTTCACCTTATGATCATGTGAGTCAATACTCCTTAATAAACTTCCTTTCAAATACGTGTCTATCCTGTTAGTCCTGTCCCTCCAGGGAACCCTGACTAACAGTGTCTTTACCCCTTTTTTCTTTGTAAGTCTAAGTAAAAGTGTGTCAATTTTGCTTATCTTTTTTAAAAGAAAACAACTTTTAGTTTTGTTAATCTTTTCTATTGTTTTTATAGTGTCTTGTTTATTTCTGCCTTGATCTTTGTTATTTCCCTCCTTCTGCTAAGTTTGAGCTTATTTCAAGTGCCTTGAAGCGTAACATTAGGTTGTTAATTTGAGATCTTCATTTTTTTCCAATCTTTCACTTCCCTAGTTAGCTGTATTCCTATGTATTTAATTCTTTCTGTGGCAATTGTGAATGGGAGTAGTTTCCTGTTTTGGCTGTTGGCTTGATTGTTGTTGGTATATAGGAATGCCAGTGACTTTTGAACATTGATTTTGTATCCTGAGACTTTGCTGAAGTCGTTTATCAGCTGAAGCAACTTTGGGGCCAAGATTATGGGGCTTCCTAGACATAGAATCATGTTGTCTGCAAAAAGGGACAGTTTGACTTCCTCTCCTCCTATTTGGATGCCCTTTATTTCTTTCTCTTGCCTGATTGCCCTGGCCAGGATTTCCATTACTATGTTGAATAGAAGTAGTGACAAAGAGCATCCTTGTCTTATGCCAGTTTTCAAGGGGAATGCTTCCAGCCTTTGCCCATTCAGTATGATATTGGCTGTGGGTTTGTCATATTCAGCTCTTATTATTTTGAGTTATATTCCTTCAATAGTTTTATATTGAGAGTTTTTAACACAAAGGAATGCTGAATTTTATTGAAAGCCTTTTCTGCGTCTATTGAGGTAATCATATGGTTTCTGTCTTCAGTTCTGTTTATGTGAAGAATCACTTTTTTTTTTCTTTTGAGATGGAGTCTTGCTCTGTCACCCAGGCTGGAGTGCAGTGGTGCCATCTCAGCTCACTGTAAACTCTGCCTCCCGGGTTCCAGCGATTCTCCTTCCTCAGCCTCCCAAGTAGCTGGGATTACAGAGATGGGGTTTCTCCATGTTGACCAGTCTGGTCTCGAACTCCTGACCTCAGGTGATCCGCCCACCTAATCCTCCCAAAATTCTGGGATTACAGGCATAAGCCACTGCATCCAGCCATGAATCACATTTATTCATTTGTATAGGTTGAACCAAACTTGCATCCCAGGGATAAAGCCTACGTGGTAATTGTGGATAAGCTGTTTGATGTGCTGCTGGATTCCATTTGCCAGTATTTTGTTGAGAAGTTTTACATTGATGTTCATCAAGGATATTGGCCTGAAGTTTTTTTTTGTTGTTGTAGTATCTCTGCCAGGTTTTGGTATTAGGATGACGCTGAACTCATAGGGTAAGTTAGAGAGGAGTCACTCCTTTGCAATTTTTTGGAATAGCTTCAATAGGAATGGTGCCAGCTCTTCTTTGTACATCTGGTGAATTCTACCAAACATGTAAAGAACAAATACAAAGCATACTGAAACTATTCCAAAAAATACAGGAGGATGGGTGGAAGAGGAGGAACTTCCAAACTCATTCTACAAGGCTAGTATTACACTTATACTATAACCAGACAAAGACACATCAAGAAAAGGAAAACTACAGGCCAATATTTCTGATTAATACTGGTGTAAAAATCCTCAGCAAAATACTAGCAAACCAAATTCAACAATACATTAAAAAGATCATTCACCATGACCAAGCAGGATTTATCCCAGGGATGCGGAGAGATAACACAGAGAAAGAACTGGTTCGACATATGCAAGTCAGTTAATGTAATACATCATATAATCAGAATGAACGACAAAAATCATATGATCATTTCAACTGATGCTGAAAAGCATTGATAAAATTCAACATCCTTTCATGATAAAAACCCTCAAAAGGCTAGGCATGGTGGCTCATGTGTTTAATCCCAGCATTTGGAAGGCCGAGATGGGCAGATTGCTTGAGTCCAGGAGTTTGAGACCAGCCTGGGCAACATGGTGATACACCATCTTTACAAAATATAGAAAAAATTAGCTAGGTGTGGTGATGTGTACCTGTGGTCCCAGCTACTCTGGGGTCTGAGATGGGAGGATCACTTTAACTTGGGAGGCAGAGGTTGCAGTGAGCCAAGATCGCACCACTGCACTCTGGCCTTAGTGACAGAGTGAGACTCTGTCTCAAAAAAAGAAAAAAAAACCCTCAAAAAATTGGGTATAGAAGGAACATACCTCAACATAATAAGAGCTACATATAACAGACTCACAGCCTTTGCTGACTGGGGAAAAACTGAAAGCCTTTCCTCTAAGATCTGGAACATGACAAGGATGCCCACTGTTATTCAGCATAGTACTGGAAGTCCTAGCTAGTGCAATCAGACAAGACAAAGAAATAGAAGACAGTCAAATTGGAAAGGGAGAAGCCAAATTATCCTTGTTGGCAGGTGATATGATCTTATATTTGGTAAAACCTAAAGACTTTACACTCAGAAGAAAAAAAAAACAACAGTTAGAACTGATACATTCAGTAAAGTTGGAAGATACCAAATCAACGTACAAAAATCAGTAGCATTTCTATATGCCATCAGTGACTAATCTGAAAAAGAAATTTAAAAAGTAACCCCATTTATAGTAGCCACATATAAAATGAAATACCTATGGATTAACCAAAAAAGTGAAAGATCTCTACAATGAAAACTATAAAACACTGATGAAAGAAATTGCAGAGGACACAATATTGAAGAGGACACATATCCCATGTTCATGGGTTGGAAGAATCAATATTGTTAAAATATCCATACTACCCAAAGCAATCTATAGATTCAATGCAATCCCTATCAAAATACCAATGACATTCTTCACAGAAATAGAAAAAAAATTCTAAAATTTATATAGATCCACGAAAGACCCTGTATAGCCAAAGCTATCCTGAGCAAAAAGAACAAAACTGGAGGAATCACTTTACCTAACTTCAAATTATACTACAGAACTATAGTAATCAAAACAGCATGGTACTGGCATTAAAACAGACACATAGACCAATGGAATAGAATACATAACCCAGAAACAAATCGATACACCTACAGTAAGCTCATTTTCAACAAAAAAGCCAAGAACATACATTGGAGAAAGGACCGTCTCCTCAATAAATGGTGCTGGGGAAACTGGGTATTCATATGCAGAAGAATAAAACTAGACCTCTATCTCTCACCATATACAAATCAAATCAAGACGGATTAAACACTTAAATCTAAGACCTAAACTATGAAATTACTACAAGATAACACTGGAGAAAAATCTCCAGGACATTGGTCTACGTAAAAATTTCTTGAGTAATAGCCCACAAGCTTAGGCAACCAAAGCAAAAATTCTCAAATGGGATTACATCAAGTTAAAAAGCAAAGGAAACAATCAATGAAGTGAAAAGACAACCCACAGAATGGGAGAAAATGTTTGCAAACTACCCATCTGACAAGGGATTAATAACCAGAATATATAAGGAACTCAAACAAATCTACAGGAAAAAAATCTAATAATCTGATTTTAAAATGGGCAAAAGATATGAATAAGCATTTCTCAAAAGAAGACATACAAATGAAAAACAGGCATATTAAAAGGAGCTCAACATCATTGATCATCAGAGAAATGCAAATCAAAACTGCCATGAGATTATCATCTCACCCCAGTTAAAATGGCTTTCATCCAAAAGATAGGCAATAACAAATGCTGGTGAGGATGTGCAGAAAAGGAAATCCTCGTACGCTGTTGGTGGGAATGTAAATTCGTACAACCACTATGGAGAACAATTTGGAGATTTCTCAAAAAACTAAAAATAGAGCTACCATACAGCCTGGCGATCCCACTGCTAGATATATACACAAAAGAAAGAACATCAGTGTATCAAAAAGATATGTGCACTCCCATGCTTGTTGCAGCACTATTCACAATAGCCAAGATTTGGAAGCAATCTAAGCGTCCATCAACAGATGATTGGATAAAGAAAATGTGGCACATGTACACAGTGGAGTACTATGCAGCCATAAAAAAGAATGAGATCCTGTCATTTGCAACAACATGGATGGGGCTGGAGGTCATTAGGTAACATGAAATAAGTCAGGCACAGAAAGACAAACTTCACATGTTCTGACTTATTTGTGGGAGCTACAAATCAAAACAATTAAACCCATAGAGATAGAGAATAGAAGGATTGTTACCAGAGGCTGGGAAGGGTAGTGGGAGATTGGGGGGAATAGTGGGGGTGGTTAATGGGTACAAAATAAAAATAGTTAGAAGGAATGAATAAGACCTCGTATTTGATAGACAAACAGGATGATTATAGTCATTAATAATTTAATTTTACGTTTAAAAATAACCAAGAGTATAATTGGATTGTTTGTAACACAAAGGACAAATGCTTGAGGGAATGGAGACCCTATTTTCTGTGATATGATAATTTCACATTGCATGCCTGTATCAGGGTATCTCTTGTACTCCATTAATATATATACATGTACTACATACCCACAAAAGTTTTTTAAAATACATAAATTTAAAATCCCTTTGTTCTTTGTGTTTGTTGGAAATTCGTTGATGC
Organism: Gorilla gorilla gorilla; assembly: GCF_029281585.2. Lineage (NCBI taxonomy): Eukaryota > Metazoa > Chordata > Mammalia > Primates > Hominidae > Gorilla > Gorilla gorilla. The sequence goes on along the minus strand of NC_073228.2, from coordinate 35,646,810 downwards.
CTTGTCCCTGCTGTTTCTCAAGCAGGGTGACTTAAGAGTCAAGCCCTGCAGCAGGGACTATATAGTCAGGCACTATATGTGTGGTACAAGTCCCTGTCCCCTTGGGAAGAAGCTGGGAGTTGAAATTTTCTCCCGAGTTTAAGGCACTGTGCCCAAGGTAGGGTTAGTGCACGAATGTATCTGCCTTTTTTCTACCCATTTTGTTATGGATATTTGCTCAGTCACCCAGTGTGCAGGAGTCTTTCAACTGGATTCCAGCTTTCTCTGAAGAGAATTAATCCATGTGTAGGTGTTTATTCAGTGTGTCTGTGGGAGGAGGGATAAGCAGGAGCTTCCTATTCCATCATGTTGCTGACATCACTCTAGACTTTCCATTTTTTTGCCCTGTGTTATAACTGGGAGCCTACTAGAACTCTCTGAAGTCCACCTTCTTTTCTTTCTTCAAGGCGTTAGGTCTTAAGATAGTTTTGTTCACACAGGAGGATGAGCACTTCTGGGATGCTTCGTCTTTTCTACATGAGTGTTTTCTTGAATCAGAAGATACTCTGTCTGCTTTACTAGTCAGGGGCAGGGAATCTAATTTCTTTCAACTTTTATTGAGTCTTCTACTATCCAATAGAAATCGTTTGGCGAAACTTCCCCAGGACTTTTAAGTAAATTTATTTGATCATAATTATTAAGTGGTTTCTGGAGGCATCCTTTTAAATAAGACCTCCCTTTATTTCCTGATGTTTTGTTCTTCCACATTTAAATAATCGAAACTATTTGACACTGTGGTGATAAATTCTTTGTTATTTGGTAAGGAATTAACAAAGGCGAAGGATGTGCCTGTGTTGGTTTGATGTTCTGTGAGATCAGAGGATAAAAATTTGGCCTCATGGATCTTTTGCTCACATTGCCTGATATAATTCTGGAAAATCAAAACCCCGTAACAGTTTTTTAAAACTGGGATTAAAATGATTTTAAGAGAAGCCCCTTTGTTTTAAAACAGTAAGAGTAATGCAGAGTGAAGAAAAGAGTAAAATAAAAATGAAAATGTTTAAGTCGATTTTCTTAGAAGTTTTGCTTAAGATGGCAGTGTGATGAGATCTTAAAAAGCTAGAATAAAATCATAAAACACTAGAAGCCATTTAAAATATATGTGATAATAATAAAAGAAAACCCCAGGATTCTGGAATTTAATAATAAAATAAAAGCAGAGATTATCTGGCCCAATTTATTCTTTTAAAACTGAGGAAACTGAGACCCAGAAAGGTGAAGGGACTTTCTCAAGGTCACAAAATTATTTGGCAGAGCCAGGACAAAAATGCAAAACTCCTGACTCCCAGTTCATTATATTTCCCCTACAGCATACTACTTTCTAAGTTAAAAAAAAAAAAAAAAATCACAAGAAACCACAGAGAGTCCGAAGCCTAGGCTAGGAACTTCAGGGGTTAATGCACCTTGCCCAGGATCTGCGCAATTTGTAGAACTGAGGTGAGATTTCTTGAGTTTGCAGAAGTTAAGCATTCTCAACAAGAGAAGCTTGGTTCAACTCCGATCTCAGGGGGATTACAGTAACATGCTGAGAACTCTTAGGACTTTGCTACTTCTACTGGTTCACACCTCAGCCCTTAGATGTCTGCATTTTTAACTGAGTTGACCATGGGAACCAACTCATCAGGTCAGAATCTCCAGGCAGTTGGCCAACCCTCAGTCAGTGGATAGGAGCAGCCCACTGGCCTTTCTTCTCCATGGCCCTGCCATGATGTTAAGATATAAATTTGGGGCCAGGTGCAGTGGCTCACACCTGTAATCCCAGCACTTTGGGAGGCCGAGGCGGGCAGATCACCTGTGGTCTGGAATTCGAGACCAGCCTGACCAACATGGCGAAACCCCGTCTCTACTAAAATTACAAAAAATTAGCCGGGTGTGGTGGCAAGCGCCTGTAATCCCAGCTACTCGGGAGGCTGAGGCAGGAGAATTGCTTGAACCTGGGAGGTGGAGGCTGCAGTGAGCCGAGATCCCGCCATTGCACTCTAGCCTGGGCAACAAAAGTGAAACTCCATCTCAAAAAAAAAAAAAAAAAAAAAAAGATATAAATTTGGGTCAAGTATGATGGCTCATGCCTGTAATCCCAGCACTTTGGGAGGCCAATACAGGAGAATTACTTGAGGCCAGGATTTCTAGACCACCTGAGGCAACCTAGCAAGACCCTATCTCCATGAAAAATAAAAAACAAAAAAATCAGCCAGCCATGGTGGCACATACCTGTAGTATCTACTACTACAGCCTAGCTACTCAAGAGGCCTAGTTACTCAAGACGGAGGATAGCTTGAGCCCAGGAGTTATAGGTTACAATGAGCTATGTGCTCCAGCCTGAGCAACAGAAAGAGACCCTGTCTCAAAAAAAAAAAAAAAAGAAAGAAATAAGAAGAAAAATATAAATTAAATAATCTGATTTTGCTCCGTATATGGATTCCCTTTAGCATAACCAGCTTCATGGGGCAATGACTACATGGGTCCATAGTCCTAAATAGACAGACAATCTTTTAATAACCTGGTTCCCCATACCTTTACAGCTTCATCTCCTACCACTTATCCTGCAGTCTACAGCCAAATCCCCAGAGCAGCTTATGTTACCTTGGTATATACAATCTCATATACACTCATGCCTTCATGCCATTGCACCACGTTATTCCCTCTGCATGACATGCCTTTCTACCTCTCCCCAACATCTAGACTGAATAAATAAGTGGCTGCATAGATGAATAGATGGATGGAAAACGAATGAAGGAATGAATACATATAATTTAAGGAGCACTAGAGAAACTGCTGACTTAGAGTAATTCTAGTTCCCATTCAAAAAAGTAAAATTACACCTCTATCATCTTAATAAATAGTCTCAGCACCCTTGTGGGCCACACCAGTCTTGTGATTATCACCTATGAGGTCTATGGCAAATAGTTAAAATAATGGTTATGATACTAAAGTTGGAGTGGCAAAGTTGGCAAACTATTTCTTTTGTTTTTTAATGTTATGGGAAACTAAAGGTTATCTATATAATATTACTTTTACTCACTTGCATTCTGATATACTACCTATAGTATGAAAGCAGTGAAATTATACCTAGGGTGCAGGTAATTGTGCATAACCCTGGATACATCAATAGGAATTCAGCATATATGAGAACCCATAATTCTTTATGTGTGCTGAAAAATAAAAGCCTGGAAACTCTGTGGCAGAAATTAATATTCTATGTTGCTTCTTCTGACTCCTTCTTTTTTTTTTTTTTAATTGTTGTTTTCTTTTTTTTTGAGACGGAGTCTCACTCTGTCGCCCAGGCTGGAGTGCAGTGGCGCCATCTTGGCTCACTGTAAGCTCCGCCTCCCGGGTTCACGCCATTCTCCTGCTTCAGCCTCCCAAGTAGCTGGGACTACAGGCGCCCGCCACCGCGCCCGGCTAATTTTTTTGTATTTTTTAGTAGAGACGGGGTTTCACCGTGTTAGCCAGGATCGTCTCGATCTCCTGACCTCGTGATCCGCCCGCCTCGGCCTCCGAAAGTCCTGGGATTACAGGCGTGAGCCACTGGGCCCGGCCAACTCCTTCTTTTAAAATGAAAATATTTGTGGGGGGGGGGGGGGGCGGGGGCGGGAATAAATAATTAAAATACAAAAATGAAAATGGTCTCAGGGCATGTCTCTGCCCTTACCATTAATCACACTTTGATAAAAAGTAGTTTATCATTAGAAGTATCTATAATTTTTAGTTAGAAGTGTTTTCCTCTGTGATAGCTAGGTTCAGAGTTTTGATGATGGAAGAAGGCTGGAAGGTAATTGTGGAAGCTTGGCACAATGGTGCAAGACAGTGGGCTTAGTTAGAGGAATGAGATGCCTCAATGAGGAACACATAGGCACTGGGTGAAATGTATGTCAGTTCTGCATAAAGGCCAGAACAGGCAGAGAGGTCTAGAAAAAGGGAGTCAGAGGGTCCCACAGACAACTATTAACTACCTTGCAATCTTCCTCCTCTCATTCATCTGATGCTCATTCAATGAATAGGGCACAAACCCAAAACAATGGCACTAGGCTCTAAACGCTGATACTAAACATCTTTGGCATCACTCTCCCTTTAAGAAACTTGGCCATCATGGCTTTGTCTGCCTAGGAAAAATACAAAACAAAGCAAATTCTAATAATGCATTAGTACGCATACCCTGTATATTTTGTCCACAACACTCAGAAACCAAGCTTTAGACTTTCTAGAGGTCCACAGACTCCAGATTAAGAAGTCTGTAATCAATTAAAATTTGCAAACCCTTCAAAAGTTTGTCAAGGATTTTTCATATCATTATGTCATTTAACAACCCAATCAGTGAAATACCGCCTCATTTTACTCATTAGGAATCATAATTTCACTCTGGTTCATCAGAATATATTCTGTCTTTATATACATGGAAAATATCTTGGTGAGTCAATAACTGATATTAGCATGCCTCTGGGACACGAGCTAAGGGGGGATATAACCTTTTGCAACATTTATATTTTTTCCATGTGTGATGTCATATTTCTTTTTGAAAGAAATATGTCAGATCTACCACTTTCACCTGTATTTTTATCCCTCTCATGGGTGAAATGATGAGTACACTTAGAAAAATCAGATATTTCCAAAGTCTTCTGAAAATAAAAACTAATTTTATCCCAATGTATGTATAATTTTAAAACCATGTGCCTCCTAATACTAGTCAGATAATTTGTGCATAAATTATGCATTTTAAAAGTGAGTTTTTTTGCAACATGTTCACACTGCACCTTGCTAATACATGGTACTTATATCTGTCACAAAATATTTTATTGGGTTGTCACAAATGTTTTATTGGGTTTCCTTGGCCTTTTACTTGTAAATTGATTTTCCTAGCCTTATTGGACCATGTGGTTTTATACCAAATATTTTGATAAATATTTTGATAAATACTAAAATAAACAAACTTTCATTTCTTCATTCTCCAGTCCCAGGCAGCATTTAGCCAAACCCCCACCCCTGCTGCCACCACACACACGCATGCACACACATGCACACACACACACACGCACACACACACGCACATACACACACACGCATGCACGCACACGTTTCAACTACTTATCTGAATATGCTACTACAATTTTTAGATAAATATTCAGTATCCAATGTTGGCAAATGCTTTTTGAAATTCAAAACCTTGAAGCGCAAGATCCTCATTACCTTTTTTTTATTTTAAGCCTTCAGATGAGGATGATGAACGTTTGATAAGCCCTTACCATTCAAAATAACTTGAAATAAATTATTGTGGTGACCATTACAATGCCCCGAAATTCTTGATTTCACCCTTGACCCAATGCTAAAAATTTTTTAGCATTTTCCACTAAAAAAAAATGGAGGAATCTGTTTCATAAAGAAGATGGCCAAAGCCGCATAACTCTTTTTAACTCTGCTGGACTCTAGCTTTTGCTAAACCACGTGCTTGGTCTGTAACTGTAGTTGTTTGGGTCCCCAAAGTCCTGGTGCTGCCCTAGGAGGGTGAAAGCAACCATTGGTCCCTGCAGCAGAGTTCTCCAGGGACTGCTGTCAACACAACTGCAGTCAGATGATGTGACTCAAACTTTTGTCAACACCATCCAGCAATTATTCTGAGGAGATTCCTTCTAGTAACTAAATTGAAGTTTAAAAAAATGTAGATATGTCACTATTCTCATGTAGGGCAATCCTTCAAGGGAAATCTAGGTTATTTGTTCAGTGTTGATAGTGAATGAGCTGAGCAGATCACCCCAAATATTACAGACCAAAGGCTCTACAGAAAGCAAGTAGGCTGGAGCCACGCATCACACAGACACTTTGGGTCAATAGGAATTGAAGTCAGAGGTTGTATAGCTAAGTTGTGGCGATTCCTACTCCTACTAGCTAGCAGTGGGCAAAGTCCTTGAAACAGTATGAGAAGCAGCTCGCTGATTTGAAATATGAGTAAGAACAGCAGAGCTTGTAAGATTTAAATGTCTCCAATGACCATCCTTACACCAACACTAGTCATCAAACTAAACCAGGAACTGATCACCTCATTCCCTTGCTCATAAACCTTCAGCATTGCGTACAAGGCCTTCCGCATATCAACCCATCCCTCAGCCCCTACGTCTTGCCTTCCTCTTCTTTCTCTTCTGCAGTACATCCATTTTTTCACATGATTGTGCCCGAATTTTTCAGCTCTCAATCTCTCTCCCTGGAATGCCCCAAGATTGAGTGAAATCCTACTCAATCTTCAAAACCCAGACCAAATGTTACCTTCCCTTATCCCATCTTCCTCCCTGCCCCAACTTAGTTGGTCATTGGCACTTCAGCAACAATTTGCTCATGTGCCTGTTATAGGGAGCATCACATTTTTATTGTAATTATCTGTATCTTTATCCATCTGCATGCTGGGCTGTGATAATTCTAGGGCAAAGATAAATTCTTATTTATGTTTACATCCCTGTCACCCACCAATCTTAATGATGCTCAGGAATGTATTGGCTTTATATGTAGAAACCTGAGTACATAAAGATGTTTTTAAACTGGAAAGTGTCATTAAAATGTAGTAATTGCTATTATTGAAGGTGGAGAACCTAAATAAAAGGAGAATTTAGTCTCAGAGTTTTACACTTTAAGGAACTGGTGTTACAGTCCTTCTAAATATAGATGCTACAGATTTTTCCAGAGTCCCACAGGGTAGCAGGTGGGTGCACTAAGGGGTGACACCCTTAAAGACATAAAGCTCTACCCTTCATCATGGACCTGCACTGATCTATAGAACTGCACCATCCCTCAGACTTACTCAAAATGAAAACTTACAAACCTGTGTACCTCCATGATTCCTTCTCTACAACTGCTGTTTTCGTCACTTTTGAGTACATGCTGAAGTTTCATTAAACTGTGTGAGAAAGAGGCACTGGATTTTGAACCCAGACTGACCTGGGTTCGAAATCTGGCCCTCGCATTCATTCACAGTGTGTGCTCTCAGTCTGGCAAAGCCTTAACTTCACCTCTAAAATGAGAAAAATACATAACATGGTTGTTGTGAAAATCAAAGGAGAAAAATGTGGAAGAAGGTGTCACAAAGTAAAAATGTTATGGAACTGCAAGGTGTTACTCTTGTAATGAGAAGTAGACAGTTAGCCCCAGTCTGCCCTTCCTTGGTTGCTTCATCCCCCATATCTCTCTCTTGGATTCCTTGCAGAAGAAACAGTATGAATGTACATCTGGCTGGGCTTGGGTCTGCTTTTGCCTGACGGAGTATTTGCTCCAATCCCTAATAAGGCTGATCTACTTTATTCTCTGCAAAGGGGAAACTTTTCTTGGGGAAATAACAGTTTCAGCAGCCCCTGTGGTAACCGAGCATTTCTTTGATCTCTTGCCACTATCTGAGTGTTGTTTTGAAAGTTATTTAAGGATGAAAGCATCCCCAAAAAAACCTACTGTCAAAGGGGATTTCAGCTCACCTCAACTCCAACCAACTCTGAGGTTTCAAATGTGTAGAATTGAGATGGTGACAGCTACATAAATATTAAATGAGCAATGAGATGCCAATGTTTTTATTACTGTTTGCAATTGAACTTTGAGTAAAGCTGAGACCCGTTACATACACCTGGAGAGAGAGCATGGCTTTTGATATGACCACGATATTTGATTTGGAAATTTTTAAGTATACACTCTTGCTAACAGCTCTTAGTTAAAAAAAAAAAAAAGTAGCTGAACTCCAGTATTCAGCATTCCTATGAGAGCTTGTGATGCTGTGATGCCAAATATTTGGGTTTACATAGAAATTTGGCTCACAGATGCCTCAATGAATAGGAAAAGGTGGTTTTGGTGGGTAACAAGAAGTCAGGAAATTTCCTCCCCCTCACAAAGGTGGAGATAATGTCCACAATTTAACTGGTACCACATCTGACATATATCATTGCACCAATGTCTTTCTGGTCTCTTTAACTACAGCATTGACTCTCTCCAATTTTCCTCCTACAAAATATAAGAGAAATTTTCCTAAAATGCAAATCTGATCACATAATGGCTGATCTTTCAAGAGCTCCAAAATGCTTTCAAATAATGTTGATACTTCTTAGCATAACCTGAACTCCTGTCTCCTGTCCCATCTTATTTCTAAAGTCACACTCCCATCTCACCTCGTCTCTTCTCCTGTTCCTTGTAATTGCCTTGCAATTCCCCGACCACACCATGACTCCGTGCCTTTGCGCACACAGCAACCTCTGCCTGGAATGCCTTTAGCCACTCTTTCCTATACATCCTTCAGAAGTCTGCCAGGAGCCAGCCTGTGTAGCAAGTTATCCCTAACCACTCCCTGCCAGACTGTTTAGGGTGACCCTAATCTGAGCCTGCCTCTATCATTACTCTCATCAGATTGTATTATAATCTTAAATTGACTTGACCATCTCGCTCCCCACCATTGTACTGTTACTGTCTGTAGGATAAGATTTGAGCTTTGTTCATATTTACATCCCCAGGACATTTCCTTGTCCCTAGAAGGGTGTCAGTTAGAGTCTGATGAATCAGTCAGCCAATCAGCACACTATATTTAAAGTTGGATTTGATTTCTTATCCTGAATGTACCAGCAATTAGTTTGGTATTAAGTATTTGACCAAAAGATACAAAATTCAAAAAATTCAATTATGTTTATTTGGAAGCTATTATGTATATTTCCCTCCAATAAGTCCACATAATTCTCTTTCCTGTCGATGGGCCAAGTACCTTACTCCCAAGATTTAATCCTGGTCAATGACCTTCCTGTCCCACCTTGGTTACTTTAGAATACATAAAACTTTTCAAAATCTGAAGAGTTCCTTTCTTTCAACCACATTCTCCTCCCCACAGTCAGTGACCTCTTTTGAATATTTCCAAATAGCAGTCTTGTTCTTCCTGTTCAACTGTCAATGTGACAGTCTTTACTAATTGAACAACTGCATTCATTCATTTAAGACACCTTTATTGGATACCTACTATGTGCCAGCTGCTGTCATGGACCAAAGTAAAAGGCATGCATGAGTCAATCTACCAGTTAAGCAGATGAGCTGGAAAATACTCAACATTATGCATTTTAGGTCAAAGCTACTGTTTTAACTGTGTTTTGTGAATGTTGAAAATTTAGAGATATTACATGCAAGCAGATATGGAGAAACTAAAGGCAACACACAAAATAGAGATAACTACAGCACTTTCCCAAGAAAAGTAACTAGGTCCTTCGAATACCCCTTGCTAGGATATGCAATGTATGTTGAGATGTTTAACCTTTCACAGGGATCTGAAAAAAATAATACATATATCTTGCTTATAACATAAAGGGTTTTCTTTGATCTGCTGAAGCCTACTTGAGAATCCCCCAAAAAAGAACTCCCATGTGACCTTATGGAGATTTATGTCTCAACATCAGCCAGTCTGATCATCACAAAAGCAGAAGCTGAGCCTGGGAATGGAGAACAAGACTCTTTGTTTCCCTGGGAAGCTGTGGAAGCTTCTTGACTTGATGGGAAAAATCTGAAGATTGAATTTTTCGGGATCAGTAAGGCACCTTGTTGAGTAATTTACAGGAGAATGTGAAAACAAATACAGAAGAAAAAAGCCCAAAATAGCACATTCTTTTTAGTGAGACACAGAGGGAAGAAGACTGGGGCTGGCCTCCCAAGAAGGTCTGGTTTTTTCTTTTTTATTTATCTTTAATTCCCCACAAATTCCTTTGGGTCCTGAGGACCCGCTGCTACTTCGGAGTTGCTTTGTTCCCAAGTCTTCCATCCTGTCTCTCACCTTAGCTTACATGTCTGTAGTCAGAAGAGAGAGAAACGGGTGACTAAAAGATATGAACCTTATCCAGAACTGGGAGTGCTCAGAGTAGGCTCTTAGAGGGGGAGGAGGAGAAACACTTGGCACCAGTAAGACTCCATAACACGAACCAGGCTCCAATTATGGGCCAGCAATGTACACGAGTCTTCTGTGACTGTTTACATTGCTGTTTATTTTTTTTTTACTCAGTACTTATCTTGGCCACCATTGCCACATGTAGCTGATATGAACATACAGAACACCTTCATGAGACTCATAGACTCAGTACAACCCCTTGTTCTGCTTGGTGGTCACTGCCCCCAACCCTCTCTCCTTCTTGAAATGCATAACAAGGAAATCACAGTATTAGAGACAACTCTGGCCCTTGGGGAAAGGGGACAGAGGCGCCAACCAGGAGTCCCTGCCTTAAGTTCAGTCAGCGAAAGTCCAATATCTCACAGACTATCTGAGCTCTACATAGTGGAGCTTTCTCTAGCCAAAGAGACCTCAAAATGGCTATTAATCCATTTATTACTTTCTCCCCATATGGATTTGGGAGGCAGATAAGAGAGACAGGAGTTTGAATCCAGCTTCTGCATTGATAGGCTGTGTGGATCGGAGCTAGTTATTTAAAAGTTTTGAGTCTCAGTTTCCTCATCTATAAAATGAAGAGAACATTACCTACCACATAGGAGTGTTAGGAGGATTAAATGAAGTATTTGTGGCCGGGTGCAGTGACTCATGCCTGTAATCCTAGCACTTTGGAAGGCCAAAGCAGGTGGATCACCTGAGATCAAGAGTTCAAGACCAGCCTGGCCAACATGATGAAACCCCATCTCTACTAAAAATACAAAAAATTAGCCAGGCATGGTGGCGGGCACCTGTAATCCCAGCTACTCAGGAGGCTGAGGCATGAGAATTGCTTGAACCCGGGAGGCAGAGGTTGCAGTGAGCTGAGATCGCACCACTGCACTCCAGCCTGGGCAACAAGAGTGAAAATCCATCTCAAAAAAAAAAAAAGAAAAGAAAGACATATTTATAACTAAAGCACAAGGCTCCAGTAAATATTAATAGATGGTCTCCCAGCATCCTCCAAAGATTACTAAGTGTTAGCTCCAATAAACCATTGCAGTTTTGATTGTTTCAGGATTTATTTTTTTTACTGTTCACCTTTTGTGACATTAATTATATGCTATATCTTAAAAGTTGATTATTTTTCAAATAATTGGAGCTTTTTTTCTTTTTTTTTTTTTTTTTTTTTGAGATGGTGTGTCTCATTCTTTCGCCTAAGCTGGAGTGCAGTGGCACAATCTTGGCTCACTGCAACCTCCGCCTCCCGGGTTCAAACGATTCTCATGCCTCAGCCTAACAAGCAGCTGAGACTACAGGTGCCTGCCACCACGCTTGGCTAATTTTTGTATTTTTAGTAGAGATGCGGTTTCACCATATTGGTCAGGCTGGTCTTGAACTCCTGGCCTTAAGTGATCCACCCGCCTCAGCCTCCCAGAGTGCTGGGATTACAGGCATGAGCCACAGCACGGGCCCATGGCCCCTTCTTAAAATGTGCTCTCAACCAGTAGACTGTAGATGAGGTGAAAAAGATGCTGCACACGTTATGGTTTCTTGGGACCCAGCTGACAATAAGTGCTTTTTTTTTTTTCATTTTGTCCCAGAAGGAGAGAGAAGTGACTCTCATTTTATTCATTCAATAGCTATTTTTGGAAGTATTACTCTACAGATGTTGGCCACTGTGAGGGATGCAAAATTGAGTTAGGTGCAGAGTCTGCACTGAAGAAGTTCCAGGGAAGATAAGATATTCCTTTAACACAATTTTTTTAAATGCCTACCATGGGCAGATCCTCTTGTATACAGTGGGGTAAAAACAGATGAGCCCATGGATCTCACATTTTTCTTAAGTTAACAAGTAAGTAAAGAAAGAAAACAACTTCAGATAGTGATAAGTGAAAAAAATAAAATAAGATAGTGTGTTAGGGGAGAGGCATAAATGGGCTTGGTAGAAATCACTTATTAAGTTTGAGAAACTGAAAGGGCAGTTGAAGCAAAATGGATAGAATGGTAGAAGGGAGGCTTTCAAAGAAACAAGCAAAACCCAGATCATGATGCCTTGTAGGCCAGAGCTTAGCAAACTTTTCCTGTAAAGGATCAGATAGTAAATATTTTAGGCTTTGCGGGTTATATGGTCTCTATGCCAACTATTAAATCCTTCCATTAAGACAATACATAAGCCAATGAGTTGAATTTAAATTTCATATAATTTTCACGTTATGAAATATTTTGCTTTTTCTTCAACATAAAAACCACTTTTAGCTCACAGGCTATACAGAGACAGGCAGCAGGCTGGATTTGGCCTACAGATCTCAGTTTGCCAGGTCCTGTTGTAGACTATGTTGAGGAGTCTATATTTTATTCCAGGTGCATTAGAGAACCAGTACAAGGTTTCTGTGTAAGAAAGTATTGTGATAGGATTTATGCTTTGAAAAGATTGTTCCGGTGTCATTGGATTGGTGGGGGTATGAATAAAGGCAGAGAGACTAGCTCAGCTATAAAACTGTTGTAGGAGTATGGATGTGAAACAATAGTGGCTTGGATGAGGGTAATTACAGCAATGGAGTTTAAAAAATTAATAGGAGGCCAATTTGAAATATGTTGTGCTGGTAGAGTTGAAAATGCATGCACGTAAATCATGATAATATGAAGTAGAGTATATAAATGCCAGAAAGAATGACAGTTGAAATTATTCTGGAGGACCAGAGAGAATGACCTGAAGTTGATGGACCATGAGTCTTTCACTTGAGTAGGTTTTTGACAAGAAGAGAAGGGAGAGTCATTGTGATGTTGGAAAATATTGGTCCTCCTGTTTTCATCTGTAAGAAATGGACCATGATATTAAACCGTAAGCTCCTTGAGGTCAGAGATCATGTCATTTGCCTCTCCATAACCCTAAAACCTAGCTGATCAATAATCTAATGTCATTTGTGATACAGATGAACCTGGAGGGCATCATGCTAAGTGAAATAAGCCAGATGCAGAAAAAATAGTGCATGACTTCTCCTATATGTGGAATCTTTAATTTTTTAAAAAAGGTCACAAACAGAAAAAGAGGGTAGAATAGCAGTAACCGGGGCAGTCGGATGGGGAGAGGGAAAATGGGGAGATGTAAGTCAAACGGTAAAAAGTTAGGTAGACTTCAGTTAGTAATACCGCATTGTCTACTAAAAAATTTGCTAAGAGAGTAGATTTTGATGCTTTTACCACACACACACACACACACACACACAGACACACACAAAGGTAACTATGTGAGAGATGAATATGTTAATTGGCTTGACTGTGTAATCATTTCACTATGTATATGAATATCACAACATCATATTGTAAACCTTGAAAATGTAAAGGAAAATAAAATTTAATGGCGACTGCTAAAAAAACTAACATCAATTCCAAAAGTATTTATTGATCTTCTGCATGCTATGGCATATGCTAGCTGCTGAGGACTATAGTGCCATATAAAGTTGGCATAGTCACTGTCCTCATGGAGCTTATCAGAATTAAAGAGATAATTGCACAAATCAATAATTACTGTGCTACAAAGGGACAGTATTTGGTGCTCTGAGAGGATATACCAGGACCCAATGTTGTCTTGGGGATCAGAGAAGGGTTCCATGTAGAACTGACATTTACATTGATGGCTGAAGGAAAAGGAAGAAATAAATAACGAAATAGAAGTCGGAGGTCGGAAGAAAGAGCATTTCCAGCAAAATGAACAGTATGCGTGAGTTTCCTGAGACAGGAAGGAGTCTGGCATGTTTCAGGATCTAAAAACCAGAGACAGAAAGAAAACAAGTAAGCATGATAGAACTGAAACTAGCAGATGGAGAAGGCCCAGACCATCCAGTCCTTGTAGGCCAGGGGAAGGATCAAGAACTTCCAGAAACGATAGGGGAGTTTTGGGTCGAAGCAGACCTAGCTTTAATTCCCAGTTATGCCACTTGTTAAATGGATAGAATTACTAAATTACTGACCTAGCCCATCTTTCAGGAATTGTGACGATAAATGTTAAAATTATTTATTATGAGAAATAATGATGACATTTTCTGTAAAAGAAGCTGGTGGATTTTCATTAAATGGTTTCTCCTCCCTGGGCACAGGGTAAATGCAGGGAATAATATGAACTAGGCTCAGAAATTAGGTTAAATGCTCAGCAAAGTTATCCCTATTTTGTGGCTCCCAGGGAGCAAAATGGAAATATGAAGATTGTCCTCCCCATATCTATGTCCACACATAAGTCAAACCCACTCAATCTGAGCCCCGATTCTGTACTTCTACAAGAGAAAGTGGGTGTCCAAAGATCAATCTGGCATTGATCCTGTCCTCAAGGAGTTTAATTCACTACTTAAAATTATAAGGAGGAAAATGGGATCTTTTCAATGGATGAGGTAAGTGAATAAAAGAAAAGCCAGAGTGCCCCTTTCTAAAGAAGGCTCAGCATCTGGCAAGAAAGTTGAACTGTTTTTGCTTTTGCCCCCGTGGCTAGTGATTTTAATTTCAGGAATGCCCAACAGGACTCAGAAAGCTGTGAATGTAAACTGACTACGTATCTTGGTCTTTGTGTGTATAAATCAGGCAGCTAATCCTGTGCTCTCCTTGCTCTGTTCCTTTAGGAATGTAAAATAGCTTGCTGGAGCTCTCTCCGTGCAAGCAACATGGGTATCGCTCTGCTGAAAACAAAACAAAACAAAAATGTCAGAATCCCAGGAAACGTCTCCAGGAGAGCTCTTGCCCTGTGGAAGCGCTGTCAGAGGCTGCCTCTTTTCAAGGGAGGTGTGGTGGGGTTAGCAGCCCAAGCCTGCTGATTTCCAATTGTCACTGGGTTTTAAAAGAGTTCTTGCTATTGTTCAGTTACATCCATTACAGTTTTTTAAAAGCTCATACTTTTTTCATGAACAAAAATTATCAGGACAGTTTCTCCTAAAAAACTAGTCTAAACAAGTGACGATCTATCTGGACATCTTACTCAAGGATATGGCAGGGTTTCAAGGAAGAAGAGAAAGTAGAAGAGTTTGTCTGAGTTAGTGATGTGCCTACTTTTAGTTCAGTGTCCTAAAAGTGCTTATTCACAAGGTCCAGATAACATGAAATAAAATATTGTAATCATGTATAATAAAATATTACTACACATAGTAATCAAATGTAATAATAATGAAGCATGGTTAGTCCTGTTCAGGCGTAATCTTTTATGCTATCGGGAGTAGTGCCCTGGTATGGCCTGCCATCCATAAGAACAGCATTTAGTTTGTCAGTCCATGACTGCTGCCCTGGTTGCTCAGTCAGGTCCACAGATGCCTACACTGCAGGCTGTGTCCTTCACGAGTTTCTGGGCCAGCCCTGGCTTAGACAAGAGCTAATGCAGGGAACCTGGACTCTTGTACTGCCCAGGACCTGGAGCCTGGCCACTGCACAGACCTCCCAGGTGGTGACTGCTTGGTAACTGACCTTCTGCCCCAGATTCCCTTACTGTGCCACTCCTGTGTCCTAAAGGGATTTGAGTACCTCATTCTTGACTCCTGATGTCAGGATGTTACCTAAATTATGCCCAAGAAGTCTACACCCCTCCGACAGTCATTATACCTGCTGATCATGATACATCCACCTTCCAAAGTCTGCTTGAGCAATCATCTAGCATTTATACAGTGATATGATGGTAAATACTTAACAACTGATACCCTGGAGAGGAAAAATCTATATATATAGATTATATGTGCATATAATTATATACATATGCACATAATCACACAGACATATATATGCATATGTCATTGTAAATTTTACTGATAGAATGTGTAGCACACGATTCACAAATAATAATAAAACACACAATACTCTTTATTGTAGATTCTTTATCACCCGTTGATTCTATCAAAATGCTTTTATTTTTGTTGAACTTTTGAATCTGCAGCCAAATGATGGCTGCAATTAATGGAATGGTGCAGTTTCCATGTAAATGTTGGTTGCTATTTTTATTTACTCGAAGGAAGTAAAACAAAAAGCAACAAAGACCTGTTTTAGAACTTCTTCATCAATGACATAAGCAACTTCTTTGTTGAATTAAATAATAGTTTTTGAGTATTAGAAGAATATTTCCTCAATTTTTTTGTGCTATTTAAAAGAAAAAGAAAAGAAACTGTGAGATATACATACATACATATATATATGTATATATATATATATGATGGAATACTACTCAGCCATAAAAAAGAATGAATTAATGGCATTTGCAGCAACCTGGATGAGATTGGAGACTATTATTCTAAGTGAAGTACTCAGAAATGGAAAAACCAAACATCATTTGTTCTCACTCATAAGTGGAAGCTAAAACTATGAGGATACAAAGGCATAAGAATGACACGATGGACTTTGAGACTCAAGGGGAAAGGGTGGGAAGAGGGTGAGGGATAAAAGACCACAAATAGGGTGCAGTGTGTACTGCCCGAGTGATGGGTGCACCAAAATCTCACAAATCACCACTGAAGAACTTACTCATGTAACCAAATACCACCTGTTACCCAATAACCTATGGAAATAAAAAAAAAACTGTAACAGTCACAGAAATATTTAGTCTGCATTATTAACATTTTCTCCATCACTTTTTTAAGTCTCAGCCAGTGGTCAGCAAATTTCTCTGCTGAGACAGGAGAATTGCTTGAACCCAGGAGGCGGAGGTTGCAGTGAGCCAAGATTGTGCCACTGTACTCCATCCTGGGTGACAGAGCAAGACTCCATCTAAACAAAAAAAAAATTTAGGTAAGAGCCATAATATAATAACTATTAGGAGAGCAATTAACAAGCAAATGGTTCAGACTATGGAGGAGACTTTTTGTGGTTACTTGTAGTGCTTATGAATTTTTCAAAATCCTGAAAATTTAGACACCTCTGCTCCCTAGCTGTATCTGTGTGTAGCTCTATCATATGATAAGCAAAACTAGGAGGGTACACGATATATGTAGAGAAGCACATATTATTTTTGTGGATGGCAGAACCTGCCAATAAATAAGTGAATCTAGCCTTCTGATTCCAACTTTGCTTTTAATCTTCTAGAAGTGGTGGATGCAAGAAGGCTTTTCTAGTGTCAAAAAAAAAAAAAAAGAAGAAGAAGAAGAAGATGAAAAAGTCTTTTGCCCTTAATTTAAATCATTGTTTTTCTAGGGAAATTTAATTTGGGAAAAAAATGTTTTTCTAATTAACTGGATGACTGTGTGCTATGCAAACAATAAAGATTCTTGTTTGAAAGTAATGCATGCCCCTGTTCCTAAGACTACCAAGGGAATTTAAAATAAAAAATGCAAGCAGCTCCGACCTCATATTTTGCCAGAGCTAAACAGAATTCCCAGATCCAGAGTTTTCACGTCAGTTCCTAATTTAAAACCCACAAGTGTTGAGCGGGTTCATGCTGCAGCAAGACACATCTTCTCATCTCTAGAAATGACTGTATTTGATCTCGGTCTGGGTTTCTCGGCACGTCCTTCTCTCTCTCTCTCTTCTTCTTGTGCTATGGTTGGCCTGAAAGGTTAGAAACTGCACAATTAGATGGATCGGGGGAAGATTTCATAATGCTCTGGTGCTGGGTTGGGCAGTCTAGCCAAATTCCGTTCATTAGCTAAGGCGCCAGGGTGAATGTGGCCAGTAAGAATGCTGTTTTGGTTCCACCGAAGAGCTGATAGGGAATAGGAAATACACTTTTAGTTTTTTTGGTTTCTGAGAGGCAGTATGGACAAGTGAAGAGTCCAGGATGCTTGGAATCTGAAGGCCAGTTATTAATCTCCATTTCAACCACTAACTGAGCAGTACAAGTAACTGCCATTCTCCTTTTGACTTTTTTCCCTCCGTTCTGACACAGTTGTTTTATGCTGTCTGTACCAGCATGAAATTCCTGTCTACCATAGACTTCAGGCATTCCAAAGTCAAGAATCAAGTATTCACCAAACATTTACTGAGCCACCTACACTCTGCTAGGTGCTATGATAGGTGCTTTGGAAAGTGATATTGATCAGACATGGTCCTTGCCCTAAGGAGCTTATAGACTACAGAGGAGATGGATCATTGAAAAACATAAAACAATAAAGCAAGTACAATGTGTGAGACATATTAAAATTGCTAAGGGAAAATTGGCAAGGATGATTCCCTTGGGAAGCCAGAGAAAACTAGAAAAAGGAAAGGACTTTGAACCAGGACTGTTTGAATAAAAGGATAGAAGTTTTTGTGGAAGAGGAGGCCATACCACAGGAGAAAACAGCACAAGCAATGGCTGGGTCTAAGGGCAAGTGACTGATAAGGCTAAGTGGAGGATTTGGGTGATGTTTGGTTAAGACGAAGGAATGTAACTTTTACAAGTATATTCCTCCCGATGTGTGAACAGGATAAAACAACTCTAGGCTTTGAGGCATTTGAGATTTTAGGGAGAATCTGCACAACAGCAAGTTTTAAGAGGGTTTTTTTTTTGATCAATTGAATAAAAATTAATTAGGCATTGCTACACTGTTTTTTCTTTATGCCTTTACATTAGCATAGTTTCACCTCTCCAAAAGCTGGCCTGCAATTTGAGTGTTTTCAGCTAAAACAGGGTGGATTATCTAATCCACATCATAAGCCTTGAAATTTACCTAAACTTTATACTATGTTCTCTGCTTGGGTACCCAAACTCTTCTGAGTTGTGAATTTTCTAGTCTTGTAACTGATTCCGTGACATTTCCCATTACATTATAGACCTCAGGGTGACAGGGCCAGGCTTCAGGGGCTCTTTTTCATTTTAATCTTCCAGCCTGTGATTTACATAGCTGCCATCAGATAATGGCGGTGTTCAGGTAGAACTTCTCTGCCCAAATGACTCTACATATCTGAAACCTAGATAAAAATTAAAGTTTTGTTAAAATAACAAGGAATCCCATTTAAAATAGTCATAGTTACTTGATATAAATACAAGGAATCACAGTGTGAGCCAGAGCCAAATTTTAGGAAATACTAATATCTAGGTTTTGTCCAGTACCTTTCTTGCTAATTTTCAACTGCTATGAGCCACTGCGCAATTAAGCCCTGCTTTTCCTTCTCAGACCTAAGTAGAAACAGTTTCTCTCATCTTTATCTTAAACATTACAAGTTTTGTATAGTTTTAGAACTGGCTTATATGTGATTTTCTCAGGGTTTTAATGGTAAGTCTGTAAACTACCTACATACAACTTTCCAAAGAGAACATTCTGAGTTAACCTTAGAATTCCCAGTTGCGGCCGGGCACGGTGTCTCACGCCTATAATCCCAACATCTTCGGAGGCTGAGACGGGCTGATAACCTGAGATCGGGAGTTCAAGTTCACGACCAGCCTGACTAACATGATGAAACCCCGTCTCTACTAAATACAAAAAAATTAGCCAGGTGTGGTGGTGCATGCCCGTAATCCGAGCTACTTGGGAGGCTGAGACAGGAGAATCACTTGTACCCGGGAGGCGGAGGTTGGAGGTTGCAGTGAGCTGAGATCGTGCCACTGCACTCCAGCCTAGGCAACAAGAGCGAAACTCCATCTCAAAAAAAGAAAGAATTCCCAGTCACTCTCAAAGTGACTCCTGCTCACTCTGTTTCCCTCTTCATTCTTTAAATGCCCAGAAATTCCTTTCTTCTTTCTATGGCTTTATGCCCAAAGGAGTCCACCAACCCAGGGAAATACACAGAGGGAAAAAGACTGTTGGTTGTCCCAGAGTAGATTGGCCATTCTAACATGGATAATTGTTTGCCTTTGATGTGAATCTTCTTTTTCTCTAGCCCCTTCCCTTTTGAAACTCAGATATGTTATAAAATCTAATTAGACTTAACTGTTTAAAACCCTCTATTAATTCCCAAAACAGAACCACATCTTACAACCGGCTTCTGTTTATGTTTTGTTCTGCAAGAAGCCTGACACTCTTTTCCACCTGAAACTTGCTTTGTAAAACATGTTTCAGTAAAACTTGAACAGTTTCAAAAATAAATTGAGGTTTCTTTAGAAATTCTAAAGATCGTATCTCTGAAAAACTTTTCATTAATCATTTGCCAAATAATCTGGTATTATTCCCACTAATCCCTTGCTCTTCTTTTGGCAAGTTGTCTTGAGTTCTTAGTCTGGAGTCACAGCCCTTGATTTTCAACCTTCAGCTTAGAGCTCCACCACAGCAATTAATCATGTCTGTTTCAATGGCAACCAAAGATATTTTTGTTTCCATAATTTTCCTATATTCTTTGCTCTTCCTAAATTTCTTTGCAAATTTGCTACTCATTTTTGTTTTGTTCTGTTTGTAATAACTTACTCAAGCATACCGTTTTTCTTCTATAGCTAAATTAGGTGTAACATTATTCTCTGATTACAAACCTTCCCCAATTTGACTTTCAGAGACTTGGCTTCTTCAAGAGTTAGTAGCTCGTAAGTGGGATAAAACATTTTGAAAAATGGAAACATATATGTAATACATATACATATATATAAACATATATATGTGTTTTAGAATACATATTTGTAAGGAGGTATAGACCCGATTTGAGTTAATATATAATCTTAATCATTTGATTCTAACTAGATGGTATAACATGCCTGAGAGTTTCAAGGGGCAAGAAACTAGAAAAGGAGAAGATTCACATGAAAGAAAAATATTTTTGTGTTGGAAAAACTAATCTACTCTAGGTGTGTGTGTGTGTGTGTGTGTGTGTGTGTGTGTGTGTGTGTGTGTGTATACATATATATGCATTTGGTTTGTAAGTATTTAATAAGCACCCTCGATGCACCAAGCACAGACCCACACTAGAAAGGAAAAAAATGAATGACACTTTTCCTGTTCTCAAGTTTCTCATGCTCAAGAGAAAGAGATACATAGCGTAAAACATAATACATTATAATAAATCTCGTTTTTACAGAAATAAGGGACTTAGGGAGCAGAAAAACTGGTGTATTTGATTAATTATTCCTGATGAATTTAGAGATGACTTTGCTAGGTCCTAAATGATTGGTAGAGTTTCACCAAGCAGAGGTTGGAAGATGGGGAAAAGACACAGAAGCAGAAAATGCACAAAATAATCAGGTAACAGAGACTTACAGAACAAAGACTTTCTTCTGAAAAATGGCAGGAATTTAGAAGAGTAATATATGATTGGGACCAGATAAGAAGGTCCTTGAATGCCTTCCTAAGATTTCATTTTATTTCAAAGCAACTGGACACTATGACAAGATACTAGGTGGAGGAATAAAATCATTCAATCTTCATTTTTCAACTATAATTCAGGGTATAGTAAAAGGATTTTTTTTCTCGAGACAGGATCACACTCTGTGGCCCAGGATGAGTGCAGTGGTACAATCACAACTCACTGCAATCTTGAACCCCCGGGCTTAAGCAATCCTCCCACCTCAGCCTCCTGAGTAGCTGGGACAGTAGGAGCATGCCACCACTCGGAATGGGAGGCACTCAAGTAGAGATTAACAGAAGGAAGTTCGAGCTCAAGGGGGAGGCTGGACATAGAATCACAGTTTTAAGACTCATAGTTAGAGCCATAAAAAGTGGATAAAGTCAATACCAAAGGCAAACATGTGGAGTGAAAAGAGAGCCAAACATCAAACTCCCAAGGAACATCACATCAAAGGGAGAAGGAGAAGGGGCAAAACCAGGAAGAGTCTAGAAAGAGGCAGTTAATGCAAAAGAGAAGTAGAAAGGCAAGTGCAACCAAAACCGGGGGGGGATGGTTGCACAAAGTAAGGAAGGCCAAACATGGCAAGATTTCCCAAAGGGAGGCTGTTGCCGATGATCAAAGCACAAGAATTTTAGGAGAGCAGTTTCAAGAGTGTGAGGAAAGCAAGCGAGATGCCCAGGAACATTCTGAAGAAGAGGAGAGAATGCAGGATCATCCAGAGCAAAGGAAGTGTGTGACTCGAAGGGCACAGCAGGCTTTGGAGATGGTTTGATTTTGAAATATTAAAGTGTCCTAGAGAATGTCATTTAAATCTTAAGATCTATTGCTTATCACAAAGTTTAGAAACAGAGTCCTTGCTTCCCATGGGATTTAAGTCCCTGCTTCATTTATGCTTGCCTTAACTCCCACCAGGTATAAGCAATTACTTAAGATACTTTTTACTGATGATGCACAATTTATCTTTCCGGACCATGGCTTTGTCAACTGATAGAAAATGTGATGAAAGCATATGATATCACAGTAAAATGGAGTGTTAGAATTTGCATGACTTAACTAGGAATAAACATTCACCTTTGGGATGTCAAGGGAGAAGAACATTAAACACCTTAGCCACAAACCCCTTTTCCAATGAAAAGGCTTGGAAGAAGGTATCAAGGAGAAGAAGGAGAGAAGGGGAAGGGAGCAGTATACAAGGCATTGGGGAAGAGAATGTTTTCAGAAAGAGAAGGTGTCAAATGATGTGGAGATAATGAAAGGAGGCTTCTTTATTTGGAATGAAAATCTCACTCAGACCTTAAGAGAGGCTTTTCAGTAGAATATGGCGAAGCAGATGTCAGACTTGGAGAGCGAATAGAAGGTAATGTCCTAGTGGATCCTTTGGTTCTCAAATGCAGTAAATAAGTTATCTGCTATATAGAACAAGCTGTTACATGTAATGTGCCTGAGTATGTGTGTGTATATTCATATACACATACACATACACACACAAATGCACACACACACAATGTGTTTATATGGCAATGGCCTCATGAGCAATATATTTAATATAACTTACATCTGACATTAAGAACATCACATAAATGGGCATGTACTACAATATACATTATATTTATCAAGGCTCAAAAAAACTGATAAGTTGTTATTATTCTTTTCTGCTCTTCTTTTAAAAAAATGTGAACTTGGAAACTAAATTAACATCTCAAGGAACGTTGTCTGATACACCAATATAAAGAAAGGAGGGTGCACTTAACCTTTTCTGAGAGGGATTGTATGCTAGAGTTTCTGTGGTACTTCTTGATGTGTGACTGAATTTTATTCTCCCTCTTTCTCTCTCTCCCTGCCCACCTACTCCCTCCAGTGGAATGGAGTATGTCCAAAGACTTTTCTCCTTTGGCTGGAGAAATCATCATGGATAATCTGCAGACTCTGAGATGCACAATCACAGGACTTACAATGGTAAATGTCCCCAGTAGACTTTTCATTTCCCTATTGCTGATATTTGTGCTGGGATATCAGTAGCAAATGCCTATTCCGAAAGCAACAGCCAACGCCCAGTCCTCTGGCAACAACTGCCACTCATTAAGCATGATATGTCTGGTATCTAGAATCTGAATTTCACAAAGGAGTAAGCAGACAGCATGAATCACTTTGTAAACTGTCGTGTTCTAAGGAGATCAGAAAAAGACTGGCCTCATGCAAGCCTTGAAAGCTGCTGCTTTCTGGATCACAGTCTAATCTTTTGGGGGGAAGCAGGGAGTGGATCAAAGGCTCTGAGAGATGCAATTTTGACTCCCTGTCTGATGGTAAAAATAACAGCTTCATCTCACCCTCATGCCCACAGCCTCAGCCTCGGTTGAGATCAGTCATCAATTGCAGTCACATAATTTCCTGAGAGAAATCCTTTTCCCTTGATTAAAAAAAAAAAACAAAGTCTGTCTAAATACGTTTTCACAAAAAAGAAACTATATATGGTGGAGCTATGTTTCTCAGTAACCTAAACTAATTTAAACTGTGAGTGAAAAACTGGAACAAACTGCTTATTTGTTTAACTAATATAAACTCAAAAGTTAATTATTTAGAATTATGAACATATGAGCATATGAAATGCAAAAAAATAAAAACACCTTGTAAATCAGTTCAAACTGGAGCAAACCCTGTATTTCCTCAAGCAATTAAAATGCAAAAGATAAAATTCTTTTTTCTCAAAATATTTTAAAAGTAAAATTAAATCAAACCTTTTTCAGTCCAATTCAAATATTTAATATCTTAGGACCTTCAGATGAGGGAAGTAGAGGGATAATTTTGTTATTATTGTTGTTGTTTTCTTAAAGGTTGGTTGATTAAAATGTTACCTACAAAGTATAATCCTAAAGCCCAGCCTTAAAAAAAAAAAATGCATCAGGTTGCATTTCTTCAAGTTTAAACCTGCTTATTCTAATGGAATTTTTGATGCTTGGGTAATCACCACGGAATCCTGACGTTTAGTCCTAATCGCATATCTATACCAGGGGCCAGAACTGTGGATTACCAGAGCAAACAAACCCCTGAGTGGGTGGCCCCCAGAGATGCTATCAGTAGAAGACTGATTCCAACCCTATGGCTCACAAGATGGAAGAGGGCCAGAAGGAACCCTAGGGAATTTTGATTGCTTAAAAGAAAAAGTGATATGGTGATAAAAATGGAAAACTCTACATAAAGAGTTTCTCTAATATCTGAACTAATTTCCATACGATTTAAGTTTTTCCACTTGACCATCTAATGAAAGAAATGCAGACACTATTGTAATCATATAAAAGCCTAGGAGTAGATTTATACTTTACACAATCTCTATAACTTTGAGGGTCATAGAAACCCATTTTCAACATTAAAGGTCAATATTTTATGATCCCTAGAAAAGTCTCTACAAAGATGTGCTTTTTTTTTTTAACTTCAAACATCATTTTACAATTTTTACAAGCAATGTTTCATCAAATGCTGGCTTCTCAAATGCCCTTTGGGTTCACTGGAAAAAAAATATAAAAGCAAAATGTAAAATATAAAAATTCAAGCAAAATATAAAAACTATACAAAAGATTTTAAAACATTATCAGCAAACAAAAACAATTCCTTAATTCTTAACATCACAAAAGACCAGTAAAGAATATAAGCCATTGTTTTAACAATGGCTTTAAAATTGAAGTCACATCAAAATGTTAATTTTTTTAAATGTGTATGCAGCTGAATGAAGGATGTTCATTGTAGCACAAAATGTGGGAACCATCGGCCGGGCGCGGTGGCTCACGCCTGTAATCCCAGCACTTTGGGAGGCCGAGGCGGGCGGATCACGAGATCAGGAGATCGAGACCATCCTGGCTAACATGGTGAAACCCCGTCTCTACTAAAAATACAAAAAATTAGCCGGGCGTGGTGGCGGGCGCCTGTAGTCCCAGCTACTCGGGAGGCTGAGGCAGGAGAATGGCGTGAACCCGGGAGGCGGAGCTTGCAGTGAGCTGAGATTGCGCCACTGCACTCCAGCCTGGGCGACAGAGCCAGACTCCGTCTCAAAAAAAAAAAAAAAAAAAAAAAAATGTGGGAACCATCTAAATGTCCACCAGTCAGGGACTGGTTAAATACATGATACCGAATATTTGCTCACAGTGAAATGTATGCAGACACAAAAAGAGCAAGGCAGTTATTTAATGCACTACTCTGAAAAGATATTTATTATAACTTATTCATTTTCTAAAGCAAGTTGATCACTAAAAGAAGTGATAGCTATTACCTATAGGAAGGGGAAAATAAGGAGAATGATGTGAGAGTGGGAATTGCTATTTTTTGTAAACCTTGTAGAACTATGTGACTTTTAAAAATTTATATATAGTTTCAGGGGGCCCAGGAAAAGTCATTATGATTCTTAAATTTTGAAAAGAAGAAAGTGCATAGAAACTAAGAGGGAACTTAAAATATGGTTGCTGTGACATATAAACATAATAGTCAAGAAAAACCAGAATGCTATAGATGGGCTATAGTTCTGTTGCCCATGAACTCTGTTGCATGGGCAACAGAGTTCCAAAGAGATGAAGGAGTTAATCACACATAGTTATTAAATTCTATACCCATAGAGTCTAGGGTAAAAATGATTAAATAAAATGCCTGATGCATCATTTCAATACTTTGCAGGGCCAACAGTATTTTGTTCAAGTCTCAGCTTACAATATGAAAGGATGGGGACCTGCTCAGACCACGACACCGGCATGTGCCTCTCCTTCTAGTAGGTGGTAGCTGTGAACTCTCTCCAGCATGGTAACAGACTCCAACTGCAACTCCATCCTCAGGGTGCCATTGCCATTCCCTTCCCCCACTGCTTGCAACCAATAAGACCTTCTCAGGGCAGCATCTGGGCCACATAATGAATGATTCCCCTGCAGAAATGCTCCTGGGGAAGCAGCTCAGTGGAGTAAAAGGAGAGGGAATTTGGAAACAGAAAGGCTGAATTTGATACCCATTATGCCTCTTATCATCTGTGTGGCCTTCAAAAGTTGTTTAACAGTCAGGCATGGTGGCTCATGCCTGTAGTCCCAGTTACTGGGGAGGCTGATGCAGGAAGATCTCTTGAGCCTAGGAGTCAGAGAGTTCGAGGCTATAGTGAGTTAAGATCACACCACTGCACTCCAGCCTGGGTGACAGACTGAAACCCTGCCTCTAAAGAAAAAAACAAAAACCAAGTCTCTGAGACTCAATTCCATGTCTTTAGAACGGGTCCAACCACACCCTTTCATAGGGCTTTTGTGGGGACAGATCAGATGCCATGGTGGGAGTGGCGGCCCAGAGTACATACAGTCCATTGTAGCTCTCCTCTTCCTTTCCTCACCCGCAGTGCACACATCCACATCGACCTGATAAGAAAATGAAAGCTAACAAATCTTACTGATCTGACACTCTGTCAGAAAAAAAGCTTTCTTACTAACAGCATTCTGCTACAAACCCACAAACATAATCTATAGCATTTGTAGTGGTGGCTGAGAAACCCAGCAAAGGCCTTCCGATTATTTGAAAATTAATTGTCTATGCCAGGTATGTTTGGGCATTCTCTATTAACCAGAAAATTTAACCAGAATAAATATCTCCAGACATATCATACCATAGATTTTTCTATGTAATGAGCCCAGCACTCTGAATTGTATTTTCATTTTTTAAAAACACTTCATTAATGTGAGAGTTAAAAGTGATATCATATGTTTCTTGTGAGAGTAAAAACTGCTAACATCCTTTATGGAACACAATTTGCTATGTTATACCAACTGCCTTAAGAAAATCTGTTTCTTTTTACTCCATAATTCTACGTCTAGGACTCTACCCTAAGTAAAAAGAAATGCGAACAAACCAGTCTGTACGATGATGTGTAGCAATGCACTCATAAAATGAAGTGTCATGTGTGGTAGGGAGAACAAATATCCAGTATTAATTTAGTATTAAAGTATGATATATCTATCTTTATATCAGTAACTACAAATAAGACACAATCACTAAACATGGTCTTTTTAAAAAACATTGTGTGGAAAAAAACTTCTACAGTGTAAGTTTTATGCTTTATGTAAAAAGAAATGCAAAATGTGGGATTTTTTTTCACCTAACATTCAACTGTAGGTTTGTACATAATTAGATAGAGTGTGTCCATGTGTCTTCATAACTCTCCAATTTATCAGTGGACATTTGGGTTATGAGATTATGGTCTCTTTTAGTTTTTTTAAATATGTCTGTGTATTTTTTTTATAATAACCATTTACTCAAGACCAGCCATGAATCAGGCAGTATGTAAAGGGCTTTCACATTCAGTATCTCTTAATCCTTGCGGCAATCTTTCATCATTGTTTCTGTCTTGTAACTAGGCATCGTTGTCACTATCATCTGCATCTCTATCAGCATTGGAGATAACCTTTATCAGACTCTTTATATGGAGGGCATTAATCTAAGTACCTCACATGGATTAACTAATTTAATCTTCGTAAGGTACCTCTTGAGGTGATTTTTATTATTTGGTTCATTTTACTGATGAGGGAACTATAAACATAGAGGCACATATATACAGAGCCCAGCATCTGAACTGGGGTTCAGAGATGTTGCCTTTCCGAAAGTCACAACACTGGTACATGGCTGAACCAGGACTCTAGCCTGATTTGGTCATCTGGCATGTCTCTGATGCTACAGTAACTAGTGCCCTGCTATCAGGCAGACTAAGAGCCAGCCATCTGTGCCTGACTACCATCTCTGGCGGATTCAGATAACTACACCAGGTCAGACAGGGCCTTGGACCACCGATGCCTGAGATCCCTAAGGTCCCTGACTCTCCTGGCATTTGATGACTTCATTATTCTAGACTTATTTGGACTAGGCATGTTTTTTATTTCTAGTCATTTATTTCTAGTTGTCTTTTTACCAAAGATTTGCCAGAAACACAAACAGAATTCTAAGATTAAGATAAAAGGAACCAATCTCATGTTGGGGATGGGCAGTAGTGTGTGTATATTATGGGAGGGACAGAAAATGCATAAAAATGCTAGTCTCAGTTGACCTGAAAGTGAGGAGGTGTCTGGGGAACCCCACTCCAAATGCAAGTTCTGATCTGCATATAGATGCATTTGCTGATAAAGATCAGAGGTTCAGTTTCCATAAGCTGCACGTTCCATTCAGACACATCTGTCACAGCCCATTTGAGGTGCCATCTCCAGAATGACCAGAATAGTTAGTTGTTCAGGACTGGGAGGAGTCACTTATTAACTGGTAATTAACATATCAAATAGCAACCACTTTCTAAAATAGTATGTTTGATTAGTAATGATAACTGGCAAAGAACTGAAATCCTAACGTGGTTATAGTTGTTGCAGACATGCCCTATTGCTTGGAAGGAACAATATAAAAACACTCCTATTTATAAACAGAGTATGACATTGTGATGTAACATATATCGGTATTCAGATATTTACTAGAGGACAATGTATTCTAACATGACAGGGTAATTGGAAATTTGGTAATATGTTCCAGTAGGCTATAAAACTTTTTTTAAAAATATTTTTACAAAAGGCCTTAATGTGTTTTTACAGACTTATGTTATATGGTATGGTACATAGTAAGAGAAAAGGACCCAGACAGGCTTGTCTGAGTTACGATCAGGAAAATCCCGATATCGCCAGTGAATGTAAGCTCGGCATTGTGTCACAGTTGAAGTGTCTCATTACCAGAACAGTGAGCTGTATTATGTGACACAATCTGCTCTTTTCCTACCATGCTAAGTTTATTCCTGTCAGGTTCCTGATTTCTTAATATATTTTCAATTTTCTCCCTCATCCCTAAAGTCTCCTATTTTATGTAGTCGTCAGAACCTTCCAAACATCTATGAGAAAAACTCATTCTTTCCAAAAACCTTGGCATTATGTCCAGTGCTCACTTGGGCTGCAATTTAGCATTAGCAATTTTCTAATGTATCATAAAGTCATCAGATGGAGCTCACCTCTGATGTAATAGGGCTGAAAGAGACAGGCCTATTTCAGCTCTCCTCACATTGATGACAGCAGTCACACTCCTTAGAATGCATTGGCATGTTCAGGGACGCGTAGTAATTCAGCCACCTAGGAGTCTTACTCAAACACACAACCTTGCTTATCTTATCATGAGCACTTCAGATGCATTCATCCAACTAAGAGAATAAACTCCTAATGGCCTTTGGGAATCTATGACCGCAACGTTTATTCTCACTGTGCCCCAATTCTGGGGGTGCTAAAAATGATCTAAAGGATACCGAGTGTTTATTTCCTCAAACATTTTTTAACTTTCCAGTAAAAATCCTTTCCTATCTTATCCTACCTGAACATCATCGTGCTTCTATTCACAATGCCTCACCAACATTTAACGAGTCTGCTCTGTGCCCCAGATGGTGCTTTGTTTTCTTAAACCTCAGACAAACTAAAAAGAGACTTAAAAACTCTGTAATCCCAGTACTTTGGGAGGCCAAGGCGGGTGGATCACCTGAGGTAAGAGTTCAAGACCAGTCTGGCCAACATGGTGAAACCCTGTCTCTACTAAAAATACAAAAATTAGCCAGGTGTGGTGGCACATGCCTGTGGTCCCCAGCTACTAGGGAGGCTGAGGCAGGAGAATTGCTTGAACTCAGGAGGCGGAGGTTGCAGTGAGCTAAGATCGCACCACTGCACTCCAGCCTAGGCAACAGAATGAGACTCCGTCTCAAAACAAAAACAAAAACAAAAACCTCACTTTATAGGCCAGGCCCGCAGTGGCTCATGCCTGTAGTCCCAGCACTTTGGGAAGCCAAGGCAGGTGGATCACTTGAGGCCAGAAGTTCGAGACCAGCCTGGCCAGCATGGTGAAACCCTGTCTCTACTTAAGCTACAAAAATTAGCCAGGCCTGCTGGCACACACCTGTAGTCCTAGCTACTTGGGAGGCTGAGGAAGGAGAATCACTTGAACCTTCGAGGCAAAGGTTGCAGTGAGCCAAGATTGTGCCACTGCACCCCAGCATGGGTGACAGAGCGAGACTCTTTCTCAGAAAAAAAGAAAAAGAAAAAGAAAAACCTCACTTTACAAAGAAAAAATCTGAGGCAAAGAGAAATTAAGTCATGGTTCTTGACCACAAGGAACAAAGACTCTACAAAAGGTACCTGTGCCAATTCCCTGTCTCCAGCATTGACCACAATTAAGCCACACCACACAAACTCCAACCAAGCTTCTGACCTTCCTTCCCAAGAGAAAATAGAAAAATAAAAAGCATGTCCATGGTATATGAAATGAGCAATATATTGAGGGTCAGGAGATGTTATTATTGCCCTGGCTGTGCCACTCACAAGCTGAGTCATATACAACTGGATTGGTTATATCAGCCCCGGTCTCCTGAAAAGTAAAATAAAGACAGGTACATGGGGGAGGGTGGAAAGGAAGAAGGATCAGAAAATCTCTGAGGCCCCCTTCTTCATAGGTAATCAGCTGATAGGGTAAGAAATGGTGTTTCCGTCATGAATTCCCTTCCTTTTAAGTTATATTTACAGAATGCCTATCATGTAATAGGCATTGTGCCAGACACCTAAGATATATCTCTCATTTAATGCTCGCAAATATCCTGCAAAGTAGATACTATCCTCATTTTTCATGTTAGGGAGTAGAGGCCCTGTTGGTATAAGTAACTTGCCTGCAGACACTGAGCTAGGACTTGTAGGAGTCAGGATTCACACCTGTGTTTACCTGACTTCAGAACCTATGGTCCTCCTAACTGTGCTATATGCCTGGGCCTTGGATGAACCACTATGGAATGCTTTTACATAACTTTAACTGTCATGACATCTAATTAAGTTTCTGAATGAAAGAGACCCCATATTTTAAAATAAATCTGTGGGGGAAGGAGTTTGAAACTTGTTCAACTAGAATTTAAGCCCAAGATACACTCATGAACTAACTGGCTTTTTTGGGGAAGAATGACTAGCAATTTTAGAGAAAGCATCTCAACTAAGAAAGACATTAAGTTGTTGCTTTCTGTTTTTTCCTCCAGAAAGGAAAACTGGAGGAAAGAAAATAGAAGGAAGAAGGGATGGACTCTGAAATGACTGACCTGCTGAAAAAAAAAAAAATCAAGAGTTGGAGACAGCAGAATTACAATCTTGACATTAGTCCCATATGGGTTATTACTCTTGATATCATTATAGCTAAACGGAATGAAAATAGAAGGGGGAGAAAAATCTCAGTGGGTATTGCAATTTAAATTTGCCTTGTAAGCTAATACTGTATATTTAGAGACTGAGCAGACAGGGTGGTTGGTGGCTCAGAGTATGTGCAGGGGCTGCTGTGCCAGCTAACCAAAGCAGACATTCATTAGAGCAAAATGTAGATTTCCATTTCTTGGCATCTGACATGGGCTCTTTCCTTGGAAAGAAATGTCAATTTGGCCAAAAGTGTGAAACCTACAATAAAAGCACTGGGACTGTGGATTTCATCTAGTCTGCACATTCCCACCCCTTTCTTTCCTACTGTGAAAATCCAGTTGAGACTCGGGGTGCTCAGTGGAGAGATGGCAGAGGAACTGGTTAGGATGTAGAAGGCTAAAAGGGGAGAAGGGGTTGGAAGAGGTGAGATTGGACTCCCAAATTCCTGTTTTCTTTTGGCTTTCAATTACCATTTTCTCTTGCCCTAAGACTGCCCGACACAAGAAACCAACCACAATTACTGTTTTGCACAGAGCTCTGAACAATGGCAGCTTCCAAATCCTTGGCATCGCCTGCTTGCTCTGCATGTGCGGGGTGCTCATCCGCGGAGACTGTGGGTAGTATGAGCAAAACTCCGGCTCCTGAGGCAGGGCAAGGAAGAGGCCTCCCCTCCTTTAAAATTTCACTATGTTTATTTCTTTTGTTCAATAGACTGGAAAGACTATGACGACAGAGAGCCCAGACACAAGGGACAGAGTGAAGTTTTGGAAGGTCTGCTGCAGCAGGTCCGAGCCCTTCATCAGCATTACAGTTGCCGGGGTAAGGATAAAAATCTGTGCTGGGCCATCAACTGAGGTCTCGGTGGCGCCGGTAATTTTAGCAGTTTCCTAACTGGGTCATACCTTCTCATTCATCAGGGAGAGAGATATTAATATTTGTACATCTGGAATCACTTTACAGCACTATCTTGCTTTAACCCTTCAGAAGAGACTTCCTTCTCCTTCGCTCCCTTCCTTTCCCTCTCCCTCTCTCCATATGAACGGTTTGAAAACAAGCACAAGAAAAACAGCAGCTGCCATGAGTTCCCTTCTCTCGGAATTGTCCCTTCACAAGACTCCTCAATGGGGCTAGCTCTTTGGGATATTCACCCAAAAACATTTTGCCTCCAAGGAAAATCCCCTGAGTATCCCTGCAGGAGCCCAGCCAATTATAATAAGAACAATAATAATAAACCTCCATATTTATTAATAATATAGTTTACAATGCAATTTCACACCCAGTATCTCATTTTCATCCTCATTTTGGTAATTACCACTGAGGCTAAGTAGTGTTCCCCAAGGTCACAATGCCAGGAAAAGACAGAATCAGGACTCCAAGCTGGATTTTTCTGGTTCTAAGTCCAGTGCTCCTGACACACTTCATTTTTGTCCCACACCCTTACATCAGGACTGGGCACTGAACTGTAACCTCATCCTGAATTTTAATCTTCCTCTGTACCACTGCTCACAGGAAAGTAGAGCACATATTCCCTAGACTTTCACCAGCTACACCCAGAGAATCTCTGAGAAGGCTTTAAAAGCTTCTTTTCTACTTGGGCTGTTCAACTGGGACAGGGTCAGATTTCTGATCTGTGTAACGATTCGTGGAAGAGGTACTTAGTTTTATTTGGAGAATTAAAGCCTACATAAAGTTTTCATTTTCCATGCCTCCATCAGATCTCTAGCTCCATTGTGCGCTGTAGATTTAGGACACTGCTGGAACAGCTGGGTAAGAAATCCACTGTTGTGGAGGATCTCTTGAGCCCAGGAGTTTGAGGCTGCAGTGAGTTATGATCATGCCACTGTGCTCCAGCCTGGGCAACAGGGCAAGACTCTGTCTCTAAAAATGGCAAATTTTTTAAAAGAAAAAAAAAATCCACAGTTGAAACTAAGAGATACTCACTGAGTTTGAGCTTGCTATAGCTAAGTCATACTGAGCATTAGCAAAAGGTTGTTCCCAATTACTACATAGCTATCACAGTACGACCCTTCAGCAATGTTGGCTCTAGCTAGAAATGAGGACAAGTGTTTGGAAGAAAATAATATTCTTCTAATGACCAGTTCATTAGGATATGTAAATATGCATGCAGTCGCTCTGAAACCCAAGTGGGATTTCCATTCCCAGATCTCTAAGAAGTCTTTACCCAGACCAGGACCTTCAGCATATTCCACACTGACCAAAGTCTAGTCAGTTCTCAGTTATTGAGGGCTCATTTAACCAGGCCAGTTGTTACCAAAGCTCCTTTCTCATCTTCTGCCTTTCCATCACATCCCTGCCCATTGGTTCCTGTGTGACAGCAAAGGTAACAAAGCAAGTGGACAGATGATTCTTGGAAATTCATAAGCCACTGTGTGTTTGGTCTTGATCAGAGGGGGAAAAGCTGAAACTACTCATGAGAATGAGAGATTTTTTTAATATTATCTGAGGATTCATGCTCTCCCCATTACCACTGGATTCCTGTCTAATAATCAAAAAATGACTGCCTAGATGGTCCAATTGTTTCTATAGTTTCCATCCAACTTCTGTCATGTATATGCTTTTCCCCCAGAGGAATGTAAATATACACACAATATCAGGAAAGATTTAAGTAAGGCATAAGGTAGAATTTTCCAAAAAAGAAGAATATATTTTATATGAAATATACTTTGGATACTTAAACAGTGCTCAAAGTATGTTCCAAAGATCAGTGATCCAATAATATGCTCAGCTGAAAAAGGTTCTCTTGTCATGTAAGTTTTGGAAATGTTGAATTCTACATCTTCTCTTAGAAATTTAAAATATACTTTAGAATATTAAGGACTCTAATAAACAGACATGTCACATTTGCTTAAACAAGCATTTTCCAAACTTCTTTAGCCATGTACAACTTTTTCACAGTATTAGTATTCCAAAGCACAAATTTTGGGAAATGCTAACTCATGATATGCCAAAATAAATTACCTCATACACACACAAAAAGAATGAATCTAAGATTATTTAACATAACCCTTAATGCAGAAGGATAAATGAAGAATAAGTATTGCTTACAGAGAATTACAAAATTTTTTTATTATTATTACAAAATTCTTATTTAAAATATTCAAATACATTGAAATACTATGTGGTTTATTGGGGACATAAACTTTTACCAACTTTACAATTAGAAAAAGTAATATTTCAGATTCCAATGCTACCACTTACAAGCTGTATATTATTGGGAAGAGGATTTCGCCACTCTGATCCACAGTTTCTTGATCAGCAAAGTCAGGATAATATTACCTATCTTGCAGGATTGCTATGAAGAGTAAATTAGGTGCATTAAATTCACCCGACACAGTGTCTTTCCCTGGCAAACTGTAACTTATTTTTCTCCCATTGAGAATGGGGCCACTCTCCATCCTCAGCACTTTATGGATATTCCACAGAATTGAAGTGTAATTGGTGACTGTACTGTAATGACCCTGTAATGACTCACTAACTATACAACATATTCCAAATATGGGAGTAATAATAAAAATCACTTCTCCTACTAAAATCCTAAATAGGAGGTACCAACATCTACATTAATTTCTGCATTTTGGCTAAAGAACTGGCCAAAGCTGATCTGCATGCTTAGTATTGGGATGAAAATTCAAGGGAGATGTTAAGCAAGCTTCATTGTTCACAAGGTGGGTACACTGATGTACATAATGAATTACAATATTAAAACAACAATCGTGTTCATCATAGCAATATCCTATAGGGATGAATTTATATTATTATCCAATTATTCAACTTGCAAAACAATAGTAACTGAAACCCTGCCTACTATGTAATTTGTAGGTCACATAGTAGGGGCTAGACATGCCAACATGAATGAAGTAAACTCCTATGCTCCTTACAAGTTAGGGAACTACTACATTCAGAGTACAGAAAATGAACTGTTGCCTCAGAACTCCAAACCAAGTAGAGAAGTACAGTATAGAAGCCACAAGGTTCTTAGGAGAAAAGTTAGTTTAGACTCTTGTGTCAGTCAAGGTCAGCCCTACTATGTTACAGTAACCAAATGATTCCCCAAACCTTTATCTCTCCCTCATGCTATGCATTTACCACTGATCAGCTGGGAGTTCTCCTTCTGTGTTATTAACATCCTCTCTCTGGAAATATTTGCTAGCGACCATAGGAGAGGGAAAAATAACTCTTGAAGGTCTCATATGGGCAAGACTTTCTGCATGTTATTACACCCAAAACTCATTGGCCAGAGGTGGTCACATGGCTCCATCCAACCACAAGGGCTCCAAAGTACAGTTTTACCATGTGACCAGACCTAGAATATTTAATGCTTGCATGTGCCCTTTTCCCAACTGGTAGCAGTACTTCTTAATTTTCTCTTTTTATTTTTAGTCTGATTTTTTTAGTTTAATCTTCATTTTTATGTGAGCTATATATAACTATAATGTGTCTCTGAAGCCAGACTGCCTGAGTTCAAATCTGGGCTGTACTTTTACTTCTGCTGGCTGTGTGACCTTGAGCAAACTGCCTAAATGGCTCTCTGCTTCATTTCTCTCATCTCTAAAATGCAGATAATAATTATATATACCTCATTCATTCATTGTTTAAGGATTGAATAACTTCAGTAAAGCAGTTAAAATAGTTTTATTATTTTCTTAAAAGCAATTTCTTCCTTCTTCCATTTTTTTCCTCCCCAAAGATAACCTCTTAACCTTTAGCTAATTCTTTTAGTATTTTCCCCATATCTCTAAGTAACGTGCTCATATTTCTAATAATGTTTTTCAATTTTAGTCATTACCTCACTAAAGAAAGTAATGATGCATCTCTTTTTACCCCACCCCTCCCTTATTTGCCTGCATAGTTCCTATCTTCTCAATCTCTTAATATATGTATATTGAATTTTAGTAAGATCAGTATTTACTGTTTACATTATAATGATAAATTATATGATTATTTTCCTTTCCTGGATAACTTTTTGTTTTCCCTGTATTTAATAATCATTTATTGTGCATTTGCTTGTTTTTCTATATGGCTATAATAATTAATCCCCAAACTATTCTCGAATTAAATCAGTCTTCTCTCAATATAATCAGATGCTTTAGATGTTTCTATTGCATCTTCTTAAGGAAACATTCATGGAGTCCTCTGTCCTGCTCCAGTCTAGACTGGTCACTTGTTGCCCAGTGTACAACTGTCACCCTTGGATTGCCTTTTACTACCATATTGAGGACTCTTCTTATCACTCTCCAATATTGGGTTCCTTCTTTCTGTATTACATGGTGGAGCTTTCCCCCTAGCAGCATCCTGAAAGGGGGCTTGGGAACTAATTTTCGGAGAAATTGTATATCTAAAGGTGTATTTATTCTACTTAACATTTATTCAAGGTTTTGGATGAGTATAGAATTCTTGGTTGAAATCCTTTTTTTTCATATTTTGAAGGTATTGTTTCATTGTTTTCCAGCTTTCAGAACTACGTCTGATGTCATTCTAATTCCAGAGGTTCTATGTGAAACCTTTTTTTCCCCTCTCTGGAAGGTTTTAAGTTTTCTTTTGACTCCAATGTTCTAAAATTTCACAGTGATGTACTAAGGCATCTGTTGTCTGTTATATTGGGCACCTGGAAAGTCCTTTCAACATGAAAAGTTATACCCTTCAATTGTGAGACATTTTCTTAAATTACTTCTTTAAGTATTTCTTTGCCTTCTTTTCCTCTCCTCTGTCTTACTAGAACTCTTGTTATTCAGATTTTGGTTCTCCCACATTCGTCCTTTAATTTTATTTTCTTTTTTTCTTCTACTTTCCATCCTTACATCCTTTTGCCTTACTTTCTTGGAGATTTCATCAGCTTTAATTGCTAAGCCTTCTATTCGGTTTCTCAGCTTTTGACAACATGTTTTTCATTGCCAATGCTCTCTTTTGTCCTCTGGTTATTTTTATAGACTCTTACTCTCTTTATAAGGATGCAAGTCTTCTCTTACTTCTCAGAATATTAAAGATAGGTTTTGTTTCACTTTATATTTTCTTTCCTCAGAATAATCTTTCTTTTCTGTAAGTTGGTCTTTTGTTTACTAATTTTTGGCCTTTGTATTTCATGTTAGATGCTTTTCTCAACTGCCTGGTGATCCTTCAATGAATGCTCAGATTTCAGAGAAGGGAAATCAATAGCCATTGGGAAGTTCTGAGCACATGCGTAGGGCTCTTTACTTACAGTGATTCATTGTAGGGTGACCTGGCACCACCTTTCCATTGAGATATCCCCAATGTCAGAATCTTTGGGTACGTTCTCTTAGGCTGGTCAAATTTTCCACAGAAATTTCTTCCAGTGTCCTGCTTGGAAGGTATAAGTTTGGATACCAGTGTTCTGAGAACCCAATAGGGAAATATTATGTATAAAAGCTTATGCATAAATCTGCCCATTTGGGGTACACTGCCACCATCATCAGCACCCCATTTTCAACACTACCTGATGTCTCCCACCCCAGAGATGTATGTTGTTGTTGTTTTGGGTGTTCGTTTGTCTGTTGATTTCCAGAGAACAAGCCACTAGCTTTCTTCTAGAGTAGGGAAGAGGTATTTGTCCAGTCATGTAGTAGAGGAGGAGATCTAGAAGTCTAACTACTTTTTGAACAGGCTTTCACAAATCCTCCTTGTTTTTAGCTCGCACTCACCCCTCACTTCCAGCAGTCCATGGAGACCATGGAGTGAATCAGATCACTTCTGAACTTTCTCCACTGCTGTCTTTGACTTCATCTGTCTCAAGTCTTAAATCTTTCTATCCATCTGCTTTCCAGCTACTGAAATTTGCTTACTTTTGTCTCCTTTCCCATCTCTTTGTCTTTAAAAATTTATGTTGTTTCCTTCTTTTCTTAATTTCTACTCTGCTTTTAGTGAGGTTTGGGGAAAGGGTAGTATGTAATGAATATGTTCACTCTTCCATATTTAACTGGAAGTCCCAGCAGCATTATTTCCAAGCAGCCAAACTCATGTTCAAGTCAGAAAAAAGAATGATTTTGCTTTGTTCTGCAAGGAATAACCATTACCAATGTAAGCTTGAAACTGGCATGAATGCTTGTGTCAGTCAGCTGTTCCTATATAATCATAGCCAAAGACACACTGGCCCTCAGTCATGGGCCACCTGTCCAGGTTTCTATGCCTAACAGCAGTCATATGGACCATATTCTCATCTCCAGTGACATGTCTGTCAGCAGTCTGGTGGTGATACCAACAACCTCATTTTCCCTTCATTGCATAGAATATGAGAGTTAAAATCAGTGATTATGTAGCCCAGCTCCATGCAATATTATTTGCAAAGGCTGTTATAGGAAGTATAGGAAGTCTACTACCTTTATTAGGGCAAGCTCCATGTTATAAGCAGAAGACCTGAACAGAAGCAATGAATTATTTGCTTACCATTGTACCTGCAGAGCCTGATGCATGGTAGTGCCCCCAATAAATATTTGTCCAATTAATGAATGTCTGTTTTCCCAGGCACTGACTTTTTGAGCAATTCTTTTCACTTCTCAGCCTCAGTTTCTTCTTCTGAATAATGAGGATGATAATCATACCCATCCCTACACCCATTTTTGTAAACCAACATACACAATGAAGAAAAAAACTGTTCCAGAATGCTGGCAGTGGTTATACAGAAGTGACGAGATGATATGGGTGGGGTTTTGCTCTTTTTTTTCTATTCTCCAGACTTTCTGTAATGTGCTTATATTAATTTTATAATGAAAAAAATTAACAGAATACATAGACTTACAGGGAATGCTTTACCAACATTGAGAATTGTATGAATGTTAGAAGGCAATTGCGGGAGTAGGGAGAAGGGCAAAGGAGTTGATTCCATGTCTTTTTATCCTACCTTAAAATAAATCAAAAATTTCAAAGCAGAGAGTATCAACAGAACACCTAGGTGGTCTCCTCTGCAGTTATAAAGACTACTTATCTCCAGCATTTTTGAGGAGTTGTTCATTGAGTTAACCACTGGCATCTCAAGATACCAGAGCTTCTTTTTTTCTCTTTTTTTTTTTTTGATATGGAGTCTCGCTCTGTCACCCAGGCTGGAGTGCATTGGCACGATCTCGGCTCACTACAACCTCTGCCTCCCAGGTTCAAGCAATTATCCTGCCTCAGCCTCCTGAGTAGCTGTGATTACAGACGCGCACCACCACACCCTGCTAATTTTTGTATTTTTAGTAGAGACAGGGTTTCACCATGTTGGTCAGGCTGGTCTTGAACTCCTGACCTCGTGATCCGCCCCCCTTGGCCTCCCAAAGTACTGGGATTACCAGCGAGAGCCACCGCGCCCGGCTACAAGAGCTTCTTATAGGCATGAATGAGCAGAATCCCTACATGAACCTGAGGATAAGTGACACTAAAGGGATGGGGGAGGGGAAGGCAGGAAAGTAGGAAAATGGAATTGGGGGTGTTGATCTGCCCAGTGGAATTTATACTGTATTTTTTAAAATACATTCCAGAAAGTACAAAATTACAAACCACAGGCCGCAAGCAATCAGTCTCGAGGAGCCTGAAACACCTGTTCCATTCCTCAAACAAGTTTGTGAAGACCTTAAAACGGTGGGTTCTATGTAGTTTTTTCAGGAAATCTTAACTTTTCAAGAATGCGCTGGTTTTGATTCTGAGTAGAAACTTGGTAGAAATTTCTTTTTTGTGTTCAAAACAATAAAGTTCACTTTTCTCCTGAGAATTTGTGCAAGACAGTAATTTTCTCTCTTTTGAGTTGTAACTAGTGAACTTGCGATACTTAGCAGGAATACGTTCCTAGGTACATTTTAAATTCATCTTTTATCACATCCGAAAAAATATTTTTCCAAGATGGTTGAGGACAATGCTTTTATTTTCCTTTTTCTTTTTAGGGGACTCTACATAGCCGTTATATTTTATTACAAAGACAATATCTTAGTCACCAATGAAGATCAAGTACCAATTGTTGAAATAGATGACTCTCACACCAGTTCTATTACACAAGATTTTCTGTGGTTCACGAAGGTATACTAAGTTCTGATTTCATTTTTCCCTACTTTGTACCAATGTTACTGCACAAAAATCTCTGAAACATTAGTTGAGGGGTCTCCAGCGATCAGAGTTTTGGGGTAGAAATAAAGTATCTCAAAGGTCCTTTTCAGCCCTGGTATGCACTATGTCATTTTAAAAAGCACCAAAGTAACATGTGCACTACATTTTCAAAGCAAAGAGACTTGCATCCTGTCACAATGTGTCTCCACTGTTCTGAGTTATGGGATCATTTGGCAAAGACTAAAATGTGGATCTGACCATTTCATTAACATTCAGATCTTTTTCCAATTGGACAGAGATCAAAAAGTTGTTTCGTGTGTGTCTGAAAATCGACTGGAGAATAAACATCAGGGGTCAGATTTCTTTCTCCCTGCTTTGCTTTGATGCCACAACCTAAATCATGTACTGGCTTGGACGATGACATGATTGCATGCCTTCTTTTGCAGCTGTCTTGTATGTGGGAAGATATAAGGTGGCTGAGGCAAAGCGTACCAATATCCTCATCCTCATCCACAGTGCTGCAAACTCGGCAGAAGATGCTCGCAGCAACAGCACAGCTACAGGTAAGGGACCAGGTTTCAACCCAGGCCCCCAAGAAAAATATTTTTAATGTAGAAAATTCAGTTACCAGTCCTACCTAGAAAGGAAAAGGATGGGCTCCCTTCTCTTTCAGACCCCTAAGAATATGAAGTTTTCTTGAGCAGCTGGAGCTGCGTACCTGTAGGTATGCAGGTTTCATATAGGAAACCTGTACCTTTAGCAGTCTCCTCCAAGTGAGTCTCTCTTGAACAGTGTATAGGAGTAACTCATTAAACAAGGAGTAAGGAGACTTGAGTTCTAGATTTGATATTAGTCAGCCGACTCAGTTCTCCTCTCTGGGCCCCAGTTTCATCATTTGCAAAATAAGAGAAGTTTAATGAGATCACTTAAAGAACTGTTGCTGCTCTGACGTCCTATGCATTAATGAGTATATGAAGATGGAAAAAAGAGACGAGCAGATATTTTGAACAGTTTCTTGGTGTGATGATTTTGGTAAAGCATAGACATTTTTGCTTACTTATAAAAAAACAAACAAATGGAAAACAATGCTTAAAAGATTATCTTTAAGCCTGAATTGATTTATCTTCCATATTCTCAGTCACATCAGATCAAGTCCCCAATCTTTGTAGGTTACAGAGCTCCTCCTAGAAGTAGCATTAAATTCTAACCAAGATTTTCTGGGTTTTCCTCTTACTGTTTTCTGGTATTAAGTGAATTTGTGAATCTTAGCACAGAAAAAAAAATATCTGCTACATGGGATTGGGGCCATTAAGAGATCACTGAGCCTTTATCAGTAACGGGTATCTACCTACAAATCTGCAGTTACATCAACCCCATAAATATGCATAACAGGAATCTATGTAAGCTGTGTTTGGCCAGGCCATGTAGGTCACAGCATAAAAATAGAGTCATAATAACAAAAAAAAATTTCTATGGCTTTGCCCCCCACCTAAAATTATAGGAATGTCATTTCTTAAACCCTCACAATAATAATAATTCAACTTCCTG
Source organism: Gorilla gorilla gorilla (assembly GCF_029281585.2). Taxonomy (NCBI): domain Eukaryota; kingdom Metazoa; phylum Chordata; class Mammalia; order Primates; family Hominidae; genus Gorilla; species Gorilla gorilla. The sequence goes on along the minus strand of NC_073228.2, from coordinate 35,604,996 downwards.
CAATATTTTGTTGCTATTACAATTAATTCAGAAATGCAAATTTTGCTCCTCTGTGATGTATTCCATTACACAGGTAGCTTGCTGCTTTGTATGCTCAGTGAGATTTTAGCAAACAGCTGTTCATTTCAACTCACTCGGGTTTTTTTTGGGTTGGTGGTGGTGGTGGAATGGAATCTCTCTCTGTCGACCAGGCTGGAGTTCAGTGCCGTGATCTCGGCTCACTGCAACCTCTGCCTCCTGGGTTGAAGCAATTCTCCTGCCTCAGCCTCCTGAGTAGCTAGGATCACAGGCACCCACCACCACCACACCCGGCTAATTTTTGTATTTTTACCAGAGACAGGGTTTTACCTTGTGGGCCAGGCTGGTCTCGAACTCCTGACCTCAAGTGATCCACCTGCCTCGGCCTCCCAAAGTGCTGGGAGTACAGGCATGAGCCACCGTGCCTGGCCTCAACTCACTCTTGATTGCATAATCTTCTCTTCCAACTCAAGAAGCAGTTCTTGGAGTGGGCCATGATGACTGTGCTGAATTCAAAGTGCCTCGTCCTTTCATCACTGACCCGCTTGAGTTGGACCATGCCACTGCACCTCACACTACTCTTTCTTTAGGATAAATACATTCCTAAGAGACTCAGACTCCTTAGTGGATCCTCCCATCATCCTACCATACAGCCCAGACATGCCTGGATCACAGACTGAAAAACCTTAGAATTTCAAGGGGGGCTCTTTATTATGTGTTTATTGGAGGTTTCTTAGAACTTTCATATGATATCAGCAATGTGAGAAGGATCAGGCTGTTAAAAGTCAGTGCAGTCAGACGCTGAGTGATGCAATGATGGCCAGTGTGACCCTACTCAGCTACTCCCATTACAATACTTTTGGACTTCCTCAGCTTCCAAATCTATAGACCTCACCACTTTTCATAATGCATCAGCCCACTTCTGAAGTCATTTCCTTCCTTGACCAGCTTAGATTCCTTAGCCCATCTTAATCACTTCCTTGAAAATATTCCATTTTCTCCTTCATATTATTTATTTGGAAAAATCCCACGCCTGGATGAATCCAACATGTCTAAAATAGTTACACATTGCCACATAAAAAAAAAAATCACAAAAAAGGGCTGACTGGTTTTGTGTTAAATTCATGACTACAATTCTCACACGTAATGTTAGTGGTCCAATTTCCTTTCTCTACTAAATTTGCTTTCTCACACTGTAAAGCAACTATTTTAAAACCTTCTCCCCAGCAATTTGGGAGGCTGGCAGGTGGATCACTTGAGCTTAGGAGTTTCAGACCGGCTGAGCAACATGGCAAAGCCCCATCTCTACCAAAAATACAAAAATTAGCGGGATGTGGTGGTGCACATCTGCAGTCCTGGCTACTCAGGAGTCTGACGTGGGAGGATCACTTGAGCCTGGGAGGCAGAGGTTGCAGTGAGCCTGGAGTAAAATAACATAAAATAAAATAAAATAGAATAGAATAGAATAGAATAGAATAGAATAGAATAGAATAGAATAGAATAGAATAGAATAGAATAGAATAGAATAGAATAGAATAAAAAAACCTTCTTCATTCTCCCACATCCCTTCTCCTTCCCCACACTCTCCTTCACATCTCAGGTGATGATTTCACTGTATAATTCATCAAGGAAAAAAATGGAAATTAATGATTTTTTCTGCCAAATTTATAAACCTCCTTGCACAGACCGAACCTTCTTTTTTTTTCTTTTTATTTCAGAAGATAAAGTCTCACATTTCCTATCATAAGTTCATTCCTCCACATGTGCTCTGGGTCCCATCTCTTCCCTCTCATTTTTATTTTAAAATACTCAAGTCTTTCCGGTTAAATCTCCCCCTAAATTCCTCTCATAGCCCCACATGCCCCTTCAGCTACCAAACTATTCTCTTCCTTACACCCAAACTTCTTGGAAGAGTTACCTACATCCCCTTTCTCCACTGACATCTCCATTTCCTACCAGTTCTCAAACCTCTCTCTGACTTTTGCTACCATGATGCATACAAAACTGCTCTTTAAGGGCACCAGAAACCAGAAGCAGATGATGCTGCCAAAGCTGGAGCTTCAGGACCCCTCACTTGCATGAGCTATGAGTGTGGGACCCCTGTAAGTGTGGAACCCACAGTGTTTTAGGGAAGGGAAGCTGGATTGCAGTCAGGAAGCATTTCTCGCAAACTTTCTAAAGAAATTTCTGGGGGAAAGGGGACCCAAAATTCCAAACACTCTAGTATTTGCTGGAGAGAAGGAAATTTCTTTTATCCTTCTGGATAAAGATTCACTTTTATACCTAGTCTTATTTTTGAAATTTTGTGTTCTCTGTCTTAAAGAGTGCCTCAAAATTGTATAGTTCAGGCCCCCACAAAACCTAGATCTAGTCATGCCAATGACTTCGGTTTCACTAAGCAACATTTTATACACTTGGTTCCATACTCCTTTTGGAGATTGGCATATCCCTTGGCTTCCACAATTTCACACTCTTCCGATTTTCTTCCAACTTGCTGGTCTTTCTCCGTATCCTTTGCTAGTTTTCAAGCTGTTTCCTTTGCTTAGAATCCCCTTCTTTGCTCACTTTGCCTTACTAATTCCTATATATCCTCCAGGTCTCAGCTTAATTTTTATACTTCCTTAAAGAGACTTTCTCTGATCCCTTGATTAAGTGAATCACTCTCATAGCACCTTGTATTCTTCATTCAGGAAAGTGATCAGAATCCCAGAGTTCATTATTTGTATTATTATCTGTTTAGTGCCCCACTTGGACTGTGAGTTCCTTAGTTCAGGGAATGTGTCTGTCTTGGCTACCACTATATCCCCAATGCCTGGAATGTGGTAGACACTCAGTAAGTACAAGTTGGATAAATAAATATATCTGTCAATCCAAACCCATGTACCCCAGTGATCACACTTGAGGGAAACTTTATCTAGCCAAAGGGAAAAGGGATCACAGAAATGTTTTGTAGCATAGTTACCACCTGGATGGATAGCTCTCCGGTCCTGCACCGTGACTGAAGAGCCTCATAGTCTTCAATAAATGGTCACCTTCACAGTGCCCCCATCAAGGCCTGAGTGCTGTATGCATGCCCTTCTCTCTAAGTTTCTTTATGCCTAGTTCAGTGATAAAAGTTGCTTTCATCACTTTTTTTGGTAGGACCTATTGCTCAAACTATTTACTAGTCTGTACAGCGAAGATGTCTGGAAATACTGAAGGCACCTTTTGTTGGTGAGGGAGGTAAGAGTGGTGGAAGGGAGGCGTAAGTTATAGAAAAACTTTTCTGAAGGGAAAGAAAAAGATATTTGAGGATTGACACATAGTTAATATGTTAGATCACTCTACTAATTTAAAATATTTTACAACGTGGCCAGGCGCGGTGGCTCACGCTTGCAATCCCAGCACTTTGGGAGGCCAAGGCAGGCAGATCACCTGTGGTCGGGAGTTCGAGACCAGCCTGACCAACACGGACAAACCCCATCTCTACTAAAAATACAAAATTAGCTGGGCGTGGTGGCACATGCCTGTAATCCCTGCTGCTCGGGAGGCTAAGGCAGGAGAATCACTTGAACCCAGGAGGCGGAGGTTGTGGTGAGCCGAGATCGCACTATTGCACTCCAGCCTGGGCAACAAGGGTGAAACTCTGTCTCACAAAAAAATAAAATAAAATAAAATAACAATGTTCTGAGGAGAGTAAAAATGCATTATACATAGTTTGATTGGCATCAACCATAAATAAATTCTATTGATTTTCCTCTGGTGCATCTCATTTAACTCTCCTCTCCTTTCCAGTTTGGTATACTACTGCCTGATTACTCCAATTTGGTCAAAAGCCTCCAAAGTCATCTCTCTGCTACCAGTCTTGACAGCCTCCAATCCACTTTCCATACTTTGGCCAGAGTAGCCAATCTAAAAGATTCTGACCAAGGCATTCTCTGACTTAGACTCCTCCCGTTGTGGCTCAGACATTTTATCACGGCTCACAAAGGCCTCAATCACGATCTTTCTCCCCCTCATCTGCGCTCATAGTCACTGGGCTTAGTCACTGTGTCCAAGTCAGGGGACCTACCTTTATCACAGTGCATATCAAGCACTGTGTAATTTGCACCTTGTTTTCTGGGTTTCTGCTCTCTAGTGAGCTCCTTTAATATATAATAGTAAATAGTAACCGTGAAGTGACTACTTTCACTTATTTAACAGACTAGGTGCCAGGCACTGTGTTGAGTGCTTTACAAACTTTACTGTCATTTAATCTTTGCCACAACCTAATGAGAAAGTACTATGATGGTATTCTTTTAACAGATCATAACACTAGGGCCTAGAAATGATCATTTGTGCCCAAGGTTACATAGATAGGAAGTAGCAGATTCTAGATTCAAATCCAGATTTATTTAACTCCAAAGCCTGCATCCTTTCCAGTACTTCATCATCTTACTGTGTAGTAATTTATAAAAAAAAAGCAGACAAAATTTTAAAGAGAAAAAAATATTCATATTATAGTAAAAAAGAAAAAGAAGTCTATTCTTAATTAAAATTTCCTAGGCCAGAGGAGAGATAAGTATCTCAGCATTTGGGAAAAAAAATTAAGGTGACAAATCCTGTAAGTGACCAAAAGCCCACATTGTTTTTCTTTCTCTTAGGAAAATGTCAGAGGGCCCAAAGAGGGAGAAGTGTACATTGCTCTTACATTGAAAGGTGTCTAAGCTACTTATCCCCCCAAAACAGTAAAAATCTGACACTGCAGATTGTGCTAAACTTTCCTCCTCCATAGCTTTTAGAAATGAGTGTTAGTGAGTAAGAGCTAAGTAACAATATATGAATACTGTGTTCTTTACATTTGTTAAGGGGAAAAAAGATTTTCCCAAAATTTTGCTCTTCTTTTTCAGGCCTCCTTATCCCAACTCTGGACTTCCTTCACCTTCCCATGTCCACATCACCCCAAACTGAATAAAGACCTCTAAATATTGTGCCTCTGCCTAGGGCTTATTGACAGCCCTGTGATTTGTCCTGGTTATAACCTAGATGCATTCCTGTTAGCCATCAGGTGGCTCTTATAGGATCATCAGGAGCCCCAGATCACCTAACCTTGATTATGACAGGTATTAACATGGTCTATTTTTGCTTTAGGCCCTAAAGAACCTTGAATTCTCCCTCATGGAAGATGGTTCCAATTTATTTTCACAATAATATTCTACTTTTAAATTGGGCTCTCCTCAAAGCTAGCTATCCAACCTAATTTGATGTCAATAAAAAATTTCAAGAAGACTTATAGTGCTTTCTTATTCAACCCCTTAGAAAACCTATCTACAGCTGACAGTGAATCACTGATAATAACTTTGTTTGAGTGAAAAGACCACCGTAGTCAATGTCTACCCATCAGCTTTGGTCCAAAGTGAATCACATTTTCCGGCATCTTAATGATAATACAATATGTTAATTAAGTCAGCGAAAAGTGGCTGAGTCCTTTCCATGGGCAGGCACTGTGCAAGGGACACAGAGACACAAAGATGAAACGACTATGAATTCATAACGTGAACTCATACACCAATACATGCAGTAAAGCCAGAGACATGCTAAGATGGAAGTTTGTAGAGGAAACAGCAAGGGACAAAAGAGGGATGGTAAAGTCTCCCTTAGAGAGTTGGAAAAGTCTTCCCAGGGGAGGTGAAATCTGGGATGGGTCTTGAAAAGGAGTAGATGTAAGCCTGGGTGGTATTCCAATTAGAGCAGTAAAGAAAGCCCCCACCCTACATTGCATCGAGCTTGAGGGTTTACAAAATACTTTTTCATGAGTCGCTTGGTTTAATCCCTCAAACATTCACTGAGGTAAGGATTAGCATAACAGCTGTCTGAGCTGTAAAGACTCTTACTTTTAGATGATGATACTCAGGACCAGAGAGGGTAAATAATTTTTCAGAAGTCCAACAGTTAATAAATGGTAGCCAACCCTGAAATTCAATACCAAATATAAGTAAAGGTTTAATAGCAATGGTAGGCTGGAGCCAACCTGTACTGGCCCGAGAGAGCCAACTGTTAAATATTCAGGGATTTTGAAAGCCTGCTGTCAAACTCTGGGTAGTTTGAAATCCCACTACAGCAAGAGTATTTACACCACAGAAACCGGCATATGCTACAAATCAGGGCTTTCTTTTCTTTTCTTCCTTTTTTTTTCCTTTTTCGCTGGCCAGTTTACCAGCATCACACTGCTTATTAGTACCCCACAGGGCTGCACTAAAAGCCACACCCACTTCTCTATGATTTAGAAGACAAATATTGGAAAGAAAAAATATGACTGAGTGATTAGGCCATTGCAAAAAAATCATGATCTTGCCAAATGAATTTTTACGTCAAAAATTATTTATGAAATTCCTTATTTGTCCTATGTCTGGTCTTCGTAAGGTAGAAGATAAGGTTTCGGCCGCAGTCCCTACCTGTGAGGGAAAATTCCAGGGTTTTCCTAGATGTAGATGTTGACTTCCTGGCTCATTCATTTTTAGGTCATCCTTGTCACTTTTACAAATCCCAGTTCTATTTCTGTATTCATGCTAACAGGGCATCTCACCACCTCTTATGTGAGCTCACAAAAGTAACAGCTAGGAGCTCTAGAATGATTTATAATGTTTAGAAATCATAGATATTTAAAGCTAGAGGGTATTTTATCCTATTCATCCAGTGTTCTAGCTTAGAAATCTTCAAACCCTGCATATTTGTAAAACTCCTGTTTATTTTAGGAATAACTACCTGAGCCCCTCCATATTGAGTGTGGCATCTTTCCCTTCCTACCTTCCTAAAAGTATTGTCTGCCTCAGTTGACCCAGTTTATAAGCAATTTTAACAGATTTTTAAATAAACAGAAGCCCCCTGAAATGCAGATAAGTCGAATCAGGCCAATTTCCCAATTAAAGTATCTTGAAGGGAATGTGCAGTCATTTGGGGACCTGTACAATGTGCTACATTGTCAATTCACTTCTTCATTTTAAACAACCCCACCTCATACCAGCTTACTGCAGATCTCCTGAGAACTCCACAGAAGCATACTTTAAATATCAGACATTTTTCTTTAAAACATCTGGGATTCTCTTCAAGTGCTGGTAACTGAGGTTTATGTACTGGTGTGCCTATGTGGGTAAGAAATATTTACAGATACTGAATTTGCCTTTTTAAAAAAACATAATTTTTATGCATCTTGCTGTAATCTTTGCAGGCTCTGCAATCTTTACAAATGTCTTTGTAAAGACCTTTGAGCTTCTGTGAAGTACATGTCTATGATGCCATATATTCTAGGTTTAAGTGCAAAAAAAAAAAAAAGAGAGCAAACAGCTTCTCAGAAATCAGATTATTATTCACGGTGTCTTTTGTTGCCGTTGTGTTGCTTTGTTAGCATAATACCCTCTATGCTACCGGTAATCCATTTGTTTCCAGAATTTACTTGGGACACACAACTTGGGAAGAGTTTACTATGAGCCCATTAAAGATCGACATGGAAACATACTCATAGTCACCATCAGGGAGGTGGAGATGCTTTATTCATTTTTTAATGGCAAATGGATGCAGATCTCAAAGCTGCAAAGCCAGAGAAAGTCTCTATCAACACCTGAGGAGCCAACAGCTTTAGACATTTTACTGATAACCATCCAGGTACGTAGTTTTTTTCTTCATTCCCGGGTATACTTAAGGTTCCAAACCCAATTATTGAAGATCTAGTGAAATATTGCAAGAGCCATTTACATATGCAGTGATGGAGTGAAGAGGGTCCAGAGATATGTTGTTGCAAATGCAGAAGCTTATTTTTTATTTATCACTCCCTAGATGTGGAGTTCATTCATACAAATAGTGGGCACCTAATAAAGCATGTTCATGCCCTGGCCAATGAGCCAGTAAGAAACATTGAGGCCAGGCGCAGTGGCTCATGCCTGTAATCCCAACACTTTGGGACCAAGGTGGGTAGATCACTTGAGGTCAGGAGTTCAAGACCAGCCTGGCCAACATGGTGAAACCCCATCTCTACTAAAAATACAAAAAGTAAATAAATAAACAGCTGGGTATGTGGTGCACACTTATAATCTCAGCTGCTTGGGAGGCTGAGGCAGGAGAATCGCTTGAACCTGGGAGGCGGGTTGCAGTGAGCCAAGATCGTGCGACTGCCCTCCAGCCTGGACAACAGAGTAAGACTCCGTCTCAAAAAGAAAAGAAAAGAAACATTGAGACCAATAATTGAGTAGGGGATAGGGAATCTCTAGATAGTATAATCAAAACATTAAACCAATATCTGAATGAACTGTAATAGCAATACATTTCTAAATTGTATATATATGTGTGCATGTGTGTGTATTTGAGTGTGTGTACATGGGTGTGTATGTACCAAAACACTCTCACACATATTTACTCCTGCATGTTCCTTACAATACTCCCTTGGGACAGACAGGCATGATTAAGTCCATTTTAGGAATGAAATAACTAGAGGCCGGGCGCAGTGGCTCACACCTGTAATCGTAGCACTTTGGGAGGCCAAGGCAGGCAGGTCACCTGAGGTCAGGGGTTCAAGACCAGCCTGGCCAACATGGTGAAACCCCATCTTTACTAGAAATACAAAAATTAGCCAGTTGTGATGGCAGCCACCTCTAATCGCGGCTACTCAGGAGGCTGAGGCAGAATTGCTTGAACCAGGGAGGTGGAGGTTGCAGTGAGCCGAGATCACGCTACTGCACTCCAGCCTGGGTGACGGAGTGAGAATCCATCTTAAAAAAAAAAAAAAAAAAAAAAAAGAGAGAGAAAGAAAGAGAGAGAGAAAGAGAGAGAGAGAAAGAAAGAAAGACAGACAGAAAGAAAGACAGACAGAAAGAAAGAAAGAGAAAGAAAGAAAGAACTAGAGCTCAAAGAGGTTAAATGACAGAGCTACACACAGAGGCAATTTAGTGAAGCTAATGAAGCTTTGATGTCCTTCAGCCTTCACTTGGACAAGCCCCTTCTATTTCCTTGCAGGGACCCTAGCAGCTTTGCTTTCATAACTTTGTGTTGTTTTCCTTAAAAAAGACACCAGAAACTATATCCACTTGAGTCTCCACAAAACTTGATTTTGTCCCTTGGCACACAGCTAGAAAATGACAGAGCTGAGGCTTCAGTTCAGATCTTCTGATTGCAAATAGGCTTCTTTCTGCTACATTATGTCATATTCTGAGGTAGAAGTCAGGATTTTAGTGAGTGGGGGACAGGAAATGAAATAAAGGATAAAAGACTTACTTGAATACTGAATAGCCACCAAAATTCAAAATCCAGGTAGCTCAGATGCAGCCCTTGGCCTGGATGGTGGAATTGGGGCACCAACCCATGTATGCTCCTGAGTCCAGCATGCTCTCTCTGCCTCACACATTCTTTTGTGAACATGGGCTTCAAACTGTTTCTTTTTTTCTTTCTTTCTTTCTTTTTTTTTTTTAATCCAGTGATAGGGATGAATTGTATAGGACACTTAGGTTAGGTAGAAAAGCTGGCAGAAACATCTACACTGAGCCCCCTGCAAGCAGTAGCATATCCACAGACAGCCACAGAGAGAAGGGAGGACCCAGTTGCACAGAAACAACCCAAATCTGACCTTCCGTCCTGGGAGCCATTTGTGGTCACCCTAAACAGCTAACTTACTTTCTAAGTTACTTTCATTCCCCGCCAAGGGGTGGCAAATACAATAATCTCATTTTTTCATTACTTGCACCGGCCCAAACCAGGACAAAGGCCAATGAAGCAAAGGTAAGCTAATTGGTCAAAGCAATACCTCTGGATTTAATTTTGTGGAATTTGGGTTCATAGGGAATTGACAGAGAGTATGTGCTTGTGTGAAGGAGGTGGGGGCAGGGAACACAGACACATTTGAGGCTCCCCTCTTCACCTTTTATAAGCAAGTGCTAAAAGAAACATTTAAAAAATCATAATAAATTGAGCTTTTACAGGGTGACTAATACACTAATCCCCTATAGGGATAAACTAGGGTCTGGGCTACCTTTGCTCCTAGAAACACAGCACAGGCCTCAACATGATATAATACCTGGTTTCTCCTAGACTTATTACATTAAAAATGTGTTACAGGTGCAGAAAAATTCCAATCTGGTGAAAGGTTGTTAGAGAAGGAAACCAAAAATAGAGGCAGGATCGGGTTTCCACACAGATCCAAGTGGAAAATTTACCCCCGCTGACTGGCACATTCCCACCTGATGTCATTCCCACCCACCCCAACTCTCCCTTCTCCTCCCCCTACTTCTTCTCTCTCCCCTCCTTCCCATACAAGTCTCACACTAGAGAGGAAATGGGGAATAAAACTATGAGGGCTGGTATCCAATCCCTCCTAGACTTAAGATTTAATTGTATCAGGAGTTGGCCCCACCAACTCGACATAAAGGGAGAGATAGGTCTTGGTGGTACCCAAAGCAGGCTGGTAATTCCCACAATAACAGGCCACAGACCACTCTCTTTTCTCAGGGGTGGTGGAGTGATGACCATCAGGCCTTCTCATTGGAAGCCTGGGCTTCTTTCTGCTACATCACATCACATTCTGTGCACCACTTTGAAATCAGGATGACTGGGTGTGAGTACCGACTCCACCCTTTCTGGTTATGTGTCCAGGGCATTATTTAACTTCTCATCCCTCACAGTTCCTCCTCTGCAAAAAAACCTACTTCATAGGGTTCTAATGAAGATAGGTGAGTTAGTACATACATGATTAAAAGAGTAGCACAAAGTAGTGCTCAATAAATACTAGTGATTTTTATTATGTCTCAGAAAATTTTTTTTCTTTTTTTTTTTATTTTACTTTAAGTTCCAGGGTACAAGTGCAGGATGTGCAGGTTTATTACATTGGTGTGCCATGGTGATCTGCTGCACCTATCAATCCATCACCTAGATATTAAGCCCAGCATGCATTAGCTATTTTTCCTGATGCTCTCCCTCCCCTTGCCCCTACCAACAGGCCCCAGTGTAGGTTGTTCCCCTCCCTGTGTCCATGTGTTCTCATTGTTCAGCTCCCACTTATGAGTGAGAACACATAGTGTTTGGTTTTCTGTTCCTGCATTAGTTTGCTGAGGATAGTAGCTTCCAGCTCCATCCATGTCCCCGCAAAGGACATGATCTCATTCCTTCTTATGGCTGCATAGTATTCCATTGTGTATATGCACCACATTTTCTTTATCCAGTCTATCATTGATGGGCATTTGAGTTGATTCCATGTCTTTGCTATGGGAAATAGTGCTGCAGTGAACATACGTGTGCACATGTCTTTATAATAGAATGATTTATATTCTTTTGGGTATATACCCAGTAATGGGATTGCTGGGTCAAATAGTATTTCTGATTCTAGGTCTTTGAGGAATCGCCACACCATCTGCCACATTATTGAACTAATTTACATTTCCACCAACACTGTAAAAGCTTTCCTATTTCACTGCAGCCTTGCCAGCCTCTGTTGTTTCTTGAATTTTTATTAATAATAATCACCATTCATGTCTCAGAAAATTTTAAGCAATGCTAGGCTGCCCTCAGGACACACCCAGTCCACAGAGACCTCTGGTAATGGCCTAATCATTCTGTGGGGCATTTTATCACGTTTTCTACCTTTCCATCACAACTAAGGAAAAGCTGTACAAAAGTTATGATCCACGATGGGGTTTTCAAAACAGATAAGGGCTTTAACAAAATCTGGGCCCATAAATAATCTACGAATCCCTAGGGCCCCAGGGAAACTCCAGTGTCCAACTCCCTCAAATTCCTGACCTTCTCAAATCCCAGGCCTTCAAAAGAGGCCTCTCTCATTTATCTGTGAAAGAGCAAAAAATCCTCCTCACCCTTGCCTGGGAAGGAAAAGAGAGTTATTGTGGACAAGAGTCCCTATGAGCAAAGTAATTGGCAATGAGAGTATTTCCAACAGAAAGGCCCCTCTCAGGTGCTAAGTTGCTCCAACCATTCTCTTCAGGGATCACTTCAGTCCTTGGAAGCCTCACATGCAAGCTTTTTCCTGTAGCTTAATCTCTCACATGTGTACTATATATTCAACTTTCCAACACTTTGTCACATCTATGATATCATTTGATCCTCATGCAAACCCAAAGAGGATGAGTGAGTCGTTTTGTGTCCAGTTTGCAGAAGAAGCCGTGAATTTCAAGGAAGTACCTTGTCAAGTCATATCAGCTAGAAGAGGGACCAAACCCACAACTTCTGACTTCTAGGCTGATGGCCTTCCCATTTCACCATGCTGCTGTACACACCTTCCTCCCCGCCCCCACCCCTGCTTTTCTCTGCATCCTTTGTGATCCTAGGGAAGCTGTGGCGAAGGAAGTCTTCTGTTCCTTCTCTTCCCTGCTTTCCTTTTCTTCTGCTTAGGCATTCCTTATCACCTCTAGGTATTCAGTGTCTTCTTCTTACACCCTAGGTGCCCAGGACCTCTTCTTCCCTTTTCTGCTTTTTTTCCAGCACATTCCTACTCTTTCTACCCCCAAGCAGCTCCAAACACAAGGATCAAAAACTACAGGAATCAGAAAGATTGCTGGAAATGAGGCAATTGGGCTGGACTTAGGAAACAATTGGGTTCATGTAAAAACTTGTTCACCAATGTTCAAAGAAGTGTTATTCACAATAGCCAAACAGTAGAAGTAAACTAGATGGCAAACAACTGACGAATGGGTAAACAAAATGTGGTATATCCATATAATGGAATATTATTCAGCCATTAAAATGAATCACATATGATCCATGCTACGACTTGGATGAACCTTGAAAATGTAATGCTGAGTGAAAGAAGCCAGACACAAAGTGCTAAATGTTGTATGATTCCACTTATATGCTATGCCCAGAATAGGCAAATCCATACAGACAGAAAGTAGATTAGTGGTTTCAGGAACAGCAGGGGGAGAGATACGGGAATGACAGCTAATGAATGTGTGGTTTCTTTCTAAAGTGATGAAAATGGTCTGGCATTAGACACTGGTGATAGTTGCACAACCAAGTGAATACGCTAAAACCACTGAATTACACACTTGAACAGGGTGAATTTTATGGTATATGAGTTATAACTCAATTAAAATAAAAAGAAACAAGTGTAAGTAAAAGAGACTACAGTAATCTTGTCCCCTTTAAAGACAGCAGCTCCGATTCAGCCTCAGCTAATTACAGTGGAAGAATGTGGTCCCAGTCTTGAAATATTTTCAGTGTTTTGAAGAGAAGTTGAAAATCAAAAATTTTCGTAGTCTTTTTATTTTTATAATTTAGAAAATAATTCAGAAAATTAAATTATTTGCAGTCCATATAATCTTGGACCTACAAAGACCACTAGCCACCATTTTGTCGCCTCTACCATCATGGATGGTTGAGTTTTCATACTCCATCCAACAAAATAAAAGTGCTGTAGTTATTGAAAAAGCAACTACCTATTGTTCCTCTAACAAGCTCTCAGGATCTCTGATCAATGACGAGAAGGTGGATATACCCTTCCTAGTCACTGTGCAAGCACAGCATATTTTCTCCCTAAAGACCAGCCCCAGACCCCACCTCCTCTGATCTTCTCACTTCATATTTAATGAATAATTTTTTCCATGTCAACTGGGTACCAGGCACTCTTCTAGGTGCTACAGAAAAAAACAAATGAATAAGTCAAGGTCCCTACTCTCAAGGAATTCAGTCAAATGAAGACAGACCGATTTGTAAACAAATCAAGGTAATACAAGACAGAATTAAACTAGAGCCTGATAGCAGTACAAACGGTGTACTATGGGGAACACAGACAAAGCAGCTATTAATTCTGCCTGAAAATATCAGGGAAGGCATTGCAGAAGAGATGGCATTTGGCTGAGCCATGAGGGTAGTTAAGTTAACCAGGTGGAAAAAAAGAAAGAGAGAGAAAGAACAAAATAAAGGAGAGAAGAAAGAAGGAATTAAATAGATGGAATTAAATTAAATTGAGAGCATGATAAAGAAACGAGGCAGAAACTTGAAGAGCGGATTTCACCCTCCCTTAGGCCCACAATGGGCCTTACACAGTCTTCTTATGGCCTCTATGATGCTGGGTGAGAAAAACTTGCTTACATGATTCTCTCACACTGAAATGTGAGTTCCATGAAGGGAAGGATCATGTTTTATTCATCTCGGTGTCATCAATATCCTAGCCACAATGACTGATACATAGTAAGTGCTCAGTAAAAGTTGGTAAAATGAGTGAATTTGTGAAATAACTATCAGAACAGTGAGATTAGGGCATGTATGGGGAAAGAAAAAACAATCCATTTTGGCTAGAGATAAGGAACACAAAAGGGCTATAGTGGAAATGGAGGTTGGAAAAGCAGATTAGAGGTCAAATCAGGTAATATGTAGAACCACAGGCATTCAATTTGGTGTTAGAAGGCCTTTTTAGGCTGGGTGCAGTGGCTCACACCTATAATCCCAGCACTTTGGGAAGCTGAGGCAGGTAGATCACCTGAGCTCAGGAGTTCAAGACCAGCCTAGGCAACATGGCGAAACCCCGTCTCTACTAAAAATACCAAAATTGGGTGGGCACGGTGGCACATGCCTGTAATCCCAGCTACTCGGGAAGCTGAGGCAGGAGAATCGCTTGAACCCAGGAGACAGAGAATCGAGCCACTGCACTCCAGCCTAGGCGACAAAGTGAGACTCCGTCTCAAAAAAAAAAAAAAAAAAAAAAAAAGATGGCTTTTCTAATGTATCATGGATTATGTGGATGAGACAGCTTCTTTCCATTCCATTCCCACACATTTCTCAGGCTCCAAAACATTTTAAAGAGGGAAAAATGACTACATAAAGGCAAGAAAACAAAGAGTAGATGCTCAGTAATAGTCTTTTAAAAAATTGAATGAAAGAGTGAATTACTCCATCCCAGAATGCTGTTGGTTTTTATATAATCACAGTGTACTCCTAGCTCACATTCTATTTGTGGTCAGTTCTGACCCCCACATGTTTTTCTCTGATACTCTTACCTATCCTATATTTGTATTCTTGGATGTAGGTCTTTACAAGCACATTTTCATATTAAGTTTCAACCCTAATTATCATAGCCTTATTTTTTCAATGCATAGGGTCATTTAGAACTTTATTACTGTTTTCCAGAAGAGCAAAACCATACCAAATTTGGGACCCACAAATTTGATGCACACATTCTTGATTTCTTTGTCCAGAATGTCAATAAATAAGCTGAACAGACTGGTCCTCAGGACCAATCCCTACTGGACCATCACTCAATATGTCTACTATTTATTCACCATCTCCATTATCTACAAATCTTCCACCCAGATATTCAGCTTGTTAAAAGCAACATGGTCCAGATTCTACTTTTCTGAGGTTATACAGTGAAACAGATTATACTGGAGACTTCTCTCTGATCTTGTTCTATTGCTATAATAAATTAAGGTAATCTGTATGATTTGCTCTCACAGAACCATGTTGACTCCTCTTCAGTGTCTCAGGATTTCCTGGATGACTGCAAATTGATTGTTTGATGGTTCTTTCTCATTTTTCCTAAAGATCAATAAGTTGGCCGTCTTTAATTACTAGGGTCATTCCGTGTTTCTCCCCTTCCTGTTTCAAAGACAGCCATATTTGTCCTTTTCTGGTCTTTAGGGACTTCTCCCGTTCTCCATGACTTCTCAAAAATAATGACCTGTGAGTCTGTAGCCACATCTGTTTGTTTAGCAAGTATCCCTAGGGTGCATATCATCAAATTCAGTGAATTTGAATACTTCCATTTTTCTTTCCCTCATTAACCATTTCTCTTCCTTTGATTAGTGTTCATTTCCCAAATTCCACCTTGACTGAATTTATTGTAGTCAACTACTTACTTGTGATCTAGGCTAAAGAGACAAGATAGAAGACATTAAAAAGTTCAGCCTTATCCATCCTGATATTAATAATAATTCCTTCTTGATCATGAGATCAAATTTTTTTTCTAGCCTATTCTTTTGGCCAAGTGATCTTTTAAAAAATTATTTAGATTTTGCTTTTCTGTACATGCTCATTAGATGTTTCTCCCAGTTGTGACCATTCTTATTCTATCCTTCTTCTACTATTCCCTTATGTTCTGTTTAAGGCATCTGTCCTAATTTTCCACATGTTGTGTACCTATTTTATACAGAAAAGTACTGGGTACTAAGGACACAAAGCAATGAAAAACATAGCCTTACCATTAATTTCACAGTTTAGTTCAAGAAAATAACACGAAATAAAAATATAAGTACTCGTTCTGCTGTATGCCTACATTGCCTCTATTATAAAACTGATTTCAATATATTGTGATCATCTGTTTACTTCTCCTTTTTGACCTCCTCAAAAGTAGGGACGACATCATATTCATCTGAAACCCCAATGTCTCACATGGTGCCTGACACATTATAGGGACTCAATATGTGTTTGATAAAGGATGAGACAGAGGAGACAATGTGCAATAACATCTGCTAGATGTTGCAGATGGTTAAGTCTACAGAGGAAAGATCACTCCTCTAGAGTATGATGGTCAAGGAAGATCCCATACTTTTCCATTCCATATAGAATTCTATAGACATTTCAATGTTTGTTTTCTCATCTTCCCTGAATTTAATGGTAGAGTTGATTCCCTTTACCTTATCCTTTTAAATATTTTCATTAGTAGTATTTTTAATTGACAAGTTATATTTGGATATAGTTGTGGGGTACAAAGTGATGTTTTGATATATGTATACAATGTAGAATGACTGAATCAAGCTAATTAACATATCCATCACCTCACTTACTTATCATTTTTTTGTGGTAAGGCACTTGAACTTTACTCTCTTAGTTGTTTAACCCTTGTTTTTTTGAAAACCAGGATATGCTCCTACCTACAGGAAACTTTCTCCTATACTAAGTGTATTAGTCCATTTTCACACTGCTATAAAGAACTACTTGAGACTGGATAATTTATGAGGAAGTTTAATTGAATCACAGCTCTGCAGGCTTAACAGGAAGCATGCCTGAGAGGCCTCAGTAAACTTACAATCACGGCAGTAGGTGAAGGGGAAGCAAACACGTCTTACCATGGCAGAGTGGGAGAAAGAGAGTGAGGCAGGAAGTGCCACACACTTTTAAACCATCAGATCTTGTGAGAACTCACTATCATGAGAACAGCAAGGAGGAAATTCACACCCATGACCCAGTTACCTCCCACCAGGCCCCTCCGCCAATTGAACATGAGATTTGGGTGGGGACACAAATCCAAACCATATTAATAAGTTACCTGACTCATCACTCCTAACTTTGTGTCACAACCCCCACTGCCCAAATGTAAAAGTTTTACCTACTGATGTGGAGGGATGGTATCTGAATTTTGTAATTATTCGTTATCTGAGTCCCTGCAGTTGTATAGAGAATCAAAAGTCACAACCCAAATAGTTCACTGGAGAACTGACCACACAAAAAACAAGATTCCATTCAAACATCCCTGTACTTAACTTGGTTGACACTTACTATTGAATCAACAGCTTTGTTCAGTCTCTGCTGCTTTTGGAATATTATGATGTGACAATATAATGCAAATTCAATGAAAATCCATTACAGGGCAAAATTTAAAATCTTGTAAAAGATACAGAATTCAGTGAAGCTGATGATGTAGATACCTAATCAAATAACATGCAAAGCCACTGACAACTGAGAATCTAGAAGTGGTAGACCAGTTAAGGATTTGAAAAACATAACACGAACAAGGATTTCATAAGAGTGTGACTTGAATATCAACATTTTTTAAAAGATGCCTGGAAAAAAATGTGAAGACTTCAAATACTTTTATAAACATTATCTTCTTCATGGTTACATTGTAAAAGTCAAATATAAGTAGTATCATTTTAGCTATCATACAATTTAATTTTTAAAATTAAGCCAAAAAAGAACCAGTGCTTGATTCATTCTTTCTTCATTCTCAGAATTAGTGCATAATTATAGCTACAACTTACATGTTAACATAAAATTCAATAAACCTCTTGGCAGTACCTTTTTAATTTTCAAGATAAGGAACCTACTTACTATAAAATTTGGATTCTATTTTAAATCATTTTTCTTAAACGACTTTTCCATTTTAACAATCCAGAAATTACAAAGCTTCCTTAACTGTTCTGTCAGCTTTTACACTTGCAAATATCTGTTTTCTCCCAGCTAAACATTAAAATCTTCAAGGACAGAAATTATCAACTCAATTTTTCTTTATTAGCTGCTTCCACCACCACCTATTCCCAAACACAACTCACACACCTACACTGGCACAGAAATCTTAGGCAAATAAGCATATAGAATGTATTAAAAACTGATTACCTGGCCAAGAATTCTGCTGAAGGTAAGAGTAGCTGTACCACCATTTCCCCAGCATTCATGGTATACCTGAGGTTTCTCACCTAACTACTTAGTGACAGCTCCTTTCATTCATGACAAGCCTTCCTTAGAAAGGAAAAGGTTTTGAGATTGCCCTTCGAGTTGTTTTCTTGTTTTCTTTTTTTTTTTTAACCCTACAGGATATTCTATCCTATCACAAAAGGAGTCATCAGCGTCTCTCTCCTGGATTATATCTGGGTTACCTAAAGCTCTGTAGCTCTGTGGATCAAATCAAAGTTCTTGTTACCCAAAAGTTGCCCAACATTCTCTGCCACGTGAAGATCCGTGAAAACAATAATATTTCTAGGTAAGTGATCAGGAGTTAAGATTTTCCTTGTGATGAAACAGTGGCTCAAGTGACCAGCTTGATGTGCCAGAAGGAAACTGAAGTGTTACTTCCAGTGCAGTTTTTATGGTGAGGTGTCCTCAGATGCCACACTGGGGTGGGGCAGAGCTTAGTTTTGGGGTTTTGTTTTGTTCTGTTATGTTTTGTTTTGTTGCTGTTGTTTTTTGAGACAGAGTTTCACTCTGGTTACGCAGGCTGGAGTACAATGGCACCATATCAGCTCACTGCAACCTCTGCCTCCCAGATTCAAATGATTCTCCTGCCTCAGCCTCCCAAGTAGCTGGGATTACAGGTGTGCACCACCACGCCCAGCTAATTTTGTATTTTTAGTAGAGATGGGGTTTCACCATGTTGGTCAGGCTGGTCTCGAACTCCTGACCTCAGGTGATCCATTTGCCTCAGCCTCCCAAAGTGCTGGGATTACAGGCATGAGCCACCGTGCCCGGCCAGAGTTTAGTTTTAACGTTAGAATAAGGAGGGCTTGCCTGATGGTTGGTGGAAGGCATGAGCCCATTAAAGAGGATACCGTCCTTTCACATTCCTCTCTATGTTACTCATGGTAAAACCACTGATGTTCAATTGGTTAATGAACAGCTGACCTTTTCTTTCAACACTGCTATTTCCAGTATATTTTCTTTATAATCTAAAACAGCCATGTTCTTTTTGCTTTCTGTTTTTAAATATCGCCTATAGGAATGGGTTTCATAGAGCCAATGATTCCCCCAATCTTAAAAAATCTCCTCACCCTTATTCTCCCTAACTCTAACCCTCTGGCCTGAGGACCTTGTATGTTTTCTACAACCCTTATAATTCTCTATGGAAGAAAAGAAGTAACAAGGCCCGAGCTTCTGGAAACTTGCTCTACAGTTTGGCATTTGGTGAATTACCCTGTTAACTTTGGGAAAGTTGCCCAATCTTGGTAATCTGGCTCAACTTTACAACCCTCATAGCAGGCCTCTGAAAGTCTGCTATAATGAACTGAATTGTGCTCAACATAAAAAAAGAAAGAGAAGAAAAGAAAAAAAGGAAAGGAAGGAATAGACAAGAAAAAAAAAAAAAAGAAATTATCCAGAATTCTTCAGACCTCAAAGGGCATAAACTAGATACTCCCAAAGAGTATAAACTAGATTCTAGTTACACTCATGGATTTGCTTAGCCAAAGGAGACTCTAATTTGGTCGTTTAAAATGTGATCCCTAAAGCGGCAAGACTATCAACTCTAATGTCTCACTAGGTTTCTTAAGTATTGCTTGATGGCAATGGAGGAAATGAGGAGGAGGAGGAGGAGGGAACTCACTGACTACCATATTCTCTCTTCACTTATCAACTACACCTGGATTTTAAGTCTGCCATCTGGTGGTCATTGCCACAATCAACATTCGTTATCGCCTCAGTCCTTCCCAAAAGGTTACATTACACTCATCCATTTTCTAGATTTGTGTCTTAAAGGCTTGAACTCTATCTCCTAGTGGTTATACCAACTAATTTTCCCTTGCCAAGGATCCAGTTTGCATTTGTACAAAAGATTCCAGTAGGCTTTTCTCTGTCAGTTCCATCTCCCTCATCCTTCTAGCAGAAACTGATTAGTGGTAGGTGTTTTTACGATATTCCTATCGGTAATTTATTTTCTAACTTGATTACAAACGCTATTTTAGCCATGTTGTCCTTTAGGTTTTATGCGTGCATATGCTAGTCACAAAACTCTCATTTTGTTCCATATCAGTGTTGGGAAAAAAGAAACATTTCCCAAGCAGGTTCTCAAAGATTTCAATTATTTGTGAAGCCAACAGTATGCCCAGATTGAAGTAGGATTTAATTTTGAGGTTTTGTTCTTTTCTTACTGGGACAAAGGGTAAATTTTCCATAGTCTTGTCCAGTGTGAGACTTGAAATAAAACAGATATCTTGAAAACAGAAACTTTTCTAAGAGGGTAGTTAGTTAAAAGAGAGTAGTTTTTGATGAAAAGCTCATGCCACATTCAATTTGGTTTTCTGACCCACAGATTGGAGCCCAGGCTGGTAGAGCCCTTTGGGGAAAGCCTCAGAGAGTTTTCACTAGGGTGGGAACATATGTCAGCACCTCCTCTCTTTCCATCCCCTGAGAGGAGGGCTTTCCTTTCCTCTCTAGCCTGCTCCTGAGAGCCTACTGCTGCTCCCTGCAGAGTTCGAAGGAGAATCTGGGCCAACTGAATGTGTTTAGAGACTTGTGCTAAGAGACCTGTGGAAACAATGTTGCCCAAGAGGCATTTACCTTGATCTTTTCAAGCTCCTTTTGAAGAGCAGCCTTTGGGGGCAAACCAGATGTGCTTTCCTCCCACTGCCATTCTTTTCCCTTCCCTTCTGTGTGACATTTGGAAAAGTTCATTAGGAAGGATTATAGAGCATGCAGAATAAAGACACAGATGACTGGTTTGTAAGGAGGGTGGAAGCAGTGATATGCATCCCTTGGTTCCTTTTATTGGAATTGTCTGGTATTCCTGTCTGTGATTCTCCTCAAGCTTTTGGAAGGAGAGAAAAACCAAAATATCCCCCATGATTACAACAGGCCAGGGTTGAAATGTGCCAAGTGGTTTGTTGCCTGAGTTGGACCAGAGTCCTGTGGTTACTAAACTGCAGAATTAGCCAGTAGATGCCCCTGTGGTAAAATGTAGGATCTTAGAATTTACAGGGGATCTGCAGAGAAAGAAAAATGAGGACAGTCAGGAAATTATTACAAAATATTTGAGAACCCCAGTCTCAAAAACTGATTCATACAAATTAGGCCTACTGTTCTGAGGTGTATGTGGTTTGATAGGTGAACTAAGCTGAAATTAGAAAGAGATCATTTTAAGCTCCATTTGGGAGGCAAAACGTTCAAATTTCATGAATTACACTGAGTTTTAACCACCAAGCGTTGGTTATCCAGGTTCTGGACACATATACTAAGAAAGTTCTGAGCTGTGTTCTGAACTTTTGTTATATTTCTAATTTTAACTTGACTCAACATACAGAGAGGAATGGGAATGGATCCAAAAGCTTTCTGGCTCTGAATCTATGGAAAGTGTGGATCATACTTCTGACTGCCCCATGCAATTGTTCTTCTACGAGCTCCAGATGGCAGTGAAAGCTCTCCTTCAGCAGATCAATATACCTCTACACCAGGTACTAGACTTTACCATTTTTATCTTCTTTTTTTATGGCTCATGGAAACTGCATTGTAACATTAAGTGGGGTGTGTGTGTGTGTGTCTGTGTGTGTGTGTGTGTGTGTGAATTTTCCTTTACTTAAACACCACTTTGCAAGTGCATGCACATTTTGAATGGATGCCCACAGGTAGACACAGCCTGCGCTTCTGTTCCTTTCCTCCAGCTCCTCTGTGTTGGACCTCTTTCACATTTTCTGGACCCCACTGTACTATGGTCTGGTCAGCAAAAAAAAAAAAAAAAAAAAAAAAAAAATCAGTGGCTAGTCTACCTTAAAAGACAACCAGGCTCAGCTTCAAGATAGCATAAAGCAAAGAGAACATATAAATAAAGGTGTACTCACATGTACAAATGATTTCTCTAAGAATAGAAGGATAACGGTGGTATAATCTACAGCAATGTCCCAAGGATATGCCATGCTATTTTTTCCCAGAGAACTTTCTGTCAAAATTATTGTCGCATCTAAATCAAAATGTACAAATCTAACCTCCACTAATAAGCAACTTCAAGAAAAACTGTTGGCATAAAGGAGAATAGTAAAACATTTTTAGGCTCTGCCCAATAGGTTAACATGAGGTAGCATTATTTAATTTTTTTGGGGGGGGGCCTATGTTCATCAATCCTGCCTCCCTCCCCAAAACACACACACACACACACACGCACACACGCACGCACACACACACACACACACACACACATAATGAACCAAGTTTAGCCTGTAAACTGGGAGACCATTATAGGAGTGACTGGCTCTCTTTAAATACGAGAGAGAACCATGAATTGGCCTCTAACCCATGGAGGCAGGGGAATAAATTAGAGTTCTAAGAATGTCCTTCCATTGGGGTGCTCTTTCGATTTTAAGTCTAAAACAGCCAACGCTAATGAAGACTAAATTGCACAAGATGCCATAAAGACAATAGAGAAGCAACTGGATTATTCTAAAGGTGGCCGTATGTTCACTAGGAGAAAAAAAAATAAGAGCTCCACTTGTGACACTAGATACTATTAAAGGGTTTCTTGGACTTAGCAGGTTTGAAGCAGCTCATATTTCATTGGTGACTCTTGGGCTACATATACATGTTGGGAGAAGGCTGCCTAACTGCCTAACAGTGCATACAACTTTTTTTTTTTTTTTTTTTGGATACTTGTAAAATTTTCTCAGTCCTTGGCCAGAAACTACATTTTTCCCCCTTAACCAACTTAAATTGAAACTAGTGGATTTTTAATTCAATCCATTTTTGTTGCTTCATGTAATTATAGTCATCATTTTGAAAAGCCCACAGAATGCAATCATTTTCTGCTTTTATAAGAAGCATAAATGTTGTTTTCAGAGTTTATGTGGAACATTACTGCCTTAAATCTTGATTTTATATAGCATTATTAAATGGGCTGAACCCTAATATTTATGTTGTATAAAAATTCCAAGCTTGAAGTTGTGTAATTTTGTGAGATGTTTTATGCCAGTTTGGTGTTGTTTATGTAAGTGCCATGTTGTAACTCTCCTATTTTTCCTCCGCGCGTGTCCCTCTGCAGGCAAGGAACTTCCGCCTCTACACACAGGAGGTGTTGGAAATGGGTCACAATGTGTCCTTTCTTCTCCTGCTCCCTGCCTCAGACGACGTCTGTACAGCCCCAGGACAGAATAATCCTTACACCCCACACTCAGGGTTTCTTAACCTCCCTCTTCAGATGTTTGAACTTGGTATAGTAGCTTGTTTCACCTAGAAATATTAACCCAGCCTCCTTATAATAAAATCACAAAGTTATATCTGTTCCCCCTTGTCCCAGTGGAGGGTCAATAAATCACATGATGGCTTTGGCAACAACCCTTCCTAGAACTGTGTACAAGTCTGAGAAAAAGCAAAGCTCCAAGACTATGTGCCTGAGCAATAATTATTGAAACCTAGCAAAGGCCCAATGGAGAAGAAGGAATTCTAAACAGAAAGTTCAGTTATCAGGCTGGACTTCTTGCCTCCCTTCTGCTTTCTTAAAACGTAAATATAAAAACCGATGTTTTCATGAAAAGCACTGCCCCTTCTCTCTCTCTCTCTCACTCTCTTTTTCCCCTTCCCTCTCTCTCCCCACTTCCTTTCTCTCTCCTTTCCTCCCTTTCTCTCTCACCGTCCCCACATCCCCAACCAGAGAAAAAAATAATAATGAAATTAAAATGTAGAGTGCATATCACTTTGGAGGGGAAAAAAGCCTACAATTTTAAGTAGCACTGACTTATTAAATAGACTCTAAATTTCTGACAGACCATTTGAGAAATGGACAGGATCTCCCAGGATGCAATATTGTGATTATAATGTGGGATTCTGAATGGTGGAAGATCTTGTCCTGACTTTCAAAAATGAATAGCCTGGGCTCCAGTTTCTCTACTTTTGCAGAGACCCCTGCTGCCCACTGAGATTGTGAATAGGGAGGCTTTGTCCCCTTCCCATGCTTCATCTTGTAACAGGCCAGTAAGAGGCAATTAGCAAGAGTTCGGTCAGTTCAAATGAATTGTACAATTTGCAGGAGGGTGAGTGAGTGGGTGGGTGGAATGGAGGCAGACCCTCTCTGGATTGCTCCCCAGCCACCAGATTTAGAAGCAGACAAGGCCACTGCCTGATGTCTCATTTGAGCCCTGGGCAACTGCATCTGAATTTATCCCTCAAGGATGATATGCCTAAGCCTCTCAGTTTTCCTTGCTCCAAGCACTTCAGATGCCCAAAAACTGATGAACAGCAATTGTTACTTTCTAGAGGAAGGAGTGTTCTTACAAGAAGCTCAAATCAGACTCGTAGACTGGGACTTGAGAGTCCTGGATTCCCTATTGTGTGACACTGGCAATTGCTTAACCTTTCTACAGCTTTTCTGTGTCACACAATTAATCACATTGGCCATACCACTCCCAAGAGGCCTGGATGTGAATGTGACCATTTAATGAGTTCCTCAGCCAGAAAGCATTTTTAGTCTGTAATATAACAACACTGTTTGGGGCAGGGTATTTCCATAAGTGTCTATTCGGTGCCCACTGTGGAGATTTAGAGGTGAGTAAGAGAAAGGTTCTGCCCTCAAGGGGCTTTCTTATGGTGGCAGGAGTAAAATGAGAATGCAAATTATTACAAAACAAGGTAGAATATGCCAGAAATTGGAAGTGTTAATATTGAAAAAAAGAAAGCACATTCTCTCAAAGAAGATATGAGAAAGCCTTCATGGAGGGAAGGGTATCTGATGTGGGGTGTTGAAGAACAAACAGGATGTTAATAAACATAAATAAAAAGAAAACCTTTCTTGTTGGGGGAGTAGAATGAGCAAAAACATGAGAACAGAAGAATTCAGAAAGAATCGGGAAGAGAACAAGTGGTCCAGTTTGGCTAGATCAGAGAAATGTGAGGAAAAGGTGGGATGTAAATCTGTACAGACAAGGTGGGGCCATATTGGGCAATATCTCCAGCATCAGGCTGAGGAATCTGTTTATGACAGATGGGAAGCAGAGGTCAAAAACTTCAAAGATTATTTTATTCATCCAGTGTTAGGGTAGGAACGAAAATAAGAAGAAAAAGAAAGAAAGAAATACAGATATTTGAAAAAAAAAGAAAACTTGCCCCAAAGTAGGTAACTATTTAAATGATAAAGGGAGAAGTCTAAAGAATACTCTCATTGTTTTCAGCTTCAATGACTATGAGGCTATTGCTCCCTTTATCAGAAGTAAGGAAATCAGAGGGGAAGAAATGGTTTGCTGAAGGAAGTGATGCTTTTAGCTTTGAATATGTTGAGACTGAAGGTGCTAAGTCAACATCCAAGTGGACATGTTTCACTGGCAGTAGAAACGCAGGAGAGAAATTGGATACTAAACACAGAAATCTGTCCAGTGTCTATTAATAACAGCTGAAGCCATGAAAATGAATGATTTCCCAGGGATATATAATTGACAGAGAAAAGAATTAAAGAAAACATTTCACTGGAGAGCTAACCAGGATTCCATTCTGTGTTAAACAGTCATTGTTATTCCATGATTACAGGCAAAAATACATGAAATTCATTTCCCCATGCCTCAATGGCTTTGGTGGGGACAATCTACAACTTGGTATCAATCGTTATAATATACGTGACTCCTAAGGCCCTGAAGGTCCAAGCCATGCAAATATCCTCTCTAGCCTGTTTCTGTGAGACTCACACACTCTTCTTGAGTAGCCACCCTTTGTCCCACTGTTATTTTTCTCCATTTTATAATTTGGTGAAGTCTGTTAGCATCCATTTCTTTTCTTGATTCAGTTTTTCATTCATTCATCAATAAATATTCATTGAGTAGCCTACTATGTGCCAGGCACTATTCCAGGCACTGAAGAATCAACAATGAAAAAAATTCTCAAAGAGCTTACATTCCAGTGGAAGAGACAAATAACAAACCAATCAATAAACCATAATATTGTAAATATCAGAGAAGTGAAGGTCATGAAGGAAAATAAATCTGGCTAAGGGACTCGAGTGAAGTAAGCTGCACTTTATACAGCTGGGTGATCTGGGAAGGTCTCTGAAGAAGAAACATTTGAGCAGAGACCTAATATTTCCAGGCAATGAGAACAGTAAGTGCAAAGGCCTTAGAGTAAGAGTGTGCTTGGCTAAGAGATCAGCATATCTGGAGCATAGTAAGCAAAAGCAACAAAGATAGGAGATGAGGTCAGAGAGTCATGGGAGCTAGACCATGCAGGGCCTCACAGGCCATGTTAAGGAATTTTTACTTTAAGTATGTTGGAAATCCAATGAAGGATTTTGAGCGGTAGAGTAACGTATGAAAAGCTCTGCAAAATCCAGTGGTCATCCCGCTAAAAAATAAAAAATTTAAAAAATAATTTTTTTAAAGCTCAACTTTGTTTAACCCAGCATTTTCCAAATTCATTTGACGATGACTAGAGCAATGTTTTTCATGGGACCTATTAATAATCCATAGAACATATACTTTGGGATGTGATAGCCCTAGAACAGTGCTTCTCAAATTTTAACCTGCATAAGAATCACTTGGAGAGTTTGTTAAAATACAGATTCTTGGAGCCCAACCCCAGAGATGCTGAGTCAGTAGGTCCAGCAGGAGGCTGGAAAATTTACATTTCTAGTAAGTTCTCAGGTAATACTAATGCTGCTAATCCATGGACTACAATTTAAGTAGTATTGCCTATGACAAAGAGATTAATACATAAATACAAAACTAGAGATGTGGTTAACAAAGGAATTCAGGCAAATTCAACTGTGCCTGTCCTTTTTACCTGTTTTACCTCTTCACATTGCTAGAAGCAATATGAGAGCATCAGATACTTTCTTTCATCTATGAAAAATAGGCCATAGATCAAAGCCTGACTTTAAGATGGTTTTTCCTAGAGTAAGACATACTTTCTCACCTTCTTGGTCCTCCCTTGTTGCCATATCATTGGTAATCCAACTGATTAATGAGGACCATGTCAGTTTCCAGAAAAGACCACTTGGTTGGGCTCGGTTCCATTGGCATAAACAATTCTATTAGTCTTTTTTTAGGGACCGGAGGAAATGTTGCCAGCAGCAGAAAATTAATACACTCTCTAATACAATGATTATTGTACTTGAGCACCACCAGCAACAATTTCAAAAACACTTCTGGGCCTTGGTCTCAGTAAGAATCATGACAAACTCCATCTTATCCCCAAGCAATCAGAGCTTTCCAAGAGGAAGTTTATCATAACTACTTCCTCCATCAGGCATCTGGCCACTAAGCATTTAATGACACCTTATATAGGAACTTCCAAGGGCCTGCTACAGTGGTCCTAAGCCTCTCTAAGAAGGATGCTGAGCATTATTTTTTCTATAAGTAGGAAATTCTATTCATAGGTAGTTACATAGTAAAGGGTCAAGAGATACACTAAGCATTTCTGAGAAAGGAGAGAATGTTTTTGGAAATTCAGTCAGAACTCAGAAAATTTTAATAACCACATGGGAATTCTAATGAAACTTAAAAAGGTGTGAATTATGGGAATATGTAAATTATAATAGAATAAAGCATTGCACTATATTTCAGTTTGACTTGTATAAGTCATCCCTGTCCCCATGAAAGAATTTGAGATTTGGCAAACTGACCTTGTTCCTGCCAGTGGCCTAAGTGAATCATAAATAACTTGCTAACCAGCTATGGAAACTGCATCTGTGCCTATTCCAGCACTGCATAGATCTAGCAAAGCCAAAATGATAAAGGAGCTTAGTTCTCTGTCTCCTGGAATAAGGTCTAGACTGTAGCAAACCCACAGGCTATTCCTTCACAGGATTACTTGTGGGGTCAAGATAAATTGTCCTATTGGAGGATGTTATGAGATCAGGATGAGGAAGACTGAGCTGGGGCAAAATGAATTCACCAAAAATCCACTCCTCTTTCCACAGCCTGAAGGTTGACACTCTACCATCCTTTGGGTGGGAGCAGGATAGGACCCCTTTGCAGTAATAAAGCATGTTCCTGGGGGCCTACAAGCATCACTATTTACAAAGTTCCCAGGAACAGAAGGAAAAGCAGCATCATGAGCCCTT
The DNA here is from genome assembly GCF_029281585.2 of Gorilla gorilla gorilla. Lineage (NCBI taxonomy): Eukaryota > Metazoa > Chordata > Mammalia > Primates > Hominidae > Gorilla > Gorilla gorilla. The sequence continues at coordinate 35,576,585 of NC_073228.2, read as the reverse complement.
AGAAACTTTATCAGGTGACGTGGCCCCTTGAGGACTTGCCTAGCCTGCACAGAGGAGGTCACCCTGCCCTGACCTTGTGGGTGCTCACAACTGACAGCCGGCCTATGACAAGGAAAGTTGGCCTTTGTTGATTTCCTTGGCTTTATGATTTAAACCAATTGGACTAGAAAGACAAAAAAAAAACTAGGGAATTTTAAAAAATAGTAGTTTGAGGCCTGGTATATATTTCATTTACTGAGCTTCTGCTATATGCCAGGTACTGTGCTGGGACTGAACCATACAGACATTAATAAGGCACCATCTGCCCATCACAAGCTCAAAATCCGTTAGAGGATACAGGTATCCCTACCGATATTCTTCATAAAACGAAAGCACTGCTATAAGAGGCAGGCTATTGAGTTTCAAAGGAAAGACATCTAATTCTTCCTTACAGAGATAATACTTGAGCTGTATCTTGAAGGATAAACAGACATTCGGAATGGGAAAGAAAAGGCAGGGAGAAAAGGAAAACATTTTAAGCAGAAGGGACAGTATGTACAAAAGCTCAGAGACCTGCAGCCTGATTAAGTACACTCTTAATAGCTCATTGTGATGGATGCTTAAGGCATCTGAGGAAAAGTGACAGAGGATGAAGCTAAAAGTTTAAAAGATCAAAATCATACATGGCTACTTATATAACACTAAGAGGGTATGACTTTATCCCATAGGCAATAGGAAGCAAAGAAAAGATTTTAAGAAAAGGGCTGATGTGGTCTTATTAGATTTTGACAGCTCATGGAGGACTGATTGCAAGAGAGTAAAAAACAAATAAATCAGGCTGACACTGGATATCATGAGACAATTAAGCAATTAAGAGACTACCTCATGGGTCCACCTGGTCATATCTCACGGGTCCGTGAGTCCAAACCAAGGCAGCCTTGGTGGGGGTATAGAAGAGAGAGCAGAGAGATGAGGAATTTAGGAGTTAAAATGATGGAACTTTGTGATTGATTGGATGTGGTTGAAGAGCAAGATGAAGGAGCCAGAGAGTCTGAATAAGAGTGCCGAGACGGATAATGTTACCGTCTACTGAAATGGGCCATAGGAAGGAGGAACAGGTTTAAGGCAGGGGAGTGACGGTGAGGTCAGTATGACAAATGATGAGTTTTGAGGAACCTATGGAATATCCAGGCAGTGAGCCTAATGAAATCCAGGCCACAGGCTTGCAAGAAATGGCATAGTGTCAACCTTCATCCCTAATACCCATTTTACATGATTTAAGAGATCATTCCTTTATTCCACCTGTCAACTCATTCACTACTAGGAATCTTTAGAGGGGCACCTTGTGCCCCAGTTCTTTCTGACACCTTGGCAAAGACTCATTGAACTAAACGGACCCCAGGAGGTTATCTCGTTGATTCCTTGGCTTCCAAACTAGGCCACATGGCCCAGACTGATTAGGATTTTAGTGAGTTAGATATCCTTAGGAAGAATATCTTAATTCCAGTCCTGTTCTAATATTCTAATCACTACCACTAAATGCCTCATTCTTTCGGGGTAGTAAAAAGGTGTGGCAGAAGGACAAACATTTATTTTGTATCAGGTATGTGCCATATGCTGTGCTGGGCACTTTATATACATTGTATTACTTAATCCTAGGTAGGCATTATAATCCCTGTGTTAGAGATGAGAAAAGTGAGACTCCCAGAGGTCACGTGCCCACTGTCACACAGGTGGTGAGTGGCAGAAGTATGGTTCAAACCCAGTTCCGTCAGATGGCTAAACCCATGTACTTTCCACTGTACTATATTCCTAGTGTTGATGCCAACCTTATGTTAGTCTGCCACTATCTTATGTAGAAAAAAGAGGGAGAAAAATACCGCAGAAAGTTAGTCTTAGTCTGTGAATTACTAACAAATCATGTGGTCCAGCTAATGACATTATTGTAGCCTTATACCATTTTATCCGTAAAATGCATGAGATTCACATTTTTAAAAATTAGAAGCTTCCAGTCTGTCTTTCTTGCCTCAGTTATGGCTACCAAATGTATCATTGCTAAACCACAAAAGACTATGTTAAAGTAACATTTGTTAAAGTAACATTAAAGGGTCTGGATTTAAAAAAAAAAAAAACCACAAGAGTGGGGAAACTGAAGCGTTATAGTTGAAACCTCCTCATAACTCACTTGTGGTGCATGGCATGGACAGTGTGGGTGCTGTGAGACCACCCTGATCCAGGCTCCCACCACAGGGACACAACAAGAGAAAGCTGTGAACACCCCGGCTTGTAAGAATTCAGATCAGACTGATAGTGTTTCTTTTAAAGAAGTTATTCAGTGCCTCTCCCTATTTTTCCAGTCATATTTTAGAAACGGGAAAAAAAACAATTTTTTTTTTTTTACCTCTTGGTTTAGAAAGGCAGGGTGTGAGACACTTCACTCTTGTCACTTTCCAGCCAAGAGAGGACATCTGTCAAGTGCTAACAGGACATAATCCCTCCTTGAAAGGCATAAAGACACATTCAGGGAGCTACTAGGGTCAAGAGTAAGCTAAAAAGTCATTGAGATTCCTTCCTGTGGAGCTGCCAGGAAATATCATAGACCTGAAACACCTTTCCAAACAGGAAAATCAAGCCCACAGTAAAGGAAAGACAATGGAGAAAAGAGGAGCCTTCGGGTGAAGGGTCTGCCTCTTCAGATCCGTTCATGCATTTATTTATTTATTCATTTGGTCAATAAACCTTAATTGAGAAGCTATAATGTTCCATGTTTCAAGGACATAAAAATTAATAGGAGGCATAGTTCCTGCCCTCAGAGAAATCACAATCTAATGCCAAGGCAGTAAAGTAAACACATAAGTACAATGTAGTAGGATAAGTGTCATGAAATGTTTAGAAACAAATGCTCTAGGAGCACAAAAGAGGGAGAAACGAGTTCCACCTGGCAGGGAGATGTCAGTGAAAACTTTGCTGAGGAGAAAACATTTACCGTGAATCTTCAAGTATCACAAGTTGACCTGGAGGTATTAGTAAAGAAAGGTATGTGAGGAGGAGGAAAAGGCATGTTTCAAAGCATGGAAGTATAAAAGGACTCGTAATAAGTTCAGCTTGACCAAAGCTTAGGGTTGATGAGGGACTAGGGCTGGAAGGTGGCAGCATGAGGGAAGGTATGACTGAAAATATTCTCAAATCCTAGATCACAGGGAGTTTTCCTTATGGAGAGATGTTTGGATTTTGTCCTCAGGTCCAGAGGGAGCTCTGTAGAAGTCTTTAAGCAGGGAAATAGTATGAGAATTCGATCATTTGGGAGAAGCTCCATAGCTTGTCATTTACTGAGAGGGCATATGAAATCAGTTCTCTGTGTCAGGCAAAAAAAAAGTGCTAAACAGAGCAGAGAAGATGAGAAGGAACGATCTGACACCACAGAGAAAAATCAAACCAGGACGGAGGCCTCCTGAGTTGAGAAACACCTCCTTGAAATGAGGCATAGCTGGAGTAAGGATGGACCACTCACACTCTCACCCCATTCTTCTCTTCTACTTCCATGGAAGGAAAGACAGAGCACACTGCCCTGGCATTCACCTAAGATTTATCCCCAGAGAAAAAAAAGCAAGGAAGTAGTAGCCAGTGGTAACATGGGAATTGTAGGGTGGACAAAAATCTCTCAATATGCAGAAAAGTAGGGCTTCCTCATTGAGGTGTAGAGATGACCAATGCCCCATTTTGAGGTAGTGTGGTTTTAGCTTCCCTAAATGGCCAGATCTGGGTCTCAGGAATCAACATCTAATTACTACCTGTAATTACTACCTGTAATTAGATGTTCTTCCTAGAATTCCTCACTAAAGAAGCCAGAATAAAAATGTTTCAACAGACTTGTTGGGTTGTTAACAGCCCTATTTCCAAAGCATGGAACACACTGGTACAGGTCAGAGGTAAACAGAGTAAAAGAGGTTCTTGAAGAATGAGTCTCCAAATTCATCAATGCCCTGGAAGAAACCAGTACTATGATAGTCTGAATCAGGGTGCTTTCCTCATCCTACTAGAATCCAAAGTTACGGTATAAGATCAGAGCTGGTCAGAGAAGTACAGGAAATCTGACCATCTCAAGCTGCCTATACCAGGCTCAATCCTACACTGCTCTGTTCCTCCTGAAAAAAGGAAATGATGGAGATGAAGGCTGGACTCTTTCCTGTGATCTCTGTCCAATTATCTGTTGAGAGAAGAAAACCAAGTCTGCTGAAGACAAGAAATGGTCTGTCCAAGCAACAGCTCGTATCATCCATCCAGAGGGGCCAAGAAGCGGAGAGGCAGAAGAGGATCAAAGCCTATCATAATAGGCCCTTGGGGAAGTTTTGTAGTCAGACCAAAGACACTCTGAGAAAAGCATGTCTTCTGTCTTCTGGGGGTTCTGGCCTTGGAAAGGAGTAGGCAAGATATGTACTGGAAATCAGACATGAAAACCAAAACTAGGTTTCAAATTGCTACTTGGCTTTTTTTCTTTAAAGTGATAAGCAAGCTTATTTTCCCAGTATGTGTGTGTATATGTGTGTGTGTACACACACACACTCAATCAGCCCCAACTTTAGGGAAAAGTCCACATAACTACAGCTTTAGCCAACCCCACTTCCCCATACCTTACTAGGAGTTGGTAAACCTTAAAAGGGAATACTGTCTGACTAAAGCCAGACAACTGGCCCCTTAAGAGCACATTTATAATTTATTTATGGCTTAATATTTTCCACTGATAGGATTAATAAATCATGTTTTCATTCAACTTGTTTTCTCTGAGGTATGAATTTCTCTATTTTGATACCAGATCTTAACATGTTTTATTTTGCTTGTCCATTTTCCAGTTCATTTTTGCAGCTACAGAGAGAAATTTATTAGTCTGTATTGCCGCCTTTCTGCTGTTGTGGAGCTGGATTCTCTGAATACCCAACAGTCCCTCAGGGAAGCGATCTCAGACAGCGAGGTTGCAGCTGCCAAACAAAGACACCAGCAAGTTTTAGATTTCATTCAGGTAATTGTTTGTTCCTTCTGGGGTAAAAGGAAGGGAGAAGAGGCAGGGTGGAAAGGGTGAAAAGCCAAGCATGGGAAACGACAGCAGTCCAGGCTGATTCAAAGAACACGGTGTGTAAGTAGCCTATTGAGTTGGTTAAAATGTGGAGCTCAGGGAGATAAGTTTTCAAACAAAGCCTTAAGAAAAAGTTACAGATAATTCACAATATTACTAAGAAATGTTATCAGTCACCATGGTGGGTAGTGGTAGCTTTCCATACGGGAGAGAAAAATCACCCCCCAGAAACAGTAACTAGAATATTATTCTTACCTTGTAGCCCATTGACAATTCTAATGGAAAGAAAAATTGTATTAATTAATTCAATATCTCAGAGAAAAAGAAAATAAAATGACCTACCAGTTTATGTTAACCCAGATCCAATTAGAACTAAAACTCCTCACGTTTTGGGCTTCTTTCTCACAGAATTGACACTTTAATATGTGGCTGTTAAGATCAGAAAATGTGTTCCCCTTCCCATGGTCTTTTCTGGTAAAGCCTATGGTAACACCTCAGGGTCTTGTGAAAGGGGTACTGACTAGTAATCAAGAGAATTTGGATCTGGCCTGAAATTGCCTCTGAATCCCTTAGCCAAATCTTTCAATCTTTCTGTCCATCAGTTACTCAATTCACAAAATGAGTAGAATAGCAATAGCCCCATGATAAATATCACTATGATACATATTCAGTTCAATTTGATAAACCTTTATTAAACAACCAGGTGTCAGACACTGTATGCGAGACATAAAGTTGAATTAGACATGGTCTCTGATCTTAAGGAGTTTAAAATCTATCAGGGTAGATAAGAAATGTGTGTAAATACAATTTGTAAAATGTGCTAGGTGCCAAAAAAAAGATATACCAAAGCAAAACAAACAAACAAACAAATAAGTTTTGTGTCAGCACAAGAAAGTAAAAATTTACTTTCACTTGTATCAGAAACATTCCCATGAAGGATGTAATTGATATATAGCCTGGCCTACAAGGATAGGTTAGGTTACAGTAAGGTGAAACAGAATGTAGAGCATTCAAAGAGAAAGTATAAACAGATGAGGCAGACAGAGCAGAAAAATAGTATTTGGGGAATGATAAATAGTCAAGATTGGTTGGGGCATAAATTGAGTGATGAGAGGTAGAAATTAGGCAAGAAGGAAAGATGGCAATGATAGCAGATCACAAGGGCTTTATTAAAAGCCATAGTTAAGAAATCTGTACTTTTTTTCTGTAGGCAGTAGGGAGCTACCCAAAGTTTTGAAGAAAGTTAAGTCACAGGCTCTCAAAACTCTGTTTAGGATAGATTCAAGCAGTGAGGATACTCTTCCCGTATACATTGGTACAGCCATACTGGTTGTTTATTATAAGCATTCACTCTTATTGGTCATGCTCACCAAATAAGGATTTGAGAAGACTAAAGGCAGAGAAACCAGATAAGAAGCTATTATAACTATCCAGACAAGATGTTACGAGGACTTAAGATGAACGAACGCTGTGAACTTTGGGCAAAGAAATCTCTCTTAGTCCCAACAGTCCCAATCTCCTCATCTGTAAAATAGGGATGATAATAATAGGGTTATCTCATAATGTTACTGAGAGAATTCAATGAGATAATACATATAAGACACTCGGCAAAATGCCTGGCACATAGTAAGTATGTAATACATTATATATTCATTCATTCATTCATTCACAAGAAGGAGAAATTCTTTGAAATATGAATATGTGAGATTCGAGGTGTTTGAAACACTCAGGAAGAAAATATTGTAATTTACTTGCAAAGTGGAGAGCAGAAAAATCTTTAGGATTATCCTACTTTCCTCATCCCGTGAATGAGATATCTTAGGTGACCTCTCAGAATAGAGAAAGAACTTTCAAGAAGTTACTTTCTCCATTGGCCTGAGAATGTAGAATTTAAACATTCAAAACATTTACTTCATTGATTTCATTTCCAGTAAAAATGGAACACAGATGGTGGGGAAGGGGTGGGAAAAGGAAGAGTGCAGCATGAGGAGAATACGAAAGACTGGCTTATTTTTGAACCCCATATAAAGGATAGTGGAGCATAGTAAGAATAACAACAGATCAGAAGTTGGTCCCAGAGGAGGTTGGGAGGCTGAGATGGTAGGATCTCTTGAGCCCAGAAGTTCAAGACCAGCCTGGGCCACACAGTGAGACTCCATCTCTATTAAATAAAAATAAAAAATAAAAAGAAGTCAAGGAGCACACATTTTTAGTCCCAAATCTTCTGATAAACTCTGGAGTACTGGACAATTCATTTATCTCTGGGGGCCTCAATTTCCTCATATGTAAAATGAAAGAACTGGACTAGATGACTTCTGTGGGTCTAATTGGCTCTAACGTTTTATGACTTAACAACCAGAGATATTTTTAGAGGAACACTTCTCTACCCACGCCTTAGGTTCTGTTTCTGCCTTATTCCACTTATGCCTCCGTGAATCCAGTATGTTCCTCCAACAAGGAGGCTGACTTTCTTCAGTCCGTTGTGTTCTCAAACTCTTCCCAGAGTTCCCTGGCTTTATTCCTACTCCCTGACCACTACCCTTGCTCCTTTCTTTTTCATGTAGCCTAGGGCTCCACTGCCTTTTTCTCTTCTTTTATGTCACACCATTAAGTGGGTTGGATAAAGGCAGGCCAGGCTGGGAATTCTTCAAAGTTCTAGCCCGCTCTGGTCTCCCAAGGCAGGTAACTTGAGAGCCCTCTCTACATACTTCCCTTCCAGTCAGCCAGGTACACACAGACTTGGATAAAAGCCAATTCTCAAAGGGTTCAAAATATAACTTCTTGGTCTGGGTAAAACAAGACCATCTCCCTACACCCATAGCCTTCAATGAACCACCTTGCTTCTCCCAACATGGATAACTTCACTGAGTGGAGACAATTCAATATCATCTCTCCCTTTATGTTGACTTTGTGGTCTCGGTCTCTCTCTCTGTCTCTCTCTCTCTCTCTCTCTCTCACTCACTCACTCTGTCTCTCAAAATGAAAACCAGCTGTAGCCACTCACCCATTGGTGTTCACAGCTCAGCCCACCACACACCATAACCTGCAGAGGTGACCGCCAGTTGTGAGAGCATTTGTATGATTCCAGATCTAAGACAGTGTTGAAGTCACTACACAAACCAAACATTGTAAAGAGCAAGGGAGTCTATGTAAATACAGTTAGGAAAAGAAGCCAAGGAGTGCAGCCAGAAAGGGGGAGGGCTGGGCCAGGGGAGGTGTAGAAAATCATAGATAAGGCATACAGGCTTTATAGACAGCACATGCAGCAGAAATGTCAAAGTGTGAAGACCTGGAGCTTGGCATATTTTGAGCTGCTAAAGCCTAAAGGGCAATTAGGCTATAATTTATATACTGTAATGCTTCAAATGCTCCTAAGCTGTAATAGAAACACAGCTCATTAAATATAGCCAATCTATCATCCCCTTGAGCACCTTGTAGCTGTGCTGCAAGAAAACCAATCACCTTTACATTTTAATAAAAATATTATCTTGCCTGAGTAAAGAGAAAGGAATATAATTTACGAGATGAAAACTGAAATTTTTAAGGGGCAGGGTGAGAAATGGATGCATAACTTTTAATCAACAGACCTAGGGAATTCATGGTCTTTCTTTTTTAAAATGTGTCAGCAAGTCTTTAGAAGGTGAATTTGGACCTTAAAATCAGGGGGATTATGTTGTCAGTTACTTTCGGATCAGCAGTATAAGGTAAAATGGGTGAAAATTGGCCTTCTTTTGGAGCAATTAGCTAAGTCTCATTAAACTCAATCCACAGGCCTCCCTATACCCATATGGTTTTTAAGTTTTTTCTTCAGTTAAGACCTCTTCACGTCACTGAGAAAAATTAAGAAGTAAATATTGTTTCTACATACTTTTAAAAAAATTTCTACGCTAAATCCCTCTATTCATCCTCAGCAATAAAGCTGAAACAATCTTATCCAAAGAGAGCAGGTAGATTATTTATTAATAATTATATTGGCCTCCTAGGGTTGCTGTAACAAATTCCCATAAACCGGGTGGCTTAAAATAACAGAAATGTATTCCCTCACAGCTCTGGAGACCAGAGGTTTGAAATTAAAGTGTTGGCAAGGCCACACTCCCTCTGGAGGCTCTAGAGGAGAATCTAGTCTCTGCCTCTTCAGTTTCTGATGGCTGTTAGCATTCCTTGACTTCTGGCCACATCATTTCACTCTTTCTGTACTCACATTGCCTCCTTCTCTTATGTCTGACAAATCTCCCTCTGCCTCACTCTTATAAGAATGTCCTTATGAGGACATCTGTTGTTAGAATTAGGATCCACAGAGAAAATCCAAGATAAACGCCTCCTCTCAAAATCCTAAACTTAATCGTATCTTTTGCCATATAAAGTAATATTTACTTTGTATCATATCAAATAATATTCACAGGTTCTGGAGATTAGGATATGGATGTATTATGGGGGGTTCCATATTCAGCCCACTACAGTAATCATCATTGTCATTATAAAAACTGAAAATTTTATAACAATATGTAATTGATAAAGTACACTCATCTACATTATCTTACTTAATCCTTATAATAACTCTGTTTGTGGGTAGAGATCTAAAGAATTAGATCATTCATTCATTCATTAAACAGTCATTTTTTGAGTACATACCTACTCTGCAAAGCTGAAAGCAAAAAATACCACAACACAATCCCTGTCCTTGTCGGGCACTCTAAAAGCTATCCACAGTCATGTGGTGCCTTTAAAATAACTTTCAACAAGCTTATGTTGCATGAGGTAGGGCCAGTAAAAGCCAGCTGAGAGAACAACAATCTCATTGGGAAAATTCATCTGAGTCTCATCTGGGATTCCCACTTTGGCTTTATCCCCAGACTTTAGATTTCTCCCTTCAAAATGGCTTAGTGCCTCCTCATGGGCCTGCCTACTGCTGAACTTCCTGCCCAACTGACCAAGCTAAAAAAGCCTGAAGCTCAATCTCATGCTTTCATCACTGGCCCTGAACACTCTGCTGAGTCTTGTCACCACAGGAGTGACAAGAACTAGAAAGCAAGGGAAAACGGCTGTAAGACCATACACTGCCTTTCACTAGTTCACTCTAGCTAGCTTTTCACTCAACTTGGCGGACTGAATGTCAGACCTACTCTGTGTTTGTTGGGAGGACCAGGTTTGTGGATATTCTTAATGAGTAGGTTTTAAGTACAGATTAAAGGCCTATCAAGAAATTTTGAAAATAAAATATAACACTGGGTAGTGTTTTAGTTTTAAAACTTCCACAATCAGAGAGAGAGATTAACCTTGCATGACTCACATAATGAATACCTTCTATCTGGAAGTTAGGTAATACCAAATTTCCAAATGTTCCTGAAAAATAAATCCTAAAGTTTCAGAGCTGGAAGGGAACTTAGACATCATGTAGACTAACTACCTCTTCTTACAGTTGAGTAAATGGGCCCCAAGAAGTTAATGGCTTGCCCAAGTCATCGAGTGAAATTAAATAGAAAGCCTACCACAAATTCCAGGGTCATAAGAAAAAATATGTTTAACCAACAGCCCCTCCTTGAGATAGAATAACAAAAAAGCTCATGGCCCATGTGTATCAAGATCTGGAAAACTTTCATCATCTAATATATAGAGAGACACAAAAATCTGAGTGAATTTTATGCAATAGGCTTCAAGGAAACTACTATTGTACTTTATAATGAAAATATCATTAAAATGACTTTGATAACCCAAAAATCAAAACGGAACAACCTAAAATGGACTACTCTAGAAATGTAAGGATGTTTAAATTATTTAAGATTAAACTGTTAAGGCCGTTTTGAACTTTAGAAGCCCTTACGCTATATGTAAGAAAGTAGTAAGTCTAATATATGAAGTTAATTATTTTCTATTAACATAGGTCCAAAAACCTCTACTTAGCAAAAATATTCCAGTAGAGCTTTGCTTTTCTAGTTCACATATAAGAACTAGGACTACGTTTCTTTCTTAAGATATTCTGAAATTCAGGCTTTATCATATGCCTTCACAATATCTTAATGAGGAATATTTAATTATAATCTGGGATATAATAACCCTTTATATGTATGAGCAATGTACCCTGAGGCATCACAAAGCACTTTCGAATTCATTATTTCACCTAAACATCCCAGCAACCCTGGGAGGTATAAATGGAAAATGTTTTGGCCACATTTTACAAATAAAGCAACTAAGGCTCAAAAAGGTCAAGTGACTTGCTATGAGTTAGTATAGTGCTAATAAGTGATATATTCCAGCTAGCATCTAAGTCTTCTACTATTTTCACTAAATGACAGAGCTTCTCTGGTAAAAATACGCAAAACAAAAAATATTACAAAAAAAGAGGTATTTTCTGGCTTAACAAATCTATGTTAAAAATATTTTACTCTTGCTCAAAGCCAATATTGCGGAAAATGGATCATCTTGGACTCTCAGGGAAATGTATTCCTTTTTAATCACTGCTTGATAACTTACTGTCTTTTACCATTTTATTCCAAAGCAAATAGATGAAGTCTGGCGTGAAATGAGATGGATCATGGATGCTCTACAGTATGCAAGATACAAACAACCAGTTTCTGGCTTGCCCATCACTAAGCTGATAGACCCCTCAGATGAGCAGAGCCTAAAGAAGATCAATTCTACATCATCATCACATATAGACTGTCTTCCATCCCCACCCCCATCCCCAGAGATGCACAGAAGAAAGGCAGTGAGTGGTAAGCAATGAGATCTGAAGTTCTGTTGTTTAGTCCCTGGACTTTTGATCCTCTCTTCACTGATGAGGACTTTTATGCTGAGGTATTGGTTCCAGAAAGTGGATGAAAACACTGCTGAGGGGTAAGAGTCTAACAGCATAGAGGAAACAAAATCAGAACAGTGGAGGAATAGGAAACTAGAGCAGTAACCTAAGATCAATGCCATTTAGGGACAGGGAAGAGTCATTCCAGTTCTAGGTCACACTTACAAGATGCAAAAGGATATAAAACAGGGATACAGCTTCAAAGATGCAGAATGGGGACCACTGTGATGCCAAGTGAGGGCCACAAAAGCCAAGGGAATCTGAGCAAGACAAACTAAGGAAAGAGAACAGGCCCAACCTCTATTAAATAGCATCTGACAAGAACGAGGCAGGAAACAGGCCCAAACCTGGGTGAGAGTTTGGGAAAAACTTCCCATCCACATAGCACAATGTTCTAGAGTGGAAGGTGGGAAAGAGAGAAACCTTGGATAAACTAGAATCCTGAAACTGAGTCCATGTAAGTAGCTTGGCCTCATCATGGATATAATGAACTTTAAACAAGCTGGAGAAGATACCTAGCAAGGCACCTCTCCACCCTTGAGTATTAAGTCTAACAGCAAAAACCTGACTGGGTTAATATGAATTTCTACAAAATACCTCTATGCTTATAAGCAGAAAGAAAGCATACTAGGTAAAGGCAATAAAAAGCTCTTAGCCATGCTAAGGCTAGTGCCATTTTCTAGTCAATTAAAGTAATGGCGATTCAAAGCATCTTTCTTGATTCTATAGTTTGCAAGAGCTCCAATTTTGTAAGCTTCATAATATTTTTAATAAATAGGCCTGATTTGTGGATTTGTCCCATAGGGGGCGGCATGGTGTAACAGAAAGAGCTTGCACTTAGAAATCAGAGACCTGGATTCAAATCCCAGCTTTGTTTTACTAGCTGTATGAGCTTGAACAGATTACTACATCTGGCACTCAGTTTCCATGTATGTAAAATGAGAATAATATCTATACCTTGAAGAGTTACTTGTGAATAAGGTAATCTATATCAAAGATGCATGTCATATAATGGACAATATATTGTCAATATCCTATTTAATGTTATTTTTATTATAGAAAACTTTACTGGGAATCTGAGCCTTTTCTATGAGTAAGTTTGTGTCTGCACCTATATTTTTAAAACTCCAATGTGTAAAGTCAAAACTTGGCAAGTGGAAGAACTTAGGTGACAGCTAATTTACATTACCAAAGGAGTCTATGACTTACCAAATAACAAAATATTTAAGTAGAGTTTCTAGAGTGCATTTTTATAGACTGCCACTGGGCTAGAGATACAAATCAAATATCATCTCTGCCAGAAGTTAGGCTAATAAGAGAAACAGATATATTAACAAAAAATTACCTGGTAATTGTCTACCTGCTATGAAGTTATCAGTATTAAACTCTTATGATCAAAGAGAGCCTCCTGGAGGAGATGACGGAATCTGGTATGAAGGATAAGCAGGAGTTGAGCAGAAAAACAGGAAAGAGAAGAGCATTATAGGCAGAGAAAGCAGATTGTACAACTGTTTATAGTTTAGGGAATTGCAAGCAGTTTGGCTGAAACTCAGGATCTAAGAACATTGTTCATTCTTTTCTTTCTATTTAAAAAATATATATTTACTGGCCACCCTCTATGTGCCAGGCTCTCTTCGAAGTAACAGGGATACAGTGATACATAAAGCAAAATATCTGCTCCCATAGAGCATACTTACATTCTAGAAACAGGGACAAAGAGTGAAAACATAAACAAACAAGATAATTTCAGATCGTGAAAATTCCAATGTATAATACAAAACAGCAGTAGGGGTGGGAGCAGGCAGGAAGTGTGTTGAATTCACTAGGATGATGATCAGCAGAGACCTATCTGGAAAGATGACATTTGAACCAACCCCAGAAGAAGAAGCTAGTAATGCAGAGTTCTGGAGTTGGAATATTCCAGACAATAAAACAGCAAAAGGCCCTGAGGTAGGTGAGGGACAGAAAGAAGGCCAAGATCTTTGACACACAGTGAACAAAAGGGCGGATCGTGAGAGACAGGGTAGAGAGCAAGACAGAAGCCAGAAGCCAGAGTAGGCAGGGTTCTGCAGGTCATAGTAAAAAGTCTGGATTTTATCCCGCTTGTGATGGAAAGCCATTGGAAACTTTTAAGCAAGGATTGATATAATCTGATCTGTAAAATCAAATCTGGTTGCTTTATGAAGAGACCATAAGGGAAAATTATTGAAGCAGGGAGGCAACTTAGAAAGTTATTAACAAAGGAGACACCAAGTTTTCTGGCTTGGGTGCCTCATGGTATCATGATGGCACTTACCAAAAAAAAGGTAAGAGAGAAGGAAAAACAAGCTTGGGTGGTTGGGCATGTTGAATTTGCATTGGCTTTGGAACATTCCGTAAAAAAGAAACATTCAGGAGAAAACAAGCTGCATGGAGTCTAGAACTCAGGAAAGAAAACTGAGCTAATATTATAGATTTAAGAATTTGTTTACATGTGAATGATGTTTGAAGCTAGGAAAATGCTTGGGATTCCCTGGAAAGAGGAGGTAGAATAAGAAGAGGAGACTGTGGAAGGATCCCTGTGGAATGGAGCATCAAGACCTATTAGACTAAGAGGGAACAACCAGAGAAAGAAGATTAAAAAAACAAGAAAGTAGTGGCACAGAATCAAAATGTGTAGAGAAAGGTTAAATTCAAAACCTGAAAAGCTTCAGTTGTTTTGCTTTTCTCAACAAGGAAGTCATCAGTGATCTAGATGAGAGCAGTTTTTGAAAAGAAAGAAATAGAAACTGAACAGAAGCTAATCAGGGATTAAACGAGAGGTAAAGAAGTAGGACAGGAATTTTCACTCTTTTAAAATCTTGGCTGCAAAAGGGAAGAAGGAGGGAAGGTAGTAGCTAGAGAAGTGTAGGGTTGAAAGGGCATTTTTTAAGGCAGGAAAGCTATGTATGCTACGATGTCCCACAATTTGTTTAACTCTACAAACAACTCTTCATTTCTATTTCCACCTTCGCAGCCCCTGTCTGCCCTCTCAGCTCACAGAAACTTCCCAGTGTTTAATCTTCTCTTGGCCACAGGGTCCTTAGTGGATTCCTCCCTGGTTGTATGAGGGTGGCCTTCTCTATGCCACAGAAGTGCCAAACTCTCACGTTGGCCTGAAGACGGGTTGCACCACTCCCTGCTAAGAGGATCTGGCCAATTACATTCAGATTTTATTATTAACTTAAAATGTGAGCGATCATCATTCTGTTTCTTAAAATATAACTCTCTCTTGGGTCCATTTACTTCTTGGAAGCCAAGATTCCATGAGCTATGAAACACAAAGATGTGGAAAGCAGCAAATGACAAATGGAACCCAGTGATGGGGAAGTGCTGTTGAAAACTGGGGAGAAACATTTAGTGTCCTACCCCTCACAAAAGCAGAAGCATTTCAGAGCAATGAAATCTGTCACTGCATTCTCTGTCCTTCCCACAAGTGTGACCACTTTGAATTGTTCAAAAGCCATTTATGAAAAGGGGGAAATGCAATTTAGAAGAACATACCTGCTGGGTTACCCAGAGGGCAAAGTTTGCAGCATAATTCCATTCTGTGTGTATAGGATTCACTAACTTCAAAGGAGCCTGCTAGAAATATAGAGCCTATCACAAACCTAGCCTCTGGTGCCAGCCCAAGATTCTGTTTTAAGGCTGTTGAGTATCTTGAATTGGTTGTGTATATCTTTTGGGAGTAGGTGGATGGAGAATGGAACTCTTTCACTTACTTCCCATTTCTGTGTGGTTTTCAAAACACAAAGTAGAACTCCTGTGAGTCAATTAAAATTAAGCATCTCTCAAGGACCCAAGGGGGAAAGTTGGCTCCTAGAAAATGCAGCTCAAGGCAGGGGGTGGAATGATTTGGTCCATCACATGGGTATTTTGGTGTTTTCTCTCCCACTCCTTTTCTGTGGATATAGTGGTCACAGGCAGCAGCAATTTTTTTTTTCCAATACTGCTGTTTCTCCTAGTGACACATGGGTGAGGCAATAGAGGGGAGGGGGGTGTTGTTTCCTTCAGATGCATTTGAAGGTTATCCTGATCTTCCAAATGTAAATCTTGGTAACCTTTTTCCAGATGATGTTAAGAGTACTATGGCATAAAATACACAGCTCAAAAAAATCAACAGGAATCTGGAGATATTATTTCTCTTGGGATATCAGAAGGTGAACAAACCCCGGAGGTTCTACTGAAGGCCTGATGAAAGATTCAGTAAAAGTCTTCATTTATAAATTATTTAAGTCTACTCAAACACAGTGGAAATAAATTCACTGAAGCACAAATTTCATATATATATATAGAGAGAGAGAGAGAGAGAGACAGTGGTACATTAAAACTGTGAAGATAGATTTTTGGGCAAATATGGATTATTATCCTTTTCTTTCTGTTCTGCCATGCCCCCTGCCTTTAAGAAAAAAGCAATAGCTTTAAGTCAATTATTCTTTCCTGAAATGTCATCTCCCCATAACGCCCTCAAAATCCACATCAACTCTACTCTGCTGTTGTTGGCCTGACCCACAGAGACCAGGAGTTACAACACTCATTACAATGGCAAGAAAGCCAAGCTTCCTAAGCCAGCACTAATACTATGAGCAGAACTTTCATCAAACAGCTCCTGGGTCAACCAGAGGGGAAATTCAAGGTTTTACCAGTCCTGGCCTGCCCAGTGGGCCCTCTCAGGGAAATTGAGGAGCATAAGCAAGTTTATTAAAATAACAACTGGGCAAGGTGCCTACAATGGTTAATGGAGCATATGGCCGGAATCTGGGGATGGAAGCTGCACTTTGCATTCTTTTCCAGGAAGGGAGGGAGCAGCAGTGGCCTAAGTCCTTGGAAACTCTCCTCAGTGCCCTGGCTGGCATCCTGGAGATTTTCCCAGACTGTTCTGGGAGGGGTATCCCACTCTAAGCAATAGGTTCCACTAAGTCTTCTAATAAATAATACAATCACCATGCAAGTCAAATATTTAGATTCCAACTACAGCAGTGTTTCCCAAGTGTGGGTCCATGAACCAAGGAGATAATATTTACCCCTTAATATTCAAGCTCTTTTGTATCGCCTTCCTAGGTTACTATGATTATAACTAGGTCTTCTCTTGAAATCAAGAGAAGCTTTAAGTCAATAGTCTTTCCTGAAATGTCATCTCCCCATCTTTCCTGAAATGAAATCTCCTATCTCTCATGTTCTGGGAGCTACAGGAAATCAGTTATATCACTCACTAATTCACTCTAAAATGTAGGTTAGGAAATCTACTGAACTAGATCATCACCAGCAGAAGATACCATACAAGAAATTATTATTCACCTTTATTATCAATAGCATTCTCACCTTGAAGTATATCTGATTACTGGTTTATATTTTAATGATCTTAATATGTTATTCTCTATTTAGGGTGAAGAGAATTTCAATATTAATATCTTCTGTTTTTAAGGCACTTAAAGCATCTTTTTTTTTTTTTTTTTTTTTTTGAGGCAGAGATTTACTCTGTTGCCCAGGCTGGAGTGCAGTGGCACAAATTTGGCTCACTGCAACCTCTGACTCCCAGGTTCAAGTGATTCTCGTGCTCAGCCTCCCGAGTAGCTGGGATTACAGGTGCCCACCACCACACCTGGCTAATTTTTGGATTTTTTTTTTTTTTTTTTTTTTTTTAGTAAACACAGGGTTGCATCAGATTGGCCAGGCTGGTCTCGAACTCCTGACCTCAAGTGATCCACCCGCCTCGGCCTCCCAAAGTGCTGGGATTACAGGTGTGAGCCACCGCACCCAGCCCACTTAAAGTATCTTTGACAAACTAAATTACTCCTCATAGTACTTATTCATAGTACCAGTTCACAGAAGCTAAATGATTTGCTCAAGATCATATATGCAGTAGGTAGCAAGACAGGACTTCAGTCCAGGTTTCTCTAATTTTAAGACAATTGTTCTTTCTGCTATATTTGGGCTGGCTCTTCAGTCAAATATCAGCAAAGATAAAGCAAAATTATCTGGGTGATTGTTTCAGGAATCAATGGTAGATTAAGTAAATTAGATCCTTTCAGGATGCATTGCTTTTAGTATTATTTCTAAGAGACAGTCAAATATCACTATTCGTTATGCTCCCAGATTTCAATATTTGTTTCAGTTTCAATTCCACTCAGCATGCTTTAATGAGAGCCTTCTATGTACCATTTGTAGCACAAGAGGTTACAAATACAATGATGATTAAGACACAGTGTAGTTGGGAGGTCTTCATAGTCCACTCATATGTCCATGTTCAGACTATATGATCTGGGAAATACAAAAGATTCTACACATCCCTTTGCTTGATTTGTTCCTTAGCCCATTCCTTTGTTGACTGACTTATTCAATATTTACTAAGCAGAGATGAGTAAGACATACATACTGCATGCTCACTAGGGTTCATGGTCCAATGAGGAAGACAAATAGGAAAATGGATAATTTATAATAAAACTTGGTAAATGCAGTTACAGAGATATAAATAAAATGCTCTAAGAGGCAAAAGAACTGCGCAACTAACTCCACCTGGGGAAAACAATACAGGCTGTCCTTGAGAGACTGGGTCTTAAAATATGATACTCCATTAAAATATTAGACTGTCAGCTCATTTAAGGCACATTTCATATACTCCTTAGTCCCCTCCAAACAGTATGTTCTCACCATTCATATGTTGGGAGATCAAAATACCGACATATTTTGCAAAGTGCTTGACTATGGACTGAAAGTGTTGCAAACTTCAGTGGTTGCTTCCAGTTCTAGTAATTTTTACTATCAGTCTTCTACTGGCCCCCAAAAACTATGTCCATGTCTGAACCCTCATAACCTATGAAAGTGACATTATTTGTTTTTTTGTTTGTTTGTTTGTTTATTTGTTTTTTATTATACTTTAAGTTCTAGGGTACATGTGCACGACATGCAAGTTTGTTACATATGTATACATGCGCCATGTTGGTGTGCTGCACCCATTAACTCGTCATTTATATTAGGTATATCTCCTGATGCTATCCCTCCCCCCTCCCACCACCCCATGATAGGCCCCGGTGTGTGATGTTCCCCTTCCTGTGAACGTGACATTATTTGAAAAAAGGGTCACTGCAGATGAAATTAAAGATCTTGTGATGAGATCATCCTGGATTATATGGGTGGATCCTACACCCAATGAAAAGTTCCCTTATAAGAGACAGAAAAGAAGGCACAGACACAGAAAAGAGGCCATGAGAAGACAGAAGCAGAGATAGCAGTGGCATGCTCACAAGAAATGCTGACAGCCACCAGAAGCTAGAAGAGGCAAGAGAAAGTATTCTCCCCCTAGAACCTCCAGAGGGAGTGTGGCCTTGCTGACACCTTGATTTCAAACTCTGGCTTCCAGAGCTGTAAAAGAATAAATTTTTGTTGTTTTAAGCCACCCAGTATGTGGTAATTTGTTCCAGCAGCCACAGGAAACTAATACAAGATCTAGTATGTTTCTCTAGTAGCAGCAATGTCAAGAAGCCCTAAGAGTTTAAGTAATTTAACTCTGTGTACCACAAAAAGTGAATTAGATGAACTAAGTGCCACTCCTCAGGAAGTTTCCACAGAGAGTCATGGAAATGCTAAGGTGGATGGCAGCACAGCAAGTCTTTGTAGTGAGACAGATTTACATTTGGCTGCCTATTCTACCACTTATCAAGAATACAAATTGGAAAATTTGATAAGCCTAAGCTTCAGTATTCTGATCTGCAAAATGAGAATTGCTGTAAGTGTTAAACAAAATAAAGCACTTAGAGTTCTTAGCATTATGGCTGGCTCACAGTAAGCACTAGGTAAATATCAGATATTGTTATTACCATTGTGGATACATGCACACAGCTGAACACACTGATCAGATAAACGAAGAAGGAAGTTCAACTACAGTCAATTATGAATTCTTTGCCTGGGTCCTATTTCAAGAGCAATTTCAAATCCTCAGTTATGTTCTCTTCTTCCTCACTCTTAAGGCACCTACCCCTGCTATCATCAAAAACAATCAACAATTTTGAAATCGTATTACTTGCAGTGTCCTAATTTTCCCACTAAAGATTGGAAAAAGTACTAAGGCTTTTTTAAAGAATATCAAAGTTATTTAGCCCAGGCCTTTATACATTTCTCTCCTTTTAACCTGGAAATATATGTTTCTTCTTTCCTAACCACTTACCTCTGAGGACAATGTGTCCTTCCATCTTTCTCACAAAGCACCAATGCCAGCATTGGTGCTCACAATTGATCACCCCTCCTTATTATATTATCATCCTCACCACTCATATATTCAACCATTCTCTCTCCAATAGTTTCTTCTTCTCCACACTCACAAATACCTTCCTTCAGCTTTGCTACCCACATACTCTCAGTTCATCCCCTCCTTGATGTTTTGGCTTCCCCTCAGCTCAACCTGTCCCAAATTAAACCATCGATTCTACCACCCAACCCAAATCAGAACTGAAATTTAACTCCTTTAGTTTAATTTCCTATCTTCCCAGGAATCACAGTTTGATATCTACTAATAACTTTGAGGCCTATACACTCGCTTCTCCCAGTTATCTGGAACACTTGTCCCTAAAACTATCACATAGCTGGTTCCTTCTGATCATTGGGTTCTTACCCAGACTCCCCTTTGTACAGTGATGCTTCCTCCCCTGGCCACCTTATCAAAAGCATCTTCCTCCTAAGTCACTCTTTCGTTAAAATCCACTTTCATTGTCTTCACAGAACTTCATACTACCCAAAATTAATCTTATGTGTTTTCTGACTTATTGTCTAATCCACTCTCTTTGAGCTATTTGAAAGCAGAGACCATGTCTGTCTAGCACAAAATAACTGTTCCATAAACATCTTTCAATGAATGACTTTCCTGGACTTCTATTTTCTTCCACACAACCACAGCTCTTGCTTAGCCCCACAGCCTGAACAAGATAAATATTTGGAGGGAAAATGTAGCTTGGACCACAGCTTCCCAGCTGGCCTCCCTGCTATCTCTTCTTCAGCATGTTCATCTTACATCCTAGTTGCTGTCCTAAATCATAGCTCTCATCTTGTCAATTCTTCAAAATTCTTTGATGACTACCCACTGGCTACAAAATAAGGTACAAACTCCTTATCTAAGCATTCAGTACCCTCCTCTGGTTCCACCCTACCTTTTTAAAAATTGAATGCTGTTTTTAAAAATATGTTTTTTGAAATAATTATAGACCCTGAAGATTACAAAGAAATGTACAGGAAGTCCCATGCACCCTTCCTTCAGCCACCCCACAATTTTAACATTTTATACAACTCATATAATATCAAAACGGGACTACTTGTGCTCTTTCTTTTTCCTCTTTGTTTCTAATCCTCTTATCGTTTGTATATTTACTATTAAAAGCTACCTCCAGTCATTTTTAAAAGTGGATGAAGACATAAATACAGACATAGAGATGAATGAATGGAGGGAGAAAAATAAATGAAATGATAGAGTATTTCATCAATCCTGTCCCGATAAAATATAATCCCTCTTTCCTATATACCTACACTTATTTGCTGAACTTCTCTTATAAAACGTATGTTCTGCCACAGTCTCACAGATGCATACTTTCTTTATACATCCATTAAAACAGTAAACTCCCTAGAGACAGATATAATTTCGTATTAATTTTATATCCACTCAAGCACCAAGTACAGTGCTTCTATTAGAGCAGGATCTCAAGTAATATAGAATCTTCATTGTGAATGAATGGATGAATTAAATATCTCTGCCCCAAGAGTAATTAAATATCTCTGCCCCAACAGCTGGGGCAGCTCCTTCCTAATGGAGGTTATGTTTGAGGAAAACCTTGAACAGATCAGTAGAACTCAAAAAGGCAGAAGAGGGAATCCTTTTATTGGTAGCCATTATTTAAAGAACATATAAATTTATCTCATCCTTTGTAGCTGCTGGATAATATTCCATATACAGATGCGCCACAATTTATTTAACCATACTCCTATTGGCTAGGATAAATTTTGGTTTCGCAAAGACCCAAATAAGAATGTCATAAACACAAGATACTTTCTCTCTTGTGTGAAAGAGGCTCAAAAGGAGACAATTCAAGGTTGATATGCAGACGTAATGGTCTTCAGGCAACAAGCTCTATTTTTCAGCCCCACCATCCTAGCATGTGGCTTCTATCTCCAAGGTTGCTCCATGACCTCATCCAACACATCTAGTTACAGGCAAACTGGAAGGAAAGAAAAAGAATGTAATGACCCAGCCAAGCCAGGTCCCTTTATGTAGCCTTCCAGAAGTTTCATACCATACTTCCATTTCCATTTCAGTGGCCAGAACTTAATTATATCGCCATGCTTAGCTGCAGGGGAAGCTGAAAAAAGGTGGTCTTTTACATAAGTGCATTGGTGTCCCAATTAAAATTAAGATTTTGTAACTAAACAAACAATAATGGATACTGGATAATGGATACTGGGTAACAACGAGGAGTGAAAAGGCAAAACTGACATCTTGCCCTGCCAATTAAGAGCAAGTACGCACATCATCTCCTACAGTAAGGAAGAAAAGCATTCCGTCTAGTTCTAGTCCCTAAAATAGAAGAAACCTTGATACTGACTCCTTAACAAATCAGACTTTATCCATGAATTTTGCAATATTCCGATGATAATCACGTCTGATTTTCCACCATCAACAGACTAACTGTAACCTGGTTAGAATGTGGGCTTTTTCTTCGATTAACTGATGTATTTTTTAATGAGCAAGGTAGTCCTTCAGAATATGGAGGTGGACGGCAGCTAGGATTTGAAACCAGGCTTACCAACTTCCACCACTGGAGTCTCCTCTTCTTCGTCCACCCTTTTAAATTCCTGCTACTTTGTCAAATGCAAAAATCATCTCTGAAATAATAGGGAATGAATAAATGAATAACATTTAGCTTTCTAGCCTGTTTCATCCTCTCCACAGCTGCCCAGCTAATAATAAAAGCGTGTGTGGGAAATGAGGGAAGGTTCCTCTACTTCTATCTGGGCTGAAGCTGTCAGAGTTCCTCTCTTTCCTTTCCCTTATGCTAAGACCAGAGCCCAATACATAATTTGTGGTGTCCTGTGCAAAATGAAAATGTGGGGCCCCTAGTTCAAAATGTGTCAGCATTTCAGGAGGTGACAGCAGGGCATTAAACGAAGCACAGTCCCCTTCTAAGTGCGGGGTCAAATGCACTGTTCCTATGCCTGTGAAGCAGGCTCTAGCTAAGACTATATTTTTCCTAACCTCAGTTTCTGGCTTCGCAGATTCACAGCCCTGCTCTGATGAAGAAGCCTGCTCAGAAGTCTTCCTCCCCACCGACAGTGACTACGACTCCAGCGATGCCCTGAGCCCCAGAGACCTGGACCTGGTCTACCTATCATCTCACGACATTGCGCAGCAGACCCTTAGCGGCCTAAGCGGCAGCGCCCCCGACGTCCTACAAGTGCACGACGTGAAAACCCCACTGGGGCCGGGCCAGGATCCCCAGGGCGAGGGCCCAAATCCCGATCGCTCATGTGCCGAGTTTCTCCATAGCCTGACCCTCACGGGGTTCACACCCAAGAACCACGCCAAGACTGTGTCCAGTGGGCGGCCGCCGCTAGGCTTCCTGGGAAAGCGGAAGCCAGGCAAGCACCCCCACTATGGCGGCTTCAGCCGCCATCATCGCTGGTTGCGCATCCACAGCGAGACCCAGTCGCTATCGCTCTCTGAGGGCATTTATACACAGCACCTGTCCCAGGCCTGTGGTCTGGCCCAGGAGCCCAAGGAGGCCAAGCGGGCCGGCCCTGCCCTTGATGATCCCAGGGGCCTAACTCTGGCCCACGCCGCCAGCCTTCCTGAGGAGCGGAACAGCAGTCTCCAGGACGCGAGGCCTTCTGTCCGCCGCCTCTACGTGGAGCCCTACGCAGCGGCCGTGGTGGCCCAGGACGAAAAACCATGGGCAAGCTTGAGCCCGCCCTCTGGAGGCCGCATCACCCTGCCCAGCCCCACTGGCCCCGATGTGAGTCAGGAGGGCCCCACCGCCTCTCCCGTGTCAGAAATACTCAGCAGCATGCTTTAGGGAGGCCCATCCCGGCTGTCCACCCCTCCATCGCTGCTACCTGCGTTTTACATCACCCTTACCCCCATCCTGCCCCACTGTGTACCCACTCATTTTCAAGCGTTTTGAATGTTATAAATACAAAGGTTACAAGTTCAAGGTCCTCTTTTTTTGGAACAGAGTGGTGGGTGGAGGCCAGAGTTGCCAGTGCCATTCCCGCTTCAGCCTAGAAAGGGCATGGGGGAGTTGTGTCAACATGGAATACGACATACAGTGACTCAAACATGCCACCCTGTTGGTGGCACCTATGACTGAAGCTGGCCATCCCAAAGAGAGACCCTCTGTTCTGCAGCAGGTTCTGTAATCTGACCCCTAGTTTAGGGCTCTTACATGAATTTGTGATTGATAAAGAGAAGTTCTATAAATGAAAATAAGATTAGCATCATTTCTCTCTCCATTCCAAACCTTAAGAAGAGTTTGAGGGAAAGACACCAGGTTGTGTCTCTAGGGCACGGGGTCAAGTGGGCTTGACCTTGGTTCCCTGTCAGCTAAACTAGGTCATTCCAAAGTACAGAATTCTCAGGGCTCACCTTATCCAATTTATCCATCAGTACTTATCTGATTAAATAGGCCTTGACAGGCCTTTTTTTCTTCGCATAGTGATGTGTGGAGACCACCAGAAACAGAAGTGGAGAATTCTTCTCTTTCAGCTCTACCTTGCAAAGATAGAATAGGACAGAAAGTAGCCCTTCCTGTATACTCAGCTCCCATCCAAGCATGAAAATGATCCATAGATTTTTACAGGGGTCAAGGAGATGGCTAAGCAAAGTGAAAGCCTGAATTACAGATAAGACAGGGGAGGGAGAGAGACATGGGCAGAAATATATTTCCTTTACAATTCTAAGTTAAGCAAAGTAAGTCCATGGGGGCTGTGTCTCTGAAAATCATAGTGGATCAGCTCCAGATTCTTTGGTGATGAAATTGTCATTGAACCAGAAAGTGCCCTGCAGATATGGTCAGTCAGCAATGGGCTCCTCACAACCCCACAGGCATATCCACTCACCCTACATCATAGATCAAGGGGCAGATTGTCCAGGGCTAGGGTGGCTGCCTTCCCCTTTCAACCTACCTCTCCTTAGGTCAAATTTGCCTCAAAATCATCTGGGCCAATTGGCATCAGGGAAAATATGCTCAGAAGCCTTTACAAGTGGTTAATTCCAAGGATGTGCTAAAAACATCTGGAAATCTTGCTTTGGTCTCATTACCTCCTATCTGAATTTCTCACAAGAATCCAAATTAGACAAATCACACTGCATATTCAGAAAAGGCACGAGTCTCCTCATCTCCTGGAGCCAAGACCCATTCACTTCACTGACATTCTAAATGATCCTTTTCTGCTTCACAGGCATTTCAGTTAAATATTGCTCTTTATGGCCCTATCCTTGTCCACAGAGTTCTACCATTCCTCCTCATGGGAGTTCATACAAAGTCCCCTGTTCACAATGTTATTCTGATCCCTTCCATTTTAAAAACATTTGATTTAAACATAAATAATTACCCTGCTGCAAAGGTACAGATTTGGCCCATGGCCTATGGTCATTAGAAAACTAAAGCCCAGAGCTCAGACTTTATTTTTTTAAGAGATTTTATACTCAATGAAACCCTCAAAGAATCTTGATCAGAATCACTACAGCTCCTTTTTCATGCCTGGGAGGATTTTAAAATGCAATTTTCTTCTGTCTAAGTGAATTCTATGTGCATGGAGAGTGTTAGAACTAGACGGGCCCATAAAATTTATCTAAGTCCGTGGGTTTGCAGGTAGGGCAATTAAGACCCAGAGAGGTTAAGTAACATGCTCAAGGTCACGGAGCTGGTTTAGTCTCAGAGTTAAGGTCAGAACTAGAATCATTCCCTTTATAGCAGGCCGTCCCATTGGGAATTGGTCCACACCTAGTTACCTCTTGATTGTTATCTACAGGGAATCTCCTATTTTGTAGATCATCTACCTACTTCTGATTTCAAATTCAGCCTTTACCTAACAAGTTTCCAATATTACAGAGCTGCTTGTTGCCAAGGAATACAGACTTCATGTAATACACATCTAAGTTAACTTAATTAAACAGCAAATTTGGGAAAAACATCATTTCAAATTATGCCTCTTAGTTAATAACAAGAATGGCAGAGTCATTTGCACTCAGTTTCTACTTATTTCTAATTATAAAATGGATTACTTTGTTCAATGAGTTTGTGAGATGAGATTCTAGGATTGTGAAAAACTAAGAATCCAAGGGATTTCCTGATCCTGATCATTCTGGTGGCATAGGAGGAAGTTTGTGACTGAATCAGGTGGGAGGCATTCAACAAACAGGAGAGGCAGAAACTGACCCACCCTTCTGACCCCTCATTTGGTCAGTAAGTTCTGGCATACTGGACCAAAACTGCATTAATTTTAAACCTGCTATTTTATATTGGGGACATAAGGTTATTTTTTCATCTTCTGTGAGGAAAGAAGGCATGCCCACAAAAAGAATAATGCATGTTACATTTTAATGGGCATAGTTAAATCAATTGAAAATGCATTTTCTTAGCAACATTCTTAAATAAAAGTGGGTATGTTATAGCTTCCATAATTAGCTATTATTCAGGTAGGTTTCCCCGTACCTTCACTTTGCAATATTTTGTGAGCCCAGTTTAAATTAATACATTCTTGTGAGAGACAACTGTGTTCTCTAATTCACAGTCCTTTATTCATTTGGCCGACCTTCTACTTACAGAGACTTTACAATGTCTGAGGATATTTTGTTTTATTTTACTGTTTTTGTTTTGTTTAATTTTGGATACAATGGATTTTTGTCTTTCACTCTTTTTTTTATCCAATATGAGAGCCTCTGAAGGAAACTGTCCCAGGTCTTCTTTTCCAGGGTTTTCTAACATGCTTGATCAGCTTTCATCATTTGTGAAAATCCTCAAAAATCCTTGACTGAGGTTCTCCCATATGTCTATCTCAATTCTAAGTCCCATTGAGATCCAAAGAATCAAGTGTGAAACATAGTCCTAGGCCACAAGAAGCTCATAATCTGATCTAAGAATGTAGCCATACATTCACCATACATCTTCTCAACAATCTCTTAGAAGAGGCAGGAGCCTGTCTCCTCAGCCAGGCAGACATAGTGCATGTTGGGCTACATCTTTGATTTCTTCTTGCTGTACAGACTCTTGAGGTAGTACAACCTGGAAAATGCAAGTCATGGAAGTATATGTTTGGCAACTACTTAACAAGCTAAAACATCCTCTTAATTGGCGAGGGTGCCTGGGAGACAGTAATTAAAAACATTCACTCCAGGGAATGAGTATTTTAAGAAGTAGGTACTTAAAGATGAGAGCCATTCCCTTTAAAGAACATTCACTAATGCTCGAAGCAATAATTACACTGGAGAAATGGTTTCATTTGGTTTGAAAATTGAAGCAAGTTAGTAATAATATTTCACCAGTCCTCTTTCCTGAAGGATCCCAAAGCACTTTATGAAAAGCAATGACTGAAGCCTTGTTGTACTCCCCTAAAGAAACCTTGTCCAGGAGCCACCTGGCAAACACCTACTGTGTCCTTGCCAGGAGATCATACCAGACAAGTGGAAAAGAGGACTGGCCCCTCGTTCATTGTTATCCTGCCACACAAATGTGCGCCCTGGTGAGTGTGGAGCTCTTCCCTTGAAGATAACTCTGTTAGACAAGGAGGCATCCCAGAAAATACCTCCTTGGCCTCCTCTGGTTCTTCATCCTGCAACCAAGATGTGCTTACCTTCTCTTGGAGAACTTACTTAACAGCTTAAGTGAGTTCTCCAAGAGAAGGTATGTCTGCAACGCATTTAAGTTGCCTAGTTATGTCAACAAGACACAGAATTCACTGGCTTCTGAAAATGTACACATGTTAGGAAGGTGATGACATTTTTCTACAGCTCTCTCAACTTCGTATGTAGCAGAGCTACAGCAAAGAGTGTGTATTTCTTGGTATATGTGCTTATTAAGCTATCACATACCAATTAGAGAAGGTAGCTATAGATTAACAAAGGAACACTCTCTGAGAATTCAAACTGTTGCATGGTCACTTTATAAAGTCTAAATATTTTTCCAGATGATTTAATGAAGCAAACCTGGACTTTTTTCTTCAAGGTCATATCTTCAAGGAAATTTTTAAAATAGCTATTTGGAAAGCAATGGTATCTCTTCATAGGTAATAGGGTGAGCAAGGAAAAAAACTGTTTTCTTTGCTGGTCACCTCTCATAAGATGTTCAAACACATGGCTTATGACTGTTAAGCTAAACTTCAGTGCGGCCTTACAAACAACAAGGGTAGTGTATTTGAAACCATGTTGTACCGCTTGGAAACTTATTCTAAGATCTTAATTCAGACTTTTTCTGAGGTGTTGAACTTTGCCATTAGCAAAAAGTATTTTTAGAAAAATCCATTGACTGTTTATGAAGCACTGATTTTGCCATATTTCGGGTCTCTGCTTTTTCCACCGCATCTGCACACAGTAGTTACATTTGTTTTTTCAATTATTTCTTCTATTTCCACTAATAATGACTTTGTAAAACAGTTATTCAAAAGGGTGGTTGGCTTTGTTTAACAATTGGATAGGTGGGCTGTGAAAAATATTCTATTGTGATAAAGGAAGTAGATTTGTTGTTGTTTTAAATATTATCATAGGGTCTTTCTCCTACAGATTTTTTTTTTATTTTAGCAAAAGCCAATGTTTAACTTAGTGGCAAAGGTTATGAAGCTATTAGTTAAGGCTCTTTGCTCCTCTTCCTGCAGTCCATGCCATGAAAGTCTGAATATACTTTCACAGTAATCACCCTCCAGTGACTGATTTTCAAAAGCCAAGTGTGGCAAATTATAGTAAGTCACTCTGAGTCACTGTATTGCCTCTTGCCTTGTGAAAATCAGATGTTTGGGGGTATCCATGTGTGTGACCACAAGCATCAGTTTGATGTTTGTGATTTTTAAAAAATGTGTGTGTGTGTGTGTGCATGTGTGGTGGTGTCAGCGAGATGTTTCATAGAAAAAGTAATTTAAGTGACATTCTCATTTGGCAGTATTTAATTGCTTCCTTCCTAATGTGTACATAGCAATCTGGCTGATTATTGGTTGTAACTTGTTCAGAATTTATTGTGTCTTATTGCTATGTATGCAACTGAGTGTATGTTAAAGTTTAGACTTCAGTACGCTATCTGCACAATTTTGTGTGCTTTAAACCTCTGTAAACATGCAGATGAATCATGTATGGTGTGTTAAATGTGACTTCCACTCTTGAAACAATAATTTTTTTGTATGTACATTTGAAAACTATTTGAACAATCTAAATGTGTACTGTAAATGTCCAGTACCCTCAATCAAAAACAGCACTGGTAAAATGTATGCCTCTTCAACCTACCAATTTATAAAAGGTCAGGGATAAATGAGAATTAAGGTAATTTTTCTAATGGCAAGTATTTTTAGTAATTTCTTACCTGCCTAAGTGTATTTTCAAGAAAAATTGTCAACAGAAGAAATCTAAGCTATCAGAGGGAATGACTTTATTTCATAAGCATTAATTATACTCTATGTCTTACCTAATATTGTTGATATCTAAGTCAAGCATGAAGTCAAAAAATATTTTTTATTCTTCATTAGATTTTTTGCTGTTTAAGGGACAGTTTCCAAGCCCATTTGTCTTAAGTGTGGAAAAATGTCGATTCAATAATAAACAAATAGAATTCTTAATACTTGACTTACCTAATGCTTTTCCATGTCTCAGTAAAGACACAAATTTTTCAGCCTGAGCTTTTAAAATCTCCTCACTGAAACTTTGGAACAATTATCATTTGTGGCATTGCTTTGGCAATTATCAGCAAAGTCTGACCAGCTGGCTCTTGATTAATCTGTACCATTCAAGTTATTTCTCTTTCATAATTGGTTATTGCCAAGAATTGAAAATACAGCAGCAGGTTGCCACAGCAAATACTCTCACCAAGTTGCACCCGGGAGCTTGGCCATGATAATCTCGCATCTTCCTCCACTGCATGCGCGTTTAAATGTCTTTGGTGCATTGCTGCATGCGCTATCCCATCTCAATTTCTCCATCCCTTCTATTTCCACACCCATGAAGCTCCTTCTACCCCAATTCCCGCTGGCTGAGATCTGAGATTTCTTCTGTGTTTGAGAACACTACAAAGAGATTGCTTCCACCCTAGGAACCTGTACAAAGTTTCCCCTGAATTCCCAAGGGTGGGAAATGTGCTGCTTTGGACCACGTATTTGTCTTACGCTGTTTTACAGAATTCTTTTACACACAGACGAATTCAACTCTTTATTGGCATGTTTGTGGTCGGCTTTCTTGACAGTCTCAGAGGGCTGTTTTGTTGTCCTGGCCAAATATGCTGTTTTACCTCTGTAAATTGTCATCTTTCTAAGCAAACCATTACTTTCTTTTCCTAATTCTTTCTCTAAATAGAAGTTTACCTTCTTTTTCAAACCAAACAGATGACATTCTTCTCTAGTATCCCCTGTCTTCTATGAGCACTCTTGGGGTGGTATTGGAGTAGGGACAGAATGAGGTAAAGAGTAAGAGGAGCCTTTTCAAATGTAACCTGCTAAGTAAGAAGTATGCCTTCAGTGAATGCCTAACCCTTTCGATAAGTTGTGCCAAGCAATATGCAGTATTTCTATCTGCCAACAAGAAATCACTCCTTCTTCTCTATAATAAAAACAAATCATTTTAGGGAAGTAAGCAAGTTTAAACCAACAGTTTCTTATCAATTTAAAGTGACTCCTAGACAGGAGAAAAACATTCATAAGAAAATTATCTTACCTGATATTATCATAATATCAAGCAAGTTAGATCTTTGCAATGATTTTTTGACTATGCAAATGCATTTCTTCTTCAGGTAGCATGTGGCATTCCCGTCTTTACATGATGCTCCTTCTAGTGGCCTGTCCTGTCAAACGTTGCATTAAGATATTTTGCCAAAGAAAATACTAGTGTTAGATACTGACTACAGGAATTCAGGTACCAGTTCCATACTAGACTAGATCCGATGCTCTAAGAGAAAAACAACTGGCTGCTTTGTTACCCGTCACCCCACCCCAGCACATTTTATAGCACCTGACATAAATATCTGTTAAATGGGTGATAAACCGATGACCACCAGAAATTGTAGAGCGCGCACTTAAAATCAAGTTAAATCCCATACCTTGCTTAATTTCTCCATAAAGAATGGACATTAAGACTTTTTCACATACCTACCAGCCTGTGACTCTCTAAAGTGGCTCAGATGAAGCTCAATTTGTCCCCTCAGGGTACCTTGAAAGTATTTCTCTATGATTTCCTGAAAACTTGCACCACTTACCCCACACGTCACCTCCAGAGTACCTTGATTGGGTGGGAATGTACCGTCCAATCTGGAGCTGGCCCACCTGATGGAAGCCAAGGGTCTGGGGAGAAACCTGCCCTTTCTTATGGTGCAAGATGCACCTCCAGATGGCCAGCAGTTTTCAGAGTGTCATGATATCTTGCCCAGTGATTGGGTACCACTGAATCGACATGCAGATCACTCAGCTCAGCCGCACCCACTGAATACCCAGAAAACCTGCAAAAGTCTCGTCCTCGTGCCCAGTATGGCTGCTTTTGCACACACCATTTTCCTCATCCAGCTTTAATAACTGCAATCTTCTATATGTTTAGAAAACACTTTTCACAAGCACCATCCTTTCTGAGCCTGACAAATAGCCCTGTGAGGTTATCAGGACAAGAACGTATATCTCTGCTTTACAAATAAGAAGAGTGAGGCTCAGTAGAGTGAAAACTAGGGCCCAGGACTCCTCACTTTCCAGAGTGCCACGTGCCATTGAGTTAGGTCCTTTGAGAAAAAAAAAAAAAATTAAAAAGGCCACTGGAAGCTGTCTCTGTGGAAGACACCCTGAACAGCCAGACATGCGAGAGACATTTACACAGACACAGATAACGATGGCAAATGAAGCCAAACAAGACAACAAAGCACACAAACCCTTTCCCCCAAGGCAAAGTCAGGCACTCTGTAACTGCAATCAAGACACTCTTTCTTGCAGTCACAGAGAGCCTGACTCTGAGCTAGAACCTGGGCCTCATGGGAAAGAGTTTGTGTGTTTTTCCTCTCTGAACTTACAGATAAAGGCGTTTATAAAATGTGTAAGCTCTATTTCAGCTTTGAAATTCCATGAATTTACACTCACATTGATTACCTATCAGAGATAAGCAGGGATTCTCAGGATGTTTCTATTTTGGGGATGCGTTTTGTGTTATTGTTGTTTTTTGGGGGTGCATAGGTTGCGGGAGCTACGTAGATGACATTGAATCTATTATAGAGAAAGAAAGTAACTGTGAGAAGTGCATGCTCAGTGTCCCCAGTATTCCCCTGCCCCGCAAGAAATCTTTCATTGCAGAAAGATTTAGATCAGGCTTCTGCCTCACCTGACCCCCGTCTCTCTCAGAAAACAATTTCACCTATTTCAGTTCCCCTCTCCTTGCTGTCCAAGTCACTGGGATCACAGTGGTTATGGTCTGGAATATCCCTTGGACCTTCCCCAGCATCTAATCTGACACCAGCACCTAATCTGACACCAGCACCGCCCACCAGCTGTTCTCTTAGATTTTGCCTGATCACTGCTGTAAGATCACTTCCCTGGAGTGTCCCAGAAAGGGTCAAGGCATTGCACAACTCGAGGGGGCACTATTATTAAGTGTGGAATGTGCTCTATTAGCCACTTCCCAGAACCCAGGCATGAAGCAAGCTGGCCCTTTGCCAGACAGCAAGCCTGAATTGGGCATCTCCTTTGGGGTCAAGGGGAAGATGAGAGCCTGGTATAGAACAAGGCACCGGGCCCCACTTTATGAAGGATGTTTATCAGCCCACAGTGGGTCTGTTTAGCAGCTCAATGTTGGACACACATCTGACTCTTCCAAGTTTGGGCCAACTTGAGCACCAGCTTGGACTTTGCTTGGGCCATTTTGGCTTGGCTAGATCCAAGTGTCAGGCATTGTTCTCCCTCTGCCCTCAGCAGAGTCTGTGAAGTCAGGACATCATCATTCTCTGACAAACATTCAGTACATTTCCCTGGGTCCCAGGAGGCCTGATATTGAAATGTTTTCCTCTCCATAGTTATATTTTCCTTGGTTGAAAGAGTTTTGTTTTGGAAGTTGCTACCCTGTCGAGGTAATGAGTCAGTTTGGGAGGCCGGTGCAGAGGGGAAAATGCACATCATTGGCAGAGGCCAGAAGGATGGGGGTGAGGGAAGATGGGAGATTCCCAGTGGGAGAGAAAGACCACACCCTCTTCCCCCTCCCACCCTTTTAGGAAGAACATAGCCCCTCCTTACCAGCTGAGGGCTTCCTCACGGGGACCAGGAGCCAGGCCCAACTGCTGCCTTAGGACTTGATCCTGGGAGAAATAGGTAAGCAGAAAAGGAGCTAACATTTATGGGTCATCTTTTGAGTACCATTTAATCTTCTACCTTATACTTTTTGTGAAAAGCAACAGCATTATCATCCACATTTTACAGACTGAGAAACTGAGGCTCAAAGGAAGGAAAATTGCATGCCCAGCATCACACAACCAGCAACTGGCAGA
Source organism: Gorilla gorilla gorilla (assembly GCF_029281585.2). Taxonomy (NCBI): domain Eukaryota; kingdom Metazoa; phylum Chordata; class Mammalia; order Primates; family Hominidae; genus Gorilla; species Gorilla gorilla. The sequence goes on along the minus strand of NC_073228.2, from coordinate 35,543,047 downwards.
GCCAAGCCTGGAATTCAAGTTTAATATAGGAGTCCAATGCCCATTCTACTACGTGGTCTCTCTGCAGGATTCAGGCCTATGCAGAAAAGCAGACCCAAGAAACTTGGGGATAAGAAGACCCCATTGAGGGACAGCTGAAATTATCTGACTCCTGGCAGGGAAACCACTGTTGGCAGAGGGAGAAGAGGAGGTTTATGGACTTAGGCCACCCTTTTTCTTTGCCTCTAATTGCCCCTCTCCTCAACTTTTCCATCCATACATTTTCTTCACATGGAGAGAAAAGTCATAGAGATACAAAAAACACGCGTAAACACACAAACACACGCAGATCTCTCACTCACACACAACACAAATACACACGTCCATACAAGCACAGAGGCACACACATCTGGAGGTAAATCTCAGGATTCAAGGGTTGGCCTCATGCCAGCCCTGAGCCCCGAGTAGCCCACTGAGGAGCCCTGGTCTGCCTCACTTTGGGAGGTCAAATCAATGAAAGAGCCCTGGTGGCTGAAAAAAGAGAAAGGGAGAAAGAAAGAACACCAGCACCTCTCATGATGGGAGGTCAGAGCGAATGAAACCAGGAGAAGGGGGTGGGGGGCAGGGTGAGAGCAGGGGGGTGGGGAGCCTGGGGCTGGCAGCTGAATTCCTACCCTGGCCCAGCTCCAAAAGATTAAAATAGAGCTCTTAGAGTGTCCCCTCCACAGACCAGCCTGCCAGGGGCCAGACAATACGTGGGTTTGTGCTCCAGCACAGGCCTCCAGAGAGGTGATGTTTTTACCCGGACGACGAAAGGCACAGAGGCAGGTCTAAGCAATTCCAAGCCTCCTTCGGCTGGCAGTCCCAGAACAGGCCACAGCACAGGGAGAGCTGCCGGCTGCTAGGGAGCACACAGATCTACCCTTTTCTCTTCTCACCCCGGGGCAGGCCGCTGGACTCCTACTTCTTCATTTTATCTACCCTGAAACACCCAACTGGCAGGGCTATGTGGGACAAGGTCTTAGCAGATTCGTTATACTCTAACTGTGGAAGAAAAAAAAAAAAAAGCATGCCTGTAAACAGCCAGCCCTACCCATGAGGGGTGGACAAGGCGTCCCTCCGGATTATCTGAAATACTCAGATGAGTACAAACACTTCATTTTCTCTAACCAAGGAACACGGCTTCCCCAGAAGGAAGCCCTGCTGGCCACTTGAGGTTACATCTTGGAATTCTTGAGGGTTTCAGGTGGCTAGGTAGGACTCAAGTCCAACATCTCTGACCAGTATATCAGCTAAACACACAGGCTCTGGAGTTTGACAGACGGGGGTTCTACTCCTGACTCTGTCCCTTAATAGCATTTTGAACATGGGCAGGTTACTTAACCTTTCTGGGACTTAGGTTCTTTGTCTCTGACAGCACCTACTTATGGTCTTAAGGGTTAAATGATCAAAATGCATGGAAAGTGATCAAACCAATGCCGGGTGTGTCACTGGCAAATGTTAGCCAGAAAGAAAGATTGTTCCATCCTGCCAGGTCCCTTATAAGGGGAGAAAATAAAATTTATCAATCAGACTTTTGATAGTGAGAATGGGTGCTACCTGGACAGAATCCTGGGACACTGGCTTACCAGGGACTACCTGGGAAAACTGGGACATAGGATCCCCTTCTTTTATAGCCTTTCAAAAAGTTCCTATTTAACACTCCATCAAGGTAATCTCTTCTAAAATGGCCCTAAAGTTTACTCTATTGCATAAAGCCCATTAAAAGCCACAGTCTTTTATAGTATGCCATATCTATATATAAAATTCTTATTTAACATATAATCATATGTTATAATATGGTAAATGATATTATGAATACAGGACTTAAAATTGAGAAAATTGTCATCTTAATTTTTTTCTGTTAATTGGAAAAAATAGCTGTTACTCCATTTTAATGGAAAAGCCCCTTCTTTCATCTCACAGAATATTAATATTCTACAAAAGCAAAATTAAAGAATCAAGAGTAGTCCCTAGGGAAGTGAGAGATGGAGGACAACTCTCATGATCATGACATATTTTCTTTAAACAGTTTTAATTATTCACGTATGAAGATCAAGACATAAGATGCCCAACTGTCCAATGTGCCTAGCATTGAGGACACTGGACTTTCAGTTTTAAAACCAGAACGGTCCTGGGCACACCAATGAACTGGTTGTCTCAATGAAAGAAGAAAACACCTGAAAAGTATACAAGGATTCCTTAGCACGAAACCAGCAAACAGCCTCAATCTATCAGCAATCATCTTTAGACCCATTACCAAAACCAGACAGCTCCCCAAAAGAAAGTAATCCTGGTCAGCCAGGTGATTTAAGAACTTTCAAATGCGGAAAATGCTTGAACAGCATTTTGTGTGTGGCTGTTTTGAAATACACTCTTACTCTTAAGCCTCCGGTTCCTTCCGCTCAACCTGGTCATCCCCTCTGTGGTCCCTGGATGCCTCTGGAATGTGCCTTCCTGGGTCTCTGGAAGACCCCTCCAACATAAGGTCTTGGTGACCTTTTTCTAATTTTATGTTTTTGTTTGTCTGTTTGCTTGCTGGCTGGCTTGTTTAAAAAGAATAGCACCTTCCTCTGGAGTGTTTTGCTAGCATTAAGTAAATTTAAAACACATGGGAAAGGCCGTATGTTTACAATGTAATCTTGCTCTTCATTCTCACAACGTATAAGGTGGGCAGTATCATTGTGCCCATTTTTTTTTATGAAGATACCAACTGTAAGAGAATATAGCCAGTAGGAATAAAAAAAAACAGAAAATTCAGATGCAGGTCTTCTGACTTTAAATCCTATACCATGCCTCAATATTAAAACCCGTTTATTTTATTTAACATGGAGTGATATTTAGATATGGTTAGTCCTTGCATTTCAGCTGAGTCATTTAAAACACACACAAACACACACATATACACACACTCACCAACACATATAGACCAATCTCAAAACTGGGTCCAAATAAACTAACCCACCTCACTCCCCGACCCAAACAGTGAACAGATGCATTTTCCTGGATTTTACTTCAGACAAATAGTCACTTTGAAAAATAAAACGCTGCATATACACCATGGAATACTATGCAGCCATAAAAAATGATGAATTCGTGTCCTTTGTAGGGACATGGATGAAGCTGGAAACCATCATTCTCAGCAAACTATCACAAGGACAAAAAACCAAACATCGCATGTTCTCACTCATAGGTGGGAATTGAACAATGAGAACACTTGGACATAGGAAGGGGAACATCACACACTGGGGCCTGTTGTGGGGTGGTGGAGAGGGGAGGGATAGCATTAGGAGATATACCTGATGTAAATGACGAGTTAATGGGTGCAGCACACCAATATAGCACATGTATACATATGTAACAAACCTGTGCATTGTGCACATGTACCCTAGAACTTAAAGTATATTAATAATAATAATAATAGAAAAAGAAAATGCTGCATAACAAAATAAAATAATGACTTAGCAAATTAAAAGAGGAGGGAGAGGGCGGGCGCGGTAGCTCACGCCAGTAATCCCAGCACTTTGGGAGGCCGAGGCAGGCGGATCACGAGGTCAGGAGATCAAGACCATCCTGGCTAACACGGTGAAACTCTGTCTCTACTAAACACACAAAAAATTAGGCTTGCATGGTGGCGGGCACCTGTAATCCCAGCTACTTGGGAGGCTGAGGCAGGAGAATGGCGTGAACCCAGGAGGTGGAGCTTGCAGTGAGCCGAGATCCCACCACTGCACTCCAGCCTGGGCGACAGGATGAGACTCCATCTCAAAAAAAAACAAAAAAGAGAAGAGAGAGAAGACAGTACGTTGTTTATCACACCATTGACTAGCATAAAAGAATGTAAAACTTGCTACCAGGTAAAACCAATACATTGGGAAATGTATCCAATAGAGAGAAAATCAGTAGTAGATAAAGAAATTTGTACAACATGCTTATTGCAAAGTTGCTGGTCGTGACACAACTACCTGGAGACAACCTGAGTGCCCACAAATAGCGAAACAATTGGACAAATTCTGCTGCATCTTTAGTATTGTTATGAAGAACGGGTAAAAGCCATTTACATTGACATAGAAAGATCTCTATGATGGGTTGGGAGGAAGAAGGTAAGGAAGGAAAGTAGGAGAATAAAATGTATTTTTGTAATCCAGCCTGCTATAAGCAATTGTTTTAAGTTCTATTATATGCATATGTATGTTTATGTATATATGTGTGTGTGTGTGTGTATGTGTGTGTGTGTATATATATAAACATACACAGAAATAAATATGAAAAGAAATATAAGTTGTTAACTTCAGAGTTTGAGCTAGGAAAAGGAAGGGAGAAATTAGTAACATTTTTATATGATTCTGAATTATTTGACTTTTTATTTTTAAAAGCATATATTATTTCTGTAATTTAAAACAATAATAAAGTAAGTCAAAAAGAAAATAAACTAAGCCCAGAATTTTGCCATGTCTAATTTGAACAAAGAAAACTCAGATTCCTCCCTTACATCTTTGGGTTCATCCAAATGAACTCTCTTAATTGGCCCCAGACACTGACATCTGTGTGAGACTCATCCCCTCTTTACTCTCTATATTGGTTTTTAAAATGGCCACCTCTGCTGGATGTTAAGATTTTGGTTGTGAACTATCCTCCCACTCCCACTTTTCCCTCCACCCACTCACCCCCAAAAAGACTTTGGTTCCTGCTAAAAAGGCCAAGAATAAATCCTCTCCACCCCAATTATTCTACCAATACATCATCTTCCCTACTCTTTTCTCCCTAACCTCCAGATGTTGGACTCTGGAAATGGATAACTGTGGGAGGCAGTGGAATCTCCCTCTCTAAAGGACTTTACTGAAGGAGCGAGTCACATCTGTTGAGGATGGCTTGGATTTAAGTGCAGTTAGAACAAGTTAGTTATAGGTGGTTTGTCATTTTTGGAGTGCTGATTGCATACAGAGCCCAGTGACAGAGAGGGGCAGGAAATCAGGAGCCCTGGTGGCAGAGCAGACCTGCACAGAAGAAATAAATTGGTTGCCTGATGAAGCAATATTTGATCAATGACTTGTATGGACAACTCCTAGATTACACTTTTAGACCATATAAATCTAAGAGAGATAGCTTATGCTAGATGATAGACTATTATTCAAAATGGTCTTGACCAGCAGATTTCATTTAATAGAGATTAAAGACAATTTCCATATTTGGTTAAAGTAATCTAAGAACAAGATGAGAGAATTTTAGCTGGGCAAAGGATTGGGGGGATAAAAAGAATTAATTCAGGTGTTTTAGTTAACAAGCTCAAATTAATCACAGTATAAAAAGCTGCTTTTTAAAAAAGTCCACTAGTGCAATCTCTAGATATTTTAACAGAAATAGATCCATTCATATAGTCATTCTTTTGTTCATTCTTTCAATAGCAAACATTAATTGAATACCTATTACATGCCAGGCACTGTGCTTAGAATGTGTTAATGAGCTCTAAGAGTTACATAGTACTCTTTATTCATAGTTTGAGTCTTATGTTCAATCCGGGATACCATGTTTTATCTTCATTGTCACACTATACAAGGATAATAGATATATACCAAGTCAGGCACAGAATAGTCAAAGAAATTGAAGCTGTCTAGCCAGAGGTGTTAAGGTATGATAACTGCAGTGAAATATCTGGAGGATTACTGTGACAATTGTTAAGTAGATTTACTTTATGTAGCATCATTTAGGAGAATTGACTGTGATACTTTAAAAACATGTTTAGAAATTCTTTGATACCCTTCAAAAGATGGAGCCTAATTCCCCTTCCCTTGAATGCAGGTTAGACTTAGTGACACACTTCTATTGACTAAAAATGTGGCAGAAGTGATTATGTGTGACTTCCAAGACTAGGTCATAGAAGGCATTGTGGATTCTTCCATGCTCTTTCTCTGTGGGAAGCCAGCTGCCATGTCCTAGGGATACTCAAGCAGCCCTATGGAGAGGCTCACCTGGTAAGGAACTGAGGTCTCCTGCCAACAGCCATATGAGCAAACCATTTTGGAAGCAATTGTCCAGCTTCCAGTCAAGCCTTGTTTGACAACAGTCCTAACCAACAGGTTGACTTCAACATCATGAGCTATTCTTATCCAAAACCGACCAGCTAAGCTGCTCCTGAATTCCTGAACCACAGAAACTGTGTGAGATAATAAATGTTTGTTGTTTTTAAGCTGCTAAATTTGTAGGGTAATTTGTTATTCAGTGATAGATAAGCAATACAGTGACCAAAAGATTCATCTGGGAAGGAAACCAATTTAACCTTAACAGAAAAAATAATTGCAAATGAAAACTTTTGTCTAAGAGTGGAATGGTACCACTCACAGCTGAAGCAGTGAGATCCCTATGTTCAACCAGAAGCAGGACCACCAATTCTCAGGATACTGTAAAGGTGATATCTACACTGGGTGCATGAGCACGAGCTTAGAACCCAAATTCTTTATTTTTCATCTCATTCTTCATATTCCAACCAGCCACCATTGATTTCCTAACCTTCAATCTTCTCTCTGGTTAAGAAAGTAAGGTCACCTTCATAGCAATGCAAAGCAACCCTGGCATGATTTTCCTCTGGATCTTATTTGGGGCCTGATTGGCTTGCTCCCACCATGGAGAAGCCATTGCTTTGTTTTTGCAATGGCACCTCCACCATGATTTAGAGACCTACCAAGTTGAAATTGGATTTAAGACCTTATTGGCCCTGGATTGCACCAAGAGCACAGTAATCTCTTCAAAGCCCAAGCTGCAGCAGTCAGCATTCCCCCTGCTGCTATTGATAATTTGTACCATATTGACTGGGTTACTTAGTATTTGCAAACAGGATCCCATGGTGACTGGATGTCAAATACATGGAAATAACTCTTCATCAACCTGGAGTCTGGGGCCCACCCTCCACCCACCCTTTGGCCACCAGAATGACGGGCAGCCCAGGCTGTCCTTACCACCCACATACCCAGCTCATTGCCTTGCTAAAGGTAAAGACCTCAGCCTCATCATGCATGCAGCTCCTGGGGGGAAGGAGTGATGGAGGGAACTGATGGGGACTGGGGAATCCCAAAGAGTAAACCCAAGGCAGGTGAAACATGCCCAGGACCTGAAGGATGCAATTAAGCCCAATTCACTGGGATCCAGAGTTTTTCTACCAAATTCCTGAGGAAACCAAATTGCATAATGTGTGACTTATTCAGAAACACACATCCCCATGTTGTTGGCCAAGGCAGAGGCAATGTGGTGGGGGTCTTAGGCAAGGGGTGCAGGTGCACAGAAATGAAAACAACAGACTAAAACAACAAGCTCCCTGGCCTATAAAGAACAGCCCCGTGTTTTGCTGGATTCCTCAGTCAGAGCGAGAGTGCATATATATGTGGGTTCTTGTGTGCATGTGCAGCTGGGACTGGGGGTGGGGAGGGGGGGGCCTTCCAGGGAGGGAGCAAGAACATGTCTACACATTTTAAATGGCAATTGCAAAGGAAACAATCAGAGGTGCTCTCACATACATTGGGCACTACTTACTTTTTGCCTGCTCCTATAACTTCTGAATCTCCCCCTTCTCATTTCATAAACATTTTGTGTATAGTTTTAGGTGGCAATATTTTTGCTTATTTGGGAAGACTGTGCCTTTGTGGAGTTGAATCAGGCTAACTTGTGCCTTCCATCTTTCTTCAGGGGTGGGAAACCGGAGCAGTGACAAATGCTAAAATGTGGGATGGGGCAGAATGGTTTGAGATGAGAGAATTTGCAGAAAGCCAGGAGGAAGATGATTGTGTAAAAAATAAAATTTTGTCATTGTCCCGCTTTGGGTCTTTTCCACACCTTTCCAGTGGAAAGCCTGTTTAACCTGCTTTAAAAAAATTGCAGCAATTGGAAGTTATGAGTAAGTGTTGTGTTGCTTTTCTATTTGACCTCCACTCCTGCAGGACTGAACAATTCAATCTCTCTTTCCCAGCTTACCTGTGGCATGTGGGGCCTGCTTGACTTGAATAAATGGCTGTTTATGGATGATAGCATCTGGTATGCCCCTGATTAGGTCACTGTGTTATGTTAAGTATTTCTACCTCCTGGTGGAGAAACCAAAGCTGACAGTTCTCAAGACCACCACTGCCCAACACAGACAGCACAGCACCCGAGATTGGATCTACCCCTTAGAAAGGCCAGTTAAGCTTTCTGTCAACTTGCAGCACTCCTCTTGGACTGTAGGAGGAGAGCAAAAGATAACAGCTTCAACCTAATAATGACAATATTCATACTCCAATGGAGAACCTATCTGTACAGGACTCTGAACACCTCATCTGGTTTGATTCTCACCACCACCCTGGCAAAGTTGCTATTGTTGCTTTGATCCCCATTCTACAGATGCATGGATTGAGGCTTGAATAAATTAAGCAACTTGCCCAGGGCCTCACCTGAAGTAAATAGAAGGCACGGAATTTGAGCTCAGGTCTTTCTGGCTCCCAAGTTTAGAACTGTTCTACCATAGGTTCTGGGAAAAGCAGCCTGGAGCAGTGAAAAGAGTCATAAATACTGTGCAACCCAGTTATTCAACCTCACCTTGCCTCAGTTTCCTTGGCCATAATATGTTAGAATTGCTACCATTACCCTTAATAGGACTGCTGTGGGCCAGCTGAAATCTTAGATATGACTTGAAAATTTACTGAGTACCTCGTGGACAGTTTGTTGACTGAAAGAATAGCAATAAATGAATCAATAAATAGGTAAACTAACATTTCTTCTGAGTGTAAGTTCCCAAAGGAACCCCTATGACTGTTACTTAGGAGAGTAACTCTAAAGACTCCCACTGCTAGCTCCTGAGTTCCTGAACAGCAATGGAAGATTTGGATCTTTAAGATCAGAGTTTCCTGCATGAAGCAAAGAACTATGTTTTCCTGAACTGTAGGCCAATGAAACTCCAAAAAGACATGTTTTTCCAATGTTCTCTCAGTAGCTATCCTAGGATGAGAAGGAACATGTGAAAAAAAACCAAATGGATTCGTTTTTTAATAAGGTCTGAAAGGCGTACCAAATATTTCGGTTCTCCAAGGTGTCTGCTTCCCTCCAGCTGTCCAGGGTTTTCAGCTGGGTCTCAGAAACGAAGTTCAGGACACCCAGACAAGTAATTCTAACCAGCAGTGCCAGGAAAATATTAATGTTTAAAAAAATAAAGCAGAGATTTGTTTATTTTTTAAACATATACATATCTTGCTATAACGTCCCTCACACCCAAGAGCCCTGGACAATTCTGCTTTCACCTGAGCAGGATTAACAAGTTCAGAGCCAAATCTATTCGTGTCTCACTAACCCAACCTTGTAAGCATCACCCCCAACCTCTTTTTTCCTCTTGACGCTGATTTTCAAGCGTTCACTCCCCTGTGGGATAAATTGGTTCTATTCCGAAGATGGTGGGGGCGTTCAGCTGGGATGACGCCGTTGTGGTGAGCAAAGCCTCCAGAACTATTGGGCCTGAAACTCTCTCCAACCCTGGCCTTTAAACAGCCAGTTCCCCAGATACGGCAGCCAAGGCCTGCTGCCTCCTGCCTTGAGAAACAGCCCAGGGGTCGCAGAAGGAGACCCCAGAGAGCCATAGGGTTAACCAACCAACCATAAACATTACCTCCTCTGTTGATCTTCAAAAGTTTGGGGAAAGAAAACAAACCACATAAATCTTTATCAGGGCTCCTTACAACTGCCCTGGGAGGTGGCTCCAAGAAGAACTCGGTAGTGACTCTGTACGGAGGATAAAAAATGACTTCAATGAGCAAATCCAGTGCCAGAAACAGATTGCTTTTATTTCTATTTTATTTTTTTTACTCTCTCCACCCACCCCCCACCCCCATAAAAATGACTTCTTTTTGTTATTTGCCACCCAGAAACTCCATGGCGAGAATCCCTAGTCTTCTATTGGCTTCATTGTTTCCACTGTAGATAATTCCTGGACAATGCAAAAGAAAGAGGAAACATTAGCTCAAGGGCTATAGTGTTTAGAAGTCAAGGGAAGAGGTGCCATGTCCATGTTAGAGGCTAACCAGATAACTAACACATCTTCTATGAATGGGATCATGGAGTAGAGTAGATTAGATGTGGGACGGCCACTCCCTCCTGAAAATCTTTCAGTAATACACCTTTCCATCCAGGACAAACTCTCCAAACCCTTCCTAAACTTCCAAGCAAACATACAAGGCGGTGTGGCCTGCACCCAAGAGTACAGAATCCAAACCTGGCTTCTGACCCTCACTCTCTAGGGGAACTTGGGGAAGCCACTCACCTTCTGCAGGCCCCATGCCCCCATCATAATAACAGTAGGTAACATTTATGAGCCATCTAGTAACTCCAGCTTAACATGTTGTTAAATATCTTGTGTACATTTTAAACCATAACTCTCTGAGGTTTTATGAATCCCATTTTACAGATAAGGAAACTAAGACTTACAGAGGTGAAGTAATTCATCCAAAGTGACATGAAAACAGGGATAATAGCACTTACCTCATAGAGTGGTGAGGAGTGAATGAGATAATGTCTGTAACGTGCTTAGCATGATTCCTGGCACCTCGTGAGCTCTCATTCGGAGAGTTCTCCCGCCTCTGGAAATCGTCCCTGAACCCTGACCCTCAACCTGCCCCACCCTCCCAACCTCTCTACTGGGTCCCTGCTCCCAGGCCCTTGTCAGTCACCCCACCTCAGGAGCCCTTCAGGGGCAGCCATGTGTCTCATTTCTGTAGTGTCAGCCAGTGTCTGGCACACAGTAGGGGCAGAGTAAGTGAGTGTTAAACAATGAATGAAACGTTATAAGCAAATGCCTAATTAGTAGACAGCTAATGCAAAAAAAAAAAAAAAAGCAAAAATAAATACTAATAATGAAATGACTTGTTCTAAGGATGGCAAAATATCCAAAATTTCCTGGAGGAGCCTGTATGCTAGTGGAAAAATGTACAAAAGGGAACGAGGAACTAAGTCATCCTCTTTTTTTAAATACCAGCTTTCACTGCAGTTTAAGGGCTTCACAGACTTCCCCAGAATGCCCATGAATCATAGGAAGAGAACCCAAGAGTCCTGGGTCCCAGCCATTCTGACTAACTTTAGCAAATGTCCTCCAAGCCCATGGAAGGCAGACTGGTATGGAAACCACACCCATATCCACCTGTGTGCACACTCACACACACCTGCACACACACACACCTGCACACATACACATGCACTTACACAACACCAACAAATCAATCTCTCAGCATTGACTGAGCACTTAGCTGGTGCAGTGCCCCTTACAAAATTCAGTAATAAGATATAAAAGATTCCAAAGACCCCAGGACACTGACTGTACAGAATGAACAGTCTAGCTGTGGAGTAGGGGCTGGGAAAATGAGAAAGTGTATTGCCATACTAATAATACTAGCTATCATCTTCCGGATATGTGCCAGGGATACACAGAATCCCCAAGGATAATGTGTTGTTTGAAAACGGATGTTCATTCATTCAACAAGTGTTTATTGTGCTTCCACCCTGTGCCAAGTGTTGTTCTAAGTGAAGAGGATAAAACAGTCAACAAGCTGGACAAAGGCCCTGTCTTCATGGAGTTTACCTTCTAGTCCTAGAAATTTTAAAACCTAATGTTACAAATTTGTTTGAAAACGGGAATGAAATGTAAAACAAACTACAGAAAGTTAAGCTTCACACAAAGCTTCTCATTTACTGGGGAAACACAGAAGATGGTGATTCTTTAGAAAGAAGAGGACAGGTGCCTTTGGCAGAATCTCTAGGAGGTAGGATGGTGGAGGCTGGTGTGTTTCTCAAAAGGCAGAAGGAATTAAAAGAGGCCTCCTTAAAGTTAGGGCACTTACCTGATGTCCTCCAACTAGTAGCCTAGGGATATTTCCACCAGTAAAATTCCCTCTCCCATCATATCCTGAACCACATTGGCAAGATATGGTGGGAGAAAGCCCATTGGCCTGGAAGCCAGACAGAGTGCATGTAAGCCCAAATAGTTCACTAACTCCTATAAAATTGTAGGGTAACCACTCACCTCCCCATTATGTAACAAGAAGCCTGGGTATAAAACTGCTACTTAACGATTCTTCTCCTTCTCCTCCTCCTCCTCCTCCTTCTTCTTGTTCTTCTCCTCCTCCTCCTCCTCTTCCTTCTTCTTCTTCCTCTTCTTCTTGTAATTGCTGTTGGCTTCAGACTCACCCCCCACACAACACCATCCTCGACCTCACGGCTTTAGACAGATAAGGGCAGCACTGTTTATTATGGGACAGCGCTAGACACTGCCACATGTCATCTCATTTAATCCTCTCAACACCCTCAAAGGGATGTATGGCTTGTGATTCGCTCAAGGTCCCACAACTGGAAAATGGCTGAGTTGAGGACACTCAGACAAGTAATTCTAACCAGCAGTGCCAGGAAAATATTAATGTTTAAAAAAATAAGCAGAGATTGGTTTATTTTTTAAACATAAACATATCTTCCTGTAACGTCCCTCACACCCAAGAGCCCTGGACAAGGGCTTCATGCACTTAACCACTGGGCCATACTGGCTCCCGGGGATCCTGAAAGCATTGCCTTCCCCAAGGCACTGTCCTAGCTCAAGAACCTCTCTGCCAGCCCAGGTGACCACCAGCTGCACCAGGTTCAAGTGCTCACTCTGGTTGACCAGATCTCCCTATTAGCTCCTGCCATGCCATTCTCTCTCCTGTATCTGTCCTTTTCCCGTGTGCCTTCCCCACCCTGAACATCTTTTTTTCCCATGTGCCTTCCCCACCCTGAGCACCTTTTTTTGAGCCATCTATCTATCTAAATGTTAAAGATCCATTTCTTCCCCATAACTTTCTGCAGCTTCTCTGTCCCACACGGATCTAAATCTTCTCTGAAATGTCTAGTTCACACTTAGAGTCAGCATTGCCTTGTTTAACACTTACCTGTTCTCAACTCAACAAGCATTTATTTATTGAGCCCCTGCTCTATGCCAGGTGCAGTATTCAGACCTGTAGAGAACACTGAAACGGAAAGATCCTCAAGGATTCTGCAGTCTCTAAGGGGACGACAAGACGTGCATGCAAATGACTGTACTTTATCCAAGACAGCATAGTGTCACGTCCATGAGAAATATCCATGCAGTTTTAGAGATGTTTGTTCAGTGTCCTTGGCTAGGTGTGTGGAGGCATGCACATATAGTGTGTGCAAACTCACTTCCATCTCCCACCAAATGAGGCAGCATAAGAAGGGGGTGAAGGGAACGGGTTCTAGAACCAGAATGCTGGGGCTCAAATCATCAACTGTGTGACTTTGGATAAGTTACTGAACCTTGCCTCAGTTTCCTCATTTGCAAAAATGAGGATAAAAATAGCACATCTCTCACAAGGTGGCTGCGAAGAGTAAATGAGTTTATATATGTGAAGTCACCACCTAGTTTCATGCCTGGTACATGAAAAGTACTCAGTAAATGTCTGCTTTTATCAATATTAACATTATTATTATCCAGGCCAAAGGAAGTTCCTCTGCTCCGCCATTTTTTGTTTGTTTGATATTTTGTGCAAAGTCCTATCAACATGCCATTTTTAGACTGTATCATTGGACCTTTTCTGCAGTCCTAACAGAATTCTCCCGCTGCTAGTTGAAGGGGGAGGGGGGGGCGGGTTTCACTGATTTTATTATATGGTAGTTGTTGCTTTCCTCCTTTCCAACATTTTAACAGATTGCTCTTGTTTTCCCTGTCTTTGGAGGGAAAATGGGGAACACAATTTTCCAAACGAAATCAATGCATAAAGCAAAGAGCTCAGCTCCTCCTTTCTGCGGACATAGCCCTGCCAGCTGCTAGGCGTCCCTCCTTCATGCAGGCAGCCCCTCCAGTTTATACTTCCCAGTGGGACAGTAATTTTCAGTTCAGGCCAAAAGGCTTTGTTTAAATGTGACGCTTATGTGGTAATAGAGCGTATTGCAGGGGTCGTTTTCTCTGAGGGTCAATGTTGAATTTACTCTCAAAATAAACAACTCTATCCTTTTCCATCATCTCAAAGTTGTGGGTGGGATTGAAAAAGGTGGAAGAGACTACAGCATGAAGAAAATGGAAGGAAAAGAAAAAGACAGGGAAAGGTCCAAGGAAGTTTAGAAAAGAAGGAGAAGAACAGGAACCAGTGTCCTCCACAAATGAAGCAAATCTACCTCCTATCTTCCTGAATGATTTCACAAATAACAACAGCAGATATTTACTGCAAATCTGCTGTGTGCCAAACAGTACACTAAATGTGTTACTGTCATGGTCTCATTTAATTAATTAGATTTTTTTAAGAGATGGAATCTCGCTATGTTGCCCAGGCTGGACTTGAACTCCTGGGCTCAAACCATTCTCTCACCTCAGCCTCCCAAGTAGCCAGGACTACAGGCTCACACCACCACACCCAGCTTTATTTATTTTCATCTGAATCCCCCTGCAGTATATGTGATTATGACCATTTTGCAGATGAGGACACTGAGAATCAGAGAGGTGATATAACCTGCCCTAAATTGCATAGCTAGCAAGTTTGTCCAGCTGAGGTGAGAACCCAAGTCTCTCTGGCTCTGCTGAATGTGTGCTGTCTACTGTTCCTTGGGGCAGCATTTGAGGACTGTTCAGTAATGGAGTTGATGAGGGGAAAATCATGGGATCGTATGTTCTAAACTAAGAATCGATATAGAGCTGGACACATGTTATAACAAAGCCGTGTAACATTTGTTATTGAGTCTGCCTAGAATATATAAAATAAAAGATTGCCCTACAAGAGGGTAAGGCTGAGGTAGAAAGCAACAGGATAAGCAAGGGATGAATGGAACTTGGGAATGCATTTCCAAGTGGAAAGGGAGAGGAGAGATTGGGTGCTGGGGAGAGACAGGAGCTAATGGTTACCCTCTAACAGTGAGTCTAGAACTCATGAGATGCTACACCGAGAAGCCAAAGGAAGCCTTGAATCTTGCTGTATGCCAGGCAAAGGAAAGAGTGTGTCACAGAAGCCTTGTAGCTGTAGATTGTCACAGTCACCACCCAGGTGTCTCCAAGCAATACTGTGGGACTCTTAGCACAGAGGAGTCTGTGGATTTTCCAGCACTCCTCGAATAAATTGTTTCAAGGGCTTAAGTTTTCTTTCCAGAAACCTAGCTTAAAACCAGTTCTCTGCCAGACGTGCTCTCCAGGAATTCTTGACTGTGAATATCCTTCTCACCCAGTTAATTTATGGCATAAGCACCCCCATCTTGAAACAGATTGAATTAGGCAAAATTAGAAGTCTGGATCATCTCTTGAGCCTACCTCCAGGGACAAGAAGAATGATGAAGACATGGAGATTCCAGATAAAATTGGACAAAATGAACACAATTATTCCACAACTGGAATTTTGGAAGGACTTAAAAACCAGTTCTAGGCCAGGGGCAGTGGCTCATGCCTGTAATCCCAGCATTTTGGGAGGCTGAAATGGGAGTATTCCTTGAGCCCAGGAGTTCAAGACCAGCCTGGGCAACATAGTGAGATTCATTCCTATAAAAAATTTAAAAAGCTTAGCCAGGTGTGTGATGCATACTTGTAGTCCCAGCTACTCAAGAGGCTGAAGTGGGAGGATAACTTGAGCCCAGGAGGTCAAGACTGGAATCATCTGTCATCTCTCCACTGCACTCCAGCCTGGGTGACACGGTGAGACCCTGTCTCTAAAGAAACAAACAAATGGAAAAACAACAACAACAACAAAAAAAAAACAGTCCTTTGTCACTTCAACCCATTGATGTGCTTGGGGCTTGCTGATGTATTATTCATGTTCTTTCTCATCCCATGGAAGTAATGAAATAAGAAATAGGTATCAGTTCACAAGAATAATGACTGATG
This sequence comes from Gorilla gorilla gorilla, assembly GCF_029281585.2. Taxonomy (NCBI): domain Eukaryota; kingdom Metazoa; phylum Chordata; class Mammalia; order Primates; family Hominidae; genus Gorilla; species Gorilla gorilla. The sequence goes on along the minus strand of NC_073228.2, from coordinate 35,527,182 downwards.
ATTTGGTATATGGGATGCACAGACCAAAGACTCAAAAATCAACTCTTATTAAAGCACCATAATCCACATTAATATGACAGACCAGAATAACTCTGAGCAAGCCATTATGGTCCATTATGAAAATAACGTTCATTTGCAAAATGAGGAACATACCAAAATGAAAGTTGTTCCAGTTCTTTCAGCTAAATTACACATTAAGCATGCAGACTTCCTCTTCCAACATTTTGAAATGGTTTAATGTGCACTCAGGCTGGCCAAGCCATGGATTTTCTAAGACTGCCACAAAGGTGAAGCCTAGAAAAACGAGGGCTGATTGCCAGAGAGACATTCAGCCCTCCTGGGGTGTTGATCAGGTGGTCATGACTGTGCTTTGGAACTTCACCTTGGGGGATAAAATTGACACCAAGAGGCAGCTGTGAATCCCAGCTGGCTTCATGCAAGAGCTTATTGGCTGCCCACCTCCAGTAGTTGGTTGTTAGAACTTGGGGATGAAGTGTAGTGGACATTTGTTGTTTTTGCCTTTTGAGCATTCATTCGTACCGTCTTCTGGTAACAGTCCCCTGAATTTCCTTTGGAAACCATCTCTTCACTATTCTCAGTCCATGCAGTAATAGCTAAGAATGATAACTAACATACATTAAGCTCTAATCACATGGCAGGCACTGATCTGAGCATTTTGCATAATTAACTCATTTAATCCTCATACCAACTCTTTGGTACAGGTACTATTATTATTCCCATTTGAGAGATGTCTTAGATAACTTACAAATAAATATGTAATTTGCTCTTAAATGGCAGAACTGAGATTTACAAATCCAGGTAGACTGCATGCAGTGCCTGTGATCCTAACCACTAGTAGTTGCAGTAGGGCTGAACTCTAACACAACTTCAGGCTCATGAACTAGGTCTGGCCAATTCAAGCATCATACACTACCCAAAGTGAGCCAATCTTGTCCAATGCAAACCCAAGGTTTTATGCTGGAACAACCAAAAGTAGTTTCTTGTTTGTTTGTGTCTTCTGAGCCTGGACCTGAGACAGGAAGTCTTGAATGTCTGGGAACCACCATTTAGAGAGAACCTAAGAATAATGCCAATGCAGGTAAGATCAAAGCTGAGAAGATATTGGTAACAATACCCAAATTATTACACTTCCGGGACTTTTCTGATATATGAGCCAATCAATTCTCTTTTTACTGAAGCTAGTTTGACTTGGGTTTTCTGATATCTGCAACATAAATAATACAGAATTCAACGTGTTAGTCTAAGAATAATACGTTCCATTTATGTACTACTCTACAATTGCCAAAGCTTTTCATTTAATTACTTCAATATTGCATTTATTTATTCATCAATTTATTCAACAAATAAATTTTTACAGTTTATCTAATTACAGTCACTGACATAAGTCAAGGTGATCCCCTCCCCATTCCTCTCTTAGCTATAGTTGGTTCCCATAATTTTGTGCCCATCATTCTTGCAGCACTTACCTCTAATTACTCTACATGGATATCTATAACTTAGTAAAACATAGGCTTCTCTGGCTGGGTGGGCACAATGGCTCACGCCTATAATCCCAGCACTTTGGGAGGCCAAGGATCACTTGAGGTCAGGAGTTCCAGACCAGCCTGGCCATAACATGGTGAAACCCCATCTCTGCTAAAACTATAAAACTTTGCCAGGCTTTGTGGCTCTTGCCTGTAATCCCAGTTACTCAGGAGGATGAGGCAGGAGAATTGCTTGAACCAGGAGGTGGAGGTTGCAGTGAGCCAATATCATACCACTGCACTCCAGCCTGGGCAACAGAGCAAGACTCCACCTAAAAAAAAAAGAAATAGGCATCTCTGAATTAGAGGTTTATTTATCCTGGAATCTCTGATATCCACCTTGGCCCCTGACACTCATTCATATTCATTTCTTTAGGAATACTTACATGCTGGGTACTATGTGACTAGTCAACATCACCAGTTAGACACAACAGAAAGCAACTCTGGCTAACTTAAACATAAATGAAATTCTGAAGGGATATCAAGTAGCCCAGAGGATCACCAGCAAGGTTGGAGAACCAACTTGTAAAATGGATAGGCAGGAACTAAAGGAATTTGGGCAGCCATAGCACAGCCAAGGTTATACCTCAGATGAGTCAGTTAGGGCATCAAGGCTGACACTACTGGACACCAGATGCTGCTACCAGGGCCACCGAAAAGAATCCTCAGCCCTCCCTGCTTCTCTGCATCACTGGTTCCAGATTCTAAGACCCAGGCAGGAGCATCTGACTGGCTGAGCTCTGGGGACATGCTGTGCCCTATCTGTCAGATATTCTCTGACACATAAAGACCTTCCATCTTTCTTATTGGAAGGCAAATCCCTGCCTCTCCTGAAACTTACACCAAAAAAGGCTCCCCAAATATTTCTTATGTGGCCGTGAAGTGACAGTTGTCAATGATGAGCCAAAACAAAGCCCCAAAATAAAAGCAAAATACATGGTCAACATGGTCTTTGCCCTCATACACCTTACAGATTAGTGAGAAAAGAATCCATAGAGAATCATTAATTAAATAATTATGCAAGAAACAGTCACAGCTGTGATGAGTACAACGAAGGAGACGAATGATGTACCCCAAGGAATATAATACTGCAAATGTGTTTCAGGTATCCGTTGCTGTGTAACAAACAATCCCGAAACTAGTAGTTTAAGACAAACATGTATTTTTGTCTCTCATGGCTCTATGGACTGACTGGGCTCAACTGCGTGGTTCTGACTTGGCCTCTGTCATGCAGTTGCAGTCAGATAGCAGCTGGAGGTGGAGGCACATGAAAGTTCAGCATCATGGTCAGTTGACATTGGCTGTCGGCTGGAACTCAAGCGGGGCCTTTTGACCACAGCACCTACCCATGGGCTCTCCATGTAACATGGGCTTCTCAGAACATGGTGGCTGGATTCCTAGAAGGGGAGGTGTCCCAAGAGCAAGCACTCTAAGAGAACCAAGTGGAAGATGCAAGGCTTCTCATGACTGTCTCAGAAACTGCACAGTGTTACATCTGCCACATTCTATTGGCAAAAAAAAAAAAGAAGGTCAGAGTAGACTCATGGAAGGGGAACCACAAAAGTACATGAATGCTGGAATGTATGGTTCATTGGGGATCATCTTTGGAAACTAACTCCCACAAAAATTTTGAAATAGAGGAAATTGATCTAGTTTGGGGGAGTCAAGGAAAGTTTCCAAGAAAGTGCCATTGCTCTGAGATATAAGAGTTGAGTTGAAATTAATGAGATAAAAACAAGAAGTATGTTCCAGGCAGAGGGAACAGTATGTGCAAAGTCCCTGTGGCAGTGAGCAGCAGGACACATTCAAGAATATAAAGAGAGTGGAGCTGATGAACAGAGACTAAGGCAGGATGCGAGACAAGATAAAACAGGAGAGGCTGGGCATAGTGGCTCATGCCTGTAATCCCAGCACTTTGGGAGGCCAAAGTGGGCAGATCACCTGAGGTCAGGAGTTCAAGACCAGCCTGGCCAACATGGTGAAACCCCGTCTCTACTAAAAATACAAAAATCAGCTGAGTGTGGTAGTGGGTGCCTGTAATCCCAGCTACTCGGGAGGCTGAGGCAGGAGGATAACTTGAACCCAGGAAGCAGAGGTTGCAGTGAGCCAAGATCACACAACTGCACTCCAGCCTGAATGACAAAGTGAGACTCTGTCTAAAAAAATAAAAAATAAAAATAAAACGGGAGAGTTTGAGTAGAAATTCATTCTGGAAACCCTTCTATAGGCTATGCTAAATATTTTGTTCTTTACCTGAAAAGCAATGAGAATATTTTTAAGTGGCCCTCAGAAAATATTCATAGATTAAATGAACGAGTGCATGGCTTCAATCATTCTATAGATATACACTGAACATTGACTATGGGTCAGGAAAAATAAGTGCTATGAATAAAATCAACCTGATAGAAGTGGCTGGAGGCAGAGGATGATACAAAAGCATGAGGCATGGCAAAATCTGAGGAATGAGCATTCCCAGTAGAACACAGCAAATGCAAAGGCCCTGTGGTGGAAGTCAGCTTGGTGTGCTCCAAGAGCAGAACAGAAGACCATCGTGGCTGGAGTACTACTGTCCTTGTAGGGAAGAATTCAAAGCCAGCTTTCTATAAATGGCAGGGGCACCAGCAATGCTTTCATATCAGGACAGCACACCACCAGGACTGCGGCTTCGGTGACTCTGGAATGTCTCTTCCTGCTAGAATGTTTGGAATGCTCTTTCTCTCTGGCCTGGCTCTGCCTGTCCTCGGCTATGAGACTCATCTTTCATCATGTACTTCCAAAGCTCAACAACCCCCAAGGAAGCAATTTGGCAGAACATTCAAAGAACCTTAAAGATGTTCATGCCCTTTGATTCAGTGATTCCCCATCTAGGGATCTAGCCAAAGGAAATAATCATAAATATGGAAGAAGATTATCCCAGCATGATTTATAATAATGAAAAAGTGCTAGTAAATCAAATATTCAACCATAGGGGAAAGATTAAGTAAATTAATGTGCATCTTCTAGATGTGGGCATTAAAAACTATGCGGCTGAAAGACTAAAATAACAGGAAAGGCTTGTGTTATAATAGTAAGATTAAAAAGAGGATATAAAATAGTATATATGTATATATATGATTTCTTCAACTATTTAAAAAATTATATGCAGGAAACAATGCTGACAGTAATCATTTACTTAAGGTGAAATTACAGGTTATTTATTTTTCCTTCTTTTCTATAATCCTTCTACTTCCCATAATGAGGATTATTACTTTTAGGATAAAAAATAGATTTTATTCTTTTTAAGGAAAAAGAAAAAAGAAACAGCAATGGCTTCCCACTGCCTTTAGGATCATATCTAAACATCTAAGCAGGCAGTCAAGGACTTCACAATCTGGCAATGAATTATATTTTCTACCTTAAAAAATTATATTTGTTTCTTGTCTCCCAAGATTGTTTTTTTCCTTTACCAGAATTTGATGTTTCAGCTAACACATGTTTCATCTGCTTCCCCAGAAGACAATTTTTTTGACAATAGACATTTAAGCGCGCTATCTTCTTCCTACCCTGGGTTCAAGGAAAGGAGGGAGGGAGGGAGGAAGACCTATCAATCTCCACCTGCTCTCATCTAAATCCTACCCATGTCAACTGGTGCAGTGGTTCACGCCTATACTCCCAGCACTTTGGGAGGCCGAAGCAGGAGGATCACTTGAGCCCAGGAGTTCAAGACCAGCCTGGGCAACATAGCAAGACTTTCTATCTACAAAAAAAAAATGTTAAAAATTAGCCAGACATGGTGGTGCAATCCTGTGGTTCCAGCTACTCAGGTGGGAGGATCAGTTGAGCCCAGGAGGTAGAGGCTTCAGTGAGCCGTGACCATTCCACTGCACTCTAGCTGGGTGACAGAGTAAGATCCTGTCTCAAAAAAATAAGAAATAATAACAATAAATAAATCATACCTATCTCTCCACCTCAAGTCATTCATTCCTCACAATGCCTTTCCTGGTCATGGTGGCCGTCTCTGATCTCCCTTTTCTAACCATCGATATTCATTATCATCACATCTGGCTATACACTCACATATGGGGCTAAACATGCCTGGCCTTACAGTGCTCCTCAGGCTCAAGGTCTTGTCTTATGCCCCATATAACTAATCATTCCTGATATGATTTTCTTGCCTTCCAGGATCATCCCATCTTGACCCCTAACACAGTCCATCTTGTTAATCTCATGACGGTAAATGAATGTTTTATTAGTGAATAAAAGAGTAACTGTATCTGAACAAGTCTCTAAGACAAAACAGCATCTTTGGGAAATTTCATTCTACATCTAGCTGAGGCCCAGCTCCTGATGGGGATGTCTTTTCTGTGCAGACAAATTTCCCTCCCTCCACTCCACCCTCTCACACCCTCTCATCCCTACCCACCCACCACCACTTACCATCTCCAGCTCATAAGGATTTCAAATCAGGGCTGGCAATGTCAGAGGGAGATTGACACACAAACTCCACACACAATCAGCCTACTCAAGAAAGGACGCTTTTGTTTTCTTCCCCATGGGCCCCCATAAATTATGAGCTACAGCCTTTCTTTATTAAGTGAGCCTAAGTTTAGGGTAGAAAAATCATCGCTCACCCCACAGAAGTGCTTTCTTTCTTTCTTTCTTTCCTTCTTTCTTTCTTTCTTTCTTTCTTTCTTTCTTTCTTTCTTTCTTTCTTTCTTTCTTTCTTTCTTTCTTTCTGAGACACAGTCTCTCTCTGTCACCCAGGCTGGAGTGTAGTGGTGTGATCTCAGCTCACTGCAACTTCCACCTCCCAAGTTCAAGTGATTCTCCTGCCTCAGCCTCCTGAGTAGCTGGGATTACAGGTGCACCTCATCACATGCCCGGCTAATTTTATATTTTTAGTAGAGATGGGGTTTCACCATGTTGGCCAGGAGGGTCTTGAACTCCTGACCTCAGATGATCCACCTGCCTCAACCTCCCAAAGTGCTGGGATTACAGGCGTGAGCCACTGCGCCTGACCCAGAAGTGCTTTCTGTGGAAGCAAATTTGCCCTAGTTTTGAGCACATCCATGCCATAAAGCATGTGTCTCTGTTTTAATAAGCTATTGATCATCTCCCTGCAAAAATACTGAGGTGTCCAGCCCCACTTTGTGCTCTCACAGCACACACCTCTAAGTGCCTTTCTCTGTTGGCTAAGTTACTGCTTTGCCTCATTCTGTGAGCTCCTTAGAGGGCCAAGCTGTATCTTACTGTCTTTGTTTACTCAGCACCAAGAACAGTGCCCGGCACATAGTGGCCCTGAGTTTTGTGCTTCGAGAGGGAGTGAATGAATGAATTATAAAGGCCTGTGAAAGCTCAGAAAGAGCTGGCTTCCAACTATGGATTTCCATAATAAAATTACTTGCTAATGCCCTGTATTCGTTTACTAGAGCTAATGCAACAAATTACCACAAACTTGGTGGCTTAAAACAACAGAAATTTATTTTCACACAGTTCTGGAGGTCAGAAGTCTAAAATCAAGGGATTAGCAGGACCTGCCAAAAGCTCTAGAAGAGAATCCTTCCTTGTCTGTTCCAGCTTCTAGTGGCTTCAGGCATCCTTGGCATCTGGCTGCATAACTCCAATCTCTGTCTTCATCTTCACGTGATCTTTTTCTTTTCTCTCTGTGTCTCTTCTCTGTGTGTCTCTTATGAGAACACTTGTCATTGGATTTAGGACCACCTAGATAATCCAGAATTATCTCATCTTGAGATCTTTAACTTAATTACATATGTAAAGGCCTTGTTTCCAAATGAGGACACATTCACAGATTCCAGGGATTAAGATGTATATATGTCTTTGCAGTAGGGGGGAGGTTTACCATACAATCCAATAAGTGCCCTTATTATGGTAAAGATATATTTTATTCTCACCGTAACAGCTAGCATACAGTCAATTTTTTTTTGTTTTTTTTGAGATGGAGTCTCGCTCTGTTGCCCAGGCTGGAGTGCAGCAGCACCATCTCGGCTCACTGCAAGCTCCACCTCCCAGGTTCACACCATTCTCCTGCCTCAGCCTCCCGAGTAGCTGGGACTACAGGTGTCCACCACCACACCCGGCTAATTTTTTGTATTTTTAGTAGAGATGGGGTTTCACCATGTTAGCCAGGATGGTCTCGATCTCCTGACCTCGTGATCCATCCGCCTCGGCCTCCCAAAGTGCTGGGGAGTCAATTTTTTAAATGGGTTGGATGGATAGATGAATGGATGGACGGGTGTTCTGTCACTACCCATAACCCCTAACACACTTAGTGCCTGCTAACAAAATGTGGCTGAGAACATTTTTTCCCAACTGCCAATGCTATCTTTTCTCCCACGACCACTTAAGATTGATACTCCTGGGATCACATCCACATTATCCCTCCATAATATCTCTACTAATGTAAAACACTGAAGCAGCCATTTGAGGAAAGGCTAGAGTGTTTTACACAAATGTCTTGGTGTAGTAACTACACCAAGCGTTGGTTGAATTGATTCAAATCAGCTTAACTCAATTCCAGAAACATTGACTATGCACCTGAATTTTGCCCACAGAACTTTCCTGAATAAATTGTTTCCTCTCCTGGGCAAACAACCTAGATCAGCAACCCTGAGCTGTCATCTCATAAATCCTAAATTTTACTTAAAGCCAGCCCTATAGCATGGTACAAAGTTCATGCCTTCCTTCACAATTTTGATTAGCCTCTCAGATTAACAGGTGGACAAACAATAGCATAGGCAAAATCAAACCTCATTTGAGTTGTTGACCCAGAGCAAGAGAGGTGATTTTCAGAGAGTGGAGAAGGGCAGAAGGAATGCTATGCCACTCTTGACAAATGGCACCAATTTGGAGCCGACTTTCCAATGGGGAACACTTGTGTAGAACCCAAGGACCCAGGTACCAACAGAGCTTGTGTGTCGCTTGTAAATGTGCGAGGAATGGGCATTTCAAGCTCAGTCTGACACACCCTGTGAATGCAGCTATTTTGGCAGCATCAATCCCAGTGTCTATGGAGGACAGAACAAACTCAGATTAACCCTAGCTACTTCCTTGAGCTCTGCTCTCTGAGAAGGAGTCAGCCAGGCAGACAGCTGCCACTGCAAATTCCACTCCCTGGGAACAATGTACTTTATTTTTGGAAAGAGGGAAAAGCAAAGGAGAAGAGAGCAATGCCGACAAATATACATTTGCTTTTCTATTTATGCAAAGCCCCTATCCCTTCATCACCTCAGTTACCAGTTGTTTACAGCAACCTTAGAATATAGACTTGTAAATTGTCACTGGCCTGCATCCCTGCAGAGAGTAACACAAGTCAGCTTCCAGGATGGCACATCCCATTGCTGTAAAGAGCTGTAAAGAGCTACAAATAAAAGGATTATTTCCATGACAGGCTGTTGGCCTGGATGGTTATAATTAATGCTCCTATACAATAAACACTCTCTCTGGATCCTTTCTATGTAAGAGTCACTCTCTATAGTAATAGTATCCTGATTATGGGCTCTTCATCATACAAGAAAAAAAGGTGAAGAAAGCAAAACTGCCCCCCTCGCCATTATTTTCCTATCATTTTCTACATCTCTATAGTTACTACTTCCCATGTAATTTCAAACATCATTTTAATCATGCTTTCTAAAATATAACCCTACATGAAAAGCCCACTGGTGGACACAAGGAAAGAAGAAAGGAAGGGCGAGAGGAAGGGAAGGAAAGGAGGCAGGAGGGAGGAAGGGAAGGAAGAGAGGGAGAGAGAGAGGAAGGGGGGAAAGGGAGGAGGGTGGGGGAGGGGAGGAGGGTGGGGGGAGGGGAGGAGGGTGGGGGGAGGGGAGGAGGGTGGGGGGAGGGGAGGAGGGTGGGGGAGGGGAGGAGGGTGGGGGAGGGGAGGAGGGTGGGGAGGAGGGTGAGAGGAAGAAGTCAAAGACAAAGAAAAAATTTTAAAACAGCTCTACAGGGACAAGGACTGTGACCTGCTTGCCACTACATTCCCATAACCTAGCAGGCCTAGTAGCCCTGGTACATAACAAGAATTAATTATTTAATGATAATGGGAATATATGCAAAAATGATCTAATAAATGGAGAAATAGGCTTAGTTCAAAAATGTCTATATGACAGTTTCCTTCTTCCACTGTTTGATTCAGAAGCCATTTTGTCACTAATTTACTTTTAGGGAAAAGACTGAAAATGAACATTTAATGAACACCTACTATGTACCAAGTATTTTGACTTTTTATCTCATGTAAAACCACATGATAACCCAAACTATTTGATAAATGATACACACATGCTGAGAGAGGTTAAGTAACTTGCCCATAGTTACACTGCTAATAAGTGGAGAAATGGGAATTTAAACACAAACCTATCTGACTATATAACCAAGAAAACATGACTGTGTCCTGCTGCTTCTCAGGTGATCATGAGGGTGTGTCTGCTTCAATATAGCATCAGCTCCTAAGATGGGACTGTGATTCACTGGGTCTCCTTGTAAGTAAATTTTACTATGACAAAGCCATTGGGATATTTGGAGAAATTATTCATAATGAGATCTTATTTGTTATGCATAACACTAAGAGGCAGTTTAAAAAAAAAAAGATACTAGCGCCGTTTGATTTACTCCCTATGGGATTTCTAAAGAAGAGTCATCTGAGAAGTCAGAACCACATATGTATCGCTTATTTATTGACTATCTCTCTTCTGGAATCCAAAAATCCAAAAGAAAAGGTCATATTTGTTTTACTCACTATTCCAAGCCTAGTACCCAAGAACTATGCCATGGCACTCAATTTTTACTGAATGAAAGAGATGACAATGAACGCTCCATTGATTAGACTTCTGTATCTGCAGACTGGGATTCCAGGCAGACTAGAATGATAACATGTGAAACTGTGGGGCTTTGCTGAATCAAAAGCATGGTCTTGGGAAACAGCTGAAGAAAATGAATTCATACTATGGAGAATTATTTTCTCCCACTCAGCTATATTTCACATTCCAACCACGTGAAAGGCCCTGAATCAGATGGAAAGTAGCATTTACTCAAAGTTCAAGCCATCTTTAGGGGCAACCCAGCCTCCTCCAATTTCCCAAACAACTACACATGGTGGCTGTGGTCAGCAGTAGGCTATGAAAGAACTTTGATCCACCTGGAAGGACCAGAGATTCAGGATCCTAAGCCAAAGCCAATGAGCTTTCACACATGGAGATAAGCTGAAAGAACCCATGCTTTATTTGGGGCATGGCCTATGGAGACTCCAAGAAACTTAAAATTTTTTCTCATTTGTCACCAGAAAAATGTGGCCCAAGGTCACCCAGCTCATTAGCAGCAGAGCCAAGACTTAAACTCAGGCCTTCTGACACCTTCTTATCCAAAATTATTTTTACTACCCCAGAAGAAGGTGTGTGGTAGAGGCCAACATAACATGAAGAAGGGAGCAGACAGCATACAGTCATCATCCTCATGGACTGGATGGTCACTGGGATTCTGAGATAAGTAAAGGACAAAGAGAGGCACATACATGCATTCCCTGGATTCTGGGGAAACCTGTGTGTCAGGCTAAAGGGGGCAGAGAAGTGAGTGTTTTGAGTTGTATGTAAGCCAGGCATAAGTGTCTCTCTTGAAGGGCAAGGGAAGTGGGGTGCTGAAGAAGAAACAGTACAGACCTGGGGTCAAGAATATAGGTATGAACCCTGGGCCAGCTGTTTGCTAGTTCTATGACCAGTGGCAAGTTATTTAACCTCTCTGGGTCTCAGTTTTGTAATCTGTTCAGTCAGTCGATTGAACCACAATCAGACTTCTGAACAAGGTTCCTCAGTCCAGCACCAATTAGGTGGACTGTCATAAAAGAAGACCTGGGCCCATCAGATTTTTTCTGTCTAGTATTTGAACAATAGAAATACCAGGAGAGTAAAGCATTTAGCAACAGAGAGCCAGAGATCATGAGACAGAAAGAAACCAGAGGGACCATGATGCATCACAAACAAAGTGAAATCATGAGTCAGAAATGATGGGCCAGGTGTGGTGGCTCACACTTGTAACCCAGCACTTTGGGAGGCTGAGGCAGGCGGATCATGAGGTCAGGAGAGAGGGACCATCCTGGCCAACATGGGGAAACCCCATCTCTACTAAAAATACAAAAAATTAGCAGGGTGCGATGACACGTGCCTGTAATCCCAACTACTCGGGAGGCTGAGGCAGGAGAATCACTTGAACCTGGGACGTGGAGGTTGCAGTGAGTGGCGATCACACCACTGCACTCCAACCCAGGTGACAGAGCGAGACTCAGTCTAAAAAACAAAAAGAAATGATGAAGTTGAGGCCAGGTGTGGTGGCTCAAGTCTATAATCCCAGCACTTTGGGAGGCGGATGTGGGTAGATCACTTGAGTCCAGGAGTTAGAGATCAGCCTAGACAACATGGCAAAACCCCGTATCTACTAAAAAGACAAAAATTAGCTGGGTGTGGTAGCACGTGCCCATAGTCCCAGGTATTTGGGGGGCTGAGGCAGGATGATCACCTGAGCCTTGGGAGGTCGAGGCTGCAAGGAGCCGTGATCACACCACTGCACTCCAGCCTGGGCAACAGAGTGAGACCCTGTCTCAAAAATACAAAATAAAAGATGAGGTCAAGAACATAAAGGACAGAGGCTGAGGAAATCAGTCAGTACGAAGAGAAGACCAAGCCATTGGGAAGAGATGAGTCATCAAAATGGTGGACAACCAGAGTCAAGATCCAAGACCAACTCCTGAGACCAACATTCCTGGAACCAGCCAGGATCCAAATGACGTTGAATTCCACTTCTGTCTCTGTATGGCTCAGATTCTGCTGGACTTCTTCATCTTACCAAGGCCAGCTAAATAGCTTTCCCTGAGTTCCCATGCACATGTAAACTTATGACAAACCTATGAGTAACTTAGATGAATCTCTGTTTGCATCCAAACAAGTCTGATTAAGTCAACCTGTTTGCTTTATTTAACATATAACCTGGATTTCCTAGGATCAGCTCAATTCCATTAATTTGTCCTAATTCTTGAAGGGCAAGCATTAAAACTATGAAAAAATGTGATTTAATTTTCACACTTTTTTATGACTTTTGCTGTAAGTAAATTCACAAATAAGAATGGCCTGGGTTTGGGCTTAGGTAATATGGTTCTCTAAATGATGTACCAAGCAGTTGGCTAGGCTCTGTGGGGTGAAAGGATGGGGAGAAAGTGCATACAGCTAGACAAATCTCCCTCCTTCCACTCAAAAATGCTTTCAGTTGAGATCACTCAACAGAACCCTAGCAAAAAAAAATCATAAAAAGAACCAATGTAAGCTCCATAAGGGCAGAGATCATGTTTGTCTTATTTGTTATTTATCACCAGTACCTGGCATCAAGCATGAACTTAAACAGCACTCCAAAAATATTAACTGAAGGAAAAAAAGAAGGAAGAAAGAAAGGGAGAGAAGGAGGAAAGAAGTGTAGAAGCCATGAAAATTTGCCTCTCAGATCTACTACTACCAAGTGCATAATTGACTGATGGCTCCAGCTGCCGAGCTCCAAATGCAGCACTGTGTGTAGAGACCACACATCTCACAGCTGCTCTCAGTCAAAGGGGAAGCATGGCAGTGATACTTGGGCATATAGTTCCTGCAAAACATGGGACTCTTTTAATATGGACTTTGGTTCAAGGACTTTCCTTTGGCCTAGCTGAAACTTTTTTAGAAGTGCATTGCTGTCTGAGACTCTATGTATCCAACCCTCTCTCCTCTCCCTTCAAAGGTGTCAGACCTGCATCATGGTCTAATGGCTCTTCCAGTCTCCTCTGGCTCCCTAACCTTCCGTTACTTACAGTAAATTCTCCCAGTAGGTCTAAACCTGTCTTGGCATCTGCATCTCAGAGTACCTAGCCAATATAAGGTGGGAAGGATTAAGAGAAGGAGGGGGGTTGCTGAGTGTGGCTTTGTTTGAAACTAGCCCATCTCAAAGTTCCTGAGCTTGGAGTTGGGAGGAAGGTTTTTTGGTTCTGTCCCTGTTGTATGGCTAAAGAAAGAATGACCTGCTTGATACATACACCCAGATATACCCTCTGCCCTCATCTATATGCTCTGTGACCATGTAGGCTGACCTTTCTGGCCTGTGTCTTCTGGGCTTTTCTACTGGCTGGCTTCAGGTTGGGTTTGGCTCATGGAAGGCACTAATAGGAGATTGTCCATCAGGGAGAGATTGTGAGCAGGACATTTCTTCGTCACCTTTCCCTGCTTCACCCCTGTGTATCTGCCAATATTCACATTTTCTCGTGACTACAGCTCCCACCAAATGATTGCCTTTGTATTGTTCCAGGTGAGATTTCAGCAACCGCTTGGTAGAAAAGAGAGTTGATCGTATTGTTAGGTTAATTACATTAATGGTCAATTAATGGCCTCCCTATGGCTATCTTTTGCCTGTGACTTCATAGTCCTTTCCTACTCTGTATGTTGCCTTGGCTATGTGGGAAAACAGCTCCACAAAACAAAAACAAAAACACTTGCATGTTTCTACTTCTACCATGAGATGGTGATAGCCTCACAATATGACTGAAAGAGACTGCTGGAGGATCATAAGGAGAGTCCGGTTTTCTCAACCAAGGCTTCATGTACCAGCCTATAGCTAGCCAAGTCCCAAGCATATGAGAATGCTCAACCAAGAACAGCAGAGCCACCTTCCAGACCCACAGGTGACTACAGAACAAAAGTGACCCCAACTGAGACCACAAGGACTATTTGGTAAACCCTCAATTCATGAGCGATAAGAAATATATATTGTTGGCTGAGTGTAGTGGCTCATGCCTGTAATTCCAGCACTTTGGGAGGCCAAGGAGGGTGGATCCCTTGAGGCCAGGAGTTCAAGACCCGCCTGGCCAACATGATGAAACCCCGTCTCTACTAAAAATATGAAAATTAGCTGGTGTGTGGTGGAAACACCTGTAATTCCAACTAGTTGGGAGGCTGAGGCACAAGAATCACTTGAATCCAGGAGGCAGAAGTTGCAGTGAGCCTAAATCATACCACTGCACTCCAGCCTGAGCAACAGAGAGGGACTCTGCCTTAAAAAAAAAAAAAAAAAGTAAAGAACTATGTATTGTTTTAAGCACTGAGCTTTGGGGTGACTTTCTACCAACATCATTGTGGCAGCAGGTAACCGATACAACATTTCAATTAGTTTTCATTTCAGGGAGAAAGTAAAGCCTGCCCAGCCAAGTTGGCTTTGTGGTAAGGAGGAAAGGGAACCTGGTAAGGGAGGAGTTGGCAAGAAGTCCCTGTTTTATGACATTAAGGGACAAGTTTCCACTCCCTCAAAGAAAGACCAACAGCCCAAAGACCTGGTCCTGATAAACTTCCTCGGCCCAAACCAGATCTAAGTCAAGTATTAGGGGGCCTAAGAAAGTCACTCTCTAGGGAGGAGACAGGAACACAACTTTGAGGCTCCTGGGCAGAGATGCACTGAAGGTCAAGTTTCAAATGAGGTTGTTCTGAGAATTCTGTCAATGCAAGAGCAATACCCATGGGACTAGGCACTGGTAAGAAAAGCCAGAGTGGATACAGATTCTACCCCACTGGCTGAGGATCTCAGACAAACCTTTCCACGTGGTCAGTAGGCTGAGGAGGGGGAAAAGCCTTGTGTATTAGTCCATTCTCACACTGCTATGAAGACATACCTAAGACATAAATTAAGAGGTTTAATTGGCTCACAGGTCTACAGGCTGTACAGAAAGCATGGCTGGGAAGGCCTCAGTAAACTTACAATCACGGTGGAAGGCAAAGGGGAAGCAGGCACATCTTCACATGGCAGCAGGAGAGAGAGAGAATGAAGGAGGAAGTGCTACTCATTTTAAATAACCAGGTCCCATGAGAACTCTATCACGAGAACAGCAAAGGGGAAGTCCATTCCCATGATTTAATCGTCTTCCACCAGGTCCCTCCTCCAACACCAGCGATTACAATTTCACATGAGATTTGGGTGGAGACACAGAGCCAAATCATGTCACCCTGGGACTGAAAATCTCTGAGCAGAATTAGATCCAGAGAAGTGGCTACAGATCAAATCCAACCATAGGCATGGATAAGACAGGAATGATCACACCTCCCTGTGAGTTTTCCTGGAGATGCCCTCTCTCCCAGAGATGGTAATTTATCATCTATAAATACTACTGGGAAGTATATTCAGAGATTTAAAAAAATAAGGCTAGAAAAGAAGTTCTCACTAAAGTCAAGAGGGACTATATATGCATCTAGCTGGAAGGGTAAAGCCACAAGTTAAGGCTCTCTGTTGCTTCAAATAGCCTTTAAATGTGGTGTCTTAAACAACACCATTTTATTATATCTCATGTGTTTGTGGGTCAGGAATTTGGGCAGGGCACAGCTGGCTGGTTATTCTGTTCCACATAGTGTCAACAAAGAATTCACCTGGGTGGATGGACAGAAGACAGCTTCACTCTCACTTCTAACATCTGCACTGGGATTGCCAGAAGGCTAGGCTCAGCCTGCAGTATCAGGCAGGGTAACCAAACTTCTTATGCAGCCGCTTAGGGATCTCACGGAGAGTGTCTCAAGAGGTTTAGTTCAAAGCTTCAAGGCTTCATATGATCATGCTTTTGAAATTCCAGAATGTCACTTCCACACCTGTTCTTTCTGCCAAGCAAGTCACTTAGACCAGCTCAGATTCAGGAAATAGGAAATAAGATTCCACTGCTCAATGGGAGGAGGAACGAAGAATTTGCAGCCACCTTTTGTCTACCTCACCATATCAATCAACAGTCAACACAATTAGTTTTAACATTCCAGAGGATGCACACAACAATCCCGAAAACTGAGAGAAAATATTAGCATTGCAATATATATTTATTTTCTCTTAAAAATGAATTAATTGAGCTTTATGTTATTTAATGTCTAAGTTGTCACTTGTGGTCTTCCTTGGTCCATATGACAGAGGAAACGTAGCACAAACAGCATGCAAGGTGTATTGAGGGTTCAGTGGGGCTCTCAAAATACAGATGACTGACAGCCATTCCTTTCCTGGTTTGCCTGATTTCAGTGCATTTCTATGTGTATTGCAGTTTACATGTACCCAGTTAAGTAGATTAATGTTTTATATTACCTAATTTTAACCAAACTCATCACAAAATCAACAAACGGTTTTTAAAAGAATTTTTGCAAAGAAAGTATGGACGAAGGATAATACTGATAACACAAGCACAAGTGACAACAAAAAAAGGGAAAAAGACAATCCTGCTTTTCCTACTTCTAGTGAGCTCTCCATCAACTAAATCATCAAATATGATAAGAAAATTGTCCAACAAATCAAATTATTAAGACTATTTGAGGCTGGGCGTGGTGGCTTACTCCTGTAATATCAGCACTTTGGGAGGCCATAGCGGGCAGATCACTTAAGACCAGGAGTTCGAGACCAGCTTGGCCAACATGGCAAAACTTGTCTCCGCTAAAAATACAAAAAATAGTGGGTGTGGTGATACACACCTGTAGTCCCAGCTACTCCAGAGGCTGAAGCAAGATAATTGCTTGAACCTGGGAAGCAGAGCTTCCAGTGAGCCACGATCACACCACTGCACTCCAGCCTGGATGAAAAAGAGAGACTCTATCACAAATAAAATAAAATAAAATCTACTTGAAAAATGGGCGGCTACAAATCCACTTGCATTTACAATTAACCTTACTCTAAAGGTTGATTGTGTAGCTGCTGATGTGTATTTGGCTAGTACAGTTAGGGAGACTTTTAAAAGACTATTTCATTTTTATCTCATGCTTTAAAATTTCTTGCTTCTGAATATATTTTATAATTGCATAATTTATTGACACAACAGCTTTTATTTATATATATTATTCACCAGTACATCAATAAATGAACAAATATTGTGGGTACCTCATCAAAATTACTTTACCAATGAAAGGTATGATCAAAAATATTTGAAAACCACTGTTGGAAATAGCAGACAGATAGCAAAGGCAGTGGCCAAAAGGGCAGGTGAGGAAGGCATAGAGCACATGAATTGTGACCTGGAAATATCATTTCCTGGTGGGAACATCTGAATGTCTGTGAGTGTCCATAGCTCCTGATTGGTAATGAGTCATGGCCCCCAGTGCCTCCCCAGCCAGTCATGTGTTACCATAATTTCTATTGTAGTCTCCTTCTCAACTCTTTTCAGCCCCAACCCCAGAATAAGAGCTCCAAGCCAAGGATTAGGGACAGCTAATCTCTACATCATAAGCATCTATTGCAGAGCCCTTTCCACAAAGATACTCTGTCATTTACCTAGCCCTTGGATGCAAATGTCCATTGGGGCCACCCAATTCAAGTCATTCTCATTAGCACCGCCTAAAGGGGTTGCTTTTAAATGAAGCTTTCCACAATGAAGAAACGTTGAAAAACCCCCAAACGAAGCATGAACAGAAAAACTATTTCCCCATGGTTAAAAGGGATCACTAAATTGATACAATATCTCTGGAGGGATGTTGGACAGTATGTATCAACATGTAAACTGTGCAGACCTTTGGCCTGTAATCTCACTTCTAGGAATTTACACCAAAGAGATAATTGGACAAGTGCAAAATGATGTGCAGCAGATAAGGAAGATTACATTACATGAACATTTAACAAATATGAACTCAAAAATATATGACGGCAACATAGAGAGGAAAAGAAATCATTTAAGTAGGCTGGGCACAGTGGCATGTGCCTGTAATCCCAGTTACTCAAGAGGCTGAGGCAGGAGGATTGCTTGAGCCCAGGAGTTTTAGACGAGATTGGGCAACATAGTGAGACCCAGGCTCAAAGTTTTGAAAATAGTAATAGTAAAAATAAATAAAAGGGACAAAGAGAAATCATTTAAGTAGTGTGTGTGTCATTCTGAAATACTTCCACCCAATAAGCCTAAGTCCAAGGCAAGCTTGATGTGGGAGACAATGAATCTCTTGATCTCTCAAACTGGCCTCAGTTCCCAACTGCCTCTCATAGAATAAGTATCTCTTCCTGCTGCGTGTGAGGCTAGTGTTTAAAGATACATGACCTATAACATAATCCCTACGTGCAAGCCAAGCAGAAAATCAATATGTTCCAATGCTCGAGGAGACACAGGATAAAGTGACCTTCTGAAAAATGCTGTGCTGGTCCCCAGTGTGGCATAACCTAAGGAACTCCACTGTGTTTACAGAGAGGCTTATCACAGCACTGCTATCAAAACCGAGCGAAAATTTGGGAACCCTCTAAGTGTGCATCAGTAGTTCAGTACGGTTTCTTGATGTGCAATACTTCCATTTAATGGAATATTATGCAGCCATTAAAAATGATAGTGTAGTTCCGTATTTGTTAGAATGTAAAGATTAACACAGCATGTCATCAACTAATAAAAAGATTATGTAAATGGACACACAGTATGATCCCATTTTTATTAAATTATAGCCATATATCTCTATGTATGAATAATCTATGTAAATATATCCTTAGAAAAATGCCTAGGTGAAGCTCAGCAAAATCTTAGTAGTAGAAATCTCTGGGTAATCGTATTTTGAGTGATTTGAGGGTTTTTTTCTGATTTAAAAAAAAAATCAATAAACATTTAAAATAAACAATAAAGCTACCTTTAAAACTCATTCTATGGTTAGTTCCACTCTCATATAAGCAAATGGTTCCCAACCTTCTCCCCCACTGACCCTTGGTTATTGCTGCCTGGGGTTTGGCCATTCAATCATTTCAGAACTCACCAGAGAGAATACAAAAACTATGATACACATTTGCCAAATTTGATTCTATAGCTGTATGTTCCTTTGTCTTTTCTCTCTTTTGTCTTCACCAAATTAGTCTGTTGGATATTTTTCACTTCAAGAGGGAACAAATCTGTTGTAACTTACTTAGTGCAACTCAGGATAGCACCATATCTGCTCCTCTCTAGCACTCCCACATGATTCTCAGAAATAATAACCCATCAGAAGGTGCTTGGAGTGGTGAGCTACTGGTGAACATCCAGCTACATCTGCACCTCCATCTCCAGGAGACTTTGTCCCTTAGGGCTCAGCTTAGGTGCTGCCTCCTTCTGGAAGTCTCTGATCTCCCTTCACTCCTGAGTTAGCTGCCTTTTCCCATGTTCCCCCGGTGCCAGTGTTCCTTCCTAGCATTGTAGTCTAATCCTAGTACTGTATCATATCACTGTGTATTATTGTTGCCTGTTTATTTGTTTGTTCTTCCAATTGGACTGTGAAATCCTTGAGGGCAAGAGATTTCACCTTCTTCATTTTAATATCCCCAGCCCTGGCACAAGCTTAGCACACAGTGGGCATTTAATATATATATGTATGCTGAACAAATTAATGAGAAGGAATAAAGGTGGGACCACAGACCATTATCATGCATGGGTTTCATAAAATGACTGTTCATAATTTCTTTCCCAGTTTCTGTCTTCTCCCCCTCAGAAACACAGTTTTGATTTGCCTGAGGATGGGCCACAAGCCATGACCTTTATTTGAGATAGAACTCTCAGACTAATTTAGGATTAAAGAAGAAGGATGAGGAGACTATATTGGTCCGTCAAAGCGGGAAATCACGATGAACCTGGCTCCAGGCATGCCTAGGTCCAGGAATTCAAGCACAATCCTCAAGAACCTCTCTCACCTTTTTCCCCATTGCTTGGTACTGATGCTTTTTCCGCATATTGCCTTATTCTCTCCTATTCTGCAAATAGGTCATCACCAAATTGTAAAAAAGATGGCCACCTGCCATCCCCAATTCATATCCTCCTAGCTCTCTGTCATAAAAGGCACCACTTTCTCCTTCAAATCCAAAGTCCCTAAGAAAAAGAGGAAAAAAGGCTTGGTGTGGTAGCTCACGGCTGTAATCATAGCATTTTGGGAGACCAAGGTGGGAAGATTACTTGAGGCCAGGAGTTCAAGACCAGCCTGGGCAACATAGCAAGATCCTCTCTCTACAAAAAATTTAAAAATTAGCCAGGTGTGGTGGCACACCTGTAGTCTCAGCTACTCAGGAGGCTAAGGTAGGAGCACGGCTTGAGCCCAAGAGTTCGAGGCTGCAGTGAGCTATCATTGTACCACTACACTCCAGACTGGACGACAGAGAGACTATCTCAAAAAAAGAAAAAAAGTTCCAGGAGAAGATTCTGATGGGTCTGACTGCGGTTAAATGTCCATTCCTGACAGTGAAACGCAGTCCTGTGATTGGCAGGTCATGACCATGTCCCACCCTTACACTCAGGAGCATGAGAAACTGATTGGCTGTACCACCGAGTCCCATGATTGGGAAGTGGGAACAATGTCTTAAAGCAGGGTATGGGGGTTGCTGGACAGAAAAAAATAATAGATGTCTCTCCGAAACACTCTGGGAAAGTAACCCATACAAGAATTCCCATTGCTGCCTGGAAAATTCAGTCTCAATCTTTGCGGTAGGGGGAAAAAAAAATCATGTGACCGATCAGTCTCTCCTTCTGCCTGCTCATAACCCTCTTCAAAGATGATTTTGTTTCTCTCTTATTCATGTCCCTACCAAAATGACGCTGGGTGGTCAAACTTTCAAGACCCCTCAGAACCTGCAGCCAGACTCTGACAAGCAAACCCAGGCCCCACCCTTGGCTCATGAAGCCTCCTACCACAGGGCCTCAGTTAGCTACTGGCTGTGCTGTGCCAGTCCCAATCAAATGCAAGCCCGAGGGCCATTCCCAAGGCCAGCACCACGCTGCTCCAGGGGGTACCTCCTGCCAAGGTGTTATCGGCAGGCCTCTGTTCCCAAACGCCACATTGGGAAGACTGGTACGTCTTGTCTCAGCCTGGCTTTGACAGGCTGGGCCCCTGGCCTAGCTGGTGGCTGCAGATCAACGGCACTTTGTCAGCCCAACACACCTCCAAGAAGCTGAAGTGCATACTGAATGGAGGCGTCTGCAGACCTTCTGGCCTCGGCAGCCCCTCTGCGTGTTTGGGTAAAGAAATATGCAGCTTGAGCTGTGGTCATTGCTGCCTGAGCCGCTGAGCTGCAATCAACATCAACACCACAAGGACACAATATTTTCTCCCGATTTACAACACGTTCATTTATTTTGGAATTTCTGTGCCAGCTGAGGCTACAGGGCGGTGACAGTGGAAAAATTGTCCTGGGGCCAAGCAAAAGAGAGTGTTGCAACCAAGCTCCTGTTCTGAAAAAGGGTGCTCGAAAGCAGCAAAAAGCAAGCAGGGCTAAGAGAATGACCTTCCACAAATAGCAGCCCACAGGACATGGGTGCCAGTCTGAGAAACAACTAATTTGGAGGTCCACTATTGCTCCTACACCAGGGTCTGAAGATGGGCCACTGGAATCCAGGGTTCCTAAGAAACTACTGAACCCCTTGGAGTTTCCATTATACAAGATGATCTGCTTTCTTTCTCAAAGCTCCCCAGGGAGTCAGAGATCCTGTGACTTCGAAGCTCCCCCTCAAACTCCCCCAAAGTAGCCTTTATTGGAAAACACCACAAACAAGTGAAAATGATAGGATTTGGAGTGAGAAAAACTTGCATTTGAATTGTTCACACTGCTACTTACTTACTGAGTGTTCTTAACTCTCTCAGCTTCAGTTTCCACATCTGTTTTTAAAGTGGACATAATAATATCTAACTATCAAAGTTGTTACAGGAAATAGAGTAATTTACCGAAGTACACAGTACAATGCCCAACTCTTTGTGGGCACTCTGTACATGAAACTTCCGACTCCTTTGTTTTCTTGTTTTTTACTGGGTCATTTAGATGTTCTCTACTAGGCTTTATTGTGTACATATAAAATAGATCAGGATGCTGCCAGTATGGAAAGTCTATTTGTTGGGCTCCCTGGGACTGAAAACTTCTCTCGATTTAAGGATACTCCATGAAAGGAGGAAGTGATAGAGAAGGGAGGCAATGAAAGGGAGGGGATGGATGTGCAATTACCAGTATTCCCAACGAGAGGCCCTAGGAGGGGCCCACTCCAGTCATAATTACAAGAGGACTCAACAGACAGGCTAGTCTGTTCCAGATACAAGAAGGAACCTTCAACTGTCATCTGGAACCGGCTTCCACGAGATAATCTACTTCTCCAAGACAATAACAAGCTGTACAACTTAAGGCAAAAAGAAAGGGAACCCCAAGTGCATTCTTCTTATCCTACTGAGAAGAAATCTGATGTCTGCCCATGGGAAGTGACCACTCGAGGTGTCACAACTAGCATGAAGCAGAGCAGTGTTCTGGAACCAAGTCTGACCGATTGCAATCTGGTTGTCTCATAAAAAAAAAGAATTTTAACAAGGGTAACAAAACACAATCAATTCACATTTTATGTTCTATAAAGTCACCTGAATTAGCAAGTACTGAATCATTGCACCTAAACAAAATACAAGATTAGGTTCCTGCAAGCCTCTGGTCACAAGATCTCCATCATCCCATCAATTTATAATGTTGTTTTATGAGTGTTTCTGTTTAAAGACACCATGATGGTTAATTTTATGTGTCAACTTGACTGGGCTAAAAAATGCCCATATAGGTGGTAAAATATTAAATCTGGGTGTGTCTGTGTGGATATTTCTGGAAGAGATTAGCATTTGAATTGGTAGACTGAGTAAAGATTATTGTTCTCACCAATGTGGGTGGACATTACCAGTCTGTTGAGGGCTCAAATAGAACAAAAAGGCAGAGGAAGGGCAAATTTAGTCTCTCTGCTTGAGCTGAGACAGCCATCTTTTCATATTGTCAGCCATCAATCCTCCTGATTTTCAGACTTTTAGACTCAGATCAAGACTAACACCATCATCCCGACTCCACCCCCAACCCCCAATTCTCAGGCCTTCTGCCTTCTGAATCAGACTCACCACTGGGTTTCCTGGTTGTTCAGCTTGCAGATGGCAGATCATGGGACTTCTCGGTCTCCATAACTGCATGATCCAATTCCTATAATAAATCTTTATAGGATTATAAATATAAATATATATATATACACACACACATGAACACACACATACATATGTGAAGAATAGGATTTATCTGAAGGACAGGAGATATATATATTATATATATATGTATTCCAACATATGTATATTATCCAATATATAATATTTGTTTTATTTCTCTGGAGAACCCTGACGAATACAGATTTTGTTCGGTACTGAGAATGGTTCTAGAGGAACAAAATTTTAAGGATAAGTTTTCTGAATTGGTTCTGGGGTTTCTGAAATGGACTCTCCAATCTGATTAGATTTAAAGACACTGATGACTATGTTTCCAATGTAAAATGAGCACTGATAATCCATGGAGTGAATTATTTAGAAACACAAAAAAGTCTGCATGGGATACTTCTAATCACCTATTTACAAGAAGCAAGGTGCAGAGCTTCCAGATAGCTGAACACATGGAGGTTCCTGGAGGGTGGCATGCCCAGGGAGGGCATGGAAGCTCCACGCCTTTTCCCCTATACCTTGCCCTACACATCTCTTCATCTGTATCCTTTGCAATGTTCTTTATAATGAACCAGTAAACTCTTTAGGAACAAAGCCATCAAGAAAAAAGAGAGAAATTGAAAGCAGCCCTACTATATAGTTAGACCATCAAGACAGAATTGAATTCATTGCCATCAGAGTCTGATTATCTGAATCTAAGTGAGACTTTATCCCAAGGGGAGTCTGACAAACTTTCAGGTTTCTGATCATAAGACTGCTATCTCCAAGGGAGTAATAAAGTTTACAAAACAGAATAAGATCTCAGAGACTTTTAATCTCCTCAAGATTAGGAATGCAAGGGAAGCTTCATTTAGAAAGGCCTGAAGCTTTGAAGCAATTGTGATTCCTCATATATTATTCAAATAAAATAAGTACCAAGTTTTAAAAAATACAAAAGAAGAAGTAAGGTGCTAGTAACTCTATATGTGATACTTTCAAACATTTTTTGAAAGCCAAGGAGTATAATGATCTTGGTGGGTTGCTCCTAATGTCACTGGGCAAAGTGGTGAAAGAAAAGTATGAGCTTAAGGATATGAATTCAAAGCCCAAGCATTGCATAAATGACCTAAGAGCTTCTGGGTATGCCCTGAAAGAAAGTCTTATCTCCTGTAGCCATAGGGCTGAAATTTCTGAAAATCAAATGCAGAACCTCATCTTGCAATTTGCTGAATTACAATGCAAGTTGAACTCCCAGCATCACAGGGTGTCCACTGTTAAAGTGATGGCATTCATTGGGGGAAAAAATGGAATCCTTTAAGTTGAAATGGGGATATGTGGGAAGACCTTGATGAACATGGGGACATTAAGTCCCTAAATGAGTCTTCTTTGCCAGTAGAAAGGTTCTCCTCACCAGCAGTGGAAGTGGTCTGTCCACTCCCAATAGCTACAGCCTTTCCATCTCTATCTGAGGGGTTAATCCTGCGTTACCTTAGGAAATGATAATAACCTCTCCTGAGGCAGCTACCATGCAAGATGATGCTAGCTCTCCTCAGAACCTTTCCCCATCACTCTTCTTTTCTTCTAGACCTATAACCAGACTCATGTCCCAGCAGGGGACATACTTTGCCCCTAAAGGCAAAGTATGAAGCTGTGAGGAGGTGTGCTACACTCCAAAGGAACTACAGTCATGCCCCACATAACATTTTGGTCAACCATGGACCACATATACAATGGTGGTCCCATAAGATTATGATAAAGCTGAAGAATTTCTATCACCTAGTGACACCTTAATGTTGCCATCTTAATGTCTTGACATCATAGAGCAATGCATTGCTCACATGTCTGTGGTGATGCTGGGGTAAACAAGTCTACTGTGCTGCCAGTTGTATAAAAGTATAGCATATAACAATCATGTACAGTACATCATAGTTAATAATGATAGTAAACAATTATGTTACTGGTTTATGTATTTATTATACTAAACTTTTTATCATTATTTTAGAGTGTGCCCCTTCTACTTATAAAAAAGATAGTTAACTGTAAAACAACCTCAGGTAGATCTTTCAGAAGTATTCCAGAAGAAGTCATTGTTATCACAGATGACAGCTCCATGTGTGTTATTGCCCCTGAAGGCCTTCCAATCGGACAAGATGCAGAGATGGAAGACAGCAATATTGATGATCCTGACCCTGAGAAGGCCTAGGCTAATGTGTGTATATGTGTCTTAGTTTTTAATTAAAAAGCTTAAAAAGTAAAAAAAAATAAAAATATTTAAAAATTTTAAAAATAGAAAAGACCTTATATAATAAGGATATAAAAAAAGAACTGTTTTTGTACGGTTGTAAAATGTTTGTGCTTTAAGTTAAGAGTTATTAAAGACTGGGCACAGTGGCTTACGCCTGTAATCCCAGCACTTTGGGAAGCAGAGGCAGGTAGATCACCTAAGGTCAAGAGTTCAAGACCAGCCTGGCAAAACCTCCTCTCTACTAAAAACACAAAAATTAGCTGGTCATGGTGGCAGGTGCCTGTAATCCCAGCTACTCAGGAGGCTGAGGCAGGAGGTACTTGATCCCAGGAGGCAGAGGTTTCAATGAACTGGGATCATGCCACTGCACTCCAGCTTGAGTGACAGGGCAAGACTCTGTCTCAAAAAAAAAAAAAAAGAAAGAAAAAAGTTATTAGAAATGTGTCAAAAAGTTGAAAGAAAACTAAAAGTTTACAAAGTAAAAAAGTTATAATAAGCTAAATTAATTTATTATTGAAGAAAAAAGTATAAATTTAGTGTAACGTAAGTTTACAGTGTTTATAAAGTCCATAGTAGTGTATAGTAAATGTCCTTGGCCTTCACATTCATTTACTACTCACTCACAGACTCATCCAGAGCCATTTCTAGTCCTGCAAGCTCTACTTATGGTAAGGGCCCTATACAGGTGTACCTTTTTTTTGTCTTTTCTACCATATTTTACTGTACTTTTTGTTTAGATATGTTTAGACACATGAGTACTTAACATCGTGTTATAATTGCCTACAGTTTTCAGGACAGTAACATGCTGTACAGGTGTGTAGTCTAGGAGCAATAGGCTGTACCATATAGAATTTTGTGTAAATACACTCTACGATGTTCACACAATGACAAAATCTCCTAAAATGCATTTCTCAGAACGTGTCCCCATCATTAAGCAACACATAACTGTACTTGAGTTTTCCAATTTATGCAATCAGAAATCTGGGGAACATGTGTAAGAATGGGTATTAAGGGTGTGGGATAATGATGGAAGAAACAAAGTTAGATGAAGCTGAATTGATTGATATGAACTCACCAAGCAGTGATTCTGCATTTAATGTTGCAGCTCAAGAAGTTAGAAAGAGCTCTAATAATTTGGTTGGTTGGCTGAAACCTGGATCAAAAGATGGGCTACCATGAGCAAATTGGAAATTTCCAGCCTCCTGTGGTTTAATGTAGAGGAAGGGATTCAAAGAATTAGGGAGACTGGAATGTTAGAGTAGATTTGTCATTTAAGACCTGCTTACCCACACCAGTAGAGTCCAGAAGACATAAATTTCACCAATACTTTGAGAAGTAAATTTCTGAGGGGAGCCCCAGCATCCTTGAAGAGCTTCATGATCACTATTCTCTGAGACCAGACCTTACAGTAGGAACTGTAGCCATTCAGTTGGAAAATCTAAATGCAATTTGTGTAATTGGATCCAAGTGTGGCACTCAACTGCCAAAGGCAAGATGGACATAGTTACCAACATGGATAGCAGAGTAGATGCAACAATCAGGATAGTCTGACTCATGCAGACCCATGGTATTCGCTGGTTCATCATGGTGTTCCTAGAAGTGAAATAAATAAGAAGCCTACAATGCTCTTACTTGATCCATATAAGCAGAAAGGCTCTAGGTCAAGTGAACAAAAGTGTAACTCAGTGTAACTCAAATCATAAAAACAAAGTCACAGCCCCTCAATCAATTCCCAGACTTGAGCTAGTTTACAAACACAAAACTTCTTGAGTGAAGAGGAGGTAGAGACCCGTCAAAGAAAAGCCTAGTTCACCACTGAACACACACACTGTTAATCTTACTCCCAGCCTTCCCACAGTGGGCTCACAGCCTTTTATCAGGGTAACTGTGCACTGGGGGAAAGGAAATGATCAGTTCTTTTGGGAGCGATTAGACACTGGCTCTGAACTGACACTGATTCCAGGAAACCCAAAACATCACTGTGATTCTCCAGTTAGAGTAGGAGCTTATGGAGGTCAGGCTATTAATGGAGTTTTAGCTCAGGTTCATCTTACAGTGGGTCCAGTGAGTCCATTGGGCCCCAAAATCCATCCTGTTGTTATATCCACAGTTTCAGATGCATAATGGGAATAGACACACTTAGCACCTGGCAGAATCCCTACATTGGTTCCCTGACCTCTGCAGTGAGGGCTAGTATCATGGGAATGAACAAATGGAGGCCACTAAAACTGCTTCTACCTAGGAAAATAGTAAATCAAATGCAATACTACATCCTTGGAAGTATTGTAGAGATTAGTACTAACATCAAGGACTTGACAGATGCAGGAATAGTGATTCCCACCACATCTCCATTTCACCCTCCCTACTCAGCCTGTGCAGAAGACAGATGATCTTGGAGAAAGATAGTGGATTACTGTAAGCTTAACCAAGTGGTGACTTCAGTTGCAGGTGCTGTGCCAGATGTGGTTTTACTCCTTGAGCAAATTCAAATTAACACATCCCCTATTACCTGGCAGTTATTGATCTGGCAAATGCCTCTCTCTCTATCCCTGTCTATAAGGACCACCAAAAGTAGTTTCCTTTCAGCTGGCAAGGCCAGCAGTACACCTTCACTGTTCTATCTCAGGTGTATCAACTCTGCAGCCCTATGACATAACTTAGTTCTCGGGGATCTTGATCACCTTTCCCTTCCACAAGATATCACGCTGACCCATTATATTGATGACATTATGTTGATTGGCTCTAGTGAACAAGAAGTAGCAACTACTCTAGTTTATTGGTAAGAAATTTTTGCAGCAGAGTTTGGGAAATAAATTCAAAAAACTTCAGGGCCTTCCACCCCAGTGAAATTTCTTGGGGTCCAGTTATGTGGGGCATGTCAAGATACCCCTTCCAAAGTGAAGGATAAGGTGTTGTATCTGGCCCCTCCTACAGACAAGAAAGAGCATGCCTAGTGGGCCTCTTTGAATGTTGAAGGCAACATATTCCTCATTTGGATGTGTTACTCTGGCCCATTTACTAGTGACCTGAAAAATTTCTAGTTTTGAGTGGAACTCAGAGCAAGAGAAGGCTCTGCAACAGGTCCAGATTGCTGGGCAAACTGCTCTGACACTTGAGGGTATATGATCCAGCAGATCCAATGGTGCTTAAAAGTATCAGTGGCAGATAGGAATGCTGTTTGGAGCCTTTAGCAAGCCCTCATTGGTGAATTGAAGTGCAGGCTTCTAGGATTTTGGAGCAAAGCTCAGCCATTATCCACAGATAACTACTCACCTTTTAAGAGATAGTTCTTGACCTACTACTGAGCCTTAGTAGAAAGTGAGTGCTTAACCATGGGCCACCAAGTTACCATATAACCTGAGTTGCCCATCATGAACTGCGTGTTAGCTGATCCACAAAACCATAAAGTTGGGCATGCACTGCAATACTTCACCATCAAATGGAGGTAATACATACATGATCAGGCCTGAGAAGGCCTTGAAGGAACGGGTAGTTTACATGAAGGAATTCCCCAAATGCTCATGATCCCCACTCCTGCTACACTCCTGTCTCTCTACCAGGCTGCCCCTACAGCCTCATGAGGAGTTCCCTATAATCTGTTGACTGGGGAAGAAAAAACTTGGGCCTGCTTTACAGCTGGTTCTGCACAATATGCAAACACCACTCAAAAGCTGTCAACTTTGGGTGGTGCTTGCATGTTGTGCAGACCATACAGCAGCACTACAGTCCATCTTTGGGACACACCTGAAGGACTGTGATGAAGGGAAATTCTGCCAGTGCACCTAGTTGTGCACTTTACTTGGAAGGAGAAATGGCCTTACACGCAGTAATATACTCATTCGTGGACTATAGCCAATGGTTTGGCTGTATAGTCAGGGACTTGGAAGAAACATGATTGAAAAATTGGTGACGAAAAAATTGGGGGAAGAGGTATGTAGATAGACCTCTCTGAAAGAGCAAAACATGAGGATATTTGTATCCCACATGAATGCACACCAAAGGGTGGGCTTAGCAAAGGAGGATTTAAATAATCAAGTAGATAGGATGACCCATTCTGTGATACCAGCCACCTCTGTCATTGCCCAATAGGCTTATGACCAAAATAGCCATGGTGGTAGAGATGGAGCTTATGCATGGGCTCAGCAACATAGACTTCCACTCATCAAGGCTGACCTGCCTGTGGCCATCACTGTTGTTCAATCTGGCAGAAATAGAGGCTAACACGGAACCCCAAGATATGGCACTATTTCCTGGAGTGATCAGCGAGCTATCCAGCATCAGGTTGATTACACTGGACTGCTTCCATCATGGAAGAGGCAGGTTTTTGTCCTTACTGGAATAAACACTTACTCTGGTTACGACTTTGTCTTCTCTGCATGCAATTCTTCTGCCAAAACTACCATCTGTGGGCTTACAGAATGCCTTACACACTGTCATAGTATTCCACACAGCATTGCTTCTTATCAAGGATTCCACACAGCATTGCTTCTGATCAAAGAATTTACTTCACAGCAAAAGAAGTTTGGCAATGGGCCTAGGCTCATGGAATTCACTGGTCTTACCATCTTTCCCACCATCTTAAGCAGTTTGCTTGATTGAACAAGGGAATGACATTTTGAAGACTCAATTACAGTGCCAACCAGGTAGTAGTACTTTGCAGGGATAGAACAACGTTCTTCAGAAAGCTGTCTATGCTTTGAATCAATGTCTGATATATGGTGCTGTTAGTTGATAGCCAGGATTCATGAGTCCAAGAATCAAGGAGTGAAAATGGGAGTAGCACCACTCACTATTACCCAGAGTGACTACCTAACAAAATTTTTGCTTCCCGTTCCCACACCTTTTATGCCTTGCTGGCCTAGAGGTCTTAGTTCCAGAGACAGGAATACTTTCACCAGGAGACACAACAGTGATTCCATTGAACTTGAAGTTGAAACTGCCTGCCACCTGGCCACTTTGGGCTCCTCATGCCTCTGAGTCAACAGGCAAAGAAAGTAGTTATGGTGTTGGCTGAATGGTGAATTTGCTCTCTCTGCTTGTACTGAGACATCCATCTTCTCTTGCCCTTGGTCATCATCACTCCTGGTTCTCCAGCTTTCAGGCAGACTCAGACTCGGGCCTTCAGTCTCAGACTGAATTACAGCAGATCATGGGACTCCTTGGCTTTCATAACTACATGAGTCAATTCCTATACTAAATCTCTATCTATCTATCTATCTGTCTATCTATCTATCTATCTATCTATCTATCTATCTATCTATCTATCTAAGCTAGCTAGCTTGCTATCCTATTGGTTCCATTTCTCTGGAGAACATTGACCAATACAGACACCTTGTTTAATATATTGTTGACTCATTAACATTGAGCTCATGGCCAAAAACACTATAATTCATGCCTGAATGAAGTTTATCTAACAGATTTGTTTTCTTTGCAAGGTACATCACACTTTCCTGTGCCTTCAGCATTATGCCTGAAGGCCATTTCAAACAGCAAAATCACCAACAACAGCTAATGCAAAAAAACGTGGTAATAGATAGACCATGAAAGAAACACTTGTTTACAATACGAGCACTGAAACAAGAACATAAAGTATCACCTAGTTCGACCTCAGTTGAAACACGCATATCAGACAACTCAATTTTTTGCCATTCTGCATAGGTCAGTGAGTGGCCACAAAAGCACTGTGGGTGTTGTCTTTGGGACTGCAAATAAATTTTAGCAATGGGAAATTCACAAATAGGAAATCTGCAAATAATGAGGATAGACTGTAACTTGTCATCCATACCAAGACACTTTTATGACTGAAGAGTTGCTATTAACAATTACACCAGGACAACTGGCATAAACTGGACTTTCTCAAGCAAATGGGGATGTATGACACCCTAATTTTAGCTTTTGAGATTCCTTTAAGAATCTGATGAAAGCCATGAGCACACACATTTTTTATAGACAATTCCAAGGGATTCATAGACCCCAAGTTTCCTTAGGCTACACATGTCAGCCTTAAAGAACAGTTTTAAAAAATAATATACAAACTGAAATATGGTAAAAGTATGCCTAAAACTTGAGGCCAACATAATGATGGAGCAAGTTTATGCAGAGAACTCAAGGCATTCATGGACAAGGCCACTATCAACATAAAGTTGTCTATCAGGGCCATTGCCTGCTCATCTTGGATACAAATATGTACTAAATTTGAATTCATACACAAAGAATCTCATCAGAGAAGGGAATGAAAACAGACTAGGAAGAATCCTGAAAGCCTGGCATGGACGTGTTCAGAGCCTACCCCATTATCCTATTGCCAAATGCCCCCATCTTAGCACTCATGCCCACTATCCGTATCAGACATGGGGAATGTCTACAGCAAAAGAGGGGCCGTCTAGGAAACAGTTTGGACTCCCTTAGTAGGGAGCTCAAGGAGAATGCCCTCCATTGCCTGGGATCAAGAACTAAAGACCACCAAAAAGTTAACTGACACTCCCACCACCCCATACCTCACCTCCATGAGGGAAAAGAAGGAATCTATGGCCACTCATAGGAGCCACAGATAGCACTGAAAACTTACAATTCCAGTGTGATTAAACACTGTAGGTTGATGGGGCCTGAGTGCCATTATCTTTAATCCTTCACCACACTCCTGCCCCCAGTGCTCACCTCCTCACTTGGGAGAGCACAGCTGCCCAGATGTGTGTTTCCCATTAACTCTGCTGCCTCTAGTCTGGGATAAAGAAGACATTTTCATGCCAAATTAAAAACGACTTGGAAATGGGCATTGTGTTGGGAGAATTGGCCTTTTGAAAGGGATATAAAAATGAGGGAAGCTGATTTCATCACCCGCCTGCAGACAGGCCATCAAAGCATCCTGCCCCTGTGAAGCAGGCAGGCCACCTCTGCTCTTTCCCCTTTACAGACTGTGTTAGCATCTCCATTATTTACCCCCAGGGTGGGATAAAGGCACAGTGCAAAGGCTAAGATCTTTAAACTGCCTTGAGTGCCCATTAAGCACATTAATAACATCCACCGTAGTAAGACTTACCAATATAATTTCCGACTTCAAGCCGGGCGTGAAAAAAAACGGAAGTCAGCTGAGTTTATCAACCGAGGAGACCACCTTAAATTAGAAGAGATTACTTAGTGATGGGGAAAGGAAAGAGTTAGCATGGAAGACCTCAGAACAACCTTGGCCACTATTTGGTTAGTATTTCCCCTCCCCCACACCCATGTCATTCAAGGGAGTGGGCTGCACCAATTTGACACTAAGAGCATTTAATCAGTGATGCTGGTGTTGCAGTTTGGCCTGGGAGGGCAGGGTCCCAACACTACAAGAAGTCATATTAGGATCAATTTTAAAAGAAAGGCAATGATTTGAAAAATGGATCTTGGGATTTGTCTCAGTGCTGTAGTTGCCTGCTCTAAATGTGTGTGGTGGGGGATAGAGGTGGTGTCAGGGGAAGGAGGTTGTTTAAAATAATAAAAGACACCACTTCCTGAAGGATTGGGTTCCAGGCAATTCACGTGTCTGAACTAACCTTTACTTCACAGCTCTCCAAAACAGGTAATACTGGGTCCATTCCACAGATGAGAAGACTGAAGCTTAGAGACGTCGAGTGGCTTATGCTGGGACCCGCAAGCTGGAATAGACACTAAGACCTTCTGGGCTCTGAATGAAAGATGTGCTTTTAACTTCTCCTCTATACCACCAGAGCCACTTGATCTCATGTGGGTAAGTGTGACTATGGAAAGAGGGAGGAAGTTTGGAGACAGATCTGTTTATTTACTGGTTTGGAACAGAAGATATTTCAGAGAAGTCTGATCCACATGCCCAGGGTATGGGGCCTCAGGCCTCAGGCCTCAGGCCTCAGGCCTCGGGGCTGTGTGGGGTCAGAGGAGGGCCTAGCTGGCTGCCCCCATCTCCCCTCCTCTCACAGCCCAAAGCCACAGGACCCAGCCTGCCTGTCTCCTCTCTTGCCTTCCTCATTAGCTGGGATTGGGACCAATTTGTGGATGCCTTTGGTGCCCTTAGGCAGTGTTTGAGTCATCCTCCCTGATGCTAAAGAGAAAAGAAAGGAGGAGACAGCCATCCCCCAGGAGATTGGAGACACCGGGAGAGGGAAGCAGTGATGGATGGAGGTCAAGAGGGAGAGGCCAGTGTTCGGAGGTCATTCCCAGTCTGGCTTTCTTTAACCTCACTCTTCCCTGGGGACCTGCTCCCCCATGAGATCACGTCCCACCACAGACTTCAAAAAAATGGGCTTGCTCAGGGATCAGCCCTCACTATTTTGAGAACTGTGAACTGAAGGGACCCATACCCTTCCAGCCCCCTGGGGCTTCCTAGAGCTCCAAGGACAGAATCCAGGTAGAACTCAGCAGGATTAAGGCCAGCAAGAAGTATAGGTCTTCCTATACTAGCTCAGATGATGCAATGTATTTGCTTCAGAACTTGACAAATACCCTTGGGTCTCTGAAACTGGAGTAGGAGCCAAGCCAGGAATGCACCATTGAATTAGCCTTAGGGATTCAGCCTGGTGCAGAAATATAGCTCCACCATTTCTAGTGGTGGGACATTGGAGAAGCTGCCTCACCTCTCTGAGACATAATTCCATGACTTCTTATAAGAATGGAATTAAAGTGGTTACAGGGGCTTGTAAGCAATTACATACCAAAATGTTAGTTGTTGTTGTTGTTGTCATCAAAAATAAAATCATGTGAAGGATAACCATCTCAAATGCCTCACTATATTGGGTTGTAAACCTGGGAGTAGCACCCTGCACCATCATTTTATGTAAACCTCACAAGAATCCTGAACCATTTATTATCTATTCTACAGATGGGGAAATTGAGGCAGAGCTACGTTAAGTACTTTACTCACTGTCATTAAACCAGGCACATGGCAAAGTTGAAACTGAAACACATTGTATCTGGCTGCAATAATGATACATAATTATCCCATATGCCAAAAAAAAAAAAGGAGGGGAAGGGAATGGGGAATCTATGCGAACTGTGCAATGAAGACAGCAGGACCACGAAGACAGAGGGAGCCAGACGAAAACACTAAATGGGCTCCTCCAATAAGTAAAGCACAATGCCAGGTATTAACATAGCTATTAATAACATAGCTATGCTATAACATAGCATCATGTCATTAAAGCAGTGAGCAAAATGTCAGGGACTGGCATGTGATCTCCAACTCAAGGTCAAAGAGAATACTCACACTATTGGGTTGTAAGTATGAGCACTATTCATGCATTCACTCCATTATGTCTTAAGCTCCTACCATGTGCCAAGCCCAACAGCTAAAAGTTAACCTTATCGTCTTGGGCAATTACACACCATTCTGTCATCCTCTTTCCAAATGTCTCACAGTATTACAAAAGCATCCCCAGGAGCTCCTTGCTACTCCTCAAATTTCTCAAAAGCTTATCTGAAGCCCAAAGAAACATGGTTTAGAAACTCAATCCAAGACCCTTTCTCCCAAAGCACTCACATATCAGGGTCCGTTAATATCTATGCATAGACTTAAATACTATCCAAGCTGCTCTGTGTATTTGTATCGAAGCAGTAGTCCTCCTACCAAAGATCCATCAAATCTGCAGTTGTCAAAATGACATACCTTTTTATAAAACTTTTCCATACCACACTGGGACACTGAGGCATGCTCTCTTCATAGCAACCCCGTGAAGTGTGAAGACTATATGACAAAATCCTGTTCAGTGGGTTAGGGACCTGAGGTTCTTGGAATTCTAGGTAGTGAATACAGGTGCCACAGCTCCAGATGCTACAGCTAGTAAATGGCAAACACCAGCTGGAAGCCAGTCTTCTAATACTTCCTTCTAATTCTAGTGCCTTTCTCCTGAAGTAGGCTACCTGTCAAAGGCCAAAGGCACCTTTTATGAACTATCTTCTTACGGGTGAAAAATCATCATGTGCTATGTTCAAAAAGATAGGCTTGCTTAGGGATCAGCCCTCACTATTTGGGGAACTGTGAACCGAAGGTACCCATGCCCTTCCAGCCCCCAGAGGCTTCCTAGAGCTCCAAGGACAGAATCCAGATAGAATTCAGCAGGATTAAGGCCAGCAAGGAGGATAGGTCTTCTTGTACCAGCTCAGATGATGTAATCCATTTGCTTCAGAACTTGACAGATACCCATGAGTCTCTGAAGTCTAATTTGTTTATTTTGTTTATTACTATTTCAGCTCCACTTCTGCTGGGAAGGGTTGTTTAAGGGAAACTTAACAAAGGTAAACTCTCAGGACAGTCTTGGTTTGTCACTCTTACTCACTTGAGGACCTATCACTGATCATATCCCACTGAATATGGTCGACTGGAGTTAGCATAATGAATAGCAAAAAATGCCCAGTGTAGTATGAGTAGGTAAAGGGCACTCTTCTGGTCGGTGTGCAAATTGGAACTTTTTAAAGGGAAATTGGCAGTACCAAAATTACAAATGCACAAACCCTCAGATCCAACAATTCACTTCCAAGACTCTATTCTAAAGAAATATTCACATGAGTGAGCAGAAGACATGTGTCAAAGCTGTTCTACTGCAGCTCTATCTATTATAACAATAAAAAGAAAAAAAACGTAGAGAGCCAAATGCTTCTTATCAGGAAAACTGTTTTTTAAAAAATCATGCTCCTTTCTCCGCCATCGTGGTATATGCTTGACTCCGCTTCTCATCAAGTCTTCTCACAAGACTTTCAGGACTAAACGTTTCCTGGCCAAGAAACAAAAGCAGAATCGTCTCATTCTCCAGTGGATTTGGATGAAAACTGGTAATAAAATCAGGTACAACTCCAAAAGGAGACATTGGAGAAGAAGGAAGCTGGGTCTATAAGGAATTGCACATGAAATGCCACACATATTTATGCTGTGTCAAAGTCAATACCATCTTATCATATCAAGCTGAAAATGTCACTATCTGGACAGTTGGACATGTTTTATCAGGAATACATTTTTTTCTCTTGTGAATCTGTTATGAACGCATTGGTTGGCTGGGTTCAGTAATAAATATGTGAGACCTTTCGTTTCAATAAATAAGTAAATAATCATGATGCCTCCATGCTATGGAAAAGCATTCAACCATTACAAAGAGTGTGCTACTCTGCTTGTAATCCTATGGACAAACACTCATGTGGTTAAATGTGTTAAAAATAAAGCAAGTTGAAAAAAAATAACATCGATAATAGGATCAAACATTTTTGTTTAAAAAAAGAAGATGAAAAAGAAACAAAGGAAAACTCAAATTGGGACCTACCCCTTGGGCCTCAAATAGAGTGCAGGCTGTTCTGGACCTAGGCTTTTGGGGAAGGTGGGGCAAGGAGAGGGAGCTGTAAGGTGCTACATTTGACTACTCTTTTCTGAATATCATTAAAATTTAATTTTGAAATTTCTGTTCTTAATGATGTCCTAAGAGGCTTATAAAAAATGCCTACAAGTGCAGAACCATATCAAGCATAATTATCCTGGCCAGCCCCACTGACTGAATTGCCCCAACACTGTACCCTCTAGGGATGGTCATCCACTTTATATATGAGTAGATATTGTGTATTGTATGACTGTTGTATATACGTACCATAAGGGAAGAACATACACCACCACATCATTAACACTGGTTACTCAAGGGAGAGATGAGGGAGACTTTCATATTTTTACTTTTATATTCCTGCATTTACTTTTTTAGTGTATTACTTTGTGATTTTTAAATTTTTTAAATGAAAGAAACATTCATTTAGGCATAATATAAGAAAATATGAAAAAACAAGCCAACAAAATACATCAGATGAGTCATTGTCTCCACGTTGGAAAAATCAAACTGGACTTCTCTCTATCAAACTCTAACCAAACCAAATCCCATTTAATAGCAATATGGCATATCAGCCAGGCTCGGTGGTGCACACCTGCAATCCCAGCTATTTGGTATTCGGGAGGCTGAGGCAGAATGATAGTTTTGAGCCCAGGAGTTCAAGACCAACCTATGCAACATAGCAAGACCCCATCTCATTAAAAGTACATGTGTATATGGCTGTCAATATCTTACAAAGAAAGTTAATAGGGAAGGGAAGTGAGGAATTAGTCTATTTTGTTTATAACCTGGAACAGTGCCTGGCCTATATTAGGTATTCCATAAAATATTATTGAATGTGGAATGAATCGAGAGGAACTCAGGGTATACAAAGAAAAGTGATTTTACTTGATTTAAGCAATTGACATTAGGAAACTGATCTGTGGCCAAATATCAATACCCCTGAGTGCAAGTAACACTGGTCTGTAATTAGCATATCAAATGTTTACGTACCTGTAACTACTCCTAAATTGCTTTTATGCATTCACTCTCCAAATATCTATTAAAGCTCCAAGAATCAGTCCCTGCCCTTAAGGGGTTTCCATCAAGCTGTGTGAGTAAACCTATAAATCCAGTGTCAGAAAAATACTAGTTAGCAGAAATAGTCCTGGACAAAGATAGAGTCCTGGCTAAGACTTCATCTGCCATAACTAACTGTGTGACCTTTGGCCTCTCACCTTCCTGAGCTGTCAAAATGGCAGGGCTTGAGCCAGATAGATATGTCTCAAATATCTAATCTCATTATACTCCTGAGAACAGGTTCTCCAAAATCTGGGAACCCTAGACCCCAGTTGGAGAGACCTTCCACTAAACATCACTCTCAGGTCCTTTCAGCTCACAAGTGCTGATTCCAGGCATGTTGACTTTTGTCTTTAAAGTGTCCTAAGACCAGCAAGTCCCACTCTACTAAGAGCTTCAAAACTTCCAAGTGAGCACTGATTCTAGATTAAAAAGGTTTTCTTACCAAGCTAGCATTCTCTCTGTTTGTCATTGAACTAATGTCATGAATTTAGGTTGGTATTGAGATAATCAAGATATATATTATCCTATATTGCTCCATTTCCTTTTATTGCCTATGGGTAAGAGTGCAGCCTCAGAGGTGAGATAGCCCTCCATGATACTAGGTAAGTTACTAAAACTCTGTAATTCTGTTTCCTTGTCAGTAAAATGGGAATAATAACAGTTCCTACTACATAGAATTGTTATGCAGATTAAATAAGAATTTAATTACTCTTGAATTAATTAACATGGGTTGAATATTTATTAGATAGTAAATGTTCAGTAAGTTCTAGCTTTAATTATGGTGATTACTTCTGCTAGGTTATAAGCTTCTTGAAATCATGAACCACGCATATCTCAAACTTTATTAAGCAATTAGTACTTACCACAAGTTTGTTATTATTCATTTATATAATAGTTATGTTTAGTAATAAGAATAACAAAAAAGAAACATACTGAAAGTAAGATTATTGCATTTGATTCTGGTTTCTTTATGTTACGCTTCTTTATTTCCTTCAAGTTGATTAGTTGCACTTAATGCAGTTTTCCTTCTTTCTCCTAATTTGACATTAAATTTTTTCTTGAAAAATAAAGATAAATAAATAACAGGCTGGACACGGTGGCTCATGCTTGTAATTCCAGCACTTTGGGGGGCTGAGGTGGGTGGATCGCCTGAGGTCAGAAGTTCAAGACCAGCTTGGCCAGAATGGCAAAACCCCATCTCCACTAAAAAAAAAACAAAAAAATTAGCCGGGCATGGTGACGGGCACCTGTAATACCCACCTACTAGGGAGGCTGAGGCAGGATAATCGCTTGAACTCGGGAGGCCGAGGTTGCAGTGGGCCAAGATTGCACCATTGCACTCCAGCCTGGGTGACAGAGCAAGACTCTGTCTCATAAATAAATAAATAATAAAAAGGTTTTTCTGAAGATTCATGTGAAGATTAGGATCACAGCCTATTTTATTTTTTATTTTTGAGATGGGGTCTCCCTCTGTTGTGTAGGCTGGAGTGCAGTGGCACCGTGATGGCTCACTGCAGCCTTGACCTCCCGGGCTCAAGGGATCCTCCCACTTCAGCTTCCCCAGTAGCTAGGACTACTACATACTTGTGCCATGACACCCAACTAATTTTTTTTTTTGGTAGGGACAGGATCTCTCCATGTTGCTCAGCTGGTCTCAAACTCCTGGGCTCAAGCAATCCTCCCACTTCAGCTTCCCAAATTGCTGGGATTACAAATCCCACTGTGCCCAGCCCAAGGAGCACAGCCTTGAGATTTAGACTCAGTTCCAATCCCAGCACCATCTCTTATGAACTAGGCGACACTGAGCAAGTTACTGAATCTTTGTTAGCCTCAGTTTCCTCTTACATCAAATAGGTATAATAATGGGATCCAGCTTGCATTCAATGCATGGGCAGAAATGGTAGTTTCCCTAAACAGTGAAGGAGGATCATGAAAAAAGGACTATAGACGTAGTATGGGAGACTGAAATTTGAGGTCCGACAAAGCAAGGGTGACTTTGAGAACACCCTCTCAGGAACTGTAGTTCCTGTTTCCTCCAGGGGTTGGGGGCTGGGAGTGGTGGTGGGGTAGGAGGCTGTGGAAGTGGGCAAAGCTCTAGCTTCCCCAGGCTGACCCCTGCTCTGATTATGTTGCATTTCTCTCTTGGGTCCAGCCCTGTGCACAGCTCCAATGGGCTTCATTGCCCTGAGCTGGCATGTTGCAAGATTGAATCACAAATCAATACTGCTCTTGTTATGAATTCCAATCTGCATTCAAAAAGTTGCAGGCCCTCCCAGGTCCCAAACCAAAGCCCTCCCAGGTCCTACCCCCAACCCCTGGCTCTCCCAGCTCGCTTAATACCACAAAAAGCTGCTGCTTTTGCATAAATATGAGGAAATTAAGTTCCTGAAAGATCTACCAAGAAGCAGCTAATGGAATAATGGCTTGGGTAAGCTTAGGTTAAAAAGAAGGAGCATTCAAGAATTAAACAGCCATCGTCATCAGTGAAGGAAAGTCACCTAGAAGTAGACCAAAAAAGGTTTTATTTCCCAATAGTTTTATAATCTGACTTGGTGTCCTGGACTAGGAAACTGAGCTGAAAGCCCAGGGGTGTGCAGAAGCATTATGACCAAGTCACCAGCTCTAAGCTCTGAGAGCCCCAAAACCCGAATTAGGGCTGACTATCCCAACAGCCCTCACCCACCCACACATCTACCCTCACAATTTCATGTTGCATCTAACTCACCCTGCAAAGC
This sequence comes from Gorilla gorilla gorilla, assembly GCF_029281585.2. Lineage (NCBI taxonomy): Eukaryota > Metazoa > Chordata > Mammalia > Primates > Hominidae > Gorilla > Gorilla gorilla. The sequence continues at coordinate 35,486,391 of NC_073228.2, read as the reverse complement.
AACGGGTGTGTTGGGACCCAGCCAGTTGGGAGCCTTTGTAAAGACAAGATCCTTTTGCTTTGTGTTTGTTTTAATTTTGCCAAGCAGCTCAGATCTAACATGAAAAGTGCAATAAACTAAGAGTATCAGTGTCCACTGAAAATATCACTTCACAAGTGAAAATATATCCAAACAGCCAGTTGTAGTTTGAGAGGCTCTCCCTCCTCAAAAATGCAGCTGTCACCAAAAATACATTTGAAATCTCTCTCTTCCTCACTCTCTCTCTCTCCTTTCCCTTCCTTCCTTCTTCCAGCTCTCCCTCTGTCTTGCAATTTAACTTTAATTGCCCTGTCAGCTCTAAAGGCTGCTAATTGACGCCTTTTATTCTGGGTTAAAACTCCTCAGGAAGAAAAGAGCTCGCCGGGCCCCCAGATTCGACCGATTTGGCACGCTTGTCTCCCTGCGAATTGAAGCTGGGTGCTGCTAGTGCTGGGGGCAGGCGTGGGGGAGTCGCGGAGGCGGGGAGGGGGGCTGGGCAGAGGTTGGAACGTCTATTTTTAGTGAGGGTTTTATAGAGTGGATCCCTGTGGCTTGGCTCCACACTGAAATATTGTCCTCGTCTCAATGACATAAACACAGGGCAACTTGGAGATCTTGGCGCCAGCTCTGGCCGGAGCCTGTGAATGGGCAGAATGGTGGGATGGGAGCAAGAACCCTACTGTAATTACAAATAAATCCACCACCCACCCCCACCCCCTGGCTCTCCCAGCTCGCTTAATACCACAAAAAGCCGCTGCTTTTGCGTAAATACGAGGAACTTAAGTTACTGAAAGATCTACCAAGAGGCAGCTAATAGAATAATGACTTGGGTAAGCTTAGGTTTAAAAGAAGGGGCATTCAGGAATTAATTAAACAGCCATCGTCATCAGTGAAAACCAGAGACGGAGGCAAAGCATGGACTCCGTCTTGAGCTCCTGGAGTAAATCCAGTGTGTTGCTTCCCTCTGAAATTATCAAGCATTCAGGCTGGCCCTGGTATGGGAGAAATTGGAACTGATAAATTGGAACCAATTAGCAACAAAGTCTCAATATGATTCTTTGGAATGTCCCCGGCCAGGCTGGATGAAGCTGTCACCCAGGGCAGCCTCAGACATGGAGCCACACTTTCCAAAGCATATTTAAATATAGCCTCGCTTCCCTCGAAATGTAATCCCAACCCTCATTTTATCCTTGGAAGCTTGGGGGCTGGAGTGCAGGGTGAGGTGGGATTTTCATAAGACCCATCCCCCACTCCCACAACCCTGTAAATAAATAAAAGATTACACCAAATTCCATTTGAAGTTGTCAGTCCCGGAATGGAACTTTTATCCCATTATGAATTTCATGGGTGAGACCGGTCAGACTTTGAATGTGGCTAACACCTCCATTGAAAGGCCCTAATTGCAGTTGTAGGCACTGACTGTTTGCAGACACCGCACTGTACACACCTTCACATTCCTCTGAAGAAAGAGCATCCTATGAGAGCCGGCCAGGGCCTCCCCTCAAGTCAGTAGGACTGTCAAGGTTTCACTTAAACTTTAAACCAAAGTTGCCCTATTGAAGGGCCAGGTGCTAATTTGGGATTCTGAGGTTCGGCAGCTTTGCCTTGGCTGACAGGGCTGTTACTATACCCAGGGGGCTGGCTGGAGTCGTGCTTCAGCCTCAGAGGCTACCAGGAAGGGAGTCTTTCAGTCCAAATGGACCCTTGAAGGACCGCTTTTATTTTCAGATGAACTTCCTCTGAGCCTGAAAGCATCCAGGGCTTGGCTGAGCGACAAAAGAATGGAGAAATGCGTTTTGCACACAGCTACTGGCCTACCAGAGGCAAGAAAGCTGCCTGTTAAGAGTCCCAAGGGAAGGGAGACTCTCCCTTCACTTCGGGACTCCTGGTGGGGAACAAGCCATGGAAAGATGGCCTATGAGGGAGAACTTTTTACAAAGTTCTGCTCCTCCCTCAATGGACACCACTAAAAGTTTTAACTTTTGTGTTGTGGTAAAATATACATAAAGTAAAATTCACTATTTTAACCATTTGTAAGTGTACAGTTGAGTGGCATTAAGTACATTCTCATTGTTATGCAGTCATCACCACCATCCATCACCAGAACTTTTTCATTATCCCAACTGATACACTGTGACTGTGTCCCCACCCAAATCTCATCCTGAGTTGTGACTTCCATATTTCCCATGTGTCATGGTAGGGACCTGGTGGGAGGTAATTGAATCATGGGAGCAGGTCTTTCCTGTGCTGTTCTTGTGATAGTGAATAAGTCTCTCAAGATCTGATGACTTTATAAATGGAAGCTCCCCTACACAAGCTCTGTTGCCTGCCGCCATGTAAGACATGACTTTGCTCCTTGTTCGCCTTCAGCCATGATTGTAAGGCCTCCCCAGCCATGTGGAACTGTGCATCAATTAAACCTCTTTCCTTCATAAATTACCCAGTCTCAGACATGTCTTTATTAGCAACGTGAGAACACACTAATACACCAACTAAAACTCCATATCCATTACACAGTAACTTCCCATTTCCCCTCCTCCTAGCCCTTGGCAACCATCATTCTACTTTCCATCTCTATGAATCTGACCACTCTAGGTACCTCATATAAGTGAAATTATACAGTATTTGTCCTTTTGTGACTTATGCTTGTTACACTTAGCATAAGGTCTTCAAGATTTACCCATGTTGAGGCCATCAGAATTTCTTTTCTTGTTAAAGCTGAATAATACCCCATTATATGGATATACCACATTTTATTTATCCATTCATCAATGAACACATGGGCCACTTCCACCTTTTAGCTATTGTGAATAATGCTGCTATGAAAAAAAAGATGTATAAATATCTGAGTCCCTGTTTTAGTTATGTGAAGGATATACCCAGCAGTGGAATTGATGGTTTATATGCTATTTCCATTTTTAATTTTGTGTGGGAGTGCCATACTGTTTTCCACTGAGGCTGCATTATTTTACATTCCCACCAGCAGCACACAGGGTTTGCGTCTCTCCACATCCTCATCACATTTGTTATTTTCCTTCCCTTTTTTTGATATCAACTATTCTAATGGGTATGAGTGCTATCACATTGTGGTTTTTGAACACCAAAGATTTGTATTTATTTTATGTTTTCTTTGATCTCTTTCCTTTTTCAAAGAAATAATATGGTATAGATACACGTAAGTATCCACCAAGTACTTTACATTCTGTCCCTCTCCCCAGAGGCAAGCACTGTCCCCAAGTTGGTGTGTATGATTGCAATTCATGTATAAATTTACCAGGCCTATTTGCATTCATTAATAATTTATATTACTATTTTGTGGGTCACATTGGATTCCACTTTTGTGTCCTTCTCCACCCCCATCACTACCTTCCACATCTATAAGTTGTACAAAGAATACCAAAAGCAGAATTCCAGATGAAACCAAAAAAGGCCACATGGAATAAATCAGGAGCTTTGGAGTTAGTCAGAGAGCTAAACCTCAGCTGTGTTACTTCCTACTTGTGTGACCTTGGTCAGGTCACTTGACCTCTCTGAGCTTTAGTGTCCTTGATTATAAACTGAGATGTCTGGAGGACTGAATAAGACAACAAATATAATGCACTATATCAGCACATAGTAAGAGTTCAGTAATTGGGAAGGTGGAGGGGGAAGAGAAGAAAGAGGTTAACATTAATTTTCTTGGGCCAGGTGCAATGGTTCACACCTGTATTCCCAGCATTTTGGGAGGCCAAAGCAGGCAGATCGCTTGAGTCCAGGAGTTCGAGACCAATCTGGGAAACATAGCAAAACCCCTTCTCTACAAAAAAATTCAAAAATTAGCCTGGCGTGGTGGTGCCACCTATAATCCCAGCTACCCGGGAAACTGAAATGGGAGGATCACTTGAGCCTGGGAAGTTGAGGCTGCAGTGAGCCATGATCATGACACTGCACTCCAGCCTGGCCAACACAGCAAGACCCTGTCTCAAAATAAATAAATAAATTAATTAATTAATTAAATGTTCTTGTTGAGTTGTTGCCTCTCCACAGCCATTTCTCATCCATGATCCACTGATTATTTTTGCCTGCATCTTCATGCTGCCCCGAGGTAGGACAGAACATGTGCAAAAGTATAAGACAAAAAAAATGCAGCCCTGTTTGACTTTTACAAAAATGTTGATGTAAGTAATGGAGAGTGAGTGTCCCCCTCTCCCCTTCCACCTCCCACCCAGAAGGCACTGGAGAGTGGAGGAAAGTAAGAAAGGCGGGAGGCCTGACCCACTCTGCCAAGTCACTCTACTTGGGAGAGAACATTCAGCACAGGCCCTGAGCCTGGCTAGAGAAACTGTAATCTAATATCTTAATCCATTTCTTCTTCAAAGCATTGCCCTTTGTGCCAGGTGGACAGAGCCCGAATAACATGGAGCTGTCCCTGAGAAGCTCTTGCATTGGGCTGCGTCATTCAGGCTGGGAAAAGAATACTCAAAGGTGCACCTTTGACCTGGTTATCTGGACAATTGTGACTGGGGAATGACAGTTTAGAGGACCTAAAAGATGTTTAGGGAATTGCACCCAGTCGGTGTTGACAGTGAACCCAGCCATTGATCCAGCCACCCCCAGTGAGTGCTGACCATGCCAGATGGTGAGCAAGGCTCTTTGGCTACACAAAGAGGAATTGGACACCAAGGAGAGCTGTCTTCAGAGAGATTAGTGCTATTCTGCCCTTTTGGAAATGGCTTCTGAGTCCACCTCTCCAAGAACATGGCAGGGACTGGGAGCCGTGGGGTGGAAGGGAAGAAAAACAGTTCCAGCAAAAACTAGATCCTGGGGTCCCAAGGATGGGAGTGGGAGCCTGCACCATCTTCCTTTCGGAGGACATGGGCTGAGGTTAGCCTGACATCTCACAGCAGCTGCTGCCTCTCCAGAACGAGCTGGGATCATTCAACTACTCCCCACCCCACCCCAACAACAGCCCAAGCTGCAGCTTCCTGGGATATAGCCAACCATCCCTCACCCTCTCCCCTGCCCTGAATTGCTTCTGCTGCCAAAATCAGCTGACTTCAAGATACAGAGCTGCTAATTTGTGAGGATTCAGGCTGCTGAGGGTGTTGGTACAACAACCAGGCCATCTCTAGTTCAACATGGATAAGACATTGGTGTGTACCAGTTAAATTGTAAAGCATCTATTTGGGTCAAACTGGTCTTTTTATTTTCCAGACACCTATGAGGAATCTGATTAAACTTTTTTCTGTAAATAGACAGACTCAGCCAAGAAGAAGGATGTGATTTATAGGAGAAGATCAAACATCATAAGCTGTTAATTAAGAAATGGGCATTGTTTTGACCACCATCGCTTCCATCTACCCGCTACCAAGATCCAATATGGTAACCAGAAGTAATTAAACAAGTTCAGATGTTCGCTTATTTACTAGGCACCTACTGTATAATAAACACAAGGCCAGGCACTGGGAATAAGAAGTTGAACTCCCATAAAGAGCTCGTTGTCCAGCAGGCAGGACAGCCATCAGCCTGAATGCAGTCACTAATGGATGAGCTAGAGGAAGGAATGAGAAGGGGTAGGACTGAGAGGAGGGAGCAATTTATCTTCCCAGACAGAATCAAGAATGGAGGAAGCAATGTTTAAGCAGGATCTAGAGGGTGGCAAGTGATTTTGCAAAAGGGAGAAAGTGAGTAAACAGCACACGTAACAGTGAGGAGGTGCAGGCTATGTGTAGAGACCTCCAAGCTAAATATACAGCAAACAGCAAAGAGTAGAACAAGGTAATAGGAGAAAGGTAGATTGTGGTCAGGTTGGAAATGGCATCAAATGTCATAACTTTATCTTGAGAGTAACCAGAAGAATCCTTAAAGGTTTCTGAATAATTACAATTCCTGTCCTATACAGCAGTTTATTTTAGCCTGTTTCTTCTTCAGGAATACTAAGACTTCGGGAGAAATGAGGGCACCTCACTAAACTTCAGCAGGAAGCTATCTGTCTTGGGTGGGCCAGTACCATCTGCAAGCCTTACTTCTCAGTGGTGACCTTAGGGTAAATTTGGTGAGAGATAAAGACCCCATCTAGGATCTCATACCTGTGAGATGAAGAATAGCTGCTACAAATGACAAGTCAGAGATCTCACCAAACCCCTACCCTGCAACCAATGACAGCCCTGAAGTCCCTAGAAAATGTACAAGTGCCCCCAAGACTTGCTTTGCTGTCAAAATATTTAGAAGAAGCATATTTAAATCACAGACGGAACAATAGGACTAGCTCAGAAGTAAACGTTCACACTGTTGAAGAAGCTTAAACCATAAACATTTAGTCTAAAATGTAGCTGCCTCTCCTTCTGGGCTAGGGTTTGAAAGAAAAGCAGAGTTCTATAAAATGTGATCTGCCAGGATTTTCTTACCCCCGTGGCATGATCATTACGATGTCTCTTATTATATTTAAAGCCTTATCCGAGGTGACTCAAATCCTTGAGGAGGTGCGGGAAGCAGCTTTGCATTTTTCTCAACGTATTCTGCTGAACCACTGCAGTAATTCACTTTTGAAACAATGCAAAGGGAAAATGAGATTGGAATCACAACCTTGCCTCATTACTGGCCCGCCTCCTCCCTGCCACCTCCAGGCACTTTAAGGGCCCTTCTCCCAGCATTTTAGGGATTATCTTTGTGAGTTTAATCAAGCTTTACATTAACCAGTTAACATGGTTAAGCTTTTGTGTGAGAAAAGAGACATTTGTCTGAAATTGTAGTGCACTGAATTCATTTTGTAGGGAAGGGACAAAGAGGCCCAAGCCTGGCTACCAGCTCTAACTTTACCCATTCTCTCTATCATGAGTGAAAAAAAATTTTTTTCTTTAAATTTATAAGCATACCAACAACTTATAAAACTAATTTTTTTCCAAAACTCCAACGAATAATGAATCATATCTCAAAAAAGTCCTGTGTTGAAACACAAGGCATGCTAGTAAAGGACTAGCCACTGCTTTATTTATTTTTATTCGTATTTTAATTAATAAATTTACTTATGATCTTAACCTATTATGCCAAAGAACAGATTGTAAAACATTTGTGGTTGCCCAGTGGGTTACAGGAAAAGTAAGAACCCCTTTTAGAACTTTAAGGTGGTTTTTTGTGTAACTTTGAAGCCTTCCTTTCATACGTTGTAGGTATGTTTTGTGAATTAAAATAAAAAAGCAATTTTTTTTCCTTAATTGAGGGCATTTTTAAATGAAACTGAGTAAAGACACTAAGATGAAACCTTAGATATAAGAAAAATAAAAAAAACAGTTGGGGGTTTCAGAGACATTGTTTAAGAGTGAGGTGGAGAAGCTTGATCAAAAGCCTTGTTTTACTACAGTCATGCTCCATTATGGGAGGTGGGGATGAGGATGGGGTCGGGGGAGTGGAAGGAATATGAAACGAGCCCTCTCTTCTACTCAACCAGGTTGCCAAAAGTCACTGCCCACAAGTAAACCTCCCTGGCCTGCTGGTACTGATGATCTCCGGAGTCAAACGTGGATTCAAAGCAAGACATCAGATGCATTAAGAAGCCCGCTTTGGGCTCATGGCTCTGAGCTAACAAGCCTCTCTCTGCCGCCATATATGAACCTTGAGTCAAGAGCAGAGCACTGAGACACCCCATCATTTCTCTGGCCCTCAATCTCTCTATCTATAAAATGGGCAGGTAGTTGTCCCTACCTCCCCATTTTACCAAAGGATAAATTCCTTTGGTACTTATTTAGGGACCTCATCCTCCAAACCCTCAACTTAGGTAACTTATTTCCAATCATTTGCTTCCACACCAAACTCATTCCAGACTGCATAGATTTTTTTCAATCAAGCATGAGAGTGGTTTTTGGTTCATTTTAGTTTTATTTCCCAGCCCAGCAGTGGGTTTTCACTTTATTTGGAAAGCAATCTGATTTCTCTGTAGATGCCTGAGACAGGAAATCAAAGTGTCATGAAACAGTGTCTGTCACTTACTTATATGTGTGTGCACACGCACACACACATGCACACGCACATATGCATAGGAAAGTTCCACAAATGTGCTTCTTCACTTTACCATCATAGGTGAGCACTGCACCATTTAACTCAACAAAAAATGAAGATCACCTAAGAATAAGAATCGTGCCTACCCTGCGCCTGCTGCTGGCTTCAAAAATCTTTTAACATTTAGAACTTTAAGCACCATTTTCAGTTTTACTAATGCCTAATAGTAACTTTGGGGCAAACTGTTTCTTCTAAATTCACTGACTTTAATCTTTTACTGATTTTTTCCTTAAATACAAAAATACTGATTGCCATCTTTTTTTAAATCAGATTTACATAAAGTAAAAAGTGAGCTTCTCTCTCTTCGTCACCTCACACTTTAAGGGTAATAACCCCATTCTTTAAGGATAATCATTACAATTAATGACTTACAAACATTTTTTAACATATTTCCTCGTACGTAAAATAATCCCTGCATAGATATTAAAATCAAGGGCTCTAGAGTTGAAATCCTAGATTTCAAACTTGATGTAACACATAATGAATTTTTGTTTTCACTTCTTTTTTTTTCTTTTTTCTTTTTTTCTTTTTTTCTTTTTTTCTTTTTTTTTTTTTTTTTGACAGAGTCTCGCTCTGTCACCCAGGCTGGAGTTCAGTGGTGTGATCTCGGCTCACTGCAAGCTCCACCTCCCAGGTTCACGCCATTCTCCTGCCTCAGCCTCCCGAGTAGCTGGGACCACAGGCACCCGCCACCACACCTGGCTGATTTTTGGTATTTTTAGTAGAGACGGGGTTTCACGGTGTTAGCCAGGATGGTCTCGATCTCCTGACCTCGTGATCCACCCACTTCGGCCTCCCAAAGTGCTGGGATTACAGGCGTGAGCCACCGCGCCCAGCTACTTCTTAATAGGGACTGTCTTGAAATATTTAAGACCTATAATCGCCATATTTAGATGGTTTCTAAGATTTGTTTCAAATATTTCTAAGCTCAAGTCTAAATTCAAATCCTATTTAAAACAGCTTAAGACCCTTCAGTGGTCCACCATGCAAGGCCTCTGGTCTTCCAGTCTATTCCTCAAGCCCTAACTCTGGGCACTGCCAACCCACCCCCAGAATTTGGATTATGTCACACCTCCTCCCCACTACCCCAAATGTCATCCAGTCAGTGGCCTCTCCTCACCCATTTGTTCTGTAACCACCTCTTGATTTTTCAGGTCTTTCAACCTGGACATCAAGCCAGGCATGGTGGCTCACGCCTGTAATCCCAGCACTTTAGGAGGCTGAGGCAGGAGGATCTCTTGAGGTTAGGAGTTCGAGACCAACCTGGCCAACATGGTGAAACCCTGTCTCTACCAAAAATACAAAAATTAGACAGATGTGGTGGTGCATGCCTGTAATCCCAGCTACTTGGGAGGCTGAGGCAGGAGAATCACCTGAACCTGGGAGGCAGAGGCTGCAGTGAGCCAAGATGATGCCACTGCACTCCAGCCTGGATGACAGAATGAGACTCTTTCTGAAAAAAAAAAAAGAAATTAAAAAATCAACTTGGACATCAAATCTTTTAGGGAGCCGTTTCGGATCCCCCAGCCCAACATTTCTATGCCTCTTCATGGCAGCTGACATCCTGAATTGTAATCTTTATTTTTTTCCCCAACCATCTGTGACCTCCTCAAGAGATGAGACTCCATCTTATCTCTTGTTGAGCAATGTGTCTATAATTGGGGTACATGCCTGGTGATGAGATAAATGAAAAAGACTGATGGATGACAGTAGGTGGTCACAGCAAGTCATATCCAAGGCTGCACCATGACTTGGATGGTGAGGAGACGGAGTAGGGGCTAGGAAAAAAGTCAGAGACATGAAGGTTTTGTGTTAGGTGGATTCGGTAGCTGGAACCCGTGATTCATCCCACCCACCTGAAATGGGGTCATTTTTTACCTTATTTTTCACTCCATTGAGCTTCTGTCTGCTTGTTATCTTGAGCCTTTGACGGGATAAGGGAGACTAGACCTTATTATCTCAATACACATCTATCTGAGGCAGTGGGATGAGAGGATGTGGGGGAAATGCGAGTGTACATTGAGATGGGTGTTTGTGTGTTTTTGGCAGGAGGAGGCAGCGTATCAATTTCCAATGGCAGGTCGCTAAAGGGAACCGCCTTCAGAAACCTTTAAGCCCAGATAGGAACAGAAGAGGCAGAAGTATGGGTATGTCTGTGGTTTGTGTGTGTGTGTGTGTGTCCACGTGTGGTGTGTGTGGTGTGGTGTGTGTGTGTGTGCGTGTGGTGTGTGTGGTTTGTGTGTGGTGTGTGTATGTCTGTGTGTGTGGTATGTGTGGTGTGTTGTTGGGGAGCAGTGCATAGCGAGTGTGTGTGATATGTGTGTATATGCATGTGTGTGCACGTGCACTCGTGTGTTTGTATTGAATAACTACATATGTATTGGGGCCGGGAAGGTAGGCTCTTCAGTACAGGTAGGCTTTCAGTATCTGAAAATTGTGTGCCTGTGCAAACCTATGACAGTGTATGGTGGGGAGCGGGAAGCAAGTCCTAGAGCATTTAGAGTTTGTGTTTCTATTCGATGACAGTTATCTGTTCACATCATAGCCCCCCCATCATTTTGGAGATTCTTGTCCCACACTCGCAATACTGTATGTGTAGTATTCCATTCATTCCCCTTTTGAAATACTGGGTCACATATGGTAAAAGTCTGTAACTCAGAACCAAGTGTTGTTGGTCTTTAAATTTTATTTAGAATGTGTGTGTGTGTGTGTGTCTGTGTGTGTGTGTGTCTGTGTGTGAAGCAGTGGCTAGAGAGAGAAGGATTGTACAAGGATTTCCTTTCCATAGGAAAACGTTGGGTCCATCCTAGACCCAGACTTCAGCCAAGGAAATGCAACATGAAGCCCAGGAGAGCTGAGGGCAGGAAAGCGGAGAAGATATGCCTGCTGGCGTCGCCCCCACCCACCCCCAGGCCCCCCACATCAGGGCAGGCTAAACATGCCGAGGCTTCTGTCTCCAGGGCTGGAGAGAGGCGCCCTCGTTAAAACTCAGATAAACAGTTTATCAGGAGATGAATGAGCCACCGGGCTCCAGAGACGTCTCCCCTTCCCCAGTGCGGAGCCAGATGGGGAGGGGGCTACAGGCGGAGCAGGAGCCAGACTGAGGAAGGGAAGGGGCTGTCGGGGCTGGAATAAGCTCGCTGAAGCTCCTTTCCTCCTTTGGTCTTAAACTTTGTCTCTATTTTGGGAAATGTATTTCACATGTATTTGCCCACGTTCCCACCCCAGACCACGTTTTAGAGTGATTTCCCACTCTCTCCCTCCTCTCTCTCTCCTATTTTCCCTCTTTTGCCCAGCATGCCCATTTTAGTTACTTCTCACCAGAATCTAATCACCAATGGGACACACACACACACAATTATAATGCCCTGTGAAGCTGAACTGGGTTCTTTCTACCCTCACTGTGAGTTCTGAACTGGCCAGGGCTCCCCAGCACCCAGGAGGCTACATGGAGTTCACCACCCTCTGACCTCAGTGCCACCTCTACTGTCACCTTCTGGCAGTCAAGAGAGATATGTGGCAAGCCTCATGGCTGACTTGGTCTCCCTTTGCTAAGTTAAGTCAAGCCCAAGAATGCCATTGTGGGGTCTCATTAAGAGAAAGCCCATCAGATTCTACATTTATGGGTCCCAAGAGATTGTCAGAAACAGAGGGTAGAGAATTTCAATGCCTGGGATGACGCCAGATGTAAAAGATGGCAGTTCTCATGCATTCTCCAAGGACATCTCATGGTCCTTGAAAGGTAGAGTGTCTCACCCAAGGTCGCACAGCTGGTAGATTGCAAGTTTTCTGACCTCAAGCCCCATGCCCTTTAGGCGTCACCCACAGTTGCCTTAGGTCTATGTTTCCAGGGCCAAAGAAGCAAGAAGATTGTCAAGTTGTTCTTCGAATCATGATAGAAATAAGAGAAGATACATAAAAGCACCCTCAGGCTCCTCTTGCCTTTGACCTGGAGTTGCCCCAGCGACTGTTTAAAGGAGTGCTTCCATTTACCTTGCCCAGAGAATTTTGCAGGGACAGAAACCTGGGATGGGGCTACCCAGGGACGGGCCTCCATTTATGTTGTTCATTAGACTCTTCCTATGTAGCCTCCTGAGGCCTAAGTCCCCAGCCAAGCCCCACTACAGTCCAAACACCGCCCACAGCGAGAGTCAAGCTGACAGCCGTACTTCCGTTGGCCCATCTTCCGCCCACAGCTTCCTTTGGAAGAAATACAACCCTCTTTGTCCAGTTTTGTCACGCTCCCTCTTCAACAGAACCACAGAAGCATCAAAATGGGTTGACTACAGAATCTCCTAAGAAACTACAGTCCTCCCTCCCTCAAACTCCTGAAGCCTGGCAGCCCTCAAGTTGCACAGATGGAGTGGACAGAAAGCAAGTCCAAAGGTGTTGGAGTTGATTTCAGCAGCATCCTCACCCCTTCGACCCTCTTCCGCTCAAACCTGAGATGGTTGGCCAATTGAGGGCAGTGGGGTTCTCTGAAGAAGTAACGTGTTGTAAAACCATTGCCCGATATAGGCTCCGCCCCAGGCACCTTACTAGGCTAGGCATTCCTTACCTCTTTTACATGGCATGATTCTGAGAGGTGTGTATCATCCCCATCTTACAGATGAGAGAATGGAAACGGGGTGGTTAAGATGACTGTTTTAAAAAGGTAACACAGCCGGTGAGGGGCACAGCCAGAATTCCAACTTAAATCCACCCGGTCCAAAAGTCGTATAGCTTCCCTGTCTGGGACATTTCTTCTTCCACCTCTCATATCCCCAGATTTTCTGGCTGTCCCTCATACAAGTGTGGTTCCCTTCTTCATGTAGATGTATATCCTATCTCTCAAATCTCTTCCTCTCCATACTCAGATAAATACATCCTTCTTCATGAAGCTCAGCTAAAATTCAGCTCTACCATTAAGGTCTTAGTACTTCCTAGTCTCTGATACCAACATCCCCAGGTTCACTCAGTACCTAAGCGCATGGGCTACTCCAGTGTGGCACAGAGTTAGGAGTTGCAAGCTTCCCAAATGTGGCATTTCAGAACTTCACATTGAAGAGGGGTAGATATGGTTTGAAAACAGTATAGCTAACATAATAATTGCTTGGGCTTCTTTTTGGTTATAATAATGTATTTAAAAAACTTTAAACAACATTCAAAGAAGAGCATGATATTGTTATATTTATCAAAAGGGGACATGGATTTTAAAAAGAAAAGGTTATAAAAAACTAGTCCACACTGTTATGGGAATTTATAAATTTTTCTGATGTCCTTTTACTATTTCTTCTTGTGCTTGTCATATCTCCCCTAACTGTACTACAAAAGTCTTGCAGGATGGAGACTGACTGAATTTTTTCTTCTTTGTATTTTTCCTGATGGTCTTCACCCAGTAGATACTCCATAAACAGGTCACCCAATCTGTTCTCAAGCATGATTTGTTTCTGGTTCCTGAGGGACCTTTTTTGCTGTTCAGTCAAATCTGCTCAGCCCAACTAAATAAAGGATCTGGGTTGGTTTTCAAGCAAAAATAGGTGATTTGAAGGAGAGAAGAGGGGGATTAAAAGAACAGAAACCAGCACGATATAATGTCATTAATTGGAACCTGCCATCTCAGGAGGGCGGAGCTAGAGTTTAGCCCTTGAACTCCACTAAATATTTTCTTAGTTAATTCATTCACATCAGTGACAAAATTGCTCTGGAACATGTAATCTTCATAAGGAAACAAACTAGTGCTGAATCCCCATAAAGCACATAAAAAAGAAAGAGGTATGCTTAGGAGCCTACTATGTGCTAGGTTCTTTTTTGCGGGGGGAGGAGTTGGGGAGGTGGGAACAGAGTCTCACTCTGTTATTCAGGCTGGAGTACAGTGGTGCAATCTCAACTCACTGCAACCTTTGCCTCCCAGGTTCAAGTGATTCTCGTGCCTCGGCCTCCCGAGTACCTGGGATTACAGGAGCCTGCCACCACGCCCAGCTAATTTTTTTTTTTTTTTTTTTTTTTTTTTTTTTTTTGTATTTTTAGTAGAGACAGGGTTTCAGCATGTTGGGCAGGCTGGTTTCCAACTCCTGACCTCAAGTGATCCGCCTGCCTCAGCCTCCCAAAGTGCTGGTATTACAGGCATGAGCCACCGTGCCCAGCCTGTACCAGGTTCTAATCACACATTATTTCAAAGTCAGCCCAATTCAAACAACCAATGGGTTGTTGTTAACTCCAGTATCCATCAAAGCAAGATCTCCTTTTGCGCAGTCCCTTGATAGTCTAATTCTAGTTGTCTAGACTTTAAAATTGAGGGAAACGCTTTCAGCGGAAACTGCCCACCCCTTTTAATAGAGGTTTTGCAGAAAGACTGTAGTATGCAACAAAGTGTTTTCTTCCTTAGACAGATGATAAACTTTGGGAGTTGGGGTGGGGCAGGTTGAAAGGAAAAACCAGATCTTTGGGGAAAGAAAGTTAAGCGATTTAAGTTGTCACAATGGGACCTCTTAACTCCCACTCCATGGAAGACTGGCAAATACTTGAGTCATCCACTCCAAGTCTCTCTTCTCCAGCTTTTTCCAGATTCCAATCACATTCACCACAAAGAAAACTGAGTTTGCATTTTAAAGCTGAGATTGAGTTCCTCGTCCAAGGGGAAATTAACCGGAGGTGTCCCTTCAGTACCCATCTCCCATCAAAGAGAAACTGCTTCTGAACAAGAGAAAGCATCGTGGAGGTTTATTTAAAATTACAGAAAGGTAGGGCTGGAAGAGAAATCTATTAATAGTTACGTCACTAATGCGAAAAGTGAGAAAAATGACTTGTCCGAGTTATATCAGGGTGGACCCCGGGCAAGACTCAGGTGCCTCTGCTGTCAGCTCACCTTTCAAGTTTCTGGTCCCCACTCGCACCCACTGAGACCAGAGACCGATTTACCTGAGGCAGAAGGTGCTGCACGCATTCTTGTGAAATTTGAGGGGACTGAGAAGGAATCTCAGGAAGTTTGTTTACACTGGGGGCCTGGAGAGCTTCGGGAAAATAGCCAGAACCAAAACGGACCCGTCAGCAGACGCAGACACACACAAAGTGACAGGGACACAGAAGCAGAAGCTGAACTGGGCAGAGCGGGCAGCGGCCGACCCACCTCGCACGGCCGCCCCCGCCAGCGCCAGGTGCAGGGCTCACAGCGGGCCAGCAGAGGGCGCGCCGCCCCCAGGGAGCCGAGCGGCGGCCGCGCGGAGCCGGGCGGGCTAGGGGAGCCGCAGGCGAGCCAGTCGCGCCCCTGAGGCTAGGCCACTCAGGGTGCAGGACCCAGCCAAGGAGGAGGAGGATGGTGAGGAGCGGAACCCCCTCGTGGGCCCGAGGGGCAGACAGACAGGAGTGCTTCCTAAGAATTACATCACGCTGCGCAACGCTGCGGCTCTCGGACTCCCTGGTGCAAAGGGGGGTGGGGTAGGGGCTGTGTGTGTGTGTGTGTGTGTGTGTGTGTGTGTGTGTGTGTGTTGGGGGGAGGGGACTTAGAGCAAGAGCCCGGGAGAGAGGAAGACGCGCTCGGGGAAAACGCTCCATGCACATGGAGAAATTTCTTGCTCCGAACTGCATGCACCGAGAAACGAGCCCCCAGCACTTCCCCGCTGCTCCCCTCCCAGTGCAAAGCACCCAGCTAGTGAGAAACCCTCCAGCCCCACCTCAAGCACCGCCCCCCCCAAACACCGGCTCTGCACCCTCCAGCCCGGCTCCAGCGCCGCCGCGAGCTTTCCCCAGGACTGGCCCTGGCGGGGCGCCTAGAGCCCCAGTTGCATTGCTCCAGGAGAAAGGAGGGGGGCGGTGCATTTTGCAGGAGGAGGAGAAGGGGGGTGGGTGGTGGGGGAGAGAGAAAATTGCGCGGAGACCTGCCAAGCGCCACCGCTGCCGCCACCGCCGCTGCCGCCGCCGCCGCCGCCGCCGCCGCCGCCTGTGAGCTCCGGCGGGCAGCCGGACTGTCGGCTTCCCGGGGCATCTGGGTCCGGCGGGGCACAGCCCTGGGCGCTGCCGAAGCCGCCGCCGCCGCCTCCGCGGCGAGTACAGGCGGCTTCCCCCGGAGCCTGTGCAGCTCCAGCTCCTCGGGGGTGGAGAAGTGGGGGGTGGGGTTGTTGTTTGGGGGGAAGAAGGGGGAGGGGGCAACGCCGAGAGAGTCAGTGGTTTCCATGGTGATGGAGCTGAAAGTGCAGGAAATTTAAAGGCTTGGACCCTGCGAGACAGACAAACCGGTGCCAACGTGCGCGGACGCCGCCGCCGCCGCCGCCGCTGGAGTCCGCCGGGCAGAGCCGGCCGCGGAGCCCGGAGCAGGCGGAGGGAAGTGCCCCTAGAACCAGCTCAGCCAGCGGCGCTTGCACAGAGCGGCAGGACGAAGAGCAGCGAGAGGAGGAGGGGAGAGCGGCTCGTCCACGCGCCCTGCGCCGCCGCCGGCCCGGGAAGGCAGCGAGGAGCCGGCGCCTCCCGCGCCCCGCGGTCGCCCTGGAGTAATTTCGGATGCCCAGCCGCGGCCGCCTTCCCCAGTAGACCCGGGAGAGGAGTTGCGGCCAACTTGTGTGCCTTTCTTCCGCCCCGGTGGGAGCCGGCGCTGCGCGAAGGGCTCTCCCGGCGGCTCATGCTGCCGGCCCTGCGCCTGCCCCGCCTCGGGTGAGCCGCCTCCGGAGAGACGGGGGAGCGCGGCGGCGCCGCGGGCTCGGCGTGCTCTCCTCCGGGGACGCGGGACGAAGCAGCAGCCCCGGGCGCGCGCCGGAGGCATGGAGCGCTGCCCCAGCCTAGGGGTCACCCTCTACGCCCTGGTGGTGGTCCTGGGGCTGCGGGCGACACCGGCCGGCGGCCAGCACTATCTCCACATCCGCCCGGCGCCCAGCGACAACCTGCCCCTGGTGGACCTCATCGAACACCCAGACCCTATCTTTGACCCCAAGGAAAAGGATCTGAACGAGACGCTGCTGCGCTCGCTGCTCGGGGGCCACTACGACCCGGGCTTCATGGCCACCTCGCCCCCCGAGGACCGGCCCGGCGGGGGCGGGGGTGCAGCTGGGGGCGCGGAGGACCTGGCGGAGCTGGACCAGCTGCTGCGGCAGCGGCCGTCGGGGGCCATGCCGAGCGAGATCAAAGGGCTAGAGTTCTCCGAGGGCTTGGCCCAGGGCAAGAAGCAGCGCCTAAGCAAGAAGCTGCGGAGGAAGTTACAGATGTGGCTGTGGTCGCAGACATTCTGCCCCGTGCTGTACGCGTGGAACGACCTGGGCAGCCGCTTTTGGCCGCGCTACGTGAAGGTGGGCAGCTGCTTCAGTAAGCGCTCGTGCTCCGTGCCCGAGGGCATGGTGTGCAAGCCGTCCAAGTCCGTGCACCTCACGGTGCTGCGGTGGCGCTGTCAGCGGCGCGGGGGCCAGCGCTGCGGCTGGATTCCCATCCAGTACCCCATCATTTCCGAGTGCAAGTGCTCGTGCTAGAACTCGGGGGCCCCCTGCCCGCACCCGGACACTTGATCGATCCCCACCGACGCCCCCTGCACCGCCTCCAACCAGTTCCACCACCCTCTAGCGAGGGTTTTCAATGAACTTTTTTTTTTTTTTTTTTTTTTTTCCTGGGCTACAGAGACCTAGCTTTCTGGTTCATGTAATGCACTGTTTAACTGTGTAGGAATGTATATGTGTGTGTATATACGGTCCCAGTTTTAATTTACTTATTAAAAGGTCAGTATTATACGTTAAAAGTTACCGGCTTCTACTGTATTTTTAAAAAAAAAGTAAGCAAAAGAAAAAAAAAGAACAGAGAAAAGAGAGACTTATTCTGGTTGTTGCTAATAATGTTAACCTGCTATTTATATTCCAGTGCCCTTCGCATGGCGAAGCAGGGGGGAAAAGTTATTTTTTTCTTAAAGTACAAAGAGACGGGGGAACTTTTGTAGAGGACTTTTTAAAAGCTATTTTCCATTCTTCGGAAAGTGTTTTGGTTTTCCTTGGACCTCGAAGAAGCTATAGAGTTCAATGTTATTTTACAGTTATTGTAAATATAGAGAACAAATGGAATGACTAATCATTGTAAATTAAGAGTATCTGCTATTTATTCTTTATAATATCCCGTGTAGTAAATGAGAAAGAAGTGCAGAGCAGGATTAAAGAAAACCACTAAAACCGACTGCGCTCCACACTGATTTTCTGTGTTGGTGATTGATGGGGGTGGGAGGGCGTGGGAGGGGGCGGGTAGGGGATGCTGCTGTGCCTCCTACTCCGTTGGGGAAGGGGCTCATCCCCTTGGACTCCCCTCCTGTGGTATGATGGAGGTGACTTAGTTTTTTGAGGGCGTTTTGGGGGGGCGATATTCTCTAACCCCTCACTAAAACATCACGTGGCCTCCGCCTAGTCTCCTAGCTTTTCCCCCTATGTCACCAAAGCTCGGGCCTGTAGTGACCTCGACACCCAGCCGGCCCCCTGGAGCTGACCCCAGGCTGGGCCGAGGGGCGGGGGGAGGGTGGGCGGCCGCTTTGTCCTGCCTGACAGGCCCTTCACAATGGGGACACGTGTCTTTCACACCTACCCTGGGGGCGGAGTGCCGCTGAAACTTGACCCCTTGAGGAATGGGGAGGGGGGAGATCAGAGCGCGCCCACCCAGATCCCGCCACCCCTCCCGCCTCGTACCCCCCACCTCAATATCCAGCCCATGTTAACCCTTTGCATGCCCGGAAGCTACGGTGGTACGAGCTGAGGCAATCCCTTGGAATCAACAAGGCTCACAGCCTCCGAGATCTTGCAGGTCCGAGCCCCGAAATCCCAGGCCCTCGGCCGGAGGTGCTGGGGATATCAGGGAGATTTGACACTGGCCTCCCCTCTCCCCGGGGACCTAAGGGAGACTAAGGGCCATGGTTTCGGAGGGGTCCGAATCTGGGTGAAAATCACCACCTCTGGCATCTGCTTTTGGGAAGAGGTTATGCCTGTGCTCGGGCACTTTCTCCCCTTGAGGGATGGGGAGGAGGGAGAAATCGGAACCGGAATCTTTGCGCTTTAAGATTAGATAGGGGCAGAAGGCACGTAACCCATTAAAGGGACGTGCAAAACATCACTCCCACCCCACCCCTTAAAAAGCCAACTCCTTGGGACCGACGCCTGACTCTCGCATGCGTCCCTCCGCCTCAGTCCCCAGTGGCGCCCGTCCTCACAGCTCCACGTGGGCCAGCTTCCTGACACTGCTCAGCGCTCTCTTTATTTATCTTGGACTCCAAAGTCGCTCTCCTTTGCTCCCTCCCCACCTCCCTGCCACCTCTCCGCGCCTCCCTCCCGGCGTTCCTCCCACCCCCCCCCCACCCCCCCCCCAACCCCCCAAGTCCGGAGTCCCGGCGAATCTATGCTAATTATTTCAAACCTGCGCCTGGTCCCCAGCGCAGTCTCAATGCCCCCGGCCCCGCCCGCCCTGTCCCTCCAGCCCGGCGCTTTCTTCCCTCCCGACGCAGCCTCGATGGCTCCTCATTTCAATAGCCTGGCCCCGGAGCCGAGCCCCCTCCCCGGCGCTGCCTCCGTCAGCCGTGGGACAGACGTTAGGGTATTCATTAACTGAGAGCCGAGGAATAACGGCATTATTCCCCCCAGAGAGGGCACCCTGCCCCCGCGACTATCTGAGGCTTCATTGTAAAAGGATTAAAAGTTAAAGACCTCCATCTTATGATTCTTTCATTTAATCTTCCTGGCGCCTGGGAGACATGCTCGATGGATGATGGCTTTTAAAATATTCCTAATGTCGGCTACCTTAAGACTCCAAGCTGGGCAAACAAACGTAATTTATTTCCAGAAGAAAGGGGATATTGAGATGTTTAAGTTTATGAACTGCCGTCCCCATGTATATTTGTTAAGTTCTGACAAATACCCAAATAACGTTAAAATCAGCCATTCATCACTTATGAATTTATGCAAAACTTTCTGTGCCCCGGGCCAATATTTTTTTAGACAGAGTTTCACTTGCGAGGGGCGGAGGTGGTGGGGAGTGGGGAAGAGGAGGGGTCTTATGCGAAGGGGGCGAAAGCAAGAATTTTCATGCCTGGTAAACACGCGAATTATGCGAAGAGAGTTATTCCCAGCTGGGCGGGCAGCCAAAACTCGGAGAGCGCGCCGAGGCCAGCGCCCCCACCCCCACGTTGGCAATGTCATTGGATTACAATGCGAGGTCTTCCCCTCCGCGACGCCCCCTCCTCCCTCCGCGGGCCCGCCCGCCCGCCCGCGCCCCTCCTCCCCACCCCTGCCCACTTGGAAAACCCGCCCGCAGCCGGCGAGCTTCTCGGCTTTCAGAGCAGGAGCCGGTGTGAGCTGGGAGGACGCGGGTTGCAGACGTGACCGGCGACAGACAGACCACCGGATGCACAGAACCAGAGAGCAGGCCCGAAGCCGCTGCGGCCGCGGGAGAGGACCCAGCGGGACCCAGGCAGTCCCAGAAGCTAACGAAGGAAGTGCTGGTCCTGGAACATTGTGCCTAATGCGCAGCTGGTTACCTCTCCATTATTATTAATGCCGATAATACTAATAATAGCATCAACGCGGAAAGGAGGAGAGAGCTCTGGGTAAAGAGGCAAGAAAACTGTCCTCTTCGGTCATCCAGTGCCTATCTCCTGTAAGGAGGACAATTGATCTGGTGACTTCTGCGGTTCTGACACCTGTGTCTATGAATTTATGCGGCTGCTGGGGAGCTGTGCCTCCCCAGAGTGGAGATTTATAACTATTACAGATACATACGTGTCAACTTTTTCAAATACTGGAAGAGAATGGCAAGGTTTCCACCAACCCATTCCTCCCACTAGAATTTCGAGAATTCACTCGTCAACCTCCTATTTGCAAGCCTCCCCTTTATTCCTTCCTTCCACTTTCAATGTCCCCCCCACCAAACACACACTGCACACAATCTCTCTCTCTCTCTCTCTCTCTCTCTCTCTCTCTCTCTCTCTCTCTCTCTCTGCACACAAGAGCAAACTGAGGCCCAATGACCAAACTGAGAGGGAAAGCCAGCCCTCTCAATGGAGGGTCCTCTGGCCCCCAGAGTCTGGGAAGGGGATTTAGTTCTCTGTTGAGATGGAGAAGGCCGGGGGTCCATTATCAGTCTTGCTTCTGAGACTCCCTGGGAAAGGGGGTTGAAGTTTGGTGGCAGCTGCAAGAAGAAGCTGGCTGCGTATTAAGAGCTCTTAGCTGTGCTCGATGGGGACTACAGGGGGAGGGCCCAGCCCATATTGGTATTTTGAAGGGGGTGATTCATCCTTTTTCTTTAATGCTCTTGGAATGTCAGAGCTAGAGGGGAACTTGGATTCCAATGCCCACCGCTCAATTTACCGATGAGAAGACTAAGACCTCAGCAGCCACTTGCTGAAGATCACACAGATTAATACAGTTGAGATTGGCTAGGTGGTGCCTCTCTAGTGAGCCTCATCATGGTTCTCTTTTTCTTGTTCTCTTTTTTCTTTGCTTTTTTTTTTAATTGATGGGAGCGAGTTCTCCCTAAAGTTGACATTATAACACCTGATCATCAGCAAGCGGATCAATCCTTCTATTGTACCTGTTTAGCAGGTGTTTATTAATGGTTTGTGATGTGCCAAGCGGTGTGTTAGGCCTTTACACTCATTTTCAACTAAGGCCTCTAGTGTCCAAATAAGGAAACTGAAGCTCAGAGAGTTTAAGCATCTTCCCCAAAGCCTCATAGTAAGTGATACGGTTACAGTTCAAAATCCAAGCTGACACCACCAAAGCCTATGCTTCTTCCAAATAATCTTCCTTCCTTTAAGGACTTGAACACCGATCTTGGGAGACAAAATGCATGCCACGCTGTGAGCTGGTAAGTCTCAAGTCAAGCTCTGTAGGGGTTCATGCCTGGTAAGTCACACAAAAAAATACTTGCACACCCTGTTATGTGCCAGCACCTCCCACTTCCTCCCCCACACCCCCACAAGGAAGTTACAATGCAATAGAGGAGATAAGAAATGAAGAACTGGTGGCTGGGTGCAGTGGCACACACCTGCAATCTCAGCAATATGGGAAGCTGAGGCAGGAGGATTGCTTGAGGCCAGAGTTCAAAATCAGCCTGGGCAACTTCATGTCTACAAAAAATTTAAAAACTAGCCAGGCATGGTGGCACATTCCTGTAGTCCTAGCTACTCAGGAGACTGAAGCAGGAGGATCTCTTGAGTCCAGGAATTCAAGGCTGCAGTGAGCTGTGACCTGACTGTACTCCAGCCTGGGCAACAGAGTGAGGCCCTGTCTCTTAAAAAAATAAATAAATAAATAAGAACTGGGTAAGAGATAAAAGAGGAGGTAAAGCATCAAATAAACCTGGGCCGGAAAAAGGAGGGCTCACAGCCAGAGAAGGCATTTGACAAAAGCCTCAAAGAACAGACTGAATGAAATAATGAAATAATGAAAGCAGTATATATTAATATCAGTGAAGACATGGTGCTGGAAAAGTATGTGTGTGTTTGGGAAATAGCTCAAACAAACTTTAGCATAGGATGGATCCATGCTGAGAAGAGCAAGCAATAAGATTTGAAAAGCAGGTTGAAGCCAAATTATGGAGGATGTTGAATGCCAACTAAGGGAATAGTGACAGGAAGCCATTGAGAGTTCTTAAATAGGGCAGGGACCCCCATTAGGGCACTGCTGCAAAATGAATTATTTATTCACTCAATAAATATTTTTGAGCACTGTTCTGGTTATCCATTGGTGTATAACGTGCTACCCCAAAATGAATAATCTTTAAAAACCATTTTATTTTATTCATGATTCTGTGAGCGAGCAATTTGGGAAGGGATCTGCTGGGCAGTTCATCTCTTATACTCATTATGTCAGCTGAGAGCTGGAGGATCCACTTCCAAAATGGCTTCTAGCACCCAGCTGCCAACTAGGAGCTCAGAAGGAATATTGGCCAGAGCCTCTACAAGGGACTTCTCCATGTGGCTTGGATTTTCCCACAGTCTGGTGGCTCAGGCTAATTGGACCTACATGGTAGCTCATGGCCCTGAGAGAAAGTGTTCCAAGAGGCCTGAAGGGAAGCTGCAGGGCTTCTTGTGACATAGACTCCAAAAGTCCCAAAATATTGTTTCCACTTCAGCCTACTGGTTAAGCAAGTCTCTAAGACCAGCCCAGATTCAAGAGGAAGGAAATTAGACATCACCTCTCAATGGGAGGAGTAGCAAATAATTGGCACCCATCTTTAATCTATCTTATGGTGGGCACTTCTGAAGTCCAGGTTCTATACTGTATGTCTAGGACACACAAACGAAACGATGCAGTGATTTTCCATTTAAATTTGGTGCTGGTGTCCTGAATAGATTGGAGATGGGAATAGTGGCTGCCAGGAGATTAGTCAAGGAGAGCCTTGCTATGGTCAAGAAAGAGTCAAGGCCAGACGTGGTGGCTCATGCCTGCAATCCCAGCACTTTGGGAGGCCGAGGCGGGTGGATCACTTGAGGTCAGGAGTTCGAGACCAGCCTGGCCAACATGATGAAACTCCGTCTCTACTAAAAATAAAAATAAAAAAATAAAAAAATAAATTACCTGGCAGTGGTAGTGCACACCTGTAATCCCAGCTACTCGGGGGGCTGAGATGGGAGAATCACTTGAACCCAGGAGGCAAAGGTTGCAGTGAGCCAAGATCGCGCCACTGCACTCCAGCCTGGGTGACAGAGTGAGATCCTGTCTCAAAAAAAGAGTCAAATAAGAGTCTATACCTGAGGAGCATCAATACCAACAAATACAGAGATCACTTCTCAGAAGACTAGAGAGGACCTGGTCACTGACTGGGTGCGAGGCTGAGGAACAGATTTTAAAGGACCCCTGATGCTTCAGGCCTGCAATGGACCATGCACAGAAGAGGAATTTCAGATGTAGGAGTTCTGTCCCTCCTTTACCCCCAACCCACACATACACAGGACATTGAGACTAAGAGATAGCTAGACCCTCGTGTGGCCATTCATACAAGTCCCTGACATAGTGCTTGACATAGTAAGTCTTCACTAAATACTAGGTAAAGAAATATGGACTGATTTGGGGGTCCACAGGCTGTCATGCTAGGTCATTGAGCAAAGGATGAGGTGGGAAGACTTTCTGGATTAAAACTATATAAAAACGAACAAACAAACAAACAAAACTATTAGAAAGGTAAAACTCCAGAATGGAAGTCCATGTAAGAGATTGCATCTAATCCTGAAGGACAGATAATCAGGAAGAAGAGATAAAAGGACAAAACTGACAGATGATTTAAAGGAAAACAGAAGTTGGATCCAGCTTGCATTTTTGTATGAAGCAATAATTTGCTGCAGCTGAAAAGAAATGGCCCCCTTTGAATAGAGTGTTCCCTCTTTGTTTTGCCACAGCCTCCACCTCTCTCTATTGCATACTTCAGTCATTATATCACCTACCATGACCTTTGTAGACATTTACAATTGGGACTTCTGGATTAGATATAGTGAGGAGACTGCAAATTTTTATTCTTTTGAAATAAGAGAAAAGGGGGCCCCAAAAGAAACCATATACAGAATTTAAAAAATAGATTTAAATTTTGAGGGAAAGAGGATAGAATCACAATATTTGAGCTGGGGTGTCCTTAAAGTTCTTTACCCATTAATTTGACTGCAGAAACTAAGGCTTATCAAGGCCAATTGACTTGTCTCAGTTTTATTTACTTTGGAACAGAAATGGCACCAGAAGCAATGTTTCCAGATTTTCAGTTCAACCCTCCCTTTATAGTTGTTGTAGGTTTAAACAGCATTAGAATTTAAAAAGCACTTTCATGTGCATAATTTTATGTAAAATGAGGCATGAGAACTCCCAAGGATAGGAAATAGGCTTGTCTAATATCCCCAGAGCCTAGCACAGGTCCTGGCCCATAGCAGCACTTAACAAACATTAACTGCAGGAATAAATGCACATAGGTTCATTTTACAGATAAGAAAACTGAAGCTCAGAGAAGTTCAGTTAAGGACAGATGGTCACAGAGTTCATTCCTGTTGCTGGAGGCAGGAGGAGCTGGTGCCATCAGCACTGGGAGATCCAGCAGCTGCTATTTCTCTATGGTCAGGGTTGAGCTCCAGAAACCAACCACACATCTGCAGATTGCCCAGTAAGTCTGTGCAACAAAAGGAAGATGGTGGGAGTCTACACCTGCCAAACAAAACAGGCCTTATAGTCGCTGTTTTTGTCAGCGTCTTCCCACCCAGTGTTGTAAAGGACTCCTGACTGGTGTTCAACTTATTCAATTGAGGGGAAAAAAAATTGTTAAGCAAGGAGACCTCCCCTCATTTTGCAGATGCAGAGACTTGCAAAACAGGAAGCCTAAGGGACTCGCCCAAGATCAAACAGCTCGTCGGTGGTGGAGCCAAGATTCAGACAGCTCTAGCTCTAGCACTCTGCTGGGCTGTTGGGAGAGGCAGGGGGTTTAGTGCTCCCTGAGTTCATAATCCCAGCCACTCTCCCTGATTCCCTGCTCACCCCAGCTCCAATCCATTCTCCACGCTGTAGCCCGAGTGACCTTAAGACACACATGTGGTCTTGTCACTCCCCTGCTTAAAACCTCTCAATGGCTTCCCATTGCTTTGAAAATAAAGGCCAGGATCCTTACCAAGTTGAGGCCCTCTCTCCCCTGGCTCTGGGCTCAGCCTTCTTTTCAGGTCCCCTCACACGCCAGGTTCCTCACTGCTTCAGGGCCTTTGCACATGCCCCACCTTCAGTCTGGGGTAATTCCTCTGCCACCAGCTCCCCTAAATGTCACCCTGTCCTTCAGATCAGTCTTAGGGGAAGCATATTGGGTCCCCTCTGATGCATGATCTCTCAGCTCTCTGTGCTTTTTCTTCATAGGCCGTATTATGGTTTGTAGTTGGAATGCACAATTTACAATTATTTGTGTGCCTTCTCTCTCCGAATACATGGATCACCTGTCTCCATTGTACTCATTATGATATCCCTGATCACTGGTGCTGTTTGGGGCACATGTAGACAATATAGAGAGAGAGATAAATGAATACACTGTATAAAAGAAAAAATATTAATTAATTACCTTCCTGGTATAAGCCAGGTTCTATCTGGGGCTCCAAGCATACCAAGAGTTCAGAGTCCAGCTGCTGTTAAATAGTGATCCAGAGGGAATTTAAGAATGTGCCCACATGTGAAATGCAGGGCAGGGAGCAGAAGACCCTAAAGTGACTATCAGTTCTGGGGATTACAGGAACTCCCAGGTTACTGAACCCGAAACCCCCTGTCTCCTTCAATAGGCGGAGAGGGAGAGCTGAGTTGCCAGATAAACCCTTTTAGCCAATCAAGAAACCTCCCAGTTAGAGAGAGTCCAAGCTTTCCCATCAGAAGCTAGATAGCACCGAATGATTCCATAGAGAAAATTCTAAGAAGACTCCAGGGAATGGGCGGAAGAATCACCTGCCCCCACATCTGAAATCCTTTAAAAATGGGAGAAATTGCCTTATCTGCTGGACAGTTAAAACTTGATCTTTCCTGCCCAGGGAATAATAAAATTAAGCAATGACTAACTCACGTCTAATGCTTTACAGTTGACAAACCACTTTCACATCTGTTATCTCTTTCAAACCCACACAACAGCTCATGGCTAGAATTTGGATTATCATTTGAAAGATAAGGAAACTGAGACATGAAGAGTAACTTGCCCGTGAGGCAAAAACCTTTCTGCGGAGAGGGAGCTTGATAATATGGAGGAAAACAAAACAGAACACCTTGGACTTTGGAGTGAGAACCGCCTGGGTTTGAATCCTGGCTCTATTAACTGTGGACCTTGGTTAAGGCACCTGATCTCCTGAGACTGTTTCTCCATACCTAAAATGGGCATAATGACATCTATCTTACCAGGCTATTGGGATGTTCTAGTATCTTCCAAACGTGTAGCCCCTGCCCAGCCAATGATGGTTTCCTTCTCTCTCCCCAGTTCCAAGGCCTGTGCTGCGCTCTTCTCCATCGGAATGTATTGCTACCTTTTTTTCAGGTGACAAAAGGCTTTTAATTTAGCTCCAGTTATTTTTTTGGTGGCGATTGTTGTTGTTGTTGTTCTTTTAAATTATAAGACAAAGAATGGGTGAGGATGGGAAAACCAATGACCAAAGGCAAAGCTGAGAGAAAAGACAAAAAGTTAAATCAGGATGGGAGGAAATTGGGAAAACAGAGAGTTGGTTTTACATGAGCAAAGGCAGGAATCCAGCCTAGGGAAACTAGCCCTAATTTGCTCTAAATCTAAAAATTCTTCATTTCTAGTGATTGGCTCTTTACTGGAAATTATGCAGAAGTGACTCCCTCCCAGAAACAGTCTTGACTGGTGTCATTCCAGCCTCACTTCAAGGGCAGAGACCTGGTTGTCAGTGAGATCATCACAGCCACAGAGGACCAAGGGCCCCAAGAGAGTCAACATGCAATGTCAGCAATGCAGTGCCTTAAAGGACATCTGTCTACTCATGACTACCACAGTGGAGAATGAGGAAATTGAGACCCATAGAGGAAAAGTGACCTAGTCAATATCAAACCTCAAGTTAGAGACCAAGGGTAATGGAGAAACTTTGATGAGAGTATGGGCTGCTGGTAACTAACTTGTGGACTCAAGGGCCTCACACCCTCAAGGTCGGACAACTTCCCCAAAATGTCACATTCTGAGACAGGTTAACCAAGGGCTTGGGCCTCTGCTGCTGTCTCCTCTTTCAAAGGCAAGCACCATGGATAGGCCTGCTCTGCAGCTCCAACCCCTGGGGTCCCTAGGGTCATGCTCAGTGCAATTCTTCTTTCTGGCTGGACCCTTGGAGCTTGATGTCCCCCAGAGTTCTGGTCAGCCTCTTCCCATCTCTTTGCCTGAAAAGAAACTCAGGGCCTTCCACAGTGAGAGCCGTCACCACTGGATGGCCAGCACCCAAATCTCACCCCCAAGGCAGATGTCTCTCCTGAATTCCACACTTGCAGAGCCAACTGCCTCCTGGACTTCACCACATCAAATACGTTTTCAAAGTTGAATCCTAACCCTATCCCCAAACCTTCTGATCTGTTTTCAGTTTTCTTATTCTTGAGTAATGGCCCCACTGTTCACCCAGGTATACAGACCGAAAAAAATAAAAAATCTCTGGTCTTTCATCCTTGTCAGCATCCTTTTATCACAAACAAAGTATCCGCCAATAGCTCCTAAATTGTCTGTCAGTCCATCTTCTCATCCTCGCCCTCAGGCCTCTGTCCTCTTTTGCCTTGGCCTTTGCAATAGCCTGATAGTCCATGTCTTCACCTCCAGCCTTGCCCCAGCTTCAACATTGCCACTTGAGTGGCCATTTCCCTAACACAAACTCCAGACTTTCAGTGTCTCCCCTTTTCTATAAAACCCTGGCTAAGTTCCTTAGCATGGCACCAAAACCCTTTACAATCTATGACCCCAATTTACCTACCACTATAATCTGCCATTATTTTCTGCTCCACCCACCCCCACCAACAAGCCACACCAACTTACTCATGGCTGCCCAAACTTGCCAACCCTTTGATGCTTCTGAGCTTTTATTCACACTATTTGCTCTCCCTGAAAGACCTCCTGCCCCACCCTTGCTTGCCCCATCACCCCAAACCAGGGGAGACCTACTCATACTTCAGGGCCCAGCTTCATGGCACCTCCTCAACCCTTGGCCAGGGTGGAATTAATCAAGCAATGCTTTCCTCCCACAGTACTGGTCACTAATAATAATACGAATAGATATGAACTGCCCACATGTGATGAGCACTGTCCTCAGTACTTTATGTGCATTGTATCACTTAAACTTCAACAGTAATCCTATGTGGTATTACTCTTACTATGTAATAGATTCACAGAGATTGTGTGACTTACCCAAAGACTCCTAATTAGTTAATGGCAAAGCCAGGACTCAAAACCAGGATTCAAAATCCATGTTCTTTCCAACCTTGAATACTTTTTCCCATTATGGTGTGTCCAGCACTTATAACTTTGCACTACCTGTGTATGGAACCATATCTGGCTGCCTCTGGGTTTCAAAGCCCTTTGAGGCAGCTACTGTTTTTGATTCTAATTTGTAACCATATTATCCAAAATAGTGCCTGTAGATAGTAGGCGTTTAATAAATGTGTGGTAAATCAGGAACTCAGTGACTAGATATGAGAAGGGGCTCCAGTTTTTTCTTTTAAAATTAAATCCAAATACAATGGTTTGTTTGTTTCATGAACATCAGTTAATTTCAACTTTAACTTAAGGAGACCTTTTGAAGACATAGGTAACGTGGGGTTGTTAAAAGCAGGTACTTTGAAGTTGGACCTAAGCTCTAGGCTCTATCCCATCCCAGCTGTGTGACTGATAATATTAATTCCATTGTAAGCTCTAAAACCCTGAACAAACACAAGCCATTGTTATTAATAATACGTCCTTCTCCAAAGAGGACTCAAGCTGTTTCTTCTGAGACAGAGAGGGAAAGTGGAGGCAGATAACCCTGGAGATCACTGGACTCTTGTTTGGAAAAGCCTGTGAATACCAGGGAGGGATGCTTTTCCATAGTTACTACTGTCCCAGAAGGAGCAGGTTCAGCAAAAGCTGGAATAATGAGGAATTGTGACCTATTTGTACCCAGAGAAGCTGGGGGTGAAGTCATAGAAGAATAAAGCCAAGGGGACATGAGAGCAAAGTGGTTGCCATTTGTCCCAGTCATTGCTTCATTACAGGTAAGGAAATCAAGACCCAGAGAGGTGCACAGACTTGTCTGAAGTAACAAAGCTGGTTGGCACTGGAGCTGGGACCAGATTCAAGTAACACCCATGGAATGCCTGATAATCATCCTCCCAATATTAAAGTCAATTTCTTATCTTTTTTCTTTTTTTTTTTTTTTTTTTTAGACAGAGTCTCAGTCTGTCACCCAGGCTGGAGTGCAGTGGTGCAATCTCAGCTCACTGCAACCTCCACCTCCTAGTTTCAAGTAATTCACATGCCTCAGACACCCAAGTAGCTGCGATTACAGGCATGCACCACCACACTCAGCTAATTTTTTGTGTTTTTAGTAGAGGTTTTCATCACGTTGGCCAGGCTGGTCTCAAACTCCTGCCTCAGGTGATCCACTCACCTCAACCTCCCAAAGTGCTGGGATTACAGGTGTGAGCAACCGCGCCTGGCCTTAAAATCACTCTTTTAAAATGCTCTATATGATTCTCTTCTTTCTTGGTTCCCAAATGAAGCACTTCTTTAAAGAATGTGCCAATTAGACCTCCACTGTACCACAAATGTCAGAGAGACATCTGTCATCTCCAAAGCCCTGAAAGCTGTGAGAGGAGCCTAGAGGGCATTGAAAGAACCAGTACTCTGCAGGTTCCTAGGACCAACACCTTCTCCTTGCACGCCAGACGGTAGTTTGGCTGTCAAAGACAGGATGTTGTCACTCCTACCCTTAAACATTTCCAGGGATACAACCTTCCTGAGGCTGGGAAATCAGTCTAGTTTCTGAATCAGGCCAACATGATGAGTAGAAAGAGCCCATGGTGTGTGTGTGTGTGTGTGTGTGCGCGCGCACGCGCGCGCGTGTGTGTGTGTGTGTTTTGGGACAGCGTCTCACCCTGTCACCCAGGCTGGAGTACAGTGGGGCAATCTCAGCTCACTGCAATCTCTGCCTCCCAGGTTCAAGTGATTCTCCTGCCTCAGCTTCCCAAGTAGCTGGGATTACAGGCGCACACAACCACGCCCATCTAACTTTTGTATTTTCAGTAGAGACAAGGTTTCACCATGTTGGCCAGGCTGGTCTCAAACTCCTGACCTCAGGTGGTCCTCCCTCCTTGGCCTCCCAAAGTGCTGGAATTACAGGTGTGAGCCACCATGCCTGGTTTTGAAATAAGAGACATCTGGATTGACAGCCCACTCATAACCTAGCCATGATCTCATCAGTCCTTCTCCTCCCTGACAGTGGCAAAACCAAGGTACTGTGATCCTTTCATCCATCTGTTAAGCACTTACCCCACGGCAGGTATTGTATAGTGTCAACAAATTAGAAACCCCCTCCTTTCCAGCTGTTTGTCCATGGGCACAATCGATAATAGCAACTATCATTTATTGGGCACTTATGATGTGTCAGGCACTGAGCTAAGCATGTCTCAACTCACCCTTCACCATGCTGGTGGTGGTGCTACCAATTACAGATGAGGAAACTGAGACACAGCAGAGATCAAAGGTTACACAGCTAGTGATTGGTAGATTTGGGATGTACTCAAGCATTCTGACTTCACAGCCTATACCCTTAGCCTCCTTAACCTCCTCATCTATGCAATAGCGGTAACATTATTTATCTTACAAGGTTACTGCAAGGATAAAGGCAGGTAAGAAATGTAAGTGCCTGGCACAATGTCTGCCACATGTGGGCACTTAAGAAATGTATTCTCTGTCCCCTGTTGGGGCTGGGACCACGAATAAGAAACAAGAAGGGGAGAGACAGAGGCCAAGTTTCTGGGGCCTGTTCTGACTATGGAGTATCATATAGGGGCGGGTCACTAATATAGTATCTGGAAATGCTAATCCACCTTTGATAATGCCAATCTAATTGTTAAAATATCAGGCCTCCTCCTCAATGAACACCTTTCCTTTTTCTCTGGTTCTCATACACAAGTGTGCAAGCATGCAGGAGCACACACGTGTCCACATCAATATACACACTATAGCTTTTTTTTTCTTCTGCTGCTGTCTTTGCTTCCCTGAATTTGGTATCCATAGCAACACATCCCAGCAGCAATGAAGAGGTGACACAGTTGCTGTTTCCCTCACACCCCTATCTTGCTGATCAAGGCTGCCCATCTAACTTAAAAGTGTTGCTCAGAGGGCCGGGCTGGCCTTGCCCAAAGGCAAGAGGACATTTTCCCAAAAGAGAGGGGCAAAGGTAAAGAGGATGTAGAATCTCCACTTAAACAAACAAACAAACGCAACAAAACTCTTTCTAGGATGGAGACAGAGCAAAAGAATCAAAGCCCCTGAAGGTGCTACCTGAGTAGCTGGGATTACAGGAGTTGGCCACCACGCCTGGCTAATTTTTGTATTTTTAGTAGTGATGGGGTTTCACCATGTTGGTCAGGCTCGTCTCAAACTCCTGGCCTCAAGTGATCCACCCACCTTGGCCTTTTCCATGCATGGGTGCCACTGAGGAGCTCTTGCCCCAGTAGTATGCTATGACTAAGGGAAACCAGCTATTTCTAGCATTTTTGGCTGGTGGGCTTCCCTGGATAAAAAATCTGAGCCCAGTCCCTGTAAATCTGGAATCATAGAATCCGCTCCATGCACCAGCTATCAGATATTGACCCTCCCAGCTCATGTGATTCCTTCTTATGTAAGACAGGTCAGTAATAGTCATTCTTTTTATTTTGGTTTTGTTTCGTTTGGTTTCAATTCGTTTGGTTTTGGTGTGTTTGGGTTTCTCATTCTGTTGCCCAAGCTGGAGTCCAGTGGCGTGACCTAGGCTCAGTGTAACCTCCACCCCCGGGTTAACGTGATTTTCATGCCTCAGCCACCCAAGTAGCTGGGATTACAGGCCTGCACCACCACGCCTGGCTAAATTTTGTATTTTTGGTAGAGACGCGTTTTCGCCATATTGGCCAGGTTGGTCTCAAACTCCTGGCCTCAAGTAATCCACCTGCCTCGGCCTCCCAAATTGTTGGGATTACAGGAGGGAGCCACTGCACCCAGCCAATAATAGCCATTCCTTACAGTTATCCTGAGCATGTGGGTGCCCAAAGCACATTATACATAGCATCTCAATTGATCTCATCAACCAAAAGAGAGCCTTATTATCACTGCCATTTTTTTGAGATGAGGAAACTGAGTATCCAAGTGGTCCAAGATTATTCTTCCCAGAAAATACCAATCAGCTGTTCACAACCTCTTCATCTGATTTCAGATCTGGTTTCTTGACCACTGTGCTACAGTCAATCCTGTTCCAAAGCCATCACTTACATTTAACACCATATTACAATGGGGTAATATTATGCCAGTGAAATTGATGCAGGAACTATATCATTTAGAATTTGAGGGGACCTTAAAAATTGTGTAATGCAATTATCCTTCCTTCTCCATTTCACACTGGAGGAAGTCAAGACTTATCATGCACACAACATAGTTGCTACACAATACCTATCCACTGAAGTCCGAAGAGGGCAAGCGATATGCTCAAGACCACACAGCCAGTAAGACGGTGAGATTAAAACTCCAGTTTAAGTGCTGGAGCCACAGAGATACATCAGAAATGGTCCTTGATCTTAAGGTGGACAAGTATTGCTATGTGAACTGTTGGTCCAGCCCAGGAGCTTCAATAAGTTGAAGGATGAGTAAGAGTGAGCTGGGCAAAATGGGGAGACAGAGAAGAAAAGAGGCACTCCTAAAAGGGAGACTGGAATGACCATAGGCATGGAGATCTAAAATAGATTGGTGTGTACTGGGAATGCTGCACAATTCAAGGTCCCTGCAGCATAGAACAGGAGCCTGAGAATGGTGGACAAATAAAAACTAGAGTAGAAGTCAAGGGCCATGCAATGGAGGGCCTTGTAATCCATGTTCAGGATTTTGACTTTATCTGCAAGGCCACTGGAAGTTATTAAAGTGCTCTAGTTCATGGGAGAGGACTTCCACGTAGATCATTGAAGCGTTCATGTGAAGTCGTGAAAAAGCTCTGTATGTCATTGTAGAGGGTAAATCAGCAGCAGGGAAGAGACAAATAAGCAAAACTCTTCAATGCCTGGGTTCAAGATTGGGTGGTTCTTTATCATGGAAGGATTTAGATGGAGAGGTAGTAATTGATGCAAGAACTTGGGAGCTAAAATTGGCAGGACTTGGTTAGACTGACAGGACTTGATTAGATACAGAAGATAAACAGAAGGGAGGAGTCAAGGATAGCTCCAGTGTTCTTTCCATTGCATAATGACTACTGTCTGGAGCGTTCCCAGTCCAATACAAAGGTATCTAAATCTGTATAATTATCTTGAGGCTGCTTGGAGACCACAGACTTGGGACAAAAAGAACAGCCTGGTACCAGTCAAACGGCTCTGCTACCAATAGGAAAAGTGCTGTCAGGACTGTTATTTAATTTGGGGCCTTGATTCCCTCATCTGAAATAGAGAGTTGGCCTGGACCATCTCTCCAGTGTCTTCTAGCCCTATTACCTTCCTAATGCAATTGTTATGAAAATCAAATTCATTTGTTCATACAGCATTATCCATTAGGCACCTTCCATGTGCCTAGCTTTGTGCTAGACTCTGGGAGTTCAAAGGCAAATAGACCCAACCCCAGCTCTCATGGAGAGAAGAGGTGAAGATACAGACAAATATGCAATTGCAACATGAGCTGTAGGATTAGAAGGTGTTCAGAAGGGCTCTTCGCTCAGGTTGGTGGTAGAGTGGATCGGGAACTGAGAATACAAGATCTAAATTGATATTGAAGGATAAACAGTTGGTCTGGCAAAGAGAGAGGAGAGATGTTCCAGCAGTAACAACATTGTACAAAGGTCAAAAAGTAAGAGAGCACAGGATCAACTCAGGAAATTGAAAATAAGAACCATATGTGCAGGCACGCAGTAAACAGCAAAGTACTTTTTTATTATTATTGTCATCATGTTCATAAGGTAGAACCTAGTGAAATACACCAAAGACAGGACACACTTCATTTTTCTGATGACCAAGTTGTCCAAAACCATTGGATTCTGAACTTCTTTTGTCTGGATTGTGACAAAGATACAGAGAAATCTTTTCACTCACTGATTTTTTTTCCATTCTCCATGATTTTTCCTTAAAAGATTATCAGAGATGTGTACAGTATGGTTTAATCATCCTAATGTCTCTAGATTCTCAAGCAAACAAACAAAACAATGCTCTCTCCATTTTACAGATGAAGACGGTTAAACACAAATAAGTCCAAAGTGGGAGAGAAACTAGGATTTGAACCCCATCTCTCTGGCTCCAGGTCACCTGCACTTTTTCAGAACTCATATGGACTTTCTGATTGCACTTATCACAGAAACACACCCATCATCCTCACAGACTTCTGTGGTAGACGCACTTTCCGAAGACAGCGGTCCCTTTTCATAGATTACCTTCAAGGTAGTCTGCTACTTAAATCTCCTTAGTTAAGCCATCTTCAAATCACTTTGGCTGGAAGATAGGATCAGTTTATGTCTAAGACGGTTTCCTGTAGACAGCAAATCTTACCCATAATGGGTACATTTCCCAGGTTTAATCAAGGAAGGTGACATTTCCTGCCTCTAGGGTTCTGGCCTTTTAACCATTTTTGCATTAGTCAACGCTTGCTTAGAATTTGGAATTCAACTTATTTGTAGGGCTACACCACATGGTGGGATGAAAGGGGACTAGATCTGGACCCAGAAGATTAGGGTTAGAGCCTTTCTTGACTTTGCCCCTTACATCTGAGACCTGGGGGAAATTCACTCCACTGTGAGCATGTCTGGGTCCACACATACCTTAGTTTAAATTGCAGTGTTGCTCATGATTAGTTCTGTGACTATGTGCAAGTTATGCTTTATCTGAGCCTCAGTTCCTCATCCAGAAAAAAATAGGGTCAATCCTTGTACCCCTCATGATGTGATACTGCTCAACTGACATTTATTAAATAAATGATATCAGTCAACATAAATTGAATAGCTGCTTAACTGATATTGATTGAATAAACGAAAGCATTTAAAAGAGTTCTCTTCCCCCTTTCTCTTCCTCTCTGGCTTACTTTCCTTATCTGTAAACAGGGATAAAAAATCTCTCTCCTATATTCCTCCTCATGTGACTGCACTAATTCCATACAGTCATGTTTGCAAAAGTTCTTGTGATGTTTAAGAGTCTGTGATGACCCGGCCGGGCATGGGAGCTCATGCCTGTAATCCCAGCACTGTGGGAGTCCTAGACAGGAGGATCACTTGAGCCCAGGAGTTCAAGGTTGCCGTGAGCTATGATTGCACCACTGCACTCCAGCCTGGGAGACAGAGTGAGACCCTGTCTCTAAGCAAAAATGTCTATGATGGTCTAAGATAGAATTTACACTACCTAAGGAATGACATATGTTATTTCTCATTCTTACAAGATTCCTACAGGGTAGGTATTATCATTATTTCCGGTTCCCAGATAAGGAAACCAGAGCTCAGACAGTTAAGTGGCTTTCGCAGGTTCAAGATAGTCTGTGCTGGAGCAGAGATTAGAAGCCAGATTGGTCTAACTCCAAATCCAATATTCTTCTCACTATAGCCTCTAATCCCATTGAGTCTAGAGGCTACAATCCTAGTCTCTGGAGCCAGGCTACCTGCAGTCCTATTTGGGATCTACTGCTGATTAGTGATATGTCCCTAGGGGAGAGTTAAATATCATCTCTATGCCTCAGTTTTCTCATTTGTGAAAGGAAAGAAATAATAATGTCCAGTTCATGGGTATAAGACTCTTTACCTCACTTTTAGTTTCTTCAACTAAAAAAATGAGAAAATAACAATAATTCTACTATGCCAGACTAGAGGCAAGGGGTAGACCCTACCTAATCCTTTTTTTTTTTTTTTTTTTTTTTTTGAGATGGAGTCTCGCTCTGTCACCCAGGCTGGAGTGCAGTGGTGTGATCTTGGCTCACTACAAGCTCTGCTTCCTGGGTTCACGACATTCTCCTGCTTCAGCCTCCCGAGTAGCTGGGACTACAGGCGCCCGCCACCATGCCTGGCTAATTTTTTGTATTTTTAGTAGAGATGGGGTTTCACTGTGTTAGCCAGGATGGTCTTGATCTCCTGACCTCGTGATCTGCCTGCCTCAGCCTCTCAAAGTGCTGGGATTACAGGCGTGAGCCACCGTGCCCGGCCTACTTAATCTTGGTTCTAACTCTACGATCTAGGATTCTCTTTACGTGAGAGTCACGTCTCACTTCCTCTGGGAAGCCGCCAAGATTATTCACAGAGGGCCTGTTTAGTGTCCCCAACATGTATATAGGGGCAACAGTTAAACATTCATTTGTATGTTGCTGAATTGCTAAATATTTTTCTTTAATTTTTTTTTCTTTGAGACGGAGACTAGCTTTGTTGCCCCAGGCTGGAGTGCAATGGTGCAATCTCAGCTCACCGCAACCTCCACCTCCTGGGTTCAAACAATTCTTCTGCCGCAGCCTCCTAAGTAGCTGGTACTACAGGCGCCCGCCACCATGCCCAGCTAATTTTTTTGTATTTTTAGTAGAGACAGGGTTTCACCTTATTGGCCAGGCTGGTCTTGAACTCCTGACCTCAGGTGATCCTCCCACATCTGCCTCCTAAAGTGCTGGGATTTCAGATGTGAGCCACAGCGCCCAGACTTTAAATGTCTTTTATGCTTTGACTACTACTAAGACTTCCGTGAAGAATCTAATAATAATAATAATCTAACAATAATCATTTCTTGAGTACCGGCCATATGCCTAAAACTTAACCCTATGAAGCAAGGTTTATTATTCCTGTTATGTAGAAGAGAAGATTGAGAGTCACAGAAGTTAATTTGCTCTAATAAATAATTTGCAGAATGAATGAATGAATGAACAAGGTACATCCTCAAAACCAGTGACGATCTGGAGAACAAAGCTTTTGTCTTTTAAGATCTTACCCGGCAGAATCTAGTATAGAATTGATTGCATAATGACATCAGACACAGACTTGGACAAAGTTACAGCCAAGATGTCAAATGAGTTTTCTGAGGCCTCCATCCAGCAGACACACATCATGAGCAGCCTAAGGGAGAACACATCAGGCCAGATTTGAATCTTGCCATTTCCAAATGTAGAGGCTGAGTGCTAACAGTTCTGTGAGTTCCAGATCTGCCAAGTAACAGCTTGATTTTTCATCTCTTTGGGGACACTTGATTCCTTGGATGATCTGATGAGCCAGAGCTGAAGTTTATTTTCAAGTTGAAATCTCACCACTGGTTTCTATTTCTTATGAAAATTGGATTCTCAAAGATCAGTTCCCCTTAACACCTGTGATTCTCAGTTTTCCATAAGCCAGATTTCAAAAAATAAAATACGGTCCTCAGAGTTCAATGACTCTTCTCATACTCTTTACAAATCTTTTGCCTTCTCTGCCACTTGGCACAATATCAAACAAGCCAAGGGAAAGAATGAAGGGGTGGGCACAGAAGCTTGGGGCACTGGGGAAAGCCAGCGTTCTTATTTCACCCCAGTGCTCCACAGACGTTTAATGGAGGTCTACCTGGTAAGGTTGCAGCCATTGTCTCATTTTCTGGAAGAGGAAACTGCAGCTTGAGGAGGCCTGTCAACATGATTAAGATACGGCCCCTACCCTGAAAGGGCCCCCAATTCAATAGAAGTGACAGACATAGAAGCCACAACCTATGACCCAATAAGAGTGGGTACAAAGTACTCAAGGTGTGTGGAGGACAGCACAATTATCTTAAAAAGGAAGGCCTCCCTTTGGGAAGCATTTTCAAGTGCAGTGAAGTCATGCCTGACAATGTCATTTGGCTTTGCCTCAAATCAGTTGTTTCATGATAATATGATTATATGCGTCCTGATTTCTTCAACAAATATGTAAAAAGACCCTGTGCTTGAAGATTTTGCTGTGTGATTTTAGACTAATGATTTCATACTTTTTTGCTTTTTGTTTTTTTGAGACAGAGTCTTGCTCTGTTTGCCCAGGCTGAATACAACGGTGTGATCTCAGCTCACTGCAACCTCCACCTCCCAGGTTCAAGCAATTACCCTGCCTTAGCCTCTCGAGTAGCTGGGATTACAAGTGCCCACCACCACATCTGGCTATTTTTTGTATTTTCAGTAGAGACGGGATTTGACCATGTTGGACAGGCTGGTCTCGAACTCCTGACCTCAGGTGATCTGCCTGCCTTGCCTCCCAAAGTGCTGAGATTACAGGCGTGAGCCACTTCGCCCCACCGATTTTATATGTTTAAGCTTCAGTCTCTTTATCAGCAGAATAGGAATAATATCATAATCCTTATTAGGATTATTCAAATTATTATTATTTCTCTAGCTACCCCCATACAGTTACTGTGGAACTCTAATGGTGAAATATGCATCTAAAAGCACTGAATCAGCAGCAATGTCCTATTTATTTGTGAAGGATTGTATTGTTGCCACCGTTGAAGACATCCCTTTATTTCTGAGTGACTAGACGTTCTATATTGATTCTTCAGTAAATTAAATCTTGTCCCAAATACTGATCACACCAAGAAGGTCTCCTTTTCCCTCACATGCTTTGGAGAAACAGAATTTCTCAACCTTGACGCTCTTGACATTTTGGGCCAGACAATTGTTTGTTGGAAGGCAGGGAGCAGGGGCTGTCCTGTATCTTGCAGGGTGTTTAGCAGAATTCCTGGCCTCTAACTCCTAGATGCCCATACCCACCCCTTAGTTGTAACAGCTACAATGTTTCTGGACATTGCTACATGTCCATGGGATTGGAATGCAAAATTGCAAAATTACCTTGTTGAGGATCACATCAGGATCACAACCTACCCATAGGAGGTATGCCAGGCTGGGGTTTCTGCTCACATTTCACAGATGAAAAAACCTGAGACCTAGAACAGGAAGGAATCCATCCAAGTTCACAAAAGGGCTTGAGAAACAAGAGTCCCAACTTGGCTTTCCAGAACACCTATGTATAGAACTGCAGTGCCCTCTGCTAAGGACCTGAAGGGAAGGAGTAAGTCAGAGGGACCAAAGACTGGCCCTGCTCTTTCCCAGTCCTGCCTGAAACCCTCCCAGCCCCCTCTCCACCACTGAGTGGCAGCCCCCCAGGAATGCCTGCTCCTCTTTCTCTCCCTCCCTCTGTCCTAACCTTGCTCCTTCCTTGTGCTTTGGGAGGGGGCTGCCCACTGAATGCTGGAATGGGCGTGGAACCATCATGCAGGAAGGACAACAAATGACAGTGAGGATAAAGCCCAGACTTAGCCCTCTCCAACTTTCCAACTTCAGGGGGATGTGCTGTCACCAAGAAGCAAACATTTGGGGGAAAAAAAATCCTCAAAGGAGATTCCTGTGTTGCCATGTAAGGAAAGGTCTTGGCCAGCTCTGGTCAACCTGGGAGAGTTGGGGTGGGGGTGAGCACAGAGAAGAGTATTGCGGTTCACTCCTAATCTCTGCCCCCAGATCTCCCCACTCCCCCTTTGCATCTTTCTTGGAAGGGCCCCTCAGAATCCACCAAAATAACCCCTCCCTCCTCCTTCACCTCCCTGTCCCATTCGCCTTGGCTGTCCCCCCTGCAGAAGGCCGGCATGCAGCCTGGTGCACGGGTTAGGGGTGTGTAACATTTTGTCTGAATAGGCCCCTATGTTCCCATAATTTATAGTGGTAAGTAATCTTATTTGCAAAGCAAGCCCTTACAGTTATAAAAAACAAGTTAATTGACTTGCATAAAAATCAAACATGTAAAAGTTTTCCATCTTAACACAAACAGCACACTGAGCCCATTTGTACAATAGCTATGATGCAGTGCGGCCCGCGTCTGGACTACCTAGGACCCGGCCTCTTTCATAACCCAAAATGGAATCTTAAACCCTGACAAGGCCACATACCGATGGGAGTTACTGAATTTAGAGTCAGTCACTCAACTAATTATACGACGTTTTATTTTTTTTCTTGTGTCAATAAACAAACTTGGGTCTGACTTCTGACACTGAGACCTAGAAGCCAATTAAGAGGCGTTCCCAATATATTACAGGGTCTACAAACAAGGATGGCTTTTCTTGGAAAAGTGAACATCATGTTTCTTTTAATGAGTGTGAAAATATATGAGTTTCTTAATCACTAGCAACTTAGATGGAGTCCAAGACAGGGAAATCACTGACTCCTGACTCTGGAATGAACAGGGGCTAGATTCTTGATGGGGTTTTTGCGATGGGATTCTCTGGTGAGTGACTGCAGGGAAGACAGCGTTCAGGTGTGGCATGACAGAGTTGGTGGCCAGAGGCTGCTTCAGAACCCCAAGAAAGGCAGGGAAGAAGCTTAGTGGTGGCAGGGTCTTCTGCAGAAAACAATGAGACCATACCCTAGTGACGTGGAGGGAAAATGGTAAACCTGCAGAGGCATCTGTTGCAAAGGGTGTCTTACAGTGCCACTCAATTATCCCCAAACCAAGAGCCCATTTCACAGGTAAGGGGAAGGGGGAGGAAAATTAATATTTATCAAGTTCCAATGATGTGCTGGGTGCCTTTGTTTTCTGTATCCTATTCAAGCCTCAGGTGATCTGCCAAAAAGATATAATTGTTCCTGTTATAGATGAGAAAATGGAAGCCTAGAGAAGTGGAATGACTTGGTCAAGGCCACTCAGCAAGTTCATGGCAGAGCCAAGGTCAGGGCTCATTCTATTCAGTCCTGTTCTTTGCACATTGCTCTGTGGGGAGCAGGCATAGTCATGGCTGGAGCTCTTAGGAACTCAGGATCAGGTGTGATCTGATGTGTCCACTCTTTCTGGAAAATGGCTCCACCTACCTATCAATATCTATTGAATCCCTACTATGTGCCAGGCACCACATGAGGAGCTATAGATCCCAGGA
Organism: Gorilla gorilla gorilla; assembly: GCF_029281585.2. NCBI lineage: Eukaryota > Metazoa > Chordata > Mammalia > Primates > Hominidae > Gorilla > Gorilla gorilla. Next base: position 35,444,869 of record NC_073228.2, on the reverse strand, counting down.
CATGCAACACTGTTTCAGGGGAGACAGACTAGAAAATCAACAATAATAAGAATTTGATATATGTTCTGATGGACGCATTCAGCTGGATGGTGGGGGTTAAAGTGGAGGTGAGGTCGGGAAATACTTCTAAGAGTGAGTGAGCTTTCATCTATGACTTAAAATCCCAAGGTGGACAAGCAGGGAAAGAGCATCCAGGGGCAAGGACCAGCATGGGCAAAGGCACGAAGTGGGAGAGCAGAGTGAGTATGGCCCTTCGGGATCCCTTCATGGCTGGGAGAGCCAGCTCTTGGGGACAGGAGGAAGACTCGGGCCAAGGCTAGGCCTAAGACCAGGAGGGCTCACTGAGACAGGCAGGGGGACTTAGGGGAGTATTGTTTTCTGAGAAAGACATTGCTGCCCATACTTGGGCAGGGACAGACTGTTGACAATAATCAAACCTGAACTGAAAAGATAGGATGGCACCCGGTACCAGGGCTCAGGACCAATGCAGCACAGAAATGGTTAGGAGTAGGGTTTCTGGAGCAAGTCTGCCTGCACCTGAATGTTGGCTTAGTGTGACCCTGGGAAAGAGACATGACTTCTCCATGCCTCAGTTTCTCCCCTTCAAAATAGGATAAGAAGAGTACCTACTACACAGGTTTGTTGGGAGATCTAAGTAAGCTTATGCAAGTAAAACTCTTGGAACAGTTTGTGGCGTATAATAAGAGCCTAGTACATGTAAGCTGCTGAAGAGTTCTCATTTATCTTTCCCTCCACCTTATAGGCTTTTCCACTTTGGACAAGTCTCTAATCCTCCCAGTAATAGGGGATCTGCGGGCTCTTGGTTCACCATAGGTGCTCAATGAATAACAGCTGTCATCATTGCTTCCACCATCATTATCACTATCTCTGAAATAACAATACTTTGCCTTCCCAGGGGAGCAAGTGTCACAGCCACCATCTCCTCACCACGAACTGTCCGGACAGGCTGACATGCCACCCAGGCAGGCAAGACAAATGGACTTGCCACCTACACGGAGCACACGTGCACACCAGGGGCACGTAGCCCAACTCGTTAGCACAACAGGGCTCCCTTCTTTTTGGCGCTGCTTCTCTGCTCTGTACGTGCTTTGCTCAGAGTGGAGGTCCCCGTTATTTATGTTTGGAAAATGCATTCAGGGCAGTTCCCAGAAGCACTTACAGAGCTCTTATTTAATTGCTACTTTATAAACTCACTGCTCCGAAGAGTGAGGGATTGATGGCCCGGCCTGGCACCTGGAGTAGCCTTGCTGCAAATGCTTTTCCGAGAATGGTCTGGGAGCCGTCCTCCAAGGAGTCCAAGGCCCAATGCAGCCCTGGCCTACATCCAACTCTGGAGGGCACTGTAGGACTCGTCACCCCAATCCCCAGCTTTGGGATGGCAGCGGTTGCCAGTGTGGTCACACACACACACACGTACACACACACAGACACACACAAGAAGACCCCTCATCAGTTCAAGACCAAGGATGTGCAGGGGTAGGAGAGGCCTGTCACTCACCGTTCACCCTCCCTTGCCAGAGACCTGCAAAACCCCAGCCATGAGGACATCCCAGGCCCCAGATCTGGGCAGGGTGGGGACACTTTTTTCAGGTCCCACCAAGCCCATCTCCCATTTGCCTCATGCTCATGCGTTGGGGTCCAGCAGGACTGGGCTGGTGTCCCCAGCTCTCCCATGTTCAGAGCAAGTTATTTAATCTCACTGAGCCTTGGTTTTCTCACTTATAAAATGTGGTTTACAGATTCCATTTCTCAGCATCATTGAGGGAATGAAATGAAATTATTATGGTGCCATTCCTGGCATGTAGAAGTAGAAGATCAATAAATGTTATTTATTGGATTTCTACAGCCACAGAAATAAAGGATCAAGTACCTTTCTTGAAGCTCTGAGATTCTTCAAGGCTAAACCTCCCATCCAGATAAAATATGGGACTTCATAATGATCCCTTTTATTTATGCAGTCACTGTATGTTATACTATCATGCTTTATGGTTCCCAAGAAGCATTTTACAAGCCTTGTCTCAAATGACCTTCACTAGCCATCAAGGTTTTGATTATGCACCTCCTTTTACAGATGAGGAGCTAAGGCTTATATAGGCAGGATGACTACTGGTCAGTCAACCAATTTCTGCCTCCAAATCTTGCTTGCATTCCTTTGCACCACATTACCTAGCCCACTTTCAGGTAGACCAAGGCCCATTTGTGCCTCCAAGATGGCTCTCAGTGATCCCCCCTTCTGGGTTCATATCCTAGTACAGTCTTTTCCCATAGCGAAGAGGACAGACCTCAATAGCCAAAAGGATATTGTGGAAGTGACAGCATGTGACCTCCAAGGCGAGATCATAACAGACATCGCTACTTCTACCTTGTTCTCTTGATCACTCCCCATGGGGGAAGCCTGTTGGTATGACACTCAAGTAGCCCTATGGAGAGGTTCTTGTGGTGAGACACTGAGGCTTTCTGCCTAACACCAAAATAAATTTGCCAGCCACAGGACCGAGCCATCTTGGAAGCAGACTCTCCAGCCAAAAACCAAAACTTCCACCTAATCCTGACTACAACCTCACAAGAGATCCCCAAGCTAAAACCATCCAACTCTTACATACCTACCTACTTGCATCCTACACAATACATGCATTTATTTCAGACTACACCAGTGCTATAATTTGTTTTGTTTTGTTTTTTGAGACAGATTCTCGCTCTGTCACCCAGACTGGAGTGCAGTGTCGTGATCTCAGCTCACTGCAACCTCCGCCTCCCAGGTTCAAGTGATTCTCATGGCTCAGCCTCCCAAGTAGCTGGAATTACAGGCATGTGCCACCACACCCAGTTAATTTTTGTATTTTTAGTAGAGATGGTGTTTCATCATGGTGGCCAGGCTGGTCTCAAACTCCTGGCCTCAAGTGATCCACCCGCCTCGGCCTCCCAAAGTGCTGGATTACAGGCGTGAGCCACTGTGCCCGGCCCAATACTGTAATTATTATACGTATTTACTCTTTTGTTGGATACTTTTATTGTACCATTTTTCTGTAGGGTGCGTTTGTTCACTTTCCAGATAAAGGCCACACTATCACTTCTGTGTGTGTGTAGCCCCCTCAAAGGAGGATTCTAATAACCAGCCTTTTCAAAAAGCAAGTGGTTAGTACATATTTTAACATTTCAAGACCAGCACTTCTTGGTCTTTGGCTTGCTTTTCACCTCCCCTGTCCATGTCTTCAGCTCAGACCCGAATTTTTCCCCACTGGACTATAGCAACAGCTTCCTAGCTGGTTTCCTGACTTCCAGTTGCACCTTTCTGTTTCTTCCACGTTAGTGTCATGCAAATACCATCTCATTTTTTTAAAACATCTGCTTTAAAAACCCAGTCACTCCACAGAAGGAAGCCAAGCTCTACAGCATGCCTTACAAGACTTCCTGATGGGCCTCCACTCTTTGTTTCTCCCCACTGAATTGCTCCTAGATCCCCAAGTGCATCCTGGCATTCTTGCCTTTGTGCTTTGGCACTAACTGTGCTTTCTCTCAAGGAGCCCATCTCTGCCTTGTCCACCTGGCAAAATTCTATTCATCCTTCAAAACCCACCTCAGTCATGACTCTCTTGAAATCTTCCCCACATCTCCAGGCAGAGTTAGGTCCCCTCTGTTCTCTTGGTTGTATCTCTCTGATAACACCCAGCACTTTGTTAGAATTATACACTCTCCCCTGCTAGACTGGGAGCTCCTAGAGTTCTGTTTATTTTTGTTCTCTCAGCATCTAGTTCAATGGCTTGGCACATAATAGCTGATCAATGAAAATGTATTGAATAAGAAAGGTTTTGTGGCGGGGTTTGGGGAGGTAATTTTCATTCATTGAGCCAGCATATGTACAGCTCACTGGCGTGGTGTTACGCATACAGGAGACTTGCCATAAATGTTAAGGCTGGTGCTTGTTTACCTTCACCCAATGCCCCAAGGGGCAGGCTTTGTTTATTTAGTTTAATTGTGGCCCTATGGCTTTTTTTTTTTTTTTTTTTTGTGACAGAGTCTTGCTCTGTCACCCAGGCTGGAGTGCAGTGGTGCAATCTCATCTCACTGCAACATCTGCCTCTCAAGTTCAAGCGATTCTCCCACCTCAGCCTCCTGAGTAGCTGGAATTACAGGCATGCACCACCACACCCAGCTAATTTTTTGTATTTTAATAGAGATGGGGTTTCATGATGTAGCCCAGGCTGGTCTTGAACTCCTGAGCTCAGGCAATCCACCCTCCTCGGCCTCCCAAAGTGCTGGGATTACAGGCATGAGCCACCATGCCCAGCCCTATGGCTTCTTCTTTGAGCACTCCCAGCAGTTCACAAGAGGGTCTGATTTTCCACTTGCTTTAAACTCTGCCTGAACTCTGCGGGCTGTTGATCCTCCATAGCTTCCATCCCTGCCAGGTCTCCTGGAATCTTTGTGTTTTTCTTTTATAAACCCTACCAATGGGTTTTATAAGGTCATGTAGCATTTCCCTTTCCTATCTTCAGTTCATGGAATCTCACTGCATTCATTCATTCATTCATTCATTTGCTCATTATTACTATGGGAGTTAGAGTTTGATATATACCATAAAGCCTAACTGCCAGGGTTCAAATCCTGTCAAGTTATGTACCTTGGGCAAGTGACTTAACTTCTCTGTGCCCTCAGCTGCCACATCTATAAAGTGGGGATATAACAGTGTCTATGCCACAAGGCTGTTGTTGTGAGGATTCTAAGAGATAGTATTGAGAAAAACCAAGAAGAGCTCAAGAAATATTAGTGTTTATTCATTCAGCAAACATTTCTTTAGTACTTATTTGGGCCAGACCCTGTTAGATGTGAAAGAGAATAAGACAAGTTTCCTGCACGCTGGAGTCCACAGATCAGTGAGAAAGACAGGGAAAGACACATAATTACAAATGCCATTGAAATACCAAAGGAAGGCATGTTCTCAGTGGTTTATTGGCAGCAAAGAGGAAGGAGTAAATACCTTTGTTGATGAGGGAGTCAGAAATGCATTATTGAAAAAGTGACAGCTCCAGGTGCACACACCAGTGAGAGTGGAAACATAGCTGCAGACTCAGAGGGCCTTCAATGGTATGCCACTCAGGGAACAGGCACTTGGAGAAACTGAAGCACTTGAGGCTCTGCCATCCTTACACTTGCATTTAAGAAAGCTCACTCTGTGACCAGCTTAGTGGCCACTGCAGTCATCCAGGCAAGATGTGATGAACTAAGATAAGGAAAAAGAAGGAACAAACTTGAAAGACATTTAGAGCAGAAGGTTGGCATACTTTACCTGTAAAAGGCCAGATAATAAGTATTTCAGATTTTGCAGACCAAACAACCTGCTGCAACTCCTCAACTCCTCTGTTGCAAAAGCAGCCATAGACAATTTGCAAACAAATGAGCATGGCTGTGTTCCAATAAAACTTTATATTACAAAAGGAGGCTGCAAGCCAGATTGGACCCACAAGCCAGAGTTTGCCAGCTCCTGATTTGAAGGCAAATGGACAGGAATCCACATCCATCCTGGATTGTAGGTAAAGTGTAGGAGGAGGGCCAGGGTGGAGGATTTCAAGAACCTCAAATGGTCACCAGGTCCAGCACTCTGTTGCTATGGCTAATGGCTAAACTATGTTCATTCATAATACAGAATCCTATACAACTATCTCGAATGGTCACCAGGTCCAGCACTTCTTCCTTGCCAGAAGGCCTAGCAATATTCCACATCAAGTTATGTTCTTCAAAAGTGTAGAAATTCAGATTCGACAAACTCCTCTGTGTTGGAAAGTTTTTTTTCTACAGCTGTTGATGTCCCACAGGACTCATGATCCTGCTCCCATCTTTGGAGAGATTGGAGAGCAGTTGTGAGACATTGACCCAGGGTGTAACCTTACAGATTGCCCGGCACCCCATTTCCAACACAGACCAGCTCCAGGCCTATAGGAGAAGTCAGAGCAACCACTTCCCAGCTGAGCTACACAGCAGGGAAAAAGCTGGCTCTTAAGGCAGCACACACACTTCAGCAGCCTCTCTGGATTTATGCAATAACAGACTGCTGGAAAACTGCATGTGACTCTAATTTGGGGAAGTCGTAAGTACCAAGAAAGCTGGCTATTTAAAGAAATCATGCAGATAATTCTAATGTAAAGTGTTTCCCATTATATCCTTCTGCACTGTTTGTAGGAACATCAATTGGTTTGAAACTTTTGAAAGGTGCTTTGGTTGTAGCTTTCATAGTTTTAAAACATCCCTTTACCCAGCATTGCCGCCTCTAGAAATGTATCCCCTGGAAATACTGGAAAGTACATATGAGCTAGGTTATGTTTTTGGTAGCATGCACTGCAAGAGCAAGATTAAAATTTAAATGCTCATCAGTAGGGAAATGGCTAAACTACGGTTCACTCATAGTACAGAATACTACACAACAATTAAAAGTTTGTGATAGACTCGTAGGAACTGACACAAATTGTTCTGATTCATTGTGTAAAAAACAAAAAAGCAAGTCACAGTTCATTAAAAGTGATTTTAGTTTTGAAAAATAACTATGTAAGTACCTGCGTGAATGTATGCAATGCTTAGCAAGGCCAGGACTGGGGTGAGGCAATAAGGCACACCCAGGGAGCAAAATTTAAGGAGGCCCTCACTCTCAGGCTTATGGAAGTATCAACTCTGCCCTGCACAGGCGAGAGAGTGAGGGCCTCCTTAAATTTTGTGCCCAAGGTGCCTCACTTGCCTCACCTTAATCTGGCCCTTACACAGAAAAATGTTTTGGGCTCATACACAGGTTATCAATGGAGAGAAGTGTTGAAAGAATGGCAGGTAGAAATCTTCACTTTACGGCGTTTTGTAACGTTCAATTTTCAAATAAAAATAAGTGAATTCATTAGGTTATTAACAAGCCGAATTTCATTTTAAAAATCCACCATCAATTTATCTCATAAATGTAGACTGCATAAGTTGAGTATTTTCTAAAATACATGTCTGTATATTACCCTAATAATAGCTAACATTAATTTATTAAGTGCAAATGTGCCTGGTACTTTCATGATACTGGATATCATGACCACAGTCACAAAAAATGGTGGCTTAGCAAAGTAGGAGTTGTTTTTTCTCATGTAGTAAGAGGTCTGGAGGTAAAACCAGTGACAGCTAGTGTGGCAGCCCCAGTATGCCATCAGCGATGCTATTAATTAGTCAGCTTTCCCAGCTGTGCTGCCATAAGGAATAACCCCAAATCTCAAAGGTCTGTTTGCTCCCATTAAATGCCCTTCACAAGTCAGCTGCAGTTCTGCCCCTATTATCTTCTTTCTGAGGTCCAAGCAGAAGGAGCAGCCCCTCTCTGGGACTTGCGGCCTCATGTCAAAGGAAAGGTAAAATCATGGGATGGCATTGAACTTCTTCTCAAGCAGGGCATAGTCACTTCTGCTCACAACCCACTGGCTAATGCAAGACCCACGGCCACGCCTGATTGAATGGCATGGGAGTGCTCTCCTCTCCCGTGAAGTGGCGGAGCCGGGGTCCTACAGAAAGGCACCATGAATATGTTTTGAACAAATCATTCAATCTACCAATAGGGACCAAGACACCATTGTCTTCTATTTCTAGCATGTGCCCCTTGTCCTCCTGGGCACCAGACTGAAGCTCAACCTTCTGGCATTTCACTTGAACAGTAAGAAAAATGAAAGATAAACAGAGACATGTATACATCAGCTGACACCACCCTCTTTCACAAGTGTTTTCAAACCTTCACCCGTGACTTAAGGGATAACAGGTAGGTAACAGTACGTGCCACATACACAAGATCATGGTTAATCTTCACAACCACCAGAGATGTGATGTTTGCTCCATTTCACAGATGAACGAACTGAGGCAAGAGAGTAAATGGCACATCCAAGATCACACAGCTGTTAAGTGGGTGGAGCTGGAGTTTCTCATCCAGATGTGTCTGTCTCCACGCCCTCTCTGCTGCCTTTCCAGTGACTGGAAGAGATCAACCGTTTGATTGGCTTATCAGCCCTCAATTGTTTCTACTTAAATGCACGTGGGTGTACATGTGTGCATGTGTTTGAGACAGATCTCAGCCACAGTTAATGCTGGATCTCAGTCTCAACACTGGATTCCCAAAACATGACCATATCCTCTAAGCTACCTCTGTCCACATCAGATGGCATGTCCGTTAGTTTCAGTATAAGCCAGAACTAAAAACTAGCCCAAAAGAAAACCAGTGATATTAATGATAAAGCAGGCAAAGAGGTGCAGAGGTGGAGCAGAAAGTGCTCTGGGCCAGACGCGGTGGCTTACGCCTGTAATCCCAGCACTTTGGGAGGCCAAGGCAGGAAGATCACCTGAGGTCAGGAGTTTGAGACCAGCCTGGCCAGCATGGTGAAACCCTGTCTCTACTAAAAATACACACACAAAAAAAATTAGCCAGGCATGGTGGCACGCTCCTGTAATCCCAGCTACATAGGAGGCTGAGGCAGAATTGCTTGAACCTGGGAGGCAGAGGTTGCAGTGAGCCGAGATCGCGCCACTGCACTCTAGCCTGTGCAATAGTGTGAGACTCTGTCTCAAAAAAAAAAAAAAAGAAAGAAAGAAAGAAAAAGAAAAGAAAGAAAGTGCTCTGGGTCAGAGGGAGAATACCTGAGTTTGACTCCCAGCTCTGCCTCACACCAGTTATTTAAAAATAAATTTAGGCATATGTCTACTTCTCTCCTTGGTATTTTTATCTGCGCAAAGGGAGATATAATGCCTACCTCAAAGCTTTGCCAAAAAGATTCAGTGAAATAATGCAAGTACAATTATCTAGCACAGGTAAGCTCTCTCCAGAAGTTAGTTTTCTTCCCTACTGAGACTTCATCAAAATGTCTTGTAAATGAAATTCCACTCCTCCTTCAGTGTGCATAGTCATCCCAGAGCAGCTCTGTCTTGATTTCCCATAGATTATCAGTTGGTAGAAGCACTCAACATTACAGTTTTGCCAGTCCAAGAATATAGCCGACTGGATCAAGTTTTCCTAAGAGATTCCAGAAAGAAAAAAAAAAAAAGACAAGACTATCATGAACATCTTTGTATGATCTGATGCTTTGGCCTGATTACTATTCGGGGGGAATCCACTCTACCACCGTCTCCATTCATTCCATAAATGTACATCAAAAGTCCCTTTCAAGAGACATCATGAATACTGAAGAAAGCCCTCCAAGGAGACCTGTAAACAGCAGAGCATTTTGGGAGCTATGTAAGCATTTGATGTATCTGGAGTATAAATTTTGTCTAAGCTTGGGGTCTATTTTGAAGGCTGACTTGTGTACAGAGCACTTGTCTAGGTGCCAGTGAAATACCAAGGAGCCTGGGCCCTCAAGTGCCCACAGTCTTTTGAAGGAGAGATTGTGATGTGCGAGCAGAGATATAAATGCATTTGTTAGGCCTTGCGCGGTGGCTCACGCTTGTAATCCCAGCACTTTGGGAGGCCGAAGTGGGCAGATCACGAGGTCAGGAGTTCAAGAATAGCCTAGCCAACATGGTAAAACCCCATCTCTACTATAAATACAAAAATTAGCCAGGCATGGTGGCGTGCACCTGTAGTCTCAGCTACTTGGGAGGCTGAGGCAGAAGAAACGCTTGAACCCTGGAGGTGGAGGCTGCAGTAAGCCAAGATCGTGCCACTGCACTCCAGCCTGGGTGACAGAGTAAGACTCTGTCTCAAAAAAAAAAAGTGTATGTGTTTGTTATCCCTGTACTGAGAAACGAATTAGGTGGGAAAATTCAATATACTGTGGCTGGAATGAGATGGGGAGGAGTGGGAGGCAGAGGTAGAGGCAGAAGAGAACCTCCCGCTGCTTTATTGATGATGCTGGAGGCTTTAGTGCATGTTAGGGAGGGGAGTGAGTCTTCAGGAACCATTCCATTTGCCATCTTTGGTGGCATCTTGATAATATTTTGGTGATTACCTCCCCTTCTTGGAAACAGTTGAATCTTCCAGTGATTTCCATAAAAGGTTCAGGTGAGTGAGACACTGATCCCCTCTGTCCTGGTTGGGGAGGCAGCGTTTAGCAGTCACTTATGGCCGGAAGTAGCCTTACGATAAGGAAGAACAACTTATCCTTTCACCCCATCATGTCTTATAAGCGTAGTATCCTTTGCATGTCAGAATACAAAAACAGTTGAGAAAAAAGGCAACCAAGCCCTGAAGGACTATTTATCAAGGCATCCTGACCTCCATGGTCGACAGGGAGGGAACCCGATCAAAGATAGAACCCGATCAAGGTCAACAGAAAATTCCCTTACTAGAACTTGATTCATGAGCAGTGTCCGGGACTAAGAACATTTTCTCCAGTGGCAGCACCTGGATGAGGCTGCCGAGGAGTTCCTGCTACCGACACCCTCTGAAGCTCCTGTCTGGCCTTGTCTTTTCCAAACCTAAGTTTGTCACCTCTTCTCTTATAAGCTCCCTTTAATGCCTCCAATAAATTCTCTTTTTCATTTAAGTTAACTCATCAGTATCTGTTGCTTACAACCAAGGAATGCTAGCCAATTCTGTGGTTGCTGTGTGGCATGATGCATGGTAGTGTGTGTGTGTATGTGTGTGTGTGTGTGTGTGTGTGTAGTTGTGTTTTGTGTAACTTAAGGTCCCAAACACCCTTGTACCTGTGAAAGCTGAAGCCCTTCTTTGCCCTCTCACTTTCATCTCCATTCTGCCTTCCCAGTTTCTAAACCTTCCCCTAAAGTCCTCGGGGGCCAGAAGATGGGGTGGGAAGCAGCTATAAAACCTGACCCACCTCTCAGAGGTGTGCTGGCAATTATAGGGTTGGTGACTGAGCACTGGAGAAGGTAGGAGCACGACCCACGAGAGGAGGGGAAAGCAGAAATACATTTCTGGGGCCGGGGGCTGTGGGGTCTGTGCTACATGTAAGTACAAATCTCACGGAACGATCCTAAGTTGGTCTGCCCTTTAGGGTGGGAGGGAACTTTTTCTTTTCCACCAGGGTCTGAGTCCACCCCTCTTGGCTGCCATGGTGGGAAGTTAGGAAGGAGTTTCCACCTGTCTTTAAAGAAGCCACTTAGCTCCAGACAACCAGGGGTGGGCCACCAGGGTGATATACAGAGATGAGCAATATAGCTGGCATTTACTATTGAAAACACATAAGAGCAAATATTTGGCTAAGTGTTTATTTGCTAGTGGAACTTTTTAATGGTTGAATGGAGTCCAAGTGTCAGCGTGGGGAGTTTGATTTAAAACAGACTGAAGAAGTGTTTCTCCATAGTTGTAAGCTTGGAGAGTTTCGTTTCTTTGGCTCTGGAATCCGCAGTGGGCTGTGTTCCTCAATTCCAGACAGCCTCACTGGGAGCCCCACCCCGGTGGGCTCTTCCTGCCTCTGCAGCCAGCAAGGCAAGGGCCTCGTGTCCCTTCATCAAAACTGGATCCCAGCCCACTTCAGGCCCAGTGCAGAGCTTAGAGCGATAAGAAACATCCTCTATGCCTCTGGGTGTGTTCTGTTGCAGAGCAGCCACTGGGGGCAGCTAGCTCTGAGCATCACTCTGGTGATGACCAACCCTCTGCAGATCCGGACTCATCCGTCTGTCTTGCCTTCTCCCTTTCTTACTTGTTTTTTTTCTCTCCATGTGATGTTTAGTGCTTGTGAGGTGCATGTCTCTTGCTTTTAACTCTGAGCAGCTGGGGGCAGGGAAGGGTGAGACTGTCCTTTGATAAGGTGTCTCCTGACCGCACATTTCTCTCCCAGGAGTAAAACAGTCCAGCATCTCCTGGGTCTGAGCAGCTGGGGTCGGGGAAGAGTGAGACTGTCCTTTGCCAAGGGTTTCCCGACTACACATCTTCTCTACCGGGAAGAAAACAATCCAGCATCTCCTGGATCCCTACCATGTGCCAGGCTCCATGCAGGGCACTTCCTCATTCCTCATCTTGGTTCACTCCTACAGTAAATGAGATTCGTCTCCATTTTACAGAGGAGGAAACTGAGGCTTAAAGATGAGCCAGGGTTGGTCTGAAGCCATATAGTTGGAAGGTGGCAGAATAAGACTTCAGCATGGATTGGTTGGACTCTAAAGTCTACACTCTTGACCGGGTGCAGTGGCTCACACCTGTAATTCCAGCACTTTGGGAGGCCGAAGCAGGCGGATCACCTGAGGTCAGGAGTTCAAGACCAGCCTGGCCAACATAGTGAAAACCTGTTTGTACTAAAAATACAAAAAATAGCAGGGTGTGGTGGTGGGCGCCTGTAATCCCAGCTACTGGGGAGGCTGAGGCAGGAGAATCGCTTGAACCAAGGAGGCAGAGGTTGCAGTGAGCCGAGATCACGCCATTGAACTCCAGCCTGGGCAGCAAGAGTGAGATCCTGTCTCAAAAAAATAATAATAATAAAGTCTATACTCTTTTTTGCTCCCTTCTCTTGCATTTTCTGGCTTTATGGGCCATTATGCTGACAAGGACTCAAGGCCTGTGAACATCAAAGGAGACAAGCAGGGGCTCATCTATCAAAACATGTGGTTCTTAGGAAGGATGGCCATCCACAGCTCGGGCAGAGCAGAGACCATTCTGAACTGCTGGCTTCCTCTACAGCAGGATCCAAAATTCCAAGACACTTGCTGGGCACAATCAGAGGTCAGCTGCTATTGTCATCCCCTCCTCAAATTCATTCTGCTCAAGAAAATGGGCAGAGGAAATAGCAGAGAGGAAATAGCTTAGGCCCTTGCCCTGTTGTCCTCTGGAAACATTCCTCCCTCCCTCCTATATTCCCACCTGGGCTTCTGAGGCTACAGACCTAGGTACATGACTGGGAACAATTACATACCATCTCTGAGCCTCTGGGGCCTCCTCTGTAAAATGGGGATAATCAGGCCTCCAGGAGACAATCTTTTTTTTTTTTTTTTTTTTTTTAGATGGAGTCTCTCTCTGTCGCCCAGGCTGGAGTGCAGTGGCATGATCTCGGCTCACTGCAACCTCTGCCTCTTGGGTTCAAGCAATTCTCCTTGAATCGCCTCAGCCTCCCGAGTAGCTGGGATTACAGGTGCCCGCCACCACACCCAGGTAATTTTTGTATTTTTAGTAGAGATGATGTTTCACCGTGTTGGCCAGGCTGGTCTCAAACTCCTGACCTCATGTGATCTGCCTGCCTTGGCCTCCCAAAGTGCTGGGATTACAGGTGTGAGCCGCTTGCGCCTGGCCAGAAGCAGCATGATTAAATAAGAGATATTAAATAAGAGGACACCTTGCAAGACAGTGTAGGCACTAAGCAGTCACTCAAAAAATTGTTACACTCCCCCCGCCCCACTGCCGTCACCACACACACACATGCACACACGCTTCCACTGAATCACATACGGGAATGCCTTCTTCCTAAAAGGGAAGGAAAAGTCCACACCTCCAGTCTAAGGCAGCTCCCCACACTCACCTGAAAGACTGAATAGTCAAAGCCAGTCCTTTACCCCTTGCAACTCTGCAAATTGCAAGCAAACAAGGCTGCTTATGATAGGTGGCCCCGGAGTTTGGCCAGATTCCTGAGAGGGAGAAAAAACATCACATTGAATGTCCAGGAGACAGTTCCCAAAGAGAAACTGTTGTTACTGAGGGGCCCCTGCCTTGCCTCTGCTGGTCTGACCTGAGTATTGTGGCAGGAAACCCCTCTTCAGTGAAGCATCATTAACTGCAGGGACTTCAGTTCCTCACAACAGGCCTGCTAGGTGCTGAGGAAGCATCTCATCCCCCATCTCACAGAAGGGGAAACTGAGGCTCAGAAAAGGTGAGTAACCAAGCCAAGTTCACAAAACGATTCGAGATCAATACTCTATTCCCCCAAGACTGGGGCAGATCCACATTTCCGGAAAGGAAAGTTTGATAAAGTATACTGGGTGTAGGCTGTGGCTCATGCCTATAATCCCAGCACTTTGGGAGGCTGAGGCGGACAGATCACCTGAGGTCAGGAGTTCAAGACCAGCCTGGCCAACATGGTGAAACCCCATCTACAAAATACAAAAATTACTTGGGCGTACTGGTGCATGTCGGTAATCCCAGCTGCTCGGGGGGCTGAGGCAGAATAATCACTTGAACTAGGGAGGAGGAGATTGCAGTGAGCCAAGATCACACCACTGCACTCCAGCCTGGGTGAAAGAGCGAAACTCTGTCTCAAAAAACAAACAAACAAACAGAAAAGCATACTGGGTGTTGCAAAATAAGGTTATACCTAGCAAAAAGAAAAATAGGTTTCATTTCAATTATACAAATTACTAAAAGTTAGACAAATGTGGTATTGGACATCAGCGAAAAGAAAATTAAGAAATCTTTCTTTAGACAGTGGGGATAAGTAATCCAATAGGAATTATGTAAAAACTACTCTACTTTTTTTGTGAAAATAAGTCTTTCCTCCCTTTTCTTTCCTCTTTCCTCCCTGCCCCCTCCCCACATACACACAATTGTTCTGCAATTGTTTCAAATGAGGGAGAGAATGAAACAACACATAATTAAAAGGATGACACATTCATAGTTTTTGTAATACTATTCTCTAATTGGAGCATCACTCCAACTTTACGTCGTATGTAGGTTTTGTTTTCCATGTGAAGAGAAAACAGAGATACGGTCATTTTCCCAGCATCATGCAGCAACTTAGTATCAGAAACTTCTAGCCCGAGTGGTCTCTAACACTAAAAGTCCTTGCTTTCTCCACCATTCTTCTGCCTCCCCTTGAGACTCCTAATGGGGCTCTGGTCAGACTGGCTTCTGGATTTTTGATATTCTTAGCAGAAAAACATGTCTGGATGTATAATTACACTGATTATATGTATATGTACATATATATGCATATATGTGTGTATGCACACATATCCACATCTGTAATATATATTTGTATATTTAAATATGTATATAATACATATACACATATGTAATATCTGTTTCAAAAATCTTACATCTTATACGTATGCCTACAAACATGTGTGTATAAAAGACAACTGTTTGGAAATGAGAAGGAGGAAAAAGGAAAAGAGAATGCAGAAGAGGAAGTGTGTGAGGGAGGAAGAGAAGAAAAAGGAGATAGAAAAGTAAGAGGAGGAGTCAAAAGAAAAAGAGAGGGGTGGGTGAGTGAAAGAATTGCCAGAAGAGGAAGTAGAGAAAGTGGAGATGAAGACATCTCTTCTCAGCAAAATAAATAGCCGTACCCACTCTGAGGCCATTAACTTGCCAGAAATTCTCAGGAGGCTCCTTGGGCCCAAGAAAGCAGGTTCAGCCAGTGAGGACTCCTCGAAGCCAGTCTTGTCTCAGGAGCCACAGACTCCGAGACCCTTGTTCCATGTATGCCAGAAGGTGGAGATGACTTGGGTGTGGCTGATGGAGAAGGTGTGTACTCAGCCCAGTTCAGGAATGCTGGACAGCTGCCTGCTCCGACCCTCCCTTCCTGAAGCTGTTCAGGGCACCCTCCAACCCAGGCACCTCATGTCCAGGTGTCCAAATGTCATCAGTTTCTCCCTGGGCCTGGCCTAAGGGGCTTCTTCCCCCACCCTCTTTGTATACCCGGAGATGTAGCCTGGCAACCTCATCATGTCTGTTTCCCCATCTGTAGCTTGGGCTTTGGGATTACTATCTTGGATTGTGCAGACTGCTATAAGAGAATACCATCAGCTGGGTGGCTTAAACACAGTAGACATTTACAGATCCAGGATCTAATTTGGGCCCACTTCCTGGTTTCTACACAACCACCTTCTTGCTGTGTCTACCCATGGTGGAAGGGACAAGCAAACTTTCTGGGGTCTCTTTTACAAGGGCACTAATACCGTTCACGAGGGCTCCAATATCACGGCCTAATCACCTGCCCAAGGCCCCATCTTCTCATACCATAACATTGGTGATTCATTTTCTACATGAATTTTTGGAGGAGACATAAAGATTCCATCCATAGCAAGTATCCACCACATCAGTAGTCATGAAGAGTAAATGAACGTGCAGACACAACTTGGCTCTGAGTCAGCCTCAATAGCTACCAGCCCTTGTTGTTCTTATTATTACCTGGGCTGAATCCACTTCATCTGGTTCGCATAGCTATGGCTTTCTTTCATTATGCAGCAAGGTTCCTGGGTTGTCAATCTGAAGCTGACTGTGCACTGAAGACTCCAGGTCTTAAGTCTAAGGAAATCAGATGTGGGATTTCTGTCATTTGGGGGCTGATGATGGGGGAGAAAGACTGTATTCACTTAGAGGACATTTATTGCAGACCTACTCTGTACACACTCCTATCCACATGCTCAGCAGTGCCAGTACAAACACGGGACACAGAGAAGCACCCAACACTCCTTCGAAAACTTTTCTTCCTCCTTTCTCTTTTTAAAAAATTACTTATGTGTCTCTCTGTCTCTCTAAATAAACTGTTAGTTCCTTGAGGCCAGGGACTATGTCTTGCTCCTTTTTACTTCCCACAACATGTGGCACAGAATAGACACTTAATAAATATCTGGGGATGGACAAGGTGGTTCAAGCCTGTAATCCCAGCACTGTGCGAGGCCAAGGTGGGAGGATCGCTTGAGGCCAGGAGTTCAACACCAGCCTGGGCAACATAGCAAGGCTTTGTCTCTAAAAAAAAAAAAAAAACTGGGTGTGATGGCCCTATGGCCCCAACTACTCGGGAAGCTGAGGTAGGAGGCTCTCTCTCCCTTTTCTTTTCTTTTTTCTTTCTTTTTTTTTTTTTTTAAGACGGAGTTTTTGCTCTGTTGCCCAGGCTGGAGTGCAATGGCATGATCTCGGCTCACTGCAACCTCTGCCTCTTGGATTCAAGCGATTCTCTTGCCTCAGCCTCCCGAGTAGCTGGGATTATAGGGGTCATCTGCCACCACGCCTGGCTAATTTTTGTATTTCTTGGGAGAGATGAGGTTTCACCATGTTGGCCAGGCTGGTCTCGAACTCTTGATCTCAGGTGACCCACCCGCCTCGGCCTCCCAAAGTACTGGAATTACAGGTGTGAGCCACCGCGCCCAGCCAGTAGAAGGACCTCTTGAGCCCAGAAGGTTGAGGCTGCAGTGAGCCTTGATGGGGCCACTGCACTCTAGCCTGGGCCACAGAACAAGAACCTATCTTGATAGACAGATGATAGATAGATAGATAGATAGATAGATAGATAGATAGATAGATCGATCAATAGATAGATATCTGGAAAATAAGCCAACAACAAAACAATGAGAGTCCCAGGTGCAGGTCTCTAGTGGAGACGGGGAAGACCCCCCTTATCTCCCATCACCATCAGAAACTGTGAGCAGCATCTTAGTCAAGCCAAAAGAACTTGAATTGTGGAGGCAATCACACTGTGATCTCTGAGTCACTGTGTGACTGGGACAAGTGACTCCAGATATATGAGTTTGTTTCCTCATCTTTCAAATAAAAATATACTCCGCAGTTGTTGGAAGGGGGAAACAAGAGAATTAGATGGTGGCACTTGAAGCATAGAAGGGCTCTATCTAGCACCCTTCTTTTCTGTGCCTTTCTCTAGATAACAACAGCACAGACCCCAACTCCTTCAACAAACTCAGGAAACTAAAAGAACACCAGGTCACCCAAGAAGTAACTAGCTTCATCCTATAAGAAATATACCCTTTCAGAATTTTGCAGGAACACTTTGGGGATATATGGTTTTAAGTCAATGGCATTTTCATAAAATAATAACAGTATTCTGGGGGTTGCTTTAAATATACATTATATCTCATTGAATATTTGTATCAGTTCTATGGAGTAGGTGTCCATAGAAGAGGGGACAGAGTTCTTAAACACTCACCCAAATTTGCACAGCTCATGGTGAAAGAGCCAGGATTTGAACATTCCCTTGTGGATCTGTCTGATTCTAAAGTATGTTCTCTTTCTCCTCCACCCCATGGCCTCTGTCCCTATATGTCAAAATAACTTTTCATTCTCATCAGGAGCTGCAGTCAGAAGATGAAGGAATGAAAATGGGGCGGGGTAGGGTGTGTGGGAAACGGGGCCAAGAATCCCTGTCCTTTCTAAAATGAGTAGAAACATTCCAATTCCATTTTTACTGTCTATTGCATTGTAAAAGCATAAAGGCTTCAGCCAAACCCCTAAATATTTAAAGAGTAACAGAACTCCAGATTAAATTAATATCCACGTTCAAACAGTAGCTGCAATGGGGCAATTGCCAAGTTATTTCTACCCTCATGAGAAAGGAAAGAAAGAAAATATTACCCAGGACCTTCGATCTGGAGCGCTGAAATCAGATCCCAACAGGGCAATTCTGTGCTGGGGAGCTTTAGTACAATCAAATCTTTTCATGTTTCAACTCAGCCTACTCCTTTCTCACTGGGCTCCTGGCTAACAGCTTCCCTCCAGCGACGCTGAATTGGTACCAAAGTGATCTGGACTGTTTTGACACTAAGCATCAATTCCACAGACTTGGTTTTCATCGACAAATCAATTATTCTAGCTCATTACAAGGCCAGAGTGAGTTTTCCCATCAGAATAGAAACTTTCATTCATTCTGCCTTTCATTTGCCCAGGAAGGAAAAACAAAGGAAGGCAGGAGGGAGCTATGCTCAAGTTATTAGAGAATGCCCACATGTTTTCTCCCTGGGACAGAACCCAGAGAGATGAAATGTCACTGAGCCAACTATGCACAGTTCCAGGAGGAGGATTTGGGCTTCCTGAGAACAGCCCAATCTGTCTGCATCATCTCCATCTCAGAGCCATCAAGAGGCACCCCTGACAGAAGCTTCAGAATAGCAGAGAGAGAGGAGCGGGTTGGCTTGGCAGAAGGTGAAATCAAGCCACAGAGGAAAGCTGTGGGATAAAAGCTGTATTAGATTCCAGCCCTTCTCCTGCAAGGAGACAATCGCCCCAACACCATAAGCAGCCCATTAGAGAGAGCACCCCCTATGTACCGGGTCCCAAGACAGGCACATGCATTGCACTCCTCCCAGTGCCTTCCACTGGGAGTCAGTATAAGAAGCACAGTCCAGTGCAACAAGGAACTGCTCTCCACTTATTCCCAGTTTATGACCCGGAAGAGAGGACCCCTGGGAAAAAAGACTGCAAGCGACCTCAATGTCAAGGAAAGTTGCTCTCCAGAGAAACCATTTACTTTATTTTATTTTATTTTATTTTATTTTATTATTTTATTTTATTTTATTTTATATTTTTTGAGACAGAGTATCTCTCTTTCACCCAGGCTAGAGCATAGTGGCATGATCTCGGCTCACTGCAACCTCCACCTCCCAGATGCAAGCGATTCTCCTTGCCTCAGCCTCCCAAGTAGCTGAAACTGCAGGCGTGCACCACCATGCCCAGCTAATTTTTGTATATTTAGTAAAGATGGGGTTTCACCATGTTGGCCAGGCTGGTCTTGAGCTCCTGACCTCAGATGATCCACCCACCTCAGCCTCCCAAAGTGCTGGAATTACAGGCATGAGCCACTGCACCCAGCCGAAAACATTTTTTTAATAGACAACATGAATCTTCTCAGTGATGTCTTCTGCTTTATTCTGGCCAACTAAAAGCTCAGAAACAAATTTACTAAACAACTTTAATAATTGTGCAAGATTCCAAGTTGTGCATGCCTGTGTAATAACCCTGCCTTCGCTTCATATTTCTGTTCAGCCCTTCTTTTCCTTTTGCCATGGTTTCTTTAATACACTACATTTTTTAAAAGAGCTGTCTTGTCTCCTGTCTGGAAAGAAAAGAAGTACGAGGGATCAAATCAATCTTCCATTAAATAAATAAACAAAATCCAAACTTTGGTTTTATTCTCCCAAAGCCTGTTGGGACAGTGATCATTGTCCTCAAGTTTTGGCTGAGAAGATTCTGGCACAGAGAGCTTAAGTAACTTACCCAAAGTCACACAGCTAATAAGGGACATGGCCAAGATGCTAACTCATGTTTTTCTGACTTAAAAGCCCATGCTCTTTCCACTGCCCTGTGCTGCCAGATATTACCCCCAAAGCTTTCCCTGGCCTCTTGATCTAGGAGGTCTCAAGGCCTCAGGACCTTTCAGAGTCCAAGAGTCGAGCATAGAACCAGCCACTGCTCCCATCTTCTCCCCTTTCACCAGGACAGGACAAGAGGACACAGGTGCAGGCTCCAACTCCACATCCCAATCCAGCCCAAGCCTGGCCAGTCTTGAGCCAACATGTCAAGGGCTTGGCGCCTTCATTCCGGAGCCCGCATGTGCTGGGAGGAAAGCCTCATGCATGTGTTTCTGATTTGCATGCATCCCGCCTGGTCTCCACAGAGCCATTCCAAGTCCGAGAAGCTGTGGGAGCCTTTTTTTTTTTTTTACACACACCCCCCTTCTCTTCCTATCCCTCTCTCTGACAGCTTTTCTCTTTGAATCAGAGAACTAGACTCTGCCAAGTGAAAATGTAACTCAAACCTCAAAGGGCTCAACAGCCTCTAGAAACTCGCAAGGCACGATCACCCTAGAGATGCAGCGCTCTGCTGTCAGGACTCCCGCTGGGCACAGCTCTCTGCCTGCCAGAGGGTGGGGTGGGGGCAGGGGGAGACTGCACTAGGGTCTGGGTATTTTTAGTTGATAATGATTTTAAATGGCCTTGAGCCTTTGGCCTAGAGGTAGGAGTGATTTCTCCACTTTATAGGCAAGTAAGCGAGACTCTGAGAGTTTAAGACCCTTTTATTTATTTAGCGCCTACTATGTGCTAAGTGCTATACATACATATCTCTCCATCCTCACAGTAATCCAGGAGGGCAGGTGGCAGCTTCCAAGGGGGTGCCATCTTCCCTTCATCACACAGCTTGTAAAAACTGAAGTCTGAACTCAAACCCAGGACTACGTGGTTCCAAAGAATTTTTTTCTACCGTGCAGCAGGGCATCCAGAGAAGGTGGGGAGCTCCCCAAGAGCCGCTAGCAGGGAAATGGGGACAAGCACTTGAAACCACCCAATATTCCCCCTGAGCATCACAAACAAGCAAAAGATTCACCAAGCCAAGCCTGTTATCTGTCTACTTGCCAGGGAGGAATTGAGCATTCCCGGCAGGTGAGTTTATCTGGAAATGGCTTTCTCAAGGAGGTGAGTCCTAGGCTGGACTGTGGAGGATGGGGAGCAGCAGCCACTGAGGGCAAGCTGCTAAAGTGAGCAGTGTTTGTCTTTGAGACCCCTTTCCTGAGTCACCACCACCACCGCTGCCACCAAGACTGGCTACATCATTTCCTGGCATAATGCCAAATGAAAATGTGGGGCCTCATGTTCAAAAACTATTCTATTCAGGATGGTGACAGGAGAACATTAACCAAGCACAGAGCCCTGTGTAGCTGCTCAGGAGGATGCCCATGAAGCAGGCCCTCGGTGACTCCCTCCATATCCACTTCAGAGCCTAGGAGCCACCTTGCAGATCATCCAGTCCCAGAAGCCCAGAGGGACTGCACAAGGCTTAGGAGCTCATAGGTGGTCTGGCAGGGACCATCCCCAACATACCTGTATCCCCATCTAGGGCTCTCTCCAAATATGCCCTTGCCTACCTAATCTGATCTCAAGCAGGCTTGTAAATACCTGTTGATTTAATTCCATTGGGGAACAAAAAGTGATATTCATTCACAACCAAGTGTGAATAATCAGTACCAGTTTAAACTGTGACCCTCCCACAGGGATTTTCATTTTCACAGAGATCAAAGCTTTAAGCTCAAGAAATACACTTCACTTGTTGGCCCTTTAGGCATCAAAGAGTAGATGAGGAGGGGTTTTCGGGACAGAAGAGATAAGGCATTTACCTGCCCCACCCATGGGTCAGACCAATCCCAGAGAGGCAATACATAGAGAGGCCTGGAGCTAGATCTTAGGGACCCCTGCTGGCTTCTCGCAGTGGTTCAAACAAGGACTTAATTTTCATCACGAGGTCTTACTCCGGCTACTGGCCACTGCACTCTCCACCACAGCAAATCTCTCTCTATGCAAAGCTAGGCCTCCCACAACTTTGGCTTTTCCCCCAACCTTGGTGTGGGATCAATTCTTTCCCAAAACCAGAGGTGAAAAAGGAAAGGAGAGAGGGGGAGGAAATAGGATGGAGGGCAGATGGGAGGAAGGAAAGGGGGGACAGAAGAAAGGAAAAACATTCATTTTGCTTTTAATTGATTGTAAGCTTCTTGAGGACAGAGACCATAGCTGACTTATTCCCCCAGAGTCTAAGGCAACCAAGGCAGCCAGTGCAATGCCTGATATACTATAGGTGCTCAATAAATATTATGGATGGCGGAACAGATGGACTGATAGCTGGTGGATGCATAGGTGTACATGTAGATGGATGGACATGTGGATGGATGAGTAGATGGATGGATGGATGGATGGATGGATGAATTGATGGAGAGTCAGTAGGTGAACGGATGAAAGGATGATGAACAGTCGTGTACATCAATGGGTTAATGGATGGATGGGTCGATAGATGGGTCAGGGGATGGATGAAATGCTAGGCCCTTTTTTTTGTTCATTTATGTCTTTTTATGCTTCAAACACTGCCTTGAATTCCCTTTGAACAAAGTAGTGGTTTAAACAAGAAAACTATCCCTCATTAGCTCTGTGAGTTAAGTATTATGATTATCCTGTAATTCAGACGGGGAACCCATGACTCTGAGAGGCAAAACATCTTGTGCAAGGTCACCTCTTTTCTAGCTAGGAAGGGGCCCAGCCACGTTCCAAATCTTGATCTGTATAAGTTGACCCAAAACTCTCTCCACTGTACTAGCATGCTAAAGAGGCTGAGCATTTACCTGGGGGCATTCCACAGCATTTTCTACTTAAACTTAACCCTGAACATCTGAGCCCCAATATCTGCTCCACCCTCAAGGACACAGGCACAGTCAGTATCTTTTCTAATAACATTCATTTACACTCCTTGATACATCACATTTCTTTTCTGGAATATTCCAACTAACACCTCTTGTCCCTCAGAGATGAATGGACCAGGCTGGGTAAGGCAGGGCATGAAGTCTTTCTAACGCAAAACCAAATCATATAAGTAAGGGCAGTGTCCCAGTGGTCTGTCAGCTCAGCTTTCTGCTACTCTGATCCTGACTCTGATCTCCATACCCCAAATGCACATAAATGCAAAATTATGTACACACACAGACTCCATGTGTGTACATAATTTTGCTTTTATTGATTGTAAGCTTCATGAGAACAGAGACCATAGCTGATTTATTCCCCCAGAGAACAAGTGGTCTAATTCATTGTGTTGTGATATTCACTGTTTTGCATGTGTCAACTCTTCGTAGTCCAATGCCTGGGCTCCACAAAGTCATACAAACTCTGACTCTATCTTTGTGAGCATGGTATGCAGCTTCTAAGAAGTCTCCCAAAGGTCTTGCCTCCTGAAATTTATGACCTTTTAAAATTCCCTCCCCTTGAGCATGAGTTGGATCTAGTGACTTTCTTCTAGTGAATAGAGTGTGGATGTCTCTTCCAAGATTAGGTTACCAAAAGATTCTGGCTTCTGCTTTGTTCACCTCCTTTGCCTTCTTGCTTGCTCACTCTCATTGCAGGCCAGCTGCCATGTTTATGAAGCAGGGCAGCCTCAGCCACCAGACAGTGAGGAACTGAGACTCTCAGTCCAACAGCCTGAAAGGAACTGAACCCTGCCAACAACCTCCCAAGTGAGATTGGAAGCAGATTCTTCCCCCTGAGCCTTGAGATGATGATAGCCCCAGCACCCAAGACCCTGGGCCAGAGGACTCTGCTAAGCCACACCCAGAATCCTGCCCCACAGAAACTGTGAAATAATAAGTGTTTGTTGCTTTAACTACTGAATTTAAAGGGGGGGGGGTAATTTATTATACCAGTGTAAATAACCACACCAGCATAGATATCTAATACTAATAACTAATCTGATACCTACTGAACATTTGCTCTTTGCCAATAACTCTAAGAGAAAAGAGAGATGATCCACTCCGTATCCTCTAAATATTTTCAATCTGTGAGTCAGCTAGTAAGAATAGATCATTATAATTCACCTAAAAATTATGGTAAAGTTGTTATTCATTGGCAGAGTAAACAAACAAGGCAAGTCACATGGCCAAACCCAAAGTTAAGGGGAAGGGAAATACATTCGCACCTCTTTGGTGGGAGGAACTGCAAAGTCACGTGACAAAGAATATAGATACAGGAAGGAATGAGGAATTAGGGCCCGAAACGCAATCTACTCTAAAGGCCTATGGCAGTTTAGAAGAACAAACATACATACATTTAATTTGGCATAAAAGGGAGCCTGGGAGGAAATGTATCAAACGTAGACACTGGGTGATGGGGGATTACACATGATCCCTATTCCTTCTTTATGTTTTTTCTATCTCCAAATATTCTACAATGAGGGTGTTTTCATTTAAAGTAAGAAAAAAATGTTACTAAAAATATGAGAAGGGCCTTGGGGCATGAAAAAGGGGGAAATTATTTCTGGCTGAGAGAGCCAGAGCACCTAAAGGCAGGTAACATGGAGCTGGCATTGAAAAATAAGTTCTTCAGCACAGGAGTGTGATAAGGCTGTTTTAGATCCAGAAAACAGAATAAGCCCATAATCCAGGAGTGAGACTTGCCTGAAAGCTGTTATGACAGTGAGTACACCTTAGCCAGGGGCATCGATAGGTTAGTGACTAGTAGTGGTGAACTCACCTTGTCGAAAGCAGAGTAGGGAAGAATCGAGTATTATAAAAGAGTCTCAAACATCAGACACAGAAGGGATTTTAGACAGCAAAACAGCCCCTTCATTTTGTTCAGTTGGACCATAAGAAATTACTGATATTTGGTCATTTTTAACCTCAGAATATAGCAATTTCATATGGTCCAACCTAATATCAAGGAGGAAATCAAACTTAAAGAGGGTACGTGATTTTTCAACAGCCACAGAGAAAGTATCAAAGCCAGAATATGTTCAATGCCATTTAAAGAGTAAGGAAATGAGGGTAAGTCCAATATGTTTAAGCCTCCCCTATGAGTAGGTCAGATAAGGGCAGGTTTGGTGAGGGATATCTTAGAACTTCAGAAATGCCAACCGTGGAGGGTTTTACTGTGTACACATTGTCAGGCTCCTAGTAAAGAAAGCACTTAATATTCACTGTCATCCTAAATAAAGCAGGTGCCTCTGGCTTTGTCTTTAAAGACCTTCTGCAAAAAAGCATGAGGTGAGCAGGGTTGTAGAAGTTCCTTGTAGGCAGAGAGGATATCACATTCTTCTCTGTGGTGTCTACAGGTCATAGCACAATTCTAGGTAGGAGGCCACTGTTCAATCATGTCTGCCAAATCCAATGCCAGCTATCTCTTCACTTCCATCCTCCTAGGTGCTGGGGCTCAGCCAGCTGTCACTGCTTTATCTCCCACTGTCCCAGGTCAGAAGAAGTCTTTCTGATCTTGTTCTGTAACTTTTATTTTTAGTTAAGAAGCTTTGGTGGCAGGGGGTGGGGCCAAGAGAAGCAAGGATAGGGACAGTGCAGTCATCAAGGGGTCTGAAGCTCAGGGGTGGCTCCTCTGAGCCACTTTTTGTATTGCATTTAGAAAACATAGGTTTTTATAAGAAAACAAGGGGCAAATCCATCCCTATCCCGGGGGGATTTGGGAGCAAGCATTAGCCTCCTAAGAGGGTTCACAAGTTTATACTTAGTCTCTCTCTCTCTCTCTTTTTCTCTCTCTCTCTGACACACACACATACACGCACACACACACACAAGCACACACCCCTTTCGTATCAAGCACCAGGTTGAGTAGGTCAGAAAGGAATGGTACCATTGTTCCCTGTTTATGCCTGCTTTTCAAGAGACTGCCCCAGAAAGTCACTTCTCTACCCTTCCCCTACCTGAAAATGAGATTAGAACTTGCCCTTGATTTTGCCCCAGGACCGGTCCAGCTCAGAATGCTCACAGCAGGGCCATTCAACACGCACTAATCATTTCTTCCTATCTTCCCATGAGATTATAATACTCTGGGCTCTGGCTCCTGGTACAGCCTGACTGTGTTAGGCCCCGACACTCTCCAGCCACTGCGAAATACCCTGGAAAAAACAGGTCCTGGAAAAAAAAAAAAGATCTCCTTAAGGAGCTGCAGCCTCAAACTCCTATTTCACCAATGATATTGGTGGGGTTGGGGGGAGGGAATATAGGGATTGAGTCGACCTGGAAGGAGGGGGATCTGGAAGTTGCCCTTCCTAGGTCCTCTGCACATTGCAGACCTCTGCCCTAATGTAAGCTGCACATGGGGGGACTCCGGCCCTTGAAAATTCCTCCTCCCATTTGACAGGGCCAAGCCAGGCACCCAGCAACAACCCAGTCCCTCAGGAACCCCAACTGCAAAGCCTCCAAGCCTCTCCTGAATCAGAGTGTCTCAGCTTCACCTTCTGATTGCCCATGAAAAGGAGACTGGCCCACCTCTGAGTTACGTCCAGCCAAGCTTCAGGCATGGGACCCACTTGCCTCTGTTTCTCTTCCCAGCTCTTGTTTCCACCAAACAGAGCTTCTCCTGAATGTGGGCTGTAGCACTAAAGCCTCAGAAAAGAGGTTGATTCTCTGATTCTTTCCAGCTATCAGAGAGGCCAGCTAAGAATAACTGCACCCAAAATAGTACTTGGGATGATTTAGGTGTGGCTCAGCCCAGAGGCAGGTGGATGGACTAGATGACCTTTGGGAGTCTTGTACCCTTCTTGGACACCTCATTCATTCAAAAAAAATATGTTGAACACCTACTATGTGCCAGGCACTAGGCTATGTGCTGGGGATGCAATGTGAAGAAAATACATGGAGCTCTCAGTTCAATAAGTAAACCACAGCCCCACCTCTGCCCTCATCCCCTCCCCTGCTGTAGTCTGCTTCTGTAGGTACTGCCTCTGTGCTATATAGCACTATGTTCAAACCTCTGGCCTAGCTTGTAACACCATTTTATACTTATCCATCTCTTCAGTGGCTCCCGTACTAGATTCTGAATTCTGGAGACAAGAATCATTTCTGTATCCCCAGAGCTTGGTACATTGACTGGCCCATTGTAGATGTAGAATAAAGATAAATGGGTGAATGGATAGATCGATGGATAATGGGTGGATAAATAGATGGATGGATCAAGTACTTTATGGAGATCTTGACTAGTATGAGTTTTCTTCTATCTGCTTCTTTTGTGGACTCCATTTGGTTTGGCTCTACTATACAGATTTAGGCCATATGAATTTTAAATATAAGACGTCTAAACTGAACATCTGAGGGAGCATAAGGATGGAAAAGGCAGTGTATCGCATACATGCTGAGGCTTCTTACTCCCACACCAGTGGCCTGCTAAGTCCGGACATGCCCTCAGAGTCCTTCTTAACACAGTTCATAGGACATTTGCAGCCTACCACTAAAAGTGTCAGGTATGTTAAAGCTTGTTTGCCATCCATGAACTAGGAGATCAGATTTGGCAAGGGGAGGCAGAGGTTAGGTTCTGATAGATCACTGAAATCAAATGACAGGTTTGATGCTCCTAAAATGAAGTCTTCAATGAACAGTCCTGTGCTATTGGAGCTGACACTAAGAAGTACTTACAAAATACATTGGCATTTGCATCCAGATGCTAGTTAATGATTTTTGTCCTATTTATTGATTAATGGATTGCTTACTTATTTCCACAAGAAACTCTGGAATTCCTTCCCCATGGAATCTCAGAACTTCCAAAGCCATCCCTAGAGAGGATGAAATTCTAATTATGTCACCATCTCACTCAGAGCCCCGATGGCTCTCCGTCACCTACATGAAAAAATTGCACTTCCGTAGCAGGCTATTCCCAACCCTCCATAAAATCCAAGGTACAGCCACAGTGGACTGCCTGCCAATCAGCCACTTTCTACAATGAGAACTTTGCCTTCACTTTCTCCTTCCCTAGGAATCCTGATTCCCCATCTCTTCCTCGTTTAAATATGCACGTTCTTGTGACAACATGGAAATGCTTCTGGCCAGGAGCGATGGCTCATGCCTGTAACCCCTTTGGGAGGCCGAGGTGGGTGGATCACTTGAGGTCAGGAGTTCGAGACCAGCCTGGCCAACATGGTGAAACCCCATCTCTACTAAAAATACAAAAATTAGTCGGGCTTGATGCTGGCATGTAGTCCCAGCTACTCAGGAGGCTGAGGCAGGAGAATCACTTGAACCTCAGAGGTTGAGGTTGCAGTGAGCAGAGATTGTGCCACTGCACTCCAGCCTGGGTGACAGAGCGAGTCTCAGTAAAAAAAGAAAAATGCTTCCAATTAATGATTCACTAAAAAAAAACACAAGAATGTCTGCTTAATATGATAGCACATGATGTGACAAACAATAGTTATGAAGAAGCAATAGCAGAGAAAAAGCTGACAAGAAAAGCGGCCGAATGCCAACCAAACTAAAGTTGGTGGTATGAAAATGTGAGTAATATTTCTTCTTTATTCTATTTTCTAAATGGCTTCTAATGTAGTTTTGTTGCTTTTCTATTGAGATCATTAGATTCAGCCAATGTCTACTACAGGATGGGAATTAAGATATTTCTAAAACTTACACCTCTACCACAGCCCAGTCCAAATATTATTACCTTGAAGATGCTTTCCACAACTAGCCTCTGACTGTCCCAAACCTGTAAGACACAGAATCTTACCCCTCTGTGTCTCATAGGCCTTCATTAATATCTATTAAAGGAGTTACCAGGCTCAGTCTTAAATCATAGATGATTTTATGCATTCCTGTCTCCAGCTTTGTGATGGTATGACTTTTTTAATTAATAAATGAAAGAATGGTCATGTTTTTAGCCTGCACTTGTGTTAGAAAATATAATATAATATGATACAAATTATTACATTCTCATAACTACTTTTTTACCCCTCTCAATATCTTCCCCAACCTCCAAAAATTATTCCAAATCCCAGGCATTATTTGTCAAGACCAAAAGGTAGGGATATTCAGGGTAGAGACTGCCCAGATCTAACACATATTGGCCTTTAAAACAAGTAAAAATAACTACTTAGGTAATTAATTTGTGGGAAATATTAAAACCTACTCTTGGTTGCAAGCTGTACACTTATCTGTGGAATTTAAGCATTCAGCCAGTTGGATGAAGAATTAGGTGTGCCAGTGATACTGACAATAATGAGAGAATGTGCCTTCACTCCCAACTGAGACTGTGCAGAATTACCCATCGGACTCACATAGGTATGGCATAATTGGTGGAGGATTATTTGTTTGAACTTGCAAAATGGATTTCTAAAATCTTTGAGCTGGTGCTAGAAGTGTTTTCAAAGTGCCTGTATACTCACCTTAAACACACACATTATTAAGGGATTTCATTTGACATTTAACAATTTTGTATATTAATATTGCCCTCCTTCCCTTAAATGGCCTAATCTGTCTAAATCCACAGCATCAAAAGTCATTACACAGAAAGAACAAGATGTTGCCAGAGCCACTATGGCCCAGCATTGAATTTGCGTGAGCTGAGATGATTCAGGGAGATTTATATCCTGTTATTTCCTGAACTCAGAGCAAAACTTCACAGGTTCAAGATTTTGAAAAGCATTTGTCTGAGCAATCTCACTTCATCACTTTGAAAGGGATGGTGTCTCTGCCATCTGCTTAAGCAGCAACGCCTTCATGAAAAGGAAAAAAATCTCCCTCTCCTCTCTCTCTCTCTCTCTCTCTCTCTCTCTCCAGCTAAGTATGTGAACACTAGGGTGAATTCCAAGGCCCATGGCCACTGGGAAAACAGGATCTTTACTCAATCTTCCTTCCCCTGGAAAATTTTCTTTTACTTCTTCCCTGGGTTCCTATGACATGGAAAGAAAATTGCAGAGAGTTTAGGCGGCACTTTGGATTCTGAAATCATTGCTTTGTTCTTCTCACTAGCAAATGACATAAAGGTTCAGACTAGAGTAGTGGTTTTAATCATTTTTGAGCCACACACACCTTAAATATCTCTGATCTAAATAACCAACACTTGCATGGCTCTTTGGTTTACAAAGTATTTTCAAATCTGTCTTTCATTTGACAACTTACTAAACTTGTCACCCACTTCACTTTCATACAAAAAAAAATGTGTTGTCAACCCGGCTCACAAGAAATGTATTTTGACTTGCTGCTCTCAAATCTTAATTTTCATCCACCCTGGATGTTAAATTGCACTTTGAAAATTTAGATTCTATTTGTTATATTTGTAAAACTAACTTGTTGCTGTTAATTTCTTTGTATTGTTTGTTTGTTTTACTATTAATGTGGAAAGATCACAGGCTGCATTCAAAGGGCTGGGCTGGCATCTGGAGGCTACCGTCTCCAAACATCTACAGGGAAGGTCTGGAGGATTTCATGAGTCACACTAGGATTCTCCTCCTAGTCCCCAGCGGGCATGTCAGTATCTTGGAACACATTTCAGTAGACCTATTGTTTCCATAAAACAAACTACAAAGAGGAGTCAAGCTACAAAATATTCCAGACTAGTGGCACTGAGCAGAAGATAGAATAAGAAAGAGTTTCAGGTAGTAGGAGTTGTTTTGTTTTGTTTTGTTTTTTTGAGACAGAGTCTCACTCTGTCATCCAGGCTGGAGTGCAGTGGCACAATCCCAGCTCACTGCAACCTCTGCCTCCCAGGTTCAAGCAATTCTCCTGCCTCAGCCTCCCAAGTAGCTGGGATTACAGACACACGCCACCAAGCCTGGCTAATTTTTTGTATTTTTAGTAGAGACAGGGTTTCACCATGTTAGCCAGGCTGGTCTCGAAGTCCCGCCTTCATGTGATCCGCCCACCTTGGCCTCCCAAAGTGCTGAGATTACAGGCGTGAGCCACTGTACCTGGCCATGAAGTTTTATTTTAATGATTTCTTAACTGCTGAGATAATGATTTGAAGTGTCTATCCCAATGTTAGTTTCCTAGTCCTCTATCTTTGAGTGGGGGGCTATGAAATTAAAGAACCCAATTGTTTTACCAAATATTCTCAATTATTAATAGATTATCAGAACGAAGGCATGGATGCTGTCACAGGCTAAATATGAACCTGGCCAGAATCCAAGCCTCTTACCACCTGGAAGAACCTACTGGACCACCACTTACACATTGCCAGATATCTCTGCTCCAAAGCGCTACCCCATCTTTGCTCACTGCATCCCAGCCTTATGCCCAGCTGGGCTGTTGGCTGAATGTGGTCAGGGCCAGAATGAAAAGTAGGCAAAGTGGACAGCTTAAGCACCTCCTGTATCTTTGTCTCCAGCCTCAGATGGAGAGTCCAGGGCCAGAGCTCACCTATACAGTACCTTTTTTATTATTATTATTATTATTATTATACTTTAAGTTCTAGGGTACATGTGCACAACGTGCAGGTTTGTTACATAAGTATACATGTGCCATGTTGGTTTGCTGCACCCATCAACTCGTCATTTACATTAGGTAATTCTCCTAATGTTATCCCTCCCACCCCCCGACAGGCCCCAGGGTGTAATGTTCCCCACCCTCTGTCCATGTGTTCTCGTTGTTCACCTCCCACCTATGAGTAAGAACATGTGGTGTTTGGTTCTCTGTCCTTGTGATAGTTTGCTTAGAATGATGGTTTCCAGCTTCATCCATGTCCCTGCAAAGGACATGAACTCATCCTTTTTTAAGGCTGCATAGTATTCCTTGGTGTATATATGCCACATTTTCTTAATCCAGTCTATCACTGATGGATATTTGGGTTGGTTCCAAGTCTTTGCTATTGTGAATAGTACCACAATAAACATACGTGTACATGTGTCTTTATAGTAGCATGATTTATAATCCTTTGGGTATATACCCAGTAATGGGATCACTGTGACTTAGAATAAGATGCCTCCTCTGGGAGAACTGATTAGAAAAGGTAGTCCAACTAGCCTGCCCCAACCCGGAAGGCACACGACTTGACAAGCAGAAGAAGGGCTGAATTTCAGCCTTTGTGCTCCCCAAGACCTGGTGCTTTTGATCAGTTAATAGACTGAATAACCTGGGAGCAAGCCTCCCCTTCAGGTCACAGTTATTCTTCTTGCAGTGGACTTAGGCCTATGAGCATAGGAGTCAACAACCCCAAACAGGGAGGAGGCCAAATGGCTCCAGTCTGGGATTAGATGCTACCAACCCTGCTCTTTAGTGCTGCTGTCATTGACCATCATCGTGCATTTAATTAACAAATAATTAATGAGCCCATTGCACATACCAGCTACATGAAGTAAATTGAGTAGGTTTTCATTTGCTTTTTACAAAATCTCAGCAAGATAATAATTATTATTCCCATTTTATAGGGAAGTAAACTGAGGCTCAGAGAGACTAGGTCATTTGCTCAAGGTCATACAGCTAATAAATGGCAGGACTGGGATGCAAACCCACTTGTGTCTGACTTCACAGTCTCCTGTGGACCCATCCTATGCCTTAGGCCAGTGGTTGTCAAACCTGGTTGTATGCTGGACTAACCTGCAGAGGTTTTAAATCATATCCATACCTGTGCCTCTCACAGAGATATTTATTTAACTGGTTTGGGGTAGCATTGGGCATCAGGGCTTTTGTTATTGTTTGAAATCTTCCCTGGTAGTTCCAATGTGCATCCAGGGTTAAGAACCACAGACCTGTGTGAATTGCCATCCTAGTCACACTCAACCCATTTCCTTCCAAATATCCAAAGAGACAGAGGTTCAGCCAGAGTGAAATTTGATATGGCCTCAGACAAGATTCCCATTTCCAAAGTGTAACTCCACTCCCTGCTTTTCCTTTAGACCTTGAATGTTTCCAGTGTCCCCATTTTTTAATATTAAATGATACCTAATTATTCTGATGCATCTTAGTGGGTACTAGCTGCCAACCAATAACAAGAATAGAGTTTGTTGTTGTTATTGTTGTTGTTGTTGTTGTTGTTGTTAAGATGGAATCTCACTCTGTCACCCAGGCTGGAGTGCAGTGTAGTGATCTCAGCTCACTACAACCTCCATCTCCTGGTTTCAAGCAATTCTCATGCCTCAGCCTCTCAGTAGCTGGGATCACAGGTGCCTGCCACCATGACCATATAATTTTTGTATTTTTAGTAGAGACAGGGTTTCACCATGCTGACCAGGCTGGTCTTGAACTTCTGACCTCAAATGGTCTGCCTGCCTCGGCCTCCCAAAGTGTTGGGATTACAGGTGTGAGCCACCACACCTGGCCAAGAATAGAGTATTAAAAAGGGGGTTGGTGGGGTGGGAAAAACCGGGAAACAGGGAAAACAATAGTAGAGGAGATAACCGAGTTTGGGTCTTCTTTGTTACTCAGCATTATTGCAGCAATAGCTGACTGACATACCACCAAACCATGTTTTAGTTAACATCTATTTAATAGCCAATTGAACAAACATTTCAAGGAATACATTTTAGAAAGCGCTTCTCTAGGAATATCTGAGGCAAGTCCAGCATTCCCAGCTTTATGTGCCTTCCTTAGCCTCACCGTTCAGAGGGCACGGCCTTTGTTTAGTGTTTAATACGGGCGGCTCATCTCCCTGCACAATAATAATACAATAATAATAATAGCAGACCTATGGTCCTGTTCTAAGCACTATACAAGTTATAACTCAACTGCTCTTCAGGGTAGGTATATCTACTTCCCCTATTTTACAGATTAGGAAACGGAAGCACAGAGAGGTGAAATAACTTGCCCAGGGTTACCCAGACAGACAACCTGACACCAGAGTATATGTCCTTCATTTTGGCCTCATGACAGTTTTCCTCAAGACTCTGTCTGCCTATTTTCTCTGCCCCACTCAGGGTCATATTTCTGAGGGTCACTCAAGCGCTGCTTCATCCCTCTCTGCCTAGCCTAGTGTAGTCAAGGCACCTTAGCAAGTTTTGGGTGAGAGAAAGAGCCCTTGTCTGATAATTACAAGGTCTACGTTCTCACTGCAGGACTGCTACTAAGTGGCTACAAATCCTGAGCAAGTTATTTTCCTCTCTGGGTTTAAGTTTCCTTCTTTTCAAGTGAGGGCTCTACATTGAATCATCTATAAAGATTCTGAAAAGTCCTGCAGTAAATCAAACTAACTCACCAGGATTCCCTAAACTAAAAATGACCACGGTGGTAGATTGCATTATTGCTCCCAATTTTTCACCCCTCCCTGTATCCACACTCTCTGCCATGACTTTGCAGTTCCTGCCACTAGAGGTGGAGTATATTTCCCTGCTTTG
Organism: Gorilla gorilla gorilla; assembly: GCF_029281585.2. Taxonomy (NCBI): domain Eukaryota; kingdom Metazoa; phylum Chordata; class Mammalia; order Primates; family Hominidae; genus Gorilla; species Gorilla gorilla. The sequence continues at coordinate 35,410,746 of NC_073228.2, read as the reverse complement.
TTAATACTGGGCTTGGCCATGTGACTTAGTCTGGGCAATGGGATGTTAATGGGCATGACCTGAGAAAAGGCTTGAAATATATTTATGCAGGTTAGTTTGCCCACTTATTCTTCCATAACCATGAGAAAACCATGCCCTGGGAAGCCTACTGATCCCAGAAGAATGAGAGACTTGTGGAGCAGAGGCATTCCATCCAGCTGCCCCACAGGTCTGTAGGCATACTTTAAAAATAGTCATAAATATTATTGTCAGCAACTCAGTTTGGGGCTGCTTTGTTACTCAGCATTATTGCAGCAATAGCTAACTGATATACCACCAAACCATATTTTAGTTAACATCTATTAAATGGCCAATTGAACAAATGTTCCAAGGAACACATTTTAGAAGTGCTCCTCTAGGAATATCTGAGGCAAGTCCAGCGTTCCCAGCTTTATGTGCCTTCCTTAGCCTCACCATTCAAAGGGCACAGCCTTTGCTTAGTGTTTAATATGGGCAGCTGATCTCCCTGCACAAGCTAAAGCTCCCTGAAGGCAAGAACTTTTCAAGATCATCTTTCTATGCCCAATGCCTGGCACAGAGCCTAGCATACAATAGGTGCCCAATAAATGTTGGTTAAATGAAAAAAAAAAGTGGAAATGATGGCCCTGTCATCGTTGTAACTGTATGGGCCTCTGTTTTGTCCCAGGAATGTGAACAAGATGATCTCTAAGTATCTTCCCATTTTCAATGCCTTGGAGTTAAGCAATCAACATCCCTTCTTTAATAAACCATCTGTGACTACTGGAAGCCCAGACTGGAAGCCTCCGTGCCAACCTTGCCATGTCCACTCTTGATTTCCGATTTCATTTTATCTATTAATTCAGCCACCATTTACTCTGCTCTTATTAAGTGCTTCTGTTGTGGACATAACAAACATGCAAGACACACTCTCTGCACTGGAGAAGCTTAGAGTTTCTGCCAGTCTAATTGGCACTGAGATTTGAGGCTCAAAGTCCTTAGACAGAGACATGCAGAGGAAGGTCAGTCACCCAAAGTTACAGAGCAGGAGGTGGCATGGCCAAACTCGAACCCTAGGCCTCAGAGGCCCTATTTACTGCCCTCTCCTCCTGAGTCCAGACAGTGAACCATCCTGCCTTTGGTGGAAATCCAAGAAAGTCAGCTTGTCCTGGCATGGAGCGTCTAACTAATTAAGCATCTTTCTCTCCCTCTCAGGGAACTCTGAAGGCTCCTCAAGTAAATTTGGGGATTTCCTAGAGGGGGCCAGGCTCTTGTCACTTCAGCAATAATATCCTTTCACACCCTCTAGTGGTTAGAGGGCAAGCCGACATCCTGGAGGAATGAGGTGACACCCCTGGGCCTATAAAGTGAGCCTGTTTTACTAAACACAGTCCTTTGGGAAAGCGATTTGGCAATAAGTATCAAAAGCCATAAACACAGTCCTACCCTTTAACCCAGTAATTCCACTTCTGGGACTCTATTCCAAGGTGATAATCCAAAAATAAAGGCAAAGTCTGTTAGCACAATGATGTTCATTGCCTCATTGTTTATAATATCTAAAATTAGTAAATATCCTAAGTGACAAAAATTGGGAAATGGTTAAACAAATTATGGCACCTCTACACAAAAGAGTAAGTATTATGAAGCCACTTAAAATGATGGGAAGTGGCATGGTAAAATAGCAGGGATATGAATATGGAAATTAGAGGGACCAATTTGGTTTCTATCAGTTGGTTACTGCTGACAAGCTACTTAAGCCCACTGAGCCTCAGTTTCTCATCTATAAAATAGAGCTAATGACACCCACCTTGAAAATGGAAAAGATTAGGTAAGAAACTGTGTGCAGAGTCCCTAGCACCATACTGGGCACACAGCAGATATATAATAAATGGAATTGTTACTACTGTTATTCCTAAGCTTTAAAATTATGTTACAACAGGAAAAATACATCTGAAACCACAGTAAGCAAAGAGAAAACAGCAAAATAGTATGTTCACTATGCAAAACAAAGAAAGAAACATAGGAAGAAAACTTCTGAAAGATATACATCAAATGCTGACAACGGGTTTTTTTTTTCCCCCCAGCAAAAATTTCTTGAGTAGAATGTGCTCAGAACTGAGTGTGCATTCAAGGTACAAAGATTAAAGACAGCATCCTAAGGAACTCACAGTCCACTAGGTGATTCAGTTAAGTCAACGGGCAGCACAGATGAAAGCAGGTAAAGGGGAGGTCTCAAGAAAGGTTAGCTTGAAGAAGTAGTAGCTGAGCTGGCTCTTGAAGACTGTTACACTTTTCCGAACCTTCCAAGAGGGTGTCATCTTATTTTGCAGAGTTTAGTTTCCTGACACTCACCCAGCTTCCACCTATGTAACGCATTTGGGAATGGCTGAGGAGAAGAGTTGAGAGGAGGTTAGTAGAGACAAAGGGTATTCGTTTTTACTGCACCCCATACCCAACATAATCCTGCAAAATCTTCAGTCCTTCATATATAGGGAAGTTCCCTAAAAGAGGCACAGATAGTGATATGCCAAACCAGCAAGCAAAACACAGGAAGGAGTTGAGATCATTTCTTCTCTCTCACTGTATTAGCTACTTTGAATTTTCCAGAGAGACTCATGAGTATCAACCAAAGTTTTACATTATTTTGCAAGGTTTTCTCCCCTGGCTGTTGTAGCAATAAGGAACAAGCCCTGCAAGTCTCTTTGACTCTACACTAAATGTAACAGATGTTACCAGTGTTTCTAAGGTCTCCAGCCTGGAAAACACTAGGGTCATGAAGGCAGGAAGGAAGCAGTTCTTCCTTGGCCCCCTCTCAAGAGAAAGATCATTGAAATTGCAGCCCCAATCCAAATCTCCTCTCTAGATCAAGAGGTTAAAGTCATGGGGGTCTCACAAATTGCCCTCATTTTCTTCTATTCCCATTTGATCTCTAGGTTTCTGGGTCTTAAGGGTAGGACCTGGATAATTTGAGGTGCTCAGAGAATTCAGATATCATTGTAACTGCCAGCCTCATTCCCTGGATAATTCATTCATTACCTTCCAAATCCCTTCTGTCCATCTCAGAGAAGTAGTTCTCTGTCCCACTTACTGTTGCTGCATAACACATCTCCCCAAGCTCAGTGGTATATACAGCTTTTTAAAAATACTAATGGTTTTGTTATGCCCAGGGATTCTCTCTAAGTCAGAAGTTTTTAAAGGACACATAGAGTAAATGACTCTTTTTCATGTCTCTAGGGTCTCAGCCGAAAAGATTCATGTTGGAGCTGACTTGAAGGCTGGCAGGTGGAATCATCTTAAAGCGTATCTGGTAGGTAATGCTGGCTGTAGACTGGGACCTCAGCAGTGGATGTCAGCAGGAACACCTACACATGGCCTTTCCATGTGGCTGCTTGGGCTTCCTCATATCATGGTGCCTGGATCCCGGGAGTTAGCCTTCCAAAAGAGCCAAGCCTTGAGTCACATGCCATCATTTCTGCTATAGTCACAACCCATCCATTTTATGCTGGGTCACAAGTGGTCTTTGGGCCACTGATACCATGAAGAGTGTTCTTCCCTCTTTTCACAGCTTCCACCCCCAGAGGACTGTAGAACTTATTTCATGGGAACCAGGCCAGAGTATCACTAGCACTCCCCAAACTTGTTCCTAAGTCATTTACACATCAAGTTATGACATCTTCTCCCACCAAACTGTTCCCATTCCCCACATCCAGTACAAAGTCTTAGGAGGACAAGGTAACACTTTTTTATCACTATCTAAGAAGTCTTAGTCCAAAAGCTCATTATCAGCCCCAAAATGTTAAGGCACATAAGCCTTTCCCATTAAGACAAAACAAAACAAAGCAAAACCCTAGTAGACTCACCTGGCCACCCCTCTGGTGTATACCAGATATATATGAATTGGCTGAAGCCCAGGCCTGCACAAGTGAAGTCAAGTGAGGAGGAAAGTCTTTGAGGATGTGGCTACATAAAACCCTAAAGATGGCTTTAGTGCATATCACCCTGGGAATCTCAAATTGGAAAGAAGTTGTTTGACATATAGAAGTAGGCCCCATTTGAAGAAAATCCAGTTGGCAATAATCCAAGCTTTTAACAACAAATTTTTTAAATGCGGGGGTGACTTCCTCACTTTCTATCAAAAATGATGCTTTTATTAAAGGAACTTCCTTGAAGGATTTAAGTGTTGGTTTATAAATTGGCAGCAACTAAGAGGCAGAAAAATATAAAACTAAGAATTGGGCTCACAGCCAATCAAGGACGAATCACAAATCAAGACAAACTTCTGAAGTTAAACACCCAGCATTGTGGAAGTGGGATTAGCTTTACACACATGCGCTTACGCTTTAAATGACAAACCGGGAACCCATTCATTATGTAAAGTCAAGCATTCCTATGATGTGGACCTGGCACTGCATCCCAGGCCTGCTGAGTAACATGAACAAATGCAAAGAAGCAGTAGGACAAGGACAGTATGTTTATGGAAAGTGGAGGGAATGAACATGCCTAGGGAAGAGACTCTTGTGTCAGGAAGCAGGTGAACATAAAGTTGGCCAGGTAGGGTGGGGCCACTTTTGCAGGCCAAGATGTTTTTCCTCCAAGAGGAACATGATCAAAGAGGAGTTTTTGGAAGATTAATCTGGTAGAAGCACCTGAGGACAGTATTGAGACAGGGACAGCAGCTATGGAGTTTTCACAGCCATGAAACTGTGAGGGGAAGAAGGAGGAGCTGGTGGTCTCTCTCCATGAGAAAGGCATAAAGGAAAATGGCACATATATTCAGCCAGGCTCAGATTTTACTGCAAGCCTTTTCATCTTTGGAACAATGATACTTCTAAACTATTTCCTAAGAACCATCTTTTCTTGGACTCTAAGTCCCTCTTGAACTGTCTTTCCAGCTCCTAAAACTCCACATTCTTAGGAGAGGGAGTAAGGTGGGTTAAATCCAAGGTTGTTCAAGACATAGATGAAGATTAATGGGGACTAGTAATTATTTAAACAAACCTATGGGTCCTTAAGCCTCCAAGAACAGAGTCATCTTTCAAACCTGGACTCTAAGGAGGCCATGTTCCAATGACAAATAATCAAACAATCAAGTCTTCATATTTCTTTGGGGACTACCTTCAGAGTCTTCAATATATCCATTTTAAACATAGCCATATCATATTTTAACAATATTGCTGTTGTTGTTGTTTTAAGAAATAACCACAAGTCAAATCTGGTAGAGAAAGAGATAATCACTCAAGCTAGGTAGTGGCCCTTTGGGTTAAAACAAACAAATAAACAAAACAGGTGGGACTTGGAAGAAATACATTGAGACAAAGTGAGTGAGAGTGTTTTCTTATCTTTATCATCTCTGCTGTATGTGTAATGATATCTCATTCTTCATTCATATTATTTATCTGCGCCTTTGCTCACTTCATCTTGACCAATATTTCTAGTTTGTCTTACTTTAAAGTCTTTTCAAAGATCTAACTTGGAGGTACAGGAAATTAAAAAGTAAAGAACAACAAAAAATGCAATTGATTTCCTTGTGCAATTGTAAACTGGCTGAGAAGAAAATTTCCCCAAAAAGAAGTTGTGAAAAAGATTTTGAGTAAGAGTAGTAGTTCAATTTGGCTAACACTAAGTGAAGACTCTCTGCAAAGATGTCATTGTTTTCATCAACAGGACTTGGATGCAGGTAAAAAGTAACAAGAGTCACTGCCCTCAAGGAACCTATGAACTACTGAATGGCCTCCCATGTTGGCTACATTAACAGAAATGGCATTTATGAAGTGTCTAATTTATATTTTTCATTTCCTCTTATTGTGACAGAGACATTAAATTCTCACTAAATAGCCATGGGCTCTCCTACCTTTCCCAGGTTCCCTTGCAGTTGGATTAGAACCATGTGACCATTTCTGACCAATGGAACATGGCAGAAAGTGATGTATGCAACTTCCAAACCTAGTGCTATCAGCCCCTGTGTAGTCCTCCAGCTTTCTCTTCCCATGCTGCAGTGATCACGTTATACGATGACCTGGTATAGCTGTAAGACAGGAACAACCAAGACCCTGAGTCACCACCAGGAAGAGAGGTGCTCTAGAGATTCACTTGACTCACATGGGGATGTTGTATGATAGATATAAATCTTGATATGGGTAAACCACTGAGTTTTGGGCCTTTCTTTGTTACCACAACTGAGCTGATCTTATTCTGACATTCTTGCTAAAATTCCGAAATAACCATCATAATGATTGTCAACATAGTGTGGTGGAGAAATAAAAACCTTTAGAGCAGCAACAACCTGGGTGAAGGTAATGATGCTTAAAGGTGGCTCAGCTCATCAGTCATTTGCAGTTAACAAATCTTGGAAGAGACTAATCCTCTTCCTCCTGAGAGAACAGACTTATTGCTCCTGGAGACAGGGAAAGAGAAAAGATGGCCTATCTCAGTCTTCCGGTGGACAATCTGGGAGAGTCAGATCACAGACTGCCTGAATTTTTATGCAACAGGAGTGCACCCCTTCCACCCATATGCTCTAACATATCCAGAAAGGACTTCCAAGACAATTAACTTTCTTCCTTTAAAATTATTTCTTCCTTTAAAAAACAGATACATGAATATTATTTTCTTGTTACAATATATTTATATATTTTTTAGATCAAACCAAAGAGTTGAAGGGAAGTTCCTTCCACTTTCCTAGAATAACCACACTGGGCCACCTTTCTTTATTGTTCCAGGCTGTTCTTTGCATTTATATCCGTATAAAGGTACATAGTTTTGCTTTGAGTCTTCAGTGTACTTTTGGTCCTGAGGCACAAATGGGCCAAACAGCAGGTACCATTCTGCCCTGTTGTTCTTTGACTTTCTGACTTGTTTCTTTTCTGACTTTTGATGTATTTCAACATGTTTGGTCAACTTAATGCCTTTTTATTGCTGCACAGCTCTCCACAGTATGGAGGTACCATAATTTATATAATGACTTCCCCATTGGTAGACATATATAGTGTTTTGAAACTGTAATGAACATGCTTGGAATGCCCCCTTTGTGTACACAAGCCAGCATTTCTCTAGGATGGATACCTGAAAAGGAACTATCTGCTTCAAAGGATTTGCATATTTTTAGTTTCAATAGAAACTGCCAAATTGCTAACGAAAGAAGCCATACCAACTTATACTTGCATCAACAATATATAGGTTCTGATCTTTTTTTTGTTAAGAAATGTTGATGACTTACAGATTGAAGAATTTTATATTAACAGACGTGCAATATTGGCTTATTATGAGGTTGCCTCGGCACTTGCCTGATTGCAGAGAAGGATGATCCTTTATTGCCTGCCAGTAGGTTTCACCATGGTGTTCATTAGCCACAGGCCCTGGCCCCTCCCAGGAAGACCTCTTTCAATATTGACAGGGGGGGATTTTTTGTTCCGTTAGTGAGCAGTGACCTCTAGCTGTTGTGCACTGCCTTTTTGAGAGTCGCAATCCCCCGGCCAGACCACCCAGAATTGTAGGCGTAATAGCAGTGGTACTTTGGGACCAGGGGAAGACAAGGGAAGAGCTCACCTTGGGGATGCCAAAAATTCAATTATCAAGATAGATATGTAGGATCAAATGCAGTATTTTTGAAAATCAAAATTAATGCAAAAAATCCACAATTTTAATACAAAATTTCAAATAGACAGGATTGGTATTAGTGATTTTTTCAGTGGCCTCAGGCTTCAGTAGGATTCTGCAATAGTCCAGAACAACAGTCATCTGTCATTTTAAGCAGATCTGGGAGACTCATAGACAGACAGACAGACAGACACACACACACACACACACACACACTTCTTAAACTCCCTGCTTGCCTGTGTGGCCTTGGGGAAATTGCTGAACCTCTCTGAGACTCAGTTTCATTATTTGTGAGTTGTCAAGGAGTTTTCAATAAGCATCCCCCACCACCTGTACTAGTGCTTGTGCTATTGTTAGGCACCAATGCAACCCTACTGGCTGCTGGTTCTTCTATGATCCTTGAGCCTGGTTTGGCCTCTTACCTATTTCCTGGTGACCAAGTGACCCCTTTATAGACTGGAGATTGTTAATAGGAGGGAATGAATATTTACTGGGACTTTTTTAAAACTACACTGTGGGATGGGTACTTTCATGCATTATCTCAGTTAATCTGCATAGCAACCCTTCAGATATATAGATGAGAAAACTCAAGTTCAGAGAAGTTAAATGACTTGCCCTCAGTCACAGAGCAAGCCAGTGGCTGAGTGGGACTCTGGAACCAGATCTTGTGTATATAAGTATATAGTCTAACATTTACTTCTCTCTGGGCTGTGTCAGTAGAAACAAGAGAAAAGAGCCTGCTACATCTGAATACATACCTCAAGGGCAAATGCTCCCTCCCAACTGTGTATCCAAATTAAAAACAGCAAGTTTTGTTCCTGACTCAGCCCAAACCTACTACCTCCTGAGAGGTGCTTGTTTCTCTTGCCCAAACCCCAAGATGCCTGTGATTTCCTCTCCTAAAGCAGATGACCATTGGCCCAGCCTCTCCTCACTGCCTCCCACCTCCCCAACCCCACACCACGCACTCCACCCAGATGACACCACTTTATCCCTCCTGACATCAGGGTGGACAGTAAAACAACACAGTTCCATTTACCTTCACCCCAGCCCGCCCCCGGCTCAGTCACCCCACTCTCTGGGCCTTTCTGCCAAGCTCTCCGGGCAGCCACATGCACAAGAGAAGGCTGAGGGTGGGCCAGGCTTTGCAGAATGAGGGTTTTCAGAAGCGCTCTTGGCTCCTGCACTTAGAACCTTTGGAGACCTCTGGAGGTTCAGCAGCTACGTGCTCCTCTCTGCTTGGCCTAAGGGGGTGAAGGCCACCTGGCCATGCCAGGCCGAGCCACCATGGCGACATGGCCCCTGGGGAGGTGAGAGAGGGGGCTGGAAGGAGGAATTCCCTTCCCAGAGTCACACCATTGTTAGATTCCATTCCAAGAACCTGCCTCTGTCATCCCTGTCTTCTTCCCAGCTTAACTTCCCTAATGGTGTATGTCATTGAGGGGAGAATCACGGCTGGCTTTCTCTATGAATTCACAAATCATCTTGTTGTCATCACTGGGTAGGGGAAGGCTGTGGTGGGGAGGGGCCAAAATCAATAATCCCATTTTCTGTCACCCGCCCCTTCTTCACTCCCCTCACCACCCAGGGCCAGGAGCCTCAGTTCCCACAAATGTCATTTGTCCAACCTGCCAGATCTTAGCATTGACATGCCCTCTAGTGGATTTAGCAAAACAACAAACAACACACACACACACACACACACACACACACACACGCAGAGGCACACCCACACCAAACAATGGTCAATTAATTCTGGCTGTGTCCACAAGGCCCTGATGCCAAAGCAATGCCATTCAAGGAAGCCCCTCAGCCCAGCCCAAGCTGCCACATGACAGCAGAGTCCACGGAGCACAGCTTCCGGGTCCTGACCAGCAGCCTGGGGTGTTTGGGGCCAACCTTTGCCATTAACAGGAATAGTACCCAGGGCATGGTTATTGTGGCCCATGCTGGACGTGGGGACCCTCCCCACTTTTCTCTCCCAAGCTTTCTGTGCCTGGAGTGCCTAGAACACTGAAGACTCAACTCCAGCATCTTCCTTCCAACAGCACTCCTTCCAGGCACCCCCCGCTCTTTTCCTAATAGACACAAATCTTCTTTGTGCCCAGTCCTGTTTCCTCCAACCATGTGTCCCTGCATACTGGCTTCTGGTGGTGCTCCTGTGTCTGTGGATAGTTCCCTCTTACGGTCTATCTCAGGGTTTCTCACCCTCTGCATCACGGACATTTTGGTCCGAATCATTCTTTATTGCAGGGGGGCCATCCTGTGTATTGTGTGATGTTTAGCTGCATCCCTGGCCTCTACTCACTAGAAGCAAGTAGCACTCCTCCATTTGTGACAACCAAAAATATCTCCAAATGTCTCCAGGTGGGTGGGAGGGAGCAAAATCCTCCCGCAGTTCACATATACCGGCCTATCTGTGGAAGTCACTGTGGACCAGAGGTAGGATCTGAGGGTGCAGGAAGCCCTCCTCCTCATCTATGTGATTAGTGTCTTTAGGGCTGAGAAGGCCTCTTAGGCTTCAGAGGGTCCTATTGAAGTGCATTTCCCCAGGCAGGGTCAATCGCAGGGGCTGCTGCATTCCACCTGTCTGGCAGGATAAGGCATGGCATGTGGGGTGTGTGAGGCTGAGGATACGGAAGAGGCAGGGGCAGAGAGGGATGTCGGAAACGGGGAGATGCTGAGGTTGGTGGTTACTGAGTTCCACACACTACATCATGACTTAGCCTATGCCCTATTTCATTTCATCCTTAGAGGGTCCCAATAATCAACAACAACAACCTGGAGGCCTCACCATGTGCCAGACATGATGTTAACGCCACTTTCCCTGAGGAAGAAATGTATGTGAACCTCATTTTACAGATGAGGAAAGTAAGACTTGGGGAAGGTGGGTCACTTGCCCAAGGAGCCAACACTGAGGCCCCTACCTGTCCTACGACTCTCCAAAATGTGTCACCAGAATGCTAAATGCACTGAGGGTAGGTGTCTCCCCAGGTGTGAAATCAGGTAAGTCCTTGACCTAATTTCAGATTTTGCTTCAGTGCTGACTCAGCTGGGGCACTAAACTCAGGGTAACCTAGATTAATTATGTGTCTCTTATCCAGTTACTTAGTAAATGCTTTTTGGCTGTTTCTTTCACACAGACTCCATGAACCCAGGACACTGCCCCCCACCCACTACCCCAGCAAGGACTCTCTCATTTCTCTGGCTTGTCCCCAGGGTGTCCAGCTCCCCGCTGCTCCATGGACCTGATGGACCAGTCTGGATGCCCAGGAGAATGACAGGGGGGGCCAAATCCTGTCCTCCACACAGCCTGCTGCCTCCTCAGGTGGGATCCACAGGCAGCACTGCCAGAAGGGCAGGACACTGAGCCAGGTGCCAGGGGGCCTGGGGCCACATTTGGCTGAGTGACCTTAGCCAAGTCATTCTCCTCCTGGACCTCAGCTGCTCCAGCCAGCCAGCCAAAACCCAGCCCCAACCCTCTAACTCTCCCAGAGATGTGCAAAGTAAATGGTTACCCAGCACTGCTCATAAGGTCATATGGTGGGGAGAGGATGGGAGACAACTCATACAAGTTCCCTTCCCCCCATCTCCCCAGTCAACCCCAACTCACCCATTTCAACAAAAATCAGCCACATCAGAGCTTCCGAAACACCCTGCCCAGAGAAGGAGGCCAGGATTGCCAACCCAAGCAGCTGCTCCTCTGCAGGTTGGCTTTGAATGTGAACTTTCTTCCTTTTGGAACCTTGGTCAAAAACAGGTGGGGACAGGAACGGCTCTGAGCAGACCCTAGAGGGAGGGCACTCACTCCCTTCAGCATACCTATTCTGCATTTGAGAAACCACACATAGGACGTGATTTATCATCCAGTATAACTCCAATAAAAATACACCAACTTCCAAAGAGGAGGGAGATGCAATTGTGAGGTTTCTCCTGCAAATCTTTTTCTTGGCTTTTCACCCACCTGCCTCTACTTGTCCCAAGAAGATGAGCACCAGGAGGTGGGGATGGGTGGGGCTTAGGCCAGACCCAGTGGGAAGGCTACAGAAGAATCCAAGGGCACTGTCTTAGTCCATTCAGGCTGCTATAACAAAATGTCATACACGAGCGTTGCTTACAAGCAACAGAAATTTATTTCTCACAGTTCTGGAGGCTGCGAAGTCCAAGATCAAAATACTGGCAGATTCAGTACCTGGTGAGGGCTCATTCATTATTGAGGTCCATATTCTCACTGCGCCCTTTATAGTAGAAAAGGTGAGGGCTCTTTTTAGGGCCCATTTTATAAATGCACTAATCCCATTACAAGGTCACTAATCCCATGAGGGTGGAGCCCTTGTGACCTAATCATCTCCCAAAGACCCCACCTACTAATACCATCTTCCTGGGGTTTAGGATTTCAACACACGAATTTGGTGGGGCCACAAACATTCAGACCAGAGTAGACACTGCCATTGCTTTGCAGAGAGATGTGAGTATGTTGTTCAGGTTCTTCCAATCAGAGACAAAGCCCGGGGGCACTGTGGCTTCCTCATCCCTCCCACAACACCACCCACCCAGGAGGGATCCAGCTGCAGCACTTCCATGCCCACCCCCAACCGGTGCCCAGGCAGGCTGTGGAGTTGATGGGCACAGAACATGAGCTCTAAAGTCAGAACCACCTCAGCTTGAATCTAGGCTCCTCCACGAAACTCCCCGCATGATCTCAGGCTTGTCGTTTCATCTCCTCCCATATCCTATGTAAGAATCCTATCATGAAAGATGCTTGGAGAATGAGATGAGATGCTTCAAGTAAAATGTAGGTTAGCCAGCACAGGGCTAAGACAGGTCGTCTTCTCTTGCCAAATAGACATCCCTTGAGTAAAGAGATGAGGTAGGGGGCTGAGGGGCCAGTGAGCCCCCCAACATCATACTGTAATATCCCAGAGGGAGAAAAACAATAACGGTAAGAAATGAAGTAGGACTATCTAAAGCAGGTGAAATTTATTACTCTTTTGATGCTGTACTGTTAAAAATCACAAATCTCCACTCAAGAGAGACTGTGAAAACAATGAAAAATGATGAGATAATAAATGTCAGCCCAAGACAAGAACTATCATTTACAAGACCAGATCATCCTGAGCCCATTCCACGCCCTGGGCGTTCTTTCTTTAACAAAATTATACAACGGGGCTATATAACATTGTAATTCTTTATATCCTTAACCCTATAAACCACTCCCCTTCCCAGCTAACACCCCCAGCCCTGACCTTACCCCGATCTAGTATCTTCAGACCCATTCATTTATTTTTCTATGTATTTATGTATGTGTTTATTTGTTATGTTTTATTTATTTCCAGGGCTGCTTCTTTCTTTGTGTATATCCTGGCAAGACACAGCTTAGTTTGAATAAACTCTGAGCTCTGAGAAATGTGGAGGTGATTCCCGAACCCAATGTCCTAAGCCTGCCAAGGATGCGAACACGGAGCCTACTTCCTCCCCTCAGCTCCCATCTCCAGCACACAGAGATCCAGCCTGGGCTGGGGGCGCAGAGAGACATGTCAATAAAGGAATCAGGCTGTGGTAAAGAAAGAATTAAGCCAACACTGAAATACACACACACACGTGCACACGCACATACACACACACACACATGTGTTTGGGCCACCTGGCTTCCTGCTCCCAGTGCTGCAGCCATCTGGACAGTGGAGAGAGAGAAATCCAGGAAAGGCTATTCCTGGCTGGGAGATTCTGAGAATCACACTGTAAGGCGATCCCGGGGCTCAAGCTTCGGTGGCAGAAGGGGAGCCACTTCAAGATAAGGCAACATGGGGAGTGGGGAGAATGATCTGTTCCATGCGGACAGCGCAGTCCCATCCCTATGAGGCACACGGGCTGTGGGGGCTGCCTATGCGGGCCAGATTTCACTCTGCCCTCCATGAACTCCCACCCCAATGAGAAACACATGGAGTTAAACTTTAGTGTCCTCTGCTACAAAGTGGGGAGGGTCAATAATTTTCAAGGGACAAGAGACCCAGTAGTTTCTCCCAGCTTTGAACTGTGCGTAAGTATGTCTTGCTCCACATAATCAAGGTGTACACAAGGATAGATCTTGTCTTAATTTCAATTTATTTTACTTTATTTAGTTCTTTTTTCCAATTAAGAGCTCAAGCACCCAATGCCTCAACAACAGAGGTTCAGTATCTCATTCCTGAGAACCACCCCCAACTCCAATTTGCTCTAAAATACTGAGAACTTACTCAAACCAGAGTGCCTAGTCTCCATCTAAACTTGCAAGCCAATGACTCCTAAGATTTGGTCAGTTCATCGTTACTTTTAGTTCCCACAGCCCAGTGGTGTGGTTATTGGGGATGGATCCACAGTTAGCAAATGTCCTTGTTGGTTCAGACCCCTGCTCACATTACTATGATGCACCAAGATAATTCTTTGTAGTTCACATTCCCTCCCCAGTATTGTCTAGAGCCAACCATTGTGTTGGGAAACTTGGAACACACATGTTTCTAGCAGTGCCAGCAACAAGCCTTGCTAGACCAGCCCTCTCTGGGAAACTTGAAGCCATGTGGTGACCCCAGGCCCCAGGAAAAACGCTCTGCTTTCTTAAAATAATTTTATTTTAAGGAGTTTGCCCCCTATCTATCTGGCCACTGGAACTTGGTTGGAACAACTTCACTTTGAACTAAGGGGAACAGAGGATGGCGTGTCTGTTCTTTTCCTTCTCTGAAGGCCATGGACCCTTAGGAAATTGATGCCTTTCCTCCCAGCAATCAGATCTGCATACAGAGGAACCCCAGGTCTTATTATCCCCTTGTCCAGAATAATGAGTGCCTACTTGCTTATATTTGTATAGATAGAAGGAGGAAATTTTCAAGTGTCTGTCCCCTAAATAGTGATGGGCTGAGCCAAGATAATTTGTAGTTAGTTTCTAGGAATAAATTTAGACAGTCTGGCATAATTTATTTGCTTTTATTTATTTATTTATTTATTTATTTTTTGAGATGGGGTCTCACTCTATCACCCAGGCTGGAGTGCGGTGGCGCAATATCAGCTCACTGCAACTTCTGCTTTGAGGGCTCAAGAGATCCTCCATCCCCAGCCTCTCAAGTAGCTGGGACCACAGGTAAACACCACCATGCTCATCTAATTTTTTGTATTTTTGGTAGAGAGAGGGTTTCACCATGTTGCCTAGGCTGGTCTCAAACTCCTGACCTCAAATGATCCATCCACCTCAGCCTCCCAAAGTGCTGGGATTACAGGCATGAGCCACCACACCTGGCCTAGTCTGGCATAATTCCTAATGCCCCTACCTCTCCTTTAACAAAATTATACAATCGGGCTACATAATATTGCAATTCTCTGTGTCCCTAATCTAGTAAATCATCCCCTTCCCGGCTAACTCCCCCAGCCCTGCCCTTATCCTAACCTAGTATCTTTGGAGCTATCCACTTATTTATTCATGTATTGATGTGTTTTCCAAGGAGGTAAGGCCAGGGTTCCCAAGTCATAGTGACTCTCAGATCTATCCTTTTAAAACTAATTCAAATGCTACCTCCACCATTGTCCTGGAAGAAGTAAACGTGACCCACCACAAACTCCCTCAGCAACAATATTAGTTTGCCATAACAGAATTCCACACACCGGATGGCTTAAACCAGGGGTCCCCAACCCCTGGGTCATGAACCAGTACCAGTCTGTGGCCTGTTAGGAACCGGACCACACAGCTGGAGGTGAGTGGTAGGCAAGCTTCATCTGTATTTACAGCCACTCCCCATTGCTCACATTACCACCTGAGCTCCACCTCCTATCAGATCAGTGGTGGCACTAGCTTCTCATAGGAAACACAAACCCTATTGTGAATTGTGCATGCAAGGAATCTAGGTTGCACACTCCTTATAAGAATCTAATGCCTGATGATCTGAGGTGGAGCTGAAACAGTAATGCTTATGCTAGGGAGTGGCTGCAAATACAGATTAACATTAGCAGAGAGGTTTGACTGGACAGAAATCATAATAAATCAGTTGCTTGCAGACTCATATCAAAACTCTGTCCGTGAGTGGCATGTGACAAGTAAGCTGCAGCATCTCGTGGCAGGCTTTATAGTGGCAAGTGAGTTGAGGTACTTCAATTGTACAGCTGCAGCTGGTGCCCTTAAAGGCATGTTTAAGACAACTTCAAATCTCTATACATTCTGGATTAAAGTCAAGGCAGAGTATCCTGAGATTGCCACAAAAGTGCTGAAAAGCCTGCTTTCATTTCCAACATCCTATCTTTGTAAAGCAGGGTTTTCTGCAGTGATAGCAAACAAAATGAGATTACAAGCAACACACTTCAGGTGATACTATCTCCCATCACCCCCAGAGGGGAACATCTAGTTGCAGGAAAACAAACTCAGGGCTCCCACTGATTCTACATTATGGTGAGTTGTATAATTATTTCATTATATATTACAATGTAATAATAATAGAAGTAAAGTGCACCATAAATGTAATGTACTTGAATCATCTCAAAACCATCTCCCCAATCCCCACCCCTGGTCTTGGAAAAATTGTCTTCCAAGAAACCGGTCCCCTGTGTCAAAAAGGCTGGGGACCCTTAGCTTAAACACCAGAAATTTATTTTCTCACAGTTCTGGAGGCTGGAAGTCAGAGATCAAGGTGACAGCAGGGTTGGTTTCTTCTGAGGTGTCTCTCCTTGACTTGAAGACGGCCGTCTTCTCCCTGTATCTTCACTCTCTACCTGTCTGTGTCCTAATTTCCTCTTCTGTCTCACAGGCTGGAGTGCAGTGGAATAATCTTGGCTCACTGCAACCTCCACCTCCTGAGTTCAAACAATTCTCCCTACCTCAGCTTCCCAGGTAGCCGGGATTACAGGCGCTCACCACCACGCCTGGCTAATTTTTGTGATTTCAGTAGAGATGGGGTTTCACCATGTTGGCCAGGCTGGTCTAAAACTCCTGACCTCAGCTAATCCACCCACCTCGCCCTCCCAAAGTGCTGGGATTGCAGGAGTGAGCCACCAGGCCCAGCCCCTAATTTCTTCTTATAAGGACCCCATTCAGATTGCACTGGGGCCCATGCATATGATCTCACTTTACCTTAATCACCATTTTAAATGCCTCCAAATACAGTCACATTCTAAGTTCCTGCGAGTAGGACTTCCTCATATGAATTTGGTGAGAGACGCAATTCTGCATGTAACTGCAATCTATCCACTGCTCACTAGAATGAAAATCCAGGAGGACAGGGGTTTGTGCCCAGCACATGGTAGGGGCTCAGTAACTATTTTTTTATATGAATGCATCTCTGGGGGGTTCTTATTACTTTGTACCTTGTAATGTAGGCGTAACCTCCACTATCTGCAGGATGCTTTCATGCAGGGCTTTTGTGAGGTAGCTATCACAGACCCTAGTACTGGGCTTTGGTCAGATGAACTAGGAGAAGATGCCTTTGTAAAAAGAAAACCTGGACTCAACTTCCCTCCTTTGCTAGTTCCTGGCTATATGCCTCTGAGCCATTCACTCCATCCCTCCAAGCCTCAGCTTCCCTTCTGTGAACCTGATATAACAATGCCTGCCTCACAGGCTTCTTTAGAGATCTGGCTGAGATCACTGTGTGAAGGTCTTCTGTAAACTCTAAAGTGTTCTTACGAATGCTACCCATCATTCTCAGGCATTTTGCAGCAGATACTTTTTCAGTTGCTGTGGCTACATAATAAATTACCCCCAAAACTTAGTGTCTTAAAACAATAATAACATTTATTTTACTCAGAAACTGTAATTGGTCAGGACTCAGTGAGGTAGATCATCTCTGTTCCACTCAGCACCCACCGAGGCAGCTCCAAGGCTGGGGACTGGAAGTGTAGGAAAATATACTCACAGGTCAGGCAGTTGATGCTGGATGTCAGCTAAGATCTTAGTGGACCCATTGGCCACAACACCCACATGTGGCCTCTCCATATGGCCTGGGCTTCCTCACACCATGGAGATTGGGTTCCAAGATGGAGACCACCGAGAACAAACCAGGGAAAGTCATACTGTGTTTTATGACCTGGCCTTGCAGCATCACTTCCACAGCATGCTATTAATTAAGCATCACAAAGGTTCAAGGATGGGGAAAATAGGCTCAGCCTTTGGAGGGGAAGTGGCAAGGTTCTGGAAGAATATGTGGGCCTGAAAATATTGCTGTGGCCATTTTTGAAGAAGACCATTTCCCATAGTACTTGATACATTTTCTGAACAAATGAACCTTTCCTCACTGCCTTTGAACATTATTCAAGCCTCTCTCTACAAGGCTTTCATTGCACAGCCTCATGCTGTAGATCTTCTCTAGCTTCCTCATTCAAAATGTACCAGTCTCCATCCCAATCTATCATAGCCCTGCCTTTTGCAAGAGAAGAGTTGGTATAATAGATTAATAGATAAACCAATTTCTAACACAGTACTAGCTTAGCTAGAGGGCTCTTCTTAGGCTGTAGAAAAGTGGCTAGGCACAGGTGGCTTAGGCCAAGCATGGTGGCTCATACCTGTAATCTCTGCACTTCGGGAGGCTGAAGTGGGAGGATCACTTGAGGCCAAGAGTTTGAGATCAGACTCTTGGTAACATAGCAAGACCCTGTATCGACAAAAATGAAAAAAAATAGCTGGGCATGGTGGCATGCATGTATAATCCCAACTACTCAAAAAGAAGAAAAGAAAGAAAGAAAGAAAGAAAGAAAGAAAGAGAAAAAGAAGAAAAGAAAAGAAAGGGAAAGGAAAGGAAGAAAGAAAGAAAAGAAAGAGAGAGAAAGGCTGCCCCTCTTATACCACTAATGGATCCAGGAGGCCAACCCTTGGGAACTTCAGAGGGAGGAATGAACCAAATTGGGAGGAAGGAGGGAGGCAGAGTGGGTGACTGGTGAGTTTCTCACACCCTTCAGCCTCGAATCCCAGGCAGCCACCTGGCCCATGCATAGGTGAACCTCTTGCTCCCTACCCATCCACTCCTCCTTGCACTCTGCCCCCTGCCACTTTCCTCTGCTTAACCTTTGGTGATGGGTAAACCCTCCAGGCTTAGAAGGATAATCTTCCAGCCTGAGTTAGTTGATTATGAACCTGGTGTCCTCAGCCCATACTTCTTCACCCCACTGTGGTTCCGGAGACTGGTAGGAGGACCTAGTCAATCTTCCCAGGTGACAAAGGCCACTTAATGGTCAAATACTCAACAAGTCATCTAGTTCACTGCAGGAACCATCTGAAGAACATTAACCCTCTTTCCCCAAACCATGTTGTTTTTCACACATCCCTTCTGATTCATCTGAATTTGTTCTCTGACTCATTAGGTCTGTGTTGTCCTTAATTACATCCTGCAACAATAATGAAATATCAGGGTCTTCATTTTTTATTATGCTCTTGCTGGTCATGAGGTTCCAGCTTATATCATGGAGCTCAAGGGGCAGCCACTGGAAAAGTCCACTCCCTGTTCTCTCTCTTTCTGTCGTACACACACGCACTTGTGCATACACTCACACGCTCCCTCGCACGCACGCAAGTGCATACACTCACAGTCCATCGCATGTGCACACTCCCTCATATGCACACACAAGTGCACACACTCACACACTCCCTCACACACACACAGAAGGGCATACACTTACACACTCCCTCGCATGCACACACTCCCTCACATGCACACACAAGTGCATACACTCACACATTCCCTCACACACACAAAGTGCACACACTCACATGCTCCCTTAGTTCACTTCTCACTGCCTCAAGGTAAAGCCCAAACTCCTTAACCTGACTTATGAACAGCTCTGAGGTCTTGTCCTGCAGGTGTCTCCAGCTTCATCTCTTGTCACTCTTCTTTCACGTTAAGTCAGGCTGAGCTTCTTTTGGCTCCTTAAATGGTCTGCGTTCTCTCTTACCTTATTCATACAATTCCCTCCAACCAGAGCATTCTTTCCCTTTCTCCTCAATATTCAGCTCTCAGCTTGGAAGGCACTTTCCAGGAAAGCTTTTCTTGACCCTTCAGTAACATTAGTTATCTTGGCTTTATGTTCTCTTTATGCCCTGCATTTTCCTCTCGTAACTCTCAGCACAAACTACTGTAATTACTTGATATAGGTTGTTTGTCTTCTTCCCCCACCCCCACCTTAAGTTTGGCAAGGGCAGAACTGTGTCTATGTCTGTCCTGTTTGTCACAGTATCCCCTAAGAACAGCATCAAGCGTGGCACACAGACAATGTTTGGATGAACGAAACTGGAGGAGATATATCACTCCTAACCAGAATCACTGGCTGTCTTAGTCTGTTTGTGCTGCTCTAACAAAATATCTAAGACTGGGTAATTTATAAAGAACAGAAATGTATTTCTCACAGTTCTGGGGGCTGGGAAGTCCAAGACCAAGATACCAGCGGGTTTGGTGTCTGGTAAGGGTCATGGGTCATGGTCTACACTTCCAAAATGGCGCCTTGAATGTTTTAGCCCTCTGAGGCAAGGCAGAAGAGTGGAAGAGCAAAGAGAGGGTGAGAGAGAGCAAGTGGGCTAAACTCATCCTTTTATAAGGAGCCCACTCCCATGATAATGGAGCCCATTCCTGCAATAATGGCATTAATCAATTCATGAGGGGAGAGCCGTCATGGCCGAAGCACCTCTCCTTAGGCTCCAACCCTCAGCATTGTTGCATTGGGGATTAAGTTTCCAAAGCATGCTTTATGGGGGACATATTCATAGCTGTGGCTTATCTCCTCAGTTCTGAACATCATCAGCACAGTTAAGTAAAGTTCAAAAACGTCCTAAACGCTATCGACCAAAGTGAAGGAATGGACAGGGGGAAAAGAAAGAGCAATCTGGGGAGAAGAAGGAGGGTGGTGAAGAAAGCAAGTGAAACAGGGTAAAGGCTGTGCACAGGGCACCCTTCTTCTCACACTGGAGTCCATGTGGCCCCAGGGTACATGCCAATATGCTTGGGAGTAACTAAAGCCACAGAATAAACAGGGCACATCTCAGAGGGTCTGTTTTGACAATATGTCATTTAAAAATTATTTTTAGATTTAAAAAAGATGTATTATAAAGTCAGATTTTAAAACCCACATTAATTTTTAAGGAAATAAATAAGACTTCAAAGACACTTCCTGTGTTTGTGGTAAGGTCTTTTCTCTACCCCTCTCCCTCACCCCCTTCCAGGGATAATCCATGTACCAAAATCTTGCCTTCTGGTTTTGGGGGTTTAAGAAGCCCTGCAATGAGGCCTGGGCTTCCTCACCACATGGTGACTGGATGGTAAGAAAGATG
The DNA here is from genome assembly GCF_029281585.2 of Gorilla gorilla gorilla. Taxonomy (NCBI): domain Eukaryota; kingdom Metazoa; phylum Chordata; class Mammalia; order Primates; family Hominidae; genus Gorilla; species Gorilla gorilla. Next base: position 35,389,886 of record NC_073228.2, on the reverse strand, counting down.
GAGCATGGAAAGAGAGAGCCAGGGAAAGCCATATTGCCTTTTCTGACCTGGCCTCACAGCATCACTTTCACTGTGTTCTATTAATCCCTAAGGCCCTTTTCATCCCTTGAAGGTCAGACGTTTGCAAAAGATAGAATAAGGAGAGACCATTCTACTTTCAGATGTTCTGTCACATTCCTTGACAATTCTAAGGCCTCAGTGTACCCATCTGAAGGCTGGATGTAATGACAATCCTTTTGTGAAGAGCTCATGCTGAGCCTCAACCTTGCCAGGATGCTAGTTGCTAACATGTATATATCCTAGATGCCAGGTATATGATATGGATTATCTCCTTTAATACTCAACAGTAAGCCCATGATTCTTACAGATAAGAACAAACTGAGGTTTAGAGAAGTTAAGTAACTTGCTGAAGGTCACACAGTGACTAAGTGTTAACATAGGGATTCAGTCCCAGAAAATGGCCTGAGGACCTGTACATCTTACCCTCAAAATCTACTGACAGGGAATTTTGGGGACACTTGTTGGGGGCATTTCTTTATGTGTAATTGCCTGGGGTTTTCACCACCACACCCATAGTAACCCGTCCATCCTGGAGCAACCCAGAGAAATTGCCAGAAAATCTGATCTTTTCCTCCAAGCTCTGAAAGGAGGAAAATGAGACAGTCTCACAGACCTTTGGCTCAGTGGGTAAACTGATATATGTACCCTTCATTTTTCTTATGAGTCATTGCAGATCACAAGTACATTCAGGAACCACATGTCTCAGGTGACAAAGAAAAAGTGGAAGATCTTTCTCCATACCTGCAGTAATATCATGGGGCACAACAGGCTGCATCAAGAGCAGAAACTGTACTCTTCCTCTGCCCAGAGACAGGCAATTCTAACTTTCTCCTCTTCTTGTTGTTCCTGTTCTTGTTCTTGTTCTTGTTCTTGTTCTTGTTCTTGTTCTTGTTCTTGTTCTTCTTGTTCTTGTTCTTATTCTCATTCTTGTTCTCCTCCTCCTCCTCCTCTTCTTCTTCTTCCTCCTCCTCCTCCTCTTCTTCTCTTCTTCTTCCTCTTCTTCCTTCTCTCTCTCTCTCTCTCTCTCCACCATGGGATTAAGTTCTAGCCACCCCTAATGGTAACCAGCTCTTTTGATTCCTTGGTACTTAATCATATCTCACATACAGTAGGTACTTAGCAATATTTAATATCCAATATTTCTTGGATATAAAATGAAAGAATTCAATCTGAGAGGTTCCTGCCAACTAGATCAACAAGCTGCCTCCAGTCCAGATAGGAGAAATAATTTGCTCAGAGCTATGGAGCAAGTCACTCTAAGAGCTCAAGGTTGAATCCAGCTCTCCTGGATCTTTGCACTACCATGCACTGCCTCATGCCAGGTATAGCTAGGAGACTGACACGAGACATCGCAGCTTCCAAGTCTATTGATGAGTCAGGGCATAAAACAACCCAACCCCTCTTCAGTCTTCAGGATGCAGCTCAGCAGCTCCTGCACTAGGAATCCCCCTCTGGCCACCCCAGCAGGTCGGTCACTCCTTCTTGATGTCCCCATGATTACGACATGGATCTCCATCACAGCGGCTACTACAGGACATTACATCTTCTTGCTCACCTACCTCACCTTCTGAACTTTGAGTTCCTTAAGGGCAAGGAACCACATGTTTTGAGGTTTTCCCTTCTTATTTATCTTCATCATTTAGCACAGGGCCTGGCACTGAGTAGGTGCAGAGTGTTTGTAGAATGAATTACTATGTAATTATGGAGCTAGATTGTGCAGTATAATTTATACATGCTACAAGAATTACAGGAATCTTGGTGCCCTTATGAACTAACCTTTACTTCTGAAACCATCAAGAAATCATCCCTTTAACATTTAATTGCAGAGAATCTTTAAAGTTGCTGCAAAAAAGGCATCAAGGAAACCAAAACATAATACTTGCTAACATTTATTGAGTGTCTACTGCATACTAGGTATCTTTCATGCATTATCTCATTTAATGTTTACATCAGTCCTTTGAGGAAAACATTATTATCAGCCTCAACTTATGACTAAAGGAATCAGGACTTCCAGAGATAAAAGTGTATTGCCCAAGCTCATTCAGCAACAAAAGATGATGTTGGGGTATGAATCCAGATAACCCGACCTTGGAGTTGGTGCTCTCAACACTCCTAATCCCTATCTATCCTTGAGAAATTTATAATTAGATGCAGCAAATAAAATGCAAATGTGTGAAAGTTCTTGTTTATCTGTTACCTGTCGCATTCTCTGGTCTGTGGGTTTGTACAGGTGAGAGACCACATCTTTCTCAACTTTGTTTCCTTCACACTCAGCATTGTGGCTAGTATACCGTAGATGTTGAATAAATATTAGAAGACTATGTGGTTGAATCCCTGTCCCCTAAGGAGAGACAAATTAAGTCAGACAAAGTGAGGGCTGCTCATGATGACTTGCAGCCAGCATGTCAATCAGTAAAGGTTCTGATGAGATGTGTATATGCTGGGGAGATGGTTTGGGTTACCAGAACCCCCGCAATATGCTGCCCTCACTAACCACAGCCAGAAGGTTTTCAAGCAAAACACAGATAGTGCCCACCTCATCTGTGTCAACTTCCCTGTTTAATTCATGCTTATCTCTTTAAACCCCTTCCCTTTGCAGAAGAGAAACAGATTCAAAAGCATGAGATGACTTGATCAAAGTCAGGGAGACAGAGGCAGAACTTGAGCACAGAACTCTTCACCCCCAGTCCTCTGCTCCTCATCCCCTCTGTAGTTATGCATGCAATTTTTACAGATGCATGCACGGTTTATTCATTCCTTTCTTCCCATGTTCACTCATTCATCAGAAGCCCAAGACTGGACCAATTGTAGACCTTAGAGGTGGAAGTCAGGGCAGTTCAGGTCTTTATGTTGACAATCTCAACTGGGGTAATAGAGAAACACTTATGCTGTTCTTGTCCAAAGATAGCTATGAATCAGCCTTTCTAGCTAGTCTGGCACCCAGTGGTTTATGTCCTGGTGCTGCCACAGGGTGGCTTTCTGGATTTGGTTAACAGAGAAGAACCTCTCTTCTAAGAGTCTTCAGAGAAAGCAACCAAGTTTGTCCTATCCAAGTATTTGGGATAGTATAGTATAGGCCTGGTTGCTGCATGCAATTTTCCAAGCAGGACACCTCTCCATGCTTGAACCCTGGATAAGACAATTCCAGAGCCCCTTCAGGGCTACTGCTAGGGCTGTCTCAAACTGGATCACTCCCTTGTTTAGGACCCCACTGTAGCTAGTGCATAAGCATTCTTAGGCTTACACATTGCAACTTAGCAGGGTACTTGTCAGTTCTCCCCAGATAGCTCTCTCCTTACTTTACCGTTGAGTATAAATTCTTTAGGGTCAGGTACCAATTTTAGTCATCTTTATGTCCCTAGCACATAGCACAGTGCCAGCATCACAGGTGCTCAATAAATGATCAATAAATTAAATTACAATTACTCAGCTAAATAAGAGCCAAGACAGTAGAAAGTACTTTCTTCGCATATGAAGAGGCAAGGACTTATTGAATCTGGCACCTCAAAGGGTACTGGGACCTAAAAGTGAACAGGGACTATACAGTTAAGTCTAAGAGGGGGAAGTCAAACAAGTGAATGGACAAATACACATCACAGAGCAAGGGTATCTAGCCCAACTGGGGAGGTGGAAACGTGGATTGAAGCATTTATTCTACCTTTAGAAGTTATTGCACCTCTGCTTTTCACTAGTCACAGAACAGGTCACTCTGACTCGTCTATTCTCTCCCTCCTCCTCAACCTGATCAATAGCATCCAGTTGCAGGTAGACCACCTAGGTGTGGAGGTGAAGCCAGGAAATGCAGCTCCTCCTCATCCAATGAAACAGGCCCAGTCAATAACCAGCATAAGACCTAACAGCCAGGAATATTTGTTTGTACAATCAGTCTGGGGCTCAAACCCACAAGTGTAACTGGGAAAATGCCCTAGCCTAGTAGTCTGCCCATCCCCAGGACAGATGCCTGAGGATGGGTAGTCTGTGTTTTGCACAAAGATACCTAGTGGGAAGGTTAAGCAGGGGTAGAAATCCAACCTGCGTTTTAATTGACAAGCCATGTGCCTGACTCAAGGCTGTGTCAGCCCAAGAAAGGCACTATCAGCCTGGCCAAGCTCTGCCCTTATTTCCAGAGGGGACACCTTGTACTTAAGGATACCCCGTAGGCTGGCAGAGGCCCTGTCTGTGTCATGGCAAAGCAGCTGGTTGGCTGGGGGTGGGATAGAAGGCAACAGCATAAAGCAGACAATGGCACCTTCCCAAGCTGGAGAGCTTGGTAGGAGGCCTGGGTGAAGCATCCATGCCAAAGGAACTGAGCTGCAGTGTTCAAAACCGGACTGAGCTGCACTATGTGCGCACTGAGGGCAGCGCGGGGGGGAATTCAACTCCACCTCAGATATTTCTTATCACGCACACCTCACGGTTAGCTCTGAGCTAAAAACACCGCCTCTAGCCTGGGACAAACCTGAACCTGACCCACACCACCACACCCCCCACCCCCCAAGCCTCTGGCTACCTTCTCCTTTCTAAAAAATAACCCCCCAGGAAGCGCTCCACGTGCTGCTGGTGCGAGCGCCGGCGCGGCGCACTAAATCATCGCTGGCGTCCACATTTCAAAGCGGAGCCGGAGGAGTGCCGGTGATTTCTGGGTGCCACACCGATCACTCCCAAGCTCTGATCTATGGATTGTTTTGATTTCCTCCTTTGAACTCTTCCCATCCCGCTCCAGCGGCAGACAGAGATACTGAATTAAGCGACAGACAAGTTGGAGACAATGAGGGCCGGGTGCCCCCTCCCTCCCCCTGCTCCCCTCCCTCTCCTCCCCGAAATTTGCAGACATCTGCTAGCTGGAGCCCAGCGTTGGAGTCATAAAGAAGAGCTGGCAGGAGAGTGATGTACAGCCCTGGGCCCTCCCGAGTGACTGGCGTTAACCTCCAACGGAGAGACGCTCACCCCGTTTACGACGGAGCCCTTTGTTTTACACCACTCAGCAGAGGTGCCTTGGCCATACTGAAGATTTAACCAAATTATAATGAATGATCCTCAGCAGCGCTGTGCCCCTAATTAGAACAAGTCGCACAGACATATTGTCTCCCTGATTTCCTCTGTTCCATTTCTCGCACTCTCTTTCTCTGCTCGGGACACATGGGCCCCATTAAACATTCTAGTATTTAATGTGGTTCCTTTAAATTACTTCTCAAGTTTTCGAGTTCCATTTAGAATTGGATTTTACTCTTTGGACTGTGTTTTTGATTTGGGGCTTTGTACGTTTCGTAACCGCTCTTTTTCTCCACCTAGTGGAGATTTTGGACACCACTTAGTAATACACGCGGCTGCAGGACAGGCAGCCAAGCCTCCGCTGATTGGAAGGTGGTCCACTGGGACCCTCCGTTCACTGGAGACTTCTTTTGCACTTCTCCTGGAGGGAAAGAAGAACTTGATGCAAACGTAGGCTGACATTGTCGATTTTATGACCCTCGGTCTGATCACCTCATCCCCATCACAATTAAAGGGGTGAGGACTTTCTAGGTATATCATAATTTCTACTTTTGCTATAAGAGGGAAAAACACTTTCCTTGGCCCATCCTGGAGGTCAGTGTAAGAAGAATATATATTTGAACTCACTTAAGATGATCACGGCCTCAACTCTGTAGAATCCGTGTTCTGGAGAAAAGGAGTTTTCGCCTTTACCAAAGCAGATATGAAGACTTACGCTTTTTACAGAGGTTGGCAACAAAGACAAATCAAAAGCATGCATCAGGCAGCCCAGTAAGCTGAAATTCTGTCTTTCTTGATAACTTGTATGTATAAATTTTACCCTATGTGTCTGGATTTAGAAGTATTACATACATACACCCACACCCAGATAGGGATCTAGAGGGAGAGCACTGAAGAGATTCCAGGGGAAGATAGCATCAACCACAGCCGCTGGCTGGGTCTGTGTGAAGACGGATTCCACACCCTTCCTGAGTTCACAAGCAGCAACTAAGAGTTCCTTAGATTAGGAATATTCTGGGGGAAGCCTCTGAGTTGGGAGGATTTTTTAGATACTCTGGTTCCCCCTACCCCCGCCACCCTATGCCAGGAAGCTCTCTAATACATGCCAGCAGATGTCCACTTGGTCTCTGAAGACAAGACACCTCAACCCCCAAGACAGCCTGGGGCATCTGAGAGTTGCTCCAAGGCATGCAGTGGAGCCAGAAAGGCAGAAACCCTGAGAATCCATTTGTGCAATCTTGGGGAAGGCATTCAACGTCTGTGATATCTCACTCATTCAACAAGTATTTACCAGGTCATGGTCTAGGTGCTGAAGATATAGCAGGATGCAATTTCTTGATCGTTCCAATTACCTGGATCTATAGCATGGAAATAATAGCTCACCTTACAAATGGGCTCATGCTTTTGACACTTGTAAGTGGTATACAACTGACACTATTTCTCTTGATTATAATGATCAGAAAGGTTGTCTTTATATATAGGAAGGTGTATTCCCTATATCTTGCACCCTTTGGTTTTAGTTCTACCTCAGCTTCTTCCTCAATGGCATGCATCTCTCTCACAAATCCTGTTTGCATTTCCAGGCAGAATGTTCTCTGATCCTTCAGCCTCTCCTCACACCACATAATTTCTTGAACTTTCTTCATCTTAAGCAGTCTATCTCTGAGCACACTCTGATTCATCAATGCCATTCCCAAAATCTGATGCCCCAAATTGAATATGATACTCCAGATGTCATCTGACTAAAAATATAATGAGACCACTCCTTCCCACGAGTACTGGATTTCTCTGAATACTTCTGTCTCTTGTTGCATTGGATTGTTAGCAATCATATCACACTCTTGGCTTATTCTGAGCTGGTGGTCATTGAAAAGCCTCAGATATTTTTCACGTGATTTCCTGCCAAGGCGATGAGCCCTCCTCTGGTTTTTTTGCCGCTTGTTTTTTGCATGTAAATGTCAGACTTTCCATTCAGGCCTGTTCAGTTGTATCTTATTGTTTTTGACCCAACATTCCAACCTGTCAGGACCACTCTGGGCCCTCATTCTGTCACCTCTGGTATTAACTCTCCCTCTCAGATGTGTGACATCTACACCTTTGATCAGTTTGCCTCCTGAATTTTCATCTAATGATAAATCAGACAGGATCAAGGTTAGAGCTGCTGGCACTTTGTAAGAAACCTCCTTGAAGGTTGATATCCATTGTCATGAGTTGGACCCAGCCACCTTCAAGAAGCAAGGAGCAGGAACCTGGAGCAGGACTCTATGCACACCCACTCCCATGACTTCCTTTGACTTCCCTCTGATCCTGCCTTCCTCTTCCTCCCTCCTGAAATCCATGTCTTTGTCTGCATCCTCCTCTCTAGGTCTTCTCCATGATCTTTCTCACTTCTACCCCCATCCTGTGTCCACCTGATCCACCCTGCTTAACCCTTGGTCCCTGGGTGACAGGTCTGGGGTTTGCTGGCACTAGTCCTGCCCATTTCTAGACTATTTCACCCAGAGTGTCAGACTTTCGCTCCCAGCCAAGCCCTTGGCCCAGGCCAATGTGTGACTTCTCTCCCTACCACCCTGATGGGGCTCAGCACATGGTCTGTGACATCCATTCAATACTCAACACTCTTTGGATTCAGCTGTTGAGACAGCTGCAAATACACAAAACCGCTGCTCTCATCCAACCCACATTTCACCATCTTAACCACAAGGAAACCATGAGAGAAACTGTTAACCCTAAGCTGAAATCAAGACCTGCAATGTTTATGGCATACACCTGATTCACAAACATAGTAACTTTATCAAAAAAGGAAATGAGGTTACTTTGGAATAACTTGTGCTCAGTGAAGTCATGTTGCTTTCAACTGACCACTGCATTCCTTCCTAAATGCTCACTCACCATCTGCTTTTTAATGCATCCTGCTTCTCTGTTGTCACCTACCTCAAATCTACTTGTCTAGAGTTTCCAGAAACAATTTCTTTTCTTTTTATGAAAATCAGGACAATCTCTGACCAGTTCCTGATTCTGGCACCACCTTCTATTCTCCACAATTACTTAAAAGTTACTGACTGTGGCTCCCCAGCCCCACCGGAAAGTTCTTTCCACACCTCGAGATGTGAGTCATCAGGCCAGTTCCTGAGACCCAATTAAATCAGCTTCTTGCCCTCTTCCTATCTGATCTCCTCAGCTTTCTTGAGCTCTGAGCCAGCCAAGACACCTTGGGCTGCAAAGAGCGGAAACCCTAGGCTCAACTGGCTTAAAGTATAAGGAAAATTGGTTGTCTCATAAAATGAGAGGGGCTAGGAAGAGGGGCTTCAAGATTGATTACTTCAGTAGGTGGATTGCATCTCCAAGGATACTTCTCTACCCTTTTGTTCCACCATCCTCAGGTGGTCAATTGTCAGTTGAATTCCCTCATGTTCTCAAAACAGTTTTTACAGCTCCACCTACGCCATGCAAATACAACAACGTCCAGCAATAAAAGGACTTCTGGTTTCATGTGTCTTCTACTTAGAAGAAAGGACACATTTTCAGAAACCCAGGCAGGCGGACAATTCCCCTATCTCTTTGGTCAGAAGTAAGTCTCATGCCCATCCTTAAGCCAATCCATGATGAGGAGAATGGAACCACAGTGATCTTCTGCGATCACTGCATCTCAGACATGGGGGAGGAATGTTGACACATTAAAAAATCAGGCCCGACTGGATGCGGTGGCTCATGCCTGTAATCCCAGCACTTTGGGAGGCAGAGGCAGGTGGATCATCTGTGGTTAGGACCTTGAGACCTGCCTGGCCAATATGGTGAAACCCTGTCTCTACTAAAAATACAAAAATTAGACGCGTGTGGTGGTGTGTGCCTGTAATCCCAGCTACTGAGGAGGCTGAGGCAGGAGAATCACTTGAACCCAGAAGGTGGAGGTTGCAGTGAGCTGAGATCACGCCACTGCACTCCAGCCTGGGCAACAGAGTGAGACTCCATCTCAAAAAAAGAAAAATAAAAGAAAAATAAATCAGGCTGAAGGCTGGGAGTGGTGGCTCACACCTGTAATCCTAGCACTTTGGGAGGCCAAGGCGGGTGGATCACCTGAGGTCAGGAGTTCAAGACCAGCCTGGCCAACTTGGTGAAACCCCATCTCTACTAAAAATACAAAAATCAGCCAGGCTTGGTGGCGGGCTCCTGTAATCCCAGCTACTCAGGAGGCTGAGGCAGGAGAAGCGCTTGACCCCGGGAGGTGGAGTTTGCAGTGAGCCAAGATTGCAGCATTGCACTCCAGCCTAGGCAACAAGAGCAGGAGGAAATAACCATTGAGTGAGCCATCCCTGTCTCTCTACAGACTTTGAATCTCAATACTGTACATTGTTTGTTCTTCCCTTTCTGGTTTGGCATCCTCGATGGAAAAATTACATTTTCAACTTTTCTTTTACTTTCTCTGTGTTTTTAATCTAACAATATCTACTTTTGCCCAAGCAGTGGGTCTATGCTTACTCTGTTTTTTGCTTACTAAATAAAGCCCCCAAAGATCTTAATTGTCCTCAAAATGTCTTCCTCTTTAAATCTGAGTTTATGCTGAATCAGCCTTTTTGTAACTATTTCCAAAGACCCCCCCCCCCCCCCACTCTTTGTTCATCATCCTCAGGACCCTATGGTTCCTATGTCATTTTAAAGTCAGAACTCACCATAGAGCAACTTGCATGGCTCAAGTGTGGCTTTAGTCACCTGCTCCATCCCATCTATGCCTCTCCTCATTGGGATCAGCTCTGACCATAGTTTTATTACATCTTTTCTAAACACATCCTATCTTCCTTTACGAGGTCATTGGCTATACAGCCAGTCTTCTCTGTGAACACTTAGATCATGTTATGATGGATACATTATAATGTTCCAGGGATCATATTTCCTTTGTGGAACTGCTCCTCCCACACCCTCCCTAACCCAAACTCCATCTCTGGGTGAAACAGTGATTCAGGCTGGCTCAGTCACAGCATGCCATTGATCTTGCAATAGTGACTAGTACAGAGGGTGGCATGAGACCTAGCCATGTCAATTAGGGATCTGGCTTGAGTTGAAAAATAGAAATTGAAGGAGATAAAGGGTAGCTAAGGTGAGAAGATACAAATCTGAAAGTATTTGCAGTTGCCTTTCCCAGTTGTCAGCAGATGTCGATACATGGAACCAAGAGATGAGGCAATAGAGATCAAAGTAGCCCTTGGAGCCAGGTGTGGCGGCTCACACCTGTAATCCCAGCACTTTGAGAGACTGAAGTAGGAGGATCACTTGAGGCCAGGAGTTTGAGACAAGCCTGGGAAACATAGCAAGACCTCATCTCTAAAAAAGAAAAAGAAAAATAATTAGACAGGTATGGTGGTGCGCACCTGTAGTCCCAGTTACTCCGGAGGCTGGGGCAGGTTGGAGCACTTGTGCCCAGGAATTCCAGGCTACAGTGAGCTATGATCACAACTCTGCACCCCAGCCTGGGCTCCAGAGCAAGATCCTGTCTGAAAAACAAAACAAAACAAAACAAAAAAGGAGCCCTCAATGCCTTGTCGTTGGAGCTCCTGATCATAGCAGTGCCTGAAGCCAATCACCCATGGGCTTCCCATGACTAGGGCCAACTTACTCCCTTCCTTTGCAGGCTATTGAGAGCACCCTGACTAATACGTCTACCTTCCCAATGTCCAGCACATGTTTACCTGGGGCCATGGTCCTCCTTCTTCACTGTCACAACCTCCAATAGGACTGGAATCGTTTTTCTCTCCCAGGGTTCCCATGACTTCCATGAGAACAGCCAGTTCATCCCTGGATGTACAAAATGCATGTGGACAGTTCTCTTTCCTTCTCCTTTGTCTCAGAGAGGATGTCATTTTCCATGCAAGGTGAAAACACTTTGCCAAAGATTCAGCTTTTAAGATAATAAGACCCCCACCATCAACAGATGACTGGAAGGTTGACAGTCTCTATCATTTCTTCACCTTGTGTCTGTGCTAGAGAATCAGAACTTTGTAAAAAAAAAAAAATCATCTGTATCTTCTGTTATTCCAGGTGGCCACATATGCATAAAAGCTTAGACTCTGTGGATTCTCTGGGTCTGGATTCCCACTCCATTTTCTTTCAAGATGACTTTGGACAAATGGCCTGACCTTTCTAATCCTTAGCTTCCTCACCTATAATATGAGAATAATAATAGTCTGTGTCTTTTAAGATTGTAGTGAAAATTAAATGATATATTGCATGCCATATGCTTCGATGGTGCCTACCTATAAAAGAAACCTCAATAAACATTAGCAAGGATTATTATTTTTTTCCTCTTATCACCCAAATTCTCTACTCTGTTCACCCTTAGTTAATTTTCACACTCCTCATATGTACTAGTGCACTCCTCCCTGCCTTTATTAGAACTCTCTTTTATTTTATGTTATATATTTTTTTTGAGACAGAGTCTTGCTCTGCCGCCCAGGCCGGAGTGCAGTGGCACAAACATGGCTCACTACAGCCTTGACCTCGTGGGCTCAAGTGATGCTCCTGCCTCAGCTTCTTGTGTAGCTAGGACCAAAGGTGCACCACCATGCCAGGCTATTTGTTTCATTTTTTTTGTAGAAACAGGGTCTCGCTTTGTTGCCCACACTGGTTGCCTTTTAAACCGTCCACTCCTTCCTTCCATTGCCAGATGAGCATGATCCCAGCACATGTCCAATTCTCTGAAATCATACTTGCTTCTTCATGTTACATGTCAAGTTTGCCTTGTGCAGACTCCCGAACACCTCTGTTTCACTGTTACCTTTGCTGGAGAGCCTGGCTCAGAGGTTTTGCTATGTCTCATGCATTCAGCTTATGGATCATCTCTCTATCTTGTTTACACTTTCTCTTACTTCATCACATTGACCCACGTTTAAAGCCAAGTTCTTATCCTTATTTTCTACACGAAAATACTCACACGAGGTATTTCTAAGCACAACAGAAAAACAACTACAAATGAACATGAAGCATCTTCATTTCAAAGGTCCTTCATCTACCCTGCCATAATGTTGTATTGTCCTCTGTCTGCCTTCTGCTCTCATCCCCACTCTCTTCCACTTGCTGCAAATTCCTGTTTTTTATTAACATACAGAGGTTTTAGCTGATTCTTTTTTTCCCTTGAAGCATGCTAGATTATTTCTACTGCACCCTACCTTCAATTGCAAACTGCTTATCGAGGGATTTTCCTGATCAAAACAGTTCCTTTCTTAAGAGGACTTCTGGTGCAAGACGTCAGAAAGTTTTGATTCATTCATATCATTCATACCTTTTATCTTAGCTTTTTTTTCTTCCTCAGTTTAAAGAGTTTTGATCAGTTAGGCAAGTTTCCTCTCATATATGTTGTTGTTTTTATAACAGGCACTCTTGTTACCATAAGCATGGTCCCAGATACCAAATGCTATTTTATTTCATTTTTTTGTAAAGGTCTCTGTTTCTTTGCAATTGAAAGCCCCAATTTCAGGAGAGAAAAGAAGAGAGAAATAGAGATGAATACGCCTTCAAGTTGTCCTGTTTTTTTATCTACAGTATTAAAACATCCAAATAGTCGTGGTCGTGTAGACCTCTGCTCACTGCACCAATGACTTCAGGGAACTCAGCAAAAGCAGGTAGTGACTGGTAGGTCTTCAAGATGACTCTTGGCAGGTTCTTCATCATGCCTGGTGCACACATTAAAGACAGAATACTTTCCAGTGAAGTTGCTGCAGCTCTACTCACAGAAAATTCCACATTGCCTCTCAGGAGAAGAGTGCTCATTCCCGTAATACATCTATCCCTCCCTGGAGTGAGGGGGCTCCTTCCACTAGTTTATGCCTGTTAGCATGATGGTGGGTGAGTCTTGAGTTGAGATTTCTTCAACACGTCTAGAACTACCCTCTTTAATACTATACCCTGGTGTAACAGGCCCAGGTAGAGAGGCAGTCTAAGGCCAGACTGAGGGTGTAATCAGATTTCACCATGGTACAGGGAAAAATTATGTCAAGATCCAAAAAATGGCACCAGAAGTGGGCCACTAGGTCAGTAATTATTGTATTCATTCACAGAGGGTACCCAGGGTCATTCCAGAAGGGGGTCATTGGACTAGGAAATAAATCAGGAATCTTGGCCAGGTGCAATGACTCACACCTGTAATCCCAACACTTCGGGAGTCCAAGGCAGAAGGATGGCTTGAGCCCAGGAGTTCAAGACAAGCCTGAGCAACGTAATGAGACCCTGTCTCTACAACAAATTTTTTAAAATTAGCCAGGTGTTGTGGCACACACCTGTGGCCCAAGCTACTTGGACCTGAGGCTGAGATGGAGCATTGCTTGAGCCCAGGAGGTCGAGGCTGCAATGAGCCATGATCACACCACTGCACTCCAGCCCAGGCAACAGAGCAAGACCCTGTCTCAAAAAAAAAAAAGAAAAAAAAAGAAGAATAAAAGAAAAGAAAAAATCAGAAATCTTAAGTTCGAAGCAGAAGGCCACAAAAGGAATGAGGACCCAAGGATTTATACAAATGCAGGAAGTCACTATACCTTTTGAGAAGTCCAGATTATTTTATCACACCTTTTGTTTGCTGCCAGAGTGGATTCTAGTTGACCACCTGGAGACATCATGGCTTCTCTACCCAAGAAATGTACCCCAAAGCCCCCTTTCAACTGAGGGAATGTGTGCCTACACAGTGCATGTTTAGGGCAGATTCTGCTTCTTTTTCTCCCCTAGGTCACATTCTTATACTATCCTGATTCTTGACCTTTTTAACAAAGTCCCAGCTGGTGCCTAAGTTGTGTCTGTAGCTAGGACTCAAACACGCATCCGGGATGCTCTAGAGTCCTACCTGGAGTTTACTTATTCCCACCCAAAGCTGAGGGGGACTCCTAAGAAATAAATCACCCAACAAGAACAGGAAGTTGGACAGAGGAGCAGGACCTAAACAAATCCTTATGCTCGGAAGAAGTGTGGCTCTGACTGTAGAATAGCATCTGCCTCTTGGATTTGTCTCCTTGCCAGCCTCCCTCATAGGCTCATGCCTAGATCCTAGGAAATGATAGGCTTTGAATAAAAAATTTTTTTAAAAAATGTTGCTGAAATTCTGCATGAAAGCAGGGCTCTTGTCACAAAGCATAAAAAAATCAATTTCCCTCTCCTTCCCCTTGTAATCCAGCTCACAGCAGTATTTTCCATACCCAGAAAGATGAATCAATGGAGGTCGATGGTAGGCAGCCTCAAGACAGATCCCAGTGATCCCCCATCTCCTGATAATCACACTTTTGAGTAGTCCCCTCTCACACTGTATCAGGGTTAGTCTGTGTGACCAATGGGACATAGCAGAAGTTATGGTTTGTCATTTCCAAAACCAAAAGGCGCTGAAGCTTCATATTTGCTCTCCCCGAACCACTCACTCTGGGTGAAGTCAGCTGCCATGTTAAAAAGATGCATTTGGAACTCTAAAGAAGTCCATGTGGTGAGAAACTGAGGCCTCCTGCCAGTAGCCCTTTAGGAACTGAGGCCTCCAGCCAACAGCCATGTGAATGAGCCATTGTGGAAGTGGTTCCTCCAGGCCCGGCCAGCATCTTGACTGCAACCTCATGAGAGACCCTGAGCCAGAACCCTCCCACTAAGCTATTTTTGGATTCCTTGGCCCTTAACTGGTGAGATTAAAATGTGGGTTTGGGGGCAGGGGGGGCAATTTGTTATGCATCAATAGATACAGATTTTGGTACCAGAAGTGAGGTGCTGTCAAAAGTAATATCTAGAAATGTAGGCGTGGCTTTAGAACCAAGCAATAAGCAGAAAATAGAAGGATATCGAGGACAGTGTTAGCGAAGGCCTGAAGAGCTTCAACAAAACTGCTGGTGGATGCATGATTATCTTTGAGGAGGCTTCAGATGAGAGCATAAAGGAAATTGAGGAAAAACTTACTGGAAAGTAGAAGAAAGGAGGGTCCTTGTTGTATTGTGGCAAAAAGTTTAGCAACACTGTCACCTGTACTTAATGAACTGCATCTAGCTAAAGAGATTACTAAGCTATGTGTTAAAGGTGCCACCTGGTTTCTTGCTGCTTAGATTAAAATGTGAGGGGAGACAGATAAGCTAAAAGAAGGACTGCTACACATGGAGGTGCCAGGACTTGATAGTCTTAAAATTTTTCAACCTCCCAAGATGGCAATCAAAGCTAAAATTAAGAAATGACTTCCTGGGCTGGTGCGGTGGCTCACACCTATAATCCCAGCACTTGGGGAGGCCAAGGCAGGTGGATCACAAGGTCAGGAGTTTGAGACCAGCCTGGCCAACATGGCGAAACCCTGTCTCTACTAAAAATACAAAAATTAGCCAGGCATGGTGGTGGGCGCCTGTAATCCCAGCTACCCGGGATGCTGAGGCAGGAGAATGGCTTGAACCCTGGAGGCAGAGGTTGCGGTGAGCCAAGGTCATGCCATTGCACTCCAGCCTGGGCAACAAGAGCAAGACTCCACCTCAAAAAAAAAAAAAAAAAAAAAAAAAAAAGGCTTCCTAACTTGGTACTATATTGAAGGAAAAAATAAATAAAAAGAAATGTCTTCCATCCATGATCACTTTCAGGACACTGCAGGAAAAAATAGTCAGAAGATGAAGCCAAGAGTCTGGCAGTTAAAGCCCTTTGTTAAGACCTCGGAAGGCTCTAAGGTAATATTTCAGAGTACTATTCAATCAGACAAAACACCTCTAAAAAATGTGTGTGTACCTCACAGATACTCTCAAATAATAGAGATTCTAAGAAGCTTAATGTCCCTCAGCCATTTTAGCAGAAGACCATGAGTTTACCTCAGAGACATTTCTAGGTATGACTTTTGTTTAATGGAATGACTCCAACATGTTTCAGAAGAGACTCACAAACTTTTTAAGAAAATTATATTTGCAGAAACGCCACTGGCTTAGACAGTAACAGTACAAAATGGAAAACAACTTTGAACCTTCCTCCCCCAACCCCACCACCTCCTACAAATAAAACCTGGTGTGAAATAAGCTGAGAAAACTACACAGTCGTAGACAAGACTACTTCTCATGGAAAAGGAAAAGTGACTCAGAGGGCAGACTAAGACCCCAGATGGCAAGGCAAAGAGCCATGAAAAGTTATTTCCAGTCAGGAGTAAATCAAGTCTTAATCAGAGAACTTCCAACATTTTTCTAAGTGTATTTCAGACATTCTATGGACTGGTGACTTTTATGCCTCCCATTTTCCACATTTTTGAACATAAATGTCTATAGTGATTATCCTATGCCCATTCCATCATTACATTTTAAGTGTGTGTGTTCACAGGTCTTCCTTAAAGAGCTGAATTTAAGGAATTACACCTGAGGCATCTCATCAGCTCCTAAATTAGATGAAAAATGTTGGAACTCGCTCTGATGCTGTGATGAAATGATATTTGGGTGTCCTTGGGAGATGAGTGAGTGTATTTTGCATGTGGGAGGAATATAAATCATTAGTGGACAGAGGGTGGATGGTGCTTGTTTTTAAATGTTCACAGATTGTTTGTACACCTCCCTCCAAGTACATAGTGGTACACAGTAGACAAGTACATAGTAGACATAGCAGTACAAGGTAGACAAGTACATAGTAGATGCAGTAGCAAGTAGCAAGTACATAGTAGACATAGTAGCAAGTAGCAAGTACATAGTAGACATAGTAGCAAGTAGCAAGTACATAGTAGACATAGCAGCAAGTACATAGCAGACACCCTGCTGAGGGTTGTCAGCTGTCCCTACAGCAGAGTGGAGGTAAGGTAGTCCAGTGGTTAAGAACACGGGTGTTGCAATCAAGCAGAACTGGGTGTAAATCAGGCTCTGACACTCCTTAGCCCTGTGACCCTAGGCAAGTGACTTCCTTTCTCTGTGCCTCCATTTCCACATCCATAAAAGGGATAATCCTCACCTTTTCAGAATTATTGTGAGGATTCAATAAAATACTGTATTTAAATTACTTGGAGTAGGGCCGGGCATGGTGGCTTATGCCTGTAATCCCAGCACTTTGAGAGGCCAAAGTGGGCAGATCACTTGAGGCCAGGAGTTCGAGACCAGCCTGGCCAATGTGGCAAAACCCCATCTCTACTAAAAAAAAATACAAAAATTGGCCAGGCATGATGGCATGCACCTGTAATCCCAGCTACTCAGGAGGCTGAGGCACAAGAATCACTTGAACCCAGGAGGTGGAGGTTGCAGTGAGTGAAGATCGCGCCACTGCACTCCAGCCTGAGCGACAGAGAGAGACTCCATCTCAAAAAAAAAAAAATTACTTGGAGTAGGCTCTGAAACACAGTAAATGCTCAGTAAATAGAAGATACCATTAATACATGGCCATGTGAAGTTACAGAAAGAACAATGGGGCCAGGTTCAGGTTCTACCATGTGAGGTTATAATGAGGATTAGATATGATGTGCCCAGCACATACAAAGCAGTTCGTAACTGTTCACTTTCTTAGTGTCCACTCTCTCTAACAATGCTGTGGTTCATACACACAGGTTGCACCTAATAAACTCCTTCCATATTTCCAGGTTTTCAAACTACATGGAAACAAACAGCATAGATAATATTCTGTTCCTGGTTCCATGTATGTCCGTGCATTTCTATGCTAAATAGCACCACAAAGACACACTATAGCATAATACTGATAGAAAAGAGGCCGGGCACCATGATTCACACCTGTAATCCCAGCACTTTGGGAGGCTGAGGCAGGCGGATCACCTGAGGTCAGGAGTTCGAGATCAGACTGGCCAACATAGTGAAATCCTGTCTCTACTAAAAATGCAAAAAATTAGCCAGGCGTGGTGGCACGCGCTTGTAGTCCCAACTACCTAGGAGGCTGAAGCAAGAGAATCACTTGAACCCAGGAGGCAGAAGTTGCAGTGAGCCAAGATCGAGCCACTGCACTCCAGTCTGTGCAACAGAGTGAAACCCTGTCTCAAAAAAAAAAAAAGGAAAGAAAGAAAGAAGGAAGGAAAGAAAGAAAGAAAGAAAGAAAGAAAGAAAGAAAGAAAGAAAGAAAGAAAGAAAAGAAAGCCGAGAGGCCAACTAATCCAACACACCCCTACCCACCCATTTCACAGAGGAGAAAGTTGAGGTCCTAGAGGAGTAAAGGATGTGAGAAAGTCCCACATCTAGTGAGTGGCCTTGTCAGGTCAGCCTTGACCCCTGCCTCTCAACTCCCAGCCTTGTGCTCTTTCCTTTCTAGCAGTAGAGTGCTGAACTTGCTGTTTGCCCATGCATTTGGGGTTGGGAAAGGGGAATGGACATTGAGAAAGGGATTGCCTTAATTAACATAGACACAGAGGAGGCATGGGCTGGGCAGGTGATGTGGCAGGGGGGAGTTTCAGAAGGGATTTCCAGGTCACTGACTGTGCCAAGCTCCAAGTTCCAGATGCTTTTTTTCATAGGGGCCTGTCCACATGACATCTGCCACCGTGGCACAGGCTGGAAGACATGCCCTGCCTGACCAACATTTTAGGGGCTGGAAGACGAGAGGAATCTTCCTGGAGAGAGGCTGGATTCTGTGCCTAGCTGCACTGGGGATTGACGAGGAAACTAACTTGAAAGGTAAGGTGGTATACCAGAAAGCTCGTCAGACAAAAATTCAGTTAAGCTTTGGTTCTGTTCCTGTCTTACTGTGTGACCTTGAATCTCTCCCTTAACCTCTCAGAGCTTCAGTTTCGTCAGTTATATTAAGTATCACAGCACCTGCTATTCCACCTACTCACAATTGTGGGAAAACTCTAATCTAACCCACTAATTAGATAGATAAGGAGCTCACAAATCCATTTGTATACAATCCTGGACATGGGTGAGATAATAATAAAAGGTGGTTTGCACATCCTGGTGTCTAGGAATTAAGGTACATGAAATTACCCAACCACACACCGCTTCCTGAGTCCACAGGCTGGAGAGATTTCAGCAGCCTCCATTTCAGGGCCAATGGGATTCTTGAAGACAAAGGGAAAAATGTTCTCAATTCCTTTGTCAAGAGACTTACATCAACAGATGTCCCAGATAGAGACACTCAGGAAGCGTAATGGAATAGTGCCCACAAGGAATAGGGGCCCAGGGAGCCCTCAGAGCTCCAAGTCCTGGTCCTGCACATGGAGCTCCGGAGAGAGGCCAGGACGGAGGCTGGGATCCAGGGCAGGAACATGTGGAGGAGGAAAGGCGAATTGGCCAGCTCTGGGGAGACATCCCAAACATCCGGAACCCATTGCTCAAGCAGGGCACTGGGCTCCAGAGGCATGCTGAGCGGAAGATGGTGGGGTTTTGTTTTATTTTTGGATTTTGCCAAATCAAAAGAATTCAAGAAATTGCGGGAACTGTTGTGTTGAAATGCAGACCCTGCCAGGGTTGGCACAGGCCTGTTTATAAGTAATTCAGTCTGAAGCAGGGAGGAGCTGCAAGCATGCACACATGCACACTCACACACACTCGCACACACATACTGCCTGCACAGGCCAGTGGCCACAGGAGACCTGATCTTCCCTTGTTGCCTTCTGAGGGGGTGGCCAACACACGTGGGCTCCAGGCCAATGTTCATTCATCTGTGCACTCCTGTATTCACTGAGTGCCTATGACACAGCAGGCAAGTCGGAAGCTCACAGATGGTGTGGGGAGCAGAGGCGGCCCCTCCCTTCACAGTACTGACGTTCCTCAGGGCCACACAATGGTAGGGGATGCAGGTCCCCCCTTTTTATCTGAGCCTAAGTAGAGAAGAGTAGGCGATGGGCTAGGGAAGGAGAGCAAAGGGTAAGGAGACATGTAGCAGACACTGGTGGCTCCCCACCTATCACCCATTCATGCTTCCTGCTTTTGCTGTTGCTCAGGTAGCAGTCAGGGATCCCTTGATCTTGGGGAGAGGAGACACCTTCCCAGTCTTAGAGGATGCATCATAACAGGTCCAAAATAATTGTGGTCACCTCATTACCTTTGGTTAGTAATTGGCCTGAAGGTCTACACATGTGACCCAGTTTTAGCTAAAAAGCTATAAGAATTCTCCTGGGAGAGCTAAGCTCTTTTGCCCTTCCCCTTTCTTCTTACTAGAACATGGACATAAGGGTCAGAGGTGTCAGATCCATTTGAAAACCAAGAGGCAACATGTCAACAAGCTAAGATGGCAGGACTAAGAGAAAGAGCCCGCATGTTTGACAGCACCGAGCTATTGCACCAGAGTTGGAATGCCTGCCTTCAGACATTCATCAGGTGAGACCAAATATAAATATATATTTATACAATACATTTATTAAATAAATATCTATTTATATAATGTCTATTTATAAATAATATATATATTTTTGTCTCATCTGATGAGTGTCTAAAGGCAGGCAGTCCAACTCTGGCTCAGTGTGTCAAACACACAGGCTGTTTCTCTTAGTTCTGACATATATATACAGATAGATAGACAGATAGGTAGATAGATAGATAGATAGATAGATAGATAGATAGATGATAGATAGATAGATAGACAGATAGATAGATAGACAGATAGATATAAAATGCCCTATTTGTTGAAGTTGCTTTTAATTGGGTTTTTCCGTTACTTACAGCTGAGAATATTCCTAAAGCATCTGAGAGAGGATGTTACTAGTATTATCATGAGAAAGCCATGTTGCAGGGCATAAACAGGCCCCCGTTCCAAGAAGAGCCATTGGAAAGAGCTGGGAAACAAAGAGCTCAACCACACTTTTTCTTTTTTTTTTTTTTTTTTTTGAGACGGAGTTTCGCTCTTGTTGCCCAGGCTGGAGTGCAATGACGCGATCTCAGCTCACCGCAACCTCCACCTCCCAGGTTCAAGTGATTCTCCTGCCTCAGCCTCCCTAGTAGCTGGGATTACAGGCATGTGCCACCATGCCCAGCTAATTTTGTATTTTTAGTAGAGATGGGGTTTCTCCATGTTGGTCAGGCTGGTCTTGAACTCCCGACCTCAGGAGATCCGCCCACCTCGGCCTCCCAAAGTGCTGGGATTACAGGCATGAGCCACCGTGCCCGGCCAACCACACTTCTTTTTTAAACGAAGTGGTCTCCTGGGTGATCTGTTCTCTATTAGGTGCTAAAGGTATGTATGGTGCTAAGGGTATGTATACCACCCCTTCCCACTGGAGGGACTTTAGCACCAAAATTCCTTCCTGAAGAGGACTTACTAAATCATTCCAACCCCAATTTCTTGTTCTTCAATACAAGTTGGTATTATAATTGCATTTGGAGGAATCAGTAAGTTGGGACTTTAAATCCTGTGTGTGTGTGTGTGTGTGTGTGTGTGTGTGAAAGAGAGAGAGAGAGAGAAGAAAGTTGCTGTTTAAAAATTGCTATTGCTTCATGTCTAATAATGGCATTCAACAACTGCCAGGGTTCGAATCTAGCTACTCCCTAACCATATGAAATTAAGTTGTAAAACCTATATGTGCCTCACTTTTCTCATCTGTAATAGCTTCTACTTCATAGAGTTAATGTGAGGAGTAAATAGATTAATTCTTATTTAGAATTAAGTCTTAGAACAAGTGCCCAGCACATGATAGATCCCCAAGAAATATTACCTAATGTTTTCATTGATTCTGAGATGCACATAGGTTTGTCGTAGAGTGTTTGTTTTGTTTTGTTTAGTTTTGCTTTTCGGAGACAGGGTCTCCCTCTGTCACTCAGGCTGCAGTGCAATGGCACAATTATAGCTCACTATAGCCTCAACTTCCCAGGCTCAGGCAATCATCTCACCTCAGCCTCCTGAGTAGCTGCGACCACAGGCATGAACTACCATGCCAAGCTACCTTTTTTTTTTTTTTTTTTTTTTTTTTTTTTTTTTTGTAGAGACAGGGTCTCTCTATGTTGCCCAGCCTGGTCTCGAACTCCTGGCCTCAAGTGATCCACAAGCCTCAGCCTCCCAAAGTGCTGGGATTATAGGCATAAGCCACCACACCCAGCCTATTTTTTTAGCCATTGATTTTGAATTTTATTCCAGTATTTAAATTTCTAAAATACATTAATGTGTTAAGTGGAAATCAAGAACATTTAACTGCCTGTTGATGAATGAGCAGAGAAAATCTGGTGTCTACAAAGCATCCAGATAAGTATATAAGTACAACTTATGCACACACTTTACAGTCAGCATTGTGACAGGCACTTTCAAAACCTCCTCACGGTTGACTTACAGCTCATTGGGCCCCCTTTTTGTAACTCCACAGAGCTTTCAGGGATTTTGTTCTTTCCAACTTTTATTTTAGGTCTGGGGGTACATCCACAAGTTTGGTTTATAGGCAAATTGCGTGTCATGGGGATTTGGTGTACAGATTATTTCCTCACACAGGTAATAAGCATTGTATCTGATAGTTTTTCAGTCCTCACCCTCCTCCCAACCTCCACCCTCGGGTAGGCCCCAGTGTCCATTGTTCCCTTGATTGTGTCCATGTGTACTCAACGTTTAGCTCTCACTTATACGTGAGAATATGTAGTATTTGGTTTTCTGTTCCTGCAGTAATTCACTTAGAATAACGGCCTGCAGCTCCTTCCATGTTACTGCAAAGGACATGATCTCATCCTTTTTCATAGCTGCATAGTATTCCATGGTATGTATGTACCATATTTTCTTTATCCAGTCCACCATTGGTGGGCATTTAGATTGCTTCCATGTATTTGCTATTCTGAATAGTTCAGCTCATATTTTTACCATCCCTCAAACCATGATGTTTTTCAGAGAATGGTATGTGTCATAGGTAACTGGAATCATTTTTTTCTGGGTGATTTGCTTTTACAACCTGCAATATCCTTGATCTGACAAAGTGTGGAATTATTATTGGAGCAGATCTCCTTGCTGTGAAAAGGGCCACTTATGTAGTCCTGTAGGCATAAAGATATATAAAGCAAATAGGCACCTCATTGTCACTGGGGAAGGAGTTTTGAAGGTTTGTCAAAGGCCACCCTATCCCACACCTTTTGTTTGTGGAGCTCAAAGGCTCTGGTGAAGGAACGGGTAAATTTGTGTAGCGGATCAGCAGATCCAAATGGAAATCAATGCTTTTTAAAGACTTTACTTTTTTAGAGAAATTTTAGGTTCACAACAAAATTGAGAGAAAGGTACAGAGACTTCCTCTATACCCCCTTCCCCCACACATGTTTATACCCTCCCACTATCAACATCCCTCACCACAGTGAAGCATTTGTTACAATCAATGAACCTACATTGACACATCATTCTCACCCAGAGTCCACAGTCTACATGAAGGTTCACTCTTGGTGTACATTCTGTGGGCTCTGATAAATACATAATGATATGTATCCACCATTACCATATCATACTGAATAGTTTCACTGGCCTAAAAATCTTCTGTGCTCTGCCTAGTCATCCTTCCCCCTCCCCTAACCCCTGGCAACCAATGATCTTTTCACTGTCTCCAGAGTTGCGCCTTTCCCAGAATGTCATGTAGTTGGAATCCTACGGTATGTAGCCTTTTCAGTTTGGCTTCTCTCCCTTAGTAGTATGCATTTAAGGTTACTCCATGTCTTTCTGTGGCTTGATAGCTCATTTCTTTTTAGCGATGAATAATATTCCACTGTCTGGATGTACCCCAGTTTATTTATCCATTCACCTCCTGAAGGACATCTTGGTTGCTTCCAAGTTTTGTCAATTTTGAATAAAGCTGCTGCAAACATTTGTGTGCAAGTTTTTGTGTGGACATAAGTTTTCAATTCATTTAGTTAAAAACCAAGGAGTGTGGTTGCTGGATCGCATGGTAAGAGTATGTTTAGTTTTGTAAGAAACTGCCAAACCATCTTCCAAAGTGGCTATACTATTTTGCATTCCCACCAGCAATGAATGAAAGTTCCTGTCACTCCACATCCTCACCAGCATTTGGTGTTATCAGTGTTTTGGATTTCTGCCATTCTAATAGGTATGTAGTGGCATTTCATTGTCATTTCAATTTGCATTTCCCTGATGACATACAATGCAGAGCCTTTTTGTATGTGCTTATTTGCCATCTGTATATCTTCTTTCATGGGGTGTCTGTTAAAGTCTTTGGACCATTTTTTAATCAGGTTGTTTGCTTTTTTATTGCTGAGTTTTAAGTGTTCTTTGTATATTTTGAATAACATTCCTTTATCAGATGTGTCTCTTGCAAATATTTTCTCCCAGTTTGTGACTTGTCTTCTCTTTCTTTAGACATTGTCTTTCACAGAGCAGAAGTTTTTAATTTTAATGAAAGCCAGCTTATCTGTTACTTATTTCACAGATCATGCTTTTAGTGTGGTATCTAAAAAGTCATCACCATACTCAAGGTTATCTAGATTTTATTCTGTGTTACCTTCCAGGAGTTTTATAATTTTGTATTTTACATTGAGATCTAGGATCCATTTTGAGTTAATTTTTTATGAAGAGTGGGAGGCCTCTCTCTAGTTTCAGTTTCTTGCATGTGGGTGTCCAGTTTTCCAGCATCATTTGTTGAAAAGGCTATTAGATCAATGCTTTTGGATTTAAGATTATTCAAAAACCTAAAGAATTGAGGTTGTACAGTGAGGTCACTTGAGCAGAAAGGACATGAAGGGCCTCCCAAGAAGGAGCAGAAAAACATGCCGTGACTTTGACTAGAGCCGGAGCTGAGAATGTCAGGTGGAGATTCATTGCTCCAGCAACTAACGTGGCAAAGGTGGACCCAGGACAGCCAGGGCCTCACCAGCTTCCTGGTGGCACACCTGCATCTGATAGAATCCCCAGTGGGACTGGATCTAATATGAATAAGCATTTGGAGGGTTGCAACTATAAGTTGAAACTCCATCATTCCTCTTCAGTTCAGTGTGGGAGCGTAGACACCAGGAAGGAAAGGCAATCTTCTGATGGAGAGACAGGGTTATGATCAGTTTCAGCTTGAATAACACAGGAAGCGTGGGCTTACTTTTTAGCTTAAACACGTGAAGCAAGTTATATGAATGAAACTATTATTATTAATAATTATTATTTACAATATGACATTATTACCAGTAGCAGCCGACACTTATCAAGTACTATGTGTGGAGCACTGGACTATGCACGTTGTGTAGATTATCACATTTACTCTACAGAGCTAGGAAGTAGCAGCAACGACTCATTTGACAGCTGAGGAAATGAGACCCAAAGAGGTCAATTAAGTTTTCTGTAGTCACTCTGCCAGCATGCAACAGGGCTCAGGTTCAAACTCGATTTGTCTCACTCCAGAGCCTGAGTTAATCACTATTCATGTTTGAAAATAGAGTTTCTTCTTCTTCTTCTTCTTCTTCTTCTTCTTCTTCTTCTTCTTCTTCTTCTTCTTCTTCTTCTTCTTCTTCTTCTTCTTCCTCCTCCTCTTCTTCTTCTTTTTGAAACAGAGTTTCGCTCTTATTGCCTAAGCAACCTCTGCCTCCTGGGTTCAAGCAATTCTCCTGCCTCAGCCTCCCGAGTAGCTGGGATTATAGGCATGCATCACCACGCCCAGCTAATTTTGTATTTTTAGTAGAGATGGGGTTTCTCCATGTTGGTCAGGCTGGTCTCAAACTCCCGACCTCAAGTGATCTGCCCACCTCAGCCTCCCAAAATGCTAGGATTACAGGCATGAGCCACTGAGCCCTACCAAATTTCTTCTTTTAATAGCAGTGTTTCAGCTGGTTTCTGACTGCAAAGTTGGCTGGGTGTGTGTGGCTTCTCCCTCTGCCTGTAGAAACTCCATCATTCCTCTTCAGTTCAATGAGGGTTATCCAGGATTTGCTGGATACTACATTCTCTGCCTCAATGCTCCCTTGCCAGATGGCCTTCCTTCAGCAGTATGTTAGTCAAGTTGGGCTGCCAGAACAAAATACCATAGATTGGGTGGCCTAGACAACAGAAATTTATTTCCTGACAGTCTGGAGGCTGGAAAGCCAAGATGAAAGTCTGGCAAAGTTCGGATCCTGGTGAGGACTCTCCACCTGGCCTGCAGACGGCTGCCTTCTCTTTGGGTCCTCACATGGCAAGAGAGGGGGAGATTTCTTGCTCTTCCTCTTTTTATAAGGCCACAGTCCTATTAAATTAGGGTACCACCTCATTTAACCTTAATTATGTCCTAAAGATCTTATCTTAAGATATAGTCACATTGGGCTTAGGGCTTTAACTTATGAATTTGGAGGGGACACAATTTAGTCCACAGCAAGCAGTTACTTTTTTTTTTTTTTTTTTTTTTTTGAGACAGGGCCTCACTCTGTCACCCAGGCTACAGTGCAGTGGCATGATCGCGGCTCACTGTAGCCTTGACCTCCCCAGCTCAAGCAACCTTCCTGCCTCAGCCTTACAAGTAGCTGAGACTACAGGAGGGCACCACCATGCCCTGCTAATTTTTTTATTTTTTGTAGAAACAGAGTCTCCCTATGTTGCCCAGGCTGGTCTTGGACTCCTGAGCTCAAGCAATCCTCCTACCTCAGCCTCCCAAAGTGCCCAGGCCAGAGCACAGTAGTGTGATCTCGACTTACTGCTTGTGCCTCCTGGGCTCAATTGATCATCCCACCTCAGCCTCCCAAAGTGCTGAGATTACAGGCAGGACCCACTGCACCTGGCCAATTTACTCTTTTTTTTTTTTTTTTTTTTTTTTGAGACAGGGTCTCACTCTGTCACCCAGGCCAGAGTACAGTAGTGCAATCTCAACTTACTGCCTCTGCCTCCTCCTGGGCTCAAGTGATCATCCCACCTCAGCCTTCTGAGTAGCGGAAAGTACAGGCACGTGCCACCATGCTTGCCTAATTTTTGTATTTTTTGTAGAGACGGGGTTTTGCTATGTTGCCTAGACTAAGGTTATTCTTATATTCTTTAAAAGAATGAAATTTTCCATGACTGTCTACTCTCAGGTATCTCGATGACCACAGACTTTAGATCTTAGAAGCATCTTAGAGGAAATCAAGCCCAAATTCTTCTTTATTTTACAAGTTAATACATGTGATTCCGAGACATTAGGGGATTTGCCTGGAGCCATACAGCTAGTCAATGGCAGAGCTGAAACTAGAACAAGGTCTTCTGATTCCAGTGGTGCAGTGGCACCATTGCAAGGTCTTGGAGGAACAATGATGGTGATGATGATTCAAGACCCTACTATTTGACAGGCATAGTATGACTTGTTTTATACACACCACCTTATTTATTCTTCACGATAGCCTGGTATAATGGGTACTATTATCCACCCATATAGATGAGGAAACAGGCTCAGAGAATGAGATACCTTACTCAAATTCACACAGCTAGTTGGCAAGGGGGGCCTGGATCCAAATTCTGTGCTCCTTTGATTTCACTATGCTCTATTTCCACTGAGCAAGTGGGTTCCCTGGTGGGGCCAGGGAGGTGGCTCTATGGCTATGAGCCAAGATGTTAGGCCAAGTCAAGGTCATGGACTCTTGAGATCAGCCCTGGGGCCAACAGGCTGCCAGAAGTGACAGAACAAAGAAAGGAAAGGAAGGAGAGAAACAGGAGACAAATCTTGATGGCTTCCCCATATTGCCATTGTCCTACTTGGGGAGTTCCACCTTCATCTGTTTTACCTTTTTTTTCCTTTACCTTCGAGCTCTACGTCTCTTTATCAGTAAACTAGCCTTGCAGACAAGTGCAAACTGTGCCAGCCCTTAGGCTGCAAAGGAAATGAAGTTGGCATTCTGTAGTCCTCACCTGGCATGAATCACACGCAGCCCCAAGGGACCGGGACAAGGTACATGTCAGACTGATGGGCTATTGTCTGGAGCCTTGAGAGAGGAAAAAGGGAAGGCTGCTTGCAGGAGAAAGGTGAACAGGCTGGCCCTGGCCCAAGAATGACAGAGGCGCCTTGCTCCTGCCACCCGGCTCTGCTCCTCTGGCCCAGGAACAATAACAAGGCGCTGTCAGGAAGTGACACTGAAACGCCATTCCCCTTATACCTCGTTCAGCCTCTGGCAAAAGGAGGTTCCCGGAGGGAATATTTTTAGTTTGACAAATGAAAGCCTGGGACCGAGGACAGGAGGGATTAAGGGAGCTCTTCTCTGACACTCCTGGAGACGGGGAGATGATGAGTCAGATACAGAGGGCTTAGGCACGACTTCTCAAGACATTCCTCAGGCATGAGCACAAGCCAGCCGCTCGAATTCCTCCTGCAAGGCCCGCCACCCGGCAGTCAGGGCGGAGGGGCCAGGCCAGAGGAGCAGCTCTGCTCTGTCTTCCTCTTGGCACATTGTTGGACAGCAGCTTTGGAAGATCAAAGCAGCCGCCTGTGTTGCTTTCCGGAACTGGGACTCAGGAGGCCTGGGTTCAAGTCCAGGCTTCACCATTTGCCGGCTGTGACATTAAGTGTCCTCATTTCTCCCTTTATGCCTCAGTTTCCTCATCACCAAATTGAGAGTATTATAACACCTTGGAATTATTATTATGAGGTTGTATATTTGGAAAAAAAAAACCTTGAGAATGCAGTGTTCAAAAGCATTGTTTTTCTGTATTGCTCCCGGTACCCCATATGCAGATGGACTCAAAATCTCACACTGGTGGCCAGGTGCAGTGGCTCACACCTGTAATCCCAGCACTTTGGGAGGCAAAGGTGGGTGGATCACCTGAGGTCAGGAGTTCGAGACCAGTGTGGCCAACATGGTGAAACCCTGTCTCCACTAAAAATACAAAAATTAGCCAGGCATGATAAATAGGTGCACGCCTGTAATCCCAGCTACTGGAGAGGCTGAGGCACGAGAATCACTTAAACCTGGGAGGCAGTGGTTGCAGTGAGCCGAGATTGCACCACGGCACCCCAGGCTGGGCAACAGAGCGAGATTTGGTCAAAAAAAAAAAATCTCACACTGGTAACAATAATAACCAGTATCTATTGAGTGCTTCTTATTTACCAGGCTTGTGCCAACTGCTCTCACATCCAACCCTCTCAATAGTTCTGTGAGGTAAATCTAATCGTTTCCACCTTCTAGACAAGTATACTGAGGCTCAGAGAGGTGGCATGGGCTGCCTAAGGTCACAGAGCTAACAGATGGTAGGCTGACATTAGACTCCAGCTCCCCCGACTCTGAAGCCCACTTTTCTTTTTTTTTTTTGAATTATTATTATACTTTAAGTTTTAGGGTACATGTGCACAACGTGCAGGTTTGTTACATATGTATACATGTGCCATGTTGGTGTGCTGCACCCATTAACTCGTCATTTAGCATTAGGTATATCTCCTAATGCTATCCCTTCCCCCTCCCACCACCCTACAACAGTCCCCGGTGTGTGATGTTCCCCTTCCTGCGTCCATGTGTTCTCATTGTTCAGTTCCCACCTATGAGTAAGAACATGCGGTGTTTGGTTTTTTGTCCTTGCAATAGTTTGCTGAGAATGATGGTTTCCAGCTTCATCCATGTCCCTACAAAGGACATGAACTCATCATTTTTTATGAAAGCCCACTTTTCAAATCCCTGTGCTGGGAACCCTCAGCCTGGGCCTGGACCCAGCAGGAGAACAAGATCAAGGCAGTGCGCTGGGCCAGGCACGAATCGGGGAGCCAGAGGGAGGGGAAGGAGCAGAACAGATAAAGAAATCGGAGGCGGAGCCAGGGTTCAGATGCAGAGCAGCAAGTTGAAGGAGCAGGGAAAGCACCAGGGGCTGGAGCCTGGAACCCTGGCAGCTGTCCACACTTGGTACAAACATGCTTATGGCAATATGGTGGATTGCTGGGGCAGGGAAGGGTGGGTGCACTTAAAAGTCAGACTCCGCTCATCTGATTGGAAGAGAGAATGAGGCAACTAACCATCTGTAGATAGGCTTATTTCTCACTTTTTAAACAGCTGGTTTGGGTGGGTGCTCCCAGGGACTCAGCGCCAAGTCATTGGGTGAATTCTCCCCAAAATATGTAAAGCCATGATGAGCAACCCACCCCACAGGCCACACATGGCCCACCTAGTGTCATTGGGTCCATGATTTAATTTGGGGATGAATAGTAAGAGGCCATCAACGTGTACTGCCTCTCAAAAAATTCTGATAGTGATACTTCTTGTTGTTAAATTCAGTGTTACTTCACTCATTAGCATCCTTCTCTTACGTAGGTGATCTAACTCTTGAGAAATCACTTTTAATCCCCTCGTAGGACTTGATACAGTTATTTTGTTTTAAGCAGAAAACAAAAGATGGCTCTTAAAGTCAATTATTTTCTTCTTTAATTCACCCTCAGGAAGGAAGGAGAGGGTGAGAAAGGGAGGAAGGAGGTAGGGGGGGAAGAAGAGAGGCAGGCAAGCTACCACTGATGTTGAGTCTCAACATCCTCAAACTGCAGACCATGAACTCTTTTCTCTGTGCACTCACAGGAAGGTCGTCCTACTGCCTCCTCGGCCAAGCTAAAACCCAAGAGACTTCTCACCATTCCTCTCTCTCCTTCTCCCAGGGATATCACCCCCAGCATCACTGCTAGGGCTCAGGATATCACTAGTATTCCCAACATCACTCAGTGTCTCCCTAGAAGACCTGTGAGGAGTCTCCTCTCAGACCTCAGTGTCAAGGCAAACAGCAAGTGGCTGCCTTTACCCGGTAGGTGATGTGAGCGTGTTAGAGGGTCATGTCCTCATGTTTGCGTTGGTCACTGAAAATGTTGAGAGTGGATTTTGCATCTTTCCTTTCAGGATCTCACAATGTGAATGTAGGTTCTCCTGCAAGTGTCCCCACTGACAAGACATGGGACCTTGGGCAAGTCATTTAAATTCTGTGAACCTTATCTGTAAAAGAGAGTTAATTACCACTTGCCTCATACGGCAGATGTGGAAGTGAAATTTAGATGATAGATAGATAGATAGATAGATGATAGATAGATAGATCGATCGATCACATGTGCCTAGCATATAATAGGTCATCAATAAATGATAGGTGGTGTTACTATTATCCACAGCAGCACCCTGACACACTATGTATAGTAAATTTTCTTTTTTTTTTTTTTTTTTTTGAGATGGAGTCTCGCTCTGTCACCCACACTGGAGTGCAGTGGTGCCATCTTGGCTCACTGCAAGCTCCGTCTCCCGGATTCACACCATTCTCCTGCCTCAGCCTCCCAAGTAGCTGGGACTACAGGTGCCCGCCACCATGCCCGGCTAATTTTTTGTATTTTTGGTAGAGATGGGGTTTCACCGTGTTAGCAAGGATGGTCTCAATCTCCTGACCTGGTGATCCACCCACCTGGTCCTCCCAAAGTGCTGGGATTACAGGCATGAGCCACTGTGCCCGACCACTAAATTTTCTTTTACTGCATTTTATTCAACTACCTTTCTTTTTCTATTTCACAGAATCTCTATCTTTTTACTTTTCATCTTATGGTAGTATGTGTTTGTGAGGTTTGTGGGAGGGAGTTGCAATCCACCTTAATATTGTGGAGCAGAGCAGGTCAAAAAAACCAAACAACTGTAATACTAAAATGAGGACTGTTTTTCCCAGACTCTGCAGCTAGGTTGAAGTTGTTGCCAAGCTCTTTGACTGCAGAATCTCTTGAATATTAAGGAATGTGGGGCATGGGGGTAGGTGTGGCAAGGACACCAGTGAGGAAAGAGGGATCTTGCTTGGGATGCAAGATTGAGACCTACAGGAAGTAGGGAACCTTTGCCATGCCAGGGCACTTCCAGGAGCTGATGGCTTGGTCTTCCTTTCGATAGCCACTGACCAGGTTCTCTCATGGGGACATGGTCTCAGCGACCAGCTTTTCCTGCATGTGCTGTTCTCCTGCTCCCAGCTGGCCCACCCTCTCTTCCATCTGTATGCTTCTGTTTTCTTATGGTTTCTACAGCCTGCTTCTTGGGTTCCAGAGGGCCCAGGGGGCTATGACACCCTGTCTGTGTGTCATAAACCTTCAGCTTCAGCCACCTCTGCCACCAGCCTCCTTCTCCTATCATTTCCTAGGTCAAATTCTCTAAGGAAGAAATATGATGGCATACACTCATCCTTCTCTAAACCTGTGTCCTAGTGGTGGACTCTGTAAGGGATGCCACTGAGTCCCACCCTTGGGGATTCTATGGGGCCAAAGAGTTGGGATGGGGACAGAACATGGAATAATCAGCCACCTATTTGGCTGCCCCTTGAGCAGGGATATGAGAGATATGGCTTTCCCCTAACAGGGAGGCCCCATGGTTGACATGTGGGGATACCTTGGCCTCCCAAGTGGCCTTCCTGCAGTGTCCACCTGTACTTACGCTTTGCCCTCAGGGTCTAGACTTGGGACCCAAATCCCAGCCCCACCACTGACCAGCTGCTTTGTTTCAAGCAAGAATTCTTTCCGACTCTCAGATTTCTTATCTGTGAGTAGTGATCCTGATAGTATCAACCTCAAAGGGTTGTGATGTGGAGTAAATAAGATTATCGGAACACAGCCTAAAACATAGCAAACACTCAACACCTACAAGTTGCTATTTATTGCGATTGCCATTAATACAATTCAGCGTTGGGTAGAATCAGCTCAAATCCCATTTGAGAACTCTTTAAGCCTCAGTTTCTACATCTATGCCAACGTGCTTCTAACACCTTCCTTGCAGGACTGGTGCAAATGCTAATGTATGCAGCGATCTCAAGCAGTACCTGGTAGACACTAATATTAACAAATGCTTACTCTTTTCTCCCTCATTCTTTATGAGGTGCCCCTTGACTGTTTTCCTAAAAAGCCATTCTCCTCCCCATAAGGTACCTCTAGAAGTATCCTATAAAGAGCTCATCCCTTTGGCTCTTGGAACCAATCATTGGCTAAAAACTCATCCTCAAGAAGCCATAAGATGGTAGAATAGGTAGAAAACTTGGAGTCCCACTGACCTTATCATTTACAGATGGGGGAAACTGAGGCCAATGATAAGAGGTAATAGACCCATGTGAGAAAGGGGCCAACCCAGAAACAAGACCCTGCCTCTCCTGATTCCCAGTCCAATGTTTATGCCACACTTTATTTGCCCTCAGTAGATTTCTCCATCTGAGGTTCCCTTTCTCTAGTCATTAAATACACTCACGCCCACGCTTGTGCTAGCAGAACCATCCCTGTGAAGAATTAAAAGCAAAGACTTTGAGGCAAACTGAAAGGGGAAAGAAAAGCAGCCCCAGCGACAGCGGGAAAGCAGCAACAAGCAGGCCCACAGCCTTGTCCCTCACAGAGCCAAGCCCATGGCTTAGCTATAACAAGAGTGACTTGGGAATTATTAAGGAAAGGAGCCTTTAAACCACGACGTCATAAGAATGGCGGGTGTCTGTGGGCCTTGAAAGAGAAAGGGGATTAGGCCAGTGTTCTAAGGCTGAGCCGTTACGGCCTTGAGGTCCCCAAAGCAGACCACCTGCCCTGCCTAAGAAATGTTCACCAAAGCACTAACATGAGAAATGAATTTTTAAATTTGACATTATTAAAAACCATCAGCTCCAATTTCAAAGGCTGACAAGGCTGCCCCTGCTCCCCTACCCGCCCAGGCCCAGCCCATCCCACCAGAACAACTAACCCGTGACATCAGAGCCTGCCCTGGGGAGATAGTCTGGTAAATTAGCACTATCTACAGAGGCGGAGGATGGAGTTACAACCTCATCAACTGGGGAGAATTTGGGACTCCCTGGCTTAGCTCACACTCTCAGTTGCTTGTCACAATGCCTATGCCCAGAACTTCTGGGTCTTGACAGCAAATCTCTTGCCTCCTACACTCCTACAGAGTGGGATCCCAAGCCCCAGAGAGGAGGTCAAAGGCATCCATGGGGAAGGCAGGTGGGTTCCCAGCCACTAGCCCTCTCAATCCCACTTGCTAAAATAGCTCAGAACTTGCTCTCCCTTTCATCCAGGGGTCCCCAACTTGGGCTAAACTTGGGATGCTGCCCAGGTCCAGAATCTTGACACTGGTGCTTTTTCAAAACCCCCCCCCAGGAGACAGCAGTGAGCAGCCATGGTGGGAGCCTCTTCTGCGGTCAATCCACTCTTCACACTGCAGCCAGACTGTTCTCTCCAAAGCACGGATCTGTCAACACATCCAAGGGGAGGGACCCCAACTCCTTCCCTTGGGGTCCAATTTCCTTCTCCATTGACCTAGTCCTCCACTCCTGCCCCATCTGCTTTCACTCCCCCTTACACTCTAGTCATTGGCCTAGTTTTTTTTTTTTTTTCCCCATCTTTTTTTTTAATTGAGACTGGCTCTGGCTCTGTTACCCAGGCTGGAGTGCAATGGTGCGATCTCGGCTCACTGCAACCTCCACCTCCCAGGTTTAAGCGATTCTCCCAACTCAGTCTCCCGAGTAGCTGGGACCACAGGCATACACCACCACACCCATCTATTTTTTTGTATTTTTAGAAGAAATGAGGTTTTGCCATGTTGCCCCGGCTGGTCTCAAACTCCTGAGCTCAAGTCATCTGCCCGCCGCAGCCTCCCAAAGTACTAGGATTACAGGTGTGACCCACCTAGCTTGGTTGGATCTTCATTTTCTTTCTTTTTTTTTTTTTTCTTTTTGAGATGGAGTTTCACTGTGTTGCCCAGGCTGGAGTGCAGTGGCGCTATCTCAGCTCACTGCAACCTCTGCCCCCTGGGTTCAAGTGATTCTCCTGCCTCAGCCTCCCGAATAGCTGGGATTACAGGTGCCCACCGCCACTCCTGGCTAATTTTTTTATTTTTAATAGAAACGAGGTTTCGCCACGTTGGCCAGGCTGGTCTCAAACTCCTGACCTCAGGTGATCCACCCTCCTTGGCTCCCAAAGTACCATAATTGCAGGCCTGAGCCACTGCGACCAGGCTGGATGTTCATTTTCTAAACAAACCACCTCTTTTGACTTTGGGGCTCTAACTATTCCATCTGCCTGGAATGCCGAACCTTGCTCCCACCCATACCTAGGAAAGTTTTCCTTAACTTTCAATGCTCAACATGAATGTCTCTCTTGCCCCACACTGTATTCATTGTTTCCTGGTGATAGTCAAAACCCATCCTTCAATAGCATTCACCATGAGGTAGTTGCCACATAAATGGTAATTTTACATATTCTAATTCACTTCATCCTCACCACAACACTTCAAGGTAAGTATTATTATCATCCACACTTTACAGATGAGTAAACAGAGGCAAGGAGACATGAAATTACTTGCTCAAGATCACAGGGCTAATGACTGATGAAGGAAGGCTTGAACCCCGGCCTCCTGGGTCCAGAATCCACTGTGCTATAGGCCACCACATAGTGCTACCTTTTCTTTTCTTCCTCGATTGTAGAGAAATAGAGAAAAAAGAAAAACCAAAAAGGAAATCTTACCCACCAAACACCAAGCTCCTTGAATGCAGGAGTTGTCTTTTATTATTATAATTATTACAATAGTCTAAGTATTATTATTCAGTATTATTAATAGATCACTACATTAGTAGAAATTACAATTACTCTCACATATGTATGGATTATTCTCTCTGTGTGTGTTCATGCATTATCTTCTCTATAACTCAACAACCACAGGAGGATGTGTATTATTTTTACTTTATAAATAATCTGATTTATCTATAGGCTTTGTGAAGTTAACACCCAAAGTCACCCACCCCTACCCTAAATTCTCCACTACTTAGCACAGTCAAGATGCAAAGTCAAGACTCAATGATCTGTTTGATTAATCCGAATGTCTCATTGTAGGCCTCTACATTTGAGTTCTAATACAACCTATTAATACAAGATTGCAACTTCCAATAACTAGGAGCTATTACCTCCCTACTATGTGCCAGGAGTGGTGCTGAGGGCTCCATTGGCATCAATTTGTTTATTCTCAAAACCCACTGGGGCAGGGCCCATTGTTTGACTCATTTTTCAGATGTCTCACAGAGACTTGGAGAGGTTGTGTGATGTGCCCAAGGTCACAGAGCTGGCTAGAAGCAGGGCCAGTGGAGGAGCCCTGCTCTTTGGGGGCTGTGTTCCCAGGCTCTCTTCTACACTGAGAATAGAAGCGCCAGAGACAGAGGTGGGGATGGTGCGGGGCAGAGGGGAGGGGGAGGCTATGAGAAGCATTCCATCAGATACAACTTTCTCAGACATTTCAACGGATTCCTCAGTCCCTGTAGGACCAGATTGTCTCTACGGCAAATGATGACATGAACCGTCCAGTTGCTCCCAGTGACATCTTACTTCTGCTCCTTCCGGGCCCCTGCACAGGCCCCTGTGCATTCCTGGTGACGTCACCCAGCTGTGCTCCCTCATCTCCCGAAGGAAGCTCTGTCACAGTCAGGAAGGGGGAGGGCCCGGCGGGGGTGCAGAGGGATGGCACGGAGACAGGCCGCCTCTTGGCGCCTGAAGGAATGCGTTCTGGCCTGGCCGAGTTTGGGGAGGGTCCCCAAGCAGGTCACTTCCTGATGATCAGAAGGTGGACGCTGGGGCCTGAAATGCCCAGGCTCGAGATGAAAAATAATCCAACTGAATAAATAAATCACCAAAGAGAGCAGCAACCACTGTCTGCCAAGAAATTTAATCCTGAATGTGGAGAGAGTTGATGGGGGTTGGGGGACAGGGAGGGCTGAGGTTCTGAAAAGATTTAATTGGTGATAGGGCCCTAAGAATATGTAAATAGTCTCTTGGTTTCTGTCCTAAAAGGAGAAACAGATGCCAAGGACTCCAAGCTGAGCTTTCTTATGAAAATCACTAAGACCCCAGAATGCCATTTAAAATGTATATAATTTGATTGTTATCTCCTATGGGGAAGGGCTCCTTGCTCAAGGTTTCCTTTTACATCAGCCCCCGCCCCCCATTGTAAGACTCAAGGCTCCATTTTCTGTCCCCCTTTCCCCCTTCCCCTCCTGCAAAGCCCTACAACCAGCTCCAGTTGGAGAAGGCAATGGAGTGTTCAGTGTGGCGGTGTGCACTTTTAAGATCTCAAAAGCCTGTGGCTAAACCTTTAACTCAAAGACAATAGAAATAAGGTTAACAATTTCCAAGTCCAGCCTCTGCTAAGAAATGTCCAGTGGCAAGGAATCAGTTCCCTGTTTCTCCCTGGGCAGCCAGTCCTATTAGTTTGGACATTACCGATTCTTAGACTGCTCCCCCATATGTTGAATTAAATTTGTCTCCTTAAAACTTTTCACTTTTACTCCTTGGCACGACACAAACACAATGGATCATTCTTTCCCATGGCAAGCCCTTCTAGAAGTGCTCTGGGAGGTCAGATATATCGGACCCTTAAAGATAAGAAGTGGAGGTTGTCATGGAAGGAGCTTGGAGGTGAGAAGAAGTCAGGACACCTGTGTTCTAGGCCCAATTTTACTTCTTGAATGTTGAGGGCCTCAGTTTCCCTGTCTTTAAAATCGGAAGACTGATGCCTGCCCTTTGCCAATGGGTTGAGGATAAAATGAGAAAGGGGAGACCATCTATTTTGGACATAAAATAATCCCATAAAAGTGAGTTATAATTAAAACACCACCTGAACCTACAGAAGTGATGGGATGGGGCTGCGTTTCCTCCCCTGCAAATTGAGGGGGTTGAACCAGTTATCTCCGGAGTTCCTCGAGCTCTGATGGGCAAGAAGTCTCGTGTGATTGGGAGGAGAACAGAGTGGCAGTTTTTCAGGCTTGTGCACCTCAGCAAGCACTGGCCCATTTGTCTCTGGCCAGGGTGGCTCCTGTGAGCAGATAGGATATTTCCAGAAGTGCAGAGGAAGAGAGGGTAGAATGGCAGGAGGAAGTGTGGAAGGAGGCTTTCCTCATTTATTTAAGCATTTGGCAAGCTCCCACTGCAGGTAGCACACTGGACAAAGCTCTGTGCAGGAGAATTCCCCCAACAGTGGGAGGTTTGCCAATGGGCCACATAAGATGATTTAGCGTGGTGAGGGAGGCTGAATATGCCCCCCAAAGCAATCCACATCCTAATACCCAGAACCTGTGGATCTGTTACCTTACCTAGCAAAAGGCAACTTTGTAGATGTGATTAACATTTGTAATCAGTTATCTTGGACTCTCCAGGTGGGCCCAATATAATCACAAGGGTCCTGATAAGAGGGAGGTGGAAGGATCAGTCAGAGAAGGCCACGTGATGCTGGAAGCAGAGGTCGGAGGTCAGAGTATGCAGGACATGAGCCTCTAGAAGCTGGAAAGGATAAAGGGACAGATTTTCCCCCAGAGCCTTCAAAAGGAACACAGCCCTGCTAACTTATTTTGGACTTCTGACCTCCAGAACTGTAAGAGAATAAATCCATGTTGTTCGAAGCCACTAAGTTGGTGGTGGTTTGTTACAGCAGACTTAGGATGTTTTAACTCTATTACAGCACATGGGCCAGGTAAAAGACACATGTATCTGTATACAGAACAACACATCAACCCAATTTGATTCCACTCAAGGTCTTTGCACACACTGTTCCCTCTGCCAGGAAAGCTCTTCCCCTAAATCGTCACACAGCTCCCTCCTTTCACCTCTGTGATTTCTGCTCAAGCTTCGGGTCCTCAAAGACTCTTTTCTGGCTGCTCTATCTAAAATTGTGCCATGCATGTCACCACCACTCCCTAGCTGTTCCAGTGTTTTTCAAACTGCAGGCTGCAATCCATTCCTAGACTGTACAACCCATCTAATGTGGCCCATAACCAGCATCTTCTACAATAAAACAGAAGAGAAAATATCAGAACACATCATGTGTAATAAAGGTAAGTAGTGTTTCTTAACATTTTCATTTCTCTTTTTTGTATGCTTGTGTGTACATTGGGCTGCAGTGTAAAATCAGTTTCTTACTAGGAATCAAAAATTTTGACCTAATAAATTACCCTGCTGAGTTTTCTTCAGAGCAGCAGATGTTATCTGAAACTCTCTTCTGTATATATTTATTCTCCATCTCCTCCAAGCAAATGTAATCTCCATAAGAGACAGACTTTGCCTGTTCCTTTTTTCTTTGCTGCATCCCCAGCACATAGAACAGTGCCTGTACCCCATAGGCATACAATCAATATTTGTTGAACAAATGGATGAATGAATTAGTGAGCCCATGATTTCATGAATATTATTGTTTAGGACAGAAGCAACATCTCTTAAAAGTGAGTAAATTTAAAGGAACATATTAAGTAAATAGTAATACAAGAGGTACCCAGCGAGGCAAAAATCATAAAGATGGGGATATTGAAATACTAAACTTGGGGACATAAATATTCCCTGCTCTTGTGGAACCTTCAAGCTAGCTGGTGAAACTAGCTGCAGAAGGGCTAAAGAAAGGACAAATCGTGTCCCAGAATGTTGGAGATCACGTCCGCCTCCTCTCGTTTCACCAATAAGAATGCCGCAGCCCAGAGGGCAAAAGTGACTTCTCCCAGGCCACAGAGCAGCCAGCAGCAGAAGCCACAGCAGAACCCCACGTCCCGCCTCCTGGGGACAAGCTCTCTCTCCTTTCAGCCCAAATGACAGCTTTGGGCACACTGAGTCTCAGTCAGTTTCCTTTCAACCCAAACGCATTTGGGCCCCTAACTCCAAAAATCCAGGGCAGGAAAGTCCATCCTAATTCTAGCCTCACCCTCCCCACCCCCTGCTCTCATCCAGTGCTTTTTTTTCTCTTCTGTAACATACTGTCCGGGAATTTACAGGCAATGCCATGTAGTAGAAAGATACCCAGCTCAAGAATCAGACACAACTGGCTTCCAATAGGCCTGTGTCTATTCCTTATGAACCAGGAAGCTTAGGCATGTCTCTTAACCTCTCTGAGCTTCACTTTCCTCACCTGTAAAATGGAGCTTATAAATAAAATAGCTCTGGCCGGGCACGGTGGCTCATGCCTGTAATCCCAGCACTTTGGGAGGCCAAGGCGGGTGGATCACGAGGACAGGAGATGAAGACCATCCTGGCCAATATGGTGAAACCCTGTCTCTACTAAAAATACAAAAATTAGCTGGGCGTGGTGGTGGGTGCCTATAGTCCCAGGTACTCAGGAGGCTGAGGCAGGAGAAATGCTTGAACCCAGGAGGCGGAGGTTGCAGTGAGCCCAGATCGCACCACTGCACTCCAGCCTGGGTGACAGAGTGAGACTCCTTCTCAAAAATAAAGAAATAAATAAATAAATAAATAAATAAATAAATAAAATACCTCTGTAAACTGCCTAGAAGAAAGTAGGTTCTCAGGAAATGTTGATTCTCTTATGCTTTCTGCCAAGAGATTTATGCATTATTATTGTGGTTTCATCTTTAACAAGTGCCCACAGAGGATGGACACTGTTCAGATGTCTTCACTGACAAGCCAGCCAGGAAGCATCATCTTCCAGTGTCAGCTCCAGGCACTCCGGAACAGCTGTCCCTGCAAGAGGAACTCTGTCCTCTGAGGTGGAGGGCACTCATTCCAGCGCGATGAGACACTAAAGCAACCATGCAGGTGTCAGAACGTGAATGAGCTGCTCAGGAATGGTGACAGGCCCCCTTCCAGTGCTGAGGGTCTGATTTCCCCCTCCCTTTCCCACTAAGGTGCAGTCTAGCCAGAACCGCAGGATGACTCCTGTGGGCTCCTTCCTCCATGAAACAAACATGAACGCACATATTTTATAACTGCATTGGTATAGAGACAAAAGTCAATATATCATAAAACATTTTCTTTGAACTAAAAGTTCATTTTTTTTCTGATTTTAAAAGAAATTAAAATACATTCATGGGACCCTAAAACTATTCTTATATCCTCTGAGCACTGTGCCTGTGTGTGGTACCCAAGGGATAACTTGGCCCTGCTCCAGCCTCCCTTTGCTCACCTCTTCCACAGGGCAGGCCAGCTCTGTATTGATTAACTCTGACTTAGAACATAATTTGTGTGTTGTTTTTGTTTGTTTACAGACAGGATCTTGCTCTGTTGCCCATCCTGTGGCACCATAATGGCTCACTGCAGCCTTAAATTCCTGGGCCCAAGCAATCCTCCCGCCTCAGCCTCCCCAGTAGCTGGGACTACAGGTGTGCACTACCATGGTTGGCTATTTTTTTTTTTTCAGAGATGGGGTCTTTTTATGTTGCCTAGGCTGGTCTCAAACTCCTGACCCTGAACGATCCTCCTTCCTCAGCCTTCCAAGGTGCTGGGATTATAGGTGCAAGCCACCGCACTGGGTCTACCATTCTTTACAGTGAGAAAAACGTGTGTCCCTTGAGCTTCCACTCTGTTTGGCCCCAGTCTTAAGTACAGAGAAAAGAGAGCTCCTGTCGTCCTGTACGAGGTCAGCTGTCTGTAGTGGGTGGAATGGTGGCCCCCAAAGATATGTCCACGTCCCAGAACATCTGAATGTTGCCATATTTGGAAAAAGGGTCTCCGAAGATATAATTAAGGATCTCCAGGTGAAATCATCCTGAGATTATCCAGGTAGGCCCTAAATCCAATGACAATATATGTATAAGAAACACACAGAGAAGGCACGCTGGGAGAAGACAAGATGCTGTAAAGATGGAGGCAGGGATTGGAGTGATGCAGCCTCAAGCCAAGCAAGGCCTGCAGCCACCAGAGGCTGGAAGAAGCAAGGAAGGATCACCCCCGAGATGGTTTGGATGTGCGTCCCCACCCAAATCTCATGTCAAATTGGAGGAGTGGCCAGGTGGGAGGTGACTGGATCACAGATTTCCCCCTTGCTGTTCTCATGATAGCGAGTTCTCACAAGACCTGATGGTTTAAAAGTGTGTGGCACTTCCCCCTTCACTCTCTCCTACCGCCATGTGAAGAAGGTGCTGGGTTCCCTTTACCTTCCATCATGATTGTAAGTTTCCTGAGGCCTCCCAGTCATGCTTCCTGTTAAGCCTGTGGAACTGTGAGTCAATGAAACCTCATTTCTTCATAAATTACCCAGTTTCAGGTAGTTCTTTAGAGCAGTTAGCAGAGACTAACACACCCTGCTGGAGCCATTGGAGGGAGTCTGGCCTTGCCGACACCTTGATTTCAGACTTCTGGCCTCCTGAACTGTGAGGGAACAAATTTGTGTTGTAAGCCACTCGATCTGCGGTTGTCACAACAGCCCTAGGAAACAAATATATCGTCCATTCCACAGTGCTCCTGCCCCAGGCTCCTGCCTTGTGGAGCTGTAGAAAGAACAAGCGCTTCAAAGTAGGCTCTGAATCTGACTCTGTCAGTGAGTATCTGAGTAAATTGTCCTACACGGGACAAAAAAAGTATTGAATTTTTTATTTCCATTTATGTAGTTACAACTGACAATCTAGGCCAACATGTATCTCCTTGAAAAAGAAGGAAAATTAAAAGGAAAGATGACTTATAAGTCCAGAAACAAGAAAATGCAAGTGATATTTTCCAGAAGGGTCACATGAATTATCCCGTAAGTATAAGGTGAACATGTTGTTTCCACCAAGAGAGTCGCTGAGGTGGGAAAAGGCCAATGAATAACATCATCTCTCAAGAAAAAAAAAATGGTACAGTGCTCTATAGTGGCATAGAGATATCCACATATCCCCCACAGAAACCCTGGCAAACCCTTGTGTGGTTCCTAGAACCATACTTCTCTGTACCCTATTAACTCATATGTAAAATGGGGACAAATATCTCTACCTTACAGGGTTGTTTAGAGGATTAGAAATAATAACTAGAAAATGCCTAGCTCGGGCTTAACAACAGAGGGAATCATCAAGTCCTGTTGGGCTCCAGGAATTGAGCCCAACACAGGCCTCTTCCTTGCTCAGATTCCTGTGTAGCCTGGTCCTGACATTTGGGGAGAAGATGGGATGCCTGGAGTTTTGAGGAGAGGAGCCAGCTCTAAAGGGAGTGAATTTGAGAAAGATTCCCAACTAGGAGGCAGTGTTCATCTTGGCCAAAAGGCCTGGAGCATCCAGGAGTCCCCTTGGAAAAAACCTGGGGTCCACTTTCTTCTGAAAAATCAAGCAAACATTTGATTCTTTTCAGATATTTTCTATTTGATTATTTAGACAAAGAGAATACGGGGAGTTGATGGAGGAGAAGGAAGAGCATCTTCATGAAGTCCCAGCAGAAGGGTCAGACCCGCAAAGAGGTCACAGGATGGG
Source organism: Gorilla gorilla gorilla (assembly GCF_029281585.2). Classification (NCBI taxonomy): domain Eukaryota; kingdom Metazoa; phylum Chordata; class Mammalia; order Primates; family Hominidae; genus Gorilla; species Gorilla gorilla. Next base: position 35,346,983 of record NC_073228.2, on the reverse strand, counting down.
CAGGACAACCTCAAGTGACTCTTTTTTCCATTTATGGGGGGACAAGGTCTTGCTCTGTCACCGAGGCTGGAGTGCAGGGGCACAATTATAGCTCACTGCAGCCTCAAACTCCTGGAATCGAGCGATCCTCCTGCCTCAGCCTCCCAAGTAGCTGGGACCACAAGCATGCATCACCACACCAGGTTATTGTTTTTATGTTTCATACAGATGACATCCCACCATGTTGCCCAGGTTGGTCTTGAACTCTCGGCCCCAAGTGATCCTCTCGCCTCGGCCTCCCAAAGTGCTAGGATTACAGGCATGAGCTACCATACCCAGCCCCTTTTTTGAGGTTGCAGGGAAGAGTATAAAGAGCAAGAAGTCGTAGGGATTCCAGGTAGTTGGGAAAAGAAGATGGGAATTACCAGTCTGGGCAAAGAGACATAGGAAGGCTAAGAATCCAGGGGCCACAGGAGGTGGGAAATGTGTAGGATGCAAAACAGGCAGTCAAAAGTCCCAGATCCCAAAGGCCGCCCTGAGGGCACCTGAAAACACTCAGCTCAAGTCTGATCTTTGCCAGGCTGACCCCTCTCTTGCCTGGACCTCCCCTTCTAAGTAACCCCCTAGGGGCTCCTGAGGGTCCGAGGCTGATGGCTGCAGAAGTAGGAGGCACCTTGCAGCACCTACAAGTACAGAGATGGGCCAGGCAGACCTCAGCCTGTCAATCAGTGGAAGAGGTAGGTTTAAATCTAGGTACTCAACTCCAGAGCCCATACTCTGAACAAGGATACTGGGTGTTCCCTCCTCATCTATAAAATGAAGACAATAACACCTTTCTCACAGGCTGTTTTGAGAATTAGAAACAACCCACTCACCTTCCCTAGCACATCCTAGACCATACACCAAAGCTTTCATCATGGCCAGTGGGACCATGCCTGGGCCAGATTCCCATCAGTCTCTGCTATAATTTGGATATTTGTCCCCATCCAAATATCATGTTGAAATATAATCCCCGATGTTGGAAGTAGAGCCTGGTGGGAGGTGTTTGGATCATAGGGGTGGATCCCTCATGCATAGTTTAGGCCATCCCTTTGGTGCTAAGTGTGCTCCTCTCCGAGTTCACAGGAGAGTCCAGTCATTTAAAAGCGTGCGACGCCTCCTTCCCCGCACTGTCACTCTCTGGCTCCTGCTTTCACCATGTGAAATACCTGCTCCCTCTTCGTCTTCCGCCATGACTGTAAGCTTCCTAAGGCATTCCCATGCCTCCTGTAAAGCCTGTGGAACTGGGAGCCAATTAAAACTCTTTTCTTCATAAATTACCCAGTCGCAGATACTTCTTTATAGCAACACAAGAACAGCCTCATATTGTCTCCCAGGATGTCAATGGCTGGGCACTCACTTTGTTAATGCTGTATTATACTCTCATTCTACTAAATGGTAATGCCTTTCCTATATCTCCCATTGTCTTACACAGGGCCAAAAAATATTGATTTTTTAAATTTCCATTTATGCAATGACAACAGTCAATCCAGGCCAAAACATGCTTGAAAAATGAGGAAAATGAAAAGATGACTTATAAGTCCAGAAACAAGAAGATGCACGTGATATTTACCAGAGGGGCCACATGAATTATCCCATAACTATAAGGTGAATATACTGTTTCCACCTAGAGAATCGCTGAGGTGGGAAAAGGTCAATGCATAATGTCATCTCTCAAGAAAAGAAATGGTACAGTGCCCTACAGTGGCATAGAGGGGCCCACATCCCTCACAGGACCCTGGCAAACCCGAGTTCTTTAAAACTTGGCCCAGGGGCCTGTCATTGCACAGGCATTTTCCAGACAATCTATCCCCACCCAGTCCAGGTAAGGTAGAGGCTGGAAGGGAGCTGTGCAACTCAACAGGCAAGGCCTCACTTCCTTTGAACCCCAGGAATCTGAAGATTTGGAATCAAGCAGACCTGGCTTCAAGTCCCTGGCTCTTCAACCTGTAACTGAGAACCTAGCTCCAATTATTTATAATAAATTCTCTGAGCCCTCAGTTGAATGGAGATGACAACTTTCTTGGGCTGTTTAGAGCCCAAATTAGGTGACTTGTGGAAACACAGTTTAGACAGACGGCAGGACTCAAGGACTGGTAGCTCTTATTTCAACAGGGCAAGCTTTTTTCCTGATCAAGTCTAGCGTTTCCCAGGCCGATGCTCTAAGACTATACGTTGGGCCAACAGCACCACCTGGTGGTCAGTATAAGATCTGGCAAATCTCGCCCGGGGCTTCAGACCTAGTCTGGTCCTAGGGAGGCTGGCGTCACACACACAAAAAAAGACTGTCCCATAAAGAGGAACCTGGTTGAAAGAGGCCCCACAGTCAGGAAGGAAGCATAACCTGACCTATTTTCTTCCCTAAGAGAAGAAAACCTGGTAGTGTCCAAGAAACTGAACACTGGGTTCCATCCACCTTAGGCAAGACATTTCACTTCTCTGAGCTTCCATTTCTTTATTTGTATAATGAAAACAATGATACTTTATTTGTAAGTATCAAAAATGAAATAAATCTAGGTCTAGTGGCAGGCATCTAGCAAACACTCATGGCAATTTTTTATGTTTAGGAAGCAACTGCATGTGTCTGATCCCTAAAAGCTTTACCTAATCTTTAGACAACATTATGTCTTGTGTGTTTGGGGCAAGTTTTCAAGAAGAAACACTCAGTAGCGAGCCCTCTCCTGGGCCCAGCTCCCTACCTCTGAAGCCACCCCCTGCCTCTGGGGCCACCGCTTCAGGGTCAGACCTGCTTGGGGAGCACCTATGAGAAGCTAGGGTTCTCGGGCACTGGCAAAGAAGGCGATCACCCATTCATTCATTCATCTAACAAAAGCACTGAACATTTGAGATACAAGGATGGTTTTGACATGGCTCCTGTCCCCAAGGAGCTTGCATTCTAACCGAGACAGCAGAATAATAAAGAAATACTTAATTGCTGTCCAGGCACGGTGGCTCGCACCTGTAATTCCAGTACTTTGAGAGGCCAAGGCGGACTGATCACCTGAGGTTGGGAGTTGAGACCAGCCTGATCACCACGGAGAAACCCCGTCTCTAATAAAAATACAAAAAATTAGCTGGGCGTGGTGGCGCATGCCTGTAATCCCAGCTACTCGGGAGGCTGAGGTAGGAGAATCGCTTGAACCCGGGAGACCGAGGTTGTGGTGAGCAGAGATTGCACCATTGCACTCCAGCCTGGGCAACAAGAGTGAAACTCTGTCTCAAAAAAAAAAAAAGAAAGAAAGAAAGAAAGAAAGAAGGAAGGAAGGAAGGAAGGAAGGAAGGAAGGAAGGAAGAAAGAAAGATTGAATTGCGACAGGCCAGGTACTCTGACAGAAATGTGTACTGTTTAGAAAGATAGCACAGAGGAGAAAGTAGCCAATTCATCCTGGGGGAGTCTGATGGATCGAACAGTTCAACAAACACAGGAAAGAACCTACCAAGCGCCAAGCACAATGGGAGGACCTGGAGATTCAAGGATGAGTAAAACCCAATCCCTTGCCCAAAGAGGTTGTGGTCAACCCGGGTAATGGAAAGATGCAGAGAGAACATGATGTGTGGTCTGGGACTGCAGGGGTGTTGGTTAGGGGAGCTTGAGGCAAAGGCAACAGCCTGAGCAAAGAAAGACTTAGAGTAGAGACGGAGCAGTGTCCACCAAGTGCCTTCTCCACACTCATCCTTTGTGTCTTCTGAGGTGCTTCCTCTGCTTTGGGATTCAGGAAATGCAATTTTTAAAATTCAATGCCATTTTTTAAGCCTGCTTATCCTCCACTCTGGTCCCTTTTCCCTGGGGTTGCAGATGTGCAAGGCCTGAATCACATCACCCAGAACATGCCCAGGCAAGCTCACTCCCTACTTATGTTGCCCTGGCACGGGCAACACCTCCATCCCCAACCCCCTCGGTTGTGAATCCTCTCTCCAAGGTGACCTTCTCACCAATGGCCTGGGACAGCTTCCCCAAGTCTCTACACCACTGTCCTCCCTCAACCCCCAAACTACCTGAGGCTCCAGTGTCCCTCTGCCCTACCAGCTGGAGGAGGCTGGGATGGAGGGACATGTTATAAGGGTGCTATGGTAGAAGAGGGGCCCACAGGTTCTAGGTGCCCTTGCTGATCAGTTCCAAGAGAAGTGAGTGGAAACTACCACCCAGGTAGCTTCATTTCCTAAGAGCCTACTGTGTTCATTCACTCTTCAGTGGCAGCCAAGCAAGGCAATTAAGGGCTTAGGGCCTGGATTTCACATCCAAGTTGTATCACTTCCTGGCTGGGTGGGCTTGGATAAGTCACTTCGACTCTCAGTGCCTCCATTTCTTTTTCTGTAAAGTGTAGACTAGGGCTTTTGTGAAGATTAAATAACATAAAGTACTTAGAAGGCTGCCTGGCACAGAGCAAGAGCTCATTAACCATTAGCTTTTGTACAACAATAATTATTTCTTGAGCATCTACCATGTGCCAGGACTGAAGCTGCAGCTGTGAACCAAAAAGACCCGGTCGAGAGACAAGCCATGAAAGTAAGACACAAATGTTGCTATAATCACCACTGTGATGGGCGTTATGAAGAAAATGGATAGTATTAATGGAGAAAATAAAAGGAATAAAGAGAGGCAATGGAATTGTTAATATTTTGTGGGTAGTGAAATTTAAGCTGAGACCGAAAGGATGGGTAAGAATGAAATGAGGAGCTGTAGGAATGGATGCCAAGGTCCTGAGGCAGCCAAGAACACTGAGCCATCAGGAACTGGAGGGAGAGGGCCAGTGTGGCTGCCTTGCAGTGAACAAGAGAGAAAGGACCCTCCAGCTAGGGCTGGAGAAGCAGGTAGAAGTCGGCTGCACCTGGGCCCTAAGGCTCGAGGAAATGAGCACTTTACTCTCAGTCAGTGGGAAGCCAGTGACGTGTTTCCTGACAGGGTATACTTTCACACGTGACTTAATTTACATTTTCAGAAGATCACTCTGCTGATTACCATAAGAATAGAACTGGGGGCATCAGAAGGGAAGTGATTATAAATAGGGAGGTGGCCAGGGCTAGTGCAGGGACACTGGAGATACACCTGCAGATATAATCAATGAATATGGTGACAGAACAGATACCAGAGATGAGGGAGAGGGAGGATGAAGATCACATTTAACCTGGGGAAAGACTGAAGGAGGCGCAGATGTCAAGCAAGACCAAGAATCAACTTTAGAGATGCCAGACAGATGCTCTATCTGCAAATGTGGAATTCCAAAGAAATGTACATTTAGGAGCAATAGGTCTAAGAGTGAGAGCACATAGATTTCATGTCAAGTCATGGGAATGAACAAAGTTACTTGGGGAGAAATTATAGAGAGAGAATAGAAGTGGGATCAGGATTAAAGACTTCAACATTTAGAAAGCAAGTAGAGAAACAAGAACTGGCAAAAGAGATCAAGAAGAAGCCAAAGAGATAAGGAAAACCAGGAGAAACTCATGTTTCAAAAAGGAGGCAATGGGCCACAGGGTCTATAGCTACTTCCACGTTAAGTAAGATGAAGACAAATAAGAAGCTATTGGATGGGTGTGTTGGCTGACGCCTGTAATCCCAGCACTTTAGGAGGCTTCAGCCCAGGCGTTTGAGAACCAGCCTGGACAACATAGCAAGACCCCTTTCTCTACTTTTAAAAAGACAGAGAGAGAAGGAGCCACTGTATTTGGCATCATGGCAGTTGTTGATGACCTTGGAAAGAGCAGCCTCATGGAGTGGCAGAACGGATGCTAGATTAGACTGGGTGGGTACTGGGGCAGATGTGTGCGCAGTTCTGTGTAGCAGCTTGAGTCTGGCATGGGTAGGGAGTAAAAGAAGGGTAGTAGCTAGATAGGGATGGAAGGGGTCAAAGGCTGTTTTTCACCCCTTTAAAAAGTTCAAAAAATTCAGCAGTTGTTAGAGCACTGGCTGGGATGATCTGTTAGAGAAAGCAAAAGAACAACACAGCAAAAGAGGGGATAATAGTAGAGAGAGGGCCTGAGAGGTCATATGGGGCTGGGTCCAGAGCACGTGTGGGCGGATGGGCCTATAAGGAGATAGAGGAGAAGCTGGTGGCCGATGGAGGTAGGTCTGTCAAATTGAACTGTAGAGAAGTGAGAACCCAGCTCTGTGCAAGGGCCTTCTACATTTTTTTTGGTTTGTTTTTTGAGACGGAGTCTCGCTCTGTCGCCCAGGCTGGAGTGCGGTGGCGCGATCTTGGCTCACTGCAAGCTCCGCCTCCCGGGTTCACGCCATTCTCCTGCCTTAGCCTCCCAGGTAGCTGGGACTACAAGCTCCCGCCACCATGCCTGGCTAATTTTTTGTATTTTTCAGTAGAGACGGGGTTTCAACGTGTTAGCCAGAATGGTCTCGGTCTCCTGACCTCGGATCCGCCTGCCTCGGCCTGCCAAAGTGCTGGGATTACAGGCATGATCCACCGCGCCAGGCCGGTCCTTCCACATTTAATCCTCAACATATATCCTAGGAAATTGGCTTTATTTCCCCAACTTGAGAAATGAGGGGGACGCAGCCCAGGAATGTTAAGTTGCTTGGCCCATTGTCCTGTTGTTGAGTAGCCGAACCAGAATTCAAACTGGGCTTTGTCCGACTTAAAAGACTCTGTCTTCTTCAGCATGTTACCCTGAAAAGCTCACAAAAAAGTACTCATTACAGAGGGGGAGCTCACTAAGTGTTCGTTGGATGAAGTCTTAGTTATAAGCACAAACTGACCCCAAACTGTTTTGATGTTGATTTGGATCTTGGCAGCAGCAGAGCATGGAACCCCCAGGGAATAAGAGGGGCTGGTAGAGAGGGGTTGCTTAGAAAGGAGTAGGGAGAGCTAAGATGAGACCAGGGTGGAAAGGCGGGTAAAAGAGGAACGACCAGCATAAATCCACTGGGATGCAGATCTCCACTAAGGCCTCTGGAAGTTCTCCAGTCTCTGAGCTCACCTCTTTCATCCCACTACACTAAAAAGTAACAGTGGGGCAGAGACAGGCTAGCTGTTTGCCAAGCCCATTTTCCCTTGGTCCTGGGCATGCAGGTAGACTACACTTCCTAGACATCCTTGATCCAGACACCACACACCAGAATACAGATGACCTGGGGTTCCCCTGGATTCCTAGCTTGCCAGATGTCACGGATTGGGAATTCCCAGCAGAGGTAGAGGCCCCCGGTATTATGCAGCCCTGGATTCTGGATCAAGCTCCAGCTCTATCACTCGCTAGCTCTGTAGTTGTCACCAGCTCACTTTATCTCTAAGATTATGAAACACTCATTGACGGGTTTTCCTCTAGCATTTCCTGTCTGTCAGGTCCATTATCCCATTAGACACAGGATTTTGCAGCATCTATTTCTTCAGAGAAAGAAAGCTACATCAGAAGCAAAGCAAACATTTTTGATTTTCAAAAATAGATAGACCCTGGAATCTCAGGACATAGCAATTACATGATACATCAGAATTAGGTTATTGAGCCAAGATTGATTAAAGAATCCCTCCATATGAAGAAGAAATGGTGGAGCTGGCCATGGTGGCTCATGCACTTTGGGAGGTGGAGGCAAGAGGATCACTTGAAGCCAGGAGTTGGAGACCAGCCTGGGTAACATAGCAAGACCTCATCTGTGCAAAAAAGAAAAAAATTGGCCATGCACCTGTAGTTGCAACCATTATTTCACATTCAGAATACCAGCTACTCGAGAGTCTGAGGCTGGAGGATTGCTTGAGCCCAAGAATTCAGAGGCTGCAGTGAACTATGATCATGCCACTGCACTCTTTCCTGGGCAACAAACTGAGACCCTATCTCAATCAATCAATCAATCAATCAATGCCAGGCAAAGACAGACCAGCTGTTTACCAAGTTCATTTTCTCCATGGTCCTGGGCGTGCAGGTAGACTACACTTCCCAGATACCTTTGCAGGTAGACATAGCCATGGGACTGAGTTCCAGCCAACAGAACGTGATTGGCACCGATGTGTGCACTTCTTTCAGGCTTGGACCTGGAAAGTGTTCCAAGTTCGATTCTTCCACACTCTTGCTTAATTCAGGACCTGATGCCATTATACCCAGCAACTTTGAAAGCCACGTGTTGAGGATGAGGGAGCTACAGATGGAAGGTATCTAGAGAGCCACCTGCCAATTAGGAACACCCATTTTGGCTTTCATATGACTGATGAAGAAGCTTCTACAGTGTTTAAACTATCATATGTTCTTGGCGTTCGCATCTAATACTGCCTTCGATAATACAATTTGAGATGAAACCCCAAGGGAAACACTGCAAGGCAGTGCAGGTGGCCACAGGGAAATAGAACTGGCCAACAATCCAGTTTTATCCCCACAAAACGATGGGAGCTCAAAATAGAAATTAAAGTTGACTATTTGCACATTGGAGTCTGTGGACTAAGATTTTTTTCTTGCTGCTTCTCCAATAATGGAGCTAAAAATGTGGTCCTTCCTTCCTCAGAGAGTTGTAAGAATCAAAATCAAATAATGTACTTCATAGTAAACTGTAAATTATTCTGAAATATAATATATCATTACTGTCATCATCATTATTAACTTTGGCCAAAGTTGATGGGGAAGGAATCTCAAGGGTCCAGATCAGGGGACATTTATAGCAGGAAGGCCAGACCCTTCTGCCAGCCCAAGGAAAAGGGGGAATGTCCACTCCTTGGATAAGGCCTATAATCCCAATTCACAAATCCTGAAGAAATGGCTCCTTCTCTATTCCTCAACCCCTATGCCCTTCCTCAAGCAAAAGCAGCCTTGTTTCCTAGAGATCTATCAGATGCTCCTGATGACAAAAGAGAAAGAGGACTTCTGATGGAGAACAGAACCCGAGAACGTGAAGGGTGTTACCACCTCACCCAGGAGGCAGGGCTGAGTCCACTTCACTCAGTCCAGGCTGCCTGGAGCCCACGCCCCACGTAGGAACAAGCTGATCTCCCCCTCCGAAGGAGGCTCTCAGCAAATGGGACCTACATCTGCCCATGGCAACTTACCTTCTTCACTATATTTGGTCCTTAATGGAGACATTGCTTTATGGAAATAAACAATAATTATTTCACATCCATAATCATAGCTTAAAATAATTAGTACATTTATTAAGCACTCACTGGGTGGCAGGGACTTTATTAAAAATGTTAATACCATGTGTCCTCACAAAAATTATTATTATCCTCATTTCTTTTTTTTTTTCTTTTGAGACAGTCTCACTCAGTCACCCAGGTTGGAGTGCAGTAGCATGATCTCGGCTCACTGCAACCTCCACCTCCCAGGTTCAAGCGACTCTTCTGTCTCAGCCTCCTGAGTAGCTGGGATTACAGGCACTCACCACAATGGCCAGGCAAATTTTTGTATTTTTAGTAGAGAAGGGGTTTCACCATGTTGGCCAGGCTGGTCTCGAACTCCTGACCTCAAGTGATCCGCCCGCCTTGGCCTCCCAAAGTGCTGGGATTATAGGCGTGAGGCACTGCGCCTGCCCTTATTATCCTCATTTCAAAGATGAAGCACCTAAGACTCAGAGAGGCCAGGTGACTTGTCCTAAATCACAAAGCTTGATTGTGGCAAAGTCAGAATTCAAATCTATGACTGCCTGACTTCAGAGGCCAAGCTCTTTTACTCAGTAAGCTATATGGCATCTTATTTTCTGTTTATGTTGTTACAGGCATCGGCCATCTGTTCTACACATGTGGGGCATCTGATGCTTTTTAAAAGAGAAACATTATTATCAAGTCTCATCGGCCTCCTTGTTTTGCATGGTACCATGTTAACTAAAACTCATGGATATCATCACCATGTTCTCACTTTACAATTTTCAGTTGCCATGGAGCTGTGCAAAGTGAGAACAGCCTGTGTTATCCTCGTTGCCATGATCAGAGTATCAGACTGCAATCATGCTGCATAACAGGCCTTTCCAAAACTCAGTGACCTACCACCGAAAGCATTTGATCTGTGTCACTCTTGGGTGTCTGAGGTGGCTGGGGCAGCTCTGTGTCAGGCTCCAGGGCAGCTGTGCTTGGCTCCAAACTCTGGGTTGGGTTCATACCTATGCGTGTGTCTGCACCTTCTTCTTGGACCAGCAGGTAGCAGGGCGTATTCTTCTCATGGAAGATCCTAGGAGTTCTGTACAAGAGGCCAAGTTGTTCTAGAACATCTAAGGCCTCTGAACACTCTTAGCATCCCATTGGGCAAAACAAGTCAGCTAGCCAAGCTGACATCAATGAGGTGGAAACGTGTACTCCACTCACAGTTTGGGGGCACTGTAAAGTCACATGGAAAAAGGTAGAGATATACAATCCTATTCCAGGGGGTAAAAAAATAAGACCCAGAGCCAGTCAGCCAGTCAGTGTCTTCACCATCATTACCAGCAGGCTTCTAGCTTGGTTAATAGGTTGGCCGAGAGCAGTCTTGATATCCTTCTGAGGGCTGCAGGGGATACATCAGCCTAAGAGATTACGGATGGCCTCCTCCCTTCCACCTCCTCCTCCCTCCCAGTGATATCTTGGCTTCTCCCTCTGCCTCCAGGCACCCTCCTCTCAACTCCTTCCCTTTCCTTGGCTCTGGCTATTGCACAGACAGTCAGGTTCTCATCAAAACCCAGTTGACCCAAAACAGGACTGCAGCAAAATTCAAAAGCCAATTCACAAAATAAATAGAGTCCCTCAGCTGTGCAGATATTTCCTGACTTAAACTTCATAACTGTATGAAGTACGCAGGGCTGGACTTGTTTTCCAAGTTCCCACTGTATGGGTGGGAATACTGAAGCTCAGAGAAGTTACGATTTGCTAAAAGTCTCATGGGAGTGTCAAAGTGGCCCAGCCCAAACTTGAATACAGGTCTTCTCTCTCCAGACCCTGGTAATGCGAGGAAGGAAAAATTATCAAACCCAGATCCTGAAAACAGCTAGGGTTTGGACAAGTCAGACTCGGTTGGGAGAAACGTCTGGGAAAAGGTGTGTCCCACGAAGATTCCCTGCACACACTTCCCTCCGGAAGTTTGGTCGGCACAGCTGAACATAGTCCAGCTCTCAACAGTCCTCCACTGGGATGTGGCCAGAAGCATCTGGGCCACAAGAATTCAGTGTCCTTCTGAGTGTCTTAAGAAGAGCCGATTTGCATCTGAATTCTAGGAACTGTATGAGTTTATTCACATCCATCACTAGGCCCAAAGCGGCGTTGTTTTCTATTTCTCCAGGGCCTTTTCTCCAGCCACCCTTACTCTCCACCCACCCCATTCCTGCCCCCTCCCACTTTCTCTAGACATGAAGATGGTCTCCTGCCTGACTGGGTTTGAAGTGGAATAAAAATTTTAAACAGACTCCATCCTGCAGACATTTTAGCTACGAAGTGGTATTGCTATGTTTTGGGAATGATAGTAAAATAAGGACTTTTTTTTTAAAGTTAATGAATTGGCTGACATTATGATGTCAGAAGGACTGGAGCCAAAGGTGTTTTGCTAAAGGGAGTCTCCCCACAGCCCCCACTCCAGACGACACAGCACCCCTGGAGCCCATAGTACTTGCGACTGTTCACGCTGTTTACACACCCAGCTCCGCTGACTGCCTCTTTGTGGGAAGTTGTTTACATGAATTTATTTTGGGAAAATTCCATTAGACAGCACTGGGATTTCTTCACAAATCATTGCCTCTCACTTGTGTCTTGATCAAATCTGGGCAGGCGACTTTTTCTTCAGAGCCCTGTCTCCCTGTGTTTCTATTAGGGATTGAGGGGGTACTCAGGGAGAGGGGACAGAAAGGATAATGAAGTAGCCAGGGATGGCTTGGAAAGAAGAGGCCTGTCTGGTTGGATTAGAAACAACACTTGAGGGACAACAGAGGGGTCTCTACTGGCTTGGGGGCTGCAGACTCACATGCGGTTTTCCAGGCCACAGCCATTCATGGACTTGCCCATCCTGTGCCTGGCCCTGTATTAAGGTGCTGGGACACAGAGACACATTGCCAATGCTCCATGATTCCAAGAACCCTGGAATTCAATGAAAGAGCAACAGAAACAAGCAATTCCAATCAAATTGTCTTAAGGTCCTTCTTGCCCCACCTGACCCTTCGTTAGGCGTCTGGATCCTGTCTATCAACTCACTTTTGTCATTCTCTCTGTTGAAGGAGAATCCCAAATATTGGATGCACCCCAATTAGCTACCATTGGTTTAACCTCAAATTGACATCACATGTAAACATGCCACCCAGTCACTTCTTTAGTGCTGGAGAAATTCCCTCTTGTCCCCAAAGACAGATTTACCGGATACCTACTTGGGGCCAATGCCTGTGGATTGGAGATCCTGAGACATTGCCCTTGCTCTGCAAGAACTCAGCCTGGACCCAGCAGAGGAGGAAGAGGAACAGGACTGCAGATAAACCACAAAGGAGACACTTGCTCCCAGGTGAGGGAAGCTGGCTATGGTTCCAGGTGCCCTCCAAGGAGAGCTAGAAGGAAGAGGACAGCTCCTGGAAGTAACCCAGCTCCACTCATGGGTCCAGCCACTCTGTGCCTTCATCTGTCCAGCAGGTCTGGTTCCCCTGTCCCAAAACACTTCTCCCAACACACAGACTGCAAAGGTGTATGGTCACAGGGTTCACTGAACACCCCTGGGGGGGATCTGCTTCTCTGGGTTTCCTCATTTCTAATCAGAAGAGGCTGCCCCACCAGGTCTGCACATGTGTTAGCCATAAGAACCTCTGTGGAAACATCTTGGGCGGTGTTAGTGGCCCACATTTACTGAGCACTTACTACACATTAGGCACAGGTCTACATGTTTCACATGTGTTAATTCACTTAATCCTCACAGCAACCCCGTAACAGGTACTTATAGCCATCCACGGGGGACACGTTGCAAGACCCCCAGTGGATACCTGAAACCTTGGACAGTACCGAACTCTGTATACAATGTTTTTTCCTATACATACATAACTATGACAAAGTTTAATTTATAAATTGGTGCAGTAAGAGATTAACAACAATAATTAATAGGAGAATTATATCAATATACTATAATAAAAATTACATGAATGTGGTCTCTCTCTCTTTGTGTCTACCTCTTTCTGTCTCTCTCTCTCTCTCTCTCAAAATATCTTATTGTACTGGACTCACCCTTCTTCTTGTGACCTGTCAATCTGATAACCAAGACAGCTTCTAAATGAATAACGGGCAGGGAGTGTCTACAGCACAAATAAGCCAGACGAGGGGATGATTCAGGGCGAACTGAGCGGGAGAGTGCGAGATTTCATCACACTACTCAGAATGGCACACAATTTAAAACTTACAAACTGTTTATTTCTGGAATTTTCCATTTAATATTTTCGGATCACAGTTGATCAAGGATAACTGAAACCGTGGAAAGCAAACCCATGAATAAGGGAAGACTACTGTACTACAGATAAGCAAATGTTAAATAATAAGTCACTTACCCAAAAAGCCAGTTAAGGAACCAGATAATAGCACAGCTCCTTTTGTGGATGAAAGGGTGGGTCTGCTCCACCTCACAACTCTCACTCTAGGATCTCAGTGCTGGAAATAAAAGGACTTGCTTTGTGGACACCACTCCATGCCCCTAGGAGGCTCCACTGCCAGGGGCCTGCTAGTAGGGAGGCAGTGGGACAGGGTAGATTGAGCATTCACTTCAGAGTCAGATCTCACTCATATTCCAACTCCATCCCTCAACAATAGGGGAAGTTACTTCAGCAAACTTCTTAAACTTTCCAGATCTTGTTTCCTTCACAGGGCTTCTGTGAATGTTAAATGAGATAATGTATGCACAACACCTAGTGCAGCATTACAGTAGGTATTCAAAAATACAGCAATTGTTATTAAGATGGGTACAAGAGGCAGCATGTTGTAAGATGTTCAAGCAAGATGTGGTGCCATTATGGGCTATTCCTTGAGCCTCAGAGTGGCTCTATTTGGGAGATGGAGACCATCAGAGCAACTGGCCTTATTTTGTTTCATATCCCTCACTGTTCTCAACACATTTCCATGCACATAGCAAGTGCTGTTGAATGAATGATTCGTGGATGGCTCAATTGGTGGGAAGATGGATGGATGGATGGATGGATAGATGAACGGACAAATGGACAGATGGACAGATAGATGGATGGTCTAAATTTGTCAACTCCTTATAAAATATTCCATCATACACCTCTACATGTCTCATTGCAACACCTCAAGGAACACTCCAGTCTTTGACTCCTCCTCATTCTTTCAAACCTGTGACTCATCCTGCCAGATAAACTCATTGTTGTCTGTCTGCTCAGCCCCTTTGCAATGATGCTTTGTTCCACTCTTGTTCTTCCTCTGAACAGTTTTAGAGCCACACTCCACATCCATGGGCCAGTTCCATCCCAGTTCCCAGTACTATCCTCCAAAACCCCAGCCTGTGCACAGTGTGGTACGGCTGTTGGGAAGGAGGTAATGTCCAGGTATGCATTCCCTGAAGCCCTGGTCCCTGGAGACCTGGGCTGGAACAGTGGTTCCTGTGTCTTGGCATTCCATGGCCAGACTCCAGCCACGCACTGAGGTTGTTTCATGCACAGTCCTAAGTGCTCTGTATTCTGCCTACACAGGAGCCAGGAGCTAACCCAGCCTGAGGCTCTGTCGCCCTCCATTGGCAGTGGCTCCAGCGGAGCATGGAGCCATGGCATGCGATGGCTTCCTAGAAGCCAATGCAGTCCTCCAGCTGCAACAGGTATAGCTGGATTCCCAAGGTCAGGGCTGCCAGTCTGGCACAGTCATGCACCCACCAATATACCATCATAGACTGCTCTTACCATGACCAGTCGCAGAAAATCTACCTGATACCTTAGAGAGTCTGTCCCCTTCCTCTTACAGATGCAGCAGTACCAAGAAAACCTCAGGTCCAAGTTCTCAGGGGATCGTGCATGTCACCCTCCCAGTTTTATACCTGGTAGGGAAGATAGAAACGTGGACTTGGCTTTTTTTCCCACAACTGGGGATAATACTGAGGCCAGGTTTAGACTGTGGTGGCATTAATGGGTCTTTGTCTCTTTTAACATCCCAGCCTCAGTTTCTGGAAAGAACAGCCTATGTTTCATAAGAGTTCTGGGTAGTAGGATGCTAATTAGCAATTATAGATTTAATGGGAGGGCATCAGCTCTCACCTGGCTGAAGGTCAGGTCTGTGCAGACAGACACTGATGACAAGCAGCCCTGGCTTAGGGAAAAGGCAGCTTGTCAGTCATGAGTTATCCCCTATACCATGCGTTTGAAGCATATCCAGAGGCTGATGTCATGTCACTTGCTACTCACTTTACCTTTGTCACTGGCTTCTCTTTCCCAGAGGCCCTGATCCAACCTTCTCCCAGGAATTCCATTACCTCTGCTTCAGTGCTGCCTTCTCCTGGATGCCACCTCTGTGCTGTCGGTTCCAGAAAAATATGCATTTTATAAGGACATGAAGATAGGTGCACTGCTCTGGAATCACTTCCATCCAGTTTAACCTGGAGCCCATCTCTGTGATAAGCACACCCACTCCCCTTGCAAAGACATCACCGCCAAGTGATCCTGTGGTTTGCCAGGCCCTCCACCTTCCCTGCAGGCTCTTCACCCAGGGCCGTGTTAGAAAGGAACAAGGAGGTGGGGGTGGGGGGTCACCCTAAAGGATAGAGTAGGTGCCTAAATCATCCAGGCAGAAGGTTAGTTCCCAAAGAGACTGTTAGTTGCTGGCTTGGGCTAAGGTTACCTGATTGAACTAAAATGTATGGTTTCTGTCCAACCCCACCTTCCAGGAATAAAACGGCCTCATGAGGAAGAGAAAATCTATTATACAGAATTGTCCTTGAACTATAATTTCACTGCATGTATAATTTTAGTAGGAGAAAATATATGCCCCCACTGAAAACATACAAGCAGCAACCTCAGAGAGGGATGAGAGGGTTAAAGGAGACAGGTGCCCAAGGCTCCTGGCTTTGAGTGAATGCTCAAAAAGTAGCTGCAATTATTATTTTTATCAAAATGAAGTTTATAATGACTCTGCTTTAAACATCATAGAAGTTAAAAGGGACTTTCCCAGGGCTGTGTCTTACCCCACTCACATCAGGGTCCAGGGATGCAGAGAAACGGCCTGACATTCACAGCTTGTCACTCAATTCCATGGCTGGGGCCACAATCCCCAGTCACTAGCAGGTCTCATTGGTGGACTGCAGTCCCAGGTGTTGTGGAAGAGGGCAGGGGATAGAGGAGGGCAGGCACAGTTCAGAGGAGAGCTGCCTACTCTTATTTATGACTTTGACCCTCCCCAGATCCCAGGGACAGAAGTTTAGACTTTCCCCAGTCCAGGCTGGCTAAGGGCAAGATGAATAGCAGAGCACCTGGGCTATGCAGAGGAAGCCACCATGTATATTAAACAGCTGGGTTCCAGGGAGCTAGTAATGTTCTGTTCTCAATCTGGGTGCTGGTTACAAAGGTGTGATAACTTTCTAAAAAATCCTCAGGTTGTATATTTAGGATTTGTGCAGTTTTCTGCACTTATACTTTGATTAAAGATTTATTTTTAAAAATCACCAAAAACCAAATACCCTCCCACACAACCTCTGGATTCTTCCCTGCACCCAACCTCTGGATTCTTCCCTGCACCCAACCTGCTAGGCAGAGATGAGCATCCTTGCAGCTGTTGCTGTAAATTGTCCAGTTTGTTTATTGATCTACTTAAGAAACAGAATCCCATTCTGTTGCCTAGGCTGGAGTGCATAGCTCACTGCAGCCTCAAACTCCTGGGCTCAAGCGATCCTCCCATCTCAGCCTCCAAAGTGGCTGGGACTACAGGTGCATGCCAGCATGCCTGGCTATAAATTGTCCAGTTTAATCCCAGTTATCGAGAGATTGGGTCGGGCCAGTCAGGACTCCCATGGGATATCTTACTCTTTCACTACAAAACTCAGAGTCTGACCTTGATTCATTCTTTCATTCATTTCACATGTTTATATGCACCACATGTTTATACTCATCAGATGCTAAACTGGACTCCCCATCCCTTACCCTGAAACCTGCCTGACCTCCATGAGCCAATACATCACCATCTACCCAGACACAGAGTCCAGGAGTTGTGATTCCACCTCTAGTCTACCCCACCTTCCTGGTTTACAAGAACCAATCAGTTATGCTCCAAATTCTGCTTTGGAAAATTCATCAGACTCCATCTCTTCCTCTCCAACCGCAGGGCGTGTCCCTCATACTCTCACACATGGGCCATTACAGTGGCCTCCTACCTTGTATCTCTGTCTGCAGCCTTCATGGCCTTGAAGATGACCTCTGATATAGTTTGGCTGTGTCCCCACCCAAATCTCATCTTGAGTTATAGCTCCCATAATTCCCACATGTTGTGGGAGGGACTCAGTGGGAGGTAATTGTGTCATGGGGGCAGGTCTTCCCCGTGCTGTTCTCGTGATGGTGAATAAGTCTCACAAGATCTGACGGTTTTATAAAGGGGAGTTCCCCTGCACATATTCTCTTTGCCTGCTGCCACGTAAGACATAACTTTACTCTTCCTTCGCCTTCCACCATGATTTTGAGGCCTCCCCAGCCATGTGGAACTGTGAGTCATTTTAAACCTCTTTCCTTTATAAATTACCCAGTCTCAGGTATATCTTTATTAGCAGCATGAGAATGGACTAATACAACTTCCTATGCCATCATCAGAGATAGGGTCATTCATCATCCAAGACCATCAATGCCTCCTGACTGCCCATGGGGAGAGGGTCTACATCCCTTTACTTGCCAACAAGGCCCTTCATGATCCAAGTGCACCTCCCACTGCATTCCTCCATTCACCTACCACTGACTATTATGGGCCACTCTCCACTCCCCCATGGACATGTAATACATTTTTATTTCCATGACTTGGCTCACACTATTCTTCCAATACCAGATACTCTCCCCACTTCCCCATCTTTTGACATTTCCCTCAGCCTCCAGTGCTCAGCTCAGAAGTGACATCCTTTGAGAAGCCTTCCCTAATCCCTTGGTCAGCTTTAATTGCCTCTTCACTCAGCATCTACCACATGCTGGTAGTCCTTTAATACCATTTTGCCTTGTCTTGCCATGATTGTTACACAATCAGAAACACCAGCTGGGTCTCCCTACAAGATAGTTCCAGAAGCTGGACCTTTCCAGCCACTTCCAAGACTGCTGGACACTCTGTCCAAGCCACCACATCTCTTGCTGGGATTTTCACAATTGTCCCCTAATTGTTCTCCTTTTATTCTGGCCTCCTCTTCCACGAGATCTCTTCTTTAAAGACTGGTGCTGCTAAAGATCCCAGGGCATATTAATCTTCAGCGCAAAGTCTCTCTCAGAATAAAATCCCAAGTCCTCACCATGGGATGCAAGGTTCCTGGATCCATAAACCAAAACCAAGGCAACTCTCTCCAAGGTCCTACAGGATGGGTCCCAGTCACCTCTCTCCAAGGTCCTATAGGATGGGCCCAGTTACCTTTCCACAAGGTCCTATAGGATGGTCACCTGTCTCCAAGGTCCTATGGGACAGGGCCCTGTCACCTCTCTACAAGGTCCTATGGGATGGGCCCAGTCACCTCTCTACAAGGTCCTATAGAACAGGACCCAGTCACATCTCTATGAGGTCCTACTGGACAGGTCCCTATCACCTCTCTACAAGGTCCTATAGGACAGGTCCTTGTTACCTGTCTCCAAGGTCCTATGGGACGGGTTCCTATCACCCCTCTACAAGGTGCTATAGGACAGGTCCTTGTTACCTGTCTCCAAGGTCCTATGGGACGGGTTCCTATCACCTCTCTATAAGGTCCTAAAGGAAGAGGCCCAGTCACCTCTCTACAAGGTCCTGTGAGACAGGGCCCAGTCATCTCTCTGCAAGGTCCTACAGGAAGGGGCCCTGTGGCCTGTCTCCAAGGTCCCATGGGATGGGTTCCTATCACCTCACTACAAGGTCTTATGGGATGGGCCTAGTCACCTCTCTACAAAGTCCTATGGGATAAGCCCTGTCACCTGTTTACAAGGTCCTATGGGACAGGGCTCTGTCACCTCTCTACAAGGTCTTATGGGATGGGCCCTGTCACCTGTCTACAACGTCCTATGGGACAGCGCCCTGTCACTTGTCTACAAAGTCCTATGGGACAGGGCCCTGTCACCTCTCTACAAAGTCCTATGGGACAGGGCTCTGTCACCTCTCTATAAGGTCCTATGGGACAGGGCCCTGTCACCTGTCTACAGGGTCCTATGGGACAGGGCCCTGTCACCTGTCTACAGGGTCCTATGGGACAGGGCCCTGTCACCTGTCTACAGGGTCCTATGGGACAGGGCCCTGTCACTTGTCTACAAAGTCCTATGGGACAGGGCCCTGTCACCTCTCTACAAATCCTATGGGACAGGGCCCTGTCACCTCTCTACAAGGTCCTATGGGACAGGGCCCTGTCACCTGTCTCCAAGGTCCTATGGGACAGGGCCCTGTCACCTGCCTCCAAGGTCCTATGGGACAGGGCCCTGTCACCTGTCTCCAAGGTCCTATGGGATGGGCCCTGTCACTTGTCTACAAGGTCCTATGGGATGGGCCCTGTCACTTGTCTACAAGGTCCTACGGGACAGGGCCCTGTCACCTCTCTACAGGCTTCTCCTCAGCAAGGGCCAGCCATCTCTCTGACCTCAGCTCCTGCCTCCATCCAGCCCCAACTCATTCATGTGGACCCTTAGCCCCTGGGTGAGTCCTCAACCACACCAACATGATCACGCTGCCACTTCAGAGCCTTGATGTTTGCTGTTCCCTCCACCTGGCAAGTCCTGACTCCTCTTCTTGCTGCTCCTCTGAGTCATTCATTCTCATGCATCGTAAGAGAGGCTTTACCGCATTTCTCCTCAACCCTCCCCTCATACTCCACTTTCCTGCTTAGTTCTCCACAGCGCCTACAGCCCCTAATATGCTATGTATTACTCTCTTAGTGTTTGTTGACGGGGATCAGAGTTTCAGCTCCCTGAGAGCAGAGACCTCATTTTATTAGCTGTTTTTTCCAGGGCCAAAAACAGCACTTGGCTCATAGGAGATGCCCAGTTATTATTGTGGAGTGAATGAATGAATGACGCACACATCTGTTTCCCCTCACTATATGATGTTAGTAAGAAATATTTTGGCTTGCCAGGACAGAAAGCCAATTTAAACTAGCCCAAACAAGAAGGGACATGGATTGGCTCAAGGAATCCATAGACAGAGTCCACATGGCAGGAGATACAGAAGGTGGCAATTCTCAAGGTTTATATCTAATAGCTTGAGCTGCCAGAGAATAAGTCACTCAGTTTCATTTCCAAAAATCCCAAGGAAGAAAACTGATGCATGCTGCTCAGGTCAGGCATCCATCCCTGGACCAATCAACTGTGGGCCGGGGCAGTGCCACAGCCTTCATGTGAATAAGGGAGGGAGGGAAGGATAGTGCCCAAAAGATGAGGGCATGGGGGGAGGGGAAGCTGGGCAGACAAGCCCAGAGATGCCCATGATAAACCAGTGACCTTAAGTCTTAGCAACCCTTGCATACCCCAGAAGAGTCTAACACCGTGCTTGCCTTTCAGTAGGACACTTTAGTAAGTGTCTGCTGTTGTTGAATCACCAGTGCTGCTATTGTAGCTATTACTCTTTGAGAAGCAGGATGGAGGAAGCCAATTATATAGGAGGCCTGATGCTTGCCCTTAGAGAGCTTACAACCAACTAAATTATTTCCAAGCTTGTTCTAGTGGCAGAAGCCTTTCTGCTGAGGCCTAAGTGTAAAACAGCTCGTGATGGTGAGCAGGGGATGGTTGAAGCAAGGGATGGAGGTGTGGGGGAGTCCTCTGTTCATCTGTTTATCCTTCCAGGCCTTGCCATCCCCCTCCCCCAGGAGAATCAGGCTCTGCACAGAAACCATAGGACCCCATAGATCCCAGTTTGAAACCCACCATCTCGGACCATGAGGGCCCTATGGGCAAGTTTATGTCTTTTTCATCTTTCTGTCCCTAGCCCCCAGCTCAATACAGAATATATGTATGTATTGGTTGATTCTTTCAGTGAAAGATTGAAAGATTTCAATCTCTTGTGAAATACCTGAAGAATCATCATCACAAAGCACATGAGCAAACGCATAGTTTTTAGTTTTATATCTCTTTTAAGTTTCATAGATATTCGGCCCAAAGAAAGCACTCAAAGTTAGGTAGAGAAAAGCCATGAGGGCTTCCTGGAAGAAAAGGCTTTTGAGCTAGATTCTGAAGGAAGCATAGTAAAACAGAGAAAAAGCAGGGAGAAAATTCAATGAGGAGAGCCCACAGGAACAAAGACATGGAATCAGGATGGAGCTTCACCCATGTGGGGCAAACCCTGGGCTCAAATAGGGGGTTAATAACAAGTGAAGTTGGTACCACACATTTATTCTTTTTTTTCTTTTACAGTTCCCAGAGCTTCAGTGGAGGCAGATGGGGGTCCAGCAAGAATGCCAAAGCAGCCATCTCATGATGTTTGACAACATTCATCTGAGCTGTTTCATGTTTAACATGTCTTCCAACTCTGTAAAATTACAGAATGGAATATGAAAGATGGCATTTTATTCTATGGCTGGTAAAAAGGATGAAAAAAGACACCACTTTTTTTTTTCATTCATGCAGCTGATATTGGTTGAGCACCTATTATGTTCTTAAGCACGATGCTAGACGCAAGCGATATCAAGTTGGCTAAGACTCTCCAACAACCATGCTTTGGGCTGATAGATGTGTGAACAAATAACTACTGGTGGTGATCGCTGTAATGGAAGAAGGTGACACAGGTGCAGAGGAGGAAATGGCTAACTGCCAGAGAAGCCAGGTAAGACCTCAAGGTAGAAGCAACCTCTGAACTGAATCTTGGGTTTTTTTCTGTAAAGGACTATACAGTAAATATCTGAAGCTTTGCAGGCCATACAGTCTCTGCTGCAACTACTCAACTCTGCCACTGTAACACAAGGTCAGCCATAGACAATAGATAAATGAATGGGTGCGACTGTGCACCAAAATGACATTATTTATGGACACAGAAATTTAAATTCTGTAAAACTTTCATGAGTCATGAAACATCATTTTTCTTCCGGTATTTTTTCGGCCATTAAAAAATACATTTTTCACCAACCTGATGCTTAAAAATGAAAATACAAAAACTTTCTTGGCTCATGGGCCACAGGAAACCAGGTAGAGGGACAGATGTGATCCACGGGCTGTGATTTGCAGACCCCTGTCTTAAAGGCTGAATTGGCATACCCCCGGTGAAGATGGAGTTATGAGTTAGTAACGAGAGTAAAGGGGGGTCTCTGCAGTGTAAGGTCCTTAGCAAAGTCTCAGAAACACATAAAGATTGAGTCTATTTGGGAAATTGAGGTCTGTTGTGAGAGTGAGGCCTGGGGTCCGGATCGAAACTGGAAAAGTCAATAGTCAACAGTTTTTATATGCCCACTGTTGAACACATCATTATTTTAAAATTATACTACATAAAATTACAATTAAATAAATTACATTTAAAAGAAAAGTGGCCGGGTTCAGTGGCTCACGCCATAATCCCAACACTTTGGGAGGCCAAGATAGGCAGATTGCTTGAGCCCAAGACCAGCCTGGGCAACATAGCAAAACCTCATCTCTACTAAAATTACAAAAATTATCCAGGAGTGTTGGTGTGCCTGTAGTCCAAGCTACTTGGGAGGCTGAGCTGGGAGGATGGCTTAAGCCCAGGAGATGAAGGTTGCGGTGAGCTGTGATCATGCCACTACACTCTAGCCTGGACGACAGAGAAGACCCTGTCTCAAAACAAGAAAACACACACACAAAACAAAGGTAATAAATACTCAAAAACTCATCACTTCCTCATTATTTCTGATATTTTACTATTATCTTTGCCTTTGAGATTATTTACCTCGAGTGCGTCCACATAATGGAGATGCCATGACATGCTACTGTGTTTCTCTTCCCAACTCTGTATTCTGCTACTTCACATGGGTAGCTTGACATTGGCCATGATGGGGATATTTACACTGCAGGAATTGACAAACGCTACAAGGTAGGGCTTCTTTTTAGTCCCCCAGAGAATCAGTGGTTAAGCCTTTACCACTGACTGCAAGCAAAAGAAAATTAAGTCCAGGACTTAAGTAATGATGGCAAAAGTGGAGAGAAGGGGGATGACTGGGATAGAATTAGACTCAACCGGGTAGCTTTGGAGGAATGAGGAAGAAGCGGAAGAGAAGGATACCTCCAAGCCCGAGAAAGCTATTTATAAAGAAGCACTTTGAGAACTAGACTTGGCTCGGCACTTCCTCCACACGCCTTCTCATTGGACAACCCCAGAAGTAAGTGTGAGAGCTCCAAGCCCCAGGCCCCTGGCAGCTGGCGCAGCAGCAGGAGGCACAGAACCCTTGTCTAAGATCACCCGAGGAGGTGCTGCTACGGCCAAGCCCCCAGCCTTCCAATCCCCCTGCACCACAGGCCCTTGTCTGTGTATGTTTACATCTCATATATAGCCCCGTGCAGAGCTGTGTGGGCACCCACAGTGCTCCACGAGCGGTCTGTGTGTATTTATAACCACACAGCCATGTGTGGACAGCCCCACATATAGATCTCACCTCCATCACTTCACACATCCCCAAGGTGCCTGGGGCCTGCTTCCTGACCTCACATCGGGGGCTGTGGGCCTGCTAATTGACTCTGATGGGAACTGTACCCTGCCAGCCAAAGGCATGCAGCCCACCTCCCACAGCCAGCGCCTGCTACCTCCCACAGCCCTTGGGGGCCGGACCTTCCTGGTAAAGCTGTGTGAGAGGCAGCCATAAACATGCCGCAGGCTGACCTGCATATGGAAATGAGGCTCGCGGTTTGCCTGGCGCCCAGCCACAGGCCTGTGGCCTTGCTACTGCCAAGTATCTTTAGCATGAACTTCGTTCACTTTGCCCCCTCCACTCCTTTTCAGTCCCTCTCATCTCCTGCCCTGTCTTACTCTCAGTTTGGGGTGCCTCTTTCCAGGCTGGGGTCTTATCCTCAAGACTGCATGGAGGGCTTGGCCTCATCACACCCCATCTGACGATAAGAACAACAACATAATCATAGCTTGCAATTTCTGTGCTAGGCATTTCATGTCCATTATCTCGCTGAATACACAGGGAGGCCCCGTTTTACAAACAAGGAACCTAAGACTGTAAGAGGGTCATTTGGTGGGGAGATTAGGACTGAAGAGGTCAAGGTTGGCAGATTGGTTGGGGCTCCCTGAGCTGCACATGCCATGCTGGAAGGGCCTCTGGGTGCAGGAGAAAGACATGGAGGCCATCACTAGGCCAGCGATGGCCACATAGAGAGAAGGGGATGATTGGCATAGACTCAACATCAACCAGGTAGCTTGGCAGGATGAGGGAGAAGGAAGAGGAAAAGAAGGATGCCTCCAAGCCAGAGAAAGAGCTATTTATAGAGGACAGTCAGTCTTTTTCCAATTAAGAGTGGGGCAAAGGCCATCCAGGAGGCTGTAATGAGAGGAAGATGCCACCCTGGGGGCACAGGCTGTTCCTGGTTGGGCAAGGTGCTTACTCTTAGACAGTGCCAGTCTCAGCTTCCTAAGGGATCTGATCTGGAAGCTCACATTGAAGACACAGCCCAAACAGCTGCCCTGGACGTGCTTCAGGAATGTCAGTCCATCATTTCCTCACCATTTCACAGAATTCCCTGAGGTGGGATCCAACCACCTTGGGGAGAGGAGATGGGAGAGGTACCCATAAGACTTCTCTTGTTGTCAATGAACAGCGGCCTAGGGAGGCTTTCCTGGGCTTTGTTCTCTCAATGCCCCGACATAGGCTGAAGTTAACCGAGGCTGGAGTTGTGGTCATCTCCTACTTTCATTTGGCATGTCATTGTCCTTTGCAGGCCTACCCTTGCCCATAAGTATGTATGTCAGCCCCTCCCTCCCTCCTTCCTTACCTTTTTCTTTCCTCCCTCTCTTCTTCCTATTCCTTGTTTCTACAATTTAACAGAATATTCTTTTTTGAGTTGAAGCACTATCAATGTCCTTATGACCTCCATCGATTTGCTCCTATGTCTGCCCTCTGGGGCCCTAGCTACCCTATGGAATAGGTTCTTTTGCTATCCCCATTTTAGATATGGAGAATTGGAGGCTCAGGAGGATTAAGTAACTTGCCCCATGTTTCACAGTCAACAGGTAGCAGAGCTAGGAATTGGACCCAGGTAGCCTGATGCAAAAGCCAGTTCTCTTAACCACCAGGATGCACTGGTTTTTCTCTGTCTTCCATTGGCAAATCTTCAAATACCTTCTCAAAGGTCATCTCATCCAGCCCCCTGCTTTTAAGCAGGAATGCCTTAACCATGAATGTCCACTTTATGTCTTTCAGAGGCCTTAGAGATTCAACCACAAAAGAGAGATAGTGAAATAAACTATGCTGAGCATCACCAGGAACCATGTGCACCATCTAGTTACATTACTTGCAGTCACCCATTTGGGGATCTTCCCTAAATCAGCCTCCCATCCCTCCTAGCGCTCCTGCAGCATGTCTCCCCTAATTCTGTGCTGGTAGGTCCCCACTGCATACCCTCCATACCCCACTCCCAAGCCTTGGGCCATAATAAACCCAGCTGAAATGCAAGCCCAAGCCCTGCCCATTGTCATCACAGTAAACAGCCTGGACCCGAAGGCTGCCTCCCTCACTCCCCAAAAGATTAATAAATCAGATTCAGACACCTATTGTTCTGGACACAGTCAGAATCAATTGCAGGATTTTAAATCTCTCAGCACAGAGCAGCTGGCTGGCAACAAGAGGCCCCGCTATGTCTCTGGGAAAGCTGGCCAGGGATGGAAATAAGAAAGAGTAAAAGGGAAGACCAAATAATCAATAGTTACCATGCGCTCTTGGCTATCACACGGTATTGCTCAGGAGGCTGGTCCCTAACTTTATTGTGAGTCACACATAGTAAAAGGACGAGGAGGAGGCAGAAAGTCCAGCTGGGAAGAGAGGAGGCCAGAAAGAGCCAAGTCTGGTGGACCCAGGGTTAGCCCTCATATGGGTAGGACTGCTCCACACCCACCTCCTAACCTCACCGATGGCTAATTTCATCTGCAAATGTTTGAATCTCTCAAAAGTGAGCACTCACTGCCCAAAGCCGCACAGTGAATTCTAGCTTAGGATCCCAGAATTCCCAAGAAGAATTCATAGAAATCCTTGTATCTTAGACTCATTCCCACTCCCTTGCCACCCGCAACTCCTAGGCTTTGGTTTTGTTGTCTTGTTGTTGTTGTTGTTGTTGTTTAATCCCTTACTCCCATGGGAGATATAGTGTGCCCGCCACTGCCGCCTGAGTGGCTGCTAGCATTTTCCCTAGCTGTTTATGTGGAAAATCATAAAAATATTTGGTGGCCAAAAAAAGAGAGGAGAAATGCTTTGGTGGTCTGATGCAACAGAATTCCTTTGGTGGGGGAAGGAAGCTGGATGTTTTATTCTAATCCAAAAGCACGCATAAATGCTGTATTGATTGAAGAGTACCAGGTAGAATGCACGTTCTTCTCAGAGACCTTCCCCCCACCCAACCCTCTCCAAGCAGACAAAAGCACTGTTGGCAGCTGGCAGAATGTAAGTCACTTATAACCTAGCCACAAGGTTTGGGAAGAGCTGAAAGCAGAAATTCTTGCAGGCTGCGCTCTGCCCTGAGTCTGGTATTATGCTCCTGCCCTGGTGGCCTAATTCACTCGGCTGCAAGAGGAGGCAAGGATGCTGATGTTAATGATGGTGATGGTTGTGGTGGTGATCCAGATATTGCTGTTGTTACTGCAGCTGATGCTGATTTTTTTTATGTGCTGCATGTTATGTTATAGTTATGAAGCCTCTCCGTATACATTCTCTCCTTTGATGCTCATAGTGACTCTCCATGGGAGGCAGATCAGGTATCATATCACATCACATCACACCCATTTCACAGGGGAGGAAAATGAAGCCCACAGAGACAAAGTGTCTTGCCCAAGAGAACACAACTTGCCAATGCCAAACCCTGCAAATCAGCTTTACACCATGTTGACTTGAACTCTGAACAGCACAGTCCAAGAGAGTGGTAATGCAATCTACATACGGCATTTAATATTTTCCAGCAGCCACATTTTTAAGGTTATAAGAAAGCAAGTATATATAATATAACACAATATATCCAAAATATTATCATTTCAACATGCAATCAATGCAGACGTCATTAACGTGATGTTTTACATTCTTTGTTTTCATACTAGATATTTGAAATCTGATGGGTATTTTTCACTTTGAGCACACCTCATTTTAGACTAGCCACATGTGGCTGATGGCTATGTTACTGGCCAGCCCAAATCTACAAGGACTTGGCAGTGTCTTTGATGCCAAATGTATTTTTTGAGAAAAACCTCAAAGAGAGGAAAGCAGGATCATTGCTTGATTCATCTTTACTCATTAAGAGGAAAAACTTTCATCTCAACTTCACCTCTTTCTAGACATTCAGACAAGGTACAAAAATTATTTCAGTTGACAAACTGTATTTTTCCTCTTCTTTCCATCCTCTTTTCCTTCTTCTCTTCTTTAATCATCACCTGCTAAAACATCTAATCCAGATATTAGCACTGAGTGATGAGCAGTTATCTACAAGCAGCAACTTGGTCTACTTTTTGAACTGCACCCTAATTATACATAGTGCTACATGAGGCACAGGGCAGAAATAATGATCCCTCCAAGAACACCGGGCACTAGAAAAGGAGGAGGAGGGAGAGAGGTCACTAGAAAAGGAGGAGGCAGGGAAGGAAGGAGGGAGGGAGGGAGGGAGGGAAAGGAGGAAGGAAAAAAAACAAACCGGGTTCAATAGTGCCCCACCCCACAAAACTCATGTTCACCCAGAGCCTCAGAATGTGACCTTATTTAAAACTAGAGTTTTTGCACATGTAATTAGTTAAGATAAGGACATTGTGGTGGGCCCTAAACCAATGACTGATGTCCTTAAAAGAAAGATATGTGGACACACACAGAAGACACAAGTAAGAACACCATATTAGTCCATTCTCACACTGCTAATAAAGACATACCAGAGCCTGGGTAATTTATAAAGGAAAGAAGTTTAATGGATTCACGGTTCCACATGGCTGGGGAGGTCTCACAATCATGGCTGAGGATGAAGGAAGAGCAAAGAGATGTCCTACATCGGGGTGGGCAAAAAAGAGCATGTGCAGTGGAACTCCCCTTTATAAAACCATCAGATCTCATGAGACTTACTCACTATCACAAGAACAGTATGGGGAATGTGCCCCCATGATTCAATTATCTCTACCTGGCCCCATCCTTGACATGTGGGGATTATTACAATTCGAAATGAGATTTGGGTGGGGACACAGCCAAACCATATCAAACACTATGTAAAGATGGAAGTAGGGATTGAGCAATGTGTCTACAAGCTGCCTTTGATCACAAGAAGCTAGGAGAGAGGCGTGGAACAGACAGATGCTCCTTCAGAGCCTCCAGATGAATCAACCCCACCAGCCTCTTGATTTCGGACTCCAGGTCTCCAGAACTGTGAGAGAATATATTCCTGTTGTTTTAAGCCACCCAGTATGTGGCAATTTGTTATTGTAGCCCTAGGGGACTGATACAGAAAGGAAGTGCCAAACCAGGCATGCATTCTTGTAAAAAATCAGTAAAGACACGTGATCAAAAAAAGTTTGCAGTTGAGAACATGAACTTAGGGGCAGCTTCCCTATCCACTCTCCCCGTTGTTCGTGAAATCATATCAGCTTCCCTCATCTTCCCCGCTCTCAGTTGCCCATTCTGGTAACTGGAGCCCCAGGTTTCCTATGAAAAGGTACAGCCTTAAAATGAAGAGTTTAAGTAATTCAAATATTGTCCTATAAAAGAGGGAACTACTTATTCTGGGTGACTTTTGAGGACAGGGTGAAGACCAAACAGTAAAAGAGAGGAAAACAAATTTCAACTCTGCTTGTAGAATTGTTGGACAAGCAGAACTGATCCATGGTAAGAGGGATGCCTGGCATGCATGCCTCTAATGAAAGCTGGTCCTGGGGGCATCATAAGGAAGTTAGGGGGATTTCTGCCATCATTAAAGGAATTTCTATTCAAAAAGGAAAATAAACTGGATGGTCACAGGGCCCTCTTCCATCTGAAAGCTGACTATTTGATTCTGAGTCAGAATAGAAGGCAGCACACTCTGAAGAGGTTGAGGGAGACAGTGACTCTCTCACAGGCCAGACTCAGATGAGACACTGACATGGATCATATATGGATGGGACACTGATGCAGACCTTATACAGATGGGACACTGATGCAGACAGTATATGGATGGGACACGGATGCGGACCTTATACAGATGGGACACTGACACAGACTGTATACCAATAGGACACTGACACAGACTGTATACGGATGAGACCCTGATGTGGACCGTATACGGATGAGACACCGACATAGATTGTATACAGGTGGAACACCGACACAGACCATATACGACATGGGCCATATACAGATGGGACACTGACACAGATGGTATACGGATGGGACACTGATGCGGATGGTATACGGATGGGACACTGACACAGACGTATACAGATGGGACACTGACGCAGACCGTATACTTACGGGACACTGACGCGGACCGTATACAGACGGGACACTGACGCGGACCTTATACGGATGGGACACTGACGGGGACCGTATTCGGACGGGACACTGACACGGACCGTATACGGATGGGACACTGACGGGGACCTTATATGGATGGGATACTGATGCAAACTGTATACGCAAGGGATGCCAACGCGGACTGTATACAACACAGACCATATACGGATGGGACACTGACGCAGACCATATACACGTGGGACACTGACGTGGACTAGATACAGGTGAGAATCAGGGTCTGCTGGGCCCTGACCTCCAGAAGACATGGCCCTCTTTCCATAACACATGACCGTGTCCCTAGCCTTGGCTGATCAGAGTCTCAACTGTTTTGACTAATGTGGAGAGTACCCACATTGTTGCAGGGGCTACAGCAGAAAGTTGGTTGTATAACTGGGACCACAACAAGTTATAGCCATGTGCAAGTTAAATTTAGAGGCGAGCAGGAAATATGAGTAAACAAGCAAACAAAAAAAAAGCCAGGAAAGAGCAGAAAGAAACAGACTTCCAGTGCTCTGCTTATTTATTTCTGCATATCAAACTACTCTGAAACTTAGTGGCTCAAAACAACAACTTTTTCTGCTAGGCATGGTGGCTCACGCCCATAACCCCAGCACTTTGGAAGGCCGAGGCGGGCAGATCACCCGAGGTCAGGAGTTCACGACCAGCCCGGCCAACACGGCCAAACCCTGTCTCTACTAAAAATACAAAAATTAGCCAGGCATGGTGGGGCGTGCCTGTAATCCCAACTACTTTGGAGGCTGAGGCAGTAGAATCGGGAACCAACCCGGGAGGCAGAGGTTGCAGTGAGCTGAGATTGTGCCATTGCACTCCAGCCTGGGTGACAAAGCAAGACACCGTCTCAAAGAAAAACCATTTCCTTCTGTTTCGTGAATGTGTGGGTTAGGAATTCAGACAAGGCTCAGCTGGGTGGGTCTTCTGTTCTACGTGGAATAGCAGCAGTCACTCCATCGAAGTCAGCTGGCAGATGGGCTGGCGCAGCTTCTCCAGGATGACTTCATTCACATCTGGTACCATGGCAGGGACAGCTGAAAGGCCTGGCTCAGCTGAGGCTGTAAACTAGAGTGCCTCCCTGTGGTCTCTCCAACATGGCCTCTCAGGGTAGCTGGACTTCTTATGAGATGGGTCAGGGTTCCAAGAGCCAGTGTTTCAGTAAACAAAGTAGAAGTTGCATGGCCTTGTAAGGCCCAGCCTTAGAAGTCACATGGCATCACTTCTGAGATATTCTATTTGTTGAAGCAGTCATAAGCCCATCCAGATTCCAGAGGCAGCGATATAGGTCCCACCTCTCTATGGGAGGAGGGTCAAATAATTTGTGACCATGATTTAAAACCACCATCCATCCAGGGAGGAAAAAGAGATAGGAAGAGTTGCCTTCTACTTCACAGTTCTCATGAGATAGCCTCATCCTTAAAAATAAACCCTCTTGGCAGGGCGCAGTGGCTCATGCCTGTAATCCCAGAACTTTGGGAGGCCAAGGCAGGCAGATGACCTGAGGTCGGGAGTTCGAGACCAGCCTGACCAACATGGAGAAACCCCGTCTCTACTAAAAATACAAAATTAGCTGGGCGTGGTGGCACATGCCTGTGATCCCAGCTATTCAGGAGGCCGAGGCAGGAGAATCGCTTGAACCCGGGAGGAAGAGGTTGTGGTGAGCCAAGATCGCACCATTGCACTCCAGTCTGGGCAACAAGAGAGAAACTCTGTCTCAAAAAATAACAATAATAATAATAAACCCTGTTTTTGCTCGGCTAACGTGAGTAGGTGTCTGTTCCTGCAACCAAAGTAGTCCTATTATGGGCAAAATTCTGTCTCTCAAATATTCATATATTGAAGACCTAACCTCGAGTACTTCAAAATGTAACTGTATTTGGAGATAGGGTGTTTAAAGAGGTTAAGTTAAAATGAGCTCATTAGCATGGGCCTTTACCTAATATAATCAGTGTCCTTATAAGGAGAGGAAATTTAGGATGGGCACAGTGGTTGATACATGTAATCCCAGTACTTTGGGAGGCTGAGGCAGGAGGATTACTTGAGCCCAGAAGTTTGTGACCAGCCTGGGCAACATAATGAGACCTTGACTCTTTAAAAAAAAAAAAGAAAGAAAGAAAGAAAGAAAAAGTAAAAACACCATTAGCCCGGTGGGATCCCAGCTGCTTGAGAGGCTGAGGCGGAAGGATTGCTTGAGCCAGGCAGTGGGGAGGTCGAGGTGCCACTGCACTCCAGCCTGGGAAACAAAAAAAAAAAAAAAAAATGAAATTTAAACACAGAGGGAGGACAAAAAACCAAACACCGCATGTTCTCACTCATAGGTGGGAATCGAACAATGAGAACACATGGACACAGGAAGGGGAATATCACACACTGGGGCCTGTTGTGGGGTGGGGGGAGGGGGGAGGGGTAGCATTAGGAGATATACCTAATGTTAAATGACGAGTTAATGGGTGCAGCACACCAACATGGCACATGTGTACATACATAACAAACCTGCACGTTGTGCATATGCACCCTAAAATTTAAAGTATAATTTAAAAAAAGAAAAAAAAAGACATGGGGAGAAGAAGATGGCCATCTATCTACAAGCCAAAGAAAGAGGTCCCAGCAGAAACTGCCCCTGCCCACACTTTGATTTTGTACTTCCAGCCCCCAGAACTATGAGAAATTAATTTCTGTTGTTTAAGCCACCCAGTCTGTGGTACTTTGTTATGGTAGCCCTAGCACACTAATACAAGCCCTGACAAAATAAATATGCCAGTGTATGTATCTTGGTGCTAATACAAGCAATAGGGAGTCTGGCCCTGCAAGCCTACTAGTTAGAGCAGGGTATGGCCCAAGCCTAGGTAGCTCCAGTGTGCTGCAAGACATGAAGTATTCTCTTGGCACGGGTTGGCTGCCTCTTCAGTGTGCATCCACTGGAATCAGGACATATGGAACGGGTGATTCATTTCTTCCATCTCTACTCCTGGCAAATAAAAGCATTTACTATCACCTCTACAAAGGCAGCAGCATGTTTTTCTTTGCAAAAAGGAACACTGTCCTGGTTCAGCTTTCTTACAAACACAGACACGTGAGTGAGAATGTGCGTGCATCTGCACACACACACGCACACATGCACACGTACACTAGCCTTCTATGTCTATGTTCCCTTTCTAACGTACTTTCTTCCCTATTCCATCACCAATGTTCAGCAACTGGGAGTCAAGAAACCTCGGTTTGGTCCCACTTACACGAAATTTGACTTAATTTTCTTAGATTTCTGTTTGTTCAGCTTTAAAATGAAAGGATTGGCCCATCAATGATTTCTAAGATGGCTTTTCACACTTAAGACTCGTGGTTCTGCAATCTCAACACAGTGAAGGCGCGCTAGGCACCTTCAACACAGTGAAGGTGCATTAGGGCAATAAGGGTTCTGCTGCTTATTAGCCATGAGCAGTTCACTTCACTTCTCCCAGCCTCAATTTCCTCCACTGTGAAATGTACTTAAAGGTGTCTGGGGACCTTCTGACAGTCTGACCCAAGACCTACTCTTTATCCTGTGAATTAACTTTCCAGACCTTAAGTGTTCTTTATCTTCTTGCCTTGAACAAAACTGTCTCCCCTTGCCGTCTTGAGCCTTCCCCTTTCCCACTCATTGCTTTGCTCTATTGACCCCACAGTACCTCCCCAATATTTATCCAATAAGGGCTCCTGCTCCCATTTTCTGTCTCCACCCCAAGTCAACCCATGCATCACCCTGGCCTCAGTCAATGACCTTGAATCCTTTCCATTTCAACGCCCCTCTCCCATGATCACAGTCACAGCCCTCCAATGACCACCTCTGAAGTCTCCTCATCAACACTTCCCTCCTAGCCACAGTAGCCATCATCCTCTCATATTTCTTTTTCACTAACTCCTGCAATGCCCACCCTTTGTCTTGATTAAGATAACCTTTTTCCTGCATGCTAATTTCCCTCCCTTCCTTGCAGGCCTATAGGTCCTTATTACTCATTTAAACCACTCTCCTGCTGTCCCCTCACCACCTTTCCCCTGGTCACATGTAACCCATCAAGCCTTGCAGCTTTGTAGTCAATCCAACAACGAACCTTTTCATTCCCAACTCTGGACACCAGAATTTCACTAGAGAGAGACCAGTCAACTGTGTGGACACATGCCAACACAAATGGATGGCCTCCAACAGCAGCTGGCCCCCAACAGAGACTGACCATCCTCCCAACTGTCCCCACCAGCCCTTCCTCTACCCCCACCCCCAGCCCCACACTGTGCCTTCCAAACCTCCTCCCAGGAACTTCAGGCCCCCAGCCTGGGAAGCTGATCATCTCACTCTCATGGGATGACCTCGCCTCCTACTTTGAAGAGAAAATAGAGGCAATCAGGAAAGGACGCCCTCATCTTCCTGCCACCCCACCTACATCTGTGCACATGTGCACCGTCCTTCCTGCCTTCCCTCCTGCTGCATGAAAGGGATGCTCCTCCACCTGTCAAGGGCTAATCCTACCTCCTGTGCCCAAGATTCCACCCCACCCCTTTCTTCCTAAGTCCTTGTCCAACCAAGAAGCACCACCCCCTCTACTCTGTGTCCTTTCCCCCAACCGTAGGCACCTTTCTGTCAGCACATATGCTCAGTCATGTCTCTTCTTTCTGGAAAAAAGAGAAAGTCCTAGACCTTCGTCCTTGCCCTTAGTAGCAACTTATTTCCCCCCTTACCTTCCTGTCTGAGAGACCTGAAAGCCAGAACCGGTCTGCGACTTCTTCCTTATTTGCCACTTACAGATTTTAAATGTGAAAATATTTTAGGGCTTTTTCTTTCTGTTAATATAAGGGAATATGCTCATCACTTATTTACAAAAGAGTCAAACATTGCGGGAACATTTAAAAACCAAAGTCGGAATTTCTTCTGCAGAGAAAACAAGGTTTTGCATGATGCTGCACGACTTGCTCTCAGGCTTCTGTCTATTCATAGATAGGTGCATGTGCCGAGTGCTGCACAGATGGGTCGCCAGTCGGTGGGTCATCCTGTAACCTGCCTTTCTCACTACACAATAGGCTGTGGGTGTCTTTCTATGTCAACAAATGTGGAGCTATATCATTATTGATGGCTACTAGCATCCTGTTTCATAGACTTACCATCATTTATTGAACTCTTTCCTGTTGATGGGGGTTTGAGTTTGTCATTTACACTTCCCCACCTAACTCTCCTTCCTGTCAAGTAAAACAGAAACTCATTTTAAGCATTCAAGGGAATCTCTCAGAATTCAATTGCAGAAAGCATAGACACCTCTCTTCTCTCTTGCTCTCTCCCACACTCTCCACTTGAATGGTCTCCCATCTCTGCTTTTTCCTGAGCATCATTTAATTCTTCCTGCTCCTCATCACAGGGCCCCCTGCTCCTCATCACAGGCCCTGGCCTGTCAAGTCCACGCACATACACGATCATGGCTCCTGAGTCTACGCAGCCTTTACATTTGCTCCCCAGTGACCACACTGTTCACTCACAACTCTGATGCAGATCAGCCTCTGCCTCCACCGTCTTCTTGGATGGTTGGCAAAGGTTACACCCATTCCAGCAGGACTCAGGGAAGGTGCAAACACGACACACACACACACCATTGCCAGTGGCAACAGCATCAAAAGAGAACCTCAGAGAAGGCCCAGGGACAAGACCCTTACCTACTGACTATGGCAATGTGACCACAGTGGCTCCACCATGACCTGGCAGCCATGAGGACTGGTGGTGAGGACATCAGCTCTAGTATCTCACAGACCTGGGTTTAATCTCCCCACTGTCTGATCTCAAGCAAGCCACACAAGGGCTCTGAGCCTGCTTCCCTATCTGTAAAATGGGGATAACACTCGCTGACTTGCAGGGTTCATTTGAGGTGCCACCACTGTAGTGATTTGCTGGCACGGGTGCTTCGGCAGGGAGGAACAAATGGCAGCTGCCATCACTCTCGTAACTATGATGGATGTGGAGTATTCTGCCTCCCATGGAAAAGGCCACAGAGGAGCAGAAGATTCAGGAACCTGCCAGCTAGGCTGGACAAACTGGGGCCTAAGTAATGACAGGAATAGAGGCCACCATGTGTTGAGTGCCCAGGACTTGATTAACTTATTTCTCACATAAACCCCCATGAGGCACCAACTAGGAAATAGAAACCACTCTGAGTCCTTAAAATAGAGGGAACTTCATGCAGGAAATTGGCTTTCTTGGTGACAGAAGAGCAAAGAAGCCAAATAAGGATAGTGAGAGGGCCCAGAGATGAGCAATAGGAAGAAACCACCACCCCTCCCCCCTAGGCACAGCTGGGCATTTGGCTCTGGGGTCACCCGGAAGCTGGAATCACAGCATCCCTGTCCAGCAGAAGTCAGAGTCCTGAAGGAGAAGTAACTGCTTCTAGAAAGTAGGCCCAAGGCAGAGAGAGAGAGAAAGAAGAAACCCTCTGGCTCCTCTCTTACTCTACCCCCCAACCTCCTGCCAATGCCTCCTACTGGTAAAACTCTGCTGGAGCCTGCAAACACAGCCTGCAAGGGTCAGCCTCCCCAACCTCCCACCACCACTTTGATGCAGAGCAAGGAAAAGGCATAGAATGGATATCAAAGCAAATAGGCCCAGGACCAGCACAGGCACCTTTCTCATCCCCACTTACACATGAAGAAGCACAGAAAAGTTAAGCAACTTGCCCAAGATCAAACAGCTGATCTTGGAGAGGGAAGCCTGTCCCCTGAGCCCACGATCTTAACTGCAATGTTATAGCACCTCCCCTAGAGCTGTCTCAGCTCTTGGCTTTCTCTTACTTTTCTCAGTCTTTCATCCTTTCTCTTTTTTTCTTTCTTTCTTTCTTTCTGGCACAGACAGCATTGCTGGGGCAGGCACAGGGCTTTGGGGTTTCAGCTTCAGCTTTGCTACTGATGGTCTGGGTAAAGTTACTTAATATGGTCCATCAACATGTATTTATTGAGTACCTACTATATGTTGGTTTCCCTCCAAGCCTCTGTTTTCTCATCTGGACAATTGGTATAATGATATAAGGTAGTCAAGCAGAGACAGCAAGGTGACTGCATACAGTATTATTACATTTGTTCCAAAAAATGCTGCTGCTCCCACTCTTCCCTCTTTCCTGCCTTTTTGTTCCTGCCAAAGCTTTAGGTTTTCCTTGCCAGACTCACTGCTCATCTCTGCTGGTGGTTCTTGGAGCAGATGTCACTGGCTCCTATTGGAGCTAATCCCCCAGAGGAGCAACACACCCCCACCCCGTGTCACCTCCTGCCCTCCAGGCCAGCTCTACCTCTGTCAGCACCTCAGTGCCCCAAACTGGAAAGTGGGTTGAGGGGATAATGCCCAGCTGTCTCCCAGCTTGGCCACAAGGAGGAGGAAGAGGGTGCGGACAGAGGAGCAAGAGGGAAACTCTTTGTAAGTGTGAAAAAGCATTTAAAATATTTAATAGCATGAGCAACACCAGTAATAGCTTTGGGCAGCAGAATTTGGTGTTTGTTTACTTTCACTGCTCCCAGACGTCCCACTGCTTTGTACAGGAAGGAAATAAATAGATGCAGGGCACATTCATGCAGAATCCATCAGCCAGGCAGAGTGATGTGATCTGTTCTCAGAACAAGTCACGGTGAGAAGACATGGCCAGCTGGTCTAAGCCCCTACCCCACATGCTCCCCAACACCCCCACCCTGCACCCCACATACCTACTTTCACCTGCCTCTGGCCTCCCTGCAGCCCTGATGTCAGGCACCCAGGAGTTTGTTTCGGAAGCCATGTATATTCCATATGCCCAATGTATACTCCCCTGTAGGATCAGGGGAAGCCCATCCAGCCTGCCAGCTTGTATGAGATAGTGAAATTGGAAAGACCACTATGTCTCCTACAAGCACTGCAGCCCTGGCAAGATCTGTTACCCTAAGCCTCAGCCTCCTCCTCTGCAAAACAGAGAAAGAAGGATTTGGTGGGTTGTAGGAAACAGAAGATGCAGGGTAGGATGGGTTTGAAGAGAACTTCATGAAGGAACTGTTTATGGAGGTGGGAGCAGGGCTAAGGGACCCAATGTGGGATGCTGAGACGCCCAAGGACTAGATAATGTAAAGCTGTTACCTCCCTCAGGGCTGAGAGGCCACCAGCTCTTGCTGGTGACAGGGAGGGACCCACCGCTAAGAGCTGTCACTGTGAGAGACACAGAGCTGTGGCATAGATGGGGCAGAAAGGAAATACCCCAACCTCTCTTCTCGCCCTCTGATTTCCTAATAGTATCTCCCCTTGGACAAGCCCAAAAGGAAGCCAGAGGGCAAGCTAGCCCAGTTAGTGTGGTCTATAAGGGTCCAGACTCCCCTGCATAGAAGGAAGGGCAAAGCATGGATCTGGAAGGGGAACAGCCATCACACCCTCTCAAAGCATGTCCATTAAGTGAAACACTTGGCACAGTGCCTGCCCATAGTAAGCACTCAGTGCATTCTGGTTCCTGTTGTCATCATTGTCAATTGCATTGTTTGGCATGAAAACTGCCTCTTCCCTACAGCTCTGTTCTTCTGTTCCCTCTTCCTCCATTCTAGGGAATTAACTTGGGTATCCCATTGAGGCAGGAGAATAGGGTCTGGAGACAGGAAGCCTTCACTTCAGCCTCTGATTGGTCGTGGGCCAATTCTTCATTTGCATAGGGCTGATTTTTCATGGGCCAAGTCTTCATTTGCATAGGGTGTAACTTTACTTCAGCCTCCAATAGGGTGAAACCAATAAGAAATCTTTAAAAGGTACTAAAAGATTTTGCAACCCGTGCTCCTGAGCTGCTTGCTTGAGCCCGCTCCCACTCTGTGGAGTATATTTTCACATCAATAAATCTGTGCTTTTGTTGCTTCATTCTTTTGTTGCTTTGTTTGTGCATTTTTGTCCAATTCCTTGTTCAATGCACCAAGAACCTGGATGACTCATAGTCAAGACCCTCCACTGGCAATACCTTGTCTTCTTAGGGAGGAAAAATAAAGATGACAACATTCAGCTCCATTCTAATGATCAAATCTCATCTCTGGTCTCACTTTACAGAGTTTATTAGGGTGCTAGGGACAAAGGGAGCTGAGACACCAAGTGCTCCTTTATCCTCACCAAAGCCTTACTTAGAACCCTTTGCTCAGAATTGATTTATTGATTCCATTTGATTTGTCAAGGAATCAAGGAAATCAATCAGCATTGACTCAGCGCCTATGCTGTCCCCTGCACATTCTATGCTCATACCCGATTCAGCTTAGTAGTTAAGGGCATTCCCTTTGGAGCCAGGCCAATCTTAGGCCAGCTAGTAAACTTCTCTAGCCTCAGTTTCCTCCCTGCAAAAATAAGCCTGCTGCCATCCTGCACGCTGCTGTGAGGATAGTTGGAGAAGGCCTGGCACAGAGAAGACCTTCCATAACCTGTCGGTGCAGGTGTGACAGATGAAGAAATGAGCATCAGAATACACAAGGGATTTTCCCCGGACCCACACTAGCAAGCTGCTCTTGAACCCAGGTTTGCCTTGGCCCAAAGCCAGTGGAATTCTGCTCTGCACCCCACATTGTCTCTCCCAGTCAACTTATCCCCATCAGCAGATAGGTGCAGTGTTTCAAAGAAACCAAAAACATTTTCTTCCTTCTTGGTTTGAGAACATATTCTGTATTTTTATTTTTCTGGGAATTATTCTGTTGTTACGGACAGATGGGAACATGGGTGTGCAGCCATTGGCCTCTGTGGATGGCAGCTGTGGACGCAGCTCAGAAAAACATAGGGTAGCAGGAGGGAAGACTTCTGCTTCTTCAGAGAAGCCCATCCAAGCAAGGAAACGGAGGGGCAGACCGCAGCCTGTTCTTTGGATTTTTCTTTTATTGATTTTTTAAGGTTTTTTTGTTTTTTGTTTTTGAGACAGACTCTGGCTCTGTCGCCCAGGCTGGAGTGCAGTGGCACAATCTCGGCTCACTGCAACCTCTGCCTCCCGGGTTCAGGCAATTCTCCCGCCTCAGCCTCCCAAGTAGCTGGGATTACAGGCACTTTCCACCACGCCTGGCTAATTTTTGTATTTTTAGTAGAGACGGGTTTTCACTATGTTGCCCAGACTGGTCTCGAACTCCTGACCTCAAGTGATCCACCCGCCTCGGCCTCCCAAAGTGCTGGGATTACAGGTGTGAGCCACCACGGCTGGTCTGGTTTTTTCTCTTATTGAAATGGCCAGCCTTGGGTTTTGACTCAGGTCCCTGGGAACCCCAGCCCTATTCCTGGCCCAC
The DNA here is from genome assembly GCF_029281585.2 of Gorilla gorilla gorilla. Lineage (NCBI taxonomy): Eukaryota > Metazoa > Chordata > Mammalia > Primates > Hominidae > Gorilla > Gorilla gorilla. Next base: position 35,307,071 of record NC_073228.2, on the reverse strand, counting down.
CAGTAACCCAAAGCTGCTCACTTCCCCAGGTCCCATTCTACAGATCTAGAGAGTAGAGCCTTTTCTCTCTTGAAAGGCTATAGGGTGAAGTCAAGTCATCCAAAAGTCTGGGATCCAGGAAGTCCATGTTGTGGGTGGTTCCAAAATGAGCTTTGGAGTCAGCTAGACTTGGGTGTGAGTCCTGATGTGAACTTTATTCTATGTGACCTTGGGCAACTTTCTTCATCCTTCTGGTCCTCAGTTTCCCCATCGGTGAAACAGAGGTAATAAGGTATAACTCCCGGTGTCGTTAGGAGGGTGCAGTGAAGTCAGGGCTTGGGGGAGACTTCACACAGTGCTGGGAGGTGCATTTAGGGACAGGGCCTCAGGGAGCAAAAGCCATCCTCTCCTGCCACTCAGGCTGGGGCTGCCAAGAGCAGCTTCCCAGGGCTCTTTAGGCCGAGGCCAGGCTCCTGTCTGCTGGCCTCAAGTCTGAGGGCCTTTCTTGCCTGGGTTTCCTGTTGTCCTCTTTTACTCTTTTAAAGAAAAGAAAAGAAGCATCCTTCCTCTGGAGACCTTTGTCCTGAAGCTAGCCGGGGAATGCTAGAGACAGTCAGTCCATGCTGAGTGTGTTGAGCCACTTTCTGGGTTTAAAAAAATATGTTATTGTTTACCTAACAGTTCTTCTGTGAGAAATGGGTGTCTGTTCCTTTAAACAGAGCACAGGGCAGACAGAGTGGCTCCGGGGTTGTTTGCAGCAGAGAGGAGGGGGAGGGAGAAGGAAGGCATCCTGTTGTTGAATAGAAATGACAGAGGCCGATGGACAGACAGACAGACAGCAGAGGGAGCGGTCCGCAGAGACCCAAGCAGTGGAGCTCAGCTGTTTTTTTTTCCTATGAAGAATTTGCTTTTTCAGAAAGAAAAAATTTACAGTTTTTTTTTCTTTTGGCCTGTATTTTGCCAGTCTAACCCAAGATACTACTGGTTTACTTAAGACCAGGGAATCCTTTTCACCTGAACTTTGCTGGGGGATGGGATTTCAATGTTAAAAAAAAAAAAAAAAAAAAAAAAGGGTCCTGACAGCCTCAACTCATTAAACTTTGTGCAGAAGGTGTGAGCTTTTCCTAAATTCAGCACTTGGGAATAGAAATCAGGAATAACCCATCTTAATAGTTACTGAATGGCCATGCTTTTCCTACATTATCTCCAATCATCCCAACATCCCTGCCAGAGAGGTTTATGCATCCCCATTTTACAGATATGGAAACTGAGGCTCAGGCACATTAAGAGCATGCTCAAGCTTAGGAAGATACATAGGAGGCAAGTAGCGGGCTGAGGTTTCACCGTGAGTCTTTCCAACATGCCCCACTGCCTCCTTCCTGAACACAACAACAGGTCCAGTGGGGCACGAAAGGGGAGAGGAGAGAGGCAGGGTGGACTTCCTGGCTGTGTGATTTGCCAGCCTCTAGTATAAATACTTCTAGCAACCCCTTGGCTCTTTAGGGTTCTCCAGCAACAAGGAGCCAGGCCCAAGATTGTAAACTCCCAAGAGTGAGTCTAATTCAACCACCACCATTGTCAGCAACGTTACAGAGCACTTTAAAAATTTAAGAGGCATTTTGTCAATTGCCACATCAGACTGTGTGACTCTCCTGCTGACATTTAGGAGGTGGCCCCCAAGCTCCTGCATGATTTGGTCTCTGCCTCCTCCAGTCCCATCTCCTTGCTCTCACCCTTGCTCGCTATGCTGTCCATAAATCTCTCAGTTCCTCAAACATGATGCTACCGGCATCACCTAGGAGCGGGTTGGAAATTCAGGAGTTCTGCCCCACTCCAGAACTACTGAGACAGAGTCTGCCTTTTAATAAGACCCCCAGGTGCACAGTGAAGTGTGAGAAGCAGCACTCTTGCACATTCAGCTTTTCCACCTCGGGACCTTTGCACAAGAAGCTCTCTCTGCCTAGAACACTCCTTTTTTTTTTTTTTTTTTTTGAGACAGAGTCTTGCTCCGTCACCAGGCTGGAATGCAGTGGTGCAATCTCAGCTCACCACAACATCCACCCTCCCGGGTTCAAGTGATTCTCCTGCCTCAGCCTCCCGAGTAGCTGGGACTACAGGCATGTGCCACTACGCCCAGCTAATTTTTTTGTATTTTTAGTAGAGACGGGGTTTCACCATGTTGGCCAGGATGGTTTCCATCTCTTGACCTCATGATCTGCCCGCCTCACCCTCCCAAAGTGCTAGGATTACAGGCGTGAGCCACCGCGCCCAGCCACACTCCTTTTTTTAAATCTTGAACTCTGAGATTCATATGTCCTGAGCTCATAATGTCACTTCCTCTGAAAAGGCCCCCTTGACCTTCCAATAAAGTTATTTTTTCTCAAGAGTCCAGTTCTTTTCTTTCATAGCACCTATTGCAGTGTGTAATTACATACCGACTTACTGAATGTCTGTCTCCATGAAGGCTGAGGCCATGACTCACTTGCTTACCACGGACATAGTAGAAGCTGCACAGACACATGCTGAAGGAATAAGCATGGTGCTGTTTCTATGCAGCATCAAAAGAGAAGTTCACAGGCAGTGTGCATTGGGTATCTCTAGGCATTTGGTCTCTGCATGAGGCATTAGGTCTCTACAGGCATTTTTATTCAGTTTCACCAAATGTTCACTGAGTGCTATTATGTATCTGGAGGTGGAGTCATATGTGTAAGGAGGCCTGGTGTGACAAAGTGGATCCTAGAATTTGGTGTAGCGACTCAGTTGTCTTGTTCAGTGGACAAGGTTGGGGGCTGAATGAAATAGCCCAGGAAGTGTACATTTCTGGTGATTACAAGAACGAACCCTCAGAAGGTGGGAAAGGAAATTAACATTTCCTACCCCCCACATCTGGGCCAGGCACCTAGACGGTTAGCAAGTGTCAAAGAGGGATTTCAAATCTACTAGAATAGCATATGAATTGCTTAACTAAAACCTATGCCTTTTGCCTTTTGTTTTAAGTAAAATTAAGAACGCACACAGTTAAAAAATAAGATAAGTATAGAAGTGTTTCATCCCTTGCCACCCTTAGTTCCATACTCCAAAGATAACTACTTTTTATCTCTTTTATCTGTTTCTTCTGGTAGCTGATTTCAAATCTCTGAGTATTTTTATTTACCTGTTTCTTGATTTGTTAATTTTATATAGTGGTTATTAATTCTTTCTTACGACATCAGGAAGCAAATTTCACTGTTTTACATCACTCTCACCTCCTTTATTTGCCCCAAATAATTATATCACTATTATATTTGCAAATATAAGTTGATATGCTTTGGCTGTGTCCCCACCCAAATCTCAACTTGAATTATATCTCCCAGAATTCCCACATATTGTGGGAGGGACCCGGGGCGAGGGGGGTGATTGAATCTTAGGGGCCAGTCTTCTTCCCGTGCTATTTTTGTGATAGTGAATAAGTCTCATGAGATCTGATGGGTTTATCAGGGATTTCCGCTTTTGCTTCTTCCTCATTTTCTTTTGCTGCTGCCATGTAAGAAGTGCCTTTCACCCCCCGCCATGATTCTAAGGCCTCCCCAGCCATGTGGAACTATAAGTCCAATTAAACCTCTTTTTCCTCCCAGTCTCAGGTATGTCTTTATCAGCAGCGAGAAAACTGACTAATACAGTAAATTGGTACCCATAGAGTAGGGCATTGCTGAAAAGATACCCGGAAATGTGGCAGCAACTTTGGAACTGGGTAACAGGCAGAGGTTGGAACAGTTTGGAGGGCTCAGAAGAAGACAGGAAAATGTGGGAAAGTTTGGAACTTCCTAGAGACTTGTTGAATGGCTTTGACCAAAAGCCTGATAGTGAAATGGACGATAAGGTTTAGGCTGAGGTAGTCTCAGATAGAGATGAGGAACTTATTGGGAACTGGAATAAAAAAAAGGTGACTCTTGTTATGTTTTAGCAAAGAGACTGGTGGCATTTTGCCCCTACCCTGGAGATTTGTGGGAATTTGAACTTGAGAAAGATGATTTAGGGTATCCGGCAGAAGAAATTTCTAAACAACAAAGCATTCAAGAGGTGACTTGGGTATTATTAAAGGCATTCCATTTTATAAGGCAAGCAGAGTGTAAAAGTTTGGAAAATTTGCAGCCTGACTATGTTATAGAAAAGAAAAAACCATTTTCTGGGGAGAAATTCAAGCCACCTGCAGAAATTTGTATAAGTAGCAAGGAGCCTAATGTTAATCCCCAAGACCACAGGGAAAATGTCTCCAGGCCCTGTCAGAGACCTTCACAGCAGCTCCCTCCCATCACAGGCCCAGAGGCCTAGGAGGAAAACATGGTTTTGTGGGCCAGGCCCAAGGTTCCCGTGCTGTGTGCAGCCTAGGGACTTGGTGCCCTGTGTCCTAGCTGTCTAGCCATGGCTGAAAGGGGCCAACCTTCAGCTCAGGCTGTGGCTTCAGAGGGTGGAAGCCCCAAGCCTTGGCAGCTTCCATGTGGTGATGAGCCTGCAGGTGCACAGAAGTCAAGAATTGAGGTTTGGGAATCTCCACCTAGATTTCAGAAGATGTATGGAAACGCCCGGATACCCAGGCAAAAGTTTGCTGCAGAGGCAGGGCCCTCACGGAGAACCTTGCTAGGGCAGTGCAGAAGGGAAATGTGGAGTCAGAGCCCCCACAGAAAGTTTCTACTGTGGCACTGCCTAGTGGAGCTGTGAGAAGAGGGCCACCGTCCTCCAGACCCCAGAACGGTAAATCCACTGACAGCTTGCACCATGTGCCTGGAAAAGCCGCAGACACTCAACACCAGCCTGTGAGAGCAGCTGGGACGCAGGCTGTAACCTGCAAAGCCACAGGAGCGGAGCTGCCCAAGACCATGGGAACCTACCTTCTGCATCAGCGTGACCTGGATGTGAGACCTGGAGTCAAAGGAGATCATTTTGAAGCTTTAAAACTTGACTGCCCCACTGGATTTCAGACTTGCATGGGCCCTGTATGCAACCCCTTTGTTTTGGCCAATTTCTCCCATTTGGAACAGCTGTATTTATTCAATTCCTATACCCCCATTTTACCTAGGAAGTAACTAGCTTGCTTTTGATTTTACAGCTCATAGGCAGAAGGGACTTGCCTTGTCTCAGATGAGACTTTGGACTGTGGACTTTTGGGTTAATGCTGAAATGAGTTAAGACTTTGGGGGAACTGTTGTGAAGGCATGATAAGTTTTAAAATGTGTGGACATGGGCCAGGTGCAGTGGCTCACGCCTGTAATCCCAGCACTTTGGGAGGCCGAGGCAGGCGGATCACGAGGTCAGGAGATCGAGACCATCCTGGCTAACACGGTGAAACCCCGTCTCTACCAAAAATACAAAAAATTAGCAGGCGTAGTGGCGGGCGCCTGTAGTTCCAGCTACTTGGGAGGCTGAGGCAGGAGAGTAGCGTGAACCCGGGAGGTGGAGCTTGCAGTGAGCCGAGATCGCGCCACTGCACTCCAGGCTGGGCGACAGAGTGAGACTCTGTCTCAAAAAAAAAAAAAAAAAAGTAAGGACATGAGATTTGGAGGGTGCAGGGGCAGAATGATATGGTTTGGCTGTGTTCTTACCCAAATCTCAACTTGAATTGTATCTCCCAGAATTCCCTGAGCCTCAGTTTCCTCATCAGCAAAGGGGAATAACCCTTACCCCATAGGAATGTTGTGAGGGTCAAATAAAATAATGGTAAGGCACAATATAAATGTTTATTGTTAGGGGAAAGTGAAAATTTACAGCAGCAGACAGGATGGGTAACCAGGGAAGGCAAAGAATTGGAAAAGCCTTTTTCAGCATTTTGAAAATAATTAGATGGGCCTGCTCCATGCTAGATTCCCACCATCTCTGGTTCAAGCATCAGCAACATGAATTCTCATGTCTCTGCAGCAGTATAATAATACCTTACATTTACATAGTTTGTTAGGCTTGCAACATGCTTTCTCATGCATTATCTTATTGGATTTGAGTCTTCCAATATCCCTGAGAGTCAAGGAGTACCAGCACCCAAATTTCCGTTTTATAGACAAGGAAATTAAGAGTCAGCATGATGCAAACATGATCAAAATCACAGAGCTGGGAAGCTCTGAGACCAAGCTCTAGTAGAACTGGAACCAAATCCAAACCTTCTGAGACAGGAAGCTTGTCACTGCCCTGCACTGTGATGCCAAGAAAGGACATCTCAGGGTCAAGCGTGGTGGCTCGTGCCTGTAATCCCAGCACTTTGGGAGGCCAAAGCAGGAGGATCACTTGAGCTTAGGAGCACGAGACCTGCCTGGGCAAATAGGAGACTCCATCTTTACAAAAAATATAAAAAACTAGTCAGGCGTGGTGGGGCACACCTGTGGTCCCAGCTAATTGGGAGGCTGAGGTGGGAGGGTCATTTGGGTCTGGGAGGTTGAGGTTGCAATGAGCTTCAATAGTGACACTGCACTCCAGCCTGGGTGACAGAGAAAGACCCTGTAGAAGAAGAAGGAGAAGGAGAAGAGAAGAGAAGGGAAGGAATGAAGGAAGGAAGGAAGGAAGGAAGGAAGGAAGGAAGGAAGGAAGGAAGGAAAGAAGGAAAGAAAAGAAAAGAGAAAAGAAAGAGAAACAGAGAGAAAAGGAGGAGGAGGGAGGGAGGGGAGGAAGGAAGGAGGAAGGAAGGAAGGAAGGAGAGAAACTTATGCATGTGCAAAGGTTACTGGGAACAAGTGAGTACCCTCATACACCTTCCTGGACTTGGAATGTCTTAATCCAGAGATGGCTAGCTGGAGACCCACTAGGTCAATCAGCATGCCTGAGAGTTTTGTTCAATAGTAGCTCAGTGTTCTCAGAAGTGCTCTATGTGTCACCATTCAGACATACCTAAACACAGTGGATGCCACCCCATGTAATCTCTCCACCTCTGTGCTTTTGTCACTCACACAAGGTTCCAGGCCTTAGAAAGGAGCATCTATTGGCTGAGCCTAGAAAGGGCACCTGTGTCTGAGCTGTCAGGAGCAAAGATAAAGAGGTACTTCTTATTCACCTTCCACAATGGGAAGCAAGATCCTCCATCCCAGGCCACCCTGTGTGACTGTGTATTACACAAAGGTAGGCTAAAGAGGATGCATAGGGGCTGAAACCCAGCCTACCTCTGCTCTTCGAGTCCTGTGTCCTGGCCCAGGGCTTGGTACATGGAGCTTGTACTGAATTTTAGGCTCCAGCTACCCTCTCAGCTGAGCACTCTTGTGCAGTGTACAACCTGCAGAAGCAAACATGGCATCCCTGCTTCCTCAGAAGAGCTGGCAACACTAGATGCCACTCCCACATAGCAGCAATTAGAGGGAGCCCAGTCATAGCTGCCCTTCTGGGACAGGGCGCACACTCCCACATCACCACACTCCCCACCATGCCTACCTCACTTGTTTGTGTCACCTGCCAGTCCCCTAAGGCATTTGAGTTTATGACCCTGTCTGAAACAATAAATATTTTTTACATTGGCTTATCCAGGTAATTAGTTTCATGGTCTATTTCTGAATGGCATTTTTCTTTCCCACCCAACCCCCTTTTCCAGCAGTCCTAGTTAATCTATTTATTTTTACTCTACCTCTTTCTAAAAATACATACAATACAACAAGATTTTTTAAAAGTCAGACTCCTGGTAATCTCTGGAATGTGGGAAAAGCACTCTTACCACAAAGTTATATTAAGAAGTTTAATTATCAGAAAATTACTGTATAATAAATATATCAAACAGTAAGTATGTACACTGTATATGTACACTGCGAATTCCTGGGCAACCTCAGTCTATAAACCCATTCACCTCACCCACAACCTCAACCGACTCTTTATTCTTTTTCTTTGACTGGCACGGGAGACTTTGAGATACACTTGCTTCTGTATGTATAGCCTCCCACCTTTTCCAGGACCCACTAGGTACGCTGAGTTTTCCAGGCAGTCATGAGAACTTTGTCAGTTCATCCCAAAGTCTATGATCATTTCTCCTTTCTGTTGGTATCAGCCCACTCCCAAATTGTTTGCCATTTACTTTTGTAAGTCCTGTCTTTAAGGAAGCCATGGGGCTCCTGGTTGCTATTGTAGGTTGTCTCAGTCAGCCACTACTGTGTAACAAACAACCACAAACATCACAGTGCCGTACAGCAGGAGGTATTTCTCGCTCATGTGCCTGAGGGTCACACGGGGTGGCTTGGCTTCCGGCCACAGGTCTACAGGTCACCTGGGGCAGCTTTGTTCCAAATACCTTTCATCCTACTGGGCTTGTATCGTGTTTTTCTCATGGCAATGGCAGAAGTGCAAGACAGCAAGCCCTACAGCACAAGCACATTTCAACTCCTGCTCATGTCACCTCCATTAACATCTCATTTGCAAAAACAAGTAAAACGGCAAGGCCCAAAGTCAAGGGCAGGGAAGTGTGCGTGCCCCCTGGAGATAGGTTGAAGGGGAGGGAGTGAATATCTACAGACAATGGCCACTGTTTGCCCTTTTGGTCACAAATATTCACTCCTTTCCCACACGCAAAATACACTCACTGCATCCCTAGGACACTCCAAAAATCTTATCCAATGCTGGTATTGAACTGGAAATCCATGCTCCATGCCAGATCTCACTGAGGCTTCTCTTGATTTGATAAGGACCCAAAAAATCAAAAAGACAAGTTGTTTTCCATATGTATCCAGGTGCGGTGGAACAGGTGTAGAATCAGAAAAACACTGCTACTTGGAAAGAAAAGGAATGAGAGTCACTCAGCACTCACTGGGCTGCAGCAGTTCTGATGTTCTGCTGGGAATTTTTGGCCAGGTCCTCCTAATCCAGGAGTTGAGAATTTTCCTTGCCTGGGCCCCTGTTCCACACTCAGTCCTTTCTTCTCTGGGTTCTTGGCTCTGCCCTGTGAAAGGTTTTCTCTTCCCATCAGCCTTGATCACTTCGAAAGAGCACATCGGAGAATATGACAATGACCATACTCTTAGTCTGCTTCCTGTCTGTAAGAAGGTGGGGCCCCAGAAATTTGTTTTTATCTCCAACAGTTTCATTTTGTTTTAGACAAGCCTGGTGGTAGTTTTGACAGTAAACTCTCTCAAAAATTTTGTGGGTTTTCTGTGCATTAGATTCCATTCAACTCCAGGCACCAAAAGCACAAAATCCACAACTTCTTGGAGACATGCTTCTCTTTGTCTGTAGACTCACACCCTTAATTTTTCTATGAGTTCTTTTGTCTAGCTGAAAGGGTACACTGGACACTTGCACCTTAACAGGAGCTGCATCCTAGCGGATGTCAGAATCAAAAACTTTAAGGAAAGCTAGTGCAATTGAGCAAAAAGTTTTACTGAGTTTCCTTGTGGCCAAAGGAAAACATAATGAGATGCACAATTAAAATATGCATTCTAGTTTGTTAATTGAGGCACCTTTTTTCCTAAGGACCATCAAGTACAGTAAGCAAGATAAAATTCAGATGCAGAAAACTTCCTACAGTGAAGACAACATCCCACAGGCCTGTGAACTCAATAATTACCTTGGGATTAAAAAGAAGGGCCTTGCCGGGCACAGGGGCTCACGCCTGTAATCCCAACACTTTGGGAGGCCGAGGCAGGCAGAGCACGAGGTCAGGAGATTGAGACTATCCTGGCTAACACAGTGAACCCCATCTCTACTAAAAATACCAAAAATTAGCCAGGCATGGAGTTGGCTGCCTTGCAGTCCCAGCTACTCAGGAGGCTGAGGCAGGAGAATGGCGTGAACCCCAGAGGCGGAGCATGCAGTGAGCCGAGATCGCACCACTGCACTCTAGCCTGGGCAACAGAGCGAGACTCCATCTCACACACAAAACTAAATAAATAAAAATAAAAAAAGAAGGGCCTTTCAGAGTTCATGAGAACCTCAAGCTAAGGCTTTATATCCTAAAGGCAGCATTCTATTTTGTGGGGGAGATTGGAACTTGGGATGAGGGAAAAAGAAAAAGCATTCAAAGCATCTTCCAAGAGAGAAAAACTCAAGATTTACCAAAATGTATTTTATTTTGTTTTTCAAGCTGCAAAAAGCTGAGGAGAATCATAAAATTATTTAGCTTAGTTAACTAGAGAGCAAGGAAGAAGATGTATTATTTCAGTTTCACGACTTGTTAATTTGCAGGTTTTATCATTTGTACTCTAACGACTTGGGGATATTACTTGGTCTGATGGCTGAGGGCTGATGCAGAGATTTGTTTTTTGAGTGTGTTAGGGAGCCAAGATCCTCGGTACTCCTACATCAGGTTTAGGGAATAGTCAACCACTCTGGCCCACGAGCAAGAGGCTATAATGTCTCTTCCAGCCTGGAGGGGCAGGATGCCAGAAAAGGAGAGTTATGACACTAGTAATAGAAAATGTTCGAAAGAGGCTGGGCGTGGCTCACATCTGTGATCCCACCACTTTGGGAGGCAGAGGTGGCAGGACGACTTGAGCCCAGGACTTTGAGACCAGCCTGGGCAACATAGGAAGACCCTGTCTCTACAAAAAATTTAAAATTAGCTGGGTGTGGTGGTGTGTGCCTTTAATCCTAGCTACCGGGGAGGCTGAGGCAGGAGGATAGCTTGAGCCCAGGAGGTTGAAGCTGCAGTGAGCCAGGATCACTGCACTCCAGCCTGGGCAACAGAATGAGATCCAGTCTCAAAAAAAAACAAAAAGAAGAAAGAAAAGAAGAAAAGTTAAAAAAGGGAAGCTTCTTGTGTTAAAATTTTCTTTCACCATATGGAATGAGATTTGGTTCCTGGGACAACCCATTCCCAAACTCACTGCCTATTTGGGGCCTTTGTAAAACAGTGCCAACCCCTCCAGTCCAGTAGTTTATATTATTACGTTTTGTTCTAGAAGCCAGGCTTCAAAATTCTGGGGGCTGCTTTGTCAGAGGAGGATGGGGAGATGCAGACATCATATTTATGGCATATCCTTCGTTAGGAATTTCAGAGAAGTGAACTTAGTTCAGAGCTACCTTGAGTATGACACTATCCTCCTTAATTTGACTCTGTTGGGCTTGAAGTGGAGGTGGGGGATCAGAGGAAGGAAGACAGGAGAGTTTACTGGATCCAAGAGGTAAAGTTCTAAAACCACCTAGGAGCTGATGTCACCAATACAAGGGGCAGTTTTGTCTCCTCAGCCTGTGTTCTGCCTGGCCCATGGCTGAGTGCTGAAGCCAAAATTTGGTCAAACTCTTTCCCGGATTTCCAGCTGGGTCTCCCCTGTCCTGGATTACTGGCATTTTCTCTACTTACTAAATGTGCTTTGTGATCTCAGCTAGTGTGAAGCAGAAAACCCACTGCTAAACAGGGAAGCAACTGAAAACCCAAAATGCCAGCATGTCTAGTCAAGTACACGGTAACGCACTACCCCGTTCATTCATTAATCTCTCCATTCACAAATATCTGTTTTCTGTCCACCGCAGTGTGAGGGCTTTCAGGTCTAGAAGTTTCATTCAGAACTGAAAAAGGATAACCAGTGGTGGTCAGAGTGGTTAGAATAAGGGAAAGTGCCTTCAGTCTAGACAATGTGGTTGAGTGTAGCCTGGAGGCAGGGTCTCCATTAGAGATCCCTGTCCAGCTGGGGTATCCTAAAGAGTGGCATGAAGAATGAGATGGAGCCAGTAGGTTAGTAAAACAATTAAAGAACAAAATAAAGAGCATTCTCAGCACTGGCCCCCAAGGAAGGTTACGGATTGGAATAGAGCACAGCGAGCCTCATCTAAACCTCGCCAAAGAGACCAACCCCAGGGCACTGCGGAACTCGGGGCGGCCTCCCTGCTGTGGGGCAGGCATCCTTGGCGGGCAGGGAAATCATCAAAGGCTCCAGCAGCAGGAACGCTCCAGCCATCAGACAGCAGAAGACAGATTTCCTCTAAAATGTGCCTTTAAAGGCAGCTCATTTGCCTTCATGGGCCCCGGGAAAGCCTAAGATAGGTGCCATCCAGGAAACCCAGACTCTTTAAGATCAACACGGTTTAATGCAGCATAAGAGCCTTAGGTCAGACCAAGAAATGACTTCCTGACTGTAAGGGCTTATTGGACCATGAAAGCGGACTCCTAGAGAAACTGTGAAATTGCCTTCTTTCAAAGTTTTTAGATTTTTTTTTTTTTTTTTTTTTGGTGGTGGGGAGGGGAGGCAGTGGATTGAGGGCCAGCCCAGAGGCTGGCAGAGAGGTTTGATGAATTCTCAGGCCACTCCATCTCACCCCAGGAGGCACTTTCCAGCCTGAGAACTGAGGTTTCCCCCTTTCTGGGTAGATCATTGGGTCCAGAAAACCAGCAGGGGCAGCAAATATTAAACTCTGCCTAAATTGCTCTAATGTCCTTGGGGGCAACGGGAGTAGGATTAAGCCTTCATTTTTTACTTTCTTCTTTTACTTTCCAGAGATGGGTCAACTGGGTAGCAGGCTCCAAATCTTCAAACACTAAATAAGAAATGTTGTCAGCCTGGAAACCATTTTAATATTTTAAATACGTGGGGTTTCTCCAGCATTGCAACAGCTGTGGGACGTAAAATAAAATCCATTTCTCTCCGGCCCCTGGGCAGCTCTAAAGTATCAAATGGTCAGTCAGGATGATGGGAGGTGGGAGGTAGAAGGTGAGAGGTTGGGGGCTTGGCAGGAAAGGGTGGGGCAGAAAGTGCATTTTCTTCCTGTTGTGGAACATTTTTTAAAAATAATCAGATCCAAACCCTCAGAGTCCTGGGGAGCTATAGATTTTGTATCAGAAGAATGTCTGAGAGTTTTGGAAATGCTCCCAAAATTTGAACACAAACTCCCTGGGTGACCCAGTCAGATGCAAGCAGGCTGTGCCTCCGGCAGCCGGACACTGATATTCACTGGTTTGAAGAAGAGAGAAAGGGTGGGAGGATGGGGTAGGATAGAGCCCTTTCATCTGGGCTGTTGGGATTTGTGATCCTCCTCCAGGATAATTCTCAATGGGCTTGTAAGCACAATTGCCACACAGAGCAGATGCCACAGCCTACTTGGTTAGATGAGTCCATGTATTTAATGAATATTTATTGGGCCCTTGCATTGCTTCAGGAAGTGAGATAAGGGGTTGGAGCTGGGCTTCTGATGGTGGCACCAGTGGCCCTGATCTTACCTGATCTTCCCTCCCTGTTATATCCCTATCCTTGGTGCTTTGGAGAGCACAGAACTATTCATTCATTCATTCATTCAATTATTCAATGCATTCAGTAAATACTCATTGCACTCTTCCCAAGAGCTAAAAATACAGCAAGGAATAAGACATTTCCCGCCCACTGCCCTGCTCCTATGGGCCTCACATCCTAGTGACAGGACACCCATAAACAATGAACAATGATATATAATAGAGATACATAGATAGAAGAATGCTTATATTTATCAATAGAAAAATGATTAAATTTATGTATGTATCAAATAATTTTAAATGGTGTTGAGTGCTATGAAGAGAACAAACCAGGCTCAGGTAATAGAGAGTGACTGGAGTGGGATCCAATATTAGCTCAGGTGGGTGGGAAAGGCCTCTCTGTAACACGTACGCTGACACCTCCTGCATGTCCAGGAGCCAGCCTGGCTCCTGAAGTCAGGGGAAGAAGCTCCAGACAGAGAACCTGCCAGGTGCCAAGGCCACGGAGCAAAAAGGAGCTTGGCATGTTCAAGAAACAGAAGAAGGGCAGGGTGGCTAGGGCATAGGGAAGGGGCAGAGTTGGAAAGAATCATATAGATCCAGCTGGAACTTAACCCAGAATTAGTGCCAGCTAGAAATTTAGAGGTCACTGGATTCAATTCCCAGATTTACACTTGGAAAATCTGAAGCTCACAGAGAAAGTGTGACTCTCTCAGGGTGACCCAACAATCGGGAGCAGAGCTAGGACAGGTCCCTGTGCCTGCAGACACTCCTGTGTAGTGTCACTCCACTGTTCATATCTGTCACGTGTGTCAAGGCTCACGTGTGTGCAGCACAGACCCTCCAGCAGATTCCTGCACATTTAGTGACCCCCGGAGACCAGCGTGGCCCCTCATGGAGGAGTCAGGTTTGGAAAAAACGCAACAGCAGCAGACGGTGGTAAAAGAGAAGAATGAAGAACCCAGACTTCAGTGTTAGCCAGAGCTAACCTCAAGTTCACACTGCCCCTTACTAGATCTATGACCTTGGAGACATCATTTAATCTCCGTGAGCTTCAATCTCACCATCTGTGAAGTGAGATCACAGTCCCACCCCATAGATGTACTGTGGGGCTGGTATGAGATGGTGCATCGGGAAGACTTAGCACAATATCAGGTGCATATGAAAAGCCCCGTTACAGGGTCATTGTTATATGATTATTTTATAGTCCCAGGCCTAAAGGAACTTCCCTCATCATGCTGGAGAAAACATCCATGCACAAGCACTGCAAACACTTTACTCTTCTTCATGCACTCGCCAAATATTTATTGAGCACCCATTCTGTGAAAGGCGCTTGCACTGATCACCAGAAATATCTCAGAGAACAAACACAAATGTAGCCCTACAAATGCAGAGGCAGGCAACTATCCACATAGCCACATTAAAAAAAAAAGTGCAAAATTGTCATCAACAAGTACTAGGAGAGGGCGATTTGCAGTACTTTGAGAGACCATCAGGATTTCAGTGACTTGGTCAGGGAGATCAGCACAGGCAGCATTAGGTCTCCCTGAGAAAGTAAAGCTTGGGATGTTACATGATGAGCTGGCGGTAGCCAGGCATGGATGAGAAGCAAAGGACAGTGTTCCAGGCAGAAGGAATGGCATGTCTTAAGACCCTGGGATGGCAGGCGCACGGTGGGTGTGAATAACTGAGCAGAGGCTGGACCACTAAGATCCTTGTGCCAAGATAGGGAGTTTGAGTTTTATTCTGAGAATAGTAAGAAGCATTAAAGGAGATTTAAGCAGGATGCTTGGAATATAATTTTGCCAGTCTCTCAAATGTATTAATTCATTCAACAAACATTTACTGGGTGCTTTGTACGTACAAAAGACTGTTCAAGACACATGAGGATAGAGAATTTTCCCCAGCCACAAAGTCTCTTACAGAATAGTGGAGCAGATAGACATATTAGCAACTGTTAACTATAGAGGAAAGAGCACTGGACTTGAGTATTAAAGACATAGGTTCAAGTTTCAATTCTACCTTTTATTGAACAACTAGAGTTTCATGAGGACAATGACTGAGTTTAATTATGTCTGGGACCCATCACCTGACATGCAGGAGAACCAGCAAACTTAGAGTGATTATATCACCTTGGGAAATATCAATAAGAGAAGTATCAACAAGGCCTAATTTTTGTTTCATGTTTTATCATCTTTAAAGGCCTTTCACATACTGGATCTTATTTTACCCCCACAATATCCCTGTTAATGTTGTGGATATGAGGTGAATGCAGCACTGGCTACATAGTTTGCGGAGCCAAGTTCAAAATGAAATGTGGAGCTCTTCGTCCAATTAATAAGAATTTCAAGACAATGACAGCAGAGCATTAAACTAAGTGCAGGACTGTTGTGGGCAAGGGATCCAGTGTCGCTGCACGAGTTGTGCATACATAAAGCCAGCCCTGAGTAAGTTCTATTTCATTCACTTTACAGATGAGAAAACCAAGGCATGTGGTAGAGTGACTCTGTCAGTGTCACTCAGCTCACTGAAAGAGTGAGGCCTCAAAATAAACCCAGGACTTCTGACTTCCTGCTGAAACAGGACTGCCCTGGTTTCTGCCTGAGTTGCAGTGTTCCTGGAAGGGCAGTTTGAAGCATCTGTTTAAAAGGTGATATAGACAAAGAAATTGAAGGGAAATGTTCAGGATGCTGCCCCCTGTGAAACCTTTCAACAATTCCCACTGCTTTAGGACAAAGCCTAAAGGCTTAGACTGATGCACAGAGTCCTTTCCTGGTCTGACCCCTGATTAAAATTTTCCAGCTGCACTGCCCAACTCTGCCCGCTCCTTCAAAATGTGCTTTACAACATACACCTTCTTGCCATTTCCCAGCTGGGCCTTGCTCCTTCTGGCATCCAAGCCTTTGTTCCTGGCCCTCTCTCTGCCTCAGATGCTGTGTTATGAAGGGGGACTACAAGTAAGCCAGCTGAGGAAGGCAGCGGGATGAGGAAAGGCAGCTGAGGCACAGGGAAATCATGACTAATTTTTCCGCATCTTTGGAACAGTTATACATCCTGCCATCCATCCACCTTTCCATCCACCCATCCACCTATCACCTATTCATTTTTCCATCTACCCTTTCACCTATTGACCCATCCCTCTTCCATTCATCTATCCATCCATCCATCTTTCCTCCATCCATCTATCCATCATCCATCTATTCATACACTCATCCAGCCACCCTTTCATCCATCTATTCATCCATCTTTCCATTCATTCATCTATCCATCATCCATCTATCCATCCATCCATCTATCCATCCACCCACCTACCCACCCATTCATCTATTCATTCACCTATCCATCTACCCTTCAATCCATCTATCCATCCATACATGCATACATCCACCCATCCATCCAATCATCTTTCCATCCATCTATCCCTTCATCCATCCATCCATATTTCCACTCACCCACCCACCCATCTTTCCATTCATTCAACAATTATTCACTTAGTCTCATATGCTATATGCCAGGCACTATGTGAAGCACTAGAGATCCATCAATGAATAAGCTACACTTCCTTCCCACAACAGAGCTCACAGTCCAATGGAAGGACAAATAAATATCACCCATAGCTTGAATCCCCAATTTCGTAACCTATATGAATCCAGACTCCCTTCTCACAACTTATGGAAATTCCACTTTCTTCTTCTTGATCCTGTCTCCATTCCTGTGTCTATAGGTGTCAACCCAGGATGGTCTTGAGGCAGTTGGGACACAGTTCTAAGCCCCTTTACCATTTTTCCACAAGAAATACAAATCCAGCAGTGATGTTGTGGGTTTAGTGATTTGACTGTAGATCTGAGAAGCTACTGTAAAGGATTATGTTCTACATGCTACAGCCTTCCACCATCTTGCTGCTTTCCCACCAATAATTGTCCAGTTCCCCAAAGCCCAAGCTATTGACATGGAACCCTCCCTGCTGCACAGACTCCTCGAAGTGTAATCTAGTCCTCACTCCCTAATATGACATACTGCCCCTGCCCCAGGACAGTCAGCTGTCCCTCGAATCTGGTAAATATAATGCGCTCCAACTCATGACACATGTAAATAGACTGCTACAATACAGAGAACAGAGAGCTCTACAACAGAGGTAAGTTCAGGATGCACACACAGAGGTGGCAGAGAAAAGCCAAACTAAACTAGTCTTGGGCTTTGAGAGTGGCTTCTGGGAAAGATTCTTAGATAAAGAGAGGAGTGATGAAGAGGATATTTCAAGCACAACAAATAACAAGGACAAAGACATCAGAAAGTTTACTGTGCTTTGCAATGGGGACAAAAGTGGTTCAACAGGACTAGAGGATACAGTATGGGGAGCAGCAGCAGACAACACTGGAGAGGGAGGCAGGAGGGGGTTGCCCATAAAAGGTGGGGCAGGCCATGCTTGGGACTCTGGACTCTAAGCTACAGCAGCAGAACTGCTACTGAGAGCTCCTAAGCCTAGAAGTGGCTTGATTTGAGAATCTTAGGAAGACTGTAGGGGCTGGCATATGGGGTCACTCAACCCTAACCTCAAGGCTGTGGGAGCCTCCAGCTCAAGGCCAAAATCATTACAAGGCAGCAGTCATTTCCCCTTCCAAGGAGTAGGTATGGAACCAGACCAGTCCTGGAGATTAAGGTTTTGTGATAAAGACAGACAGTCAGAGCGCAGAGTGGCTGTCCTTGTGTCCCCGGGGAGGTGGCCTAATGCCCACTCTGTTTTCTAACAACTTTTCTTGGGTATGTATCAGACCAAAAACTAGGTCCGCAAGATTCACAAGACCTGGTCAGAGAATTCATACTCATTTTCAAATGTCTTTGGTCAGCAAAATCTCACATGCACTTTTTCCAGAGTCCTTTCCTCCCCTTCACATCCCCACTCCCACCCAGCTGCTGCTAATTGTACAAGCCACATGCACTACAAGGGAAATGGAATCAGTCTGGTCCTGGTTCATTCACCTTTGAATCCTCAAATAGGCTGTTTTATAAGAGACCCTGGACTTCCAAGACACCCTCACAGGATCCCTTAGACAGCGTCTTGTTTTGAATCAGGAAATTTTATTTTGCCAGAACTTGATGTTCAAGCTCAATATTAATGTCAGAACCCACGAAATGTGAGCGGGTTCTAAATTTGGAAAAACATGGTCTCTAATATCTCCCCAAAGCATTCCTTCAGCTATTGACTTTGGAGGCAACTTCTCTATACTATGTAGCTGTCCATTGTTTGCTCTGAATGACACAGAGCCTTCAAACACCAGAGGTGCTTACTCAGCGGATCAATATATCATCACCCCCATCATCTGCATACATTGGTTGAACATGGTAGAGCAAATCCAACATACAGCCTGCTTCCTGTCTTGGCAAAGCCGCCGGATTGAGTCCTATTTCCATGCAACACTTCTGCCCTGACTTAAACTTTGACTCCAGTGTCCTTTCTGAGCTATTTGCACTGTGAACACAGCACCTAAAAAGATTTATTAAAAAAAATTAAAAAGCAGGGGGCGAGTGTCATTTTTAGAAAGGCGAGACACCCAACACATCCTACTCTGAGTAGATTTCTTTGACAGCTTGTGATGTTGCCTGAATGGTAAATATATCCTCAGACTCCAAGTAAATAGTCCGTGGCATGTAACTTGGGTATAAAAGAGGAAATTTTACACAACGTGGCCACAGATGCCTTGTCATTTCCCAGAAAATTAGAGGGTCTTCCAGTGACCCTGTAAATTTATCTCACAAGTACTCTTCCACAACTTCAGGAACAGATGGGGCCTGTTTTGATAATGTTTTCCAGTCCCCATAGATAACATGCTGGGGGTGGCGGGAGATGGGGAGGAGCAAGAGAGCCTACATTGCTCCCGGAAGCTCAGCCTATGGGCGATCTGTGTCTCTGGTCATCTGAAAGACACTTTGTTAGCACCGAGCATTTCATTGCTGAAGGGAGCAGCAGATAATTTTTTTTATTGGGTAGCCTCTTTACTAAAGGTTGAAGATGTGAAAGGATTGGCTAAAAGACAGGTTCAAACCCAGAGGATGGGCTGGGGTCAAAGAGAGGCTGCAAGGCATCTTGAAGGCATCCTTCTGCCTCCAGGAAGGATCAGAGAGGTTTTGAACCCAGAGGAAGATTTCACAGCCTCTCATGGCAACTTTTTTCAGCATCTCTGCAGAGATGGAGAAATACAAATCAATATCTTCCAGGTAGTAACTGTTGGTTCACCTTAACCCAGGCCCTTCCATCAGTAACCGTAATAGCTAATATCGACTATTCCCAGGCACTATGCTGAGCACTTGATGTGCTCAAGTTATATTCAGTGTTATATTCAAGATATATTTCAGTGTTAGGTGAAATATATCATCTATTCCTCACCACCCTGGATGCCAGAGGAGGAAAACGAGGATCAAAGAGCTCACAGCCATGCCCAGTGTCAGCAGCTAGTGAGGACAGAGCTGAGAGCAGAGGTATGATCTGTGCAAGTCTCTTGGGCGCTCTATGCCTGGGTTTCCTCACCTGTAAAGTGAATGGACCTAGTAACAATATAATACCAAGGCTTCAAGGGCTTTTTGTTTTTGTTTTTCACTTTTTCACTTTGTCTTTTTTGACCAGGTCATGGTTCTTATTTCCAACTCTCGTCATTCATTTGTCCATTCCACAGTGTTATTGAGTACTTTCTATTTATGTCTCTGCCATTTAGACTTTTAATCAGAGCCTTTAATGATTAGCCAATTCATCGCCTCTTCACAGTGGGCTTTACACATCATTATCATGCCTTTAACAAGCATCTCGTTATGCTACTGTCTGTTTTACAAAAACTAACTGATATCTGTTGTTATCTGGCTGTTCACAAAGTCCCTTTACATACACTTACTCATGTCATCCTTATGAAAACACAGCAAAGAAAAGAAAAATAGATATAATATTTATTATTATTATTATTTTCCTATTTTACCCACAAGTAAAGTAAGATCCAGGCACATTAAGTGAATGCTGGAGCCAGAATTCAACCCCAGTCTTGTGATATATAAACCGGAACCCTTTCCACTACCACCCACAAAATAAATGTGGACATGGCCTTCCGGGAGCTGCCACAGAACAGCAGCGTTCATAGAAACACACCACAAGCACAGAGGGTGGGGAAGCTTGGTGGTTAAGCACATGGACTCTTAAATTAGACAGCCTTGGCTCTAAAACTTGCCTCTGACACTCACCAGCTGGATGACCTTGGGCAAGTGACTTAACCTCTTGATATATCAGTTTCCTTATGGCTAAAAAGGGGTTAATAATAGTACCTACCTCAGAGGATGACTGTGGAAATCAATGACTAATATACATAAAGCTCTTAGGACAGTGTTTCAATTTAATTAATATCATCTAATTGTTATTTGTCTTAACATTATTATAGATGCACCTGAAAGCAAACAGAGGCTGTGAAGGGCAGGACAGAGTTGAGCAAAGAGGCCTACCTCCCCCACGGGGAAGAAAACTAACTGAAACTAACAGTCAAGAGATGTGGTTCTGTTCCTCATTCTGCCACTTACTATCTGTGCAATCTTGAACCAATCAGTCACTTTACTCCATTTAGGTTTCCTCATCTGTCAGGTGAGAAAAGTCAACCAGATTGGGTAGGGGAGGCCTAGCAAATGTCCACTGACTCCCTCATGTCATCCAGTGCCCCTGTAGACTCCGAGGGGTACACCCAGCCACCCCACTTGAATTAAGACTGACTAGTGAAGATACCCACTTAGGACCAGGTTGACCAGCTCATCCTAGTTTGCCTGGGACTTTCCTAGTTCTAAAATGAAAGTTTCATATCCCAGGAACGTAATTCCAGAAAAACCAGGATGGTTGATCACCCTAATTAGGTAAAAAATTATATCATCTAGTCCATCATTTTCCCAAACTTTGCTGCTTATGTTACCACCATCATATATTTTGCCATAGCTGTGTAAGGAACTGTAAAATTACTCAAATACATTTACTTCAGAAGAATATATTACATCACTACTGCCATAGTCAGGATAGACCAGGTTAGCTGAGGCAACAGACAGCCCCACAAAGTAGGGGGCTGGAATATGCAGTGAACAGCACTATAGTTGTAAAAGCAAACTAGCGTCGCTTGCCATAAAGTGAAGGAAAAATAAAAAATCGATGAAAATAAAACAACTATCACTAGGTAGCAGTGCTGGCTGAGGTTCCGTCTGGCCCCAGGGGCCTGCTCACTGTTTGTTAAAAAGGAGAGATAAGTAAGCGTTAAAAAATCCTGGAATTTTCTCCTTTTCAGAGCAGGATTAAAAATAAAGTAAGTTCATCACTCTGTGATTTAATGTAATTTAATGCCATGTCTGTTTGCTACTTAACATTATCTCCCTGCCATCAGCAGAGCACCTCACACACATTTGGGAAGTTGGAATCGGAGAGAGTGTAAAGGTGAGAGGATGAAGGCTGGGTCATCCATTTAAATTTAGGGGCACTCCTCCTTCCAAAGCAGCCCTTCCCACTAATTAATACCTAATCCAGACAGGGCGAGGTGGCTCACGCCTGTAATCTCAGCCACTCAGGAGTCTGAGGCAGGAGGACCCTTTGAGCCCACGGGTTCAAGACTAACCTGGGCAACATATTGAGCTCCCTATCTCTACAAAGAAATTTAAAAATTAGCCAGGCATGGTGGCATGCACCTGCAGTCCCAGCTACTCAGGAGGCTGAGGCAGGTGTGTCACTTGAGCCCAGGAGTTCAAGCCTGCAGTGAGCTATCATCCTGCCACTGCACTTCAGCCTGAGCAATAGAGTGAGACTCTGTCTCCATTTTTATATATATATAATATTATATTATATATTATTATATATACTACATGTTATATTAATTTACTTAAATAAATTATATATATTAATATATTATTTATTATATTAGTATATATAATATATATACAAATATGTATAATACATTTTATATATATATATATATATACACACACACACACACACACACCAAGTCAGACAGGCCATCAATTGAGAGAAGATGCCCTTACAAACTTGCTTTTTTCAGGAATTTTCGCCTTGCCCCAAAGGCTACCTAGGAAGTACTATAATGGGCCAAAGGACAGAGAGGAGCACCCAAGAAAGGTCCTTGTTCCAACAAGATCACATGGGAAGAATTTCAGCAAAACAAAGCAGCAGCAAAGGACCTATGGCTTTTCGACCTCAACAAGGTTGTGCCAACTCCCCAAAGCAAGATAAGAATGACTGAAGATTCATCATGTGGCTGAAATTTCAAGTCACTACTATTTCTTCCAAAAACATAAAAGTATAAAAAATGGTTTGCCACCTAAGATTGGTTTCCCAAACAAATGCCAAATCATCCTGTAGGAGAGCCTAACCCCGCCATGTGTGGTCTTCCCTTATACACCCCCTCCAATCCAGGAACGCCATTCACCTTCTCCATTCCAGCACTGCCCTGCTCACTTGGTTGGGCCACCTCACCCACTCCATGGCATTAAATACCATCTATGAGCCAATGATTCACAATCTACAACACCAGCCCAGCCTATCAGCTGCATGCCAGACCCTACCTGACACCTGCCCCTGGACATCTCACTAGGACCTCAATGGCAATTGAACATGTGACCTGCTCTGCCCCAAACCCACTCCCTTCCACCATCCACTCTTCTGTTCAAACTCAAAACCTGGAAGTCTTCTGTGCTTCCTCTTTCTCCCTTGTTCCCACATCCTAACAATTCTGTCACCTAAATGTTTGTAGAATCCACCCACCTTCTCCGCCCTGACCCCTCCCACCCTACTCCAGGCCACATTCATCTCTCCCCGCCGCCTACTACAGAGGTTCCTAGTTAATCTCCCATGCTGCCTTGGCTTCTCTCTAACCCTCTCCGCTCCATACTGCAGATAGGTACAAGAGGCATTTTTTAGATGTAAATCTCATTACCTTCTTCTCCTTGTTTAAAATACTTCCGCTGAATCCTATTACCCTTGTAATGAATCCTCAAAGCCTTACTTTGGCTATCAATCAAGGCTATGGATGGCCTACCCCACCCCTGCCCCATCTCTGCAAGCTCACCTCAACTCACTCTCCCTTCCCTGTTGTTCTCTCCACTCCAACCCTGCAGGGCTTTTCTATGTTTTCTCAAACCTTCCACATGTTCAATTTCGGGGTCTAGCACAAGCTTGGAACACTCCACCTCCTCTCTGCCTAGCTACCTGCTGTTCATTCCAGACAGCAATCCTCTGGAGGCCTTCCCTGATCTCTGGGCCAAAATAGGGTCCCCTCACCCCTATATAAACTCCATAGCACTCTGAGCACACTGGCCTTCTCCTTCTCCTTCCCAACACTCAGCAGAACAGTATTTTTCCCCGTTAGGCTGCATCCTCCATGGAGATGGACCCACCAATATCCCCACACCTAGTACTGTGTCCATGAATATAGCAAGTGCTTCCTAAATATTTGGAGACTGAGTGGTAACTGTGAGAATCACTCCCAAGCAGCCTGAGTCCCCACCCCCACAAAGAGATCTGAGTCTTCCTCTCCATCCACTTTCTGGAGAAAACTCAATAGTATGCATTTTGGTCTTGGAGAACGTGGTGTCTCGTGACACCACTGGGAATACTGACAAAAATGTGGCTGTAGTGGGTTCACCCAGTTCTCAGGAAGGAATAAGTGTCAGGTCATGCTGCATCATCCACAGGAAGAGCACGAGCTGGTGCTGACAGCGTGGGGTGTCCCAAGCCTTTGGTCTTGGGTTTCTCTTCCTAGAGTATTTATATCCATCCGGAGAAGCCGGCTGGCATCATTAATTGTGAGCGTGTGTCCACTCAAAGCAGCCATATACCAAATATATCGAGTATCAAGCCTAATATGGATATCCTTGTTGATTTATATATTGTTAATAAGCAACAAGAAGTGAATGCCTAAGGTGGGATGCCAAATGTTTGTCTTCCTCTGTCTTCTCAAACGTGCAAAGTTGTTGGTTTGGTGTACTGTTCGTTTTTCATGGAAGAATGACTTTTTAAAAGAGAAAGAGGGAGTTATGAGGCCCACAGTCATTTGATGAACTGAATAAGGACAAACATCCAGGTCACAAGTGGCAGCAAAGAATGCAAATTCTGTGTCCAATGTCTCAAAATAAGAACCACTAACACTTAGTGGAGATTTGTGCCAAGCACCATTCAAAACAAATACACTAATTCATTTCATCCTCATGATACCTCTGAGAGGTAGGGACTACTATTACCCCCATTTTGCAAATGAGGAAGCCAAGACCCAGAGAGGCTTAAGTGACAGTCCAGTTTAGCAAGCAGTAGAGTTGGAATTTTCACCCAGGAACTCAAACTCCACAGTTCAGAAGTAGTCGGGCCCCATGGAGATCCATCCAGTCCAAAGCAAAGACAAACACAAAGGCCCACTTCCAGAGGACTCAGACCACTGCCCTAATTTGGTCTTTTCTCTCTTGAGGGCCACAGAGAAACCATAGCCACAGTGCTGACCTCAAGGAGTTTACATTTTTGCAAGGAGATCAAACAAGAGCACAATGTATTTACAGTAACATAAATTAGTAAGTGTGAAATGCCAGGCAAGGGATTTAGACGCTGCCCAAGGAGACACAGGTCTGAAGCATCGACTGATGGGTCTGTCTTCCTGCTCTGCAGTTGCCAGGTTCTGTAACTGTGGGCAAGTCGGTTGCCCCCGCTAAGGATAAACTTTCCAATCTGTAAAATGGGATGATGATGATGATGATGATGATGATGATGATGATGATGATGTCATTTCTAGTTCCTATCTCACAGGGCTGGTGTAAGGATTAAATGAGAGAAAGCATGCAAAGCATTTAGGACAGGGATATGATATGTTCAGTATGCACCGGCCCTTATTTCTAGCAGAGGAGTTCGGGATATCATATATTCACTCACAAACATATATTAAGCACCTCCTAACAATGCACTAGGAACTGTGCCAGGTGCTAGGGCTACAAAGAAGAATGAGACAGTAGCCAGGCTTTCAAAGAGCTCATCCTCCAGAGAAAGGGACAGTGGGGGAGGCAGGCTGCCAGGACAGTAGGAGTCTTGAGTCCTTGCAAAAAGAATCAGACAGGGTGCCTTGGAGGAGGGTGACGGGAATGCAGGAATGGGGTGAGGGTGTTTCCCACATGTACAAAGCAACGGCAAGCAGGCAGCTTCAGGGCATCCTATCTGCCAGGTGGGTAGGATTGGGGGTGGGCCTTGATGACCACACACAGTTGATTCCAGGGACACTCAGTTCGAGATTCCAGGCAGGTAGCTCTGATGTTGTGAAGTCTGCCTCCAAGTCCTGAAGTTCTCTTTACCTCCAGACTCAGCTTGAGACGAGAGAATAAGTACTGAACATTGAAGTAGAAATCCAAGTGGGTTTTTCTTTTCTTTTTTTGTGCCCTGTTATTTGCCTGTTAGCTAGACTGAGGATAAAACTGAATTTATGTCTCACCAAGGAGGCACAGGAAAGTGAAGAGAGAGATTATACACGGTTTTTTTTTTTTCCTTCAAAGTGTCTCCTCTGCAGACGCCTGGTGCAGCTCTGTCTCCGGGGAGCGGTTCACCCTCCAGAAAATATGACACTTTATTTCCTGCCCTTGTTTGCTAACACACCCCATTACCATCCATCTCAGTTTCATGTAACTGCCAACCGGCATTAACGCCCTCCTCCTCGCCGAGGCAGAAAATAGAAAAGGAAGAATTCAGCAGATTTTCCCCGGTGGCCCCCTCGGCGGCACCAAGATAACCAGGGCAGAAACCACAATTGGATCCTTATTCCTCCAGCCCAGGAATGCGAAGGACGGGACGGTTTAACCGCCTTCTGCATTTTCCTGCAAAGAGAGCCGGCTTGTTATTTCGGTTGTCTGGGCTCCCTTCTTTACTACGGAGAAAGATACATTAATTAATTTTTTTTTTAATGTTAGGCAGGAAATGTTGCAAACTGTCAAGAGCTGTCAGCGGGCGCCTGCCCCAATCAGGTAAGCGGCGCGCGGGCGCCTGCGGCGGAGACACACTGACCCCTAGTGGCCGACCGGGCCCTCGCAGCCCCCGCGCCCGCCCTCGCTCCGGGCGGCCAGAGTCGCAGTCAAGTCGTTCTTTGCACAGAGCAGCTCTGTGTGGACTGGCGGGGGTGTGGCCGGTGCTGTGTCTCCACCGCCCGCCCCAACGCAAGCACGCGCGCACATACACCCCATGTCCATTTGCTCTTCCAAACCAGAGAAGCAATTTCTGCTCTCCTTGTCCAATTCCAGAGAACACAGATGCCTGAGAACCTTAAGCAGTGTGCCTCTGTGCTGTTGCTCAGGCATGTGCCTCTGCTCTTGAGGAGTGACGGGAAAGACAGACAGGGTCCCAGTGTGACACATGGCTGAGAGGAAGGAAGGGGGTGGCGTTTGTGGAGACTCCCAGTACCAGACACTGTGCACACGGTTATCCCTTGGAGCCTGATGATAGCCCCAGATTTGGAAACTGAGGCCCCAGATTTGGAAACTGAGGCCCCAGCTGTCACATGGCTTCTCCAGGTCACAAAGCTGATGTTTTTATTCATTTGTGTTGATTTTAATAAACAAATGTTTACATAGCTCTTGTCTGCCAGGCTTTCTTCTAGTGCTTTACCTATATTAAAATTACCTGTGTGGAATCCTCATCACAACCCTGTAAGCACTGCAATTGCCTCCATTTCCCAGATGAGAAAACCGAGGCACAGAGAGGTTAAGTAACTAGTGAGCGTGAGTCTAGTGTTTAATCTAGGCAGCCTGGCTTCAGAGTGCTCTCAGCCACTGCACTGGGCTGTGTGTGTGTGTATGTGTGTGTGTGTACCCCATGGATACTAGTTAAAAGGAGACCAGGATTCTAGTCTGCACATCACGGGCTCAAAAACCCAAGCTGTTCTGCGTGTACCTCCTTTGTTCCCTAAGGATGAAGTGCTACAGCAATGCAGGACAGGCGGCAGTAATTCTGGCTGCCGCAAAAGGAAGGCAACTTGTGGAAGAGGTGTCTGATGAACTCCTTGAAGACATAGACTGTGTCATCACCTTCAGAGCCTCATTTGCGCCTGGCGCACAGTGGGTGCTTAATAAAAGCTGAACTGGACTGGACCTTGAGGGAAGGTCCAAGGAAGGTGTGAAGGCAGGAGGGAGGCTAAGCGAGTTGCAAGAACCACAACACTGCCGTAGAGAAACACAGGTCCCCTAGCACTCCGTGAAAACACATTTTCAGACACACCCACACTGCATATTCTCTTTTTGGCCAGGACGAGGGGATGAGCTAACTGCAACTGAGCAGCCCCTACTCCACAGTGATGCGATTAATGCCATCTAAAATGTGTGTCCCCACTTTAGTTTTTCTTATTTGCATTTCACAGTAGCCCCATGAAGTAGGTATAACCAGCCTCTATTTTAACATGAGAAGATGGAGGCCTTTTCCAAATGGACTAGGTAATGTGTCTCAGGTTTTCCTAATAAGCAAAGACCTGCAACCCTGGCTTCCTGACTCCAAAGCTTATCCCTTCTCATGCTGTTGCTGTCAGCCAGGACCCCATGCGCAGAAAGCCCAGCCTCCCCATCCCCCACCCAAGCAGCTCTGGCCTTCTCTCAAGCAGCCCCTTGAACTGGCCAGGCTTGTTCCTGCCTAAGACCTTTCCCTGAGCCATTCCCTCAGCCTGAAATGCCCTTCCTGTACGTGGGTCTTCACACAGTCGGCTCCTTCCTGTCATTCCGGTGTCAGCTCAAATGTCACCTCCTCCGAAAAGCCTTCCTTGTCCACCCAACCTAAAATAGCCTTCCAGTCACTCTGTTGCATCACGGTTTTATATATTTCCCAGCAGGTATTAATCTCTGGTAATTTCTTGTTCAGTTACTATTGTTAGACTCATCTCATGTATAATAAGGGGTATCAATTACAGAGTGCAAACCGATAATGTCCTAAGCAAAGTTCCAAAAGCTTTACTCACAGTGAGCCATGAAATTTTCACAACCACCCTTTACTGTGGATGCTGTCCTTAACCCTCATTTTACAGAAGAGGGAACTGAGGCAGGAAAGCTTCAGTAACCTGTCCAAGATTTCACCCTGAGTAAGCTGTGCTCTAGTCACTACAAAAACATCAGCAGCATTTGTAAATGGATAAAGGACTTAAATAGACATTTCTCCAAAGAAAATATGCAAATGGCCAATGAGCACATGAAAAGATGCTGACATTATTAGTTGTTAGGGGAATGCAAATCAAAACCACAGTAAGCTACCACTTCACACCCATATGGCTTAATTTTTAATTTAAAAAAAGGGGGTGACAGGGGGAAATAAGTTGTTGACAAGGGCATAGAGAAATTGGAACCCTTGTACCTTGCTGATGGGAATGTAAAATGGGGCAGCCACTGTGGAAAATAGTTTGTTGGTTCCTCAAAAGTTAAACAGAGAATTACCATTTGATCCAGCAATTCTACTCCAAGGTATATACCCTAAGGAATTGCAAACAGGTTCTCAAACAAAAACCTGTACAAGAATGTTCATAGCAGCATGGCTCACAATAGCTAAAAGGTGGAAGCAACCCAAATGTCTATCAACTGAAGAGTGGATAAATAAAATGTGGTATAACCATACAATGGAATATTATTCAGTCCTAGAAAGGAATGAAGTGCTGATACATGCTACAACATTGCTGCCCTTAAGAACATGTGCTGAGTAAAAGAAGTCACATACAAAAGGCCACATATTGTATGATTCAACTTATGTGAAATACCCCAAATAGGCAAATGCATAAGGATAGAAAGTAGATTGGTGGTTGCCAGGGGCTGGAAGGAGGGAGAAATGGGGAGTGACTGCCTAATGAGTAAGGGGTTTCATTTAGGGGTAGCAAAATGTTCTGGGATAGGCGAGGCGCAGTGACTCACGCCTATAATCCCCACACTTTGGGAGGCCGAGGCGGGTGGATCACCTGAGCTCAGGAGTTCAGGACCAGCCTGGCCAACACGGTGAAACACCGTCTCTACTACAAATACAAAAATTAGCTGGGCACGGTGGCACGCGCCCATAGTCCCAGCTACTCTACTCAGGAGGCTGAGGCAGAGAATTGCTTAAACCCAGGAGGCGAAGGTTGCAGTGAGCTGAGATCACGCCACTGCACTTCAGCCTGAGAGACAGAGCAAGACTCTGTCTTAAAAAACAAAAAAAAAGTTCTGGGATAAATGGTGGTGATGGTTGTGCAACATTGCAAATGTACTAAACACCACTGAATTGTATACTTTAAAATGGTTAAAATGGTTAATTTTATGTTATATGAATTTTACAACCTTTTTTTTTAAATCAGCCTTGTCTGTCTGGTTCATCACTGCACTCCTAGAGCCTAGAGCAGTACAAGGTACACAGTAGGTTTCAGAATATATTTTTTATTTTTTAAAGAAATGAGTAAAGGGGAAGAGAACCCAGGTCTCCCAGGTCTCAGTCTCAGGTTCCTTTTGTTTTTAATTTTTATTTTTAAGTTCTGGTGTACATGTGCAGGATGTACAGGTTTGTTACATAGGTAAACGTGTGCCATGGTGGTTTGATGCACCTATCAACCTATCACCTGGGTATTAAGCCCAGCATGCATTAGCTATTTTTCTTAATGCTCTTCCTCCCCCATCCCACCCACCGACAGGCCCCAGTGTGTGTTGCTCCCTTCCCTGTGTCCATGCGTTCTCATTGTTCAGCTCCCACTTGTAAGTAAGAATATGTGGTGTTTGGTTTTCTGCTCCTGCATTAGTTTGCTAAGGATAATAGCTTCCAGCTCCATCCATGTTCCTGCAAAAGACATGATCTTGTTCCTTTTTATGGCTGCATAGTATTTCATGGTGTATATGTAGCACATTTTCTTTATCAAGTCTATCATTGATGGGCATTTTGGTTGATTCCACGTCTTTGCTATTGCGAATAGCGCTGCAACGAACATACGAGTCCATGTATCTTTATGATAGAATTATTTATATTTTGGGGGGTATGTACCCAGTAATGGGATTGCTGGGTCAAATGGTATTTCTGGTTCTAGATCTTTGAGGAATTGCCACACTGTCTTCCACAATGGTTGAACTAATTTACACTCCCACCAACAGTGTAAAAGCGTTCCTATTTCTCCACATCCTCTCCAGCATCTGTTGTTTCTTGTCAGCCTGAGGTTCTTTCCACACATGAAGCTTCAGGAAGCTCTATGCTGGTGGTTCCCAAACTCCAGCATGCATCAGAATCACCAGGAGGGCTTACGAAAATCCAGATCGCTGGGTCTCAGCCCCAGAGTTTCTGATTCAGAAGTGTCACAGACATCCGAACCAGGGTAACTCCATCTTGAATAAGAACTGAAGAAAGTGAGACCTGCTGGGTTACAATCCCAGGAGGCTATGCACTCCTGGTCACAAGATGTTTATGGCTGAGGGAACAGATTAATGATGCTTACTAATGGAACAGGACTCAGAACTTAAGGAAATCTCCTGATGTCCCAATATCTTAAGAACAAAAAGCATTCTTAGTTTAAGAATAGGTTTTGCTTTAGAGATAATAGTATGTTCATAAATTTTTGCAAAAATCAATAGTTACACAAGAGAATAACAATACTAACAGCCTGTCACAAGCTTGTCATGAGCCTTTGTAGTAAAGCACATAAGGCCATTATTTTCAGCTCTGTTATCCTATACAAGCAAGCACTGTATTTGAGGTAGGGGTGTTCCTTCTCTTGCTTTTGGAGGACAGCCTACTCTGAAATAGAGCAGTCTTTAATAAACTATCTTCACTACACTGCACTCTGCAACTTGCTGTAAATTCTTTCTGGCATGAGATCCAAGAACCCACTCTTGGGGTCTGGGTGGAGACTCCTTTCTGGTAACAGAAGATCTGAGTTGGGCCTGAGAGTTTGCATGTCTAACAGATTGCCTGGGGGGCACACTTCGAGAACAGAAGCTGTAGCTGCCCAT
Source organism: Gorilla gorilla gorilla (assembly GCF_029281585.2). Lineage (NCBI taxonomy): Eukaryota > Metazoa > Chordata > Mammalia > Primates > Hominidae > Gorilla > Gorilla gorilla. The sequence goes on along the minus strand of NC_073228.2, from coordinate 35,276,035 downwards.
TAAACCACGAGAGAAGACAAGACACATATTGACATGACCTGGATGGAGGAAAAGCAGGGCCCACATGTAATTAGAAAGAGAAAGAGAGATTTCAACCACCTGAAAACTGAACCTCACAAGAAATAACTTGTCGATTTTAATCAATTGAAGAACCTCTGAAGCAGGAGCTTGTTTGCTCTCCGGTGAGTTTACAGGTTTTGGGGGAGGGTAACTTGGCTGCATGACACTTGCTGGATCGTGGGAGTAGAGTAATGTTCTGATTTGAAATCAGAGAACTCACTGTGGCTTCCTGCCTCCACGCCCATCTGTTTCCCTGTATCATTGGGATAATATCCAAATTCCTTACAAAGGTCTGTCAGGCCCATAAACCTGGCCCCTGCCTGCCTCCCAGGCTCATTGCAGACACTATCCCCTCACTCTTTAGGGAAGGCCACGGTGACCTTCTGGAAGCTCCTAGGACAAACCTGCTCCTTCCCCACCTCAGGGTCTTTGCACTTGCTGCTGCCTCTGCCTGCAACAACTCTCTCCACCTCCATCCTGTGCCACTCCTTCTACCCCCACCCTTCCCTGCCTTGTATCCCCATCTCCATCTCCTTTGTCAAGCTAATTCCTTGACAAATCACTGAAGGTACCCCCTCTTCCTAGAGCCTTTCCTGACAAGCAGCTCTGGGTGGGGTACCTGTCAATGGCCACATACCTGGTCATCTTGACTGCTCCTTCCTAACATTCAGCACACAATGTGTTCTTCCGTACTGGCCTCTGTTTAAGTGGGAGTTTCAGGAGGAGTCTCCAGTACCTAGTGCAGTGCCTAACACATAGGGAATAAATAAGCAAAGAACAAACAAACCAAGAAACCAGATCCAGAAGCCAAAAGCAATCAAGGCCAGCCAGCGTCTGGCATCAGAGCACTGTCCATGACAGAAAGCTGCCAGAGGAAGGAGGAAGTAAGGGTTTGGAACAAAGTCCAGGTGGTATAGAAAAGTGCACCTTTGCAAAGAGCTTTTCCTTTGGACTGAAATGCCCTTCCTCCCCTTTTCCACCTGGAAGACAGCTTCTTACCCCTCCTGCTAAGTAAGCTTCCAGTAATGCCTTGTCTTGAGCCATCCCTAACCCCCTGCCTCAGGGAAAGAGTTATCATCGTACCATGTTTGTAATTCGGTGCTGGGGTGGGGCGGGGCAGGACACGGAAAGAACTCACCTCTCAACAAATAAATATTAGTGAGTGCTACCTATGCGCAGAGCAATGAGCTAGGCATGGAGATACAGTACACTGAAATTGTCTGTGCCTCTCAGCTACTGCTCCAGCAAACAACAGCCACCTCCCTTACCCACGGGGAATGCCAGGACCCCCAGTGGATGTCTGAAACCAAGCATAGTACTGAACCCAATTGCCGACCACATTTCTGTTCACATCTTCCACCCACATGTTTTAGAACTTTTCCATCTTAATGAAGCATTTTTCACTGTAGCCATTAACTTTTGCAGTTCAAGGTGCAACAGCAAAACTAGCACAAATTTATTTTTCCTTCTTCACAATTTCTCAGATAGAAGATTTGTTCTTACCACAAATCTTGGCAATCTCAGCACACATTTTTTTTTCTAAACTAAGTTGAAAACCTTCGCCTTTTCACTTAAAGGTAGCACATTATGGTTTCTCTTTGGCATATCTGAATTGCCAGCATCATTACTCTTGCAATGTGGGGGCATTATTAAGTAAAAGAAGGGTTCCTTGAACACAAGCACTGCCATAATGCCACCTGACAGTCAATCTGATAATCGAGCCAGCTACTAACTGACTAACAGGGCAGGTAGTATACACAGAGGAGTGATTCATGCCCCAGGCAGGAAGCAGCAGGATGGCGTGAGATTTCATCACGTTACTCAGGACGGTGCGTAATTTACAACTGATGAATTGTTTATTTCTGGAATTTTCCATTAAATGTTTTCAGACTGTGGTTGACCTTGGGTAACTGAAACCTCAGAAAGAGAAACCACAGATGGGGGAACTACTGCGATGTTTTTTGGCCAGCTCACGTGTGCCAGCCTCTGAGATGGACACTTTCTATGGGCCCTGAGGAAGAAGCACAGCACAGAGCTAACACTGTGGCTTCTGGGTCAAGTCATTTCCTAATTTTGTGACTTAATGACTTTGGGTCCATCACGAAACGTCAAGAGCCCACATCTGTAAAATGGGGATAATAATTGTACCTACCTCACAGGATTATTGCGAAGATTAAATGAATACAGTGAAGGAATTAGCATGGTGGTTGGTACATTTCAAGTGCTCAATAGAATGTTAGCAGTTGTCCCATTTAATACTCCCAGCAACATAGAGACCAATATGACTGTCCCATATAAAGATAGGGGAGCAGTAGACTTGGAGAAATTAAGTGATTCACCCAATCACAGCACTCAGCAGAAGGTTAAATTGCAATTAGAATCTGTCTTACTCGAAAACTAGGTTTCTTTCCAGTCCACCATTTACCCCATTCTTGTCCCCTACTTATCCCTCTATATAGTAGCCATGCCCGTCTGTTTACTTACTGTCTTTGGCTGCTTTACAAATACAATAGCAAAGTAGTTGTATGACAGAGATGACATGGCCCACAAGATAAAAATACTTGCTATCAGGCCCTTTACAGAAAAAGTTTACCAACCCCTGATCTATAGAGCAGCTACCTGCTTATATATCTGTCTCCACCACTAGACAGTAAGTTCATTTGAAGTGGGATCTTATTTCTCTTTGAACCTCTAGGAAGAATAAGCACACTTTTTTGCAAGGGTCTCAGTGTCGGTTAGATGAAATATGAAATGCAATTCCCTCTGGAAATCCTTCTGCCCATTTTTTCTGACCTCAAACCCAGACCATAGGAGCCAATGGTCTCTGTCTGTTTCAGGAAGCACATGTATTAGTCAATAAGACTGAATGCTTCTGCCAGTAGCTCGGAAGCCTATGAGCTGCCCCACTGGAGGTACTCTTGGTAAAGTTGTTTCTGCTCCACCATAGAACCTTCCCAGGAGGGATGCTTTTGGATATGAACAATGTGTAAAAATCAATATTACTCCTACACATACCAGAATAACCAACTAGAAAATGTAAATTTAAGAAAATTCCAGTTATAATTCATAAAGATCCATAATATATCTAGGATTAGTGCTGTTTTAAAAACATATATATGATCTTTACAAAGAAAATTACAAAATTTTAATGATGGACATAAAAATGGCCTAAGTAAATGGAGAGATAGACCAGGTTCATAGATAGGAAGATGCAATACTGTAAAAAAAGCAACCCTTTCTCAAGTAGGGAGGCCTTTTGACTCTAGGTCTCCCAAACACTCTCCACCTCTTCTCAAAATAACAGTTTTTTAAAAAATTTAGAGAGAGACAGAGACAGACCATTTGTCTTGATTAATAGAATAATGCCCAAGAATTTTAAAAACAGTAATAGCTAGTTTCATGGAGAGCTTACCCAATAAACTAATTATCACAATGGCATTTTGAACTAAGTACTATAATCATTCCCATTCTACAGTAAAGAAACTCAGGCCCAAAGAGGTTAATCAGCTTGCCCAAGGACACACAGCTAGTCAGTGGAGCCAGAATTTGAATGCAGGTAGCGTGGCTCCAAGCCTGGATTATGAATTACTGCTGTCCACCACTTTCAAGATTTCTGTCACTCACCTGCCTTCTGAGCAACTTTGGTGGTGGGTAAATGGGGTGTGAAGTTGCAGCAAGCTCACTGTGAATTGCTGCGCTTCAGCCCCTTCATCTGTGGGCCTCAGGAGAGCGTGTTCTGGGTAAACACATGCATTTTGTGTGTCAAGGGGAGGAGGCTGAGAACCAGGCTGTATGTGACTGATGAAGAATCCTCTCTGTTCTTAAAGGAAGTTTTTGCCCCTGATATGTGGACCATACCCAGGGTCCTTAGAGCCTCAAGGAAGCCCTTCCTTCTCTACCTGGATGCAGGAACCTGGCTCCCTGTGGGTCTGATTTATTTTTAATTCTGCTTCCCTCCTTCTCTCTTTTGGGACGTGCTAGTCTCGTTCCTGTGCAGTCTGTCCCACATGCACAGATTCAGCTCCTACTTCTTGTAAACTGCTCTGAGAGGCAGGTGGGGAGGTGGACAAGGGAGCCTTCTGTCCACCCTTGTTCCATGTACCCTGGGAAAGTCCTAGCACTAAATATCAGAGCCCATGGAAGGTGCCTGTGCTCAGATGACATCCCAGCTAGGTAAGGAGTGCAGTTGAGTCTTAATAAGACATATCCTCATCCCTTAAGGAACTCGGTTTAGAAAACTACTTCATTCAAGGCATAGGAATATCAGGTTTAGGGCAGAAGTGCAGAGTGTTTGTGGATGGGGGGAGGGCGGGCATAGTAGTGAGGGGCTCCCCAGGTTCAAATCCCAGGTCCTCTACCCACCAGCTGTATGAACCTGAACAAACTGCCTAGGGTAGGCAGAATAATGGCTTCCCCAAAGATGTCCATGTCCTAATCCCTGGAACTTGCGAAAATGTTACCTTATATGGCAAGGGGGAATTAGCATTGTGGGTGGAATTAAAGTTGTTAATCAACTGACCTTAAGATAGAGAAATTATTCTGAGTTATCTAAAGGGCCCAGTGTAATCATAAAGCCCCTTAAAAGTGGAAGATGGAGGCAGAAGAGAAAGGCAGAGTGATATGATGTAAGGCTCAACTCACCATTGGTGGCTTTGAGATGGAAGGAGTCATGAGCTAAGAAAGGCGGGTAGCTGGAAAAGACAAGGAAATAGATTCACCCCAAGAGCCTCCAGAGAGGAGAAGAATGCAGCCCTGCTGACACATTGATTTAACCCAGGAGACTCCTTTTGAACTTCTAACATACAGAACATAAGATAATTAATGTGTTATTTTAACCCACTAAGTAATTACAGTCAAAATAGAAAACTAATACACTGCCTAAATTCTGTAAACTTCAGTTTCCTCATTTATAAGTTGGGGATAGTACAGATGCTCCTAGACTTACAAAGCAGTTACATCCTAATAAACCCACTGGAAATTGAAGGTGCATTTAATACACCTAACCTACCAAACATCACAGCTTAGCCTGTAAATGTGCTCAGAACCCTTACATTAGCCTACAGTTGGGCAAGATCATCTAACACAAAGCCTATTTTATAATAAGTGTTGAAGAGCTCATGTAATTTATTGAATGCTGTGCTAAAAGTGAGAACCAGAACAGTTGTATGGGTTCTTGAAGTATGGTTTTGGCTGAGGGCATATCACTTTCACACCACCAGAACTCAGGGACCATCTGTACGGAGTTTGACCCAAAATGTTGGTATTGTTATTATTGAAAGATTCAGTGCCTTTATCCCTAGATGAACACACCTAATATAGTTTGGATCTATGTCCCTACCCAAATTGCATGTTGAAATTTAATCCCCAATGTTGGAAGTGGGGCCTGGTGGGAGCTAATTAGATCATGGGGGCAGTTTCTCATTAATGGTGTAGTACCATCCCCTTGGTACTGTTCTCACAATAGCGGGTGGGTTCTCACAAGATCTGGTTGTTTAAAAGTGTGTGGCATCTTCCCGCTTCTTCTCTTGCTCTTGCTCTGGCCACGTGACTGCTCCCACTTCACCTTTCACCATAATTGTAAGTTTCCTGAGGCCTCCCCAGAAGCCAAGCAGATGCCATCATCATGCTTCCTGTACAGCCTGCAGAACTGTGAGCCAATTAAACCTCTTTTCTGTATAAATTACCCAGTCTTAGATATTTCTTTATAGGAATGCAATAATGAACTAATACACCACCCAACCTCCCTTGGGACAAGCCCTCCTCTGTAGCCCAGGGTGTGTGGGCATCCCTCCTTACCTTTTTTTGAGGATGCCAGATTCTTCTTTCCCCAGAACCATTTGGCCCACCTTCCCTTGCCCTCCAAATTTCTGCTTTTCTTGGCCTCTAATTGTCCAATCTGATTCCAAGGTTGTGGGGCAGGTGAGGGCCTCCGGGATACAGGAACTACAACCCACTTTTCACAAGAAATGTTGCCTTTGCTAAAAGACCAGGGTGTACAACTGGTGTTAAGCAATGGCCCTAGTTCCAGAACTGGCCTTAGGCAAATAATCATATATATATATGTACGTATATAAATATATACATAACCCTTGTGCAAAATTGCAGGGTGTTTGTATTTTCATTCATTCAAAGAACAGTAAGCTTTCTGATGCTGGATTTGCAAAGATAAACAAAAGAGGGAAATCTCTGTTTCACTACTTACAGAGAAAGAAAGAGGCCAGGCGCAGTGGCTCACACCTGTAATCCCAGCACTTTGGGAGGCCAAGGCGGGTGGATCACCTGAGGTCAGGAGGTTGAGACCAGCCTGATCAACATGGTGAAACCCCATCTCTACTAAAAATACAAAAGTTAGCTGGGCATGGTGGTGTGCACCTGTAGTCCCAGCTACTCAGGAGGCTGAGGCAGGAGAATCACTTGAACCTGGGAGGCGGAGGTTGCAATGAGCCAAGATCATGCCACTGTACTCCAGACTGAGTGACAGAGTGAGACTCCATCTCAAAAAAAAAAAAAAAAAAAGAGGGGGGAGAGAGAGAGAGAAAGGAAGAGACCACTAAAAGTAAATTTAATAGCAATGTTTATTAGGGCAGAAAAGAAGAGGAAAAAAATAGAGGACAAAACAACTCAGCAACCCCAAGTGGTATGCTTCACTACTCTGAACAAGGATTCCCCAAATTCCTTAGGGCAGGCAGCCTGCCCCAACTCCTGGTCTGGGAGTTCCAGCTCCATCAACCCCAGGTAAGATTCTGGTTGTTCCCACTCTTGCAAACTGATGGGAAGATCTTTGGGAGGTGTCTATGCTTTAAGCTATTGGTTTTAGTGATTTATGCAGGTTAGTAAAATGAAGCAGTATATATATTTGCCATTTCCAAGGCAATCTTTGATATGCCCACAGTTCACAAGGTCTGAAGACATCCATTTCTGCAATTTAAAAACAAGTGAAAGAAGCAGCCTTGTCTTGTTTCAACATTATCCAGCTTGTTGTCTATTAAAATGCTTGCTGAAAAAGAACAAGAAAATAACATTAGGATAATGATAATGATTGTGGTGGTGGTGGTGATGATGGTGTGGCAGTGATGGTGATGATGGTGATTGTGGTGATGGTAATAGTGATGATGGTTATGATGGTGGTGGTGGTGATGATAATGCTGATAGTGGTGGTGGTGGTGATGGTGCTGATGGTGCTGATGGTGGTGATGGTGATGATGGGGTTGATGGTGATGATGGTGGCAGTGGTGATGATGATGATGGTGGTGATGGTGATGATGGTGATGATGGGGGTGATGGTGATGGTGGTGAGAGTGGTGGTGGGGGTGGTAGTGGTGGAGATGGAGGTAGTGGTGATGGTGACGATGGTAGTGATGGTGGTGGTGATGGTGGTGGTGGTGGTGACAGTGATGATGGTGAGAGTGGTGGTGGTAGTGGTCGTGGTGGTGGTGGTGGTGATGGTAATGATGGGGGTGATGGTGGTGGTGGTGATGGTGGAGATGGTGATGGTGGTCATGATGGTGGTGGTGGTGATGATGGTGGTGGTGATGGTGATGATGGTGGTGATGGTGGTGATAGTGATGATGGTGGTGATGGTGGTGGTGATGGTGATGATGGTGGTGATGGTGGTGGTGATGGTGGTGGTGGTGATGGTGGTGATGGTGGTGGTGGTGGTGATGGTGATGATGGTGGTGATGGTGGTGGTGATGGTGGTGGTGGTGATGGTGGTGATGGTGATGGTGGTGATGGTGGTGGTGATGGTGATGGTGGTGATGGTGGTGGTGGTGATGGTGATGATAGTGGTGATGGTGGTGGTGATGGTGATGATGGTGCTGATGGTGGTGGTGATGGTGATGATGGTGGTGATGGTGGTGGTGATGGTGGTGATGGTGATGGTGGTGATGGTGGTGATGGTGGTGGTGATGGTGGTGGTGGTGATGGTGATGATGGTGGTGATGGTGGTGGTGGTGGTGGTGATAGTGGTGATGGTGGTGGTGATGGTGGTGATGGTGATGGTGATGATGGTGGTGATGGTGGTGGTGATGGTGGTGGTGGTGATGGTGATGATGGTGGTGATGGTGGTGGTGATGGTGGTGGTGGTGATGGTGCTGGTGATGGTGGTGATGGTGGTGGTGGTGATGGTGATGATGGTGGTGATGGTGATGATGGTGGTGATGGTGGTGGTGATGGTGATGGTGGTGGTGATGGTGGTGGTGGTGGTGATGGTGGTGGTGGTGATGGTGGTGATGGTGGTGGTGGTGATGGTGATGATGGTGGTGATGGTGGTGGTGATGGTGGTGGGGGTGATGGTGGTGGTGATGGTGGTGAGGGTAATGGTGATGATGGTGGTGATGGTGATGGTGATGATGTTGGTGGTGGTGATTGTGATGATGATGATGAAGAACAAGAAGGAGGAGGAGGAGAGGGGAAAAGGAGGAGACTAAGGAAGAGGACGAGTAGACCAAGGAAGAACAAACACCATCCAGCTATCATTTTCTGAGCACTTCCTTTGTGTGCCAGGGCAACACTAACTATTTTCCAGGCATTGACTTTTTTAATCCTAGAATCATAAGGAAGGAGCCATTACCATCCTCATTTTACAAATGAGGAAACTATTCAATTAGGCATTTTTTTCTAAGGTTATTCAGCCAGTGACTTGAGGACTCATTATCTGAAGTCTGTCTGACTCCCAATTCCAAGTTAACACATTTCTCCAGCCACCGCTTCCTTGTCTTTATGTAAGTGGGAGCTGCCTGGAGTGAGGCCTCTGCGGAACCCTGTGTTTGCAGGAGCTATGCACCCAAGCTCACCAGCAGTGCCTGTCCTACCAAGAATCAGAGGCCTCAGTCACCCTTGGAGGGTACTACTGTGGGGCTGAACTCAGAAACCTCTCCTTTAACTTCAACTGCACAACAGTAATAAGTGCTTTTATTTTTAGAGTCACTTACTATGCACCAGGCTCCCTAGACATCATTATTACCCCAACTTACAGAGGCAGAAGCAAAGAGTCAGTGAGGTTAGGCAACTTGCCCAAGGGCACAGAGCTGGAAATCAGAAAGTCAAACTCAGCTCTGGCCAGTTCCAGAGCCTAAGCATCCAATTACTCCACAGTGCTGTTTTCTGGAAGAAGCCAAGTGAGGGCTTCCAGTGCTAAAAGACAAAGGCCCTTGGTGCAGGGGAGGCCAGCACCCTGGGAGTTGGGAGCCAAGCCCAGACACACCAGAACCCTGACCTAGAATAGAGCTCCAGCAGCTGGAAGAATTAGAAGAGGGATGTAGCCCATCCCTACCCCTCAAAAGCAGAACTTCTATTCCACTGCCAGCAGGTGATCCTCTCACTATCTGTGAAAGCTCCCTCAGAGTGATTTCATGCCCACACACACACAGGACTGTGCAACACGGTCCACATAAAGCATGCAGATTTATGGTGGTCAGAAGCCTAGCATACCAACCACTGCTTAGCCTGAGTTAGTAGCTTAATCATGCTCAATTAGCTCCTCTTTAAAATGGGGTTAAAGTGCATGCCCTGCAATGACACCAGGGTATTAAGAGGATCATGTGAGGCAATTTATGTTACATTATAAAGAGTGATTAATAGGAGTGTCCCTGTGTCAATTCACAGTAGCACAAAATAAACAACAAAGGTATAAGATTTCTCTTAACCACAAAGATAAACTACATGATTATATCTTGTCCTGCTTGGTCCACAAAACTTACAGAGGAGAAATGAAATTCACTGGGCTTACCCTCTGAAGGAATTTTGCTACCTTATCTAACAGGATTTGGAAAGGGGGGAAGATGATGAGGACAGACAGGGAGAAGCAAACAGCCTCATCTAGGCACAGAGGTACAGAGTTGGGGGCATGCAGGGTGTGGGGGGAAAGCTGGGCAGTACCCTGCTGGTGGGCTGAAAACAGAAGCCCCAGGAAAAGGGAAAGACAGAGGGTGGGCTGGGTAGATTGGCAGCCTTGAAGGCTGCAGGAAGGCAGTGGGGAACAGGAGCAAGATCTGGGAAAGAAGTTGTTGATCCTGATGACAGTGGTGATGATCATGGTAGATGTCACAGGTTGACTCCATGAATGCTGAGCCCACCTGAAGAGACCCAAGTCTCAACAAAACACACTTCTCCACATTTGGGGTCCAGAGAGAGCTTTTCTGCATGGCGAATAGGGTCACGTCCCTCCCCATTTGGGATCACTTTGTGATTCAATAAAAGTTGGGCTCCCCCATTTGTCCCCCAGTGCTCCTCTCAACCTGGCTCCCCACTATGTCTCCTGCCTCACTCTTGCCACCCCCATTCCAAACCCATAACCAGCTAACCAGCTGGCCCCCCTGAGGCATGGTCTGGAAAGTCTCCCAGCCCATGCCATGCTGTCCCCCACCACTCCCTCAGACAGAGGTCCAGGAGAGAGAAGGAGACGTACCGAGGCTGGTCCTGATCCCCTTACACAGGATGAACCCTGTTTCTGTCACAGTGGGGTTTGCAGTGAGGGTTCAGCCAGTGCTCCAGGAACTGCTCCTCAGCGCGATGCTCCAGGGCGAGCAGGTGGTGCATGTATTCCTGTCAAAACAAACCACACTGAAGAAGGCTTCACCCACAGCGACAGCCAAGGGGTCAATATGCGTGGTGTGGCTCTGGCTCCCTAGACAGGGCAGGATGGGAGGACAGGCAGGGAGAAGAAATCAACGGCCACACCCATGCCTCTCTGTAGGGAAGACCAGTCAGACTGACCCACCCAGTGGGCAAAATAAAGAAGTCTGACAATACTAAGTGCTGAGCGGGTGGATTTCCATGAAAACATGGGACAACCACTTCAGAAAACATCTGATTGCCTGCAATCTAGAAATTTCACTCCTACTTTATACCCTAGCGCAGTGGACGTCAAACTTTATCAGATATCAGAGTCACCTGGAGAGCTTATTACAACACAGATTGCTGGGCCTATCTTACAGTTTCTGACTCAGTGGGTCTTGGGTGGGACTTGAGAAGTTGCATTTCTAACAAGTTCCTAGCTAATAGTTATATTGCTAGTTGCTCTGAGAACAAGAGAAACTCTTATATCAGGAAAGGCATATAAAAATGTTTATAGCAGCAATAAATTTGTCATAGCAAAACACTGGAAACATGCCAAATAGCCACTTACAGGAGAATGAATCAATAAATTATGGTAGGGTTATGCCATGGACTATTATACAGCAGAGAACATAAATTATACTGTAGCTATATACAACAACATAGATGGGTCTTAGAAATAGCATACTGAGTTAAAAGTCCAAGTAACTACATTTATAGTGTGACACTATTTTTATAAAGTTCAAATATGCGTAACTAAATCATGTAATGTATTACTTATGGCTATATGCATTTCTGATAAAATCATCTTTTTTTAAAAGACAAGGGATAAGCAGAAGAAAGCTAGGGTTGCTATGCTAATATCAAACAAAAAGACTTTAAAATATAAAAATGTTACTAGAAATAGAGAAGCATTTTGTAAAAATAGTCTGGCAGTTCCTTACAGTATTAAACCTAGAATTACCATTCGTACTCCTGGCTAGCAACTGTACTTGTAGGTATATACCCAAGAGAAACAAAAATGGATGTCCACACAAAAACTTGTATACAGATGTTCGCACCAACATCATTTGTCACAGCCAAAAACCAGAAGCAACCCAAATGTCCACCAATAAATGAGTGGATAAATAAAATGTGCTACTTCCATAGAATGGATATTATTTGGCAATTAAAATGAATGAAGCAGTGATCCCTGCTACAACATGGATGAACCTTGAGAACATTATGCTAAGTGACAGAAGCCACTTAGGACACTTAGGTCACAAAGGACCACACGGTGTATGATTCTGTTCATATGAAAGGTGGCCAGCCCCATACATTAATCTGTCCACAACAGAAAGCAGCTCCTTGCCCTGACCAGTCCTGCCCCTTACTGTGGCCAGCATCTCCATCTACTCAGGAACCCGCTCCAGAACACCAACTGTCATTGCCTCACTCACCCTCAAACTCAAAATAAGACTGAGCATCGGGACATTGAGGCTATCTCCTGAATAGTTCTCAGATGCCCTCTCTCGTCTCTGCCACTTCCCTAGGTCGGGTCTTCACCATTGTCCACCAAGGCTGCCGCAGACTCCTCACCCCTCTCTCTGTCCCACCCCTCTGTGTTGCATTCCTCCCACCCCATGCCTCCTCCCTCCCCCATCCCTGCTCCACTCTGACAGAGTGACCCAAAAGGGTCAAAGGTGGCCCACCAGGGCCACCTTCCTCCTCGAAGCCTTCACCAGTGCTGTCTACCTGCAAGGAGTCAGCATCTGCCTCTACCCACGGGTTTTGTCTGTGGCTCTGGATAATGTACTTGCAAGCCAGCAGATGAGTGCAGCTTTGGGTAGGATTCCCCTCCTTCCCCCACTCCTCCCAACAGCAGGGAGTGGCCCTGCCCTCCCACCTTGGTCTACAATGGTCATTGACAGCCTTTGTTAATCTCTATGCTTCTCAAAAACACAATTTCTCCCTGAAATGGTTGCCTGAAGAGACTTTAATGAAGGGAACATTCATAGCCATGTGAGTAGGGTTAAGGGAACTATCAAAGAATATTCTAGCACCCAGGGACTAGCAATAGAGGGAAGTCATGACCATGTCTAAGTTTGCAGGGCCAAGGGTGGAGAACCCTTAGAGGAGCCATTAGGCCTGGGGCCAGGTGGGTGGGGATGCTGTGGTCTTGGGGGCACAGCACAACCTTTGCAAGGCAAGGAGGGAACAGGGAACAAACAGCCCATCCTCTCCCTCCTCTTCCCCTCAATATCCTGCAGGGCCCAATCAGAAGCCAGCCGGCCGGGGAACCAGGGGATTCAGTCTGCAGGAGTCAGTCTCCTTGAGCACAGAGTGGGGCACAGCAGGGTGGAGAATGGACTGGGGTCAGGGCAGAGAAAAACCGCATTCATACCAGGATGATGAGGAGTGGCAGGTGTGCTACCACCAGAGAAGGGAGCAGACAGCACAAATAACAGAGGGCCATGATAGGGCCTCTCTGCAACCTGCAGCTCATCAGCCTCTGAACACACCCATCCTTTGCATGAAATTTTTGTCTTTACATCTCCTCTCTCAGTTTGCTCGTGCTCTGCCCTTTATCAACAGGAATGTCACTTCCAGCCTTTAGGGCTGGCCTTCTCCTCCAAATGCGCCTTGGTCTTCCCCGAAGCCAGTTCAGGCTGTGAATTTTCTGTATATGGGTTACTCATGTCATTATGTCCTATAAGTGATGCATAAAACACAAAAATGATAAAACAACAGGACCTCTCTTAAATAAAAGAATAAAATGTGATTTCTCTTGTCTTAGTCAGTTATAAGCTCTCCTCCTTCCCTCTCCATCTTCTGGTGCAATCTCTGGCCTACAGGTACTGCCTATCATACTGAAGGTGGTTCATCATATCTCTCTTCATGGCACCACATTGCTAGTTAAGCAAGAAGCTTCAGCGCACTCCTCTTCCTTGCCCTCCCACCATCTAAGCAGCCTAACTCCTGTGAATGCTCCTGAATCCCTTCTACCCAGCCCGACTGCCTCTGCCCAGCTTAGGCCCCAGCCCAGGCCCCAGCCCTGGGGCTAGACCCCTGCCACAACCTCTGCAGGCTCTTACTACCCCTTGTCCTACCTTCTTCTTCTTGTGGGGTTTTTTTATTGTTTTATTTTGTTTTCTTAATAGGCATTATTGTTTACAGCAGTTTTAGGTTCACAGCAAAATTGAGCAGAAATATAGCATTCCCATATATCCCCTGTCTTCACACAGGCACAGCCTCCCCCACTACCAACCTCCCCCACCAGCATGGGATATTTTTTACAGTTGATGCACCTGCATTGACACAGCATCATCACCAGTCCATAGTTGATATTAGGGCTCACTCTTGGTATTACACAAACGCATGGCAGTCGGGCATCATGGCTCACATCTGTAATCCCAGCAATTTGGGAGGCTGAGGTGGGCAGATCACTCAAGCTCTGGAGTTCGAGACCAGCCTGGGCGACGTGGTGAAACCCTGCCTCTACCAAAAATACAAAAAAAAATTAGCTAGATGTGGTGGTGCATGCCTGTAGTCCCACCTACTCAGGAAGCTGAGGTGAGAGGATCTCTTGAGCCCAGGAGGTAGAGGTTGCAGTGAGCTGAGATCGCACCATGGCACTCCAGCCCTGGGAGACAGTACGAGCCTTTGTCTCAAAAAAATAAATAAACACAAATAAAAATAAAAGCATGGCACCAACATCTGCTTCTGATGAGGGCCTCAGGAAGTTTCCACTCATGGCAGAAGGTGAAGGGGAGCTGATACATACAGATCACATGGTGAGACAGGAGGCAAGAAAGACAGAAGGTGCCAGGCTCTTTGCAGAAATCCGTTCTCATGGGAACTAAGAGTGAAAACTCCCTCATTACCGCTATTCATGAGGGATCCACCTCCATGACCCAAACACCTCCCATAAGGCCTCACCTCCAACACTGGGGATCAAATTTCAACATGAGACTTGATGGGGCCGAACAAACCACACACAAACCCTAGCACTACCATTGCGATATCACACGGAACAGTTTCACTGCCCTAAAAATCCGCTTTGCTCTGCCTGCTCATCTGCCTAACCCCTGGCAACCACTGATCTTTATACTGTCTCTATAGTTTTGCCTTTCCCACAGTGTCATGTAGTTAGAATCACAGAACATGTAATTGAATTTTCAGATTGGTTTCTTTTCTTTAGTAATATGCATTTAAATTTAACTCCATGTCTTTCCGTGGCTTGATAGCTCATTTTGTTTTAGGGTTGAATAATATTCCATTGTCTGCATGTATCATAGTTTATTTATTCATTCACCTGGACATCTTGGTTGCTTCCAAGTTGGAGTAATTATGAATAAAATTGCTATAAACATCTGGGTGCAGGTTTTGTGTGGATGTAAGTTTTCAACTCCTTTGGGTAAACACCAGAGAGTGTGATTATTGAATCGTATGTTAAGAGTACGTCTGGTTTTGTAGGAAACTGCCAAACTGTCTTCCAAAGTAGCTGCACCATTTTGCATTTCCACCAGCAATGAGTGAGAGTTCTGTTGCTTCACATCCTCACCAGCATTTGGTGTTGTCCATGTTCCAGATTTTGGCCATTCTAATAGGTGTATAGTGGCATCTTGTTGTTTTAAGTTGCATTTCCCTAATGATGTACGATGTTTCACATGCTTACTTGCCATCTGTATATCTTCTTCAGTAGATGTCTATTCAAGTCTTTTGTCAGAATGGGTTTTTAAAATATAAAGAACAAAAATAGCTTTACTGGTTTTTATTTTTATCACAACAGTGATACATATTACTTTCTTAAAGTCATGTAAAAAAAAAAAAGAAAGTTATAAAGAAGAGGTTGAAAAATCCCTCTTGATTTTTCTGTATCCTGTTGCAAACTAATTTTTTTTTTTTTTTTTTTTTTGAGACAGAGTCTCGCTCTGTCGCCCAGGCTGGAGTGCAGTGGCGCCATCTCGGCTCACTGCAAGCTCCGCCTCCCGGGTTCACGCCATTCTCCTGCCTTAGCCTCCCGAGTAGCTGGAACTACAGGCACCCGCCACCACACCCGGCTAATTTTTTGAATTTTTAGTAGAGACGGGGTTTCACCGTGTTAGCCAGGATGGTCTCAATCTCCTGACCTCGTGATCCACCCGCCTCAGCCTCCCAAAGTGCTGGGATTACAGGCGTGAGCCACTGCGCCCGGCAGCAAAGTGATATATTTTTTTAATTTACCCACGTTGCTTCTTCACTTAAAATGCCTGCATGCCTCCCACTGGTCTCAGGAGAAAGTTCTGATTCCTTAATATGGCTAAGGTCTTTCCATAACCCAGCTATACCCATCTCCCGAGCCTCTTCTCTCACCATCAATACACTTGAGCTTTGTTCTCCATCTTTCCCTGAACAGGCCATGCTCGCTGTTCTTTCTAAGGCTTCCAAAGCACCTGTTGTTTGCTCTGCCTAGAACACCCCTGTACCTTCTTATTTTCCCGTCTCACTCTTACCTGACTTTTCAGGCCTCAGCTTAGATGTTACTTCCTCTAGGAAGCCTTCTCAGATTCCCTGTGACCCCACTTCTCTGGGTCTCCAAAGCTCCATAGACTTTTCCCAGCATAGCCCTGCCTGGTCATTCTGTGTGGCAGTGAGCTCTCCCTGAGAGTGGGGACTTCATTGGCCTGCCTCATACTGTTTAGTGGAGGTCGTAGGTGGGTTGGCTCATATATTGGTATCAAAATTGGATGTTCCAGCTGGGTGTGGTGGTGCACACTTGTAGTCCTTGCTACTCAGGAGGCTAAGGCGAGAGAATTACTTAAGCCCAGGAGTTTGAGGCTTCAGTGAGCTATGATTGTGCCACCGCACTCCAGTGCAGGCAACATGGTGAGGCTCAAACAAAACTCAAAACAAAAACAAAAAACTTGATGTTCTTTTATGTTCCCTCCAAAAGAGAATGGATAGAGATGTGAATGATTTTTAACTTGGAGTGTGTTTTTTATATTGCCCTGAAGGAAATGTTTGTGCTGTAATTATAGGATGTGAACCATTACAAAGTATGCATAGAACAGGTCCATACAAACAGCAGGCCAATAATCAGAGAAGTGGCATTTCACCTTAGGAAAGAGTAGACATACTCAGTCATATTTGTGATGTGATTAAATTGTTTTTGGCATGTATCAATATCATAAAAACTCTAAATCATGGAAACCTTCCTATGGCATTAAGAAGGCTTTAACAAAGGGTCGGGTCCACTTTAGAACTCTAAGTTTTTAAGTTTTTAGAACACCCTCTAGGAACTCTGCATTCTACATCAAATGTACTCATTTAAAAAGAAAAAGAATGTGCAAAGGAAGGAATTATGAAGTGTCCAATTTTTCTGATTTTTTTTTTCTTTCCCCCAGGACCCATGCAGTTTGGATTTGTTTTGGTTATGGTTCTTGTTTTCATTTAACTCATCAAAATACACTCAGTGTTCTGGCAGGGAGTCTCTGGGTCAGCTGGGGTAGAGGGCAGATGGTGAGAGGGCTCCTTGTGGGATCCAACAATGATTCCCTGGCTGCTTTCTGAACATGTTTGCGGATTTTGGGCTGAGTTCCTTCCCTATCCAGGGAGTCTTTGGCCAGAAGAATAGTAATTGGGAGGAACAGGAAGGCCGTGTGCAGTCTTGTAAATAAGGAACAACAAGTTCCCAGCGTATAACTTTACTTGTTCAACTATTCTGTGGAAGCAGCACACTGAAGGAACCCCTGCTGCCTGCTTCTTGCTGGCCTGTTTGCCAGACAGGGAGGAATAGAGGCTAAGAGTCTGAGTCTCCTTCAAACCTGGACCCTGTCATTATTGCTTTACCTCTCCAGCCTCAGTTTGTTCATCTGCAAGATGGGGATTGCACTAGCACTTGCTTCCTTAAGTTAGTTAACTTGCTTCCTTGGATTAGATACTAAATGAAATGGTGCAAATAAAGTTTTGTGCCAAATAAGTAGCCTGCATTTGTCCCTCCAGATCCTTTCTGTCTCCCTTTTCGCCTGGCCGTGGGACCCAGATTAATTGTCGCCGTAGACTCCCTTGGCCTGTGGCTTCTGGTTGAGTTTCATCAGTGGGAGACACCAGAACGGATTAGAAGGTAGGAGGAGGGAGAGGCCAGGGTATTCAATCCCCTAGTTCCTCACCAAGGAGTCACAGCCACACCAAGCATAAATACAATCTCAAAAGAAATCATTTCAGCTTGAATGTCATCTTTTTAAAGAATTTCCACAGTTCACCTCAGCAATTGGCTGCATCCCTCTCCTGAAGGCCACAGCTCCTAGGAGGCTGTCCTCTCCAGCTACGGGAACCGTCTGCCTCCCTTACCCCTTTATGGTCTAGAGGTTGTTAACCCTGATCTTTTATTATTTCTTGTTGGTTTGCCTTAATCCTGCCCACGCCTTTGTAAAAAGTCTCTTTATTAAACACTCTTCAGGTACCCAGTCTCCTGCTGGGATCCCAATACTACAGGGCCTTGGCACATGATTCTTGGCACATAGTAAGAATGCATTAAATGCTAGCTGTTAACTTTGGCTACTATTAGATAACAAAGATCTGAGTACACATCAAGATTGTGAAGGAGAGCATCTTTCCCAGGAACTGGTACACAGGAAACTTTCTGTAAAGGCTTGTTGAAGAAAAGACTACAGCATCATTCTTCAAAGCGTGAGCTGTGCTCCCCTCAGAGGCCCATAAGGCCAAACTATTTTTAGAATAATACTCAGACATTATTTGTCTTCTTGCTGTATTGGCATTTTCACTGATGTGCCAAGGCAGTGGTAGGTAAAATGACTGGCGCCTTAGCAGGAATCCAGGCAGTGGTACCCAATTCTATTAGCAGTCATCGCATCCTTCCCCACCGCGCACTTACAGTACGAAAATAAAAATAAAACATTCTTAAAATGCCAGTTGCCCTGAAGAATGCCCTGGTGAAACAGTATAGAGCGACCCAAAAGGGCATATGCAGGCAGTACTTCTGCTGTATGACAAAGTGCAATGGTTTTCACAAGGAAAAGCATGTGTGCAATTGCTGGTGTTGAACTGGCTATGCATGTTTTATGTGCATGTTGGGCAGACATCTTGACAATGAATGAAGTGAGCCTGTCACCTCAAGAAAAACAATTTACAGTATTTATTAAATAGAACTTCCCAGAGGAAACCAGATTTTGGAAAACTTGCATCTGCTACAGACGGCTGGCAACTTCCCAATACTTAAAGACTTTTATAACGAGATCACTGGTGATATTAACGAATGTCACTACTGATACACAGTACCTTTTATAATTATATACTCATTTGCATCTTTACTCATTTAATCTCTGTCCCTCTCAGCCAAATATCCAACCAGTTTTTTTATGGCAGTGACCAAAGTATATCTGGTCTGTGACTTAGTGCTTGGCACACAGTAGGACCACAACAAAGCTCACTGGAAAAATGTATAAAGGAGCAAATGAATAAATGAAATAACTGTTCTTTCCCTATAATCTTGCTAAATCCTCCTTGGAAATTTTCTTGATATCTATGTCAGTCTGCTCATTATAACAGCCTAGGCCAAATGTACGTTAAAAGCACCAAAAAGTAATATATATTTCACACTCCTAAACACCAACTGAAATAATCATTGAAGAAAAACAACCAAAACAGACACACACTGAGAATAAGAAAGAAATGAGCACTGGTTTCCATGACATTTCACTATTTATTTAAAATATTAGGAAAACGAATATGCCACAAAGGCTTAAAAAGCAATCATTAGTCAAATCAAAAGGCAAATTGCAAATCTGCTGAAAACCACAAATTCAACAATTGCACTGGCTGAGTTAGAAATGGCCCAACATTAATGATAATCTCAAATGTTCCTGGACCAAGGAAGAAGGGGTATATGGAAAATGAGTTTTAATTTCTTCAGATTCCTTTCTCCAAGTTGGGGGGTATAAATCAAAGCAAAACAAAAACCAGTATCTGTGTTCCATGTCAAATGCCAACTGTAATGATTTAAGTAAATTATTTCTCAGTAATTAGAGCAGAAATTAAAAGTAGTCCTTTATTATGGCTCTGGAGTGGTGTGATAATGAACTTAAATACCCACCAGAACTTGACCTATGCTGAGAATCATAAAGTGGACAGTTATTCTATCAAGGCAGGACCTTTTTCCAAGAAGGCAAAATACTTCCTGTGACATTTTTGCAGAATTAAAGATCCATCAGCATTTGGAAAAATTATTTTGCTCATTAGTACAAGCAAGGTAATCCTATATATAGAATGGTGGCTCAGAACTTAACTGCACTGGAATACTGAAGGCTCCATCCTAAAGAAAGGCAGAACAGTGCTGTGGGCAATTTACACCTCGGTCACTCCAAACTGGCCTTTGAGGTAATGGGGAACAAAAGGGTAATGGAGTTACTACATACATTTGTCAAAGAGCTAAACATGAAAGCATATTTTACAAAGACTACTTACAATAAAGCTAAAATGATTTATATTTGCCCAACAAGAACACTCCTTAAAGGATCACAGGCCAAAATGGAACACTTCCAAGAAAAGTGTATTCCCAGGCTTCACAAGCACTTACAAATATAATCACAAAAGAAATAATTTAAGCTTGAAGACATTCAAGCTTTATTCAAGCTTCAAGACATTCATCTTTTTAAAGAATTTCCACAGCTCACCCGAGCAATTGGCAAACAACCTCTTTCCTAAAATTTGAGTAGATTAAGAGAAATTTAATGAGTCTAAGTGAGGCGATAGAAAATATTTACTTGGAATAACCTCCAGGTTTTATAGCAGAGCTATATCCCACAAAATTTCTACCCTGGAGAGAAGCAAAGGAAGGAATGGAAAGAAGTAACAATCATTTAGTAAATGCCAATACTGTACGGTGCTTGGTGGTGGGGACCCAGAAGTAAAACAACTAGTCCATCTCCTCAAGTAATTTAGAACAGTCTAGTAGACAGACATAAAAGAGTTAAAAATAGCAACCTTGAGCTGCAATTGCTATGCTAGCGGGACATTCTGATTTACTAGGGGGAGGCACCAGGAAGGCCTCTCAAAAACGACATCATTTAAGGTGAGTTTTTGGGGATGAATAAGAGTTAACCAGGTAAACAAGAGCAGAAGATACAACTACAAAAGCAGGTGCCATGGGAGGAGAACTTGCAACACACCATCATCCCACATACATTGTTTCTACTCATGGATTTCCACTGCCAATGAATGGCACTAAGTTGCCTATACAAAACCCCGCACGTCATTTTTTATCCCTATTCCTCCCTCCCTGCACCCACTCCTCCTGCCCCAGCAACAGCCCACTGGTCTCCAATTCAAGATACCATAATCATGTTCCCATGATATCTCTACCTTAAAACCTCTACTACAATACTCTCTCAGAAGACAGTGACATTGAATATTAAAAATAACATGAATTGTTTAAAGTCTTTTGGAAAGCAATTCAATAATGTATACTAAAAGCTTTAAAAATATTCTGATTCTTGGACCTAGTAATTCATTTTCTCGGAATATACCCATAGAAAATAACTTAAAATATTAAAAGTACTTTATGCACAAAAATGTTCTGAGTGTTGTTTATAACAGAAAGAGGATAATTCATGGTTACAAATAGATTATAATAATATGAGGACATGCGTATGTTAATATTAAGGGAAAAAACAGGAGAGAAAATTGTAGATACTTTTTTTAAATATATACAAAGACTAAAAAGAAATACATTTTTTAAATGCCTGTCTCTGGGGAGAAGGGACAGGACTACAGTTGATTTTCCTTTTTTTTTTTTTTTTTTTTTTTGAGACAGAGTCTTGCTCTGTCATCCAGGCTGGAGTGCAGTGGTGTGATCTTGGCTCACTGCAAGCTCTGCCTCCCAGGTTCACACCATTCTCCTGCCTCAGCCTCCCAAGTAGCTGGGACTACAGGTACCCACCACCACACCTGGCTAATTTTTTGTATTTTTAATAGAGATGGGGTTTCACTATGTTAGCCAGGATGGTCTTGATCTCCTGACCTCGTGATCCGGCCGCCTCAGCCTCCCAAAGTGCTGGGATTGCAGGCATGAGCCACCGCACCCGGCCTACAGTTGATTTTCTTTTATTCTTTTGACTCTTTCTTGGTTTCCAATTTTTCAATAGTACATGTGAAAGGTTTAAATATTTTTAATTATACAAGTAATTACTCTAGTATACAATTCAAACATCAAATCACCACCTTTAATCCTAGTCTCCTAAATGAGATGATACAGTTAAACGTCAACTAATTACCTCTCTAGATCTTCTTTTAGAAATTTACATGCATATCCATGTACCTATATAAATACTGCATATAGTATTGTTTTGGGTGTGAGTCCTAGGAAGGCAGAATTTTACTCTGTTACCCAGGTTGGAGTGCAGCAATCATAGCTCACTTCAGCCTTGAATTCCTGGGCTCAATCGATCTCCCACCTCAGCCTCTCCTGAGTAGCTGGAACTACAGGTGCATGCCACCCCACCTGACCAGGACTGTGAATTTTATTCAGAGTAAGACAGGAAGTCATTGGCAGGTTTTGAGCAGGAGAGGGTCAGGATCTTTTTTATACTTTAAGAAATGACTCTGACTGCTCCGTTGACAGCAAGACAGGAAGTAATCTCTTAATTAAGAGATTATTGCTTAGTCCACTCTACAGATAATTGCGGTGGAGGTGGCAGTGGAGGGTGAGAAGTAGTCAGGTTCTGGATTTGGAGGTGGTCCCCTTAGCCCAATGTGGAACGCTAAGGCAGCAGCCATTATGAGGGTAAAACAGTGAATTTTGTTTGGGGCTGTTAGATCTGAAATGCTTGTTAAATATTCCAGTACAAACAGTGGTGTGGAGTAGACAGTCATGTAAATGACAGGGAAGAGGTCAGGCTGGAGATAGAAGTGTGTGCCATCAGCAGGGAGGTGAGCTTTAAAGCCACATGGAGGGCAGAGCCCTGGGACCTCCTGACATTTAAACAGCTGTCAGAGGCCAAGAATCCAGTAAAGGAAACCTAGCAGCGGGAGCCACCAAGTGGAATGAGAAGCCTGGGCGAGGCATGCTGGGAAAGTGGAAACCAAGTGAGCAGAGTGCCCAGAAGGAAGGAAGAGAGACCAATTGTGTCAAAACAAAACTAACATATACTGGTTCCCAGTCCCAGGATGCCAGGAGCAGAGATGGACCACCTTTGCAGTTCTCCAAGACAGCACTTCTTGACTTGAAGGTGAACAGGGATCACCTGGGGGTTAGGGAGGCACAGATTTGCCTTCGGGAAGTATGGAGAGGAGCCTGGGTCTGCATGTCTGACGGGATCCCAGGTAAGGCCCGTGCAGCCCAGCTGGGGATCATATGTTGAATAGCAAGAGTTTAGACCACAATCCTGAAAATCAACATAAGCACATTCATCACTAAGGAAACCTTCAAGGAAAGCTCAGAATATTTTTCCACCTTCTTCCCTCTAAACACAAACCTATCCCTTCTTTTCGCACAGCCTTATCTTCATTAATTTCTCCCCAAACAGATGTTTTTTCTCTGTCAGGATCTTGAGCCTTCATTATACCATGAGCTCTCTAACATGGTGGGGCCACTTTGTCTAAAGTAGAAAGTCAAGAGGATCGCTTGAGCCCAGGAGGCCCAGACGCCAGTGAGCCATGATCGCACCACTGCACTCCAGCCTGGGCAACACAGTGAGACCCTGTCTCAAAAATAAATAAATAAATAATAAATAAATAAATAGTAGAAAGTCAATTCAGCTGAAACCTACATGCCTCTGAAAGGGATGTCTCCAAGCAAATTAGTTCCAGCCTTCGGAGAGGGTTCATCCCATTCCTATGAAGTCTAGAACCCTACTCTCCAAAATCTCTGAGAATGTGGGGTCAAGTTTATTCTGAATATTCTCATAACCAATTTCTCTACCCCTGCAACTTCCACATTCTAGCCATTCCCTTGCTCTCTTGTCAGCCCCCACCACCCCATACAACACATCCCTGCCATCCACCATTCCCTCAAGGAACTACTAACACAAAGTTTCTGTATGTAGCGGACTTGTCCTAAGGTTTGGGGGTAGCAGTGGGTAATAACAGCACAGAGCAGAAAGCAACTTTAAACTCAGTGTCCAGAGTTACCATAAAATAAATGTATCAGTTATTCCTGCTGCTGGGAATTTCAGTGGGTTGCCCTCCTTGGGTTCTACCTTCCCACCTTTCTCTTCATATGCTACCTCCATACGCTGCCTCCATACACTCAAAATCCCTCCTTCTCTCTTACCCAGAGCCATCTGTCTCCCTCTGATCTCCCTCTCCATCCCCTCTGGGCCTTGCCTTCCTTCATCTAGGGTCCCCGCGAGATGTCCGTGCTCCTCTGGGTTGAATACTGGCCCTCCCTACAGTACAGGGTTACCCAGCAATTTTCTCAAAAGCACTTTGTCCTTCCCACCACCAAGTCAGAAAAGAACAGCTTGTTGCAGTGAATCAGCAGGATCTATGTCAAACAGTCTAGCCCTTTGTGTGCACGGGCACAGCTTGTCTCAACCTGTTTTCAAAAAGCCTATAAATCCACAGAAGCCAACCTCTGCCAATATTTAAGCCAAGTGTTAAGTTTATAAACATGGCTCAGTAGATCTTCATGAGGAGAGACTTCTGCAAATCTTCATACTTGTTTTCATTTTGAATTCTTAACACCTCCCCTAAAGCACCATTTGTTTACCCTCATCAATGGCCTCTTCCCTCTCTGAAAGTGTTTTCTTTTGCACAGTCCCTTAACATGGAGAAGCAAAATAAAATAACCTGACCAGTCATCTCTTGGTGATTTAGAGTGTGGAGGGGTGTATGTGAGGGTACGTGGCTCTGTTCTCAAGGACACATGCATTCTCCAGTGATCACCAACTCTACTCATTTGCCCAAGTCCACTTGTTTGTCTCCTGAGTACCATGGCAAGAAGGTGCAATAGCGCATCCAAAACGTCACTTCGTATTTCCCAGGTATGACAGCATCTAAAGGCAAGCATTTAAGAGGCTGTGTCCTGAACCTCTAAAGGGCCCCTGGAAACAAGATCTAATCACATCATCCCCCTGCTTGAAATCCCTGCACAGCTCCCTACTGTGTACAGAAACCCAACTCTGCTGTGGCATCCAAGTACCTTCCAACCCAGCCTCACAACAACCTGGCGATGCCATCTGCCATCATTCCACAATACCCAGGTCCGCAAGTCAAGCCGAAAGTAGAAGAGGGGGCTGGAACTCAGACCTTCTGAAAAAATACTCAGTAAGGCCTTTTCAAAACACACACACACACAAACCCTCACACACCCCTCACACATACACCCTCACATACACCCCTCACACACACCCTCACACATACACAGCCTCACACACACCCCTCACACACACCCCTCACACACAACCCTCACGCACACACCCGCCACACGCACACTTCACACACAGACCCCTCACAGACTGCTCACACACAGACCCTCACACACACCTATTACACACATTCACACACTCCTCACACATACACCCTCACATACCCCTCTACACACACTCACACACCCCTCACACACACACCCCTCACACACACCCCTCACACACACACCCCTCACACACACCCCTCACACACACACACCCCTCACACACACACCCCTCACACACACCCCTCACACATACACCCTCACACACCCCCCTCACACACACACCCCTCACACACACCCCTCACACACACACCCCTCACACACACCACTCACACATACACCCTCACACACACCCCTCACACACACACAACTCACACACAGACCCCTCACACACCCCTCACACATCCCTTACACATACACCTTCACACACTCACCCCTTACACATACACCCTCACACACACCTGCACCTTCACACACCTCTCACACACACCCCTTACACACACCCTTACACACACCCTCACACACCCCTCACACATACTCCTCACACATACTCCTCACTCACCTCACACACAATCCTTGCAGAGACCCTTCACACACACACCCCAGACATCCCTCATACACCCTCACACATGCATCTCTCACACACACCCCTCACACCCCTCACACTACTGACACACACCCTCACACACCCCTCACTCTTCTGACACACACCCTCACACACCCCTCACACTTCTGACACACACCCTCACACTCCTTGCACAGACCCCTCACGCACACCCCTCACACACCCCACCTCACACGCACTCCTTGAACACACCCTTCACACACACACTCTCACACACACCGTCACACCCCTCACATACATCCTCACACACATGCATCGCTCTCCCACACTCCTCATGCACCCTCACACACCTTCACATACTCCTCACACACATACCCCTCATACCATTCTCACATTCGAATACACACACCCTCACACACACACCCCTCACACATCCCTCACACACACAAACCCCTCACACACACCCCTCACACACACACCCTCACACATACCCTCATACACATTCACACACACATACACACATACACAATACTGGCAGCCAAATTCACAGCATGGTGCATCCATCCCACCCTCTTCCCAAGCAAAGGGACATCTGTGTGCAGTTGTTCTTGTCCTACACTCAGAAACAGGGAGGGTGAGGAGGTCTTGGCAAAAGGCAAAGAGCCAGAAGGGCTGGCTCCCAGGAGGCAAAGGCCTTAGCCTCTGAACTCCCTCCTTCCCAGGCTATGAAGATGTGGGCCCGTATGGCAGCTCTAATACCAGCCTCTGACCTCCCCTGGCCAGAGGTCCAGCCTTATCGGCTCCTCACCACCCAAGGACAAACCTGAGGCCACTGCCTCTTATGCTCCAACTGGGAGTGCAGGGCCAGGATCATTTTGACAGTCACAGTTAAATGCAGTAAATTACCTCTTTTTACATGCCACTGACTGGCATTATTAATTTTGCTTTCAGTAAATCCATAAAAGAAGAAGTCAACAAGGAGACCCAAGAGGCGTGAGTGGGTCAAATAGTAAGTTGAGGATGTGGAGTACTCCCAGCCGCAGGGCCAGCATGAGGTGAGGAGGCCTGTGGTTTCTAGGGATACCCCTCCAGGGGCCTCAGAATAAACTGCCTGACTCCTCGCTTGGGTTGGTATCCTGCTGCCTCTGGCTCTTCTGTCACATTGCAGACTGGCACCAGGAAACCTGTGTCAGCCCCAAGGTTCTATCCAGAGCCCTACAATATGAGACCTGGAATTAGACATTCTGGAATCTAGGCCAGATTCCAGCCAAACTCTGCATTTTATAGATGAAAAAACTAGGCTTCCAAAAGAGGAAGTGACTTACCCAAAGTCCACAACTAGTTAGCAGCAGAATATGGACTGGAAATGCACTGGGTGGAATATTCTTCCTGCCTCATCCCTACCCCCTGCACTGCCTGAGAACTCCTGGTCATCCTTCAAGCCACAGCTGGGTGGGCACCTCCTCTGGGAAGCCTTCCCAGCCTCCCCTTTCCTTCCAGTTGGAGCTCGAGACTCTCTTCTTGCAGAGCCGCAGTCCATTGTACCAGATAACCTCGTTAGTGAGCCCAAATCAGGCTGGGGCTCGAGACTCTCTTCTTGCAGAGCCGCAGTCCATTGTACCAGATAGCCTCGTTAGTGAGCCCAAATCAGGCTGGGACACTCTGGCTCCACCTCCACACAATGGGCACCTTGAGTAAGGAACAATGTCTGGTTTATCTTTCATCCTCAGTCCCTGGTGCTTAGTAGGGCACAGTCAATATAAAATCTAATTAAGTGTACATCTTGATCAGCACGCACCACTTGACCCTCTCACTCTCTCTTTTTGTCTAAACAAAGATACTCTCCATACCACCCAGTTCAACATTTAACAGCTTTCTAAATCCTTTTATGTTCCCAACTAGACCACAGGAGCTGGTACACACGTGGCTGATTTCTCCCAGATGGCCTAGCCCAGTGGTTCTCAGCCTCAGCTGCAGGTTGGCATCACTGGGGCTTTGGCCCCATCCCCCATACCCAGGTCCCACCCCAGGCCACCCCTCTGGGAGTGGGACCCAGGCATCAGAATTTAAATTCCCCAGGTGGTTCCAGAATGTAACCAAAGTTAAGAAACACATTTCTAGAAAAAATACGATACCAGAAACTATTTGTTAATGCAACCAATTCTGTGTGTGTTCAAGTGAGTGCAATTATAGAGAGAGACAGAGAGAGACACACACAGCATGACAGAGAGTAAACAAGAAAAAGTTGACTTGGCAGTGTGTAGACTGGGTTCCTCTCCTTTGGCACTATTGACATTTTGGGCCAGATAATTCCGGGTGGTGGAGGCTGCCCTGTGCCCTGTGTAGGGTGTTTAGCAGCATCCCTGGTCTGTACCCACTGGGTGCCAAAAGCAATGCCCCACACAGGTGTAACAACCAAAAATGTCTTCAGATATTGTCAAATGTCCCTGGGGATGAGGGGGCATAATCACCTATGGATGAGAACTACTGGTGTAGACTAGCCACCCAATAATTGACTGCATGTTTGTTTCACATTTCAATTGTAAAACGTATGACCACTTTTCCAAACTGGACTGAATGCCTGAGGATTCTGGACATTGGATGAAGTGTCTCTGAGAGGGACATGGAGGATGGGATGGTGGCTCAGCAATAGGTTCTGAGGCAAGAAGGAGTTACATGGAAACTAATCAGGTAGGTTGAGGCAGTTAAGAGGAGCAGGTGGTGGTCAAGCCTATAAAAGATGAGCAAAACAAACCAGAAAAAGCCAGATATTCAGTAAAATTGCAAAGTTGGAAGCAAGCAGAGGGCTGTCAAGGATTAAGGGAGGTGATGACCACAAGTGGGAAAAAGCAAACAGAGGAGAAGCTTTCAGAAGTTTTTGAGCAGGGGAAGGACCACACAAAACAGGGTTTTAGGGCCAGAGTCTAGCCTGGCAACAACAGTTGCAACAACGGGCTGCAGCAATTCAAACCCACCTGTTCACCCACATCTACAATGCCTCAGTTAGGACAAAGACTGTTATTCCACAGACAGAGTTCAAAAGAGCCAGGTGCAGATGCTGGCACAGAAAATGTCAGGGGGCAGATGTGGTAGTCATTAGAGCTGCCTCTCGAGCACCTTGAGCAGGAGCCACTGCTTTGAGGACTCTTCAACCAGCTCCCCCAGCCCCTGCCAGGTCCCTGAGGAAGAGCTGCAGAATGGCCGCTCCAGGCATCATGCCAAAAGCACAGGGGGCCAGCCAGAGCCCCCACCCCCAACCCGCCGGCCGCCAACAGGATCCCTCCCTCCAGGCATCCTCCTCCCCATCACAGTTGTGCACATGCTGCCCCTCCTTCACCCCAGCCCCTCCTATGCCTCCCCGCCTTGCTCTGCCACCCCCACTCTCTTGGCTTCTCTATCTCTCTGCATTCCTTCTCAGCCCTTTCAGGGTTCCTCTTCCCCTGCCCACCTCTGAGTGTTGGTGATCCCAGACTTCAATCATGGGCCCCTTCTCTCATTGTCTCAAACTCTCTAACACCCAGATCTGTACTCCCCCACTTGAAAAATCCTTCAGTTGTTCTCTACTAGATACAAGATAAAACCCAAGATACCTCTTATTCTACAAAAAAAAAAAAAAAAATTGAAAGCCACATCTGTCCCTAAGAGCCTGAAGTCATCTGTTCTTAAATCATACTGCATAGCAGCCATTTGCTTACTTCTGTCTCCACCACAGACTTTGAGCAGAACCTACAGCCCCAGCACCTAGCAGGTACCAGGTACTTAATACTCAGAGGAGTACTTACCATTTGCTGAGCACTTTCTAAGTGCTTTCTTAAGAAGTACTTTGTTTTATCATCATAAAATAATTATTTTACATTATTATTTATAATAATAATATTATAGTAATATCAGCAATAGTATTTATTATCCCCATTTTATAGATGAGAGTACTGAGCTGCAGAAATGTGAAGAAACTTCCCCAAACTTACCCAGTTAGTAAACAGGGAGATTCAAACCCAGTCTGACCCCAAAGTCAGCACTCTTCATCACTGTGCAATACTATATCTTAATAAGAGCCTTTAAATGAAATAATCTAATTATGCACGAGATTTTGCAGTGAATGAAGGTAAATGCTACTGCAGCTCCTTCTGAGCCTCAACATGGAGATTCAGGGAAAACAGGATAAGCATCGTGCCCAGATGAAGGGGCCAGGATGGGAGACCAGCCTGACAGACACGGCTTCCCAGACATTCTAACTTTGCTGGGTCACTGCTACTTCCTTTCACTGGGTGGGGCTAAAATGCCACCAAAGTCAGTATCATTTTAGCAACAGGAGGAACCAAGCCAGGCCTGAATTGGGTCCGGGGCCAGCATAGCAGGGTCTAGTAACATCTACTCACAGAGGGAGCCTGGTTCAGAAAGACTAGGCAGGTGGATATCATGACCCCACAGGACAGAAGTAAGGCCAGAGACCAAAATCAGAGGGATGAGATCGGAGCAGAACCCCTCAGGCAGCTGGGGCAGAGATTCTCCCTGCCTGGACAGACCATCATTGACCAAGGATGCTGGTCCAGCCTGCTCCAGGGCCCAAGGGAAGAGGCAGGAGATGGGGTTAGCGTTGGCTAAAGGGAACAGCTCCCCAGCAAGCAGGACAGGGGTGACATTCAGCAGCCCTCTCCAGATTCTGGAACTCCCACCATTGGCCTCATTATTTTCTATTTTAAGTTACCCTGTTCATAACAGGTGAGTCGGGCTGGCACCTCCAAAGGAGAAAATGCATAGGTAAAAGATTGAGATTGCAGCTATCTTCTACCTGAAACTCTAACCGAACCCCTAACTAGCAGCCCATGCTGGGACCAACACCTAGTTTCATAGTGAATGGCATTCAAATGATCACATTTTCTTTAAAACTGCCAGAGCCGAGTACTCACCCGCATTGGCTCGTCGGGGAATCCGGGTTTGCTTGGTCTATCCTGTCGCCGAGATCTTAGGAGCTGTTTGGCCTGCTTCTCTGTCAAAATCGGGGAGGTCTCTGGAAAAGTCGGGAAGGTGCTTTAAGGACACTCAGGCTCAGGAGTTCATGAGCCACCTCAACAGTCCAAGGCAAAAGATTTGCAAGTTCAATTTTGGTTAAAACATGAAAGTTTTTTCCCGGGGACCTGTCCCAAAGGATGCAGCATTCCAGAGGGCTCAGGAAGGAATTTTGAATTGTTTCTAACATGATTACTCAGAGCAAAAGCTGCACAACCTAAACATATTTACTGATTGCAATGGTCCATCTCTTTGAAAGTGGGTATTAATTTAATGAATCTTCAGTTCACTGGTCTGTGTCTCTTGTTTGCTTTCATGGAAGTTTTTTTTAATCCTCACTACACTAAATCAAGTTTAAAGTCATTACTGGAAGATGCCCAGTGATAATAAGATTATGTTAAACTTGATCATCACAACCCCTCAAAGAAGATAGTATAAAAGTGTTTTGATAATTACTTGCAAATTCTAAAAGATATTATCATAATAAAAATATATCAAATTTTGGTGATCTCATATAAACTCTAAAATAAGCTATTAGAAGCTGAAGATTTATCAGCATGTTTGAGAATTAGTGCTCAAATACATTTAAAGATTTTTAAAAAATATATAACATCTTTAATGATAAAAATTCTGGAAGCCTACTCTTATGGAAAAATAAGAAAAGAAAGAGCATTGAAATATCTATATACACTATATATTATTTAAAATTTAAAAATTAAATATCAAATAGACTATTATTTATCATGTCAGCATAGAAATAGTCTGTTTTTGGAGTCAGTGCCCACCTGAGAAGACAGTCAGTAAGGTAAGAGACAGCACAAGCACAGGCAATGTCTTCATCCTGCCTTTGTTCCTCTGCCTCTTGCTGAGTGAATCCTCCCAGACTGAGTCAGCCAACTTGAAGGAAGCCACGCCAGGCCCTGCGCTTGTTTATGCTTTGACTAACGGGACTTACGGTATGATGCTGAATGTATCCGACTCTGAGCGTTTTAGTAATGACCACTGAAATATTTTCCTCCGAATTCCTGTAAATTTTCATCCTGAGGAAGGAAATTGTTCCTCTGTAATATGACTTTCAGAGCTTGAATCTGAAAAAGCAACATGTGATATTCACTTCATTTAAACAGACAGATAAGCACCAGACAGACGTTTGTGAGTGTTTCTCTGGAGCTTCCATTTATGCTCCTGTTTCATTGAGAATTCATGATCTATTACACATTTGTATCTTTTATGACATTTTTCTAAAGCCCATTCACCAGTCTAATTTGATCTTCCCAATACTCTCAGAGGTAGGCAGGGAAATTAGCAAGGGGCATGATGAGTGGGGAAAAACAATTTTCAGCTGACTTTAGAGACAGAAAAACAGAGTTCAAATCCTAGCTTCAATTTTTTCTAGCAATGTAGCCTTAGGTAAGTGACTTACCCTTTCTGAACTTCAGTTTCCTCCCCTGTCAAAAGGAGATAAGAGCACCTACCTTGTGGGGTGCAATAAAGGATGAGGGGAAAGCTATGACCTTCATGGCGGCTAGTACTATTCATCGTCCACTTCCATTTTACGGTAAGAAAAGTGAGATTCAAAGATGTGAAATCAAGTTCAAGTTCACACATTATGGATGCCAAGGTAGAGCCTATGTCTTCTGTCTTCAAACCTAGATCATGTGCTCTTCCCAGTAAGCCCCATAACCTCAGGGACAACTCCTCATCTTTTACAGGGCCTCACGCAACATGCTGTCATAAGACTGGAACCAGCCATGCTCCAGATTCAAGGGTATTTTTATAAGGACAACAAAAGTTTAAGAAGCTGAAGTCATTTCAAATTCAAATCATCTATAAATATCACATGAAGAAAGTTTCTTGTTTTGTTTTGGTTTGGTTTGGCTTGGTTTGGTTTGGTTTGGTTTTGAGATGGGGGTCTCACTCTGGGTCTCACTTCAGGCTGGCGTGCAGAGGCTCACTGCAGCCTCTAACTCCCAGACTCAAGCGATCCTTCCACCTCAGCCTCCCGAGTAGCTGGGACTACAGGCACGCACCACAACACTCAATTAACTTTTTTATTTTTTTATTTTGTAGAGACAGGGTCTCACTATTTTGACCAGGTTGGTTCCAAACTCCTGGGCTCAAGCGATCCTCCTGCCTCAGCCTCCCAAAGTGCTGGGATTACAGGCATGAGACACTGCTCTCAGCCTAAGAAATTCAATACATGATTAAAATATGTCTGGAAAGCATGTGACATTTATTTGGATAAAATTCTGTATTCAGAGAGATGATCTGATGTTTCTGTGGTCACGTTGCCAGCTCAAAAGAAAACAGTACCCTATGTGTATTTCTCCAAATTTACGCTAATGTGTAACTGATATTAAACCTGAATGTGCTGCCCACACAGTCAGCATAAAGATATTTTGAGCAGATTGTAAACAAGAAAAAAAAGATCATGCAATGTTAGCAAAGTTGTCTCACATGTTCATTTGCTCAAATATATATATATATAAGTAAATTTTTTTTTGAGACAGGGTCTCATTCTGTTGCCCAGGCAGAAGTGCAGTGGTGCAATCACAGCCCACTACAGCCTCAACCTCCTGAGCTCACGATCTCCCATCTCAGCCTCCTGAGTATCTGGGACTACAAGTGTGCATCTCCATGCCCAGCTGATTTTTTTTCTTCTTTGCAGAGATAGGGGCTCATTATGTTAGCCAGGCTGGTCTCAAACTCGCAGGCTCAAGTGATCCTCCTGCTTCAGCCTCCCAAAGTGCTGGAATTACAGGCAAGAAAGAATTACTGCACGTGGCCCATTTGCTCAAAATTCAATATTTGATTTCATGCACTCTGCTGCTATTAACATCCTTCTGTTTTCACATAATTTTCAATAACTAAGGAATTTTAGAGCTTTTTTTTTTTTTTTTGAAACATGGTCTCCCTCTGTCACCTAGGCTGGAGTGCACGAACTTGGCTAAGTACAGCCTCAACCTCCCAGGCTTAAGTGATCTTCCTACCTCAGCCTCACTAGTAGCTGAGACTACACGCATGTGCCACCACGCCCAGCTAATTTTTGTATATTTTTGTAGAGATGGGTTTTGCCATATTGCCCAGGCTGATCTCAAACTCTTGAGCTCAAGCAATTCTCCTACCTTGGCCTCCAAAAATGCTTGAATTACAGATGTGAGCCAACACGTACAGCTAGTAGCATTATTTTAAAAATAAAAGAAAAAAGAAAAATTGTCACGTTAAACAGCTTGAGTTTTGTATGTGTATATTCAAATTTTTCACTCCTTTTACTCTTTGTGGTTGGATAGAACACTATTTTGTTTTATTATGTCAAATAAATATCTTCTGTGGGCCAGAAACAAAATCTATACTTAGCTATAAATTTCTAATGTGTCCAATGTAAATTTACAATAGAAGTATTTTTTGGCCAGACATAGTAGCTCACACCTATAATCTTAACACTTTGGGATTCCAAGGTCAGAGGATCACTTGAGCCCAGGAGTTCAAGCCTGCAGTGAGCAATGATTATGCCACTACACTCAAGTCTGGACAACAGAACAAGACCCTGTCTCCAAAAAAAAATATTTTTTTAAATTTTGCAACTTTTGTCTATATCAGCACTGTCCAATAAAAACATAAAGCCACAGATGCAAACAACATATGTAATTTAAATTTTTTCAGTGGCCACTTTAAGTAAAAAGGTTAAATATTTTAATATTATATTTTAACATGATGAAATATCCAAAATATTATTATTTTAACACATAATCAATATAAACAAGTTGTCAATGAGAGATTTTATACCTTTTTTTGTACTAAACCTTCAAGATCTGGTGTAGATTTTACACTTACACATTTCAAGTGCTCGGTAGCCACATGTGGCTAGTGCTACCATATTAGACAACATGGATCTAGATCCTTCCGTCTCTAATGCCACCACCCAAGTCTAGGCCACTGTTTCCCTCACCCAGCTTCTGGCACCTGGCTCCCAAATGGGATTCTAGTTTCCCTCCCTGTTCACTTCAATCTGTTCTCCAGGCAGCAGCAAAGATGAAATAGAAAGTACCAGTTAGACCTCATCACTTCCATGCATAAGATCTTTCCTCATCTTCCCATGAGAGTCAGAATAAAATTAAAATCCCTACCAAGCACGACAGGACCCTGTGTTTTTTGTGCCTACTGCCCTTTCCAACCTTACTCCAACCACTCCCCTCCTGCTCACTGCCATCTGGCCACACTCACTCACTTTCAGCTTAACGAGCCCACTCCCGCCTCAGGACCTTTGCATGTGCTTTTTCTCCCTCTTTTAATGACTGGATCTGTCTCATCCTTCAGGTTTCAATTTGAAATTTCTCCTACTCAGGAAAGCCTGCCCTTACCAGCCTTCCTAATAAAAAGTTCCCTGCCCCCACCACCACCACTACTCTCCATCTCACAGCACTCACCATAATTTATACGTATTGCATTTATTTGTTTACTTTTTAAAAATCTGTCTCCTTCACTGGTAAGCTTTAAGCAAGCTTGTATTATTTTTATAATTTTTTAAAGCATAAGGCAACCTCTGGTGGACTGAGGTGGTGAGACTGGAGAGAGTCGGAGCCTGTATCACACCCTGGGAGGCTGCTGCAAGTCTCGGGTGGGGAGGGCCGTTCAGGTGTGATACTGGCAGGGCCATCAAATGCCCTTCAGCTTGGCCTCTGGATGTTGTCCTAAAAGAAGCGAGAGGGGGAGGAATATAGAAAGACCGAAAGAGCAAAGTGTCTTATTGTGAGTGTCACTCAGGCGGTGAGAATTCTCTTCTAAACCCCATCCCGGTTCTCAGGAAAAGCCCCAGCGGGGTAACTAGGTGAGTCGGCAAGGCTCCCAGTAGAAGACGCAATTCCCAATAAATCCACAAGGTGGCAGAGCAGAAGGTGGAACCAGGGACAACTAAGATCAGGGGAAAGAGCTCAAGGCCACCAAGGTTAATTATTCAAGAAGTTGCCAGCGATTCCAGAGAATCTACTGGAGGCGGAGAGAGAGGGTGCTGCTGCACCTAAAGCTATTTCCGTACTTTTATTTTAATTGATGTACTACTTGAAGGCATTCATCAGATGTTGTGGCCTAGGAAAGCGGTACAGTAAGTCCTCATAACATTATTGCTGATCAATTCTTGGAAACTGCGACTTTAAGCCAAATGGTCCAGAATGAACCAATTTTACCATAAGCTAATTGATATACACAAGAGGTGAGTTCCTATGGCATATTTCTGGTCACAAAACATCACCAAACTTCTAAATAAGGACCGAAAACATTTCTAATATCAAACGTTGAAGGCTATACATGTATTTAAGAAAGATTAATAAAAACAAGTAAGATAGTTATTAATATTTACCCACTCATTCTAGTTCAGGGCCGTGGTGGCTGGAGCGTGTCCCAGCAGCTCAGGGCACCAGGCAGAAACCAGCCCTGGAGAAGACACCATTCCATCGCAGGGCACACTCTCACACACCCACCCACACGCACTCACGCGGGGACAGTTCAGACGCACCAATGAACATAAGGTGCACAGCTTTGGGATGTGGGAAGAAACCGAAGTACCCAGAGAAAACCCACGCAGACATGGAAAGAACATGCAAACTCCACACAGACAGTGGCCCGGGGCTGGAATCAATTTTTTTTTCATCAACATTGTAATGAAACAACGTTGAAGGAAACAATGTTATTTGAGGACCTGTTGTGTTAACTATTTGATAACATTTAAAAGCCTATAAAGGAATAATGCTACCACCCATATTCACAACACCCAAACACAACTTTTTGTTTGGGTGAGTTTCCCTTTTTTTTTTTTTTTTTTTGTGGAAGGAACTGTCCCATTACACAGATATTTAAGTGTCATTGACAAATGACAAACCCAACATTCTAGAGTTCTAAATGTCACCACACTGAACTATAGAAACTTTAGAGACAAGAGAACTTTGTTTTGTTTTTGTTTTTTGAGAGAGGGTCTCGCTCTGTCGCCCAGGCTGGAGTGCAGTGGCACAAGCATAGCTCACTGCAGCCTCACCCTCCAGGGTTCCAATGATCCTCCTGCCTCAGCTTCTCAAATAGCTGGAACCACAGGCGTGCACTACCATGCCCAGCTAATTATTTTTATTTTTTTTTTTTGGTAGAAACAGGGTCTTGCTATGTTGTCCAGGCTGGTCTTGAACTCCTGGGCTCAAGTAATCCTACCCCCTTGGCCTCCCAAAGGAACATTTTTTTAAGTATAGAAAAATGCCAAATCTGTCCCCATCAAGAGAATTATAATGTGTCGACATTTTTTAGGCCCAGGGTAAATTAAATAAATTCTAACAGTCCTTTCCATATTTGCTTTCATCTTTTTTACCGTCTACCTCACATGTACATTGTAAAGAATTATATATACATTGTAAAAATATGGAATTTATAGTGTAGTTGGTAGACTAGACTACACTATTTTTTAAAATAATGATAGTAACTTTAAAGCAATGATAGTAACTCCATAAGCTGTGTGTGGTGCTTATGGGTCTAGATCCTTCCATCTCTATTGTCACCACCCACATCTAGGCCACTGTTATCTCTCACCCAGCACCAGGCTCCCAGCTGGCATCTCAGCTTCCCTCCCTGTTCCTTCAATCTATTCTCTATGCAGCAATGATGATCTTCATGAAATAGACATAGGAAATATGTTAGACCTCGTCACTTTGCTTCCCTGTAAACATTTATTTACAGGCATACTGTGCAGGCATATGTTAGGTCTGGGCAGATGTGGTAGGTTGAATTATTAGCATCAATTCTTCACTACCACCCCAAATTTATGCTCTCTGCCACATGACTTTGCAGCCCCATGTCTTGACTTTGGACTCAACCAGATGACTTGTTTTGG
The DNA here is from genome assembly GCF_029281585.2 of Gorilla gorilla gorilla. NCBI lineage: Eukaryota > Metazoa > Chordata > Mammalia > Primates > Hominidae > Gorilla > Gorilla gorilla. The sequence goes on along the minus strand of NC_073228.2, from coordinate 35,238,586 downwards.
GCAGTGGGATGGTGGCAGACATGACACTAACAAGGGTGTGAAATGGTTTGTACAGTTAAGTGTGCCCTCTGACATGTCTGTCATTGCTACAAAAAGACCTTCCCCCCGCTGGCTACTGCCCCTTCAAGCTGAGTCTCAGAATTAGCTTACATGCAAAGTAGCTAAGAAAGGAGCCAAGTTTATGCAGATCTGTAGCTTAAAAGAGACCCACTCAACCCAGCCCGGTCTATTTCAGCTGACTTCCAGCTACCACAGCCTGAAGCAGAGCCACATCACCTGCAGATCCCTCAGAATAAATGACAGTTATTTTAAGCCACTAAGACTAGGAGTGGTTTGTTTCATAGCATTACTCTGACAATAGCTAACTGATACAGGGGATTCTAATGGGATGGTTAGTGTGTCCAAATCTGGGTGCTATTGCATCTAAGTTAATAATAGGGTCCTGCCAGAACATTCATTCAAAAGTGACTGAGTGTCTACTGTGTAGGCAGTGTGGTATAATGGTTATGACTGTGGGCAGCAGAGTCATCAACAGACCTGGCCTTGAATGCTGATTCTCAAACTTATTGCCTGTGTTACGTTGGAGCTGAGTGACATTGGGGAAATTTCTTAACTTTCCAAATCACTGTTTTCTCACTTATAAAAAAAAAGAATTATAATAAAATTCACCTCATAAGGTTAATATTTAAAAGAGGTATGTGTAAAGTTCGCGACACATAGTAAAAGTCTACTACTTGGAAATCATTGTTATTATTTCTCCTCCTTCTCTATGCCAAATCTCTTTGCATATGCACCCTATTTTGTAAAAATGTTTTGAATGACTAAAGATAGATTAATCACACGTATTAAGACACACAACTTTATTGTTGAAATATATATATTAGAAAAGAAAATATGGTTCATTTCTAATGTGAGTTGACTTGCCCTGTGTCAACACCGCAGGCCCTGGCTTCCCTTTACACATCCTCAGCACTTCTACAGGCATACACCCCTTCCTGTCTGCAGCAGCAATACAATGGTAAGATGTTTTGGCCTTGGACAGGGGCCTTTCCGGCCTGCTGCATGCCTCCACAAGTGGACTCTAATTTCTACTCTGGGTCCAGGATGTTGGCCTCAACTATGTCTGCCCAGCAGGTGAGGACAGCCAAGGTCAGCATCATGTTCCTGATGGCCAGTGTCAGGCTTCTCTCCAACTTAAACAGGGACAAAGGAGCATTGGCACAGGCAGAATCACGTAAGATGGGTACGAATAAACATACTAGGGGAGTGAACCATGCACAAAATAATTTATGAAACCACTTCTAAGGCTACTGTCATACGACATTTCATTCAGGAAAAGTGCTAGGCCTCTAATTGGAAGAGAAAAGCTCTAGTTCTGGGGAAAAATACTGAACTGTGTCACTTTTCTTGGTGGGATCTCTGTTGGGATGATTAAGCTTCGGAGAGGTTAGGAGACTCTCTAGCACTGCTTCTCAGGCCATTAGGTGCATTAGAATCACCTGAGGTTCAACAGACATCTAGAAAGCCTCTGACATGAAAAGTAAAGACAAAAAAGATAAAAGAAAAAGCAACTTGGGGAAATCAGACACCATGCAATTGGAGAAAATAAATAAATAACATTAATATCCTCTAAGAGACCAAAGTTTTGCTTGTGTGGAACATGAACAAGATGCTGTAAAAAAGGAATGTTCAGAAAACAAATTAACCAAAATACTTCTTAGAAATGAAAAACCATAATAGCAGAAATTTAAAACTCAGTTGAGTCAAGAAAAAAGCTAAGGAAATCTTTTAGGAAAATAGAGCAAAAATGAGGAGGAAAGTTTTAAAAAAACAAGAGAGAAAAACATATTTTTAAAAGACAGGACATTTACCCAAATGAGTTGAAAACTCATGTCCACACAAAAACCTGCACACAGATGTTTATAACAGTTTTATTCATAGCTGGCAAAACTTGGAAGCAACCAAGATGTTCTTCTGGAGGTGAATGGATAAATAAACTGTGGCACATCCAGACAATGGAATATTATTCAGCACTAAAAAAAAATGAGCTATCAGGCCATGAAAAGATATGGAGAAAACTTAAATGCATATTACTCAATGAAAGAAGTCAGTCTAAGGACAGGCTGCCTGTTGAGCCTGATACAAAAGCTTATTTGTACTTTATCTTAATGACTGCTATGATTGGAGTGCCCCTGCCAAAACTCATGTTGAAATTTTATTGCCACTGATGGTGTTGGGAGGTGGGGCCTTTAAGAGGTGATTAAGTCATGGGAACACCACCCTCCTGAATGGATAAGACTGTTATTTGGGGAGTGAGTTTGTTCTCTTGGGAGTAAATTAGTTCTTATAGGAGTGAGTTAGTTCTCCTGAAAGCGGGTTCTTATAAAATTGAGCTTGGCTCACTCTTGTGGTCTCTTTTGCACACACTGGCTTGCCCTTCAGCTTTTTGTTCATGTTATGACACAGAGCAAAAGCCCTCACCAGAGGCTGCCACCATGCCCTTAGACTTCCCAGCCTCCAGAGCTATGAGCCAGATGAACCATTTTCTTTCTAAATTTCCAAGTCTCAGGTATTCTGCTATAGCAACAGAAAACAGATTAAGACAAGAACCAGGAGCTGATGGGCTCCCCATTCTCCCATGTCCCCATTCCCACGCCCCATTGCATGGATTAGCTAAAGATACTCATGTCTCCCTGAGCTGAGCTGCAAAGATAAAAAGCAGCCTCCTTCCTCTTCAGCCATATTTTTGCCGGCTGTTCAAACCACAGCCCTGCTCAGATGCCCTCACTGTGATTAACAATCTTCCCAAGACCTTGCCCACTGACTTCCCCAGGTGGAATCTTCTCAAGGAAACTGAATCCAGACTCTGTCCCAAAGACATTGCTCAACTTACCTCCTGCTGGGAACCTTCACATATCAATGATTTACTGCTATTTCCCAAAAGGGCCAGCTTTGGGCTTTTCAGTCTTTCAAACAAAACTGTATCATTCAGGGATACCCTTAGGGATCTATAAAGAAAAGCAAAGAAATGAAGGCCACAAAAGTTACGATAGTAGTTCCCTCTGATGGGGGAGAAGGTGTATCAAACAAGTGAGCACACAAGAGCTCTCAAATCTTCAATATGTTAACCAGGGTTTCCTATTATTTTTAAAACCGTATATGTGTTTTATAAACTCTTCTGCATGTGTGACACATTTCAAAATATAAACAAAAAAAGTTTGAATAAAGAATTACCTAGGGAACTTGTTAAGAAGTTAGATTCCTAGCTCCACTTCATATTCTGACTTCAGAGACCTGGTCAGGACCACAGAATCTATATTTTAAAATGATGCTGATGCAGGTGATTCAAAATCCACACTCTGCGGTACCCTAAATGGTTGAAGAGCATCACAAACTTTGGCATCAGATAAACCTAAGTTCAAAGCCCCAACTCAGTTGACTCCTGACTGTGTGATATCAAGCAGGTTTTCTTCATCTGTAAAATAAGGATGATAAACTTAACACAGTGCCTAGGACCTACTAACTCATCAACACAGGTTGGCCACAAATATTATTATTACTTTTAGTGAATTAAGAGTGTATCTCCTCAGGTGTGGCAATTTCTATTAACCTGTCCCTACACAGGTAAATTTTCCAGATAAAAATTTACTTAGCAAAGAGAGACTACTATTCTTAAAAGCTTTCCCATAAGCCTTAAACTTTTCAAATTCTTTAACTAAATCTGAGAATCTAAGGAAATAACCCTAAACAAAGGAATTATTTATAATAGCAAAATATTAGAAATAGCTACGACAAAAGTAAGGTTATACACACTGTAAGCTATATTCATAGAATGGAGTATAATGTAGCCATTAAATAGGACTTTTTAATAACATATAAAAGTTATTTTGTAATGCTAAGTAAGAGCCAGATAGACACTATTATCTACCACATCATCCAAAGTATGCATTAAAAAAAAGTAAATCAGTTTCCATAGAAAATAATGGAATAGACCAAAATGTTCAAACACAGGGTGTCTTTGGAGTGAGAGATGGTGATTCTTTTCTTCCTTTTTACTTTTTCAAATACTCTATAATGGGGATTGGGGGAAACCTGTCAGTGAGTGTGTGTGTGTGTGCGCGCGCGCATGTGTGTGACGGAGTCTCGCTCTGTCACCCAGGCTGGAGTGCAGTGGCACAATCTCGGCTCACTGCAACCTCCACCTCCTGAACTCATGTGATTCTCCTGCCTCAGGCTCCCGAGTAGCTGGGATTACAGGCACGCACCACCACACCCAGCTAATTTTTTATTTTTAGTAGAGATGGGTTTTCACCATGTTGGCCAGGCTTGTCTTGAACTCCTGGCGTTAAGGGATCCATCTGCCTTAGTCTCCCAAAGTGCTGGGATTACAGGTGTGAGCCACCATGCCCAGTCTGTCACTTTTTAAAAGTGTATTATTTTGTTATATCTTCAAATCTAAACTAATTTAAGGGTTCTGCATCAGCTAGGATTCATAAAAGACAACGACACTTTCACACACTGTGCAGGCTACTGAAGCAGAAGTTATGCTTTAGAGATCTCATCTAACCTGAGCCCAAGGAGGTGAACTGACAAGCACAAGGGGACACAGATGTCTGAGGTCCAGGTTCTGTTCCCAGGCCTCACAATCCCATCTAACACTCCTCCCACTTCATTACACTGCCCCTGCGTTTTCACAATACAGACTGTTAAATACTTCAGCCTCCAAACTCAAAAGTGTGGTCCTGGAACTAGCAGCAGCACCTTGGAGCTTCTTAGAAATGCAGGTTATCAGGCCTCTTCCCTGAGAAAGGAAATCAGAATCTGCATTTTAACAAGATTCCCAGGGCAAGGTTCTCAGAGAAGTAGCAGAATAAGAGAAAGTCTTTCTTTAATGGTTTAATTTCAGTTGAAGCTGACTTGGTTGACCAAGTTAAAACAGTGATCTCAGTCCCACCATTGGCTGTGTGACATGAAGCATGTTTCTCAACCTCTCTGTGCCTGGGTTTTTTCATCTGTAAAATGGGGATCATAAACCTACATGGTGCATAGCAAGTGCAGAGATGGAAGCAGGGTGCAGTACCTGTAAACAGTGCCTGTAAATAATGCTTCTTGTTGGGTATGTTTTGACAGGCCTGGCGCTCTGCACAAGCTGTGCAATGCTTGGCACATAGTAAGTGCTCAGCCAGTACGTGTTTAATAAATAACCAACAAGAGCATAGGTTATCATTTATCAATTTTTGACTTGAACTGTCCCATTCTTTAGTATATAACATTCTCAAAACTGCCAGTTTTCTGCATCCCAACATTCAAAACTGTGCCAGCTCTCACCAGATGGTGAGAAAGTGCGGAGGCTGAAGGTCATAGATAAGCTTAACTCATACTGTAAATCATTCCTACCAGAATTTTTTTTGAGACAAGTAGATTTTATTTACAAATTTCTCCCTCTAACTGATCATAAAATTAACCAATCCAGGATGCCCACTGCTGATTGAGTACAGGCAGAATGGTGGGGTGTTCTCTGGTGTCTGTTGTGGCTGTGGAATCCATGGTTACTAGGCAGAGCCCTGTGGCAGCACCTTGGAGCTTCTTAGAAATGCAGGTTATCAGGCCTCTTCCCTGAGAAAGGAAATCAGAATCTGCATTTTAACAAGATTCCCAGGGCAAGGTTCTCAGAGAAGTAGCAGAATATCTTTAATGGTTTAATTTCAGTTGAAGCTGACTTGATTGACCAAGTTAAAACAGTGATCTCAGTCCCACTATTGGCTGTGTGGGACTGCAGTGTCATGGAGGGGCTGCCATCCTCTGTGGAGCTGGACCCTGGACTGAACCCTGGGAAGCTGGATGAGGAGATGGTGGGGCTGCCGCCCCATGACCCAAGTCCTCAAGTCACTTTCCACAGCCTCCATGGGAAGACACTGGTGTGTCCACACCTCACGGGCTTAGTGATGGGTCTTAGTTTTATTCAGACTTAGTCAATGTATTAGGAATGGACTCCGTGTAACGTGGGCATGGAGTATTTAACACACCTCAGACTGTGGTTTTTGAACCGCCTCCATTAGCATCATTTAAAAATGTGGATGCTGGGCCAGTCGCAGTGGCTTACACCTGTAATCCCAGCACTTTGGGAGGCCAAGGCGGGCGGATCATGAGATCAGGATTTCGAGATCATCCTGGCCAATATGGTGAAACCCCATCTCTACTAAAAATACAAAAATTAGCTCAGTGTACCCGCACTCCAGCCTGGCGACAGAACAAGACTCAGTCTCAAAAAAAAAAAAAAAAAAAAGCCAGGCACGGCGGCTCACGCTTGTAATCCCAGCACTTTGGGAGGACAGGGTGGGTGGATCATCTGAGGTCGGGAGTTCTAGACCAGCCTGACCAACATGGAGAAATCCCATCTCTGCTAAAAATACAAAATTAGCTGGACGTGGTGGCACACGCGTGTAATCCCAGCTACTCGGGAGGCTGAGGTAGGAGAATCGCTTGAACCCAGGAGACGGAGGTTGTGGTGAGCCGAGATCACACCATTGCACTCCAGCCTGGGCAACAAGAGCAAAACTCTTGTCTCAAAAAAAAAAATGTGGATTCTGTGGTCCTGACCAGGTCTCTGGAATCAGAATATGAAATGGAACTAGGAATCCGCCTTCTTAACAAGTTCCCTAGGTAATTCTTTATTCAAAACTTTTTTGATGTTGTTTATATTTTGAAATCTGTCACACATACAGAAGAGTTTATAAACCATATATACATAGTTTCTAACATAAAAATAAAACAAACACCTGTGTACCCACTACCCAGGTTAACATATTGAAGATTGGGAGCTCTGGTGTGCCCAGTTGTTTGGTACACCTTCTCCCCCATGAGAGGGAACTACTATCCTAACTTTCGTGGCTTTCATTTCCTTAGTCAACCTGTTAGGAATCAACTCCATGTAACATACGAAAAGCGGCTTGCAGAAACACTGGATTCACACATGGAGGAGAAATGCCAACTCACAGGCAAGCACAGTGATGACAAAAAAAAAAAAAAAAAAAAAAAAACACTGCAGAGATTGAGGGATCCTTAGAAGATGTCGGTGTATGAAAAAGTATTTAAACATCCCCAGTTTTGTAGATGCTTATAAGGTGAACAGCACCAACGCAATGCTGATGCAGAAATTCACATCCCAGCGGAGCACAGCTGCTCACACCTGTAATTTCAACACTTTGGGAGGCCGAGGTGGACAGATCACCTGAGTCAGGAGTTCAAGACCAGCCTGGCCAGCAGTGAAACCCGTCTCTACTAACAATACAAAAATTAGCCAGGCATGGTGGCAGGCGCCTGTAATCCCAGCTACTCAGCAGGCTGGAGCAGGAGAATTGCTTGAACCTGGGAGGTGGAGATTGCAGTGAGCTGAGATCGCACCATTACACTCCAGCCTGGGCAACAAGAGCAAAACTCCATTGCAAAAAAATAAAATAAAAAAAAAATCACATCCCTGGTTCAAGAACTCAAAGAAGAGAGGTTTAAAGAAGAAAAGAAAAAAGAAGAGAGATCCAGACTCTCTAAGCAACAAGAAGGGCTGGCAGAGACGTTATCTATGCTGGAGTCCCTGGAAGAGGCCATGGGAGTCACCCCGTCACAAGGAGCTTTCCACACCAGCCAGGCAGCCAAGAGCCAAGCCCTGCTGCTCCCTTCCCCAGGAGGGCTTGGGTCTTAGGGCAGCACTGTTCTCTCCCCTCCACTCAGGCCTCCAGAGCTGCCAGGCCAGGTTCTCCCATGTTGACTCCATCCGAGGGTCCCTGAGGCCAGTGGGTCTAGGGGAGCCCCTTTTTGTGTTGAAGTTTCCACCTTCCCCTTCTGACACTGCAGCCAGCTCCTTCATGGTTGATTCCTCCAAATCTAAAGAATACAGGAGACCCTGGAGCACATCAGCAAAGTCTGGATTCTCTCTCATTAGCAGCAAAAGAAATGCCATACTTTAGAGCCTCATCTTTTGCTCAAACTGAAACATCATCAAACTGCATTTCTCAAGACAATGCTCTGTAAATATTATTTATGTATTAATCTCCTAGGTGAACAATTTCTATTTTATCCTCTACAAAATTATTGCACTTTGAAAACAGATTTTATTTATCAATACTTTCGGTACTCAACTGCAATATTTTTTCTAGGGTTATAGTCCCAACAATTTTAAGTCATAAGTTAAAGCACCATTTTTTGGCTTGAGTATGTATTTGTTGAAAAATTTGGCCGGGCGCGGTGGCTCACACCTGTAATCCCAGCACTTTGGGAGGCTGAGGCAGGCGGATCATGAGGTCAGGAGATCAGGACCATCCTCGCTAACATGGTGAAATCCCGTCTCCACTAAAAACACAAAAAAAATTAGCCGGGCGTGGTGGCGGGCACCTGTAGTCCCAGCTACTCGGGAGGCTGAGGCAAGAGAATGGCGTGAACCTGGGAGGCGGAGCTTGCAGTGAGCCAAGATCGCACCATAGCACTCCAGTCTGGGTGACAGAGCGAGACTCCGTCTCAAAAAAAGAAAAAATTTATGCAGAGGGAGATTTATTTTGGGATAAAGTAAAAGGGAATGTTTAAAGAGAAATTTCTATGATATTTAGATTCAAATAGTGGACATTTTTCAAAAAACAAAATTAATAAATTACATGGAGATGGTTTTATTTCACTACAAGAGTGATGTAGGGAGAGATTTCTAAGAAGAAATCCCCTTGGACAACATTGGGGAACCCCACATCACTTTTCCCCATCTCCTCTCAATTAGCCACCACGCCTGGCTAATTTTTTTTTTGTATTTATACATTTTTATTTCGGTATGTAAGAGAGATACCGGACAAAAGTAACCTGAATTAAACTTTCCATTTAAACTTCCTCTGTGTCTTTATGTTGAGTCAGGCACTGTATTTAGATAACTGTAAATTATTTATCATGTATGAATGGAGGTCACTCACCCTAATAGTTAAACAGACTGGATTTACATAAATGTGGGGCAATCTTGGTAGGGGTGGTCAGCAAGGCCTCTGTCGGGAGGGAGCACCTGGGCAACGAAGACATGGGGAAGAACTTTGTAGGAAAAGGGGGTAGAACTGACAATAGCCCTGAAGGGGGCATGAGTCTGGTGGGCGTGAGGACCATGCAGAGGCCAGAGTGGCCTGAACTCAGTGAACGATGGCCAGAGTGGTAAATGAGTGAAGGGTACCAGGGGTCTGAGAATGGAGGGGTTCTCCCCACAGTAAGAGTTTCATTTCAATATAAAAGTTCAGAGGCAGCCTGCAGGGAACATGGTAAAGCAGGAAGACCAGGTGGGAGGCTGTGACAGTCATTCGAGGGTGAGAATGGTGACAGCTGGACCAGGGGAGTAGTGGAGGGGGGGATGGAGAGATGGGCTCGAGTCCAGGACCTGTGCTGCTGCCAGAGACCGAGAGACTCACTGAGGCCTGCGGGTGCCAGAGAAAAGGGGAGTCAGGATGAGGACAAGGAGTCCACTGTGAGCATCTCCCTGAGGGGTGGTGTCCTTTGCTGGAACAGAGAGGGATGGCAAAGGACGGGCATCTGGATGATAAATTGGAATAAATATTTGGGAGGAGACTTGGGAACAGGACCTTTTGACACTAGAGTAGAAATACCAAGTGCTCAGATGGACATAGGTGGAGAACTTGGAGGAGCAATCACAGCATCAGCAAGGAACGTGGAGGATCATTGGGGCGTGAAGTTACTATTACACAGAAGTCCAAGTCCTGGGCAGATTCCAAGGGGTGAATGAAATGAGCCTGCTAGTGACCAGAACCCTCCTCAGGTCTCCCAGTAGCCACAATACCACAAAAAGCCTCAAGAGTGACCTCCCCAAGTCTGTTCCCATTAGGGGACTTGAGTTGTGCAGAATCCTTATAAGACAGCCTCCACCAAACACGTGTCTATGCAGGTCCACGTGCCATGTACATACGTACGACTGATGAAGATCCCCTCCTTGACCAAGCTCTAGCCAGGCTTCCCTGAGCCCCCTTTTCAACTAGGCCTCCACCTTGGCCTATGAAATCTGCAGACTTCAGCAAAAAGGATCGGGTCCATCCTTCCCCCTATATCAAAACGCTTAAACACACAGTTTCTTTTTCTTTTTTTTTTTTTGAGACGGAGTTTCGCTCTGTCGCCCCGACTGGAATACATTGGTGCGATCTCAGCTCACTGCAACCTCCACCTCCTGGGTTAAGCAATTCTCTGCCTCAAGCCTCCCAAGTAGCTGGGACTACAGGTACTCACCACGACGCCCAGCTAATTTTTTGTATTTTTAGTAGAGACGGGGTTTCACCATCTTGACCAGGCTGATCTTGAATTCCTGACCCCGTGATGCACCTGCCTCGGCCTCCCAAAGTGTTGGGGTTACAAGCGTGAGCCACAGCGCCCGGCCTAAACACATAGTTTTTAACTGCTCAAAGCTGCATCCATAGGATGACCCCAGACCCCCTAAAGTGTCTGCCTGGGAAACCTGCCAAAAGAACTCACTGTTGGCTATTGCCAACACCTTACAAGCAGCCCCTGATGTCCCTTTCTTAAAGAGTTAACAACAACAACAAAAAACTAAACAATTGTGAATCCTTCCTCTGTCTCTCTGGGATGTAACGTCTCCTACACATCAGGAGTATCCTTCTCAAGAACCTGAAAGCCATTCCTCCAACATGCAATCACCAGGAAGCAAAGGGCCTATCTCCCAGTTACTGTGGGAGGATAGGACCCTGACTCCCATAACAGCCATCTAACAGGCACTGTCGCCTAAGCTTACTTACACTGACCCACGCTTCACAAGTTTCACTTTCCTGACTACTGAGTTCCTGCTCATCCCCTTCATACTCCCTCCTCCTCCCTCTTAAACACCCAGTCACTTCTGCACAAAGTTCAGTTCCGTTCACGAGGTACCTTCTTCCCTATTACAATAGTATATTATTAAAATCTGCTTTACCACTTTTACTAGTGTCTAGCTTTATCTTCTACAGTTAATACAAATATACGCAAGTACACATGCATATATATGCACACATAACAATATATACATACACACATACACGTATATATACATCTATATGTGTATTCTTAATGAATGTTATGTCTTCTCTAATCGTTTGGAAGATATTATCAGGTATTTCTTTGCAGTTTTCCTATGATCTCTGCGTTTCTTTTCTGTTCCTTTGGTCCCTCGCTTCGCTATGTGTTTTCTTTCCATCTTTTATGCTAGAGGAAGTCCGCAAGCAATAAGTGGTCCTCGGCTCCCATTCCTATGTATGTATGTAGTAGGAAGGAAGCCGCTGAGTGCAGCTGTGCGCGCCGGGGCGGTGCCTGTGCCTCTCTGGATTCCGTGTTTCTTCGGGGGTGCTGAGCAGCGGTGCTTCCGCGTCCGCGTTCTCCGGGTCGCTGATGTGCTGCAGGCTACAGCCCGCGTGGTCGCGGCTCAGGTCCGTGTTGGGCCGGTAGGACTCCAGCGGGGAGCGAGCATTCCTCCGGAACCTGGGGCTGGACCACAGCAGCAGGAGGCGTGCTCCCATCTCCGGTAGTCCCCGACTCCCGCTGCTCCCCTTTCTCCCCGGCCTCGGGCGCTGGCGGGCGCGGGCGGCGGGGTAGCGCAGGGGAGGCCCGCCCGCCACGGCAGGGGGCGGAAACCGCGGCCGGGCTCCGGGTCAGCGGCGACGAGCGGGCGGCTGCCCCGCTCGCCCTCGGCCTCCGCGCCCGCCCGCTGCTCCGCAGCGGAGGAGCCCTCAGGTTTGCGTTACTGCGGCCGCCACACCTACCTCAGCCGCCGCGGCCAGGTCGGGCGGCGCCGCGCAGGCCGCCTGCCCCCTCGCTTCCCAGTCGGCTTACGCATCCCCGGCGGCGGCGGCGCCGGCATCGGCTAGAGGTTCGGCTCAAGCCGGGGGCACTCGTGTCCGCGCCGAGCGGCGGGCGTGAGCGCGGCCCCTGGGCCCCGCGCGGCGCGGTGCTGCGAGGAGGATGCTCGTGGCCCTGCCCCGCCGGCGGCGCTCCAGAATTTTCTACGCTTACGAAGTTTTGGCATTCAACCCTCGATCGTCTCAAACACCCCACTGTTACTCCGCCCCCTTCCCCTAGGCCCCGCCCCCAGCCGCAGTGCCCTGCCCCTTCCATCCGTCTCCAGCCTCCTCCACGGCCCCGCCCCCTCAGGCCGGTCCGTCTCCCCTCCCACCTCACACCTCCGCCCCGCCCGTCAGCCCTGGCTCCGCCCAGCCACGGGGCTCGCCGCCACAGGCCCCGCCTCCAGCTCGCGGCCCCGCGCGCCGGATCGGCGTGCGTGCGGCTGGAGCCTTAAGCGTTTCCCCCGCCCGGCTTCATCCCTGCTCGCGGCCCAGCGTCGTTCTCCTCCTGCGCGAGGCGGCCAAGGCCTGCTGGCCAGGAGCCGCGCCTCCATCCGCGCGAGGTAGGGCTTCGAGGACGGGCGCGGCGCAAGTCTCCGGAGGCCTCCCGAGAGGGGCTAGGGCGCCGGGCCGCGCGTGGGAGCGGGTGGGGCCCGGGAGGAGACGGCGCCCCGGAGGCGAGTGCCAGGCCTGGGCCGACGGTTACGGGCGCCGACCGGCGTTGCCTGGCCTGAACGCCCGGCCTTTCGGTGGAGGGCAGCTTGCCCCTGTGTGTTGCGCCCTTCCGTGGGTCAGACCGGCGGCGAGGTGAGGCGGCGGCGGCAGCAGCAGCCGCCTTGGGCTCCTGGACGCGCTCCCGACGTGGGGCGGGTTGGAGAGTGGGGACTGGAGCGTGATGGCTGGACGTCGCCTTCTCGGCGCGGCAGGTCCCGGGAGACGGGGGGATGAGGCGCAGTCCCGCCCTCAGGAGAGCGGAGCCACCTTCAGTGAGGGCGCCCGGTTTGGCCCCGGAAAGGCAGGAAGGGGGCGGGGAAGGGATGGCGAGCTCGGGGTGCACCGCCTGTTTCTTTTCTGGTTAGGTATCGTCCTTGGAGAAGATGGAAGCGGAGAGGCGGCCGGCGCCGGGCTCGCCCTCCGAGGGCCTGTTTGCGGACGGGCACCTGATCTTGTGGACGCTGTGCTCGGTCCTGCTGCCGGTGTTCATCACCTTCTGGTGTAGCCTCCAGCGGTCGCGCCGGCAGCTGCACCGCAGGGACATCTTCCGCAAGAGCAAGCACGGGTGGCGCGACACGGACCTGTTCAGCCAGCCCACCTACTGCTGCGTGTGCGCGCAGCACATTCTGCAGGGCGCTTTCTGCGACTGCTGCGGGCTCCGCGTGGACGAGGGCTGCCTCAGGAAGGCCGACAAGCGCTTCCAGTGCAAGGAGATTATGCTCAAGAATGACACCAAGGTCCTGGACGCCATGCCCCACCACTGGATCCGGGGCAACGTGCCCCTGTGCAGTTACTGTATGGTTTGCAAGCAGCAGTGTGGCTGTCAACCCAAGCTTTGCGATTACAGGTATGGTCTTCGTGGACACTCACTGTCCCAGAATGCGCCGTGGGAATCAGGATTTCATAGAGTGGTGTAGAGGCCTGCTTTAATCTCTGCTGATGACCTAAACTCATTTTGAGGAAGCAAGCTAATAAATAAACATCCCTGAGTTTGTGCAAGCGTGGCAGCTTTGCAGTAGTCATTTGCTGAGACGATGCATCCAGCCTCCACTCCTCAGCCAGCCTGCCCTTTTGGGTAATAAAACTTGGCTCCTAACGTTAATACAGAGGTTTCTAAGTGGTGCCTGCTTCATGGCCACTGTATATTTTAGCTTTTGTTCCTATCGATTATCTCCTTATTTTAAATAAGGAAAAATGAAATATGAACAAATTAACTTTTCCCTTCAGCCGCAAAACTGATGGGTCACAGGTTTTGTACTATGAATGTGCAGTGAAAACAAGTGTCATTCCAAGGCAGCACTTTTATGTCTTTTGCTAATATAGCTGTTGGTACCATAGCGAAATATACTCAAAAAGAACACTGAAAGGAATATTCCTTTTGACGCTTGGTCTTTCAGGACATGTAGAATGTTAGATAAGGGACCTTGATTAAGCCAAGAATATTTTAATGTCTTTTATATACACACTGGACAACACATTTTTGTCCTTAAATATTGTTTGAAAATAGGTGAAGATGTCCTTTGCTGATGTTGGAAGTTGGTAAAGGAGAATGCTGCTTTGCAAATGATCTATTCTAACTCAGTTCACAGTTGAGAAAATTAAAGCCCGTTAGGTCCACTCTGGTAAAATAGGACTGGCCTCCAGGATTTCCAGCTCTGGACTAACACTTAGCCTGCTTTGAGCCTTAAGTCTGGACATCTTCATTGTAATGGGTTTTATTTCTGACAAGTAGAAAGGCGCATAAACATGCTTAAGAAATGAAATAGGCAGTAAATAGGAAGCTGCTTTTTAATTTTTTTAATTTTTTTTGCAGAAATTCTTTCATTAGCATGAACGCTATTATAATGTCAATACCTGTTTTTAAGTCTTATTTTAAATAATTTTACACATTATCAAAGAGGTTTAAGAATAAATGTTCAAAATAATGTATTCTAGACAACTACAAAGTTTTGTAACCATGCATTTTTATTTGGTATCTTTAAAAATTAAATGCTGTCCTTCTGGCATCAGTGAGAGCCAAGTTAGCAGGGACTTTAAATAAATTTCATAATGAATTGAGTATTGTTCTATTTCCTTCCCTTCTCTGGTGTAGCCTCCAGCAGTCTGTGTCTGTGCAGAATTATATTAAAAATGGTTTCCATAAATAACCGTATTTCAAATACTCTTGAACACATAATCATGCTTCTGATCCTCCACCCAAATGATCTTTCTAAAAATGCAAATCTGATCAAGTCCCTGCTCTGCTTAAAATCCTTTAAATTGCTCCCCATCGGGTAAGCTGACTGTTTTACAGTGTAAACCCCTAAGTGCTTTTTCACAGGGTACATAAGGTCCTAGTACTTTCTGGCCTCTGTCCTTCTAGTTTTATCTACCACCACCTGCATTAAACTTTATGCACCAGCAACACCAAGCTTCTTGTAATTTCCTTAAAATGTCAGGCATTTTCTGACATTTCTGCCCCTTTGCTCAAAGCTTTCCTCTCAATATTCTTCTGGCTAGCTTCTAGGCACCCTTAAAGACCCATCCCGTGTCCTTGTCCTTTCCTTCAGGAACTCTTACCTGATCTACTCAGCTTCCCTCCTCCCCCAATTTTTCCTTTTTGGTGATAACGTAATATCCTATACCTCAGTGGTTCTCAAAGTAAGGTCCCTAGACCAGCAGCATCAGCATCTCTTCAAAATCTGTTAGAAATGCAAATTCTAGGGTTGCTAGATTTAGTAGATAAAAATAAAATATTGCAGAATTTGGAACATAAAAAGTTTCTCTGAAATTCAAATTCAACTAGGCATTGCCGTTTTTGTTTTTTGTTTTTTTTTTCTGGCAACCCTAGCCCAACCCCAGACCTACTAAATCAGAAACTTGGGCTGGACATCAGCAGTCTTGGTTTTAACAGGCCCTACAGGTCCTTCTAAAGATGGAGAACCACTGCTATATTTACATATCTTTAAAAACATGCACCTCTGTCTCTTAATTTTGTATCCTCCCATTGAGCACACTGAATCTTTGTGATAATAAATCTTCTTTTCTTCATTAGTGCATTTTTACAGAGTAACCCCTTACCCCATAATAGAAATTGTCTCTGTGTAATTTAGGAGATGTTTATTGTTCCCAAGAGAAGAGACCACAGTGTCCTGAAGTTGTACATATTCTACAGTGTTCTGAACTGATTTATGTTGGCCAATAATTGTATATAGGATTACAGTCTCCTGTGACCTTCTGTAGGAATGAGATATTTTGGAAGGAGAAACAAAAGAAATAGCTACTTAGAACCTTTAAACACAGACCAGACAGTCCTCTGGATTTTATCTAGCCCTGAGGAGAGCTCCTTCCCTGTCTGCATCTCATTCTTAGGGAAGTGAGTGAACTCTGCAGACAAGTTAGCATTTCAAAGGACACTAATGAGAGATGATGACTGAGTTTAAAGCCTGCAGAATAAGTGAGAAAGGCCCTTTAATGTATACTCATTCGGTCATTATACTTATTGAGCATCTATTTTTGTTCTAGACACTGCTAGAGTCTACTTTGTCTGTAGATTTTTTCTTTTTGTGTGCTCCTGTTTCTACCCCCAACCACTACGTCTTCTTTTTCTTCTTCTTATCTCTCCTCTGACTAAAATAGGGAATTAGGTTATATTTTTACATATTCAATATATTTATTAAATGAACCTTTGTTTCTTGTAGTGTTCTATCTCATTAAGAGAAAAAGAACTTAAAGTGCTTTTTAATTTATAGGACTTTTTATTCATTACATCTGCCCCACGCCTCACACACAATTACTGTGATTAGTAAAACAAAGCTGCCGACTCTCAGAAGGCAGTTACATTGGCCTCAGTGTAACTAGTCTCAGCTTTGATCATAAATTTTGTTTCTATATTCTATTGGTGTGTGTTTATTCATTTCATTAATTATCTGAAACAGTGAAAGATACCAAATCATCTTCTAGAGCAGAGGTGGGCAAACTTACTGTAAAGAGCCAAAAGAATTTTCGGCTTTCCCAACCATTTTGTCTGTCATAATTACTTAACTCTGCCATAGTTGCAGTGCAAAACCAGCCATGGACAATACATAAATGAATGAGCTTACCTGTGTTCCAGTAAAACTTCATTCACAAAATCAGATGGCAGACATATTTGCAGTTTGCAGAACCCTGTTCTAGTGAATCTCATAAATGACCATCTCAACTTTATGTATAATTCAGCTGCCTCCTTCAGCACACTAAAAAAGAGAGCTATTGTGAACAGGTAATTTTTTAGAGAAAACAAGCCTTGTTAAACCTTTTTTTTTTTTTTTTTTACTATAAATACTACTGCATAAGAACGGCATATAAATTCATGAGGCATTCCATATTTTCATACGAAGGAACTTTCTAGAGTAATGTTCTATATCTTGATAAGGGTTTTAGTTACGTATGTTCATTTATCAAAACTCAAAGTATATACGTACATTTCATTGTATGTAAATTTTACATGAAAAGGAAAAAACATGAATTCTAGGTAGTGATAAGCCTATTTGCTGATGTATTTAGGAAGTACTCTGATGTCTTCAGTTTACTTGGAAATGTACTAAAAATAATATGAATTAATGGATAGAAATGTGACAAAGCAATTACAGAAAGATGTTAATGGTAGAATGTAGGTGGTAGGCATACCTGTAAAAAATATTTTTAAGTAAAATATTTTAAAAAGCAAGTAAACTGTTCTTGCTTTTAGAATATATTTGCTGAAATATTGAAGGGTGAGATCTCATACTGTCTGCAGTTTACTTTCAAATGATTCAAAAAAATATGAATTTATATGGAAAGAATATTGTGGGAGAAAATGTCATTAAGAATCAGCGTGAAGGGTGGGCTTAGGGTATTCATTTTGCTATCCTTTTGACTTCTCTGAAAGTTTGGAATTTTTCAAAATAAAAAGAAAAAAGATGATAAGCTGTTACCCAATGACATGATGCTAAAGCTGAAATATCAAGACATTTTAGTAATGTCTTATCTTCCCAGTGAGTTTGAAATCTAGGTTGTTAAATACCAGTTACAACATATGTAAAGAGAATAGGATTCAGGTTTGAATATGGTATTTCTAAAGAAGAATGTAATACTGAATAATTAGTAAGCATTTTATTTTATTTTGTTTTTTGAGACAGGGTCTTACTCTATATTGCCTAGGCTGGAAGACGGTGGCAAGATTATGGCTTACTGCAGCCTTAGCCTCCCAGGTTCAAGCAATCCTCCCACCTCAGGCTTCCAAGTAGCTGGGACTACAGACATGCACCACCATGCCTGATATTTTTTTTTTCTTTTTTGTAGAGATAGGAGTATCACCATATTGCCCAGGCTGGTCTCAAATTCCTGGGCTCAAGCAATCCTCCCATCTTGGCCTCCCAAAGTGCTGGGATTACAGGCGTAAGCCACCATGCCTGGCCCTAGTAAGCATTTTAGCTGTACCTTTATAGAGCAAAGGCTCATAATAGCTATTATCTTGGTTAAAATAATCTTTTCTGGGCTGAGCGCAGTGGCTCGTGCCTGTAATCCCAGCACTTTGGGAGGCCAAGGCGGGCAGAGTTCGAGACCAGCCTGACCAATATGGAGAAACCCCATCTCTACTAAAAATACAAAATTAGCCGAGTGTGGTGGCGCATGCCTGTAATCCCAGCTACTCGGGAGGCTGAGGCAGGAGAATTGCTTGAACCCAGGAGGCGGAGGTTGCCGTGAGCCGAGATCGCGCCATTGCACTCCAGTCTGGGCAACAAGAGCGAAACTCCATCTCAAAAAATAATAGTAATAATAATAATCTTTTCTGAAATTTATGAGAATTTAATAAATGATAACTGTTCTGTCACAAATTATTGGGAATAGAAAAGATGGTTTTATGAATCGTGTTAGGACAAGTGCTCTTTGGGGGAGGGGAGAAGGTTAACTCTTCATAATACACCAGATTTATTATGGGTAGATTAATGCAGTAGTTTGTTTTGTTGTTGTTGTTGTTGTTGTTTGAGACAGTCTCACTCTGTTGCTCAGGTTGCAGTGCAGTGACATGATCTCGGCTCACTGCTACCTCTACCTCCCAGGCTCAAGTGATTCACCTGCCTCAGCCTCCCAAGTAGCTGGGATTACAGGCATGCACCACCACACCTGGCTAATTTTTTTTTATATTTTCAGGAGAGACAGGGTTTCACCACGTTACTCAGGCTGGTCTCAAACTTCTGACCTCAGGTGATCCGCCCGTCTGGCCTCCCAAATCCTGGGATTATACGCATGCCCCACTGTGTCCAGCCAATACAGAGGATGGAAAAGCCCGACACTTCCATGAGATTCTGAATGGAATCTATAGCCCCAGAAGGTTAAGAAGCACTGAATTAAAGATGTAACTATGACAACTGAACTGGGGGTGGGGGGGGGAATAACTATAGGTGAATATCTAGGAAATGGTAAAAGACTTTAAAGCATAACAGCATTTAATTAGGTGCCTGTAGCCTAGCTACTCAGGAGACTGAGGCAGGATCACTTGAGCCCAGGAGTTCAGGCCAGTGTGAGCAACATAGTGAGACACTGTCTCTTAAAAAAAAATTTTTGGCCAGACTCGGTGGCTCACACCTGTAATCCCAGCACTTTGGGAGGCCGAGGCAGACTGATGAGGTCGGGAGTTTTTGAGACCAGCCTGACCGATATGGTGAAACCCTGTCTCTACTAAAAATACAAAAATTAGCTGGGCGTGGTGGCATGCACCTGTAGTCCCAGCTGCTCAGGAGGCTGAGGCAGGAGAATCACTTGAACCCAGTACGTGGAGGTTACAGTGAGCCGAGATTGCGCCACTGCACTCCAAGCCTAGGTGATAGAGTGATACTCTGTCTCAAAAAAAAAAAAAAAAATTTTTTTAAATGAAACAGCATTTAAGCCAGCTACAAATGGAAATACATATCTGTATATGTATTTTTTAAAAACTTAAGTAGATTAAAAAGACAATTTTAAAGAACACTGAAGCATGTTTGCAATAAATATGCCAGAAAAAGTTTGATATTCTAGATAAATAAAATTACATGCAATTATTAAAACCTAGTGAAAGATGAATATGGAACATGAATGAATTCACAAAAGGGGGCTGAAAAACTCAGTTTTACCTACTAATCAGACTTCCAGATTAAAACAATAGGATACCTTTTTCTATCAAATTATCAAAGAAAAATTAAGTACTAATGAGCGGTATTAATAAGTGTTAGTTATGATGGGCACTTTCATGCACTCGTAACAAGCATATTGGACAAACATCCAGAACCTTGGGAAAATGCATGCCCTTTGATTCAGTAACTTCTGAGATTGCAAAGAAATAATCTCATTCATTTACCCATGTTATTTATATTTTCAAAAATAAACTAAATGTCTTTTTTAAAAAACAGAAAAGGGGTCAGGTTTTTTTCATTTTGTTTTGTTTTGTTTTTTGAGATGGAATCTCACTCTGATGCCCAGGCTGGAGTGCAGCGGCACCCTTTCCCGGGTTCAAGTGATCCTCCCACCTCAGCCTCACTAGTAGCTGGGACTACAGGCACACGTTACTACGCCAAGCTAATTTTTGTTCATTTTTCTTGTTTTTTGAGACAGGGTCAGATAAATTATATGATATTCACATGATGTAATAATATACATTCTTTACAAACCATGTTTTAAAAAAATTGAATGATATACAAAAAAGTTTATGATACAATGTAGAAAAGCATTATCCAGATATATATACATCATACTTCTAAGCTGAAAAACAAATGTATACACTATAAAACTGAGAATAAGTCAAAAAATTAAGAGTGACTCTCTGGATGATTTTTATTTTATGCCTTTTTGTATTTTTAAATTTTTATAAGCTAGTATTTAAAATAATTTTTAAAATTTATACAAGTAGTTCATGTTTATATTCTGGTTTTTAGGATCTCAAGGAATACATACAAAAAAAACATAGACTAAAAACTTAATATTCTTCCCATTCCTCAGTCCTACTTTTCTTCCCAGAGGAAACCATTATGAAATAATTCAGTGGGTATCCTTTATGATTGCTTTTGATGGTGATATACTATTTTAAAGTTATGGTAGACCAATAAGTAAAGATATTATACTTCAGCCACATAACCAGTCTATTATAGTTTCTCAAGTTGAGTTTAAAATTAACAAATGTGATTATGCAAATTATTTCAGTTTTCTCTGTAACGGATTATGCAGAGAACTCTTGCTTTTAGCAGTAAATAGGACTCGAGTATACAGCACTAAGTACTTGACAAATCTGAATATCCAAAAGGAAAAAACAGCTTCAAATAGAAGGTCAACAGAGGACCTCTGGGTGAAAGAATGTTTATCCTCTTTTCTTTTTTATATTCATTTAATTATAACCATTCTTTTCTGGTGGCCTGCTTTATCTCTTCAGTCAGATCTGCCTTATCTGTGAGTGGATTAAATACTTAGCAAATTGATAATAGAAACCCAGGACCTTTACCAGCTCTGTTCTCTGCTTGTTTTACCAATTGAGTCCAAACATAGTTGCGAATCTGAATGCACATGTTCTTACGTCTATTTCGAAAGCAAGCATATGAATTATTTTCGTATTAACTGACAAAAAGAAATGCACGGTTGTACTTATATTTACAGGTTAAGAGATTTTCAAGCTGGACCCTCAGGAACTCTTCAAGGGTCCATGTCAGTGGGGCATTTAAACAGCAAGGACTTTAGGCCTCATGAACCTACATTTCAGCCAAAGCACAAATATATATAAAACCATCATTTTAGATCAGCTTTTGTTTATGTGGATCATATCTATTGATATTTACCATGTCATAAATTAAAACTGATAAATTTTTTAAATATTTTTAAAATAGTAACAAATGATTTTTTTGAAAATTTAGTGAGGAGAGTTACATTGTTTTAAATTTTTGCACATTTCTTTCACTTATTATTCAGCTAGAGTATCATATTTGCTTCTGTTGTCATAGCACATGTCATAAAGCTTCTGGAAAATTCCACTGTATGCTTTTGAGAGGATGAGGGTGAAATAACTCTTTAGTGTTATTATTAAAATTTTAACCTCACAGATGCCCTGAATGGATCTTGGGGCCCACATTTTAAGAAATGCTGTTAGGCGGGGCACAGTGGCTCACTCCAGCAATCCCAGCACTTATGGGAGGCCGAGGTGGGTGGATCATTTGAGGTCTGGAGGTCAAGACCAGCCTGGTCAACATAGTGAAACCCCATCTCTACTAAGAATATAAAAATTACCCAGGCGGTAGTAGCACGAACTTGTAATCCCAGCTACTTGGGAGACTAGGCAGAAGAGTCACTTGAGCCTGGGAGGCAGAGGTTGTGGTGAGCTGAGATCATGCCACTGCACTCCAGTCTGGTGGACAGAGTGAGACCCTGTCTCAAAAAAAAAAAAAAAAAAAAAAAAATGCTGCTAGATTAAACTGCCAAATATGTTCAAACCTTATTGCTCCATTTCACTGTTCAGATAGTGCATATATTTTATTTGCCAAATGTGGTAAGTAGTGATAAAATTATGTTTTATTTTTTAACAAAAATGATTGTTTTGTGGGTTATCATTGAGATTATGGTTTAAAATTAGTTAATGCTTGTTTCTTCCTTCCCTCAGGTGCGTTTGGTGCCAGAAAACAGTACATGATGAGTGCATGAAAAATAGTTTAAAGAATGAAAAATGTGATTTTGGAGAATTCAAAAACCTAATCATTCCACCAAGTTATTTAACCTCCATTAATCAGATGCGTAAAGACAAAAAAACAGATTATGAAGTGGTAATTAGAGTTTATTTCTCTTATATGATTGATTTTTAAAAAGCTGCTTAACTCATTGTTTGAGATAGTTAAGACAGTATGTAAGAAGAATTGGTGCCAGGAATAAAATAAACTTAAATAACAGATCAAGACCAAGGAGAGAAATAAAATGCCATTATGGTAAGCCATAAAATCCTACCTAGTTCCTAGAGATGGGTCAAAAATTTTGGCTCTTGAGTTCTTTCATGTCTAAAAGGAAATTGGAAATGTTATATTAGTGGTTTCTAAATCATTGCCTGCATCTGAATGATTTAGGGAGCTTTTTAAAAATACAGATTTCTGAGTAGTACCTTCATTGCCATATTTGATTTAGTAGGTATGGGGTAAGTCCAGGAATTCGTCTTTTTTTTTAAGGTCCTCAGAAGATTCTGATGAACAGTCAGTTTTGGGATTCATGATTATTGTCAGTGAAAAGAAAATAGATTTTCCTCACACCTTTTTCTAAAAATATTTTTCTATTTTGAACTTTATACAGGGTCCCTAGAGATAAGTTTATGTTGCACATTAAATGCTCCCACAAATAATGGTGAACACTAAACCTGTTAACAGTTTATAGATGTAGATATGTGTATGAAATTGATGTAACTTACTGAATCTCTCAGTCTTTATGTAGCTCTTAAGGAAACATTATACAAATTTATGGATTTATTTTCTAATTGGATATACCAAAATAATTGAACTATTTTATTTTAAAATTGTACCTTTTTCAAATTAAGATTTTATGACTTACATGCCACCTTTGTCAATATTCCTGCAAGGAAAGGGACATTTTAAATTTTTCAAACAATATTGTTTTGACAGTTTTTTTAAATGTACAATCTCTTATTTATCTGAGTTCAACCTGAGATCACAAGAGAGGAGAATCTCTAAGTAAAACTACAGAATAACTTCGTTAATGGTTACATCTACAAGGAGAGGGGAAGAAGAAATGGTTACATTGTGAAAAGTATTAATTTCATTTGACTTTGAGCTATTAGAAGTCCAGATTTTTTAATCTGAGTACCCCATTTTAAAAAAAGAAATAAAACCTTGCAAAACACACCAGAATACATCCAGTAAAGGAAAATCAAGGTGAAAGGTCAGAGAAAAAAATCAGTGTCTATTCTGTGAATGGTTGAAAGTTATAGAAAGACAGATTTTCAACTCAGTTTAAGTCCAAACTTTCTAATAATTTGATGTAGCAGTGTAATGGGCTGCATTACTAGTGAGTTCCTTATGTGAGTGTCCGAGCATATGCTGGATGACTTATCTAGAATAATGTAGAAGAGAATTAAACATTGAATGGGAGCTTAAATTAATTTCTGAGGTTCCCTTCCATTCTTAGAATTCTTTGATTTTTATATTGAATTGAGAGAACTAGTATAGTTTTTATTTCAGCAAATTATAGCACCATTGTTCTCAAGGCATGGAAAATGTGCTTTTCATCGTTAAGATACTAAACCTTTTCACTCATGGCAATTTTTTTTAGCTAGCCTCTAAGCTTGGAAAGCAGTGGACCCCATTAATAATCCTGGCCAACTCTCGTAGTGGAACTAATATGGGAGAAGGACTGTTGGGAGAATTTAGGATCTTGTTGAATCCAGTCCAGGTAACTAAAGAAAAAAACTTTTTATGTTAATGTTTTCATTTTCCCCAAAATGCAATGATTATTAATGCTTCAAGTCACTAATCACCTGATCATAGGAAAGAATAATAATTACAAAAAGATCAGCCATTTAAATATGTGGATAAACAGGAACTCTTGTGGTGGGAATATAAAATGGTACAACCTCTTTAGAAGACATCTTGGCAGTTTCTTAAAAAGATAAATATAAATTTATTATGTCTTCTAGCAATTCTTCTACTAGGAATCTACCCAAGGGAAGTGAAAACATATTTCTCACAAACATTTGCATGAAAATGTTCACAGCAGCATTATTCATGATAGCCGAAAAGCATAAACAGCCCAGCTGTTCATCAGCTGATGAGTTGATAAACAAAATGTGATGTAGCCCTACAATGGAATACCATGAAATGACAAAAAGGAACAAACTACTGATACATATATATTACAATAAATGAACCTCAAAAACATACTAAGTGAAAGAAGGCAGATACAAGGGACCTTATATCGTATGACTCCACTTATGTGACTTGTCTAGAAAAGGCAAGTCTATAGAGGTAGAGAATAGATTATTGGTTCTAGGGCTGGAAATGGGGAGTGATTGCGAATGGACATTGAGGGATCTTATTGAAGCAACAAAAATGTTCTAAACTGGATGATGGTGGTGGTTGTGCAATTCAATGAACTTAATAAAAATTATTGACTTGTTCACTTCAAATGGGTGAATCTTATATGTAAATTATACCTCAGTTTTAAAAATAAAAGGGATCGTTAAAATTGAATATAATTTTACTTTGAAAAATTAACCAAAAAACAAAAAAACAAAAAAATTTTAAAGAAAAATAACCCATTGTGTAGCAATTAGAAGTGCAATAACTTTGTCCTTCCAATTTGTATTTTTTACACTTTCAATATTATACAGCTTAATAAAATTATAAAAAATACAGAGAAAATCATTTGCAATTTCTCCATACAAATACATCAGTTCTCTTTTTTCTTGTTCTTTCCATTAATTATCTATGCATTTACTTTACATATTAACAGTACTATAACAATAATCTAGATACAAATTTGCATTCTGATTTTTTTAATTTTAATGGTATAAATATTTTTCCTTGTTTCAAGATAGTCCTCATAGTTACATATTTAATGACTAAAATAATTGAATGGAAATAGCATTATTTATCCAGTCTCTACTGTTGAAAGGTAACACTGTCTCTATGATTGTATTATAAATAATGCCACAGTGAATATTTTTATACATATTTTTAGGCATTTTTGTCTTTCGAAATATTTTTCTAGGGTCATTGACAGAATTATGGATAATCAAAGTTACTTGCATTTTTATGTCGTTTTCTATGTATTGCAAAATTGCTTTCCAGAAATTCGTGCTAAGTTGCACTGGTGATTTTTTTTTAAGCCAGTATAAGATATGAAACACTAATTAAAGGTGAACTTAGCACATTGTGGTTTATGTGAACAAGAAGGAGACAATGTGGTATAGTAGATAAACTATAACTTTTTTTTTTTTTTTTTTTTTTTTGAGACAGAGTCTTGCTTTGTTGCCGAAGCTGGAGTGCAGGGGCATGATCTTGGCTCACTGCAACCTCTGCCTCCCAGGTTCAAGTGATTGTCCTACCTCAGCCTCCCGAGTAGCTAGGATCACAAGCACACAACACCACACTGGCTAATTTTTGTATTTTTAGTAGAGACAGGATTTCACCATGTTGGCCAGGCTGGTCTCGAACTCCTGACGTCAAGTGATCCACCCGCCTTGGCCTCCCAAAGTGCTGGGATTATAGGCATGAGTTACCACACCTAGCCTTGTATTTCAGCACTTAATTACCTGGACAATCACAGGCAAGTGATTTAATCTTCCTGCACCTCAGTTTCCAGCCCAGTAGAATAAGGCTAACTCTTGCTTTGTAAAGTCAGTGTGGGGATGAGCTACAATGAATATAAAGAGTCTGGCAGGGTGCCTGGCATATTGTTAAATACATAGTAGCCAGTAATGTTATTTAACTGTATCTCTACTCATCTAGAGGGAAATCATCATTACAGATGAAGGAAAATGTTGGATAAAAATAATTTTTCTTTTTCTTTTGTTTCTAGGTTTTTGATGTAACTAAAACTCCTCCTATCAAAGCCCTACAACTCTGTACTCTTCTCCCATATTATTCAGCTCGAGTACTTGTTTGTGGAGGGGATGGGACTGTAGGGTGGGTCCTGGATGCAGTTGATGACATGAAGATTAAGGTATTAGTCTTTAAGAACTACTACAGAAGGACTTCTAAGATAAATATACCATACATATATATATATATGGGTTTTGTTGTTGTTTTGTTGTTGTTGTTGTTTTTTCTTGAGATACAGTCTCGCACTGTCACCCAGGCTGGAGTACAGCGGCGCAAACACAGCTAACTGCAACCTCCATTTCTCAGGTTCAAGCCATCCTCCCACCTCAGCCTACAAAGTTGCTGAGACTATAGGTGTGCGCTACCATGCCTGGCTAATTTTTGTATTTTTTGTAGAGACAGGGTTTCACCATGTTGCCTGGGCTGCTGTCAAACTCCTGGGCTCAAGCAATCCTCCCACCTTGGCCTCCCAAAGTGCTGGGATTACATGGGTGAGCCACTATGCCCAACCTAATATAGAATATTTTTGCTTTATATTTTTTATTATGCAGATGAATATTAGACATTGCCAGCTTCAAATAGTTAAAAATGAGATGTTTTGATTAAGCAGTTAGCACAAGCTTTAGCAAAACAACATACAGTTGTTATATTTGTATCCTTACTGTTTTGGTCTTATTAAATTTTACAAAATATTATTACCCAGCAAATAGTCTGAGAGAAAAATCTAAAACATATCTTCCATATTCTAGGGACAAGAAAAATACATTCCACAAGTTGCAGTTTTGCCTCTGGGAACAGGCAACGATCTATCCAATACATTGGGTTGGGGTACAGGTTATGCTGGAGAAATTCCAGTTGCACAGGTTTTGCGAAATGTAATGGAAGCAGATGGAATTAAACTAGATCGGTAAGTTACGTTTCCCCAAAAAGTAGATTTCTTGAGATTTAGCCATAATTGGTTAACAAGTGAAGACTTGTGTAGATGAAATGTGCCATGTAATTTAAATGTGAAAGACTATACTAGTTGTACTTACACAGATACTGGTGTTTTGTTTTATTATGTAAGAGCCGAAGTAATAAGTTACACCGAGTACTTATCCCTAAATTTGCATGCTTATATACGTGTGGTTACTTTTTTAGATGGTATTTTAATAGAAAACCCTCATTTATCCAAACATCCAGAGTACGGGGTTTATTGTAAAACGTGCTGTTTTTTTTAACTTCTGTTTTTTAGATGGAAAGTTCAAGTAACAAATAAAGGATACTACAACTTAAGAAAACCCAAGGTATGTTGTTAGTGCCTCAGTTGCAAGTGGTTTCAGCTTCGTTGCACAAGATACCGCACTCTGTGGTGGGATACAGAGACCTGGTGCTTATCTCAAGGGAGCTGGCTGTGGAGCAGAACAGAAGCTTATATGCTTACCTCACAA
Source organism: Gorilla gorilla gorilla (assembly GCF_029281585.2). Taxonomy (NCBI): domain Eukaryota; kingdom Metazoa; phylum Chordata; class Mammalia; order Primates; family Hominidae; genus Gorilla; species Gorilla gorilla. Next base: position 35,211,037 of record NC_073228.2, on the reverse strand, counting down.
GCTGGACTGTAAATGTGTTATGGGAGAGAACAGGGTGCAGGTATGCTTAGTTCTGCCCTAGATGATCAGGCTGAGAAGACTCAGAGGAAGTGATATGGGAGTTGGTCCTTAAAAAAGCAAAGGACTTTCCAGGCAGAGGGAAAAGAGGTGAGAGAGTGCAAAGCATGGTTAGCAAGTAGCAAATAATACAGAGAGAGTAGATCTGTATTTTTAAAAGATACTCTGGAGATAATGTGAAAACAGCTTAGAAGCCTGCACTAGGTAGAATCAGGATGAGGACAATGCAAAGACATTTTAGAGGTAGAATTAATCAATACTTGACAACTGATTAGTATAAAGGGGAGAGAGAAAATACATATTACTATTAGATTTCTGGTTTTTATAACTGAATATATGGAAATGACTATAAGAAAAATACCAAGTTTCAGGTTTGGGTAGGAAGAAAATGAGATAGATATTGGGCATATCAATCTAAAAGTTTTCGTAGTGTTAAACAAGAAGTTGGAAGTTTAAGCTTATTGCTCAGGAATAAAGACAGAGCTAGAGATTCAGATTGAGGAATCTAGACTGGGTTAGGAAGTAAAATAAACTGGGGTGGGGGCAGGGGGAGTAGCCCAAGTTGTGGGATTCACATCCCTATTTATCAGCCTTTGAACTGAAGCCTTATTTCTGATCATTGTTTAAATGCTGAGAATGCATAAGAGAATGTGGGGAGTGAGAGGGGAAAAGAGGGCCAAGAACTACATCTTTTCTTTTTTTTTCTTTTGTTGTGGAGACAAGGTCTCAGTCTATCACTCAAGCTGGAGTACGGTATTGTGATGACAGCTCACTGCAGCCTTGACCTCTGGGCCCAAGCGATCCTCCCACCTCAGCCTCCGAAGTAGCTGGGACCACTGGCATGTGCCACCATTCCCAGATAGTTTTTGTTTTTGTTTCTGTTTTGTAGAGAGAGGGTCTCCCTATATTGTCCAGGCTGGTCTCGAACTCCTAGGCTCAAGCAACCCTCCCACCTCAGCCTTCCAAAGTGTTGGGATTACAGGCATGAGTCACTGTGCCCAGCCATGAACTACATATTGAAAATAGATATATTTAGGTGACACAGATTAAGAGAGGCCACTAAAGGAGACTAAAGAGTGTAGTAAGTAAATAAGGAGAAAACAGAGAAAGAGAATTACAGTAGGTGGGTGATAAACAGCAAAATTAAAGCAGACTTTAAAGAAGAGCATTTGGGGAACACTGATGCATGTTTCTCTGCTTCTCCATCTCCTTGCCACTGAAATCCCTCTAAAATGTGCCTCTAAAAGATCTTGTATAGATCTTTGAGAAGGCACAAAACCTTAAGGAGAAAGAGATCACAGCAGTCTTCAGAAGCCAAAACTAGGAAGATTCGCATATTGAAAAAAGCTTAAAAGTGCCTACACTGCAGAAAACCAAGAAAGAAACCAGTTTATTGAGCAGCACCAAGCAAAGGCTTAGGAATTCTATGCTTACCTCACAAGCTGGACTGTAAATGTGTTATGGGAGAGAACAGGGTGCAGGTATGCTTAGTTCTGCCCTAGCTGAGAAGATTCAGAGGAAGTGATACAGGAGTTGGTCCTTAAAAAAGCAAAGGACTTTCCAGGCAGAGGGAAAAGAGGTGAGAGAGTGCAAAGCATGGTTAGCAAGTAGCAAATAATACAGAGAGAGTAGATCTGTATTTTTAAAAGATACTCTGGAGATAATGTGAAAATAGCTTAGAAGCCTGCACTAGGTAGAGGCTTCTACCACATCACTCAGAGAGCAGTAGTATAGAGTCACCACATCACTCAGAGAGCAGTAGTATAGAGTGGGTCTGAAAATAGAAGGAGTGAGCGAAAGAAGCTGTTTGTCCCCTAGATCACTTCCCCTTTCCCCAACTTCACATGGTCATTTACTACCCTCCTCAACTCAGGTAGTAGATTGGAGGTTTACTCTGGAAAGTTTAGAGAGACTCTAGCCAGCTAACGCCATACTGAAAACAGATTTAGTGCAAAGTGAGATCACTGGCCCTTTTTATCCACTCAACTTCAAGAATAGTGGCAGAGAGGATTTCTCTCTGGGGAAGCTAACTTGCCCAAGATAAAAATTAACAGGTACCAATATTTGAGTGTCCCCTAGCAAAAGGACCAGATTTTTGCACTGTAGTCCTATAATGAAGCTTATACCCTAGCAAGACCTGCTTTTGGATGCAAAGTTCACAGTTTGCCTTTTATGCCTTACTCTTAAAACATGAATATATACAGCCAAGGATTGGAGGCACAAACAAACATTTAAGGAAAGCCTCTGCCATGAGAGAGCCCCAAAGAAACAAGAAGAAAGAATTGTAGGAAACACAGTCCAGGAAGCTGAAGGAAGTCAGGGTGTGGGACTAATGTTCTCAGAGAAAAATGAAAATATTAATAGAACAGGGTTCTATAAAAGGAACATTCAGAAACACATACCTCAAAAAAAGGTCTTATAAACTAAAATTCAGTATCAGATTGGAAAGTACAATTGAAGACACCACTCAGAAAATACAACAAAAAGCAAAGGAACTGGACATGGGGGCACACACCTGTAGTTCCAGCAACTCAGGAGGCTGAGGCAGGAAGATTGCTTGAGCCCAAGAGTTCAAGGCTGCAGTGAGCTATCATCACGCCACTGCATTCCAGCCTGGGTGACAGAGTGCAGATGAGACCCCATCTCTAAAAAAAGAGAAAAAGAATACAGTAAGTAACATTTAAAATTTAAAAATCACAAATTGGCGGGGCACGGTGGCTCACGCCTGTAATCCCAGCACTCTGGGAGGCTGAGGCAGGTGGATCACCTGAGGTCAGGTGTTCGAAACCAGTCTGGCCAACATGGTGAAACCCCGTCTCTAATAAAAATACAAAAATTAGCCGGGTGTGGTCGTGGGTGCCTGTAATCCCAGCTACTCGGGAGGCTGAGGCAGGAGAATTGCTTGAACCCGGGAGGCAGAGGGTGCAGTGAGCCAAGATCACGCCACTGTACTCTACCCTGGGCAACAGAGCAAGACTCAGTCTCAAAAAAAAAAAAAAAAAATCAAGAAGTAATGATCTGATTATGTTATTTAGAAATATAGAGATAAATACCAGAAGAAACTATGGAAAGAGCTCTGGGAGCAGGAATTATAAATGAGGAGGAGTAGACAGAAAACTGCAGTGTTTCCTTTGAAGCCTTGTAGAACTATATAGCTTATTAAAGTGGATTGCTTTGATTTATTTTAAAAAAAAATTGAACTTAAAAAAATAGAGAAAGTATTGAGAGATCCTTTAAAATGGTTCCTGTGCTTAAAAGTATTTGTCAGTTATCACAGTGCCTGAAATGCCAACATTAAAGATGTATTTCTCTTTTTGATAGTAGCCAATCTAATAGGTGTGAGGTGATAGCTCATTGTGGTTTTCATTTGCCATTCTCTGATGATTAGAAATGTTGAGCATTTTTTCATATGCAGGTTGAATATCCCTTATCCAAAAAAATGGGACCAGAAGTATTTCAGATTTCTGATTTTTTTGGATTTTGGAATATGTGCAGAATATGTACCCCTTGAGCATTTCTAATCTGAAAAGCTGAAATCCAAAATGCTCCCATGAGCATTTCCTCTTGAGTGTCATGTCAGTGTTCAAAAAGTTTGAGATTTGGGGACATTTCAGATTTCAGATGTTCATATTAGGGATGCTGAACCTGTATCTGTTGGCCATTTTTATGTCTTTTGAGAAATGTCTCTTCAAGTCCTTTGCCCATTTTTTAATAAGATTATTGGTTGTTATTGAGCAACTTGAGTTCCTTCTACATTTTGGAGATTAGTTCCTTATCGAGTGTATAATTTACAGAGATTTCCTCCCAAGCTGTGGGTTGCCTCTTCACTCTATTGTTTTCCTTTGCTGTGTAGAATCTTTTTAGTGTGATGCAATCCCTTTTGTCTATTTTTACTTTTATTGCCTATGCTTTTGAGATCATATCAAACAAATATCAAACAAATAACTGCCCAGGCCAATGTCATGAAGCTTTTTCCTTACATTTTCCTTTAGTACTTTTATAGTTTCAGGTTGTACATTTAAGTCTTTAATCCATTTTGAATTGATTCTTTATAATGGGTGAAATAAGGGTTGATTTTCATTGTTCTGCATGTGGATATCCAGCTTTCCCAGTACCATTTATTGATGAGACTCTCCTTTCCCTATTGTATGTTCTTGGCACCTTTGTCAGAAATCAGTTGGCCATAGATATGTGTATTTATTTGGGGCTTTCCTATCCTATTTCATTGGTGAGTAATAACAAATGTTGGCAAGCATGTGGAAAAGAGAGAATCCTTATACACTATTGGCATTGCAAATTAGTACAACCATTTTGGGAAACAATATGGAGGTTTCTCAAAAAACTAAAACTAGAATTACCATATGTTCCAGCAATCCCATTTATAGATATATACCCAAAGGAATTGAAATCAGTATATCAAACAGATGTCCATGCTGCCATGTTCATTGCAGCATTATGTACAATAGCCAAGATGCAGAAGTAACCTAAGTGCCCATCAGTGAATGAATGGTTTTTTTAAGTATGCCATATATACACAATGGAAGACTATTCAGACTTTAAAAAAAAAAAAACAGGAAAATCTGTCATTCTCGGCAACGTAGCTGAACCTAGAGGACATCATGTTAAATAAATAAACCAGGCACAGAGAGACAAATATTGTATGATGTCACTTATATGTGGAATCTAAAAAATCAAACTCAAAGTCGAGAGTAGAATAATGGTTACCAGAGGCTGTAGAGAGTAGTAGAGTAGATGGAGAAAGGGGAGACATTGGTTAATAGGTACAAAGTTTTAGTTAGGAAGAATAAGTTCTGCTATTGCACAGCTTGGTGATTATAGTTAATAATAATGCATATTTTCAAATTGCTAAAAGAGAGGTTTTTTGTTTTTGTTTTTTGTTTTTTTGTGTTTTTTTGAGACGGGGGTCTCATTTGACCATGCAGTGGCGTGATCACGGCTCACTGCAGCCTAGACCTCTAGGGCTCAAGTGATCTTCACACCTTAGCCTCATTAGTAACTGGGACTACAGGCACATGCCACCACACTCGGCCAATTTTATTTTTATTGTTTTCAATAGAGACAAGATTTTTCTATGTTGCCCGGGCTGGTCTCAAACTCCTGGGCTCAAGCAGTCCACGCCCCTCAGCCTCCCAAAGTGCTGGGATTACAAATGTGAACCACTGTGCTCAGCCTAAAAGAGAGGATTTTAGATGTTCTCACCACAAATAAATGATAAACATTTGAGGTGATGGATATGCAAAAAAAAAAAATGATGTATTTCTCATTCATACCAGGATGTATTACTATTCAGTAATAAAGCAGAGCTGAATATTTAAAAATATTTATCTTATCAGGGATCATTCCTCCAAAGAAAGATGGACAAAGTTTCACACCAGTTAGATGATTCAAATAAGAAGACATGTTCTTCAGCCATTTGCTGTCAAGAAATAAGATATGTCATTAAAAATAAATATACTACAATCAAGTAGGGTCTGCTTACCTCTATAGAAGAACATCCAAACAATCAAATAAAAGAAGGAACTTCATTTCTCTATACATTCAAGCAAGTGTTTTGTGCCCATCTGGTGCCAGGCACTGTCGTAGGTGCTGGAGTTTCAGTGATGAAGGCCTTGTCCTTATGAAGCTTATATTGCCCCACTCTTAGTTTCTGAATAAAGGACACCTAGGAAACTAGAAAAAAAAATTCAGTTAAAAAATAAAGGCAAATTAATGTACATTGACATATTTTATTTAAAATAAGGTGTTTATGGGTTTTTTTTTTTAGAGAACAACTAGGATTGAAAATTATATTTTGGCAGTGAAGGGACAGACATTTAGTTCCATAAGAGATGAACGGGAAAAGCATGAAAAGAACAAGTGACCAAATTTAGACTTAACCATCAAAAGGAGAAAGAGCGTCTTTGATTTGGAGGAGAAAGGTGCACTTGAGTAAAGTCAGAGTTTTTAGATGGCAGAAAGAGAGCATGAGAATTCATACCTTTCGTACCTGAGGATCTCACTTTTTTCAGTGAGGCAAGAATCAAGATCATCTGAACATAACAAAGGCAAGGGAGCTGGTTATCAGGGACTTGAAGAGAGTGGTAAATTTTGAATTAAACCACTAGGGAATACAGGAAAGGAGTCATCTAAAGGGTTACTGTGTCCTGTTAGCGATTGCGTCCAGCTATGCTTAGAAGTAACTTTGTAACAGGATCATAATTATAAGATTCTTACCAGCAATGTCCAGCAACCTGGAAATAGAGCAGAGAAAACATTTTGGTTTAGAGAAGATTAGCAAGTAAGGCTGGCCGGGTGCGGTGGCTCACGCCTGTAATCCCAGCACTTTGGGAGGCAGAGGCAGGCGAATCACGAGGTCAGGAGCTCGAGACCAGCCTGGCCAACATGGTGAAACCCCATCTCTACTAAAAATACAAAAATATTAGCCGGGCATGGTGGCGGGCACCTGTAATCCCAGCTACTCAGGAGGCTGAGGCAGGAGAATTGCTTGAACCCGGGAGGCAGAGGTTGCAGAGAGCCGAGATCGCGCCACTGCATTCCAGCCCGGGCGACAGTCCGAGACTCCATCTCAAAAAAAAAAAAAAAAGGCTAAATTGAGAAGAGGTCAAGGGAGTGTTGGAACGAAGGATGGTGTTGAGTACAGTCATTGAAATGATTGACCTTGGAATCCAGGCCGCATTGGGAAGTAAGATAAATTAAGGTGAGACCAGTAGCCTGGGTTGGGACTAATAGAAGCTGAGAGCTTGGAGGCTGTGATAAATGTAAAGAGCAAATGTAATGGGAACACAGGCATGAAAAGCCTGGAAGCATCAAGTAGAGCCATTCTAGATGGTAAGGTCTGAGGTGTAGCGTATAAAACAGAAATGGAAGATGAGATTCACATCTGTAGTTATCAGCCTTAAATGGAAGCTTTATTTCTGGTAACTTCACCGGACAGTATAAAATAGCCATGTGAAAAGTAAATGCAGAAAGCATCTCCGTTGTCAAAAGAACACAAAGACTAAGATTGACATTTAATTATGACTCAAGCTTAGGTGGAACCATAGTCTGTTGCTTATTCTTACCCTTTCTCACAGGAATTCACAATGAACAACTATTTTTCTGTTGGACCTGATGCACTCATGGCTCTCAATTTTCATGCTCATCGTGAGAAGGCACCATCTCTGTTTTCTAGCAGAATTCTTAATAAGGTGTGTTGGATAAAATAACATTTCCTGCTTATCACCGAAGGTACAGTAAAAATCAATAGTTCAATTATATTTAGCACTCCTAGGTTCAGATTTAACTAACTTACAGAAATATTTACCTGCTCTGTTTTCTGTAGGGTTGTCAAATTAGATCTTTTTTTTTTTTTAATTAGATCTTTAAATGTGCTTTATCAGGCCAGGCACAGTGGCTCATGCCTATAATCCTAGCACTTTGGGAGGCGGAGGCAGGTGGATCACTTGAGGTCAGGAGTTCAAGACCAGCCTGGCCAACATGGTGAAACCCTGTCTCTACTAAAAATACAAATTTAGCCGGGTATGGTGGTGGGTGTCTGTAATCCCAGCCACTCGGGAGGCTGAGGTAGGAGAATCTCTTGAAACCAGGAGGCAAAAGTTGCAGTGAGCCGAGATCATACCACTGCACTCCAACTTGGGCAACAGAATGAAACTCCATCTCAAAAAACAAAACAAAACAACGTTACCAAAGTATTATATAACTCTAACAAATTTTTTAAATTCAAATTTGGGATGTTTTATAGCATATTTTGCTTAGATGGCAACTAAATGGAATATATGATAGTTTATCTTAAATGGCAGCTAAAATTGGAAGGAAATTTTAGGCAGAATAAATTTTTGGTGAAGTCATTAATTGAAAAGTAGATTTCATTGGTTTGAAAAACCTCCAAAAGGCAGATGGGATAAAAGAGCAGCCTGTTTGCCACAGCTTTGAACTAAGGTCATCTCTGGTTTCTAGTATAGTTGATTCCGTTGATGGAATTTTGCTTAGGAATTTTTTTAATAACGTTTGGTGATTGACCAACAGGATATCAAAAATAAATACATAGCAATTATATTCCTGGTTCTGTTTTACAAATATTTCAAATTTTGAAATAGTTCCCTTTTATTAATATAGTTACTAAGGTAATACATATTACTATTTATACAATTGATAATTAACTCAGTCCTTACATCAACCTTTTTGTATTCATAAGTGATTAGAAAATGTTTGTTAGATTAATACGCATTACTATTCTTAAGTAATCTGAAGTACTGGGAAAAAGTGGAATTTTCTAATTCGAATATTTTTCTTTATAAAATACAACTTTTTTGATAAATTGGGAGAAAACACCATTTAGAAAAAAATCACTTCTAGGCCGCGCGTGGTGGCTCACGCCTGTAATCCCAGCACTTTGAGAGGCCAAGGTGGGTAAATCACGAGGTCAGGAGATGGAGACCATCCTGGCCAACATGGTGAAACCCCATCTCTACTAAAAATACAAAAATTAGGCGGATGTGGTGGTGCATGCCTGTAGTCCTAGCTACTTGAGAGACTGAGTCAGGAGAATTGCTTGAACCCAGGAGGCGGAGGTTGCAGTGGGCCGAGATCGCACAGCTGCACTCCAGCCTGGTGACAGAGCGAGAATCCATCTCAAAAAAAAAAAAAAAAAAGAAAAAGAAAAAATAACTTCTATCCCACATTTCCCCTGAGAAAGAGGATAATTAAACTTAAATGGAATGGCCTGTATTGTCATCTTCCAAAAAAGAAGGATGAGTAATATTTCATCTACTGTACCACAGTTCACCTAGAACTTTTAAACTATTAATAGCCTAAGAGAATAAAATGTAAAATACAAATGATGCCAAAAGTATCTGTAATATGTTAAAGGCATTTTTATTTTTACATTGTGTTTTGATTATAGATTTCCATTGCTGATCCTAGTGGATTCCAATTTTACCTTTTAAAATTACTAGAATGGAGGTGTTGGATAGGGCCAGAGGTTGCACACCAAAAGTATCCCCTTTGGTTGCCCTTCTTTTCATCAGCGTCTAGTCTACCATAAGGAGAATGTGTGCTTCAACATTCTTAAAGGGAGCTTTGATACAGCGTATTTTTTCTTATTGTTTACAGGGTTAGATTGTTTTAATATTATATTTTCTGTCCATTTTTCATAGGCGGTTTACTTATTCTATGGAACCAAAGATTGTTTAGTGCAAGAATGTAAAGATTTGAATAAAAAAGTTGAGGTAAGCTATTAACACTTTTTATTTTTTAAAGTTTTAGGTGGTCTCTGGATTATGAAGACTTTTTAAACAGAAATGCTAAACTTTGTTAATATATTTTGCCAGCATACATAGAGTATTTATTTGTGTGCCAGGCACTTTGCTACATGTTTTATACACATTGTCCCTCTAAATTCTCTCCACAATTCTATAAGGCATATATTATATATTCACATTATGCAGAAAAGAAAACTATTTTAAATGAAGTAATTTGCCCAAATTCTCTCATTTAATGCCTAAATGCACATGTAATCAAGATGTGAACCCAGATTTATGTAAATCCAGTCTGTTTAACTATTAGGGTGAGTGGCCTCCATTCATACATGATAAATAATTTACAGTTATCTAATACAGTGCCTGACTCAACATAAAGACACAGAGGAAGTTTAAATGGAAAGTTTAATTCAGATTATTTTTGTCGGGTATCTCTCTTACATACCAAAATAAAAATGTTAAATACAAAAAAAAAAAATTAGCCAGGCGTGGTGGCGGGCGCCTGTAGTACCAGCTACTTGGAAGGCTGAGGCAGGAGAATGGCGTGGACCCGGGAGGCGGAGCTTGCAGTGAGCCGAGATCGCGCCGCTGCACTCCAGCCTAGGGGACAGAGCAAGACTCCGTCTCAAAAAAAATTAATAAATAAAAAATAATAAAAATGTATAAATAGTAAAAATAGAATATTAATGATTGCTTATTGCAACAGCACCTCTGACATCATGATATGGCAGTCTTTTTTTTTTTTTTTTTTTGAGATGGAGTCTCACTCTGTCGTCCAGGCTGGAGTGCAGTGGTGCGATCTCCGCTCACTGCAAGCTCTGTTTCCCTGGTTCACACCATTCTCCTGCCTCAGCCTCCCGAGTAGCTGGGATTACAGGCGCCCACCACTACGCCCGGCTAATTTTTTGTATTTTTAGTAGAGACGGGGTTTCACGCGTTAGCCAGGATGGTCTCGATCTCCTGACCTCGTGATCTGCCCGACTCAGCCTCCCAAAGTGCTGGGATTACAGGCGTAAGCCACCGCGCCCAGCCAAATATGGCAGTCTTATATGTATTCCTTGCTTGATTCCAAAAAGAATCTGTAATGGTTAATAGCAACAACAAAGACATTAATTCAGAGAAACCTAGAACTGATAAAATAATAAAAAGAGATCATAAACAGTTTGGGAAAAGAGACAATGAGCAGGGAGTAAGGAGACTGATTATACATTAGTCAAGGAAAAATGTTGCCGTTAGGCGTAATGTTTAGCTCAAAGTCTCTGGGCTGCCATGGCGTAGAAGTAAGCAAGATTTTCTGTTAAAAAGAGTGTTATGTTACTTTATCATTATTTTATTTTTCCTAGGCTTTGATGGTAGAGTAAAGCATACAAGCATATAAAATAAAGACCTTTATTTTATTGTCTGACATTTTATTTATATAAAAATACAAATTATTTTTAATTATACAGAAATAAAATAAATTTTATTTATATACCTATAAAATAGTCATTATCCTCGATACTGGAGGTAAACAGTGATAAATCCCTTGCTCTACATTTACAGTCTAGGGTGAAGAAAGATATTTAAGCCAGTCTGGGCACAGTGGCTCATGCCTGTAATCCCAGCACTTTGGGAGGCCAAGGTGGGAGGATTTCTTGAGGCGAGGAGACTAGCCTGGGCAACATAGTGAGACTCCACTTTTATAAAAAATAAAAATAGCTGAGCATAGTGGCATGTACCTGTGGTCCTAGCTGCTCAGGAGGCTGAGGGAGGCGGATCACTTGAACCCAGCAGGCGGAGGCTACAGTAAGCCATGATTGTACCACTGCACACCAGTCTGGGTGACAGATTGAGACCCTGTCTCCAAGAAGAAACCAAAAAGATATTTAAATCACATTGCAATGCAGTATGAGAAGTTATATAAGAAAAGCATGTGGTCTTACAGGAATAAATAACTGCAATACGTAACCTAGGAGCTACAGAGACTAGGGAAAGTGGCAGTATAAGCACGTCTTTCTGGAAGAAGTGACAAGCTGGAATCTGAAAATAAGTAAGAGTTAGCTAAGAGAAGGAGGAAGGGAAGATTGCTGTAGGCTAAAAACAGCATCTGCAAAAGACCCAGAGGCATACATGGCATATTTGAGTGAGTTCAGGCTGGAGCATAGCTTTCAGGAAGGAAAGTGACAAGCGCTGAGGCTAGAGAGATGGACAGAAGTCAAATCACAGAGTGTCATATTTGCCTGGTATTGGAGCTTGTATTTCATCATGGGCATTGAAGGGTTGAAGTGAAGCCATTGAAGGGTTGTAATTAGAGGATGACATATTTGCATTTTTTAAGTGTCGATCCAACTGCTCTGTGAGGGATGCATAAGAAAGTAAAGCTAGAGGCAGATAGGCCAGATAGAAATATTTTAGGGAAGAAATGGTGAAGAGAGAGAAAGACATAGAAATAGCATCAACTGTTTTTAGTGATTAAGGGGATGTGGAGGGTAAAAAGTCAAAGAAATCAAAGATAACTGCCAGGTTTCTGGCTTAAACAGCTGGGTTGGGGGTGAGTTAACCTGCTTAACCAGGAAAGAGTAAGTAAGAGTTAGCTAAGAGAAGGAGGAGGGGAAGATTGTTACTCTTTCCTGGTAGGTACATTGGGGAACAGGGAGCAAATTGCAGAAAAGTTGCTTGATCAATTTTTTACATAAGAGTTTTTGGTGCCAGTCCATGGACATGTTTTATAGGCAGCAGATAGATGGATCTGGCCCAGTTTACTTTCCTGAGAAGGAACATCCAGGGAAGTAGAGTCTGTGGTTCCCAGGAAGCAAAGGGAAAGAAGATTTTAGGAAAAGAGGAAGGGAGTCAGCAAGTGTCAGGTGCTACTGAAACAGCAAGTTAGGTAAGTCCTGAAAAAATCACGAGGCTCAACAAAAAGAACATTATTGATGATGTTGATAGAAGCAGTTCTACTGAAGAGATAGAAAAGGGCAGATGAGAAGCCCTGAGTGAGAGGTAGGGAGCATCTTCTACACGTGCATCTCTCATATATAAGCACATTTATGAAAATAGATGTGAATTCTAAATGGATGTGTGTGGAAATTGTGTATCCTGTAGTCACTATCTATTTGTATTTCTTTAAAGCTAGAACTGGATGGTGAGCGAGTAGCACTGCCCAGCTTGGAAGGTATTATAGTTCTGAACATCGGATACTGGGGCGGTGGCTGCAGACTATGGGAAGGGATGGGGGACGAGACTTACCCTCTAGCCAGGTATGTACATTTGTGGTCTGTTTTTTTATGTCACTGTTTTATTTAAAGCAATCTCTTGTTTATAGACTTTAACATTTTTCCTCAAGTTTTCTTTTTTGTGTATCTCATTAGTTATAAATATTTTTTAAGTTGATGGTCCAACTGTGTTAAAAAGTAATTGCTCTAGCATAACTGATTTTTTATTGCATCATATAATCCATATTTTCTTTTTGCAATTTTAGGCATGACGATGGTCTACTGGAAGTCGTTGGAGTATATGGGTCTTTCCACTGTGCTCAGATTCAAGTAAAACTGGCTAATCCTTTTCGAATAGGACAGGCACATACAGTGAGGGTAGGTGAAATATAGCTGTAACAGGCTAATTTGTCCCAATCCAATTCTAAGCTGTTGATATGTAAAATATACATGCTATACTTTTCTTTTTTTTTTTTTTTTTTTGAGACGGAGTCTGGCTCTGTCGCCCAGGCTGGAGTGCAGTGGCGCAATCTCGGCTCACTGCAAGCTCCGCCTCCCGGGTTCACGCCATTCTCCTGCCTCAGCCTCCCACGTAGCTGGGACTACAGGCGCCCGCCACTACACCCGGCTAATTTTTTTGTATTTTTAGTAGAGACAGGGTTTCACCGTGTTAGCCAGGATGGTCTCGATCTCCTGACCTCATGATCCGCCCGCCTCGGCCTCCCAAAGTGCTGGGATTACAGGCGTGAGCCACCGCGCCCGGCCACATGCTATACTTTTCTTTAAACAGTGGTCTATGGCTCATGCAGCTGGTCACTGTACACTAGGGGCTAGAGTGGGATGAGGAAGAAATAGAAACATGGCTCAAGATCCATGAGATAAAACGTTCACTTGAAAAAAGAATTCCTTAATCAATGAATAAAAACATATTCAGATTAATATTTTCTAAAAATGAAATGCATAAGGGTTAAGGGATTGTGGATGGTATTATTAAGGAAGACCTTTCTAAATTTTGGGAGACTGACTTTTAAACATTATTTGTTCCCTAATATCAGCTGATTTTGAAGTGCTCCATGATGCCAATGCAGGTGGATGGGGAGCCTTGGGCCCAAGGGCCCTGCACTGTCACCATAACTCACAAGACACATGCAATGATGTTATATTTTTCTGGAGAACAAACAGATGATGACATCTCTAGTACTTCGGATCAAGAAGATATAAAGGCGACTGAATAGATGGATGAGGGAGTGAAAACTTTGCATAGAATCCTCACGCAAGTAGATACATGTTCATCCAAAAGTATTAATAGAAATTCTCTATCAGCTATTCAGTCTTAATTTCACTAGTAGTATAATGGGTATACATTTTTGTAAATAGCATCCCCAAACCAGCCAGCCTTCAGTTATTTACAAATGTTTGTTCTTTTTTCAGCAGAATACTTCAAATGAATAGTATTAACTTACGAAAAGTCACAAAAACTTACATGAGAGTGAAAATTTGTTATGACTGTTTTGAGAGTGGGACTCACTCTGAAGTATGTGCTGTCTCATTTCTTATTTTTGAACCATGCATATGATGGACACACAATGGATGGACACATTATATCTCCAACAAGGTGTGGGTGGAAAGATCAAATTAACCTGCTTTTTTGAAAGGAAATGATTACTGTCAAACCAGCATGGTTAATTGTGGGCATCCTCCTGCAGCATGCCTCTTAAGATTTTCTACAACCCAAACCAAGTTGTAGATTTATTGATTTCTAGGAACCCCCAAAAGGAGAATAGTAAAAAAAGATCATACTTAAAATTTGTATTACAATTTTTATTTTAGGAACTTATTCAGACACGTAAATGTTGTTTAATTCTGTAGGTAACCATTTGAGCTGCAATTCAGGATCTTTTTTATAACACCAGTGTAGCCAAAAGAGAAACAGATAAGTGAATTGGTAAGATGTAAGATTCAGAGCACTTGGGATTGTAAGTTATAGGTTCTGAGCTGAACAGTTTATCAGCCGCTCTTTTTATTAAAAGACAGCGTCAACACTTCAAAAAACGTGCTTAAAGGAAACAACGGTGAGATCAATTGCTTAGGAAAAGCTCAAGGCTGACTGATAAGTTTTAAAAATTTGGTGGTCTTGTAGTATTTTGAAATACAGTAGTCTTTTAACAGAATTTCCCCTTAGGGAGGTAAGTGGACAGAAATCTTTGCTAAAATGTTTATATCATATTTATTTTAAAATGAGAGAGATATATTTTTAAATTATTTATTATTTACCTTGTGGTATGGTACCTGTGTTTAGTGTTTACGTTCTGTAGCTTTATTTAATAAGTTAAATTGATCACATAAATTCTGCTAGTCACAATCAGATAGAAATTTAGTCTATTAATTAAAATTCTAATTTAATTCTCCTGACAGAAATCTAGATATTCTTATTCTTCACAAATATTCCTCATTGTATTGAAAAATGAAGGAGGGCATGAAAAGCACTAGGGAACTACTTTTGGATAACTGAAAGCTTTGTTTCATTGTTTTATTTGCCCCTCAATTGCCACAAACTTACTGAAGGGCTAGTTTCATGGTTCCCATTAGAGGGTGCTTGTTCGCTGCTGTTGACCAGCCCAAGGGTCATGACCCACAGGTCGGCTGACCCAGAGGGCATCCAGCCTGGTGTTTTTCTGACACATGGCGCAGGCTTTGTGGTCTTTCATGACATTAATCTCTGAAAGATCAGAATGTATCCCCCAAAATACCATTAGCTGTCTTTGAGGGTCTATTATGAATCTGTCATCCGTGAATCGCCATAAACCTAAGTTTGCCTCACCTCAGGCCCAGACCATGTTTTCAAAGAGCAACTTAGTAATGTATACAGTAGTCAGTACATTTTATGAAATACTTTATTTTGCTAAATTAACCTCTTCCAGATCTCCTCGGGTGATCTTAAATTCTAGTCTTGAGAAACTTTGTGAGCAGATCTGTTTTCAGCTTCTTTATATACCTTTCATGGTAAGTAACCATGGCAGTGAGGATGGCAGAGTTTTGTTTTGTTTTTTTTTTTTAATGGGACAATCATGTTCTGAGTATTATGAAGTTTATCTTTTCATTCATGATCAAAATTGTTAAAGACATCACATTTTATAAATACACTGTTAAATCCACTTTGCTGTAGGTTATAGTTTACCTGTTATATAATTCGTAGTGCTAATTGTAGTAGAAGCAAATCAATTTAGGATGTTGGAATGAAAATAATCACAATAACTAATACAGTTTTTTAATTGTGAAAACTACAATTAAAAATTATAATTTTAATACCAACCATAATATTACATTGTATTTAGAACAGGCTTATGTAAAATGCCCTCATTTATCTAAATAAGTTGATTTTTTGGTTATTGTAATCTAGTAAGGTTTTTGCATCACTACTGGTCTGTCATGAAGTTTTTCTGCTGGCTTATTCACTTATTTAGACTTCATTTAGGGAAGCTATTTCAGAATACCATCTCATAAAATGTATCATTATCTTGTTTTTGCAAAATTCACTTACTTTTTGGGCACATTTACCCAGCATTTCAAATAAATGTATAGGCATGTGCCTTGTTTAAGTACAATTTATAAGACTTCATGTTTGCAAGTTACATATTAGGGTAGTGATTGTTTATATTACCAGGGATTCTACACTTTACCAAAAAAATTGCCATAAGATTTTCCTGTTCCATTTTAAATTGTCTTGATATTTAAAAAAATAACTTCTACATTCTCAGGAAGAAATACATGAAGTAAATCATATCTCCATGTCTGTTTCCAGATTTCTCTCATCTTTTTACTATCCCAATACATTCCTAATTCCTATAAACGTAGTGGCTTAAATACTGAATACCTGGCAGCTCTTAAAGATCCCTTAGGCAGATAATGATAATTTTCAGTGTTTTGTCATGTTTAATAGAAATCAAACTGACTTGTGTTTTAAAATACAAGTTGTCTGCTAGTAAAGTTACATGATTCAGGTGTGTTTTAGGTTTTCTGCAACAATTAGCTGTGAACCCCTAATGTAGCTAAGTTTATACAAATTTTATAATCAAAATTATTTATTTTTATTTTTTTAGAGTATGTCAAAAACATAGTGTTTGCTTTGTGAAATACATTTGCTTAGAGTTATAAAATATACTGTGACTCAGAAATTGTAAAGTCAGTTTGCGTTGTAAAAATGAATACTACCAGCATGTCAAAAGAAAAATAATTTACATTTGTAATATAAAGTAAAATTGTATTTAATATATTTATTGAATTTTAAATTTGCACTAACTTGAAAACTTTAAAGGTTATACTAATTTAACGATTAATGTGGACCCAAATACATAATTTGGCCAAAAAAGTCATTAGAATGGGTAATGGTTTTATGTGGTTTTCCTTCAAAATGATAATATTGAAGCAAGAACCAGCATTTTATATTGATAATTTTTTAAATATTTCTACCCAGTTGAGGACAGTGGAATATAAGTAGATATATTTAAAATATCTAGATATTTAAAAAGAAAGAAAAGGTGGTTTATCCCAATCTGAATTCATTCTCAGCAACAAGACAGAAAAGGTGGTTTGTTTGGGTTTTGCTTTTAAACAGTGTCCCCCTGTCTTTTTCAGTTTTTCCCTTGAAGCCTTTCTCTTGTTCCTCAGAGTACGCGCTGCAGGCTATCTGCAGCATCAGAATGCCTGGGCAGGCTGTTGAAAGTATGGATTCCTGAGCCCAACCCTTAACTTAATGATTCCCTGTCTCTGGAGATGCAACATAGAAATCTCTGTTTTTATTAACAAGCGCCTCAGGCGATTCTTAAGCATACTGAAATTTGAAAGCTTCTGGTCTGAACCTCATGTATTCACCTAGGGCTTTTGCTAGGTGGGATACCATGCCGAAAAATTGAATTAATTGTATGTTCTTAAAATTGTTTTTCTTCTACTCCACTGTCCTCTTCCCTCAAAATCACTTTTCTAAAAGAACTCTATGAAAAACTTATTTGTATCATACCCAAATTGATATATTTGTCTGAACTCTGTTACATAAAAATTGGTATGATTCATATGTGGAATCAGTTTTTGGACTGTGACCCATGCAGTGTTGGGGGACAAGGAGTTGCTTCAGGAGTTGGTGCAGTGCGCCTCCAAGGGGCAGTGAGCCATGGAGGCTCCTGCCTTCTCACTGCAGTCAATGCAGCCACACTTGTGTATACTGAGTGCTGCTTCAGATCTCAGTAGATAAAATAATTCCACATTTAAAATGATTCTGCTATTTTTTATAAAGGGTTTGAAAGCCACTACTATAATGACTTTGTCACCTAATTGATTTTCTACTAATTTTTACATATTCAGAAACTTCGTGTTTTTTTGGTGGACAGAATATTTTGGAGGTCTCCGTCGCTGTTTAGAATGTGGCCACTTGGCTGTTTCACAGTTTTTAAAGCTATTTTATTGAATAGTAAAGCAGTGAACTTAGCCTTTGTTCTTTGTGTTTCTAATTTAAGCATATAGTCTATTTAATTTTTGATATGTAAATACACATCAATACATATATATTTACCCATGTGGCCCTGTGTAGTCAGTGCATGAGGCTTGCATAGCCCAAAAAGGTACATTCCAGGGTTCTGGGGAAAGAATTTTAAAATGCCATCCTCTAATACAGACGTTTATAAAACTTAAATGAAATGATTGAGCTTAACCATCTGCAAGAAAGTCTGCAGAAAATAAATCACCTAGAAACTATAAATAGAAATATGCTGCTGAGGCTGAGCACGGTGGCTCACACCTGTAATCCCAGCACTTGGGGGGCTAAGGGAGGTGTATCACCTGAGGTCAGGAGTTTGAGACAAGCCTGGTCAACATGGTGAAACGCCGTCTCTAGTAAAAATACAAAAAAAATTAGCCAGGTACAGTGGCACATGCCTTTAATCCCAGCTAATCAGGAGGCTGAGGCACGAGAATTGCTTGAACCCAGGCGGCAGAGCTTGCAGTGAGCGGAGATCACACGACTGCACTCCAGCCTGGGCAACAGAGCAAGACTCCATCTCAAAAAAAAAAAAAAGGCCGGGCGCGGTGGCTCACGCCTGTCATCCCAGCACTTTGGGAGGCTGAGGCAGGTGGATCACGAGGTCAGGAGATCGAGACTATCCTGGCTAACATGGTGACACCCCGTCTCTACTAAAAATCCAAAAATTTAGCCAGGCGTGGTGGCGGGTGCCTGTAGTCCCAGCTACTCGGGAGGCTGAGGCGGGAGAATGGCGTGAACCCGGGAGGCGGAGCTTGTAGGGAGGCGGAGCTTGCAGCGAGCCGAGATAGCGCCACTGCAGTGGGGCCTGGGCCAAAGAGTGAGACTCCGTCTCAAAAAAAAAAAAAAAGAAATGTGTTGCTGGTATCAGATATCAGACCAAGAACACTTCAGTCTCTCTAAGGATGCCCTGAGCTACCTCACTGTTAAAGGACGACATCAACACAGAATGCACTAAACAGGAAATAAGCTGTAATCTAGAGAATTTCCATTATGTGTTACTTTTTGGTGACTAACACGGAATGTTGAAAAGGAAGAGCTGGAAAGCTCAGTTGTTTTCCTTGTTCCTCTGACATTGTCCAGGCAAGAGGGCATCCTGATCAGATGAGTAGATTTGGCTGAGAAAAACCCTAGAGTAAGGCAGGCACTTTGTGGAGTTGGATGATGATGGCTCATAAAAACGTTTGTTCTCAATCCAGTTCAGGGCTCTGCCAGCAGTCTTTCAGATTTGAACTGCTTAAACAAACCCTACAGATAAATTGGCACTCTGATTTGTAACTCTGTTTGTACAAGTTTAGAGCAGCCTAGCTCGAGTCCTCAACCCCAGTCCTCTTAGAAGTGAACTGATTGCACATGATCCCTAAACCCACAATGTTGAGGACACATGTGATGACTCCACTTGCGCAGCCAGCTGGCCTCTTGCACTTTTCCCCTGCCCACCACTTGTAACTACCACTTAATTACCTTGTGTTAATTGCTTTTGTTGTGTTGGGTCTGTATTTTTGTGGTCAGTGCCTGCAGGCAGAAATGTGAAAGCATTTGGTATGTTGAAGATACTTGCTTGTTTTTTAATAAAATTAAAAGTGCAGCACTTAAGTATGATACTGTGTAGTTTTTTGACACAACCATGAGATACAATAAGCAGCTTTGACTTAGTGTCCCAAAAAGTGGTTCTTGGTCTACAGCAGGGCAAACGTATATGTGGCAAGTTCTGATCACATACTTTTAGACAGAAAGAATAAAAAATTCATATCGCATGGCTTTTGTAGCCTAAGAGCACAGAATCATACATATGTGTTAGGAGAAACATTCATTCTCATGCATATAAACTGGCTCCTCGCAGAGTAGAGCAGTAAGTGGGATTAAATAGGTGAATTCACCTTATTTTCAGTTGGTAGAGTATGGGAAAATGTATCATTTATTTGAAATACCTGAATGGAAACCCAGCCTCCACTACTGTAACTTAACACTGGGCAGTTACTTGTTCTTCCTGAGCCTCAAATTTTCTTTCTCTGTAAGAATGGGAATTAATGCCCACCTACGGGTTGCAAGTGCTTACAGGAGCTGGGCAAGCAACGAAGGTAAGAGTTGTAGAGACTTCGGTAAACTGGCGCACATGATTCCTGGGAAGCAGGCCTAGTGTAAACAGAATTTATTTTTCTAGAAAAGACAGAAGTTTAGAGTATATGAAATCTAATTTTTAAGTATTGGTTGGCAACTAATTGACTATCGTCTACCATAAGATTATATGATAATTATTAGGGCAGGAGAGTGAATGCATCTTAATATGCACGGCAGAACTGTGTGTTTCCTTCCATCTGGATTTTCATAAAGCTTTCTGATTTATCAGTAACGATCTGAAAAATGTACTGTGGCATGTAACATCTTTTATTCATTTTATTAGGCATTAGAGGAAGAATATTCTGTAGTCCTGCTTTATTCTGCCATCTTTACCTGGAAATCCATTTTTATAAAATTTTTGTAATAAAAATTCACTTGATCACTTGCCTGCTTTCTTTTAAACAGTGCCAAGCGTAATGCCCCTTGATAATTTACATATATGTGAACGTGGCTGTGATAGCTGCTGATGTTCACACATAGGCCATCTTACATGTAATGATTCCATGTTTGGACTTAAACAGCTTCACACATTTATTGTACAGTTAGGTGTCACATGCTTTTACTTTTTATTTTATAATCTGTATTTCTGTGAGGTAGACATTATTGGCTCCATGTTATATACATTGATAGCCCGGAGCTAGAGGTTGAACCCAGGCCATCCTCCCCACTGCCTTTCATCATCAACACAACCACCACCAACAGTATTTTAAAAGTGTTAAATATTGGCAGACGTGTCATTGTTCTGAGCACTAGGACTAGGGCTTATGCGGCTGTCTGAGGAATTCCCTGTACAAGGAAACATCATATACCAAAAAGTTACTCATGGAAGGAGTTTGGAGATCATGAGCTAAAAGTATTACACATGGACTATTGTAAAAGAAAAAAAAGCAGGCACAATAAAATTTTAGAATGTACTTAAGAAGCAATTCGTGACTTGGGAAACCCCAAACCCAGTGAGGATTTAGTGTTTCAGTGACACAACATCAGAGGCAAGTATTCATAGAGTGGATACAGAAGCAAAATTAAGAAATGATTTGATTGGTTGCCTTTTTTGGCTTACTTTCTTGGAAAGTCCCCAGTCTCATGATCATGTTAGTTGGCTGCTTATGATTGGCTGAGGTTAAGTTTTGTATCTAACATAAGCATTTACCAAAAATGACCCAAGTGAAGTTTCATTTATGTTTACAGTTTAAGTAGGTTAGGGCTATTTTTAAGGCCTAGTTGGTTTGTTTGCTCAGGAATGTTTCAAGCCTAGTTTCCATTTTAATTTTGTTTTGACAGTTCCCCACTTTTAGTCACCCCGTCAGCAAGCTGAGAGTGTGACCAAATGGAATAGCATTACTCTCAGTTACCACTATTGACATAGTCTAGGAAGAAGAGTCAGATGTTTATCAATAGCTGCCCTAGGGCTCAGAGTCACCCTCGGGAATGACATAGTCCATGCTG
The DNA here is from genome assembly GCF_029281585.2 of Gorilla gorilla gorilla. NCBI lineage: Eukaryota > Metazoa > Chordata > Mammalia > Primates > Hominidae > Gorilla > Gorilla gorilla. The sequence continues at coordinate 35,189,414 of NC_073228.2, read as the reverse complement.
GTTTCCTCCAGTTGTCTGATCCTTACGGCAATCTTTTGACATATGAGTGACTACTGGAAAGCACTTAAACATCCTTGAAAGGACCAGCCTCTGTGAATAACACCTGTAATCTCAGAACTTTGGAGGCCAGAGTAGGGGAACTGCTTGAGCAGGAGTTCAAGACCAGCTAGACAATGTAACAAGACCCCATGTCTACAAAAAAAAATTTTTTTTCTAATTAGCTGGGCAGGGCTGGGTATGGAGGCTTACACCTGTAATCCCAGAATTGTGGGAGACCAAGGCAGGCGGATTGCTAGAGCTCAGGAGTTTGAGACCAGCCTAAGCAACATAATGAAACCCCATCTCTACCAAAAATACAAAAAATTAGCCAGGCGTGGTGGCACACACCTCTGGTCCCAGCTGCTCGGGAGGCTGATGTAGGAGGATCACTTGAGCCTGAGAGGCAGAGGTTGCAGCGAGCCGAGATTGCGCCACAGCACTCCATCCTGGGTGACAGACTGAGACCTCATCTCAAAAAAATACAAATTAGCTGGGTAGTGCTCACTACAGCAGCACATATACTAAAATTGGAACAATACAGAGAAGGTTAGCATGGCCCCTGAACAAGGATGACATGCAAATTCATGAAGTGTTCCATATTTTTACATATAAAAGCAAGCTGAATCCTGATCACCTTGAGTACATGTCATCAGGACCTCCTGAGGCTGTGTCCCGTGCCTATGCATGTCCTTAATCTTGGCAAAATAAACTTTCTAAATTGGAAAAAAAAAAAATTAGCTGAGTGTAGTGATGCACACCTGTAGTCCCAGCTACTCAGGAGACGGAGGTGGGAGGATCACTTTTGTCCAGGAGTTCCAGGCTACAGTGAGGTAGCATTGCACCACTGTACTCCTGCCTGGGTCAAAGAGCACGACACTGTCGCTCAAAAATAAATTTTAAAAATTACTGAGAAAATACAATGCACTGTGTTGGGTAAGCCATTGTGTATGGGTACCCACTGTGTATGGGTAAACACAATAACTACAAGAAGAATAATAGCAAAGGATTGAAAAATAACCCTGAGTAAAGATTCCCAGGAGCCAAGATTCAACCAACTGAATAAATCAAGGGAGGCAGTGCTAATGAGATGAAAACCTTGTGTTCTTTAGGAACTTTTACATTTTGGCCAACAATATCAAATATAACAAACACTTAATGTTTTGTTAACATAAAAACACCGTAAGCTCCTCCCTGCTGAGCAGCTGAAGTGTCAGTAACTCCCACTTTGGGGTACTGCTGAGGTGAAATTATTCATCTCATATTGTACTGCTTGAAGAAAATTCCTAAGTATCACTAAAACGTTTTTCAAGAGTTGCTGAAATACTAATAAGCAATTTTTTCAATTCAGAGGCTCCCAGCTGAGGAAAAAGAGCTCTTACAAAAGAATGAAATCTGTAACCCTTGTATGATTGGGTCTGGAGATGACTCAGGAGGCTCATTTCTGAGGGCTCACTTTATGTACAAGTGACCTGAGGTTCAGAATTTGACTAACATTTAGAGTCATCTGGTCATTTTAGGTAGGACATAGCCAAAACATTCTGATCATTTAGGTGGAAAAACCTTTATATATTTGTCATACAAGATGAACAATCCGGCTGGGCGTGGTGGCTCATACCTGTAATCCCAGCACTTTGGGAGGCCAAGGCGAGTGGATCACCTGAGGTTGTGAGTTTGAGACCAGCCTGGCCAATATGGTGAAACCCCGTCTCTACTAAAAATACAAAAAAATTAGCTGGGCATGGTGGCAGGTGCCTGTAATCCCAGCTACTTGGGAGGCTGAAGCAGGAGAAATCGCTTGAATTTGGGAGGCAGAGGTTTCAGTGAGCTGAGATCATGCCATTGCACTCCAAGCTGGGCAACAAGAGCAAAACTCCATCTCAAAAAAAAGAAAAAAAAAAAGATGAACGATCCATTATTATTGAGAGAAAGGTGCAAAGTGAATCTCATTATAAAGTGAATTGGTTAATGCTATGGTTTGCATGTATTCCCTTAAATTTCATGTATTTGAAACTTAATCCCCAAATTCACAAGTCGATTAGGGCCTTTGGGAGGTAATCAAGATTAAATAAGGTGGTCAGGGTGGGCCTCCCATTATCAGACTGGTGAAAGGAGCCATGACCTTCAATCTGATACTAAATCTTGACCATGATTTAGGTAATGGCAATGAACTCTGGACCAATAAAGCCCTCAGACAACTGGAGGGAGGGGGAGATAAGACAAATAAGAACCTATTATTTCTAAATAAGTGAGACATTATGTAAATGGGAACATATAAACAGAGCCGTATGGTCTGGAGTCAAGTAACATACATATTAGCAGGGCATATGATCATTTATAAAACAATTTTATATAAAGTATTCCCCATAGAAACCCAATGGAGGAGGCAGAGTAGATATAATTTTTCTAAATGAGTACATTGCGATTCAGAAAGGCTGATGACATGCCAGGGTTGCACAGAGCTAGGATACTGATCCAGTCTTGTGACTCCAAAATTTAGTGGAGTTTGTTGTTCCTTTATTTTTTTCCCCCACTAAGTTATGCCACCTTTTTCCTAGGTCAGGGGTTCCTAGCCTTTATTGTATCATAAGCCAACCTCTATAAGAAGTTGGCTATAGCTACAGACACTTCCTCCCTCCCTCCTACTCTAGCAGTTTGGCGCATACAGCAGAATTTTGCAGCCAAGTTCGAGGGCCTCCGAGACTCCAGTTAAGAACCTCTGAATCAAGGATACCAGTCCTAGCTGAGGTATCTCAGACATATTTAGTATAAACTGGCAATGAGCTTGTTCTGTCTGGTTATCTTCTGTCTCTGGCCATTTTCTATTCTGATTCATCCACAAGCCCACAGAGAAGTCAGTAACACACAGGTTCAGAAAAGCCAGTGGTGGAGAAATGTTTCCGGGAGAAAAAACAGTGGCACTAGGGTTGCGCCTCTAGGGAGGTGCCATTCGACATGTTCTGGGAACAACATGTTGGACAAGCTGGCAAGAAGAAAAGACTGATGCGTGGCCAGGCGCGGTTGCTCACGCCTGTAATCACAGCACTTTGGGAGGCCGAGGCGAGTGGATCACCTGAGGTCAGGAGTTCAAGACCAGCCTGGCCAACATGGTGAAACCCTGTCTCTACTAAAAATACAAAAAAATTAGCTGGGCGTGGTGGCGGGTGCCTGTTGTCCCAGCTACTTGGGAGGCTGAGACAGTAGAATTGCTTGAACTCGGGAGGAGGAGGTTTCAGTGAGCCAAGATCATGCCATTGCACTCCAGCCTGGGCAACAAGAGCAAAACTCCATCTCAAAAAAAAAAAACAGATGAACAATCCAGTATTATTGAGAGAAAGGTGTAAAGTGAATCCCATTATCCGCCAGTTGGGGGTGACATGAATGCCATAGCTATTCTTTGTCATATCTGCATTTGCACATTGCCACGTTGAATGGTTATGCTTTAAAATTGGAGAGTTGGAACCAAAAACAGGTCACTGTACTTGATAAAGTAACTCATGTATGTAATCAACAACTAAAGATGACTGTTTCCTCTTCAAATATGCCCCCAGTATTTATCCAATAAACAAAACTAGTTATTTTCTATAGTGGTACTATAGAGTCATTCCATTTGCTTCTAGAGTTTCCAGTGAACCAATGCCTAATTTCAGTGAGCTCTCTATGATATAGTTAAGGGTACTATGGTCATGTTCTGGTGTTATATCTGCATCATTATATAGAGTAGTTCAGTCTCCATAATCTATATCAAACCAAAGACTTTGATTACAGAGGGAGTCTGGACCACTGCTGAAATTAGTCCCAGTTTTTCTTTTCTCTCTCTCTTTTTTTTTTTTTTTTTTTTTTTGGGACAGAGTCTCAATCTGTTGCCCAGGCTGGAGTTAAGTGGAACAAACATGGCTCACTGCAGGCTCTCCCTCCAGGGCTTAAGTGATCCTCCCACCGCAGCCTCCCAAGTAGCTGGGACTACAGGCATGCATCACCATGCCTGGCTAATTTTTGTATTTTTAGTAGAGACAGGGTTTCACCATTTTGCCCAGGCTGGTCTTGAACTCCTGGGCTCAAGCAATCTGCCTGCCTTGGCCTCCCAAAGTGTTGGGATTACAGACATGAGCCAGAGCACCCAGCCCCATTGACGGATTTTTCTCTAGGCATAGAGAAAAATTACCAGTGATAAAATCAGTAGTAGTTATAGGCCATTCCTTTGCTTCTGTTGCTTCTTCCCAGTGCTATTTGTTGATCTGACCTACCTACCAAGGGAAGGATACTAAATCCTTTCATGAACGCAGTTTCCTGAATTACTCACTCAAGCATGTGTAGGAGCAGGTTCTAATATTAGTTGTGATTCTTCCCATTCATCTAGATAACTACATATCTAGCAATGCATTGGTTAATGCTATGGTTTGCATGTATTCCCTTAAATTTCATGTAGTTGAAACTTAATCCCCAAATTCACAAGTTGATTAGAGATACGGCCTTTGGGAGATAATCAGGATTAAATAAGGTGGTCAGGGTGGGCCTCCCATTATCAGACTGGTGAAAGGAGCCATGACTTTCAATCTGATACTAAATCTTGACCATGATTTAGGTAATGGCAATGGACTCTGGGCCAATGAAACCCTCAGACAACTGGAGGGAGGGGGAGAAAAGACAAGTAAGAACCTATTATTTCTAAACAAGTGAGACATTATGTAAATGGGAACACATAAACAGAGCCGTATGGTCTGGAGTCAAGTAACATACATATTAGCAGGGCATATGATCATTTATAAAATAATTTTATATAAAGTATTCCTCATAGAAACCCAATTGAGGAGGCAGAGTAGATATAATTTTTCTAAATGAGTACATTGCGATTCAGAAAGGCTGATGACATGCCAGGGTTGCACAGAGCTAGGATACTGATCCAGTCTTGTGACTCCAAAATTTAGTGGAGTTTGTTGCTCCTTTATTTTTTCTCCCACTAAGTTATGCCATCTTTTTCCTAGGTCAGGGGTTCCTAGCCTTTATTGTATCATAAGCCAACCTCTATAAGAAGTTGGCTATAGCTACAGACACTTCCTCTCTCCCTCTGACCCTAGCAGTTTGGCGCATACAGCAGAATTTTGCAGCCAACTTCAAGGGCCTCTGAGACTCCAGTTAAGAACCTCTGAACCAAGGATACCAGTCCTAGCTGAGGTATCTCAGACATATTTAGTATAAACTGGCAATGAGCTTGTTCTGTCTGGTTATCTTCTGTCTCTGGCCATTTTCTATTCTGATTCATCCACAAGCCCACAGATAAGTCAGTAACACACAGGTTCAGAAAAGCTAGTGGTGGAGAATGCTCGCTTTGGCGGCACATATACAGAAAAGTTAGTGGTGGAGAAACGTTTCTTGGAGAAAAAAAAGTGGCATTTAGGCTGTACCTCTAAAGAGATGCCATTCTGACATGTTCTGGGAACAACATGTTGGCAAGCTGGCAAGAAGAAAAGACTGATGCGTGGCCAGGTGCAGTTGCTCATGCCTGTAATCCTAGCACTTTGGGAGGCTGAAGTGGGCTGATCACCTGAGGTCAGGAGTTTGAGACTAGCCTGGCCAACATGACAAAACCCTGTCTCTATTAAAAACACAAAAATTAGCCGGGTATAGTGGCGGACATCTGCAGTCCCAGCTACTCAGGAGGCTGAGGCAGGAGAATCCCTTGAACCCGGGAGGCGGACGTTGCAGTGAGCTGAGATCGCACCATTGCATTCCAGCCTGGGTGACAAGAGCAAAACTCTCAAAAAAAAAAAAAAAAAAAAAAAGAACCTAAAGCATGCCATAAATCTGTGAACTATGAACTTTAGGGTGCCATGTACAAAAATGGCATTTTAAGATTATTCTGGGAGCAGTGTGGAAGATGAGTTGTAAGGGGGAAGGATTAGAAACAGGAAAGTTATTCGATAGAAGTAGAGGCAGAAATGAGAACATTCATGGAGGAAGAACTGACAGGCTAAGATGTAGGATACCTAGAGGAAAGGGGTAAGGGATCTCTCAAGATTTTCAGCCTTGGAAGAACGAATGTGTTCAATAACTATTTATTGTGTACACTCTGTTGATGATAGAAGTGTGGAGGTGCAGGGTGTCAAGGCCAAAGCCAAGTTCTGAGTCAACCAGTCAAGTTGCAAGGAGCTACTTTAAGATTTAGAGAGTTTATTACTTATGTAGACAGCAAAAAGAATAAATGTGCCAGCTTCCTGTGATCTTTGTCCTACATACCACGAAGTGTATGACACCAAATCAAAGACCCACATGACTGCAGTGTGAGTTGTGGGATACCCCGTTGCCGAAGTGCTAATCCTAGAAGCTCTATTCTGAGGAAGCCGGGACAGAAAGCCTCCACGTCACCAGAACCCCCAAGATATGAGAAACTGTCTCATGACAGCTTCCCAGGAGAGAAAAGGAGGCGAACAGAAGATCTCCTCACAATGGCTATGTACACAGGCCTCCCAGCCTCCCACATCCAGGAAGACCATGAGGCGTTCTGCCAAGACTCTGCCTAAGTGGATACATGCAAGGTCACCATGATGCGGTGGTGGAGCTGTTCCCCAACACAGGGGAGAGCTGGTTTTGAGGAACAAGAAATAAACATGGTTTTAAATACATAGACTGTAAAGTTACAGTCAGACATTCACATGGAATTGACCGGGGCTTTTGTTTTCATCAACTTTGTCTTGGCTGTTACACAGCAGTGGATAACCAGAGCACAGCTGTTGATTGATCACCCAACACCCACTTCCCTTCTCTATCCCTGCAGCAGACTGCCACCTCGGTCCAAATGACAGCCAAGTACTCAGAGAAGGTGACCCACCCCAACTCAGGAGTAACCAACATGCGAATCCCATTCTCTTTGCAGTTGGAGGTGGACGTGCAAGTTAACTCTAGCCAATGAGATGTGAGGGGGAGATCTGCAGGGTGCCTCCAGGAAAGGCTTCCTGGCTCTTAAAAAGACAGAGACAATGTCATGACTGGGTGCAATGCCTGCAGCATTGCAGCCATCTTCTGACCACGAGGGACTCAATGCTGAGGACAAAGCCAACAGGCCAAGAAAGGTGGTGTAGAAAGAAGGAAGGAGCCCTTGATGACAATGTTGAGACAACGTTGAGTCAACCAACCCCGCAGCTGCCCTAGCTGGGACTACTGGATATGTGAGATGAAATTTTTCTTTATCCATTTATTTATTTATTTATTTTGAGACATGGTTTTACTCTGTCACCCAGGTTGGAGAGCAGCGATCATAGCTCACTTCAGCCTTGAAGTCCTCGGCTCAAGTGATCCTCCCACCTCAGCCTCCCAAGTGACTGGGGCTACAGGAATGCTCCACCACACCTGGCCCTTATTTTTTTCAGTTGAGTTTTCTGCTCATTGCTACCAAAAGCAGCATCCTAACTGATACTTATGTAAAGTCCTGTACATTACCAGGAACATAGGAAGTTGAAATAAATGTCAGCTATTACATGATGATGATGAAGAAGATAGAAGAAGAAGAGGAAGAAGAAGAGGAAGAAGAAGAAGAGGAAGAGGAAGAGGAAGAAGAAGAGGAGGAAGAGGAAGAAGAAGAGGAGGAAGAGGAAGAAGAAGAAGAAGAGGAAGAAGAAGAAGAAGAAGAGGAAGAAGAAGAAGAAGAGGAAGAGGAAGAAGAAGAGGAGGAAGAGGAAGAAGAAGAGGAGGAAGAGGAAGAAGAAGAAGAAGAGGAAGAAGAAGAAGAAGAGGAAGAAGAAGAAGAAGAAGAGGAAGAGGAAGAAGAAGAGGAGGAAGAGGAAGAAGAAGAGGAGGAAGAGGAAGAAGAAGAAGAAGAGGAAGAAGAAGAAAAGCGGGTGGATTCTTGAAGGGCAAAATGCTAAGGTGAAAATAGCGGAGATCCTGGACCTTGGAGAACACTCACCTTTAGGGGAGACTGGACAGAGGATGAAATGACAAATAATCAGTAAAGGAAAGGGAAATGAAGTTTAATGCAAGCAAAGGGAATGAGAATAATACACAAGGAATACTAGTTCCATCACGTGCAATGCCACAGAGAGGACTCTTTCCCTTCCTCCCTTTGGGGGAGACCTCAAGGGGAACCAAATTTGATTCACAAAGGCTCACCTTTATGTACCAGTGGATGTCTTTTTTTTTTTTTTTTTTTTTTTGAGATGGAGTCTCGCTCTGTCACCCAGGCTGGAGTGCGGTGGAGCGATCTCGGCTCACTGCAACTTCCGCCTCCTGGGTTGAAGCGATTCTCCTGCCTCAGCCTCCCGAGTAGCTTGGATTACAGGTGCATGCCACCACTCCCGGCTACATTTTGTATTTTTAGTAGAGACCAGGTTTCACCATGTTGGCCAGGGTGGTCTTGAACTCCTGACCTCAAGTGATCTGCCCTCCTCGGCCTCCCAAAATGCTGGGATTACAGGCATGAGCCACCACACCCGGCACCAGTTGATGTCTTTTAAGGTGTCTTTCTAGGCCAGTGATTCTCAAAGTGCAGTTCCCAGACCACCAGCCTCAACAATACCTGAGAACTTGCTAGAAATGTGAATTTGTGAATTTTCAAGCTCCACCTTAAACCTGTTGAATCAGAAACTCTGGGAGTGGAGCTTGAGAATCTGGGGTTTTTTTAGTTACTTAATATATATATGGAGAGAGAGAGTGAGAGTGAGGCTGGTGGCCAGGCGCGGTGGCTCATGCCTGTAATCCCAGCACTTTGGGAGGGCAAGGCGGGCGGATCACGAGGTCAGGAGATCGAGACCATCCTGGCTAACACAGTGAAACCCCGTCTCTACTAAAAATACAAAAAATTAGCCGGGCGTGGTGGTGGGCATCTGTAGTCCCAGCTACTGGGGAGGCTGAGGCAGGAGAATGGCATGAACCCGGGAGGCGGAGCTTGCAGTGAGCGGAGATGGCGCCACTGCACTCCAGCCTGGGTGACAGAGTGAGACTCAATCTCAAAAAAAAGGAAAAAAGAAAAAAGAGAGTGAGGCTGGAATGCAGCTCACTGCAGACTCAACCTCCTGGTGCCAGACTAAATTTCTGTTCTTGTTGCTGAAACAAGGTCTCCCTCTGTTGCCCAGGCTGGAGTGCAGTGGTGCGATTTCAGCTCACTACAGACTCGACCTCCCAGGCTCAAGCAACTCTCCCACCACGGTGGTGGCATGGGACTACAGATGCACATCACCACACCGGCTGATTTTTGTATTTTTTTTAGACACAGGATCTCGCCATGTTGCCCAGGCTGGTCTCAAACTGTTGAGCTCAAGTTATCCACCCACCTCAGTCTCCCAAATTGCTGAGATTACAGGCGTGAGCCACCATGCCTGGCCTATTTTTTCTTTAGGACTCTGGGAACGGTTATATTTAGCGTGTGTGTGTGTGTGTGTGTGTATGTGTGTGTGTGTTTGGAGACAGAGTCTCGCTCTGTTGCCCGGGCTGGAGTGCAGTGGTACAGTCAAAGCTCACTGCAACCTCCACCTCCTGGGTTCAAGCAATTCTCATGTCTCGGCCTCCCGAGTAGCTAGGATTACAAGCGCCCACTACCATGCCCAGCTAATTTTTGTGTTTTTAGTAGAGACGGGGTTTCACCATTTGGACAGGCTGGTCTTGAATTCCTGGCCTCATGTGATCCACCCACTTGAGCCTCCCAAAGAGCTGGGATTCTAGGCATGAGCCACCATGCCCAACCTAGCATCGGGTTTTTAATTTTACTTTTTCTCCTCTGTTATAAATTCCTCTGGCTGACCCCAGACATACAGCACATCTCTCATGCACGCTGGGCTTGTGTTCACGATGCGCATTGACACATTAGACTAACATCTCTGGTGTGTCTCCTGTGTCCCAGGCATTGTTCTGAGTATTTAGGAAACAGCAACGAACAGAAGAGATGAAACTCCTGCACTCATGGAGCTCACTTTCTAATGGTAAGTGAAAGAGTAGGATGAAGGGAACTGTGCCCTTCCTTACATCACCCCACACTTAAAATAGAACCTAAAACCACACGCGGGGTTCTTCAAATACCAGGCACGCTGCTGCCCCAGGGCCTTCTCTCTCTCCTAGAGCTTTGCATGGTCTAACCCTCTCCCCACTTCATTCTGGACACTGAGCAAATGTTATCTCATCAGAGAGGGCTTTCCTGAATGCCTTAGCTAGACCAGCACACACATGTATCTATCATGCCATGCCCCTAACTGGCTTTGTTTTCTTTATGGCCCTTTTCCCTAGACTAATATGTTGTCTATTTCCTCTACTAGAATGTAGGCACCACGGAGGCAGGAATTTGGGTTTATTTTCTCACTGCTGTCTCCCCAATCTAGGGACAACGCCTGGCACCCAGTAGGCACTCAAGAAGTATTTACTGAATGAATCAGTCACCCCTTCACTGATGTCAGTTTGGCAACAGTAGTACTGACAGAGGGGATCATGGCTGGAGTTCCAGGCGGGGAACCACAGAGGCATACTTGAGGGGTAGGGGAAACGAAAAATTACCTGGAGGAGCAGCTGTCCTAAATATAGCAGCAGCAGATGACCCGTGACCAGGGAGGTCACTGTCCAACCACACCAGATTCTGCAAGTTGGCAGGGTCTTCATTGTATATATGAAATACATACAATTGTATATATGAAGTGTATATGAAATATATACAATTGTATATATGAAGTGTATATGAAATATATGCAATTGTATATATGAAATATATGCAATTGTATATATGAAATATATGCAATTGTATATGTGAAATATATGCAATTGTATATGTGAAATATATGCAATTGTATATGTGAAATATATGCAATTGTATATGTGAAATATGTGCAATTGTATATGTGAAATATATGCAATTGTATATGTGAAATATATGCAATTGTATATATGATGAAATATATGCTATTGTATATATGATGAAATATATGCAATTTCATATATATTTGTATATGTATATGTATTTGTATATGTATATGTATTTGTATATGTATATGTATTTGTATATGTATATGTGTATATATACATATGTATATGTATATATATTTATATATAATATATATATATAAAAGAGACAACTATGGAATAGAATTTCAGCATCTATGTTTTATTTTTATTTTTATTTTTATTTTTTTTTGAGACAGAGTTTCATTCTTTTGGCCAGGCTGGAGTGAAGTGGCACGATGTCAGCTCACTGCAACCTCCGCCCCCAGTTCAAGTGATTCTCCTGCCCCAGACTCCTGAGTAGCTGGGATTATAGGTGCCAACCACCACACCTGGCTAATTTTTGTATTTTTAGTAGAGACAGGGTTTTGCAATGTTGGCCAGGTTGGTCTTGAACTCCTGACCTCAGGTGATCCACCCGCCTCAGGTGATCCACCCGCCTCAGCCTTCCAAAGTGTTGAGATTACAGGCATGAGCTCCCACACCCAGCCTTGTTTTAACCTTCTTTTAGTCTCTGCCTTGCCATAAGGCCAGGAGTGGTGGCTTCTAGTACTCTCTCCTTTTCCCTGTCATAGAGACTACTGATTCCTAAAAGTGGACAGCAGTGCCCTGCTGAACCCAGTTACTGGTTGTCCTCCAGACAGGGGCCAGATGAAAAATCAATGTGTGCCATTGTTAGAATATGTTTTAAACAAATCTGACTTGAGGCATATTAAACAGTTGGACATAAAGGGGTAGTGTCTCATTATGAGCCATTAGGAATAGGCAAGAAAAAGCGAAACAGAAACTGCTCCACCTACCAGGTAGTGCTCCTGTTCATAGAACAAAGTGCTGCTCACAGAATAGTACAAAGTCATGCAACAACTGCATCCAGTACATAAATGCAGAAGCTTTTTAAATTTACACCTTGTATAATTTGTTAAGATTACATTGCTGGGCTGGGCAACATGGCTCGTGCCTATAATCTCAGCACTTTGGGAGGCTGAGGTGGGTGGATCACTTGAGTCCAAGAATTCAAGACAGCCTGGCCAACATGGTGAAACCATGTCTCTACCAAAAAATTACAAAAATTAGCTGGGTGTGGTGGCAGGCGCCTGTAGTCCCAGCTACTTGGGAGGCTGAGGCAGGAGAATCACTTGAACCCGGGAGGCAGAGGTTGCTGTGAGCCGAGATCGCACCACTGCACTCCAGCCTGGGCGACTCTGTCTCAAACAAACAAACAAACAAACAAAAAGATTACATTACTGGCATACATTTCTTTTCTTTTTAGAGATTGGGTCTCACGATGTTGCCCTGGGCTGGACTCAAACTTGTGGTCTCAAAGCAGTCCTCCCACCTCAGCCTCCAAGTAGTCGGAACCAGGCCTAGCTTTGCTGGCAACTAATGATAGTTTGTACTTCCTAAATCATTAGTAAATTTCAATTTCTATTTTTAAAAATAATTATCCAAAAAGGAAACACAGCACAAATTGCCTTCAGCCTTGTACAAATAAAGAGATAATCAGTGAGTAGTTTATAAAGTGAGAATGATAAGTTTCTGAGCTTTTTTTTAAAAAAAGGAAGTCATTTCTGTTAAAGAAGAATTGATTTAGTTGGGCACTTTAAGGACTTAGTTTCTGTGCTTTATACAGGTGACACTAACTCTGCGTTCCATTTCAAGGGTTGTGCATCTGGTGGTACCAGTAACATCAAAGGGTGATTAATAATCCAATATTATTAATGAATACATGGATATTGGTATTAGAGGTCAAATACTATCTTTGTCTGTGAATTTTTTTATGTAGAGAAGGGTGATGTAAAATTACAAACTGAGTGGTTTTTTTTTTCATATGAACATTCCCCTATCCTCAAGAGTAGGACAATAGTAAATTCACAGAACAATTGTAAATTAACATAGGGGCTGGCCAATCTGAAACCAGTATATTAAGTGTTCAAGGGGAATCAGGCTGGGCTCAGTGGCTCACGCCTGTAATCCCAGCACTTTGGGAGGCCGAGGCAGGTGGATCCCGAGGTCAGGAGATCGAGACCATCCTGGCCAACATGGTGAAACCCCGTCTCTACTAAAAATACAAAAATTAGCTGGGTGTGGTGGCGTGTGCCTGTAGTCCTAGCTACACGGGAGGCTGAGGCAGAAGAATCACTTGAACCCAGGAGGCAGAGGTTGCAGTGAGCCGAGATTGCGCTATTGCACTCCAGCCTGAGTGACAAGAGTGAGACTCTGACTCAAAAAAAAGAAAAAAAAAGTGTTCAAGGAGAATGAAGAGACTGAGGGAGTTGGGCAGATTTTATTTTTTCAAAGCTGGCCACAGCACTATTTGCCATCCTATGTTAACTTGCTAAAAAGCCCAATAGTTCTCACATTGTGTGCCCACAGAACACTGACTGACATTGCTTTTTAAGGGAATTAGCATTAATGTAGCACTTCCTATTTATTACTGTCTTTAAGCTGCCTAGACTATGATTATTATAACAACCACCACTAGCATTGAGCATTTACTGTGTCAACTGCTTACTGTGTCTCGTTTAGTTGTGTCATAACACTAAGATGTCATTACACTCATTCTGTTGGTGAGGAAATAGAGAAATACAGTAACTTGCCAAGGTCACAGAAATGGTGAAGCTGGGCTTTTCCTCACATACCACACTGCTTTGTCCCAATATTACAATGGTGATCTGTCTCCAATTCACAGGAAAATAATTTAAAATAGCCAATAGAATGCTCTTAAGTTGGAAACGTTCTTCTATCCATTTTTTTGACCTTTCGCATTTCTTTTTTTTTTTTTGACTCTGAGAGAGTATTTATCTATGCACCCTGGAAGCCAGCCTCTAAATTTAAATATCCAGCATGGGACCTTGGCCCTCCTGGCCGTGGGTGGGTGTAGGAATGGGTCCTGGAGCCCTTCCCTGAGAGTGGAACCCAGAGCCTGGAAGTGGGATGCCCCTGAGCCAGCAGCTGCCAATAGCCACAAAAGGGGAGAAGGAGATGGGAGCCAGGCACTCATCCCAATCCCAGAGACTCCAAGGGGAAGGGAAGATGCTTTGGGCCTCACAGCCAGGCTGAGGGTTGGCCAAGCTGGAGGTGCACATATGTGGAAGAAATGGAGGCCCAGTGCCATGGGCAGAGACTATACCCTAGGTGCCCGCCCCAGTGCCAGCCAACCCAAGACAGGAGAAAGGGGTTGGCAGTTTTGCGTCTGAGAGATACAAGTGGTGCCTGGCCCTCCTGTGAGGTGAGGCAGTATGGGGGAAGGCACAAGCACTGCAGTCTAAGGGCCTATGGAAGGGGGAGTCTCTGAGCCTTTTGCATGGGTGCATGCCCATCCGCCCCCCAGCTCTTCACAGGCTGATGTGGAAGGCATCCTGCAGCCACTGGTCACAGGCACTGTGCGTCCGGGGCACAGTGAGGAGTGGCGGGTCGGGGGGCAGGCTGGCATTGGGAGGCTCATCATCATCAGACAGGCCAGCATCAGGTGGGTAGGAGCTGTCTAAATGCAGGGAGGATAGCACGTCCTGGATGAGCTCATGACCTTTCACATTTCTAGAGAGCAAGTGCCAGCAGATGACAGAACGAATGAACAAGTAGCAGATATACATTCATGGAAAAGGTCAGAGCAGCTGGTTTTGCTTGATTCACTCATTTGATTGTGGGTGTGGATGTGCTGTGTGTGCTTTGGGGCAGGCAATGTGGCAGCTGCTCCTAGTTGTGAATATATTGCATGCCCATGACACTGTTTCCATGTTTGCTGAGTTGTTCTTTGTTTCTATGATGAAATTAAATATACCTTTTCATGGGACTACACAAAGATCATCAATCATTCTGTGGCAGCAGCTTTTCATGAATCCCCTAAAACTGTGCAAAGCTGCGTTCTGTGTATGTGTATGCATGTGTTGTTCTGGTGAGGGAGTTCTGAAGTCAATGCTATAGTTAGATTACCAAAGACGTCTGTGATTCCAGAAGGATTAAAAACCACTGACCATCTATCATTCTACCTATCTGCCATCTCTCCATCATGTTTATAACATCATCTATGCATGCATTTATCTATTTATCCACTAAGAGACGTATTTCTTTCCAGATGGTAGCATTTGAGATGATTTGTTTGTAATTTTCTGTCCTGCTTTACTCCTTCATAATGACCATTGTATTAGTCCGTTTTCACACTGCTATAAAGAGCTGCCCGAGAGTGGGTAATTAATAAACGAAAGAGGTTTAATTGACTCACAGTTCAGCATGGCTGGGGAGGCCTCAGGAAAGTTACAATTATGCCAGAAGTCAAAGGGAAAGCAAGGCATCTTTTTCACAAGGCAGCAGGAAGGAGAGGTGCTGAGCCAAGCAGGAAGAGCCCTTTACAAAACCATCAGATCTTGTGAAAACTCACTCACTATCGCGAGAACAGCATGGGGGAACCACTCCCATTATTTAGTTACCTCCACCTGCTCTCTCCCTTGACAAGCAGAGATTACGGGGATTACAATTCAAGATGAGATGTGGGTGGGGACACAAAGCCTACCCATATCAACCATGTATCATTCTTAGAAAAATAATGAAGTGATTAAGAGAAAAGGACAGCTGATCCGGGTGCCCCACCACGTGTCCAACTTATCTTTATACCTCCATTGATGGGAAACTCAACCAGCTCTCTAGGTGGCCTAGTCTGTCTGTTTACCTCAAAGTATTAACATTTCTTCCACATGCTGAATTCATGGCTAGGCAATGAACAAATCAATGAAGAAGGCTGGGCACGGTGGCTCACGCCTGTAATCTCAGCACTTTGGGAGGCCAAGGGGCAGATCACTTGAGGCCAGGAGTTCGAGACTAGCCTGACCAACATGGTGAAACCCCATCTCTATTAAAAATACAAAAAATAGCTGGGCGTGGTGGTACATGCCTGTAATCTCAGCTACTCAGGAGGCTGAGGTAGGAGAATCACTTGAGCCCAGGAGGCGGAGGTTGCAGTGAGCCAAAATCAGGCCACTGCACTCCAGCCTGGGTGATAGAGCTAGAGTCTCAGAAAATAAATAAATAACAAACAAATCGATGAAGCTCCAGGGGGCAGATAGAACAGAAGTGAGTCTTGGGGTGGGAGACAGGGAGAGGCATCTGTGGCTGGATCCCTAGAAGCCATCTGAGAACACCTGCCTGCTTTGCCATCCCAGATCAGGGACAGGGTGCCAAGGACAGCAAACAGGGCTCAGCACAGCCTGGGCATGCAAATGGCTTGTCTGTGGTTCACGGAACAAGCTCAGGAAGCTGGCAGGGAGGAAGGGGATATAGTGAGGCAGAAAGGAGAAGAACAAAGTTCAAATACACAAGGGAAGGGAGTAGGTGGGGCTCACCTAATGTCAGCAGCCCTTGGGTGCAGGAACTCTGTGGAGAATGTGACCCCGAGAAGGGAGTGGTGGCAATGCCAACATGCCTTGGTTAAGAGAAAAGGCCCTTTGGCTATAATGCTGTGTCCTAGTTCCCAAGGCAGCCCCCAACTGGATTTCCCTCAAAATGCAGGTGTGTATATGGGTATGTAGAGAAGGTAGAGTAATCACATGCACCATATTTTAAATGTCGACCTATTTTTACCTCAAAAATTTCATCTGGTCCTCATGGAACCTTTAATGCAGACAAAGTTAAGACTCAGAAAGGAGATGTGCCTGGAATAAGGACATACAGCTCAATAAGGCAGCAGAGGCATCAGCAAAAGGACCCATTTTGTGTGTGCATTTATTCCAAATTGCCCCCTTTAAAATAGGCTTTTTAAATGTATCATTTCCCCTTCACTCTTTGATTTGCTTTTTTAGAGTCTTCCTGTATTTTATGTATTGGAATTGATCTACAATAAAATACAGGTAGACTGCAACTCCAAGGTCAATAACGGTTGGAGATCCTTCGGTTATTCATGATGCTATGGCATTTCAAGACCGCCTGGGAACTGATGAGAAAACAGATGTAAAACCTATGAGCAAGTCCAAACTTAGCCCATGGGTCACCCCAGCAGACCACAAATAACTTAAAAACCACACACGCGTGCACACACACACACACACACACACACGCACTCCCAGCTTGCCTTTAGTAAGGAGTCACAAATTACCATCCTGAACTTTTTATTGGAAAAAAGTGTCCCCGGACAGTTGAAGAGTCATCTCTGAATAGAAAGACAAGTCTATCACTGGCATACTGAGTATTTTTATGGTTACAGTGACAGTGAGGAAGAAAAAACTACAAGAGGGGTTGGAGATGAGCGAGAACAAAACTTAGGACAGTAAACAAAGGGGACTTCACACAGGTGAGAAGAAACTTGGGAGGCTCCCATGAAGAGCAGTGTGTTTTGTTCCAACAGGCTGGTCGAGAAGGGCTAACTCAAGGTGTGCAGATCCCACCGCCTCTGTTCTGACACCACCTGGTGTACCGCACCACAATTCTAACAATGACCAGCAGAGTTAGATCAGATGCCACCGGCGAAGGGACATAGTCCCCAACAGGGCTGCCCTCACTTCAGACACCAGCCCCATGTGGGTCACAAGGCCACCGGCGCTTGTGACCAACTGGCTACAATCCCAGGAGGGTACCATGATCTTCCTCAGGTTCAATGATTCACTAAAAATCACAGAACTCAGGACTATACTTATGATTAGTTTTATTATAAAGGATACAAATCAGCTCCACAAGCCAAGGAAGACACAGGGAAAGGTCTGGAAGGGTCTCGAGCACAGTGCTCCCATGCCCCCTCTTCGTGGAATTAGGGCACACTGCCCTGCCGGCATAGCCACAGCTTCACCACCCAGGAAGCTATGCTGAGCTTTTGTGTCCAGAGTTTTTATTAGGGTTTCATGAGGTACTGATTAAAGCACTGGCCAGATGATTAAACTCAGCCTCCAGTCCCCCGCCCCATAGGTCAAGCTGACTCAAAGCCTCAACCCTCTAATCACATGGTCAGTCTGTCTGGTGAACAGCCCCAGATCTGAGTCATCCCACCTTTTAGCATAAGCTCAGGTGTGATCCCATGGCCTCATGAATAACAAAGACACTCCTATTACCCTGGAAATGTCAAGGACTGAAAGTCTCCCTCCCAGGAAGCAGGGACAAAGGCCAGTTCAATTCTTTAGACAACCTCCAATCCACACCTCCTGGAACTCCTACCCCAGTCAAAACAAGGATAAAATCCACTGAACATGGAGGGCCTATTGCTGGCCTGAACTATTTTTGTTTCTTTTTTTTTAAAGCTTTTTATTATAGACATTTTCAAACACATACAACAGTAAAATGAATAATATAATGAACCCTCACACCTCCATCCCTAGTAACTGATTATCCGTGTGTAGCTTACTCTTTGATCGATACTCTCCCGCTTTCCCCTAGCCCCCACAGTTAGACTGTCCCGCAGCAAAGCCCAGACAGACATCCTATCGGTCTGAGAATTCCTTATCAAAAGCTTCCCGAAGAGGAACTCTATCTAGGGCAGGACTAAGTGTGCTGGCTATAGGTCTGCAGAAATCTCAACCCTTGGGAGCCCTTGGGTGGGGCCTGGGCAGGTCCCTGGGCAGTAGCCGTCTGTAGTGGGCGGCTCATCTGCTGACAACAGTGTGACGAACAAATAGCATTTTGTACCCGCACTACAATGCAGGAGAACGCCAAATACCGCTTTATTGCATTCAAACCTTCTAAGGCACGTCAGCCAGCCCTGGCCTTGTCTACAGCCATGATTATCTCCTTAAAGAGTTAACTCTAAAAAAATATTAAGCTCAAGAAATAACAGTTCAAATACTCCTAACTAATTAAAATCAATAGTGAGAGGCAGAATATGGTAAAAGATAACATATTAGTATTATTGATCGCAGATTGATTTCAGAGTACTTAAAACAGGAATAATCAGCTACCACATCTTGAAAAATACAAAGACTTGATCCTAACCTTTTATTTATCATGCCACACTGACTGAGACAGTCCCCAGTACCTGGGTCTAGGAGAGTTATTTTATGTTTGTGTTTCTGGGAATTTCTGATACTTCCCAGTGTATCAGAGTGTTCCCCTCACACATGCTAGCAGGCATCTCCCCCCTAATGGAATAGCAAGAGTGGTGAACAGAGCGATCCTCTACTTTCTCATCATATTCTGCAAAATGAGAAGTCAGATGGATACAAAGGTTCCTCCAACTCTAGGACTCCAGGGTTGTGTGGCGGCCCTGCAAGGCTAGGTTATGTAAGGTCTCACCACTGCAAACAGAATGGTTCAAGACAGCAAGGATGCACTCCTCAATTTACAACTCCAAAGCACCTTGCACAGAGCTTGGCTTTGGTTACCTACTTGACTCTCTTTTAAACAGAGGGTCTCATGCTTCCCTATCCTGAGCTGCACATTTGCCAGGGAAGTGGCCTCACTGTTGCCCTCATTTCTGCAGAAGAGAGCCAGAGCAGGAGCCATGGATTTATCTCTGGCATTCTACTCCTCCAAGCCCAGCTGTTTCCCAAGTATTAATTGGTTTCAGACAAGGCTTTCGTTTCAGAAAATCAATGAAGATGCTTTTGATCATCTTCAAAAGCAGAGAAGAATCACCAAAGAACTTTTCTTCCAAGTAGTAAAGGAAGAAAACTTCTAAGGACCACATATCACCTATTGCAGGGATGTCTTTCCTACAAAGATTATTGCTCTCCCGAGGAACTGAAAATCCTTGTTAGGAGATGACACCGATCAGGTATGTACCTGCATGTCAGGTGTGTAGCTGTCAGGAATATCAAGTGTTCTGAGCCTGCCTAGAGTGCCCTAGAGTTCCAGCACGAGGCCTGAGATGCATTACATTCTCAAATATCCATATGAAAAGGTCTGGGGTCTCTACTTCCCCAATGGTGACTTCTTTTCATATTATAGGAAGCCTGATGGGAGCTCTCCTCTAAGCAAAGCCCAGAGTTGGACTCATTTCACTGTAAGAGGC
The DNA here is from genome assembly GCF_029281585.2 of Gorilla gorilla gorilla. NCBI lineage: Eukaryota > Metazoa > Chordata > Mammalia > Primates > Hominidae > Gorilla > Gorilla gorilla. The sequence continues at coordinate 35,169,541 of NC_073228.2, read as the reverse complement.
TAAATTCCTCATACTCACATCCTGACAACATTAGGCTATAAGGAGCTTGGGGAAAATCCAGCCATCCATTCACTCCCGCCCCTTAGTGGACTGGGTTATTTTCACCGCACAGAAACACTGCAGGGAAAATAGCCACTTGTGTGACCCTCTTTAGCTCTTTCCCTCCCTCCCTGATCAATGTGAGCTTATATAATTGGCTTAAATGAGGAAGTCAGTAGAAGGGGCTAGGGCCAGCCCCAGGCTCTGACTCACGCAAGGGCCAGTGCTGGGTCTGCAGCCTGCGGCCAGGGATGAACAGGAATGTTCCTGTTCCCCATGAGGTTTGCTAAAAGACCCTTTTGGTGGTAGGTTGACACCCCAGCAAGTGGCCTAGTGTGGTCCCTGAGGCAGCCGCATAGCCTGTCTGCATGATAGCAGGCTTCAGGGATCCAGCTTAGCTGGCGGCTTGACTGTGCTAGCCTCAGTGGTACCTGCACTGTCATTCCATATGTCACAATCCAGGGAAGAGAGGCTATCACCGAGGAGAGTTGTCAGTAAGAAGGCAGGACACTCTAACACGAGCAAACCCACCAGGCTTCTGTTGACCCAGGGCAGCATCCCCCTCGCCTGGCAGAGTTCCTTGCCCCGCAGCCAAGGCTATGGGAAGCAAGGCCTCCAGCAAAGCTCATGGCTGCCACCAAAGCATCTCTGCCAAGATGCTTCTTATGATACTTAGGAAGGATTTCCACTCAAACTGGATCAGGGTCACCGTGACCCTGAATCACAAATCCAACACAGGCTGATTCCAATCATGGTTTGAAGGCTTAGCTGAAAAGTTTCCTGTTTGAAAACCATCAATGTGGGGGCGATGGGTGTGCAGGGTAGGAAGGGAATGCACTATTTTCCAGTGGAGGAAGAGGGCATGCCTCTTTAGGAAACTGTTCTGGGTAGAGACTCCTGTGGGTGTTTCCTCAAGCACAGATAATAACCAGGAGATCAAGCCCCAACATGCGGGTAATGGAGTTTATGTAACATTGAAATTCAATGACTTTGGAATTTTAAAAACATCTATAGTAAGTAATCAAAACACCAAGATCTGAAGGCTACCCCAGAGAGCAAAGGGGCGGCCTTCAGATCCAAGTGGCCCAAGACAGAACCTACAGTAGCTATGGATTTTCTTTAAGAGGAATCGGGCACTCATGACTTCACTTCCCAGAGCTCTGCCCAGCTGCCCAGCAGCCTGGAGATTTCCAGAACAATGGGGAGTAGGTCACCCTGCCCTGATAGGCACCAGGGGGTGGAAACGCCTCCTCGCCCACAACACAATCACTCTCACCCCTTTCCTGGCTAAATCCCACCTCCCACCCTCCCGCCAGCTCCCCTCCCATGCTCCCAATCCTTGGGACCTCTTGGGGAATTATCCAAGGAGAGTTCTGCCTGCTGTATTTTCACTAGGGTCTTGGGACTTCTGCAGGCAGTCAGCCCAAGTGTCTACAGCCTGCCTACTTGGGGGAGCAGATGGAGAGTGTGGCACCAGCAGAAAATACCCAGAAAGCTGGGTACAAAGCCTCAGTAAAGTCCACCCTGAACTTATACATCAGGTGGACCTTGTCGGCAACAGCGAAGAAGATGACAAAGCCGTGGTCGCAGTTGAGAAGCACGCCCACCCGCGTGGCCTTGGTGGAGGGCAGGGTTTTCTCCACGTTATTGTGCCAGGCGGAGATCTTGGTGTTGAACCACTCCACGCACCAGGAGGCGCTGTTGCGGCCGAGCCTGCTCTCTGGGCCCTGTCGGTTCATGCTTCCGTAGCAGATGCCTACCCCACAGAAGTTGTTCTTCTGCAGCTCCACCTCCCAGTAGTGGATCCCCTTCTTGTAGCAGTGCAGGCCCAGCACCTGAGAGCAGTATGTGAACCTCTGGGGATGCGGCCGGTAGTTCTGAGGCATCTCAGCCACAGAAGCTACTGTATAGCACTCTGACAGAGCCACTTTGTTGTGGGCGGTGTTGTAGTCCAGGATGACTTTAATGTAATCTGAGAAAACATCACCCCAAGGAATTAATTACAAGGGGCCCAAAGTGCTCTTTTAGACCTTTGCCAAAGTGGTACTATTTATTCACTAGTTTTATCCATCCATGCACTCATCTACCCATTGGTCCATCCATCCACTCATCTATCCATCTGTCTGTCTATTCATCCATCTACCTGTCTATCCATGTATCCATCAATCCATCCATGTATCCATCCATCCATCTATCCATCTACCCATGTATCCATATACCCATCTATCTACCTATCTATCCATTCTTCCATTCATCCATCTATCCACTTATTTATCCATCCTTCTGCCTTTCCATTTATCCATTCATTCATTCATTAATCTATCCACTCATCTATCCATCTGTCCATTTATCCATCCACCCATCTATCCACCCATCCGTTATTCATCAGCTCATCTATCCATCCATTCATCCATCCATTCTGTCCAGCCAGCCAGCCATCTATCATCTATCAGTCATCCATATGTCTGTCCATTCATCCATCCAAAACCATTTACCAGGCACCTGACTGACACCAGATTCTGGCACAAGATGCACAACCATGAACCAGAGAGACAAGGTGCCTGGCCTCATGGAGTTCACACTCCAACAAGCAAGGCAAGTCCATCAGTAACAACACCATGAGACTCACACTCTGCCAAAAGGGTAGGCACACACTGTAGGGACACAGAGACAAGGCAACTGATGCTACAGTTGGGGAACATTTCACTGGCAGGCTGGAATTGGAGCCAAGTAACAGAAGATGAGAACTAGACAGAGGAGAACAGAGAGAGAAAAGCTGTTCCAGACAGAGGGAACAGTGAGAGTGAAGCCACGGAGTGCCAAGAGGGTTGGCATGTGCTGGGATCGGGGAAGCTGGGTGGCTGGGAACACAGATGCAGCGGGAGAAGGGAAACATGTTGGGGCTAGAAAGGGAAGGGCTCAGGAGGCTAGACTTTAACTGGTGGGCAGCAGGGAGCCAAGCGAGGTCTGTAAGCACAGACATGGCCTGACTATATTCTTGGTTTGACACTAGCATGCCCTCCCCACCTTTCCTGCCATTTACAAGCAGTTCCAGGACATCTGAGGATTAAGCTCCCCTTAGTGTTGTCCCCATACTCAATCTCCTCTGCCTCCGCCCTCATAAGCGATCCTGGACCCATGGGAGACAGCTTACAGGGCAGCAAGGCAGACAGGGACAAACCCTAGCTTGGGAACTTGGGAACCAAGAGACTTGGGCTTTCACCCTAGTCTCTTTTGTCCCTACTCACTTGCTAGGTGGCTCAGGGCATGACACTTTTCACTGGAGCCCGAGTTTCCCCCCAGGCAAAATGAATAAGCTGGGGGTGGAAAAGGCCCTAAGTTGATAGAATTTTACTTTCCCTGTTTATGCGGCTGCCACAGAGTGCACAGCAGCTCCTGAAAGACGTGGCTCAGTACCGCCGCTAGCAGCTTGGGCAAGAGTTAGCTGCAGCCCAGGGCTGGTCTGGGCCTCTCTTGGGGGGCAGGGACAGCGGAGGGCTACAAGAAGGCCAGCCCTGAAAAAGCAAGGGACCACAGATCCCCACCAAGCCTGCTGCAGCTGCTTATGATAAAGGAAGGGCTATATTTTTCAGTGATTGGCTTTGGCCTCCACATGGAAGTGGGTACCACTGGCAGGTGCTGCCTGGAGTGTTGCACGTGGGTGCAGAGGAAACAAGAAGACAGAAAGTGGGAGGGCCCTAGGCCTGGCCTTGACAACGGAACTCCACCCACTTCCAGGTTGGACGAGCTTGCAAAGGAGGGGTGGGTGGAAACCCAGGGGGTTATAGCAGCTCAAGCGGCAAGGGGAGAGAGTGTCAGAAGGAGGAGGAATGCCACTGACAGGTGAAGCTAAATAAAAGCTGAAAGGCGTCCCTTGGATTTTGTGACACGGAGTACACTGATGACCTCAGAGCTGCCTGGGTCAAGGGCAGGACAGAGGTCAGAATGCAGTGGCACGAGGATTAGACTTTAGGCTCCCACCTCGGCCCCACATTGCAACCCTGGGCAGCCAAACACCAAGATTCTGAATGAGCCAGTCTGGGGGACAGCCTGGGCATCGGGGATTTTAAAAAGCTCCCCAGGATTCCAACACGCAGCCACAGTTGAGAGCCACCAATGCAGAAAATCTGCAGAGCTGCTTTTCCCCAACTGTCCTCAAAAGGATCATGGAGGAAATGAGCTAAACATACAGCTTTCCGTGCTTGCCTGAGTCTGATCTTGTAGGGCTAGAACAGGGCCCAGGAATTTGTTTTTTGGGGTTTTTTGTTTGTTTGTTTGTTTTTTAAGACAGAGTCTCGCTCTGTTGCCCCGACTGGAGTGCAGTGGCACAATCTCGGCTCACTGCAACCTCCACCTCCCAAGTTCAAGTGATTCTTGTGCCTCAGCCTCCCAAGTAGCTGGGATTATAGGCATGTGCCACCAAGCCTGGCTAATTTTTTGTATTTTTAGTAGAGATGGGGTTTTGCCATGTTGGCCAGGCTGGTCTTGAACTCCTGACCTCAGGTGATCCACCTGCCTTGGGCTCCCAAAGTGCTGGGATTACAGGCATGAGCCACCGCACCCAGCTAGTAATTTGTATTTTTAACAAGCATTCGGGTGAAAGGGAGGCAGGAAACAGAGCTGCAGCTGAGACAGTTTTGCTGGGTTTGTTTTTGTGATTTGGAGAGATGTAAACGTGCTACAGATAGGCAAGCCTAGGTAGAGATGCTGAGGGTGAAGAGATGGGAATGGAAAGGCCTAAGAGAGGGCAGAAGATTCCAGAGAGCGTGTGGGGAGCAGACTCCAGAGCCCAGGGCCAGGGGGTTTTGGGAAAGGGGCCAGGAGGCGAGGAAGGGGGCACAGTAGATGCAGATGCGATGGCAATAACAGAGCAGGGGGAGCCCCTTCTACAGTGTCTGTCTTTTCCGTGAAGCAGAAGGTGGGCGGGACAGGGAGAAGGATGGAGCTATGGCCAGTGGGAAGTCTTGGGAATGGTGGCTCTGGAGAGTGGTGGGGAGAAGACAGGAGATGCAGGGCAGGCGTGCCGGCAACTGGACGCCCGGTGAAGGCCGGTGACCGCAATCGCCCTGCCTTTTCTGCAGAGGACATGCAGGCGCCGACCCACAGAGAAAGGTGAGCTCAATTGGGCCAGGCTAGACGGCAAGAGGGAGAGTCAAAGGACCGATTGTGAAATCTGAGCTGGTTAGGAAAAGTAAAGAAAGGCACTGATGACTGGGAGAAAATAAGGGAGCAACAAAGTAGAGGACAAGTGAAGGGGAGTGGCTGATTAGCCGGCCAGCTGGCCTCACAGAAAGCTGCACAGAGCGGCGCAGGAGAGACAGAACCAGCGGAACCGCGCACCAGCCCCGAAGCTACTCACACTCCAGGAGCTCGGGTCTGGACTTGGCCAGGAAGGTCTCCAGCACCTTGGCCTTGAGAGATGTTGAGTTCGGATGTGAGCTGGTGGCTTTGGCTGCAGCTGGGAGAGGAAACAGAGAGTGATTTGCAGAACAAACTCAGAGTGGACACCCCAAAGCTCCTTGCCCATGATAACTTACCCTCCAAGGCAGCTTGTTTTAAATCCACTAACTGTTCCGGGGCTCCAAATGTGGGAAGCTTGCTGGGTAAGGCAGGGACAGGGGCTAGGGGTAAGGAAAGGGAAACATGATACAGAGCAACGGGATGGCCTCTACTCCCTTCTACACTGATTAAGAGCCACTTCTACAAACACACGGCTGAACAGCAGGGCAACACAGGGGACAACAGACAAGGCTAAAGTCACCTTATTCATCTCACTTATGCTTGTCCTCCCCTCCAGCCTCAGGCCTGCTGCCATTACAGAATGGAATCATATAGAACCCATCACAGAACCCTGATGAGAGAGGTCGACTCTCACTACCAGCATTTAGTTCTGTGCTCGGGCAGTCTCAAGAAACGAACAGTTGCAGAAATGCATAACTTACGAGGTTTCTTGGATTTCTTTTCCTCTTCTGCAAAAGAAAGTTTTCAGAATTAATTTCTTTTAAGGCACAACACAATGACATTTTCAAAATAATAATATTCATGTGCATGAATTTGACCCAGACAAATAAAAGGATGTTTTAATTTGAAAAACAGAAGGAGTCAGCAGGCAAAATGAATCTATAGTGATAGAAACCAGCATGAGTGGTCGTGGGGGCGGGGACTGACTAATAAGGAGCATGAAGGAATTTTCTGGAGAAAGGGAAATTCTTTATCTTGATTTGAACAATGGTAACACATGTATGCATTTGTCAAAATAGATCTAACTGCACATTTAAGATTTACTGCAGGGAAAAAAGAGATTTACTGCAGGTAAATTATATTTCCATAAAGGAAAAAACACAAAAACCAAAGAGGGAATCAGAAAAAAAAAAAAAAAAATGCTTGCCAAGGGCTGGGCTCACGGTGGCTCATGCCTGGAATCCCAGCACTTTGGGAGGCCGAGGTGCAGGAATCACTTGATCTCAAGTGTTAGAAACTAGCATGGGCAACATGGGGAAACCCCATCTCTACAAAATTACAAAAAAAAAAAAAAAAAAGAAAAAACTAGCCAGGCCTAGTGGCACACACCTGTAGTCCCAGCTACTTGGGAGCTGAGGCAGAAGAATTGCTTGAGCCCAGGAGGATGAGGCTGCAGTGAGCTGTGTTCTTGCCACTGCACTCCAGCCTCAGCAACAAAATGAGACCCTGTCTCAAAAAAAAAAAAAAAAAAAAAAAAAAATGCTTGCCAAGTCTTTTAAAAATATCTGGAGTGTCTACCTACAGGAACTGAGTTTGGCTAAAATAGTCGTTCTCAAAGTCTGGTGCCCAAGCCAGCTGCAGTGACATCACCAGAGAACCCCTAAGAAATGCAAATTATTGGTCAGGCACTGTAGCTTACAGCAATTTGGGAGGCTGAGGTAGGAGGATTGCTTGAGGCCAGGAGTTCAAGATCAGCCTGGACAACATATCAATATCCTGTCTCTACAAAAAAAAAAAAAAATTGTTTTAATTAGCCTGGCTTGGTGGCACATGCCTACAGTCCTAACTACTCAAGAGGCTAAGGCAGGAGGATCACTTGAGCCCAGGAGTTCGAGGCTGCAATGAGTTCTGTTCGCACCACTGCACTCCAGCCTAGGCAAAAGAGCGAGACTCTGTCTCTTAAAAAATAGTAAATGCAAATTCTTGGGCCCCAAGCCAGAGCCACTGAATCATAAAGGCTGGGGGTGAGACCCAGCAATCTGTGGTGTACAAGCCCTCCAGATGAGTCCAAAGTCCACTCAAGTGGGCTAGAAGATCCCAGCTTCCTTCTTTGCCACCTTCCACAACACTGGAACAAAAAGGGGCGTTTTTGAAATCATATCCCTGCCCACCTGCAGGACACCTGACATTACAGATAAGCCCCGCTCTCTCCTATTACCCTCTCCCTCCCCCAGACCCCCGTCACACCACAAAGCCCCCTTGCTACCGCTTCTCCTACTTCGAAGTCACATCACTCACAGTCGCTCACTCTCCCATTTCCTCCCCTTCTGCCACTTTCCCACCCACTCCCTGTGGACCAGCATCTTGGGAGGCCCAGGCTGTGACATCAGTCTAGGGCACAGGCACCTCCCTCATCACCTACCCTTAGACATCTCTCTGCACTGGGACTAGTCCATACCCCCTCCCCTATTTCCCCATTTCAGCCTAGAGGAGCCTTGATTCGTTCCCAAACTTTATTCTCCAGGGTGTCATTCTGCTGTGACAGGAGGACCTCACCTCACTGGGGAACACACCTGCCTGCTGGCCGGCATCCCCACCTCATTCATACTAAGGGAGGAGCTTTCAGAGGAAGCTGACTGGGGAAGGACACAGGTCAACAGTATTTTCCCACTTCCTCTTTCTCTTCTCTTTTCACACAAAGTACCCTTCGAGGTTTTCCGGCCCAGCTAAGGGCTCCCTCCTCCATCTGCACCAGGCATCCCAGCCCTGACTCTGTTCCATTCGGGGACCGATACCACACTCTGCCTGCTACAGGTGACCTGAACACTAAGCACAAGCAACAACAACAAAGAGCAAGCCCTGGCTCTCTCATCCCCCCAACACCAGCAGTGTGCAGCCAGCCCTCCTGGGTTCACACCGACTTTTCAGGGAAGCAATGACAGCTAACATTTCAGTGGTATATGGACATGTCAGTGGTATATGAACATGTCAGCAGTATATGGGCATGTCAGCAGTATATGGACATCTCAGCGATATATGAACACGTCAGCGGTATATGGACACGTCAGCGGTATATGGACACATCAGCGGTATATGGACACGTCAGCGGTATATGGACACGTCAGCGGTATATGGACATCTCAGTGGTATATGGACATCTCAGCGGTATATGGACATCTCAGCGGTATATGGACATCTCAGCGGTATATGGGCATGTCAGCGGTATATGGGCATGTCAGCGGTATATGGACATCTCAGCGGTATATGGACATCTCAGCGGTATAGGGACATCTCAGCGGTATAGGGACATCTCAGCGGTATAGGGACATCTCAGCGGTATATGGACATCTCAGGGGTATATGGACATCTCAGGGGTATATGGACATCTCAGTGGTATATGGCTCATAAAGAGCTCTCACAATCAGTGTCCCCTCATCACTCAGAATCATCCCGTGGCCTCGATATCACTATTGTCCACATTTGCAGAACAGGACCAGTCTTCTCCTCAACCCCCATGTCAATGGCAGGTGTCTGCCCAATGAGGGGGATAGTACCCCTAGGAGGGCAAAAATGGATCCTTGGGGGAGGGGGAGTAAAAAAGATTACTCTTTTTATGTGTAAAAGCACAAACATAAACAGTTATGCAGAAGATGGGTGGTATTAAAATTTCATGGGTTGTAATTAGGAAAAAAATGTTCTCAAATGGTTCTGGGGATGAGCAGGAGGAGGGTAACAGTGAGAAACCAAAAAAAAAAAAAAGGTTGAAAAACATGGTAATAGCAGAAGCCCATTACAACCCAGAGACTGAACACTGCTGAGATGCCAAGGAGGTTTAGCCTCCACCCTTCCCGGACCGCCATCAGTCTCCTCACCCAAGACTCTGCCCAAGGACTTGGGTATAGTAAATATTTCTCAAAACAAGCCAGCCTCAGGCATCTTGCTGTTCCAGGCAGCCCAAACGTGCAATGCTGATGGACAGGGGAGCTTCTGCCACAGCCCTACAGCCCCCCGTGGTGGGGACTGCCGCCAACTTCTTTCCCACTGAGGTCCAGGCCCCACAGTGACTCGGGATGGGCCGGAAGTGACTTGGCCAGAGCCTGGGGAGGCCACAGCCATGCTGTTGCCATGGAGACAGGGGTGGGGCTACTTACTGGAGACCTTCTTCACAGGGCGTGTGGATTTGTGTGTGGACGCTGGGTCATGCTCTCCAGGGTCACCTGTGTCAGAGAAGAAGGGCTCAGTGTGTGCGGCTCCTCTCACTGACCCTAGCAGCCAGCTTTGCCATGGGTCGGTGGGCAGGCAGAGGGTTTACACAGACAGCCATTTCCTCCGACCTTCCCCATCCCATCGTTTACAAGAGCTACAAACAAGGTGATCTAAGAACCAGTTTGGTGTATTCCCTTTTTTCTCTGACTTTTTAAAATGTAGCGAGGGCCAAGTCTTTTTTCCACCAGCACCCAGCTCTGTGGCCTCTGAGACTTCTCTGAGCTTTGGTTTCTTCGAGCACACAATGGGGATGACTTCACCTTGCTCATGGTTGATGTGACTCCTGAATGAGATCAAGGTCATGTAGCGGAGGCTGCGTCAACACTTGTTCCTTTCCCACTATTCTTTCTCTCCCCTCCTCCCACATACCAGCCACCTATAGCTTTGCCCCCACGCAGCACTTCCACAATGGGGCTGCACCGCCACCGATTTCAGAAGCCCTTCTGCAAGGACACTCGGCAGGCCAAGCTGAGATTCAAGCCCAATCTTGGACTACACAACAGAGATTTACTATGGGCCAGGCTCTGTGCTAGGCACTAGGGAAATAGCGTTGAAGAAAAATCAGACAGGCCAGGCACAGTGGCTCAAGCCTGTAATCCCAATGATTTGGGAGGCCAAGGCAGGAGCATCGCTTGAAGCCAGGAGTTCAAGATCAGTCTGGACAACTTAGCGAGACCCTGGCTCTACAAAAAAAATTTTTTAGGCTGGGCCCGGTGGCTCACGCCTGTAATCCCAGCATTTTGGGAGGCTGAGGCAGGCAGATTACTTGAGGTCGAGAGTTCGAGACTAGCCTGACCAAAGTAGTGAAACCATGTCTCTATTAAAAATACAAAAATTAGCCAGGTGTGGTGGCACATGCCTGTAATCCCAGCTACTCAGGAGGCTGAGGCAGGAGAAATGCTTGAACCTGGGTGGCAGAGGTTGCAGTGAGCAGAGATTGGGCCATTGCACTCCAGCCTGGGTGACAGAGCGAGACTCCGTCTCAAAAAAAAAAAAATTTTTTTTTAATTAGCCGGGCATGATGGTGTGTATCTATAGTCCTAGCTAGTCAGGAGGCTGAGGCAGAGGGATCGCTTAATCCCAAGAGTTTGAGGTTACAGTGAACTATAATCACGCCATTGCATTCCGGCCTGGGCGACAGAGCAAGATCCTGAATAAATAAATAAATAAGCCACAGCCCCTGACCTCATAGAGATCACAACCTAATGAGGGAGATATACAGGGATCCCGAGGAAGAATGCGATACTATCCATGCAAGAGTCCCAAGAGGATGACAAGGACCCTGGGCCCAGTCTGAGGAGTGGGAGCAGTGGCAGGGGAGGCTGGCTATAAATGTAATGTTTTGCTGATCTTTGAAGGGTGAGAGGAGTTAATTAGTGAAGACAGTGGAGTTCAAGCCTTCTGGAGAGTGGGGAAGAGCAAACACAAAGGCACTGTAGCAGGAAGTTTTGCATATTTGAGGAACTGAATGCAGAGAGATGCACCAGAGGAGAGTGGGGGGCACCTTGGGGCTGGAGAGAGACCAACAGGGCTTGACCTGGCATCTAGACCAGGGTCAAGGGTTTGGTCTGCATCAGGGAGTAATGGGAAGCCTAGTGAGAGGGCAAAGCAGAATAGGTCCCAGGACATGAGCTCTGCATCATGAAAATCCCTCTCTGGCTGCAGTGGCAGATGCAGAGGGTTTAGGAAGCTGCTACAGTCATGGGGCGACAGGTGATGGCAATGGAGAACAGGCAAGCAGTGCTAGGATCAGCAGACTGAGTCAGGAGATTGAAAGAAGTGAAATTTGGCAATGGATTGGATATGGGGTGATGAAAAGGGGGTGTCAAAGAGGAATTCTAGATTTCTCCCCCAAACGAGCCATTCCCTCACCAAACACAATAACAAGCCCTAGCTTATTCAAAACCCATCCAAGTTGGCCTCAAGATCACAGGCCAAAAGAGCCTATCTGTCCAGAAAGTCCAAGCATTAACATCAAGTCCCCAAAAATGCTTTAGGAAAGATCCTAAAATGTCAGGATGAAGCAGACTCGCCACCGGCCTCCAGACAGAGGGCGGATGTTTCAGGAGCCCTGAAACTCAGGCCCCAGTGCTCGGGATCACGCCCCAATCTCCCATCCCAAAACATTGAGGGGACCCATCGGGTTGCAGGGTTCCACAGGGGGCAGCATAGGGGGCTGCTAAGGTCACCTGAACTGGGGGTGAGCTCCTGGAGCCGCCCGATGCACTGCTTCAGCTCGTTTTTGAGGTCTATGGTGCTCTGGCGGATGCCTTTTATCAGCTTGTGGTTCAGTTCCACCTCGGGGATGTAGACTGGCTTTGTTGAGATTCCTCGCAGTTTTGATGCTTTCTGGAACATGCCAGGGGGTTAGTGCAGGCAGCTCTGGTGAAACAGGGACCTGGGCTCAGTCCTCACCAACCCCAGGAGGCTCTCCCCTATGCCCATGAGTGCTAAGTCCAATTGGCCTTCTCAAGTTACAGGCCAGAGGTCACCAGGAGTTTAAATGACACTTGAAGACACAGTAATCTGGAGCTGGAAGGGACCCCAGAGGTCACTCATCTTACAGATGGGGAAACTGAGGTCTACACATGGCAGGAACTCCACCAGCTAGGGGCACAGACACAGCTGGGACTGAGATCTTCCGATCCCCCAGGACAATGTTCTTTCCACTTTTCCAGCTAAGGGTGGAAAAGCACAGGAAACTCAGGACCACCCCAATCCTAGGGGAACAGCTCTAATCACACATTCTGGTAACAGACAGGGACATCTCAAGGGATGTGGACTGCAGCCAGGGAATATCTTATGGGAAGGGAGGGTCTTCCTGCAAGTCCCAAACTTTGAGAAAAATAGGGTTATACAGTATCAAGAAGCCTAGATATGCACTCAGATCCTTCGAGAGCTCGGGGAAGCTGCTCCAACAGACAGGAATGAACACTTGGGATGAAACTTAACGCCATCCAGACTAGGCATGCATCAGGCCTCAGTGCACAGAGACAAGGTTCCCATTCACTCCTGCACTGTCTCCCCACCCCCTGATCTGAACAAGGAATCTGGGTCTTTCAGGTATAGCTGCAGGTCACTCAATCAATGGGCCACACCACTATATGCCAAGCACTCTGCTATGTGCTGGTCAGATTGGCAGGAGGATGAATGGGGGTAATAAGAGATGGGCTTACAGTCAAAACAGCCATGAAAAAATGCACGTCTGAAACAACATCACCCAATGTTACTGTAGAAACAGTGTGGCATGCTTGGGAACACCGATACGGCATGGCAATGGGATCCAAGGCCCCGGAAGGATACGACTCACTAGGCAAGAATGCCCAGCATGGCATCCCACCCACACCCACTGTGTCTGGGGAACAGTGAGTGCATAGGGCATGAGCCAGGGATGGATGATAAGAGATGAGACTGCTGGCACAGGCAGGGCCCAGTCACCTAGGACCCTGCAGGCCATGCTAAGGGACATGAGGCCAGAAACAGCAGGGGGCCCATGCTTTAGACAGATACTTTGATACAGTCTGGATGTTTGTCCCCTCCAAATCTCATGTTGGAATGTGATTCCCAATGTTGGAGGTGGCGCAGAGTGGGAGGTGTTCGTGTCATGGGGGTGGATTCCCCATGCACCGCTTGGTGCCCTCCCCATGGTAACAGGCGAGTTCTTGCACAAACTGGTTGTTTAACGGAGGCTGGCACTTACTCCTCTGTCTCTTGCTCCCTCTCTAACCCTGTGACATGCCTGCTCCCAGCTTCACCTTCTGCCATGAGTAAAAGCTTCCTTCCTCACCAGAGGCCTCACTAAAAGCCAAACAGATGCTGGTGCCATGCTTGTACAACCTGTAGAACTGTGAGCCAAATAAACCTCTTTTCTTTATAAATTACTCAGTCTGGTTGGGCGCAGTGGCTCACACCTGTAATCTCAGCACTTTGGGAGGCCGAGGTGGGTGGATCACCTGAGGTCAGGAGTTCGAGACCAGCCTGGCCAACATGGTGAAATCCCATCTCTACTAAAAATACAAAATTAGCTGGGCATGGTGGCGTGCGCCTGTAATCCCAGCTACTCGGGAGGCTGAGGCAGGAGAATCGCTTGAACCTGGGGGCAGAGGTTTCAGTGAGCAAGATCACACCACTGCACTCCAGCCTGAGCAACAAGAGTGAAACTCCATCTCAAAATAAATACATTAAATAAATAAATAACTCAGTCTTAGGTACTCCTTTATAGCAATGCAAAAGGGACTACTAACACACACTTCCAGGAGCTGCTGGAGGAAGGATGGGAGGAAGAGGTGGAGTGTGAGTGGTAGGCAACATTCTAAGATGGCCCTCAAGCCCCCGACCCCGACTGATGTACATACCCTATACTATGCCCTCCCCTTCAGTATCGGTAGGACGGTGAATGAAATAGGATATCACTCCTGTGATTAGGTTATGTCATGTGGCAAAGGGGGTGGAATATTGCTGGTGTAATTAGCATCTCAAATCAATTGATTTTGAGTTCATCAAAAGGGCAGTTATCTGGGGTAGGCCTGACTTAATCAGGTAAAAGACCTTAAAAGAGGGATTGCATCTTTCTAGAGGAGAAATTCTCATGCTGGCCTTGAAGAAGTCAGCTATCAATCTGAGAGACAACCAGCAGGAAATTGCGGGGGGCCTCAGTCCTACAACCATAAGGAACTAAATTCTGCCAACAACCACATGAGCTTGGAAGACAACCCTGAGCTCCAAAGGAAACAGCCTGGCCATCCCTCGCAGACTGTAGCCTGGTGAGACCCTATGCAGGCCACCCATAAAGCCATGTCCAGATTCCTGAGCCAGAGAAACTCTGAGAGAATAAATATGTGTTTTTTGAAGCCCCTACATTTGTGGTAAGTTGTTGCCCAGCTCAGAAAACTAATACAGCATGTGTCTCAGGGATGCTTCCAGTGACCTCTTCCAGTCTCCAGCTCCTTGAGGGCCCTATCATCAACAGCATGACATCAGGCAAAAAAAAAAAAAAACCATTCGACAATGCCTCGTGGCGACCTACCTCCAGAAACTCGAACTCATCCCTCTTGGTCAGGCTCTGTTCAATCTCCTCCTTCAGGGTCTGGATCTCACTCTTCTTCTTGAGGAGAATCTGATAAATGGTGTCAAACTTGCTGTTGACCCTCTTCTCCTCTTCCTTTATCTTCCTTGTCCAGGTGGTCTCTGAGGCGTCCAAGAGAGCCTTCATTTCCGTGTATTCTTGTTGTAGCTGCTCCACCTTTCTGTTTGCAGTCATCTGAGAGGGCCAAGGTAAGAGGACGCCCGTCACAGGGGCAAAAATGCTAAGGCTGCAGCCCCAAGCGTGGGTGAGATGTGGAGTTCCAGGAACTCTTACCTGTACTTTGTGGCAGAACAAACCACTGTGGGAAGCAACTTGGCAATATCTAATAAATTTGGAGGTGCTCATAGGCTATGACTCGGCAACTCCAGTCCTAGGAATATGTGCTACAAAAAATTGCAGCCACCTGCCCCTGAGACAGGCATAAGAATGTTCACAGGCAGCATTGTCTGAAGTAGCAAAAACCTGGAATCAACCTGAACATCCATCAGAAGAAGACTTGATGCAAAGACTGGGAGCTATTCATAGGATGGAATATTAAACAGTTATGAAAATTAATAAACTGGAGCTATGCCTGGATAAATCTCCATGAGAGAAAAACAACTTGCAGAAGAAGATCCACCATATGATGCTCTTTCAATAAAGCTTAGAAACAAACAGAATGGCTAAATGCATAAAGAAACGCATGGGAATGAATAAATAAATTCAGGAGAGTGGTTACTTCTGGAAGAGAGGAAGAGGGATAGAATAAGGGAGAAACAGATGGGAGGGGCTGCATCGATGATATTTTATTTCTTAAGCTAAAGGTGGTTCATGGGCAATTTTTAAAAATAAAAGTCAGCAAGAGATCAAGACCATTCTGGCCAACATGGTGAAACCCCATTTCCACTAAAAATACAAAAATTAGCTGGTTGTGGCAGCACGCACCTGTAGTCCCAGCTACTCAGGAGGCTGAGGGAGGAGAATCGCTTGAACCCAGGAGGCAGAGGTTACAGTGAGCTGAGATCGTGCCACTGCACTCCAGCCTGGGAGACACAGCGAGACGCTATCTCAAAAAAAATAAAATAAAAAATAAAATAAAATAAAACAAAACAAAAAATCAGGATGCAGCTCTGGAAAATTTCTAGAGAATATCATGCTCTAGGATTGTACTTTCCAATAACATAGCCACTTGCTACATGTGGCTACTGAGCACTTGAAATGTGGTTAGTCCAAACTGAGACTTGCCATGAGTGTAAAATACATACTGGCTTTCAAGGGTTTCACACCAAAAAAAGGAATGTAAAATATCTTAAAACTTTTAAATTGATGATATGTTGAAAGAATAATATTTAAGATATACCAAATTAAATAAACTATAATATTAAAATTAATCTCAGTCAAGTGCAGTGATTCATGCTCATAATCCCAGCACCTTGGGAGACCGAGGCAGGAGGATCGCTTGAGGCCAGGAGTTCAAGACCAGCCTGGGCAACATAGAGAGACTGTTTCTCTACAAAAAAAAAAAAAAAAAAAAAAAATTAGATGGACTGTATTCCTGGAGAGTGGGGGTGGTGAAGGGGAGTAGGCTCAGTCAGGAAGATTACTTGAGCCCAGGAGTTCAAAGCTGCAGTGAGCTGATTGTTCCACTGCACTCCAGCCTGGGTGATAGAGTGAGACCTGTCCTAAAAAAGATAGATAAATAAAATACAATAAATCTCATGTACTATTCAAATTAACTTAAAATGACATCTGCACTCCTACTGTATTTCTGCTGGACAGCACTGCTTTAGTAGCTGCAATTTTGTTTCACATCTTGGGTAGCCTCAATAGCTGCTATGGTTTGAATGTCTCCTCCAAAGCTCATGCTGAGATTTAATTGCCACTGAGGTGATTAGATCACGAGGGCTCTGCCCTCATGAATGGATTCATATTCTTATCACAGGGGTTTGACCTCCTTTTTCCTGTCCCGCTCTCCTGCCTTCCATCCTTCCGCTATGGATGATCCTCACCAGATGCCGGAAGCATGCTCTTGGACCTCTCAGCCTCCAGAACTTTGAGCCAAATAAACTTCTCTTCTTTGCAAATACCTAGTCTGTGGTATTCCGTTATAGCAGCAGAAAACAGACTAAGACAATAGCTCAGAATCAAACATAACAAAGAGAAAAACACACAAGAAGGACAGTAGACTGGAAAAGAGGAATTCAAGTATTTCTTCGCCAATATTTTTTTTTTTTGAGATGAAGTTTCACTCTTGTCACCCAGGCTGAAGTGCAATGACATGACCTCGGCTCACTGCAACCTCTGCCTCCCGGGTTCAAGTAATTGTCCTACCTCAGCCTCCTGAGTAGCTGGAACTATAGGCATGCACCACCACGCCCGGCTAATTTTTTGTATTTTTAGTAGAGATGGGGTTTCGTCATGTTGGCCAGGCTGGTCTTGAACTCCTGACCTCAGGTGATCCATGCGCCTCGGCCTCCCAAAGTGCTGGGATTACAGGCGTGAGCCATTGCGCCCAGGCTTCTTTGCCAATCTTTCACTGTGCAACTTCTAATGTGACTACAAGTGTCCCCCAGTGTTCATTTTCCCTTTTTTCCTTTTGGTAAGAGAACATCCCTGGAGTTTCATCTGGGCGTGTGGCTACTCAGACTACATTTCCCAGCCTCCCCTGCAGCTAGACTAGGCGATGTGACAAAACTCCTTCCAGTGACCCATGCCCAGGAGTGATATGTGCAACACTGTGTCACTTGTGTAAAGGAAAATTGCTTGTTGTCCTCCACCTCCTCTTTGTCCCTTTGTCACAGGCTAGAACAAAGATGTAATGGTAACCCAGCTTCAACCAAAGAGGTTGGGACAATACCTTGTGGAATAGTAGGGTAATAAGAAGGGAGAACCCTTAATCCCTGAATGATCACATGAACCCTTAGTCTGGGTTACTCATGTGTGGGTTTGGACTGTCAGTTGGTAAAATAAACTTCGATCATATTTAAGCCTCTGAATTCTAGTGTATCTTTGTTACAGCAGTATAGCCTGCCCTCTAACAAATACAGGTACTTTCAAGTGCATTCTTTCATTTGTCTCACAGTCATCTTCAGAAAGAACTTGTGATTCCATTGTGCAAATTGGGAAACGAAGGTTCAAAGATCTGTCAACATGACCAAAGCGACATAAACTAGTATGTGACAGAGCTGGTATTCTAACCTAGATCTCATCTAATGAAACCATAACTGCTGCAATAAAACTGGTGCTGCAGCTCTGAAAAAGGGTAAAAATCTGATCTTTCCATTTAAAAGCAATTTAAACGTATTGAAAATCTGAAAAACAGGGGGAACAAAACCATTCCTAATTTACCACTCCAACACTTCCACTATGATCCTTCTATAATATTCCCTTTCAGTTTCTTTCCATGCTCTCTCTGATGGGTTGAATGCTGGGCCCCCAAAAGACATGTCCATATACCAGAACCTGTGACTGTAATCTTACTTAGGAAAGAGGTCTTTGCAGATGCAATTAAAAATCTTGAGATTCGAACATCGTAGATTACCTAGGTGCTCCCTAAATCCAATGACAAGGGTTCTTATTGGAGAGGGAAGACACTAAGGGAAGAAGAGACAGGTATGTGAAGACAGAGGCAGAGATCAGAGTGATGCAGTCAAAAGCCAAGGAATGCCTGAGCCACCAGAAACTGTAAGAAGCAAAGAATGGTTCTCCCCTAGAGACTTCGGGAGTGTGGCCACGCCAACATCTTGATTTTGGACTTCTGGCCTCCAGAACTCTGCCAGAATACATTTCTGTTGTTGTAAGCCACCAAGTTTCTGGCAATTTGTCACAGTAGCCCTATGAAACTAATATACTTCCTTTTTGTAAATAGATGCAACCCTATGAGGTATATACTTTTGCTTCCTCTTTTTCTCCCCCTTTATATCATAACCATTTTTCTCAATTACTACTTTTTAATCCTAATTTATAATGATTTCCCCCACAGTTGGGCTTATAGGTAATTTTTGGTTTGGGTTTGCAAAGGATCTCTCTCAGACACACAGCTGTCTGCATGCTTTGCAAGGTTGATGTTTCATCCTGACGCTGTGAGTGCACCCAACACCAGCCTTGTCATGGTCAGAGCCACGCCCGTCCCGCGTGGAAGCCGAGCGAAGCCACAGGGCAGGGCT
This sequence comes from Gorilla gorilla gorilla, assembly GCF_029281585.2. Classification (NCBI taxonomy): domain Eukaryota; kingdom Metazoa; phylum Chordata; class Mammalia; order Primates; family Hominidae; genus Gorilla; species Gorilla gorilla. Next base: position 35,150,824 of record NC_073228.2, on the reverse strand, counting down.
GGCCTTGGAGAGCCCTGCCACTCACCCGCACATCCTGCTGCCTGTTTCTCACATCATCCAGTGCTCTCGACGCCCCGTTGATCTGACTGTACATGACAGTTAGTTTGTGCCTCAGGGTGGCCTGCAGGGAAAACAAATGAGGTTGAGAATGCACCTCTTCAGCCCAGCCCCACCAGAAGCCATCCCTGGATCTATCCCACAGGATAGATTCCTTCCTCTTCCACTCCACCCAAGTCTTGCCACCCCAAGTCCTGTCACCCGAGTCTTGCCTGCTTGGAGCTTTTTGAAGCATTCTAATACTTACTACCTCCCTTCATCGTTTTCAGAGGACAGTACAGACCAGGGTTCCAGTCCCAACTCCCAGCTGTGCAACTGTGTCCTTCACCTCAGTTTTCTTGGACACAAAATAGATGCAACTGTCCCCAGCTCACAGGGCTATTGGGAGGATTAATTGAAACAATGTAAGTACTCAGCCCAATGCCTGGATCTTAGGAAAAACATACTAAATGCCAGCTTATATTATTATGAGTTTTTCTCTAATTACCCATTTTACAGCCAATGAAACTCAAGCAAGGAGGACAGAAAGGTGGCTAAGCTCACACAGGAACAGAACGAGCTGGGACAGCTGCTTCGGTAATGGCAGGTGGGGCCACTCAGACCAATCCTCCCACTGCAAACAGCCAGGAAAGCAGTCCAAATAGTGGGGCAGCGGGGAGATCTGCTAAAAGATGCTGGAGAGCCAATCAAGCAGAGGATTAAGAAGTCAAGGTCCAGGAGAAGGGGGAAGGGGGCCCAGAGAGATAAGCCTGATATCTAGGATGTTCTCTCCAGAGGCATCTGCCAATCCCAGAACAAGGCTGGGAGCCTTTGTCAGCCTCACAGGGCAGGGAGACATAAATCAGAGTCCAAGGCTCACTGCAGACTGGGACCACCAAGGGCTGGGAATAAGATGAATCAGCCAGCCAGGCGCAGTGGCTCATGCCTGTAATCCTAGCACTTTAGGAGGCCCAGGCAGGTGGATCATTTGCACTCAGGAGTTCGAGACCAGCTTGAGCAACATGGCAAAACCCTGTCTCTACTAAAAATACAAAAATTAGCCAGGTGTGGTGGTGCACACCTGTAGTCCCAGCTACTTAGGGGGCTGAGGCAGGAGGATCCCTTGAATCCGGGAGGTTGAGCCTGCAGTGAGCCGAGATGGCATCACTGCACTCCAGCCTGGGTGACAAAGTGAGACCCTGTCTCAAAAAAAAAAAAAAAAAAAAAAAAAGATGAAGTAGCTCACAGGGGCTGAAGCCCAGCTGCAAATCTGCTCAGTCCTAGCCACCTCCAGAAACAAAGGCAAACTGTATATGAAGGAAGCTAATATCTTCATCTGATTTCAATTAATTTTCATAATCAATATCTGAGTCTCCTACCTCCCTGCTCAGATGAAATACTGGGGCATAGAAATGGGAAGGAAAATCACCACCACCGTAACAGCAGCAGCTAGTATTTATTATGCACTTACTGTATGCCAGGCACTGTTCTAGTGCTTTACCTGTATTAACTTACTTAAAGCTAAGAACAACACTATGAGGTAGGAATTACCCAGCCTTTACAGACAAGGACACTGAGGCACGGAACAATTAAGTGACTTGCCCCAGCTACACTACTAGTAACTGGCACAGCTAAGATCCCGATATTAAAATCATAGACACATGCCCAAACTGAGCATGCTGGAGATTTCTAGAAAAAAAAAACATTTCCTTCCCGTAACTAGCAGGCTCAACATACTCTGGCCCTCTCTTCCACTTCCCAGACTCTTCAACTCCACCCAAGATATTCTGGGCGGAACCTGATCTTGAATCTGGATTTGAACAACCCAGTGACAGTCACATGTAGGGGTTGGAGGCAGGGACCAAGGCCACGCTAACTCAATCCGAAAAGCCCAAGCTGCTCATGATGTTTCAAACTTGACCTCTGTGACACTGCCCTTTGATCTGGCCTCTAACAGTGGCCAAGATAAGGTGTGGGCCAAAGACCAGGCCTACATACATCCGGCCTTGCTGGCCTCAGAGCAGGAAGAGACCTCAGAACACCCTAAGGCTGCCGACTGCTTCACTTTCAAGAGCTGCTCATAGCACTACACCCTGAGCCCTATATTTTGAAAGATTTGATACACCATTAATCAAACACATGTGGCAGTACCCTCATCATGAATGGTGCCCACACGACTCCAGACCAAAGGAAAGTGACCCAAAAACTTTGGTAGCAGCAATAATCCCCTAATCAAAGGTAAAGGACTTTTTGAAATCCTGAGGATCCCTTCACAGACTGGAGACTTGGGTCTTCCACATGGGAGGCACCAGAGTCTCAAGTCCGCCCACACCAGTGGCCAAGGCAACCCAGCCCCTGAGGCTAAGGGCATTGCCCAGCTGAGACTGGCTCTGCCAACAGTGATGAGCAGCAGTAGCAGGGCTCAAAAAGCAGACCTGTTATAGGACTCAGCAAGTCAGGACAGGGGGGTAGGTGTTGGCAGAGGAAGGCCTATTGTTAGGATTAAACAGCAGAGTTTAGGCCAGGCTCCTGGCTCACGCCTGTAATCCCAGCACTTCAGGAGGCTGAAGTGGGAGGATCCCTTGAGGTTGGGAGTTCAAGACCAGCCTGGACAACATAGTGAGATCCCGTCTCTACAAAAAATGTTTTAAAATATTAGCTGGGTGTGGTGGTGCGTGCTTGTAGTCCTAGCTACTCAGGAGTCTGAGGCAGGAGGATCACCTGAGTCCAGGGTTTAAGGTTATAGTGAGCTATGATCATGCTACTGTACTCCAGCCTGGGTGACTGAGTGAAAACCTGTCTCTAAAAGAAAAGATTAAAAAATATATATATATGGGTCGGGCGTGGTGGCTCACGCTTGTAATCCCAGCACTTTGGGAGGCCGAGGCGGGTGGATCACAAGGGCAGGAATTCGAGACCAGCCTGGCCAATATGGTGAAACTCAGTCTCTACTAAAAATACAAAAATTAGCTGGGCACGGTGGCGCACGCCTGTAGTCCCAGCTGCTCGGGAGGTTGAGGCAGGAGAATCGCTTGAACTCGAGAGGTGGAGGTTGCAGTGAGCCGAGACCGCACCACTGCACTCCAGCCTGGCGACAGAGCAAGACTCCAACTCAAAAAAAAAAAAATCTGATTTTATAGCCAGGCCCCGTGGTAGCACACCTGTAGTTCCAGCTACTCAGGAGGCTAAGATGGGAGAAGGATTGAGGCCAGGAGTTCAAGACCAGCCTGAGCAACATAGTGAGATCCCGTCTTTACAAAAGAATTTTTTAAAACTTAGCCAGGTGTGGTGGCTCACATTTGTAGTACTACCTACTCAGGAGGCTGAGGCAAGTGGATCACCTGAGCCCAGGAGTTTGAGATTACAGTGAGCTATGATCACCCCACTGTACGCCAGCCTGGGTGACAGAGTAAGATCCTGTCTCTAAAAGAAGAAAAAAAAGAGCCAAGTTTAGAGCCAGGCACGGTGGCACACCTGTAGTCCCAGGTGTACTCAGGAGGCTGAGATGGGAGGATCCCTTGAGGCCGGAAGTTCAAGAGCATCCTAGGCAACATAGCAAGACCCTGTCTCTAAAAGAAAAGAAAAAAAAAGCCAAGTTTATATGCTACACAAAGCTGGATGCAGACCCCCAACTCTGACTTTGCTCAGGCTACTGTCTCCTCTGACAACACGAAGATGGGTCTTGTTCTCCCTGAAGGTGCTGTGAGAATGAAATGAAATCAGGCCATGCTTTGGATCTTAGGCTGATGTTAACAAAAGGTGGTTTGATTTCAGCCTCTGCTTTGAGTCCACAAGGGGAAGGTATGATCCCCAAACCACCTAAAAACATCGCAGACCTGAAAGGCCCTTAGGAATCCACCTAGTCCCACAGCCTCACTATACTGGTGAGGACCCAGGTCCAGGGGCCAAACCCCATGCTCAAAGTCACACGGCCAGGACGGAGGACACTATGGTGCAAGAGTGTTGGCTCTCCCTGTGGCTCTGATCCAGTGATTACTGGGACGCTGCCCACCCTCCCTCTTAGGCCTCTAATAACAACCCTTCCTGATCACAGGAACTCTCCGGCCCACCAAAGGCTTTTGCTTACATGACCTCAAGCTTCCTGGACTGTTTGGTGCTCCGGACTCTACGGACCTGGATACGAGGCTGGTCCATGGGGAGAAATGCAAACTACGAAATTGAACCAACCCGGGTCACAATGCCTGCGTGGCTATTTACTGCATTAGGTCAGGCTAAGTTCATTTCTCTGGACCTCAGTATCCTCAACAGTAAAATGAAACTAAATCATATCCACCTCCTGGGTGCCACCAGGACTTCGTGAGGGAACAGAGGTAACCTCCAACGTTCATAGTTGACATTCAAAACCCTCTAGTAAACACCATCAGATGGTGGGGCGCAGTGGTGCACGCCTTTAAGCCTAGCACTTTAGGAGGTCGAGGTGGGCAGATCGCTTGAGCTCAGGAATTCGAGACCAGCCTGGGCAACATGGCGAAACCTCATCTCTACAAAAAATTAGCGAGCCTGTGGTCCCAGCTACTCGGGAGGCTGTGGTCCCAGCTACTCTTGAGGCTGAGGTAGGAGGATCCCTTAAGCCCGGGAAGTCGAGGCAGCAGTGAGCTGTGATTCCGCCACTGCACTCCAGCTTGGGTGAGAGGGACGAGACCCTGTCTCAAAAAAATAAAAATAAACACCATCAGACAATGACAGGATTATGGCAAGCAACCTAACCTGTCTTCATGGATGATGGGAAGGGACTATATAATCTCCCAGCCCCTTTCTACTCTGACATTGGAGATGCCCCGGCCTCGAATTCAGGCCCATCTCCCCAGGGCGTCCAGAGTGTGGCAGAGAGGCCCCCGGTGGCCCCTCTGCACCACCCAGCAGGCCAGGCTGCCCTCTGCACCCAGCAGGCCATTCCCTACCTCCAGGTCGGCGCTGGCCTGGCTCAGGGACGCGGGAGAGCAGGCCTTATGCTCCACCAGGCAGATGTGGCAGATGCACTCGCTGTGCTCGGGGCAGAAAAATTCCCGCAGCCGATTGTGCTGGGAACATTTGCGGCGCAACAGGTCGCGAACGGGCGGCTGCAGCGGGTGGTCCTGGAAGGCGGGGCTGTCGAAGTGCGGCTGCAGGTGCTCCTGACAGAAGGAGGCCATGCACACCAAGCACGTCTTCACGGCGGCCTCCTTCAGGCAGTGGTCGCAGGCCACCTGGGCATCCGGGCTGGGTGCAGAGGCGCGGGCGGGCGGCGTCCAGCCGTCGGCGGGTGGCTCCCGGGCCAGGTCGGCCTGCAGGAACTGCTCCACCACGTTGCACAGCACCGTGTTCTTGTGCAGCTGCGGTCGCGCCTGGTAGACGGCGCGGCACTGCGGGCACAGGTATGGCGCGCCCTGGACTGCCCACGTCTCATTCAGGCACGACCCGCAGAAGTTGTGGCCGCACGGAGTGGTGACCGGCTCCTTGAAGGGCTCCAGGCAGATGGAGCATGACAGCTCCTCGGCCAGGGGGCACAGCTCTGCCATGGCGCTCCCAGGGGTCGGGACGCAACTGCTGCACCCGCGCTCCGAGGCCGCCGAGGAAACGAAACCCAGCTCGAGAGGAGCAGTCCCTGAAGCCGTCAGGAAGTCACGTGGGGTGCGGGGGGGCGGGCGGCGAGGACTGGGCGGGCCTCGCGAGGTACTCCCGGGAGCCTGCGGGCACCGCAGTCCCAGTCGCCCATGAGCTGGCGAAGGTCGGCCGCGCTCCGATCCCCGAGAGCTCCCGCGGGCTGGGCGCAGGACGCCGGGCTCGGCCTTAGCCCCCGGGATTTAGAGCATCCTCGCGACCACCCGGAGGCTTCTGGGGGCCACTCTGCGGATGAGGAAGCTGACGCCTGGGTGCAGAACCCCGGACCCCCGGATTCAGAGCCCAGGTCCAGCCGCGCTTCCGCACAAACTTGCGCTGGGAGCAAGTCCCCTCCTTCCCAGCACTCATCTGAGACCAGAGGTGTCCCCACCGTCCCCGCTAGCAGCGCTGGTTATATTGTGGGCCAACCTTTAAAAAAAAAAAAAAGGAACTGTTAAACCACAGTGCTTTTTTTCTTCTTCTTCTTTCCTTTTTTAATCCTTCCTCTTTCCTCTTCCCGGACTCGGACATGCGGACATACAATCCCGGAAGACTGGAGGCCGTAGTCACACACTCAAATTTAAACCTGGTGATTTCTTTCCATTCTACTGATATATCATGCTTTTATAAAAATTCCCATTTCTACTTTCCTGGGATTTGGAGTTACCCAATTTAACAAAGGCTTTCTCTCTCCTCTCTCTGTCTCTCTCGCTCGCTCGCTCGCTCTCTGTCGCGCGCGCGCACACTCACACACACACACAATATTGGAACTTAAATATTTTTCTCAAAGTTATTGATTTAAACTTATTTCCTTTAATATTTTCTTTTGCTCTGTTTTCCCTCCTCTGGCTTGACTGCAGGACATATGGGTGGACAGGAGAGAAGAAGTGTTCAAAAGAGGGGGGATGGTGGCAAAGAGAAGGATGGTGTTTTGGAAGGAGTTAGTTGGAGTTTGCTTTGGGGACAGAGTGAGTAGCAAAATGAGGAAAAGGTAAATGTCTTAGATTACCTTGTAATAGCCACTATTTATGGGGGATACCTTCTGTGTGCTAGATAAGTCACATGGTTATCTCTTATAATCCTTATAAACCCCTGCAAGACTGCCAGTCCATTTTAGGAATGAGAGTCTCAATTTATGCAAAGCAGGACTGGGACTGTAGCTCAGGATCGCTGACCTCCCCATTGTCACTCACTCCTGGTTCCCCTAATTCTTGTTCTGCAGACTCCTTTTCCCCTAAAACCTTTTACCATTTACCTTTTATGTATTCCCTTTCTTTCTTTTCTTTTCTTTTCTCTTCTCTTTTCTTTTTCTTTCTCTCTTTCTTTTTCTTGACAAGGTTTTGCTCTGTTGCCTAGGGTGCGGCACTCCTCCCAAGTAGCTGGGAATACAAGCACGTGCCACCACACCCAGCTAATTTTTGAAAACATTGTTTTGTAGAGACAAGGTCTCTGTATGTTGCCTGGGCTCATTTTGAACTTCTGACCTCAAGCAACCCTCCCACCTCAGCCTCCCAAAGTGCCAAAATTACAGGCGTGAGCCACCATGGGCCTGTCCCACATCTTGTTTGCACAGAGAGGAGGAAGACAGAAGGATGAGGGGATAGGAAATGAAGGCTATGCATAGAATCTCATTTCACCAAAAAAAAAAAAAAAAAAAAGTTACGGATGAGAAAACTGAGGCTTAGAGAAACTAAATAACGTGTCTAAGAATGGACATTGGCACACAGCCCATCTGCTTTCCAAAGCCAGGAGTTTCCTACCATAAAATGCTGCCTCCAAAGGGAGGAGTGGAGCAGTTTCCGGGAAACACTGTGAAATCCCCTCTGACCTATTTATCATGGGTGAGGTGGCCTGGTGAGTCATGCCAGAATGTGGAATTCACTTTCCAGGCTGGTTGGTTTAGAAGGGCTTGTTAGACCAATGAGGATGAATAGGAGGGCCATACTTTATCAAATTCCATGCAGTAGATATTTACTAAGACCTACTGTGCAATAGGCATGCAACAGACTGAGTGCTAAATGAGTAAGATGTGAGTCAAACACGGGCCTGCCTTCTAAAACAGGAAGAAGACAACAGCATAAAGCAGTAAAGAGAAATATGGGGAGACGTCAGGTCCTGCTAGGGATATGGATTCCTCATCTGGACAGTAAGAATCCCAACAATACCTTCTTCATGGGATGTTGTAGAATAAAAATGTAACACATGAGCCCGTCACGGTGGCTTACATCTGTAATCCCAGCACTTTGGGAGGATGAGGCAGGTGCATCACTTGAGGTCAGGAATTTGAGACCAGCCTGGTCAACATGGTGAAAACTCTGTCTCTACTAAAAATACAAAAATTAGCTAGGCATGGCGGCGGGTGCCTGTAATCCCAGCTACTTGGGAGGCTGAGGCAGGAAAGCAGGAGAATCACTTGAACCCGGGAGGCGGAGGTTCTAGTGAGCAGAGATCGTGGCACTGCACTCCAGCCTCAGCAACAGAGTGAGACTCCACCGAAAAGAGAGAGAGAGGAAGGAAAGAAGGAAGGAAGGAAGGAAGGAAGGAAGGAAGGAAGGAAGGAAGGAAGGACACACGTAAATTCCAGCGATTTTATTTAATTTTGAGACGGAGTCTCACTCTGTCTTGCCCAGGCTGGAGTGCGGTGGTGCCATCTCGGCTCACTGCAACCTCCACCTCCTGGGCTCAAGCGATTCTCCTGCCTCAGCATCCCGAGTAGCTGGGATTATAGGCACGCACCACCACGCCCGGCTAATTTTTATATTTTTAGTAGAGATGGGGTTTCATCATGTTGGCCAGGCTGATCTCGAACTCCTGACCTCAGGACCCGCCCACCTTGGCCTCCCAAAGTGCTGGGATTACAGGCATGAGCCGCCGTGCTGGGTGGTGCCCGGCCTTGTTTCTTTTGTGTTTTTTGTTTTGTTTTGTTTTGTTTTGTTTTGTTTAAACACACATAAATTACAGTAATATAGGCAGGATTGGGGCATCATGAGTGTTAATCCTTAAATGGGCTTTGGAGGTCCAGGGACTGTCCCCAGGGCTGGAGGGTGTGTTTATCATCAGTAACCACAGTAGAACAATGTTGTCAAGTCAAATATGACCCAGCTAGTTAAAACGGAGCTATATGGCCTAATCCAGCAGATGGCTGGCTATCTTAATCAGATTCTCACTCTGCATCTGTAGGCTAGGAAAATTAGGTGGAGTAATAAACTTTATTTGTCTGCAAATATAATCTGCCAATTATTTCTACCAATGACAATTCATAGAATTTAAGGTCAGATTGTGGGTGTGGTTCTAACACCCAGTGCTCCAGTCCTCAACACTTTATGAAGGACATCTGTTCCTTTTCTCATTTGAAAGATGACCAGAGAAGTCTAAATGACCTACAATCACACAAACGGCTAGAGACAAAGTCCTAGGATTATCATTCCTGAGATATGGAAAAGACTATGGTGCCCATGCCCCCACATGATGAAATTTTAAAACAAGCAAGCAAACAAAAATCTATTCTTAACCAGAAATTAAGTGTAAAGAGTTCTAACAAAGTTTCTATCTTTTCCATAATAACTATGATCATTTTGTTGTTGAGGTACTCTCCTTTATTTTATCAATACTTTTCTAAACAACATTAATCATAGTTTTTTTTCTTTCTTGATTTGGCCAATATGGTGAATTATACAAATGAAACATCAAACCAACCATGCATTCCTGAAATAAACCCCCTTGGTCATGATGCATTATTGTTTTATAAATTGCTGGATTTGATTTGTTGGTGTTTTGTTAAGGGTGTTTACATCTGTGTGCATGAGGGATGGTAGTCTAAAATTTTCTTGTAATATCTTTGTCAGGATTTGCTATCAAGGTCATGCTGTATTCATCAAAATGAATTGAGAACTGTTCTTTCCTATATTTTCTGAGCTTGTGTAAAATTGGCATTATTTCTTAAATGTTTGATAGAATTCATGGATTCTGAACCTCTTGAACTGGTCTTCTTTGTCTTTTTGCTCTGCCTTCTAGGAAATTTCCTTAACTTTCTCTTCTATTAAAGCTATCCCGGGGCACATGACGTCAGGACCTCCTGAGGCTGAGTCACAGTCATGTGTCCTTAAAAAAAAAAACAAAAAAAAAACTATCTTGGCCTGGAATTTTCTTCATAAGAAGGTTTTAAATTACTAATTCAGTTTTTTTAACTGTTATAGGAATATTCAGAATTTTTGTTTCTTCTTTTGTTTATTTTTACTTATTTTTTACCTTCCTGGCTTTTATTTCTTCTTGTGTCAGTTTTTGGTAAGTTGTCTTTTTCAAGGAATTTGTTCATTTTCTTTAATGAATTTATGGCCAAAAGATTGTAATATTGCCATATTATTATTATTCCTTTATTATTATTTTTTTAACCTGGCTCATTACTGACAGACCTTTCCCATTATTTTGTATTTTACATTATATTTTGTATTGAGATATAATCCATATATGATAAAATTCATATTTTTAAGTGTACAATTTAATGTGTTTTGTATGTTCAAAAGGTTGTACAACCATCACCACTATCTAATTCCAAAATATTTTCATTATTCCAAAAGAAATTCTATACCCATTTAGTAGTTATTCTCCATTCACCTTGTATCCCAGCCCCTGGCAATGACTAATCTACTTTCTGTCTATATGGATTTGCCTATTCTGGACATTTCATATAAATGGAATCAAACATTATGTTCTGTTACGCCTGGCTTCTTTCACTGAGCACGTTTCAATGTTCATCCATATTGTAACCTGTATCAGTAATTTGTCCCTTTTATGGCTACCTAATATTTGGCCCTTTTACGGCTACAATCATAGATATATCACATATTTTGTTTATCCACCCATCCATTGATGGACATTTGGGTTGTTTGCACTTTTTGACTATTATAAAGAATGCTGCTATGAACATTTCTGGTTTTGTATGAACATGTGTTCTCCATTCTCATGGGGACATATACCTAAGTGGAAATGCTGTGTCATGTGGTAATTGTGTGTGTAACATTTCCAGGAACTGCCAACTGTTTTCCAAAGCCAGTGTACCATTTTATAATCTCACTAGCAGTATATGAGGGCTCCGGTTTTGCAACATTTGTTATTGTCCATCTTTTTTAGTATAGTTCTCCTAGTGGGTGTGAAGTGTTACATCATTATGGTTATGATTAGCATTTCCCAACGACAATGACTAATGATGTTTAGCAACCTTTCATGTGTATGTTGGGCATTTGTATATCTTCTTTGGAAAAAATATCTATTGGAATCCTGTACCTTTTTTTTTTTTTTTTTTTTTTTTTTTTGAGACAAGGTCTTGCTCTGTTGCCCAGGCTGGAGTGCAGTGGTGTGATCACAGCTCACTACAGCCTCAACCTCCTGGGCTCAACCTCCCAAGTAGCTGGGACCACAAGTACTTACCAACACATCCATCTAATGTTTTAGTTTTTTATAGAGACAGGGTCTCACTATGTTGCCCAGGCTGGTCTCAAACTCCTGGCTCAAGCAATCCTCCTGCCTCAGCCTCCCAAAGTGTTGGGATTACAGGCATGAGCCACCACACCTGGCCTCTTCTATAAGATTTATAGTTTAGCTCTTCCATTTAGGTCTTTGATCCATTTTGAATTAATTTTTATATATGGTGTGGGGTAGGGGTCCAATTTCATTCTTTTACATCTAGTTATACAAACACCATTTGTTGAAAAGGCTATACTCTCCCCAGTCGAAATATCTTGGCAACCTGGCTGAAACCAATTCTCCCTAAATGGACTCTCATTTCTATTCTGTCTATGTCTCTCCTTATGCCAGCACCACAGTCTTGATTACTATATCTTTGTGATAAATTTCGCAATCAGGAAATGTGAGTCTTTCAATTGTGCTCTTCTCTCTCAAGATTGTTTTAGCTATTCTGGGTCTCTTGAATTTTAACATCAGCTCTTCAATATCTGCTAAAATTCCAACTCAGATTTTAATGGGGATTGTGTTGAATATGCAGATCAATTTGAGGAGTCATTTGGAGTATTGCCATCTTAACAATATTAAGTCTTCAGAGTTATGTACATGCGATGTCTTCCCATTTATTTAGTTCTTTCATTTCTTTCAATAAGTTTTTTTAATTTGCGGTGTACAATTCTTGCACTTAGTTTGTTAAATTTATTCCTAAGTATTATATTCTTTTTGATTCTGTTGTAAATAGAATTGTTTTGTTTTTTGTTTGTTTGTTGGTTTGAGATGGAGTTTCACTCTTGTTGCCCAGGCTGGAGTGCAATGGCGCAATCTTGGCTCACCACAACCTCCACCTCCTGGGTTCAAGTGATTCTCCTGCCTCAACCTTCCTGAGTAGCCAGGATTACAGGCATGCGCCACCACGTCTGGCTAATTTTGTATTTTTTTTTTTTAGTAGAGATGGGGTTTCTCCACGTTGGTCAGGTTGGTCTCAAACTCCTGATCTCAGATGATACACCTGCCTCAGCCTCCCAAAGTGCTGGGATTACAGGCATGGGCCACCGCCCCTGGCCAGAATTGTTTTCTTAATTCATTTTCAGATTGTTCACTGCTATTGCATAGAAATAGAATTGATTTTTGTATATTGATATTGTGTCCTGCAACTTTGCTGGACTAGTTTATTACTTATAATAGTTGTTATGTGTTAATTTGTTAGGATTTTGTATATAAAAGATTATGTCATCTGTAAGTAGAAATAGTTTTACTTCATCCTCTCCAATATTTTATTTTTTAATTTATTTGTATCTTGTAATTTTTATTTTTATTTCCTTTTTGGTCAGTTGTTCTGGCTAGAATCTCCAGTACAATGCTGAACATAAATGGCAATAGGAAACATCCTTGTCTTGTTCTTCACCTTAGGGAAAAATTTTTTAGTCTTTCACCACTGAGTATGAGGTTAGCTATGGGTTTTTTATAGATGCCCTTTATTAGGTTGAAGAAATTTCCTGCTCCTAAATTGCAGAGTATATTTATCATTAAAGTGTGTTGGATTTTGTCAAATGCTTCTTCTGAATCTATTTAGATAACTATGAGTTTTTACTCTTTTATTAATATGGTGTAATTGTACTGATTTTCATATGTTGAAAAAACTTCGCACTCCTGAGGTAAATCCCACTTGGTCATAGTGTATAATGGTGTATTTTATGGAAAAAAAATGCTTTTTATACATTGCTGAATTTGGTTTGCTAGTATTTTGTAGAGAATTTTTGTGTCTATATTCATAAGGGATATGATTCTGTAATTTTTTCTTGTGATGTCTTTGGCTAACACTGGCCTCAAAGAATGAATTGGGAAATGTTCTCTATCCTTTTATTTCTTGGAAGAGTTTGTGATGGATTGATGTTAATTCTCTTTAAATATCTAATTAATTCACCAGTGAAGCTACCTGGTCCTGGGCTTTTCTTTCAGGGAAGAATTTTGATTACTAATTCAATCTCTTTGCCTGTTATAGGCCTATTTGAGTTTTCTATTTCTTCTTAAGTTGGTTTTGGTAATTTGAGTTTCTAGGAATGTGTCCATTTAATCTAGGTTATCTAATTTCTTGGTATGCAATTATTCACAGTATTCCTTTATAATATTTTTTTTCCTTCTGTAAGGTCAGTAGTAATATCCTGACTTTTATTTCTTTTTTTTTTTTTTTTTTTCGAGACAGAGTTTTGCTCTTGTTGCCCAGGCTGGAGTGCAATGGCACGATCTCGGCTCACTGCAACCTCTGCCTCCTGGGTTCAAACGATTCTGCCTCAGCCTCCCAAGTAGCTGGGACTACAGGCGTGCGCCACCACACCCAGCTAATTTTTGTATTTTTAGTAGAGACAGGGTTTCACCATCTTGGACAGGCTTGTCTCGAACTCCTGACCTTGTGATCCACCCGCCTCGGCCTCCCAAAGTGCTGGGATTACAGGCATGAGCCACCACACCTGGCCACGACTTTTATTTCTGATTTTAGTAATCTGAGTCTTCTTTTTTATTCTCGTTCTATCTAGCTAAAGTTCTGTCAATTTTATCAATCTTTTCAAAGAACCAACTTTCGACACTATTGAGTTTCTCTATTGTTTTTCTATTATCTATTTCCTTTCTTTCCACCATAATCTTTATGATTTCCTTCCTTTTGTTTCTCTGAGTTTAGTTTGTTCTTCTTTTCTACATGCCCTTTATTAAGTTGAGAAAGTCTTTTTTCCTGATTTTATAGAGTGTTTTAGTCATGAAAGGGTATTGGATTTTATCGACAAAATTGGTGATTTGAGGTTATTGATTTGAGATCTTTCTTTTTTTCTTTCCTCTTTTTTTGTAATATAGGTATGTATAGTGATAAGTTTCCTTCTAAGCATGTTTTTGACTGCATTTCAAGAGTTTTGGTATGGAATATTCTCATTTTCATTCATCTCAAACTATTTTCTAATTTCCCTTGTGATTTCTTATTTAATCCATTGGCTACTTAGGAGTATGTTGTTTAATTTCCACATATTGTTCTACTTTCCCAAATTTCCTTGTGTTACTATATTCATGGTGGTTGTGCTAAGGATGATAATATGCATCTCTAACTTAGCACAGTCTATTTACAGTTACCATGGTACAATGAGGCCGAGGTTGGGAGGATTGCTTGGGGCCGGGAGTTCAAGACCAGCCTGGGAAATATAGCAAGACCTTATTTCTAATAAATAAATCAATAAATCAAATTGTACTATTTCATATAAAAGATGATAACCTTATTACATTAAAATTGCACTTACCCTCTCTTTTGCTGTTCTTGTCCATTTACTGTGGTTGTATTTAACATCTGCCTATATAGTAACCCCACAGTATTATATTATTATATTTGTTTTAAACAGTCATTAAACCTTGTTTCTTTTTTTTTTTTTTTTTTTTTTTTTTGAGACAGAAACTTGCTTTGACACCCAGGCTGGAGTGCAGTGGCATGATCTTGGCTCACTACAACCTCCGACTCCTGGGTTCAAGCCATCCTCCTACCTCAGCCTCCTGAGTAGCTGGGACCACTGGCGTACACCAGCACATCCAGCTAATTTTTGTATTTTTTGTAGAGACAGGGTTTTGCCATGTTGCCTAGGCTTTCTCAAACTTCTGACCTCAAGGAATCCTCCCACCTCAGCCTCTTGCAGTGCTGGGCTTACAGGCATGAGCTACCACGCCCAGCCAACATCAGAGTCTTTCAAAACTTTGTGTTTCTCATGGCTTTTATTCCCCTTTCTACTGATGCCCTAAACTTAGATCATATCCACCATTTGGTTAATCCAGCACTACCCTGTCTCCAATTACTTTTTTTTTTTTTTTTGAGATGGAATCTTGCTCTATCGCCAGGCTGGAGTGCAGTGGCGTGATCTCGGCTTACTGCATCCTCTGCCTCCCCGGTTCAAGTGATTCTCCTGCCTCAGCCTCCCAAGTAGCTGGGACTACAGGCACGCACTACCACGCCCAGCTAATTTTTGTATTTTTAGTAGAGATGGGGTTTCACCATGTTGGCCCGGATGATCTTGATCTCTTGACCTCGTGATCCACCCGCCTCAGCTTCCCAAAGTGCTGGGATAACAGGCATGAGCCACCGCTCCTGGCCACTTTTTTTTTTTTTTTTTTTAAGACGGGGTCTCGCTCTGTCACCCAGGTTGGAGTGCAGTGGTGTGATTTTGGCTCATTGCAACCTCTGCCTCCCAGGTTCAAGCAATTTTCCTGCCTCAGCCTCCCAAGTAGCTGGGATTACAGGTGCTCACCACCCTGCCCGGCTAATTTTTGTATTTTTAGTAGAGATGGGGTTTCACCATATTGGCCAGGCTGGTCACAAACGCCTGACCTCAAGTGATCTGCCCACCGTGGCCTCCCAAAATGTTGGGATTACAGGTGTGAGCCACCACGCCCAGCTTCCATTTACATTTTTTAAAATTTTGTTCATTCTGTCTCCTAAAGCTAAAAATGTGTTAGGATCAAGAGAATGAGAAGACAAGCCACTGACTTGGAGAAAGTATTTATATAAGACGTATCTAATAAAGGACTTTTATCCAGGAAAAAAATTGCAAAAAGTTAGCTTTGAGATCTACGGTCCCCATCTCAGAAATCCTCCAATTAGCTTCCTCAGTCTTTTATAACTGAGACCAGAATAAGAACAGGGACAGGGAGAAGAAGAAACGGAAAGACAAGAGGCACGCTCAATTATTAGCTGCTTTACAAGTCTGCCAGTCACTCTAGGCTGCCCTGAGAATACCCTCCCAGCTAATCGCTATCTGTGCGGAAAGCCAGGCTGCTGGAGGACAAAGTGCCCCAATGGGCCAAATGGGAAAAAGCCCACATGGCCTGACCCCTGTGCCAAAAGCTCAGCCACTAAAAAAGGGACTGTCCCAAGAGCCAAAAGTCCCCCGCAGACCCCGATCCAATAATGGCTTTGAGCAGAATGGCTTTCTGCTCTGACTGGCTCTCAGATCTAACATCATCATCAAAGGGACAGAGACAAGGGCAACCTTAAATGTAGCAGGTAGGACAGTGAATTTTTTATTGGATTTGGGAGCAGCCTGCTCTGTGTTTACCTCCCCTGGGTAACTTTCCCCTAAATCCTGTGAGGTAATAGGGGTAAATGGCACCCCTCTCATCAGAAATTTTACACCTGCTTTATGTTGTCTGTGGGACCAATTACTCTTTTCCCATCAGTTCCTGGCAATGTCTGAATGTCCCACACCCCTTTTGGGCAGAGATATACTCTCTATCTGATAAAGGACTTTTATCCAACATATACAAAGAACTCTTAAGCTGGGCATAGTGGCTCCCGCCTGTAGTCCCAGCTACTCAGGAGGCTGAGGTGGGAGTATTGCTTAAACCCAGGAGTTCAAGGCTGCAGTGAGCTAGGATTGCACCACTGCACTCCAGCCTGGGTGATAGAGCAAGATCCCCATCTCAAAAAACAAAAACAAAAACCTCTTAAAACTCTACAATAAAACAACCATTTAAAAAATGGGCAAGAGGTCTGAACAGACACCTCACTAAAGAAGATATCCAGATGGCAAATAAACATATGAAAAGATGCTCAACATCATATCATATGTCATTGGGATGGGACATATTAAGACAACGATGAGATACCACTACACACTGTGAAAGGAAAATATCTTGGGGCCGGCCCAAAAATCACTAAGCTAAAGGGAAAAGTCAGGTTGGGAACTGCTTAAGGCAAACCTGCTTCCCATTCTATTCAGACACCCCTCTGCTCACTGAGATAATGCGTATCTGATTGCCTCCTTTGAAGGGGCTAATCAGAAATTGAAAAGAATGCTACCATTTGTCTCTTACCTACCTATGACTTGGAAGTTCCCTCCCCACCTAGAGTTGTCCCACCTTTCCAGACTGAAGCAATATTCATCTTACATATGTTGATTGATGTCTTCTGTCTCCCTAAAATGTGTAAAACCAAACTGTGCTCTGACCACATTGGGCATACATAGTCAAGACCACCTGAGGCCATGTCACAGGCGTGCATCCTCAACCTTGGCAAAATAAACTTTCTTTTTTTTTTTTTTTAGATGGAGTCTCACTCTGTCACCCAGGCTGGAGTGCAGTGGCGCGCTCTCGGCTCACTGCAAGCTCCGCCTCCCGGGTTCACGCCATTCTCCTGCCTCAGCCTCCCTAGTAGCTGGGACTACAGGCGCCCGCCACCACGCCCGGCTAATTTTTTGTATTTTTAGTAGAGACAGGGTTTCTCCGTGTTAGCCAGGATGGTCTCGATCTCTTGACCTCATGATCAGCCCGCCTCGGCCTCCCAAAGTGCTGGGATTACAGGCGTGAGCCACCGCGCCCGACCAAAACTTTCTAAATTAACTGAGACCTGTCTCAGATTTTCGAAGTTCACATTTTGGTAACCACAGAGGGATTCTACGTGGAGGTGCCCCTGACCTTTGACAAATCTCCTATTGGTGCTTGGCACCAGCTTGAGCTATCTTTATGGCTCAAACCAATAGGACAATTTGCTGAGGCCTGGAAGCACCCCCTCCAGAGAATCTCTGATTTCCCAATATTTGATTGAGATCTAAAGTTCATTTTGCTGTGCAACTCTTTTTTGGAGTTTTACTTGCTTCCAACACAAGGAAGGCAAGTTTTTCCTGCTTCCATGACGATGGAAAGCAGGTAACTCCTTTATGGAGTTTCAGCTCACTTACAACAGGGAAGATGAGGTTATTTTTTTCCTGCTTCTAGGATGGTAGAGAGCTGTCTTCAGCCTGAGACCCATCCCTAGGTAAGTAACTGAATTGGGGTTTCTCTTGGCTAAATTTAAGATTAACAACCAGCTGGTGTGGTGAGGGGAGAAAAACAGCCAGCAGAAGAAAAAAAAAAGTGGAAAAATTTTGACTACTAAGGGGCTTTATTTACATAACAAGGCCACCTTTTTGCTAGCCAGGCTGAACTGAAAGAGCAATGGCTGTACTTCTGAAATAGCAGCAATTGTCCTCGCTGAAATATGGTAATAAGATTTAAAAAGATTTTTTTAAAGGAGCTCAATAGTTAAAAGTCACCATTAATTTAAAGCTAACATCCAAGATGTGTGTGTATCTGTGCATATGTGTGTTTATATTTCAAAGGCCTTCATATTTTTGTTTTGTTTTTCTTCTAGGACTTTGTCTCTTTTTTGAACAAAAGTTTTTTCTTCTCAGTTGACTGAATTCTTCATTTACTTCTGCTATCTCTCCTTTCTCTTGCACTCTCTGCTGTATGAGGGACCTAAAATAGCTTATAATAGCCTGGAGTTCCTTAAAGCAAACGGAGAAGGCACCTTTTCCTTATGGAATCCCAACAGTGTAAACAGACAAGTTTGTCTAAGCTCTTAAACTGCTTGCTTTTGTATGGTGTTACCTGATTTATTGACTAAAATAGTTATTGCAACAGAGGCTACTCTTGGGTTTTTAAAGAAGCATGGGGTGTAGACACTTAAAAATGTCTTTGTTACAAAAAAAAAATTTTTAAGTCCCCTGTAAAAACATCACGTGGTTTAGCCTAATAATTCTCCCTTTTTGGAGACCCAGGATTCAGTGTGGGCTCTGCCCAGAGATCCAGGTAAAAGACAGGTAATACCTATCTAAATAAAATTGGTTTCCTTGTACAATCCTATGATACGTTTTTATAATTTTATGTTTGATCTGGCATCCATCTTTAATCTTCCTCTAGCACATCAGACTTTTTCTCTCCATACCTTATGATGTAAATTTTGCTATTTGATTTTCAACTGAGTTGTTTCCTTTAATATGCAAATTTAAGGCTATTTAACTGACAACTGCCTAGGGCTGTGAAACAGGTTATCAAGAATCTGAAAGTCTGAAATAGAAAAAAACAGGTTTTTATGAATCTATAAAATGTGCTTCTATTTGCATGCCTAATATCTCTATGTATTTGTGTGTTGTGTACACAATGTTTCACTGCTGAAAATATATAAAAGAGCTCTAAAATTAATTGTCTTAAGAAAATAAAAGTGTTTGAATCAAATACTTTATCAGGATAAAAGAAAAGACTAGTCAAATGCTTTTTCAAGTTTACATACCTTAAGTACAATGTTTTTTTTTTTTTTTTTTGAAACAGAGTCTCGCTCTGTCACCCCGGTTGGAGTGCAGTGGCACAATCTCAGCTCACTGCAGGCTCTGCCTCCCGCGTTCACGCCATCCTCCTGCCTCAGCCTCCCGAGTAGCTGGGACTACAGGTGCCTGCCACCATGCCTGGCTAATTTTTTGTATTTTTAGTAGAGACGGGGTTTCACCATGTCAGCCAGAATGGTCTCGATCTCCTGACCTTCTGATCCGCCTGCCTCGGCCTCCCAAAGTGCTGGGATTACAGGCGTGAGCCACTGTGCCCGACCAAGTAAAATCTTTAATAAATAAGCTAGTTTTAAAATTATTGGTAATGGTCAGGCGCGGTGGCTCACATCTGTAATCCCAGCACTTTGGGAGGCCAAGGCAGGTGGATCACAAGGTCAGGAGATCGAGACCATCCTGGCTAACACGGCGAAACCCCGTCTCTACTAAAAATACAAAAAATTAGCCAGGCATGGTGGCGGGCACCTGTAGTCCCAGCTACTCGGGAGGCTGAGGTAGGAGGATGGCGTGAACGTGGGAGGCAGAGCCTGCAGTGAGCCGAGATCGCACCACTGCACTCCATCCTGGGCGACAGAGCCAGACTCCGTCTCAAAAAATAAATAAATAAATGAAATTATTGGTAATTTAATATTAGAAATGTCTTAAGAATTGCCAGCATACATCTTTTTGTTTGCATTTATTGACCAAGCAATTTCATACTTATCCCTGCCAAATACTACAAGGTGTCAAAATTTGACATGGGGGTTACAAAACTATAAAGCCAGCCCAAAACATAATGACCTTTGCTCATGTCATCTTTAATAAATAAGACACTGACATTGATTTAATAAAAATAGCTGCATCTTGAATTTAATAAGATTACCATAACTTCTATCTTGTGGCTTTAGGTGGTCTAGTCCACAGGCAGTAAGGTGTGTTTTCGGAAAGGACTGTTATCATCTTCGTTTCAAAGTGAAACTATAAGCTAAGTTGCTCCCAAAGTTCAGGAATGAACAAGGACAGCTTGGAGGTTAGAAGCAAGATGGAGTCCATTAGGTCATATATTTTTCACTGTCTCAGAATTTTGCAATGGCAAGTTTCATAACTTTAAATGATGACTATTGCAGTTTTCATAAATAATCTGGGTAAACAATTAAAATAAAATAGATAAATGTAATGGGATAAATACTTGCAGACAAACTTGTCATAATTTAGAATCTAAAGTTAAATTAAATAATAGGTATATCATTATTTGGGTATTTTCCAATTAAAATATATTGTAGGAAAACATTCTTTCTATTTAAAAAAATGTATCCTGGCCAGGCACGGTGGCTCACACCTGTAATCCCAGCACTTTGGGAGGCCGAGGCAGGTGGATCACCTGAGGTCAGGAGTTCAAGACCAGCCTGGCAAACATGGTGAAACCCCGTCTCTACTAAAAATACAACAATTAGCTGGGCGTGGCGGCAGGTGCCTGTTATCCCAGCTACCCAGGAGGCTGAGGCAGGAGAATCACTTGAACCCGGGAGGCAGAGGTTGCAGTGAGCAGGGATCACGCCATTGCACTCCAGCCTGGGCAACAAGAGCAAAACTCCCCATCTCAAAAAAAAAAAAGTGTCCTTTTAAAAAAGGTGAACAATTTTTATCTGATTTAAAGTTTATTTAAAGATCATGTATAAAACAAGGTAAAAGGAACAAAGAAATAAGAGAGATGTAAAGAAAGTTACGAAAATAAAGAGGGTTTTTTGGTAATAATTTAAAAGAGCTTAAAGAGAAATAATTTCATATGAGAAAGAATCTTGTGTGGTAAATTTAGTCCTAAAGTAAAAAAACTGGTTGTTTAAGAAAGGGATGTTCAAGACAAACCAGAAAGTCCAAGCATGTCATGAATGGTCTGTATAAATCACAATAAGAGGATTTATAAAAACAAAAAAAAGTTTATACGATCAAGTTGTCATATTATTATTAAGCTTTGGTTTGCTTAGGGAAAAAACTGAGATTAAAATTTGTTTAAATTAAGGTTATTACATCTGTGTATCTCTCTGTATGCCCTTTTAAAGTACTTGTGACATTGAGTTACAGGGCTTTGACTCCTGGGTCCAAAAAGAACACCAAGTCTTGCTAAATCTTAAATACTGGCAGCAATTAAAGCCTCATCTTCAGGCCCAATAGAAGATGCTAATCAAAACAAACTGCATTCCTGAGACACAGGGCCAGAAATTAAAGCTATTCAACTCCTCAAGGCCCAGGGACTATTGCAGAAGAGGTGGGCATGTGAGATTGTAAGGGCTGATTTTGAGAGATAAAATAAGTTCAGTTTCTCTATAAATTAATCATTAATGTCAAAGACAAACTGATGCAAGACCAGCATATGGGCCCCTGTGTCAAATTAACAAGGTTTTCTTGAAGCATTAACCAACTCCTTATTAAAGGTTATAAAGGTTTATGGAAGTTATATCTTATGGTCAAGATAAAAATTTTATAGATTGTTTATAAAATTTTGGAAAAAAATTTAATTGTCTTCATGCCGTTTTTATTAGGGCTTATCATTTGGAAAATTAAGTCTCCTGTCTCAAAGAATGAAGGTTTTTGCCTTTTTAAAAAATCTTTGAATTATTACTTTGGTTAAATGAATGACTTATTTTACAATGACCTGGGATCCTATTTTGTAATATCAAGTGTTTTAAACTTTTGATATTTGACAAAGTTTCCAAAATTAAATGATAAATTATCTTTTTCTGACCTAAGTAATTCTTTAAGATATTAATCGTTTCCCTAAAGTCCAAAAATGACATATTTGGCTTACTTGGTATAAAAATTATACAGGAAGCATTGACAAATATGAAATGGTGTTTGGTTTTCTTTGGGCTATATTTGTATAAATATGTTAGTCATATATGTTCCAAAATTATGGGAAACTCCTATAATACTGATATGACAATGTATGTTATCAGTAATAATTGTTACATTAAAGTATTACATGCCACAGAAGTGACAGATTTCCTTGTCAATTGTGTCTTTGACTATGGCTGCACTAAAACTTTTTGTCATCCACAGACAATTTTTATCTTGTTTTGGTCCTCTTTAGAAGGTGGTTTTATAATCAGCTATAAAACTCTAACAGGTGCTCTTGAATGCAGGTTTCTGATAACTTTGGAGATTGTGACATCAGAATTAAGGAAAAACTTTCCATACTCATGGAGAGCTTAAATGTTCATGAATATCAAGCAGAACAGGAATTCACTGCATAGACTAAACTAATAGAAGTCTGAAGTAATCTTTTTAACTTTTTGCTTAAAGTGTTGCTGATCCTTTGTTTCGTTTTTCAGAATGAAGAAAACTTTTCTTTTAAGCTATTTACAGCTTTTAACAATTGAGTATGCACCCATGAACAAAATTTAGAGTCTATTTGTTTCTCTCTACCTGATTTCTACAGAATTTGGAAACTGTGAGTATTCTTAACTTATGACAATACAGTTATTTGCATAAGTGCAATAAGAATCTGTTTTAATTTGTAACAGGACACAACTGGAGAAACTAGTTATTTTACTAAGGCTTTGACTGGAATGGTGTGCTTTAAGGAATCAAACTTGACTTATGGAGCCAGTAGGAACCCCTTGGAAAAACTGGCCTCATACCTTTGTCTACAGTTCCTGTACAGGGTTTCTGACCTGTGATAAGTAAAGAACGTCACTTTCTGACAGGCCCAGGAGCACCAAGTTTATCTTGGAACCACAAGAGGAGAGGAATCACCCATCTCATAGGTATTTGATGGTACAAATCCATGGCCACGTTCGGCTTTTAAAAAGTCTTATCTGAGATTCCTTCTATGGAACAAAGTTCCATCAAAGCCAATTTAAAAGCCTATGTAAAAAAAAATTATCCTTGCTGCACTGTATACAAATAATTAGGCCAAGTATAATAATGCAAATCAGTCCCATAATGATCTGTCTTTAGTAAAAATGGGAAACTGGAGAGAGAAAAATTGTTTCAAAAACTATAGTACACATGTTGCTAGATTCTAATCTTGCCTGATGTTTTTCATTTTTATTATTTTTTACAGTTTGGACTGAATTCTAATTTTTCTTAGCTACAACTCTTCAAAATAATGTTTCCATTATTTTTCCTTTTTCCCCATTTTTCATAATTTGGAGTCAATAAAAACTAAGCTGTGCTTTTGTAAAGTTGTATGGCCAGGCACAGTGGCTCTTGCCTGTAATTCCAGCACTTTGGGAGGCCGAGGCATGTGGACCACTTGAGGTCAAGAGTTCATGACCAGCCTGGCCAATGTGGTGAAACCCTATTTCTACTAAAAATACAAAAATTAGTCAAGTGTGGTGGTGCATGCCTGTAATCTTGGCTATTCAGGAGGCTGAGGCAGGAGAATCGCATGAACCTGGGAGGCAGAGGTTTCAGTGAGCCGAGATAGTGCCACTGCACTCCAGCCCGGATGTCTCAAAAAAAAAAAAAAAGCAGCAGCTCCTTACCCATCAGTCCCTCTGCAGAGCAGTCAGTGACTATTATTACATTTCATGCATGTCCTTCCAGAACATTTTTATCCATATCCTACATCAGGAGCCTTTTTTTTTTTTTTTTTTGGAAAAAGTCTCACTCTTGTCACTCAGGCTGAAGTGCAGTGACACAGTGACAGCTCACTGCAGCCTCAACCTCCCACGCTCAAGTGATTCTCCCACCTCAGCCTCCCAAGTAGCTAGGACTACAGGCATACCACCACACCCAAGGAGCTTCCTTTTAAAATTCAAATGAGAAATAAACTCTGTAAGTATATAATGTGCTATAATTTACTTTTTCACTTAATTCTGCAGCTGTTTCTTTATGGGACATAGTGGTTGAGTACAAGTTCTGGAGAAGACAACCTGTGTTTGAATCAGGCTCTTTCATTCACTGTATTCATAGGCAAGGAGTTTAACCTCTGTGCCTCAGTTTCCTCTTCTGTGAGAGGGAGAAAATAACAGTACCTATCTCCTAAGTTATGTAAATGAATTAATACCTGTAAAGTGCTTGGAAAAACAGCTGGCACATAGCTACTGTCATTTCTATTCTCCAAAGCTTCCTTGTGATAATTTTCTTGTCTCCAGCTGTGGGTCTCCATCTGGGGCCACAGTGGCAGTGATGGCTTCTCCTATGCTGATGGTGGCCAGGCCAACATGATGGTAGGGATAGTCAGGGCTGGTCAGGGCATTCTGGTCCTAAACTACTAATTCCTTGCCCCTAAACCAACTGCTCTGTTGCAAAGCACTGGTATGCTCAAATGGCTCACATTACCTGCATTCCAAGACTTTGAGCTCTACAGCTCTGCTTACCCCAATGTACCCTACAAATATCATTATTTTATTTTATTTTTTCGAGACAGTCTTTGCTCTGTCATTTAGGCTGGAGTGCAGTGGTGCAATCATAGCTCACTGCAGCCTTGACCTCTTGGGCTCAAGTGATCCTCCCACTGCAGCCTCCTGAGTAGCTGAAATTATAGGCACACACCACCAAGCCCAGCTAATTTGTTTTTATTTTTCTGTAGAGATGCGGTCTCGCTATGTGCCCAGGCTGGTCTGGAATACCTGGCCTCCAGCAATCCTCCCACCTCAGTCTCCCAGTGTTGGAATTACAGCCATGAGCCACTGCACCCTGTCCAGACATTACCTTAATTGCCAATTTTTTTTTTTTTTTTTTTTTTGAGACCGAGTTTCGCTCTGTCACCAGGCTGGAGTGCAGTGGCGTGACCTAATTGCCACATTTTGTATGATGAAACCCTGCCAAAACCCTGTAAATGGTGTCTCTAAATCTGGTCCCTTATCATGTGGGTTTGTGTTACTGCAAGGTTAATAAAATGATTGAGGCGAGCATCTGCAGAAGACAGGAGGCAAACACCATTCCCATTATATCCCAACTGCATTCTTCTGGGGTTTCACTGTGCTTATTTTCCTGTAATCTCTCACTAATCCATCTGTGAATGACTTCTCTCTCCTGTTCAACTTAATAACCCCACAAAACTGGGTTGGGTTTTTTTGTTTTGTTTTTGTGACAGTCTCACTCTGTCGCCCAGGCTGGAGCACGGTGGTGCCATCTCAACTCACTGCAACCTCCGCCTTCCAGGTTCAAGCGATTCTCCTGCCTCAGCCTCCCGAGTAGCTGGGATTACAGGCACCCGCCACCATGCCCAGATAATTTTTGTATTTTTAGTAGATAGAGACAGGGTTTTGCCATGTTGGCCAGGCTGGCCTCCTACTCCTTGACCTCAGTGATCTGCCCACCTTGACTTCCCAAAGTGCTAGGGTTACAGGCATGAGCCACCACACCCAGCTGCTGTTGTCTTAATATAACCTCTTTGAAAGTGGGATCATTTGTTTTAAGTGGCTAGAGCAGTGGGAAGAAAGCTATGTCAATTCAACATCAGAAGACACAACGGTTAGGAGACAATGGATGAATGTAGTCAGCAGAAATCTTCCAAGCCCTACAAGATAAAAGTATCTCTGATGAGAAATAGGTGACTGATTTCCTCCTACCCAAAGATGTAACTAGAGTTTAAATACGGCAGCTACATGAAATGTGGCACACGTTGTTTGTAACAGATGAAAATAAATTTAAAAGGATGGGATGCAAGTTCTGCTGAAAATTTGGAGCAGGACCTTAGGCAAGTCACAAAATAGAAACATAAATAATAACATCTCATGCGCACTTAACAATGTACAAGGTCTTCTGCTAACTGCTTTGCGTGCATCATCTCATTCCGTCCTCACCACACTACTGTTGGTGGGTACATTGATGAGGAAATTGAGGCTTAGAGGGGTTAGAACTTGCCTAAGGTGAAGTGACTAAGACCAAAGCAGAATTTGCACCTGGGTCATCACTGTGGCAGCCACACTCTAACCACTCACCATCTCTGTGATGTCACCTCCTCTTGAGTCTGTTGTCTCAGAAGTAAAGTGGAGGGTGGGGCTTCTTTATTTGGAAGGTGGCTTCTGGTTTTAACATTATAAGACCTTCCAATGGCCACAAGATCGGGTGCCTAAATTCCAGTTGAGACTCACTGTTTAGACCACTGCATTATTTCCTCATCGAGTCCATCAGAACACGGGAGATCCCAGCAGTAGATCCTTAAGTCATTTAATTAAAAAAAAAAAAAGAACACAGGAGAGACATATTCTCATGGCTATCACATTCTCGTGGGTACACCTGGTTGTTTCATGCACTGGGTGTTGATTGCACTCTTATATTTAGGCTGTGAACCTTTAGAGTGAACAACTATTTGAGGCAGGATGCAAATACCCTGTTGATTAAATTAATGTAACTTTTGCAGGCTGGGCGCGGTGGCTCATATCTGTAATCCAAGCACTTTGGGAGGCTGAGGTGAGCAGATCACTTGAGGCCAGGAGTTGCAGACCAGCCTGGCCAACCCAGTGAAACCTGGTCTCTACTACAAATACAAAAAAAATACAAAAAAAAGCCAGGTGCAATGGCGCACACCTGTAGTCCCAGCTGCTCAGGAGGCTGAGGCATCAAAATCGCTTGAGCCTGGGAGGCGGAGGTTGCAGTGAGCTGAGACCGTGCCACTGCACTCCAGCCTGGGTGACAGAGCAAGACTCTGTCTCAAAATATATATAACTTTTGCAAAGTGAAATGAATCCATCATAAGAATACCCCATGCTAATAACTCAGTCATTATTCTTTTTCTGAATATTAATGAGTTGAACTTTATTAATCACCCTCTTTCGAGTCTGATTAGAGGCTTAAGAGTAGATCAATACTTTCTGCACATCTGCTGTGTGCCAGGGTCTAGTCTAGCATGATTTTAACTTTTCACTATAAGTCTGAGCATGGGTTAGTTCCATGCTGCAAATGAAGACACTCACCCTAGGTAACCTGGCTCAGATGTGGACCCAAATCTGACTTCAAAACCTGTTTTCTTTCCACGATGTCAGTGGTTCTCCAAGTGTGGTCTATGGACTCTTGCCCTCAAGACCCTTTTAGGGATCTGCAAGGTCAAAGCTACTATGATTATGTTGTCTTTTCACAGCATTGATGTTTGCTCTGATGGAGCAAAACCAACACGGAATGAACCGCTGCACTTCAGCACAAATCTGCTAGCGAGTGGCACCACTGGGCCACGCACTCATAGTAAGGGGCAAAGCCAACTGCCCTTAATATCCTTGATAGAGTAACAATTATTAACATTATTAAGTCTTGACCCTTAGAGACACACCTTCATAAGAATACATAAGCACTTCTGCATTCCATAATACAATGGTTGTCTCAAGGAACAGCACTTATGCAATTATTTGAATTGTAAGCTCAACTAGCCACATTTTTCATGAAAATACCATTTTTACTTGAAATACTGACAGAAAACTTGTGGTCATTCAGACTTGGGGATTGGTATACATTTTCTTTTTTGAGATGGAGTCTCGCTCTGTTGCCCAGGCTGGAGTGCAGTGACACGATCTCCACTCACTGCAACCTCCACCTCCCGGGTTCAAGCAGTTCTCCCTACCTCAGCCTCCCGAGTAAGTGGGATCACAGGCACGTGCCACCACATCCAGCTAATTTTTGTATTTTTTAGTAGAAATGTGGTTTTGCCATGTTGGCCAGGCTGGTCTTCCAAAGTGCTGGAATTACAGGCGTGAGCCACCGTGCCCTGCCCACATTTTCTTGACAATAAAGTGAGCCACTTAATTCAAGAACAAACAGTATTTGTTGCCAATGAAAAACTGAGCTTTCAAGCAAAAATTAGAATTTTGGAAAACTTGTATCTGCCATCGTGAGCTGACAACTTCCCAATACTTAAGACTTTCCTGATAAGATCACATATTTGGCAATATTAACAAATACAATTTTAAAATATCGCTTAATTAAATGTGTCAAGATTTAGAAGATGACAGGTTTCCAGCAAGTTCTGCTGGTGCAGTATCGTGGTGACTCCTCATGTCCTTCAGTGAGGTAGAGCCATGCCTTCCCAAAGGAGTCTGCTCACAGCCTAAGGGCAGAGTCTGGGGGCTCTTCCTTGGGTGTATATTTCAGCCCCAGGGTAGTAGCTGGTTCTTGTATCTGCTATTCCTGTATTTTGAGTTCTCTTTACTTCTTACTAGCCAGTTCCTCATCACTCCGATCCCAGTGAGAATCAGGAATCCTTTATATTAAACTCTTCCTGTTTGGATCACTATGTGGTTTCTCCCTCCTGATTAGACCTACACTGATATAGCAGGTCTTGCAAGCAAGAGCTGTGAACAGTCAAGTGGGGAGAAAAACACATCAGTGCATTCATTACAATGAAGCAAAGGGCACAAAGGAGAGGTACATGTTCCTGCCTGTCTTGGTTTGTGAACAGCAAAAGGTTGTCAAGCTGACACTGGGGGAAGAAGGCTTAACGAAAAAGTTCGCAACAGCTGCTGTTAAGTATAAAGAAGTTGAAAATTAAAACCAAATGGTATCCACGTGTTGAGTGGGCTAGTTCTTTTGCCTGTGAAAAAGAGTTTTTGTGATGTCATCCCTTCGGAACAGTTGAGGGAGCAGAAAGTGAATGACCCAACAAATCCAGACTTGGAAGTAGCTATAAAAACGAAAGTTAGCAGGTAATTAAGTTACCACCGCAGTGCCCAACAGGAGGACAGCAAAGAAGAGACCAACTGTATCAGTGATATGGTTGGAGTTGGAGAACTTAAGCACTTCAAGAAAACGGAAAAATGGTGGCTGGGCGTGGTGGTTCATGCCTGTAATCCCAGCACTTTGAGAGGCCAAGGCGGGTGGATCACCCGAGGTCAGGAGTTTGAGATCAGCCAGGCCAACATGGTGAAACCCCGTCTCTAGTAAAAATACAAAAATTATCCGGGGCGTGGTGGCGGCCGCCTGCAATCCCCGCTACTGGGGAGGCTGAGGCAGGAGAATCACTTGAACCTGGGAGGCAGAGATTGCAGTGAGCCGAGAGAGATCATGCCACTGCACTCCAGCCTGGGCGAAAGAGTGAGACTTGGTCTCAAAAAAAGAAAAGCATCGCTGGATGCAATGCACTTTTTGTTTTTCTATTCTATTGTATTTTATTTTTCAAAATGCTGGTCATGGTCCCCCTAAATTGACTTCATAATCCTTCTAGGGGACTCTATTCATAGTCTGACAAACACAACAGAGGAAAAAAGTAGCTCATAAACTGATAATAATCTGAGAAAAACACACCCTGAGGTCAAAATTTTCCTTTGGTCAATGTTCACTAGTTATCTTAATTTGTTTTCCAAACCCTGGAAGGCAACTGTGCTACACAGAACCCCAGTGCCAAGATCCCACTGTTCACATTACTCTCATCCTTTCGGGAGTAATACTTCTCATTACAAATCAATAAATGCACATTTTGAAACACATTCATGTCATGCAAAGTAAAACTGGCCAGCATCTCCACTGGCGCAGTGGCTCCCAGATCAGATGAACTCCACTGAACCAAACTTTGCAACATCAGACTCATCAGTCAAAGCAAACCTTCTTATTACAGAAAATTGTAATCTCTCACGTTATTGTAAAATAAGACAACAATTTGCAATACTCAACATAACTCGGTAGAGATGTTTAGTTCAATATGATTTTATTTAAAAATGTGTACAGCTGAAGGAGGGATCTGATCTTTTGTTAAATGAAACCAATTTTCACGGTATATATTTGGCCATTTTAGCTTTGTAGCGAATAATAACAGAAAAGGAAGTTTCTGTTCAAGATCCTCACTCCAGCACACTCAGCCAGGTACCTGGCAAGATGACACATTTCCTGGTCTGAAGCTCACAGCCAATCCTCTCACTCAAGTGAAACACCAATTCTCCAGGCATACACACACATACGCACATCTTATTTTCACTGCTCTACACAGGGCCCTGAGAATCCTTAATTTTAAAGTTGGGAAAAACGTGAAAGGATTCCTTAACTCATTGTCTGCGACAAATCCAACTACCTTTTAACTCTTAAGAATTGCAAGTATAAAATACTTGAAATTTACAAGATGCTCCATTTAATGGAACAACTCAAATGCTAAAAAATTAGGTCAAATAACATGCTTTAATATTTTTAAATGTTACTTAAAACTTATTGAGACAAGATACGCAGCACATTCTTGGTATTATAAACTCCTACTGACGACTGCTACTTAATGGCCAAAAACATTCAAAGAAAGAGAAGAAACTATACTGGTATACAACAGTATCTGCAGGGAATGTCATGTTTTACATTTTGTTAACTGAAATTAAACCTGACAAAAAACCCAAAGATCTACAAAACTGACACCCATGTCATTTTAAATGATGAGGTAGATTGTTTCCTATGCAGTAAAGTGAAGATAACAAAAAAATCCATACAACTTCCAAATCCTCTTAAAAAAAAAAAAAAAAGTGTGGGTTATAGTCACTTTCACAAACAAGACATTCATAAACTATAAGATGGAGAGGTCATACTCAGGCAGGTTCTGTACTTGATGTGTTACTTGGAGATTCAATAATCAGTCTTGGGTCAATCAACTCTTTCCAAAATACAGTGATCTGAGGAAAAAGACAAAATACCCAGTTTAGGCACTTCATTTTGAGGTCATACAGGTTAATTCAGCCACGTAAATTTTCCGTCTGTGTAGAATGATTGAAGAATGGGAATAATTTGGGTTCCAATAAACTGAGTTCAATCGCAGTATAGTAACTCTTTCGGCCAGGCGCTGTGGCTCACACCTGTAATCTCACCAATTTGGAAAGCCGAGGGGGAGAAATACTTGAGCCCAGGAGTTCAAAATCAGCCTGGGAAACCTAGTGAGACCCCATCTCTATTACTTTTTTTAATTAAAAAACAAAACAAAAAAAAAGAGGCCGGGCATAGGTAGCTCACGCCTATAATCCTAGCACTCTGGGAGGCCAAGGCAGGCGGATCATCTAAAGTCAGGAGTTCAAGACCAGCCTGGCCAATGTGTGTCTCTGCAGAAATACAAAAATTAGCCAGGCGTGGTGACGCATGCCTGTAGTCCCAGCTACTCGGAAGGCTGAGTCAGGAGAATCGCTTGAACCCAGTAGGTGGAGGTTGCAGTGAGCGGAGATCGCGCCACTGCACTCCAGCCTGGGTGACAGAGTGAAACTCTGTGCTGGGAAAATAAATAAATAAATAAATAAATAACTCATTTACTTAGAATGAAGCTAAATTTTACATTAAACATATTTCATCTTTCTTTGATTAAGAGCAGGAGATGCAGGGGTTGCAGGAGGGAGGAGCTCCCCCAACCCCTGCATTTGATTTGCCCTGTGGACAGGTGGCCTGGAGACCTTCTGGGAACTAGACATGGTCCAGATGGGTATCATTAGGCTGCTGATGCCCTTTTGCACCGCTCTGTAGTTCTTATCCTACACTACCTAAAAACAGGAACTATTTCACAGCCCACCAAGAGAAAAACTCTAAGGCTTGGTCCTATGAATGAATAATGAGGGCCATCTAGTGTCAAAAAAGGTAATTACAGGCTTTTTGTTTTTGAGATAGGGTCTCACGTCTACAGTCCAGGCTGGAATGCAGTGGCATTCAGGACTCACTGCAGCTTCAACCTCCTGGGCTCAAGCGATCCTCCGCCTCGCCCCCACCACCCCCAAAGGTGGCTGCGACTATAGGCATGTGTCACCACTCCCGGTTAATTTTTGTATTTTTTTGTAGAGACGGGGTCTCGCCATGTTGCCCAGGCTGGTCTTGAACTCCTGGACTCAAGGGATCAGCCCGCCTCAGCCTCCCAAAGTGCTGTGATTACAGGCATGAGCCACAGTGCCCAGCCTAATTACAGGCTTTCTATTCTACTTCAAGCCTCTGTTTAGGGCGTAGAGAGAAAAGTCTCCAAGGTTTAATTTTCCAATGCGGTTTCCAATTTCAACCAAAAAAAACTATTGCAAATAAAGAAATACAGGAGACCAGGCCAAATCTGCTGATCCTACCACAAACACTAAAAATGTGTTTCTGGAATAAATCCCTAAAGGTGTCATCTACCTTAAAGACAAGGTAAAGCACTGTCTGGCTAGGGTTTCTACAAGTTCACACTTCAGAAAAAATATGTTTGCAATATTGAAACTTACAGAATAATATCTATAACATTTCAAGTATAAACACCTTAAAAGAGAGCATTTTCTTAAATCTAACTTCCATTTAATGCCACCATAACCTAATGAGCTAGCCACTGCCAGCAACTCTGGTAGGTCTGGCTGCTTAAAAAGGTATGAATTGGCCGGGCGCGGTGGCTCACACCTGTAATCCTAGCACTTTGGGAGGCCGAGGCGTGCAGATCACGAGGTCAGGAGATTGAGAGCATTGTGGCCAACACGGGGAAACCCTGTCTCTACTTAAAAAAATACAAAAAATTAGCCAGGCGTGGTGGCAGGCGCCTGTAGTCCCAGCTACTCGGGAGGCTGAGGCAAGAGAATGGTGTGAACCCGGGAGGTGGAGCTTGCAGTGAGCGGAGATCGCGTCACTGCACTCCAGCCTGGGTGACAGAGCTAGACTCTGTCTCAAAAAAAAAAAAAAAAAAAGGTATAAACCATATACTTCCTAAAACGGCAATTTAAGGATTTAAAGAAAGTCAGAGGATGAGATCATCATTTTATGTCACTCTTCAAACTGTTGTGCCATTATAAGTTGGAACTCTCGGGCCAGGCACGGTGGCTCACCCAGGCACGGTGGCCTATAATCCAACACTTTGGGAGGCCTAAGTGGGCAGATCACTTGAAGTCAGCAGTTCAAGACCAGCCTGGCCAACATAGTAAAACTCCGTCTCTACCAAAAATACAAAAATCAGCTGGGTGAGGTGGCAAGCGCCTGTAATTCTAGCTACTCCAGAGGCTGAGGCATGAGAATCGCTCGAACCTGAGAGGTGGAGGTTGCAGTGAGCCAAGATCATGCCACTGCATTTCAGCCTGGGCAACACAGTGAGACTCTCTCAAAAAAACAAAAGTTGGAACTGTGGTAACACTTGGGGGATAGTGGTGACAGCAAGGGGACATAATAGAGGCTTCTGGGAGTGGGTGTTATGTTCTATTTCCTGATCTGGGTCTGGTTACATGGGTATGTTCATGTGAAAATTGTTCAAGCCATGTAACTATATGCACTTCTCTGAATGTGTATGCCAATAAAGTTTCTAAATATGCTACCCTTTCCTACTGGAATCCTTATATAGCTATAATTTTAAACAACTGTACACTCTTAAAGAAAAGTGTGTTATTTGTGCATCTTGTCACATAGGCTCTATGAGGGCCAAGATGGCGCCCTGATATGGCACTTGGCACTGGTATTGCCACACCATAAGAAGGTCAGATTCCCCCCAGGGCCTGTAGTGCAATGTCACCTTCCAAACCACGGTAATTGGTCAAGAGAGAACGAATGGCCAAGCAACGCAAGAAGAGAAGCACACCTACCTTGCTCTCCTGTGTCACAGCGTACTCCACTACCTCGGTTCCATTTTCATTGTGATAAACTAAATCAAATTTCCCAGGTTCTCTCAAGGCTGAAACAAGAAGATAGGCAGGAAAGAGAGTAAGTCATTTTTCAATAGTTAAAAATGTTCCTCTATGGGGAATTTATATCATTAAGAAAACAACCACAAACAAACTGTCGATTAATGTGAAGGCTGGGTATGTACAGGAAAGCACGGGGTGCTCAATACTGGAGGATCCTGAGAAAAACCCTGGACCAGGGGGACTTCTCAGCCATTTATCACAGAAAATCTTTCCTTCATAAGCTTGATGAACTGTCATTAATACTACCAGAATTGAATATGGCACCACAAGATAATCCCCAAAATTAATTAATTTATATGTTTCAACAACGGAAGGTAATATGAAATGCTGCTCTGTCCTTAGAAATCACATATGCTTCCTACTACTTGGTAACACAGGCAGTCCCCCCTTTTTTTTTAAGACAGTCTTGCTTTATCGCCCAGGCTGTAGTGTAGTGGCACAATCTCGACTCACTACAACCTCTACCTCCTGGGTTCAAGTGATTCTTGTGCCTCAGCCTCCTGAGTAGCTGGGATTACAGGCATGCACCACTATGCCCAGCTAATTTTTGTATTTTTAGTTGAGACAGGGTTTCACCATGTTGGCCAGGTTGGTCTCAAACTTCTGGCCTCAAGTGATCTGCCCGCCTCGGCCTCCCAAAGCGCTGGGATTACAGGCGCGAGCCACCACACCCGGCCTCAGTCCTCGCTTTCTATGGTAAAATGGGATTGGAAAAATGACTGTGCAAGCTGAAACCACGCAAAACAATCTTAATAATCAATAGGAAAAATTATTATTGTCTTAGGAGTTTTAAAAAATTTTGCCAAAACATTAAAAACCTTTACTACATAGGGAAATTAAAAAATAGTAAAGTAAATACATTGTACTTATGAGTACACTGCAATTACATTATGAACACTGAGAACTAACTTTCTTTTTCTCTTTCTTTCTACACGTTTTATTTCTTTGTAAGAAACTTATCAGGGGGAGTTTGAACAGTGCTTGTGTTCTTGCCCTGTAACTTACAATACAGAGCAAGCATCTTCTCTATGCTTTGTGCAACTGTTATACTCTTTTCTAAGTTTGAAACTGCTTTCTACATTTTATCCTTTGAACTTCTAATGTCGTGAAATAGCTCAAAGAATTTGTTTTTTACTTTGTAAAATCTTTGTTTTTGCTGGTGTCACTTTGGGGACATTTTCATCCTTTTTGCCACAACCACTTTCCTCATTTATGTCAATAAGTTCACCTCACTGGCAGTGTCAACATTCCTACAGTGAGCTATTTCTTCTACAGACTCTCCTTAAACTCAGTTTGGATGGCACTTTCAGCATCACCACTTTTGTTTCTTTGCTGTGCCTTTATCTTTGTGGGCCCATTCCCTACTTCGATTATACGTGTTGTAAAATGTCATGCAGGTTTATAAGTGAGAGACAAGGAGGCACCACAACTGCATGCTCTGCTCTGTATGTGAACTGAATAACAGATGCACAGTGACCAGTCACTGACGGACTCTGAAAGTACTGACTTGACTGGTAATGGATCATGACGCGTATCTGTTATTTATGTTATATAGCGATATGTGGACTAAAGAGCTAGCAGTACTTTATGCACTTACAGTTAACATATGCAATGTTGCTGGGGGACTAGTATTACTTAACTAAACCAGGGTAACTGAAATTTATGTATATCAGAACCACCACATCAAGGACAAGTGACATTGCTATTAGAGAACAGATAAATCCATTTCTTTCTTTCTTTTTTGCTTTTGAGACAGGGTCTTGCTCACTCAGCCTGGAGTGCAGTG
Source organism: Gorilla gorilla gorilla (assembly GCF_029281585.2). Taxonomy (NCBI): domain Eukaryota; kingdom Metazoa; phylum Chordata; class Mammalia; order Primates; family Hominidae; genus Gorilla; species Gorilla gorilla. Next base: position 35,115,332 of record NC_073228.2, on the reverse strand, counting down.
ATGCAATCATGACTCACTGCAGCCTCGACCTCCTGGGCTCAAGTGATCCTCCCACCTCACCCTCTCAAGTAGCGAGGACTACAAGCATGTACCACCACACTCAGCTATGTTTTTTTTTTTTTTTTTACGACAGAGTCTCACTATGCTGCCCAGGCTGGTCTTGAACTCCTGGGCTCAAGTGATCCTCCCACCTTCGCCCCCAAAGCCATTTCTTGATGCCCTAAAGAAGAAAAGTTCTAAGTGGATGTCATCACTATTAATCACCTGACAAGCACTGATCAGGCTGTATGCACAGAATTTGACAGTGGACAAACTTTTCTGTCCACCATTCCTAAGAAAGGGGATTTCTATAAATGAAATCTCATCAGAAGAAAGGTTGGAAACCTGGCCAGGCACGGTGGCTCACGCCTGTAATCCCAGCACTTTGGGAGGCTGAGGCGGGAGGATCACGAGGTCAGGAGATCGAGACCATCCTGGCTAACACAGTGAAACCCCATCTCTACTAAAAATACAAAAAATTAGCCAGGTGTGGTGGCGGGTGCCTGTAGTCCCAGCTGCTCGGGAGGCTGAGGCAGGAGAATGGCGTGAACCCGGGAGGCGGAGCTTGCACTGAGCCGAGATCGCCCACTGCACTCCAGCCTGGACAACAGAGTGAGACTCCATCTCAAAAAAAAAAGAAAGGTAGGAAACCAGTGTAAGTTATATATAAACATTTACTTAATATCATAAATGAACTTTGTTCAAAAACTCTTTCGACTGATTTCTGTTAGCTGAATCTTTTATTCAATCCCTTATTTAAAAATAAACAGAAGGCCGGGTGCGGTGGTTCACGCCTGTAACCTCAACACTTTGGGAGGCCAAGGTTGGTGGATCACGAGGTCAGGAGATCGAGACCATCCTGGCTAACATGGTGAAACCCCATCTCTACTAAAAATACAAAAAATTAGCCAGGTGTGGTGGCGGGTGCCTGTAGTCCCAGCTGCTCGGGAGGCTGAGGCAGGAGAATGGCGTGAACCCGGGAGGCGGAGCTTGCACTGAGCCGAGATCGCCCACTGCACTCCAGCCTGGGCGACAGAGCAACACTCCGTCTCAAAAATAAACAAACAAACAAACAGAAAACAGGCTGGGCACAGTGGCTCACACCTGTAGTCCCAGCACTTTGGGAGGCCAAGGCAGGTGGATTGCTTGAGGCCAAGAATTCAAGACCAACCTGGCCAACATGTCAAAATCCATCTCTACTAAAAATACAAAAATTAGCTGGACATGGTGGTGTGTGCCTGTAGTCCCAACTACTCCGCAAGCTGAGGCATGAGAATCGCTTGAACCTGGGAGGCGGAGGCTGCAGTGAGCCAAGATTGTGCCACCACACTCCAGCCTGGGCGACAGAGTGAGACTCTGTCAAAAAAAAAAAAAAAAAAAAAAAAAAAGGAAAACAATTAATTGCTTTAGGATCTTCTAAAGGAAAAGGAATCTCCCCTGCCCTCTGGCCAGGGACCCCTACAGTACACCCCAAGTTAAGCTACATATTATAAAAGCCCTCTTATTCCAGGCATTCAGTTCCAGTACCAGGTGGGGTTCATCAGAGATAAATCCAGTAACCATTTAAAATGATCTGTGAAAGTGTATGTATACACACACTTTAGACATTTTGTTTTGACTTAATATACAAAAGTATATTCATTTGACAATCTTTTGAAATAGAGCTGAGTAGGTCTTATGAGTTCACTGAATAGAGCTCTTTTTTAAATAAACCATACCATTGTGTTGTCTGCAATTTCCACAATTTACAGTTTTGGGGTTTTTTAAATTTTTTTTGAGACTAAGTCTCGCTCTGTCACTCAGTCTGGAGGGCAGTTGCACTCTCTTGGCTCACTGCAACCTCCACCTTCCGGGTTCAAGCGATTCTCCTGCCTCAACCTTTCCAGTAGGTGGGATTACAGGCGCGTGCCATGACGCCCGGCTAATTTTTGTATTTTTAGTAGAGACAGGGTTTCACCATGTTGGCCAGGATGGTCTCAAACTCCTGACCTCAAGTGATCCACCAACCTTGGCCTCCCAAAGTGCAGGGATTACAGGCGTGAGCCACCGTGCCCAGCCTGGGTTTTTCTTAAATAAGGCAAGATTGCAAAAATTTGCAAGGCAATCTAAGTGCAGAATCTTCCTCACTTTTTGCAAAATTCCTCCCAATCTTTTATAGCTGACCCACTCATCCATAATTTCATAGCATTTCCTGAGTCAGCATTCAACTTAGGCTTCCTAGGAATAATTCTTTTTATAATCGATTTTCATCAGTTCATATAATCTTTTATGAAATTATATAATTACAGTAATAAGAACTAGCCCAACAGCTTTGGAATATATCCAACATCTCTTATGAGCCCCCAGGGCTAAAGTGTGCTGAAAGAAGTGGGGAGCGCCAGTTATATGGAGGCCAAGGAAGAGAACATCTCCTGTGTATAAAAGCTATTTATAAACCACTGTAGATAGAAAGAGCCTACATTTTCAAATTCTTTTCTAAAAGACTCACCAGGTAAGGATGAAAGAATTTCTATATCTACTTGCTGGGTCTCTGGATTGTGGCTTAATATTCTTCCTTCCTTTCAAAAATAAAAGTCCAAGTCAAAATCAACGTGTAAAACACTGTGAATATACTAAAAACCACTTAATTGTAGACTTTAAAATGGTTAAAATGTTGAATTTTATGTTATGTGAATTTTATCTCAGTTGAAAAATTTAGAAATAAATCCACATATAGAGAAAATAAAAACAGGTGGACTGATAAACACTTTATGTGAATATACAGAAATATCTTTAGAGGCAAAATAAAACATTTAAATCATAAATGGCAGACACTATCTTAAATAACTCGATGAAAGTAAAGAATACACCAGGGAACCAAAAGTGACTGAATGAGGGAAAAGGAGAAAAAATCACATCAGGCTGATAAATTCAAGTGAGCACTGACCATCACAGCATTCATCAGGAGAGACTAGACATATCCTAATGGTGCAGCCTCGGTTCCTGATGCTTTTAGAACCCTTCTAAAACAGTGATCACAACCCCCCAGGAGAAACCAGAAGGCACTTTATCACTGATAAGATCCCAATGCTCCTTCTCCCAGGTCTCCAGGTGTGGGAGCTGATTTTCTAATGCATCAAGAGGATGCACTGCCCATGCACGTGGGCGATGGGGAGACACATGGTAGCCTCCGGGGGTATATACTGAGAGGCCAAGCAACCAGTTCCTCCTGCCTCTACCTGGAATTTCTGAGCACAGTCAACAGTGTTTTTTAAAACCAGACTCAACAGGGAATCAGGGGCTTGGGAGACTACATTTTTTAGTACAGAATTTAACCAATTTAATTTTTGGAGACAAGGTTAATGAATAGAGCAGATGATCAAGCTGGATAACCGCGTTTGAGGTCAAAGCAAAAAAGTAGGACCAATTTTCATTCTTAAAATGATTTTGAAAGCAATTTCAAAAATCTTCAAAAAATTTTGCCAACTAAAGTAGGCAAATCACCTTCCAACATTAATAACTATGACGACTAATACCAATTTAATATGCAATTTTTTTTAAAGTCTCGTTTTGTCACCCAGGCTGGAGTGCAGTGGCATGATCTCAGCTCACTGCAACCCCCACCTACCGCGTTCAAGTGATTCTTGTGCCTCAGTCTCCTGAGTAGCTGGGGCTACAGGTGCACGCCACCACGCCAGGCTCATTTTTATATTTTTAGTAGAGATGGGGTTTTGCCATGTTGGCCAGGCTGGTCTCGAACTCCTGACCTCAAGTGATTCACCTACCTTGGCCTCCCAAAGTGCTGGGATTACAGGCACAAGCCACTGCGCCCGGCCGTTAATATGCAATTTTTAAAAATCAGTATCATCTAGAATTACAATTTATAGAGGTTGTAGGATGTATCAATACAATATTCATTTCCATTTCCTCATATATCACACAATTAAATTAGTTTTCTATGGTAGGGTGACAAAACACCCTGGTTTGTTCAAGACAGGTCTGTACATCTTTCCAGCATAACTATTAATAGCATCCCTTTGACTCACAAGTATCCTGATTCAGGTGATAAATTACATGATCACCTCATCCATAGGAGATAGTAAGTGCCTAAGAAGATAAAAAACAAAACACCAACGACCTAGAACTAACCCACCAGATCCCTTCATTAACTGATTCTTCCAGCCTGCTTTTGAGGAAAGATTTTTTTTTTTTTTTTTTGAGATGGAGTCTCGCTCTGTTGCCCAGGCTGGAGTGCAGTGGCGTGATCTCAGCTCACTGCAAGCTCTGCCTCCCGGGTTCATGCCATTCTCCTGCCTCAGCCTCCCGAGTAGCTGGGACTACAGGCACCCGCCACCATGCCCCGCTAATTTTTTTTTTTGTATTTTTACTAGAGATGGGGTTTCACTGTGTTAGCCAGGATGGTCTCAATCTCCTGATCTCGTGATCCGCCCACCTTGGCCTCCCAAAGTGCTGGGATTACAGGTGGGAGCCACCAAGCCCAGCCTTGAGGAAAGGTTTTTATAAAGATTTTAAGTCTTCCAAGGCATCAATCCAGATTAAATCAAATTCCCTTGTATTTTATCTATGCTACTATATTAACATTACCAATTATTACCTTAAAAAATGGTCTTACATTCCATATAGTACATCAAAAAAAAGAAAGAATGCACTTTAACAAGATTTTCAACAAAATGTTGGTGGGTGAAAAAGAAACATGTAATTCTGTGATCCCACTGACTGAGTTAAGCTTTTACTGAACTATGAAAAACCTCACATGCCAATATAAAGACTCATACAGATATTAAGTAAGTAAATTCCATGGATAATATTTATGAATTACCTGTGGTTAACTGATAATGCAAAAGAAATCATACTAGATCATAACAACCAGAAGTAATTCACAAATATGTAAAATAGATTCCCATGATGAAAATAATCAAATCTTCTTGCTGAGAACTATTTATTTTCTTTCAAAGTTTAGAATCATGAAGGAATGAATACCCAAATAAATTGGTCTAAACTAATTAGAAAAAAGTAACTAAAAAAATTAAACTGGCTGAGCATAGTGGCTCACACCTGTAATCCCAACACTTTGGGAAGCCAAGATGGGGGGATTGCTTGAGCCAAGGAGTTTGAGACCAACCTGGGCAACATAGCAAGATCCCGTTGCTATTTAAAAACAAAAAATTAATATTTTTTTAAGAAAGTAAAAATTAAGCTCATCATTCTCCTAATCTATTCTTCCCAAGTATAAGGCAAATAACATGGGGAGACTTCCCAGTGATACTATTAAAGAGTTGACATTTCGATTAATGTTTTCATTTTCTACTTTCTGGCATTTTTATTTAGTAAAAAAACAAATCTGTATTATCCATACAAGTAGTATTAAATATGACTTTAGTTTTAATAATACACTGACAACTTACTTTTAAATAAACATCCTTACCTTGTAGTCAGAGACATCAGGAGAGTAACTGGATGTTAGCTCCAAAAGCTAAAAAAGAAGAAAAAACCCACAAATACATAAGCCCTCTTATCCTCTCCCATTCCCACAGCTCCTCCATCATGCCATGTTGGCGTGTCCACCCCACCAGGCTGGGAGCCCTACCAGGAACCCGTAACAACACTGGGGTTCCAGTGGGAAGGGCTTTTACAAACACATTTAACCTGATTTTCTAAGTAAGTTTATTTGGAAGGGGAATGAACCTTTTTTGCTGTGACTGTTCTTTTGAAATATACCTTAAATGCAATCTTTTCTCCAACTTGAGGGGCAGCTGCTAACAGTGGTAACAGACTATAGTCCTTCTTGGGTGTCTCTACTGGATTCTGAAAAACAGTGTTAGTCATGTGACATCATTACTGGTGAGAAAATGTGAATCCATGACATGAACTCCACACACATTCTAAGGGGAAAGGGAGGAGGTAACTTACAAAAAATAATACTTACCTGGATAATAGTAGATGAATTTTTTACCACGTCATTTAATTGCTGTTGCCTCTGGTTGTCAGTGCTTCTATTTACAACACAGGAAACAGGATGCCCTCGTCCTCGACCTCTCCCCCGCATGCCCCGTCCCTTAGCTCCCTTCCAAGAAAAAAGGTTCTCTTCTCTACCCCATCCTCTTCCTAAACTAGCAGGGAGAGACACACTGGGAGAAGCACCAGGAGCCTGTCCACCACCATTTGAGCCAGAACGCCTCCATCCAGCAGCACCTGCAGTCTGTGATGACAGCCCTGGGCCTGGACGACCTCTTCCTGCAAAAAGGCCTACTGTCTTTAAGAAACCCGCAGCACACTCCGGGGTGCTCGATGACATCAAGCATTGGTCGTCTGACTCTGAACTAGAGTCTGAACTGGAAGATGTTGTTCCAGAGGTCTTGCCCTTGCTGGGGGTAAGGCTAAAGCCAAGTTTTATAGCCAGTTTGTCTGCAGTTGTATTTTTGGTAGAGGGTTCTTCCTTTGATAACTCAGTTGGTAATTTCTCTGAGGAATTTCTGGCCTCCAAAGTGACTTTGCTGGGACCATCACTGATAGATTCATCACAAGACTCAGACTCCGAGGAGGAACTGGGACTCTCTTTTGAGCAAACGCTTACACTACCTTTCCTTTTGGCTGTAACAAGGCTGTTTCTAGCAGAACCTTTTGGAGAACTACATCTCTGATTGGCCCAGTCTTTCACTGCCTGTACTTTCGGAGACTTGGGATTCTTGGCCTTTTTTTTATATTCACATTTCTCCTTTTTCTTTGGTGATTTTCTTTTGGCCTCTTCGTTATCATCACCCACTGTGCCACAGGTTGCTTTATTTTTTCTCTTGTTTTTTTTGCTGACAGTCTGATCTGTGACAGCTTTTGGTTCCAGATCCAAGACCTTCTCATTATTGTTATTGTTCTCTCGACTCTTCCAATGCTTCTTTGAATATTTGCAATCTGGTTCAGTTTCTTCATCCTCCTCTAACTGAAATGCCCGCTTCTTTGCTTTTCTAAGAGATAAATTAATGTCACCATTACTGATGACTACAGAATTCTCAGCAACTCCTCTCTCTTCTAATTTAACTCTGTCAAAAGAACAAGAGAGAAAGCTAGAGTGAGCAACTTGTAAACACATCTCCAGGACATAGTTATATACTGAGATGACTCTACAAAATGTAACTACCATCAGTCAATGAAAAAATGTCACATCACTTAAAGACAAAAGACTCTTTCTGGCAAAATGGCCTATATAGCATTACTCACAGTCAACTTTCAAATGGCTAGTTTTATTTATTGAATAGCTACTGCATCCTAAACATTTTTAATACGTTTTTCTCTAATCTAAACACCAACACAAAGTATTTTTAATTTTACAGATCGCAACATTACAGCTCAGACAAGTTACTTGCCCCAAATCTAGAGCTGATAAGTAGCAGAAACGCAATTCAAACTTCAGTTTGTCTAACTTCAAACTCACAATCTTTCTACGATATGCATGTCACCTACCCTAAAAGGTGATAATGCTGATTATCCATTTTGTTTCAGAATGTAGGCTGCTTTCTTTAATAAGATTTTACTCATGTTTTAATTTAGGTGAATACTAAACAATTTATGTTCTCTAGGGTAGTGACAGCCATCTGTACAATTCCATGACACTCTGTGAAGCTTAATTTTATGTATCAATTTGTCCGGGCTATTGGGTGTCCAGATATCTGGTTAAAATTATGCTGGCTCTTTCCACACCACCACAGTGGTGCACATGAATGTCCTGGATGATGCTCTCAAGAGCATCAACAAAGCTGAAAAGCAAGGTAAATGCCAATTTCTTATTAGGCCGAGCTCCAAAGTAACTGTCCGGTTTCTTTTTTTAATTTTTATTTTAATTTTCTTTTTTTTTTTTTTGAGACGGAGTCCCAACTCCGTCACCCAGGCCAAAGTGCACTGGTGCATTTCTCAGTTCACTACAACCTCTCCCTCCGAGGTTCAAGAGATTCTCGTGCCTCAGCCTCCCAAATAGCTGGGATTACAGGCGCCTGCCACTATGCCTCGCTAATTTTTGTATTTTTAGTAGAGATGGGGTTTTGCCATGTTGGCCAGGCTGATCTTGAACTCCTGGCCTCAAGTGCTCAAGTGATCTGCCTGCCTTGGCCTCTCAAAGTGCTGAGATTACAGGCATGAGCCATCACACCCAGCCCCATCGTCCAGTTTCTAACTATAATGATGAAGCATGGTTACACTGGCAAATCTGAAATCACTGATGATCATAGAGCTTGGAAAACTGTTGTGAACCTCACAGGCAGGCTAAACAAGTATGGAGTAATCAGCCTCAGATTTGACGTGCAACTCAAAGATCTAGAAAAATGGCAGAATAACCTGCTCCCGTCCCACCAGTTTGGTTTCACTGTACTGACAACCTCGGCTGGCATCACAGACCACGAAGAAGCAAGACGAAAACACATAGGAAGAAAAATCCTGGGATTCTTTTTATAACGATGTAATACGTATTTACAAATATATTGCCTCGGTGGAAAAAAAATTATGCTGGGAGTATGTGCAAGATTGTTTCTAGATGAGATTAACATTTAAATTGCTAGACTGAGTAAAGTACATTGCTGTTTCCAATGTGGGTGGGCCTCATCCAACCCGCTGAAGGCCTGAATAGAACAAAAAGACTGAGTAAGGGAGAATTCGTTTCTCTGCCTGACTCTTCAAGCTGGGACATCGGTCTTCTCCTGCCTTCAAACTCGAACTTGAACTAGAAATATACCATTGGCTCTCCTTGGTCTATAGCTTACTAAGTGAACTTAGGACTTCTCAATCTCCACAATCCTATGAGCCAATTCCTTACAATAAATCCCATGTCTGTGAGTGAGTGAGTATTTGTGTGTGTGTGTGTGTGTGTGTGTGTGTGTGTGTCTTACTGGTTATGTTTCTCTGAATAACCCTACTTCATCCAAAATTTCACTATAGGAAAGCAATTTTGTTCCTCCATCAACAGGCAACAGCTAATCCTAGTATGTGCAGTCTGATGATGATGGAAGTCTTGAGACTGTCCTCAATGTTAAGCAAATTGTGAGTACTCAAAAATGCCTGTTGGCCAAGCACAGTGGCTCATGCCTATAATCCCAAAACTTTGGGAGGCTAAGGTGGTAGGGTGGCTTGAGCCCAGGAGTTTAAGACCAGCCTGGGCAACATAGGGAGACCCTGTCTCTACAAAATACAAACATCAGGCTGGGCGCGGTGGCTCACGCCTGTAATCCCAGCACTTTGGGAGGTCAAGGTGGGCGGATCACAAGGTCAGGAGATCAAGACCATCTTGGCTAACACAGTGAAACCCTGTCTCTACTAAAAATACAAAAAATTAGCCAGGCGTGGTGGCGGGCGCCTGTAGTCCCAGCTACTCGGGAGGCTGAGGCAGGAGAATGGCATGAACCTGGGAGGTGGAGCTTGCAGTGAGCCGAGGTCACACCACTGTACTCCAGCCTGGGCAACAGAACAAGACTCCGTCTCAAAAAAAAAAAAAAAAAAATACAAACATTAGGTAAGTATGGTTGGTGCATGCCTGTGGCCCAGCTACCTGAGGTAGGAGGATCACTAGAGCCCAGGAGGTCCAGGCTGCAGCGAGCTGTAATTGCGCCACTGCTGAAAACACGTATTATACTTACAAGGCATTTACATTCAGCTATATATTTCATCAAGTTTTTTTAGTGGCCAGGGAAAGATGTAGACAATCATATTTGAAAATAAAGAACAACTGGTGAATGATAGGAGCATATGTGACAAGCATTCTTTAAATTTTTTAAGGCATAGTAATCCTGTGGATTTACCTCAATGCGGTAGTTGAAAAAAATCCTCAATTATTTGTCAGAAAACATAACTATACAGACAAACAAATCAAGATAAAATAAGAGTTACTGATATCAGGAGTAGGAGAAAGAGACAAATAAAATGCTGAGTGACCAGGGATTTTAAATTATAAAAACACATTCCCCTCTGTTCCCAGCTTGGCATCTAATAGCAAGGAAATAATTCTTAATCTGGCAAAAGCCAGTTTGGCATCCTGTGAATCTAAGAACTACCATGGAAGCGCTACAATATCAGATTTTTTTCTTGACATTTCTGATCAATTTGTTTTCACTTGTAGCAATGATCCAAGCTTCAATTCTGAGATGACCAAATAGGACCAAACTTTCTGTCAAATGTTGAAAATGGTTGCAAGACTCTGTTCAGTCACTGTGGTTTATTAAGGCCCTGGAAAACAGCACATGTAACATCCAGTTGATGAGAACCCCTTCCTTTCCTGGAAGCTGGCAACACCCTCACGCCTTCCAAAACAGCTCTTAGCATCGTCTCATCCATTCTTAAGACCATGCATTGGCCGGGCGCGGTGGCTCACGCCTGTAATAATCCCAGCACTTTGGGAGGCTGAGGTGGGCAGATCACAAGGTCAAGAGATCGAGACCAGCCTGGCCAACATGGTGAAACCCAGTCTCTACTAAAAATACAAAAATTAGCTGGGCATGGTGGCACGCGTCTGTAGTCCCAGCTACTCGGGAGGCTGAGGCAGAAGAATCGCTTGAACCCAGGAGGCAGAGGGTGCAGTGAGCCGAGATCACGCCACCGCACTCCAGCCTGGCGACAGATAGAGACTCTGTCTCCAAAAAATAAAAAAAAAAGACCATGCATCTACAGCTATGTGGCTTGAAGGTATGACCTGTGATTCCTGCAGCCCCACTACCTACTGTTCCCCAAGAGAATAATTTCAGTTTTTAAAATATTAAGATTATAAACTGGTGTGATGGCACATGCCTGTAATCCCAGCTACTCAGGAGGCAGAGGAAAGATCACTTGAACCCAGGAGTTCAAAACTAGCCTGGGCAACACAGTGAGCCCTCATCTGGGAAGAAAAAAAAAAAAGAAAATATTAAGATTGAGAGGCAAAATACCATCCAGAGAAAAAGAAATGGTTCTCCTGGGTCTGCTTAGTTACCATTCCTGTCAGGTGCACCTTCCCTGGCAATATTCTCTATTTCTTTACCTGGATCACAGACAAAGAATAGAGCTATCCTTTTACAAACAAAAGTGCATGCATTTGTCCTTTCACAAGTAGAAGTGAATTACCTAGGTCACTAGTGACGAAAGACTTGATTCCAAAAAACAGATCCCCACTTTTCTTTTTTCGAGATGGAATTTCGCTCTGTCGCCCAGGCTGGACTGCAGTGGCATGATCTGGGCTCTCTGCAACCTCCTCCCCTTGGGTTCAAGTGATTCTCCTGCCTCAGCCTCCCAAGTAGCTGGGATTCCAGGTGCCTGCCACCACGCCTGGCTAATTTTTTGTATTTTTAGTAGAGATGGGGTTTTGCCACGTTGGTCAGGCTGGTCTCGAACTCCTGACCTCAGTTGATTCGCCCGCCTCGGCCTCCCAAAAGTGTTAGCATTACAGGCGTGAGCCACCATGCCCAGCTATCCCCACTTTTCATTCTAACTCTTTGCAAGGCAAACTGAGTGGTATTATCAAAATGTAAGTCCACCCTTAAAATCTACAATTTACTGTCTAGGATTCTGTTATGCAGAAACACTGACATGCCCATCTGTCCAACCTGATACCCCCTACCCATTGCCTGCCAAGGTCAAAGTGAATGCCTGGGTTCAAATGCTATTTCTGCCACTGTAATTTTTTTAAAAATCATTACCTCAGCCTTTCTCATCTATAAAAATGGGGATAATGACAATAATTACAGTACTCAGTGACTTATTATGCAGAGAGAGCAAGCCTGACTCAGAACAAGTGATATCCAAATGTTAGCTCTAATTTTTATTAGTACAATGAATGTTGTTAGTCTTATCATGGGTAAGTTGGTGAATTTTTAAAAGTTGTACAAGTCTGTATAACTTTTCTGGAAGCTAATTTGACAGTACTTATCAATTTTTATATGTACCTTCTCTTAGACCAATGAGTATTTCTTCTAAGAATAAATCCAACTGAATAATTTTCCCAGTACAAAAAAAATACAAGAATATTCACTAAAGCACTATGTAGCAAACAGAAAAGAATGACGTACATCACACACTTTATATACTGAGATAGCCCATGATAGGTAAAAAAGCAAGGTGCAGAACAGTATGTTATGATATCTGTAGTTTAAAAGTATAAGTACATATGGTTGCACATGTATAGAAATCTGGCTCTAAGATATACCCCATACCCCAAACTTAACCAAGGATACTTCTGGAGAGTGAGGTGTGGGAAAAAGTATATGATAAAAGTAGTAGGAAACTTTTTATCTTGGACTATCCAAGGAGCCACTAACTACAGCAATATGAAATGAGAACTCGTCTCTAATATTTTGTTTTGTTTGAGATGCGGTCTTGCTCTGCTGCCCAGTCTGGAGTGGAGTGACATGATCATGGCTCACTGCAGCCTCAACTTCTGAGGCTCAAGTGATCCTCTCACCTAAGCCTCCCAACTAGCTAGGACTACAGGCATCCATCACTGAGCCTAGCTAATTTTTTTTGTTTGTTTTTTGGGGTTTTTTTGGTAGAATAAGGGTCTCCCTGTGTTGCCCAGGCTGGTCACAAACTCCTGGACTCAAGTGATCCTCCCACCTCGGCCTCCCAAAGTGTTGGTATCACAGGCATAAGCCAACATGCCTGGCCCATCTCTAATATTTAATCAATGTGTTTGTTTGTTTGTTTGTTTGTTTGTTTTTTGAGGTAAGGTCTCACTCTGTCGCCCAGGCTGCAGTGCAGTGGCACCATCTCAACTCACCGAAGCCTTTACTTCCCAGGCTTAAATGATCCTCCCACCTCAGCCCCTCAAGCAGCTGGGACTACAGGCATGTGCCACCATGTCCAGCTACTTTTGTTGTATTTTTCTGTAGACATGGGGTTTCACCATGTTGCCGAGGCTGGTCTCGAACTCCTGAGCTCAGGCAATCTGCCTACCTCAGCCTCCCAAAGTGCTGGATTATAGGCATGAGACATGGCGCCCAGCCTTCATCAAGTATTAATTGCCAGAGTTAAAAGGGTCAGGGAAGACAGAATGCACTGTTTCCTTACAGAACTGATTCTTCAAAAGGGAGTTTCTCAGGCCGGGGGCAGTGGCTCAGGCTTGTAGTCCCAACACTTTGGGAGGCCAAGGCGGGAGGACTACTTGAGCCCAGGAGTTTGAGACCAGCCTGGGCAACTTAGTGAGACCTCTCTACTAAAAATAAAAAACTGCACCTGTAGTCCCAGCTACTCAGAAGGCTGAGGCAGGAGGAGCCCTTGAGCTCAGGAGTTCGAGGCTGTATAAGCCAAGGTTGTGCCACTGCACTCCAGCCTGGGCAATGGAGTGAGACCCTGTCTCAAAAAATAAGGGAGTCTCTCTGAATCTACTGTAATTCTGAGGGCTGCACGATTAAAAAAAAAATTTAAAAATTAATTTAAAAAAATTAAAAACCGCCAGACACAGTCGCTCACTCCTGTAATCCCAGCACTTTGGGAAGCTGAGGAGGGCAAATCACTTGAGGTCACAAGTTCGAGACCAGCCTGGCCAACATGGTGAAACCCCATCTCTACTAAAAATACAAAAAAATTAGCCTGGCATGGTGGCGGGCGCCTGTAATCCTAGCTACTCGGGAGGCTGAGGCAGGAGAATCGCTTGAACCTGGGAGGCAGATGTTGCAGTGAGCCAAGATCGTGCCACTGCACTCCAGCCTGGGCGACAGAGTGAGACTCTGTCTCAAGAAAAATAAATAAATAAATTAATTAATTAAAATAAAATAAAAAAACCAAATCTGCCAACACCCTGATCTTGGACTTGTAGTCTCCAAAAGAGTGAGAAATAAATTTCCATTTTTTAAGCCATACAGTCTGTGGTATTTTGTTATAGCAGCCCCAGCAAACTAACACAGGGGGCTCCAAGCCAATAGAAGCACCTCCTCCTCCTCCCAGGAGAGTTAGAGACCACCTTTAGGAACTCGCTGTCAGAAACCTGGGGGCAGATGAAGCCAGATTCCTGGGGCTTAAGAGAATGGGCGATGAGGAAACAGCAGTGGAACACGAGTGGGTGGTGCATCTAAAGCCGCAAAGGCTGTTTCTCAGGATTCCCACAACCTAGTTCCACTTTTCCTCATTAGACTTCTCAGTACTGCCAATGATCCCAACAGAATGCTTTGGCTGGTCAGACTCATCTTTTGACCAAGTCCAGCCAGCTTTTGTCTCTATAGCTGTGCTTTGATCATCCAACATTTCCCACCCATTCTTCAAGGTACTGCTCAATTCCCTAACCATTTTGTTCCATGCTGATCTCCCTTTTCTCAACCGGCTTCTGCACTTACCATATAACTTGGTCTAACTATTCAGTCTAATTGTCTGTATCACAGAAGGTAATATACAAAAGCATGAGACTCATTATTTGGGTCCCAGTCCAACAATATTGGGTACTTTGAGAATAGAGACTATGTGTTCTTCTGTAGCTCTGAAGAAAAGTGAATTTGTCAGGGAAAAACAATGATTGTGGGCATAAAACAACAAAAACAAAGACGAACTTTCCAGATTCATCTTTTTCTACGGTCTGCCCATTTGCCACTGAAGCCACTAGAGAGATATTTTTTGCCACATGCAGCTGTGCATTTGAAGCATTTAGGAAAGATTTGCCTGTCATCGTGTTGTAATTATTACTTATAACAGTTTTCATGGTTTTTGTCATTGTTAACTTCATTATGAAGAATGTAATGCCCAGATGATTCATTAAAGTATAATTATAGTTAGCTAGCACAAGTTATTAACTCATTAGGCAAGAGACAGTTCAGAAAGTAAACTTAATAGGATGGGACACAATCCTTAGAATTGTAACATTTAAATAATCCTTGAATTGCAGAGAGAATAGAGACCTATTTCACAGTCAATAAAAAGGGGGAAAAAACTCTTCGAAATTTGGATTATTTCAAATTGTCATTTGAAACAGTTGAACATTATTCAATAAATCATAATATCCTGATTTAAAGATGCAGTTACTGTTCCAAATTAAATTCCCTGATGTTCTGAAGAAATCTTACAGAATCTGACATGCTTGAGGGTAAGGAATGGCAGCAAGAGAAAATAGCCTGGTTCACAACTCTGGAATTAATTCACTGTAGCTGAAGCTTAAAGGGGGTGGGGGGAAGGAAGGCTGGCACAGTGGCTTACGCCTGTAATCCCAGTGCTTTGGGAGGCTGAGGTGAGAGGACAGCTTGAGCCCAGGGATTCGAGACCAGCCTGGGTAACATGGAGAAACCCTGTCTCTACAACAAATACAAAAATTAGCCAGGCGTGGTTGCCTGGCCTGAAGTCCCAACTACTCGGGAGGCTGAGGTGGGAGGATTGCCTGTGCCCAGGAAGTCAAGGTTACAGCAAGCTATGATCGTACCACTGCACTCCAGCCTGGGCATGGGAAACCCAGTCTCTTTATTTAAAACAGAAAAAGAAAAAGTCTGAATAAATCCGTCCAAGATATGAATCCAAACTGGAATGATCAGATACCATCATCTTACTGTGGCAACTCAACAACATTTCAGCAATTCACACTACAATTGCTCCTGGATACTCACCTCATTATCATTTTTTTAACTTCCAAAAGCATATTTAAGATTATTTTGTGTTTCCCAATTTACAGCCCAAAAGGACTCAAGACACTTATTTGAGAGAATCCCAAAATGTCTGGGTGAGACAAAAAATGATACGCCACCAGAAGTCTCAGGGGACACTGGACACATGAGAACTAAGGCTGGACAACAGCAGGTTATGAAGAAAACGCAACGATTCCCCTTTGTCAGCTTCCTGCACCTGACCCTGAAGGCCGCCATGGATAAGGCCGGGTCTCCCGCACATCTGCACCATGGGCACAGAACAGAGTCGTACAGTGCCTAGCTAAGCGCGGATGTGCTAAATCAAGGCTGAAAGAAAGCCTGGCCCTGCCCTTAGGCATCAGGGATTTTCCAAGTTTGATTCTCCTGTCATCAGAAGCATCCCGGGAAGGATGCTCGTTACACTGCAGATTCCAGCCAGGCGCGGAGGCTCACGCCTGTAATCCCAGCACTTTGGGAAGCCGGGAGGATCACTTAACGTCAGGAGTTCAAGACCAGCCTGGCCAACACGGTGAAACCCCGTCTCTACTAAAAATACAAACAAACAAACAAAAAATTAGCCGGGCATGGTGGCGCCCGCCTGTAAGCCCAGCTACTCGGGAGGCTGAGGTGGGAGAATCGATTGAACCCGGGAGGTGGAGGCTGCAGTGAGCTGAGATCGCGCCACTGCACTCCAGCCTGGGTGACAGAATAAGACTCAGTCTCAAAAATAAAAATAATAGGGGCCGGGTGCGGTGGCTCACGCCTGCAATCCCAGCACTTTGCGAGGCCGAGACAGGCGGATCAACTGAGGTCAGGAGTTCGAGACCACCTTGACCAATATGGTGAAACCCCATCTCTACTAAAAATACAAAAATTGGCCGGGCATGGTGGCGGACGCCTGTAATCCCAGCTACTCGGGAGGCTGAGGCAGGAAAATTGCTTGAACCCGGGAGGTGGAGGTTGCAGTGAACCGAGATCGCGCCACTGTACTCCAGCCTGGGCGACAAAGCAGGACTCCGTCTCCAAAAAAAATAATAATAATAATAATAAATAATAATAAAATGCAGATTCCTGAGCCCCAAAGTTGACTACACCAATCAGGATCTCCGGGGTTCGCGAACGTGCATTTTTACAGCCCCACCCCTCTCCAACCCTCGTCCCCTTCCCCATCTCCCATCCCCTCCACTACCAGGTCTAGCGGCCTCAGGCCCAGGCGTGCGCAGGCGCGTCCCCCGCCCGCCGCCCACCCGGCCGTCCCGCTCCCTGCGCCGCGCACCTGAGGCAGTCGTTGTCTCTCACGAGGCGCGCGCTCTCGGCGGGGGGCAAGAGCCCCCCCTCCAGGTAGAGGCCTAGGAGGGCCCCAGAACTGAAGCCGAAGCGCTGGCGGATGAGACTAATGAGATCTGTGACGACGCGGCATCTGTTCAAGTCCACCAGAAGCCAGAAGGCCGTACAGTGCGGGGTAGCTGGCGGCGGGTAATCAAATTGAAGCCGTAGCCTAACCGTCTCGGAAGCTGCCATCTTGCTCGGTGCTCAACGGAAGCCGAGAGATACCACGGGGCCACCGAGAGGCGTGCTCGGGCGGCTCGCCCCCGCCGGAGCCTTTGGCGTGTGCCACCTAGTGGTGGAACCTGGCTACTACAGCCTGCGTCTAGGCGAGAACTCGGAGCGTGGTTGATTTCATTCAATTTTGTTCACGGCAGGGCTGAGGAAGGGAATAAGTGAAATGCCTTTATTACATTTCTACTGGGCGCTATGTAGGGTCTCCTAATTAAGGCAACTCTCTGAATAAATAACATTTCTCCTCAGCAGTAGTCTTCTAAGATATTTGCTCATCGACGTGAAAGATTTTAATAAAACAATCGTAACACATTTCGCTGACAAAATTTTTCATCATGATGAGTTGAAAAAGATGTAAGTCCTAGTGTGTCCTCAATGTTGAAATTTTGAAATAACACTGTTAATCATTCTTCCAAATGTATCCAGTGGAATATAAATACCTTAGCCTTTTAATGCCCACCACCAAACAAAAATGTCCTTGCATTTCTCACCAGATAAATAAATCAGTATTTACATTATTTCTTCTATTTTTTGAACTAGAATTTACATTTCTCCACATAATATATATTAACTCCTTTAATTTTCCTGACAAAAGTTAGGAATTATGAACTGTTATCCTCATTTAGAGGATTTTAAAAAAACAAGGTTCAGAGAGTTTAAGAAGTAACTAGAGGCCAGGAGCAGTGGCTGACGCCTGTAATCCCAGCACTTTGAGAGGCCAAGGCGGGCGGATCACTTAAGACCAGGAGTCTGAGACCACCCTGGCCAAAATGGTGAAACCTCAACTCTACTAAAAATATAAAGATTAGCCGGGTGTGGTGGCATGTGCCTATAATTCCAGCTACTCGGGAGACTGAGGCAGTAGAATCGCTTGAACCCAAGAGGTGGAGGTTGCAGTGAGTCAGGATCGTGCCACTGCACTCCAGCCTGGGCAATAGAGCAAGATTCTGTCTTAAAAAAAAAAAAGGAGTAACTTCCCCAAGTTCACTAGACTAGTTAAGTTGTAGATACCAGGGAGTCAGTAGATGAATTGAAAACAAAATTTTTTAACTGAAAGTAAGGGTTTTTTGGATTTTCTTTTTTTAGAGTCTTGCTCTGTCACCTAGGCTGGAGTGCCGTGGTGCACTCTGCCTCCCGGGTTCAAGTGACTTCCCACCTCAGCCTTCCTAGTAGCTGGAACCACAGGTGTGAGCCACCAAGCCCAGCTAATTTTTGTATTTTTTGTAGAGATAGGGTTTTTCCATGGTGGCCAGGCTGGTCTCGAATTCCTGAATTCAAGCAATCTGCCTGCCTTGGCCTCCCAAAGTGGTGGGATTACAGGCGTGAGCCACCACCTCCGACTAAAATCAAGTTTATTAGAGAATTAAAGGAATAAAAGAATGACTACTCCGTAGACAGAGCAGCGAGCCCATACTATAAGTATACTCAGTCAAGTATACTTATAGTTACTTGTTGACTGTATGCTAAACAAAGGACGGATTATTCATGAGTTTTCTGTATCCCGAGGAAAGGGGCAGGGATTTCCCTCAGAACTGAGGGTTACTCCCCTTTTACACCATACAGGATAACTTTCGGGCATTTCTGGCTGGGCGCAGTGGCTCACCCCTGTAATCCCAGTTTCTCCACATCCTGACTACCATTTGGCATTGTCACTATTTTTTAGTCATTCTGGTAGATGTGTTGTGGTATGTTGTGGTTTTATTTATTTGTTTGTTTGTTTTGAGGCTGGGTCTCATTCTGTCTCCAATGCTGAAGTGCAGTGGCGTGATCACAAGGCTTACTGCAGCCTTCACCTCTGAAGCTCAAATGAACCTCCCACTTCAGCCTCCTGAGTGGCTGGGACTACAGGCATGCACTGCCATGCCCTGCTAAATTTTGTAATCTTTGTAGAGACGGAGTTTTGCCACATTGCCCAGACTGGTCTCAAACTCTTGGGCTCAAGTTATCCTCCCACCTCAGCCTCCCAAAATGTTGGGATTACAGGCATGAGCCACCATGCCCAGCCTCTTGTGGTTTTAATTTGTATTTTCTAATGGCTAATAATGTTGAACATTTTTCCTGTGTTTATGTGCTTCTTCAGTGAAATTCTCTTCAAGTCTTTTACATCTACTCTTATTAGATTGTTAAATTTTGAGAGTTCTTTATGTATTCTAGATAGTAGTACTGAGACAGGAAAATAGGATCTGGAGGCAGGGAACATAAGGCCAATTCACACTTCAGCTGTGACAGGAAATATCCTCTTCGTTTACATAGGACATACAAGGAGTAAATGACTTTCTAACTTTACCTCATCCTCTCCATTTACATAGGACATAAACCAAGAAACCAGTGGAAACCTCTGGAGGGTATTTAAGCCCCCAAAAATTCTGTAACAGGGCCCTTGAGCCCCTGTGCTCGGGCCTGCTCCCACCCTGTGGAGCGTACTTTCATTTTCAGTAAATCTCTGCTTTTGTTGCTTCATTCTTTCCTTGCTTTGTTTGTGCGTTTTGTCCAATTCTCTGTTCAAGATGCCAAGAACACCCTCCACCAGTAACAGTACTTTGTCAGATATGTGGGTTGCGGATTATTTTCTTCGACTATGGAGCTTTTTTTTTTTAAATCATTCTCTTAATAGGGCCTATCACAGACCAAAAGTTCTAAATTGTGATGAAGTCTGGTTGATCAATTTTTTCTTCACTGCTACCTCTGCCTCCCAGGTTCAAGTGATTCTCCTGCCCAGCCGCCTGAGTAGCTGGGGACTACAGGCACCCGCCACCACGCCTGGCTAATTTTTGTATTTTTAGTAGAGATAGGGTTTTACCATGTTGGTCAGGCTGGTCTTGAACTCCTGACCTCGGGTGATCTGCCCACCTCGGCCTCCCAAAGAGCTGGGATTACAGGCGGGAGCCTCTGTGCCCAGCCTGTTTGTTTTTTGCTCTGTTGTCCAGGCTGGAGTGCAGTGGCAAGATCATAGCTCACTGCAGCCCCTACTTTCTGGGTTCAAGCAATCCTCCCAGCTCAGCCTCCCAAAGCAGTGGAATTACTCGTGTGAGCCATAGCCTGAGTTAATTTTTGTGTAAGAGTTATATCAGCGTTCATTTTTGTTTGTTTGTTTGCTTGCCTCTTGATGTCCAGTTGCTCCAGCACTATTTGTTAATAACACTGTATGTCCTCCATTTTGAATCTTTTGAATGTTTGTCAGAAATCAGTTGGGCATATTTGTGTACATCTATTTCTGGATTCTCTGTTCTGTTTCATTGATCTATATGTCTTTCCCTCCACCAACACCACACAGTCTTTTTTCTTTTCTTCTTTTCTTTTTTTATTGAGAGGGAGTCTCACTCTGTTGCCCAGTCTGGAGTGCAGTGGCGTGATCTTGGCTAACTGCAACCTCTGCCTCCCAGGTTCAAGCAGTTCTCCTGCCTCAGCCTCCCGAGTAGCTGGGACTATAGGTGCGCACCACCACGCCAGACTAGTTTTTGCATTTTTAGTAGATACAGGGTTTCATAGGTGCACACCACCATGCCAGGTTAATTTTTGCATTTTTAGTAGATATAGGGTTTCACCATGTTGGCCAGGCTGGTCTGGAACTCTTGACCCCAAGTGATCCACCCACCCGGCCTCCCAAAGTGCTGGGATTATGGGCTTAAGCCACCGCGCCTGGCCCTTGTTTTCTTTTAGAGACAGATTGCGCCCACAGTGCAGAGCAGTGGTGTGATCATAGCTCACTGTAGCCTCAGACTCCTGGGCTCAAGTGACCCTCCCACTTCAGCTTTTCAAGTAGCTAGAACTACCATGTCCATTAATTTTTAATTTTTTTGTAGAGATGGTCGGACTATGTCTTCCAGACTGATCTCAAACTCCTGGCAGGTGCCACCACGCCTGGCTAATTTTTTGTATCTTTAGTAGAGACGGGGTTTCACCATGTTGGCCAGGCTGGTCTTGAACTCCTGACCTCAAGTGATCCGCCCGCCTTGGCCTCCCAAACTGCTGGGATTACAGGCGTGAGCCACTGCGCCGGGTCTCACTCACTTTATTTATGCTTTGCCCTAATTGCTTTAGCTATTCTAGTTCCTTTTCCTTTTCTTATAAATTTTAAAATAATCTTGTTTGTGTATATCTCCAAAAAATCTTGCTGCAATATTGGTAGAAATTGTGCTACACCTATATATTAATTTGGTATGAATTGACATCTTTAGGATGTTGAGTCTAAATCCATGAACACATTATGTCTTTCCATTTATTCAGCTTTCTGATTTCTTTCATCAGCGTTGTGTGGTTTTAAGCATGCAAACCCCATACAGGTGTTGTTAGATTTATATGTACATATTTCCCTGTGTGTATGTGTGTAGATTCCTCGGGATTTTTTATTTACATAATACCATATGCAAATGGGGACAGTTTTATTTCTTCCTTTCCAACCTGTATGCCTTTTCTTTATTCTTTCCTTATTGCACTGACTACAAGTGCTAGTACTATGTTGAATATGAGTGATAAAATTAGTGTGAACCCCCAGAATTTGAGACAGGTCTCAGTTAATTTGGAAAGTTTATTTTGCCAAGGTTAAGGATGCAAGCCCGTGACACAGCCTTGGGAAGTGCTGATGACATGTGCCCAAGGTGGTCAGAGCAGAGCTTGGATTTTTTTTTTTTTTGAGATGGAGTCTCGCTCTGTTACCCAGGCTGGAGTGCAGTGCCATGATCTCAGCTCACTGCAAACTCTGCCTCCCAGGTTCAAGCAAGTCTCTGCCTCAGCCTCCCAAGTTGCTGGGATTACAGGTGTCTGCCACCATGCCCAGCTAATTTTTGTACTTTTAGTAGAGACAGGGTTTCACCATCTTGGCAAGGCTGGTCTTGAACTCCTGACCTCATGATCCACCCCACCCCCCACCCCCGCCTCAGCCTTCCAAAGTGCTGGGATTACAGGCATGAGCTACCACACCCGGGCTCATACCTTGGATTTTTTACATTTAGGAGGTCATGAGACATGAATTAATATATGTAAGAAGTATATTGGTTCTGTCTAGAAAGGCAGGGACAACTTATAGCAGGGAGGGGGCTTCCAGGTCACAGGTAGGTGACAGACAAATGGTTGCATTCTTTTGAGTTTCTGATAAGCCTTTCCAAAGGAGACAAACAAAATATGCATCTATCTCAGTGAACAGAGGGATGACTTTGAATAGAATGGGAGGAAGATTTGCCCTGAGAAGTTCCCAACTTGAATTTTCCCTTTAGCTTAGTGATTTTAGGGGCCCAAGGCATTTTCCTTTCATGGTAGACATTCTTGCCTTATCCCCAAGCTTAGGGGGAAAGCATTCAGTCATTTGCCATTAAGTATAATGTTAGCTGTAGATTTTTGCAAATGCTCTTTTTTTGTTAGTTTGTTTGTTGTTAGGGTTGGGGTTTCACTATGTTGCCCAGGCTGGTCTCAAACTCTTGGGCTCAAGCCATCCTCCTGCCTTGGCCTCCTAAAGTACTAGTGTGGCAGGCCATGTCTCACTAATGCAGGCCTCCATAACAACTGTTTCAGTACTGACTGAATAGTTAAGTTAAATATTAAAAGTCAGTGCCCTTATACAAAGGCTGGGATGTAACAAAAGCCCCCCAAGAGTTTTGCCCAGGCCTTTCCTGGGCCTTAAAGCATGACAAAATAATGAAGGAATTCTTAACAGACCTATTTAGGACTAAACAAGTTTTATTGTGGGTCTGAAGAAGCTCCCCAGGCCTCCACAAACAAGTTTATTGGAGGTCTGAAGGTATAGCAGGACAAGCCGCAGACAAAATCCCTCAGACACCGAGTTAAAGAAGGAAGAGCTTTATTCGGCTGGGAGCTTCGGCAAGACTTGCATCTCCAAAAACTGAGCTCCCTGAGTGAGCAATTCCTGTCCCTTTTAAGGGCTTACAACTCTAAGGGGGTCCGCATGAGAGGAGCATGATCGATTGAGCAAGCAGGGGGTACGTGACTGGGGTCTGCACGCACCGGTAATCAGAACGGAACAGAACAGGACAGGGATTTTTCACAATGCTTTTCCATACAGTGTCTGGACTCTATAGATAACATAACCGGTTAGGTCGGGGGATCAATCTTTAACCAGACCCAGGGTGCGGCTCTGGGCTGTCCACCTGTGGATTTCATTTCTGCCTTTTACTTTTTACTTCTTCCTTGTTTGGAGGCAGAAATTGGGCATAAGACAATATGAGGAGTGGTCTCCCTTATTCCCCGCCTTTGAGACTCTCACTCAATAGTGGGAGTTCTCACTTTTATTTTTACTACCCATGTCTTCTTGCAAGACAGACTGATAGTGATTCATATAGTACACTTGTGCTGAAGCATTTTGGTGAACTAAGGTAGCGATGAAGCTTTTTATCATTTGAAGAAGTACAGGTAGAAAACAAGGGAACAGTAAGCAGGTTTCTATTACTACTATAACTCTTATTATAAGAGTATTAAATCTTCTTGGCTCTGGGAACCATTTTTCAAACATGGCCCCAGGATCGAATCCATGCCACATTTGCATGGGCACATGTGCCAGTTTTGTCATATTTCTAACTATGTCTTTAACTACTTGCCCTTGATCATCTATGTGTAGACAGCAATTAGTAAGGTTAAATTTCCCACAGACCCCTCCTTCAACTGCTAGCAAGTAGTCGAGAGCCAATCTATTTTGATAGCATTTCTCATCTGAGTTTTTTGCTGGGCCAGAATAGTCAAGGCTCTGCTGGTCTTATTAGTGATTATTTGTAAGACAGCTTGTAACCGTATGATTCGGTTGAGCATGTAAATGGGGGTCCGGTATCCCCACAAGCCGTCTTGTGCCAAAGTAGCAGGCCCATAATATTGTATGATTCTCTCAGGGGGCCATTCATTATTTTTCCAATTTTTTATAGCTATGCTTTTTGTGTGTGTGTGTGTGTATGTGTGTGTGTGGGAAGCATAGATAGGGAAGCCCAGGAGTTCACGTGTCTTTATGGGCTGTAGAAAGAAAGATGGTTTAATAGTGCCAATAACACAACTACCTGCCCACTGGTCGGGTAATTTGGTGTAAGCTCTATGCGCACATATCCAGCATAATCCAGTGGGGGCTGTCTAGTCCCGGTGGGACTCCGGGTGGGTCCACACGGTTTGCAACTTTGGGAATTTACTAAATGGATTTTACTTAGTGTGGTTTGAACTCCACTAGGTGGCTGTTTTTATAGTACTATTATACAGTTTTTGCCCAAGGCAGCTGAGTCTTCCCACAGGAAGTGTGAAGTCCTTCCCCACTCTTGCTATACGGTATTGTCTAATGATTGAGGCTTTTAGGACCCAGAAGTTATCAGGGTGATTCTTTTGAGCCAGGAATTTATCAGGAACTGGGTCTGTAGGTACTAATTCTCAGGATTCCCCTGGCCATTGATCTCTCATTACAGTTCCTCCACATACATAACATGAGGTGACATTGAGAGACTGGGCTACATGCTCAGCTAATTGCAAAAACAAATTTCTTGTTTTTCCTGGAATTTCTGGTACTGGCACATTCAGTTCATCATAGAAGTTTTTGAAATACTGGCTCAGGAGAGAGTTTATAAACTTCTCCTCAAATCATGATATTCACTAGAGGATCCAGTCCAGCCCCATCGATTTCTAGGGTTACACGCTCCCCTTTTTTCCAGTGAGGATCAAGGGGGTTGGTTATTACTAGTTCTAAGGGTATTACTAGTTCTAAGAGTCCTGTACCTGACCACTGGTACAGGAAGGACCACTTTTCCCTTTCTGAAGGTGGACAGGATTCTTTTTATTTTTTATCCAAGTAGCCTGAATGACACAAGACCATTATCTACATTTGTTTCCACACAGTCCTAATTCATGACAAATGTACTTATTTTCTGCCATATAGCCTCTTTCCTAATTAAGAGAACCACATCCTATTTCTAACTCATTACTATTAATGACATCACAGGCATCAAATTTCAAGGTGACTTGTTTGGGCACCCCTTTCTCTTCTGTTTTGGCTGACACTTTACTCGTGTCGTTTGTAAGCCCCCACCAGTCCTCAGTCCTTAATCTTATTTTAAAAACTGTGGTCATGGGAGGCTCAGATGGGTCATAACACACATCAGGTTGGTCATTTCCTGGGCTACATACCTTGTATAGAATAGCATTATACAAACAAGTTCTTTTTACAGTCCCAGTACACTTATAATAACCATAAAATAATAGGACTGTAGCAACTTTTTCTCCTACCTCAGTGACTTGATGTATATACACTGGGAACAGTCCTCAGTCTGAGAAAGGTCAGTTGAAGTCCTTACTGTACAAGTCCAAATTTTAAGGAAAATGAGTCCTGCGATGAGTTTTCTCATGCTTTGGCCATGTGTGGACCAGTCAGCTTCTAGGTGTGACTGGAGCAGGGCTTGTCATCTTCTTCAGAGTCACTTTGCAGGGGTTGGCGAAGCTGCTCCCATCCACATACAGCTCACAGTCTACTGATGTTCAAGGATGGTCTCAGAGGTTGGGCCTGCTAGAATAAACTAAGTCCAATACTTCTACACAGTTATGTTCAGCTGGGCTCTCTGATACCGGGAGCAAGGTGGCGGGGTTTAGGGTGTTGCAAATTTCAATGGCTATGCGGGGATTTTCACATAGCAAGCTTTGTTACTTGGTTAATCTAGCATTTGTTAGCCAATGATGTTTTCATTAAAGTCACCACAGCATGGGGGGCCTTTAAGTTTAGGTTTTGCCCAAGAGTGAGCTTATCTGCCTCTTCTGCTAGCAGGGCTGTTGCTGCTAAGGCTCTTAAGCACAGGGGCCAACCCTTAGAAACTCCATCTAGCTGTTTGGAGAAGTAGGCTACCGGCCTCGGCCAGGGCCCCACAGTCTGGGTCAAAACTCCAACCACCTTTTTTTTTTTTTCTCTGACGCATATAGTGTACAAGGTTTTGTCAGGTCAGGTAGCCCCAGGGCTGGGGCCAACATGAGTTTTTCTTTTAACTCATGAGAAACTCATTGCTGTTGGTTGTAACAGATGCAGTTTATCCAATCTACATTTTTATTAACTGTCACCCACCCAAAATATTGACTCAAATCCTGTAATTATTTGATTTTGGGCTTTAAATTGATCTGGTATTCCCTGTGGGACTCCAGTTGCATCTAAATAGACATGAGAGTTGAAAGACCCATAAGGGGCTTCTCTCGCTTTATGGTGTCTTATTTTTCCTCCCTCTGGTTGATGAAATGCCAGGGTGAAAGGGATAGCCTTTCAAATGCCACTCCAGTTATTTAGCAGAGTGCCCAGTAAAGGTCCACCACAATACCACCACACATTCACTCAGGGATGAACAAGGGCTGACTGATTGATAAGCTCTTGAAAATTCTTAAGCTTACTGCATCCCTGCAGGTCTCCAAGGAACGCTAAGTTTCCTCCCTGTCGTGAGAGACACGAAGTGAACTTAGTATTGGGAGACGGAGGCTGGATGGCCCTCAGGGGCTGACCCGCAGGGTGTCAGACTTTGGGATATAGCAGAGAAAGCTTGGCACGACTTATTACTCCAGGCTGTAGAATCCTGGAAAAGAGCTGCCATGCAGCCCACGCCTGGTCGACTGGAGGACCACCTTAGTGGAAAGGGGACAATCTGGGCCTCTGGCCTGCCATGTGCACAAGCATAACAATTGCTTTTGTTTAAAATGCAGACGGAATATTTGATCCATTCCAACCAGGCATTTGCATCTTGGTATCCTGCTTAATTGCCAAAGTTTGTTTTAAGTCTTTCTATGATCCTCTAGTAAAATGAATGTATGATTTTAGGAAATTACAGAACCCGGTTGGGGTAGACTATCCTTGCTCTTTAGTGATCCACAGAACATTGGACCAACTACGGCATAAAAGCTCTACATCGAGGGGCAAGACTCCTGGTTGACACTGGAGTCTTTATCGAAATCTCCCTGGATTAAGTGGTCGCGACTTACTAATGCCCAGTCTGAGGAGAGTCAGGAGGGACAGAGGTACTTTTCTGAAGTAGAGAGCTGTCTTTGACTTGGCAAGTCCCCACAAGGTATAACAAGGCAAGCATTAAATGCAATAGTTTGAGGCAAAATTGACGTTTATGTTAACAACTAGATGGTCAGAAATAGAGCGAGGAAAGAAGAAAGAGTAATAGAATAGATGAAGGAGTTAAATTTTTCTTAGCTTTAGTTTGGTAGGGTTTTCTCCTGGGACTATGGCCCACGACTCTGCAGGGGGTGGCGCTTTCTTGACTCAGGTGTGATGAGTCCATCCCTTTTTCCCTGTACAAACAGCAGTCTCGGAGGTTAACAGCACAAGGTAGGGTCCTTCCTAGGCTGGCTCGAGTTTTCCTTCTTTCCACCCTTTGATGAGAACATGATCTTCAGGCTGGTACTGGTTTACTGGAAATTCTAGGGGTGGTACATGTGCTAAAAGACTTTTAGTTTTGAGGGAAAGGAAAGTGGAAAATAAGACAAGTATATAATTTTTAAGAAATTGACCTTTTGTTTTAAATGTGGGGACATCAGTGGTGGACTTTATAGTCCTTGGTGCCTTCTTACTGAGAAATTTCCTTTAGCACCTATTTTTATTAGTTTTTAGACCAAAGAAAGCCAAACACCTTTTTATATTTGACAACGCTTCCTGTATGTTTATACCAGATAAGCTAGATTTCACCTTTATATTAGTGTGTTATTAATGTTAAACTTAGTTTTAATAAAACTTTGTAGACATATTTATTTAATTTCTAATGTCTGATCATAAGGTAAGATTTTTATAGACTTTTTAAACCTTTTATAATTTTTGTTAAAGAGCAGGTTAGTGCTTTAAGAAAAACCCGTTGTGTTTTTATTTTAATGTTCAGTTCACAGAAAAACTGGATGATACGCCTTTAACTTTAGCCAATATGTTTACACACAGAATTTTCTTTACAATAAACATTTCAAAACTTGCTTAAACCTTCAAAACAATTTTTTTAACCTTTTAATGTAGGTAAAAATCCACATTCTTATGCCTCCTTATAATCGTTTTACCAAAGGTATATTTTACTTTTCTTATACACCTTGCCTATAAACTTTCTTCAATAGTTTTATATTCAGGAGGCCTAATTACTTTTAAATCATACAACATTTCTTAATAAATTTATTTTCCTAACACATTTTTTCATGACTCTAACATAATTCTTCGACATGCCTCAACTTTCTGACTTATTGCAAACATCCCTTTCTTTAAACAACTAGTTAATTTATTTCAGAACAAGAATTTTCCACATAACATTCCTTTTTATATAAATTCTGCCCCCCTTTTTTTCCTTTTTTTTTTGGAGGATGATAACCATTCTTTTCCAAAGCGAACTTCTTTTATGTCTGTGGACTAGACTGTCTAAGGCCACAAGATTAGAAGTTACTATAGTACATGTTACACTGTTAACTTTTAGCAAACTTTATTTTTGTTGAAAACCTTGTAAGTTTGGGATTTCAATTATCCTTTGCTATTAACCTTGTTTAGTCCAAATTAACTTAGAATTGGTATAGATGGCTTGTTTTTTATCTTTAATTACCCAGGAGGAACCATCTATCGTCCAGTCCTGAAGGGAGTTCCTCCTAGATTTGGCTCACCCTTTGTATGGTAATTAAGATTTAGATCCCCTGTTAGGAAACCTGCTGGGTTAAGGGAATTTTCAGTGGTTAATGTTAAATCATCTTCCCCACCCACCCCCCCCCACCCCCCCCCACCCCCCCCCCCCCCCCCCCCGCTTAGGATACTTCTGAACTGGTAGGGTGTGCTCACAATGAGGTTTCCTCTAAAAGTTATTTTTAAAATTTCTTCTGTTAGCAAAGCAGTTGCCGCTACAGATTGAATGCATTTGGGCCATCCGCAGGTTAGTAGGTTAAGGATTTTTGATAGGAAGGCCTCAGTGCTTTCGGGATACACCCTTGTTTAACACTGACAACAAAGTGGTATTGGAGTGTTATAGGGTTACGGAGAATACCTTTAATTATCAATTATAGGTTTTAAATTTACCTTGGTTTTTAACGGAATAGGGTACACTTTTTTTTCTTAACTACTTGTATATCTCTCTTTCTTTCTTTCTCTCTTTGATTTTCTTTCTCTCTTTGATTTTCTGTCTCTTTTTCTCTTTGACTTTCCTTTTGCCTCTGTCTCTTTCTCTCTCTCTGCCTCTCTCTCTCTCTCTCTGTTTCCTTAACTCCCTCTTTGTCTCTCTGTCTCTTCCTCTTTCTCTCTCTGCTGGTCTTTCCTTGCCTCTGCCAGCCACTTATGCTGCTGTTCTCTCAACCACTGTGGGGGGCGTCTAAAACCAGTTGTAGCCGAGTGTCTATGTACGGGAACTGGTCTGGGTGCCCTGGCTTACAGGTTACCTTGTGCCATACCTTTGAAACAAGGGACCTGTCCAGGATTCCTTCTGGGGGCCAACTCACTTCTAATGCTGGCCAGTCTATTTCACATAAAGTTCTAAGTTTTCCTGGTGTCATAGTAATACCATAATCTCCCTTAAATCCTTTCTTGAAATTTTTCAACATACTTCCTAGTGGGGTGGACTTACTTTGTGCCTGACCCATGCTTCTTCAAGACAAAACACCACGCTCACATCACACGCACACCACAAAACAAAGAATGGGTAAAAAGGGCACACACACACTTTTACAGTTTACGCCAAACCAGAATCAAAACCAAAATCAGAGTATCCGGAAATCCAAGCCAGGTCAAAACCAAAACCAAAGTATCAAGCAATCCAAGTCAAGTCAAAAACAAAAACCAAAGTGCCGATACGGGCATGCCATGGGTGATCAGGCCACGCTTCCACTCAAATGGAGTGGGCAAGTTCCAAAGACCAGACTTACCGAGTTTCAGATATCCAGACTCCAAGTGCCAGTTCCTTCCCGGTGTTCAGCCACTGCGTTGATCCTCCACAGGGGCCTGCCATGCGCTGCTTTGATGAGGCATTCCACCAGGGCAATTGCCTACCAGGGACTGCTCTCAGGATCCATGTCACTCAAGCTGGCTGGAGTCCCCCGCAGGGATGCTCCACAGGGCAGGCCTAAGCTACCTAAGGGACTGCCTTGACTGTGTTAATCACCTCGCTTCCCGGTCAGGGAACCAAGAAATGTAGCAGAACAAGCCACACACAAAACCCCTCAGACACCGAGTTAAAGAAGGAAGGGCTTTATTTGGCCAGGAGCTTTGGCAAGACTCACTTCTCCAAAAACCGAGTACCATGAGTGAGCAATTCTTGTCCCTTTTAAGGGCTTACAACACTAAGGGGGTCCACATGAGAGGGTCGTGATTGATTGAGCAAGCAGGAAGTACATGACTGGAGGCTGCATGCACTGGTAATCAGAATGGAACAGAACAGGACAGGGATTTTTCACAGTGCTTTTCTATACAATGTCTGGAATCTATAGATAACATAACCGGTTAGGTCGGGGGTCAATCTTTAACCAGACCCAGGGCACGGCTCTGGGCTGTCTGCCTGTGGATTTCATTTCTGCCTTTTAGTTTTTACTTTTTCTTTCTTTGCAGGCAGAAATTGGGCATAAGACAGTATGAGGGGTGGTCTCCTCCCTTAAAGGAACTCCCCAAACCTCCATGATTTAGCAGGAGACAAAGAGAAGGGTAATTACCCAGCACCTAGACCCATTTAGATTAAGTAAATTTACTGAGGCTCCAGAGGAAGGTCTTCAGGACTCAGACCTTAATTATAGATTAAAAGTAGTTAATCACTTATGTCTTTAGATGAATGCACACTTAACATGTAGACATATAGCTTAGAAGGTATATAAGCTCTGGAAAACTTTGTAATTTGGAGTTGGTCTGGTGATAACTTCCAGGCCTTGTCCCTGTAATCGGTTGCAGAAATAAAATCTTTCTTTCTCCCCAGTTCATCTGGATCTCGTTATTGGGCCATGAGAAATAGCAGCCCGACCCTCACTCTGGTCTGGGAACAAAATTTGGCCAGCCAGCCAGGAGAGACTGGGATGGTGCTGTGTTCAGCGGCTAGCAGCTTGCAATGAGACAATCTTCAGGAGGATCCCTGCAGCTGCTGATGAGATTTCCCAAAGACCCTCTTGAAGGCTGTTTCATGCACAAAATTGCACATCTCTTTCACTACTGGGGAAGAATGGAGATCAGGAGTGGATGCACTCAAAGGGTGAGTTAATCGCGAGCCTATTGTTTTCCTGTCTCAATTTGTTAAGCCATTTGTCCAGTACTGCCAAGGGAAGCAACAGGACTCATGCATACACCTGCTTTAAATTTTGGTTGACCAGCTTTTGAGTTGGTTTTGAGTCTGTTTTGCCTGAGTGCACTCCCCCTTTTGTTGCCCAAAATTTGTGTCCACTTATTTGTGTATCTGTCTTATACCCTTTGATATCATATAAACATGAAAATGGGAGGTATTGGGTCCATTGCTGCTGAGAGGCCTCTGGGAAGGAAAAATTTTTTTACGAGCTTAATGGCTAAAAGTCAGCTTAATTAAAAGCTAGCATTCAAGGTGTGTATATGTATATGCGCATATTGTATTTAAAAGGCCTTAATGGGCTGGGCATGGCAGCTCATGCCCGTAATCCCAGCACTTTGGGAGGCCGAGGCAGGCAAATCACGAGGTCAGGAGTTTGAGACCAGCCTGGCCAACATGGTGAAACCCCATCTCTACTAAAAAATACAAAAAAATTAGCTGGGTGTGGTGGCAGGCGCCTGTAATCCCAGCCACTCAGGAGGCTGAGGCAGGAGAATCGCTTGAACCCGGGAGGCAGAGGTTGCAGTGAGCTGAGATTGTGCCACTGCACTCCAGCCCAGGCAACAGTGTGAGACTTTGTCTCAAAAAATAAATAAATAAAAATAAAAGGCCTTCGTGTTTTTGTTTTCATGTTTGTTTATTTCTCTCCTAGGACCTTGTCTTTTTGAGCAAAGGTTTTTCTTCTCGGTTGACTGAATTCTGTTTTCTTCATTAATAGCTATTGCAACAGAAGCTACTCCAGGGTTTTTTTCTTATTTTCTTTTTCTGATGGAGAGTCTCTCTCTGTCGCCCAGGCTGGAGTGCAGTGGTGCGATCTCAGCTCACTGCAAGCTCCTCCTCCTGGGTTCACACCATTCTCCTGCTTCAGCCTCCCAAGCAGCTGGGACTACAAGCACCCGCCATATTTTTTGTACTTTTTAGTAGAGACAGTGTTTCACCATGTTGACCAGGATGGTCTTGATCTCCTGACCTTGTGATCCACCCGCCTTGGCCTTCTGAAGTGCTGGGATTATAAGAGTGAGCCACCGCACCTGGCCTACTCTAGGGTTTTTAAGAAAAAGTATAATTTAGACACTTTGTTTGAAAAAATATTTTTTAAGTGCATGGTAAAAGCTGGTCACATGGTCTAGCCTCATAATAAGTCTCCCTTTTGAAAACCCAAGATTAGGTATGGGCTCTGCCCAGAACTCAAAAGATCCAGTTAAAAGAGGAAAAACGAGGTCTTATGAATCTGTAAAATGTGCTTCTGTTGGCGTGCCTAATGCATCTATATATTTGTGTCTTGTGTACACCATGTTTCACTACTGAAAATATATAAAGGAGTTCTAATTAATTGGCTCAAAGAAAAATAAAAGCGCTTAAATGCTTTAACAGAACAAAGGAAAGACTAGTCAAATGCTTTTTCAAGTTTATGTGACTTAAGTAACATCTTTAATAAATAAGCTAGCTTTAAAAATTATTGGTAAAGTAATATTAGAAATGTCTTAGGAGTTGCCAGTGTACATTTTTGTTTGCATTTATTGATCAAGCAATTTCATACTTATCTCTGCTAAATACTAGAAGGTGTCAAAATTTGGCATAGAGGCTACAAAAGTATGACTCAGCCCAATACAGAATGATCTTTGCTTGTGTAATTTTTAATAAATGAAACATTAATATTGGTTTAATGAAGAAGCTACATCTTGAATTATTTAGTTAAATACCCAAACTTCTAATCTTGTGTTAGGCAGTCTAGTCCACAGACATGAAGGAAGTTTGTTCTGCAAAAGGACTGTTATCTTTGTTTCAAAGCTAAACTCTAAACTAAGTTAATGAACACGAATAGCTTGGAGGTTAGAAGCAAGATGGAGTCAGTTAGGTCAGATCATTTTCACTGTCTCGGTTATAATTTTTTTATTATACTTTAAGTTTTAGCGTACATGTGCACAACGTGCAGGTTAGTTACATATGTATACATGTGCCATGTTGGTGCTCAGTTATAATTTTGCAATGGCAGTTTCATAACTTTAAATGAAGACTATCACAGTTTTCATGAATAATCTAGGTAAATGATTAAAATAAATAATTAGATAAATGTAATGGGATAAATATTCATAAACAAACTTGTCATAATTTAGAATCTAAAGTTATATTAAACAACAGAGATTTTATTATTTGGTTATTTTCCAGTAAAAATATATTGTAGGAGCTACTCGGAAGGCTTAGGCAGGAGAATGGTGTGAACCCGGGAGGCAGAGCTTGTAGTGAGCGGAGATCACGCCACTGCACTCCAGTCTGGGCAACAGAGTGAGACTCCATCTCAAAAAAAAAAAAAAAAAAAAAAAAATATATATATATGGTAGGAAAGCATTCTAAAAATTGTGTCCTTTGTAAAGGGTAACTAATTTTTGTCTAATTCAAAACTTATTTAAAGGTTATATATAAAACAAGGTATTAAAGAAAAGAGAATTTATATAAGAAAGGATCTCGTATGGTAAATTGTTGCCATAAAGTAAAATAACTGGTTGTTTAAAGAAAGGGCTATTTAGGACAAGTCAGAAAGTTGAGGCATGTCAGAGATTGCCTGTGTAAGTCAAGAAAGAATTTATGAAAGGGAATTTACACAAGAAATGTTGTACAATTTAAAGGTGATTAGGCCTCCTAAATACTTTATTTAAAAAATTGCCTCTACGACTCTTAGCTGTAAAACTTGCCTGCTTTACAGCTAGGTACGGCCTAGGACACATGGAGTTAGATGCTGGAATAAGTCAGACTTACCTGCACTTCTGTCTAGGTTCTAGGCTCCACACTTAGTAGATAATTAAAATCCCAAACTTAGCAAGGTTTTCACAAAAGTAAAGTTTGCCAAGAGTTAAGAGTGTAACATGTATTTAAGACTGTTAAAGAAACAGTTCACATGCAAGCAGTGTAAGGAAGGTAAAATATACTTTTGGTAAAAAGATTATAACAAGGCATGAGAATGTGGATTTTTGCCTAAATTTAAAGGTTAAAGGATTGTTTTAAGTTGAACAAAATAAAGATTAAGGTTTAAGCAAGTTGTGGAAGGTTGATTGTAAAGGAAATTCTTTGTGTAAACATATTGGCTAAAGTTAAAGGTGTATCATCCAGTGTTTTTGTCAATTGAGCATTAAAATAAAAGCACACTGGGTTTCTCTTAGAGCACTAACCTGCTCTTTAACAAAAATTGTAAAGGCTTTTTTTTTTTTTTTTTTTGAGACGTAGTCTCACTCTGTTTCCCAGGCTGGAGATCAGTGGTGCGATCTTGGCTCTCTGCAAGCTCCACCTCCTGAGTTCATGCCATTCTCCTGCCTCAGCCTCCAAAGTAGCTGGGACTACAGGTGCCTGCCACCATGCCTAGCTAATCTTTTGTATTTTTAGTAAAGGGTTATAAAAGGTCTATAAAAATATTACCTTATGGTCAAACATTAAAATTGGGTAAATATGTCTATAAGGTTTTACTAAGAATTGGGTTTAACATTAATAGTACACTAATGTAAAGGTGTAATTGGCTTATTTGGTACAAAAATTATGCAGGAAGAATTGTCAAATATGAAACGGTGTTTGGCTTTCTTTGGGCTATATTTGTACGAATATGTTATTGGTATGTGTTCCAAAGTTATGGGAGACTCCTATAATTCTAATATATCTTAGTGTACATTATCAATAATAATTATAATTGTTATGTTAAGTTATTGTGTACCACAGAGGTAACAGATTTCCTTGTCAATTGTATCTTTAACTATGGCTACCCTAAAACTTTTTGTCATCCATAAACAATTGCTCTCCTCTTTTGGTCCTCTTTAGAAGGTGGTTTTATAATCAGTTATAAAGCTCTAACAGGTGCTCTTGAATGCAGGTTTCTGATAACTTTGGAGATTGTGACATCAGAACTGAGGAAAAATGTTCAGGACTTTTTTTTTTTTTTCTTGAGACAAGAGTCTTGCTCTGTCGCCCAGGCTGGAGTACAGTGGTGTGATCTCAGCTCACTGCAACCTCCACCTCCAGGTTCAAGAAATTCTCCTGCATCAGCCTCCCGAGCAGCTGGGACTACGGGCGTGTGCCACCATGCCTGGCGATTTTTTTGTATTTTTAGTTGAGATGGGATTTCACCATGGTAGCCAGGCTGGTCTCAAACTCCTGACCTCAGGCAATCCGCCCACCTCAGCCTCCCAAAGTGCTGGGATTACAGGCATGAGCCACCGTGCCAGGCCTCAGGACTCTTGAAGAGCTAAACTGCTCATTAATATCAAGCAGGACAGGAATTAACTGCATTAACTGAACTAATAGGAGACTGAAGTGATCTTTTGACTTTTTGCTTAAAATATTGCTAATTCTTTGTTTTGTTTTTCAGAGTCAAGGAAACTTTTCTTTTGAACTATTGACAGCTTTTAACAATTTAGTATACTCCCATGAACAAAATTTGAGCATATTTGTTTCTCTCTAGCTGATTTTCTCCAGAATTTGAAAACTATTTGTAAGTATTCTTAATCTATGGCAATATAGTTATTTGGATAAGTGCAATAAGAATCTGTTTTCTTTTGTAACAGGTCACAATTGGAAAAACTGATCATTTTACCAAGGCTTTGACTGGAATGGTGTGCTTTCCTTTACGAAATCAAACTTGACTTATGGAGCCAACGGAACCCCAAGTTGTCTTGGAACCTCAAGAGGAGAGAAATTCACCCAACACATAGGTATTTGATGGTACAAATCCATGACTGGGCTTGGCTTTAAAGTCTTATCTGAGATTCCTGCTGTGGAACAAAGTTCTATCAAAGCCAGTTTAAAAGGTCTATGTGAAAAATAATTATTCTTGCTGCAGTTTATGCAAATAATCTGGCCGGCTGCGCATAGTGGCTCATGCCAGTAATCTCAGCACTTTGGGAGGCCGAGGTGGGCAGATCACAACGTCAGGAGATAAAGACCATCCTGCCCAACATGGTGAAACCCCTTCTATACTAAAAATACAAAAATTAGCTGGGTGTGGTAGTACGTGCCTGTAATCCCAGCTACTTGAGAGGCTGAGGCACGAGAATTGCTTGAACCTGGAGGTGGAGGTTGCAGTGAGCCAGGATTGTGCCACTGCACTACAGCATAGTGACAGACTGAGACTCTGTCTCAAACAAACAAACAAACAAATAATCTGGCCAAGTATAATAAAGCAAATTGGTCCTATCATGATTTGTCTCTAGTAAAAATGGGAAACTGGAGACAGAAAAGTTATGTTTCAAAAACTATAGTACACCTATTGTTAAATTCTAGTCTTGCCTGATGTTTTTCAGTTTTTATTACTTTCTACAGTTTGGATGAAGTTCTAATTTTTCTGGCTACAGGTCTCCAAAATAATGTTTTCAATTTTTTCCTCTTTCGTTTCCTTTTTCCCCATTCTTTCAATTGGAAATCACCGAAACTTAAGCTGTGCTTACTTAAAGCCCTGTGAACTAAACAACTTAAATTTCAGAAGAAAACAGCAGCAACCTATTTATATGTTGCTGTTGCATACTATTATGCTGTTGCAAACTATTTAAATGTGTTGCTGTTGCATACTAGTATGTTTCAACAGGTGCTGCCTCTAAGCCCCAAAGCAGAGAGTGCTACCAAGAACAAATCGACCTCTTCCACTCCAGTGCTGTGTTCGGTGCCCCGTAACGATGACCCTCTCTCAGCAGTAAGTAGCCAGAAAGGTTATGATGCCCCATCTCCCTACAATCCTCGTGATAAACAAATATACAAGCATGATAGATATCATGTGCAAATTGACAGTGGAGATTGTGGCAGGCGGATCTCACTAAAGCAGGCTTCTGTAACAACTATTTCAGTATTGACTGAGTGGTTAAGTTAAATATTAAAAGCCAGTGGCCCTTATACAAAGGCTGGGATGGAACAAAAGCCCACCAGGAGTTTTGCGTAGGCCTTTCCTGGGCCTTAAAGCATGACAAAATAATGAAGGAATTCTTCACAGGACCCATTTAGGATTAAACAAGTTTTATCATGAGTCTGAAGAAGCTTTCCAGGCCTGCACAAACAAGTTTATTGGAGGTCTGAAGGAACTCCCTAAACCTCCATGATTTAGCAGGAGACAAGATAAGGGTAACCACCCCAGCACCTGGACCCATTTAGATTAAGTAAATTTACTGATGCTCCGGAGGAAGATCTTCTGGACTCAGACCTTAATTATAGGTTAAAAGTAGTTAATCACTTATGTCTTTACATGAATGCACACTTACACGTAGACATATAGCTTAAAAGGTATATAAGCTCTGGAAAATGTTGTAATTTGGAGTTGGTCTGGCAATAACTTCCAGGCCTTCCCCCTGTAACTGGTTACAGAAATAAAAACTCTCTCCCCAATTCATCTGCATCTCATTATTGGGGCACAAGAAATAGCAGCCCAACCCTCAGTTTTGTCCGGGAACACTAGAATTACCAGCTGAGCCACAGTAGCTTGCCTGTAAATGCTCTTTATCAAGTTGAGGAAGGTCCCCTCAATTCCCATTTTCTGAATTTTTTAAATAATAAATTTAAAAACTGTGTGTTAAACTTGTGATGTTAAATTTTGTCAAGTATTTTTTCTGCATTGATTTATATGATTATATGATTTTTCTTCTTTTTCCTTTTAATGTGGTTGATCGTTTTGATTGTTTTTCAAATAATGAACCATCTATGTTTCCTTACAATAAATTCTATTTGGTTATGGTGAATTAATTCTTTTTATGAAATGCTGAATTCTATTTGCTAATATTTTATTAAGAATGTCTGCACCTACATCAAGTAGAGTTTTATGGATGGAAATTAAAAGAAAAGAAGTTTGGGGCTGAACATGGTGGCCCCTGCTGTAACTGCCCAACAGGTTCACCTTGCCCACTGCCTAGACAGAACCGGTTTATCAAGACAGGGGAATTGCAAAACAAAAAGAGTAATTCATGCAGAGCTGGCTGCGCAGGAGACAGGAGCTTTATTATTACTCAAATCAGTCTCCCTGTGCATTCAAGGACCAGAGTTTTTAAGGATAATTTGGTTGGTGGAGTGCCAGTGAGTCGGGAGCGCTGATTGGTCAGGTTGAAGATGAACTCATAGGAAATCTAAGCTGTCCTCTTCTGCTGAGTCAATTCCTGGGTCGGGGCCACCAGAACAGATGAGCCAGTTTATCGATCTGGGTGATGCCAGCTGATCCATCCAGCGCAGGGTCTGCTGAATATCTCAAGCACTGATCTTAGGTTTAACTATAGTGATGTTATCCCCAGGAGCAATTTGGGAAGGCTCAGAATCTTGTAGCCTCCAGCCGCATTACTCCTAAACCATAATTTCTAATCTTGTGGCTAATTTGTTAGTCCTGCAAAGGCAGTCTAGTCTCCAGGCAAGAAGGGGGTTTGTTTTGGGAAAGGGCAGTTAGTTAGCATTATTAACTAGTTCCCTCAACCATAAACATCTTGTAACCAAGAGTGCCCAACCCCCTGGGAATATAACCCAGCAGATTTGGCTTTTTCTGGCCTTTATTCAAGATGGAGTCACTCTGGTTATGTTGCCTGACACAAGTGCACAGAGACTGATATGCTCAAAGGGAAGATGATGTGAAGACACATGAGAAGACAGTCACGTAACGCCAAGGTTTACCACAAGCATCTGCACCAAGAATTCGATGGATGGGCCTTTAGGAACTCCCAACCAATTTCCATTAGCCTCCCAAACCCTTCTCAGAATAAACATATAATTTTAAAAACAGTTTTGAGGTTCAGTACCCAGTATCTTTTTTCCAGTCCTATTGCCTCCTTTATAGCCGTATTTTATATATATACACTTTTTTTTTTTTTTTTTTGAGACAGAGTCTCACTCTGTCACCCAGGCTGGAGTGCAGTGGCACGATCTCGGCTCACTGCAACCTCTGCCTCCTGGGATTAAGCAATTCTCCTGCCTCAGCCTCCCGAGTAGCTGAGCCACACGCCGCCACACCCGGCTAATTTAGTTTCACCATGTTGCCCAGGCTGGTCTGGAAGTCCTGAGCTGACGCAATCCACCCTCCTTGGCCTCCCAAAGTGCTGGGATTACAGGCGTGAGCCACCGCGCCTGGCCCAGTCCTATTATAGTTTTTAGCTGCCCCAAGAGGACAGGTTTACATTGTCGAAATGCAATCCACTTCAAATTGAACCACAAGCATAACTTTTAAAAAATGTTCTGTAGCTGACAGCCTTTGCATAAACTGTGTCAGTGAGAACATTATGTCAGTGGGAGAGATCTGATTTCACCAACCGGCATCTTGCCTTTGCCTTTAGCCTTCAAGCTACCTTTAATTATTCCTGGACTTCTGGGCCAAGCTAACTTTGGGAGGCATTTAGGTTATAGGTTAAATGATAATGGCCCTTCCCCAAACTTTACGCTAAATGACCACCAGGCTAAGAAAATAGAGGAGGCTGAATTCTGCTAAGGATTGCCAGCCATTATTCCTGAGGTCACAAAATATGCAACTTCTCCAATTACTCCTGCAGACACCATCACTATGGTAGAACCTAAGATTGGCCTTTTGAGATATCTTTTCAGGTTTTTTTGCATGTCTGACACCTGGCTCCACCTGGACCTACCAACTGCTCCTGTGGCCCCACCTGGAAGCAAATCCGCGCAAGAAGACAGCTTCAACTCCCTGTGATTTCATCTCCAACCCAACCAATCAGCAGCAAGCACCCATTGCCTAGCCACCTCTGCTCCTACCCCTAAACTGTCTTTGAAACTACTCCTCAGAGACTGATTTGAGTAATTATAAAACTCCAGTCTTCCTTTCAGCCAGCTCTGCATGAATTAAACTGTTTCCCCATTGCAATTCCCCTGCCTTCATAAATTGGCTGGCTCTTATCTGGGCAGCAGGCAAAAAGAACCCATTGGGGGATTACATAGCCACTCCTCATCGGAGAAATTTCTACTGGCTCTTCTTCCAGCCTCAACTCTCTCTGGCTAATCTTTCTCTCTATATAGCCTTCACTTCTTTTCATCTTTCTCTCTTCTTTCCTCTCCTAGGAGCAAAACAAAATTTCTCCTGGGCCGCATAGTTTGGCAATTATCTTTTGTTGCCTTGGCTGCAGCTACTATGCCATCAGCTCCCAACTCCTAACTTCAATGAACCAAGGAGGTATTTTTCTTAAACAAAGACCACTCCAACCCTGAAGATTGGAATTTCACCACTGCCTGTAAGGATAACAAGCTTTAATCTGGTTTCTACATGTGGTTTTTGTTTATTTTGTTCCTGTGATTATAAACTGTAATGAAAAAAGAAAATGTTACTGTAATACTTGCTTTATCATGTATTTATCCATGTATCCAACCTTCTTTCTATCCTATCCATCAATCCATCTTATATTCTGGATACTCTTTTTTTTTTTAAGAGACATGGTCTCACTATATTGTCCAGGCTGGTATCAAACTTCTAGGCTCAATCAATCATCCCACCTTGGTCTCCCAAAGAGCTGGATTACAGGCATGGGTCACTGCGCCAGCATCTGGATACATTTCAAAGAAAATTGTATACATTGGTACACCTTCCCCTAAACACTTTAATATGAATATCATTAACTAGAGGTGACATTTTATTTATATTTTTTCCTTTTGAAGTCATATTAGCATATTATAAAATGCACAAGTTTTTTGTGCGTGTGTGAGATGGGGTCTTACTCTGTCACCCAGGCTGGAGTGCAGTGGCACCATCTCGGCTCACTGCAACCTCCACCTCCTGGGTTCAAGCGATTCTCATGCCTCAGCCTCCCGAGTAGTTAAGACCACAAGCAAGTGCCACCACACCCAGCTAATTTTTGTATTTTTGTAGAAATGGGGTTTCACTATGTTGGCCAGGCTGGTCTCAAACCCCCGACCTTAAGTAATCTGCCCACCTCGGCCTCCCAAAGTG
This sequence comes from Gorilla gorilla gorilla, assembly GCF_029281585.2. Taxonomy (NCBI): domain Eukaryota; kingdom Metazoa; phylum Chordata; class Mammalia; order Primates; family Hominidae; genus Gorilla; species Gorilla gorilla. The sequence continues at coordinate 35,074,089 of NC_073228.2, read as the reverse complement.
CTGGGATTACAGGTGTGAGCCACCTTGCGCCCTGGGCTGTAGTGTTATTTTTGTGGCAAAAAAATTGAAACCCTAAAATTCTGACTGCAGTGGAAGGGTAAGTGTATTTCAAGCCCTAGTGATACAGACCAACTTGGAAGCTTCAGACAGGAAAAGTTTGCTACATAGTTATTTATTTTTAACTAAGCATGTGCTTTTATGTATCTCCCAAATGGCATGGAACACCTGCACACTGCAGCCTGGAGCTCCTGGGCTCAAATGATCCTCCCACCTCAGCCTTCTGAGTAGCTCGGACAGCAGGCACGTGTCACCACATCAGTTAATTTTTGTTATTTTTTGTAGAGAGGGGGTCTCAATATGTTGCCCAGGCATTATGGATTTTATGCATTCGGGACCATCCCATGCTTAAAGCATGACAGAACCCGGCGGCATATTTTTCTCTGCCACAGCTTTCAGCGCAGGGGCACCTCACAGGCAGGGCGGGGTCAAGGCTCTGTCCAGACAATGGCTGCAGAGTAAAAAGCACTTCCATTTATGGGGGTCAAGGGCGAGGGGAGGGAGAAAGGAGCAGGGAAAGAGGAGAAGTGGCCACATGTACTTTGATTTGTTTTTTGCTTTTTGTCACATGTACTTTTGAAGCAGTATTTAGAAGTAGCCTCTCCTACAGCCCCTGCTGTAGCTTGTCTCCTAGCTGTGAGGTGAGTTATTCAGTACCCTCTAACGTAAAAATGACCTTCAGACAGACAGACAGACAGACACACACACACACACACACACACACACACACACACAGAGGAAAACATCTCTGTCATCCACTTTTTCTTCCTTTCCCGTCCCCAGACCCTCGATTCTCTCTTTAAAATGACTGCTGTGAAGATAACGTAACACAGAGTAATACTAATGACAAATTATCAAAAAAGAAAAAAAACAAAATAAAAATCTTTATTAGTGTTTTTTAAAATGACGTAAAAGACTATGGGAAAAAATGCCAACAATAGTTATGTATAACTTTTTTGTTCATATTTCCAAAACGTTTATAACATACATAACTTTAAAAGAAAAATAATTTTAAAAATACATATCTGAAAATGAAATCCCGCTGTTTGCCAACGACCAGCTGGCTTAATCTGACTTCGCAGATGTAGCAGTGTTGGAAAACGTCAGTTCTTTTGCTGAGGGAAGGAAGAGATGGGAGGGGTAGAAAGGGCGGTGGTTATTCCCTTTAGTATTTCGATCCGGTCACACAACCTAAATCCAACATCTGCATCAAATGTCTCCTTTCCGAAATACTCTCCCTAAAATGACAGAGAACCTGGCCAGGCGGACAGAACGGCCCCTGCGCATTTGCAGGGGTCCTGGTGGGCTTGCCGGGCAGAGGGCGTGCGGGTCTCAGCAAGCTGCCTGGTCCGCCCAGGCCCCGCCCCCGGCCCATTCAGGCCCCGCCCCCGACCCGCCCGGCCCGGCCGGGCCCGGCCCCGCCCCGTCCGCCTCCGTCACGTGATGGGGCGCCGGGTCCCCCCTGTTGCTGATGCTGCGGTGCGGTACTTGTCATGGAGCTGGCACTGCGGCGCTGTCCCGTCCCGCGGTGGTTGCTGCTGCTGCCGCTGCTGCTGGGCCTGAGCGCAGGTAGGTTCAAGCAAGAGGCGCACCAGCTGCCATGCCTCTTTTTTCTCCAGGCGTGAGAGTTTGTTACTGGGTTTGTGCTTTTGAAAACATGTCTCTTTTCCCCGGTTCTTACCGTGTGTAATTATATTGCTTTTGAATCTCACTCTTTTTTTTTTTTTTTTCCTTAAAAAATTCAAAGTGCTATTTTTGTCCTTTTCTGGCTCTGGGTGGTCTGAGTGCTTTCGTTCTCTCCTACGCCTAGATAGAAGCTGTGTGCAGAAATGTATGATTTGGGGAAACTGCTGGTCAATGAGGTTTCCCCGATTCCAAGGCCGTGATTGGCTGCTAAATGAGGATATAAAGTCGTTTTATTTTAAGCTGAAATATGCGGTCAAAAGTACCCTTAAATCCTACCACGAATGGGACATTTCATTGAGATAAGGCCCTTTCTTTTCTTGATCAAAACAAACAAGATAACATCTTCCCCCACAGCGATCTTTTTTGGCAAAAAACAGATTTGTGTTTAATAGGATGACTTGCAAATTGATTTTCAGCAAAACCTCTCCTAGTCTGAAGCAAGCCCTGAGAATTGGAACTGGCCAGAAGCTTGCCTTGTGACCTTAGGCAAGTTGTTGAACAGTTCTGTTTTCCTTTTCTAAAATGGGGATCATCTGGCCCTTAGGTGAGTGTCTGGGAGATTTTGTAAAATAAGTAGCTCTGCCAATTTTACCATTAGTCACTGCCAGGCAAGGGAGAAGTGCCTGGGGTTAGGTCAAAAGGGACCTGCGCCTTATCTGTCATTCTCAAGGGAGCGCAGCCTTATCTGTTATTGTCAAGGACAATATAATCGTGTGTTACTTGTATATAGAACCTTATAGCTAAGTCTGTGATGTTTTAGTCATCTGTTTTGCTCCTCAGGACACTTTCTGATTTTCTTAATCTCCATTGTTGTTTTGTTTTGAGTCAGGGTCTCGCTATGTTGCCCAGGCTGGTCTGGAACTGCCTGACTCAAGTGATCTTCCTACTTCAGCATCCCAAGTAGCCGGGACTGCAGGCACAGGCCACCACCCTGGCTCTTTCTTATTTACAAGACGTTTTCTCATTGTCTTCCTCTCTACTCCTGTCTCTTTAGCTGTTGGGACCAGTGTTCTTTTACTGACCAATGGGGCTTGAAATTTGAGAAGGGAGGAAATAGAAGGCTGAAAACTCCAGTCACCGAGGGGATCCCTCCCATCATCTTTTAACATCAGCCCCTCTACTTTTTTTTTTCCCAGAGTGGTTTTGGAGGGAAAAAAAAAAAGATGCTATAACTTGGAAATTGTTACGTTAGCAAAAAGTGACAAAGAAAATGTATTTAGCCTACTCTTTTCTAAAACATATTTTGTGGATGCTAGAAAAGTTAAGTAAGGAAAATTGGAGTTAGGGGATTATAGGATACGTATATTAAACACACATACACAGATATATATCGTTCAGTTTAAAAAAATCATCTACATGAGTTAGGAAAATTGCCCTTTTTCATATTTGTTGTAGCTCTTTCTTTGCTGTTTGCCTTTTTATTTTTGATTTACAGAAATTTTGTTGTATAGAAATATAACAAGTTTCTGTTCTCACCTCCATCATTGTTTCTTTTGTACAGTCTCTGGGGTTTGCTTAGATTCTTTCCTCATCCAGACATTAGAAATATATTTAACTATATTTTTGTATTTTTTTAATGTTTAAAGTTTAAAATTTAATTGCTTGATCCTCATGGAACTTATTTCGTTTATAGTGTTGAAAGGACCTAAATTTCTCTTTTTTTCTCCAAAAAAGGTAATTGTTGCTCCATTACTGTATATTGAATATTCTCAGCCCCACTAATTTGTGATGCCTCTTCACTCATGTTTTTTGTTTGTTTGGTTGGTTGTTTTTTTGTTTTTTTGAGATAGGGTCTCCCTCTGTCACCTAGGCTGGAGTGCACTGGTGTGATCACAGCTCACTGCAGCCTCAACCTACTGGGCTCAAGCGATTCTCCTACCTCTGTCTCCCGAGTAGCTGGGACCACAGGCGTATGCCACAATGCCCATCTAATTTTTGCATTTTTTGTAGAGATGGGGTGTTGATATGTTGCTTAGACTGGTTTCGAACTCCTATGCACAAGCTATCAGCCTGTCTTGGCCTTCCAAAGTGTTGGGATTACAGGAGTGAGCCACCAAGCCTGGTGTCTTACTCATGTATTAAATATGATATAAAAACCAGTATACTGCATTCTGAGATTTTTACTTTTTTACTCAAAATATAAATCTCTCTTGTTTTTACAGAATTATAAAAGTATTTCCTGTAATCCCAGCACTTTGGTAGGCCTAGGCGGGCAGATCACCTGAGGTCAGGAGTGCGAGACCAGCCTGACCAACGTGGAGAAACCCCATCTCTACTGAAAATACAAAATTAGCGTGGTGGTGCATGCCTGTAATCCCAGCTACTTGGAAGGCTGAGGCAGGAGAATCGCTTGAACCCGGAAGGCGGAGGTTGCGGTGAGCCGAGATTGCGCCATTGCATTCCAGCCTGGGCAACAAGAGCGAGACTTCGTATCAAAAAAAAAAAAAAAAAAAGTGTTTCATATTTATTGTTAAAAATCCAAACATTACAGAAAGGTGTAGAGGAAAAAGTGAAAGCCCCTGGCCTCCTATGCCGCTATTAAGTTTGGTTTCTTTTTTCATAGCCGAGGTTTTTTCCTTATTCCTGCAATGTATTGGGGTGGATAAATTACCAAACTATAAAACAAATCATCTCTAGCCTAGCATGGCTGTCTCTACCAGGCTTGGAATTTACCTGTACATTAGGCACTCTTCTGGAGAGTGAAATTGAACTTCTGTTTCAGGAGCTGTCATTGACTGGCCCACAGAGGAGGGCAAGGAAGTATGGGATTATGTGACGGTCCGCAAGGATGCCTACATGTTCTGGTGGCTCTATTATGCCACCAACTCCTGCAAGAACTTCTCAGAACTGCCCCTGGTCATGTGGCTTCAGGTAAAGTAGCTTCCCAGCCTGGCCTGAGGTCAAGGCCAAGTCTCCTCTGTGTGGCTCTTTGCTTGCTTTTTGGGCTGATGTCTCAGCAGTGAAGGGCCGATTTGGTCCAGCAGTGTGACCTGGGGGTTCGGCGTGCTTCTGAGATAGGCTGAGGCAATGGTATAGCCAAGGAGGCTAAATCAGAGGGCGAGGGGGTTCTAGCCTTTTGCCAGAGTCTCTTTATATTTCCAGACGGTCACAAGAAGGCTCACTGAAAACTCCTGATGATACATTTGAATACATAGTGATAGAAAGTGTTTTGAGGCCGGGCACAGTGGCTCATGCCTGTAATCCCAGAACTTTGGGAGGCCGAGGTGGGTGGATCATATGAGGCCAGGAGTTCGAGACCAGGCTGGCCGACATAGTGAAACGCTGTCTCTACTAAAAATATTTAATACAAAAATTATCCAGGCATGGTAGCACATACCTATAATCCCAGCTACTCAGGTGGCTGAGGCATGAGAATTGCTTGGACCCGGGAGGCGGAGGTAGCAGTGAGCTGAGATCGTGCCACTGTGCTCCAGCCTGGGCGACAGAGCAAGACCCTATCTCAAAAAAAAAAAAGAAAAAAGAAAAGAAAGTGTTATGGAAGGTTCCAAAGCAAAGACCTGAGGTAGCCTGACCCTCCCTTCCTCTCCACACAATCCTTTCCTGAACCCTAACTTCTTACCCCCAGAAAAGCTGATCTTTTGAAGGGACTGCTACAAGCCTTCTGCACCTTCGTGTGACTGTTGCGCCTTCCCCCTTTCCCTGAGTGTGTTTGCATTTTACCCTTGAGCTCTGATTGTAGGATGGAAGGCAGGGAGCTGGTTGAAAGATTTGTAGGGACAGGCAGAGGCTCTTTTCTGGCATTTCTGAAATATCTGTCCAGAGATGGCCCACCCCCACCCGGAAGACCACCCACCAGGGAGGAATTAAGGAACATGGTCTTGCCTCTGGAAAATGTAGGCATGGCCCAGCTGGAACCCTGGGCCCCTCATCAGTAAATAGGGACCCAGGTGCTCACCTCCATAGGATGCTACTGGGACGTCTTCCAACAATGCTGGTATTTATAAGCAGACTCCCACCACCTGGGTTTTGCCTCCCAGGATGGTCGATGCAGACTTTCTGGTGAGAGAGAGTGAAAATGAGCAGTTTTCAGGGAGGGGCCTTTCTCTTTTGGAATTATCACTTGTGCCACCTCTGAGGGCTAGAGCTGAGGCTCAGCCCCAGGTGCGGATATGATAATAATGCAGAAAAAGAACCCTTGTATGTCAGCCTGGGGAGCCCTGTTCACCTCCGGTGGCTGGAGACAAAGGTGCGGCACAATTGGCAGGGAGAGCCAGGCCGTGGACAAGCTCAGGCCTGCCGTCAGGGGCCTCGGGTTTTCAGTGCCTACCTGCCACTTAGAGCCATGGCAAGATACTTCCTCCTCTGGGCCTTGGCTGTCTAATCTGGGAGATTTTGGTGGTTTTCAAACTTTTTGTTCATCAGCAGAACTTTTCTTTTTTTTTTTTTACCCCCAAATGAAAGCTTACAAAGGGAAGACAAAGCAGACAAAAGCACAAGTGCTGAGGCTGAGGCTTCTCCTTTGAAGTTTATCAACTGAAGAGAATAAATTGCTCTTCACTTACCCAGAGACCCAAGAGAGAAGAAGAAAGATTATGCGTACAGAAGAAATAACTAATTTAGATGAAAAGGAGATCTATTTTAGCAGCCTACTGAGAACATGGTGCTGACTTCTCTCGGGGGAATCTTTGAGAATCGAAGTCATGTCTTCTGAGTGGGTTAGCAAACTATGTTAGGGACACTTTCAAGTCTTCGAAGCGTTTCACTTGGTCCACTGACACACTGACTGTGTCTCAGAGTTTCTGGATAGCCCTGGGCCATGCTAGCACCCTATCCCAAAGTTCTAGACAAAAAAGAGGTTTTACAATAGGATATATTCACGTAGAACAGAGGCTTCCTCCAGCCAGCATCTCATTGCCTTTTGAGGAGAGGGGAATGAGGAGAGAGGAGAGGGAGAGGTCATCTTCTGCTGTCTCCCTGGCTTACCAGAAGCAGAGGAGAACTGAGATTTCTCCCACAAAGACCCAACCCCTAGGATTTCCAGCTTTTCTCCTTTTGCTTTGATCCTACCTCATCCTAGTAAGTCCATTAGGAAAAAGGAACCCAGCTTTCATTGGAGGGTAGATCCCTGGCTTTAATTTATTGCATATTGCATTATAAATATTTTTCAATGTTGCCACATCATTTTTCATAGTTCATGATTCTAAGTGGCAGTGTAGCATTCCACGCAGTAGATGTGGTATGGTTGCCTAACCTGTTCCCCTATTTGGGGGACGTTTGAGTTGCACCCTTACTTCTGTTATTTTTAATAGGACTGCGGTTAACATCTTCATCCGGTTTGTGAACTTTTTACTGCTTAGGAAATCTTAAGATACAAAGGGCATATGATCAGGGGGATGTATAGCCTTCCAGTTTTATCAGAGTTAGGTTGGTCCAGGTTCAAAACATTAGTGTTGTAAAGTCTTTCCCTTTTGGGGCCCTCTTGCTGTTGCTAGTTACCCTTTAGCCCTGACTCTATCTTGTCTTTTTTTTTTTTCTTTAGATTTCCCTACACAAATTGCCCTGGCTTTTGTTTTGCCCAAGGTATTCCCTTTCATCTTTTTTTTTCTTTTTCTTTTTTGAGATGAGGTCTCGCTCTGTCACCCAGGCTGGAGTGCAGTGGCACAGTCTCGGCTCACTGCAACCTCCACTTTTTGGGTTCAAGTGATTCTCGTGCCTCAGCCCCCCGAGTAGCTGGGACTACAGGCGCGCGCCACCACACCCGGCTAATTTCCTGTTCTTAGTAGACGCAAGGTTTCACCATGTTGGCCAGGGAGGACTTGAACTCCTCTCGAACTCCTGACTTCAAGTGATCTGCCTGCCTTGGCTTCCCAAAGTGCTGGGATTACAGGCGTGAGCCACCGCGCCCGGTCCCCATTTCGTCTTTTCATATCTCCCTTTCCTACCCATCCTGCTAGTGCACAGAGAGGCCATATCCTTTTATTCTAGGTCCTCTGCCCTTTCACTCGCCTCAGCTGACAGGGCCCTCCTCATAGACTCCCCACCTCAATTGGCCCCTGGAGTTGTCCAGAAAAAGCACTGACCATCTTTTCCCCTGACCACCTCCCAAAGGGCCTCCTCTTGTCTCAGTTAGAAAGCCCACCCAACCTGTCCTATTTGCCTCTTAGTTTCTTTTTTCTCTGAAGCCCTCAGAGCCCATAGAACTGCCCCCAACACCGAGCTGTGGTTCAGAATCCTGCCTTTCCCTCTCCCATGGATGCTCACAGTATCGAACTCTCCCTGCCCTGGGACTTTAGAAACTGCTGCATTATATCCACAGAATCTGCTTGATCAAACTGCTTCTAAGTCTGGGTCCCTTATCAATCCACAGGGACTCTGAAGAGTCTCCCATCTCCTGGGGAGAGGGTGATGGAGGAAGAGTCAGAAGGCCCAGTGTCTAGTCCTGTTAGAGCTCCTTCAGGTCAGCAAGGCCTACGGCAGGCCAAGGCTCCAGCTCAGAAAATCAGGAGGCAGCTGGGTGTGATGGCTCACACCTGTAATCCCAGCACTTTGGGAGGCTGAGGCGGGAGGATTGCTTGAACCCAGGAGTTCGAGACCAGCCTGGGCAACATGGTGAAAGCTCACCTCTACAAAAAATACAAAAATTAGCCGGGCTGGGCATGGTGGTGTGCGCCTATAGTTCCAACTACTTAAGGGGGCTGAGGCGGGAGGATCACTTGAACCCCAGAGGTAGAAGCTGTGGTGAGCCGAGATTGCACCACTGCACTCCAACCTGGGTGACAAAGTTAGACTCTGTCTGAAAAGAAAAGAAAAGAAAAGAAAAAATCAGGAGTCAGGAACATTCCATTGAGGACCTCTTAGCTCAGCTCTGCTCCTTTCAGAGAAAAACCTCAGCAGTTACTAGGGGAGCTTTGCTAATGTGGAAGTCCCTGGTTCACTGGAGAAATTGTGTCTTTTGTGCAAATTGACCCAGCCATCACTAACTCATAAACCATCTATAGCAAATGTGGTCATTCATTGTAAAGACTAAGATCTGACTAAAATTTTTGTTTGTTTCTTCTCTCTTCCACAGGGTGGTCCAGGCGGTTCCAGCACTGGATTTGGAAACTTTGAGGAAATTGGGCCCCTTGACAGTGATCTCAAACCACGGAAAACCACCTGGGTACAGTGAGGACAGTCCTGAGCTAAACCTTGCCCTGTGGCCTCTCAGAGGCCCTGCCCAACTCTGGGAGGGGCCACAAATGTAGCAATCCCTCGCTGTCCTTTTCCTTTTCCTGTGACTACTGAGGCCATGGGCACTTGTCCGCAGGCTTCCTCTCTGGCCTAGCTTCTCTCCCATTTCTCAGGACAGCTTATCTTGCACCAGTCTGCCTCGCCTTCTCCAAAACAACCCCTCTCTCCAGCTGCCTTCAAAAACTTACTACAGCAGACACCTGGGACCCTGTGTTATGCACGCTGGCCATCTCCACGGTCTCAGACACCATGGTTGCACCCTCCAGCCACAGCCCCCAGTCCTTTTCTCTCTCTCCTCTCCTCCTACTTGTATCTTGACTTCCCCTTTCATTGTCTCTCTTGCTGCCCTTCTCACACCTCCCCCTCATTCTTATCGTCTCTTCCTTCCCTCACCCCTCTGTGGTCAACTCCCATATCCTTCTCCCTTTACAGCCTTGCCAAACCCAGCCTTGGGTCACTCCCACTGTCCACCTGCTTAGCCCTGACGCCCAGGCTGCCCATGGGCACAGGGCACACCCACCCTGGGGCTGCTGCACAGCGTGGGCCCCACTCAGGGCTTGTGGCTGTTCCTCTCTCTGTGCTCCGGCTCTCCCGGCTGCACCTATTGCTATGAATGTTCTCCACTTTCCTCAGTGCTCCTCCTCCAGCCTCCCTCTCGCATTAGAAGCTAAGCTTTCTGGTCTTTTTTTTTTTTTTTTTTTTGGAAATGGAATGTCCCTCCGTCACCAAGGCTAGAGTGCAGTGGCACGATCTCAGCTCACTGCAACCTCTGCCTCCTGGGTTCAAGCGATTCTCCTGCCTCAGCCTCCCGAGTAGCTGGGATTATAGGCATGCGCCACCACGCCCGGCTAATTTTTGTATTTTTAGGGCAGACGGGGTTTTACCGTGCTGGTCAGGCTGGTCTTAAACTCTTGACCTCGTGATCCACCTGCCTCAGCTTCCCAAAGTGCTGGGATTACAGGTGTGAACCACTGTGCCCGGCCGCTTTCTGGTCTTTCTTTGTTTTTTTTTCTGCTTTTTTTGTTTTTGAGACAGTCTTGCTCTTTCGCCCAGGCCAGAGTGCAGTGGCGCTATCTCGGCTCGCTGCAAGCTCCGCCTCCCGGGTTCACACCATTCTCCTGCCTCAGCCTCCCGAGTAGCTGGGACTACAGGCGCCCGCCACTGCGCCTGGCTAATTTTTTGTATTTTTAGTAGAGATGGGATTTCACCGTGTTAGCCAGGATGGTCTTGATCTCCTGACCTCGTGATCCTCCTACCTCAGCCTCCCAAAGTGTTGGGATTACAGGCGCGAGCCACCGTGCCTGGCCTCTGGTCTTTCTTAAGTGCTTCCTACTCTTGCCTCAGGGTCTTTGTACATGCTGTCCTCCTGGCCTGTGCCTTTCCTGTGCTTGGTTCCAACAGAAGTCTCACTTCCAGGAGTGGTTGTAGAGTCATCCTCTACCTCCACTCCCCACCCCCATTGTCCCCAAGCCTCCTAGAACTAAAAGGGCCATATGAGTGAGGACCATGGTCCCAGTCCTGATGCTGCCACTGCCTGTCCGATCTTGTGACCTTAGGCACATTCTGGGCTCTTTCTGGGCTTTAATTTCCTCATCAGCAAGGGACATGGCTGGACTGTGTCATTATTCAGGATCTTTTATATGTAAATTTTATAACTTTCAACCTCTTTGGAAAAGGTATTAGAATAAATTCTGCTCTTGCAGTGTACAGAGAAGCCAGGACAATGTGGAAATTTGATGCATTTCCAAGAAAACTGATGTGTGTCCAGACTTTGAGTGTCCTCTGGCTTCTTCGAGTTAGTGCATAGACTGTCTCTGCATGCTTCTTTCTGTGCTAGTTTATTACATTTAGTACATTTGTATTATATGAAAAGCAACAGCCCAGTTATTTGATCCCCTTGTGTGTTAATCTTTCCTTCCTGCCTCTCCATTTTTTTTTTTTTTTTGCGGCGGGCGGGGGGGGGGGGGGGGCGGTTGGCCTTTCTTTGTTTTTTTTTTTTCTATGTTCCTGTCCCTTATTTTTAAAAATCTCTTTTAGCAACAGGGATATCATCACCACGCTGGTATCCTCACATGTGTGGGTTTTGCTGAGCTAGTAGAAAATGATCCAAAGATGATTGGTGACCAAATGTCTGATTGCAACATTTCGTTTTCCTCCGTGGTACATAGCTCCAGGCTGCCAGTCTCCTATTTGTGGATAATCCTGTGGGCACTGGGTTCAGTTATGTGAATGGTAGTGGTGCCTATGCCAAGGACCTGGCTATGGTGGCTTCAGACATGATGGTTCTCCTGAAGACCTTCTTCAGTTGCCACAAAGAATTCCAGGTAAGCAAAGACTCAGGAACAGCTAAGTAAAGGGCTGGCAATATCAACTCTACATCCATCAGCATAAACCTGAACTGCCTCCAGAGTTTAATGACTAGCTGATTTCAGAGAAAACTTTTTAATTCCCAAGATTGGGTTGTGGACTTTTGTTTCTGTCATCTCTAAAGTTGATATTTAACTTGAAAGAATGACCTTGGAGTGAGCATTCTAATCAGACGCAATAATCAGATATGGAGTGGTGGGGGAGGAAGACAAAGCAGATTTGTTTTTTCTGGCCATTATGTGCAATAGAAATTTGAAATTAATTTGTGTGACTCAAAAAGCAATCAAGGTAGTTAATTCTGTGTAAATTCCTTTTCTTGCTAGACAGTTCCATTCTACATTTTCTCAGAGTCCTATGGAGGAAAAATGGCAGCTGGCATTGGTCTAGAGCTTTATAAGGTAATGGAAAATAACTTTGTTGTTATGGTTTTGGACAGAAAATCAATTATGTTACTTTTATATACTCACGTGCTATTAAATATACTTTGAATAGGGCCATGTACATGCAGAGTACGATTAAATCTGTAGTAATAACCATAAAAAGTTTTTAAAAGAAGAGTGAAGATTGCCCTGCTAGATCTGGAACAAGATATAAAGCATGAGTGAGTAAAAGAATGTGGTACTAACATAGCAATAGACAAATAGGTTAATTGCAACAGGATACAGAATCCAGAAACACACACACATATATATGTATGTGTATCATATATTTATATTTTATATAAATATATATGATCATATATAAATATAAGATAACATTTCAAATCATTGGGGCATGGATATAATGTCAATAAATTGTATGGAGACAAATACCTATCACTTTGGAAAATAGAAAACTTGTATTCTTGCCTTGTATAAAATATTAATTCTGGATGGATTAAAATCTAGACATAAAAATAAAAATAATGGAGACAAATACCTATCACTTTGGAAAATAGAAAACTTGTATTCTTGCCTTGTATAAAATATTAATTCTGGATGGATTAAAATCTAAACATAAAAATTAGGACAGAATGCAGTGGCCCACGCCTATAATCCCAGCACTTTGGGAAGCCCAGGCAGGAGGACTGCTTGTGACCAGGAGTTCCAGACCAGCCTGGGCAACATAGCGACACCCTGTTTCTACAAAAAAAAAAATAATAATAAGCTGGGCACAGTGGCTCCTGGCTGTAATCCCAGCTACCTGGGAGGATGAGGTGGGAGGATCGCTTGAGCTCAAGGAGCTGAAGCTGCAGTGAGCTGTGATCATGGCACTGCACTCCAGCCTGGGTGACAGAACAAGACTGTGTCTCAGGAAAAAAATGAAAACAAAAACAAAAACCAATGTCCTAGTAGAAAAATGTGGACAAGCAATTTATAGAAGAATTATAAACAGCCTTTAGACATAAGAAAAATCTTCAGCTTTTATTAGTAAGCCAAGTCCATGAGATTTGTAAATATTTAAAAGACTGGTAACACCCAGTTTTGGTAAGAAGTCAGGGAAATAAGTGCTGTCGTGCACTTTTGATGGGAATACAAATTAATTTAAATTTAAAAGGACAATTTGACAATGTCAATTTTTTAAAGATATGTGTCATTTCACCCAATAATTTTGTCCTATGGGAATACTTATACATATGTATATGTCAGAGAATGTTTATTATGCCATTGTTTATAATGTTTATAAACTGAAAACAGCTGGTTGGCTGTCAGTAGAGGATTGCTTAAATAAAGTAGGTATATCTTTCCAAGATGAAACCCTTTGCAGCCAGCATAAAGAATGGATCCAGGCGGGCGCGGTGGCTCACGCCTGTAATCCCAGCACTTTGGGAGGCCGAGGCCGGCGGATCGCTTGAGGTTAGGAGTTGGAGAGCAGCCTAGCCAATATGGTGAAACCCCATCTCTACTAAAAATACAAAAATTAGCTGGGCATGGTAGTGCACGCCTGTAATCCCAGCTACTAGGGAGGCTGAGGCAGGAGAACTGCTTGAACCCAGGGAGCAGAGGTTGCAGTAAGCTGAGATTGCGCCTCTAGTCTGGGTGACAGAGCGAGACTCTTTCTCAAAAAAAAAAAAAGAATGGATCTTAGCACTTTGGGAAGCTGAGGTAGGAGGATTGCTTGAGATTAGGAGTTAGAGACCAGCCTGGACAACATAGTGAGACCCCTGTCTCTGCAAGAAAGAAAAAAGAAAGAATACAGAGAGCTATATATACTGAGTGTGGAAAGTCGTCCTTTGGGTATTTAGTTGTGGAACGATATGAGATAACCTTGTTTGTAAGTCAAAAACACTTCCATATGTGGAGATAGATTTGTATGCTGTGACGGCAAACAAAAGGGTTAGAAGGATACATGACACACTTAACTGCAGTCAGTTGGTGAGTGCGAGGGCACAAATGAGGCAAAGTAAAAGACTTTCACATTTCCTTCTATCTCCTATGTTTGAATATCAGTGAGCTTAAATAAGGGTTTTTTTTTAAGATTTATTAATTAAAAAAACTTTTAGAAACAGCATATGTACATTATAGAATATTGGAAACTATAACAAGCATAAATTAAAAATGAAAACTTCACCTTCCCACCTGATGGAGATCACTATAGTTAGCATCTGGGTATATAGCTTTCTAAATATTTTTGTGCACATTTATATAGAATTGTTTAGCTGAATGAGATCATATTATACATACTGGTTTCAGCCTGCTTTCTTCAATCAGTAGTTCTCAACTTTCTATTTCTGTAAATTTTCATCTCAAATATTCAGACTTTTTTTTTTTTTTTGAGACAGGATCTTGCTGTGTTGCCCAGGCTAGAGGCTGGAGTACAGTAGCATGATCATGGCTCACTCCAGCCTCTGCCTCCTGGGCTCAAGTGATCCTCCTGCCTCAGCCTCCCGAGTAACTGGGACTACGGACGAGCACTACCGTGCCTGGCTAATTTTTGTATTTTTTTGTAGAGATGGGGTTTTGCCATGCTGCCCAGGCTAGCCTCGACCTCCTGGGGTCAAGTGATCCTCTGACCTCAGCATCCTGGGTATCTGGGACTATAAGGCACATACCACCATGTCCCACTGATTTTTTAACTTTTTGTAGAGATGAGGGTCTCACTACATTGCCTAGGCTGGTCTTGTATTCCTAGGCTCAAGCGATCCTCCTGCCTAAGCTTCCCAAAGTGTTGGGATTACTGCGTGAGTCACTGCACCTGGCCTGAGGACGTTTCTTGTTTCCTCTTTCAGGCCATTCAGCGAGGGACCATCAAGTGCAACTTTGCGGGAGTTGCCTTGGGTGATTCCTGGATCTCCCCTGTTGGTAAGTATGGCATTTTCAGGCATTTTTTCACTCCCCTTTTGCCCATCCTTTCCTGGGACTTTAGGCTGTGTTGTCCAGATCAAAGAGCTAAGCAGCAGAATGTTCTGGGCCCTTAGAGAAAGTGTTTGCTACATCCAAGAAATATAGAGACAGAGTGCCTACTATGGACCACTAAGGGCTGAACTGAGTTTTCTTAATTTAATTATCACAACAAAAGGATCAAATTTTACAATTGGAGGCATTCTGAAGACTCAGAGAGGTCATGAAATGTGCTATCTGCCACATAGGCTGAGTGGCCTAGTCAGGATTCAAATCCAGGTCTGTGCTGCTCAGTACAAAGGCAAATCTGTTTTGTCATCCTGCCCCCTCTACTTCCCTGATGCTGACATTAAGTGTTTGGGGTAAAATTCCCGTCTGTTACGCATATTGATGGCAAGACAAGGTTATCGTCTGGTCTTGCAACTCAGAAGTGTGCAGTTTTGTAATTGAGCATCCGTGTTGCGAGCATAAATAAGAGTTGTTTATGTTGCAGACACCCAGGGTGTGGCCCCAGACATCTGAAACAATCATCCTGGTGGCGTTCACTCTAACACAGGTTTTCTCAGCACTGTTGACATTGTGGGTCATATAGTTCTTTTTGTGGGAGGCTGTCCTGTGCATTGTAGGATATTATCAGCAGCATCCTTGGCCTCTACTCAGGAGATGCTAGTAGCACCGCTCCAGTGTGACAACCAGAAATGTCTCCCTGGGGAACAAAACCATCCCTGATTGAGAACCATTGTTCTAACCTAACAAAACGTGATTTCCCCAGGCAAAACCAAACTATCGAGTTAGAAATCAGAAGAGAGGCTGCCTAGGGGCAAAGGAGGGAAATAAGCAGGAAAGGGACATGAGGGAAATATATCTTGATTGCAGGGGGTGGTTACACGGGCATATGCATTCATCAAAACTCTTCTGAAGGTACACTTGTGATTTGTGATTATGACTCAGTTTTTTTAAAATAATCATTTATAAAAGGTAATATTTACCCCAAAAGATAGGGATTTGCTTGTTACAGAGCCATATTCCCAATAACCATTACGACTTGGAATGGTATTTCTTGCCCTCATGTTTGCCATCTGCAGGGTAGGACTGAAGTAGCATAAAACTGAGTCAGCATGAAGAGGAGGGCTGCTATTCGTTTATCTATTTTTCCTTCCTGGATGGATCTCGTAGGACATCATAAAACTGCAGAAGCTTAGAGAAGCATAAGAGTTTCTTGTCAGATACTGCTCTTTTGTTCATGTTGATGGCAAGACAAAGTCTCCATCAGGTCTTGCAACCCAGAGGTGTGCAGTTTCATAACTGAGCATCCTCACTGGGAACACAGATAAGAGTTGTTTATGACTCAAAATTATGATGCTGGCCATCTCACTTCCTCATGGGGTCTCCTCAGTTTCACAGTAGCACTAAGTACTTTACATGTGCTAACTTCATGTAATCCTTACAACAACTCCATGGGATGGATGCTATCGTTATCCTAATTTTGTAAATGATGAAACTGAGACTTAGAGAGGTTAAGCAACTTTCTTAGAGTCACCTAGCTAAATGGTAGAACTGGGATTCAAATCCAGGCAGCAGGTACTGCAATCCAAGCAACCTAACCACCTTGCTACACTGTCTCTCCAAGATCAGTACGTTTCGCTTCCTGGCTTTGCAAGTGTTATTCATTGTGTTTGGAATCTACCTTTTTCTCCTTGCCATGACCCACTTTACCTTATGAATCTGTTTGTCTGGATCGTAATCCATCCTTCCAGATCCACTTTAAGCATTGCCCCTCTATCCCAGAAACATTGGTTTTTGAGGGAGAAGTATTGTTAATTTCCATGAACAGTTGTTAATTGCTTGCTAGGTAGTAGATACTGTTCTAGGTGCTAGGAAAAGATACACAGATATGCTCCTGATCTTCAAGAAGGTCTTGATCTGCACTGTCACTAAGCCCATGTGACCATGTCAGTATGGTAACCACTTGCCACATGTGACTATATAAATTTAATTATAATTTTTAAATACAATTTCATTTTTTCAGGGGCACTCTCCACACCCAAGTGCTCCATAGACACATGTGGCTATTAGCTAGCATTTTGGACTGCACAGATACAGAACACTTCCATTACTGTAGAAAGTTCTATTGAACAATGCAGGCCTACTTCAAAGGTTGGTAAACAAGGGCCCATGAGTCAAGTCTGCCCTGCCGCCTGCTCTGCTAAATAAGTTTTTGTTGTTTGTTTGTTTTTGTTTGTTTGTTTTGAGACGGAGTTTTGCTCTTGTTGCCCAGACTGGAGTGCAATGGCGCGATCTCGGCTCACTGCAACCTCCGCCTCCCAGGTTTAAGCGATTCTCCTGTCTCAGCCTCCTGAATAGCTGGGATTACAGGTGCCCGCCACTACGCCTGGCTAATGTTTTTGGTATTTTTAGTAGAGATGGGGTTTCACCATGTTGGCCAGGCTGGTCTCCAACTCCTGACCTCAGGTGATCTGCCCGCCTCGGCCTCCCAAAGTGCTGGGGTTACAGGCGTGAGCCACCGCACCCAGCCGGTAAAAGTTAATTTACTGTCTATGGCTGTTTGGAGGCTGTAAGAACAGAGTTGAGTAGTTGCAACCGAGATAGGCTGGCCTACAGGGCCAAAATTATTTACTATCTGTCCCTTTACAGAAAGTTTACCAGTCTCTGGCCCAGATCAAACAGGAAGTGGGATGCATTGGAGAACTGCAGCCGATCCTGTGTTTCAAGAAACTAAGAAACAAGTTTGAAGGTTAAGCCCGGGAGGTGATTAACAGCTAGGCCACGGAAGTCCTGGTGTGCTTGCATTTCTCAGAGTGTACTCTAAAAGAATACCAGTCCAGGCCAGGCGTGGTGGCTCACATCTGTAATCCCAGCACTTTGGGAGACCAAAGCGAGCAGATTGCTTGAGCCTAAAAGTTCGAGACCAGACTGGGCAACATGGACTTAGTTCCTGCAGAACTAAGACTACTTGAAACCTACTTTGAGACACTTTGCCTTAAGGAGCCATTGAATACTTTTCAGCTAAGGAGAGACATACTCAAATGTGCTTTATGAGTTGAGGTCCTTGATTCTTTGTTGGCGTGTCTTTCAATAGCACTTGTCTTACCTAGTGACACAGTATTTAATAGTTGTGAGCTTGTCTAAACGAAGGTCAACTACTATTCTCTTTGAGGACAGGCATTATGTTACTCACATTTATATCTTAAGCTTTTGCTGCCTCTAGACCCTTAGTAAATTCTCAGTATGTTTGTGGGATGGGAATAAGCCAATTGGCAATATAGCCATTTGCATTGTTGCAAACTCATTAGTCATCTTCCTTATTTAGCTCCTTGGCAGAAGCTAATATCTCCAAACTGGAGGAGCAAATAAGATGTAGAGCAGAAATGTGAGGGTGGGGAAATATTTTAAGCTGTCAAAAGGCCTAGAGGTCCACAGATAAGAGCCTCCACCTGCATACCTACAGCCTGCCTGTGGGGATGCTGTCATCGGCTAATGACTCACTTGCTGGACCAGTATCAGGCCAAATTAATGTGCCATTAGTCTTAAGAGTCAACAGAAAGGCCCCCACACCCTTATCCCACCTTCCAGACACTGAGACATCAGCCCGCCTCCTGCATGGGTACAGGTGAATTGAGGAGCCTTCCAATCCAAAGCCACCGGGTTTCTTGCTTCTGTCTCTTTCTTCTTTAGAGAGAAGACAGTAGGTTTGTCTTTGGAAAGACAGAGGTATGACATACTTGATTTGTACATATGTGGTTTCCTTTAGATTCGGTGCTCTCCTGGGGACCTTACCTGTACAGCATGGTAAGTAGATACACATCTGCGCCCTCTGGGCAAACAGCCCAGCAGATCTCTTCTGGCTGTGACCCCAGGAAAAGAGATGCTGGATGAGTTTGCCTATGTGGTTGACACTGCTTTTTAGGGACTAGTCATCCATATAGAGCTGGAGACCCAAAGCAAGAGCTCGCCTCAGGGACAAATTGAAAGAAAATCAGCACACATCACTTTTTTCCAGATATAAGAAACACATTTTTCCAATGCCCTAAATTTTTATTACAAAAATTTTCAAATATGCAGAAATGTTGAAAGATCACGGTGAATACCTACTTAGGTTCAGTTAACAATTTGCTGTGTTTCATCCAATAAACATGTGGCTTGTAACAATACACTTTGATATGTGAGCTCCCGTTCTCCTTCCTTCCCCTCTTTCTCCTACCCCTCCCTAACTGCAGCAATACCAGATTGATGTTCCCAAGTAAAGTGGGTCTTTTTGCTCTTGGTTTGCATTCCAGTCTCTTCTCGAAGACAAAGGTCTGGCAGAGGTGTCTAAGGTTGCAGAGCAAGTACTGAATGCCGTAAATAAGGGGCTCTACAGAGAGGCCACAGAGCTGTGGGGGAAAGCAGAAATGATCATTGAACAGGTAAAAAGGGGAAACACTCAGAGGCAAGCCTGCTTGGCTTTTTCTGGTGGGTACAGGGCCCATGGTTGGTGTTGTCAAACTTGGAGTCTACACTGAGGCTCCCCACATATCTGCAAATGATTGCATGCTGGATAATAAATCTCTTGGGTCTGAGCAGTGATGTAGTGGCTCCTTACAGAGTCAGAAAGCCACCCAGGCCTGCAAGACTTCCTTGTCCTTCACTAAATGTATGGATTCTATTAAAAAAAAAAAAAAAAAAAAAAGACTGTCTTGCAGAAGTGAGTGTGTGGAGAAAACACATTCCCTTATTGGGACCCTTGCCAAGCAACATTCTGACTCCAGAGAGGCAGAAGGAAAGAATGCGTAGGCTAAGGACTTGGGAGTGTAGGCCCCTCTGCAGCTCTGTTCTCCCTGTAAATTAATACCTAGGCCCTTGGTTTTTTCCCTGCAGGGCCTGATCACTGCTCATATGAGATGCTCACCACTCCAGGGAGAGTGGGCTGACACAGCTGGTTTCTGAGACTTCAGAGCTGCATTTCTTTCTTTATTTTATTTTTTATTTTTTCTTTTTTCCTTTATTTATTTATTTATTTATTTATTTTTGAGACACTCGCCCAGGCTGGAGTTCAATGGCACAGTCTTGGCTCACTGCAACCTCTGCCTCCTGGGCTCAAGTGATTCCCCTGCCTCAGCCTCCCGAGTAGCTGAGATAATTGGCACGCACCACCGCACCCAACTAATTTTTGTATTTTTAGTAGAGAAGGGGTTTCACTGTGTTGCCCAGGCTGGTCTTGAACTCCTGACCTTAGGTGATCCACCCACCTCAGCCTCCCAAAGTGCTGGGATTATAGGCGTGAGCCACCGCACTCGGCCTCTTTCCTTTCTTTCTTTTTTATTTTTTTTTGAGACCAAGTCTGGCTCTGTCACCCACACTGTAGTGCAGTGGCCCGATCTCGGCTCACTGCAACCTCTGCCTCCTGGGTTTAAGTGATTCTCATGCCTCAGCCTCCAGAGTAGTTGGGACTACAGGTGAGCACCACCACACCCGGCTGATTTTTGTGTTTTCAGTAGAGAGGGGTTTCACCATGTTGACCAGGCTGGTCTCGAACTCCTGGGCTCAAGTGATCCACCCACCTCAGCCTCCCGAAGTGCTGGGATTACAGGCATGAGCCACCAGGCCCAGCCAAAGCTGTATTTCTTTCTGATCCAAGCAGATATACAAAATTAAACCTGTCCTTGGATAAGATAAAGAGCCATGTGTCTTTCTGTTTGGCAGCTTTGATGATAGGAAAATGAAACAAACAGCCAAATAAACTTTTATATTTCAGAACACAGATGGGGTGAACTTCTATAACATCTTAACTAAAAGCACTCCCACGTCTACAATGGAGTCGAGTCTAGAATTCACACAGAGCCACCTAGGTGAGTGAACCTTGAAGTTATTAAAGTCCCTGCCTCAGCCTCCATGCAAAAAGAAACCTGTTTATAAAAAAAAAAAAAAAACTTTATTAACATATAATTTGCATGCCATAAAATTAACTCACTGTAAGTGGTTTTCAGTATATTCCCAGAGTTGTGCAGTCATCACTACAATCCAGTTATGGAGCATTTCCGTCACCCCAAGGAGATCCCACATGTCTGCTTGCAGACAGTTCTCATTCCCACTCCCAGCCACAGGCAACCACTCATCTGCCTTCTGTCTCTCTAGATTTTCCTTTTCTGAACATTTTATATAAATACAATCGCACAATAGTTAGTCTTTTGCACTGGCTTCTGTCACATAGCATGATGTTTTTGAAGTTTAGAAACCAGCTTCCATACACCAAATTACAACATCAGTTCAAGGCTGAATTTAGTCATCTTTCAGCCAACCAAGAAGCATATAAAGGCTGCAGGATACCCTAGGTTCCACTTTCTAGATGATTCTCTTTGGCCATTCTGGAGAAATCCCGATGGCCCCCAAGTCTATAGAATGTATAATCAATACTATTAGGTTGGTGCAAAAGTGACTGCGGTTTTTGACAGGTTTCAAGAATTATTAACTCACAACTAATGAAGCATTATTTCCCTTCCCACCCAGTTCCTTACCAACCCCTTATTTTGGACCAATTTTGAAAAATCTATTTTTTCCTTTTTTTTTTTTTTTTTTTAAGAGATAAGGTTTCACTCTGTTGCCCAGGCCAGAGTGCCATTGAATTTGAGAAATTTTGCCATTACTTTTAATGGCAAAAACCGCAGTTACTTTTGCACCAACCTAATAATAAAGCCTCTCCACTTCCAATGTGTTTCTGACTTCCTTCCTCCCGCTGGGGGTGAATCAAGGTGACGCTTTTCCTTTTCCAGCTGAATCTGAAACCCTCCCTCTTGCTGTGCAGCATCCCCAGCAGCTTGGTAAAGATGTCCTCATGGCCGGGCGTGGTGGCTCACACCTGTAATCCCACCACTTTGGGAGGCTGAGGCGGGTGGATCATGAGGACAAGAGATCGAGACCATCCTGGCCAACATGGTGAAACCCTGTCTCTACTAAAAATACAAAAATGAGCTGGGCATGGTGGCGGGTGCCTGTAGTTCCAGCTACTCGGGAGGCTGAGGCAGGAGAATCGCTTGAACCCAGGAGGCGGAGGTTTCAGTGAGCCGAGATCGTGCCACTGCACTCCAGCCTGGCGACAGAGAGAGGTTCTGTCTCAAAAAAAAAAAAAAAAAGATGTCCTCTTGGCCTTACTTCCAGCCCTTTGACTCACTATCTACCAGTTTGGTTTTAGTTTGTCTTTGTCAGCGCCACGTGAGACACCTACAACGAGATGCCTTAAGCCAGCTCATGAATGGCCCCATCAGAAAGAAGCTCAAAATTATTCCTGAGGATCAATCCTGGGGAGGTACTTATACGACCTAATTAAGTGCCGTTTGTACAGTTATGGGGAGAAAAGAGGTGCAAATTCAGAGATCTGAATTTGTAGGGTGGGTTTTGTTGGTGGTGATGATAGGTTATAGGTAAACAATATTACTAGCCACGTTTTGTAGGTGAGCAAATAGATACAGAGACAATAAATGACTTGTCAGGGCTGGATGCAGTGGCTCACGCCTATAATCCCACGGAGACTGAGTTGAGAGGATTGCTTGAGGCCACAATTAAGCAACATAGTAAAACCCCATCTCTTTAAAAAAAATAGAAAAATTAGCTGGGCATGGTGGCATGCGGCATATAGTTCTAACTACTTGGGAGGCTGAGGTGGGAGGATTGCTTGAACCCAGGAGTTTGAGACTACAGTGAGCTATGATTGTGCCACTGCTCTCCAGCCTGGACAACAGAGAGAAACCCTGTTTCTTAAAAAGGGGAAAAAAAAGACATCAAAATTGGTTCAAAATAAGGAGTTGGTAGGGAGCTGAGTGGGGAGGGAAATAATGTGTAATTGGTTGTGAGTTAATAATTGTTGAAGCCTGGTATGGGTACATCGGAGCATTGTATGCTTCTCCTTTCTATCCATTTGAAATTTTCCATAATAAAAAATTAAGATAAAAAAGCTACATCCAAGGCCACAGTTGGTTGCAGATGAGATTTCGCGCCAAAGGTCCTTGCAGGATGTCAGACATGCCCAGGTGCTTGGGCAGATTTTGACCAGCTCTCTCTTGCTGACCTCCCCAGGCATCCTGATGCTGGATATGGCCGGGCATTACTGCGTTCTGGTCTCAAGGCCATGGTGAGGAAATAATGAAATCCTTAGAGACCAGGGCCAGGTAGAAATCTTGGTTAAGTTCCTACTTTAGTCCTATAGGGAGGCCTTGAGCAAGCAGAGATCTCAGGTTTCTGAAGGGAAAACACTCCAAGCCTAAGAGGGTTTTGTTTCATGTGTGTTCAACATACCCCAAGGATATGGGGTCAGTGGTCCTGCGGCTGCTGCTGGGAGCCTACGATTTGCTGCTGCTGGGAGCTTTCTCAGGGGACATGGGCCCTCCTTTCCCAACCTGCAGTCACCAGAGGGCTCATTCCATCCCTGGTTTTTTCATTACTCCTGAGTGCTGGGAGAATTTTAGAAATGAAGAAAAATTAGCTCAAATGAAAAGAGCTGGGTGTGGCCGGGTGTGGTGGCTCACGCCTGTAATCCCAGCATTTTGGGAGGCCAAGGTGGGCAGATCACCTGAGGTCGGGAGTTCGAGACCAGCCTGGCCAACATGGAGAAACCCTGTCTCTACTAAAAATACAAAAGTAGCCGGGTGGGGTGGCGCATGCCTGTAATCCCAGCTACTTGGGAGGCTGAGGTGGGGGAATCGCTTGAACCCGAGAGGCAGAGATTGCGGTGAGCCAAGATTGTGCCATTGCACTCCAGCCTGGGCAGTAAGAGTGAAACTCTGACTAAAAAAAAAAAAAAAAGAGCTGGGCATGGTGGTGTGCATCTGTAGTCTCAGCTACTTGGGAGGCTGAGGTGGGAGGATCGCTTAAACCTGGGAGGTAGAGGCTGCAGTGAGCTGAGATTGTGCCCCCGCACTCCAGCCTGGGTGACAGGGTGAGACTCTGTCTCAAATAAGTAAATAAATAAATAAAAATTAAATTTTTTTAAAAAAAGACTTCTTATCTCCCAAGGTAATGAAGAAGAAAATGGGATGTTGCTTGTCAGATGCCTCCTTGGCAGTGACTAGCAAATAATGGTGGCTGCCACTCTTATTGCTGTCATTCAGTGTTAGGATAATGCTGATGGGCAGGAGCTAGCAAGAGTACTAGCTCCTCTCTTGCCTGGGGCTTGTTATTCATTTGGCTTTCCTGAGGGCCAGCTCTGAATTGGTTTAGGTTTGATCTGGTTTATTATAAGGTAGGCCTACCTGTTCAGGACTTGAAACTTGGCCCTGGTGTTACTCAAAAAAACAGGAAAACTGACATTGGCCCAAAGCACAATTTATTCCCTGAGTGTACCAGCCTAATGAGTATTTCCTGGGCCTCTCCCTCCCTGTTTCCTTGGACAGTAGCCTATTCCAGGTGTCAATTCCTCATTAAAAATGGTGCCTGCTGTCATCACAAGCTCTCAAGAGAATGGACCACATGTGCTATTTATGTGTGCCTTACACCTGACCAGTTGGCACAAATTTCTGGGCTGGTTCATCCCTGTTTGTGAAGCATCTGTGCATTCAGTCGTTGTTCGGTGCTGGAGCCCAAGATGCTCTGGGCTGAAAGGTACCTCCTGTTTTGGCAGATTCCAAGCTACTCCCTCTTTCTCCTTCCCCATGTGCAGGCCAGGCTACCAACGTCTTTGTGAACATGGCGGAGGACTTCATGAAGCCAGTCATTAGCATTGTGGACAAGTTGCTGGAGGCAGGGATCAACGTGACCGTGTATAATGGACAGCTGGATCTCATCGTAGATACCATGGGTAGGAATTGACTCTGAGAGGCACCTAGAGGCAGTTTTATGGGTTCAACTGGAAGGGAACTGGCCTTGGACATGTCAGTCTTGCGGTGGGTGATGTTGAAATGCCAGGTGGAAGGCCATTTCCCATTACATCCGTCTACCCTGACCTTGATTATTCAAAGAGTGGGGAGCTGCACATGGCTGTGACCCCTCAGAAGCCTGGGCCTACCTGGGTTTGGGGGCCCTTAGGTATGATTAAAGAAAAGAACACCACCTGTCTCTACCACAAAACTTAGAAAGACATTTTCCTGGTTATTGGGCAAATGCGCTATTTAATTAAGGGAGAGCCTCATTTTTGTGCGACATCACAGTCGATGTTGACCACTGCAGAGTGAATTAAAACTAAACCCTAACGACTGTAACCCTGAAGACCCAGGGGAAATGGTCTTTGTGGAATCTTAACTCCTGCCCTATCACCTACCACCTGTTTAATTTGCTCACTTCCAAATTAAATAGGGCCTGGTGGAGGCTCAGAGACAGGTTCTCTGAATTGGCAGGCTAATTGAGGCACAAGGTCTGATGGATGTGACACGCCTCGTGAACCAGAAGGATTGAATATTTTTGTGATGGGTAAACAAGAGACACCAAGGACAATTTGGAAAGCTGCTGCATTTCTCCATGAACAGCCCAGGTGATCCTTATCACTATCTCATTCACGACATCTCTCAGTCCTCCTCACAGGCCTGTCTGCCTCCAGAGGTCCCCAGTTCCCTTCCTAAAGAGCAGATGGCAGTAAGAGATGCAGAGGCAAAATCAGTCAGGCTTTGCAGCTGTTAGGTTTCTCCCAGCAGCCTAGGTTTCACTGGGAGTCAGAAATGCAGATGCTCAGGCCCTACCCTGATCTTCTGAATCAGAATTTGCATTTTAACAAGATCCTGAGTGAGTTTCATGCATATTGCAGTTTGGGAAGCACCAACTTTTAGGACCTAGACTTTTTTCCTACTCTACCCAGCTGTTAATGCCAGGCCTTTCTCTTTGTCCTTCTTACCAGGTCAGGAGGCCTGGGTGCGGAAACTGAAGTGGCCAGAACTGCCTAAATTCAGTCAGCTGAAGTGGAAGGCCCTGTACAGTGACCCTAAATCTTTGGAAACTTCTGCTTTTGTCAAGTCCTACAAGAACCTTGCTTTCTACTGGATTCTGAAAGCTGGTCACATGGTAAGAAAGAGCTTTTGTTCCAGACTTAAAAATCATCCTGAGAGGGAAGCCACAGGCAGTTATTATGCCTCTGTCCACTGCCCAGGTGGGTCCTGTAAGAAGTACGAGGGCCCGAGGGCCAGGTGCAGTGGCTCATGCCTGTAATCTCAGCACTTTGGGAGACCAAGGCAGGTGGATTGCTGGAGCCCAGCAGTTTGAGACCAGCCTGGGCCACATGGAGAAACCTTGTCTCTACAAAAAATATGAAAATTAGGCCAGGCACAGAGGCTCATGCCTGCAATCCCAGCACTTTGGGAGGCTGAGACGGGTGGATCGCTTGAGCTCAAGAGTTCAAGACCAGCCTTGGCAACGTGGCGAAACCCTGTCTCTACAAAAATTTACCAGGTGTGGTAGCACATGTCTGTAATCCCAGCTACTTGGGAGGCTGAAGCACAAGAATCACTGGAACCCGGGAGGTGGAGGCTGCAGTGAGCCGAGATAGTGCCACTGCACTCCAGCCTGGGCAACAGAGTGAGACTCTGTCTCAAAAAAGAACAAAAATCAACCGGGCGTGGTGGCACATGCCTGTGGTCTCAGCTGCTCAGGAGGCTGAGTGAGGTGGGCAGATTGATTGAGCCTGAAAGTTAGAAGCTATAGTGAGCCAAGATCATGCCACTGCACTCCAGCCTGGGTGACAGAGCGAGACCCTATCTCAAAAAAAAAAAAAAAAAGAAAGAAAAATTAAAAAAGAAATAGGGCTTGGGAGTGTTTTGAGTTTCCTAACAAAATTCCGCTATTAGCACTAGACACTGCGAGCACAAGGGTGAGTGGTGCCCAGTCCCTGTCCTCAAGGAGCTTGTGGTCTAGAGACAGACAGGCAAGGAGACTGTCAACAGCTGGCTTGGCCCAGGGAAGGGTGCCCTGCCCAGGCATGCAGATCTGGAAGGTTGTGCCCCACGTGATGCGTAGGAGTGATTTAAGGAAAGAGGAGGAGGTGGGGAGCATGGAGAGAAGTGAATACAAGGTCCACAGGAGCCTCAGACAGCGAGGACTTGGAATGGACGCTGGAGGGAGGTGGCTGCAGAGGGGGAATTTTCATACCACTCTAAGGAGTTCAGACAGTAGGGCACCAAGCAGGGGTTTTAAGCAAAGGAGTGAAATTAACAGATTTGTCCAAGAAATACCATTCTAGCAGTAGAGGGCATGGGGCAAGCCTGGGGCCAAGGACCAATCAATGAGGCTGTCAGGTAAATCCAGAAAGGAGAAAAGTAGATGGATTTGGTGAAGTGTAAAGAAGGGAAAATTGGCAGGACTTAGTAATCATTTGGGGTAGAAAAGAACTGAAGGGTGGCTTGCAGGTTTCTGCTCCAGCATTGTGGTTTGGGATGGAGGGAATTTGCACAAGCTGAGTTTGAATTGCCTATAGAACAGAAGGCAGAAGAAGAGCCTACAAATGAGACTGAGAAAGGAGCAGCCAGATAAGTGAGAAGGGAGACCAGGGGTGTGTGGCATCCCCAAAGCAGGGAGGGGCCCGCAGTGCCAAGTGAGAACTCAGGGGAAGGGCTGGAACGTGAGTCATGATGTGCTTACACCGATGTCCTTGGCACCTGCGTTGGTGAGATATTTTGGTGAGGTGGCAAGCTCAGAAGCCAGATTGGAAAGACTGGAGAAAATGAATGAGTAGTGAGGAGAAGAGACAGTAGCTTCCTTTAAGAAGCCAGAGAAAGCAGCCCACTCTCAAAAGACACTTAATCTAGGCCGGGTATGGTGGCTGACACCTGTAATCCCAGCATTTTGGGAGGCGAAGGCAGGTGGATCACCTGAGGTCAGGAGTACGAGACCAGCCTGGCTAACATGGAGAAACCCTATCTTTACTAAAAATACAAAAATTAGCTGGGCATGATGGTGGGCACCTGTAATCCCAGCTACTCAGGAGGCTGAGGCAGGAGAATTGCTTGAACCTGGGAGGCAGAGGTTGCAGTGAGCCAAGATAGTGCCATTGCATCCAGCTGGCGAGATAGCGCCACTGCACTCCAGCCTGGGCAACAGAGTGAGACTCTGTCTCAAAAAAGAACAAAAATCAACTGGGCGCGGTGGCGCCTGCCTGTGGTCTCAGCTGCTCTGGAGGCTGAGTGAGGTGGGAGGATTGATTGAGCCTGAAAGCTTGGGTGACAGAGTGAGACTGTCTCAAAAAGTAAATAAATAAATAAATAAATAAACAAATAGACTTAATCTAAAGGGAGAACAAACAAGGCAGCAGGGCACAGAGGGAGAGGGCATTATTTATGGCTCTCAGGATCTGAGTACCTTCAATATTGACTAAAAGAAAAAAAATTAGAAAGTCTTAGAGCAAGCACTGTTACAGGTTGAGTACCCCTTATCTGAGATGTTTGGAACCAGGAATGTTTCAGATTTTTAATTTTTTTTTTATTTTGGAATATTTGCATATCCATAATGAGATATCTTGGGGATGGGACCCAAGTCTAGGCAATGGAATTCATTTATGTTTCATATACACCTTATACACATAGACCGAAGGTACTTTCGTAGAATATTTTAAATAATTTTGTGCATGAAGCAAAGTTTGTGTGCATTGAGTTATTAGAGAGCAAAGGGTGGCTATCTCAGCCACCCATGGCTCTTCAACCTATCTGTGGTTGTTAGGCATCATATCATTTCTGACTCCAAATTTATATGCTGCCGATAAGCAATCTTTTTCTTGCACGTAGTCACACACAAGTACTTCACAGTAAGAAATACAACATACCATTAATACAGTGGAAAAATTGTGTGTTCAGAGTAGCTGAGCAGCACAGTAGCATGACCAGAATACCTGTGTCAGCTGCTAGATAACAGCAACAGCAAGCAACAGCAGCTTTCGGTCTCTACCTACAATGCTGTGTTTTGATTAAAAGGTTACTGTACTGTAACCCCCTTGGAGATGCAGAAATAAACTGTGTTGTGCGCCTGCATTTTGAATGCAGCCGCCCATGGGGCAGGTGTGAAATGTTCCACTTGTGGCTTCATGGTGGCACTCAAAAAGGCTGGAATTCTGGAGCATTTTGGATTTTCCAATGAGGGATGCTCAGCCTGCCCTAGAGAGAAATCCCTGACGAGGCTGGTAGGAAGGCATGGAACAAGCCAACCACACACTCTGTATACTAGAATTCAGGCCCATTTCCTCTTGGTTTGTCACATATAGAACAACAGATCAGTTGGGGACAGGCTTAAAATAGCCCTTGGAGACTGTTGTTAAGTCGTCCCCAAACCACTTCCCCTTTCATTGATTAAATGACATTTTAGGATAACCCACCAAACCACTTCCCCTTTCATTGATTAAATGACATTTTAGGATAACCCACCGTGCCTGTGCCTCCTGGGGACTCTTGGCAGAAGAGTCAAGGATGGGTGTGCCATAGAGAATCATGGAGCCAGGGAATTACATAACGGGGAGACCATATACTCCAACCCCTTCTGTGTAGGGGAGAAACTGAGGCCTCTGCCCTTCCCCCCTTTTGATGCTGTGTGGGAAAGAAATTTTAAAGGACTTATTCTAAAAATCTGAGGGAAAACAAAAGAAAGTTGAATAACAGTGCGAAAATCGGATGCCACCCAAAGGGCCCTGTTTGTTTTTATTATTTGCGGCTCTCTCCTGTGAGCTTCCTTCTCAGCCATTTCTCTATTCTCAATCCGGGATCCCTTCTAGACAGATGCCTTTAAAATGTTTAGAATCTTCCTTCTTCCTTGAACAGACTAGGTCTAGTATCATTAGCATGACCCTTACCAAGAAATCAACAGATCAGCCCCAAATGGAGTAGAAGGTTCTTGTCTTAAATGCTGACTTCTCCAGGTCCCTGCCACCCAGCCCAGTCAGGGCCCAGAAGAGCTTTCATCCAGTGCAGGAGTCATTTTCAGGAAGGACGCTCTCTCAGAGATGTGCCCAGGTGTCTGCACAGGTTGCTGTCACAGAGCTGGCACCCTTTTGGGAGCAAGGTTTCAGGATGTTGCCTCTGACCCCAGCCCCAGGAATAGCACCAGGAGCACTAACTCAGATGTTTTTTTCTAGGTTCCTTCTGACCAAGGGGACATGGCTCTGAAGATGATGAGACTGGTGACTCAGCAAGAATAGGATGGATGGGGCTGGAGATGAGCTGGTTTGGCCTTGGGGCACAGAGCTGAGCTGAGGCCGCTGAAGCTGTAGGAAGCGCCATTCTTCCCTGTATCTAATTGGGGCTGTGATCAAGAAGGTTCTGACCAGCTTCTGCAGAGGATAAAATCATTGTCTCTGGAGGCAATTTGGAAATTATTTCTGCTTCTTAAAAAAACCTAAGATTTTTTTTAAAAATTGATTTGTTTTGATCAAAATAAAGGATGATAATAGATATTATTTTTTCTTATGACAGAAGTAAATGATGTGATTTATAGAAAAACTGGGAAATACAGGTACCCAAAGAGTAAATCAACATCTGTATACCCCCTTCCCAGGGATAAGCACTGTTACCAATTTAGCATATGTCCTTGCAGATTTTTTTTTTCTATATATACATATATATTTTTTACCAAAATGAATCATTATGTTGTTTTACTATTTGTTTGACATATCAGTATATCTGAAACACCTTTTCATGTCAATAAATGTTCTTCTCTAACATTTTTAATGGCTGTGGAGCATTCTACTTTATGGTTGTACTCTAGTTTATTTACAAAATTCCCAATTGTTTCCGACAAGTATAATAATTTCTAGTTTGTTGCTATTATACATAGTGCTCTGTTGATTCACCCTGATAGTTAGATTTTTTTGTACCTCCTTATTTTCTTAGAATAAATTCATAAAAGTGTAATTATTTAGTCAGAGGATTGCCACATTTCCTTAAAATCAAAATAATTAGCTCAGGACTTTTAACTTTTTATTCATAGCTCAAGATCTACATAAGGAGGTTCAATGCCGTGGCTCACACCTATAAACCCAGCACTTTGGGAGGTCGAGGCAGGAGGAATGCTTGAGCCCAGGAGTTCAACAACAGCCTGGGCAACATAGGGAGACCCCATTTCTACAAAAAAAATAAAAACATTAGCCGAGCATGGTGGCACACACCTGTAGTCCCAGCTACTCAGGAGGCTGAGGCAGGAGGATCACTTGAGCCAGGGAGGTTGATGTTGCAGTGAGCCATGATCAAGCCACTCACTCCAGCCTGGGTGACAGAGACCCCATCTCAAAAAGAAAAAAAAAAAATCTGCATAGGGGATCTAACAGCTTCTAGGACTGTCTGAAAGAAATATCACCTCTTGTAGTTGCAGGGCTGAGATTTTATTTATTTATTTATTTGAGACAGGGTCTCACTCTGTGACCCAGGCTAGAGTGCAGTGGCACAATCATGCCTCAAATGATCCTCCTGCCCCAGCCTCCCAAGTAGCTAGTACCACAGGCATGCACCATCACACCCAGCTAGTTTTTAAAATTTTTTCGTAGAGTTGGAGTCTCACTATGTGGCCCAGGCTGGTCTCGAACTCCCAGGCTCTAGTAATCCACCTGCCTTGGGCTCCCAAAGTGCTGGGATTACAGGCAGGAGTCACCAAGCCTGGCCAAAGGCTGAGATTTAAAAAAACAGCCAGGCACGGTGGCTCCAGCCTGTAATCCCAGCACTTTGGGAGGCCAAGGCAGGCAGATCACGAGGTCAGGAGATCAAGACCATCCTGGCTAACAACGGTGAAACCCCATCTCTACACACACACACAAAAAATTAGCCAGGCGTAGTGGCGGGTGCCTGTAGTCCCAGCTAGTTGGGAGGCTGAGGCAGGAGAATGGCGTGAACCCGGGAGGTAGTGCTTGCAGTGAGCCGAGATTGCGCCACTGCACTCCAGCCTGGGCAACAGAGCAAGACTCTGTCCCAAAAATAAATAAATTAGTTAATTAATTTAAAAAAATAACAAACCCAAAGCTTATTCCTGCAGACTGTGAGGAAACGGTTAACAGCAGGTTATGTCTACATGACTAACCCCTTCAGACCCTGAGACTAAATACAGGCTCCTGGGTCAGAGACTACACATGTCCCTATGGTTCACTGTTGGCAAGAACTCCAGTGTGCCCATGGAAAGCAAGAACCTTAGAGGCCTGTGCTGGATACTCCTGGACATCACCCATGTGTGTCGTTTTTACCTGCCGCTTTTGATATGCATCTTTTGTTACAAAAATGTTAGCTATTAGTATAACCTGCTACTGAGCCTTGTGAGTCTTGGTGAACCATCCAACAAAGCAGTGAATCATAAAGCAAATTGAATTCCCAACCTCACAGAGTCTCTTCTGTTAAAAGTTAGTGCATTGATTGAGAAGAAATGTAATTCTGAACATTGAGATGAGTCACCTGCGCAGATGAAGCTAGGGGACCTCAAACCTTTTTGGCCATTAGA
Organism: Gorilla gorilla gorilla; assembly: GCF_029281585.2. Taxonomy (NCBI): domain Eukaryota; kingdom Metazoa; phylum Chordata; class Mammalia; order Primates; family Hominidae; genus Gorilla; species Gorilla gorilla. The sequence goes on along the minus strand of NC_073228.2, from coordinate 35,042,101 downwards.
AGCCGCCCTTCCATTGCTGTCCGGGCAGGTTAATCGTGTCTTGTCCTAAGATCTTGTAGTAAATTCCTAGACTTGCCCAGGGCTCTTATTCCTGCTGTATAACATTCTCTCTCAACCCACACCCCTACCTTCCTAGGGAATCCGTGTGATCAGTTGACAGAGGAAGACAACTCTCAGGCTTGATTTACAGACAGGGCTCCACAGTATGCATGCATCACCTGAATGTGCATGGCTATGGCACCACGGCCACACTCCAGGACAGCCCTGAAAGATGGTGTGAAGGGAAATCCTCCCAGTGGACAGAACTTGGAACAGTGCACTCAGCTCTTCACTTTCCCTGGAAGGGGAAATGAACAGAAGAATAAGTGCACCAATTCATGATTTAGCTGGGTATTTAGGGACTTGGAAGAAACTTGATTAGAAGGCTGGGCACAGTGGTTCATGCCTATAATACCAGCACTTTGAGAGGCTGAGGTGGGAGAATCCCTTGAGTCCAGGAGTTCAAGACCAGCTTGAGCAAGATGATAACACCCTGTATCTACAGAAAATAAAAACATTAACTCAGCATGTTGGTGCACCTCTGTGGTTTCAGCTGTGTAGGAGGCTGAGGTAGGAGAATCACTTGAGCCCGGGAGGTTGGTTGAGGCTACAGCGAGCCATATTTGTACTCCAGCCTGAGTAACAGGCTGAGACCTTGTCTCAAAAAAAAAAACTTGATTAGAAAATTGATGACAAGAAGCTCTGAGGAAGAGGTATGAGATTAGATCTCTGAATGGCCGAGTATGAAGATCATTGTTTTCCATCTGAATACTCAACTAGGGCAAGGGAAGATTTTAATAATCAGGTGGGTAGATGACCCATTCTGTGGCTATTAGCCTCCTTTAGCCACTCCTGTAGACTCATGAACAAAGTGGCCATGGCGGCGGGGATGGAGGCTATGCATGGGCTTGGCAACATGGACTTCCACTCACTAAGGTTGACCTGGTCACAGCCACTGCTGAGTGCCCCATCTGCCAGCACAAGAAACAACACTGAGCCCCTAATGTGGCATCACTGCTGAAGAGATCAGCCAGCTACCTGGTGTTAGGCTGATTACACTGGACCACTTTTATTATGAGGCAGGCAGCACTGTGCTTTCAATGGAATCAACCCTTGCTCTGGACATAGATGTGCCTTCCTTTCCCACAATGCTTCTGCCAAAACTAGCATCTGTGGACCTACGGAGTGCCTCATCCATGACTATGGTATTCACAGCAAATGAAAGGCAGCAGTGAATTTACACATGTGGAATTGACTGCTCTCACCATGTTCCCCATCCTCTTGAAGCAACTGCCCTGACAGACGGTTGAATGACTGAAAATTCAGTTACAGGGCCAGCTAGGAGGGGATAGATTGCAGGGCTGGGGCACTGCCCTCCAGTATGTGGTACATGCTCTAAATCAACCGCCTTGTTTCTCCCATACCCAGGATTCATGAGTCCAGTTATCAAGGGATAAAAATGAAAGCAACTCCTCTCACTGTTAACCCTAGTGATCCAGTGGTAGAATTTTTGCTTCCCATCCCTGCAAATTTAGGTTTTGCTGGTCTAGAGGTCTTAGTTCCAACGGGAGAAATGTTTTCTCTAGGAGACACAGCAGATAATCCGTGGAACTGGAGCTTGAAGCCACCATCTGGCCTCTTTGGGCACTGCATCAACAGGCAAAGTGCTGTCTGCAGTGATTGATTCTGACTATCAAGAGGAAATGGAGTTGCTCCTACACAATGGACGTAAGAAGGAAGAATGCAGGAGATCCTTTGGGGCACCCCCTAGTACTGCCATATCCTCTGATTAAGGTCAATGGAGAGCTACAACAACCCAATTAAGACCGCTAATGGCCCAGACCCTTCACAAAAGATTTAAGTCATTCCATCAGGCAAAAAGCCATGACCAACTGAAGTGCTTGCCGAGGGCAAAAGATATGCAGAATAAATCATAGATGAGGGCAGTCATAAGTACTATGACCTTGTGACCCACTGTAGAAACGAGGACTGTAATAATTATGAGTATTTCTTTCTTCTTTTGATGTGAATCTATTTTAATAAATATTAACAAAAAAACTTTTTTTTTGAGACAGGATTATGCTCTGTCAACCAGGCTGAAGTGCAGTGGCACAATCACAGCTCACTGCAGCCTTCACCCCCCACCTCCCTAGGCTCAAGTGATTCTCCCACCTCAGCGCCCCCAGTAGCTGGGATTGCACGCATGCACCACCATACCCAGCTAATTTCTGTATTTTTGTAGAGATGAAGTTTTACCATGTTGCCCAGGCTAGTCTGAAACTCCTGGGCTCAAGTGATCTGCCCGCCTCTGCCTCCCAAAATGCTGGGATTACAGGCATAAGCCACAGCTGCATCCGGTGAACCAAATATTTTTGTTTTTATCTCTCATTCCTTTATCATCTCTGATGTGCTAATAGTATTTAACCTTTTTTATTTTTCTTTTTTAAGACAGGGTCTTGCTCTGTCACCGAGGCTGCAGTGCAGTGGTGCAATCATGGCTCACCGCAGCCTCAATCTCCTGGGCTCAAACGATCCTCCCAGGTAGCTGTGACTGCAGGTGCATACCATTGTGCCTGGCTTTTTTTTTTTTTTTTTTTTTTTTTTTGAGACAGGGTGTTGCTATGTTACCCAGGCTGGTCTTCAACTCCTGGCTTAAAGCAATCCTCGCAGCTTGGCCTCCCAAAATGCTTGTACCTAACTTTACATATAAATATTTATATTACAAGATGTCAAGGAAGGAATGTGAAACAGCTAGTAAAAGAATGAACATCATCCAAAGACAAAAAGTGGACTCTGATTCTCTTCTGGGGAAAAAGATGTGTATTTCTGGGTATAGGAGGGACAGTTGTGTCATGGTAAGCAGAGTATGACTTTGTTATTGACTTTATTTGGAGATTAAGTGTGGTTTAAGGCAATGTTATGGGTGCCAAGTTGACAAGGGGTGGACTGTAGTGTTTTTGTAATGTTTCAACTTGCCTAGGCTAACTTTTTCAGAATTACCTTTCCCACAAGAGAAATTCTTCGGAAAATGTGGAGGGTGAAGTGAAGCAGCAACAGTTTTTCACTCATGCATGTTATCGTTTTTCTGCCGGCTCAGCTCAGCTGAGCTCAGCTGCTCCCCCTTCCCTTGGATCCTCCTAGAGCATGTCTGCTTCCCGGGCCAGGTGAGTGTGCTTAGCACTAAGAGGGACCCAAGAACTGACATGCGTTTCAGTCCCATGGACTCCATCTCTTGCTTGTGGGATTCACATTGTTCTTGTCCTTCTCCACTTTACATTCCTTGTTCCTTCCTGACTGCTTGCCCTGTGTACTTCAATCTCCAGCATCAGATTTGGAGACAAAAGCCTTATGAAGACTTCTTAACCAGCTCCACACTGCATAAGTCAAATCCCTGTTACACCTTCCCCCATACGCACAGCTGTGCATATGCAAACACGCACACACTGTTCTGCTTCTGAAATTGAATCCTTTTTTATTTTTGAGATAGAGTCACTCAGGCTTTAGGGCAGTGGTGCGATCACAGCCACCTCGAACTTCTGGGCTCAAGCCATCCTCCTGCCTCGGCCTCCCAAGTAGCTGGGACTATAGGTGCGTGCTACCACTCCCAGCTAATTCTTTTATTTATTTATATATGTATTTATTTACTTATTTTGAGACAGAGTCTCACTCTGTCACCAGGCTGGAGTGCAGTGGCATGATCTCGGTTCACTGCTACCTCTGCCTCCTGGATTCAAGTGATTCTCCTGCCTCAGCCTCCTGAGTAGCTGGGATTACAGACGTGTGCTATGATGCCCAGCTAATTTTTGTATTTTTAGTACAGACGAGTTTTCGCCATGTTGGCCAGGCTGGTCTCCAACTCCTGGCCTTGTGTGACCTGCCTGTCTTAGCCTCCCAAAGTGTTGGGATTATAGGCATGAGCCACTGCACCCAGCCACCAGCTAATTCTTTTTTAAGTTTTATTTTTGTAGAGACAGGGTCTGGCTATGTTGGCCTGGCTAGTCTCAAACTCCTGCCCTCAAGCAATCCTTCCACCTCAGCCTCCCAAAGTACTGGGATTATAGGCAGGGACCACTGTGCTCAGCTGCTGATTGAATCCTGATTGATACAAAACTTTATTATTTTAATGGCTTCAAAATTCTCCACAATTGGAATCTGCATATTTGATGTCTTTCTGTTGCCTATACTTGTGAGCAACAATTGATCAGATACAGAACTCTCAGTCACATCATTCTTAGTGTTGCCATCTAATGTTGCTGAGAAATTTGAAACCAATTTGCCAAAATTTGCCTCTTTTTCATCTTTGTAAATAATGAGTTTATTTTATTTTTTTATTATTATTTATTTATTTATTTATTTTGAGACAGGGTCTCACTCTGGTTGCCCAGGCTGGAGTGCAGTGGCATGATATTGGCTCACTGCCTCCCCGATCTCCCGGGCTCAGGTGATTCTCCCACCTCAGCCTCTCAAGTAGCTTAGACTGCAGGGGCCTGCCGCCAAGCCCGGCAAATTTTTTTTGTATTTTTAGTGGAGACTGGGTTTTACCATGTTACCTAGGCTGACCTCGAGCTCCTGGACTCAAGCTATCCACACTCTTTGGGCTCCCAAAGTGCGGGGATTACAGATGTGAGCCACCACACCTGGCCAACCAGTTTAATAAATGGATGCTGTAAATCTTTTTGTTAAATTATGTAAATCGGGAACTTCTGATGGTTACATTGATGTTTAGCTTTTAATTAATTTTGCCTGATGTGTCATGAGCTTTTAGATCCCCAGGCTCTGATCTTCAGTTCAGGAATGCTTTCCAGTATTTATTTGAATATTGTTTTAAGATCTTTTTCCCACTTTGTTGTCCTTTAGCTTTCATTCTAGATACTTTTTCTCCAGACTCCCATCAACATCATTACTTCATTTTCGGTAATGTCACTCTAGACTTTGAGTTTCTTTTTTTTCCTTTTTCTTTTCTTTTTTTTTTTGAGACAAGAGTCTCCATCTGAAACCAAGGCTGGAGTGCAGTGGCATGATTCCAGCTCACTGCACCTCTGCCTTCCAGGTTCAAGCAATTCTCCTGCCTCAGCCTCCTGAGTAGCTGGGACTACAGGCGCCCACCACCATGCCCGGCTAATTTTTGTATTTTTAGTAAAGATGAGGTTTCACCATTTTCACCATGTTGTCCAGGATGGTCTTGATCTCTTGACCTCGTGATCTGCCTGCCTTGGCCTCCCAGAGTGCTGGGATTACAGGTGTGAATCACTGCGCCCGGCAAGACTTTGAGTTTCTAAAGGATTCTGAACTTCTTTAATTATCTTTCTCCCTAATTTATTTTCCCTAGTTATGCCAGCAGCTGTTTCACCTTATCTTTTCATCTCATTTTACATTTCTTATTTCATAGGCTCCCGGTTTGCTTTAATTTCCTTGAGAGCGAGAAAAGTATTTGTAGTTTCCCAGTGCAAAGCTTCCAAGGAATGTTCCTCATTTATCTTTTGTACTTTGTGTTAATTTCCTCCATTTTAGTTGCAGGTGTTTTTTTTTTCCCTATGTTTATGTGTTTGCTTTTTTATGTGTCTGTATCTTTGAATGAGGGCAGTTATATAATCATCTAATTGATTATCTGGTTATTTTTCAGATTGTCCACTTAATTCTTATTCAGGAAGCCTAGATGTGGCGGAGCTATGTGGTCCTCACAGTTCTTCAGTTGCCTAAGGGCGGTGAATGCCCAGCTCTTGGATAATAATTATTGGGAACTTATTTCCTGTGTCCCTTAGGACTTAGGGAGTGTTTCCTTCCTAATGACATGAGTGCTCAGAATTTGTTGTGTTCCCAGCTTCAGGATGAACCCAAAACTTTGGTAAGATGCAAAGTCCATGAGAAATCCAGGGACTCCTTATTTGATGAATATGTTAGTTATCTATTACTGTGTAAAAAATTACGCAGAAGGCCAGGCATGCTGGCTCATGCCTGTAATTCTAGCACTTTGGGAAGCCAAGGTGGAAGGGTTGCTTGAAGCCAGGAGTTCAAAACAAGCCTGGTTAATATAGCGAGGCCCTGTCCCTATTAATTTTTAAAAAAATAAATAAAATAATTACCCAGAAACTTGGTGGCTTAAAGCAACATTTATTATCTGACAGTTTCTGTATGTGAGGAGTCCAGCTGTGGCTTAGCTGGGTCCTCTACTTTAGGATCTCTACAAGACTGCAATCAAGGGTTGGCCAGGGCTGCAGTCATCTCAAGGCCCAACTAGGGTAGAATGTGGTTCCGAGTTCAGCCATGAGGTTATCGGCACGATTCAGTTCCTCATAGGCTGTTGGGCTGAAGGACTCCCTTAATTACTTGTCATGTGGACCCTTCCATGGGCAGCTCACAATATGGCAGCTGGCTTCATCAGATAGACACAGAGAAAGAAAGAGTGAGAGAGCCAGAGAGAGAGAGCATGGGCAAATGTGCAAGACGAAGGTCACGATCTTTTTTTTTTTTTTTTTGAGACGGAGTCTTGCTCTGTCCCCTAGGCTGGAGTGCAGTGGTGCGATCTCGGCTCACTGCAAGCTCCACCTCCTGGGTTCACACCATTCTCCTGCCTCAGCCTCCCCTGTAGCTGGGACTACAGGCACCCGCCACCACACCCGGCTAATTTTTTGTATTTTTAGTAGAGACGGGGTTTCACCATGTTAGCCAGGATGGTCTCGATCTCCTGACCTCGTGATCTGCCTGCCTCGGCTTCCCAAAGTGTTGGGATTACAGGCATGAGCCACCGCGCCTGGCCTAGGTCATGATCTTTTGTAATGAAATCTCAGAAGTGACATCTTATTACTTTTGCCTCTTCTTTAGAAGCAAGTCTTTAGGGAGGACTTAGAAACAAGAAAAGGGGAAGGAATCTTTTCTCTCCCAGCTCCTCAACCCTCAACACTGAATGTTCCATGTGCCTGGCTTTCTGGAAACCTCCTGCCCCTTCTACCTAGCTGCTTTCTGATTTCTCTTCAGCTCTCAGAATAAATATGAATCTCTCAAGAAGCCCTCTCTGATCCCCCAAGCTAAGGTAGAACCCTGTTTTGCTCACTTTCTAAGCACTCTACCTGTACTTTGTAATCCTCAGTCTTCTTAAGACAGAGTAGAAACAGGGCTTGGTTTCAGCTCACCTGCTCTAGAGCATTCTTTCATGCATCCCCACTGATCCCAAAACCCACACCACTACCTCACTCCTCTTTTACTTAAAGAATTCCAGCATGGTTCTTAGGAGATAATGAAGGTTGTGGAGTGTCCCACCTAGGGAAGGGATGCTGCACAATTGATTTGCAGCCTTGTTGCTGCAGGCCAGACCACCAAGTGGCCCATTACTCAAGATAGCCGTCGCAACTAGATATGCTGCCTTGCATACCCCACCCCTCACCGGCTTTGCTCAGCCTAGCCTACATATCCTACCCTGCTGTCAATGCCCATGCTTTGCATAATTAAAAATAGCCCTACTGGCTCTCTATGCCTCCCTTTACCTCAGGACATAAGCTCCAAGGAGGCCTTGTCTGGGAAACCTTTTTCAGGCTCAGGTCAATTTCTATTGCTTTGAGAGCCCAAGAACCCATGGTTGGTAACATGTTCTTTGAGGGCTCATCTGGGATCAGGTGACATGGGGAGATTTTTCTTCTGCTAGGGGGGAGACTTGAGGGCTGATGGGACTGCTGGACAATATCCCTTAGTGGCTGACAGCAGCTGCCTGAACTTTTGACTCAGTGTCACCACAATGGATCAGTCTCCAGCCCCTTGGAACTCCTCGCCCAACCCTCAAGGCAACACTTTTCTCCCTTCCTTTTCTCTGTCTTTCCTATCCCTTTTCTATTTTTTTCTGTCACTTGGGGTGCTTTGCCCCTCCTTTTCTAATCCCTTCTGGTTTGGGTTGCCTTATTAGACATCCATGACGGATGGGTTGACGTGATTTTCCTGATTTACTGGTCTGGGTCACTTGAATAAACATCCACACAGGATGAATTAAAAGGGTTAACCAGTTCTGGTTAACCCAGCAGGCAGTGGGATGAGTCACACCCATCCCCTGGCCTAAATTGATTTGAGTTCAAGTCCCAAGAATCTCTCTCTCTCTCTCTTTGGGAGTCTGTCCGAATGTGTAGTCCTGCTGGTTTGGGGAGACTGCCTGAGACAGGGTGCCAGAAACGCCCAGCTAGCTTTCAGGAAGGCACCAGGGAGGCCTGGGTGTGATGGTCAGTATTGGTTTTCTAAACACTGAGGAAAGTTCAGAACACAAACCGTTAATGTCAAGCCTCTGAGCCCAAGCTAAGCCATCATATCCCCTATGACCTGCACGTACACATCCAGATGGCCGGTTCCTGCCTTAACTGATGACATTCCACCACAAAAGAAATGAAAATGGCCTGTTCCTGCCTTAACTGATGGCATTATCTTGTGAAATTCCTTCTCCTGGCTCATCCTGGCTCAAAAGCTCCCCTACTGAGCACCTTGTGACCCCCACTCCTGCCTGCCGGAGAACAACCCCCCTTTTTCCTTTACCTACCCAAATCCTATAAAACGGCCCCACCCCTATCTCCCTTCGCTGACTCTCTTTTTGGACTCAGCCCGCCTGCACCCAGGTGAAATAAACAGCCATGTTGCTCACACAAAGCCTGTTTGGTGGTCTCTTCACACGGACGCGAGTGAAAGTTAACTTACTACAAAATTAAGAAATTTAAGAGGCTTTGGCCTGTGGTTCTAAGATAGTGTTATGGGATCTTTGGGGTGTCACTTTTCTGGCTGGAAACCTCTGTGCTGGTGGCCCCTTTGACCGGGTTCTTGTCCTGAGTCCAGGAAGAATGAGGTACAGAGACAAGTGGAAGGTGAACAAGATAAAGAGGAGCTTTATTGAGTGTTACAACAGCTCAGAGGAGACCTGCAGTGGGTAGCTCCTCTGTAGGCAGGTCTTCTCGTCGGGTGTTCAGCTCTCAGCACAGAGGAGGCCCTCAAGAGGGAAGCTCCACTCTGCAACTGGTCATCCTGAAGTCTGTGGCTCTCAGCAGAGAGGGTAGCTCCTCTCTGCAGCTGATCATCCTGTCATCTCCAGCTCTCAGAAGAGTGGGTAGCTGCTCTCTGCAGCTGGTCATCCCATCATCTCTCCATCCTCTGCCCTGCTCTGGCTGAGCCCCGGGCTTTTATGGATCTCAGAGGGGGAGGAAGTGTATGCTGATTGGTCCATGGGCCAACTAAGAAGAGGCACCACAAGTCCCCACTCCTGGGGGGCTCAGGAAGGCCCCCCTGCCCTTTTAGGCTCAGAAGTGCCTGCCCTTCTGCCGGGCTTCTCCCTGCTGTTGGCTCCCGCTCCAATTCTGCCATGATGCCTGTTAGAGACAAACTGCTCCAAAAAGCTTCTTGGTGCTGCCCGCCCCTCCCCACTCTGCAACTCCTCTCCATGCTGCCCCAAGCCTCTTTACATTTCTAAGCCCTTATCTAGGCACTGCAGTGAACCCAGCAGACTTTACCTATCAGGACTTGCTGCTATAAAGCAAACCCCAATTACAAACCATCCGGACCCCACAGGGGGAGGTCATGGGAAACATCAACAAACTTTACCTACATCCTCCGGTACCATAAATGTCACAGGTGATATGTGGCAGAGTTAACCAACAAACGGCCCTGGGGTCTCTCTCCCCCATATAAACCCCTCATTTTGTAAACTCAGGGCTGCCTCCTCTGTCTGTAACCGAGCAGCCAGCAGGTTCAATAAACTTACTTGCCTGAACTTGGGTCTCTCTCTCTCGTCCTTTCTCTCAGCTGACCTTACAATGCCCGGCTAATTTTTGCATTTTTTTGGTAGAGATGGGGTTTCACCATGTGGGCTAGGCTGGTTTCGAGCTCCTGATCTCAAATGATCCACCTGCCTTGGCCTCCCAAAGTGCTGGGATTACAGGCGTGAGCCACTGTGCCCAGCCAAAGCATAACAATTTTTTTTTTTTTTTTTTTGAGACGGAGTCTCTCTCTGTCACCCAGGCTGGAGTGCAGTGGTGCGATCTCCGCTCACTGCAAGCTCCGCCTCCCGGGTTCATGCCATTCTCCTGCCTCAGCCTCCCAAGTACCTGGGACTACAGGCGCCCACCACCATGCCCGGCTAATATTTTGAGGTTTTTTAGTAGATACGGGGTTTAACCATGTTAGCCAAGATGGTCTCGATATCCTGACCTAGTGATCCGCCCACCTCAGCCTCCCAAAGTGCAGGGATTACAGGTGTGAGCCACCGCGCCCGGCCCAAAGCATAGCAATCTTAAAAGCATGTATCGTTATGAATATTGGGACATCTGGACTTTCCATCATTGTAAGAATGTGTCTTTTGCAGGTATCTTCAAGCTGTTTCCTGAACTGTAAACATCTCATGACTGTGAGTTGTGACAAGCGTGGAATGCGCCTTGTTAGTCTCAAGATGAGCTGAACTCAAAATGGCATCACCCTGGTTCTGCTATGCTCCTATTTCCCTAACATAACCCCCAAAATTATAACTGGACAGATCCCTCTCAAAATCTAAGGTTTTGCTCATTTTGCATTGCATTACCTGATCATCTTGACTCTTGGAGGCATCAAAAATTACCTTGCATTATAAAAAAAATTTTAGCATTGATGTTTAACATCTAGGTAGGAAATAGTCTCCTTTGACTCCATGGCTCACATCCAGGTGATGCTGATGCAAGGGGTGGGCTCCTAAGGCCTTGGGTAGCTCCATCCCTGTGGCTCTGCAGGGTCCAGCCCCCACAGCTGCTTTCACGGTAGGCGTTGAGTGCCCCGGGCTTTTCCAGGCACATGGTGCAAGCTCTTGGTGGATCTACCATTCTAGGGTCTGGAGGATGGTGGTTCTCTTCTCACAGCTCCACTAGGCAGTGCTCCATTGAGGACTGAGTGTGGGGGCTCCAAGTTATCTTGGGACCTCCAAAGGAGAATTCACCCATTTCATATAGGCATTTGCAGGCAGAGATAAATCCATGGCTGGGCTCCAGGCTTTAAACAATCTAATCTGAGATTCTTATGGAACGAAGTTCTAGCAAAGCCAATTTAAAAAGAGAATAATTATTCTTGCTGCACTTTATGCAAATAATCAGGCCAAGTATAATATGACTAAAACTTATTTTGCAAACACATTGGTCCTACCATGACTTGTCTTTGATTAAAAATGAAAGACTGGAGACAAAATATTATAATACACCTGCTATTAGGTTCTAGTCTTGTCTGTTATTTTTGAGTTTTTTAAATATGATTTTTACAACATGGACTGAACCTTAAAACTTTTCTGGGCTACAAGTCTCCCAACTAATGTTTGGAAATTTTTCTTCCATTTTTCTAACTTAAACTTGTGAAAAGAAAATAAAAACTTGGGACCCCAATTTACTACACCAAAAGGACGAAGTTAAGCTGAAAGCTGAGTCATGCAAGAAACTGCTTTTCCTTTTGTTTCTAAGCAGAGAGCTACAGATAAAAGGTTAAGTATCTCCACAGGTCGCTACTCTATGTTCACCTTATCTTATGCAAGGTTCTGTCTTACTGAGGGCAAGATAAATACATAATTTACTATTCCCCTACCTGCTCCTTTCCTCTTGCAACATGTGATTCAGTAACATGACCATACCCTCCCTCTTCCCTTCCAGTCCACTTTTCTCCTTTATATATCGAAGCCCTCAAAATCATCTTTGGAGAAAGACACAGACCTCTCTTCTGGGTATATCCTTAACCTTGGCAAAATAAACTTCTAAATTGATTGAGACCTGTCTCAGATACTTTTTGGTTTACAAACTCAATAGAATTGCTACTACCTTTTTCCGAAGGCCCTGCAAGCTGAAGCTTATTCCTTGTGATACACGTGATAAGAACATGTCAGATTGTCACTGCCTTCCTCCTCTGTAACTAAGATACTTTGAGTCTAACATCTGGATGGATTATGCCCACTATTAACATTTGTTTTTCTCCTGTTTATTCCATTTTTGGGAAGTGCCTTTTATTAAAAGTCTGTTTGCTTTATATTTCAGGCAACAGGAGACTGGTTCTCTGGCCTATTCACCTAAATTAACGGCATCTGATCTCTTATAAGAATTATCGAACTCTTTGGGAGGCTGAGGCGGGCGGATCACGAGGTCAGGAGATCGAGACGATCCTGGCTAACATGGTGAAACCCCATCTCTACTAAAAATACAAAAAATTAGCCGGGTGTGGTGGTGGGCGCCTGTAGTCCCAGCTACTCGGGAGGCTGAGGCAGGAGAATGGTGTGAAACCGGGAGGCAGAGCTTGCAGTAAGCCGAGATCGCGCTGCTGCACTCCAGTCTGAGCAACAGGGCGAAACTCTGTCTCAAAAAAAAAAAAAAAAAAAAAGATCAAACTGAGCTTAAGCATGTTATTATCACTGGGTATTATTTAATTTTTTAAAATAATTATTTGTTATATTCAGTAGGAGTATGGATGGTTAAAATTTATGTCTTCCAGGTTTCAACAGTGCCTAGTCTCTATAGGTCTTTAGAGCAGTCAGGAAGAGATCTCCATGCCCTGCAAGGTTAGGCAGGAAGTAGCTTCAGCAGGAAGTAGCTTCAGAAGATGAGATCTTTGGACCTTTCTCCTTAAGAATAAGGAGAGTGAAATCTCTCAGTGGCGAATGAGACAGAGTAGTAATGGGGCTGAGCTTCAGCTCACCCCCACTAGAGCATTATTTCATGCATCCTCACTGATCACAAAACCTATACCACTACTTCCCTGATGCCATAATGTTTGAGCCATGCCTTTCACTTTAAGAATTCCAGGAACTGGCCTTAGGCAGTCTGGTTCCAAGAACAGAATGTGTCTTACTCAGCTTTACATCTCTAGCACCTGGTCCAGTGCCTGCCACATAGCACTGGGTAAATATTTGTTGAACTGAACTAAATTGGGAGTATCACACAGAGAACCTGGAGCTTGACTAAGAAATTGAGAAATGCATTTCCGGTTAATGGTTTCCATCAAGTTTCCTTTGGGACTTAAGTGATATGAGATATCCCTTTCACCATGCAATCCACCCCAGACATTGATGAGCTTGTCTTAATAAATAATGGTTCACCTGTCTCTTGCATCACTCTGAGACATGAGATGAACTCTTGCCAGATGCAGCATATTCCTTGTATCATCTAAAGAGTTATGTCCATTAGACATTAGCGTTGGCCAACTTGAAAATCTTGGGTTACAGTTTTTTTTTCCATTATCTTTTTTTTTTTTTAAATGGAATCTTTCTCTGCCACCCAGGCTACAGTGCAGTGGTGCAATCTTGGCTCACTGCAACCTCTGCCTCCCGGGTTCAAGGATTCTCCTGCCTCAGCCTCTCAAGTAGTGGCGATTACAGGTTTATGCCAACATGGTTGGCTAATTTTTGTGTTTTTAGTAGAGACAGGATTTCACCATGTTGGCCAGGCTGGTCTCGAACTCCTGACCTCAAGTGATCCAACCACCTCACCTCCCAAAGTGCTGTGATTACAGGCATGAGGCACTGTGTCTGGCCTCTTTAGAGTCTTGATAAATAGTTTTACTAAAGCAGGAAAAATAACTTCTCTTAGTCATGTTGTTTTAATATCACCTAGTCTGTCCTGCTGTAACAGAATACCTGAGACTTTATATTTACAATATTTATTTATAATCAACAGAAATTTATTGGCTTATGGTTCTAGAGGCTGAGAAGTCCAAGATTAAGTGATCGGCATCCAGTGAGGGCTTTCTTGCTGTGTCTGCCTGTGACAGAAGAAGAGACATTGAGGGAGAGAAAGAATGCAATAAAGTGACTGAACTCATCCTGTTATGTGGAGCCCCCTCCTGCATTAATCCATTCGTGAGGGCAGATTCCTTATGGCCTAATCACCTCTGATTAGGCCCCACCTCCCAACACTGTTGCATTGGCAGATTACATTTCTAACACATGCTTTTTGGGGCTACATTCAAACCATAGCACAATGCAAATCCTGAAGCTATTGACAAAGCAAGCGGGGAAAGTCAGCAATGCCCTTATTAGAATGTATTCTGGATCACCTTGTGTGATACTGTGATTTATAATGAGAAATGTATACTTGAACTTCAACCCCATTTCTGATACAGAGCTCCCACAACCCTGAAAATTTTCTAAGTGTTAAGAGTGAAAAAAGCATCTTGATTTTCCTAACAAGCCCCTTTCAACCACACTAAAGTGTATGTTAATTAGGTGACTTTTGGAAACCCCCTCTGGGTGGGGGACTGGTTGCCAAGAAACCAACCAAGTGATTAGAGGATTACAACTTTCAGCCCCACACCCCACCCCCATCTCTAGGGGAGGGGAGATGAAGCTGGAGATTAGGTTAATTTCAATGGCCAATGATTTAATCAGTCATGTCTACATAATGAAGCCTCCACAAAAACCCAAAAGGACCAGATCCAGATCAGTGAGGATGTGGAGGTGCCGAGAGAGTAGCATGCCTGGAGAGGGCGTGGAAGCTCCACACCCCTTCCCATATACCTTACCCCATACATCTCTTTCATTTGGGTGTTTCTGAGTTGTATCCTTTTATAACAATCTGGTAATCTAGTAAATGAAGTGTGATATAGTTTGGATACATGTCCCTGCCCAAATCTCATGTTGAATTGTAATCTCTGGTATTAGAGATGGGGTCTGGTGGGAGATGATGGGATCATGGGGGCTGATTTCTCATAAATGGTTTAGCACCAACCCCTTGTTGCTGTCCTCATCATAGTGAGTGACTTTTCATAAGATGTGGCTGTTTAAAACTGGGTGGCACTGTTACTGGAAAGGGATCCCCATCTACACCCCAAGAGAGGGCTCTTGAATCTCCTGCAAGGAATAATGTAGGGTGAGGCCAGGTGCAGTGGCTCATGCCTATAATCCCAGCACTTTGGGAGGCTGTGGTGGGCAGACTGCTTGAGCCTAGGAGTTTGAGACCAGCCTGGCCAACATGGCAAAACCCCATCTCTACTAAAATTAAAAAAAAAAAAAAAAATTTAGCCAGGCATGGTGGCACATGCCTATAATCCCAGCTACTTGTGATGCTGAGGTGGGAGGATTGCTTAAGCCCTAGGAGGTGGAGGTTGCAATGAGGTGACATGGCACTCACTCTGTCTCCAAAAAAAAAGAAAAGAAAAAAAAATTGGGGGCACAGAGCAGCCCCAAGGGCTACTAGTTGCCCTTTTTAATGGTTATTTCTTGATTATATGCTAACAAGGGGGTGGATTATTCCTGAGATTTCTGGGAAAGGTGTGGGCAACTCCCAGAACTTAGGGTTTCTCCCCTTTTCAGACCATACAGGGTAACTTCCTGACATTGTCATGGCATTTGTAAACTGTCATGGCTCTGGTCGGAGTGTAGCAGTGAGGACAACCAGAGGTCACTGTCATCACCATCTTAGTTTTGGTAGGTTTGGGCTGGCTTCTTTACTGTAAACTGTTTTATCAGTAAGATCTTTGTGACCTGTATATCATGCTGATCTCCTATCTCATCCTGTAACTTAGAATGCCTTAACCTCCTGGGAATGCAGCCCAATAGGTCTCAGCCTTATTTTACCCAGCCCCTATTCAAGATGGAGTTGCTCTGGTTCAAATGCCTCTGACATATTTCCCCTCTCCCTTTTATAAGAGAACCCTTAATCCTAAGGGTTGTACAGGGATAAAGATGTATCTTCTGTAACTTCTTAAGGCTGAATAGAGGCAATGATATTCCTGACTATTAGGGTCTTTTGCATTCAGGGTAGAGAGGAGCTCAGTCAGAAAGCATAGGCATGGTGAGGGCCATTCATAACTCTCAGAAAAGGTGATATCTGGAAAATTAATAAGTGTTCAATTTAAGAAACCATTAAGTAAACTTATCCTGCATCTCTACGCAAAGAGTACAACCACAATATGTTCCACAACAGCAAAGCAAAATAAGTAAAATTATCCCAAGTAAACTAAATAAGAAGGCTTTCCGTGAACTGGGCAACTGTTGAAACCAAGCTGATATGGGGACATTAGCTGATTCCAAAATGTGACCAGAATTAGAATATTGATCCAGATTTTTACATTACCCATCTCTCTTATTTCTTCTGAACTGCAGCCAGAGCTCACTGGTTGGTTCACAGAAATAAGTAGGGTTAGTCTAAATTGCAGGAAAAAACTAAAAAATAAGTGATGAGACTAGAATCTAAGAACAAGTTTTTGAAACATAATTTTTCTCTCTCTAGTCTCCCATTTTTGTTAAAAACAAATCATGGCAAGACCAATTTGCTTTATTATACTTGGCCTGATTATTTCTATAAAGAGCAGCAAGAATAATTATTGTTCACATAGGCTTTTAAAATTGGCTTTTTTTTTTTTTTGAGACAGGTTCTCTCACCGTTGCCCAGGCTAGAGTGCAGTGGCATGATCTTGGCTCACTGCAGCCTCCACTTCTAAGGTTCAAATGATTCTCCTGCCTCAGCCTCCTGAGTAGCTGGGATTATAGGCACCTGCCACCACACCTGGCTAATTTTTGTATTTTTAGTAGAGGCAGGGTTTCACCATGTTGGCCAGGCTGGTCTCAAACTCCTGACCTCAGGTGATCCACCTGCCTTGGCCTCCCAAAATGTGGAATTACAGGTGTAAGCCATGGCGCCTGACCTAAAATTGGCTTTAATGGACTCTGTTCCATCAGGAATCTCAGATAAGAGTCTTTTTAAAGTTAAGCACAGCCATGCATTTATACCCTCAAATACCTGTGAGTTGGTGAATTCCTCTCCTCTTGAAGTCCCAAGATAACCTGGGGCCCCTGGGACTGTAAGAAAGTGATATTCTTTACTTACCACAGGTCAGAAACCCTGTACAGGGACTGTGTAGACAAGGTATGAGGCCAGTTTTCCCAAGGGGCTTTTATTGGCTTTATAAGTCAAGTTTGATTCCTTAAAGGAAAGTACACCATTCCAGTCAAAGCCTTGGTAAAATAACCAGTATCTCCAATTGTGTCTTGTTACAAAAGAAAACAAATTCTTATTGCACTTATGCAGATAACTATATTGCCATAAATTAAGAATACTCAACAAATAGTTTTTAAATTCTGGATAAATCAGGTAGAGAGAAACAAATATGCTCCAAATTGTGTTCACAGGTATGCTTTACTCAATTGTTAAAAGCTGTAAACAGTTCTAAAGAAAAGTCTCCTTAACTCTGAAAAACAAAACAAAGGATCAGCAACATTTTAAGCAAAAAGTCAAAAAAGGTTACTTCATCCTTCTATTAGTTCAGTCCACGCAGTTAACTTCTGTTCTACTTGATATTCATCAACATTTCATCTCTCCATGAACACTGAAAGTTTTTTTCCTCTATTCTAATGTCACAGTCTCCAAAGTTATCAGAAACTTGCATTCAAGAACACCTGTTAGAGTCCTATAGCTGATTACAAACCACGTTTTAAAGAGGATCAAAACAAGACCATCATTGTTTGTGGATGACAAAATGTCTTAGGACAGCCACTATTAAAGCCACAATTGACTAGGAAATTTTGGTTACTTCTGTGGCATAAACAATTTTACATAACAATTATAACTATTAATAACATGCACTGTTATGTTAGAATTGTATACTTTTTGAACACATACCAATAACATATTTATACATATACAGCCCAAAGAAAACCAAACAGCATCTCATAGTTGACAATGTTTCCTGCATGGTTTTATACCAAATGAGCCACACTTTACCATTGCATTAATGCATTATTGATGTCAAACCCAATCCTTAATAAAACCTTATAGACAAATCTATCCAATTTTAATGTCTGACCAAAAGATAAGATTCTCATAGATCTTTTTTATAGCCTTTACAATTTTTGTTAAAGAGCAGATCAATTCTCTGAGAGAAAACCTCATTGTGCTTTTATTTGAATATTCAATTTATGGAAAAACTGAATAATATCCCTTTAACTTTAGCCAATATTTTCACACATAGAATTTCTTTTACAAGAATAATTTTTCACAAACCTTCCATAACTTGTCCAAACCTTTAGATTTATCCTAACTTAATGCAATCCTTTAACACTTTAATCTAGGCAGAAAAATCCACATTCCCATGCCTTCTTAAAATCTTTTGCCAAAAGTACACTTTACTTCCCTTATACACCTTGCAAGTAAAATTGTTTCTTCAGTAGCCTCAATTACATGTTACAGTGTTAACTCTTAACTTTTACTTTTGGTGAAAAACCTGGTTAATAAGTGATTTATTTATTTTTATTTATTTTTTTAAGATGGAGTCTTGCTCTGTTGCCCAGGCTGGAGTGCAGTGGCATGATCTTGGCTCACTGCAACCTCCACCTCCCAGGTTAAAGTGAATCTCCTGCCTCAGCCTCTCTAGTAGCTGAGATTACAGGCACCCACCACCATGCCCAGCTAATTTTTGTATTTTTTTTTTTTTTTAGTAGAGACAGGGTTTCACTATGTTGGCCAGGCTGGTCTCAAACTCCTGACCTCAAGTGATCTGCCCACCTCAGCCTCCCAAAGTGCTGGGATTATAGGTGTGAGCCACTGTGCGTGGCCAATAAGTGATTTTAATTAGGTACCAGGTGTGTGTGGAGCCTAGGACCCAGAGAGAAGTACAAATAAGGTCTGACTTTTTTCAGCATAGCCAGGGGGTATGGATAGCTCCACATGTCCCCAGGTTTTATCTAGAATTTAATGCTCCAAAGTAGGTAAATTGAACAATTTTCAAAAGTCAAAGAAGCAGTTTATGACCTTAAAGCATTAAGCAAACCTAATACCTGACCTGCATAATTTAGACCAAATGCCTAAATTTTGAAAACATTTTTGTTTTACCAATAATCTTTAAAACTGTGTTTCCTAAAGCTTACTAAAGTCATGTGAACCAAAAGGCATTAAAGTTTTTATTTTTCTGACAAAATATTTGATTTAAGCACTTATTATTTTTAAGCCAATTAATCAAAGCTCTTTCATATAGAAACATTATACACATAACACATATAAATACAAAGACAGAAGAAGATCCAGAAGTTGAAAGATTTTTCATTTGCCAGTTTCTTAATTGGATTACTGGCTTCAGGGTGGAGCCCTTGGAGGAACACAGCCAGGAAAGCGTGCCGTTTCTACATCCTAATAAGTAGGCACAGCTGGAAGCAAAACAGATTCCCAAAAATTAAGGGTCCCAGATCCAGATCCTGGATCCCCAAAAGAGAGATTCAGCCCATCTCCCATGGGAGTCTTATCTCTCAGTGGGGGTGGGGTCATTTCCATACCTTCTAGGTAGTCAAGAGCATGCTTCTCTAATCCAAACATGCAAAGAGCCACGTATTCCCCCATAACTGCCATTAGCTATCTCCAAAAGTATATTCCTACCCAGTTGTTATACCAGGTAGAGCTTATACCAAAGCTCTCTAATAATGTAAAGTAATTTCTGATACCCCAAAAAGTTAAAAATATCAGATAATGCAATGCGAAACAGGACAAAGCCTTAGATTTTGAGAGGAATCTACCCACTTTTATTTCCTGGGTTTCCATGAAGACAACAGACATTTTTCCCCAAATGGGATCTGTGGTGCCTCCTATTACTGCAACCTGTTTTATCAGCAAGGTCTTTATGACCTGTGTCTCGTGCTGACCTCCTGTCTCATCCTCTGACTAAGAATTAACCTCCTGGGAATGCAGCCCAGAAGGTCTCAGCCTTATTTCATCCAGTCCCTATTCAAGATGGAGTCGTTCTGGTTCAAACGCCTCTCACAGCACCTCAGTCTCTCTCTTGCTCCTGCTCTGGCCATGTGAGGTGCCTGCTCCCCCTTCACCTTCACCATGATTGTAAGTTTCCTGAGGCCTCCCAAGAAGCCGAGCAGATGCCAGCACCATGCTACCTGTACAACATGCAGAACCATGAGCCAATTAAACCTCTTTTCTTTACACATTACCCAGTCTCAGGTATTTCTTTTTTTTTTTTTTTTTTTTGAGACGGATTCTCACTCTGTTGCCCAGGGTGGAGTGCAGTGGCGCGATCTCGGCTCATTGCAAGCTCTGCCTCCAGGGTTTATGCCATTCTCCTGCCTCGGCTTCCCAAAGTGCTGGGACTACAGGCACCCACCACCACGCCTGGCTAATTTTTTGTATTTTTAGTAGAGATGGGGTTTCACCGTGTTAGCCAGGATGGTCTCGATCTCCTGACCTCGTGATCCGCCCACCTCGGCCTCCCAATCAGGTATTTCTTTATAGCAATGTGAGAATGGACTAACAAACATTACCTGAGTTCTGTGAGCTGTTCTAGCAAATGATTAAACTCAAGAAAGGGATCATGGGACCCTCTGACTCATAGCCTGTCAGAAGCACCAGGTGACAAGCTGGACTTCTGATTGGCAACCCATTGTGGGGTAGGTACTAACTTCAGATAGATCATGTCAGAACTGAATTGAATTGTAGGATACCCAGCTGGTGTCTCCAGAGAATTGGAGAATTGCTTGGTATAGGAACCCCTGCTACACACACACATCTGGTGTCACAAGTGAAGTACTGAGTTTTTCCTTTTGTTGTGAAGAAGAAAACCCTTTTTTTTCTAAATGTCTTGTGTCTGGTGTCATTGAAGCTACATAGTGTCTTAGTTCTTTCCGGCTGCTATAACAAAATTACCTTAGACTAGGGCATTTATAAATGACAGAAATTTATTCCTCATAGTTCTGGAGTCTGGAAAGTGCAAAACCAAGATGCCAGCAGGTTTGGTGTCTGGTGAGGGCCCTTTCATGAGGGTTCCGCTCCCATTAATCACTCCTAAAGGCCCTATTTCTTTTTTTTTAATTATTTTTTTGTAGAGGGTCTCACTATTTTGACTAGGCCGGTCTCGAGTTTCTGGCTTCAAGCAATTCTCCCACCTCGGCCGCCCAAAGTGCTGAGATTACAGGCAAGAGGCACTTGTGCCAGTCCCATTTCTTTTTCTTTTTCTTTTTTGAGATGGAGTTTCACTCTTGTTGCCCAGGCTGGAGTGCAATGGCACGATCTCAGCTCACCACAACCTCTGCTTTTGGGGTTCAAGAGATTCTTCTGCCTCAGCCTCCAGAATAGCTGGGATTACAGACATGCTCCACCATGCCTGGCTAATTTTTTGTTGAGATGGGCTTTCTCCATGTTGGTCAGGCTGGTCTCAAACTCCCGACCTCAGGTGATCCACCTGCCTCAGCCTCCCAAAGTGCTGGGATTACAGGCATGAGCCACTGCCCCTGGCCCCTAGCCCCACTTCTTTAGTACTATCCCATAGGCAATTAGGTTCCAATATATGGGGAGATAGGACATTTCTGCTGGGCTTGAACACCTACATTTTTAAAATAAAATTTAAAAACAACCATAATACCATCATCACTCCCCTACTACCCCCCAAGTTAAAAATATCTTAGTATCATCAAATATCCAAAGCCCACGTAGACTACAAATTTATTTCCACCAATTCAAATTCCTGGGCTGGAGCATCTGATTAGTGGGTCTACAGGACTACTCTGTATCTACCAAGGAGGAGAGAGAGGAAAGGTATAACCTCATTGAGGCCCCAATAGCTTCTCATGAGAGGATTCTGCCTGATGCTGGCAAGACAAAAAAAAAAAAAAAGAGTTTTGCCAGGCGCGGTGGCTCACATCTGTAATCTCAACACTTTGGAAGGCTGAGGCAGGTGGATTGCTTAAGTCTAGGAGTTCAAGACCAGCCTGGGCAACATAGGGAGACCGCATTTCTACAAAAAATTTTTAAAATTAGCCAGGCATGGTGGTGAGCACCTATAGTCCCAGCTACTCAAGGAGGCTGATGTGGGAGAATCGCTTGAGCCTGGGAGGTCAAGGTAGTGAGCCACGATCATGCCACTATACTCCAGCCTGGACAACCAAGTGAGGCTCTTCCCCCGCTCCAAAAAAAAAGAAAAAAAAAAAAAGAAATGACTTCCCATTACAAGTGGTGTCAGCAATAATGCAGAAGAGAGGGAATGGCCAGAAAAACTTTTGGACGGGAGGTCAGATTAAACTGAGCTCTATGAGATGGGTAGAGTATAGGTATCTAGAGATGGGTAGAGTGTAGGTACCTAAAGATGGGTAAAGTGTAGGTAACTAGAGAGACTAGAGGATAGGATATTTTTTATTTTATTTTTCCTTTTTTGTGATGGAGTTTCACTCTTGTTGCCGAGGCTGGAGTGCCATGGCGCCATCTCGTTTCACTGCAACCTCCGCCTCCCGGGTTCAAGCGATTCTTCTGCCCCAGCCTCCAGAGTAGCTGGGATTACAAGCATGCACCACCACAACCAGCTAATGTTATATTTTTAGTAGAGACAGTTTTCACCATGTTGGCCAGGCCGGTCTCAAACTCCTAACCTCAGGTGATCCACCCGTCTCGGCCTCCCAAAGTGCTGGGATTACAGGCATGAGCCACCACGCCCAGCAATATTTTTTATTTCTAATAAAATAATAAGTGTAATAGTAACAAAATTTAGAAAATAAAGAAATGTAGGAAAATAGTTATTAAAAGTCTCATTACCCAAAAAAGTCATTTGGCTTAATTCATATCCCTATATTTTTTATTTAACGGGGCATTATAAGAATTTATCTATGTTACTGTGGGTTCTTTGTCAGTATAATTTTTTTTTAAAGAGAGAAGGTCTTGCTCTGTCGTCCAAGCTGGAGAACAGAGTGCAGTGGTATGGTCATAGCTCACAGCAGCCTTGAACCTCTGTGCTCAAGTGATCCTTCTGCCTCAGCCTCCTGCATAGCTGGGACTACAGGTACCACCACCACACCCTGCTAATTTTTCAATTTTTTGTAGAGACAAAGTCTCATTTTGTTTCCCAGACTGGTGTTGAACTCCTGGCCTCAAGTGACCCTCCTGCCTTGGCCTCCTGAAGGGCTGGGATTACAGGCCTGAGCCACCGTGTCTGGCCTTGTAAATATCATTTTTAACAGATACATAATATTCCATTAAGAAAATGTTCTGCACTTCATCTGACCAGTCCTCCATATTTTGACATTTATTCACATTTCAGTTTTTCTTTTCTTTTTTTTTTTTTTTCAGACAGGGTATCATTCTGTCACCCAGCTGGAGTGCAGTGGTGCCATTTTGGCTCACTGCAACCTCGACATCCCTGGCTCATGTGATCTTCTCACCTCAGCTTCCCGAGTAGCTGGGATTACAAGTGTGCACCACCATGCCTGGCTTATTTTTTAAATTTTTTTTTGTAGAGACAGGGTTTCACCATGTTGCCCAGACTGATCTCAAACTCCTGGGCTCTAGCAATCGCCCACCTGGGCCTCTCAAAGTGTCATTTCAGTTTTTCTGATTATAAATAACTGTGATGAACATTATTTTGCTTAAAGCTTTTTCTGGTTTTAGAGTTATTTAATTACTATGGACTCCCAAAAGCAAAATTCTGGTAAAATGTTGTATAAATATTATAAAGAGTGGGGGTATTTCTGATACTGATTTTATACCACCTTATATTGTTATTTAGTAATCTCAAGAGGTGTTTCAAATTCTCAAGGCAAAATTGATAGAAATTGGTAAATTTTAAGACCATAGGCCCTAGGGTGTATAGCATAGAGGCAGAATTTTTAACTGCGCACACAGCCATCCAGAAAAAAAAAAAAAAATACTACATTTCCCAGCAGTTAAGTGTGGCAACGTGACTAAGTTCTGGCCACCGGGATATAAACAGAAGTGTTCTTCTGGCAGCAGCTGGAAACCGTCCCCTTTGGTGTACCTTTTGTTCCCTTTCACCCTCTTTTATTTTGCTGGCTGGAATGTGAATGCAACCATTTGGGATCATGGTAGGAAGATATGCTAGAATGAGCCAAGGTCCCCGAGGATTTTGAGGACTGGAGCCACCATTCCACCTTTGTACTCCTTTTCTCTCTTTACACAGAAATAAATTTCTGTCTTAAGCTACTGTTGGTTTGGGTTTTCTACCACTTACAGCCATGCCTAATTCTGACTAAATACAATGTGGTTTTAAAACTGGGACAGGCATTGTTATACTCTTCTTCATAAGCCCAGAGTAGCTGAGAAATGTTGCCATGGGAAAAAAACATTACAGGCCGGGCACGGTGGCTCATGCCTGTAATCCCAACACTTTGGGAGGCCGAGCTGGCAGATCACCTGAGGTCAGGAGTTCGAGACCAGCCTGGCCAACATGGTCAAACCCCGTCTCTATTAAGAATACAAAAATTAGCTGGGTGTGCTGGCAGGTGCCTGTAATCCCAGCTACTCAGGAGGAGGGTGAGGCAGGAGAATCACTTGAACCTGGGAGGCGGAGGTTGCAGTGAGCCGAGACCGCGCCATTGCACTCCAGCCTGGGCAACAAGAGCAAAACTCCGTCTCAAAAAAAAAAAAAAAAAATTTCAAATGTACTTTGAGATCAGGTCATGAGGAGGTTTGACTTTTTAAGTGTTCCTGATTCTAACAAAAAAGAAAACATTAGTGTCAGCAGCAGGAAATTTCAAGTAAAACTATAGGATTCGTGACATCCAACTTCTAATTTAGTTGCATCAAGTGTAAAGGCAAAAAGGAGTTGTGGGGTAGAGGGGAGAAAACTGGTTTGTCTTGTTTCCAAGGATTACTGCCCCTACTTCAAGAGCTATTAAAAGGTCCTCTTGAGAGAACTGTAACCAAAAATAAAGTGGCACTGGCAACTCTCTGGGAACACATTTAACTCTGCTCGTAGAAGCATAGCCTGTTTTAATTTGCTAAAGCCCAAGCCAGGCCCTGTTTTCATCTGAATTAGGAAAAAGCAACTGCTGAGAAAATATTTAAAAATAAATATACCAATGTAAAAAAGCACAGAAAAAAAAAAAACAAAAAAAACCCCAAAACCCTAAATTAAAAGAACATGTGTTCGAATGTACTTGGTTAAAGCCAGATGCAGTGGCTCGCACCTGTAATCCCAGCCCTTTGGGGAGCCAACATGGAGGATCGCTTGAGCTCAGGAGTTCAAGACCAGCCTGGGCAACATAGGGAGACCCTCTCTCTATTTATTTTAATTTTTTTTAAACAATGTACTTAAAGTAAATCAAATCTGGTGAAGACACAGATGCTTTGGGGCTCAGACTATATGTTAGGATTGGGAATTTGTATTTTTGTTTCTCAAAAGTGGTCACTGACTGGGTACAATGGCTCAGACATGTAACCTCAGCACTTTGGGAGGCCGAGGTGGGAGGATCATTTGAGCCCAGGAGTTCTAGACCAGCCTGGGCAATATAATGAGATCCTATCTCTACAAATAAAAATAAAAATAAAAATAAAAAAAATGCCGGGCATGGTGGTGCATGCTTGTAGTTCCAGTTACTTAAGAGTGTGGGGTGGGAGAATCACTTGAGCCCAGGAAGTTGAGGCTGCAGTGAGCTATGATCATGCCACTGCACGGCAACCTGGGTGACAGAGTGAGACCCTGTCTCAAAACAAAAGAAAAATGTGGTCACTTCAGGGGGCGGTGAAGTAAGTGCAATATTTTGCTGTGATATTTACAAGCAATCCTGGTATTTGATCTTTTCTGCCATTAGAATTTGTCAGCCAAGCTGGGCACAGTGGCTCATGCCTGGAATCCCAGCACTTTGGGAGGCCAAGGTGGGAGGATCGCTTGAGCCAAGGAGTTATAGACAAGCCTGGGCAACACAGTGAAACCCTGCCTCTACAAAAAAAATACAAAAATTAGCCAAGTATGGTGGTGCATGCCTGTAGTCCTAACTACTTGGGAGGCTGAGGTGGGAGGACCACCTGAGCTGTGATGGCACTGCTGCATCTAGCCTGGGTGACAGTGAGACCCTGCCTCAAAAGAAGAAAAAGGAATTTGTCAGCCGAGAGCATTAGGGCCAGACTCAAAACCAAGAGCTGCATCCAGCTGACTCCCTCTGGAATTAAATAGCATCATCAGTGACATACCTTAGTCTGGTGTCCTCTGGCATACAGAACTCACCCTGGACTAGATTGCCCCTGTCACTGTCCCTCTTCCAACCTACATGTGATATGTCCTGACAAGTTTCTGCAAGATTTCTTCTTTTCCCCAAACTGACCCCAGATTAAAGCTTCAGGAGCTTGCTCTCAACCAAGCTGAAAAGGGGCCATTCAATTTGTGACTCCATATGGCAAGATGTTCATCCAAGCCAGCTTCCTTCTGCCAGCCTGCATACCTTCAGACTCCTCCAAACAATCAGGGGCTGTTCACCTGGGGACAGCAAACAAAGTTGGATGTTGTCTTTGGCAAAGTATAAAAAAGGCAGCAAATATATTTCAAAATAAATCTTACACTGCACCCCAAAGCCAATATGATTAAAAAGAAACATGTAACCATGTTTGCCATTCTTGTTTTTTTTTTTTTTTTTTTTGAGACAGGGTCTCACTCTGTCGCCCAGGGTGGAGTACAGTGGCGCAATCTCGGCTCGCTTCAACCTCTGCCTCCTAAGCTTACGGGATCCTCCCACCTCAGCCCCCAAGTAGCTGGGAGTACAGGCATGAACCACCATTTTTTTGTATTTTTTGTAGAAATGGGGTTTCACCATGTTGTCCAGGCTGGTCTCAAACTCCTGAGCTCAAGCAATCTACCAGCCTCAGCCTCCCAAAGTGCTAGGATTACAGATGTGAGCCATCGTGCTGTGCCTGGACAGCCACTCTTTTTTTTTTTCTTGAGACAGGATCTTGCTCTGTCACTCAGGCTAGAGTGCAGTGGCGCAGTCATAGCTCATTGCAGCCTTGACCTCCTGGACTCAAGTGATCCTCCAACCTCCCAAGTATCTGGGATCACAGGTGAACACTACCACACCCAGCCAATTTTGAAATTTTTGGTAGAGACACGGTCTCTCTATGTTGTCCAGGCTGGGGCTATTCTGTTACTATAATAAACAATTAACCTTCAGTGGGTCATATAATCCCTTTACTTATGGGCATCAGGATGTTTCTGATGTTACGTCTTTTTCAAAATAGACATTTCACTTCCAGGGTACTGGGGTTGGTTGTAGTACTTGGCAATGAAATCTACACTTTCTCAGGAGAAAAAAGTCCCGCACTTCATCAGTGATGGTTGTTTCTGAGATGGATTTAACGCTGTGTTCCACCAGGGTCACAGCTCGTTCTTACCTTGTGTTTTTTCTTTAAAAGCCACCTGGCTCCTGCCACAGCCCCTTGAAGGTTGCCTTTGTTAGTTGCTCACTTTCCCTTTAAGAGTTGTGAGTGTTTCGGCTGGTAAAGTTCCAAGTGCCCTCTGGACTAATTGGCACAATGTGAGGATTTTCCAATTTGGAAGAGAAAGAGCCTGTTCTCCAGGGAGGGCTCTTCAAGGTAATTGCTCTCTGAGAGGTTCTTGCCACTCCCTTTGGCAACCTTCAGAGAAAAATCCCTCTTGCTGTTAGGAGGAGGTAGAAACCCACAGATGGGAAAAGAGGAGCTCAGGGCAGACTTGCCGAGACCTTTGAAACCAGTGACCGTTGGAAATGCAGGAAATGAGGGAAAGGCCAGTGCAGGCAAAGGCAGTCGCGCTTCCTTTCCCAAGATAGGCACTATAGCTCCGGCTGTAATGACCATTTTCACTGTAGTCCTTTTACTAAAGAGCTTTAGCAAAGGAGTAGTGGCCAAGGAAGCCCCTTGCAGGGAGAGAATGGCGCTTACTCAGAAGAAATACTTTAACAAACCACCTGGGCTGGAGGGAGGCGCCCAACGGTGTGCTGGATAAGAAAAGATGGTGGTTAACAAGAGCAGGGGTCCAAGAAAAACCACAGAGAAGAGCAAGACATGGAGAATAGAGAAGTCCCCTCTGGGTCACCACCCCTACCCTGGCAGGGGATGTGTGGAGAGAAAAGCCAGGTGGTGGGGTGACAAGAAATGGGTGGTAGGCTGAAAAGAAGTATGGAAGAATAAAAATGAAATTGTTTTCAGTAGATCCCCTTCCCCAGCTCTGCCTTGAAACTTTCAGTAAATTTCACATCATTCACTATTGTTGTGAGTGTAGGTAAGCAACCTCTTTCTGGGGAAACTGAGAGGGCACTGTGGTCTGTTGATGTTGGGCGGAAAGCAAGAGAGAATGGGGCTGGACACAGACGGGGTTGTAGCACTTTTGTTTCCCTGTGTGTTCACATCACAATCCTGGAAAATGGCAGAAAGGAGTAGGCAGCCACAGCTGGGTCTGGGTGGAGAAAAGGAGGCTGGAGGCCAAGCTGAGAAGCAGTCTTCACTGTGAGTTGCCAGGCTCAGTGTGAATTTAGCGCTGCCTGGTTCCAAAGCTCATGGAGGAATTACCTGGTCCTGCAGTTTCCTCCTCCTGCCCCTGAACAGGACTTTAGAACTGTTGAGGTTAGGGTTAGTGCTGAGAGCTGTTGGTTCCTGTTTCTGGTAGGAGAACAGCATGCGGCATGAATGCATGGGTTTTGGAGACTCCCTGGGCTTGAGTCCTAGCTCTGCCATTTACTAGGTGTGTGACCTTGGACACATTATTCAGAGTCTCCGTACCTTAATCTTATCTGCAAAAGCAAGGGAATAATAGTACCTTCTCTATAGGGTTACTAGGGGAAGCAAATGAAATTATATACATAAGAGTCTTAGCACAGGGCAATAAATATTGTTTTTATTTGCTAACAACAACACAGAACAGTGCCATAAACAGCCCCAAAGCTCAGCACTGCTATCCATCTTTTTAATTTTTCTTTCAAGATAGGGTTTTGCTCTGCTGCCCAGGCTGGAGCGTAGAGTTGCAAACACAGCTCACTGCAGTCTCAACTTCCTGGGCTCAAGTGATTCTCCCCTTTCAACTTCCCAAGTAGCTGAGAACACAGGCACGTGCCACCACACCTGGCTAATTTTTTATTTATTTTGTTTATTTTTTTTGAGATGGAGTCTCACCATGTTGCCCAGGCTGGTCTCAAACTCCTGGGCTCAAGCAATTTTCCCACCTCTGCCTCCCAGTGTTGGGATTACAGGTGTGAGCCACTGCACCTGGCCTATCTGTCTTTTTGATCCACAGAAAGAGTTTAGGTCCTGGAGTCAAACAGACCCAGCTCCAGTCCCAGCTCTACCCCTTCCTGGCTGGATCACTGCAGGAAAATTATTTAACTTTTCTGTTAAAGAGGTGAATAACACTTTGCTAGTGGGATTGTTGAGGGGGTGAACTAATACAAAAAGCACCTGGCAAAGTCCTGTCCATCTGATTTGATCACAAGATGATCTGGGACTCCCCTGCCCTAGTCTGCTTTACTATACACATATTCTCAACAGCTCTCAGACCTCCTAGGAAATCAATTTTTTTCCTACATTCAGTTAAGTTTGGCCAGAATTAAACAAACTCTGGGATTTGTTCCTTCTGTGTTATCTGGGAAGCCAGTTGGCCTCACCTTAGCATCTTGCTACGCAGGTTGGCTGAACCCTGACTGCAGCTACAGTGTCAGGTCAGCGAAAGGAGTTGCTTTGAGAACTTCTGGGAAACTTTTATTGGCCAACATGGACTAAACGAAGTCAAGCTCATTTACTATGAACCAAATGTTTCCCCCTTTCCTCCAGCTTTGAACAGGTCTCCATTTTAGCAACTCCTCCCTCCTTCCGAGACCTTCATAAAGGCGTTTGCCATTGAATGCCACCATTTGTAATGTTGACTCCTCCCAGGATGCCAAGCCCCATCATGGACGACCCTCCAGAAAACCCTGGTCACCATCACACTCCTTTCTCATCCATATGGCAGATATGAGCAACAGTGGCCAGGAGGAGATGCAATGAAAGATAGTGCAGATGAGGATTCCTGCAAATTCCACTACCACAGAAAGGTCTAAGCAGTGGGGAAGACAATAGGCATGCTGCTGCGGTAGGAATAGTAACAGCTGTCCTTATTGAGTGCTTGCTAAATGCCAGGCACTTGCTCTAAGTGTTTTATAGCTGTTTGTTCACTTAATCATATACCTCTGAGCTGGGACTGTTATTCTACCCATTTTACAGATGGAGAACATGAAGCAAAGAAGGTTTAAATAACTTTCCCAATATGACACAGTTACAAGGTGGCACTCATGAGATTTGAACCATGTAGTCTGTGGCTAGAGCCCATGCTCTCTCTCTTTCTCTTCCTTCCTTCCTTCTTTCTTTTTTTCTTTTCTTCTTCTGCTTTTTCTCCTTCCTTCCTTCCTTTCCCTTTTTTTGATAGGGTCTCACTCTGTCACTTAGGGTGGAGTGTGCAATGGCACAATCATGCTCACTGCAGCCTCAACCTCCTGGGCTCAAGGGATCCTCCCACCTTAACCTCCTGAGTAGATGGGACTATAAGTGCATGCCACCCGGCTACTTTTTTTTTTTGTAGAGATAAAATTTCACTATGTTGCCTAGGCTTGTCTCAAACTCTAGGTTCAAGCCATCTGCCCACCCTGTCTTCCCAAAGTGCTGGGATTACAGGTGTGAGCCATGCCTGGCCTAGATTTTATGTTTTTATTTAATCTATGGAGTCTAATCTTTTCTACTATGACAATGTAAGGCTCTTGCAGTAAAGAAAAATAACTGTTGGCCAGGCATGATGGCTCATGCCTGTAATCTCAGCATTTTGGGAGGCCGAGGCGGGAGGATCATTTGAGTCAGGAGTTCGAGACTAGCCTGGGCAGCATAGTGAGACCTGGTCTCTACACAAAATTTTAAAAGGTAGCCACGTAGAGTGGTGCATGCCTGTGGTCCCAGCTACTTGGGAGGCTAAGGTGGGAGAATCACTTGAACCGAAGAGATTGAGGCTGCAGTGAGCCTTGTTCATGCCACTGCACTCCAGCCTGGGCAACAGAGTGAGACCCTGTCTCCAAAAAAAAAAAAAAAAAGAAAGAAAAAAAGAAAAAAAAAGACAAAGACAAAGAAAAATATCTGTTAAAGGTAAAAGTGATATTCTTGGCCATGTGGCTCATGCCTGTAATCCTGGCACTTTGAAAGGCTGAGGCAAGTGAATCACTTGAGCCCAGGAGTTCAAGACAAGCCTAGGCAGCATGGTGAAACACTTCTCTACAAAAAACACAAAATTAGTCAGGCATGGTTGTGGGCACCTGTCGTCCCAGCTATTAGGGATGCTGAGGCAGGATGACTGCTTGAGCCTAGGAGGCAGAGGTTGCAGTGACCTGTGATGGCGCCACTGCACTCCAACCTGGGCGACGAAGAGAACCTCTGTCTCAAAATTAAAAAAAAAAAAAAAAAAAATTGTAAAAAAGTGATATTCTGGCCGGTTTATGCCTATAATCCCAGCACTTTGGGAGGCCAAGGCGGACGGATCACCTGAGGTCAGGAGTTGGAGAACAGCCTGGCTAACATAGTGAAACCCCGTCTCTACTAAAAATACAAAAATTAGCTGGGTGTGGTGGTGGGTGCCTGTAATCCCAGCTACTCCGGAGGCTGAGGCAGGAGAATCACTTGAACCCGAGAGGCAGAGGTTGCAGTGAGCCAAGATCGTGGCATTGCACTCCAGCCTGGGCGACAGCGTAAGACTCCATCTCAAAAAAAAAAAAAAAAAAGGCGATATTCTTAGCTAGAAAATTGAAAATACACATTCAGTAGTACCCCCTTATCCACGGTTTCAGTTACCTGCGGTCAACCGTAGTCCAAAAATATTAAACTGAAAATTCCAGAAATAATTCATGTTTTCAGTTGCTTGCCATTCTGAGTGGCGGGATGAAATCTCAAACCGTCTTGCTTCACCCCTCCCGGCCTGTGAATCCTCCCGCTGTTCAGTGTATCTGAACCGTAGATGCTACTTGCCCATTAGTCTCTTAGTAGCTGTTAGTTATCAGACCAATCCATGGTATTGCAGTGCTTGTGTTCAAGTAACCCTTATTTGACTCAATTGTTGTATTTATTATTCGTTATTGTTGTTAATCGCTTCCTTTGTAAGCGCCTATTTTGTAAATTAAACTCGATCATAGATATGTAGGTAGGAAAAACATAGTATATAAAAGGTTTGGGCGTCGATCAGCGAGGGAGCAGCAAATGGCCGGCGGTTGGTGCCTCGCGGGGGGCGGGCGGCGCAGAGTAGGGGGCGGTGGCCAGGGCCGAGGCGTCGCAGCAGCTAGGACGGTTCTTCTGCCACTGCTGCTCCCTGGACACCGTCCCGCGCCTATCGGATTATATCTGCCCAAGATGTGCGTCTGATTTTATCGAGGAGCTTCCTGAAGAGACCAGGAGCACAGAAAACAGCTCTGCCCCTTCCACTGCCCCCACGGACCGGAGCCGGCCGCCGTTGGAGAACGTGGACCAGCACCTGTTCACGCTACCGCAGGGCTACGGACAGTTTGCTTTCGGCATCTTTGACGACAGCTTTGAGATCCCCACGTTCTCTCCTGGGGCGCAGGCTGACGGCAGCAAGGACCCTGAGAGACCGTGGGAGACAGAGCATCAGTCCCGGCCCCGTACTGCGCCCGGCAGCCCCGCCTCCGCCTCCCCACGCGGCGGGCCACCGGCCGGCACGAAGGCCTCCCCACGCTAGAAGGGATCATCCAGCAGCTCGTCAACCGCATCATCACGCCCGCCACCATCCCCAGCCTGGGTCCTTGGGGAGTCCTGCACTCAAACCCTATGGATTACGCCTGAGTGGCCAACGGCCTGGACGCCTTCGCACAGCTCCTCAATCAGTTTGAAAACACGGGCCCCCCCCCGGCAGATGAAGAGAAAATCCAGTCCCTCCCCACCGTCCCCGTCACCGAGGAGCACGTAGGCTCCGGGCTCGAGTGCCCCGTGTGCAAGGACGACTACGCGCTGGGCGAGCAGCTGCCCCGCAACCACCTGTTCCACGATGGCTGCATAGTGCACCGGCTGGAGCAGCACGACAGCTGCCCCGTCTGCCGAAAAAGCCTCCCGGGACACAACACGGCCACGAACACCCCCGCCCCGGGCCCGACTGGGATGAACTGCTCCTCCTCGTCGTCCTCCCCCTCCTCCAGCTCGCCCAGCAAAGAGAACGCCACAAGTAACTCCTGAGCCCGCGTGGGCCGGCACCCACCACTGCCCGCTGCGCCTGAGGCTGCGGGGGAAACCGCGGGGACTTTCCCAACCACCCTCAGCCAGGGCCGCACGGCACCCACAGACTGGGTGCCCCAGAGGCGCCAGTCTTGGCTGGTCAGCGCTACAGGCCCCGCCTGTTCCAGAGCAGGACCCTGGCCCGGCCCACCGGCTCCCTGGCTCGGGAAGGCGTGGGCCACTTGGTCCCCTCTGGGGCGCCTTCAGCCTCCCCGTCTTTTGTCTAACCTCACCCTCTAAACGTTCAGCGGTGGAAAGATTTTCAGAATTTTAAATTATTACTGCTTTGAAATAAATGGAAGTTTTAGCTCACATGGCGGCCATGCATGATCTGTGGCAAGACGGGGCACAGCTGCTCCACCAGTGCTGCGGGCGCCGTCAGAATGGGCCGCGTGGGCTCCCAGCCTTCCCCTCGGCTGCCTCCAGGACCTGGAGTTCGGGGGCTCGGGACCATGAGAATGACCAGCAAAATTCAGGAACAAAACTGCTCCAACGGACTTTTTTTTTTTTTTTTTTTTTTTTTTGAGGAAGTCTAGCTCTGTCGCCCAGGCTGGAGTACAGTGGCACAATCTCGGCGGCTCACTGCAACTTCCGCTTCCCGGGTTCAAGCGATTCTTCTGCCTCAGCCTCCTGAGTAGCTGGGATTACAGGCGTGTGCCACCAAGCCCGGCTAATTTTTTGTATTTTTAGTAGAGATGGGGTTTCACCATGTTGCCCAGGCTGGTCTCAAACTCCTGACCTCGTGATCCGCCCGCCTTGGCCTCCCAAAGTGCTGGGATTACAGGTGTGAGCCACCGCGCCCGGCCACCAACAGACTTTTTTAAAGGAAAAAATATGTGTGTCTTGAAAGCTATTTAAAATACACTACCTACAAAGATTAAAAAAAAAAAAAGGTTTGGTACTATCTGTGATTTTAGGCATCCACTGGGGGTTTAGGAACATGTCTCCCATGGGTAAGGGGGAACTACTGGATTTACTGTATTTATGAAATCTGTATTGTGATCAGCACTGGGATTGACTCTGGATGAACACAAGGAATAAGCCCTCTGCACTCAAAGAAACTGCAACAAATGGAGGGAAACCTCCAAATAAACCAATAAGTGTGTCCTGACCAACAGGGGTGCACGCAAAGAAGGAAATGACGTGGGTACTGTGGTTGCGAATAATAGAAGGAAGCTTTATGTGGTGGAACCTATTTCAGAGGATGCTTAATAAAGGCTTCCATGTGGAGGTGATGTTTAGGTTCAGATCTGAAGGAGAAAAAGGAGCCTGCAGCCACAGCTTGTAGAAGAGAGTTCCAGACACAGGGAATGCCTATGGCCAGTGCTGAATAAGACAAGACAAGACAGAAATTGACTCCTGGAAGGGAATGTTTGGGGAGTGCAGATCAGATTGTGGAGAGGGGCTGGGGGTAGCTTGCACAGATAGAGTATAGCCGTTATTCCAAATGCATGGGGAATTATGGAAATTCATCATTCTTTGCATTTTAAAAAGAGCTATCTGGCTGTATCATGGAGAATAAACTAGAGGAGAGCAAGTGAACAGGCTCTTGAAAGAGAAGAAGCTGGGGTGGTACCAGTGAGGATGGAAAGGGGTGAGGGGATTTAGGCCATTTTGAAGGAAAACAAATAGATAAATAAGACATGATGTTGGATTGGAGGTAAGGGATAAGAGGGAGCTATCACTGATGGCTTCCTGTTTTCTGGCTTGGAATTATCTACCAAGGTGACACAGACTGTAGGAGAAACAGGTTTTGACCTGTTAAATTTCAGATGTCTGGGTTTATTAAAAGGGTGGCATTCAGCAGTGGCTCAGCCCTCTGATGTGGTAAGGTTCAGTGCCAACAAGAGAAACAATCCTCCAAATTGCTTTGGCATTACTGAAGCCACACTTATTTTTAATAGCTTTATACAGCTTTAGTTCCTTACTTATAGAACTGTTAAGGACTTAAAAGAGTAGTGAAGGCCGGGCACAGGGGCTCACGCCTGTTAAATCCCAGCACTTAGCACTGAGGCAAGAGGATCACTTGAGCCCAAGAGTTCGAGACCAGCCTGGGCAACTTAACGAGGCCCTGTCTCTACGAAAATAAAAATAAAATAAAAATTAGCCGGGTGTGGTGATGTGTACCTGTGGTTCCAGCTACTTGGGAGGCTGAGATGGAGACTTGTCTGAGCCCAGGAGTTTGAGGCCACAGTGAGCTGTGATCATGCCACTGTACTCTAGCCTGGGTGCTGAGTGACAGAGTGAGACCCTGTCTTGAAACACACACACACACACACACACCAGAGTAATGTGTAATTTTCAGTTGTACTTTATTTTGTTTTGTATGTGACAATATGTGCTACAGTGGTCTTTGGTAGCTTGAGTTTTCATAAAGGTAAAGGATATAATCCTCACAAATGTCAAAGATCTACTATAGATATAATAGGCAATGTATTGAATCAATTGCCAGTAACATTTTATGGAAAATGTAAAGATACTAGTTGATGTGTAGTCTGTGGATAGACAATAGTTCTCCCGGCTGGGCGCGGTGGCTCACACCTGTAATCCCAGCACTTTGGGAGGCCGAGGTGGGTGGATCACTTGAGGTCAGGAGTTCGAGACCAGCCTGGCCAACCTGGTGAGACCCCCATCTCTACTAAAAATACAAAAATTAGCCAGACATGGTGGCACATACCTGTAATCTCAGCTACTTGGGAGGCTGAGGCACGAGAATCACTTGACCCCAGGAGGCGGAAGTTGCAGTGAGCTGAGATCACACCACTGCACTCCAGGCTGGGTGACAGAGTGAGACTCCATCTCAAAAAAAAAAAAAAAAATTATCCTTTAACTATTACTAGAAGCTGGGAACTCTGTTTTACACTATAAGTATCCCATTTCAGCTCCTACATTATTTGTCATCCATTTTACATGTAGGAAAATCAAGGCTCAGAAAAGTTAAGTAATTTGCCCAGGGTCACAGAGCTAGCAAGGGGCAGAGTCTGCATTTGGACTCAGGTCTGGGTTGGCTACAAAGTTTGAGCCTTTATTTGATTGTTTGTTTGTTAGAGACAGGCTCTCACTCTGTTGCCCAGGTTGGAGTAGAGGTACGATAATGGCTCACTGCAGCCTAGAACTCACAGGCTCAGGTGACTCTCCTGCCTCAGTCTCCCAATAGTTAGGACTATAGACATGCACCACCATGCCCGGCTAATTTGTGTGTGTGTGTGTGTGTGTGTGTGTGTGTGTGTGTGTGTGTGTCACAGAGACAGGGTCTCGCTATGTTTCCCAGGCCGGTCTTGAACTCCTGAGCTCAAGCGATCCTCCTGCCTTGGCCTCCCAAAGTGCTGGGATTACAGGTGAACACCTCTGCACCTGGCTGAAAGCTTGAGTTTCTGTGTAGTAGATATTTCATTACAGAATGGATTCTCTGGAAGCAGAAGCTATAATGGGGATGGAAAATAGAAAGGTTTATTGGGGAGCAACACCCATGGAAGGAGACCTGTCAAAGTCTCTACCAGCCAAACAGGAAGCTCTGAAGCAAAAACTACCCACTGGAGGGGTCCAGCATTGAGCAGAGATGGCTAGGCCGTTCTTCCACCCCCTTGCCCAGTCACTGACTAGGGAGAATGTCCCAAGAAGAGCATGATCTCAGCTGGAAAGCTGAGCTGGACTTGAAGGCTGTCAGTGAACTGAAATCTTTGCAGCTGGGCAGTGAGCCCACCCTTAAATGGGGATCTGAACAGTGCATCTCCTTGTCTGCCACAGGCTCTAAAAATCGTCAGCACTCTTTCACCCAAGAAAAGGCACTGCATTAGTTATCTATCGCTGTGTAACTAATTGCCACAAAATGTAGTCGTGGAAAACAACAAACATTTGTTATCTCACAGTTTCTGTGGGTCAGGAATCCAGGCATGGCTTAGCTGGGTGCCTCTGGCTGACGGTCTTTCATAAGGTGGCAGTCAAGCTGTCAGCCTGGACCGCAGCCCCATCCAAAGACTCAACTGGATGGAGAATCCACTCCCAAGCTCACATTTGTTGTTGTCTACAGGACTCAGTCGCCTCATCACATGAGCCTCCCCACAGGGCTGCCTCATGACATGGCAGCTGGCTTCCTCTAGGGTGAACAATCCAAGAGACCTCAGTGAGAAAGAAGACCCAAAATAAAAGCCATGGTCTTTTATAATTTTGGAAGTGACATTCCATCCCTTCTGCTAAATTCTATTTCTTAGGAGTGAGTGAATATATCCAGTGTACAGTCGAGGAATGTACAAATACAAGAATACCAGGAGGTGGGACTCCCTGGCGGCCATCTGAGAGGCTGCCTCCCATATTTAAATAAATAACACTGTGGCAATAATAAGATTGGCTCCCATGTATTGAGCAGTTGCTATAAATCAGGAGTGGTATTAGGTCCTTACATACATGATCTCACCATGTCTCCTGTGTTCACTCAGGATTCATTAGGCACCAGGCACTGCAAGTTCTAGAGAACAGAATGGCAAATGAGGAACACTCCTGCTCTTGAGGTGCTCATGTCTACAGGAATAATTTGTTCTGATTTTACAAAGGAGGACAAGAAAGGTCACACAGTAAGTGGCTGAGCTAGGAGGCCCAAGCTGCTCAATATGACTTTGAGGCCATAAATATTTGTGAAGACAGCATACTCCTGAATCCACCATCCCGGAAAACATCAGGAGGCACCAAAAAGGCCTCTTCACACCTTGTCTAAGAACAATTGTGAGGAAGAAACAAGTCACAAAGAATATATACAATATCATTCCTTTTTCTTTTCTTTTCTTTTTTTTTTTTTTGAGACAGGGTCTTTCTCTGTTGCCCAGGCTGGCATGCAGTGGCGTGATTTCAGCTCACTGCAACCTCCACAGTGTTCAGGCAATTATCCTGCCTCAACCTCCCGAGTAGCTGAGATTATAGGTGCCTGCCACCATGCCCAGCTAATTTTTTTGTATTTTCAGTAGCGACAGGGTTTTACCACATTGGCCAGGCTGGTCTCGAACTCCTGACCTCAGGTGATCCACCTGCCTTGGCCTCCCAAAGTGCTATTACAGACGTGAACCTCCACACCCGGTC
Source organism: Gorilla gorilla gorilla (assembly GCF_029281585.2). NCBI lineage: Eukaryota > Metazoa > Chordata > Mammalia > Primates > Hominidae > Gorilla > Gorilla gorilla. Next base: position 35,004,074 of record NC_073228.2, on the reverse strand, counting down.
TAATTCCATTTATACGATATTCACAAACTGATGTTTGTTTATGGGGCACACTTAGTTGTAACACTAAAGAGGAAAGAAAGAAAACGGTTCCCACAAGTTAGGATAGTGGCCACTTCTGGGGGAGGGAAGGGGATGGAATGGGGGACACACAGGGGCTGCTGGGAGGGGGCTGAATACTATTCTAGACCTGGTGGTGGTTATATGGGTGTTCAATTTATAATGACAATTGAACAACACATATATGTTTCTTTGCTCCTCTGCATGTATGACGTAGCTCACAAATAAAATAGCAACAAGAACTATTGTGTTGAGTGGGAAGCGATTTGCAGGGTACTTGCCTATGCCTGTGATGGAAGGCAAAGAGCTCTCCTTTTCAGAGACACCGGGGATACGATGTCTTCGTGCCTCTGGCAAATCTCTCACACAGATGGCTCGAAGCCTGGTTTACCACTATGTCCTTAATGTGTGTTGCACCCAAAATAAATTCTGAGGAGGACAGTGCTTGGTGAGATCATCTTGCCATTTGATACACGTGTCTGAGCAAGTTGGTGTTTTTTCTATCCCTGAGCCCACTGCCTAAGAGTGAAACCTGATTCACATTGTAACAATAGCCACTCAGATCTTCACAAAGCAAAGAGAAGCTTTATACAAAAGGGTGAAGGAAAGCTCACTCCTAGGATACCTCTGATTAATTAGGCTTTAATGGATTCCATTCAAGAACCTGTCAGAAAAGCCAGGTGCAGTGGCTCACACCTATAATCCCAGCTGCTTGGAAGGTTAAGGCAGAGGGATCCCTTGAGCCCAGGAGTTCGAGGCTGCAGTGAGCTATGATTGTGCCACTGTGCTGTAGCCTGGGGGATAAAATGAGACCACATCTCTAAAAAACAAGGAGGAAGGAGAATTTTATTACTTAATGGATATAGAGTTTCTGTTTTACAAGATGAAAAGGGTTCTAGAGCTGAATACTGGTGATGGTACCAGAACATTATGAATGTATTTAATATCACTAAAGCGTACACTTAAAAATGGTTACAGTGGGCTGGGCATAGTGGCTCGTGCCTGTAATACCAGCATTTTGGGAGGCCGAGGTGGGTAGATCACCTGAGGTTAGGAGTCTGAGACCAGCCTGGCCAAGATGGCCAATGTCTCTACTAAAAATACAAAAATTAGCTGGGTGTGGTGGTGCATGCCTGTAATCCTAGCTACTCTGGAGGCTAAGGCATGAGAATCACTTGAACCTGGGAGGTGGAGGTTGCAGTGAGTCGAGATCATGCCATTGAACTCCAGCCTGGGTGACAGAACAAGACTCCACCAAAAAAAAAAAAAAAAAAAGGTTACAGTGGTAAATTTTATGTTGTGTGTATTTTACTGCAATAAAAAAATGGGGAGGGGGGGATATGTGGCATCAAGCCAGGAAAAAACATGGAGGTTTGTAACCAGCCTGGGAAAAACAGTGAGACCCCCACCTCAAAAATCGAAAAACAAGACAAAACAAGGCCAGGCGCGGTGGCTCACGCCTGTAATCCCAGCACTGTGGGAGGCCAAGGCAGGCAGATCACGAGGTCAGGAGTTTGAGACCAGCCTGGCCAAGGTGGTGAAACCCCGTCTCTACTAAAAATTTTTTTAAAAATTAGCCAGGTGTGGTGGTGGGCGCCTGTAGTCCCAGCTACTCGGGAGGCTGAGGCAGGAAAATTGTTGAACCCGGGAGGTGGAACTTGCAGTGAGCTGAGATCATGCCACTGCACTCCAGCCTGGGTGACAGAGTGAGACTCCATCTCAAAAAAAAAAAAAGGAAAAAAAAGAAAAACAAGACAAAATAAAAAAGACATAAAGACATGGAGGAAACTTAAATTCATATTGCTAAATGTAAGAAGCCAATCTGAAAGTAATACATATTGTGTGACTCTATAACTATATATATTTTATATATATATGTATATATATATATTTATATGTATATATATATATATATGTATATATATATATTTATATGTATATATATATATATATATTTTTTTTTTTTTTTTGAGACATAGTCTGGCTCTGTGGCCCAGGCTGGAGTGCAGTGGCATGATCTTGGCTCAATGCAACCTCTGTCTCCTGGGTTTGAGTGATTCTCATGCCTCGGCCTCCCGAGTAGCTAATCCCTGGCAACCAGTGATCTTTTTACTGTCTCTATAGTTTTGTCTTTTCCAGATCATTGTCAGGGTGCGTGGCTCATGCCTGTAATCCCAGCACTTTGGGAGGCTGAGGCGGGTGGATCACCTGAGGTCAGAAGTTCAAGATCAGCCTGACCAACATTGGAGAAACTCCGTCTCTACTAAAAATACAAAAATTACCCAGGCATGGTGGTGCATGCCTGTAATCCCAGCTACTTGGGAGGCTGAGGCAGGAAAGTTGCTTGAACCCAGGAGGTGGAGGCTGCAGTGAGCCGAGATTGCGCCACTGCACTCTAGCCTGGGTAACAGAGGGGACTCTGTCTCACACAAAAACAAACAAACAAACACGCAAAAAAACACAATCATATTCCTCTGCAAATGTGTCCTCCGATCTTTGTCTTGGCTCAGCCCAGCAGCATTTTTGCATATAACTGTCCTGAATTCACCTTCTTTGTTATCTGGTTCTGCAGGCGGGTGACTCAGTTACAAAAGGTGAGGTTTGCAGGGAGGTCCTAAGGGAATTTGATGAGAGTGAAGGGGAACTCTGAAATACTGATCCAGCCACACGTACAAACACTGCTGCTATGGCTGGGAGTTACCTCTATAGAGCTTGAATCCTGTGCTGTTAGAAGCCTTCTTCTGCAGGAGTGGCCTTGGTTTTATTGCTTCTTAGCGGTTGGGAACCAGCTTCCTGCCAACTGTTTGGAAGGACATGCCCAGTTTCCAGCTCTGGCTAGATATGAAAGTGAAAGTTTCTGAAAATGATCCTTGCTGGCTGGGATCTGAAGCACCTGTCAGGAGGAAGAACAGATTGGCCCTAACTCGAGGGTGCTCCCAAGTGGCTGTGGACCAGCTATGAGTCCCTTGCAGGGAGAGGCAAGAAGTGTGAGCAAAGCTACAGGTAAATGAAGAAACGGGAGACGTCTGAGACATAGCATCCATTTCATTTTTCCTTTTAGTCTTTTGAGCTTGCAGCAGTCAATATTTTTAATTAAAAAATTTAATTTACAAATAAAAATTGTATATATTTAATATGTACATGATTTGATATACATATACGTTATATAATGATCATCACAATCAAATTAACATACCTGTCATCATCCATAGTTACCACTGTGTGTGTGTGTGTGTGTGTGTGGTGGGCTGAGGTCATTTAAATTCTGTTCCCTCATCAAATTTCAAGTAATTGATACAGTAATGTACACTATGTTGTAAATTAGATCCCCAGAACTTGTTCATATTATAAATGAAAGTTTGTACCCTTTCATCAACATCTCTTCACTTCCTTCACACCCCAGCCTCTGGTAACCACCATTCTACTCTGCTTCTATGAGTTCAGCTTTTTAATTTTTAAATTTTTATTTATTTTATTTATCTATTTATTGAGACAGGGACTTGCTCTGTCACCCAGGCTGCAGTGCACTGGTGGTACCACAGCTCACTGCAGCCTTGAACTCCCAAGCTCAAGCGGTCCTCTGACCTCAATCCCCCAAGTAGCTGGGACTATAGGCACATGCCACCACACCTGGCTAATTTTTGTATTTTTTATAGAAACGGGGTTTTGCCATGTTGCCCAGGCTGGTCTCGAACTTCTGAGCTTAAGCAATCCACCTCAACCTCCCAAAGTGCTGGCATTGCAGGTGGGAGCCACCACGCCAAGCCAAGTTCAACTTTTTTAGATTCCACATACAAGTGGAATCATAGAGTAATTGTCTTTCTGTGCCTGGTTTATTTCCCTTAGCGTAATATCTTCCTGGCTCATCCATGTCCCAAATGGCAGAATGTCCTTTTTAAAGGCGGAATAATGTTCCGTTATGTATGTATATATACCGCATTTTCTTTATCCATTTATCTGTTGATGAACATGGGTTGTTTCCACATCTTAGCTATTGTGAATAAGGCTGCAATGAACATGGGGGTGCAGATATCTCTTTTAGATACTGATTTCATTTACTTTGGATATACAGTTGACCCTCCATATCTGTAGTTTCCAAATCCATGGATTCAACCAACCAAGGATCAAACATATTTTAAAATATTGCATCTCTACTGAACATGAACAGACTTTTTTTGATTGTTGTTTTTTAAACAATAGAGTATAACAACTATTTAGGCCATGAGCAGTGGCTTATGCCTGTAATCCCAGGACTTTGCGGCCAGGCACAGAGGCTCACGCCTATAATCCCAGCACTTTGGGAGGCTGAGGCAGGTGGAACACCTGAAGTTAGGAGTTCGAGAACAGCTTGACCAACATGGAGAAACCCTGTCTCTACTAAAAATGCAAAATTAGCAGGTGTGGTGGTGCATGCCTGTAATCCCAGCTACTCGGGAAGATGAGGCAGGAGAATCACTTGAACCCGTGAGGTGGAGGTTGCGGTGAGCCGAGATCGCACCATTGCACTCCAGCCTGGGCAACAAGAGTGAAACTCCATCTCAAAACAAACAAACGAACAAACAACAAACAAACAGTGTATTACAACTATTTAGGCCATGGGCGGTGGCATATGCCTGTAATCCCAGCACTTTGGGAGGCCAAGATGGGAGGATCACTTGAGCCCAGGAGTTCAAAACAAACCTGGGCAACATAGGGACACCCTGTTTCTACAAAAAGTAGAAAATTTACCCAGACACGGTGGCTCATGCCTGTAATCTCAGCACTTTGGGAAACTGAGGCAGGAGGATCACTTGATGTCAGGAGTTTGAGACCAGCCTGGCCAACATGGCGAAACCCCCATCTCTACTAAAAAATACAAAAAAAAAAAAAATTAGCCAGGCATGGTGGCACGTGCCTGTAGTCCCAGCTACTTGGGAGGCTGAGGCAGAAGTATCGCTTGAACCTGGGAGGCGGAGGTTGCAGTGAGCCAAGATCATGCCACTGCATTCCAGCCTGGGTGGACCATAGCCTGGGTGACAGAGTGAGACTTCCTTTCAAAGAAAAAAAAAAAAAAGTAGAAAATGTAGCCTGGCACAGTGGTGCACACCTGTAGTCTCAGTTACTCAGGAGGATGAGGCAGGAGGACGCATTGAGCCTAGGAGATGGAAGCTGCAGTGAGCTGTGTTGTGCCACTGCACTCTAGCCTGAGTGACGAAAACGATTTACATAGCATTTACATTGTGCCGAGTATTATAAGTAATCTAGAGATGATTTAAAGTATATAGGAGAATGTGCACAGGTCATATGCAAATACTACAGCTTCTTTTTTTGAGACAGCATCTCACTCCATTACCCAAGCTGGAGTACACTGACACCATCACGGCTCACTGCAGGCTTGATCTCCTGGGCTGAAGCTATCCTCACACCTGAGCCTCCTAAGTAGCTGGGACTACAGGTGCATGCTACCAATCCCAGCTAAAATACTACAACATTTTATATCAGGGACTTGAGCATCTGTGGATTTTGGTATCAATGTGAGGTCCCAGAGCTAATCCCCACTGATACCAAGGGATGACTGTATACCGAGAAGTAAGATTGCTGGATTATATAGGAGTTCTATTTTGTGATACAGACTCCTTGACTGTAACTTACACTGGTGGGCCAGAAATGCCAGAATTACAGGGTAAGCTGAAGCTTAGAGCAATAAAGCACTAATAAGGCACTAATAAATGATAGCTAATATTTATTCAGCACTCACTCTGTACCAGGCATTGGGCTAAGTGTTTATGTGAAATATCTCATTCAATCTTCACAACAATCGTAAAAAGCAGGTATTATTTTTGTCCCCATTCTAGAGACAAGAAAATGGAGGCACAGACAAATTAACTAACTGGCTCAGGTCACAAAACTAGTATGTGATAGAGCTGGGATTTGAGTCTGGCTTGCTGGGCTCTAGAGTCTGTCCTCTTAAACACTGTGCTAGTGAGGAGCAAGGCAAAAAGATTATAAAAAGAAAGTGCTTCTCAAATGGCTATAATGGCTTTTAGCCATTACTGCTTAATGAGAAGTATAGACAGGTCTATTGATGAAGAAAGAAAAAGAACCTAAAATTGGAGGTGGAGTGGTCATCAAAGAACAAAAGGTCAACAAATTGAGTTTCAAAAATCTGATTAGCTTTTATTAGCAATTCATGAACCACGCAGCATCCAATCTACAAAACAGAAAGGAGCGCCAATGAGCTAGACAGAATGGGTAAGTTTTATAGGCAGAAAGAGACAGAGGAAAGCAGGAACAATGAACAAATGGTGGATTAATCATTTCAAGATTACTTTCCTTGTAAGAATGTAAGTGAAATCTTACTGGCTTAATAGGATTTGGTTATCATCTCTCTCCTGATTTCTTGAAGATCTGATCTTACAAGTAAGCAACTTTGGTTTGGTTTGATGACATGGAACTTCAGCCTTGTTTGGGGCCTGCCGTTTTTTTTCTTTTCATACCAGATAGGTAATGTTTGAGACCAGCCTGACCAACATGGAGAAACCCTGTCTCTATTAAAAATACAAAATTAGGCCGAGTGTGGTGGCTCATGCCTGTAATCCCAGCATTTTGGGAGGCCGAGGCGGGCGGATCACAAGCTCAGGAGTTCAAGACCAGCCTGGCCAACATGGTGAAACCCCGTCTCTAATAAAATACAAAAATTAGCTGAGCATGGTGGTGAGCGCCTGTAATCCCAGCTACTTGGGAGGCTGAGGCAGGAGAATTGCTTGAATCTGGGAGGTGGAGGCTGCAGTGAGTGGAGATTGTGCCATTGTACTCCAGCCTGGGCAATAGAGTGAGACTCCATCTCAAAAAAAAAAAAATTAGCTGGGTGTGGTGGCGCACGCCTATAATCCCAGCTACTCGGGAGGCTGGGGCAGGAGAATCGCTTGAACCCAGGAGGTGGAGGTTACAGTGAGCCGAGATTGTGCCATTGCACTTCAGCCTGGGCAACAAGAGCAAAACTCCGTCTCAAAGAAAAAAAAAAAACGGAAAAAGGGATGAAGAAGGGTAAGTGGCAGGTCATGCATGCACTGACTCCTCACATATTGGCTCTCATCTCCTTGGTCAAAGCAAGTCTCATGACCATTCCTCACTTCAAAGAGAGCGTGGAAGTACATGCCTACTGCATGTTTGGAAAAGGAAAGAGAATATTTGTGATGAAAAAAAAATCAAGCATGATGATATTTGTGTCAATGACAGCTCAATGTTTATAGAAAACAGTGGACATTTTCTAGGTTTTATAGAAATTATGTGATGCAAAAATGTTTATCATGTAATACAGATTTTAAAAAATGCATTAAATGACCAGGCACAATGACTCATGCCTGTAATCTTAGCCCTTGGGTAGGCTAAGTTGGGAGGATCATTTGAGCCCAGGAGTTTGAGACTAACCTGGGCAATATAGTGAGACTTCATCTCTGTAAAAATAAAAATAAAAATAATTATATATTTTAAAATGCACTAAATGATTGCCACATAGAATGGAGAACTCAAAATGAGGTTACTACTTTAATTGGTTTTAAAGTGAGAGAAGAAATCATAGACAACATATTTAGAAGTAACTCTTACTCAGTTTAAATAGATTATATTGTGGACAAAAATCATGGAAAACATGTATCATGTAGTATACATATTGATGAACAACCAGAAGGGAGAAAAAACAAAGATATTGAAATCAATTAATATTTCATTGGTTGTACATCTGCAGTAATCATTACATTCAGTTATCTTTGCTATTTCCCCTACTTTCAGTCATGTAAAAACCATAGTTCTATGAATTTTTAAAATTTCATTGTCATTAAAGTATTTGTTTTGTTGTTATAAAGCTATATTTGTTAAAGTAGGGAGTTAGACCACATTTTATTTATTCATTTATTTATTTTTAATTAATTATTATTATTATTATTATTTTGAGATGAAGTCTCACTCTGTCACCCAGGCTGCAGTGCAGTGGTGTGATCTTGGCTCACTGCAACCTCTGCCTCCCGGGTTCAAGTGATTCTCCCACCTCAGCCTCCTGAATAGCTGGGATTGCAGGCACATGCCACCATGACTGGCTAATTTTTGTATTTTTAGTAAAGATGGAGTTTCACCATGTCGGCCAGGCTGATCTCAAACTCCTGACCTCAGGTGATCCACCCTTTCATAGTTGATGGGAAATAAATGTGAAGCTGCTGAAGGCCATTTTTGTTATGACCTGGGGAGACATCCACTGAGAACAAAGCCCAGACAAAGGACAGATCGATGAGTGATGACATATTTGAGTACCTGGGTCCACCTGTGTCTGAAGCCAACAACCCCTAGACTTAGGTGAGCCAGTAAATAAATTCCCTTTTCTGCTTAGGCCAGTTCTAATTTAATTTTTGCCATTTGCAACTGAAAGAGACCTATAGTATTCACTGGGCTCATCACAAATATTTAAAAATGTTTAAATATTCCATGCTTTTTGTCCATAATATAATCTATTTAAGCTGAGTAAGAGTTACTTCTAAATATGTTGTCTATGATTTTTTCTCTCACTTTAAAACCAATTAAAGTAGTAACCTCATTTTGAGTTCTCCATTCTACATGGTGATCATTTAGTGCATTTTAAAATATATACTTATTTTTATTTTTATTTTTACAGAGATGGAGTCTCACTATATTGCCCAGGTTAGTCTCAAACTCCTGGGCTCAAATGATCCTCCCACCTTAGCCTACCCAAGTGCTAAGATTACAGGCATGAGTCATTGTGCCTGGTCATTTAATGTATTTTTTAAAACCTGTATTACATGATAAACATTTTTGCATCACATAATTTCTATAAAACCTAGAAAATGTCCACTGTTTTCTATAAACATTGAGCTGTCATTGACACAAATATCATTATGCTTGATTTTTTTTTTTTTTTTTTTTGAGACGGAGTCTCACTCTGTCGCCCAGGCTGGAGTGCAGTGGTGTGATCTTGGCTCGCTGCAACCTCTGCCTCCTGGGTTCAAGCGATTCTCCTGCCTCAGCCTCCCAAGTAGCTGGGAATACAGGCGTCCGCCACCACAGCTGGTTAATTCTGGTATTTTTAGTAGAGATGGGGTTTCACCATGTTGTACAGGCTGGTCTTGAACTCCTGACCTCAAGTGATCTGCCTGCCTCGGCCTCCCAAAGTGCTGGGATTACAGGTGTGAGCCACCGCGCCCAGCCTATGCTTGATTTTTTCAATGTTTTTTTGTAAAATTGCCTTTATTTATTTATTGAGAGAGGGTATTTCTCTGTAGCCCAGAATTTGTTGTAAAACTCTGTCACAGTAGTAACAAAATACTTTGTACTTAGGCTATAAAAAAATATATAAAAAAAGTAACACCGATTTCTGCAATTTCTTTCTCCATCTAAAATAATTTTGACATAAAATTAAATAATTATCTGCCATGTTCATGCAGTGGGAAGTTGTAATGATTAATTTGTGGGTTTTTCTTTTTTTCTCTCTCTCTCTGCCACCCGGGCTGGAGTGCAGTGGTATGATCTTGGCTCACTGCAACCTCTGCCTCTTGGATTCAAGTGATTCTCCTACCTCAGCCTCCTGAGTAGCTGGGACAACAGGCACCTGCCACCACATCCAGCTATGTTTTTGTATTTTTAGTACAGATGGGGTTTCACCACGTTGGCCAGGCTGGTCCCGAACTCCTGACCTCAGGAGATCCACCCACCTCGGCCTCCCAAAGTGCTGGGACTACAGGTGTGAGCCACCGCACCTGGCTCATTAATTTGAATTGAATTGCATTTTGCTAGAAACATCTTTATGCTATTAGAAGGATGTGATCACCATTTTTTAGGATCACCATCCAAAAAGCATAATAAAGCCCCAGAGGTTTTTGATTTTCACATTCAATTGCAGCTTTTATAAATGCAATTTTCTTCACATACTAATGGACATGCTGGAGTTGTTGCATTTGGGTTTTTGAGTTATAAATTTGTTACAAATAATTCTTTTCTTGTTCTTGTTTTGATCAATAATTCAGTCTTCATTTAGGGAAGAATGTCAAGTTGTACGGATTTCAACGGATCTTTTCAAATTATGGGTTTGAAGATATTTTTTGTTCATTTTCATACGATTAGTAATTAAATCTTTATTAAATAAGGAATTTGTGAAAGTCTTGTCTGCAAATTTTATGTGAGTCATGCTCAGCAGACGTCGATTCACTTTCATTGTTTCCAGTTTTTAGAAATTTAAGCAGACTGGGCCGGGCACGGTGGCTCACGCCTGTAATCCCTGCACTTTGGGAGGCCGAGGAGGGCAGATCACGAGGTCAGGAGATGGAGACCATCCTGGCTAACACGGTGAAACCCCGTCTCTACTAAAAAAATGCAAAAAATTCGCCGGGCGTGGTTGCAGGCGCCTGTAGTCCCGTGAACCCGGGAGGCGGAGCTTGCAGTGAGCCGAGATCGCACGACTGCACTCCGGCCTGGGTGACAGAGTGAGACCCCTTCTCAAAAAAAAAAAAAAAAAAAAAGAAAGAAATTTAAGCAGACTGCTTTCTATTTTCTCTTCTTTCAGGCTTTTTGTTCTCTAAGTTCCACTTCTGTATTTTCTTTCTTTCTTTCTTTCTTTCTTTCTTTCTTTCTTTCTTTCTTTTTTTCTTTCTTTTTCTTTTTCTTTTCTCTTTCTCTCTCTCTTTCTGTCTCTCTTTCTTTCTCTCTCTCTCTCTTTCTTTTGTGACACCGTTTCACTCTGTTGCCGAGGCTGGAGTGCAGTGCATTGGTGAAATCTCGGCTCACTGCAACCTCCACCTCCCGGGTTCAAGCACATTTCCTGCCTCAGCCTCCTGAGTAGCTGGGACTACAGGCGTGTGCCACCATGCCCGGCTAATTTTTTTTGTATTATTAGTAGAGACGGGGTTTCACCATGTTGTCCAGGCTGGTCTCGAACTCCTGACCTCAAGTTATCTGCCTGCCCTCAGCCTCCCAAAGTGCTGGGATTACAGGTGTGAGCCACCGTGCCCAGCCCATTTCTGTATTTTCTATCTCAATGTGATCTTGACTTATACTTATTTAAATTATTTATTTATACTTATTAAATTATACTTATTCAAATTATTTAAACAATTTTTAAATTATTTTATGTAAAAATATTTAAATAAGGCTGAATTTGTATTTAAATTTCTGGAAATACTAATGTTTTTATAAAAATTCATAACTCTAGCATTCAGTGTCAATCTGGTTATCATTGTATTTGTCCATGTAGTTGTCAATTCATATTGTTTGATGAATGTTGTCTCTATACCTGAGTATATACAAATATAAGAATAGTAAGAATTATTTGATGTTACAAAATATTCAGCTGTCACTTGCAAATGTTGCAAATACCAGAATCATGCATCACTGACAAATGGTACCTTGTTATGCAAGAATCTATTGCATTTGTGCTGAGAAGATTTGACAAGTTCATTAGTCTTTTTTTTATTAATGTCTCCTCCTCCCTGAGATCTAAAGCAGTGTCTAGCTCTATGTTAGCAGCGGCACAACTTACAAATCTCCATGGCATTCTGATTAATTTCCTTTTTTTGTTTCAAGGACATAGGACTAGGGTGTAAAGAAGGAATTTCTTGGGCCCTGAAACAGCGTAAGTCATGAGAACAGATGGGTGGGGTATATTGGTTGTATCATGCCAGCACTAAGGGGCAAATATCAAGTTGCAGACACCCATACATTCCTTAATATACAAATGTGTTGTGTTTGTTATATGTGTGGTCCTCCAAAGCTCAAGTTCCCCGCTTGCCTGGGTTAAGGGCAGTGGTCACTTTGGATGTCGTCTTAGGAACTAGTCAAAGATCTCTGGAGAGTGGGATCTTCGGCAGACTAGAATAGGGAAAGGAGCCACGCTAGGTGAGATTTGGGAGACAGGGCAGAGGCAGATTTACCATGAGGCAAATGAAGCTTAAGTTTTGAGGTACCTCATTTGTACAGATTGCTCCAAGGTTTTAGTGCTTGCTGATTTTGTGTTCTTTTTCTTGAAGATGCTCCCAGCTCACAAAAGTGAAGTTTGAAAAACTTAAGGCAGGATATCAGAGCCCAAACCAGACAGGTTCAGGGTAGTTCAGGGCAGGGTTCTCTTCTGGCAGTGTCCTGGAATACTTGACAGGAACCAAAGGCATATGAGCTGGGAGCAGAAGGTCTGGGCCAATCCAGTAGGGTTTTAGAGTGACTTCTGCAACCACAGCAGTGAGGTGGGGCATGGTGGCTCACACCTGTAATCCCAGCACTTTTGGAAGCCAAGGTAGGTGGATGCCTTGAGTCCAGTTTTGTCATGGGCAACATGAAAAGTCCTATCTCTACAAAAATTACAAAAATTAGCCGGGTGTGGTGGTGCATGCCTGTAGTCCCAACTACTCAGGAGGCTGAGGTGGGAGGATCACTTGAACCCGGGAGGGAGAGGTTGCAGGGAGCCGGGATCACGCTAATGCACTCCAGCCTGGGCGACAGAGTAAGACTGTCTCAAAAAAGAAAGAAAGAAAGAAAAAAGAAACTGCAGTAGTGAGATTCATCTAGAGCAGCCCTGATCAATAGAAATACAATGAAAGTTACATGTATGCTTCTGAATTTTCTAGTGGTCACATTTAAATAAGTAAAAACAAACAGATGAAAGTAATTTTAATATTTTATTAAACCCCTTGTATCTAACATGTTAACTGAGTCCTTAAAATCTGTTTTGTTGTATTGTTTTGTTTGAGATGGAGTCTTGCTCTGTTGCCCAGGCTGGAGTGTAGTGGTGCGATCCTGGCTCCCTGCAACCTCTGCCTCCCGGGTTCAAGTGATTCTCCTGCTTTGACCTCCTGAGTAGCTGGAATTACAGGCACCTGCCACCATGCCCAGCTAATTTTTGTATTTTAGTACAGATGGGATTTCAGCACGTTGCCCAGGCTGGTCTCAAACTCCTGACCTCAAACGATCCACCTGCCTTGGCCTCCCAAAGTGCTGGGATTACAGGCATGAGCCACCACGCCAGGCCTGGTGTGTATTTTATACTTACAGCACATTTCAATTCATATTAACCCCATTTCAACCGCTCAATAGCTACATGTGGCAAGCGGCTACCATATTGGGCAGCATGGCTCTGCCTCTATCTTCCCATCAGCGCTAGCTGGGACGCTGTAGTAGTTTCCTATTGCTGCTGGAATGAATCACCCTGAACTTAGTGCCACAAAATGGCACATATTTATTCTCTTACAGCTTTGGAGATAGAAATCGAAAATGTGTCTCACAGGGCTAAAATCAAGATGGTGGTCAGGCTATCTTTCTCCTGGAGACTCTGTTCCTCACCTTTTTCAGCTTTCAGAGGCTGCCCATATTCCTTGGCTCATGGCTCTGCACTGCTTGGACTTCTGCTTCCATATTCACATCTCCTCCTCTGACTCTGACCCTCCTATAAGGACCTTTGTGTTCACAGTGGGCCCATACAGATAATCCAGGATAATCGCCCCACATCTCAAGATCTCCACCTCAATGACACCTTTATGGTGTAAGGTAGCATATTCACAGGTTCTGAGGATTAAGATATTTGGGGAGCCATGATTTGGCCTACAATAGGTGCTTAATAGGAGGGGCTACGGTTACAGAGGAAGAGTGCTCAGGCCTGTAGCCAAAATAGGGCTAGGGACAAAGGAATGACTCCATTTTGTGCAGAGTAAGAGCAAAGAACAAGCTGAAATTCCATAGGAGGAAAACTAGGGGAAGCTGAAGGTGTTGAGTCTTAGGAGGACCTATGGTTTGAATATTTGTCTCCTCCAAAACTCATGTTGAAATCTAATTCCTAATGTGGCAGTGTTGAGAGGTGGCACATTTAAGAGGTGATTGGGTAATGAGGGCAGAACCCTCATGAATGGATTAGCTCATTCGTGGATTAAAGGGTTAATGGGTTCATGGATTAATGAGATATCATGGGAGTGAGACCGATGGCTTTATAAGAAGAGAAAGAGACTTTTGCTAGCACACTTAGCCCCTTGCCCTGTGATGCCCTGAGTTGCCTCCAGAGAGACCCCACCAGCAAGAAGACCCTCAGCAGATGCAAACTCTCGACCTGGGATTTCTCAGCTTCCATAATTATAAGAAATACGTTTCCTCTTCTTCTTCTTCTCCTTCTTCTTCTTCTTCTTCTTCTTCTTCTTCTTCTTCTTCTTCTTCTTCTTCTTCTTCTTCTTCTTCTTCTTCTTCTTCTTCTTCCTCTTCCTCTTCTTCTTCTTCTTTCTTTCTTTTTTTTTTTTTGGCAACAGAGTCTTGCTCTGTCGCCCAGGCTGGAGTGCAATGGCACGGTTTGGGCTCACTGCAACCTCCACCTCCTGCGTTCAAGTGATTCTCCTGCCTCAGCCTCCTGGGTAGCTGGGATTACAGGCATCCGCCACCATGTCCAGCTAATTTTTGTATTTTTAGTAGAGACGGGGTTTCACCATGTTAGCCAGGCTGGTCTCGAACTGCTGACCTTGTGATTCACCCGCCTTGGCCTCCCAAAGTGCTGGGATTACAGGTGTGAACCATCATGCCTGGCAATTTCTTTTATTTATAAATTACCCAGTTTCAGGTGTTCTGTTATAAAGAACTGAAAATGAACTAAGACGAGAGAAAACCTGGCCAAGGCCCATCCCAACTAACCAGCAGTCTCCCTATTCTACTCCCTATTCTATTTATTTATTTATTACCTTTTAGGAAACTTGTCACAGTTACAAGTCCTAGAACAGAGCTTTTCCTCCAAAGATTGTATACACACACACACACACATGCACACACACACACAGACACACACACACACACATATTTTTTGAGACAGAGTCTAGCTCTTTCACCCAGGCTGGAGTGCAGTGGCGTGATCTTGGCTCACTGCAACCTCCACCTCCCAGGTTCAAGCTGTTCTCCTGTCTCAGCCTCTCGAGTAGCTGGGATTACAGATGTGCGCCACCACACCCAGCTAACTTTTGTATTTTTAGTAGAGACAGAGTTTCACCATGTTGGCCAGGCTGGTCTCAAATTCCTGGTCTCAAGTGACGGCTTTGGCCTCCCAAAGTGCTGGGATTACAGGTGTGAGCCACCTGCCTTGCCCAAAGATCACACTTATTTCACGAAGTTTCAGGCTCAAGCCCTCCCCACTATCCTGTGCCACACATGCCCATAACCTCAGTGCCAAGTCAGAGGCTGAACGCTCATTATGTGCTTAGTGTAGAGTGGATTGTTTAAACATTAAAATATTCATGGAATGAAAAAAATAGGTACATTGCATTTTACCATAGGAAAACTAGTAAAATGGGACCACGTACTCCTGACCAAGGACTCAGAACTGAATAAGTCAAAAATACATCCTAAAAGATTATAAAAATCTGTAATCACCTAAAACAATAAACATGTGCCACTCCAGCTTCTATAAAATGGGTTTGAGGTACTCTACACAGTGATTACACAGGGAGTCCAATGAACTGTAGAGCACATAGAAGTACCATTGGATCATACACTTGAACTCAAGCCTAATTTGATGGCTATCATGTGGTCAATTATAATCTTGCTGGACTAGTTAGACCTTAGCATGGCTCATATGAGATGATTTAATGATCCAAACATACCTCAAAGATGCCTTTATTTTCTCTTGATCTGTTTCCCTGGAGAGCAAGCAGAGGTATTTGAAACAATTTCCATGAGTCAGTACCTTCAGTGCTTAATGTGCTATTGGTAATGACAGTCCTTCTAGCCAACTGGGTCTAGTATTGAGGAAACAAGATGCACTGGAGGTGTGGACACCTGGCACATGACACGCCCACTGGGGTGGGGCATGTCCTGGGAGGGAAGCCCATGAGTGTGGGTGCCGGGAGGCCATCCAGTATGGCAGGCAGAACTTGGAACTTGGGGTGCAAGGAAGCTGATAATAAACAGTTTTATAGTAAAATGGGAGTCCTCAGAGTCATCTCGTATAACAAGAGGTGGACAGAGGGCAGCAACAGATCAGATATTTAATTAACACCCTTGGCATTCTTGGATACCACAGTCACCATTCAAAATACTGTGGGGTGATCCCAGAGATCCATGATATGCAGTCATTTGCCATTTTGCCAGGACAAGGATCTTAAACACCTGAGGACCTAAGAACGACTTAAGTGAATGGCTGGCATTCCATCTCACCATAACTTTGTGTTTCTTTGTTCATGGTTGGGTATGCAGAAATTTTCCTTCGGTAATTAAAAAAATAAAAATGACCACCATGGTTTTTCTTTGGAAAAAAGTCAGCTACTTCTTACTGGTATTAAACTGAAGAGAAATTCAGCCAGAAAATGAAATATAACTGAATGTGAAACTCAGCTGTGCTTGGCTAGAAGGGGTTGACCAGGCCCACTTGCACTTGTCTGTCTGTCTGTCTCTCTCTCTCTCTGTGTCTCCCTCTGTCACCCAGGCTGGAATGCAATGGTGTGATCATTACAGCCTCTAACTCCTGCCCATCCCAAAGTGCTGGATTACTTGAATGAGCCACTGCCCCTGGCCCCCACTTATACTCTAATTTGAAAAAAAAAAGACATTGAAGAAACTATTTGAATATGACCCCAAAAAGGGTCATCAAAGGAGAGTTAAACTTTAGTGAAAGTTGAAAAGGAGGTTAACATGAGACATGAGGGTATCCACAAGCAGCAGCGAGCCTTTAATTCTGGAGAAAAAGGGGCATCTGCATAAACAACACAGAGATTCAAAAAGGCTTGGAAAAGTGTTGCTCAAGCATGTTATGGGTTGGCTGTAATCAGAAATCAAGCTTGTGGGAGCTGTTGTTGGGAAAGCATGTCAGCAGGTAAGCAGCAACATTGCCCCCCCTACCCCCCCACCCCCCCCCACACTGGATGGATGGAGCATGGGGAGGGACTTAGTTCCGGAAGTCCTGGAGGGAGTGCTCAGCAGATCATCATCACACCACTGCACTATGCACTGCAGCCTGGGTGCAGATCCTGTGTCTTAAAAAAAAAAAAAAAAGTTGGGGTTGGGGAGGACTTTTGGCCCCAGGAGTGAGGCAGAAGCTAGCCAACAGAACCTAAGACAGGGGCCAGAAGTCCAAGCAGACCCCAGAGCAAACTTACTTTGTGTTGTGTTCCCCAGTACCAAGCCAAACATCCTACTCTTTCTTTCTAAAATCAGGATCGCTCCGAAAAATTGTGGCAGGGCTGAGCCTCCAGGTTCAAAGGAGGTTCAAGAGCTCTGAGATATAGAGAAGAGGGCTGGAAAGGCTAGGAACCAGAAAGGGTGCGAGAAAATTTTCCCAATGAGAAGAGCAGGGGCAGACTGCTGCCGGGCTCCTGGACAAGTCAAATGATGTAACAACTGGTTCTCCTTCTTTGCTGGGGAACCTTTACATAAAGTCCTCAATTTGTGGCTGCGGCTGGCTTAAGGCTAGGGCAATTTGTACTGTGTCAACTTGAATAAGTTGGGATCTACATTTCCCAGAATCCCATTCCCCATATGGTTTCAAGAGTGAGTTCGCCAAAAGAGGAATTTGCAGGATATTAGACAGAGGTGAAGCAGCAGCCATTACCCTCCGTAGGCTGTCGTGATTAGAAGTGGTTACAGACAAATGCAGAGGTGCCTATGACCACTGGCACCTCTGGTTCCAGGTGTAGGGCCCGTTTTTTTTTTCTTGCTGTCTTCTGCTCCCAATCTACCTGTTCTTACCAACTGCTGATGTTATGGAACAATGGTGTTTTTGTTTGTTTTGTTTTGTTTTGTTTTGTTTTGTTTGAGACAGAGTCTGGCTCTGTCCTCCAGACTGGAATGCAATGGCGTGACCTTGGCTCACTGAAACCTCCGCCTCCCGGGTTCAAGCAATTATTGTGCCTCAGCCTCCCAAGTAGCTGGGACTACAGGTGCATGCCACCACGTCCAGGTAATTTTTGTATTTTTAGTGGAGACTTGATTTCGTCATGTTGGCCAGCCTGGTCTCAAACTCCTGGCCTCAAGTGATCCAACTGCCTTGGCCTCCCAAAGTGCTGGGATTAACAGGTGTGAGCCATTGCACCCAGCCCAATGGTGACTCTTGACTCACCACCATATACTTGACAGTGATGCACAAAGGCAGTAGCTATGCAAAGGGACGGCTTCCCACTGACCTCCCATGAGCTTGTTTTGCCATCCTATTTTGGGGCTAGATGTGCTTAGCTTCTCAGATTGATCAAATAGTAATCTCTTCTCTGATCCCCTACTTTTCTCCTGGACCTTCACTTTCTTGGCTCCCCTTACAAATGTGTAAGATCTCATCCTAGAATACATTTCCCATCCTGTAAGTAGTAGTTCTGCTTCCCTGGATAACCTCTGACTATATACTAGGTAGACTGAAAAATCCAGGCAGGTGCTTACTTACTCTTAAGGATTATTTGGTTCCAGGAAACAGAAAGCCACGCTGAACTAATTTAAGCAAAAAAGGAGGCCTTTATTGGCTGATGTTCTCAAACCATGAAAGTGCTGGAGTGACTAGAGCCAGGAATTTAAAAACTGTCAGTCTCTTATCTCTGCTGCTCTTTTCCTGTTAGCTTTATTCTTCCCTCCATGGAGAAAGGCTGATCAGCCCAGCTTGGGTCATGTGTCCACTATGTGGACTAATCACAGGCTAGAGGAATGAGGCATTATAATTGATCTACTTGGGTCACCTGCCCACCTCCATGATTTGGAATTGAGCCTATTATTAGAAAAAAGTGTAGCATGAATGTGGCTGCTGGGAGAACTGTAAGCCAGGAAACTACCTCCAGTTACATCTACTACACTACATTTAGTAAAACTAAACTGGGCAATTTTGAGCATAACCAAAGCCCTTTCTAGCTAATGCATTTAAAGACATATCTAGCAGTTGGAGGACACAAATAAGTTGCATAGGCCCTTCATAGAATCTGATATTACAGGCCGGGCATTGTGGCTCACACCTGCAATCCCAGCACTTTGGGAGGCTGAGGCGGGTGGATCATCTGAGGTCAGGAGTTCGAGACCAGCCTGACCAACATGGTGAAGCCCCATCTCTACTAATAATACAAAAATTAGCCAGGTGGGTGGCGCATGCCTGTAATTGCAGCTACTCGGGAGGCTGAGGCAGGAGAATCACTTGAACCGGGGAGGCGGAGGTTGCAGTGAGCCGAGATTGTACCATTGCACTTGTCTGGGCAACAAGGGCGAAACTCTGTCTCAAAAAAAAAAAAAAAAAAAAAAAAAAGAATCTGACATTACACTAAAATGCGTTGAGAGTTTTTTTGTTTTGTTTTGTTTTTGTTGTTTGAGATGGAGTCGTACTCTGTCCCCCAGACTGGAGTGCAGTGGTGCAATCTCAGCTCACTGCAAGCTCCGCCTCCCAGGTTCACGCCATTCTCCTGCTTCAGCCTCCTGAGTAGCTGGGACTACAGGCGCCCGCCACCACGCCCGGCTAATTTTTTGAATTTTTAGTAGAAACAGGGTTTCACCGTGTTAGCCAGGATGGTCTTGATCTCCTGACCTCGTGATCCGCCCGCCTTGGCCTCCCAAAGTGCTGGGATTACAGGCATGAGCCACCGTGCCCAGCTTGAGAGCTTTTTGTACTTTACTGGAAACCTTACAAACATCAGGTTATTGAGGATCTTTAGATGGAGCTCCAAAATGTGTCTCACTAGAGGCTTGCTAAGATGGGCAGAAGACATTCTGACAGTGAAAGAAGGGTGAGAAGAACAATATACGTTTTTTTTTTTTTTTTAGATGGAGTCTTGCTCAGGCTGGAGTGTAGAGGCACAATCTTTGTTCACAGAAACCTCCACTGCCCAGGTTCAAGTGATTCTCCTGCCTCAGCCTCCCAAGTAGCTGGGATTATAGGCATGCACCACTACATCCAGCTATTTTTTTATTTTATTTTTATTTTATTTTATTTTTATTTTTTTAGTAGAGATAAGGTTTCACCTTATTGGCCAGGCTGGTCTTGAACTCCTGGCCTCATATGATCTGCCAGCCTTGGCCTCCCAAAGTGCTGGGATTACAGGTGTGAGCCACTGTGCGCAGCCAAGAGCGATATAAGTCTTAAATACGAAGCAAAGGAAGTGAAAGATGGAGAAGATTACATCTTTACTACATTGAGTCTCTCTATCCATAAACATATTTAATAATGTCTCCATTTGTTTAAGAATTATTTTATGTCTTTAAATAAAGGCTATAAGTTTTCTCCATGAATGTTTTGGCCATATTTTAATAGACTTATTCTTAGATACTTTATAGATTTTGGTACTATTATAAATGGTATTTAAAAAATTATTCTAATTGTTTGCTATTAATATACAAGAAAGTATTTCCCCCTCCGGTGCCCCGGGCATTTTATATCCATAAACTTTAGTGAACTTTCTCATTAGTTCTAAGAATTTATCTGGAGAGGCTCTTGAATTTTCTCTATATTGTCTCCTAATTTTTCACATTAAAGTTAATTTTTGCGAAAAATCCAAATTAAGTAATGTAATCCTAGGACTGTAATATCCTATATTAATGTTTTATGCCTTAACAACTAACAAAATTTATTTAGCTCTTACTGGAAATCATATTGGTCTGTGGAAGTGCTTTGCAAAGTGTGTTCCATCAGCCAGGAGAAAGTTTTCATACTTCACACTACATTCTTTTCTTGGAGATTCACAAAGGCCCTGAGAAGTCCTGCAAAGAATCTTCTCAAAAGTGAGTAAAGCCTGCATTCCAAACTGACTTCATCACGGAACCCCCTTCCAAACAATACTTTCCAGCCTTCTGAAGAACTACTTTTTATAAAGAACACACTTTGGGAAATGATGGTCTAACGAAACGAGTCATGAAAACTGGGTAACCCCAGGATTTTCTCAAGAATTTACTCTCTCATTCATAATGTTCTATGGAAGCTAAGCTGGGTGGAATAAGGCTCTATTTGGCTTTTTCTTTTTCTATTCTTCAGTCTGTAACAATAACTCCCTGTGGGTTAATGCCAGCATCTGAAAGAAAGAAAAATATGCACATTAAATCTCATGAGGCTACCCAGTATGTCTGTTCCTCAGGAAAGGGTCACAGCTGGTCACAGTGGGAGATTGTCCTTGGAATTCCCATCAGTATCTTTTAACCGATGTTGAGATCACATTTTTTTTGTTTGTTTCCCTTCCTGCTAAATCCCAGGCCATCAGCTCTCATGCCATGTGTTTTTCCTTACTTATACAGAACCACAAGTGTTTATCAAAAGCTGTCCTTTCTGTGTTCTGCATTATGCACAAAGGCTAAAAATTTGACAGAGTACAACTAAATAAATGGAAATATAAAAGCTCCACAAATAGGAACATATTTTATTGGGAGAAAAAAGCTGTGATTATGTAAGTTTTCCTTGGACTGCTATTTCTGATCAGGGTGCTTATTACACTATCTGAAAGGATAATAATGAGTGTCCACCTTCGTGGGTCTCACATCAAACTTACTTGAGGAGCTCTGAAAAAATACAGGTTTTTCCCCAACTGGGACTCTCTGAATTAGAATCTCCAGTGACAAGCTTAAGCACTTGTATTTTTAAATGTTCTGGACTTCACTCTCTGGCATTTATTGCATGGCCTTTCTTTTTAAATAAATCATCTTTCAAAATGGTCTTGCCTACATTTTTTTTCCTGACTTCAATTTAAAATAACAATAAAGAATATTTTTAAATAAAAAAAATCAATTCCAGCCAGAAGTGACAGCTCATGCCTGTAATCCCAGCAGTGTGATAGCTCATGCCTGTAGTCCCAGCTACTCAGGAGGCTGAGGTGGGAGAATCACTTGAGCCCAGGAGGTTGAGGCTGCAGTGAGCTGTGAATGCACCACTGCACTCCAGCCTGGGTGACAGAGTGAGACCCTGTCTCAAAACAAAACAAAACAGAACAACTTTCCAAACACAAACAAATGATATTTTTTCCATGTCTGGCTCTCATCCTTGTTCATATAGAGAAATTCTGGAATTCTGAATTTGTCACTTAGCATTTCATTTTTTTAAATTTCCGTGCTACCATACAGTAATTGTCATTTTTAGCAATTGCATAATATTCCAACATGTATTTATTTGTATCATAACTTAGCTAACCATTCCTTTACTATCAGACCTTTAAGCTATTTCTCTATTTTTAGTTGCCCTAAGGAGCTTGATATGTATGGATTTTGCTTTTGTTTTGAACCAATTCCCTCGGGATAATTTTCTGGAAGTCTGGTTATTGGGTCAAAGGATATGAACGTTTTTTATGTCTCTTGTTAATGATTACTAAATTGCTTCCCAAAAGGTTGAACAAATTCACAAAGCCATGCCCCAACTCCATGGCATAATTGCTGAGGTTTTCAGAGAGGGGCAGACAATACTAGAAGTCTGTTGGGTTTTCCCATGACAAATCAATAAATGACTCTAAAAATACAAGTCCTATTACTTTACCTAAGAAGAAAGGCAAGAAGCCTAGTAATAACAACAGTATTATTATGGCACTGCTCGACCATCTCACCCTCTATGGGCCAGCACTTTCCTTGCATTCTTTCTATTATATAATTCTAATATATATTCTATAATTCTGAATACCCTAGGAAGTTAGATCTTGCTGCTTCTCAGTTCACAGATGAGACAAGGGTGGGAAGAGAGGTTCAATGCCTTGCCCAAGGGTTATACAGTGAGTTAGTATTGTAATGTGGATTTGAACCCTGTATTGTTGGGCTTTAAAATTTTATTATTTCGTCTTTTTCAAAAACTTAAATTTTTTTTTTTGTTTTCTTTTTTCTTTCTTTGCTGCTTGAATCAGAATGAACCCTGTGTTTTACAACTGCTGCTATGCTATCAGGTTGGTGCAAAAGTGATTGTGAGTTTTGCCATTACAGTTTACTTTTTTTTTTTTTTTTTTTTGAGACAAAGTCTTGCTCTATCACCCAGGCTGGAGTGCAGTGGCACGATCTCGGCTCACTGCAACCTCCGCCTCCCAGGCTCAAGCAATTCTCCTGCTTCAGCCTCCCTAGTAGCTGGGATTACAGGCATACGCCACCACGCCCGGCTAATTTTTGTATTTTTAGTAGAGATGGGGTTTCACCATGTTGGCCAGGCTGGTCTTGGACTCCTGACCTCAAGTATCCACCCACCTTGGCATCCCAAAGTGCTGGGATGTGAGCTACCATGCCCTGCCTTACAGTTTACTTTTAATGACAAAACCCGCAATTACTTTTGCACCAACCTAATAAATTTCACACCATTGATTCCTAAAGCAGTCCCAAAATCTCACCAGCTAGGTGCCTCCTAATTCATAAATTGGCTGTAAAATGGAATAAGACACAATAGATGCAGTAGGTTAAGGATATCCACAATGTCCTGCTGCTTCTCCCATCAAGAGGTGGTCTATTGACCCTCCCCTTAAGTCTGGGCTGGCCTGTGACGTTTTTTTTGACCAATAGAATGCAGCATCACTACATCACACCCAGACTTAGGTCTGACAGCTTCAGTGTTCACCCTCTTGGAGCCCCAAGCCACTATGTAAAGAGGATCAGTCTTTCTAGAGAGACCACAGAAGAAATGTGTGGCCAGCCAGCTTTTTCAGCCATCACTGCTGAGGCTTTAGACATGATTGTCACCATCTTGGATCCTCTATCCTCAGTTAAGTCACCCAGTTGGCAATATGTGGAACAGAAACAAACCATCCCTGATG
The DNA here is from genome assembly GCF_029281585.2 of Gorilla gorilla gorilla. Lineage (NCBI taxonomy): Eukaryota > Metazoa > Chordata > Mammalia > Primates > Hominidae > Gorilla > Gorilla gorilla. The sequence goes on along the minus strand of NC_073228.2, from coordinate 34,980,372 downwards.
AGCTAAAAATCAGCTGTTGTTTTAAATGCTGTTAAATATTGAGGTGCTCTGTTATGCAACAAAAATAACTGAAACAATAGGGTTTATTTTGGTGAAAACCAAATGCAGAAAGAGTATCAGCAATATGTTCAGTCTTCCCAAACCCTAACACAAGCAGAATAAAACTCATTGACATTTACCACCTCTCATGCCACCTAGCACTTAACCTCTATCATGACACTGACTCTGCTGCACGCAGCCTTAACTTACGTACACGTCTCCCTTCCCTACCAGATTAGGTGTAAATTACCTTGGTAACCACAGCCTTTTACACAAGGCCTGGCACAAAAGATTTGCTTAATACATATTGGTTGAATGAACTTTGACTTGCTCTTGATTGATTGATGAAAGCACTTGAAATGGAATAATAGCTTTTATTTGTTGTGCTCAGCATTGTGCAAAGTATTTTACATAGATTATTTCATTTAATCTTCACAATGATCCCATGAAATAGGTCCTATGATTATCTTCATTTTACAGATGAGGAAACTAAGAGGCTAGGTAACTTGCTTGAGGTCACACTGCTAGGGGCCAGCGCAGATTCAAACCCCACTTTGCAAAGAGAAAATATTTTGTTATAAAACATTTCAATCACACAAATAACTATAGAGATGAATGTAACACACACCAATGTACTTCTGCTTCCCCAAAGCCTTAACCTTTTATATTTGCTTCAAGTCTTTACAATGCTTTTAAATAAAATATTACAGATTCAGCTTAAGTTCCTTGTGTACTTGCCATTAGGAGGGTACACAGTGAACTTCAACTGATCTACATCCTTTTCTTCTTCCTTTATCCTTGATCCCAAGATAACCATCAACCTGAATCTGGTGTCACTCATGACAGGCAACTCAGGCCTGTTTTTGTTTTTTCAACGTATGCATGCATTCACAGGCAATGTTTTGTGGGTTTTAAAAAACTACATAAAAGGAATCATATTGTTTACACCCTTCCATGCCAGAAATGGCTTTTTCTCAGTCAATAAATACATTTTTGAGATTCATCCACGTTAATATATGTAGCTTTTTGATGCTGTATAATATTTCACTGTAGAACTACACCATAATTTATTTAGTCATTCACCTGTTGAAGGAAATTGTTTCCAAAAAGAATTTTTTTTTGTTGTTATTACAAACAATGTCTCAATGGACATTTGTATACATGTCTCCCTAAGCAGATCAGTAACAGTTTCCACCTAGGAGTCCAGTTGCCGGATTACAGTTTACATACATCTTTAACTTTACTAGATTTTTTCCAAATGTTGTGCAAAGTGCTTGTACTGATTAATATTCCCAGAGCCCAGTTTCTTAAACATTATGCAATTGTCTTTTTTTTTTTTAAACAGGGTCTCACTCTGTTGCCCTGGCTGGAATGCAGTGGTGCAGTCATAGCTCACTGCAGCTTTGATCTCCCAGCCTCAAGTGATTCTCCCGCTTCCGCCTCCCAAGTAGCTGGGACTACAGGTGCATGCCATTATGCCCAACTAATTTGTTTTATTTTTATTTTTAGTACAGATGAGGTTTCGCTATGTTGCCCAGGCTGGTCTTGAACTCCTGAGTTCAAGCAATCCTCCCACCTCAGCCTCCCAAAGCACCAGGATTATAGGCATGAGAGATACCGCACCCAACCGTAAGCAAAAATCTTGATATCAGTTCTAGGGTTATCACCAAACAAGTGTTTTTAAAGTATCTGTGCTGGGCAAGGCAATACTTTAGGCATTTGCAGCAATTAAATGAATGAAGCCATTGCAGTGTGTGCACAAAATCCTAAGAGGTCTGGTTGGTTGTGTCATGGTAGATAGCACTAGCTCTGTTAGGACTCACCTGCAACTACAAAAGTGTCTCAGAGGGTCATGCAGGTCAAGCCCTGCACATGGGCATCCAACCCAAGGGCAAGTAGGGGCTGAAGTCCAGGCTGGGCTTCTGCACTCCACTCACCATGAAGCCTCGCACAGGGCTGTGCCTGTCTATGGAATGGAACACCTGTTGCCTAATTTGCATAATGCCACTGAATATGCTCATGGCAGTCCTGGGTAGAATGCATTCATCTGTGGGAAACTGGTGTGCCTGATCAAATGGGAGACAGAGATTACTAAGAAATTTGCTAGGTTTTAGAATAGGTAAAGCCAGAAAATGGTTCCAGAGAAATAGGAGGGGGTGTGTGGAGGTTGGTGGCAATGGAAAATTTGGGTGCAGTGTCTAAGCTCTCATATTGCTATGTACTCTGCCCCATCACTCCTAGGAGTGGGTCACCTTGGCCAAATGTCTCATCCCCAGGGAAGCTCCTGTCTCCCTGAAGTTCTGCGAGACTTCTGGGTCTTGCTGTTTCAGACCATCTCAGCTGCAACTGTGTGCCTAAGGGTATGAAAACTAACAAAATAAATATGGTACATGAGATTGCAAACCTCACCCAGAAAGGGTTCACTGCAGTTTCCCTACAGATTCAAGCAATTCAAATGCCCATACACAGGCATCCAGCATGGTTGGGTGGCCTCCAGGAGGATCTCAGTAGTTGGACCAGAAGGTATCTCCCATGGAATCAAATGAGGTAAGTAACAGTGTTTGATGATTTAATTGCTTCTCTACATGCATGAACTTTGCTGTAGTTAAAGGACCTAAATTGGCTGTGGATAGAACCTCACCCTACCTGAAGGAGTCTGCAGAGTTTCTTAGGCTCCATTTCTAAACTAAATTCCAACTGGAAGAAGCTGGGAAGAATGGAGGGGGCTCTGGGAAGCTGGGAAATATGGCCAACCATATTCCTGACAGCCACCCATTAAACAGAACCAGAATCAGGATCTTAAATAACTAGCTAAAAAATTCCCAAGTAGTATGTGGTGGTGATGGTGCCTGGGTAGCAGGCCCCTTCATCACAGCCCCCTGGATGGGGCTCCTGCCCTGGGAAGCCAGGGCACCTGAGGTTCAGAGGGGAGTCAGCGGACAGCCCTCTTTTATCATGTTCTGAATGACATCACATTCCCTTTTACCAACTGCTGTCCATGGTTCAAGAAAGAAGGGCACTGTGTTAATTTCCTAGGGCCTCTGTAACAAAATACTGCAAACTGAGTGGCTTAAGACAGCAGAAATTTATTGTATCACAGTTCTAGTGGGAAGAAGTCCAAATCAAGGTGTCAGCAGGGCCATGCTCCCTCTCTGAAACCTGTAGGGGAATCCTTCTTTGCCTCTTCGTTACTTCTGGTGGTTTGCTGGCGATCTGGCATTCTTTGGCTTATAGATATATTAATCCAATTTTCTGTCTTCACATGGTGCTGTCTCTGTGTCTCCCTGCCTTCACATGGTTGTCTTCTGTTTTTTTTTTTTTTTTGAGATGGAGTCTCGCTCTGTCGCCCAGGCTGGAGTACAGTGGCGCGATCTCGGCTGACTGCAACCTCCACCTCCTGGGTTCACACCATTCTCCTGCCTCAGCCTTCCGAGTAGCTGGGACTACAGGCGCCCACCACCATGCCCGGCTAATTTTTTTGTATTTTTAGTAGACACAGGGTTTCACCATGTTAGCCAGGATGGTCTCGATCTCCTGACCTCACGATCTGCACACCTTGGCCTCCCAAAGTATTGGGATTACAGGCGTGAGCCACCGCGCCTGACCAAAACATCATTTGCCCAGGCTGGAGTGTGGTGGCACCATCACAGCTCACTGCAGCCTCAACCTTTCATGCTCAAGTGATCCTCCCACCTCAGCCTTCCAAGTAGTTGGGACCACAGGCACATGCCACCATGCTGCGCTAATTTTTTGTATTTTTAGTAGAGACAGGGTTTCACCGTGTTAGCCAGGATGGTATTGATCTCCTAACCTTGTGATCCACCCGCCTCGGCCTCCCAAAGTGCTGGGATTACAGGTGTGAGCCACTGCGCCCGGCCTGGTTGTCTTCTTATAAAGACGCCAGTCACACTGGAGCAGGGGTCTAATCTATCCCAGGATGACCTCAGCTTAACTAATTACATTTGCAATAACCCTGTTCCCACATAAGGTCACATTCTGAGGTACTGGGGGTTAGGGTTTCAACATTCTTTTTGAAGGGACCTAATTCCACCCATAACAGACCTGTTTCTGTATAAACTGCTCCCTTGGTCTCTGGATTTGCCTCCAGTGGCAGTTGGTTAATCCATGGGTTCCAAGTCAGATTGCTTGGGTGAAAATCTTGCCATTGCTGTTGTGTGACTAAGGTCTGTGGAACAGAAATACAGTGATACAGATTGCTGTGATACAGAAATAAATACAGATAACAAGAGTATCTAGTATTTGAGGTTGATGGAGGATTAGGATAAAGGACTCTGCATGGTGCTGGGCATTAAGTGCTCATTAAGCCTTAGTTACTTAAGTGCCATTAGTATTGTTATTCCCCCAGCTCTTTCCATTGACTTCTCTAGGAGTGGGTTATTTATTCTTCCCTGCAGACACACATGGTCCTGGGGCATAACCAAATGCATCTCCATTTTAAGAGAACTGGGAGTGGGGTGGAGTGTGGGAGGGCTCCTTCAGTGTATACATATAAAGGAGACAGTTCGTATTTATTAGCACTAAAAAAGTTCTTTCTGTAGATGCTTCCAATAGAAAAGTAGGGCATTTCTCAAACATGTGCCCCTGAAATTGGAGGGACTGCCAAGAGAAGAAAACCAACTGACTAATTTTTTTTTTGAGACAGAGTCTTGTTATGTTGCCCAGGCTGGAGTGCAGTGGTGTGATCATAGCCCACTGCAACCTTGAACTCCTGGGCTCAAGACATCCCTCCACCTCAGTCTCTGGAGTAGTTAAGACTACAGGAGTGCACCACCACATCCAGCAAATTTTTTTTTATTTTTTTGAGACAGGGTCTCACTCTGTTGCCCAGGCTGCTATGCAGTGGCACAATCACAGTTCACTGCAGCCTCAGCCTCCTGGAGTCAGGCAGATCCTCCTGCCTCAGCCTCCTGAGTAGCTGGGACTACAGGTGAGTGCCACCATGCCCAGCTAATGTTTTTTATTTTTTGTAAGAGACAGGGTCTTCTTATGTTGCCTAGGCTGGTATTGAACTCCTAGGCTCAAGCACTCCTCCTGCTTCAGCCTCCCAAAGTGTTGGGATTACAGGTGTGAACCACCGCACCTGGCCACGTATCGAGCTAATTTCTAAAATTTTCTTGTAGAGATACGGTCTTGCTACATTGCCCATGCTGCTCTTGAACTCCTAGCCTCAAGCGATCTTCCTGCCTTGCCTCTCAAAGCTCTGGGATTATATAGGTATGAGCCACTGCACCCGGCTCATTAACTAGCTAACTGTTTTTTGTTTTTGTTTTTTCTTTTTTTGAGACAGAGTCTCACTTTGTTGCCTGGGCTACAGTGCAGTGGTGTGATGATAGCTCATTACAGCCTCAACCTCCTGGGCTCAAGCAATCCTCCCGCCTTAGCTCTGCAAGTAGCAAGGATTAAAGGCAAGTACCAGCCTGTTTAGCTAATTTTTAAAATTTTTGTAGAGATGGGGTTTTGCCATTTTGTCCAGGCTGGTCTTGAACTCCTGGGCTCAAGCGATCCTTCTGCCTTGGCCTCTCAAAGTGCTGGGATTACACGCATGAGAATTAAGTACCTTTTAAAAAGAGACTCACAAGGTGGCATTTACCTTGATGGATTTTCCCATGGTCCTGTGTCAAGCCCTCACTTAGCTTTAAAACAGGTTCAGAAACTTCACCATGTTCAAGTCCCAGAACTGAAAGCTGACTCATACTAAAAATATTCACATGATGTACAAGATACAGAAAATGAGAGAGGGTAGGTTATGTAATTTATAATGCTAAAAATGTCATTGGTGGACCAGTGCCTTTCATCAGTCCGATCATGGCTTCTCTCCTTAGTGAGAATGATCAGAAGGCTGCTGGGTGGGTACAGAGTCAGAGTGAGGGGCTTGGGTCATAGAATTTAAATGAATAATAGCATTGGGTTCAGATCTGACTGGTTTGACTTCTCAGAGAGCCCAGCTTCTTGATTAAATGAGATTGGACACCTTCTTCCTTTCACAGACACTTACTATTTCTTCTATTTTTATTTTTATTTTTTTGGTCTCCTTTGAATACTTTTATTTTTTACCTTCTTATTCTGACTGACATACTCCTTTCTGGATAAAATGTTTTGCTCTATTCACCAGATTCTAATTTTTTGTTGTTGTTGTTGTCAGGATTAGAGTCTGATAGAAATGATCCATAACTAATCTGTACTGAAAAAATGCCATATTTATAAGACCATGCAAATGATTTCAGGGTGTTGTGGACATCCTTGATGTCCCAGGTTAAATTCCTATGCATCCTAGGTTAAAATTCCTGCCTTAGGCAGACCTTGCCCATTTTTGAGCTGACAAAGCTGAAGCCTAACAACCGTATCTTATTTTCCTCATGGCCAAGTTCTTAGGATCACCTTCCATCCTCACCTCTCTTCTCATTCCTCTACCTTCTAATCTTATATTAGGGCCACCGTGGTGACCTTGGAACTGTTCAGACCTTGTGGATACTTCCTCAGCCACAGGTACTGGGTTGAGGTCTAATGGTGATTGTAGTCAATCCTATTTTCTCACCTTTCCCCCTTTGACTTGTATCTTGCACTTTCTCTAGTATTCCAGTTAACACACTCCTCTTTTCTTCCCTCATTCCTTTTTTCTGGCAGGCTGTGCCCATGTCCCCTTGCATCGGGTATGACTGACATATTTCTCTCATTCACCGCAGGTCTTTGTCCTTCTTTCTCATAACCATATTCATAGCCCCATCTCGCTGTTTTACTCCTTCCATCTTCCTGTTTTTCTTTCCTACCAATGCTTCCAGGGCTTACATCCCTGGACATCATTTTCTCAGTTTCTTTCTATTCCTACCTCCACTACTGCTAAGCATTGCCTTTTTTTTTTTCTTTTTTCCCGAGATGGAATCTTGCTCTGTCACCCAGGCTGGAGTGCAGTGATGCGATCTCAGCTCACTGCAACCTCTGACCCCCAGGTTCAAGTGATTCTCCTGCCTCAGCCTCCCGAGTAGCTGGGATTACAGGTGCACAGCACGCCTGGCTAACTTTTGTATTTTTAGTAGAGACAGGATTTCACCATGTTGGCCAGGCTAGTCTTGAACTCCTGACCTCGTGATCCACCGGCCTCAGCCTCCCAAAGTGCTGTGATTATAGGTGTGAGCCACCGTGCCCGGCCTAGCATTGTCTTTAATATATCTTTTTAAACATGATTTTCAAACCATATTTGTATTTCCCATTCAGACCACTCCTCTGAGCTCCAGACTTGCATATCCAACCTAATTACTATTTACACTTCGATGTCACAAAAACAATGGGTCAAAAATGAAACCAACACTTCTCTGCCCCCAGCTTTCTCCTCAGGAAATTGCACCCCAGTTCACATTGTAACTCAAGCCAGAAGAATCATCATTCATTGTTCCTTTTTCTTTACCACCAACAACATGAGTAAGTCTGCTCCTCTTTCAAAATATACCTTAAGTCCAAAGCAGTGTCTTCATCCCCAGAGCCATAATCCTTAGCTCAAACTAGCATCATTTCTTACCTGAACCACATCCAGCATCCTCTTTCACTATTCTCCCTGATTCGACACTGATCTCTCTCTAATCTGTTCTTCCCACAGCAGCTACAGCTTGCTTTTAAAAACAGAAATTATGTCACTCTCTACTTAACCCTCTTTAATAGCTTCCTATTCATTCACGAAACACATTTTTACTGAACACCTTCTATGTACCAGGCCCTCAAAAATCCCTGCCCTCATGAAATAAATGAAGTCTAGACAGGGGTAAGGGTTATGAAGGAAAGAAGGGGTGAGGGATGGGGGGAGAGAGAGAGAGAGAGAGAGAGAGAGTGTGTGTGTGTGTGTGTGTGTGTGTTTACAATTTAAAATAGAGAGTGCAGGCCAGGCGCGGTGGCTCACGTCTGTAATCCCAGCACTTTGGGAGGCCGAGGCGGACAGATCACCTAAGGTTAGGAGTATGAGACCAGCCTGACCAACATGGTGAAACCCTGTCTCTACTAAAAATACAAAAAATTTTAGCTGGGCATGGTGCCACGTGCCTGTAGTGGGACTACTCTGGCGGCTGAGGGAGGAGAATCGCTTGAACCTGGTAGGTGGAGGTTGCAGTGAGCTGAGATCGCACCACTGCACTCCAGCCTGGGTGACAGAGACTCCTCAAAAAATAAAAAATAAAATAAAACAGAGAGTCCAGGGAAGACTTCACTGAGTCTGAGTAGGTGACCTTTGAGCAAAGGACTTGAAAGAGGTGAAGACAGTGAGCTTTGCAGAATATTCCATGTGGAGGGAGGCCCTGAGGTAGAGTCATGACTGGCTTTGGGACTGAGCAGAATAGAATAAAATCCAAGCTTCACTATTTACTATGGCAAATACTAAGTATTTACTAAGGCAGCCCAGGCCCCTATTCCCCCAAAAAACAAAGACAAGAAACGATCCTCTTGATCTCCTTTCCTGACACTCCCTCCCTCAATACATACCATCCACACTGGTCTTCCAGTTTACCAGAAGTTGTTTCCTGCTTTTTCCTGGTTGTGCATCTGCTAGGAATACTCCTCCAACCCTTATGCCCGTATACAATTTGCAAGGCTGGTTCCTTCTCATCCAATAGGTCTCAGTTTAAATTTCACTTTAGGCCTTTTCTGACCACAGGACCTAAAACATTTGGGCTCTTTTTGGCCGGGCGCGGTGGCTCACGCCTGTAATCCCAGCACTTTGGGAGGCCAAGGCGGGCGGATCACGAGGTCAGGAGATGGAGACCATCCTAGCTAACACGGTGAAACCCCGTCTCTACTAAAAATAGAAAAAATTAGCCGGGCGTGGTGGCGGGTGCCTGTAGTCCCAGCTACTCGGGAGGCTGAGGCAGGAGAATGGCGTGAACCCGGGAGGCGGAGCTTGCAGTGAGCCGAGATCGTGCCACTGCACTCCAGCCTGGGCGACAGAGCAAGACTCCGTCTCACAAAAAAAAAAAAAAAAAAAAAAAACAGGGCTCTTTTTCTTTCTTTCCTATGTCAGTTTCCTATTTGTTTCCTTCCTGACATCTACCACACCATGCAATTGGGATTCATATATATATATGAATTTGACTTAAATCTCATTAGGTATAGTAAACGGCATCTGTCATTTAAACTTGCATTTGATCACTAGTGAAGATTAAGCATTTCCCCAAGTAATTGTTAGTTCTTAGCATGATCTATTTTCTTTATTTTGGCCAAACAAATGTTCATTTAAAGTCACTTTAAGGATGACAGCAGGGCTGGACAGCCAAAACCCTACCCTCTCCATTTATTTTGGAGGAATTTATTTTCCCAAGTTCCTGGCAGAGATTGTGACTCACCGAGACTATCTCTGCAAAAATCATTCCAAAACCCACACCAATTCAGAGAAAAGTGCTTCATTTCGATAACATCGACTTGTGAAAACGAGCAAGAAAGTTGCATTTGAGTGGTACCAGGTTTCACCATTATGCAGTTATCGAGCAATTATTAATGGTCAACCCAATTATACGCTACAAGGAAATGACGGTCACAGGGAAGCTCAAAGCCCCGAAGCGAGGGAAGCCCTGCTCCTCACCGGCCCCTCTGCCTTTTCCAGGGCGCTCTCCGTCCCGAGGCAGGAGACGGCCTGGTTGACCCTTCGAGACAAGGCGGCAAAACCGGTGCTGGGCTTGCGGGGCAGGGCATCAAGGTTCCTCCGGGTGCTCTCCGTCCCGCCCGGCCCCTCTCCCGGGCACCGGAGAGATGACGGCTCTCTCGCGAGAGCGCGAGCAAGACCCGGCTCCGGGCGGCGGCGGGATGTTAGCCCAGCGCTGTAGACCGCACCCCCTCTGGCGCAGCTGGGAGAGGCGCGGCGGAGGCACTGCCGGGAGCGGCCGGCGGCGCGCACGCGCAGGTGAGCGGGGCGGGCTCGGGAGCGCGGGGGGCACAAGGGCGAGGGGCGGGGTCTGCGTCGCGCTGCGGGCACGTCGCCGCGCGTCTTCAGTATTTAATGTCTCTGTGTTCCACCCGCCTGGGCTAGCACGTGGGGGAGCTGCGGAAGCGCGGCGCTGCGGGCCGGGCCGCGGGGCACAGCCGAGGGCCGGCGGCGGCGCGCGGACTCCTCATCCCGCACCCCGATGGTAGCCGAGGAGCTGGTAGGTCGGGGGCAGCTGCGCCGGGGACCCCCTGCCGGAGACCCGAAGGCGGCGGGGTCGGGGCGATGGGGAGCCTGAGGTGCAGGTGCAGGGTGCGACGCGCCCTCCAGGTACGCCGGGGACGGGACGCTCCGGACGCAGAGGTGTTCTGGGGGCTCTCGGCCGCCGCGCGCTGTCAGGGAGGCCCATCTTTCCCTCCCTCGTCTGCGCCCCCTCTCGTCCTCCCCCGCCGGTTGTCTGCCCGCGGGCTCCTGACAGATCGCGTGTGCGCGGCTCTGGGCGGCGCTCTGCGGCCGCGCCGTCCTCCCCACGCGCGTCACTGTCCTTGGGGGCGGGGGGCGAGGGCGCGACGCCCGGGTCGCCTCTCTGCACCTCAACTTAACCGGAGCGTGCACACCCGCCTGCGAGGCTGACCCGAGCGCGTCCCACCCAAGGTCGCCCAGCCCCGCGGGCGTTTACTTTTCAAAGGTCGTGTGTACACAGTCTGAGCCGGAGCTGCCCCTTCACTTCTGGAGCCTCGCCCAACTTCTCACCCTCGGCTCGCCCGCCGGCGCAGCCCCTGGGAGTTCCGTGCGGCGAGCCAGGGGAACTGGGAAGATGGGCCGGGACATCGGCCGGTTGTGATCCAACCGTGTTTCGGGCTGAGGGACCGTTCGAACCGAATTGGGGTCTGGAGGTCGGAGGCTCAGGGGCGTCTCGGGGGGAATTTGCATTCGTAGCCCCTGCAGGCGTGTCCGGAGGGGTGGAGGCCGTCCAGCCTGGGGTGTCTGCCGACCTCACGCCCGGGGGCGCCGACGGTCACGTGTCCAGCCCCGCCTGCGGCCCAGGACCCCGGGTCTGCGATCTGGAGGGACCGCGCCAGTTTTGGGGTTACGATGTGATAGGAGAGGCAGTGGCTGGATGCCTCGAACGCGGGCTTTCTGGCGTTCAACTCTTTTGTAACATAGCTGAAGGTCTTCCTGTTTCCCTTCCAGGGAGGGATAGGAGAAGAAAGGTGCTGATCGTGGTAGGCGGTGCTGTGGCGACTCGGAACGGCATGGGAGCCCTGGGCGTTTCGGGATCTTCCTCTCCTGGGGGATGTCCTGGGTGGCGGCGCCTTCCTGCCGCCGTTAACACAAACCCGGTGGACTTCGCTCCAGGTGCGAGTCGAGGCCTCTCAAGCTGGATAGGGTGTATGCGCAGGGCAATTAGTGAGGTTAACCTGGGTATCTTTCCCCTACTGTAGTGCGCGTTACTTCGTGTTTAAATTTGTCTCCAGTGAAATCTAGGCTGCTGGACCTGGTGCAACAGTATCTGTTAGTTGCTGATCAAGGAACACCGTTCACAAAAAGCTATTAATTCTGGCAACTAGTAGCCTTACAAGCTCATGTAACTGCTAAGTCCTTCCCAAATTAGTACCTTTTTTTTTTTTTTTAACTCTTTATTTAGAAAGCAAAGCTTGGACTCTTAGCACCACCCATCCACTTTGCTCTTAAAGGTACAGAACATCTTTGAAATGAAGAAGGCTGCCTGACTTGATCATTTATATGATTCCTCTGATCTTGGCATTGAAGTGGTTCACCTGCTGATTATTTAAGACCCTGAGCACTGGAAGCAAGTGAAGTTATGTTTTGGGAGCCTTTTGACTTGTGTTGAACTTTTCTTTGACCTCTAACTAGTTTTGTAGGTTCTGCATAATTCCTGGGTGTATTCTCTTTGAAATATGGCCTAGGTTAGAGGAGGTCCTCTGGATCCTACAGGCATGCAAATCACTAAAGCTTGAGTCCATCACTGGATTAATAGGCTCTGTCTTCATGCATGTTGTCAGATGATGGCTCAGAACTTGCAGGTAACAGATCCTAGCCAATGAGTGAGACAGGTCTAATGGATTTGTGTCTAGGTCTAGTTCCTTGTAGGAATATCTCTCCCATCTCCCAGTTGTTTCTGGGAAATGCATTCCCACTTGGCCACTGCAGGGTGACAGTGGAGGTGTCTGTTGTAAGTGGCCTGCTCAGGTGCTGAAGTCGATATGTCTCCAGTGTAAGGTTGCTGAACATCAATATTTAAAAGCAATTTATCTTGCTGCCTGGTAACCCAAATTATTCTTGAGCTTTGGACATAGGCTGGGTTGCAGCCATATTTTAGGGGAAGGCTGGTGTTAGCCTCTACAGTATTCCCTTTTCCTGTCCTAAAGACAAATGGAGATCATATTTGTGATACTGGGGACTGTGATAGGTGCTTAAGCATTGCTCTTCTCCTCTCCTCCCTGAACAATCCCTGAGACTGACTTTGTTTCTCTTGAATTACTTGAGTGACTTGAATTCTATTAAAAGCACCCCTCTCCTTAGCCTCTGACCCAGAAGCTTGTTTGGGAGGAACAACGAATTGGTTTCCCTAAGCTTTGCTGGCTAGCCTCCTGCTCCCAGCCTGCAACATGACTTGATTGTGTGTGCATTTCAGGGCTTTGAAGAGCAGGCAGCTTGTAGCCAATGTACCCAGAGAGCTGGCCGTAGAGTTCCCCTAGGTCACTCCTTCCTAATCTTACCTGTGAGTCTGAATGATTGGTCCTTTCTGTAGCTTGGTCTGTTTTCCTATTGTGGGGAAGTCAGTTGTTTCAGGTATGAGTTAATACCTTCAGCTTGTCATTCTCAGGCGTTTTCTTCCACTATGGGGAGGTAGTAGATCCTGTGGGCATCTTGTCCCATTGAAATCATCTCATATACTGTTTGAGAGTTGCTCATCTTTATGGTGGGGGGTGTATTTTAGTCCTAAATCTTGCTTCTTAGGGCAAGTTCTGTTTCTTCCATGTTCCTTCCTGGTGTAATACCTCAGGCAGTTTTCACTTTTATGATCATTTAACATTAAGTTCCCATCATATGTGGCATCCCACTGAAGGAATCTCCTGGCCTTGGTACCTAATTTTAAGCTTGGGCTATGGAAAACATCATCAGTGAGCATGTTTGGAGTAGGACAGAGTCTGGCTGGAGAAACAGGTAGTGGGGGACCTGGGAGCTAAACTTGAGAGGATGCCTCTTTCTTGATAGTTACTGTGCTAGGTGAGTTACGAGCACACTAATCCTTTAATCCTCACACCTCTGAGTACAGTGAGGGTGAAGCTGGAGGTCATTCTGGATTGTTTCAGTGGCTGTCACACAAATTCAAATTGAGGGGTAGAGGAACTAGGAAGTGTGGGTGTGGAGTTAAAACTAGGTCCTCTGGATGGCTTTTGTGAGAAGAACCAAGGAATATTCTTAAATCCCTGGGCTTTTCTCCTAATCTTTCTGCTGCTTTCTAAGTAGGTTGTTAACATTGTGTGTGTTATCATTCAGCATTCTGAGAACTAGCTTTCCAGCAATAAATAGCTTTCAAGGTGTCCTTTGCCTTAACTTTTTCATTTTACTGAATGGTGCAGCCTTGTCCACATTCTATCCGGGTCTTCACCATCTGGTTGTTTTTCCGGCTTGGTTTGACAGTTTGCAGCAGTCAGTGGTAAACATTGTGTTCCCTGTTCTGTAATGGTTGCTGGTTGTGTTCACCGAGCCATGTGTCACTAAGGCCCAGTTGCACTTGGGAGCAAAGAAGGGCCCTGAGGTGAGTCCTGGAAGTAAAAGTATGTATAACCTAGAGCTGATGGGCTTGTTTCACTGCTGGGCTTTGCTGACAAGAGCCTGGGACTTGCTGCAGCTCTCAGAGCTGAAACCTGGCGGTGATTCTAGGCAGGCTGGTTGGCCTTCCAGATCTTGGTTTATTCAGTGGCTAAAAGAGGGTTGGTCAAAATTATCAGTATTCAGATTATGGTCCTGGGAGCCTTGGAGTTAGACCAAACGTGCCCAGGGGCCACTGGAGTGATGTGTTTGGGCTGGGGAGCACAGCTCAATGGGTAGTACATGTCAAAGACTTAAGGGGAAAAAAAACAACTCACTGTTCATCTCAAGTTGTTAGCTCTAAGGTGTGCTACTATTCTAAATATTTTTTATTTTTAAAGATAGCTTTATTTGCCTAAATTTGTCCTGGGTGTGGGGAGTTTAGAGCTGCCTTGTCTGTAGGGTAGCTGCTAGCTGTGTGACTAAACTTTTCAAAGTATTTTTAAAAAAATTTCTTAGTGACATTGGCCACATTTCAGGTTCTCAGTGGCCTCGTGTAGCTAGTGGCTGCCGTCCTGGTCAGTATAGGTGAAGAACATTTTCCATAATCGAAGAAAGTTTTGTTGGACAGCGCTGGCCTAGAAAGTTTTTTTTCCTCCAACTCTAAAAGCTTAATTGTCTCAACTTGTAAATCTCTAAAGCATAACATGTTTGAGCTTAGCCTTCCAGAGTCCATAAACCCAACAGCTTTGGTGACAAATTATCTACTGGTTGTCTCCATGGCATACTACAAGTGAGTTCTAGTCTGCCAGTTGGGAGTGGACGATCAGTTTTGAAACAGTTTGAGTGAGGACCTTCAGAAAGGACCTGGGGATAGGAGCGTGAAGCAAAGGTCCAGATGCTAAGCCCTTAGAAAGCCCTTTTGGTTTGAAGCCTGTTTATTATCATAAAGATCCCTGCTGGTTTGTCCTTGGTTTCCAAATGTCAGATGTCAACATATTGTTACTTGGTCCTTCACCCACCTGATGACTTCCTACAGATCTCAGTGTGGCCCTTCTCTTAAACGAGGTTGTGTTTTCATTCTGCTGTTTCCAGTCCACCTAAATGTTAGGGGCCATTCTTCACAGAAGGTGTTGGGGGAGAGTGGGGCCACAGTGTGGATGCTAACGTGTTCTGTTGTGGCAGGGGTGGGGAGTTCTTTGTTTCCAGATGCCCCCTCTTCTAGTCCTGGGTGTGCTTTGTTTGAACCCTGCTAGATTGACCTTTGGTATATATAATGTGAGATCTCTTTTCTTGGAGCCAGGCAGCATAAAGGACACTTACTGATGAGCACCTACTGGCATATTAGTGGCTTTTTTTTTTCTAACTGTGTCGTTTTTATTCTCTGTCAGCCCTATGAGGTTAGTACAGTGATTAGTTTGTGGGTGAAGAAACAAGATCCGAGTAGAGTAAACTGGTCCCTGGACACAGCAAGGGCTGGACTGGCTTGGACCTGGGCTGGGGCGTGCTCCCCAACTCCTCCTCTGCCCCCGCCGCCCCCCATGCTCATTGGTTGTTGCTTATTTACTGCCACTTTATCACCACATCCTCATTCAGGAAACTAAACTGGGTTTTAGAAAGATTAAAATCATTTATCCCACATATGGAGTCTGACTTAAGTGTGTTCAGCCTCGTTACAACTCTGTGAGGGAGATATTCCATATTACAGGACATCTTCATTTTATGGGAAACTGAAGTACAGGATCCTACTCTTAACTCCTTGTCTTTCCAAAGCCATATTTTATCATCAGAATTATGCAACCATCGGGTGCTTTTGAAATGCACAAGTAATGACTATGAATAAAAAAAGCTGTGCCTGAGGACTCAGGGAAACTGCTCTGAAGACTGAGCTGATTGAAAAAGACAATCCTGAAGTCACTAATTTCCCGACACCTGTCAGACCTCACTTGGAGGTCACAGACCATCTTCTGGCCCTCCAAAGGCTGTCACCCAGCAGTAGCTGGCCTCCTGATTAGAGGAGGCAGTAAGATCTGTTCAAGCACAGCCCCAGCCCCCATCCCTTCTCTGGCCTGGGCCTGGATGTGCCTTTGTGAGGTTGGGTCGATGACAGATCTGAAGGACAGTTCAGTCTTCTGTACACTCCTTCTTGCCCCTCCTTTCTGCCACTCCCCAGAAAAAGGAGCAGGAGTGATTCTCACTTTCCTGAACTGCCTTGGAGGGAGACCCACACTCAGCTGTGCCTTTAGCTGTCTCTGGGAGAAAAGGCCGCGCTGCAAATAACCTCCCTGCTTTGTCCTTTGGCTTTGGTGTGGCTCACCTGGCCAAGCATGTGCTGGTGCTATTTTTAGCAGGTGGCATCCTTTAGGAGGGCCAAGTGCATGTGGCTGCAGTGTACGGGACAGGTCCTGGTGCCAAAGCTGCTGCTGTCTCTGCTGCCACCGCCTCGTCAGGAGAGAGAGAATAAAGCCACCCTGGAAGCTGCCAAGGGGTGTGTGGAGGGGGTGGCTGCTTAAGAGGTCTCCAGGGCTGCCTTTTCTATTCTGGATCTGTGGCAGGGGCCCAGCCTGCCTCCTGGTGCAGGCAGGCATGTGACTGAGGCAGCCCGGGGAGCTGGGGAGCTGGGGAGCTAGGTGTCAGACTGCTGTCTGGGGAGTGAGGACCCCTTGTTGCCCCAGCAGGCAACTTCTCAGGAAACCACATAACCCCATTAAAAACATTATTTATTTATTTATTTATTTAGAGATGAGGTCTTGCTTTGTCACCCAGGCTAGAGTACAGTGGCTCGATCATAGCTCACTGCTGCCTTGAATTCCTGGGTTCAAGGGATCCTCCTGCCTCAGCCTCCCAAGTACCCGGGACTATAAGTGCACATCATGATGCCTGGCTAGTTAAAAAATTTTTTTTTGTAGTGATGGGGTCTCATCACCTTGCCCAGACCCATTTCAAGACTCCTAGGCTCAAGTGATCATTCCATGTTGGTCTCCCAAAGTGCTGAGATTACAGGTATGAGCCACCGTGCCTGGCCCCATAACTTCATTTTTGTGTGAAGTTGCCCAGCCTAAAGGCTGGCCACTAAATGGACACTTAAAAACTCTCTAATAGTGTGGATTGGTGGGCAGTCTGATTCCTCTGGCTTAAACCAAAATGCAAACATGAAAGGAGGCATGGCCATAGATCCCCAGTGAGAATTCTTTACTGTGATGACACAGAAGCTGAAGAGGGATGAAAAAGCAGTTTGACCAGCAAGCTTGCTGGTTCCCTAGGGCACCCTTTCTTCTCTCCTTTTCAGTTCCTTCTTCCCTCTAACTTGGAGCTGCTAACTCCAGCCCATCTAACTGTTTCTGATTAAGAAAGCTTCAAGCCTTATAAGGCCCTCTGTTGCCTATGGTTTATGTTGGCTGGAGAGCAAGGTTGTTTTTTGCAAAGTCTGATTCAAAGAAGTGGCAAGGGCTTACGTAGGCTGTGTGTGTCCGCCTCCTGGGGCCGGACTGCCTTATTGGAACAGGTTCCTTTGAGGGAGCCTGAGAGTAAGGGGGGCTTATTATCCCTTACCCTTAGTGGTGGCTCTGTAAGGCTAATGTGTGGTGTGGCCGCAGGGCTTCCTGGCAAGTGTATTCGCTGAGAACTTAAAGGTAAAAGCAAGCCCCTGTTTACCTACACAGTGTACCTGTCATGCTACCAGCCACAGAGGCATCCTGTTTCAGGAATCAAGTCTGGAAGCAGCTTCTGCTTATTAATTAAGAACTAAAGCCCCTTGGCTCTTCAGGCACATCACTTTCCCCTCTGGAGAAAGTTTGGTGGACCGTGTCCCTTGGGGTTCTTGCGAGTCCGACTGGCCTTCCGCGCGGTGATGTTGGAGAGCCCTTTCTCTGAGAGCCATGCTCTGACCTCATCTTCACCTCCCCTCTTGCTACCTCTTGAGTCAGCCAAGCCTGTTCCTGCCTTAGGACTTTGGCACATGTTCTTCCTGCCTGGAACTTTCTCCCCGCTCTCCTCCTGCCTCCCCCCAGATCTTGGCACAGTTCTCAAGTGTTCCAGTTCTGATGCCACCTCTTCCAAGAGGCATTCCCGCCTCATTCTGTCTGCAGCTTCCCCTTCCAAGTGCTCCATCCAGCCTTTCTCATTTCAACCACAGCACACAGAAAAGGACTAGGTGACCGTTCCTCAACTCTCCCAGCTGGTGCCCTGCTACACGCACAGGGATATAGGTAATTCATCACATGCAAGGGCAGCCTTAGGGCTCAGTTCTCTCAATCAGTTGAGAGAGGCTGCAGGTCTTTATATTTAAGTCGCGGAATCTTTGCAGTATCTTACCTGTAATTTGACTCTCTACCCTTCCTTCCACCTTTGCTTCCTGAGGGATCTCTTTGCCTTATGTGCCCAGCGAACTTGGCTCACAGTGCATGTTAAACTCTTTGTTAAATGACTGGCCCTGAGAGGTCCAGCCATCTGATGCTGGCTAGCCCTCAATGCCTTGCTTCCAGAAGGATCTAACCTGTCAATAAGCATGCTCTCTTTTTGATATTACTATTATGTCAGCTGGGCAGTTGGGGGTCTCTGAAGCAAAATTGGCATCAATTATTATAGGAAAATAAGGCCTTACAAGTTTGTACACAGATGAGTTGACATTAATGCAAATTTAGGATGGTTAATAAGAAACATAAAGCTGTGTGGTAATAGAGCACGCATTGCTACTTGTATGTATCTTAATAACGTGTTTTCTATCAAAACATTACTTGTAGAAAGGATTTGGCTTTTGACTGTGTACAAGTCTTGAAAGGACAGTCCTTTGCCCACTGCCCCCCACCCCCCTTGCTTTCAATTCTTCCAGCTGTCCCCACCATTGTCAGTAGTATTATTTTCTTTCTTTTTAAGGATTATTATCTGATTTGTTTTTCTGCTGTGGGAGATAGGATTTAGCTCGTTCCTATGCTTTTTTCTTCCCTCATCATCCCAGTGTAGAGATAGCCCAAGTTTTGGTCAAGTTGCTCTTCAGAATATACATTATTATAATATGAACCTTATTTATGGCTGCAAGGTTTTTAGTTTCCCATATTTCTTCTTTTCCTTCATTTTCTTCTTCTCCTCTCCTAGTTAATTTCCTTAGTTTCTTTTGCTTAATTTTCTGTCTCTCTCACCAGTTCCCTGACCACCTCACAGCCTCCACCATTGCTGTGGAATGCCTGTCATTGGGGGAAAGTGGCTCTCACTGTGGCTCCACATACCAGGTACTCGCAACAGTTCCACGTTTCTCCTGGGCGCATCCCTTTTCCCTGGCTCTGCTTCCCCTTCAGCCTTGGAATTCCCTCTCCCCTTCTCTTGTCTCGTTTCTGGATCCAGTGCCCCTCCTTTCTTGGTTGATTTCCTTGTCTTGGGGGAGCCCATCGTTCAGTAGCTTGCTGAGAAGTTGTGCATGGTTTGTGGCCCACAAGAAGCCAGCCGATCCATGCAGGGACAGGCACCTTTGAAGGCATGGATTGGGCCTTCAGTTGGGTGGCTGAAGTCAGCAGACAACTAGGCCTGTGGAGCCCTTCCGCCAGGCCAGGCCAGCAGAAGGTCTGGCTTCACTTTTTAGAGAAGTCATAAATGTGGTGATCTGGATTTGGGTACCAGGTAGTGGTGAAAATGGGTCCCCCCCGACTTTTTTTTTTTTTAAAGACAGGTCTCACTGTCCCCCAGGCTGGAGTGCAGTAATGCCATCATAGCTCACTGCAGCCTTGATTTCCTGGGCTCAAGTGATCCTCCCACCTCAGCCTGCTGAGTAGCTGGGACAAGAGGCATGTACTACTATGCCCGACTAATTCTTTTAAATTTTTTTTTGTAGAGATGAGGTCTCACCACATTGCCCAGGCTAGTCTCAAACTCCTGGGCTCAAGTAATCTTCCAGCTTCCCAAAGTGTTGGGATTACAGGTGTGAGCCATCGTGCCTGGCTGAAGATGGGTCTTGAATGAAAGTCTATATATTGAATGGGGCATCCCAACTCTCCTTGGCTCCCATAATGCTGGCATTCAGGCTTATATTCTGTCATTCCTACCCCAAGATACTAGAACATTCTAGTCTGAGGACACTGGCACCCCATTTTCTGTTCCTCCTTCACCCCTAACAGGGCACTTCCATGTCCTATGGACAAAACTTTCAGTTGGTCAGTAGCAGAGAGTGGCAGTAACAGGCCCACTGGAGAAAAGGTCATTGCTTGTTTTTTGAGACAAGGTGTCACTCTGTTGCCCAGGTTGGAGTGCAGTGGTGCGATCTCGGCTCGCTGCAACCTCTGCCTCCTGGGTTCAAGCAATTCTCCCACCTCAGCCTCTCGAGTAGTTGGGACTACAGGTGTGCGCCACTATGCCTGGGTAATTAAAAAAAAATTTTTTTTTTCGTAGATACAAGGTCTCACTATATTGCCCAGGCTGGTCTTGAGCTCCTGGCCTCAAGCATTCCTCCCGAAGTGTTGGGGATTGTAGGCGTGAGCTACCGTGGTGGCCTGTTTGGGCTTTTTTTTTTTCTTCTGCCCTCCACTACTCCCCGCCAAGACTGAAAGTGCCTCGAGGGCAGTGCCTTGCCTGATTAATTTGTGTCCCACCATGCTTTTCTCTGTGAGTGCCAGTAATCGTTTGTTGAATAGAAATTACCTTCTATGCTTTTATGTGATTTCTGGGGTGGTCGTAGTTCACTGCCATTAGGAAGATCAGGGTCTTACCTCTTTGATTTTGCCCATGTGAGGTGCTGCGAAGGGTTTTTTGCTGCACACCAACATCTTTTCTGATGTCTTTACTGGCTTTTAAGTCAGGTTGTTGTCAGATTGTCATTTCATACCTTTTGGGCAGTTTTGTGTAACGTCTTCTGTGGTCGTGGGCGGGAATTCCACGTACCCAGGAAGGCATTCCTGGCACCTGTGTTGTGACCATCTTTAGAAACCTGGCGGAATTCACTTGTAAAGCAAGATGGTCATCAAGGCCAGAGGTGAGGGGCCAGGTGAGTGTGACGTCGTCTTCAAAGTTTTAAAATCCACACCCCTACCCCCAAAATGAAGTGATTAGGAAGACCTTTGTAGGAGGTGCTGATGATTTTTCCTTCATGAAAAGAGGCATGTGACTTGGACCTGCCATGGATTTGGCCAGCAGAGCAGGAAGGAGACTGGGCAGTTCACCCTCGGGTACTAAGTTTTCCAGAGCAGGAGTTGGTTTAACTTTTAGTTGGACTGGCGGAGCTCTTAATTTGAGGCCATGTCCAGAGATGGTATTTCTGGCTTTTGGCTTGTCTTACCTAGAGCACCTGGTAGTGGATTCAGGGTTTTCATTCTGGCCGTTAGAAGGCTTTGCCAAGCAGGTACTCAGACACTACTGGGTTAAACCTCTGGCCTTCTGGCCTTCCTTCTGTGAATTGGGCTGGGAAAGTGTCCCGAGTTCCTGACAGCTGCTCTACGTGGAAGGGCAGAAGCACCCACAAAGTGTGCTGGTCTGGTGGTGCTGGCCCCCCTGGCTTCTCTGTGGGCCATCACAATGGAGGGTGGGGGACAGTCCTGGACAGGACCTCACAACCCCACTGTGAGCTAATTTGGGATCTCTAGGGTACCCACATGAAGTTATAGCTTACTGTGACTTACACAGGCCCCTGAGGATGAAGGTAACAGTCCTGTGAGCACTGAGGATGGGCTGGGACCAACACCTGAGCCATGGCTCCAGCACTCTGATTCCTGGCCCAACCATGCTGCTGAGGGTGCACAGCCCAGGCCTACCATCGCCCCCACCCTTGGTGGCATAACCGAGCACTACCCAGCAAGGTAGGTGTTGGCGGCTGCAGCATGTATGCAGCCCTCCTGTTCATTGGGGCCTTCTGGGAACACCCTTTAGAGCTGCATTGTCCAGTAGGTAGCTGCCAGCTGCAGGTGGAGAGTTCAAGTTAACCTAAAGTAGAATTCAGTGCCCTAGTCACACTGGTCACATTTCAAGTGCTCAGTAACCTCCCATGACTAAGTGGCTGCCAGTATTGGATAGCAGTCACTCTTGAGGGTCACCGAGACCTTTACCTCTTGTGACCTACTCTACTTTACCATGTTGCAACTGCTGCGACTATGGCTCCTGTGGCAAAGGTCAAACTCTTTGTCTCGCCTGACCAGCACTTCAGCTCCTAGGATTTCTTCCTGTTTTACTTTGGGACTCACTGTTCCCTCCCATGCCCAAAGATATTAGAACCTCAATTTATGTCCTGTCCCCCTCCCTACCCACCCATTGCAGCCTAAGGAAATCCTGGCCCTCTTTGAGAAAGCCTTCCTGGGCTCCCTTTGCCCACTTCTCAGCTGCTTGTGGCACAGGGGTGTGTGTGTGAGTGAGTGAGAGAGATTGATTCTTCCATCAGAATCATGTGCTTCTGGTGATCAGAATCTGCTGCTTATAGCAACTTAAACATATTTGAATGAATGAGCAAGGTGAATGACTGTGACCTGATGAGGAAATAGGTAAATGCATCTGATACAAGCCAAGAGGCGCTTTTGGAATCTTGCGGAGAACTCCGAGTTTGTGATTTTCCTCCACCAAACTCCCATGGAAGGGAGTATGCCTCTGCCTGGCCACAGTCTGCTGTCATTCTCTGAATGCAGTGGCTGAAGAGCTGGGCTTTAGGTTCTGATTCCCTGCCCTTGGAAGACCCCCTTCAAGGGGAAGAGTCCCTCAGCAGGAACTTAATGAGCTGGGCACTCTGGAGGTGGAGTGTCTTGGGCAGGCTCCTTCCTATTGGTAGAACACCTGGGGACAGCCTTTGTCAGTGTGAACACTGGAATAATGGAAGAAGTGTTCAAATTCCTGTGTAAATGTTCATTCAGAATGCAAAGTCGATGTGGCTTCACTGACCAGGCCCAAGCCCAAATTGGGCTTGTTGGGCACTTGGCTCCTAAGCTGTTGTTTTTATGGTGGACTTTCCCATCAGTTACATGCGGCTCTTTTTGCAGTAACTGCAGCCAAATTGGCTTAGTCACTGGGACCAACACTCTTTGTACCATTGCCAGGGATTTGTTTTCTTGTTTAGCAGAAGGCTGTAGCCTGCAGTTACCAGGTTTGTCAGCTGAGTTGAGAGCGAGGCCATTACTTTTCTGAGGGCTGTTCTGAGAAGCTGCAGGTACCTCCCTGGAGAAAGAAGAGATCCTTTGGAACCTGGAGTGAGCCAATGAATGCTGAGGCCTGTGGCTGTAGCACGTGCCTAACTTCAGCTCTGTGTGACCACTTGGCAACTAGCCAGTATGCATCTATTCTCAGGCAAATGGACCTGCTAAAAATAAGCAGGCAGCTATTTAATTCCAACAGATTCAAAATGACAGTGTCCTCCCCACCAACCCTAGGGCAGGGCTCTGCAGCATCCTTCTGGGAGGCTTTTCTCTGACTGCAGACAGGTCTGCCCTTAGTCCTGGGCCTGGGGGAGGAGCCAGCCTTTGATTAGCTTGTGAGTAGGAAGGCTTTGGGGACTACTGTGATACCACTTAAATGTTGAGAAGTTTAGGTTTACAAAAACAAACACCTCAGGGCAAAGAGAGCAACTCCGAAGAGTCTGGCCCAGTGCGGGCAGGAAGATGTCAGAAGAGCCTTGTAAGGCTGAAGGGGTATGTGTATGTATGAAAAGAGGTGGCACTACCTGGGCATTCAGGAAAGGCTGATGCATTTTATACCACCTCTTGTAGCCCTGTCAGACCACGTAAATTGGGCAAAATGGCATCTTACCAATTCCCAAGAAGTCTGTTTGACTGAGGTGAGAGTGGCTCAGGGGTGAGGGAGTGAGGGACTAGCTGATTTTTTTTTTGAGACGGAGTCTCACTCTGTTGCCCAGGCTGGACTGCAGTGGTGCGATCTCAGCTCACTGCAAGCTCCGCCTCCCAGGTTCATGCCATTCTCCTGCCTCAGCCTCCCAAGTAGCTGGGACTACAGGTGCCCGCCACCAAGCCCCGCTATTTTTTTTTTGTATTTTTAGTAGAGGCGGGGTTTCACTGTATTAGCCAGGATGGTCTTGATCTCCTGATCTCATGATCCGCCCGCCTTGGCCTCCCAAAGTGCTGGGATTACAGGCGTGAGCCACCGCACCTAGCCTAGCTGATTTCTTGACTAGTGGGAAGTGGGGGCTGGTAGAGGGGCATCTGTGAGGTGTCTCCTGGCAATGGGTGCCCTTAGTGAGACCCAGCCAAGGCCTGCTGATCCCAGGGTCTCTTGGCTCTGTTCTTGTTGGAGGATGGTTCACATCTCTAGGCACAATTCCCTGGTAGCAAGGAAAAAAACACATCTTCCACTCTGCTCTTTGGGGATCTGGTAATCTCTGTTCTCAAGTGCTGGTGGAGCGCTTCAAGCCAGGCAGTTTCTGTTCCTGGAAGCAATGGTGTGAGAAGGGCTTTATCTTGAGCCACTCACTGCATAGAAGCAGTGACACCTGGTTCCTGATTGCTCAGCCTTGGGTCTCTGGCTCTAGTCCAGAGTGCGGGGTGAAGGCTGGGGAGAGATGGGCACTGGGAATTTAGGTGGGACATCCTGGATTCTGTGGGTTGGGTGAAATGGGTAGCAGTATTCAGTGCCTTCTAGGAGGCCTTCCCTGGCTTGGAAATGTTGTAGAAACCATGTTTTCCAGGCAGTAATTCTTCAGTAGCTCCAGTGACTATAGGGGTGACTCTAGAGGTGGTGGTCTGAGGGCTTAGAGCCTCAGTCTCTGGGGAACAAGCTGGGCAGGGAGGGCTAGTGGTGGTGTCCCGGTAAGCTACAGAGCAGCAGGCAGAGATGGGTGTTGTGGCCTGCAGTGGTGATTCTGTGCATTCTGTCTGAGGACTGAGAACAGGGCAGGTGAAGTGCAGGAAGCCTAGTGACAGAAGGTGCTGGGGACTGGGTATGGGTGGCCCAGGGTACAGGACCAAAGCCAGGGCAGAGGTGCGTGCTTTGAGTGTTGGGTCTCTACCTCACTGTAGTATAGCCCCCTTATGGGATCTTGGGAGGCTGGGTGTGGTGGTGTGGTGTGGGACCAGCAACTAACTGCTGGAGACAGGCAGGACCCCTTGGGATCAACTTTTAGTTCTAAAGGGGTGGGGCTTCTCCCAGCCATCTTGAGAGGTGGTTTGTGTTTTGAGCAGACAGCCAATTAGAGTCTGCGGCCTTGGGCCCTTGATATGTAAAATAAGGAGAACTGGCCCCGGGTGGGGTAGCTGTTAGGATTGTTTTTCTTCCTCTCTACCCCATCCCATTTAATCTTTTTCCTGCGATCAGATAATTGCTATGGGAGTCACAGCTATAAATCTGGGTGAAATGGGATTGCCTAGTTAATAAGGAATCACAATCTAAATTTACTGACCTGGCCAGGCGCGGTGGCTCACGCCTATAATCCCAGCAGTTTTTGAGGTCAAGGTGGGTGGATCACTTGAGGTCAGGAGTTCGAGCCCAGCCTGGCCAACATGGTGTGAAACTCCATCTCTGCTAAAACACACACACACACACACACACACACACACACACACACACACACACACACACACACAAATATTAGCCAGGCATGGTGCCGTGTGCCTGTAATCCCAGCTACTTGGGAGGCTGAGGTGGGAGAATCACTTGAACCTAGGAGGCAGAGGTTGCTGTAAGCCGAGATCGTGCCCACTGCACTCCAGCTTGGGCGACAGAGCAAGACTCTGTCTTAAATAAATAAATAAGTAAACAAACAAACAAACTGACCTGGGTTTAGACTCCACTCCTCTTCCTGCTGGCATGTGCCCTGTTAGGTAGGATTTGAATCTTCTGACAGCAGGCCATGGGTACACTCCCCTATCCATTGCAGCCTTTCCTCATAGCCACTTTCCCGTCTCAAACTGTCCTTACTCTTTTTTTTTAAATTATTTTTTCCAGCCAGACCAACGTGGAGAAACCCTGTCTCTACTAAAAATACAAAATTAGCTGGGTGTGGTGGCACATGCCTGTAATGTCAGGTACTCAGGAGGCTGAGGCATAAGAATCACTTGAACCCGGGAGGCAGAGGTTGCGGTGAGCCAAGATCTTGCCATTGCACTCCAGCCTGGACAACGAGAGCAAAACTCCCGTCTCAAAAAATTAAATAGAATTATTTTTATTGGGCAGCCCCCAAACCAGAATAGGTTTAGGGAGACTTCCCTGTCTTTACTCTTTTATTTGAAAGACAATTGAACACAAAGCAAATACAAGGCAAATCTCCCATCATTACCACTTTTTTGGGTGTGGCCGGGTTATTACAGAACAGTGATTCTCTCTTTCTTCCCCCCAGGATGGGGTCTCTGTTGCAAGTGCAGTGGCACGATCTCAGCTCACTGCAACCTCTGCCTCCCTGGCTCAAGTGATCCTCCCGCCTCAGCCTCTGGAGCAGCTGGAATTATACCACCTGGCTAATGTTTTTTAGAGACAGGGTTTCACATGTTGCCCAGGCTGGTCTCAAACTCCTGGCCTCAAGCGATTTGCCGCCCCCTCCACCACCCCCAACCCCCGCCTCCCAAAGTGCTGGGATTTTGGGTATGAGCCACCACACCTGGCCTCAGAACAGTGATTCTCAAACATGACTGCACATTGTAATCACCTTGGTTTAAAAAAAAACCCTGCTGCTGGGGTCGCACTCTAAGATTCTGATTTAATAGGGCTGGTGCTGTCTTGGCCTTGGGCTTTTAAAAGCTTACCAGATGATGCTAATGTGAAGCCAAGTTGGAGAACCGTTGTGAAAGAAATTAAAAATCTCTCCTCCCAAAAGGAGGAAGTAAGACTCTTTATCTGTAGGTAAGAAATCCCAAGGAAATCTACTAAATGGTTAGAATTAGTGAGTTCAGCAAGTTTGCAGGATACAAGATCAGTGTGTAGAAACTTCCCCTCTCCTACAACTGAATGGCTTGTTGTGTGTCCTTCCAGTTTTTCCATGGGATTATGTGAACATAGACATTCCATACACATGGTGGTCTGTACCTTTTTGTTTTACGTATCCAGGTGATTTTTTCCATGTCGGCACATGAGATCAACTTCTTTTGGTAACATCGGTATGTCCGTGGATTCCGTAATCTACCTAGCAGTGATTCCCCTGAAATGTTTGTTAATCCCAATTTTGTTTCAAATGATGCCTCAGCCTGTGCAGAGGTACGTGGGTTAAAAACATTTTGAAAAAAAATTTTTTAAGGGACTAGTCTCACTGTGTTGCCCAGGCTGGTGGCAACTCCTGGACTTCAGCGATCCTCCTGTCTCTGCCTCTTTAAGTAGCTGGGATCACAGGTGCTTGGCTTTGTGGATTTTTCTTTGTTGTGGTTTTGTTTTTGTTTTTTTAATTTAAAGATGCCAAGTGTGGGATTTCAGAGTTGTAGGATGTGGTTATGAGCTTTTAAGAGCTATCATAAGGCTCTCCGGAAAGGTAGTACAGACTTCCCCTTTTCTTGGCTCATATAGCGCCTCTTCCCCACAGTTCTAGAATAGTGGGTTCCAGATTTAATGTGGAAGAGAATTTAGGTACCCATCCCTTGGCTGTATGCCTTGAGCTTTTTTTTTTTTTTTTTGAGTCTCGCTCTGTCACCCAGACTGGAGTGCAGTGGCACTATCTTGGCTCACTGCAACCTCTGCCTCCCGGGTTCAAGTGATTCTGCCGCTCAGCCTCCCGAGTAGCTGGGAGTACAGGCTCCCGCCACAATGCCCGGCTCTCTCTCTCTCCCTTTTTTTTTTTTTGTATTTTTAGTAGAAACAGGGTTTAACATGTTAACCAGGATGGTCTCAATCTCCTGACCTCGTGATCCACCCGCCTCAGCCTCTGAAAGTGCTAGGATTATAGGCGTGAGCCACCGCACCCAGCCTCCTTGAGCTATTTTAACCTTCAAGATAGTAATTCATTTGGCTGGGCCCCATGGCCTGTCATCCCAGCACTCTGGGAGGCCGGCTGGCGGATCACCTGAGGGTCTCGAGTTCCAGTCTAGCCAACATTGCGAAACCCCGTCTCTACCAAAAATACAAAAATTAGCCAAGTATGGTGGTGGGCGCCTATAGACCCAACTACTCTGGAGGCTGAGACAGGAGAATTGCATGAACCTGGAGGCAGAGGTTGTAATGAGCCGAGATCACACCACTGCACTCCAGCCTGGACGACAACGAGATAAAAGGAAAACAATCTAGCAAGGTTCTGTGTTTGAATGTGAAGCAAAACGGTAGCACTAAATTTCTTCCCTGAGGAATTGATGTAAAGCCTTAGCCCTGGCCACTGCCTAGCCCTGCATTGTGCTTCAAATGCTATCATTGTTGCTGCTTCAAATATCAGCAAGAAAGTTTATCTTTAAAGATATAGGGACTGTCAAATGGAGGTGACCTTCTCACTACCACTGCCCCCACTTCATCACTTCAGGGGCAGAACACACCCCTTAGCATTCCTTCACAAACTGTAAGGGCCTTCTCAATCCCCTAGGGATTTTGTTAAAATGCAAGTCTGAGGTGAGACTGGGATACTGCATTTGTAGCAAGGTCCTAGGCAATATTCAGGACTTCTGGTACATGGATCGCACTTTCAGAAGCAGAGTCCTAGAGTAGTGGTTCCCAGCCTTGGCTGGAAAGTAGAACCTCTCAGGGAACTTTTAAAAGTACTGATGTTCTGGTTCTGCCAGAAAACAATATAAGTCAAACCAATATGAGTTGTTAAAACAGGTGCATTTGTTATCTCTAAAAGAAAACAAACCCAAATAAGGTGTAATTCAGCTTGTCTGTTCAAGGATTTTTGGTTTTAAAAAGACATTACTTTGGCAGAGAGATTTAAAGTTTGCTGGCATAGGAAGCATTGAATGTAAGTGTTCTAGAATAAGCCCATCATATACCTTTAATGAGTGTTAACTCTGCTTTGCAAAGAACTTTCTATATCTCAGCTAATCCTTATACCAACCATCCATTAAGAGATGTGTCCCCATCTTACAGATGAGGAAAAATTTTTGAGTTTTCTATCCCCTTTACATGTCTGTTGCCTTCTTCTAGGCCGTTACTATTCCTCCTTGCTTAGATCTAACTGACTTAGGTTTCTAGGTTCCTTCTGCTCGATATACTTCACTTTTATTTTTTGAGATGGAGTCTTGATCTCGGCTCACTGCAACCTCCACCCCCCTGGGTTCAAGCAATTCTCCTGCCTCAGCCTCCTGAGTAGCTGGGATTACAGGCGCCTGCCACCATGCCCAGCTAATTTTTGTATTTTTAGTAGAGACAGGGTTTCACCGTGTTGCCCAGGCTAGTCTCAAACTTCTGACCTTAGGTGATCTGCCCAGCTCTGCCTCCCGAAGTGCTGGGATTTCAGGCTTCAGGCGTGAGCCACTGCGCCCAGCCTTGATGCACTTTTCATCCTGTTCCCAGAATTGCCTTCTAGAAACAATTTGGTGTGTGTGCCTTGCAGACCTATGCTGGTTCTCTGTTGTCTGCAGGATAAAGTCCAGACTACGCAGTGGGGCCCTAGGACACCCTCACTGACCCCACGATGGTACAGATGCTCCTCAGCTTACAATGGAGTTACATCCTGGTAGACCCATTGTAAGCTGAAAATAGCATAAATCGAAAATAAATACATCTAATGCACCTAACCTACTGAACACCATAGTTTAGCCTAGCCTACTTTACATGAGCTGAGAAGACTCACAGTAGTCTACAGTTGGGCAAAATCACCTAGCAACACGGTCCACTCTGGAGTGCCTGTTGTTCACCCTTGTGACAGAGTGGATGACTGGGAGCTAGCATCGTGAGAGAGTAGCGCATCACCTATCGGTAGTCCAGGAAAAGATCAGAATCCAAAATTGGAAGTATAGTTTCCACTGAATGGGTATTGTTTCCCACCATTGTAAAGTTGAAAAATTCTCAGTTGAGCCTTGGAAGATCAGGGAGCGCCTGTATTTGAATCTTCCAAGTCTGACCTGGACCTTCATGCTGCAGTTTGCTGTGTTGGTCCCTCACCCTGGAGCATCTCCTTAGCCATTGGGAATTTTATTCCTCCTTCACTCCCACTGTCTCTAATTGCTGAGTAACAAAGTTCCATTTCATTGACTCATGATTTTATGGGTAGATGTGAGGGAACCATGTACATGTGGATTCCATGGGGGTTTGAAATGCTCTGATGCCACTTGATAGAAAAAAATGTTCTGTGAGTTTAGAGAACTGAGCCACACTGAGCAGAGCTAGCCCCTTTTTGGGGAACATAGGGAGAATTTGGCATCATGAAGTGATGAAGGGAGGGATTTTGGTTAAAGAATAGAATGCTCGGTTTGTTTCAAGAGGGTGCGTGAGTTGGGGAGCATGGAGGGGAAGATGCCTCTTCCTGGCCACTGACCCCCAGTGGATCACACAGAGGGTGGACTGGTACGAGCTGAGAGGTGTGCTCCTCTTGGAGGGCAGGGAAGGCGGAGGAGATGGCTCCAGCCCTACCCTGTTGACTGTCTTGCATGTGCGGTTGCCAATATCCTCCTACCTGGCTCTGTAACATCCCTCCTCCCCGCTCTCCTGCTCTCCCCAGGTGTAATTACTTCAAGCCTCCAGGATGGCAATCCAGTTCCGTTCGCTCTTCCCCTTGGCATTGCCTGGGATGCTGGCGCTCCTCGGCTGGTGGTGGTTTTTCTCTCGTAAAAAAGGCCATGTCAGCAGCCATGATGAGCAGCAGGTGGAGGCTGGTGCTGTGCAGCTGAGGGCTGACCCTGCCATCAAGGAACCTCTCCCCATGGAAGACGTCTGTTCCAAAGTAGTGTCCACACCCCCCAGTGTCACAGAGCCTCCAGAAAAGGAACTGTCCACCGTGAGCAAGCTGCCTGCAGAGCCCCCAGCATTGCTCCAGACACACCCACCTTGCCGAAGATCACAGTCCTCGGGCATTCTTCCTAACACCACAGACATGAGATTGCGACCAGGAACACGCAGAGACGACAGTACAAAGCTGGAGCTAGCCCTGACAGGTGGTGAAGCCAAATCGATTCCTCTAGAGTGCCCCCTTTCATCCCCAAAGGGTGTACTATTCTCCAGCAAATCAGCTGAGGTGTGTAAGCAAGATTCCCCGTTCAGCAGGGTGCCAAGGAAGGTCCAGCCAGGCTACCCCGCAGTCCCCGCAGAGAAGCGTAGCTCTGGGGAGAGGGCAAGAGAGACAGGTGGGGCCGAAGGGACTGGTGATGCCGTGTTGGGGGAAAAGGTGCTTGAAGAAGTTCTGTTGTCTCGGGAGCATGTCTTGGAATTGGAGAACAGCAAGGGCCCCAGCCTGGCCTCTTTAGAGGGGGAAGAAGATAAGGGGAAGAGCAGCTCATCCCAGGTGGTGGGGCCAGTGCAGGAGGAAGAGTATGTAGCAGAGAAGTTGCCAAGTAGGTTCATCGAGTCGGCTCACACAGAGCTGGCAAAGGACGATGCGGCGCCAGCACCCCCAGTCGCAGACGCCACAGCCCAGGACAGAGGTGTCGAGGGAGAACTGGGCAATGAGGAGAGCTTGGATAGAAATGAGGAGGGCTTGGATGGAAATGAGGAGGGCTTGGATAGAAATGAGGAGAGCTTGGATAGAAATGAGGAGGGCTTGGATAGAAATGAGGAGATTGAGCGGGCTGCCTTCCAGATAATCTCCCAAGTGATCTCAGAAGCAACCGAACAGGTGCTGGCCACCACGGTTGGCAAGGTTGCAGGTCGTGTGTGTCAGGCCAGTCAGCTCCAAGGGCAGAAGGAAGAGAGCTGTGTCCCAGTTCACCAGAAAACTGTCTTGGGCCCAGACACTGCGGAGCCTGCCACAGCAGAGGCAGCTGCTGCCCCGCCGGATGCTGGCCTCCCCTTGCCAGGCCTACCAGCAGAGGGCTCACCACCACCAAAGACCTACGTGAGCTGCCTGAAGAGCCTTCTGTCCAGCCCCACCAAGGACAGTAAGCCAAATATCTCTGCACACCACATCTCCCTGGCCTCCTGCCTGGCACCGACCACCCCCAGTGAAGAGTCGCCGGACCGGGCGGGCATCCTGGTGGAAGATGCCACCTGTGTCACCTGCATGTCAGACAGCAGCCAAAGTGTCCCTTTGGTGGCTTCCCCAGGACACTGCTCAGATTCTTTCAGCACTTCAGGGCTTGAAGACTCTTGCACAGAGACCAGCTCGAGCCCCAGGGACAAGGCCATCACCCCGCCACTGCCAGAAAGTACTGTGCCCTTCAGCAATGGGGTGCTGAAGGGGGAGTTGTCAGACTTGGGGGCTGAGGATGGATGGACCGTGGATGCGGAAGCAGATCATTCAGGAGGTAGGAGGGTCTCGGGTTCATTTAGAGGATGGGGCGCTCCCAGTATTTCTTGGAGAAAGGCTGCCAGTCTGCCTCTCCCTTCTGCTACTTGTGCAGCACAGTCATGGTGCTCTTCAGCTCTTTATCGCAACCTGCAGAGGGCTGGACACAGCGTAGAGCTGGTGGGTAACTGAGGAGTTAGATTGCTCTGAAACCCCAAGTCATGGGAGCTGTAACTTGGTTCCTCAACCAGTGACCTTCCCCAGTGAGCCCTTCCTAAGGAACTAGTGCCAAGTTGGGCTCACTGATTAACATTAGTGTGCCTCTTTTTCTTTGTTTAAAAAAATTATTATTATTTTGGTGCAGATGGAGTCTTCCTTTATTGCCCAGGCTGGTCTCGCACTCCTGGGCTCAAGTGATCCTTCCGCCCTCGGCCTCCCAGAGTGCTGGGTTTATAGTGTGAGTCACCATGCCCAGCCCATTTTTTTTTCTTTTTTAAACACTAACCTCTTTGTGTGTGCGTGTGTGTGTGTGTTTTAATGGAGAGGCCTCCTTAGCTTTACTTCCCTTGAGTGCCAGGTATGGGTGTGAGTGTTTTGAATGGTTTTTATTTCCTTTTAATCATGTGCTTGTTCCCATGTCTTCACCTGCTTTCCTTCTCCAGAAGCTCTTACAGGGTAAGTGCCCAAAGAACGGCCACAGCTTTGAATACTTGTGGGAGGCTTGAGCTTCCTGAGTTGTCGCTGTCACCTTTGCAGAAAGCCTCAGCCATTTTCTTTCTGTGCAGTTGCAGCTCCACCCCCGGGAAAGCGGGGCACTTTGATAACGAGGTGTCCTGGGTTTTTCGAGTGCTGACCCCAGCGTAGACAGTTCAGACCGCTAACTTACAGGTCAGCAGCTCCTGACCCTGCTTCTGCAGGCACCCTGGGGTGTTTTCATTTATCTCATGGAGAGAGGCCACGAATATCCCGAGTGGCTCTCTGACTTGTTTGTCCTGGAGCCATTCCCTCCCATTTCAGCTCCGGGAAGGTTGGGAATCTTTATTGGGAATTTTACCACTTTCAGCAGCATCTAGTTTGTACCACACACTACATTTAGTCACCTCCAAGATGCTGTTAAGACACTACTGTTTTTATGTACCTTGGAAAGAGAAAAGTGCTGCCGGTCATGATTATAGAAGGCAAGATACTATATGACGCATCCTAATCCAGGATGTTTAAATGTTTCTTAAAATACTGCATCTTAAAATGGGTGATTTTTATTTCATTTATTTTTTAAGAATAAAGGCGTTTCCCTTTGCTTACTGCCCCTCAGCTGAATTAACAAGCCCCGCAGCCTTGTCTGCCAACTCTAGATGGATAGTAGTAGCTACTGAGACCTGTTGAAGTCTTCTGAGTTTAGGCTTGAACCTAAGCCATGGTGATGGGCAGGGAGGTTTAGGGATGGCATGTGGAAATGAGGTAATACTGTCCACGAGCATGCGGTGGGTGCCAAGCACCAGGTTAGTGCCTCGCATGTACCTTCATGTCAGCCCTGCTTTGTTTGTGAGGAAGTTGAAGCTGAGAGGGGACCAGGGACCACCCCGCTGAGGGAGCTGGAAGCTGGCCTTTGAGTGCAGCCTGCTAGAGTCCGGGTGTGGTTCTGAGCCACTGCTGGGAGCCATCGGGATGGCAGGTGTTAGCCAGTCCCATTCTGTGGGGCAGAGGCTGGATACTGTGAGTGAGCAGAGCTCCCCGCCCCCTCGCCTAACCCCTGTCAGCCTGTTATGCTTCCAGCAGGCTAGCCAAGCAGTCTTCCCCAAGAAGGGGTACTTTTCCCTGCATGAATCCTGTTCGAAGCGCCTAGTGTTAAGGGGGGAAGTCACTTTGAAGGTGATTCTTCCTTAGCTGGGAGCAGGATCTCTTGGGCCTTAGTTCTCTGCATCCAGTGTATGGGTTACTTGGCAAAGGATTATACTCAGGGTTTGGAGAAACCATGTGGAAGGTAACCTAATTGGTAGACTCTCAGGAGTGATCTATTTCTGGTGATTGAGTCATCCATATTTAAGCCAGGGCCACTTCTCTTGAGCTGATCTGGACCCGCTTTTTTGTGACGGTCCCTTTGGCACGCTCTTGAGTGAGAGTGGAACAGCCCAGGTCGGGAGCAGAGTCTGTTCCCATTGGGTTTTCTTGGGCATGAGCTTTGGCTCAGTCTTTTGACCAAGGGACTATTTGAGCCAGAAGAGTGTTCAGAGTTGCATGAATCAGGCCTAAGCAAAGGGAAAGGAGACTCTCCTTTTTTAGTCCACATATGGCAGAGGAACGAGCGGGTCCCCGCTAGGTATAAGAATGGGGCCCTCAGGCAGGCCAGTGAGGACTTTGTCTAGCTCTGCTGGGCTGAAGGCCAGTACCTGTGACCCTGGGACTGGGCCCTGGGGACAGGAGACCGACCCTTGGTCTGAGGGGGTAGGATAGTTGGAAGGGTGTCAAGGTATTTGTGGTCCATCGGTCTGGCTCTCAGGACCATGTGGACCTCAAGCGTGTCTCCTCCCCCGCCCTCTGGGCTCCCCTTCCCTGGGCGCAGTCTGTCTCTTCCAAGTTCACCACTTGTGTCTCTGCTCCAGCAGCTGTGGCTGGGTGCGGCTGCCAATTAAGCAAGTGGGACTGTAAGTGACAGGCTAAAATTAGGTGTATCGACACCCCCAGTCCTCCTTTCATTGGGGTTGTTCTGAGCCTTCTAGACTGTAAGTTGACAGTCACCTGCCAAGCTTGAGGAGCGGGTGTGGGGCAGGGCCTCCTGGGAATGTGAGTTTGGGAAGTTCTTGGTTACTGGCTGCTCTGAGCTGGGGTCTGTGTGTGTGCGCGCCTGCTGCTTCTTCCCCTGCAGGTTCTGACAGGAACAGCATGGATTCCATGGATAGCTGTTGCAGTCTCAAGAAGACTGAGAGCTTCCAAAATGCCCAGGCAGGCTCCAACCCTAAGAAGGTCGACCTCATCATCTGGGAGATCGAGGTGCCAAAGGTAGGGGCGGAGTCCCCCAGGCTGGTTCTGTGGTAAGCGCAAAGCTCCCTGGGGCCAGGGCCATTAGACCTCAGGGAGGGAGGAGGCTGGGAGAGGGACAGTAAACCAGAAGGAGCCCTGGGTCAGCCAAAGGCTGCAGGGAAAGGACACGCTACACTTTGCCAAGGCTCAGAGAGCTTCCTGCAACATGGAATTCCTCCAGCTGCCTCCAGGAGCATCTTATTCTTGTACTTCTCAAACTCGCAGGCCTGTGTGTCTCCCTTGGGGGTGGTTCTTGCATATTCTGGGGCTCAGATCTATTTGGAAAAAACACACCAAGGCCGTGGGGGCCAGCCAGAATCCCTTCACTGAGCTCTGCTCAAGTGCTCCAACGTAAAGTGTATTTTATAATTGAGCAAAGCATAAATCCATATTTTAGAGAACTTGAAAAGTATAGAAATACATGCAGAAAATAAAAATCAGCTCTAATCCTACCCTTGAGAGTGACTGTGAGAGACTTTTATTTCCTTCTCATCTTGCACCCTGTGGTTTTTAAACAAAACTGAGATTATGTCGCTTTAATTAATACTTTAAATATTTAACAATTTAATTTTCGTGTGTTATTCTTTGAAAATGTAATTGTAACTGCGTTATTCATTATGTGGATGTCAGTTTACTTCATCAGTCCCCCATTCCTGAGTGCTTAAGTGGTTTCGAGCTTCTTGCTATTAGAACTTACAACATATTAGCTTGATCTTGATGTTTATCTCTGGGGCTCAGAAATAATTTGTCAGACCGCATTCTCCCAGGGCCCTGGGCTCTGTGCTCAGGTGGAGACTTGGCTTGGTCTGAACTCTGGGTCAGAGTGGCTGTTTTGACCCTGGGTTGCGAGGTCTCTTGGTGGTTTCCTCCCTGGGGGGCCCTGTTATCCGTCCTGCCTGCTTTTCCTTCAGTGGTTACAAAGGGCATGAAGAGAAAGGCTGTGCCTGAGGATGGACCATGTCCCTAGTAGCTCCTCCGGGAGGGGGTCGTTGGCGGTTGTGTGGGAGCCCATCTTACATAAGGGCTAAGTTTGGCTGCTTCTATCTGCCTTGAACTCTGGCGCACTGGGCACTTCTGCATGCCTCCTGCTCTGCAGGCTTCAGCCTGCTGTCACTTGGCAGCGGGAGCCCAGGGTTCTTAGACCTTCATTTTCAAATCGAGCCCCTTTATCTTTGGATCTGAGTAGACTTGAGGGAGAGGGGCAGGAGAAGTCGAGAAACTGTGTGCTGGTGAAACTTCTCAGCATGGGTTTTAGAGGAGAAGATGCTGCTGCCTTTGCAGCTTTCCGGGTCTGGGCCACATTGTTGGGATGAAATGGGAACTGCTTGGTCCTGGAGCCAGACTGCCTGGTTCAACTTCCTGGTTAGCAGCTGTGTGACCTTAAGGTAGTTACTTAGCCTCTCTGGGCTTGTTTCCCCATATACAGAATGGTGATAAAAAAGTTATCTGTGTTTCACAGGTACTATGAGTAAATGTAAGTGCTTAGAATAGTCCTGGAAAATAAATGCTGACATGGTAACAGCTAATATGTTTGAGCATGATCTTGTGTAAAACAGAAGTAGGTCTTTGGGTGTCCAGGGATTGGTTTGCCTTTAACCCTCTCATCTCTTTTTGTCTTTCTGGAAGCACTTAGTCGGTCGGCTAATTGGCAAGCAGGGGCGCTATGTGAGTTTTCTGAAGCAAACATCTGGTGCCAAGATCTACATTTCAACCCTGCCTTACACCCAGAGCGTCCAGATCTGCCACATAGAAGGTCAGTAGCATCTGCTGCTTGTATTGCTTCTTACCTGAAATATTAAATAGAAGTGAATAGCATCTGAGTTTCAATTGCTATCTTTTTGGAATAGGAAACCCTGCTTCTCATCCCAGGGAAGGGAGCATTAGGTATCTTCCCTGCAGCCTTTTCCCCATTTCAGGTGCCTGCGGGAGACTCAGGTCCCTCCCTACTCTGATCTTTGGCCAGGAGAAGTGTGGGTGCTTGGTTGGGCGGGGCCTGGGTCCTGGATTCATAGTGCCCACCACCCCATAAAGGCTTCTCTCAAAGCAGAAGTGCCCTGTGTGCAATTCCCCCTTGGCATTTTCACAGCTGCCTGCCTCTTCTGTTGCATTGAAAGCATGGATCATAATGGCAGAGGTATCATTTGAAAGGCTTAGATGCCTTTCTTCCTAAAGCAGAGCTTAAGTGTTTTGGTACCTCAAAGATGCACTTGAACTCTATGCAAAGTCCAGTGGTGTGGGGTCTGTGGCTGTGTTTTTGTGAGTGTGGGTATGAGTTTCCTCTTACAGTGATTGTATGTCCTGCCCCCATCCACTATTTAGGCTCTCAACATCATGTAGACAAAGCGCTGAACTTGATTGGGAAGAAGTTCAAAGAGCTGAACCTCACCAATATCTACGCTCCCCCATTGCCTTCACTGGCACTGCCTTCTCTGCCGATGACATCCTGGGTGAGCGTGCTACTGGGTGATCCAGACTTCTTGCCACTTTCCCCCAAACCTACCCCAAACAAGAAACTCCCCAGACCTCAGGCTAAGAAGGCCAAGTGCACATGAGTGCCTGTGCCCTCTCCTCTCTGGTCTCTACTGGTCGGTTCTGCTATGGGACTGTGTTCTGGGGACAGGGCTTAGGTGGTGATAGCGCTGGCAGGAAACCAGAGGCCTCTTGGTCCCCACGTGGGAGGACTACTTTCCCTGGCTCTGCCCCCTGGTCACCTTTTAAGTTTTCTAGGCATTTGCTTAGAAAGGATGGTGTAGTTCAGCCAGGAGATTGGGTGTGTCCAGGGTCGCCGTTCAACACCTGAGACCTGGGTGGGACTAGAATCATGGGTTTGGATGGCGCTTGTTCTTTCTTCTGGTTGAGTCAGGCCTTAGCAGTGGCCCTGGTGAAGGATCTCCTTCCCCTTCCCCCTCCCCAGGAGGTGCCTAAATTACAAAGAAGAATGAATACTCCCCACCAGGCCCGGAAGTCCAGTTACTCTTTGGAGGTTGCCCCAGGAGTTTGGCAGAGGGAAGAGCTGCTATCTCCAGGGCCCCTGTGTGCTGCTGACTGCAGCGTCTCTCAGGGCCGTCGCCCATATCCTGCCGTGTGCCTCTGGCCCTGGTTGGGTCTTATCTCACTGGGAGTAGAATTGCAGAATTCTGTGGGCCAACGACTGTTGACTACATTTTACACAGATGGACAGATGGGCTGACTATAGCTCCAAGGAAATTGTCCTCCTTCGTGGTTTTTTTTTTTTTGTGGATGGTAGGCATTTCAGTTTTGTGTCTTCCCCTTTGCAAAGGCCCTTGGGCTGGAGGGAAAGGATTGGGATATCTTTTTCCTGTGGATATGTGAGAGTAGGCTGAATACCACTTTATGCTTTACTCCTGAATCAAGAGTTTTTTCCCAGGAGGCTCGGTCGTAGACTCACTCACTCTTTTTTTTTTTTTTTTTTTTTTTTGAGACAGAGTCTCACTCTGTTGCTCAGTCTGGAGTGTAGTGGCATGATCTTGGCTCACTGCAACCTCTGCCCACCAGGTTCAAACGATTATCCTGCCCCAGCCTCCTGAGTAGCTGGGATTACAGGTGTGCTCCACCATGCCCAGCTAATTTTTATGTTTTTAGTAGAGATGGGATTTCACCATGTTTGCCAGGCTGGTCTTGAACTCCTGACCTCAGGAGGGTAAGCAGTAGGAGGGAGAGCAAATAGGAAGCAGACTCTGCTAGACCTTGACCATGGACCTGACCTGAGGCCACTGCTTGCTCTTGGGAGGGCAGCGTAGATGCTGTGAGACCATAGGCTCCTGGGGTTGTCTGCCAGTCCACAGGAGTTGGCTAAAGGGCCTGGGGGCCTGCCTACTGCTTATTTTCAGGAGTCTTGTTCTCAGCGGCCACCTCATTCCTATGTTGCCCTCCCTGGGTCTTATAGATTCATCAACAGAAGTGGGAGGGAGGGCACTGCTGGTAGGTGGACCCTGCCCAGGCCTGTGCAAGGCCCAGCACTACCTCCGCAGTTGCTTCTTGGTTGCCCAGTGTCTGTGGGACCCTCCCTGCCTGGCCCTGAGGTGAGACTGCCCCTAATGGCTGCTCGTGGTATTGCAGGACAACAGCCACAGGGGTGTCGAACACTTTCTGTTGTTAAAGTAGTCCTTCAACCTCTGCCTTCTGGGTGCCATGTTGTCTTGAGTTGCCCTTTTCAAAGATATGCCAGCCCAGAGACTTGCCCTTGGGTCTCGGGACTTATTCAAAGATGAGATAAGAAGGATTGTTTCAGTGGCCGCTCCCCTTTCCCCTCTACAGCTCATGCTGCCTGATGGCATCACCGTGGAGGTCATTGTGGTCAACCAGGTCAATGCCGGGCACCTGTTCGTGCAGCAGCACACACACCCTACCTTCCACGCGCTGCGCAGCCTCGACCAGCAGATGTACCTCTGTTACTCTCAGCCTGGAATCCCCACCTTGCCCACCCCAGTGGAAAGTAAGCAGTGCCCTGAGGGGTCGGGAAGGGGGACCCCTGGGGTTGCCTGTTCTGCCCTGGATCCTGATCAGGAGGAGGCTGTTCTGCGATCCTTCATGGAAGCAGCATCCTTCAATTCTTGCCATTGTTATGGAGCTGGGGTGGGTTTCCTGGCAAGGCAGAGCTGGGGTTTCCACTGGCTGGCAGAATGATGGGTGTCGGAGTAGAGTTTTGACACAGAGATTCAGATCCCAGCTCTGCCACTAATTTTTTTTTAAATTTTTTCTTTTTTTTTTCCCTCAAAGCCAGTGTCATAGTATCTGCCACCTATTTATTATCTGTTAAAGGGGGTGATACCCACTTGTTCCAGGAATTAGTGTTGAATACTGTATGTATTACATATAAAGCACTTATGCATATAATGGTTACCACAAAAAAAACCCCAAGTCCAACAAGCCTGTGCAGCGTGTTGGGTCATCTCCATCTAACAGATGAGAAAACTGGGCCTCAAGTGACTTGCCCAAGTGAGCAGGATCTGGGGTCTGAGCCCAGCCTTTGTCATTATTATCTTTGTTGTCCTTATCACAGAGGATGGAATGTCAGAACATCACCCATTCCTCACCAGGGGATGGCAGGGTCACTCAGTGCAGTAGAAAACCTTCTGAAGTGATCTCTGTAGCCTTTTGTGTGTATTTTTTCCTTTTGGAAGGATAAGGACTTAGTTTTCATTGGCTTCTCTAAAGTTGCCTTAACCCAGCAGTAAAGACTGAACTGGAGCCTGAGGGGTAACTGCCAGGGGTTCTCTCCAAGGGTCAGGACCCAGTACAGTCAGCCTCATGTCACAGGTCCTCATCCTGGCCAGCGTGGGCAGCTGTTGGGGTGCTGCTGGGAACGTTTACCTCCTGGTCTCGTCTGCCTCTGACCCACAGTGGGTTAGTGACCCCTTGATCCTGGGTGGCTGCCCAGGTGCTGTCAGCACCTTCCAGAGGCAAAGGCTAGAAGAAGGGGGTTTAGGCCCAGGAGGCCCCTTCTGGTGAAGCTCTCCAGCTGAGTTGTGGGCTAGAGCACACCCTAGGTATGAGGATGCTGAGATCTGCTGCATTTGATTTCTTCAGGGACTTTCTTTTAAATGTAAGGCTGGCCCTGGCCCCCATTCCCTGAGTGCTATATTTACTTGGTTTATTCCTATTCATCTGTGTCCCTCTTGGGTCCCAGAAGTTTTGGAGTAATGGATCTAGACTGAATGCTTCCCAGTCTGGATGGCCTCGGGGGCGGCACATTTGCTAGGCTGAACTTCTCACATCCAGGTTTTTCCCTCGGCTGGTCTTGGGCTTGGGGGAGGCTTTGCTTGGGGCCGGTTGCTGTTCCTGTCCCCTGCACTGTGGAGGTTGCAGGCCTCTGAGAGGTAACGCGGGGAGGTGGGTGGTGGCCAGGTGGCCCTTGGTGCCCTGCCCTGGCCCAGGCGTTCCACACACTCTGCTCCCTACCCTGCAGTAACGGTCATCTGTGCCGCCCCTGGTGCGGATGGGGCCTGGTGGCGAGCCCAAGTGGTTGCCTCCTACGAGGAGACCAACGAAGTGGAGATTCGATACGTGGACTACGGCGGATATAAGAGGGTGAAAGTAGACGTGCTCCGGCAAATCAGGTGAGCGGAGATGCCTCAGACAGGCCTACGCCCTGCTTGTTCTGGGATGCGTGATCTCTGCGTGGCTGGCTCAGTTGTGCCAGGGCTTGGGTGAGGGTTAATTCTTCCCTCCTGCTGCCTACTGTGTTTTAGCAGAGTCTGATAGAAACAAACTCGATTACTCGCTTAGCCAAACTGAGCTAGAAGGCCTGTATTGTGGAAGAATCCCCAGCATCATGCTTCAAAAGTGAAGCTGGGCCAGGCGTGGTGGCCTGCTGCAAATCCCAGCGCTTTGGGAGGGTCACTTGAGTGCAGGAGTTCAAGACCAGACCAGGCAGTATAGCGAGACCTCATCTCTACAACAACAACAAAAAAGAAAAAAAGTGAAGCAGGCTCCTTTTTAGGAATTTGTCATGGGAAGTCCCTCTGAGGTCAGGCTTGCAGCAGGGTCGGCTGGCTGTGTTTGGGTGTGCTATGAGCCGTGGCCTGCTGCAAAGTATGAACCCTCTGCTTTGCTGCATCCCAGGTTATGGGCGTCACTGTACAAAGATGAATACTGGCTTGGAGTGGAGTCAGCCTTCGTGTCCACATTAAACTTGTTCCTTTCTTGCCTTCCCAGGTCTGACTTTGTCACCCTGCCGTTTCAGGGAGCAGAAGTCCTTCTGGACAGTGTGATGCCCCTGTCAGGTAACAGCTGAGGCCTTTGGCTTGGGGGATTGTTGGGGACAGTTGTTGAGAGTAGGTCTTTCTCAGAGCCTCCGTTCTCACCCGGAGGATTTATGCTAACATAAGTTGCCACCACTCAAGAGTTTCTGACTGAATAGGTCTGGGCTTAGGCCCAGGAACTTACATTGCTATCAAGTTCCCAGGTGAGACCAGTGCTGCTGATCCTTTGAGATCCACTGCTCTAGACTGTACTCAGACCTCAGGCATCAAGGGGCTTCCAACAAAGGCACTTTCCAGATTATAGTCCAGACCCAGAGTCTTAGCCCCGGTGGTTGAGGGCGTGCTGGTCACTGATACTGCTCAGCCAGGCCATAGCTCCATAGGGCACAGTGGGGACACCCTATCTGGTGTCTTAGACTATGAAAGCATTGTCAGAGGGAAGAGGACTGGCAAAATCTTGGGTAAATGACTTAGCCTCAATTTTCACCCCAGAACATGGGAATGGTACCTGTCTTTGATGCTGGCTGTGAGAATTACATAAACCTAAGATCTGGTGTGTAGAGGGTGGCGAAATGGCAGCTGTTTATGGCTAGGAATTTTATATTTGTAGGTGATAGTTCATCCCATCCCACTCCCTCCCCAGGTTTGCCCCTTCTGATCTTCTTCTTGCTTGTCTTAAGCGATTTGCATGCGTTAGAAATACTACAGTCTAGCTGGAGTCGGCTTAGAGGGAGCACTGGGGCAAGATCTTTGTTTTGCTTCTTTTATTGCTGTTGCCCCTCCTTCCTCTCTGCTTCTGTCCATCTAAGCGATCTGTCCAGACCCAGCTGAAACTTTCTCCTTCGTAAGATTTTCCCGGATCTTCCTTGGTAAACCCCTGTCTCTCCCATCCTTGCCACTGCTTGCCTTGGGTATGGTGTTCTATGTAACTTTTGTAATCCAGCAAAGCTGAATGCTGCCGCAGCGCCTTGCCCACTCTGAGTGGCTGGCCTTATTGGGCTGTGTGGCCAACTGCCTGGGTTTGATTCCCACCTTCACCACTTGGGAGCTGGTTGACCTTCAGGAATCCACCTTTGCCTCAGTGTTCTCTCCTGTAAAGTGGGGATAGCACTTGGTGTTACTAATTTGGTGGAAGAACACAC
This sequence comes from Gorilla gorilla gorilla, assembly GCF_029281585.2. Lineage (NCBI taxonomy): Eukaryota > Metazoa > Chordata > Mammalia > Primates > Hominidae > Gorilla > Gorilla gorilla. Next base: position 34,937,559 of record NC_073228.2, on the reverse strand, counting down.
ATGCTCTGCACTGCCAGCACCCGAGTTGGTGGGGGTGGTGGTGGTGCTGCTGCTGGTGGTATTGGTGGTGGTGTTAGTGGTGAAGTTTCTGTCCATCTGTTGTCTGTGCTCCAGTGGGCAACATGCAGTAGCGGCCCTTGGTTTATCCACTGGGAGTCATATGGAGGCCTAGGCTCCGTCTCTGACCTGGGTGGATCTCCCCAGTGCAGTTCTCAAGTCCCACAGCATCTGAAGCATTCTACTTGGAATGCAGCTGAAACTTGTGTACATGACAAGGGTGCCTTGCCTCAGTGAGAGCCTAAATGCCGCTTTTCCTTTTCCTCCTGAAGACGATGACCAGTTTTCACCGGAAGCAGATGCCGCCATGAGCGAGATGACAGGGAATACAGCACTGCTTGCTCAGGTGTGTGGTTGGCAGGGGTGGGGGAGGCAGGCTGGCTGGGTTCTTGGGAACTGACCTTTCAATGCCTTCTTTCCTGTGGCTTGGCCCTGGATTGACCAGCAGTATTTAAGGAAAGGTGCATGAAGTAGCTAATACTTGATATTAGTCTGTTCTCACATTGCTGTAAAGAAATACCTGGGACTGAATAATCTATAAAGGAAAGAGGTGTAATTGACTCACAATTCTGCGGGCCTGGGGAGACCTCAGGAAACTTATAATCATGGCAGAAAGGGAAGAGGCACGTCTTACATGATGGGCAGGCAAGAGACAGTATGTGAAGGAGGAACTGTCAGATACTTATAAAACCATCAGATCTCATGAGAACTCACTATGACGAGAACAGCATGGGCACACCGCCTCATGATCCAATCACCTCCCACCAGGTCTCTCCCTCGACACATGGGAATTATGGAGATTACAATTCAAGATGATATTTGAGTGGGGACACAAAACCTAACCATATTATTCTTTCCACCCCCCTTCTTCAGGTGACAAGTTACAGTCCAACTGGTCTTCCTCTGATTCAGCTGTGGAGTGTGGTTGGAGATGAAGTAAGTTCTGCCTTTCTTTTCCTTCTGTGTTGCTGGCCCAAAGTAATGGATTGATTAGGAGCTGGTCCTGGGATTTGTTTCCTCTTGAGTTAATCAGAGGATATAACTGTAGACAAGCACCTCCTAGGGAACACTTTGGATGTCCTGATTGGCAGTGGTGATGCCAGTGTCCTCTAGTGGGTAGAGGCCAGGGATGCCACTAAACATCCCATAGTATTCAGGACAGCCCCCCACAGCAAATAATTATCCAACCCCAAATGTCAGTAGTGCCAAGGTGGAGAAACCCTGTGCGAGACTTTCTGGGACCTTCTGTCTGTTGAGTTTTTCTGTCCTCTATCTTATGGTATGAAAGCTTAGATTTCTTCAGCATATTAAAAAGCCTATCCTGGCCAGGTACAGTGGCTCACCCCTGTAATCCCAGCACTTTGGGAGGCCGAGACGGGCAGATCACTTGAGGTCAGGAGTTTGAGACCAGCCTGGCCAACATGGCGAAACCCCCATCTCTACTAAAAATGCAAAAATCTGCTGGGTGTGGTGATGCACACCTGTGATCCCAGCTGCTTGGGAGGCTGAGGCAGGAGAATCACTTGAACTTGGGAGACGGAGGTTGCAGTGAACCAACATTGTGCCACTGCACTCCAGCCTGGGTGACAGAGCAAGACTCTGTCTCAAAAAACAAAAACAAAAAAACCCTATCCTTATGCCACAGCAGCCAACAGAACACTTAAATAAATGTTCCTGTTGGCTAGAGCATAAACCATGTTCCCCACCCTGTTACTCTTTTTTTTTTTTTTTTTTTTTTTTGAGACAGTCTTGCTCTTGTTATCCAGGCTGGAGTGCAGTGGTATGATCTTGGCTCACTGTAACCTCCGCCTCCGGGGTTCAAGCGATTCTGCTTCAGTCTCAGTAACTGGGATTACAGGTGCCTGCCACCACACCTGGCTAATTTTTGTATGTTTAATAGAGACGGGGTTTCACCATGTTGGCCAGGCTGGTCTCGAACTCCTGACCTCAGGTGATCCACCTGCCTCAGCCTCCCAAAATGCTAGGATTACAGGCATGAGCCACTGCGTCTGGCCTACACTGTTACTCTCGTACATCTGTTGCCTGCAGTGGCAACCGGGAAGGGGAGAACTCATGTTGGCTAGGGAGATGGCCCCAGGATGCCATGGACAAAGCTTTAAGGGAACTTTCTTTTCTAGGTGGTGTTGATAAACCGGTCCCTGGTGGAGCGAGGCCTTGCCCAGTGGGTAGACAGCTACTACACAAGCCTTTGACCCCCATGCTGCTTCCTGAGAGTCTTTTTTTGCACTGTTGAAATTGGGCTTGGCACTCAAGTCAAAGATGAACATCGGAATAACAAACATTGTCCTCTCCAGAAAGTCCTTTCTTTCTCCATACTGTAGTCCTATTGAGAAGACATTTTGTCTCTGAGAAAAAAGGATGGAACTATGGGTTCTCTTCTCAAAGCCAAAGGATAGTGTTTAACAAGCCAGCTGGCTTATCCTGGTTCTCAGCTGTTTAAAAAAAAAAAAAAAAAGGAATAGAAACAGTTTCAACCAGATTGTCCTATTCCCCCTGTTCCATTCCCCTCTTCTTCCTTCTATCTCCTTCCCCGGCAAAAACCAAACAAACTGGCAGACAGGCCAGGGATGTATGTTGCTTGCTTGAGAGGGTTTCTTTTACTTCAAAATCTTTCTTCAGGGAGCAAGACATGAACTGACTAATTGGTATCCACTACTTGTACAGCTTACATAAATGAATTGATGATATTTAACCAGTTTTTATAAACTTCATTTAGGTCTCTAAACACAGACTTTTTAAATTGCAACTGTAAATATGAAATGGTCATCACATCTGACCTTGGTCAGTGGGGAGGGGAACTGGTATCCTGCCAAGCCTGGTTGTAATTTGTAATCATTTTCTATTTGTGCAAACTCTGTAAATATGTGTTTAAACAAATGTAATATTTTATACAAGATACACTGGAGAACAAAGGGAACTCAAGATTTTTCCAGCCACATGTCACCTGTAGGTAGAAGTAAACTCTGCAGTGCAGCTTCTGCTCTTGGCCCCTCTGGCCAGGGCCCCTGTGGCTTCCTGCACACTGGACAGGTGACTGTATGGTGGAGACTGTGATCTGGGAACTTTTTGCTGTACAAATCTGTTTAAAAAAAAAAAAAAGTAACTCATTGAATTAACTTGCAGTGGTGTGTTTGATTCTTTTTTAGACTGGCTTCAGCATTGTGCAGTTTAAAAATAAGTAACTTAAGTAACTTACATAAATCTTCAATTGTATGAACTGCAGCTTTGAGTCCATTTTTTTCCAGTGGTGAAGAATTGGGGGGGCGGAGAGTGAAGAGGGGGGTGGTGAGTGTGGCGAGCTGGATCACAGGCCCCACGCAACTGCCTCTACAGGAGACCCATGGTTTTTTGAAGACAATTTGGCCAGAAATTTCTATCTGGCCTTTTCCTCTCTCTCCTTGTCCCACCAGGTGGCAGCCAAGCGTCCTCCGACTTCTTCACTGCATGTTAACTGGCCAGACTCAGTTTAAAGCACTGGCTTCCAAAATGGGTTGTGCCTTCTTTGGTTGTCATTCTTAATAGATTCGTGAAGTTATTTAATTTACTGTAGTGATAAGAATGATGTAAAAAATACATGTAAGTTATGGGATGAGATACTGCCTCAATTTAATAGCCCCTGCTCTTAAAGAAGGCTGGCCACTGCAGCCCAGGCCTACCCCAGTGCCCCGCCCCTGCCCCCTACGTTTGAGGCCTCTGGCTGCAGGGCTGTTGAGCTTGAGCTCTAGTTTTTAGAGAGCTGACGTAGCCTGAGGGTCATTCTGATTGGAGATATCCTCCCACCGCACACCCACTCCTGGGAGCTCCTCCCAGTTCCAACCCAGCTGGCTTGTTCTTTCCGTCTCTCTGTCCTGGCCAAGCCTGAGCTGTGGCCATTGTCAGGTGCCCATCTTCCCCTCCATCCAGGTTCTCGCCTGTGTGGTTAACAGCCTCTGTTTCCCTCATCTGTAAGATGAGATAATCTCATAAGGCAATTTAATCATGGAAATGCCCTCTGCTTCTACAGTGCTTGGTCCCAGGGAGCTCCCCTGCAGTTCCTTAGGCACTATTGGCTTTAAGTCCTGGCAGGAATTGGGTGTGACTTTGGCCAAGTCACCATACACCCGGGTCTAAGCTTTTCCTCTATAATCCAGCATTGCTGGAGCATGAAAAGGTCTACGGAAGCCTTCCGACTAACTTAGGGAATGCTCACAGAGCCTGGTGTGCAGATTTAGCTTTTATCTCCAGGGAACCATTGAGAGGTTTCAAACATTAAAACATGGTTCTGGTGCAGGGAGAAGGGTGGGTGAGGTGGAGGTGTAGACACGAGAAAAAAGGGATTCCCCTGGGATGGAGCCTGGGACAGACAAGATGTGATGAAGTCAGGATCCTCAGATAAAGCCCCCTGGGCTTTGATGAGCGGGATGGGCTGCTACCCGGGACTCCCACACCTTAGAGTCCTACCCTGCAAGGGTGCCTCCATTAAACTCGGTTTGGAATGCCGGAGGAAGAGCAAGTTGGAGGCTGGTGAAGGACTTGTACTCCTCGAATAAATGCTTCTCAGATTGTTATGGGCCTTTGATTAATTTCCAGAGTTCTGAAAAACTTGACTTTTAACCATTTTGCCAGAAATCTCATTGTTCTTAAGGAGGAGCAGATTTATGAAGGTCCTCGCTCCATCCCTCCGCAAGTCAGCTGCCTGGGCAAGTGCATTTGAGACGCCCTCTTTTAATTACCTGTGGGGCATCCAGGGGATGTCTTGGTGTGAATTGGAAACTCACGGGAGAAGCCAGTGCTGGCAAGAGATCTGGTAATCTGCCCAGGGTGTAGGGAAGAGGGGTGGAATGCTGGATGCAGGTGGCTAGAGCTTCTACCCTGTTCTCACTGTAGGCATTGGTGTCAGTACTGCCCCTCTGGTCTCTGGGGCATCACCATGGAGGCTGGGTTTTAGGGTTACTGCTATACCTTGTACAACTTCAGGTATGCCACTTGTAGACATCAACATCTGTCAGACGATAACTAATGTCAGTTCTAAGATAAAATGAGAGTTGTAGCTAGAGTTAGGGAGTGCTTACTGTGTCAGGTGCTGTCTCTTTTTCAGGTAACACTGAGTCCTTGACACAACCCAGGGAGGCAGGGACTCCATAGATGAGCAGACCCAAGAGGTAGAAGATGGTGATTTTGGAAAGTGGTTCGTGGATAGAGCAGAGCTGAAACTAAAAACCAGGCTGCTACCCCAGGCCAGGTGCTCTTCACCACCACCCCTAAAGCAGCGTGGATTCATCTTGCCCCAGTCCACATCCCCAAATAAATGCCACAGTGATTAAATGATCAGTCCATGGAAAAGCTTTGGAACTTAGAGTGGGAAAGATACCATGACAAGAGAGATCAATGATTTTGCTTTTATGGAAAATTTAAATCTTAAGTAACATAAAGCCAAGAGACACTTGCAGCAGCTAGGGCCAAAAAGTGGACGTTTTGAATCTGTGATAACGTAAAACAAGGAAAACTGGCCAGGCACGGTGGATCGCGCCTGTAATCCCAGCATTTCAGGAGGCTGAGTTGGGTGGATCACTTGAAGCCAGGAGTTCGAGACCAGCCAGGCCAACATAGCAAAAACCCCATCTCTACAAGAAAAATGACATGGTGGCATGCACCTATAATCCCAGCTACTTGGGAAGCTGAGACAGGAGAATTGCTGGAACCTAGAAGGCGGAGGTTGCAGTGAGCTGAGATCACACCACTGGACTCCAGCCTGGGTGACAGAGCCAGACTGTCTCAAAAAAAAAAAAAACAAAGAAAAAACCCAAAACAAATCTCTAAGTTTCCATTGGGAAATATCATAAAGGATATGGATGGAAAATCTGGGTCTGTTCCTAGACCAGCAGTGTCCAATAGAAATATGTGAGCCACATCTGTAATTTAAAACTTTCTAGCAGCCACAATTAAAAAGTGCAAAGAAACAGATGAAATTAATTTTCATAATACTTTAAGTCATATCATTTCAGCATGTAATGGATATGAAACATATTAATGAGTTGTTTTACAGTATTTTCCTACTAAGTCCAGTGTGCATTTTACACTTCAGCATATCTCTGTTCAGGCCGGCCACATTTCAAGGGCTTGATAGCCACGTTGTGGCTTGTGGCTACCACGTTGGACAGTGTAGGCCTGGACTATTCCATTGATCACTATCACACTGATACTGACAGCCTTATTTATGTTCTTCCTTATTCAAAAAGTTGTATGTCCTTTTGCACATTTATTTTTCCAGATGAACTTTAGAATCATTTTGCAGGGAAGGGGGCCATACTAAATATTCTGTTGGTATTTGAAAATAATGCACGCTATTGAGTTGGTATAAAGTTTTATATAATCTATGAAGTTGGGTGTGTAAAATATTTGAATTTATTGTTTTTCTTTCTCGCCCTCTCCTTCCCTGGTTTTTTTTTTTTTTTTTTTTTTTTAAATACAGGGTCTCGATCTGCTGCCCAGACTGGAGTGCAGTGGTGCAGTCAGCTCATTGCAGCCTCAAACTCCCTGACTCAAGCAATCCTCCCTCCTCAGCCTCCTGAGCAGCTGGGAGCACAGGCGCATGCCACCACACCGAACTAATTTGTTTTTTCATTGTTTTTGTAGAGATGAGGTCTTGCCATGTTGCCCAGGCTGGTCTTGATCTCCTGGCCTCAAGCGATCTCCGCTGCCTCAGCCCCCAAAGTGCTGGGATTACAGACACAAGCCACTGCACCCAGCCCTGAAATTGTTGTTGTCAGAGCATGTATGAGACCTTGTACATCAACATATTTTTTTGTAGTTTGGCTGGGCATCTCTGGTAGACTGGATGTCTCCTTGCCAAAAATTCTGTCTTCCTCACGATAGGATTGTACATCCTACTGTGTTTTGTTGGACTCAGGCATGGACTCATCCTGGTCAGTGGAAGATGGGTAAAGGTGGCACAAGTCACCAAGGCAGATGCCTTGAGCCAGTATGTGGTTCGCTTGTCTTCTCCCTCTGCACCAGCATCGGCTACATGCCAGGTAGATACCCATCCACCCACCTGGGTCCCAGTGTGAAGATAACACTGAACAGGGCTGCAGCCAGCTCTCAATGGGTGTGTGGTTTGTGAAACATCTCACATGAGCCTCTGAGGTTTGGGGCTTGTGTGTTCCCCATGGCCTGTCATTCTAGGGTCCCACACCTTTCCTCCAAGGGCTCAGAGCTCTGGCCATAGAAGCTGCCAGGGTACCATGTTCTTCTGCCTGACTGGGGACAAGCTCCTCGCCCTCTCTTCTCATAACCCCATCTGTAAACAGTGGGGGCGAATTAGGTGAGTGCTGACATGCTTGCCAGGTTTGACTTTTGACTGATCTGTGAATAAGAGCCTTCCTGAAGATTCCTCTTAATGAGGCTGGCTTGTATTTTTACAAAGCAAATCATCTAAGAGAGATCTTGGCTGTTTCTTGTTAGAAATAGGCCCATCTGACATCTGGTGGGGACAGACGGTATTTGAGAAGCCCTGATGCTCTGGGCAAGGAAGGCGGATACCTCCTACCTGGAGCTGGGATGGATTTCTTGTCTTTCACCAGCCTCCCTGGCTTGGTGACAGGCAGGAGCTCTGACTGCTCCCACTGATTTCTTTCTCTCCATTGAGCACCTGCTGTATGCCAAGCATCCTGCTGGGGGCTTCAAAGATGAAACAAACATTGAGCCTTTAGGGAGCTTCTCTGTTTTGGGAGTGGGGTTTGATGATCTCGGTGCAGATGGTGCTTTCCTGAGTGGGTGCCTTCTCCCACTTTGTAATGGGATCCTGGCAATTGCTGGTGAGGTAGGAAGGAAACTGAGGCTTCAAATCAGCAGAGCCAGACTTGAACCGGGTCTTCTGCACTCCAGACTCTGTCTTTGCTTGCATGTGATGCCTCTGCTTCTCTTTATGATGGCCCGAGCACCAAAGGGACATGTTGACAAGAAGGATGAATGAGGCGACAGGTGGGAGGGCTCCTCTCCAGAGCTGGCCTCGTCCAGGCTTTGAAGGAAGAGGAGGCCGAACAGAGTGGCATGGCAGGTGAGGGAGAAGCTGCATGGCCAGGGTCATTGCCATGATGGGAGGCACTTCCTGCTGAGACTGGGGCTGGTCCTGTGATCTGGCTCATGGACACTTGGAAAAGGAGATGGTAAAAGAGCAGGGGCTGGGCACGATGGCTCACACTTACAATCCCAGCACTTTGGGAGGTCAGGGTGGAAGGATCACTTGAGCCCAGGAGTTGGAGACCAGCCTGGGCAACATAGTGAAACCCCATCTCTACTAAAAATACAAAAATTAGCCAGGTGTGGTGGTGCACGCCTGTAGTCCCAGCTACTTGGGAGACTGAGGCAAGAGGTGGAAGCTGTAGTTGAGCCATGATTGCACCACTGCACTCCAGCCTGGACAATAAAGTGAGACCGTGTCTCTAAAAAATAAAAATAAAGTGAGAGGATGACATCATCACAGGAAGCTGTCTGTGAAAACATCACTTACAGAAGTCCTGTCTTTTTCATCTTTTAATAGGTAATAAACACATAATACATGATTCCAAAGATACTTAAGGATAACCAGAAAAAAGGAAATCTTCCTGTTTCCCCCAGACACCCACATTTTCTCTCTGGAGGACACTATATCTAGTTTCTTGCGTTTCTTACCAGAGGTTCAATCCCTGCACACCCAGCACACATAGATGATAGCATAACATAAACAGGGTCACACACTAGGCCGGGGTTTGTCAATAAAGTTTTATTGGAACAGGCATGACCATTTGTTTACGTATTGCCTGTGGCTGTGTTTGTGCTACAGCCACAGAGGTGAGTACCTACAATAGACTGGATGCCCTGCAAAGCCAAAAATATCTAGTCTTTCACAGAAAGTTTGCTGGCCCCTGCTGGAAACACTCGTGTGCAATTCCTAACCCCCACCACCCTCCATTTAATCAAACTTAAATGCAGCTTTGATATTTATTTGCCTCTTTTCCAACCATGAGTTTTTTTGGTCTGGTTTTTTTTTTGAGACAGAGTCTCGCTCTGTCGCCCAGGCTGGAGTGCAGTGGCACCATCCCGGCTCACTGCAACCTCCACCTCCCGGGTTCACGCAATTCTCCTGCCTCAGCCTTGTGAGTAGCTGGGATTACAGGTGTGCACCACCATACCCAGCTAATTTTTGTATTTTTAGTAGAGATGGGGTTTCACTATGTTGCCCAGGCTGGTCTCGAACTCCTGAGCTCAAGCAGTCCACCCACCTCTGCCTCCCAAAGTGCTGGGATTAGAGGCGTGAGCCACAGCACCGGGCCAACCATGAGTTCTTTAGATTTTGAAAATTGCAGAATCTCAGCTTCCTTGTGATGATAGTAGGCAGCTCTGTGCCTTGTAGACCTCCTTCCTGGTACCTGCCTTGTTCCTGGTAGAGTGATCAGGCACAGAACCCTCCACCCCCAGAGGGTGGGCAGTCTTCTCAGGATAGACTGGGAAGACCCTCTTTAGACAGCAGTGTGGTCCAGGAACCCGCAGCGCTGGCAGCTCCTGGGAGCAGAATCTCAGGCTCCACCCTCCTGAATCCTCATTTTTGTGACTCCCAGGCTATTCATACATTCATCAAAGTTTGAACACTTGATGAGCCCAGGGCACGGATGTTCAACCCTGGCTGCATATTGGAATCATTCTGAAAACTACTGATGCCTTCGCAGGACATGCTTAAGTTATGGCTAAAAAAACAACAACAACAACAAAAAACGTTTAAATGACTTGATGCCAGAGACCTGTTTTCAAAGACACGGATTTAATTGGTCTGGGCTACACCTTGGGCACTGGGAGAGATTTAGAAAAAGTATTACCTTTGGAGTGTAACGTGTACACCAAAGCACACCAAGTGCACACATCTTGAGTGTAGATCATGATGCATTTTCACAAACTTGTGCATCTGGGTAACCATCACCAGAGGAAGTTAAAGGAACATTTCTAGGGTCCCAGGAGTTGACCTCATGCCCTTGTTTAATCAATACCTTGTCCCCTAGGGAACTGTAATTTTATCGCTGTAAGATTAATTTTCCGCCGGGCGCGGTGGCTCACGCCTGTAATCCCAGCACTGTGGGAGGCCGAGGAGGGTGGATCACGAGGTCAGGAGATCGAGACCATCCTGGCTAACACGGTGAAACCCCGTCTCTACTAAAAATACAAAAAATTAGCCGGAAGTGGTGGCGGGCGCCTGTAGTCCCAGCTACTCGGGAGGCTGAGGCAGGAGAATGGCGTGAACCCGGGAGGCGGAGCTTACAGTGAGCGGAGATCGCGCCACCGCACTCCAGCCTAGATGACAGAGCGAGACTCCGTCTCAAAATAAATAAATAAATAAATAAAGTATTAATTTTCCTACTCTGGAACTTCGTGTTAATGGGATGATGCAGTCTGCACTCTTGCATCTTAGTGTTTGCACTCACCGTTTTGCCTGAGATGGCACGTACCTCAGCTCTCTTGTGTGCATCCCACTGTATGAATATACTATAATTTATTTACCCATTCCTTGATGTTCATTGAGGTTTCTGGTTTTAGGCTGTAATGCATAAAGCTCCTATCCTTCATTTTTGTATTTTTAGTGGATGCATGTATTCATTTCTCTTGGGCACACACCTGTGAGGGTCACACACCACAGAGCAGGAACATGTTTAGCTCCAGTAATTATTTGTGTCTTGGGATTTTTTTGTTTTTTTGAGACAGGATCTCTCTCTGTTGCCCAGGCTGGAGTGCAGTAGCACAATTTTGGCTCACTGCAACCTCTGCCTCCTGGGCCCAAGGGATCCTCCTACCTCAGTCTCCCAAGTAGCTGGAACTAGAGGCTCGTGTCACCATGCCTGGCTAGTTTTCGTATTTATTGTAGAGATGGGGTTTCACCATATTGCCCAGACTGGCCTAGGACTCCTGGACTCAAGCAATCCTCCTGCCTCAACCCCCTAAAATGCTGGCATTATAAGCAGGAGCCACCTCGCCCATCTATGTATTTGGATTGTTAAACTCACCAGGTGATTCTGATTTGCTGCTGGAATCAAGAATCCCTGTTCCCAGCTGGGCACAGTGGCTCAAGCCTGTAATCCCAGCACTTTGGGAGGCTTAGGTGGGCAGATCACCTGAGGTCAGGAGTTCAAGACCACCCTGGCCAACATGGTAAAACCCCGTCTCTACTAAAAGTACAAAAATTAGCCAGGCATGGTGGCAGGTGCCGATAATCCCAGCTACTTGAGAGGCTGAGGCAGGAGAATAGCTTGAACTCAGAGGGTGGAGGTTGCAGTGAGCTGAGATCACACCACTTCACTCCAGCCTGGGTGAAAGAGTGAAACTCCATCTCAAAAAAAAAAAAAAAAAAATCCTTGCTCTAGAGAGATGGCTGTCAACTCATGCTGCCAAGTGCTGCTCTGAGGGCAGTGGTTGAGCTCTTCCAGCAGCCGTTCTGTGAGTTTCCTCAGTAGCCTTCCAATAAATCCCTAATCCATTTCTGTTGCTTGCCACCAATGAGCCCTATCCAACCAGACACACAGTTCCAGTACAACTCCCAACTGGCCCTCCAGTTCAGTGTTTACATCTCTTCCTATTATCACTGTTGATTGGATTTCAGTCTCAACCTCCTGTCTCCCCTGCCAGAGCCCTCAATATCTGCTGCCGCCTAGCTCAGACTCTTGACAAAGTTCTTTCTTCTGTGTTCTCCGGGTCATTTTGAATACAGCCATCTGAATATATGAACGTGGTAGTGGGAGTCGGAGATTCACAACACCCTCTGTATCTTGAGACTACTAACATAGGGTTGATGTGAGGCTGAAATGGCCTAGAGCATGTAAAGCTCTTACCACAAGGCCTGGCATATAGAAATTACTCAATAAATGATGCCTGAATGCAGGTGATTTCCATTGTCACACAAAGTTTTAATGGACTGCATTCCACTATCCTATAGGGTAGCCATTGGCCATCTGGGGCTATTGAGCATTTGAACTGTGACTTGTCTGAATTGAGGAGTGTTATAAATATAAAATATACTCCTTATAAGAAAAATAATAATTACACATTGAAATATTATTTTGGACATTTATTTATTGTTAAATAAAACATAGTTACACTTTTTTTTTCTTTTTTTGAGACAGAGTCTCACTCTGTCACCCAGGCTGGAGTGCAGTGGTGCGATCTCAGCTCACTGCAAGCTCTACCTCCCGGGTTCACGCCATTCTCCTGCCTCAGCATCCTGAGTAGCTGGGACTACAAGTGCCCGCCACCACACCCGGCTAATTTTTTTTTTTTTTTTTTTTTTGTATTTTTAGTAGAGACGGAGTTTCACCAGTTACACTTGTTTTTTTAAAGGGTGGCTAGTGGACATGCTAAGATCACATGTGTGCCTCTTAGTCCTGTTGGACAGCATGGGGTGGAGGAACATCATTATAGGAGGTCACACCCTTTCAGACAGTGTTTCTCAAATGAGGGAGCTCAGGCCATTAGCCTCAGTTTACCTGGAGTGCTTGTTAAAAAAAAGCAAAGTGCTGGGACCTGGACTCTACATTTTCAATAAGCCTCCCAGGCTAAACTCATGCCCACTGCTCCTATAACTAGGGACCATTTGATTTTACTCATAAACAGGCATGCTCCCTTGCTTTAGGTTGTGAATTGACGGAATCCTTGTTTCCTATGTTGACTTGGCTGCTAGGAAGTGTTAGGGACTAAGTTTTTGGTTAAGTTAGGGTTTAATTATTGTGTAATCTGGGTGGCTGTGTCGCTGTCTTCTAATGTCTTGCCTTAGGCTGGAAGTATCCCGAGGACAAATACCAAAGTCTATTTGCACAGTTGAAAGTTTCTCGCCTTAAAACAGCCGTCTTCCAGTCTCAGTTCTGTCGCTGTGGGACTTTGGGCAGGACACAGTCTGTAAAGATCCCATTCTCTTGTGGTTGTCCAGAGTATGAAAAGTGATCATTTATCTTCAATAAAACACTTACTTAAAAAAATAGAGATGATAAAGGTGAAGGCGCTTGGAGAGGGCTAGTTTTCAGGGTTACTCAACGCACACAGCACAGATTGCTGCCACTATGTCTTAGACCACTAGATGGCGCCACAGCACAAGCTACTGGAAGTGTCCTCTCCGCCTTCCACCTCCCCCCACCCCCACCCCGCCCCCAGTAGTTAGAACAGCCGTCCTCCAAGCGATCTTATTATTAGAACTTAATAGAAACGCACATTCTCAGGTCCTCCCCCAGACCTCCTGAATCCAAACTCTTTTAACACACTGTCCTGATGCACACTTAAGTTTGAAAATCATGGTCCTAGAATCAGCCTCTGGGTAACTTGGGAAGAAGTGAGCAGGAAGCGGTGAAATAGAGGGTGGGCCGGCTGCAGGTGATGAGGGTAGGTGTGCTGGAGAGGGTGAGGGTGGGCCGGCTGGAGGGGGTGAGGGTGGGTGTGCTGGAGGGGGTGAGGGTGGGTGTGTTGGAGGGGGTGAGGGTGGGTGTGCTGGAGGGGGTGAGGGTGGGTGTGCTGGAGGGGGTGAGGGTGGGTGTGCTGGAGGGGGTGAGGGTGGGTGTGCTGGAGGGGGTGAGGATGGGCGTGCTGGAGGGGGTGAGGGTGAGCGTGTTGGAGGGGGTGAGGGTGGGCGTGTTGGAGGGGGTGAGGGTGGGTGTGCTGGAGGGGGTGAGGGTGGGCCGGCTGGAGGGGGTGAGGGTGGGCGTGCTGGAGGGGGTGAGTGTGGGTGTGCTGGAGGGGGTGAGGGTGGGTGTGCTGGAGGGAGTGAGGGTGGGTGGGCTGAGGAAGGGCTGCTGAGTGAAGGTCACAGTGCAAGAACAATTCCACAGCCCTTGTCCCAATCAGGGAACCTTTAAGGAACAAGATATCGGATGGCAATTTTGTATTTTCCTTTTTAGGTAAGACATATCCAATGCTGTCAGCTGGATAGAGGGAAAGGGGGGGTTACTAGGGGACCCGCAACTTAGGGGCAAGGTCTTGGACCAGGAGCAGAAACACAGGGGCTGGCTGAGTGCTGCAGGGAGCCCTCAGCCAACCTGTGTCCCCACTCTGGCTGCTTGTCTCTGCCTGTTGAGATTTCACCAAACTACCACTGTGTTAATGGACTAAAATCTTGCAACCCTCTCTAGATGACCCAGGAAAATGGATGCTCAGAAATCAAAAAGAAGCTTGAGACTGCATGGAAAAATCACTAGTGAATTAAAATCTTATTTCTGTTTTTTTCAATCCTGTCTGTATCCTAAGAAAAAGCTGGTGCTGGAATGAATGCGTATCTTTTTGTTGTTGTTGTTTTGACACTGACAAAAATTCCTTTTGCAGATGGCTACTGAGGCTTCAAAGGGGCAATGTATCATGCAAATAATTTTTTTCAGCTATGACGTGTACAGTTCAGTTTGATTTATTTTTGATGTCAGAAACAAAATGGAAAGTTAGCGCTTTAAAAATGAGCATGGCTGGCTGAATAAATAAATAATATGCTCTTGGCCAGAATCTGCCAGTGCCTCCTTAATTGTCCATTGATTCTTTAATTCTCTGCACTTTAACATCTACGGAAATTAAGAGGCCACAGAGCATGGAGATGTCTTTTGTTAAACAAATTAAGGAAACTGGGTTTTAGAAGGTTTAGTTCTTCCTCGGGCTTTGACCTAGCATTTAAAGGCGGGAAGCGAAGTTGCCCAATGAAAGCCAGTTGCCCTCCGTGGTTTCTTCTGGAGCACGACTGTACTCTCACCTTGTTTTTCCAGCCATGAATATTTATAGCGTGTCCTCAGGCCACGCACATATAGAACATGGTGTGACTCAGAGAGCAACGGAGACCCTGAGCGTCCCTCCTGTCAATTACTGGGAGGTATGGAGGTGGCCTGGTGTGGCTTCCCTCCGGAAGATGCTGGTTCCCATGTTTTAGATCCTGGCAGACCAGCCCCAGGATACCCAGCAAGGGTCCTGGGAAGTCTCCTCCATTTCTTGCAGGGAGAGAAACACTCTGGAATCTTTGTTTCTTTTCTTTCTTTTTTCCTTTCCTTCCTTCCCTCCCTTCCCTTCTGCTTCCGCTTCCCCTTCCTTCCTCCCTCCCTCCCTCTCTCTCTTTCTGCTTCTTTCTTTTTCTTTTTCCTTTCTTCTTCTTTTTTTTTTTTTTTTTTTTTTGACAGAGTCTCGCTCTGTTGCCCAGGCTGGAGTGCAGTGGTGTGATCTCAGCTCACTGCAACCTCCGCCTCCCGGTTTCAAGCAATTCTCCTGCCTCAGCCTCCCAAGTAGCTTGGATTACAGGTGTGTGCCACCATGTCTGGCTAATTTTTGTATTTTTAGTAGAGATGGGGTTTCACCATGTTGGCCAGGCTGGTCTTAAACTACTAACCTCAAGTGATCCACCCACCTTGACCTCCCAAAGTGCTGCGATTACAGGTGTGAGCCACTGCGCCTGGCCTGGAATCTTTCTTTTATCCCCATTTCCAGCTGGATCAGAGGCACCAGCCATTCTTAGTGCCCCAAACAGAGGCTTCCAATACCATCCAGAAAGGCTCCCAGAACCCCATGGCCACCAGAGCCTCCTGGCTCACCAACCCCCCACTTCCAGTCTTCTAAACTGCAGAAAGTCTGCGTTCTCTCCCCACCTCCACCCCTTGCCTTTCCCCTAACACTGCACTCTGAGGCTCCCTCCTCCAGGAAGAATTTCTGAACCCTCACCCTGGCCTCCCACCAGGTGTGGAATGGCGGCCCCTCAGTTCCCATGGCCTGCTGTGATTCAGCTGCTGGTACTGTGGGCCCCTCCAGAGCAGGGCGTAGTTTTTTATTATGTAACCCCAGCATATAAAACAGGACCCAGAACATCATCTGCTCTCAAAAATATTTTGTCGAATGAATAAACAAGTAAGTCCATTTGCCCCCAAGCAAATACTATAGATAGAGGTGCATTTAACAGAGGATGAGATGCCCAAAGGGAATTCCATGACTGCATCCTTGTCTTGTGTGTTCCAGCATCTCAGGCCCCTTTGAAAGGGCCTTCCTTATATTCCTTCTAAGCACCCCACTTTGGGGTCAGGTAAGGTCTGATGAGGTTAGATGAGAAAATGAGTGCAGAATACCCAGTGAGCAGCTCACACCAGTGGCAGGGAACCTCCTCTGCACCTCGTGACTCGTGGAAGGTTTCGGACAGGTGGTGCCATCTTAGCCTCTGGTGGATGCAGACTAGGCCTGTCAGGATAATTGTGAGTGATATGAAGAAAAAGCCGGATCCTGCCAGGCTTTAGACCCTTGAATCTTAGATCTCTGACCACCTCAATGTGTCACTAAGGCTGAAACCTCCCAACCTGCAAAGGCAAATGTACATGCCTGGACAGTTCTGGGTTGGCTGTGCCAGTTAAGAGCTGTGCGATCTTCGATAAGTTACTCCACTTCTCTGGGCCTCAGTTTGCTCCTCTATAAACTAGGGTCAATAATAGTGCCGCCTCAAAAGGTGATTGTAGGACTTAAACATGAAGCCCTGGCATCCGGGTTGCACTCAATCTATATTTTATTATTTATGTCCCTTAGCTGCGGCCTGAAGACAACAAGATCTGCTGAATGCTTCTCTGTAGAAATCTCAAGCAGGCCAGCTTTGTCTGCTTCTATGCGTTCTTCCAGAGTCGCGGCTACCCCATCTCTCTAGGTCCATAGGGGTCCGTCATTTCCCCCACGCTGGAGACCCAGTTGCCAGTCCTCCCTCCACTTTCCCCTGGAACTGCCATGGGATGCTCCTTGGCTGTAATTATGGCCCAGGGTGCAGCTGCCATCAGAACACCTGCTGCCCAGGCCCTGCTCTCAGGGTGCGAAGCTGGGATCGCCCGTTCAGGCACAAAGACCTCAGCTGGCTGCCTTAGGGACCCCTCACCTGCCTCTCCGCTCTAAGTCCTCATTCCCCTCTCCATCAGCATCGTTACATTAGAATTCTCGCCCTTCCACTTATCAAATCAGCATCGTGCCTGTCTGTCTCCGCCACTGTCAACAACGCAGCTTCTTGTGTCTCTTGCAACCGGGCGTCTGGGCCGCCCCTCTCTCTCTGGCAATTATGATTCTTTCCCCAGCTCACATCGAAAGTCTTTGTTCTTCTCCCTGAACGTTCAAGTTAATTTCCACTGACTGTTTATTCAGCCTTTGTACTGGCTGGCTTGCTACTTGCTCAGGAAAGGCAGGCCTTTGAGGCAGAGTGGGAAGGCAGAGCAACAGTTTGGGACAGGAAGGAAAGACACTTCAGAGAGTGAGGGGGCGAGGCAGGAGTCCGGAGGGCCCCGGAACGTGGGCGTGGGGAGGGGAGGAGGGAACCCAAGAGGGGTAGCCTGCCAATTCCCAGGTTCTGCTTTTCGGGTTAGCATCTTGGGGTATTTCTTCCCCGTGTAAGCGTGTGTGCAGATGCAGGTGGCTACGAAGGCGCGTAGAGTCACAAACCTACAGATGCGGGAGGCAGAAAAAAATAGCTCTTGGCAGTTGCAGCTATCTCTCTGTGGGCCTTCTCTGCCGAGCATCTGAGAGTTTGGGAGGGGGTTCTGGGCCAGCAGAATTGCGCTGCTCTGAAAAGGGAAGAATTTGGGGGCAGAGAAGAACCTGATCCCACAAGGAGGAACAAAGAGGAGAGAGGGGACTGGAAGGGGAGATGGGGAGGGAGGGAAGGCTGGGGTGGCGTGGCCGCAGGGGAGGAAGTCCCGGCCAGGGCGGCCTGAGGAATGCCGTGGGCCCTTTTAAGGTGTTTGCCCTGTGGTGCCGATTCGGTTTCGGGTAGCAGCCTTGTATTTGAGGTGCTTGGAGATGGGGCTGGGGGTGAGGTGGTGTCGGGCCAGGAAACGAGGAGGGAAAGGAAGAGATGTCTCATTTATGAATGCTTAGCCAGAGTGGAGATAAAGCCACAGCCAGGAGACCCAGGGCTGAGCAGGCTTTGGGGGAGGCTGGAAGTCTAGAAACTCAGCTCTCTGGAATTTGGAGAAATTTTGGAGATAGTTTTGGACTGTGGAAATAGAAACGGGCGGTCTAATCAATGCTACCCACCTTATGGGGCCAGGAGACCCCAGCTGACATCTGGGATTCTCCATATAAACACAGCCCTCCAGTATTTTCATAGTCTAAAAATGCATACAAGCAATTATATGTAACACACAACATAAGACAACTATAAATCTATGAAATCATGAAAATATAAATGAGAAAATCAAATATATGTAATATAAATACAGGTATAAATATACGTTTTAGTATGTAATCATATATATATACATACAATGTAGAATACATAATCATATTTTTAATATATGTAATATAAATAATATCTTGGAACACAAAATAAAGTCACGTCTTCTACTTTCCCCATTCTGACCACCTCTAACTTGTATTTGAAGTGTATAGGCCATTTACAGTTTTTAACTTCATTGATGTATAATTAGAATAAAATAAACTGTACGTCTTTAAAGTATGCAACTTTAAAAGTTTTTTTTTTTTTTTTTTTTTGAGACAGAGTCTCACTGTGTCACCTAGGGTGGAGTGCAGTGGCGCAATCTCGGCTCACTGTGACTTCTGCCTCCCGGGTTCAAGTGATTCTGCTGCCTCAGCCTCCAGAGTAGCTGGGATTACAGGTGCCCGCCACCATGCCCGGCTAAATTTTTGTATTTTTAGTAGAGATGGGGTTTCACCATGTTGGCTAGGCTGGTCTTGAACTCCTGGCCTTAAGTTATCCACCCGCCTTGGCCTCCCAAAATGCTGGAATTACGGGTGTGAGACACCACGCCCGGCCATACAACTTTATAAGTTTTGACCTATGTACACATCCGTGAACTCATCACCACAATCAAGATAATGAACATATCCATCACCCCCCAAGTTTACTTTTTTCTAGGTAGTCCTTTCTGCCCCTCCCTCCCATCCCCCAGACAACCAACAATCTGCTTTACATCACTGGAGATTCGTTTGCATTTTCTGGAATTTTAAATAAATGGAATCAGGCGTATGATTCTACTTGGCTTCTTTCACCTGGCATCACTTTTTGAGACTTATTCATTTGCTTTGCGTATCAATAGTTCTTTCCTTTTTACTGCTGAGTTCCACTGAATGGTTGTACCACACTTTGTTAATCCAGCCACCTGCTGAAGGACATTTGGGTTTAACATTTAAATGAAAATGCCTCCCACATCCCATATCATGAATTGTAAGAAGTTCCTCTCTTTTCCTGAGTTTCTCCTCATTTCTGGAGTGCCCCAAGAGCTGCAGGGTTAATTTCTCCCTGGGCCAGTAAGTTCAGGACCTGCTGCCAGCACAGGTAAGCTGCTCAGTCTCCTGCCCTGGGCCAGGCTCCTCACTGCTCTGCCCCATCGGCCCCTCACAGGGCAGTGTGGGCATAGGAGGCAGGCTCACACCGTGCCTCAGGGAGCTGGTCAGGAGCCCAGGCAAGCCCTGCTCTCAGCTCGCTCCAAGCAGACACAGCTGTGCCTCTCCACTCGGTCAGGGCACGTTCTGGGCCTCCCCAGGGGTACACACGTGCACACATGGCCACACTCCCCTGGAAGCGAGCACTGCAAAGTCTCAGCCTCTGCTGGGGCCGCACAAGCCTCCCAGCTGTTTCAAGGAGGCTCTTCTCACTGCAGTCTCCCATGTTTCCATCCCCGCCTCCTGACTAGTCTCTCCCTCTCCTTCAATCCCCTTCATCCACACTGGCCCTTTGCTGTTCCTCAAGCACACAGGTGTACTCCTGCCCCAGCACTTTTGCACGTGCCCTTCCCTCTGCCCAGAATGCTTTTCCCTCAGGTGAGTACTCCTTCACTTCCTTCAGGCCTTTACTCAAAAGTCGCCTTCTCGAGGAAGCCTGCTGTGGCCACCTTATACCTAAAATTTCAGCCGGGCACGGTGGCTCATGCCTGTAATTCCAGTGCTTTGGGAGGCTGAGGTGAGTGGATCACTTGAGCCCAGGACTTCAAGACCAGCCTGGGCAACATAGCAAGACCCCTGTCTCTCCAAAAAAAAAAAAAAAAAATTAGCTGGGCATGGTGGTTGAGTTGGGAGGATCGCTTGAGCCCCAGAGATCGAGGCTGCAGTGAGCTATGATCACACCACTGCACTCCAGCCTGGGCGACGGAGTGAAACCCTGACTCTAAAATTACATTACACAAAGTAAAATTTCACCCCACCACCCTTTAATTTTCCCTTTCCCAGGCTGACTTTTCTCTTTGGCAGGAGTCACCATTGCACGGCATAGTTTACTTCTCTCTTGTTTATCATTGTCTCCCCCATTGGACTGTAAGCTCTCTGAGGGCAGTAAGTAGTCTGCTTTGTTCATCACAATTCCCCACCCCTAGAGGGCCTGGCACATAGTAGGTGCTTAAATACTTGTCAAAAGAATGAGTGGATAAATGGACATTTGTTTCACGTTCGTTCTATTGGAAAAGAGAGTCCCCATCCCTCCAGGATGAATAGCCAAGGGCAATTTCAATCTGAACAGGATGTGTAATTTCCATACTGAGAGATGAGCACATTTAGCTCACTTAGTAAGTCCTGATGCAACCTGATCCTGTGCTGACACTGAATCACACGGCTGTCAGAGTCTCCCCAGGCCTTAAGGAACAGCGCCTCTAGTTGTTTGCAAACTTAAAAAAAAAAGGTACAGTGGATCCCCTCTTTTTTTCCTCAAAGAAATCTTTCTGGAATTTCATTATACAAAACATATAAAATTGATGTTTTGTTAGCATGAAACTACATGCACACATTTATAGTATTTACTTATTAAATAAGGACATCGAGATTGATGAAAATACAAAGTTGACTACGTGCAATGTGATATATTGGATTGGATCCTGGAACAGAAAAATGACATCAGTGGAAAAACAAGTGAAATCTGAATAAAATCTAGAGTTCACTTAAAAGTGACATACCGCTGTTGGTTTCTTAGTTTTGATAAATGGTAATGGATGTGGCTAATATTAGGAAAAAGTGAAAGTGGGGGAGGGGTATTTAGGAACTGTTGGTGCTATCTTTACAAGTTTTCTGTGAATATAAAATTATTCCCAAAAAGTTTATTATTTATTTATTTATTTATTTTGAGACAGAGTCCCACTCTGTCGCCCAGGCTGGAGTGCAGTGGCATAATCTTGGCTCACTGCAACCTCCGCCTCCCGGGTTCAAGTGATTCTCTTGCCTCAGCCTCCCAAGTAGCTGGGATTATATATGTGTGTCACCACGCCCGGCTAATTTTTTTGTATTTTTAGTAGAGACGGTGTTTCACCATGTTGGCCAGGCTGGTCTTGAACTCCTGACCTCAGGTGATCCACCCACCTCAGCCTCCCAAAAGTGCTGAGATTATAGGTGTGAGCTACCTTGCCTGGCCTAAAGAGAAAGTGTATTTAACAAATGTATATTGCATCCCTGGAGGTTTAGTGGTTAGGATGTGGTGCCTCTCTCACCGGTGCAGCCCAAGTTTGTTTCCTGGTCAGGGAAAAAAAAAATATTTCTTATTGCATTAGTAAATAGATTTAACAAACAAAAAATACAAATTTGAAATTACGGTTATGGATGACAATTAGCATCTTCCACAACATATAAATTATTGCCATGTTTTGCTTTGGTGATACAATATTGAAAAAATCTTGACTCTCCCAGCTAAGCAGTCCAAAATGGCAACAGATTTTGACAGCTGCTCGCCTTGCGGTCGTAGGATATGCTCCAATTAAACCGAGAAGGCGAGAGAGGCTCATTTCTAGTTCTCTAGAAGAATGGGGAAAGCAGATAGTCCACATGAGTGCAGCGCTGGTCTGCAAGGGGTTATCATTTTGAACAAAGCACATTAGAATATGCACGTCGTTGCCTCTAGTTTTAAAATAGTTTTAAATATTTTTGAAAGATGATGTTTAGATTAAACGTTTGCAGACCCTGTGAAGCATCGCTAGGACTTTGGCAAACACAATCTGAAAACCACTGGTCTCATCCTCAGTTCCCATTTTACAGATAAGAAAACTGGGGCCTGGAGGCCAGGTGCAGTGGCTCACGCCTGTAATCCCAGCACTTTGGGAGGCCAAGGGGGGGTGGATTGCTTGAGGTCAGGAGTTCGAGACCAGCCTGACCAAAATGATAAAACCCCATCTCTACTAAAAATACAAAAATTAGCCGGGCATGATGGCGCATGCCTGTGATCCCAGCTACTCGGGAGGCTGAGGCAAGAGAATTGCTTGAACTCAGGAGGCACAGGTTGCAGTGAGCCGAGATCATGCCACTGCACTCCAGCCTGGGTATCAGAGCAAGACTCTGTCTCAAAAAAAAAAAAAAGAAAAAGAAAAAGAAAAGAAACAAAGAAAGAAAACTGGAGCCTGGAGAGGATAAAGGACTGAGTGTTCGCAAGCAGAGGATAAGCCCATGGTGGTCATATTTCCACCAAGAGATTCATTCCTATGGATGGATTTAACTGGCTATTTTTCCTAAATGCTCGGATAGAAAGCCATTGCATGCTTCATTCTATCTGTTCTCTTGAGGGTCATTTAGTTAGCACCATTTTTTTTTTCCTTCCATAAGCAGAGAGTGGCTCCCTGTGGCTCCACGTCCTCACTGGTGCTTGGTACTGTCAGAATGGAAGGAGGAAGTTTCCCTTTCTACTCTAGAAACCTTGATGGTCCCAGGACCTGGGTTCTTGCCCTGAGTCTGCTCTCGCTCACTTCTTGACCTTGAGTGACTTTGACTGTTCTTATTTGTGACATGAGGAGGTAGGCATAGCTCAGAGGTTCATAATTTGAGTGTTTTTGTTTGTTTGTTTTTGTTTTTATATATTTTTTTGAGATGGAGTTTTGGTCTCGTCGTTCTGGCTGGAGTGCAATGGTGCAATCTTGGCTCACTGCAACCTCCACCTCCCGGGTTCAAGTGATTCTCCTGCCTCAGTCCCCCAGGTAGCTGGGATTACAGGCGTGTGCCACCGTGCCTAGCTAATTTTTGTATTTTTAATAGAGACTGGGTTTCACCATGTTGGTGAGGCTGGTCTTGTACTCCTGACCTCAGGTGATCCACCTGCCTCGGCCTCCAAAAGTGCTGGGATTACAGGTGTGAGCCACTGCACCTGGCCCTTTGAATGTTTTTTTTTTTTTTAATTACAATTTCACAAACCTCCTCCATAATAGCAGATGTAGTTGTAGTATTTGCTGATTGAGAAAATACCTGATCCTAGGTGACTCTGAATTCAGTAATAATTTACATTATTAATGTGTATTTCATTAAACACTGTAACATGTAAGACATTTGGAAATGGCTGTGCATGTATCTGTGATCAGTATATTTATTCAGTGTATCCACAATGCTTTTTACACATATGGACTCATACTCCATACCCCATGTTTATTCACACCCCCCCCCATCTCCCCACCCCACAGTCACAACCCAGGGTTGGAAAATATTGGACTAGAGAACGTCAGTGAAGGGGGAAGGGAACATAGTGGTTTCAGAAAGCCCTGGATTTGAATCCTGCTTCTGCCACTTGCTAGCTAATGACCTCGGGCAAGTTACTTGCTTCCTGAACCCTAGTTTTCTCTTACATGGGCACACATGCACCAGGCACTGTTCGAAGTGTCTTCTATATATTAATGTTGTATGCTTAGAACAGCTCCTGGCACCTAAGTGTTCTTTAAATGTTAGCTCTTTTTGTTATTTCAGTTAATCCTCCCAACCATCTTAATAACAGAGTTATCATTCATTTATGTATTCTATTTATTGAGACAGAGTCTGTCTCTGTCACCCAGGCTGCAGTTCAGTGGCACAAACATGGCTCACCACAACCGCAACCTCCTAGGTTCAAGCCATCCTCCCACTTTAGCTTTCAGAGTAGCTGGAACCACAGGCATGCGCCATTACACCTGGCTAATTTTTAAATTTTTTGTGGAGATGGAGTCTCGCTATGTTGCCCAGGCTGGTCTTGAACTTCTGGGCTCAAGAGATCCTCCTGTTTTGGCTTCCCAACAAGCAGGTGCTGGGATTATAGGCATGAGCCGCTGTGCCCAGCTCATTCATTTATTTATTCAATAGATATCTATTAAACATAAACATGTTCCAGGCATTGATTAGGCACTGGGGATATATCAGTGAACAAAACAATAAAAAACTACTGCCTTTATGGAGCACACCATTATCCCAATTTTACACTGAAGGAGGCTGAAGCCCAGAGAGGCTAAGTGCCTTTTCCAAGTCCACACAGTGAGTATAGAGAAAAAGCATTCGGGTTGCTTTGTCTGATGACACACAGAATTCTCCCACACTGTCTGGGAACTGTTCCTGCCCACACCCAGTTCATCGAATGCTTCCTGCAGCAGCTGCTCTGGGTTCGTGACCCTGCTCCTGACCCTTGAGCCACACGGGGAACTTGGGTTCCATTCCTTGTACTTGGGACCAGAGAAAGTACAAAGTCAGTTCGTGGAAACTGTAAGAGGCAAAACTTGGGAGCTGGTGGCTGCCATGTTTTCTTCCATATGGAGAATGTTAATCTGGAGCAAGAGAGAAGAATGGAGCTAAGGACCAGAGAAAGGCAGAGATGCATAAGAGAGAGGCATTTGTAGCCATTTTGAGACCCAGCCCCATGCCTCTCCTTGAGTTCCTGGAGACACCCAATATCCTTATAACAAGCTTCCCTTTTTTGCTTAAACTTGCAACCAAAGGAATCCTAGTTAATACCGTGGGATATGGCAAGTACCTAGCGAGTGACTGCTGTAAGATTCTTTGAGCTCTTGACACACCCTAGACTTGTTGTTTTGGCTTCTGGAGCTGAGAGTGTCCTGCTCTTAGATAACTTTGCAATAGATTCACTACTTCAGAGCATGTGGCTGCAACCTAACTCTTAATAAATCAGACAGGAGCTTTCTGCATGGAAAAGAGCTTCTGCCATACATCATTTTTGTTTTCCTCTTGGGGAGAACAGCTCTGCTACAGCAATAACCTGCCACGTATACATCTCAAAGCCCTATTTATATAGCCATATGGATAAATATATATAAATAGGACTCGGGAATAATAGATTAAAGGATCTGCTCATCCATAGAAGACTTATGGGGCTTTCAGGACCTAATGGTGGCCTGATTCAGTAAGAAAAATGGGTCTCTAGTAGGATGTGGCCAATAATTAGATGAGTCCATAACCTGACAGATGCTCACCTGGGAGATAGAGAGGTCGGGGGACCTTGTGAGGGGCCAGGGACTCCAACAGAATAAGCTGTAAGCGGGAACAGGAAGGGAACGGATGTGCAAAGTCATGAACTCTGAGCTGTCTTCCTAGCTCAGCTCCTGTTCTGTGTGACCTTGAACAGGTCACTTGCCTTCTCTGAGCCTTAGTTCCTCATCTATAAATGAGGAATGTGGATGTGCTGACCTACAAGATTCTTTTTTTTTTTTTTTTTTTTGAGATTGAGTCTCACTCTGTGTCCCAGGCTGCAGTGCAGTGGCTCACTGCAGCCTCGACCTCCTGGGCTCAGGTGATCCTCCCACCTAAGCCTCCTGAGTAACTGGGACTACAGGCATGTGCCACCATGCCTGTCTAATTTTTGCATTTTTTTTTTCAGTAGAGACAGGGCTTTGCCATGTTACTCAGGCTAGTTTTGAACTCCTGGGCTCAAGCGATCTGCCTGCCTCGTCCTCCCAAAGTGTTGGGATTATAGGCGTAAGCCACTGTGCCCAGCTGGTTCTTTTCTTCTCTGACATTAAAATGACTCTGAGGCCTATGATCATGGTCCTCTGGGTGGGGAAGGTTGGGAAGATCTCATTTGAGTTTAGCTTATCCCTAGGCCTTGACCAATCACTGATGCTCCTTAAGGATCTCCTACATTTTGGAGGCATATGCAGAAGGAACCTGAAGTCACAAGATCAGAGGTCCTGGGGCAGTTTAAATAACAATAATAACAACTGCTACGACTACTTCTCCCATTATTCGGCACAACTGCAGCTGGGTGATTTAGGTTCATGATCTGCAGCTAACTTTTATTGCGGACTTACTCTGGGCCAGGCACCATTCCTTACGCTTTATGTATATTATCCTGCTTCACCCTCCCAACAACCCCAGGAGGTAGGTACTGTAGCTTCTACAGGAGGTAGAAGCAGAAGCACAGAAGCCTAGTGTGTGTCCCAGGCCACACAACCGGTAAGTGAGACTGTTAAGATGACCCCGGGAGTCTGTCTCCAGAATCTGTGTTCCTCATCACTCCTGCATACTCCCCATTTACAAGGGCAGAAACTGAGGCTACAGGAGGTTAATTGATCTGTGAACAGCCGGGATCCTGGGAGTTCTCAGACCTGTCCATTTTGTGAGAAGGGAAAAAGTCTCGCTGCTCCTTGTGTTTCTTTCTGTTTTTCCAAGTCAGTCCATTTTTTTTTTCTTGTAACAAAAGTCTATTTACAGAAGAGACATATAGGACCCAAGATAACCATGCATCAGCCATGCTTCAGTGAACTCCCAAATCAAAGATGGGCTGGATAACGTGTACGCGACGCTCTTGGCTTTTTCAGCATTTCAGACGTTTTTGTTGTTGTTCCCTCTGTGGGTTGAAACCAGGCTTTTGTGACTTGATGAGGACACATTTTTCCTGGGGTGTAATAATGCCACTGGTGTTAGCCCTAATGCTGAAGAGAGAACATTTGCTATTTTGGAAGAGTTAATCCCAAAGCTTCTTTCTTTTGCTCCTGCCTTTAGAAAAGGCATTTCTGAGGCAGGTCCAGGCAAGAGTACTGCCTCTGTAATCCGCCCTCAATCATCTTAGCGCTAATCACCGAGCTTCATTGAGTACTTTGTAATGTGCCAAGCTGGGAGCTGAAGGCTGATTTGATTCTCTTAACATCTTCTGAACGGGTATAGCTGTTACCCCCATATTACAGATAGGGCACTGAGGCATGGAGCTTAAATGGCTTGACCAAGATGCCCCGGCAGCAAGGGGCAGAGCTGGGAATAGAACCCTGACTCCAGACATAGGCTATTAATGCCACAGTCTGCTACTCCAGGACTGACCATTACGTTTGTGGGGAGTGGGAGGGGAAAGAAACTGCAGGGCCTCTTGTTCAACAAAGATTAAGACTTTAAGACTGCTGGGTGCAGTGGCTGAAGCACTTCGGGATGCTGAGGTGGGAGGATCACTTGAGTCCAGGAGTTCAAGACCAGCCTGGGTAACATAATGAGACCTCCGTCTCTATCTTTTAAATATAAAAAACTAAAAAATTAAAAATAAAAATAATGTAGGCCGGGCATGGTGGCTCACGCCGGTAATCCTAGCACTTTGAGAGGCCAAGGCAGGTGGATCACCTGAGGTCAAGAGTTCGAGACCAGCCTGGTCAACATGGCGAAACCCCGTCTCTACTAAAAATACAAAACTTAGCCAGGTGTGGTGGCACATGCCTGTAATCCCAACTACTCAGGAGGCTGAGGCAGAAGAATCGCTTGAACCCGAGAGTTGGAGGTTTCAGTGAGCCAAGATCGCGCCATTGCACTCCAGCCTGGGCAACAAGAGTGAAACTCCATCTCAAAAAAAAAAAAAAAAAAAAGAGTGTTAAGACTGTGACGGCAGAGTATTAACCAACTGTGGGGCCCTTCTCAGTATGAGGCCCTGTGTGACTGCACAGGACAGATGCCCAGGAAGCTGGCCCTGACTACCCCTTTGGGCAGTTCCCTGGCTGTCTTCCAGCTTCCAGGCCTCTTTTCCAGGGGGACAAAAGCACCTTGGCCCAGGCAATGTGCTTTATACCACCCTGACAGCTATGAAAAAGAATGGCACAGCCTGGGCTTTAGAAAGCTTGGGTTGCTGCAGGTTCCTTCTGAGCAGCGGGCAGAGAGGGCTCAAGCCGAGACTGGGTGCCCCAGCCCATCTTCTGCCTCATCAGTGCCCCCAAGGGCTGGCACTTGGCGAAGCCCCACCCCACCTCCAGGCTGTGTCTTGAGAACACAGCCCCTCTGGACTCCTCCCTGTCCCTGCCCATCCTGCGGCTATGTTCATGATGGGGCCTCCTGGAGGTTCAGAGAGGGCCAGAACATTGTCCTTTCTTTAAGCTTTGGTTTATTAAACAATGGAGAAATGTCAAAATGGATTGCAGAAATTGTGGTGTGCTTCAAATGTGTGCATGTTTAAAATCAAGGCCATTATTATAAAAACAAATAAGATGCAATATAAATGTGCTTTTCCCAAGACAGTTACTGGATTTATTCATTCCCAGCTCACATACACAGTAGAACCCGGTAATGGAATCATGGTGTTATGATATAGATGGGCTATTGTCCACGGCTTCTGCTTCATATCTCCCATAGCCCCTGTTACAGCCTTTACTTATAATGTTGGGTGTATTAGGCCTCAGGGGCAGGCTTCAGGAAACAGAATCTCTCTCTTGCCCTCCATTCACCTAACTCAAGATAGGACTCTCATTTTCTTTTTTTATTGAGATGGAGTCTCGCTTTGTCACCCAGGCTGGAGTGTAGTGGCGCAATCTCAGCTCACTCCAACCTCCGCCTCCTGGGTTCAAGTAATTCTCCTGCCTCAGCCTCCTGAGTAGCTGGAATTACAGGTGCCCACCACCATGGCCAGCTAGTTTTTGTATTTTTAGTAGAGACACAGTTTCACCATGTTGGCCAAGGTAGTCTTGAACTCTTGATCTCAGGTGATCCGCCCGCCTCAGCCTCACAAAGTGTTGGGATCACTGGTATGAACCACTATACCCAGCCTCAACTTCCCCTACCTTTCTGATTGTGGGTCTTAAGGCTTTCTTCAGAGAGGGTCCCACCCTGTACCCTGGGGGGAAAATGCTTTGAAACTTCCATAAATACCCAAGAGGATTGGGTTGGGGGAGCTCCCGGATAGCTGAATGTGTGAAGCCTGGTATCCCAGGGAGGGGATGGAAGCTCCACGCCCTTTCTCCTATACCCTATGCATCTCTTCATCTGTATCCTTTGCAATATCCTTTTTTGGAGACAGTCTTGCTCTGTGCCCAGGCTGGAGTGCAGTGGTGTGATCTTGGCTCACTGCAACCTCTGCCTCCCGGGCTAAAGCCATCCTCCCACCTCAGCCTCTTGAGTAGCTGGGATTACAGGCATGCGCCATCACGCCTGGCTAATTTTTGTATTTTTTGTAGAGACGAGGTTTCACCACGTTGGCCAGGCTGGTCTCGAACTCCTGGCCTCGAGTGATCTGCCCACCTTGGCCTCCGAAAGTGCTTGGATTACAGGCATGAGCCACTGTGCCTGGCTGCAATATTCCTCATAATGAACTGGTAAATGCGAGTGTTTCCCTGAGTTCTGTGAGCTGCTCCAGCAAATTAATTGAACCCAAAGAGGGTGGTGGGGGCAATTGGGTGTGAAGCCAATCAGTCAGAAGTTTCAGAGGTCTGGACTTGCCACTGGTGTGTGCTGGAGGGCAGTCACGGGGACTAAGCCCTCAGCCTGTGGGAGCTGACGCTATCGTAGTGTCTGAACTGAATTGGAGGACACCCCCCTGGGGTCCGCTGCTTGGTGTGTGGGGAAGAAACACACATACCTTTGGTCATAAAAATTCTGTGTTGATTGCTGTGGTGTGACAGCTGAGGAAAAATGTGGCTGGAGGGAGTTTTTCCCTATAGAATATAATTATTTTTTAGTTTTCATTGAGGTATAATGCACAAAGTATGGGGGGGGAAAGTGCACTGATCTTAGGTGTTCCACTTGCTTTTTATATATGTGTATACCTCTATAACCACTACCGACATCAGGATATTTACAGCACCTAGAAGTTTCTCTCACCCCCCTTCAAAGTCAGTACCCCCGAAGAGGTCAGTGCCATTATGGGTTCTATCACCTAATGATTGGTTTTACCTGTTCTTGGATTTCCTATAAATGGAATAATACAGTGTATATTCTTTTGTGCTTGGTGTCTTTCTCTGAACATAATGTCTGTGAAATCACCTATGTTTTTGCATGTGGCAGTGGTTTATTCTTTTTCTTGTTGAGTAGAATTCCATTACGTGAATATGCTGCAATATATTCCCCATTCTCTTGCTGAAATGGGCATTTGGGTCGCATCCAGTTTGGGGCTATTAGGAGGAAAATGCTGTCAACATTCTTGGACACTCTTCTTTTGGTGGACATATGCACCCATTTCTCTTGGCTAGGGTATGCATATGTTCAGTTTTCTGAAGTGGTTGTACCAGTTACCACTCGTATAGCAAGGCATGAGAGAAAATATACATTTAAAACTGTAGGATGAATATCCTCTTCTTTCGATCTATTTGGTATCCCTCTGTGAATGCAGCATTTTGCAGAGATGTCCAAGTTTGAATAGGATGCTGGGCAGCCCCCTGGTGCCCCACTGCGACCATATCTGATAGGAAAATTCCACGGAGACACTGCTTTCTCTCAGGAGCCTCTGTACCCCATCTCCTCCACATTACTCTCCAGCTGCCGGGGCAGGGGCTTTGGGGGTAGGATGCCTCCAATCTGACTAGCTCTGTCAATGAGGTCATGGAAGGGAAAACTAAACCAAGAAAGAAAGAGCCAGAGGGGAAAAATGAGGGGGAAGGAAGTGGTCGCATGTGACAGAGAGTCCTGTGGGATCTTGGGAAAGCCGTGTGGATATCTAACCCGGGATCCTCAGCTGCCTTCACTTTTTGGGCAGCTCCCATGGGCCAGGCACATCTGCTGCTTCATGCAACCATTCCAACAACCTTGTAAATTCGCTATTATTAGACCTTCCCCTGTGTCAGGCACCTTGCTAATGTTCATTATCTCTAATCTTCATGACTCCTCTGTGGACAAAAGAGAAAAAGGCAGAGCAGAAAGACAAGTCACTTGCACAGGACCACATAGCCAGGAAGTGCCATCCTAGGACTCGAACCAGACCCTGCTGGGCCCAGAAGGGAAGCCTTGTGGTACCCGACAAGCGGAGCCTCTGTCATCAGAAGTTATTTGCTCCCATGATGTGTCACCTGTGTACATGTATCACAGGTATATGAGAATGAACACAACTTCCGGCATAGGTGTTGCTCATCTGAAAGGCTAAGCACAAATGGATGATTTACAAGTTGAATTACATTACTTACCAGGGGAGCTGACTTTTTAAAAAAAGATCTAAGAGGAGACATAGGGAGAGGCCGTTGGGAAATGTGACCATATCTTCTGTGTGGATTTTATAGTTGGGACTCACATGGACCCACTCCCCACTGCCTCCCTCCCACTGTAGTGCTAGCATGTGTACATTGCAAGAGGCTCAGTGTCCTATTTTGGTTTGCAGAGACCCCGAAGTGGTCAGAGCCCCTGACTCTGGCTCTTTGCTTTGTGGCCAGGTAGGTGTCCACAGCCCACAGGATTCAGGTTCACACATGAGGGGCAGGCTCCTCTCCTTTCCCTACTTCCCACCCCAGCACCTGTGGAGAGACCAGTCATTTCTGCCAGGTCTGTTTATTTCAGCCTGTGAAGCAAGCTAACACAGCTAGTGAAGTCATAGAAAGGGATGCCCTGCAGTTCCAAAAATAATTGTTCTGTTTGTCCCCTCAGATGGGTGAGAAGAGCAATCACGAACTCTGGATGGGACGTGCTCATGCTATGGCTGGTCACCGTGATCACTCAGTCATCTAAGGGGGGCAGTCCTGGTGCCGGCCATACCACTCTTGGGCATGGGGGCTGTTACCAGTGGTAGTTATCCATACGGGTCTGCAGCAGTCTCAGTTTTTGCCTCCTCAGAAGAAAGAATTCGACTGAAGGACATAAGAAAGAAGGAGAGACTGAGGCAAGTTTTAGAGCAGGAGTTAAAGCTTATTAAAAAGCTTTAGAGCAGTAAGGAAAGGAAGGAAAGTACACTTGGAAGAGGGCCAGGTGGGCAACTTGAGAGACCAAGGGCACAGCTTGACCTCTTGACTTGGGGTTTTATACGTTGGCATACTTCCGGGATCTTGCGTTACTTCTCCCCACTCTGCAGATCTTATTGGGAAGTTGCTGATCAGTTTTAGGTGTTTTCTGTCTATTAGGAGACTGCCTTTCCCTGGCGCTGGCTGTGACCAATTATTATTTTAGAGAAACAGTTAACAACTGCCTGACCATCACCTGATGGTTGCCCATCACTCCTAGTGTGAGTGGTGTGGGGGAGCCGTCTCCTCCCCTGCTCTACCTGACTAGCTACCTCGTGTGGGAAGGGGCCCCCCCAACTCCCACTGCCCAGCCTGCTCCTCTCTAGAACAGCCAGACTTTGTGGCCACAAAGAATTCTTTGAGCTAGGCACAGTGGCTCACACCTGTATTCCCAGCACTTTAGGAGGCTGAGGCAGGAGGATCGCTGGAGCCCAGGAATTCAAGACCAGCCTGGGTAATGTAGCAAGACCCTGTCTCTACTAAAAAAAAATTTTAAAAACAGTTCTTGGCAGGAGATGTCCTTGCTTCTGCCCAGGAACAGCTGGCAAAGCCAAGTCAACAGTAGCAGAGGGCTTTTCTGTGAGTTCTCAGAAGGGCCACCCTTAAAGGCAGGCACCAGAAGGCTGGGTGCAGTGGCTCATGCCTTTAATCTCAGCACTTTAGGAGGCCAAGGCAGGCAGATCACTTGAACTTAGTAGTTAGAGACCAGCCTGGCCAACATGGTGAAACTCTGTCTCTACTAAAAATACAAAAATTAGCCGGGCATGATGGTGTGCATTTGTAATCCCAGCTACTCGGGAGGCTGAGGCAGGAGAATCGTTTGAACCCGGGAGGTGGAGGTTGCAGTGAGCCAAGATTGTGCCACTGCACTCCAGCCTGAGCGACTGAGCAAGACTCCATCTCAAAAAAAAAAGGCAGGCACTAGAGCTTCTGGAGCTATGAAAATGTATTGTTCTGAGAGGTGACAGAAGGGCAAAAGATGAAGGTTAGATGAATGGAGGGGAGTTCATATTTTTTTAGTACCTACAATGTGCTAGGAACTGTGTGAGGTGCTTCCACATGCCTTATCCTGTTTGCTTTTCACAGCAGTACCATGAAATAGATACTATGTATTATAAATCCCAGCCCCCCGCCCCGCTTTGCTGGCCCGCAAGCAGTGTGCTCATAGGGAGTCCTGTGCTCAGAAGGACACCTGCGCTGTTTAATGCCCTGTTGTCACTGTGATGTGGTTTGGCTCTGTGTCCTCACCCAAATCTCATCTTGAATTGTAATCCCCGCATGTTGAGGGAGAGGCCTGGTGGGAGGTGATTGGATCATGGGGGCTGTCTCCCTGCTGCTGTTCTCATGATAGTGAGTTCTCACGATAGTGAGTGAGTTCTCACGAGATCTGATGGCTTTAAAGTGTGGCGTTTCCTCCCTCGCGTTCTCTCTCTCTCTCCTGCTGCCTTGTGAAGAAGGTGCTTGCTCCTCCCTTTGCCTTCTGCCAAGATTGTAAGTTTCCTGAGGACTCCTCAGCCATGCAGAACTGTGAGTCATTTAAGCCTCTTTCCTTTATGAATCACCCAGTCTCAGGTATATTGTTATAGCAGTGTGAGAATGAACTACTATGTGCCACATTTCCATCTTGCACCGGACTCCACAAATTTGGTAGTAGGTCATGATTATACCCACTTTATAAATGAGGAAACTGAGGCTCCAAAAGGTTACATAACCTGCCCAAGGCCATAGCTAGGAAATGGTGGATTTTGCACTTGGTAGTCAGACAGCCCTGTCTGTGTTCAAGACCAAACTCACCATTACGGTGCATTTCATTCAACAAAGTGTATATATTGAGGCCGGGTACAGGGGCTCACACCAGTAATTCCAGCATTTTAGGAAGCCAAGGCAGGAGGATTGCTTGAGGCCAGGAGTTTAAGACTGGCCTGGGCAACATAGCAAGACACTGTCTCTATTCTATGAAAATGAAAGTATAGGTATTGAGCATCTGCTCTAAGGCTCATATTCTCTTAGGCTCTTGGGATTCATCAGTGAGCAAAATAAAGTCCCTACCCTCATGGGGCTTGCACTCTAACAAGGTGTGTGGTATGCGAGTGCTTTGGCTCTTAAGGTGAGGTCCCTGAATCTGCAGCATCTAACAAGAAAACTTGTTAGAATCAGACACTCTGGGGGTGGGCCCAAAAGTCGGTGTTTTAACAGTCCCTCCAGGTGATTCTAATGCAACTCAAGTTTGAGAAATACTAACCTAAAAGGTAATACAGATAAAAAGTGCAGAGCAATGAGGGAGGGAGATGGGGAGTCTGCAGTTTAAACGGGATAGTCAAGGAGGGGCTCAGTGAAGGCTTCCCTCTGAGCAAAGCTGTGAAGGACATGAGGAGGTTGCCCCCTCTGGGGCACACATGAGCCAGGCAGAGGCGGTGGCTGGCAGAGAGGCCTGAGGGCGGGAGTGTGACTGAAGAGCATGAGGGATACTGTGGGGCCATTGGCAGGGACGAGGTGTGGCAATGATGAGGCCATGTTTCATGTGTCACCAAGCCTCTGATTCTAATATGCTTTTCTTGCATATTCCAGCCATGTGACTGTTGCCTGGAGGGACCATTCTGGTATAGCCACCCACAGAGAAGCAGGATAAATAAGGAGTTGTTTCTCAAGATGGGCAATCATGCCCTTCAAGGAGAAGACAGAGGACCCAAGTGTTCTCCAGTTTCCCCTCCAGCTTGAGTTATCTGAAAGCACTGCTTAATGAATACACAGATCGGGCTTCATTGGGAAACAGAGGCTCCTAGCCAAGGCCCCTGATGTGGCATTCTCATTTTCTGGGTGGTAACCCTGAGGATAGATCAGGGACGTTTTCATTAAGTGTCAAGCGTTACTTGAGCTACAGCAAATGACGCAGGAAGCTTCAGGACTCTACCACAGGGACAGCAAGTCTGCCATCTAAAGCTTTTCCTCAAAATTTCAGGGCCACACTTGTCATGCAGCATGAAATCCCAAGGGAGAAAAACGTTGACACAGTTGACCAACAGGGGCTCACCCTCTGCCTTAGAAGAGGCCCTGCCTCTGGTGACTTTGTAGTCTCATGTCCCAGGGAGGGCCCTCCTCCTCCTCTGTCTCTTTCTCATGTGTTCCTAGTCTCGGCCCATTTTATGGACGTGAAAGCTGAATCTCAGCTGGGAAATCATCTATAAAATGGGGATAATGAGGAATTAAATGCAATGATATACATTGTGCACTTAATATACTATCTGACAATAAAATCAGCACTCAATTAAATGTTGGCTAATGTTATCCAGGTGTCCAACCTGGAAGTTATCTTCCATTTTGCTTTCTTATCACCCACACATGCAATCCTTCATCCAGTCTATTCATCCTACACCCTTAATATTTCTTCCCTTCCTCTTTCCTTCTACCACTACTAAGAGTCCTAGTCCTCATCATCCTGCATTTGAGGGAGGTACAGATTATGCACAAGGGCTGAGATGAGCTAGTAAATGGTGGATTTGGCATGGAAACCCAGGCCTGCTAAGATCCAAGACTTCAGTGATTCTCACATTAATGCATGTATCGGAATCACCTGGAATACTTGTTAAGATACAGATTACTGGGCCCTGTTTCCGAGGGGTCTGATTCAGTGATTCTCACATTAACGCATGTATTGGAATCACCTGGAATGCTTGTTAAGCTACAGATTACCAGACCCTATTTCCGGGGGTCTGATTCCGTGATTCTCACATTAACGCATGTATTGGAATCACCTGGAATGCTTGTTAAACTACAGATTACTGGGCCCTATTTCTGAGGGGTCTGATTCAGTGAGTCTCACATTCATGCATGTATCGGAATCACCTGGAATGCTTGTTAAAATACAGATTACTGGGCCCTATTTCCAGGGGGTCTGATTCAGTGGGTCTTGGGTGAGGCCCAAGAATTTGCTTTTCTAACAAGTTCCCAGGTGATGCTGATGCTGTTGATTCAGGGACTACACTTTGGGAACCAATGCATTTTAACAAACTAGTGGTTCTTAACCCTGGCTGTACATTGCAATCACCTGGGCACTTAAAAATTCTGATGCCAGCCCCCGTCTCTGAAAGTCTGATTGAATTGGTCCACAGTGGTGTCTAGACATTGGCGTTGTTTTCTAATGTGCAGCCAGGAATGAGGACTACTCCTCTAAATGCTGTCAATATGGAGTACAGAAGGAGTAGCAGGTTCCTGAAGGCAAATAATGGTCCCTTTTCCCTAAAATACAGAAACGTAATGACTTCTGCTTTCAAGCTCAAAACCCACAGCATTATAAACCAATCTGTTCAGCCCCAGTTAGATGCTAATTGAGTTTCCTCTCTGGGCTGGGTCTTGTTCTCTGTGGCTTTTTCAACAACCTGAGTGTGGACTGATTGGGGCCAACTGGTTGGTGGGAAATGACAAGATGGAAATCCATTGAGAAGCTGATGACAGGTCTACCTTGCAACTGGGCATTTTTCTTGCAAATAATAATCTGTGGTGATTTCACTTAAGTTTGCAGCAGCATGTTTTACGACCACAGTCCTTGCATAATTATGCAACGGAAATGTATTTGAAATTGCTTAAATGGTTATATATAGGCAGGATTTGCTCAAGCATTTGATGTATACTTTTTAAAAGTCCACATGCATTTGGATTACCATTGAAATGTGCTTTTGAAATTGGAGTTTGCTGTTCCCAGTTTAGTGCTGAGAAACAGGAGGGTTTTTTGTATAACCTAAAAGCAATAATGCATTTAGAAGGTGGCATTAATTCTTTCTAAGGATGATTAAATCTTATCTGGTGATAAATTGTTTAGGAACTAGGCAGGGAGGCTGGGTCTACTGCCTTAAAGTGCAAGGAAAGTAAAAACAAACAAAACCCCCCAAACCAAAAAAGTCCAAACAAATAAGAAAAGTTGAATATCTTAGTTCATTGGCTATTATCAATACAAAAACAAAAATGGTGAGGATGTTGTCTGGACAGAGGATGAAGAAGAGTAATTGTAATCATGGGGTAGTAGGCCTTCAGACTTGGAGCGGAAGAAGGAGTCTAACCAGGGAGCTCAAGTCCACTGCCTACGGAAGTCTAAATGAGTGAAGGACCAGCATGTGCCCCTTTATCTTTCTTTCTTTCTTTTTCTTTTTCTTTTTTTTTTGAGATGGAGTTTCGCTCTTGTTGCCCAGGCTGGAGTGTAATGGTGCGATCTTGGCTCACTGCAACCTCCACCTCCCAGGTTCAAGCAATTCTTCTGCCTCAGCCTCCTGAGTTGCTGGGACTACAGGTGTGTGCCACCACACCCGGCTAATTTTTGTATTTTTAGTAGAGACAGGGTTTCAGCATATTGGCCAGGCTGGTCTCGAACTCCTGACCTCGTGATCTGCCTGCCTCAGCCTCCCAAAGTGCTGGGATTACAGGCGTGAGCCACTGCGCCCAGCCTGTATTATTATCATTATTTTTTTTTTCCCGTAGAGATGGGGTTTCTCCGTGTTGGTCAGGCTGTTCTCTAACTCCCGACCTCAGATGATCCACCCACCTCGGCCTCCCAAAGTGCTGGGATTACAGGTGTAAGCCACCATGCCTGGCCTTGCCCCTTTCAAAAGGAGCAGCCAGCTGTTCCATCCATGAATGTGGGCCCCATTTCATCACACTCCTCTGAGTTTTCAAGAGAAGACAGAATTCAAGATTTTTTGTTTTGTTTTGAGACAGGGCCTCACTCTGTCACCCAGGCTGGCGTGCAGTGGCGCGATCTCGGCTCACTGCAACCTCTGCTTCCTGGGCTCAAGCAATTATCTTGCCTCATCCTCCTTAGTAGCTAGGACCATAGGTGTGAGCTGCCAATAGCTGGCTAATTTTTGTAGAGATGGGGTTTCACTCTGTTGGCCAGGCTGGTTTCAGACTCCTGAGTTCAAAGCAGTCCACTCACCTCAGCTTCCCAAAGCACTGGGATTACAGGCATCAGCCACAGAGCCCAGCCTAGAATTCAAGATATTAATATAAACTTTCTCAATTTAAAATGCTTGCCTAGGCTGGGTGTGGTGGCTCACCCAGCACTTTGGGAGGCCGAGGCAGGCGGATCACCTAAGGTTAGGAGTTTGAGACCAGCCTGGCCAACATGGCAAAACTCCTGTCTCTACTAAAAATGCAAAAATTACCCGGGCGTGGTCGCAGGTGCCTGTAATCCCAGCTACTCAGGAGGCTGAGACAGGAGAATCACTTGAACCTGGGAGGCAGAGGTTGCAGTGAGCCGAGATGGCGCCACTGCGCTCCAGTCCGGGTGACAAAAGTGAAACTCTGTCTCAAAAAAAAAAAAAAAAAAATGCTCATTTAGGCTGGGCGTGGTGGCTCATGCCTGCAATCCCAGCACTTTGGGAGGCTGACGTGGGAAGATTGATTGAGGCCAGGAGTTTGAGACCAGCCTAAGCAATACAGCAAAACCACATCTCCACAAAAAATTATATTAAAAAAAGCCAGGCAGCCAGGCGTGGTGGCTCACATCTGTAATCCCAGCACTTTGAGAGGCCAAGGCGGGTGGATCATGAGGTCAGGAGATCAAGACCATCCTGGGTAATATGGTGAAACCCCATCTCTGCTAAAAATACAAAAAATTAGCCAGGCATAAACCCCATCTCTACTAAAAATACAATACTCAGCCAGATGTGGTGGCACGCACCTGTAGTCCCAGCTACTCAGGAGGCTGAGGCAGGAGAATCGCTTGAACCCAGGAGGCAGAGGTTACAGTGAGCCGAGATCACACCACTGCACTCCAGCCTGGGAGACAGCGAGACTCCATCACAAAAAACAAAACAAAAATAAAACAACCAGGCATGATGACATATGACCGTAGTCCCAACTACTCAGGAGGCTAAGGTGGGAAGATCTCTTGAGCCCAGGAGTTAAAGGGTGCAATGAGCTATCATAGCACCACTGCACTCCAGCCTGGGTGACAGAGCAAGATCTTTTCTCTCTCTTTTTTTTTTTTTTTTTTTTTTGAGATGGAGTCTCACTCTGTTGCTCAGGCTGGAGTGCAGTGGCGTGATTTTGGCTCACTGCAACCTCTGCCTCCTGTGTTCAAACGATTCTCCTGCCTCAGCCTCCCAAGAAGCTGGGACTACAGGTGCGCACCACCATGCCTGGCTAATTTTTTTGTATTTTTAGTAGAGATGCGGTTTCACCATGTTTGCCAGGCTGGTCTCAATATCCTGGCCTCAAGTGATCTGCTCACCTCAGCCTCCCAAAGTGCTGGGATTACAGGCATGAGCCATCATACCCAGCCAGGACCTTGTCTCTTAAAAGAAAGAAAGAAAAAAAGCTTGCTTAAGTAAGATAAATATTCTGTGGGCTTTATTTAGATCATATCAATGATCTTGCCCAATCCCCTTATTTTACAGAGAAGAAACATGCCCTAGAGGGTTTATTGATTTAAATAAAGGCAGTCCACTCAGAGATCCTTTGCCTTCAGGGCATTCATAGTCATGTGTGGGGAAAAGGTAGGAAATAGAGGTAGACTATAATGGAGTGGCCTCTAGCATGCAGTTAATGGAGAGGCAGTGGTCTCATCTGGCCTAGCGATCAGGAAGGACTTCTCTCCAGGGAGGAATTCTCAGCTGAGTCTTGGCAGAGGAATAGGAGTTAGCCAACTGGAATGGTGCTGCTTTGCAAACACCCAGGGACATGAATGGTTGAAGAACTGCAGGCAGCTGCGGGACAGAACCCAGGTATAGAACCAAAAGGTCACAGGCTGAACCCCAAGGAGACTCTGAGCAATTGGGAGATTCTGATATGGCTAAAACTGTAGCCCACGCTCCAAGATGTATTTTCACAGTGGTGAAGGAAAAAGACGAGTTAAGTGTCTGAGAATCTGAGAGCGGGGGCTTAGCCACGCCTGAGGAAAAGGGTGACATGTCAGGTGGTGAAGTATAGTTTTGGCTTTTGTTTTTTTTCCTACTTGCTCTGAAATCAGCATTCCAAGCTCTGTCATCAGAACCCCTGAAAGGCTGCCTGATTCCTTCATGGAAATGGCTCCTTCTGCTTTTAAGAGCTCCTGGTGTTCTGAGTGGATGAGTCTTCACATTTCAAAAATCAACGTGATTTCCCTTTGGTAACCTTGGCATTCATTGCACCTGATCAGGGAGGTTCTCTTTTTCAGTCCTGATGCCTTAAAAGAGGGAATCCAGATTGTTTTTCTGTGTTTCATGTGCTTTGGGGAATTTTCTTTTTTTTTTTTTCTACTCATATTGTTACTCAAACAGGGACCACTAGGTGTGGACAGAAATAAAGGTTGTCTTATTTCCTCCCTAGGTCAATTGTTAACTGTCTGTCTCCATGACTTCTCTAAGTGTTGACGTCTCACTATTTTCAGTATTTCCTTGGCACTGTGATAGACTTTAGGATCTGGACTCTGCCCCTGCCCCCATGAAGCAGGAAAGAGACAGCCATGGGTGATCAAAGTTGATATGGTTTGGCTTTGTGTCCCCACCCAAATCTCACCTTGAATTGTAATCCCTATAATCCTCACCCGTCAAAGGCAGGAACAGGTAGAGGTAATTGAATCATGGGGATGGTTTTCCCCCATGCTGTTCTCGAGATATTGAGTCTCATGAGATCTGATGGTTTTATAAATGTCTGGCATTTCCTCTGCTGGCACTCATTCTCTCTCCTGCCACACTGTGAAGAGGTGCCTTCCGTTGTGATTGTAAGTTTCCTGAGGCCTTCCCAGCCCTGCAGAGCTGTGAGTCAGTTACACCTCTTTCCCTTATAAATTATGCAGGCTTGGGTACTCCTTCATAGCAGTGTGAGAATGGACTAACACAAAAGTCATGACATGGTTAAATATGACGTCTTCCAACTGCAACAACAACAACAAAATTACAAAACAGAACCAGGGGTTTAGCAGGAATCTTATGGCAGGAAGTCAAGAGTTTGATTCCTTTTATTGTTGGGAACACTGATTCTACAAGCAAACAAATCTTGACCTGCCATTTATTTTTTATTTCTCTTAAATTAAAAAAGAAGAAGAAATGGGCCAGGTATTGTGGCTCATGCCTTTAATCCCAGCACTTTGGGAGGCCAAGGAAGGTGGATCACCTGAGGTCAGGAGTTTGAGACCAGCCTGGCCAACATGGCGAAATTCCGTCTCCACTAAAAAAAAAAAAAAAAAAAAAAAAAAGCCAGGTGTGGTGGTGTTTGCCTGTAATCCCAGCTACTCAGGAGCCTGGGGAAGGAGAATCACTTGACCCCGGGGGACAGAGGCTGCAGTGAGCCAAGATTGTGCCACACACTCTGGCCTGGGTGACACAGCAAGACTCCATCTCAAAAAAAAAAAAAAAAGGCGGGGCGCAGTGGCTCACGCCTGTAATCCCAGCACTCTGGGAGGCCGAGGTGGGTGGATCACGAGGTCAGGAGATCGAGACCATCCTGGGTAACATGGTGAAACCCTGTCTCTACTAAAAAAAATTAGCCGAGCGTGGTGGTGGGCGCCTGTAGTCCCAGCTACTTGGGAGGCTGAGACAGGAGAATGGCGTGAACCCAGGAGGCGGAGCTTGCAGTGAGCTGAGATAGCACCACTGCACTCCAGCCTGGGTGAGACTGTCTCAAAAAAAAAAAAAAAAAAAAAAACAGAAGACATGGAGGTAAAATTTACATAACATAAAAATCACCATTTTAACCACTTTCAAGTATTGAGTTTAGTTTTTTTTTTTAGCATAATGCCATGTAACCATCACCATGATCTAATTTCTGAACATATTGGTTACACCTGAAAGAAACTCCATACCCGCTCCTCATTCTCTTACCCCTAGCTCCTGGCAAACAATAATCTACTTTCTATCTCTCTGGATTTGCCCATGGACATTTCATATAAATGGAATCATGCAGTATGTGGCCTTTTCTTTCTGGCTTCTTTCACTTAGCATAATGTTTTCAAGGTTCATCCACGTTGTAGCATGTATCAATACGTCATTGCTTTTTATGGCTGAATAATGTTCCATTGTATGGATATACTAAATTTTGTTTATCCATTCATCAGTTGATGGGCATAGGGGTTGTTACCACATTTTGGCTATTGTGAGTAGTGTGCCTATGAACACCTGTGTACAAATTTTTGTTTGAACACTTGTTTCAATTATTTTCAGATATACAGCTAGGAGGTGAATTGCTGAGTCATGCGGTAATTCTACGTTTAACTTTTCGAGGAACTGCCACATGTTTTTCACAGTGGCTGAACCATTATACATTCCTACCAGCAATTTATTAGGGTTGCAATTTCTCCACATTCTCACCAACACTTGTCATTGTTTGTCTTTTTTATTATAGCCATCCTTGTGGGTGTGAAGTGATATCTCATTGTAGTTTTAATTTTCATTTCCCTGATGGCTAGTGATGCTGAGCATCTTTTTATATGCTTGTTGGCCATTTATATATGCTCTTTGGAGAAATGTCTATTCAAGTTCTTTGTTCATTTTTCATTGGGTTGGTTGTTTTTGTTTTGTTTTCCTTTTTACAGATAGGATCTTGGTTTGTCACCCAGGCTGGAGTGCAGTGGCACAATCATAGCTCACTGCAGCTTCAAACTCCTGGGCTGAAGTGATTTTCCCGCCTTGTCCTCCCAGGTAGCTGGGACTAGAGGTACACGCCACCATGCCCAGCTAATTTCTAAGTGAGACAGGGTCTCACTTTGTTGCCCAGGCTTGTCTCCCACTCCTGGTTTCAAGTGATCCTCAAGCCTCAGCCTCCTAGAGCACTGGGATTACAGATGTGAGCCACTGTGTCTGGCCTGTTTGTCTTTTTGTTGTTGACTTGTAAGAGGTCTTTATATATTCTGGATTCTTTATATGTTCTGGACTCATATCTATGATTTGTAAATATTTTCTCCCATTCTGTAGACTATCTTTTCAATTTCTTGATGGTGTTCTTTGAGGCACAAAAGTTTTAAATTTTGATGAAATCCAATTTATCTATGTTTTCTTTTGTTGTTTGTGCTTTTGGGGTTCTAGTTAGGAAAATTTTGCCTAATCCAAGGTCACAAAAATTTACACCTGTGTTTTATTCTAAGAACCGGGTTCTTACATTTAGGTCTTGGATCCATTTTGAATTAATGTTTGTTTGTGGTATGAGGTGGGGACCCAGCTTTATTTTTTTGCATGTGGATATCTAGTTGTCTTGGCAACATTTACTGGAAAGACTATTCTTTCACCATTACATGGTCTTGGCAGTCTTGCCAAAAATCAATTGACAATAGATGTGTGGGTTTATTTCTGAACTCTCAATTCTATTTTTACCATTTATCCTTATGCTAGTATCACACTGGTTAGATTACTATAGCTTTGTAATATAGTTGTGTCCAATGTAGTTGTGTCACACCCCCACCTGCCCCCAGCCCCCATTTAATTGCCCTGGCTAGAACCTCTAGTACAATGCCAAATAGAAATGGCAAGAGTGGAAGTGCTTGTCTACTTCCTGATCTTTAAGGGGAACGCCTTCAGTCTTTTGCCATTAAGTATGATGATGGTGGAGGCACTTTCATAGATGCCCTTATCAAGGTTGATGAAGGTTTCCTTCCTGTAGAGTATTTTCATTATGAAAGGATGTTGAATTTTTTAAAGTATTTATTCTGTGTCTGTTGACATGGTCATATATTTTTTTCTTTACTCTATTAATATATGAGATTTTTTTTTCTTCTCGACACCAAATACATGGTATCTTTTCCAATACCACTTCTCAAGTTCTTTGACGCCAACTGCATGGCCAATAATCCAATTCAATTCTGATATGAACTATCCAAAGTTAGCCCAGACCCTAGAGGTTTAACCTAGAGGTTAAAGTCTCAGTCCCGTAAGACTGCTCCCACTTCAGACACCAGCCATAAATGGAGTGACCAGGATACTGACATTTCTTCCCCGCCGACTACAATTTTGGGAGTTCCAATCACCCCTCCCCAGGTTCAATAATTGAATAGAATAACTCTCAGAACTCAGGAAAACACTATTTCCAGTTTGTTATAAAATATGCAACTCAGGAATAGCCAAATGGAAGACATGCATTGGGCAAGGTACATGATTAAAAAACTCGGTAAATATTGATTGCATTAATGACATAAATGCCACTGCCTAACAACAGAGTATTTCTGAATATTTTAGTTGTGTATGTGTGGTTAATTGGTGGTGGTGGTGGTGTTTCTATAGCATCTAAGGTGAATTGCCCCTAGTCATCACTGTCCTATATCTCAGTGTACCTGACTTGTCACAACCTCTTAGAAATGGCTGTCCAGGGGTTCATACAGGTGAGCCTTTCCTGGAGTCAAACCAGAGCTGACAACTACACATAAATCCTGTGACCTTGACCATTTTAACATTTGGACTAGCTAAATCAGACAATAGATCTTTACCTTCCAAATGTTCAGGCCTAAAATGTTAATGTCAACTCCTAAGTGCGTTGTGCATTAGAAAGCTACAAAGAGTTAATTCCAAGAAGCCATTCCTATTAATCTTGGTGTCTGGATAAAAACTAAATTTGGGACCTCAATTACCTGATCGCATCCCATGTAGATTTAGCCGGCAGCAATATTGATGAGGGCAGCAATCATTTCTCCCACTTGGAAACCCAATTGCAATCCCATCCTAAGCAATCTGTCCTTCAAGTGCATCTGGAAGTGGGCATTATTTTCTCTTTTGTTTTGTTGTAGAGAGAGTTTTTCAGTTCCAGAATCTTTAACCCTTTCTGCTCCATAGCACAGCCCTACTTGACTGAGGAAGAGAAATCATACCACTAACATTTCAATTCTTTTATAGTTTAGGAAGCATTTAATGTTATCCTGTCTCAGTGAATCCTGATCATTGCTCAGTAAATACGTTTGGCTATGCTCATTCATCAGAGGCGGGACCTGAGGTTTGAAGACGTTAAGTCTCCTGCCTGTGCCATCCAGTTGGTAAGGGGCAGAGAGAGAGTTGGCACTCAAGCTGTGCTAGTTTCTCTGGGTTTATAGGCTACAGAGGATGTCATTAAATAGGTCCAGGTGTTTTCAAAAGGCCACAGACACAAAAGACCAAAACTTCAGTGGCTTGTGGGTGCGATGAAGGGCAAAGTCTGATTGAAGGACTGTGAGGGAGGACAGA
Source organism: Gorilla gorilla gorilla (assembly GCF_029281585.2). NCBI lineage: Eukaryota > Metazoa > Chordata > Mammalia > Primates > Hominidae > Gorilla > Gorilla gorilla. The sequence continues at coordinate 34,892,579 of NC_073228.2, read as the reverse complement.
GAAGGATTTTTAAGAGGGGATTGGAATGGGCACTATTGGCAGATGATACAGTGATACTGCCATCAACTGCTGAACATCCCAGCCTCTCCAGCTGTGGTTTGTGTCACTGACCTTCATTTATTTGTAGTTCCCCTACACCAACCCTTGTCAATTATCTCCCTGGTGAATTATTGGTGATGTGTTTTTGATCCCAAACCACCTGGCGCATATCTGGTCATCTACCTAGACAGTGGGCATGTGGTCAGAGAGTGTGAATTCCTCTGAGTAGGTCTCTATGCAAAATAAGTCATGGAAGCAAATCCTTATTTAAAAAATAGTCAAGCGGTGGTGGCAAAGGTCATGCACACTGGGAAAGATGAAGAGCCTTCTCCAAGCCATGCTCCTGTCATTAGGACCAGCTGGTAACTGGTCCTGTAGGAAGAATAGAGAGCAGTAGCTTTGTGAAGAGAGCAGCTTTATGTTACCTTTGCTCTTTCGCATTTTATCATTGAACAAAGGGAAAGAGAATGAGACCTGACGGAATTCGTCCATTCATCTATTCTTTGCATTTAATCCTGTATTCCTTCACTCAATAACTATGTATTGGCTGGGCATGGTGGCTCATGCCTCTAATCCCAGCACTTTGGGAGGCCAATGCAGGTGGATCACCTGACGTCAGGAGTTCGAGAAAAGCCTGGCCAACATGGTGAAACCCTGTCTCTACTAAAAATACAAAAATTAGCCAGGTGTGGTGGTGTGTGCCTGTAATCCCAACTATTTGGGAGGCTGAGGCAGAAGAATCATTTGAACCTAGGAGGTGGAGATTGCAGTGAGCCGAGATCACACCATTGCACTCCAGCCTGGGCAGCAGAACAAGACTCCATCTCAAAAAAACAAACAACAACAACAAAAAAAAACTATGTATTAAGCATCTACTGGGGTCTGTGCTGAGCACTCAGGATGCAACAATGAGCAAACCAGATACCATCTTTGCCTTCACAAAACTTGGAGTCTAATAGAGAAGGAGAAATAAATAATTACAAATAAGGTAAAGAGCCAGTAGGAAAGTAAACAGGACCCCTTTGCTAGAGAACACTAAGAGACTTACTTGGATTCCATGGTCATAAAGATGTCTTTTTGAGGATGTGGTAGTTAAGTCCTGTTTTAAACATGAGAAGGAGCCCATTTTGAGGTAAAGAAAGTGGCTAGGGGAAGAAGAGTTTTCCATGCAAAGCACATTCTAAAGCACAAAGGAACAGCACATGCAAGGGCCCTGAGGCAGCAAAGAGATTAGGGCCTTCAAAAAAAACAGAACAAACCGGCTGGGCATGGTGGCTCATGCCTGTAATCCCAGCACTGTGGGAGGCCGAGGTGGGCAGATCACCTGAGCTCAGGAGTTTAAGGCCAACCTGGCCAACATGGTGAAACCCTGTTTCTACTAAAAATAGGTAAATTAGCTGGGCATGGTGGCACATGCCTGTAGTCCCAGCTACTTGGGAGGCTGAGGCACAAGAATTGCTTGAACCTGGGAGGCGGAGGTTGCAGTGAGCCAAGATCACACCACTGCACTCCAGCCTGATTGTCAGAGCGAGACTATGTTTTCAACAACAACAAAAAAGAAACTCGTTACAGCTAATGAGTGAGGAGGAAGAAGAATGGTAGGCAGGGGCCAGACCATTGCAAGGCCTTGCTCCTTTCTCCAAAGCTGCCTACTCCCCACTAACCCATGAGACTTTGCAAGAGTGTGTCCAGTAGAAAAGGGCCAATCAATTTTTCACTCCTTCATATTCTACATCTACTCTTCTACCATGGTCTCTTGACTTTGGGCTTGACCTTGTAACTTTGTTTTAGCCAATAGTATGTGAAGGTGGCAAGGACTAGAAATGTGCTTATGCAGGTGGGAATATCCCCGTGTGCTCCTGCCTTTTCCCATTAAAAGAACATGCTCTGGGGAGTCCCAGGAAGATGACAGACATCTGGAGCAGACCTGGACCCAACCTGAAGCCCAGAGTCGAGCTCCGCCAATCCCAGGTTAAGGTAGTATGCCATTGAGTTCTTTGGTTTTTACTGAGTTTGTTTTTTTCCATTGAAATTTTGGAGAGGCGTGTTACACAGCATTATTCTTCCAATAGCTGACTAATACAAGCAGGACAATGAGAACTTCTCTAAGAAATGATTGACACAGAAGGCATATGTAGTCTGGAGAATGGAAGGAAAAAAGGAACCTAAGAAAGGAGAGTAAAATGTGTCACATGACAGAAAAATGAGATTTGATCCATGAAACCCTAAAGTAGATGTCTGAGATCCATGAGCGAATATACAGGGACACAGGTTTAGCCATACCTAGGGAAGAATTTTTTATCAACTAAAAAGTCAGGAAAATGAAATGACTTATCTCAGAGACTGTCTTTCACCACCGGAGGGCATAGAAATGATGATTAGTGCCTACTATGTGCCAAGGACTCTCATATTTTTCTTTTAATTTTGTGGTAATTCTCACACACACACACATTTTTGAGATAAGAATTATTCTACAGATAAGAGAATTGAGATTCAGCGAAGATAAGAAACTTGCAAAAATCTATATCTAGCCAGTAAATTGCAGAAGCAGGATTTGAACCTAGATCTGGCTGGTACTAAGATCCTGCTGATTTAGAAGCTGGTTTCCAGGAGATCCAAGTGCCGAATGGAGAGTGATACCTAAAGCCTGGGTCCATAAGCCATCCCGTTTCGGGGATAAAATTTTCACTTGTCTTTGGCAAGTTTTCACTACTGGGGAAAGAGGAGGAGTGGGGAGGGGAAGGGAGAAAGGTAATGAGTTTTTCATAATGCTGAATTGTTCCATTTAAATGGCTTTCTTTTATTCTGACATTCTATCTTCTCAATTATTCTTTAAAAAAATCCAATAATGACATTTAATGATCCAATAATGTTCCTTGTCAGTGTCCCTGGATATTTTAGAATGATATGGGATGTGAAACCTGAAAGTCTAGAAGCCACTATCTGGATGACATCCAAGGACTCTTCCAGCCTAAACTTCTGTAACTTTTCTTTCTTAACTCTAAAGGTCAAATTACAGGCTCGAGGGCCTCAGGAATCAGCCCCGGCCTGCACTTGCCTCGAGGCTGAGGGAGGACTGCAAGGTTGGCTGCCTTCTCCTGGCTGGAAAAGGAGGGGAAAGCCTCCCGGATCGTTCGCTGCATGAGAGCTGTCTGCCTTTCTCTCAGGTCACCCATTTTGCTGATTCAATGGCAATAGGTCAGCGATGTCTCATCTGTAATGGTCTTTGTCATAACGTTATGACAGAAAGGGTGTGGCTTGTCTAGGTGCCCTTTCTGAGATGAGAATGCCTGTTAAGCAGCTAAGCTGAGCTGTGTTTATACTGATGAGCCCTCGCAGCAGAAACCTTAACCCCCACCCCTCAACAGAGAGTCAAAGTGGTCAAAGGTGGTATGGTGGTGGGGAAGGGGGGTGGGGTCAGCTCCATAGCCACAGGTGAAGCTAACTAGCAGGGACTCCTGGAAGGCTGCAGTCCTGACTGATTTTTTTTTTTTTTTTTTTTTAAAGACGGGGTCTCTGCCCAGGTTGGAGTGCAGTGGTGCAATCACAGTTTACCACAGCCTTGATCTCGCAGGCTCAGATGATCCTCTTGTCTCAGCCTCCCAAGTAGCTGGGACTACAGGCTTGCACTACCCTGCCTGGCTAATTTTTGTACTTTTTGTAGACATGGGTTCTTGCTGTGTTGCCCAGGCTAGTCTCACACTCCTGGGCTCAAACAATCCTCCTGCCTCAGCCTCCCAAAGTGCTGGGATTACAGGCATGGACCACTATTCCCACCTCCACCCTACCAGTTTTTTAAAACAGCTTCATTGAGATATAATTTACATATCATATAATTCACCCATTTAAAGTGTATGATTCAGTGATTTTTAGTATTAATGTATTCACAAATACACGCAACTCTCACCACAGTCAATTTTAGAACATTTTCATCACCTCAAAAAGAAACCCATACCTTTTAGCTGTCACTTCCCCTCTTGTTCATTCCATACCCTCCTGCCTCTGGCAGCCACGAGTCTAGTGTCTGTCTCTATCAATTTCCCTATTCTGGACATTTCATATAAATGGAATCATATAATATGTGGCCTTTTGTGACTGGCTTTTTTCACGTAGCATGATGGTTTCAGGATTTATCTATGTTGTATCATGTCTCAACACTTCATTCCATTTTTTTAGACTTTATTTTGTAGAACAGTTTTAGGTTCACAGCAAAAATGAGCAGAAAGTACAGAGAATTTCCTCAACACCACACATGTATAGCCTCCCCCACTGTCAACACTGGCACCAGTGGTACATTTGTTAGAACTGGTGAAACTGTATGGATACGTTGTTATCATTTAAAGTCCATAGTTTACATTAGGATTCACTGTTGGTGGACATTCTATAGATGCTGACAAGTGCGTAATGGCATTGGCGGGTATTCACCATTACAGTATTACACAGAATAGTTTCACTGCCCTAAAAATCCTCTCTGCTTTGCTATTCGTCCCTCCTCCGAAGTAACTGTTGATATTTTTACTGTCTCCATAGTTTTGCTTTTTCTGGAATGTCATGTAGTTAGAATCACACAGTATGTAGGCTTTTCAGATTAGCTTCTTTCACTTAGTAGCGTGTCGATAACATTTCATTGTCTGGATATACCACAGTTTCTCTATTCACCTACTGAAGGACATCTTGGTTGCTTCCAAGTTTGGGCAGTTATCAATATGGCTGCTATACTTTATTTCTTTTCTTGGTTGAATAATATTCCATGGATATAACATTTTGTTTATCTACTTATAGTTGATGGGCATTTAGGTTGTTTCCACCTTTCAGCTATTGTGAACAGTGCTGTTATGAACAAATTGAGCCTGTTTTCAAACAAATATTGTTTTCAGTTCTTTTGGGCATATACCTAGGAGAGCAATTGCTGAGCCATATGGTAACTCTATATTTAACCATGAGATGAACTACCAAACTGTTTTGTAAAGCGAGTGTATCATTTCACATTACCACCAGCAGTATATGAAGATTCTGATTTTTCTACATCCTTGTCTGACGTTTTTATTCTAGCCATCCTAGTGGGTGTGAAGTGGTATCTCACTGTGGTTTTGTTTTGCATTTCCCTGATGACTAATGACACAGAGCATCTTTTCATATGCTTATTAGCCATTTGCATATCATCCTTGGAGAAATGGCTATTCAGATCCTTTGCCCATTTTTTAATTGGGTTATTTGTCTTTTTATTATTGAGTTGTGAGAGTTTTTTTTTTCTTCTATATTCTGGATACAAGTCTCTTATCAGATATATGATTTGCAAATAATGTCTCCCACCATCCACTCTTACACAGTGCTCTCCTCCCCCTTCCTGCCCCCTGCAAAGCTGGTAACACAGTAGGAGAGTTTTGATTTGTTTTTAAAAACTCATCTACTTCTGGATATATACCCTGTATTAGTCCATTCTCACACTGCTATAAAGAACTACTTGAGACTGGGTAAGTTGTAAAGAAAAGAGGTTTAATTGGCTTATAGTTCAACAGGCTGTACAGGAAGCATGGCTGGGGAGACCTCAGGAAACTTACAATCGTGGCAGAAGGTGAAGGGGAAGCCAGCACATCTTCACATGGCAGCAGGAGAGAGAGAGCAAAAGGGGAAGTCCTATATACTTGTTAACCAGTTCTCAAGAGAACTCTATCAGGAGACAGCACTAGGGGGATGGTGCTAAACCATTAGAAACCACCCCCATGATCCAATCACCTCTCACCAGGCCCCACCTCCAACACTTGGGATCACAATTCAATGTGAGATTTGGATGGGGATACAGAGCCAAACCATATCATACCCCAAAGAATTGAAAACAGAGACTCAAACATAGAAGATATCTGTATACCAATGTTCATAGCAGCATTATTCACAATAGCCAAAAGGGGAAACAACTCAAATGACCGTTAATGGATGAAAGGATAAGCAAAATGTAGTATATACATATCATGGAATATTATTCCACTTAAAAAAACAATGAGCCTGGCATGGTGGCTCATGCCTGTAATCCCAGCACTTTTGGAGGCTGAGGCAGGCAGATCACTTGAGCTCAAGATCTTGAGACCAGCCTGGGCAACATGGTGAGACCCTGTCTCTACCAAAAATACAAAAACATAGCCAGGCATGGTGGTGTGCACCTGTGGTCCCAACTACTCAGGAGGCTGAGGTGGGAGGATCACTTGAACCCAGAGGGTGAGGCAGAGGCTGCAGTGAGCCTACATTATGCCACTGCATGCCAGCCTGGTGACAGAGTGAGACCCTGTCTCAAAAAAAATTTGACACATGCTACAACATAGGTAAACCTTGAGGACTTCATACTAAGTGAAATAAGCCAGACACAAAGGAGAAATATTGTATGATTCTACTTATATCAAGTACTTAGAGTAGTCAAATTCCTAGAGACAAAGTAGAATGGTGGTTGTCAGGGGCTGGTGAGGAGGGAAGGGAGAATGGAGAACTGTTTAATGGTTATAGAGTTTCAGTTTCAGAAGGTGGAAAAAGTTCTAGAGCTGGAGGGTGGCAATAGTCATACGTCAATGTGAATATACTGGCAGTGGTTCAGGCCTGTAATCCCAAAATTTTGGGAGGCCAGAGCTGGTGAAGCACCTGAGCTCAGGAGTTTGAGACCAGCCTGGACAACATGGCAAAACCCCATATCTACTAAAAATACAAAAAATTAGCCGGGTGTGGTGGCAGGTGCCTGTAATCGCAGCTACTCGGGAGGCTGAGGCAGGAGAATCACTTGAACCCAGGAGGCAGAGGTTGCAGTGAGTGAGATCGCACCACTGCACTCCAGTCTGGGTGACAGAGCAAGACTCTGTCTCAAAACCAAAAATAAAAACAAAACAAAACCAGCTTGGCCAACATGGTTAGACTCCGTCTCTACTAAAAATAAAAAATAAAACATTAGCCAGGCAGGGTGGTACACACTTGTAATCCCAGCTACTCGGGAGGCTGAGACAGGGGAACCACTTGAACCCAGGAGGTGGAGGTTGCAGTGAACCAAGATCGTGCCTCTGCACTCAAGCCTGGGTGACAGAGGGAGACTCCGTCTCAAAAAAAAAAAAAAAAGGTTAAAATGGTAAATCTTATGTATATTTTACCATAAGTTCAATTAACCAAATGAAAGAAAACTGAAAAGAAAAAAAAAACCCAACTCACCCATGGACTCTGCCCAAGAAGCATGCCTCTCCTGCAGCTGGCTCTGGGTTGAGCCTGGGGGTTCCTCTAAAACGAATGTGGACAGCCCGGCACTGACCTGAGGGCTGCCACCTGCCAAGACTGAGAACAGGTGGTAGAAGTGATGAGAATGCGGAAAAACAAGAGAGGCACTCTGAGAAGGAGGGGCCTGGGGAGGCCATGCAGATTGTTGGAACGAGATCTGGAGTCAGCTTGCATGAATTTGACTTCTGGTTCTACTATGTGACCTCAGGCAAGTTACCTTGCCTCTCTGGGCCCCAGCTTCCTCACCTGTAAAAATGGGGGTGGTAATAATTATTTCTTGGGAAGATGTGTGGCTCAGAGAGAGAGTGTGCCAAGAGATGGCCAATGTCAGGAACGCTGGCCTTGGAGAGAAAGTCCTGGAGGAAGGTTTCTACTCTGCCCCATCCTTGCTGTCTGTCTGATGTCGGTGGGCAAGATGCTCTATCATGCCAGACTTCAGTTTTCCCATCTGCAAAGTGGAGATAATTATACCAGCCTCTGTTATATGCTCTGAAGTTACGGGCTGGATAAGAATACCTTCTGTAAATGGAACAGCCTTATATAAAAGCAAAATGGAGGTTAAAGAATAAAGATATCCTTGGCATTATAATGAACTGTTAACCCAGGGTATTATAGTTAATTAAAAATGATCCTGCATAATATGTAGCCATTAAAACAAATAATTATGCAGACTGTGTAGAAACAACACCATTTATAAGAGGTAGAATGCTTACAAAATTATATGTACATGAGGATCAGAACTGTGTAGAATTATGTATAATGCAGACAAAGACTAGAAAAGGATCACGAAAAATCTAATTGTGCACAGGCATGGCGAAGATGATGGGTGATTTAAACACATTCCTTTAAAGTCATTGTTATATTGTTTTGACAATAATATGATTTAAAAAAATAGATGTGGCAGGGGGTCATATGGGGACAGCCTGTATTTGAATTCTGGCTTTGTGTGCTGCTGGGAATGAAACCACATTGTTTTGCTGGGTCATGTGGTAATTCAGGAGTTTGAGTTGCCCCTGCAGAGCCCTGCCCAGCCTTCCCTGTCTGTCCTGTTCTCAGTACCACCGGCTCTTCCCCTGCTGATTTCAGGACTGACAGATGTCAACACGAGATGGACCAAGCACCCGTCCTAGCACCACCGCTGCGGAAGTGGGCCATTTCACATTCTGACAAGTTACTCAGCCTCCTAAGCCTGGGTCCTGTATGTAAAATGAGGAGACCTAGTCCCCGCCCTCACATTCCCAACTCATAGGGTTGGGAAGAGGATAGAATGAAATAGTAGATGCAGAATAACCCAACCCGCTGAATCCCACCAAACAAATATGGGTGTCACTGCTCCTATTTAACTGCAGAGGGAAGAGGGTCTCCACATCAGTGCAGCTAACTGCAACCGAAGCCAGCTTCCTTCTCATTCCAACCCCTAGCTATATTTGAGAAATCTCCAATTTATTTATTAACATGCTTACATCCCTTCAAGTGTAGAACATATGGGATATAACTGTGCTTTCATTTAAGATGCTTTTTTAAGTCAAATAACAGAGTCCTGTGTTCTTCAATCCCCAGAGCAACCACTTCCCACCTTTTTAGATGTTTTTCTCCGAATGTTTTCTGCATGTCTTTAAGTAAATACTGCTTTTTTAAATTTTTCACTTTTTTATTTTTTTTGAGACGGAGTCTCGCTCTGTTGCCAGGCTGGAGTGCAGTCACATGATCTTGGCTCACTGCAACCTCCCCATCCCAGGTTCAAGCGATTCTCCTGCCTCAGCTTCCCAAGTAGCTGAGACTACAGGGGCGTGCTACCACACCCAGCTAATTTTTGTATTTTTAGTAGAGACGGGGTTTCACCACGTTGCCTAGGCTGGTCTTGAACTCCTGACCTCAGGTGATCCACCCACCTCGGCCTCCCAAAGTGCTGGGATTACAGGTGTGAGCCACCGTGCCCGGCCGATTTTTTATTTCACATTTTAAATGCCTACTCATTGACTTCCTGCTACACTGGAAAATGACTTAGCTCACTTACACCCCTCCTCCATCTCCCTTCCTCTCATTCTCCCAACACAGCTATATCACTATTTTGGCTACAATTGTCACCTTCAGAAATAGGCTTAGACTGCCTCTTGTTCATCTACTAGTATCTCCTGACACCGCCCACCAATGCTTTGTAAGAGGCGGCTGGTGCCTCAGCCTTCTTCTCTCCTCCTTCCTTTTCTCTCCAAGCCTCTGTCATATATACTTTTACATTCTACTGACTGAAAGCTTCCTCATTCTGTTTCATAATTCTAATTAAGTCTTCTCTGCTTTGCGTATAGATTGATTGTAAAATCAATAAACAATGCTTACATTATTGAAACCATGCTCCTATGGTTCTTTGTCCAGCCGGTATTGTATCTGTTTATGATTGCTTCCTTGTGATACTTTTCTTTGATCTGGAATTGCAAAATGCTTTTTTTTCCTTGCACTATTTGACTTTATCACGTTCTCAATTTCCTCCTGACTTTCCCTCCCAGTGGGCATTCTATTGAGTTTTTTTGTCCTCCCCAAGGTCTACCTTCTACAGCCCCTGTCCTCCTCCTTTGGTCTGGACAGTTATCATTTGGGGACTTCACGCCATGCTTTCCTGGATTCAGACACAATTTCTGAGACTTAGGTTGCATCTAGATTTTTCTTTATTTTGCCAGAGCATACCCACTGTGACATCCTACACAGAAGTGTGTGGCAGGTAAAACTTCTGAATCCCTTATGATTAGAAATTTACTTATTCTGCCTTTCTACTTGACGGATAACGGGGCTGGGCATTGAATCCTCGGTTGTAAATAGAATTCCCTTAAAATTTGAAGGCACTGATCGATTCCCCTCCGTATTGATTTTCCTATTGAAAAATCCTGATTCTTGCTTTACATACTTACAAGCAAAAAAGAAAAAATATTTGGGCTGGGCACAGCGGCTCATGCCTGTAATCTCAGCACTTTGGGAGGCTGAGGCGAGTGGATTACATGAGGTCAGGAGTTCGAGACCAGTCTGGCGAAACCCTGTCTCTACTAAAAATACAAAAATTAGCCGGGCGTGGTGGCGCACGCCTGTAATCCCAGCTACTCAGGAGGCTGAGGCAGGAGAATCGCTTCAACCTGGGAGGTGGAGATTGTAGTGAGCCAAGATCATGCCACTGCACTCCAGGCTCAAAAAAAAAAAAAATTTTTTTTAAAAAGAAAACATGGATTCATTGTTATTATTGCTTCATAAGGAATCTGACCTTCCATGGGAGTTTTATGGTGCTCTTTTTATCCCTGGTGACCTCTTATTTCATAGTATAGTTTCTAGGTGTGAGTCTTGTTTCATTCATTGTCCTGAGATCTCTTTATCTCAGCTCTTCTGTCTTTCACCTCTGAGAAATTTTCCTATATTATTTCTTTGATAATTTCCTCTTCTGTTTTTCCTGTCCTCTTTTTTCAGAAACTCCTGTTAGTTGGATCCCAATTTGATCCTCTATGCCCCTTATCTATTGGCTCATTTTTTTCCATCTCTTTGTCTTGATATTTTCAAATTCAAATATTTAAGTGTGAGAACAATTTATCTTTTCTGGCTGCTACGTAGAGTCTTACATGAAAATGTATTTCTTGTTATATTGTTTCTGTAATAACAGAGTGACAGACATTTCAAACAAGTTTCACTTAATGATTTAAGAATTACCATAAAAGAGGAACCAAAATTGCCTTAAATGAGCAAGGCTCTGAAAACTTAACTACAAAATGAGAGTAAGGGCTTTTAGAGGCATAAAAGGAGGATTGCGGTAACTATGCTAGGCGAGGCAGGAGCCAGCTCGGGGAAAAATGCTATCTTAGCGAGTGGTTGCAGGTGCTGCCTTAGGTCAACAGGCTTGTGGGCATGCTGTCCCCTCCTCCCCATTCCTGCCAAGAAGTGGGTAATGTCAGCAAGTCAGGTAGTGGGGCTGAAAGAGTCAAATCCCAAATCTGTGATAGGCTCTTCTCTGAGCAAGGCAGCTGGATCAAGAGTGCCCGTGGTCCTCTTAGCAAGGAGACAAACCCATCAATGCACTAGGCAGGGGGAGGTAGGAGCCAGGCAGGCAAATGAAGAATTAGGCTCAGGCAAGGCCTCAGGGCTCAGCTTGAGTGGACGACAGGGGCGGCTAATAAGTGGACAGAGGCATTGAATGCTGACGGGCACTCAAGGCCATGTGGATCAAAGGAAGCAGCACTCTCCTGGCCCATGGGGCTGAAGAAACTCTTCCCCAACGTATGCCTTCTACCTCCAGGCCACAGGATCTTCCTCCAATGAAGATGAGGTGGCAGAGTAACCAGATACAACAGAGGTTCAAGGGCCTTTTTGATGTTCTGGGACCCTGCGTGTGTGACTTACCCTTAAGCCTATGTTCATCCTTTGTGCATGCTCTGATGTTGCCCAAAGCATCTCCGCAACCCTATGCCATTTGCAGTCAGGTTTCATTGTGAAGGAATAAGAGGCAGTACACACACACACATGTACCCCATCACCACCACCACACCAACTCGTTCTTTTCTGCACACACAAGTGTGTGGAGAGTCTGCCCATCTCCGTGCCTGCACAGAATGTGGGCTGGAACCCCAACACTGAATTGGATGCCCTTCCCATTTCTGTGTCCCACAGGGGAGCAGACATGTGCACAGAGGAGGGCTGGCAATTCCTTCATGGTTCAGCTGCCTCCAAATGAGATGTTTGGCAGGAGAGGAGGACTGTCGCCTGTTGTCCCTATGTTCATTGTTTATTTGCTAAAGGAATAATTTAGGTAATTAGTTATTCATGCAAATGTTTACTTACTCAAAAAATGTTTGGTAGTTCCAATAATAGTAATAATAATTAGCACTCACTGAGTGCACACTATATGTCAGGCACAGTGCTAAGCCCTTTAACCTCCACTATGTGCCAGATTTTAGAAAGATAAAGAAGTAATAACAATATTCAAGGAGTAGCGAGACCAGTGATCAACATTGCAACCAATTTTTGAAACCTTCACAACAGCCTTGGGAAGCATTATTCTTGAAGTGTAACCTAATGGTTAATAGTAAGACCTTTTCTAGCCGGGTGTGGCAGTGTGCACCTGTAGTCCCAGCTGCTTGGGAGGCTGAGGCTAGAGGATCACTTGAGCCCAGGAGTCTGAGGCTACAGTGAGCCAAGATCGTGCCACTGCACTCCAGTATGGGCAACAGAGTGAGACCCTGACTCTTAAAAAGAGTAAGGCTTTTGTATTGGGGACCTGGATTGAAACCTGTCTATAGCTCTTATTAGCTGTGCAACCTTAGGAAAGTTACTTAAATGCTCTAAGCCTCAGTTTTTCCTTCTATAAAATAGGCATGGAATTAATAACAGGTATACCTAATGAAGTTGCAATGGTCAAATGAGATAATGCATATAAAATGTTAACACATTTCTGGGAACATAGTGAGTTGTTATTAAGTCCAGGGTACTATAGGATCCCAGGAATTAACTTAGCATAATGTTAGATTAAGGCAGCCAAAGGCATTAATATTCACAGGATGTAGCAGTTAGACAAAATAGGAAGTGGAATCATTCTAAATGATTCCTATTATTCTGCTTGGAAACCCAGTATCTCCCCCCATCCGTATTTCTATGCAATGACACAAGCCTCTTCAGTTCCACGTTCTACCACCATATCTCACAATGGGTAATTACCATAGGCCTTGGGAAGTCTTTTCTTACATCTGGGCTTCAGATTCTTCATCTTTACAGAGAAACAGCTGTAACAATCCAACTTAGATCTATCCTTCAAGGATGTTGACTATGGCATTGCTTATAATAGCAAAAACTTAAGAGAAATCTAAATGTCCATCAATGGGGAAACAGTTTGATAAATTATGGTACATTCATACAACAGAAGATTATACAGCTGCTAAAAAGGTAAATTTACTCAGAGGTAAGCCCATATGAGCTGATATAGAGAAATGTACTTTGTTGAGCCATAATTTACATATTCTAAGGATGAGTCTGTATGCATTTTTACAAATATATTCACCTGTGTCAATACCACCCTGATCAAGATAAAAAACATTTCCATCACTGAAAATTTCCCTTATGCCTCCTTTTGGTCAGTTTCTCCCCACCCACACAGAGGCAACCACTGTTTTGATTTCTAACACCATAGATCATTTCTTTGTTCTTCATATTTTTTGAATTATAGGTCTTTTTATATTCAGTCATGTTGCAAGGATCAGTAGTTTCCTTTTTGTTGCTGTTTTGGACATTTTTACCTCCCCCCCAAATTCATATATTGAAGCCCTAATTCCTCAGCATGGCTGTATTTGGAGATGGGACCTCCAAGGAAGTAATTAAGATTAAATTACTTAATTAAGATGGTCCCACCCCCACCACCATCACTTTGTGGACACCTTAGCTTGGACTTCCTAGCCTTCAGAGCTGTGGTATTTTGCTATGGCAGCCCGAGCAGACTAAGACAGTTGCAGAGTAGTATGCCATTACTCATTTGTATACCATGGTTTGTTTATTCACAGTGGATGGACGTTTAGGATGTTTCAGTTTTTGGCCATTATGTATAAAAGTGTGACCATTCTTGTATGAGTCTTTTGTGCATATATGTATATATATCATTTCTCTTGGGTATACACCTAGGAATTGAATTGGTGTGTCAGGCCGGATGAGGTGGCCTTTGCCTATAATCCCAGCACTTTGGGAGGCTGAGGCAGGTGGATCACTTGAGCTCACGAGTTCAAGACCAGCCTGGGCAACAAGGTGAGACCCTGTCTCTTAAAAAAAAACAAAAGCAGCAATGAAAGAATCGCTGTGTCATATGATGAATGTTTGTTTAACTTCATTAAAAAGTGCCAAGCAGGATCACGAAGTCAGGAGATCGAGACCATCCTGGCTAACATGGTGAAACCTCATCTCTACTAAAAATACAAAAAATTAGCCGGGCGTGGTGGCGGTCGCCTGTGGTCCCAGCTACTCGGGAGGCTGAGGCAGGAGAATGGCGTGAACCCAGGAGGCGGAGCTTGCAGTGAGCAGAGATCAAGCCACTGCACTCCAGCCTGGGGGACAGTGCAAGGCTCCGTCTCAAAAAAACAAACAAACAAAAACTGCCAAGCAGTTTTCAAAGTAGTAGTACTATTTCACACTTCTACCAGAATACATGAAAGTTCCAATGGATCCATATTCTTACCTACATTGTATATTTTCAATCTTTTAAATTTTAGCCATTTAGTGTGTTTAATGGTCTATTTTGTGGTTTTAATTTATATTTATCTGATGACAAATAATGTGGAACACCTTTTCGTATGATTATTGGATATTCAAATACCGTCTTTTAAAATTTCTTTTTTTTTGAGACAGAATTTTGCTCTTGTTGCCCAGGCTGGAATGCGATGGTGCAATCTCGGCTAACCACAACCTCTGCCTCCTGGGTTCAAGCGATTCTCCTGCCTCAGCCTCCTGAGTGGCTGTGATTACAGGCATGCGCCACCACGCCTGGCTAATTTTGTATTTTTAGTAGAGACGGAGTTTCTCCATGTTGGTCAGGCTGGTCTCGAACTCCTGACCTCGTGATCCACCCGCCTCGGCCTCCCAAAGTTCTGGGATTACAGGCATGAGCCACTGCGCCTGGCCTCGAAATGCTTTTAAAAGTCTTTTGCCCTTTATTTTTTTTACTGCATTGTTATTTATTTTTCTTTTTAGTTTGTACAAGTTTTGATAAACAGCCCTCCATATCTTTGGGTTCTGTAGTCACAGATTCAACTAATCACAGATGAAAAAGTTTAAAAAAAATAAAAAATAACAATACAACAATACAAATAATACAAATTTTAAAAATACAGTATAACAACTATTTGCATAGCATTTACATCGTATTAGGTATTATAAGTAATCTAGAGATGAGTTAAAGTGTACAAGAGGATGTGCATAGGATATATGCAAATACTACACTGTTTTATATAAGAGAATGGAGCAGCCGGGTGTGGTGGCTCACGCCTATAATCCCAGCACTTGGGTTTTGGTATCCACAGGGGTTCCTAGAACCAAGTCCCCACAGATATTGAGAGATTACTGTATTCTGGATATGAATCATTTGTCAGGCATATATATTGCATATATTTTCTTCTAGTATGTGATTTGTCTTTTCATTTTTTTGAAATTATGCATTCTGAAAAATATGTTTTTAATTTTGATGAAGTACAACTTATTTTTCTTTTATACTTAATACTTTTGTGTCTTAAGAAATCTTTATTGCCAGGTGTGGTGGCTTATGCCTGTAATCCCAGCACTTTGGGAGGCCGAGGTGGGTAGATCACTTATGGCCAGGAGTTCGAGACCAGGCTGGCCAATATGGTGAAATCCTGTCTCTACTAAAAATACAAAAATTAGCCGGGCATGGTGGCACATGCCTGTAATCCTAGCTACTTGGGAGGCTGAGGCAGGGGAGTTGCTCGAACCCAGGAGGCAGAGGCTGCAGTGAGCTAAGATCACACCACTGCACTCCAGCCTGGGTGACAGAGTGAGACTTTGTCTGAAAGAAGAAAGGAAAGAAGGGAGAAAGGGAGGAAGGGAGGGAGGGAGGGAGGGAGGGAGAAAGGAAATCTTTGCTTACTCCAAGGTTATATTTGCCTGTTTATTCTAGAGGTTTTATAGTTTTAGCTGTCATATTAGGCCTCTAATCCATTTGAGTTGATTTTTATGTATGCTGTAAGGTATGGGTAGAAGTTTATCATTTTGCATCTGGGTATACAGTTGTTACAGCACCATATGTTGAAAAGACTGTCTCTTCCTCATTAAATTAGCTTTGGAACTTTGTCCAAATTCAATTGAAGCTCTATGTGCATTTGTCTACTTCTAGACTCTATTCTGTTCCCACTGATCTTTATGTCTATCCTCATGTCAATACCATAGTAAATCTTGAAAGCAGTTCATGTAAGGCTTCCGAGTTTGTTGTTTTTCAAACTATTTTGACTATTCTATGTCATTCACATTTCCATGTAAATTTTGGAATGTTTGATGTCAATTTCTATCAAAAACAAAAAAAACCCAAAACAAACCCCAAAACCCTGCTAGGACTTTAGTTAGGATTGCATTGAATATATAGATCAATTTGTGGAAGAATTGATAACAATATTGAGTCTTCCAGTCAATGAACATGGTATATCTTTACAATTATTTAGATCTTTTAAAATTCCTCTTGGCAATGTTTTATAGTTTTCAATGTATATATTTTGGACATATTGCATTAAAAATTTCCCTAAGTATTTGATGTTTTTGGTATTTTTGTAAAAGTTATTTTATTTTTGCTTTTGTAGAGACAGGTCTCACTATGTTGTCCAGGCTGGTCTTGAACTCCTGGGCTCAAAGGATCCTCCTGCCTCAGCCTCCCAAATGTAAATGTTATTTTTAAATTTTATTTTTAAAGTCTTCATTGCTACTATATAGAAATACAATTGATTTTTATACATTGACTTTGTATCTTGCAAATTTTCTCTTTAGTTCTAGTAGTGGTTTCATAGATTTCTTTGGATTTCTATGCATTAAATTACGTTATCTGCAAATAAAGACAGTTTTATTCTTCATTTTCAATCTCTCTCTCTATAGTGTCTTTTTCTATATATATATATATATATAGTGTCTTTTTCTCATTGCACTGGCTAGGACCTCCAGAATGATGTTAAACAGATGTGAGAATGTACATCTTTGCTTTTTTCCCAATATTAAGGGAAAATGTTCAATCTTGCACCACTGTGATGTTAGCTGTTGGTTTTCATAAATGCCCTTTATTAGGTTGAGAAAATTTCATGTTAGCCCTTGTTTGTGGAGAGTTTTCTTTTTTAAAAAAAAAATCATGAATTACTCTGGATTTTGTTATATACATCTTGTGCATTTATTGAGATGATCACATGGTTGTTATCCTTTGTAATTGTGAATTACATTGATTGATTTTTTTTTTTTTGAGACAGAGTCTCACTCTTTTGACCCAGCTGGAGTGCAATGGTGTAATGATAGCTCACTGCAGCCTCGGCCCCCCCAGGTGCAAGTGATCCTCCTGTCTCAGTGCTTCGAGTAGCTGGGACTACAGGTGTGCACCACCATGCCCAGCTAATTTTTATATTTTTTGTAGAGATGGGGTTTCACCATGTTGCCCAGTCTGGTCTCAAACTCCTGGGCTCAAGTGACCCACCCACCTTGGCCTCCCAAAGTGCTGGGATTACAGGCATGAGCCACTGTGCCCAGCCACATTGATTGATTTTTAAATATTAACCCTGCCTTGTATTCCTGGGATAAACCACATGTAGCCAGATGCATTTTTAAAATGTATTGATAGATTTAATTTGCCAATATTTTGTTTAGATTTTTAATTTGTTTCAGACAGGGTCTTGTCACCCAGGCTGAAGTGCAGTGGTGCAATGGTGTGATCACAGTTCACTGCAGCCTCCATTTCCCAGGCTTAAACAATCCTCCTACCTCAGCCTCCCAAGTAGCTGGGACTACAAATGTGAACCACCATGCCTGGCTAGTTTTTTTTTTTTTTTTTAATTTTTAGTAGAGACAAGGTCTCAGTATGTTCCCCAGGCTGGTCTCAAACTCCTGAGCTCAAGCAACCCTCTTGCCTTGGCCTCCTAAAGTACTGGAATTATAGGCAGCAGCCACTGTGGCTGGCCTTTGTTTAGGATTTTTGTCTATGTCTATGTTCATAAATGATTTTGGTTTAAAATTTTCTTTTCCTTATAATGGCCTTGTGAGAATTTGATATCAGGTTTCTGCTGAGTTGGGTATTATTGGGTATTATTTTGTCTTCCTCAGTTCTCTGAAAACATTTGTATAACATTAGTATTATTTATTTTCAAAAATTTTAATAGGATTCACCAGTGAAGGCATATGGACCCGTAGTTTTCTCTTTTTTTTTGAGACGGAGTCTCACTCTGTCACCCAGGCTGGAGCGCAGTGGCGCCATCTCGGCTCACTGCGAGCTTCACCTCGCAGGTTCACGCCATTCTCCTGTCTCGGCCTCCCAAGTAGCTGGGACTACAGGTACCTGTCACCACACCCGGCTAATTTTTTTGTATTTTTAGTACACACAGGGTTTCACCATGTTAGCCAGGATGTTCTCATCTCCTGACCTTGTGATCTGCCTGCCTCAGCCTCCCAAAGTGCTGGGATTACAGGCGTGAGCCACTACACCTGGCCATGGACCTGTAGTTTTCTTTGTGAAAAGGTTTTAAATGATGAATTCAATTTGTTTTTGTTTTTGTTTTGAGATGGAGTTTCACTCTTTTCACTTAGGCTGGAGTGCAATGGTGCAATCTTGGCTCACTGCAACCTCCGCCTCCCAGGTTCAAGTGATTCTCCTGCTTCAGCCTCCCGAGTAGCTGGGTTTACAAGCGTGCGCCAACACACTCAGCTAATTTTTGTATTTTTAGTAGAGATGGGGTTTCTCCATGTTGGCTAGGCTGGTCTTGAACTCCTGACCTCAGGTGAACTGCCCGCCTTGGTCTCCCAAAGTGCTGGCATTACAGGCGTGAGCCACCACACACAGCCAATGAATTCAATTTTTAACAAATATAGGATGATTCATATTTTTTATTCCTTCTTGGATCAGTTTCAAAAGTTTTCTTTTTCAAAAAATGTTTTCATTTCCTCTAAGTAATTGAATGCATTGTTGTAAGTTATAGTTAAGATGGACTAACAGGAACCAGATTTGCCCTTCTGCCTGGAGTGACTAAAAAAAATAATAATAATAAATAAATAAAGTAGAATATCAGGCAACAATGGCTAATGACAATTGAGGTTAGGGAGTCAAATAAGATGAGCTTCCTACAATTGCCCCAGCTCTTTGCCTAGAGACAGATTCCAGGCCTCAGAATAGGGAGGGAAAACCCACATGGAAGCCAGCAGTTTCCCTGAATTGAGGATATGGAGCTGGGAGCCTTGGGAGGCCAAGGTAATTAGAGTTTGTAGGACAGAGTATTAGGGAGAATAGAGCTTGGATAGGGGTGGGAGATCGGGAGGCGAGGGGAAAGGGAACTGGAGGAGGAGGGAGGGGAAGAGAGTTCTGGAGACATTTGGAGAACTCTCCTTGAGTCTTCAGCTAAATACTTGTCAGTGCATGCATGTGAGAAAACCATGCAGAACTGAAGAAAGAACAACCGAAGAGCATCAGAGAGAACGACGCCCCAAACTTACACAGGACTGGGAATAATTCCTGTTTCTGCCAGAATAGAAAGCCTCATGATTCAGAGAGAGTCCCCACTTAGTGTCCTCAGAAGAGTTTTGCCTCAAATAATGGTACAAAATTAGCCCAAAATGCTGCTTTAGTCTCACCTGACAAAGCTTAAAACCTGAAAGAATCAAACTGTCTCTAAGTAACTTAATCATATCACAGGACAAAGGCCAAGAACATAGAAATAGAAAAATGGGTAGTAATTTTTCATTACATTCTTGGTATTGTGACTGATGTATCATAGCGACTCTGGATTTTAAAAATGTTTTTCTAAAGAGTGTTGAATTTTTTGGGGGTGGGGGCAGGTAGCTAAATTTTTGATGGGTCACCTCGCTCTTGTTGAGGTTTGGTTTTAGTTTTTGTTAAGGTGGATCTATTTCAGTTTCACCCTTATTCCTAGGCCAAGCACCTGCTCCTAGGACACGGTCCTTATTTCTACAACGAGGTCTTTCTGGGGGGTCTCTACTGAAGGCCCTGTGTGTCTTGGCTCTGTCTGGGTCAGAATTCCAAAGGCTTGCCAGTATTCTTTTTTTCTTTTTTTTTTTTTTGAGACAGGGTCTTGCTCTGTTGCCCAGGCTGGGGTGCAGTGGTGCAATCTCAGCTCACTGCAACCTCTGCCACCCAGCTTCAAACAATTCTCTTGCCTCAGCCTCCCAAGTAGCTGGCATTAAAGGTGCCCACCCACCACCACACCTGGCTAATTTTTGTATTTTTAGTAGAGATGGGGTTTCACCATGTTGTCCAGGCTGGTCTTGAACTCCTGGTCTCAAGTGATCCACCCACCTCGGCCTCCCGAGTGCTGGAATTCCAGGCATGAGCCACAGTGCCTGGGGATTTCAATCCTTGAAATCTCTGTTCAACTGTCAGCCCTTCGGCAGCTGTTCTCTACCAGACCTTGTGAATTACCACCCTGGGCACAAGCAGCTCAGGATTTGTCTAGGTGCTTGAAGGGAACTGCTTCACAGATTTCTGGGTTTCCTTTTCTGCAGTTCCCTCTACTCCATAGCCCACAAGTTCCAGCCATCTTAGAGCCCTGAACTCTGATCTGTCTCCTCCACCAGGTCCCTGTTTTTTCTGCCCAGTGCAACACTACACCATGGTTGGGCTTCACTGCCTCCACTACGGCCTGGAAACCACCCTCCCAGGCAGAAAGCCAGGGCGCATATGGGGTTGCCACTGCCACAAAGACACAGCTCAGCACTTGCCCAATGCCTGAAATCAGTTGCTTCCTATCTTTTGTTCATGATTATGGTTATTTACAGTTGAGGTTGAAACCAGATACTGAGTCATGGCTGAAACTGGAAAATCGAGGATATATTTTTATTTATTTATTTTTAGTGAGGTAACATTCACATAACGTAAAATTAACCACTTTATTTTATTTTATTTTTTGAGAAGGAGTCTCACTCTGTCGCCCAGGCTGGAGTGCAGTGGCACGATCTCGGCTCACTGCAACCTCCGCCTCCCTCGTTCAAGCGATTCTCCTGCCTCAACCTCCCGAGTAGCTGGGACTACAGGCGCCTGCCATCACGCCCAGCTAATTTTTTGTATTTTTAGTAGAGACAGGTTTTCACTGTGTTAGCCAGGATGGTCTCGATCTCCTGACCTCGTGATCCGCCCGTGTTGGCCTCCCAAAGTGCTGGGATTACAGGCGTGAGGCACTGCACCCAGCCACAATTAACCACTTTAAAGTGAACAATTCAGTGGTGTTCAACACATTCACAATTTTTTTTTTTTTTTTTTTTTTTCTGAGACGGAGTCCTTACTGCAAGCTCTGCCTCCCTGGTTCACGCCATTCTGCTGCCTCAGCCTCCCCAGCAGCTGGAACTACAGGTGCATGCCACCACGTCCGGCTAATTTTTTTTGTATTTTTAGTAGAGATGGGGTTTCACCGTGGTAGCCAGGATGGTCTCGATCTCCTAACCTCGTGATCCACCCGCCTTGGCCTCACAAAGTGCTGGGATTACAGGTGTGAGCCACCGTGCCCTGCCAACATTCACAATGTTGTGTAACCATCATCACTTCTATCTACTTCTAAAACATTTTCAACACTCCCAAATGAGACCTGTATAAATAAAGCAGCCCTGAGCAACAACCAATCTTCTATTTCTATGGATTCACCTGTTCTTGATAATTCATATAAATGGAGTTCTGCAATACGTGGCCTTTTGTGTCTGGCTTCTTTCACTAAAGGTTCATCCACATTGTAGCATGTGTTCGTGCTTCATTCCTTCTTTTTTGTTTTGTTTTTTATTTTAAGAGATGGGATCAGCTGGGCATGGTGGCTCATGCCTATAATCCCAGCACTTTGCGAGGCTGAGGCAGGCAAATCACCTGATGTCACGAGTTTGAGACCAGCCTGGGCAACATGGTGAAACTCTGTCTCTACTAAAAATAGAAAAATTAGCCAGGTATGGTGGCACGTGCCTGTAATCCCAGCTACTTGGGAGGCTGAGGCAGGAGAATCACTTGAACCTGGGAGGCAGAGGTTGCAGTGATCTAAGATCGTGCCACTGCACTCCAGTCTGGGCAACAGAGTGAGACTCCATCTCAAAAAAAAAAGAGAGATGGGGGTCTCGTTACCCAGGCTGGTTATATGCACAGAAAAGATGTCTTTAAAGAAAGTCCATTGTTAACAGGGAATACCACCAGAGAATAGCAATGGAGAGGAATGGGGACACTTAAAAAAACTGATGTAGTTTTGTATTGTTTGAATTTGTTAAAACAAGTGTATATTAGAAAATAAAGATTTTAATTAAAAAATTGACTGGGCATGGTGGCATGTGCCTGTGGTCCCAGCTACTCAGGAGGCTGAGGTAGGAGGATGGCTTGAGCCCAGGAGGTTGAGGCTGCAGTGAGCTGTGATGGTGCACTCCAGCCGGGGTGACAGAGCTGGGCAGACAGAGACAGAGACCCTATCTCAAAACAAAAACAAAAACAAAAAATAAAGAAAATAAAGATTAAAAATAAAACTTGATGAAAAATAAGGGAATTTTCTGCTTTAAAGTTTAACTTTAGCCTTAACCCTCAACCCAAGGCTGTTCACAGCTGTTGCAGCTTGCCAGATGGCCTTGTTTTTCTCATGGCTTTTCCAGAGGCTGCAGTGTAGGTCACTTTTCCAGAAGGGGCTGTGAGGAGAGTCCTGCCTATCCCTCCCCTGGATTCCCTCGCTGCCCCCCATCTCTGTTCTCCCACTACTCAGAACTTCCTCTAGTTCCTGGAACACCTTGCTTTCTCGTGCTGAAGAGACTTTTCACTGTTTTTTCACTCCCTCTGCCAGGAATTCTGTCTCAGACTCATCTCCTTCCTGTCCCTCTTTCAAGCTGGGTGGGGTGTCCCTCCTTCCTCTGCACTTGTCCAGTGCTCTGTGTGATCTCAAGTTTACCTCTTGTCACAACATATTGGGAATTGCCTGTCTGTCTCCTATGATGGTGAACTAGCAGGACAGAGGCCATGTTTATTTCCATCACAGCCTCGTGGTCCTGTTTCCAAAGGCTGGCACACAGCCTGGAACATGAGAAGTGCCCACTGCACGTGTTGAATGAGAGAATAAAGGAAGGGGAGAGCTGTGGTTCTCTAGTCAGAAACCCAAGCTTCAGTCATCAACTGCGTGTCCTGGTTTACTTGGCATATAGCTTCATGCCTCATAGACATGGGGCTTTCAGGATCTAAAGAAAATCCTCTAGAGGAAATTTCCCCAAATGGAAAGCTAAGTAGACCGTAGATCCTTGCCCCTTCTCTCAACAGAGCTGCCTGCGGATTCCCAAAGAACTGATGACTATCACCCTCCCAATTCTCTTGGATATTATTGAAGGATCATTTCCGTCTTGGAAATAAAGCAAGATGGCTTGTATGTGTGTTTTTTTCCCTAAGCCCATGAGTCTCAAAACACCTACCCCCTCAAGTTCCAGAGGTGGTGTGGCTGTTCTTTAAAAAAATGAAAATAACCAGAAAAATGTATTTTACCTCCCTGAGAAATAAAAATCTCCTTG
Organism: Gorilla gorilla gorilla; assembly: GCF_029281585.2. Lineage (NCBI taxonomy): Eukaryota > Metazoa > Chordata > Mammalia > Primates > Hominidae > Gorilla > Gorilla gorilla. The sequence continues at coordinate 34,869,083 of NC_073228.2, read as the reverse complement.
TTTCCAAAATTTCCAAAAGAAATAATTAGGATGTCCTGAGTGTTCAGTATGTGTTCCTGACACGGGAACACCATGAGGTTGAGAGGCTAACACTGAGTTAGGTCTCCAAGCATCCTCAAGAACAGTGTTGCACAAATGAGGTACCACATCAAGGCACAAGCAGAACAACAGAGCTCCCATGACATGTTATTCAGGAAGGGGCCCAGCCAGGAGAGTACATTTCTCCATGAGCCAACGTCCAGAGCAAAGATTTATTGCTAAACTTAAAAAAATCCACTGTGGGTTATTGTTGTTATTGGTGTGAATTATAACTCTTGTTATCTTTGGCTTGTGTGTTCTGGTATGTCTGTTTTGGTTGTTATGGTAATGTTGGGGTTGAGTGTGTATTTTACTTGCCGTTTTAAAAGAAAATTCTTTTTGTGGGATTTATGGGACTCTGGTGGTAAACAATGGCTCTTGCCATTTTGGGTGAAAAGGGTTTCAGATGCAGGGATGATTAGAATATAGGAGAGCTTCCTGTAGGTGAGCCACCGATCACGGCCAACCTGGGGGAGATGCTCACCTTGGCCTCTCACACCCAGACCAACAAGACTACTGATGCCTTGAGATCAGCTGCCTCAAGTCTGATGGCAGATGACCAGAATGTCTTTGCTGAAGCACCGTTGCATCTTCTGAGCACACTCATCACCTCGCAGGTTTCCAGGGACTGGGAGGCTGCCACTGCCTGCCTCCCACAATGCCCCATGTCCCAGCCCAGACTGAAGCTGATCACCCTTGAGATTTCTGGAGCAGCCAACAATGTGATCTGGCCTTCAAAGAGGGCTTTGTAACCAGGGGTGGAGGTAGCTGTAGCCTGAGTTACTCTTCCGCTTCTTAATATCCAAGACAGGCCTGGGTGTCTCACAGTGCCAATAATATTAATATTAATTACCACCATATTGTCTCTATGAGTATTTACTATATACCAGGCACTCTGCTGAACATTTGAGATGGAATATTTTATCTGATCTTCCCAAGAATCCTATAGGGTTTACTCCTGTTTTACAAATAAGGAACTTGCGACTGAGAGGCTAAGCAACTTGCCTGAGGTCACCTAACCTAACTACTTATAAGTGAAGAAGACAAGATACGAAAACAGGCAGTAGCTCCCAGGCAGTGGTGGACACACCCTAAGGTGACTTCCAATGACCATGTCCTTGTATAATCCTGTCCCCTTGAGTGTGGCCACAACCTCTGACTGGCTTCTCGTCAATAGAATGATGCAAAGATGATAAACATCACTCTCATGATTATGCTACCCTATTTATTTATTTATTTATTTTTTGAGACAGAGTGTTGCTCTGTCGCCCAGGCTGGAGTGCAGTGGCACGATCTCGGCTCACTACGAGCTCCGCCTCCCGGGTTCATGCCATTCTCCTGCCTCAGCCTCCCAAGTAGCTGGGACTACAGGCACCCGCCACCACGCCTGGCTAATTTTTTGTATTTTTTAATAGAGACGGGGTTTACCATGTTAGCCAGGATGGTCTCGATCTCTTGACCTTGTGATCTGCCCACCTCGGTCTCCCAAAGTGCTGGGATTACGGGTGTGAGCCACTGTGCCCGGCCTATGCTACCTTATTTAAAACTCTGGCTTAGCCAACTGGAGCAAGAGAGAGTCTCCTGATGGCCATAAAGAAGCAAGTACCCCTGTCGTGAACTGCCTTGTGAGGGCCACATGGGAAAGATTGTGGGTGGCCTCTAGGACACAAGGGCCACATCTAGCCACAGCCAGTAAGAAGCTGGGGCTCCCACACATACCACCACGAGGAAATGGATTCTGCCAATAACCTGAAGGATTTGGGGGCAAATTATTTCTTAGTTGAGCCTCTAGATGAGAAGGTGGCTTGGCCAACACCTTGATTGCAGCCTTGTGAGACGCTGAGCAGAGGACCTAGCTAAGCCGTTCTCAGACTCCTGACCCACAGAAACTGAGATAATACAAGTGTGTTGTTTCAACCCACTAAGTCTGTAGTGATTTGTTACACAGCATAGGAAACGAATATTCAGCCCACGCATTTAACCTGGCCCCGTCCACATTTGTAGCAGGTCCTGTGCTCTGTGCATGGGTCCTCCTACAGAGTTTCCCTTTGCCACTTCGGGGAGTTCCAGCCTAATTTCTTGGAAAATGACCAGAGCAAGGGACTCCTGGGCTGCTTTCTGACCAGGAGGCAGAGAAGCAGGGAACCCAGGCACAATCAACTCTGTGTGAAAGAAGGATCAGCAAGAAGCATGTGAAGCCCTCCTGCCTTGCAGCAGCTATAGGCACACAGAGATTGGGATTAGGATTAAAGCTATCATCTGAGGATTGGTCCTAGCAGAAATGTGCCCTAATGATACTATGCAGTGGGAAGGGGAATATTTTGGGATCTGAATCTATACTTATATAATTATGGGTTTTTTTTTTTTTTGAGACAAATTCTTGCTCTGTCACCTAGGCTGGAGTACAGTGGCACAATCTCAGCTCACTGCACCCTCCACTTCCTGGGTTCAAGTGATTCTCATGCCTCAGCCTCCCAAATGGCTGAGACTACAGGCCCGCACCACCACGCCCAGCTCATTTTTGTATTTTTGTAGAGATGGGGGTCTCGTCATGTTGCCCAGGCTGGTCTCAAACTCCTGGCCTCAGTGATCCACCTGCCTCGGCCTCCCAAAGTGCTGGGATTACAGGCGTGAGCCACTGTGCCTGGCCAATTATGGTGTTTAATTGACTTAGTGCTGGGCTTCTAGGGCGCATTTCACCTTGACTTCGAGTGCTGGAATTTAAAGTGTGGCCCACCAGCCACACACAGCTGGAATGGTATTGCATCTGTTGGATACTTTCAATTTATCTACTTCATTGAGCATGGCAGTAAAATGTCAATACCACAAGACAGGGCTGCCTGTATAATTCTGCAAAATAAAATGTAGCCGTATGTTTGGGGACTAATATAAGTGGAAGGTTCCCCTGTCATGTTGGCCGTGTTTGTGCAATCAGGCCTGTGCAGAGCCTGGTCTAACAAGGGCAGCCATATGAGGCCATTTAAAAAGGCATTTCCAGTCTCTGCCCCAGTGACCAGGGACACTGGACTCCTTCACTAGTTACCACGAGAGGCTGAAAGCCACACGAGGGCCCGCCCAGAGTGGGCCTCCCCTCCAGGCAAAGCTGGCACCATCCTGGTGGCCTGTGGGTTTACCTTTACTCATCACAACTTCCATAGAAGAGGAAGGAACACCCACACCCAGGCTGTGGCTGGGCTGGGGACTTGGCCTGCTGGGCATTGGGGTGGCAATTGTGTTTCTCAGCAAGTTGCCTCAAGAAGCGAGAATGGCTACTGATTCTTCTCTTATAGGATCCACACAGCATTCAGTCCTTCTACTGGCAACTGAAAGGGACAAAACACTTGCCTGTTCAAAAAGGTCTTTTGCCAAGGGGGTGTGGCTCATGCCTGTAATCCCAGCATTTGGGGATGCCGAGGCAGGAGGATCAATTGAGCCCAGGAGCCCAGGAGTTCAAGACCAGCCTGGGCAACATAGGGAGACCCTCATCTCTTGTTTTTATTAATTAATTAATTAATTACTTAATTATTTACTGACTTCATTCTGGTCTGAAGGGAGACCTCATCTCTACAAAAAATTTAAAAATTAGCTGGGCTTAGTGGTGCATGCCTACAGTCCCAGCTACTTGGGAGGCTGAGGTGGGAGAATAGCTTGAGCCCAAGAGTTTGAGGCTGCAGTGAGCAGTGATCATGCCACTGCACTCCAGCCTGGGCAACAGAGTAAGATCTTGTCTAAAAAAAAAAAAAAAATGTCTTTTTAGGAGATGTCAGCTGAGCAAGACTGTCATCCTGCTGTGTCCAGCTCCAGTCTACCTGCCTTCCTGAGCCAGAATTTTTTTGGGAGATAGAGAATCAGTTGTAGGTGAGGCTTTGGGAGGAATGGAAGAAGACTTTCTTCTCTGTGGATTGGGTGAGAGGCAGGAGATCAGCCTCAGAGAACCTAAGGGGAGGAGCAGCCCCCCAGCTCTGGAGCGAGTTTGGCCCTCAGAAACCGGAGGATTCCTGGGCTGCTGTTTCCACATGAAAGCCAAGTGGCTAGACAGGAGCTGGATGGCTGGGCTGGGTCCTTGGGTCACCATGGAAAGATGGCTCAGAAACAACAGAATTTGGCCAGGCGCAGTGGCTCACACCTGTAATCCCGGCACTTTGGTGAGGCGGAGGCCGGTGAATCACTGAGGCGAGGAATTCGAGACCAGCCTGGCTAACACGGTGAGATCCTATCTGTACCAGAAAGTACAGAAATTAGCCAGGCATGGTGGCATGTACCCGTAGTCCCAGCTAGTCAGGAGGCTGAGGCAGGAGAATCACTTGAACCCGGGAGGCGGAGGCTACAGTGAGCCGACATAGTGCCACACTGCACTCCAGCCTGGGTGACAGAATCTCTAAAGAACCAACAGAATTTGTGCCAAATGAAAAAGACACAAGCATCCACATTAGCCAAAAATTAATAAGCACACTCAAGAAGACTCAGGAGGGATTGCTTACAAAAAAAAAAAAAAAAAAAGAAGACTCAGGAGACGCACAAAACAACGGGAGTGTGCAGATGCGCAAAAACTGAGAGCATATCACTCACATCCCTGTCTGTGAACAATAGTTGAGAAAGACTGGCAAAACAACCAACGAATCCACTACAGACCTCAGGACATAGCAAGATGAAGAAGCAATGCCCTCATCTTGCTGGCTCGGACAGGAAAGGTGCGATCTCACTCATGTTCCGTGTCCCTTATGAGCACGGCAGCTCTATTCCACATCCTCTTCACTTGGGACCCTTTCGGTGTAAAAGTCCATAAATGTGCTTTTATTGCTTCCATTTTGTGTTGATTATTTTTTCCATCGTTTCTTCTTTTCATTTCCCGTCCTTTGACCAGTTGGATCCAATTCCTATTCATTCTGCTTCTCACCTGCTCAGCTAAGGAATACCACTGCACTTTCCATTTAACCAAGACTCACTTTTCTACCATTCACTGAAGAACGCACAATTATCTACTATTATTTGAAAGTGACATGCCAACTAAGAACGACAGAAAAGAAGGACAGGTGTGGGTCCCTGGTGACTGGGAGCTTTCCTGTGAACCCAAGATTGCCTATTTGGGGCTTATTTTGCAAGACAGAAGAGCAGCTTGCATATTTGCCTGTGGTATATGGGGCTTTCTATTACATGCGGCAAGGATAGATTCTATTGTTGAAGACATTTCCTGTCTCTTTCTGGGTGGGGGGATTATGTACCTGCTTTATTGAGGACAGACTCACATATGACTGGTTTGGGCCAATGAAAATTTAGCAGAGGTGACCTGTGCCACTTCTAAGCAGAAGCTTTGAGAACCACCGTGTCATTCCACCATTTTCTCTTTTTCTATGCCCTGAGCCCAGTAATGCCCCAGGTCAGAGACACTCTGACAGCCCAGGTCCCAAAGTTAATAGCACTTGGAGCAAAGCAGTACCCCCACCACAACAGAACAGTTAAGTGAGCAAGAACTAAATCTCGAAACCCCTGAGATTTTTGGAATCATTTGTTAACACAGATTATCCCAGTCTATTCACACTGATACAATAGTTAAACATAATTCTAGCTTCTGGTGTTGCTGCCTAAAATGTATTTTATTTAACAATGCATCATGTCATCTAATATTTAATCACCATTCTGGACTTATAATTAACCCTATTTTCTGAGGCAGTGATGGGGACATAGGGAGATTAGGTCACCTTTCCAGAACAGCACAGCCAGTAAAGGGAGCAGAGCCAGATTTCAAACTCCGAAGACTCAATCTCTTGCTCATTTTACTGCAAAAGCTGCCACAGGGGAAATGGTAGCAGCCTCACTGGCATCACAACAGAAGTGCATGAAGGACTGTGGTTTCAAATTGGGGTTTTCTCATTCAATTCCATTTTTAGCTAGAATGGCACACGGTGGTAGGTTGCTGACTGTTATCCTTGGAGTCTGATTGACTTATTACATAATAAGGATCTTCTAGCCCCCAAGCTTCTCATGCTTTTAAAAAAATAAAAATAAAAAGGAGCCAGGCATGGTGGTGTGTGCCTGTATTCCCAGCGACTTGGGAGGCTGAGGTGGAAGAATAGCTTGAGCCCAGAAGTTCAAAGCTGCAGTGAGCAGAGATGGCGCCACTGCACTCCAGACTGGGTAACAAGAGTGAGCGGGACCCCTGTCTCTAAAAAATAGTAATAATGGCCGGGTACCATGTCTCATGCCTGTAATCCCAACACTTTGGGAGGCTGAGGCAGGATTGCTTTAACCTAGGAGTTTGAGACCAGCCTGGGCAACATAGTGAGACCACGTCTCTACAAAAAATGAGGTGGGAGGATCACTTGAACCCAGGAGGCCGAGGCTACAATCAGCTGTGATCTTGCCACTGTACTCCCACCTGGGTAACAGAGTGAGACCCTGCCTCAAAATAATAATCATAAATAAAATAAAGAAAGAAAAACGTAACTGTCAATGTCCAACTCCCACTGCCAAACTGGGCCTAAAAATGAATGTTCAGTATAAGTATTCCATACCTTCTGAACCCGAGGCCTGAAGAATCAGCTTCCTGAATTGGGGGAGGTTATCCTCAGTTTCACTTTTGTGCGGTAATTCTAGGCTTCTGGCGGGATTCAAATCTCAGGGGCGTGTACTTAGCAGAACAGCGTCCCCATTATCTGGGAGTCTGGGACTCGATGACTGTCTCTGCTTCACACTCTGCTCTGAGTTTGGCAGAATGTTCACCTTTCTCAGGAAACTCAGGCAGTCCCCAGCCGTCTCCCTGGGAGGGAGCAAAACTATTCAAGGGCCCCTTTCATGAGGAGAAAAAAAATAATCATCCAAAAACCTCACACCAGCATAAACCAAAGTATTCAGGGCCCTCTTACAGATTTTTAAACAAGGCTTTAAGGGGAAAAAGAGAGGAGATGGGAAGAAGAAGAGAGAAGAAAGAACTCTTGGAATTTGATTGAGCAAATCTGGACATGAACAAGAAAATGGTGCACATACCAGTTGATGGTGGGGATTGGAAGAGCTGTGAAAATCATTGGAAGCTCCACAGACTAAACTTTCCATTTTTATCTTGACATTTTTCCTACCTGAGCTTTTATGCAAGTGGGTTTTTGGATCTCCAGGCTATAATTTATGTAATATTTAATGACGAAAAAAATGGATTTGGACCAAAGCACTCCACTTCTCAAAAAGCTGACTGATTGTCTCCTGCCCCTCTCAGAAGTTCACTTTGAAAGAGGCCTTGTGTCACTTTCTGATCAAGGCTCTTCCCAAGCCTTATGCCTGTACTGAGTTGTACAAGTTAGGGACCACCATCCCTCAACCTGGGAAAAGGCCTGGCACAAAGAACAGAGAGAAATATTTGGTGCATGAAATCGGTAAAATAAGGGTGTGCAAGGATGGGCTGTGGAAGCACCTAGAGGTGCTGGGTATGTTGGGGCATTTGGTTTGCTGTCTGAATTGTGGACAAGGGAGTATTACAGCCATGCCCATGAGAAAGATGGGAGCATTTGGTTTGCTGTCTGAATTGTGGACAAGGGAGTATTACAACCATGCCCATGAGAAAGATGGATGCCATAGGCTGGTGGGGTATCATATCTTGGTTTGGATTTGGAGTAAGTTTTCTCAGATGGCTTGAAAAGTCTGATGCTAAGAGGTATCTAGAGTCCTTTTTTTTTTTTTTTTTTGCTCTGTTGCCCAGGCTGGAGTGCACTGGCACGATCTCGGTTTACTGCAACCTCTGCCTCCTGGGCTCAAGCCATCCTCCCACCTCCACCTCCCATGTGGCTGGGACTACAGGTGTGCACCACCACACCTGGCTAATTTTTGTATTTTTTGTAGAGACAGAGTTTTGCCATGTTGCCCAGGCTGGTCTCAAACTCCTGAGCTCAAGCAATCCACCCACCTCAGCCTCCCAAAGTGCTAGGATTACAGGCATGAGCCACCATGCCCAGCCTATCCAGAGTCTTGACATCAAGATAGATCACAGAGTCCTAGAGGAGCGAGATTGTTGCCACCTGGACAGCACGTGACCCTAACTCAAGGATTGGTCGCTTCATGTTCAACCTTTGATCCTAACAAGGTACCCATGAACAGATTTAATAGAATGGTGTTCACTGGCAGTAAGAAGTTGATCCAGGTGGGGCCTGGTGGCTCATGCCTATAATCCCAGCACTTTGGGAGGCCGAGGTGGGTGGGTCGCTTGAGGCCAGGAGTTCAAGACAAGCCTGGCCAACATGGTGAAACTCTGTCTCTACTAAAATACAAAAAAATTGCCGGGTGTGGTGGTGCATGCTGGTGATCCCAGCTACTCGGGAGGCTGAGGCATGAGAATCACTTGAACCCAGGAGTTGGAGGTTGCAGTGATCCGAGATTGCACCACTGCACTCCAGCTTGGGTGACAGAGGGAGACCCTGTCTCAAAAAAAAAAAGTAAGAAGTTGATTCAGGTTAGAAGCATGGATTTCCAAAGAACTTGTGGACTTCATAAAGACATAAGAAACCCCAAGATCATCTGCAAGACTTTAAGGATGACTCATTACCACATGCTGTCCTGAAATGAAGATGTTGTATTTGGCTCCCTGGTATCAAAGGCACTTTCTCTCAAAGTGAGAATAGATTAAGTAGAGGCTCAAGTCACCTCTATGTATCAGTTAGTTACTGTTGTGTAACAAAACACCCCCAAACTTCATGGCTTATTAAAGCAAACAGTTCTTATTCCTCACAGGTCATCTATGGAACAATTGTGGTTTCTTCTGGTCTGGGCTAGACTAGGCTGTTTATGGCATGGCTGGCTCATGCCTCTCTTGCCAGCTGGCAGGTTGGCTGGGGGCTGGCTGGTCTTGGATGGCTTCACTCATATGTTTGGTGATTGGCTGGCTTTTGGCTGCAGCGATGGCAGTGACTGAGTCATGAATCTCTCTGTATCTAGCGGGCTAGCCTAGGCTTGTTCCCTTGGTGGTGGCAGGGTTCCCAGAGAATGCGTAGAAGTGTGAATCCTGGCCTCGGAACTGGCTCAGTGTCACTTTTACCTCCATTCCATCAGCCAAAGCAATCCATAAGGTCAGCATGAATTCAAGGACAGGGGAAATAAACTCCATCTCTTGATGGGAGGAGCTGCAAAATCACATCATCAATGGTGTGGGTAAAGGCAGGTTTGGAGCATTGGAGCCATATTTGTAGACAGCCTACACAAATGGGTTGGCTGTATTTTCAAGATGGCTGACCTGGGCCAGGGGTACAATGTGTGACCTGGAACTGAGGCCATGTCTGTATGAAACGAGTATACCATAGAGGAATCAGACACATAGCCCTAACCTCAATGGGCCTGTGTCCCTAAGCCAGCAACTGTAGGTCCAAAGTGTTTCCCATTTCAAAATATTACCTACGATTTCTTCTCTCAATACCCTTGTGAGTGTTTCCTGCATTTTGCAGTAAAGGGAACCACAAAATAAGGGCTTGGGGCTATTTTTTTTTTTTTTTGACAGATATTTCTTTTTGAAATAAGATTTAAGCCAATCAAACATTCTTCTTTGGAAACAACTGATTGCAATATTTCTACTCTATAGTTTCACTGATTCCTGCTGACTTCCTAAGGTACTGCGCACATGGAAGAGGTAGGGGGAGTAAGCCAAGCTTTGTGGTTTAAAAGCTATAAATCAAATTTTGTAAATCTAGGGCACAAATGTGACCTACTAAGGACTGTAGTGAACCGTGGTGCCCCATCCAGTTATTGAGAGCAAGGCTTTCAAGCATTCAACTTGGCTGTATCAGTTGGTCTTGAATCATGTCCTTGAATATGTCTAGAGCCGCCTACACAGACCCATGATGCTGCCATCTCTGGGAGAAAAGAAGCAGCATTCGTGAGGTGGCTAGCTTCCCTGATCAACCCACCCCACCCCACGGTGATACAATAAAAAAAAGAAAAGTTGCTTCTTAGACTGGGCATGGTGGCTTGTGCCTGTAATCCTAGCATTTTAGGAGGCCGAGGCAGGTGAATCGCTTGAGCTCAGGAGTTCGAGACTAACCTGGGCAACATGGCGAAACTCTGTCTCTACAAAAAATACAAAAATTAGCCAGGTGTGGTGGCATGCACTTGTACTTCCAGCTACTTGGGGGGCTGAGGCAGGAGGATTGCTTGAACCTGGGCGGTCAAGGCTGCAGTAAGCTATCACACCACTGCACTCTAGCCTGGATGACAAAGTGAGAACCTGCCTAAAAAAAAAAAAAAGAAGTTTCTTCTTACTGAAAAGTCAATGTGGCAATTATTGCTGGTTACTTACCCAATAGCTGTTCCTTACTGCCCCCACACACTTTGCTTTCTTCCAGGCTAACAGAACCCTAATTTGGTTTCAGTACAAGTAGCAATGCGTTTGGCAGGATAGGACCCTCCATTTCCCCAGAGAATGAACTGTGACTGGTCCAAGGTAACCACTGTACTCCCTTTTTCCTGTGGTAATGACTGGTTTCAGGGTGGACATGTGACCTAATTCTGGCCAATAGTACTAAGAGGGAGTCTGCCAGGGGCTTCTGGGAAAGATTTCTCCTTGATAAAAAAGAGAGGTGAACTAAGAGAATCCTTCATCCCTTCCTTCCTGCTTTTAGACTTTATTTCTAGATGAAGAAAAGTGATGTTTGGAGATGTGGCAGCCGTCTCATCACCACAAAGGGAGGGCTAAGAGAATCTCTCAGAAACGGACCCAAGCCCTGACATTGTGTTGCTGAGCCAGCCTGGAACCAGGGATGGAGTGTAGCCGGAAGTATGATCCAGCAGCAATGGTTGTTTAAGGCTAGGCTTTATTCTGACTGGTCAGGCTTCGGTTCTCATTTGTCAATGTCTGGGACAGATTGGTTGTTAAGTATTTTGAATACCCCTTGGTTGGAATCAATGCCTCTGGATTTATTGGTATGTAATGAAAATAAACACTTTAAAAAGCACTTAATTGGATATTCAGTTACTTGCAGCCAAAAGCTTTCTAACTACATATTTTGGGTTCACAGAACCCAGTCACGTCTGAACTGCATCTGTGGGGACTTCGCTTGCACAGCTTTGGGGGACTGCAGCCCTGTTAGCATCTATCTCATTCCTTCCTCACCACCACTCCCGCCCCCTACCCATTGTTAGGTAGCAATAATGTCTTTCTGTGTTTATTTTATATATCAGGTGGTGGTGGGAGGGTAAAGGCAAACTATCTAATATATGTGGCCTGGAAAAGAAAGCTATTGTAGCTCTATCAGTGTACTGTATCTGCTCTTCATGGAAGAGTCGAGATAGAAATTTATCCTCTCTGGCAGAATGTAGGAGATTTAGCTAACTTCTACCTAATCTATCCATTTGCTCTTTTGCTATACCATTTGATTAGCCATATTGATAATGTCTTTTTTAGGAATGAGGCTTGGGTAGCCATCAGTCAACCAGTCAACCAATCAATCTTGTTGATGCATGCCATCGGCAACAAGAGGAGACTTCAGGGAGAGGGTCTAGGGGCACACTCGCTGCTTTGCATTGTAATTTTTTTTTCTGTGTCCGTCTTCCCTGTTAGACTATGAGCAATTTAATGGCAAGAACGGTATCTTCAATCTCTGTATTCCTAGGTTTAGCACAGTATGTGGCCCATACAGGGTGCTTAATAGATGATTTGTTGAAAGAAAAAAAAATAATGAATCACATATGAAATTATTTTAAAATGCATGTTCTACCAAGACAAGATGATTTTTATGGACACAGAAACACCTTCCTATGTGGCCAGCTAAAAAAAGTTCTAATTAGGGATATTGGAATATCTTATCCCATTTTAAAATCACCACATTCAGAAATACAATCAAAGGGAATCAGCCTATCTTTCCACATGCTTTTTGTGGCACAGTTTGTGCCTAGAAAGCCTTTTTTTAATGGGAAAGATGATGTTTCTTAAAGCAACTCTCCTACTAAATATGGTGACAAGAAATGGAAATATCATTCTCAGGGTTAAAAAAGATTTTTCATGAATTCACTAAGTAGTGTGTTTGAACTAACTTTAAAAGCTGACTTCGAGAAACTAGATAAAATATACTTCTATCTCTGCTAACCATCTTTCAACATGTCAGCTCATCTGAGGCCTCCCTGAGATCCATGAGAGACAGCGTGTAAGCTGTTCTTCAGATGGCCATCTAAAAACTCATCAAATAGCAGGGTATGAAAAACAAAATCCCCTCCAAAACTTTCAAATTGCATTGATCTGTGGCATAAAACCCTCACCACAGGAAGAGAAATGATGGATTTGAGACCCGCAGGAGGATTCGTTTAAAGTGCTTTGTGTTGTATGTGTGTGTTTTATTTTAATTTATGTATGGAATTGCCCGGGAGTAGTAAATAGACTTTATTTGCTATATTTCGAGGAAGATAAAATTATCAGGACTGTCTATGTATTTCAAAGCCAAGAAAAACAAAAACAGCTTTGAAGCGTCTCCTGGATTTTTTTGTCCTAATCTTCTAAGCGATGGTCTTGATAATGTTTATTCTTTTCTTCTTTCTAAACTGATTGAAAGTACCATTTTTCTCAGTTAAAATAGCAATCTGATTCTTAACTAGGTCAGGTAAAGTACCCATTGCGCAGCACAGATTATTTAAACGATTGCAAAAGGGCAAGTAGGAATTTCTGAACAGCATTGCCACACTTCTTTCCAAATCTCTCTCCTCTCCTTCTCTCTAAGCTTGTGTGGCTCCCACCGGGAACACACCCTGGTCTTTGAAGGGTGGGTTTTTCATTTGAATTCATACCCACCGTCTGGACAAGTTTTTCTGCTGCGTTTCCCCTATAACCCAAAGAGCGAAGCCATTTTCCATCTGCTTGGAGATAATGTGTGGAGTTTTTCTTTCCATTGGTGGGCATGGGGAAGGAGATACGCATACTGTATTATAACGCAGCCAGTGATGATGGAGAGGCAGGGCTTTGGTTTAAATTTTACATACTCAGAAACATCCATTTCTGACAAAATCCCATCTTGTGAATCCCCCATAGCCTGGAGGAGCAATTGGCAAACTTTTTCTGTAAAGGGCCAGATAGTAAATATCTTAGGCTTTGTAGGACATTTGGTCTCTGTTGAAACTGCTCAACCCTGCACAAAAGTGGCCGTAAACAATATGGATTTGAATAGGCATGACTGTGTTCAGTAAAGCTATGTACAGAACCAGACATTGGGTCCTGGGCCCTGGCTCAGAGCATCTCTCCATGCTTCATGTTGGAGGCCCACATCTTGGTTTTCTGCAAGGTGGCATTCTATCTGCTCTCGTGAGGAGGGGGTGAGCCCAGCTAATGGCTCAGATCCACTTAGGTAAGACCATACCGCCACCCTACCTGTGTCCCAGGACACATCTGTACCCAGTGGAGACCTGGTGAGCATTATAGGGTGTAAACCCTCAAATTAATGAGCTTGCCAGCTGCGCTTGTTAAGGCCCTGAGTGTCCCATCTCAGTCACGGTGACCATCTTCTCCCTCATCACATATTTCATTCTTTGGCCTCTTCTCCACACTCTCAACTAGGGCTATCTTTCTGAAGTACTGTTTGGTCGCGGAGCTCTTGTTTGAACAATGATTGATGAAGAAAGTCCATCATGTCTAATCACAGCATTCAAGGCTCTTTATAAGCTGGCACCAGGGCTGACTTATTAGGCACGGTAGGTATAGTAGTTGGGGTCCATGATACTTTTAGGCCCTCAAGCATGTTTTAACTTTAATTTCCTTTAAAGTACAAGAAAAATGAGTACAATAATAGTAATAATGAGTATATAATAATGAATCCAGGCTGGGTTACATTGTCTCTTTTTTCTTTTTCTTTTTTTTGAGTCCGAGTCTCACTCTGTCACCCAGGCTGCAGTGCAGTCGCCCAATCTCGGCTAACTGCAACCTCTGCCTCCCAGGTTCAAGCAATTCTCCTGCCTCAGCCTCCCAGGTAGCTGGGATTACAGGCGCCCACCACGGCCAGCTAATTTTTGTATTTTTAGTAAAGATGGGGGTTTCACGATGTTGGCCAGGCTGGTCTCAACTCCTGACCTCAGGAGATCTGCCTGCCTCAGCCTCCTAAAGTGCTGGGATTATAGGCGTGAGCCACCACGCCCAGCCTATATTCTTTTTTTAATTAAAAAATTTTTTTTTAGAGACAGAGTTTTGCTCTGTCACCCAGGCTGGAGTGGCATGATCATAGCTCATTGCAGCCTTGGACTCCTGGACTCAAATGATCCTCTTGCTGCAGCCTCCTGAGCAGCTGGGACCACAGGCATGCATCACTATGTCTGGCTAATTTTAAAAATTTTTTTGTAGAGACAAGATCTTGTGGCTGGACGTGGTGTCTCATGCCTGGAATCTTAGCACTTTGGGAGTCCGAGGCGGGCAGATCACTTAAGGTGAGGAATTTGATACCAGCCTGGCCAACATGGTGAAACCCTGTCTTTACTAAAAATACAAAGAAATTAGCAGGCATGGTGGTACAAGCCTATAATCCCAGCTATTGAGGAGGCTGAGGCAGGAGAATGGGTTGAACCAGGGAGGCAGAGGTTGCGGTGAGCTGAGATTGTGCCACTGTACTCCAGCCTGGGTGATAGAGTGAGACTCCGTCTCAAAAAAAAAAAAAGAGAGAGAGAGAGACAGAATCTTACTAGTTCAAGACCTTGCTTAGGCTGGTCTTGAACTCCTGGCTTCAAACAATCCTCTTGCCTTGGCCTCCCAAAGTGCTGGCATTACAGGCATGAGCCACCATGCCCAGCCTACATTCATTTTTATACCAGTGCAGTTGTAAATATAACTTTTTTTTTTTTTAATAGAAGAAGGGGCCCACAAAAGCAAAAGGACTTGAGGTCCTTTCTAAGGACTGCCATATAAAATATGGAAGGCCCGGTTACATTTGCATTTCAGATCAACAATGAATAATATCTTTGTATAAATATTTTGCAAATATTGCATGGGGCATATTCGTACTAAGAAAACAATTGTTGTTTATCTGAAATTCAAATTAACTGGGCATCTTGTATTTTTTATTTGCTAAATCTGGCAGCCCTGCAGGAAAGTCATAATGTGGCCCTGGCTGGAATGAAGCACAGTTGCAATCTTCTCTCTCGTGTTCTTGAAGGTAAGTGTTTAGGTCAGGTTCCCTGGAAACGGACCCTAAGATGAGGATTTATGTGCAAGTAATTTTTTCTAAAGAAGTGCTTTCAGGGGAGACAAGTAGGAGAGTGAGGGAACAGTCAGGGCAGGACAGGCAAGGAGGCAAAGCAAGGGTGAGTCTCACGCCAGTCGTTGTAGAGGGTAGCTTCAGCCTGACCCCATCTGGGTCGCTTTAGAAATGTCCTAAAGGATATCTGGGGCTGGGTACAGTGGCTGACGCCTGTAATCCCAGTGCCTTGAGAGGCTGAGGCGGGCAGATCATGAGGTCAAGAGATCGAGACCATCCTGGCCAACATGGTGAAACCCTGTCTCTACTGAAAATACAAAAATTAGCTGGGTGTGGTGGCATGCGCCTGCAGTCCCAGCTACTCGGGAGGCTGAGGCAGGAGAATCGCTTGAATTCAGGAGGCAGAGCTTGCAGTGAGCCGAGATTGTGCCATTGCACTCCAGCCTGGTGACAGAGCAAGACACCATCTCAAAAAAAAAAAAAAGGATATCTGGGCAGAGGATTGACATTGTTGTCTATACTAGACTGGAAACGTGGCTGGTCCAAGTTCAAAGCTTAGAGAGAATAATCACTCTGCCTCTGTTGCTAGCTTTCATTTGGCTTTACTTCCTAACCTGTACATAAGCAGTGCAAAGGAGAATGATGAAATCAAGCATATATAATGGCGTGAAAGAAGGCAGCTCCCTCATGCTGGTCTGTACCTCACACTGGGGCATCAGTACCTCACAGAGGAGGCCTGTACTTACAGAGGAGGCCTGGGCATCACAGAGAAGCCTGGACCTCACAGAGGCCGGCCTGAAGTTGGCAGTCCCAGCAGCTTACACAATGGAAGGGATTTGTTACTTCAGAGGAGCAGCCTTGCTATATTTTATACCTTTTTATTGTTGTCCAGGAGAGGCTCATACCTCACAGAGGCATTATGTCAGAACCCAAGGATCTGCCTTATCATGAAAATAATTTCTTACTTCCACCCCTCTGTGCTTTAACCCTTACTGCACCATCAAGGTTATCCCACAGCTCTGTGGGCTGACCACAGCCCTGCCTTGTCACCAGCACAGGCAGGAGAGGGCATTTTGATGAACCATGAGAGATAGGGATTTGACATTCTGACTGTCCTGTCCACTGGGGTGCTTTCTCCTACCTCCAAGCCCAAGAGGAACACATACCTTTCTGGGTACCTCGGCACACTTCTGTCACTGATGACTCCTGCTATAAATATTCACATGCACATCTGCTCCCTGGGCACCTGTGACCTCTGCGCTGGCAGGGATTGTGTTTTATTCATTTGGTTTTCCCCAGCACCTAGCCCATAGTAGCCCCTCAAATGTTTGCTATATAAATACATGAATGAATGAATGAATATAGGAATTTAATCTGCGGCTTTGCACAAGCAAGCACTGCACCACAACTGGCCGGCGCTGAGTTACTGTAGGTAAAGTGTGTGCATGCAAGTAGAGGCACCAAAAAATTAGTAGGAAACTGAAAAACAGAGTCTTGTATCCAGTGGCATCAAACTTCATCCTGGTGGAGCAAGGTGGGTATCAGCAGTCCCATCGGCTGGAGATGTTGTCTTCCACGTGCCTGGGCCGCAGACCGAGGCCTTTCCCTAACCTGCACTGGAGTGTCCCGTTTGATTGATGGCTTTATTTCTACCTCCATTTCCAGGAATGGGAGCCTGGTCCTAGTCCACCTCCATTTACTGGTTAGGGCCTAGACTTTGCCCAACTCCTCACCAACCCCTTTCTTCTGGAGGCTTCCTGTGGCTTCCTTGCATCCCCATCTCTAAAACATCCGGACCTGATGGGCAATAGCCTGGTGTGAAGAGCATCGGGAAATCTCATGGCCAAATCGGACCCCCGTGGCCTTGGATGCCAGCCTCAATCAGATCTACATTCGAAGTGTCTCCTGCCTTTCCTTCCCCAAAGCCTCCTGGGCAGCCTACTCCCACAGCCAGAGGTGGGTGGGGGAGGCAAGGGCCCCAATGCTGGAGTGGACATTTCTGGGTTTGGATCTTGACTCTGACACTGACCAGCTGAGTGGTCTTGGGAAAGTTATTTCATCTCAGTTTCCTCATCGTCAACTAATAATACGATCTCATCGGAAAGAGAGAATTAAGTGAGATCACTTAGCAGATACACAAAACCATATCAATTCTTTTCCCTTATGCTCTTGGACCCCTACCTCTTCCTAAATTTCTCCTTCTCCACTTATCTTTGAAATGCAGGATTCAAAGTGCCTTGCAGTCTGAGAAAGAGCCAGAGAGACGTTCTCCTTGAGTCCTACTCTGCAACCAAGCCTTTCCGAGTGGCCGCTCTCTTGTATGCTGGGGAAGGGAGGATGATATTAACCAAAAGGACCCAGCAGCAGACATGAGGAGCAACAAAGCACAAGACAAGCACACAGAGCACAAGTTGCTGAAAAGGGCACAGACGGCACAGCACATTCTGCCCAAGCTGGAGAGACAAACATGATTAGAAAGAGATAGAATGGAATACACTCCTGACGTCAGTGGGCAAGAGGGGACGAAGCAATAAAGGGAAAATGCTGTAAAGGAAAACTGGAATTTCATTTTCACGGTTGATTCGCAATTACTCAGGCTTGGTGGGAGGCTACACTTGTACCAAACGTAGCACCCAGAGTACGTGGCCGCTCCTCTTCCTGGAAACAGAGTAATGGTTGCCATTCACTTTCTGATCCATTCAGTAAGTCCCTGGTGGGATCCTTCAGAAAGAGAAAGGGCGACATCCATTATGCTGCTAGTTTCCTGCCCTTTCCACTTGTTTCCATTTCTGTCTCCTTCTCTTCCTGCCATTTACCACAGCCAAGTACATAGAATGACAAGAGATTCAGTGATGGCTGTCCTCAATTTCCAGTTTAATTCAGATTGTTTTCTGTGGGAAAAAAAAAAATTCCCAAGGCTGATCTTTCTTTCTTTCTTTTTTTTTTTTTTGAGACAGAGTCTTACTTTGTCACCCAGGCTGAAATGCGTTGGGGGTGATCTCGTCTTGCCGCAACCTTCGCCTTCTGGGTTCAAGTGATTCTTCTGCCTCAGACTCCTGAGTAGCTGGGATTACAGCCACCTGCCACCACACCTGGCTAATTTTTGTATTTTCAGTAGAGATGGGGTTTCGCCATGTTGGCTAGGCTGGTCTTGAACTCCTGACCTCAAGCAGTCTGCCCGCCTTGGCCTCCCAAAGTTCTGGGATTACAGGCGTGAGCCACTGCGTCCAGCCCCAAGGTTGATCTTTCAAGAAGAATCATTTAGTTACTTTTTGTGTTGTTCAGTCCCCCAGTATCACCTATAATATGTTAATCACAAGAGGGGATGCAGGAGGAGTTAAGATGAGCTACTTAGTCCACATAGTCTGGTAAGAGAGTCAGGGATGTAGACAAATGATTCTAGGACAAGATATGCTAAAGCTGCCACAAAGGGCTGTTCAAAGTGCTATGGGAACACCAAGAAATGAGTGACTGACAGTCTCAAAAGAGAAACTGCTTGAGCTGTCTTAAAGGATGAACCCCTTTGCTCAGATTTACAGATGGTCAGAAAACATTCCAAATGGAGAGAGCAATTCAACAACGGTTCAGATGCGTGGATTGGCCTAACTTATGGGAGAATTTGGTTTGGCTAGAATACAGGGTATTTGGGGGAAGTAGCAAGAGCTGGAGCTAGATAGCTTAGCTGAAGCCTGATTACTGCATTCACAAATATTTACTGAGCACCTGCTATGCACCTGGGGCCGTTCTATGTGCTTGGGACAGAACAATCCTTGAGAGCACCATGGGCCCTGCCATCTCAGGGCACACTCACCATAAGGCCTGCAAAGGGAGAGAAGCAGTCAGTTGCCAAACCAGGAAGTGCCTTTCAATGCTGTGCAAGGGAATGCTATCTTACCGCAGTAGAAGCTCAGGGACCATTGAAAGATTTTAAATAAAGGAATGTAATGCTCATTTTGACACTGTAGAGAATCCATGGAACATGGAGTGAAGATAAGTAAAACTGGGGACAGGGGACTAGTTAGGAGGCTACTGTTATAATCTAACTGGCATATGACAAAAACACTGAGCTAAGCAGGAGAGGTGTTTCAGGAAGTGACCTGGATAGACAACCATAACATAATAGCAACCTGATAGCTGCTCTTAAGCAAAGAGCTCTCTTTTTAAATTATTATAGTAAAATACACATAACATAAAATTTACCATTTAACCACTTTTCAGTGTATAATTCAGTTACATTTGATACATTCACAGAGTTGTACAACTATCACCACTATCTTATTCCAGAATATTTTCATCACCCTGAAAGGAAACTCCATACTTACAAAGCAGTCACTCCCCATTCCCCTCTCCCTCACCTCCTGGCAATCACCAGTCTGCTTTCTGTCTCTATAGATTTGCCTACCCTGAATATTTCATATAATTAGAATTATACAATATGTGGCCTTTTGTGTCTGGATTCTTTCACTTAGCATAATATTTGCAAGATTCATCCATGTCATAGCACAGATCAGTTACTGCATTCCTCTTTATGGCTGAATAATATTCCATCGTATGGATATACCATATTTCATTTATCCGTTCTTAAGCTGATGAACATTCAGATTGTTTCTACCTTTTGACTATTGTGAATAGTATGTGCTACTGTGAACATTCATGTACAAGTTTTTGCTTAAACACCTGTTTTCAATTCTTTGGGGTATATGCCCAGGAGAGAAATTGCTGAGACCCCTATTTTTAATTTATAACTTTTAGTTCCCAGGAAAATTCATTTTTTAGAAAACTTACACAAAAGCTTTGTTCACTTGCTGGGGGATTGTGAATGATAGGGGAGTATTTCTTTCAGTTTGTGATTTCGCTGGGATCAGTTTCAACCCAAGCTTTTGCTCAGGGCCTGCCTGACTCTGATCTGCAAGAAGTGATCTGCAGCTGGGGCCTGATTTTCTTGAAGTGGCCACAGAAGCAAATTGTCATGGGCTCCTTGATCTAGAGACATATGGTCAAATTTCTTGACCAAAATAGACTCCATATTGTCTGTCCTGATTTCCTGTCTGGGTTATTCAAGGAAAGCCTGAGGGGACCAGTGTTGATAATTAGAGACTCTCAGCTTCTGACCTCAGCACCTGCTTCAGGATTTAGGATGATTTTCATTCTATGGCCATTTGAAGGACAAATGCAACACTATTTCCTCCATTAGCCATAGTATGGTCTTTTAGAATGACTAAATGAAGTTTAGAGATACCTTAGCCACTTTGGTTTTATGTGTGAGGTGGGGACATGATAAATGCTGTCTGAATTTTTCTAGCTGTACTGATATGCCCTAGTGGAAATAACATCTTCTCTGGTCCTGACCAAGCTCAATTTGAATTATGTCACTTTGTAACTATATGACCTTGGGCAAGGTATTTAAACTCTCTGAGCCTAACATCCGTCATTTGTAAAATAAAAGTAATAATTCCATCTGTAGATAGATGACTTGATTTTGGCTGAGACCCCAAAATACTGAGAAAAACGAAAGTGGCAAGCTTTCCCCCTTTGCAAAAAATAAGATACTAGAACACATTTGCAAGTCTATGGAGCCATCCTGGAACCAGTTCTGTGACCCCTAGCTCTGTCCACCTCAAAGATATGACCCAGGCTGAAGTCATAAAGTCCAGAAGTTGCAATTAGATTTCTTGGAAAGAGTTGTCAGTGAGATAGGAGTTTTATTCTTTTCTTTAGAGAGAGCTAAGAAATGTTTTCCTTTCACTACAAGTTTAGTGAGAAAGCTCCATAGAAACCCTAATTCCTAAAATCAGAAATAAGATGAGGATGTTTGCTTCACCATTCCTATCTAACATTTTATTGAAGGTTGCAGCCAGTGCAATAAGGCAAGAAAAAAGAAGTAAAAGGCATATGCATTGTAAAAGAAGAAATACAACTATTTCTATTCAAAGATGACATAATTTTCTACACAGAAAATCTCAGAGAATCTGCAAAGAAAGCTACAAGGGCCAATAAATGAGATTAGTAAGATTACAAGATACCAGGTCAAAAACCAAAAATCAATCGTATTTTTATACACTAACAACAATGGGGAACTAATTTTTAAAAGTATTTTTTAACAATAGCATCCAAAGACATGAAATATTTTGTTATAAATCTAATACGATATGTATAAGATCTAGATGTTGAAAGCTATAAAACACTGATGAATAAAAAAGAAAAGCTAAATGAGTAGATGGTTGGACTGGAAGACTCAGAATTGTCAAGATGGCAATTCTTCTCAAACTGATCTACTGATTCATTGCAATTCCAATTCAGCAGGATTTTTTTTGTAGAAATAGACAAGTTGATTCTAAAATTTATATGGAAAGGCAAAGGAATAATTTTGAAAAAGGTCAAAATTTGAGGACTTGCACTATCTGATTTCAAGGCTTATTCTAAAGCTAGAGCAACCAAGATGATGTGATATTGTCAAAAGAAAATACACAGATCAAAGAAATCAAATAGAAGTCCAGAAACAGACCCATACATATATAATCAATTGATTTTTGACAAAGATACAGACAAGCCAATGGAGAAAGGATAGTTTTACAACAAATGGTGCTAAAACAATTAGACATCTATAGGCAAAAGTGAACCTTGTTCTATTCATTGCACCATGTAAAAAAAATTAACTCAAAATGAGTTATAAACTTTAATGTAAAGCCCAATACTATAAAAGCTCTAGAAGAAAATGTAGGAGAAAATCATTGTGATCTTGGGTTAGGCAAAGATTCTGTAGTTACAAAACTAAAAGCATGATTCATAAAAGAATAAAATGCTATATTAGACTGCATCAAAGTTGAAAACTTCTGCTCTTCAAAAGGCACCATTAAGAGAATGAAAAGACAAACTACAGACTGGGAGAAGATATTTGTGGCACACTTATCTGATCCATACTATATGAAAAACTCTAAAAACTCATTGATTAAAAAACATAATTTAAAAGTAGGCAAAGATTTGAACTGGTGCTTCATCAAAGATAATATATGGATGGCAAATAAATAGATAAAGAGATGCTCAGTGTCATTAGTTATTAAGGAAAAGCACATTAAAAGTATAAGATACTGCTCTACATTTATTAGATTGGCTAAAATAAAAAATTGGCAATACTAAGTGCTGACAAAGATGTGGGACAGCTGGAACTTTCACATAGTGCTTGGTGGATGCAAAATGGTACAGCTACAGCTGCTGTGGAAAACAGTTTGGCAGTTTCTTATAATACTATCCAGCAATCCCTTTTTTTTTTTTTTTTTTTTTTTTGAGACAGAGCCTCTCTCTGTCGTCCAGGCTGGAGTGCAGTGGTGGCACGATCTCGGCTCACTGCAACCTCCACCTCCTGGGTTCAAATGATTCTCATGTCTCAGCCTCCCAAGGAGCTGGGACTACAGGCACACACCACCATGCCTGGCTAATTTTTGTATTTTTAGTAGAGACGGGGTTTCACCATGCTGGCCAGGCTGATCTCAAACTCTTAGACTCAAGTGATCTGTCCTCCTCAGCCTCCCAAGGTTCTGGGATTACAGGTGTGAGTCACTGCACCTGGCCATTATCCAGCAATTCTAACATCCCATTCCTAGGTATTTACCCAAGTGAAATGAAAACTTGTGTTCACACAAAAACCTATAAAATGATTGTTTTTAGTGACTTTATTCATAATTGCCAAAAACCAGAAACGACCCAAAATCCCATCAATTAATGAATGGATAAGTAAACTATGGTACATCCATACAAGGCAGTACACCTCAGCAATAAAAATGAACAAATGACTAATCCTCACAACATGGATGAATCACAAAAGTGTTATGTTAGGTGAAAGAACTCAATCTCAAAGGCTGCATGTTGAATGAATCCATTTATATGACATTCTGGAAAAGGCTAACCTTTAGGGGCAAATAAGAGAACAGTGGCTGCCAGGGCCTGGGGTGAGGGAAGTAGTGGATTACAAAGAGAGGTGAAGAAATACCGGACAAGGATGAAACTATTCTGTATCTTGATGGTGGGGGTGGTTATATTACTGTATTTAATTTGTCAAATCTCATAGAACTCTATACTAATAAGGTGAATTTTACTGTATGTGAAATGTGCATCAATTAAAATAAGCATAGTTGAGTGTAAAAGAAAAAAGAGGTGGGCGTTGGAGGGTTGACAATGAAAACGCCAAACATTGGGAATTATTATAGATTTCTTTGGAGAGAACTGCGGTGTAATGTCAGTCCCATTCTCCTCTTGGCAGAAAGGAGGGCATGTTTTTTCCTTACCTCAAGCCTAATGAGAGAAACACTGAATAGATCACCCACTAAGAGAGTTCAATATGTGCCCTATGTGATGGGGAGAACAGAGAGGTTGGAATCTTAGCTCAAGCTTGGAAGAGAAGGAAAAGTGTTTACTGGAGGAGAGGGTGGCTGCAGCCCCCTGTGGCAGAAGAAATCACTGTGTTTGAGCCATCATTGCACCACTACAAAGGTCAAAAGTGAGCTCTTCCAAATAACTCAGGAAGGGTGGAGTTGCTTTAAAAGAACCCTGCCCACTGAACTTCTTGCATGGAGCAAGGAGACTTCAGCAGAAAAAGGTGGAGGGCATACTGTCAAGTGCCTGACTGAGGGGGAGGGAGATCATAGCAGTTAGCCTAGGAGACCTCCTACCTGGGTTAAAGGATGCAGTCATAGGGCCCAGGAGGGGAACTTCCAGCATCCCATGCTAGCCCTGAGAGAAGAGTCAGCTCTAGGCGTCTGACACAGCCAGTACCATGACCAGCCCAGACTCTTCCTGCACTGCCCCCACCCCCCATAATCCTGGGGGAGCCAAAGAGAGCCAGGCAGGGAGAGTGGAGGTCCCAGGAGGCACCCTCAAGGGTGAGCCATCAGGCAAAACTTCTATGGATTTCTGGAAGCTCCAGTCCAGGGAATCAGTTTCCAAAACTTAGTAAAAGGAAGATGAAATATAATGAAAGTCATTATTTTTTTTCCTTTAGATAAACATGAATTATTCACTAAAGATCTAAATTCTGATTTATTACAGCTTCAGATTTATCAAGGAGAAAAAGTGTGGGTTTTTTTTTTTCCCCCCTTTTTGTCTCCATCTCTGGAGGGGAAATATGACCTCACCGTGCTTAGCAATACAAACACTAAGTGTGATGGTCACCTTTAATCATGGAAGAGGGTGAACTGTCTATGGGCCAGGGTGCTAAACAGTGTGGTTATTTACATAGTTCTGGAGTTGGTCGTGAATGCTAATGCTCTCATGCCTCTGCTGCCTGAATGTGGGAATTGTCCTCTCCAATGGAGAGAAAAATATATGACCTTTTGTGATGATCTTAATGTCAGCTGTTACATTCCTTTCAAAGGGTGTTAGTGGTCTGATTAACTTACCTACTGATTCTGAAATCTGACCTTCACAAGACAGTGAGGTGGTGAAGTTCTCTCTGAACCTGGCTGGGGAGGGGTAAGGATGAGATCGTCCTGTGGCCAAGGAGTTAAACCCAAGGATGGGTTTGATTAAGCCCATGGCTTGGTTGAGGTCCTGTGTATGTTATTCCTTTTGCTCCAAGAGCTGCATTACCCCCTCATGACAAGTCGCTGTTGGAGGTGACTAGGGCACCAAGAGTCCAGCCGAAGCAGGTGACTCCAACCCTCAGAGAGAGAGGGCCCTCAAGTGTCTGAGCTCACTCCGCTGCGAAGACTGCAACATTGCTTTGTTAACCTGGGGAGTGATGTCAGACTTAATTTTGCTGTCAAAGGCTTCGTAAACCTCAGATGAAATGTATTCCAGAACCTAAATAATTCTTGCTGTTGTTATTGTTGTCCCTGACATCAGGTCTTTTGTGATAATCTTTCATGACACTGGGCACAACCATCCAACCCCCCCAGTGAAGGATGACTGGCTTGGTCAGTGTTGGCATGAAGGTAATCCATGACTCTCTCTCTCTCTTAGTGTAAATATATCTTCCCGGAGATTTGGCTTCAGACTTAGGATGGGAAAAGGAAGAAAGTGAAAAACATCTCACTTTACACATATGCTGAGTGCTATTTAAGTGCACCCTAAATACCCGCATCTACTTTATTATTTTAATTTAATTTGTATTATTATTATTTTTAGAAATTAGATCTTGCTCTGTCATGTAGGCTGGAGTACAGTGGTACTATCCTAGCCCACTGCAGCCTCAAACTCCTGGGCTCAAGTGATCCTCCTGCCTCAGCCTCCTGAGTAGCTGGAGCAACAGTTGTGCACCACCATGCCTGGTTGATTTTTTTTTTTTGGTAGAGATGGGGTCTTGCTATGTTGCCCAGGCTGGTCTTGAATTCCTGGGCTTAAGTGATCCTCCTACCTTGGCCTCCCAAAGTGCTGGAATTACAGGTGTGAGCCACTGTGCTTGGCCCCTCCACATTTATTTCAGCCCTCATCACTCGACTGGTATAATACTTACTGGGTTAGGGGCCTGTACCCCTGTGTCAGCTAGGACTCCTTTTTGCAAGTGTGAGAAGCCAAGTTGAGGCTTCTGTAACTGAAAAAATGAGACAGTGAGAAATCTTCAGGCATGGCTAGATCGAAGGGTTCAAATCATGGCAACAGCACTCAGTCTCCAACTTTCCTCATTCTGCTTCTGGTTGGTGTCATTCTCTACAACAGATGACCCTCCCAAATCTCCAGGATTACTTTATCTCTATAGCCAACAGTTCCAATTTGAGTGAGAAGACAGCTCATTTTCCCCAAAACTGACAAAAACAACAACAACAAAAAACAAAAACAACAAAAAAAAGCCAACCTTCAGACTTAAATCCTATTGGTCTCTTAAAGGTCACATGCTCATGTCTGAGCCAATCAGTGCATCCAGGAGCTTGAGTGGCCAGGCCTGGGTCAACCTCTCAGTCCTCGGACCAGGCCTGGATAGTCAGTTCCAACTGAACTGCGGGGACCAAACGTGAGAAGGGTGGTTCCCTGAAGGAAAATCCAGGTGTTGTCATCCAAAAGGAAGGGAATGGATGCTGGGCAGAAAACCACAACTGTTAAGAGCAAATCTTGGCTCTGCCTTTCTGAGCTCTTTAAGCTTGGGCAAGTTACTAAATGTTGCTGTGCTCAATTTCCTTTATTTTTATTTTTTGAGACAGGATCTCACTCTGTTGCCAGGGCTGGAGTGCAGTGGTGCAATCACAGCTCACTGCAGCATCGACCTCCCGGACTCAGGTGATCCTCCCACCTCCTGAGTAGTTGGGATTATGGACTTGTGCTACCACACTGGGCTAATTTTTTGTATTTTTTGTAGAGACATGGTCTCACTACATTGTCCAGGGTGGTCTCGAACTTTTGGGCTTAAGTTATCTGCCTGTCTCGGCCTCCCAAAGTGCTGGGATTACGGGTGTGAGCCACCATGCTTGGCCAATTTCGTCGTTTTTAAAATTAGGGAAATAGTAGTTCATAAGATTAAACGAGGTGATCAATGTAAAGTGCTTAATGCAAGCAGTAAACAGTTAAATGTCATATGTTACAATAATAATATTAGCTATTGTTTTTATTATGAAAGCTCCCTGATATATAATAAATTAATCTAATATATTAAAGAAATCTATTTCTGGTGTCTAGTATAATGCCCAACACATAGGAAATATGCAACAAATGGCTGTGAAGTGGATGAATAAGGACTCTCAAAACTTTGAAATCATCATGTCATCTCTGACTATAAAGAAACAATATAGAGAATTTAGGTTAATTTTATTTTATTATTTTGAAATATGTCAGACATACAGATGAATGAATCAAACATATAACTACATCCTAAAGAATAATGATGAGGTGACACCCAAGTGAGTACCAACCTAAGATTTGCAGAGGGGTCTTCACCAGTCATTGAAAAATTAACCAATAGAAACAGAGGTGTAAATAACAAGTGATTGAATTAGCAGATGAGGACATTCAACAGTGATTACAGCTAGACCCCCTTATCCATAGGGAATAAGTTCCAAGACCCCAGGTGGATGCCTGAAACCACAGATAGTACCGAGCAAAGGCAGATAATTTTTTATTTTCTTTTTGAGAGCATGTGTGTCCTTTGCTGTGTATACTACACCTGGCTATATCATATGCCCTGCAGTATTGTCACATGGCAACAGAGCTAATCTGTCCTTCCATGTTTTATGCCCTGGTACTTCCTTTGCACTTTTATGAATGTAGGTTCTATTGCCCATCTTCTCCCAGAAAAGCCAGATTTCACTGCAATTGAAGACTTGCTTTGGAGGGTATCCTTTCTCGTTAATTAACTTCTTCAACTTTGCCAGAAATGTGGCAGCAACTTCTTCATTGGCAGATGCGGCCTCTCTAGTAGTATTTATATTTTTCAGTCCAAACCTATTCCTGGATCTGTTTAACCATCCCTCACTTGCAGTAAATGGCTTGGTGTCACTCATTTCAGGGGATCCCTTGCTGAAGTCTTTGTATGAACTCAATGCTTTCTGCTGCAACATGTTGCCACCAATCAGGACATGTTTCTGTTCGTGTCTTCCACCCACAAATTTAATTCCTTTTTCATCTTAACTAAGCACTTACCAGGCACTGTGGCTGTAACTTTTGTAGTTTGAGGTGCAACAGCAAAACTAGCATGAATCTCTTTTTCCTTCTTCACAATTTCACGGATAGAAGATTCATTCTTATCATAGGTCTCAGCAACCTCAGCATAAAATTTTTTTCTTTCCTTATTAAGTCAAGAACTTTCATCTTTTTCACTCAAAGGAAGCACTTTATGCTTCTCTTCGGCATATTGGAATTGCTAGCAACACTACTCTTGCACTTTGGGGCCATTATTAAGTAAAATAAAAGTTCCTTGAACACAAGAACTGCTGTACCTATACCTGACAGTTGATCTGATAACCGAGCAGGCTACCAAGTGACTAGCAGGGTGGGTAGTGTAGATGGCATGGATACACTGGACAAACGATGATTCATGTCCTGGCCGGCACACAGCAGGGTGGCGTGAGATTTTATCACACTACTCAGAACAGCGTGTACCTTAAAACTTATGAATTGTTTATTTCTGGGATTTTCCATTTAATATTTTCAGACTGCAAGTGATCATGGGTAACTGAAACCCTGGAAAATGAAACTGTGGATGAGGGAGAACTAGTGTATAAATTTGCTCCAGACCTTAAGACATGTGGAGGAGAACATGAGCATAATGGGGAGAGAATGGAAGGCATAAAAAAAGAAAACAACTACAGCTTGGGCGACAGAGCAAGACCCTATCTCTAAAAAAATAAAAATAAATAAAAATAAATTTAAAGCAACCAAATGGAACTTTAAAAAGTATAAATTAAAATACCTGAAATGAAAAATATATCGAATGGCTGGTCTGGCATGCAAGGAGCTTAGCAGTCAGCACTCCATCCTAGACAGCAAGTAAAAGCTTTATAAACTGAAAAATCAAGTCTTCTAGATCTGTCAAAGAAGTGAGGTCCTAAGGCAAACTGCCATCCCCGAAATTAGACAGACAGACAAACAGATACAGAGAATCACAACCTACCAGAGCAGAAACCATCAGGAGCCAGCACTAGGGTAGGAAAAACTAAATTATAATTGACAAATTCCTGGAGGGTCAGTAGCGACAGGTCTGAAAGTTGAAAACTCCAGGGGGCCCTGTGATAGAGGAACCCCCATGCTTTTGTAGTTTTACCTGCAGGAGCACTACCCGGACCTCAAAGTCAATATCGGACAAAAACTGCCTCAAGCTTCTGGCAGAAGGAGAAAGGACCCATTTTAAAATGTGCCAGAGCATTCTGTGTGTGTGTGTGTGTGTGTGTGTGTGTGTGTTGTTCCTTTCAGATCCAGATCTACAGAACATTCTGTTGTTCCTAACAAGGCCTACCCTCAGAAGTAACCATTTTACCAGATCCTAACCTGCTGGGGTGTATCAGAGCCAAAACTACTCGGAGAAAGGAAAATGCTCAACTCTGGCTCCCTTTAGCCATCCACATGGCAGAAGGGAAATACCCAATTCCAGCCCCATCTGGCCATCCTGACCCACATAAGGAGTTGGGGTTGGAGACATCTGAGAAACAATGGTGAAATTCACAGTCCAGGGGCAAAGGCTCACCAAAAGACAAAGACCTAACTATAAAATTATAGAAGTCTTCCCCTCCCTCTGCCATACCTTACTTCTATATTACTTTTTAAATATTTTATTTTATTTTTTTATTTTAGATACGGTCTTGCTCTGTCACCCAGGCTGGAGTACAGTGATGTAATCATAGCTCACTGTAATCTTGAACTCCTGGGCTCAAGGGTTCCTCCTGCCTCAGCCTCCCAAGTAGTAGGACTACAGGTGCATGCTACCATGCATGGCTAATTTAAAAATTTTTTGTAGAAACAGGGTCTTGCTGTGTTGTCCAGCCGAGTCTCCAACTCCTGGCCTCAGGCAATCCTCCCACCTCAGCCTCCCGAAGCACTTGGATTAAAAGATGTGAGCCACCATGCTTGGCTCACCTCTATATTACTAAAGGTCTATTTAGTGCAGTTCCTTTTACCCAGTACATCACATCCACCTTCCAACAAAAAATTATGAGGCACACTATGCTGGGTACAGTGGCTCACGCCTGTAATGCCAGCACTTTGGGAGGCTGAGGTGGGGAGATCACTTGAGGTCAGGAGTTTGAGGCCAGCCTGGCCAACATGGGGAAACCCTGTCTCTATTAAAAATACAAAAATTAGCTGTGTGTGGTGCGCACCTGTATTCCCAGCTACTAGGGAGGCTGAGGTGAAAAGATCGCTTGAACCTAGGAGTTGGAGGTTGCAGTGAGCCAAGATTGTGCCACTGCACTCCAGCCTGGGTGACAGAGTGAAACTCTGTCTCGAAAAAAAAAAAAAAATACAAGGCATACTAAGAGACAAACGAACAAACAAAAAATCTCATCATTTGAAGAGACTACACAAGCATCAGAACCAGGATCAGATATGGCAGGAACATTGAAATTATCCCACGAGTAATTTTTTTAAATGATGATGAACATGCTGAGGGCTTTAATGGAAAAATAGACAATATTAAAGAACAAATGGATAATGTAAGCAGAGAGATGAACATTCTAAGACAGAATTAAGAAAGAGTGCTAGAGATCAAAAACACTGTAACAGAAATGAAGGATGGTTTTGGTGGACTCATTATGGCTAAAGATGTGGCTAAAGAATGATTCTCTGAGCTTGAGGATATGACAATAGAAACTTCCAAAAGTGAAAAAAGAGAAAAAAAGACAAAACAAAACCACAACAGAATATCCGTGATGAGCTGTAGGACCACTGAAAAAAGGAATAACAGACATAATGGGAATTTCTGTCTTCCACACCTTCTTTGCCTTTTGTGGTATTAATTGAGCACCTTATATGATTCCATTTTCCCTTCTTTCTTAGTCATCAATTTTACTTCTTTTTTTTTTTAACTTTTCTTCAGTAGTTGCTCTAGGGTTTGCAATATATATTCACAACTAAGCCAAGTCTATTTATTTATTTAGAGACAGAGTCTCCCTCTGTCGTCCAGGTTGAGTTGCAGTGGTGTGATCTCAGCTCACTGCAACCTCCACCTCCCAGGTTCAAGTGATTCTCCTGCCTCAGCCTCCTGAGTAGCTGGTACTACAGGCATGCATGACCACAAATTTTTGTGTTTTTAATAGAGACGGGGTTTCACCATGTTGGCCAGGCTGGTCTCAAATTCCTGACCTGAAGTGATCTGCCCATCTTGGCTTCCCAAAGTGCTGGGATTATAGGCCAGCTACTGTGCCCAGCCTCAAATCACTTTTATTACCATTATACTGCTTCATGGGTAGTATATATACCTTATAACAGGAAAATATTCCTAATTCCTCCCTATAATCCCTTGTGTCCTTGCTGTCATTCGTTTCACTTATACGTAAGCATATATATACAAAGCGTATATATTCATTGTGGCTATTATTATTTTGAACAAACTATTATCTGTTAGATCAATTAAGAATAAGAAAAACAAAACTTTTCATTGTTTTCCTCATTTATTCCTTCTTTGATACTCTTCCCTTATGTAGATTCAAATTTCTGACCTACATTATTTTTCTTTTCTGTAAGAACCTCTTTTAACATTCCTTCAAGGCAAGTCTACTGCCAACAGATTTCCTCAATTTTTATTTGCTTGAGAACATCCATATTCCTGGATTCTGTGTCCATGGATTCAAACAACTGTGGGTTGAAAATACTTGAAAAAAAAATGGATGGTTGTGTCTGTAGTGAACATGTACACACTTTTTTCTTGCTATTATTTTCTAAACAATACAGTATAACAACTATTCACTTAGTATTTACATTGTATTAAGTATTATAAGTAATCCAGAGATAATTTATAGTGGAGGATATGTGGAGGTTTACACAAATTTATAGTGGAGGATGTTGTGTAGGTTGTACAAATACTATACCCTGTTATATAAGGGGCTTGGGCATCCTTGGACATTGGTATCTCTGGGGGTCCTGGAACAAATCCTCCATGGATACTGAGGGGCAACTGAACTTGGGTATAAATCCAACAAAATATGTGTAACATTATTAAAACTACAAAATTCTAAGCTGGTCGGATGGTAGTGGGTTATCAGAACTTATTAACACTAGTGTCACTAAAGTTTGGTATTTTCCATGTTTATGAATCGGAAACTTCAATATTATCAAGATGTTAATTCTTCCCAACTTGACCTATAGATTCAATGCAATCCCAATGAAAATTCCAGCCTGTTATTTTGTGGATATAAACAAATTGATTCTCAAGTTTATAGAGAGAGGCAAAGGATCTAGAACAGTCAACTCAATTGAAAAAGAACAGAGTTGGAAGACTAACACTACCTAACTTCAAGACTTACTATGAACTGTATCGTTTACTTACCATGAATCTACAGTAATCAAGACAGTGTGGTATTGGAGAAAAGGTAAACAAGTGGGTCAATGGAACAGAATAGACACCCCAGAAATAGACACAGTCAACTTATCTTTGTTAAAGTAGCAAAGGCAATACAATGGAACAAGGATTGTCTTTTCAGCAAACGGTGCTGGAACAACTGGATATCTACATGCAAAAAATGAATCTGGACTGACTTTATACTCTCCATAAAAGTTAACTCAAAATGGATCATAGACCTAAATGTAAAATGCAAAACTAAAATTCCTAGTATATAGCAGAGGAGAAAACATAGATGACCTTGGGTATGTCAATGACTTTTTAGGTACAACACCAAAGGCACAATTCACAAAAGGCATAATTGATAAGCTGGATATTATTAAAATTAAAAACATCTGCTCTCCCAAAGACAATGTCAAGAGAATAAGAAGCCTGACACAGTGGCTCATGCCTGTAATCCCAGCACTTTGCGAGGTCACAGCAGAAATACTGCTTGAGCTCAGGAGTTTGAGACCAGCTTGGACAATATAGTAAGATCCTGTCTCTACAAAAAAATTTTTTTAAAAATTAGTCAGGTGTGGTGGCACATCCCTGTAGTCCCAGGTACTTGGAAAGCTGAGATGGGAGGATCACTTGAGCCAGGAGTTCAAGACACAGTGAGCTATGATCATGCCACTACACTCCTCCCTGAGTGACAGAGTGAGACTACATCTCTAAAAAGAAAAAGAAAATGAACAACCTGAATTAAAAAATGTGCAAAGGACTGTAACAGACATTTCACTGAAAAAATATATATACATGGCAAGTAGGCATATGAAACGAAGTTTAACATGTCATTAGGAAATTGAAAGCTGAAACAACAATTGAGGTACTACTACACACCCATCAGAATGGCTCACATCCAAAAACTGACAACACCAGATGCTGACTGAGGAGGATGTAGATCAATAGGAACTCTCGTTTGTTGTCGGTAGGAATGCAAAATGATACAGTCACTTTACATGATGGTTTGAAAGTTTTTTACAAAACTAAATAAACTCTTACCATGTGATCCAGCAATCACACTCCTTGGTATTTACTCAAATGAGTTGAAAACTTATTTTCATACAAAAGCCTGCACGTGGATGTTTATAGCAGCTTTATTCATAATTGCCAAAACTTGGAAGCAACCAAGATGTCCTTCAGTAGATGGATACATAAATAAACTGTGGCACATTCAGATAATGGAATATTATTATTATTATTTGAGACAGGGTCTCATTCTGTCGCCCAGGATGGAGTGCAGTGGCCCAATCACAGCTCACTGCAGCCTCGACCTCCTGGCCTCAGGTGATCCTCTCACCTCAGCCTCTCGAGTAGCTGGGACTACAGTTACGTGCCACAATGCCCAGCTAATTTTTAAAATTTTTTGTAGAGATGGGTTTTCACTATGTTGCCCAAGCTGATCTCAAACTCCTGGGCTCAAGCAATCTTCCCACGTCGGCCTCCCAAAGTGCTGGGATTACAGGCCTGAGCCACCATGCCTGACCACCAATGGAATATTATTTAGCAACAAAAAGAAATAAACTATTAAGGTATGAAAACACACAGAGGAAAGTTAAATGCATATTACTAAGTAAAAGAAGCCCATCTGAGAAGTATACATACTATATGATTTCAACTGTGTGTCATTCTGGAAAAGGCAAAATTATGAACACGATAAAAAGATCAGTGGTTGCCAGTTGGAGAAGAGAGGGAGGGAGGGAGGGACGAATAGGCAGAGCACAGAGGATTTTTAGGGCAGTGAAACTATTCTGTACGATACAGGTTGAGCATCCCAAGTCCAAAAATATGAAGTCTGAAATGCTCCAAAATCCAAAACTTTTAAACATCATGTTGGGATGCTTAACTGGTAAGTCTATAATGCAAATATTCCAAAATCAGAGAAAAATGTGAAATCCAAAACACTTCTGTTCCCAAGCACTTTGAATAAGGAATACTTAACCTGTACTACAATCGTAGATGCATGTCATCATACATTTGTCAAAACCCATAGAATGTACAATGCTAAGAGTAAGCCTTAATGTAATCTATGGACTTTGGGTGATAATGATGTGTCAATATAGGTTTATTGACATAAGCACAAATGCACCTCTGTGATATGGGATGCTGATAGTGGGGGAGGGGGTTGTTCATGTGTGAAGACAGGAGAACATGGGAACTCTCTGTACTTTCCCCTCAGTTTTGATGTGATCCTTTAGGTTTGTGAACTTTTCTACAAAATAAAGTTTATTAATTTAAAAATATATTGAATGGAATTTGTAGCAGATTAGACACTGCAGAAGAAAAGTTCTGTAAACTTGAAAACACATAAATGGAAAGTATTCCAATGAAACATGCAGAGAAAAATATGGAAAAATTTAAACAAATTATCAGAGACCTATGGAACTATATCAAGAAGTCTAATATGCATGCACCTGGAGTTCCTGAAGGAGAAGACAGATGGGAAAAAAATATCTGAATAAATGATTAATGAATTTCTTTCCTAATTTGAAGAAAACTATAAATCTATGGATCTAATAAGCTCAACAAACTCCAAACAGAATAAACAACCAAATTATGGCACACCATACCACAGCTTTCCATACTGTGGAAAGCAGTGATAAAGAGAAAAATCTTAAAAGCAGCTGGTAGAGTGAGAGAAGATGCTTTATGTGCAGAGGAACAAAGATAAGAATGACAGGAGACTTCTCTTCTAGAAGTATGCATGCCAAAAGTACATGGAGCAACATCTTTGAATTACTGATAGAAAAAAAACAAAACAAAACTGTTAACCCTAAATTCTATAGCCAGCAAAAATGTATTTCAAAAATAGAGAACAAATAAAGACTTTCTCTGGAGATAATAAAGCTAACAGAATTCATCACAAGCAAATCTATACTACAAGAAATATTAAAAGAGGTTCTTCAGGCAGAAGAAAATGACACTAGATGAAAATTAGTATCAGCCAGGCGGAGTGGTTCACACCTGTAATCCCAGCACTTTGGAAGGCCAAGGCAGGAGGATTGCTTGAGCCCAGGAGTTCAAGACCAGCCTGGGCAACATAATGAGACCGTATCTTTATTTTTTAAATAAATAAATAAATAAATAAGAAAATTAGAATCTATACAAAGGAATAAAAAGTGCCACAAGTGGTAAAGGTATAGGAAAATGTAACAGATTTTTTCCTCACTTTTAAATCTCTTGAACAGATAATTAATAGCTTAAAGCAAAAAAAAAAAAAGTATTGTAGGATTTATAGCACATGTACAGGTCTGACAAAAACAGCACAGATGGGAAAAGAGATATGAAAGTATACTGTTGTAAGGTTCATATGCTAAATGT
The DNA here is from genome assembly GCF_029281585.2 of Gorilla gorilla gorilla. Classification (NCBI taxonomy): domain Eukaryota; kingdom Metazoa; phylum Chordata; class Mammalia; order Primates; family Hominidae; genus Gorilla; species Gorilla gorilla. Next base: position 34,833,602 of record NC_073228.2, on the reverse strand, counting down.
GAAGTAAAGACAGACTATATTACATTAAAGATGTATAGTGAGAACTTCAGAGCAACCTCTAAAAGTAAACACACAAATAGGTCTGGGTAAGACAATAGTAGGGATTAAAATGGAATCATAAAAAATGCTCAAGCATTGCAAAAAGAAGACAGGAAAAGAGGATCAAAAGAACAAAAAAGAAATGGAACAAATAGAAGACAAATAGTAAGATAAGCACAATATAATTCTATATGTTTAATTTTCTTTAATATTTATTGATAATGTTTTACCATTTCTATGTAGAACCCTTGCACATCTAGTGAAGATTTGTTCCTAGAATTGTTATGTTTTCTGATGCTATTGTAAGAGATATTTTAAAATTTTTATTTCAACATGCTTACAGCCAGATTATAAAATTTAATTGGTTTTGGTCATATTTATATTGTATCTAGAAACTTTGTACATTGACTTATTAATTCTAATAGTGTGTGCATATTCCTTTGGATTTTCTATGTATCAACTGTGTTGTCTGCAAATATTGGTAGTTTTTTCCTTTATAACTTTTATATCATTTGTTTCTTTTTCTTACCTCATTGCATTGGTTGGGACCTCTAGTATAGTGCTTTTTGCAGATAACCTTTATCATATACAGGAAGTGTCCTTCTATTCAAAGCTTTCTTTTCTTAAACCAAGAATGAATGTTGAGTTTTATCAAATGCTTTTCTGCATTTGTAGATAATAATCATATGATTTTTCTCCTTTATTATGTGAAAGTGGAAATTTCTCATTGATTTTAAATGTTAAACTAATCTTGCTTTCTCATGATGTACAATAGTCCCCACTTATCTGTGGAGAATATGTTCCAAGACCCCACCCCAATGGATACCTGAAACTGCAGATAGTACCAAACCCTATGTATACTATATATTTTCGTATGACTACATGCCCATGATAAAGTTTAATTTATAAATTAGGCACGGTGAGAGATTAACAATAACTAACAAAATAGAAAAATTGTAACAATATACTATAATAAAAGTTATGTAAACGTGGTCTCTCTCTCTCAAAATATCTTATTGTATTGTACTCACCCTTCTTTTATTAAGTGAGATGAGACGATGCCTACATGATGAGATGAAGTGACGGAGTAGGATGGTGCAGGATTTCATCACGCTATTCAGAACAACATGCACATTAAAATATGAATTGTTGGCTGGGCATAGTGGCTCATGCCTGTAATCCCAGCACTTTCGGAGGCTGAGGCGGGAGGACCACCTGAGGTCAGGAGTTAGAGACCAGCCTGGCCAACATGGTGAAACCTTGTCTCTACTAAAAATACAAAAATTAACCAGGCATGGTGGCACATGCCTGTAATCCCAGCTACTCGGGAGGCTGAGGCAGGAGAATCGCTTAAACCCTGGAGGTGGAAGTTGCAGTGAGCCGAGATCACGCCATTGCACTCCAGCCTAAGCAACAGAGCAAGACTCCGTCTCAAAACAAACAAACAAACAAAAAACATGAATTGTTTATTGCTGGAAATAAACACATAGTTTATTTCCATTTCATATTTTTGGACCACAGTTTACCGCAGGAAGGTCACTAAAACCATGGAAAGTGAAACCACAGATAAGGGAGGAATACTACAGGATACATTATCTTTTTCATACATTGCTGAATAAGATTGCCAATATTTTGTTTATGGTTTTTGAATCCATGTTCATGGGTGAGGTTTACCTGAAATTTTCCTTTTTTTTTTTTTTTTTTGAGGCAGGGTCTCACTTTGTTGCCCAGGCTGGAGTGCAGTGGTGCGATCTTGGCTCACTGCAACCTCCGCCTCTTGGGCTCAAGTGATCCTTCTGCTTCAGCCTCCCAAGTAGCTGAGGCTATAGGCATGCACCACCACGCCTGGCTAATTTTTGTATTTATTTGTAGAGCTGGGATTTCACCCTGTTGCCCAAGCTGGTCTCAAACTCCTGGGCTCAAGCAATCTACCCACCTCGACCTTCCAAACTGCCTGTAGCATCAGCCACCGTGCCTGGCCGAAATTTTTCTTTTTTGTACTGTCAGGTTTGGCACCAAGTTAATGCTAAGCTAATAAAATGAGTTGAGGGAATGAGGCCTCTTTTTACATGCTTTGAAATAGCTTGCATACAATCAGAATTATTTATTCTTTGAGTGTCTGGAACTTGCTGGTGATGCCAGCAGGGCCTGGAGTTTAATATGTGGGAAGGTTTTAATTTACACATTCAATTTCTTTCATGATTATAGGATTGTTTGGGGTTTCTCTTTTAGTCAGTTTGATTTTCCTGAGAGTGGATCTGTTTCTTAGAAGATTTCAAATTTAGTGACATAAAAATGTTCAACAATGTCCTCTTATTATTTTGTTTCAATATCTGAAGCCTTTATATCAGTATTTCATTCTTGATATTGTTTATTTATGCTTTCTCTCTTTATTTCTTGGTCAGTCTTACCAGAGGTTTGTCATTTTTATTAGTCTTTTCAGAGGAACATTTGGCTTTGCTAATCTTCTCTGTTGTGTTTATTTTCCATTTCATTAATTTCTATGCTTCTCTTTATTTCTTTTCCTACCTTCCTTGAGTTTATTTTGCGGATGTGTTTCTAACTTCATAAAATGGATGTTTAGTTCATTAGTATTTAGTTTTTTTCTTTTCTTTTTTTTTTTTTGAGACAGAGTTTTGCTCTTGTTGCCCAGGCTGGAGTGCAGTGGTGGGATCTCGGCTCACCGCAACCGCTGCGTCCCAGGTTCAAGTGATTCTCCTGCCTCAGCCTCCCGAGTAGCTGGGATTACAGGCGCATGCCACCACACCCGGCTAGTTTCGCATTTTTAGTAGAGGTAGGATTTCTCCATGTTGGTCAGACTGGTCTTGAACTCCTGACCTCAGATGACCCGCCCACTTGGCCTCCCAAAGTGCTGGGATTACAGGCATGAGCCACCTCATCCAGCCTTCTTTTCTTTTTTTTTTTTAAACATAGCCTTTTGGGCCATAAATTTTCCTCAGAATTGTTTCATCTATCCCAAAAGTTTTGCTGTGTATTTTCATTACAGTTCCATACTCAATATTTTCTAATTTCTGCTGTTTTCTTCTTTGAGCCCCTGGTTATTTAAACACAGGTTTCTTAATTTATAAGTATATGTGGATTTTCTATTAACTATCTGTTACTGATTTCTACCTTAACTTCATTGTTGTCAGAGAATGTATTCTATATGATTTCAATACTTAAAAAAATATGAGATTTGCCTTATGACCTGGTATATCAGCAACTTTTGTACATATTCCACGTGTGCTTGAAAAGCATGTGGTTCTGCAGTTGTTGGGTATGGTGTTCTAAATATGTCTGTGATGGCAATGAAAACGCGCCACTCAGCTCTTCTGCTAAATATGCGTAGAGTGGTCATGAACGTGTGCAACTCAGCTCTCCTGCTATGGGGTGCACAGTTGACTGGCAGCCCAACCACTATTCCTTTGGATCCCACAATGCATTTGTGCTGAGACCACTCTTCCTCTGAGCTGCTTCCAGCTGGTGGAGCTGAGCTTGTCGTGGTTACTAGTGCAGGCCCATTCCTGTGGGATTTGAGACTTTTTAAATGGGGAACTTTGGTTCAAAGGCACCCCGTCAGCCTGGCCATGCCGTTTATAGAATTGCACTGTAGTCTGAGACTCTACCTACTCAAGTGTTCTTCCTTTTCCCACTCCTTTCAGATTAGTATTGTGGGCAGAAGGCTCTCTCCGCCTGCTACTGCTTCCTTTCCTTTATCCTTCGTGGGCAGTTTCCCCAAGACACCTCTGGCATGTCTAATCTCATCTTGGCATCTGTTTCCTTAATTGATATAATGTCCCTTTGGTCAGTTGTACTGCATGGGTTGTTCAAATCTTCTGTATCCTTACTGATGTTTTTTCCTGTTTGTTCTGTTTGTTCTACCAGTTACTGGAAGAGGTGTGTTAAATGCCCCACCGTGGTTCCTGATTTGTTTATTTCTTTTGGTAATTACCAATTTTTGGGAGATATGTGTATATATATATATATGCATACATAATTTCAGACCTTATCCTCCATGCAGAATTTGTGCTTAATATATTTCAAAAGTTATTGAGTATGTAAATTTAAAATAGTCTGCGTTGAACTGACTTGTTTAACGTCTTGAAGTGACATCTGTCTCCAGCAATGCTTTTTGCTTTAAGTCTACTTTGCTCATTAACATAGCTAAACCCAGTACACATTTTCTTAGTACATCTTTTTCCCCCCTTTTGCTTTTAGACTCTCTGTATACTCTTGTTTGAGATATGTTTCTTATGAACAGCATATAGTTTGATTTTTAAAAAATTCATTCTGACAAGCTTTGTATTTTAGATGAAACATCTAATTCATTTATATTTGTCATTATTTTTCATATTTCTGGTTCTATAGCTATTATACCTTTTCTTTTACTACTATTTTCCCACAAGTTCCGTTCTTTCTCTACTTTCTTGCCCTCTTTTGGATTGATTTGTTGTTTTTTCCATTTCCACTTTTTCCCTCCACCGATTTGAGAACTGTTCCTATTCTGTAAATGGAATCTCTAGAAATAGCAGCAAATAACTTAGCAAAATCAAAGTTACTTAGCAATTCTACTCTTTTTCGGAAAAATATGAAATCTTACAACTTCCACTTATGCCTTCCTGATACATATGCTGTTATTGTTGTGCATTTAGTTCTATCAACTTTTCTTTCAAAAGCCCACAGGTCTATTACTATTGCTTTAAATGTTCAATGTTTCACCTATTTTCTCACGTTTTTGTGTTTTATTTCCTCTTGTTCTCTACACCTTCCATCTGAACTAGCTTTTCTTCTGCCAGAACTGAAGGTTTGTTAGTAGCAAGTTGTCTCAGTTTTTGTTTGCCTGAAAATGACTTTTCCTCCTTAATTATGAATATAGAGTTGAAAATGAACAATCATCTTCTCTCAGCACATTGAAGATATCATACATTGTCTTTTGATTTCAGTTGCTGCTAATGAGTAGTAAATTGTCTGAAACTCTTTTTTTTTTTTTTTTTTTTTTTTTTGAGACAGAGTCTCGCTGTCGCCCAGGCTGGAGTGCAGTGGTACGATCTCGGCTCACTGCAAGCTCTGCCTCCTGGGTTCACGCCATTCTCCTGCCTCAGCCTCCCAAGTAGCTGGGACTACAGGCGCCCGCCACCACGCCTGGCTAATTTTTTGTATTTTTAGTAGAGATGGGGTTTCACCGTGTTAGCCAGGATGGTCTCGATCTCCTGACCTCGTGACTCGCGCGCCTCAGCCTCCCAAAGTGCTGGGATTACAGGCGTGAGCCACCGCGCCCGGCCAGTTGTCTGAAACTCTTTTAAAAATAATCTGTCTTTTCTCTTTCACTGTTATTAAGATATTCTTTTTGTCTTTGGTGCTCTTCAACTTCCTTATGATAGAGATAAATGCTAGCTAGCTAAATAGTTAGCTATTTATATATTTCCCATGTTATTATTCCAGTAAATCTGTCCCCTGAGTTCTTTTTTTCTAGAAGTTCTTTAGATTCTTTTTCAAAATCACTTGTTTTCTTGGTTTCTTTTTCTTGCATACATTTTCATGCATGATTTTTATTTTTATTAAATGTATGAAACGTGGTTATTTAAAAGTCTTTGTCTTATTTCAAGATCTGAAGTTTTTGCAGGATTGTTCTAGCTATCTGCTGCTTCTTGCACTTAGTTCTTAAGTGCCCTATTTTATTGTGTAGTTAGTTTCTTTCTCTCTCTCTCTCTGTCATTTAACTTTAAACTGATCGTTTTCCTTGACATTTTATGTGTGGGAATACTTTGAAGTCTGGGATAAATTTGGCTTCCTCTATAAAGGATTCACTTTTGCTTCTGCCAGGTTCTGGAGGCATTACTATTTCTGGGATCACTCCAGTTACATTCTCCACTTGGTCTATCCAGACCACCCAGAGTGTGGATTTTTTGCTATAAACTGTGTCATGGACAGCTTGTGGTTTGAATGTTTAATGAAGATTCTTGGCACGTGTGTCTACACACACACACAAACACACACAAAGACACACACATAAACATACGCACCCGTCTTACCCTCTTCAGTGCAAGTGTGAGGCAGATTTCCCCTGCAGTCTTCAAGAGAATGTGGGAAATATTCCTTTTTTTTTTTTTTTTGAGACAGAGTTTTGCTCTTGTTGCCCAGGCTGGAGTGCAATGGCGCGATCTTGGCTCACTGCAACCTCCACCTCCCGGGTACAAGTGATTCTCCTGCCTCAGCCTTCCCAAGTAGCTGGGATTACAGGCACTTGCCATCACATCCAGCTAATTTTTGTAGTTTTAGTAGAGACGGGGTTTCACCATGTTGACCAGGCTGGTCTCAAACTCCTGACCTCAGCTGATCCACCCACCTTGGCCTCCCAAAGTGCTGGGATTACAGGCGTGAGCCACCGCGCCCGGCCCGAATGTGGGAAATGATTCTAAATTTCCCCTTACACAAAGGGGATAGCCTTTGGAAGCATCCCAGCTTTATGGTGGAAGACTACTTATTAAACTCCTCATCTTGGTCAGACGGTGGGCTTTGTCTCCTTTTTCACAGTCTTGTGAGGCCATGAATACCAAAGCTCAAATTCAGCAGGTTTAGCAAATGCCTTTGGAACACACTGCTCTACCCACATCTCTCAACTCCTCCGCTAAATCCCTGGACTAAGAATTGTTAATTTTTCTGCTTATTCACTGATGCTCTTAAATTATTTTTAATCCAGAATTTTCAGTTATTTTCAATAAGTATATTGATTCACTTGTCTTGTTTCCAGAAATGGAAATCAATTTTATTTAAAAAAAAGACTCATGTTTTATAATTCAACAGTCTTCATCTAAATAGTACCAATGTACAGTGTCCACTGAAAATCCACTGTAATGTTAATGGATTAATCGTACTGTGTATTGGCAAAGCTCTTTTAACTTTTCAAATGGTTTTCACATGTATCTGTGGTTCTCAAGGGGGGGTGGCACTGCCCTTCTGGGGAGTTTTGAAAATTTGAAGGAGTTGTTTAGATTGTCATTATGGATGGGAGCCATTATCAGCATTTAGTGGGGAGCCAAAGATGCTAGACTCCTACAGTGCCTAGGGCAGTCCTGCCCAAAGAATAATTGCACTATGTCTCATATGACTTTTCAGTATCCCCTGGTCGTTCAGAGACTGAATATCATACCTTGTCCTGTGTCATAGCATAGGGGCTTATTTTAATTCTTCTTTTTAAATTTTATTTTATATTTATTTATTTATTTATTTTGAGATGGAGTTTCGCTCTTGTTGCCGAGGCTGGAGTGCAATGGCAAGATCTCGACTCACTGTAACCTCCGCCTCCTGGGTTCAAGCGATTCTCCTACCTCAGCCTCCCAAGTAGCTAGGATTACAGGCATGTGCCACCACACCTGGCTAATTTTTTATATTTTTAGTTGAGACAGGGTTTCTCCATGTTGGTCAGGCTGGTCTTGAACTCCTAACCTCAGGTGATCTGCCTGCCTCGGCCTCGCAAAGTGCTGGGATTACAGGCATGAGACACTACACCCGGCCTATTTTGTTTTGTTTTTGTGGAGACAGGGTGTCTCTGTGTCACCAAGCCAGAGTGCAGTGGCGTGATCAGAGCTCACTGCAGCCTCAAACTCCTGGACTCATGCGATCCTCCCACCTCAGCCTCCAAGTAGCTAGGACTATAGGCATGTGCCACTATGACCAGCTAATTAAAATATATATATATATATATATATAGTAGAGATGGGGGTCTCACTATGTTGCCTAAACTGGTCTTGAACTCCTGGGCTCCAGTGATTCTCCTACCTCGGCTCCCCAAAGTGCTGGGATTACAAGCATGAGCCACTGTGCCTGGCCATGCTTCTCTTCTTAATAAGGACCAGTTTATTTGTGAGATCTTCTTCTTCCTCAATTTTTCCACTTTGATAATTTTTAATTTGTCTTGGCATGTTATTCTTACTTCAATTAAGATTATATCTCTCTTGTTTCTTATCATATGCAAACAAGCCTGGTTTGTTTTCATTTATCCTAACAGGGTCATTGTGGTAAACACCTGTACCTCTGCTCCTTGATTTCCTTAAGTTCTAAATCCAAGCTAATATGTTCACTATAACTAGTTGCTATCATTTCACTCCTTCAGTGTGTCTTCTAATGGAATCATGCCAAGGCAGTCACAGGTTGAAACACAAATTTGTATGTATCTATCTACCCTTTATACTATACCTTGGACATCATTTTTGGAGGAATTATGTTTGTAGGTATATTGTCTCTGAATTTAATTTCAGGATAGTGAAAGAGGCCTTTACAGAATATATGTTTAGAAATTAGGTCTGGCTGGGCACCGTGGCTCATACCTGTAATCCCACCACTTTGGGAGGCCAAGTTGGGTGGATCACTTGAGGTCAGGAGTTTGAGACCAGCCTGGCCAACATGGTGAAACTTCAACTCTACTAAAAATACAAAAATTAGCCAGGTATCATGGCAGGCACCTGTAATCCCATCTACTTGGGAGGCTGAGGTGGGAGGCTCACTTGAGCCTGGGAGGTGGATGTTGCAGTGAGTTGAGATGATGCCACTGCAATCCAGCCTGGGCAACAGAGCAAGACTCCATCTCAAAAAAAAAAAAATTAGGTCTGATAGGGTCTAATAGGGTTAAGAACACAGACATATTTGTTTCCTTTCATTCTTCTAAAAACTCTATTAGGTAGATACTTTTATTTATTTTTTTGATAGGGGAGGAGACTTAGGCTTAGAAAGGCAAAATAACTTGTCCAAGGTCTCTGAGATCTTTAATTAGGCTTGATTACAAGGTGGCTGACACCCTGCATCCCACTACTGATGTCTTGCAAAATGTCCATTTATTCTGTCAATGAGTATGCATGGTGCAGCTGTGAGAAGGGGACGGTGCTGGATGCTGTGTAGAAGGCAGGAATACATAAATCATAGTCCCCACTCTCCAAGAGAGGAGAGAAGATTTGCTAGAAGCCCAGAGGCCAAGTACAACCCAGCAGCATCATTGTCACCAGAGTAGCACAAAAGCAGGAGGCCACTCTGCTGAAGAGACATAGGAAGGAGGAGTACATGGAAGAAGTACACTGGCTGGAGGCTTTGGGATGGGTGGAAATTGGACAGGGTGAGGAGAGGCAGGATGGGCTGAGGAGGAGGGAATTGGGCATAACTCATTTTGCTTAAGCAAAGGCAGACCAGTTTTCCTGGAGCACCCAGGTTAGACTGTGACATAATCAAATTCCTGAGAACAGAATGACTGTAAGACAAGCATCCAAGTTGATATCACAGGTCACCAGATATACATCAAAGAGAGGATGAGGAAGCAGACAGGGTAGCACAATAACACACTAGATGGCAAATAATTTTGTACTTTTATGACAAACTAAGATTTAAGGGTGTTCTTTGCCACATTGTTTATGCTAGGGAAGCATTAGAATCCACAGAAATGTCCAGAAATAAGAAAATGAGTGCACAGTTATGCTACATTCAGCTATTTAGCATACTATTTATTTAGCCTGGTTTCATTAACAAGTCAAAGTTATACACAAAGAAAGTGGGGAGTGGGAGAGGTTGGTTAGGGGCTGGAACAAGATACTGTTGCAACCTCAAAGGGACATCAGAGACACAGTCCATTGAAATGCATGGTTCTTGATTGGATCTTGGTTTGAATAAACCATCTATAAAAGAAATTGTGGAAAACAAGTGAAAATTTCTATATGGAGCAAGTATTAGGTGATATTAAGAAATTATTGTGGGCTAGGTGTGGTGGCTTATGCCTGTAATCCCAGCACCTTGGGAAGCTGAGGCGGGCAGATCACTTGAGGTCAGTTCAAGACCAGCCTGGACAACATGGCAAAACCCCGTCTCTATAAAAATACAAAAATTAGCCATGCGTGGTGGCACATGCCTGTAGTCCCAGCTACTCAGGAGGCTGAGACATAAGAATCGCTTGGACTTGGGAGATGGAGGTTGCAGTGAGCCAAGGCTGAGCAACTGCATTCCAGCCCGGGTGACAGAGCAAGACTCCGTCTCAAAAAAATAAATAAATAAATAAAATAAAAAAGAAGAAGAAGAAGAAGAAATTATTGTGAATTTTGAAGTTATGTAGGAAAATATCCCTTTTGGGATGTATATGGATGTGTTTAGAACTAAAATGTCATGATGTCTGCAATTTACTTAAAAATACTTTAGCAACGAAGTAGATGAAGTCAATACATCAAATGTTAACAGTTGTTATCTAGGAGATGGGTATGGAGGTGTTCATTATCCTACTTTTTCTACTTTTCTATCTATGGTTAAAAATTTCCATAATAAAAAGTACAAAGAAAAAAAAGAGAAAGAAGAAAATAATGTTTATAAATAATTTTAATGATATAGAAAAATGCTATGATATAATGTTAGATAACAGAAAAGTAAGAATCAAAATTTTTGTATATAAAATTTTGATTCTTATATAAAACTTATATATAAAATTTTGTATATACAGCATATATATTTTTTGTACATTCAGTAGTATACAATATGGTCTTAACATTGCTTTAAAAATGAATACATGCAAGTTATGAAACACTCACCAAGGGCCAGGTCCTGGGGATGATGTTGGTATTAGACTGTTCTCGCACTGCTGTAAAAAACTACTTGAGACTGGGTAACTTATAAAGAAAAGAGGTGTAATTGGCTCACAGTTCCACAGGCTGCACAGGAAGCATGGCTGGGGAGGCCTCAGGAAACTTACAATCATGGCGGAAGGTGAAGAGGAAGGAGGCACATCTTACATGGCCGGAGCAGAAGGGAGAGCGAAGGGGGACATTCTACACACTTTCAAACAATCAGATTTCGTGAGGACTCACTCACTATAATGCAAACAGCAAGAGGGAGATCTGGTCCCCATGATCCAATCACTTCCCACTAGGTCCCTCCTCCAACATTGGGGATTACAATTCAACATGACGTTTGGGTAGGGACACAGAGCCAAACCATATCAATGTTTAATACACATTGTAAATAATTTCCCCTGACCCCATCAGCTGGTCAACAATGGAGCCAAGACTTGAACCCAGACTCAGCCCATTCCAAAACCCATGCTTTTTCCCTACACCAGGAGTTGGCAGGCTCTCTTGGTAAGGGGCCAGATAGTAAATATTTTTTGGTTTTGAGGACCATATGGTCTCTGTTACAACTACTCAATGATCCTATTATAGCAGGAGAACAACCATAGATAATGCACAGCTGAATGTGTGTGGCTGGCTTCCAATAAAACTTTATTTACAAAAACAGGTGATGGGCCAGATTTAGCCTGGGGCTACAGTTTGCCCACTCCTGCCCTATGAACATGATGCTGCCTTTCAAAGCATTCAACACACACATACATACAGACACAACCAGAGAACAGGGAAAAAAATCATGCTTCATCATCATTCTTTCCGTCATACTTTTCTGTATTTCCCAAATTTTCTAACATGTTCTGTTACTTGTATGTATTACTCTTATATATATGTATTTATTTTTACAACTTCTTTGATTTATTTTCTGGGAGGAGAAATTTTCTATAATGCATTTACATAGTCCCACATTGAAAGGACACAAAGGCTGAATTGTGAAAAGTCTCCTTCCCACCTATGTACCAAGCCACCTCTGTCCCTTCCCCACAGGAAACCAATGTTATTCCACCTTTGTATTCTTCCAGAGGTTATGTTACCCACATGCAGCCAAGTTAGCAGGGCCACCACTGTGTTGCACGACTCCAAGAGACATCATTTATATTGAGCTCCTGGGATGCCATTGACATGGAATACAATGGAATTGTGCCCCCTGGAGTTGTGTAATGCAGCAGCCTCACCAAAGATGTGTGTGTGTGTGTATCTATACACTTATAAATATATGTAGAGATATATATGTGCATTTTTTCTATTGTCCCCTTTTTTCAACCGAAATTAGCATATTATATACAATGCTCTGCATCTGACTTTTTTTCACTTAGTAATATATTTTCATACTCATTTGATGTCAGTTTATAAAATGTCCTCATTCTTTTTGATGATGATGATGATAACGGTCTTGGTGTGGCATCACAAAGGAATAGTAAGTGACCATTGTCATTTGCATTCCAGGGATTGTTCTAAGCATTTGCATGTATGTCATTCATTCCTGAGCGCTCACAGCGACCCCATGAGATAGGCACAGAGAGATGAATGTACTGACCCACAGTCACAGCTGGTATGTGCTCATCCTCTGAGATTAAAAAAGAACTCTTTCCTGGTTCCTTCTAGTACTTGGATGGGTTGTGCTGTACATTCATATCTTTTCTCCATTTGGAATTCTTCCTGCAGTAACTATGAGATGAGGATCCAACCTTGTTTTTCCTTGACGGCTCCTGTTATTCCCAGCACCATTTCCCCACTGTCTCCAGATGCCACCTTTCCCACACGTGAAAGTCTTGAAGGATTTGGGCCTATTGCTAGACTTTCTTTCTGTTTCATTGTTCTGTCCCTGTCATCAAGTGCCAGTGCCATACTCTTAATTCCTGAGGTTTTAGAATCTGTGCTAATATCTATCTGGTAGAGTTTTGTCTCTTCATTACTTCCTTTTTTCAGAAATATCCTGGATAGTCTTGGCTTGTTTATTTTTCCACATTTTTTTATTGTGGCAAAATATACATTGCATAAAATTTACCATTTTAACCATGTTAAAGTGTACAATTCAGTGATATTAACTACATTCACACTGTTGCTTTACCTCCACCACTATGCATTTCCAGGGCATTTAAATCTATTTCCAGGCTGGGCATGGTGGTTCATGCCTGTAATCCCAGCACTTTGGAGGCCAAGGCAGACGGATCACTTGAGGTCAGGAGTTCGAGACTAGCCTGATCAACTTGGTGAAACCCCATCTCTACTAAAAATACAAAAATTAGCCGAGCGTGGTGGTGGGTGTCTGTAATCCCAGCCACTTGGGAGGCTGAAGCAGGAGCATCGCTTGAACCTGGGAGGCAGAGGTTGCAGTGAGCCGAGATCGCGCCATTGCACTCCAGCCTGGGTGACAGAGAGAGACTCCATCTCAAAAAGTAAAATAAAATAAATAAATCTTTTTCCAGAACTTTAAAAAATTATCACTTCTCAGCCTTTTGGCTAAGATCTAGTGCAGAACTTTTTTTTATCATTCCAAACTGAAATTCTATACCCATTAAACACTAACTCCCATTCTCCTCTTCCCCAAGTCCCTGGCAGACACCATTCTGTCTGTAGGAATTTGACTACTCTGGGTAGCTCATATAAGTGGAATTGTATAATATTTATCTTCTGGTATCTGGCCTATTTCACTTAGCATAGTGTCTTCAAGGCTCATCCACACCCACATCATAGCATGCATGTATCACTCCTTTATTCCTTTTTATGGCTCAATAATATGACATTGTATATATGTACCACCTACATGTATTTGTTTATCAGTTCATCTGTTGATGGACACTTGGATCTTGGGTTGTTTCCACCATTTGGCTGTTGTCAATAATGCTGCTATGAACACTGGTGTACTCCAGATTAATTTCAGAGTCAGTTTGTCCAGGACCAAACAAAACATTCTTCTATTACTTTTATAATTAATTACCCTCTCTCTTCCCCAGTTTCCCCTCATGCCTCCCAATGGTCATTCATTATCTTGTTCAATCCCACCATGTCCCAAATACCTTTCTGGATGTATCGTCCATCACTGCAGTGCCGCCTGTGGTTCTGCCTGCCCTTGCCTGCCTTCCCCTTCCTGGCAAAGCTGTGCAGCTGCTCTCCAGGCATTTACTTGGAAAACCACTTTCCTTTGCTTGCTGGCTTCATTGGTCCTGAGGGACTTTACTGGAACTTCTGGTAATAAATTGCTCTCCTTGCACCTACCTGCAGACCCTACCTGCACACCATACCTGCCTCCAGCCTAATAGGGCTCTCAGGCTCCTCAAACAAGCCCTAGCTTGCCTGCCCCGGAAGGCCGTCCTTGCCAGCTACCTCCAGCACTGGTCCCTCTGGGGAATCTTTCTGCCTCTCTTGTCATAACTTCAGGCTGCTGGCCCCCTTTCCCCTGCCACTTTGCCCCTCCATCCTGTTTGAGAGACACCTTTGCTCTTTCCTGATCCGTCTGTGGCTATCCTCAGCCTGGGCACAGGTGGCACACCTCTCACTTCACCACCCTCTGCATGTAGCACACTGTTTTCCATATAATGGGTGCTGGTTTGAATTGGGTTAAATCAAGATCATCTCCCTCTGCAGGCTTAGGAGCAAGTAAAGCCACCAAAGCCCTCCTAGGCACAGGACAATCTTGCCGCCACTCCCACCTTCCTGGCAGCTCATGGTAGACCTCAGGGAAGTGTAAATAACACCATCCTGTTGGAGACCTGAGACATCCAGGCACAGCCTGCTCCCCTGAAGGTCCAGCTTGTATTCTGATCCTGGCTACCTGCAAGGTCCCCTATATGTGCTGGGTCCCTGTGCCTGACCCACCACTTCCCAGTCCAACTCTGTGATGAGTTCTGACAGCACGTGGGGAGTGGGTTACAAACGGAATCTAATTCATGCCTGGCTCACTGTGTGGTCTGCTCTTCACCCTTCAGTTGCAGCTCTTGCCAAAAAGGTCTCTGTGGCCTGATTTTTTGTGAACATGTGCATATTTGTGTGTTTCATTGCATTTCATGTTCATCTTAATTGTTTCTTTCTCTTTATTTCTAAGCATTTAAAATTCACTTATTCAACAAATGTTTTCTGGGCACTTACTTTGTGCTGGGCTTGTGCCGCAAATAAGACAGGCAGGCCGGGTGCGGTGGCTCACGCCTGTAATCCCAGCACTTTGGGAGGTCGAGGCGCGTGGATCACGAGGTCAGGAGATCAAGACCATCCTGGCTAACACGGTGAAACCCCATCTCTACTAAAATACAAAAAAAAATTAGCCGGGCGTGGTGGCGGTTGCCTGTAGTCCCAGCTACTCGGGAGGCTGAGGCAGGAGAATGGCATGAACCTGGGAGGTGGAGCTTGCAGTGAGCCGAGACCATGCCACTGCACTCCAGCCTGGGCGACAGAGCGAGACTCTGTCTCAAAAAAAAAAAAAAAATAAGACAGGCAAAGTCTCTTCTCTCTTGGATAGGGGGTGAGAAGCAGGCAATTAACAAGGAAACGGAAATTAGCACAATAATTTCAGAATGAAAAGTGCTAGGAAGAAGAAAAAATAGAATAACATGACAGAAAATGATTTGGGAATAGGTGGAAAATATTTTAGATTTTGGTATTAAATTTCTCTTCTCCCTAGACTTTACAGACAGTTGTTAAAGACAGAGGGAAACTTTCCTACATCAATGAGTCCACCTTGTAATTTAAATAATTGCCTTTTTAATAGGTCTCTTTACTTAGTTGATACTTGAATGTTGAGCTTTTTAAAAATAAGCTGTTTTTTGGGAGAGAATTATAGAAATTTAAAGTTTATTCATTCAACAAATACTTGTTGATCTCCTACCACATGTTGGCATTGTTCTAGGTGCTGGAGGTACGGTAAAGGGTGAAACAGATGAGGCCTTGTTCCATGGAGTTTCCAGACAATTCTCTAGAAAGAAGTAAACAAAATAACTTCACATGGTGTTGGGTCCTATGCAGGAAATAAATAAAGCAATGGGTAGGGAGGAAACTTTAGAGAGACTGGTCAGAGAAAGCCTTTGTGAGGAGGTGGAATTGAAAGAGGATGAAGATACAGAGAAAAGGGAACGTCATACATTGTTGGTGGGAATGTAAATTAGTACAGCCTCTATAGAAAACAGTATGGAGATTTCTCAAAGAACTAAAAATAGAACTACCATTTGATCCAGCAATCCCACTACTGGTAACCTTTAACAGCATATACCCAAAGGAAAGAAATCAGTATATCAAAAAGATACCCACACCCGTATGTTTATCGTAGCACTATTCACAATAGCAAAGATATGGAATCAACCTAAGTGTCCATCAACAGACGACTGGATAAAGAAAATGTGATACATGTACACAATAAAGTACTACTCAGTCATTAAAAAAATCAAACAGCAGCAATATGGATGGAATTGCTGGAAGACATTATCCCCAGGTGAAACAAGCCGGAGACAGAAAGACAAACACTGCGTGTTTTCACTTATAAGTGGGAGCTAAATCATGTGTACACATGGATGTAGGGTGTGGAATAACAGATAATGGAGACTTGAAAGAGTGAGGGGGCCGGGCACGGTGGCTCATGCCTGTAATCCCAGCACTTTGGGAGGCCGAGGTGGGTGGATCATCTGAGGTCAGGAGTTTGAGACCAGCCTGGCCAACATGGTGAAACCTTGTCTCTACTAAAAATACAAAAATTAGCCGGGCATGGTGGTGTGTGCCTGTAATCCTAGCTACTCAGGAGGCTGAAGCAGGAGAATAGCTTAAACCCGGGAGGTGGAGGTTGCAGTGAGCCGAGATCACGCCACTGCACTCCAGCCTGGGCAACAAGAGCAAAACTCGGTCTTGAAAAAAAAAAAAAAAAAGAAAGGGTGAGAGGATGGGGGAAGTGAATGATGAGAGACTACTTAATGGGTACAATGTATTTGAGTGATGAATACCCTAAAAACCCTGATTTTACCACTATGTGATCTATGCATGTAACAAAATTATACACGTAACTCATAAATTTACATAAATAAACTAAAAAAAAATTTTTAAGTTAGCAAACAACTTTTTTAAAAGAAGAATAAGCAGATACCCCACATAGTGAGTAGACAAAGAACATCCCAGGCAAAAGGAACAAACAGCATATGCAAAGGGCTTGAAGAAGGAAACAGCTTGTTTTGTTTAAGAAATGATAGAAGGCTGGGCGTGGTGGCTCACGCCTGTAATCGTAGCACTTTGAGAGGCCAAGGAAGGTGGATTGCTTGAGCCTAAGAGTTTGGGACCAGCCTGGGCAACGTGGCAAAACCGCCAAAATTAACCGGGCTTGGTGGCATGCAGCTGTAGTCCCAGCTACTCAGGAGGCTGAGGTGGGAGGATCACCTGAGCCCAGGTAGTCAAGGCTGTGGTGTGCCGTGATCATGCTACTGCACTCCAGCCTGGATGACAGAGTGAGAACCTGTCTAAAAAAAAAATTAATTAATTAAAAAAAATGAAAGAGATGATAGAAGATGGTGGTGTAATGTGAGGTTGGAAAAGCAGACCTAGAACATACCACGGAAGGTCTTTTAGGTGACAGCAAGGGGGTTCGATGCAGTGGGAAACCGCTGGAGGGATCTGACCTGCATCCCATAAAGACCTCTTTGGCTACTGTGAGGGAAACAGACATTTGGGGAGGTTCCAGAAGTCAAGGTAGAGGAAGAGCTAGTCTATAAGGCGGACCGCCTTTGTGAAAAATCAACCTATGAAAGAAGCCAACATACAAAAGATACACTGGAAGTGATCAAAGACTTCCAAGAGCAGCCGGGAGGTGGGATCTCAAGTCCAGATGTTGAATGAGTTGGGCGATTGTATGGGACAGAACCAGAAGCTGATGAGGGGCCCAGGATGCAGATCAAAGAGACAGGATGAGCAGGCAAATGCCATTTCTTTTCATTCCGCCTATTTTGTTTGAGTCACCAGTTTGGTAAGGGGAGAGTTTCAACCATCTGCAAGTAATCCAAATGCTTTTACTAACCTGCCTACCCATCCACACCCCCACCAAAAAAAAAAAAAAAAAAAGAAAGAAAGAAAAATAAGAAGCCAACCCCAGAGCTTGTACGCCTGCATTCTCCACAATCATTTCTCTGTGTTACAGCTCTTGTCATCTTACATTATACATGAATAACTAATCAACCAAACACAAACCCACTGATGAAAAAAAACGCATGTTGGATCTAGAATGTGAGCAGGGTAAAGAGTAATATTAATTTCACTGGCAAATAACAAAATGGGAGCAAACATGAGGGATGTTAAGACAAGACTTGTGTTTTTGAATGCTTCTGGGAATGGAAACTCTCCAAGAATCAAGGGAAAGGGGAAGAAGGTTGGACATATTTGGAGTGCACTAACACCAATTCTTTTTTCTTCTGGTATGCATATGTGACTATATGCAACATCATCCTGGGTCAGGCCAACTGGTCATTTAAACCACCATGCTGTCTGCCTCACCTAGTCGAACAGTTCATATAACGATCTTCCACTATTCCTTAATGGACATACAGGTGTTAGTCTTAATGCACCAACCAATATTGCGATAGGCTGGAACAAAACCTTTTGCTCTTTGAATGTCCACAGTGAGTAACACTATGCTAGGTATGTAGTAGGTGCTCAATAAATGTATCTTTCACACACTTCCTAAATGAAGTCTATTTCTTCCTTCATCGTTTTCCTGAAAGATCTTCCTTGACCACTAAGGATGAACTCCTCATCTCCATATCCAGTGAGTGGTTTAGAAATGTTTTAGTCTTCCTCCTCCTTGACTTCATAATGGCATCTGACACTGCTGTGACACTTCAGTTGTCTTCTGTGACTCTGAACTTTTCTGGTTCTAATCTTTTCTCCCTGATGGCCTCTCTACCCTGACCTCCAATGATTTCTTTTCCTGTTTCTGCACTCAAAAGTCCATATTCCACAAGGACTCTGCTTTTCTGTCTTGTCACTCTTTATGAGAAATTAATTGTATCTCATTTCAAATCAATGCATGTATCTATCATCCTCTGTCACATTACACGCAAAGTATCTGCTTATGGACCTGTCTGTCCAACTAGACCTCAAGCTCCTCAAAAACAGATCCCTCACTGCGTTCGTCTCTGTGCCTCCAGTACCTGGCACAGAGCTGGACTCTCAGTGAATGCTCCATACACACGGGCCCAACTGATCCATTCTCAAATTATGCTCGGAGTTGGTAGATTGGGCAGAAATTATTACCCCCATTATATAGAGAGGGGGCCCCAACGCTCAAGGAGGTAAAGCAAACATTAGAAACATGATTCCTGCGACTGGCTGTGGAGACTCCATGTAATAATCATTCTGGTATTGCCAATTGCAAAAGGACTGTAAAGCTAATAGAGATGCTGTCTAAATACCGACATCCAATCCTTTCATGCTCTTCTGAGCAGGCTTGAATTTTCCAGTGCCTCTCTTAAAATACAGCCCGCAGGACTGAGCATAAAACTGCATGTGGCCTGACCTGCCAGCACGCACTGGGAGTATTGCTTCCCTCCTTCCACACTCTGCTGTGCTATTAATAGAGCCTCAGATTGCATTAGGGTTCTCAACAGCCTCCTCGCGCTGTAGGTTCACATCAAGCTGGTGATCAGCTAACCCCCCGGGTCTTTCTCATGCAATGCCTTCTGTCAGGCCAGGCCTCCCCAGCAGCCACTTGGGCAATGAATGTTTTTGAATGCTCATGATTATTTGTGACTTAGACTAGAAGGTACAACACCAGATCATGCCCTTCTTTCTCATGTGGCATTTTGCTGAGTGGGTGATGGGGTCTTAGGGGTCCTGTTCAGGACCCAGAGCTGTGGCCAGCCACTGGGGGCCACCAGCATCATCGGACCCACAAAAGTAAGAGGATGATGGCGAAATTAATTTTCTGGCTCACTTCAAATTATTCTTATGTTCATCCCTACTCCTCTTGGATTAGGTCCTTTCTTGGTCTTGTCCTAATGCTGGGTGTTTGTATGCACAGCCTCTTTTCCCTCCCACCCATGGACACAGCCACATTTTGATTTCTCATGCCCTTTCCAAATAGTAGTAGTATTTTTAGCATGAATATCTTGCTCAGAAATTGGCTGTACAGTCTATCCCCTATTGTCTTCACATCTAATACTTTTCTTTTTTCCCTCTGCCTCTCCTATGCATCAATACCACGTTTGGCTAAATAGATTTGATTTTGACCTATTTGAATTCTCCCTTCACAGATGACAGCCCTTTCTCCCTCTCCTTCCTTCCCTTCAATTAGTTTTTTCAGCCACTTGGAATTAGCTGATGGGTAATTGTAGAAATTGCAACGTGGGCTACTGTGGTGGCTCTCAATGTCAACTCCAGGAAACCTCTGAATCTGGGGGGCTCTGGTTTCAGAATCTGATAGCCAGGCCCTGAACTCTGGAATGTGGGGCTGTGACATGAGATATAGCTTCTCTTTGCTCGGCCACTAGAGGGAACTGAAATGTGGGGCGCAAGAAGGCGTTTCCTCTGTTCGCCAGACGAGGGCGCTCATACCCATGGTCCTCCAAAGTTGGAATTTCTCGCCCCAAAACAGATCTTGTCGGGTTGGCCTCCTTGTAACCCAAACATACAATGGGATGACATTACAGCTGTGCTACTGATTGCTGCTTTGACCGCCTCCTATGCTGTGTAAATGGCCAAAAGCAAAGAATTATTAAAAAGCAGGCCCAATGTTGTCCAAGCTCACGTGTGGTTTGTGGGTCTATGTGTTTGCTGCTGGCAAATTCGCAAGCAGATGGGACTCCAAGGCAAGGCGTGGAAGTGATGATGGGAACGTTGGAAGTTCACAGCCATAACTTGTAGAGTGTGTGAGGCCGGGTGCGCGGACCCTGTGTATCTGCAGCTGCGATACTTAGATTTCAGTTTGGCAAGGCAGGTCACGGTGGAGATGGGGCAAGCTGCAAGGGTGGTGGAGAGGAGGAAGGGAAGGTGACAGTGGCCCTCTGTCAACTGTTTCCAGGTGGAGTTGAAAGGTGTAATCATTTTCTTCTGGGGGCCTTGGCACCTTTCATCAAGACGAAGTTGGTGACTGGTTTAAAAAGATTTAAAAAATTAAGCTCGAGAGGCCAAAGGAGAAAATGGTTTCCAGGTGGAAAGGGCTTGACAGAATGGTGCTCTTGTGCCGTGACTCCGAACTCCGTGGAGCATTCCAGTGGCCCACTGTACTCCCACCCCTCCAGGCAGCACTGGGAGGCAGCCAAGTCTAGGAGGCAAAGGGCTCCCTAACTGCCAAGCAGTGAAGATGTTTAATAAAATATTTACTTACACGTTTAAGAATAATGATGACAGCATGACAAACAGTGGTAAAACAGCTTTAGGGGACATGGAAGGGCAGCCCTGGGATATTTTTAATGAGAACAGTGACTTCCTGTTTAATTCCCGAGGCTTGTCTCTTTTGCCTACGATACCCACACTGGTATCACAAGATACTGCCCATGATTGGGGAGGGGGTTCACCAGACTGGCCTAGGGAGTCCCCTGCAAGAAGCTGCCACATGGAGAGGCAACAGCCAGCCTCACTCCCAACCCTAAGCTATTGCCCACCTTTTGCAACTCCTGAAGATTACAGCTTTCTGATCCCTTCCCCCCACACACCAGAAGGGTCCTCTGTTGTGGTCATTCAATAAATGATATTTCTTAATTAGGAATCTAGCTCTTTCTTATTCGACTGGACTAATGAGCACCCTATGCCCTGCTTGGGTGTGATAATTTTGAGTTGGAGACAAGGAAAAAGGAGTGGATGAAAGGGAGTAGAAGTCTTCACCCACAGCACTAGATTTCAGCTACGCCCAACGTGAAAATGGAAAGGGAAAATGGAAAAAAAAAAATTGGCCAAACATGCTTTAGGTTTGTTTTTCCCTCCTTTTGGGAGCTTTTTGCATTTTCCTCCCCAATTTGGAAAAAAAAATGAAAGAAAACAAATTTCTCTATCATTTGAATAAAACAGACCTTTATGTCTCTAAATACAATACATCAAACAATGTTAGGAGTAACTAAATTATACATAAAGATACTTGTTTGTTAGATCGTTAAAGGCTGTTTGAAAAATAGAATTTCGCCGGTGAGGTGCCTCACACCTGTAACTCCAGCACTTTGGGAGGCTGAGGCAGGTGGGTCACCTGAGGTCAGGAGTTTGAGACCAGCCTGACCAATATGGTGAAACCCCATCTTTACTAAAAATACAAAAATTAGGTGGGCTGTGGTGGCACATGCCTGTAATCTCAGCTACTCAGGAGGCTGAGACAGGAGAGTTGCTTGAACCGGGGATGTGGAGGTTGCAGTGAGCTGAGATTGAGCCACTGCACTGCAGCCTGGGCGACAGAGGGAGACCCTGTCTCAAAAACAACAACAAAAAATAAAAATATAATTTCACTTTTTGTCAGCCTCACATCCTCCACGGTTTTGTGTGTTTATTTTTCCAGATATTTTATACCTCCAGTTATGACTCTGTTAGAAAGATACCATCTGGGGGCCAGTCATGATGGCTCACCCCTGTAGTCTCAGCACTTTGGGAGGCTGAGGCAGGTGGATTGCCTGAGGTCAGCAGTTCAAAACCAGCCTGGCCAACATGGCGAAACCCTGTGTCTACTAAAAACACAAAAATTAACTGGGCGTGGTGGCAGGCGCCTGTAATCTCAGTCAATCGAGAGGCTGAGGCAGGAAAATTGCTTGAATCCAGGAGGCAGAGGTTACAGTGAGCCGAGATCGCGCCATTGCACTCCAGCTGGGAGACACAGTGAGACTCTGTCTCAAAAAAATAAATAAAGATACCATCTTGGCTTTCCCATATTATACAGATCCAGAAGAAAGACCAACTTAGGATCTCTATGCACATGATTATTTCATATTTTTTGGAAGAAAATAAACTAGTGTTGAATTTAAGAACATGCTCAGAAGTCATGATTTTTGAGGAAGGAGACTATTGATTTAAATCGATATAAAGGACCATTAGTTTTAGACCTGTAATTTATACTTGGTGAAATTTTCATGGAAAAAAAAAAAAAACAAAAAAACAACAAAAAAACTCATTTCCCTAAATATTTTCTAGTAAAAACATGGCTTGCTTTTTTGGTGCAAAGTCTGCCACGCTGTTTTTAAAAGTGAGGCTTACGAGACCGTGGGAGAGAGATAAGTGAACAGCCTCTTTAGTAAGAGAGGCGTCCAGCGTGGCGGCGAAATGCAATACCAAAAAGTAAACAAAGATCATCGTGTGAAAAAGAGCAAGTTGAAATGAATCTTGCTTTTCCTATTTGAAAAACATGCTCATGGTTGTTAGTAACTGAGTCAAGACATTTAAATCATATATATACTTTTAGATCTTGACAGTGACCTTTTATAAGTGTACAGCGGGGATAAGAAGATGAGCAAAGCCTTGCTGCAGAAAAAGCATTTCAGTTAATTGAACATGAAATGTGTTACCATCTGATAACATTAATAATATGTGATTGCTACTTTGTATCTAATATGCAGTTCATTTGGTTGGAATCTAAAGCATTCTATAAATGTTAGCATATGAATCCTGTTGCAAACCTATAAACTAAGCAGCTCTGTTTTGGTGCATTTTGAAGTATCTCTGTGTTAGTTATCTATGCTGTGTAACAAATTATCCCAAAACTTAGCCGCTTCAAACAACAAATATTTATTATCTCAGCATCAATCAGGAATGGCTAAGCTGGGAGGTTCTAGTTCAAAGGCTCTCATTAAGTTGTAGTCAAGGCATTGGCCAGATTAACAATCATTTGAAGACCTGATGAGGGCCAGCAGATCCACTAATAAGGTGTCTAACTCACAATCCCAGCAAGTTAGTTTGAGATGTTGACAGTAAACCTCAATTCTTTTCTACACTGGTCTCTCCATAGGGCTGCCTGAGCATCCTCATGACATGGCAGCTGGCTTCCCCCAGAGCCAACAATCCATGAGACAAAGCAAAACGGAAGCTACAATATCTTTGGATGATCTATCCTTAGAATTCACCCACCATCACTTCCTTCACGTCCTGTTCCTTAGAAGCCGGTTACTAAGTACAGCCCACACTCGAGGGGAGGGCAATTCGATTCCATCTCTTGGAGGAGTCTTAAAGAATTTGTGAACATATTTTAAAGGCACCGCGATCCCCTATTTACATAAGGACAGTTGAAAATGATGGTGGCTTACCTGCTCAAGGTCAACGAACTACTGGTAAGACCCCACCTGGAAGGCGGCAGGCTTTTTTATTTACTGTAAAGCAAAACAGAAAACCCACATTCTTGAAATAACTGCGCAGGAATCCCAAATCTGTCTCTTTCAAATGTCCAAGACCTTCTAAAAGTGGCAGGATGCTTTCTGTTTAGAAATGGATGAGATGGACAGTAGACTGGAAGGGTCAGCCTTTGATTAAGAGTCAGCTTTCCTCTTAATCAGCTCTGGGATCCTGAGAACAAAAACACTCTTCTGAGGGATGTTTTCCTCCTTTGCAAAATATGATGGGCTAGCCGAATGGCTTCCAAAGTTGGTGGCCTTTAAGTCCTCTGGGGACGTAAAAACTCGCTGATCTTGTGTTAAACCCACAATGTCCAGGAATCTGTACCACTTAAAAGCACTTGGGGACTCTGGCGGCCTGTTTTGCAGACAGTAGGAACTGCTCGGCTACATGATTTCTCATGCTTCCACTTTTAACATTATTTTATTTATTTTTGAGACAGAGTCTGTCTTTGTCACCCAGGCCGGAGTGCAGTGGCATGATTTTGGCAACCTCTGCCTCCTGAGTTCAAGCGATTCTCCTGCCTCAGCCTCCAAAGTAGCTGGGATTACAGGCTCCCGCCACCATGACTGGCTTTTTTTTTTTGTATTTTAGTGGAGACGGGGTTTTACCATGTTGGCCAGGTTGGTCTGGAACTCCTGACCTCATGTGATCTGCTCACCTCTGCCTCCCAAAGTGCTGGGATTACAGGCGTGAACCACCATGCCCGGCCAACATTATTTTAACTCTCCCCATCAGACTGGGTATGCCCATGTAAATTGTTGGTTCTCCATCTTCACTACAATCATGAGCAGAATTTTTAAAAAATATGACACCTAGGGCCCTCCCTAGGCAAAATATAAGTCATTCTGGGGTGGAACTCAGGTACCATCATGGGTTGTTGGCTTGTTTTCATCAGTACATTTAAAACTAATCATGTTTAGCCTTGTTGGCACATTAGAATCACTTGGGGAGCTTTAAAAAAGCCCACTGCCCAGCCTGTCCCCCAGGCCAATTAAATCACAATCTCGTGGGAAAACCAAGAATCAGTATTTTTTAAAGTTCCCCAGGTGATTACAACACACAGCCAAACTGACCTATGTTTGCCACATTTGAGATAATTCTAATGCTAATTCACCTATAAGGGATTATTCAGAAAAAAATCCCAACATTTAGATGCCACAGTACTCTAAGAAAAAAATGCATTTAAAGTGGAAGATATTACAATTTTGAAATGAAAGATATTAAAAATTAAATGGAACTAAGTTCCATTTCTGGCAATATGGTAGACTAAGTAACTTGAAAATCCTCCCATCATAAACCACCTATAAATACTGGTCAGAATGTAATAAACACCCATTTAAATGAGCTCTCAGGACAGTAAGCAAAGGCTCTCAGAGTCAGGAAGAAGAGGGAGATTATAGCATGGTATGCAAGTAAGCTGAGGTTGAGCTGGTCTTAGGCAAGTTTGCTGGTGTTGGGAACCTGAGGTTTGAGCATCAAAATAGGAAGGAGACTATGCTTAAGGTCCATTAAAAGTGGGAAAATGGAACTCAGAATCCTCATAAAGCTGGAATCCCATCAAGCTAGAACCTCCTGAATCACTAGAGAAATAATCACTGGAAAAATAATCTCCCCAATGTCACAAGGAAACAAGAAAATGTGCCTGTCTTGGCATGGGTTGAGGGTGGGGAATAAAGGGCTTTACTGAGAATTTGAGATTATAATGTGGTATGGTCCAGGAACCCCAAAGCTGAGAATGAATACAGAAATACAGACCCAATGCCAAACTATACAATGTACGTGGATATAATCCTCCACAAGCAAGATGTAGCAGACACAAAGGTCCCAAGAACCTCAGGTAACAGAACTATCAGGCAGACTATAAAATAAGCAAATTGAAAATTATTAAAGACACAAAGGAACCTTTGACACCATGAGAAAATAACATAACACTCTAAAAAAGGTAGATTTTAAATAGAACTAAATAGAATTTCTAGAAATGACAAACATAGTCACCAAAATGAAAAGCTCAGTGATGAGTTAAACAGCAGATTAGACAGAGTCGAAGAAAGAACTACAGATGGATCTGAGAAAATTGCCCAGGAAGCAGCAAAGACAAAGTGAAGGAAAGTCTGACAGATTCAGAGTATGCTGGATAGAAGGAGAAGATGCATTATACATTTCATATAAGTACCAAAAGACAATGAGAGGGATACTTCATTTAGAGAATCCCAAGATTATGCATATACAATGAGTATTGAATCAGATAAAGAAGAAGAAATTCATACTTGAATATAGCAGAGTAAAAATGTAGGAAGCCAAAGACAAGGAAAAGGTCTTAAAACCAGAGAGAAAAGACAGATTACCTACAAAGGAATGACAATTAGACTCATAGCAAATGTTTCAGAAATAAAGAATAGGAAGACATGGTATATTCAGAAAAGTGCTGGGGTAAAATAACTGCCAATCTTGAGTATTACACCCAGAGAAATCATCATTTGGGAATGAGAGTGAAATATGACATGTTTGTCTTAGCGGAGAGAGCGTACCACTCACACAATCCCCTGAAAAAAACTAAAGGTTATGTTTCAGGGGAAAGGGTCTATATCTAGAAGGAAATTGGTAAATAAGGGCAAATCTAAACGATGAATTGACTGTATATAAAATTACAATAGAGATTAAAATTAGGGGTATAAAAAGTAGGTGGATCTAAAAATAAGCAACAATAAAACATAATGAGAGGATGTAACTGAAGTTGAATCATTCTTAGCTTATTGGATAGTTCTAGGGCATTTGATTTACTTTAGATCACATGTACAGGTTAAAATTGTAATCACCGAAAGAGTAGAAATAGAATTTACAACTTCCAGCCAGACACAGTGGCTCACGCCTGTAATCCTAGCACTTTGGGAGGCCAAGGCAGGCGGATCAATTGAGGTCAGGAGTTCAAGACCAGCTGGCCAACATGGTGAAACCCCGTCTCTACTAAAAATACAAAAATTAGCTGGGTGTGGTGGTGGGTGCCTGTAATACCAGCTACTCGGAGGCTGAGTCAGGAGAATCACTTGAACCCAAGAGGCAGAGGTTGTAGTGAGCTGATTGTACCACTGCACTCCAGCATGGCTGACAGAGTGAGACTCTGTCTCAAAAAAAAAAAAAAAGGCCTCGGCCTCCCAAAGTGCTGGGATTACAGGTGTGAGCCACCATGCCCGGCCAATAGCATCTCTTATACACTGCTAGTAGGAGTACAAATTGGAACACCACTTTGGAAAACAGCTTAGTATTACCTTGTAAAATTTTACATTCACGTATGTTACGACCCAGCAATTACTCCAAAGAGAAATTCTGATCTATGTGCATCAGAAGGTAAGAATGTTCATAATAACACTGTTTATAATAGCCAAAAAAAAAAAAAAATTCCTGAAAGCAACCCAAAGGCTTGTTTGTGAGAGAATAGAGAAACTAAACTGTGGCACAGTCACATAATGGAATATTATACAACTGGGAGAAAGAATGAACTACAACCTGATACAGAAATCTAATTTTGTTCCCCCCACCCCCCCAGGGCCCTGGCTAGAGGATCTAATTGATTCTTAATAATTTCATATTGAGTAAATTATCAAGCCTCAGAAATTTTTCATAAAGTTTCAAAACAAAAAGTAAAACAAAACAAATATTAGTCATTGATATGCATGATAAAACTTTTTAAAAAGCGAAAAATCATAACAAATACAAGATTCAGACTGGTGGTTACTTTAGAGGAACAAAATAGGGAGGAACACATAAGCAGATGTTACATTAAGTCAAGTCATTGTTTCTGTTTTAGTTCTCTGGTTGAATAGCAGGTTTACAGGTATTCATGATATCAGCAAATAAAATAAAATAGGGCCATGAGTATACACAATGATGATAGTGTGTTATACTAGAGATTGTGACTAATATATTTTTGTGCCCCTAAATTGTGATATTTTGTGATCTTTAAAAATATCAGCAATCACAATAAATGTAAATGGACTAAACTTACTAGTTAGCACAATAATGAACCAGAGCTAACTATATGCTATTTACAGGAGACTGAACAAAAAATTTGGGACATGGAAAGGTTCAAAGTAAAAGGAAAGAGGGAAAGAGAAAGATCTATCAGTCAAGGGCTAATTAAAAGAGTAGTTACATTTATTACAGACATAGTAGACTTTAAAGCAAAAGGCATTAGGGATAAGTATCTTCTGTGCCAATATTAAAGGAATAATTCGCTAGGAAAATAGCAAATCTAAGCTCGTATGCACTGAATAACAAGGCCTTAAAATACACAAAGCAAAAAGTATGAGAAGCAGAAAATGTATAGTTACAGTGGGAAATTTTAACAGTTCTTTTTGATGCACCTGACAACATACTTTTAAAATACAGCAAAATTTGAGAGAATTACAGGAGAAACTGGCAAATCTAGTCACATAGAAATTTTAATGTACTTGTATAAAAAGCAACAGGTCAAGCCGACAAAATATTAGTAAGGCTACAGGAAATCTAGATAATATAATTAATAAGTCTGATCTAATAGACCCATATAAAATGCTATACTTAAAAATTAAGGCATATACATTCTTTTCAAATCTACATGAAACATTTATAAAAATTGACTGCACCAAAGCAAGTTTCAATAAGTAACAAAGAATCTGCTTCATATAGATCACATTCTTTGACCTTAATTCAGTTAAGTTAGACGTTAGTAACTAAAGAATAACCTCAAATACCCCTCAAATACATCTGTATTAATTCACTAGTCAAACAAGAAATCGTATCTGAAATCTAATTTTTTTTTTTTTTTTAAACAGGATCTCGCTCTGTCACCCAGGCTGGAGTAGTGACATGATCATGGCTCACTACAGTCTCAACTTCCCAGGCTCCAGTGATCCTCCCACCTCAGCCTCCTGAGTAGCTGGGCCTATAGGTGCATGTTAGCACACCTGGCTAGTTTCTAGAAAAGTTTTCTTTTGCAGAGATGGGGCCTCACTATGTTGCCCAGGCTGGTCTCAAACTCCTGGGCTCCAGTGATCCTCCCACCTTGGCCTCCCAAAGTGCTGGGATTACAGGCATGCCATTGTGTCCAGCCTAAAATCTAAACTTTTTTTACCTCATTGGTGATAAAAAGTCTATATATCTTGTGGAATATAGCTTGAGTGGTACTTAAAGTGAAATCTGTAGTCTTAAATGTTAAAATCAGAAAACAGATGGCTAAAAATTAATTACCTAAGGCAACAATTCAAAAAAAAAAAAAAAAGCAACAGAATAAATCCAAAAAGAGCAGCAGCAGAAGGGAATACTATATGATATATATTAATATTACATTACATATTATATTCTCACAAACTATATAATAGTATATATTTTCTATTGTGCCATATATAACGATATAATATATAATAATATATAAGAACAAAACTTACTGGAACAGAAAAAGAAACAATATTGAAACTAAAGTCTGGTTCTTTGGAAACACTAATAGAAAGTAGAAAGAAAACACTAGTAAAAAAAAAAAGATCTCTGGCACAGCTGATCCAGATAAGAAAAAATACATATAAAATGATATTTAGAATGAAAAAAAAATTATGGATAGATACAGCAGAGATTAAAATACATTAAGAGATAACTATGAACAGCATTTTGTCAACACATTTGAAAACCTAGATGGTATGGATAATTTCCTTGAAAAACACAGTGTATAAAAATAGATTCAAGAAGAAAACAGAAAACCTGAAGAGATCTACAAGCATTAAAGAAATGGAATCAGTAGTTAAAAATCAACCCACGAAATGTCTATCCCAGACCCAGACAATTTACCTGCAAGTTCTACCAAACATTCAAGGAACACATAATTCCAATCTTACACACACTGTTCCAGAAAATGAAAAAAGAAGGAACATTTACCAGTTCATTTTATGAGACCAGTATAACCAGACAAAGGCAGTAAGAAAAGGGAAAACTGCAGCCAATTTGACTTATGAACATGAATACAAAAAGAATCCTAGAATGAAATTAAATGTTGGCCATCATTCATTCATTCATCCACTCACTCATTCAGTCAATCATTATTTATTGAGCGTCAACCGTGCGCCAGCAGGCACTGTGCTAGTACATGGAGAGCAGAAAGGGACGGGAGCTTCTGGCTTAGAGGAGATGGGCAATAAAGCAAACGATCATACAGGGTAAGGTACACAGAGGACGTTCTGGTAAGGTAACTGCATATCAAAGGGCATTCGACCCTGTCAGAGAGGTCTGGGAAAGATTTCCAGGCACGTAAGTGGAGTAAGGGTGGATGTGGGAAGACTGTTTTGTAAGCTGTTGCAGGGCCTCAGGTGGGAGATCTGGGATGCAGCAGCAAGAAAGATGGATTTGAACTTGGGCTTCCTTTAGAAAGGCTAAGTGGAGATGTTGAATAGGAAATTGACCAGAGCCTGGAGCTCTTCAGGAAGGGTGGGGCTGGAGATTTCAATTTGAGTGGCATCAACATGTGTTTAAACCCATCCTGGAAGATTGAGTTTGAAGAAGGAAGTGTCCAACATTGTCTTGGGCTGTTGAGACTTTCAGAGGGTTGAGGACTGATATTGTGCTGCTTGAATTCTCCTGATGCAGGGGCTACATTGACTGAGCTGGAGAAAAAAAATGCATAAAATAATAATAATAATAATAATAATAAGCTATTACAAATAATGTAGAGCAAAGGGGCAGCAAGAGGGAATTTTTTTGGACAATGAAACTGTTCTGCATCTTGATTATGGTGGTGGTTACATGACTCTATACATATGTCAAAACTCATAGGATTACAGACCAAAAAGAGTAAATGTTACCGTATATAAATTAAAAATAAATGAGTAAAAACAATGTAGTAATGGAGACTTAAAATCCAGTTCTTTCTAAGCCCTGACTTTGTAACCGCAGCTCTAGCCCCTCTCTGGATTTTAAATCAGTTCTATAAGTGTCAGCTTGTGGAGGTCTATACCAGACAGGAAGGGCTCCCAACTCTCGCCTTGTGAGGGACAGAATAAACACGCAGGCAGCAGAGGCCACACGGCATTGGACTGATGGTCAGAGGGTGGGGGTGGGGTGTAGCCTGGTGAGTTTGGCACCTCTGAGACGCTGATGTATAATGAGGGGATTAGATTAGGAAAGGCCTTTCTACCTAGGATGGCCTGTGGTTCTACCGTAAAAATCCCAAACACAATACAATTAGCTCTGTTGTCTGCATTTTGTTTAGAATAATCAATCATAATAAACAATCATTGTAACAACTGGCTGTTCAACACATGAGACCCCAGATGATTTGGGAAGGAGCTTGGAGTGACAGGAAATGTTTGGGTTTGTGGTTTAAAGCCTTAGAGCACCTTCTCAATATGATTATATTGAGTAGTGATTGATAATAAACACGACTCAGGTTTACAGTGAAAAAGGAACTATTACAACATTGGTTCACTTCAGCCTCTCACCTTCACCACATCAATCCTGTCAAGGAGGAATTACTGCAATTTAGGGAACAGGGAGACTGAGAGTCTGGTCACTCAAGGCTATGGCTGGTGTTGAGATTTTCCCAATATTCCATTTTTCCAAAGCCCACGGTGGATTTGGTACAGTTTTGGTGTTGAGTGTATTCCTTTGTCTCCTAATCCTATGAAAATTAATGGAAAAGTGTTAATTGGGCATCAATTCATGCTTAACATTAATCTCAGTATTTGATGAACCACAACTTTATGTTGCCCCTCATGCCATATTAACTCAGTTTATTGCAACAATTTAAAACAATACAGATTTAAAACAATATGGGTAATTGTGTCCGTATTGTTTCAAATGCCCCATAAATTGAAACCAGCCCGAATTTGGGCAGTCTGGAATCTGCCGGGGAAACTTTCATGCGATGCCTTTGGAAGGCTACAGACATTGTCTTTTTGGAGTTGTCAGTGCATGAAGGTATGAAACCGCATTTATTAAGCACCTACTGTATGCCAGAACCCGTGCTGCACAATACTACTGCTGCTAAGGTGGGAGTGATTCTGAAGCCTTCTGCCACCCTAGCTACCTCTGCAAGTCGTGAGGGGTCTTGGGCTATTTTAGTATCATGCACTTTACTATCCTGGCATACAAAGGCTGGGTGAGAAATAAAATATATAACGAACGGATTACACAGGGGATTCCTGAAATAACCACCCTTCCCATCCATCCCAGAGACACCCCAAAAGTACTTCTCGTTATATACAAACATTTGCTTTGAACCTCAATCATGTGACCTTGACTCCTATAACCTATCTTACTACATTTTTAAAACACTGTATGATTAACGCGGAAACCCTTTCTTCGGCACTTTCTCGCCACTGGAATCGCGTCAGTTTCTCAAAGTTCCAAAATAACCTTTCCCGGGCACGGATTGGTACCTCTACTGGGGAAGGGCGGGGAACCGCGCAAGACGTGCCGGTGTGGAGCGAGAGCCAGAGAGAACTTCCAGCGCAAAAGGAAAATAAAACTTGTGGCTGGTGTTTGTGCAGGAGGGTCGCCGCCATCCTGAAGCCCCCCGATCCTGGGGCGTCTCGGGGGCCGCCAAAGGAGCGCCAGGGTGTGGGTTTGCTCCCGACGTCCTTGACCTAAATTTCTGAGCGGTGGCTGGAAACAGGGCACAGCGGAGGGCGGGCGGCTGGTGCCATCCCCGGATCTCGGCGGCAGGGGCCGGCAAACTTGAATGGAGAGGGCGAACTAGAGAGGGTGGGGGGCGTCTTCTCCCAGGTCCGGGTGAGGAGCCACAGCAAGCTCCCCGCGCCTCCCCTCCCCCGATCCACCCGCCCCCCGCAGCCCATGTGATCCAGGGAAGTCGGGGTGCGCTCCCCCTCCCCCTGCGCCCTGCCGGCCGGGAGGCGGGGTCCCCTCCGCCCGCGGGGTTCGCGCGCCACCCTTGTGGGTCCGGCCGTGGGGGGCCGAGTGTGCGCGCGCGGGCAGGCGGGGGCCGCACGGGGGTGCGTGACGTCACCGGCATTGGTTACACGACGTTCTAGAACTCCGCCCCACGTGCGCCGGGGAGGAGGGGGAGGAGGAGGAGGAGATGGGGGTGGGGAGGAGGAGGGGGAGAGGTGGGGATGGGCCGGGGGGGCGGGGACGGGGGGTGTGCGAGGCAGCGGGGCTGAGCTAAGCCGAGCCCACGTGTGACGGCTCTCGCCGCTGCCCCGGCTCTGCCGCTCGCAGAGAGATTCGGAGGAGCCCGGGCGGGGGGGAGGAGGAGGGGGAGGAGGGAGCGGAGATCTCGGGGCTCGGAGCCGGCCGCCGCTCCGCTCCGATAGCTGTGGGGCTCGGTTTTTTGGGGGTGGGGGGGCGGGGGGGCTCAGATATGGAGGCAAATGGGAGCCAAGGCACCTCGGGCAGCGCCAACGACTCCCAGCACGACCCCGGGTAAGTTTCCAGCCGCTGCCCACCGCGCCGCCTTGGGCTCGCTCTCCTTGCAGCGGCGGGGACGGCGGTGCGCGGAGCCGGGCATCTCCCGCGCCCCCCCGCCTCTCCCGCGCGCCCCCCCCGTGGAAGTTACACACCTTTGGATTGCATTTCGCCGTCACCTTCTCCCCCACCCCACCTCCCGGCTCTCGCTCGCTCGCTCCCCCCCGCTTTCCTTTTAGCTTTTGTAAGTTACACGTCAAAATGGCCGATCTGACATCGGTGCTCACTTCTGTTATGTTTTCTCCCTCTAGTAAAATGTTTATCGGTGGACTGAGCTGGCAGACCTCACCAGGTAAGGGAGGGAGGGGGGGACGCCTGGGTCCCCCCCTTCTTGGCTTCTTTATTGCTCTTTGTTATCCCGGTGTAGGAGCCCCCCCCCCGCCATTGGCTCCCCACTTCTCCTGTGCAAGGTTATTTTTTTTAAATAGCAAATCCTTTCTGAGCCCTCTATGCGACCTCTGTTGCCGAATTTCCCCCGCGTGTGCAAAAAATGCAAAAACAAAACAGAATAACAACAGAAAACTACTTTTGGATTTTGTCCTTGATCAAAATTTGCATTGCTTTTTTTTTCCACACCTTCTCTCCCCCCCACCTCTCTCTTTCTCTCTCTACAGATAGCCTTAGAGACTATTTTAGCAAATTTGGAGAAATTAGAGAATGTATGGTCATGAGAGATCCCACTACGAAACGCTCCAGGTAAACCATTCCCTTCTGGATTTTGTCTTTATTTTAGAACAAAGTTTAAGTTTTATTTTTGGAGGTGTCTTCGGAAGTAGCTAAGCGGATTAGAATGGGGCTCAGGCGCGTGGCTGATCTCGAACGGCGCTCTATACCACCCCCACCGCCCCCTAGTAACCCCAGAGGTTATTGTTAATTGGAGCTGAACTCTGGATACAGAGATACCCATCTCTCTGCTTTAAGTCATTTTCCCGTCGCTTCTTTTTCTCTGTTTAAAATGACATTCAGCTTCATTTACTTTCGCATAGTTTTTTTTTTTTTTATCTTAATGTGTGTTTCCCCCACACTCCCAGCTCCCCAAACTCTTAAGATCCCTCTTAAGATGGTGGTGAATCTCTTCTAAGTGCCGGGCTTTCTTCGGAATAAAACAAAGCGTTAAGAAAGGGAAGGGGAGGAGGAGAGGAAACTGAGGTGGCCAAAGAGTGGAGGCACCAGCATTTTCCAAGTTACCTCCACCCTCCCTGCCCCCGTTCCACTTCCCCCGTTAACCTTGATGTTTTTTCTTGCGAGGTGGAGGGCTGTAGGCAGGAGGGGAATTGGAGGAGGGGAGTGGGAGGTGGGGGTGCGTGGGGGGCAACTTTTGCTCCTCATTCAGCCTTAGGTCTCACTCCTGGTTGCTTTCAATGGTGTCACATTTTCTCGTTTGTTTTTCTCCCTCTTTGTCTCCTTTCAGAGGCTTCGGTTTCGTCACGTTCGCAGACCCAGCAAGTGTAGATAAAGTATTAGGTCAGCCCCACCATGAGTTAGATTCCAAGACGGTAGGTTGCTTTTTGTTGTTGTTGTTCGCCCCTTTTCAGGAACGATCTGGGCATTGACAGCCCCATTTAAAGGGACAGTGCCTTCTTTTGCTTCTGTGCTAGAACTGAGTAGTTTTAAACTGAGCTAGCGAGTTGGCTCAAAAGTTTGCTGCTGTGGCTGGCTTTGGGGTTTTCTTTTTAGAGCCTGTCCCATTGCAGCTTCAGAGGCTGCCAAGGTTAGGCTTGGGGAGGAGAGGGTTCGGCTCCTGGAGAGTCTGCCTTCCCGGCCTGGGGACTGTGCAGAGAAACTCCACCAGAGAACAAATGCAACTTTTCTTTGTCAGCCAAGCACAGCACGCGTTACCAACTGTGGCTGTGGGGATCAGCTTTGAGAAGGCACAGCCTGCTTTGTGGCCAAGGGGGA
Organism: Gorilla gorilla gorilla; assembly: GCF_029281585.2. NCBI lineage: Eukaryota > Metazoa > Chordata > Mammalia > Primates > Hominidae > Gorilla > Gorilla gorilla. The sequence continues at coordinate 34,798,311 of NC_073228.2, read as the reverse complement.
CAGCAGTGGGAAGGAGGGGAGAGGGCGCTAATTACAGGTCCAGGCAACAGGTTTCTCTTGGGGCACTTGGGATTTGGAATGTGGTTTGGGAAGGGAAGGGGACGCTGGCGGAGCTGAGCTGGGCATCCACTGGGGTGACTCCAGATGGCGTGAAATCTAAGGCTGATAAGGCCTGGGGGTTTCAAAGTGATTTTTTTTCCTTCCTTTTCTTTCTCAGATCCTTTCATTTGAGTATGGGTACTTTTATACATTACAAGTTTTAAAAATCCAGAATAGAAGGGGGAAAAGTCTCCAGGCAGAGGTCAGAAGGGGAAGGGAAGAAAGAGTGTCTGTATATAACAATACATTTAATCGGAGGGGGAGTGTGCAGTGTTTTATTTAGCCCCTGTGTGGGCTTCCTGCCTCTCCTCCCTTCCCTTTATGTCTACCAGAGTTTCCCCACGGTTTTTATTAATATATATCTGCCCCGAACAGAGGCCTTAAGATGACATTGGGCTGTAGTGCTGGGTTGCATGGAACTTCACTCCTCTGTGATGGGGTAGTGGGACAAGGCCAGAGATGGGGCTCTACTTCCATCCGCCTCTTATGAAAGTGAGCAAGACATTCCCTACCTCTGGGTCTCAATTTCCTCTTCTGTAAAATAAGTGGACCGAGGTGATCTTTCAAGCCCCTTTTGGCTTTAACATTGAATGGAAGAGAAGGAAAGAAAATAAAGAAACCTGGCAACCTTCGGTGCACTTGAATTGATTTTGCAAATTCACCCTCTTTCTCTGATCAAAGAGATCAGGAGTGCGTGCCTTCTCCTAAGAAAGAAACCCACCTACACTCTTAGTTGCTTTATTAATTGTCCTGGACTTGTCATAGCTTGCATGCAGCCCAGCCTTTTGTACTTTTAGATAATTTAATTTCAGAAATCATTTGTAGGATGATAACAGATGTCTGAAAAATTTTTCTCTCCTTGATTTCGTGGCTAGCCATTTCAAAAAGCTAGTGAAATTAAAGAGGAAAATCTTTTCAAGGCAAATTTGGGAATTTATCATCCACCCCCTCTTGCTACCTGGGTGGGAGAAACAGTATTTGGTTTCTGTGGTGGCTGGTGGGTCATATTCCTCTGTATCAGGTGCAAAGCCTGCAGTTTCCCTCTCTGATTGTTTATAGACATGTTTTGGTCACTATTATTTAGTGTAACCTAGCTTTTGACTTTGTTTCAACGTTCAGTGCAGGAGGCAGAAGCGGTTGGTTTATTGACATGGAAACGAGGATCTTGTTTACTGTTACCTTAAAAGCTTTGTTTAGGTAACGGCCATTCACATCCAAAATAGTACCCTAGTCTTTTCCTAGAGGACTTGTAGATACAGTAAGTAGAGCTGTACCTAACTAACTAATGTTTTAATTTTTGGTAGTTTTCTTTTTTGTTTGTTTTTTAAAAAATAGTTGACAGGGATGTGCAAAAGGTTGGGATTTGCCATGCTTAACTTGACCCTTCCTCTCCTTCAGAGATCTCAGCGTGTAAACTTTGCACGCTGAGGAACTTCGATCATGATATAATGCTCTGATACGGCCACACACCATCCAGGAGTTCTGAATTGGCTTTTTCGTTTTGTGATTTAAGTTTTCTTTAGTACTTCACTTTCTTCATTGCACCTTACTTCTTCCAGCTCCTGGCACCTCCCTCAACATACCCCACACCTGTTACCCCATAAACAAGGTGATTTCTGATTGCAATTGTGTGCCGGCCAACTAAAAAAAACACCCTCTGGGGAGTATTTATAAAAAGACACCTCTGTCTTACGTACGTCAACAGAATGGAAAATCCACACCTGTTGTATTTCTCTTGTAGACAAGCGCTAGTCAGTGCTGGACACACCTGTAGATGCAGTAATGTTAATCTTTATGAAAGGGTAGTTTTCTAGATCAGAGATTTTTGTCTATTTTAGTTTTTGAAAAGTAATCTCTCATTTCTCAGGTGATGTTTCAAGGTAGGGAATGCAATGCAGACTTTTATTAGGTCTTTAAGCCCCCGTAATAACAGCAGGAAATCCTCATGTGTCTTTCTGGCTGGGACCCTAGGTGATGTAAGTCAGGGAACAAATGAACTATCCTCCGTGCTTCCCACTCCGCACCCCCACCTCCCTACTTTCCTCCACAGCATTACTCTTTTCTCCCCCCCTCCCTCTCATGGCAGAAGTGAAAACAAAGCTCAGATTTACTTTTTAAAAGGAAAACATTTTAATATGAAGGCCAAAGCCTGGAAATAAATAACTGGTAGCATGTTTATACTATCTGTGTTACATTTTTACCCAAAGATTTGTGACATTTAGAAATTGAATGAAAACCGACAACGGGAGTATTTTCACATTTCTTTCCTCCTCTTTTTATCTGTGCAGTCACTTTTTTCCTCCCTCACATCAGCCTGTTAGATTCACATACTTCCGGGAGAACTGTTCTGAGTTGTACAGCTAGACCCTGATTGAGCATCATGCGTTTTGCAAGTGTCTGATTTGGACTGGAGGATGTTTTTCCACTTGGATTGAGGTTGGGGTAGGGGAATTCCCTACTTGTTGCACTAGATTCTGACTACTTCTTTTATTCAGTAACTTTTTTTTTTTTGGTGCCCTCCCCATGATGGGATTTCTTTTCTAATTTGGGTTTAGGTTGCTTATAGATTTTTCCTCCCTGTTGTTTTGAAAGTCCAGGTGGATTTAGCTCACATGCTTCATTTTCTTTACTTAAAAAAATTATTTTTTATCTTTTGAGGTATAACTACAGAACAGATGATCTTTTTGGTTAATCCTGGGTAACTTTACTTTTGCTAAAATGAATTAATTAACTGAAGCAGAGCACTGTGTTGGATGTCTATGGGGAGTTTTTGGATGTTGTTGATTTAAAAAATTTTTGGAATCTCTTTTCCCTCCTGTGTTGTTTAGTTATCATCAGGGAGAAGAAATACCATCCAATTACCTACTGCTAGAGAATACTTACATTTAATTTTCAGGTTATGGTTTTTTTCCCAATGATAATGATGCTCCCATCTTTTCTCCCAGCCATGCATAGCAAATTAGATGTAGATACCACTTAATATTCAGTGTCTGGAAGAAGAAGCCCTTGCCTAAATAAGAATTACGTGAGATCTGGTTTATTAAGAGCATCACACACTGAAATGCATGGTGGGTCATTTCAGAAAGGCTAGCTAGCTATGTTAGTTACCTGATCTGTTGGAGGGATGGTTAAAGTTGAGAGCAAAGTTTAAGAAACTGTTGAGTTGCCTGAGAAGTTACTAAAAGCTGGATTATAAGCCTGAGAAATGAGTGATTAATAATTACGTGATTAATCATATATTTTTTCTTTAAAGTACTTTATTGACTCCTGCTTTTCTGTTTTTTTTTCCCAGATTGACCCCAAAGTTGCATTTCCTCGTCGAGCGCAACCCAAGGTAAGTAGGAGAATAAACAGTAGGATTTTAGCACTCAGAGATGATTGCCAAGAATTTCAAATTTCAAACAGCATTGGCCATGAACTGTTGAAGCCTGGTATTCACTGTTCCTTCGGGGTATCAGGACAGGCTGGGCAAGTAGTCCTGTGAGATAACCATGCGTCTCTAAGTTAGCCATCCCAAGGTGGCTTCTGAACATCCACCTGGGGCAGGGACAAGTCTGATGTTTAGTGGAAGGACGTGTTTCCATCGACTGCAGTATTTTTTGCAAGGATTCTATTTGTTTTTTAAGCATTTCCAATATCATATCAGGAAAAGTCGAACATTTCCTTGTGACTCTTTTGGAGGGTACTCTTTGAGGCTTTACAACTTGGAGTTAATGCAGAGGAGTAGAGTTTGACTAAACAGCTGATCCTTTCTTGGAAAAAACAACTTCTTAGGCCCATAAAGCCTTAAATCTGGGAGAGCAAGCAGTGGATATCTTGGTTTTAGGTTGGTTGGATAAGTCAGGGCATACTTGAAACCAACAGTGCTTCTTATTTGTGCAAGTGCTGGTGCCTGGGTGGAGAAGTCCTGAAAATGTTGTAACCTTGTAGGAGTGGCACTACAAGACTTGCTTAAAGAATTGAGATAGGGCTTCACTTTTTTAGAAGTGTGTCGTTAACATAGTTTTCACTGAGCTTGCCAGGTGTGGCTATGAGAACACAGTTGCATGAAGCCTGAGGTTAAATTGGAAGGGCTTATGGCTTACATGTTACATTTACACTTTTTAGTTACTATTTTTCTTCCTTATGTAGCACTGGAAGAAATGCTTTCTATGTATCTTCTGGATTTGTCATTCTTTTAGGGAAAGGGGAAAAGTTGAAGCTTCTAAGTCGGAAAAGGTTGTGGCTTTAGCAAATTCAGTTTATTTCTTTATGCATAGTCTCCCAGAAGTGGAACCTTTTAATCGTGTAAAGAGAGGAATGGTTTTGCACATTAGTATAGAAAAAGTTGGTGATTGTGATGGTACTTTGGGAATTTCAGGTCTGGGGCATACCACTTGATTGATTGATTCCTTCCTTCCCTCCTTCTTTCTCTCCCTCCCTCCTTGTTCTCTTCTCCCTTTTTTAAAGACGGAAACACAACTTTTTAAGTAAATACAATGAAATATTTTATTCAGGCATTTTTTTGTAATGCCTAAGCAAATGATAGGAATTAATGATTAGGTTATTTTTGTACTTAGCACAAACTTTGGAATTGCCCTTATTGTTTTAGTTACTTCCCAAACTGTCTGTGATCCTTCACATTTCAGAGGGCTTCCCAGAGTTAGCAGTATTTCCTGGGTTTGGAGGAATTGCTGTTTCTTCCATAAGTGTGAATCTTCAAATTTCCAGGTTAGTCATTCGATCACTCAGAGCTTGGATCAGATTACCCAAGAGGGAAGCTGGAAAAATCCCTTACGTGGTAAAACCATGGGTTTGACCTGTTTTTCTCTCCCCTTTGTTGTCCCCCTTCCTTAACTTTGTTTTTAAATGAGAAAAGCAATATTTCACTTTAATACACTCTGCAGTGATGCATTCAACTTGAAAACGAGACAGAATATTTCTCAAACTTGTCAAAGTGTGCATTCCTTTCCCAGCCCTCAACTCCACATCTGGAATGTTTGTAGGTGAATTAACATGAAACCACTTGGGGGAGAACATCTTTCCATGAATTCCAGGGATTTAATAATACCACCTTACTGTGTATGACATACTTCACTTTACGGAGGACTAGGCTGTTCATCATCTCCATCTGAATTCCATCTCCTGGGGCATTTGGCTGTTGTCCCTAACCTTCTCTCAGTCTCAGTGTGCTCATCTGTAAAGTAGGAGTGATGACATAGCTCTCCCAGAAGGTTTTTGCGTAGAGTAAAAGAGCATGGTCTGCGACAAAGGTCTTTGTCGTTGTCATTATTTTTCTTGTTGGTTTTCTCATCATTGTTCCGGTTGTTGTTTGCAAGTGGGACAGCCTGGGTTCGGATGCTGATGGTGCCACTCCTTAGCTGTGTGAATTTGAACAGGTCGTTTAACTTCCTTGAACCTTCGTTTTTCCATCTCATAGAGTTTTTCTGCAGATTACGTAAATTAATAAAGGTAAAGGGACTGAAAAAAAAAAAAGACGTTGCATGGTAATGCCATGGAAGCGTTAACCTGCTATCTTATTTATTTATTTATTTTTGAGATGGGACCTCACTGTGTTGCCCAGGCTGGTCTTAAACTCCTGGGCCAAGCTATCCTCCCACCTCTGCCCCCCAGAGTGCTGGGATTATAGGCGTGAGCCACTGTGCCTGGCCAACCTGCTATTTTTTACTACCATTTTTATTAAGTCCTCACATCAATCCTGTGAGAGGTTGAGTAATAATAATGATACTAGTTGAATTTATATGCCAGGCACTATTGCAGAGACTTTATTAATCCATTTAATCCTCATGCAGCCCTATGAGGAGAGTACTAGTATGAGCTCATTTTATAAATGAGGAAACTGAGGCACAGATGGATGTCCAGGAGCCATACCCAGGCAACCTGGCTGTAGAACTGGGCCTTTCACCAATGTGCCATGCTGTGGGGGTACCTCAGGGGATGGCCCCTCTGCTATGCGACAGGAGATGGGCTCGGAGAGGTCAGCGGGCTGTGCTGAGGGAACCATAGCCAGAGGCCCAGTACTTTGAAGTTCTGCGTTCCTGGGCCTAGGTGATTTGCCTTGCCCCATCATGTTATACCAGTGTGTGACACTGTCTTGTATCTTTCGATCTGACCCCTCAGGCCATCTTTTCAGATGGTTCTGGAGTTACTCAACCCCAGTGAGGCAACAGAGTAAATGCCAAGGTTGTATGGTGGTTGGGAATTGGGACAGGGTGGGGAGAAAGTGTCTTCCCTGTCTACGGTTATTTTCCAATAGAATTTGAGCCTGGCCACCGGGATTTCAGACCAGAGTTAGTGTTGGGGGCCAAAACCCAGTTGGCAGGAGCATAGAACTTTAAGTCGACCCTGATTTATTTATCGTTTATCTCCCTTCAATAAAACTTCTGTGTTTTTGTGTTCAGGTCACAGTGGCAGAGGGAACCCTGCCCCTCCTCGTGGGATGGGCGAGGAGCTTGTAAATGATATGTCAGTGCGTGTTTCAGTTAAAATGAGTTTCTCTGCTTTCTGGCTGTCCCTCCTTGCTAACGCTCGCCAGAGAAATATTCCGTGGAGGTGTTAAAACAAGACTAGTGGAAAGAAGTGGTAACTTAAAAAGAAAGAAAATCCATGGCAGTGAAGAACAGATTTCATATTAGTACTGTCATAGTATTCTCTAATGTATCATATAAATAAAAATCTGTTTAGACCAGAATTTTAATAAGTCACCAAAGGAAGGTTTTGAATCCTACAGTTTATGTATCCCCCTTTGCGATGTAAATGTTCACATCTCAAGTGAAGTAGAGTGGGGAGACTCTTTGGAGACTAGAGGCTGTTAATTAGTGAAGTATATTTTGATCAGGGCAAGAAGACTGGTTCATTCTATATCTTCGTATTTCTCTGGATGATTATTTCATTTTGTAAAATATGTAAGAGATCCCCCCCCCAGCCCCTTATCTTTTTAAAAATTAAAATGGTCATGCTCTTCTAAAAAGATGACTTAATTTGAAGGCTTTGGAGACATGAGGATGATGGGGATCCATCACTCCCTGTTCTTTGCTCCCTTTGGACTGGAGTGTTGGCTGTCTGGAAGAGTTTTGCTTGAGCTCGTGGGTTATTTTCTTCTATGTGGAGGAACCAAGAGACTCTTTAGCATCTTTCAGCAAGAGCAAGGTCTGGGTGTACTCACCATCTGTCTTAATTATCCTTGTGTATAAGAAAACATTCCCATCTTTTCCCAATTGCCATTTCCTTCCTTAACTTTTAGAGGCCAGAACCTCATCTGTTGATGCAGGGAGATCTCACTTCTTTAACCTATTTCTAGTTGCCTTCAGTCACAGCGGGGTGGCCAGGGGCGAGTCACTTAAGCCTCCCCAAGGCTCAGTTTCCTCCTTTGTAAAAGAGGGAGAATTATAGTACTCACTGCCTGCAGTTGTTTGGAGGATAAATGCAAAATTCTTCACTGGGAGTCTGGCATAAAATAGCACCCCGCAAATGTCTGTTGATCTTATTATTGTAGAATTATTATTTTTATTATTATTATTTTTAAGACGGAGCCTCACTCTGTCGCCCAGGCTGGAGTGCAGTGGTGAGATCTTGGCTCACTGCAACCTCCGCCTCCCGGGTTCAAGCAATTCTCCCACCTCAGCCTCCCGAGTAGCTGGGATTACAGGCACCTGCCATCATGCCTGGCTAATTTTTGTATTTTTGTAGAAATGGGGTTTCACCATGTTGGCCAGGCTGGTCTTGAACTCCTGACCTCAGGTGATCCACCTGCCTTGGCCTCCCAAAGTGCTGGGATTACAGGCATGAGCCACCGCGCCCGACCAGATAATTATTTTAATAGAATAAAAAAAAGTACAATGGTGAAATGACTGAAGGAAAATCTTAATTGGAATGTAAGCTCCCTGAGGGCAGGGAACTGTTGGCAGCTGCTGTTTGGTAACTAAATGAACGAACTGAATCCAGCCTGCTTTTTTCACCGTGGAGGTGGCTGCTACCCAGTAAAGTTACGTTGGTTGCTTCAGATCCACACTTAGGTTGTAGCAGGGCTGAGCTAGCAGTCAGGTTTTCCTGTTCCTGTCTTGTCCTCTTACGTGGCTTCAGGGCCCTGGAAGGTTCTCTGCTAAGCACGCATCCAGATGGGTGCAATGGCAGCCCGAGCGTGTACACGCACACCTCCTGTTCTGGGGGAGTGGTTTCTTGGCAGCTTCTCAAGGGCGAAGGGTGAGTTTTCGGCATCTGGCCTTCCCTTGCTGCTGTGGGTCAGGTCATTCTAGCATCTTGCCATCTTGGATGATCTGCAGCTGTCATCTCGGCAGCCACCGTGAACCGGCCTGCCAGTGGGTTTTCTTGTTCCCAGAGAGGATGTGGTAGTGTGTCTGCAGCCCTTTTCCACAGCAGCGAGGACCTGGGAGGATTAGTGGCTTAGCTTCTTTCTTGTCGGTGAGCACCGCTCCTTCCTATGTTCCAAGTCAGTAGCAGGTGTCAGCTCAAGGAGGAGGGGCACCTTGTCCTACAAATGTCCTTTCCCTGGATTTTGCCGTTCCTCACATGCTTTCGTTTCATTGTTGAGGTCAGTCTCTTAGGACTACGAAGCTCCTGTGTTCTTTGTCAGATGATTTTTGGCAGACAGGTGAGCCTCCTCTGCTGCCCGGGAAGGGAGGAGAAGGCAGTCTCGGAGGAACCAGCTGACCATCTCAGGTGCCCCTTGGGGCAGCGTCCATTCTTTGTGTCCTATTTTGTATTTTTAAACCCGGACAATCTTCGGCCGAAAACCCCGAGAACACACAGGGGAGATGTAGTTCATCATCTCTCTCTTCCCGTTTGATCTAGTGTGTTCATTTAACAAGAGCTGGGTTAATCCTTGTTCATTGCCAACTGTATGCGTGCACCCGCTTTTGGAGGGATTCAGGAAACACTCAGTGCTTCCTGATGTGCACGGAACACAGTCTCGACGTCTTAGCTTGGTGCTTAATTAAGGTCCTTCAAAATCTGTACCAGGGTCTTTTCCACCTTATCTCTCAATTCTTCTAGTTTTTGCTGCCTTGAAACTGAATGCTCACCCTTCTCTGAGAAACCTGTCCTTTTGCAGATTTCCCTCTCTGCACTGCCCTTCCCTTCTCTGTACACAACAGACCCTCTTTGAAAGCCCAGCTTCATCATTATCTTTTCCACGAAGCTGTCCCTGCCCCTTTGTGGAAACAGTCATACTTCTTTGGATTTCCACAGCACTTACCTTTTCTTTGGTTAAGCCCCTTCCAACAATAATAAATTAGCAAAAACTTGTGGAGCACATACATCTGTTGCATGTTGTGCTAGACATTCACTCATTCATTTATTCACCAAACAAGCACCGACCGTTTGCCAGATACTGTGCAAAATTCGGGGGATAGTGTGGAGAATATGACAAAGTTCCTGCCATCACCAAACTTTTGCTCTAGTGGGGCAAATAAGCAGTGAGCAAACAGATAAGTATATAACATGCTCTCAGGTGTGATCACCAAAGCCAAGGAGGAGCGATGGCGGGAGTGGGGTGGACCATATCTTTGGTACAGTCAGTTGCCACTTTCAGTAGTTCAGAAATTATTTACCAAGTTTCTGCTCAGCACCGGGGATTGTGTTAGGTACTTTGTTCTGAGTTTTATGGTATTTAGGTTCATGCCTTATCTTCTCCATTGGACACAAGCATATTTTACTAATAATTAAAAAAAAAAAAACCCAGCCAGGTGCGGTGGCTCATGCCTGTAATCCCAACACTTTGGGAGGCCGAGGCGGGTGGATCACGAGGTCAGGAGTTCAAGATCATCCTGGCCAAGATGGTGAAACCCCGTCTCTACTGAAAATACAAAAATTAGCCAGGCATGGTGGCGGGCACCTGTAATCCCAGCTACTCGGGAGGCTGAGGCAGAGAATTGCTTGAATCTGGGAGGCGGAGGTTGCAGTGAGCCGAGATTGGGCCACTGCACTCCAGCCTGGGTAACAGAGCGAGACTCCATCTCAAACAAACAAACAAACAACCAAACAAAAAACACCCTATCCTTAGCCCTTACTTGTGCACTTTCGTACATCGTGGACTTCCATTTAGGTAGAGCAAATGAAAAATGCCAGAAGAAACACCGTTCTTGTCTTTAAGAACATTAGCTCCAGGTTGGGAGGAGGGGGTGACCTGTGATACTGGAAAGGATGGGATAAGCACAGTAGAAGAGGTAGGAACAGCATTTTGAGGAAGGGCAATCTAAGCTTCTAGGAAGAGGTGGTCTTTGCCCCAGGTCTTGAAGATCAGGTAGGAAGGAATAATGGCAGGAATGCTGTTCTTCCTTTCGGCTAGGAACTAGGAAAGGTCAGGGTGTGCAGGTGTTGCAAAGGGTGTGTGCTGCAGAGTGGTCTGGCATGAGGCTTGCAAAGTAGGTTGGAGCCAGTTTGTAGAAGGCCTCAAGGGCCCAATAAGGCAAACTGACAGGTGCTGTGGGGAACCTGTTGTGTGTCTGTGTGGGTGTATGGGGATGCTCTGTGGAATGTTCTGAGCTCATTCAGACCCGTATAGAAGCTGGGGTCACTGATAGGACCATGGCTGATGCTGTTGCCTGGAGAACTTCCAACCTGAGCTTGTGGCTTAAGCTTAATGCAGGCTATGTTCTCTCTGGCCAGAGTCTCTCTTGCCATAGACTCTTCTTCTTCAGGAGTGATGCTCTTAGCAGATGCCACCTCTACCTTTGGGGTGTGTGGCTGCTTACAAAGAGCTCTCTCATTCTCTTGTTTCTACCTTCTGTCCTCTTCTCTTTTCCTCCTTAACAAGGGACCATGATATAGATACAATTCCAAAGTCCTGTACTTTGTCCTTGTTTAAGCTGTGATCGTGACCTCACCATGTGTAGACAGTGAGATGTCATTTCTCAATGTGGACATCACAGATTGCCTGTATAACCCCAGTGTGTGTCCCGTGGCTCAGAGCAGTCTGACCTGTGACTTCATAGATGGTATCTGCTTGGGGTCGCCTTTGGCTGAGTGTCTGCTTGGTGAAGAATATGCATTTTTGGAATCATGATCTCTGCTTTCCGTGTGGTGTGAAGTGCGCAGGTGTGGTCTTGGCGCTGCGCACCCTGTGGTATGTTGTAGCAGCAACCTCACTTGGTCGGTCCAGCTGGGACAGTTGTCCCACTGGGTCCAGAGTAGGATAAGATATTTTCCATTCTCCCTTCTTTTGAAGATAGCACCAGGCTTCCAACCATCTGGAATGTTAGCCTTAGGGTGGATGCCTGGCTGCTATCTTGCTTTATTTTAGCTGTGAGATTTTGAATAGTTAAAAAGAAAAATTCTAATTCAGAATAATGACTGTCATTTATTGTGAGTTTATATGTTATAGTCATAGTACCGAGACTATATACTTAGTCTTCTTTAATCCTTACAACAATCCTTTGAAATAGTTGGTATTATCTCCGTTTGACAGGTGGGTAAACTGGGGCCTGAGAGGGCAAACAGCTTTCTAGAACCATAGAACTAGCAAGGTTCAGGGTTGGCCTTTGGACCAAAGTCTCTCTGAATCCCAAGGCTTTGTTCTCCTCTCTGCTAAGCCTTGCTGCATCCTACATGAGTGGGCAGAGTTGAGGTTGCCACTTTGCCTGATGGCTATAAAATGCTCAGGCTGAGGAATAGAATTTGTGATAGTCTAGCTGGAAAGCTTCAGGTTAATTTTTGTTACCTGTTTTCTGAGAGCTTGTTTAGCATAGGTAAGTGCCACTTACCAGCTATGGCATTTTAGACAAGTCACTTAGTGGTTTTGCACCTCCAGTTTTACCTGTTAAATGGGATAGCAACTGTCCCTCCATTGTAGAACTGCTAAGGGTAAGATGGACTGAGCTAATGCATATGAATGGCTAGGGTGATAGCTGCATGTTGTGGGTACAGTATAAGCATTCATCATCTGTTACTGTCCCCGAAAAATGTCCCTGCCCCCATCATCAGGGGACCTTATAACCGAGCAGCTCGTGGGTTGATTAGCACTGTTGCTCCTTTCTAGGGTGAGGGATAGAACAGCACATTGAGATTGGAAAATTCTGTGTCAGTGGCTTGGCCTGCTCATGAGGTCCTGGCTCTCGAGGCGAGATAGCATGCAGCCTTTATCTTGGGGATGCTTGATGGGCATTAGGAATTCATTTCCTTTTCCGTATCTGATGCCTGTGTTTTTGCTGCCTCTGAGAGTAAAGTCCCGGGGAGCAGCTAGGGAACAGCTGAGACACTGCTGTGTGAGAGGTCTCCCCATGAGTCTTCTCTCTCCCTGTACTGGTCTTTATCTGCCCGGGGGTAGCTCTACCAATGACTGATCTGAAAGCATCACATTCATTTATTTGTCACTGGCTGTGACAGGCAAGTTAATGCTAATGGATTCTTTTTTTAGCCTGTTGTCTGGGATGAGTTTCTCTCAAACGTCCTGAAATCTAAGGCATTAGGAGAATGTGTAACTTTTATGGCAGGGGAGGATTTATAAAATAAATAGGGTTTTGTGTGCAAGGACCTTAAATTTAGGTTAGGGGTATGAGCAGCCAAGGAGCGGGGGTGTCGGGCAAGCACAGAGTCTTCTTTTTAAGAAATCCATTCAAGAGCTCTAAATTGCTGTTTCTGTTTCAATTATGTGACAATTTCAAGGGTTTAGAAAAATCTAATAAAATGGTCTTGATGATGCATTCTGGGGAGAGAGTGCTTCAGAAGATCTAGGAGAATAAATTCCTTGGGGGTCAAGAGATTCTCGTTCCTGCCACCTTGGGCCTTCCTTCGTCTGGGTTTTTACATTTTTATTGTTTTGAAGGGCAGAAAATGGTGTAGGAATGTATTCAGGGCTTCATCCATACCCTCCACCGAAATGAATTATTCTCTTTGGGCAATTGCAAAATAGACGGGCCACTGCAATCTTTTTTTTTTTTTAAGCTGACATATTGTAAACGACTTTCAGACCATGATTTGTGTGTGTAGTGATGTTGAATAAAGCACCAAAGAAAAGAAACTGAAGGAGGGGAAAGAGTGAGGAGGGAGGCACTATAAAAGTTTTTTTCTTTTCTGCCATCAAAGCTTTTGATAGTTTCCTAAAGCACAGAAGTTTACAATGGAAGCGGGCTTTTGGGCCGCCTAGGGGAACAGAGTGCAGAAAGACCTAGTGTAGCAAAATGTGATGCTGAGTGACATTAATGAGGTGACCGCTCTGGTGGGAGGGAGGCAAGGAACCAGCCAAGTAGCAGTTCCCATGACTTGCTCTCAGCTGAGTGTTTCCTTCTGCATGCTTGCATGGGCGCCTGTGTGTGTTTGTGCATGCACAAGTTGTGTTTCCTAAGTCTTCAGATGGAATTTTTAACACCAAACCCTGTTTGGTTTACTGTGGTGTTCTCCACCCTAAAGAGGCCGTGAATGTTGAGTTTTGTCCTTTATTCCCACCTGCTGAAAAGTAAAGTTTTCAACTTAGCGGCATTTTGTTTTTACTTTCTGGATACCTGCTGGAGCCTGGCTGGGCGGCGTGTCAGGCCAACATCACAGAGCTGGGCACTGTTGGAACACCAAACCAAGAGTGTGAAAAGTCAATATTCTCATTTCTGAAATGAATTCCAGGAAGAGGGGAAAAGAAAACCTGTTGGTGTACAGATCCCGCCCCTCCAAAGGCCCTAGATCGATAACACTTCATATTGGTGGCATAAATGAAACATGGCAACAACTGCTTCTTAAATATTTCAGTGTCTTGGAAAGTAATCCGTATTTCCATGTTGCTCTTGTACAAGAATTTCCACTCACTCAAGAACAAGAAAAGCTGCAACATTGGGGGGTAGAAGAAGGTGAGAAACCTAGGTCTTGCTGATTTCCTGGATAGGAGCTTGAGAGTACCTGGCTCAGTTGCGAACTGGTTTCAGAAAGGAAGCTCGTATTTTCATCCCATTCCTCGCGATGGCATTAGAGTGACCATTCTAAACAGTACTGGGCGAGTGTTTTGAAAAACTGCTGCGACATCTTAAGAAAAATAGCCAGATAGGGCCTGGTGTATAGTGGAGTGGGTGGAAACACAGTGTGTATTTACTGATACACTCTATTTTTTAAATCCCTTTCAACTCAGTTCCCTCTGGGATATCTCTCAAATGTGTCCTTTTTGTAGCTAGAGGCAAACAAGCAAAAAATGTTTCAACTTTCAGATATACTACTTAATAAAAACTAACTAGTGGATTCACCATGTCTTCTACCTGGGGAAAAAGGATCAAATTAGGATGCTTGCACCTAGGAGAGAATTGGGTTGTGAATCTCCACAAGATTGCTACCTGTATATGTTTCCTCTTCTGTTTTCCAAAGAAGATAATTGGTTTTAGTAAGAACTTCTGACTTGATTAGGGGGCCCTTAGGAAATTAGAGTGTGTTTGAATTTCACAAGTATAATTTTAATTATACAAATTTTGCATTTTTCACTAGGGAGCCAGGTTCAGAACTTGTTTTCCTGTACTAATAGGGGTAGTAAAGCTGATTATGGCAGAATGCCTTACTTAAATTGCTTTGAAAATAAAAATCCTTGGATTTGATTATTGTTTTTCCCTGCAGTACACGATGTTCAGGTTAATGTCCATACACGTCCCATATTCTTGTTAAAAATGATTTTTTTTTTTTTTTTTTTTTTACTGGATTCACACAACTGCAGAACAGACTGACATAGTGGGGATGTGGGTTGGGGGGGACCTCATTATGAATTTTTCTGCTGCACTTGCTGAAAGAATTCAATTAAAGTTCTTTTGAGCACAAGTCCTGCCTGGGCAGTTTGCGTTTGGCAGGCCATCGCCTTAGCATGTTGTGATTGCCTTTATTGCCACGTCATCCTGTTTGCTCAAAGCCTGTGCATTCACGGCATTAGCCCTCCAAGCAGCCCCTCTGCCGCATGACCCCAGTGGATTAGAGTAGAAGGTGCCGTGGAAACAGTCACCTGGTCTTTCCCCAAGCTATAAAGAGATGGTGGAGTGAGGATGATCAGACCCCCTGGGCATCCCAAGAGAAGGACTGATTGTGTTCGTGGGAAATAACTGTTTTTTTCAGGGCTATCCAGACAAAACTCCCAAGTGTCGGAGGGGGGGAACTGCTCTGAGAGTGTGAACTCAAGCATCCTCAAACATCTACCCCAGTGTGGGGCTCTAAAAAGCTTCCTAGAGACCTGCTCCTGGGGCCTTCTGGGCCTTGTCTCAGATATTGACAGGAGAGATTCAATAGAAGAATTCGTTCACAATAGAGAAATCATGAAACCAGCTTGTGAATGACGTGATGCCACATAGGCCGGGGCCTGAGAATATGGGAAAACAAAACTGCAAATAGAGGCTGGATCCTACTCACCCCCATCACCCTGCATTTTACACATTGAAGTAAAATGTTATTTTTACTGTCGTTATTTTTATTACTTTCTCTCCAGGTGTTCTAGCTGAGCGTTTAAGAGCATGGACTCTGGAACCTGACTTTGAATCCTTGCTCTGCCACTGCAGCTGTGTGACCTTGAGCAAGCTATCTAAATATTCTGTGCCTTTGTTTTGTCATCTGTACAATGGAGATGATGGTGGTATCACCTTCATGGGGTTGTCATAAGGATTATGGGACTTAACATAATAAAGTGTTTAGAATGGTGTCTGCAACATAAGGAAGTGTATGGGTGTGTGAGTTGTGAGGTTGTTAGAAAGGAGCACGTCCTGTGGCAGGTTTGGGTAAGTGCTCCGTGCCTGCCTTACGTAGTAGTTGGAGAACGCTAAGTACTGCTGTCTTCTGCCTTACGTATTTTTCCTTAAGTAATGTTTGAGAAATACAAAAGAAGACACACACACGTGGTTGTGCGTTTATGCATATAAATGTGTGTGACACGGGTAGAATTGCAGTGTAATTTGGATTCAGACAAATTCATGTGCCATAACGAAGTGTGTGGTTTGTTGGCAGCACGGGCTTTGGACTCAGAGGGACCTAGTTTGAAACTTGATAACTGCCACTAACTCTGTGACTTTAGGAAGGTGTTCTAGCCTTTCTGGGCTTCAATTCTGCACTTAAAAAAAGGGGAATAGTAGGGTTGTGGGGATTAAATGAGCCAGTATAAATAAGGCACCTGGTGTATGATGAATACTGAGAAAATGTGAATTCTTTTCTCCATAAACAACAAAAGAAAAATTTTAAAGCCAACTTGAACATGGGAAAGATACAAAGTGTTCTGTTCTTGCTGGTGATGAGAGTATCTGAAGTTAGTTGATAAGTCCTTAGAGGTCTGAGTAGAGAAAAGCAGGCCATAAAAGAGGGTGTTGTTATCCTTAATCCACACGCCAAAGGGCTGTTTTAGCAACTTCATTTCACAAAAGCCACATTTTCAAGGGCAGGGAAATCATTTCAGTTAGGAACCTTAGATGGTGTCCCCAGCCTTTGAAGATGCCTTTGTTCCTTTGACACTTGGTAGGAACTGGGAGCACAGGGCTGGATGGTCCAAGAGGAGGGAGTAACTTCAGAGACATGAAAGAGCCCCAGCTAGGAGGGAGCGAGGGAGAACCTTGGGATTGGGGGCAAGGGTTACTCTTTCATAGAAACTTTTGCTTGGGGATATGGAATAGTAGGTTTTGATCTACAAACCCATGAGCCCTGTCATGTGAGTGGGAAGAAGATTGGTAGAGCTCAGGAAATGAACGCAGTTCCCAGCCATTGGCCTGGGAGATGCTGATGCTCAGACCTATTGTCGGGGCTGGGAAAGCCCCCAGACCCCTTGGGGCATCCCCTGTATGTGGGTCCCTTTCACTTCATGTCCACTGGGTGGAATTTACCAGGTATTGCTGGGAAAGGGGAACAAGATCATGATTATAAGTGGATCCTGGACAGGGGATGGAGTGCGTGTGAATGTTAGTGTGTAGAGGATGGAAAGGGAAGGAGAGAAGGGGTGGCTGGGAGGAGGGAAATAGCAGTAGATTACATTGACTAATTATAGGGAAAAAACCATATTTGCTGCTCCATTAAGTGATCACTAGGCTATGAAGCAGTTTATTGTAATTAATGCAGAAACAGCAAGTAAGTGTTTGAGTTTGGAGTGGAGGGTCTCCAGGACCCCCTCCTTCCTTCAGTTCTCTGTGCTCACTGTCTCCCTCCCCTCCCTCAAGTTCATTATCCTTGGAGAGAAAGAGTCTTGGGGGAGCATCTTTTTGGGAAGGGCTGTTTAGCACAGTCTTGGACCAGTTTTCTACTGGTTTATTTTGACAAAGAAGGAAGATCTTTTACCTGACCTCCTTCAGAAGATTCTGTAGGGGTTTTTATGTTTTCTAAGGCTGAAGGAGGAGGGACAAACCCATGTCATCATTGCTATTCTTGCCACAATCATTTTAATTTCGGCACATGGAAGTGGCAGGTTACACATCCAAGTCCATCGAGTTATGGGCCGTGTGGGGTTGTGATTGCTTTCCTTGATGATTTCTTGTTCAAATCAGCAGTGCTCTTAATTTTCCAGATGAAGTAAAAAGAAAATTGGAGACTCCCCTCCCGCCTGGCGTCTCTTCATCCAAGGTTTTCTGAGCATGACTCTGATTTGGAGGGTTAATATTAATTAGGAGCCAGTTTAGACCTCCGTTGCTTGATGAGGTAGCTTCAACTGTTGTCACGAATGTGGCTCCTTTTTGCTTGTGCCTGCTTTTGGTGAAAGTTTCTGGGTTTAAAAGCCAAAGGAAGAAATATGCAGAGAAAGATAGAGGAGGGGACAATTACTAAAGAAGTGCAAAGCATTCTCCTAGAACTTGAGGGAGGAACAAGACCAGAGAGCCTGGGTGGGTGTGGGTTCTGAGCTACTACGTTTCCCAGCATGCTGCCACTGCTGTTTGCCTCAGTTTCCTTTTTTGTAAGTAAAGGTCATCTCTCTAGCTTCCTAAAAGGGCCATGACTCATTTCCTTGGTTTCCAAATTGGGTGATGCTAGAATTTCTCTGAGGCAAGTCCCTGGTGAGTGCCAGGTAACGGAGGCGCCTCATTTTTGTGCCGAGGCTCAAGGTTTCCTGGCTCCCAAGTTTTCCCAGAGCTGACTCGGTCTCCTGGGGGATGGTGGCAGAAAGGATGAGACCAGAGACAGTGAGTGAGCCCCACTGCATAGTCAGGGGAAAGGAGACCTGGAGAGGAAGGGACCTGCTCTCCTTGGGTTGTATCATGTTAGGGACCTTTCTTCTACGGACTGGGGGTTTGGGTTGGTTTTCTTTTCTTTTTTTTTTCTTTTTTTGAGACGAAATTCCGCTGTCTCGCCCAGGCTGGAGTGCAGTAGCACGATCTGGGCTCACTGCAGCCTCTGCCTCCCGGGTTCAAGTGATTCTCTTGCCTCAGTCTCCCAAGTAGCTGGGTTTACAGGTACCCGCCACCACACCCAGCTAATTTTTTTGTATTTTTAATAGAGGCGGAGTTACGCCACGTTGGCCAGGCTGGTCTCGAACTCCTGACCTCAAGTGATCTGCCTGCCTCAGCCTCCCAAAGTGCTGGGATTATAGGCGTGAGCCACCGCACCCGGGCTGGTTTTCTTTTTGACAGGGCGGTTTGGGTCATGAGGGAGTATGGCAGACCATGGGTGTGAAAGTTCCAGTCCTAGCGGGAGAGACTTGACTTCTGTCTCTTGGTCTCTTAGCCCAATGCTGATGTGCTGAACATGACCTCAGGCACTTTGCCTTGCAGCTCCATGTTTCGATTTCCCCATCTGTAGACGGGAAGAATGAAGGCATGTGGTGGGAAGCAGTGCTGATTAGGGCTTAAGAGAAGAGGCTTAGGAGGCAGACAGTCTTAGGGTTTCTTTCTGGCATAATAGTTTCCTAGCTGCTTGACCTTGGGGAGTTCACTTAACTTTGTTAGTCCTCAATTTCCTGATATGTAAAATGGGATAATACCATATGAGCATCTACCTGACAGGATTGTTGTAATGTTTACAGGAGACAGTGTTCATAAAGTACACCGCCTGGGAGGTGGCTAGCACATTATTCCTGGGGGCTACTTTTACTATTAACAGCTCCATAGTGATTTGACCAAAGGTTTCTGAGAGTTGAGCCAAGACGCGGACTAGATGGGACCACACTGAGAAAACATTTGAGGCTGGGTGCAGTGGCTCACGCCTACACTCTAGGAGGTAGAGGTGGGAGGACAGATTGAGGCCAGGAGTTGGAGACCAGCCTGGGCAACACAGTGAGAACCCTCTCTACAAAAAATACAAAAATTAGCCAGGCGAGGTGGTATATGCCTGTAGTCCCAGCTACTCAGGAGGTTGAAGTGGGAGGATCTCTCGAGCCCAGGAGGTTGAGGCTGCAGTGAGCTATGATCACACCACTGTACTCCAGCCTGGGCAACAGAGCAAGACCCTGTCTCTTAAAAAGAGAGAAAAAGAAAGAAAACATTTGAGCTCCATAGATTGACATTCTGATTTGAACAGTTTCCCATGGAGGGAGAATTGCGGCGAAAGAGGCAAGGCCTGCCCACAATGCATGGTCTGGGACTTAGCTGATGAAGTGCTCTGCACCACCCAGCTTCGAGGAGATGGGGACTGGGGTTTCCCCTTGCTTGACATCTTAACTACTTCACTGCGGGAAAGGGCAGGAGGGACAAGAGGAGGACCAATCCCCAAGGGACACGGAGACCCACATTAGGTTTTGGAACCCACGCCTGGTACTATCTGAATTTAAAAGCCTTGCTTGACTCAGGCGGAGCTGATCAAAGGCCATTTGCTGTTTTAGAGTGTTCCTATGTGTGCTTGGCAGACAGAGTTCTGTCTTTTTATTGCTTCCATTCCCACTAAGACCTCCATCCCCCCACTGCCCCCCCACCCCTTGGTGAGCTTGGTGAGATGTGTTTTTTTTTTTTTTTTTTTAATTTTAAGTTCCAGGATACATGTGCAGGATGTGCAGGTTTGTTACAAGGTAAATATGTGCCATGGTGGTTTGCTGCACCTTTCAACCCATCACCTAGGTATTAAGCCCTGCATGCATTAGCTGTTTATCATGATGCTGTCCCTCCTGATGAGGTGGTTTTAAGTTGGCACCAGCACCTGTTTCTCATGCCTTGCGTATGCGGCAGGAACTGTGAACTAGGGACAGGTTCATGCCCTTTGGCCACTGCAGACGTGGAGCCGTGGACGCCAGTACTTGTGTGGAGAGCCGGTGTCTGTTGGCTGTATCTCAGCTTTCTTTTCAGGGCAGACCTGATACAGGTGTTCTAGGTGGGAAAAGCCTTAGCACTTGCTGTGAACTATTATATTGTTACTCTCTGGAAGGGAAGGTGGAAAGGGGAATCTATGCCAGTGAGCACAACACAGGCCGCATATGGACAAACATGAGGTCGCTCGGCATGCTCTTAGGCCCAGAGGAGACAGAATCAGATATTAGCCTATCCTCTGGCTGCTCCCAGGCTAGCAGGGAGGTAGGTGTCTAAACCAGGATGTGAGCTAGAGGGGACTATAGCCGTGCACAGGAGGGGCACAAAGGACGGAGCAAGCAGGGCAGGCTTCACGGAGGAGGCCTTGTGAGCTGAATCTTGAGAGAGAGGAGATCCTCCAAGTTGAGGGAACTGTGGGAGCAGTTAGACAGCTTGGATTTTGGGGGGTGTAGCACATTGCTCCTTATGGGCTGGGGTGTAATGTGCAGAGGAGGGCAGAGGGAAGATTGATTTGCTCATTATGCAACAAATGTCTGGAGCTCCAGTCCTGAACCAGGCCCAAAGCTGGGGAATAGCAACTCAGTCCCTGCCCTTGTGGAGTTTGTGGCTGGCAGGGGCATGTTCATTAAACAACTTATTGCATGATTCACTACTTTTCTTTTTCTTTCTTTCTTTTTTTTTTTTTTTGAGACAAGATCTTGCTCTGTCTCCCAGGCTGGAGTGCAGTGGCACAATCAAAGCTCACTGCAGCCTTGAATTCCTGGGCTCAAGCGGTTCTCCTGCGTCAGCCTCCCAAATAGCTAGGACCGCAGGCACACATCACTGTGCCTGGCTAGTTTTTTAAATTTTTTGTAGAGGTGGGTATCTCACTTTGTTGCCCAGGCTGGTTGAACTCCCGTGAGCTCAAGTGATCCTCTTGCCTTGGCCTCCCAAAGTATTGGGACTACAGGCGTGAGCCACAGTGCCTGGCCTGATTCATGATTGAAGTACCATTACCATAAATGCTATACATCCATGCATTGGATGTTAAAGGGATCATAACAAAAAAGAAACAGTGTCCTTTGGGTTTTGGGAAGGCTTCCTGGAGAAATAACATTGAGGCTGAGCTTGATGTAGGGAGGGAAGTAGCAGGGTGCATTTCATGTGCTGAGGGAAGAGAGGGTGGCTGGAATGCAGAGAGTGAGGAGGACAGGGGGACAGGCGAGGTCACACTTGGCGTTGGCGGGGATAAGAATTCTTATCTTAGGAGGGTTGGGGAAGCCATCCATTTAAAAGTTTAAGGGATGGGATGGGAAATGATCAGGTTTGTGTTTTGAAAATATCTCTCTGACAGTCTACACGAAAAGTGGCTTGTGGGTACCCCAGGGGGCTATGGGGGAATCAGTAAGTAAGTTGTTGTGGTGATCCACTTGAGGAAGGATGGCTGCTTAGCTGAGTTCTTGGAGGTAGTGATGGAGACCAGTGGATGGATTTGAGATGCATCTGAATCGGAGCAGCAGCTTGGTGGTTTGGTTAGCTGAGGAGTAGCAAGTGTTAAAGGTGAGAGGCAAATTTGACTTCTCATGGATGTGGGCAGAGCCCCCAACCCCCACCTCCGTGAGATTGAGAGTGTTGGCCCATGCAGGGGACAGGCAGGGCAGGTGTGCCTGGCTCAGGGGGTTGAGTGTAACCCCTTGGCTGGCAATCGGCATACTCTTAATGACGGACCCCTATTGGTAAACTTGTTTTTGAGCTTGCACTGTGTACATATTTATTTATAAATGACATGCATATACTTCTGTACTAAAATAGCATGCTCCTAATAAGGCAAATAATTAAAAATAAAATAGGATGAGAAAAAAAGCTAAGCACACATAAATATTTTAATCTTTTTCTTCTAAACCCTACTTCGGAGACCACTGCTTTTGGCCATGGGGAGCACTTAATGAGTTTTAGGGTGGGGGTGGCCAGGTCAGATGGGTGTTGGGGAAAGAGTACTCTGCAATCCAGGGGCTCTCCTGTGAGTTCTGCCCAGGCCAGGGGCCCAAGGAGGAGGTGCTCTTGCAGTCTTGTCGTGTGTGGCCTGGTGAGTCAGGGACATGAAATTGTGGCATAACTGCTATCCCCTGAGAAGTGATGTTGGCAATATCATACCAGGTGTGTGAGGGCTTATTGGTGTTTGACGTTTGTTAGTCTGTGTGTGCGCAACCTATGGGGATATGGCAAGGCCCGCTCCCCAGTGGTCCAGCAGGTTCCTGTCTAGAGGGCTGAAGGCCGTAGTTAGCCAGGGAGAGCCTGATCTTCCAAAGAGAGCATCACGTGAGGGATATAGTGTCAGTTTTCAGCACCTCTACTACCTGCAATGCCATCACCAGCCAATTCTGAGCTCATGTGGGCCACTCTTCCCCTTCTTTCTGGTGGATTGATAATCATACTTCCCTACTGAACTCCAAAGACTGAAAATGATGCAAAGTGAATTGTTTCTATCTTTGCAATCCAAACGTTCCTCTTCGTTTACTCTCCAAATCCCTTCCAGCAAATTGGTATTGCCACTCTCCCTCCATCCCTGGGTTCTCGGGGCTAATTCTGTTCCAGCTCGCTCTGTTTAGCTCTTTCTTCGAGCAGAACCCAAGCTAGGATCTTGCCTTCCAGAGAATGCTTTAAAAAGCCTTGTTTCCCAATATACTGCGTTTCAGTTTTCCACGAGTGCAGCCATGCTCGGGAGAGGCGTACGAGCTGCTTTTACATGTGAGAGGTGAACAAATCAAAGGTGAGCCCGTTCTGCCTCAGTGAGGCCTTTTGTGTAAAAAGGGCCTTCTGGAGTAAAGCAATCAGGTTGACTGACAACTGCCGAGGCTACCAGTGACAGTCCTGCTCCGTGGGATAACTTGGAGAAAAATCAGGGCCAAAAGCAGACAAAAGGATGTCCAGAAACTGGAGGTGGGGAAGCCTGAGTGAGATCAAACAACCTGAAAATGTGTCTTCCATCCATTTAGGGCTTTATGTGCAGCAAGGTTGGAGTGGCTGGCTGAGGATGTCAACATTTTAAATTTGTCACTGCTTTGACTTCCCTAGCTTTATCTCCCTTCAGATCAAAGCGGGGAGACTAGGAGTTGTCACTACTGGATTTGGTTTCAGACTATGTTGGTGTACCCTTGCTTTATGACCTTGGGGTTTCCTGTCTTTGCTTGGGGTGACGGGTTCATTTCAAACAAGTGAGATGTGTGTTGTGGTCTTTTATTCAGAGTGGGGAGCTCTTAGAAGCACCCACAGAGGCTTTGAAAGGACTGGGAAGCAGCTTGGAGGGCCAGTTGCGTATTTTCCAAGGATTCCTGAATATCAGGAATCCAGAAGTTTCTATTTGTTAGCCTTGCTGCTCCTCCAAGGAGCCATCCTGAAGGCAGTTTAGTCCTGCACTGGGAGACAAGGCACAGGCCTGAAGAATTCCTGCCCCCTGCTGTATAATAAATCTGATACTAAAATTAGTGCTGGCCTCCTGAGCCATATTTCTTGCTGAGATGATAAAGAAGTGTGTGTGTGGCAGGCTCGTCTTTCAGGATTGGAGGATGTTGCTTTATGTCAGATAAGTGCCCAGGTCTCGAGATCATTTTTTTATGGCAGCCTCTCCCCCATTTCCCTGCTTCCTCTCCCTGTTCTGTTTTGTTAGGGGTAGGAGTAGGTAGGGGTGGATAGGGGAGAAATATTTTAGCTTGTCTTCTGGTTTTGTGTAAGTCTCTGTCACCGTAGGTAGATGTTCCTTGAGAATCTTTCTGAAGGTTTTATAATTGAGTCTTTTACCTCCGTGACAAGATATTATTCACTTTCTCTAAAGCGTTTACTTTATGCTTGGGCTGGGGTTGGGGGGTGGGGGGCAGACTTTTTTTTTTTTTTTTTTTCAGGGAACTCTGTCTCTAGAAGAGACTTGCCGTCAGGGCAGTTGAATGGCCAGCTTACGACTTTAATAATTGAGGCAGCATCTGGGCCCCTTGCTCAACGGCAGTCCTTCTGGCAGGACGATTTTGCTTTTAAAATAACCATGTTCACCTTTAACTGCAAACGGCTGTGACGAGAGTTGTATTTAATTTTAAATTGCCCATGTCCAGTAACCCTCTGTACCTCTTTAAATAATAAAATGTTTTTAATCTTCCTGCAGCTGTGTTCTCTGTGTGGGGGCTTGCCATTTTTGGAAGAGGAGGGGGCTTCTGTGCCTCCTCTCCACTCCCTTTCTTTTCCCTTTCAAACTCACCGGGACTTCTAGAAAATGCCATTTCGCTAAGGGCGGAATCTGGCCCGTAAAGTCTCTGGAGTGAGTGCTGAGAAGTTTATAAGCAGAGGCCGCACAGGGTCAGTCAGTAATGTCAGCCCCTGGGGCTGAAGTGCTTCCTTTGTGGGCAGAACCCCAGAAGTCCCTTTGTATCGCTGACCCATTAAAGACTTTTTCTCCCCATTCCCCGCCTCCAACTTCAGGGGGGCTTGATTTGTCTGTTATAATCGGAAACAGATTTTGGGCTCCTGATCCATTATAGATGTGTTTGAGATGGATGCCAAACCTGAAGCCACTTAAAGAGCATGTGAAAATGTGTTTAGATATAAAGGAAAGAAAGGAAGAGAGAGGATGAGGAAAGAAATAGCCTCTTCCAAATCCCCCAACTAGAAACAATCCTGAAATGATAACACACAACAAAAAACAAACAAACAAACAAAAAAACTCGATTTAGGCCCTAAGAAAGCGTGGGAGGAGAAAATTAGGCTCCAGAGTCAGCCAAGTTGGTGCTTAGTCTGGGATGAACAGCCCAGTGAAGGAGGTTAAAGGAGGCAGAAGACCACACGCGCACGCGCACTCCCGGAAGCGTGGTTCAGGTGGGGCCTCCCGGGTCCAGGGGAATGTGTGTCCCAGGCTTGGAGCAGAGGGTGGCAGGTGGGTGGGGACGCATGGGAAGCACTCACGTTGTGCCCAGCAGGTCCATGTTTCTATCCCGGAGACCCTTGGGTTAGGAAATATTGATTGCTCTGTATTTGTAAACAATCTTTAAGGGGATCTAGTGCCAACACAAATAGTCAACTTCAGGCGAATCAAGTGGCCTCCTCTCAACAGGGAAGCCCATTGCTCTGATTTTCTGGATCGACACAGCCCCAGATTTATTTTCCTTTTTAATTCTCAAAAGGGGCCCGCTGAGTTGAGCATTGCCCAAGTATTGGTTTCTTTTCATCCCTGTTGAATTTTTTCCCTTCTTTAATGAAAGAGTTGGATTGGCTGTGCTTGGCCCTCCACCCGGTCATGGTTGTCCTGGTGACGCCCGGCTGCAGGGTTTCGAAGGTGGCCCTCATTTCAGCTGTCCTTGAGGCTCACTCCTGTGTTCCCCCTGCCCCTGCCATCCACCCCGCACCCGCCACCCCGAAACGTTTGTAGTACAGCTGCTGGCCTAGAACTCGAACTGATGTGTCTCTCACTCCAAACAAAAAATAAATCTGTGTGCTTTATGTATGTGTTTTAGAGGTGTGCCTGTGTATTTTTTCTCTTGACAAGCTCATTCCCTACAGCTGTGCAGTCACAGCCCTCTTTGAAATCTGCAGCATATATATATTTTTAAGTGAATAAGTACGAAGAGATGGGAAGATGTGGTTTGACTGTAATCCCACGTAAAACACTCTGACCCCAATTTTTAAAAAAGTATTTCATTAAAATATTGTAGGAGACTGTTACTGAGAAGAAGAAAGTTTCTAAGTTGATGGGATTCTTGTGTCTCCTAGTGTACAGTTGATTTTTTTTTTTGGGGTCACCATGGAGATGAGAAGCATGGGGCTTCATGGCGTCATCTGCCCCCATTGGGGGAGGGCTTGTTGGCACAGGTCACCTCTGGATCAACCTCAGCCTCATCTGCTGGAGATGGGAGAAGCTCAAGTTGGCCAGGGGTTTACCCTATGCCCTCCTCAACCAGAATTAAAATGACCTTTTTTTTTTGCCTTGGAAGACAACGTTGGTAACAATTTATTGAAACTATGGAGCTTAGCAGTGATCAGTTTTTGGATTTTCTCTTTCTTCAACCCCTCCCCTTTCTGGAAGACTTGTAGGAAGAAAGGGGAGGTTTTTCTGTGCATAGATTGGCCTCGGTTTCTTAGAAGTTTCTTCTTTTCACCTTAAAAAAAATTGTTTGCATCCTTCCCCTTAGATAAGGATCCATCAACATCCTTGTTAGAGCCCAGTGCGGAGGGGACCCTGAGGCACATACTGTTTTCAAGGTTAGATAGCAACAAACTTTCAGAGTAGCCGGAGTTTCAGGGGAGGGAGGGTTCTTTGGGTTCAAGGTTACCCATTTTTCCCCTGCTAGGAAGAAAGCCTTTTTGTTTTCTTTTGCCGACTTCTTCCAATAGCTTAGAGCAAATAGATTAGCAACCCAGCAGAAACCAAACCAAGGAACAAATAAAGGGGAAGTTTGCAGAGGGCCCTTGGCTGGGGGCTGGCTGCTGCTGAGGAGGCCAACTTGCGGTTTTCCATTTTCACGGTGAACCGCATTGTCTCTGCGTTCGCTGGTATTCACAAAATCAGAAAGAAAGGAAGGTGGTGGTGGGAGGGCGCACTTTTCAGGAGAGGCTGGGGTGTGGGGAAAGTATGCCCAGCTGCATGTTATTAGCAGCCTTCAAATAAAGTTTGTGGAAGGTTCCGGCCCCCACAGTCATGCCTGGGAAGCTTCTGTGTTCTTAGTAGGTGTTTTGAATTCTGTGGGATGGAACTGAACGTTTAAAAACAGTTACAGGAACGTCTCCCCAAGTAGGTATTCCTGAGAATTTCTGTGTACATGGAACTCTATTTTCTTAGCAAGCATCATTATATTTTTAGAAATGTTTTCTCCTTGCCCGTCAGTTAGCCAAGCCTCCTACCACTCACTTTCTGTTGTGTAGTTCTGATTTTCCGAACAGGTGTTTCGATGATGAGGGGTTATATTAAAAAAGTACTAAAGAATACATCTTATCACGTGAATCAGTATCTTTTTATTCAACATGGATGGAGTGGGAGTGGAGACCAATCTGTTTTATATTCCTGCAATCTGATGAGGGTAAGAAAAAGTTCATGCTGTTCATATTAGCTAGCCAGCCTCTTTCTCTCTTTCCCTCCCTTCCTTCTTTCTTCTTTATTTTTTCTTTCTTTCTTTTGCCTAATACCTAATTCCTTATCTCATTTTTGGGATTTTGAGAGAATAATTTTCATGTGGGGCGACAGAACTAGTGGTTGTAGTTTCACTTGTTTTTTTGACATTAAGGAAACAACAGATAGTCTTTTTTTTTTTTTTTTTTTCCTCAGACTGAGCACACGTTTTAAGTGTTTTAGGGGGAAGCTCTGAAGGCAGTTTGTGGTGATTTTTTAAAAAATGTTTTTAAAGCTTTAGTCTCTCCTGGAAGCTTTGTGTGTCCCTGCATTTTCCTCGACGGTCGCTAATAAGAACTGCTGGTCTAAATCAGTGTCTCTGAGAGTCATTGATTCACTAATTGCTCATCATCGAGTCCTGGCTTCCCCCTCCTGCTGAGAGCACTTTTGTTTTCTGCTATTCTGCAAGGAATTGGACAGATTTCTGGAGTGTTTAAGAGGTAACCAATAAAAGAGTTTGGCGTGCCCCTGTTGGTAATTGTGCTTCTCGGAGGTGACCACGTCATTGGTATCCGGGCTCCATAAACAAGGGGCTGCCTTACCAGTGACCTTTCCCGCCTAAAACCGAAGGCCCCAAGGTCGCTTGTCTGATGGAGAATGTATTTCCCGGCTCACTGTGAGCCTCGACTTAATTTGTTCCTTTCCTAAGGCAAAATGACCTTCCGGTAAACCCACACCCCCTCCCCCGCTTATTATTATTTATTTATTTTTCTGGTGAACAAACAGAATTAGGAAAGGTGTGTTCTTCCAGGAGAGAGCGGGCAGTGTGGGAGGAGAGAGCAGTCTGGCTCATTAAAATGCCGAGGTAGGTTTACGCTGATTGCCAAGTGCGGGTCCTGCAGGTCAGAGTGTGATGCCCAGAAACAAAGCAAGGCCTAGGGAGAGGCTGGCCTGGAGGCAACTGGCTCGCACCGCAGAGAGTTTTGAAGCCACATTTCTTCATTGGAAATTTAAAAAGAAAAAAAGCCCCCCCTTTTGCTCCATATTTATCATCTCTATAGTACCCTACAAATAAGTGGTCTCAAAAAGTGTTTTTGTTTTTTTTTTTTAATTTACTGAACCTTTATAACAGGACCCTTTCTGAGGGCCCCTTGAGCCCAAGAATGCCTCCTTGCAATGTGAGTGTGGGAAATTAGTGCAGGCCCAAGGAAAGGAAGTGTGAAACTGCTTCCCTCAGTGAACACCCAGCCTGGCGAGGCTGTCCTGTGTGTCTTGGAAGCCCCGCTGGGCCTGAGTTTGGGTGCCATATGATTTGCTGGCCCAGCACCCCTTCCATGGGTCCCTCTCGGCCAGCCTCAAGGAAGGGGTCCTGTGGGGGACAGAATAGTGTGTGTGAGGGGCCGTCTGCGGGCGGAGGACTGCCGGGGCTTACCGTCCTAACTTGTTGCTCAGTCGCGGAGTCTTGCATGTTGACTCTCCTGGGCTCGGTTGGCCGCTGCTGCTGCTTTCCTGTGGTTGTTGGTTTGTGTTAGGTGTTTGGTCCTCTGGTTTGCTTTGGGTACTGGGACTTTAGCCCAGGGAAGACGCCTGTGGTGCTTCTCTGCCTTTCGGCTCCTACATGGGGCGTTGGAAAGCCCTTTCCCTGCCTGGTTGAAACCTTCGCAAACTGCACACCTGGCCGGCCTGGCAGTCAAATGGATTCCATGGCAGCCCCTGCCTAGAGCGGAGCAGGATGTCTGTTTCGGCCGGTTATGAATGAAATCAGAGTCCTGTGCTGGCAATGCCATTGTGCATAAGGAGTGCAAGGAATGCACTGGGCCATCTTCCCAGAGAGACCCTATAGACGAAACAGATGTGGTCAGATGAGCCCCTGGAGACAGCAGTAGTGGGGAGTGTGGGAGAGCAGGCCGGGGCGGCACCAGGAGGAGCAGGAGGAGCTCCAGGAGGATTCTGAGCCTCCTCCTCCTCCTTTATTCCTCCATCCCTCTGTCTGGGGTGGGATGTTTGGGAGAAGAGAGGCAATGTGGTATGGTAGATAGGCCTGTTCTTTGGAGACAGTTCTGGGATTGAATCCTGGCTACGTGACCTGGCCAAGTGACATAACCTCTCTGAGCCTGATGTGTGTCACCTGTAAAATGGGGATAATAAGACTTGTGTGGCAGCTCTGGGAACAGACAGAACTTTCTGTAGAGCACGTAGCACAATTCCTGGCATCTGTTAGGTGCTTAGTCAGTGTTGATTATGCAGCCAGCCTGGACCCAGCTGTTGTCGCTGGGACAGGGAGGAGGTCGTGCAGTTACCGAACCCTACACCATTGATCTTACTGCTTTGGGACGAGAGGCCCGAGTGTGCTGTTTATCCTTCCAGGCCCTGAAAGGTTAGTTGTACCCTTCTGACTTTCTCTACAGAATCTTCCCCCTAACCTCCCTGGTGTTTGCTAAACTAAGAGTTAGCCTCACAGAGTCCCAGCTTCTCCTGGGTCATCATCCTTTTCTCTGGCCTCTGCCTGAGAGCAGCGTGCACCGGAGACTGAGGGAGGTTGGCTGTAATCAGCATAGACCCTTGGCTCTCAGCTGAGGGTGGAACCCAGTGTCTAGATGATAGATGGTGCAGTTTGGTTTCTAATTCCTGCTTGATTTAGAGAGGTGCTGGGAGTGAGTGGTGGTAGAGGGAACGGAGGCTGTGGGAAGGCTGGGAGTGTGAGCGTTTGATTACCTTCTGTGCTCTAGGCCAGGGGTCCACAACTTTGGCACTGTTGACATTTTGAGCCAGATTATTCTTTGTTGCAAGGGTGGAGGTTGGGGAAGTGGGGGTGCATTGGAGTGCATTGTATCTGTAGTAGGATGTTTAGCAGCATCCCTGGCCTCTACCCACTAGATGCCAGTAGCAATCCCTCCCTGGTTGTGACAGCTAGCAATTGCCACATGTCTCCTGGGGGACACAGTCACCCTTAGATGAGAGTCATTGGTCTAGCACTATAGGTCACTTCTCTATAAGAAGGGGAAATATTTGTATGTTTTCTGAGGTTCTGTTCCGCATGGATTGGAACCTGGACAATGAAATATTCATGAAATTCAAGAGCAGGAAAGTGCCTGGAGAGATCACCTGGCCCAGGCCCCAGCCTCCCGCAGGTGGCTAGCCACATGCCCTGGGTTTGATTTCCACGGCCCCTGCTGGTCTTCCCTTTTGGTTAAGTGAAAGGGCAGGGAGAAGGGACGTTTCCACCCAGGCCAGCATCTCTATAGAGCTTTTTGGAGTGGGAACTTCTTTTAGCAGAATGACTCTGCACTCCTGGGCTCTTGGCAGTCCTGTGTTTGGGCCTCTAGGAGTTTGGTTGCAAGCTCCACGAGTTTGATTTGCTCTCTCATCCCTGGCACACACAAATTTGTCACTCAGAGGGACTGGCTTTTCTGCGTGCACTGAATGGACTTTTATTTGAAATGAATTCATTAAAAAAAAAAAAAGTTTTGCTTGCCAGGACTCTGCCGTCCTCTCTTCCCTTTTATTTCTCTCTGTCGTCTGTAAGACGAGCCTGGAAGGAGCTGTCTGGTGGGATTGGTTGGCCAGGGATTTTTCTAGGCCCTGATTAAAGGTAAATTATCAGATGAAAGTTGCAGGTTGCTGCTGTGCTTGTAAAAAAGTCACTTGTGTGCCATAAAATCCATCACAGCTCCCTTGGTGAGAAGGAGGAGGCCTTGAAACACTCAGTGATGCTACTTCGGCTTCCAGTGATTTGGCTTCCCTCTGCTGCAGGAGTGCTGCCCGGCAGCCCGGTGCACCCTGCTCTTGTGAGAAGCTCGCTGAATCAGATCGGTGGGAAGCTCAGAGACAGAACTGTGTGTTGCCGGCAAGTTGCCATGAAGTAGTTTTAGATGTTGGACTTAGGAGAACCAGATGGCTTTATGGAGTAGAAGCGGAGCCCATGATGTCTTGATGACTTTTGCCTCTCTTTTGCTTAGAACCAAAGAAGGTGGTTGTCCAGTTGGAGAGGGTGTGGGGAGTCTGGCCTTGGAGAGGCAGTATAGCCCATGGTTGACAGCATGGATGCAGGGACCAGACTGCCCAGCCAGTTATAGAGATGGGACTGTGGGCTAGTTATTTAATCTCTCTGTGCTTCAGTTTTCTCATCTATAACATGGGGATGAGAGTAATAGTACCTACTCTGGGGTCATCTTGAGGAATTAGTGCAAGAAAAGGGCTGAGCCTATAGCCTGGCCAGGGGTAAGGAAGTCATCCTTAATTATATTATCATTGGTTACACTATTCTTTTTAATTTATTTTAGTTTTTCTTTTTAGAGACAGAGTCTCCTTCTGTTACCTAGGCTGGAGTGCAGTGGTGTGATCATAACTCACTGTACCCTCCAACTGTTGGACTCAAGCAGTCCTCCCACCTCAGCCTCCCAAGTATGGGCACTACAGGCACATGCCACCATGCCCATTTAATTTTTAAAAATTTTCTGTAGAGATGGGGTCTTGTTATGTTGCCCAGGTGGGGGTCTCTAACTCCTAGCCCCGAGTGATCCTCCTGCCTTGGCCTCTCCAAATGTTGGGATTACAAGTGTGAACTACTGTCCCTGGCCTGGTTATATTATTCTATAATAGATGGTTAGCCTGGCTCCTGAGGCTTTAGGAAAGTGCTTCTCAGACTTTACTATGCAGAAAAATCAGGTGAACCCATTCCTGGGCATGTTGAAATCGGTGTCTCAGTCGTGGGGCCCAGGACTCAGTGTTTAATATCTCAGGTGGTGATATTGCAGGGAGCCCGCATATAACCTGGTGACTCCTTCAATGGCAGCGTTGGTCAGATTCTTAAAAAATGAAGGGCCCCCGTGTCATCACAAGGAGAAGTGTCTTCCACCTTGGATTATCTGGGAAACAGTTCTGCCCACGCTGGGGGGCCTGATTTGGGCCCTGCGTCAGTGTCCTGGGTGTAAACCTCTGCGAGATGCCCCTGGGTGTCAGGTCCTGGCTGCACCCCATCGTTAGGACTGGGGGCAGCAGCAGATGAGGGAAGACTTGTCTCCTCTGGCCCATGGAGTGTCCCTGTTTTTCAGCTCAGCCAGCATCCCATACTCAATTCTGCTGGCGAGAGCTGTGGGCCTGTTTTGCAGGTTGTGTCGTTTCAGCGGGTAACTGGTATGTGTGTGCATGCGTGCAAAAGAAAACATCAAAATGTTTGGGGAGTGTTTTAGGAAAATAGCAAGGAGCAGATTGCCAAGATTCGCTTATATGTTTCTTTTTCTTTCCTTTTCGCTGTGTACATGTGTGATCAGCATCCCAGAGTGTTCTGAAATACAGCTTTGGCTTTCTTACCCCAACTATTCTTCCTTATAGCAGAGAGGATACAATTCACCACCAATAATACCGAGCAATAAATAACCCAGAGAAGATGAATAGCCTTGTGTGGTGGTAAATTAAAGTTGATTTATTGCACATAATATATACAGGTGCTCCTAATGTAATTAAGCAGCGAAGCTTTTAATGTTGCAGAATCTGAAAGAAGACCCAAGAAAATTGGGTCTTAATAAGGCTTATTGAAATAACAGCTAAACATGCTGCTTAGTACCATTAGGGGATGCTGAAAGATGGATCGACTCTGCTGCTTTTTCTTATGTGTGGAGATGACACACCTGACCTGTTGTCAGCAGGTCCCGCACTTGAATTGTTTTCTCTACGGTAGGACTGGATTGTGTTGAGCTGTCAATATACCCTGGCCTTGTCCTGCTTGTGGCCAGAAGTTTAAGTGGCTGCCTATTGAATAGGTTTTTTTTGAGTGAAGGACGGGGGAGCTGGAACTGAAGACCGCACTGTCTACAGCCATACCACCCTGAATGTGCCCGATCTCATCTGAAGACCCCAGCCTCATTCTCCCCCGCCATTCTAACTAACCAGACCAGGCAGGAGAGGATTTGTTCATGGAGTGAACTCACTGATTGAGCCTTTACCATGGGCAGAGTGCTGTGCTGGAGATGGGGAGTCAGGGATGGAAACAAAAGCTAGACAGTCCCCCTCCTCAGGAGGACTAGTGGGCGAGACCTGCGTGAAAATGCAGGATCGTAGAGGAGGGGACGCATTCACCGAGAAGGTCCAGTGGATTGGGGGCTAGGGAGACCCTCAGACAGCTGCCTGGGGAAAGGGGCTAGAGAATGGGAGGGGAGGCTGGACTGGTGATTTAGGGGCAAGAGCAGGAAAAGTTCTGCATTCCGCTCAAGAGATAGAGACTTTGCCTGAAGGCAGTCTGGAATCCTGGCGGCTTAGGAGCCAGGGCATCATCACATTGATATTTTAGAGAGAAAATTCTTGGCAGTGTTATAGGTCATGGACTGGGGGAGACCAGGGAGCTAAGAGAACAGGGCCTGGACGAGAGCAGGGGGCAGAGTGAGTATGAAAGGAGGAGGGGTGAGAGGCAAACTCTCCCATGTGCCTTAGACCTGGTGACTCCAGTGGGGTTGGGGTGGCAGGGTACCTGGAGGAAGGGTGGATTTGTGAGCAGCCAGTACTTCCATCAGAACCCCTCGGGGGTGCTTGTTAGAAATGGAGGTTGGTGGGGGGTCCCTCCCCTGTGGATCTCCAGTTGCTAAGGTGCCTGGACATCTGTGACTGAAACCAGGTCCCTAAAGGATGCTGAGGCCTGGAAACCTTGGTCTCACCTGGAGAGGTGGCTCCAAGATGCCCTTGGGAGCAAACGAGTCATTTCACAAAGTGTTAGGAGGGAAAGGAGCCTTTCTGGGGCCAGGACGGATGGAAGAGTTCACAGCCTTTCCGTGAGTTGCTTTAGGGGCCTAAGACTTTGGTTGCTGAAGGAAGTACAAATGTACAGTGACCCTCCAAGAGCCTCCCTCTCACAGGTATGCCCCACTTTAAGAAAACCCGCTAGACGAAAACCCTGACTTTTGGAGTAAGATTTGTCAAGGAGAGAGAGTTCTTCCCAGTACCAAAGGTTTCAGAAAAAGACCCGTTTAAGTAGTAAGCTGACCTTCTGAACCAATAAATAAGACAGTGGTTTCTTTCTTTTGTAGAGGTCACCTGTTGTAAATCTGAGAACATTTGAAGAATTTACTGCATTGGCTCATTAAGGTTAAAAAAAAAAAAAGTCAATCGACTTGGTCAGCATTACCCAGTGCCCATGGTTTTCAGAGCCACCCCTGGGTGAACTGAGAATGGTGTTTGCTCCAGAGCCTGGGGCCACAGGGGAGGCTGGGGAGAGACTCAGGGCCCTGCTGTTGGAACGGCCTTCACATGACTTGTCCTGCTTCCGGCTTGGAGTATGAAACCACCAAGAGGTATGTGCAGCTCGCATTCCAGCATGGGAGGCGGGGAGGCTCCTGGACCCATGGGGCTGTCAGGTTGAGGCCTGCCCTGAACTCCTGGGCACTGCGATCCTGATATGGAGAGCTTCCTTCCACCTCCGCCTCCTCCTCACACTGCAACAGCGCTTGGCTGTACCTTGCCATTACTTGATTATTTGCAGAATTAGAAAAGGCTCAAGTATCTGATCAAAATTTTTTCCTGGATATATAGCACATCCTCTGAATATATAATCAGTGCTTTATTGTTTTTTTTGTTTTGTTTTGTTTTTGTTTTTTTGAGATGGAGTTTTGCTCTTGTTGCCCAGGCTGGAGTGCAATGGCGCAATCTCGGCTCACTGCAACCTCCGCCTCCTGGGTTCAAGCGATTCTCCTGCCTCAGCTTCCCGAGTAGCTGGGATTACAGGCATGCGCCACCACACCCGGCTAATTTTGTATATTTAGTAGAGATGGGGTTTCTCCATGTTGGTCAGGCTGGTCTCGAACTCCTGACCTCAGGTGATCTGCCCGCCTCAGCCTCCCAAAATGCTGGAATTACAGGCATGAGCCACCGTGCCCAGCCTGTTTTTTCTTTTTTTTAAAGGAATATGGGCTGTTAGATGTTGTAAATGGATAGGCAATGCATGTTCACTTTTTCTGAGGCTTGTTCAGGGAAACTGAAAAAAGTTCCTGTGTCACCTTGTGTGCATCTCTGTGGTACTGTCTCTCCAGGGTAGTGTGGGATTTAGAAGAGAGGGGCTGGAGGGGACCCTGCAGATGTCCCTATGTTCTGGAGGCAGACTTGTTTATTTTTGACAGAATGAATCTTGGACATGGGAGGATCTGGCTCTGACCAGCCACAAATTGGATATTTGTTTGACCTTTTTATTCCAGTGAGTGGGAAGAGATCCGGTACCTCCTTTATCATAAATCTTGCCTTGTTGTTTGCTCCAGTATAGCACTTCATCTGGGTGCTGTTTGAGCATCTGGCTTTCATTTTTAAGTGCCGGCAGGTGCAGGGGCAGGCATATCTCAGGGGGCCGTGGCAGATGAACGAGATGTGGCAAAAGCTGGTGTGGCACTGTTGGGGGTGAGTTTCACGGGAGAAAAAGGAGTTGAGCTTGTTCTTGGGCAACTCTTTGCCTTCCTGCTAATGTTTCCAAGTATACCACGCAAGGATCAACTCCAAGGGGCTAGCTGAAGCTGGGGAAGGTGAAGAAGTGAGTCTGAGTTGTCTAGAACTTGATTGGTAACATCTCAGGGTACTACCAGCTGCTGGACCGATGTGGTTCCCCTCCTTCCCTGCCTCTCACTCCTTCAAGATGAGTTGTCTTGTCTCTGACCCATCCTACAACAGCCACAAGTCAGTCGATCCTGTGTTTGTGCTCCCGAAGGACTTGGCGACTTGGCTAACAAGGAGACATTTGTTATTTCATTTCCTCATCTATTATTCATGCAGCGAGAGGTAATTAGCATTTAGTAATGTGGTTTCTGGGGTAGTTGAGTTGGGTTCATTCATTGAGCAAACATTTCTTGATCCCCTGCTCTGGGCTGGGTGCAGGCCAGGGGGCTAGGGTTACAGAGATGAGGGAAGGGCCTCGTTTGCCTTTGAGTGTGTGTCTGTTTGGGGAGGCAGGTGATCAGCGGGCGAAGGATGCT
Source organism: Gorilla gorilla gorilla (assembly GCF_029281585.2). Classification (NCBI taxonomy): domain Eukaryota; kingdom Metazoa; phylum Chordata; class Mammalia; order Primates; family Hominidae; genus Gorilla; species Gorilla gorilla. The sequence continues at coordinate 34,762,099 of NC_073228.2, read as the reverse complement.
AAAGGTGTTTCAGGACCACCGGGCAGAGAGTCATTTCTGGGGAGAGCCAGGGAAGGCTTCATAGAGGAAGTGGCATTTGGCTTGGGCCTTGAAGAGTGAACAGGAAAGAATTGGGATGGGGGGAATGTGCCCACCCTCCAGTGCAAACTGGGTCCTGGGGTTTAGCTTCTGATGATGGATGGTCATGTGTCTTTCTGTGCGGCGCTCCTCACTTCTTTCCCCAAGCCTCTGTCACTCAGGAGAATTAATACGCCTCCCGCCCAGCATCTGGTGGCCCTGCCGCCCTGCTTGCTTAGGGAGATGGCTGACAGTTGGCAAGGAGGGGAGCTAGAAGGGTGCTGGTGAGTCATCAGGCTCCCCACGGCTAAAAAGAGAGCATACTTCAAAGCCCAGAGCATATCAAAGATGGGTTGTGTCACACCCACTGAGCATTTTACACAAATAAGAATTCAGTCTCTGACTCTGCAGCAAAAAGTTGGTCGGGTTTTGGGGGATTATTATTATTATTATTTTTTATACAAGTGCGGTAGGTTGAGAAATATTATTCATGGAAATAGGCTAAGTTGAAATAGGCTCTATCTGTTAAGGAATAGACTTACTAAGGTGGTGGGTGTGCCCTGTGTCTCTCTTCTTTAAACTCCGTTTTTCTTTGTTCTAGCCAATGTTTTATTGCTGATATGAATCACTGAGGGGCTTGGAGGGAGAAAGGAAAGGGTTTCTGTATAAACAGCTGTCTTGCTGATTCAATCTACAAAGTGGATTTTATAGCTAAAGTATTTGTTCTTGCTTTAAAATGCCAAAACAGCACCGTCATTTCCTCAGCGAAAAGAAGGGTCTTTGAGAATATGGGGCTTTCTGCTCCCGTCACAAATCTTTGCTTGGGGGAGAGGAGGAAGGAATTCCATAGAACTTTTCTTTGAACTGGTCTTTCTAAAAGAATCTCATGCTCAGAGGAGAAGAATTTTCGTTACAAAGTTTGAGTTACCAGTTCATGCAGCCTTCCTTTTTTTTTTGCCTTACTACATGTTCTGGTTTAAAAAATAATAATAATCCTCTCTGGTCATCACAGCTGACTACCTGCTTAATGTTTGCATATAGATATTTCATTTTCTTTTTTTATGCAAGATTTCATCGTTGCATGATCTGAGATAGTTGGTTGCCCTGAGATTATTAATAAATTGAGACAGTTAATGGTGTGTGACTCAGAACATACATTTAAAAACAAGTTGGAATAGAAATAGGTCTTTTACAAAATTAATTTTTTGTTAGGCTCCTCTCTCGAGCCTTTTTGTTTGAAGCCGGCTGGCTTTGTAGTGTTCATATATGGCCGACTGCAATTAACATAAATTACTTTTAAATACCAGTTAGTTGCTGTGGAGAGAGGCCAGGGTGGTGGCTGCTTATGGAAGGTTAAGAGGCTTGGTCATTGTCTGGGTTTTTATCTCACTGTAGATCAAATTCTGTTCCCTTTGGAGGCCAGAAGATCGTGTCAAAGATTGCTTTCTTTGACGATAGGGAGAAGGATTAAGTCTTTGCCCAGAGTACCAGTACTTACCAAGGAAGAATAAATAATCATAAAATGTTTACATATTTAAAAACAAATAATATTAAAATGCAACATGTATCCTGGATTGGATCCTTGAACAGAAAAAAGACATCAGTAAAAAAATTGATGAAATCCAAATAAAACATGTAGTTTAGTTAATAGTATTGAATATTGAATCAGTGTTAATTTCTTAGTTTGATCAATGCATCGTGGTTATGTAAGAGATGAACATTAGGAAAAGCTGAATGAGGGGTATGGGGAACTCTAAGCTATTTTTGCATTTCTTCTGTCATTCAAAAATTATTTTGAAATATTAAGGTTTTTTTGTTTTTTGAGATGGAGTCTCACTCTGTCGCCCAGGCTGGAGTGCAGTGGCGCAATCTCTGCTCACTGCAAGCTCTGCCTCCCGGGTTTACGCCATTCTCCTGCCTCAGCCTCCTGGGTAGCTGGGACTACAGGCACGTGCCACCACACCTGGCTAATTTTTGTATTTTTAGTAGAGATGGGGTTTCACCATCTTGGCCAGGCTGGTCTTGTACTCCTGACCTTGTGATCCACCCGCCTTGGCCTCCCAAAGTGCTAGGATTACAGGTGTGAGCCACCATGCTGGGCCCAGTTTTTTTTTTTTTTTAAGTATATTTGTAATATTGCTTTTGGCTTGGTTGAGATTATACAGGCACACCTTGGAGATATTGCAGATTCAATTCCAGACCATTGCAATAAAGTGAATATTGCAATAAAGCTAGTCAGATGATTTTTTGTGTGTCTTAGTGCATATAAATGTTATGTTTACACTATACTGTAGTCAATATTAAGTGTGCAATACATTATGCCTAAAAAACAATGTGCATGCCTCAATTAAAAAATACATTTGCTAAAAAAAATACTGACAAAAATCTGAGCCTTTAGCAAGTCATAGTCTTTTTGCTGGTGGAGGGTCTTGCCTCGATGTTGATGGCTGCTGACTGATCAGGGTGGTGGTTGCAGAAGGTTGGGGTGGTTGTGGCAATTTCTTTAAAATAAGACAATGATGAAGTTTGCTACATTGATTGACTCTTCCTTTAACGAAATATTTCTCTGTAGCATGCAATACTGTTTGATAGCATTTTACCCACAGTAGAACTTCTTTCAAGATTGCAGTCAGTCCTCTCAAACCCTGCAGCTGCTTTTTCACCTACTTTTAGGTAATATTATTAATCCTTTGTTATCTTCCCAACAACGTGCACATCTTCACCAGGAGTAGATTCCGTCTGAAGAAATTACTTTCTTTGCTCATCCATAAGAAGCAACTCCTCATCATTCAAGTTTTATCATGAGATTGCCGCAATTCAGTCACATCTTAGGCTCTGCTTACAGTTCCCTTGCTCTTTCCACCACATCTGCAGTTATTTCCTGCACTGAAATCTTGAACCCCTCAAAATCATGCATGAGGGTTGGAATAAACTTCTTTTAAACTTCTGTTAATGCTGATTTTTTTTTTTTTTTTTTTTTTTTTACTTTCTCCATAAGTCACAAATTTTTTAATGGCATCTAGAGTGGTGAATCCTTTCCAGAAGGGCTTCCTTTCACTATGTCCAGATTTATTAGAGGAATCACTCACTATCCATGACAGGCATAGCCTTACAAAATATGTTTCTTAAATTAATTGAAATTACCCCTGATCCACGGTTGCAGAATGGATGTTGGTTAGAAGGCATGAAAACAACATTAATCTTCTTGTATACCTCCATCAGAGCTCTTGGGTGACCAGGTATGTTGTCAGTGAGCTGTAATGTTTTGAAAGGAATCTTTTTTCTCAGCAGTAGGTCTCAACAGTGGGCTTAAAATATTCAGTAAACCATGCTATAAAGAGATGTACTGTCAGCCAGGCGTGGTGGCTTGCACCTGTAATCCCAGCACTTTGCGAGGCCAAGGTGGGAGTTTGAGACCAGCCTGGCCAACATGGTGAAACCCCACTGGTGTGGTGGCACATGCTTGTAATCCCAGCTACTCGGGAGGCTGAGGCAGGAGAATTGCCTGAGCCTGGGAGTTGGAGGCTGCAGTGAGTCGAGATTGCACCACTGCATTCTAGCCTGGGTGACAGAGCAAGACTCTGTCTCAAAAAAAAAGAGATGTGCTATCATCCAGGCTTTGTTGTTCAAATTTATAGAGCACAGGCAGAGTAGATTTAGCATAATTCTTAAGGGCCCTAGGAATTTCAGAGCGGTAAGTGAGGATTGCCTTCAACTTAAAGTCACCAGTTGCATTAGCCCCTAACAAGACAGTCAGCCTGTCCTTTAAAGCTTTGAAGCCAGCCATTGGCTTCTCCTCTCTAGCTATCAAAGTCCTAGATGCCATTTTCTTCCAATAAAAGACTTTTGTATACATGAGAATATCTGTTGTTGAATGTAGCCACCTTCATCAGTGATCTCGGCTAGATCTTCTGGATAACTTGCTGTGTAGCTTCTACATCAGCACTTGCTGTATTACTTTGCACTTTTATGTCCAACAAATGGCTTCTTTCCTTAAATCTCATGAACCAACTTCTGCTGCTTCCAGTTTTTCTTCTGCACTTCTCAGCCCTCATAGAATTGAAGAGAGCTAGGGTCTTGCCTTGGGTTAGGCTTTGGCTTAAGGGAATGTTGTGGCTGGTTTGATCTTCTATCCAGATAATTAAAACTTTCTCCGTATCAGCAATAAGGCTGTCTTGCTTTCTTATCATTCATGTGTTCACTGGAGTAGCACTTTTAATTTCCTTCAAGAACTTTTCCTTTGCATTAACATCTTGGCTGTATGGTGTAAGAGGCCTGGCTTTCAGCCTCTCTTGGCTTTTGAAATGCCTTCCTCACTAAGTTTAAGCCTTCCTAGCTTTTGATTTAAAGTGAGAGACACGTAACTCCTCCTTTCACGTGAACACATAGAGGCCATTGTGGGGTTATTAATTGGGCTAATTTCGGTATTGTGTCTACAGGCCTGAGGGAAGGGGAAGGGACATGGGGGAATGGCCGGTCAGTGGAGCAGTTAGAACACACACAATATTTATTGATTAAGTTTGCCATTTTATTTATTTATCTTAATCAATATTTATTGATTAAGTTTGCCAGTTTGTGGCACCCCAAAACAGTTACATCAAAGATCACAGATCACCATTACAAATATTATAATAATAATAATGAAAAAGTTTGAAATATTTTGAAATGTGACACAGAAACATGAAGTTAGCACACGTGGTTGGAAAAATGATGCTGATAGACTTACTCAGCTCTACAATTAGTAAAAAATACAATATTAGCACAGTGCAATAAAGCAAGGCACAATGAAATGAGGTGTGCCTGCCTTTGGTTTATGGGCATTCATAGTGATGACCTCTAGGGAGGGCAGATTATTTCCTTGCTGCCTTGGGGACTGGGAAACTAAGGCCTTCGGGGATGCAGGGAGACCCTGGCTTCTGGCTTGTCGCTTCCTTCACTCTGTTCATCTCTGCCCATCTCTACACAGCACCGTGGACCCACGCACAGCTTTACTGCCCACATACCCTTCTGAAACTGGTATCTAGCTGATCTCTCCTAACTCCATAGGTACTCCTTGCCTGAGATGGGCAGATGGCCTTTGGTGACATGCTGTCATTCTCCTCTAAGGACCAAGCAGTGGGATTTTTTTTTTTAATGCTGTCTTGTTTACTCTCATTCCAGGTGTCTTAACTTATAGTAGCCAGATTGGAAGCTTCCTGAGGGTTGGAATTTTTATCTTGCTTGCTTTCTTTTAAAATCCATTTTAAAAATGTTCCCAATTACATAAATAACGCATGTGTTTAATAAATAAATATTAGAGAATTTATAGCATCAAAAGTAAAGGTTTCCGTAGGGCTGCCTCCTTGCTACCACCACTGTTAATGAATTAGAGTATATTTCTCTATATTTTTTCTGCGTGTACTACAAATATGATTTACAAATGTGAGATCCTATTAAACATACCATTTCATACTTTCCACTGGGAATGCCTCATTGTCAAAGGAAATGCTGAGTGCCACCTTTAAGATGATGTATTCATGGGTGTATTAGCCCGTTTTCATGCTGCTGATAAAGACATACCCGAGACTCGGTAAGTTATAAAGAAAAAGAGGTTTAATGGACTCACAGTTCCACGTGGCTGGGGGAGCATCACAATCATGGTGGAAGGTGACAGTCATGTCTTACATGGTGGCAGACAAGAGAGAATGCAAGTCAAGCAAAAGGGATTTCCCCTTATAAAACCATCAGATCTTGTGAGACTTATTCACTACCACAAGAACAGTACGGGGGAAACTGCTCCTACGATTCAATTATCTTCCACTGGATCCCTCCTACAACATGTGGGAATTATGAGAGCTACAATTCAAGATGAGATTTGGGTGAGGACACAGCCAAACCATATCAGTGAGGCAGGGGACAGAGTGTATCTCTCACTTGTTAGGTTCTAGAAAGTCTTTGTAAGCTCCTGTTTCTTCTCTGGGAGAGGTGGGGCTGTGAGGAGTTCTTAGATATGGAGACCTTCCTTATGTAACAAAACATCCCAGAAGCCTTATCAGTGTTGTTACACCCCAGTTAGTGAAGTGGTGTGGATACAGGGATTTTTCTAGAATAAATCTTGCTTTGTGGTATGGATGGATTGATTCATTTCCCTTTGATTTTGTGTCTCCTTGATAGAAGTTTGACTTGACACAAGGGAAAAAGGTGGTAGTAAGTACTGAGCGCCCTTAAGAAGTAGGTTTCTTTAGAGCGGATGCGAGGTCCCAGAAGGACAGTGATGGTGCTGAGAGGAGAGGAGTGCAACCTGAGTTTAGTTGAATTTTCCTTCCTCACATATAAAATATCGCATACATACAAAAACATGTGAGATCTCCGTGTAAATAGGAATACTCACATAGTCACCATCTGGCTTAGAAGGAGAATATTACCAATACCTTTGATACCCCTGGGTGTTTCTTCCCGGTTTTACCTGCCTGCCTTCCTATCACATTTGGGTTTGCCTGCTTTTCACCCTTGTATTAGAATACTTTTTTCCATTCATGTGGTGTTTGTGGCATTCATTCATGTTGATGCAGGCAACTGCAGCTCATTTGTTTTCATTGCTGTAGCGTGTTCATTGAATGAATGGGCCACCCCTTGTCTTTTCTTCTTTTAAGGGATATTTGAGTTGCCGAGTTTAATTTTTGGCTAGCTCAAACAGTGCTGCAGCGAATATTCTTGGTTTTTTTTTTCTCACTGTGAATATTCTTGTATATATCTTCTGGTGTTTATACATGAGTTTACCAGAATGTGTATCTAGGAGTGGAACTGCTGAGTCTCAGGGTATCTACAACTTCAGGTTAACTAGAAACTGCATTGCAAAGATCCCCTTCTTTCTGCACTTGCACCTTTTGTGATATATTGTAGTTTTCATTGCTCTGCATCCTTATAGACAGTTGTTATTTTCAGACTTAAAAAAATTTTTCCAATCTTGTGGAATCTCATTGTGGTTTTATGTAGCATTTCCCTAATCACTAACAAGATTGAACTTCATGCTTATTATTGATGGACTAACTGATTGATGCATGATACTTTTACATACTTTTGGGGTACATACGATATTTTGATATGTGTATACAGTCTGTAATGATCAAATCAGGGTCATCGAGACATCTGTCACCTCAAACATTTTTCTTTGTGTTGAGGACATTTCATTTCTTCCAGCGATTTTGAAATACCTTTATTTATTTGTTTTTGAGACGGGGTCTTGCTGTGTTGCCTGGGCTGGACTTGAATTCCTGGGCTCAGTAGGGCCTCCCACTTTAGCCTTCTGAGTAGCTGGGATAACAGGTGTGTGCCACGGTGTGCCCGGCCTAGCTATTTTGAAATGCACAATAAATTAGTGTTAACTATAGTCACTTGACTATTCTATCGAACACTAAGACCTATTCCTTCTTCCCAAGTGTATTTTTGTTCTTGCTTATTTTTTAGGGAAAGGAATCCAGGCACACTTAAACACACTTATTAAATGACACAAATGGCTGCTTTGGTAGGACATGTTCTCCCCAGTGCTGTTTTCTTGTCTAGGGATGGAATCAGACAAATCTTTTCACTTACTGTGAGAATTTTGGGAGTGTCTATTAGCTTGCAGCACTTTTCTTGGATTCTGTGTATTACATTTTGAGAACCCAGCTGATGCCTGGTTCTGTTGAAACCCCTGAATCCACATCCTCTTTTGAGGGGAGCATTTTGTTACTTTTCATGTAAATAGGCAAATAAATGGGACTTCAGGCAGAGTCCCTGGGTGTTTGGTGGCAGCAGATCGTGGGCAAGGGAGTGGCTTTGGGGAGGAGTTGGGGGACAGCCCCAGGCAAACATCAACACCTAAGATAGAAACCCCAAGGTAGAAACTGGCCGAGTGAGGAGGAGAGAGGGAGAAACAGCAACACACTTTTCATAGGGAGGGATGAGGGAAAAAGGACCACCAGGCTCCAGCTGGTGATCAGAGGCCAGAGCGGGGTTGGGCAGGACTGCTGGAGCACAGGATTCCCTGTCCGGTGTTCACAGGGAAGTCCCCAAATCTCAATGAGGGAACCATTGGCCAGGGAGGGTTCTGCTGTGGCTGTAGCTTTGGCGGGGGCGGTCTGTTTTACTACATGTTCAGCTGAGTGCTTTCCTGTGAAAGTAGACCTTTGATGTTCTGGAAAATCTGCTTTAACACTTGAGGGAGAGAAGCTGCCTATGGAAGGGAAAAAAAAAGTTATGTTACGAAAGAATGGAATTGCACAGCTCGACATATGCTGGGTTGGTTGTTCTAGTAACCCCATGAGAAGAATTGCAGGACCAAACACAGGCTTTCATTCCCAAGTGAGAAAGCATGTTTAGAAACGCAGTGTGAAGGGGGAAAAATATCAGAGGCTAACATTGTGTTTCTGTTGTGAATACAACTATATAAATATTACCTGTGCTTATGGACAAGGTCCAGGAGGAACAGGGAAAAATAATAGTTGATTTCATTTGTGTGGTGGGATAGTGGGTGTTTTAAAAATTATTGTATTATTATTATTGTACAAGAAAAAATCTTTACTCAAATAATCCTGGCCTCAGCGGTCTGTTATTTTGCTACATCACTCGGAATGCCTGTCAACACATTTATTTATTGAGTTCCTAATATGATGGGCCCTTTGAGGAAGAAGACACTAGTCCCTGCCTCCAAGAAACTTACAAACAGTTATGGGATGCTAGACTGTAAATACCCAGGATGTGAATAATAGTTCAGTAGAGTAATGGGCCGTCACACAAGGTGTCGTGTGGTTAATTGTCAAAGGAAGTAGATAACAGTACAGGCTCTTCTTGGGGTCTTTCAGGAGGACTTCTCAGAAGAGGTGGCTTTGAGAGAGTCCCTCAAGCATGGGAGGACCTGAATTACTAGAGGGAGGAGGGAAGGGAGTCTTGGAGGGAAGGAGCAGGGAGGGAGAGCTTTATCCAAAGGGGAACACCCAGAAAAATAGTTGGGAGCCATATTAAGAGCCCATTGATGGCTGTGCGCCATGGCTCACGCCTGTAATCCCAGCACTTTGGGAGGCCGGGGCGGGTGGATCATGAGGTCAGGAGATTGAGACCATCCTGGCCAACATGGTGAAATGCTATCTCTACTAAAGATACAAAAAATTAGCTGGGCGTGGTGGCGCGTGCCTGTAGTCCCAGTTACTTGGGAGGTTGAGGCAGGAGAATCGCTTGAACCCAGGAGGTGGAGGTTGCAGTGAGCCGAGACTGCACCACTGCACTTCAGCCTGGGCGACAGAGTGAGACTCTGTCTCCAAAAAAAAAAGAAAAAAGAAAAAAAGAAACCCATTGACTATCAGGATAAAGAGTAATTTTTTTTTTTTTTTTTTTCCTTTTGAGACCGAGTCTCACTCTATCTCCCAGGCTGGAGTGCAGTCGTGTGCTCTCGGCTCACTGCAGCCTCCACCTCCCCGGTTCAAGTGATTCTCCTGCCTCTCTGCCTCCCGAGTAGCTGGGATTATAGGCGCCTACCAGCACGCCCAGCTAATTTTTGTATTTTGAATAGAGACAGGGTTTCACTATGTTGGGCCAGGCTGATCTCGAACTCCTGACCTCAGGTGATCCTTCTGCCTTGGCCTCCCAAATTGCTGGGATTACAGGTGTGAGCCATCGCACCCAGCCAGGAGAAGCTATTAAGAATTTACCCAGAATTCCTCCCTGAGATTCACTATTTGTCAGTAGTCTTAAGCTATTTTTGGGTAGGTCCTCTTTCAGCATAGGGTGAAACCTCTGGACCCTCTCCTAAGAAAAATCCCCTTAGAACTACAAGAGGTCTCCCACAGAGGGTTTTTCTGTGGGAAAAGGAAGACTCCCCACAGCCCATCCTTGGCAGTGTAGCAAATATGTATCCAGCATCTACTGAGTGCCAGGTGTTTTGTGGGACGCGGGGATACAGTAAAAATAAGACAAGCCAGGTCTTCACTCTCAGAGAGCTTATAGTCTAAATGGAAGGACAGATGCTGAAGACATGATTACAGGCAGGAGAGTGTTATTAGGAGGTAGACCAGATGCTTGGGAAGAGTGATAGGTGGCCCCAGCCTTTAGGAAAGGCCCCCTCAGTTGGGATTCAGAACAAGGATATTTAGGGGTACAGAATCCCACAGTGTGAGTTGCAGAAGGGCCCGAGCATCTGTCTGGTGGCACCTTCTCAGGAGGAACCTCACTGACCGGCATGGGTGAACCGTTCAGCTAGGGTCTTGGGGAAAGTCAGGCATCTCTGGAGCCTCCAATGTTGAGGGTAGGGTAAGAGCAGCATTGTTCTCTGGGGCCCTTTTTCCTTAGTAACACACACTCACCTGGAGCCAGTTGTGCATTCTTGCAAACAAACAGCTTTCAAGAAGAGTTAATAAATTAATCTTCTGGGAAAAAGAATCTGCTCTGCGCCAGCAAGACCTCTAGCAGCCAGGGCCAGAGACTTGGGCAATGTAGTCAAAACACACGCTGATCACTGTGTGTTACTGCTGACGAGGTTTTAGGCAGCCAGTTCGGTGCGTTTGATATCGGGCGGTTCAGGCAGGGTGAAGGAAGATAAAGTGTGTTAAATGGAGCTCTCACAACAACCCTGGAGGATCTAGTCCCATTTTACAGATGAGGAGCCTGACACACAGAATAAAATCGACTTGAGGTCAGCTACGAGTCCCTGGAGGCTAGGGTTGCGTATTCTGTTCCTTCTCTACCATTGAGTTGGCTTTCCCTTTATCCTTTTCTTCCGCTTAATAATAATAGGTAACATGACCCACAAGGTACTGTGAAGAGCTCTATGTAAACCATCACTTCTTACTAGAAAAGCATTTCAAACCATCTGCTCAATCTATATTTAAAGAGGGTGTAATGCCCATACTTTATTAAGGTCTAACTGTATTAAGGTCTGGATATACTGATTCATTCAACACATATTTATTGAATGTCTGTTATGTGCCCCTAGGACATGTTAGTGAATAAAACTGACAAGGATCCTGGACCTGGTGGGGCTTTCCTTCTGCTTGGCCATACAGAGTAGAGAGAAGCCTGGCCTTTGCTTGCTCTGGGGGTTGGGGAAGCAACCGGGAGCCTCTGGGGACGCTGAATCAGGTCCCACTGGCTCCTCTGGCTGATGAGGAAGAGCTTCTCTGGCTGCCTCTTGTGTTTCCTTCTCCTTGTGCCTTACCACCTGCAGGCCTTCTGGGGCTTGGAGTTCACTGCCGCCTATAGAGAAGAACCCTTCCTTCCTACTAATGAGAGAGAGAGAAAGAGCTTCCCACTGAGATCTGCTTGTTAAAAAGTTAGACTCATCTGCAATTTCACCAAACAGATGACCTTACAGTGATTAAGTCACAAAACGAAGTCCTGTCCGCCTCTTTATGTTGGCGTCCTTTGTAGACACATCCTCCCCACATTGTCCTCCCTCTCCCCAGTGTAGATTCTGGAGTTCCCATCAGGGTTCTGCAACTTGCTCAAATGAGGATGAGGTTGGAAGATTCAAGGGTGTGACACTGTCATTTGTCCTAAATGGAGGGGCAGGAAAGAGATCCTGTCACCCCTCCTGTTCCCAGGAACTGGGGGTGTACCTGGTGACAGTTAGATGTGTATACATGTCACCACTGTTCACATGCTCTGCTGCCAATTTTATTTTGTTTTATCTATTTATTTATCTATTTATTTATTTATTTATTTATTTATTTATTTATTTATTTAATTTTTGAGTTGGAGTTTCGCTCTTGTCGCCCAGGCTGGAGTGCAATGGAATGAATCTCGGCTCACTGTGATCTGCTGCCAATTTTAATATTCCTTAGTATATACACAATGTGTCTGCCCTCATGAAAATGTGGTGTGAGGATACCCATATCATATTCAAAAGCAAAGTGATGGGCTAAGTAATTATTTGGTGTTCAGAAAGATTCACTGGAGCTCCTTTAACTAGGGGGTCCCCAGTTTGTTTACATGAGGACTTGGTCTTTGATACATTTGTGCAGTTTTTGAGGAACATTTTGAGCTTCGGATGCCTGCTTATTCCTTGGGCTGTCCAACATTTCCTAAATCCTTGGGAGTTTTTCCTCTATTTCCTAACACTCTGTGCAACCCCCTGTGATTAATTTTATATGTCCACTTGGCTAGGCCTATGGTGCCCAATTGTTTGGTGAAACCTTAGTCTATGTATTGCTGTGAAAGTATTTGTGGATGTGATTAACATTTCTAATCAGTTGACTTTAAGTAAAGCAGGTTACTCTCCATGACATGGGCAGGACTCACCCAATCTGTTGAAGGCCTTAAGAACAGAGGCCAAGGTTTTCCCAGGAAGAAGCAATTCTGCTTCTGGACTGCAACATGGAAACCCTCCCTGAATTTCCAGACTGTTGGCCTGCCCTAGGATTTTTTTTTTTCTTTTTGAGGTGGAGTCTCTCTCTGTTGCCCAGAGTGGAGTGCAGTGGTGCAATCTCAGCCCTCCGCAACCTCCACCTCCTGGGTTCAAGCGATTCTCTTGCCTCAGTTTCCTGAGTAGCTGGGATTACAGGCACCCGCCACCACACCCAGCTAATTTTGCACTTTTTAGTAGAGACAGGGTTGCACCACATTGGCCAGGCTGGTCTCGAACTCCTGACCTCAGGTGATCTACTTGCCTTGGCCTCCCATCCACTGGCCTTGGCCTCCTTGGGATTATAGGCATGAGCCACCGTGCCTGGCCTGCCCTAGGATTTTCAGGCTTGCCAACCCTCCACAATCACAAGCCAATTCCTTAAGATAAATTTCTCTCCCTCTTTCTCTCTCTCTCCTGTTGATTCGATGTCTCTGGAGAGTCCTGACTAATACATTCCCTATCATAGCAGTTGCTTGTTTCTGTTTTTCTCTCTCTTGGACCATAACCTGTATGAGAACTGGAACAGTGTCTTGTTCTCTGCTCCATTCCAAGTGCCTTCCATAGAGCCTGACACGCAGACGATGCTCAGTCAATGCATGAAGAATGAATGAAGGCATCTGTACTCACTGAGAGGCAGTGGATTTTTGACCCTTTGTGGTCAGACAGACCTGAGTTGGAGTCCTGGCCCCACCATTGATTAGCTGTTGGATCACAAGCTCCTTATTTGTCACAGAGGAGGAATAATATCTGCCTCCCAATTGGTTGTAAGGATTAAATGAGACGACGTGCCTGGCATGTAGTAAGTCATGTGAGGTAAATCAAATAATGTTAGCTACTCCTGATACCACCACCGCCACCATTTTCCAAGGTTGTTTTGAGGATTAAAGGAGATAATGGATAGAACATTCCTAGCACATAATAGGGGATCATAAGTGCTAGTTCTCTTCTAAATATCAAGCTTTTTCATGTGTATGTTTTTGCTAAGTGTATAATATCTATTTAAATCCCATGAAGCAGTTTTAATTGCCCCATGTTAATGCTGAGAAATGAAAGCGTAGAACTTAAGTGGCTTACCCGACATTCAGTAAGCAGAATGTTTTATTGTGTGCCTACTCAACGGTTGGGATTTCCTCTTTGGCATATGATGTTTGACCCTGCTTTTCCCCTGACCTTGTCATTTCATTACCATCAGCTTTTGCTTGGTATGGACAGGTGTATACTTCCCTACCACAGGTGAGCCCTCGGTTCCTTAGCAGGCTCTCCTTTACCTCCTTGGTGTGGTCCCAGGGACCCAGCCTGCTCTCTCTTCCTCTGGCACTGCCACTCCATCCCTGAGAGTCTTCTCGGAGACCGGCTCTTGAGAAGGTACAACCCGCCCCCCCCCCCCCCCCCCCCCATTTCCACTTCCATGTTGTCCTTGAGGAGGAGCTGTTTTTCCTGGTGAGTTTTAGTGTTCATCATTGAAGGCAGAAGTTTCAGTGATGCCACAGGCGAGGGTACAGTTGGGCTATTTTCTTTTGTCCGTGGTACCGTGGAGGAAACTGAGTTCAGTTACTCGTGCAAGGCCACAGAGCTGTCACCTGGCAGGCTTCCCAGGTTGAGGGCTGCCTGTATTTTCATCAGCATGAGGGGATATCACCTCCTCAGCTATTAGCTCATGTGATCCTACAGGCTACAACTGAGTCTTCTTTGTAGTATCAACCCAGGTTTTCTGTGGACTGGAGAAAGCCTTTGGAAAGAAATGTTAATACTCTTTAATAAGTGAAAATGCACTGTAGAAGAATCTTTGAACATAAGTAGTTCTATAGATCATCCATTCTACTGGGCTTAATCATCATAGGGGATTTTTGCCTCAAGTTTGGGGCTAAGGAACTTGTAAGCATTTCTGTCTTACCCATGAGCTGGAAGCTGTGTTCAGAGCAAGCTTCTCTTATACTTGGATCATGCCCCTGGTGCCAGCTTTATTCTGAAATTGCTTTGGGCTTTCTGACAACTCATATTCCCCCTCTGCCACCAGTTAGCTTCCAGGATGGGCTTGCAGAATAAGTGGCTTTAATCGTCTGTTGGCCACTTGTTATATATCCCTACCATGGGGAAACGTGTGTAATAAAACATGAATATATTGCGGCGGGGGGACTTTGTATGTGTTAAACATATTGTGTAGGTGTATAATGGTGAAAGAAAGGTGCATGCAATAAATATTGGGAAATGTTTGCACAAATGAGCAAGGATTTAGTCTTTGTGACTTGATCATCCTTGAGGGGAATTCCTTCTCAGGAAAGCAGGTGTTAGCACCAGATGGTCACGTGTCAGTTTCCTGAGATCCTGCTCAGGAAGGAGTCGTTGGGGAAGAGGAGGCAGAGAGGGCCCTACTTGGGGAGTCTCAATGGATGACACAGCCAGAAGGGAGGAGAGAGGGAGGCACGACTCAGTGGCAGAAGGGTTCTCGAGGCCCGAGTGGAGTGCTATTAGTAATCAATAGATTCAGAAGCAGCCTGGGCCTGCCACGAGAAGCTGGCAGTGTTGGTCTCTGTCCGCTGGGCCTCAGCTTCTCTCCTGGCAGACGGTGATGATGGGGGTGCAGGGGCTGGGGAGTATGAAGGGTTTGGGCTTTGATGAGTCAGTGAATTTAGCATTTGTGTGTCAGTTCAGACCCGGCTGGCCTGGAAGTCCAGGTGGAAGAGGGCAAGTCAAGCCCTTTCTGGTACTGTATTCTCCCTCTTTCCGGCCCAGCAGGCCTGCCTGGACCTGCGTTCTGCTTCTGTATCCTGGACTGAGAATCACTGTGCTGCCTCCTGAGGAGCTGCTGCTGGAGTGGACCTTGGGGCAGCTAGCACATTGCCTGTCTTCCTAAAGGCATCGGTGCACAGGGCACCTGGGAATGACAGCGGGCCTGAGAGCAGAGCTCAGTGGAGATGCTGGACCCCTGAAGGTTGTGTTATTTTTTTTTTTTTTCCGAGTTGGAATCTCACTCTGTCACCCAGGCTGGAGTGCAGTGGCGTGATCTTGGCTCACTGCGACCTCCGCCTCTCAGGTTCAAGTGATTCTCCTGCCTCAGCCTCCCGAGTAGCTGGGACTACAGGCACACGACACCACTCCCAGCTAATTTTTGTATTTTTAGTAGAGACGGGGTTTTACCATGTTGGCCAGGCTGGTCTCGAACTCCTGACTTCAAGTGATCCACCCGCCTCGGCCTCACAAAGTGCTGGGCATCAGCCACTGTGCTTGGCCGACTGTGTCATTTTGTACTTGCAGCACAGGAAGGAACTTGTCTTTTCCTCGTGAAGGGTTAGAGGCACTTTGGTTCTTCATTGGGCCTCAGTTTACCTACCAGTGCCACGGGGATATTAATGAGTGCCTCACTTGATTCTTTCTTCCACATGGATGCTGTGCAGATAGAGGTTGGTCCTAGAGAGGCCCGAGAGCCTTCACAGATGGTGTGGCAGCACCGCAGAGCGCCTTGGCATCAGATAGACCCACCTTCAAATCCTTTTCTGCCCCTTACTATCTGGGGACCCTTGGCATATTGCCTGTTCTTTCTCGGCCTCAGTTTTCTTGTCAATTTAAAAGGAATAACACCATTTTTTGAACGGAATGTTTATACTCATTTGACAACGTTGTTGTGAGGCGCTGATGGATTTCTCTGCAACATGTGTCAAATTCCTGTAGTGCCCAGGACACAGTAGATGCTCAATACGTGGTGGCTCTGATTACTGTTATTGGTGTTGTTTGTAGAAAATTGGGCTTTCGGGTCCATCCCACTGGTGGCTTGTGCCTGGGAGTTTTTGGCACTCAGAGAAACTGTGGGAGACCTTTAGCTGTTGAGACCAGTCATGGATGTGTGTGACACATAGGGTCTATGGTGACTTCTCAGCAGATGATAAAGGGGTGCTGGGTCTTTCTTGGACAGCTCAAGGATGGAGGTGCTTCTTTGCCAGAAGCAGGGTTCCCTGGATTCTGAAATCTCATTTTGCAAAGGATTAAAGATAAAAGAGAGAAACCACAGCAGTTCTACATGCGGCAAAACACTCCTCACTGTTCAAGGAAGTTCCTGGAGAGGTACCTGAAAGAAACCCTATATGCTGGGAGTTGGTGCTGTTAACCTTTGGCTCAGGGGAAGTGGGAAAGCTGAAAGGACAGAATGAAAGCCATAATGTTGGCTATATATATATTTTTAAACAGGCCCTGTTCTCTTGCCCAGGCTGGAGTGCAGTATATACACATTGCTCATTGCAGCCTCCTGTTCTTGGGCTTAAGTGATCCTTCCCACCTTAGCTGCCCAAGTAGCTGAGACTACAGGCATGGGCTGCTATGCCCGGTAATTTTTAAAATTTTTTTGCAGAAATGGGGTCTTGCTATATTGCCCAGGCTGGTCTCAAACTCCTGGCCTCAAGCGATACTCCCACCTTAGCCTCCCAAGTAGCTGGGACTAATGCAACCACACCTGATTAATTTTGTTTGTTTTGTAGAGATTGTGGGGATGGGGAGTGGTTCTCATTATTTTGCCCAGGCTAGTCTGGAACTCCTGGGATCAAGTGATCCTCTCACCTTGGACTCCCAAAGCGCTGGAATTACGGGTGTGAGCTATGGCATCCGGCCAGGTATTGCCTTTTGATACCTGCTTTCTCTGGAGACAAGTCATAGCACTCAAGCCTGGAAGGGTGATCGCTGTGTTCAGGTCGGAGACAGAGCACAGTCCCAGCAGCTGAGCCATCAACCAGGGTATTGGGCATGCAGGGAGAGGCCCTTGGCCTTGCTGTCAGAGAGTTATGGAGAGTGCAATGTCGAGAGAACTACATTATTGTATAGTTTCTTTTCGAGAGAACTACATTATTGTATAGTTTCTTGATGCCTGAAGGCAACTTTGCAGGAAGGAAAGGCCTTAAATCTTAAGACTGCGTTGGGTTGTGTAGCAATTCCTGCCTACCTTCTATACTTCCTTCCTAATTTTTCTTTTTCAAAACTGCCAATTGGAGGAAACCCGGTGTGGTGGTGTTTGAGAGGCTCCGGGTGGGTGCTGACCTCTGGCTTCAAGGCTGCAGGCTCCCTGGGGCCCGGGTTGGGATGCCTCCCCTGGGGAGGTGCCTGATGAGAGAGAAAGCGCCCTGCTGCAGTTTCAAGGCTGACCAGCCTTGTAACCTTCAAAAGAGCAAACCCTGCAGTCTTCCAGAGTGTAAATTGAAGAGAAAGTGACCCTTTCATATTTCAGGTCCTGTGTGAAAAGGAAAAGAAAATTCTCTGAAGATGCCTGGGCTGTGTTTTTTTACAGGCTTGGAAGCCACCATAACTTTTAACTTGACTCCCTCCTCTCTGCTCTTTGCTTGTGAAGGATTTTAGGATTTTGTATGTGTATGAATTAATGGGCCTTAGAACACAGATGTCCAGGGCACCATTATAGTTCCAAGGGGGGTTAAGATTTCCCCTTTGCAAAGGTCGACATTGGATTTTTTTTTTGGGACAGAGTCTCGCTCTGTTGCCAGGCTGGAGTGCAGTGGTGCTATCTTGGCTCACTGCAGCCTCAGCCTCCTGGGTTCAAGCGATTCTCCTGCCTCAGCCTCCTGAGTAGCTGGGACTACAGGCGTGTGCCACCATGCCCGGCTAATTTTTGTATTTTTAGTAGAGACGGGGTTTCACCTTGTTGACCAGGATGGTCTTGATCTCTTGACCTCGTAATCCACCAGCCTCAGCCTCCCAAAGTGCTGGGATTACAGGCGTGAGCCACTGCACCCGGCCGGCATTCATTTTCTGATGTCTCATATAGACTTTCTCTGCTCGCCTTAGGGCTGCAGCTAAGTTTAAACCCAGTGGGTTTGTGCAAATGTCTGTCCCTGTAGTATGCATTCAGAATGTGTTGGTCTGACTCTGTTTGGTCTCCTTTTCTAGCATAAAACACGTCCACACTCGGAAGATGGTAAAGCAACAGTCCAAATCTGCTTTCACTCCCTGCCCAGCATTTAGTCACCGCTGCCTTTTGACAAAAGAATTACTTTCCCTTCCTGGTTTTGAATTGAAGACCTTTTGTGTATTTACTGCAAATATGATAAATGCTAGTCTGTAGAAACCAGCTGCCTCTGAGGGCTGGGGGCAGCATTTCTAACACCTGGCAGTTTGCATTTCAATATGGTGGCTTAAAGAAAACTCACACACACCAGAAAAACAAAACCCAGCTCAAAACAATGATTATTCTTGGCTGCCTAGTGGGAAACAAGAGTAGGGGAGGCTCAGTGGGCCCTGGCACAGGCAGGGGAACTTGCTGAGAAGTTACTGCTTGCAAGGTGAGGTCCGCTTTCAGTTCAGTCCGGTTCATGTTTATCAACGCCTTCTGTGTGTACCGTGTAAGGTGCTAGGCACAGAGACACAGGTGAGACAGGCCTCTACCTTGAGCTCACAAGCAGTTGGTTGTCAGATAAGCAGGTCAGGGAACCTGGTGGCTCCAAGGATGACCAAAGAGGCGGGCCTGCTGGGGTGGGTCCGGGCAGTGTCCCAGAGGAGGCTGTACCTAGGATTGGGTCTTGAAAACTGATGTATTTGTTTGCTAGGGCCAGTGTAACAAAGTACCATGGACTAGGCGGCTTCTACAACAGACTTTTTTTGCTTCACGGTTCTGGAGGCTGGGAAATTCAAGATGGAAGTTTTGATAGGGTTGGCTCGTTCTGAGGGCTGGGAGGGAAGGATCATTGCAGGTCTCCCTCCGTGGCTTCTAGATGGCTGTTTTCTCCCAGTGCCCATATGCCATCCCTTTGTATGAATGCACAGGTATAAACTGTGCCCAGATTTCCTCAAGGACACTGTTCCTATTGGATTAGGGCCCACCCTAATGATCCTATTTTAATTTAATTACCTCTGTCAAGACCGTATCTCTAAATACAGTCATATTTTGAAGTACCAGGGCTTAGGACTTCAACATGATTTTTTCAGGGGACACAGTTTGGCCCATAATAGATGGTAGGAGTTTTTCAAGGAGATGGAGTAATTGTGGAAAGGGGTTTCCCGCCAAAGGGAAAGGTAGGGGTACAGCCACCGGGCAAAGTAGAGCATCATGCATTGGGGAGCCTCATGTATTGTGGGGTATAAGAGCGGGCAGTGGCAAGAGATGGAAAAGGGAAAATATAGGGTGAGATCATATGTGACCACCTGTTCAGTCAGGCACCTGGATTTTTTTTTTCTTTTTTCTTTTTTGAGACGGAGCCTTGCTCTGTTGCCAGGCTGGAGTGCAGTGGCGTGATCTCGGCTCACTGCAACCTCCCACTCCCTGGTTCAAGTGATTCTCCTGCCTCAGCCTCCCGAATAGCTGGGATTACAGGCACGTGCCACCACACCCAGCTAATTTTTGTATTTTTAGTAGAAACGGGGTTTCGCTATGTTGGCCAGGATGGTCTCGATCTCCTGACTTTGTGATCTGCCCGCCTCAGTCTCCCAAAGTGCTGGGATTACAGGCGTGAACTACTGCGCCCAGCTGCCCCTGCGTTTTTAGAAGATGCCCCAAGTAAATCGTGTGCACAGTGAAGTTTGAGAAACATGAGTCCAGAGCTGTGGTTCTCAGCCTTGGCTGCAGGTTAGAATCATCAAGCGGAGGGATGCTGGTCTCTGCAACTCTGATTTACTTGGTTGGGGGTGTGGATTGGGCTTTAGGAGCTTTTGAAAGCTCACCAGGTAATTTTTCTGTGCAGCCAGGATTCAGAACTGCTGTTTGGGCAGGGGGGAGCCAGGAAGAGTTTAAAGCAGGGGTGCGATGTGGGGTGGAAAGTATAGAAACTGTTTTCTGCCCTCTCTTGACCAAGAGCAGGAGCTCATGGTCTTTGGAGCCAAAAGCAGCCCTGCCGGATACCAATGTTTTGTCCTGGTGTCCTTTGCCTGGGGCAGGTCAGGGGAGTAAAGGACAAACATAGGCCCAGCTAACTTGCCTGTCATTGGGGGTGAGGGCTCTGATTTGAGTGTGTCTCTGTCGACTCAAGGACCACAGACGTGGGGCATTTGACTCTATTGCTGGCAGCGTTTCTTGGGGGCTTGGGGGTCAGTGGAGGGGAGCCTGTGTTGGGGGAGGCAGGGCAGATATGCAGGTGGAAGAGGGGAGTTCCCAGCCAGGTTTTCTGGAAATGGTACATTCTTATTTCCCATAGTACCAAAGGTTCTTGAAGGCTGGGCCCACTCCTCAGAAAGGATGCTTTTTGTGGCTGTTGCATGCACCAGATAAGCTCTCTAAAGCCCACTGGTGGTAAAGGTGATCTAGAGAAAACAAACATCAGTGAAAAAGCAAACAAACCCGAACACCCAAACAGCATTTATCCCAGTTTAGCGGCGAGACTTGGATTAGGCAGGTCACATGGCCCACAACTTTCCTTCAATCCTTGGGAGACTTCTTCCGTGGAAATCTTTTTCGGCAGCTTTGCAATTCTGATTTTCAGTTAATTAGATTTGTGCTGTTTGGGAGACTTGGTTAATGCATTTCACCCCACAGAGCTAATTTGCCTCTGTCTAAATTAGGTCCTTGCTGTGGCGGAGGGTGTACACGGGCTGTGTGAATACAGACTCACATGGGGTATTGAGAGACCATTAGACAGTAAACAGGAGAGGGCTTTGAAATCACATTTGTCATCATCATCATTATTATGGAATATCTGAGGTCCCACCAAGAGAATAGAGGTGTTCTTCAGAGAAAGGCCATCATGTGAGTACACCTGGTCTTGTTACATGTCTCTTGAAATACAACCAGGTGCCCTCTTGTACTGTTAACCCAGGGCCATAGCATGAAGGAGAAGGGAAATCTATCTGGAGGGTACAAAGTAGTAGATACTGCTAAGTAATACATTTACAATCTCTAAATTTTTAGGGCTGAGAGGGACCTTAGGAGCTATCTTAGCCAGTCCCTCAGTTTACAAGGCCAGGAATCTGAGGCCTAGGGTTATTGCTACTTTTTTTTTTTTTTTTTTGAGGCAAGGTCATCTGTAATCTCTGTCATCCAGGCTGGAGTACAGTGGCATGATCATGGCTCACTGTACCCTTGACCTCCTGGGCTCAAGCAATCCTCCTGCCTCAGCCTCCCAAGTAGCTGGGACCACAGGTGCATGCCACCACACCAGGCTAATTTTTAAATATTTTTGTGTAGACAGGATCTTGCTATGTTGTCTAGGCTGGTCGCAAACTCCTGGCCTCAAGTGATCCTCCTGCCTCAGCCTCCCAAAGTGCTGGGATTACAGGCGTGAGCCGCTGCTCCCAGTCCATTCCTACTTTTGAGTTTGGAAAATCCTGTGCTTTTCTTTCCTTTCCCATGTGTACTTGCCCCCTTCCCCATGGTCTTTGGAGGCATGTGAGGAATGCAGGGAGGTTAATCTAATTGCATGGATATATTTGGGAGGTGACTATGGGAACTGAGTGAAGGCTTGAGGTCTGGTTTTGTGGATTCATCACAAATGCTATCCTTTGTTCCCTTTCTCCTGTGTCTGAAATTACGGACTCTGTTGGTGATGGGACACTAGAAATTATAATTTAATAATTTACATGCTGATGGTCTTCTCAAAAGACTTTGAGGCAGGAAAAAAAAAAAAAGGCAGGGGGCACCTAGGGAGATAGAATCAGGAATCAGGCTCTTTGTTTCCATTGCCCACAGGAGTGCTCAAAAGCCATTTGTGGAGGTGGGCTGTGTTTTCAGAGGCCCTGTCAATAGTTAAGATCTGTGCATGTCAGAGGCCATGCATGCCACCTAGACTAGGGGGCCTTCCACCTCTTTGCCATCTCTGATAGGTTGGAAGAAGCTTGACTGCTGGAGTACTGATCAGTGGGTGGGCATATGCACTCGATTAGCCACGCCTGCCATGGCCAGGGCATGGGGGTGACAGCATGCTTACTGTCTATTGCCATCTCTTCAGCCTATACCACCAACTGAGATGATGACGATGCCTGGAGACTTTTATTTCAGGCATTTTGAAAAAAGGAGACATAACTTCTGTCCTTGGGAAAATTTTAGCCCCATCAGAAAGGCGGAATATATGCACAAGGAGGCCTTAATGCCTAAAGAATCTCAACAATCTCAATTAGCATTAGCATTATTAGCATAATTTAGTAATAACCACCCATTACACTCTATCCCATGTTATAGTTTTGCTTTTTTTTTTTTTTTTTTTTTTTGAGACGGTGTCTCACTTTGTCTCCCAGGCTGGAATGCAGTAGCATGATCTTGGCTCACTGTAGCCTACACCTCCTGGGCTCCAGTGATCCTCCTGCCTCAGCCCCCCATGTAGCTGGGACTCCATGTTATAGTTTTGACACACGGAATAGATAGGACAGAAATGAATATATAAGGCAGAGAAAGAAGTCAGGACACTGAGATAGGGACTTATTTCCTGAGGCTACACAGGTAGCAAACACAGAGCCCAGGATAATGTGTATTTGGGGTAGTGGTGCCCCAGCCTCAGAATGTGCCTCTTGGGAAGGGTGCTCCAGGGAGTGGTTGAAAGCAGAATGTGGGCCAGGCACAGTGACTCACGCCTGTAATCCCGGCACTTTGGGAGGCCGAGGAGGGAGGATCACTTGAGGCCAGGAGTTCGAGACCAGCCTGGCCAACATGGTGAAACCCCATCTCTACTAAAAATACAAAAATTAGCTAGGAGTGGTAGCACACACTTGTAATCCCAGCTACTCGGGAGGCCGAGGCAGGAGAATCGCTTGAACCCAGGAGGCGGAGGTTGCAGTGAGCTGAGATTGCACCACTGCACTCCAGCCTGGGTGACAGAGGGAGACTCTGTCTCAAAAATAAAATAAAATGGAAGGTGGAAGGTGAGAAGGTGGGAAGGTGGGAAGGTGGGCAGGTGTGAGCATGTCCTGGAAGAGGAGGACCATAAAGGTAAGGTGGGAGACCCGGGGAGGTTTTTCACTGTTGATGGACTCTGTGCTCTGAGTGCTCTTTCATCGGAGACTTTCCCCCATTCCGGATTCTTCACTGGTTGTCTGTGTCTCTCTCATGGGACCGTGTCCTGAGTCTGAAGACTCTTTCCTTACTTCTGAGGCTACCCCTGGGCTTTGGCTTTGGGGGAGTGCTCCAGTTTTCATTTTCTTCACCTGTTTAGAGAGTGTGGCCACGATATCACAGAGGACTGGGAATGGGCCGGAGAAATCGTGGGCTTTGTCAGGGTTGGGGCATTGGTGCTGCTCATAAGAAGCTTGAAGGCAGAGGGTGCTGGGACCTTCTGTGTGAAACCTGGGTCTGAAAAGGTGCCTGTTGTGGGGGGTGGGGGTGGAGGGTCCTGGGGAGAAAAGGTAGCTGACATAGAAGCACATACAGCACGTTCCTGAATCCAGGCCTTGGAGTCCGAGGAGTGCCTGTGTGGCAAGTTTCCCCCTTTTTAATTTTCTTGTGTTGTTTCTCTTGTTAAGTGCAAAGAAGATGCCTCGCTGCAGGAACATCTGTGCTCCTTAGGATTCCGTGGCTGATTTGTTACATGTAAATTTCCTAATGTAGGTTATGGAGCTGTTGAGGGAGAGAAGCAGGGAAGCAGGCTAGGGAAACATCCTTCTCCACTCAACTTAATATCGGTGCCTGTGGCTCCAGGGCCAGCCCAGGCCCCCTGCCTTTAGGTGTGTGGGCCCTGAAAGGACAACTTTTGTGCCCACTGGAAAGTGTGTGTGGGGAGCTGTGGCCGTAGTCTTGCTCTCTTCTGAGCTGGTGATGGGGAGCAGCCGGTGATTATGCAGAGCAGGGCCTTCTGACTCTGGGCGGGCTGAGACAATTGCTTAGATGGTTGTAAAGGAGGTGTTCAGAAATAGTGCGACAGGGGCGAAGCCTGTGCTGTCACTGGTGACTGGGGATGCTTGTTAGCATTTTCTAGGGCTGAACTGGTTATCATTTCCATCTCTTCATGCCAAGGAAGCTGAGATTCAGAGAAGCGAGGTGACCTTCTCAAGATCACACATGTGGTTCGGTGGCATGGCCAGGACGGGAACATGAATGTCCAGATTCCCCCTGGAAACACCATATTTCCTCAATTCAGAATGCATTTTTGTTCACATTTGCACTTGAAAATCCAGTGCATCTTACAAATGGATGGCATCATGTCAGAATGATGCATCTTATGATCCACCTGTGTTAGATTCAATCAAATATGGTAGAGACTTTTGATCGAGAGCTGCTTTATGGCTGGTATTGGGCTTTGAACACATTTTCTCAATTAATCCTGAACAAAACAAAACCCTCTTGAGTAGGGGTTTGTTTTTGACAGGGTCTCACTCTGTTGCCCAGGCTGGAGTGCAGAGACACGATCATGGCTCACTGTAGCCTCGACTTCTGGGGCTCGAGCGATCCTCTCACCTCAGCCTCCCTAGTAGCTGGGAACATAGGCACATGCCATCATGCCTAGCTAATTTTTGTATTTTTTTGTAGGGATAGGTTCTTCCCATGTCATCCAGGCTGGTCTCAAACTCCTAGGCTCAAGCAATCTGCCCACCACAGCCTCCCAAAGTGCTGGGGTTATAGGCATGAGCTACTGTGCCCAGCTGAGTAGGGGTTTTCTGCTCAGTGGTAAAGTGGAGCGAGAGGGGCGACTGCAGCTCTCAGATCCCTTATTGTTCCTCAAATGAGTGAGCTGTGAGTCCCCCACCCCTCCTACCTGGCCCTTCCCTTTGCATCGTCTCACTCTCAGCTTCTCCGGAATGGCAGTGCTTTCTTCCTTTGAGTGGGCACCCGGCTGCTGCCTTGAGTTTTCTGGACACTTGCTGCTGAACTGTGTTCCGATCGAAAGAAATACAATTACTCTCTGAGATTTGAGGGGCGATTGTGAGCTCTTGCAGTCACCTTCTTGTTCAATACTTGCTTGGAGTGTCTCTCTTGAGAGGACTGGAAATGCATCTTTGGGTGGAGGTTGATCTATATGAGGACTGGCTCTATCACAGGGACAGGGATGGTCTGCTTTTTGCCTCTCTCGGGGAGGGAGGAGAGTTATTTTTATTTAGGTGTGAATGCAGAGACTTGAATCCAGGGCAGAGGTGATGTCTCACTTCTTTCAGGTGCAAGCCAGTTTGTAGGAAGATAATAGGGAGGATTGTTAGGTATGCTGGGGCTGTTTTGGAGAATCCTCAAGGGAGAAGCCACAAAGAGGAGGCACTGTCAGATGTTCCTCACTAGTTTGCAGAGTGCTTGGAGGTAATATTTTAAGACAGTTGGGAAGGGTCAGAGGTTTCTACCCTTAGAGTCTCATCAAAGGGCTGAGTGATGCCCAAAGGGGATGAATAATTCTTCCAGAATTCGGAGTCCTAAGCTTTCCTCTTGCTTTCTTGTTGAAATAGGCAGGCTGGTTGAGGGATGCCCCTGGCCGCATCTTAGGGTACATACAGAAAGAAATACTAAGCGGACTCTTGCTGTCTTTGCAACCAAGCAAAGGGGTCCTGCAGAGGGTGGGCCAGGAAGGGAGAAAGAAGAGACATTGGTACAAAGGGCTCTGGCAGCTGTCTCAGCCATATATGTGGTCATTTCCTAGAGATGAGAGTGGACGTCTTGTCCTCCTGCAGCCTGCTCCCTGCCATGCTGCCTTCCCTGCATCTGGGCCCCTTTATCCCTCCTTGTTCCCCTCCTACCTTTCATCCAGCCCTCCAGATTCTGTACCACTCACCTGGAGCTAGGTGAGAAGGATTTAAGGATATCCACTGGCTGTCTTACTCTGGGCTATAATTGGAGGTGGGGGGGGATGGATTTGGGGGCCTGGGATGGTCTAGCTTCTTCCCATGGACTCTGAGTACCCCTAAACCCTCCAAACGTGGCTCAGCCAGACAGGCTGGGAAAAGTGACCAGGAGTCTCTTATTCCAGCTTCTGAGACTGCTGTGTTCTTGGTGAGTCTCCCGCCCATGGCTTCCAGGCCCAATCTCTCCGTTATTACTGTGCACCACCAAGCAGAGAGGGATGGTAATTATAGATGCTTTAGGAGCCGCCATTTGCTTCACATGGCAAGGTGACTCAGAACATTAGATCAGACTTAGAGAAGGAGAAAAAAGTGATCAAAGAAAGCCCCCCTCCCACGCCAACCTCCCGTGATATCCTAGCACTCTAGCCTTCCGTCCCAAATAATAGTTATGGAAATGCCTCGGCTTCTCTGGAAACAGGAGGACAAGGGAACTCTGTTGCACCAGAATCCATGCTGAGCTTTCTCTTGGACTAGGCCAGAAGAGCTCCCTGCAGCCGATTTGTCTTCTAGCTTGTGCCTGCTCACCTGAGGAGCCATTGAATTTGGGCTAAAGAGGTGCCTGGGGACAAGGGTGAGCTGGAAAGGGAGATTTGGTCAAATTAGGAAGGGCCCTGCTGTTGGATGTTCTTATTTTTTCAGTCTTGGGAAACAGCCTCCAAAGAAATCCTTTTGTGTTGGGCTGGGCAACTTTGCCATGGATTTAAACAACTTTTTTTTTTTTTTTGAGACTGGGTCTCATTCTGTCACTCAGGCTGGAGTGCCGTGGCGCGATCTTGGCTCACCGCAACCTCTGCCTCCCGGGTTCAAGTGATTCTCATGCCCCCAGCCTCCCGAGTAGCTGGGATTACAGGCTCCCACCACCATGCCCGGCTAGTTTTTGTATTTTCAATAGTGACGAGGTTTTCCCATGTTGGCCAGGCTAGTCTCGAACTCCTGACCTCAGGTGATCCACCCACCTTGGCCTCCCAAAGTGCTGGGATTACAGGTGTGAGCCACCGTGCCCAGGCCTTGGGTTTAAATTTTAAGCTCCATGAGGGTAGGGGCAGGGTGTGTCATGTTCGTAGCTGTCCCCACAGTACTGAGACCAGAGCTCAGGAGAATGTGGGAGCTGAATCAGGGAATGGACCCAGTATGTGGTAGCCATGAAGCGGGGAGCTGAGGCCAACTTCTTTGGTCCTGAGCGCAGAAGGCAGACATACCTTGTCTTGTCTGTTTGGGTGTCCTCTGCACTTTGTGGTCAGGGTTTGGTCTTCAGAGTCTGATTAGGAGAACTTGAATGGAAAAATTTATTCCTGTTTCAGGAAAGGGCAGTAAAAATATTTATTTCCATAATCAAAATGGAAATTTAAGTCAATGACAATGGAAACTATTTCTGGCCATTTGCAGACTAGGGAGGGGAGTGAGAGGGCAGAAGAATTCAGTCATTGTAAATTTTAGGGGTGAAATAACAGTATAGAAATAAAAACTCCCCAAGGAAGCATAAATCAACCCTTAATCGAACATAAACAACAAACCACGTACCACTCACTCAAACCAGGAGCTGCATCCGCGGCCGTCAGATTTGTGCTTGGCTGTTGGAGTGACGTGCCGCACACAAGGTCTTGGCTACTAAGGGAGAAGTATTGGGTTTTCTCTCTTCTCCTGAAAGGCTCTTGTTGACAGCAGACAGCTTCTCAGAGCCTCTGGTCACCGACCTGTGCTTCCCTTCCTTTCTCCTGTGCTGTTTTCAAGACAGAAAGCCCAGCTGTGGCAACTGCAGGTCTTTGGATTAGTTTGACACCTGGGGGGTTCCCAGGTGAAAATGAGGGCTGCAGGGCAGGGAGCAAAGCCCACTTGGGAGTTATGTGTTGTGTTGGTGAGAAACAGGTTGAGAAAGAAGCAGCTGCTGAGAATAATCTAGTGTATATTGGGGCGGGGAGCATATTGGTGGGGGGAGAGGGACTGTATTGGTCGTGAGTGACGCTGAGTGATGGGTACCGGGGGTTCATTCTCTCAATCTCATGACTTTTGTGAAAGTTTGCAAAGGTCAGAAGCCAGAAAGAAAGATCAAAAGCCAAAAAGAAAGGGAGCAGCTGACCCCAAGATTCCCACCCCCCAGGCATTACCCCCGCTTGAATCAGGTGTAGGTCTGTTTCCTCATCTGTTCCACACAGATTGAGTCTACAAAGACCCAGGTCTCATATCCTGCAGGAAAGTGGAGAAGAAAAAATGTGAGACTGATTTTTTTTTCAGAGTTTTGACTGAGAGAGTCCATTTTCCCATGGACTTCTGGACATCCATGCCTGAGAAGCACCTTGGGTTTTCCCTGCTCCCAAGTCGGACTGAGCTCAGGGAATCTCCAGGGAAATGCGGGGGTCCGCTGGGCACTTGGGCCCTCCCAAAGATCCAGGTTTCCCATTCCAGTGGAAGCCTTTGCCCTCCTGTCCCTGCAGCCTCCTTGTTTGGTGCCGCCTCCCTGGGACAGGTGCTCCTGCGTCCCTGGCAGGGCCAGGATTGGGCTCCAGAGGGCCTGCATCTGCCTGTGCTGTGCTGCCAAGCTCCGTGGAGGAGCAGTTGCCTAGGTCAGCGTCCTGTGGCCTCACCGGGGGAGACTTGTCTTAGTTGCCAGGATGGGCAGAGAAGAGGGGATGGAGCAGACACACTGTCTGCCGCTGTGGGTGTCAACGGGGGCATTTTAGGTGGATCACGGGGTAGCTATGTGTGGCATAGACACCCACTGATGTGAACGGACATCTAGGTCTTAATTTCTTGCACGAACTCATTATTTCCCCATCACCCTCATTTGTTCCTGCTGTATGAGGAGCATTCTTCCCACAGGTTCTGAGATGGTTTTATTTTTGGTGATGGCTGGATTTCCCAGGTTATGCAGCTGTATGTTAGGTGACAGTAAAAGGAAGACTAGGTTGTCCCTGTCCTTAAGGATCACACACACAAAAATAAGGCCAGGTGTGGTGGCCCATGCCTGTAATCCCAACACTATGGAAACTGAGGTGGGAGCGTCGCTTGAGGCCAAGAGTTTAAGACCAGCCTGGGTAACATAGCAAGGCCATGTCTGTACGAGAAATTAAAACAATTTTTTTTCCTCATTTTGCGGGTGGAGTCTGAGGCTTTGGAGGAGGGGTGGCCGGTAGAGTCTCTGAGCAGCACAACATGGGCTGAGGCAGCTCCCCCCGGAGCCCACACCCTGGTCCTGCGAGGGATGCAGGAGTGCCTGACCCAAGGAGGGGTACCGCGTGAGGTGGCTGCACAGACAGGAGGCAGCTTTTCCTCATCTTACCCGCTGGCTCCCCCGGTCATATACTCCCCGGTCAGTCAGACACCTCTGACCTCTGATGGGACGTTCAGTGACACTTTCCTTGTAGCCCTTGGCTTTTCAGTTCCTGAAGGAGCCAGCAGGTAAGATGGGGAAAAGCTGCCTCTGCTGTCTTCCAAGTGGCTGTGCATGTTGGCCCATGGATACTTACATCTGTGTCACCAGCTGACACCTCTCTTCTTCTGCCTGGCTCGGAAGGTGTTTTGTTTTAGTTTGGTTTGTCTTTAATAAGGGAGCAGTGACCATTTCAGAGATGGGTGGCTGTAGATCCTCCTCCTGAACCAGAGGGGCCAGCTCCATTCCATCCTGGACCTTTCCCTCCTCCTTCACTTTCTTCCAGCCTCTCCTCTTGACCTGTGGCTCAGAAGGGCATGTGACAAGTGCTGTCCCCACCTCACTGACCCACTGATTGCTCTTACCAGATTTGCTTCTTTGAGCCACTGGGGCAGGGACTGACTGGGCCACAAGCACCTGACTGCTGAACTGTGCCAACCTGCTTGTGAGCTGGAGGAGAGCAAGGCAGGCATGCAGAAGAGGAGGGTTGAGTTGCCACAGCTCAGAGCCCAGTGCTGCCAAAATCATCACTTTGTCATTTGGTACATCAGAAAGTGGTATCTACCTATGTTTATCACAGCACAGTTCCCAGTTGCAAAGATATGGAGCCAACCTAAGTGCCCATCAACTGATGAATGGATAAAGAAAATGTTGTATATATGCACTGTGGAATACTACCCAGCCATAAAAAAGAACAAAATAATGTCTTTTGCAGCAACTTGGATAGAGCTGGAGGCCATTATTCTAAATGAAGTGACTCAGGAATGGAAAACCAATTATCACATGTTCTCACTTACAAGTGCAAAGGCACACAGAGTGGTTTAATGGACATTAGATGCTCAAAAGGAGGAAAGTGGGGGAGGGTGAAGGATAAAAAAACTACATATTGGATGCAATGTATGCCATTCAGCTAACAGGTGCACTGAAATCTCAGACTTCAGTATGCAATTCATCCATGCAACTGAAAACCACTTATACCCCAAAAGCTATTGAAATACAAAAATTATTAAAAACAAAAGAAGAAAGTGGAGTCTAAAAAAGCGACCTGTTTGAGTCCTGAACAGAGAGCAAGTGAGTGTGGGCTGTCTTCTTGCACCGGTTGCCCCCTCGGCCCTGTTAAGAGGCCAAGCCTGGGCACCACTGGGTGTGTAGCGGCTGTTCCTCTTTTTTACCCCCTTTGCTGACCGAGTTGGTGTTGTCATCTCTTCCCTGACCATTTGACCCACCTCCAACTGGCCACCTCGTTCCTCTGTTCCTCTGCCTGTCCATTTACCAGGCACCTACCCAGGGGGATTTTAGGAAAATGTAGATCAGATCAAATTCTTAAGGGGCTCCCATACGAATGCCTGCCATACCAAGCGTGATGCTTCAGCATGACTTATGCATAATTTAGGATCTGCCCCGGCCTCATTTTCTGGCGTCTCCTCTTGCTACTCCTGCACACACATCTTAGACTGCGCTCCATGACCTGTTGTGTTTCCTGAACATTCTTCACTGATTGCTACCTCCTGCCTTTGCATCTGCCGGTCCCTCTGCTGGGAATGCCCACCTGCCTAGTTCAGTGTGGCTCCCTTTTCTCCTTCAAGCGGCAGCTTAAACCGTGCCTTTTTGGCAAAACATTTCTCGTCACCCCCATTAGGTTGTTTGCTGCTGCTGCTTTTGTAGCCTCTAATGCTTCGTTGCTGTATGGTGCAGGTTACAGACCCTTAGCTACAATTCTCATATCCCCCAAATTTTGAAAGCCAAACTTTTTTTTTTGTAACTCATTTGGCTACAAAATCTGAACTGTCTTCAGACACTTGGTAGTATTTCTTGATCCCGCTTAGTGTGGCTATCTGTGGGTTTTGCTTACTCCCAGCGGGTTTGATCACAGGTGCTGTTCCAAGCCCTGGGGGAGAGGAGGTGGGTACTGTGGGCTATGTGATACATGACTTATTACCTGTCTGCAAGCAGAAACACCTACATCCAAACCGATTTGGCCCCAGGGCTTGGGATAAGAGATATAGGTCTGTATTTCTTGGTTCAAGTTGGCCTCTTCCTACTAAACTGTAGGGCCTTGGACTATGTCCTAGTCAATATCTTTGTGTTTCCTTACAGGCCTCATGATTAACTGGCACTGTGAGAGTAAATACGCAGTGAGACTGTCTTGGTGAATGGATAATGGTAGCTAACATTTATGAAGCTCTCACTGTGTGTCAGGCTGTGTTCTAAATGCTTTACTTATTTCCGCTCATTTGATCTTAACACTAGCCCTATGAGAAGTTACTTATCTTATCCCTGTTTGATAGATGGGAAAACCAAGGCAGCTGCTGCTGAAGTAGCTTGCCTGGGGTCACATGGCTTGGAAGTGGAGAGGGAGATTTGAATTCAGGAAGCCTGATTTTAAACCACGGACTAGTAGCAATTGGAAGGACTGTACCTTGTCCCACTGCAGTGTTTGTGCCTTCTGGCTGTCACAGTTGGAATAGAACTGCTCATCTGAGAGTGTTTTTGATAGGGTGATAAAATGACTAGACATGAGAGTTAAGAAGAGAAAAACCTCCCGTGGTTATTGAGTGTTTTACTGAGTGCCAAATGGAGCTCGGTACTTATAGAAACAGACCATCCACTGGAAGTAATAGCTGTCTTCATGGTCATCTTGTCCAACATCTAAAAAGATGACAAACCACGGGGCTGGGCACGGTGGCTCACGCCGGTAATCCAAGCAACTTGGGAAGCTGAGGCAGGAGGATCACTTGAACCTAGGAGTTTGAGGTTGCAGCAACCTATGATTGTGCCACTGCACTCCAGCCTAGGTGACAGAGGGACACCCCATCTCTAAAAAATGAGAAAAAGAAAAAGTGACAAATCTGAGGCCCAGAGAGGTATCGTGACTCATCTGAGGTCACACAGCCAGTGTACATTGCAGGGACCCAGATCTGATACAGTGGGTGCCTTTTCTCTTGCTTCAGCAAGGTACCTGGAATGAGTGCTGAGTCCTATGGCTTTCAGCCCAGAATTGTGGAAACTCTACCCTTGGTTGGCTATCTTCTTCCAGCTGACCATGTGATTTGTGAATTGGTGTCAGACAAACTTTTAGAACACAAGAAGTGTTCTATTCAACACATCTCTTCTTTGTGGCATCAAGGGATAATGTGGTGTGTGGGGGCCCCAATCCTTTGCTCCTACTCTCTGAGCTTCGGGTAGACAAAACAGGATTGATTGTGTCTCTTTCACCAGTTAGTGTGATGACTGCTTTCACAATCTTGTCGCAAAAACCAAGCCACTATGGGATGCCTCCAAGGTCATTGGCTGATGGTGTTGTGCTAGGGAGGCCCTAGTTTGTGAGTAAAGCTGGGATATGAGGGACTTGTAGTTCAGGCTCAGCCTTCTGTTCAGGATGAGACATTTGCCCTTGACTGCTTGTGTATGTGGGAACCCATTGTCAGACAGGCCCGTAAATCTGGTCTGAGTTTGATACTTCTTTCCCCCTCCATCTGGGACAGGGTGAGTTGCATTTCCCAGGAATAGCTCAGATGTTTTTGGCTTCACCCCCTAGAATTTAGTATGCAAAGGCACTACTGTTGGGGGGAGTGGGTGGGGGACACAGATTTCTTTCTTTTTATTAATTTCTTTAACTATCTGTTTATCTCAGCAAGGTTCATGTTCTAATAGCAAAATAACCAGACTCAAAGGTAACTACTTCTTTATGGCAAAAATCCCAAAATGTGCCTGTATTGGCTCCTGTCCATCTGTCTCTTTGTCCTTCTGTTCATCCATCCATCCATCCATCCATGCATCTACCCAGCCATCCATCCATGTATTCATCTATCCATCCATCCATCCATCCTTCATGCAGCCATCCATCCATGCATCCATTTATCCATCCATCCATCCACCCATCCATGCATCCATCCATTCATCCGTCCTTCATCCATCAATCCATCCGTCCTTCATCCATCTTGTCCCCCATCTGGTGAATTCTTTCTTTCCTTGTAGGCTTTCTGATGTAAATGTAGACATAACTTTGTATATATTTCTCCTCTTAAAAAATTAGATCACATTATACATTTAGATCACATTATAAAATTAGACCCCACTACAGAAAACATGTTGTTTTGTAAGTTGCTCCCAGTGCAGTTTTCGCCAGTTACACACATCAACAGCAACATTTTCAATGGCAGCAGAATGCTCCATTGTATAGATATAACCTAATTCAACTAATCCTCTGTGGTTGGACAGCTGTGTGGCTCAGCTTTGCCTGTATAAACAGACAATGAACATCTTTGAATAGTCTTTTTTTTTTTTTTTAAACCCACTTGTTTGATTATTGCCTGAGGAGACATTCCTCTATATGGAATAGGTGGGTTAAAGTTTGTGTGTTTGGTTTGGGTTGGGTTTGGTGGAGGGGGACTTTGAATACATTTTGGTGGTTTATGTGGCTGAATTTTAGTTGTCTTGATGATTCCTCAGTCATTAGGTTTTGGGGGCCCCTGATAGGAATATAAATTCATTTTAATATTTGTGAATGATTAAGAAAGTAGATCTCTTGGGAGGCTGAGGCAGGAGAATCGCTTAAACCTGGGAGGCAGAGGTTGCAGTGAGCCAAGATTGTACTCCAGCCTGGGTGAGGGGAGTGGAGACTCTAGCTGGTGTGTGCCCTGAGATGGTATTTGGACAGTAGTACCCAGTGATGACATAGAAGACGCTGGGATTGTGTGTTGCTTCACCTTGCAAGAATGCATTCCAGGGGTTTATTTGAATTTCTCCCTGCAAAACAGCTCTACATTTTGTAGAAATAGGATTATTAGAGGAGGTTTTCAGCACCTTCAATTACATTTGGAAAACACTGTATTTCTTTTGGCTTGGTTGTAAAAGACAAGTAAATAATTTTTTTTAAAAAGGTAAATGGTAATATTTTGCATTCCCAAGAGTGTGTTCTGTCCTTTAAAGTTGCTGTGTTCAACAGTAAATTATTTGATTCCTTCTAACAATACCCCTGTGTGGGAGGCATGTATAAACTTCCATTAATGGCAAACAACATGGTAAACCCAAGCTCAGAAATGTGTAATTTGTTACCCCTCTGGGTGGGCCAGAAACTCATAGTGGGGTTTTACTAGGATGTAACTGTGGGTGTTTGTGTGGGGAGGGTTAGGGGGTGTGTGTCACTGAGGGTATATAGAGGTTTTCTCAAAGACTTATTTACATGAGTTAGTGAAAAAAGGTTTGTCCTTCTCTTCCTCCTTCCCCGGTGTTTGAGTCCCTTGCGAGGAGCTGATATGCAGGATGAATTCGTCTCAGCCAGCAGGCTGTTTAAAGTATAATCAAATCAGAACCCTCGTTTTCCGAGTTACGTAATTTTGCAGAACGGACACAGAGGCTCCTGGGAAAAACTGCCTGTCTGCCTGTTAATATTAAGGTCCATTTATAAAATTAGAAGCTATGTTGAACAGATGAATCTGAAATGGAACTTGCCTATTAAAGTTTTTTTGTTTGTTTGTTTGTTTGTTTTTTTGGTCAGATAGCCTTATTTAACCTTTCTGTGTCTCAGAGGTTGGTGGCCTTTGCCTATGGTGCCTTCATGGAAAAAGTTCTAAATATAGCTCCTGTTTGTTGTTGAATAATGACTTGCGAGGGCGGATGGTAGAGTTTCCAACTTCTTTAAGTCAGCAAACTGGACAAGAGGGCATCTAGTCCGAAGGAAAGCCATGTGCCTGAGCGTTCAGCACTGCTGCTGTTTTTACTGTGGTGCTGGGTTTAGTGGATGTTCAGTACACTGTGCCTATCTCTCTTGATTGTCCTTCTCCTCCCAGTTTTTACCTCCAAAAGCCTGTAACTTTTTCTTTTTTTTTTTTTTGAGACAGAGTCTCACTCTGTTGTCCAGGCTGGAGTGCAGTGGCGCGATCTCTGCTCACTGCAACCTCTGCCTCCTGGGCTCCAGCGATTCTCCTGCCTCAGCCTCCCTAGTAACCGGGATTACAGGTGCTTGCCACCATGCCCGGCTACTTTTTGTATTTTTAGTAGAGATGGGGTTTCGCCATGTTGTCCAGGCTCGTCTTGAACTCCTGACCTCAGGTGATCTGTCTGCCTCGGCCTCCCAAAGTGCTGGGATTATAGGCGTGAGCCACTGTGTCCGGCCTCCTTTAATTAATTCCTAACTTGTAAAGGGTACCTGCATGATTCAGATCCTGTGAAGACTTTTGTCTCTCAGGCGTTCCACATCCATAGACCCTTGGCCATTATCCTAACAGAGTGTTGAAGTGGGTGGATGGTTTCAAAAGAAACACTTGGGTTTCATTCTGTCTGTTTCAAGGAAGCATTGTGCAGTGGTAGAACGAGCACCACAGCTGGGGTGGCACCCTGGGGTTCAAGTTTCTAGTGCATGTGACCTTGAACAAGACTTCAGTTTCTGTTCTCGGTAAAATGGGGGATTAGATTATATTCCTGGCCTTGCCCAAAGAGGTTTTATTCTTTTTTTTTTTTCGTGACTGACTCTCGCTCTGTAGCCCAGGCTGGAGTGCAGTGGCGCCATCTTGGTTCACTGCAACCTCCACCTCCTGGGTCCTAATTCAAGCAATTCTCCTGCCTCAGCCTCCCGAGTAGCTGGGACTACAGGCACGCACCACCATGCCCAGCTAGTTTTTGTATTTTTAGTAGAGACAGGGTTTTACCACGTTGGCCAGGCTGGTCTCGAACTCCTGACCTCAGGTGATCCACCCGCCTCGGCCTCCGAAAGCGCTGGGATTACAGGCGTGAGTCACTGGACCTGGCCATGTTCTTTGTGTCTCAAAGCAGTTTAAATTAAATAATGAAACTTCTTGAAGAACTGGCCCAGGACACACTGTCCAGTCTTCTGTGTTTCCACGTGGTTCCTCGATGAACCTGGAACCCAACGCAGACCTCTTTTTTGAGGCCTCTGAGCTGGGGAGGGGACAGGGTGAGGGAGTGGGAGCTTGGGTTTTCAGTAACTTCTCTGGAAACTTAAGTGGAGGAGAGCAGAGATGTCAAGAAAGGAAATATGTGAGATGAGTTGGACTGTCACCCTGGTGAGGACCATGGGTGAGCCACGTGAGGGCTGATCATCTGAACAGCTGCTGTTTTCCTTCTGCCCCTCCTGAGCGAGATCTGAAAGCTTTGAAGACTAAGACACATCTATGCAGTATAGACGTGCATGGAAGCCCCAGCGGATTCCTGAAGCTGCATTTCATGTGACCGGCATGTGACTGGAGGTGCTTGGCATGTAACCTTCCTTTGTGTTCACTAGCGTCAGTGTTCTGCATTTCTAGGGTCTGTCTCAGAACACTGAAGGCGTATCAGCCACCCCAAGGATCTGCCTGTTTACAGATAATTTTTTTTAAATATTAAACTTCTTTCTATTTTGTAAGTTTACACCAGTAAAGCTGGAAGTTACACACAATATGACCCTAGCTCTTTATAGAATTGCTACTCTCGAGTTGCTTTTAGTGTTACAACCTTGATCTTTAAAATCATACTCAAAAATATCAGTGACGACATTCATTCACCACCTCACTGTAGTCTCTTCTTAAACTAAATGAGAAAATGGTATGGAATTTTAATAATAGAAAAGTTTGGTCCTCTCCCAGGCACTGATGAACCTTTCTCCTTTTGATGAAGAAAAGTTTGTAATTGGTCATGTTGCCATTTTTTTTTTTTTTTTTTTTTTGAGGTGGAGTCTCACTCTGTCACCCAGGCTGGAGTGCAGTGGCATGATCTTGGCTCACTGCAACCTCCACCTCCGCAGTTCAAGCAATTCTCCTGCCTCAGCCTCCCCAGGAGCTGGGGTGGCGTGTGCCACCACATCTGGCTAATTTTTGTATTTTTGGTAGAGATGGGGTTTCTCCATGTTAGCCAGGCTGGTCTTGAACTCCTGACCTCAAGTGATCTGCCCACCTCAGTCTCCCAAAGTGCTGGGGTTACAGGCATGAGCCATTGTGCCCAGCCTATGTTGCCATTTTTATTTGGGCTGCCAGGAAGCTTAGAGTCCAGTGTGAGAGTCACAATCTGTTGGTCCAGTTATTATTGTATTTATAATACATCCTTTCCATGGACATGATTTTCTGTAATTGTAATTTTACTGTTGGTTTTATGCTTCTTGTTGTTAGCCATCTCAGAGCCTTTGTGCAAAGAACTGGGTTAAGAATACTTTAAAAACAAACACACAATGAAAGAAAGAGCAAGGATTTCATGCTGTTAGCAAAGCTTTAGAATGTAAAAACTTGCTTCTCTTGAGAGAGAGAAAGAGAGCGAGGCTGATTAGCATGGTATTTAAGAGTATGGATGCAGGCTGGGCACGGTGGCTCAAGCCTGTAATCCCCACACTTTGGGAGGCCAAGGCGGATGGATCACGAGGTCAAGAGATCAAGACCATCCTAGCCAACATGGTGAAACCTCATCTCTACTAAAAAGTACAAAAATTAGCTGGGCGTGGTGGCACACACCTGTAGTCCCAGCTACTCGGGAGGCTGAGGCAGGAGAATCGCTTGAACCTGGAAGGCGGAGGTTGCAGTGAGCTGAGATCATGCCACTGCACTCCAGCCTGGGTGACAGAGCGAGACTCTGTGTCCAAAAAAAAAGAAAAAAAAAAAAGAGTACGGATGCAAGAGTCAGATGCCAGGGCTCAAATCCTGGCTGTCTCACTTTAGTGGCTGTGTGACCTGGAAAAGTTACTAAACCTCTTTGTTCCTCAGTTTCCACATCTGTAAAATGGAAATGATATCCCCTTCCTCCTCATAGCGTTGCTGTGAGAATTAGATGGGTTAGTTAATACCAAAGACCCTGGGAAAGGTGTCTGGAACATATAAGCAGCCTGTAAGCTTTATCTATTACTAGCAAATGACTACTTTTTGGAATTATTTTTCCTCCCTGGAAAGTTCCCAGTGGCATTTGAGCTCTTCCTCTTCTCTCCCATTCTCCCAGCTCTGACTTTTTTACAGATTCTTAATCTACCAAGCCAACTTTTCCGTGCTGTGATTTGTACCTTTTTTTTTTTTTTTTTGAGACAGAGTCTCACTCCATCACCCAGGCTGGAGTGCAGTGGCACAATCTCCTCTCACTGCAACCTCTGCCTCCTGGGTTCAAGCGATTCTCCTGCGTCAGCCACCTGAGCAGCTTGGATTACAGGTGTGTGCCACCACACCTAGCTAATTTTTTTTGTATTTTTAGTAGAGACAGGGTTTTGCCATGTTGGCCAGCCTGGTCTCAAACTCCTGACCTCAGGTGATCTGCTGGCCTCCGCCTCCCAAAGTGCTGGGATTTATAGGCATGAGCCACTGTGCCTGGCCTGGTTTGTACCTTTTAAACGTATTATTATTATTTTTTTAAATAAGAAAGGAAAAAAAACAAAAAGATTTGCCCTCTAGGATCTGCATACTTTTTTTAGAAGATCAAGAAAAAGATGAAGTACTTTCTCTTGTCTCAAGCTACAGTGTGGCATGTCTGGCCCAACCCATCTGTGTGGTTTAGCAATGAGGGCTTTACCCCATTTTGTCATCTTGGAAGATGACTTTGCTTCTCCATGCCTTAGTTTCCCTATAGTACCTTGGTGATCCGTTTCACTCCATTGTTGTCTCCAGGAAAGCATGGTTTCTGTCTCCTCCTGTCCTTCCCCCATCCCCAACCGGGGGCCATTCAGTAGACATTTGCTGAACACACGGATGCGTGGAGACTGAAGCCTCTGCTTGGCTGCCTTGTGCATTTCTTTGGAGTTTGAAATAAGATAACCAAAGTGAGAGTAGGTTTAGAAAAAGCCCCCTCGAATGGAAGGGTTTTTGATTGCTGTCTTTTCCCTACTCTTTGATGATGGCAAAATGCTGATAAAATCTGAGGGTTGGATGAAATGAAACAGCCCATCAGGGTCCTCTGCCATCTGGGTAGGTGGTGATTAAAAATGGCAAGCCTCACAGCTTCCCTTGGAGAGCTGTCTGAGGTGCTGCTGAAGGTGGATGTGCAAAGGGGCTTGGCATTAGGGGTTGGCTGAGGACTGGCAGGGCAGCTGGGGAACGCCTTTGAAAGCAACACTCCTCAAGATCTCATTAAAATGCTTCCTCTGGCCGGGTGCGATGGCTCATGCCTGTAATCCCAGCACTTTGGGAGGCCGAGGTGGGAGGATCGCCTCAGGTCAGGAGTTCGAGACCAGCCTGGCCAACACGGTAAAACTCTGTCTCTACTGAAAATACAAAAATTAGCCGGGCATGGTGGTGGATGCCTGTGATCCCAGGTACTCGGGAGGCTGAGGCAGGAGAATCACTTGAACCCACAAGGCGGAGGTTGCAGTGAGCCAAGATTGTGCCATTGCACTCCAGCCTGGGCAACAGTACGAGACTCCATCTCAAAAAAATAAATAGATAAATAAGATAAAAAAATACGTCCTCCAGTGGACTGAGATGGAGGAAAAGGGTTTGGGAAGAGAGACAACCTAAGGCTGGTAGGAGACACTGAACTATGAATTTAATGGCAATTAAAGCAGAAAGACTTGAGCAAGTGGCTTTTTTTTTTAAACCGTGCCCTGTAGTTAACATTTGTTCTTTGTAGTTAATTTAAAATAAGCATAATCTTTGTCTACTAGCTGGCTGTCCTGCCAGAATTGCATATATTTATTTTCATGACTATTTTTTTGCACTGACCAGGAATCCATCAGTGCCAGGATATTTCTCTCTGGACATATTTTGGCTTTGTTGGTGTCTTCCTGAACCCCAGCCCCCACCACCCCTGTCTGCCATTTCTTTGAGAAGCCAGCAAGTATGAATTGTTAGCTTTTCCTCTGAAGTGGATAATATAGTAACTGGTGGATGTTCTAGCAGCTGTGCTATGTGCTAGAATCTTAGACCATACCTGCCTTGCAGTCCTCAAGACTGTGACAGAAGTGAGCTGACCCCCACCTGCCTTTACACCAGCCAGCTCTTAAAGGGGCAGGCCAAATCTGGCCCACCACCCATTTTCACAAATAAAGTTTTATTGGAACCCAGCTACACACATTTGTTTACGTATGGCCTATGGCAGATTTTTTGTTACAACAGCAGAGTCAAGTAGTTTTGACAGAGGTTATAAGGGATGCAAAGCCACGTGTTGATTACCTGGCCATTTATAGCAAAGGATGCTGACTCCTGACATACATAATGAGCCTACTGTGTGCCAGGCGCTGTTGTAGGCACTGGGGATGGAGCAGTGAACTTAACAAAGTGCTGAGATGTGTGTATAGTAGTCAATTAGCGATAAGTGCTGTGACTAAATAAAACAGTAAAGGCATGGAGACTGAAACGGGGTGAAACGGGGAGTGTTATTTTAGGTAGGATTGTCAGACAAGGCCCTTGTGAGTGCTCTTCAGGGACAGTGCTCCAGGTTGGGAGCACAGTGATGGCAAAGGCCTAGAGGCAGAAGCTGGCATGTGTGAGGAGTAGCAGGGAGGTCCAGGTAGACTATTCGGGGCTAGTGGAAGGAGCTGAGGCTGGACAGACAGGAAGATCAGATCCTGTAAGACTCTCATAAGGACTTGGGCATTTATTCGGTGTGCAAGGGGAAACCACAGTGGGGTTCTGAGCAGAGAAGACTTCAGAGCAGAGTTTGACAAGAGAGGACTTCTGTGTAAGAGGCCCACCAGTTACTGCATGGCATAGAAACAGCAGAGAGCACGGGTAACGGTGAAGAGGGCAGGTGGGAGCTGCTGCACTTATCCAAGGGCCAGGGTGGTGGTGAGGACGGTGGTGAGAAGTGGTTAGATTCCAGCTATGTCTTGAAGGTTGAGCTATGGGATCTGCTGAAGACTGGGATGTAGGAAGTTCTGGGAAAGGACTATTAAGAGTAAGGCCAAGGCTTTTGGCCTGAGCAAATAAAAGCCTTTTCCTATGATGGAAGAAGACTGTGAGGAATAGCTTTGGAGGTGAAAGTCAACGTTTGGAAACCTTTCCACATTCCCAGTTTTCTTCTTCTCTTACTCATTTTCTTTGGGAAAGAGTTGGAGGAATGACTCCATCTAGTTTACTGCTTCTTTTTTCGGGGTAATACAGGACTTGAATAATAGTTAAATCACCTGTGTTACCAATGGTCTTTAAACCAAACCTGCATTACTCAATCAGGAAATATATACAGGTAACCTGCCTTTCCTTCATTCTGAGACTTATTTCTTGTTCATAATGCTTGTGAAATCTGAATGCATTTAAATAATGTACGTATTTAATATGATGGCATTTCATTCTTGAAAAAGGTGTTATTAATTGGTGTTGCATCTTATGGTTGTTATAACATACAGTAATTAAAGAAATATTGTAGGCATTATATATTGAGCTCTTGCATGCCAGGAACTAAAATGTGTGTTATTTGCCTACTGCCACGTAACAAATTACCCCAGAATTTAGCAACTTAAAATAGCAAACGTTTATCATCTCACGGTGTCTGAGGGTCAGGAATCTGGAGTGGGCTTATTAGCTGGGTGGTTCCACTCAGGGTCTCTCATGTGGTTGAAGTTAAGCAGCTGTTCTGGGCTGCAGTCATCTGAAGACATGGCCAAGCAGGAGCATCTCCTTCCGGGATCCCTTGCGGGGTTGTTTGCTGGAGGTCTCGGCCACTCTCCATGTGGGGCCCTCCAGAGGCTACCTGTGTCTGCACAGTGTTGTCATTGTCCCCTCCAGAGCTTGAGCCACCACCATTTCTTTTGGCTCTTAAAATTCTCTTCTAGGCTTGGGATTTTAACCCAGGTTTCCAGATGAGGAAACTGAAGCTCAAGGAAGTTGATTACCTTCTTCCCAACTTACAGAAGCCAGTATTAGACTAGGGCCCTGACCCTGATCAGCCTGACAAGAAAACCCTTGTTTTCTTTTCCACGGCCCCACAGAGTGGCCCATGTTTCTCAAATGCTGCAATCTAGGATTGACCCCAGGAACCCCTTTGGGGTCATTACATTTTACTTCCACTGTCTGATGGCATTGGTGTGGTCCATGCGAATACTCACAGCTTTAAAACCATCTGATTGTCTCTGAGACTCATTTTCTCTCCACTTTCTCGGCCTCTAGCCTTCACGGCTGGGTGTCTCAGAGGCTGGGCTCTCTCCTCTGGGAAGGCTGTTGTCTCTGTGTCGCTGGCTAGCCTGGGTCTCAGGGGCAGTGAGAATCCCTGGCGGCTGTCCCTGTCGTGTTTACCACCTTGGCAACAAGCGCTGCTCTTGGCACCACTGTCGAGTCCTTAGCTGGACGGTGACTCGGGCTGGGGGCTCCTTCTTCACATCATGAATTGGTCTTTTGCCAAGCCAAAACAGCGGCTGCTTTCTTTTCAGAAGGAAAGTTTGTTCATATTTATTTTTTAATTAGAAAATGAATGCATGCTCCTTACAGAAGATTCAAAACATATAGAAAAGTGCAAATAAATGAATGTTTTGGTATATTATCATTTTTGTGTGCATACGTATTTAAAAACAGAATTGGAAAAGAACCCAGAATTAGAATCACGCTGTGTTGCGTGCATGTGTATGTGCTTTTGCATTTACTAGTACTTAGTAATAATTTTCACGTGTTACTAGATGGTTGTAAAAACATGATTTTTAATTGGTGTGTAACATTCTCTCATCTCAATGTAAAATACAGATACGTTTTAAATATACCTTACCGCCAAGGACAAGATTTGTATGGGTTTTATTTTGTTTTTTATTTATTTTTGAGACAGAGTCTCTCTCTGTCGCCCAGGCTGGAATGCAGTGGCATGATCTCGGCTCACTACAACCTCCACCTCCTGGGTTTAGGAAATGCTCCTGCCTCAGCCTCCCGAGTAGCTGGGATTACAGGCGTGCGCCACTATGCCCAGCTAAATTTCTGTATTTTTA
This sequence comes from Gorilla gorilla gorilla, assembly GCF_029281585.2. NCBI lineage: Eukaryota > Metazoa > Chordata > Mammalia > Primates > Hominidae > Gorilla > Gorilla gorilla. The sequence goes on along the minus strand of NC_073228.2, from coordinate 34,718,845 downwards.
GTAGAGATGGGGTTTCACCATGTTGGCCAGGCTGGTCCCGAACTCCTGACCTCAAATAACCCACCCACCTTGGCCCCCCGAAGTGCTGGGATTACAGGCATGAACCACTGCACTGGCCTGTTTTATTTTATTTTTTGAGACAGTCTTGCTCTGTCGCCCAAGGCCGGCGTGCAATGGCACGATCTAGGCTCACTGCAGTCTCTGCCTGAGACCATAATCTCTGCAGTCTCTGTCCATGAGACCATAAATAAAGAATAAGGAGCTTGGCAGGCCCCACGCAGACTTGTTGCATCCCAGTTGCTTGGGGACCCTGAAGGCTGCATAACTCATAGCCGGGTCTCTGCCTGGAGGAGCAGGCTGGTGTTAATTCACTGACCCCGGGAGCTGTGCCTGCCTGTCAGCCTCTCCATCTTGTTGGTGCTGAAAACCTCTCTTCCTCATTTTGGTCCCTGCTATGGCTTTTTATTCAAGGCTGTGGTTTGAGTTCTACCACAAAGCAGATAATGTGGCATGAGCAGCTCACGCAGGGACTGCCCTGCCTCCCTGTCTTCACCTACAGGAGCTGCCGAGATGGGGAAGGGCCCCACCCCTGAGTTCCCCTTTGTCTTCCTTGTCTCCTTTGCAAGGAGAGTCCTTTATTTGTTCTTTTAATGCAACTGGCCTCTCTGAAGAGGCTTTCCAGATCAATTTGGCTTGTCAGGGGTGCCAGGCTTAAGTTTTCAGGCATCTAAAGAAGTGGTGAGGGAGAGGGGATCAGACTTTTCTTTCTCTTTGTGGCTTTCAAAAGAAAATCACGGACGTTAAAATAAATGACGCAAATATCTGTATTTTTTGTATCAAAGAGACAAATGGCATAAATGCAGATTATAGGGTATTCCTTAGAACTGTCCATCACACAGGAGCTCCTGGGAAAGGCAAGCGGCCCACGAGGCACCAGCCGGTTTCACTGAGCGGAGGGTGAGTGGTGGCTTTGCGTTTGGGCAGCCTCCAGGGGGTCGGCATATTTAGATCATTGTCTCACGGATTGATTCAGGATTGTCTTAAAAGCCAACTCGGTTTCCAAGTGTTTCATTCTTGCATGCACGCTTAAGAAAGTCAAAGCCATTTCCATTGTCTTCTGTTTGATCTGCACTGACCATCCTTCAGCTCCTGCCTCCACTTGCGTGATGCTTTCTCTTCTGGTTGAAGAACTGGCAGCGTTGGTTTGGGCTGCTCCTCCCTCCCTCGGGCCCCCTCCCTGTGGCACGGACTTGCCCTGCTGTCGTGGATGATGGTCTGTGTGCAAGGGGTTGAGTCCAGTTTGCCATGCTCCTGGTGTTTCTAACTTCTCAGCCTTTCGTTTTACACCCTGCCATGATGACAGTACGTCCATTTTTCGCTCTTTGGGACATTTTCTCTCCAAGGAAAGATGCTCATGCACGTTTGCAACGGGTGAACTGTTGCCTTCCTGTGATCAGTCATTGGTAGGGCTGCTTCTGTGTCTCCACCCGTGAGTCTCCATCACCAGTTGAGGACCTTTGGGTCTCCTGACTCCCAGAAACTTTTCCAGCTTCCCATGGTCTGTGCTTAGGGTGTATTCTGGGCCATGGCCTCCTGGAAAACCATTTTCCCAGCTGAGATGGATTCCCCAAGGTCCCTGGCCTCCAGTGTGGTGGTCCCTCAGAAGCTCGTCAGTGACCGGGAATGGAATTGACTGCTATAAAGTTGTGAGCCTGCCCAAAACTGGGCAGCAGAGGTGTTGGAATTCAGCCCACCTGGGCTCAAGTGTGGGTTCCAGCCCTTCCTAGCTTGTTGACCTTGAGTGATAACGACTAACATTTCTTGACCATTTGCCCTAGGTTGGCTTACCTTAACTCCATGATGTCTCATTTAGTCCTCACAGTAGCCCTCTGAGAAAGGTATTATTCTTACCTTACTAGGCTTCAAAGAGGCTCAGATCCATGGAGCTAGTAAGTGATGGGCCATTGTGCAAACCCAAGGAGTCGGCCTCCAGACACACCTCCTCCCAGCCACTACACTGCACTGCCTTAACCCTTGTGCTGTACTTAACCCTTTTGCCAGTACAGCCAAAGGTTCATTTCCCAGAGCCTCCACTTCTGCATCTGCAGAATGGAGGTACAGTGTCAACACTGCAGGGCTCTTTGGAGGCTAAAATGAGATGAAATATAATGGATCAAGCTCTGGCACTAACAAATATTAGTTCCTTCCTTTTGTTGCCCTGGAACAAAGGGTGGGGCATGAGAAATAGAGGGGCATTGATGTTCTGCCTGGCAACCTTGATTGTAAAGAGGGCAGGACAAGGAAGGGAAAATGTAGAGGATCCCCATCATTGTGGCTGAGTCATTTTACCGCAGAAGCCTCCCCAGCAATGGCCTGTGGTTCTGGGGGATGGGAGGGTGGTGTGACACTGGGAAGTGTTGTCAGGTAGACACTTGAGTCTTGACTGGGATAGAGATTGGGTACTTGACCTTCTGACTCTGGGGTAGACATGGGATTGGGCCATGGGGACCACGCAGGTACACTCTCTGCCGATTTCCAGCGTGCCAGACATTGTTATCAGTGCATCTGAGTCCAGCAGCAGGGAAGCCCAGTCCCTGGTCACTGTTTGCATCTTGGCTGCTCCTCCTTGGCTTGAAGCCCTGGCGGTTGCACCTGCAGGGAGCCTCAGCAGGAATACAGGTTCACCTCCGACCTGGGATCTGCATTGCTCCCCCGGTATCCATTCTGTCCTGGGGTGTGCTCAAGTGCAGGTCCATGTAGACAAATTCAGATGCTGCCCCAGGGCTGGTGTGAGAGAGCTGCTGCACCTTTCCCTAGCCCTCTTCTTTTAGAACATGGATGATATGAGAGTAGAGAGGGGCTCCCCAGTCAGAACCAGGGCTGGGGTGGGCCAGGGAAGGAGGTCAAGTCAGGACAGAGCTGGGAAGGATGCTGGCAGCTCAGTGTGGCCCCAGCATCACCTAGGAACGTGTCAGAAATAATCTGCATCTTATCCAGCTCGCAGTGGTGTGTGTGCAGAAGGAGGTCTGAGAAGAACTGGGATGTGCCCTTCTACCTACCCACCTGCGTTTAAAAGAAAGGTAATCACGTATTTAGAAGATTGAAGTGAGTTAAGTGTAACTAAAGTGGGGAAAAACCAAACAGTGCCTGAGTGAGAACTGGAGTTGGGTACATCCTGGGTTGGTCCTCACACTGCCGCTTGGCTGGGGACCCTGTACCATCTAAGGCCAGGATGTCCTGTGTACGACCAGGTTCCTATTGTCAGTCTGTCAGCCCCTCTGCCAAGGTGAGCCCTCCTTTTTCACTCCCTGGTACATTGTGCTGAGAACATTACTTTTTGGGAGAGTGTTTGTAGCAAGTGGTAGCACTACGTAAATAGCTTTGTTGGCAACTTTTGCTTTTCTTGCTTGTATTGTACACCTTAGTGTGTTTTTTCTTTTCTTGCTTTATTTTTTTTGGATAACAGCAAAATCACCGCTTGTGGGCACCGCCACAGATAATACAAAAAAGCCATTTGAAAAGAGCTTTATGTCAGCACAGAGTACTTGGAATTGAAGACCTCCAGGGATTTGCCTTTGTTGCTCATCTTTTCTCTCTCCTCTCCCTCTTTTTTCCCCGTTTCTTTTCTTCCTCTCCTTCTTCCTCCTTGTTCTCTTTCTCTTTTCTTCTAACTTGCCATGGAACCAGAGTGAGCTACATATTGCCCTATTTTCAGCTGATTTGCATGTTAGAGCAGAGTAATTGGTGTTTAACCAGAACAAAAGAGGATCTGTTTTCTAAAAGAAAAAAGAATTTTTGAAGTAGATCCTATTGCATCTACTGCCTTTGTCTCTCCTCTCATTAGGAATTGAATAGGATGGCCCCGTAATGAGAATGTGGGAGATAACTGCTTTGGTTGTGATGCTTTTTGAGCTAATTGGTTTGAAAATTATATTTGATACAGATCTGAGGGATGTTGGCAAAACACCTCTTTGGTACATGGACATCCGGTCCCTCCATCAGCAGGAGGATGGGTAGTGACAGGCAGGGTTGGAACGCTGTTTACCTTCCTAGTTGAATGCTCTGAGAGGCCACCCCTGAGATTTTGGTCTTTCTCCAAATCTTCATGTTGGTCTGTGCCTGGATGAAGAAAGCTGGGGAGCACTGGAGGAGGACAAAGTTTAGTAGAAAAGTTTGTAGCTCATGATTTGACTTCTAGTGTGTTTTAGCGAAGACATGAAGTTGAAGAATGACTTTTCCTCTTGTTCAGAGGAAGGTCTAAATCTGGACTAGAAAATTGAGAGGATATTAGTTAAAAACTTCCAGACTGTCCATTCTTCATTTTATATGCAGAAATCACTTTGTCAGCTCACAGTTACAGTCTCTTTCTTCTGGAATTAACTGGCATCTGATGGTATCATGTCTTTTTGTGAAAATTAAGTGAATTTTTGAAGACTTTCAGTGATGTTTCAGTGACCACAAAACCATCTTAAAAAATTAGAAACTAAAATACTACTACATGAACTTTGAATGATAGAGGGGGAAAATGAGTTATAATCACATCATTCTAAATAACAGCTGTTTTAAATTTTAATGTATTAATATTACCCTGTCTTGCCATTATAATTCTTACTTACATACACACACATTTTGAAATAGTCATTGATTACTTTGGGGATTGTGTTTAAGCAAATATTTATTTAATAATACCAGTTAAAGAGTTCTGTGACGTTTATTCCTTTTCTGAGGTCGCCCAACTTTGCAAAAGTTCAATATTATCTTGCAAAATCTGATACCAGATTTTAAAACAAGAGATACGGGTCATGATGACTTCTCTCAGAAAATGTGACTACAATCAATTTTACTGTCTGTACGTTTGTTTGTTACTTTATCTTTCTGCACAACCTGTGAGGTAGGGAAGGGTTAAGCCCTCTTGACCCACTTTGCAGATGAAATGGAGCTAAGCTGAGAAGGAGGACAGGAACTGAGATGAGCAAAGTTCTAAGCCAGGAGGTGCTGTCCCCAGCTTTATCTACCAAGTCAACTGTCTTTCCTTCTCTCCCTTTTGCTTTTTTTTTTTTTTTAATTTGGAGGTAATTTAAAACTTACAGGAAAGTTTTTAAGGATAAGTTCAAAGAACATCCTTGTATGCTCCACTCACATATATCCTTTATCAGCATTTTACCCTGTTTGCTCAATCAGTTGCTCTCTTTTTCACTAATAGGGTTTTTTCCTTGAGTCATTAGGGAATAATTGTATGCATTGTGACCCTCCACTCCTAAATACATCAGTGTTCCTGATGGGGATATTCCCTTACCAACTTCAGTCCAGTTATGAACTTCAGAAATTCAGCATTGATACAGTGCTTTTATGTAATCTACCATCTGCATTTCAGTTTTATCAATTGCCCCAATCTGTCCTTTATAGAATTCTTTTTCCCTCAAGTACAGGATACAATGGAGGATCAGGTATAACATTTAGGTTTTTTTGATGACTCTTTCGTCTGCTTTAACCTGGAATATTTCCATAGCCTTTCTTTGCCTTTTATGACATTGCCATTTATAAAGAATACAATCCTCCCCCACCTTTTCCCAATAGAACATTCTTGTCTAGTATTTCCTCATGACTAGATTCAAGTTATGCTTTCCTGGCCAGAACACGACGTAAGTGTTTTTGTGTCCTTCTCAGGGTGTTGCATCTGGAGCACTTGATGTCCATCTGCCTCTCTTTGATCACCTGGTCAAGGTGTTGTTAGATTTCTCCACTGTATAGTTACTATGTTTTGTCTTGCAACGAAGAAGCAGTCTGTGGGGAGATGCTTTAAGATGTTTCTCATGGAAGTTTCCTCTGAAAGCTAGCATTCACTGATGATTCTTGCCTGATCTAGTCTTTACAGTAATGGTTACAAAATAATTTTCTAATTCCTACATCCCCTCTTTGTTTACCACTTGGCCCTTGGCATCTGCTGTAAGCAAGATCCCCTCCTTCTTACCCAGTAATTTTAAAATCTATTTCTTGTAGATATGGACCCATGGAATCCTAGTATTTCAATGGCTTATAATCATTACTCTACATAACAATTTTGGTGCTCAAATTGGCCCACACTTGGCCAGTGGGAGGCCCTTCATTCTGATTCCCTACAACATGATCCTGCCCCGGAGTTTTTTTTTTTAAGCACTTCTTTACTTTCTGGCATAACAAGGTGTTCCAAGCTCATCTTGTGTCTCCCCTGCTCCAGACCTGGAGTTACTCACTTCTCCAAGGAGCTGGTTTCTTGTAGTGGGGATTGGATTTAGAGACCAAGATAAGAAGGTTACTAGAGCGTCTTTGCTCAATGTTACTGGAGTGTCTTTGTCTCTAGGCCATTTCAGTGGAGAGATGTAGGAAACATGAGTGTACACATATACACACAGATACATGGGCATGTCCATGCATCATATGCATACATATTTTGGAAATCATGGGTTCACAGCACACCTCCAACTTTGCTCAATCCACACTTACTAGTTTGCTCAATCCTTAATACGTCTAAAATAGAACCAGAGTGGCTTGCCCATTCCCCTACAAAAGACTGGCCTACCCGAGGTGGGTGGATTATGAGGTCAGGAGTTCGAGACCAGCCTGACCAACATGGTGAAACCCCGTCCCTACTAAAAATTCAAAAATTAGCCGGGCCTGGTGGCATGTGCCTGTAATCCCAGCTACTCAGGAGGCTGAGGCAGGAAAATCACTTGAACCCGGGAGGCGGAGCTTGCAGTGAGCCGAGATTGTGCCACTGTACTCCAGCCTGGGCGACAGGGCGAGACTCCGTCTCAAAAAAAAAAAAAGGCCTACTAAAAAGGAAGGGTTCAAGGCTTGTTTGCATTTCTCTTGCATCCGACAACCACCCCCATCCCAGCTAAAGACCGAGGGTGCATAGTTCAACCGTGTGTTCCTCAGTCATTTGGATTACCTCTTCCCTCCCTCCCACCTGCACTGTGGTTATGGTTTGCTGTCAGTTTCAGGGTTTTCTTCCTTTTCCCTTCCCATCCTTGTTAATTTAATTTTATTTAATATAGGGGACATTCATGTGTGTTTAAAAGTTTACTGAGAGAAGCCCTGCTGCCATATCTAGGTCTCTCCTTCCCTGTTTCCCAACCCCTGAGAGGTAACCAACCTCACCCTTTTCTGATTTGTCTTGTGTTTCTTTTTGTAAAGATAAACAGATATATGTATATTTTCTTATTTCCCCTTCTTATATAAGAGGTAGTGTAGCATATACTCTTTAAAGCATCTTATTATTTTTAAAAATTAACTAAAGTCCAGCTGGATGTGGTGGCTCTCGCCTGTATTGGGGACTGAGGCGAGTGGATCACCTGAGGTCAGGAGTTCAAGACCAGCCTGGCCAACATGGTAAAACCCTGTCTGTGCTGAAAATATAAAAATTACCCGGGTGTGGTGGTGCATGCCTGTAATCCCAGCTACTTGGGAGGCTAAGGCAGGAGAATCGCTTCAACCCAGGTGGTGGAGGTTGCAGCGAGCTTAGATCACACCACCGCACTCCAGCCTGGGCGACAGAGTGGGACTCTGTCTCAAAAAAAAAAAAAAAAATTAACTAATGCCTGACTTTATTCCAATTTCCCTAGTTTTTCCTTACTGTCCTTTTTCTGTTCTAGGACATCATTTACATTTAATAGCCCTGTCTTCGTAGGCTCCTCTTGCCTGTAACAGTCGCATCTTATTTTTTGAAATGTATCAATAGGTAGGTAGCGGCTGAACAAGGAGAAAGAGAAGGTGAAAGGTGAGACATGAAAAATGTTAGGTCCATATCCTGCAAATGTTGTTATTTATCACTTCTGTGATTTTCTCTATATCCACCTGCTACATGTATTATTATTTACTTAATACTTTTCTTTTTGTTGATTTATTTTATGACCTTAAAAACATTTTGTAAGAAAACTTTACATCATTACTATAAATGAGAAACCACTTGCTCACTTGTATTTCGTGAGAATTGCATAGAAATTGCAGCATTTTGAAGTTTAAAAAGTTTAACAGCGAAGTAACCCCTTCTCATCCTTATTTTTAACAGGACTTGAGACATGTAAATAACACATTTTGGGGGGGGGGTCTGATTTTTTTCTTAATGAAGATGTAAACCCATTGAATTCATTGATCTACCCCTTTGCTCTGATAATGTGCAGTAAACTGAGGCCGAGCCTTCCAGGGGTTTGAGAAAGAGCTGAGTCATATGGGGAAATAAAATAAAAATGTGAATAAGTGTAGTCCAAGCTGGGTGAGTTAAATGCTTTGAAGAACAATAAATAATCTTTCTTTTTTTGTTGTTTAAATCACTAGCGGAACATTTTGCAAAGTGTCTTTCTTTCTTTTCTTTTTTTTAGACAGGGTCTCACTGCATTCTGACTGAATGCAGTGGCACGATCATGGCTCATTGTAGCCTCAACCTCCTGGGCTCTAGCGATCCTCCCACCTCAGCCTCTTGTATAGCTGGAACTACAGGCACACGCCACCATGCTTGGCTAATTTTTCTATTTTTTGTAGCGATGGGGTTTTGCCATGTTGTCCAGGCTGGTCTCAAACTCCTGAGCTCAAGCAATCTGCCTGTCCCGGCCTCCCAAAGTGCTGGGATTACAAGTGTGAGCCACTGTGCCCAGCCAAAGTGTCCTATTTTTACAAAACCTAAACAGAATAGGTAATCGAACAGAGTAGGGCTAAACATATATATGTTTGTGTGTGTGCACAGTTTACATGTACTCTGGTTATCTTTAAGATAATGCCTTAAAGATTCAGGGCTGCATCTTAGGCAGATCAAACACATATCAGTTATGCTTATGTCTTTTCATGGAGTTCCAAATAGAAAATTTCCCAGCACTCTACTCTAGTGACTTCTTAATTAAGCAGCTATTAGTTAATACCCTTCCTCACCATTGTTCCTGGAAATGAGTTCTAGAAGCCCTGGCCCTTAGGTTGCCATAGATAATAAGGATACAGTGTGTTTCAGACTAGCATTGTAGAAAGAAGTGGGAATTATCAGAGCACCCCACAGTGTACCATCTTATCAAGATTTGAATTATGAGACCTGTATTCCAAAATAGCTCTTTTAAAATGATCTTAGCCGTTATTTTAAAATAATGAGTGTGGCATTATAGCACCGCTTTTCAAATTTTAAGTGAAGAAAAGAAACACATCTACCCATCATCCTGCCTGTGGGTCTCATTGCTTTCCAGCCCCATCCCCATGTGTTCAGACCCCTTCATGCAGGCATTATTGGAGTACAGATGTACGTGCTTCTGTCTTGCGTTTCTCCCTCAGCATCATGTATGTTGAAACCCATGGTACTTATATTGGAGTTGTTCTGTCTTCACGATTGTACATGTGATGTTCAGCGAGGTCACTCCCTGGGGTTTCTACCCCCCTGGAAGCAAAGAAGTGGAAATTTTGTCCTGGTTTCTCTCTTGGTAGAGTAGGTTTGTCTCTAGGTTCTCCACAATACCTGCTTCCGTGGAATTGGCTGGAGCCGATGATGTTAGCAACTCCTTCTCAAGTCATTTCGGCGATCCTTCAGTCTTTTTCAGGACGTTGGGTTTCCACATATCTGACCGTTTCTTCTTTCTTCTGTTCACTGAACCAACACTCAGAGGCTGTGCCCTTTGCCAGGCCCTGGGCTGACTATGGCGATAGAGCAGTGAGCAAGATGAGTGCATTTGGTCTCTGCCTGCGGGAGCTCACAGGTCATTTGCACAGTTGTGTGCACGGTGCCCTTGTGCTGCGCTGCGTGTCCAGCCTTTCTCATCTGCTCATGGATGCACACATCGCATTAGAAGGGGAGAGAAGGTGACGTGACTGTAGGAAGACTCTACTCTGCCTTCCTAAATGCTAAGTTCTGTGCATGCTTTGGCACCTTCCTAGTGGTACAAGTTGCTTGTGATACATCTCACTTGGACATATCTATGGTAGTCCAAGGAGTATGAGGGTGGTTAGACTAGGGGTTGAGTTGGGAGTCACAGGAGGCAGGCAGGGAGTGATGGATGCCTGGGTTGTCCCTTGGGACAAGAGGCCACTGGTCAGTTTCAGGAGTTCTAGTGTTCAGCTCACTTCTGTACCCAGGGAAGATGACTGATGTGATTCGGATATGTGTCTTCTCCAGATCTCATGTTGAAATGTGATTTGCAATGTTGGAGGTAGGGCCTAGTGGGAGGTATTGGATCAAGGGGGCGGATCCCTCAGGAATGACTTAGTGTCATCCCCTTAGTCATAAGTAAGTTCTCACTCTATGAGTTCTCATGACAGCTGGTTATTTAAAAAGCCTGGCACCTCTTCCCTCTCTTTCTTGCCCCCTTTCTTACCATGTGATATATTGGCTCCCCTTCCCCCTCCGCCATGATTAGAAGCTTCCCGAAGCCTTCGCTGGAAGCCGTGCAGATGTGGGCACCATGCTTGTACAGCCTGAAGAACCGCGAGCCAGAAAACTTCCTCTCTTTATAAATTACCCAGCCTCAGGTACTTCCTTATAGCAGTGCAAAAATGGACTAACCCAATGACCTGTAGGGGGAATGGTGACATTCTTAGGTTGGTGTCCTTCTCCTTCCCAACTCACATCCCCTCTCAGGGTGTTCTGGCCTCTTAGCTTTCTGTTACTTTCTGAATTAGGAAAGATCTGATATTATTTACACTCGTGCCTGTTAACTCTCCCAGGTGCTGTCCAAGCCTTTTATCTCCAGTTGTGGACTGAAAAGCTTTATCTCTGATTTAAAGGCTTCAAGTCCTGGCCAGTAGACTAAGGAGATATTTAGGGGCACAGAGAAGCCTTCTTGAAGTTCCTGAAATAAGAGCATTCTCGGGCTGCCCTCCTCCATGGTTCCTGGCTGACCACTCATCTTCTGCCTCGGGGTTGGAAGCCTGGGATGAGGACTCCAGGCTCTGGTCTCTGAGCCCTTCCTTCTCCTGTTACTGGGATTCTCCTCAGCTCACTGCCTTTTCCCTTTTGGTCACTGCTGCCCGACTCCTGACCCAGCCGCCCGGGGATTTTCAGTGTGTGTGTCTCCGTGTGTGCGTTTGTGTGTGTGTGCACGTGCGCTTCCACCCCTGAGCTCACTAGAGGGGCATAGGGCAGCATGAACACTCACGGAGAACGAACGCTCATGAGAAGCGTGTGGTAAACTCAAAGTTTTTCCATTTGGCACAGTTGAGAAGTAACGTTTAAATCTTCTTCTTAATTAACATTTATGAGTGATCCTGACAGTGATTAAAGAAATACAGGAAAGCTCTCAACATATGTGTATGTCAATTATATGTACTGGGGGAAGAAGAAAGATGAGGAAAAATGAAATACTTGAATGATCTGCTTTAGAATTGTGTACATTTGTGTCTAAGTACCATGTCATGAATAATAGTGCTAAGAGTACTTAAGAAGATGAACAGATCACCTTTTATCAGTTTTATGACAGGAGTCCAGTTGGTGCACTGCACATGTGTGCTTAGTTCCAGCCTGTCTGCTCACAACCAGGAACCACACAAAAAGAGTTAACATTGGTCATGGTGAGCTTAGCAAGCAGATACACTTCAAAATTTTTTCTCCTTGAAGCTTTTTAAAGCCAATTTCGGGAAGATATATACTGAAAAACTCAAAGGAGAGGTGACGGTTGGGAAGCCAAGAAATAATTTTTTACTCTAAGAATATTCTAGAACCCAGTAGTACCTGAAAAATCTCTCAAATACATCCTCCTTTGCTGCCCTTTTGGAAAGATTAAAGCATATCTGGTGACTCCAGTAGGTGTCATCTGATGGGTTCTTGCTGCCTGGCGCTGTGTGAATTATAAATGAACCATATGGAACCACTTTATATTAAGTAACTTACGTGTTCCAGTGATAGTTATTTAGGTTGTAATCTTCCCAGAATCTGTTGTTAATGACTGGTTTGTTTTCACCTGAGGTTGTTAATGCTCCAAAGCCTATTGTTAACAGTGCCAGAGGTAGGGGGGTGTGTGTGTGTGTGTGTGTGTGTGTGTGTGTGTGTGTTCATAGAAGGATGTTACTGTGGACCATATGTAATGGGCTGATAGCTTTTATTTTTTTGCCTTAGAGTCCAGACATGGTGCTCTGGAATAGCCGTTTTAGGGATTATGTTTATTTGTCCTACATGAATGCCAATTTTCGGTTTGTCCAAGGAAGGGATGTGTCTGGAAACACTTGGAGTGCTGGATGGCCTCTCCATGTGATTGGCCTTTGGAGACCGCCCATTGCCTCAGGATAAAGTCCAAGTGCTATTGCATGGCCTGGAGGGTGGCCGTGGTGTGTTCCTCCCTCCTCCCCAGCACGGTCATTTCTCCCTCTCACACCCCACCACACTGAGCCACTGGCAGTGCCCTAATCACACTGGCTGTTTATGCTTCCCTGCCTTTGCGCAGGGGATCCCTGGCCTGGAAAGTGCTCACCCCCATCTTGTCAATTTGGCTTCAGTATCACTTGGTCTCTGAGCGCCTCCTGATCCCCTCTGCCTCCTCCTCCTGTGCCTGCTAGGCTGTGCTCCTCTCTGTCAATACCATGGCACGTTTTAGACTTTTTATTCACCCACTGTCATCGTATCAGCTAGGGTCTCTGTAGGAAACAGACACCTCATGGGAGGGGGTACTTGAGAAGATTGAATGAGGGGATTGTTTACAGAGGTGTAGACAGGGTTAAAGGTTCAGCAAGGAAGGATGAAGCTCCTCAGGGTTATCAGCAATGCTAAGCAGGCTAACCACCCCTAGGCCTGAGGGGCAAGAGGAGGGAGCAGGTACTGGAATTCAGCTGTTGTGGAGGTTCCCAACTGGACCTGTGGCCGAGGAGGAGTGAGGCCCAGCAAGCAGGGGCATCACTGCCTCAACTTCTCTCTTCCCACCTTCTCTTGATAGTGTCTTCCATTGGCCAAGCCCAACCGGAAACCAGGAGACCATTCTAGGGAGGTCAGTCTTGCAAGGCACAAGCAGGGAGGAAAAGAGCAGATGATGGTTCTGGAGGGTCAAGCAGAAAATAACTAGCACACCCACATTCTCCTGTGGGAGTGTAGGCTCAGTAAGGGCACTAGCCATGTCATTCCAGTATTCCCAGGGCCCATCATAGTGGGGTGCTGGGACTAGGGCTTAGTTGCCCTCCCCAGTCCTCATCAACACCTCCCAGCCACCACAAATAAATACACCATCTAAGCCAAAACTGAGTGCTTGTATAGCTTTGAAACAAATCCTCAGCCCCCTGCCTGTTCCCACTTAGAAGGGTGCTGCTCCTAAGCCCCTGTTTTATATAAATTCTGGAGCCCCCACCTACTTAGCTCAATGCCTGATTCAAAGTTTGTGTGTATGGCCAGGTGCAATGGCTCACGCCTGTAATCCCAGCACTTTGGGAGGCCTAGGTGAGTGGATCATCTGAGGTCAGGAGTTTGAAACCAGCCTGGCCAACATGGTGAAACCTCATCTCTACTAAAAATATAAAAATTAGCTGGGTGTGGTGGCACATGCCTGTAATCCCAGCTAGTTGGGAGGCTGAGGAAGGAGAAGCGTTTGAACCCAGGAGGCAAGTTTGCAATGAGCCGAGATCGCGCCACTGCACTCCAGCCTTGACAACAGAGTGAGACTGTGTCACACACACACAAAACAAAAACAAACAACCCCAAAAAACCACACACACACAAAGTTTGTGTTCAGTGTATACTTGATGGAATGAATGAATGGATAGATGAGTGAGACAGTGAATGAATGAGAACATACATTGTGCGAAGAAACACTGAGAGGAAGGTGTGAGGCAGGTCAGCTTCTCATTCTTTGGTTCCCTTTCATATTCATAAGGTACTGGAGGTACTGGATATAAGTCCCAGGAAAGTCGGCCTTTCCTATCTCTTTGGTTTGCTGTTGACTTCCAGCACAGTGTCTGCACCAAGTAGGCACTCAACAAGTATATGTCACGTAAATGAATCTGGATGTTAAGTCATGAACCTGGATGGTTTCTTCTTTAATGGTCTACTCTGAGGTTCACCAGTGTGTAAAGTCTTGGGCTACCATCTCTGTTTTGGGACCTAGGACCATTTTGGTATTTTTCCCAAGTAGAGAAATCTGTGGCCGCCCTTCCTATTTATTCTTTTGATTTCTGGAACTTAGATGTCTGAATAGAGGACTCGATGTTTGTTCCTTTTATTTTATAAAGGAAGTAGGGGAGGAAATAGGACTCTAAGACCTTGGCGGAAAAGAGAAGGGAAGCAGATGAAGAGGAGCTCCCAGGTGAAGGAGGGTGGAACCCTAATTCCTAAATGGGAATAGGTTTGTTCGGACTCACACACTGAGCAGCTCTGTGTTTCTTCTTGCTCTTCCATGCTCACAAAGGTCTGTGATTTTAGGAGGAGGTGTTGAGGGACCCTGGAAGAAAGATAAAGGGTAGGGTCAGGGGAATAAATATCAGCCAATCCCTGAATAATTGTCACTTTAAAAGGCTGTACCTAGACAGGGTTTGCGGTCTTGAAGGAGCCAGTTTCTTGTGTTCAAGTTTCTTGGTCTCTTCTTGGTCCATGTGGATTTAACTTGGATGGAATCCCTCTGGCTACCAGTTTGCCTTGGCCAGAAGGAGAAGGGCTCCTCTTAGCCTCCTCCTCTGCTGCTTCAGCCCTGCTGGGCACTGAGCAATTTCACAGGGTGGTGTTAAGAATCAGGGTGTGGAGAGTAGGAAGTTAGTAATGACTGGACTGGGTGAGGGTGACTCTTGTAATTTTAAAGAAATGTTTAAAAATTAATCAGTTCTCTGCTCTGCAGCTTTAAAAAAGTCAAGATGGAGAATTTCCCACTGTGACGCCTTTTATTTCTGGAAAGTTGAGTCATTTAATGATGATTTGAATATCAACAGTTCATTGGCCCATCTTTCCCCAGATAGCTCCTGAAAATGCGCTCTCCTCCAGAAAAGGACACTTTTCATTCCTTTAGTTTTCTGGCAACTCAAGTATAGCCTGGCCTCCTGTGTTTCCCCAGACCATTATCGGAGTTGTACTGACCAAATGGGAGTGGGTTTTCACTTGTACCCACTGCTCCTATTTAAGTCTTCCTTGGACCAACTGTGGGTAGGTGTAAAGCAGGCATGGCTGTGACTTCCACATTGGATGGAGGCTTGATTGATTCGATGTGATTCCTTGGGTTTTCTTGGGGTTGTACTAAGGACTTGTGTGCCCAGGAGGACACAAGGCTAAAGATGGACTTGGTGCACTGATACATGGTTCAGTTAGGAACAGATAGTGGAGGAGCTCCTAAGACATTTACCTAAGATATTCTAAGGGAAATCATAGACTCTTATTTCCTTTGTTATTTAGGGAGTAGTTGGTGGAGATGTAGGTGGTACCAGTGATGCCATTTCTCTTGTAGGAGCATTTGCTGAGTCAAAGTATCTATTTCCTCTGGAGGGTCCTTGAATTTAAGAGCTTCCAGTACTAGTAGATTGAAGACTTAGTCTGACTATAATTTTTTTCCTTGGGTCTCAGAGCATTAAGAGTATTTGAAGACCTGGTTCTCTTGTTTCCTCATTAATTTTGGTCCAGGATGGTGCAGGGGTTGGACTGACCTATTAAGTCTCCTTTTCCCCCATCCATGAGCAGTAAGTCTGTCATGGGGATCAGCAAACTCTTTTTTTTTTATGTGTGTAAAGGGTCCAGATAGTAAATATTTTAGGCTTTCAGGGATCAGGATGCAATATTGAGGATTTTGTGTAGGTATTTAACATAACAAGAGAGAAAACATTTATGGAGAATTTTTACTGATGAAATTCAAAATATAATGACAATTATTGAGTACAGTTTTTTTAAAATACACATTTGCTAATGAGAAGAATGGATATTGTTTCGGGGGGCATAACATTTTGCTGAATTGGAGTACAAAGTTACTGTTTTCTATTATCAAGTCAGTTATAGATGTTTGTCAGTAAAAACCATTCTTAGTTCTCAGGTAAGAGAAAAACAGATGGCAGACCTGATGTGGACTGCATGGTATAGTTTGCCAACCCCTGGTCAATAGCATAGCTCTGGTGATGTTTGTTTTGGTGTGGAAAGCGTAAGGACGTGGTATGGCCCAGGACCCCATGTTGATCTTTGAATGGCTGGGAAGGTGTTTGAATGCCACAACACTGGAATTTTGTGTATTTAATAAATAGTGGTAGAGAGGCCAGGCAATAGAAATACTGAAGTGAGCAGGATGGTCAAGGTCAATGCCCTGGGAGAGCTTACATTCTAAGAGAGATGATAAGTGAATATAAAATTTGATTCCAGGTGGGGGAGGGGTGTTTAAAGGATGTCTCTCTGGGAGGTGATATTTGGATAGAGATCTGAACTAAGGGAGGGAATGGTCGCCAGAACTTTAGGTGAGGCAGCAGCAGAGGCAACATCTTGAGATAGGAGAAAGCTTGATAAGCGTGAACCTCCAGGAAGTGCAGGTGAGAGCAGAGAGGGTGTGATGAGGAAGGGGGTGGGAGAGGAGTTTGAGGAGAGAGGCAGAGGCCAGATACAAGGAGCCTGGGAGCTTGTATTAATACAAAGGAGCATACGATGGGATGTTGTTGGAAGGATTCGAGCAGCCAGAGAATGATGCAGTGTGATTAACTGTTGGAGAAGATCTCTCTAGCTGCTGGGCAGAGTAGACTCTAGAAGGCAAGAGTGGAAGTGGTTTTATGGGGCCACAAAACTGAGTGTTGAAAATAAAGACAGTCTGAAAAATGTGGAGTCTGTGACCAGCATATTTTTAAGATTGTCTTCTGTGTCATAAGTCAGGATCCTTCTGGTTTCAAATAACCCAACTCAAAGGAGCCCAGCGAGAAAGGAGAATACCTTGGCCCACATAACTGTAAAGTCCAGGAGTTTTCCTGGTTTTGTCACAGCTGGTTCCAGGGTTCTGGTGATGTCACCATGGCTCTCTCTGTCCCTCATCTCTCCTCTCTCCTTTTCTCTGTGGGTTGGCCTCATTCACTCCTTTTGCACGTAAATGTTTTCCATGAGTTGGTGAAGTGGCCGTCAGGATTCTGGATGCACATAGGAGCTTGGCAGCTCCCATGGAAATAGTACTGCTTTCTTTCAGCATCTGCATATCACTGTCAGGAAAGTTCCCTGATTGGCCTTGCTTAGGTCACAGGTCCAGCCCTTGGACCAGTCTGTGATGGATAGTCCCTTGGAACTGGGTAGGTTCCCTGAAGACAGGGGTGCTGAACAGACACAACAGTGTATGTCCAGCTTTGGTCTGTCCTCTTTGGTCTCCCTTATTTTTCTCTTCCTTTTCTGCCTCGGACCTTTCTGTTAGGGATGCATGCCAAAACTCAAGTGGAACTGGTGTCTTTACCCTCAAAACACAGACTCCTGAATTATAATCACATGCTGATTTTCGTGGTTACCATTGATCATGACCACATGATTCTTTTGCTCTGAGGGTTGGGCCAAACCCCCTCCCTTGTTCTGGCAATGCTATTTTGAGAGGCCATGGGGGCAGGCAGGGCCTGGCGGGTTCCAGACTCTGGCTCACCTTTTAATAACTTGCTCTGTGACCCTGGATGTGCCATTTAACCTTTCTGAGACTTAGTTTCTGAGCTGGGTGCATCAACTAAGATATCCATCAAATACTTTGGAAGATGTAAAGTGGCATTTAGATGAGAGTCATTAATTGGTCTTTTTTTTTTGAGACAGAGTCTGGCTATGTTTCCCAGGCTAGAGTGCGATGGCACAATCTCAGCTCCCTGCAACCTCTGCCTCCCGGGTTCAAGCAATTCTCCCTGCCCCAGCCTCCCAAGTAACTGGGATTACAGGCGCCCACCCCCACGCCCAGCTAATTTTTTCTATTTTTAGTAGAGTTGGGTTTTCGCCACATTGGCCAGGCTGGTCCTGAGCTCCTGACCTCAGGTGATTTGCCCGCCTCGGCCTCCCAAAGTGCTGGGATTACAGGCTTGAGCCACCGCGCCCAGCCAGTCTTTTTTAATCTTTTGCTTAGGGAAGAGAGTGACGGGGAAAGAAAGGTTTAATTCTGGACCTTGCTACCCACACATACCAGATCTCCCCTCTTTGCATAACTTCTTTTTTGGCGGGCATGTTTCTTCATTTTTATCTTCTTGGTAACTTTGATGCCCTGGTTGGACTCTTAAGCAGATTATCCTTGGGTGGGGACGTCAGCAGGGAGAACCACCCCAGACTAAGACAAGTTGTGTTTTGTCTGTCAGCCAAAAGCACTCTTAGCAATCCGACATAGACATCATTTTAGATTTACAGAGAAGAAAGAACAACACAGTATTGATAAGATTTCAGCAAGGTCCCCCCTCCCCCAAAGAAGAAAACACACAAAACTTAATGCATTGCTCTGTAATGCCTTGGTTCCTAGTTTCCTAATTAGGCCTGTGGTTTAGCAGAGTGCACCATCTCAATACACAGATGGTTTTTATGTAAAAAAATTTTTTTCAAATGTTAATTTCCAGTGACTGATGTTTTATGCCTAAATCATTTTCCATTGTTTATATTTGATAAGAACTGTATTTGAACTGCTCCTTTATAAGTTGGAGTCTTTTGTAATGGGATTTAACTTACTGGTTTTACAGGTGTATGAAAATGTTAAGCCGTGTATTGTATTTGAGAGTTTGAAAATTCTTAGTTGCAGCTAATTTAAGAAAAAAAAAATTAAACAGGTGATTAGCAGCTGCTTTCGGTTTTGAATGTCCTCGCTTTGGGGTTTTGTGTTTGCTTATTCGTGTGCAAATTGGTGTGGTTATTTTGGACCGGTTGAGACGCTCCAACATTGCACCTCCCAGGCCAGCTGCCCAGGGCCCATTCAGTAGACCCTTCCCCGGTTCTCGGGGCTGATTTGTTCTCATCTTGTGTGCTCGAGAGCTTGCTCTCTCCTTAATGATTCAGGCCTTCCTGAGAAAACAAAGCAGCTCTGGCCCCGTTTCTCCTTGAGGACAGCCTTGTTCGCTGCCACAAAGACCCTGCTTTCTCCCCAAGCAGAGGAACTGCCTCTCGGGGCAGCCAAGAACCACAGACCCAGGCGGCTGCAGCTCTTACTTCTGAACTTCTGGTCTCCCGAGTGACAGCTTCTGCATGGTCTTAAGCTCCAGGACCCCCAAGGCCACCCAGAGTCAGAGTCCACCGCCGGTGGGAAAAACAACATTAGGAAGTGGGTGGTGTGGTGTAGAAGGGGCTGCTTAGAGCTTCTGGCCTTCGGAGCTGGATCCAGTCACTTGAGCTTCGTTCGGCAGCACACAGACACCTCCCCTCCCTCCTGCTCTGCCCCCAGACCTTGTGCTTTCTTGGCACCGCTGGGTCGTGCCTGCTCAGCCCTGGTCAGTGTGCTTGCCAGGGCGAGGAGAGCTTTGCACAGGCCGCTGCTGCTTACTTATTAACGATGACGCTGGTGGGAGCTGCGCCACCAGCTCCCTATCCAGGCCTTTGTGGTTGCATCCTGTTCACATAAAGGTGAAATCATGACCTGCCCGACTTGATTTTTCAGTTGAGGAGCTTTTGTGTATGTGTCGTTCTTGATCCAGTAAGAGGATTGTGCTTTCATTCACAAAGATTTGATCAGTAAATAGGAAGAGAAAATACTCAAGGGAGAAATGCTTAGTGTTCCGATTAATATATTAATCTTTTTTTTTTTTGATGAGCTGAAGGTGCTCTGTTGTTTCTCTTGACTGAGTCTTTGCCCTTACCTTTGACCTTAGTGACTTGATCATCCAGCCAGGATCTCTGTACAGGCCCATCTCCTTTCTGAGGTCTTGTGGTCACACACATGCTTTCCTGCTTCTGTCTTGAATGATACTCAGTGAACCCCACAGCTTTGGGGGCTGCTATTTGAGGCACCACACTTGGCAGGCTTGGCTCCCACGGGGAGTTGCAAAGCTTGCAGTTATAGACCTTGGCAACTATTTGCCCCTAAAGAAAAGCATCAGTGAAAAGCTGAGGGCAGAGGGAAGAAGAGAAAGATCTTCGTGGGTTTTTCTCTCTCTCTCTGTGTGTGTGTGTGTGTGTGTGTGTGTGTGTGTGTGTGTGTGTGTGTGTGTGTGTGTGTGTTTATGGACAGCATTTGTACCTGTAAAACCAGAATGACTCCTTCAGGCATTTTTTCTCCTGGGTGGTTGCATTCATGGGCTGAAGTTGGCTCTTCTGAAGATTGCAATGATATTTAAGGTTAAGGGCTTGCCAGGTAACACCTTGAGTGACTCAAGGCTCTGAGGCCAGGCTGTGTCCATTTGAAGGAAGGAAGCATCTTTTTCTGATTCATGCAAAGGCATCTTATGGACTAATGGTCATCCTAGAAAGTCATCACTAGTACAAGGATCTTTTGGAAAAGTGAGATTGGAGAAGGTTGAGTATGAAAGTGATGTATTAGAAAGGTGAATATGGGATGTGGGATCCTAGTCATTAGCGTTTGGAGGGGGCCTTGGAGGTTTGTTAGATCAAAGCTTTCATTGTGCAAATGAAATGGCCCAGTGAGGTTAAAAGAGGGAAGGTCACACAAATTCCATGAAAACCATACGTACAAGGTTTGAGGAAAATAATTTTAGGACAAATAAAAGAAGTGCTGATTTTCATTGCACTTCTAACAGTTTTATAGAAGTGTCTGTACCCAAAGTGTTGTACATGTTAAAATGTAAATATGGTCAAGAAGATTGTAGGTGAAATTGAAGATGATACGTTGCTAGGGCCCAGCCCTAGCAACGTATCGTCTTTTGAGGGGTGTTCCTCATACTTTGCGATTGGTTTTATAGAGGGCAACTCTGTTCACCCACAAAAGTCTCTTGATGCCATTGTTGGCCAGAACTTGGGTGGGAGAATGGGAACTGTTCAGCAGAGCAGGTGAACAGGTGGTCCTGCCATCCCAGTGGCAGGTGCCCCTTCCTTTCTCCAGCCACTCCTGGAGGAATGACCCTGCATCTTATGCACTCTCTCCGATTCCCCAAATCCCCTAGGTCCCACTGCTTGGGTTTGGGGAGTGGGGCACATCTCTGCTGAGAGCCAGCCCATCAAGCTATCTGGGTCTCATGATGGCATATCTTTGTTCCAACTCAATATGGGCATTTTAATCTTTATTTATTTTTAAAATTTAATTTTATTGAATTCAGCTTTAATATTATTGAATTCAGCTACAAGGGAGATAGAATAGGGTGATTGATAGTTAAGAGCATGGGTCTTAAAGTCAGAAAGACAAAGGCTCCAAGTCCAGTTACCAACTTCTGTAATTCTGTAATTCTGGGGGGCGGACTTAACCTGTCTGAGTCTTAGTTTCTTCAACTATAAAATGGATGTCCCAGTACTACCTCCCTGCCAAGGTTGTCTGAGTGAGTCCTCAATAAAAGCTGGTAGTGAGATAAATAGCACTTGATGGCAAAGTTTGTGCCCAGTCATGGGTAGGGGAATTGCATCTGCCATCCAGTGGCTGAGGTCAAGTGATGACACCCCAAACTATAGGATCCTGGCAGCTACAGCAGGCATTGCTGCTTCCCTTTCGGAAATCCCAATTGTGGAGGCCCTGGCTGAAACCCTGTTGAGCCCTTGGTGACCCCACTACCATTTCCTTTATGGTTGGCTTACTCTGCTTTCTTTTGCAATGAATATAGTTTAAAATTTCTTTATGAGTGTTCTCCTATTTGCTGCCTTAGCCTGTCACCCACTATGC
The DNA here is from genome assembly GCF_029281585.2 of Gorilla gorilla gorilla. Classification (NCBI taxonomy): domain Eukaryota; kingdom Metazoa; phylum Chordata; class Mammalia; order Primates; family Hominidae; genus Gorilla; species Gorilla gorilla. The sequence continues at coordinate 34,697,222 of NC_073228.2, read as the reverse complement.
TGAGCTCCCCACCCCTCGTGATGCCACTCAGCACCTTTATTTGTGACATATGGGGTATTCTGGGAAACTCTTCACAGGCAACTCAGGGAGCCTGGCCCTCCATCTTATCTCTTAGGAAATCCTCAGGTGTCCCAGGGTTTGGCACCAGAGAAGTGCTGTAGACCCTGTTTTCCAGAAGGCTCTGTGCCTTCACGTGTGGTGAGGGAGTGGCTGCCCGGAGCAGGCAAGGAGGCACTGGGGGTTGCACCCATGTTTTATTATGAGGGGGGCTTCAGAAGCCAGATGTCTGCAGCTACTTGGAGCAAGCCTGGGTCTTCCTTAGACTGCAGTTTTAGGACTTAAGGAAGGAGCTGGGCTGCTGCCACATGCTCATGCTTGTGTGTTTAATTTGTTTATTGGTGGATTTTCTACCCTGCCTCACATCACAAAGGGCTTGAGGCCCAGGGGTATAATGGGTGAAACTTTTTCTCTTGAACAGTTTTGCCTTTTCCTAACTTCTCCGAGCCTCTGATCTCTAGGAGAGGCTAGTCAGCCCTTGGTTTAGGGGCTCTCCCTTGCTGAGTAGGGTTTTGGCTTTGTTGGGGCTGTCCAAGGGCTCCAAGTTCCACTTTTAGCTGCACAGCTGACTTGTCTCTTGTCCCCAGATGCTCTCCTGGCCCGTGAGGGCCATAGCATCTCAACTCATTTAATCTGGTAGCACCGAGGTGGGCAGTGTTTCTGAGTGTTTTGTGTGAACCCATGAAGAGAAAATGTTAGAACTAGGCTTTATGCCCATGGAGTGATTCTTCTACAGTTTCTTAGTTCTATTAAATTTTAAAAATATCTTATTGCTTCCACAGAAGAGAAATTTTTAGAATATGGGAAGAGCGAATATAACATTTTGTTCAATATTTAAAGTTAATTTAAGACAGAACCAGAGGCCAAGACAAGTGTCTTCTCTTTTCTTCATTTGATGATATAATTGACCCTTTGTACCTGCGTACAACTAAATATTCATTCAGCAGAGGCTAATTATGGGATGCGTAGATGCCACACGGTTAAGGTGAAGATGCAGATTTCTGTGTGAGCTGCTTAATTCTGACAGTTATAACTTGTCCATAAAATTTGCTATGGATTGTAACAAGTGGAATATTACCTCAGAATATGGGGAGGTCAGGAGTATCTCCCATCTGCTTCCTTTCTGAAGGGATCCTAGCTGAACTGAATGGGGTGTATGTTGTGCACAGTTAATATGTTGTTGACACTTGAACAACTCAAGGGTTACGGCCCCCCTGCACAGTTGAAAATCTGCATATAACTTTTGAGTACCCCAAAATGTAACTACTTAGCCTATCATCAACTAGAGCCTACTGATAACATCAACAGTTGATTAACACATGCTTTATATATGTATTATATACTGCATTTTTACGATAAAGTCAGCTAGAGAAAAGAAAATGTTAAGAACATCATGGCTGAGTGCAGTAACTCATGCTTGTAAAGCCAGTACTTTGGAAGGCCAAGGCGGGCAGATGGACTGAGCTCAGAAGTTCGAGACAGCCTGGATAACATGGTGAAACCCTGTCTTTACAAAAAATAAAAAAAAAATTAGCCTGGGCATGGTGGCTCATGCCTGTAGTCCCAGCTACTCAGGATACTGAGGTGGGAGGATGACTTGAACCCAGGATGCAGAGGTTACATTGAGGCAAGATCATGCCACTGCACTCAAGCCTGGGTGACAGAGCAAGACCCTGTCTCAAAAAAAAAAAAAAAAAGGAAAATCATAAGGAAGAGAAAATATATTTACTATTCTTTAAGTGGAAGTGGATCATCATAAAGGACTTCAGACTTGTTATCTTCACATTGAGTGGGCTGATGAGAAGGAAGAAGAGGGATGGTTTTGCTGTCTCAGGGGTGCAGAGGTGGAAGAAAATCCACATATAAGTGGAACCACATGGTTTACACTTGTGTTGTTCAAGGTTTGGCTGTACTTTCTGAGCCCAAAATTGGAACACATGCCCTAAGGCCCTGTCCTGGATCATTTTATATATGTGTATGGTCAGGCTTACAAAGATAGAAAAATGGAATTCCATTTTCTTACACATTTCTACAAATTATTTTGGTCAAAATCTAGAAAATACATAAAACTGAGGTCTCCTGGAAAAGCCAGAATTTATCTCTGGGATTGGGATAATTGGCTATTAGGAAAGGGGTCTACCTTGTTGGCCTGTGATCTTGACTTTTCCTTCTGGAACTGAGAATATGTGAATGGCTCGTGGAACTGCACGGAACCCAGTGGTGGGCAGTATCTTTGTAAACAAAATGAGGTTGGCTTTCAATGGCCAGGGAATGAATGTGGAACCAAATTGCAGTTTGTAGAAACAGAGCTGGGCTCAGACATTTAAATTAAACGTATATTTCTATTTGCACTTCCATTTTGTTCGGTAATAGTGTTGGATATGGGAAATCTTGTCTTTGTTTATATTTGAGGGAACTGCAGCCTTCATTTCCTAAACGGAAGATCCTGTGGCATTCCTGCAATGGAAGCTCACCAGATGATCAGAAAAGGGAGAGATGGCGAAGTAACTTGTCTCTAGTTACCCTTCCATTGTGGAAATTAATATCTGACCCAATTCTGTTTGCCCAGTGAGTTTATGGCTTGCTAAGTGGCTGTTTTAATGATCCATTGACTGTTGCAACAGCATTTTCTAACAATTTTATTTTATAGTTCTGAAGTTTTAGTCCATAAATTTTTTGAACTTAAGGCTTTGAGTTGGAGGAGCCATGTGGTTGTAGGGGGGAAAAAAGTGCCAGATTTATTCTTTATGTCTGTGAGCTGTGCCTTCCCCCCATTCTTTTCCCTCTTTACATGCCACCTCTCTGATATCTTCTACTTGAAAAAAAAATTCATACTAAAGTGCTTGTCTTTATATAATGCTACTCATACAATATTTGTATGAAAAAAGAGTCAGGAGATGCGATGTTCAACCCAAGTGCATGAATTATGATTATAAAGTTTCCATTTAAAAATGAAGGCTGTTGGAACCCTTATGTGTTGCTGATGGGAATATAAAATGGTGTAGCCACTGTACAAAGCACTGTGGTAGTTTCTCAAAAAATTAAACATAGATTTACTGTGTGGTCAGCAGTTCTACTTCTGGTTATATACATGAGAGATTTGAAGGCAGGGACTTGAACAGACATGTGTATACCCACATACATTGCAGCATTATTCACAATAGCCAAAAGGTGGAAACAACCCAAATGTCCATTGATACATGAATGGATAAACAAAATGTGATAGACATATGATTAAATAGTATTCAGCCTTGAAAAGGAAGGCAGTTCCGATAGATGCTACAACGTGGATGGACCTTGAAGACGTGCTAAGTGAAATCAGCCTGTTACAAAAGGAGATTATGGCTCCTCCTATATGAGGTTCCTAGAGCAGTCAAATCCGTAGAGCTCCCCACCCCTTATGACATCACTCAGCAACTTTATTTATTAGGTCACAAGGGGGTGGGGAGCTCTGTGACAAAAAGAGCTCTGTGACAGAAAGAGTGGCGATTTTATGTTATGGATATTTTACCACTGTAAAAACATAATAGGCTGGGCATGGTAGCTCACGTCTATAATCCCAGCCCTTTGGGAGGCTGAAGTGGGCAGATCACTTGAGGTCAGGAGTTCGAGACCAGCGTGGCCAACATGGAGAAACCCTGTCTCTACTGAAAAGTAAAGAAATTAGCTGGGTGTGGTGGCACACGCCTGTAATCCCAGCTACTCAGGAGGCTGAGGGATGAGAATTGCTTGAGCCTGGGAGGCAGAGGTTGTAGTGAGCCGAATTGGCACCACTGCACTCCAGCCTGGGCAACAGAGTGAGATTCTGTCTGAAACAACAGCAGCAGTAACAACAACAACAACAACAACAACAACAAAACACAATAAATGAAGGCTGATGGGAAGCCTTATGTGGGTGGGGTTAATGTCTCTTAAGCCAGACAGGTGAGAACTGCCCTCTAGACGTCCTTTGAAAATATAGCACTGCCCAGGCTGGTCTGTCAATATTAGCCAGCTAACGTGGTTCTCAGGTCCCAGGCCACTTCCCAGGTAAGGGGCTCCATCCCCGTGCTGACCTGCGTTTTCCTTCTAGGTGGGGATTTCAGGTCTAGAAGCAGCTCCCACCTGAAACCTATGTTCTTGGTTGCTTTATGTGATAATTATTGTGTTCTATTTTAAGCCACTCCTCTGAGTTTGGTAACCGCCTGGGATTCTGTTTTGTTAGCCCTCTCTGTGAGACACAATAAAAGAACAGCAAGACCTCATGTAGGTGGTGAGGGGCCAGAAGGCTTGGCGGGCTGGGTTTGGAGACACAGTCCCTCCTGTGCAGCAGGAGTTTTCATTCCCTATGGGTGAAGGCTGAGAAAAGACAAGGCTTCGAATAAAATAAAATACATATTTTTCTCCCTGCTCTGGAAATGCGCTTGGCTCCAACACAGCAGGTGGCCGAGGAACTCAATCTGTGGAAGGCATCAGTGCTTTCAGTGCAATCAAAGTTAAGTGCAGAAATTTAATTAAACGGCATCAAGGATGGCAGAAACTTTGTAAAGCTGCAATGCATTGTCAAATTCAACAATTATTTCAAGGAACACAATCCACAGATGGTGTCTAATTGATAAATTAAGGTTCTGCTTCTCTAATGGGCTTGTGTTTAAGCCCGTTTTCCACCCATACAATAACCATCACCTCCAGGATGCCCCCTTTCCCCTCTCCAGCTTGGGCATTGCTTCAAGAAGAAAGCAACCCAACTCCCCCAGATGACATTCGGGAAGCCTAGGGTTGGGTCCTGAATGTTTAGTGGGAAAGACCTCCGGCTCCTTTTCCTGTGATCCCAAGCTCCCTTTTGGGATTGAGTCTTGTCCTAAAAACAGAAACAATAGGATTTCTTTGGGCCTGTGTGTCCTCTTCTGCTCTGCTAACCCGGATGTGTTGCTCAGAGATGGCTGGGTTATTTATTTATTCATTTTTTTTTTCTTTTTCCTTTTTAGCATTGCTGACTTTCTTCCTCCATGGCACAGGATTTTTGCCCAAAACAAAAGTCTCAATTTATTTATTCTTTAAAAAAATAAAAACCACACTGAACAAAAACCTCTGTTTTTCAGAACTTGCTTCCTGTCTGTTAATAGTAGATACCCAGCTAACTTACTTTTATTTCGTAAGAAAATATTTGCGATCTCCAAACATCCAGTCATGTGCAGAGAAATGTATCCTGTGTTGAGATTTCATTTGAAAGGAAACCTGAAGATCTTGGGTGTTTACCAGAACTTCATTTTGCAGATGAGAAAACTGAGGCGCAATGGTTTTTTATATACCTTGCTTTGGGACTAGTTCTGTGAAACATGATGTTTCTAAAGCTGGAGGAGAGGCAATTGAGCACATCTGGGCTACCTACTTTAAATGGTTATTTCATCCATTCGTTTGTTCTACCAACAAATATGCATTAGGTACCTTAGCTTTTCTAAATGCTAAGGGGAAGTTCAGTGGTGAAGGAAGACACTATTCCTGCCTGCGTGGAGCTCACAGGAAAGTGTGGGGAACAGATACTGCGCGGATCCTATGAGTAGCTGTATCAGTACAAGTTGGGATGGGTGTTCTGGAGGCAGGGTAGAGGGTGACCTGGGAGTGCCTACTGGGAGACATTAGGAGGGTTTCTCTGAGAAATGACTTAGCATTAGGAGGGATGGGAGGAGCCTTCTTGGCAGAGGGGATAGTGAGCTCACGGCTCAGTGTACCAGAAGACCCAATAGAAGGCCATGTGGGGGAGGAGATAGTGTGAGAAAGGCTGGCAATGAGCAAACAGAGGATGTTGTCCTGGGAGATGAGCTTCCACGTATTGTGCACTTACTGGACAGTATACCTGGTGCTGTTCAGAACCTTATACAGCCCATCTTGTCTAACCCTTACTTTATTCCTAGATGTATCTCAGTGTCTTCTACAGATTGTGGCATATAGTAGAGTCTCAGTAAATGAATCTTCCCAATGTTGACTATTTTTTTTGAGACAGAGTCTTGCTCTGTCACCCAGGCTGGATGCAGTGGGTGTGCATCCCCACTCACTGCAACCTCTGCCTCCCCCGGATCAAGGGATCCTCCCACCTCAACCTCCCGAATAGCTGGGACCACTGGTGTGTACCATGCCAGGCTATTTTCTTGTATTCTTAGTAGAGACAGGGTCTTGCCGTGTTGCCCAGGCTAGTCTTGAGCTCCTGAGCTCAAGCAGCCCCACCCGTTTCTGCCTCCCAAAGTGCTGGGATTACAAGCATGAGCCACCATGCCCAGCGTTGGCTATTATCCCAACTTTTCAGTTGGGGAAGTTGAGGTGGACTGAAGGTAAATCTGCTGGCCCCAGGTCCGAGACCACTGGTGGGGTGGGTTTCTGTGCTGGACAGCATCTGTCTCCCCCAGCCTGGGCCCTTCTGACGCCTCTTCCCTCCCCTGAAGGGATCACATGTTTGAATGACTTGGAGACTTGGAGACACATTCTGTAATTCATAACTCTGACCACATGCTGCTCTTAAATTTCCACCCCGTGAAGGAAAGAAGAAATGAGAGACAACCCCTAACTTTTTATTTTTACACATATAGTAGAGGTGGAGAGGACCAAGTTTACAACAGAACCTTTGCAAAAGCAGCAGCCAGGGCTCAGGACCTCACTGGGTACCCTTGGCCTTGTCTTTGCTCCCTACGGGTTGTCCTGGAACAGGAAAGCAAAGGGGAGGAGTGAGGAGGTGGGGACAGCCAAGGAACAGATCATATTTACTTATTTGTTTGTTTATTTCTAACGAGTAGCTGTGGGGAATGCCACTGCAGAACCCTTTCTAATTGCCTTTTATTTATTTATTTTTGCGATAGCGTGGGTGGCTTTTGAAATTGCACGTAATTTACGGAGGCGAGGATCCTGTGCCTGGGATACCAGATGATGTGGCTGAATGGCTGTTGGCTGTTTATTTGCTAGTCTGTCGTTACCAACACAGTATTCTTGAGTTCAGAGGCACAACAGTGTTTGATCCCCCTCCTCTCTCCTATCTAAATATATCCAACTAGTCAATCAGACTTGGCAGCCGTCAGGGCTGTGGCTGTCAGATTGAGTTTGCCTTGGCTCCTCTGAACTATTGGCTTGTTTTCCAAGCTCGAAAGTGTATTCAAATAGTGATATCTAAATTAGACTTGCAAACACACACCCAGGTAGGGGCCCTGAAGGGGAAGAATGAGGCAGCATTTTGGTATGAAAATGACATTTCCTTCTCCTCCACTATCTGTTGGAGAGCACAGATGAAGCTACACTGAGGGGAATGGCTTCACGCTTGGTGAACAAGATGCGTGGGTGTGTTTTTCTGAATTGTGATTAAAATGTTTTTTTTTTTTTTTTCAAATTTTAAGTTGTATCAGGAGATACAAGTGGAATATTAACTCAGTAGATGGGGGAGGTCTGGAGCGTCTCCCATCTGCTTCCCTTCTGAAGGGATCTCAGCTGAACTGAATGAGGTATATGTTGTGAGCAGTTAATATACGGTTGGTCCTTGTGATGTTGTTGTCTTGGCTGAGGATTCAGGAAGACTCTTGGGCCTTGGAGAGGCCTTTGCTTCCATGGCCTGCCCCATTGGGCCGGAACAGCCGCTTTCCTCAAAGCTGCCTCAGGCTTTTCCTGTAGCTTAGGAACAGCAGACCGAGCTCCTGGGCCCCTCCCTGGAGGCTTATTAAGGGGGATCAGTGGAAAGAAAATCAGAGCATCTTAAATCCCTACCTGCAAGGTACCCTTAATTCTCCAGGGAGAAACCTTTTATAAATAAATGTCATGAGTGCTCATCCCCCGAGTTGAAGCTTATCTGCAGAGATGCTTCACTCCGGGAGAGAGGGTTGGAGTTGCCATTGTGAAGGCCTGTGTGTAGAGGTACCATGCTGCCACCAGGCCATCCCTTTTACAGCTGTGTGGCATTCTGGAGGCCTGGGTAGGAGACGGAGGGTGCCGCAAGTTCTCTTCCAGTGATGGGGAGCCACAGGTGGTTTTGTAGGGTTCCTGGGTCTTAGGTGGTTATCAAAAGCATTTCACAGACATATGTAAGATAAAGACCCTGTCCTCAAGCAGCTAAATGAATGAACTAGAACAGTGGTACCCAAATTGTGGTTCGGGACCCCTGGGCATTCCTGATAACCTTTCAAAGAGTCTGTGACGAAGTTTCTTAAATAATAATTTTAAGACTTTGTGTTTTTCATTCTCATCCTTTTATGAATATTCAGTAGAATTTTTCGTAGGCTACATGACCCCTGTTGACATCATAGTTCTGGTGGCTAATGGAATATGTGTATTTCTGTGTTTAAAAATGTCTCAATTTTGGCCGAGCATGGTGGCTCATGCACTTTGGGAGGCTCCCAGCACTTTGGGAGGCTGAGGCGGGCAGATTGCTTGGGGTCAGGAGTTTGAGAGCAGCCTGGCCAAAATGGCAAAACACCGTCTCTACTAAAAATACAAAAATTAGCTGGTCATGGTGGTGGGCGCCTGTAATCCCAGCTACTCGGGAGACTGAGGCAGGAGAACCCTTGAACCCAGGAGGCAGAGGTTGTAGTGAGCAGAGATCTCACCACTGTGCTCCCGCCTGGGTGACAGAGCGAGACTGTGACTCCAAAAAAACAAAAACAAAAACAAAAAAGTCTCAATTTTGATTTCTAATATGATAAATATTGAGAGATATAACACACATAATTCTCTTTGGTGGTCCTCATTTTTTAAGAGGGAAAAGGTGTCGTGACATCAAAGATTTTCAGAACCTCAGAATTAGAATATAGGCAGATAAGTGGCAAGTTGAAGTTATATGCTAGGTACTAAGGTAGGCAGAGCTCTAGGGCTAGATAACAGGTGCTTGTGAGTGAGCTGGAGAGGAGATTGTCAGGGAAGGCTTTCAAGACAAGTGGTTTTCTTACCTGGGTTTTGAAGGATGAATAGAAGTTTACCAGAGAGACAAGGAAGGAAAAAGCATTCTAGAAGGAAGGAACGGCATGCATGAAATATCAGTGTGTCAGCTTTTCCTCCCCAGTCTGTGGGGGGCAGAAATAGGGTCACCCTGGCCTCACCATGAGATTTTTTTCTACTGGGAATTTCCAAAATAGGCTGCGTCTCAGAGTCATTTGGTGAGGTTTATGGAAATACTGGTGAAGCTAGTTCCCAGGTGTGCTTTGCTCTACTGATGGTTGGTAGCATTGTTTACCTCTGGTGGTGGGAATGACAGGGTGCTGTTTGTACCATTTTCGGTTCTTTTGTTGAGAGTGACGTCACAGTTGTCCTGCAGCAAGCCGGGGTTATGCCACCCTGTCAGCTATGCCAGAATGGCAGCAGGTGTCACTGGACACATACCATTCCTTCTTTACACCATCTATCAACCTACAGTGGGGAAAGGGGCAAGAATACAGCATAATGAGAGGGGCAGCCAGTTGTAGCTCGGGGACCTTGGATTCTAAGCAGCATGACCTTGGGAAGGGTCTTGAGTCTTTGAGCCTGTTTGTCCTCTTAGGAATAAAGCAGGTTGGACAGACCTTACTTAATAGGCATGCTTAAATCTGCCAGGGAAAGGGACCCTCCTGTTGATGATAATTCATTCTGGTTTTGTTCCTAGAAAGTATTCCATGGGGCACACACTTTCTCAGCTGCTCTTGGTTTTGCAAAGGAAGATACTGACATGTTCAGATTAAGAGATCGTAAAGCTTCTGAACTACTAGGGAAGGGAAAAGAGGGGCCCAGGGCCCACATGTGTGCCAGGTGCTGATCTGAGGGTTTTTTGTGACTCATCTCATTTAATGGTCACACTGTTCCTGTGAGTAAAAGCTGTCATCCCATTTTACAGATGAAGAAACAGAGGCACAGAGAGGTTACCTTAATTTGCCCAAGGTCACACAGAATCCTGGTGTTCAGGCCTCATGCCTTCTGTTCTTAACTCCATATCCTGTGTCCCTGGGAAAGGAAGGGGCCATAGTCTGGAGTGGTTTCCAGGAGGAAAGAGCCAGAGTAACCTCCGCTCTTCATTTCTTAACAAGAATAGAAGACAGAATAAAGGGCACAGGGATAAAGGATTGTTATCCAGACTGGCAAATCAATAGACTAATTAAAAATCAAACACCTTAAAACACTGTCGCTGGGTTAATTGTAAACCAACATTGAAACATTAAAATTTGCCCAGCCCATGAGTTTGAATGATTAACTGAGTGAGTTAATTTCAAGCCATTGGTTTGAGTAGCCGTGAAAGCTGAAGTTAGTGGAAGGGGAATCTGTGTGTTCTTTCCTGCCCAGGCCTGCCCTGGTGCCTAAGGTCTTGTGATTGTTGCTACTGTTTGCGTTTTTAATCGAAATATCTTAAACATTTAGGCAGAACCTCACAAATGCAGCTAGATTGTGGAAAAGGACAGTGTGAATCAGCAAAGAGTAGGATTACGTATATCTTTCCAAATAGAAGAAATGCCATTCTGTTTTGCAATATCACAGAGTCCTGGTAGCAAGAAAGGGCCCTTTGGAAAGGCCTTTTGCCTTCCAGTGTTTGACCCAAGGCTGCTGTCCCATCTGTGGCCTCTGTTGCTCTCTCATGTTCTTTTCTGCCCAGAGACCAGGTCTGGGGGTGTTATCAGGAGTTAGTCCTAAGACTGGAATGAGACTCCTGGGATTCAATGATGGCCAGTTGACCACAAGATGTTTCTGTTAGGTTTTAAGTTGAGATTCTGCTACGCCTGCTTTGATGGCTAGGTAACACTCCTCAGCACCAGGTGATGGATTTAACCTCTGTGAGCTGTGTTTCTAACCTGACTGGGCCCAGGGATCATGCTGGGAAAGTTATGGACCCTTTACCCAGAGAGTTGCCCTACAACACAGCCACATACAGCTTTGCACTGAGGGTCAGGATGCACAGATCCCTGGTGCTCAGACATGAATGGCCTTATTAGAGTGAAGAAACCATGTGTTGAAACCACCAAACAGCTGGACTTTAAATGTTAATGTTAATATTTCACTGTGACTTATATAGCATTTTATTTTTTCCAGAGTTCCTTACAAGACAATCTGATTTGATCCGCAGGAGAATCCTGTAAGGTCAATTATATAGTCGCTCTTTTATATATGACGCATGCAGTAGGCTCAGTATCTTCCCTGAGTGTTGCTGTTTTCTTGTTAATTTGCTAAATGGGCTTTTAAAAAGGAGATAAATGTAAATTTCAGCCCCGTAAAATAGACACATCTCAAATGCTCGTGACTCAAATTAATTAATTAAAAAACAGAATAAAACACCACTCCAGCCACAAAACATGGCAAGGATGTAATGTTTATTCCATTCAGCCAGTTGATGGGGTAAAATTACGAGATTGTTCTGTGATAAAAATGTTTTTAACTCCAACTTAGACATTTACAGAAAGGAGAGACTTGGGCAGTTTGTTTATTTAGAACATTGATTACTGCTTCTGCCATGTTCCTCCAATCACAAACACTTGGGAAAATTTTGGAAAACTGCAAGAACTAAGTAAAAATCCCCTCAACGCCACTATTTACCATTCAGAGATAACTGCTATGAACATTTCGGTACATTTTTTTCTATCCTTTTTCATGGCAAAAGAAAAAAGGGCAAAAAATTATATAGAGACACAGGTATACACACACACACACAAATCATTGGCTAACCTGCCTTTATAACTTTATCATATTTTCCTCATTCACTGTTTTTATGTTGTGGTTTTTATTGTCTATGTGGTGTTGTGACTTACAATTATACTTTATTTGACCAAAGCCTGTTATTGAATAGTTAGCTGGTTAGTGATTTATTATTATTATTATAAGTAACATTGTGGAATATCCTTGTACATAACCCCTTAGCAACATCTCTGATCACTTCCTTAATATGTTTACCTAGAAGTGGAATTTTGGGGTTAAAGGCTATGGATATTTTGAAGGAGATTTTACATATAAATATATATGAAAAATATATAAAGGAGCTTATATATTTGAGATATATAATCTCCTTTACAATATCAAAAAATTTGTAATATATATACTTATATATAATCTCTTAAAATTTTTTTTATCTTACATTGGCCCCCCCCCGATAAGGAGAATGGTACTATTTTCTAACCTCACCAAAAGTTTGAGAGATTAACTTAATTTTAAAAAAAATTACTGTTTTTGTAAAAATGATGTGTTTACGGTAAACATTTTTATTTGTGCTGAAGGGGAAGGCTTAATTTAAAAAGATTGGGGTTTCTTGGATCAACTTGGACTAAATTGCTTATTTTAAACAGCCCTCTTCAGTGTAGTTTGGCAAAGCTCTCTCTTTCGGGTTTATTTGTTTACTTACCTACTTATCTTCAACACACTGACCTACCCACCTGTGTATCTTATTTGGTTAACATTTATCCAAGTTTGAAGATGGAAATAGTTTTCCTCTGAATCAGAACTTTCAGTGTAACTGTTCCAAGAAACCACCACCACAGATGTGGGAAGAGGGAAGAGAATGAGGAAGATTCCTGCTGTCTTTTTACCGCTTGGGTTTACAAATGTGGCAAATTTGGAAAATGTCAAAAAGTAGGAAAAATAAAATGAAACCTGAGATCTCACCACACAGAAATAATCATAGTCAACATATTGATATGTTTTCTCTTTTTGGAGGAAAAAAGTTACAGATGAACAGAAATTTGAAAACAAACTGTGCCTATTTTCTGTTTCTTTTATTACACATTTTATTATCAATGAATACTTTCTGCTGTAAAAAATATAAATGATAGAGAAACCAATAGTAGTGTTCCCCTTTCTAGAAGAAACTGTAAAAGGGTGTGCTGTTCATCGCCCCTATTCACGCTTTAAAGGAGATGTCCAGCTCCAGTTGAAAACGAAGTTTTCTCAGCTGGCAATCTAGTGTTTCTGAATGTGATTTGAAATCCGCCACCCCAATGAGAATGAGGACAGTTTTGTTTTTTTTCTTGCCAAGAGGGATCGATCGTATTGATTGACTGCAAAAATAAATTCAGAATTATGAAAATAAAGGGCATCTGGATTTAGAATTACCAAATATGGCTGGGCACAGGGGCTCACGACTGTAATCCCGACACTTTGTGAAGCCAAGGCAGGTGGATCACCTTAGGTCAGGAGTTCAAGACCAGCCTGGCCAACATAGTGGTAGAGACATATCTGTCTCTGCCAAAAAATACAAAAATTAGCTGGGCGTGGTGGTGTGTGTCTGTAGTCCCAGCCACTTGGGAGGCTGAGGCACGCTTGAACCCAGGAGACGGAGGTTGCAGTGAGCTGAGATTGCGCCATTGCACTCCAGCCTGTCAAAAAAAAAAAAAAAAAAACACCAAATATTAGGTGTGTTAAAATCCTGGGAGATCAAATTTCACCCTCTCATTTTACAGATAAGAAAACTGAGGCCCAACAAACATTAGTAATTGCCTCACCCCAGGTCAATCAGCCAGTTAGGAACAAAACAGATTTCAGGTTCTAGTTTGTGTCCTTTTTTCTTTTTAAATGAAGATATTGATCTATTTTTAAAAACAAGAACAAAGGCCGTGTGTTAGTCTAGTTTCAGTTGCAGAGAGCTGAATCCACTCCCATCTGGTTTAAGCAGAAAGGAATTTGTTTGAGGGCATTGAAATGCTTCCAGAAATCATCAGGAGATACACGGAAACCTCTAGGTTGTGCTTTTGGGAACAGCCCTCAGAGCTATGCAGCAGATCTGGGTCTTCAAATACCTACTGTCTCTTCTGTCATCTGGAAGTCCCCACCAAATTGGGAAGATGGTGCTACAGCTGCCAGGTTCAGAACCACGGCCGCACTGTCCCCATCCGAAGGCCTCCATGGCTGCCACTGTCCTGCTGTGATCTCCAGCAAAATAGGTTCTCTGTGACTAGTCAGTAGAGACACAGGATATTGCTGCAGAATAACCTAACACCTCCCTGGCCATGTTGCCAGGGCAAATAGTTAAAGTACGGAATATACTACTTTCCCTTTCATACCTAGCTGCAAGGGAACCTGGAATATTACTCCTTAATTTTTCAGATCCTGCATAACAGAAAGGCTTATGGCGAGGAGGTTGGACTGGATGATGGGGACCAATTTACCATGTCTACTTAGTAAACAGATCAAATGATAAGAAATAGACTTCAGTTCTGTGTTATGGCCATGCAAGGTAGACTGGCAGAGAAGCAAAAAACAAAAACAAAAAAGCAGCCAGACAACTAGAGAATTGTCCAGAATTTAAGACAGACAAAGACAGAAGCTATATGCAGAAACATAGCGTCAATAGGGTGGCAGCACTACATTGTACTGTTTTAGGATATATCATTTGAAGTCATGTTGCATTTTTGCAACCCTAGGCATAAGTGGTATGTGGTAGTTTATACTTAATGTGACTGAAATTCAATTCAAATCCAGTTCCAACTTGAGTATTGAAGTTTCCCTTTCTAGCCCTTGAACTTGTATCCTGATATTTGTCCCTAAAACTTTAACTTCCTCAGTATTTTTTTCCTGACCTTTTCCTGGTTTTATTTACCTTATACTATTGAGGAACCTACATTTTCCCTCAAATCCAAAATTTAAAAAGATGCTTGACAGGAACAGTGGCTCACGCCTGTAATCCCAGCACTTTGGGAGGCTGAGGCAGGTGGATCACCTGAGGTCAGGAGTTCGAGACCAGCCTGGGCCAACATAGTGAAACCCCATCTCTACTAATGATACGAAAAATTAGCTGGGCATGGTGGTGCAGCGCCTGTAATCCCAGCTACTCAGGAGGTTGAGGCAGGAGAATTGCTTGAACCCAGGAGGCAGAGGTTGCAGTAAGTCAAGATTATGCCACTGTACTCCAACCTGGGCGGCAGAGTGAGACTTCATCTCATAAATAAAAATAAATAAAAAAATGCTTATCTTTGATCTAGCAAGGAGACCACTTAGCATTTATTCCATGTACAATTGACATTTGGGATGTGCTTTAGGCAAGATGGCAGCCAGAGCACTAGTCTTGCCTGCTATGGGAATGATCATTTTGGTTTCCATCTCTTCAGCATCTCTAGTGAGACTTCAGGACACCCCTGAACATTCCCCATACAGATCGAACATCATTATTTGCTCTTCCTGGTCATTGCCAGCTTGTTGGTGTGGCGGCTGAGTGCCTGGTGTTCACACAGCTCTGAGTTTAGATTTGCCTGGGTTAATGCAGCATCTTTACTAAATGGTGAGGCTTATCCACAAACATCCAGCATGACTACATTGAAAATCAGACTTACGGGAGAAGAAGGAAGAGAGCACTAGATAGAGGGTCAAAAATGGAGCGAGAGATGGCACAAAGTGTAGTGATTAGCAAATTTAAGCCTCTGGCAAGCAGTGGTCAGCAGCCTTCCCAGGCCTCTAGCTAGTCAAGTAGGTCAGCCGCACTTCCCCCGTGGCTGTTTGTAAAACATTCTGCTTTGTGGTATAGAGCCAGGAGCCGAGGAGAGGAAACTCAAGAGGCAAAGATGCAGTTCTATCTTCAGAGGCATTTATTTTCCTATTCAGGTGGGTGAAGCCTTGCCAGGAAACAATTTCTGAGCAAGTAGAAATGGTGATGGAATACGGAGGATTGTATGCCAGGCAGCATGGAAGCCATGGGATCACGGGGTGGGGAGTGGGGCTGTGAAGCCAGCCAGAGCTTCTTGGAATAGTTGAGGGAGGAGGAAGAGGAGATGATGATGTAACATTATCACATTCTTCTACTTAAGAATTCAATAATGACTTCAGGCAGTGGATTTAAGGCCTGCCCAGCAAGAATGGAGGCACAGAGGCCACTCTGAGTGAACATATTTGGGGGACTCTGAGATACAACCATTTCGGGGAATGGGGAGTGGTGTTGAGTGCAAATAGGAGATAAATTTAGAGATAAAGGATGACGAGACTCCCCTGCCCCCATCCTTCTCCTTTCATTCGTGTTGCCCTTACAGGTAGATGTCTGTTCCTGTAGCCAAGGCACCCCAGGCCGCGTTAGCTGAGGCTCACTCTGACCGTCCAGGAGCAGCAGGCTGAGTCAGCCTGTCCCGCCTTTGAACTTGTGTGCAGCTGCTTGCTTTAATTAGATGATATGTGGGTTCCCTTATCTTCCTGAGAGAAGATTTCTCACTTTAGGTGATCGGCTATTGACGCCAATGTGGGATTAGAGTTCCTTCTCTCCAGTTTCCCCTCAGGCCCTGTTACAGGATGTCTGAGATAGGAAAATCACACGTTTGAACAAGTGGTGGGTGAGTTGCTTGGCAGGTCATCAAGACTGATACCTCCAGTGCCCTTTCAGGTTGACAAAGCACATTCACATAGAATCTGATTTGATCCCTGGAGAAAAGGTATACAATACTCTGGAAATGTCCCATTTCATAGATGAGGAAACTAAGGCTCAAAGGGATGAAAAGTCTTGCTCAGGGCCAAGTAGCCAGCAGACAGCAGGTCTGGGAACCCTATCCGGGTCTGGGAACCCTATCCCGGTCTGGATCCAATTTATTGCCCTCTCCTTCAGTGCAAGCTGGTGTCCACTGGGATTTGGTTTTCATTGCTCAAATCCCTTCTCACCTAGGTAGGGAGTCCCTGAAGGGCACACAGTCAAATGGGCCAAGCACGGCAGGTGAGACCCTGACTTCTCATGACCCCGTGTTCTGGAGTTGGAGAAACTTCTGCTAGATTGACTGGAGATCTGGGTCTTCGGTTGTGATTTTTCCATTCTCCTAAAGGTAGACAGCAGAAATAAAAATTCTGAGGCCCACCATTGTCTTCCTTACCCCTTTGAAGAGTTTTCTGTTTATGAGCAGCTGATTGGCTCAAACTTAGCCTTTCAGAAATAGCGTCTTCCTCTTTTGGGAAAATATGGCATCTCAGTTGCTTTCTAGACTCGAGAATATCTGCCCTTTGCCTTTGGGCAACATTTGCTGCCAAGACCTGCATGTCAATAAGATCCCACCTTCCCCTGGGTTCCTCCCACCCCCGACCCAGGAAAGGGGAAGAACATGGTCATTCTGGGTGTCACGTTGACCTACAAGTGCCTTTTTTTTTTTTTTTTTTTTGAGACGGAGTCTCGCTCTGTCCCCCAGGCTGGAGTGCAGTGGCGCGATCTCGGCTCACTGCAAGCTCCGCCTCCCGGGTTCATGCCATTCTCCTGCCTCAGCCTCCCAAGTAGCTGGGACTGCAGGCGCCCGCCACCACGCCCAGCTAATTTTTTGTATTTTTAGTAGAGACGGGGTTTCACTGTGTTTACCAGGATGGTCTCGATCTCCTGAACTTGTGATCTGCCCACCTCGGCCTCCCAAAGTGCTGGGACCACAGGTGTGAGCCACCGTGCCTGGCCCACAAATACTTTTTTAAGGTACTTGGGATAGTCAGTTCAGAAGGAAGGAATGAGCCAAGCCTGACTTCCCTCAGGTACGAGTCTGCTAATCTTTAACTCTGACTCGAATCAGGGCATCCACTTCTTTCCTTAGATATCCTTCTGCCCTGTTACATCACCTCATGTGTTGCATCACTGTGGCTGGCTCCACAGTTGGAATTCTGTGTTGGGGAAAGGACAGGGAATTTGGGGCTCTGCCCAGGTGAGCAGGGATTCTCCACAGTTCAGTCCAGCAAGTGTTTTTGGAAGGGAGGCCTCCTGTGCTCAGAGCTTCATGCCCCTTCAACTTCTCAGTGACCTGCCCTATGGAAGTCATCATCTTTACAATAAGGACTTCCGATATATTTGACTATATTTCCCTGGATTCTGCAAATGGCAGAATTTGGAAAGATATGCATTCATTTGTTCCCCCTTGCTCTTCATTACTTTTTAAAAAAAAAGCTAATTTGTTTTGATGAGTAGTAGAGAAGAAGGAGGATAGAACTAGATAGAACCTCTCTTCCACTCACTCCATCCCACTTCAGAAGTGAAGGCATGGCCAGGCGCGGTGGCTCACGCCTGTAATCCCAGCATTTTGGGAAGCCAAGGCGGGTGGATCACGAGGTCAGGAGATCAAGACCATCCTGGCCAACATGGTGAAACCCCGTCTCTACTAAAAATACAAAAAATTAGCCGGGCGTGGTGGTGTGCACCTGTAGTCCCAGCTACTCGGGAGGCTGAGGCAGGAGAATGGCGTGAACCTGGGAGGCAGAGCTTGCAGTGAGCCGAGATTGCACCACTGCACTCCAGCCTGGGTGACAGAGCGAGACATCGTCTCAAAAAAAAAAAGAAAAAAAAAGTGAAGGCATTATGGACATTCTTTTTTTTGAGGCGGAGTTTTGCTCTGTCGTGTCCCAGGCTGGAGTGCAATGGCGCACGCAATCTTGGTTCACTGTAGCCTCAGCCTCCTGAGTATCTGGGATTACAGGCATGTACCTCCATGTCCGGCTAAATTTTGTTTTTTGTTTTTATTATTTTTTTTGAGATAGAGTCTCACTCTGTTGCCCAGATTGGAGTGCAGTGATGTAATCTCAGCTCACTGCAACCTCCGCCTCCCGGGTTGAAGCAATTCTCCTGCCTCAGCCTCCCGAGTAGCTGGGATTACAGGCGAACGCCACCACACCCAGCTAATTTTTCTATTTTTAGTAGAGGTGGAGCTTCACCATGTTGGCCAGGCTGGTGTCGATCTCCTGACCTAGTGATCTGCCTGCCTTGGCCTCCCAAAGTGCTGGGATTACAGGCGTTAGCTACTGTGCCCGGCCAATTTTTGTATTTTTAGTAGAGGCAGGGTTTCTCCATATTAGCCAGGATGGTCTCGAACTCCTGGCCTCAAGCCATCCGCCTGCCTCAGCCTCCTAAAGTGCTAGGATTACAGGAGTGAGCCACCATGCCCGGCCCATTTCTTGTTTATTTTCTTAATTTCTTAGTTTGCCCAAGTTTAGGGGTGTTGGCATACCAGGCTTTGAGTGTGGTCCACTGGGGAGAAGGTTCCAGAGTGAACCAGCCACCCCTGAGGAAGGACTTGCCCCAAACTGAATTACCCCTCTGTGACTCTGCACCCAATGTGGAATGACTGGGACAGTAAATGAGTGGAAGCTTCTCACAGCGACGTGGGCCCAAAATGCTACCTGTGCTAAGTGGCTGAGTTTGTGTTATATGTGAGCCATCAGCCTGCGTGTGGGGTCTGCAGTCCTCTGACAGGGTTCAGTTGCCTACCTGGGTCTACCTCGCTTTTGCTCTTTTGCGTGTGTTCTGCAGACCGACCAGAGGTTGTTATTTCACTCTCCATCCCCTCATCAAACTCACCCACCCCAGACCCTTCAGGAACAAAACCCTGACATCCTCCCTCATGCATTTGTTGTGATCTCGTGTGGCCCTGCTCTCAGCTCACACCACTTCTCTTGGCTGCCGGGTTTCCGTGTTTTGAGAAAAACCTAAAAAAACTACCACCTGCCTCTACTACTCGATCTACTTTCCCCAAAGGGAGGGAAAGTCAGGGTTTCTCTGAGTCAGGGTTGAGTTTTCCCTCCCGCCCACCCTGGGCTGGGGGAGATGTGGTCTCTCACTGCTACTTTATGGAAGGGTGTCTTTATTCAATTTGACTGTTGCTATTATGTGGCGAAGCCTTCAATAAAAGTCGTGATTTATGAGATGTGTGTGGCTGCGGTTGTTTTTTCGTTTTCTTTCTTCTTCTTCTTCTTCTTTTTTTTTTTTTGCTTTGTCATCTATCAGGGAGAGTAAAGCCAGGCCTGATACTTTCTTGGCATATCCTGTGTTCAGTTAAGAATGTCAGCTGTCGGCCATCAGGAAGTTACTTCTCGGATTGGCTTCTCCTCCCTTTTACCTCTCACCACAGTCCCCTCTTGAAACAGGCAGAGGCCCCTGCTGTCCTGCAGGCTGGCGATAAGGGGCCTGCTGGATGCTGTGGGGAGAGAAGTGGGGCCCCTGGAGTGGCCCCTCGCCCTCTTAACCCTCCTCAGTGGCTATGCGTTCAGCACCCGGTCAGCTCTTGATTGTTTAATAGGAAGAGGCAGGCAGGGCTCTTCCAGGGGTTTCCAGAGTTTTCTTTGTTCTCGAATATGGTGACTCCCCACCCCTCCCAACTTCTCTTTGTTTTTTGGCCTGGCCACTTTAGAAATCCTTTCTTTTCTTGTCTTTTCTTTCTTTTTTTTGTTTTCGTTTTCCTTTTTCTTTTCTGCAAAGTATGTGCATGTTAGATAAAGGCTCTTGAATAGAAGGCCTAGCATATTGGGTATTGGCTGCTGAAAATAGGCTAATTGGAGATAGAAGCAAGTTGTCACAGAGGTGCCGTGCTAGGGGGTGGGAGGAGGATGAACCCCAGCCAATGCTAGGATGACTGTTTCCACCTCTCCCCTCTTCCCGCTCTTATTATTAGCTGTTTGCTAAAACGCACCCGCGTCTTTGTGGAGCCACCCACAATAGCATTAACCACGTTGTGCCCTGCATCTTAAGCACCTGGTTAAGGCCCCGTTCTACGTCTGGAATTGGTCCATGCTGAGCCCCCAGAGTGTGCATAAATCAAGTCTTTAACCCACAGCGGGCGGCCTGGGCGGGACCGTGGAAGGCAGGCCTGCTGAACTTGAGTGGAGTGTGTGCCCCTGGGTTTCTAAGCGGCGGCTTCTGAGGCAGAGCCACCCAGACTTTCATTTTGGTTAGTAGCGGTGCTTGTCAGCAAGTTAGAAACTTGGAAGGCCCCCATCGTTCTGGCCTCCTAACAGGGAGAGTGAAGCGGGGGCAAGCTGGGGGGGGACCTATAAGTGCCCACTGGGATTTATTCAAAGTGAGGTCTTTAGACAGTCCTTGGTGAAATGTGCTGGCCTAAAGGGTTAGTCCTTCAGCCCCCTACCCCCAAACAACCAAGTGGATGTGGGTTTTGCCTTCTAGATACCAACAGTCTAAGAGGGCAGGGGGATTCTGCTTTTGTGAGCACCTGGGTGCTTTGAATTTGGACATCTGTTACTCCTCCAGCACCAAGGGTAAAGTAGTTGGCTAGTCCTATACCTGACACCACCAGGTGTGTCCCTTCTCTCACTTCTGTGTGTGCTGATGTCCCTGTTACCCATGGAGATCTTGGCATCAAGTTATCCTTCTGGCTTTCTCTCTGGTGGTCTGTCTGTGCTCCCCCATCCAGGTTCTCAGGGGGTCTGCAGCAGTCCTGGCCTGGAATTCTGGCTCCCCTGACCCCCATCTTACACATACCCCCAGCTCCCACACCAGTGGCTCTTCCTTGGCCTGACCTCCCTTTCTTTTGCCTGGAAAACCCTATCCATTTACTTTTCAATTTTATTTTTATTTTGAGACTGGGTCTTACTCTGTTGCCCAGGCTGGAGGGCGGTGGCATGATCATGCCTCACTGCAGCCTCAACCTCCTGAACTCAAATGATCCTCCCACCTCAGCCTCCCAAGTAGCTGGGACTACAGGTGTACCACCACACCTGGCTAATTTTTGTATTTTTTTTAGAGACAGGGTTTCACCATGTTGCCCAGGCTGGTCTTGAACTCCTGGATTCAAGTGATCTGCCTGTCTCGGCCTCACAGAGTGCGGGGATTATAGGCGTGAGCCACCGTGCCTGGCCAAACCCACCCATTTTTAAATGGGTCATCTCAAATATCTCCCCTTCCTTGAAGCCTCTTCTGCTTTCTTCCCTCCCCAAGGCAGTGACCCTCCCTCCTCCCAGCCCTATGGCCTCTACTGGTTCTTTTAGGACCTGTTACCTTATTGTTCCCCCTGGTCCTTCTTGTTCCTGTCCTGTATGCCCCAGTAGCCGGTTACATATTGAGGGCAAGACTGTCGGTGTCACTGCTGTCCTATAGAACTTTCTGTGATGGAGGAAATGCTCATCTTAATGCACGCGGGCATGGAGCACTTGAAATGTGGCTAGGGTGACCATGAACTGAATTGCTAATGGCACTTCATTTTAATTAATTTACAATTTAACTTCAGTAGCCATGTGTGGCTGGTGCTATTCTGTGTGCATCTTGCTTATCTTTGTATTTTCAGAGGCCCTGGCACTGTATTCTGCTCACAAGAAAAGGCTTGAGAAATCACTTAGGTGTAGAGTCATGTGAGCTTATGCATTCTTTGCCTATTTTCCACGCAATTTGATTTTTAAGTTAAATTCAATAGACTATATACTTGAGCACCACCAGTGCTTTGGGGGATGCAAAGATGAAAAGACATGGTCTCTGCCTTCAAGGAACTTAAACCTAACGGGTAAATACTTAGTGATAATAGGAAGCAGAATGAAATGAAATGCCACTCTTCAGGAATAGTTTACATCCTGTGCAGGTGTAGAGAAAAGAATAGTGTATGTGACTGAGGGGTGCTGGGGAGATGCTTTAGGATGGTCATTTATTCATTCAGCAAATATTTATTGCATGTCACTGAATGGCCCAGGTACTGGGAATACATCTGTGGACAAAACAGACAAAATTCCTGACCAGAAAGCTTACTTTCTGGTAGGAGGGGGACAGATGAGAAATAAAACAAGCAAATTATAGAATGTGCTAGAAGATGAGAGGCTGGGAGAAGGTCTAGGGAGTGCTGAGGTGTGGGTGAAATTGAAGTTTTCAGTAGAGTAGTCAAGGAAGGCCTAGTGGAGACGGTGACATTTGAGCACAGACATTTGGACCAAGACTTGAGGGTCTGAGAATCGTGATAGGAGGTAAAGACAGGTGGGAGGATATTCCTGGGTGAGGGAACAGCTTGAATGAAGATCTGGGGTGTGGAAATGTGAGCAGTGGTCAGAGACATGTGGTTGGAGCATAGAGGGTAGACAGAACAGGAAGATGAAGCTTCAATGTTAGTTGGGAAACTGATAACAAAGGGCTAGAAAACCCTGCTGGCAATTTTTGATGGCTCTGCAGATATCCTGCCTCCCTGATTAAAATATTACCCCCTCCACCCACGAGGACAGTGGTCCCAGTTATTACTTCTGTTCTTCCCATAGGGATTTATTCCAAGTAGCTGCTCAGAAATTGTGTTTATTAAAGGACAGTTAAAACTAAGCCAAATGTCTTATGATGAAATTTTGAGAAAGCAAAAGTCTAGTAAGATCAGGTCTCTCCTTTGGGTAATTGTACCGTTGGCTCTTATGCTATTTCTAGGCATCTCTTTGTGCAGACTGAGTACTCTGCTATGTCCCAGGTGTCTCAGTCCCTGTGTTTGAACATGTTCATTTGCCCTGGATTCACTTTGGGACACAGAGAAGGTTTGAGGAAGAAAGGGCCTGTGAACAGCAGGAACAGGGTGGAGGACCAAGGAGGCTTGTAGAACAGGGTCTGTGTCCAGGGAGAGGAATGCTTCATTTCCCAGCAAGGACAGAGACCCAGAGACTTAATGGCTGGACAGGAAATGAGTTGTTCTGAGCCACAGATGCCACTTGGAGAACAACTATACAAGATTATCATAGTTTTAGATGTACCCTGAGTTTTAAGAATTCAGATTTTGCCTAGGAAGAGGAGGAGGGCCTTTGGCAAGGGCAAGAAAGGCCTCTTAAAAATACATCGCCCATCAGCCTGTTTTAAGGTGGCTGTTTGGAACTACTGACATTTACAATGATAATAGATATAAAAACCATTTCTAGGCTGGGTGCGGTGGCTCATGCCTGTAATCCCAGCACTTTGGGAGGCCAAGGCGGGTGGATCACCTGAGGTCAGGAGTTCGAGACCAGCCTGGCCGACATGGTGAAACCCTGTCTCTACTAAAAATACAAAAAAGAATTAGTGAGGCATGGCAGTGCATGCCTGTCATCCCAGCTACTTGGGATGCTGAGGC
The DNA here is from genome assembly GCF_029281585.2 of Gorilla gorilla gorilla. Taxonomy (NCBI): domain Eukaryota; kingdom Metazoa; phylum Chordata; class Mammalia; order Primates; family Hominidae; genus Gorilla; species Gorilla gorilla. The sequence goes on along the minus strand of NC_073228.2, from coordinate 34,673,496 downwards.
AGGAGAATCGCTTGAACCCAGGAGGCGGAGGTTGCAGTGAGCCAAGATTGCATCACTGCACTCCAGCTTGGGCAACAGAGCAAGACTCCGTCTAAAAAAAATAAAATAATAAAATAGAAATCATTTCTACCCAGAAAAAACTGACATTTTAGACTCCTGCCTTTCTAAAGGCAGAGTTGACCACTACAAGCATATGGTGGTGTGCCTTGGGGGTGGTTATCATATTTATGGATAAATCTCTCAATGCCATCAGCAGTGAGGTTTACCCCCAGTGAATACTTACAACTAACCAGAGACTGCCAGGTCACTCCACGGCTTGGTGCACCCATGGGCCTGTCTGGGAGACTTGCTCACATGGCAGCTCAGAGTTTGCTGATAGCTGCATGTAGACTGCTGGCGCAGCAAGCACCCAGATCCATCATGGGAAGTGTGTGGCTGAGATCTGGATCCATTGAAACTGAAAACTGACTCTTCATCCTACTAAACATCTTTGTGATATTGAACACTGTTGACCCTTCCTTTCTATTTGAAATGGCCTGACTTCTGTGTTATAGTTATTGTTGCTGTGGAACAAATTACCCTCAAATTTAGCAGCTTCAGGTAACAATTTTATTATGCTCATGGAGTCTCAGGTCAGAAATTTGGATGGGGCATAGCAGGGACAGCTGGTTTCTTTTTCACCTGGTGTAGGACCTCAGCTGGGAAGACTTGAAATCAAGGGGAGACATGATGGCAAGGGGCTGGAATTATCTGAAGGCTTGTTCACTCATATGTCTGGCTCCTGAACTGGGATGATTCAAAGAATGGAGCTCCTACATGTGGTCTGTCTATGTGGTTGGGCTTCCTTACAATATGGTGGCTTCAGAGGAGTGGGACTTCTTGCTTGGTGGCTCAGGGCTCCAAGTGTAAGTGTTCTAGTGAACAAGCTGGAAGCTGCAGCACCTTTTTATGACTCAGCATTGAAATTCATGTTCATCCCTTCTGCTGTCCTCTGTTGGTTGAAATAGTCAGAAGCTCCCTCAGACTCGAGGGGAGGGACAGAGACCAAGGAACCATGTGCCGCAATTGGCAAAGCAGTTTTTCTTCCTCCTCCCTTAGTTCAGTGAGTGGTGCTTTGGGTTTCCAAAAGATGCTGGCTAACTCCTGAAACTGTTCTTGTCCTTGCTTTTACTCTACCCCATCATCACATCCACTCCCATGATTTCAGTGGCCACTAGATGTTGGTGAGTTTAGTCTGATCTTTCTCTTGAGTTCCAGAGCAGATACACAGATTGTCCTACAGACACTGAAAATTTAACATACTCAAAGTGAACACATTTATCTTTCCTCTGCAAACCTGCTGCTTCTGCATCCCCTATCTCAACTGGTGACACCACCATCAGCCACCCAGTAAACTCAAGACCGCTTTCCCTCCTTTCTGCCTTTGGCCATTTACCCAGTCCTGATAATTTTGTCTCCTACTCTCTCTTAAATCTTTTCCCTTTGTTATGCAAATGATCCTTGCTTTAGTTCAGGGTCCCTTCATCTTGAACTATTATGATAAGCTCCTAACTGTTCTTACAGGCTCTATTTTCAACCTCTCAGATCCATCCTCTACAGAATAACCTATCTAAAACACAAAGCTGGTCATGTTATTCCCCAGCTTAAAATGGTTACCCTTTGTCTACAGGATGAAGTCCAATCTTCTTTGTTATGGTCTGCAAGACTTCTTGTGATATAACCCTTGTTCGTGTCTCCATCCTCATCTCCCCTCAGACCCTCCTTTTCACTTGACTTCTAGCAATCCGAAAGTTTAGTGCCTGAAACAAGCAATGATATTCCATGCTGCTGTGACTCTGTCTGCCCTTCTCTCTTGTCTTCCTGGAAAACTTCTGCTCATTCGAGACGAGCCTGGCCAACATGGTGAAACCCCATCTACTAAAAATACAAAAAACTAGTCAGGCATGGTGGCACATGCCTGTAATCCCAGCTACTCAGAAGGCTGAGGCAGGAGAATCGCTTGAACCTGGGAGTTGAAGGTTGCAGTGAGCTGAGATAGTGCCATTGCACCCCACCCTGGGCAACAAGAGCAAAACTCTGTCTCAAAAAACAAAAAACAAAACAAAAAAACTCCTGCTGCTCATCATTTCAAACCCTAGCCAAGCATCTCCTCTTTCAAGCCTGCCCTGACTCTACTGACATAGTTCATCTATTTCCCTGACTGGTCTGACTTCTGTGTTATAGTTATTGTTGCTGTGGAACAAATTACCCTCAAATTTAGCAGCTTCAGGTAACCATTTTATTACACCTGTCTCTTTTGCATACCATACCATGGTGTGTGTTAGGTGTCTGGGAGATCTTCAAGGGCACAGAACGAAATCTTGCCGTTTGGGATCCCAGGTCCTGTTAGGTGCGCATTAATGGTTGATGTCGATTGGAATGAATCAGGAGTAGGTAATACAGACAATGGCAGTTGTCCTAGAATCTATGAATGCCAGTGGTTTCTGGCCCTTCCCTATTTTACTTGACCTTTTGACTGATTTCTTATCAAGAGTCACCAATGGTCTTTTTTAGATATAAAGATACCCCTATCGAATCACCAGCTGTGCGTGTCCAAGTAGCCTGGAAGGGTTTGTCTGACTTCGTCTAACTTCATCTTCTGATGTTCTAACTTTATCTTCTAACATCATCCTCTGATTGTGGCACTTTCTGCTTGGGTCCTCAGTGGCTGCTGAACAGAACTTTGGCCAGCTGTTCTTCGTAGGAACAAAGCCTTTTATCTTCTTAGTGCTTGTGCCCAGTGTAGCAGTGAGGAGTGTTTGGGATTACCTGAGGGGAAAGAGAGAAAACAAGTAGGGTGTCCAGGAACCTAGAATAATCCACAGAGTAATTCAGAACAGGGAACATTCATCCAGCATTTGTCCAACCCATATTTATTGAATGCCTACCATGTGCTAGGCATTCTTTTAGGTGCTAGGAATACAGGGGTGCACCAAACAGACGCAAGTCCTTAACTTCCATTCTAGAGGGTGCATTGACCACAACCCTTCTGAAGCTTCCATTCTGGAGGGTGCATTGACCATGGTCCTCCCTTCTGAAGCCTCCATGCTGGAGGGGACATTGACCACGACCCTCCCTTCTGAAGCCTCCATGCTGGAGGGGACATTGACCACGACCCTCCCTTCTGAAGCTTCCATGCTGGAGGGGACATTGACCACGGCCCTCCCTTCTGAAGCTTCCATGCTGGAGGGTGCATTGACCACGGCCCTCCCTTATGAAGCACACCTTCTGCGGGGCATCCTGATGGCAGCTAATTTGACTATGAGTCCCTAGCCCAGTACCTTGTACGTAGCAGACACTCAACAAATGTTTGTGGAGGGAATGATTAAGTGTTGTTGGACAAATGAGGTTTAACTGTACAGATTTTTCTTTCTTGAGGGAAGGGAACCAGATTTTGTTAAGTGCTTGCCAGGTGCAGGGCAATTTCCCCTTAGAAGACCCTGGGCTTCCAGGCAGAAGTGCCCTTCAGAGAGAGCCACACGCCATTTGCTGGGCCATGTGTCTGATTTGACAGCCCTCCAGGGTGAACTACAAAATGAGCCCGCCATGTTCCGGCTGACAGCTACAGGTCCCCAGTTGCCTCTTTGCCTCAATAAACAGCCAGCCCAGACCAGTTAGCTGGGTTGGGCGCATTGGGGAATATATCTTTTCCTTTTTTCTTTTTCATTGTTTGGTTGGCCTAGTGCAAGTGTTTTAAATAGAACAGACATCATGGCTATAAAACATCTGTAACACTACACATTTAGTAAAGTTCCTGGCGGACTGAGTTCTGTTTGATTGGTGATATTTTTGCTGCGACTGTTGTTTCCTTTTCTCTTCTGTTTATCCCTCTGGAAAATAAGTTTTCTTTTATGTGAGGATTTATAGAAATATGTTCCTGGCATGTGGAGAGCATGGATGTATTAGGATATTGGTGTAGCAGAGAAATATTACCTCCGAGGCATGGCCAGCTTTATCTCATAGAGAGTGATCTTCCTAATGTGCAACAGTCTGTTACTCTTTACAGGGTCAGGAGCTACCTAGGTTAAGGCAGGTAAAGACACTGCCTTGTGTTGAGATAGCATATCATTTTTGCTAGAGCATCTCTAACCATTGGAAGTTGATGGGCTGGAGATGGATTGATTCAGGGTGGTGTCTGAGAAATCAAGGGTAGTAGAATTCATAATAATTAGTATTTAATTTACAGAGTGTGTGTCATGCCTTTTCCAAGTACTTTTCCTTCTGTTGTTTAGCCTATAAAACAGGCAGGGAAGGTTTGATCCCCATTCACAGATGAGCAGACAGAGGTGAAGTCACTAGTGGGGAAGGGAAGGTGGTGGGGAGGGGGAAGAGGGACTGAATTGTGTGCCTGTCATTCCAGTCCATTCCAAATAAGCATGTTTCATGTGTTATCTCTTTTAATCCCATTTTGTAGAAGGAACAAGTTTAGAGAAGCTCAGTCACTTGCAGTGATCACCTAGTAAAATGCATTACAGGATCGGGTTGCCTGAGTTTGTCCTCTTTCCACTCTTTCAGCCTGCTCAGGGCACTGGGATTGGAACCTGGCCTTCCAATCTCCAAAATCTTCAAATCTGATGCTCTTTTCAGCCTCTATGGCCCTCTTGGGTTTGGAAAAATCATCTTCCGTCCTTAGAGGGTTGAGACATTCAATAAAAGGCAGAGAGACTTGCTCATGATGATTTTGGCCTCTCTCTTTTACTACAAGCCCTTCTTTGGGTTTCCCCCTTTTCCCTCAAAGGAAGTTACTTGTGGAGGATGGAAGAGGCCAGATCAGCATATCTGGGCTGGGGGGAATTTGACTTTTTTTCTTGATAGGTAAAATTTATGACTTAACAGATGGCTGAGTGTATTTCCAAAGACCACTGCGCTCAGGGTGCAATGTGCTTATCGCTTCTTATGCCTTCCCCACCTGCCCCCACTTGCTCTCTTGCTCCTGGGGTGTTTCTGGAACAGTAGAATAGCTGGGCAAGAAGGGACCTGCTGGTGGGGGAGCTAATCCTAGCCTGCATGCGGGTTGCTTAGGACTGCTGTCCAGGTGTCTTGCTCCTGGTTCATGCCTTTTTCTCTACTTCCTTGTCAACATCTAAGTGTTAAGATCACCCAGCCTCCCCACCCAATGGCCCTACTCTTTTTTTTTCTTTTTCTTTTTTTTGGAGATGTCTTGCTTTGTCACCCAGGCTGGAGTGCAGTGGTGCCAACTTGGCTCACTGCAACCTCTGCCTCCTGGGTTCAAGTGATTCTCATGCCTCAGCCTCCCGAGTAGCTGGGATTACAGATGTGTACCACCACACCTGGCTAATTTTTGTATTTTTAGTAGAAGTGGAGTTTCGCCATGTTGGCCAGTCTGGTCTCAAACTCCTGACCTCAAGTGATCCACCTGCCTCTGCCTCCCAGAGTGCTGAGATGACAGGCGTGAGCTACCGCACCTAGCCCCTGCTCTTCTTCTTCTTCTTCTTCTTCTTTTTTTTTTTTTGATGCGGAGTCTCACTCTGTCACCCAGGCTGGAGTGCAGTGGTACCATCTCAGCTCACTGCAACCTCCGCCTCCCAGATTCAAGCAATTCTTCTGCCTCAGCCTCCCAAGTAGCTGGGACCACGGGCATGTGCCACCACACCCAGCCAATTTTTGAATTTTTAGTACAGACGGGGTTTCACCATATTGGCCAGGCTGGTCTCGAACTCCTGACCTCATGATCCGCCTGCCTTGGCCTCCCAAAGTACTGGGATTACAGGTGTGAGCCACTGCGCCCGAGCCCCCTGCTCTTCTTTTTAATAGCTGGATTGAAAAGTCACTCTCCCGTTTAAACCCCACAGAGATTCAGCCTTCCCGTTGGGCCTGGCCTATCCTCCTTGCATCCCACAATGTCTTATGCTGCAGTCTTTTGGGACCACTAACAGTCCTTCTGCCAGACAGGCTGCAAAGGCCCTTCTCCCCTTTCTTCCTGGCTCTCCCCTGCTAACCTTTAAGCTGCAGGTCATGCCCAGCCCTGTGCTCTCACAGCTCTACCATACTAGAACTAACACAGGCTCTTACTTGAATGTAAGCATCTTTGGAGCAGAGATGAGGTCTCATGCAGTGCTTGGCACATAGTGGGTCCTCACAACAGGTTTGATGAGAGAGTGGATTAATGAACATGGCTTGCCACTGGAGACACTCTGCTGCCATTTCTTTTCTTACCCTCTTGGTCTTTCTCAGGACTCAGCAAACCTTTTTTCAACACCTACTATGTGCCAGGTGCATTAAAATAATTTGATGCTTACAGCAGCTCTGTGACATATAGGTATTGCCCCCACTTTATGCGTAGTTTGCCTAACATTACCCAGCTAGGACTCAAGTCCAGCAGTTTCTTGTTCAAATCCCAGGCTCCTTCTGTTCTTCTGTGGCTCTTCACCCCTCATGCTCAGGAAGGGTTTTAATGAACAAGAATCTGAAGGCCAGGCATGGTGGTTCACTCCTGTAATCCCAGCCCTTTGGGAAGCTGAGGCAGGAGGATCATTTGAAGCCAGGAGCTTGAGACCAGCCTGCGTAACATAGCCAGACCCTGTCTTTACCAAAAAAAAAAAAAAAAAAAAGAAAAAGCCAGATGTGGTGGTGTGTGCATGCTTGTAGTCTCTTCTACTCAGGAGGCTGAGATGGGAAGATTACTGGAGCTCAGGAGTTAAGGCTGCAGTGAGCTATAATCATGCCACTGGCCTCTGGCCTGGGTAACAGAGCAAGACCCTGTCTCAAAAAACTTGGCTTTTGTTGAGGCCTCCATCCTTGCCATTTTTCCCGTTAGATGGCAGAAGCAGCTTCTTACAGAGCCCTGGCTGCATATTAGAATGTTCTGGGGAGTGTTTAAAAATACTGATGCCCAGGTCTCACCTTGAACCAATGAGATCCCTGAGGGTGGGGCCCAGGTATCAGTAAGTTTTAACGACCCCCACCCTGCAGGCCATGCGAACGTGCAGCCAGAATTGAGAACTTCTGCACTACAGGAGTGTCAGTGTGTGGATTAGGTAAAACTTGCTCATCAGAAACTGATTGCCACGTACATCTAAAATATGGTAATGAAGGTAATCAAGGCTAAGGGTTGAGGCTGCCATTTGTTCTTTTCGTGAAATCAACTGGAGGGTTTGGGGGATGGGGTAACTTGGCTTTAGAACCTGCCTACCAGCAAAGTTTTTATACACTCGCTCCTAAGAAGAGCAGGCCAGATTGTTGCTGATGAGAACAGGCCTCGTTCTGGCAGGTGGCTCCCAGTTTACTGGAGAGATGGGCTCTGGAAATCCTCCCTTGGTCTGGCTTCTCTCTGAAGCTTGGTTTTCCTTAAGTTGTCGTGTATCTGAGGGTCTGTAGTCTCGGCCATTCCTTCTAACATGGTTTCTCAGCCTGTCTATGATGTTTCCCAAATGTCATAGTGAAGGACTCAGAGGTTCCCCAAGATGATAGATCAGGGGGTGGCTATTTACTTCTGTTTACAGGGAACTTTGACATGCTCAACTTTTGTGTAGAAACCATTTTCCCTGGTAGTTGCTACCCAGATAAACGGAAATGTTTTGGGAAAAGAGCAATTTGGGAGCTCTGAGCTTGTCACCAAGGTTGTGTGTTCCTAAATCCTGCAGGCTGTACTTGGGCTGGTTTCTTTTACCCTGAGCACAGCCGGTGTGAAGAGCCTCAGGCATTTCTCAGCCTGGAAATAGGCACTGAGGAGATTCCAGCCAGGAGGAGAAGCTGGGAGAAAGGTTGCGCTGGAGGAGACAGAACCCTTGTGTGGATGGTGTTCTCAGGGTTACGATTTCACATTTGTTGTTTCAGCTTGTGTTATTTCAGCCAGGGTCCTAGGCCTGTTTTATAGAACGGAGAACGTGAGGCTCGGAACTGTTAGGAGACTTGACCCAACCTCATCTGAGAAACCAGGGTCAGTTATTTAGCATGTCTCAGTTTACATAGGTGTGCTTGAAAATGGGAACTTCCTATTGTTGTTGTATTTGTATCATTTCTGTAGGCAGAATGACCTTGGGCCTGTGCTTTAGTCATGGGACCCTGAGACCATCGTGCCACCATTTCTGGGGCCCTACCCCTCACCGTGAGTCATCTGTGCATCTTCAGAAGAATTCCACCCTGGGTGGGCAACTCGGGCTCCCACTGCTGGAGTGACAGGCACAGATGGAAAGACTGAGTTCATACCAACCCCGCCATCCCGTCTGGCTCTTTCTTTCCCACCTCTTTCTGAGGTTTATTAAGAATCTGCTTTGGCTGCCTTTCTCATGCTGGGGCTTTGGAGGGGCCTCTTTTGTATGCAGAAATGCACGACTTCCTCGCAGATTCAACAGCAGTGAAGGTTTCTTACTTAATTTTGCTTAATACCACTGTTGTAAAAGATTATGGGTTTTAATTGCATCAGTGTATTGGTAATCATTCAAACACTTGAGAAAGTCTTTGGGGTCTTCCCCATAGTGGGTCTGAATCACCGTGTGGTGAGCACTGGGGGGCAGTGGCTCCCAGAGGGATGGAGTGATGGAGAAACTGCCTGCGGATGCAGAGCAGCCTGGGTGCCTGTGATTGGAATGACGGCTAGCCAGCCACCTCGCTCTGCAGCGCTTGATGCAGGGATCATGATCCTTAATTTCCTGTGCTTTCCAAGGCAGCCCTCATCTCTCTACCTTTGTCGGTTACCTCCCCCAGCCCCCAATAGGAGTCAGTGCTACTGTTTAGGATATTACTCTCTGATACTAATCTGTGGACAGGTCACCCCTGTGGCTGCGGCTTTTTCCCTAGAGTAAGAGGAAGTAGTATTTTTTAAATTAGCCTAGGAGGGAGCCAGGTACAGAGCTCTGAGATGAGGGTGGGGAGCTTCAGCTCCCAGCCGAAGCATCCTGATCATTTCATTACAAGATCACCTTCTCCTGTAGGTGAGTTTCTGTTGTTTTAATCAGAGGTAACGTTGTGCCCTGACTACGTTGTATAATTGTGTGTGAATTATATTCCAACTCCATATAGGCAAGGGCTATTTTTTTCCTTCCAATTTTAAAGCTATTTAGAGGGAAGGCCAAATTGTAGCTTGAACCCTGGTGCTCTCTGGCTAATAGCTATATACAGGGAGGGAGAACTTGGAGGAACATTTGGGGTTATATTTGTAATTAGTTTCCTTTGAAGTTAAATTAATTTTAGCAATCGGCAACGTAAAATATTGTTATACCTTTTTCCAGTGGTCACCTGTGGGTGACCTGAGGCCTGTGGAATTGATGAGAGACGAAGTGGTGGGAATGGTGGGCAGGCACACTTTCTTGGACATATGGGCTTATTTTAAGTCATTTTTGCATTCAGACTCTTGGCTTAGGGATCTCTCTGGCCTGTCATTTTTTTTTGACAGCTTTATTGAGATATAATTCAAATACCATATAATTCACTCATTTAAAATGGTGCAATTCAATGGATTTTAGTATATTCACAGATATGTGCACCCATCACCACAGTCAATTTTACAGCATTTTTATCACCTCAAAAAGAAACTGCATACCCTTTAGCCATCACTCCCTCCCTCTCCCCTGGCTCTATGCAACTACTAATTTACCTGCTGTCTCTACAGATTTCCCTATTATGGACTTTCATTTGGATGGAATCAAATACAGGTTGAAGATCCCTAATCTGAAAATCCAAAATCCAGAATGCTCAAAAATCTGAAACTTTTTGAGTGCTGTCATGGTGCTCAAGGGAAATGCTCGTTGGAGCATTTCAGATTTTTTATTTTTGAATTAGAGATGCTGAACTATTGAGTATAATGCAAATATCCCAAAATCCAGAAACATTTGAAATCTGAAACACTTCCGGTTCCACACATTTCAGATAAGGGATACCCAAACTGTAATATGTGATGTTCTGGGTCTTGCTTGTTTCACTTGGCATAACGCTTTCAAGGTTCATCCATGTTGCAGCATGTGTCAGTACCTCGTTCCTTTTTACAGTTGAATAATATTCTATTTATGGATGTACCACATTTTGTTTATCCATTCGTCTGTTGATGGATATTTGGGTTGTTCTATTTTTTGGCTGTTGCTGCCATGAACACTTGTGTGAAAGTTTTTGGGTGGATATAGGTTTTAATTTCTCTTGGGCATATACTAAGGAGCGGAATTGCTGGATCATATGGTAACACTATGTTTGTTTATTTATTTATTTATTTATTTATTTATTTATTTATTTATTTATTTTTGAGATGTTTCACTCTTGTCACCCAGGCTGGAGTGCAATGGCACGATCTTGGCTCACTGTAACCTCCGCCTCCCGGGTTCAAGTGATTCTCCTGCCTCAGCCTCCCAAGTAGCTGGGATTACAGACGTGCACCACCATGCCCAGCTAATTTTCGTATTTTTAGTAGAGATGGGGTTTTGCCATGTTGGGCAGGCTGGTCTCAAACTACTGACCTCAGGTGATCCACCTGCCTTGGCCTCCCAAAGTGCTGGGATTACAGGTGTGAGCCACCATGCCCAGCCTGGTAACGCTATGTTTAATCATTTGTGGAGCTGACAGACAACGCTATGTTTAATCATTTGTGGAGTTGCCAGACTGTTCCCAAAGCAGCTGCACCATTTTAAATTTCCACCAGGAAGATCTGGCTTGTCGTTTTTGCATCTTTGCTGCAAAATTAGAAAAGGTGAAGACATACCTGCTCCTTATGGTGCCCTCAATCCTCCCCTTTTTCCAATTGTTTTTTTTCTTATGGAAAGAAAGAAGATGACACAGTAGCAAATGAAGGTGTTAGAGCAGTGAATAGGAAGGGCAAGATTTGGATTCTCCGTTTGTCACTCCATACGCTGTTTGATTTTGGATGCTTAACATTTCTGATTCTTGGTTTCCTTATCTGTGGAAGAGTGGCTGGGACCTGTCGTAAGATTGACATGAGGACTAAGTCAGGCAACTCATGGGAAGTGCATAGCTCAGGCCTGGCCCACAGATGATCTACAGTGAGGGCAGAGAATTCTAGGCAGGGAAGCAGACACCAGTAAAAGGGCTTTTCCATAGGGGAAAAGTATATCTCAACATCTCAGATTTTATTAGGCAGGAGCCTGCCCTTGCGTAAACCCTGGCCTTACTTTCATCATGTGTTTTTATCAGAGGAACTTGAATCCTTGTGTCACCTTTGGGTTGCTTCTCCTTACAGGTGGCTTTGTCCTTCCCATTCCTTACCTCAAGACAGGTGTCATTTGACCATTTAAGGCAGAGATGTCCTCCCTGTGGCCTCTGCCAGTGGGCGTGACTTGCCTTGCTTGGGTGGGTGTGATGCCCTCTTCCCCCATAATTGATAGAGTTTCCATGTGGACTGTGGCTCTGCTGTCACCAGAAAAAGGTGAGGTCAAGGCAGTGGTGTCCTTGCACTTCTCCCGAATAGATCTCTGTATTAGTTTTGTGGGACAGCTGTAACAAATTACCACACACTGATTGGTTTAAGAAATAGAAATATAGTCTTTCATAGTTCAAGAGTCCAGAAGTCTGAAATCAAAGTGTCAGCAGGACTGGTTCCCTCTGGAGGCTCTGTGGGAAAAACTGTCCCATACCTCTCTCCTAGCTTCTGGTGGTTGCCAGCAATTCTTGGTGTTCCTTGGTTTTGCAGGCACATCACTCAAGGCCCTGCCTTCATCTGCACATGGCCACCTTCTTTCTGTGTCTGTTTGTCCTCTTCTTAGAAGGACACCCGTTACTGGATTTAGGGCTTACCCTATGTCCAGGATAACTTCATCTCAAGATTCTTAACTAATTACATCTGTAAAGACCCTGTTTCCAAATAAGGTCACTTTCTGAAATTCTAGATGGACACGAATTTTGGAGGAACTCTTTTTGATCCAACCCAGTCTCTTTTCCACATGTGATCCTAGAAACAGTTGGAGAAGATGCCCAATACCTGACCTGTGTTCTGACTTTGCAAGCTAAGTAAGTTTGCCACTGGATTCAGATGTGATGGTGATAGTAGTTATGGTAGTGATGAAGGTGGCAGGAGGGTGGCTCCGAGGGTGATGGTGGTAGAGTTGGTGGTGGCAAGAATGGTAGTATTGGCAGTTGTGAGGGTGAGGGAGGATGGGAAAAATATGGGGAGAAGTAGGGATTTTAGAGGGGAGGTACCTTGAATGAAACACCTTGGGGAATGGGGCCTTGGTGTTCGGGAGTTCTGTGATCTCAGGCAGCCGTGCTCGAGGGTCTGCCATACAAAGATTGGACTTAATTCTCAAATGCAGACTGATAGGAGAAGACTGCCACATTGGCAGATACATAGGATTTCATCCTGGATTCTGAATTTGGTGAGCACTTTTGTTCTTCAGTGTCACTGGACAGGATGGGGTAATAGACAGAGCCCTTGTCTGAGCCTGGGAAAGCTGTCCTCCTAACTACCTGCCTTGCCTTTAACTAGCACACGAGTCATCTCATTGACTTGACTTTTCCATCCGCACAATGGGGAGGATGAACTAGAAGGTTTGCAGCATCCTACCCAGTGCTAGCATTTTAACATCTTTCCTGGGCTTTCTCCACCTTGGGGTTCCCACAGATGAGGCATCATCTGCAAACAAGCCTGTGTTCTTGGGGAGTGAAGATGGCTTACATTTTTTCATCATGGGGAATTTGAACTCTTTTAAGGAACATGATAATAGCCAGAGCTGATTTAATTTCTGTGGGCCTTTCTCATACTCATTTAAGGCTCTCCAGAGCCATTTCCTGCCTTTTCATGTATTTGTTCTGATTAAGAAATATTTGTTTTTTTTGGTGTTTGTTTTGTTTTTGTTTTCCGTGTGTGATAATGAATATCTTTAGGCCAGTGCTGTTGGAATTAAGTTTTCCCTTTAATCTCATTTTTAAAAGTAGTTTCTCTTTTCTAACCTCCCCTTACCCCACTCTGCCTTCAACACACACACAAAACACACACAGCACACACACCACACATGCACACACACACACACACCCCATTTGCTTTATCCTATTTTATAAAAATACAAACAGTGGTCCCATTCCTAGTGACCGTTTCTGATGGAAACACATTTTTTAAAAGGGAATTTTTTTAACTTAAAAAGCCAGCTCTCTGTTTAGAGGCAGGGAGGTGGAGTGCTCTTTGCAGCTCTGGTTAGTACTGGCTTTGGCCAGTTCTTACGTGTAAACAGCAATTTTCCAAACTGGAATGGGTGCTGGGGTTTTCTTTATGGAGCCAAGGGGTATGTGGAGAGCAGCGGTGTTTAGTTAAATTACAGGTCTAGATGCAGAACTTTCCAGCAATGATTTGTGAGAGCCTGAACACTCCCCACTGCCCTTTGTGCACACAGGCAAGAGCGCACACACGCACACATGCACACGGACACCTCCTGCTTCCCAGAGTGACACCTTAAACCATAAAAGGAGGGGCGCCTGCTGGGAGAGGGGGCTGTCCCCACATGGTGCAAGGCTGTCGGGTAGGTATCTGGTGTCTCTAGTGGTGGGAAGCACTCACATACCAAAATGTTATCCGCAACCTCTCCACTAAAACTCCAAGCAAAGGAAATTTAAGATCAATTTCCTAATGGATTTTGGACTGAGCTCCCTGAAACAGATGGGTAGCTCTCCATCTCAGTTCACTGTGGAGCTGAGTGGGGCCATCTGAGCATTTTGGGATACAGTGGCTGCTTCCCTGTACCCTATATGGGTACTCTACTGGTGTTAAGGCTGCAGGTTAGGAAACAGTTACCTGAAGGGCCTATCCTAGGAGGAAAACAGGTGGCTCTCTCTTCACTGGGTAAAGAGGATTTTTGTTTTTTTGTAACCCAAAAGGAGTATAGAACCCAGGGGCCTGCCTTGTCCAGCTCACTGTGTCCAGGTTTAAAGTTCCAGGGATACTGAATGGTTCCTTAGGTAAATGGAAGCCAAGACTCAAGGAGTGGGACTGGAGTTGACCCAAACACACACCCATGCATGTGCATATACATGTGTGTGCACCCTCATGTGTCCATAGAAACCTTGCATAGTATTGATGGGAATTCGAGGACCTCCATTTAGTCCCACTGAGAGTCAGGACACAACATCCCAGCCCCATCCCCTTCCTGCCCTCCTCAGTAGCCATGGAGATGGCAAGGAAACCGAGAGAAGAATGTGTGACTCTAGGGTTCTCTGCCTCCTGTGTCCCTCACCAGAATGCAAATTGTGGAGCAGGCCACAGTCCATTTGGCAGTCATGCTGGCAGCATTCTCAAAGTAAATCACTTCCATTTCCCCCAGCATGCCCCTGGCGGGAGAGGTCACTGTGCACAGCCCTGTCGCTCCCGCAGCTGTGCCCCCTTCTCCTAAAGCCGAGACACTGGTGAGCAGCTAACCAAGGGTTGCCCATGTTTCCACTGGCCTTTTCACGTTTGGAAGGTTTTGATTAAAACAGTTTCTTTCAGTGTTTGCTGAGGAGTGGGATCCATCACTGTATCTGAGCTGGTCCCTGGAGAGGATGTTTTAGTAACTTGGACACTTTGGTGCATTGTCTGGGACCTGGAATTTCTCATCCTTTTTTAAAAAAAGGTGTTTTAAAGGCTTTTTGGGGACTGTGTAGATTTGTAGCTGAATGGCTGCCTCTGTGTTTAGGGCTCTGTCTAGGCAGGTTTATGGCTATAAGGCAATGGTGGAGGGTGTATGAAGAGATATTTTCATTTCACCAGTTACTGGGGAATGAACAATCTGTTGACTTCTGTTATTTGGAATGAAGACATGTTGTTTGTTGAATTCTCTGGGACCACATGAACGTTTGGAATATAGACAGGGCTGCTGTATACCCGCCCGACTCTAAACAGTGTATAAATGAGACCGTGGGGTTCAGATTATAGTATGGCTCTCTAGAGTTTCTTCAAATTGAGAACTCTACTAGTGTATGTTGGTAGATCACGTTAGTGTTTCTTTACAGACATTTAATTACTTGGCTGGGGTAAGGGAAAAAAAGGAATGAAAAATCTAAAATTAAACTATTGGGAATCTCTGCCCATCTGAAAGCATGTAGAGATGCAGGAAAGTGTTTTTGAAATTATAGTGGAAGACAATAGGACAGTAAGAGATGCCTTTTCAAAGACACGTTTTTGTGTAATGTGTCTTTTTGCTGCGTGTTTGGTTCTGAGCTTGAAAGATGAGTCTAGTAACTGACTTTGGTCAGTTACAGTGACCATTTATTTAGCGGCTACACAGTGCCCTGCTAGACACTCGGCATACATTACTTAATTTACTCCTGATAGGAACCTTGTATGGTAGGCTAATCATTATATCTTCATTTTATAGTGGATTACATTCCACATTCTATTAGAATGTAAGCTCCAGCACCTCGCACTTAATGTATCTGTTGAATGAATACATTAGCAAAGTTAGATTAGTAAAATTTGGTGATTCATGAGTGTAGGGACAGATGTAAATCTGGAAAGGGCTTGATGGAATTTTGCCATTCAAGTGACCTTGATTTACCAGGGAGACTTAAGGAATGGGTGAGAAGGGAGATGGACAATAATGAGTGAGCATAAGAGGCCAACCAGGTCATGAGAGGTACTTGGAGCTCAGTGCTGTGCACAGTGGTGGGATCTTCATAGAATTTTTCACATGCACTATCTCATCTAATCCCCCATTCATCTGAAAAGAGGTGAAAAAACAGTCAATCCCAGCTTTAAACACATGAGCAAGCCACTGCTTGGTTCTAATGGGCAGAAGGAAGTAGGGAGTAGGTGGTATACTGAGTTGTTAGAATTATGTCCTCTTAAAACACTGTGGAACGTCCATGACAAGGATATTCAAGTTTGGGGTTAACCAGCAGGTTGTGGTGGCATGTGTCTTCTGTGGGAGCTACTAAGCTAAACAAGAGCTCCCTGGAGTCTACGAGCTCCAAGTTTGGGGTCGACCAGCAGGCTATGGTGGCATGTGTCTTCTGTGGGAGCTACTAAGCTAAAGCAAGAGCTCCCTGGAGTCTGCAAGCCTCTCTGCATCATGGCTATGATGCTTGTGGATTCATGGGAATCGGGCATTAGGTGGGACATTGGAGCCCTGGCCCAGCATCTCATGCTGCAGAAAACTCATACCTAGGAGGAAGTGAGTCCTGCCCAGGGTCACACCCAGAGTTAGACCCAGGAGCTGGATTTCCAGTGCCCTACAGCACAGCCTGCCAGTAACCACTGTGCCCCCTGGTGTCACTCACCTCAGGCTCCTGTTGAGGTGGGTTGGTTCACTCATTCACTGAGCAGATATGCCGGGAGCCTCTGTGATGACTGACCCAGGCAGCCATGGCTCCTATGCTTCAGCATCCTACATCACATCAAGTTGCAGTAGAAACAGATAACATTGTGTGTTGATTATATGCCAACAAACTGGTCAGACCCTCACCCATCAAATTCTACAATTTTGTATTGTGACAGTAAAACTAAAATGGCACATAGCCTAAACTCAGTCTTTAGAAAGAAATTTTTCTTGATTTTTGGCTCCTACATGTAAGATTTTGGTCCCCACTCTGAGCAGTTAATGTCATTGAGCTTCCTACTCCTTTGGCTTTGGAGCTGGTGGGATTTGGAAATGTGGCCACATTTTTTCACACATACATCTACAAAACATTCAGTGTTGGCTTCTATGTGCCTGACGCTGTGCCTGGCCTGGTGGAGGATTTGTAGAGGAGTCAAGAGCTTATTGTCTGGAGGAGGAAGTAACTTCACACAAGGTGGAGAGCAGTGAGTGTTAAGACAGGGATATGGAGACACTCTTAGGGGGTTTCAGAAAAGGGTGGACTAACTCCTGGCTGGATTGATAAATAACTATTTTGAATTTTGGAGAAAGGTGCTGGATCCTAGAGGAAGGTTACAACTTGCCGTAGTTAGGTTCAGGAGTGGAGAGGCACCCCAAGGAGAAGGACCTGCAGGAACAAAAGTGTAGGGATCTGGGGATTAGCTGGGCTTGACTGGGTGCAGGCTGAATCAAGATGAATCACAGGAAATCAGGAGGAGGAATCCTGGACAAAGCTTGCAGGGTGGTCTCCAGGTGCGAGGTCAGCGTCTGTGTTGCTTGCAGACGTATACCAGCACCAAGCACAAACAGCTCAGCGTAGGCAGCCTGTGCGTACTTTTGAATCGTGTGCATTTCTTATTGACAGGTTTTGTGGATGGTTTCTGGGCAGCAGTTTTTATGCATTTAGGTCTGTTTTGTTCACGTCTCTTAGCTTTAAAATAGCTTGACGTGTGATTTTTCTCTTTTTGCTAGTCCATCAGAATGAAGTTGTGTGTTGTGGCCAATGAGGTTCTGAAGTCTCTGTGTCTGTATGAAACTCAAGCTTTTAGGTTGCCATCTGAATGCCTGAGATATGCAGAGTGACTGTCTCTAGCATCCTTAGACATCTAAATGCCCGCACCATGCAGCTTGAATATATCTAAAATTGCCTTCCTAGAGAAATGTGGAGAGCAGATTGTTTCAGCAGCCTCTTGAGCCCTGCTTTAGATAACCTGGTTAACCCATGCCTTTCTCTTGTCATTTCTTGCAGATGGTCACAAGAACAAAGAAAATATTTGTAGGCGGGTTATCTGCGAACACAGTAGTGGAAGATGTAAAGCAATATTTCGAGCAGTTTGGCAAGGTAAGCGGTGGATGGGGTTGGATGGCACATGCCAGAAGTAGCCTCATCAGTCCTAAGAAGAGGCTACCGTGGCCCCCGCCCCTGCTACAGCTGTGTCCTCAAGAACCTTGTCCTTGAACATGGCCATCAAGATTTAAGTGAAATTCAGCAGAAGCTGAGATGGAAGAGTCTGGCTTGCATTTGGTGTGATGTCCCACGTGCTGGCAGGAGCAGACAGAGTGGCCTTTTAGTGCAGTTTTGTGGGCATTTGCTGGCCACATGGGGCCTGGGCTGGGAGCTGGTGGTGACGGCAGCTGGGGAGGGATGTGGGGCTGTGACTCGCAGGGCAGGAGCTCCCATGGAAGCTGCTAGAGGCATGCAGGTTGGTGCTGGGCTTCTCCCTTCTGTGCCTGTTTGGAAAATGCATTGAGAGCTGAGACTCCCTGGGGCCCTTTGCAGCTGAACCCTCCCCTGTCAAATGCCCAAGGAGACTCGGAAACGATGCGTGGCCTGTACCTGTCAGCATTCTCTGACCTGAATGTCTGTGAGACAGCAGTAAAATTACCCGCTGGGCTCTGCTTCTGGAACAGGCTGGGACCAACCCAAGAGCCCCAACAGCAGCCAGGAAACAGAGTGTGAGAAGGTGTGTGTATGATAGAGAGTCAGACCGACAGATAGGACATGTCACCGTGGGTGAGGTGTTTAATTCGGCCTCTTTCTAGTGGGTGAAGGGAGATGGTGCCTTGAGAGTGGGTTCTTGCTGAGGATGACACATTCCTCAGATGGCCCTGTTGCCTTAGGAGGGCTGACCCTTGTTGGCTTTTGTGTATACCACCCTCCTCTGGCCCCTGTGGAAATGGCAGGTTCAAGGAGGCTGCATCCTGCATCTTTGAGTAATTGTGGACATCGCGTGGGAGCCCAGGTCTGGGACAGTCTCCTCCTGACAGTTTTGGGTCTTCCCTGCTGAAGGGCTGACGTGGGAGAGAGCTGCTGAGGCGTCCTGAGAAGACACAGTGCCTGTGCTAAGCTCCATCACTTGTTTCCTCCCACGATGGGTATCGTGCTTGCCATGGGTACAAAGGCACAGCCACCCACTGGCCAGGCTGAAGGTTCTGTGCTGTTGGTTTGCCCAGGGTGATAGGCAGCTATGACCCTGTCCCCAGGTGTTTCTGTTTGTGAACTACTGTCTGGGATGAGGGCCATGACCTTTATTCAGCCTCAAAATGGAGATGTTCTTGTCTCTGGTATTAATTTCTGCCCGGATAGGAGACCGTGCAACAAAGAGAAGCCAGCCTCCTCCAGCCCAGCCTTGCATTCTGAGTGGCTCTGAGCTGCCCTTCCAGGTTGGTTTTGAAAAGGCCTCCCCCATGGCCCTTTCTGGTATTGTCAGCTGGGGATGGATTCATTCTGGCTGGGTCTAAAGAATAGCCAAGTGTGTTGATGACTGTGTACGTTATAGCACTTCTCTCTTCCAGACTGATTTAAAGCAGTAAGGGGGATTTGTCCATCACCCAGCCCCACCCTGCCTAGGGAGAGGGATTGGAAATAATTAAATGAGACAGGTCCGGCTTGCATAATGGAAAGCTCTGGAGGGTGAGCCCTCTTTGCTATCTTTCTGCTTTTAAAACAAGTCCAGGGGTAGTGTTTGCAAACATGAAGTGGGATTTCTTTTTCGAGCCATAACCTGCCTTGGAATCTCATGGGCCTATTTGTGTCAGAAAAGTCGGTGCTGCCCAGATGGGCTTTTAGAGTATTCCAGACAGGCTTCTACTTGCCAACACATAGCACATCTCTGCACGTCCCCAACCCTTGGTTTCTTTCTGTCTCTCTCTCTCTCTTTCTTCCTTTCTATATTTCTGTTTCTCTCTCTGTTGTTTTTCATTAACACTTATCATTGTGACCCAGTATGCCTCCAGTAAGACACACTGCAAGCTTTGGCCATGCCCACAGTGGCCACCATTGCTGCCCTTAGAACAGTTGTCCTTTTGTCTGAGAAGCAGTCACAAACCATCTTCCCTGGCATGGCACTCGCCGGGTCTGAAGCTGCCCAGTTAATTTTGCAGTAATGTTTGTGGACTCTGGCAGGATGTGCAGACTTATCAAGTGTTTTATTAAAAGACCAAAGAGGCTTTTGAATGTATCAAAGCCATAATGCTCTTCAATGCTCATATTTTAGTAGCTTTTTTTCATACATAGGTTCTGTGCATTATTTGTGTCTGTCTGCAGAATAGCTTGTTTCTCATTTGGCTGGTGGCTTGTGTTACTGTGTGTGTCCCCTTGGGCAGGACTCACCACCTCTCAGGATTCTGGCATAACTTATTTGAATCCAGAATGATCAAAGTCAGGGAGACTCTGCTGCTGGGCCTTGGGAGCACTACAATGAGTAAATCCAGTGGTTGTGAAAGGAGGTAACAGGTAAATTGACAGACTGCCTCTCCCCTTCGGTACTTTATATTCTGGTTGAAGGAAACAGAATGAATGTGCACACACACACACACACACACACACTTGCATGAAGTATATTCACACACATGTGTACACCCCCTGTGCACACACATTTCTAACTGTGTGAAATTGTTTTTGACTCTCTTTAACCAACTGCAATTTAATGAGGTGTATGCGAGTGCAAAGTGTGGGATACTAGGCCAGGCCATTTACTCACATTATCTCATTTAATTTTTCTCTGGGGGGGCTGGTAGTGGTATTCTCCATGTTGTAGACTGTTAAGTGGGGTCTTGGTGGGATTGTCTCTTGGACTCAAGGTCACAGCCCTCCAGGAGGTAGAGCTGGGTGTGGACTCCCCCTCCAGGCTTGTCTGATAACAGCATCTGAACTCTGCGCCCTGTTCCAACTGCTGATCAGTCCCCAAGATGGACTGACGATGGGCAAGATGCAAAGGACAGGAAGATATTGTGCCCTTCAGTGTGCCCTGGAGTGCTGGGGACCTGGACATTCATCACCTCATTTTACCTGTGCAGCAGATATTGGTATCCTCCAGTCTATTTGGCGAAGGTAGACAGTCAGGGCCAGGGAGGCTGAGTGTCAGCAGAGGTCACCCAGGTAAGACAGTGTAAGAGCCAGAATTCACACCCTACTTCCTTTTCCTCCAAGTCTAGAACTTTCCTTTCACAGCTTCCATGCAAGGTGTACCACTCTCTTTTTAGGTCTCCTTGCCGTCATTCCTCTCTCCTCTCCCTCATCCCATCCTGCCTGAGGTGGCAGCTTCTCCCAACTGTTTATTTCAGGTGGCAATCAAGATGGGTAAGACTGCTATCAAGGGGCTGAGCTAAGGGAGTTTAAATATGTCATTACTATAAGTGGAGTGGGTACAGAATGACACACCGGGAGCTTTAAATAACTTAAATTGGAGGCTTGTAAACCCTCTTGTGTTTTTCTTCCACCTTCCTCTCAGAAAATACACCCCCCTCTCCCCAAGGTTAGAGATGTTGTTACTTGTTTATATTTAAGATCAGGTCACGAAGCGTGGCCACTGGCATAAGGACTCTGCCAACTGAGGTTAACAGCTAACAGGTTGGCAGAATCCACACGTCACCATGAGCTACCCAGGGGTGAGGATGGCATTCCCACTCCTGGGTAGCTGTTCCGGGGTTGTCTGTCCTTGGAGAAGGGCAAGGCAGCAGATACTCCAGGGCTTCATGCTGGGCCTAACAGTGGACTGACCTCCCTGGGACAGCCTGACAGGTTGTTCCTTTGCTGGCCTCGGCTTCTCTTCTCAAGGAAGGGGTTGGAAAACTTAAAAAGGGCCAGATATTAAATATTTGCAGCTTTGCAATCCATGTAGTCCTTGTTGCAGCTACTCACTTCTGCTCTTGTAGGATGAAAGCAGCCATCACCAGCAGGTAAACAGATGCATGTAGTTGTGTGCCAATAAAACTTTATTTACAAAAACAGGTGATGAACCAGATTTGGTCTGTGGACCATAGTTTGCTGACCCCTGGACTGAATTATTCCTATGTTAGTTTTAAGCTTGAAAAGTCAGTAATGTAGAAAGTATTCAAACATTAATAGGATGGATAGATTATAATCTAAGGTATCTATAGGCTATAACCAAAATAATACGTTGTCAGTAGTAATAAGCATGGTATATAATCAGCAGTCTAAACCATGTTAGAGTTTATTTTGGGCCTTCATGACGCAGGGACAGTGAAGGGATTCTTTATTTGGAAAAAGCCACTATTTATAAACTGGAACTTCATCCTATGAGTAAGAGCCAGAAAAACTGTTATAGTATTTCCATCTCCCTATTTCACCAGCTAGATGTAATTAATGAAACTCGGAATTTTTGAGGTCCAGGTTTTACTATGAAGATCCTTTTACTGTGCGCTGTTTCTGAATTGGAGTTACTGGTGCTAAGCTTTCTAATGCATTTTACAATGTGCTTCTCAAGGGTGTCAAGTGAGATGGTTGGCAGATCTATTATGTAGGTGATGAGGCTGATGTTGAGAAAGGTGAGGAAGTTCTCCAAGATCACTCAGCCCATGCTGAGGAGAGCCTGGATAGTCACTTGTTTGTGCACAACCTACCCTTTGCCTCTTTTTACTGTTTATAAAGCCCCACCTCCCACTTTACCACCAAGCAGCATCTTTCTCAGAAGGAGCAGGTTTTGTTCATTTGTCAAAAACGTTGATATACAGTAATTTGTTTTACTGCCCTGGGTTTCTTAGTGGACGTTATCTGTGTTCCTGATTCCATACACACAGGAATGATGTATATAGGCCATTCTAAAAAATGGCAGGTAAATGATGCTCCAGATATGCCCGTGTAGACCCTGGCGACGAGGCGGCCTGTTCTGCACTGTTCTCCCGGCAGAGCCACCCGGAAGAGCCCAGCCTGGTAATTAAAATGCACTGGATCAAAGAAACTCCACACACACGGGCTTCCTCCTTCTCCCCTTCAGGCCCCTCCTTCAAGTACCGGTTTCTTAAATTCTCACTTATAGGATTTTGGAGATCAAAAAGAGGCCTTTAAACTTAATGAATTCTCGGCTTCGTCCCGGATGGAGCGGTTCCGCACCTTTCAGCTGTTCCCGGCAATGATAGGGCAGCTCAGTGCCGAGCTCGCTAGGTAATTCTCGCTTTCTAGAACTCCTGTGAAAGCAAAGCAGCCCGCATTTGGAGGCTTCCAATTATACTTCACATGGTGAACTGTGTAATTAGTTTGGAAGACTTATGCTTAGTCATTGGTTTATCCTAATCGGCTTTGGCTTTCCCCAACAACAAAGTGAGCTTATTTTGCTAAGCTGAAACGACTCTGCACCCTTTGTTCCTGCCTTTTATTGTCTCATTCCTTTCATTCTGTGTTACTGCCAAAGTTCTGTTTCATTAGGCCTACAAGTCATTTCCAATTCAGCGGGCTGCTACAATCCAGCCTTTATCACGGGCTGCTCTGGTTCCCATGTCCCTTCTGGGCCAGTGCCTGAGTTTGTGGTTTGACATGAGGGCTTTAACCCCTTCCTGTGCCAGCCCCTCACTGTGGTGGCCGGGAAGAAAAGGCCTTCCAGGAACCGGCGTGGAAAGTTACAGCTCTTGAGGTCTCGTCAAAGTGGGAGATCGCTGTGGAAACCAGGTGAAAGGGTCCTTGGAGCCCTTTGTGTCGGATTGGGGTTGTGTGGGGGCCCATAAAAGTTAACTTGAGCTCTGGAGAATGGTGTGTGAAAGCTTTTGGGGGGAAGAAAAAAAGAAAACAAGAGTGAATTGTTTTTTTAATGTAATGAGACCTTCCCATTTATCCGGCCAGCGTGGGCGATTGTCGGTGAGTGAGGCCCGAGGAAGCGCTGGGTGCCTGTGATCCCCCAGCTCCGGGGTTTTCTGTGCAGGTGCGAAGCTGCGTTCATGGCCCCCACTCAGACACCCCTTTTGATACTGTATGTGTGAGGAGAGTCATACCTGGAATAAAAGTCTCATAAAGCCCTTTGAAATTTAAAAGGCACGAGATCTGTGAGAAGATAAATAAGCCTGAGAGTGGACTGTGATCCTCAGGTAGTGTTTTCTTGCTTTAAATGTGCGTCGTAGATAAACAGACCTCTGTGCTGTGTGGTTCTCTCAGAGGAGGCTTGGAAAACAAAAGTCTTGTGTGTCCTTTGTGGACATCTGAGCTCCCGTGAGGCTTTGTCCTCTGAAGTGGTTCATGTAGGTGGGTCGCCCAGGGAGTGGTCAGCCTCCCGGGCCTCACCCTGTCCTCTGCTCCACCTTTTTCTGGAGAGCCTGGGTGTTGCCCTTCAGACCTTCATTGTAGGCTGGACCAGGAAGGACCATGCGCACGCTCTTCCCTGGCTGAAGGCTACTTTTGTGTTTAAATTTTCTTCCTCTAATAGCCCAGAACAAAGCCAACACTGTCCCCATGTTTTATTAATCTTCTGCCTGGTTTGTGTCAGCATCTCCCTCTGGAAGTGTGTCATAAGGGGAGGGGACTTTATTTGCCCCCTGACCCCTGGCCGAGCTGCTCAGTGGGAAACAGCACAGTGAGTAGACAGGAGAATCCTGCTTCCTCTGCCTCCTCCACCTTCTAGGCCAGGTGGCAGAGGCAAACAAACCTTACCCACGAGTAATATGATCCTGGGGCTTTGCAGGTAAACCCTCCTGCTAAACAACTTTGTGTTTTCCTGATGAACTTTTCCTCCGTAGACTGATTTCGGCTGAAGCCAGTAAGGTTGTCGAGTTCTAAAGATTGAGCACCCTAACGTTACTTCTCTTAAATTTTCGTATTTTTGCTTCAAAAAGGAGATTCTGAAATAGTGGGTTTCTAGGAAAACTTCCCATTTCCCTCTTAGTATATAAAATATAGCCAGCTGTTGTTAGGCAAAGGCATCAGACATTATTATTGCTCGTTAACAGTGTTTTAAAATATACAAATAGAAAACTAGGATGCCTTCTGGGTAGCAAGCTGGGAAAACTTTGAGATTATGCTAATCAAATGCCATGTGCATTTGCAGAGTAGGTAGAGGAACAAGGCTGAATAGAAGAACAAGGCTCAAACTTCAGCTTTGCTGTTTGACCACATTTCCTGGTATGATTTAGCTGTATTTACTTTTTCTGCTGCGGCAAGGAGAGGAGAGCCAGTGGTAGGGGAGCCCTTGGGCACAAAGGAGTTAATGAGCCCTGGGTGGGTAGCGACGGGGGGCCGGTATGAAGTACTTCCACCAGCTCACCTTCCCAGAGTCCTCCTGGGCCCTCTGAAGATGTCACTTACAATGGAGTTGTTAGTATGAGAAAATAAAGCCTTTTTCTCCCTAGATGTAGTTCAGTGGGAACTGAAAGTGTACCAGAAATCATGGTTCAAGCTTGTGCCAGTGGGTGCAAGGGGTGGTTCTTATGGAGGAGAAAGCGCAGTTCATTTAGACTTGGCATTGAAATCGAACTCTGTTGTTCGGTGGAGTGAACATTGATATGGAGATTCCCACCCGCCCCCCACCTCAGTAGGATACCCCCTTACACAGGTCCTGTATGCTTTTCTTTTTCTTCCATTTTCTTTCTTTATTTTCTTCTTTTGTCCTCTTAGAAATAGTCTCTCTGTAGACTGGCCAGATTTGTCAAGTTACCACCCTCTAAATTTTTACAGCTCCGTATATTCAGACTTGGTATTTGTGAATTAGCTAAAAGTGGGCTGCCAATCTGTACTTTATTTACATTCGAAGCCATATTAGTGAGAGCCCCAGAAAAAAATGTTAATATGCAGGAAGAGGCAAAAGGGTTGAGTTTCTGACTGTTGCTAACCTCACCACTGCCTTTAAAACCAATCATGAGGCACACGGCTGATATTTAATAGCTTTTAGCTGATTATTTTTCTTCTCCTCCTCTTTCTTTTCTATCCAAGTTGACCTGGGTGTACTTGAGTGGAAATGAAGTCATCCAAATGCTGAATTAGAATAATCACAGGCCTCTAAGAATGAAATAGAAGCAGAGATTAAATGGCGGAGGGAAAGCTGGCATTAATAAGGACCAGGAAAACTTTGCATAAAATAAATAGGAGATGGAATAGATTGAATTTGTATATGCTGCTTCCATTTCTTCCTCCATTTTGTGTTGTCTTCCTAAGTCGAGTTACTGGCAAAGTGGGATTTGATTTGCCACAAGGCCACATACCTTCTGCAGCCTAGGTGATGGGCCTTTCTTCTTTGTGGGATGTTTGTGTGACCATTGATGTTTCCAGGAAGGAAGAATCTGATGGAGGGGCTGTTACCATGAAATGTTGATAATTACTTGGTACAAGTAGTGTGTGGGAGACAGATGAAAGAGTGTGGGGTACAGGCACGGTCGCTCACGCCTGTAATCCCAGCACTTTGGGAGGCCAAGGCGGGCGAATCATGAGGTCAGGAGTTCGAGACCAGCCTGGCCAACATGGTGAAACCCCGTCTCTACTAAAAATACAAAAAATTAACTGAGCGTGGTGGTGGGCACCTGTAATCCCAGCTACTCGGGAGGTTGGGGCAGGAGAATCTCTTGAACCCAGGAGGTGGAGGTTGCAGTGAGCCGAGATTGTGCCACTGCCCTCCAGCCTGGGTGACAGTGTGAGACTCTGTCTCCAAAAAAAAAAAAAAAAATGGGGAGTATGGGAGCCAGTGCACAACAGGCCAACTTAATATTATGATGATTCCTCCTCGTAGGGAGAAGACCTGGGCAGGATGCAGGTAGGGTGACTGGTTGTCTGGGTTTGCCTGTGAGTAAGGGGGTTTCTAGGAACTTGGGCCTTGCAAACTAGAATGAACTGGTCACCTTCAAGCAGAGTTTGGAGAAGTCAAGACACTTGGCCTGACACTCTAAAAGGGTCAACATCTTCCTTGACCACCTCCAAGGAGATTTAAATACTCCTTCCTGCGTGCTCCAGAACACTAACTTCATACCTGTTTACATTCTGCCTTCATTTAATCCAGCTGCTGGGTAAACAGCCAGCATGGGGCCTTGCATGAGCACAGGCAAGTGTTAAATGAGCAAGTGGCTGCTGAAGGCAGGTCAGACAGACCCACAGTCTGTCTGTCTGTGCACCCCTCTGGGCTTCTATTTGGGGATTATTTCTGTGTCTCTTGAAAAAAAAAATTCTGCCCCAATGTAGTGAAAAGTGAGCTTCTTGTAGTTAAAGAGCAAAATAAGGATTTAATTAAATTAAAAAAAAAAAGAAAAGAAAACCCAGCAGAGTGGTTTGTTTACAGGAAGTCGTTTTTAGGTGGTCTGTTATAGAAGATGTAATTTGTGAAAGTAGATTAGTTGTAAATTAGAGATTTTGGGTTGTCGAGGTCGCTAACCATCTTTTATAATTGGCGGCAGAGGTAAATATTTTCAGATTTGCTTATAGAGTGTTAGTATTGACAAAACAATTTAAGGTGTTTTTCACTTAAGGAAAAATAAGTGAGAGTATGGAATGATCAGAGATGGGCTTCCTGATCTTATTCCCAGCTTTCTTATGGAATGACAAGGGTGTGGAAAGCAACAGGGAGATGAAATGCTGGAGTAGTTTGCAAGGGAGCTTGCAGATTCTCTGATAGGGAAACAGATTTATTTGTTTATTTATTTTATTTTACTTATTTATTTAGAGACAGGGTCTCACTATGGTTTCCCAGGC
Source organism: Gorilla gorilla gorilla (assembly GCF_029281585.2). NCBI lineage: Eukaryota > Metazoa > Chordata > Mammalia > Primates > Hominidae > Gorilla > Gorilla gorilla. Next base: position 34,646,340 of record NC_073228.2, on the reverse strand, counting down.
TGGAGTGCAGCAGCATGATTTCAGCTCACTGCAGCCTCAGTCTCTGGGGCTCAGGTAATTCCCCAACCTCAGCCTCCCAAGTAGCTAGGACTACAGGTATGCACCACCATGCCTGGCTAATTTTTTTGTATTTTTAGTAGAGACAGGGTTTCACTGTGTTGCCGAGGCTGGTCTCAAACTCCTGGAGTCAAGTGATCTGCCTGCCCCAGCCTCCCAGTGTTGGGATTACAGGCGTGAGCCACCACACTCGGCCGATTTTTATTCTTTAATAAGAGCAACCCATTTCTTTTATCAACAGACTTGTTTTCTTAGCAAAAAGGGAGGACGTATTGATGTCACTGCTTTCCATTCAACTAAGTTGGTATTTGTGTTCAGATTTAGGGATTCCTGTTTGCCCGAACCGTTCATGTATCTTTTACCTTGTAATTGTCCCAACAGCCCTGTGAGGTAGGATAATTATCCCTATTTTAAAATTAGGTAAGGAAGACTAGGAGAGCATAAATGACTATGTAAGACCCCTCAGCCCAACAGCAGTGGGGCCCAAGGTTCAAATCTAGACTTCCTGGGTGAGGACTCTGGGTTTGTTGTTAAACTTAAGCTGTTTATCCTGAGGTGATCTTCTTTGGGGTGGCCCTGACCAGTTGTTTGTAGTGCCATAGAGTTACTATGGTATGGCCGGGCGCAGTGATTCATACCTGTAATCCCAGCACTTTGGGAGGCTGAGGCGGGTGGATCATGAAGTTAGGAGTTTCAGACCAGCCTGGCCAACATGGTGAAACCCTGTCTCTACTAAAAATACAAAAATTAGCAGGGTGTGGTGGCGGGTGCTTGTAATCCCAGCTACTCAGAAGGCTGAGGCAGGAGAATTGCTTGAACCTGGGAGGCAGAGGTTGCAGTGAGCCAAGATCACACCATTGCACTCCAGCCTGGGTGACAAAGCAAGACTGCGTCTGGGGGCGGGGGGCAGGGGGAAGAATCACTATGGTACATCTTTGAGGAAGGTCACTCTGACACCCAGGCTAGAGTACAGTGGTGCGACCTCGGCTCACTGCAACCTCTGCCTCCCAAGTTCAAGCAATTCTCCTGCCTCAGCTTCCTAAGTAGCTGGGTTTACAGGCGTGTGCCACCACACCTGAATAATTTTTGTATTTTTAGTAGAGACAGGGTTTCGCCATGTTAGCCAGGCTGGTCTCGGACTCCAGACCTCAAGTGATCTGCCTACCTCAGCCTCCCAAAGTGCTGGGATTACAGGTGTGAGCTACCGCACCTGGCCAGTTTGTCTAAAATATTTTATATTAGAACAAATATTATGGCACAGAATGCAATATTTGCATAATTCTTTTTTGAAACACTGTGATACTTGCAGACACTTCAGCATCGCTTCTGGCTGCATCAGTTCCTGGTCATTCTGGGCTGTCCCTTAACGTACTTTGCCTTTAGGAGGAGTACATAGGTAGAAAAGTTGAGAATCTCTATTGTTTACTCCTTAGTATAGGGGCTGGCAAACTTTTTCTGCAAAAGGCCAGATAATAACTATTTTTAGTTTTGTGGCCCAGATGGTCTCCTAGAACCATTCAGTTCTGCCATGCTATCACAATGACAGCCAAAGACAATATGAAAATGAATGGTTGTGGCTATATTCCAATAAAACTTTATTTACAAAAGTCAGGAGGCTGCTGGTTTTGGCCCTCAGACTGTATAGTTTTCATACCCTCCTGGCTGAGCATATTGCCTGCTAATAAGAGCATAGGTTGTTTACACTCAGTCTGTCTGGTATTAGACCCAGCTCATCTGTTTACTAGCTTGGTAACCTTGGGCAGGTCATTTAACTTCTTCCCACCTCACTTTCTTTATCTGTAAAATGGGGATAATGATGGTCTTTAACCCATAGGGTTGTCATGAGGATTAAATGAGCTAATGCACACATAGTTGTTAGCATCCTGCTAAGAAACAGAGTGAGCACTTAACAAATGTTAGAAACATGAGCTGGTGGTGTTATTTTCGACGTTGGAGACTCAGGTCCTCTGAGACTCTGGAGTTTCCACTTTAGTCCTGTCTAGCAGTAGGCTTGCTAGTGCAACAGCCTTTATATACACACACACACACACTCTCTCTCTCTCTCTCTGTCTGTCTCCTTCTCTCATTCATCTTTTCCATCTGTCCTGTGGGGGAGCTTACCACTCAATTCTTCTACCCACCCTGGCAATGATGCAAACTAAAAAGCCCTTCCTGCATCTTCTGAGCATAAAGACGACGATTCAGTTTTATGTAATTTTGGTGGGATGTACCTCGAGTTCCATCCGGCTACCCCGCTGCTTCCAGTTTGTGGAACTGACTTGCCGGTTGCCCTGGCTTTGATGAAAGAGTTGAACCGATGTAGGCCCAAAGAGAGTTCTTCTGGGTGGATCCTTCTGATGAACACTCTTTACATTTCTTTCTCGAATAATTAAACTTTTTTTGGTAACGGATGCTGCCTGGAAATTGTCCCAGTATCATTTGGCTGATGTTTGTTAAAATATCTTTATATATATTGATCCACTAATCTGTTTATTGCATTTATTTTGCCTCCTGGGAGAGCTTTTCAGATCCTCATTTAAGTTTTTCTTTCCTTTTCCTTTACATATGATTCTAATAAGCTTGGTTTTCTGGCTTCTTTTAAATTTATAGCAAATATTAAGGGGTGGAAAGATGTTAATAAACTCAGTGTAAAGCGAGAGGGAGAAAACCTATAAAAACAAAGAGGCTTCGATCTTGAAAAGCTCCGCAATGTAGGACTGTTTAGTGCAGGGAAACAGTCATCCTTCCTCATTAGGCCCACAAGGCATTGCATCTACAGCCTCACGCATCATTCATTTGTTCGTTGATTCATTCAGCAGACCTTGATTACCTTGAATGCCAGGTACCGAGCTAGGAGCCAGGAGCACCTTGGTGAGTGGAACAGACAAGATCCTTGCTTACTTGTAGCTTAACAAGCATGGGGTGTGGGTGGCGGAGGACCAGCCAAAAGCAAGCAAGGAAATAATAAAAATAATTACAGATTGTGTCATCAAGGAAAGAAACCAGGAGCTGAGAGAATCCATAATGGGAATACGGAAGAGGGAATCTTGGCTTATCAAGAAGTCAGATATGTGTAGTCTCTTTGCCTTGACCTGACTGTAAATTCCACCAAGTGGGGCTGGGTCTGTTTACTCACCCTGTAGCACCAGGACTGGCCTATGGCCTGGGCAGTAGTTGGTGCTCAGTAAACAGTGGTGGAATGAATGGATCCTCTGTATCGGAGGGCAGGGAAGTTCCAGTCATTGGAGAAGGAGTTTCAAAGGGTAAAATTAGGATTTTTTTTTTTTTTTTTGAGACAGAGTTTCACTCTTGTTGCCCAAGCTGGAGTGCAGTGGTACAATCTTGGCTCACTGCAGCCTCTGCCTCCCGGGTTCAAGCAACTCTCCCGCCTCAGCCTCCCAAGTAGCTGGGATTATAGGCGCCTGTCATCACGCTTGGCTAATTTTTTGTATTTTTTGTAGAGATGATGTTTCGCCATGGTGGCCAGGCTGGTCTCAAACTCCTGGCCTTAAAAGGAGGCGAGCATCTGCCCGTGTTGGCCTCCCAAAATGCTAGGATTACAGGCATGAGCCACCCTGCCCAGCCAGGATTTTTCTTTTTAAAATGGGGCATTAAGAGAGTATATTCCATTATCTGGAGCATTTCCTTATGTGAAACCCATTATTACCCTGCATCCTAGGATCCCTTAGCTATTTCCAACCCGCAGCAAAAGCTTAATAGAACTAAGGGAATATCTGGGCAGGGTGAGCTGGTCAGCAATGCCCTTTTCAGAGTCGGTAGATTCTCAGGCAGGTTTTGGCATAGAGGGTAGACACAGAGAAGGGAAGGATGTCAGGAGGGTAAAAATTGGGATATGCAACTCTGTTTCATCTTCTCTCCTTCTCTTCTTTCTGTCTTTGGTCTAAGAAAAGCAGTAGACTTGCTGCTTGGGAGGTACCAGGGTAGGTCAGTGACTTTGAAAAGCTGGTGAGACGGTGAGAGCGTTGACTCATCTAGGCTCATAGATGTTATGGATCCTCTGGGCACCAGGGATGGGGGTACTTGGATGGGCATCGGGCAGTTTCTCTCCCAGACTTGCCGTCTTGTGATCAGCCAGGCTGGGGAATGAAAATGGGTCCAACAACATTAAGCCACAGCACAGTCCTCCCTGATGTTGAGAAATCTGGCTGTGGACACGGAGAATGTGTTTGTGGGTACATTTTTGCCTCTTGAATGAACCGAAGATGCCGTTGGCATTTACTGCCAGACTGTCGGGAATTATGTGGGGTTATGGGGGGATTATGTGGGGTGAAGTTGAACAATTCTCAACTTTGGAATTGGGCAGACCTGAGCTTGAATCCAGATCATTTGCTGTTAGCATTGTGACCCTGGGCTATTGATTCAACTGTCTCCTGAGCCTGGTTTCTCATCTGTTAAGCGGGCATACAATTTCATTTACAATGGGGTTGTAAGAATGAAAAGATACACATTTGCCTAGGGTCTGGCACATGGGTATTTAATGATAGTCTCCCCTGCCTGCATTCCCTTTCTGCTCCCCATTCCCCCCAACATCCCGTGTTTCTGAACCCCCAAATTGCTGACTTTCACCAGGTTCACTCCCTCTGATAAACTCCCTCCCTTAATCTGCACAAAGCCCTCTCTGTGTGCCAAATGGACGGTTTTTGGACCAGTTTCTTAGTTGCTCCCAGCCTCTGCCCCCATCCCTCCACAGCTATCCCTCTGACAAATCCGGAACCATGGAAGTCCTCATTCTGAGATCCTCCTAGATTTAACCCAGCTGGAGTTAGTGTTGGGGGAGGCTAAGTGGAGGATTTGGCTTTTTTTCCTCTTATGCTAATGAAGTGAATATGGCAAGGAGTCACAATATTTTCTTTCCAGGCAAAGAAATGTTGTAGTAGGAGAAACAGCATGCAGGGGAAGCAAATGTGATCTCACTGGATTCTCTCAAGGGAGGAATAGGACAAATTGTCAGCTTCTGTTGAGAAGATAATACTCTCACTATGATAAATGCCAAGTTTCTATTGAAAACCACCATCTTAATGGTGGTGTCCCCAAGCACTCAGTGCTTGCCTGGCAGCCGAGACCAGAGGAGAAGCAGAGGAAAGCAGATATTTGTAGGGGGTTGTTTGTTTGCAATGAGAAATCAGTTCAAAGCAAAGGAGATGGTGCATTAAAAATGTTCTTTTAAGGCAGCTTTAAAAAGCTAACTGGAGTGCTCCAGTGTGGCCTGATCTTAAAACACACCTATGGGGAGACTTCCACCCTCAATAAATATTTCCTGCATATGACTTGAATTAAAGGAGGCACATGGGGCTGGAAGCCGCCTGAAATAATTTTCCCTCCCATAGGAAGCAGCCGCTGTAATTCACTTGCAAGTTATTTCAAAAGGCCTGTTCTGATAGAAATTGCTGCCTTCTCGTGGACTGGGATTTTTCTCGTACTATCTGTGACATCCCTTCTTGACAAGGGTGTGTCCGCCCATATTTTACAATGCACCACTCCCCCAAAGAGCGTCTCAGTTTGTTGTTGCCCTTTTTGGGGGTGCTTATGCTGGTTTCTCTTAGACACCTGAGTGTGGCTGATCTGCCTCACAGCCTACACTCAGGGAGACCTTCAGGTTAGTTAAGGGAGTTCCTGGGGTTGGGGGGCTGGACGACAGTACATTCAGGAGCTCTAAGAATGCTGGTGATCATGGGAACAGCTAGAAGGGGAGGAAGAAGGTCTCTTATCAGCTGCTGTTGAAAGGTCCTAAGGTGGTTGTGCTTGTCCAACCATCCTTGCATTCAGGAACCCAATCTAGGTATTAAGCACCATGATGGGGCCACAGAGATGGGTGAGGTGGGGTGCCCATCCATGTGGGGCTTGTGGTCAAGGAGCAGAGATGGTGGTAAGCAGAATCGCAGTGTGGTATAGCAAATGGAGAGCCTGCCAGTGTCACTGTGAGGTGGGGACGGTGGTTGCTGCTGTGGAGCTCCTCTCCCAGGCCTCCCATCCTTTCCCTCAGCTGACTCGGCTGTTCCCCATGGTGGCCGTTGGCAGATCATGTCTTCATGTGCCTCAATGCCAGCCTGAGCATTGACCTGGAAAAGGTGCTTGACAGACATTTATTCTGGGCTCCATAAAGGACCAGTGTTGCCATGGTAGGTGGAGGAGAGGAGGAAGACCAGAGTGTGACTTGCTCCACACACCCCTGGATATCACAGTCCTGCCCCTGCCCATTTTGGAAAGAACCAAATGGAGAGGGCTCACTTCCGTGGACCTGAAATAGTGAGTTGGACTTTGTCATCAGCTGCAGAGCAAGGAGGGAGGCAGTTTACATCTGGATGCCTGCATTCACCTTGCCCAGAGATGCTGACTGCTGAGGATGCGCCTCAGGGCTTAACAGATGCTCCCCTTCTTGCCATGTTCAGTCTCCTCCCTGAGATCTTACCCCTCAACCCCCAAGAAGCCACAAGGCAGGTCTGCTTGTTTGACCCATGAGTGGAACAGTAGATGTGATCTTTTCAATGTGAAAGAACCTCAGCGAACATTAGTCAGGGTGTCTCAGTTATAATTCAGTCTCATTATTGCTTCCCGGATGTGATTAACCTGGGATCTGCTCATGAAGGGATTTGGCAGCCCAAGGAAATGGACAAAGATGATGGATCAGGTGCACCTGGGACAGAATGACAGCTGAAGTCAGTGGTTTTCTGCTAAACCCATAACTTAACCACTGGTTGAAAGTCTGTATCAGGTGTCCCAAATCAAATGTATTGATTCTAGATGCCTTTTTGTAAGGAGGCAATAAAAAGAAATACCATTTATTTTCACAATTGTTGCATCCTCCTTGTGTCTAGGAATTACAGAGTCATTGTTATTATTCCTCCTCTCATTCGTAGCTCCAAGTACATAGAGAGCAGGGCTTGACAAACTTTGTCTGTAAAGGGTCAGATACCAAATATTTTAGACTCTGTGGGCCATACGGTCTCTGTCCCTGCTACTCAGTTCTGCTGTTGTAGCACAAAAGCAGCCATAGACAATATGTAAATGAATGAGTGTGGCTGTGTTCCAATTCCACTTTTATTTACAAAAACAGGCAGCAGGCCTGTGGGCCATAAGTTGCTATCCCCTGCTATAGATAGTCCTAGTCGTCAACTTGACGTCTCAAAGAAAGCAGCGATTTCATAGAACTGAGGATATTTTCAGGATCAGTAATAAACTTTAGGGGCATGGCTATGCTCATTTGAAATAGTCATCCTTTTAATGTAGGCACACGTCAGAAAGGTACATTGTATTGTCTGATGCCATCCCTCCAAGATATTTGGAAAAATCTTTTGGAGTAAGTAGCTGCAAATAATAAGGACTAGGGAGTGTTAAGAGCCAGGCATAAGTCCCTGCCAGTCACATAAGGTTTGTTACAGTGAATAGGCAAGGAATGATCATTTTGGGGTCTTGCTTTTTTCTTGGGCTGTGGGGTGCTCTTGCTCAAGGACAGGTGCTCTGTGTGGACGTGGTAGCCACAAGCTAGAGGATTGTACCCACAAACGTGTGCAAAGGCTTGCTCGTCATGCAACACTTATCTGGCCACATTCCTGAAAGTGGAAGGCCAAAGTGGGAACTTTTATGCAGCTTTATGCGACGGGTCCTTGACTCTGCTCACTCACATCTATAAGCTGAGAATTTGGTTGTAATCATTTTTCTAAAAGAGGAAAAAATGGATCCACGTGGATTAATCTGCACTATTTAGGTCTGTAAAAACCCAGTGACATTGACATGTCAATGAAAATGGTGGAAATTAACACTTGGAAATTTTTATATAAAACCTTTATTGAAAATTCAGTTAAACATTCACACACTAAAAAGAGCTATATATTTATAACGGAAAAACTCAATTTGATGCAAGCTGCTTATTTCTCCATTGTGGTCACGTGGGCTGAGTTTCTTAGTATGAAATGTAATTTACACAAATTAGTCCAAGGCAGGTAGAGTGTGAAATTAAATTGATGCCTTGATTTCTGTATTCTCTAGTTAAGTGTTTCTCTGAAAATTCATCATTTCTGTCCTAGGAACTTTAAAGTATGGAGGTTTTCTTTTTTTTTTTTTTTAAATAGAGCAAAGAAGTTCTTGCTGGTTAAGGACATGAAACAACCTTAATTACAGGCTAAAAAGGCATGTTCCATTTTGTTTTGTGGCTAAATATTAGAGTGACCCCCAAATTGGGCTGCCAGTAGAGGTAGAAAACTTGGGCTTTAACGCAACTATTACATTTTTCTTTTTTTGTTTGAGATGGAGTCTCACTCTGTCACCCAGGCTGGAGTGCAGTGGCTCAGTCTCAGCTCACTGCAACCTCCGCCTCCCAGGTTCAAGCGATTCTCCTGCCTCAGCCTCCCGAGTAGCTGGGATTACAGGTGCTCACCAGCATGCCTGGCTAATTTTTTTTTTTTTTTTGTATTTTTAGTAGAGAAGGGATTTCACCATGTTGGCCAGGCTGGTCTCGAACTCCTGACCTCAGGTGATCCACCCACCTCAGCCTCCCAAAGTGCAGGGATTACAGGCATGAGCCACTGTGCCAGCCAGCTATTACGTTTCTCAACTAGCTGCACCAAGCCATCTAATTTCTTTGGTTGTGATGAGAACAGGTTAGGGCTGTTAGCTGTGTAGACCTAGAAGGGGCTTTGCAGACCCTTTTGCAGATGAGAAAACTGAGGCTCAAGAATAACATTCTGACCTTGGTCTCTTCGGTCAGGACACCGTGGATCCTGGCTGGGCCTGCTTCTGCCCCTGAGTCCGCACTGCTGCCTCTCACTGAGGACAGTTGTCGGTGTTGGTGTCAGATTGTGTCAGTAATTGTAGTAAGAATGAATCAAGTATGGGGTATCCTGGTTCAAATCTGAGAATCCAAGAGGAAGGAGAATCACTACTTGCCCAGAAATAATGGAAGGCCAAGATGATCTGACGACCTTGTAAGGAGATCGCCAGTGCTCTGGGACTGAACCCATCTGCTGGGTCCTGGGGTAGCTCTGTTGACTGCCCTCTGCTGAAAAGGAGTCAGGTTGCACCTCTGGGGTCCAGGACGCAGGTGGTTGCATTTTATCAGCATCTTTCTCATAGGCCGCCCCCCAGCAAGGTAGACATGGGTCAGCCCTGCCAACTTTGGAATGAATCATTTCTTTCAAATAACTAGCGGCTGACGTTCGGGGCGCTCTGAAAAGTGAATTATGGGCTCTCATGATTTTTATTTGTCCATGGTGGCATGGGTGTGGTATTTATCTCTCTTGTCCTTGCTCTCCCCCACTTTTGGAGCCTTTGTCTCTGTCTGAGTCAGCATGACATGGTTTGAAAATTGCCTGTTTGGCTTTTAATGATGATTAATGTCCATAGCCATGTTTCAAATTTAGGATCTCTTGAAGAGTCTCCGAGACCGTTACCAAGAGCAACCTGCCGAGGGAGTCAGCGCAGAGCTCCGTACTTTCCCAGCCTGAATTAGATTCCTCCCAAACTTCTCCATCTTTCCACCAGCACCCCGTGGGCCCTTCTTGGGTCTTTGACACCAGGAGCTGAGCTGGCCTGCCCATCTGGCAAGCTCCAACCACCCTCTTGGGTTAGTGCCTGTCCCATGGGATATCTGGAAGGGTCACTTTTTCTTGCTCCTTCCTCCCCACCCCCAAATCAGAGAGGCCAATGAGGAGCTTAATTTCCTCAACAGCAGGTGTCTGTCATCTATCTGAAGATAGTTGCCAACATCTGGTACAATTGCCTCCGCAAACGCAGTAACAAGGCGGCCTGCAGTTCAGGCGCAGAGCGAGCATCGCCGCTTTAATGATAACAAGCTGTTGGCCTCCCCTCTGAGATGAATCCATCTCACAGATGTTTGTCTAGTTTTGGCAATCGTATTGCACTATAGCTTTGGTGATTATGCTCGACTGGAGACTATTACAATAAAAGAAGTTTGAACTTGTTCCATTTTTATACCCCACCCCCTTCTCCCCTGTTCTGAGGTATAATTTATATCAATGGCTGTAATATTGGTTCCCTTACTGAGGCCTCTTTTTACGATGTCGGTGGAGCTGCAGCCGATAGCCTGGCTTCCTCCACAGGTTAATGTGTTTTAGCTCCATCAGCGCTTTTAATGTCCATGCTTAATGGCCCCGTGGCAGTCCCCTCACCCTCTGTCAAAGCGCATGGTGACACTGAGAGGTCGTGTGATTACTTTGACGGAGTATCTCCAGCTGTAGATAGTTACAGCTTGTGTGTGTATGTAGGGCGTGAACATGGGGCGTGTGGAAGGCCTGATGCTTGCACAGGACGGAGTAGATCAGAAGGAGAGGTTTTTCCTGAAGGTGGCAACAGTAAGAGACAAGGCCTGGGAATGTAGAACCTTCTAGACTACTGGTGGACTTCCTCTCTGCCTCTCTCCCTCTCTCCCTCCTCCCCATTCATTCTCCTCCTCCTCCTTTTTCTCCTCAGGCACAGTATACTTTTACTGAGACAAAATAAATAGTCCTGGTGCAGTGGCTCAAGCCTATAATCCCAAGACTTTGGAAGGCCGAGGTGGGGAGGATCGCTTGAGACCGGAAGTTTGAGACCAGTGTGGGTCACATAGTGAGACCCTATCTGTACAAAAAATGTGCCTGTACTCCTAGCTACATGGGAGGCTAAAGCAGGAGGGTCGCTTGAGCCCAGGAGTTCGAGGCTCCGGTGAGCTATGATTGTACCACTGCACTCCAGCCTGGGCAACAGAGTGAGGCTTCATCTCAAAACCATAAAAATAACAACAAAGCAAAATAAATAGAAATCACACCTTGGTGAAAGGGCATTTGGAGGCCTGTCAGGTAGTTTATGCTGCAGTGTTTGACATTTTGGGCTTTAATTACACAGTGGTTTAATATTTAATACTATCAAATGTTACACAGCTTTACAATTATAGTTCTACATATGAAAATTGAAAGGAACTATCAATCCATTCAAATCGTATTTAATGATAGTAAATACCAGGTATTTTTAATAATAACTCTCATTAATTGCATCCCCACTGTATACTAGGTACTACACGAACTGCTTTTATTAGTGGATAAATGGGGCCAGGTGCGGTGGCTCACGCCTGTAATCCTAGCGCTTTGGGAGGCTGAGGAGGGCGGATCATGAGATCACGAATTCGAGACCAGCCTGGCCAATATGGTGAAACCCCATCTCTACTAAAAATACAAAAATTACCCGAGCGTGATGGCAGGTGCCCGTAGTCTCAGCTACTCGGGAGGCTGAGGCAGAAGAATCACTTGAACCCAGGAGACGGAGGTTGCAGTGAGCTGAGATCGCACCACTGCACTCCAGCCTGGGTGACAGAGTGAGACTCAGTCTCAAAAAAAAAGATAAATGGGTAATTCTTACGGTCTCCCTGTGAGGTAGGTATTCTTTTGTCTTGTCACAGGTGAGGAAAATGAGGGTCCGGGACAGGAAGGTACATGCCCAATGGCACAAAGCTGCCAAGGGACAGAGAGAGCGCTCAGTCCAGGGCTAGCAAACTCCAGACCCAGGCTCATTCTCCAGCCATCATTGTCATCGCTAACCCTGCTCGTGGTCTGCTTTGATGTCATGGAAAAATCGGCCCATCTGAGATGTGGCGCATTATATAAATCAGTACAGCGTAAATCACCATCATCACTTGACATTTAAGCCTTTTTTTCATTTTAATTTGGATATTACTTTGTCAAAGATTAGGCAACGTAATTTTGGCAAGGTGTTATTTTTGGCAGTGTACTTACGAATGGGTGAGTCAGCCTGGCTGTGGATGCATCATTGGTGGCAGGGCACCATGGGTTTCTTTCTTTGTCCAGAAATAGACACTGGTCTCTGGACTGGTGACACTTCAGGAGGCTCCAGATGACTGTACTGGGTGCGTGTATAGCAGCTTTCTATGAGGAACTAAAGGGGCCACCTCATCTTGGCCTCTAGATAGGACTCTATTCTTTAATGAGTCCTTCAGATATGTGGGTTCGAGTCCCATAGGGAGAGAAAAAACTTTTCCCAAAAAGTTAAAATAGAGTGATCTTTTGTGATGCATATCAAAATAAAAACCATGGGATGGCTTATGAAAATTAATGAAATTAAATTTCCCAGAAATGGCTAAAAATGTGCAGCTTGCAACCCAGCAGTTTATTAAAGACTTGAGAACATTATCTTCGCCATTCGAGTTAGATTTAAGTATATGCTTTTAACCTGGGCCACACACAGTAATAGAAGAAGCCTGACAGAAATGTAAAGACCTGCTAATTTCCTTTGTGATCTTGGGCCTCGTCTTACTTCTCTGGGCGTTGGCTATCTTTTCTACAAATTTCAGCTTTGTAGACATTGGATGAGATTTCAGATCTCTTCCGGCCCTGTAGTTGCATTCTATTCTGTTGGCCAGCGCCTGCTCATGCCTTTCCACAATTGAAGTGTCTGTTGCGTGGATCACCATCACCGTCCTCCTTCTGTTCTGAGCTACATTCCAAGTTGCCCAAAGTTAGGGTAAGTCCAGCATAATTTACCATTTGTTAAAGTATGCCTGTTGGTTTGTCATCTTTCCTTCTTGACTTCCCTCCGTCAGCACAGATCTCTCATGCCAGTTGTCAAATATAAAATTTTTCATACCCACCCAGCGTTTTGCATGGGTTCTTCACTCTCTCCTGCCCGCCCCTCCTCACCAAATGAGTTCTTTCTTTGCGAAGCTGGAGCCAAACCACCAAAATGCCGCAAAGACATGTGGCGCAGCTTTTTCCAGTTTTTCTCTTGCGGTAGTTACAATATTATTAAAAATCCATTAAATTTTAATGTACCCTATAAAATATGTGCTCTTGTGAAAGCAAGCACAGATAATTATTTCTGATGAATAAACCAAGAGGACAAGTATGTATGAAGTTCATGATGCAGCATTCAATTTTTATTATATACATGTCCTGCAGGGGCAATCACTGTGATGTTCCAGCTGGTTGTGTGGAGGGCTGGTTCTTCTCGGAGACCCTTTGGGGCAGCATGAACCCTGAACTCTCCGAATGTTCTCAGAGCTTGTTATTACCTGGAAAGAGAGAGCCCTGTGTAGGAGCTGTCTTCTGTTAAGCTCTTCAAACAAAAGAATGAAGGACTAAATGAATCAGGAAGAGAAAAATGCAGTCTAATACTCCAAGGTAGCCTTCTGGGATGAGGAGCGAAAAATCAGACATACATTTGAAGATCTTCTACCTAGTAGCTCTGTTCCCTTGAGCCAGTCTCTTAGCTTCTCTGAGTATTTGTTTCCTAAATGGGAGATGAGCGTTCTCTCTGCCTTGGGGCTTAACAGAGGCACAGAAGAGCCTGTGTCTGGCTCAGAGTGGGAATTCTGACTTGCGGGTTCCCTCTTTCAGTCCTTTTCTTCTTCTTCTGGAGATCATTTGAAAGTTTTCTCATAGCTCCAGAAGTTGGAAAACAGAGCTGCTGCCTGGCCTCCTGGAGTCTGTGTGGTGTGAGGCTTGGGAGCCATTAACACATGACTATCTAGTGTCACAGCTGCTGGCTCTGGACATCTCCTGATGCTTCAGGGGTGGCTTCCATATTGGTTTCCAGAGGCTGCATGCACCTGCCAGGTGGATGAAAGTGTTTCCCATGGGGGTTGCTGGGCCCCTGTCTGCCTTCTCGGGGTGCCTGTGGCCTCTGCGCCTGATGACTCTAGGGCAGGGGTCTGATGACTCCAGGACAGCCAGTGTCATCCCTTTGCTTGCAGATGAGGTGGCTTAGAACCAAGAGGGAGGAGCTTAGCCCAGCAGACCCTCCTGGGATTTGTTGGAGGCTGTGCTTGGGAGTTGGACACCTGATCTGCTTTGCAATTTTATGAGGTCCAACTTCTGATCCTCAGCGAGGCCCCATTTCCTTCCTGGGGCAGGGTTAGTCATCCGGCCCTGCAGGAGGTGGGGCAGGACTCAGGAAGCACTCGGAATGGCCTGGAAATCATGGGCTATAAAAGCCTTTCTTCCCAGGGTGGCGGAGTGCACTACTCTCACATTTAATCCTGCCTGGTATCCTGAAGAGGGAAGGGCCAGGGTTGTAGGTGAGTTGCATGGAGTTATTCTGGAATATTCCACAACTACAGTTGGGACTCAGCTGCTGGGATCAGTGGTGAAGAAAGTCCCACATTTTGCACAGAATTGGGTGATCTGTAAATGAAGGAAGTTTATTTTTAACAGCATTATGATTTTGTTTAAAAACGAAAAGACATACTAGAAAAAATTAAATACATAAGTAAACAGAGAACTAACAAATACTCTCATCACCATGAGATAACCCACAGTAACATTTTGGTGTAGGCTTCCAGAGGTCTGTCTGCACATATATAAACATATAGTTGTGTACACTTTTATATAAATGAGATCATATGTGGTGTTTGCCAGATGGCCTTTTCTGGTCAGTAGTATGTCAGAGGCATTTTTCCATGTGATTGTACCCTACATGGTCATATTTGTTGCCTTCATTGTTTCTGTGATATCGATGCACTATGATTGACTTACGCAAACCCTTAGTTAGGATCATTTAGGTTGTTTGCAGTATCATTATGATCATTGTTTGGTATTATAGCCAGTTCTGGCAGGACCGCCCTTGTGCATGCATTTCTCTCCTGCTCCTGCAATACTTTTGACCTAGCAATTCCACTTCTAGGAATTTACAATAAGGAGATAATAATACGTTTTACAATTTGCTATTTATTGCCAAACTGCCCCACAGGGAGGTTGTACTAATTTACATTTCTACCAGTTAAGGCAGCATAAGAGTGAGCTTGAGCTTTTGGTCTTAGGATTTTTGTGCCCAAGTCTTTCTAAAATTTACATTCCTCTGAAATTTGTCATATGGAACATTTTTTTTTAATATTGAAGAGTGAGGAATCTGTTATACCTTGACTTTTAAATACTTGTTACATTGCCTCTCTGTTCTCTGATAATCCGTGAAGTCGTAAATGGTTTTGACTGAGTGAGATACATGCAGGAGAGTTTCAGGATAGACCGGGGGTTGTGTTTCTGTTTCAGATTGTCATCTTGAAACAAAAATGGTGGCAAATAAAATGTTTTCAAGTGGATGTGTTTAGTCGTGATTTTTAATGGGTTTTTGATCATTGTTCCTAGCTGCGTACCGGTTTTGTCCTAGAAAGGATATAGCTGAAGACAAATACTGACTTTTTCCTTCATCTAATACATTTGGCAATTACATCTTGCCTTGTGAAAGCATTACCATTGTTATTTAAATTTTGCATTGCTCTTTTAAGATAACGTTCAGCTTGTTACCTGTTTATCTCTTCCCTCCTGCTGCTCTTGTGTGTGTCCTCACGGCACATGGGGCAGTGCCCTACACTCAGTAGTCACCCAGTACCCATTTTGGGATTTTTCTCCAATTATAAAGTTTTAGCATTAGGAGTTCTCTGGGAGTCAACTTTTCCCCAATTGTAGACATGTTTTTGATCTTACATACATTTTAATTTATTTTTTTCATTCAGTAGTAAATGGTTGTTGAGTGCTTTTGATGTACCAGGTGCTGAGGTGACTGTGCCGTGACAGTGTCCCCATCCTCGTGCAGGTGACGAATGGGTGTCCATACAGCCTTGGAAATGCACAGGCCTGGGGCACAGGCCTTTTTCCTCTCTTGTTGTTACCTTTTACATCTGCATTTGATAAAAACCTTCTCCAGAGAAAGGCTTAGAGTTCACAGAACCTTTATTTCAATAGAGGTCTGCACTGTTCAGCTTTAGAGTGAAGATTTTCATGAAGCATGGCCTGACAGAGAAGTGTTTGAGGAAGAGATTAAATGGAAGCAAACTCTTTCCATCTCTTGGGGAAACGGGAGATGCGGGTGTCCACTGGACCCAGGGCTTCTAAATTTTAAAATCACTTCTTCACCAGGCTGAAGCCGGGGTGCCCCCACGGAAGGTACTGTTGAATTGCTTTGAAGGTTTCTCATTGAGAGAAGCTCTCTGTTTCTCCTAGTTGGGACTGGCATGAATAAAGGCAGAGGCCGGGCGTGGTGGCTCACATCTGTAATCCCAGCACTTTGGGAGGCAGAGGTGGGTGGGTCAGCTGAGGTCTGGTGTTCAAGACCAGCCTGGCCAACATGGTGAAACCCTGTCTCTAATAAAAATACAAAAATTAGCTGAGTATGGTGATGCATGCCTGTAATCCCAGCTACTTGGGAGGCTGAGGCAGGAGAATTGCTTGAACCTAGGAGGTGGAGGTTGCAGTGAGCGGAGATCGCACCACTGCACTCCAGCCTGGGTGACAGAGTAAGACTCTGTCTCCAAAAAAAAAATAAATAAAAGAAAATAAAAGAAAAAATGTAAAGGCAGGAATGTGTACAGGACCTCATGGGATGTGGGGAAACCAGCCTGGTTGCAGTTGAGGGTATGAGTGGGACCCTACTTCTCTCCCGCTGATGAATGAAATGTATAAAACCACCTTCCTCATTATGTGGTTCTAAGGCTGAAATGAGGCCACGTACGTAAAGTGTCAGACACACTTTACATATGGGGGTTAATAAATGTTGCCATGTCATTAATTATTAATACATTGAATTACAAAGTTATTTAATCCAGCCTCTCCATCCAATCCGTATGGGAATCTCATCTGCAATATTCCTGACAAATTTGATTTGTTAGGAATCTCTTTTAATCTTTCATATTTGATCGGCTTTTAATGGTTTAAGGAAGAACATTTCAGGAGTAAAAATCTGCTTCCCTGCTTAAAGACCACATAGTTCCTTATTTTGGCTTTGTGAGCTCTGCAGTGGGACAACTCTTTCCCTTTCCCACATATTTTGAATAATTCTTTAATATACATTGACATAGATATTACTATATATTATATAGATTAGCTATATAGACATATAAAAGATATTTTCACTATCTCAGCAAGGGGAATGCAGCAGGAAAACAGGGTGATAGTGGGGAGAAGGTCAGCAAGAAAACGTGAGCAAAGGAATGTTTGTATATCAGTGCTTTGATATACATGTTAGTGGTTCTCAAATTTGGCTATATATTATAATGATCTAAAGAGCTTTTCAAAAATACAAATTCATGGACCCATCTTTGGAGATTAGATGGTAGGACTATGGTAAAATCTGAACATCTTTGTTTGTTTTTATGAGACAAGGTCTTAGTCTGTCACCCAGGCTGGTGTGCAGTGGCATGATCGTGGCTCACTGAAGCCTCCGTCTCTGGGCTCAAGCAATCCTCCCACCTCAGCCTCCCTAAGTGTTGGGATTACAGGCATGAGCCACCCCACCTGGCCTTTATTTTATTTTACTGTTTAAAAGAGATGTGGCCTTGCCCTGTCGCCCAGGCTGGACCCATGCTGGAGTGTAGTGGCCTGATCATGGTTCACTGCAGCCTCAAACTCCTGGGCACAAGTGATGCCCCCACCTCAGCCTCCTAAGAACCCAGGATTATAGGTGTGCGCCACTGCTTCTGGCTGGGCATCTTTTTTTAAAAGTGCTAATGTACAGCTGCAATTGTGAAACATTCATTACCTGTTTTCATATTTAGAATGAGGGTAATCCTTCTAGAGGCACACAAAGTTAGCTGAGTAGCAAAAAGCTGGGTCTCAAACCAAGGTCTTCTAATTTCAAATATCATGTTTTATCTACTTTACCATGAAGCTGAATTGTGTGAGCACAATTATGAGGTCTCCTTTGCCTCCCACCCTCGCCGTATTGTCCGTTTTCCAAGGTAAACACACCCAGTTCTTTCAGTTCTTTTTACTCTGTGATTTCAGTGCCTTCTGCTCTCCCAGTAATAATATATTTACCAGCCAGCATATATTTATGATCAGTATACATTTGTGATGCATTCTATGGGCCAGATACAGGGCTAGGCATTGGGACTCCAGAGTGCCTGGAGGAAAAGATCCCCCACACTTAAATATAGTACATTTGGCATAGTCCTTATCCTTAGTGCCCTCAAGACCTTTCCCAGCATATCTGGCTCTTCATAACATGGAGAGCTAGTGGTCCTTCCTGGATCTGTGTGTCCTCAGTCTAACCCCTGTAGATCTCCCTTCATGTGGGTAGGGCCTTCTAGATGGCACCTGGGCTATGCCGACTTAACCCTGCATTTCAGGCTGATCCCACACAGCCTCCAAATAGGCACCATTGCTCTAAGGTGCCTGGGAGAGAAAAGGTTGGCCCCGGTTTTGGAAACTTTGGGGTTTTGCGTGTGTCTAAAAAGATTATCTTCAGTAGTTTTGCTCTCCCAGTGAGAAAAGGAGAGGCTGATCATGTGCTGCCAGACACTGGGCAAAGGGCGATGTTTGTAATGACCATCCAGTGACTCCTGCTGCCGCTGTCCTTGCTGCCTGGATGTTTTTGGAGCTTCTGTCTACTCATTCATCATCCAGGGAGGCTGTGATGAAGTAAGGACCATCTGTTAGGGACCAGATAGCAAGGACATTTGCAGCGCATTGAAGGTTGGCCTGGATGACCAGCAAGGGTTTTTCCTGCCCTGCATGCCTGGACTCCCACCTTCCCACCCCTGATTAGGCTTCCTGGTTGTGGGGAGTCATAGCCAGTGGAGCTCTAGTCTGTAACAAACACACCATCGGAACAACAAACCCTCAGGTCTTTCACATTGATTAGATAATTTTAAAAAAAAACAATTAAAATAGCTAAGCAAAAGGGAGAATTTCTGGTCTCATCCTGGAGAACCAGCATTTTGGTGTGTGTCCTTCCACACTTCGAGCGCATTCACTCTGCAGTTGTCACACTGGTGATGAACGTGGACACTGGGAGCAGGCAGGCCTGGCTGCCATTCTTGCCCCCATCACTTCCCAAGTGTGTGACCTTGGGCAAATTCATCTGTAAAATGGTGATACAGTAGAAAGTATTTTATAGGATTGGGAGTCTTAAGGGAAACAGATGCATGGAAGTCCTTAGCAGAGAACTTCACACACAGTGAATTCTCAATCCGATGTTTATTTAAATCATATGTGCCTTATTATTTGTAAGGATGGAACTCCCTCCAATGTCTTGAGGTTGTTAGCATGTGACCATGAATACTAGTACACAGTGCCCATTCATTGGAAATTCTGTAGCCACCAAAGAAAACTCACCTCAAAGTGAAGTGATGCTCTTTTGATGGTAAACACCATTGTTTTGCTGCACAGTAATTAGGCATGAATGGCAAACAGTTCACATCAGTGATTGTAATTAATTAGTATAAACATTTTTTTTTTCCAGCCAAATCTAAGTCCGCCTTCTTTCTCTTATCATGTGGTTGTCTGGTGTTGGTAATCAGTGTCCACACTGCCCCTGGGGCAAGTTCCTTGAAGGCAGGAATGGCAGTTTCTTCTTTGTACCCCCTGCCCCACTCCTGGTCTGGCACATGGGGGCTCAGGAAGTGCTGGTGCTGCAGGACAGCTGTTCCTTCATTCACTCAAAAGTTCTCGTTAATATGCATGCCTCTAAAGTAATGGCCTTATTTTCATTGGATTTATTTTTCTTGTTCTTGCTCTTCACCTCTCATTTTCCCATATAAGAGACTCCGGGGCTGCACTCAACAGATTCTGTCTGTCTGTCTTCTTCTCAAGGCTGGAGATCTCTAAGCACCCACTTTTCCCTGGCCCATGTGCTGGTGGCCCTGAGTTTCTAGACTTAGCTTGCCCTCTGACCCAAGGATGGTGGCCCAAGTTGGCAGAGGTGGTGGGAGGAAGCAAGGCTGTGGTGGTGGTTGGGTGGAGGAATCAGAGCATAGGGGGTCCTCTGACCATGAAGATGAAGGAGTTTTCACTGTTTATAGGATCTGCATTGGCTGTCCTGCCCACCTCTTCTTCCTGAATTTGGCACTGGTTATGATTTTAGGAGCATGGAGAAGACTCCTCCAAGAATTAGAAACAAACAAATTCCATTTCCTCTCTCTTTGGCTGTAAAGCCTTTAACTGAGGACCATGTGTTTTATTCCACAATTGGGTGAAATGCCCTCAGTTGCTGAAACCCATTCCATGTCAGATGGTATCTCCTGCCCATTCATTGTGACCCTCCTGTTTTGAAGAATTTATCCCTCCAGGCCCAGTTTTTCTGTAACTGGCACAGATTCACAGGTGGGAGCCCAGGCAGGCTGCACTCTAGGCATCGGCCCTCTCTTTTCCCCTGATGCTCAGAGCCAGGCTCCTCCTGAGCACAAAAATCAGAGCCCTGTGGTTCAGAATGGCCACCATGTAGGATGTGGGTGGCAGCAGCTCCTTGGGCCCGAACTGGCAGCACAGCCAGGGAATGTCCTTAGATGTTAAATGGGTCACAGGTGAAATGAGCTGTTTGTGTCCTTGCATTGTGAGTGTCCATGCTTTCCTTTGAATTTACAGGAAGAGGCAGGTGGTAGGTTTGGGGGTCCCAAGGCCAGCTGTGTTGTAGCATGGTCGGTGCGGCATGTCTTTTATATAACCTGCATGTGGGTTACTGGAGGCCAGAGGCACCTGTGGTCTTGGAATGAGGATCTCTTTGACGTGAGAAGACAGATGTCAAAACAACTTCCTGCCACCCCTGGAGCTGTTTGTCCAAGATCAGGCATTGCATCTTCCTTTCTGGCAGATTGCATTCCTCCTCTTACCTGTTTGCCTTCTGGAAGACTTGATTGTGGTGGCAAGAAGAGAGGCCCCATCAGGGTGGGCCTCATTCCAGCTTTGCAGCAAACAAGCTCTGATTTGTTGGGGAGGCTGGGAGGGACCCCCCTTCACTCTCTGCCCCCAGTGTCCACCTGCACTTGGGCAAGTCAGCCAGTTGGTTCTGTAGACAGAACACCCCCTTGCAGCACAGACTCTGCCGGGCATTTGGCGGTGGTGTGGAATATGAAGAGAAGGCTTCCCCCAGTCTGTAGGTACAACTTGCTCTGTCCCTTTGCAGCACAAATGTGTTCCCAGTAATCTGTGCCTCTCTCCCCTCAACACGTTCAGCCTTTAATTGTAACTATTAATCACGCCGAGTTGTGTCGCACTTCATAACCCTTCCATTAAATATTAAGCTTGAAAAAAATTGAGCTTTCTTAATTGAATTATTGAATTACCAGGCACTTAATGTGGCTCTGGTGGATGAGAATCACGGAATTTCGGCTTTGGAAGGGATTTTAGTTTCCTTGTCTGTGACGTAGAGGGTGTGTGAGGCCCCGAGGAGCCAGGAGACTTGCTCAGGGTCGGTGGCCCAGAAGAAACTGGAGCTGGTGTCCCTCTTTCCATGCCTTGTCCCACTGCCTCCTTATGGAGGAGGCTGTATTCCTGGGCTCATAGCCATTCTCAGGTTTCTGCGGTGTGCATTTCTCTAGTGGTTCCCAGCATTGGGGTTGGGTTTTTAGGTGGACGCAGTCACATGCGGGCATTTGAAGGGCTGCCCTCTCTGGAATCAGGCAGTCTGTCCTTGGGATGAGATGCTAGCTGGCCTTCTGGCTTCTTCCTTAGAGATGTTTATGCTCGTGGCCTCGGCCACTCTCCCTCTTCCTCCAGGTTTCCGCCGGCAGCCCAGGCCTCTCCCTATCTGACTCCCCCACTCCCTTTCTGTTGGGCATTTCCATTTGAATGTTCCAGGCTCATCTCACCTTCACCCTCCTCACACTGACCTCACTGACTCCAGTCTGGTCTCCTGCCCTGAGTCCCTGTCTAGGAGAAGAATGGCGTTTCTGACAGCTCTTCCTGACTCACTCGTTGAGACTGATGCTTATCTGCTAAGCGATTCCTGTGTTCACTCCTTCTCTCTTCTGTCTGCTGTCCCCATCACAAGCAAGACTGAACCCCTTCTGCTTCCTGATGTGATTCCTTGTCACGGTCCCTCTTGCTCCAACCTGTGTTGCCCTTGGCTACCAGACGCGACTTCCTGAAATCCTGTTTTCAGCAGACGATCCTCTGTTCCCAACTTGCAGTGGCTCCCTACTTCCTGCCACAGTGAATCTACAGTCCTCTCAACTCAGTTCACGTCCGTGGGCCCTTCCAGAGTGACAGGCACCATGATTGGTGCTGCCACCTCCCTTTCGAGAAAGGATTTGAGACCTGTGTGGAACAACTCGGAAAGGGAGGCTCAGACACTGCAGGCGGCTTCTCTAAGGTGACACGCCGAGTTGTTGGGTGTACTGGGTTGAATGGTGTTCTCTCCCAAATTCGTGTTCACCTGGCACGTCAGAATGTGACCTTATTTGTAAATAGGGTCTTTGCAGATATAATTAGGTAACATGCTGTTGGGAGGAGGGTGCTAATGCAGTGACTGGTATCCTTATAAGAAGATCTGAAGTCGAACCCAGGACACACATGGGGAGAAGACCCCGTGAACATGGAGACAGGGATCAGAGTGATGCATCCACAAGCCATGGGACACCAAGGATTGCTGGGAGCCCCCAGAAGGCAGGAGCAAGGCATGGGACAGACTCTCCCCAGAGCTTTAGAAGGACAGCTTCTAGAACTGCGAGACGTAAATTCCTGGTGGTTTAAGCCACCTGGTTGCAGGACTTTGTTACAGCAGCCCTAGAAAACCAAGACAATAGGGAAGCTGTGTTTTGAAGCCACGAATTCTGAGTGCAGGGATGTTCTCACTGTACACAGCTGCCACCCATGCCTGGCCTCCCAGACTTCCCTAATGCGGACCCTCGCTTTGTTAATGGGTGATTGCCCACTGTCTTCAGAGTTGATCAGCCCCAGAGATGCTCCCCTTCCTTAAGCGCCGCTCATGCGGATTGTGGTTGTACTGTTGCGTGTTCCTCTGGTCCCCTCCTTCTCTGTTCCTAACCAGTGTTTTTTGTATGATATGAATATTTTAAATTTTAATTTAATTTTTGGTGGGGAAGTACAATGTGATGTTTAAATTTTTAAAAATGTTATTTTTAATTGATGAATAGTAATGATTTATATTTATGGGGTACAATGTGATGTTTGTTTCGATACATGTATACATTGTGGAGTGATTAAGGCACGTGAGTTAATACATCCATCACTTCACATACTTATCATTTCTTTGTAGTAAGAACATTTTAACGATTTATTTTTTTCTAGAGACGGAGTCTTGCTCTGTCGCCCAGGCTGGAGTGCAGTGGTGTGATCTTGGCTCACTGTAACCTCCGCCTCCTGGGTCCAAGCAATTCTTCTGCCTCAGCCTCACGAGTAGCTGGGACTACAGGCACCTGCCACCACACCCAGCTAATTTTTTGTATTTTGGTAGAGACAGGGTTTCACCGTGTTGCCTAGGCTGATCTCGAACTCCTGAACTCAGACAATCTGCCCGCCTCGGCCTCCCAAAGTGCCAGGATTACAGGCATGAGCCACCGTACCTGGCCCATTTTAACAATTTTGAAATATACATTACCTTATGATTAACTATAGCCACCATGCTGTTCTGTAGATCACTGGAACTTACTACTCCTGTCTAACTGAAACTTTGTCCGGCATCTCCCTTTGACCAGCAAACCCTTTGACCAACATCTCCCTCCTTCCCCGTGCACCCCCATCCTCTGGTAACCCCCATTCTATTAATACTCTCTGTTTCTATGAGTTAGACTTTTTAAGATTCCACATGTAAGTGAGATCATGTAATATTTGTCTTTCTGTACCTGCCTTATTTCACTTAGGATAATGTCCTCTAGGTTCATCCATGTTGTTTCAAAGGATGTAATTTCATTGTTTTAAGTCTGAGTAGTGCATACATACATATATATATATACCACATTTTTTTTATCCATTTACCCATCGATGGGCACTTAATTTGTTTCCATGTCTTGGCTATTGTGAACAGTGCTGCAGTGTACATAAGGCCAGCCAATTTTGATTGAGTGTCTTCAACATGTCAGGTGCTGTGTTAGGCACTGGGGGATATAAGATGGACAAGACTCTCACTTTCATGAAACATACATTTCAGTGGAGGGTTGAGGGGAAAACACTCAGATGGCAAGCAAATAACAAACATAGCAGAGAGTTGTCTTTGCTATGAAGAAAATTTCCACTAATGTAAGAGAGACTGCTTGGGGCTACTTTCTTTTTTATTATTTTATTATGTTTGTTTTTTGTTTATCTTCCCTTGAGTTGCAACTTGGGGCTACTTTTGATGGGGGTGGTAAGGCAAGTCTCTCTCAGAAGCTGGTTTTGAAGCTAAGCCCTGAATGAAGGAAGAGGCCAGCTGTGTGCAGATATGGGAGGTAGTCATTCCCGAGAGGGAGCAGGCAGTGCAAAGGCCCTGTGATGGGACAGAATTTGGCAGTTCAAGACTCAGAAGGAAGACAGGTGTGATGGCACCTGGTGTGCTGGGGAAGAGGCAGATGGGCCACGCAGAGCCTTGTGAACCAGGGGAAGAAGTTTGAATTTTCTTCCAAGTGCCGTGGAAAGCCTTTGGAAGGTTTTAAGCAGACAAGTGACAAGATCAGTGTTTTTAAAGGTCACTCAGATTGTTCTGTAGAGACTGGATAGTGGGGAGCTAGGAGCACCAAAGGTGATCTGGCTTTAATGCCCAGCTCAGTTCTTCTGTCGTACACCTCTAATCCACTGTCTTCCTCCCCTGAGCTACTCGTGCACTTAAAGTCAATACAGCATGCTCACCACTTAATTAGAAAATCGTTTCTGCACGTTAAAGAGACCTCCCCAGCCAGGGAGGGCCTCAGGGCTATGCTGTCTCACGTAAGTCTCCTTTGGAATGCCCCTCGGTCCTTGGGGATGGATTCATTGCCCTTCCAATGGGACTGAGTGATGGATTCATGTTTTATGTGAAATTGTCGGAGGGGTAGGGGGTAAGCCCATCCCTCCTGGAAAAAATTTTATCCATCCAGGAACTGCCACACTCTTATAGGAGACTTGGGGGATTTGCTCTACTATACACATGGGAAACTGAAGCTCTGAGAGGTTGTGGGGCCTTGAATAAGGGTCAGAGCCCAGGTCTGCTGGACCACAAAACCCAAAACTTCCATGCTGGAGGTGGAGGGTTAGCTCTTGGAATGAATGCATGCCTGAAAAATCTGTAACTGAGTGATGAAGCAATTAAAAGCAGAAGGTTCCTAATGGATTGTGGAAGCGGGCATCACTGTACAGTGTAGTGGTTCAGAGCTTTGGAATGAGATGAACCTGGGGTTGAATACAGGCGTGGCCTTGGGCAAGTGACTTGACCTCACTGAGTCTCTCAATATGCTGATCGGTAAGATGGGAAGAATAATAAAGTAACTACCTCACATGGGGGCAGTGAGGGTTAAATGAGAAAATTCACAAAAGGGGCTTAGTAGAGCCTGTGGCACAGAATATGCACTCAGTAAATATCTTCTATTGAAAATAGACTGGGACTGGGAACAGATTATGGAAGGAGGAATGTGTGTTCACACATGTGTGGGAAAACCTTTTGTACTTGTGTTCTGGCTATTGGGTTCTCCAAAAAGTATGGACTAAAGAAAACTGATGCTTGGCTGGGTGGATGTGGGGAGAGAGATCCAGCGTGGGCCTTGCTTTGCTAAGCTGAGTGTTAGAAGGCATGGGAAATGAAAGTTGAGAGGTTCAAGAGCCTGGGGCAGAGGAGCCCCTGGGTCTGGTCAGCCCATGCTCGCCGAGGAGGCAGGGGGGTGAGAGCAGGCAGAATTGGAGACTTGAGTGGAAGTGAAAGATGCCGCTTGCTGTGGGCATTCCAATGAAACTACTCCCTTGAATACGACAGCGGTTAATCATAATATAAAAGTTTTAGAATTGGAGGGACTGAGGAGAGCATCTAGTTCTGCCCAAGGTCAGACAGGGTTATTCTGCAAGCAGAGATGAGTACTGACAGTACTCTGGTTTTAGAGAAAACATTTCCCCCACCCTTCCTGTCCCTTCTCCTGGGTTGACTCCAGCAACTCACCTCTCCCAGCTGAGAAGTACTTGACATTGGATTCAAGGACATCGGAGACACTTACAGCCTGGAGCCTGGTGTGTGCATTGTTGATGAATCCCCAAGGTTGAGCCGAGACTTGGATGGTAGGTCAAGTGTCTGTTGAATATCAGCAGAAATATTTTCCATCTTCCTGATGAGGAGGGAATTTCAGGAAGAACATTTTTGGTGTCTCATTTCTTGGGATTGCCTTTATCAATCGTGATGCATATTTTTGGGCAGTAACCTTACTTTTGGATTTATTTTATTCCCCATCCTAACTCATTTCTTCGTCTATTTTTATCGTGTTGTAGCTATTTTTGTAAGACACCTCCAATCCCTTTGGAACAAAATGAAGTGGAAATAAAGAAATGAAGTCTCTTGGCTTTTGCTCCCAGATCATCAGAAAGATGACTCAATGAGCCAGAGCTCTTTGATGCCAATAATGAACTTGGGTCAGGTCAGAACTCGAATTCCAATTGAAGGAGGGACTTGACAGTGGGACTGTCATTCCTGGGGATGATGGTTGGCAATAGGATGGATTGGGGGTTGAATTATTGGGGACATGCCTGGAGGGACTGGGGAGAGGAGGGAAAGAATGTTTTCAGCGGGTTGCCAGGTAGAATTCCAATGTTCACTGCAATGAACTTTTCTTCAAACTTTTGTCCTTGGCTCTCTTTTCTTCCTTATGGGACAGGGATGCATTTTTGGTGGCTTGTTAACAAGACAAAAATAAGGAGAGGGATGAGAAAAGGTAAAGAGAGAACCCTACAAGTTCATGTATTCTATGCCCTGCATTCTGTGTGGACCAAACAATTCCCAAAGAGGCCTAACCCAAAATAAGTTAGTATCCTGCTTCTAGTAGCCTGTAATAAAGTGCATCTTTTTTCTATTTACTTTTTCAATAAATATGAAGTGCTTAATACCATGGAGAAGAAGGCAACAATGGTCTCACCTTCATGGGGCCTAATGTGGTGTGACTGACCAACATTAGAGATGCACGCAGAAAGCCATGCACATGCACCCGTGTAATTACAAAGTGCCACAGGTGCTGTGAAAAGAAAGCACAGAGCGTCCTGCAAGAGAGAAGGGGACTTTATTTGGATTGGGTGGTTATGGAGGGCCCCTTCTGAACATGTTTGGCCTTCTTTGCAGCAGCCTCCACCTCCCTGCTCCTGGGAGACAGTGCACCAGTAGAGGTGGGGTGGGGCAGGTGGTTTAGCCCGAGCTGGGGTGCCTGGCTGGGGACGTGCCCAGAGGAGTAGGGTGTGCGGAAGGCAGGATGGGGTCCCCACAGCAAGCTTTCCTCTCCCTGACTGGGCCACCTGTTGCAAACAGTCAGGCCCCGGGGAGTAGCCTCCCCCCAGGGGGAGTTCAGTAACGGGTACCATTTCTCAGAAGGGGCTGGCCGCAGAGATAAGACCACAGTGACAAGGGGGCCATAAATTGTTACCTGTGCCCTTCAGTTACCCCTTCTTCCTCCATCCCCTCCTTCCTGAGCCGGTGGGGTTAGATTTAGCAGCAGGGCTTCTGTTCATGAGATGGAGCAGAAAGCAGACTTTCTGGAGGCTAGGCATGATCACTGAGACGCAGAGCACTGATAGGGAAAATCAATTTAATTTCTGTTGCTCAGTGACAAGGAGGGGTGGCAAGCAGGAAGGTCAGGCCTGTTTTGAAAGCCACAGTTCAGTTAAGAAAATAAAACACTCCCTCTAAGGAATTTTTAAAAATACAGTATTTTAGAAGGGGGAAAATGGAAGTGGGTCAAGATGAGGGATTTAGTCGGAGGAGCAGAGCAGACCCATGGCAATCCCAGTCTGACCGGAGCCTGGGGCCTGAGGGTTGCAGCTCTCCCATAGGAATTTTTTTTTTTTTTTTTTTTTGAGACTGAGTTTGTTTCATTCTTGTTGCCCAGGCTGGAGTGCAATGGCGCAGGTTGCTCACTGCAACCCCCGCCTCCTGGATTCAAGCAATTGTCCTGCCTCAGCCTCCCAAGTAGCTAGGATTACAGGCACCTGCCACCACGCCCGGCTATTTGTTTTGCATTTTTAGTAGAAATGGAGTTTCACCATGTTGGCCAGGCTGGTCTCAAACTCCTGACCTTAGGTGATCCGCAGAGGCATAAGCCACCATGCCCGGCCTAGGAATTTTGTTGTATGTCTGTTGAGTTGAGTTGCTCAGGACTTGTTGCAGTAGGGGACACTTTCATTAGGTTTCTGTTTCCCAAGGCATGATTTAAGGCACATTTCTCCGTCCCTCTGGTTGATGCTGGGGAAGCCTTGGCTTCTGGCAGTTTTTGATTGCTCAGATCAAGCCTATGTGATTCATGGGATTTTACAGGTTGGAGGCTGAGAGGTATTTGTAGGTCTGGATGAGGATTTGCACTCAACCTGGTTGTGGCATGTCGTAGTCAAACCATGGCCTCACCTGATTTAGAGGACAAGGAGGACTCTGCAGAAAGCACTTCCTTGGTTGTTGGTAGAGATTAGATATTTGCGGGCAGAGAGTTGGGTCAACCCAAGCCTTCATCAACACCCCACAGAGACCTCCCTTGAGGTGACTTTCATTCATTAGATGGAGGATGGCATTGCAGGTCCTGTGCCAGCCACTGGGGAGATAGGCTTTGTCTTTTTTTTTTTTTTTTTGGTGGCATCTCTCGCTCTGTCACTCAGGCTGGAGTGCAGTGGCACGATCTTGGCTCACTGCAACCTCTGCCTCCTGGGTTCAAGTGATTCTCCTGCCTCAGCCTCCTGAGTAGCTGGGATTACAGGCGTGCGCCACCTTGCCCAACTAATTTTTTGTATTTTTAGTAGAGAAGGAGCTCACAGCATAGTAGAAGGCTCAGACTTTGGACTATCTCCTAAGAATCTGATAAGTGAATACATTTCCAGGATTCTTAGCGGATGGCCCGAAGTCTTGGGATAGTGTGTGAGGACCAGAGGGGAAAATTGAAACAATGAAGAGAATTGAGAAATTCCTCATTGGAAACTTCTGTCTGTGATGCTTGGGGTGGGATAAGAGGGGGGGTCTGTTCTAGCTAAGATTCAATACCAATGGTTATCTCTTTGATTATAGCTTAGGGTGAGGCTGAGTGATCTATCTCCACTGTTTGGTCTCCCCAGAGTTAGCTGTTTATTTCAACCACCAGTCACTTGTGGTGTTTTGACCTAGAAGCCATGCAAGGCAGTTTCAACTGTGCTTGAAAGGGTGGGGAGGCAGGGCTTGTTCTGAACTGTGAGCTGAGGAGGCAGCGATGGGTGCCCTGTGCTCTAATAGAGGTCTGAGAAGTGAACTGGGTGGCCAGCTGGGTCTGCCTGCTGAGAGCTTGCTGGGGCACAGGAAGCCGTGCCCCTCGTTCCCTTTGAAATGGCTTTGTGTTTGTCATTCTTGTGACTTGGATACCCTTTTGGACCCCGTATCTGTGGGCTTAGCATCAGTCAGATGCTGTTTATCAGACAGTCTTACCTGGGGTTTGTTATCTGTGTGTGTGTGTGTGTGTGTGTGTGTGTGTGTGTGTGTAGCGTGGCTGGATCAGACTGGATTCCTTGTTGAGCATCTAGCTAAAAGAGGTTAAGAGGAGGCTCAGATACTGCTGAAGGCCAGAGGACTTTGCTGAACGCTGGTCATCTTAAAAACGAGCTGGGCTATTTATAATTTGGCAGGCTGCCATGGGACTTGAATGAATGGCAGTCTGTGCAGGCTCACACACTCTGTGTACTGGGTCTGAGCGTGGGTTTGTTCATTTATGTGCCCCTGTGCATGGGTGTGGAATGTGATTTCCTGGCGTGCAGGGTAAGGACTGAGGAGGTGGGGAAGCGGGTTTTGCCCTGGTCCTCTGGTCCGCCAAGAGGCCACAGCTACCCTTATTTATGCCTGGGATGTTGGTGTTTCTGGTATTTTAAGCCGCAGAAACGTTTGAGGGAGTAGACCTGGACTATCTCTTTTTACTCCTGAGGAAACTAGGCCAGAGGGGTTCCCATGGGCTCAGAGGAGGCCTCGGGTCAGGGGCCATCCTGGGTGGGAGCTGTGGCTCTGGCCAGCTTGCTCCTGTCAACACTGCCCCCTGCCGCTCTCCCAGGGCTGCAGGGACCTGGTCATGCTGGAGACGGATGTTTTCAGGCAGCGCTTTGTAGGAGGCAGTGACGCTGGTAACCCACTAATGTGAGGATGAAGTCTTTGTATTCTGTTTCCATTGACGGGGACGGGTTTGCAGAACCACCCACACCCTTGCCTGGGCCTGGTGACTCATGAGGACAAGATGGCTGACCAAGGAGAGGGAGAGGTTCCACTCCCTCCAAGGCCCAGGGCTGACTCTTTTTCATGCATTTGGTGCTAAATTGCTGCCCTGAGGCTCTTGAATAGCTTGTATGAACTCTGGTCACCCCCCTTGCCTCTCCTAAATCCCTTGGGAGGTGTCCCCATGCCCTACACACTGCCTGCTCTGTCACCTCACCACCCTGCAACCAGCTGGGCTGGCTGGTTTTCACTGCTGGGAGGTAGATTTTTTTTCAAGAAGTATGAAAGTATCATTGGCATATAGACAGACTTCTGCACTCAGCTGGAACTGGGTTTTGAATCGCAGCTTCAGGACTCAATAATGTTGTAAATCTCTGAACTTCTTGGAGACTTTGTTTTAGGAAGAAAGGACCCTATAAGACAAAGTCCCTCTGTGAGGTCCAGCGCAGAGGGCATCTCTCACCAGGGTCCCTTTCTTTTCCCTTTTCTCTCAGCCTGATTCTGTGCTTTCTTTCTTCCTTTTCGTTGTTATTTAAACTTATGCATTAATTTCAGCCTCATAAGGGACATTATGTAGATTAATTGCCATATGGGAAGTACTTAAGCATGTTGCCTGGCACACAGTAGGTGTGTAGCAATAGTAGTCATTGTTTTAGGCAAAGATGATGCCTGCAGGGGTTTCTTTCATTATTATTTCACTATTTATTTCATAATTGTAGCTTCATGGGGAGGACAGAAGGGTGAAGGGATCTCAGGGAGACATTCTTCCCTTCACCCTGGAGACCTCCCTTGCTTGGCTGTACATTTAAACTGGCCTCCGCGTGGGTTCATGGTCCTGTACATCAACACAGCTGATTTTTTTTTTTTTTTTTTGAGACAGAGTCTTGCTCTGTCTCCAGACTGGAGTGCAGTGGTGCGATCTCGGCTCACTGGGTCCTCCACCTCCCGGGTTCAAGCGATTCTCCTGCCTCAGCCTCCCAAGTAGCTGGGACTACAGGCGCGTGCCACCACGCCCGGCTAATTTTTGTATTTTTAGTTGAGACGGGGTTTCACTGTGTTGGCCAGGATGGTCTCCATCTCTTGACCTTGTGATCTGCCCGCCTCAGCCTCCCAAAGTGCT
This sequence comes from Gorilla gorilla gorilla, assembly GCF_029281585.2. Classification (NCBI taxonomy): domain Eukaryota; kingdom Metazoa; phylum Chordata; class Mammalia; order Primates; family Hominidae; genus Gorilla; species Gorilla gorilla. The sequence continues at coordinate 34,615,127 of NC_073228.2, read as the reverse complement.
GGTATTACAGGCGTGAGCCACTGCGCCTGGCCAACACAGCTGATTTTTATAAACCTTCTAGAGACATTTGCCTTCTTGGTTTTCAAGCATAAACAACCTCACTTTTGTAAAGGGGAGTTGCTGTAAGATTCAGAACTTGGAGAGGTTTTTGTTTGGGCGTTTATTTTTCTTAAACAGCACGAGGTTTGTGGGATTCTATAGGGTTTTGTACAGCCTGACCAGCAGTTAGCCATCTCCCCTCCCCTTCTCCCAGAAGAAATGGGTGTTTTGTTCTCCACTGGCCTCTCCTCGTGTGTTTCTTCTTCTGGGAAAAAACCCACAACCCCAGGTTCTGTTGCCCAAGATGAGACTGGATGAAAATCAAGACGGGTTGCTGACAAGACCCTGGAATGCCCAGAGAACAGAGGGGTGGGAGCGAGGAAGGCGGCGCTGGCCTGGGGCCATCTTACTCTTCCTTTCTTCCTGACAGGTGTGTAGAATGGCATCTCCTGCCGGCACGCTGGGGGCCTGGGATATCTCTGGCAGACAGTGCTGGAAATTTAATGCTCCTTGAAACAGGAGAGCCTGAGAATGCTTACAAAAATCATCCTTATTAAAGTTTGAAGGGGTGAAGAAAAGCGCTAATGGGGGAGACCCTATACTTACAAACCCACCTTGAAGGGGTTAGGGGTTACTTCCCACCTGCCAGCACCTTCCCTGCTCTGAGGAAACAGGAAACCTGATGGCTGGGGGCTTCAGGGCTCTGGGGACAGCTACCTTTTGCGGCCTGTCTGCCTGGCTGATGTCTGTGCCTGTCTGCAGCTGAAGGCCCACTTAGGACAACAAAATCCAGCCAAGCCGGCTGGCTGGGGCTGAGTGGGGCCTTTTGGCTTCAGGTGACTTTGTGGCTTCGGCCTTGGGTAAAGGGAGTGGGGGGCCATGTGTGGAGCCCTCTGGAAGGTCTGGACTCCTGCTTTTCCTTGGCTCTTCTCGTTCTCCAACCACCCCCAAGGTTCAGCAGAGTCTTGGGTGCGTCTCCTCCGTTTGTGCCGCGTGTTTGTGGCAGCAGCTGTTGGTGCTGACTAATAGGACTTCCTGGCAGCTGTGCCGGGCACACGTGGCACCGGCAGGAACTGCCTCTCCTCGGCTGCCCAATCTGTACCCCAGCCACCAAAGAAAGGCCTGGAAAAGGGGCTGAGAGAGGCTGCTTGAGTGGGAAAGCCCTAGAACTTGGTGACTCACAGATCCATAGAACACGGTTGGAAGAACCAACTCCATTCTGCAGAGGGGAGCACTGGGTGCCTAGGAGGGGTCTCTCAGGTCGAAGAGCAAGTTAGGGGCTGAGCTGACACGTAAAACCCCATCTCCTCCCTGCCCCCTGAATGTGTTTGCTCTGCCCGTGTGAGACAGGCTTGTCAGGGGGTCAGCCTGAACCGTGTCACTCACTAGCTGTGTCCTTGGGCAAAGCTTTTCACCTCTCTACCTCAGTTCCTCCAGAGACAAAAGGGGATCATCATTGTCCCTGCCCTAGGGGCTTTTGAGGACAGGGTGAGCACCCAGGGCAACGTGCCTGGGACAGTAAACCTCAGCAGATGCCACTTTGCTTTCTTCCTTACCAAAAACTGGGCAGATGCCTTTCTCCTCGTGAGTCCAGTGGTGTCTGTGTCAGATGCCCTAACGGATGCTCAGGAATTGCAGCTGACATCCGGTCATCATCTTTGGTTTGAGGTGGATGGGGGCAGAGCCAGGGAAGAAGACAAGAAACGGGAGAACCTAAGTGCTTGCTGACTTCTGCCCCGTTCCCCTCACCCCAAACCCTTTTTTAGAAAGGACTCGAGAGGCCTTTTAGGGCCAAGATTACCAAGGCCTGAGTGACCCTGCAGAATTCCTGCACTTGGCTAGGCATCCTTTGTCTGATAATCACAGCCACTGCTCACACAGCATCTACAGTGCACCATCAGCAGCCTTAGGAGGCAGATTCTGTTATCTGCTCTAGTTTACAGGCAAGAACACAGCACGGGCCAGGCACAGTAGCTCACGCCTATAATCCCAGCACTTTGGGAGGCCGAGGCAGGTGGATCATGAGGTCAGGAGTTCGAGAGCAGCCTGACCAACATGGTGAAAGCCCCGTCTGTACTAAAAATACAAAAATTAGTCGGGCGTGGTGGCGGGCGCCTGTAATCCCAGCAACTCGGGAGGCTGAGGCAGAATTGCTTGAACCCGGGAGATGGACGTTGCAGTGAGCTGAGATCGTGCCACTGCACTCCAGACTGGGTGACAGAGCAAGACTCCGTCTCAAAAGAAAAAAAAAAAAGAACACAGCACGGAGAAGATGCCCAGAGCCCTTCACTGTGGGCCCATGAGATGACACAGATCTTTCCACTAGGCCATCCTGTTTTGTTGCTGGAGAACTTTGTCCCTGGAAGGGCAGAAATGATTATTCTGGTTGCCCAAGGCCTGATGGCCCAGGTAGAAGAAGGGACCTTTCAAGGCACATCCAGAGGAAAGCCCGGGGTTGGTGGGGGGTGGGGAGGTGTCCGCTCTGTGGCTATAATTAAGCCTCTCTGCCTGCTCTTCCTTTTCAACCACCAGCTTTTCAGGGGTTTAGATAACATGGCTTTGTGCTGATGGCCCTTTCAGCACTCAAACAGGAGGACCCATCTCAGCTCCTGGCATTCACAGGGCATAGTTCCCCTTTTCTCCTCACAATGCTGAATTTTTAAAAACTGGAGTGTTAGCATAGGCAGAGTAGCTGATATCTGGGCGTTTTTCATAGAAATTCCATGATGGATGTTTTCCCCAGGATGCACTGCCAGTGTCCCAAAGAGAGACTTATCAGTTAAACCTGCCTGGCTCCAGAGGAGTCGCCGCAGACTTCCTGGTAAATACCCCCGAGCCAGGAATGCGTTTGTGAAATTTTTAGGAGATGATCCCAGAAAAGCTTCCTTCGGTCACCAAGCCGCGTGTTTGTGTCTGGAGATGAAGTGTGTGAAGGAAGATGTTTGCTCCTGAAATGAGACATTTTGTACAATACGTACAAGCCTTTTATGTGACATTGAAGTCAGATGCTGAGCTGTCTGAAGCTGGGGTTTGAAGTTGAAAGTTGACTTAACCTCCTATAGTGACAAAGTTCTGTGTCAGCCTGAATTTCAATTTCCTGGGACTTTTGTCTGTCTACAGCTCAACATGGTATCCTCAGCACCTTTGGGGTCTTTTGTTGTGTTGTTTGTTTTTTTGGTGGTTAGGGAGGGATGGGTTAGTGACAGGGCGGTGGGGGGGTGCATTTAATCATTTATTCTAAAATTTTTAGTAGGTTTAATTGTATAAAGATTATAATGCATACAAACGTCTGTAATTAGGGGAGTTGGTTCTATTAGACAGTGTTTTAGTGAAGAAAATTACAGTGTTTATAAGCCGTTTAAGGAGGGGGCAGCATATATTAACATGCAACTAGTTTTTGTGAATTCATACCGAGTACTTACCAGTGTTCCCCGGAGGTGTCTCCCCGAATTCCAAAGTGTGCCCCGTTCTATGTGCTTCCTGGGCTTCCTTCAGCAGAACCAGGCCATTTTTCAGAATATGGAACGCTATTCTAGGGGCTTAGGAGAGCAAACCTTGTTCTATGACGGAATGAGTTTCGTTGATTCACGAGACAAATGTTTAGGAATGCCCTGTCTCTGCCAGGCACTGTTCCGGGTATTGGGGATACAGAGGTGAGTAAGACGGCAAGCTCTTTGCTCTCATGAAGTTTGTAATCTAATGGGGAGTCAGACTGGAAATGAGAAGACAAATACACGAACACACTCCTTACTGATACCAATCGGTGCAGAGGAAATGGAAGAAAGTGTTAGGCTGCAGAGGGACTGGGGAGTGGGGTGGGGTGTGTGTGAGGGTGTCGATTTAGGCATAGCCTTCAGAGAGGCATCTCTGGGGCATGTGATCATCCAAGGACAGGGAGAACGCACAGCCCATGCAGTTGCCAAGGCAAGAAGGAGCTTTGTGACTTCAGGGAACAAAAGGAAGGAGGGGGAGCTGGCGACAGTGAGCAAATGAGGGGAGATGAGGTTAGCGAGGTGGCAGGACCAGATCATGGGGCTCTGCCAGGGGATGGTCGGAAGGAAGAATTCGCAGTGCCCTAAGAAGCTAAAAGTGAAGGACCTACTGCAAGCAAAACAGTGGGATGTTCTGTCCCTACACAGCTGGCCCCCTTTGGGGCTCTCTGCCACTTGGTCTCAATGTTAAAGGTGCCAAGCACGTAGAATAGGGCCTTTCCCTGTTTAGGCACCAACAGAAGTGCTTGACTGTCAATACCTTGAGGGACACCAGTTGGAGAAAAGGTCAAGCATCCGTTCAACTCTGGGAATGTTCTTACAGTGCCACTAAGCTGTCAAAGAGATGCACTCACATGCTGTAGGAACATCATTGACTCTGAATGGCTCCATCTGGGAATAAAAAGCAGGGGCTCTGAAGGATGAGTGGGAGTTTGATAGAATGGATGAAAATGAGAAGAACTTTGCGGCAGAAGGAACCCACACGGACAAAAGGCACAGTGTGTTAGAGGAACACCAAATCATCTGGTGTGGCAAGAAATGAACCTTTTGGGAAGAAGAGCTGGGGTCAGGTTGGGGCACGCCTTGAAGCTTTGGACTTTATTGTGTAGCTACACTCACATATGCTTTGATACAAGGTTGCTATGTAAAAGTTGGCTCCAAAAATCCATGTGCTGCAGAGAGATTGACCGTCACCCTTAACAACAAAGCTGAAGCATCTCAGCTGCCACAGTACAAGTTTAGAAAATTGTTTAAAGTATCATTTATTTATGTATTTGGAGATAGGGTCTCACTGTATCACCCAGGCTGGAGTGCAGTGACGCGATCATAACTCACTGCAGCGTCAACTCCTGGGCTCAAGTGATCCTCCCACCTCAGCCTCCCAAGTAGCTGGGGCTATAGGTGTGTGCTGCCATGCTCGGCTGGTTTGTTTTGTTTTGTTATTTATTTATTTTTTGTAGGTATGATACCTCCCTATGTTGCCTGGGCTGGTCTTGAACTCCTGGTCTCAAGAAATCCTCCTGCCTCAGCCTCCCGAGTAACTGGGTTTACAGGCGCAAGCCACTGTGCCCAGCTTAAGTTTTACATTTTAAATCACCCTTCTCTGGAAGGGCGGCCCCTGGATAGGGGGGACCAGTTGTGGAGGACCTGTTCCGTGTTTTATCTGAGTCCTGATCCTCCTGTCACATGAGTACGGCCCAGCTGACACAGCTGTGCAGTCAAGCCCTGGGTTGGATGATAAGTATGTGGAGTGGCATGGGTGGGGGGGGGGGGTGTCTCAGGTTTTATAGCCAACCTCCCAGAAGCCCCTTTTCCCTCTTTGACAACTGGAAGTCCAGATGATCCAACCCTCAGGGGATGGATCATCCCCTGACGATTGCACGACCCAGTGCCTGCGTTCTATGCCATTGTCACTCTGGAACCACCTGCTTGGCTTCTGGAATGGCACGTTTGGTCATTGCTGTCTTCCTCTTATCTTTCCCCAGCCCCCACTGACACTGACAACTCTTACTTCTGTCTTTGGGGCTATGAACCATGACGGGTGGAGAAGGAGTGGGGATAGAGATGAGACCAAGATACTTCTTGATATCTGTGGAAGCCTCAGATACCAAGAAGCACTTCATCTGAAATATCACTGACATGTCTCTCCTAGTTGGTTTGGAGCAAGTTGTGAGCACTGAGGACTATCAGTTTAGGTTTGAGCTGAAGGAGTGGAGATACATTTACAAGTTACTGAACGGGAGGCAGGCAGGCATCTGTGTGCTGCTTCCACACTGGGCAGCTGCAGGGCTCTCTGGTGGGCATCCTCCTTCTAGCCTTGCTGAAAGATGATTTGCTGGGATGAAATAAAGACGTCCCTAATTGTTTGTGGTGTGGGAAAGCAATCCCATAAGCATTAATTTGCCCAAGCCCAGAGTGTGTGAGAAAGTGCCTGCCTGACATGTTTTTCTTTTCCATTAACACTTCTGTGATAAACAGCTTAGATGCTCAGAGAAAAATTAATGAAACTATTGTAACAATCATGCACATGTAGGTAATTTATTAAGGACAATTAAAAAGCTTTAAAAATCATCCATGAGGCAAAATGAACAGGAAGATGGTGTGTGGCAGGTTTTGGCAGGGAGCCTGCCGTGGGTGTACGGAACAGGTTTCTCTTCCCATCGCCCTCACCCCCATCAGAGCAACACAGCAGTGGAAAGCATGGATTCCTGCTGTCCAGGCTGTTAGTAACAAACATTCCATGCTGGTTGCCTGTTGGGTGAAGCCAGGGAGATGTGTGACTGTGTGGTCTGGCTGTTCTGCTCTACCTTCCTTGGGACCCAGGTATGCTGGTTCCTGGGCCTCCCCTCCAGGAGCAGGAGCATGTTGGGTGACAACTTGGTTATTGGACTTTTGTTGTTTGTGTTGGCTCTAGGAGCCTCGAAACCAGGTGAGGGGCAGCAAGGGAAGCCTAGAGAGGTTAAGGTGGCACTGTCATGACGACACCAGCCACTTACTAGCTTGGACCTTGGCCTCTCTGTGTAACGAGCCTGAGCCTCAGCTTCCTCATCTGCAAAATGGGGAGAATCGTTAGGAAGGAGTGGAGGATTGGAGCGAGGATCACACAAGATCATGCATGCTGAGGGCCTAGCGTGATGCCTGGCAGGTATGTAGTAAATGTTCAAATGTTTAATATTCTTTGTTATCATGAACGGCATCATGATTGTGTTGTTGGCTGAAAGCCAAGCTAGGGTTGACACCCACACATCAAACTCCAAGGCCAGTGCACTTTTCATGATGTGCCAGTGCCTACCCACTCACCCTTGGATCCTCCCTCCACCGCCATTGTTTTACAGGAATGCCAATACTGTGTCCTGCGTGAATGCTAGGATGTACTCACTGAGCCTACTTGAGGCTTGGGTGAGGCCCCTCTTTAGAAGGATGGAGCTGCCTAGCTTCCTCCTGGTCTCATCTCTATCCCCACTCCTTCTCCAACCCTGTCATGGTTCATAGCCCCAAAGTGACAGATCTTCCACACTCTGGAATTTTTTTCACACGTGTGGAGGACTGGGATTGCTAGAATTTGTTTCTTTTTGTTGGTTGGTGACCCAAGAAATCTTTGACCTTGTGGACCAGTGGTTTCTCAAATGTAGATATATTTTAAAAAGTCAGGGTCTGTTAGCAGATGGTATTGGTCACTCTCTGGGTATTTATTTTATTGTTTTTCCCCAAGGCTTGATCGTAGACACATAGGTTATGTGTCCATTATAGACATATGCATCTATTTTCAAGAAGTAAAGTTTAGTTCACTTACTGACTAGAAAGGAAAATAAAGTGTTTTAGAGTAGACACGTCAGACACGACAGATTTTTTTCCCTTTCCGTGCTATAAATGAGCAGTGAAAAATGACTTTTGCTATTAAAAGCTGTAGCACCAGCCAGGCGCAGTGGTTCATGCCTGTAATCCCAGCACTTTGTGAGGCCCAGGCAGGCAGGTCATGAGGTCAGGAGATCAAGACCATTCTGGCCAACACGGTGAAACCCCGTCTCTACTAAAAGTACAAAAATTAGCTGGGCGTGGTGGCACGTGCCTGTAATCCCAGCTACTCGGGAGGCTGAGGCAGGAGAATCGCTTGAACCAGGAAGTCGGAGGTTGCAGTGAGCCTAGATAACACCACTGCACTCTAGCCTGGCAACAGAGTGAGATTCCATATCAAAAAACAAACAAACAAACAAACAAAAAACTGTAGCACCTGTTAAAAATAGTAAATTATAGGACATTATCAAAGTTTATGGGCACTAGAATTTGACCTTCAGTAAATTCAACATTGGAGGGTAACAGGGTTTTCTTTCCTTTCTTCAAAATGAAAAATGAGAGGGAGGAAAAAGATTTATTTCCTTCTGGGGCTGGAGTAACAACTGGAAATGGTATTCCCCAGCTTAAAGAAAGAAAGAAAAAAAAAACCTTTGTTAAATTACATAAAGTAATATAAGAAGTCACTTTCCTTAGAAAAAAATTTAAACCTCATAGAAAAGGCAAAAGTTGTGCGGTGGCCCATGCCTGCCCAGCACTTTGGGAGGCCACAGCGGGCTGATCACTTGAGGCCAGGAGTTTGAGACCAGCCTGGCTAACATGGTGAAACCCTGTAAAAATATAAAAATTATCCAGGCATGGTGGTGCATGCCTGTTATCCCAATTACTCGGGAGGCTGAGGCAGGAAAATTCGCTTGAACTCGGGAGGTAGAGGCTACAGTGAGCCAAGATCACACCACTGCACTCCAGCCTGGGTGACAGAGCAAGACTGCATCTCAAAAAAAAAAAAAAAAAAAAGAGTAAAGGCAGAAGTCCCTTTGTACAATTCCGTCCCCCCTCCCCCCACCTGCTGGCCACCACCCTTGATCTTATTTTCATATGTATAACAGAGCTTTTTCTGTGCATTTATACACTCTTCTGTATACTCAGAGAAAATAATATAGTCTTGTTTTCTCAGGCTGTCCACCCTCCTCCCAAAACTTTTTGCCTTTTCCTCCATCGTTTCCTGAGACTTAGCTGGAGGAAGAGGGGAAGTTTGATGGACAAGTTTTTTTTAACGTGGGGTTGGATGGTCCAGTGGGTGGTAGTGGTGTTTCCACCTTCTTCTCTAGGTTCTCCTTGGGCTTTGTGAAGCTTCCTCGATTGCTCATAATCCAGGTTAAGATTGAGTAGATGGATAGTTGGAGGGTACAGGTAAGTATCCAGAGGAGCAAAGTGTTGGGGGTTGAGTACCAGATACTGTGGCCGACTTGAGCTTCCCGTGCCTTTAGCTGGACCCTGACACCTCTCTGAACTAGGAATGTAGAATGAACTCTCTGCGAGACATCTGTGCCCATTGCGGGATTTTGAGCATGTGAATTGTGTGAGGATGCGGGTGTGTGCATGCGTGTGGGTGCATATTTAAGGATGATTTCTTGGAGAAGCCACCCCCTCCTTTGTCCTGAAATGCACAATAGAGATCCTTCGCTAAATAAGTCAGCAGATGTTAAGTGATGGTGTTGGAGGAAGGCACCTTCAAAGAACTGGTTGTTGTTTCAGAAGCAACATGCTGATCAGCCCATCGTGGGCTCCCAGCTGTCCTGTGACATTTCTGCAGCTTCAGGTGCCAGCCTGGGCATGGCATCTCTGAACAGTGAGACTCTCCATCCTTTTTCTGAGAGCAGAGGCCTCGTAGCTGTTGCTGGATCTTCACAGAAAATGGGTCCCTAATCTCATTCTCACCTGCTTCTACTTCTGCTCTGAGGCCAGCTGAGAAAATTGCTCCAGTGCTTTGCTGCTGTCTGAGATTTAAGGTGGGAAGTTGGAGCTGCAGATTTTGAGAAAGCCACACTGCGATTCAGGAATAGTAGCGAGACCGGCACAGCTGCCCTGACCAGCCTTCCTCCTCACATCCTTGTGAAGCTGTAGTCTTTAAAACTCTTCACAACTGCTGCCCAGTAGAGGCAGTTTGGTCTTTTCAGAAAGAGGGAAGGGACAGGGTACAATCTGTCACCCTCATCAGCTGGCTAGCCGGTTCCAAAATGAAGCCTTGGGGAAGAGGAGTATCAGAGCATGAGGAAGCTGTGCAGACAGGAAGCCCTGACCCCTCCAAGCTTTGCTGACCGTTCTCAGGGGGGATGTCCTCTTCTCTTTCTTTAGTGAGGAGTAGCTCTCCCATGTCCTCAAATCCAGCTTTCCCAGTGTGGGCACCTGTGACCACATCCTCATCCCTCAGGCTCCAGTGAGAAGACATGGTAAGGGTTAACCAGTTTGGCCGGCTTCCCTAGATGGGAAATGGAGGTTCACCCAGCTGGTGTCTGGGAGGCAGGTTCTAGTCTTCTTTCCGGTGGCTCTCTGGGCAATGCATCTTGCAGCCCTCTTCTCTTCTCCACCAGGACAGCAGGGAGCCTCCTCCAGAGGGGGAGCAGGTGACCCGCAGTCAGCCAGAAGTGACCACAGGAACCCCTGTCCATCCTCACAGAGGGGAAGCAACTTCCCCAGGCCACCTTGCCTGCAAGCATGCCAGTGGCAGAGCCAGGAATAGAAGTCAGGCCTTTTGCCTGCTGGTTGGTGTGCCCCATGCCAGGCCAGAGGCCTGTTAGTGGGTCCTGGACTCGTGAGGGGCAGCCGAATTGTTGCAGCAGTCTTAACAATCCATCTGCTTGCTTCCACTCTGTACATTAGGATCATTAAATGTGGACTGTATTTTCTGGACTTACAAACAAAAGTGGGAGGGAAGACCTTGTACTTGAAAAGATTGCTCTCTAAGATGGTTCGGATTTGAAGAGAGAAGGCCTGAATTCTCTCATTTTTGCAGTTATAATAATAAATACTTTTCTTTAATACCTAGAACATGCCAGGAGCTGAGCAAAGTGTGTTTTGTACTTCATCTTACGTGTTCCTCTTACCAGCCCATGAGGGTGGTTCTGTCATCACCCTCGTCTTACAGGTGAGGACTTGGAGAGGTTCAGGTTCTGCCTTCAGTGCCACAGCTGAGAGGTGGGGAACTGGGATTTGGATGCAGGCTCTAACCTCAGACTGGGGAAGGATTCTGCATGGTAGATAGGGAACAGAACTGCCAGGCCAGTGCTGGCTGAGGGCTTGTTTCTGGTTGAGGGACTTTTTTTTTTTTTTTTTTAAGATGGAGTCTTGCTTTGTCACCCAGATGAGTACAGTGGTGCAGTCTTGGCTCACTGCAACCTCCACCTCCTGGGTTCAAGTGATTCTGCCTCAGCCTCCCGAGTAACTGGGATTATGGGTGTGCGCCACCACACCTGGCTAATTTTTGTATATTTAGTGGAGACGGGGTTTCATTAGGTTGGTCAGGCTGGTCTCAAACTCCTGACCTCAAGCAATCTGCCCACCTCAGCCTCCCAAAGTGCTAGGACTACAGGCATGAGCCACCAAGCCTGGCCTGAGGGGCTTCTTGCTTTTGCTTGTGGTCACTTCCCTGCAATGCTGCTGTCTTGATTTTCAGGGCATTTTGTGACAGTGACTGAGGCTTGCTCTCCCTTCTCTTGCTGCCCAGGTGATGAGCACTACAGGCCTTATAACCTGATGATTTGGGGTTGAGCCATATCCCTAGAACTTCCTATGTGGTGAGAAGTCAACAGTATCATGGAACACTTGGTTTTGTGTCTCATTTCAGCCTAGTAGAGGGACAAAGCAAGAAGTTTAATGCCAACATCAGAAGAGCCACTCAAGCAGACACAAGCATTTGCCTGTGTACAGCATATACCCTGTGCCGGGCACGCTTTTCTATTACTTCATTTAACCCATCTATGCCTAGTGTTCCATTATCGGAACGCCAAGCTTCTGGGAGTTATTTATATCCTACTGCTCAAGGTCATCACCAAGGTCTGATTTTTCACAAAAATTTGCAACCTCCGGCATAAATGGGTTAATTCTCAACACCATCCTCAGGATGGGTACTGTCATCATTCCCACTCTACAAGTGAGGGATTGGGCTATAGTAACTTGTTCGAGATCAAAAAGTCAGGAATTGGCAGAGCCAGGATCCAAACTGCCTGACCCCAGAGCTCATACCTTTATCTTTCTCATCAAAAACCACTGGTTGGATGAGTACCTCTCTGGGAAGAAAGGGCTGCGTGACCCTGTGTGCTATTACCCACCTGTTGGCCGCCAAGGCTGACACCTGGCAGGAAGCCCTCATTCACAGGGCAGAAGGCTCAGTGAAATAAACAGGCACCCAAGGGCTAAGTGGAGAGGACTGGCTCGCTCCAGGAGCTCTGTGCAGATCTTGAGCACATTGGCTCAGTATGTTATTGAAATGATGGAGCTTGGGGCGGAGTGATGATTAATAGTGCCTTTGGCAGCCCCCAAAACCACCAGGAACTATGGATAGTGAGAGGCCCACCATCCGGTGTCGCCACAATGGTGCTGGTGTCCAATGAACGTGTGCTTCCATTTACTGTTCTGAAGGGCAGTCGTGAGTGGTTCCAGCCCGCCTCATCTTCCCTGTAGCTGCTGAGGGTATGTCTGTCTGTCTTCCTTTCTTCCTTCCTTCCTTCCTCTCTCTCTCTCTTTTTCTTTTTCTCTTTCTTTTTTTTTTTTTTTTTTTGAGACGGATTCTCGCTCTGTCTCCAAGCTGGAGTGCAATGGCACGATCTTGGCTCACTGCAACCTCCAACTCCCTGGTCCAGGCGATTCTCCTGCCTCAGCCTCCTAAGTAGCTGGGATTACAGGCACCCGCCACCACGCCTGGCAAATTTTTTGTATTTTTAGTAGAGATGGGGTTTCACTATGTTGGCCGGCATGGTCTCGATCTCCTGACCTGGTGATCTACCCACCTCGGCCTCCCAAAGTGCTGGGATTGCAGGCATGTGCCGCGGCATGTGTTTTCGAGATCTCGTTTGACCCGGGTCTGTGGCTTTGGTCCTTTGCCATGGACTAGAGTTCTTCATAGGCAAGTAGTCCATGTGGCGCTTGAGCTCTTCACTAGATTAAAGCCAGTAGAGGTAACAGCGCAGCCCCTCTGGCTAGGGAAGAGGGGTGCCGCTAGCATCACTCCATCTGGGGCTTCAACTCATCCTTGCATACCAGCCCTGCCTGCTGCTGCTCCTGTCGCAGGCGTGGAAGACCTGGCTGGAACCCTATTCCTGCCATGACCTTGAGGCTGTTCGGTAACCTCTGAGAGCCTGATTTTCCCACCCACCTTATGAAGTTCTTACAGAGCGCCTAGCTCTCATTCAGGTGCGTGGGAGATGCTCAGTGACTTCGAGTTCCCTCCTCACGCCTCTTCATGTGGCTCTGGGGCTTGTATTAGAGCTTCCCTTTCTTTTAGAGTACAGCCAGCTGTCTATTGCAGCTTGTATATGAAACGGTCTCTCTCTGTGGTAGCTTTGCACAAAAGATGGTTTTGTGGTCAGCCTCTGAATAATGCAGTGAAGCCCCTGCCCCCCAACTCGCACATAGGGAGCTGTGGTCACAGTCGGACCACTTGGCAGCCATCATAAGACTTGAAATGGGGGGTTTGAAGCCATTGCTTGTGAATTAGCATGTTTTTCTCTCTTTTGCCTTTGTGAAAACCAACTTCCTGTGCAGCCGCTTGTGTTTTAAAACCCTGAAAAAGGGGGGCCAGCTCTCAGCCCTTGTCCACCGCTGGTTCCTAGGACCGTTATGAATTAAAGATTACAGCCGTTAAAAAGAGATCGTCTTTAAACAAGCGCAGTTCTCTCTCCTCATGCCCCCTGAGTGAAGAAGTTTTTGTGTATAGCGAGTCCAAAACAAACAGAGATGTTCTTGAGAGACGTGGGGAGCAGGGGCCGAGACAGCAGGAGAGCGAGGGCAGCAGAGGGACAGTGGGGGAGAGCCGGGGAACTGTAGTTTTGAATTGTTGGCCTCCTGTCTGCATGCTCAGAGAAGCAGGGCCGCGTGGAGTGCCCAGCGGAACCTGCTCGTGCTGATTTGCTGCGTCACCTTGGGAAAACGTTGGCTTTGCTCCTCCGCAGCATGCACACAGGCACAGGCACACACACGTTCCCATCCCAGCTGGTGCCCGCGTGTGGGTGTTAGGCACAGACTCTTTGGACAAAGCTCTGGAGATGAATTGGGAAAGAAGTGTGGTAGAAACATCACCAGGAAGCTTTGTGTTATGGGCCTTGTCACTGCATGTGAAGATAGACCAGACGCCCCGCAGAGACAGCCCTCTTGAAACTCTCACCTAAAGGAGATGCTACCAAGGTGAGGGACCTCCGGGCAGCAGAACAAGAACATCGAACAACCACTACGGTTTAACAGGAGCAAGAAATGATCTTTCTGAACTTTCCTCTGTGGATGCAAAGATGTTGAAGAGCAGTTTCTGCCTTTGTCAGGGAACTCGGGGTGCACACGGGGAGACAGACAAGAAGGGATGAGTCCAAGGAACTTGTATGTCTGTACCTTCTCTTAGCCTCATAACATCTCTGTGAGGGAGCGAAGAACATCACAGCTTTGGCCGGGTGCAGTGGCTCACGCCTGTAATCCCAGCACTTTGGGAGGCCAAGGCGGGTGGATCATGAGATCAGGAGTTCAAGACCAGCCTGGCCAAGATGGTGAAACCCTGTCTCTACTATTAGTGGGGCATGGTGGCAGGCACCTGTAATCCCAGCTACTCAGGAGGCGGAGGCAGAGAATTGCTTGAACCTGGGAGGCAGAAGTTGCAGTGAGCTGAGATCGCACCACTGCACTCCAGCCTGGGCGACACAGCAATTGAGACCATCTCCAAAAAAAAAAAGGAACACCACAACTGACTTGCCCTGTGTTGGAGATGGCTGTGCAGATTTAGTCTTGCTCAAGGGCTTTACCAAGGGTTGTGCTCAGGGCACAACTGGGGCTAAATTCCAAGGCCTGCTGCCTTTGGGTCCGTAAATCTTCATTGCAGATGTTGATGTAGTTTCCAGGACTGCATCATCTTGGAGTTTATTTTAGGCAGATGATTGCCTTCTAGGTCATTCTCAACCATGTAAGTATCCTTGGCAGGAGAACTTATCTGAATGGGCCAAGGCTCTTTGAGTTGGGAGCAAGGCGTATTTTCCCACCCAATCTCCATGCACCCGGGTCCTGTGGTTTCATTGGCACTTCATTTGGAAAGTTGTTGGCTTTTGGGAGGAGAAAGGAAGGAGAAGTTTGGCAGCATCCTGTTCCAAGGCCTAGAGTTTTAATGTGTGGTCAGACTGTTTATTGATTAATTGGTTTTCAAGAGGGAAACATGTTCTTTCAGGACATAGGGTCTCTAGGACAAAAATAACTTTAAAAGAAGAGGTGGAGATGTTAGAGAACACTCTAATAACTCCTATCACTTCACAGCTGGGAAACCTGAACCCCTAAAGGGGTAAGAGATTTTAGAAAGTTTCACCAAATTCCCCATTTCTCTGGACAGAATTGGACTCTAGATGGAGGACTAGACATTTTCCCCTAGAGCCGTGTTTCCCCAGGGCATTGAGAGGTGTTAAGAGACGCAAGGGCCCCATGGCCGTACATGTGGCAACTCCTAAATTAAACATTCCCTAAATGCAGGACTTCTCAGAGCATTTACTCTGCTAACAAGTGGTCTGCTTTTCTAAGAGCTGGTTAAGGTAGGTAATGATTCCTTATTTGGCCAATGAACTTATTTTAAGGAGACTAAATTATCTTTAGTCTTTAAATTATTTTAAAATTATTTTTCTCCTAGAAGACCCTATGTCTTGAAAAATATGTTTCCCTCTTAGAAACCAATTAAGAAATATTGGGAAGTCAGGCCAGGCACGACAATTCATGACTATAATCCCAGCAGCTGGGGAGGCTGAGGCAGGAGGATCACTTGAGTCCAGGAGTTTGAGACCAGCCTGGGCAACATAGCAAAACTCTGTCTCTACAAATAAAAGAAAATAAAATAAAATTAACTAGGCATGGTAATGTATGCCGGTAGTCTTAGCTACTCAGGAGGCTGAAGTGGGAGGATCACTTGAGTCCAGGAGTTCAAGAATGCAGTGAGTTATGATTGGGCTCCTGCACTCCAGCCTAGGAGACAAAGTGAGACCTCGTCTTTAAAAGAAGAAATAAAATAAAATAAAATAAAATAAAATAAAATAAAATAAAATAAAATAAAATAAAATAAAACTAAGAAGTCAGATGAATTCTGACTCAATAAATTGAAGTCAGATAGATATATTTTTATCAACTGGGCATATACATATATAAAAATAGATATCAGATACCATATTGCATATATATAAGTACATATTTTAATAAACTATATTAGCCTGACATATATATACTTTTTTTTTTTTTTTTTTGAGATGGAGTCTCGCTCTGTCGCCCAGGCTGGAGTGCAGTGGCGCGATCTTGGCTCATTGCAAGCTCCGCCTCCCGGGATCACGCCATTCTCCTGCCTCAGCCTCCCGAGTAGCTGGGACTACAGGCGCCCACCACCACGCCTGGCTAATTTTTTGTATTTTTAGTAGAGATGGGGTTTCACTGTGTTAGCCAGGATGGTCTCGATCTCCTGACCTCGTGATCCACCCGCCTCGGCCTCCCAAAGTGCTGGGATTACAGGCGTGAGCCACCGTGCCTGGCCACATATTTTTAATATATGTGTGTGTATACATATTTTAATCTCTCAATGGCCATCAGAGATTTAGGTCAACCAGTGTTACCATGCTTTAGTCAGAAGGAAAGAACTCTGGGTCACTGTGCAATTTCTGGTTGGCTTTTGGAAGCTGACAGCCTCATTGCTGATATCTTCTTCAGGAGCACAAAGTCTCTAACTGGGAACTGCTGGCTACATGGATGGAGAGCCCCTCTCCAGCTCTAATACTCTCTGTATTCCATGCCTCTGGGTTATCAGCAAGAAGCCCAGCTGCTCGGCCCATAACTCAGATCAGTTAGCATATAAACTCCAGAAAATAATTGCCCTCTTAATTGCTACTGATACCATGTCTTGAACCAGGCTTGGTTCAAGGTGGGACACAGGTGGGACACAGGCTTGGTTCACAGGTGGGAGGGTGCCCTGTGCAGGCCATGGGAGGATAATTTGAGAATTCCCTTGCCTGTCCCTGCTCCGCGGTTGCCGGGCACCTGGCGAGAGCATTGGGTTGTTTGCTGTGGGTAACTATGGCAGCTCCTTTTAATTGCCACCAAATAACTTCAGCTCAACCTCGTCAGTGGTTGTTTTGCTGTGTCGCTCGGAAGAATGCCTCCCTCTTTGTGAGAGCTGGATGGATGGGAGCTTAGCAGAGGCAGGCCAATGCTCTTTAATGTTTTCCTTCCCATTTAATAAGTGTTGAGTAAAACTTGAGTTTAGGGTGTTTATGTGGCACAAAAGGTAAACCATTTGTGGTGTTTTGGAACCTGGGCTAAGTGTTTCTTACACACATCCTCATGACATGGTAATGACTACCTTTGTGTTAAACTTGGGTCACTATCAACTTTCTTCTGAAGTGCTCCCTGCTTTGTTTTGGGGGCAGGGGTGGGAAAGGAATGAGGTGAGAGAAGGTGAGGCGGAACATGGGATGCCACACGGGGGCATTGTCCTCAGTCGGACTTTCTAGAAAAAGGCATCACGCGGCCTGGAGACAGGAAGGGAGAGATTTTAATCATCTGCTGTGGCTTTTGCTCCTCTGACATCAGAATGGTAGGAGGCCCTGAACCTTTGACCTCTGGCTCCAGGTCCATAAATGTCCCGAGGTTCCCAGGAAAAGGAAGACTTGTTAGATGGGAACCCTGATGTTTGATTAGAGCAGCTTTTAGTCACTACTGTCATGTGTTTGTTTATTCAGGCACCAGTTGCATCTGACTAGTGGTAGGTCCTGGAGACATGAGGCACAGCCTTTTACTCATGGCCTCATGGTAAGGTAGAGTCATGCAGAACATTTAACGAAAGTATGGCTTGGCCGGGTGTGGTGACTCACGCCTCTGATCCTAGCACTTTAGGAGGCTGAGGCAGGAGGATTGTTTGAGCCCAGGAATTCAAGACCAGCCTGGGCAACATAGCAAGACTTCATCTCTACAAAAAATTAAAAAATTAGCCGGGCACAGTGGCTCACACCTGTAATCTCAGCACTTTTGGAGGCTGAGGCGGGCAGATCACCTGAGGTCAGGAGTTAGAGACCAGCCTGGCCGACATTGTGAAACACTGTCTCTACTAAAAATATAAAAATTAGCTGGGTGTGATGGCAGGCGCCTGTAATCTCAGCTACTTGGGAGGCTGAGACAGGAGAATTGCCTGAACCCGGGAGGTGGAGGTTGCAGTGAGCAAAGATCACGCCACTGCACTCCAGCCTGGGCAACAGAACGAGACTCTGTCTCAAATAAATAAATAAATAATCAGTTGGGCGTGGTGACACATGCCTGTAGTCCCAGCTACTTGGGAAGCTGAGGCAGGAGGATCACTTGAGCTTGGGAGGATGAGGCTGCAGTGAGCTGTGGTTGCACCATTGCACTCCAGCCCGGGTGACAGAGCCAAACCCTGTCTTGGGAAGGAAAGAAGGCAGGAAGGTAGGGAGGGAAAGAGAAAAAGGAAAGGAAAGGAAAAAGAGAGAAAGAGAAGAAAAAGATTTGATGGGCAAAATCCTGTCTTTGGAAGGAAAGAAGGGAGGAAGGTAGGGAGGGAAAGTGGAAAAGAAAAGAAAAAAGGAAAGGAAAGGAAAAAGAAAGAGAGGAAAAGAAAAAGATTTGATGTACACCACCATGAAAGCAGGTAGAAGGCAGAGGAATCATGAAGAGCTGGATGGGTTCACCTGGGGAGAGTACTAATGGGACATGAGGCACCCAGCCTGTGTGTTTGGAGAACTACAGCAGTTTGCAGTGCCAGAAGGAACAAAGGGAGGCGAGGAACCGTGGCAGTAGGGTGGAGGTGGGCAGGGGCAGGTCCCAGTGGTGCTAGGAAACTTGTACTTTATCCATAGGCAGGGGAGCTGTGGCTTCTATAGCCTTCAAGGGGAGGACACCATTGAGCCGAGAAGGGAGAGGAGCTTTCTAGGCAGAAAGCGTGGTTGACTGAAATGGCAGAGTGTGTTCTGAGGAGGGTGGCAGGCTCTGGGTGGTGCATTTGTTCCGGCCAAAGGAGAGACGTGAGGCAGGAGCTGTGTGTCTTCCATACCGTGCTCACTCACCATGCTCAATGCTCAGAATCCCTCCTTGCAGAGGCTGCAGCCCTCTTTGTAGGTGCTTTGGTGGAAAGTTAAATTTGATTGTCCTATGGGCCTGTGGCAGGGGCTGCAGTCTCCCCTTGTCTCAGTGCCCCATTTCCTCTGAAGAGTGGGCATTGGCAACACCCTTCATGACACTTGAGCATGTGCCCATGGGGCCTGCCGGCTTCTCCCTGCCCTTGACCCGGCCGCAGAGTGGACTGCACAGATCACACGGGTGCAGTGTTGTCACCCACTCTTCTCTGGGCTCCACACACAGACAGCATTTGGCCTGCTCCCCGAGGGCCACACTGTCATCCTAGGCAGCTGTTCAGTGGTAATTAGTCAACCCAAGTCTTACAGGTTCAATGACTCATTGTCTTAAATTTAATAAGTACAGAAAAACAGAGTGCTGATGTATTAAAAATTAATCCTCCTAAGAGGTAGCCTCGGCAGAGGGGCTTGGAATGAAGGGAAGCAGAGGGAATGTGCAGGGAAGCAGGAAATTTCTCCTTCTGGGGCCCGGGCTACTGTCGGGAACAGTAGGGCAGAGCCCCAACTCTTGGATTTTTTTTTTTTTTTTTTTTTTTTGAGACATAGTCTCTTGCCCTGTCACCTAGGCTGGAGTGCAGTGGAGCGATCTCAGCTGACAGCAACCTCCACCTCCTGGGTTCAAGCGATTCTCCTGCCTCAGCCTCCCGAGTAGCTGGGATTACAGGCGTGAGCCACCACACCGGCTAATTTTTGTATTTTTAGTAGAGACAGGTTTCACCATGTTGGCCAGACTGGTCTCAAACTCCTGACCTCAAGAGATCTGCTACCTCGGCCTCCCAAAGTACTGGGATTACAGACGTGAGCTAGAACCCTTGGGTTTTGAGAAGGAGATGGCAGCTCTGCATAAACTTTCTTCTCTTACTCTTCCTTTTTCATTACCCCATTTCCTTCCTCTTGTCCTTCTCTCTTTCTGTATTAGTTTCCTAGGGCTGCCATAACAAAGTACCACAAACTGGGTGCCTCAGCTACAGAAATGCCTTGTCCCACAGTTTGGGAGGCCAGAAGTCCAAGATAAGCGTGCGGGCAGAGTTGGTTCCTGCTGAGGGCTCTGAGGGACAGTCTGTCCCAGGCCTCTCCCCTTGCCTCTGGTGGCTTGCGGGCAGTCTTTGGCATTACTTGGCTTGTAGACACATCACTCCAATCTCTGCCTTCATCTTTATGTAACCCTCTCCCTGTGCGCATGCCTGGGCCTAAATGTCCCCTGTTTGTAAGAACACCAGTCACATTGGATTAGGGTTCTCTCCGACTTTCTCTTGCTCTGTGTCTCTCTGGTGCCACCTCACCTGCCTGGCCCTTCATGGTTCACCTTACTGTGTGGGTCCCAGCCATCCACCAGAGATGGACAGGTGCCTCCTGGGCTGCCAGACCCTGCCAGGACTCCTTTCTTTGCCTTTCCAGAGGTGAGTGTTGTGCCCATGTGACCCCAGACATCTCACCTTGCAGCTTCTAGATTCCCCTGCCCTTCTCTGACAAAACTTTTCTTCTGGAACATTGACTAACTCCCCTGTGTAGGCTGCAGTTCCCAGCAGGGGTTTATGAGTGTGGACAAGAAAAAGGGTATATCTATGTGAGTCTGCATACTTGGAGAATTTCCTTCTATCGATCAAAAAATATTCCAGCACAGAGCAGGACATTCTCCTGAATAAGCCTTATCACTTAAAGCATTTCCTCCTCAAAGGCAATCCATTTAGGCGAAGTGCAGAGACAACTGAGTTGAAATTCATCAAGAGGGGAATGTTGGCCCCCAAAGCATTATGGGCCATTAAGTCTGTAATGTGGCAGAGGCCTCTGGATAGCCAGAGTTCCTTCCTTCCTTGTGAATTGCAAGGGCTGCTGTGCCGGCACCTTCCTGTTATAGTCTCTGTCATACACACAAGCACTCAGACATTCTCCTGGTGTTTCCCTCTTTCTTGGGCACCTGTGTCCATAACGGAGGATGGTGATAGCTGGGAGACTCCCGCTTGGATGTCAGTGGAGGCCATGGGGCCCCTTCCACCACAGGTCTCAGGATTAAGGAGCTGCAGTTTTCATCGCAACGAGTGCCCCTTTCCCTGCTTATAGCTTGGAGGATGCTAGTCCTGGGCTCTGGGAGGGATATAGATAGATACCTGTGTCCCTCTGCCCTCTCCCTTCTGCTAGGACCCTGGCCTGCTCAGTTTGCCAAGGGTGGCTTGTTTTCCGTCTGGAGTGTCAAGCCTGCATTGAGAGGGAAGGCGTGGGGCTGGACCTTCCAGCATTGTGTATGTAGGAGTGGGGGTGGTCGGCAGGGTGAGTAGGACCTTTGTCTGACTAGGACCAATAGTTTTGAAATGACTTGAAAAAAATTTGATCTTGGGGAATTTCCAGCATGAGTAAAACCTAGAGACTTCTCAGAGTTTTGAGAAAGCCACCCCCTGTCAAGCCAGTCACTGTTTCTGTCTCTACAGCCTCCCTCCCCATGGCCCCACTGAGACTGCCTCCTGTCCAGACCCTAGTCACCCACCCACTAAGGCTTTGCCGTGCCCTCCCAGCTGGCTGGGTCTCCTCCCCAACAGCCCGGGGCTTCTTCTGCCTCCCCATGAGCACTGCCTTCACATGGGGGTGCCTCCATCAGAATCTCCAGAGTGTTCTCATACCTGGCCTTCCAGACCCTTCCCTGTCCAGTCCAATCACAACCTCAGCTTCATCCATTCAGCAGTGTGAACCCACTGCTCCAGCCTCCTGCCCTGCCCCTGGCCCTGGACAGCACACCTGCTGTGCCCAGTCCAGAGCGCTCCCCCTCTCTAAATAGTTTAGACCTGCCCTCCAACACCAGTTCTGTGCATTCATTCTCTATATTATCCAACCAGCATCGCCCTCTTCTGTGTCATTTGTTCGACACTTTCTGGATCCTTAGACTGGAACACTTCAGACTGAAGAGTTTACCTGAATTTTGTCACCCCTAAAGTGTCTCCACCTTGTCTACTTTCACATGTAGTTTGGTTCAGTTTAATGAACGTGTGTGTGTGTGTGTGTGTGTGTGTGTGTGTGTGTGTGTGTGTGTGTGTGTGTGTTTTCAAGAATATTTTCTGGACTCACAGTGGTTCTGTCTCCTTGGTTGATATTTTGGGAGATGAGGTGGGGAGTTGAGGAAGGAAGGAAGGAAAGAAGTGACCTGGAGGTAGAAAAAGAGTTGGCCAGGGCAGTGGCTCACGCTTGTAATTCCAACACTTTGGGAGGCTGAGGCAGATGGATCACTTGAGCCCAGGAGTTTGGGGCCAGCCTGAGCAACATGGCAAAACCCTATCTCTACAGAAAAAAACAAAAATTAGTCAGGCGTGGTGGCACGTGCCTATAGTCCCAGCTACTCAGGAGGCTGAGGCAGGAGGATCACTTGAGCCTGGGAGGTCAAGGCTGCAGTGAGCCATGATTGTGCCACTGCACTCCAGCCTGGGCAACAGAGCAAGACCCTATTTCAAAAAACAAAAAGGAAAAGCAGAGGTGTCTTAGAAGCAGAAGTGGATAGGCCACCTTTCTGGAAGGGTCTGGACAGATCTCAAGTAGGGGGTCAGATGGGGGAGAACATGGTTAGATCCATTTCTCTGAGGATGGCTGCAAGCAAGAAGACTGCTGCCTCGTTACGGGGTGTGGGTGTGGGCCAGCCTCTTCAGCTGGAAGGAGGAGATGGGGAGAGGCAGGGCATCCTCCCACACTGCTGCCCCTTGGGACACTCTTTGGAAGCCTGAGAGTTCCTGGTAGGCCACTCTGTTCCTGTCCCTTCCTCTTTTCTCTGAGATTGGTCCAGTAGGCGGCCTGCAGAGCCTCTGGCTTCAGCTTGGCCAGAAGACGTCTGACCTTACCAAAAAGTCCTTGGTTCTGAGTTGAAAACGGTCCGTCTCCATCGTCAGATATGACAGAGCCCCATGAGCGGTGCCCACCTGGCATGAGATACTGCCGTGAAAGCCTGCACTAGCCTCCCTGTTAAGTGGTGCGGCTTCCTTGCTTCCTGCTGACAGCACTCATCTTATACCTGCCCTGGGAAATGCCCTCGTGTTGGGCCACATGAATGTTTCTCAAAGGCAGAAAAACAATTTTTTTTGATGGAACCATCAAGAATAGGTTAAGCATGTGATATTATTATCCTTTTCATTACTGTCGTATTTCTATTTAACATGATTAGATGACTAGTTCTGAAAACCTAAATTAAAGCAGAGGCCAGGTGCGGTGGCTCAGGCCTATAATCCCAGTACTTTGAGAAGCCAAGGCGGGTGGATCACTTGAGTCTAGGAGTTCGAGAACAGCCTGGGCAACATGGCAAAACCCCATCTCTACTTAAAGAAAAAAAAACACACAGAGGAGGCATTTTGTTGAGATGAGAGTCAGCACACATCACATTGCAGACACCTCTCTCAAAGGCAAAGGTCTTCCTGGGCCCCTTTCCCTAACCAGGGAAAATGAGGTAGATCCCTGCCTGGGTTTTTTCAGAAGCTGCTTTGTGTTTTTGTGTTTGTTTTTTTGCCATGAAATAAGTTGCCCTTGGTGTCAAACTGTTGATCTTAGGGGTTGTGGAGTGGAGTGGAGGATAAGGAAGGGGAGAAAGGAGCCCGTTATATGCCAGGCATTATGCTAATAGTTCTGTGTCCTTAATTCAGGCCTTACCCAAAGCCCATGGGAGGGTGGGTGCTGGCCTTCCCTTTTCAGAGGCCACTAGTCTCTGTTGCTGGTAATGTTCTGTGCTCTTAGCCTGAGTGGCCATGCTCTCCTGAATTCCACCCTTCTCTCCACCCACCTTGGTGGGATTGGAACAGCCCAGAAACCCAAACTCTACTTGGCAGCACGTCAGGTTTTTACAGGCCCGAGAATGCTGAAGAACATGAAGCTTTATTGCGATGCTTTTAGAGAACGTTAGCTCAGCTCTGAGCCCCGTAGAAGGGTTTCCAAAGTCTATTAGGTGGCAAATGCTTTCATGGCTTTGGAATCATAAGGTTGATTTGAAAAATTGGCACCTAATGGCTTACAACTGTAATAAATTTCCTGAAATTGGACCTCAGAGGGAGACTCGGGTGCACACTCCCCCTGAGGAGTGTGGGCAGCCCTCTCCCCAGCTCAGTGCACCACCGCAGCCTTCAGGAACCAGAGTCCCCCGTAATTAGGGGAGAGGCCCTGTCACTCTTCATTTCTCAATTTGGACCCAACGTTTAGTGGCAATGACTGTGGGGAGGCTTCTGACTGGAATTTCTCCCCACTGGCCTTTAAAAGGCCAGGGCCTGAGAATTCCTGAAAAATTAATGGGGTCTCTGTGGGTTCTTTACACTTGCTGGTAACCTGGCCTCTCCCAGGCCCGCTGTGGCTCCCTGGCATAATAGCTGCTCAGCAGCTGGTCTTTTGTATGCAAATATGACCTAAAGCTGTATGGGAGGCGGCAGTCCATTGTTGCCCAAGACTGTGCGATTTCAAACAGACGCGGGCTTTTAAAATATTCCAGACAGATATTGAAAATGTCAGCAGCAGGTTTTTCCCACTTACTTCTTGCCCAGCTCTTTTTTCCTCTCTCCCTCCCCCTGCCACCCACCCCACCATAAAATATAATCAAAAAGCTGGTAAATAATTTAAAGAATTGCCTCAAAGGATTTGCAGACTAGAAAGAGTCTCCCTTCTCTGGTTTAAGTTGGGAGAAACTGTTTTCATTTTTTTTCCCCCAAGATATTTAAAATATTCAGGAGTGTCCCGCAGGGTCTTGAAGTCATAAGTGTCTGCATTTTTCTCACTATACTCTCATCCCCTCTTTTCTTTATTGATTTTTTTTAAGGTTGCTGTCGGCAACATTTAGGTCCAACTTTCAAATGAAAATCATATTTCAGATACTGGTCTTAAGTCAGACCAACTTAAGGTCTGTTTCATTCATCTCAGTTCTGTGCCCCCTGCTCTTTAGTTTAATGAGAGAGTGAAGGGAATCTTGGCTGCTGTGATTTTTCATCCTATTAGCTCTTTCCAAAGGGATCCTTATCTTGTGAGCAGAAGGGAGTGATGTCTTATATGTGGAGTCACTGTGTATCTTTTTAGAGAAACTTAATCATCCCTCCCTACTCACCTTGAGAAGGTCTCTGGGTAGCCAGAAGCTTAGACTAAGATGAGGGTGCACAGATTGGGAAAAAATAAACAAACCTCTTATTGACCAAGCCTCTGTCCCTGAAGACAGGCATTGCTCCTCCTGGAAGAACTGTCAGGTGGGTATTTCTGGATCTCCCAGCAGTCCTGAGGCCAGGAGTCTGGCTGGCCATGTAGAGATGATTGTACCTGGGATATGGTGCATTCTTGAAAAGCATTGGATGGATGGAAAAAAGGAAGAAGTGTGAATGGATGAATAAAGGGAAGAGAAAAGAGGAAGGACAGATGCACGGATAGAAAGATAGATGTAGGCTGGATGTGTAGATAGACAAATGAAAGGAATGGCAGATGGATGGATAGATGGACAGATGATAGATGGATGCATGGATAGACAGAAGGGCAGATGAAGGGTGGATGGGCAGATGGATGGATGAAAGGAAGGAAGAACTGATGAAAGATGGCTAGATGGGTGGATGGATGGACAGATGGATAGATGGAAGGAAGGAAAGAGGGATGGTGGGCACCTGGTTTCGCCTTTAGTATTCATTCCCTCGTGCTGTATCCAACCAGAGGGCATTCCCTGGGCCTGCCCCTAGAAGGTGGAGAGGGTGATCCAGGACCTCTAGGACACTGGTCCTAGGGAATCCCGACAGTCTTCCGTGAACATTTATGGATGTCTCTACTGACTGACCCTCCAGGAAGGCCATTCTCATAGCACCCTTTCTCTTTAAAAGCATAGTGTTGCACGTATACGGCCCACCCCCCACCCCTTCTGTCATTCCCCCTCTCCTCTGTGAGGGACCTACACACTGACACTCTCTGGCCCATTTTTAGGTATCTGGCAGTCCCCTGCCAGAGAGCCAGATGTGTCCTCTCTGGGTCCAGCCAACAAAGGTCACCTCCTTGGCTGTGTGGTCTGTCAACTAAAGTCGTTGCCTCAAACCCAGCAATGTCAAGTGTAGTGGATAAGAGCTCAGGCTCTAGAGGCAGATGGGGCTGCGTTTGAATCTCTGGTGCCACCATTTACTGTCTGTTACGTAACCTCTTAGAGCCTTAGTTCCCGCATCTGTAAAATGGAGGAAAGAGTCTCTACCTAAGGGTATTGTGAGAATTCAGCGAGACAATGCACACAGAGTCCTTAGAAACAAGCAGTGGCGGGCCCAGTACGATGGCTCACACCTGTAATACCAGCACTTTGGGAGGCCGAGACGGGCAGATCACAAGGTCAGGAGATCAAGTGGCTAACACGGTGAAACCCCGTCTCTACTAAAAATACAAAAAAAATTAGCCGGGCGTGGTGGCGGGTGCCTGTAGTCCTAGCTACTCGGGAGGCTGAGGCCAGAAAATGGCGTGAAACTGGGAGGCGGAGCTTGCAGTGAGCCAAGATTGCGCCACTGCACTCCAGCCTGGGCAACAGAGTGAGACTCTATCTCAAAAAAAAAAAAAAAAAAAAAAAACAAGCAGTGGCCGGCACATTACACTCAAACGCAATACATGTAGCATTTATTGTTGTTACTACTGAAAGTTGTGGGACTGACATCTCTTGAAGAAGAGATAGCAAGAATCCTGGCTTCTGAGAGGATGCTCAGGCACACAGCACACTGCTTGCTGAGGTCTTGAGCTGTCATCAGTGCCGGGGGATGCAGTCGGTGTGGTAGAGTGGCTGCCCAGAACGCGGGTCTCTTGGGCCTCATCCGGGCATCCTGTGTGCTCTGTTGTAAAGGGCAGCTGAGGATGGCGAGCGCTGGGGAGATGCTGTAAGGGGCCCGAGAGGAGTCATTAGCTGACCTCTCTCTCCTTGAGACAGAATCTTTTCCCTTCTGCTTTTGTTCTTGTAACTGACCCTCTGACAGTCTCTCCTCCCTTGAAAGCAGAGGCCTTGAGTCTCCTCCAGCTGTCAGTTTGCGTGTTCCCCTGGGCATAAACTCCAACACAGGCTGCCCAATACCAGCTCTCACCTTCATTTCTGCCCTAGAGAAAGGCTGCTTTCAAGTTGGTAAAAGCCTCAGGAGACCATGGCTGGCTCCAAGAGCCTCTTTGTGCTCTGAAATCCAGAACAGCCCTGGCCTTGTCGGCTCAGAGGAGCCTTCCAGAAAAACAGAAGTCCTCGACTTCTGCCTCATCTTCTAGCTCCTGTTCTTTTCTATTTTAAAGCCCTTAAGAAAGGAGGTGCGAAGTCCATGGTCTGTAAGCATAAAGGATTTTTAAACTAAACAAGAAAACCAATTATTTTTCTAACTGCTTTAGTCCTTCAAATCTTTCACTGTAATGGAGATTTAGAACCCATCACAGTTGGGCTATTATTTCTGTGTAAACAGTGTCATGCCCTATTGCACCAAGCAAACAGTCAATTTTTTCCATTACACTTAGACACAGATGATGAGGGTGCCGAGTCAATGGTCTCCCGAGCAGGTTTTAGTTGATGGGGAGCGCGTGACTGTGGTTGGAAGTGAGGAAAGGGTTAAGGCTTACAGGAGATTTTGGTTCTTACCCAGGGGTCACCTCTTTGGCTTCAAAGCTCTGTTAATCTTCAGGCCCTGGCTTGTGAACCTCCTCTATCCAGAGCATGGAGATTGGGGGAGAGAGAAGGGTTGGTGGGAGACTAGAGCTAAAGTGAGAAGGGCAGGAACTGAAAGTTTCTTTCAACTGGTGAGAGAGGGCACATCTCCAGTGTCCCCATCTCCAGAGTCTCCCTTCTTCCAGATGGTTCTGCTTTTGGATCTTCTGAAGTGCACATCTGATTTTGCATTCCACTGCTTGTAGCCCTGGGATAAAATCCAGACAGCTGCATGGCCCACGGGCCCCTGTCCTGTGGTGCCCACCTGGACTTCTTTGCTTCTCCAGCACTAACCCTCTTGTGGACCCCTGATGATGCCATGTTGCATCACGCTCTTTGCCCAGAATATTCTTCCCACCTCTCACCTTTCTCTGGCTTAATGCCTTTTCATCCTCCAGGACCCAGCTCAGATGCTGCCTCCCCCAGGAAGCCCTTCCCTCACCCCAAGGCTGACTGCGGGCCTGTCAGGTGCTGTCCTGCAGTTCCCCTCTTCTAGCCCATACCCCTCTGTATTGTAACCCTGATCTGTCTTCTCCAGTAATGTATAAGCTCCTTGAGGGCAGCCTCTCTATCCTCACCAGCTTAGTACTTCCTATGCCTTGCACAGCTTTGACATACAATACCTTCATATTGAAATTTTTATTTATTTATTTTTTTGAGATGGAGTCTTGCTCTGCCACCCAGGCTGGAGTGCAGTGGTGTGATCTCAGCTCACTGCAGCCTCCACCTCCTGGGTTCAAGTGATTCTCCTGCCTCAGCTTCCCAAGTAGCTGGGACTACAGGCATGCACCACCATGCCTGGCTAATTTTTGTATTTTTAGTAGAGATGGGGTTTCACTATATTGGCCAAGCTGGTCTCGAACTCCTGACCTCAGGCGATATGCCCTCCTCGGCCTCCCAAAGTGCTGGGATTACAGGCATGAGCCACCTTGCCTGGCCCACACTGAATATAAAATGAATAGATGAGTCCCCCAAAAGCTTCGCCCAGACCTAGCTGGCAGAGTAGGGTAAAAGAATAGTTGACTCTGTGCACTGGGGCGGCATCAGCCTTGCTGTCCACAGCAGGGATGGAGACAGCAGTGCTCCTGGCAGCCAGCAGCTCCTGCGGGTGGAAGGTGGTAAAGCAGTAAAGTGAAGAAGGCGGACCCTGAAGCCAGACTGCCTGGGTTCAAATCCTGGCCCCACCACTGTCACTTGGGCAAGTCACTTAAACTCTCTGTGCCTCAGTTCCCTTATCTGCAAAATGAGGTTAACAACAGTAGGGCCCTTATGGAGGTTAAGTGACTTGCCAGTAAAGCGAGCAGTTCCTGCTCTGGAGTGGCCACCCCAGGAGGGATGGCTGTTGGCATTCTCTTTATGATGCTTCTGCTCTCTTGGCTGTGTGCAAGGTTGCTTCTGGCCCATCTGAAGACCTTGCTTAGAGCAGAGGTTGGGGACCCCATGTGGCATGTAACCCTGGGGGTGGTGGCTGCCCACCTCACACCCTACCCCCTACTCTTTTGTTTATGCCCCCTGCCTGGCCTCTGAGGCACTTGAGTTTGTGCCTTCTCTATTGACCTTTAGCTCCGTCCAAGGTTTCTCGAATCAAGCTGGCTCTGCTAACAGACTCAGCCATCAACCTGCGGCATTTATGGAGCACTTTTTTTTTTTTTTTTTCAGATGGAGTCTTGGTCTGTCGCCCAGGCTGGAGTGCAGTGGTACAATCTCGGCTCACTGCAACCTCCGCCTCCTGGGTTCAAGCCATTCTCCTGCCTCAGCCTCCTGAGTAGCTGGGATTACAGGCGCCTGCCACCATGCCCGGCTAATTTTTGTATTTTTAGTAGAGATGGGGCTGGCCAGGCTGGTCTTGAACTTTATGGAGCACTTTCTGTGTACAAGCATCGTACTCACAGGTGACCTGTTGGTCATAAATGCCTTAAAGAGTACATTTGAGCTGCTCCCGTGAGGTAGGCTGGTATTACTCTTCGTGTTTTCTCCAGATGAAGAAGTCGAGCCAGAGAGTAGCTGAAGGCGTGCAGCTGCAGGAGACCATGCAGCTGTAAGCCCCCACCCCGCCCGCGTGCTGCCCCCAGCCTGGGGCCCTGCTGTTGAGCATTTTTGTTTTCCTCCTCCAGACAAGTACCCTCTCAGCCCTTGACTCTGCAGTAGGCTTCAAGGTCCACTTCTGCCCCAGAGCATCAGCTTTCTGGAAAGCCATCAGCATCTGGAGGAGAGGAGAGGAGAGGGGAGGGGAGGGGAAGAGAGGGGAAATGTCTTCAGCTACAAAATGCCTGGCCCCTTTCTCACTCAGAGGCTTCCTGCCTGAGGAGCTTGTCCTCTAGACTTTGAGGAGGAGCAGAGGGGCTGAGGACGGCAGAGCTGAGATGCAGCTTCTCTCTCGCTGTGGGTGGGCGTGCCCTTGCTGACACAGGGGCGAGGGTGAGAGGCTCAGCAGGGTGTTGGAGTTGCTGCCGGTTCCTGCCTGTGAGTGGGCCTTGCTTTAAGCAAGGTTGAGAGCCGAAATAATGGATGCCTATGAAAGACAAATTAGGAAGGGATTATCATCTCACAAAAGAAGGCTTCTAAAGTCAATTCACGAACACTCAGAGTGAGAGCTGGTTCATGGACTGCCTGGCAGGCACACCTATGCTCAGTCCAGGGACCGGCCTCCTTGTGGCAGGGGGCAGGGCGAGCTCAGGGGCTGTGGCCCTGCCTGCTTTCCCTAAGGGCTGTTCTGGGGAGGAGCCCTGCAGATCAGATCGCCTTAGTGAAGGAGTAGTGACTGGGGGGCCCCAGAAGACAAAAAACCTAGCCATAGTAGGCAGGGGGAGGGGCAATGCCTTCTGACCCCTAATTGAAGGTGATGGGAAGGGAGGGGGCCGGTGTCCTAGAGACTGGGGACTTCCTTTGGGGCCAGCCCCATCTGGGCTCGAATCCTAGCTCTGCTGCCAACTGGCCTCATGACCTTGAGCAAGCCCCTTAATGTTTCTGAGCTTTATTTTGCTCATCTGTGATATGGGGATGATACTAGTGGTAATAATAATAGCTGTTGTTATTGCGTTGTTGTGCGCTGTGTGAAACACTCAGCGTGGATCCCGGTACGTCGTAAACACTATGTGGTGGTGGCTGTTGTTATTTGTCCCATCACACGGAGCTGCCTTCTACCCAGCAAGTTCTGCTTTCCTGAACCTTTTCCCTACTCACAGGGCACACTATCCATCATTGAGTTTTCCCAACAAGCCACTTTTCTTTTCTTTCTTTTTTTTTTTTTTTGGATGGAGCCTCGCTCTTGTCGCCCAGGCTGGAGTGCAATGGTGCCATCTCGGCTCACTGCAACCTCTGCCTCCCGGGTTCAAGCGATTCCCCTGCCTCAGCCTCCTGAGTAGCTGGGATTACAGGCGCCTGACACCATGTCTAGCTAATTTTTGTACTTTTAGTAGAAACGGGGTTTCACCATGTTGGCCGGGCTGGTCTTGAACTTCTGACCTCAGGTAATCTGCCCGCCTCAGCCTCCCAAAGTGGGATTACTGGCGTGAGCCACCGCGCCCAGCCTTCCACTTTTCTTTAAATGTCCTTTGAAGCTAACAGGCGGATCGCCTTCCCTCCCAGAAGCTCGGGGCTGCCTGCTTGGGGATTTGCCCATGTATTTTGTCTGTAATGCATAATATATATGCGTGTGTGAGTATGTGTGCATAGGTCCCCCCACACGGATGTATATATAACTCATTCCCCAAAGAGAGATTTATTTCAAGGCACAAATGCTTCTAGTTAGCTTCTGTGTGGATCTGATCCAGCCCAGAGCCTTTGCCATGAGTAGAATTCATTGACGGCAAAAGGAAATGAAAACAAACATTCCCTGACATGGGGCATTTCCGTCGGGGGGCCTCTGGGAATTCTCCTCCTCTATTAAAATATCTACCAAATTGGACAGAGGAACTTGGCAGCCACAGCCTGAGCTACTTAATTGTTTCTGTGGGGAGGGTATGGGCAGAAGCTATGCACTGGCCTCTCTTCCGGAACCTTCCTCTCACCACTGAAGTGCAGGAGGATGGGGCTCTTCAAGAACAGAGGATATTTGGTTGCCCCTGGAATCCAGCTACTACCCACCTTGTCTGGACAGGTGCCGAGGGATGGTGAGGGGAGAGTGCCTGCTCCCTGACCCTCTGCAAGCAGCTCTTTGTAAAGTTTGCAGGGGAAGGTGGCCAGTGGCTGGGAACTCACATTCCTGAGATGGTCTGCAGCCTTCCGCTTAGCCCCAGCAGACTGAATATGAATGTGGTTTTGATCACAACCAGCTGATGGGAGCTGACCCAGACTTATTATGATTTTGCTGTTTTTTTCGGTTTTGTTTTTCCTTCTCCCTCCTCTTCTTTATGGGGAAGATGTTTCTTGAATGAATTTGCTTCAGGGGACAGAGTTCAGGATGGAGGCAGATGAGGGGATATAGGAACTCTCACGCGAAGTTGGGGGTATTTGCTGATCTGGAGCATCCAGGGCTTTTTCCTCCCTCTCTCCTCTTAAAAATGGGCCACCGGTGCTGTTTCCTGGGGCCTCTAGATGTGCACTGGTATTCATAGCAGTTGGGTCTAGACGTGCTCATTTATTCAGCATCTCATTTAATCCTTCTGCAAGGTAGTTATAATAATTTTCATTGTGCTCATCTGGAAGCTGAGTCCCTGTGAAGTCAAACATCCCCCACAGAATGACAGAGCTTGTAAGTGGCAGAGCTGTTCAACTCATGCAGACCAGGCTCCAAGCCAGGGCTCCTCCACCTCAGCACTACTGACGTTGGGGGCCAGGTGATTCTTTGTCGTGGGCACTGTCCTGTGCATTGTGGGAAGTTGTGCAGCATCTCTGGCCTTTACTCACTACCTGCCAATAGCATCCCCCACCCCGAGTCATGACAATCAAAAATGTCTTCAGACATTGCCAAGGTCCCCTGGAAAGCAAAATTGCCCCTGGTTGAGGGTCAAAAGATGAAGAAGGAAGGAAACCTAAGTCCTTTCTTCTGCCCAGTGCCTGCCCCATGCTGTTACTCTTTGTGGGAATATGACTTTGTGTACTGTTTTTTTGTTGTTGTTGTTTTGTTTTTGTTTTTCTTTTTGTTTTTTTTGGAGACAGTCTTGCTCTGTCTTCCAGGCTGAAGTGCAGTGGCACAATCTCAGCTCATTGCAACCTCCACCTCCTAAGTTCAAGTGATTCTTCTGCCTCAGCATCCTGAGTAGCTGGGATTACAGGCATGCTGGACCACCACCCCTGGCTAACTTTCTTGTATTTTTAGCAGAGATGGGATTTTACCATGTTGATCAGGCTCATCTCCAAATGCCTGACCTCAAGTGATCTGCCTGCCTCGGCATCCCAAAGTGCTGGGATTACACGGATGAGCCACCGCACCCAGCCTCTCTGTACTTTTGAATACTAAGGTGATCAGTGGACATCTGAGGTGCTTGATCCAGTGTTGCCAACACATATTCAACAGATATGCAGTAACTGTGTATTGAGCATCTGTGGTGTGCAAGGCACTGTAAGGTGTGGGCACTAAGTGAAACCCAGGCAGGAGTTTGTTGCTGTGCCCAGGAGCTGAAGGATTTACCAAAACGCCTAGGGAGGGCTCCCTGTTCTCACAGAGGTCTCAGTTGAGTGGGACACTCACAGTCTTGCTGAGTAACAGATGCTCACTTTTGGTTTTGGGATGGGCAGATGGTGGGAACGTGGGTGAGTGTCCAGGTGTGCCCCCAAGGACACATGCGTGCACACAAGAGAGGAGAGAATAAAGCCCAAGTGGCATCTGTGGGGCTTCTGGTCATTCCTCATCAGGACCTGATAGGTAGTATACTGTCCTGTCACCTAAAATAAACCTCCCTCTTGCTTTATCTGAGGGCCTGCATGCATTTCTCATTTCTGAAAACCTGAAGACATTTTTTTTCAAATCTCTTACTGTTTTTGAAAATTTACCTTTAAAACAAACATATGAGGAAAGGCTTCCAGGCCTTTGCTCTTCTAGTTTCAATTAATTGGTACCAAAAATGTCTGCTAGTGCCACCCGTAACCCCATATCTCAGGGTGTCAGAACCCTGGAGAGACTAGGATTCCTTGGGAGTCCTTTCTGAGGAGCCCCAGATAGGAGCTAGTGAGAAAAGAGTGTTGTCTGTGTGTGTATGTGTGGATGCACGCTTGTGTACACACACACACACACATGAAAAGAACATCAGTTGTTCCTTTTCTCCTTTAAAAACTCCAAGAATGCATTTCAAACTCCTGTCTGCCAATCTCTCGTCCTCCCCCAGAAATCCTTGGTTAAGTCTTTAGACTCAACAGCAACAACAAAGAACAAAGCCACAGACAATCTCCCCCTCCCGACAATGTCAGCTGTGAACTGAAGATCTGAATAGCCTTTAAAATTGTTTTATTGTTGTCAGCGCTGCAGAATGGTGTGTAATCTTTGTGTTCTGGAGAATCTTTAATTGGCACAAAAGGGCAGTTTAGCCGGCATCTTGTAGGAGGTTTGTCATGCAAACAGTTAGTACCTGCCACTCACAACATATAGGGCTATCCAAGCTGATTTACATCAGCAGCTCCCTCTGGTTAATAGCCTTGTATATTTCCTGGGGGTCTCTGAGCAGAAGTCAAGGGAAGATGAGGCTTCCCTCCCCTCCTCTGCATCCACACTGCATTGCAACGCATTAGGAACCTCCTGGCACCTTCCCCTGAGCCTGGATGGAGGTTGGGGGTGAGCAGAATGGGTCCCTCACATAGGTGGGAGCCTTCAACTAGCCAACTGTTTTGTCTAGAGTGGCCTACTGGGGTGCAAATCCCAAACAAGAAGCTGTCCTTCTTGCTACCTGTATTAGTTGGGTAATGCTAGCTGCTGGTATAACTGAACTCCAAAATTTCAGTGCTTAACACAATAGAAGTCTGTTTCTTGCCCACTTAACAGTTCAGTACAGAGGTTCCTGGTTGCCTTTTCTTCTGTGCAGTGATTCAAGGATACCGGTTGATTCAAGGATCCAGGTTCCTTCCATCTTAGAGCTTTGCTGTCCCTTAGGACCTCAGCGTGGCTGAGGGTTGGGCACCAAACTAAGCACTTTGGATATGTTACCTCATTTAACCCTTAAAACAGCTCTTAGAAGATGATAGTGTTTTCATTTGACAGGTGAGAACATTGAGATTCACAGAGGCTCCATCATTTGTTGAGGATCACATGGGAATGTCATGGGTTTTCCAGAGCCAAGTAAGGAAATACCTGGTTCTCCTCCCAGTCCCCATGCCCCAACCCATCTAGACCTGTCTGTTCTCACTCTCTTCCCCATTTAAAGCTTGTAAAAGAAGATTCTTCTTTTTCCAAGGCCTCACCCCCGTCTGGCCAGCTGTCTCATGCTTAGCAAGTCTTTGGGACAGGGACTTTCTCATAGTGGGGGCAGAAAAATTCTACCAAATTGAACCTGGCCTTAACTGTGGAAAGGCAGGGTAGGGTCAAAAGATGAATTCTAGACCATCCACTTCTGTTGGTCCATAAGGCCTGGTGTGTGTGTGTGTGTGTGTGTGTGTGTGTGTGTGTGTGTGTGTCGGAGGGTGAGGAAGCAGGAGCTGTTTATCTGTACTCTGGAGAGGTAAACACAGCAGGTGCGCCCCACCAAAGGAATCTCTTGACAAGCTGGGCTTTCTCATGACACAACTGCCTGTTAATGGATTCAGCATCTGGCAGTTTCACCAAAAGCCGACTGCCAATGAGGCTGGCTGCTCGAAACCCTTGACACTGCTGATCACAAATGGGTTTCCTTTTGACGCCCTGTGCTGCTCCTGAAATGGTCTTGATCAAACAACAGAGTAGTAGTTAACCAAAACCCATGTCCTAGAATTCTCCTCCTTCCCCACCTCCCGCAAGCAAAGTGATGTTGATGTCTGCAGGGGAAAATGAGAATGGGCCCTCACCCCGTAGCCCTGCAAAGACTGTACACATTTGTACAAAGCCTACTGAGTCCTCTGAAAGTAGCTTTTGCTTATGCATTGATGCAAAATGCACCCAAGGGGACTAGACTAAGCCAGGGAGGGCCCCAAGAGAAGGCAGTGTGCTAGGTGCTGGGGGTGGAGAGGTTGGCGAAAGGAACAGCTTCTGAAGCTTTGAGGGCTCTGAGAGAAAGCTTTCTCTGCTTATATGTTGGGGACTTGACATCCCTGTCCCTCCTGGGTGATTTCCTGGCAGAAAGGTCAGGAACAAGTGGCAGTCATGAGTGGAAGGCATTTGAAGCAAGAGACTATCACAGCCTTGGTTTAATCCATGTAACCAGCCCCTTCTGCACCTCCAGGAGTGGAGAGAGAGCCACAGCTATTCTCTCTTCTCCCCTCTGCTAGGATGCTGGCTGCAGCTCAGAGGGTAGATTAAGCATGTAGAGAGCACAGAGCCTCTGCCCGGCCTGCTCCTGAGAAGACTCGCCTACCCAGAGAAGCTCTCGGGTCATCTCCTCACGTGCTCTGTAGTCTCTTAGCAGACGGTATGCCACAATGGGCACTTTGATGGCAGGCCCACTTGGCTGCAGGCCAAAAGCCAATAGACAGTTCATCCAGAGGCCCCCTCTTTAGCTCTGGGGGAGTTTGACCTCTGCTGATGAGAAGAAGCCATTTGGCAGAATCTGCAAGGCAGAATGGATGGCACCTAGTGGGCCCCAGATTCAAGAATCCTGGGTGCCCTGCTGGCTCTGATGTACATCTTTAAAGCTACTTTTCCAGCACAAAAGCACTAGAGAAGCCTTTATTTGTTACTTAATGCTTGTGTTTTGTTTCAAATTACAGAACTTGAAGCCTTTAGGATGCACTGCCAGATATTTTAGTTTCTTTTCTCAAGAAAGGAAAGTCCACAGTCCCCTGAAGCATGCACTGTACTACTATCTCCCCGACAAAACCAAGTGACATAGACAGATTACCACTGACGTCTCCATGTTACATCCAAGGCCAGCACTGATGTCATTGGGTTTCTGAATTCTCATGTTGAGCCAGAGATATGATGAAGGCCACCGTGAGGTCTCAGACTGCCCTGGGAGAATCACACAGTGGTTCTCAGAGTCGGAAGGAATTCAGGGATCCTGTTCTAGATTTTAGTGCAAAGCAGCCTTGGTTTTGGCCATGGGCAAGAGGCCAAGCCATTCATTCATTGCTTTTGTTCCCCCACCATTGCTGAAATACTGATTTCTTTTCTCTAGGAAACAAGCAAGACTTAACTGTTTAACCTGTGAGAGAGTCACTACTTTGTCTCTTTGCTGCTGCATTTGTTCATTCGTTCATTCATTTAAATAGTCAGTGAGTGTGTGCTGTGTGCTAATGCCTTCCTATGCACTGGGGTGGAAAACAGAACTCCAGCCTTCATGGAGCTTAATTCTGGCAAAGGGCTGCCAGCCAAACAAGTGGAAGACTGTGTGTGCCCCAGGGGGATAACAGATAAGGAACAGGACTAGAGGGAAGGGGTGGGAGTGCTTTGGCAGAGTGGCAACTTCCAGCCAATAGAGCCCTACAAAATGACGGAGAGCCTTGGGCTGCTGGGGGATTGGGAGGACTGACAGCAATCAGGATGAAGGACACTCTGAGACCAGCCCCACAGTTTCAAGCCATTTTTTGGGAATGGGGCTTTGAGTGTTGGGGTTGAGGGAGAGGCAGCCCCTTTTGCCTTGCGTACTGGGGCATGCAGGATTTGGAGATGGAAAAGGTTAGTTTGACCTGGAGCATAGGTTCCTTCTTATGTCATCATATTCCTGGACAATAAACCTGGCCTTTGGGTCTTAACTGTCTTCTCTGGACTCAGTGTTCCTGATTGCTTCTTTCTCAGAATGGGTTGTTTTCCCAACCCTGCTGTGGGTAAAACATCCCAGATACTCCATTTTTATATTTAAGGTTTAATCGTAAATGATAATTATATTTAATTATGGGAAATTCAACATTTCTTTCAATGAAGAGCAGGAAGGACACATCAAAAGAATCAGGATTAGAAATTCTGGTTCTCAAGTAAAGCAAAGCAGTGGTGAAAGACTCAGACACATCTGCACTAATTGGAGCCACTGAACTTTGTATTTTTGTTTGTTCTTCATGGTGGGCTGTCACCTGGACAGCAAGGTTCTCATGGCCACATCTGAGCTGCCATCCCTGAGACCTACTGTGGGCTAGACAGGCACCTTCCCACATGATCCATTTGATCCTCATTGATAGGTATGAGAAGTGGGAATTTAATTTTTACACATTGGGAGACTGCAGCTTGTGGAGATTGAGTAATATATCCAACGTTCTGCCAGCATTCAAACCCAGGTCAGAACAACTGAAATGTGTTATCTTTCTACTTCACATTACCAACTCATGAAGGTCCATTTATTTTTTTTGAGTCGGAGTCTTGCTCTGTCACCCAAGCTGAAGTGCAGTGGCGCAGTCTCAGCTCGCTCTGCCTCCCCAGGTTCAAACGATTCTCCTGCCTCAGCCTCCTGAGTAGCTAGGATTGCAGGTGCCCACCACCATGCTCGTTTAATTTTTGTAGAGATGGGGTTTCACCATGCTGGCCAGGCTGCTATCGAATTCCTGACCCCAAGTTATCCACCCGCCTCAGCCTCCCAAAGTGCTGGGGTTACACATGTGAGCCACCATGCCCAGCCACGAAGGCTCTTTTGTCAGGAGAAAAAGCTGTTTCAAATATCAGCCTAGCAAAGTTAAAATATGAAGAATTAATGTTGGCATGTTAGATATCAATGTAACCATTAAAAACAAACCCAAAATAAAACCCCCCAAAAGCTATAACTTTCTTAATATTTCTTAGGCCAATAAACAGGACTCATGTTGACATTAACTGAAGTTCAAGCTCCAACCAGCAGCAGGAGAGTTTTGAAGCTGCAGAAGAGATTTCTTGTCACCTTCATCAGAGTATCTGCCTTACCCTAAGCCCTTCAGTAATATATTCAGAATTTCAAGATTGGATCACGTGAGCAGGACTTAACAGGCCTACCTCTGCCTGAGCTTGGCTGGGTTTCAGACCTCAGCCGCAGAGACGAGGCACTATAAATAGACGAGGGAAAGAGATTTAGCTCAAAAATCCTGTGTTCTCAGAATTGCCACCTTCTACCTTTTGGGCCAAGCTGTCCTAGCGTTGAAGCCATGATGTTTGCCTAGGTAACTTGGCATGAGTTAGTTTTCATGCCAGCCCACACCCCAGTCACAGAACCATGGTTCCTTGATATTAGGTGAGCATTGACAAGAAGGTGACTTTAGCCTTGGCCCTAAATATGAGGAATACAGTCAGAGAACTTCTTCCTTAGTGGCATGCAGTGAAAGGAGTGGGTTTGTATTGCCAGTGACCATTAGGATGTGAAGACTGGAGATGGCATTGATAAGGGAGACTCATAGGATTTCAGTGACTCATAGTACAGGGTGGTATACACAAGGCACTGGAGAAAGACCCATTTCCTCTGGGTTCATGGTAATTACAAATGCCTTTAGTAATCTCCCCAGGCTGTTAACCATTGTGGGTGCAAGGAAATCTGGGTTTTCAGTGACAAGGTATTAAAGCCTGCATTTCCCTGTTGTTAGTAGTTGCTGCTTCTTAGCTTGATTTCCTTGAAGAGACTGAAGAGTAGCAGCCGGCAAGTGATGTCTTTCAAAAGGATATATCCATTCTGCTGAAAAGCATGGAACCAAAATAATCTGTAACCTATTCCACCCAAATAAATAAGTCAGCAAATAAGTCTGCTTTCATTGTATTGTCTTCTCCATAAATATCCTTTAAATTGAGGCTGAGTGACAAGATATGCTTCTGCCACTAAAATGGTATCACTGATGATATTGAAAGAGCCTTTAAAATACCACAATTGTCACTGAAACTATACTTTGCTTTTTTCCCCCTTCTCCTTTGCTAGTAACTAGGTCTCTTTGGGAATTTTTAAAGTGACAATTGGTAGATTGTAGTCGATGATATTTCTTCCACATAATACTTCTGAATGCCACTCAACTCTGCCTTGATTGGCTCCAAATATCCCAAAGAAGAAAAATGTTTCATTTGAAAATGTAAAGCTTATTGGAGGTCATTTGCTCCCTAACTTTTACCCCTTTGCAGAAGGGGCAAGGAAAAGGCAACAGTGGTAAGACTGGGCCTCAAAGGAACATAACTGCTGTCAAAATCAATCCATAGCTATCGGCTTGAGTACAGGGTGGTATATGCTTATTAGAGTCTCAAATGTTATTCAGCTTGATTGCAGCTTTTATACAAAGGAGTTAAGACATGGGTAGGAAAGATAATAGAACTATAAATTGCAAGACAGCTTCTTATGAAATCAGTAAATTATTCATTTAACAGTTCACTCTTTGTTGATTTCATGTTGCTATGGCACCTCAAGATGGAGGCGAGTCAGTCCACCAGCCCAACCAGGGGCCTTACACAGATGCACAAATCCTGGTGGAAGGCAGATAATGCATTATGTACAACCTTTGGCCACATGATAAATTGCCTGTTTATCTGGCAAATTCCAAGGAGATCTGCTGGAGAGAACTGAAAGAGATATCTCACAGTGGCTAACATTTCTTGGAAGAGACCCAGCCATCTCAGGGTTTGAGTCAGAATCTGTTTAAGAAGGCATTAAGAATGCATTGTCTTGGAGTGTCTTGCCTGTCTCCCGAGATTGTTGGAAACACCGTCGGCTCACAGTTGCTTTGGCGTTCACGCTACAGTAAATGCCTGACTTCATTTATTATTTTGATGGGCAAAGAAAACTGCCTGCCAACAGCCATGCTCCTCTTCCCAGACTTACTTTTGTAGTCCTTCTCTACCCGTGTACAATTTGATTTCTTGCTGCTTGTTAAATTATTGTACTTACGAAATATATTGCCATGGCCAAGTCTGTCATTCGTGTACATGGCGTGGAAGGGAGTTTGGGTGCCAGGGGAGTTAGGAAGCTTGATGCTGTTGTTGGCCGTGACTTTGGTGACAGTGTGACCTTGGACAAGTTCCTTTTTCTCTAGGGTCTTAGCATCTTCATCTGAAGCATGAGGAGTTTGGGGTGGTCCCTTCCTTCTTTAACCTCCCGAGACTCTGTGCCTCTCACATGTATAGATTCCCTGTTTGTAGACAGCAGTGCTGTTATGGGGACCTCTGAAGGCT
Source organism: Gorilla gorilla gorilla (assembly GCF_029281585.2). Taxonomy (NCBI): domain Eukaryota; kingdom Metazoa; phylum Chordata; class Mammalia; order Primates; family Hominidae; genus Gorilla; species Gorilla gorilla. The sequence continues at coordinate 34,574,723 of NC_073228.2, read as the reverse complement.
ATCTGAATGTGCCTGCATTTAGCAAGTCAAGGCCAGACCCTCCAGATGCACTGGACTGTGGGGACATTTTGTGTGAGTGAGACTATTAAGAATTTAGCAGTTCATTCTGACAGCTTGATAGATGGAGTGGTTTTGCATGGCATCCATGTAGGAATTAACTAAAAAGGAAACATTTTCTGAGAGTCCGGCTGTGTGTGCATGCTGGGAGGTTTTTCTCAAATCAGATTTTAAAACTTTGCTCTGAAAGACCAATAACAATAACCTAATCCAATATCCTTGTATATTTGATTCTACTGACCATAACATTTCTTAATTTCTGCTTTTGGCTTCTGTAGCCTAATATACTAATGATAATAAGTATTAGTGTTGTATTAAGAGGTAGATGCTATTATCCCTCTTGCATTGGTTGGAGTCTAGTTAGGGGATAGAAACCATGCTAGTTGAGCTGTTCTGCTTATAGAGTAGCCATTCTTTATTCCTTTACTTTTTTAATAAACTTGCCTTAAAAAAAAAAAAAGAAAACATGCTAGTTGTTTGTACACAGAGAGTTAAGCTAAGGAAGTGTTCATGGGGATGTAAAATTAACTAACTGAAAGAGTAAAAAGAAAACTAAGGAATTGGTTCTTCAATATTAGGGTGCATCCGAATCACCTCTGGGGCTTATTCAAACACAAATGACTGGCGCCCCCCAAATTCATATTTCTAATACGTTTTCGAGTGATGCTGATGTGGCTGTTTTGCGGGGCCACGCTTTGAGAACCACTGCTGCCAGGTACTGCGGAGGTAGCAACTGCAGGAAGCCACTACCCTTACCCTACCTAGGGCTGATGAGGGAAAGACTAAAACTTAGATGTTTGGAGGAGGAACCCAAGGCCTCTGAGGAGGGATCTGGGCCACTGGTGCTCATGTCTCTGAGGGGGTGGATGCTGTGTTGCTGGTTCTGCAAGTGTTGGGAGAAACTACACGCTGGATTCAGCTGCTGGTACAGGAAGGCACATTTACTGCCAGGATGAAGAAGCATTGCTGGGGTGATGCTCACAGGAACCACAAGCCAATAGGAAGCCCCCAGGCAGCAGATGGGAGGGAGCAAGACCCTCTTCCTCCTCCAGCCTTAGGGTGTCCCTCTAGCACACGCTGCTGGCAGAGCCTACCAGGGAGCTAGGGGCAAATCAAAAATGTAAGTGGTTTGTAGGGTCCCAGGTCTAGTGGAGAATAAGTATAAAAGGGTGGGTTTGGAACTGAGAGCTGGTTTTACAAATGGAGAAACGGAGGCACTTTCCCAAGGTCTCTCATACTGGGTGGCAGGGATGGAATTTGAACCCGGGTAGTTTGGCTGCAGAGCCCTTGTTTAACCCCACCTCAGGCTGTTGGCTGAGAGGCCATTCTCTCTGGCTCGCCTTCCTCCCTGTGACTGTTCTTGGCCTCCGTTAGCAGTTGCTTCTCTTTCCCTGCTCCTCAGGCGGATGCCCGTAGGGCTTCATCCCCTGCATCTTCTCCCTCCACCTCTACCCCTAGCATCACCTTTAGGCGAGTGGGTCCATGTCTGTACCTCCACCCTTGGCTCCTTCGGGGGAAATGCCAAGCTTGGAAGGCCAGTGATTTCCTGGACATTTCACCTGGAATGTTCTGTAGATTCCTCAAATATTTCTTCCCCCTCGGAACTCAGTACTGTCAGCCTCAACAGCTTCCTTTCTTCTGATTATTTCAGATTCTAAATCTGTTTTTCGTTAGACTGGCTTAGTAGTTACCACAGCCTTCTTTGTACACTTCTCTACCCAGTTTATCCAGTAAACTGCGATTAGAGAAGTGTGCCTTAAAAACAACTGTGTTCATGTCATTCCTCTTCTTCCCTGTGGCCTCTGAAGAAAGCTGAGGCTTCTCAGAAAGCAGTTGTCTTTATTGCTGAGTGCTTGGACCCTCTGTGGAGCGTGCCCTGTGTCCTTTCCCTAGGTAGTTCCAGCTTCTCCAGCCCTACTGGGCTACTCATAGCCTTGGCTTCCGTCCTCTCTCAGACCACCCATGGTTGTTTTTGTCACTCTCATGTCAGCAATGCCACCATTTCCACCCCATCAGAACTCTTACCTGTGCTCGACGACCCAATTCCAGTGCCACCTGCTCCATGAGGCCTTCCCTGCTTCTCTCCCGGGGAAACATGGTCTCACCTTTCTGTAAACTCCCCTGGGTTTTATCTGTGTCACTCCTGCACAGGCAAGGCCCTCTGCCCACTGGAGGCTGAGTCTTTGTCTGAGCAGGTTCATATCTTCTCTGTTTCTGAATTTCCCAGGGTGCCTCGTGTAGAGCCCTTAGTGCCGGCTCACTGCAGAGCTGAGTGTTTCCAGTTCAAATGTGGGTTCCCAGAGTGGGTTTTGTTTCCCATTTAAGAACAGCCTTCCTGTCATCCAGCCTCGAACAGGTTGGCCTGGACTATTCTAGTCTTAGGAAAGGTGGCCCAGGTGTGAAGCCACAGGCCACACTATTGCTTTTAGCACATGTTTCACAGCGAGGAACAGGGACTCTGCCCTCAGTTATCTCTGTTGGGTTACTTTCATGTCTACTCAATTGAGAGTTTTCAATCCTTTTATTTCTAAAGATCGCCTGGTTAACGTATGAAGCTTTCTCGGGTCCATGTTGACCTGTCGTTTAATGTTTCTCATTTGCCTGCGTATCTGGAAAAAAACAGATTCATTTGCACAGATAGAAACAAAAGATTGTGCAGATGGGAGCCACGCATGGAAGGGAAGGAATACTGATCTCCCTAATGCATCTTCCTTGCGAAACATGGAGCTGCTCAGGAAAGAAAGGGCCCGTGATTCAACAGTTGGGGAAATGTGGGTTCAACGGGCTCCCTTCCTGCAGACCTTCACAGAGCCTTTGATATGTAGTGATGAGCTTCCTGAATCTCGATCTGCATGCTGAGTTCCTCAGATGAGGTTAATTTGACCACAGGAGTGTGGTTCCATGGAACTAGTATTCCTTGGAATGTGCTTTGAGAAAAGTTGCCATAAAGACTATAAGTGTCAAAGGGATGAAGGAAGCAGGAGTTCAGGCTGAGGATGAGCCAGTGACCCTCTGCTCTGGCCGTGGAGGGGAGGGCATCACTAGGTGAAGCAAGCCCTCAGGAACAAATCTGCACCTGTGTTCTGAGCCCACTCTACTCTTGCAGGCCAAGACTGCCCACACCACACCAGTGCAATAGACCCAGCTTCTCTGCCTCTCCAGGGAAAGCCGTTAGGGTACTGCAGGGAGGGGGTCTGTTTCGCCAACCAGGCTCATTCCCTCAGTCACCTCCCAAGGATACAGTGTCAGAATAACAGCTTCTGAAATGAGTTTTCTCCACTCATGCAAATTGCTCTCTGACTTTGAACACCCACGTGAGTAGAAGCAGTGTTTTGGCTGCCTGGTTGGTGAAGGAGGAACATCACAGGGTTATTTTTTCCCCTAGCAAATGCAGACAATACCCTCCCTCTAATCAACAGGTTCATAAGCGTTTGTCTGAGAACCAGAAATGAATTTACAAGGGGCTCTCTCCTAGCCTTGTGGAATTAGAGCAGAGATATTGCTTTCTTTTCACTTCAGTTAATCCAAATGAGCTGAGTCTCCTTTCTATAGGGAAGGGCAAAACAAAACAAAAACCTAACCCAGCAAAAACAAGGCTTTCTTACTGCCAAACTGGGGCTCCGAAAATAGTTTGGGTCATTGGAATCATGAAAGAAATAGTGTTTATATAACCTCTCTCTTGCAGAGAACTTGAAAGTGATTTCCTTACGTTTTATGCAAATAATATATGGGATTTATATTACCCACTTTGTCAAACTCATCTTCCTTGTATGTGTTTGGAAAGCTTATTCATTGGTGGTCAGGCTTCTTGTTTTTCTTCTGGATAGGCTGCCTTTTAGACAATAAATTCTGAAGTCTTTGTTAATTCCGAGCTGGGAGGATATAAGTGGTGGTCCATCCTGAGTGTGGGAAGGAGATTCAGTTTGAAAGAGCTCTTTTATCTGCACTCCCTAGACTTTTTAGTGTTGTTTCGGTTATTTTAGTGTATTGCCAGACTTACTGAGAACTTCGTTTGTCCAAAGCTCCACGAAGGCTGCAAAGATAAACCAAGCTGTCGATGTCCTTACTGGCAGGGATCACAGAGTCTAGTGGGTGAGAGAGTGACAGATACCATAATACAAGGCAAGTAAGTACTGGGTGCATGCAAAGTGCTTTGGGATTGTAAAAGAGAAAGAGAAAAAACCCAGCCAAGTAGGGAGGGGAAAAGCTGCCATCTGAGTTTCACTTGCAGGCTAGGTTACATTTCAGCAGGCAGAGGCAGGCAATATGGCCCTGAGCAAGGGAAGTACGGAAGTGGGAAGTGCAGGGGACTTCAGATCACGGGGTGAGGGAGGAGGCTCACTGAGAGAGAAGACCAGTACTGTGCTCTGTGGGGCCAGCTCATGAGACCGCAAAGATAGTAGCAGCTTTGATGCCAGGCTGGGAATTCTGCCTGCGCTGTTGGGAGCCAGTCATGTGTTCCACACAGGTGAGTGGCCTGTTCGGATCCTGTCCCTGTGTGCTCCATCCTAGTGGTACCTGGGAGTTGTCATCCCCGTGCCTCTCTTTTTTCTGTCCCCACATCTCCAGTTATCAGTCTTTCTATTGCACCCAGAAAAACTGCTTGCCTCTCTCCGTAGTTGTATGTGGCCCCTGTGTCCTCATCACTCATCCCTCAAGTGACAAAACTCTTCTCTTAACCTTCAGCCTTGGCCTCCTCTGGTCTACCCTTTCCATGCTGCCAGAGGGATGGTTTTAAGCTGCACTGGCCATGTTCTTCCCCTGCTCAATACCTGGCAGCAGCCCTGTCATCTCCCCAGGAAAGCCTGAGCTCCGTGGTGAGGCTGATTAGGTCCTCCCAGGTGCAGGTGCACTCTCCATGCCTCTGCCTTCTCACACACTCAGCTTTAACCACACCAAACTGGATGCACTTCCTCTCTCTTGTCTCTTTAAAGGGACTGTGTCTTCTGCTTGGAACTCTCCCTTTGTGAACTCCCATAGCCATCCCTCAGCCAACAGACATCTGCACGCATGCCAGCTCCCTCCCTCCCCTACCCGGTCCATTGGGTTGCGTCTCCCTCCCTCTATTCTCATAGTACTTGGTGCCCCCTCTGTGCACACAGCCCGGTGCTTTATGGTTACTTTTTGCCTGCCTGTCCATCATGTCACTAGATGGTGAGCTCCTCCCAGTGCCTAGCTCTGTGCCAGGCCAATGATAGGACCCCAGGAAATGTGTGTGGGAGAGATTAGAAGGAGAGAGCTGGAAGGAGGAAGACCCATTTGGAGCCCAGGGCAGCAGCCAAGCCACCTTCACTTGTCCCGACGATCATGCTGGTCCCAGAGTTGGCCTCATTCCTCCAGAGAGTGGTACTAAGATTACTGGAGAAAACAACCAGGGGGAAGCTCACTGGTATATAACAACATCAGCTCTCTTCTCCTCGTCCCAGGAGGAAATATTTCCATACATCCTAAACATCCGCCTCCTTGCAGCATCTGCGGAAGCTTGCTTGAATAATGAAAGATAATCAGCAATAGTTGAAATTTCCTATCCTTGGGCAGGTCTTTTTTTCCTACTATATTATGTATTTAAACACATAGACATATTTAACCCCACCTACCTTTTGGGCCAAGTGTTTATGGACTAGACTTGTTCTTCCCCTTAGTTTTGGAGGTACAGTGGTGAGTACCTCTCACTTTTCAGAGCCAGAAGTGCTGCTTAAAAATGTGTTCAGATCCTGGCCGGGCACAGTGGCTCACGCCTGTAATCCCAGCACTTTGGGAGGCCAAGGTGGGCGTATCACCTGCCGTCAGGAGTTTGAGACCAGCCTGGCTAATATGGTGAAACCCCATTTCTACAAAAAATACAAAAAATTATCTGGGTATGGTGGTGTGTGCCTGTAATCCCAGCTACTTGGGAGGCTGGGGCAGGAGAATCGCTTGAACCCAGGAGGCAGAGGTTGCAGCGAGCCGAGATCACACCATTGCACTCCAGCTTGGGCAACAAGAGTGAAACTCCGTCTAAAAAAAAAAAAAAATGTGTTCAGATCCTGCAAAGTGACAGCACATTAGAGCTGGCGGTGTGCAGACATGATAAGAGGGAAGATCAGATGTGCTGGCAGAGAGCTCCAAAGTACCCTTCCCATGAGTGCCTCTCAGTTGGAGAGGAAACACACTGCCAGGAGCCAGGCAGTGTCCCGAGGCCTTCACTCTCAGTCCGTGCCCAGAGATGCAGCCCCCTTATGCTAATTTATGTGTCATCAGAGTCATTAAGGGTCATGAAGAGCCTTGGGTTCTGGTCGCAGCTCTGTTGCCAACTGGCTGAGTAGACTTCCGCAAGCCACATGGTTTCTGGGGCCCAGGTAGCCCTCATCTGCCAAAGAAGGGAGTCGGATGAAATCTCCAAGCGTCTGTTCTGCTTCCCACTTCCATGAGTTTATGAAAGATGCAGGGATGTGGTGTTGGCATTGGGGTCTGATGGAGCTTCTCGAGGGAGAACATGCCCCTAAAGAGGCATGTAGCAGCTGGGGAGGGATGGAAGGAGAGTGAGGGCTGGAGACTTTGGGGGTCCAGGAGCAGGTGCTCCCAGATGCTTGTGGCAAGAGAGGAAGGGAGGGAGACACTGAAGAGAAGAGCAGGTCTGCAGGCAAGGAAGAAGCAGCCAAATGGCCCTGGGGTTCTGACCGTGAGCTTTGGAATTCCAGAGTGGCCAGGGAGGCTCCTGGCACAGCCAGCCCCTCAGTGGACAGAGGCCGGTGGGGCCAGCTGGTACAGCCCAGCAGCTTTCCCAGAACCTCTGTGGGTTGCGTGCCTGGGAGGGCTCAGCCAGCACTGGCTCCTCTTCTGTCCTCAGAACCATCTCCACCTTAACTCCTCCCTGGCACATGCAGCTCTTTCTCAATTATTTATCAGTAGCAGCATCCATATTAGCTCACTGTGTGCTGGGCACAGTGCCGGACACTGGTGACCCAGACACTGGTGACCCAACCTTTGCTAAGAAACAGGACTTGGGGAGAAAGAAGAAAAGCAACAAAGTGGGTTATCTCTAAGTCCAAGTATCTCTTGGTGTTGTAGCTCCTGTGGGCACTGCAAACTCATGTTTTTATTATTTGAAGAAGAGGAATTAGGGTGAGCAGGAGGGTGACGAGAGGGTGATTGGAAAGTCCAGATGTTGGGCTCTATGAACAACTTATGTCTGCTTTAAATTCTCATAGGAGACTGAAAACCAAGAATATACCTAATGGTAGCAGGCAGTAGACGAAAGATCACGGACTGTGGCTCTCTCCCAGGGCAAGCTCTTTAGTCTCCCTGATCCTGAATTTCCTCATCTATAAAATGGGGATCATCAAGCCTATCTGGAAGGGTTGCACTAGAGATGCAGGTGAAATCGTGGATGTATGATGCCTGCCACTCAATAGATGCTAGTTCTTCTTTCTCTTGCTTACTTAGCAACAGGCTTCCTTTTAGGCCCCATAGAGACCTCTCCTTTGTTCTCTTAAGTCTAATATGTTTAGATCTATTGTTGACACCTGATGAAATTTGCCAAGTGTCTTGAAGTGGCTACAGTGCCAAAAGGCTTGTTCTTGGCAGGTACCATATTTCAGTTTCTCAAATCTCCTCTGGCAAGAGTTCTGCAGACATTCTCTAATCAGAGTTTGGGGGCTACTTAAATGATTAGTCCCACTGAAGGTAGACCTCTGCTTTGAAAACAGCGCTCTGTTGTCCAGGAAGGGCTTGTGCATGCCTTTATAAGAGGTCATGTAAAGCATGGTTGGGACAGCAGTTGTGTTGGGTTCACTTGTGTGTCCTGGCTCCTACAGCAAAGGGATTATCCTTGCCAAAGGAGAAATATTTGGAATAAAATACCATGGCTCATGTTTCAAGATATCGCAGGCCGAGAAGCGACCATGATCTTGGTGAGATGCCGTGATGCTTTTTTCTGTGGGGCACATCATAAAAGAACTTTGGTTAAACATTTTGGCCTGCTCCTCATTTCCCAGCTCCAGTCTTCCAGATTTTCTGAGTAGCTGACATGCCTTCTAGGGGAAATTTTGCATTCTTCACTTCCTCTACCTCTCTTTCTTCCCCTCTGTTTTTTTCTTTTCTAGCCAGGAGCAGCAGCTTAGTACTTGGAACCTGCCACTTAGAATGGCTCAGACTCCTTGGAGCCAAGGGGCACGCTGGCAGTTTCTGCCAAGCACCTGGCCAGGGTTCCGGGGTGGGGAGGACGGATGGGAGGTGTCACACTGCCCCTCGTGGGCCATTGCCTCACAGCTTGCAGCTGTCCTGGCACTGGGATAAAAGGGCTTATCCTTGAGACCTCAGGAGCGTTTCTGCCTAGCGCTCGCATTGGTCAGTTTATTCGGATTCTCCTGTAGAGGGGAGTTACCTGCTTCTTCCTATTTCTGTTTTCTGTTACAAGACCTGGCTAGAGGCCTCTCTGAGAGCGCAGTCAGGCACAAAGCCCGGCAGAGGCATTGGAGAAGACAGGTCATGGAGTGAATGAGCGAAGGAACTCTGAGATTCTAGGGTGTTAACTCTTAGAATACCCAGATCCTACATAGCTGCAATTCAGCAGAACATTGACCCTGGCAGCCAGAGTACTTTTCAGACTAGCTGAGGTGCTGGAAAGCAGCCCAGGAGGACATTTGGGGCAGAGGCAGCCAGCCTGGGGTTCAACATTTGTGGCTGATAATAGACCTCGGATAAATGGAATATAGACATGTTACATCTCCTGATGCAGAGCTCCTGCAGCCAGAGGGTCTTGGCCTTTGGGGGACCTCTTTGGGAGGGCCTGGGGTCAGATGGGGGTGGACTTGGGCCTGAGTCCATCAGAGAAAATGTGGGGAGTTGGGGTAGAGACCAATGGCTGCCAATGCTCACTTCCAATTCAGGAATCATTGCGCCTTCCTGCAGGAGGATGGCCAACCCCATAATGATGATGATGATTTTTTCAAAGCCTTCACAACTGCTCTAATGATAGGCATATGAAGCCACAATTTTCCTCCTTCCTGCTGTTCATTCAACCTTTCTAGCCTGGCAGCTTTGCCTCAGTTTTCCTCCCTGGATGATGAATCCACAAGTCTGGCCAGAGGGAAGATGAGCATTACTCTGAAAGTCATTTTGTACTTTTAAAACTTATTTTCTTTCTCTGAGTTCTGTATTAGTGTTGTAATTTGCTCCTGATACCACCTAAATCAGTTGCGATTAAAGCTTTTCTATCTTTCTTTTTTTGTTTAAAAAAAAAAACAGATTTGCTGCCTGGAGTTCACATATTAACAAAGATGAAAAAGATAGTGTCTGATTTATAATGTACTGAATTGCTTAAGTCTTTCATTTGTAATTCTTGACAGTGTTCCTCTAGTAAAGCGAGGCATCGTTCTGTTGTCAGGGGCTCAGTAATCCCCATGAAAAACGGGGGAAGGATTTGTGAGACATTCTATATGAGTACCGAAGGTGATGGACAAGTAAAAATCAGGACGGCATAAATTACTCAGTATCTTTCTTCCCCACAATTATTTTCACTGTGGCATTACTATATTGGTAAGTCCTCCGGGTCCCTTTAAGGTCAAGAAATCAGGAGATAAAAACCTTGTAGCATTTGACCTGATCAATACTGAGGGTTCTCAAATAGATATCTAAGTCTTTGGCAGCTGATGCTGGATGGGCAAGGGGAAAACATAGTTTTTGATAGGTATTGAAGAAATTTCAGCAGCCGCTGAGTACATGGGGCCTCTTTCCCATGTGTCTGATGTGCTGTGTGCCAGTCTGGGGAGGGGTGAGGGAGCTCCATTTGGGTTCTCAGTTTTGTTGTTGTTTTTTTTTTTTGAGACAGAGTTTTGCTCTTGTTGCCCAGGCTGTAGTGCAATGGCACGACCTCAACCTCTGCCTCCCGGGTTCAAGCAATTCTCCTGCCTCAGCCTCCCAAGTAGCTGGGATTACAAGCACCTACCACCACACCCACTTAATTTTTGTATTTTTAGTAGAGACGGTGTTTTACCGTGTTGGCTAGACTGGTCTCAAACTCCTGACCTCAGGTGATCCACCTGGCTTTGCCTCCCAAAGTGTTGGGATTACAGGCGTGAGCCACCATGTCCAGCCTGGGTTCTCAGTCTTTTGTGGAATATCTTTGTTCTTCCTCCATTTTCCATCGGCTTTCCACTTTGGGGAGATGAGAATTTGTTAAAACAGAGTGAGCCAGCGTAGGATAGGGTAGGGAAATGAAGCCCGATGTAAACTCTATGGGTGCTGAGAAACCTCAGGCTCCTAGGTGAAAGGAGGAAATCCAAGGTGGCTGTCCAGACACTGCCCAACTGTGCCACCAGAATTCTGAGCTCCGGCCAGCAGGCTCTAAAGGACAGGTGGGCACCTTGGAGACCTGAGGAGCAACCATCTTTGCTTCATATTCTACCTGTGGTTGCCTTTCAGCACTTTTGGGAATGGGAGCTTTGGGGCGTTTTATGTCCTTTGCATTGTCCGAAGAAAGGTAAAAGGAGCGATTGCTGTTACACTGGTGATTTCTGATCTGTCTCTGATAAAATCTGGTTGCATAGTTGATCTTCAGCAAAAGAGGAAGCGATGAATGAAATTGCTGTCCTCACTTGCCACCTCCCCTTCCTTTTATTCTTTGGTTTTTAAGTGTGGTGAAAATATCAATAAAGAGGCTGGCCATTTTGGTCCCAGTCAATGAACACTTGCCATGGGGTAGTCCTTGCCCAGTGGAGATCCAGCCCATATGGGCACCGTTGCATTGCCTGTGGGTCATAATGTTTTAAGGATATTCTGTTCAGTTGCCCTCTGAGTCCCTCCAACTAGATGAAGGCATTCTAGATTGCAGGGGAGGCGGGAAACAGTCTTGAGCTGCGGGATGATCTTGTCTCCTAGTCACGAGAAGGAGTATTAGAGATCCCATCATCTCATCTGCCTGTGGTCATTATTACTAAAACCTTCTTCAGCTGCCCAGACCACAGTAGGAGGTAGCCTTGCTCTTCCTCCCCTTGGGGCCATTTTCGTGTGGGCATGAAAGTGATTGACAGGCTGTGAAGTACCTCTCCCACCATCACCCAACACTGTGAGGTAGGCGGAGCAGGGAAAGTTTTAATTACCATTATACAGATGAAAAAACGGGCCCTCTGCAGAAGTTAAGTGGTTTGCATGAGCCTGGGAGCTGGCACTGCAAGACAAGTCTACCTGCTACAGACAGAGTGCTCTTGTACCCTCGGGGTTCTGCCTCTGGTCACTCTCTACATAGCAGAAGCTCCACTGGCACTTTTGTATTCACAACCACCGGGTGCGATAAGGCAGTGAGGGTTATTACGATACCCCTTTTCACAGGTAAGGAAACAAGGCTCAGAGAGGTTCAACAACAGAGTCATAATTCTTCTTGTTGGAGAATTCATTTTGTTACATTTCATCCCCACCATCTGCAGTAAGGGAGACCCATTAAAATATAGTATCCTGATTTTTAAAGAGAAGGTAACATTAAGGCCAGGAGGTTTGTGATTTGCCCAAGTTCACTGTGGGCTTCTGGACTCCCATGCCCAACAGGCTCCGTGATGCAGAAGTGTCCCGCAAGAGCCTAGTGTTTTGATTCTTTTTTGGTGCCAGAAGACAGACTGTGGACCTGGAGTGGGTTTGAGGGCTGGAGAAGTAGAGGAGGTGGAGTTTCTAGAAGAGGGGTATATTGTGGGGGTAATAAGACCAATAACTACGTAAGGACCTGCGTTTGGTCTTAGCAGTGAAAATTGCATCTTTAGCCTTATAGAGAATGTTGTTTTCCTCCATAAAATAACCTGCTTTGAGCACCTCTGTTGTGCTGGGCACCATTCCAGTTGCTTTTGCATCTGCTCTTTAATTTAATCCTCTCAGCAATGCTATGAAGTAGGTACCTGCCTCTTTTTTCCTCAGTTGAGGAACTGAGGCTCAGTGAGTTGAAGAAACTTGTCCCGGACCACACACCTCGTCTGTGGCCATGCCACGTGGTCATTCAGCAAACGCTGAACACATGCTGTGTGTCAGGTACCATGCTGGACACCAGGGATAAATCAGTGAACAGAACAGAAACAAATCCCGGTCATGACAGAACTCAACTCAAGCGGAGGGAGGTATAGGATAAACAGCAAATATACCAAAAAAGAAAATTACATAGCACAATTAGAAAACGGTAGGAGCCACTTAAAAAAAACAACAGTGGAACACAGGGTAAAGGAGATTAGGAAGTACCTGGAGTGGGTTGCAATTTTACATCAGCTGACCAGGCTGGGCTGCAGGGAGAGGGCTTGGAGGAAGTGAGGGAGTGAGCCCTACAAGATGTCTGAACTGACGCTCTCTCTTCAGAAAGAAAGGGAGGCCCAGCAAGTGGGAATGACTTGGCCAAGGTTACCCACTGAGTTAATGTCCAAACTGGGTCAAGAACCTGGGGATCCTCACAGCTGCCTTAGAAAGCTTCATATAGGCTGGGCACGGTGGCTCACACCCATAATCCCAGCACTTTGGGAGGCCGAGGCAGGCGGATCACCTGAAGTCAGGAGTTCCAGACCAGCCTGACCAACATAGTGAAACCCCGTCTCTACTAAAAATACAAAAATCAACCGGGCATGGTGGTGCACACCTGTAATCCCAGCTACTCAGGAGGCTGAGGCAGGAGAATCACTTGAACCCAGGAGGCAGAGGTTGCAGTGAGCCAAGATTGCGCCACCACACTCCAGCCTGGGTGACAGAGCGAGACTCTGTCTCAAAAAAAAAAAAAAAAAAAAAAAAGAAAGCTTTACTTGGCTTCTCTATATCCCCTGGACATCTCTGACCTGGCTGTCTTGATATCAGTCTCCATGTCCAATTCTCCATGTCTGCCTTCCAGCCTCTTCCACAGCCTTCAACCTTTGTGGCATTGATTCCTGGTGGTCCCATCCTAGCCCCCAAACCTTCTCTGTCCTCAAAAGTCCCATCTCTCTTCTCTCTTCAGATAAACGTACATCTCTTCACCCCAGCATCCCAGCGCCCTGAGTGAGGAATTAATGCTTTTATATTTGAAGAGATCGGCTGCTGTCATTTTTGATATCTTCTGTTTTTGTATGCGGGAACGCAGAGCACAATTAGAATACAGTTATATATCCTCATAGTTATTAAAGCTTGGATTAACATGACATAAAGTTTTGTCTAGGGAGTCTTTTGCTATGGCTCAGGGAGCATTTTTTGTGACAGTAATAGGCTACAGTTAATATACTTGAATGATACTAGAATCTGTGTTATAAGGCAGAACAAAAGGGGTTTATCTGAAGCTGAATTACAAAGGTGGAATTATCACTGCGAATGATCCACAGAGATCTGGGGCTTAATTATTGTCGCTTGTGTCATTTCGGCATAATATGGGTAGTTACTGGAGCAGAGTAGAAGTGCGGGAGGGCCAGCCTGTCAATCACCCGGTGGATGCCAGGATTCCCACCCCTTACACTTAGCGCCACGCCGGCCGTGTGCCCTACAGAGCCACAGGAATGGATCCCTTTGGCCATCTGTGGCTATGTGGTACTTTCAGGTTTCTTAATGTTTTAATGACTCCCCTGTCCTACCTCCAGCCCAATCCCCCTCTCCCCATTTAGGTCCTTTGCCCTCTTGGCCCTGTCGAACCTTCCAGGAGGCTGTTGAACGGTCTCATACACCGATGGCATTTTCTCAGCCCGGTGAGGCCGCCACCACCTTCCAGAGCCTAATTGTTTTGACAAGCGGAGGAGGCAAGCTAATGTGCTCTGTCAGCCATTTGGTCACATTTGGTCAAAGCCAGGTGTCTGGCTGCAAATAGGTGCACTCAGGTAAACCACATCCCCGTGTGCTCCGGGAGGACAGAGCACGCAGGAGGCGGGAGTGCCGTGGGCAGCCCTTCCCCATCCCTGGCTCCAGCGCATTCATTCTCCTCCCAGGCTCCAGTCAAGTCTGAGGGTGAAGGGTGGGAACAAGACAGTTCAGCACCTGAACAGGGCAGGGCACCCAAAGGCTTTTAGAAATGCTGTTAGATTTATAGGGACCATCATCCTCTTCTTACTATTTTTATTATCATTTTTCATTATCCACCTGCTAGGTGTACAATTACAACTTGTTTTGTTGGTGGCTAAATTCAGCTGTCCTCCTCACCTTACTGTTAACCAAGAGAGGTATGGCCATTTTAAATGGCCAAAGTGTTTCTATTGGACCCTTTAATTTTTTTATTTGAGATGGAGTTTCGCTCTTGTTGCCCAGGCTGGAGTGCGATGGTGCAATCTCAGCTCACTGCAACCTCTGCCTCCCGAGTTCAAGTGATTCTCCTGCCTCGCCTCCCAAGTAGCTAGGATTAAAGGTGCCTGCTACCATGCCCAGCTAATTTTCGTATTTTTAGTAGAGTCAGGGTTTCACCATGTTGGCCAGGCTAGTCTCGAACCCCTGATGTCTGGTGATCCACCTGCCTTGGCCTCCCAAAGTGCTGGGATTACAGGCATGAGCCACTGCACCCAGCCTATTGGACCCCTTTAAATGTGACTTTTTCTGCCAGACTTGTTTTCTGAGAGGTCATTGCACTGGTGCTTTTTGAAAAGCTACTCTGAGTGACCCCGCGTATAAAGCGAGGAAAGGGAACAGGACTTTGGCAGGCAGCTGCGTGTGGCAGGAAGTGAACCAGGAAGGTGCTGGGTGTAGTCTTCTCCCACCCTCCAGCAGTGCTGGGGAGCTGCGCTTGTTTGGGAACAGAGAGGTTCAGGAATGTCGGGTCTTTGTCAAGGTTACATGGCTGGAAAATCAAAAAGACAACTACGTCTTTCTATGTCTGAAGGCCATGTTTTTCAGCTAGTCCTGTACTTTTTTTAAAGTATGGTCTTCTAAATATCTCATCAGAGATGTCTTTGGGCCCTTATCCAAAATGAAGATTCCTGGGCCCCACCCCAAGACAACTGAAACATGCTTTCTGAAGGAGCAAGCAGCTTGGGCTGTGCGTGTAACAAGTCACCAGGTGTGACTGATGCACACGCAGGTAGTTGGGGGCCACTGCACTGTCCGGACAAGCTGATGACAGCTCCAGCCCTGGTGTTCCCACAGATGCCTAGGTATTAGTTTGAACACCACATGTCCCCAAATATTCTTCATACCAAGAGAGCTGGTCCTTGGTACATTATACCCTACTGGGCTGGGGTAACAGAGAGTGGGAGCAATGACCTCAAATTAAATTAGAGCCAAAGGGAACATGTGGGATTTTCTTCACATCTCCCATTTAATAAATGAGAGAACTGATCCTGCAAGTAAGAGAATTCCATGTTGAAGGACATACATTCACAGCAGATCTGGTCCTAGTAGCTGTTACCCCCACTACCCTTAAAAAGTAAATATCTATCACCACTTGCCTTCCTATTGCTACGATGATTTAAAAGAAGAGTTGGTTTTAATTAGAATAAACATGGTATTTTTCTTGCTGCAACAAGGCCTTCAAAGGGGAAAAAAATCTCAATACCCCAATTATGCCAAAGCATTCCCAGTCCTATCCAGCAGTAATTAAAAAATACAGCTGACGCTTGTTCTCTTGCTTGTTTTTAAATGAATAGCTAAGTATCTGTCAAGATGATGAGCACCTAGGCCGCTGACGGCCTTACCATCTCAATTTGCTCCCAGGAACTGCAGAGATGAGAACACGAAAGCTGTTGTTTTGAACTGTGAGGTACCTGGCTACCCCAGGCACGTGCATTTTGTGGTTGGTGGAGATCATCTCTCCGACCCCAGTACCAAAATGTGGGATGGAAGGCCAGGCTTCATGTCCACATTCTTATGCCTGGAACACATCTCTTCTTTTCCTATGGGCAGCTGAAGTGGCTTCTTCCTGTGCCGCGCAGGGAGCTCAGCTTCTCTACAGTACACAGCATGTTTTGAGGATCGTTGGGTAGAATTAGGTTGGCTTTGTTGGGGGAAATCCCCTAGTTGCAATTCACTTTTTAATTAGTTCATGGAACCTTTCTTTTTTTTTTCTTTTTTTAAATTATACTTTAAGTTCTAGGGTACATGTGCACAATGTGCAGGTTTGTTATATATGTATACGTGCACCATGTTGGTGTGCTGCACCCATTAACTTGTCATTTACATTAGGTGTATCTCCTAATGCTATCCCTCCCCCCTCCCCCCACCCCGCAACAGGCCCTGGTGTGTGATGTCCCCCTTCCTGTGTCCAAGTGTTCTCATTATGGAACTTTTATTTCTAAAATATGCCGCCAGGTGAATTGAGAAGTCATTTTGCATATTAACACCATCCATTTGGTGACAATTGGGCTTTTTTTCCTCAAGCTAAGGGCAAGGCCAGACGCGGTGGCACATGCCTGTAATCCCAGCACTTTGGGAGGCTGAGGCGGATGGATCACCTGAGGTCAGGAGTTCAAGACTAGCCTGGCCAACATGGCACAACCCCCTCTATACTAAAAATACAAAAATTAGCCAGGTGTGGTGGTGCATGCCTGTAATCCCAGCAACTCAGGAGGCTGAGGCAGGAGAATTGCTTGAACCCGGGAGGTGGTGGTTGCAGTGAGCCAAGATTGTGCCACTGCACTCCAGCCTGGGCAACAGAGTAAGATTCTGTCTTTAAAAAAAAAAAAAAAAAGGGCAGCTAAGGGCAATTCTGTATGCATTCTTCTCACCCCACCCACAACACACATGTTTTTCTAAAGACAAAATCAAGGGCAGACTTGAAAAGGAAATAATCATAAAAGTTTCTATAGCATTTGGAGTTCTTAATATTTACCCATCAGTTTACAGCATGTTTTTATGTATGTGGTGTTCCGGTTATCTATTGATGCATAACAAATCACCCAAAAACTTGTTGGCTTAAAACAACAGCAATCGTTGTATTATTTCTTGTGGTTTCTATGGAGCAGGAATTTGGGCGGGACTCAACTGAGTGGTTCAGGCTGGGAGCATCTCATGAGGTTGCAGTCAGACATGAGGTTGTAGTTCTAGTGGCTGCCACTAGCACAACAGGGGCTGACCAAGCATCTGTCCAAGGGATCTCAGGATTTCTCCCCATGGTCTCTCTGCATGAGCTGGTTTGAGCTTCTTTATATCATGGCTGCCTCAGGCAGTCAAACTCCTTGTACAGAAGCTTAGGGCTGGAGCACAAATGTTTCCACAGACAAGGCAGAAGTGTGTTCACTTTTTTTTTTTTTTTAACCTAACCTCAAAGGTCGAACAACACAAGTGAGTCTCAAACTCTCAACTAGAATGAAGGGGAGGGGACATAGAGCTCACCTCGGGATTGGAGGCGTATTGAGGTCCTATCGTAGATCGCATGTGGCATGGGGGAGATATTGTGGCCATCTTAGGAGAATACAGTCTGCCACATGTGGTCACTCTCAGACACGCTCAGGACGGGTAGGAGGTCTTATTATCACCATTTTACAAACTGGAAACTCAAAGCCAGAGAGGTAAAGTAGTTTGCCTGCAGTCACTCAGATCTTAAGTGGATATTAGGACTCATATCCTGAGGGATGTGAGAAAAGGGGAAAGAAGGCAGCACCAAGTAGCTTGTCCAGGTGACCTTTGGGGGCAGGTGGGACTTGGTGGCTCTATACCTCAGATGTCTCTTCGCCACCATATGAAATGAATTGCATCATTTTTTTTCTCTCTCTCTCTCTCTCATATAGACTCTTGGGTGCAGGGAGGGAAGAGCCAGGTGGGGTGGGCTAGCAAGAGGAGGAGCGAGCTCTGGAGGATGAGGTTGGACAGTTGCCTGCTTCGTAGAGCAGCTAGTTTTTTACAACCACCGTCAGGAGAGGAAGGGCCGTCTGGGTCTGTAGGGTGTGTGTGTTGACCAGGCTTTACCCAGAGCACTGTCCTCTCTCTTCTGAAGGTCAGGGCACTCAATGAAGGACAAGTCCAGCTGTGGCCTTTAAATTAGAAGACTAGCCAGGTGTGGTGGCTCACACCTGTTATCTCAGTGTTTTGGGAGGCTGAGCCAGGCAAATTGCTTGAGCTCAGGAGTTCGAGGCCACCCTGTCTCTACCAAAAAAAAAAAAAAAAAGGATTAGCAGGGGCATGGTGGCATGCGCATGTAGTCCCAGCTACTTGGGAGGCTGAGGTGGGAGGATCACTTGAGTCTAGGAGGTCAAGGCTGCAGTGAGTTATGATTGTGCCACTGCAGTACAGCCTGGGTGACAAAGTGAGACCCTGTCTTGAAAAAAGAAAAATTAACCAATATGATTAGTAATAATGGCAGCATCAAGAGCCTGTACTTCCTATGTGTTTCCATGTGTGTAAATGCTCTGTCACACCGTCTCATTTCCCCTCATTTCCCCATAAAGAACATTCTATTAACTGGGATTCAGAGAGTAACTTGTTCTATCGCTCACCCAAGATCGCCGTGTGGTTCCTGAGTGTAAGGTGTGAAGCCAAGTCTCTGTGGCCCTGGGGCCTGAGCCCTCAACTGCCCTGCTAGGGTCCAAGCTGACCACTGCAGGGCCTTAGTCTGGAGGAACGGCTTGACTCAGGGCATCTGCAGAAGTGTTTGCTGTGTTGAGTTGAGCCCCTCTGCCAGACGTGTCAAAACAAATGCTTTTGTGTGTTTACTGCCTCACACGCTCAGCCAGAAGCTCCTGTTTTATCATCTAGTTTAGATTGAGGGGAAGAGGCTTCATCAGTAAGGACCTGACTCACTCTTCATCCCACGGCCCTGGGCCAGGCCCTGTTAGCTTTCAAGAAGGCAGTTTAGCCCTCAAGGGTGGTCCTGCCTCCAGGCTGCCCCCACCCCAGCCCTGTGGGTCTGCGCACAGAATATTGTTAGATTTGATTTTTCCAAGTCGTCTCTCTCAGTGCCTAAAAGAGATTCCGGCGTGCTCAGGGAAGTTTTTTGGAATGACCAAATGAACAGTATGTGTGCTGATTCATCTCCCCTCACTACTGTCAGGGTGAACCAAGTTCAGCCGTTGGCAACGAGACGGACCTAGAATAGCCACTGCTCCTGGAGATTTTATTCACAGACCCTTCAACACAGCCTGCCCTTATAGACACAGTCATTACATGTCTTGGGTTTTTCAGGAAGATTTAGATTTTCTGTGTCAGATGATGTATTTAAGATAACTTCAGTCACTGTGTAGCTCTGCAGGACAACCATTTATTACAGGTCTATTTCAATTTTTGAAACTTATAGTAGAGACAGTTGCTAAGTTCAAGCTCTCAGAGCTCACCTCCAGGTTGCATAGCCAGTTTCTAGGAGGGTCCTGGGTTTCAAGAGCAAGAGATTCCCCTCATCCTCCACTCCTGGGCTATAGGCAGGTACAGAGTACAAGGTTCAGAAGGGCCCACCAGCGATGTGGGGCTCTCCAAGGGTCCTCTAGGAAGGAGACCCCAGGGGAGAGAGAATGAGTTGGGGCAACCAATAGGAAAAGGGCTAAGAATCACGTTAACATTTATGGAATAGTCCACGTGCACCTGGCATTTCACACTTGACACCTGGTTCTTTACCACATTAAAAGATGAGTTTAACTTTTCTCATCTTACAGGTGACGTGGTACAGAGTTTAAGAGCATGGGCTCTGGGGTCCACTGTTGGGTTTAAATCCAGGTTCTTCTCCTCATAAGCAGGATGAACTTAGCCAAATTTCTCAGCCCTCTGGATTTCAGTTTCCTCATTGATAACATGGAGACGATGATAATAGTGCTTCCTTTGAAGGTGTAATGTGTGAATTGAACTAGATAACTTTGTGAAATGCCCGGCATAGTGTCAGATCTACAGTAATTGTGTAATAAGAATTAGCTGCTATTATTATTGTTGTTGTTTGAGGGATATGGACAGGGAATGGAGAAGATGACTCTGAGATATATATAGAGAGAGAGAGTCATCATTCTGTCATGCAGGAAGGTCTGGGCTCTAGATTTAAGCCTTCTAGCATCTAATGCTGGGTCACTACTGTGATCAGAGGTCCTGATGAGGCTGTGTGCGTGTTTGTGCACAGAGGCGCATGTATTGGGAACCGACCACCTACCCTTCCCCAGCACCATTACATACCCAGGCTCTGCTCTGACCTTACAGCCCACCCTCCATGGCCTCCAAGTGTTCTTGGGAGCAGATGCACAGCTGGTGGATTGGGCCTGGGCTCTGGCTTGCTCACCAAGCCCTGAGCTTCTGTTTATGACTAATTGCTTTGTTTGTTCTGTATGAGACACTTAATTTTTTTTTTCAGTGATTTACTCCTCTTTGTAATTAGGTGTAGTGATTAGAATCTTGTTCCTATTACAATGGAGTTTTCCTTTTAATTCATGCACATTCACCAGGCCTATCTCTGTCTGTTCCATTGATTGTCCCCAATTGGCTTTTCCCAAGCTGTCATATAAATCACGGTTCAGGGGTGGCTTAGAGACTGATACGAGTCCAAGAAATGAAAGAGAGCTGATGGGGAGTTTTCTTATATTCAGGTACCCAATAGTGATACATATTTAAGGATGAAGTCTCAATAAATCAGGGCACAAGGAGTTGGCAAATTACTTTAATAAGTGTTCTTTACTATATCTTCTGCATGTAATTTTTTTTATTAAAAATGTCATTACACACACATATACATTTTGCTAGGAAAAGGTCTGAAAATAAACACTGAAGTGTTAACAGTGGGTGATTTGTATTTTCTTCTCTTTGCTCATAGGCAGTTTCTGCCATGTATATATGACACATGTATTAAAAAATAAGAGGTTTTGCAGGCCTTCCTTTATAACAGATTAGAAACAGCACATTTGTCAACTAGCCCAAGGTCACTTCACACATCAGCAAAAGACTCCAGGTCTTTAAAGTCCCAGAGCAATTGCTCAGTCCCCAGAGCTGACGTTCATCCATCAGTCAGTCAGCAAGTAGTCATTGAGTCCTGGGTCTGGGGTGAGGGGCAGAGAAGGCATAAGATGTGGTTCCTGTTCACAGGTGCTTACGGTTTAGGGAGAGAGTTGTTTTTGTTTGTTTGTTTGTTTGTTTGTTTTTGAGACAGAGTCTTGCTGTTGTCCAGGCTGGAGTGCAGTCGCGCAATCGCGGCTCACGACAACCTCCGCCTCCCAGGTTCAAGCGATTCTCCTGCCTCAGCATCCCGAGTAGCTGGGACTACAGGCGTGCACCATGATGCCCAGCTAATTTTTGTATTTTAAGTAGAGATGCATGTTGGTCACGCTGGTCTCGAACTCCTGACCTCATGATCTGCCCGCCTCAGCCTCCCAGAGTGCTGGGATTACAGGCATGAGCCACTGCGCCCGGCCGGGAGAGAGGCTTTTGACAGAAACTTTCTCTTCCCCTGACCATGGCTCTGACCTCTCAAATTCCCCAGACTTTGGTTTCTCCTCCACGGATCCTCCTCCTTCATGATGCTGTGAAGGTGGCCGATGCCAGGGCATTGCCCTCTCGGTTCCGCCTCTTCCTGCAGGGCACCCTCCCTTCCCGTGGTCTCCCGTCCAGCCTCCTTGTTGCTAGCTCTTGAGGCTGTGTGCCCTCCCATTATGACCTCACAAGGCAGCCCCCCGGGATTCTCCTCATGCCTTTCCTTCAGTTTTCCCTTCTGTGGAACATAGACAAAGGCATGTTCCTCCTAAGTAAAGGGCTGGAGAGAATTCAGTGGAATGACAGACCAGCGGAGTTGACTGGGGGTGTGTATCCGAGGGGACCTAGATGTGATGCTGGAAGGCAGGGTAGCTTGCCTCAGGCCGTGAGTGCTTGGATATTTCCCTGTGGGCAGTCGGAGACATGGAAGGTTTTCAGTGATCCTTCAGGAAAAGTAACCGGGTCACAGTCAGTGATGCCAGGAAGGTGGCCGTCTTGTGTTAGGTCACAACTTACAGTGACAAGGTTCTGAAGCAAAGAGAGTTGTAGAAAAAGTGGCTGGGCGCAGTGGCTCACGCCTGTGATCCCTGCACTTTGGGAGGCCAAGGCGGGTGGATCAGCTGAGGTCAGGAGTTCGAGACCAGCCTGACCAACACGGTGAAACCTCGAATCTATTAAAAATACGAAAAATTAGCCAGGCAGGTGGCGGGCACCTGGAATCCCAGCTACTCAGGAAGCTGAGGCAGGAGAGTCGCTTGAATCTGGGAGGCGGAGGTTGTGGTGAGCCGAGATCACACCATTGCACTCCAGCCTGGGCAACAAAAGCGAAACTCCATTTAAAAAAAAAAAGAAGAAAAAGTAAGGAAAGGGGAGAATGGGGGGTCCCATCAAAGGAAGAAATAATAGAATGGGATGGGGTAGCTTGGAAGACAGAGGACCGGGCAAGAGTGTAAAGCTTTCAACTGCAGGAGGTTGGGGTCACTAGTAGAAATGGAGTCTGGGGGAAGGTGTGTATGTCATTGTTAAGATGTGCTGGGGTTGGAGGTCCCAGAATATCCATGTCACGGGAAACCAACAGCAGAGAAGTGAGCCTGCTGCTCTGGGGACAGGCCTGGCAACAGAGCACAGAGAGGCAATGGCTCTTCTTGCCACCTTCTTGCATAGGGGAGAGAGCTCAGATGGAGAGGGTGGGGGCCATGGATCAGGTAGGATGGATGACGCCCTGGAGATTTATGGGATGGGAGAAGAAAAGGGAGCCTAGGAGAGTTACAGAGAGGGGGTAGAGCACCTGGGGCCTAGAAAACCCCAGAGAAAGCATGGACATAAGGGAAGGTTGGGAGTTTAGGTATATTCTTACGTTTTCCTTGACGTGTTTTCCTATTTAATAAAAAGGGGTGGGGTCTTCCAGACTTACTGAACAAATTAACAAGGAAAACGCTCATCCCCTAACATATGCAGGTATTCCTTGCTTTTAAAAAGAATGCCTCACCAGAGTTGCTTAAGCAGAAATGTGTACAACTTGGTAGGCTATTCACTCTTTTGCCAGGGGAGTAAAAACCAAGAGAGAATGAAATTTCAGGTTAAAGCTATGCCAGTGGTTATTTGGTATGGCCGAGTGCCATCTTGGTTTGGGGTGCGGCGGGGGGCTGTGTATATATTCAAGTTAGTATGTAAGTCAGGGTGGAGTCGGGGGACAAGGTGAAAAGCGTATGGGAAATAAAAGCAGTTTCTCTGAAATTCTGTGGCTGTAGATTTCTTTCTCTGGAACCAAAGAGAAACTTTAATGAGTTTTCCTTTGCAGGTAAAGCAGTTTTATTCTGTAGCTGAGACTTCTCTAAATAAAGCAGCCTTCCTTCTACCTCCACTGCTCAGGCTCTCCCTTCCTGATGGCCCCCTCCAGACTCTGTTTAAAACAGAGTTTCATGCATGAGGAAGCATCATAATGTAATACTCGTCTTATCTCCACACTTACCCAGCAGGCACTTACAAAAGGACAGTGGGCAAACTTTAGAAATCTCTGTGGCAAGCGGAGGTGGGACGTTTTCTTTAAAGACGCCCTCACCTAGGTCTGTCCAGGGCAGGACCCTGATGGGCCAATTAGCCACGATCAGGTTTCCCTGCTCCGGCTCTTTCTCTTTGAAAGGCGTGGGCTCATCTTCCTTTACATTTCCAAGGTTCTCCACTTGTCTCCCTCGTGATAAACAGTGTAAGGCGGAGTGTCTAAAGGACTCGGGGAAAACCTGTGGGGTTATTATGGCTCATTTGGTAGATGAGAGGGATCTGTAATTTTCCGTGGTGTATTTGTATGCACAGAGATGTGATAAAGATGGCTTGTAGCCTCTTTCATTTTCCAGATGTCTCACAAGTGGATAAACATCGCTTCTTTCTCTGGCTGTGGGTCTGCTCTTTCTGGTGTGCTCCTGATGCCATGTTCCCTGGGAACGTTCGCAGTCATCTCACCGTCCCCGAGAACAGCCATTTTGTCTTGGCAGGTCTTCCCTGGCCTTCCGAGGGAGTAGGGAGAAGGCTGCTGTCGGGGGAGGCCATGGGAGTGGAGGGGGCTCTGCCTCGTCTTCCAGAACCGTTCAAACATCTGGATGTGTTTAGCCCTTTTGATTCGAGTTGAGCAAATCTGGAGCTTGCTTTTTGTGCCTGTTGAAGGGCAGACCTTCCTGTGTCTTCCTCCATGTACAGACTGTGGGGACAGCAAGGGTTAGACAGGGCGTCTTGGGAGGGGAAGGACTTAAATCTCGTGAAGACAGATTTCTGACAGCTAGGAAATGCCTGGAAATGGTGTGTATGTTGGGGTCAGGGAGGATCTGTAGGATGATTTTCAAGCCAGTGCAGGCCCAGCCCAGACTCACAAACCTCCCTGCTGCTTGGTTAAACACATCTTAAAGATGCTAATTTTGTTGTACATTGACATGGTGAATGTTTTCCTAGTGTTGAATCCATAATGTATTTGGTATGAAGCTATAAAAAATCCTTTCTTATTTCCCTCCCTTTTATTTTACCTCCAAGATTTGTTAAATGAAGAATTTGTCTTTCTCAATCTATCTGTTTCTCTCTGTGTGTGTGTGTGTGTGTGTGTGTGTGTGTGTGTGTGTGTGCGCGCGCGCGTGTGAGGGGGGTGTAAATCTCTTCCCATTGGTTTTTGTCTTTGTCTCTGTGTGTGTGTGTGTGTGTGTGTGTGTGTGTGTGTGTGTGTGTGTGTCTGTGTCTCCCTCCCCCACCCCCGACAATGACTAAGAAGCATTGAGAACTGGGCTTTCTCCTACAGATGCAGTGTGTCTTCTTCAAAGTGGGAGTCTGTGTACTTCTTCCAAAGATCCTGCCTTTGCTCTGTACAGTTTCAAAGTGTTCACTGTGAACTCATATCCAGACTCTAGCATTTTCTTCTGAATATCCTCACTGGTGATAAATCTTTGGCCTTTGAAAGTGGATGTGATTTTTGGAAACCATTGCCAGTCTTGGTTCCAAATGACTTGTGGCCAAGATTGATTATGCTGTTTTTGGACCAAAATGCAATAGGACTATAAAATAATGACTAGTTGTTTTGCATGAGTTGGGAACTGACTAGAAGGGAATTCCCCACCCCCCTGACCCCCCCCTCACCAAAGTTTCAAGAAAATATTTCAAGTCTTAGTGAATAAAGACAGGGCCTTCCATGGTGACTTCTTTGAAGGGGATGATGACCATATGACGTCCACTCCGGTGTATTCGTCTATCAAACAACAAGACAGATGGTGTATTTTTTTCTGCTTTTAAATTCACAGGACAGGTCTTGTTGTATTGCCCAGACTGGTCTCGATCTCCTGGCCTCAAGCAATCCTCCCACCTCAGCCTCCCAAAGTCCTGAGATGATAGGTGTGAGCCGCCATGCCTGGCTTGCTGCATTTTCTTTTTAATCCTTGCTGTGCATTAGATGTGGCACCAAGCCAGCTGATGCTAGATAAAGGGCCAGGGTCGTTTATGAGTTAGTGTTTAGTGAAGACCTACTTCAGAGCGCAGCAGCAGCAGGCATTGCCCTTTTAAAACTCCTGCTGCAGGTCAGCAGCAGCTGTGTCTGGGAGCTCAGGGCCAGGACAGAGGAAAGCCATCCTGAGCGCTTCATCACCCATTCCCTTGCCTGTGGCCCGCTATTGGCTGGCAGCTCTGGACAGGCCATTCTGCATTGATATGAGACCCCCACCTCAATGCCACACACTGCAACCACACCACCCCTTCCTCTGCTGCCCGCATCCAGTGCAGACTTCCCGGACCTCCAGCCCCTACCATGTACAGAATTTGAGGCATCTACACTGACAGCCCTTTCTTTCCCTGTCCTGCCCACAGGAAAATCAACACATTTTCTTCACTAATAAAGTGAAGATTCAAATGACAGGAACCTTAAATCTCATTTTAAAGTGATGAATACAAAATGCATTTGAAGGCTAAAGTTTAGGGTGCTCCAAATAGCTTAAAGGATTTGATGCTGGCTGGGAAGAAGTCTGGAAGTGTTTCTTTCAGGGAGCAAAGAAAAGCCATACCATGGGACATAAGCCCCTCTTTGGAAGGCCTCTTTCAAAGCCTGTAGTTTGCCCCCAGAGAGTGATGTTTTGGTTCAGATGCCATCAGATGTGTGGGATTGGCAAGACATGGGAAACAGAGTGCAGCTCACAGATACGCGCGTGAGCCCGGCAGGCCTGGCCAAGGGGAGATAGGAACTGGGAGATGTAGGGCACCTGCTGATGGCAGACAGTGGGCTGTGCTGGGAGGCTTGCACCTGGCTGGATAAAGTGCTGAAGGAGCATGTTCTTGCACGTGTTCATGCACCCATGGTCAGAGGCCACAAGGCTGTTCCGGGACCCATTCATTAGAATAGAGTCCTCAAGTCCTAAAGTACAGTGTCATCTTTGATGAAAAATTGTTTCTGTGGTTCAAGTGAGAGGACCCCTGAGTCAGATCAGCATCGAGTCATTGCAGAAATCCACAGGGATCCTCGGGTAGCCCTGCCTCCATCTTCCCAGTCTGAGAGATGGGGCAAAGTGCTGCTTCTCGAGGGTTTTGAGGATTAATGAGCTGACATTTGAAAACTGCTTGGGAGACAAATTGGAAGTGCTAAGTATTACTATTTCATGTGGAAGTCTGAAAATAACTGCACCGAAGTGTTCTGATAAATAACTAAATTGAGCTAGTGAGGGGGAAATTTCAGCCGTCTAGAGAGTGTTTCTCTTAAATATTTTTCTCTCAAGTGGAAAGGAGTGAGGGGGAGAGTGAGGAAGAATTTATCCAGGGAGAATTTGTGTGCATTATGCCGCCCACAAATGGAAGAATATTGAGTCGGCCTCACCAGTCTGGCGTCATCTTGGTTGCTTGCTTTTTGTTTTGTTTTGTTTTTGAGACAGAGTTTCACTCTTGTCGCCCAGGCTGGAGTGCAATGGTGTGTTCTTGGCTCACTGCAACCTCTGCCTCCCGGGTTCAAGTGACTCTCCTGCCTCAGCCTCCTGAGTAGCTGGGATTACACACATCTGCCACCATGCCCGGCTAATTTTTGTATTTTTAGTAGAGATGGTGTTTCACCATGTTGGCCAGGCTGGTCTCGAACACCTGACCTCAGGTGATGCACCCACCTCGGCCTCCCAAAGTGCTGGGATTACAGGCATGAGCCACCATGCCCAGCTGGTTGCTTGCTTTTTGCTCCTTCTTTAACTCCAAACCCAAGGCATTGCCAAGCAAATGCAATCCCCCCATGATTAACTCAGTTGTCTCTACCACATGACACCTTCACAAGGTCTTTTCTGCTTTTTCAGAACTCTCCCATCCTTTACGATTAGTGTCATTCCTGAAGATTTTTGGCCAAATGGCAGTTTCTCCATTCCTTCTGTTGTAGCACCTGATTGTGCCACAATCAGTCACTGCATTTGCCCATTGGTTTAAATGTCTGTTTCAGCTTGCCTCTTCACCTGGGGCATGGGAGGCAGAAAGGGTGCATTTTTCATGTGTGCTGGGCCTGCCACGTATTTGTTGTCAGTTTGTTCTTAATTGGGCTGTTTGTCACACCACCGTTCTGCCCCACGAGGTTTCCCCATCTACTCCTTCCTCTGTCTTGGTCCCATAGGACTTTCAGCCTTTTGTGTGGCTGGGTTTTCTGCAGGCCTCTTTGGGGGCTGGTATGGATGGCCTTGGGTGGGGAGGGTGCCTGGGCCCCTGAGGCCCTCTTGATGAGGTGGGATGTTGTGAATGGTGGCCCCATCCCCAGGGAGCCCTCTCGTTTCTTCCTACCCTGATATTTTATAACAAGATGCTCATAAGCCTTTGGTTCCACTGGCGTGAGCTCCTAAATAATGTTGCACTCCTCTTGTTTTTTGTTTTGTTTTGTTTTGTTTTGTCTTTTGTTTTTTTGGAGACAGAGTTTTGCTCTTGTCACCCGAGCTGGAGTGCAATGGCACGATCTCGGCTCACTGCAACCTCAGCCTCCCAGGTTCAAGTGATTCTCCTGCCTCAGCCTCCCGAGTAGCTGGGATTACAGGCGTGTGCCACCATGCCCGGCTAATTTCTGTATTATTAGTAGAGACAGGGTTTCACCATGTTGGCCAGGCTGGTCTCAAACTCCTGACCTCAGGTGATCCACCCACCTCTGCCTCCCAAAGTGCTAGGATTACAGGCGTGAACCACCACACCCGGCCTCCTCTTGGTTTTAAAAGCCATGCGAGTTCTAAAGTCTGCTGGAGCTGGCCAAGGCAGGACACTCATCTGGAAACACCTTTTAAAAAATAGGCTTATGGCACATTTTTGTGTTTCTCTGGCTTTAGTCCATGGCACATAAACTGGGGTTAGGAGCAGGCATTTAAATCCCCAGGGCTAGCTCTTGTCCTGTCTCTGCCTCTCTGTATCCCGCTCTCTGGAGGTGGGAGGGAGCTGTGCCTGCCATGCATCCACCAAGCAGATGCTTCTGTCCCTGGAATCCCAGCTTTGCTTGGTGATCAGAAACTCCAGGGGTATCAGTCAGTCTTGACCCTTTGGAGGAGGTCACCACCACATCCAGGCAGGGACAGAGCCATTTATGCTTTTCCACTGATACCTGTTCTAGAACCAGAGGGGGTCAGCCAGCATGGTGCACTGAGTCCCCAGAGCAGGGTCCCAGGTGCAGCCTGAAGGATGGAAAAGACATGGGCCCTGCCCTCAGGGAGCGGATGCTCTGGGCAGGAACTTACCATGGTCATGCAGACGTCAGGGTGGAACAAAGGAAGGCGCGTTAATAAACCGCAAATGTGAAGTGAGTAGAATAAAAGGTAGAGTGGTGACCCACCCGCTCAAATATATTGAGTAGCGTCTCCCTCCCCTTACCGCCACCCACCCCACACTTACCCAGAGACACAGAGAAGGTTCATTAAGCTGGAATAGTCATCTTTCCTTCCTGCGTGCCTTGAGACTGGGGCTCCTCGGCTTTCGAGACCATCTGGGCTCAAGTCCTGCTGGCTCAGAACGCCTCTCATTTGCTCCTGGAGTGGGGTGTTGCCCTGGGGAGGCAGGTTTCTCTCGTGCATACGGATGTTGTTTCCCGGGGTTGATGCAGTGTACTAACCCCAGCTCTGCCTCTGGCCTGCTGTGTCACCGTACACAGCAGAGTTGATTAAGCCCCTGACCCCTTGACCTCAGTTGGCACTGTTGGATGTCCCCCAGGCTATTTGGCAGTGGGGTATTGGTTTCAGCAAAGACTGAACGTGGTCTCTCTGACATCATTTTGTTCGCCCAAGTTTCTTTCTGAAAAGCCAGAACCTCACCTTCAGGGTGGAGGCCCAGCCATTCCGCAGCTCACACAGGCCAGGCCCACACAGACAGCTGTGCTTTCTGCAATTTCCCTGCCCTGCTCCCGTGGCTTACATTCCACTCCAGACACACACACCTGCTGCTCCATTACCAGGTCCCTGGTGCCCCTTTGCCTAGAAACCACCTCCTGCCATTTTTGTGATGAACCGTCTCCCCCAGCTAAGTTAGTGTCATTTTTACCCTGAGTGTTCAGAGCCCTTGAGTGCATGAATGAATGACTAAAAACTGGGCCTTGACAGAGTGCCTGTATGTGTGCTGCATGGGGCCTGCACAGCCTAGAGCACTTATCACATATCCTGCACTGATGGCGCCTCTGTCCCCATAAACTCAAGGACAGGAATCAAGTCTTCCTCATTTAAAAAGTCTTTGGGCCTAATATGGTAAATATGAGTTGATTGATTTTTTTTTTTCAAATGAATGAATGGATTCTAAAGGTAGCACCACTGCCTCTGACAAACTTCTTTTTAAGTTAAGGGCTGCCCATTTGCTGAACAGAAGGAGCTCATTCAGCCCAGTTGTTAGGGCATTAACTGGGCTTAGGGTAATAGCTCTGAAGCTGCTGTCACCTGTTGCCATCTGGCCAGAGTAGCCTCCTCAGGTAAGGGCTGAATCTCTTTTCTATGCAGGATGACACAGGGGGTCCTCACTGGAATAGAGGTTGGCCTCAGTGAGTTAATTTCCTCGTTGAACAGAACTCAGAGGCCGCAGAGTCTTAGTTAAGACTTGGCTGTAAATCACAGAAACCATCTCATGTCGGCAGAAGCCTGTCTGTCTCTCTCTGTTGCCTGGTTTTCCATGCTTCTGCAGCCTTGTGGCAGGACACGGCTGCCTCCCATGTGGGCAGCATGGGATGGACAGATAGATGTTAGAGAAAGTGGCCATTGTGTCTCATCCTTGGTACTCCTTGCTCAGGTGAAGCCAGCCTTGCCACTAATTTTAACTTCACTTAGCATCAACATCCTAACTGTAGAAAGAGGGAGGTCCTCAGGCGTGAAGAATGCTAGATCTTCTGACCAGCTTGCTGAGGATGTAATAATAATGGATGGCAGCTGTTTAGTTGTTCATATGTGCCAGAATATTGCACATGAATTAGCTTCTTCTTCTTTTTTTTTTTTTTTCTTCTGAGACAGAGTCTCACTCTGTCTCCCAGGCTGGAGTGAAGTGGTGTGATCTTGGCTTACTGCAACCTCCACCTCCCGGGTTCAAGTGATTCTCCTACCTAAGCCTCCTGAGTAGCCAGAATTACAGGTGCCCACCTCCACTGCTGGCTAATTTTTGTATTTTTAGTAGAGATGGGGTTTCACTGTGTTGGTTAGGCTGGTCTCAAACTCCTGACCTCCGGTGATCCACCCGCCTCTGCCTCCCAAAGTGCTGGGATTACAGGCATGAGCCACCACGCTCGGATGAATTAGCTTCTCTTAATGCTCATAACAGCACTATGAGATAGGTACCAACTTGAAGTGAAGTAACAGAGGCACAGAAAGGTTGAGTAATCTGCCCAATGTCACACAGCTAATAAATACTAGAGCCAGCATCCAAGCCCAGGGAGTCTAGCTCTAGAGTTTCTGGCCTCTCCCACTAGTCTGTACTGGTGAGCTGGGACCTGGGTCTAGGTGCCCTGGCAGGCACTGTTTGTGGACACATGGGTCATTGGCAGAAGAACTGCAATGCCTTTTATAAATCTAGAATTCGACAGTGTCACCAAGCAGATGGGATTCTGCAAAAGACAGGACTATATGCCCATGACCACATTTGCCATCATTTGATTTTAAATTGACAGCAGTTAGGGCGGAGGGGCTCCTTCACTGCAGTCCCTCAGGGAGCCTCACCCCCCTCCCGGGCTCTGAAACCCTCTGGCCAGCTCCTTGTGCTTCTCCTGTGGTGACGAAGGGCAGTTTCTTGAGTGCCACATAGTTCCTGAGATGTACAGAGACATCTTGACCTTGGAAATTCCTATTGTTCTTAGAAAATCCCTAGTTCTGGGGCTAAAGTAGGAAAAATTATAGAGCTGAGTAGTTGAGGAGCAGTTTAATTAAAAACAACAAAAAAAGAAATGTAAATGAATTAGGCAAAAATCTTCATGGGGCATCATTAGTGGCAGAGGAAGACCCTGAGAGGAGATTAAGATTTCCTTTTATTTATTTTTAAGTTCCATTGTAATTGAACCCTTAGGCTTGAGAGGATAAGGATTCTTCACACAGTCTGATTTCAACAAGAATTTGTCTTTGTTAATTTATATAGGGAAGTGTAGTAAATCTACCAGGAACAGGACATTGGCCCCTGTACTATTTCAAGGGGGTCTTGAGAGTAATAGTGCCTGACAGTTTTCCAGCAGCTAAGAGATTTTTTTTCTGCTTCAGAAAGCAAAATGTTGTATGAGTTGTGCAAAATGTAGAAATGATTTGAAGAATTAGGGTGCAGCAAATAGTATAGTTTTCAGCAAAGCACTGAAGACTTCATCAAATTATAAAGTTAGCAAGTGGAGGGAAGACAGGGGTGGACCAGTGGGATACAGCACAGGTGTGCTGTGGGCCTGTCATTCTTGTTTAATTTCCTTTTTCCCTGGTCCCAATTTGAATTGCCAAAATATGTTAGATTGCAGTGCATTATTTCATTTGCCTGCTTTGTAATTCCTCTTTACCTCAAACAGATGAAAACATGGCACTAAAGCAAATTGACAGCTCTTGAAATGAGAAAGATCTTTATCCTTCAGAGTGTTGATGTAGAAATAAATGAAAGAAAAACATACTTGTTGGGTCTTGAAGCAGCTTGAATTGATACTTTTTTTTTTTTTTTTAAGGGAAGATATGGGTTTTTCCCTCTCCGTTCTTTTTTCCCCCTTAGGGTGTTGTGTGGCTCAGGGATTAAGTAGGAGGGTTGGTTATTCTGTCAATACTCATTTGCAAAGATCTGAGTCATGATTTGGGTGTAAGGAGTAGACCAAAAATTTCCAACCTCTCAGGGTCAACAGAAGGAATGCCGAGTCCTCAAGTTGACTTCCTTACCTCAAAAAATCTATCAGGCACCATGGGTACCCCACCCCAAACCGCATGTGGGCCAACTGAAATGTCAGGCCTGCTTGCCTTACACAGAGCACCCCGACACACCCCATCCCAGCCACTTCACGCTGCCAAAAAGCCCCAGTGATGATCAGGATGAATATTGATAAATGATTTTCCATACTTCAAAAGTAAGTAGTTTGTTTGGTGTATGAAAGATCTCAAAACATTTAAGGTCTGTGTTTCAAAAATTAAATGAAAGACAGGCCTAATGGCTCAAAATAGAAAGATTGGAAACCACTGGGTTTGATGCTCTTTTTTATCTGAGTCTATTTTGTTTTGTTTTGTTTTGAGACGTAGTCTTGCTCCGTTGCCCAGACTGGAGTGCAATGGCATGATCTCGGCTCACCACAACCTCCGCCTCCCGGGTTTAAGCAATTCTCCTGCCTCAACCTCCCGAGTAGCTGGGATTACAGGCGCCTGTCACCACGCTCAGCTAATTTTTGTATTTTTTAGTGGAGATGGGGTTTCGCCATGTTGGCCAGGCTGGTCGTGAACTCCTGACCTCAGGTGATCCATTTGCCTCGGCCTCCCAAAGTGCTGGGATTACATGTGTGAGCCACTGCACCTGGCCTTATCTGAATTTTTTTCTTTATCCTCCAAAATCTTCCTGAAACTCAACAGTACGCACTTATTGGACGCTTATTTTTGTATTAATCCCTCTAGTGGGTGCTAGGTAGGGAATGCAGAGCTGTATATGAAATTTCCTGAGGACTAGGGAGAGGAAGCGATGGGGGGGTGTGGACCACCAATTCATGTATTCATGTGACAGAATAAGATTTCAGAGTTGTGTATGCCAGCGCCAAATACAAGAAACAGATAAGGGATAGATATTTCTACTGTATGCCTACCTTATTTATGCCTACTTTATCCAAATCAACAGAAATGAGGGCATAATTGTTTTGTATCATAAACAGATCTGCCATGGGGTTTCTTGAAATCATGAGCCCCCTTGTGGTTTCTTTTTATTATTATCATACATTTTTATTTTAAAATAGTGTAGGACTCACAAGAAGTTGTAAAAATAGGACAAAGAGCTCTTGTGAACCCTTCATCCAGCTTCCCACAATGATAGTATTCCCATAACCACAGTACTTTGTTAAAGCCAGGAAACTATTGTTGGTACCTTATCAGTTTTCATGTGTATTTGTGTGTAATTATTTAAAATTTTACTACCTGGAGATTTGAGTAACTATCACTACAATCAGGATATATAATAGAACTGTTCCATCACCTCAACAAACTCCTTGTGTTTCTCTTTAATAGTCACACCCTGGCCCCACTCCTAACTCCTGGCAACCACTGATCTGTTCCTCATCACAATAATGTTGTCGTTTTGAGAATGTCACAGAAATGGAGTCATACAGTATGTAATACAGCCTTGATACTGACTTTTTCACTTGGTATGATCCCTCTGGTCAGTTGTGCACCAGTTGTGTGCCAGCTGTATTCCATTGTAGGAATGTAATGGAATGGTTTGTTTGTCCATTCCCCCTGTGTTTCCAAAAGATGGTTTATTTGCATGCGACCCATTGCATCACAGTACATCAAGCCAGGTACACTTACAAAGTTAAACCTCACTCATCCGTACTGATTTCACAACTTTGTAGTTATCAATACAAAGTCTGTTATCCCATTATGCAGTCCTCATCCAACAGATATTTGTTGAGCATCTGTGCGTGCCGGGGCTGGAATGCATTCTGGTAATAGCATAGGGTAGTCATTTGCTACAGGTCAAATGCTTTCCTGCGTGTTGTATCAATAGTTTCTACTTTTCAATGCTGGGGTGAAGGTTAACAGTGATCATGTGTTCCTCTTACACACAAGGAAGCTGAGCTGCTTTGGAAAGCCATGCCCAAGATCATGCATAAGTGGAAATGGAGTGGGATTTGAACCCAGGATGTGTGATGGCATGCCAAGTTTCTTTTATTCTGTAACTGTGGCTTCAACTGTACCTGCTGAATTGCTTACAGCCAGTTTGCTCCTCTAGAAAATGAGTGGACTGGACTCATATCCTTTTTATCCTCTCTGCCTTGAAGAGTTTATGATCCTCCCTGAACAAGAAGTAACTTTGCCCAGTGACTGCATCTCTCAGCCTGTTGCTGCACTTGAAGTTTGTTCTCAGCAGCATTTTCTTAGCCATTATTTGAAGACAGTTTCGGAATTCAAAAGTAACAAATTAGAATTCCTCTAAAAACAGTCAGTAGTTCAGACCTTCCCTCATTTTGCTAATTTTCAACAGGGTCTTTGGGTCAGGACTAGGACTGGGAAACCCATGGGACTCTAGGGATGACTTTAGGAATAAGGGGATTGGGGAGATTGGCTGTCAGGCAGCCCAAAGGGGAAGGAACAGGAACTTCCGTGGATGTCATCAAAGCCCCATGAAGAAACTCTGGGGCTGAGTGGTGCTGAGTGCGCTGATTCGGGTGCCTGATGCTATACAGTTCGCAGAATTCTGCCTTGTGCCAGAATTGCTGGGGATCAGAGGAGGCTGCTATTTCAGGCATCTAAGTGCTACTGCTGCTGAATTCAGGCCTGAGCAGCTTGTCCGAGAGGGCGGGGCAGAGATGCTCCTCCAAGCTTCTGAAGCTCCACGAAGGGTTCAAAGGAGTCTTGGAGAAGGGATTCCTGTACTGGGTGGGAAGTGGAAAGGTGACCTTTGGGTCACTTCTAACTCCTGAGTCTGTGATTCTGAGGCAAATGGAACTTCCTCTCTCCCTCGGTTAGCAACATTCACTCCAAGATCTGGCTGAGTTCATTGGAATCAAAGGCTGGTACCTTCAAAGGGCTGGTGGAGAGAAAAGGGCCTGGGGCTTGGGAAACCTGCAGCTACTCCGTGACCTCTGGCTTATCCCCTTGCCCCTCCTCTGTTGTGGCCAAGAAAAGTGGTGGGGCTGTGGGACCCAACAGACCAGAGTCCACCTCCCATTAGAGTGGCAGAAAGAGATGGTGGGGGATGGGGAAGCACCGTAGTACAGGGGTGTCAGAGAGCCCAAAGGTCATTCTAAACACACATTTTTTCATCTGTGCTCTGCAACCAACTGTGCGTGTTTGTCAGACAAAAGAGCTTTAATAAATATTAGTTTAATGAATAAATGTATCACCTTGGCAGAGCTCTCCCTCTCCCTCGGTCTTCTTTTTTCATCAGCCAGTCTTAAAGAGAGCAGGGTGGAAGATGTCTGAAGCCCTGTCCTGAAAGCTGATGCCCTCAGAAGTTCCCTGCACCGGGGCCCCTGGCCTTTCTGAAATGTAGGCAAGCTCTTCATCCCATTATCAAGCCATGTTATTTACCTTCCCTGTTTTCCAGACAGAAAGAAGGTGCAGATGGCCCATGGGATTAAAATTGGGATTGGAACCAAGATTTTCCAAGCCTACAAAACTCCTTTCTCCTCTCCCCCTCCCCTCCCCAGGCGTCTGGCTGCAGCTACGCTTGTCACCATCCGAGACTGCATTGGCCACAGGAGATGTGGATGATTTTTCCATTTGTCCTGATGTTTATTTCATGCCCATCAACATCAGCCCGTATTAGGACAGATGAGGTGGCTATTTACAGGCTGTGCATTTTCACACTTGGTAATTATAAACCCTTCCCTGGTTCGGTCAGAGTCATGGAGATCCATTTTGGCAATTAGCAGTTTAGTATTTGTTTAATGGGAATGTGAGAGAGTGTTCCGGCACATCAGTGCTCCCCTAATGATTTGCCTCTCTCCTCTGGAGCTGGCAGGCTTGGGCCTTTTTCATGGTAGGTGAGGCCTGATGGGGAGAGGCTGGAGAGGGGGAGAAGGGAGCATTCAGCAGTTCAGCAGCCTGCCTGCCACTCCCCTCCCGCAGCACATGCACTCACGCACTCACAATCAGTGCTGAACACGGGCCTGGATTTCCAGAGCACAGCAGCCGCCACTTGAAGGAGCCTCACACGAGAGGCCGTTAGGCCAGATGCCATTTCCATGTGACAGCTGTCAAGCCTGCCGGATCCAACTGCTGCTCCTCAAACAGCTCTCTCTCTCAGTGCCTCTCTCCCCTTCCCTCATCGCCTCCTCTCTACACCCCATCTCAGATATCCCCAGTGACAGCCTGCTGCCCCACCCTCCAGGGTGGTGCTTGGGCCCACGGCTTTGCAAGCTCAGCCAGAACGGAGCTCCCACCCAGTCCTACCTCTCACCGGGAGACTCTGCCTTCCCTGGCTTAGTCTTGAGATAGGGCCTCCTGGGACTGCTCCCCCAAGGGCACACTGGTTCTGTTAGTGGCCTTCCCTTGGCATAGTCCATTCACAATAAGAAAACCCACAGCATTGGGTGTGGCTCCCGGCTTAACTGCATGGACCATGTATGGGTGCGTGCATGGAGGTGAGGGGATTGCCAGGATAGGGCAGTGAATTGAGCCAGTATCTGTTATGGTGAGCATTTTCTGTGTGGTAGGCACTCACTGGCTACCACGTGAGCCTTCCTAACAACTCCAGGAAGCAAGACACACTGAGTATACTTAGCGTCACTGCACGGGGTGGGGACACTCGCATGGCTGAGCCTGGACTGCGTTCCAGAGCCCTCTGGCAATTCCAGCTCTGCTAGAGGCTTGCTCCGTGACCGTGGAGGAGCCCGGTGATCTCGAGCTTCTGGAATTCACTTATCTAAAAGGAAGAGACCCCAATATCCTCCTCTTTCCTTCACCTTTCCAATCATTCCTCCTCTCCCGAGCCTACCGGGGCAATATACCTCCATTTCCTTGAGGTTACCTAATCACCTCTCTTCACTTTTTGGTAGAGTTTTAAAGCAGTGTTTGTTGGTTCATCCAGCAGACAGAGGCACTGCACAAAGCTCTTAGGGATTCAAAAAACAGAACACAAGTAAGGGAGAACAGAAGACTTAGGGACTCATCTGATTTTAACTACTGGCTCCACCATTTACTACCTGTGTGATCCTAGGCAAGTCACTTACTGTCGGTGAACCACAATTTCCTCACCTGTAAAATGGGTGTATGATGCCACGTGTGTGGGCACGTGCCTGTAATCCCAAGCTACTCAGGAGGCTGAGTCAGGAGGATCGCTGGAGCCCAGGAGTTTGATACCAGCCTGGGCAGACAAATCGAGACCCCATCCCTATAAAAAATAAAAAATAAAAATTTTTAAATTTTAAAAAGAAAAAAAATGGGTGCCTGAAAAGGGTATGATAGTATCTACCTCAAAGCTATTGCAGTAATTGAATGAGCTTTGCAAATTGCCTATTACGCTCCAGTAAATGGTAGTTATTATAACAATCATTTCAGGAGGATAGACATTTTATAACTTAGAGTCTGATACAGACTTGTGGAATCAGAATCTCTGAGCAGGAGGTTTTGCCTTAGGTAGATAAAATGTCTACATCTCCAGGATTGAGTTGTCTGAAGACCCCACATCTTTCAGTTCCCATGGGCAGGTGTCCCTTTGTTGAATTCATAACTGCTATCTGATAAACATTGTGTGTTTTTTCTTGTAAGCTAAATGGGAAAATAGAATGATCCCACAAGAATAAAAGAAGTAAATGTAGGAAAAAATTAAGGGCTGATAAAGGTCTTGCTAATGGGGACAAAATACTCTGGCCATTGTAAGGTGTGGGAGCCTTCTGTGAAGAGTTCGAGAAATGTTCTTAATGCCACTGAACTGTAGACCCCAAAAATGGTTAAAATGATAAATTTTATTTTATATGTTTTTGCCACAATTAAGAACAATTTTTTTCATTTAGGAGATATTTTATTTTATTTTTGAGGCAGTCTTGCTCTGTTGCCTAGGCTGGAGTGCAGTACCATGATCTCAGCTCACTGCAGCCTCCGCCTCCTGGGTTCAAGCAATTCTCCTGCCTCAGCCTCCAGAGTAGCTGGGATTACAGTTGTGCACCACGACACCCAACTAATTTTTTTTTTTTTTTTTTTGTATTTTTAGTAGAGATGGAGTTTCGCCATGTTAGCCAGGCTGGTCTTGAACTCGGGACCTCAAGTGATCTGCCCGCCTCGGCCTCCCAAAGTGCTGGAATTACAGACGTGAGCCACTGCACCCAGCCCTAGTTGAGGAGAAATTATGTAGACTTTTTCTCTTGTTAGTCAGTAAAGGCCTGGGTTCAAATTAAAATAAACAGGCTTTCAGATGGATGCAAACTAGCATTTTTTGACATTTGGAATGAAGGAAAAACGTGCCTGGCAGCAGCAGCTGGGATAGAAACTCCAAGCGCACCTTCATCACTGCAGTCTTCCAGGGGTAAACACACAGGGACAGAAAGGCTGGCTGTAGCAAGAGGAGGCCAAGAACCTGAGATGGGCAGGAAGGCAGCGGCTGGCAGGCTGAGGCTTGGACTCAAAAGCCCAGCATCTGAACCCCAGGCCCAGCCCCTGCCAGCTCTGGGACAAACCAGTAGGAAAACTGAGTCTCAGAGAATTTGTAATACTCCCTTTCTCGTGGGGTTATTGTGACCACGAAAGTAGTAATAATACCTGTGAAAATATTGGTGGTGATGGGAAAAAAACAATGGTTTTGTTAGGTTTTCTTAAAGCCCTCTGTTCATTTTTGGCTCTTCCGAGCTACTTCTCATATAGAACTTTGGCTTTCTTGTACTAAGACTGAGTTAAGCTTAAGGAGAGCCCTAAGAAAGTAGGATGAGGCAAGGAGTGCCTGCTCCTGACTTCTGGCAGGGAATGAACTTCTCATCTTTAGGCAGCAGAAGGCCCGTTAATACTCATTTACTTAGGGCCTGTCTACACTCACATATGCTGTGTTACGGCTCAACTCAGCTCTATTTAGCCATTTAGAACGGTGGGTCTTGGCCTTGGCTGTACCCTGGATCACTGGGGAGCTTTAAAAAATCCTCTTTCGGGCTGCCCACTCCAGAGTACTGATTTAATAGGTTGGGGTGTGGCCTTGGTGAGCAGTCACGGCTGAAAAATCACTGATGTAGATTTCAGAATGAACCAATGGGATTTTCCAGTCTGCTCCTTCTTCTCCGTCCTTCCTCTTTGGAGAATGGTTAAAGACAGACCAACCCCACCCTTTTCAAGGCCAGAGCACACGGAAAAGTCTTATTTCAATAAACTACACATTATTCCTGAGCTTTACGGAAGGAACCGATTTGGGTTTTGCCTAAGCTGGCAGGGAGAGAGGTGGAGACAGTGCCTTCCCATGTTCTGCATAATCCTGGGCCCAGGCAGCGACTGTCTCCACCACAGGCCCCAGGCACCTGTGGCCTGGGCAGTCCTGCCACCTCAGCCGAGTCTCACTCTTGTGGCCTTAGCTCCTTGAGTTTACAGAGCATAATGCCTGTTAAGCCTGACACACTATCGTATCATGGTATTGCATTTGAGGGTGTTTATTTATACTAACACTTGGAGCGTTTGAGTGGGAGCAGGAAGAGAAATTCAAGGGCATTTGTTCTGGGGGAGTTTGGAGAGTTGGGTTTCTTCTCTTCCCTTTCCCCTCCCTCCTTGCATTTGACCAGATAATTTAAGGATCATCTGAAGTGCCGTTTCCTGCTTTGTTCTTGATATGTGTGGCTTGTGGGTGTGTATATTTATATCCCCAGAGGAGCAGGACATTTCTCAGGGCATGCATCGGCCACAGCAAAGCTCTGGAGCAGCCTCACAGCACAGAGAGTTTGCAAAAGCCCAGTGGCCAAGTCAATGCTTCCAGAGCATCGTCCCAGCTGCCTCTGGAGTCCATGTTAGCATTCCAGGCAGAGAGTCTTTATGCATGGATCTTAGGGGCCATCTCATAGAATTTCCTCCTTTCACAGAAGAAAAACTGAGGATAGAGGAGGGAGGTGACTGGTCCTCAGTGAGATCCTGGTGGGGCTGGGATTAGAACCTGGACTCCCTCCATGCTTGGTGCGGCACTCCCCACCACACCCAGCTGCCTCCCAACACCTGCTGAGTTACGTACCAGCAACACTTCTCTTTAGCTGTCTCCTGGGAACAAGTTTTTTGTGTCCTCAGATCAGTTCAGCTTCACTCACCTACTATGTATTTGGGGAGCCAAAACTGTAAAACCTTCAGCAGAAGAGGCAGTGGTCCAGGGGACATACTGTAGGTTCCCACCCATTAGCCAGCTAACTGGACAATAGCATTTTTGACCTCCCTCCATGTACCTTTGCATTGTGTCCTTTTTTTTTTTTTTTTTTTTTTGAGGTGGAGTCTCACTCTGTCATCCAGGCTGGAGTGCAATGGTGTGATCTCAGCTCACTGCAACCTCCACCTCCCAGGTTCAAGGAATTCTCCTGCCTCAGCCTCCCACGTAGCTGGGATTACAAGCACACACCACCACGCCCACCTAATTTTTTGTATTTTTAGTAGAGACAGGATTTCACTATGTTGGCCAGGCTGGTCTCGAACTCCTGACCTCAGTGACCTGCCCATCTCTGCCTCCCAAAGTGTTGGGATTACAGGCGTGAGCCACCACGCCCAGCCTGCATTGTGCCTTTAAGGTTTTCCTATTCAGCCAGCACGTGAGCTGGGCTGTCTCAAGTCTAACCCCTGGATGTGGTCAATACCATCTGGCTACTTCTAAAATCACCCAGCAAGAGTGCCTGGCTCACAATAAATCTTTTGACTCATTAGAAAGAGGGTTCACTCATTCATTAAATGAATTAGGATTAGAGAGGCATCACCCACTGACTTGAGTGGTAATTATTGCTGATTTTCATGGTGCTCATTTAGTGAGGAACATGTTGCCAATTTCTCTTGGCGCTTCTAGGATCTCTGTCTCCGACCTTGCTGATGGGGTGAGATTTAGAAGAGGTCCCTCCACACCTTAACGCCTATGTTCCATGTGGAATGTTCCATGAAGAGCGTGCTCCATGTGGAATGTGGAACCTGAGAGTTTAATTCTCTGCCACATTTAGCACTTTCCCTTATTCTGCCCCTTTTCTTTCCTCTGCTTTCTAGTATTATTTTAGACTGTCTATCTTCTGATTATAAGCTTTCTTTGTTGTTTTGGGGGA
Source organism: Gorilla gorilla gorilla (assembly GCF_029281585.2). Classification (NCBI taxonomy): domain Eukaryota; kingdom Metazoa; phylum Chordata; class Mammalia; order Primates; family Hominidae; genus Gorilla; species Gorilla gorilla. Next base: position 34,533,586 of record NC_073228.2, on the reverse strand, counting down.
TTTTTTTAGAATAAGGACCACGTATGAGTTACCTATGGCCACAAGAATGCTGTGTAACTAACCCCAAAACTTCAGGGGCAGACAGTAACTGTTTATCTCACGTGTTTGGAGTAAACTTGGAGTGGTTCTGCTGATCCTGGCTGGCCTCACTTGCATGCTTTGAGGGTGACTGGCTGTCCACCCATCCAGGCTGGCCTCAGCATAGGGAAGTTGGCCCTGCTCCATGTGCCACCCATCCTGCATCAGGCTAGCCTGGGCGTGCCCTTGTCATGGTGATGGCAGAGGTGCAAGAGAGAACAAGCAGGAACTTGCAAATCCTCTTAAGGCTAGGCCCAAAACAGGCATACTCTTCCCCCCACCGCATTTTATTAGCCCTAACAAATTAAGCCCAGATTCAAGGGATGAAAGTAGACTCCACCTCTTTGGGGAGAAGGACTGCAAACTCACAGAGGAACGGGTGTGAGACCATTCATATCATCAGTCCACCATAGACCTGTGTGAGTTGTCTTTTATTTGTACTTAGGCTGATGTTTTGCAAATAGCGAGTGCCTCATACATGCATGTTGCATAAAAGTAAATAAAGTTACCATTTGCTAAGTTTTCTATTCAAGATTGGATTGGCTGCATAATCTAGACATGAGTTTATCTGTTAGATAGATCTAGATATGAGTTTATCTGTGAATAAGAGTTTATCTGTTAGAAGGAAAGTTTATGTCATCCTAGTAGAATCTGGATTTTTCTTGCATCGGGTGCAGGGCAAGTTGGCTGCCACTAAGAAATCCCTCTTCTTATCATCTTTTCCATCGTGGGGTCTACCATCATCATTTTTAGGATTTTAGAATATAAACATCTAAGAGAAGGGGAACAAAGAGAGGGAGAACTTGCCACACTGAAGTGGATCAATTGCTCCTAGATGGGAAATTTTGTTTCATATATTGACCACTGAGTGTATGTTAAAGAGGAAGAAGCAACCTCTGCCCAGTGTCTTTAACCTTTGCTCTTGCTTCTTACCCTTAGAGTAGCTCATGGAAAGAGGGGTCTCTGGGCCAGCAGCTGCATCAGCATCACCTGGGAGCTTGTTAGAAATGCAAATACTACTGAATCAGTCACTCTGGCTCTGAGGCCCCCGGGAGATCTGTGGCTTAACAGTCCCTCTGATGATGATTCTGATGTGGATGATGTTTGAGAATCCCTGCCCCAACTCCAGCAGCCATAGAAACTAACAGATTAGGTCCCCTTTGTTGACTCTCACATACTTCTGAGGATATTACAGCATAGTCTGAACCGTGCAGTAGTCAGAAATATGTTCAATACTTTCTGGTGTCAGGACAAAGACAGAGGCATCCCATTCCCCACCAGCTTACCTAAATGTTACTTTACTTTGCTTTTTTGGGGGGCGCGGGTGGGGGAGGTTGTGTTTTGAGACAGGGTCTCGCTCTGTAGCTCAGGCTGGAGTGCAGTGGTACAGTCATGGTTCACTACAGCCTCAACCTCCCAGGCTCAAGCAGTCTTACCATCTCAGCCATCTGAGTAGTTGGAACCACTGGTGTGTGCCACAATGCCTGGCTAAGTTTTTAGTATTTTTTTGTAGAGATGAGGTCTTGCTATGTTGCCCAGGCTGGTCTCAAACTCCTGTCCTCAAGCGATTTTCCCACCTCAGCCTCCTAAAGTGCTGGGATTACTAGACATGAGCCAGCATATCCGGCCTATTTTGCTTTTTCATTCACAAAGATACACCACTAAAGATGTCAGGGCCATATCTCAAACCTGCCCCAAGTTATTACGAGGCACATCTCAAGGTTGGAATAAGCTCCTTTTCCCAAAACAGACCAGGGTTCTGCCAGGACATGGGACAAATCATGCTGAGGATCAGACACCTCTTGTCCTTCTGTCTCCCTCAGGGGAGCCACTAGGCCTGCAGGTGCCCATTTCAGGTACAAAGAATTTTGTAAGGCAGGTGAGCGCGTTGTCAACACGAAGTAAGTACCAGAGTTAATCATAAGGATGAGGGTGGTGTCCCTAGAAGGGGTATTTCATAAGGGGTTAGAGAAACTCCTGTTCCTGGCCGGGCACAGTGGCTCACACCTGTAATCCCAGCACTTTGGGAGGCCGAGGTAGGTGGATCACAAGGTCAGGGGTTCAAGACCAGCCTGACCAATGTGGTGAAACCCCGTCTCTACTAAAAATACAAAAATTAGCCAGGCATGGTGGTGCATGCCTGTAATCCCAGCTACTCAGGAGGCTGAGGCAGGAGAATCACTTGAACCCAGGAGGCGGGGGTTGCAGTGAGCCAAGATCATGCCATTGCACTCCAGCCTGGGTGACAGAATGAGACTGTCTCAAAGGAAAAAAAAGAAAAAAGAAAAACTCCTGTTCCCAGCTTCCCCTAAGCTTTTGGGCTCTCCTAGCATCTTGAATGAGGCGTGGCCCGTGTGTTCATGTTGAGTCTTCATAGCCCCCTGATATACCTGGGTTTGTGTGTGTGTGTGTGTGTGTGTGTGTGTGTGTGTGTGTGTGTGTGTGACAGAGAGAGAGAGAGAGAGACAAAGACAGAGACCGAGAGAGTTATCAGCTGGCTGGCTCCAGGATTGAATACCAGTTACCTTAACTGTGCCCCTTATTTTCCCTTGACTCACACAAGCCGCTTCTGTTTGATTCACATAGAACCGTGAGAAACAGTCTCGTATGTGAGACTGTGTTTTTCATTCTATTCAGTCTTTGTATATTCAAATTCTTCTAGTTTCAGCTCTTGCTGTTCTGCCAGATTTCCATCGCATTGATGGCTTCTCTGAATTAATAAGTGTTTTGCAATTGCTGAAAAGTTTTCTACCCCCAAGCACTGGGACTTATCCATATTGATTTTTTTTCCCGTTTCTCTTTCCTCTCTAGCTCCTTCTTAGATGTTGTATTTTGTAACGTGTTAATAGAATTTTTCTTTCGTCCTGACACTTTATCTATTCAGGAGGTCTTTGCGAGCCCCATTGTACAGCCGGACTACAGAGGAAAGAGCTCTATTCTTTATGACAATGGTTGCCCTAAAAACATATACAGATCCTCCCCCACGCTCACCAGGGTGGAGCGAATGTTGAGAGGGCGCTATTAGAAAACGTCCAAACTTAGGAAGGAAAAGGAGAGCCAATTATGCACTGTTGAAAGGAGGTTTTGAAAATACATTTTAAAAAAATCCAAAACATTTATTTCCTAAGGGAATCCGAGTCCCAGTACCAAAACATGGCCAGCACAGAAGGGCAGCTGCTTTCCTTACTGTTAGGCATTTTCAGTTCAAAATAAGGATTTGGCAAACGTCTTAGAAAATATGGAGATGGGTGCAAAACAGATGTCACATTTACCTGCGTGATACCTGGCAGGACTCATCCCCCACCCACCCACACCCCAGGCATTCGAATTCCTATTGAGTCCCAGGGTCTGAGTCTGAGATATGCTCATATCACCATATGCTCGAGTGTGACTGCTCTGTGTACAAACACACCAGTTGATCTTATGGTGATTTTGCGTGTGTGGTGCATGGGAGGTGGAACGGCTGCTGTGTGTGTGGCCCCAGCAGGTACCGGCGAGGGGGCTCTTGAAGCCTGCCCAAAAGGGGTTTGTCCTGCCTGGGATGGGCATGGGGATCTCCAAACTAGCATTGCCCACTCCCATCATCCTGGTGCCTGGGAGAGAGGGGTCAGCTGCCTGCTGGAGGAGCCACCATGCCAGGCCATTTTCCTCCCAGTAACTGACTTCCGAAATGGGGAGCAGAAGGGGAAGGCCCCAGGAGCCTGTTTGTTCAGGCTTGGTTGCTTAGCAACAAAAGGGGGCCCTGACTTGAGAAGAGATTTTTAAGCCAGGCCAGTCCCTTTGAGGTTTATGACCGGCTTGCCTACCCCCGTCTTCCATTCTTACCTTGACTTTGCTCTTCCCCCTATTACATTTGATCGCATCTAGAAAAATACATTTGATTTGTCTGCAGGCACCATTTTAAACCTTGGTTTATTGCTTTGCCCAGTGTCTTCCCCTCCATTGGAGATTGTAGTCTGGGAGGAGTGAGGCATGAATAGCCCACGATTCCTTTTCTCAAAGGGATTAGCGCCAGCCCCCAAGCTCATTTGTGAGCCTTTGAGTGCACATCAACGGTGCTCAGTCCTTCTTAGCCACAGGCACACAGTGAAATTGCTCTGAGGACAGGGCCCCCTGCTAACAGTTTTACCCCCTCCCACAGCCACACGGACTGGGTTGTATTTTTACCATCAACCTTGAGCACAAAGTAAATGAAGAGAGTAGGCTGCACACTGGTCAGACCAGGTGCCCTCCCCCAGTGAGTAGCTGAAGGGTGAGGACAAACACCTGTGCTAAAGATGTGTGCTCTGTGGGATAAAGGAGTGGGTCATAAATACTCATAAAAGGAGTGCATTCCAGAGCGGAATCTGGTTCATTAAGTGTGAGTTCCTTGAGCTCTGCATGGGAGTTGAGTGTGGACCCTGAAATCTTATTGCCAGAAACATGCAGAAGGGGTTACAGGATGCGTGGGAGGGGTCTGGAAGGGATTAGCAAGAGAGACAGAGGACGCCTTTGCTATTTTATTATGTTCTTCTCTTTGATGTTTTTAAAAAGGTCCTAGCATCAGTGTATTTGTTTGCTAGTACTGCCATAATAAAGTAACGCAGATTGGAGGGCTAAAACAACAGAAATGTATTTTCTCACAATTCGGGAGGCTAGAAGTTCAAGATCAAGGTGTGGCAGGGTTGGTTTCTTCTGAGGCCTCTCTCCTTGGCTTGCAGTCTTCTCCCTGTGTTGGCACATGGTCTTCCCTGTTTGTGTTTGTGTCCTAATCTCTTCTGATAAGGACACCAGTCATATTGGATTAGGGCCCACCCTAGTGATCTCATTTTAAATTAATTACTTCTTTGAAGAACCTCTCTCCAAATACGGTCACATTTTGAGGTCCTGGGGGTTAGGACTTCAACTATGAATTTTGGGAGACACAGTTGAGCCCATAACAATCAGGATGTTCAAGCTTCATTGTTTATCACTAAAAACAATTCACATATCTATTAGAAGGGCAATAATTAAGTAAGCTATGGCTTCTTACGCTGGGAAATATGCATTGGTCAAGATAGTAGTATACATGATATACTAACCTGGAAATTGTTTGCCATATTGTAATGTTACAGGTTAACAAAAGGAAAAATTCCATATACTATACGATTTAAACTATATTGAAATAGTCGTAGTTTTTTCTTTCTTTAGAAAAAAAATACTCTAGGCCTGGAGCAGTGGCTCACACCTATAATCTCAGCGCTTTGAAAGGCTGCTGCAGGAGGATCACTTGAGCCCAGGAGTTCAAGACCAGCCTGAGCAACATAGTGGGACCCTGTCTCTAAAAAAAAAAAAAAAAAAATAGCTGAACATGATGGTACATGCCTGTAGTCCCAGCTGCTCAGGAGGCTGAGGCAGGAGGATTGCTTGAGCTCAGGAGGTCGAGACTGCAGTGAGCCATGATGGTGCCACTGCACTCTAGCCTGGGTGACAGAGTGAGACCCTGTCTCAAAAAATAAAAAGCAGACACTAAAGGGAACTATATAAAATGTTAACTGTATATAACTGTGTGGAGTAGAAAGATCACTGGTTTTTTTTCTTTCCACTTTTTTGCATTTTCAAATATTTTTTGATAAGCAACTATTACTTCTGTAATGGAAACTACCCCCTCACCCCCCGACATGCATATAATGTTTTGTGTACTTTCTTAAAATTCCTAAAGCAGCCTGTATTCTATATTTGTTTTGCAGGTGGAAGATGCAATGCTGATGTTTGATAAAACTACCAACAGGCACAGAGGTAAGATTACCCCAGTGTAAGAGGGTTGCGTTCACCCTCTCCTGGCCTCTCTGTCTGTCATCCCCAGTCCCACTGACAAAAGATACAGTGAAGAGTCCAGAGTCAAGCAGGTAGAGGTGACCATCCATTGAAGATCTTTATTCACGGAGAGTCCCAGTAGCACAAAGAGTTCCAGTACTGGATAGTTGAAAAACCATTTCCTTCTGGCCTAGGAACTCCTGTTTAGTTATGCAGCCATCCCTGACACACATATTCAGATGTACCTCTCTAATCCCGCCTTTCTGGGTCCCTTGCTAACCTCGGCACTAAGCTATCCAAGTGGAAATTATTCACAGCGGTGACTCAATTGAGTTATCAATTTGTATTGAAGGAGGTTCTTTAGGAGCAGACTGTCAATCTAAAGAGCCAAAAAATCAAAATAAAACATTGTAGGTTCGTTGGGTATGTAGTGATTAGAGCCTTGGAAATGCTCCGTGGGGCCTCTGGAATGTGTAGAGGGCATCTGCACTTAATTGTGTTTTTCCCTGTGCTGCTTCTGTTCCATCCACTTTACAAAAAATGGGTCTTAACCTGGAGTCTATGAACCTCTGCAATGACATGCAAAATGTCATATGTTTATACTTTTCTTGGGTGAAGATCCCTAGGTTTGGACAAATTCTCAAAAGGGTCTCTGGCCCTGCCCTTAGTCTCTTCCTTCCCCCAAAAGAACACATTAAATTTATTGCTTTAAACAGAAAAATTGGAGGCATCTAGAAAAGTCCTCCCTGGAGGTAGCAGAGTCAAAGGAGGTGATGACTTAGTGTTCTGTTCTCTGGAAGCTCAGGTTTCTGGGGTTCCTATTAACAGGGTGTTAATGAGCAGAGCTTCCTAAGGGGGTGGCAGGAAATGGTGTGCTGGTGCCCTCAAGGGAGGGAGCCTGTGAGTGAGCAGCATTTCCTTGCCACTTGGATTGCATTTAGATGTTTCCTGTGTTGTTTACATTCCTGCTGTCACCTGTGATTAGAAGCAGTTACCCACACTGACTGTATGTCTTTCCTGTTTGGAGAAGGCAGAGTGAGTGAAAGGCAAGAAGGAGTGGAGTGGGAATCATTGCTGGCGGGGCTGGGAGAAGGAGGGGGATATCCTGAGTGCATCTGGTAATCTGGCTTCAAATGCATCCCTCTACAGCATCCTCAGAATGGGAGAATTGAGGATTGGGTGCACAACAGTGGTGTCAAGTGGTATTTATGGAGGGAAGAGATGGCAGGGGGTGGAGGGTGGGGAGCAGTGGAGAAGCAGGGAGAGAAAGGAGGGGCATGCAGGTGTGGAATGATCGGTTTTGTCCACTGCATGGCTGGGGAGTGAGAGCCCAGTGAGTGAGATGAAGGTGGTGCCCGTGGTGGGCAATTGAGGATTATCCTCCATCATCATCCACATTCTGTCAATCTAGCTTTATGGTTTCCAAGCCAGACTTCCAGATGCATCTCCTAATGTGACCTTTGCAGCAGCCCCTGGAGGGTTGTTGTGACACTGGGAAAAATCACTTAACTTCTTTATGCCTCAGCTTATTCATCTGTAGGATGGGGGTAATCATAGAACCTCCTCACAGGATTGCTCAGAGAGTGTAATGCCAAGCATCTAGTCAATTGTGCATAAATGTTAGCTCTTATTATTAGCGTTATCATCACCTCCATCCGGTTGGAAAAATAACCAAGGCTCAGAGGAGGCAACTGAGAGACCCATGGCTGAGCAGGGTCTCAGGACTATTGATTTCAAATTCTGCTGTTTCTCTGCTGTGTCCAGATGGGAATGCATTTGTTAAAAAGAGCACTGCCAGCTATTTATTTTCAGGTTGGGTGATGCCCATTTGAATTTGGCACCTGGTGTTCAGTGTTAGAATTCATAATCCTGGGAGATTCCAGAGTTGCCCCCAGGTAATATTGTTGTCCTTTTATTTTGAAAATCAGTGAAAGTATTTTTTGATCTGCTGTGTGTCAAGCCCTGTGCTGGGGGCTCACACTGGTATCGTCTCGTTAACTCTCAGAGCCGGGCAGGGAGAGGGCTGGTCATGGCAGAGGTGGGGTTGAAACACCGGACTTTGGACTTCTGGGTGAAGGCCCAGAGGATGTGCCGGGAAAAGTTCTCTCTTATTTTAAACCAGATCCCTGTTGCTGTGGGTGAAGCCTCTTTCCTTTTTCCAAAAGGGAGAAAGGAAAGTGCTGGGCTGCAGAGATGGGGTGGCGGTTCGTCTGGGATGGGCGTGGGAAGAGTTTGTTGCCCGTTGTGAGGTGGAGGATGGTCTGTTGGAGGGCCCACTGCTCAGAATGGCTTCGGGACATCATTGCTGGCTCTCCAGGAGTCCTGGTGGGCACTGGCAGGAAGGAGCGTGGGCAGGGCCTTGGTGCATGCACACTCCTGCCCCCAGCCAAGCCAGAACCTCTGCTAGCACCCTCGGACCTGCCAGAGGTGAAGATGCCTGCAGTGGGGGCAGGACCAACTCTAAAATGTGTGGAGCCCAGAGCTAGAGGAAAGGCAGGGCCTCCTATTCAAAGATGATTGAGAAGCTGGCCTGAGGGGCTGCAGCCTGTGGAGGGCGGAGACATGCCAGGAAGCCTCAGCAGGAAAGAGCCGCCATCCCACTGCCCTCCCTCTCATCCAGGGCCCTCCCACTCTGCAATGTTGTTTCTCTGTGGGTGGGAGCAGCGTCCCATACACATGTTCCAACCCCTCAAGATACCGGAGGAGGCATTTCTCTTTGAACTGGGTGCTAAAGTTGGTGTAATACTTCACTGCATTTAGAACATTTAAGGGAGTGAAAAAAAATTTTTGTTTTTCAAAAAGAAGAACATATCACAGCAGAGGCACAGATGATATATCTGGAGCCAGCCGGCTCCACATCTGTGGCCTGATGGAGTGCACATTTGGAGTCAGGTGATAAGCACAAGGAAGTAAAATCCTCATGCAGCCACCTTGCCCCAAACTTACCTTCACCTCCTCGGTTCCTGCTGTCCGTGATCTTATCAAGAGGAAAGTGCTGCAGTGGCAGAAGTTGAGGACATCTCCCTGGCTGGCGCCGCCTCCAGCTCTCTTCTTAAAGAGGCCCAGACCATCGACCCAGAGGTGTTGTCACAGCACATGCTCAGCACTTGTCCTCAGACTCCTAGCCCAGCCCTGTGGGGCAGCCTGGGGCCTCAACTCATCCTTACCCCAGGAATTTTGACAGCTACCTGTGTGTCCTTGGAGCTGTGTGAAATGAGCTGTGTGACATTTGCTGCTCAGGGATAACTACAGGGAACTGGGCTTAACATCTCATGAGCGTCAGGTGGACCAGGCTCCCAGGGCCCATTCAGTCTCCACTTGCTGTTAGGAGCCACAGGTCAGGGCAGAATTTCCACTCCTTGACCCCACTGGTCACCTCCTGTCCCTGCTCCCTGTTGGTCTCTGTTGGGGCAGGGATGCCCTCAGTTCCATCTGCATGGCGGCAGCTTGTATCTCCCATCCACAGGAGCACCAGCCTGGGGCTCACTAGTGCCATGGGAGAGAACCCAGGACCTAGGAGAGAATGAGCCTCCCGCAGTGTATGTCTTCCACCCTGCAAGCAGGAAGAGGGTCCCACGTTCAGTCTTTGACTCACAGTGGGTGGAGCCCTGGAGATGTGGGGGCTCTCACCTTTCTCCTTACAGATGGGCCTTCCTCCAGCTTCTGCTGCTCCCATGACATTTTTCCTGGGGGCACATTCCCTAACCTCTGAGCATCTCAGGTTCTTCCTCTAAAAAATAAGAGACCTGGGACCTGAAGTATGTTTCTGGCCTTTAGCTTTTTAACTGTGAGAATGTTCAAGATGAATTCCTTTGCTTTTTTTGTGACTAGGGGAGGGAGTGGGCAGTTGTTGCAGGTTGGGTTCCCTGGGAAGCAACTCTAGGAAGGGATTAGCAAGTGGGAGGTTTATCCAGAAGTGCTCTTGATCAGGAGAGGGCAGAGGAAGAAGCTGACTTGCGATGCCCTTCTGCAATGGGGCGGTTCTTCAGGGGTCCCCAGCTGGGGTGGGAGTGCCATCCTTGATGCCTGCATGCTGGCCTGTCATTGGGTGCAGCCCACCCTGTGAGGCTGATGTGACCTGGGCTTCCCCTGGGGAAATCCTGGAGGGGACTTCCAGCTGGGGACTATCTTCCAGCAGCACTCCCAGCCACTGGGAAGGAGGTCCTTCCTTCCTGAAGGAGATCTAAGCATCCTGACACAGCACCCACTGTGATGGTGTGGGGAGTTCTGCTGCTGTCTAAGCAGGCCATGTTAGCAATCTTGATAGAAACAGCCAACACTTTCTGAGCACTTACACACCAAGTGCTTAGCACAGTGCTGGCACCTACCATTGAACCTTGATGACAGACAGCCATAGGTGAACCGAGCTGCCCAGAGTCTCACACTGGTGAAAGCAGAGCTGGGACGTAAACCCAGCCTGTCTGACCTGGAGCTCAGGCTTTACACTCTGCAAGCATTGTGCAAGGCAACTGGTTAAAGCAGAGGAGCTGGTCATTTTAAGGGTTTAGTATTTCCTCATTTTCTGTCCTTCTCCACAACAGCCTTCTTGCTGGATGACCGTGCTCCTCCATTTCCACTTGGAGAAATTAAGGCACATAAGTTTGGAACATTGCATAGCAGATTCCTGCAGCCAGACAAGGAGCAGAGCTATTGTTAAAACCTGGATGCCAGTCGGCACGACGGCTCACACCTGTAATCCCAGCACTCTGGGAGGCCGAGGCGGGTGGATCACCAGAGGTCAGGAGTTCAAGACCAGCCTGGCCAACATGGTGATACCCTGTCTCTACTAAAAATACAAAAATTAGCCGGGTGTGGTGGTGGGCGCCTCCTGAAATCCCAGCCACCCGGGAGGCCGAGGCAGGAGAATCGCTTGAACCCGGGAGGCGGAGGTTGCCGTGAGCCGAGATCGCGCCATTGCACTCCAGCCTGGGCAACAAGAGTGAAACTCCGTCTCACAAAAATATAAAACAAAAACCTGGATGCCTCCCTCGGCCCTGTCCCTCACTTCCTTTCCTGGCCTTCCGTGCGATGATGTGTGCCCAGGGGGAGAGGAGGATGGTGGCTTTAATCTTCTCAGAGTCACTTCATTTGCTCTCTAAAAGTTGTTAGAGGTGGTCTGGAAAACACTGGGCCGGTCGTCGGTGGATTTAATCATTAGGAGGGGAGGTTTGTTGCTTTATCCTTGTAAAAGTCAGATAAGATCTGGGACTCCGGCAGTAAGTATTGATCCCAAGGTGGGGCTGGAGGGGAGGGACAGGGAGGGAAGAGGCAACAAGGTGCTGTCCTTCCAGTTTGCTCTGTTGTTGGCAGGAGGCCGGGGAGGAGACAGCCAGCGGGAGGGAGGGAGGGTGCACTGGCCAGCTCTCCCTCCAGTGTCCCCACAACCTCAGCCCTGATGGAGAAAGTGGAATGCGGGCATGTTGCTCGCTGAAATAATCTCACACTCACCTCCTTATGGGGGAAGGGAGCCCTCGCCATTGTGAGGGTCACTGTAGAGGAGCCTCAGCTGTCCTTCCCTCCAATTTCAAAGCCCTGGGTTCCTGAGCCCTGCACAGCTGGGTTCCTCCAGGGAAGATCTGGATGGTTGAGGCCTAGTTGAAAGCAGGTGAGGAGTCTCTGAAGCTAATCCCATAGCCTGGTGAGGGAGTGGTTTCTGGCAGAGGACATCCCTGTGGCCTTCATTACCCAGCAGGCCTGCTTGCCCTGAAACATTGCCAGAGGCAAAGGAACAGGAGACACTGGGAGAGAAATAAAGATTAGTGTGATGGATGACTCTTCTGCCAGCAGTTAGCAGTTGCTTATTAAATGCAATGCTAGTGGCTTTGGAGAGGAATAACAGCCCTGAGACCCCCGGAAGGGGGTGGGATGGTTTTGTGAGCCCCAGCGAGCACCATCAGTGGCAGGCCTCTTGAACTAAGAGGGTCCTTTCCCAGAGTGGCTGTGGTTTATCCCAGTTCCTGGGCTGGAAAGGTGCAGTGGTAGGGGATCCAGCCAGAGGGAGGAGCATCCAGGCAGGTGGCCGGAGAGCTTGGGTTCTTCCTGGAGCTTGCTCAGTCTCTGTCCCGAAAAGCAGTTGGCCGAAGTTTAAGGTCTTTGTAATTTGCGTAATTGGTTTATTTATTAAAATGGTGCCAGTAAGATGTAACTTAAGCTGTGATAGAAGATAATGCTTTTCTAAGGAGGAAAAACAGCCCTTAATGTTTTGAATACCTGCCAGACACTCACTTTTGAAATTGACCTCTGAAGTCCAGATTGACTCTTTTATGTACGATGTATAAAGATGCCTAAGAATTGCACTGTCATTATTTGTTTATTGGTGTCTATTTCTCAAAAAAAAAAAAAAGGGCACAGAAAAAAGTTTCACAAAGGTGGAGGTTACATTTTAAAATAATTTAAAGCATTGCTTCACTTGTAGGTATGGGATGTCAGACATAATATATGCATGTCCTTCCTAATGAGAGTCTAACATTCTGACTTTATTTACCTAGGGAAGAACGTTGGGACTGTATAAGCTGTACATGTGACTTTGTAGGATGGAGGAAGAAGTGTATTTGACAAAAACGATCAGACCCTCTGGCCAGAAAGGGCACAGTCCAAGAAGAAGGGTTGTTGGAAGGAGTAGAAAGTATGATAAGGATGTGTAGAATCAGAGCTGGTGATGACACTTTTGCTGATGTGACAGGAGGGCAGCCTGCAAAAGATTGGCTCTCACACTGCCCTCATTTGGGGTCTGGAGCAGGATTTGCCGCCTGTCTTCCCTGCTGGCATTTTACCGGTAGTATTTTCCCCACCTCTCAAATCTGCTCTTATCTTTTCACTAATTGTTGATGGTGTTAAGTATCCATCAAATCCTCTCCCAAGTCTGAGATGTGTTAAGGGGTTTATTGGAAGCCTGTAAACCAACAGTTGGTCACTATTGGTATTGATCCTAATTCTGCACCAGGATTAGAAACCACTTGACAAGAAAGCACAGTCTGTCATAGACCACCACCAACAGCCAGGGTTCCTGGCCTCCCAGAGCTTTCAGTTTAGTCCGTAGTGTGATGTAACATGCCAGCTGGGTTCTCTTATGTAAGTTCAGGGTCCTAGATGGGGTTAGGTGAAAATCCAGTTCTCTTTCCAGAGTGACCATTGTTGGGTGGCGGAGGGTGGGGCGGTGGGCAGCTGTTTAAGAAAGACATTGACCAACAGGAATCTGGGAGAGAATGGTGAGAATGGGGTAGAAACTCAATATGATTGAGTCCAAGAGGTCTTGAGGGGAGTGGAGAGCTGTGATGTGGTCATTCGTTGCAGCCTTTGGGTACTTGAAGAGTTTCCATTGGAAAAGAGTTCTGTGTAGCCTCAAAGTTGGGCACACTTGAGTTAGAACAAGGAAGAATCGCCTAGTCCAACAGTGGCAATAAGAGGACAGCCGTTGCCCCTCTGCCAGATTCTCAGAACCCAAGGTTCTGTGCCTCCAGTGGGCTCATTCTAAAGCTGGGACTGTGTGAGGGGGTGGGCATGCTGCGTGCCCACCGTGAGGGGCACACCCGCCTCTTCACTGCCTTGCAGGGCTGTATCCCCAGGCCCTGTAACCTTGCAGCGATGGAGGGCAAAGGAGGGGGTGGGATAAAGAGTCAGCCCACCCTTTGCCATCTTTCAGAGACCAGCCCCGGAGCTGTCTGCACATTTTATTTTCTCGTTAAATAAACACCATTAGCCTTCCTGAGAAATTGGTGCAAACATGACCTCGCAAATAACCAATTAAAAGGGTAGGGTTGAAGGGGAATGTGAATTTGAAAACATGTAGAGGAGGCCATTAAGGATTCCTGTAGAATCTGGCAACATCGATCCAAGACCTTAATTTTATTTCTGACAGGAAAGCAAGGAGTGTGCTTTAATTTTTTTTTCCCCGAGTTAACTCAATTCCGGAAGCGCCCATTCCGGCGCTGTCTCTTGAGATATTAATCAACACAGTAGCTTGGTTTCTGTTCACCTGCTTTTCTTTGGAGACACAGAGTAATACAAAGCCCTCAACTTCCTAGCAACAGGGCTGGGGGACAGGGTGCCCGGGGCAAGAGGGAGCTTGCAAAGCCAGGGGGAGTTTGGTACCCAGGATGAGCTGCACTTTTTTAGCCAAAATATAAATCTTAAACTTCTTTCCTTTGGAATAAAAGCCCTGGCACCAAAAGGGTGGTGACCTAATAGGTCTTCCTGCCTCCCCCTGCTGTGGCCCACGGAAGCAGAAAGGGAGTGGGCTCAGGGTCAGCAACTTCATTGACCCAGAAGTGGTTTTTTTGTAGAGAGGGACAATGAGTCTTTTGTTTGGTCCTGTTCCCATAGAGGCCCAGGCTCTGACTCTCACAACACGGTTTAAGATCTCGGTGAGGGCAGAGTGTGGAGATCTGAAGAGAAAGGAGCTTTTAGCATGGCAGCTTGATTAAAAGCACCCCCTTTCTTAGCATCACGGCACTGCCAGTGGCCGGAGAGGGCTGGGCCAGGGGTCGCCGCAAGCCCTGGGTGGCTGCCTCCCCGTTGGGACTTAAGGTTCCTAGAGGGGTCCCGGTTATTATGCACCTCTGGACTTCAGCCTCTGTTTTCAGTTTGTGGATCAGAGGGTGTACACTATCCCATCTGTATCTGTATATCAGCATGGTATGCTGCAAAGAGCTTGAGTTTTAGAGTTGGTCATACTCGGTTTCAGATCCCGGCTTTCCCTTGGGCGTGATCTCAGGCAAGTTATAAGATGTTTTACTCCCTTGTGAAGGTAACACACCCGCTCTGTAAGAGTTAAGTGATTCCACTTGCGTAGTGCCCACTCCCCACTCCCCACTCCCCGCAAGTGGAGAGTGCAGGGCAGCCTGGGTTCTTCCCCCTTCCTCCTTAAGTGAAACCACCTGCTTAACTTCTTTAGGCAAACAAACTAAAATCTGTGTTTGAGTTTTGGGGACCCTAGTCTTGAAAAATAAAACCCTTTCGTGGTTGTTTTTTCCTCTGCTTTGCACACACACATATGCTTGCATGTGCATGGAATATCTTTGAAAGGATACCTGCAAAATCGGTAACAAAGAGTTAGAACTGCATATTGGTTAAGATCACATGCTCTGAAGTGAGACAAATCTAAGCTCTGGGACTTAATAGCTGTGTGACCTTGGGCAACTTACTTATCTTCTCTGCAACTCAGATTCCTTATCTGTAAAATAGGACATTGGGTTAGCCTGAGGCTTACGTCATTTAATGAGTATAAAGGGTTTGGAACAGTCTCTGCCCACACTAAACACTCAAATATGTTTTATGCACACGTGCATATCATATGCAGATGTACATACATGAAAAACATACATACATGAAAAAGTGTTTGCTCCTTTTTTATGGGGAAGAGAATTAAGCGACCTGAGATACAGAGATGGAGGGAATCTTTTTATTATATACTCATTTACTTTTTGAATTTTTTTTTTTTTTTTTTGAGATGGAGTCTGGCTCTGTTGCCCAGGCTGGAGTGCAGTGGCGCAATCTTGGCTCACTGCAATACTTTTTGAATTTTTGTACCTTATGCACTTATTACCTATTCATTTACTTCTTTAGTGTGAGCTTTTAAAATTTATTCCAATTTGAATTGTCAATGCAGTGATAGAACAACGTGAAAGAGACTTTTTGAAAGAAAGAAAATTTACCAGCCGGGCACGGTGGCTCACACCTGTAATCCCAGCACTTTCGGAGGCCAAGGTGGGCAGATCACTTGAGATCAGGAGTTCAAGACCAGCCTAGCCAACATGGTGAAACCCCATCTCTACTGAAAATACAAAAATTAGCCAGGAACGGTGGCACGTGCCTGTAATCCCAGCTACTCAGGAGGCTGAGGCAGGAAAATTGCTTGAACCTGGAGACAGAGGTTGCAGTGAGCTGAGGTCATGCCACTGCACTCTAGCCTGGGTGACAGAGTAAGACTCTCAAAAAAAAAAAAAAATTAGTCCATCCTAGCACCCTACCACAATAACTATTGTTTGCCTTCTTCCTGACATGCACATAAAATGTTTTTAAAGTTGGTTGTAACTGTGGGGTTAATATTTGTTGAGTGAGGTGTGGGCTCTGCCTCATCTGAGTTTTCTGTCCTGCCAGGGACACCTAGGAGTTCCAAACCAGCAAGATGTGATTCAATGCAGCTGAGCATCCTTCACCTCTGAGTCTCCTCTGTTTTTTGTTTCCATAAACAGATGATCTGATGGATAGATGAGGATTTTCTTAGTAGTTTCTGCTCTTCCCAGACAACGTGCTATTATTAGAATAGCCAGACTGGCCCTGGTCTGAAAAGAAGCCTGGTTTGTGCCAGTTCATCCAAGACCAGAGGGGAGGAGGGCAAGAACAGGGAGGTCCTCCATCCCAGGAGCTCAAAGTGCTTCGTAATTCAAGTTTAAAAAAAGTTAAAAGCATTTTTCTACCCCAAGTTATGACTGGTAAACATGTGGGGACCATACACAGCGTGGCAAATGCAGAATCTTCCTCTGCATTCCCATTGTTTATAGCTTAGGAGTCAAGGCAACACCCGGTTAATGATGCTTGTGAAGTGTCTGGGCCATGTGGCAAAGGGATAAGAGCTTAGGTCCAGATTCCCACTGCAGGACTCACTTTCCAGAGCAACCACTAATCAATTGCTGTGTGACCCTGGACAAGTTACTAAATCTCTCTGAACCTCAGTTTTCTCATCTGTTAAATGGTGTTAATGTTATTAACTCATGGACTTGGGAAGTTTAAGTGAGATAGTTAATCTGTGTGAAACATCTGATGCTTGGAAGGCTATCTGTAAATGTTTGTCATTATCATATTAATTATTGTTATTTTACTACTAAGAATACTGTGACTGTCATTACTCTGGGAATGGAGGCTCAGGCTTGCTGATTGGAGAGAATGTTAACACCCTTGATGGCCGCTGGCAGATGCTGTCAAGTTTTCCACCTTGAAGGGTGTTGTGGGCTGAATTTTGTCCTCCAAAAACATAAGTTGAAGTCCTGACCCCTAAAAGATACCCCCAAAAGAAGTCCTAACCCCAAAAAGATAAGTTGAAATACCTCAGAATGTGACCTTATTTAGAAAGAGGGTCTTTGGAGGTGTAATCGGGTTAAGAGGAGGTCTTAGTGGAGTGCACTGATCTCACCATAGTCCTTATAAGAAGGAACATGTGAAGAGAGAGACACAGGGAGATGGCCACGTGACCTCAGAGGCAGGGACGGGGCAGTGCGGCTGCAAGCCAAGGATTGCTGACCACACCAGAAGCTAAGAGAAGAGCCTGAAACAGATTTTCCCCTGAGCCTTCAAGAGGGCATGGCCTTGCCAACACCTGGATTTCAGATTTCTAGCTTTCAAAACTGAGGCAGAATAAGTTTCTGTTGTTTTAAGCTCCCCCCTCCCATTTGTGGTAGCTTGTTACGGCAGCCCTAGGAAAATAATAGGGCAAAGCAGAGTTTCCTGCCCAGTATGTCCCCTTGCTCACTACTGGCCTGCAGTCCTGGTGGTCAGACTTATCCTTCTCGCTCTGTGCCTTGCTAGTCACAACCCCCCTCAGCCAAATGATGTGCAAGAGAAGTTAGAGAAAAGACCTTTCGTGCAACTGAGAACACAGCCCCCGAAGCCTGACTTGGTTCACACCTTGCCCAAGTCTAATTTGCCAAAGACCTTGAAATTGACCTTAGGATGTTAAAGATATATTTTGGTAGAGAGAGAGAGAGAGAGAGACACTTCAAGAAGTCTGAAGTTTACATTTTAATTTAGTGGCCTGCAGGGCCCAGTCATTTCTTTATAAGCCAAGGAATAACCAGTACAGTTATCAGAGTTGTCAGAATTCCCAACTCCAGCGACACAAACCATACTCATTAGAGTGGCGTTTCTAGCTGGTTCATTCAACTTGGCAATTCAGGGAAATAATCCAGAAAAAGAACGGAAGGAAGAAAAGGAAGGAAATCAGGAGAGCTCATGTGTATGACAACATGCACCCTGGCATCCCTATATACCTGCCTCCTTTCTATCCTGAAAAAAATAAGAAAACAGCAAGACAACACTGAACTTCAAAAGCTGCCAAACAGACTTCTTTATTTCTTTATGTTGTCCCAGAAGCTCTTTCAGGCAGGAACATTTGCCAATTCAATCCTGGAGTGAATTTTTAAGCTAAATTAATGCAGTTGGGGGTCAAAATGGCAACACCTACAGGTCTCCAGTTGTAAGGACGCCGGTGGGCACAGCAGTAATTGATCATTATAGCACTCATGTGGATGTGCTTCTCTTAATCCCCTGGTTTGGTTGGCAAACCAAGTAGTGTATAAAAATCACTGCCATGATTTTAAAGTGATCAAAGTTGTACACCTTTGAGCACTCCTTACGCATTTGAAATTTCTCCCTCAACTTGCCACACATCTTGGTATCAGGAAATAACTGAAAGTGCCTTCTTCCCCCGAATGTGTCCAGCGTTGGTGCCTGCGTTCTAGCACCCTAGGCAAAGCTGGCGCCTCTGCACCAGATCTGCAATGTGCGTACGCAATGCTAACATCCGATTTATTATCTCGGAGGGCTGGGCTGGTTCATGGATGATTCATGACTCTGCTTTCCACTGCCGCTGGAGGTGACATCATCTATTCGGGACCCAGAATAGACACAGGAGCAACAGTGGGCCGTGTTTTGTGTGTCTCTCACCAGCCCTGGGCTCCCTCCCACTTGCCACCCCGCTGCTGGGTGTTCACTGAGTGAGAATGGTGGTGACCCAGGGAGTCCGTCGGAAATGTCTTCTTAGTGGAAGGTCATAAATGTGTTTCAACACTGTTGCACAATAAAGCAGAGAAGGGACCTTTCCCAAAGTTCATCTCTTCCCTTACGTTCTTCTAGTTGGAATTTAGATTTCACTGGCGACCCAAGAGCTGCTTCACTCTGTGGCCAACTTTGATTTTCTCATGTAGAGACAGGGTTGGTTAGGAAAGTCTGGCGGAGATAATTTATCCCACAGCCTTAGCATTGGACACTCTGCATGATGACTGATTGATGTCATGTTAGATGTTGGAATTGGATCGATGGTTTCCACCCTGGTTGTACACTAAAATCCCCTGGGGAGTTTTTAAGATGTCCTGATGCCTGAGTCCCACCCCAGACCAATTAAGTGAGACTGAAAGATGGAGCCCTGGCATTGGTTATTTTTAACATTTTTCCAGCTGATGCTAATATGCAGTCAGGGCTGGCCACCCCCTGGGTCACATGACCTTCAAGGAGCCTTCCAGCTTTCAAACCCTTTAAAAAGGCAGCACTGCTGACTTGGACCAGGTCTTTGAGCCTGGTCTGTGTCTGGGCAGTCTGGCACGTGTCCTGCTGTTAAGCCCTGGGAGGTGGGGATGCCTCCTTCATGTGGGGCCCTTCATGGGTGACTAGGTCAGCTCCATCCGTTGTCTGTGCCCGTGACTTCTTGTAATTTTCCTTTGTGGCACTTCTCAGTTCTTAATGATTAGCTATTTGCTTGATTATTTGATTTGTATCTGTGTCTTCCACTCTCCTCCATGCCCGCTTTGCCCAGCAAATACCATTAATCTGTGACAAGAGGGTGGGTGGGCACTCACCTTGGTCTCTGTCCTAATTTGCCTGAAAACTGAGAATGGTTCCTACTCAATGCTTCCCATCTCAACTTCCTTTGCTCTAACAAAACGGAGGTGCAGAAGCCCTGTCTGGAGAGGCATGTAGGAGCTACACCTGTCTTCTGAAGAGGGCCTTGGAGACCTAAAGAAATGATCTGGGAACACTTTTTCCAGCACCCAAGGAAAGAACCCAGCAAACTAATGAGAATTTTTTCTTGCTGACTTAAGAGGGGGGGAAAATGCCTTTAGTGTTGTTGTAGCTGTTCTTAACAGCTGATTTAGAAGAAACACTGAAAGTATTGGTTTGAATCAAAAACATCAGTCCTGCCTGTAGTTCCGCCTTGGACCCATGCTGCCTGGTTGCAGCCCTGGAGGGCTGGGGGGACGGCACGCTTTAGCCAGGGGTCTGTTGCAGTGTTTAAAATACCTATGCATTTCTACCCCAGAGGCCAGGTAGAGAGAGGTGTGTGCTTACAGATCGAGTTCTAAATTTCCTCCCCACTTCCAAAGTCACTAGTTTTGGCATCTTAAGTCTTCTTTTAATTAAGTTGATTCATTTGCTCTGGAAAGAGTTTTTCCTGATTCAGCTAGTATATTTATGTATAAACTACTCTGGAAACACCTGGCAATTTTTCTGAGTGACAATGAGGAAACGTAGTTTGAAAATTATGGTTTAATTTGCTCCCTCCCCCATGCTGTCTTACCTTTTCAAAAATGGGTAAGATTTACAAAAGAAGCTTTGTATTTTGCCCACATGTTTTACAGCAGAGATACGTGTATCAACAATACCTAATAATTTCCCTTTATGTTATTTTTAGAACTCTAGCTTTTAATGGACAATTGAATCATTCCTTGGCAAAGAGGAAATCATCTAATTACATGTTTTTATTTATTATGAATTTGCAGGTAGGCCCCAGAGAGATTGGTGAGCATATATAAAAAGTTAGAATAAACAGCATCTTAACGACTATTTTCAGGAGTGAAAAGCTATGTTGTCTCTTTAGGGTTGCATCCCAACTCTGTGTGTTGTGTGTATGTGCGTGTGAGTGTTGCTTGCAGAGTGTGTGTGCCTGTGAGTGTGTTTGTGTGTAGGTAGGAGGGTGCAAGGCACATTTGAATTGGAAGTGGCCCTCGGTTGGTTTCAGAAAGTAAACTGGAATCAAAAACGCTATAAAGGATCAAAATAGGAAAGAAGACACCTGCCCCTGTTTTATTTTGCTTTATTTTAGGTTTATGGCCTCTTTAGTGTGGGACTAATTAAAATCCCCTGATAAGGCCTAGTACCCTGGCCTGGTCATTAGCACCGTTGTTCACTTTTCCTGGGTAGGATAAGCGGCTTCCAGAAACAAAGTGGTTTGAATCAGAAATGGCACCTCCTGGGTTCATCCCCTCTTTTCTTTTCTTTATAAGGTTCTTTAGCAAAATGCAGGGGGTAGGGCGCTGCAGGTAGCCCAGCGAATCTTGCTGCTGCCAGGGCAGTAGCAGCTGGGGTGGGAAGAGGAGAGCAGCTGGGGTTGTGTTATTAGTCATTCCATGAAGAGATTGATTTGATAAATAATAAAGCAGTGATATTAGCAACACATGCTTGCAGGTCAGATGACTTCGATGAAAACCCCCAGTTAAGTGTGTGTAATGGTTTGACAATATATATGCCTTCTAAAAACATCCTATTTTAAAATGGAAATTGGACTGTTCTTGCAATTCTTAGCAAGTATGCCAAGACCATTACCAAAGGGAGCTTGGAAATCTGAAGGGTGATGTTTCTATTTAATTTGGCCTCTACCCTCCCCCTTTCAAAGGATGCTTAAACTCACTTTGTTTTCCTGTCCTTGCCTTTTCATTTTGTTAACTGTTTTGATTTGTAAAATACTATGCCTCATACTACACTCCTTTATGATGATTTACTGTGCTGTTCTTATCTTTCACCTTAAATCCTTGATAAGAGCATTTTAAAAATGAGATTGCTACCTGACACTATTATAAAATCTTGGCTGGCAGCCAGTGGAGAAACAAGCACGTTTGGTGGGGGAGGTTGGGGCAGAGAAGGAGACTGAGTTTAGAGAAAGGAAAGATTTTCAAAGGAACTGTATAGCAGATTTTCCCCCCTCTGAATTCTGGAGGACCCCCTTTTTTTAAGTAGAGCGTTAATGCAACCTCATAAGTGCCTCCTTACTATTGCCTAGTGGACCGTGGGGTGGGCGGTGAGTGAATTGAACAGACAAAGATTCTTTGGGCAAAGGTTATCTGCGCTGAAGATGAAACTCCCATATGTCCTTTGCTATGAATTGGAACTGGATGGATGGATGGACCAGACAGATGGATAGCAGTGAACCAGCTACCATATTTATAGCTAGGAGCACGTGCCCTTCTCAACTCCAGACATCCCCACCCCTGTATCCCACCTTGTTCTGTTCCAGACACATCAGAGCAGAGCCCCCTTTAGTTGCAGCAGCTATGGCAGCCGACTGCCCAAAGATGGAAACTTCCGTGTGTGTGTTTGTCTAGAGATCTCCTTTTATCCACAAAGGGCATCACCGATGGAGGGACCAGTAAATAGAGCTGTCTGAAGTAGCAGGCCGTTGAAATTCTAGTATTGTGACTTAATGAACTCTTGTCTTTAATTCCTATGACTTGGAGAAGACAGCCATTCTCTCCCCATAATGGAGCTCGTTAACCCATCTCTGTACTGACTGGTGCTTTTATTATTATTATGACGACTGGAGAACATAAGTCTGAATGTTAGAATAGCAGGTTTCCCAAGTGCCTGGCAGAGAAGGGGGTGTATAATGATGATGATGTTTCTTGGGAATAACAGCGGCCACCGGCTTATCTGGCACAGGCATTATTACATCTGAGTCGCCTGAAGTGCCATTTGTGAAGACCTGGTATTTATTGTCCCAGATTATTGGGGTGGGGGAGGGTGAGGCAGCAGAAGGGACACTTATCATCCCATCAGGGCTCGACAGCCGAGGGGCAGCTGCTGGGTGCGAAGGCCACAGTCAGCGGGAGGCCCCTGTGTGTAACTGGAGATTCCGGGGCGATTATGCCCAATTTATCACGCACCTCATGAAAATACAATCCACCACCAAAATGACTGCTTTTGGAAACTGTCTTGTCTCTTTTGAGCCGAGACTGGAGACAACCAGACAAGGTTCGGTGGTAACGAATAAAGAAACATTACTTTCTGAACACAATCTTCTGTCACCAGTCACTTTTCAACAGACATTCAATCAAAATGCTAATAGCAGCGGCAACAAGGGACCGCGGTTGTTGTAATACTAATTGATTGGTTGGAGGGTGGGTTTTGATAAGTGCAGCCGAAGATTTCTGAAATATGATTCTCCTTAATTACTGTGATGCTAATAAAAACGAACAAATGATTTAATGATGATTTCCTGGGTAATGGCTTAAAGATTTTGTTTGAGTTTAAAATGAGATAGGGTAAAAAATACACCAGAAAAATAGGGCTCTGGTGGGTGGCCTTGCCTTTATCAAACCTAGGCATGGGGATTCAAATCCAAGAATGCCCTTGGAAGGCTGTGTGGCATGGTGATAAAGGCCTCTCCTGGGCTGCCAGGGACGACCAGGCTGTGGGTGGATTCCAGCTTGAAGTCATTGGCACTTCTGGGAGTGGATGCTGATCTGTCCATGTGTTCCCTTTGGGTTTCCCCAGGATGGCCAGGCTGTAGCCTCCCGCTGTGGGGCAGAGTGAACCCCCCTGCCCCAGGAGAGGTACATCTGTGCTTGAGGCTCTGGGGCTTCATGCTCTTGTCCCACGGCCACTGTGTCCTGGGCCCTTCCATGTTCCAGGTGCAATGCTAGTTCTGGCAGTACTGCAGGGAACAAGGCAGGCCAAATCCCAGCCCTCCTGAGCTCATGTTCTGTGGGGAGAAGGAACATATATCACACGATTTCAGGTACTGCTGAGGGCTAAGAAGAAGAGAAAATAGGGAGCTGTTGGCGAGGGGGCCTGGGCCTACTCTGTTTAGGTGGGTAGCTGGGAGTGGCCTCCCTGAGGAGTAGGCGTTGGACTTGGGAGGCAGAGAACTGTGAGAAAGGCATTCCAAGGAGCAGACAACAGCAAGTGTGCAGGACCTGGCATGGGAAGGAACTGATTGATGTGTTGGTAGGACAGGTGGAGGTCTGGGGCCTCCAAGAGGGACAGTGGTAGAGATGACTGACAGAGGCAGACAAGGGCTGGATGGTAAATGATTTGTGAGCCAGGCAAGGCAAATGGGAACCCTCAGAAGGAGGTCAGAAGGGCAGAGACATATAGCTGGTGCTCTAGAAAGATCCCAGTGGCTTCCTGAATTAAGGAAGGACGGGGATGCATGTTTGGAAGCAGGGTGGCCAGTGGAAGTTTATTGGAGAAGTGCAGTGGAGAGCTGATGGCGTCTTGGGTAAGGGTTGTACAGTGGAGGTGGGGAGAGGCAGTGGGATTTAAAATATATATTTGGAGACAAGTTATGGTAGATTCTGATGGATTGGAAATGGGTTACGAGGTGAGGGGAGAGAGAAAAATTAGAGTGAACTCTAGGTTCTTGGGTTGAGCTCCTGAGGGATGGTAGTGCTATTCAATAGTATGGGGACTGCTTTGGTGGAAGGAACACATTTTAAGAAGAAAATCAGTTGTTCTGTTTGAAATTCCCATTGGGATCCATTTGGTGATGTTTAGTAGTTGCATAGACAAAAAGTACACACACACACACACACACACACACACACACACACACACACACACGTCTCTGGAGAATTAACATAACCTACCCAATTGTTTTTGCATAAACCTCTCTAAGGAAAGGATTGTTTCAGAGGAACTCTGAGTAGATTTTATTATCAGTGTGGTAGACAATGAAACTTGGAGAAAGGGTGGTTGTTTGGTCCCTAAACACTCCAGTTTTTCTAGCATTCAGGGTCCCCTGTGCTTTTCTGTTGCAGTTCATCCAGAGTGTTTTGTGAATGATGTTGCATTCAAGAATCAAAGCATCATTGCATCCACCCCAACAGGGAAGAGAGATCCCATAGATGTGGACGCTCTTTAGTACGCATCGTGGCATCCTCCTCCCAGTGTGTGTAGAGGGGTTTGGGCTCACTGTGAATGTCCTAGGAAGACCAACTCTGGGGTCCAAAGCCCTGACCACTCCCTTCTTAACAGCTCCCTGGGTCTCTCAGATTTCAAGGGCTTAACCTGTACAGAGGGGCTTACCCTCTGTATCCCTGTCCATGCAGATCATAGGTGGGCCTCCCTGGGTTGGGTGCAGCTCTGACATATTAATTGGTTTAAAAAAAAAAAAACAAATCAGATTTGTGTTATTGGGGTGGGAGTGGGGGCTTAATTGGGGCGGAGAGGCGGTGATAGCCTTCCTTTCAATTTGTCAAGCTTTCTTTCAAAAGATCTGCCAAAGAAGAAAGGGTAATTAATAGGCTTGAAGTCATTTCCGATGTGTCAGGATTTCTGCCTTGCTTCCAAGTGATAATGTTCGCCGGCTCCGGGCCTCTAGGGAGCCTTCCGTCTTATTAACTTGTCTGGGAGAAACAGGGAGTAGGGACAGCTCGGGCCAGTGGGTGACAGGAAATAAAGATTTGTGGTGTAGTGAGCTGTAAACACTAGGGCTGGATAAGTTTGGTGTGGGGGGGGGCTGGGAGCGGGTGGGGGTGGTGCAGAGGGAGAGGGTTTGCTCTCAAACTCCACTTCATGAAGCAAAGTCCTAGAGTTTCCTGGGTCAGATGGCCATTCGGAGTCAGCCCGGATAACCCCAGGGAAGAAGTGCTTTTTAATGAGCACTGTTTAGACACTTGGCAATTTTTGTGTGTGTTCACCTCTTCACCCTTTACTTCTCACTGTTTCTTTACCCTTCCCCCCCCCAAAAAAAAATCATCTCCCACTGAAAAGGTCTTTGGACTTTACAGTAGTCATTCTCACAAGCCATGGACATTGTCTGCACACATAGACACCAAACTTTTGACTTTTCCAAAGACAGAATTATTTTATTTGTTTGTTTTTTAAAAGGCTTGGTCTCACTATGTTGCCCAGGCTGGTCTTGAACACCTGGGCTTAAGTGATTCTCCCACCTGGGCCTCCCAAAGTGCTAGGATTACAGGCGTGAGCCACCGGGCGCCGGCGGACAGAATTGTTAATGAGTATATATTAAGCGTCTAATTGTGCATGCTGCCATCTAAGACTTGGCCAGTTATGTGGGCTTGGTGCCTAGCCTGGAGGGGTTTATGCTTTGCGAAAACAAGCCCACCTCCCCACTGCCCTTTTTTTTTTTTTTTTGCAACAAATGGGTTTAGTTGCACAGTGCCTAGCATGGGCTGCTGTCCGGCAACTAAAGTCGTGGTTGAGAGTATGGAGAAGGGATACTGTTTTCCTGCCATTTCTGGTAGTTGCTCACTACCATGACCCTGTTGTTGTGATAGCTCTTTGCTGTCCTTTCTACCTCACCTTCACCCTATCCTCAGCTATAATACCATTTAGCTTTGCAAATTAGGAGCTGGGTGAATATAATGTTTCGAGTGAATGGATGAATGAGAATAGTCATTGTAGGCACTGCTGAGGCTTTTTCATGCATCCCCACGTTTAATGTTGACAGTCTAGCCACTCCGTTTACCTAATGGGTGACTGATACTCAGAGAGGTTAAGTAACTTGACCAAGGTCACACAGCCAGTAGGAGGTGGAGATTGGGATTTGAACCCAGGAATCCTGTTTGACGATAGCTCCTTGACCCCTAGGTGGGCTCCTGCATTTGTACTCAGGGGCAAGACATCAGTAGTTGGCAGAGATCTTAGCTTGATGCCCAAGGCCTTGCTGAGTAGAGAAAGGAGTTCAAGAGAGGCTTGGAGATGGTCCCTTTTTGGAGCAACCTCTGACTGCAGGGAGGTCAGTTGAGACCCTGGACTGGCATCCAAGCATTTGGAGGAGGGTTGATGCTGGAGCAGGAGCAGCATCTTCACAGGCTGTGGTCACTCCTGAGCTGGGGGAAGCCACCCTGCCAGTCTCCTCTCCCTACCCCATCCCCGCCTTAGTTGTCAGTGAATGCGGTCTTTTCTGAGCTAATTAGAAATCTCAATAGGATTGAGAATAGCTGCCGAAGACAAACGCCCCTTTTAAGTGCTATCAGTGCATGGGAGAGGGGGCTTGCAGAACTGTTCTTAGAGCTTGGGTTTGGTGGCTCCGGCTGGCAGCAGGAAGCAGTGGTTGTCAAGGCCTTACGGCAGCTAGCCTGGGGAGGACAGCATCCCAGGCGACCTTCAGGATCACTGCAAGCACAGATCTCCTTGACGGACACCCCCGTTTGGGACTTGTTCTTCTTCTTTGTTAACAAAAGTGCTTAAGAAGTAAAAATTGAGTTAGTATAGGAAACCTGAAGTAAATAATGCTGGCTTCAGCTATATGCAAGCTGTTCCTCACACACTGTGCTTTTCATTGTTTAAAATAGCAAGGTTTGGATTTGGGGGGGTCACAGGGAAAGAACACGATGTCTCTTTTACTTTTGTTTTTGTTTTGCCTCTTTTTACCTTTTTCTTTTCCAAAAGTAATTTTTGGGACAGAATCAGAAGTGAAGCAAAAATCCAAACGAGCTCTCCGTTTTCTTAATACCTGTCTCCCCTTGTCTTTTTCTGTCAGGTTTGAAGCCGGGCTGGAAAATGTTGGAGATTTTCAGCCTGGGGAAGAGTCGAGGTTCAGGACATTTTTCCTTTTCCTAGGAAAACTCAGAGCAGGGTTAGACAGTTTGCACATCCAAGACCAACACGCATAGGCACACACGTAGCCCTCTGTCTAGGGCCTGATTCAGTCTGCATTCGAGAGTGTTCTGAATGAGAGCACTGTGCTGTCGTCTTCCACCCCAGCCTCACTTCACAGGAGAATTTTTCAGGAGCCATTTTTCTATTAAACTCAAGAGCAGAAATTGATGGGGGGATGGGTGCTCTTTGAAGATGTAATTTGAATTTATTTATTTTAATGATTAAACAGAAAGAATGGTTATTATTCACATGAATGACCTTCTCCCAGTGCTTTTTTGAAAGGAGTTGTGTTGGTTTATTCAAAGTGGCTTAGAACTCACATAATGGCTTACTTCTGTGGAGCTTTCTGAATGAAGCCATGAACTGGGAGGGAATCAAAGTCCCCTTATTTCAGTGCTGGGAGGTAAATGGGTAGGGGACAAAAGGAGCAATATTATGTCTCAGACTAAATAAGGTCTCCAGATCAGGGGCTGAACCTGCCCCGGCTCCATCCTGAATTCTTCCTGTGCGGGTAGGTCCTCACTGGACTCACCTGGGCTGGAGAATCAGCTTGGCCACAGACTCCTGGCTTGGTGTGAGCCTCGGGGATTGCTGCCGGGGAGAGGGCGGAGGTCTGTAGGTGGAGAGGTAGGTTGAGGTGGGTGGAGAAGGCACACAGACCGCCGTCTGGGATGAGGTTGCTATTGGATTGGAAATTGCTGTTCAGCCAAGGGTAGAAATCAGGTGCCTGATGTGTGCCAGTTGCTGCATGACATCTGCCGAGCCCCAGGTGCACCCATGGGGTCATGCATGTACACACACTGGTGTTCCCACACCCCCCTCTTCCTGCACTGCCATGCCCCACCACCCTTCCCCCACCCACTGCTGAAGTCTTAGCTTTCAAGTGCAGGTGTTGAGGTTAATAACAGAAGTATCCCAGTGGGCCATTTGCTTATGAGACTTCTCACTGGGTTCTAAAGGTGGGAAGGAAGGGATTTAAAAAGATCGCGGGCGTGAAAGCTGGAAACAGTGGCATCCATTGCTTGGGGCAAGGATTGACTAGAGGTGATTTTATGTGCTGACCGCTCCTGTAGAAAGAGAAGCTTAGGCAGATGTCATGCCCTGCCTGTGCCCACCCAACCTTTCTCCCCCTGGCTGGAGCACTCACTCCAAACCAATAGCCCAGCTTCCCTGGATCCCTCAGCTCCAAAGGGTTGCCTCCTACTCCACTTGCTGCATAGAGGGGTTTTCTGGAACAGAGAATGTGCTGGACCTAGAGCCCCTTGTCCTGGGGCTCATGTGACCTTCAGCAGGTCTCTCCTGCTGCTGCGCCAGGACTGGCCACACACCAGGGCTCTGTCCCCCGACTTCCTCACTAGACCCTCAGGCCATCTGGTCGTGAGGTTTTTACTGCTAACGGGACAGGGTAACCCACATAACCCATGGGGGAGTTGCAGTGGTCTAATTAAAGTTCAGAGTGATGTTCACTGGTCTGTAATTCCTGACTCCCTTCCTGAGAGAGTCCTGGGAACTGAGCTTGGCTTTCTGCCTGCTGCTTGTCTCTGATTATGGAGACCAGCCAGCACCCCCCAACCCAGCCCCCCACTCACTGCCCTGCTGCATCCAGCCCCTGGGTCTTCCACCTCCTGGCACGCTCTAGCCTAGGCCTAAAGTAGCAGGGCCAGACGCTAGGTGTCGCCGTCCTGGACCTGCCTCCATCCCCGGAGGTCTTGGCTCATGGGCTTTCTTGATCTCTGAGTGTCTTTTTTAATCCCTATTGCCCAGCAACGGTTAGAGACAGTCTGGCAAGTTTCCTCTGGTTCAAACTTATGTTTGAAGTTTTTCCACAACCAGAAGGTGATTCTCTGGCTTCTGAGCTTCACCCAACCCTCCCTGAACCCCAACATGGGGGAACATTGGTCTCTTCTTTCTGTGACTGGTCATCTTTTACAGCTTTGATTCATGCTCTTAGTTTCCAGTTTTATATGTGCTTAAGCATTATAAGACACCTCAGTATTTTTAGGAAATAAGTGGGGACATAAATATAAACAACCCGGAAATCACTGCCCCTAGAATTCACAGAGTGGAAGAACCAAGCTTTTTAGGGCTGATGTGACGTGGGCTGGGAGACTTCTCTTTTGAGAGGCTGATACTGGTCTTTGAATGAACTCTTTACCCCACGAAAAGTAGAAAAAGGATTCCAGTGACTTCAGAAATTTTTGTTGTTGTTTTGAGAATGTTGGCACCACTGGGAATAATGAGAGACGCCTGGCCTATTTAAAAGTGGCATCAGAAACCTCAGTGTTGGAAATGCAGCCTTTGGTTGTCCATCCCCGCTGCTAGAGCATGAGCCCCCCCAAGGCCAGACTCGAGGGCTCAGCGCTTCAGTTGAGTAGTCCTGATTGAACTAGGCTCATGGGCACAGAGCACTGGACTGGGGACCATGGTGGATGCCAAGGCTCGACCAGTGCAAAATCACCCCAAAGTGAAAGCTGTTTGGGAAGGCAGAATGAATGTATCATCTTTCACTCAGCAGTTTTTCAAAATTCAGCCACAGGTCTTCCTGGACCCCTAGCCAGGTTTTGATTTTCTAGGCTGGGATGAAAGATGAAAGAGACGTTTATTTGGTGGGAGGGGGATTGGGACATTGAACTGCTTTTAAATGATGTTAAGAATCCCATTCTTCTCCCTGCTTTCCCACTTCTGCCCTGGTGTTGACTTTGAAAAACCTTCCAAGACAGGCTGAGGCTAAGGAGATGGGGGAGCTTTCCTGAGCAGCTTTCTGAGGTCCGTTTTTTTCTTTTGAAATAGACTGGAAATCTATCTCGGCTCTGAATCATCCTTCGATTCTCATCGCAGAGGGGCAGAGAGGAGGGTGCACGGGCAGCCCAGCTCATGTGCCTTTGTGGCCATCCCTCCTCCTGGCCAAGAGATAACCGGTTGTTTTTGAAAGTCCTGTGTTTATCGCGAGAGAGCAGTGTGGTTAGAGAGGCGGTGAGGAAAGAGCCGGCAGCCCTTCTGTGATGGATGGGTAGCCGACTTTTCTTGTGAAGCAAAGGCAGCCCACAAGTTTGTCTCTTTCAAGAGTAGAAATTTAAAGCAAAGCTCCAGAGAGATAAGTTTTTTCAGTCTGGTCCTTCATGTAGGCTTAACAATTCTAGGAGGGCCCTGAAAATGGCAGAGACCTCAATTCTCCCCTCCCTCCCTGCCCCTTTATGGGCTCCCTAACTAGAGAGGTTTGCAAAGCTTAAGGGGATTAATGCTCTTTAAACCTCTGCACTGCTTCCTGCTCCTCATGGGATCCGGGTGCTAATAAAGATGTACCAGCTTGGAAAGGCTGGTAAACGCTGCTTTGTTGCCACGGCAACAGGCGAAACAAGAACGACACCAAGTATTGCTAAGAAGAGTCCTTAGGATCAAGAGTTTGGGGCGGGGGAGGGGGAATGGTTCTTAAAAATGCAGAGAGTCTTGGCAAGGTAATTAGACTCGGTGCTCTCAAAGTAAATTCATAGTTTTATGGAGCATTACTAGAGAGCCTTGTTACTTGCAAAGTCACCCTCCATCAAGTAGAAGGAACAGCTAAGAGCCGCCAGCATCTGCAGCCAGTTGCTCCAGTGAGGCTGGGGTGTTGCATCCTGAGACACCATCCCCCCTCTCCTCCTCAGCAAGTAGTCAATGTGTGCACCCGCGCTTGTTTGGGAAGCGTTAAAAAGCTCTATTTCCTGCCTCCTTGGTGTTGAAAGATATGAGGGAATGTTCTACACCTGCCTTCTATCCAGGATGATGTTATTGTTTTTAACAAGGATGATAAGACAGTAGCTAAGCACTCCGTAAGCCTGTGTACTGGGCTGAGCAATTCCTTTGCTTTATCTCATTTCACCTTCAGGCTGACCCTGTGTGGTGTAGCTGTTATTATGCCTGTTTTTTCTGATGAAGAAACAGAAGGGTTAAGGAACTTGCCCATGGACACACAGCCAATGACAGAGCTAGGGTCTGAACAGGTGTGGCTATAAAGCCTGGGCTTTGGCCTGTGGGCCATATCTTTACAGACTCTCAACCATCCCTTCCTGCTGCTTGAATTTTCATTCTTGAGGCATGAGCAGCGCCTGCAGCCCCTGCTGGGATGTTTTGCTCAAACCTGCTGAGACTTCCAAGGGAGCCTGGGACTCTGCTCTCCTACTCCTTTCCTCCCTTGTGTTTGGGCACTCGGCTGAGCTCCTTGGAAAGATTTCTGCTTCCTGTGGGTGAGAAGTAGGGCAGTGTGAGGAGGCAGGGCTGCTAGGCTAAGATCCCAGGCTGCCCCACTGACCCGTGTCCCTTCCTGAGTAATGGTGCCCAATTGCTCAAGCCATACCTGAGGCTTCAGCCCGGGCCCCATCTCCCATACATCTAGCCAGCCTCCGCACCGCCAGCTCTGGGTCGCCCTGTCCTCTGCACCCACCGCCATGCTCTGTTTCAGGCACTTATCCCATCTGTCCCTGGCAGAGCAGCAACTCTCCGGGGACTCCTGCCTCCAGGCCTGTGACCCATTTAGAGGGATCTTTCTGAAATGTGATTCTGGTCATGCCAAGTTTAGTGGCTGCCTGCTCAGGCGCCTCAGTGTGGCCTCCAGGGTAGGCGTGATGGAGCCTACCTCTCCATTCCCTGTCCGCCAGGGTTCCCTGCTCAGCACAGCAGGTACCCCAGCAGCTCCTCAACCAGCCAGGTTCCCTGTCAACTTTTGCACATATTAACCCCTACCCACCTTTCCTTTGACAAACTCCTGAGGGTCCTCAGATGGGTGCCCCTTCCTCCCTCCTGAACCCCCTGAGCATGCCTCCATCATTATTTCCCTACACTGACTCCCCCAGTTACTATGAGGATCTTAACTGCAGGAGACCATATTCTGTTCCTCTTGGTGTCCCCAGTACCTGGGACATAATAGGTACTTGGTATATGCTTATTAACCAGAAGAGTGATGGTGTTTATCCTCACCAGGTTGCTATGGCAACAGATGCTGCAGCCCCTGGAGGCCAAGTGACTTGAGACCTTGGAGGTCCAAAGGTCACACAGCTACCTTCCTGGAGCCCCACCTGGCATCCTCCTCTCCCTACAGCCAGGACAGGCTGCCCAGCCTCAGAACCACCACTTGTTGTGACTGTTAAACCCCATGTCCCAATGATGCCTGGAGACCATGCCTCAGGCACTTTACACTGTTAGTGGTAATGGTGACACATTATCTGAGTTTGTTGCTTGTAAATTTCTTTTATGCTGATAAGCTTGGAACTGGATTGGAATTGAGTGGGGGACATTGTCCAGTGTCTATCAAGAATGTAATGGTAAACATTTAATGTTTTTTTCTCCTTCTTCCCCACAGTATCAGTTTTCTTATTGAATTTGGGAAGCAATAGCAATTGATTAAGTTGCAGTGGAGCTTGCCCTAAAAGGAAATGATTGATAATCCGTTTAGGCCTGGCTTGCTCGCTTTTCCCCTCCTGATTTCCTTGGCCACTTTTTCAATTACCAACTGTATTTAGCTTGGTTTGCTTGTTGTAACTCATTTCCCCTTCCTCCAGGATCTGCAGGGAAGTTGTAATGTAATGTTAGAGTAGTGACATCTAATTATTTCCCTGAGACATCAGTTAGAAATGTAAGAATACTTCTTCCTTGAGGTGGGCAGACGAGGGATGTAAGTCTGTGAGGCAGAATGTGTCTGTGCTGCCATCAGTCTTTGGGGTGGGAGGGAGGTCAGGGTGTCCAGTGACATCACAGCCTCCTGTCACTGGACTCAGAGCCCATGTGGGCTCCTGAGGCAAGCTCATAGGATTGTTTTCCAAGTGGACTGATTGGCTGGTTGGGTCTTTGCCATTAAGTGAGTTTATGAGGCCCTCACTACTGGGAGAGAGGCTTTGCAGAGGCTTGCGGCACTATGACGAGGGTCACACCTGATGTTCAGAGCTTTTTGTTTCTTTAGCTAATATCTTTAAGGTAAAACCATCTACAAAGTACTTTTACCCACTCAGTGACAGCTTGAGATCCTCCCAACAGTACTAATAAAAGAAAGGAGAAATTGAATTAGCATCTATGTTTACCCTCCCAAATTAATATATGTATAACGTCTGGCCTTATTTGGTGTTTAGTAATGCATGCTGTCATGGCCACCTTCTCAGTGGAAGCACCGGGTGTGGGATCTCCCTGTTTCACAGGTGGATTGACTGAGGCCTGAAATGGAGAAGGGACTTGTCCAAGATGGTTCAGGGCATGGAGTATGGAGCCCACTGTTGGGATCGCCAAGATGCCCGATAATAGCCTTCCTCATCCCTGCCTGAGGAGTGAACAGACTGAGGGGTAAGCCAAAGGCATGGCAGATGGTACACGGAAATATCACCTTCTTAAGAAATGTTAACGATGAGGGGCAGGCCGCCTGCATGAGAATTCCTCAGTCATAGGCAACCAGATGGGAGGTGGGCTGACTCACATGGGACAGCCAGGGCAGCATCTTGCTACCTCTTTTTACGCAAGATGAGTCCAGGAATATTCCACACAAAAAAAGCACAGGAGTCACTCAGGACCTGGAGGCTTTTCGCAAGACATCATGATGGAGTCTTCAGGGTCTGCCCCAGGGGCCAAGCCCCCTTTCCCGCTCCTGCCAGACTCTCATGAATAACAAGTTTGGAATGAATTTGGTAATGCCATCACCACCCAGCTCGCTTCTCAGTTACTTTCTGTTTGCTGTGGACTCTGGAAGGTGTGGATTACCCAGGGAGAACCCTGCCTTGAAGGGTGTGTGGCCAGGGACAGGTTCTCTGGGCTGTTGGCTGGTCCCCCACAGCCCTGGGCTGGGGTGTCCCCCCTTGTGCCCATGCCAAAGCAAGGCTTTCTGTGTGGAAGTCTGGCAGGTGTACATTCGCTCCCCAGTGGGAATGGGGAGCAGAGGTTTCGTTGAGGCATCTCTTGGGAGTGCACAGTCCCTGATTTCTGAAATACCATTGATGAGAAGCAGCCCCAGTTTGGGTCTGAGTTAATGGGTTAAAAGAGCAGAACTGTTTTCTTGGGCGCTGAATATTTCTTCTAGATGTTCAGGTCCATAACCAAGGCAGCTAAGTCAGCGAATTGTCAGCATTCCAGAAAGAAGCGTCATCTCCTTGGGTGCTGAGGACCTCCGGGGCTGCAGCTGACTCTGCCCTCGCACACCCTCCTTCTTGGCTTTCATGATTTATTTTGTCAAGAAGAATGAGGGGGTTAGGAGTGGCATCTCTCATAACAGCCTCCTCCCATCTTCTGAGAGTGCTCAAGACGGAGCTTGCCTGCTGCTGGCGTGGGGAGCTGACAAAATATTTAAATAAAGGCTCTGGGGGAAAAGGACATGCTTAGATTACAAAGAGAAATTCCACGCCGTTATGGTCTCAGCATATTAGGCGCCTCTGTAATTGCACCTATTCAGCACTGCCATTTCTAGTCACCACGCAGCCATCCGAGGGAAGACGGATGCTCTAAAAATGGCCCCGAGAACAGTCTTTTTAAAAAGGCAGTTAACGATCTGGAGCTATAAATAGTGTCTTTCCAACAAATAACAAAGAGGGTCGGTTCCCCTTTCGCCTCTGCTATTGAGGCCCCGCATCCTGGAGTAAGTGAGTGGGGTCAGGAGGGTTTGCACCTCCCCTAGAGTTTGAGTTCTTGGAGGCCTGATGAGACCCAGCCTGTTGCCTAGAGGTGGGGATGAGACCCTGGCTGGCTGAACTGCCGCTCACTGTGTGTTTTTGGAGACACATCCCTCCTGGTGGCACAACAGAAAACCACGACTCTAAGTCACTTGCCCCAGCCTTCTGACCTCTCTTAAGCCCAGACCAGCCCTTCTGCCAGTTATAAAGCACCAGCCCTGCCAAGAGCAAAGACAGGCTTGCTGGATCCCACTGTCTCTTCATGGAGTTCCTGAATCACAGAACCTCCCAGTTTGCCTGTTTGCCTCCCATGTATCAAGAACTCAGAGGTTCAGCCAAGCACGGTGGCTCACGCCTGTAATTCCAGCACTTTGGGAGGCCAAGGCGGGCAGATCACCTGAGGTCAGGAGTTCGAGACCAGCCTGGCCAACATGGTGGAACCCCATCTCTACTAAAAGTACAAAAAAATTAGCGAGGTGTGGTGGCGGGAGCCTGTAACCCCACTACTCGGGAGGCTGAGGCGGGAGAATCACTTGAACCCAGGAGGCGGAGGTTGCAGTGAGCCGAGATGGCACCACTGCACTCCAGCCTGGATGACAAGAGCGAGACTCCATCTAAAAAAAAAGAAAGAAAGAAATGAGAAGTTCTTTGACATCATTTTAATTCATACCTTCTCCAAATCAGAACCACAAAAGCAGCATTACCTACACCCAAAATAGACACAGACATCAACAGAAGCACAAAGTGAGATGGAACCCCATCTCCCAACCTGAGAGGGAGAGTTTGGGCTAAAACACGCCCATGTGAGGACAGCATTTGGAAAGTTAATGCTACGGAAATAAGAAGGATGGGAGTAAAAAGAGGACAAGCCCTGATGTCCTGTTTATCAGCTCCCCCTCTCTCCTCTCCTGTCTCATCCGCTCCCGCCTTGAGGATAGCGTGGTTTCCCTGGACTCCTTTCCAGACCAGCTGCAGCCCCATTGGCAATACCAGCTTCCCTAGCTGGGGTTGGCTGGACGATGTGGTTCTTGGCAGAAGATGACACATGGGTAGCAGAGTGACTTTGGCTCCTGCATCGAGTGCTTGTCTCAGCCCTGTCCATAGCCATATAGAATCCTAGTGGTGAACATGCAACACCCCTGAGAGCCACTGACCAGGCAGGCACTGGGGTGAGGGAAAGTGAGGGGACTGTGTGGGACCAGCTGTGCTGACGACAGCCTGCCACCCAAGGGATGCCTGTCCTGCACCCTGGCTTTGTTCCTGCACCTGCTCCCCAGGAAGCCAAACCCAGTGCATTTTTCCAGCTTCTGCTCAGAGACAGCCAGTGTCTGCAGAAGGGCCAAGGCCACTGGACGTCTGGAGAGAGTCTGGCCACAATAGCCAAGTGGTGGACGTCTCCACAGGCTGCCCCGTGCCCCTGCAGAGGCAGGGCTTCATGAAGCAGGAGCAGGCAGCTCAGACCTGGGCCGGGCCACCTGTGCAGGTAACTGCTTCACTGCTATTGGTTGGTGAAATCGTAAGATCAGTTCTTCAGCAGGATGCTGCGGGTTTTCTGAGGCCCGTGGCCATCTGGATTTGTGCTCCGAACATATTATACCATGTTAACAGCTTTTAAAGTAGAAACACGTGTGATTCTGGAAGGCTGGGATGGGGCAATGGAGGAGACTGTTTAAAATTGCTGTTTGGTATCTCTCGTAGTACAGTAGCAAAGGTAAAAACCTATTATGGTCCACGGAAGCGGTTCATTGTGTAATGACATCTTCATAACTTGCCCTGCTAACTGGCTTTTCTCACAGTCTCTGGGGGGAAGTTTTGTTCTTTTAAAATATTTTCTGGGGTGGTGGAGGGGGAGAGTTTGGAGGCGCTAAGCCCCTCTACTGAAACTCCTGGGATGGGGGACTTGCAGTAACCTGTGCCCCTCCGAGGAGCCCTGGAGCGGGGTTGGTGGGGACACTTCCACCCAATTCCATGGGGATTTACAAGGTCTGCTTCATGGACATTTTCAAAACTCTTCTCTCTGCTATTTCCTCCCACCACCCCCAGATCACCATGTTTTGGGAGAAGAGTGGTTGGGAAACAAAGACTCAGATATCAGCCTGCCTTTTAGAAATCCCAGATTTTAACCACCTACCAGCTGAGCAACCTTAGGCCAGTTATATAATCCTCAGAGCCTCTGACTCCTTATCTGCAAGATGGGGTAACAGTAACACATGCCTGCTATTATTTATTACTGATGTTGCTGTTTCTGAGCAGTATAATAATGCTGCTATTATTAACAATTACTGCCGGTATAGAGAGGAGTCACTAGGGCAATGCCTGTACGGTTCCTTGCAGCTCAGTAAAGGCGGTGGTTGCCACCAGCACAAGCATGCATTGCAGGTTGGTTTTGGTTATTTAATCTTTGCCAAGTAATGCATTGTGGGTTTCTGTTCTGTGAGCATCCCAGGAAAGGAGGCAAGCCAGTTTCGCCTCAGTGGAACTGGGGCAGGAGCAGAGGTGGAAGGATGGAAAGCCCACCATCCTCCCAGCTCCAAAGGAGCTGCTCCCTGCTTCAGGGGAAATGGTGACTTTCCAGAGCCCATCTAGCTGATGAAGCAAATGGCGGTGAGGTCTGTGCCCTCTGCACAGGCTGATGTGCACATTTAGGGAGTCAAGTAGGGAAACCTCTCGTTCTTGCACTGTCTGTTCTTGAGCAATCATGAAGAGACCTCACAACCCAGAAGAAACCAAGCGAAGTGATGAAAAACCACAGCCCTGAGATGGGGAGATGGCGGTGTGGGTGGGCCTGGGAGCTTTGGACAGGGTTCTGTCTAGGTGGAGGGTGGGAGCATTTGATATTTTTGCCCACCTGCCTGGAACACACTGTATTTGCAGTTGCATCACCCATGTCTCAGTCCCTGAGGCCTGTCAGCCCCAAGCAGGCCCCAGATATCACAAAAATCCCCGCTCTTGCTCTCCCGTCTTGCTGTTTTCTGACCCCAGCATATCCATTTCTGTGTGGTTTATTCTGAGAAATCCTGTGTGAATTGTGCTTGAACTAGTGGGTCAGAGACTGTCTCCCACCTCCACCCCCACCTGACCTTTCATCCAGACTGCAAACAGGAAGCAATAAGAATTGTTTGCCCAGTTGCTGCTTTGATCTTCTGGGCCCCTTTTAGGGTAGGAGGCTGTGCTAATGAGGAAACATGGGCCAGAAGTCCACAGGCAGGGGAGCTGTGAGGATGACAGAAAGGTAGGAAACCCACAGCCAGGTGCTCCAAGAAATGGTAGCGTGTGCCCAAGAGCAGTCTCTGCCGCCCCTCTTGAAGCAGCACCCCTTTATCCAGAGGGGATCGGCTGCATGTTTAATGAGAACTTTAGAGGCCTGGAAGGTGCCTACCTAAGCAATAGCAGGTGGCAGTGGCCCCATTTTAAAGATGAGGAAACTGACACCCAGAGAGGATTGGTTCAGACATTATTCGAATTTGCAGCTTTGGAGCCCAACAGGCCTGGATTCAAATTCCGGTTCTTTCTACTTATTATATATATAAGCTACTTAACCTCTCTGACCCTCTCTGAGTTTCCTCATCTGTAAAACAGGGATAAGAACACTTCTTCAGATGTGATTGCTATAGATTAAATGAGGGAACATATATAAAGAGCCTGATATATAGAAGTGTCCAATAAATAGCAGCTGTTGTTTTCCATTTATCCATCTGCCCATTCATCCATCCATCCCCATCCATCTGCCTATCCATCCATCCTTATATCCCTTCACCCATCCGCACATCCAGTAAACAGTGATTGGTAAGCCAAGTGCTGCGGCATCTCAAGATGTTCAGAAATGGATCCTGGCCAAGAAGCTTATGTGTCTAGAGACATTTCTAAGACCATACTACCCAGGCCTCTTCTCATGGTGCTTTCATACACAGAGGAAGCATTCTTCTCTTAGCAAAGGCATTGCCTGCTGGTCCCAAGCAACTCCTACCCTGGGCACTGGTGTTGCCTGTGGCCTGAAACCAGGGATCTCCCTCTCCTAGGCGACTGGAAGTGCAGAGCTGCGTAACACAGCCCTTCTTAGATCTGTGCTGTCGTAGCACGCGACAGTGGGTCCCAGCTCTCCAGCAGAATGCACCCACTGCTGCACATGCTGTTGGCCAGCTTTCTGGAGGGTGGAGGAGAGCCATCTTTTAAAAATACTATGTTGGGAAAAAAAATACTTCTGTTTTCATTTCACCAACATAAAAAAATGTAGTCACTGCAAACACTGACAGGCAAACTGGTGGCTAACAAATCAGATCCTCAGGGACTGCACGAATGGAGAGATAAGTCTTGGTGTGTGAATTGCACACGGACTATTTTTTTTTTCCTTTTTTAAAAATGTGTACAGGCCGGGTGCGATGGCTCATGCCTGTAATCCCAGCACTTTGGAATGCCAAGGCAGGTGGATCACCTGAAGTCAGGAGTTCGAGACCAGCCTGACCAACATGACGAAACCCTGTCTCTACTAAAAATACAAAAGTTAGCCAGGTGTGGTGGCGCATGCCTGTAATCCCAGCTACTCAGGAGGCTGAGACAGGAGAATCGCTTGAATCCAGGAGGTGGAGAATGCAGTGAGCAGAGATCGCACCACTGCACGCCAGCCTGGGTGACAGAGCAAAACTTCATCTCCAGAAAAAAAAAAAACCAGTGCATAGATTTGTGGGGTCCATGTGCAGTTTTGTTATGTGTATAGGCTGCATAGTGGTCTAGCAGGATTTTTTTGGTATCCGTCACCCGAACAACATACATTGTACCCATTAAGTCATTTCTCATCACCTACCCCATCCACGTGGACCATTTTTCATACCAATGGCTGCACACCTTAGAGGCTTGCTCTCTTTAGTGATTTAATTGTTTCTCCTGTTGGTTCCTGTGGAAATTTCTGTTTCTCTCCAGCCCTACACTTGGGGACCATTTATACTCACTCAGGCTTTCCCACAGCCCTGTGAGATAAGGACCCTTGTACACATGGAAAAACTTGAGAGCAGGTAGGCCACTGCCCAAGATCCCAGGCAAGCTAGAACTAAGCTGGGAAGCGGGCTCTGGGCCCAGGCTCAGAACCCCAAGGCCCATTTCCATTCTATCCCCAAAATAGTGAATGACATTGGATAAAGCACAATCCATGTCAGTAATCTCCAGTCCTTCCTAATGTGGACTCTCGCCTTCCAGCATTTAACATACCCATAATGGCCCCATTTTAGTGGCTGACTGTCTGTCTGTCTGTCTGTCTCTCTGTCTGTCTCTCTCTCTCACACACACAGGCGCGTGCACACACACACACACACACACACACACACAGGCCTCTGTACAGATGGACCCTGCTTCCAAAATGGAGAGTTTGCATTTTCCTTTCATCCCTCACCTCCTAGTCCCCAGGCCCTCTGCCCTCCCTAAAGATGCTGTGGTGAAGGGGTTCTGGAAGATCCCATTGTCTGGCCTGTTACACGCTCTGCTGAACAGCCCACCTGAGCCAGAATGGGCCTGGGCACCTCCTCTGAGGCGTGTCACATTTCCTAAGCGCAGCCCGATGAATAGGACGTCCTTTATGGCCAGCCCCCTGCACGTGTTTCTCTCTGTGCAGCTGATACTGTTGTGCTCAAGACACAAAGGCCCCCATGTCCCTGGCTGCCCATCCTCTCTGCCTGTGTGAAGGGCGTGCCGTGTGTTTGTGGATTTCTTGCTGGAACAGGGCACAGATGGCTGGGTTTGAGTGCAGCAGTAATTAAGAATTGCCCAGGAGCTAACATATTTATGGGCACTGGCCCAGGACAGCCCAGAAGGTCGCCTTGTAATCAGGCATCACGTGACTCCTAGGAGCCAGTTAACAATGGTATGGCCGTGGCTTGCATCCTCTGCCCTGTGCCCTTAGAGGGTTTTCTTTTTAACTGGGGACATTTCTGAATGCATTTGGGTCCTTCCTCTGCTTTGGGGGAAGCTCTGATGTTTCTGGGCCTCAGTGGGTCCAAGTGAGGTGGCCTGGAAACCACCAGTAAGCACACGAGGTTGGGATGATGATGATGGTGAGGCCATTCTACCCATCTCATGGCTACTCAAAGTCAGTATTGCAGTCTGAGTCCTGGGCAGGGTTCTGGAGACAGTGCTGCTGTCGGGGGAGCTCCAGCCCTAATAGGAGACTATTTAGGGCATTTATGGAGCTTGCAGCCTGTGTCCAGCACAGTGCACAGATGTATAAAGTGTCTCCCTGACCTTTGGAATTGGGAGTCTCATCAAGTATGTGGTTAATGCTAAATTGTATGGTATTTCCTTTGCTTGTTCATTCAATAAATGACGCGAGCACACAGTAGGTACTGAGTAATGCGTTATGAACCCCTGCTGCACTCTTTTGTCTACTCACTGGCACTTACATACAGCCTTTTATCCATTGGACAGTACCTCTTGGCGCAATCGTGACGCCTTGGGTTGTTGGTTACCATTCTGTGTGTTTATCTGTTTCACCACCTTCATTAACAACAGCCGTTTATGGGGCACCTAACAGTGCTAGATGCTGTCCTGAGTACCTTACATATGTTGCCTTATTTAATCCTCACAGAGTTCCTCTTTGATAGATGAGGAAACTGAGACTCAGAGACATGGTTACTTGCTGAAGACACAGAATATGCATCAAAGGTGGTCTGACTTGAGAGCCAGGGTGCCTGGTATTCGGCTGTGCCACCCCGTCTGCATCTAAGGATTTTTTTGTACAATCCACAGTGCCTGGCACTGTGCCTAGATAGCACTGATGCTTCCAGAGAAGGAAGAGATCATGATGGATTTCCCATTTTTCTGTAGGATAAGCACAGCATCTGAATTCGGTTCCAGCCGGCCTTCCCAGCCTCACGCTGTACCATTCCCTGATCTTGAGTCACCTGATCCTGCCTGTAGTTTCTCAGTGCACTCAGTGCTCCCGGAGGCTTCCCTGACTTTGCACCTGCCCTTGTCTCCACCTGGAATGTCCGTCCCTGCCCCTTTGTGCCTGGAGGCCTCGTCTTCTGTCTAGAATAGGTGGATGGCACCTGCCTGAAAGCCTTCCTGCATTCTTGCAGACAGTCATCCTTCCTTTTGTCCTGCTCCATCACAGCCTTACCAGTTTTGTGTTGGGATTGCTTGCCTGTCCCTCTCCTGCTAAGGACAGGGCACTCTCTGAAGACAAAGACATGTTTTATTTTATACCCCCTCGACTAACACCATGCCTGGCACATCAGCCAGGCTCAGCAGACAGTTACTGAGTGAATGCATTCATTGGAGCAGCTCTGTGGAGCAGTTGAAGCTGTATCCACCTAGGCTTTGAAAGCAGAGGAAGGGAAGGCATTTCAGGCAGATGCCCCCTTCTTGCTATTCTCCTCTTTCTCGGGCTCCCTGGGTTTGGTGAAAATTGGCTGTAGACATGAGACACCCCTGTTGCCTCCTAAATAACTTCTGTTTACTTTCCCAGGGAGAGTAGCGATTTACGAAGAGCAAATAGAAGCGAAAACCCCTTTTCTTCTTTGGGCCGGCTGTGTATTGCTGGGGCACTTGGGCAGACCCCCAAAGACATCCTTAAAGACAAGAGAAATCGGGGGCTGTGTGAAGATGTCACATCTGCAGATAGGGTTTGAGGTAGAGCGGCCTTTTGGGTTTTCTCCTCATTTGGAGAAATCGAGAAGTAGCACGGAAGACCTTCAGACCCAGAGCTTGTGTACGGCACAGTCCTTGAAGGATTTGCTCCCATTCTCAGGGAGCAAGACCCATCTTAAATGTGGAAACAAATACGGCAGAGTGATACATACTTGAGGCTTAATGTAAGTTAATTCCTCTTGGCACAGCCCCAGATATCTTGATTAAATGGTCTGCGAAGTGCTGAGATATCTTGATAATGTACGTTTTACATTTGATTATATAATCAATTATGTTTCTCCTAATAAAATTTAAAATGAGCTAAAAAAGCCATGAGAAGACAGTACCACATATCAAAAGAAGGTCTCCAGATGAATGGAAGGAAGCCCTGGCCCCCTGGGTCACATGTTGGTGTTCTCAGGCATTGGGGCCCGGTATTTCCTGTGTTTACCTGTGCAGAAGTCATCATAGCTTACTAGATTTGTGTTGGTAGAGGGCATGTGCAGAGTGAGGTATCATTTCAAGACACAGAATATAGCGCAGCATTGCTTTCTGGGATGAACGTGGTTTTATTCACTCAGTAACTGAGAGATTGAGGATTTGGCTCATCTCAGGAAGCTCAAGGCAGAGCTGAGAAAAGAACTCAACGAAGCTGGGCTTGCCCGAGAGACTGCCACCGATCTGGTTGGGGCCACCAGTCAATTTATGAAACAATGTAAGGAAGAGTGTTCAGAGGCGCACCAAGGGCCTCGTACAGCCAATTAGGAGAGTTGCTGGTGGCTTTCTCTGCCTGCCTGTGAAGCAACCGTGCCCGCTGGGGAGGTGGCAGGATTTAATAGAAGGGGCATGTTCAAACCCATTCTTCCAGGGAGTGTAGGAGAAGGACTGATGAGTCTTCCTATCGGTGCCCTGGAGGGTGATGTTTCTCCAAGGATGCTTCCATGTAGCAGGGAGCTTGGGAGGTTTGGGGGACAAATGCTCGTTCTTATTAATGGATGGAAGGGTCTATTCCAGACAATCCATTCTGTCCCGCAGACAGGCTGCTGCACCATTTTTGTTTCCGTTTAAAACATTGCTATCAACCAGTTGGAATATAGGCCCGGAGTATCGCAGGGAGTAATCTAATTAGTATGAAGTCAATTCAGTCGCTCCTTTTGTATCTCGTGATTAAATAAGTGGGGAAAATGGCTTGAAAATTAGGTGCTAGAACGACCCAATTACATTTCTGTAGCTTTTTGTATTCAATTTCATAAACAATTTTGCTCTTCGCTGGTTAATCAGTGAATGCCTTTTTCCAGTTTGAAAAGCACTTTTGAAATTATAATGCAATTAAATTGTGTGTGGATGTTCTGGCATAGCGAGTGTGAAAGCCGGGGGCTTGGCAGGCCGCCATGTTGTACCTTGACTGTAATGAGTCCCTGGGCTGGCAGCTTGCGAGTGTCATTCATAATATTGTCCATGCTGGGTTACTGTAAAGTGCAGCTGCCTTAACCGGCAGTTAACCGGCGACTGCCAATCTCTCTCTGGAGTGGGGTGTGCGTGCCTCTTCCAACAGGGCTGTACCCCAAAGACAGCAGAGTGGCCAGGCTCCTCTCAGTACTTGCCCAGGCATTGGGAAGTCGGGGGTCTTCCTGGTGGATGGGGCCACTGCCTCAGAGATGATCTGATTACCGGTCCCCAGGGAAGGGTGGAATGTATTTATCCTTCTTCATTTGCTTGGCCTAGCAGGCTTCTCTGTCTACAGTTACAACAGATTATGGGAAGGGGAAGGGAGGAGACAGAAGTCTTAAGCACCTTGCTCTGCACCTAGCTTACAATAAATACCTTTACTGAATCCTTACAATAACCTTTGCAAGAGTAGTATTACTGTCTCCGTTTGATAGATGGAGATATTGAGGCACAGCGGGATTTGATGACATCCCATAAGTGGTGGCTCTGAGATTGGGACCTGAATTGATCTAACTCCAAGACCTATGTTCTTTCAGCATTTCTGCAACTGGGAAACAAACTGAAATAAAGGCTGGGGGAGCTGGGTGCAGGAGAGTGGCATGAAGTCACTGCTCTCCGAGAGGGGACTTGAGAACATGAACCTTCCTTAGGCTGGGAGAATGCCTCTTGGTCCACACAAGGATGCCATATAGAAAATGAAAGATGCTTTTGTTTTTCACCAAATTATATTTAACCATATTTCCACTCCTTTGGACATTTCGGTGTGAGTTGGGATGATCTATAAGGTGGGCACAAGATACAAGACAGTGACTCAAGGGTGGGATCATGAGAAGCCCCTAGGGAAAATACTGGCCATGGCATAATCCAGTGGCACAATCCTGTCTCAGTCCCCAGATCTTGCCCCAATCAAGAACAAAGACTCTCGTGCCTCTAGTGCCTTAGGATATGAAGCCTGTAGAAGGTGGTCGACCCCCAAAGGGCCTCACAGCAGGAGGTGGTGAGATCACTCTGATTCTAGAACTTTCTTGGTGATTAATGGCTCAAGT
Source organism: Gorilla gorilla gorilla (assembly GCF_029281585.2). Classification (NCBI taxonomy): domain Eukaryota; kingdom Metazoa; phylum Chordata; class Mammalia; order Primates; family Hominidae; genus Gorilla; species Gorilla gorilla. Next base: position 34,488,675 of record NC_073228.2, on the reverse strand, counting down.
CCCAACAGTTAACACCTAGCCTCCACCTCTAATCCCCTTCTTCCCTATTGATTCTTTTTCCTGACAGAGGCCTTCACACTAAACCCGGTTTACTGCAAATGAGTGTTATTAAACTCCTAGAGGGTGCTTTTCAGCACATTCCTTCATGTTAAAATTGCCATAGACTTTCAACCAAAGAAGGGAGTACCTGTGGCCTGGTTATCATAATGCTTGCTGAGTGGAAATGACAAGCTTTACACCAAGGTGGGCCTCCAGGGGGCTGGAGCACTGTGGTGGTGTTTATTGGCGAGAGAGGAAAGGTTAGCAGGTAGAAGTGAACACACCTGGGCCTGGCTGGTACCAGGGGAGAAGGAGGGACAGAGGGAGAAATGTCCTGACCTATCTTGGACTTGGGGAGATTGTTTCCTGTTGTAGCCTCTTTTAAAAATTTTTTTGACTGTGCCTGGGAGATCATGGGTCAGGTGCAACATCTCTTTTGTAGTAAAGCTTGGCAAGGCTAGGGTGGGGAGGTGAATGGGGTGGGACGGTGGATTAGAGAGAGGAGGGGAGATAGGGCCCCTGGGACTAAGCTTAGATTTAGCTGGGAAGCATGTTAGTAGCTGCCAGCATGTGCTTCTAATCATCTATTCGCCAGATGTTCCCGGAATGGGAAATAGAGGGGCCTTGCCTGATAGTTCCCTGATGGAAACTGGTAGCTTCAAATCGGAAATGGTCTCCAGTTTGCTGCCAGGTGTTTGCTCCTTCCTAGAACATCTGGAAGGAGGACAGTAGAAAAGGCATCTCTGCCCCAGCCTGGAGTTTTGTGGGCAGCTGTCTTGCTGATGGATCTCTGAAAGCTGGACATTGTGGTCATGAGGAGAGTCATGAGAATCTTCTGAAATGAGCCCTCCATTTGCAGGAGTTCACCTCAGAGTTTAAACTTCCAGGATTGAGCCTGAGGCTCCAAAACAGGGCACCTTGCAAGCCTGGGCTAATAAGGCACTTATTTCTGGAGAGATGCAGATTTTTCAAGATGTTAGAGGAAGAAGCAAGAGGAAGATGAAGAATCAGCTTCTCACCTAATTTCTGGTCCAAAGTGAAAAGATTGAAAAATACTTTTTAAGGTGGTGACTATCCTAAACCAGTGAGCCTTGTGGAAATTCCATGAGGAACTCACAGGGAAAACTGGACCCCGAATGAATTAACATGGAACCCACCTAACCACACAAGTCTTTGCTCTGGGTATGTGGAACCAAAATTATCTTCCTGGCTGAAATGACCAGTTTCTCAAGAATTTTAGGGTGCAGTGCAGGATCCTAAGATGGTGTAGCAGGAGGCCACTCCCTGGGCCTCTGAGTGCATCTGCCATCAGTGGGAAAGGGTGTGAAACCTGCCTTGGGAGTTACAAGGGAGGTCCTCAGCGTAGACACGAGCCACAGCTGACACACACTCAGGAGAACACTTACAAAGCAAACTGAAAGGAAATTATGGGACGCTCATATGATGGATGATTACACATCCATTAAAATGATGTTTACAGAGAGTTTTTAAATGACGTGGAAATGCCGATGACATAGTATTGCACAAAAAAGCTATAAAGTTTATATACACCGTGAATCACATTAGAATTAGAATCACCTGGGGAGCTCTTAGAGAAAACCAACTCCCAGGCCCCACCTCAGACCAAGTAAATCAGAGGCTCTGAGGGTGGCGCCTGGACATCCCTGTCTTTTAAACCCTCCCCAGGTGATTATGATATGCAGGTTGGGTTGAGAGTGATTGCAGTAAAGCAGTATTCATGGAAGGAAAGAAATTCTCCACACTTTCACCAGTGGTTTTCTCTGGTAGAGGAGTTATGGGGTGGGTTGAAATCTGTGCCTTAATTATTTGTGTTATCCATGGTTTTGCAGGGAGCATAGGAGCTGTGATGAGAATAGGGGCCTCTTCCAGCAGGTAAAAATGGACAGTGCTGGAGACCCAAGTCGAATCTCTTCTCTGCAACACTCTTCCCTGCCTGCCTTCTTGTCCCCAGTCCTTGGGATTCTGTTAATTTGGGGATTTATTTCATGCTGTTGGTGATGAGGCCATTATGCCTATTCAGATTGTTTATCAGAAAAGCCAACAACCAAAAACAACCTATTTGAGACAAAGGGGGAGGCCCAGCATGGCGCCCACTGCAATTGCTCATATGGGTGTGACCTGAGTTCACAGGGTCACCAGAGTCTGGCAGCTTGGGATGCATGCTATGCAGAAGGCTGCTGGATCCTCTCTTATATGGGGGCTCCTGGCAGGCCGATCTGGCGGGCAGGTGTGTGAGTCCTGGCTGGGTTGGCTTTCCTCCCAGGACATCTGGGAGAAAGACCAGCATGGGAAGAAGGCAGTCAGGGCAGCAGTGACAGCCTCTGGGGCCCCTCCCCCTGCAGATTTGAGCAAAGCCTGAGCCACAGGTGGGCTCAGGGTGAAGACCAGGGTAGGAGTGTGCACTCAGCCATAATTGGCCGCCTTGTTGATGTATTGGGTCCAGTGAAGAGCCTCTGAGCAGAGGGATGCTTTGCCAAGTTTCATTTCTGGAGCTGTGGTGGCTCTAACTAGGAATCGAGCTTTTGCCCAGTCCTGACATCATTTGATCATTTAGCTCCGAGGAACCAGAGGCAGGAAGCATGCCACTAACCTTTTACTGCCTGTCACTGTTGAAAAGGAGGGGCAGGCCGCCCTGGGAAGGGGAGAATCAATCCACAACTTGGTTTTGTCGTTTGTTAAGTCTTCTCTCGCCGCATTTCAGGCTGAGGGGCCTGACCTCGCCACCTCGGAACCATGAGACAGGAGGATGCAGGAAGGGGAGATGCTCTGAGGGAATGTGGCAGCCCCCACCAGGCCCCGCTCCTTCCAGGAGATGGGTTTCTGGTGGACCTAGTAGTGTTTTACCTTGCCTTTACCTCACGTACCTCTGGATTCTGAATATTCTCCTCTGGTTCTTGTGCTCTCTGAATATTCTCCTCTTGGATTCGTGGTGTGGTCAACGACAAGGGTCACCCAGTCTATACTCCAGTTTCCTCTTGGGTTAAAATGGATAATCCTTTTTGAGATACTTCATTGAATGATAGTAAGGATAAAGTGAAATAACCTACAGGAATGGGTTTGGAAAGACAGTGGGAAAGTAATAGTAATGATAATAATGTCACTTTGAGAGCACATCCAGACACTCCTCTGTTCTTTTCCTCTCTGTTCCCAGCTGGGCAGGTGAGCAGCTTACACCAGATGGGAAAGCCAATACTTTCTACAGCCGACTGCGTGCCTCTGCCTTCCCCACCCACATCAGGAGAGGGTCCCAAACCCTCCCTGTCTGCAAATGCCCACTTCCCTCATGTCCTCTCAATCCCACCTACACCCACCCTAGTTCTCCAGACCCCTAAGGAAGGGTACTTTATCATTAGGCCAACTAATTGTTCATCTGTGCTTCAGTGGGTGTGGTGGGGGAGCTAGAAAGCTGATCAGCCGTTCCAAAGAGTAAATCAGTGGATCGTAGCCAGGTCAGGACAGGTGACCCTGACAGGTGTGTACAGCAGAATCGGATCCTCAAGCCAGAGCCTGCTGGGAAGCATGAAGGATTTGGCATCACCAAGGAGGAATGTCGCAGGTTTGAATAAGGATTCAGAGGTTTAATCAGCAAAGCTATTTAGGTCCCAGTGAGTCTAACTGTGAGAATTATTTTGAGCTTCACCCTGTTCCAGAAATTTTGGGTTCGCTAAGCAAGATGGTATTTGGCAGCAGCAACCTGGAAAAGAGTGAGGACTTGCCGTAGAAGCCTCTGGGATTAGAGGAATTTGCAGAGCCTCAGAGCCCAAGGCTGGCGCCCAGTAATTTTTGTGGGACATGGTCTCAGAACTCTAGCTTCTGACGATTTGCTTTTAAAAGTCCAATCTGTTTACCTTTCTCCTTAAGGCAATCTGTCCTGAATTCAAGATATTCTGTGTCTGCTTGTCTTTGTCCATTTTGTCACCTTGAGACATGGCTGCAGCCTCAGGTACCTCCTGGCACATAAGCAGGTGCTAAACCAATATTGATTGAATCGAAGGAGGCTAGCACGTTGGAGGGAATGTGTTGCCTTCTGTGTAAAGAGCCCTCCTTTCCCCAGAGCTGGCATCTCTGCTATGGAGGCTGCCACCCACCAGCTCAGGGCAGAGAGCTGAGCTCGGCCGACCTCCGTTCGTCAGCATGGCGCCACATTTGGGTAGCACCTGCTTCCCCGCCGTCCTGATTTAGAGGAGCCTGGATTCAGGTTTCTGTTGTAAACTCTATTTTTAACTAAACCGAGCAGAGATCAGGCTGAGATGGCTGTAACTTATGGGCATGAGGTGACCAATGCAAAGGTAACAGGATGCATTCTCACTGGAACTGCTGTGCAAGTGTGGACGTGCCCGACAACTCCGTCTGAGGATCCCACATGGGCACAGTGACCTGGGATGGAGCAGGAGTGCCCCCTCGTAGAGTCCAGATGCACATGTCCAATGGGAAGGCGAGGGCAGTCTCCTAGAATGCCTCTGTGCTGGGCGGTACGGTGTTCATGGGGACCACTTGTCAGTGTCTGCCCTTATTTGTCAGCATTGGTTACTAGTTATTGTAAAGATATTGCCTTACATTTATATTTCCCAAATGCATTGATCCCTATAATGACCTTGAAAAGCAATAATAGCGTTATAATAATATGTAATAATAGTATTAATGACCAGCAACTTCTGCTTATTGATCCCTTAGGATGTGTCGTGCTCTGTGCAAGTGCCCTCCTACATTATCACTCATTAATAAACCAGGTGGGGAGGCTGTTACTGGGATTTCCATTTTTCAGATTCATTCATTCATTTGACAAATTTTTATTCAGAATAAGTTCTAGGCACAGGGAATTCAGCAGTGAACCACCCAGGCTGAAATCTCTGCCCTCAATGAGGAAGCTGAGCCTGTTGAGGTCACCTGAGTTGCTCAGGGTGATAGAGCCCATAGAGTGAGGCTGGGGATCAACCCCCATCACTCCAGACCTGCTGAGTTCCTGGGCCACCACATTTATCAGCAAGGATAACCAACCAGCCATTGGCCTCTATTATATGGCAGCTTATCCAGGGCTGTGTTAACACTAAGCCTTCCATTTATTTTGGTTGATCTTCCAGGGGCTGATGGAGAGTGACAGGCTTTAGGGACAGACAGACCTGGGCTTACATCCCAGCTCAGCGACTCCCTGATGGAAGGAGGGCATGGACAGTGACTTGACTTTGCTGAGCATCTGATTCCTCATTTGTCTAACTGGGATAACATTACTTGCCTTGAGGGTGAGGGCAGGCTAGAAGGATTAGATATCATTATATGAAGGGGTAGAGTAGGACTTATAATCCAAGTACGTGGTGGTGGTTGTGACGATAATGATGACAACCTAATAAGAAGGAAAAGCCAGGCAGGGAAAGGAATATGGCTCATCCTAGAGGAGAACAAGTCAGGAGGTAGCTCTACCCCTCCCTCCCTGGGCTAGGATTTGTCAGTCCCAGGTTGGGAAAGGAACTCCAGCCCCTGCACATCTGTGTCTCCCCAGCCCCACCCCTCATATCCTCCATCCTAGCCCCAGCAATGCCGCTGCTCCTCTGGGGAAAGCTAATGGCCAAGGCATTACTTAACTCCTGGCTTTCCTCCAGCCTTTGCTGAGGCCTCCACCACTGCCAGCTTCTCTCTCGTCACTATTTGGTTATGTTCCTTTACAAGCCAATGAAATAAAATAAGAAAGTCCATTATACCTCTGGTTGGCAGAAAACCAGGAGCTAAGAACCAGAGTGCAAAGGCCCTCATGAGTCTGTAGCACAGGCCATTGGATGGGGATGTCTTCCTTCAGAAGGGTGGTGCATGGGCGGGGCAGGGCGGAGAAGCCAGCCCATGGGCCAGTCCACAGAGCCCAGGTCAAGGATGCAATTCTGGGTCCTGTGTCCCCATGGTTGAGCCTCTGGTGGCCACCCCCAGTCTCTCCTAGAAGGTTTCCAGCCTGGATGTGTCAGGCTGGCATGTGTGCCAGGCTGGATGTGTCATATGGGGCACAGCCTTTAGGCGCAGCAGTAGATGACCCTTTGTAGGGCAAGGGTCTCTCTCTGAGTGTGGGTTCTGTCCTAGCTTTTGCCATCTGTCTTCTACCAAGTACTGTGGAGCTTCGGTTTCATCAGTCTGAAGAGATGAGCAGGACAGATGGCTCTGCCAGCCTTCAAAGACACAAATTCTGCATTCTCTCTCTCTCTTTTTTTTTTTTTTTTTGAGACAGAGTCTCGCTCTGTCGCCCAGGCTGGAGTGCAGTGGCACGATCTCAGCTCACTGCAAGCTCCGCCTCCCGGGTTCACGCCATTCTCCTGCCTCGGCCTCCCAAGTAGCTGGGACTGCAGGTGCCCGCCACCACGCCCGGCTAATTTTTTGTGTTTTTAGTAGAGATGGGGTTTCACTGTGTTAGCCAGGATGGTCTCAATCTCCTGACCTTGTGATCTGCCCACCTTGGCCTCCCAAAGTGCTGGAATTACAGGCGTGAGCCACTGTGCCCGGCCGCATTCTCTTTTTTAACTCCCCCCACCGCCACCCCCTGGCTGGAGCAGATCCCTGTTCTGGCTGGTCCCATCCCCTCCACAAGCAGCCCATGGACACTGAAGCTTATTCCTGGAGAGAAAGTGATTGGGAGATCCAGGGTTTTGCCTGGCTTATAGTTTCTGTGGCATCATTTGCCCTAGATGCTCAAACATCCTATCTTGTCGGTGGAAGTGGCAAAACCACATTTGACAACGCTCTTGGTGGCGGTTCAATGGGAGTGGAGTGCTGCACATCTCCTGTTTGACCTTTCAGTCGCTGCATGGCTCTTCCAAGCTGCCACAGCCTGGAGAAATGTGAACTTTCACCAAAGCCTTTGCAAATGAGCTTTTCCAGACAAGGAAGATGGCTTTGTTTGGCCAGGCCTGAGGATCCCGGGATTGACTTCTTTTCTGCTCTTTCTTCTCACTGTCCTCTTACTCCCCTGCACCTCAGACCTTCAGCTAAGCAGATTCCACTCCCCCTGGCCCAGGCTCTGGGTAGAAATTGGAAAAGGAGCCGGGTGCGGTGGCTCAGGCCTGTAATCCCAGCACTTTGGGAGGCTGAGGCGGGTGGATCACGAGATCAGGAGATCGAGACCATCCTGGCTAACACGGTGAAACCCCGCCTCTATTAAAAATACAAAAAATTAGCCGGGCGTGGTGGCAGGCGCCTGTAGTCCCAGCTACTCGGGAGGCTGAGGCAGGAGAATGGCGTGAATCCAGGAGGCGGAGCTTGCAGTGAGCCAAGATTGTGCCACTGCACTCCAGCCTGGGCGACAGAGCGAGACTCCGTCTCAAAAAAAAAAAAAAAAAAAAAAAAAATTGGAAAAGGAGGCTCTGGTGGATTGAAGAAGCAGCCCTGGCATATTTTTCTTACTTAAAACTTGGTCTGGGACTAACTGCCTCTGGTCAGAACTGATTTAGTCTTTAGGAATCATTTGTAAGATAGACACTGTGGGAAGGCCATCCTTTAAAGCCATTGATTCCTGTAATAATTATTTGCTGAACACTGGCTCTGTGCTGGGCACTTATCAGGGGCTGAGGATATGGTGGTGAACAAAACCAACAGCAGTCCTGGAGCTCAGGCTCAACAACTCCATTCCTTGCACACATTCTAGCCATGGAGAATGTGGGTTGTGTGCTTCTCACAGCCTTGAAGGCAAGGACTGGATCCTACTCTCCATTGTATCCTAAAGGCCCAGCTGAGATTCTTTCATATAGAAGGTATCCAATGAATGTTTATTGTAGGAATAAATGTTTTCTGTATTTCCTAAGACTCTAAAATGAATGTTACTTTTATAATCAGAAGACCATAATCCATGTTGGCTGGGTGCAGTGGCCCACACTTGTAATCCCAGCACTTTGGGAGGCCGAGGCAGGTGGATCACCTGAGGTCAGGCGTTCGAGACCACCCTGGCCAATATGGTAAAACCCTGTCTCTACTAAAAATACAAAAATTAGTGGCACGGTGGTGCATGCCTGTAATCCCAGCTACTTGGGAGTCTGAGGCACAAAAATCGCTTGAAACTTGGAGGTGGAGGTTACAGTGAGCTGAGATGCGCCACTGCCCTCCAGCCTGGGTGACAGAGCGAGAATCTGTCTTAAAAAAAAAAAAAAAGACCATAATCGATGTCTAATTTTAAAGAAAAAAAAAGGAAGGTTGGGCAGGGTGAGATTTTGACATGGTTTATAGGAAGCCTGGGGTTTTTTTAGTTGACTGTTAAGTTTTCTTTGAGGCAACAGGTGATGGAGCTGCTAAGGACGCCACCATAAAGGGAAGTCCAGTCCGGTATTTGGTTGCACTGCTCAGACCCCATGTGGAATATTCCATTCCAGGCATTTATTTTAAGAGGGGCATTGACAAGATAGACCACATCAGAGGAGGTCTGATGGGGACCAGGACAGTATTATGGGAAAAATTCCAGAGGAAACAAGTCGACTCGAATAAGGAGAAATGAGGTGGCTACGTTAGATCTTGAAGGACTACCCCTGGGAGGGGGACCAGGCTGCTTCCCCAACCATGAGTGGCCATTTGTGAAGTTACCAAGAGAAAGGCTGATCCTTGGGCTGAAGAATTTAGCAACACCTCAAGATGCCCAACTCAAACAAGCTGTCTTTATGAAGTACCGAGGGGTGATGCCCCTTTCCCCAGAAATATTCAAACAGAGACTAGAATTGATGAGGCAGCAAGCTGGGGCCAGGGACCACTTTGCAAACCACTGGTGGGTCCTGCATTATGAAAGTCCAGCCTGGTCCAAACCGTCCCATTTCCAGACCCATAGAGACCAACTGGTAATATTTCAGGAGGATTCTGTATAAAATTATATCTTTAAGCCCTGGTCTCTAGTAGATATTGGTTTAATTACCAGTTATTTACTGCCATACTCAGTAGATGATAGACAAGCAAGAGAAAAGGATAAAATGAAAAAAATTAAAAAGAAAATTCCAAACCCTTTGAGGTAGTAGGAAGAGCCCCCTACTTGCTGAAGATGATTAAGAAATAAAGAGAAAGCTTTTCTTGGAGTCATGATGTAAGCCCAAAGGGAAAGTAGGTTCTTATTTATGAAAAAAGGTTATAACTTAAGCTGTTCAGAAGCACAGCAATTACTTGGAGTAAGATGCCTCTTAATTCATTTGGCCTCCTTTGTAGGTGGCTGAGTAAGTGTTTCTGCGTCCTCGGACTCCAGCCCTTCTTTGGTCGCCACTTGCTTTTGTTCACAGCAGGTCACTGGGTACTCCAGAGGCATTGTTGATAATAACATCTCTTTCCTCCCCCACACCACCCGCAAGCAAAGCTTTGGAAAAACAGCCAAGTGTTCAGCAAAGTGAAAGCTTCGCTTTTCTTCCTACCCCCTCCTCCCCTTGTTGAGAAATCCCATTATCCGGGAGAATGATTGTGAAACTCCAATCTGTCTGCTGCTGAGCTGTGGGCTGTTCTTCTTGCCTCCTCCGCCCCTACCCTGGTCCCCTTGTCTATCTGCAGGGGGAAGACAAATATCTATATATTAAAGCTTTAAGAATCTATAAATCTGAGTTGATTCTCTGCTGGTGACAGCCCAAGCTCTTTCCCACCACGTTTGACATGATCTAATGGGTTTACAGTTGTTCGAGTGCTTCTCTGAAGCAAATGAAAGCGCTTAGTTAGGGGACGTATGAAATGGCATTGTTTGTTCTGGGCACTACAGCAAAGCTAGGTGATCATCTTTAAATTATCCACCCTTTCTCTTCAGCCACCCCGCAGAACAAGGGGCTCCGCCGCCGAAGGAGCTGCAAAGACAGTTCCTACTGGCCTTGCCTTTCTGCTTGAGAGGTGCCAGGATTGTGGGGGTAGGATGCATCCCCAGCTGTATTCATTTCGCCAGGAAGCTTGGGGCTAATTGGGAACAGAAGAATGCCCAGGGGATGAGGGGAAGGGGACGGGAGAAGGATGGTCTCACCAAGGTAGAGGAGTGACAAATATTTGCTTCTAGCAAAACAGGAGTAAAAACAAGAGAGACTCCTAATGAGAGCTTTGGGGCAGTTTGTGCTTTCCATTCTCAGGGGCCAGCAGCGTGGGTTGGTATGATTAGTTGCCTTGCTACTTGGCGCAAAACCAATTCCTCTTTTCAATATCAAGTTTCATAAGCGTGGAACAATAACAAATCATTATAAACCCTCTGGGACTGGTGGGTGTGTGGTGATGCGGGGTTGTTTTTCTTTTTCCCCCTCCTCTTTGATAAGCCCATCTTTTCAGCCAAGGTACATTTTTCTCATTGTAAATAGAAAATGGCACGGGAGGGAGTGTGTCTCGGAAACTTGCTGTATTGTTAATCTGTTATTAGGCAAAAGTCTTAACACCAGGCTGGGTGCTCAGATGCCTCATTGTGAGCTGGGGATGGAATTATGCATCATGAATAAAAACCGCTGTCAACATGCATTGGTTTCAAAACATTAGAGCATATGGTATGTGATTATCTGTATTGTCAAGTGCAATAAAGTGAATTTGGATATAATAAAGGATGTAATATTTTAGAAATTTGGTAATAAACTAAGGAAAGGATGACAGCTGAGGTTCCTTAAGGCCCCAGACACAAATAAATTGAAGTTACTGGTCTCTGTGGCCAAGTGGCAGAATGGCCGTAACATGGCTACCTGTGCTCGGTGATTTTCAAGTTGGGGAAAGCTCTGCTGTCGCTCGGTTGCCTTCTCTGGAGGACGCAGGGATGATCTGGCCTCCATGCTGGGTGGTGGGAGAGGCGGTGGCTCCCGTTGGAGACCCAGGTCTTGCCTCCTTGCCTGGCCTCAAGGTGTGCCCTGTGGCCTGCTCTGAGTGGCAGACGCATCTGCCTCCCGTCAAGGGCCGCCTTGTGCCAGCCATCAGGACATCTGAGGACCCCTCTGCCCTAGACAGTCACCTCTCAGTTAATCTCCAGCCCTCTTTGTCCCCATTTGGTCAATGGGAAGATGTTGCTGTAAACGCAAGGACCCTGAGCAGCCGCCCCTTGGAGGCAGCCGTCTTCTGGAACCCACATCCTACAGGGCCAAATTATTAAGTCATGACAGCAAGTCAATATAAGTAATGAGAATGGTCCTCTAGAGAGGCGTGAGTGCTTCAGCATCTGATGGGGGCTAGGAACTGTGCCAGGCTTCGGTGTACTCTCTCCTTAAATCCTCTATAACCCTATAATGCTGCTGTCCCTATTTGAAGGATGAGAAAGCTGAGACACAGCCAATCAGTTGTGGAACAGAGATTACAACCCATGTCTGAACCCAAAGCCCAGGCTCCTTCCACTTACAACCTTTTCTACAAATCCAGAGGCTCTTTCCATTCATAGTCCACAAATAATAACCCACATGTTCAGAAGGCCTCACCACAGGAAACTGGAAACCTTTACATTACTGGGTACCTAGGGCCTTGAAAGAATGTTCTAGAAAAAAAAAAATAGAACCAGGTGACCAGCTCTCTCCTCTCTGTTCCCACTTGGGCCTGGCAGGGGCTGATCTGCCTTCATTATTCCTGGGGTTTTCCCTTAGCACTGATTTTTCTATCCAGCTCTAGCAGGGTGAACCCATTTATCATCATATCCTAACAGTTTGCCTTGGTTCAGAACTCATCTTCCTCTGGGAAGGGCTCCTGCCCCCACCAAACCAAAGTTTATTGATGAAGGCTGAGGCAGCATCTGTTTGCATCTCCTGACTGACTGCTTTTGTGTTTCTGACCCTGGCTTTACCTTGACCCCTGGCATTTGACTTCAGGGCTTGCCTTGGCCCCCAGCCTACAGGAAACCCCGGGTGAGGACTGCCCCCCACACCCTCCACTTAGGCCTGGCCCCTTCCTTCCACCCCAGCATTCTGTGGCTCTTCCAGTCCTGGCTTCCAGTGCTGGTCTTGCTAGCTGCCCTGCCAGGTGGACGGCTTCATTAGTAAGCATGAAAAATTGGGAGTGCCACCATCAGGCCAGGCTAAAGCAATTTGGACGGCTGGGAAAAGAGAAGACATTTAGTCCATTTCATGCCTGGATACCCCTGTAATTCCCGGGACAGGCTGGGAAGAGGCTTCAATAAACCCCTCTGGCCTAGGAATCTTGTGACCAGTTTGCACTGGAGATGACAACTAGGTGAGTTCAAATACACTTCCAAATCGCTCAGCTTTGGTACCTCAGGGTTGACTCTGCTAAAGCTCTTATCACTGCAGTCAACATTTATTGATAGCTAAAGTATTTTCAAGTCTCAGCTGGTAGTCCACTCATTCCAAGCAATATTGGGTATAAAATCTTTATATAAAAACAACAGACTTGTGCAGGCATAACCAGAACTAGCATTATCTCATTTAATCCCCATGCCAGCCCCATGAGGTCAGCATCTTTTTTTTTTTTTTTTTTTTTTTTTGAGACACAGTCTCACTTTGTCACCCAGGCTGGAGCGCAGTGGCACGATCTCTGCTCACTGCAACCTCCACCTCCCAGGTTCAAGCGATTCTCCTGCCTCAGCCTCCCAAGTAGCTGGAACTACAGGCGCGTGCCACCACGCCTGGCTAATTTTTGTATTTTTAGTAGAGATGGGGTTTCACCATGTTGGCCAGGCTGGTCTTGAACTCGTGGCCTCAGGCGATTCCCCAGCCTCCACTTCCCAAAGTTCTGGGATTACAGGTGTGAGCCACTGCACCCAGCTGAAGTGAGCATCTTTATTCCTACTTTATAGGTGGGGACATAGGATCAGGGAGGTTGATGGCTTGCCCTACATCACACAGCTAGTAAACAACCAGGATTTCTACGATGTCCTCGGATCCAAGATTCAAATCCTCCCAGTCCGTGGAATTTCACTCATCTGTCTTAAAAGAGTGTGTTGCTTTCTCCTCCTCCCCACCCAAACCCTTCCATGTAGGTTCTTTTGAGTAGGCTACACTGGGTGACATCTGAGAACAATTTTCTTTAGGAAAAAGAGACCTTGAGTCGCTGTCTCCTGAGTTTCTCCCAGACACAGTCTTAGAACACGTAGAGGGGCTGAGGGTGAACCCTGAAGAACACTTGTGTTCTTGCTCCAGATCCCCAGGGCTGCCCACTGACAACTGTCCCCACCCTGCTGAAGAGCTGGTGAAATTGAACCAAATGCTCCTAATGATCTGTGAATGTATTAATCCTACTTTCTGTTAATTAACAATATGATAAAACCAGCATTTCGTAAGTCGTCGCTTAACACATGTTTTAGCAATTATGTACTTAGTGGTTTGGATTCAGAATGCTAATAGAATAAAATTTTAATGAAGATACGATGCTATGAAAAATTTATTGAGACGAATTCAGGTATGGCTGCCGTTAACATGCAGGAGACAAGCATCTCAGTTTGAAGAGTGAACCTCCTCAGTGCCTCTCAGCACTGTGTGCTGCTCAGTCAGGAGGACCCAGGAGATCCTGAAATTGGCTGATTCTTGACTCCCGTGAATTTCTCATGCAAAGATCCCTTCTTGGGTGTGGGGAGGGGTCCACACCCGCTGGCAGTCACTGAAGGTCCCTGTTCCCACCCTACCTCCAGACTTCTAGCAATCTCTGTGAATAAGGGGCAACTTCAGAACCAGAGTCCATGATGTACCATCTCACCTTCTCCTAGAGAGTCTCCAAAATTTTTTAATTGTGCAGAAAAAAAAATTAGCATGCCGCCCCCCAATATATCTTACCTAATTTTTAATTTATATGCATGTACCGCTATGTTAATATTCATGTATATTATAAAACCTATACAAATAGGACTATAATAGGATACATTAAGAATTTTATTTATTAATAATTAAAGTAATATTTTTATTACTTTAGAGAGCAATATGATGGAATATGCTGGTTTTCAAAAAGAATTCTTGATGTAACACTTCATGATCCAGCTCTAAAGGTTGGAGTCTAAGTTTAGTTTATTTTGATACTTGGTTTTAATGCCTGGCATAACTGAAAAATACACCTCACAAGATAAACAGATCCCAGCGGAGGAAGCACGATTCACTGTGCTGGCTACATCATGATACTAATTTTTCAACCCCATCCTCCAATTATGCAAAGGATTTTGTTGAAATTCAGCTTGTAAATTTCCATCTTCCCTGATGTCAATCAGTTTTTCATGCAAACTAATCAAGTGTTGCATTTTTATATTTTTAACAAATGGGTTCAAAATCCACTGAAATGTTCATGTTTTTTTTCAAATGAATCTTTACAGTTCTGTTTCCGGATTTTAAAAGTCTGCAGATATGAGAGCTTTTGTAGATGACCTAGTTACATCATTTTTAGCAACAAAAACACTAAACAATAGAAATATTTTCCAAGCATTTGTTTTCAAAGCACTTTCTCTATGGTACCAGTTTCTGTTGAAAATCAGGTTCTTCCTCATTCACTTGGCTGCAACTTGTCCCATCTGATCAAGACATGTTTTTGGGGGAGTGATGTGGCTGGTTAGGTGTCTTGCCTAAGGGTATGGAAAGGGTTGGCTGACCATTTACTTTTGTGGCATATGCTTGTATCATTAGTATTATCTCCAATCCATGTTTTCTTTGCAGTTACCTACTTTGTAAGGGTTGGTTTTCTTAAAGCCAGATCGCATAATCTATACCTCCATTTACTGGTTACCTGTAAACAGCACAAGGTACCCGCTGTGCTCAGGTGAGTAAATGAGGAGCCCCACCCTCATGGAAGCATTTCCTCTTTTCCTTTAGTGGCTTATAAGGACAAGTGTCTTGCTGACATAAGGACATGTGAAGGCACTGGGATTATTCAGTCATATATTAAATGTTAGTGAAGCTGGAATTATTTCCAGGTGACAAAAATTAGGCATTAGGCATTATACTTTTTTCCTTCTCCCAATGTTTCTTTTTTTTTTTTTTTTTTTTTTTTTGAGACAGGGTCTCACTCTGTTGTCCAGGCCACAGTGGCATGATCTTAGCTTACTGCAGCCTTGACCTCCTGAGCTCAAGCTTCCCAAGTAGCTGAGCCCACAGGCACGTGCCACCACGTCAGGCTAATTTATTTTATTTTATTTTTTGTAGAGACGTGGTTTCACTGTGTTCCCCAGGCTGGTCTCAAACTTCTGAGCTAGAGCAATCTGCCTGCCTTGGCCTCCCAAAGTGCTGGGATCACAGACATGAGCCACCAAACCCAACCTCCCAAAGTTTCTTAACCCTAACTGAATCACTTGGGAGATTTTAAAACATACAGATGCTGGGGTGCTACCCCAGACCTAACTCAATTCTGAGGATGGGACCTGGACATCAGCATTTTGAAATTTTTCCCTGAGTGGCTCTGATGTAAGACTCACTATTGAGAAGCAGTGTTCTAGACTGATGCATCTTACATTTTAATTTGCATAAAATCACCTGTTAAAATGCAGATTCAGGTTCCGTGGGTCCAGGGTGGGGCCTGAGACTGCATTTCCAACCAGCTCCCTGGTGGTGTGGATGTGCTGATTGGTAGAACACCCTAAATAATGAGCTCCAGACTGTGCCGCCCCCTGTCCGCAGTAGCCTCCTCACCTCCTTCCTCTCTCTCCCTATCCCAGGCCTTTGCTGAAGAGTCAGGGAGCAGTCTCTGCTCCCTCCTGGCAGAGCCGCCACGCCAATCCAGCTGCCTGGGCTGCTGGTCACAGCTTCTCAGAGAAATCTGGCTTCCAGATGTTAAGAACAGTTCCTTAACAGCTGGAAGAATATAATAAAATAGGCCAGACCCCACCCCATGGTGAATTTAAGTATGTGTGTCTCATGCAAACCACTCATCAGAGGCACCCGATGGTCATCTGCCTGCCCGCAGACTCCAGGCAGGTTTGCTGGCAGTGTAGCCGGGTGGGGTCATGGAGATGCTGGCAGGAATGAGGGGCGCGGAGGGAGCAGTGGGCACCCAGCCAGGGCTCTGTCAGTGGGACTGTTCTGAAACCATACCTCATAATAAAAGTCATATAATTTGTGGCAGCGCTGAAAACCTGCTTCCAAGTAGTGGTTTCTTGATGGAGTTTTGGAACCTTATCTGCGGCTGGTAACCATTCCTTGAGAACTTGTTGGAGAAAGGCGAGTGAGCATCTTAAGAAGGCTGCTGGGGAAGCTGAGTGCACCAGGGCGGGGGGCCAGCATGCCTGCACCCTGCACAGCCAGGTGCGACACTCAAAGATTAATGGATGATTTGGGGTTGTTGTTTTTTTTTAACCTAAATGGATGCACCTTAGGGTCTTTTTTTGAGTTGGGGTCTCGCTCTGTCACCCAGGCTAGAATGCATTGGCATGATCGCGGCTCACTGCAACCTTCGCCTCCCAGGTTAAAGTGATTCTACTCAACCTCCTGAGTAGCTGGGATTACAGGCATGCGCCACCACTCCTGGCTCATTTTTGTATTTTTAGTAGAGACGGGGTTTCACCATGTTGGCCAGGCTGGTCTTGAACTCCTGACCTCAAGTGATCCACCTGTCTTGGCCTCCCAAAGTGCTAGGATTACAAGCATGAGCCACCACCATGCCCAGCCCTCTTAGGGTCTTTTAAAAGTAACAAGGTGACCTAGGAATTCACTGCATGACTTGTTTTACCTCTCCCTGTCCTGAATCTTATCCCATCATGATAGTTGGTAAAGCACCATGAACATCTACCTTACAGACATGTCAAGTGGATTTTAACAAGTGAGGCTATATACAGAGACAAAAGTAAGCATGTGTGGAGATAGAGATTGGGCTAGGGGAGAAATAACAAGGCTAGTTTGACTGATAGGAGGGGCTAGCTATCTTCTCAGAAGTGCAGGTGTTTTTAAGCAATCCTGACTGGTGAGGTGGATCATTTGTCTCACAGAGGAGGATACTAAGGGTCAGAGTGGTTGAATAACCTGCTCAGAGTCATGCAGCCAGTTGTGCTAGAGCCAGGATTTGAGCCCAGATCTACCCAGCTCCAAAGTCTAAGCCCTTTTCCACCCACCTCAGTGGGGACATTAAGTAGATTGAAACTCCCTCTTAGCTTGTGTGTTGCTCGCTGCATGGATGAGGCTGGAGGATGAATGTGAGAGAAGGTGACAGATTTGAAACCCACTCTTCAGTGGAGTAGCTGGGGGTACCAACCCAAATACCCACCTCCAGAGGGAAGAACTTCCAGCTGATACCCCATCTCCCCTGAGCTCAGAAAGCCCTGAGTTGAGAATCCTTGAAGGCCATGCTCCCGCAGTTGGAGCTCACCAAAGCCGCCCCGGGCTCTGTGGTTTCCAGAGCAGATGCGGAGGCGGCACGTCCTTGTGCCCTTGCTCCAGCTGCACACACGACCTCAGCCTCCTCTGCCCCGCTGGGCGCGAGCTGCAGTCCTGGCACCTTCTGCTGGGGTCCTGATCTGAGCCAGTTGTCTAGCGATTTAATTTGGTGAATTTACCACTGCGTCCCAGAGTTTATATTGGCACTTAACAGCAGTAATATGTTTCTCTCTCGCCAAGAACTATTTTCCCGACCAAGATGGAACACCACGCACAAAAAATAGGTTTGTGAACTAATCTGCTGCCCTGACAAGTGTCATTCACAGAATCACTGCTATAGAGCGCACTCGGAATTAAATGAGGTTGGGGTTGTCTGGCCTGGATCACAGGTGCTTTTTCCCACTCAGTTAACAAGAGTCTGGGATGAGACACCCTTTCCCTGCAGCCGCAGGCACTTTCAAATCACACTATCAGTATTCATGACAGATTTCTCTCTTAGAAAAATGGTTTGAGGATGGTTAGAGGTCTCTCTCTCTCTCTTTTCCCTTCTAACCTCCCTTTCTTCCCTCCTGGGTGGTTCTTTTTAGGATGCCCCCACCCCGTCTGTCCTTACAAAATGCAGCTCTGTAAACATTTGTCTAATTTCACAAGCTCAGGGAGGTGCCCCCATCAGTTAAAAAAAAAAAAATCTCCTAGTGCCTGATGCCTGTTTGAAATTCTAAAGTGGAACTTAATTGCTTTCGCATAAGGATTTGATTCGGGCAAACTGCCCATACCTCTGGGAGTAGAAGCAGGATCTGTCATTTACACTTTAGTCTGAACGGGTTCCTGAACCTGGGAGAAAACAGCTTTGTCTTTCCCTGGTCTGCCTTGGATGTCAGAGGCTTCTTAAAGACAGCGTTATTGAGGGGCATGGTGGCTCATACCTGTGATCCCACCCCTTGGGGAGGCCAAAATGGGAGGATCACTTGAGGCCAGGAGCTCAAGAGCAGCCTGGCCAACGTGGCAAAACCCCATCTCTTTAAAAAAAAAAAAAAAGTTTCCCACTTCATGTAAGAGAGGTCCTCAAAATTCTCTTTCCTGTGGAGAGTTCTAGATTCTCTTTTACCATATGCTCTCCACTTAGCTTGTCCTGAATTGGGAAGCATAGGGCAGAGTCAGGCTTGCGTCAGCATCAGAATTACCAGAGACCTGGGTAAAAACGCAGTTCCTGGGCAACACCCACTGAGACCGTGTTAGGAGCTGGCAGAGCCCAGGGATCTGCATTTTTGACAAGCCTTCCCCCATGAGAGATTCTGCTGCAGGACCACACCCAGAAGCATTGGTCTAGGAGCACACTTGGCCCTCATCCCCACCTTGATATATTGTCTAGGAGCATTCATAAATAAATGGTCGCCAGGTTATGATGGCCAATTGAAAAAACTCTTTGTAACTAAAGCCTGATGAAACACTTGCTGGTTCATGGTTGGCGCCTGACTTTTAGAAGGTTTCTCCTCACATTTCAAGGTCAAGGGTGGGCCAGCGCATCCCTGAGCTGAAAAGGAAAGAAAAGCACCTTTCCAGTTGAGAAATTGGCTCCCCTCTGGCAAATGCCGCCAACGTAGCTTAATATTAATTTAGGGAATGCAGTCTTGTGCAGTTCCATGGAACTAGATTGGAAATCTGATAGTGCCATTTCTGTTATCTGATTCCTCACACACCTGAGATCACTCCCCACCCCCCACCCAACTCCCCCCAGCCCCAAAGGTGGCTGCAGAGGCGCAGGTGTGAGCTGGCTCACTAAGTCGCTTTCCCCCTCCTGATTAAGTGTGTGGGGGAATAAAGGAGACCCGTGTCGACTCACGCCGATCTCTGCCTTGCCTATGCTTGAGCCACTTGTGATTCCCCATAGCCCCAGCCAGCTCTGCAAGGCAGGAAGAAATATGACCAGGCAAGTTGAGAAAATAAATTAAACTAAGTGTCAACTTTTCTTGTTTCTCTCCTCATTATTAAGAGATGGAATGGGGCTCGTTTATCAAGCAGGGGGAGAAATTAATTGACACGGCTTTAATATCATGATGTCTGGCGTGTCTGGTCACATTCCTTCATTTTTTGGAAAGGCATTTTATTATAGTTTACAGCAACCAGCTGCCAAACTACTGGTGTAAACGAGGAAGCAGGTGCATGAAGGATGCCACAGTGGAGGGGCTGCGATGCCACCCTAGAGGGGACGGAGACATGGCAGAGAAGGAGGGCCAGTTCAGAAGGGACCCCAAAGAGAGGCTGCTTATTTTGGGGGGAGGGAGGAAGAAGGATATCAGGGAGGAGGGAGGGCTGTGCTAAGAGGGCATGCCCGCAGACCCCTCGAATCCATCGCGGGCTTGTTTACTGGCCACCAGGAGGGCAGTCTCAAGTATCTGCCTCTGATGGCCTCCTGACCTGGAAGTCTTTGTTCTTAACCATCCCTGAGGCTGGGTGCTGTGTACAGCTCAGGTCAGCGTGCCTGCCCCTTTTCTTTCTTCTTAATAAGGCCAGGGAAGTGAGCACTTCTCTGTCCGTCCCTCCAGGGCAGCTGACTCATTTGAGAGCCAGTTTGCTGCAAAGAAACTTCTAGTCCTACTTCAGGTACATCTGCAGTTGGGGGTCTGGAAAGGTTCGGAGAAGTCACTCTGCTGTGCTCATCCTAGTTAGACTGGCTTAGGAGATACTCTAGCTGTTTTTCTGTGTGAAGGTCTTCTTTGCTGTGTATCTCTGAAAATCCTCAGTGCCTCCTTCCCTGCTCTTATATTTAAGAAATCAGATACTTCAGGGTGCAGGGGAAGCCAACATAGAGCTGGAGTGGATGGCCATATCTTTCCCCACTCTCTCCTTGCCCTCTGTCTGCCGGATTGTAAGAACTGAGGGCTCTTGCCTATTTCATAGATGTTCTTACAGGGAAACATGACAGAGACAGGGTTCAGGGGTGCAGTTGTTGGACAAGGTAGGAATTGATGAGTATGGAACAGTCTGCCTTCATATGAAGAAGGTAGGCTGCAGGGGAGAGAACACAGGGTCCCATCGGGGCCTCAGTTCTTCGTCTGTAAAGTGGGAACAATCATTTCTATTCATACTCCCCAGGGTGGGGCTGGGGGTGAAGATCGAGTTATAGAGTGGCTGCTCAGTGACGGCAGATGAGCTTTCTCTTTTTAACATTATTATTAGAATGTGGACTGATCCTCAATAACCGCCTTTGGGAAGCAGATGCGAGTTGTGATGGAAGTAATCCTAGCCTTTCCCACCTTACAAAGTCCACATTGGCACCCGGATGTAAAAGCACACACAGCCTGATCATCACCCACCCTTTCCCAATCTCTACTGTCTGAAAACACCCAGGAACCTCTAATGGCGACTCCAATTGGCTCTCACTGAAGCCAAAGTATTGTGCAGTGATTTCCCAACATGGCAGCCAGTAATCAGAAACATGCTGCTGCTTTTGAAAAGGTAGCTTGTTTTTTTTCTTGGAACATACTGATCTTGTGAGTTATATTTTTCTTAGAGCAAAGCCAAGGCATGTGATGCCACCTCCCCATGCCTGCCATGCATCTGTGCACACTACTCATCACTTCTGCACTTCCAGGTGGGGCCTCAGACTTTCCAAGTTTAGGGTTGCAGGACAGCTGACTTGCCAAACCTGCCATAGCTCATGGAGGTGACCTAGAAATGTTCCGCGTTGGGGCTGGGGACAGCCCGAGGTGTGGGGTTGCCAATGGACGCACAGCCAACTGGGGCTCGACTTGTGACGATGCAAGCACACCACCATGCCTCCTTGCCAGGCCTGCCCCTCTCATGCTCTCTGAGCCATATGGCCACCAAATCCATCCCTGAACACTTACTGATCCAAAGAAGACCCTGACAGTCTTCTCCAGAAAAGTAGGGGGGAGTATGAAAGTAACTTGGGGTACCACTCCTGGGTTCAGTTCCTGCCTCTGGTTTAGCGGCCATGTCACGATGGATGAGTCACTGAACTGTGCAGAGCACTTGAGCACAATGACAGTAGCAGAGCCTGCCCTGCCTCTCGCAGAGTTGCCTTGGGGACCAGGTAGGACGATGGATGAAAAGGATTTTCAAACCAGAAAGTGCTCCCCACACCCACACCCAAGGGATTCATTTGTGCTGGAAGCAACCCATGAATATTGCTTTCCCCAAATACTAGGTTATTAGCAAGAGAGGGAAACTGCATGAGTTGTAAATATTCTTAAGTACACATACCTTAAATTTCTCATGGGATACTCAGAATAAATTTGACAATCTGGGGTTTTTTCCTCCCTCGTTTTTTTTTCTCCATTAACCAAGTGTGTTAACTCATGACTTGCATTGATTTTCACTGAAGATGCATTAGATACTACATGATTGCCCATTAGTGTTCATTGACCTATATGATAAGAGAAGAAAATTATTTTTGAGGCTAGGAGGAGGCTGTTCCCATCTTTCTCTCTCTGACCTAAAAAAAAATTCTCTTGTAAGTTAACTGTCGATGTTACTCAGTGACTGCGTTTGGAGCAGGTCATTTTAATTTTGAGGTATCTCGTTTTCAGATTTCGATCTTCTGTGTATGTGGTCTTTTGTAGCTTTGTATTATTCAGATGAATATTTAGTTTCGTTCATTTGGATAAAAGAGGGGGAAAAGGTTTGACTGTTAAATGCTTATCTCTTAAATAGTGCTTACTTGTTAGTTTCTAATAATAGCTTCATTCAAGAGAATGCCAGAATTTCATTTTTAAATGCTCCGTGTCAACTGCTACCCTATTAATATCCATTTTTAAACCACTGATGTTTAGGGTTAACCTTCCCACCACCTTCTTTGTCCCAGCTTTGCTGACTTCTGGAGCCCCTTGGAAGTGTGGGGTGCAGTTAAGGTGGGGGCTTTAGGAGAGGCGGGGCAGGTGCCACTTTGCTGATGCCAGGTGAGAAGGGTTTCTTTGGTGAACTAGTCTCTTGTTGCCCAAGTTCTGGCCCTTTGTTTCTCCCACCTCCCCTAGTTGTCAGTCCCTGGGTCTCCTCTCCATCCTGGGTGGTGGCTTGAGTGAGTTTAAATACCCAGGGAGGAGTTCTCTGGTTCTTAGGACCAAGGGAGATGAGCAGTGGATGTTCACAGGGGTAACCCAGAGGGCCCCGATGGAGTGCCAGCCCTCACAGACTCGCCATAGACTAGAATCCTCACTCTGTCAGCGGCTGGAGCAGGATCCCTGCTTCTGCCTGCATCTCTTACATGTCCAGAGAGGCAAAGGGAGTCTCTGGGGCACATAGCTTGTTATCTGGCCCCTTGCTGAATGAGGATAATTGTGTGTCTCTTTTACCTGGCTGCTACACCTCAGTTTGATGGGCCTTCATGAGGCTCCATTTCTGATTCTCTGTGGGGCCCTCTTTTAGGGCAATGAGAAGGAAATAATCATGACTCCCTGTCCTCCATCTCTCCCAAATCCCTTGTACATCCAGTAGATTGTTCAAAAGACTATGATGCCTTGAAAACATATGTCAAATAAAACAAGCCAGGCACAACAGTACAGGACATAGAGTGTATGATGCCACTTATATGAGAAAATTCATAGTCATAACAAGTAAAATATAGGCCAGTGTGGTGGCTCATGCCTGTAATCCCAACACTTTGGGAGGCTGAGGCAGGAGGAGCGCTTGAGCCCAGGAGTTTCGAGACCAGCCTGGGTAACATGGTGAAACCCCATCTCTGCAAAAAAATTACAAAAAATTAGCCAGGCGTGGTGGCACACACCTGTAGTCTCAGCTACCTGACAGCCTGAGATAAGAGGATTGCTTAAGCTTGGGAGATCAAGACTGCAATGAGCCAAGACTGTTCTACTTTACTCTAGCCTGAGTGACAAGGGACTGAAACCCTGTCTCAAAAAAAAAAGGAAAATAGAGATTACTAGGGCTGGGGGAGGGGGAAATGGGGAGTTATTTAACGGGTACAGAAAAGGTCAGGAGGTGGATACTGGTGATGACTGCACAGCATTTTAAGTGTACTTAATGCCACTGAATTGTGTGATTAAAAATGGCTACAATGGCCAAGCACATTGGCTCAATCCCAGCACTTTGAGAGGCTGAGGCAGGCGGATCACCTGAGGTCAGGAGCTCGAGACCAGCCTGGCCAACATGGTGAAACCCTGTCTCTACTAAAAATACAAAATTAGCCGGGTGTGGTGGCGTGTACCTGTAGTCCCAGCTACTTGGGAGGCTGAGGCAGGAGAATCGCATGAGCCTGGGAGGTGGAGGTTGCAGTGAGCCGAGATCGCGCCACTGCACTCCAACCTGGGTAACAGAGCGAGACTCTGTCTCCAAAAAAAAAAAAAAAGGCTAAGATGGTAAATTTTATGTTATGTATATTTTACCAAAATAAAATACTTATTTCAGAAAAGAAGACTGTGATGCCAAAAGGATTTTTCCCACCCATCACTCTATCCCAAATTTCTGACCCCATTGTTTTTGTCCTCCTCTGCTCATTTTAATTCATTTTGGGGGTTATTCACCACTAAGTTACTAATTCATTGTAAATGCTAATGCATCTGTGAAGTAAAAATGATTATATGTTAAGGAATAACACTTATTGATAATTAAGTGTTCTGTTGCTTCCTTGCTTTCCCCAAATGGAATAAATAAATATTTTAGACATAATCAAGTTTGTTTTCTCTGCTCGGGCCAAACACACAGAGATGTTGAAATGATATAGGTCTTTAAAACACTGCAAATGAGTCTTGACATCGCTGAATTGTTACGCATCCAGGGTACATAGGCTTGAAATCCGGGCTATCTCCTTTAATCAGGAAAATCATTTTTGTGATACTTGAATTTTGAGTCCTGTGGGGTTAGGAAAAGGACCAGCAGGGAGAATATCAGAGTCAGAATTTGAGATGATGCCCTGAGTCTTGCCCCGACCCTTCCTGGTGCAACAGTCTGCATTTTAATTCCTGTCTCCTACCTCAGCTGCCTTTCTTCCCATCTCAGAGTGGGAAACTGGGGCATCAGAGAGTCCTGAATTACCATTCAGGGTATGGAGGTGATTTGTGCAGTGGACCAGGAAGGAGTTGGTTTGCAGCAGGAAAGCAGCTTCCATGGCAGGGAACTCAGCCATGGCCTGCCATGGTGACTTGACTTTACTCCGGCCTGTATTCTAGGATCAAGTGTGGATCTTTGCTTAGCTGCAAGGTGGCTTTAAACTAGGCTGTCCTCTGGCTCATGGGGCGGTGCCCTTCAGTGGTGGCACTGACTTCATGTTCTTTCCCCATAGCCAGGATGGGTTTTTCTCATTCATCCACTCTCTCCTGCCTTCAGTCCAGAGCAGCATGATTGGCCAAGTCAGCAGGCCTGGCGGGAGGAGGTTGTGTGCAGCCCCCCTGTGTGGGATATGGAGGCAGCTGAAACCTAGAACCTTGCTGTATTAGTTTTCTGTGGCTGCCATAACAAATTACCATAAACTTCGTGGCTTAAAACAACAGAAACTTCTTGTCTCACAGTTCAGGAAGCCAGCGCTGCACTCCTCCAAGAGGTTCTGGGGGACAGTCGTTCCTTGCCTTCTGGAAAACCAGCTTCTTAAGACTCCAGGTGTTCCTGGTTTGTGGCAGTACCACTCCATTCTCTGCCTACCTCTGTCTTCACATGGCCTTCTTCTCTTTCTCTGTGTCTCAAATATCCCCTGTTTGTCTTTTAAGGACACCTGTCGTTGGATTTAGGGCCCACCCTAAATCCAGGATAATCTCTTCTCAAGATTCTTAATTAAATTACATTTGCAAAAGCTCTTTTTCCAAATAAGGTCACATTCATAAATTCCAGGGATTAGGACATGGATGTATGTTTGGAGGGCCACTATTCAACCTGCTATGCTTGTCCTAATTAGCAGTGAGGTTCCCTAAAAACTGGCCTTTCCTGGCTTGTTTTATTTGCAAGGTGCCTGGGCATGGGGGCTGGGGCAGAGGGGTGACCTTCAAAGACAGATGAGACCCAGAGTGCCCCACAGGCTGGAAGTGAGGGGTGAGAGGGAGACGCTGTCCCTGCATGGGATCCTCTGACTCGTGCCTGTTCGTGAATTGTGCAAGCAGAGGGCCATTGCCTTGTTGATCTCCACGTCCTTCACAGTGCCTAGCACAGGTGGCAGCTGGTAAATGCAGGAGGAAGAGCGGAATCAGTCTTGAGGCAAAGCAGTGGCTCAGGTGGATTAGCAAGATGCTCAGACCCTGGAGGAGCAGAAATGGCTCATTCAGTCACTCACTTAGCACTTGGTGTGTGTTAGGGGCCCTGTTCCGTCCTGAGGACCCTTAGAGAACAAGACCCCAGCATCACCTTCTTGCAGGGCGCTCTGGCTTGAAGGCACGCTGGCCAATTTCCGTGGCCTCCGCAGTACCACCCCTCCCTCCCTGTGGGATTGCAGGAGGGTGCTGGCTCTTAATCCATTCCACTGGGGCCAGTTAGGATCTGGGCCCTAGGAGGGTGGGGCTGGGGGAAGGGGATTAACCAAAAAGATTAAGTTCCTGGCTGAGTGCTCCAGGGGTCCTTGACTGGGTGGGAGTTTTAACCTGATGTTTTTAAGGCTCCTCCCAACCCAGGATTCCTGAAACATACCCCAGTAGGGTGAGCTGAATGCCCTCAGGAAACTGAAAGTGCTTAAAGGAGCGCTTGAGGAACAAATACCCCAAAGCCCAAAGAGAAGTGGCTTGGGGACGTGTCGGTGTGGCTCTTCTCCAGCTCTGCAATGATCAGTGGGACCAAGGGCCAAGGAGAAGGAGATGCCCAAAGAGAGGGAATAGGATAGCGTTCCCAGCAGCTTTCTCTCAAAGGACCTGGTTTAGGGGGTAGGGGGTATAAACCTGGTGAAAGATTTTTTTGTTGGACAGCATTTCAAACAACGTATCGATGTCTGCTTCAGGCCTCTGAGGTAACTGAGAACCTAGCTTTTACTGGGTGACACTGGGAGAAACTCAGCACCTTTGAGCCCCTCCAGCAGACACTCATGTCCACTTTATGGTACATCTGATGCTGCCTTATGTATCTACAACAGGCTGGACTGTGTATGCTGGGAGCACTGGCCCAGTATTTGGTGGGTGGTGGTAGCAAATGACATGATAAAGATCACGATTGCTGTGTTTCGTGGTCCTAGCCCTCTGTTTTACTGGAAATGGTTTGGGAGCAGATAGTAGCCTTTTTTATTCTCATACCGAAGAATCTGCTAGTCCCTGCAGGAGCTATGCTAAAGGAGCTCCACATATCAGCTCCCTGTTTCCTGGTGTTCCTTAGAAGATGGTGATGTTAGAGTTGGATGCATGAGAGTCAGAAGGGACCTGAGAAATTCCCTCTCCGTCTTGTGTTGCAGGGACCCAAAATAGACACAGAGTTTGAAAAGGAAGCATCTGTATTTTGCTCATTGACTGGAAACACAATTATCATAATATAATTGTGATAGAACAGCCATTCAGTTTTTGTCTTCCTGCTTGGTGTGTCTGGCCATTCAGTTTTTGTCTTCCTGCTTGGTGTGTCTGGCTTAGTGTTCAGCCAGGTTCATACCTTTGGGGAGAAGAGTGTCTTAGCTGGGGCGGCTATAATGAATTACCAAGGTCTAAGAAAAACGGTTTATTTCTCACAGTTCTGGAAGCTGGCAGTTAAGAGCAGAGTGCCAGCATGGTCATTTCTGGGAGGGCCCCCCTTCCTGTGTACAGACAGCTGCCTTCCTATTGCATCCTCGCATGGTAGAGAGAAAAAACAAGCTTTCTAGTGTCTTTCTGTAAGGGCACTAATTCCATTTATGAGGGCCCCATCCTCACGAACTCATCACCTCCCAGAGGCCTGAACTCTTAATACCATCACATTGGGAGTTTGGATTTCAACATGAATCTGGGTTGGGGGTCGGGGGGGCAGCAAGGGGCAGCCACAAACATTCAGATGGCAGCAGACAGCCTTGTGAATCCTGATTTGGGTTGTGACAGGAGGTGTGAAACCCAGGGTCCAGTTCTACCACTTTCATTTGCAGATGCAAAAGTTGAGGCTCAGAGAGGGGAAGGGGCTCCCCCAGATTAAACATAAAGTAGATGCACAGTGAGAAGTGGAAGCCAGGTCTCAGTCTCCCCATCAGTGTGTCTGCCCCCATGGCCTGTGCTCCCTCGCCATGTTAACACTACCATGTGGCAGCTGCATCCCATCCAAGGAGGGTGCAACCCTGCATGGGGCCATGTGGTAAAGCAGCACTTACTGAGTGGGGTCACAGATGGGGCCACATGCTGGAAACGCTGTCGGAGGCGGGAGGAGAAGAAAGAAAGGGGCAGGAGGGTAGGAGAGGAACTGAGGATACTGAGCAGCAGTCGCCTGCCAAAATTCTTCAGTGCAGCTTGTCTAGCAAAGCCGGTCTCCAGCAGAGTAAATACAGTGGATAGCTGACGGGCTGACAGCAGGCATCAAACAGTCTTAAACTGCCCCAAATCCAGAGCGCTTTTGAAGCAGCAGTATAAAAAGGATGCCTGCGCGGAACAGAGGCCTGAAACTTTTAATAGTTTCTTCCAGGCCTCAGGATGTCCTGATGAGGTATTAGAGGAAGTAATTCAGGAAGAAAAGGACAAATAACCACCTCCGTCTGGAGGCCGACCCGAGGGCTGGCCAGGGCTGCTCGCGGAAAGGGCAAGCGTGGCCCCGCAGTGATCCACGAGGCTCTCGTTAGCCCACCCGCCTGCTGCCGTGCACAGAGCCGCGGGGCTCTGACCCTTGTAAATAACAGACAAGTAAATTTCTTGTTTGCTTCGGGGCAAATGTAAACCACACAGTGCCCGCTGCATGTGGGTGAAATCATTAACTTTTCCTCGCTGTCGGAAGGGTGCTCAGTACAAATTAGAAATCATTGCCTCCAACCTCAAGGTCCTCCCAAGGATCCGCCTACCTACCCCCAGACCAGGAGGCTGTCAAGACCTCAGGACGTCAGAGAAAAACCTGGGCCTGCCAGAACTGAACTCACCCCGCCTCTCTTTGTTTTTTCTTCTCTCTCTTTTCCTTTAGGGTTTGGCTTTGTCACTTTTGAGAATGAAGATGTTGTGGAGAAAGTCTGTGAGATTCATTTCCATGAAATCAATAATAAAATGGTAAGTGTGTAGGGGTTGCGCTGAAATGGAATGCCCCCTTCCTCTACGTACACACCCAGTCTTGCAGACTGCTCCAGCCCATCATCAGGCTGGAGTGGGCAAGGGTGGGGAGGGGGCTAGATGCTCGGGGTCCAGGCCTGTGAACAGTAGCAGTTGTTTCATACTGAGGTGGACAAACTCTATAAAGGACCAAGTCGTGAATATTTTCATCTTTGCAGGCCATAAAGCTGACTGCAACTACCCAGTTCTGCTGGGTAGCGTCCATAGGCAATGCATACATGAAGGAGTGGGGCTGTGTTTCAATAAAGCTTTGTTTATGGACACCAAAATTTGAACCTTATGTAATTTTCACAGATCACAAAATATTAATTTTTTAACCACTTAAAATGTAAAAACCAGGCCAAGCATGGTGGCTCATGCCTATAATCTCTGCACTTTAGAAGGCCAAGGCAGGAAAATCACTTGAGGCCAGGAGTTCGAGACGAGCCTGGGAAACATAGCCAGACCTCATCTCTTAAAAAAAAAAAAAAAAAAAAAAAAAAAGCTGGGTGCAGTGCACCTTTACCCCACCTACTCAGGAGGCTGAGGTGGGAGGATCACCTGACCCCAGGAGGTTGAGGCTGCAGTGAGCCATGATCACACCACTGTACTCCAGCCTGGGCAACAAAGGGAAACCCTGTCTCAAAAAAAATAAAAATAAAATAAAATGTAAAAACCGTTCTCAATTCTTGGACTTTACATAAACAGGCAGAAGGGCGGGATTTGACCTATGAGTCGTAACTTGCTGGCACCTAGCTTAGGATATTCTTTTGCTGTGCAGCTTTTGAGAGGTATATCCTAGATAGGAAGTTTACTGCACCAAACTATTTTTCTCTTTGGGTCCTGCTGGAAAATTAACATTCCCTCCCTTGCCATCAATTAATTTCTGCCCTCTTGATCAGCTGCTTCCTTCCCTCTCTTTGGCTCTTTAATGTTCCTTTTTCTGCCACAGCAGCCTCAAGAGGAAGGGAGGTTGGATTACTGGAAGTTTGGGAAGTCGTGTAGGCCTCCCAGATCAGTGGCCACCAGAGGGTGCCATATCATGCATAGCATTTGCACACTCAAAGTCTCAAACTCCTTTCTTCGGATTGAGTAGGGGGGGGTGAGAATTCCCTTCTTTGTTGGTTCCAGAAAAATAGAAGCTCAGCAGGTGTTTCTGGAACCATCAGCAGGTCCTTCGGAGCAAAAACATTTTGGTTGGCCACGAGAGCCTCCAGCCTCAAGAGAAGAGGGAGGGCAAATTTGTGTTTCAATTGCAGCTGTAACTTTAATATTTTCTTCCTTTTGTCAAAACATTTCTTGCTTCTAAAACATGCATTCAGACATGCATTGTATATTGGTCTGATATGTGTTCACCAACTTTAAATTCAATAATAGAGCTTTTAGTGTGGATAAGATCAAAGCAATCTGCTTAGCATGTGGTGCTACAGGCCTGATTCAATATTTGACTTGCTAATTTTTTCCCAGGGCACTAAAATAATATTGTTCATATTGTTCCTTGCCATCATATGCATCTGAAATGAAAATACTCTTTTTTTGCATACTGTATGTTGGAGGCATCAACTCAGACATTAAAATGTTAGGAGGGAGATAAGTGTGACAGAATAACACAGGTCCCCTCATAGGCTTTCTCTGCTCCCCAAATGTCCGTGCAAGTTTACAGTTGGTACTTTTCTCTTGGTAGGTTACTACTTGCTATTTTTTTTTTTTAATTGAGACAGAGTCTTGCTTTGTTGCCCTGGCTGGAATGCAGTAGCACGATCTCAGCTCACTGCAACCTCCGCCTCCCGGGCTCAAGCAATTCTCCTGCCTCAGCCTCCCAAGTAGCTGGGACTACAGGCGTGTGCCAGCACACCCAGCTAATTTTTGTATTTTTAGTAGAGACGGGATTTCACCATGTTGGCCAGGCTGATCTCAAACTCCTGACGTCAAGTGATCCACCTGCCTCGGCCTCCCAAAGTGCTGGGATTACAGGCATGAGCCACTGTGCCCGACCAGTACTAGCTATTTTTAAAAAGAGAGAGAGGACTTAAATGAAACTTGCATCCACTGCCCAGATGCCTTGTTTATCCTAGCCAGAGCACGCCATTGACAGGCTCCACTAAGGCTGCTGGGCAGTGGGGAATAGAAGAGAGTACTGGCAGATGCCATTCCTGTCTTGCCAAGCCTTAAGGGTTCATCAGGAAAGGCCAGATGTAGACCGGAAAGACATTGCTCCATTTGTCACCTTGAATGCATATGTGTAGCCCTTCCCTGTTGACAGGCTTTGAAACGAACCCGAGACACAGATGGGGAAAGGCTTTATCCTGGGAAACTGAGGCTCAGGGGATAGGTCCCAGGCTATCCAGAGAGTGAAGGAGCATAGGTCTGGAGCTTACTGGTGCCAAAGGAACTATATAGACAGTTGTTGGAGCTTGGGGGTGGGAGGGTGAATCCCCAGATAACCCGGGCAGCAATCAGGAAGTAGAGCTTCTGCCCCAGAAGAAGAACCCATGGGGCTGGCTTGAAGCCAGAGAGATTTGCAGCCATTTTCCTGTTTCGTATTTATCGCCTTCTCTCCCACCCAGGTGGAGGGTGACTATGTCAGGTGCACGTAACCGGGTTTTTAGTGTAAGGGTTTGTGTTTGCCTTTGAATCTGGGGCTAGTACTTGTTCTTCAAGAGAATGAGCAAAGATGGAAGTAGACAAGAGGAAGAAGTGGGGGCAGATTGATTCGGATGACAGGCTTTGGAGGTGTTGGTCCACGTTCCCAGCACAGCCCAACAGTTATGAGCTCCAAGGTGGGGAGTTTAGAGGCCCTGGGAGAGGACTTTGGAGAAGAACACTGGGCCTTGCTGAGCTCCAGTAAGACAGGGCTGGTAATGATACTGCCTCATTGGGTTGTTAGAGACTGGGTGACATACCATGAGCAAAGGGCTTACTTAGCACAGTGTCTGCACAGGGTGCAAGCTTGATCTGTGTTATCTCTTGCCATTATCCTTGCCATCATCCACGAGTTGTCATTGAGAGAGATTTCTCCAGCCAATTCCCCTCCTCTGAAGAAGGGTGGAATTTAAGGGGTGTTGGTAGAGAAGCCTGGATCCTGAATTGTTTTGGTTTTTGTGATACTGGTTTCTACTTCTGAGGCCCAAAGAAAAGGAAATGAGTTTAAACTGGGCTGTGGACAGAATTCAAATGAGATATCTGGAAAAACTGAAAACTCAGAGACTGCCAAGCAAGAACGTGGATGATTGTTAGAATGTGCATAGGAGTGTTTCATAAACAGGACTGTGCTATGAAGCCACAGACCCATCTCCTTAAACCCTCGCAATCTTTCTGGGTATTTGGCAGGAAGTGGCAGATAGCTGCACCCCCTGGTACATACTAGAGCCATGATTTTTTTATATTCACAGATAGGAAAGGTCTTACTGCAGATTAGTCACAGACATAGGACTTGAATCTAGGTCTTCTGATTCAATCTCATGTGCCTGGCACTTAGGAGACCCTGTATAAATAATTGTGGACTAAATAAAGGATTCACTGAAGGACCACATGTCTGTGAGGCACATTATAGTTCCTAAAGCCATTGCCTATCTAATTGGGTCGGGGAGTCTCTTCCTGGGCATTTTTTAAAATGGAGTTCCTTCTCTACCATGCAGAAGGGCCAGGAGAAGGCGTGAGTCATTCTACTCACAGGGGACCAGGATAGCTGTCTTTGGGAAGTGGGGATCACAGTAATCCTTCCCTTCATTCTCCATGTAGGCCCTGCCTTAAGGAGGTTATCTCCAGGCAGGAGGATGCCCAGAAAGACCCCACATGACACCCTTTCACACATAAAGATCCCACTAATAGCTGACATTGGGTGGTACAAACTACATACTCTACTAAACACTTTATGCATCATGCATCTTATTTCATTTGATTTTCACTTACTCTTTAATCATTATCCCCGTTTACAGATTGGCAAGGCGAGGCAGAGAGAGGTTAAGCAGTTTGCCCAAGGTCACGTGGTCAGCAAATGGCAGCCCCAGAATTCGAACCCAGAAAGCTATACTCCAGAGCTCACATCTGTACCCATCAGACTGTGTGTCCCCTTCAGGCCAAAAGGGGCTTTCAGGGTTATGTAGCTGGGCTGCAGGCCCTCCACCACTGACCGCCCTTTCCCAGTCAGCTATGTCGTGGCCCATGTGGTTCCATGTTCTCCTAGGAGAAGAGCAGAGGAGACAGGCCAGATTCCCAGCTAGGGAGAAGGACCATGCTTGGGTTTTACAGGTCCCAAATCTCCATGCCTCTTCCTCCACTGCCACAGACACAGATAAGTGACGAGCGTGGGTCAGGAGCTGACTGCCACCCAAGCTCAGGGCCAAACCCACAAGCTCTCCAAGCCAGAGCAAAATGCAAATGTGGCTCTTTATCAATAAACACACACAAATGCATGCACAGAGCCGCCTCGTGACCCACCAGAGAGGGGATCCTCCCTGGCTACTCTGTGTGCCCCAGTGCGGATGCAGCTAATAATGCCTCCCGTAGCGTCCCCCTGATTGAAGCAGCCCCTGAGCAGCAGGGACACTTGCTTGATGAGTCACCAGAGCCCAGCCTTCAAGCGGCCTCCTGATGAGCCAGGCAGCAGCAGGAAGGGAGGTGAGAATTGACAAGAGCCACCTCCAGGCATCCGCAGAGGCCTAGTACAGCCTAGAGCTTGAAATGATGTTGGGGAGCCATCACCACCCTCATTGGGTGAGAGCGTGGGTACAGCCTGAAAGGTGCCTGGGACGAGGGCATCTCAGGTAGAGCCTTTCCTCACGCCTGATTCAACAGAAAGGAATCGGTGCTTATAGGCACTGGGACTGTGCTTTATGTGCGTGCTGTCTCCTTTTGTCCTCACAACATCCTGAGCAGGGGTCCTCATCTCATTTTACAGAGGGGTTCACTAGAGCTCAGCAGCAGTGGATCTTCCTTGGTGGGACAGTTCTAAGGGGCAGAGCTGGGATTTGAACCTGTGTCATTCTGGTTCCGAACCCTCTGTTCTTCTCATTATACCTTGCTGCCCATTTAGGCAAACCTAGTATTTGAAAAAAATGGATTTATATGATGAGTGAATATCAAGAAGAGTTTTTATTTGCTTCATACAATACTACTGCAGGATTACTTTAAATCAACTTTGTCCAACCCATGACCCACGGGCCATATGTGGCCCAGGATGGCTTTGAATGCAGCCCAAAGCAAATTCATAAACTTTCTTAGAACCTTATGAGATTTTTTTTTAAATTTTTTTTTTTAAAGCTCATCAGCTATCTTTAGTGTTAGTGTATTTTATGTGCGGCTGAAGACAGTTCTTCCAGTGTGGCCCAAGGAAGCCAAAAGATTGGACACCCCTGCTTTCTGTTTTTCGTTTTTTGTTTGTTTTGTTTCTGCAGACACGGTCTCATTCTGTCACCCAGGCTGGAGTGCAGTGGCACGATCTCGGCTTACCACAACCTCTGCCTCCCAGGTCTGAGTGATTCTCGTGCCTCAGCCTCCCGAGTAGCTGGGATTATAGGCATGCGCCACCACGCCCAGCTAATTTTTTGTGTGTTTTTAGTAGAGAGAGTGTTTCACCATGTTGGCCAGGTGGTCTAGAACTCCTGATCTCAAGTGATCCCCTTGCCTCTGCCTCCAAAAGTGCTGGGATTACAGGCGTCAGCCACTACACCTGGCTACACCCCCGCTTTAGGTAGTCCTTTTTCTTACTCCTTTAAGGTGATAGGATTTACAGAAATTCGCTAATAACTCATGGGTACAGCTACTTTGGTTGTCGCTTGTCTTGGAATGAGAGGTCTGGATGCTGGTAATCAAAGTGTGGTCCATGTACCAGCAGCCTTGGCAGCCCCTAGGAGCTGGTTAGGAATGCAGAGTCCCAGGACCCACCCTAGACCTACAGAGTCAGAATCTGCGTGCTGACAAATCCCCAGTGATTGGTGTGCACATTAAAGTCTGAGAAGCACCAGGCAAGGGCCACTGCTAATGGCAGATAATGTGGGAGTTGTGGGTCATAAATTGCCCAGCCATCATCATCAGAAGGAAGGGACTTGGGAATGAAGGGAGCATGGAGCCAGGCCAAATGGGGCCAAACCAGGCCTGGCATCTGGACCTCCAGGCCAGTCTGGTGCTCTTGGCACCACTCCATACTCCCTCTATGGTCAAACAGAGACCAGATTTCCGAAGATCTCCCAGAGGAAGCTCTCAGTGCCAGGGACTGCTCCTGCCCCTCACCATGCCCTACCCCTCTGGGTGCAGGCCTTGGAGCATTGCTTGCAGAAGACACGTGAGGCATGCATCTCTTGGGGTAAAGGGCTCGATTCTCCTGAGTGAGGTGCACGTGTCCTTGTCCCCAAGTCGGGACCTGCTGGGTCACTTAGAGGCACCAAGAGAGCCTTGGAACCTGAGCCTGAATCCCAGGTCCACCGCTGGTGATTCTGTAACCACAGGCGAGTGCCCTACCTGTCTGCACCAGTTTGCTCCTGTGGGAAATCAGAAGATTGAGGATGGCTGCCTTTTGCAGCTTATATAAAGCTCTGATTTGATACCTGGAGGTCTCGGCCTGTTCTGTTGTAGGGTATGTAATCGGGTAGCCTTGAAGGAATCAGCCCTTGATAACTTCAAGTTTCCCCCACTGGGCCTAAGCCAGGGGCCAGCAAATTTTCTGTAACGGGCCAGAGAGTCTCTGTCACATCTACTCAGCCCTGCCATTGTAGCACAAACACAGTCCAGGCAATATATAAATGAAGGGGCGTGGCTGTGTTCAAATAAAGCTTATTTACAAAAACTCATGGCAGCTGGGTTTGGCCTGCTGGCCACAGTTTGTTGACTCCTGGACTAAACTAATCTAGCTCAGAGCAGGCCCAGTCAGGGTGCTCCTTGTCTACAGGGGTCCAATGAAAGGCATTTAGCCAAATGGTCAGCCAGTTTCACTATCGAGCACACATTATTAGGGGCAGAGTAGAAAGGGGGTGCCCCAAACAGGCACAGAGTTTGGGGATAGCAGCCTGTGGAAAGTATCAGTGCCTTCATTCTTTGGGGGAGCCCCCAGGTGGGGAGTGACACAATGGTCAGAACAGGGTGCTGTCAACCAGGGAGGCCTTCCTGGTAGAGGGTGCCTCAAGTCCTCAGTGCTGAACCCCCTTCCACTTCCCAGCTTTGTGGCCTTGGGCAAGTTACTTCTGTGTTTCGGCTCTGTGGTCCCCCTTTCTGTAAAACAGGTTGTGGTAGTGCCTACCTCGGAGAGTGCTGTGACTTAAGACTTGTAAGGGGTTTGGAACAGAGCCAGGCCATGGCACGCTCTCTATCAGAGTGATAGATTTTTTCACCACTGTCATCATTGTCATCATTCTTAGAATTATTTTACTGAGCAAATAAAGAGTTAGCAGGTAAGGAGGTCCTCAGCAGATTATAAGTCAGTAAAATGCAAGTGGTGCAGGACCTGGGCAGGACTGGGTCCCGAGCCTACGGGGCAGGGATGGAGAGTATGAGGTGGGCACTCTCAGTGCCTCTGGGGATGGTCCTAGGAAAGGAGGTGGTGCACCTCCCAAAGCAGGAGGAACCAAGAGATGTGATTGTCTAGGTCCCAGAAAAGCTGAGTCCCACTCTTCACCTGACTCGTTCTTTAAGAAGGTTCCAGAAAAAGCAAAGCCTACTGAGATCTTAGGCCTGCTACCCTTCAGCCCAGGGCATACCTGGGGGATTGACTCGGAACAGGGGATTCTGGGGAAGGAAGGGCAGAAGGATAAGAAGGGAGGAGGGTCCTGAGCTGTCCTCTTGGACTCAGGGCTGCGGTGCTGTGACCAGCCCATCCATGGAGGCCAGCCCCAGGCTAGGGTCGGCTTCTGGGCCCTGCCACCTGGCAAGGTGCCCAGTGATTGGCTCACCCCCCACTCCTTCCAGCTGCTCCTCCTCAGCCCTGAAGACAGCTCAGTCGGGAACCAGCCCAAAAGTGGTGGGTGTATTTGTGTGTGGGGAGGGGGGCGGGTAATGTGGGTGGAATTAACTAGGCTTCTGTATTCACAATCCTATTTGTAGCATCATTCTCACTCGTAAGCTAATTTTAGCCATCCATTCTGCTTCTGTTGCCATTTATAAAATGAGAATGTCAAATGCAATATTAAACAAGCAGGATGAAGGCAAAAAAGGAAATGCCAGAGAGGCATTTAATAAATGAATCTGGTGTTTACGTGGGAGAGGGAGAGATCCTGCCCCCCACGTATCACACACGCAAGCGCGTGCACATGCTGTTTGTGTACAGGCTGTGTTAATGAGAGCAGAGTGATTAGTGTGTTGGGGGAGGCCGGGTGGTTCGGTGGTAAATGTTTGTTGCTCTTTAGGCAGAAGTAATTTGGCCTGCAGGGAGTGGCCTCCCAGTTGCGTGAGTGGTTCGCTTGCCCTTCATCTGTCCTCTGGCGATGTCAGTGTAGGCAGGGCCAGGGAGGGCAGTGGTCTGTCTCCTCAGTATCTCAGCACCCAGTGCCTCTGGGCTTTTCTGAACGTGCTGCCACCAGCGTCCCCGTACTCCACCCCCAGGGCGCAGGGTCATGAGAGGGGAGCATGGAGACCACTAGGAGGGGCTGCTCCCCCTTCTCTTCTGCCTCTTCCCCGCGCAGAAGGCAGGGCATGAACAGTCTGCGCCCGTATGCAGCTGCAGAGACCAAGCCCAGAGTAGCGTGGCTCTTGCCTGGACTCTTGCCAATTTCTCTTCTAGTTTCACTCTAGTTTCCCCAGGGCCTGGGAGTTCTGTCCCTGGTTCTTCCTTTGCCCTCTTCTTTCAGCTGCCTCTGCCTAGAAAAGAAGGCTCAAGCCATACCTTTTATTTTCTCCCTCTTTTAAATAAATGAAGTTAGGCCCCACGTAGGGCCTCTGGCCCAGCCCATCGTGCCCTGGGGTAAGCACTCCTCCAGCTTTGTGGCAGAACCTGAGCACCTGCTGGAGGCTGAGGTTTCTTTCCACTTTGAAATGCCCTTGCAGGTTCCCAGAAATGAAAAGGAGGACAGCTGCTGCTGCCACCATCAGCTTTTTCCCCAAATAGTGCGGCCTGGGAAGCTCTCTTTGCACATCCTGCTGATGAAAGCAGGGAGATGGGACCTACCTGGCCGACAGGTGCAGGGAGGGTTAGGGAGAAAAGCAATG
This sequence comes from Gorilla gorilla gorilla, assembly GCF_029281585.2. Classification (NCBI taxonomy): domain Eukaryota; kingdom Metazoa; phylum Chordata; class Mammalia; order Primates; family Hominidae; genus Gorilla; species Gorilla gorilla. Next base: position 34,451,195 of record NC_073228.2, on the reverse strand, counting down.
ACTATGTGCTAAGAATCTGCTGTGCTGGGGAGGCTGCTCCTCTCTCTCTTCCTCTTCACTCCCCATTCTGGGATTTCAGTGAACACAGATGTGACCTGACTTCATCACCTTCAAAGGCACTCACCTAGGCTCCATGTGGAGAGGGCAAGGTGTGACTCAACCAACTTTATCCAGTGCAAGCACTTTATAGGATTAGCTCCGAGAGCCCTATGGGGTAGGCACAGCTGTCACTGTTTTAGAGATGAGAAAATTGAGGTGCAAAGAAGTTAGTCAGCTGGTCTCAGCTCAGCGGGCAAGTGGAACAGAGATTTAAAGCCAGGAGCCTTAGCCCCAGGCTAGACTGCCGTATAACAGACTAGGAGGCACCCACTCGCAGATCTGGGCAGGGTGGGGGCTGCAGTTATTGGGGTACATCTCAGGCGATATTGGGGACTAGCTCCTCTCTACCCATTGCCCAGATTCTGAGGACCTCTGAGGGAAGAGCCACATCTCAGCCACATTCATTTCTGTGTCCACACCCAGCCGCTGCTTGGTAAATAGTAGATGCTTAATGTTTATTTTTGGTTTATGACCTATTTTACTTTGCCATCACTGATTGTAATAAAACACTGAGCAGAGGAAACAATGGATGAAATTAATTCTGGAAGTGGTAAGGAGATCAGCTGTGGAAGCTAGCATTGGGAAAGGCTTTGTGAACTAGACCCAGATAGGCCTTGAGGGTTGGGTGGAGAGTGTGGGGAAGGGCTGTGTGAGGTGGGGTGATGGGGTGGCTGGCAGCCAGAGACCCAGAGGAGGGAGCAGGGGTTTTGAAGCTGGGGGTCTATGATTGAATTCTGACTGTGCTTTGTGACCTTGGGCAAGTCATTCCTTAGAACCTCTGTGTCCTTTTCTGCTGTAACTACGAGGCGGGTAAGGCCATCGCACAGAGGAAATGAGGCTCCATGCAATGAGGGAGTTGACAACCATGGACATTCTTTGAGGACTTCTGTGTGCCAGGCACTGTGCTTTATATCCATTATGTGTATATGTTATGTAATATATGAAAATTACAAGGATGTTGTGGCTGTGCCTAGTTATGGATAGCACTCAATAAACAGTGTGTGCCTTCCTCCCCAGAGTAACCCTCCTGAGTCAAGATTATAAATCTAATAGGTCTCTCAGTGCCTTTTGCAAACAGGTCTGGGCCATTTATAACATGCATGTGTCCTGGAAGGTAGACATTCCTGCTGCCTGCCTTTCCCTATGGAAGCTGGCAGCTCCATTTCCGTTTGCACAGTAACCCCTTCCTCTGTAGACTGCATGGGCAGGTCCCACATCCATGAGGACCTTTTTGCGTAGAACAAGAAAAGTTATCATTTACAAGTAGATCCCCTGGTGCTTGGCCACACGCTGGTCCCTGTCCACAAGGACAGTGCCTGATTATGATGTCTGAGAAGGGAGGAGGGAGGGTCTCTTCCGCTCACTTTCCAGTATCCACAGTGACCAGCTGGGAAGCCTCTCTGTGTTAGGCCGTTCTTGTGTTGCTATAAAGAAATACCTGAGACTGGGTAATTAATTTAAAAAAGAAGTTTAGTTGGCTTACAGTTCAGCAGGTTGTACAGGCATGGTGCCAACATCGCTAGGCTTCTTTGGAGGGGGCTCAGGGAGCTTTTACTCATGGAGGAAGGCAAAGTAGGAACAGGCACGTCGCTTGGTGAAAGCAGGTGCAAGCAAGTGAGAGAGTGCAGGGAGGTGCCACACATTTTTAAGCAACTCCAAGTAAGAGCTCACTCATCACCAAGCAGGTGGCCCAAACCATTCACAAGGGATCCACCCCCATGAATCAGAGGCTTCCCACCAGGCCCCACCTCCAACACTGGGGAGTACATTTCAACATGAGATTTGGGCGGAGACAAATATCCCAACTATGTGACTACCTGAGTTTGCAAAGGGCAGAAGGGCTTGTACCAGTGAGGGAAAAGGACTGCAGAGTGATTAGGGACCCTTCCCCTGCCAGATTGAAGGACTAGGGCTTCCCAGCACAGCTGCCAGGATTTACAGGGGTGCAATTGCTGCCTCACCAACCCCCTAGCCCCTTATTGGCTTCTTAAGGCCTTGCCCTCACCTGGCCACATACTCACGCTAGTCAGGAATCCATCTTGGCCTCTGGCCCTGGGCAAGAAGAGCAACAAGATGGAATTGAAACCCTGGAGCAGATGTTAGAACTGAGTAGAGGTGACCTGGCTCTCTGAAGCTCACGCAGGAGTGATGGTGACACACCCATCTCAAGTGGGAGCTGCACATGGAGGGCAGCCGAGGTTCCTGCGTTTCTCTCCCCGGGCCACTCCACCTCCCCTAGGTGGGTTCCACCCCCTCTCCTTGTTACATCATAGCCTCTTTCTCCAACGCATTCAACAGCTCTCTCTCAGCAGTGCCAGCTTCCTGGGTGTAAGGCCTGAGCCGTCGCTTGGCCCTGTCCTCAGAGGCCCCCACGCTGGTCTAATGCTCTGCTCTTTGTTGCCGTCTTGCAAATCCTAGTCATTGTTGGTCAAAGGACCCCTTGTCGTCTTTTTGTCGTGGGCCCCGTTCGTTCTGCTGTGAGGCTGACTCAGGGCCAGGTGCCGTGCAGGTACACAGTAGGAGAGTTGAACTCTGATCAAGGGCTTGTTTTGTGTTTATCTTCCTTGCTTTGCAAGTTCCTTGAGGGTGGGTCTCCCCGAATCTTGATTATAAACCTGCAAGAGCCTTACAAAATGTCCTGCTTTTTGTGGGGTCTCCAGAAAGGCTTGTGATTGGCAGAGGGGGCAGGAGAGCAGTGACCAGGAAGAAAAAAGGCTGTGGCCACTGGATGGCAAAGGAGGGCTGTGCAGGGAGGTGTGTGTGACATGTGGTCTCTGGAGGCCAAGCTCACCCCTCCTGCCTCAGTAGCAAGATGTGTGTAGCTGTCAGGCTCTAGGCAAGACACTTTACACTTGAGTAGCATCTCCCCTCCTCTTCACCATCTCCCTGGGCAGGGCTCAGGGCCTAATGGCCGGAGGTGAGGATCTTCAGAGAAACAATGTTGGCCTCAAACCCACCAGAACCTGGCTGGGGAAGAGGTCAAGCTGATCAGGCGCAAGACCAGGTCAGGCCTCTTATGTCTGTTAGGAAACGCCACAGAAGGACAGATACCCACCCTAGAAGCTGCAGGACCTCCTCTGCTCCTGAGCCCTTTCCTCCCTCTGCTCCCCTCCAATTTCTGTTAGCCAGACAGTCAGACGGTCAAGGTTGATACCTGAGCACTGGGGAATTTTATCCATTGAAATAGGCCTCTCCCGCTGGAGGACTAAACAGTCTCAGACACGACCTGTTTGGAGTGAGAAATGAAACTGCAAACACTGGCCTCTTCAGGCCAAACAGGCTTTCCTTGTCCTGGATGGTACATCAAGGCCACAGGTCCAGGGCTTGGATTTCCCTCTGGGCCCCAAGGCCGCGTGCTGACTGGGTTCTTTTGTACAGAGACCAGGGAAAAACAAAAGCCCTTTACTTCCCAAAGCTTGGCATACTCCTCAGACTGCCAGCCACCGTCCCCAATGATGCCAGGGCAGCGAGCTTACCTTTGCAAGGGCTTCAGATCCACTGGGGAGGAGTGGCCACTCATAGTAGCTGCAGGGAAGCTGTTCTTGCAGAAGCTCCAGCACCTCCTCTGAAAGCCAGTGCTAAGCATTCCCCGCTAGGGAGAGGGTGTAACGCAGGGCCACAGCACCCACTCTCCTGGCTTGGGCTGGGGCTATAGGCAGATTGGGATTAACATCCCAGCCCTGCACACAGGTACTGGGTCTGGACCACAGGTTAGATGTCTGAGTCTGAGCCTCAGTTTCCTGCTCTGTGGGACGGATATATAGCTATAAAGGTCATTATCGGGTCCGCTGGCAAAACAAGCATATGGAAGGTAAAGTATTGTATTAATGTTAAACGTACTGAGACTGATAACTGTGCTATGATTACGTAAGAAAATGCCCTCGTGTTTAGGAAATGCACACCAACTTACTTTCAAATGAAAAAAAAATCCTGGCCAGGTGCAGTGGCTCACGTCTGTAATCCCAGCACTTCGGGAGGCTGAGGCGGGCAGATCACGAGGTCAGGAGTTCGAGACCAGCCTGGCCAATGTGGTGAAACCCCTGTCTCTACTAAAAATACAAAAATTAGCAGGGCGTGGTGGCGTGCACCTATAGTCCCAGCTACTCGGGAGACTGAGGCAGGAGAATCACTTGAACCCGGGAGACGGAGGTTGCAGTGAGCTGAGGTCACGCCACTGCACTCCAGCCTGAGCGACACAGCAAGACTCCGTCTAAAAAAAAAAAAATTCTACATATAGATATAGAGGGCTCAGGAGTGTGTGCAAATGATAAGGCAAAAGTAACAAAATGTTAGCAGTAGGTGAATTCTGGTAAAGGATACTCTCCTTGCAACTTTTCTGTAAATTTGAAATGATTCCTGAGTAAGAAGTTAGAAACTGCAAACCTCCTTGCTGAGTTGCTGTGGATGCTGATGGGAGGAGGCACCCAACCCAGTGGGCAGCAAGGACAAGAGTGTTAGTGACCACAGGGGCCACACTCCCATCAGGCCTTCGTTTTGTTCTCTAAAGGAACATGCTACTGCCCTAGGCGTCCAGGGACTAGGTGTCCAGGGGTTAGGTCATTATTCTGAACCCATTACCATGGGGACTATGAGGAAGCCACACCCTCTCTTCTAAGGCCAGTTTGTCGAACAAAGCAGCATATTGGGAGAAGAAAATTTCAAAACAAATCCCATCAATTTTGTTGGGGTGGGGGGTGTTGGCACATCCCTGGTATTGGGAGTGTTTTGTGGCATTGCCAGCTGTGCACTTTGAAAACAGAGACCTGGCCTTTCTGGTATGAGCAGTTGGTCATCAGTGGCCTCTGAGGCTTCTTACAAGTGCTCAGTCAGATGGAACATCTCACTGCATTTCTTGCCCCTTGAATAGACCGCTCTGGTCAGTTGCTGTTTGAAACAGTAGCAGCAGTAGCAGCAGCCACTGTGAGAAGCTGTTGGTGCAGGAGACTCAAGGACTGAGACTGGGAGGTGGGCCTTTCTCAAGGGGAAGTCTTAGGAGGTGGGGCCAAAATACCTGCAGCAAGAGGCCTGGTCCCCATGAGCACCACATTTGTTTTGTTTTAGAGGACCATGGGGAGCCAGGCAGGCCTGTGTGGGGCTACAGTGGGAAGGGAGTCCCCGTGCCCTGCCCTCTGCCCTGTGGTGAGAGCAGCCCTAGGACCCAGCCAGCCAAGAGCCAGAGTGTGAGGAGTGCCTCCTGCTGCTGCCCTGTCAGCTCACTGCCCTTCACCGACCACATGTGGTTGTTGGTCTCCAAAGATTATCCCTAGAGCCCCCTCCCACACGGACTCTAGGCTGGCCCAGTGTCACCAGTAGAATGTGTGGGAGGGAACACTGTGAGTCCCAAGGCTAGGTTAGAAGAAGCCTTGCAGCTTCTGCCTGAGTCTGTTGGAATGCTTGTGCTTGGGACACTTCCTCTTGGGACTTAGCCACCATATTGTGACAAGACCAGGCGCCATGGAGAAGCCATGGTGGACGCCCCATCAGCAGGCCCAGCCAAACCAGTGTGGCTGCCTGCCATGTGAGCGAGGAGCCATCTTGGGCCTCCAGCCTCGTTGAGGCCTCCTCTGGCCTCAGCCCCAGTCACCACCTGACCACAGCGCCATGAGACCACCAGCAAGAGCCCAGCTGAGCCAGTCACCCCACAGAACCCTGAGGAAGGATGATTAAATTGTTGCTCAAAGCCACTAAGTTTGGAGGCAGTTTGTTGCTCAGCAGTAGATACCTGGAACAGAGCATGTGACCAGATAGCCTAAGTACATGACTAGAACCGAAAAGATAGACCACTTTTTACCCTTTTTGGGTTCTGACTGTCACCCGGGTTGTTCATGCCAAGCTCTCTGGCTTATGCAGGGCCTGGGGGAGGACAGCAGGGGAAGGTGACCCGATGTGGGCTAACTCAAGACGCTCGAGAGGCTAACAAGTGCAGAAGCAGCGAGGGGCAGGTTGATGTGTGAGTACTTGCATTCATCTTAGGAGAACAAGACAGTCAGAGCCTCTTCTTTTTCAATACAATGAGAGCTCTCAGAGAGGTAGAGGCTTTCCTTATTTATCTTTGGGTCCCCAAAGCCTAGCACTTGCCTGGCGTGTTGAGTTCCTCCGCATCTGCGTCACTGAATTAAGTGGCTGAGTCTCGGGGGTGGAGGGGACTGGACAGGCTTCCTGGTCCTGAGAAGTCTTTCAAGAGGCCTTCAGGGCAGGCAGGCCAGGTTCCCTGCTGTTAACTGTTACCTGCTGCCTTCCCCTGTCGTTCAGATGCCCAGGACAGGCCAGGGTCCCCTGGAGAGTGTATGTGCCATGGCCCCTGGCCTTGGGGAACACTCACCGTTGACCCAGCAGGTGGTTGACACTCAGACAGTCATTGCTGCCCAAACCACCAGCAGCAAAGACAGAGCAGAATTAAACAGAGCTGTCAGCCCTGTTCAGTGAGAGGAAGAGTAGGTGGGTTTGTTTAAAACACTCCCATTACAGTCAGTTAACCTTTATGTTCCCTAAATGAAAATTGTATAAACCTGAGATTTGCGTTGATCGGGTTGCCTAGGAACAGGCAGCAGGTTTTCATAAGACAATGCAGCAGATTGTCACCGATAGGGCTATTAGGAAGTGAGCTGGTTAGCGGTATTATTCCCCTTGCTGGTGTTGGCTTTGGGTAATTATCTGTCTGCCTGTGCGAGACACGCCCATCTTCCTAGGCTTGGGGCAGGTTCATGCAAATGAGATTTCTCAGCCTGCTCTTCTGGAGTCCTGAAGCCAGTTTTCACCCCTGGGCTTAGGAGAGAAACCTAAAAGAGCCAATTTGGATGAGTTTGTTGTTTTCAATCACCTTTCCCCCCTACCTGCAATGACAATATTCTAATAGCCCTATCAGTGACAGTCTATTGCATTATCTTACAAAAACCTGCTCCCTGTTGCTTAGCAGAAAGCTTAGAAAATAACTAGCAAAATGCCCAATTAAAATTTAAAAACAGTGATTCTAAGACAACTTTAGTATGTCTTTTCAGTATTTTTCCCTATATGATATATGCACTTGTTTATTTTTCAAAAAGTCAGTGACATTTGCTGTTTTCCCACTTGCAGTTAAAGAAACCCATCATCCTGGTTTGCCTGGGACTGAGGGGTTTCCCAGTACCAGTGCATGATTATTATCAACACACTTTTTCATAGCTGCATAGCATTCAATCAGTGTGGATAAACCAAACTCAGCTAATTCCCTGTTCTTCTATATTTTAGGTATTTCCTTTTATTAAAAAAAAAAAATTCTAATTCCGGTAGGGCAAATTCCTAGAGGTAAGATTACTAGGTGTATGTATAAATTTATGGCTTTTGATGTAGTGTCTGGTTGCCCTCCAGAAAAATACGTGCCAATTTCCACCCCTCCACACTATACCCTCAGAAACCCTTACATCAAACGATGCTTTCATCACTGTCAATCTGTGGGCAAAAAATATGCTTCATCTTGGGGAATGTGTTCTTTATTAGCTGTCTGTGAATTGTCTACTCCTGTCTTTTACCCATGTCTCTTTTGGGATGCTCATCTCTTTTAATCTATAGAACTCTGTATTAAGCATATTAGTCATGAATGTTGAACCATTTTGTCCACTTTTTAAGGCATTTGTGGTTATTCTTGAAGGAGCAAGAGTAATACCTGTTGTCTGGTGTCTTTGAAGAAAGGTGACTTATATCTTAGATAATTATAGCATCCCCCTAACCTTGAGCACTAAAATATTTTTTGATTGAAGTATTTGGGATGCGAGTATCTCCAAAATGGATAACCCATAGAGGTTCCTTTTTTATTTTCGTTTTATTTATTTTTTTTATTTTTTGAGATAGAGTCTCGCTCTGTCGCCCAGGCTGGAGTACAGTGGTGCGATCTCGGCTCACTACACCCTCCACCTCCCGGGTTCAAGTGATTCTTCTGCCTCAGCCTCCCAAGTAGCTAGGATTACAGGAGCATGCCACCACACCTGGCTAATGTTTTGATATTTTTAGTAGAGACAGGGTTTTGCCACGATAGCCAGGCTGGTCTCGAACTCCTGGACTCAAGCAGTCTGCCTGCCTGCCTTAGCCTCCCAAAGTGTTGGGATTACAGGTGTGAGCCACTGCGTCCGGCCTAGAGGTCTCTGTTTAAACAATGTATATTGCACACAGTTTAACTTGTTCTTGATATCTCAGGCACACCTGTGAACAATAGTAATCTTCTGTGTTACAGTGATACCTCAGCAGCTGTTGAACTATGTAGAGCTTTTGCTCCTATACCATATGGCCCAGACTGCTCTTTAAATAAAATACCTGTTTCTTGTCTTTTCTCCGTCACTATCAGGCGGTCATGCTGTTTCTTTTGGCTGTTAAAAGCATCCGTGCCTTACCCTGCAACATCCCATCTTCATCAGCAGTGGGATTGATTACTGGCTAACAATGCTTGTTAAATTTCTCTGGAAACAAAAAGCAAATAAGTGCTAATAAGCACAGGCCTAAGGCGCTCTGGTAAAACAGTGAAGGAGCTTCTGAGGGCCACAGTTTTACTCATTCCCTGAGGTTTATAGTTCGCATAGTTAAGGTTATTAAGTAAGTGACCTCTGGGTATACAAGCAGATTAGCATGAAGAAATTTTAGAGTCAGAAGGGAAACAGAAAGGGGAGATTAGCAACCACTTGAAAATGTAGCTGCAAATGAGAAACTAGTAATCCAGATGAACAGAATCAGTGTTTAATCTTATTACTTCCCTCAGGAGTCTGGTGGTGGTGTAGGTTTTGTGGAAATGCGGCATTGCTGACCTAGAAATTCTAAAGATCTGGTTTGTAGGCCTGAACCTGTTGGGGAGGGCTTTCAGCATGTTGCACAAGAATTTTTGTTTGTTTGTTTGTTTTGTTTAAGACAGGGTCTCGCTGTGTCACCCAGGCTGGAGTGCAGTGGCGTGATCATGGCTCACTGCAGCCTTGACCTCCCAGACTCAGGTGATCCCCCTACCTCAGCCTCCCAGGTAGCTGGGACTACAGGTGTGTGCCACCACACCTGCCTAGTTTTTTGTATTTTTTTAGTACAGACGGGGTTTCACCATGTTGCCAGGCTGATCTGAAACGCCTGGGCTCAAGCTGATTCACCTGCCTCCACCTCCCACAGTGCTGGGATTACAACATGATCCCCCACGCCCAGCCAACACAAAACTTCTGTGCTCTGTTTTCTCATCTGTGAACTGGAGCTAAGGCTAAGTGGTCTGTCTGTTTAATAAGAGTCTGAATCAGATGGCCTGGCATGAAGAGTCACTGGCCTGAGAGAATGTCAGGGGCATTTGTAAATGTGTAAAGGGCTGAAAAATCCTGAGGGATTATTATTATTGCTATTGTTATTATTCACAGACACATCCAACAGCCATTGTCTGCCTCCTTATCTGTCATGCTTTCTGCAGGAGCGTCAGCCTGAGCTTCAATCTGTGTGTATATCTTCAGCTTACGTCCTTGCCGCCCCTCCAGAACCCAGTTTCATCCTTGTAGGTTTTTCCGAAGCAGGATTTGCACAAGTGGTGTGTTTTCTTAAGTATTTATTTTGCAGGCCATTTACTCGGCATGGCTATTTTTACAGTGGGTAAGGAGCAAGGCTAAAAATAACTTAGCTCATAACCAGACAGGTTCTGCATTTGACATTTACGTGGAATTCATTTGCATCTCATTTGTTCGCCTTTCTGTTTAACAGGTAGAATGTAAGAAAGCTCAGCCGAAAGAAGTCATGTTCCCACCTGGGACAAGAGGCCGGGCCCGGGGACTGCCTTACACCATGGACGCGTTCATGCTTGGCATGGGGATGCTGGGTGAGTCTGGACAGGACCGCAGATCACCATGGACTGGGAGGGCTATGGAGGCCTCTACTCCCAATTGGGTCACCTACCAGTGGGGCAAACTGCTTCACCTTTCTAAGCCTCAGTTTCCTTGTCTGTAGATGAGTATGATAATTCCCCGTTCCAAGACAGTTGTGATGATTAAGTGTGGGTGTGTGTGTGTGCATGTGTGTGTGTGTGTGTGTGTGTGTATTTGTATTTATAATCTTGCCCCATGCCTGGCTTATAGGATGTGTTAGACTATTTTCTCTCTTTTCCATCTCCTTCCTCAAAAGAAGGAAAAGTCCCCCTCTATCTGCCTTAGCCCTCTCATCTGAGTGGGAGTTCTTAAGATATAAGGACTCCTGGCTGACTTGACTTGTGTGGGCTAAGGCTACATTTTCTAAAACTTGGGAGAGGAGGGAAGTGGCAAGGGTGGGCGATAATCCTGTCTATTTAAATGATTAACATTTTTCTCTTGGGATATCAAAATTTGCATTTAAATGGATGTTTTAAATAGCCTCTTTTACTCTTTATTTGCCAAAAAAAAAAAAAAAAAAGATGAAAGACAAAGTGTGTTTGTTCTGACTAAAAATGATTTCTCCTGGCTTTTAGAGAAATTGAGTTGCATATTATGCCCCTTTCCTTAAAGGTATCTCTGTCCGTCCTGCGTAGATAATTGAAAATCTTACCGCTTAAATGGCATGAAAGATGGAGAAAGCAGTGGAGATGCGTAATGGTGTAGGTCGCAACAATAATTAGAAATTTAAAGGCGAGAGAACGGTATTTTAGTGCAAGTTATTGTGTGTCAGGAAAATACTAATTAAATGGGATAAATGGTAGTTAATGGTAAAATTCCATTCAGGCACATGAGCTGTCTAGTGTTAATGGATTTTCATTTGGTTTGGCTAAGAGTCCCACTTCTACATTGTTTGATAAGCCCTTTCTATATTTTCAGATTTGCTGCTGTTTAAATCACTTCTGGCTTAATTTTAAATTTATAAAACATTTTGTGGTCTGACAAAGAATTGTATCTACTTGTCTGAGGAAATAACAAGGGCAGGTAAAACTATTTTGAGGAACTTTATGAAATAGAAAAAGATGCCAGGAGAATATTAAAAATGGCCATGATGTTAATTCTCCTCATATGAATTTTTTAGGCTTAACAGAGTTTCAAAGAGAAATCCTATTGTAATTTTTTTAAATTGGCCAGATGTTTCTAAAACTTATCCCTGGAAGAAGAAACAAGTGAGAATAAATGAGAAAATGTTTTTAAAAGGAGGAATGAGAAAAGACCAACAGTGAGAATGTAACACAAAGCTACAGTAACTAAAACAGTATGGTATATGGGAATGCACCAGTTGATAGAAAAGGGTAGAGTCTAAACTAAATATATCTATATATAAGAGTGTGATTTTAAAAATCAGTGATAATTATTTCCTGGTTCACTACAAGATAATTCCTTAGCTCCTCCTTTAAAAAAATAATTTTTATTAGGTCTTTATGTTTTATATCAAAAGAAACTCTAAGCTGGTAGTTTTAAATGATGAAATCAAACCTGAAAGAAGGAGAGTTGAGCTGAGTGCAGTGGTGCTCGCCTGTAATCGGGAGGCTTAAGCACGAGGATCGCTTGAGGCCAGGAGTTTATGAGCCAGCCTGGGCAACATAGCAAGACCCCCTCTCTACAAAAAATAATAAACATTAGGCTGGGCATGATGGCTCATGCCTGTAATCCCAGCAATTTGGGAGGCCGAGGCAGATGGATCACCTGAGGTCAGGAGTTCAAGACCAGCGCGGGCAACATGGTGAAACCCTGTCTCTACTAAAAATACAGAAATCAGCTGGGCACTGCAGCAAGTGCCCGTAATCCCAGCTACTTGGGAAGCTGAAGCAGGAGAATCGCTTGAACCCAGGAGGCAGAGGTTGCAGTGAGCCAAGATTGTGCCACTGCACTGCAGCCTGGGTGACAGAGTGAGACTCTGTCTCAAAATAATAATAATAATAATAATAAGAGTGAGACTCTGTCTCAAAATAATAATAATAATAATAAACATTAGTGGGGTGTGGTGGCGTGCACCTATGGCCTCAGCTACCCAGGAGGCTGGTGCGGGAGGAAAGCTTGAGCCCAGGAACTCTGGGCTGTGCAGATTTGGTGTCCCCACTAAATTTGGCATCAATATGGTGACCTCCTAGGAGTGGAGGAACATCAGGTTGCCTAAGGAGGGTGAACAGGACCAGGTTGGAAATGAAGCAGCACAAAACTCTGTGCTGATCAGAGTGGGATCGTGCCTGTGAGTACCCACTGCACCACAGCCGGGGCAGCATAGAGCATAGCAAGACCTGTTTCTGAAAAAATATAAAATAAGAAAGAGTTGGGGGCCAGGCCGGTGGCTCATGCCCATAATCCTAGCACTTTGGGAAGCCGAGGCAGGAGGATTGCCTGAGCCCAGGAGTTCAAGACCAGCCTGAGCAAAATGGTAAGACCCTGTCTCTCTCTCTTTTTTTTCTTGAGATGGAGTCTAGCTCTGTCGCCAGGCTGGAGTGCCGTGGCGCGATCTCAGCTCACTGCAACCTCCGCCTCCTGGGTTCAAGCAATTCTCCTGCCTCAGCCTCCCGAGTAGCTGGGATTACAGGCGTGCGCCACCACACCCAGCTAATTTTTGTATTTTTAGTAGAGACGGGATTTCACCATGTTGGCCAGGATGGTCTCGATCTCTTGACCTTGTGATCCGCCCGCCTCAGCCTCCCAAAGTGCTGGGATTACAGGCGTGAGCCACTGCGCCCAGCGATGCTGTCTCTTAAAAAAATAAATAAATAAAAGCAAAATAAAAATAAGAAAGAGTTGAGCCTATTACCACCTACTGGGTTTTAGAGTCTTGAATTTAAAATGAGCATAAAGGCCCTACAGCATAAAATGGAAGACCTTCAGGATCCAACTTCAGGAAATTTCCCACCTTTCTGAGTCTAACTTGGTACCCTCTGCATGCTGGGAAGAAGGAACTGGTTTTCATCTGGGAGAAGCAAAGGTGTGAAGCGGAGCCAGCTCAGCTCCTGTCAGTTGACAAAGAGCAAAGAGTGCTCAGCCTCCCAGACTCCGAGCAAAGGCTCAGGCCCACATCTCCATAATCACCCAAGCAGGGATCCCTGAACAGAAGGGTACCTAACATTTCATCATGGGAACACAGGTAGGGAGGCGGGGCAGGAGGCATGGGTCAAGAGCACCTGCTGCGTGACCAGCCCTGGGTAGCCTTGGGACACAGTGCTTCACAAGCAGATGTGCTTCCTGCCCTCAGCGAGCTTGTGGTCTATACAGAGAGCCTGATGCGTAACATGAATTGCACAGATGCCTGATGATCATCATAGAGTCTGGGGGTGGTTGGAGAGCACGTCATGAGGAGTGGAAGCCAGTCTTAGGAATCAGGGAAGTGGCATTTCAGCAGAAATGAGAAGGATGAGTAAGGCAGGGGCCTTCCATTCGGAATAAACAGGCTTGGAACACGAGGACCCTACTGTGGGACCTTGAGAGCCAACGAGCCTGGCCTCGTGTGTGTGGGAAGGTGGGGAGAGGCAGGCCCAGGGGCTCCAGGGTTGGCTTTGCCTGCAGCTTGTGGGCAGACCCGAGTGGCCCCTTCCTGAGAGCACCTACTGAGGTGGTAGGAGACAGCACTGGTCCCTGCGCTTATCTGGACAGCATCTGAACAGCGCCTGCTCGCTGGGGGATGGATATGTGATGCCTGCCAGGAGCTTACTCATCTGCCCAGCTCTTCCCCCGTCTACTCACAGTTCAAGTTATGACTTCCCCAAGCCACGGTAAAGAAGGGGCTGTTAGGTAAAGATGTTGTTGCAGTTCAGAGCCTATTGTTCTTGAGTTATAACCTCCACAGCCCCACCCTGCTGCTGAAGGCCTTTGCCTTTTGCCTGCTGTAGCTGTGGTTGTGCCTAACCCCAGACCCTATCCAGCCCAACCCCAGGTCACAGAGGCACTAGTCTTCTTCTAACCAAGTAGAGAACCCTTTGGATGGAATGGATGGGGTCAGCCCTAGCCAGAGCAGGGCTCCAGCAAGGGAGGCCATGTGGTCCAGAGACAAGAGCTTGGGACTTCAGAATCAGCAGACCTGGACTCTTCACTCTATCAGCTGTGTGATTTGGGGCAAGTGGCTTAGCCTCTCTGTTTTTCATTTATCCTACCCATGGGGTAATAATCTTACTTCATGGGGTTGTTCAGGGATAAATGAAACTGTATCTTGCCTGGTAAATGCTGTATTTAGTCTAATCTGAGATGCCATGGCTAGTAAGATGTATGTTCATGTACTCTTCAGAAAGAAAAAATATGCTATTAATTAAACCGCATAATGCTTTCTTATCACATTGGCTGCAAGATAGATCCCACTTTCAGAGAAGTTACAGTGTGGAAAAGATGTGTGTCTTCAAATCAACAAGGTATCGTAGCATGTACTCAAGCTGGGAGTTGTTATTAACAAGGCAGTAGGAAGCCCTACCACTTGGACTTCCTTACCACCCAAGGCTGAGAACCTAGCTAGACTCACGAATGTGACCTGTGCTTTGGCAACTGCGGCCTCTTTCTCCTTGTGGACTCCCAGCCCAAGGAGTTTGGATTATTCTTGAGTAGCCACCTTCTGACAAAGATCTGTGTGCTGGATTCTAGGCCTCATCAGCCCTGGGCCCTCCTGAATTTCCCAGTGACTGTGATGAGGCCATCCATATGCACTGAGCAGGGTCTCCTAAGATGTCCCAAAATGTGTCCTTCAGCCAGGAACCAGCTCAGCCAGAGGTCCAGGCAGAAGGGATGAATCAGATACAGTGTCAAGTTGTATCTGAGGAGATACAGGCCTCCCCAGCCATCACAGAGCCTCCTTCTGAGCCCTCTGTAATGCACCCACTGGGAACTCCCTGGGCTGCCCTCTGTTTTGCCCATTGGCCCAGCTTGGCCCTCTGGGTCTATGGACTCTCTAAGCGAGGAGACTGCCATTTGCTGTGCTGTGATGGAAGCCCTTGACTCTGTCATCAAAGACTGTTTCTCTTTCTTCTTGCTTCTTCCCTCGAAAGTGGTAGTGTAGCGTCAGGCAGAGTCAAATCTTTTGGTAGGATGGCCTGACATGACCCCATCAGTTACATGGGTCACCATCTCCACCGAGCACTATGCCTGCATATTAGTCCTGGAAGCACTACCATCCTCACCAACAGCAATCTGGCTGATGAACTTGACTCATGCAGAAAAACATTTTCTTAAAGTTAACTAACCAATGAAATTAGATGAGGTTTCCATGATTTAAACTTTTATTATTGAAAGAGTGGAAAAATAAATAGCACTTCTAGGGATTTTTTAGAAGTGAGACTATAAACCATTAAAACATTAAAATTCATTCATTCAACAAATATTTATTAACTGAGTACCTACTAAGTGCCAGGCACTGTTCTGGATGCTGAAAATGCAGCAGAAAACTAAGTCTCTGACTTCAGGGAGCTGACATTCTAGTGAGGAGTCTGAGACAACCAGCACACTGGTCTGTAAATGACTCGAACACTGTGGAACTAATTTTTAAATATCATTTAAGATTTTCTCCATACTCTGGGTGGTCTCTTCAGAGGGAGGCTGATAAGCATATAGTTGCACAGTTATTCTATCTTGATCTCTGTTGATATGGCTGCAGACATCCTTGGGGAAAACCTACACCTGTTTTGGTTTTAGCTTTTACAGCGTTTGACAGAATCACAGAATAATCAACCCAATGGGAATTCCTTAAAAGGAATGTAGAAGAGAAGAGGAGGGGTTATCCTTAGGCCAGGTCTCCCAACAAAACCAGAGTCACCTAAGACTCTTAGGAAAGGTCTTTTGCAGGCCAGTGCAGTGGCTCATGCCTATAATCCCAGGAGGCCGAGGCGGGCAGATCACCTGAGGTCAGGAGTTAGAGACTAGCCTGGCCAACATAGTGAAAACTCCATCTCTACTAAAAATACAAAAATTAACAGGGCATGGTGGCGCATGCCTGTAGTCCTAGCTACTCGGGAGGCTGAGGCAGAAGAATCACTTGAACCCGGGAGGCTGAGGTTGCAGTGAGCCAAGATCACACCACTGCACTCCAGCCTGGGTGACAGTGCAAGATTCCATCTCAAAAACAAACAAACAAAAAAACAGAAATGGTCTTGTGCAGCCCCTCAGACTTTGTGGCACTGCCTTGCGGCACCAAGAAGTGCCCACAGTTATCCAGCTCAATGTGACAGAATCTCTTTCATTTTTCTTAATGAAGGTGAACTTAAAAGCAAACACATGATGATTGTTGATGTATTTTATTTCTCTGAGCCTTCTCTGCCACATAATCCCACTGCCTTTAACTTTCTTGGCCTCGTTGGGCACATGCTGTTTATTTAACATGCTGATACGAGTGTTAGAGAAATAGCACATTGCTGAGCCCTCAAAGAAAAGCTTCACCCTAGCAGGCCCAGAAACGAAGAGATGCTGGTGATCAGCTAAAGCACGTTAGCCAAGAGCATTCTTAGGTGCAGTTGTACTGAGAAGCCCCCCGTGAAGTCCTGACTCAGTGTTCCCGGACATTAAGCCCCCTGAAATGTGGGCAAAAAAAAAAAAAGTATCGTTGAGAACAGGGACTAGGAAGCTGTAATCTGCTGGCATTCACTAACAGATCAAAAGATTGGAGATTGGCTGGAACTTAAAACCACGTATCTACACTCAATTTCGACGGGGATCTGGCTTTCCCAAAAATATCTGTTTAGGTTATTGTCAAGGAAGTGTTCCTTTGTTTAGCCGCTTCCTGCTGGACAGAGGAAACTCAGAATTCAGCTCTTCATTGTCCCTGTAGAGCAGTGCAGTCCAATAGAACTTCCTGCAAGGGAGGGAAGGTCCTGTCTGCACTAGCCAATATCACTAGCCTCCTGTGCACGGTGGCTGCTGAGCCCTTGAGTTGTGGCTTTTACGAATGAGGAACTGGAGCTTTCATTTTAGATAATTTGAATTAAATTTAAATTGGACGGCGCAGGTCTGGAGGAGCCCCTGCAACTCAGGGTGATTCTGGGGGCAAAGCATCTTTGTAGACTTTAGCCTTCACGTCCTTGCCTAGGAAGGACTCTTGGCACTTGGTGTTCAGTCTGTTTGCAGACCTCATGGAGCCGATGAGGTGCCCCAGGCAGTGCTCTAAACATCACGCAGCAGATATGTCACACTCTGGCAGTTCCCTGGATAAACAGCCCTGTCTCTTGTCTCTTTCAAGTCTGGGGCCTGGTGGGAGCCGTTTTCCATGACTCTGAGTAGCTGAGTAACAGAGCCCAGGAGAAGATGAGTCATGGACCCGTCTAGAAGGGAAACATCTCTAGGGTTGCGGCAAAGATCTAGAACCAGAACCACAGTTTTGACAACTTTGTCAGCATCCCCAAAATGGGGCCTCAAAATGAGCTCACTGGCAAATCCAAATTCTATTGTTGATTTCTGTATTTTTGCTTCTGCAATGGAAAGCCGATCTGCAAGAGAGGTGGTCACCCTGGCAGAAGCCTTGATTTTTTTTGACTTTAGTGACAAGAGATAATTACTGTGGGATTGATCAGGCGTCCAGAGTATTGGAGCAAATAAATTGTGCAGTGGCCAGTGTGGGAGGGGCCAGGCTGCTAATGGAAGTGGTGGCTGGGTCATCCCGCCGTAATGTGGCTTGATGGAGCGTCTGCACGGGTCTGCTGTAATGTGCTATTGATATGCAGCCAGCCAATTTCCCCCGTGTGGCTGGGGCTGTGAACCATTCGAGCAGAGCTGGGCTGCACAGCAGTAAATGAAGAGGAAAATTGAAGTAATGTTGTATTATAAATTTATGATTTCATCTGCCTGACCTAGAGGATGTTCGGCGATTGGGGGTGGAGATAAGATCCCCCGCTCTGGCAGATGCCGAATTCTCATCTTTGTGGTTTGGGAGACTATAGTATTGATGTGTCCAGGAAGAGTGGGGTGAGACCCAAAGTTGGGGTGAACTTGACCATGCTTTTCTTCTTTCTCGTTGAAGCCTTGTAGGAAAGCCAGGAAGAAAGCAGATATAATTGCATTGTATTTGTCACCTAAGTGCAGGGAGAAACTGGCTGCTCTGCCACTTCCCACCCTCCCTGAGGGAAGGTGACACATGGGCTTATGCTTTTGCTGTCAGATTAACACTAAAATATTTAAGACCCCCAGCTCTGAAGCTGGAAGCAAAGGAGCCATTTTTCATCAGGAAAGCCCCTAGGCAGCCATGACTTGGCTGTTTGCATATAATCCATTTATCAATATTGTTGAAATCATGGTATAAGAAATCTAGTACAAGATCTGATTTGCTAGCAGGTGATTAATTTGGAGGAGAACTGAGCTGCCTAGCCACGAAATAAATACGAAGGAGGGCGCCAGTATGCATGTGTCCATTTAAGGCATCTGAGCCCTGGCCTTTGCTGTTCTTCCTTCCTTCTTTCTCCGTCGGGTTCCTGAGCTCAACATCCCACTGGGCTCCTGCTCCTTAGCTAGCAGTCAGTGCAGAGCTGCTGGGTCCTTCTGCCTCGCTTGGGCAGGCTTCTGTCAATGAGTCACCAAGCACTGGGAAATAAGCGCACAGGAAGGAGCGGGTGGCAAGACCCTGTGGAGGTAGAGACAGTTCCATTCAGTGAGTGAGCTGTGACAGCAAATTTGGGAAGGTTCTGGGGGAAGCAAGGGAAAGGAGCCACAGCTGGTCTCACTCAAGAATTTGGGCACGTCACTGTTGCAAGGGACCCACAAGGCTTTCTACAGGTGACAAGACTTAAGCTCCAAGAGAAAAAGGAAGACTCCTATCTTAAGTCGGGTTGCTGTCACAGATTACCATAGATGAGGTGGCTTATGAACAACAAACATTTATTTCTCACAGTTCTGGAGGCTAGGAAGTAAAGATCAAGGTGCTGGCTGATTCCGTGTCTGGTGAGGGCCCGCTTCCTCACAGATGGCCCCTTCTAACCGTGTCCTCATGTGTTGGAAGGGGTGAGGGTCTCTCTGTGACCTCTTTGTTAAGGGCACATTCATGAGGGCTCCACCTCATGTCCTCATCACACCCCAAACGCCCCATCTCCTAAGGCCATCACCTTGGGGGTTAAGATTTCAACATAGAAATTTGGGGGAAACACATACATCAAATCATAACAACCCCCAAGGGCATGGTTGTGGGCCAGAGGCAGGACTGGAACCCAGGTCTCCTGCCTTCAGACCCGTGAGTTTCTGCTCTAGGTCTGGTGGCAGACCCACTGATCCTAGGCAGAGGCTACAACACCAACATCCACCAGGAAGTGAGGGACGGTGGAGCCCACCTCCAAGGCACAAAAGCTCTGAGTAAGCAGCAGGATGACAAGCAAACTCTGACTCCTGTTGCCGAGTGCAGGCAAAGTGGAATTTAGTAAGGGATCCTTTTCCATTAGCCCTCACTTGCAGGGTCAGGAAGTGGTCAGTGTGATGTATGAGAAGCCACTGAGCAGGTGGGTGATAAGACCCCAGAGCTGTGTGTAGGGATGTTTTTAAAGGGGTTGTGTAGAAGGGCAGAGACACCCGTGGAAAGTGTCACTGTTGCCCTCAATTGCTGGAGAGCCTGGAGGCTGTCATAAGTCCACCCATCAAAGTAATTGTTTGCCAGTGTTTTGATAACAAGCAACAGAAACAACCTGGCTGCTGTAAGCAGCAAAGGAGATTATTAGAAGGAGCTTGGGCAGTGCTGGAGAATTGACAGGATGGCTGGAGAACAGGACTCAGAAAATAGGCAGGAACTGGGGGAGCTGGGTGGTCAGAGCCCCAGCCCTAGCCAAGGGGACAACTCAGGAATGACCTGGTCAGAGGGCCACTGTTGCCAACACTGGATGCCAGATTCTGCTACTGACACCAGAATAAATTCGGAGCCAGTCCCTCCTCCTCTGCCCTACCAGCTCCAGAGGCAGATCCCAAGGAGGGCTTCCGTCTGTCGAGCCCAGGTTCACGGGCCTGCCTCCCAGCCTCCAGCCCCAGGAAGAGCCCTGAGGCCTTCTCAGCTTCTGTGATGGCGGGGGAGTGGGCCTCTCTCCAAGACTTACACACAGGGAGAGGCTCAGGGGCTGGGCAGCCAAAAAATGACCACAGACATTCACCTCCAAGGTCAAAGCGAAAGTCATGTTCTCGGTGGTTGGGTGGCCGTGGTGGCATCTTAAGAGCAAGAATGTGCTGAGGTTACATATACACTGAGTGGAGGGAGGCAGAGTGAGCCTGACCCATACGGCCTTCATTTAGCCTGAATCAGGCAGGGACTTGAAGAACGAAGTGGCCTGAGCAGCCACAATGACTCCCTGAGAGCTGAATGACACCTCACATCACTGGGGGTTAGTGACAGATCCGAGATGGTCACACCAGCCCCTGGACTTGCCAGTTGAGTTTCTTGTGTGCCCAGTGGCCAGCCCAGTGGCAGTTTCTACAAGTGTCTTTCAGTGAACCACTCACCCCCTAGCTTGTCTGCTGAGACAGGGGTCTAGAAACAATACGCTTGTGTTGAGACGCTCATCCAGTCACACGGCACGGGGCTCCTGAGTTGGAGCTACACTTTGTGGTATGCATCTTAACACACCCAGCCCCTCACCATTCTCCAAAGATCTTGGCACCTCCGTGGAGTGTCAAAACTGCAGTGTGGGCCATGGCTCATCAGGCCCAGCGTTTTCCAGAGGCCCAGGGTGAGCCCTGAGTTTGGCCGCTAAACTGTGACTCCTGAGTTCGCATGCTCTGTCTGGTGCTGGCTCTGTTGTCCACTGCCTTGGGAGGATGCATCACGAGGACTTTAATCTCCTACTGTCAATAGCTTTAAGGTAAAGTACATGCAGGGTAAGCTCTCCAAATGTCAGAGCCAGGCGCAGGCTTTGTGTTTGGTGCTGATGCATGGCATTTACTCTGAAGGTTCAGGAAAGTACATGGGCTTTGTGGGGTCTGGCTGCCCAAATACGGGTTAATTAGCAACAGCTGACAGCAGCGCCCCCGGCCACAGGAGAGAGGTGATCCAGACCCTTGATAAAAAACCCTCATGGGAGACAAATTATTCTGCGAAGGAAAATAACTCAGGCTTTCCTCATTGCCACCCTCCGTGAGATTTTACCCCAGACCTGAGGCGGCTGTACTAACACGACTCTGATCTTTCTCTTTGTGTTCAAGGATATCCCAACTTCGTGGCGACCTATGGCCGTGGCTACCCCGGATTTGCTCCAAGCTATGGCTATCAGTTCCCAGGTGAGTGGCTTGGTCTCCCGGGGCTTTGGAAGCACAAGAGGTGGGCTGCATTTGGGGGGAGGTGAGAGGACCCCTAAAGAGAATGCATTTCTTACATGCATCCACTTGAAAATGACCTATACGTGATAAATTTCAAATCCACTGAAGTTCAAGGCCAGGATGCAGCTCAGAGTTTCTGATTAACTCAGGTATAACTCACTGGTACCGGGTATTTGAGAACGGCAGCTTTTAAAGGGAAAGCAGGAGAACGGAGGCAGGAGGGCTCCCTGTGCTCACCTCCTTTTTCTGAAGCCTCTTCTGGGTTTTTTCTCACTGGGGACTGAACTCTAGGCCCAGGGCTTTCTTTCACCCTCTACCACCCCTTGCCCGCCTCCCCGCTCCCTGTGTCCACCTGCCCAGTGTTTGATGTCTCCCCGCCCTTCCTTCCTTTCCTCCACCCCTCCTCCTCCTGCTCGGTCCTGACTGCTGTGGCTTCGGCGCCCTTCTAGGCTGTGTTGATGTTGAGCTGCTAGGGGTTGGGGCTGCTGTCCATCCTGGCTGGGCTGTTTAGATTATCCTTTCCCTCTGCGTGGGTATCAAGACTTGAGGCAGAGCCCATGATGATGCCCGCCACATGCCAGGGCTGCTCCAGCTCCAGCTCCAGGTAGCTGGCAGGCCTGGGACCTCACCTGGGAGAAGCAGCGAGGGGAAACATGGTCTTGTAGGGATGGGGTAGGGACAGTGAAGGAAGCGATGTTTTACAGGGTATGCTTTTCCCCAGCCTTTCTCAAATCTGGAGTACAGATAAGAATATATTGGGGTGTTTGGGGGTCTCCATGTGCAAAGGACAGCCGAGATTCCAGAGGAGGTGTAGGGACAGAGTCTTGTCCCCTGTGGGTTTTCTGCTGAGGGAGGAGGCTCCCTGGGGAGCTGGGCTGCAGGCGGAGTTTCACCCCTGCCTTGTCGTCATGCCTAGACCTGGAGGTCTGGGAGTGTCAGGGTCTGAGATGAATTAGGAAGCAAAGGGAGTGAAGACGCGTCGCTGGAAGATGGCGCCCTGACACTGATGACGGGAGGGCAGAATGAGGGCTTGGCCTGGTCTTTGCCTCAGACCAAGCATTGGGGCGGGAAGGGTGTAGTTGGAGAGATGAGGAGGCATTTGGGGGCACCTAGAGCCGTGCTCTATGGCAGACAGATCCTTCAACCAGCAGTGGAAGCCCCAAGCTCTTGTCCTGTCTCCGATACCACCTGGCCAAGTGGCCATGGGCAGGTCACTCAGCTTCTAGGGCCTTACTTCTCTCTTTTGGAAAAGGGGGTCTACGAGGAATGGCCTTTGGGGTCTGTGCCCCTCTCCGATTGTGTGGGTCAGAGGGTGCAGGGAAGGCAGGCACAGAAGCAGAAGTCTAAGATGGAGGAGTTTGAGTGCAGGTGGCTCCCCCACCAGTGTCCCCTGGGGCTGGGATGGTTCCCCATCTGGGAGGGGCCTCAACAAGACTCCTCGGCCCGCACTAAGGAAGCCGTCCCCAAAGATGCCCCCCAGCAGCAGGCTGCTTCAGGATGGCCACAGGCTCCCAGACCTGAAGAAAAGAAGGGCACATGCAAGAAGGACCACCACAAGAGAGGCCAGCACTCAACCAGCCACTGTCATTAGACTTTCCCATTTCCAGGCAGAGACCCCCACCAGGCACAGGCACAGAGGTAGAAACTCCTTCTGAAGGGGTCACAGTATGCAAGGGGTAGGACCTGCATTTGGACCAGGCGGTCTGGGCCTTAACTGCCACCCTCCACCATCTCCCTAGTGTCCATTTTTCTGGTACAATAACACTAGCCACAAAGAGCTACTAAAACTTAGGTTTAAATTAAAGTTGGCTGGGTGCGGTGGCTTACGCCTGTAATCCCAACACTTTGGGAGGCCGAGGTGGGAGGATCACTTGAGGTCAGGAGTTCGAGACCCGCCTGGCCAACATGGTGAAACTCCGTCTCTACTAAAAATATAAAAATGAGCCGGGTGTGGTGCCCGGCATCTATAATCCCAGCTACTCGGGAGGCTGAGGCAAGAGAATCACTTGAACCCAGGAGGCAGAGGTTTCAGTGAGCCAAGATCACACCACTATACTCCAGCCTGGATAACAGAGTGAGACTCTGTCTCAAAAAGAAGAAGAAGAAGAAGAAGTAAAAAGAAAATTTCAGTTCCTTTAGAAACACTGGCCACATTTCAGTGACTCAGTAACCATGTGTGGCAAGTGGCTATTGCCAGCACAGAATGTAGAACAGTCACCGTGGAAACTTATGGGCTGGTGCTGTTCCAGTGCCTAAAGGAAGAGGGCTGTTATTGGGGGGGTGCATGGTCCACACACTTACACATGCGCACCACTCCTTCCTGGAGAGACCCATGGGGTCAGTGTCCCTGTGCTTCATTCTCTGCCAGTCTTGCTCAGCCCAGAAGCTGGTGGCTTTTCCTCTCACTTCCTCCCCTTGCTTCCCCTCCAGGGGATGACAGGTGCAAAGGCTCACGCATCTCGGCCCTCCAGGTGCAGCACTGATCTGTGCACTCAGCCTGCACAACCTGCTCCCCTCCGTAATCAGGCTGCCATTGCCCCTGAGTGTGATGCTAGTCCCAGGAGGACAGAGTTGAGGGATCTTAACATGGAATAATTGGGGGAGGACATCAATGTGGACCCCATGCTAAGGCCCCTGTCTCATCAGAGGGCCTGCCCCGGGGCCCCCACGAGCTGGCTCAGGAGACATCTAGTAGAACTCTGCCTCCATGGCCTGCATCCCTGGGCCTGCCCCAGGCAGACGGACATGCAGCAGTGACCAGATTGAGGCTGGGCAGAGTGAGATAGGGTCCCCTGGGTGCCCAGCCCTTCACCAAAGCCAAGACTTTGGGAACTGGGGGGGGGGGGGGTGGGTTGGGCTGCAGGAAGGAGGATAGAGTGGGGTTGGAGTGTTTTTGCCCAGGGCCCATCCGTTTGTCATGGCCACAGTCCCTGCAGCTTAATACAATCAGGTGGGTTTGAATGGGACAGAAATCAGGCATTACAATGTACAGAGAGCAGCTTCCTGACCTTTGGGAGTTAGCTGCCCTGTTCTCAACCATCAAACTTTTATTTTTCCATCCTTCCCACCTTCCCACTCACTATGGAAGCCTCTTGATTCTCTTAACTAATGGCCAGAAAGGGGCCACCAGTGGCCACAAGAGTAAGGCTGCCTGCTCTCAGGGAGGGCAAGAGTGGAGTGGCCCTGAACTGGGAAGGGTGGCCCCAGCCACGGGGCCACCCACCCCACTCATCTGAGAAGCCAGGCTAGGGTCGGAGTCTATTCCCCTCCTGACCCCCTCCCAAAGGATATGCTCCTTGTGGAGTGTTGTGTCTGTGCTTATCCCAGATGCCTCCCCAAGCAGCCAAATGTTTCCAGACACAAAGCCTAGGTAGGTCCACGTGTCATTCCAGTCAAGAGCGCAGGGAGTAGCTGAGCCCCTCTAGAACCAAACTTGATGACTCCTGGAGCCACAGCCTCAGGGCCAGGGCTACAGAGAAGCTTCGGGATGCCCTGACTTCCATCTGTCACCTCATGCCAATAAGGAAAGTTTCGGGTGGATCTGGCCGAGGCGGCTGGGGTACAGAAGGGGGGACCCAGAGATGGGGCAGCCCAGCCCTCTGCCCTCTCCTCATCCCCATCAGGTAGATTCTGCGAACCCCTGCCATGCCCCGGGGATCCTGTGACTTCGTGACATTACACAGCAGTCATGTCAGCTCCCAACTATCCTGATGTTTTCTTTGTGGTCTTTCTTTTCAGTGTCCTCACTGTATGCCCACTTTACCCACTTCCCACCTCCGGTCCCCCTCATGCTGTGCATGGATCCTGAACCTCTCCCAGCCCCTTTCTGAGTGCCCCTAGCAGGGCCATGCAAGACAGCTAGCTGGGAGAAATGAAAGCACGCCCAGGTCCTAGAGAGCTCCGAGACTCTTCATCCTGGCTGTTCTCACTCATAAACCAGGTAGCCTGGGTCCCCTTTCAGGAAGATGCAATCTGATCCCCTTTATGAAGGGTCCTCCTTTCCACCTGGACTTACCCTTTCTATGAACATCCATCTCATCTGGTTGGGGGTGCAGATATCACTCTTAGTAGAGCCTCATTCTCACCATGTGACATGGGGCTGGACGGACCTTCCTGGGCCACACAGCTGGTGGCAAGTGGCACCTGGTTGTGCCCATCTTCAGAATTCTGTCAGAATAAATATAATGTTCCTAGAGAAGGCTAGACACTGGATAGTTTTTAGAGGGGGGAGTAGTTCTTTTCTAGAAAGGCTGGGTGGTGACCAACCGCTCTGGGAACAGCTCCTTCCCACATCCAGGTGTCCACCCCAGCCTGGAATTTGGATCAGGATCCCGTCTCGAATTATTATGGGTTGTGATCAGGGATCTCCCCTGCTTCCTCTCTTTTCCCCACTCTGGACTTCTCATTTCAGTTTAATCTGTTAATTTCTGTTCTTATTTCACTTTGCAGACTATTTGCCGGTTTCACAAGACATAATTTTTATCAACTAGCTCTTAAGAGAGGCATAGCAAAGTGGGGTTTGCTACCATTTCTAGAGAGAGAGGACACAGTCCCGGCCTGGGCTGCCCCCGCTCCAGTCAATGCTCACTGAAAGTCTGTCTTAGCTGCCTGTTTGAATGACTGTTCTTTTTCTCATTTTTAATTCTTGGACTCATGTCCTCATTGCTTCACTCAATTAAAAAAAAATTATTCTCCAGTCCCCTCCCACTTTGCTTCTTGTATGCATTGTGACCGACCCCACTTCCTCAGAATGTAACGGGGCCAGAGGGAAACTTCTCACAAACTTCGTAGAGCCTCCTCAGGGGAAGCTAGGAAGAAGACATCAAATGTTTTTAAGTCATGACCAAACAGGCTTGTTGGGGACATATCATGGGGTGAGCTTTGAAGTGCTGGTGGTCCAGAGGGGTTGCAGATACGTGACTTGGAGCACCCGTGTCTTAACGATGGACAGTGTGATAAAGGTGAACACACAGAGACAGACTATTCTCTAAGAATGTGAAAAACCTGATCTGGAAGAGGAGCTATATAAACACTATCTGACTATCTTTGTCTTTTGGGGCCAGTGGCTGTTGCCATAATCACTAGCCTGTCTGTCTTCGAGAAGGGACAGTGGAGTCATCCAGGTGCTGCCACATGACAGGCACTGTGGGCACCGATCCACAGTGGGCCCCGCCTTCCCCAGCTTGCCTCCCTGCCTGTGCTGGCCTGGCCTTGCCTGCTGGCACCATTGGAGTAGGAGGGGGTGGAACACAGGGGGCCCATCCTGATCAGGCCCCATCTCAAGGCTGGCACTCCTGCCCATCACCCTTAGAAGGATCTTTTCCCATGGCTTGACTCCCTTCATTTCCCTAACTGAAATACACCCACTCTCTTGGAATAATGACGTACCACTCAGTTGGACCCTCAAGAGTCACTGCTTTGTCTGTGCTGGTAGTTTGTGAGAAGTGACCCGCACGCTTCCATTTGATGCATTTGATGTGAGTGAATCCATACATTTGAATGTCATTGTCCTTGAGACCCTACATGTGCAGTTTGGCTCATCTCATTAAAGATGCTTGATGTAATAATTGGTTAGTTTCCTTTTATTTTCCTGCAGGCTTTTCCATGAGTATTATTTTTTTCAAAGAACAAATCTGTATGGCTTTTCCCCATCTCCATATTTTGTTTTGCTATGAATTGCTTTGCTTTGGTGAACTTGTCCTAGTATGCTTGCCTCACAAACGTTTTAGCCATTGTGAATTTTCTTCATCTCTGTAAATAGTTCATCTGTGCTTCTCCCTGATGACGTTTTATTTTTTTCCCCTGTAAGCAACCGAGGTAGAAAAATAAATTGTTTACCATGGACATGCTGTGTGCTGCCGTCTCTTAGCCTGACAGTGTCCTGTTCTCGCTCCGGGGGAGGTGAATGCACTGAATAACCAGCACCGATGACAGCCTAGTGCAGTTTCTAAAAGCATGCGAACTCCCCCTGGCTGCCGCCTGTTCCCAGCCCTCCCTGCTTCCTGGCATCCCCTGTACTTGCTTGAGGTGGTCTGTCCTTGAGCAGAGTGGCAGAGCATCTGCATGCACCAGCTGCACAGTATCGCCCCGATGCTCCTTCCTCCGCCATGGCTCCCCTCTCAAGTGAAAATGCCACACACATCTGGAGCCCCTCACATCTGTGCACTAGGTGTGCGTGCAGTCTTACCCTCGCGCACACGGGCCTGTGTGTGGTTGTGCATGTGGCCTGCTTTCCTGACTCCCCAGAGCACTGCAGGCGGAGGAGGCACCAGTGGACAGTGGGAATGTTCTTGGATATGAAGCCGGAGGACCTGGTTTCCAGGTCCCACTTGGCCACTTAGTAGCCATGTGGCCTTGAGCAAGTCATGTATCCCTCCAAGCCCTGAAGATAATGAAAGTGCCTAGTTAGTTGAGTTGTTACAATTAAGGGATAACATGTGCATGAATGTGCCTTGTAAGTTGGTGAATGCTATAAAATTGGAAGTTTTAGAAATAGTGGGCACTGATGTGCTTACTAAGTCAGCTCTCCAGAGTGGTTTTCCCATTTTTATCCCCCATGAGGGATCTGTCATCAGTGAAAGGAATGATACAGGATTCCTATGTGAAGCTAGAGACTTGCTAGGACTTCCTTCCCACCCTCAGGCCCCATCCTTTCTCTTCCCTCCTTCCCCATTTTGCTATCACCAGGTACTGAAATAGGTACCAGACATCTGGACATGAATAAGACTGACTCCTTCAGATGCTTTTGGGCTACCCAAGGGAGAGAGAAGCAGTGATAAGACCAATTGAACATCTTGAGACAGGCACTTCACTAGAGAGAGGGAAGCTCTGGCCAGGCGTAGTGGCTCACACCTATAATCCCAGCACTTTGGGGAGGTCGAGGCCGGTGGATTGCCTGAGCTCAGGAGTTCAAGACCAGCCTAGCTAACATGGTGAAACCCCATCTCTACTAAAAATACAAAAAATAGCCCGGTGTGGTGGCGGGTGCCTGTAGTCCCAGCTACTTGGGAGGCTGAGGCAGGAGAATCGCTTGAGCCTGGGAGGCGGAGGTTGCAGTGAGCTGAGATCACACGGTTGCACTCCAGCCTGGGTGACAGAGGGAGACTCTGTCTCAAAAAAAAAAAAGAGAGAGAAGCTCTCTGTGCTGTAAGGGTGCAAGGGTGGGCTGCTTGCTCAGAGTGCCCTCTAGAGAAGGTGACACCAGAACTGGGTCTCAAAAAGCCAAATAGAATTAGCCAGGTAAAGAAGGAAAGGAAGTATATCCCAGACAGAGAAATGACATGCTTAGACATTGAATCAGATAGTTTTAAGAAAGAAGAGAAACACAAAAGTAATAAAACACAAAATAATAATGGACTAAACAAAATAAGAATTCATTTATCTCTCATGTAAAAGAAGCCTGGATGTGGCTCCATAATACTCATGGCCTGGGTTTCTTCTCTAATCTCATTCTATTCTCTTCAGCATAAGACTCCACCTCATAGTCTAAGAAGGCTGCTCAAACTCCAGCCATCACATGTTCATCCCAGAAGAATACATCTCTTCCCTTTAGTAATGCTTCCTATAAGTTATGCAGGACATTTTGCTTAGATCCCATTGGTCAGAACTTGGTCACATGACCAGTTTCAGCTGCCTGGAAACCTCAGAGGTGTCTTTTTTCCAGGTAGCCATGTGCTCAGATAAAAATAAAGGATTTTGGTACTAAAAAAGAAGAGTGGAACGGCTACTAGTAGACACTTAGCAATTTCTGCTACATACCTGAGAGAGGAAACATTGCAGGTCCCAGGGACTGTGAGTAGTTCAGTGCACAGGGAGCTTGCAGAAGCATCTTGGGTGGGAGGAGATCTACAAGGCTGGAGCCATGGTGGGCCTCCTGAGTCAAGTTTAGGAAGTTAAATTTGATCCCCAAAGCACGTGAAGTACTTGGAGATGATTTCACATACAGAAGTGATGTGGTCGAACTTCCATAGTGAGTCAGAGGGGTTTGGAGAAGTGGGAGGCCATGAGGATGAGTCTGGAGGATTGTCCCTTCTCTCTGCACCCCATCTCCTCTCTACCTCATCCTCTCTTGGCTCCATCCCTCTCTCCCTGCCTGGGGCTGGCTGGTGGTTCTTTGAGCCCTGCAGTTCTATGCAGTTCTATGGCCCTAACCGCCAAAAGGCCTCTGGGCCAATATTTTGGCAACCAACAGTAGCCTCAGCCACAGAGCACTCGGGGTGGCCAGGAGGCCAAGCTAGCATGTCATGGCTTGGTGCTCAAACCTCCCTCCCAGGATACTGTGTGCAAACGGCAGGGGCAGCACAGCTCCCCAGGCAGGGAGACCGTTCCCCAGCCTGCTGAGCTTGAACTCTGGTTATAAAAGTGCCAGTTTGTGCTCCTACCTCTTCAGCAACGGAAAACAGGTTTGCTCTCGGGTGCTGATGCTGACTGATGAGCACTGGCTTCCTGGAGCACTGGCTTCAGAATGATGTTGAGGCCAAGTCCTAGCTCAGCAGAAAGGACGGCTGTGATTAGCGATGTGGCCGATTGCTGCACTAGGAAGGACTCACGGCCTGTCTGCCATGTAGCTTGCCTTCTGTATTCCTGTCCAATGATGGTTCTTCGGTGCCAGGTGATTTTCCATCACTCTAAAAGATATGCGGGGGAGTGGGGAGGGTTGGTGTCTGAGGAGAGGTATATGCTAGCTCAGGGATATCCTGTTCCTCTGGAGGGAAGCCGCTGTAGTCCATTGTCTGTAGGGCTGCTTGCAAGGTAAGCTTCAGTCAAGTCATCAGGTCTTTGAGCAAAGGCAGAGGCTTGTGGTCCGTCTTAGCCTGAGGGGTAGGGCTTGGATGTGGAAATCAGAGTGAAGGGGTCCAAGTTCTCAGGAGGTGGAGGAGCTGGCGTTAGCAAGGTGACCGAGAGAGAAGCCTTGGCCATAGGCAAGGGGCTGCATCCTGAACCTGCTGTCACTCACCTGCCAGATCTGTCTGGTCATTGACATTTTGCAAAACATTCAAAAATGCTGCAGCTGCGATGCTCAAGGCCTAGGACCCTGGCTGGGAGTGGTAACCTGGGCCACCGGGGGGAGCAACTTCAGAGCCCTTCCATCCACCCCGTCCTCTAGCCCACACAAGTGGCAGAGACCTCTGTGGTCAGTCCCCACTCAGGAGAGGCGAGACCCCGGGGTGCGCTCAGGGAGCTGCTTCCTGCCTTGGCGTCTCCTGTGTCCTGCTCTTTCTGGCCTAGTTCAGTGAGAGCACAGAGTTCCCCTCCCCAGGCTCTGTAATCTTGTCTGCGGAGGCAATTGCAGGCTTGCCTGGATGGCCCCTCATTTTCCTGTAAGTTGAAACTCCCTCTTTCCTCCTGCTTCAGTTTTTAAGGGGCTGTTTCCTCATCTCCTGCCCCAGAAATGCCCTCACTAGGACCCCTGACAGACCCTCAGGCTCTGCCTGGTGCAGTGCTTCTGGTTGGCTTCCAGAATGGAGCCCAACCAGTGAGCAATGGCTGGTTTCTTGCTAGTAGGGACACAGATCTTGAAATATCAAGACAGGCTAGTCGGTTTCCCAGGGAGGCTGCCATAAGCATGGACTCGTGCGTCCAGGGACCCCAGCTAGATGCTGCAGCACTGTAAACAGAAATGCTCCCTGTCAAGAAAAGCTCTCCTGACACAGCAGCCCCCACACATCTGTCTCATCACCAGCCCTCTAATCTGAACATCCCTTCAGCCCTTGAGCCTCGTCTCTGGGGATTACCCCTTCCCAGATTAGATCCACAGCCAGATTTCAAATCACAAGCGAGCTCCCTCATGGCCAGCCCACTCCTGCGCCACCTGGCCCTGTGTATACTTGGGGCTTATCCTCTCATTTGAATATTAAAGGCAAGCTTAGACAGGAAAGCATGTCTGCTGCTTTAAAAGAAGACAGAGAAGTAAAATTCAGTGGCACACCCCAAACCCAGACCGACCGCGGCACGAGGCTCGTCGGGGCTGTGGATATGTTGCCACGTTCCTCCCTCGGCGTGGAAAATCAGGAGTTGACTCTATTCCCAGATGAAAGCAGAGCACGGTGCCTAATAGGCACTTAATAAACGTTTGCAGAAATGAATTGGAGCAATCTGAATTGACGAGAATTGTGGGTTTCACTTTCGATCAGCTTTCTGTGCCTCTTGAAGCTCCTCTGCATAAATAAACGGAAATGTGACTAAGTGAGTGCTCAGCTCCCCATGGCAAAGCCCAGAGCCCCGTGTCCTCAGGCAGGAAGCCAGGATACTGAGTTCTTGCCCTTAGCTTGCCAGGAAAATAAGGCCATCCCTAGGCCTCGGTTTCCCCATCTGTCAAATCGAGCTATTGATCCTTCCTCACAGGTTGTTGAGAGGGTTAGTGGGACCGGGAATGATCTAGTGCTTTAGAAAAGGTTAGTGTCATGACCAAGGAAGGCAGCCCGGCCCAAGGAGCAGAGGGCCCCGCCAGCTATGGCAGGATGGCAGCAGCTACAGTGAGGGAGGCTGCAGGTGACCCCACACCTTGTCCTCTGTGGACTGAGGCCCCGTGCCCACCAGATCTCATTTTCCTCCACTCCCCACCTGCTTAGGTCCCTGTACCACAAGCCTTACAAAGTCCCCATTAAGTCTGCTAGCAGGAATTTAATCACCTTTCTTCAAGCCCTTCAGTTTTCATTTCCATCAGCAAAAACAAGTGAAAGGCTGCAACTTAAAAAACAAAGCAACAACGAAAAGCAGAAAATTACTCAGCATGTGAAATTCTAGGCAAAGAGCAGTGCCAGGCCTGAGGTTCGGGTAGCTGGGGCCTTCTGGCAGCCAAGGACAAAGCAGAAGGCAAAGATGTGTCCCCCACCCTCTCCTCTCCAGGCTGAAAGGAATCCTGCACAGAGACTTTTTTGCAGAGCCCAGGTCAGCTTGAATCCCCTGCCCCTGAGAGACCCCAGCCAGCTGGGTCACTGCCTCTGCTCTCTGTCTCTTCAGTTGGGGCAAAGGCACATTCTCTGCAGAGAGCTGGAAATGGTCATCAGCACCCGGCCCGAGACAGGGCCTCCTGGGGCACAAGTTGCTGAGCAAGGGTGCAAGGAATTCAGAGCCTGAAGGAGCATCCCACGTGCGGCCAGATGTGTTCCTGAGTGATTGGAGCAGCTGCACAGGGTACAGAGGGAGCCGTTGACTCTGCTGGACAGCCTTCAGGAAGGGGTGAAAACTTAGTCCATTCTGGTGACCATAATAGAACACCATAGAGTGAGTTGCTTATAAAAAACATAAATTGGCAAGGCACAGTGGCTCACTCCTGTGATCCCAACATATTGGGAGGCCAAGGCGGGAGGATTTCTTGAGGCCAGGAGTTTGAGACCAGCCTGGGCAACATAGTGAGACTCTGTCTCAACAAAATATTTAAAAAATTAGCCAGGCATGGGGGCAAACACCTGAAATCCCAGCTACTTGGGAGGCTGAGGCGGAAGGATCACTTGACCCGAGAAGTTCAGGGTTATAGTAAGCTGTGATTGTGCCACTGCATTCCAGCCTGGGTGACAGAATGAGACCCTGTCTCAAAAAAAGAAAACATAAAGTTATATTTCTCACAGTTCTGGAGGCTGGGAAGTCTAAGATCAAGGTACCAGCAGATTGGACATCTGGTGAGGACCACTTCCTGGTTTGTAGACTGCCATTTTCTTGCTCTGTCCTTTCATGGTCAAAGAGGTGGCCAGCTCTCTGGGGTCTCTTTTATAAGGGCACTAATCCCAATCATGAGGACTCCACCCTCATGACCTAATCACCTTCCAAAGGCCCCACCTCCTAATATCATCACCTTGAGAGTGAGGATGTCAACAAATAAATTTTGGCAGGGACATAAACATTCAGACCATAGCGGGCAACATCCGAGCCGAGTTTTGGAGCACGCACAGAAGTTCACCAGGCAGATAGATGATGAGGGAGGGTATTCCACCTAGAGGGCCAGCAGGAGGCCCAAACGCATGATGTGTCTTCCCTCCCTCGCATTCCTGCCTCCATGGATTCCCCATCTGGGCAGAGACTGTCCTAGTACTTGGGCTGAGACAGCTGGACAACAGGTTTTGGCATTGGGAAGCCAGTGCCACTCTTCTCAAACCCAGGGAATCCCGGACACATGCTTTGTGAGCCAGGGATGCTGACCCCACCTGTGCCATAGGAGGCTGTTCCCCGACTGGGGCCTTTATGCATATGGCTGTGCAACCCCAGTGGGCTCTGGATGCCAGCTGGCCAGGGCTGGCTGCCTTTGGGGTGGGAAAGGGAGAGTCAAGTGTAGCCTCCTGTTCCTTCCACTGAGGTCCTGCTGCCCCACCCTGAGTCTGAGCAGATGCTTGGCTGCCCCCAGGGCACGCCTGGTTTTGCAGGGAAAGGTCTGAGGCCAGCCCCACGGTTCCCTTAGTGGTACCTGCTTAGGGATTCTACAAGCTTTCTCCTGAAACCTAGGACCAGCTTTGAAGGTGCTGGGATTCAGGTAAGGCCAGGAGCACCTCTCCCCATCCCCCTGTGTCTATCCTGCCTCCTCCACCCATCCATCTCTCCATCCTTCCTTTAGGTGTTTAGCGTATAGTCACCAAGCACTATGTCACAGGCCCTGCCCTAGATGCGGGGGACACAGTGGTGAATGAGAGGTGGGCCCCTGCCTGCTTGTTGGGAACAGAGCAGCAAACAGGATTCCACTCTGGTGGAAGGACCCAGGAAGGCTCCTCTGGTCCAGCCCCTCCTAGAGGAGGTCGGGGGAGCTGGGCAAGACCCTGTTTCAAGGGCAGCACATCAGGGCAGGAGGGCACTGGGAACCATCAGTCCAGCTGACCAGCACAAGCACTGGGGCTCCAGGCTCCACATTCATGCCTGTGGTGACCACCTCACAGGGCGATGGCCACCCCAGCTGCTTCTCCCTGGCCCTCCACAAGCCCTTGCCTCCTGCTGTCAGATTAACCCGCCAGAGTTAAGCTCGCACTTCAGATAAGACATACCCCATCACTCACAAGCGAATTATCAATGTTATCTATTAAAGCCCTTTGGATGCGAAATGCCATGTAAATTAATAGGATTTTAGAATAGGAAGGCACCAAAGGGATTTCTCAGCTCCGCTACAGTTATTACCTTGGGCAATAATAATAAAAATAGAAATAAATGTTATTATTCCACTTACCAAGCAACAGATAACCGTGCTGAGTGCCCAACGCCATCATCTCACTGAATCACTGATCTTCACTGCAGCCCTAGGAGGAGGTATCATTGAACTGGGTTTTACAGAGGAGGAAAAGGAGGCAGAGAGGGAAGTTAAGTAACTTGTCTTGGGTCCGACAACTAGTAAGTGTGGGAGATGGGATTTTAACCACCGTTGTGTACTATTTTCTTTAACCTCTCTGGACCTAGAATTCTTCATCTATTAAATGGGAATAGTAATGTCTTTCTTGTGGTGTTATAGCAAGGACTCACTGAGATGATGCAGGGACGCTCTGTGGCCATGAAAAGTGCTCAGATGGTGGCTGCTGTTGTGTTATCATTAGTGTAATGACTATTTTCTCATCATCAAAGCCAAGCTCTTCCATTTTACAGGTGAGGAAAGTAAGGAATAGAGAAGGCCGTCCTCCCATCCACCTTTTCAACAAGGGCTAGAGTGTAGTGGTATAAACTACTGGCTGTTGACATTTTTAGGTATTTCTGTACTAGCTGGTAAATGGCTGCTGCCCTGAGCCAAAGTGCCTCCCCACCATGCTGGGCTCTCCCCTAAGACTCCCTGACTGCTCCACAGTCTACCAGTAAAAGGGTTGGTGCTGTCTGCCCTTCAACATCTGAAACAACGTCACTCAGGAGACAAAAGTGGTGGAGCATCTAGGGGAGGGAATTTAAGATCACAGATGTTCATCTAATCACTGAGCTAGTGATGGGGCCAAAGTAGGAAACCTGGAGTTTTTCAGCAAAAAAAGTTGGAGCGCTCAAGACTTGAGCGTTTGCTGTCCTGGTTGGCAGAGGTGAGGGCCACTGGACTGGGGTCTAGGATCCTGCTGTGGCGGATTCATTGAAAAAGCCCACGTGACATGAAGCTGGGGAGAAAGCAGGCATGGAGAAGGAACCCAGAGAGAGTGTAAGATTTCAGGGTCTCAGCAAGAGACCCTGTTGGAAGGAAGCAAAACTGTGACTCTTCTGGCAGTTGGGTGTCTGAAGTTTTGGGTACAGGGAGAAGTGTAAAAAGCATCGGAACAGGGAACTCTGGAAGGATCAATGGTCAGCACATTCGTAGTTTGTCCTGACACCCATTGGTGGTAGATGAGAGAGTGGCTCAAAAGCAGAAACTGCCATTGTTATGAGAGGTTAGGGAAGAGGAGGGTGTGATTGGAAAGAAAAACTCTCAAGATAGTTTGTTGATGCCTCTTTTGAAGCTAGAATCCCTTCACTTTGAAGGTCTCAGTCTGGGTCTCAGAAAGATAGGCAGATAGATGTTTGTTCTGTGGGGAAGTGGGTGTCCCTGGCCTATTGAGGAGCCACAGGCTGCTGGCACAGGGTAGCAAGGGCTGGCTTCGGAATGAACTCCATGTGGACATTCTCTCCCTTGAAGTCCTGCTGGCCAGAGAGTGACACTGAACCAAGTGTCCTTGTAGGGCTGGGGGCCGGCGTCGGAGCCCTTGTAATGTGTCAGCCATTCTTGATGCTAGCTGTCTGACCAGCACTGCAGCAAAATGCACATCATCCCCAAGGCCCTGGATGGTCAGGCCAGTGATGCCTGAGGCTGGAACTCTCCAGGGCCTCTGAAGTCAGGGATCTGTCCCCTGCCTCCACCTCAATGGGTAGTAACTAGAAAGAATTACCTGTGTCTTGATCATGTGTCCAGGGACCAGCTCAGTAGTTTTTTTAAACTGAATTGAATCAAAGTGGTGAGACCTTTTCGGGGTAGGTCTAGATCATAGCTATGGCAATACCTCCATTTTCTTTCTCTCTTGCCACTTGATCTTGGAGAAAAGGATTCATTGGAATGGCCACTCCTACACTCCCATCTCTGAGGACTGAGTCTTCTGAGCGCTCTCTCTGTCTTCAAGTGGCATTTGGTGTAGCGACGCCCAGGTCCTTGAGCTCAGCTAGAAGACCCTAGAGCAGACACAGCCAATGCCTGGTTCCAAGCTAGAGGGGTCCAAAGCACAGGTACCCCACCTTCTTCCTGGAAGAGTGAGCCACGGCCTCCTTTAGCCCAGGCCCAGCTTACCATTAGCCAGTTGTCTCTCCTTGGGCAGTTGATCTGTGTGCAGCCTGTCCTGGGACCCCAGTCCCATAAATAGAGCCCCTTTGCTGTCCACAGCTAGCAACTCAGAGCTCCATGAGGGCAGAGACTGTATGTTGTTCACTGCTATGATTCCAGTGCTTAGAACCGAGCTTGGCCTGTAGCAAGCACTCAGTATTTACTGGGAGGGCACAGGGCTGAGAATGGGTCTTGAGTTATCAGTTCTGCTGCAGCTCACTGCAGAAGTTCTGGGTGACTGCATGCAGGTACTGAATGCTAGGCCCCAGCCCTCTTTGGGGAGGGATTTAGTGATTCAGTGGTAGAATGGGCCCAGGGAGAAGGATACTGGGCCAAAATCCCCAAATAGAGCTTTCTGCTTCCTGTCCCCTGAGAGAGTCGCAGGACACAAACTACCTACTGCAGTGTTCTGAGCTCCAGCTGCAAGTTGGAATTCCCAGGAGAGCTTTGGCAGTTTCTGTTGCCCTGGTTGCACCTCAGACAGATTATATCAGAATCTCAGGAGGTAGGGCCCAGGTTGTATTTTTCAAACTCCACAGGGGATTTCTGGGCACAGCCCAGGTTGAAAAGGTACCCTACTGGAAGAGGGGAGGCAGGAGGAATTTCCGTGGAATTCAGCTATGGGCCTGGAGCACCCCCTACGAGTGGGATGAAAATGCCCCCTCTCAGAGAGACTGGAGGAGGGCATGAGCTCTCCCTCCGCAGCCCAAGACACCACGTTCTGTTGTGGAGACAGGTTGAGGTTGAGACCAAAGCCTATTCTCAAGCCGCAGAATCTGTTTGCCAAAAACAAGATCCAGTGTTGCGAAGGGCCCGGCTGTGGGCAGGCAGGGAGAGGTCTCTCCCTACTCCTGGTCCTCTGCTGGGTCAGTGGGGTGGGACAGGTGCTCCGCTGTTTCCTGAGTGCTTCCCAGTTGCAGGGAACCTGCGGACAGACACACACCTTCCGCTCCTGGCTGGGCCCCCTGGTTCCGCACTTGCCTCTTCTGAGGATTTCTCTGTTGCTTCCCAGGGGTGCTGCCTGACTTCTATTTTATGCTTCCACAAAGCCATTCATCCAGTCAGAGGTGTCCTGACAGAAACACTTTCTGAAACCTCAACAAAGGTTTGACATTGCGATGCACCTTCGTTTTAGTCCTATCAGTCTGAAGAGTTACATACATATCTTTTTTAAAATTAAGCTAAACAGCAGTTGTATTAAAAATTATCTGGGGCACTTTTGTGCCATCCCTGTGTTTTAGGAACTAACACCCTTAGGGCTCTTGACTGCAGGACCTCTCTCCTTTAGGCAACAGGACCAACCTGAGCCGCCAACCTCTCACCCTTCCCAGCAGACAGGCCTGGCCTTCATATTTGGCCCCTCTCCGGAGGGACAGATGACAGGTTCCACGTGCCTGTCATTTTCCCAGCTGCAGCTGAGGGTGAGGCATTGCCCCCCCAGGCCATACACTCACTCCCCAGCACCCCCTTCCCCAACCAGCAGCCGCAACCTTCTCTGTCTGGGGGTCCCCATGGGAGTGATGTGTTGGTACTCTTGGGAATGTCAGGCTTTCTCCCAAAAAATATGTGTTTAAAACAGATTCCTATTTTAAATGCCAAGGACGCCAGGGTAAGTTTTTTTTTTTTTCAAATGGAAATACATCTTCCTTCAAATCAAAATGTGACAATCTGATCATGTAAGTGTGTCCCTTTGGTTATCAGTTGTTCCTCCTCTTTGCACCCCCTGTTCTGATCTGAGTCCCTTGGTCCTCCCAGTCCAAACATGTGCCATCCACCTTTTTTCCACTGTCTCCCCTTTGCAGCCTCCAGCCACTGTCTTTCTCTGCACAGAAGTCAGGGCTGTGGATTTCCTTGAAAAGAACCAGCCCTGTCGCATCAGGCTGGTCTGCCCGGGAGGTGGGAGCATCCTGGGCCAGCCAGGATGACAGATGGCGGTGTTTCCAAACTCTCGTAGGACATGTTTCCTACATTCTGGGTGACAGTTTCTTCTTTTGCTTGCTTATTTTTTAGTGTTTGGATTCGGTGAAGCAACATTGGGTTTAGCCAAGAATGTTTGAACCATCTATAGAAATTGCTGCTGGGGAGATGCAAGCATGCTGGGGAAGGGGGTGGAGAGTGCTTTAAGTAAGCACAACATAGGAAAAATTGTTTCATAATGGACCATTCGGGGCCGGTGATGCATATTACAAGAGAGTCTTTTTTAAA
Source organism: Gorilla gorilla gorilla (assembly GCF_029281585.2). NCBI lineage: Eukaryota > Metazoa > Chordata > Mammalia > Primates > Hominidae > Gorilla > Gorilla gorilla. Next base: position 34,412,567 of record NC_073228.2, on the reverse strand, counting down.
GATTCCCCTTAATCACACCTATTCAAGCCAGAAGGAGCCTCAGAATTCTCTCATCTCCTCCTTTGAGAGAGGCACAGAGAGGCCACTGACTCATCCAAGGTCACCGAAATAAGTAGCAACTGGGCCAGAACCATACCCCAGGCAGTCCACTCCCAGACCAGTGTCTTCTCAGACCAAGAAGGGGAGAGGAGGCAAAGAAAAGGGTTCATGACATAATACTCCCCAGCCCATGGGACAGAGGGCAATACCCTTTCAGTGGTAACTAAAAACAAAGACCCCAAAGCTTTCTCTAAATCAAGGGTTCTCTGCCTACACTGTGCATCAGAATCATCCGGAAGGCCTTTAAAAGACACAGAGACCCGGGTCCCACCCGATTCTGTGGGCAGGGTTGGGGACAGGGTTAAAGCTCCTCCAGGCTGGACTGAGACCACTGCACCGAGTGGAGACATCGCATTGGCTCTCACAGGGGACAGGCCACAAGAGTTAGCCCCCTGTATTCTCAGGAGCCCCTTTGCTTCTGCAAAGTGGAGGGGATGGCAGACTGAAGATGTGTGCCACAAATTTACTTTTTACAACCTTGGGCTGTACACTGGGGTCATCTGGGAAGTTTTTTTGTTTTTTGTTTTTTGGTTTTTTTTGAGGCAGAATCTGGCTCTGTCACCCAGGCTGGAGTCCAGTGGTGCAATGTTGGCTCACTGCAACCTCCGCCTCCTGGGTTCAAGTGATAGTCATGCCTCAGTCTCCCGAGCAGCTGGGATTAAAGGTGCCCACCACCACGCCTGGCTAGCTTTTTTTTTTATTATTTTTAGTAGAGACAGGGTTTCACCAGGTTGGCCAGGCTGGTCTTGAACTCCTGACCTCAGGTAGTCCTCCCGCCTCAGTCTCCCAAAGGCATGAGACACCACACCTGGCCCTGGGAAGCTTTTAAAGGTCCCAGTGCCGAGGCTGCTCTACAGACCAAGTAATCAGAATCGCAGGGGTGGGACCCAAAAATCAGCATTTGTTAAAGCTTCCCAGGTGGGTCCAGTGAGCAACCAGGGTTGAGAATCAGCACCCATACAGAGCAGGGCACTCCCATTTGCCATAGCTGTGTCCCATCTGCTGGATGAATCATGCCCCTGGACCCCTCCAGGGGCGTTGAATGTGCCCCCACTGGGGTGGAGGATCGTGGGACTAGGGAGGCTACATCTTGCAGGCAGTGCTGCCTTTCAGCTGCAGTTTACCCAGAGCAGTGACTCCCAGCCCATATCCTCATCCACTGCATCAGAGCATCCTGACCATCATCAACTGATGCTCATTGACAGTCTTCTGTGGGGAAGACTCTGGGCTAGGTCCTAAGTGGGACATGTGACTGAGTCCCTGCCCTAGAAGAGTTTGTCACCCAGCAAGAGAAATAAGATATGCACACAAAAATAACTGTGCTTAGGTAAGGAAGAAGCTGGTAAGTGCCAGAGAAGCAATAAAAAGTAAGTGTGGTATCATATCATCCTCAAAGTCCCCAAAACCCAAAAGCACCATTGACTTCTAATTTGCACTAGATCGTCACAACTCCAAAAAGTCCAGCAAAGTGTCTCATCCACTATCAGCAGGTTGGTGACATCTTTCACTTAGATGAGTCACTAACCCCAGAGCTGTGTTAGCACCAACCTCAGAGGACTTGGGTTTATCATCCTCCTCCCCGCAGACAAGCTCAAGCAGGGTCTGAGATGAAGGGACGTTAGAGGTCATCTTGCCCAACCTCCTTGCAACAGAGAAAAGTTACACAGGGCCCAAAGAAGTGAAGTGTCGTGTCCAATTGCACAGCAAAGCAGGGACAGCCAGGGCTGAAGGCTGGGCTTTGAGGCCAAGCGGGTGATTCTTCTGTTATCCCACTCGAAGGGCAGAGGAACTCCATTCTAGCAAGAATGGGTCTTCGAGTCTGACTCCCATTAAACAAGACAGTTCCTACAGGCCGTGGCCCCTGTTCGTGCCTGGAATTCCACCATTAGTGCTTCTTTCTTTTTTAGCCAGACATCCTCGTTTTGAATATAAGGTTCCCAAACAGGAGGAGCATAACACATTCCTAGTACCTAAGTTCCAGGTGGTCAACCTATAGCTCTCAGGCCCTCTGAGATTTGATCAGCAAAATGATTTTCTCTTTTCTGCTGGATTTACTAACATATGATAGGTATTAAGCCACTAGGGTCATGCCTGACCCCTTGGCCCACTTGTCATTGTTAGAGCTAAACAGAATGTGTATTCTAATTTTGAGCTATGTTAACTCCACTAAAATGATGCTATGAAGTTGGGATATTATGAAGGATACCAGACCACCGTAATCAATAAGAAATTCAGGCCAGGCACGGTGGCTCACACCTAAATTCCAGCATTTTGAGAGGCCAAGGTGGGCAGATCACCTGAGGTCAGGAGTTCAAGACCAGCCTGGCCAACATGGTGAAACCTCGACTCTACTAAAAATACAAAAAAAAAAAAAAAATAGCCAGGAGTGGTGGCACACACCTGTCATCCCAGCTACTTGGGAGGCTGAGACATGAGAATTGCTTGAACCCTGGAGGCGGAGGTTGCGGCAAGCCACGATTGCACCACTGCACTCCAGCCTGAACATCAGAGTGAGATTCTGTCTCAAAAAAAAAAAAAAAGTAAAGGAAAAAGAAAGAAATTCAGGCCCCCTGTGTGCTTACTACCAGCTGACCATGGCTCCTACCTTGGAGACAGTGGAACACCCCTGCCTGGTGAAGAGTCCTGTCTTGAAGACAGGGCTGATGGCTGGACAGAGACCTGGTAGGCCTCATCACAATGGCAGCTGTCACCAACTTTTTTTTTCTTTTTTTTTTTCTGCGAGACAGAGTCTCGCTCTGTCACCCAGGCTGGAGTGCAGTGATGTGATCTTGACTCACTGCAACCTCTGCCTCCCAGGTTCAAGCAATTATCATGCCTCCGCCTCCCAAGTAGCTGGAACAGACATGCGCCACCACACCCAGCTAATTTTTGTGTTTTTAGTAGAGACAGGGTTTCACTATGTTGGCCAGGCTGGTCTTGAACTCCCGACCTCAGGTGATCCTCCCGCCTCAGCCTCCCAAACTGCTAGGATTACAGGCGTGAGCCACTGCACCTGGCCAAAGAGTGTTTGTTTGTTTGTTTGTTTGTTTGAGACAGAGTCTTGCTTTCTCACCCAGGCTGGAGTGCAGTGGTGCAGTCTCGGCTCACTGCAACCTCCACCTCCCAGGTTCAAGTGATTCTCCTGCCTCAGCCTCCCAAGAAGCTGGGATTACAAGCATGCACCACCATGCCTAGCTAATTTGTGTGTGTGTGTGTGTGTGTGTTTGTAGTGACAGGGTTTTCCCATGTTGGCCAGGCTGGTCTTGAACTCCTGACCTCAAGTTATCCGCCCACCTTGGCCTCCTAAAGTGTTGGAGTTACAGGCATGAGCCACCGCGCCTGGCCTAGCTCTCACTAATTAAGCTAACTCACTGCCAGGCATTCATCTAAGCACTTTGCATATATTAATCCTGCACTAAAATGGTCATCTCCTTTACAGTTGGGGACATCAAGGCAAAGAAAGCATAAGCACCTTGCCCAAAGTCACACAGCTAGTAAGTGGCTGAGCCAGGCATCGAACCCAGACAGGCTCCAGGTCTGCGCGCTCTGCTGTTTGCTGTGCTGCCCTGCCTCAGGAGGAGGAGTCTGGTGGCCCCTTCACACATTGGCCAGGGAAGCTATGTTGAGGAGGGACCCCCCCACCACATTTCCAGCAGTGGAGGGGTGATCATTTCCCACTCTGGGCAGTGGGGTGCTGGGCATCTGTGGGCACCCATGGACCAAGGAGCTCTGCCACAGCTTTGCTTGGCCCGAGGCCCTATGAAGAAGCCTTGAGCCCTGCCAGACCACCTGCCTGGTTCCCTGCAGTCTTCCCCCAAGCACTCTCTGCTAAGGCAGTGCCCTCCTTGATAACCCAGCCCCTGCTTTCCCAAGGAAGTAGCCTGCCCCAGATGACCCCTGCCTCCTCAGGGCCTGGGGAAAAATGCTGAAGACAGTGCCACGAGGCCACTCTGCCAGGTGTCTCTCCCCTGCATTTCCCAGCCCTCCCAGGTCCAGCCCCAGAGAGTTGTTTCCACCAGGGGCCTCCTGGTCCTCAGGCCCCTCCTGTGTCCTGCGAAGGGCCTGTCCTGGAGACAGCCTGTGCCCTCCGTCACCACAGCCTTAGGCTCAGGCCACCAGGATGTTTCTTTGGCCTCTGGCAGCCCCAGCTGGGGTGCCCCTAGTCCACCCAACACATGCACAACACACATGTACTCAACACACACATCCACATACACCCAACACATGTACATAATACATACACTCAATATACAACACACACACCCAATGCCTACATACACTCAACACACACATCCACATACACCCAACACAGGTACACAGTACATACACTCAACAAACACACACACACACAACACATACACACACAACACACATCCACATACACCCAACACATATACACAACACGTAACACACATGTACTCAACACACACATCCATACACCCAACACATGTACACAATACATTCAACACACACACACACATCCAATACATACACTCAACACACACATCCACATACACCCAACACACATACACCCAACAAACACACATTACACACATACACCTGACACACATACGCTTAACACATACCCAACACACATACACTTAACACGTACACACCCAACACACACACCCCTTGTATCTGTGCTTGCCCATCTCCCGCAAGCCCAGCCACCAAGAAGAGGCCTGGCCCTGGGAACTCAGTATCAGGGGCCTGTCTGCCAGATCATATGGAAAATGTATTTGGCGGGTGAGGGGTGAGTGGTGAGGCTGGATGGCCTAATGGAACAGGAGGGGGATGGCGAGGAGCAGCAGAAGGGGGCCAGGAGGATGGCTGTGCAGGATGCTGGTGCAAGCTCCATCCCTTCCCCACCAGGAGGCTCCCAAGGGGCTAGGCCAGGTTTTGGCAAGGCCCTGGTGTTTCAGATGTAGGGCACAGAGGCAGTGGGGTGGCGACTATGGAGCTGCTGCCCGTGCTGTGTGAGGGACAGATCGGGCAGCCCTGCTCCTTCAGCCCCTCTTCTCACACCCTTCCTCTCCAGGGTGGAGATGAAATTCCAGCCCTCAGCAGTGTCTGATGCTCCACCTCCAGCAGGAGCCTTTATTTGAAATTAAGGATAATGGATTTCGTTTCTTGGATAAGTTTTTTTTTTCTTCCTCTTTCAGACTTTTTGTCCAAAATGCACTCAATTCCAGAAAATAGACCTTTTGTTAACAAGTCTTTATTGACTACACTCCCCTCCCCCACTTCGTTCCTCTTTCCCCCTCCCCCAAGTCTTTCCGTGCTTCCTAGGAAACCTGCTGTTTTCAGCGCATGGTAAGGAGTGCAAAGGAATGACTCACCTGCACCCTCTCCCTCCAGCATCCCCTGGGCCTTGCTCTTAACAGCAGCAGAAGCCTGGGTGTCCTGGGGGTTGGGACAGAGAGAAATAACTTGACTTCTTCCTTATGTTTCTTCAGCAATTTCTGCCAAGACCCTCATCTTCAGAAATCTAGATGCTGCCTGGAAGAAATGGGGAGAGGACTTGGTTGGGGGTCCCTTCCTTGGTCTCCCTCTCGGTTCATTGCTGCCTTCTGGGGAAGGGAGGGCCTCCAGTCACCATGCATGGTCTCCATGGGAGCTTGGAGACCTGCAGCCAGGGACAACCATACATTTATTTCACCTGGATCTTTCTTTTTCCCCCTTCAACAGCCCTATTACCATATTTAAATGCAAGTATGTCTCTTTTCATTGACATTTTAAGTAGCTTAGCCTGACCTTTTTAGAGTAGCATGTTCCCCCTTTGAACTTCTTTCCCTTCAGTAGTACTGTGTAGCTAGGACAATAGTCTTAGTGTTTAGTGGGCTTCTAGTTCGCTCTGTTTGGGGGAGCTTTGTCTCTGCTTTCTTCCCTCCTCTGCTCCCTGCCCTTGACGGTGCATGTCTTCCTCTCGTCCTGTAGAAATTCCTTGTTTAAAAAGCTCAGTAGCTAAAGTTGAGCAGCCCTGTTGGGGGCTGTTTATTGAGTTTGCGGCTGGCTTCTGGCACATCATTTAAAACCACAGTGATTGGAAATGGGTCTTGGGGTCAGGCCTCCAAGCATCTGCCTGGATGGCAGAGGATGTTTGTCTTTATATGTATGGGAGTGTATCTGTGTATGTCCCAGCACGAGGCTGTGCGTGCACGTGCTGGTGGCTGAGAGAAGCCCAGGGTAGGGAACTTGGCATACTTCATCTGGATTCTGCAGCTACAAGAGGTTACCTTGGCCTCCTGACTATCATTCCTGTTGCTGGGACATCCTTGCTGCCCGGTGCATTTTTAGATAGCATAAGCCTTGATCAAGAAGAAATCCAGGGACCCCTAGGAGACCCTCCAGTGCCAGCTTCATCTAGACTGTGGGGCTCAGACCGAAGAGCCACATCTAAATTCCCACAGTTGCCTCAGGAGGTTGAAACACTGAGAGATCAAATAAAGCCACAGGGCTCACCCCACATAGACCCCTGCAGCCCCGCACTCCCTTCCCTATCTGGCTCCATGTGTATGCAATCACCTGGGACCCCCAGATGCTTCACCCTCGGGCCTGGGGCTGTGATGCTGCTGACTTGATGTTTTGACAAAAGTCTGGAGTTAAAAAGGCCATGCTAACCTGCAGAGCCTTTGGAGAACAGCTGGAATTAAGCCAGCTCCTGGCCAAGGTGCCTGCTCTGTCAAGAGGCCGTCCCAAGTGCCTCCTGCCTGTGGCACGGGGCTGACCACTCCGCCATGATCTCTGCAAGGAGCAGTGGACCAGCCCAGCCATGCTCAGTTCTACTCAAGACAACCCCAGGGGAGCCACTGTGTCGATGCAGGGCCAACAGGGAGCTCAACCCTGCTTCTCAAGAAAAAAATTCCTCCTACAATTCTTGAATTATTGTTGTGGGCCTTCTAGAACCAGCTTCTGGGGTGACAAATGGGTGAGAATCAAACGCACCTAAAGATGTTGTGCCTTCCGGAAGCCTGACAGCCACTACTCTGTGTCCCTCTCAAAAGCTGCCCTGTGAAAATCCCTTCCCACTCCTGTCTTTGTGTGGAGGGCGGGGGTTGTGTGGCCCGTGACCTAGGTCTGTGCCTGGCCGTTTCAAGGATTCCTCCATGACTCAGGTTCCTCTCTCTCCTGGCCAGGCTTCCCAGCAGCGGCTTATGGACCAGTGGCAGCAGCGGCGGTGGCGGCAGCAAGAGGATCAGGTAGGAAGGTGTATGGGACAGGCGACTCCCAGGCATGCCCCCAGTGTGCAGGGGGAGGTCAAGGCCCTGTCGGATCTGTGTGGCTGCATCTGTCCAACACCACTCTCACCACAGCCCCGGGGAGGGGGTGGACAGGGAGGCGCGGGCAAGGCCTGGCCACCCAGGGCACTTGTAGTGGGGTCAGTCACAGTCATGGGACTGCAAACCAAAGGCAGATTATTATTCTCTCCTTGAAAAAAAAAAAAAAAAAAAACCTGAGTTTCTTTTTGACTTTGACCATCCCATCACCTGACAGCTAGCTTCGGGTACCTGTGGTCATTTCCCTCCTTGGCTTTTGCTAATTCAACAGGCTCCCTTCCTTGGGTCCCTGAGCCAGCCAGAGAAGTGCTAGGCTGTCCCCTGGGCCCCTGCTGCACTGGTAGGTGGGCTTGCTGGTCTGGCTAAACCCCCAGAGCCCCTGAAAGCAGCCGTGGGACCAGCCCTGGGCCTCAGTGAATGAAGCTGCTGTTTCTGGAGCCGCTGTGCCTCCCAGACTCTTCTTAGTCAGACTCCTCAGCTCCAGCTGCCAAGGGAATTGGGCTTTCTGTCCCATGAGGTTGCTCCAGTCCTTCTGTCTCCAAAGCCAACCTTTTGGAGGTCTGGAACCCCTCAAGTGACATGGGAACACTTTCCCAGCATTACCATGGGGTCAGGCCAGAGCTGGGATATGTCCAGGGTGCCCGGGGTCCCTTTTGTCCCTCTCCCCAGAATGCTTTCTGCCTTCCCAGGCAAGCAGGGCTTCTGCTGTGCCCTGGGCTCCCTCCCCACCCCTGCTCCCTGAACTGAGTGGTCATGGTTTGCAGCTCTGTCCCCCCACGCCCCACGGACAGGGCTCTGGAGCACCCAGGGAAGCGCCTAGTTTGATGTCACAGGGCTCTGAGGAGGGTGGGGCTGGGCAGGGTGGGGGGCTGGTGAGGGTACCAGGAAATAGAGCATTAAAAGCCCAGAGGGCAAATGCCAAGAACCCACACCCTGGGTGATGAGAAGTTGGCACAGTGAGGCCCATTAGAAAACTTCAGTAAAAATCCGTTCCATGCAAACTGGCACTGCCTCGAGCTACAAAGGATCCACTCCCCCGAATCATCCCATTGGGGTTTTGTTTGGAGGGGGCTAGGGAGTTCTCAGGGGTTGCCGAGGGTCAGTTTGCCAGACAGCTGGCAAGTGGGCAGACTGGCAGGCAGGTCCAGAGAGTGGGGCCCCCTTCCTGAGCTTCTGCTCACCACAGCCAGTGTCCAAAGGCCCCACCTGCCCTCTGGCCAGTGTCCCTCAGTCCCCCCAGCCCCGGGCCCCGGGGGCGGGGTGCACAGCTGCCTTGTGTCTCCCTGTGCCATCTGGTTTTTTAACTTGAGTGCTTTTTGGTATCATTATAAACAAGCCTTGGCCCTACCTGTGCCTGGGGTTGGGGAAAAGATAAAAGAAAACTCTTGAGATTTTTGAGTGTTGTTGGTTGTTGTTTTCTCCGTTCAGTTTCTTTCTTTTTATAACTTGGATTATGAAACTAAACTTTAACCCAAAATTAACCCTGCCTCTCTCCCCACCCCACCCCGTTCTCCTTGACTTCATGGCAAGTTTAAAGGGCAGCATGGGGTTCTTTATGAGTCTGAGAGCCGTCTCCCACGGTCTGTGCCCCCTTCTGCCACCCTACCCTCTCATGGACCCCCAGAGCCAGGTGGGAGTCCCACCCATCCCTCTAACTCCTAACCCCCAAGGTCATCTCCAGTCACACATTTTTTTTTTTTTTTCGGGATCAATGGTGTTTGATTTGTAGCCATTTCCATTGGGAGCAAAGTCTCTCCCAGCCCATTCTAGGTCAGCCATGCTCATCGCTGCACTGTTAGTGAACTGTATTCAGGAGTGTGCTCCCAGACCACCTGCCCACACCAGCCTGGGTTAGCGCAAAGAGTAAATCCTCAACTCCGAGGTGCCCGCCCCGCCCCACAGGGTGCAGGGTCAGCCTAGAAGCTACAGGGCAACCCTGCAGTGCTGCCGGGCAGGGTGTGTCAGGGGCTTGGGATGTGCCCCAGGGCAATGACTAGACTGTGTCCACCATAGTGAGAGCACTGCCTAGGCAGGAAGACACTTGCCTGTGTGTAGCCAGGCTACCCTAGTTCCTCAGCCCCACTTTGGACCTGGAACAGGGTTACAGGTTTGGGAAAGGAAGCGCTCTGCCTTTCTTTCTTTTAACGCATTCTGCCAGTAAGGGGACTGTCACCTCACTCCCTCTAGAAAATGATCGGGAAGCCAAGCCTGATGGGATGGCCAATTATTTACCTGTGGGTGGCCTCTCAGTGGCAAAAGCTCTTCGCTCTGAATTTCGAGGACCACACAGACTCACTTGGGTGTGTGCATCAGTCTAGGCCACAGAGGGCTCACTGGGTGCTGATGGCCTAGTTTCACCTTCCCCAGCTCCTGAAGCCCTTACTCACCCCAGCTCCTCCCCAGGATGCTCCTGCAGCCTCAACTACTGCAGGTCAGCATGAACTCAACTGCACTCCCTTATAGGGAGACACAGGGAGACATTCAGGGAGAGTCTGTTGAGTACCTACCTTGAACCTGGTACCATGCTAAACCTGGCAGGCAACTCCAAACAGTAGAAAACGTGGCCTCTGCTCCCCAGGGGCTCTCAGGCTTCATTTAGGGATCAGACATCATCCTATGGACGGCCCTTTTTTTGTCTTTGATTTTTGTCTAGCTCCAACGTTTGGGTTTTTTTTTTTTTTTTCCTTCCATTATGACTTATAGGGGGAGCTTCCTGAAGTGAGAAGCACTTGCTGAGGGCCGTGGGGTGGGAGGCAGCTTCGTTTTTGCTCAGGGTGGCAACTTGGATCCGTCAGGGCTATGGTGTCAGGGTAGGAGGTCCGGGGGGGCCTTGAGGTCTGTGCCCACCTCAGCCAACTCCTCTGGGCCAGCCTGCCCACCTGTTCCTAATTCCCCTAGGACCTGAGGTGAGCAGGGCTCAGGGGACCCCACCAGGTGAGGTCCCTGCCGACTCCTAGATAACTTCACTATCAGTGGTCACTTTTCTTTTCCCTTCACCTGGTAGTTTGAAATGTCATCTTTTCTTGTGCTCAGTCGAGAGTTTGTTTGTTTATTTTGATCGTATTCATTCAGTTCCAGTGGCCCCATCATGTCCCACCCAAACCTAAATTCAGTTTGACAGAAGCCTCCCCCGACAGGTGAGGGAAGTGGTTTGGATATTCAGGGTATTTTAGTTTGGGGTGACATTATGGGTGGGTCCGTGTATCAATCTTAGAGCTTCTGAGCCCCTGGTACCACCCCGTCCCACCTCTCCCCACCCACCCGGCCCCAGCCAGGACCCCTTACTGTACTTTATACTTGCCAGCTTTATTCCAGTCTAGTAACATGAGCTCCTGATGGTGGTGGTGAGTGTGAGCAGTCATATTTCTGTTGTCTTTTCTCTTGCTTGGTTGGGGCTGCGGTGAGAGTGTCTCTGAGGCATACTTTCCCGCCTCTCTTACGCTAGGATCTGCACACCTCCTCTCAAACACTCTTCTGAGCACGCTCAGCGGGAAGGTTTGTCCACACCTATTAATCCTCTCTCAGTGTCCAGCTTCCTGTTAGTACCAGCTGGTTTGCATGTTTTTGCTTGTTCAGATGAAACAGTTCAAGAAACAAACTCATATCCAACTCTCAAGAAATGTCTTTTTTTGTACACTTTCGTTTTTGATTTTTTTTATTAGTTACAACTCCAAAACACCTGTTGTCCAGTAAAACATTTCACACCTCCCCTGCCTGTTCTTAGATTGTATGTATCTGTGGGACTGAACTAAATGCATGCACTGTAGTAGATGTACTGGTAGCCGTAGCTGTAGTTGTAGTACATGCATTGTTGAGTTGATATTACAGGGTCTTTGACGGCTCGGCACAGCACGGCCGTCTGAAGGATAGTGCGGGGACCAGGAAGAGAAGGGGCTCCATATTTTCAATGTTTCCAAGGGGCTTGGATCCATGTTCTCACCATCAGCCACCACCACCTCCCCTCACACTCTCCGTTCCCCCAGTCCAGAACTGGGTCACCACCCTCAGCTCTTCCTCACTGAGGTCTCTGTTGATATCGTCCAATTATAGTGCAAAAATGGAGCCAGGATTGGAAGGAGTCTTAAAGGTCTTCCTTGTTCTTGTCTTTCTCATACTATTCTTGAACAGAGCAGATCTTTTTTTATTTCTTAAGGCCTACCAGCATGACTCCTTTAAGCCCCTCTACTCCTTGAGTCCTTTGGCAGGTCACAGCCAGCCCTTCAGGGATACAGGTCTATGTGGCAGTCCTGTCTATATGGATTACTTCTTGGGGTGGAGGGGAAATGAGACATGGTAAGGAAGGGATTGAGATCTTGAGATCCTTGGTCTGCAGACAGGGAATGCACTTGGCCCTAGTAAATCATTGCCATTTGTTCTTAGGGTTGGTGAAGGTTAAGTAGGGTGAGAGTGGTGACATTCTTAGCATGGAGGTGACTGGCACAGTTTCATGGAGACAGAAAGGGAGGTCGGCTTGGAACATCCAAGAGGAACCACCCCTAGTTTCCTCCAGTTCCCCAGGAAGGCTCCCTAGAGGGGAAAGGAGCAGTCCTGCAGCCTGTGCCCTTAGAACAGGAGCACGTGCAGCCAGTCATCTTTGGACACACCATCTTCCTACATTTGTGGTGACAAGCCATAAGGGAGTGCCAGAAGTCTCTCAGAGCTTCTGGAGGTGTCCCTACTCTTTACGTGTTGATGCTGAGTGAGTAGTGCCTGCCTCCTGGAACCTGCTCTTTAAGTCAGGATGTGGTGGCTCTGCCCAGTGCTGCAAGAACATTGATGGAACACAGGTGGGATCTGAACCTTCAGGGTGCAAGTTATCTACTGTGGGAGACAGAAGCCCAGGAAAACGTCGGAGTCCATAAAGTCCCCTGAGAGAATGCGTAGAGATAGAGCAAAATGGTAGCGCTGTGGAAAGAATCTACCATGCTGTGGAAATTGGTGGCAGAATCGGAATGAACAAGGATTGAATGTGAGTAAGGCCAGTCTGCCACCAAACAGGATGAGGGCGCCAAGGCCCAGGAAGATAAATCTGGAAGGAGCTGTTCTTCTAGCTTGGCCTGCATGGGGGTGCAGGTCGAGGAGGTACACAGGGAGATGGCTGGAACTGTCAGGCTTCAGGGCTGCTGAAGCTGCAAATTGGCCTGAGGCTGGGGAGTAAGAGAAGAGGGTAGGGACAGAAGGCAGAGAGAGCAGAAAATCCCCTCCCACTGGCCTAAATCCCAGGTCTGGTTCTGCTAGGAAAATGGCTTTGCTGCCCTGTGGCTGGAAATTCTAAGAGCTCCAGTTCCAGTTGGTAAAATGAGCAAAAGTAAAATGCAAGTCAGGGGATGGAATAAATAGTTTAACTTGAACCAGAAAAGAAAATGCTTTAGGGAGGAGAATATATCTCAAGAAGTAGATATGCCCATCCCAATTCCCCTTCAAGATGTTTTCTGTGTCCCCACTGCTAGCCTCTGCCTTATATATGTTAGGGGCTGGGGGATATGAAAGATAGTGTCCCACATACACTCTTCCACTTGCTGGAGGGATCCTGGAGCTATTTGGGTCAGTTGTACCATAAGCTTTAGGGTTCCCAGGTATTGCTTTCAACATGTATTTATTAAGGATTTGTTTTGTACCAAGCACCAAGGAATATAAAGGCAGATGGCATTTCTAGCCTTCAGTGGCCTGAGACTGGTCCTGTCCTCTGAAAGTCCGTGTTTCCCACAATGCACTGTTTCTGGCCTCAGAATGACCACTGTCAGCTTCATTTAAAAAAGGAAAATGGATCAATATGTGCCTTCATTTCTGAAGATGGCTTTCCTGTGCTCCATGAGCAAGATCTGATGGGGGGCGGAGCGGGGGATGCAGTGCCTCCATCTCTGCTTCCTCACCCAGCCTCCTGTGCTAGCAGCAAGCATCCTCTGGGGGCTGTGGACCCAAGATGGTCCATTTGTGGGTAAGGTCATGGGGACACCCTTGTGCTAAGACAAAGCCACATCTGTGGCCATAGAATACAGCCAGTAGTGGCCCAGGGGGAGAACAAATCTCTGACCCACTAGGGCCAGCCACCACAACCAGACTTACCAAAGGATCTTACCTGAACACACATCTCTCAGTCTACTGCCATGTGTTCTGGGGATGGATACTTCGTTTCCCAGTTTGTCATTAAAATGATCATTTCTGGGAGAGCCAGGACTTTCACCATAAAGAGTCCAGCATTGGATTTCAGTAACCCCAGTGAATTTATAATAATGCTCACAGCTGCCCGCTGCTGACCTCAGCTTCATTCATTTTCCAAGGGCTTTCAGACCAAACCTGTTGAGGATAAAATACATCAGCTCTAATCAATAATTTTGTAATAGAAATACTGTGCACTTGATAAATCAACTCTAGTGCAATTAGTGACTAGCCTTGAAGCCCAGACCTAAGTATAAGTTAATCCTAAAGTGAATGGAGTGGGGGAATGTTAATGGTCTTTCAAATCAGTGGAATTATTTTCAGTGGTTGACACATCTCTGCCTGCCCCCTGAGCTGGTTGGTCATTGCTCTTGTGTCGGCTCAGGAGCTCAGGCCCAGCTGTCTGGAGCAGGGGTGGAAAGTGTGGTGGTGTCCTTCATAGCTCCATAAGAGCGTGTAGAGCACAACAGAGAGGGGTCTAGAGACCCGCTCCTTGCACCCTGGGCTGGGTGGGAGCACTGCAGGGTCTAGGAAGCCCCTAAAGCTGATCAACCTGCAGGTTGGTGAGAACCATCCAAGGAGCATGTGCCCAGGTGTATCATTCATGGTTGCTTGTATTTTGCAGAGGTTTTTTTTTTATTTGGTTGGTTGGTTGGTTTGTTGTTGTTTTGAGACAGACTCTCACATGTTGCCCAGGCTGGAATGAAGTGCAGTCTTGAACTCCTGAGCTCAAATGAACCTCTTTCCTCAGCCTCGCAAGTAGTTGGAAATGTAGGTTCATACTACCGTGCCCGGCTTTGGTTTTTTTGTGTGTTTTTTGTTTTTTCTTTTTTTGTTTTTGTTTGTTTGTTTTTGGTAGAGACAGGGTCTCACTATATTGCTCAAGCTGGTCTCAAACTCCTGGCCTGAAGTGATCCTCCCACCCTGACCTCCCAAAACACTGGAATTACAGGTGTGAGCCACTGTGCCTGGCCTCTGCAGAGTTTTGACTTTCAGATATACACCGTGATGTATATTACCATAGCCACCCTGGGAGACAGTCAGGAAGGCAGAAGTTTGTGGCCTGGTTTACAAGCATGTTTTTGTTTTGTTTTTTTTGAGAAAGCTGGGCTACAGAATGGCTATGTGACTTATTTAAAATCACACACCTGGTTACCTGGAGAGCAAGGCTTTGGTCAAAGGTGAAGAACCCTGGACTTGAACCCAGGTCTTTGGCCTCCTTAAGTAGCCCTCTGGAGAAGCCGTGTTTTTTATGAGGGACACACCTGCCCCCCAGGACACCGGGCACAAGCAGGAATAAAGACCATGTAGGAAAAATAAAATAAAATAAAAGCCCATGTAGGGACAGCCCAAGTAGCCTCAGCTTCTAGCTCTATATAGGCCAAGCGCTCAGTCTCTGGCCTAAAACCTCATAGTCTGATCTTTCAGATGTAGATTTCAGAACTGGACCTACGGGACATCTGCCATGGAGTTGAATGTGGCAGATAATTATTAAGTATATAACAATAGTAATTATTGTTATATGTGGTAGGTACTGTCCTAAGCCTGATTCAAGGGTGCTTTTGACTGTATCAGAAACCTCCCAACTCTGATTAAACACTATAGGTTAATGTTACAGGGAATTAAATATTATGGGGGATTTATTGGCTGACATCCTGGAAGCACCATAGAAGAGTGGGCTTCGTGCCTGGCTTGTTCAGGGATCCTTTTTCTGCAATTCTCTTAGCTTTGCCCTCCTTCTCATTTCAATACTGTCTTTATATTGGTTTTCCTCATGGTGGCAAAATGATTGCAGCAGTTTCTGGCATCATACCATCCTGTCCAGAAGAGGGGAGTCAGATGGTCTGGAATTCTAGGAAAAGTCCAGAGCTTTGTGCTGCTTGGCTAAGGCTTGGGTTACAAAACCAGTCACTGAGGGTGGGATCCATCCCCCTCTAAATCGAATGGCTCTTTACACAGTGGTGTAAGGATGGGTTCCCAAAGGAAAACCTGCAGGCTGATAAGAGGGGAAAAGGAAGAATGATGCCAGAGAGACAACCAGTGGATGCCCACCACAGCCCTGGAAGTTCCTGGAAGTTCATGGATAAATACTAAGCAGTCTCCACGCCATTGAAGATCTCCCAACCTAGTGTGGAAACTAATGGGTAATTACAACAGGATGCCATAAGCCCGGTAACATAAGCCTATCCAATGAACAGAAGTAGCACAGAGGAGGAAGTGATCAGCTTTGTCTGGGAAGTCAGGGAATGTTTCACAGGGGAGTGAATATTTCCACTTTTAAAGGACAAATAGGAGCTCCCCAGGGGGCCGGGGAACATCATGGGCAAAGCCACCAGACCCCAGGACAATGGAGTGAGATGGAGGCCCTGCTTTATTCTGGCTGGAGAATAAAATGCAACAGGGGAGTAACTGTAGGTAAAGCCAGAGAGCTGGGCAGAATCAGAGCAGGGGACCCTTGGTACTATGCTAAGGAGACTCGATTTACATGGGCAGGGCCTGTGAGATCATGGGAGGCCTGAAACTAGGAACTGACATCAGATTTGTATGTTAGACAAGCTTTGACAACATTGTCCAGGATGGATTCAAGACGCAGGACTGAGGTGGGAGGACAAGTTACAGATAATTCGTGTACATTGTAAACACTCCATAGATGTTAGTATATAGCTGCTCAAGAAGCAGTAGGCCTTTTGCTCTTATCCATAAGATGATTAACGCTGGACTCAACATCATGCTAGGGGCTGGGGTGGGATGCAGAATAAGTCCATGGCATGGTCCTTGCCTTTAGCCGACTTCCAGTCTTCTGGGGAGGACAAAAGTACACAACCGATGTGAGAGCTAGCCTTTAATAAGGATAGATTCCTACATGGTCAGAGAGTACCCAGAAGGCAGGAAGCTTAGTGGAGGAGGCAAGACATGACACAGGGCCTGGAGAATTTGGAGTGGGAAGCTGTCTGCTAGGCAGGGAATATGGGCTTGAAGAGATAGAGACAGTCAAGGTTCTGGGAGATCTTGAAAGCCATGTTGATATAGTCACAGGAGAGGGAGGCTCGTATTCTTCATGCAAGTGGAGCTCAGTAAGGACAGAACCATCTAAAGAAGATAAGCCTGGCTGTAGCTCCACAAAGAACAGCCTGACCCCTAATCCTGGGGTCTGGGTCTGGGGCTGGGCTCGTGACCTGGAGCAAGGGGTGTGGAGTGAGAGGCATTGAGAAAGCAGACACAGGAGGGCATTCCATGGCAAATCTCTGCCTTAGTTCCCTTAACTTTCCTTTGCTTCTGCCAACAAGTTGTTATTTATTCCCTGCTTGGGGCTATTGTTTCCCATTCCTTTGCCCTTGAGGTGGCCACTGTCCCCTTTCTTTCTGCCACTCCATTTCCCTCTGTCCTTGTCTTTGCCCTCTCTGTCAAAATTTGGCTCAAAGTGCCAGAAAGCCATATCTGATTCACCCTACCTGGGGCACCCCCTCCTTTGCCCATGTCCTCAGTCCTCTTCCTCATTGGTGAGCTCTCCTGAATGAAAGGTGAGATTATGGGTCCTTGGAAGATATTTTGCGTGTATCTGTGGGTGGCACCTGCTTTCCCCAACAATACAAACCATCAGGCCTCCCAGAGGCAAAGTCAGCCTAGTCCTCATTCTTCATATGGATAAGTAATTACTATGCAATTAGAAAACACAGAAAATAAAGGGGCCCTTTGTTCCTGGTTGCTTATTAATATTAATTTTTTTAAAAAGGTCTCCCTTCCCAGCTTGGGATCCTACAGAACAGGAAGCAGACAAATAATGCTTTTGAACAGCTGTGATGGGCTGTTGAAATTAGATCTGTCGGGGGATGAGAACACCACGATGGCAGCCACTCCATGGTATAGGCTAAGAGGGTTCCAGGGGAAGGTATCTTGTAAGTGGTCAATAGAATGCTAGAGACACATCCTAGTCAATTTGAATACAATAATGATAATAGATGTTAATAATAATAGCTCACATGTATTATGAGTGAGCCAAGTACCATGTCAAGCCCACCTGCCTTATCCCATTAAATTCTCATAACCCTATGAAGTGAGCACTGTCATTCTCATTCCCATTTTAAAGATTTAAAAACTGTAGTTTGGAAAGGATAGTAGCTTATCTGAAGTGGCAGAGACAGGATTTGAGCCTAAGCCTGTCGTCATTCTGTCCTCTAAGCCACTGTCAGCAGACGCTCCATCGTACCAGCCCTGGGATGGCTGAGCCAGGCTCTGCAACCTTAAAACAGACACTCAAGAAAAAACCACAGCTGCTCTTAACTAAATTCTCCATTATCCTTGGGGGAGGAGATAACCCCAAATCATTTACGAGTGGCCTCAGGAGGCAGTATAAGTATTTTTTGCACCTGCTCCTGCTGTTGCAGACACTGCCTGGCTTTGGCTGACAGGTTTCTGGTCCCTGAATGCACTCAGACCAATGTCAGACAAAGGAGGCCGGGAGGAGGCGTGGTCGTGTAAGAGGAAGCCAGCCTGAAGAGAATTATTGGAAGGGAACCTTTAGCTGAAACAAGGCTGAGGGAAGTTAGCCAATGCCCAGAAGAAACTAGGCGATGGAGCATGGGCGGGCTTCTCTGGGAAGACAGACGTCTTCTGTATGGATGAGTCAACATTTTTTCCTGTGGGCTGCGAGGACCGCTTCTGGAAGGTCGCTGGGAAACCCCGCCCGGCCTTAGGGCTGGGAGGGGATTGGCTGCCCAGTTGCTGGGGCTTTGCTCTGAGCCAGTGGCGGGGTGGAGGGGCGGGGCCAAGGCGGGAGCAGCGGGCTTCTTGGCCAATCATCCTGCAGGGAGGCTGGGCACCCGGTACCATGGCAACCGCGAGCAGGGCCTCATTTGTTTTGTAGATGAGTAATTACTACACAATTAGAGAAAGCTAAAAATAAAGGGGCCCTTTGTTCCTGGTTACTTATTAATATTAATAAAATGGTCTGCCCAGGTCTGTGGTAAACATTTGATGCCTGCGTGCCTGTGGCAGAGGCTTGTATAGCCGGGAAAGGCACCCCAGCCCCGCTCGCCCCTCTTTCGGGAAGTTATTTCTGACAGTATCCTGGAGAGGGTGGGCTTCTGACCTTGGGGAGAAGAGGAGAGCTTCAGTATGACAGACATAGGATCCAGGATGTCCTGGAGTCGGGGTCCGTCACTGACTCAGGTGGAAAGGTGGCGGCAGCGTCACCATCCTTCAGAGAAAAGACACACACAGCAGCAAAGCAGACACTATGGACCGGTGTCAGAGGAAACCCCTAGTCCAGTTTTGCTGTGTCCTTCTGTGTTTTCTGGCTTTTGATTGATCAGCTCCAGGTGTGTAAAATAGTCGTTAAGTCTTCAATGGAGGTAGCCCCCAAGACTCCAGTGACTCCCCTCCCATCTGGCTTAAAGGGCACATTCCGTTCAGGCTTGGAAATGATCTGCTGGAGGTTTACACTGTGTTCAGGGTTGTCCCCGTGGCTCCCCATGCCCTGGCCTTCGAAGTTAAAGCAGCTGAGAGGCTTGCTTTCTATTCCTTCTCCCTCCTAGGGGGAGAGGTTGCCTTGTTGACTACTCCAGTGAGGGTGATTAACAGCTTAAAGAAAAAAAATAGAGGCAGCATAAAAGCATAGAAGGCAGAGTAGGGAATCAGAAGACTTGGTTCCAGGCCTGCTTCCACCTCTACTAAATGAGGAATTCAGACTAAAGGGTCCTTGGGAGCCATTTCAGCTCTACAGCTCTGTTTTGCTGCTGTTTCCAAAGCTGGAAATCCCTTTTCCTTGGAGATAGGAACAGGGACAGTGACAGTGCCTTAAGATCTGAGAGAACAGGCCGGGCACGGTGACTCACGCCTGTAATCCCAGCACTTTGGGAGGCCGAGGCGGCCGATCACTTGAGGCCAGGAGTTTGAGACCAGCCTGGCCAACGTGGTGAAACCCCACCTCTACTAAAAATACAAAAATCAGCCAGGTGTGGCGGTGTGTCCCTGTAGTCTCAGCTATTTGGGAGACTGAGGCAGGAGAATTACTTGAACCCGGGAGGCCCAGGTTGCAGTGAGCTGAGATTGCGCCACTGCACTCCAGGCTGGGTGACGTAGCAAGACTCCCTCTCAAAAAAGGGAAAAAAAAAGAAAAAAGATCTGAGAGAAGTGAGTGGAGAGAAAGCCAAGAGGTTCCAGGTGATAGGAAACTTCGTGGGAATTTGAAAACAGCCATGAATTGTTTAATGCATGAAGGCAATGGGAGGGACAGAAGCGGTTCCAGAACTGTGTATCATTTTACACATCTGTCCTCAGACTTCCATCCTTGGGTGTGGTTGATTAAATCTCTTAGGGTTTGATTCTGTGTGGATGGTATTCATGAATAATAGTGGACCTGTTAATAGCTGCTGTCAATGAGCAAATCAACCCAGAGATTGTGGCCAGTTCAGTGGCTCTTGAACTTTGCCGCTGTTCCTAACAGGAACTTTGATCCTGTTAGGATCACCTGGGGAGTTTTTAAACTGTGCAGTGGCCAGGCTGCATCACAGACCCATCAAACCAGAATCTAGCAGGGTGAGCCTCAGGCAGGCCCAGTGTGTAACACAGGGCTCAAGTATCATCATGTTCTTGCTGGATGTAAAGCTCCATAACATCTTTGTGGCTGTCACTGGTACCCCAGCCTCCTCTAACTGGGAGGTGGGGAGGTGGGGCTGGGATCTCTAGCCTGCTGCTGTGGAGCCCATGGCTCTCCAGCCTCCATTGGTCTTCCCAGCAGGGTCAGGAAGGCCACCCTCCAGGGTGGACCAAGGGGTTTTTGTCCTCATAGAGGGACCCTCCTGTCTCTCTCGAGGACAGGCCAGTCCTGGCTGACATTAAGGGCATGTACCAGTAGAACTAGCAGCCTGCAGCAACTGTAAACAGAGAAGCAGCCGCCCTCCTTGACTGACCAATGGGAGCCTTTTGGTAAGGTCGGAGTTTGTTTGTTATTAAAGACCTAATTAGAAACATGAGAAGGAGCTGAATGGCTCTGTGCTTGGCTAATTAGTGACATGTATGCGCCTGCTTTGAACTTCAAGGACACAGAACTATTAGTGCTTACATCAAAAATGGATTAAACTCCTGTGCTTTTATAATCATTAAAGAGGAGCTACTCAAGTGGAAAGTCTTTTGTGTGGGTCCTCAAGGGGCTGCCCCTGGGATAACTTCCCCACCCCACCCTGTCCCCTGCCTGCTAGAGCCCCAGCAGTGAGTTTTCTATTAGATATGATTGGGCAGTAAATACCGTTCAGCCCTAGGGTGTGCCAGCTCCCCAAAGGACTTGGCTCTCAGCAGAATGGAGTGGTCTTTTAGGACTGAGATCAGCTCTCTGGGTGGCCCCCTGGGTCCAGGCACTTTCCTGGGGTGGGGGAGGGGAGTTCTAGCGAGGGCCCAGGGTTAACCAGGGCTTACTTTCCCTCTGGCAGTGCCCTCTCTGCTTCCACACTGACCCTACCAGTACTGCAAGTCTGCTTGTTCTTTGGGCTGTGGCATAGTGGAGGGTGGCCTAGTCGTCAGGAGAGAGGCAGTCCTGTCTCTCTTGGGGCAGTCAGATCCTGACCTCAGGGAACCCCCACCCTGATGGAAGAGATGTTTCCACTGCCAGGGAGCTCCCAATTTGGAAAGGCAACAGGGTCCAAGCCCTTAGGAGCTTCTCTCCAAGGTTGGAGAATCTATTCTGTGTCCTTGAATTTGCAGTTTCTCTGGGGCAAAGAAAGATCCAAGTAAACAGAGGAAACCTTGTCAAAGTATGATTCCAGAAGGGACAACTGAGCAGCATAATTTAAAAAGCCTGTGCCTTCAAGTTAGAGCCAGATTTGGTCCTGTGTGAGACACTGTGTGGCATTGGACACATTTCCTAGCTGTTCAAACCCTTGGTCTTCTTATCTGTAACAGGGGTTACACAGCTGCTCTTACAAGATGTTCGGAGCATGAAAAAAGATCGTGTGAAACACCTACCAACATGCCTGGCAACACAGTAGGGGCTCATAAGTATGAGTTCCCTTTCCAGCCTCACACCTGCAGAAGCTACAGCTTCTAGAACTTTGTGCTTCTTGCCTCATTGGTTTTCACCTCCAGGCCCTGTTTTGTCCCTACTAGTATCAGGCCTAACAGGGGCAGAGTGATATCTAATTCTTACATAGCTTTTCATCATGATTGAGAAGACTACATTAGGCTGCCTCATACGTCTGTGGTCCCAGCCTTGGATTTCATAGTGTTTTCTTTTAGCAGCAGTCTGTCATGCAGAAACTGGGCCTGCAGTGAGTGCAGTCACTTATAAGACACAAGCAAGGATCTGAGCCTCCTGGCAGGTAGCAGGCAGGGAGGTAGCTTTCAGGTTGGGAATTGGTGCCTGAGCACACCACAGAGCAGCAACATGAGAGGGTGGCTGGCGACACATGGGGAAAAGCCAAACTGACTTCTTTTTTGAAAAAAGAGACGAGTGTGCTTCAAAGACAGAGGCAGTCAATGGATCAAAGCAAAGCAAGGGACATTTTCAGGACTGAACTAGGAGAAACTTGGAGCCACCAAACTGTAAGAGACAATAGGGAGTTGTCTCTGGGCAGCAAGCTCCCTGTCTATTTCCTGTGGAGTCTCAGACCTGGGAGGGCTGGATGAGGAAGCAAAGGCTCTGGTATCACCCAACAGGGGCCACCTCTCTGCCTTTTCTCTGCTGAGTGGTGATGGTGGCATCTCGCCTCCCCAGGGCTGCGTGCCCAGCTGCTGGGTGGTTCAATGCAGCATGGCATGGGTGCTGCGGGTTCCGGGGAGCCTCCTTGTCTGTTATTCCTTGCAAATTCTAACCTGTGTGGGCCTGGAGTCTGAAGCCAATTAATTTAAGGAAGAGGCAGCAGGATGTTAGTGTTAAAACACCGCCTGCTTCAGCCAAACCATAAACATTTGTCTCCCGGGTTGGTTTTCCCTCCTCTTCTGAAGCGCTTTGGAGACTCAGGGTAAGGTGTTGTTGAAGCATCCATTCACAGTGGAGAGGGATCAGGAACACCATCCCGCGTTTGAGACTTGAAACCTGGTCTGGTGAAGCCTGGCAGATAGTTCACACAAGCAGGACAAGCCCTGTGCCAGTGCCAGGCAGGAGTGATATCCAGTCACCACACAGGGCCCCAGTGACTGCCTCATGGCCTTTCCCTTCCCGGGGCCCTCCGCACTTGCCTCCTGGAAACCTGCAAACAAGCCCAGTCCCTCAGGGCCCTTGGGGGTTGAGAGAAATGAGAACTGACCTCGGCTCCAGAAAGTTATTTCCTTGGCCTCATGACAAAAGCCTGGTTTCTCTGGCCACAAGGTCACAGCCCGTTCAAGGCTGCTCCATCCCCAGAATTTACACCATGAGCAGACAGCAGTCAACTGCTAACCACCATCCTCCCTCACCCACCTTCCCAACCCACCAGTCCAGAACCCAGCCAGCCTGGCCTTGGGGCTTGAGATACACTTACAGACTCAGATCAGGGCTGATAATAAAAACATACCAGGAGGGCCGGGCACAGTGGCTCAGGCCTGTAATCCCAGCACTTTGGGAGGCTGAGGCAGGTGGATCACCTGAGGTCAGGAGTTCGAGACCAACCTGGCCAACATGGTGAAACCCTGTCTCTACTAAAAATACAAAAATTAGCCAGATTTGGTGCCGCACACCTGTAATCCCAGGTACTCAGAAGGCTGAGGCAGGAAAACCACTTGAACCCAGGAGGCAGAGGTTGCAGTGAGTCGAGATTACACCGCCGCACTGTTGAGATTATATCTCAACAGCAAATGCATGGTCCTAGCCACAAAGCCTTTCTCAGGTCGGTTCTGGGTGTTTGGAACTTTTTCCTTACACCGATCCGAATGGTAGTGTGCTTCCCCAGCTTTACCACTGACATGTTATATGAGAGTTTTAGAACTGGCTAATAATGATATTATCTCCTGAGGGTTTTGGGGGAGTGTGACTTGACCAGAAGCCAAGATCTTTCTACAAAATAATTCACAAGTGTTAAGTGCTAATGTCCATCAGTTCCCTACTTGAGACAGGCCAACATTAACCAGTAGACATTATCAGCACCAACCTCAGTGGTCCGAATCAGGTTAAGTTTTGAGAACAAGCAGAAACTACAACTTATCATAAGACTGGCGCCATTGTCACTGACATTTGGAATGTCTGTGTGATGCTGGCTGCCCTGTCAGCCCAGTGCATGCACAGACACTCACCATGTGTCCCGTGCAGTGTGTAAGAGGAGCCAGGGGACTCCAGATACATCAAGACTAGCATGATGTTGACACCAGGCTGAGTTTGTACCTCTCAGTAATATATCTGTTTGTATATGCAGACAGTGAAAAAGAAATCCCATCACGCTGCTCTCTTAATCCTCCCCCAGTTTTGAAGTATTTTCCCCCTTCCCTTCTGAAATAGCCTGAATTTCAGCAGAGCTTTAAAAACTACATTGGGTATAAAATTGATTGTCCCTGCATCTGGGTCCCTGAACTGATTTGATTTTAATTTAGCATGTCATACAATTTTCCCAGGTTGGACATCATTGCCGATCTTCTCTACCAGTCTCTCCTACCTCCAGGCTAAGCTCTAGAAGGAAAGCTTGAGCCAAGGATTGCTGGGACATAGCTGGCCGGGCAGACTCCTGAAGTATAATCCTACCTTGCTCTGCTCAAGACATGCCAATTCATAACCGAGTATTCTCCTTCCATTATCAGAAATAGATTTTGTCTTTTCATGCTGACCTTTCCCATTTGACCATCTGCAATTATTTACAGTGGGCACTGCTTTCAGAGGACACATGAAGGAAACTGCAGAATGGGGTCCCCAATTCTGTTTCCCAGGAAGGCCTTGGCTGCCCAGTTGCCGAAATTCAGAGCCCTCCAGTAAAGAGTGGCTGCCTGTTCAGAGGGACTGATGCAGGCCCTCACTGTTGACAGCCAACTGGCATTGTGGACCCAGTCAGTGTCCACTGAGGAATGGCAGAAGGTTGCTCTTACTCTTTGGAGAATATGCCCTCTGACTAGGAACATAGAGTTCCCTGAGAACCCTGAGAGTTCCCCAACTGCCTGGAGGAGTTTCTTGCTAATAGGGGAGACAGAGTCCTACGACTATGGAGTTTTAAATAAAGGCAGATATAAGCATGATATAGGCAAGATGAAGGTAGAGGTGTGTGTTGGAGAGTGTGATAACTTTATTTAGTTTCTGTAAATTTCTCTGAAACAAAAACTCCTAAAATTCAGTGTGATGGATTAACACAGCCTCTGCCCTCATAGACTATCACACAGGCTTATGACTTCTCCTGCTCTCAGTCCTCCATCCTGTCGGGACTAGGGGTTGGGAATGGAGGCCGTGACACCAGTCAGCCCATATCCCTTCTGAATTGGACTTGGCAAAGGTGGGCCCTCCATTGCATTTGCCTCCCCGAGCCACACGCACAGGCTGGGCAGGGAAGAGTCTCTCTCCCGGAAATGTACCAGGGGCCACTGCGGTCTTCTGCCTGAAATGAAACGTGGCAGCAGCAGATAATTCACAAAGCAGATGACTGAAATTGTCTTGAGGGCTGGCCCTGGCCTTTGCGGAAATGTGAGACCCACCAAACCAGGAGCTGGGTCTGGGGCTGGAACTTGGTGGGCCCCTGGCTTGTTCCAAATATGTGAACTGAGCTCATCTGGAAAAGATTTTGTAAACATTTGCTTTCTCTGGATCGGTAATCATTCAATTTTCAGGCCTTAGAGCCAGAGGTGCCCCCCTCATTGTCCTGGCTCTAGCTTTTTGCCTCAGGTCCAGTGACATCACTTAAGGACAACACAGAAATTATTGGACTAGACTTCCATACCTTTTCTAGACCCACAGTGAGGCTGTTCTGACTACCACCACTTCCCTACCCTCCATGCCTAATTCCACTCTCAGCCCAGCCCCTTCTCACCGCAGTTGGGCAGAGCCACATGCTGGCCAGACAGCAGGCATCTCTCCCGTCTTGCTTTAGAACCCTAAGGGAAAGGTGCCCAGTAGCTTTGGGTCCAACCCTTACAGGTGAGAGTCTAAGCCTGCAGCATCTGTCTCTGTTAAGATCTCCAGGATAAGATTCTTGGGCTTTCCTAGGTCAGCCATCAGAGTATTTTATTGATGGGCAGGAAGTTTCTCCTTTTATCCAATGTGAAATACCACCAACTTTCATTCAAGTGCATCTCCTCTTGCCGTCCTCAGTGAGATCGGTGTCCTTGCTTTTCTGGTCCCCATTCCCAGGAGTCCTTTCTTCAGGCCCAAGATGATTAAATGCACCAAATGGATCAATTGGGTTTTTTGTCAATCACCTCCTGATTCATATGGCGAGTGAATTGCATTTTCCTATGTCAGATTTTCCTAAATCTGCATGTGGTACCTGCCTTATTGGCCTCTGCATACATAACTATTTCAGAAATAGGGTGTATTTGTTTTAAACTTGACAAGTTACAGAGCTCTGTCTCTTTTTCATTCTTGAAGCAGTCCCATGAGTCAGATTGAACAAGGAAAGCGTCACTCACTTGCTGCAGATGAGGACTTGGGCTTGTGAGTGGCTTCTTAGCCCAAGGCACCCGACTGTAAGAGCAGAGCTGGGGTCACAGTCAGGTCTTCTGCCTCTGAGTCCAGTGCTCCCTTTCTCTACATCATTGCTGCCTCTCTGTGGGTGCCACCTTGACTGGGAAAGCCCAGAGGATATTGGAGAGTGAGGATGAGGGGCAAAGAGGAACCTGCCATGGATGCTGCTAATGAAATGAACCTGATCACCGCAATGAGCCCCCAAACTGCCATCCTAGAGCAGGGCTTGTCCCAAGCCACTTAACGCTCATAGCTCCTGCTGCAAAAATGCCAAGATGTTTGCAAGACGTTGTCCTCTTCTGGGACAGGAGTCATAATATCCAATTTATAAACCTCAGCACTGTTTATTTATTCAACAAAGTGTGCTCCCTGCCCCCACCCCCTCACACGCACACCCTAGCTGAGCAGTAGACAAGGTGCCCTTGCCCACTAAGAGCCATGTCCCATCCTCTCTTCCCAAGCTGATCCTGGTATATGGGACCAATTCTGGCCCCCCAAAATAAGTCTCCGTGCCTGGGGAAAGGCACCGTTCGCTTAGAAGGATCACTGAGAATTGACTGGAGAATGACTTCCACAGAAAGCACCCTCAGGTGAGAGATTTGGCTTCATGCCTTCCCCCACCCCCCAACCCCACTCCCCACCTCTCCTCTTAGAGGGAGACGGGTTCTCAAATGACCCCCTTTCCTGTGTAGCCAGCCAGTGTTCAGTTTGTGGCGTTACGCTGACTTTGCAAAAGAAGAAAATTGCTTTGTCCCTAATGCCTTCCCACTGTCAGACAGCAGGAACAGCTACTGACAAGTTTATGTGCCAAGTGGCAGTCCCCACTCTCTCCTAAGCGGCCAGAGCCGTTGCTTTTTATGAGTCTTCTCAAAGATGCATGGGTTTCCAGATGGTTGGTTCGGGGACTTTAACATGCTTTCTGGAGCCTGGGTCTTCCGCTCACAGAGACAGACAGAGAGAAGTGTCGACTGTGGAAAATAGAGGCTCCTCTCTTCCATGCGCCCAGCCCTCAGGGGTGCGGGTTCCACTGCCCAGAAGCCTAGCTAGAGGCGGGACCAGCCAGAACTGGGTGCTTATTGCCTGCTGGCTGCGCCCTCTAGTGGGGACCCAGCAGCCCTGTCTTTCACCCCTGGCTGGGGGACATCTGCAAGGTGACTTTGAGCTGAGGCTCCGGCATCATGATGAGCAAGTGCATAATAAAACGGGACTTGGGATTTGAAAGCTGCATTCTAATACAGTGTCTTCTCCACGGTGATTTTAGTGTCATTTGATGGAGGAGGACTGAGCAAGGAGGGGTAATATAGACCTAACATGAGCTGCTTATTGTGAGATTCCCTTCAGGCCGACTCAGAAACCACAGGCCTCCCCACACACAGGAATGGGAGCGGTTGCCAAGGATGGGCATAATACCAACAGCCCTTTTGTCTTCTATCTAAGCCTGCAGAAGGGGGCATTTCTGAACAGCACCCTTCTGTGGGCATGCTACATCCTGTCTCCGAGGCTGCTTCTGCTGGCTAGATTAGTCTCTAGGTGGCTCTCCTGCTGGAAGAAACAGAAACCTAAACCTGCCTCTCCCCACCCATTAGTTAGGTGGGCCTGCCCAACACCTTCCTGGGTTCACATCCGGCCAAACAAGAGAGAAGCCAAAAAACTTTCCGTCTACCACTGCGCCTCCTCATGCCCACCCCATCCTATTAGCCTAAAATGGAACAGGCTAATTAGTTTATTTGTATAGGGAGGGGTTTCAGCTGCCTGGACAAAACCAGGAGTCCACTGTCCAAGCTTCTTCTGTTTTCCTGAGCTCAGAAGAAAAAAGTGTGTTAGACTAAGATAATACCGCCTTTTGAATATCTCGGCTTCATATTTGCCTCCATGAGTGAGAGGGCCAAGTGTTATCTGCAAGTTGAATCTTCTATATTCAAAAATCTCCATCCCTTTTTTCTGCCAGCACATTCCCAGATCAGCCGTTCACTTGCTCTAAGCCTCTATAATTTATTTTTTTCTTTTCTCTTTAACCTGCTCTTTCCATTGGCCAGTTTATTCATTTCTCAGCTACAGCTTCAGAGGGGCTCACCTTCGGGCTTCCCCCCCAAGGGCATCTGGAGGCTTCAGTTCTGTTTTCTCTGCTGAGTCAGGAGCCAGGCCCAGCTTGATTTGGTCTCCCGTGTATCTTTGTGTCTCTGTCTCAGTCTCCTGCCAGTGTGCCTTGGGTGCCTCATCAATCTCTTCCCATCCCTGTGACAAGTGGGTGAAAATCAATCCACTTCTGGCTCTTCCAAGCTCACCAGAACTGAGGGCCTCAAATCACAGGCCCCTGGGCAAGGGAGGGGCCAAAGCCAGGAGTGACCCCACCTGCATCGATGTTCTTTGCCTCTGCCATTGAAGGCAACTGGTCATAGGGCAGAGGGGGAGAAGCCAAGGGAGGCAGAAGGGAGAAGTGATTGTTGCAAGGAGCAGCCCTCTGGAGCCAAAGATGTGAAAGTGTGACTCTCAGAATGTCTGGTTCTTTAAGACGGGTTAGCCGTAGCCCAAAGGTAGCCAGCCCAGACTCACCTTGAGGCTTAAAAATCAGTAAGAACTTCCTTTAACAATTAAAAAAATATTGTTTTCCATTTTGGAAAAGAAAATAAAGTTTAAACTACTAAGGAGAAATAAAGGTGAGACAAAATTAACCTGGTTAACTGGTTGACAGGCTGCGGCCCTCATTAGGGTCAGAATGATGGGATTGGGGGGGCTGAGGCAGTGTCACCTTCCGCTGCCCCCCGATCTGCAACCCCACCACTCTCTGGATTTGTGCGTGTCAAGTCCACTCTCTCTGTAGCAAAGGTACATCCTGAGCTTGCTGTTCTCACTCTGGAGTTGACATTGCAGGATAACCAAGAGAAAGCAGGTGTTTTGGTCAGCTATGGTTTAGCTATGAATTGGTTCAGTCGGTATGTTCTGCATTCATACTTCTTTGTCTTTTTTTTTTTTTAAACAAAAGGAAAAAAAGTTTAAATCCCCCCTTTCCTTCTCCTGCAGGAGGTGAGTGTGTGGGTGTCCTGTAGAACCATTGGCTTCCACCCCAGCTCTGGCCCCAGCCTCCAGGTTTACCATTCCCCCCCATCCCTCCCTCCATCCCCTTCTCTCCACCCCAAAAGGAAACTCTCTGCCGCCATCATTACTGTTATGTCAAGATGCCCAAACTCTCCATAACATATCCCATCCTCCGACCACGTTCAGTATTGATGACTTTCATTCAGTGTTGTGAATGGGAAGGGCGGGAAGGGAGGGAGTAGCCAGTGGGGAGGGGGGAGTGGCGGGGGTGGGATGGAGAATGGAGATCTTTTTTGTCTTTTTTTAAAAAACAAAACAAAACAAATTTGTCATTTAATGGATCCAAAAACAAAAAAGAAAAAGTGAAACACACACACAAAAAAAAAGATCAAAAATCCCCTCTGCAAAGATTTTTTTTTCCTGGACACAAATTGCTTTGTTTCCTGTCACGTTTTAATATCAATATTAACACAATGTGTAGTCTAAAACTAGTTCCTTTGTAGTTTGCATGGGATGTGAATGCTGTCTCAACGTGCCCAGATCTAGAAGACTGCATGAGCATCAATTCAGATGTGAAAAAAAAAACTCTTTCTCTCTCTCTCTCTCTTCCATATATATCTCTATTTCTATTGTGATAATTTGGTGGGCAGTGAAGCACCTCCGGTTGGTTGCTGTAGTGTGTTGAATGATTGTTTTTTTATTCTCTATATTTTTGGAGCTCCAAGCTTCTTAGTAGTAGCCTGGGCTGAGTATTCTTGAGTCCCTGCTGATGTTTTCGCATGGCCTTGGTTGAGTGTTAGAAGTTGGGCCTCAGCTGTTTTTCTCAAGTGTTTGGCTTGTAATGACCGGTGCATGCCTGGCTTCTGGCCTCATACCCAGCTCTATTCTCTGCACACCAGTCCTGAATAGCTACAGTGCTCAACCGAATTTTGGCGCGCCCGCTTCCCCGGCAGGCTCCAACCCGGCGCGGCCCGGAGGCTTCCCGGGGGCCAACAGCCCAGGACCTGTCGCCGATCTCTACGGCCCTGCCAGCCAGGACTCCGGAGTGGGGAATTACATAAGTGCGGCCAGCCCACAGCCGGGCTCGGGCTTCGGCCACGGCATAGCTGTAAGTACCTGCCTTCCCCTGCCCTCCTGCCTCCTCCTTCCTGACCAGCTCCTTGTGGCCTGTGGGTGTGCCAGGAAAGCCCAACATCGGGGGCAGAGGAGAGGACAGAGGGTCCCCATCAACATCACACCAGCTCCTGAGGGCTGAAGCCTCTGTCGTCTTAGAGGTGTCCTGAGTGCCTCTCGTGTGGCTGTGTGATGGAGCAGAAGGAGCATGAGCAGGTCCGGTTCAGATCACCACTCCATCACCTTCACACAGTGCATCCTTGAGCCACTTCGATAACCCGTCTGAATCTCATTTCCCTGGCTGCAAAACCAGAATCTCTATGCTTTCCTCAAAAGATTGTGGGAGGATTATTCGAAATAGTGTCACACGCTGGCACGTAATAGGGCCTCAGTAGTGGCCACCTTCCTTGATCCCCGCTTTCTGGACACTGTCATGTGGGCTGGGACCTGAGAGCTGGGAAATGTCCCAGCTCCCCACCAGGGTAGCAGCCTTAGTCAATAGAGCCCCTGATCTAAGGTCCAGTGGCAGCGCTGGAGCCTGGGAGGTGGTGTGGGGATCCAAGCCCTCTCCCAGGCAGTTTCCTTTGCTAATGTTTCTTACAGTTTCCAGGTTCCAAGTAAGTTCCCATTTGCGTTCCTTAGCTGCAGCCCCCACCCCTTGAAGGCCAGATGCATTTGATATTTGTAATGCTCTGTGGTTCTATAATCTGACTAATCCAGGCAATGGAAATTTGCTTAACAGATTTGCATGCTGTTTTCAGATTGTATTGTTCTTCTCCCTCCCGGTGTGTGTGAGCATGAATGTGCCTGAGCCCACTTGCTCGCTGTCCCTTCCATTTTGGAAACAGAAAATTGGCCAACCTTTGCCCTAGCCAGCCTCAGCATTTTGGAGGCAGTTTGGTTTTGAGCTAAGATGGGTGCGTCTGCAGTCCCAGGCCACGTTCCGGTCAGACTCTGCTTCTGAGTGACAGCTGGCAAGCCCTGACTTGGGGGCCACGCTGCGGAGAACAAAACATGTGCAGACAGTCTAGGGCACCAAGGTGGCCTCATTCATGCCCCCGGCATTGGGAGCTCCTCCCTCATACACACACACACACGCACGCATGCATGCACACACACACACAGACATGCACGCACGCACACACAGGCGCGCACACACACACGCACACACGCCTGCCAGCCCTACTTGTGCAGGATGGGTCCTTGTTCAGCTCCGCTCCCAAGCCAGTATCACTTAAGTCAGTAGTTTGATGAATCTAATCCCTTCGGATCAACTGTGGTACCAAATCCAGAATAATATTATTCACCTGAGAGCTGCTCAATTTAGGGGACCGTCTATCACCACTTAGAACACAACTTATTTCCATATTCAGCATCCAGAAACACAGACCCAATTTGTTCTTGAAAACTGGGGTCTTTTGACCTGTGGACTGTGATGTTTTTCTGAAATAACCAGAAAGCATCCCAGTTTGTCTGCACTGGGTTTCTTCTCCCCAGCTAGAGCCGTTGGGACTGCGGACAGAGACTTATCTTTGCACTCTGGGGTTCAGGGCAACATGCGCATCACTGGGGGCACAAACCCCCGTTTCCCACCATCCACCCACGCCTCTGAATCTGGCTTTTGGTTTCCCCCGGGGTAAGCAGATAGGCTTGGTAGGGGCGGAGGGAGTGGGGACTAGGGGTTTGGAGCTGAGGAGGATGTCATCCTGGCCCCTCATGGCACGGTGTCTCAGAATTACATATTCATGCTGGCAACCACAGAACTAGTCCTAGAGATAATTTCCTTTCCCAGAATATGACAATCTGTTCCCATGTATAGCACACTGATGACCTTAACAATTGTGCAATTTTAGGGACCTTTGATTGCAACGGCCTTTACAAATGGATACCATTGAGCAGGTGCTTTCGTTGCCATCTCACTCTGAGGTATTACCGTCTCTGCCATGTGTCTCTGCCCTGCCGGTGTGTCCGTACATGTATGTCCACAGGTCATACATGCACGTGCGTGCCCCTGTCTCATCACATCCACATCTCTCTCTCCTCTTTCTGGACCACTTTTCAGGAGGGTGGGGGGCAAAAACAAATCCAGTCTTTTAATCTCTCATCTCTTCCTCCAGCTTTTAATCATGACCCCCACCTTTTTGACTCTCTCTCTTTTTTTCTTGATTTGGTTCTTTGGATTCTTTTTCTGTATCTTCCCCACCCTTCATCTTTCTCTGTCTTGAAATACAATCAAGAGTGTGGGAAACTGGAAGGAGATCTCGTGCTGCACCCATCCCAGGGGGATAGAGGCAGGGAAGCATTGGGCTTCTGCTAGGCCTGGAAGCAGGGATGGGGGCCAGGGCCACCCACTCCTGGAGGTCCTTTGAGCTGGCCCTGTGGGTTGCTGGGCCCCTTCAGCTCCCCAGGCCTTGCTGGGGCTCAGCCAATGGGGTTCATGCAGTCAAACAGCCAGACTCCATCTTTTAGTGAAAAGAAAACATTTTTGCCAGTAACTACTGAGTAATTATCCAGATTACCGCACAAAAAGCAAATTAAATTAACGACATCACCTGTGTAACATGGATTTGGATCCCTGCCAGTTTCCTAACCTTTTAAACTGAGCTCAAGTTAATTAAACATTTTTTCAATCACTTTGATGGGGATATGGGGGGGACGGAAGAGAGGAGAGGGAGGTTGGGGCAGTGAGGAAGCCCCTTGCCACACACTCCTTTGGAAATGAGTATCTGTCCTTCTTGGGAAGAACACCAGCAAGGGAGAGGGGTTGTCCTTGTGAAAGCACTAGATGTGTACTCTGTTAGCACGTTAAGTTTGTGAGGTTGGAACATGGATCTGTCTCTGGAAAAGAGAGGGTGACAGCTGAGGCCAGGGAATGGATTCCACTCGGAAAATCCCACAGAGGCACCAGAGCCTTTCACTCTTGGAGTTGGGATGTCGGAGAAGCAAGGCTGGAGATGAACTGGCCACTTTGGGCTTGCACTTCATTGGATGCCTTTCTCGTAGAGAGGGATTGCTCCTGGCTCCTGAGTCGGACCAGGTGGAGAACTGGGTTGAGTTGAGCTCCATAAATCTCTTGGATTTCTCTAATGTTGCTGCTAAGGGATCACCTCAACTAACGCAACTGCCTCTCTTAACCAAATAAACCATGTGTGTGAATTCTCCCACCCCTCGCCTCCACTTCCCCTTGAGCACTGACCCAGCCATTGCTGGCCAGAGCCAGAGGCCACTAACAGTTTGAAGGAAAGCTACTCGCTACTAATTAAGCTGGGTTTGGGGACCCAGAGGAAGTAAGGTTTCTCTGAGAACAGGGACAACTGGTATCACCAAGAACTCTGGAGACTGAAGATGGCTCCAGCCCTTTGTGGAGTCAGATGAAGAGGGGGTTAAACAACTACCAGGCACAGCAGACCCTTGAAAGGCCAGACACTGGGGCTGCCTGTGCTCCCTCCCTCCCTCCCCTGGAAGAGAAGGAGTGGTGCAGGGCTTCCTGCCCACAGCTCCATATACCCCCAAGGCCACTAAAGCCTTTCCATAGGGGTGGGGTGGGGTGGAATGGGATGGGGGAGGCTGCTACCAGCCCATCCTCCCTCATCTAAGTCTAGGACTCAATTTCCAGAGAAGGATGAAGTAACCAAGAGTGTGGTAGCAACTCACCCCCTTCCAAAATGGATTAGTTGAGCTCATAGAGTCACATGGCTGCACCGCAGCACTTAGGAAGGACTGGTCAAACACACCCATTGTCCCCAACCCTCTGACATTCAGCGCCATCCACAAAAGAGGAGCCCAGGCCCCCCACTCCCAGTCAATTCAGGGAGACTCAGTAAACGCATCTGTGAATCCTGGGCCTGTTTTTGTTTCCTGTAACCAAAGCCGGTTATTTGTTATATATTTTTAGTGTCATGACCTTTAGTTTTTGGTATATGATACGATCTTTTAGTGTAAGTTTGCATTTAAAAGTTATTGATGGGTATCTAATAAAGGCA
Organism: Gorilla gorilla gorilla; assembly: GCF_029281585.2. Lineage (NCBI taxonomy): Eukaryota > Metazoa > Chordata > Mammalia > Primates > Hominidae > Gorilla > Gorilla gorilla. Next base: position 34,378,338 of record NC_073228.2, on the reverse strand, counting down.
AGTTTGTGGGGGTTTTTGTTTGTTTGTTTGTTTTTTTAACATTTAGCTTTGAAAACAGAAGTTTAAACAGAAAAAAGGTATCTCAGGTCAATGGGCAGTTTGCCCACCTGGCTGCAATCCCTGTAAGCACGTTTCCCACCATTACCTCAACAACCCTATGGTACTATATCAAATCAGCAAAAGAATTGAAGCCTTGTCCTCTCCCCAGTGTCAGGTATGGTTTAGATGTCAGATTTCCCAACCTGTGATCTCAGTAAGCTTCTAGCCAGGTGATTTTCGTGCGTATTCAGTAGTCCAGTGAAGTCCATCTTTGAAACTCTAGTTAAAACAGTGGAGGAAATCGCATACTTGTCTGACACTTCTTTCTCCTCCCCTCTCCCCTCCACTTTATGTTTTCTTCTGGACATCCTGGCCTTCCCTGCCCTGCAGAGCATACCTGGATGTCCAGGCAAGACTGGGCGAAGTTTCTGAGTGGCCCTTTGTTTAGGTGATGTCCTCAGACCTGGACCCCCACCAGCCTCACTCCCCATCCCAACCAGAGATGGCTCACTTCGGATCGAGGGTTGACTACATCTCATCATCTCACGAATCTGCTGTAATATAAGACAACAGCTTTTAAATGTGTATATAACCCATGATTTCGGTTTTGTTTTGTTTTGTTTTTCTTGATGGTTTCCCTCTCCCTCCCTCTCTTCCCATTCTCCTTTTAAATCTCTTTGAATCACATTTGGTAGTGATTTTGACTTAGTCCAGTAGTCACATAGCTTTAATATCTAGTTCAAAGCTAACCATAGTATAATTGTTATATTAAGGAGTTATTTTTTCTTAAAACATTTTTTTTGCTTGTTTTGGTTCTGTTCTCACTTTTAAAGGATGCTGAGATGGTAATATTACTCTCCCTATTTTGGTACCAATTCTGAGACTGTATGAATTTTCAGGTGGAACTTTAGCACACACTGAAGCAAAGTTGTGAAGTGCAGGGCGGGAGGTGGGCATGAGCTTTCTATTTTGCGTTGTAGAAGAAGTGAGATGTAGTAAGCTAATTAACAGACTTTCTAGCAGTTCTTTTTGTGATGTCTCTTTGTTAATCTGAGTCTATCTATTTTCGGCAATAAGGTAAGGACGACAGTGTTTTGAGTGTCCTCCTTTTCTATAAGTGCTTTTTTTCTGTTGAAAGAGGTGATATTATAAGGTTTTTTGAAATTGTGAATTCTAAAAAAGAAATGTTGTAAATACAATTCCATTAACTACATAGAAACTATTAAGAAAGAGAGAATCAAAAATATTTTTGTGAGGGAGTCGGTCCCAGGCAGTTTGATGCTCTGTGGAAGGAGGCGGGAAGGGAACGTTGGCCAAGTCAGTTACTGAGATGAAGATCGCCCAGCTGCCAGGACCACCCCAGGACAAGTTAGAGCACTGTTTAGCTCCTTTGTCTGTGTGATAGACCTAAGAACTGTATTAGTGTTGTACCAGCCTATTAACCTCTTGTCTGTGCACAGCTTCAAATGTTACCGTCTAGTTAGATTTTTATTTAAAATATGAAAAACTGCTTTTCCCAAGACGTTTTTTAAAAACAAAGCTACAATTTTAATATTTAACATATTTAAAGTTTCAAAGCACACCTGTTTGGCTTGGGTGGGGGTGGGGTGGGGGGGACATTCTTTTTCAGTCTTAATTTTTAAATATTTGATCATTTTCTATTGTCCAATCATTTCAGCACCTCCAAAGGTCCCTAGGACACTTTGCCTCTCTTCTCCCCCTGCCCCCCACCCTGCTCCCACATCTGGGGGCCCATGGGCCAGGAGTGGATAAGCCTGCATTAATACAGCCTTTCTCCATTCACTTTCTATTTACAAATTAGGAAAGCAACCTTTTGGTTTATATATTTTTTTTTAATACCTCAGTGCTGCAAGTATCACCAGAGAGGCTATGGAAGAATTTTTTTTTAATTTATTGTAGATGTAAACAGAATTTTAAAAATAAAAAGTATAAACATCACTGCACTGTGACTGGTGGGAAAAACTGACAGTTTCCTCTTTGCACATGTTTAACATTTGGCTGTTATAATATATGGTCCTCGGTTGGGGAAAGATACTTATGATGAAGGATATTTTTTAATTTAACTTTTTTTTAAATATTGGTAATAGGTCAGCAACAGCAACTATAGAAGTACAACTCAATAGATGGCATTAAAACATATTGTAGTGTGGATATATATTTTTTCTTTTTTAAAATGTGATATTGACGTTTTATTAATATTTTTTAAATTGTTACGTTTATAAATTTGGTACTTAAGGCACAGCCAGTATGAGACACTGAATGCGACATTTATTATAAAGAGCTGCTGCACTCCTATTTTTATAAATTTTACTAACAAAGTAGACTAATGTAGACATTCACAGACATGGTAGGGCAAAAGCATCTTCAAACTAAAGACTCCAAAATGCTAACTCAGAAAGAAAGAAAAAACCCTTTTTCAATTCTAATGAAACAGCAACAACATTTTTTTTTAATTAAAAAAAAATCATGTTCTTTGTTTTTCTAATAAAATGTTAGGTTGTTTGGTGAGGTTTTTTTGTTGTTTTTTTCCTTTCTTTGTTTCTTTTCTTTTCCCCCAAACAACCAGATTAAATGCTGAGCGCTTTTAAAATATCAAAACTTGTTCAAGTCATAAAACAACAAAACATAAGTTTTATTTAAAAAAAAAAAAGAAAGAAAAAATAGTAAATTCCCAGAAATTCAGTGTTTAGACGAGGGAATTTAATTCCTATTTTGTCCATGTTGGTGATGTACTGTACTTCCCTTCCTTTTCTCTGCATCCCCCATCACCTCATAGAAGACTCTTTGTTGATCATTGTATGTTAATAATGTATAAAATGGCTATCTTGTAAGCGTGCTGTCCTGGTACTAGTGTAGCGACTTTTTTTCTCCTCTTTCTTCTAGTACATATTGATAGGTATAACATAATTAAGGTTTAAAAAAAATTAGACATAGTTATTCAGATTTAGGACCAGTAAGGATAGAACTTTCTCTTATTTATGAAAAAAAATGCTAATAATTTTGGGGCAGTTTTTTCCTTTAATTATTTTTTTCAATTTCAACTTTAATTTTATTTTAGCTGATCTGATGTGGTTTCAACTAACCCAAGGTCTCACCATGTTAAAATGCCGGCGGACTCTACGGCGTTTTGTAGATCTCCCCCCCCCCCCCCCCCCACTGTGAAGGGGTGCCATACTACCTTAAATGCTAATGCTAGATATGCAAAACTGGATTTTTTTAATTTATTTTTTAAAAGAGGGAGGCATGGTATATTAAAATGATTTTACTAAGAGAAAAAATATTTTTTTAAGAATGCTCAGAAGAAATTGATAATCTGTGTGAATATGTTTTAGATGTTTATATACCTTTTGAAGAGACCCAGTAGCCCATAGCACAAATCTTGTGGAAATCCGATATGTTTTAATGTGGCTACCTAGGTTTAAGGTTCACGTTAGTCCCCCCATCCATCTAGAAGTCCATTTTGAAAGATTTTTGTAAATTCTTTTAACACTGATGTTTCAGCCTTGTCTTTGTTTCAGTTAAGCTCAATGGCGAACATGGGAACCACCTTTCGCCTTCCCTGGGGGAGAAACCCTCTTGGCTGATGGCTTTTCCCCGGAATTATCAAACAGCCACCGGGTGACTTTCTGGCTTCCAGATCCATCTGCCTGAGACCCCCGAACTCCTCTCCTCCCAAGCAGAGGCGAGTGAGTGGCATTAGCTCCCGGACCCATTCCCGGTCCTAGCTGGGCATGGGGCTGACGGAGATGACCAAGCCTTGGTCTGCTCTCTAGCAGCTTCCACAGACTTGGCTCGTGGCCTTCCTCATATCCACTGGGAAAACCAAACAGCCTCGCGCTCTATCCCAGTCGCCCATTAGCTTGATTCAAACAAAGCCCCAACAGGCCTTTGCGTTTTTATCCTTCATAACCTTCATCTTAATTTGAACTTGTAGCTTGGACTTTAAGGTAGCATGGCTCTATTGCTGTCAATTTACTGTTTCACTGCACAGCAATCACAGCCAGTGAATGTTACACACATCTTGCTAGACTAGTATAAAAATCATTGGGTAATTGTTGGTTCTAATGACCTGAAAGGTGTTCAGTTTTTGTTCTTGGTTTTGTTTTGTTTTTGATTTCTTGGGGGTGGGTTTTGCTTGTTGTTCCTTTTCATTTGGGGATTTTTGGGGAAAAAATTTATTTTTGGTTCCAAATAGAAAAACAAAACCTATTTTGATCTTTAGTGCAAACGAGGGCTAGGGACTTAGCCTCCTCCACCACCTCCACACTGCTTCATTCTGCCATTCACTCACTGCAGCATATTCAAGAATAAAGCAATATCGTTTACTACATTTTTTATTGAAGGTCAGCCATGCTTTCTGTATTATATTGCATATGAAATTGTTTACAAAAGAAACACTAACTCATACTTCTCTTTATTGGTTGCAAGTGGCACGCAGGAACAGAGGGAGAGTGGGGGGCTGGTGGGGGAGGGGAGATTTTTTTTTTTCTTGAATGTGCTTCGCAAGCCAGGCTATCTTCCAAGGAAGGCAGACAGTGGGTAGAGCAGAGGGACTGACTGCAGGCAAGCACATTGAAGAAAGACACTGGCGGGTTTCCCCACCCTCACCCCAAAGCAGAAAACTAGCAGACGTCAGCTCAGCCCCGTCCTGGGCACAGACACTACACAAGGAGACGCTGGAAGTTAAGCAATACTTTAATACTGTAATATGTTTGTTTTCTTTTTCTTTCTTTTTTTTCTACCAAAAAAAAGTAAGTAAACTAAAACACAAAAACATATAAATAAAATCCATCCCTCTTGTCGGGGACTTGCAGGGGGGCAACCTTAATCCAAACACCTGGCTATCAAATAATCAGAATGTATTGTCTCAGACAGGATTTCAGTTCCGGGAGGCAGGGGCATGATGGGGGAGGGGGCTGGAGGCTGAGAGACAAAAGTTCCGGAGCCTCCCTCGAAGGTTCTCTACTACTGTATTCTGTACATAATGTACCATCCCGTGTGGAATCTGTGAGTGTCCTCTTAAGTAGCGTGGGCTAGCCAATCTGCCGTTCATGGTGTATTGTAAACTCCGAATTCCATATGTAATAGGATGCAAGTCTAAGCGTTTCATGTGGACATAAATGTATCTAAATAAAACTTTCCCTAGCACTGTGGCTGACCTCACCCTTACTTTTATACTTTAGTATGAAACTGATGAGAACTTTGGTAGTGAGTATTTTTTTTATATATATACATATATATGTATCTATCTATATATATATCTCAAGCATCTTTCAGGTCTTTGTGTGTGGCTTTCTTAAAGCCCTGTTGTAAAAAATTACTATGTGGATGGCAGTCTCTCACATCACAGATGTGGAAAGTATAATTTTATATTTGTATTTTCAAATAAATAAGTTTGTGAAAGGTTTCCATCCTCTACTGTGGTCCAGAAATCAATGTGTTTGTCTGACAAAAAAAAAAATAAAATAAAATAAACTGTTTTGAACAGAGTTGTTTGGTGTTCTTTCACTTGCAGAGGAGGTCTGGGGTCTGGGAGAGCTGTTGTTTTGCTTGGGCGGGAGAGGATATCATCAAATCACACCTGCCACCCTCACCCCTCAGCATGAATGCTGGCCGTGGGCCTCCAGCAGGGAAGAAGCCCCTGCCTTGTCCCCAGGGAGCTTGTGGCACCATTTTTATGAAGTGGCAAGAGAGCGCTAAGATGGAAGAGCAGACGGGAGAGTGGTGTAGATTAACAGCAGAAGGTACACAGAACCCATGAGTGGACAGGGAATAAACCCCAAAGGTCCTGCGGATCAGAGGACCCAGATGGTGGAAGGAGCTAAGGGGCTCTCCCGGGTGCTGCCCTCAGTTATCAACAGTGCTGGGAGAAGGCGCCAAACCGCATTCCACGACCCTTGAGTAGGGGTCTGAATAGGTATCAGACCTCTGCCCTCAAGGAGTTTTAAGTTTTGCCTACTGGAAATCATTACAATCACAAAACTAAAGATGTAGAGATAGATCATCTACAATAGTTTCCACCCCTTTCTCTACCAAACAAACGAGAGGATACAGAAGAATTGAGACCCAGTACATTGAGGGCAAGTCCCAATACCTGGTGATGACAGCTACAGCATGCTCTGAATCAGTGGATTCCTCAGCTTTGAAGCCCTAGAGAGAAACACCAGGCCAAGAGGAGTGCAAGGGATGAAGCGTGGATGAAGGACAGTGTCCCTTAGCTGCTTCCTCAAGGCCCCCAGGAAAGCTGTATTCTCCAGGACATGGCCTTCTTGGGTCCTTCCTCCAATTTCCTGTCTCCTGCATATAACAAAATTATCTTTTTTTGTAAAATGGGTCTTCCGGTGAAAACCAGAAAACCAGCTAGACAGGTTCTTTCAAAAAGCTGAAACACTAACAACTTTATTTTAAGGCATTCCCGCTACACTGGGGTCCTAGAGGAGACAGCAGAAGATGCATTCCTTTATCTGGAGCTGGAGGCAGGAGCACTGGGTTCCAGGCCCACCTCCTGTGTGTCCACAGACAGCACTCCACAGTGTCTCGTTACATTGTTTAGGGGCAGGAGAGAAGAGTATAATCCCTGCTGCCCCACAGAAATGAAAGACCAATGGAAGCTGACGTGAGAAATCCCTTTTAGGAATTCTGAGAGAAGTGAGCCAGACACATGAGGCCGGCCATCGTGGCCATCCTCCTCATCCTGATTGCTCAGCTCAAAGAAAGGGGAGGCCCAAACCCAGCCCAGGAGCCTAAGGAGAGATAGAGCAGGGAACAGGAGCACCAACTATATGCCAAGTGGATCATACACATGCCCTGGTTAGTCCCACCTGTGCCACGTGATTATCTACATTGTAATGGTCAAATGAGGTGGATAATTTGCCCATGGTTGTATAGCTGCTGAGTGGCAGAATGAAACCCCATCTCCAATACATCCTGCTGCCCCTGGGTTCAAGCCTGGTGACAAATGTCAGCGTCAGTGTTGAGTGTGCCTGGGAGAGTGGGAGTGAGGCTTCTAACCTAGGTGCTTACCTGAGTCAACAAAATGCACTAAAAAAAGAGGTAGGACAGTACCAAGCTAGAGAACAACAAATTTTCCTGTTTTAATGTTTCATGGAGAAAAAATAAAAAAATAAAATAGAAAACAAATCAGCAAAAACTAGAAGGAAAAAGAAGAAACAACAATGTAAAATAAATAATACACAAAGTAGGATAGAAGGAGTGAGATCAATTGAATCTACCATTATCTAAATATGAATGGGTTGAATTTTCTATCATTACAAAATAGATGTGTTTAGAAAAAACAAAACCCGGTTATGTGCTATGTATACAAACACACTTAAAGTGATGAAAATGGCTAACAATAAAGGGCCGACAAAGAGAAAATAGGCAAATACAAAGAACAAGGGCAAGAATTGAAATGTCAGTATCAGACAGAGTGGAATTTAAGGTTAAAAACACTCCACAGCAATATTATGTCATGACAAAAGACACAATCTATTAAGAAGATACAGTGGCAGTAAACTCTTATGTCCCAATTATCAGAGGAACTGAAGACTTTAAATCAAAAGCCACTAGAAATGCAGAGAACTTGATAAAAAATAAAAATAGAATTAGAGAGATTAATATACCTCTCTTAGAACTAGATATATTTAATAGACAAAAATAAAGATATAGAATAATTGAATAATGCAATTAGTAAACCTGATCTGATGGCTCTGTATAACCTGATCTGATGGCTCTTTGAATAGAGTTTGCACATTTTTTTGGTTTATATTCATGGAACATAAAAATCAAATAAATTTTGGCCAGCAGCCCCCCCAAAAAAATTTTAGAAACAAATAATTAACATGTGGCTATAAATATTATAACTGTGTACAAATTAAGAAACATTCTGTTGGATCAGAGAGAAAAGTTCAAGAAGATTACAAACTGCCAAAAAAGCAACAGAAAACACATATTATACCCAAACTTAATAGCATATAGCCAGAGCTGTACTCAGAGGAAAAATGTAAGCTTTAAATGCCTTCAGATGGAATTTTTTTTTTTTTTTTTGGGTGAAGGAATATATTACTTTTTCTCCTTAGTAAGGTAGCAAATAGCAACCAAAAAAACTAGAAAAAAAGAAATTGATAAATAGAAGCTGAAAGCAATAGAATAGAAAACATAAGTCCAAAAGCTGTATTTTTATAAACAGTAATAAAATGGACAAGTGCCCCTGAATAAAGGGGAAATGAGCAAAAATATACAATATGAAGAATATGAAAGGAGATAACAGAGAAAAGAATGAATATTGGCAACAAACCAAAAAATTCAGGGGAATCAGAAAATTTCTTAGCAAATATAAATTACCAAAACTAGTAAGAAGTGGAAAACCAGGATAAACTTAATATCACAAAAGATACTGAAATGATAAATAAAGATACAATACTGAAAAATAGACTGGATCCAAATGAGTTTTATCTAACTAATAATTCCAGCACCATTTAAACTATTCCAGATGATAGAGAAATATGGAAAGAAAGCTCTCCTGTTTTATGAAACGCATGGCTTTGCTGTCAAAACCCAATACAGTAATAAAACAAAAAATATATCTACAGACTTAGGAGCTCAGATGTAAAAATTTGAAATATGATTTTAGCTAGTAGAATTCTACAATATATCAAGAGTGTAATTTAATATGGCCAAGCAGGACTTCTTTCAAGAATTCAAGGACATTTCAACATCAGGAAATCTGTCAACATCTATTATACTAGCAAACTAAAGGAGGAAAACCATATGACCATAACAATATGTGCTGATAAAGTATTTGAAAAATATGGCAGCTCTTTCTAATAACACCATGGAAAGTTGAAACAGAAAACACTTTACCAAAAGACTATTAATATTTGCCAAACCAACATTAATTATTCTAAATTGTGAAACACAAAACCTGTTTCAATTAAAATAAGGAAGTTGTAGGGGTGCTGCTGTCACTATTATTACCTTAAACCTTCTAAAAAATAAGATAACAGAAGACATAAACATTGGGAGGAAAAGACAAAGATGATTTTATTTCTAGAAATTTTAAAAGACTGCAGTAAAAGAAAATGAATACAGAAAAATTGCTACTAAAATTCATGAAAACTTTGGCAAGATGGCTGGATGTAAGATAAATATACAAAAACCACTAGGCCTCCTCCTCGCCAGTAATAAGCACTCAGTAATGGAAATAGGAAAAAATATTTAAGGATAAACTTTATAAGAGAGGTATATGCATTATAATAATGGTTGAATTCCTCATCACTAGGGAAATTATGGACTGAAGTATCAATATACGGCATATCATAGAAAATTAGGCAGCCATTAAAACAGGTAACCCCAGAATCTAACAAGTGGCTTGAAGAAATTTATGAAACAAGGTTGAATAAGGTAAAATATCTTTGAAAAATACATATATATGTATGTGTGTGTATAAATGTGCACACACAAATTAAAACTACATATGTATATATGTGAAGATACATATGAGTATATACATCACATGTATGATGACATGGATACAAAGAAAGGGGTACACTCTAGGTTGTTTACATGGGCTCTGGGATGTGGGGCTGAGAAGACAAGTGGGAGAGGGGGATAGGAAGAGGTGACATGCTGAAAAATATATGTTTAAAGATTTCACTGAAAATTCTGTAAGATACAATTTAAAAATTTTTTTAAGTGTGACTATATGAAAATAAAAATTTTCAAACAAAACTATTTTTAAAAGAGCTGGGATCCACATTCCAGTAATAATAATTACATCTCGACTGGTGAAATGGGGAAGACATTAAGTGGTCAAAGAGGATTCTGGCTTTTCCTGTCCTTTTTAATTTTTCAAAAGAAGTGTGGATTTGTATATTCAGCTGAGATAAAATTAACTTTAAAATTAGCTGTCTAAAAAAGGGAATACAAGAACGTCTGGGAAGAGAAAGTCAACTGTGTGCAGTGATATGTGGGTTTTCTCTTTTTTTTTAATTGTACTTTAAGTTCTAGGGTACATGTACTTATTAATAGTATGTTCTCTCTCTCTACATTTTAATAGAAAATATGTATCACTTTTTCATTTAAAAACTATTTCCATTTTTTAAATAATAAAATATGAACTGAGTTAATAGAAAAAGAAAAGGGTAGGGAATGATTCTGATAGGAGCAAAAGGTAGCTAGGAGCATGCCAAAAGAGTCCTGTGGTCAGGAAGCTGCAGGGACAGTGATATCCCTCTGGGAGAACGTGGTTTCATGTAAGCGCTAAATACAACAGTTTCAAGGCCACAATCCTTCCTACCTTCCAAAGACAATAATGCATTTTAAAAATCAGATACATTGAGGTATGAAATTACATATAATACAGTGCATCCATTTTAAGTGCACAATTCCACGAGTTTTGACAAATATATACTATACACCTGTTTAACTCCCTGCATAATCAAAATAGAGAACCTTTCCATCACTTCAAAAATTCTCTTGAGCTCCTTACTGGCATCCCTGGTCCCAGACAATAACTGACCTACTTTTAGTCACTATAGCTTAGTTTTGCCTATTCTAAAGTTTCATATAACTTGAATCAAACAGGATGGATTCTTTGTGTCTGGTTTCTTTTGCTCAGCATGCGTTTTCAGATTCATCAATGTTTTGTGTATCAAGTACTTATTTTTATTGCTGAGTTGGTTTTCCATTATATAGATATACCCAATTTGTTTTCAGTTTTTGGCAATTATATATAAAGCCACTATAAACATTCATGGACAGGTTTTTGGTGAATATAATTTTTCATTTCTCTTGGGTAAATAGGACGAAGACATTGGGTCATATGGCAAGCATATATTTAACTTTAGCCAACCTGTTTTCCAAAGTGACTGCAATATTTTGCATTACCACTAGACATTTTTCAGAGTTCTGGTTACTTTGTATTCTTGTTAGCACTTCGTATTGTTCAGTTTTTTTTTTTTTTAGTCATTCTAATGAATTTGTAGTAGTATCTTACTGTGATTTTTATTTGTATTTCTCTAATGAGTAATGATCTTGAGCATCTTTTTGCATGTTATCAACATCTGGATATCTTCTTTGATGAAGTACTTGCTCAAATCTTTCGCCCAAATTTAAAATTGGGTAGGGTGGGCATGGTGGCTTATGCCTGTAATCTCAGCACTTTCAGAGGCCAAGGCAGGAGAATCACTTCAGGCCAGGAGTTCAAGACCAGCCTGGGAAATATAGTGAGACCCTATCTCTACAAAAAAAAATACAAAAATTAGCTGGTCATTGCAGTGTGCACCTGTAGTCCCAGCTACTCTGGAGGCTGAGGTGGGAGGATAATTTGAACCCAGGAGGCTGAGGCTGCCGTATGTCAAGATTGTACGACTGTACTCCAGCCTAGGTGACAGTGCAAGACCCTGTCTGTCTCTCTCTATTTTTTTGGTTGGGCTGCTTGTTTACATATTAAGTTTTAAGAGTATATATTCTGAATACAAGTTCTTTATCAAATACGTGCTTGCAAATATTTTTCCCAGTCTTTGGCTATTCTCTTTATTCTCTTAATGTTTTTCAAATAGCAAAAGTTCTTAATTTTTATGAAATCCAATTTATCAATCTTTTTAAATGGATTGTTCTTTTAGTGTCATATCTAAGAAATCCTTGTCTAACTCAAGGCACAACAATTTTATCCTATATTCTGTTCCACAAGTTTTATAGTTTCGCATTTTGCATGCGACCTAAGTCTGCACAGACCTAAGTCTGTGGTCCATTTTGAGTTAACATTTGTGTATGGTGTGAGGTATGGGTTCTGGTTTTTCTTTTATTCCACATATTGAAATCCAATTGTTCTAGCACCATTTGTTGAAAAGAATATCCTTTCTCTATTAAATTGAGTTTTGTTGTACCTTTGTCAAAAATCAGTTGACTATTTGTGTGGGTCTTTCTGAATTCTCTATTCTGTTCTGTACCACTAATCAATCTCTCTCTCTCTCTCTCTCTCATCTATCTATCTATCTATCTATCTATCTATCTATCTATCTATCTATATTGCCATACCACACTATCTTAGTTGTATCTTTATACTAAGTATTGCGATCAGGTAGAGTGAACCCACCAACTTTGGTCTTTTTCAGTGTTGTTTTGGCTACTCTAGTTCATTTGTTTTCCATATACATTTTGGAATGAGCTTGTTGATTTTTACAAGGTAATGTGGCTAGGGTTTTAATTGTAATTGTGCTAAATCTATGGATCAATTTTAAGATAATTGACATTTTAGCAAGATGGAGTTTTAGAATCTATACACAAGGGACATTTTTCTGTTTAACTTTATGTCATCAGTGTTTTGTAGTTTTCAGCATATAGAACTTGAACATAATTTGTTGGACATAATTCATGTTTTTCTGTGTGAGTTTAAAGGGTACTTAACTTAAAATTTTTAAAATTCCAATTGTTCATTGCTCATGTATAGAAATACAGTTGAACTTTGTATTTTGACCTTCAGCCTTGTTAAACTCCCTTATTAATTCTGGCAGCTTTTTTATAGATTCATTGGGACTTTCTATGTAGATAATCATACTGTCTGAAAATAGTTTCATTTCTGTCTTTTGTTAAGCTGTAGGCCTTTTATTTGTTTTTCTTGCCTTATTCACTGGCTAGGAGCTCTAGTACAATGTTGAACAAGAATGTCAACAGCAAATATCCCTGACTCATTCCCTATCTTAAAGGTAAGTGGTCAGTCTTTCATCATTAAGTATGATGTTAGCTGTAAGTTTTTTGTCAATGCCTTTTATTGAGTTAAGGAGTTCCATCCTATTCCTACTTTGCTGAGAGCATGTGTGGATGCTGAGAGCATGTATGCAGCATAAATGGATGTTTAATTTTGTCAAATGTTCTTTGCATATATTGAAATGGTCATATTGTTTTTATACTTTAATCTGCTGATATTGCGATTATATTAACTAAATTTTAAATGTTGAACCAGCCTTGCATTCCCAGTATAAGCCCACTGGGTCATGATATATTATCCTTTTTACATATTACTAGATTCTGTTTGCTAATATGTTCTTAAGGATGTTTGTGTCTATGTTAATTTGTACTGTTATTTTCTTTCAATTTATTTGGTATCAGAATAGTGATGGCCACATAAAATGAGTTGGGAAATAGTTCTTCTCTTCTATTTTTTAAAAAAGTTTATATAGAATTAGTATTATTTCTTCCTTAGGCCCAATAGTAATTCATATTAGACAATCAATTATGTTTTAGAGGGAATGAAAATAAGGGGAAAACCCTTTCATATGTACCTTTATTTTAACCATTTTCAGTCATCTTTATTTCTTTGTGTAAATCCAAGTTTTCTTTGGGTATCTTATTTTTCCACCTGAAGAACTTCCTTTAATACTTTTTGTAATGCAAATCTGCTGGTAATGAGTTTTTGGTTTTTGTTTGTCTGAAAAAACTATTTGTTTCTCTTTCACTTTTGGAAGATACTTTTGCTCAGCATAGGATTTTGTGTTGACAGGTTTTGTTTTGTTTTGTTTTGTCTCTTTTCAGTACTTTAAAGATGTTACTCCATTGTCTTCTGGCTCGCATAATTTTGATGCTAAATCTACTGTTGTTTTTTTCTTAATTTTACCTCTATCTCTCTTTATCCTATCTTTGCTTTTCAACAGTGTGATTACAATGGGTCTAGATGTATGCATGGGCTTTTTTTTTTTCTCTTTGTTTTGTCTCTTTGTTTAATTTATTCTGCTTGAGATTCTTTGAACTTCTTTCTGTGGTTTCATGTCTTTCATTATTTTGGAGACATTCTCATCCATTATTTCTTCAGATATTTCCTCTGTCCCATTCTCTTTCTCTTCTCTTTCTGGGATTTCAATTACAGAATGTTTGACCATTTGATATTCTTCCACACCTCTTGGGTACTCTTTTTTTAACTCTTTTTTTCTCCTTGTGTTTAATTTGTTCAATTTCTATTGTCCTATTTTCTTTTTTCTTTTCTTTTTGAGACAGAGTTTCACTCTGTCGCCCAGGCCAGAGTGCAGTGGTGCGATCTTGGCTCACTGCAACCTCCACCTCCTGGGTTCAAGCAATCATCCCACCTCAGCCTCCCGAGTAGCTGGGATTGCAAGTGTGTGCACCACACCTGGCGAAATTTTGTATTTTTAGTAGAGATGGGATTTCACCATGTTGGCCAGGCTGGTCTCACACTCCTGGCCCACCTGCCTCTGCCTCTGCCTCCCAAAGTCTGTTGACCTATTTTCAAGTTCACTGATTCCTTCTTAAATTGTATCAAGTTTACGGATCAGCTAGTTAAAAGTATTTGTCTCTGTCACTTTTTTCTCCTAGCATTTCTGTTTGACTCTTTCTTGTAGTTTCCCTCTGTCTACTAAAACTCTACATCTATTCATGTATGTTGTTCATCTTTTCCACTCTAGCCTTTAATATATAGTAAGCATAGTTACTTTAAGTTTCCTATGTGATGGCTTCAACATCTGGGTCATATTTGAATCTGGTTTTGTTGACTGCTTTGTTTCTTGACAGTGAGTTATTTGTCTTGTGTTTGGTGTCTCATGACTTTTGATTGAAAGCAAAACATCTTTAGAACAGTAAAGGCTGTAGTAAATATGCATGCCTCTTTTTCTGCTAGGCAAGGGATCTGCAAACTATGGTCCTTGGGCCAAATCAGGCCTGTTGCCTATTTTTGTATGGCCTATGAGTTAAGAATGGTTTTTATATTTTTAAATGTGTCAAATGGATATCAAAAGAAGAATAGTAATTATGCAACATAAGACAATTATATAAAACTCAAATTTCAGTGTCTATAAATAAAGATTTATTGGAACATAACCATGTTCATTCATTTACATATTGTCTATGGCTGCTTTCATGCTTCAACAGCAGACTTGAATAGTTGCAACAGAGCCCACATGGCCCACAACACCTAAAATATTTGCTATATACTGGTCCTTTGTAGACAAAGTTTGCCCCTTGATGTGGGTGGTTGAGTCAATCTAGTCAGAAGTTGACTTGGATTTGGGTTTTGCTGCTCTAGGTTTGGGTTTTATCTTCAGTGCACCACCAGCTTTAAATTCCTCCAGCATTTTCTTATTCTTAAGATGGAGGCTGGGTTGCCAGAGGGTTTTTCTCAGTGTTTCTGCTTCACTCTTAGCCTTAGGCCTTCCTTGTGTGCTTGTGCCTTAGCCTTGTCCCTGGGTGTTGTGATCTGCCCGTCTCCCAGCAGAAGGAGATTCCTCTTAGTCTGGTCCCAGATGGTTTCCTTCCCTCCTCCCGAAAGCTAAGGCTTTTGTTACATGGAGGACAAAACCCAGTGTAAGCTCCATGTTTTTCCAGGCTGTGGGGAATGGGCTAATTAACAGTTTTGCCACTTTTTGGCAAAATACCTTTTTTTTTAGAAGGCTAAGCACAAACAAAATTAAGACATACATTGAAAGTATGTTCATGCTAAACCTATCACAGATCTGTACATCACTCTGTAGGAGTAGGCAGATTAAAGTAGCTCATCAGTACACAACATGGCCTTAGAATCCCTGGCCCCTTTTTGGTTTAACCAGACTTAAGTTCCATGAACTCCCTGGCTTGATAGGTTAACTGCAGTCCCAGACATCTGGTTGCTTAACTCACCCCTGGTCCTAACCAATGTGTACATCCTCAGGTTCAGTGAGTACTATGCCAGTGCTTAAAAATAATTAATAACTCATGCAATGATTATGTGAATTTGCACTAAATGTAAGTGCTATAATTATGTCAAATCAAAAGCTGAGCATAGAACATAGAAAATCTTCGGGGAGATAAATTGAACCCTTTGGTTTCATTGAGGAAAAATCATCAAATCACAGCATGTCATAGCTGAAAAAGCACTTTGAGAACATCTAGTTTACCTGCTTCACTTAACCAATGAGATAACCAAGGCTCAGAGAAAAGTAACATGAGAAAGTTCACACAGCTAGTTAATAGTGTGGGAACTATTACCTTTCGAATTAAAAGTAGGGAGGAGGCAGGGAGCCTCTGGGTCTTTGTGGAAGGGGGCGGAATATTGGGAGGAAGAGTCCCAGGCCTGCTTCTATTTCTAACTAGCTGTGTGGCCTAGCTAGTGAGTATGACTCAGTCTCCCTCTCTGCCATCTATCTGCCCTGCCCCTTTCCTGGGGATTATATTAGCTGAGAGGTGTAATGGCACTTCATTAAGACTCTGGGGGAGCTGTGCTACAGGGATACTGCGGTCACCCAGGACTTACTTCCCTCCATTTTCTGAAGATGAGGCTCAGGGCACAGCCCGATGCAGTGAGACAAAGAAGACAGGTACAGAGTCCGGCTCCTCAGCCTGGAGGTTCCTGCCCTTGACTAGTATAGGCACCGTCTCTTCTGGATCAGTCAGGGTCTCATCAGGAAACCAGAAGCAGAGCTCTCTGTGAACAGAGATAAATTAACATAAGGACTTGATTAAAAACCTCTGAGGGCATCACAAGGGTGATTCTAGGGATACCCCCTATATTAGTCTGCTGTGGTTGCCGTGACAAAATACCATACACTGGGTGGCTTAAACAACAGACATTTATTTTCTCGTAGTTCTAGAAACTGGAAGTCCAAGATCAGGGCGCTGACTGATCTGGCTTCTGGTGAGGGCTCTCTTCCTGGCTTGTAGATGACCACCTTTGCCACTGTTTCCTCACACGGCCTCTCCTCACTGTGCGTGTGTGTGGTGAGAGAGAGCTCGCTCTCTGGTGGCCCTTCTTATAGGAATACTCACTAATCCTATCGGATCACGGCCCACTCTTATGACCTCATTAACCTTAGTTACTTCCTTGGAGGCTTCACCTCCAGATACAGCCACACTGGGGGTTAGGGTTTCAACATAGGAATTTGGGGAGACATGAATATTCAGTTCCTAACACCCCCCAAAAAAAGCTGGAAACTGGAACCTATTGTCACTACTAGGTGAAGACCCACTGCTGAGGCATGCTGCCTGGAGCAGTAAGTAGACAGGAAGAAGGATGTCCTTCCTCCCTCCTCCCGCCATGTTGGGAGAGCCTGGCATGGATCCAGCTGGCAAAGTGGCAGTGTCACGGCAGAGTGTGGAAGGCTGAGTGTGGAGCTGAGAGGAACCCTCTCCAGCCAAGACAGACCATGGAACCAGAGCAATCAAACATTTATTGAGTACTTATTATGTAAAATAGTAAAAGTCACATTCACTCCCCAGGATTACCTAAAATCTTGAAAGTCATATTAAAGGTTTTAGAATTAGAGCTGGGCTCAGTGGCTCATGCTAGCAATCCCAATGTTTTGGGACGCCAAGGCAGGAGGATCGCTTGAGGAGTTCCAGGCTGCCTGGGGAACATAGCAAGACCCCTATCTCTACAAAAAAATTAAAAATTAATCAGGCATGCCAGCAGGTGCCTGTAATTCCAGCTACTTGGGAGGCTGAGGCAAGAGGATCACTTGAGCCCAGGAGTTCAAGGCTGCAGTGAGTTACAATGGCACCACTGCACTGCAGCCTGGGCCACAGAGCAAGACGTTATCTCTAAAAAATAAACAATTTTAAAAATAAATAAAGAATTAGGCATTTGGTCAGTGGGCACTGGGGTAATATGGATTTGAGTAAAGGGGTGATGTGATCAGCTATCCTTTCTTCCTTCACCCAGTCCTACCCATCCTTCTTCCCCAAACTCTTGGCACACCCTAGAGTGTCCTCTTTTACATTGCATACCTTCTCTGCTCATTTGCTATACATCAGCAACTTAATACACAGCATGATGAGCTTAGGAGAATATTCCATGGGACCAGAGCTATCTCTGTAGCTTCACTGTAAGCCAGGGAGGGGGTGTGAGGTTTAGACCATGGGAGGTCCTTAGGGGATGTGGTGAGAGTGAGATGGGAAGTACCTGGTCAGACCCACCCCATCAACAGCCTGTCTTCATCCTCGCCAGCAGGACACACACACACACACACACACACACACACACAGGCTCTCTCCTCACATATGCAGTCAAATCCTCTCTCATTTGCACACTCCCACACTCACACCCACACTCCCCTGTGCCCTCACAGTCTCACACACCCTCTGAGACTCACACCCCTCACACACTCTACACACTCACGTGGACCCACTCACACTCACTTTACTCACACTCAGCCCTCTCACTCACACCCATGGCCACTCCCACTCCCACGTTCTCACAGCTTCACGCACTCCTGCTCAGTCTTCGCCCACACTCTCTCCCCCTCACTCGCAGACACTCGCTCTCTCACACTCTTTCACACTTACCCTGCCATTCCCACATTCCCACTGCTTCCCTCACACTCCCACCCCCTTGAAGTCGCCCTACCCATCATTCAGTCACTCGGTGTATTAGTCCATTTTCATACTGCTGATAAAGACATACCCAAGACTGGGTAACTTATAAAGAAAAAGAGTTTTAAATGGACTCACAGTCTCACGTAGTTGGGGAGGCCTCACAATCATGGTAGAAGGTGAAAAGTGCATCTTACATGGTGGCTGACAAGGGAGAATGAGAGCTAAGCAAAAGGGGTTTCCCTTATAAAAACATCAGATTTCCTGAGATGTATTCACTACCATGAGAACAGTACGGGGGAAACCGCCCCCATGATTCAATTATCTGCCACTGGGTCCCTCCAACAACACGTGGGAATTATGAGAGCTACAATTCAATATGAGATTTGGGTGGGGACACAGCCAAACCATATCACTCGGGCACCTGCACCCCTCCTTCATGCCCACTTTGAATCATACCCATGCCTTCACTCCCTCCCTCACTGCCTCCCACACTCACGGCTGTCACACTTGCTCACCTCCCTGTCTCTGGCTTGCTCACTGTTACCACACATTGCCACACTCTCCCACAGACACCCTCTCAGCAGGATTCTGCCCTCCCAGCTTCCTGTCACTCTTCCCTTCTTCAAGGCTCTCTTCCTCACTCAGCAAATCGACAGGCACTGGACCAGCCTCTTAGGCTGAGGACAGACCGGATCTTCCTGTCTCCACCCTCTCTCTGAGCAGGAACAGCTCTGCTTGTTCCTGGTTGGATGTGAACAAAGGTCAATGTACAGCAGAAAAGAAGGCTGACATGTCCCATCCGCTGTCAAGGACCCTCCTCCCTCCCTTGCCCACTTTCTGTGCCCGCACGCTGTGGGGCACCAGAGTGTTCCAACAGGGAGCACCTTTCCTCAGTAGCTCCCTGGCCCATCCCTGCCTCAGCTATGTGAGGCTGAGCCTCCCTGTCTTCACTTCTGCCTTTCCTCAGCTCCCAAGACACCTCCAGTGTCATCTGATAACATGACCCCAGTAGCAGGCCCGTTTTTCCTTTGATCTCTGTCTTGCTCTGAATATCCCTACAAAAGCCTTTTGTGTGAAGTGCAGGGTGCGCCTTCCATGGCTGCTTGCTGAGCCTTCCACTGTCTTGGGTTTATTGTTATGGGTCTGGGCTGCCGTCTTACGTGCTCTCTTGAGTTTATGGCCCTCTTTCCATCTCCTATCAATGCCCCTTATTGCCTTTTTATGTATTCATTTGAATGGGTAATACAGTCAAGTCAGGTGTTTCAAAATTCAAAAGATACAAGGAGTAAAGTTCCCTTCTCTCTCCACCCCTCAGCAGCATAGTTCCTCTCCTCAGAGGCAATTGTTCTCTTCAGTTTCTTGTAAAAGATTCTAGAAATAGATAAAAGGAAGAGTGTGTGTGTGTGTGTGTGTGTGTGTGTGTGTGTGTGTGTGTGTGTGTGTGTGTGTGTGTGAAGGTGAGAAAGGTCTTGCCAATGCACTTCTGATTGGGCCACTCTCAAATGACCCTAATGAGGAAGAGCCAGGGAGAGAGAGAGAGAGAGTGTGTAAGCTCAGCCATCACTGGGACCATGAGGGACACTCTCCACGTCTTCCTCACTAGAGTCATTTGAGAGTGGCCCAATCAGAAGTGCATTGGTAAGACCTTTCTCACCTTCTCATGCCATCCTCCCTTTCAGAATCTTGTCATGTGAAGGAATAACCATATATTATTTTCTGAATGTCTTGCACTCTGCCTCCCTCAAGTCTGAGAGATACTTCCACGTGCTAAGCCTTCGTTCAGTGTTATAAAGGGTATAATATTATACCCTTTCCCTCAAGATTCTTATCGCTTCCAGTTGGCCGGTCAGTTCTTTGATGGTCAGAATTGATTTCAGAGTGGCTGATCCATTGGTCATTTTCTCTACCCCCTGGGAGATTAAATTGTTGGGCAAGTCAAAAGCAATAGTCCAAATAGACACTTCTGTGAGAGCATCCCTGTGTCTGCTGATGTCCTTTGCCAACCCTCCAAAGGTGGATGGGGGCCAAGGAGCACCCCCCACGGAAGAGAGGATGGGGCACATGGCCGCATCAGCCAGCCTGGCTGTCCTGCTGCCCTCGCCACCCCTCCCGCAGGTCTCTGGTTAATTGCCAGGACACATCAGTGGGCACTCTCTGAGGAAGGAGCAGGCGAGCCAGCCCACAGCATCCCAGCTCAGCAATCATCGCTGATTAAAAACTAGTTACAAAGCAATGAAGATGAAATCCTGCATTAACCAAATGACCCCATCCATGGCCAAGCCCAGATAGATGGGAGTGATTATGAAAGCATCACTCACAATGTCGGCAAACGTTAACGGCTGTTTGAATTTCTGGGAGATTTACGGGGTAGTGACAGCATTTGGCTGGATGGGACTCTGGCTTTTTGCTTCATTCCCAGATGTGCCTGTGTGTTTATGGGCTCCTGTGGACTCACAGCCTATTCAAAGTGGTCTAGCTCGGCTGTGCTTTTATGTGGGTTTAATCTGAATATGCTGGCTTGTGTAAAGTAGAAATGTATTGTATTGCCAATTTTCAGAGAACCTGAATTAGCTCAGCTATTCTGAACATAATTTAATCTTTCTTTAATGATTCAATAGGTGCTTTGAAGTCTCGCACTAATCAGAGTCTTGGTTATGAATATCAGAACTTGATATTGAAGAAGCATAAAAGTGCTCATCAAAGAATTAGGTGACGGAAAAGGCAGGAAACAGCATAAGTGGATGCTTCTGTGAGAGTGCAGGTATGACCATGTGTGTCAGTGGGCATGTGGAAGCCTGGTGTGATAGGTCTAACTGGGATAACATTGACCTCACCACAAGCGATGAATGACCCTATCAAAAAGTCAGCCTGGGCCGGGCGCGGTTGCTCATGCCTGTAATCCCAGCACTTTGGGAGGCCAAGGTAGGCAGATCACCTGTGGTCAGGAGTTCGAGACCAGCCTGGCCAACATGGTGAAACCCCATCTCTACTAAAAATACAAAAATAGCTGGGCGTGGTGGCAGCTGCCTGTAATCCCAGCTACTCGGGAGGCTGAGGCAGGAGAATCGCTTGAACTCGAGAGGCAGGGGTTGCAGTGAGCCGAGATCATACCACTGTACTCCAGACTGGGCAACAAGAGCGAAACTCTGTCTTAAAAAAAAAAAAAAAAATTAATAATGTCAGCCTGCTCCCACACTTCCCAAGGAGAATTTGGTCTTTGCTAACTTGGGCCTTAGTTGAGCAGATTTGGAGTGAAGGGTGAAGAGGAGAATTGTCCTCCCCAGAAAAGGCCCAAGAGCCCAAGACAGAGTTTAATCCCCTTGAATAGGTAAAAGAGAAATGAACAGATATGTGAGGTGGTCAGGGGGAGACCAGAACTGGGTTTAGAAGGAAGTAGAGTGTTAGGAGGCAGCTGCCATGATTGTAAATATACATGTGTAGGTGCACATGAAGTGGGAATAATGACATCTCCCCCATTAGGTTGCTATGAGACCTAAGAAGCCCACATGCTTTGCTGTGGACTGAATGTTTGCATACCCTCCTGAATTCATATGCTGAAGCCTAAATCCCCAATTTGATGGTATATGAAGGTGGGGCCTTTGGGAGGTAATTAGGTCATGAAAGTGGAGCCCTCATGAATAGGAAGAATGCCCTTATAAAAGAAATTCCAACAAGCTGCCTTGCCCCTTTTCTGCCATTTGAGAAAACAGTGAGAAAGTGCTGTCTGTGAACCAGGAAGTGGGTGCTCACCGGACACTGAAGCCACTGGCACCTTGATCTTGAATTTCCCAGCCTCCAGAACTGTGAGAAATAAATATCTGTTGTTTAAGCCACCCGGTCTATGGTACTCTGTTTTAGCAGTCTGAAGAGACAAAGACATGCTTGCTCTCTCCTTCTCTCTCTCTAGCTCTCTGGTGAGAGAAAATTTTGATAGAATCACCAATTGAAATTTTTTGAATCACTTCGGGAAATACTTAAATTGCCTTTCAAGGGCCAGGCGCGGTGGCTCACGCCTATAATCCCAGCAGTTTGGGAGGCCGAGGCGGGTGGATCACCTGAGGTCAGGAGTTCAAGACCAGCCTGGACAATGTGGTGAAACCCTGTCTCTACTAAAAACACAAAAAATTAGCCAGGCATGGTGGTGGGCACCTGTAATCTCAGCTACTCAGGAGGCTGAGGACAAGAATCGCTGGAACCCGGGAAGCAGAGGTTGCAGTGAGCCGAGATGGTGCCACTCCACTCCAGTCTAGGTGACAGAGCAAGACTCCATCTCAAAAAATAAAAATAAAGAAAGGGCCAAAGGCTCCATTATCAAAGGACCCAGTGGTCCTGGCTCTGTGGCATTGCAGGCCAAAGTGACTATCTCTGTTTGCCCCTGCCCAAATTCTACCCCTACCCCATCCTTGACTGCCCCTCACCCCATACTTGTCCAGGGCCCATCTGTCTGAGGATTTGAGGAATCCAGAGGCTCTTCCCTGAATTTAAGTGGTAGTTACATTCTTGAAAAAGTCACTATGTACTGAAATTATGCAAAAGATACTTTAAAAAATATTTTTAATGTTTATTTTAGAGACGGGGTCTCACATGTTGCCCACGCTATTCTCAAACTCTTGGCCTCAAGTGATCCTCCAGCCTCGGCCTCCCAATGTGCTGGGATTATAGGCATGAGCTACCATACCCAACCACAAAAAATACTTTGAATTGGCTGTCAAATAAAATTAGGCAAAAGGCCCAGATGATTATAGATTGGTTTCTTCTCTGCATGGATATCGTGTGGGACCCTTGAAGGGCTCTACTGCGGATTGGGGGCCTACCCCTGTGCCCTCCCTCTGCTGACCTCTCAAGTGATACAATAGCCACTAATGTCCTCCCCAGCCCCACTCATCCCTCCACCACTGCCAGAGTGGGCATTTTGCACTACCAGCCCAACCATGACATTGCCCCTCAAACTCTTTATTAGCTCCGCATACTCACAGAGAGGTTCTCAACATTGGCATTTGGAAGTTTCTGGGGGCATCTTGATGGTCACAATGATGGGAGACCTCTGCCACCATTTAGGGTGCAGGGCCAGAGATGAGGATGCCCAAAATGTGTGGGCCAATCCCACATGAAGACAACTTGTCCTGGGTCCCTTGTACCCTTCAAGGGACCCACACGATATCTATGTAGATGAAAAATCAATCTATAATAATCTGGGCCTTTTGCCTAATTTTATTTGACAGTCAACTCAAAACATTTTTTGCATAATTTCAGTATACAGTGACTTTAGCAGGAGTGTAACGACCACATAAATTAAAAGCATGCTATATTTTGTTCAGAACTTCACCAAGAGTTATTCGCCATTTCAGAAAATCAAGTTAACAACAGCAAATTGCCCTTGGTATCTGTCTGCACTTAGAGTGCCACATTCGCTATGACTGCACATGTAGGAGGAGGTATCTGACTATTTTATTATGTCCTCTAGCACAGTCATTCCCAAATATTTACATATTAAAATACATATTATTTTATTAAGCCGGGTGCAATGGCTTATGCTTGTAATCCCAGCACTTTGGGAAATCGAGGCAGGTGGATCACTTGAGCCCAGGAGTTTGAGACCAGCCTGGGCAACACAGTGAAACCCTGTCTCCACAAAGAATACAAAAATTAGCTGGGCATGGTGGAGTGCACCTGTGGTCCTAGCTACTCAGGAGGCTGAGGTGGGAGGATCGCTTGAACCCAGGAGGCAGAGGTTGCATGTGATCGTGCCACTGCACTCCAGCCTGGGCAACAGCGTGAGACCCTATCTCAAAAAGCAAAACAAAAAACAAAAAAACATATTATTTTATTAAATAATTTACATTTCTCCTTTATATTAAGGATTATTATACTGAGTTTTTTGAAAATACATGTATACATAAGTTATTTGTGGATTTTCTTTCAAGATAGAAAAGGGAGCATTAAAACATGTTTTTATATAAAGGGAGTGTTGGGTCTGATAGAGTTGAGAAACACAGGCTCACAGGCTACTGCCAGCCTCCCTAGGAAGGCTTCCAGACCCTTCCAATCCAGCCCCTGTCTGCGCTCCAGCCTCATTGCCTGCCACCTCTCCAGCCTGGCATCTTGAACTCCAGCTTCTCCAGTACAAACAGTGCCATGGATACAGCACAGATCTCACCATCCCTGCAACTGACTGGCCTTCCTGCCTCAAGCCACCTAAAACCTCCATACTCACCGTTTATTATGCCTCACACAAAGCACCCACAACAGAAGGACAGGTTGGCATCCACCCACCTGACCTACTCCTTGGGACCCAGTCACCTCTGTGAGCTGTAACTCCACAGCTGGGTCTCCCAGGAAGGCACACTGGAAAGCAAGTAAATGACAGTGCTGCTCCTGATATGATACATATGATACATATAATAATGTACAGGTATAGTGCATATGACACATAGGAGGTATATACGTATGATACATATGACAGCGTATAGGTATAGTGCATATAATACACATGATAGGCCGGGCGCGATGGCTCATGCCTGTAATCCCAGCACTTTGGGAGGCTGAGGCGGGCGGATCACCTGAGGTCGGGAGTTTGAGACCAGCCTGACCAACATGGAGAAGCCCCATCTCTACTAAAAATACAAAATTAGCTGGGCATGGTGGCGCATACCTGTAATCCCAGCTACCAGGGTGGCTGAGTCAGGAGAATCGCTTGAACCCCGGAGGCAGAGGTTGCAGTGAGCCAAGATCGCGCCATTGCACTCCAGCCTGGGCAACAAGAGCAAAACTCCATCTCAAAAAATAAAATAATAATAATGCATGACAGTGGATATGTATAGGTGTCGTATATGTGATACACGTTATAGTGTATAGGTATGGCACATATGATGTCCATGATAGTGTATGTGTAAAGTGGGTATGATACAGTTGGGTACCTGAACACAACAAACCACCTTACATTTGGGGACACAACAGAGAGTCACACCCTGGGTTGAAAATCTTGAGTCCAGGTGGCCTCAAGATAGAGGTGCTCCTCTTCCTTCAGCTCAAGCAGCCCCTTCTCTGGGCTGCCTTCTCCACCCACCTGCCCACTATGTCCATCCAGGGTCTGTCAACTTCATGTGGCAGCAGGCCACTATGCCAAATGACTAGTCATCCAAATGTCCAATCTGCCAAAAGAAACGAGTTCACTAGAATCTTGCTTTTTATAATCATTTAAAAAGTTTTCAGCTATCTGTGTTGAATGAAACAATTTTAATATCCTTGGAAGATTTCTATGGAATTGTAGTCATATACTTTTCATTTATTTACTTTGGCTTCCTCACAATAGATGGAGGTTTCTGGGAAGAAAAAGGGACTCTCTGCTAAGGAAAGACAGTTTCAGATCAGCACACAGCTCAGCGTGGTAGTGGGACTAAAGGCACATGTGGTGGAAATTGCGGGGTGGGTGGGGAGGCTGGAGGCAGAAACTGGGGAGAATGACGGGTGAGAGGAGTCTGAAGGTTCCAGAACACTGGAGCCCCAGCTCCCCACAGCCCTGCTGAGCCTGCTCTTCCACCCCGTGAGATGACAAAGCGACTATTCAGATGAGTTGGTTGCAACAACTTGTCAGAGTTTTATCTCAAACTTGCCAATTAAAAGAGCTACTTCCATGAAAGCCAGTTCTGAGATTTCTTCTGTGGTAGAGACATCAGAAGCAGGAGAAGGGTGTCTAAGCCACACTGTTAGATCAGGTGTGATGAAGGAATGTGTGGTGAAAAGGCACCGAGGGAACAGCGCTGGAAAAATCTAACCTCCCCCGAGGGCTGTAGATCATGTCACACAAAACAGTTCTCCATTCTGTCACAGACAAGGTGTGGGACAATTTTCTCTCCCAAAGAGTTGCAGTAAAGACCACAGCTAAAAGAAACAAGGTGTGTGTGTGTGGGGCGGCGGGGCGGGGGGCGGTGTGCGCATGCGAGTTCTAATTTGGTAACTTTGGTGGAGTGGGTCGTTTGATGAATTGGTTACTGGGTGTGTTGATAGGAGGGTTAGTTACTGTGAGGCTTTCCTAAAAGTGCTTGCAAATGAAGGGATCAAGATCTCTCTTTAGAAATCAAACTATAAAATGGGAGGTAGGCAGAGAGGAGTGTCATTTAGCCATGAAAGCAAGATCAAAGGAGAGGCTCCAGGCCAGCGTTCATCTCCTGGGGAGAGGAGTCTTAAACAATGAACTTCAGGTGTTACGACCAGTAGGCTGGGCATGTGCAAGGTGGAGACGGAAGCAGGGCTCAGCTGATGGATTTCTAGTATTCTTGTTCTGTGCTCAGACCTTCCCTATTGGGAGGCAGATGCACCCGCCGACCTTCGTTGATGCAGTTAAACATTTACTCCATCCAGCTGCCCTTGTTCTGATTGAAAACGTGCCAAGCATCCTTCTGGTTATAATCTGGCCTGCCAGGTAGATCTGGATGATGTCAATGAGCCGGCCCTCTGGAGTTGCCCCTCCATTTTCTGTGCTCAATAAGTGAGCAGAGAAGGATCTACTGTCAGGGTGCTGACAAAATCAAGTGTGTGACCAAGCCCAGAATGGGGATACGTTCCAGAATGCAGTGAGTACCTACCTGAGCTCCCTGCCTGCCTCCCCTGGGGAGCCTCTACCCTCATTTGCCCCTCATTGAATATAGTCTTGCATCTACTTCTGCAGTTTCTAACACAGGACTGCGGTTTGGGGTTACCCACCCATCTCCCTCCCAGCCTCCAGACAAGTACACACAGTAACTTATTCAAGTTTGTATCTCTGGCACCTGGAACCCTGCAAGGCTGTGGGCTAGCTGAGAACAGTTCCTGGTGCATGGCAGGCCCTAAATAAAAATGTATGCAATGGATGGATGAATGCACTATCTAGCCATTCTTTAGCCCAATCTTGGTGGTCGAGCCCTGGCTTACCCACCATGAAGCATTTGTGAGTACCTTCAGAGCCTGCTGATGGCTTTCAGAATTCCTGTGACCTTTCTCTTGGTTCTCCTCAGTTGGGAGGATCTTCAGATCTCTTCTGTCCCATATCCTGCACTATGCAGGCTTTGGAATCAGCCGCCCTTGGGGTCTAAAGCCAGGTTATTGACCTTTACCTATCTGTACCAGCTCAGCTGCTGCTTCTGTGAAATGAGAATTATAATGCGAACTATACCGGAGACTGGGTAGGTTTTCTAAGAGTCCCTCGGGCTTTGCTGTGAGGAAGAAGAGGCATGAGAAGGTAAATATTCTTCAGAATCTTCTGCCGAACAGTCCTGAGATACAAACTCCTCCTGCCCCACTGCAGCCTCCCCTCCACCCCACTCCTGACCCAGGACACTTCGAGCTGTGCTTCTGCAGAGAATCAAAGGGGCTCTATATTTGCCTCCCTTCTTCCCCTCCTCTCCTCCCAGGCGCCTCTGAGGTGAGCCAACTTGACCTGACAGCTTCAGAGCCTGTCTTCTGGCTAGGGAGGGAGCTGACACTTCCATCTGGAGCCAGGAGCAGGATGTGAGCTCTGCACAAAGAAGATCCGTCCCTGAAACCCTGCTCCCCGCCTCCTCCACAGCACAGCAGCTGGCTTCCTGGGGAATCAAGTGACAGCCAGACTCCAGGGAACCGAGCTAGCAAGACCGAATTCTGGGGGGTGATCCACAGTGACAGAAGAGGCTTTGGCCTGGATAGCTCAGCAGGGCAGCAGGGGCAGGGCCAGTTAACCCACAGAGGGACAGGCAGTCTCAGGACTGTGGCCTCCTGCTCTGCTCCAATGGGCACCGTCAATTGTCTCATAATTCCCTGCTTCTATTAGCATTCAGGAGCTGAAAATGACCTTCTTTTGCTGTTTTCCTGACCACAAGGTGGATTCTGCCCATCAGGGCCTCCCTTTACCTTGGCACACAATGGCCTCCATCCTGGGGCACCAGCCCACCTGCCCCACCCCTCCAACCTAACTACTTGCCATTTCCCAAATACATCGTGCAGTGCCTGGTGTCTATCCTGTGGTTCATGCTGCTTCCTCTGCCTGCAATATCCTTTCCCTGCAATAGCCTCTTCCACCCAGCAGACGCCTCCTCACTCTCTTGGCTCAGCTCTAAGTCATATCCCCTAGGGAAGCTTACCAGGATGCTGCAGTCAGATGGAGTGTCTCCTCCTGGGCCCCCACAGCCCCTGTACTTCCTTCTGTGACAGCAACAATCCCACAGCAGTGGAACTGCTTACCTGCCTGAGCTCCTGGAGGGCAAAGATGCCATGTGCTTCCTAGTTCTGAATCTCAAGCTCCTAGCACAGAACATGGTGGAAAAAAAAAAGTGCTCAACAAATGCATGCTGAATTTAACTAAATTTGGTAGAAGGTTCATTTTCCCACCAGATCTCACAGATCACAGATTAGGATTCCACTGGAATGTATATACATACTAAATCATGTGTATCTAGTTTTTTTTGGGTAGTGGATTTATTGAGATTGAATTTCTATAACCATACAATTCACCCATTTAATTTCAAGTATACAATTCAGTGTTGTTTGTACATTCACAGACTTGTGTAATTATAACCACAATCAAGTTTAGAACATTTTCATCTCCTCAAAAAGAAACTCATACCCATCAGCATTCATTCTCCATTTACCCCCTTCCCCCATTCCCTGGTAATCACTCATCTATTTTCTGGTCTCCATAGATATATCTGTTCTGGACATTTCATATAAATGAAATCATACAATATGTGCTTCTTTGTGACTGGCTTCTTTTACTTGTATATAATGTTTTCAAGGGTCATTCATCTTGTAGCATGGATCAGTGCTTCATTCTTTTTTATTGCCAAATAATATTCCACATTTTATTTATCCACTCACCTGTTGATGGACTTTTGGGCTGTTTCTACTTTTTGGTCATTATGAACAGCTTGCTTTTTTTAATGCTAAGATATTTTTTATTTTAAAATAATGTCAAATTTACAAACAAATTTTGTAAGAATAGTAACAAAGAACTTTTTTCCTTTAACCATGTGAGAGTAAATGGCTGGCATGATGTCCCATCACTACTGGCAACTCCAGGTACACACAAACATGCAAATAATACTTGTGTGTACTCTCCTACATAATCATAATACAACCATGAAACTAGGAAATTAACATTGATTCATTCCTTCTGGATAATCCATGGACCCATTCAAGTTTCACCAGTTGTCTCAATGATGTTCTTTACAGCAAAAGATGCAAGCTAGGATCATGCATTGCATCTTATTGTCATGTCTCATTAGTGACCCTCAATCTGGAATAGTTCATCACCCTCACTGACTTTCATGACCTTAGCACTTTGGAAGATTATAGGCACATTATTTTTCAAAGTCCCTGATATGGTTCGGCTGTGTCCCCACCCAAATCTCATCTTGAATTGTACTTCCCATAATCCCCATGTGTCGGGGTGGGACTAGATGGGAGGTAGTTGAATCATGGGGGTGGTTACCCTCATGCTGTTCTTCTGATGTGAGTGAGTTCTCACGAGATCTGATGGTTTTATGAGGGGCTTTTCCACTTCTGCTTGGCACTTCTCTTTCCTGCCACTGTGTGAAGAAGGACGTGTTTGCTTCCCCTACCACCATGATTGTAAATTTCCTGAGGCCTCCCAGCCATGCTGAACTGTGAGTCAATTAAACCTCCTTCCTTTATAAATTACCCAGTCTCGGGTATTTCTTCATAGCAGTATGAAAATGGTCCCTCAGCTTGGATTTTCTGATGTTTCCTCATGATTAGAGTCAGTCTGTGCCTTTTAGCAGGAATATTACAGAAGAGAGGCTGTGTTCTTCTCATTGCATCTTATTAGGTGATACACAATTTCTATTTGTCCTGTTAGTAGTGATTTTTCACTTTGATCACTTAATATGCTAGGTTGTATCAGGACAATTTTACTCTTTTTTTTCTTCGTGATTAATAAATATATTTTGGGGAGATACTTTGAGACTATGTATACAAATATCCACTCCTCATCAAACTTTCACTCACTAAGTTTAGCATCAATGAATACTCCCTAGCTGAATTATTACTATCACGGTGCTAACTGGTGATTTTCTAGTCGCATCTTTTCTTCTACACTTATTAATTGTTATTTTATTCTAAGGGAAATTTATTTTTTATATTAGTATAGATTTGGGAATTATTATTTAAAGAATTATAATTGGTTATTGTCACTATTTATTTTTATATTTAAATATGCCCTGATTTAGTCAGTGGGAGCCCCTCAAGGTGGCTTCTGTGTCCCTTCAACACATCCTCATCAGTTCTTGAGCATTTTTTTTTTTTTCTGGCACAAGATATTCTAAGCTCCTCTTATTCTTTGCCTGCCCAAGGTCCAAAGTCATCCATTTCTCCAAGGAGTTTTGGCTTCTTTTTACTGGAGAATGGTTTTTAGAAATGAAGATATGGATACTAGATGTGCTCGTTGGTATTGGGATATCACTTCTCTTAGGCCCTCTCAATGGACAGAGCTGAAAAATACACACGTGCACAACATTCTCTCTCTCTCACACATACACTACATAGATACGTATTTATGCACATTCATACCCACATTTACATCCATATATATATAAACATGTATTGAAAATCATAAATTCATCTTAACACCTTTAATTCCAATCCAACACCACAGAGTTCATTCCTATGTTCCTTTTTTCCATATTTGTAACTCCTTCTCAGACAGTGAGAGTCCTGACTCCCATTATCCTCGATATATTTGCTTATAGAATGAACCCAAATGTGTAACCCATCTCCCATCACCTTTGGGGACCCTCACATGGACACTCTCCTTACCCTGCTTTGACTTTAAAATCCCACATGAGGCCACAGTTGTCACCACCCCTCCCATGTAGATGCTCCCTTTAGCTCCCTCTGGCTCTAATACATTATGCTCCACTGCATCCCCTCACCAGGATGCTGCTCCCATGTGGACACACTCCTCACCTTCCTTGGACTCTAACCCCCTGTGCCACACCATGTAGGCACTCGTAAATACTCTCTTTACACTGCTTGGGCTCTGACACCCACCCTGGGTTGCTGCCACCTGCCCCCCATAAGGACACCATTCTTCTCTCAGTCTCTGATATCCCAGGCTGGACTGATGCCACCAATGCCACTGCCTCCCCAGCCTACCCCAACATAGACATCTACCTTGCTCATCAAAAAGGTGGGTTCTTAGTTTTTTTAGGCTTTTCACAGCTGGGATTTTGTGGACTGCATCTCCACAGTGTCCTTAAATATGTTTTTCCTTCTCCTTCACAAGAAATTCATAGTTAAATCTAGATGTTTCATAACATTCAGGTTCAGTTTCTTGGCAATAAAACTTCATATGTAGTACTGTATTCTTCCACCAGATAGTACATGATAACCGATTATCCATCATTTCATTAAGAGTTGGAAAATGATGTTACTCTGTTTCTCATTCTTCGTATGAAGAGATCCTCCTTCTCATCAACCATTCATTTATTTTGTGGTTCATGTAGGAAAAGCAGGTACTTGATTCTTTCCCCTTATTTTCTAGTTTTTAAAATTATGAATAGGTTCCCTAACATCTTCCAAGAGTGATCAATGAGTGATTTTTCTTTTGCCTCTTAAAAAATATTATGAACTCATGGATTGAAATATATTTGATGTGTTTCAGTCCAGTGCATTTATTTTTACTGATGATCAAATTGTCTTATCTTTGGCCAGTAGGAACCTCTTCAAGTTGCTACTCCCTAGTAATCTTTGATGGCTTCTGATATAACAAGATGTTCTAGGTTCATCTTGTATGTGTTGTACCCCCAAACTGGAAACTGTCATTTCTCCAAAAAGCCCAAATCCCCATTTGGGGGGTAACAGTACTTAGAGGCCATAAGCTGGTGTTCATTGTTACTGGGTTGGCTATTGTTCCGTAGTCTTTTTGATGGAATAAAAAATAATCAGACCGTGGACAGAACTAGAAAATAATGACATATCTCTTGAATTCATATTGATACTACCAATTCAGATTCAGGCTTACAGAGCTTATCCTTAGCTTCAACAGTCTTACATCTGTATATCCTTTCTTTCACACTGAAAATCAAAATTCCCAATGAAAGCAACATAATTATTCGCTTCCTTTATTGCACTATATATCCAGTAGTCTCAGATTAACAATACCAGCGCTGTCATCACCAATGTGCATATATTGATAAACAGTTCTAGAATTTTTCGCAGTTATTTTTATTAGGCTCTATCACACTTGGGATGATAATCAAATTAATTTGTCTTTAAATTGCTTGAAATAGTTCTTTCTGTGTGATTATGCTACAATACCAATTAACACATAGGTTGCTCTTATTTTGCTTTCATGATTTAGACTTTTTAGAAAAAAATTTATGGATTACTTTGTAAAAATAATTTTATTTTACAACTGTAAGGATATTTGCGTGGTTCCAGTGACATCTACAAAACAAGATATCTTAAAAGAGATCTTCAAATTCCCTCTATTAGAATTTGAACAGTTCCTAAACATGCCCAGAGTATTGTAGGCACCAGAATCTTAATGTTCTGCAATATCAACACTCCACCAATTCTCAGTTCTTCATATCAGTATGAAGATATGATATAATTCAAATACAGGCTTTGTCCTGTAACAAAGACCCTAAAATAGCAATAATATAGAATTGCCACTTAATATTTCAAGTATAAGCTCTCTAGGGCTGATGTGATGGCTCCGAAAGGATCTTCTTTCTCCAGTACTCTCAACACATGGCGTTCATCCTGCAATCAAGACAGCTGCGCCGGATTCTGCCCTCCCAGCCCCACGCCGGCCAGCAAGGAGAAAAGGGGACGGGAAGGCCAGCTCTCTGGAAGGGCAGGACCTAGAAGCTGCACACACAACTTCCATTTATATCCCACTGATAGCCAAATCTATCTCTTAAGAATTCTGCCTTGGTTTCTACAATGAAAAAGGCATTTTCCGGTTGAGTTGAGATACATATTCAGCTTTATTTTCTACAGTTCTTTTCGTATCATATTTTCCTTTTACATGTAAAATTTTTGTTGAGTAGTATCAGGGAACTAAGGCTGGTTTTTTTTCTTCCAAATTGCCAATCAGCAGGGTCAGACTTGGGACAGGTGGCATTGCATTGCACACCCAGATGATCAAGGTTGTCTAGAAAGATTTCAAGTTTTTGTCAATGGTGGTTGAGCACTTATACAAACCAGGCTTCCAGTCAGCATCTAAAGAGATGAAGATAGAAAAGACCCACCCAATTCTTGCTTTTAAAGGGCATAGAATCAGGGAGGTAAATCACAAGCAAGTCAGCACCATTGAGTAGACTCCATGCCGGGATAGTGTGGAGGGAAGAGCACACAGACAAACGTCACAAAGAAAGTCACACTTGAACCAGGAAAGACCAGGGGTATTTTCCAGGTAGACATATGAGGGAAGAGCTTTTCAGGGCACATTGCTTAAATCCTCTGAGCTCTAGTTTCTTCACCTAGAAAATACAGCGGTAGTGCCTCCTTCATTGGCTTGTTAGAATTCAGGAAAGGGGGCCAGGCGCGGTGGCTCCCACCTGTAATTCCAGCACTTTGGGAAGGCAAAGGTGGGTGGATTGCTTGAGCCCGGGAATTCAAGACCAGCCTGGACAACATGGCAAAACCCCATTTCTATCAAAAATACAAAAATTAGCCAGTCTCATAACCCAGTCTCAAAATAAATAAACTGATTTTAAGATACTTTTTAAAAGAAAATTAAAAAAGAATTCAGAGATGGGACCTGGGTAAGTCTTCTCCTGTGTTTCTGGTGCAGCAGTGATTAACATAAGGGACACTCCTTCACCTTTCCTGGTAGGAGATGCCAGCAGCCCTGGTGAAACGACTCCTCTACCCTTCCTTCTCTGAGCCTGAGTAGGTGGGATTTCCAAACAGCTCAAGGCTTCATGGAGGAAGAGCACTGAAGTGGAGCCACACAAAACTTCCTATACCTGGGTAGGGGTGAGGGCTAAGAGGAAGCTGGAATTGAACCTCGTCACCTTCATAGTTTCCACACGAGCCAGACCCAGCCTTTTGCTGCAAAACTGATTTTGGAGTGGAAGATCCAGGTGGCAGAGCCATAGCGGCCATGTAGCTAATTCACTGCATGACTTTAGGCAAGTCATTTCCCCTCATTTGAGAATTGATTCTTCTAGCTCCAGGACATCCAGAGCATCCTCTGGCCCTCAGCCAGTCCAGGGATGAAGATGGGGAAAGCAGGACGTACACCTTTAAGGCCGTCATCCCACCCTTAATGGAGTCCACATGCCAGCTGTCCCATTGCCAGGTCCTCAGGCTGGCAGTTGCCATGGTGTGTGGACTCAGAAGGCATGTTGCTATAATAAAATGTGTTTATTTGAATACGAAGGTCAGGGAGTTAAGTAGTTGGTATTCCAGTCATATAGAGTCGTTTGCACAGTGTCACTAATAATTAAAGGGGGTTTTGACTAATCTAGTTGCTCTTCCTAAATATACTCTGCTCAAGAAACTCATCAAAGCAGCAAAGTAATCTTTGAGGTTATTAATCTCCTCTGCTTCACAGCTGGGGCAAATTTATTTGCTTGAATTAGCATGTAATAAACTTATAATAAAGCTGCCAGAGCCCCAGCTTGGGAGAGATCGGCTCCATGTAATGGGTAGTTACATCTAGGAAATGGGGCGCTAGTCCCTAGGCCGCTGCTGCAAGCCTGCTGGGGCTGGGGGCCTCCCCCAGGAGCCACACAGAGAGGGGCCACCAGGCATGGGAGAACCTGAGATGGAGCCGAAGGGAGCTTTGCAGACTGGTGACTCTACCTCCTCATCTCTGCCCCTCCTCATTGCACAGGTGAGGAAACTGAGGCTCAGAGAATGGAAGGATGTGCCTGACGTTGAGAAGAGGGCAACTCTGGGAGCCCAAGTTAGAATCCAGGTGGGAGGCATGGCTGCCCATCCACCCCTGCTCAGGGGTTGGCAGTCCTCATGGTCGGGAGTTTTCCACCCAGGTTCTACTAAGGACCCCTGTCTGTGTCCCTTACTTCCCTTTTATCTGCCCCTCTACCTGTCTTTTCCTTACACTACAACCCCACCAAGACTTGTTTGCCTTCCCTGCTTCTCCATTTTCCAAGGAATTGCTGCCCCTCTGCCCTGTCTGGAGGCCTGTCTGGGCTGTCTGTGTGCTTCCTGGCTGCAGCAGCCTTGTTGGTCCCTGATCTGTCGGCACACGGAGAGTCTGCAGGAGGGACTCTGCAGTGTCTTCTGAGCCTTGGCATACAGAGGAGCCATCAGGCTGGGTGATGGGCAGCCTCGGGTGGGGGCCTGAGAGTTTCTTCTACTTCTCCTTTTCCTTTCTCCTTTCTTCCTGCCCCTAGGAAACCAGCTCCATCTGGTCTTTGAGATTTGCTTCTGGAGTTTGAGGCTGGGGAGATATTGTCCTGATTCCCATCTGGGGTGGAAGTGGTAGGTATGGGTGCTGGTAGACCCTCTCTTCTTAAAGGGGAGCAGCTACAAGACAACAACCATTCTGGCCACCTTGCATAGCATTGCTTTGAAGGATTATACCAAAAATAGCCTATTCCATGAAGTGAGGACAGGAGAAAAAGAAGAAGATAAAGAGGACAGGCAACACCTTCCTACCTCTTACATAGCCATGCTCCTCATCCCCCAGTCCCATCCTCCAGCTCCTTATCCCCTTCCCCTCATCCCCCATTCTTTTATCCTCTCATCTCCCTACCCCATCCTCCCCTATCCCTTCATCCCCTATCTCCCATCCCCCCAGCCCCTTGTCCCCTTTTACTTATAGTCTTTGGAGGAGAATAGAAGGGGAAGCAGGAGAAGAGCGGCTTCCTGGAGTTCTTGCAGACCCTGAACCTTGCTTCAGACACCTCTAGGACACCAGCATGAGGGATGCCTTCCAGCAAAGCTTACACCTGCAGCATTCCCAAAGTCACAGACATTTCTTCTCAAGCAATGGATAATAAAAATAGAGTAACTCATCACCGGAGTCTTGAAACTCTAAACACTGAGAACCACCTATCTGGGTCAAGTTGTCTCTTTTTTTGAAGGTCAGAGAGAATAAGTGACTTGCCTAAAATTACACAGCTACTAAGCTCAGGGCCAACAGTGGAACCAGGCGTTCTAACCCCCTCTTGGGAGTCTCCTCCCACCATGCCAAGCAGCCTTAGACAGGGGCACATCATGAGAGTCCCCTCCTTGCCAACCAACATGTTGACCTATATTCCAGGACCTGGATGGCTCCCTAGTTTTCCAAATCATTTACTCAAGGGCCCTCAAACCCCTTCTTCCCATTCAATTCCCTCATTACTCCTTAAAAGTGATAGTCTAGGAGGTGCCTTTTCTTGGAGTCTTTATGCCTGGCACAGCTCATAGAAGCACAACATAGACTATGTGATATGGTAGAACTAGACCTGGCCTGTGAGGTGCCTGGTGCTAGAAGGACAAACCCAATGGTAGGTGCTGTTGGAGGAAGAAGAGTCTGGCAGGAAGAACATAAAACCTGGTGGATAGCACAGACATCATCCCAGTGGTGCTTAGCATCAGGGGAGCCCCATTCATTGGGGACAGGTTGCCCCAGCCCATGGACAAAACTCTTGCTCCATACCTGCCCACACAGATGAGCTAAGTTCACATCTTCACCATCATCAAGGTGGTCTAGGTCAGCTCAGCCAGGAGGGTTCTCCCCACCACCCTTCACAGTCCTCTGATTCTACCCGGAAGCTAAGGAGCAAATAATTTTAGCCCTTTCTTGGTGGAGATGGCAACAGCTGGACCCTAGCTAAGGTATCAGAGGTGTCAGTGTCAAAGGAATGGCAGAATGGCCTAAACTTACCCTATGGTGATAAAGTCATTAAGAAAGGAGGCAGGAGCTAGAGAGGCCTTCAATTATTTTTCATCTCCCAAGATTTCTGTGGAAACCCTTGGTGAGATCTTTATTTTCTTTGACAAAGGAGTTTTGGGAATGAAGTGGAAAAGAATAGAGCCTGCCTTCACAAGAACTAGTTAAACAAGTCTTTGTGGAAGAGAAAAATCGTCAGAGGAGGGTGAACCCAGATTCAAGTCAGGAGAGCTTGAAAAAACACACAAAAACCATGTTGTCCACAACCTGAAGGGCTTCTGAGCTGTCTTGGGAGCAAGAAGAATCTGCCAACTGGAGCGGATGGTGACATGGGACTGGGTGGTAGGGAGGAAGCAGAAACACCTCACCTCTTCACTGAGTTCCAAATGTCCGTATCACAGAGGACGGTCTTCAAACACAAAAGGGTCAATCAAACACAGTTAAGAGAGAATAGGTCCATTCCTGGAATTCTGTCTAAAGGAAGGAATCTTCAGTAGGAAAAAAAGGCATGCACAAATTATTGCAGTGTTGTTTAATGAAAAATTGGAAACAAATAAAAGGAGGGCCCCAAACAAGAGACAATTTAAGCAATCTACAGAGCGTCCAGTCTATGGACTCTTACAAAGCAATCAAAATGCCTCCAGACTTTGTAAGAGCCTGGAAACTACATGCTGACATATTAAGTAAAAAATAAATAAATAGGCCAGGCGCGATGGCTCACGCCTGGGATCCCAGCAACTTTGGGAGACTGAGGTAGGCGGATCACCTGAGGTCAGGAGTTTGAGACCAGCCTGGCCAACATGGTGAACCCCCGGCTCTACTAAAAATAAAAAAAAATTAGCCAGGCATGGTGGTGCACACCTGTAATCCCAGCTACTCAGGAGGCTAAAGCAGGAGAATCACTTGAAACTGGGAGGTGGAGGTTGCAGCGAGCCAAGATGGCGTCACTGCACTCCAGCCTAGGTGACAGAGCGAGACTCCATCTCAAATAAATACAAACATGCATAAATTATTAAATAACAGGATGTAAATTTGCTTAGACAGTTCACACTCTATTATGAGCATGTACTACTTTTTATTTTATTACCTTTATGTGAGAAAAACTGTGGCATATGATATTTTGAAAATCTTTATAAGATATATTTAAATCATATTATCATATGTTTAAGCGGTCTAACACAGACTACACCTAGAAAATAGGAGGAGGGTACACTACATTATAAATCAGGTAATGTCTCAGAGGTGGATATTTCCTAAATTTTCTACAAAGAATATGTCTTTATTGTATTATATTGGGGAAAAATCTCAAAAGTTTTATTTCAGGAGAGAAAGAAGGAGAAAGGAAAGGAGGGAGAGAGAGAGAAAGGAAGAAAGGGGAGGAAGGAAGAAAGAAGGGGAGGGAAGGGAAGGGAATTGGACTCAACACATGTAACGTCCGAGAAACTCTGGTCTTCTGAGTTCAGTTCTCCAGACACAAGATCCCAGGGCAAGAAGCTCAGGGGCAAGTACAGAACGCCTGGCAGGCAGGCATCTTTGAGGGATGATAGCAAGTGAAGAGATGCCGAACTATTGACAGCCCGTACTCTGAGTTTTAAAAGAAAACAAAACATTAAATCCCAGTAACAACAGGCTGGTAAGTTTGATAACAATCTCTGGTAAATCTCTAAGCATGAGGACTTACAGAAGGGAAAGGGGCAATCCCTAGAGGCCAGCATGAGTTCACCAAGGCAGAGCTGTGCCCCACTGGATTCCTGTCCTGGAGGGACAACTAAGAGAGGAGGGACGAGTAGGTGCCTTTGACAAAGGGCACAGTGTGGCCATTCGAGTGTCAAAGCCGCTCGGGTCCTGAATTCGAAGGTGAAGTGTTGCCTACCTAAGGTTCAGGTGCCGGGCAAGCAGGTGGGGCCGCTATGTCAGCTCAGCAGGCATCTCCGACAATACCCCAAGGCTCAGCCCTTGACCTTGTCCACCTCAACCCTTTTCTCAGCAACTTGGATGAAGTCGAATGGAAGATGTGCTTATCAGATTTGCCGTTGACACAAAGCCAGAGGGATTGTTAATAGAAAGGATGGCAGAATCAAGATTCAAAAACATCTTGACAGGTTGAAATAATAGGCTGAAAACATGTAAAAGGGATAAATGTAAATTCCTGCATTTAGGTTTAAAAAAATTTTTAATAAACATCGGACATGAAAAAGAAGGCTTAAAAGCAGAAAAGACAGCTAGGTAGGAGCCAGTGGGGCATGGTTAGTGTGCAGATCAAGGGAAGGCAGAAAGAAAAGAAAAGAATATTTGCTAAGTGTATCAGAAACTGTACTAGATGCTTTTTTATTTATCTGAGACAGAGTATCTCTCTGTCTCCCAGGCTGGAGTGCAGTGGTGCAATCGTAGCTCACTGCAGCCTCAACCTCCTGGGCTCAAGAGACCCACCTACCTTAGCCTCCCAAGTAGCCAGGACTACAGGTGCACACCACCACACCTGGCTAATTTTTTCATTTTTTGTAGAAATGAGGTCAGTCTCGCTGTGTTGCCCAGGCTGGTCTTGAACTCCTGGGCTCAAGCCTTCCAAAGTGCTGGAACTGAACTCCCAGCACTCTGCCCAGTTTGCCCAGGCTGGTTTTGAACTCCCACCTCAACCTTCCAAAGTGCTGACACTGCAAGTGTGAGCCACTGCACCTGGCTTCCAGCTAACTTTTTTATTTCTTATTTGTAGAGATGCCATCTTGTTATGTTGCCAGGCTTATTTGCTGTAAATTATTGCACACCATGTCTATGGGCCAGACATTATCACTGAGCCCATTTTACAGATAAGAAACTGAGACTCGATTATATCATTAGCTGATTAAATGATTCATGTCAAGCTATTAAGTGATTCATATTAAGCTACAAAGTGATGGAGTCAGAATTGGAACTCACGTCTTCCTGTTTCCAAAGCTAACTCTCTATCCCTCCGCTGCTTTGGGAGTAAATCTTGGTTAATCTGTGTTAATCACAATGATTCCTCTCTCCTCATCAGTAATGGTTTTCAAAATGGGTCATCATTTACCTCTTGCCAATGAGACATGGAGATAAATATGTTGGTGGAGTTTCCAGTAAAGTTTTCTACTTTCTTAAAAATAAGCCCAAGAAGCATCTGCCCCTGCTCCTCTTCCGCCTCTAAGTGTTGTCAGCATGTAGGATCTGGAACTGCAGGAGCCATCTGGGCACCTCAAGAATCTGGCATTAGATGAAAAGCCAGATGTGGAGGATATGGGGTGGAGAGGCACTGACCTAACCAAGGCCACCCAGGGCTTCTTCTTGGGAGATGATCCATTTTCCTGATTGTTCAAACCCCTTCTGCTTGGGTTTTCTGTCACACTCTACCTGTATGTATCCTGACTAATACCCAAGGCTGAGTGAGTCGCCTCTGCCAGCCCTGGCAAAGCCACATTTGGAGTCCCACACACATCCACATACAGCTGGGCCCATGGGTTGCTTCAGCCCTGCAGGCTCAGACCTACCTCTGTTCCCAGGGCCCAAGGTCCCTAGGATCTACCTCCCTTGGCCCTGTGTGAGGGCTGGGGGTGGGGATGGAGGGTGTCCAGCCCTGTCCTCTGCTCTGTCTTGTTGAAAGGTCACCAGGCAGTGCTTTGCCCAGGCCTGAGAGATGATAACAGCATGTAGGGAAAGCTGTGAGCCAGAAAACAAGAGGAAAGTGTGGAGGTGAGACTTGGGCTCCATTCACTCATTTAACTAAGTCATTCACACACTTGTTTATTCATTCATTCAACAACTATTAATACTGTATATATTGAGCATCTAATATGTTTAAGTGCTCTGTCCAAAGACTTAGCACAAAGATTGGGAAACTTTTTCTATTAAGGACCAGTTAGTAAATATTTTCAGCTTTGTGGGCCATATGGTCTCTGTTGCAATTACTCAGCTCTGCCTTATAGAACAAAAGCAGCAATAGACAATACGTTTTTAAAAGTGGGCATGGCTGTATTCCAATAAAAATTACAGTTGTTCCCCTTTATCCACAGGGGATAAGTTCCAAGACCCCCAGTGGTTGCTGAAGCCATGGATGGTACCAAACCCTATGCATGCTATGTTTTTTCCTATACATAGATACCTATGATAAAGTTTAATTTATAAATTAGGCACAGTAAGTAGTTAACAACTAATAACAAAGTAGAATAATTATCACACTCTACTGTCATAAAACTTACGTAAATGTGGCCTCTCTCTCTCAAAATACCTTATTGTACTGTACCAGAGGTAACTAGAACTGCAGGTATTGCAACTGTGGAAAAGGAGGGACTACTGTATTTACAGAAGCAAGTGGTGGGCCAGATTTGGGCACTGTCTGTAATTTGCCAATTCCTGACTTAGAACATACAGTTGGAGAAGGTGGTGGTAGATACTATAGATTAAATAAAGCTTTGAATAGCAGCAGAGAGTATGAATTTTATTGAATGGCTGATGGGAATTTGAAGAATGTTTATGCTGGAGAACAATGAGATCAAGGTGGGTGACAGAGGGATTGATTCAGCACCAGCTTCTTTGCCAGGCACTCATGATTCCTTCACTTACTGAATGAATATTTATTGAATGTCTACCATGTCCAGACACTGTCCTAGGTGTAGGGCAGACAGTGGTGAGCAAGGCAGTCAAGATGCTTATCTTTGTGGAGCTTATTCTCCCCCAAGTTCTCATTGCTTTGTGATCTAGCCCACGCCTACCCTGCCAGCCTCAAATTCTCCCACTCCCCACCCACTAAGCCACTCAAAATTCCTGAATGTTCTTTCCCACTTCTGTGACTTTGCACTTGCTGGTGTCTCATCCTGGAATGCCTTCATTCCACCTTGTCCACCTGCTGAAGGCCTTAGAGCCCAGCGGAGTCTCCTCCTTGTGAAGCCTTTGCCCCCAGCTTTCCCTGGGAGAGAATTGGTCACTCCTTCTGGGCTTCCCCCACACTTTGTACCCACCTTAGCTCAAGTGCTTCTCATGTGACATTGGAATTATTTGTTCATAAGCCTTTCACTTCTATAAGAGCATGGGTTTCCCAGGGTGCTGTGTCCCCAGCACCTGGCAGAGGCCAGGCATATCAAAGTGGCCCAACAAGTGTTTGTTGAATGAATGAATGAATGAATGAATGAATGAATGAATGAATGAATGAAAATATCTTTGGGAAAGGAGAGAGTTATGCCAGAAAAAAGGTGGGA
Organism: Gorilla gorilla gorilla; assembly: GCF_029281585.2. NCBI lineage: Eukaryota > Metazoa > Chordata > Mammalia > Primates > Hominidae > Gorilla > Gorilla gorilla. The sequence goes on along the minus strand of NC_073228.2, from coordinate 34,335,957 downwards.
AACCTCAAACCTGAGAAGAAGGATGTCTGCTATCTTACGGATCTAAATGCTTAAAAGATGCAAGGGATCTTATTTACAGGCTTAAAACTCCTGTTGAAAATTATTTGTTGAGCGTGAACAATAATACAGTCTCTCCCTCTCTGAAACGCCATGATGAGGGCTCCTTTGTCTGATAAAGGGCTGTCGGGAGTGACTGATGGGCTCCCGCCGGACAGCTGAAACCTCTCCTCCTGACAGCACGAGTGATAGTCGAGTGGAAGCTGACCCCAGCTGACACAGTCATCTTAAAATATCTCCAGAAGACCAGTGATGAAGGAGTCTGTGATGTCAGGGCTCAGCTGGAGGCCAGACCAAAAGGACCCCAAGAAACTAGCCCTGGGTGAATTGTATTCCAGGAAGCAGCTTAATATCCAGTCAGAATGAATGAAAGACCATCATCAGCAATATCAAGAAGCGTTTATTCAGCATGTATTGGCATGTGGTACTAGATTCAGTTCAGATCCAGATCCAGAGAATAACATAGACCCAGCCGTTCTCCAATGGCACCTTGCAACACACAAAGAAATGTAAGGATTCAGCCATTGCTATGGGCCTTTCTGGGTTACAAAGAGCTTTCAGCAGCACAGGGAAGGAAATAGAACAGGTTTGAATATTATTTCCACTTTAGAGGTGAGGAAACCAAGGCCACTGGAGACCTCCCAGCACAGACTCAAGCCCATGTCCAGGGCTCATGCCCCACCAACATGCCTGTTCAGGAAGGGACTCTAAAGACATGGAAAGGACAGTTTCTGCCTTTGGAAACCTATAGTTTCACAAGGAGCCCACAGATGTCAGGAAAGCAGAACCACATTGGTATGTGCAGCAAAGAAACCAGTGTGCAGGAAAGGCATGTGCTTGCGGTTAGCAGAAGGCAGGGTGGTCAGGGACACCTTCGCACCTCCCCTCACTATGCCTCATTGCCCTCGGTGTAAACTAGGAATATTGCTTCCTTGCCAAGGAATAGCCAGAGAGGTCACAGTGGAGGCAGGAGTCCTCGGTCTAGTGGCTCCTGCCTCGCCACAGGCGTGCCGCAGAGCTGCAGGCAGACTGGAACCAGAGAGAGCAATCCTGTCACCAGATCCCGGCCTCACCATCCCCACCACAGAAGGCCTGAGTTCCCCGGGTGCCCTCTGCCCCAGCACCTCTGCCACAGGCAGTTGGCTTCCTGGAACCTCAGCACAAAGATCTCTGCAGAGCCCCAGAATGGATCCACAGGGTTTCTCAGGGAAAGGGCAGACAGGCTGAAGCCTGAGAGTGCAGGGAACCCCCACCAGGCTAGTAAAGGTCACGAGGACAGAGAGGCGGCCTGCTCCAACAGACAGACAGAGCAACCGGGGAGAGGGTCCCTAAAGACTCGCAGATGGAAAGGTCTGTCCTCAGCAGTGCACTTGACTACAAGACCGTCCTTCTCTGACTAGGACTTACGCTGAGGCTTTAATTATAGCTTGTCACTCATGCACCATCCCCGGGAGATGGCTGAGCGGGACGGCAAAGGAAATGAAACTCTCGCTTCAGATGGCTCATTCTGTCTGTCAGGAAATTTCAAACTCACAAACAGTAATATCCTGAATTGTGGCAGAGCAGTGCCTCCTGAGCGCTCAGCCTGCTCCCCCACCCAGCCCCTGCCTCCCGGTCCAGGCCCCACCAATGAGTCACTCCTTGCTGGGGTGGGACAGCTGCTGCCAGAGGCCATTCCTCACCCGATCCCAGCCAGGCAAAGTGACTGACGCAAGGTCACCCAGCAGACAGTTGGTGGAGCAGGGAGAGCTGTGAGCATTGCATTGCTGTGAGCATAGCATTGTAGGTTCTTTTCTGACACTTCAGCATCCCAGAAGGGCAGGCCGCAGCCATGATAATAGGAACAGTTTGTGATCCTCTCTGGCTGCCAGGAGCTAAGGCTCTGTGTAAACCGCCTCACTTAATCCTCTCGGCAGCCCTCATGAATTGGTTTGTAATTATTATCCTCACTTTTCATGAAGAAAATCCAAGACTAGAGAGCTTGTTCAAGGTCACACGGCTAGAACCAGGTCTTGAACCCAGGTTGCCCAACACCGGAGCCTGTGCTCCTAAGCCATACATGTCCTTATACTTGGACCCGGATAAGTAGGTGGCAAACCTGGAGTTCTAGCCATTCCCTTCTGCCAAGGGGCACAGATTGTTTCTGGAAGCATTCAACAAAGGGCATCCCCCACATGACAGAGACAGACTGTCCTTGAGCTCTGGCAGGCTCGGCTGTGAGTGTCAGGGGTAGAGGGGTGGTGTCCTTGCATCTGGTCCTCAAGGTTGGCCTGTTGCGGTGCTGTTGGCAGGGAGGGGAGCTGTGGCTCAGGCCTGGCTCCCAGCAGCTCAGCCATGAGATCTGTGCTCTCACTGGGCAGCTTCACATCTCTCAGTCCCTGGGTCTTAAGTGGGACATTTAGAATGGACTGGGGTTAGGCTTAAAACAGGACACCAGAAACTTGGGGCCAGTGTGACCCAGAGGAGCACGAGGCATGCCACATAGACCCCTTCCCAGCAGCAGGGCCCAGAGACCACTAGCCTCTCTGCTGGCAGTCTCCCTGGGCCACCTAGGAATAAGCTGCTTTGGATTACCTAAGTCGCCAAGGTTTCCACCTGGTTTGGGAAAAGAGAGGAATTTCAGCCTTAAGACACGCCAGGGCAAGAAAAATAAAGTACAGTGCCAATGGGGAAGGGCAAGCTGCGATCACACCACTGCACTCCAGCATGGGCAACAGAGTGAGACCGTCAAAAAAACAAAACAAAACAAAACGCCAGGCACAGTGGCTCACGCCTGTAATCCCAGCACTTTGGGAGGCCAAGGCGGGCAGATCACCAGAAGTTGGGAGTTCAAGACCAGCCTGACCAACATGGAGAAACCCCATCTCTACTAAAAATACAAAATTAGCCATGCGTGGTGGTGCATGCCTGTAATCCCAGCTACTTGGGAGGCTGAGGCAGAAGAATCGCTTGAACCGAGGAGGCAGAGGTTGCAGTGAGCTGAGATCACGCCATTGCACTCCAGCCTGGGAAACAAGAGCGAAACTCCATCTCAGCGACAACAGGAAGAACAAAAAACCTCCAGCAAGTTAGGCTCCTGAGGGCAGGACTTGGTAAAAATAGAATGCTCTGAGTATTTCAAAATGTTTTATTTTCCCCTCCCCACCACTAGATTTTTCTGTGCGATTCACTGTGATGACCAGTTGGGCCATGGGGACCTGGTGACTGGGTCCCCCCTGAGGCTCTTCTCTCTCAGGTTTGCCCATGCAGAGCCTCCAGGAATTTGTCAATTACAGGGCATGTTTTTACCCCAGAACTGGTTCCCACAGAAGTTTCTGCTCCAGTAAGTTGTGATTCTCTGTATCCACCTGTCTTTACAATTTGGGGTGCAGTGGTTTGCCCGGTGACCTCAATTCTGTGGTGGATCTAAGAAGACTTGCTTTTCAGTTTGTCCAGTTTTGTACTTGTGGTTAGGATGGAGTGGCGGCTTCTGAGCGCCTTCTTGGCATGTGTCTGTGGAAAGGCCTTGTGTGATGTATTGAGTCCAGTGGACTCGGTTCATTCATTCAGTGCCCTCTTTGTGCTGGCATTGACTCAAGGTCTGCGTTCTTCGTCTTGCTATTCCTCACCTCCCAGAAGGAAAGGTGTTACAAACGTCACTTTACAGACAAGAAAAACTAGGGACCAGAGAAGTTAGGCCACGCAGCTGTGAGGGTGAAGGTTTGCATGACTCCAAAGCCCACGTGTCCCTATGCTGATCATGTGCTGCCGCTCACTCTTAACGGTTTTGTCCCTCTCCCTGCAAATGCCCTCTGATCAGCCAAGCACACAGACCCACCCCTGGTCCCATGAGGAGGCTGTGGAGCACTCCATCTGTGCTCGGGTGAAGGGTTAAGCTGCCTCCCCTCATGGGAGGGAGGGTGCTGGCAGCCCCCTTATGGCAAGGTCCGGTTCCTGGGAAATATGTTCAAGTGGTGCATTATAGTTTTATGAATCCAGCTCCTTCTGTTGTCCTGATTGAAGTACAGAATGCCTGGGGCAGGCTGCCCTCCTTCACAGACCCATTTGTCATGGGAATTGATTAGAAAAGAAAAAGGCAGCTTGATGGCTTGATTGCATTTGTTTGAGGCAGGAGGAGGACTGCCACCTGTCTCTGCCACCTTCGGCTTGGCCGGACCAAAGGAAGTGCCGGCTCTTTGTCCCAAAGCAAGAGTGCCCTGAGGAGTGCCACAGATGCTGGGGGGAGCTAGGAGGAGCTGCCACAGATGCTGGGGGAGATGGTAGGGAAGCAGGGTCTCCTGAGCCTGGGGTTTGGGGCAGTGATGTGCCCTCTTGGCCTTGGAGGAGGCGGGGACACAGAGGAGCATCTGCTCTGAGGCCACTCGCCAGAGGCTTCAGAAGGGGGCTGCTCTGCCTTCAGGGTCAGAGGCAAAGAAAGGGGGCAGCTTAGTCTGTTACTAAGCAGAACCTCCCACACCAAGTGGCAAGGGGGCAAGCCCCAGGAAATGGAGGGTAGGATGAGGGAGGGTAGCCTTAGGGGTTCACTGTCCCCACATCCAGACTGTCCCAATGTGGCAACGGAGTGTGCCACTCAGCTCCCCCCACTTCTGTGTGATTCACTGTGAGGTAAAGCTCGGACCCTGAGCAAGGCAGCCACGATGCTTGAGCCACCTGCAGGCAGCAGGGCTACATTTATCCACAGTTCCTGGGAAAGTCACAATATCTCAGACCATTGGACCCACCTCATCGTTCAACAGAGGAGGGACTTGCCCAAGGGCACACAATGACACTTGGCAGAGCCAAGACCTGACCCACCTCTTGACTCCCAGATGAGGTGGCAAGAGAGAATGGGATCAACCACTGTCCTTGGCCATCAGGACTGTGAGGAAAAGAATAGCACCCCTTGCCAGGGTGAGCAGCTGAATTAACCTTGGCCTTCAGCAGGGAGACCCAGGCCTCTGACAGTCCGTCCTCTTGGCCTCCTTGCAGCAAGCCCCTGTTTCAGGTTCTCACATGTCTACACCCTGGCCATTGCTGCTCCAGGGCTGAGAGGTGCTGCAGGGAAGGAAGGAGGGAGGAGGGAAGGGCAGGAGGAGGGCAGTCCGTGCCAGGAGACTCAGGGGACACTGAGATGGAAGAGAAGGCTTATTGACCCACCACATACTGGCTCGGATTTCCATATTCAGCACATACTGGAAGAATAAACTCATTGAGATGCCACATTGCTTTCCAAGACATCCCAAGAGGCACAGGGTTGGAAAGGCCTGAACAGAGCTGGGAGTGTTCCTCCATTGTGAGCAGAAGGCAGGAAGACACCTCCTCTGGGACTGGCCAGCAGAGGCCTCACAGCTCCCTGCAGCCTCGGACACGTGGTGCCCCCAGCTGTCCCTGAGGTCCAGCAGAGCCGCCCGTGGAGCTCTAACTCCAGGAGATTGTGCACACATAAGGTGGATAGAGGGAACGCACTCTGGGGAAACAGGAACCCATCTTCCAGCTCTTACACACCTCTTCCTAGAGACTGCTGAATATCTCCCATGCGCCAGGTCTGGGGATAGTTAGATGTGACTATAATTCAGAAACTTCTTCCAAAGGGCTTATAGTCTGATGATGCAGGTGACTGCAAACAGGTGACTGCAACATGGTGTTTAAAAGGCCGAGATGCTGGTAAGCAAGGGTGTTATGGAAATACAGGGCTTTTAGCCAGAAAGGAGGGTCAGGGCAGGAGGCTTCCTGCAAGAGCTGAGTCTGAGAGGACAGGGAGGAGTTAGCTGGTCTGAGTGGTGTGACCTAAGGCAGAGGGCAAAAGCAGCACTGGGCCTAGACACAGAGCTGGGAAAGAGCATGTTGTGCTTGGAGGATTAGAGGATGGTGGTGTTGTCAAGCTCAGAAGGGGAGGCTAGGGAGGCAGCTGGGGTCAGGGCTGCAGAGCTCAGATGAGCTTCCAGGGCAAAGGGCAGCATGGCGATCAGAGCCTGGTCCCTACTGGGCCCATCTTCTGTGATCCTTTCCCCTTCCATGGATGCTGTTCCTTTCCTGGCCATGTGCTGCCAGAGGGACCCCAAGGCTCCACCTGTCATGTGGCCCCATCCAATGTCACCCCTAGGCCCTGTAGGCCGAGTCTATGCAGCTCATCTGTCTCCCCCCCACGGCCCCTCAGTCAGTCCATCCACAAAGTCTCCTCTTCACTTAAGGACACAGAACTCCCAAGGAAGGGAAGAGCCTGTAGCTGGCATCTGCTCCATGGGGCCCTTTAGATCCAGGGGAGAGATATGTGTACAGGGCACTGCCAAAAGTTAGACCCCCCAAAAGCATGGAGAAGGCCCACCAGGGGTTTGATGGAGATGACCACCTGAGAGCCGGCATTTGTCTGTTCCTGGGGCTTCCCACCCTGGCTGCACATTGCGATCATGAGGGTTGCTCTCCTGAATAGCAACCCCTGGGCTCTCCCCAAACCAGTTAAATGGATTCTCAGGGTGAGTCCCAAGCATGGGCATTTTTAAAAGCTCCCTAGGTGATTCCAGCAGACAACTCAAGCTAATAACCACCAGTCCATACCAACCAACTCAGATCCCATCTTTCTTGTTATGCCTTCTTCCTCTAATCTCACAACTTCTATCTCTCCCACTGGCTCTCTCCTTCCACCTGTTCCTTCTCTTCTTCTCCAAGGCTGACCCCTCTGCTAAGCTCTGGATCTCATCTCCTCCCATCACCTGGGGAACCAGACTCCAAAGAAAACAATGATACTAATAGTCATAATAATAAGAGCAGCAGTATTCATGGAGTGCTTAATATGTACCAGGCATATGAATGTTCTCATTTGGATTTTGTCCTCAGAACAACCCTTTACTATAGGTACTATCATTGTCCCTCATTTCAGAAAAAGAAACCGAGTTCCAGGGAGGTTAAGTATTAAATCATATAAGCCCAAGGCCCTGGCACTACTGAGCAGCAGGAGCAGGACTCACACCCAGGTGCCTGTGGCACTGACGCCTAGTCCTTAGCTGTCGTGGAGACCACCTCTCCATTGCTATCTTGGACCTCCCTTGTCTTCGACCTCCATGAACTTGCACTTCCTTGGCTGGTTGATCTGCCTTCATTCTCATTCTTTCCATGCCAGCCACTGAGTTAGCCTGCAAGTTCCAGAGCAGACACTGGGCGCTCTGTGTCCCTTGTGTCTCCACAAGGTATCCCCAGGTACATGCTCAGGGCAGGTGAGCCCTGGGCCCCCAGGGCTCTGGAAGGGCTTTGTTATAACCTGCTTACTTGTCAGTCACGCCAACCATATGGTGAGCCCTTCAAGGTAGCACCTATGATCTTACTTTTTAGGGAGGAGAAAAGGATCATCTGACTTAAATAAACTAAAATTTCCAAAAAATTCCACCGGCTTGAAAAATGCTCCATTGTACCCAGATGCCTATTTGATGCCTAAAGAATGCAACTGCTTGCATGTAGCCACTCCATCCACACTGTTTCCCCCTTGCCTATGGGGCCTTGTGCCATGAGGATGATCAGTAAGACATTTTTAGTTTTCTGCCCTGGTTAGAGTGAGAAGGAACCTGGCAGCGGGGGCGTGACATGGGGCACAGCAGATATGTGTGCTATGAGGCATGCAGAGGAGAGATGTGTGGGTGTGGGTATGGGTATGGAACATGGGGTGGCAGGCATACAAAGTGTGTGCATGGGTGTGATGTATGTGTGAATGGTGTGATGGGTGTGTCTCATGGGTGGCACATGTCTGGGGGTAATTTTTGTGCAGTGCATTGAGTGTGGTTTGCTGTATGTATGATTTGCAGATGATGTGATGTATATTTGTTACGTGGTGTGTGGTATGTTTCTATAGCATGTGTGGCATATATGTGATACGTGGTATGAATGTGGCCTGGGATATGATGTGTGTGATCACAGTGTGTGAAAGGGTGTGAGGTATGGGGTCATTTGTGTGTGGTGTTGGGTATGAGGTGAGTGATCTGTGACATGTGGAAGGAAAGAGATTTAGCCCCTCTCATCTCACTTCTGGCTTCTCTGCTCAGCCTGGGTTCACCTTCACTCATGCAGTAAGACTCACAGACTAAGACCCAAGGAGTCCCATCCTGAAAGTGACACAGCAGCCATCCCAGGAAGGGAGAGCTTGGGCTCAGCACTCCCCATCAAGGTAAAACCAGACTTTCTTCATTTTCTCAGCTGCTGAGAGCCCTGTAACCTGGGAGCTCAGCTTCAGGAATGCCAACAAGGAGAGGACAGAGTCCCATAAATGGTCAAGACCCCACTGCCTATAAGCAGGCAGTGAATGGGGAAAGCCCATATTCTTAAGTCTCTTCCCAAACCCAGATGGTCAGTTGATAGGCAGAACATTGAAGACAAAACGTTGGATTGAAAATAGAATTCCTATTTATCTTCTCCAGTTCACAATGGGCTCAGCCCCATGCCTGATGTAACCCTGATAAAATCTGGACTCATGTGGCTCATCGAGAGTTATTATGACCTAGAAGCACAATGCAATGCCGTTCCTTACTCTCTATTTTAGCACCGCTAAAGGAGACTCAGATCCATGGACTCCAACAGCACTTACTAAAATCCCATTCATTCTACTTCCTTCTTTCCCTGCAGCTGCTTGGGTGTAACTCTCCTCAACCCCCTGAAAAAGCTCCTCCTTGGCTCCCAGTTTGTGAAATTCTCCTCTGCTCTTCCTACCTCCTCCAGCACTTTAAGATGTAGAATAACTTGGCCTTTCTGCCAGCAAGAAGGAACCATTTTTTTGTAGGGGCTGGGGGTAGGCTGGCGATTTCAGGATCCTCTTTGTAGGAGAGGAATGTCAGGGAATAGCACCACATTTGAGAATCTTGGATCCTGGTGCACCAAACTATGTGGCCTATATGAGTTGCATGTTCTCCCTGGGACTCTTTCCACAGCTGTTTAAGGCAACCATTATCCTAGCAACTCACTGCTTCACAGAATTAAAATCTGCTAAAGAGCCATGCTAATACCCAGACAAAGCTTTAGGAGAAAAGAATAGTACATTGACTAGTTATCTTTCTTACCTGTCCATTAGCAAGGCAGTACCCATGGCAGTGCAGTGCAGGACAGCAGCCTTGACCAGAACTGATGGAAAGCTGCAGAGATGCCACCGGAAACTCAAATTGGAAGTCAGTGCCAGCATTTTAATACCTTTCTATAGTATTGAGTTGGGGTTTGGGGAAGGCTGGGAGGGTTTACAGGTGACGTTCCTTCATTACCTAGGACAGAGAAGGAGGACACACACACACACACACACACACGATGTTCTTGTTTCATCTTTCTACACTCACCCTCAACTTTTCTGAATCTCATTTGCCTCACTTGTAAAATGAAGGTGACAACTGCATAGAACAATCCTTTAGAACCAGACTTTGGAACCTGTTCTACCTTTTCTTACTAGATGTGAGACCTCAGACAAGTAATTCAACCACTCTAGGTCAGTTAGCGATTACTGCGAAACAAGCTACTTCCAAACTTAATGGCTTAAAACAATAATCGGTTATTATTTCTCATGAGTCTATGAGTAGCCTGGGTGGTTCTGCTGATGTGAGCCAGACTTGGCTGATCTTGGCTGAGGTCACTCATGCATCTACAGTCAGCTGGCAGATCAGCTGGGGGCTGGCTGGTCTAGGATGGCCTTGGCTGGGATAACTTGGGTCTGTTCCACATGGACTCTCATCTCCAGGATAGCCTGGGCTTGTTCTCATAATGGTGTTTATTTCCAAGAGAGTGAGTGGAAACACACCTGGGCTTTTTCAAGCCTGTGCCTGCATTAAGTTTTCTGCCATCCCATTGGCCAAAGAGTCATTTGACTGAACCTGGCGTCAGAATGGAAGAGGCCTGTAAAGTTACAGGGCAAATGGCTGGATCACAGGGAGGCAAGTAATAAGTGTTTTCAATGTAATCAATCTACCACAACCTTTAAGCTCAGTTTCCTTATTTTCTTTTAATTGAGGCGAAATTCACATAACATAAAATTAACCTTTTTTTTTTTTTTTTTTTTGACACAGAATCTCAGTCTGTCACCCAGGCTGGAATGCAGTGGTGCCATCTCGGCTTGCTGCAACCTCCACCTCCTGGGTTCAAGCAATTCTCGTGCCTCACCTCCCAAGTAGCTGGGATTACAGGCGCCCACCACCACACCCGGCTAATTTTTGTATTTTTAATAGAGACAGGGTTTCACCATGTTGGCCAGGCTGGTCTCGAACTCCTGACCTCAGGTGATCCACCACCTCGGCCTCCCAAAGTGCTGGGATTATAGGCATGAACCACCGTGCCTGACCAAATTAACCATTTTAAAGTGCACAACTCAGTGATATTTGGTACATTCACAATGTTATGCAATACCACCTTTATCCAAGTTACCAACATTTTAGTTACCGCAAAACAAAACCTCACAGTATTAAGCAGGTACTCCTCATCTCCCCCTCCGTCCTCTCCAGCACCTGACAACCACCAATCTGTTCACTGTCTCTATCAATTTACCTATTCTGGATATTTCGTATAAATAGAATAGGTGAACGGTGTCTGGCTTCTTTGACTTAACATCATATTTTTGAATTTTATCCATGCTTGTAGCATATACGAGCACTTCATTCCTTTTTATGGCATAATAATATTCCTTTGTATGAACATGGCACAATTTGCTGATTCATTCATTTATTGCTGGATATTTGAGGTGTTTTCATGCTTTGGTTATTGCAAATGATGCTGTGATAACATGAATGTACAAAATTTGTTTGAGTAACTGTTTTCAATTCCTTTGGGTCTATACCCCCCAAAAGAGTAGAATTGCTGGGTCATATGACAATTTTATGTACAACATTTTGAGGAACTCAGTTTCCCTTATTTTCAAAATGGATTACTTTGTGGAGATGCTGAGAGGCTTAGAGAGTGCATGTGAAGTGTCTTGCACAGAGTACGACTTCAATAAAGGGTTTATATAACTATTCTTTTGTTCCTTCATTCAATAACCATTTATTGAGCCCAGGATCAGGAATTATGTGAGATGCTAGATAGATATGTGGATATAGATGATATAAAATATCTATTAAACATATGCCTATATTTTTATAGACATATAAATATATCCCCAGGGTCCCTTCCAGCTCAGACTTAACAATGGTTCCCTCCTTGGTTCTCGCCTGGTGTGTCCTTCACAAACAGAAGACAAAAGGCTCTCTCTCCCTCCCTCCCTAACTGAGTCCCCAGGAGGTGGCTGGCTTCATTGCTCCCCACCTGAATCAGTTCAGACCACCTATTTCAGATCTGTCGGCTCTTATAAATGTAGCCACACACCCGCAAAGTGAGATAAAATGGCAATGTGATTAGTGTGTGTGTGAGTGTGAATGCTCATGTGTCCCTGTCTCATTGCTTTTGTAAAGATTAATACATCAGAGCAAGCACTTACGAAGGGAAGAATAAAAAACAACAACCAGATCCAATTCTCCAGACATTCAATAACCGAATGTCACCCACATGGTAAGCAATAAAATAAAAATATATGCTTAGCAGAGGCAATATAAATATGATGTATATTTTGAAGTTGGATAACAGAACAGTGGCATAAAAATAATACCCACTGGCAAATTCAGGAAAGAGACCTTTTAAAAACACAGAATGTCTTTGGGCTGCCATTCCTAAAATATCGCAGTGTCTCAAGCAGTAAAGGAGGGCTTGGTTTGAATCTGACAGGAGCACCTCATGTAATGAGGGCATGGAAATTCTTGCCAGCATCCCAGTGTCAAGGCAACATCTACTTCCCTCCACCCCCCACTACTCCACTCCTGAGAACTGCCCCCTCTACAATCTACTGGCTCCATCCTCTTTGCCTGTCTCAATAACCCCTTACTTTTCTTTCTTTCTTTCTTTCTTTTTTTTTTGAGACAGAGTCTCGCTCTGTCACCCTGGCTGGAGTGCAATGGCACGATCTCGGCTCACTGCAACCTCCGCCTCTTGGATTCAAGCAATTCTACTCCTTCAGCCTCCTGAGTAGCTGGGATTACACGTGCGTGCCACCATGCCCAGCTAATTTTTGTATTTTTAGTAAAGACAGGGTTTCTCCATGTGGGTCAGGCTGCTCTCAAACTCCTGACCTCAGGTGATCCGCTGCCTCAGCCTTCCAAAGTGCTGGGATTACAGGCATGAGCCACCGTGCCCAGTCTCAACAATCCCTTACTTTTTAAAACTCCTTCACAGGCATTATTCCATTCAACCTTTACAACCTGCCTCTGAGGTTAAGAGGACAGGTATCATTATTGCCATTTTATAGATGAGGAAATAGAGGCCACAGAAGTGGTCTGAAACCTAGAACTGAAATGCCACCTACCTGCCCCTCCATCCCAGAAAGAAAAAATGTCTTCCTTGTTTTAGAAACTGTCATTTTGCGCTCACACGTGCATACACACACACACACACACACACACACACACAAATCATTAAAAAGATTTCTGCACAAAACCAACTCCTCCCTCTGTGGCCCAGCACAAATCTTGATTCCCAGCTACTATTTGTTTAGGGAATACAAAGCAATTTTTTGTACCAACCAAACAAAATATAATTAGAAAGTAAATCTGGAAGTGTATTGTAAACATCAAAATATATCAACGGTAGATGCTATGCACTTCTTAAAACACACACCTTTTGCAAGTCTGAGTTCCTGAGATTCTGACCAGAAAATGGAAGTCCGAAAATGTGTGTACTTTGCCTAAGGCCTTGAAATGAGAACTCCAGGACTGAAATGCACATTGCTGCTGCAGAGGAAAGAACCACCTGTTATGTGTTTCTAAGCAAATCACTTGCCCTCTCTGAGTTTTCATTTCCCCATGATAGAAAGAGTAGAAGGAGAAGATCTCTAAGTTGCTTTCTAGCCCTGAAATGCTCTAATTTTATCTCTAGAAAAAAAGACAAATGTTGTTCAGGGAAAGCCCTGTGTTGCTCACAGAGGGGTCAGTAAAATATCTCTGATGGAACCCTAACCTCTAATACATTCCTGTGGGGAAAAAGTCTATTTTAGAAACAAGAAGACAGGGCACTGGTCCTGTATCAGCCACTAATCACTATGTAACCTTGAGCGTCTCCTCTGCTAAATGAGAAATTTGGACTTGATGAATATGAGAAATAAATGTCACCTCAAGTGCCACTCTGTGACCAATATAGATAGTGGCTACCTGGGAGCGAGATGTTGAGAAAAAAATATGAATCTGCCTCCAACTCAAGCAGGAAGAGTGTTGAGATCGATGACTGATGTCTGCCACCTGTGAGGGCTGCAGGCAGTGCATGTGGCCTTTGCCATCCCTGGGGTAGATCCTCTCTAAGGTGTCTTTTTACTTGAACTAATCCCCTGCGAGTAGCACATGGAAAACCAGGGGATTCAGAGTCACCGATGGACTGGAAGAAGAACTTGGCTTGTTCAACTGTTTTTATATTATCCATGGCTTGGGTTTGAATAATCTGTCCCCTGATACCACAGTATTTTAGAAATTGCTACCTAAGGCAAATTCTCCACTTTTAAACTCATTTCCTGAGTCGGTCTTTTTAAGCCCCACATTAAATATTGATCTGCCCTGGAGAGATCTAATTTATTTAGTAGAGACATGTTTGACTCCGCCAGAACTGTCAAACTCAAAAATGGGGCCATACCCCTCCCAAAGCAATAACCATTGAGGATAGTGACAGACAAGCCAAGGGCACCAGAACCAGCGGCGTTCCACTGTCAGAGTCTCAGGGACAGGGCCTGCCTTCTGCTTTCACACAGGTAGCCCTCTTGCCCAAGACTATTGGAACCTCTCTGAAAACCTTTCCCAAGAGGCTGGTTTTCTGAAAGTCAAGGTTTGCTGGCCAGGCTCTCCATCTGCTGCCCCAAGGCCTGTTGGCCCACGGTGGGGAACCCCAGAAACCTCTTCTGCTTGATCCCAGCGAGCTCTGTTTCTGGGGCTATCGTGACCAAGCTCCAACCTTCAGACTCTGCAACCCCTCCCTCAAGTCCTGATTCTGGCCCAGGGACAGGGACCCTGGTTCTAAACCTCAGCCCCAGTGAGCTTTGGCTTGATTGACAACGCGCTGGCTGTCTCCTGTTTGCACTTAATAGACTCCAAAGAGAAAGAGAGAGAGAGAGGAGAGAAGGAGATTGGATCTGCTCCAGCCTGGGGAGAAGGACTCTCATGCCCCACACAGCCAGCTCAGCACACAGAGTGAATTGGAAGATTTGAGGTCTGATCCAGCTTTGCCTTTGGATCTGGCCTCCTTCACCTCTTGCACACAGAATCACCTGCTTCCATCACCCTACACTCTGGGTTGATCCAGCGTAATTTCACTCCATGATCTAGGCTTCCAAGCACAAATGCCGAAATTCCCTTCTGGGTCTCTGGCAACATCTGTTTGAGGTCTAGCAAACAAGAATCCCCAAGGCCAGGAACAAAGCCTATCTTCTTGGGTTAGGGAACTGAATGATAATTACAAGTCTTAGAAAATTATCCTACCCTACCTGCATTCCCTCTGTTAATTCACCTAAGTATCCTGTGAGGCCCGTAGTGTCTTTATCCCCATGAGGGATATGGGGAAATTGAGGCTCCAAGTTTGTAGCCGCTGACCACATATGGCCAACTAAAATGAAATAAAACTTAAAATTTAGTTTCTAAATCCCACTAGCTACATTCCAAATGCTCAATAGCCACATATGCCTGGTGGCGACTAAATTGACAGTGCAGAATTACAGAACATTTTTATCATTGCAGAAAGTCCTATCACACAACACTGTGAGGGGTAGAGTAACATCCCTGTGCCATGCAGAAACCGAGTAGCAGAGTTGGTACTTCAGCTAGGCCAGTTTGTCTATCCACTACCCTTTTCTGCTATTGAAAGGAATCCAAAAGGAAAGGGTTGAGATGGGCAAGAGGTCAACAAAGAAATCTCACTCTTAGAGTGAAGGTTTTTGAGGGACACATCTGAAAAGTTTAAGACCTTTTGACCACCTCCTGGTCACGTGACAGCTGTCACCAGCACCAGGGGCTACCTGGTCATGATGCTGCGGTTTGCTCCATCAGACATCTCTTCCAGCCCTGGAGAGGCTTGGGGTTTGATCTCCCTGTGGCAGTCAGTTCTATCCCTTATCTCCCTGATGAAGGGGAGTCAAGCACACATTTGGGCACAAAAGAATGTCTTGCACACCCTGCCAAGCTCCTGAGACCTCTTGGAGATAGTGAAGGTCAATCAAGTTCTAGATCTCCAGTTCTGATCCATTTATCATTTATGACATGCCTTCTATGGCCCAGTCTCTAATTCAGGCACTTTTTACATCTATAACCTAGATAGTTTCTGGAGCACATGTGGCTTCAGAATGTCCATAAACTAAAAATAATTTAAAATAATCACAGTCTATATTTGTATCACTCAATATTAAATGGGATTTGAATGATAAATCATAACGTCATTTATTTTTCTTACTGTATATTTGAATTTACACTTTATTTTATAAACAGTTTTGTTTTTGTTTTTTGAAACAGAATCTTGCTCTGTCGCCCAGGCTGGAGTGAAGTGGTGCCATCTCAGCTCACTGCAACCTCCACCTCCACGGTTCAAGTGATTCTTGGGCCTCCCAAGCAGTTGGGATTACAGGTGTGCACCACCATGCTCAGCTAATTTTTTTCTATTTTTAGTAGGGATGGGGTTTCGCCATGTTGCTCAGGCTGGTCTCAAACTCCCGGCCTCAGGTGATCCACCCGCCTCGGCCTCCCAAAGTGCTGGGATTACAGGTGTGAACTACCACACCTGGCCAATATGTTGTTCTTTTTATTGCCAAATAACATTCCATTGTATAAACATACCACGTTTTGTCTATTCATCAGTTGATGGATATTTGAGTTGTTTTCACTTTTAGGCTATTATGAATGATGCTACCATGAGCACTCACATACCAATTTTTATGTGGAGATGTGTTATTATTTGCATTGGGTATATACCTACGAGTGGAATTGCTGGGTCATAGGATAACTCTGTGTTTATCATGTTGAGAAACTGCCCAACTGTTTTCCAAGATGTCTGCACCATTTTACATTCCCATCAGCAATGGGTTCCCATTTCTCTGCATCATCGCCAACACTTGTTATTGTCTGGTCTTTTGATAGTAGCCATATTAGTGGGAGTAAAATGGTATTGCATTGTGGTTTTGACTTACATTTCCCTAGTGTCTAAGGATACTGAGTATCTTTTTGTGTGCTTGTTGATCATTTGTCTATTTTCTTGGGAGAAATGTCTATTCAGATCCTTTGCTAGCTTTTCAGTTGAGTTATCTTTTTATTAAGTTGTAAAAAAGTTCTTTCTCTTTTTTTAGGATACAAGTCTCTTGCCAGATAAATGATTTGTAAATATCTTCTTCCGTTCTGTGGGTTGCCTTTTTCACTTTCTTAATGGTACCATTTGCAGAACAAAAGTTTTTAATCTTGATGAAGTCCCATTTATCTATTTTTTCTTTAGTTGCTTGTTCCTTTTGTGTCATATCTAAGATTTGCTCCTATGCTTTCTTCTAAGATTTTATAATTCTAGCTCCTATACACATCACTTCTTAATGCCTTCCTTCCCCTAAGCCATTGGCCTCCCCTCATCTCTTCTATACTTCTGCTGTCCAACCTCATTCTCAGGACTCATTCTCAACTACACACTGAAAAGACTCCTCTCTGAAAATCTGAGCCTGCCAGGTTTTCTTTCTTACGTTTCTCCATCTCCTTGTTTCCTTCTAGTTGTGTCTATTTTTTCTTTCCCATGAACAAATCTCAGCCCTTTCTGAAACAAGACCCTTAGCTTCCCCTCTTTAGTTCTGCATCAAAAAAGTCTAAAACTTGGGCTGGCTCTCTTAGATGACTAGGAATCGAAGGTTGCAATCTCTTATAATTTAATATATTTCCTTTCAGCACTGTTGTACATGCCTTATCTCAATTACCTCTTAAACAAGCCTAGGAAGTTGGCCCCACAAATCCCAATTTGCAAATGGGAAAACAGAGGCCTTGGTGTAACAGAGATGTTTGTTAGTTAAAGGATCACGTCTTAAATAGAAACCTAAGAAGCTGCAGGGTTAGAATCTGTACTCGGAATTTCTGACCACGGGCTCAGTGCTCTGCCACAAGATGCTGCCTTTGCCCAGAGATTTCCACTCAGCTGCTCTCAAAGGTCATATTGATAAACACCACTCACACAAACAGGCACAGATGATGCCACCACCTCCTATTCTATTCAACATATGTTCCCTGAGCAGCTACTCCTTGCTGGGCATTCATTGTGAGCCACATTCACTTCTGAAGCAGCCAAAAAGAGGAGAATAGGAGAGGAGATGGACAAACCCTTGTGTACCTCTTTGCCTTCTCACCTCTACTCTGGAAGACTTGCCACATCTGCTGCATGAGCCACACCCAATACATCTGGACCCTGGGAAAGTCACTCTAGACTGACACCTGGTGTCAAAAAAAAACATGCCCAAGGCTCACTGCTCTTAGCACTGGGCGGATTACTAAATGGATTGGGTCAGATCAAGAGGCAAAGCTCTGCATGTGGAATGAAGCCAATGCCCAAATCCAAACCCTTGCTTCCCAGCCACACTGCACAACTCTGCCTAGCCATGCTCCTCCCTGAGCGCTTTCTTCTTCCCAGCACTAAGTATCAATTAAATAGACAAGGCTGAAGTTGTGCCAGCTAGGTGAGTTCCCTCCCCTACCCACACACGTTTGCTTTCCTGCATCTCAGCTACCTTGCTGCTCACTCCAGCATCCCAGCTTGCAGTAGACACAGGACTTGGGGTCCCAGGGAGGACTCCCTTGTCTGCAAGTGGTTTTCATAAGATGGAGCCATATGTCTAGGATCTCAGCAGCCCTCTGATTGCTGTGGATGCTGAGGGGGAGCAAGCAGAGCCTTGCAGCTTATAGAAAACCTTTGAGAACAACGGCTATTGGCATGGAGAAAACCATCTGTTATTTTTGTCTTCTATTTGTCTTAGAATTTCAGGGAAAGTGAGCAGTTGGGCTGCTTAACTTTATTGTTCACAGTTGGGAGCAGAAGAGTTGAAATGAGGAACTCCAGCTTCCAAAGCTACAAGGCAAAATTGTCTCCTCTTGGCTTTATTTTATTTTATTTTATTTTATTTTATTTTATTATTTTATTTTTTGAGACAAGGTCTTCCTCTGTTGGCCAGGCTGGAGTGCAGTGGCATGATCACAGCTTGCTCTAGCTTTGAACTCCTGGGCTCAAGTGATCCTCCTGCCTCAGCCTCCCAAGTAGCTAGGACTACAGACATGCACCACCACACTCAGCTAATTTTTTTATTTTTGTAGAGTGAGGGTCTCACTATGTTGCCCACGTTGGCCTCGAACTCCTGGCCTCCAGCAATCCTCTCGCCTTGGCCTTCCAAAACACTGGGATTACAGGCATAAGACACCACACCCAGCCTCTCCTTGGCTCTTTAATCCACCATAGGTTTCCTCTGTCCTCCAGGAGTAAGGTTGCAGCTGTGAGTTGTGGCCTAATGAGGAATCCCTGGGGTCCCCAGAAGGCTCTCAAAAGTTGCTCGGAAAAGGCCTTGCTCTCAAATTTTCTTGCCAGATTGAGGTGGAAGGCAAGGATCTGAGAGTGGGGAGGAGAAATGGACACAAAGACAAGCTCTTCCAGTTGGAGAACGAACAGGCCAGCCTCCTCTGGCTAAAAATGACAGCAGAGATGCACTGACCTGGCATGTATGGCCTCTACCATCCTTGTTTCCTGCCTTGAGCTCCTGTGATTTGCCCCACCCACAGCCTCACCTGGATCACCCCACGGTGTGTATTATTTCTAGTGCAGGTGACCAACCATCCTTGCTTTCCCAGGACTGAGAGAGATCTTGGCCTGAGGGACTTTCAGTTTTAAAACTAGAACAATCCCAATTAAACTGGAACAAGTTGGTTACCCTGGATGGTGTTAACTGATTGCA
Source organism: Gorilla gorilla gorilla (assembly GCF_029281585.2). Lineage (NCBI taxonomy): Eukaryota > Metazoa > Chordata > Mammalia > Primates > Hominidae > Gorilla > Gorilla gorilla. Next base: position 34,316,957 of record NC_073228.2, on the reverse strand, counting down.
TCTCTAAGAGTGGCTGCCTGTTTTAATGACCAAGGAGTCGCAAAGTCTCCCTGGCACCCTTTGGGTCATCTCGAGCCTCTGACTTCAAGGGTGAAGGCTGGGTATCGGGCAGATGAAGGTGAAGCAACTGAGGGCAGTGGGTCTGTACCCACAGCACTGAGGTGTAGCTGCACCTAGACCCAGCCCATCTCCCCAATTCTCAGACCTAACTCCATGCTCCCTGCAGCCATGCGACAGCCACCCACACTGCACGACACTGCCCAGACAGTGCCATCTCCCAGAGCTGTCTTCTTCTAGCCCTCAGTATCCATGGTATAGAAAAAATAAGACTGAGGATGTGGCAGCTGGGGTTGATTACCACCAGCCTCACTAATGAAATCTTGATTTTCTTTAGATATTGGGTAACTGAAGTGTCCAGGCCCAGGAGCAGAGTTGTGGCAATTGCTTTCCTCTTTTCATAATTGGTTTAGGGCGGGCAAGCAACCCAGGTATGGCCAAAGAAATGTCAATGTCAATGGAAATCTGATGGGGCCAAACTCATCCCTTTATGAGGAGCCTACTCCTGAGATAACTAACCAAGCTCCTGTGATAATAGCATTAATCTATTACCACATAAAGACCCCACCTCCCGACACTGTTACATTTGGAATTAAATTTCATCATGAGAGGCCGGGCACTGTGGCTAACGCCTGCAATCCCAGCACTTTGGGAGGCCGAGGTGGGTGGATCACCTGAGGTCAGGAGTTCGAGACAAGCCTGGCCAAAATGGCAAAACCCTGTCTCTACTAAAAATACAAAAATTAGTTGGGTATGGTGGTGGGCACCTGTAATTCCAGCTAGTTGGGAAGCTGAGACAGGAGAATCACTTGAACCTGGTAGGCAGAGGCTGCAGTGAGCACAGATCGTGCCAGTGCACTCCATCCTGGGTGACAAAGCGAGACTCCCTCTAAAAAAAAAAAAAAAAAAAAAAAGATTCAACATGAGTTTCGGAGGGGACATTCAAACCATAGCAGTCTTACCTTCAAAGGGCCAACCATGGTGCCTGGACTATATTAGATTCTTAATAATGCTAAGCTCTTATATTAGTAATAATATTGTTAGTATTACCATTATTATTACTTAAGCTAAATCTTCCAAAGAAACTGCCTAAAGGCCAGGCACAGTGGCTCATGCCTGTAATCCTAGCACTTTGGGAGGCCAAGGCGGGAGGATCACTTGAGGTCAAGTATGAGACCAGCCTGGCCAACATAGTGAAACCCCATCTCTACTAAAAATACAAAAATTAGCCAGTCGTGGTGGTACGCACCTGTAATCCCAGCTACTCGGGAGGCTGAGGCAGGAGAATCACTTGAAAGCCGGGTTGCAGTGAACTGAGATTGCACCACTGCACTCCAGCCTGGGCAACAGAGTAAGACTCTCTTCAAAAAAAAAAAAAAAGCAGCTGGGTGCAGTGGCTCATTCCTGTAATCCCAGTACTTTGGGAGGCTGGGGCAGGTGATCACCTGAGGTCAAGAGTTTGAGACCAGCCTGACCAATATGGTGAAACCCCGTCTCTACTAAAAATACAAAAATTAGCTGGGCATGGTGGCATGAGCCTGTAGTCCCAGCTACTCCGGAGGCTGAGACAGGAGAATTGCTTGAACCCGGGAGGCAGAGGTTGCAGAGAGCCAAGATCACACCATTGCACTCCAGCGCTCCAGGCTGAGTGACAGAGAGAGACTCTGACTCAAACAAACAAAAAACAATGACAACAAAAAAACTGTCTAAAGTTAAAGTAGGGTTGCAGCCCTTCGTGGTAGATGGCTATTGGATGGGTATTACAATTAACCATGGGTCACGGGGTCCTTTTGGGAAGCGCAGCTTGGGAGTTCCAGATGTTTAAATCTTATTTGGAGAGATTCTATGACAGAAGGAAGAGGGAGAGTGAGACTGCCACAGAAGATCAGAGGATATGGAATCTGCTGTAAGCCCAGAACTGGAAATACAGACTTGACTTTCTGTTCAGCCACTGGCTCTGGTCTCCAGGCACCTCTCTTCTGCTGTTTAGAGGAGAATCCCTGCTGCATGGCAGCATTTGGGTAGCCAGAGAGAAGATATATGAATTGATGAAGTAGAAGACTAATTGGAAATAAAAGGTATAGTGTCAGCTAATGAACTCCCAAGTCACCCATGTGACAACCTCAGCCTTCCAGAAGAACACGTCCATGAACAGCCTGAAGTGGTTCCAAAACTGGGGAGCAGAGAAGGATGCAGCAGGATGCAAATGAGCACAGCTTACCTGGACTTAAACCATGGCCCTGCCACTTACTAGTGTGCAGACCTTGGGTACTGGACTTGCCTTCCTGCGGCCAGTCTCCCAGTGTGAACCATGGAAAATCAACACTCACCTCCAAGGTGCCTATGGAAGTAAGTGGGATGGTATGTGTGTGTTACCTGATAAATGGCCAGGCACTGTGACAATAATTCATGCTCCATGGATCGAACACAGAAATCAGTTTCCCCACTTCCTAGTCCCATCTCAGAGGTGTTACATTATCGGTTGCTAAAGCTCAGTGAGTTCCACCCACACAGTCCCAATAAGCTCTGTCATTCCGATTGGCCAGTCTGCAGTCTAAATGGAAAGGAAGTAGAGGTAGAAAGAGGCAGCAAAGAAAAGTGAGATGTGACAGTCTAAGAGTAAAGGCAGACAGAAAGACCATACAGACAAGGGTTAGAATACTAAAAACAGAGCAATCTGGGGTAGTGTTAGTGCACGGGCAAGCAGTCCGACCCCTCTGGGGAGATCATGTGTTACGTGTTGTGGTATCAGTTGACCACGTGTTAAGTCTCAAATCATGAAAGCCTCGAATCATTCAAAAAAAAAAAAAAGGTGAATGTTCAACACAATCAGTTTAAGAATATACTATACAAATAAAGAGGTATACATTGAGCCATAGTACCATTACAAACAGGAAAACAGTTCAAGTGAAAGTTACAGGGGCCTGACTCAGTACTGGGGTGCCTCCTTCCTTTAGAATGCTGGATAAATGGAATTTCACCAAAAAAACATATTGAAGTCTTTTTGCCTCTCAGCAAGGTGTTATTTAGGTAGAAGGAAAGCAATGGAAATGAGGAAGGGAAAGCAAGGGGGTGGGGACTTGGGGTTTCTCCTTCCGTTAAAAAAAAAAATCTTCAACTTGGTGCTTGGCTAGTGCCACCCACGAGGCTCAGTCAGCCTGGCTCTTCTTGGTGGCACGCAGGGCGTCACGACCCCTGTCCAGCAGCAGGTCCTCCAGCCGCTTGCAGTGCTCCCGGAGCTGTTTCTCGCGCGGCAACAGGAAGGTGAGAACCTTGTTGCGCACGATGCCACGGTCCTCCTCCTCCCTTAGCCGCTGCCTCACGCGAGCCGCCTGCTCCTCCTGTTGCACCAGGGCTCCATTCATCTCGCAGAAGGCGTCTTCAAGGTAATGAATGGACTTCAATGCCTCTTTCTTAAAGTCCTCCAGTTCCCGTTGCACCCCGGCCACCTTCTGCTGCAGGATCTCCAAGTCAGCGGGTGGTGGGAGGCAGGAGGGCCATGACTGGGACAAGGAAAAGTCTCCAGACTGGAGGCCACTCTCTACCATTTTCTTCCCCTGTAGGGTATTCACCGTCATGAGAATGGACCCAGCCTGGTAGAGGGGTTCCATTTTCTCTTCTACGTTGGACAGAGAGGAAGCCAAGAGACCAACCAGGTCAATAAATATTTTTGGCTAGAGACACGATCATTTGGAGTGGAGAAACCCTAGAATTGTGACATCAGGGCCCCTTCAGCCAACCAGAAAGAAAGCCACAATCCATTCATTTGCATATTGTAGCTTCCTTGGTTGGTTACCTAGAGCTTTGTCTGTTTATCTGACCAAGTTGCCCTCCTGAGATGTGGATCCTTAACTCATCACCCTTCTAGAACCAGAACTGAAGTTCTTCTTTAACCTAAGGAACAAACCAAGTCCCAGAGCAGGGAAGTAAACTGGCCAGAGCAAGGCAGGCCAGGCCAGGCTCACTGGCTGCCAGGACTGGGTGGTCTCCCACACTGGCAAGGGACCTGCATGGTCTTGGACTGGTCTCTGGGCTTTAGTACCTCACTAGTAAAACAAAGACATTGTAAGAGATGATACCTAATCCCACTTGTAGCTCTAAAATGCTAAAAAGTAATCTCTTATTCCAAATCCATACTCCTATAATGATGTCAGAATTCTATAAAATCTTAGAAATTGCGAAAAATGTACTTAGATTTTGATGTACGGTCCACAGCAATGGCTGATTCCGCAGGTGCAAGGTAAAAATGGGTTAGTCATATTTATTCAATAAATACTAAGTGCTGACTACACACTAGGATCAGGGAACAAGTGAGTGCATGGTCCTCCGACATACCTGATTGTTAACAAATATGAGAAACAACACATAGAAAGGTAAATCTTGTACTTTTTACCTGATAATTAGAACAAAGGAAAATACTTCTAGCTAATCTACATTTGGTTTAGTCAGGAACAAACCTTCATCTTGCACATCTCAGTCTCTTGCCTAGACCTCTCTCCTGGGCTCCAAATCTAAATGTCTCACCCACAATGGGCCTCCAGTTCAAGCCATCCAAAGCCGAATCGGTGATCTCTTTACCCAAACCAGTTCCTGTTCCAGTGTTGCTGTCAGATTAATGAGAGCAACCCAGAACAGCACACACACCAGAGCCCTCATGAGACAACTGGTGCTGTGATGCTAATATTTGTCCCCTCCCAAACTCATGTTGCAATTTAATTACCATTGTAACAGGATTATGAGGAAGGACCTTTAAGAGATGGTTAGGCTACCCTTTAAGAGATAAATGGATTAATGCTGTTATCTTGGGAGCAGGTTCCTTATAAGTGGATAAGTTCAGCCCCTTTTTGTCTCTCTCTCACCCTCTCTTTGCCCTTCTACTATGTGATGTCTTCTGCTGTGGAATGACACAGCAAGAAGGCCCTTGCCAGATGCCAGCATTTTGATTTCGGACTTCCTAGCCTCCAGAACTGTAAGGAAATACATTTCTGTTCTTTATAAATTACCCAGCGTCGGGTATTTTACTACAGCAGCACACAATAGACTAAGAAACTTAGGATCAACCTAGACCCTTCCATGTCAAAGTGGCTCTAAGTCCTGTTCAATCTACCATTGCCAAGCACTCTAGCATCAAACCACCTGGGTTGGAGTCCCAGCTCTACTTATAATCTACCTGTCTTTGGCAGATTACCCCATCTCCCTGAGCCTCAATCTTTTTTATAAGTAGGAATACTAATTCAGTGGTGTGCAGTTCTATGGGGAAAAGTGAATAAAACTCTGAATTATATTGATAGCTGTTGCCAATTTCCATGGTGGAAATACTCCCACCATGGCCAGTTTCAAGCTACCAACATGATGTCACTGGGAAGAGATGCACAAAATCAGCTCTCATGAGCCTCTGCAAGCTGACTCTCGCACCACAGGGACTGTGATGAGGGCAGCTGCCTCCTCTGAGATGCAGATTAACCTATCTAGGGTGCCTTGTAGTAGGCATCAGAGAGGGCATTTTGCAGGGAGTTTCATGGCTAAACTAAGGTGGCATTTTCTGGGGGATTTTGTGGGGTTTTTAGCATAATAAAGTGTCAAGCAATAAGGTGAAATTTTAAATGGCAAGATGAAAAAAGCAACTTTGATTATTGAGACAGAATGGTGGAAAGAGCATTTTTCCAGGAGTCAGGAGATCTGGAGACTGGAATTGCTGTGTGACCCTAGGTCAATCACCTTCCCTCTCGGAACCTATTCCTTCCACCATAATGTGAGAAGGCAGGATTCAGCTGTTCTGACGTCTCTGATGTTTGAAGAATCCACACAGTCCTTCAATTAAACCTCTCTTGAGGGACTTAAAATCTCCCTCTTCTCATGACTTAGGACTTTGTCCTTCCAGGTCCCTGATGGCACAGTGAACTCCATGAGGCCAGGGATCATGAGTTTCTCACCCTGTGTACCCTCAAGCATCCTGCCTGGTGCCCTGCACATACTGGCACTCAGAGAACTAGATGAAATGGAACTTATTTTTACAGGTGGCTATCAAATCCCGGGCACCCTGGCTTTCCCGCTGACATGATGACACCTACTGGTCTTAGCAAAAACAGCAACCTCTTGATTCCACTACCTAAGAGCTAGATGGGGATTGAGGAGCTGATAAAAACAGCATGTGGTCTTGTGGTATATTTAATTAAGGGAGTGTGTGCATGTTGGACACATAATAGATTCTCAATAAATATTTTTTGAATCAGCAAAAAGGCAGTCTCTATCATTCTCTGAGTGCTTTTCTGTTTCTCTCTCTCTCTTTCTCTTATTTTCTGACTCTTTGTCTGTGCCTCCCATGGGGAATGGTGGAAGTCATAACCAGATCTGTGAAAGAAAAGTAGTAAAAGTCACATGGAATAGCACTTTTTCCATTTCCGTGGTGCTTTTTAATGACGTTGCAGTTTGCTTCTCAGAACCAGAGGGGAGGACGGTATTTCCACAAGAGCACAGGAGAGACTAGAAGCAAGTGAATGCTGTCAGCAGAAGACCCCAGGCTTGGTGGCTTCCCAAGCCTTCAGGGCAGCATCCTCAGCAGGGCAACTTGATGTGCATGTTCTCCTGAATGTTATCCTCCTAGAAATTTCATAATCAAGGACTATGCCTTTCTCACAAAATTTCCTTCCATATATACGAGGAAACTAAGAAAGCCAATCACTTTGTCCCCTTAAAGGTCTCAAGAAAAAGGAGTTCTAACATCTCCAGGCCTTGAACCCACTGTCAGATGGGTTTCTCTGTACCTGGCCTATTTCAGTTGTTACAGCCTCCTCATGTCTCAGGATGTTGGGGGGACAAGAGGGGCACCTCAGCCCCACAGAGATCCCAGTCCCACCCTTGAGAACCAGAGTAAACCTGAATGGGATGGGAGTCAGTAGTGGGCATGTTCTAATAGTTCCCCAGGTTGGGCATCACTGGGTCTGAGCACCATTCCTGCAGGACCCTGCCCATGGCTTGCCAGCGAAAGCCAGATGGTTTCCCCAGGACCCCACCCCATCCTATGCCTTCATCTGTCTCTGCAAATGAAATAAGCCTTGGTCCTTTTGGGGATTGGGAAAAGGGACATGACACAGAGGCACCCCTTCTTCATGTACCTTCTTTAAAGTGAGGAAAATGCTCAGAAGCTAGAAGCTCCTCACATCCCATGAGTTAGAACCACATCCTTGGGCCACTTCTAACTACATCACTGACTAGAGGGGTGGGGCTCCCACAGTTGGCTGAGGCCGATCACAGGCCCCTTCCTGGGACTGGGGCTGGGTCAGGCCTCCCCGAAACACAAGCATCCCAGTACCAGAACCAAACTGGGGTTCTGTTCTCAAGCAAGAAAGGGAGAGGACGGGCAACCAACTGTGTCTTCCACAAAGAGTAATTAGATCTAAGGAAAAGACTTGGTGAAAGAACCATGCAAAATCCTCCCAAATGAACTACTAATGTGAGCTTACAGGCAGAGCGCGGAAGCAGTCTTCTGGGAGTCTCTTAAAACTGGTCTATCTAGGCCAGGCACGGTGGCTCACGCCTGTAATCTCAGCACTCTGGGAGGCCGAGGCAGGCGGATCACGAGGTCGGGAGATCAAGACCATCCTGGCTAACATGGTGAAACCCTGTCTCTACTAAAACTACATAAAATTAGCTGGGCATGGTGGCAGGCACCTGTAGTCCCAAGCTACTTGGAAGGCTGAGGCAGGAGAATGGCGTGAACCTGGGAGGTGGAGCTTGCAGTAAGCGGAGAGAGAGCAAGACTCCGTCTCAAAAAAAAAACAACAAAAAAAACTGGTCTATCTCTCCCCATCCCCAAGAAGAAAAAATTATTAAAAAAAAAAAAAAAAAAAAAAAAAACAGAACTCAGAGCAATCTGTCCAAACCCCAAAGAACATGTGATTGGATATTTCTAAAGGAGAGAGGACAGCTGTTGGCCCTATTTAGCCACTCTTTTCCCAGAATCTCCTGACCCGGTGCCTCCTATGGCCTGGGCAAGGATACTGTGATACAACCGGTGTCTTCTCAGATGTCCTCATAAAATGTCTTCCATCCATCCTTCCATTCATTCATCCATCCATCCATTATTCCATTCATCTACCCATCTGTCCAGCTATCCAGCCAGCCTTCCATCCACCTATCCATCTATTCAGCCAGCCAGCCTTCCGCCCATCCATTCGTTCATCTATCCATCCACCCATCTATCCAGCTATCCAGCCAGCCTTCCATCCATCTATCCATCCAGCCAGGCTTCCACTTCTCCATTCATCCATCCATTCAACCATCCATCCACTTACTCAGTGATAATCATCGAGTACCTACCCTGTGTACACTGAGCCAGGCAACTGAAATTCAAGAGAACAAGCAGGACAGAAAAAACTCCTGCTCTCAAGCAGGCAGCATTTTGATGGAAGGAGACCAGTCAAGTAAGCAATCAACAAATAAGATGATTTGGGCTGGTGCTAAATCTCTGAAGGAAATAAGCAGTGGAAGGTGATAGACTTTCGGGTAGGAGTGGGCTCAGGGAGGGCCTTTGTGGGGGTTAGGGGGTGGGCAGCATTTGGGGCAAGACAGGAAGGAGGAGGAGACCTGGGGATAACATTCAGGAAGGAAGTGCAAGTGGAAAGGCCTGGGGCAGGAAGGGGCTCAAAGAGCCCAGAGGAGGCCTATGTGGCTGGTGGCAATGGGAAGTAGGGGGAGGAGGTCAGAGGGGCTGGACCATGTGGCAACCTAGCTGGGGGAGGCAGGGGTGGTATCCCCAGTGTTATGAGGGCTCTCCAGGGCTACTCCAGCTGTGCGCGGTTTCCACCTCTGCAGCTGGTATTCCAGTCAGGGGAATGGGGACAAGGCTGGGATGGGGGGTGGGGACCAGGGTCAAGAACAAAACATGGTGCTGTTCACTATGATTAATTAACCCAGCACCAGAGCCCCGAGGCGCGGTGCTAAAAATACCTGCTTCCCTCTGAGATGCGGCAGCTGCCACGCAGCAACTTTTACCCACGCCATTTGTCATAATTTGACACTGCTAAGGAGCGTCCACAGGGCCGTGTGTCTGCAAGAATTGGACTCATCCGCAGTCCACCAGCCAGCTGGTCCTCGGAAACCATCCACGGTGCTGTCCTACCTTCACTCTCCTCCCATCCCTGAGCCCAGCCAATGTGCCTACCACCTGCCACTGCCTGCTGGTTCGCAGCTCCTCCTGGAACCGAGCGGACCACCCCCAGAGGTGGGAGCCAAAGCTTCCTCGAGAGCAGGAGGAGCGCATCGCTGGATGCCATGTTTCACACTCTGCAACTCTGCAACTCGGATTGGAGCCATCCATCAGAGGCCCTGCCAGCCCAGGGCGGCACTTTAATTAAAATATGTAAAACATCCTGATGGGAGTGGAGCTGAAGACACAGGAGCAGGCCTTGGACACAAGCTGGCCCTTCTCCAGCCTGGGAGGGCTAGGACTGTGCCAGGAAGGCCCTCCAAAGCAATCTAGGGGAGTGGTGATGTCTAATATGCACCAGCAGCCATTCCACTAAGCACAGAACTTAGCCAGGGCAAGAACATCTGCTTGAAAGAAAGCCACACCAGGTCCCCAGGCCAGCACGGTGACCCTAAGAGCATGTTGGGAAGGACTTGGCATCACACCAGTTGTCAGTCTTAGGGGTGGGAATGTTCTATTCCCACTCTCAATTTTCTAAAGGACACATTGTGACGCTGATACCTGGACATTTATACAAACTCTTTAGCAAATCCATTTCCATTTCCCAAACAAATCAACTCCCCAAGTTCACTCTTTGTTCAGACTTTGCTTTCTATGTTGAGAGGAAGCGCGGCAGCAGCTGCATTGTTTAGGGCAGGGGTGAGACAACTCTTTTGCACAGTTTGCACAATATCAGAAAAAAATGTCTAGGCCAATTTTTTCAAACCAACTTTTTAAATATCATGAGATGCAATATTTAAAACTTGTTTTAAGCATCCTTTAAATTTTTTCCCCCTATTATTGAAGGACTTTGTGATTGTTACTGAAACATCAGAACCTGAAGAGGTATGGTATGCTGCAGTCTCACTCTGCACTTTAGGCCTACAGCACATTTTCTGTGCAATGACATAGTGTGTAGTGCTGAGGGATTTGGTGTTGGGGAAGCAAACTGGACTCTGAGCCCAGCCAGAGACCAGGGACAAAGAAAAGCCCCATTAGGAGTTCCTGGTTCTGGTAGAGCAAGGGGTCGGGGGACTGTTTGGAAGCCTGTCTCGGTGGGGACAAGAGGCATTGCTGCAGGAGGCGATGGGTACCAAACACAGCAGGGTGAGGAGAGATGCCCACGGGCTCTAAAATAAGCCTGCACACAGACAAGCTACTGCTCCCATCAGCCCGCACCCCTCCAACCAGCGACAACTTCCTCAGGGCAGAGCCAGAGCCACTGTCTGCATGTGGGGGTGTCAGGCTGAATTACGTGAGCTTAAAAACCAAATCCCCTCCTTCCTGGGTTACTTAACTGTCTGCCTGGCAAGGCTGGGAGATTACTGGTGACAGACACCGGGGCCTGCCTGGCTGCTCCAGACAGAGAAGCTTTGATCACCTGGAAAACTCCAGACACCAGGCCTCCTAATGATGAGTAATGAGCTCAAACCATCGGAAAGTTACCCTGCACCATGCACTGGGGACATGCACAGCTTCCACAGAAGCCTGGGCCAGGGAGCCAGTGCCCAGTCATCTAGTGTCCTAAGACAGAGTTTGACCCTGACTCCCACGCCCACCCCAGCCCCACCCAGAGTCTTGCCAGCTTGTTGATAAAGCAGGGAAGATTGTAAGCTCTGGGCACTTGCCTGTTCCAAGGGTTGATCTGGGGTCTAGAGGCCAGAATTTATCTTTGTATTCAAGAATACGGCCTCCTCATTTGTTCATTCATTCATTCACTCATTCACGTATTCAACACACATTTACTGAATGACTAAGATAAGCCAGGCACGGTGCTGAATTCTTAGGATAGAAGACACTCAAATGAGGCTTCTGTCCTGAGGGGATTTGCCATCTCCCATGGAGATAGCCTGCAAGTCCAGCATCACAAGACTGTGTGATAAGGAGCCTGACAGACTTGGCTACAGGGTGTTAAGATAGTCCAGAGGAGGGGCCTCTAAATTAGGGTGTCCCTTCCTTCTGGCAGTGAGAATAGGAGCAGGATGGGATGGAATTCAAATACTCTGGGTCCTTCTAGTCTAGGATCCTAGGCCTAGGTCCTTCCAGGCTATTTGAGCCTGTGAGAATCCCCAGTCTCAAGCTGTACCTGCATCACTTCATCTGGGATTTCCTCCTGCTCTGATGTTGGCTGGAAATATGTTAACCTTGAGTTCCCCTTTTGGCTTCGTGGTAACTTAAGCCCACTGTGTCTTAAACTTTGGCATACGTTAGAATCATCTTGGGAGAGTGTTAAAATATCATTTTTAAGTTCTGAGTCCCACTCCAAAGAGATTCTAATTCAGAAGGCCTTGGGAGACTGAAATTAGGGTGATCAACCATCTTTTTTTTTTAATAGGCCGGGTCTCACTACATTACCTAGGCTGGTCTCGAACTCCTGGGCTCAAACAATCCTTATGCCTTGGCCTCCCAAAGTGCTGGGATTACAGGCATGAGCCACTGCACCTAGCCGATCAACCATCTTGATTTACCCAGAACCAACATGGTTTCCCAGATATGAGACTTTCCATTTTAAAACTGGGACAGTCCCAGGAAAACTGGACAGGTTGGTCACCCTAGCTAGGGCAGATGCTGTTCATCCTTGCCCAGTGGCATTCCTTTCTTCCTTGAATTATAGATTCCCAATTTTGATGATGCAGTAACATGTTTAAGGAAGGTGAGCCTTCACCCAGATCCAGGTGGTAAACCTAGGTGCATTCAGTAATTCCATTCCCTGTTGCTATTGGTTTACTTAAGGTAGGCCTGTGATTCACTTCCGGCCAAGAAGTTGTTAAAAGAAAACTTATGAAAAAATATTGTCCCTGAAGTTTAGAAGTGGGACACAGAGGGAGGGAAAAGGAGAGATGCCTGCTCTTTCTTCTGCCTTGGATGCAGTTGTGTGATAACATGATGGTTGGAACTGTGGCAGCCATTTTGCAATCCTGAGGAAAACCTAAGGATGAAAATTCAGCTGTGCTAAGGACGAACAACTAGAATAAAAAGAGGCTCCACTGTTTAATAATATCATTGATACTCTATACCAAACCTGAAATTACCTACCTCCAATATAATTGATATGTGATTAAATGTCTTTCTTGATCAAACAACTGTTGTCTGATATTCTGTTAATTTTCTGCCAAATACATCATGATTATTACAAAGGCCCTAGAAATCAGCATTTTTAATAAGATCCCCAAAATCATTCTGATGCCCTCCATTGATCTAGCTAATCCAGTGATTCTCAAAATGTGGTCCTCAGACCAGCAGCATCAGCATCCCCTGGGAACTTGCTGGAAATGCACATTCTCAGGCCCCCCCAGACCTTCTGAATTAGAAACTCCGGGAGTTTCTGGGGCCCGTCAGTCTGTTTTTAACAAGCCCTCCAGATGATTCTGACAATTGCTAAATTTGAAGAATCATTGAGCTAATCAATACCTGAGACTCTCTGAGTAGTATCAGACCTGAGAAACTTCTGGATAGAACTTTTCATCTTAACCCAGGTCTCAGCTGTTTCTTTATATTGCTTGGGAAATAAAGCAGGATGTCTTCTCACCTTCTGTGATTTTTCTCCTTCCTCCTCAGGCCTTTCCCCAGTTAATCTTGCATTAGTTGGATGCTTTGACCAGATTTCCTGGCCTGTGTTATTTAACAGCATGTAGTGACAGGGCAGGGAGGCAGTTCTTTGCAGTCAGGCCTGGCCAGGGCAGCAGGTAAACTTGGTCAACCTAGCAGTTAAGGAGAGTGCATGGCAATGCCCCTGGCCCAGTAACCCTGGGTGAGTGTTTATACCCTTCACCAATACTCAACTCATCAGACTTTGCATTACATGGCAGCCAGCCTGGGAGGAGAAGAGGGGAGGCCCAGGCAGCTCCTTCTCTTCCTTCCTAGGGAAGCCTTGCCTTGGCTGGCCTTTTATACTCCAGGCAGTCCCCTACTTCTCAACATAATGAGTTACTCCAAACCCCGGTAGTAGTCTCAAGGCAAAAACTGAAAAATAGACTCCATGTGGCAAGGGGAATCCATTCTCAGTTCACTAAAAAAGGAAGTTACAGGCCGGACTCAGTGGCTGCTCATGCCTATAATCCCAAAACTTTGGGAGGCCAAGGCGGGCACATCACCTGAGGTCAGGAGTTCGAGACCAGCCTGACCAACATGGAGAAACCCCGTCTCTACTAAAAATACAAAAAATTAGCCAGGTGTGGTGGCACATGCCTATAATCCCAGCTACTCGGGAGGCCGAGGCAGGAGAATTGCTTGAACCCGGGAGGCGGAGGTTGCGGTGAGCCAAGATCGCGCCATTGCACTCCTGCCTGGGCAACAAGAACAAAACTCCATCTCAAAAAAAAAAAAAAAAAAAAATTATAAAATCCCTAATTACACCTCTTCTTTGGAATATTTCCTCAAAAATAATTTTCAGTATTTCACATGTGCTCCTGAATCTTCCTCTTTACAACTGAGCACGCCGTCAAAGGATCATCCAATGAGCATCACATTGTGAATAATCATTTATTTTTTAAAAATATATGAATTCTCACCCTTAAAGCATTTTCTGTGTGCCAGACACAGGGACTTTATGTGCATCATGTTTTGAAGTCAAGAGCCACCAGCCCAGGCACGCCTGCCAAGGCTCACCTTTGTCCGGGTGAAATTAGGTTGATGAGTCCTATTACAGCAGCTTTATTTTGTCCATCTCCCACTCAAATGTATCAGATAAAGCCAAATGCCATAAAATATTCAAACACTTGACCCACTTCTGCTGTGTGGTGCAAGCTGGCAAGACTGCCGACAAGGACCCACTGGCCTGCAGTGCCCCTGGGTAGCTGAGAGTGCTGTCCGTCAGCTAAGGGTTCTGAAAACCAAATTCAGCTTTCAATGGTTTTGAAGTGTGTTATCAGAAAGTGAGGGCTGTACCAAAGTTCCGCCTTGCCTCTCTAGTCAGGGGGTCTGTGGATCTCTGGCTCCCACTGCCATGGGTCTTGCCTTGGGCGCACCTCTCAGAGGGCCCCTCCAGCCACCCTTGTTTACAGTCTACCAACAAGTAAGGCTGCTTCCAGGAGCAGGGCCTCCTGGTGCTCAGGTCTTGCTCACACTCACAGGCAGACACACTTCTAGCTCTTGGGTGGTCACTGGCCCACACACTTCAGTGGTCGAGCTAACTCATGATTCATACTTTTCTTGGCCATCATCATTTGGTCATTATTATAACCAAGGCCTAGATGCCAAATGGTCCCGCTCGTACAATAGTTGAGATACGCAGTAAAGTCAGAAAAGGCCACTAAGCAGGAAAAACCATTTAAGGCTATGTGATGGCCATGCTGTTAAGGGGAGGCAATTTGGAGAGTCAGCCTGAGAGCAAGGCAAAAAGACCCAACCACTGCCGAGCCTGACTTTGGTTTTGCAACCAAGCCGTGGGAGGCAAGCAGGCTGTCTCCTTGTCTCCTCCCACCCCCTGAATGTCCTCTGGTAGCCAGGTAGATGCCCACCTCATGCCCTTTTACCTCTGGTTTCTGTGCTGGGAACATCTCAGCTGCTTCCTGCCAGCTACAGAAACACTTTTTTGCCATAAAGCCAGTCACTTCCCCCGATCCTAGACCCTGTCAACCCATAGAATGGGGTAAAAAGCCCCAAGGAAGACTTATGAGCCTGGCTTTATTTTTCTTTTCTTTTCTTTTTTTTTTTTTTTTTTTTTTTTTTTGAGACAGAGTTTCACTCTTGTTGCCCAGGCTGGAGTGCAATGGTGCAATCTCAGCTCACCGCAACCTTCGTCTCCCGGATTCAAGCAATTCTCCTGCCTCAGCCTCCTGAGTAGCTGGGATTACAGGCATGTGCCACCACGCCTAGCTAATTTTGTATTTTTAGTAGAGATGAGGTTTCTTCATGTTGGTCAGGCTGGTCTCGAACTCCTGACCTCAGGTGATCCGCCCGCCTCAGCCTCCCAAAGTGCTGGGATTACAGGTGTGAGCCAACTGCACCGAGCCGAGCCTGGCTTTTAAAGCCTCCTTCATTTGATTCCTAGCACTGGGGTTGGGGAGGGGTCAAAGTGATCCCATGGGTTGAAGATGACAGGTTAGCAGGGGTTGGCCGAGGCTCTGGAGGTTGTTACTTTTCAGACACAGTGTTCCGGGGGGCAGTTAAAAGGCTGGTCTTTGGGAGAGGTGTAAACTGTAAAATCCTGCTAGGCTGGGGTTCCAGTCAAAGCCCAGGAGCAGGCAACAAGATGCTCAGGCCCCCTCCCGAGACACACCACCTCCGGGTAACAAAGCCTTCAGGAATCAATCAACGGCTGCAGGATGCACCATTCTGTCTGAGCAGCTCCCTTTTCTCCCTCTGCTCTTGCCGCGGGAGGTCAGAGTTCACATCAAATGTCATTAATCTTCTTCCTGGGGGCTGGGGGCTTATTGGACAGTCCTATTAATCAGAGGCCTATCACACCCACAGCCTGGCTGGGTTGCCATTGTCCTGTTCCTCACCTATCATAGAAAGATTAGATTATCAGTGACAACTGAGACACCCTTTGAGTCACAGGAAAGCTGGAGATTGGGGTTGCTTTTATTTTTTTTATATATCCTCGATTTGAGGATGAGCTGTTTCTTGTCTTGTCACACTGCATCCTTTTCTTCAAAGAATCAGCTTTAAGAATCCAATTTGTCAAACTGGACAATCACTGGCAAATCAAAAAAAAAAAAAAAACCCTCAGTGACTTTATCAAAAAAGGTAAAATAAAGCAGAAGGTTTTAAATGGGTCCTGAAAGGATTAGAAAATAAGTTGCATTTGACAACAATTAATCTCTGAAAAGCAGGAGCTTTGTAAAAAGGAACAGGCAGAAATGTGTGTCCTGGGGTTCCACACAATGGGGATGTGTTCATTCCCTGTGCGCCCGTCCCTCTTCCAGAGTGGAGTCCAGTGGGGACCTGGGGCCGCAAAGTCATGAGAGATCGACCTTCCAAGCTTCCCCCTAACTCTCTACCCACCAGTGTCAACAGCAGCAGCAACAACAAAACAGAACAGAACGAAAACACCAGGGCAGAGCAGCGCAAAGACCTCAGCCCTCCGGGTCTCCCAATTGTGTGACAGACTCAGTCACCCAGCAGGTACTGGGCCCACCAATAGAGGCCCTGTGGGGGTCATAAGTGAAGGGGACACTTCTAATCCCTTTGAAGCGTAGAGACCACGGGGAGCACATGAAACACCTAAGTCAACTTAGATAGGACCAGGGCCTTGGAGACTGTGGACTCGCGGGGCTACAAATGGAGATGCCTCAAGGGCCCGGGAAAGAATATAAACCAGGGAAGCAGGCTGTGGGAAACCCACTGGGAGCGGTGAGGACTCCAGCAAGAGAGTGCTCCGCACAAGCCTGCCTGCAGGGGTGCAATGACCATTCCCTCTCACCGCGCTGTGGGAAGGGGAGCTCCAATCCCCCAGATCTTTCCGGTTTCATGAGATTCCGGAGACTCAGGTTTGTATGTTAATACTCTGTATTTTAGGCTGGGCACGGTGGCTCACACCTGTAATCCCAGCACCTTGGGAAGCTGAGGTGGGTGGATCATGAGGTCAGGAGTTCAAGACCAGCCTGGCCAACATAGTGAAACCCCATCTCTACTAAAAATACAAAAAAAATTAGCTGGGCGTGGTGGCGGGTGCCTGTAATCCCAGCTACTCAGGAGGCTGAGGCAGGAGAATGGCTTGAACCTGGGAGGCGAAGGTTGCAGTGAGATGAGATTGTGCCATTGCACTCCAGCCTGGGCGACAGAGTGAGACTCCATCTCAAAAAAAAAAAAAAAAAAAAAACTCCGTATTTTAATCGTTGGCAACATATTCAATTTTTTTTTTTAATCACTGAACATACTAAATAAAACCCATAGGCAGGTCCAGTTTGGCCCCAGGCCTGGGATTGGTGCTTGTTGGAATCCACCTGCCTCAGTGCCAGTAAGGACCAGGAGGCCCAGAGAGGCTGGTAACTGCAAAGATCACACATCTGGCAGGGCCAGTGTAAGAGTCTGGTTTAGACTCCCAGCCCAGCGCTCTCTGCTCCAGATCTGAATACGGAAACACATATGTGACCAATTAGTATTAATAGATAAGCTCATTGGAGGGCAATAAAAGGGTAAGAATGAAGAGAAAAGCCTTGATTTCACACCTTCACTGTGAAAGCAGAGAAGAGACCAAATTGGACAAGGCCCAAGTGATTATTGCTGTACCTTTGATATCATAGGCATTTAATTTTTCTACCTAAAAAACTAGCCCTGGGTGCTTCTCTGTGTGGGTGCTATAGCAGCCGGGGCAGGGGGACAGGGAGTGCTGCTCTGTGGCCCTCCAGTTATGCCGTGGGCTGCCAGCTCTGTGGAGGTGTGTTACCCACTTGGCCATAGTCAAACACTGGAGCTGGGGAGCCAAACTACCTTTTCAAATCCACTCTCTGCCACTTACTAACTGTGTGACTTCAGACAAGTTACTCAACTTCTCCGAGCTTTAGTTTTCTTATTTCAGAAATGGGGATAATAATATCTACCTCAGAAGATTGTTGTGAAGATTAAAACTAGCATAGAACGAGTGAGCTGTGATTGTGCCACTATACTGTAGCCTGGACAACAGAGCAAGACCCATCTCTAAAAACATAATAATACATAAAAATAAATAAAAGTAGCATAAAACAGAGCCTGTCCCAGAGCAAGTGTTCTATAAATTGTTGTTGTTATATAATATAATCATGTTTTATACCATCTGCAAAGGTGCCTGGTATTGAGACACAACATTATAGGAAACTGAGTCTGGGAGGAACCTTAGAAACCATTCCTAGTTTGATTATCTAAGAGAAGGGAAAAAAAGTGCTGGGGTCCAAAGATGGAAAATAGTTTAATTTCTGTAGCAGGCACACGTGAAAATCTCTGCATTCCTACATAGGTAGTTCACTTTTTTTTTTTTTTTTTTTTTGAGACAGAGTCTCACTCTGTAGCCCAAGATGGAGTGCAGTGGCATGATCTTATCTCACTGCACACAACCTCTGCCTCCCAAGCTCAAGCAATTCTCGTGCCTCAGCCTTCCGAGTTGCTTGGACTACAGGTGTGCCACCACCCCTGGCTAATTTTTTTGTATTTTAGTAGAGATGGGGTTTCACCATGTTGCCCAGGGTGGTCTCGAACTCCTGAGCTCAGACAATCTGCCTGCCTCAGCCTTCCAAAGTGCTGAAATTACAGGCAATGGTTTCACTTTTAACCATTTGCGTAGCCCTATGCCAACCATTTTGTTTTCCTGCTATAACCCCATTGGAAATAAGGAAAGTTTCTACTATAAATATATTTAAAAGCAAAGCCATACAAGCCTTCAGACTCCCAAATATTCCAGCAACGTCAGCATAGCCAACACTGCATAATGTCCACTGCTATGCTCATTAAAGAAAGATTTGTGAGATGACTCGGGGCTGTATTTGTCCACTGCAAGTGTGTGACCAGCTTCATTTTCAGAAATGATCGTTCCCCAAGGTAGTTTGTGATCATTAGCGAAAAGCTGAGCCTCAAAGCAATTTCGATGTTTTGGGAAAGATGCTGTATGTCTTTCCATACTGGCTTGATGCATTAAGGTCAAACCAGTTGATTATTTGTGAAAATTGAACACTTGAACATGTTAACTGTTGACAAACCTTGACAGGTATCATGTCTGCCTTTATTAGATTAATTAAAGGCCACTGGAGGTGCTGGCATGGCGTGAAAAGCCTGGATTTGGTGATAGATAGATTTGGGACAGATCCTGACTCCTTACTTGGCTCTAAGGCCTTAGGCTAGTTTCTTAAACTCTCTGGATCACCATTTATTTGTGTGGGAAATGGGGGTAATAAAACCTACTTCATAGACTTTGTGAGAATTAAACAGAAAATGTCTGTGCTCAGGAAATGTGAGATCCCTCCCACCCCGCCGCATCCCCTCTAGAAAGATGAGGCGAGTGTTCATCTGTGGATGGGCATTCAGCGAGGGACTCTTGTACAGCGCCCCTTGCTAACTGCTGGGATGAATCAGCTCAAAGCCAAATTTAGGCTAATGTCAAATGAGAGGGGAGAACAATGAACGCATCATTCTTTATGCTTCTGTTTAGGCTTCTGATCTAAAGACCAATTGTTGAGTTATTTAAATAACAGTCTGCACCCTCTTTGGAGACGATGTGGAATGTGAAGTCAGAGCCCTGGCTGAGTTTCGGTTTAAACACACTATTTTTGATTTACTGACCTTTCTGCAGCCTTTCACCATCCTGAAGCAATCCGAGAGGGGAAGAATTGTGAGGTATCTCCCTGAGCACCAATGTGGGGTGAGGTACTGGCCCTGAGAGGACATTGAGAAGGCACATCCCGTGCAGGAGACCTCTGGCCCATCCTTCAGCTCTGGGGAAGTTCCCCAAGGGTGGGTGACTGTCTACCTTGGGAGTTCAAAGATGAATGATACCACTGCCAAATAGAAACTGAGAGAGTAGGGAGTCTGGAGTCTGAAGCCTGAACTAGAGCTAACGATGACAGCCAACATTCATTGAGCATTCACTCTGAGCTAAGCATGATGCTTGAAGCTTTTTTTTTTTGACATGGAGTCTCTGTTGCTCAGGCTGGAGTGCAGTGTCACAATCTGGGCTTACCGCAAACTCTGCTTCCCGGGTTTAAGCAATTCTCCTGCCTCAGCCTCCTGAGTAGCTGGGATTACAGGTGCACGCCATCATGCCCGGCTAATTTTTGTATTTTTAGTAGAGACGAGGTTTCGCCATGTTGGTCAGGCTGGTCTTAAACTCCTGACCTCAGGTGATCCACCCGCCTTGGCCTCCCAAAGTGCTGGGATTATAGGCGTGAGCCACTGCGCCTGGCCAATGCTTGAAGCTTTAAACCCTGTATTGCATCCAAGCTTCCTATCAGCCCTATGAGGTAGATATGATTACTGTCAAAGCTGAAAATACTGAGAAGTTACACTTGTTGCCCAAAGGCCACATGGCTGTCACCGAGCAGAGTGGGAGCTATGTACGAGTGACGCCCACACTCTTACCTGCTGGTCACACAGTTTCCCCAAACACATTGATTCCTTCAGCGCTCCCACAAGAGAATTCCAGCAGCCACGCCTGCACCTCATCCCATCTTAGGGCAAAACTCCCCTTCTGCTTGGAAAAGACACATGATAGGCAGGGGCCTATGCTTTCCACCAGGGGCCTTTTGTCTGCACGTTGGGACTCCAGAGGTCATGTGGGCCTGGGGTTTAACCTTGCAATGCCGACACATGCACGCATGCACACAAATACAAAACCACAAGTGGAATTCCTAGTACCCTGCCCAGCCTGCCGGGGAGGGGCAGTGGCCTCTCTTTCTTCTTACCACCACTCCACCCCCAGCCCCCCCTACACCGGCATCCACTGATCTGCTCCCTGCTGGGCTGTTGGAGCTAAGGAGGGACAAGTTTGTCCCCCACCCACTTCCAGGGCTGTGTCCTTGGCTTCGATGACCTTACAAAGGCTCTCACCTAAAGGGCTATTTAGGTTTAGGTTTAAGGGGCAAGAAGAAAAGAAAAGAAGAATAGCTGCAGCCTAAAATAAGTATTATTGGCAACCAGGAGAGAAACTCGGGGCTCGTAGAACCAAATGAAGAATTTGTAAGCTTTCAGCCACCTGAAATTGTGGCGCTTTCCCCCACCCCATGCACTTAAGAGCTGACAGCCTGCATTGTTCTGCCACGACAAGGTACGCTGCAGCCCAGTGATAGGGCGAGAGCAGCAGGGGGACAAAGGCAGCACAGCCAAGGAGGGGCAGAGCGAGGGGTGAAACATAAAGACTGAGGGCTGGGGGGGTGCGACTCCTAATCAGGAGCCTGGCAAGAGACCCTGGGAACGGCAGCCCACTGACAGTGGAGACCAGGAGCTCCAGATGGCTTTTTGTCTCGATAAAATAAAAAATGTAATCTGACAGGCTCTGGGATGGGACTCAGGGAAACAAAAGTCTGCGGAGCGGGGAGCGGGAGTGGGCCGGGTTAAAGGTATCAGAGTCTAAGAAAGACAAAAAGAAGTGGCTGTCTCTTTGAGCAATTATGGGCTTTGCAAATGACATTTAATTCCAGAGGTGCACGCCAGGGACAAAGCCAGTTGTTTTCTGGTCTTGGCAGGGGTAGAGGAATTGGAAATACACTGGACATTTGGCCTCGGAAGAAAGGTGATAACTTTGCCAATTACCCACGGGTGTGGGCTCTTTGTGTCCACACTCTTCTCCCCACCCCAAGTCATTAGGGGATGATATAAAGATACAGGGCTTCCTGGTGCAATTTAATTGCTCATAGACCGAAAAGTGATGAGCTCCATCGAATTGCACAGACGTCCTGTAGGAGACCAGCTGCCGTATTAATGTGGCTTCTCAGAGGGGAACACACCCCCACCTGCTTCACCAGGAGCACACAGAAGCCCAGGGTAACAGTGGTCCCCCTGTGGCCTCTGATGGGGCTGTCGCTTTTTATTAAGTAATCTCTGCCTTTCAGATCACTGCATGTTTTCTTCCCAAAGGTCTTTGTTGCTGTGTAGGCCCAGCACACAGCAGGTTCCCAATTAATATTAAACAGCGGATGCTAGTGATGTCTCCACATGTCACCATAGGGGACAAATTGTCACCCAGGGGATGACCCCACACTAGGACTATGGTGTGGTCACTATGGCTGTATAGCACAAAACCTAAGGCATGATGGGTTAGGGGTTCTGAGGCAGGGAATTGGGGCAGGAGGGTTAGTGGATATTACAAAGAGCCTCTTAGACAAAAATTATAAAGCCAGAAGATGCATAGTTCTGGTGAGGATGTAGGGAAACAGGCACTCTCAGATAAGGGTAGAGGAGAAGGAGTAAAGGCTTTTCCAAAAACAATGTATCAATAGTGATTAAAATGTAAATGGCCAGGTGCAGTGGCTCTTGCCTGTAATCCCAGCACTTTGAAAGGCTGAGGTGGGTGGATTGCTTGAGCCCAGGAGTTCGAGGCCAGCCTGGGCAACATGGTGAAACCTTGTCTCTACAAAAAATAAAAAAATTAGCCAGGCATGGTGATGTGCACCTTTAGTCCCAGCTGCTTGGGAGGTTGAGGTGGGAGGATGGCTTGAACCTGGAAGGTGGAGGATGCAGTGAGCCAAGATCGCGCCACTGCACTCCAGCCTGGGAAACAGAGTGAGACTCTGTCTCAAAAAGAAAAAAATGTAAATGTACACACCCTATCACCCAGCAATCTCAGGAATCCACCCTACAGTAATAGTACAGCTGTATGCAAAGTTGTAGACATAAGGGTGTTCATGGCAACATGGTTCATAATAAAAAGAGAGAAACAACCTTAGCTATTCCTCATTAGGGAAATTGATGGTACCTACATAAGATAGAATACTCTACAGTATAAAAAACAATGAAGTGACTCTACACCTACTGATGTAGAAAGACTTTTAAGACAGCTTGTTAAGAGAAAAAGAACTAGTCAAAAAACAATTCATACAATATGATAATACTATGTAAAAAAAACCCACCTCAATATCTAAATGTGGGTGCATGAGCAAATCTGTAGACAGAAATACACAGGCAGTGGCTACCTTTGGAAGGTTTAGGTAAAAGAGATGGTAGGAAGAGGCTTGCGAAGGAGCTCTTTACCATTTTACTTGTAAATTTTTATAATGAAAATGTCAGCTGGGTGCAGTGGCTCACACCTGTAATCCCAGCACTTCGAGAGGCTGAGACAGATGGATCACTTGAGGTCAGGAGGTCGAGACCAGCCTGGCCAACATGGTAAAACTCCATCTCTACTAAAAATACAAAAATTAGTCCAGCGTGGTGGCGTGTACCTGTAATCCCAGCTACTCGGGTGGCTGAGGCAGGAGAATTGCCTGAAACGGAGAGGTGGAGGTTGCAGTGAGCCGAGATCGCACCACTGCACTCCAGCCTGGGCAACAAGAGAGGCAGACAGACAGACAGAGCATGTGCATGATTCATAATTTAAAAATTAAAATACACATTCAACAAACATCAAAGTGTTTTAAGCATGAACTTTGAAGTCTGATCAGGCCATGAGTCCTGGCTTCATCTCTCTCTTGATTATGATTTCAGGCAAAGTCCTCTGAGCTTGTGTTTCATGGCAGCATGGTTTGTAATAGACCTTTGTTGTGTGTCTCTGAGCTTTGGTTTCCCCAACTGTAGGCCAGAGGTAGTAATTGTTGGTTTGTTTGTTTGTTTGTTTGTTTGTTTTGAGACGGAGTCTAGCTTTGTCACCCAGGCTGGGTGCAGTGGTGCAATCTCGGCTCACTGCAAGCTCCACCTCCCGGGTTCACGCCATTCTCCTGCCTCAGCCTCCTGAGTAGCAGGGACTACAGGTGCCCATCACCAAGCCCAGCTAATTTTTTTTTTAATTTTTAGTAAAGACGGGGTTTCACCGTGTTAGCCAGGATGGTCTCGGTCTCCTGACCTCATGATCTGCCCGCCTCGGCCTCCCAAAGCGCTGGGATTACAGGCATGAGCCACCGCATCCAGCCGGCCAGAGGTAGTAATAGTATTTACCCCACAGGGTTGTTGAAAGATTTAGATGAGATATGCATAGAAAAGCTCAGTGCCTGATATACCCTCAGTGCTCAATAAATAGCACCAGTTGATGTATTATAGACCGAGTGACTCTAAGTGTCTCTCAGGAGTGGGAAAGGAAGGAGAGAAAGCAAGAGAGGACCCCAAATTACCCAATGAGCAAACATCTCAAAAACATCCAAGGTCCTGGGATGATCTGTAAACTAAGGACACAAAGGAACTTGCTGACTAGTGTAACTTCCTCTTTGTCTCTTGGCCCAACAGGTCTTGGTGGATTCTCATTACCTCCCTGCCTTGTGAATTCAGATAACAGAGACAGAAGTTTGAATTCTGGGCCCGCAGACCAATGTCAGATGAGGGGTCCCATCACCCTTAAGTAATGGTGAAAGCACAGGATGCATCTTTTTCCAAAAGCTGTCCCCCTGGTTGGGGCTTCTAGGGCCCTCGGCCATCAAGGGGATTTGCTCTCATTCAGAATGACTTCCTGTCCCCAAAAGAATGTTTGTTAGGTTAGAAAAGTGATCACCAGGGCTGTCAACTGAGAAGGCAGAAGGGGTTGACTCACATCGTTTGTGCTTATTAAATACATGTTAAAGGATTTAGTGAAAACTAGAAAAAGAGAAAGAAAAGAGATTCACCCCTAAGAAAGCCGGGTGTGTCCCTGGCTGTCCTCTCAGAAGGGCTGCTCAGAGTGAGCTGGAAGAGATGTGCATGGCAGCCCTTTGGGTATCTATTTTATTCTGAGGAAACTGAACCCAGAAAAGGTGAGAGTTCTTCTAGAGATGCCCAGCAAGTGAGTGGCCCAGGCAGAATCTGATTTTGAGTTTCTAGATCAGTGCTGTCCAAGAGACATATAAAAAGAACCATATATGTGATTTAAACTCATGGCATAGCCATATTAAAAAAGAAAATGAGACAGGTAAAATAAATTGTAACATTATATTTATTTAATATATCTAAAATACTATTTAACATATAATCTATATTTAAAAATATAGGCTGGGTACTGTGGCTCATGCTTGAGGCTGGGAGTTCAAGACCAGCCTGGGCAACATAGCGAGATCTTGTCTCTTAAAAAGAATTTTTTTTTTTAATTAGTCAGTGTGGAAAAAAAAAAAAGAAAAAAAGAAACAAAAATGTAAAAAAAATAAAATAAAATTAGCCAATGTGGTGGTGTGCTCCTATAGTCCCAGCTACTTTGCAGGCTAAGGCTGAAGGATCAGTTGAGCCCAGAAGTTTGAGGTTACAGTGAGCTACGATGGCACCCACTGCACTAGAGCCTGGGCAACCAAGTGAGATGCTATTGAGAGAGAGAGAGAGAGAGATTTTCCATCTTTGTGTTTTGTAATAAGTCTTCAAAACTCTGCTGTGTGTTTCATTCTTCCAGCACATCTCAACAAGAACCAGGCACATTGCAAGTGCTCGCTAGCTAACAGCTAGTGCTGCAGCTCTAGGCTCCTAGCCAAGTCAGTTTCCTTCAGATGTCTGGCTGCAATGCCAGGGTGCATGTGTGTTGGGGCCAGGTTGGGTGGGTGCAAACTGGGAGGCACAGGAAAGAAATTCAAGATTTGGTAGGTACAAGGCACACTTGTAAAGACAGCTAGCAGCAGGGGGCCAGGCTGGGTACTGGGTGGGATAGGACAGAACTGAGCTTTAGAAATTGATGGGAATGAGTCAACCAAGAGCTGCGGCCACAGCCAGGACAGAAAAAACTCAGGAGGGGTGGGGCAGGAGAAACAATTCCATGAGGGTTGAGGCTGTGTGAGCCCCAGAGAAGGCCTGGCCACCTCACTGGGCAGGGGCAGCCCCCAAACTCTAACAAGGAGATTCTTCTTCAGCCAGAGGACCCAGCTCTGTGAGTCCAGGGAGCTTTGCCAAGAAGGACACTGCTGTGTTTGCTGCTCTTCCTGTTTCTAGGCACCACCCTACAGCATGAGTCTTTCTTTACCCCAACCCAAAGCAAACAGTGCAAGCTTGAGACAGCAATGCAAACTGTAATGACATTTAGGAGATGACCACCTCGTCACGACTGGGCATGAGTGAGCCTTGGTACAAACCTCTGCCAGGCACTTACTAGCATGTGACTTAGGGAAAGTTACTCTCTGAGCTTCAGTTTCTCAGCTACAAAATGGAGGAGCTAATGGTGCCAACCTCACAGGGTGACTGGGTGTGTTGGGGGAAACAGCGCTCCACACAGTGGAGGGCTCGATGTGCACTTGTGCCGCTACACACGGGCAGTCCACAGTTTCCTGCACATCTCATCTGATGCTGGAGCAGGAGGCAGCTTTTCCACTCATCTCACTGAGAAACAGAAAGAAGGGAGGCCTAGTGCTTTGCCAGGGCCCCACAGCTACAACCCAGCTTCAGGGTTCCCACTCTAGGGCTTGTTCCATGACTAGGTTGAAGACATTTCTGATAAGTTTGAAAGGTGGGATTCTTTTTACTTTCTCTTTTCTTCTCTCTCTCTCTCTCTCTCTCTCTGTGTGTGTGTGTGTGTGTGTGTGTGTGTGTGTGTGTGTGTGTGTGTGTGTTTTGTTTTGGCTTTTGTCGTTGCTGTTTGTTTGTGCTTCTAACCAAGAGGTAAGGCAGAACTTTAAGAAGCTGATGTCTTCCCATCACTTCTGTTGGTCCAAGTCATCCTCCTGAAAACCTAGGTGTGGGCTGAGCAGCTCAAAAGCCAAGATAGTAGAGAAAGCACAGAGTGGTGAGGGTCAGATGTGTGAGGGGAGAGGGTCCACTTGATGGAAAGAAGGGAAAGAGAGGCTGTGGGTGGGGAGGTTTGCCAGATGCCTGGCTGGGCTGACCCACCCCAGGTTCGGGAGGCCTAGAGAGCAGCTGCATCTTTTGAGGACTGTATAAGGGGTCAGAAGCCCCACCTCTTCCTACCACCCTTGTACAGAGGATAGCAGGGTTCTCATTTCTACAGCGCCCCCCACCACCGGTGGGGCCGGGATGCAAGCATTATCTCACCTCTTACTCTGTGTCCTGGAAGCAACCTGGGAAGTCATCTTGTCCAAACATTTTGTTTTGCAGGAGATGAAACTGAGGCAGAAAGCGGCTGAGAAATATTCTCAAAGTCACACAGCTAGAGTGGCTGAGCTTGGTTTTATGCAACTGATTGGAGAAGGTAGTGGACAGAGGAGAAGAAAGGAAGAGACAGGGCCCCAGGGCAAGAAAGAAAGGGATTGACAGGGAACGCTTCTGCAGGGAAGGGACTTCGGGGACTGCTCAGCATGTCCGCACAGGAAAAGAGGCCCAAGCCCTTGTTCGGTTCATTCCAAAAAGTGGATTGACATCAAGATGAATGGCCAATTAGGGAAGATTGCAGAGACAATTTACAGAGCAAGATCGCTCATATTCTGGGGTTAGATCAGTTGGGGGAGACTCCAAAGGCCCGTCTTCAGTAAAAATAATCTGATGATCGCTAATTCTATAGCCATTAGCTTTGGAGAGACTGGTGTGAGATGGTGTAAAGTGTTAAAATGACTCTCTTCCTTTGGGGGAGAACTTACAGCCTCAATTCAGCTGGGGTTGCAGTCCATGGGACTTAATTGAAAGAGAGAACATCAGTCCCAGGCATCACAACAGAGAAGCCCAGGAGACCCAAAGAATCAGCAATCTGTTTCTCCAGGACTTGAAGGACAGGGTAGACAACGGTCTTTGGAGGAAGTTTAAAGCTTTCAGGCGTTGAGGTGGACCAGACGGCCTCTAAGGGTTTCTCCCTACCAGAAGAGTATTTGTTTGTATGGTTCAGTTACTAAATGGACACCATGGGCTATCCATTCTTCTTGTTCAAGCATCACAGAACCAAAGCCATGACCTGCCAGTCTAGAGCTGGCTTTCAGCTTGGAGCTTGCTTGAGCACAGGGGAAGGAGAGTGGGGTGGGGAATGGGATTCCACAACCTCTTCCCAGCTTCCCAGCTCTGATGTCCTCTCTCTCACCTGAGGTGTGAGGGGGTAATGGCTCTGAGCAACCCTCACAGCCGTACAGCGAGAGGATTAATTAATGTGGCTAACATGCTCGGAGATCCCTAAACGAGGACGTTAGCCAAGGGCCAACATTATTAGAGGGATGATGGCTATTAGGATTACGCTATTGTTATGATGTTTGCTCTCTCAACCCTTAAATCACACTCTATCTCGCCATCACTTGCATTTTATGTAATTATAGTTTATATAGGTAACAAATGGATATTTCTGCAAGCCTGAGAGAGAGCCTTCTGCATACATTAATTTGCTTGATTAGTTCTCTATTTAGTATGCTTTGTTCCCCCAAACCCCCCTTTCCTGCCCAGCTTCAACAGAAAATTAATGAGTTTTAACACCTTGTAAAAGTGGGTTGTGCTGTGGGAATACCTTGAGTGTACTTTGGGTTTTAAATCCACACATTCAGAGGCTTCCTAAAGGTTATGCAAAGGTTAACAAACAATTAATATGTTGAATCAGTGTGCTAAACCTGTTTACCCAATCTTTGCAATCTAAAGGCCATTAGCCACCAGCCTCAACACTTACATTGATCTCTCTCTTCCCTAACCCACCCCCACTCTGTTCTCTGAATAATCTGAGTGAAAAGCAAGAAAAAATTCTGAACCGAGAGCAGTAAATACCTCTGGAAAGTTTGGGGTTTCTTGCTACTTAAGCCTCAAAGCTTTGGGAATCGTAATAGACTTGATCAAGTGAGTCAAAAATTTTGAGAAGACAATGAAAGATGGGAAGCATTTCCACCTTTTTAACAATGAGCAAAATGTGAGTTAGTCTTGTACATGGATCCCATCTTGAGTTCATGGCTCTTGTGCTGATTCTCTCCCTTGTTTATAGGACAAAGGGGATGGAGAAGTGGTGGGAGATAATTCTCATCTTAGTGGACTAATTGGAAAGAGGCTTTCTACTACTCTCTAAGGAGAAAATTCAGCAGAGCTATTGGGGCCAGAATGTTTCTTTCCTTAAGAGAAAGAAGAGGGTAAGGAAATAGCCAAATGTAATCCAGGTGGTAAGATTGCCCCCAGGGGTCTCCTAGTCCTTCAAAGAACTTCATTGCTCTCCCTCATTTTAGGATGCTTTTGTTCATGATGATAATGATGATCATGACTATAATGAAGACCACGACCTTGATGAGATTGTCAAGATTTATCATCAGAGTCCAGTGGGCATGAGGAAAGCAACATGCAGCAGTCCTTCCCAGCCTGGCCCCTTAAGAGGAGCTTTCCTGCCCATGTGATCCACCTCTATCCTTGGCTCAACAGAAACAATGTCCCATGTTGACTGAGACCCCGTCTCCTTAGCCTGTTCCCAGACTTGCCAATCACCTTGTCTCCCTACCTATGACCCCTTTTGTGATGCTCATTCTTGCACACAGACTGCCAGCTTTGGCTGGTGAGGCGATTCCTTAGACATGATCTGACATTGGCTCTGGGACTCAACTCATAAGCCTTGCTCAGGTCTTCTCCCTAGTGTCGGAGGCAACTCCTATGGAGAACTTCAAAGGTGGCATCATTTTCCTCTTCAAAGTAAATATTAGCAAGGACTAAGAGCTAACTCTCTGTCTGCTCTCGGTTTTATTGGTAGGTGGGGCCCAAAAATTGTAACAACTAGAAAAGCACAGTCACTGACCAACCAGAATGGACACCTGATGGAAACAACCAGAATAGCTGTGCCCTTGCATGCCAATCAAATGTCTGCCCTTGTTGTCTGGATATCAATGGGAAGGCATTGTTTTGGGTTCTATCAAAGTGCACTGCTCATGAATTTTCTTGATTACATTTGGCTTTTGCATTGTTTGTGAATTAAGCTTTGTTTAATTTTACTTCCACTTACAATACATTGGTATGTGCAAATACCTTTGTTTCTAAAACTTCATGGATGTGAATATTAATGGTGATAATGAAGACATGTGTCAGGCAGTGTCCTAGGAGTTTTATGTGAATTATCTCATTCTGATTCTTTAGCTGAGGTACCTACAATTACTACTCCCATTTCATAGATGAGGAAAAGCAAGATTAAAGAGGCTGTGGAGTTTGATCAAGGTCACAAAACTGAAAAGTGATGGAACTAGCTCTGTTTGATGCCAAGACGCATGTTCTCCTGCAAGAGAAAACATTCTACTTAACAAGATTTAACACACTGCCTTTTATCCCAGAGCAAATCAGATGAGTCATGTAACCCCACTGGCCTTTTTTCTGTACCTGGAAATGAGGGTATTTGAAGTATAACTTATATTAACAGATACAAAGGTAGAAAAATCATAGCTATCCAACAATCAGAAATTGAAAAAAAAAATGACAGTATACCTGCTTCATTGTACATTATCAGTCATTAAAAGTAAATTTCACAAAGAGTTTAACATTCAAGCATGTTAATAATATCAAAATAATTGAATGAAGCAGGATATAAAAGTACATATTAGGCATTTTATTATTACAACTACTTAAACCATATTCAGAATGCTAAAGTGTTTATAGGTGAAGGGTACTGATGTTCATTGCTTTGAAATGCACTAAAAATAAGATAATTGTAGAATCTAAGTAGTGGGTATGGAATGTTCACTTTATGTGTTTGAAAATTTTCAGAATAAAATGTTGAAAAATACGTGTAGAAAAAGAAGAGAGCGAAAGGAAAAAGCTTACGGATGTTAAGAACAGTCATCTTTGGCCAGGCATGGTGGTTCACGCCTGTAATCTCAGCACTTCGGGAGGCTGAGGCAGGTGGATCGCCTGAAGTCAGGAGTTCGAGACCAGCCTGGCCAACATAGTGAAAACCCGTCTCTACTAAAAATACAAAAAAAAAAAATTAGCCGGGCACGGTCGCACACGCCTGTAGTCCCAGCTACTCTGCAGGCTGAGGCAGGAGAATCACTTGAACCCAGGAAGCAGAGGTTGCAGTGAGCCAAGATTGTGCCACTGCACTCCAGCCTGGGTGGCAGAGTGGACTTCATCTCAAAAGAAAAAAAAAAAAAACAAAAAAGAGCAGTCATCTTTATGTGATGGGATTATGAGTGATTATTTTTCCTCTTTTTAATCTTCTACTGTTTCAGTTACCTATTGTTATATCAAACCATCCCAACACATAGAGTCTTAAAACTACATCCATTGATTATTTCTTATACTCTGTTTGTGAGTTGGTGACTTAAAACAACAGAACTATTTATTATTTCTCCTGATTCCATTTGCTAGCAGGGAGGTTCCTCAGCAGGTTTTGTTTGGGCTCAGGCAGTTGCTTTCAGCTGGAGAGTCAACTGGGGTGGGAGATCCAAGTCAACCTCCCTTACGCCGTTGGTAGTTGGTGCAGAATGATGGTGGGCCTTTCTCTCCATGTGGTCTTTCATCCCAGGCTTCTTCATGGATGTCTGTCTCAGGGCAATGTTCCTAGAGGAGAGCAAAGGTGGAAGCAGCAATGACTCATAAGCCCTAGCCTCAGAAGTTGCCTAGCTTTGCTTTCTGCCCCTTTCTATGTGGACAAAGCTGGTCTCAAAGCCAATGAAATTGCAAGGAGTAGACAAGCAGATGTCTCCTCTGGATGGGAGGAGTTGCAAAGCTGTATTGCAAAGGGTCATAATCCTGGATTGAAATGAATCTGGAGCCATAAAAAACCTACTACAACTACTGTGCTAGATGTTAAAATGGGATTCTTGTCTCAGTATTACTGAGACAAGACATTATTTCTACTGAAAGTAGAAAATAATCAGTGCAGAGTAAAGCAGGATGCTGGGCCAGCATGGCAGGGTCTCCAGTTCAGTCAGCACTCGAACATCATTGATTGTTTTAAGAGAAGGCTGTGAATGCATGAATCAGGATGAAGAGATTGAGAGTAAAGATTTCTTTAAAGAGGGAGAGAGTTAGTTGTTGAATACAAAGGCAGGGGCACTTAGAACCACTCAAAGAATTTGCTCTATGCCCCTAGAATTTGAAGGATGCAGGGATGCAACCTGACTCATGCTCCAAAATCAAAGACAGAGGGCCAGCTGGGATGGCCTGCATGGATGGGCAGCCAAGAGGCAGGGCAGGGGTGGGAAGCACTGCACTTGTTAGGTTTGGTGGTGCGAGGATACAGGTGCGCTTCCCGTGGACCAGACGTGGACTTCCCCTGAGAAAAATGCCTGCTTATAGGTCAGATATGGATCCCCTAGAAGCGAGTGCTCCCTGCTGGAGGAGTGAGGGGACCACAACAGAGGAGCTGACTGCTGTAAATTAGCGCTCGTATGGCGTCAGCTGGAGGAAGCACCGTCCAAGAAAATCCTCAGCCAGTGGGAAGATGGTGTCTCCAAAGAACCCTAAAGAGCACACACAGGAGAAACACACCCTCAGGATACCAGGTTACAACTGTTCCAGTCAACCAAGACTTTGCTTGCCCCCTAAGCCTCTCCCCCATCTTCCTCCCACACTGGCCCAGGCGGCAGAAGCCGACTACCGAGAGGGGGCGCGAGGGAGAAAACAGAGAAGAGGCAACTGCATACATGCCTGTGCCCACAGGCCAAGCTCAGCAAGGGGAGAAGTTATAAACTGCATGAGAGTTTGATAAGAGACTGGGACTTGACATTTTATTACCTGAAGGAGCAAGACTCTTAATTAATACCTGGGAGTATCCAAAAAGCAAGAGAAAGAAAAAATGAATCCACAGAGCCAGTGTGCAGGGCAAGTCGGGGGAAGAGTAGAGTTGCTTTCTGTCTGCACCCCACCAAGCCAGCCCAACTCATTCATTTACATGGTTACTTTATATTTTCCATTTTTTATATTAAACTGGCATGACTTATGGAGAGAATGAAAAATAAACTCTGTTTTTAAAAGGGAAGAAAAGAGCTTTGCACTCTACATTTCAGAGTTTTAAGATTGATGAGAAGGCGTCCTGACAAGAGTCTGGGTTGACCAGGAGAGGAAGGAAATGAGGCATACGCTTGGGAATTGGGAAGTAGGTTTCTTCAAGGTTTCGTGTCTAAATAAGTCTACAGACTTCAGCAAAAACAAGTTAAATAGCAAGCTCCGAAGTACATTAGCCACCCTGAACAATGTGATCCAGGTACGTTGCCCCAGAAAACATAGTCTGGCAATTTTAGACTGGCATAGCTGGCAATTTTAGAATATGAAAGGCTTCTTCTAGCATAAACACTTTCTTTCTTGCAAATTCCTGAGAAATGAACATCAACCTGCTCTCAGGTTACACAAGGGAGAGACCTCAGGGAGAGAATTGTTTACAGCCTGGGTGAGCTCTTTACAGACACCTCAAGAGAGTCTAGATCTTCTGAGTTCAAGTCAGGGTCTCTGAGGCCATGTTTCATATCTAAGGAAAAAAATAGTTTCATTGTTTTAAAGAAATGCCAAGCTGAAGATATGAGGGGAAAAAAATGGATAAGCTACACCATGCCCTTTGAATCATTTGGGTGCTTTATGCATAGATTTTTATCCTTAAAAATAGAGAGGGGAATTAGGTTATGTTTGGAAGGGCTGAACCATCAGATCTGGATTGCCCAGTGGCCAGCCCCGGGTGATGTCTGCCTATTGATTGTAGAGACACTGGGAAAAAGATGTGAAGACTGATCCAAAGTTACCAGCTCTGGAGAGGTTGCCAGTGCCTGATAATTGGCACACATGGAACGCAAGTCCATCTGAGAAGAGCAGGCTGGGTTCGAGCTGATTGGGGCTCCCTGGATGGAAACACCCCACCTCACCCCGACCTGTGAAAGAGACACCCACCTTGCTGCTCATTGCAAAGGGTGGTCTGTGCTTTGTGGAACTTCATGCCCCTCCTGAGCCCAGTGCTCAATTCAGGAGGCCTCATTCGCCCGCTAGATGCTGATGGTTGAATGTGGTCTCCTTCCATCCTGGATTGCACTCTCAATTTGCAAGGATAAAGAAGGGAGACTTTCTGCAAAGATGATGCTCCCATTCATGATAACGGGCAACATGCATTTCAGCTTCCTGCAGCCCAGGTTGGTGCCAGGGTGGAGGTGGGAGCTGATCATTTGCAAGGAGACGCGGAGAGATGTCGCCACACCTTCACTGAGAAGCACGTCTGCTGCCAGAGCCCGCTTGTACTGATAGTGGAACATGGTCAGCTCTCTGGCTGTGATGTCCCCACCAGCAGGAGGACATCCAGGCCCCTGATGGATGGGGTGGCTCTCTTATTTATCAAGCCCTCATCAGAGTCAGCTACCTACGAGCACCTCAGCCTCTCCTGTTCCTCCTTCCACTAGTTCTTCGTGGTCTTGAACACTGCTTGTCCCCCAAGATGGCTCTCCCTTCTTCCTGAGCACATGGTGAAACTACATTTCCCAACTTCCCTTGCAGTTAGGTGGGGGCCATATAACTAAGATGTCTTCAAACAAATGTGAGCGGAAATGAGGGGTGCCACTGCCAAGCCTGAGCCTTCTCTACGTTCTCTCCCTTTCCCAGTGGCTGGAACCACAGCAGCTGAGCCTCAACCTATAGACAAAACCAAGGCCTGATGGAAGGAACTTGAGCGCCTCCAGGACTCTGTGGAACACTCACCTCAAACTGCTACACAACAAAGAAGTAAACTCTGTCTTACATAAGCTACTCAACTACTATCGGGTCTATTGGTTACAGCAGCCAAGCCTGACTTCTTACCAATACCCCCACTGCCTCCCGACTAAGAAGGCAGCAGTTCTCACCCCAGGGAGGTAGGGCAAGAGAAAGGTTTCTTAGAGGCAGAAACCACAATATAGAGAAGCATTCTGTCTGAGGCATCACCTAGGTGAGACCAGAGGCCAAGAAGACAAACCCCAAACCGTTCTGATTTCTCCTCCTTTCTTAATTATAATCCCATTTGTAAGCCAAACCCTTCATTCTGTCTCTCTTAATGGCTAGTTTCTATTCTGGTCCTTTTTCAACCCTATTCTCTTTTGCAATATTCAGGAGCTCAGGCAATGAAGGGGTAAGGCTGTTCCCTTAGACCGCCAGTCCCTTCTCTAT
Organism: Gorilla gorilla gorilla; assembly: GCF_029281585.2. NCBI lineage: Eukaryota > Metazoa > Chordata > Mammalia > Primates > Hominidae > Gorilla > Gorilla gorilla. The sequence goes on along the minus strand of NC_073228.2, from coordinate 34,282,273 downwards.
CTTTTTAAATATTTCAGTTGCTCCCAATCCTTATTTTTGCATTTCGATTTCCTGTGGTACAGTAAATTTATCTTGGTCACTCAATCAAGTTCTACCTGGCTCTCTCCCCTCTTATCTCTCCTGCTCCGGGCTGACTGAAAATACCTACATTATCTTTGCAGCCAATATGCCGACTGGAAAAAAAATCTACAGATTGTCGTGATAGGGAGTCATCTGAGGGAAAACTTGGAAATGCTGGACTTGTCAGGACAAGGATGAAGTGTGAAACCTCAGTCAGTGACTTTCTTTCAAGGTTAACCGCATGGTGCAGGCCTCTTCCAGAGGCATTTATAAGGACTCTCCTCCTCTTTGTTTCAGTTCAGAAAGAGACCTTCCTCCATATCTTTGTCCTCCCACAGAATAGGTTTACTCCTCACCACACCCCCTCACCTGGCCGTGGATCGCCTTGACCCATGAGTCCCTGAGCCCCAGGCTTCCCACTTGTGACACCAATGTGCCATTTGCAAATTACTGCAAATATCAGTAGAGAGCTCCCAGCAGAACCCTACAACCTAAGTTTGAGAGAAAAGTTCTATCTTTGCTGCCTGGAATCCTGAGGCTCTCGAATCAGAGAATCTCTCCTTTGACTACGTTGTTCCCCCTCCTGGAGATCAGAACGTGGGGAGGATGGCAGGTGAAAATCTGTTCTTTTTAAAGAGGATTGCTGGATCCGGAACCAAATCTCAGTGGTAGGCCTTACTGAATGACCCTAAGCCCCCTCAGCTTTGGCGACGGATGGACTTTGCATGCGACTCACTCCCTGGGAAAGTGCGTGGATATTGGGCCGCCAGCTGGCTTCATTTCCACCAAACCATAGCCTGTTGATGAGTAGCCTCATCACTCGGGCACTGGCCAGTGGGAAGGAGGGAGAGTGCAGGTCCTTGTCACGCAGGCTGACTGATGGTCGGTCGACCCACATAGATCCAGGCCATAAACAACAGTTACTTGTTTGAGGTCCACATTGTATTGTCTTATCTGTTCAGAAGCCACAGATAATTTGGGGTCCCTCTCCTCAAAGGACACAAGGCCTTCAGCCTCAGCTCTTGGCTACATGTGGCCACCCCTCTCAAAGTTGGTAAGAAAAACCCTTCCCTCCTGCCTTAGAGTTTTTTCTTCTCCTTTCAGCCCTCTTACTCCCCTCCCTTTGGGTTCCACTTCTGTTCACTCCTTAGGACATATCTCAGTCATTTTGTCCCATTGCATTTGATGACTCTGGACTTAGGGATGGGGAATGAGATATGCGTTTGGATCCTGCCAGATGGATTCCTCTTTGCAAATTTCTTGTGTGTTATAAGAGCAGCTCTGGTTGCTTCTTCGAGGTTTTAACACTTAGGAATTACATTTATCTTCCTGTAAGAGAGATCTGATCGATGTGGCCTAAACAGGATAGAGATTTATATTCTCTCTTGTGTTATAGAAAAAAAAGAAAGAGTCCGGAATAAGGCAGCCCAGAGCTGATCTGAGAGCTCCCAGGATCCTTTTTGCCTCTGTTCCACCATCCTCAGCACGTGGCTTCCATCCACACCATGGCTTCACAGTGGCTGCTGGAGCTCCAGTCATCATGTTTATATTCCAAGCAGGAGAAAAGAGAAACAGCCAAAGAGTTTCCACTTAATTGACTACATCTAATGGCAAAGGAGACTGGAAACTAGTTTATCACCTGGGCATGTTGTCCAAGGTCCTGACACTAAGGAAGAAGAGAATAATGGATATTGGGAAGGCAACTGAGAGTGTTTGCCACAGAGGCAATCAGAGTGGTGGGGAGGAGTGGAAACACTGGGCCCAGATGCCATCCTTTGCTCCACTAATCACCAGGCGGGAGAGTTTGGATGAGTTACTTAATTTCTCTGTTCTTCTACGTCCTCATATTTATACTTGCAGTAACCACAGTACTGACCTCACTGTCAGCAATATTATTATTGTTTGATTATTAGATGGATTATATAGGAAGCTACAGTGTTCCAGTGCATGGTAAGTGCTTGGTAAATGCTAGTTTTTGTCATTCCTCTGCCTACAGTGGCATTATTGACGCCCTCAACTGTTACCCTGCCTGGTACACACCCTTGCCCAAAGGCAGAATTGCATTTGGGCTCAGCTAAGGGAGTAGGGAAGAAAGGTTACAGTGCATCTCTTTAATTTCCCACTCCCAGGGCCCAAAGGACTCAAGTCACTTTGGAATGTCCCTTCCTTGTCCTCTCCCTTTTCCCACTAGAAGGACAAGGAGCAGAGAACACAGAGAAGGTGATGCAGAATGATGTCTCCATGTCCTTTCTATCCATCTCAAGCCCCAAGTTCGTATTGAAAATGCCAGGCCGGGTGTGATGGCTCAAACCCGTAATCTCAGCTGAGGTGGGAGGATTGCTTGGGCCCAGGAGTTTGAGACCAGCCTGGGCAATATAGTGAGACCCCATCTCTTAAAACAAAAAAAAAAAGAAAGAAACATGCCAGCCCTCTTACTGTAGTCATTGCCAAGGATAACTGTGCATAACCCTGGTCCAGGGGCTTGGGGAATCCACTTGGCCCTTGCCCCAAGGAATTTACAGTCTAGAACAGGGATCGGCAAACTAGAGCCTGCTGGCAAAATCTAGCCTGACAGCTATTTTTGTAGATAAAGTTTTAGTGGAAAATGGTCACATTCAACTGTTTATATATTGTCTATGGCTGCTGTTACATTACAACAGCAGAGTTTTGTACTGCAGTAGACATGGCCCACAAAGCCAAAATTCTTACTCTCTGGCTCTTCACAAAGAAAGTCTGCCAATTTCTGTTCTAGAAGGAGAAAAAGAACACACGTTTAAAAATATCAACAGGGGAACATAATCAAACAGTAGATTGGATGACGTATGTAAAGGTAAAGTGAAGAGCCTGGAAGAACTGAAAGCAACAGCTAGCAGCGGGTATGTACAGAGAGAAGAGGAGTGGAACAGAATGAGGATATGGGCAAAGCTAACCTTGGCCTGATCTGTTATGCTTTGTTTTATAAGGATAGTAGACTTAGGTAGTTAAAAACTAATTTTTAAAAGAGTATATTGATTGCTGGAAAGACTGTGACATGTTTAACACTCTTATAGATTCCTAATAAAGTATAAATTAATATAACCCTTTTGGAAAGTAATTTGGAAAAATGTATCGAGAGCCTTAAACATGTTCCTACTCCTGGCCTCATAATTTCACTTCTGGGAATCCATCCTAAGGTTATAAACTAAAATGTCAAAAATCTTTATGCACAAATATATCAATTGTGATATGACTGCTAGTAGCAAAAAGCTAGAACCACTTAGATGGTTAGTTACATAGAAGTTAAATAAATTATGAGGCCATGTGCAGTGGCTCATGCCTATAATCCCAGCACTTTTGGAGGCCAAAGCGGGTGGATTGCTTAAGACCAGGAGTTCGAGACCAGCCTGGCCAACATGGCAAAACTCCATCTCTACAAAAAAAAAAAAAAAAAAATCAACCGGGCATCAGCCGGGCATGGTAGCACATGCCTGTAAGTCCCAGTTACTCAGGAGGCTGAGATAGGAGGATGATTGAGCCCAGGAGGTGGAGATTGTAATGAGCTGAGTTTGCACCACTGCACTCCAGCATGGGCTACTCAGGAGGCTGAGGTGGGAGGATGATTGAGCCCAGGAGGTGGAGATTGTAGTGAGCCGAGTTTGCCCCACTGCACTCCAGCATGGGCAACAGAGTGAGACCCTATCTCAAAAAATGAAATAAAATAAAAACAAATTATGATACTTCCATATGATATATAGTGACTAAAATGGTGTTCACAAAGAATTTATAAATAATTTGGGGAAATGCTAAGTGAATAAATAGGATACAAAATCATATGTAGTTTCATCAGAGTTGTATTAAAAAGAAATATTACAACCAGAGGATACCCAAATGTCACAAGAGTTATCTTCAGAGGAGTGTATGATTTATGTTTTTCCTTGTTATTATATTCATATATATTTTTTGTTCTAGAACATCTTGGTTTTATTTTCATGAGGGGGAACCTGCATATCATCTTGAATTCTAGGGGTTTTCAAAGAGTGCTGTCATGAACTGAACGTTCCTATGTTGAAATCCTAACCTCCAGTGTGATGGTAGCAGGAGGTGGGGCATTTGGGAGGTGCTGAGGTCATGAGGGTAGAGCTCTCATGAATGGGATTAGTGCCCTTAGAAAAGAGGCCCCAGAGAGTTGCATCATCTTTCCTCCACATGAGGACTCAGTGAGAACATAGCCATCTCTCAACCAGGAAGCAGACCTTCATGAGACACCAAATCTGCCAGGGCCTTGATCTTGAACTTCCCGGCCTCCAGAACTGTGAGAAATAAATTTCTGTTGTTTATAAACCACCCAATCTAAGGTATAGCAGCCCAAACAGACTAAGACAGGTGCCAAGTTGATCAGAGATTCCGTGAAAACAGAAAAGAGAAGGTGGGTGTTAATCACCTCATTTCTATAGGGTCAGGAAAGCAAATAGAGGGAAAGGAGAGATTTACACTCCATTCCACCAAACTGACAGGCCAGAAGCATGCTCTGTGGACACAGCCCCACCACGTGCTCCTTCACCGTGCTCCATCCTCCACTGCTGAGAGCCTGGTGGGTAGGGGCTTAAAGGGCCAGCCTCTCCCCACTCCACAGAGTGAGGTTTCAGCTTCTTCCAGGAGCAGGGGTCTAGCTCATCAAGAGAGAGGGAGAGGAGAGAGGGTCAAGGATGAACAGGGTCCAGGCTCGGTGACTTATGCCTGTAATCCCAGCACTTTGGGAGGCTGAGGCGGGCAGATCACTTGAGGTCAGGAGTTTGAGACCAGCCTGGCCAATATGGTGAAACCCTGCCTCTACTAAAAATACTAAAAATGCAAAAATTAGCTGGGTGTGGTGGTGGGCGCCTGTAATTCCAGCTACTCGGGATGTTGAGGCAGGAGAATCACTTGAACCCGGAAGGCAGATGTTGCAGTGAACCAAGATAGTGCCACTGTACTCCAGCCTTGTGAGACTCTGTCAAAATAAATAAATAAATAAAAAGCTGAACAGGGGCGGGGGGGGGGTGGTGGGGGCATCCATTTTCTCTCAAGGGACTTTTGAGTCACTGGGATCCCTGCCTCCTGAAAAGTTTCCTCTGGTTCAGACCTTCAGTTCAATTCTGAAATCTGCAGCAACCCTATTTGTTTGGGCTTCTCTTCCCTTATCCTAAAAAAAAGACAAGAAATAATATCAAAGCTGGGTCCTCAATCCATGCAGTATGTTAGGAAGGCTCCAAGAGATGAGGCCTGCTTGAAGGCAGGAAATTTGGCATCTATATGGGAAACGCTTTGGAAAACAGCTACAGACCCTTCTGCAAATCTCAGCCCCTCGGCTTTGGGGTATGAAAGAACAGGCCTTGAATTCTAGCTTCGCCATGCCTGACCTGGATGTGTGACCTCAGGAAAGATACCTACATTCTCTGAGCCCCATTTGATTCATTTGTAGGTTAGGGTAGGGGATGGCCATCCAATAAGTGTTGCTAAAAAATACCAGCAATAATTTTTGTAATGTGCACTGTGCAATAATTGGTACATTGTAGGTTCTCATAAAAGGCATTTTTACTTATCAAATTACATTTTCTGAGCACCCTGATGATGGGAGGGCAGTAAACTGGAATCAGGCACTAATCTAGAAAGGATGGTTAGTCTGCATGTTTTCCAAAGCAAAAAGAATCATGAGTTCTATTTATAGGCTCTGATGCATTCAGCCTTCAAGAAGCAACTCAAACCCAGGCCTCCCTCCCATCAGCACCATCCCTGCCCCCCTGCCCCAGTCCAGTGTTCCTGACCACAAAAGCCTGAAGCACGCCCTCTCTCCCCTAGACAAGGAGAGCAATCACTGTCAGAACCACTCACTTGATAATTAATCACAAAGGGACCTGTGACATCTCTTCTTCTGTAGTCGAAACTGATATGTTCACTGTTCCCAGATACTGAACTCCCCATGTATTTGGATCTCATCTCTTCAACTAGATTACAAGTCTCTTGAGGGTGAGGTGCTTCCTTTACTTTTCGCATTCGATAGGAGATTGATACTTGTTGCACTTTGAATTTTTGTGTTTGTTTAGATCTAGTCCACAGGAAGTACAGCTACACTTGGCAGGCGCAGGGTGGAATAGCTGTAGTTCTAAACAGATCAGGACAGCTCTGGGACTGGCTGCTTCCAAGAGGGAAAGGCAAAATGCAAAGAACTCACAGCAGGAGGGGGCTTTCTGTGCCCCTCAATGTGTGGCTCTAACCACATCAGTGGGTGGAGGGCAACGCGATGCTGTCAAATCAGGGACCAGGTTTGTGTCTGGGGTGATGCCAGGACACTGGTTGCTTCCTGCCACCCACAGCTGCATCTGGGAGTCCTGGGCAGCAGCCACCTGGGGAAGCCAGACTTAATCAGGAAGTGTGGGGGCTGTCAGCAGGGGCAAGGGGCCACGCAGCCAAGCCAATTCTGGAATCTTTTGGAAAGAGGAAACATCCGGCTCCTCCTCCCTCACATCTCTGCTTCTGGGTCTGGGCTTGTGGGTCCCAGCTTGGGCTAAGGAGGGCCATGCTCCTGGTGGGAGCAGCTGTGTCCCCACCCCCTCCTTCCCATGCGACTTGAGGCCCTCTGCTCAGGACTGGAGCTGTCACATGCAGCCAGCAGCTGTGGTGGCGCCAGGCTCAGGCACCCACCACATGGCTTCCTTTTTTTTTCTGAGATGGAGTCGCCCAGGCTGGAGTGCAGCGGTGTGATCTTGGCTCACTGCAACCTCCGCCTCCTGGATTCAAGTGATTCTCCTGCCTCAGTCTCCCGAGTAGCTGGGATTACAGGCACGCACCACCCTGCCCTGCTAACTTTTGTATTTTTAGTAGAGACAGGGTTTCACCATGTTGGCCAGGTTGGTCTCAAACTCCTGACCTCGTGATCCACCCACCTCGGCCTCCCAAAGTGCTGGGATTACAGGCCTGAGCCACCGCACCCAACCCACATGGCTTCCTTTTGATTTGGGCCCTCCCTGGCCAGCTGTGCCTCGCCCGCTACCAGTGGTGTCCTCGCAGAAGGGGCGGAGGAGGGCGGGGAAGGACTAATGCCACCTGCTTCCCTCCTCGCCCTGTTTCATGTGACATGCACTTCAAAGCCACAGGACACTGCTGCCCTTCTTTGTTGCATCCCTGCAGATACGGGAATCTGATTTTCCCAACTAGGAATTTGTATTTCAGCGGTTCTAGTGCTTGGGATCTTAGAAAGAAGCTTGCTCAAAAAGAACTTAGGAAACAAAGCGATGTTTGAGTGCCTGCCCCGCAGCGGATCTACCCGTTCCAGGAGCTGAGCGAGACACCTACCACCTGCCAGACCCAGGGCATAGCCGAGGGCCTTAGCCTGCTGTCCCCACCGGGTCCCCACTATTTTAACACCAACACCCTGAAACCATGGGCCACCACCCCCCACCTCTACCCCGCCCCTACCCCAGGACGCTTTCACCAGAGCAGAGGTTTTTCACAAATCTCCATAGAGATAGCTTTGCTAGCAGCGGCAGCAGCAGCAAACTCTGATGCAGAATAAGGAAGGGGAGAGCCTGGTGGTGTGGGTGGCGGGGGAGGGAGTCGTCGCAGTCCGGGAGCCAGGCTCTCGGAGCGTTGGGTCCGCCTCTCGTGACAGCAGAGCGCCCCCTGCTGCCCGAGCCCGGGTGGTGTCGCACAGCCAGGTCGGGGAGGGGGCGGAGCTGCTTCCTGGCACAGCGGGTCGCCCAGACGGGCGGGAAGAGGATGCAGTCTCTCGTTACTGACGTCTGCCTGCAGTGGCCAAGGCCTGCCGCAGCCCCTCTTGGGGGACAGTTCTCTAGGGCGTCTTGGTTAAGTCAACGGGGGCTGGTTGGGAACCTGGCTCTACCATGCACTGCCTGCCCCACTATGGACATATGGTTTAACCTCTGAAGCTTCTGTTTCTTCATTAAATTTAGATCACAATTGTACCCGCATCACAGAGATGTTTTACAGAGATAATTCATGAAAAGCACATCCTAAGGTTTCAATAATAGTAGCTTATTATTATTGATTCAGCTGACACCTCTACAACTAAGTGATAAGAGAACAACTGAGAGGGTCTGGTAGACAAAAGTCAGGGGATTTGTTTTTTCAAAGCCTTTTCATCATTAAATGGATCTGATCTGGTCGCATGGGCATATTTGAGGGAAGCAACTTTGCCTAAAGGGGAAATAAATGCCAGAGATATTCACAGAAACATCAACCACAAACAATTACTGAACACATTGATCAATGCTCTAAGCTGTACAATAAAGAAAAGGGAGGAAAGTTATGTTTAGGGCAGCTCGGCCCTGCATTCTCAAATCTTCTCTCTTCGCTGGATATCTATTAACTACAAACATGCTGAAACATCTCCCATATAAGAAAGCAAACAAACAAAAAACTCCTTGCACCCTATCTCCCTCCAGCTAGCCCCTTACCCCAGATGTCTTTCCTCCCCTAGAGGGCCAAATTTCTTGAAACACGCTCAGTGACTCCCTTCCTGTCCTGTTAGCTCTTGAACCCACTTAATCAACTGTCTGTGCCCACTTCACCTTCCCTGCCCTTGTCAAAAACACCATGACCCCACACCGCTCATCCCGTGGCTCATTCTCAGGCCTCTCCCCTCCACCCATCAGCGACACTGACGTAGTTGATGGGCAGCTCCTTCCTTCTCCTTGAAGCACTTCTTCCTTCGACTCACCCCTGGTTCTCCTCCTACCTCTCTGGCCAGTCCTTCTTTGTCACCTTTGACTGGAAGCTCCTCTTCTCAACCCCCAAACATCAGGACACTCTGGCTTGGTGTCCAGCCTCTGCTGTATCTGTGCGTCCTCTCAGCCTTATGCCTTAACTGCTGCACAACGACGCTGCCCACATGCATATCTCTAGCTGAGCACCTCTCCTGAACTCCACATTTGCATATCCCGCAGTCTCTTCACCATCTGCACTTGGGTGCCCCATCAACATCTAACTTCACATGTCCAAACAGAGCTCTTGATTCCTCTCTCCTCCCTGCCTTTCCCATCGTTTTTTTTCTTCACTGGTTTCTCCTGAGAAATCTTTCCCATCCTAATATGGGTAACTTCACAGTTCCGGTTGCTCAGGTCAAACAGCGTGCTCATCCTTATTTGTCTCTCTTTCACACCTTCCACCAATCCATCAGCAAATTCAATCAGTTTGACCTTCAAGATGTGTCTAGAATCTGCCCACTTCTTGAAATCTCCACTGCTACCCCCAGTCCCAGCCACGGCCATCTCCTGGCTGGGCTCCCAGCTTTCACCCTGTTCCTCTGAGGACATTTCCACATAGCAGAGTCTTTTATGACAACAGCTGAATCGTGTCACTCCTTGGCTTAAACTCTCCAAAGCTTTCTCTTCTCACTAAGAGAAGAGGATGCAGGGTCCTTGCACGGACTCCAGGGCCACATGTGGTCTTGCCCCTGGCTTCTTCTCCAACCTTATCTCCTACCCTCCCCGTGCTCACGTCACTCCAGCCACACTGGCCTCCTTGCCATTGGTGGAGTGTGCTGAGCATGATTCCGCCTGAGGCCTTTGTCCTTACTGCTCTCTTTTCCTGTAACACTCCGACCCCAGACAACCACAGGGCTCCTTCCCTCACTCCATTCAATCTGTGCTCATTGTAGTAGCAAGGCCTTCCCTGACCACTCTCTATAAGATAGAAACCCCATCCTTTCCCCTTACTGTGTGTATTTTTTCTTCATAGCATGTATCATCACTTGACATAGTATAAGTTTCATAGTTATTTTTTGTCTCCCCCAACTAGATTGTAAGCTCCATGAGAACAGGAACTTTGTTTTGTTCACTGCTGTATCCCCACTTCCTAGTACAGTGCCTGGCACATAGCAGCTGCTCAATAAATATGTGTTGACTGGCCAGGCACAGTGGCCCACACCTGTAATCCCAGCACTTTGGGAGGCCGTGGTGGGTGGATCACCTGAGGTCAGGAGTTCAAGACCAGCCTGGGCAACATAGTGAAACCCAGTCTCTACTAAAAATACAAAAATTAGCCGAGTGTGATGGTACGCACCTGTAATCCCAGCTACTCGGGAGGCTGAGGCAGGATAATCGCTTGAACCTGGGAGGCAGAGATTGCAGTGAGCCGAGATTGTGCCACTGCACTCCAGTCTGGGCGACAAAGCAAGACTCTGTCTCAAAAAAAAAAAAAAAAAAAAAAAAAGTGTGACTACGGGAATGAATTAGTCCATACTGACAACCCCCCACTGCCTGGCTAGGAGGCAAAAGATCCAAGGGCAGCTTCAGCACTGACTTCAGAGACATATTCATGACTCTGTGCTTTGTCTTTCACCAATAACCCATTAGATAGGCCTATAACTAGAACATGAGCAATAATGCTTTAGCATTCTCGGTCTCAAAAATATTATGTAAAACATTTAAAGGTGTAAGATAACATGATATCTTCCACTTCTGGGCTGGACAATCAGATTTCATTTTTTCCCATCATAGGAACAGAGACAAACTTGTGAAATCATTCACCCCAGATTTTCTCTCTGTTACATCATGTCATCACTTCTGTCACTCATTGTTCTAGTGATACATTCAAAATAATGAACATTCAGGGAAATGCCTGCTGGGTCCGGGATGGCCCTGGCTGTTTTTAATCACACTCTTAAATAAAAGCAGAAATGCACCTGACCTTGTAGTATCTTCGGGAGAAAGAGGGTCAATGCTTCTAAATCTAAATCTCCCAACTTATTTCACCTAAAGATCAATTGTACAATTGTGTGCACTGCAAGAAAGACCAAGAATATACTCAAAAATTGACAGAAGGACAGTGGCTTAGAAATCCACTCTTTTCCACAAATTGCACCCTCCCAGAGTCTATCAACTTCCCAGCCATATGCAATATCACTTTCCTGTGTTCATCTTGCCTAGATGGGGATGCTTTTGGGTGAGTGAGACATCTCCAAATAAGTAAAAGCTGTTTCAACTGGCTCCCACTTCTGTTTATTATGGAGTACCATGAGCTGCCACCAAGCAGAAGATCCCGCTCCTGATATTCATGGTACTTTTAACTTACCAAAATCATGTCTTGTATTATTAATCTCTATGGGCATAGGTGCAAAGCACTGACATCTTCCAGCAACCCCTTGATCCACTTGGTTCTATCCCTAGCCTGTCATGCTAGTTCACCCTTTTTAAGTCTAAGTTCTGATTTACTTCTTGGTGTTCTTGGGCCCTGGGAATGCAAAGTCCTTTCTCTTTGGGTCCAAGGTTTACCCCTCAGCCTTCAAATGTTAATTATTCTCCTTGAATATGACCTCATTCTTTCATTCAACAAATATTTGGACTGGATAAACTGATATAAATTCACAATTACCATTAGTGTGCTAAGTACTAAATAGAGATATTTATAAGGTGCCAAGGAAGCCTAGAGCAAGATTACTGGGTGGGGAAAGAATCTAGAAGATGGATTAGGGTTGGGGGCTGAAGGTGGCTCACCAGTTGGGAAGTCACTGCAATAGCCCAGGCAAGACACTGGTAGAGCAGCTGTGAGTGGTGGGGATGGTGCTGGGGATGGACTGGACCAGGGAAATTACAGGAGTAACTGGATAAGAGGGAGAGGGGCAAGTCCAGGGATACTCCCAGCTTTCGGGTGCAGATAACTAGACATCCACATCCCCAGAAAGATTGTTTGCCACCCCTTTCTCCTTTCTCTTCCTTACCTTCAGGATCCAGCCCATGTAATTGTCCCCAGTATAGTCACAGCTCCAACCTACCAGTCTCATCACACACCCTCTCTGTGACTCAGTTTCCTCATTCATAAATGGAAGCAATAATAGTCATTTCCAAGTAAGTTTGCAGTGACGAATAAACAGTTAATCTGTGTAAAGTGTTTTGGATAGTATCTGAGACATAATAAGCACTCAAAAAAATGTTAGCTATGGTCATCATCATTAAGGTCATCATTTCTTCCCAACCGCCCATCCTGAACCACTGTGCTTCTTTCCCACCTCAAGGAGCTATCCGTATGTTCTTGGCTCCTCTGCTCTAGGTCTATGCACAGTCTAACATCTTTCCAAGATTTATTTTTCTGGCATTTTTTACATTCCCAAATTTCTGCTGTGGAGGAACTCTTTGCTGCAAGACTTTAACTTGCTCTCAAAGTAAGCTGAATTAAACATGGAGATGCCTCCCTCGGCACCCCCAGCACTCCGCTTCTGCTGTATCCACAGCCGAATGAAACAATATAATCAGGACAGAAACTCCATCCCCTGGGTGGGTGCTGCCAACCACCTGCCTGGCTCCAGTTGAAACCTGCTTGTTTCTTTTTCCACTCTCTAAATGCTCACAGATGTCTGTCTGTTTTCCTCTAATACTTGACTTCCAAAAGATGGGGGATGATTGGCTACTTGTAAATATGTTAATCTCTCTTTTTCTTTCTCTCCTAATATCAAAAGAAGCAGGGGGTGCATGAGGGGATCTTTTTCTCCTGGGTGGAGTTAAAGTTGGCAAAACCTGCCAACAACTTTGTTGCATATTGAAGGGGGCTAGGAATAGTGCATTCCTTGACCAGAGAATTTGACTGAGCTCTTAACCCCTTAGCGTTAATCGCTCCACCTCCACTAGGACTTTGAGAAGCATTAGAAGTACCCCAAACCAGGGAGTGGCCAACATGACCACAGACTAGTAGGAACCAGACAGGATCTAGCTGGGAGAATTGGTTTCTGAATTGCTACAGGACATTCAGATTAGGGAACTGTTCCCAGGAGGAAAAGGCAGGAATGAACACCAGTGGTCCAAGCTGAGAATGGGAGAACGAGGACAGACTCTAAGCATGTCCTCCACCACAAGTCTGCTTTACAGCATCTTTCAGAAAGGGCTGAAGGCTTTACATAGGAGAAGATACTGTCTCTGGTGTCAGAACCTTTAAAGTTCGTATCTGAGCAGGAAAATATTTACTATAGAAGGTGTGGTACATGGAACAATGTCGTTCAAAACTTAAAGACTCAAATCCGAACTATCGTGGGAGTGTAAGTTTATGCAAAATCTGTGAAAAGCAAATTGGCCAAATGAGTCAAGAGCCATAAAAATATCCATTATCTTTGACTCAGAACTCCCACTTCTGCATTCGATCCTAAGGAAATCACTCCAAATACAGAAAAAGATGTCTGCTATGGGGCAAAAATGGAAACATCCCATCTGCCCATTTATAGGGGAAGAGTGAAAAAAATCAGGAGGAGCTCCTTGAGAAACCATCTGGCAACATGTCTCTTACGAAGAGTACATGAAAACATGGAGGCATTTTATAACAAGGCTGGAAACAGCAGTTACACTAACATTTGTATACGCTAGAATTTCAACCATTGGCTGAAGATGATGGAGACAGTGCATTTCAAAAGAAAATGAACAGAATGAAATAGACGAAAATGGATTTATGCTCGTGTTTCGGTGATAGACTATGGCTAGATTTTTTTTTTTTATTTTCCCCTTCTTTTGTATTTTTCAAGAGTTCTTTGATGAGGTGTTTTACTTTTAAAGTGGAAAATAAGTATGGGTCTTCAAATTAGAAAATCCATCAAGAGTTTTTGTTCTAACCTCAAAATGAAAAGTTTTTCATGGAAGTCATTTTTCCAGAATTTCTTTCATTCCACTGAAAAGTCTATTGGCTTGCAAGTTCTGGATGTGAGGGCGATCTGGCTGCAACGTCTGTCACCCCATTGATCGTCAGGGTTGATTCGGCTGATCTGGCTGGCTAGGTGGGTGTCCCCTTCCTCCCTCACCACTCCATGTGCGTCCCTCCGGAGGCTGAAGAGGATGACCATCCCCGACAGAGGAGGACCGATCTTCGGTCAAGGGCATATGAGTAGCTGTGCTCCCTTGCTAGAACCTCCAAACAAGCTCTCAGGTTCTGCCACTGGAAGTATATTAACACATCTTTGCTCCCTGAAAATGCCCATGCTTCCTGAGCTTTCATCTCCAAACAGGAGGGATATTGAGTGGGGGCAGAAGCAATTATGGTATATACGGCCAACTACAGACTGCTGTTTACACAGGAACACCCCAAGAAAGTCAGGATAAAGCCTTGCACCAGATGACCTGATTTACCTAAAATACTGCCTCTCTTTATGGGCAGTCCCAGGCAGATCTTTCAGGAGTACCCGTCTTTTGTGTTGCAGACACAGATATGAGAGGACCCAGAAATGGAGGAGGAATAAGAGTTTGAGTATGAGAACCCATTTCCTTCAAGCCTGCCGAAACAGTCCAGAACCTGTGTGCTGTGAACTGTGGAATGAGCCAGGGCCACTCAGAAGTCCTCCCCACCCACCAGCAAGCCCTGCAAAAAAGGAGAAACAACTAATCACAGTGACCTGTGTGCAGCATCCTGAATCCTAAAGACAGAGCTACTTCAGGGAATACCTGGGTGGATACCAGGCGGGAAGTCCAAGCAGCACCACCTGCGCCTCTGTCCCAAAGGGCTGACACCCCCTGTAAAGGCAGAATCTGCAGATCTCCCAGGAGCTCCAGAGTGAGTGAGCTAGGGGGTGGGGGATTGTTGCCTAAAGGGCATTTTTTTTTTTTTTTTTGCATACTGCTTGAGAGAGCCTGTTAGACTCACCTCTTAATTGCGACTATTCTGTTTGTGAAACAGAAAGAGATTGGTAGATAAATGCATAAGGAAACAAACAAAAGGACCACCATCAGAAGCCCCCCCATTTTATCAGAGACAGCTCTGGTTTGGTAGCCTCCAGGCAACTTCTTGGAGGGTCCTGCATCTTTGAAACCTCTAACTTCCTTCTCTTCCACACCCCTCCCCATCCTGAACACCCATCTCACTCCTGGCTATTTATCTTTTGTTCAGCCAATCAAAGAGCTAAGCAATTTTTTCACTTTTATAAGGAAAATTTAAGAGTATAATAAACCCCATGTACCCTTGTCCCAGATTCAATAATTTTCAAATCTTGTTTCATCAGCATTACCACCCACTTTCTTCTTCTCCACCAATTATTTGGAAGTAAATGCCAAACATTACGTTATTTTATCCATAAAGAGTTCACTATATATAAATCTAAAAGATGAAGTCTTTTTAAAAACATTCTCGGCTGGGCACGGTGGCTCATGCCTGTAATCCCAGCACTTTGGGAGGCCGAGGCAAGTGGATCACCTGAGGTCAGGAGTTTGAGACCAGCCTGGCCAACATAGTGAAACCCCATTTCTACTAAGTAGAAAAAGTTAGCTAGGCATGGTGGCAGGCACCTGTAATCCCAGCTACTTGGGAGTCTGAGGCAGGAGAATCTCTTGAACCTGGGAAGTGAAGGTTGTGGTGAGCCGAGATCTCGCCACTGCACTGCAGCCTGGGTGACAGAGAGAGACTCCGCCTCAGTAAATAAATAAATAAATAAATAAATAAATAAATAAAAACATTCTCACTATACCATGTTCAACTTCAACAACTTAACAATAATTCTTTCCTTTTTTTTCTTTTTTTTTTTAAGAACATTCTGGATTCTGGGATCTGAACCCGACTCCCTTTCTATCAGCTGAAGGGACTGGAGGCCATTGCAGGTCCTTTCGGAATGGCACTCGCCCATCTCTCAGGACCAACTGACCCATGTTCAACTGCTGTTCACAATAATAATCCTTTAATATCATCAAGTATCCAGGCAGTGTTTAACTTTTTCTGTTTGTCTCATAAATTGTTTTGTCTGTTTATCTGAGTCAGGATCCAAATAAGGTCCTTATAATTGTGATTGGTTTTGTATCTTAAAACATAAAGAAACTTAAAAAGAGCTGAGTTTTAAAACCACAAAATCCAAATTCAGGTCAGGTGACATTTGTTTCATTCTCATTCAACAGATATTTATCAAGGACTTCAAATGCACCAGGCCTGTGCCCTACGCTGGGATACAGTGATGACCAAGAGCATACCTAGAACCTGTGCCATAGAGGGAATCTGGTGAGAAAAGCAGACATTGATCAGATGATCACAAAGTAAATGGGACATCTAAAATGTTGAAAAGCATCATGAAGGAAGGTGCTATAGGGACCAAGAACATGGAGCTTACATAACTTTTTTTTTGTTTTTTTTTTTATTTTTGAGACAGAGTCTCACTCTGTCACCCAGGCTGGAGTGCAGTGGTGCGATCTCAGCTCACTGCAAACTCCACCTTCCGGTCTCAAGCGATTCTCCCGCCTCAGCCTCCCAAGTAGCTGGGATTACAGGCGCCTGCCACCATGCCCGGCTAATTCTTGTATTTTTAGTAGAGATGGGGTTTCACCACATTGGCCAAGCTGGTCTTAAACTCCTGACCTGATCCACCCACCTCGGCCTCCCAAAGTGTTGGGATTACAGGCGTGAGCCACCATGCCTTGCCGAACTCACATAACCCTAAAAGACAGAATTAGGACCAACAGTTAAAGTGTTGGGGAATCCAATTAGGGCACAGTAGAGAGAAGAATTCAAAAGTTACTGAGTATTTCAGCAAGCAAGAATATATGACTCAGGTTGGCCACAGTGGCTCACATCTGCAATCCCAGCACTTTGGGAGGCCGAGACAGGTGGATCACCTGGGGTCAGGAGTCTGAGCCTAGCTTGGCCAACATGGTGAAACACCATTTCTACTAAAAATACAAAAATTAGCTGGGCATGGTAGCGGGCACCTGTAGTCCCAGCTACTCGAGAAGCTGAGGCAGGAGAATCGCTTTAACCCGGGAAGCGGAGATTACAGTGAGCGAAGATCATGCCACTGCACTCCAGCCTGGGTGACAGAGCAAGACTTTGTCTCAAAAAAAAAGAAAAGAAAAAAGAATATATGACTCATAATGAAGAGAAAAATCAAGCATCAGAAACATATCCTGAAATGACACAGATGATAGAATTAGTAGACAGTGTGTTAAAAGTAGCTATTACTTCACGTGTTCAAGAAGGTAGAGGAAAATGATTATGATAAGAGTAGGCAAGGAAATTTTTTTAAAAAGAACCAAGTCAAACCTCTAAAGATAAAAAAAAATTCATCTGAAATGAAAAATACTCTGGATAGGACTGCCAACAGATTAGACACTGAAGAAAAAAGATTAGTAAACTTGAAGATACAGCAACAAATACAATCCAAAGTGAAACAGAGGGAAAAAAGACCCCAAATATTGAACTGCATATCAATGAGCTGTGACACAACATTAAACATATGTGTAACTGGAATCACAAAACGAAAGGAGAGAGGGAGGACGAAAAAATATGAAGAAATAGTAACCAAAATCTTTCCAAATTTGATTAACAAGTTATGAACCCACACATACAAGGAGCTCAATGAACTCCATGAACAAAAAACATGAAGAAAACTGCATCAAGCCACATCTTGATTACATTACTTAAAATCAGTTATAAAGTCTTGAGAGCAACTGGAGAAAAAAAAAAGAGGCATTGCAGAGGAACAATTATAAGAATGACAGCAAACTTTTTATCATAAACAATGCAAGGCTGGGCACAGTGGCTCACACCTGTAATCTCAGCACTTTGGGAGGCCAAGGTGGCTGGATGACTTGAGGTCAGGAGTTTGAGACTAGCCTGGCCAACATGGCAGAACCTCATCTCTGCTAAAAATACAAAAATTAGCCAGGCATGATGGCACACGCATGTAATCCCAGCTACTTGGATGGCTGAGGCATGAGAATCACCCAAACTCAGGAGGCAGAGGTTGCAGTGGGCCAAAATCACACCACTGCACACCAGCCTGGGAGGCAGAGTGAGACTGTGTCTCGTAAAAAAAAAAAAAAAATACAAATGAGAAGATAATGGAGTGACATCTTTAAGGTACTAGAGGGAAACACACCATAAAATTCTATACACAGAGAAAATCTTTCAGAAACAAAAACTAAATACAGACCTTTTCAGCCACAAAATCTTAGAAAATTGATAACCAGTAAACCACCAGTACGATGAAATGTTAAAAGAGGTCCTTAAGGCAGAATGAGAATTATACCAAAGGAAAAATCTGCATTTACATAAAGGAATGAAGAACACCGGAAATAGTACATATGTGGAGAAGTACAAAAGACTTATTTTCTTTTTTTTTTTTTTAGACAGAGTCTTGCTCTGTCGCCTAGGCTGGAATGCAGTGGCGCGATCTTGGCTCACCGCAAGCTCCGCCTCCCAGGTTCACGCCATTCTCCTGCCTCAGCCTCCCGAGTAGCTGGGACTACAGGCGCCTGCCACCACACCCGGCTGATTTTTTGTAGTTTTTTTAGTAGAGACGGGGTTTCACCATGTTAGCCAGGATGGTCTCGATCTCCTGATCTTGTGATCCTCCCGCCTCAGCCTCCCAAAGTGCTAGGATTACAGGCGTGAGCCACTGAGCCCGGCCAAAAGACTTATTTTCTTATTACTTAAACCACCTTAAGAGGTAATTGATGGTTTAAACAAAAGTAACCTGGCATGGTGGAGTTTCTAATCTATGTAGAAGTAAAACGTATGACAACTATAGCACAAAGGCCAGAAGGGGGGAAAGGAAAGTACAGTGTTGTAAGGTTCTTATACTATACGTGAAGTGTTATAATATTTCTTGAAGGTATACGTGATAAGTTAATGCGCATTATAAATCCTAAAGCCATCATTAAAAGAGCAAAACAAAGCAGTTGAGCTAATAAGTCAATAAAGGTGATAAAATAAAATCATAAAAAGAATACTCAATACAAAAGAAAGCAGTAAAAGAGGAGAAAGGGAACAAAGACTAGATGGCAGAAATAGAAAACAAATAGTAAAATGGTACATTGAAATCCAACCACATTGGCTGGGCATGGTGGCTCACACCTGTAATCTCAGCACTTTGGGAAGCCAAGGAGGGTGGATCACCTGAGGTCAGGAGATCGAGACCAGCCTGGCCAACATGGTGAAGCCCTGTCTCTACTAAAATTACAAAAAAAAAAAAAAATTAGCTGGGCGTGGTGGTGCACTCCAGTAATCCCAGCTACTCAGGAGGCTGAGGCAGGATAATCGCTTGAACCGGGGAGGTGGAGGCTGCAGTGAGCTGAGATTGCGCCATTGCACTCCAGCCTGGGCCACAAGAGCAAAACTCCGTCTCCAAAAAAAAAAAAGATAAAAAATAAATCCAACCACATCAATAAACACCTCCAATTAAAAGGCAGAGATTGTCAGATTAGATAAGAAAGCAAGACACGACAATATGCTCGTACTAGGAAATTACTTTAAATATGAAGAACAAACGGGTTAAAAGTAAAAAAACGAAAAAAGGTATACCTTCCTAACACTAAGCAAAAGAAAGCAGGAGTTGATGTAAAATATCAGACAAAGCAGATTTCAGAGGAGAAATACAACCAGGGATAAGAAAAAAAGTTATTTTATAGCTGTCAATTCATTAAAAGAACATAGCAATCATAAACATTTATACATCTAGAAATACAGCTTCAAAATACACACAGCATAATGTGAGTATTCTCAGACAACACAACTGAATACATAGAAAACCCAAAAGGATATAAAGAAAAATTATTAGAATTAATGAGTAATTTATCAAGGTCACTGGATACAAAGTCAATATACAAAAGTCAAATGCATTTCTATATGCACAAGCAAATAGAAAATAAAACTTTTTAATGACACAATTTACAGTAGTATAAAAAATCAAATACCTATAAATAAATCAACAAAATAGTGCAAGACTCTTACACTGAAAACAAAGAGAAATTTAAAATGACCTAAATAAGTAGAGAATTATACCATGTTCTTGGATTGGAAGGCTCCATACTGTAAAGCAGTCATTTTTCCCCCAGAAGATCTATACATCTAATCCAATCCCAATCAAAATTTCAGCAATTGTTTTATGTGTGAACATTAACAAGCTGATTCTAAAATGTATGTGGAAATGCAAAAGCCCAAGAATGGCCATGCCAATTTTGAAGAAAAACAAAACTGGAGGAATTACCCTATCAGTTACTAAGACCTACTTTAAAGTTAAAGCAATTTTAACAGTGTGGTGTTGACCAATAGAACAGATTAGAGGTTCCAGAAACAGACTCGTAAATATACAATTGATCACCTGATTTATAACAAAGATGGTACTGCAGTGCTGTGGAGAAAGAAATACCTTTTCAAAAACTGGTGCTGGGTCTACAGAGAAAAAAGTGAACTTTGACTCCTCCTGATACATATATACAAAATATAGATCTAAATGTGAAAAGTAAAAAAATAAAGCTCTGAAAGGAAACAGACAACAGTAGGTAAAAAAGAAATTTTTTAAAGAATGTGAGAAGCGCTAAGTAGGACATGTCAGCTTAACATGAGCTAATACTCTGTTAAGATTACAAAAACAGGCCGGGCGTGGTGGCTCATACCTGTAATCCCAGCACTTTGGGAGGTCAAGGTGGGTGGATCGCTTAGGTCCAGGAGTTCAAGACCTGCCTGGTCAACATGGTGAAACTCCATCTCTACTAAAAATAAAAAATTAGCCAGGTGTGGTGGCACACACCTGTGAATTCCAGCTACTCAGGAAGCTGAGGCACAAGAATCGCTTGAACCCAGGAGGCAGAGGTTGCAGTGAGCCAAGATTACACCACTGCACTCCAGCCTGGGTGACACAGCAAGACTCTGTCTCAAAAAAAAAAAAAGAAAAAAGAAAAAAAATTTTTTAAAGATTACAAAAACAAACAAGCAAACAAAAAATCCTGAATGTGATCTAACTGACATTAATAGAAATGTAAAATCCAGATGAAAGGATTCTGTATTCTGTATTCTTCAATGGCCAGTTGGGTGTTATGTTGTGCTCTCAGCACAGGAATAAAAAAAATTATCGAAGTATAGGATACATACAGAAAAATGCACAAATCTTAAGTATACATCTTGATAAATTTTCAGAAATCGTGCACACGTGTATACCAGCACCCATATCAAGAAACAGAACATGGCCAGCACCTCAGATGCCCTTTCACAGACTCTTCCAGTCACTCCCCTGCCCTTCTAGATTAACCATTATGCTGAATTCTAACACTATAGGTTAGTTTTTCCTGTGTTATATATACAGCTGCAATCTTAGAGTACATACCTTTTTGTGTCTGGCTTCTTTCATTTGACATTATGTCTATGAGACTAATTTATATTTTTATGTACAGTTATAGTTTACTCATTTTCATTATGGGATAGTGTTCCCTTCCACAATTTATTAATCCATTCTACTATTGACGGACTTTGTGTGGCTTTCCAGTTTGGAGTTAATATGAATAGTGCTGCACATTCTCGTACACTTCTCTTAATGTGCTTTGACAGCTTTGTCAAAAATCAATTGGCTTTGTACGCAGTGGTCTAGTTCTGGGCTTTCCACTGTGTGCCATTGATCTATACAGCTATCTTTACACCAGTACCAACCACACTGTCTTGATTACTGTAGCTGTATAATAAGGCCTTAACATCAGGTAAATAAGTCTTCCAGTTTTATTCTTTTTCAAAGTTGTTTTGGCTATTGTAAGTCCATTGAATTTTCATACAAATTTTAGAACCAGCTTGCCAATTTCTACAAAAATGTCTGCTGAGATTTTAATTGGGATTGTATTGAATCTATAGATCAATCTGGACAGAACTGACATCCTGACAATGTTAAGTTTTCTGATCCATGAACATTGTATTACTCTGCTCAGGCTGCCATAACAATATACCAAAGACTGGGTGGCTTAAACAATAGAATTTTGGGCCAGGCGTGGTTGCTCATGCCTGTAATCCCAACACTTTGGGAGGCCGAGGCCAGCGGATCACCTGAGGTCAGGAATTCGAGACTAGCCTAGCCAACATGGTGAAACCCTGCCTCTACTAAAAATACAAAAATTAGCCAGGTGTGGTGGCACACACCTCTAATCCCAGCTACTTGGGAGGCTGAGGCAGGAGAATCGCTGGAACCTGGAAGGCAGAGGTTACAGTGAGCCCAGATCGCACCATTGTACTCCAGCCTGGGTGACAGAGCAAGACTCCGTCTCTCTCTCTCTCTCTCTCTCTCTCTCTCTCTCTCTCTCTCTCTCTCTCTATATATATATATATATATATATATATATATATATATATATATATATATAATTTTATTTCCTCACTCTTCTGGAGGCTAGGAAGTTCAAGATCAAGGTGGTAGCAAGGTAGGTTTCATTCTGAGGACTGATCTTTTGGCTTGTAGTTATCCACCATTTCACTGTGTGCTCACATGACCTCTTGTTTGTGTGATGGATAGATAGAGAGTAAGAAGTCTCTGTGTCTCTTTTTATAAAGACATTAATTCTATTGAATAACGGACCCACCCTATGACTTCATATAACCTTAATTATTTCCTTAGAAGGCCCATCTACAAATAAAGTCACATCGTGGGTTGGGGCCTCAACATATAAATTTGGGGGGCACACAATTTAGTCCACAGCAAACATTATATATCTTCCATTTATTTAAGTCTTCTTTGAGCTCTCTCAACAATTTTTTTAAATTTTTCAGAGTCTTATCCATCTTCTGTCATCTTTTGTATTAAATGTTTTCGATGTCATTAAAGATGATGTTTTTAAAGATTTGAATTTCCAATTGTTTGCTGCTAATATATAGAAATTCAGTTTAGTTTTGTACATAATAGGCTTTCTATCCTGAAACCTTGCTCAACACACATATTAGTTCTAGCAGTTTTCTTTAGAACTTTTTACATAGAAAAATCATGTCATCTGTGAACAAAGATGGTTTTACTTCTCCCTTTCCATCTGCATGCTTATGGGGTTTTTTGTCTGTTTGTTTTGCTTTATTGCAACTGCTAAAACCTACAGTACAATGTTGAATATATATGATAAAAGCATTCATCTTTGCCTTTCCCAATCTTACATGGAAAGTATTTAATATTTCATCATTAGGTGATGTTAGCTGTAGGTTTTCTTACGTACTTTTTATCAGATTGAGGAAGTTTCCTTATTATAAATAAGCAAATGTCAAATACATTTTTGCTTCTATTATGATGACCCTATAGGTTTTTCTCCTTTACTCTGTTAAAAAGGCAAAATATATTAATTTTTTGTTGTTGTTGTTGTTGTTTGTTTTTTGTTTTGAAACGGAGTCTCACTCTGTAACCCAAGCTGGAGTGCAGTGGCATGATCTCGGCTCACACAACCTCCACCTCTTGGGTTCAAGTGATTCTCCCTGCCTCAGCCTCCCAAGCAGCTTGGATTACACGTGCCTGCTACGACGCCTGGCTAATTTTATGTGTGTATTTTTAGCAAAGACAGGGTTTCGCCATGTTGGCCAGGCTGGTATTGAACTCCTGACCTCAGGTGATCTGCCCACTTCAGCCTCCCAAAGTGCTGGGATAACAGGCATGAGGCCCACACCTGGCCTCATTTGTTTTCAAATATTAAACCAATGATGAATTCCTAGTATAAAATCTACTAGGTCATGATGCATTATCCTTTTTATATACTTCTGGATTTGATTTCATAATATTTTGTTAAGAATTTTTTACATTTATGTTCATGAGGAGTGTTGTTCTATACAATTCACTCTTGAACAATGTAGGGTTTAGGAGCACTGATACAAGCACACAGTTTAAAAATCTGTGTATAACTTTTGACTCCCCCAGTCAGAACTTAATTACTAATAGCCTACTCTTGACTAGAAGCCTTACCATTAACATGAACAATCAACACCTATTTTGTGTGTCATACGTATATTGTAGTCTTACCACGACATAAGCTAGAGAAAAGAAAATGTTAAAAACAAAATAAAGACAAGAAAATATATTTGCTATTCATTAAGTGGAAGCAAATCATCCTAAAGGTCTTCATCCTTGTCATCTTCACGTTGAGTAGGCTGAGGAGGAGGAGTAAGAGGAGGTATTGGTCGTGCTGTCCCAGGGGTGGCAGAGGTAGAAGAGGTTCTACAAATGTCAACTAGATGGGTTTGGTTGATGGTGTTCAAGTTTTCTATAGCCTTACTGATTTTCTATTTTTTCTATTATTATTATTATTATTATTATTATTGAGACAGAGTCTCGCTCTGTTGCCCAGGCTGGAGTGCAGTGGTGTGATCTCGGCTCACTGCAATCTCTGCCTCCCAGGTTCACGCCATTCTCCTACCTCAGCCTCCCGAGTAGCTGGGACTACAGGCGCCCACCACTACGCCTGGCTAATTTTTTGTATTTTTAGTAGAGATAGGGTTTCACCATGTTAGCCAGGATGGTCTGGATCTCCTGACCTCGTGATCTGCCCGCCTCGGCCTCCCAAAGTGCTGGGATTACAGGCGTGAGCCACCGCGCCTGGCCTTCTGTTAATTATTGATCATTGCTCTATAATTTTTGCTTCATGCATTTTGAAGCTCTGTTAATAAATGCATTCAGATTTAGAATTATGTCTTTTGTTTTTAGCTGTATTTTCCCCATATAGCAAAACAAAAAACAACCAAAAAAAACTGCTACTTGGTTTTTTCACAATTTATAATTTTTAAAAATATATAAATAGAAGTGAGCAAAACGAGAGAGCAAAAATGAATTATATTCCACTTATAGAATCACACCATTTTAGAATATGTCTTTGAAAATGTTTTCCATGCATATTGTGATGGCCTTTTATAACCAAATAATTATGAACATTTTTCCATGTCATTATTCTTTGACATTATTTTAGCAGCTGATATGGTTTGGATCTGTGTCCCAGCCCAAATCTCATATTGAAATGTAATCCCCAATGCCGGAGGTGGGGCCTGGTGTGAGGTGATTGGATCACAGAGACAGTTTCTCATGAATGGTTTAGCACCATCCCCCTTGGTGTTGTCATCACGATAATGAGTTCTGATGAGATCTGCTAGTTTAAAAGTGTGTAGCACCTTCTCTCTCTCTCTCTCTCTCTCTACCTATCTCTTCCCCCTGCTCTGGCAATGTGAAGTGCCTCCCTCCCTCTTTACCTTCTGCCATGATAGGAAGCTTCCTGAGGCCTCCCCAGAAGCAGAAGCCACTATGTTTTCTGTACAGCCTGCAGAACCATGAGACAATTAAACCTCTTTTCTCTATATGTTATCTAGTCTCAGGTATTTCTTTACAGCAGTGCAAGAATGGACTAATATAGAAAGTTGGTACTGAGGAGTGGGGCATTGCTATAAAAATATCTGAAAATGTGGAAGCAGCTTTGGAACTGGGCAACAGGCAGAGGTTTGAAGAGTGCAAGGGGCAGAAAAGAAGGAAGATAAGGGAAAGTTTGGAACTTCCTAGAGACTTGTTGAGTGGCTTTGACCAAAATGCTGATAGTGATATGGAAAATGAAGTCCAGGCTAAGGAGGTCTCAGATGGAAATGAGGAACTTATTGGGAACTGGAGTAAAGGTTACTTTTGCTATGCTTTAGCAAAAAGCCTAGCTATATTGCGCCCCTGCTTTAGGAATCCATGGAACTTTGAACTTGAGAGTGATGATTTACCATACCAAAGCAGCAAAGCATTCAAGATGTGGAAGAGGTGACCTGGCTGCCTCCAACAGCCTATGCTCATATGCATGAGCAAAGAAATAACCTAAAACGGGAACTTATATTTAAAAAGAAAAGCAGAGCATAAAAGTTTGAAAAATCTGCAACCTGGCCATGTGGTAGAAAAGAAAATTCCATTTTCAGGGGAGGAATTCAAGCAGGCTGCAGAAATTTGCAAAAGTAAAAAGAAGGAGTCAACTGTGAATAGCCAAGACAATGGGGAAAAGGACTGGAAGGCATTTCAGAGGCCTTCCTGGAAGCCCCACCCATCACAGCCCCTGAGGCCTAGAAGGACCGAATGATGATAGTGATTTCTCATGAGATCTGGTTGTTTACAAGTGTGTAGTACCTCCTTACTCTCTCTTTTCCTCCTGCTCCAGCAATGTGAAATGCCAGCTCCCCCTTCACCTTCTGCCATGATTGTAAGTTTCCTGAGGCCTCCCCAGAAGCTAAGCAGATGCTGCCATGCCTTCTATATAGCCTGCAGAGCTGTGAGCCAATTAAACCTCTTTTCTCTATAAATTACCCAGTCTCAGGTATTTCTTTATAGCAGTGCAAGAACAGACTAATACAGTGGCTATATAATATTCCATTATGTGGATGATCATAATGAAATTAACTTCACATTACATTTACATTTATTTCTTTAATGTTAATCTTACAGTTATTCATTAATTGGAATCTTCCTTTCAACTCTTTTGTCATTTGTTCCATTACCTTTCCTCTCGGTTTAGGAGAATCCACAGATACACTTGGCAAGAGCTCTCCATCTGCTCTAAGATGTAGATATAAATATTTCACAATACAAGCCCCAGGTGGAGTCCTGTGTTCTACTTCTAGAGCTATCTATCCAATCAACAGCCATTCCTTCCATATTCTTCAGAAATATTCTCTCAATCAATTCTGTATCTGCTTACGTACACTATTATCTTTCTTCTAAAACATGGTTCTGAATACTGTGTTGTGGGAAGCTAATTAATTTCACTGATTTTTTGTTGTTAAGGTAGAGCCCTTGGAAAGTCATTTATGTACCATATTTGGCACCTATAGTAGACTCTATTGAAGCCCTCCTAGATCCCCTGAAATCCCTATCACCAGCTCCACATGCCCACTCTCCACCTCTGTGTTTTTTGTTGCTAACAGCTTGCACTGATGACTTTCAGAAGACTGACCGGGGGCACCAAAGCTGCTTCCCTCTGAAAATTTTACACTTTATCCTGGGAAACCTATAAGCAATAACTGACTAATTTGAGAGTATAAAGCCCAGCTCCTTTGATTCAAGGTGGTAAATGCTGGGGTGTAATTCACCCCAGAACTCCTCATGGGATCAGGCTGAGTCTGGGACCTGATATCCAATCTTTGCCTGGATTCTTTCCTTTCCCTATCCTGTTTCTCCCATCCTACAGATTTCTCCTGAGAACAGTTCCTTTATAAATCACCTACACCAGACTCCTCAGCCCAGGCTTTTCTTTTGGTAGCAACTAACCTTAAGACAGCATCCAGATAACATCCAAAGCATCACTCAAAGTAGATTCCTTCCCAGGCCCCACTCACACTCTTACTACCCAACACCTTCCAAATCCAAAAGCACTGCTGTGCTGAACTGTAAAACCACTTGACATCTGAATATCTATGCTTGCATTCAAAGAATAATGAGGGTTTTTATTCACTTTGCAAAAGAATTCACAACAAGGCTCCCAATATAGGGAACTCTAGTGTATGTTTAAAGTAACATCACAAAATTTTACCCCAAAGAATGACATAGGGTAACCTTCCAGAAATGACACATCCCATACAAGGCAGTGCCCCACATACCAACCCAATCATTGAGACTTTGAAATTTTTCTCTGTGAAAGTGGCTTTCTCCTGGGGCCTCCTGGTAAGTTTCTGACTCTTTTCCTCAGCTCCCTCCCTCATACCCTGAAGGGAGTTGCCATGGTGACTGTGGGACTGTGACCTCCAGGGTAGCTCAGGCTCAGAAGAAAGGGTTTCCCCAGGGTGGCTGAGAAGCAAGGAGCAGAGACACAAATGGCATTCTCTTCAGTCAGTGGGCAAATGTTTAACGAGTTTATGTCGAGGTGTGTGTTGGGAAAATGCTGGACCATCTTCAGATGCAGCGCAGGTGACTCTGGGCCCACTCTGCTACTCATGGGTAGAGGTGTTAACAATACACTCGCCCTGATCCTGATTCAGACAGATGCCTGCAGCAAAAGAAAGTCACTCTCAGGGAGGCAGTTGGGACTAACTGGCTCTAATTCATTATTGGAGCTCACTGATATCAAGAGAAGGTCAAACTACATATGTAAATGAGGCTGTTTTTATCCCAGGATCTAAACCCACTTAACCAAGAAAATGCAAACTACCTCACTTTTGTTGAATTAGCTCATTTGAATAGTTGAATAGGAGAGAAGCCAGGGAGGGGCAAATGGCCCTGAACTCAGGAACTTGCCCACCCCTGAACATGGAGACCTCACTCAATTCTTTCTTCAGTACTTTTTTTCCACGTTATTAATATCTGTCTTTTTTTTTTTTTTTCAGGCAGAGTCTCGCCCTGTCACCCAGGCTGGAGTGCAATGGCGCCATCTCAGCTCACTGCAACCTCCCTCTCCCAGGTTCAAATGATTCTCCTGCCTCAGTCTCCCAAGTAGCTGAGATTACCGGTGCCCACCACCACGCCCAGCTAATTTTTTTTTTTGGGGGGGGGACGGAGTCTCGCTCTGTCTCCCAGGCTGGAGTGCAGTGGTGTGATCTCGGCTCACTGCAAGCTCTGCCTCCCAGGTTCACGCCATTCTCCTACCTCAGCCTCCCGAGTAGCTGGGACTACAGGTGCCCGCCACAATGCCCGGCTAGTTTTTTTATATATTTTTAGTAGAGACGGGGTTTCACCATGTTAGCCAGGATGGTCTCGATCTCCTGACCTCATGATCTGCCTGCCTCGGCCCCCCAGAGTGCTGGGATTACAGGCGTGAGCCACTGCGCCCGGCCAATTTTTGTATTTTTAGTAGAGATGGGGTTTCACCATGTTGGCCAGGCTGATCTCGAACTCCTGACCTCATGATCTGCCCACCTCGGCCTCCCAAAATGCTGGGATTACAGTCGTGAGCCACTGCACCTGGCCAATATTTGTCATTACAAATTAATTTTTTAGCAATAGGGTCTCATGCTGTCACCCAGGCTGGAGTGCAGTGGTGCAATCATGGCTCACTGTAACCTTGAACTCCTGGGTTCGAACTCTTTCTGCCTTACCTTCCCAAAGTACTGAGCTACTGCACCTGGCCCAATGCAGACTTCTAAAGTTACTGTCTTCCCTTCCTTAGCTCCCACTCCTGTCACTTCAGGTAATGACTGTTAACATCCTAGAGTATGCAGCCTTCTGTATCTTTCTCTGAGATCATTTAATAGTATACAACCATTCCCCATATATCTCTCCCTCCCCCCTCACACACTATGACACTGTCCTTGCTGATTGCTTTTTGCTTTTGCTGCTTAACATTATATCATGGTACCATGGGGATTCCTCCAGGTCAACATGTATGGGTTTAATGCACTCTTTAATATTTCTATAATATTCTATAATATTTAAGTACTATAATTTACCTAACATTCCCCTATTAATGGAAATTCAGATTCTATCCAGCTTTTGCTACTAGAAACAACCTTGCAATAAATATTATATGTATATATCTCCTTAAAATACATTCTCATATTGGGATTGCTGTGCCAAAGGATTTTTTTTTTTTTTTTTTTTTTTAGATAAGGGGAGTCTCACTCCATTGCCCAGGCTGGAGTGCAGTGGCATGATCAGAGCTCACTGTAACCATAAACTCCT
This sequence comes from Gorilla gorilla gorilla, assembly GCF_029281585.2. Classification (NCBI taxonomy): domain Eukaryota; kingdom Metazoa; phylum Chordata; class Mammalia; order Primates; family Hominidae; genus Gorilla; species Gorilla gorilla. Next base: position 34,252,947 of record NC_073228.2, on the reverse strand, counting down.
GGATTCAAGTGATCCTCCCACCCCAACCTCCCAAGTAGCTAGATCTATAGGCACACATCACCAAGCCTGACTAATTTAATTTTTTTTTTTTTTGTAGAGATGAGGTCTCTCTATGTTGTCCAGTCTGGTCTCAAACTCCTGGCCTGAAGCAGTCCTCCAACTTCAGCCTCCCAAGTAGCTAGAACTACAGATCTATGCCAACAGCTAGGATGTGTTCATTTTTAATTCTAATACTCACTTTGAGATTGCTTTCTTAAAAGGGTTTAGCAATTCATATATCCATTAACAATGTATGAGAGTCCCTGTTTACTCACACCGTTGACAACATTGGATGTTATCAATCTTTAATTTTTGCCAATCTGATGACTGAAAATGGTATTAATTGTTGTTTTATCTTGCATTTCCCTGACTACAAATACAGTTGAGTGTCTTTTCATGTACTTATCAGCTATTTGTATTCTCTCATCTGTAAAATGTTTGTTCATAGGCTGGGCACAGTGGCTCACACCTGTAATCCCAGCACTTTGTGGGGCCAAGGCAGGGAGATCACCTGAGGTCAGGAGTTCAAGACCAGCCTGGGCAACATGGTGAAACCCCATCTCTACTAAAAATACAAAAATTAGCCGGGTGTGGTGGCACATGCCCGTAATCCCAGCTACTCGGGGGGCTGAGGCACAAGAATTGCTTGAATCTGGGAGGCGGAGGTTGCAGTGAGCCAAGATTGCGCTATTGCACTCCAGCCTAGGTGACAGAGCAAGACTCCATCTCAAAAAAAAAAAAAAAAAGTTTGTTCATGTGCTCTGTCCATTTTTTAAAAGCTTTGTCTTTTTTTCTTATCAGGTTACATATTAGGAATGTTGTTTCTTGTCTGTTGTGTGTATTATCATTAGTCTTTTGACTCAGAGTGACTTGATGATTTTTGTCCCTTCCTTCTCAGCTTCACTTGTGAATGTCAACTTTCACCATTTTTTCTAACTTAACAGGCAAAGATGTGGGACTGGGAAGAGGCAGGCCATGACCATAGAACAGAGAGGAGGCTGAAGTAATAAGAGAAGAGTTTGCTCTAGGAGGCTGGGAAAACCAAGTTGGACAGCATTTGGCATCTATAATACTCTTTGTTCTGCTTTAAATGGTCCTCCTCTTATGGGAATAGAACCCTTCTCCCATATCCCTTTAGCCAGCTCACTCCTACTCATCCTTCAAAACCCAGCTCAAACATCACTGCCTCTGAAAAGCCTTCTCTGATCCACCCACAAGCTGACCTGGAGACCCCTCTGTGCATAATTATATTTTAGCACTCGTCACATCACCCCCTGACCCATCAGTTTCTTGTCAGTCTCCCTTTCAGACTGAGTGCTCCTTTAGAGCAGGACACTCCCTGAAGCACAGTTCCACCCTCAGGATCTAGCCCCTCTGAGAGTATTCAAAAAAGGATTTGAACAAATTTAGCAAATTGTTCTTCAGCAGCACTGTGCCAGGTGCTGTAGAGGTGACAGATGGATTATAGCACATGACCCCTGATCTCAGAGAGATCAAAAACTAGCTGAGACATAAGAACGCACTAACATTGAAACAACAGCCTGTGAAAGCAATTACATTTAAGTAGACTATTATGTCATTGAGAATGCACGTGTTCCAGAAGGCCTGGGCTGTATGTGAGGGGAGCACAGGAAAGAATCAGGGAGAATGTGGGACTTGATTTGGGTCTTGGATGTGGGCAAAGTCTGGATGTGGGACTTAAGGGTGGGTGGGATTTGGACAGAGGGTAAGAGGAAGTGAGGGCAGCTGGTAAGAGGGCAATGGGCAAAAGTATGGGTGTTATTTTTAAAGACAGGGTCTTGCTCCATCACCCAGGCTGGAGTGCAATGGCACAATCATGGTTCGCTGGAATCTCAAACTCCTGGGCTCAAGTGATCCTCCTGTGTCAGCCTCCCCCATAGCCAGGATTCTTCAATACCTCCATAATATTCTATAATATTTAAGTACTAGAAACAGTGGAGGGACTGAAGTGACCAGAGCAGAGAGTTTTTGCTGGGAAGAGGAGGAAAACTGAGTTGGACAGCATCTAGCCTCCCGGCAAGGAATTTCTGAATTATGGATAAATATGCATATTGCCTCCCAGATTCCAAGAGCTGATTATGGCACTCTGCCACGTACGCTGAAGATGTGTTCATGTGTTTCTCCCACTCAACTGTGGGCTTCTGGTCAGTCTGGAGTGTAATTGGCAGAATAATGCCCCTCTCCCCCCACCCACCCCCACACACAAAGATGTCCACAGCCTAATCCCTGGAACCTGTGAATACGTTTCGTTACATGGCAAAAAGGAATTAAGCTAGCAGCTGGACTTAAGGTCACTAACCAACTGACTTTAAAACAGGGAGATGATCTGGATTATTGGTGTGAGCCCAATGTAATCACATGGATCCTTCAAAGTGGAACAGAAGCAGAGAGTCAGAGGGAAATGTGACTACAGAAGGTCAGGGTGACACAGTGGGAAGGATTTGGCTCAATCTTGCTGGCTTTGAGAATGGAGGAAGGCTGGGCGTGGTGGCTCACACCTGTAATCCCAGCACTTTGGGAGGCCAAGGCAGGCAGATCACCTGAGATCAGGAGTTGGAGACAAACCTGGGCAATGTGGTGAAACCCCATCTCTACTAAAAACACAAAACTTAGCTAGGTGTGGTGGCACATGCCTGCAAACCCAGCTACATAGGAGGCTGAGGCAGGAGAATTGCTTGAACCTGGGAGGTGGGGGTTGCAGTGAGCCGAGATTGCACCACTGCATTCCAGCCTGGGCAACACAGTGAAACTCTGTCTCAAAAACATAAAAAAGAGAATGGATGAAGGAGGCAAGAAGTCAAGGAATGTGGGGGGCTCTAGAGGCTGGAAAAGGCAAGGAGATAGGCTCTCCCCAGAGCCTCCAGAAAGGAACATGTCCTTGCCAACATCTTGATTTTAGCCCGGGAGACCCATTTCGGACTTCCAACCCAGAAAACCATAAGACAATTAGTATTGTTTAAGGTAGGGAGGCCCCGACCCCCACGCAGTGGACCGGTACCAGTCAGTGGCCTGTTAGGAACCCGGCCGCATAGCAAGAGGTGAGCGGCAGGCGAGCAAGCATTACTGCCCAAGCTCTGCCTCCTGTCAGATCAGCGGTGGCATTAGATTCTCATAGGAGAGTGAACTCTATTGTGAACTGCGCATACGACGGATTTAGGTTGCACACGCTTTGTGAGAATCTAATGCTTGATGATCTGAGGTGGAACAGTTTCATCCACAAACCATCTCCCCCGACCCCATCCCCATCCATGGAAAAACTATCTTCCACAAAACCAGTCCCTGGTGGCACAAAGGTTGGGGACCACTGGTTTAAAGCACTAAATGGAAGGTAATTTGTTACAACAGCAATGGGAAACTAATATAGGAGGGACCTATATGTGCATATGTCTCATCTGTATTTACATACATGCATAACTTGGCTCCAGTAAATTGAAGTGTTCAGAAATGATTACTTAATGAAATTACATAAAGAATTCCTTTTGGTCAGGCGTGGTGGCTTATGCCTGTAATCCCAGTACTTTGGGAGGCTGAGGCAGGAGGATTGCTTGAGCCCAGGAATAACAAGACCAGCTTGGGCAACATAGCAAGACTTTATCTCTATTAAAAATAAAAAAATTTAGTCAGGCATCGTGGTGCATGCCTGTGGTCCCAGCTACATGAGAGGCTGAGGCAGGAGGATTTCTTGAGCCCAGAAGGTTGAGGGCTGCAGTGAGCCATGATCATGCCTCTGCATTTCAGCCTAAGTGACAGAGGGAAGAGACCGTGCCTCAAAAATAAATTATTTTCATCACAGTATTATTTACAGTAGCAAAGACATGGAATCAACCTAGGTGTCCATCGATGGTGGATTGGACAAAGAAAATGGTGTACACATACACCAAGAAATACTATGAATCACTAAAAAGGAATGAAATCATGTTCTTTGCAACAACATGGTTGCAGCTGGAGGCCATTATCCTAAACCAATTAATGCAGGAACAGAAAAACAAATACCATGTGTCCTCACTTATAAGTGGGAGCTAACCCTTGGGTATTCATGGACGTAAAGATGATAACAATAGACACGGGACTATACTAGAGTGGGGAGAGAGGGAGGGAGGCAAGGGCTGAAAAACTAACTGTTGCATTCAATGCCCACTACCTGAGTGACAGGAATCAATCATACCCAAATCTCCACATCACACAATATGCCCAGGTAACAAACCTGCACATGTATCTCCTTAATATAAAATAAAAGTTGAAATTCTTTTTTAAAAAAGAATTCCTCTTGTTTCAACATCTCTCCCAGAAAACAAAAACCGAACTCCATCTATATATCCATTGCTTGTAGCCGTGTGCTTCAAGTCAGTTTGCTCTTTAGCACAGACTTTGATTTTGCTATTATAAATAACACTATAGCCAGCCAGGTGCAGTGACTCACACCTGTAATCCCAGCACTTTGGGAGGCTGAAGCGGTGGATCTCTTGAGGTCGGGAGTTTGAGACCAGCCTGGCTAACATGGGGAAACCCCGTCTCTACTAACAGTACAAAAACTTAGTCTGGCACAGTGGTGGGTGCCTGTAATCCCAGTTACTCAGGAGTCTGAGGCAGGAGAATCACTTGAACCTTGGGAGGTGGAGGTTGCAGTGAGCTGAGATCACGCCACTGCACTCCAGCCTGGGCAACACCATGAGACACCATTTCAAAAATAAATAAATAAATAAAACTAGAGCAAGCATCTTTCTTCTGTTTTTGATGAAATTTGTTTATCCTAAATGAAATCAATGAGTCAAAAATGACGCACATTTTGTGTGGCTCTTCACTCATTTAGCCAGCTTACTTTCCACAGAGTTTGCACTAATCTACACACTCACTCACAATGTGGGAGAGCACCACCCTCTGCCACAACTGGGCCCAACAGGGGACACATGCACAGTCCCCTCCTTGCACATTCAACTTTTTCCTGCTCCAATATCGACTGCATAACTTCAGGCTCAAGTGGGGCCCTCCACAGTAAGCAGAGATCCTAAACATTGCGTTGTGGCAGAAAAAGTGATTTCTCTGTAGCCACAAGGAACATTCTTTAGGGATAATGCTGGTCCAGGAGGGAGGAGTCTGAACAACCCTAGTTTATTTTATCAGCAATTGCAATGAGAGGGTTTTGTTTGTTTGTTTGTTTGTTTGTTTGTTTGTTTGTTGGAGTTGCAAGAGATGATCTGCCTGTTCAGGGAGCTGGTCATCTTCCACTGCCCTCAAATAGAAAGCCTGGAAATTGTACCTGACTGACCCAAAAGAAAAAGCTGGTTTATTTAAAAGTCTGGTTCCTTTATCCCCTTTGCAATACAGTGGTAGGTTTTTGGTTTGTTTTGTTGGTGGTGTTTTTGTTTGTTATTTTGTTTGTGTTTTTAACGAGTTCTTTGGTGACTATGCTAAAAAAGACCATCATGGAAGCAAGAACATCAGTAATTTTTTCACCCACTTCCAGCCCCCAGGACAGAGACAGACCTGGAGGCTTTATCGTCCCTTAGGACTGACTATCTTCCTTGCTTCAGGGAAGAAAAAAATCGTATGACAATGTTGCTTGCCTTGGCTTGCCTGTGGGTGTGGGGGATACAGTCCAGGCATGGAGAGGCACCCGAGTAGGAGCAGGATAAAAGGGCCTCCCAGAGATTTAGGCTCAGAGGCTCCAGGGAGATTGGGCAGTCGCTGTCCCAGATGCTATCATGAGCTCTCAGCCTGATGCTTCCATGTGAAATGGGGCCAATCAGATCTAGCCCTAGGACGACAGTCCCCCCCTGCACCCAGAGGCACAGTCTGGGACTCTGGCAGGCCTAAAGTAACTAGGTTTTGCCTGCACATGTTTGATCCAAAGAATGGAAAAAGCCTTTGGACTCCGGAGGTCTTCACTGGGGTCCTGGCCGCTCTCCAGACTTTCCTCGTGACCGGGGGCCTTCGGTTCCCTGGGCCTCGGGTTCTTTCTCTGTGAAGTGGCCAAACAATCCTGCCTCCCAGGGAGCGAGCACGCGGCTTGTCCGGGGAGAAAAGAGCAACAAATATTTATAAATCCATCACTGAGGTGGCGCTGAAACAGCTGACGGAGCGAAGCCTGACCCAGTCGGGTCCCGGGCCCTCCATGGGGGTCTGCGTCCTCCCGCTGCCTCCCACCCACCCCTGACAGGGCGGGGCAGACCTCTCGGGCAACTTCCCAGACTATGAATTTCCTTTGGCACTTTGAGGCTCCCCCAGGAGGATTCATGAGACCGCAGCAGGAAATGAGGAACATATTTTTAAATCAGAAGGGGGAAGCAATGTCTTTCTGTCAGATAAGTGGCCTGGATCCAGGGCTGAGAGACTGTGGCGCATTTCTCCTCGCAGACAGCAGGTGCTCTTCGAGATGTGGTTATGGCAACAAAATAAATGATGGATAATTGCTTTTGTGACAACTTGCCAATTAAATTAGACTCAGCAGAATAACATAATGACAATTTGTTATGCTCCGATGGGCACTAACATACCGATCATAATTAAATGCTATGACTGAAATAGAATACCGCTCAACGCAGGAATATACAACCCCAATTCCCTCTCTGTGAAACTTTATAGGTTGAGGCTTGATTTTAATTTCAGGAAGATAATGGCATTAGCTCATATCCGAGTGGGTTTGTGGAGAGGCCTGTGGTGAGGGGAGATGGGCCTGAGCAGGAAGGCGATGCCTGTAAGGAAACACCCGGGGGGCTGAACTCCAAGGTCAAGGGGAAGCGCTGAGGAGCCCTGTCGTGAAAATAGTGCTTGCTGGGCTGGGGAATGGAGGCAAAGGAGGAGCAGAGCAGGGAAATGGAGGCAAAGGAGGAGGCCCTTGCCCATGGTCTGCAGTGACAGGGCCCGTGCTGTAAACAACTCCAGGCCTCCACGCTGAATGTGTGGGGCATGTCCTTGAATAAGGAGCCCAGACTCACAGGTGATGTTAAAGAGGAGCTTAGGGGCTACTTGGTGCTAGGCATGTACAGCAAGTAGTAGAAGTAAGAAGTCCACTCAGTCTGCAGATGCCCTGCCTTCCCCTGCCCCTGGTGACAGCTGATTGGGCCAGGAGTGAATAGCTGACCCAAGGTGGGCCAATCAAATTCTTCCTCTGGAAACTTTGCAGGTGAGCAGCTGAGCTAATTCTATAAAACAGTCACACATGTACAGATTGATATGTAAGCACTTCCCTATATTATAATATACATACAGGACACGCACATATAAAGGCTGCAACTCGACTGTCAAAAACTTGACCTAAACGTGATATTCTAGGTATTGATTGTGTATTCAAGTTTTAATATATTTATTGATGAATTCCCAAACCATTCCATAAAAGATTTGAGGTGGCTTTTGAAAAAATCAAGTAAGAATAATTCTGTTTGCTGTTTTTAGAGTTTAAAAGGGGTTTCTATGTAGACAAAAAGGATAGTTGGTGAGGTCTCTCTCTCTTTTTTCTTTTTTTCTCTTTTTTTTTTTTTTTTTTTTTTTGACAGAGTCTCGCTCTGTTGCCCGGGCTGGAGTGCAGTGGTGCAGTCACAGCTCACTGCAGCCTCGAATTCCTGAGCTCCACTGATCCTCCCACCTCAGGCTCCCAAGTAGCTGGGACTATGGACGCGCACCACCAGACCTGGCTAACTTTTGTATTTTTTTGTAAAGACAGGGTTTCACCATGTTGCTCAGGCTGGTCTCGAATTCCTGGGCTCAAACAATGCACCTGCCTTGGCCCCCCAAATTGCTGAGATTGCAGGCGTGAGTCACCTCACCCAGCCTCTCACTTTCTTGCTTACAAATCTCAATTTTTTAAAAAACAAAGTAATGCAAAAATAAATTATATATTTAGTAATCTAAAGCGTTTAAAATAAAAACTCATGATCCTCAATCCTACTCCCCAATGATGATCACTGACATCAACTCGGTGTATATCCTCCGAGCCTTTCTTCTCTGCCTGAGCCATCCTTTAAATGTGAAAATGGCTCCAAGGTTATTTATGGGTACAATGATAGGGTATATGGGATTTGCTTCACATTAATCCATGGGTGAAGGAGACAATGAATGGGATGGAAAAAGAATAGCCAAGAGCTTAAAATTGTTGCAACCAGCCGGGCGCGGTGGCTCACGCCTGTAATCCCTGCACTTTGGGAGGTCGAGGGGGGTGGATCATTTGAGGTCAGCAGTTCAAGACCAGCCTGGCCAACATGGTGAAACCCCATCTCTACTAAAAAAAAAAAAAAAAAAATTAGCTGAGCGTGGTGATACACGCCTGTAATACCAGCTACTCGGGAGGCTGAGGCAGGAGAATTGCTTGAACCTGGGAGGCGGAGGTTGCAGTGAGCCAAGATCGCACCACTGCACTCCAGTCTGGGCGACAGAGTGAGGCTTCATTTCAAAAATATATATATACATATATATATTTTTTGCAACCAGGTGATGAGATGTGGAGTTTCATTACACTATACTCTTTACTTTTAATGTGTTTTAAAAATTCTACGGGTGGTGGCTTATGTCTATAATCCTTGCACTTTAGGAGGCTGAGGCGGGCAGATCGCTTGAGGTCAGGAGTTCAAGACCAGCCTGAGCCACATGGCAAAACTCCGCCTCTACAAAAAATACAAAAATTAGCCAGGTGTGTTGGCTCATGCCTGTAGTCCCAGCTACTGGGGTGGCAGAGGCAGGAGAATTGCTTGAACCTGGGAAGTGGAAGCTGCAGTGAGCCAGGATCTCACCACTGCATTTCAGCCTGGGTGACAAAATGAGACCCTCCCTCAAAAAAAAAAAAAATCTACAGTACACCAGGTATAGTGGCTCATGCCTATAATCCCAACACTGGGAGGTTAAGGCAGGAGGATCCTGCCTTGAGGTCAGGAATTCTAAACTGACTTGGTCAACATAGTAAGATCCCCGTCTCTACAAAAGAAAAAAAAATTAAGTTAGCCCGGCATGGTGGTGAGCACCTGTAGTCCCAGCTACTGAGGAGGCTGAGGTAGGAGGATTGCTTGAGCCCAGGAGTTCAGAGCTGCATTGAGCCCTGACTACATCACTGAATTTCCAGCCAAGCCGACAGAGAGAGACTCTGTCTCAACAAACAAACACACAAACAAACAAAAACTACAATCATAGCTTACATTTTTAACTACTGTTTTACCTTTTTTTTCTTTTAAAAAATAGAATTTTGCTTTATGTGCCATTCATCAGTTTACTCTTTAAAAAAACTAACAGCTTGTTGTGGACATAGCTCCATGTCTGCACAGCTATTCTTTCTCACAGTTTTCCATTGTATGGATTTTCTACAACTTAACCAACCTCTGTTATCCTGAAGGACTGTTTGCAGTGTTTTTCTATAACAAAGAATGCTAAGTAAACATACTTAGGCATACATCTCTTCTCTCTTGAAGAAGGTTTCCGTATGACACATTCCTAAAAGCATAATTTCTGGCTCAATGGGAAAATGTATTTTAAATTTGACTGCAACTGCCAGGCTCTTCATCAAAAATGTTATGGCAAGTCTTAGTTTTGTCAGCTATGGATGCCTTTTTATCTGTATCCTTCCAAAACACTGAGTACTAGCAATCTGTTTAATTTTGGCTAATTTTGATAGGGAAACTACATCTCCTCTTGGTTTTAGTTGTGTTGTTTTGTATTTTGTTGCTAATTTAGAGTATCATTTCATGCTTTCTATGCCATATGTGTTTCTTCTTTGTGACTTGCCCAGATGTCACCTGTGTTCATTTATCTATGGTACTTCTTTTTCTTACTGATTTGTAGGACATTTTTATATATTATGGATGTTATACTTTTATCAGTTACGTATGTTTAAAATATTTTCTTCCATTCTTTAACTTTTGTTTGTGACATTTTTCACCATACAGAAGTTGTTATTGTTGTTTGTTTGTTTATGTAGTTAGGACTGTTGTTCTTTTCCTGCTGTCTTCTGGTTTTTGTGTCATGCTCAGAAAGGACCTATTTTTTTTCTAGCACTTTTATTGTTTTAATTTTTATTTTTAGGCCTTTAATCCATTTCGGATTTATTTCAGGTATGGAACCAGAAAACGGGCACAGGAACCAAATTTGAATTTTCTCTGAAATTCACAACCTCTCCCTGTTTATGTAATAAACCATCCTTTTCTCACTGATGTGAAATGCTATTTTTGTCATATATTTAATTATCATATATACACAGATTTTTTTCTAGACTCCCTGTTGTACATATTCCCCTGGTCTAATTGCCTATTCCTATACATGTACCATGCTGTTTTAATGGTTGTTGCTTTATAATACATTTGATAGCTAGTATTATATACATAATATTATATGCTTATATTTCAAATTTTTATTTTGGCTAATTTTATCCTTCCAGTTAAACTTTATTATCAAGTTGCTAAGTTAAAAATAAAAACTGCAATGAGATCTGATTAGAAATGTTTTAGTTGTATATATTAAGTTGGGAAAGGTAGTCCAAGTTTCTGAAAGACAAAACTATCCATGGATGCCCACACATACCCTGGATGCCATGACCAGAATTCAGTGTGCTCAGGTTCAGTCTAGGAATGATCCAGCCCCACACTCATGTCTTACTTCACTCAGCCTGCTCTGTATTCAACTCCTGTTCTCTCTTCCCATTGGGTTCTGTCTTTGCATATTTGGGCTGCTACAGCAAAATACCTTATACTGAGTAATTTGTAAACAACGGAAATTTATTGCTCACCGTGCTGGAGTCTGGGAAGTTCACAATCAAGGCACCAGCAGATGCAGTGCCTAGTGGGGGCCTATTCTTCATAGATGGTACCTCTTGCTACATCCTTACACAGCAGAAGGGGGAAACAGGCTTCACCTCTTTTATTTTTATTTTTATTTTTATTTTTGAGGTGGAGTTTCGCTCTTGTCACCCAGGCTGGAGGGCAATGGCATGATCTCAGCTCACTGCAACCTCTGCCTCTCAGGTTCAAGTGATTCTCCTGCCTCAGCTTCCCAAGTAGCTGGAATTACAGGTGCCCACCACCACGCCAGGCTAATTTTTGTATTTTTTAGTAGAGACAGGGTTTCACCTTGTTGGCCAGACTGGTCTCGAACTCCTGATCACCCACCTCAGCCTTCCAAAGTGCTGGGATGACAGACATGAGCCACCTCAACCAGCCACTCCACCTCTTTTGTAAGGGACTAACCCCATTCATGCTGCCCTCATAACCTAATCACTTCCCAAAGGCTCTACCTCTTAATACCATCACCTCAGGAGTTAGGTTTCAACATGTAAATTTTGGTGAGACACAAACATTCAGACAAGCTCTAACTCTAATTCCTACTTGCCTATGAGTTATGTTTCTCTAGCCTTTGAATCATCTCCTTCTCTCCCAGAATGGCATGGCTGGTCTTCTCTCTTTTGACCATTGTGTAATCCACCCCCTCATACCGGTGAGACCTGATGCTTCCAGGCTTGTTCTACCCATGGAAGCTGGCCAGTAGGATCAGGATTAGACAATATCTTCGATGCCATAATAACAGAAGGAAATTTCAAAATCTTCTAGCTTAAACTCCTTCCTTTGACTTCATTCCATAACACAAAGATGACCATGGGGCTCAGACAAATAAAGTCATAGAATAACTGATGGGATAGGAAAGGTATTTTGAATTTTTTGGCGGTAGTGACAGGTGACACCTTTCTCCAGTGTCCACCTTCCCGGTCCCCTGCAGAGAAGTGGAAAGGAAATAGTCTAGGACAATGCTGTCCAACAAATCATTCTACCAGTTCCAGAAAGAGACTGTCTTCATGGAGATATGAAGTTTCTCCTAGCCAAACTGAACTTCCTACCATTTCCTGCTATTAGGGTCCCATGGGTGTTTGACAGGTCCAGGACTAGGGTGAGGCAAGAGCTGAATCTGCACTCACATGACCCGAGTGTGAAGGACTCGCTACACTTGTTCCTAGGTGTCTCACTTGCCTCACCCTAGTCCTAGCCCTGGAGTTGGGTTGTGCGTCGCAAATGCTGTGGTCCCCTCCCCAGATCCCCTCTTCACCTGTTCCAGCTCTGGGGACTAAGCTCACAGCTACAACCCTCATTGAGAATTACTCTGGCCACAAGGAACTTCCCTGCCCAATATTATGCCCCTTCCAGGGGGGACAGACTATGATCAAGGACTGGCTGAGGCAGGGGTGAAAACACCTACATTTCTTTTTTTGTATCACTTTAGAAGAACTCTAAAGAGCCATCCCCCCATCCAGAGCTCCAGAGCCTCAGCTCCCACAGTGAATTAAGAACTATGATGCTTGGTGGGTTTCATCGGTTCTGGAGGTGCCACAGTCCACACTATGGAACAGTACTCTAACCCTGCAGGTAACAAAGAAAGCTGCCAGCTTTGAATGGGACCCAGAGCAGGAAAGGGCTCTGCAGCAGGTTCAGGCTGTGGTCAGAAAGCCCTGCCTCCTGTGCTGTGTGACTCGGCAGGCTCTGTGGTCCTAAAGGCTCTGTGTTTTTTGTGGAGGAAGAAACACCACATGGAGTTTCTGGTGAGCACCAATAGGAAATAATATTATAGATGCCTAGAGTTCTGAAGCAGGGCATGCCATCTGCAAGAAAAGCTACACACCCATTGAAAAGTAGCTCCCAGGCCAGGCGCGGTGGCTCACGCCTGTAATCTCAGCACTTTGGGAGGCCGAGGCGAGCGGATCACCTGAGGTCAGGAGTTCAAGACCAGCCTGGCCAATATGGTGAAACCCCGTCTGTACTAAAAATACAAAAATTAGCTGGGTGTGGTGGCGGGTGCCTGTAATCCCAGCTACTTGGGAGGCTGAGGCAGGAGGATGGTCTAAGCCCAGGAGGCAGAGCTTGCAGTGAGATCTCACCACTGCACTCAAGCCTGGGCAACAGAGTAAGGTTCCCTCTCAAAAAAAAAAAAAGAAAGAAAGAAAAGAAAAAAGAAAAAGAAAAGTAGCTCCCAGAATGCTACTGGATCCTGGTAGAGATGAGGCTTCTGACCAAGTGACACCAAGTAACCAGACAACTGTAGCTCCCCATCATGAACTGGATCTGTCAGATCCACAGAGTCACGAGGGCAGGCAAGCCCAGTAGCAATCAGTCGTTCGATGGAAGCGGTACATTTAGGATCGGCACCCAGAAGCTGCATGGGCAGGTAGCCCAGGCTCCCATGTCATGTGTCAATATTTCCCTGGGCCCTGGTCCTCAGCACTCACCTATAGCTGCATGAGGGCTTCCTTATGGCCAGCTGACAGCAGAAGCAAAAGGCCAAGTTCAGTTCATAGAAGGGTCAGCTCAGTGTGGCAGTGTGAGCTGGGGCTGCTGCCAGTCGGTGGAGGCAGGGAGGAATACGTTTGGCATTTGGATAATCCACTGGGGCATTTCTTGGTGTTCCATACCCATTTTAATGATAATGGGCAAGTACAACAACCAGGTCTTGAAAAGAGCATGGTATCCATGTGGTCAGAACCCTCAGGAGTGAGGGTCCAGGTCATCCCACCCAACAAGTCTCTTAGACCAGCAGAGATGCCAGCCAAGGGCAGGAAGACTCTGGTACAGGTGGTGGAGAAGGGGCATAAGGAGTACCAGGTAGAACCTTGAGATCAAATGCAGCATCAGGGGCTGTGTCTGTCCCATTAACCCTTCTCTTGTCAGTTTCCCCAGGAAGCAAAACTCACTACAATCATAAATAAGCCATCAGAGATGGGGCAAACTTACTACGAGAAACAAGTGACTCTGAGCCACTTGAAGGGTCATCTGTCACAGACACTGCCCACCCAGGTCCCTTTTCAGGGCCCACACACCCATCCCCTAGCTACTGAGAATAGGGGCTGCTAATGGCTCAGAGGTTCATCCCTCATTGGGAAATGCATGACCCAAGGCACATCCCCTCCTGGGGGAGAGCCTTAGTCAATGACTGGCTGATGGGGGATGCAAAGGCCCAGCTCTCTCACAGTAGGACAGCTCTGGAGGGCCATCCCAGCTCCAGAGTTCCCTGTAGAATTAACTGAGTTCTCCATGGCCAGCACATTGTGGGGCAGCTACTCCCTCTGCCCTGTCCTGCCTCCCTTGCCCCCTTACAAGTACATCTCCCAAGAACACTCCTAATTAACGTTCTGCATGCAGCTCTCTATCTCAGAGTCTGTTTCCAGGGAGCCCAACCTCAGACATCTCCCAATCTCAGGCTGAGATACCGGGAAACACAAATGATACTGACTCAGTCCCCTGACTCAAGGGACCCAAACAGTTACACAGTGATCTGCCAATCAACAGTTGAGCCTTTGACTGGTCTTCAGGTTGGTTGTTTCCAACCTGTCCCCTCTCACTGGGATTAAAGGAAATTACCCAAAAGGAAAAGAATGCAGCCTATACCACACTTCAATGGTCACGTCCATTCATGTGCCCTCCTTCCCCACTTGAAACCAAATAACTGAAAAAACTTTCCATAGTAATAGTGAAGGCTTCAGCAAGACTGGACAAACCCAGGGACCTCTGCTAGGAAACATGACTAAGCTTGTCCTTCTGAATGAAAGAGGAAGGGCTATTAGCATTGATGAGGTCCACAGGGAATTCAGTGTTATACAGGAATATTTTTTGTATATGACAGAGAAAAATGTAGAAAACAGACTGATTGATTGACAGACAACCTAATTTTTAAACTGGACATCTTTAATAAATTCTGTAATGCAAGATTATCAATCTTATCTCACCTGGATTTCTACCCTTCACAAAGAGATGGCCTTGATTTTAGAGGCCAGAGTAAGTGCCTTCTTTATCAAAAGGCTCACTGTCAATGTCCAAGTTGAGCGGCCCTGGGTCAGTCCTCAGGAACAAAATTTCATCAACTTTTTATGGTAAGAGAGTTTTTCTGACTAGTTACACATAGGTAATCACTCTCTTTACATAAAACCTTCCTGGATTTGAAGTGCAAGCAAAATGCAAATGCCACTTTCATCTGGATGCGGTAATGCGGCTCCAAGAAGCTAAAGTCACTGTCGCAAGTTTCACATTGGCAGAATGCCGAATTCTTAACATCCAGAATCTCTTTTGACTCCTTACAACCATGAGAAGCAGGGGCAATGCTCTTATTATCCCCATATTGCAGATAACCAAACTGAAGCTCTCAGAAGTTAAATAACTTGCCCAAGATTCCAAAATGTGTCAGAGCTGGACCCCAACCTGGTGTGTCTGATGTAGAGCCTGTGTTTTTAAACTATGATGTTATACTCCAACATCCTAAGTATTTTTGGCCATGTCATCTATACATCATAACATCACAGCCACTTACGTTTCATACTTTCACACTTACATATCAAATTGAATATTTTCTACAATGATTTAAAAATTTCAGGTTGTACTTCCTCCCCGCTTTTGGGGGGAATGGGAGTATGGTATATTGTCTATTGAATTTTCTCAAGATTTTTTAGTCAATTTATTTAAAGGCATTTCTTACTTCCACATTAATAATAAAATTCAAATTCTAGTTTTTTTTTATTTTTTTGAGATGGAGTCTAACTTTGTCACCCAGCCTGGAGTGCAGTGGCGTGATCGTGGCTCACTGCAACCTCCACCTCCCAGGTTCAAGCGATTCTCCTGCCTCAACTTCCCAAGTAGCTGGGATTACAGGCGCCCGCCACCATGCCCAGCTAATTTTTTGTATTTTTAGTAGAGACGGGGTTTCGCCATGTTGCCTAGGCTGGTCTCAAACTCCTGACCTCAAGTGCTCCACCCCCCTTGGCCTCCCAAAGTGCTGGGATTACAGGCATGAGACACTGCACACAGCCTTAAATTATAATTTTTTAAAGAGTCACAAGTAAAAGCCAAAAGGAAGTTCTATGTTTGACCTTCTTTGTTAAAAAATAAATGTACTGAGGACAGGACAATGTCTTCTGTAGTCTGCCTGATAGTGAGCCAAGTGAAATTTTCATATTAAATTTTGCTGTCCAGTCTGGGCACGGGGGCTTGCGCCTGTAATCACAGCACTTTGGAAGCCAAGATGGGGGGATCATTTGAGGTCAGGAGTTCGAGACCAGCCTGGCCAACATGGTAAAACCCCGTCTCTATTAAAAATACAAAAATTAGCTGGGTGTGGTAGTGGGCACCTGTAATCCCAGCTACTTGGGAGGCTGAGGTAGGAGAATCACTTGAACCCAGGAGGCGGAGATTGCAGTGAGCCGAGATCATGCCACAGCACTCCAGCCTGGATGACAGAGTGAGATTCCGTCTCAAAAATAAAAATAAAAATAAATAAATAAATTTTGCCATCCAGAATTTTATTATGCTTTGGGGAGACAGAGTGGGAGGTAAGAACAAGATTGTTAGTGACATATTTGTCCTATAATAAATTTTAAAATTGTTTTTTGTTCTCTGAAGATATCTTCAAACTTATCTTTTATTTATTTAAACATAATAAGCAAGAAAAGTCACATATTGTCTGTAGTTCGATAATCTCAACAGCTTACATCTTTATAGATCTGCTTCTCTTCTATCTGGTTTCCTTGTGTACCTGGTTATCTTTGACCATATTCCAGTATTTTAAAAATTATGTATAGGAATAATATGAGGCCTCTGGGTGTAGATATACCCAGAGATGATCTGCTTCTGTAATGTGTTGGGATCATACCAGTCTGGGACCACCTTAAGCCAAATCCAAGGCCTGAGATTTCCTGGACCTGGACAATCTAAATAATTGGAACCTGAGTTATGATTCTGCAGGAGGGCTGCTCCACTTCTAGCCACCCTCCCCCTCAGGATATACCCTGGGAAGTCCCAGTGTACTGTAGGAGGGCCGCCTCTCCTTGGCTGGCTCCTGGCTTCCATTTCTGCACTCTCTTCCAGCCAGGCTGCAGCCCATCCACGGAAGTTCCCCACAGAGGATCAGCAAATACCTGCAGGGCAAAAAGAGCTTTGGTGCTCCTTCACCTCTCTGGTTCCTATTCTCTCTTCCCTGTTGACCTAGTCATTTCTTACTATCTTGTCAGCAATTTCATACTGCTGAAGATTTCCAAAAAATAGTTTACGTTGTTATTTGTCTCCAGTGGGAGAGTTGGTCCACATAGTTTAGCCTACCATTGCTAGGAAGTCTCATCCTGTAAGCTTCTCAAGAAATAACCAACTCAGGCCAAAAGGTGGACCCTACTAATAGATGTTAAGAAAGACCTAAAGTTGATTTATGTGTCTTAAAACAAAATAATCGATTTTTCAACAAACACATCTTTCTGCTTACTGATGCCTGTAGTTCCAGAAGCACGGGTTTAGCGTCTTCAAAGGAAGGGGGGCATTGGTGGTGGGAAGGGAAGTGCATAAGAATCACCCACAGCCTCAGGTGCACCGGCTCTGCTACTGAGCAGTTCTACAACCTTGGCCAATAAGGCCAGCTCTTGGCTGGTTTTCTCATCTGGAAAATGAGAATAATAAAAATCATAGGCCGGGCACGGTGGCTCACACCTGTAATCCCAGCACTTTGGGAGGCCAAGGTGGGTAGATCACCTGAGGTCAGGACTTCGAGACCAGCCTGGCCAACATGGTGAAACCCTGTCTCTACTAAAAATAATAAATACAAAAATGAGCCGGGCGTGGTGGCAGGCGCCTGTAATCCCAGCTACTCAGGAGGCTGAGGCAGGAGAATCGCTTGAACCTGGGAGGCAGAGGTTGCAGTGAGCTGAAATCGTGCCACTGCCATGGTGGCAGGCACCTATAATCCCAGCTACTCGGGAGGCTGAGGCAAGAGAATCAATTGAACCTGGGAGGCAGAGGTTGCAGTGAGCCGAAATCGTACCACTGCACTCCAGCCTGGGTGACAGAGAGAGACTCTGTCTCAAAAAAAAAGATCATAATACCTGTCTCACAATGTCGTCATGTGGACTGAATGAAATTGAATGATACATGCAAAGCCTTTAGCTCAATGTTTAGCACAACAACGTCTGTTAAGTGTTGGGCAAACATTATTATTATTATTATCCCCAAGGTGCTGATGGCCTAAGACACATACTCACCAGACCATCCCCTCTCCCCTGCACATGCTCACAGTCCTAGTTCAGTAGTTGGAAACCACTGCCTTAGTTAATGATGATTTGAATAAATCACTGGATTCCAATGGTCCAGTTGCTAAAGACATTATTCTGAAGGCCCGAAAGGCAGGCCTCCTGAGTTTTATCTCCCTTAACTCATTCTGTGACCTACAAATTGAAAGGAGGACAATAATTCAGATGGCGAAAGGGCCTGGAGATACCCCCCCAATAAAAGATTCCCCTGCAACCATGTGGCAAGTTGTGCTGTTATGATAAAGCGGAAGACTGTTTGGAAATAATCAAAAATTCTCTCAGGAAGCCCAATTATATTTTTACATCAAGAATCAAAATGCTTGTGCTGCAGACTTTCAGCCTGTCATTCACAAACCTTTTATCCTGTAATTAAGCCAGATCTGCTGCTGGGCTAATTCTTCCCTGAATGACACCACCCTTTGAGCCAGCCCGTATGTCGGTAGAAGACTTCACTCTGATGATCTATTACACCAATACATCACCACAGTGAGCTGCCTCCTTAATGATTTATCCATAACACATCATCAGAGTGAGGCACACTCGTAATATATTGCTCAATAAGTCTGCAGTGGCCAAGGGAGAAAGCCACGAACAGCAGCCGAGTCTGTGCCCTTACACGGCTGGTGTCAGAGCGCAGGACCCACGCTGGGCTCTCCTCTCTAAACAAATGTTTATATAGGTGGGAGGGCTCTCATGCCAATAGGCTTTTAAAACATGAAGAACCATGACCTTAAGAAAGCACCATAAATCCAGAGGAGAAAGGCCCCTCCGTGTGTAGTGGGGCTTACTCTTCTAAGCCTGTCATTTCTAAGCATTTTAAGCTCTTACTTAGTAGAAGGCCGGGACCACTGCGACGCACACCCCAGGGGATGCCATTCACATTGTAGTCTGCGCAAATGGTGCCCCCTGGAATTGTGCAACGTGCGGCCTGAGTCACCCCACATGGCAGCCCTGTAGGAAGACCTATGGTTAAAAGCATAGACTCTGGCATCATTCTGCCTTGTTTGAATCAAAATTCCTGGAATAACAGTCCTATTTCATGGAGTTGCTGTGAGATTGAATAAGGTAATGCTTGTAGAGCACTTATCATGGAATAAACACTCAGCAAATGTTAGCCTCTTCTAATAGCTACCTTCACAATGCTGAGTGCCAGGAAGCCTTTAGGTCCAGGCCTAGGGTAGCAGGCTGCCCCTATAGATTGTGTTCTTTATTCTGGCGGATGCTGTCTAATTTTTATGTATTTAAATGCTGCTTCATTCAAAAGAAAAAAGGGGAGAGTGGATAAAAAGGTGCTCATGGGGCTGGGAGCGATGACTCACGCCTGTAATCCCAGCACTTTGGGAGGCTGAGGTGGGCGAATCACAAGGTCAAGAGATCCAGACCATCCTGGCCAACATGGTAAAACCCTGTCTCTTCTAAAAATACAAAAATTAGCTGGGCATGGTGGCGCGTGCCTGTAATCCCAGCTACTCGGGAAGCTGAGGCAGGAGAATCGCTTGAACCTGGGAGTCAGAGGTTGCAGTGAGCTGATATCATGCCACCGTACTCCAGCCTGGCGACAGAGCAAGACTCCATCTCAAAAAAAAAAAAAAAAAAGGTGCTTATGGAAATACATAATAGGATGAATATAAAGAAATGGGAACATCTGCGAAAAGAGGGAGAAAGATTAAATAAAGTTTAAGCAAAAGTAATGTACAAAAAGAATGCCAAGAATCAGTAAGAGTGGGGTCACGGGCACACCCATTCCCTCCAGTGGGAGCAAGTCAGTGCAACCACTCTGGAGTGCAACTTCGCATCACCCAAAAAGCGAAAGATGAGCCCTACCGCCCAGCAATTTCACTCCTAATTGTATGCCCTGGCTCAGAGGGATTCTTCCTTGCACACATGTACAAAGAAACAGGGTTAATAATGTTCCCTGCAACATCCTAGAGACAGCAAAAAAAAAAAAAAAAACTGGAAACAACTGAAACCTCCAAGAGGGAAATAAATATATAACAATAATAGCCAACTCTCTTTTTAAAAAATCACTTTTTGTTTTTGAGACAGGGTCTCAGCTCTGTCACCCAGTCTTTAGTGCAGTGACACAATCATAGCTCACTGCAGTTCAAGGGATCTTCCCAAGTAGCTGAGAGTACAGGTGTCCATCACCACACCAGGCTAATCATTTTGTTGTTGTTGTTGTTGTTGTTATTTATTTATTTTTATTTTTATTTATTTATTTATTTTGAGATGGAGTTTTGCTCTTGTTGCCCAGGCTGGAGTGCAATGGCGTGATCTCAGCTCACCACAACCTCCGCCTCCTGGGTTCAAGCGATTCTTCTGCCTCAGCCTCCCGCGTAGCTGGGATTACAGGCATCCGCCACCACGCCCAGCTAATTTTTGTATTTTTAGTAGAGACGGGGTTTCACCATGTTGGCCAGGCTGGTCTCAAACTCCTGACCTCAGGTGATCCACCCGCCTTGGCCTCCCAAAGTGCTAGGATTACAGGCGTGAGACACCATGCCCAGCCAAAAATCCTTCTAATGTTTATTTTTTTAATTATGAAAATAACTCTTTTTAATTTATTTGCATAGTGTTTTTATTCTACTACATACATAAAAATAGAAGCTACAGGTGAATTAAGTTTATTAATATGGTCTTAAAACATCTTCCTGTTCAGTCTGACATGTCTGAATCCCTTTCAGACTCAGTGTCATTGATGTCTGTGCTTTTCTACATACCTTCCTGTTCTGTTCCATGAAGGACATTAGTGATATGGCATTTCTTAAAAGAATGTTCCATTAGTGCTTACGAGACCAAGTCTTACACTATATACCAGGAATATTTTCAATGCTTTTCACCTATTAAATCATTTATTTTCACGTCTATTAGATAGGTGGTATCATCAGCCCCATTTTACAGATGAAGAAACAGAGACGAGAAGAGGAGGTTAAGTCACTTGCCCAAGGTCACAGAACTAGTAAGTGGCAGGGTTGGGGTTTGAACCAAGGCAGCCTGGCCCCAGAGCCATACTCTTAAAGCCTACATATTCATACATCTAGTCTTAGAATAGAATATTATACAGCAGTGAAAATGAATTAACTAGAGTTACATGTGGCAAAACAGGTGAGTTTCAAAAGAAAACTCTTGAGTAAAAAGATCAAATTACAGAGGGATACATGCAGTATAAAGCCACTTTTATAATATTTTTAAATGTGTAAAACAATACTGTATGTTTATTATAGATACATACGTTTGTAGAAAAAATTATTATTTTTTAAATAGGGAAGATAAACACCAAGTCCAGGAAAATATCCACCACGAGAGTAGGGACAAAGAAGAAAGGGATCAGGAATGGATACAAGAAGCTCATGTCTTAACCTGGGTGATGGGTATGTAGATATTTGTTGTAGAGTCTCTGTAATTTTTGAATGCCTGAAATATTTCATAATAATCAAAAATAATGCCATCTCCTACTCCAGAGCTGCATGTAACTGTAAATTAAGCTCTGAATTTCCCCACAGCCAAAGCTAAGAGGGAAACTAAGACACCAAATATGCGAAGACCGTAGAAGCAAACACCCCAGTTGTTCAAAAGCAGCACAGTTTTTTTTTCCTTAAGCTAAAACGTGAAAGATATTTATCCCACGGGTCTTCATAGAGGAAAAAATGGTCAATAACATTCCCACAGAAAAAAACAAAAGTATGCCTCATACAACCATTTCCTAGCATCCCTCAATGCATTGTAACAGCTTAATGTCAAAGCAGGCTTCAGAAGAAGCAGCTCAGCTGGGCGAGGTGGCTCACACCTGTAATCCCAGCACTTTGGGAGGTCAGGCAGGAGGATCGCTTGAACCCAGGAGTTCAAGACCAGGCTGGGCAACAAAGAAAGACCCCATCTGTACAAAAAAGTTGAAAAATGAGACAGGGTCTCGTACACCTGTAGTCCCAGCTATTCAGGAGGCTGAGGCAGGAGGATCGCTTGAGCCTGGGAAGTAGAGGCTACCGTGAGCTTTGATCATGCCACTGCACTCCAGCCTGGGTGACAGAGCGAGACCCTGTTTCCAAAAGAAAAAATTAAAAATAATTAAATTTTAAAAAAGAAGCAGCTGCTCTATAAAGGGAACTGTCTTTATTGCCAGCTTCTGGAACATTTCCAGAGAGAACAGACCTTCATGAGCAAGAGGGAAGCAGGCCGACTTGGCCACGGTAGCCTGGGGACTGACACAGCCTTAACTCTGGGAAGGACCCTCCTTCAGACTCCTGCTCAGGCGCCTGAGACCCGTAGCTGCAGACAAGCCATAAAGATATCCTACAGTCCTGGGATCCGAAAGCATTCACCCTTTGTTTAGTTCTTCTCATGATCACTCAGACTTCTTGGACCCTGAGTCCATCCAGCTGTCTGTTGAAACCATTGGCTCTTACCTTCATCTTACAAAGGCGGGAGCCAGCTAGGCACCGTGGCTCACACCTGTACTCCCAGCACTTTGGGAGGCCGAGGCGGGCGGATCACCTGAGGTTGGGAGTTAGAGACCAGCCTGACCAACATGGAGAAACCCTGTCTCTGCTAAATATACAAAATTAGCCGGGCCTGGTGGCACATGCCTGTAATCCCAGATGCTCGAGAGGCTGAGGCAGGAGAATCACTTGAACCCAAGAGGCGGAGGTTTCGGTGAGCAGGGATCCCGCCATTGCACTCCAGCCTGGGCAACAAGAGTGAAACTCTGTCTCAAAAAAAAAAAAAAAAAAAAAGCAAGCTGATTATTTAGAGATGTAAAGGTACCCACCAGACGCACTAAAAACAGAAATGGTTAAAACTAGTTGGCCCCAAGAACAGGCCTGGGGTCGGAGGGGTGGAGAGCCTGTTCAGAAAATTGTGGGGAAATTTGAAAATGGACTGAGTATGAGGAAATCTTCAAAAACTGGCTGTTAAATGCCATGTTGTTGGGTTTGATAATGGTATTGTATTGATATAAGAAAGGGTCTTATTTTCCAGAGAAGCAGGCTGAAGCCTTGGGTGAGAGAGGTTTTGTGGGAACTTGCTTTAAAATGCCTCAGAAAAGCTGGAAGCTGTCGCTCATGCCTGTAATCCCAGCACTTTGGGAGGCCAAAGTGGAGGGATTGCTTGAACCCGGGAGTTCGAGACCGGCCTGAACAACATGGTGAGATCCTGTCTCTACAAAAACTCAAAAAATGAGGCGGGCAGATCCCTTGAGCCCAGGAGGTTGAGGCTGCAATGAGCCATGATTGCACCACTTGCCCTCCCACCTGAGTGACAGAGCAAAACCCTGCCTCAAAAAAACAAACAAAAAACAAACAAAAAAATAAACACTTCAGAAAAAATATAGATGAGCAAAAACAGCAAAATATTAATAATGGTTTAGTCTACATGATAAACATATGGAGGATCTTTATATGATTTTTTTTTTTTTTTTTTTTGAGATGGAGTCTTGCTCTGTCGCCCAGGCTGGAGTGCAGAGGCGCGATCTCGGCTCACTGCAACCTCCACCTCCCAGGTTCAAGCAATTCTCCTGTCTCAGCCTCCCGAGTAGCTGGGATTACAGGTGCACGCTGCCATGGCTGGCTAACTTTTTGTATTTTAGTAGAGACAGGGTTTCACCATATTGCCCAGGCTGGTTTCCAACTCCTGAGCTCAGGCAGTCCACCTGCCTCGGCCTCCCAAAATGCTGGGATTACAGGCATGAGCCACTACACCCAGCCAATTCTCTCTACTTTTATGAATGCTTCCATAATCAAATTTAAAATGTGGGTTTGTTTTGTTTTGTTTTGTTTTGTTTGAGACAGGGTCTTGCTCTGTCACTCAGCCTGGGGTGCAGTGGCATGATCATAGATCGAGGTTTCAGTGAAACCTCGAACTCCTGGGCTCAGGGGATCCTCCCACTTCAGCCTCTTGAGTAGCTGGGACTACAGGCACACACTACCACGCATACCTGGCTAATTTTTAAAAATTTTTTTGTAGAGATGGGGGTCTCACTATAATGCCCAGGCTAGTCCCGAACACCTGGCCTCAAGTGATCTGCCTACCTTGGTATCCCTAAGTGTTGGGATTACAGGCGTGAGCCACTGTGCCCAGCCTGAAAAGATTTTAAAGAAGTATTTAATAAATCTTGGAAGGTGCTGATTCTGCTCTTCTTGGAGCTCCGCTTGGACCCATGGACCCAAAGAACAGGACTTCAGGGACCTTGTAGCTCAACCCCCTCATCTTACAAATGGCTAAAAAGATTTGAAGACTTACCAAAGTCATACAGCCAACAAATGGATGAGCTGGGGCCAGGCTGGGGTCTCCAGGAGCCTTACCCAGTGTCCTATCTACCGTCTCATGTCTGCCTCATTTTTGGACAAAAGGAGCTATTTTTAAATGTCAATAAAGAACCGGGGTACACTCAGTTCTTTTTTTCTTAAGGCAGACATTGCCTATGGGTCGATGGGTTCTCATCGTAAAAAACCCCTGACTATACCCGGAAAGTTTTATTCTCTTCAACATAAAATTAAAGTATATTCAAGTCCTTTAGATCTTACAGCCACTCCTTTGGGGGTTGGCAAAGCATGTGTCAGTCGAGCAATAAACATCTGTCATCTAGAGCTCATTAATATTAATTACAAGTGGCCAGTGGCTCAGGGGACCTCAGTCCTGCAGATGAGATTTTCCTAAATTTGACCTTCTTAGACTTACAGGTGTTTAAACTGGTTCTTTTAAGAAGCCAGTCTATGGCCAGGCGCAGTGGCTTATGCCTGTAATCCCAGCACTTTTGGAGGCCGAGGAGGGTGGATCACTTGAGGTCAGGAGTTCGAGACCAGCCTGGCCAACATGGTGAAACCCCATCTCTACTAAAAATACAAAAATTAGCTGGGTGTGGTGGCACATGCCTGTAGTCCCAGCTACTCAGGAGGCTGAGGCAGGAGAATCACTTGAACCCAGGAGGCGGAGGTTGCAGTGAGCCAAGATCACGCCACTGCTCTCCAGCCTGGGCTACAGAGCAAGACTCCATCTCAAAAAAAAAAAAAAAAAGGCCGAGGGCAGTGGCTCATGCCTGTAATCCCAGCACTTTGGGAGACCGAGGCTGGCAGATCACCTGAGGTCTGGAGTTCAAGACCAGCCTGACCAACATGGTGAAACCCCGTCTCTACTAAAAATACAAAAATTAGCCAGGCGTGGTGGCAGGCACCTGTAATCCCAACTACTGGGGAGGCTGAGACTAGAGAATCACTTGAACCCGGGAGGCGGAGTTTGCAGTGACTGGAGATCGTGCCAGTGTACTCCAGGCTGGGTGACAAGATCGAAACTCCATCTCAAAAATAAATAAATAAAAATCTAAATTAAAAAAAAAGCCAGTCTAGGCCCATTTCAACAATCAAAAGGGAAGAAATAAACACTCCCAAGTATCAGAGGTTAGGTTGCCCAATAAGCCAGGAGTGGCCTGGCCAGAATGCTACAGGACTGTGGGACATTCTGGTGCCTTCTGTCTGCCTGGAGCTTGGGTTGCCAGATCCTCCTCCTTAGCTGGCCCATCTCCCACAGCCCTTTTCTCTTCTCTCACATACAAAAGTAGGAAAGTTGGGGATGGGGCAAAGCTGCCAAAGACAAGCTTTACCTTCTCATATTTAAATTGGAATTTTTCTGGGATTAAGCCCACTACCTCTTGTTCTAACCTTGGGGGCCCTCGGAGGTGGGTAGGCAGAGAAACCAGATGTGGCTCAGGCACACTCACTGAGGTGACCTGGATCCCGGGCACTGAGCCTTCCCTTTTCCCATCTGAAAATGGAGCCCCTGTCCATGCTATGGGAGTCAGCCTGTGGCTGCTGGCAGTAGTGGCAAAGCCACCCCTTTGTCCCTGACGTCACACTCAAGGGGGCTGGAAGCCTTGAGGAGCCAGCCAAGTGACATCTATACCAGCCTGGTTCTCAGCAGGAAGCCAGACCTGAGAAGGCAATGGGCTCTGGGAGGGCAGAGGAGGTCACCTGAGCTGCAGAGAAGGGGCAGGGCCATTTTGCCCCACTGGGCAGGAGCCAGCAGGGGCTGATGATAAAGCTCAGGACCTCCTCATATGCACTGAATATTCCAGAGATAACCCTGAGCACGCCTAGGGTTTCCACTGAGCACCTGGGAAAGGAGAGGCTTTGAAGAACAATCCTGCATTTCCTGCAGAATTTTCTAGGAGGCAGAGACTAGAAAGCTGAACTTTTCCACTAGTTGTCCCTCATCCTGCCACACTCCCTCTCCGGAGGCCATCGTCTTGGAATCTACACTGCTTCCAGGTTGAAGGCCAGTAGCATCACCACCAGCCCCACAGCCATGTTCTTCTTTCCTGCATCTTTATTTTGCGTAACAGTAGAAGGCTTGAGAGTTTACAAAGTTCTGCATAGCCAGCATCTTGTTTGGGTTTTGCACCCCAAAACATACTTGGTGCTAATATTATTTTCCCCGTGTCAAAAACAGGGAAATCATTCATTTGTTCACTTGACAAATATACTTCCAAAAATCTATTAGGTTCCAGATTCTCTCCGGGGGCTGGATGTGGCTCAAAATGGTCAAGTGATTTCTCCAAAGCCATGGCCACAAAGGAGTACCAACGTCAGGATTTGAATCCAGTCCTTTTGACTGAGACTTAGAGAGGAAAGAGGTCAGAGCCCTTCCTCTGTAACCCAGCTGGGTGGCACCCTTAGCTCTGTGCTCCTCTGGCCTCACATCCCAGGTAATTCAAGGCAGAGGGGCCCACCATACACTGGCAGACCACCAGGGTAAAATAGAGTGGGAGGGTAGGAAGGTCAAGGATAGATCTTTCTGGTCCTCTAGGCCTCACCCTCACCCTGCCCACCATTTCTGCCCTGGCACCCACTGCCTCCCCATGCCCTTCATAGGGAGAAGCTCCAGAAAGAGTTTCAGAAACTCCTCCCTAATTGCTGACTAGCCCCAGGTCCCCAAAACAACGGCTCTGATGTTGGAACTATTTTCCCTGGCCGGGCCTCTAGGTAGTGACCCTCTGGCTTTCCTCCATAATCTGGGGCAAAGAGGGTAGAGAAAGAAAGCAGAAAAGTGTGCTGAAAGGAAGGCAGTGGGGGGAGTGTAGAGGGGCAGCAAGGAGGCAGAAAAGGGCCAGGCATGGTGGCTCATGCCTATAATCCCAGCACTTTGGGAGGCCAAGGCGGGAGAGTCGCTTGAGGCCAGGAATTTGAGACCAGCCTGAGCGACATAGGATAGAGACCCTATCTCT
The DNA here is from genome assembly GCF_029281585.2 of Gorilla gorilla gorilla. Lineage (NCBI taxonomy): Eukaryota > Metazoa > Chordata > Mammalia > Primates > Hominidae > Gorilla > Gorilla gorilla. Next base: position 34,225,666 of record NC_073228.2, on the reverse strand, counting down.
ACAAAAAAATTAAAAATAAAAAATTAGCTTGGCATAGTGGCATGCACCTGTAGCCCTAGCTACCTGGGAGGCTGAGGCAGGAGGACCACTTGAGCCCAGGAGGTTGAGGCTGAAGTGAGCTATGATTGCACCACTGCACCCCAGCCTGAGTGACAGAGCGAGACTTTGTCCCTATTTTTTAAAAAAAGGAAGCAGGAAAGAAGAAACAGAATGAGTGTCATTGAGTGTCATTTAAAATGTTGGTTTCTACACACACGCTTGCCCACAGGCATACACAATCCAAGAAGTTACTAAATAAATGCACATTTTCCAGTGAAACCTACCAGCATGGGATAAGTTCCAAAAGTGGATAGTTCCCAAGATGTTCTCTAGTTTCCTCCTTTGTTGTTGTTGTTGTAGTTGTTTTTTAATTTGATTCATTTACTTGGTGCTAGAAGTTTGGAAGGAGATAAAGGACAGTAACTACTGGGGGTGGGGGATACAGAAAGCTGTGTTTAGGCGAGTGGCTGGTGAAAGAGGACACAATACAGCTTCTCGTTTCTTCTCGGTGTTAATCTAGCGCATGCTAATTCCTCCCCACCCAGTGGGAATCGACAGTGGCTGAAAGCCTTCTAGGCACTGACAGCAAAGACGGAGTACTCGCCAAGAACTTTGTTCACGTTCTCATTCAGTCCTCACAGCAACTTAGTGAGGTAGACGTTGTTACCCTCGTTTTACAGATAAGGAAATTGAGGTTCAGACGGTTCACTAACTCCCCTAATGTCACCAGACAAAGCAACAGATCAGGGTTTCAAACCCAGGTCTGTTCTCCAAGGCCTGGGTTTTTTCCGCTGCTCTGCCTCCCTGCCTGCACTGTTCTCTCTCCCGCTGTCCTCCACAGCAAATTCGCAGATGTGTCATTGACTGGAGAAGGTTAGGAAACACTGCTCTGGGCAGAGTCTCCAGGGGCTCAGCGCAGTAAGCTCCTTCCTCTCCAGCTCCTATTATGGTGCAAACAGTGCCGCTTCCCCGGCAGGCCTTTGTCATTTGTCCCATGGCCTGTCCCCTCCCATCTCTACCCCATCCCAGTAGCACCCCAGGACCTCAGCTTCCTAAATTTCAGCCACAACATTATTTTACAAGGACACTCTTCAACCTTGAAAGGCAAGGTACCCCGAGGCAAGGAAACGAAATGACTGTAGTTGAACAGCATGAGAGTCCAGCGCCATCTAGTGGTCCTGAAACCGACAAGTACCTGGCGGTGACATTTTCAAATAATCAATATCTCATTATTAACCATAATCACAACCTGATGTTTACTTTTGGAGAAATGTTCAGCAGCAAGGGATGCACATGCACTTTTCTGCATGTTTCAGAGGCCTGCGATCCTAAATGCCACAATGACTATTAAACAGTGTCCTGCCCATGAGCAAACAGGAGAGATTGATTGTATATCTTTTTCATCTAAGCTGCTCACCAAAAACAAAGCTCAGTTGAAGCCAGTGACCTTTCACTAACTGCTGGAAGGAAAATGCTTGATAAATAATAAATAGACCACTACTGGATCTTGCTTAGAACTATCTTTTAATTAAAAGAACTGAGGAGCTAGAAGGTCCGGTGACTGACATTTATTTCAGTTGCAGTCCAGGAAAAGCATTCATTGAGGGTAAAATGATACTTGAAATGTATTTTCGTTGTCAGCTAGTAGTCCCCAAAAACCCTGTCTGTAATCTGCATGGATAGAGGGTGGTGGTGGTGGCTGGCAGTAGCAACATTTTGTAGGGAACATAACACTTAACTTCCTGCCTTATCTGCCTTCCCCTAGCAACCTTTTCTTTTTCGTGCTGCAGCAATAACCACTTGTCTGGTTCAGCATCACCACAGAAACTGCTTCAGTGCCGGGCTCATCCAATCAGAGACCCGCCTGCCACATTGAGCGCTACCCTAGGAGTGACAGGAAAGCCATTTCCGTCTTTTCCACAGGAGGGCAGGTGCCCTTCCTCTGCCAGCCAAGGTGACCTCGACCAAGTTGCTCACTGAACCTGCTCAGCCATCCCTCATCTCACCCAGCACGGTCAAAGGCTCAGAACGCATGACTAACTCAGCCCGAGTCAGGCTCCCACCTTTTGGCTATTCTGGAATTGAGCTCAGGAACATAGAGACCAGGAAGTCTCAGCCTTCCCCATCCCCTCCTCCACTCGCCTTTGCTTGCTCCTAGCTCCAGTCTTCTGGCTGAGGCCGTGCCAGCTTGCGTTGACTACCAGCACCACATCATGTTCTCTGCCCTAACTCCCATGTACTCAGGAAAACTGCCAGCCCATTCTGAGTCAGGCTTGGTCACAGATGAAAGCTGAGGATGGATGAGGCCCAACTCCGGGTGCCACGTCTGGATTCCCCGGAGCAGAGGCAGGCACCAGTGCCAGCCTCAGAGAAAATCTTACTGTCCCACTTGAGTGACTTTGTTTAAAAAAAGAAATCTGCTGAAGGTTTTTAAGTGGCACGCCATCATTTATTTACAGAGAAAGGTATCACTTTAACAAAATCAGGAGTCCTTCAGGGGCAGATTATTCTGTAATACCACTTTCATTATCAGAGAACTCTCGATACAAAGTGTTCTACAAAACTATAAGAAGAATCAGGCTAGCCTTTTAAGGACATCATCAAAAATCAGGCCTACCCAATAAAGGCAGAGGCAGAGCTCTATAAAATTTGGTGAATCCAGGACCACTTAAACAAGTCTAGACATATAGATGATGGAAGACATGGGACGTGAATTTCTTTTGCTGGCTTTCTCATTCCTCCTATTCTATCACTTAAAGCATTTACCTCCCAGCCCCCAACATCCCAGATCTCTCTCCACTACCCTTGGAGAGCTCATTTCTTCTCCTGGCTCCAAATCTTGCCCCTGTAGACACCTATCCCTTATCTCTGTCTGCCACTTAGACATAGCACCATCACCTTCAACTTAGTAGGTTGAGAATTGAAGCTCTCTCCCAGGAGAGCACCAGTTCCACGTCACCAACTGGGTGTTAGTGATGCTGCTAAGTTTTCTAGTCACTCAGGTTTGTGACCTTGGACTTGCTGCCTCCTTTTTGGTCCCTCTGACATGTCTCCTCTTTCCTCCTTCCCTGCCCACTCCTCCATCCCATTCTTTACATCACTCCTAGGCAAACCTTTCTTTGACCTGACACTGCTTTCACTACATTCTTTCCCTGCTCAAACTTTCCCATACCCAACTGGCTCCTCCATGTAGTTGTCAAGGCCACCGTGATCTTATCTCATCTTACCAGTTCAAATGGGCTTTTCCACTACTGCTCAAAATAGTAATAAAACCACCTGCCACACATTACAAATGAGCTTTGCACTCATTATCTCAATTGATCCTCACAAAGCTAACTGGAAGCCAAAAAGGCAAACATTGTCCATATTTTACAGGCTGAAATATTGTGACAGGCACAGGGTCACATAGTAAAAACTGCCTGGAGTATCCAGATCTAGAACCCAAATCTTCATTACTTGTCTGGTGCAAACTTCACTGTAACCTGGATATATGCCTTCCTCGCCTTGGATTCAGCAAACCCGTAAGAGGGTCTGCTCCTGAAAGGCTGTTTAATGTTTCAATGGGTTAAAAGAATAAGAATTTCTGCCCTCCTTTATACTACCTATTTTTTTTTTTTTTTTTTTTTGAGACAGTGTCTCTTCTGTCGCCCAGGCTGGGGTGCTGTAGCATGATCTCAGCTCACTGTAACCTCCACCTCCTGGGTTCAAGCGATTCTCCTGCCTCAGCCTGCTGAGTAGTTGGGATTACAGGAGGCTGCCACCACATCCGGCTAACTTTTGTATTTTTAGTAGAGATGGGGTTTCATCACGTTGCCCAGGCTGGTCTCAAACTCCTGACTTCAGGTGATCTACCCATCTTGGCTTCCCAAAGTGCTGGGATTACATGAGCCACCACACCCACCCTATACTCTTAATAGGTAAATAATCATTACTACTTGAATGAAGGCCACAGTAAATGAGGCAGGAGTACAAACAGTAGCCCAGGTAGACCAACAGCAGTGAAGCACCTTATGAACACAATCTGTAGGGGTTTCAGTAAGGGACTTGATATTATGTATTTTCTGAGCACAGACAGCATTTGAAAACGGCACGGAAGGTTCAATTCCTACAGACCATGGTAGAAGGGAGGGTGTTCCTGCCCAAAGAAACCGCATGTACATGTCCATCCCACTGCCTTTCCAGGCTCTCATGCAGTATTCCTAGACAAATCCAGAACTGATTCCTTGCCCCTGAACCTCTACTGTACTTTTATATCAAAGTTTAAAAGGATTCCTGTTCATCTTGCTGTTTCACAAGTCACTCTTGTAGTCCCAACTCGATTTTAAGATTTTATTTATTTATTTTTTTTGAGACAGGGTCTTGCTCTGTCGCCCAAGCTGGAGTGCAGTGGCACGATCTCGGCTCAACTGCAGCCTCTGCCTCCTGGGTTCCAGCGATTCTCCTGCCTCAGCCTCCCGGGTAGCTGGTATTACAGGCACACGCCCCCACGCCCAGCTAATTTTTTTGTATTTTTAGTAAAGATGGGGTTTCACTATGTTGGCCAGGCTAGTCTCGAACTCCTGACCTCAGGTGATCCGCCCACCTTGGCCTCCCAAAGTGCTGGGATTACAGGCGTGAGCCATGGAGCCTGGCCTGATTTTAAGCTCTTTAAAGCCAAGAATGCGGTCATGCTTCCATTCTCTCCAAAACGTGATGGGGATCTGATGACAGCTTTTGCCCAAACTGTGGAAATAGTTCTGAGTTTCCAAAGTAAGCTTCATCTCTTTCACTATGTTTTGATCACTAAGACTTAACCTAAAGAAGTCAATGAGTGACAGCAGCTTTTTCCCCATCCAGATATTGGCTATACAGGGATGGTCTTTCCCTTCTGGTCCAGAGTCCCAGTCTGGTTTAACAAGATCAGAATGTGTAGGGGAACGCATTCTCATACATTGCTATGAGAGTATAGTTAAGCACAACTTCTATGGACAAAGATACCAAAACTCAAAATGATCTGCTCCTTGATCCAGCATCCCATAACTCTAGCAGCCCATTTGCAACACAGTAAAACAAAGAACATTTTCTTCAATCTGGCACTGATTAAATCACAGTGGATCTCTGAGACACAGTAACTAGAAAAGCAAGGTACAGAACAGTATGCATAGTGTCCTGTCCATGTCCAAAATATTTCTGGAAGAGCGCACAAGGAAATGGTGATAGTGGTGGCCTCAGGGAAGGGAAAAAGGGTGGCTGGGCAACAGGGGTGGGAGACTAGCTTTTTACTGTTAAGTTTTGAACCATGTGCATGTATAATTTTTTTAAAGAATTATGCAACAAATAACTTATTTTTAAAAGTCTTCAGCCCCAGTACGGTGGCTCAGGCCTGTAATCCCAGCACTTTGGGCGGCTGAGGCAGGAGGATCGCTTGAGGCCAGGAGTTTAAGACCAGGCCAGCCTGGGCAACATAGCAAGACTCCATCTCTACAAAAAAAAAAACAAAAAAAAAAATGTTAAAGAGCCAGGCGTGGTGGCACATGCCTGTAGTCCTAGCCATTAGGGAGGTGAGCCAGGGTGGCTTCAGCCCAGGAGTTAAGACTGCAGCAGGGTATGCACCACTGCACCCAGCCTGGGTGACACAGTGAGACCCCCATCTCCTAAAACAAAATTAAAAAAAAAAAAAAATTAAGGCCAGGCATGGTGGCTCACACCCGTAATCCCAGTATTTTGGGAGGTTGAGGTGGGTGGATCACTTGAGGCCAGCAGTTTGAGATCAGCCTGGGCAACATGGTTAAAAGCCCGTTTCTACTAAAAATACAAAAATTAGCCAGGCGTCATAGCATACACCTATAATCCCAGCTACTCGGGAGGCTGAGGCAGAAGAACTGCTTGAACCTGGGAGGCGGAGGTTGCAGTGGGCCAAGATGGCTCCACTGTACTCCAGCCTGGGAAACAGAGTGATACTCCATCGCAAAAAAAAAAAAAAAAATTTAAAAATCTACATAGGAGGAAAACAAACAAAAATGGGACATCAATCCAGACATGAAGGAAAAAAACATTTTTTAAATCTTCATCATTGTGGCAAAAAAAAAACCTGCCCTAGCTCCCTCTCCCTCTCCCTCTCCCTCTCCCACGGTCTCCGTCTCCCTCTCTTTCCACGGTCTCCCTCTGATGCCGAGCCGAAGCTGGACTGTACTGGGGCCATCTCGGCTCACTGCAACCTCCCTGCCTGATTCTCCTGCCTCAGTCTGCGGAGTGCCTGCCATTGCAGGCGCGCGCCGCCACGCCTGACTGGTTTTCGTATTTTTTTGGTGGAGACGGGGTTTCGCTGTGTTGGCTGGGATGGTCTCCAGCTCCTAACCGCGAGTGATCCGCCAGCCTCGGCCTCCCGAGGTGCCGGGATTGCAGACGGAGTCTGGTTCACTCAGTGCTCAATGGTGCCCAGGCTGGAGTGCAGTGGCGTGATCTCGGCTTGCTACAACCTCCACCTCCCAGCCGCCTGCCTTGGCCTCCCAAAGTGCCGAGAGTGCAGCCTCTGCCCGGCTGCCACCCTGTCTGGGAAGTGAGGAGCGTCTGCCTGGCCGCCCATCGTCTGGGACGTGAGGAGCCCCTCTGCCTGGCTGCCCAGTCTGGAAAGTGAGGAGCGTCTCTGCCCGGCCGCCATCCCATCTAGGAAGTGAGGAGCGCCTCTTCCCGGCCGCCATCCCATCTAGGAAGTGAGGAGCATCTCTGCCCGGCCGCCCATCGTCTGAGATGTGGGGAGCGCCTCTGCCCCGCCGCCCCGTCTGGGATGTGAGGAGCGCCTCTGCCCGGCCGCGACCCCGTCTGGGAGGTGAGGAGCGTCTCTGCCCGGCCGCCCCGTCTGAGAAGTGAGGAGACCCTCCACCTGGCAACCGCCCCATCTGAGAAGTGAGGAGCCCCTCCGCCCGGCAGCCGCCCCATCTGAGAAGTGAGGAGCCCCTCCGCCCGGCAACCACCCCGTCTGGGAAGTGAGGAGCATCTCCGCCCGGCAGCCACCCTGTCCGGGAGGGAGGTGGGGGTCAGCCCCCTGCCCGGCCAGCCGCCCCATCCGGGAGGTGAGGGGAGCCTCTGCCCAGCCACCCCTACTGGGAAATGAGGAGCCCCTCTGCCCGGCCAGCCGACCCGTCCGGGAGGGAGGTGGGGGGGTCAGCCCCCCGCCCGGCCAGCCGTCCTGTCCGGGAGGTGAGGGGCGCCTCTGTCCAGCCGCCGCTACTGGGAAGTGAGGAGCCCCTCTGCCCGGCCAGCCGCCCTGTCCAGGAGGGAGGTGGGGGGGTCAGCCCCCGCCCGGCCAGCCGCCCCGTCCGGGAGGGAGGTGGGGGGGTCAGCCCCCCGCCCGGCCAGCCGCCCCGTCCGGGAGGTGAGGGGCGCCTCTGCCCGGCCGCCCCTACTGGGAAGTGAGGAGCCCCTCTGCCCGGCCAGCCACCCCGTCCGGGAGGGAGGTGGGGGGGTCAGCCCCCCGCCCGGCCAGCCGCCCCTTCCGGGAGGTGAGGGGCGCCTCTGCCCAGCCGCCCCCTACTGGGAAGTGAGGAGCCCCCTCTTCCTGGCCAGCCGCCCCGTCCGGGAGGGAGGTGGGGGTGTCAGCCCCCCGCCCGACCAGCCGCCCCGTCCAGGAGGTGAGGGGCACCTCTGCCCGGCCGCCCCTACTGGGAAGTGAGGAGCCCCTCTGACCGGCCGCCACCCCGTCTGGGAGGTGTACCCAACAGCTCATTGAGAACGGGCCATGATGACAATGGCGGTTTTGTGGAATAGAAAGGGGGGAAAGGTGGGGAAAAGATTGAGAAATCGGATGGTTGCCGTGTCTGTGTAGAAAGAAGTAGACATGGGAAACTTTTCATTTTGTTCTGTACTAAGAAAAATTCTTCGGCCTTGGGATCCTATTAATCTGTGACCTTACCCCCAACCCTGTGCTCTCTGAAACATGTGCTGTGTCCACTCAGGGTTAAATGGATTAAGGGCGGTGCAAGATGTGCTTTGTTAAACAGATGCTTGAAGGCAGCATGCTCGTTAAGAGTCATCACCACTCCCTAATCTCAAATACCCAGGGACACAAACACTGCGGAAGGCCGCAGGGTCCTCTGCCTAGGAAAACCAGAGAACTTTGTTCACTTGTTTATCTGCTGACCTTCCCTCCACTATCGTCCTATGACCCTGCCAAATCCCCCTCTGTGAGAAACACCCAAGAATGATCAATTAAAAAAAAAAACAAAAAACCTGCCCTAAAAAAACAGAAACCTAAGGTTTAAAGAGATGAGTGACCCCTCAATTGTTCCTCTGAGAATAGACTGTGTCTTTCACCTGCTTTTTAAGTCCTCTTCCCAAGGTCTGGCCCGATGTTTGGTCTCAATGGTTGTGTAATGTCTTTGAATGGATGAAATTTACTTCCCTACCGAAAAGTAAAGCATTCTCCAAATGCAAGCAATTGTGAAACAGTGATAAAGGTCGAGGGGGAAGCAGCATGGCTGAGAGCTGCTTTTGCCTCATGTACTCATTCACCTGCATGAACCAAGCACCCACGTGCATGGATGTGTACTATATACAGACTGTGAGATGTGGACCTGCCTCACAGTGTACCAGGAGAGATGAGACCATACACAAAGAATCACTGGGTGGAAAATCTACATGAGTTTTAAAATAGGGAATTTCTGAAGCAGCTTACTACTAACAGCTAAAAACCACTGGCTTGACCACATATACAAAGGCTGCAATCTCAGAGGGATATTTCATGTATTTAGTAAAACCTGGGGAAACGAGGAAGGCAGGAAGTTGATAAGGACTTGTAGGCACACTTTGGCCCCAGGAAGGCAGGTGGATGCTGGTGGAGAGCATCACCTAAATTAGTTGCCTCCTTTCTTGGCAATCCTGTTATCTACACCATATGAATCCAGTCTTTAGCTGGATATAACCATTCGTTCACTCATTCATTCAACAAGTATTTACTGAACAGCCTAGTCTGTGCAGGCCTATGTTAACTGTCTCCAGCACACTCAATCCATGACATTAAAGTTACAGTTTTGGTCTTTGTGCATCAGCAATGACAGGTCCTCACTCTTACCACAAAGCGCAAGTCAGCTTGGCCTCTCAAGTAGAGAGATAATCGTTCTATAGCAAGAAGTACAAAGATTCTCTGCAGACAAAACCAGCTAGCCAAGGTTCCACAACATGTGTACATGTATAAGTCTGATGGATCAGAAGAAATATGTACCCGGGAATCAGATGTAGCCAGTCCACATACTAACAAACATCAAAGCAAGCCTAGTCAGATTGAGTCCCATTTGAACAATCTTTATAAAGGTTTCTTCATGTTATTCACAATTCAAAGTAAATTTACTTTATAAGCAGCTAGGGAATTCTTTATTTAGTAATGTCCTAACATAAAAGTTCACATAACTGCTTCTGTCAAACCACGATACTGAGCTTTGTGACAACCCAGAAATAACTAAGAGAAGGCAAACATAATACCTTAGAGATCAAGAAACATTTACACAGTTCAACTGTTTAAAAATAGCTCAACATTCAGCCAGTGAGTAGAGTGTGAATGCCAGCATACACAGTATACAGGTCCTTCAGGGAGGCGAGAGACCTTTCGACTGGTCTGCAGGTGCCTCCAAATGCTGGTCCTGTGGAACTTCTTTCTGAGTCTCGTTTTCTTCCAACGTAGTCTGTGGTCTGACACTCAAGTGTTCGGATTTCCAGGAAACGTGACTACCTCCGTGTTGCTTAAAAGACCAGATGTAAGTATCACAGAGATGTTATCATTTTCACTCAATTAATTGGCTAAAGATATATAACTAGGCACATTCTGTCACTGAGTGAAAAATTTAGCACTAATATCTCAGATCCAATTCTACTATAACAAATAGTAAACATGATTTTAAAAAGTCTATAGGGCCGGGCGTGGTGGCTCACGTCTGTAATCCCAGCACTTTGGGAGGCTGAGGCGGGCGGATCACGAGGTCAGGAGATCAAGACCATCCTGGCTAAAACGGTGAAACCCCGTCTCTTCTAAAACTACAAAAAATTAGCTGGGCGTGGTGGCGGGCACCTGTGGTCCCAGCTACTCGGGAGGCTGAGGCAGGAGAATGGCATGAACCCAGGAGGCAGAGCTTGCAGTGAGCCAAGATTGCGCCGCGGCACTCCAGCCTGGGTGACAGAGCGAGACTCCATCTCAAAAAAAAAAAAAAAAAAAGTCTATAGAACCAAATTTCAAAAGCCCTAATGACGACTCACTTGTTTCAAGTAGCAGTCATTACCACAAAATTCTAGTATATTCAGTGTAACAGTATTTGACCTGGAGTTTAAGAACATAAGCCAAGGTTAGGGAAAGAAAACCAAGTCTCTCTTTAACTTCCATCAGATTGGCAACTCTGGTCAACCCTCTACATCTACAGGTTCCACATATGCAGATTCAACAAACCACGGATCAAAAATATTTTAACAATAAATAAATAAAATAAAAAATATAAATTTTTAAAAATAGAGTATAACTACTTATATAGCATTTACAATGTGTTATGTATTTATAAATGATTTAGAGATGATTAAAGTATATGGGAGGATATGTGTAGGTTATATGCAAAAACCACAGCACTTTATAAAAGGGATTTCAGCATCTGTGAATATTAGTATCTGCAGGGGCCCTAGCACCAATCCCCTGTGCATACTTAGGGACAACCATAAACCCAGTAACAATTTTAACAATGAAATACTCACAGTCCTTGCTTCGCCTACTCGTCTTAAAATGACACCTTCTGCCAATAAAGCCTTCCCTGTTTCCACAAATAACTTCTCTTCATCTGTTTCTCCAAGTTTCTGTAGCTCAGTGTACTTCTCCACAAACCTGTAATTCCAAGCAGTCACATTTTAGGTATGTTTGTAAGCATTGTTAAGACGCTGTTACACAGTATCAAATGGATAACAAAATCCTTAAAAAATAATATGAATAGCCTAGGACTTATAAAATGGCTTACCGTTGACAGGTAGACTTGAAGTTTGGATTGAATAGATCAAAAGCTCTTTGACCAGACCCATACACTGAATAAAACTTCCTAGAAAATGCAAACAACATAATATAAATCTCTGATTATAGACTGTGGATGAGAATGGAATAAAAGAAATAAAGAATAAGTGCTAGGCACTGAGGAGTTAAGTACGGTATAACCCACATAGCCTAAGCTGAACAGTTTTGTTTTTTTAGATAAGTAATGCACACATGCACATGGTAAATACATCAAATAGCACAAAAGGGTGGCCAGTGAAAAGTAACACTCCCTCCCACTTCTGCACCCCAGCCCCCCAGTTCCCTTCCCAGAAAGCAACACTAACAAATTTCTTGTATATCCATCCAGAAATATTCCACTAATATACTAGCATATATGCACTATCATTCCCTGTCCCCAGCCACATTTTTAACCCAAAGAATAGTAAACCTTGCTCTACATCTTGCCTTTTTAAAAACTGAGGTATGGCTAGGCGCAGTGGCTCATGCCTGTAATCCCAGCACTTTGGGAGGCTGAGGCAGGCAGATTACTTGAAACTGGGAGTTCAACATGGTGAAACCCCATCTCTACTAAAAATACAAAGAAATTAGCAGGCATGGTGGCATATGCCTGTAGTCACAGCTACTTGGGAGGGTTAGGTGGGTGAATCACTTGAACCCAGGAGGCAGAGGTTGCAGTAAGTGGAGAGCGCACCATTGCACTCCAACCTGGGCGACAGAATGAGACTGCGTCTCAAAAAATAATAACAAAATAAAAATAAATAATAAAAACTGAGGTCAAAGTCACACATCATAAAATTAACTTTTTTTTTTTCCAAAGAGACAGGGTCTCACTGTGTCACCAACGCAGGTAGCAGTGCTGTGATCATAGCTCACTGCAGCCTCAAACTCCTGGGCTCAAGCAATCCTCTTGCCTCAGCATCCTGAGTAGCTGGAACTACAGGTTCGCAGCACCACCATGCCTGGCTAAGTTTTAAATTTTTGTAGAGATGCAGTCTCACTATGTTGCCCAGGCTGGTCTTGAAGTGCTAGCCTCAAGAGATCCTCCCACCTTGGCTTCCAAAAATGCTGGGCTTACAGGCATTAGCCATTGTCCCCAGCCCACATTTAACATTTTTCAGTGTGCAATTAAGTGACATGTAGAAAACTCACAAAGCTGTGCAACTAGCACCTCTATCTAGTTCCAAAAGATTTTCATCACCCCCAAAAGGAGGCACTGTATCTGAGCAGTCACTCCCCATTTCTCCTCCCTACATCTTGCCTTATCAGTGCCATGGAGATTGTTTCCAGTCCTTTACTACTCTAAACCATGCTGCAATCATTATCTCTATTTATAATTTTAGTGCACTACGTAAATAAGTCTGTGGCATAAATTCACAAATCTGGTACTACTGGATCAAGGTATGTGCATTTGTAATTAAGCCTTCCAAATTGCCAAAATGCTTTCCAAAGTGGCTGTACCAATTTACATTCACATAGGTAATATACGAGCGCCTATCTCCCCACACCCTGAACAAATGACATTCTCCAGCTGAGCATAGAGGCTCACGCATATAATCCCACCTGCTTGGGAAGCTGAGGCATGAGGATCTTTTGAGGCCAGGAGCTCACCACCAGCTTGGGCAACATGGTGAGACCTGAGACTCTGTCTCTAAAAAAAAAAAAAAAAAAAAAAATATATATATATATATATATATATACACACACACACACACACACGAGCCAGGTGCAGTGGCTCACACCTGTAATCCCAGCAAAAATATATATATATATTTAGACCAGGCGTGCTGGCTGATGCCTGTAATCCCAGCACTTTGGAAGGCCAAGGCAGGAGGATCACTTGAGGCCAGGAGTTCAAGACCAGCCTGGGCAATATAGTGGGACACCATCTCTACAAAAAAATTAAAAATTAGCCAGGAATGGTGGCATACACCTGTAGTCCCAGCTACTCAGGAGGCTGAGATGGGAGGATCACTTGAGCCCAGGAGGTCAAGGCTGCAGTGAGCCATGATAGGCACCACTGCATCCCAGTCTGGGTTAGATCCTGCCTCAAAAAAAAAAAAAAAATACACAAACACACACACACATGTTCTCCAACTTTTTGATCTTAGCCAACCTGATAGGTAAGAAACCAGAACTCTTTTATAGTTTTAATTTGCTTTTCTTTTTAAAGAGACTGGACATCTTTTCAAGTTTAAAAGCAAACTGAATTTCCTTTTCTGTGAACTGTCCAAGTTCTTTGTCCGCTTTTCTATTTGGTGGTTGCTATGGACTAAATGTGTCCCACCAAAATTAGTATGTTGAAATCCTAATCCCCAATGTGATGGTATTTAGAGATGGAGCCTTTGGGAGGTAATCAGGTCATGGTAATCAGCCCTCATGATGGGATTAGTGCCCCTATAAGAGATAGAAGAGAGCTTGCTTCCACTCTCTGCTCCCCTCAATGTGAGGAATCAGGAAGACAGTCCTCCCCAGAACCTGACCCTGCTGGCACCCTGATCTCAGACTTCCCAGCCTCCAGAACTATGAGAAAGAAATTTCATTTGTTTATAAGCCACCTGGTCTATGGTAATTCGTTACACAGTGGTCTCTTTCTTAATGATTTCTGAGGAAACTTTGTAGCCATATACATAGAAAATTAGTCCTTTGTCATAACATTGCAAAGATCTTTCCCAGTTTGTTGGCTGTCTTTTGATTTTGCTTACAGTACTTTTTTATACAGAAAATTGTAATATTTTCTTTTTATGGCTTCTGAGTTTTATATCATGCTTAAAAAGACCTTTATCACTCAGATTATATTTTTAATTCTCCCATGTTTTCTTCCAGTACTGTTATGATCTCACTTTTTACACTTAGATTTTAATACATCTTTTTTGTTTGTTTTATTTATTTTGTTGTAAGTTCCTTTTTCTTTTTTTTTTTTTTAAAGAGATGGGGTCTTGCCATGTTGCCAGGCTGTTGTGAGTGCAGTGGCTATTCACAGATACAATCATAGTGTACTACAACCTTGAACTCCTAGACTCCAATGGTCCTCCTTCCTCAGCCTCCCAAGTAGCTGGAACTACAGGCATGCACAACCACTCTATAAGCTTTTTTAAATATCAAAAACACCAAAAAAAAAGAGGGCCACAAAGATAAAGGTTCAATAAATTATATAAATACAAGATAATATTTTGGCATTAATAGAAATAATTTTTATATATTCTGGCAATAGTAAAAAATTTAAAAATAAAGAATTTAAAGAAATAATATTTAACAGGCTGGGCATGGTGGCTCATGCCTGTAATCCCAGCACTTTGGGAGGCCGAGGTAGGTGAATCACTGGAGGTCAGAAGTTCAAGACCAGCCTGGCCAACATGGTGAAACCCTGTCTTCCTGAAAATACAAAAAAAAAAAAAAAAATTAGCCGGCCGTGGTGACACATGCCTGTAATCCCAGCTACTCGGGAGGCTGAGGAGGAGAAATGCTTGAACCCGGGAGGTGGAGGCTGCAGTGAGCTGAGATTGAACCACACTGCACTCCAGCCTGGGAGAGAGAGACAGAGCAAGACTCCATCTCAAAAAAAAAAAAAAAAAAAGTAATATTTAACAAGAGGGACAAGTAAACTATTCCACATTCTCCAATCATTTATCATCCAGTTCCAAATCTACAGCAGAAGCACAAATGATTTTTTAAAATTTTTATTTATTTATTTATTTTTGAGTCGGAGTCTCACTCTGTCACCCAGGCTGGAGTGAAATGGTGCAATCTCGGCTCGCTGCAACCTCCGCCTCCTGGGTTAAAGCGATCCTCCCACCTCAGCCTCCAGACTAGCTGGGACTACAGGTGCATGCCCCCATGACCAGCTGATTTTTGCATTTTTAGCAGAGGTGGGGTTTCACCATGTTGCCCAGGCTGGTTTCGAACTCCTGACCTCAAATGATCCACCCGCCTCGGCCTCCTGAAGTGCCAGGATTACATGTGAGAGCAAAGCACAAATGATTTTAATGTATCAATGAAACACAAAGTGCATGCAATGGGTCTGAGAAGAAAGGTGCTGAAAAAGCATTTAATCTCCTCAAAGATCTCATGTTGTATGCCGAAAATTTCCAAGTAGAGCAAGAACATACTTGTTCTGCTACTTTAAATGAGTGTTGGTGTTGGGGGTCCCGGGGGGAAAGCCTGGGCCCCAATTCGGAACATAATGACCTTATAAATTCCATTTTCTAGCATCCTGAAACAACAGTAAGAATAAGGGATGTGTATCAAAGTCAATTAGGCACACTCATTGGTATAAATATTTAAGAGAAAAAGGAACTAGACAAATTCAAGGTACTAAAAGCTAATTAACATCAGTATTCAAGGGGAGGGGCTTTGTCAGTAAACTCCCAGTGAGAGATTTACCACTTACTTAGATCTTACATAAATGTATAGGGATGCTAAATGTGGCCATAGAAGTGGTTTCTAGCCCACTGTTCCTGAAATTGTTTCAGAAAACTAATAAAACTCTGATGGCCATTCTCTAAACAGTCCCAGTCCTGGCCCTCCACCATTCCCCTCCAAGGAATTTTCTTTCGTTTCTCTCTACCAGCCTCGTAGTTCATCTGTCCATCAATCCATTAGCTTCTTCATTCAAGAGACGATTAATAAGCAACTTATATGCCACACAATGGGCTAGGCACTGAAGTTACAAGAATGAATTTGACAATGCCTGGCCCATGACAGTGCTTAATGAATGTTTGTTATTGAATAAAGACAGGGCATTTGGAATGTAGAGCTATTAAAGACAGGCTAAGGCCACAACAGGGGCAGTATGAACAAAATTCAGGGCACACAAAAGGGGAAACATGAAAACAGAAAAGTAGTCCCAAAGGAGTGTGACATCTTTTTTTTTTTTTTTTGTATGAAAAAAAATAAGGTGGGGGGCAGCCCCCACCCGGCCAGCCGCCCTGTCCGGGAGGGAGGTAGGGGGCAGTCCCCGCCCTGCCAGCCGCCCCGTCCCGGGGGGAGGTGGGGGGCAGCCCCCGCCCCACCAGCCGCCCCGTCCGGGAGGGAGGTGGGGGGCAGCCCCCGCCCGGCCACTGCCCTGTCCGGGAGGTGGGGGGTGCCTCTGCCCGGCCGCCCCGTCTGGGAAGTGAGGAGCCCCTCTGCCCGGCCGCCACCCCGTCTGGCAGGAGTACCCAACAGCTCACCGAGAACGGGCCATGATGACGATGGGGGTTTTGTCGAATAGAAAAGGGGGAAATGTGGGGAAAAGAAAGAGAGATCAGATTATTACTGTGTCTGTGTGGAAAGAGGTAGACATGGGAGACTCCATTTTGTTCTGTACTAAGAAAAATTCTTCTGCCTTGGGATGCTGTTAATCTATAACCTTACCCCCAACCCTGTGCTCTCTGAAACATGTGCTGTGTCCACTCAGGGTTAAATGGATTAAGGGCGGTGCAAGATGTGCTTTGTTAAACAGACGCTTGAAGGCAGCATGCTCGTTAAGAGTCATCACCACTCCCTAATCTCAAGTACCCAGGAACACAAACACTGCGGAAGGCCGCAGGGACCTCTGCCTAGGAAAACCAGACACCCTTGTTCACATGTTTATCTGCTGACCTTCCCTCCACTATTGTCCTATGACCCTGCCAAATCCCCCTCTCCGAGAAACACCCGAGAATGATCAATACTATAAAAAATAAAAAATTAAAAAATTAAAAAAATAAAAAAATAAAAATAAAAAATAAAAAAAAAGAAAAAATAGAGAACTTTAAAGATATTTTTAAGAATGTTGCTAGGAGGCCGGGCACAGTGGCTCACACCCCAACACTTTGGGAGGCAAGGCGGGCGGATCACAAGGTCAGGAGTTCGAGACCAGCCTGACCAACATGGTGAAACCCCATCTCTACTAAAAATACAAAAATTAACCAGGCATGGTGGCGTGAGCCTGTAATCCCAGCTACTCAGGAGGCTGAGGCAGGAGAACAGCTTGAACCCGGGAGGTGAAGGTTGCATGGGGCTGAAATTACACCACTGCACTCCAGCCTGGGTGACAGAGCGAGACTCCATCTCAGAAGAAAAAAAAAAAAAAAAAAAAAGAATGTTGCTAGGAAACCATTAGGAGCACATTTTCTGTGACTATTTAAGTTTTGGAAAAAAAGAGAATAAAGAGGCCGGGCGCGGTGGCTCACGCCTGTAATCCCAGCACTTTGAGAGGCCGAGGCGGGTGGATCACGAGGTCAGGAGATCGAGACCATCCTGGCTAACACAGTGAAACCCCATCTCTACTAAAAATGCAAAAAATTAGCCAGGCATGGTGGCAGGCGCCTATAGTCCCAGCTACTGGGGAAGCCGAGGCAGGAGAATGACGTGAACCTAGGAGTGGGGGCTTGCAGTGAACCAAGATCGTGCCACTGCACTCCAGCCAGGGCGACAGTGCAAGACTCCATCTCAAAAAAAAAAAGAAAAAAGTGAAGGAGGGAAGAAGATTAAAGAATGAATATTTCTACTAGTTTCAACCCCTCATCTGCACTTTGAAAGATAACTCAGAAAAAGAGAGTTGAGTTTACTGAAAAACACTTTCCTAAACCCTCTAAGCCTAAAGGCAATGAAGCCAGCAAAAAGAAAAAATGGGTAGATTTGAATACATAAAATACCTCATTGCCTAGCACAATGTTTAGCGCAATGCTTACCACATAGAAGGTACCAAAAAAATTAGTGGAATGAAATAACCAACTTCTATAAACAAGCATTATTAATAACAA
This sequence comes from Gorilla gorilla gorilla, assembly GCF_029281585.2. Classification (NCBI taxonomy): domain Eukaryota; kingdom Metazoa; phylum Chordata; class Mammalia; order Primates; family Hominidae; genus Gorilla; species Gorilla gorilla. The sequence continues at coordinate 34,207,906 of NC_073228.2, read as the reverse complement.
GTAACATATAAATAAAGGTCTGGAGTGTATGTCAAAGACTTAGTATCTTCAATTCTATAAAGAACTCTTACTGATCAATAATAACAATTATTAAAATAGGTAAAGAACACAGATATTTCAAAAATAAATTCAAATGGCCAATAATCATGAAAGTAGAGAAACTTGTCAAAGAAACAGAAATTAAAATCTCTAGACACAATTACTGGTTTTTTTTTTTTCCAAGACAGAGTCTTGCTCTGTCGCCCAGGCTGGAGTACAGTGGCATCATTTCAGCTCACTGCAACCTCTGCCTCCCGGGTTCAAGCTATTCTCCTGCCTCAGCCTCCCAAGTAGCTGGGATTACATGCGCGGGCCACCACACCCAGCTAATTTTTTTATTTTTAGTAGAGACGGGGTTTCATTATGTTGGCCAGGCTGGTTTCAAACTCCTAACCTCGTGATCTGCCCGCCTCGGCTTCCCAAAGTGCTGGGATGATTATTTTAAAACTACCTAGTCAGCCGGGCGCAGTGGCTCACGCCTGTAATCCCAGCAATTTGGGAGGCCGAGGCAGGCGGATCACGAGGTCAGGAGATTGAGACCATCCTGGCTAACACGGTGAAACCCTGTCTCTACTAAAAATACAAAAAATTAGCCGGGCTTGGTGGTGGGCGCCTGTAGTCCCAGCTACTCAGGAGGCTGAGGCAGGAGAATGGCATGAACCCGGGAGGCAGAGTTTGCAGTGAGCCGAGATGGCGCCACTGCACTCCAGCCTGGGAGACAGAGTGAGACTCCATCTCGAAAAAAAAAAAAATACTTAGATCAGAAAAAAACAAAACTTTTTTTTTTTTTTTTGGAGACTGGGTCTCCCTCTGTTGCCCAGGCTGGAGTGCAGTGGTGCACTCTCAGCTCACTGCAACCTCCACCTTCTAGGTTCAAGCGATTCTCCCACCTCAACATCCAGAGTAGCTGGGACTACAGGCGCCCACCACCACGCCCGGCTAATTTTTGGTATTTTAGTCAAGACAGGGTTTCGCCATATTGCCCAAGGTGGTCTCGAACTCCTGAGCTCAGGCAATCTGCCCACCTCAGCCTCCCAAAGTGCCAGGATTACAGGCGTGGGCCACCGTGCCTGGCCCAGAAAAAAAAAAATTCTTAAATAATCATTATCAATACTGACAAGGATAAAGTAAGAACTCCCAGAAACTGCTAATCAGAGTGTAAACTAAGACAACTACTTTTTTTTTGGTAGAGACAAGTCCTGCTATGTTGCCCAGGGTGGTCTCAAACTCCTGGGCACAAGCTATCCTCCCTTATGCCTCCCAAAGCACTAGGATTACAGGCACAAGCCACCACATCCAGCCTGTGATTTCTTCTTTATGCTTTCTTCGTGTATCTAAATTTTCTACAAGTAGCATGTGTTGCTTTTATAATAAAAGAAGAAGTATTCTTGCCACTGAGCTTAAGAAAAAGAAAAAAAAAGAGAAAAGAGATGCTAAAAAAAAATAAAGAACACATGATTTTCCTTCAAATTCCTAGTGATTGTCTCTCTCTGTCGCCCAGGCTGGAGTGCAGTGGTGGGATCTCGGCTCACTGCAACCTCCACCTCCCAGGTTCAAGCAATTCTCCTGTCTCAGCCTTCCGAGTAGCTGGGACTACAAGCACCCACCACCATGCCCGGCTAATTTTTGTATTTTTAGTAGAGACGGGGTTTCACCATGTTGGTCTGACTGGTCTCGAACTCCTGACTTCAGGTGATCCGCCCGCCTTGGCCTCCCAAAGTGTTGGGATTACAGGCGTGAGCCACCGCGCCCGGCCTCTCTTAGACTTTTAAGCATCCTTTCATCTGAGAGGCTTCAAAGAGCCGGACTACTAGATCCACAGACCACGTTCCTCCTATCTCCACTCCTGGAGAAGGCAGGTATAATGATCACCATAAGCTTGGAGTCAGAGATGTGATTCCCAGATCTGCCACCCTCCTATGTATTTAGTAATTACAAGAAGTTAGCTAATTTCCTTGAGCTTCGCAGTCTCCTTGAATAAAATGGAAACAAGAATACCTTCCTTACAAGTTAGAGTAAGGCCTTTAGAGAATGAGATAATGCTTGCAAAGAGCTTAGTACAGTGCCTGGCCCAAAGCAGATGCCCAGAAACATGCGGCTATAATTGCAATGATCTTTCGGTTGCTGGGCTCCAGATTCCACTTTTCAGAACTTCAGTTTCACTATGAGGAAGGGGTGCTGCCTCCCTAATTTGGCTAGATAAGCCTTCTCCACAGGGCAAACCCCTTACTCAATTTCATATTTGAATTCCCAGACTGCTACCGAAACCTTCCCTTCTGAAGTTCTGTTGCCTCCTGTCCACTACAGGGCTGAGCACTCACGCTCTAATCCGATCCTCGTGGTACCAGATGTCTTGGATGGGAGCTTTGGCTTTGCCGTATCGCACTCGAGGCCTTTGGAAGACGGGTTCCCTCAGCGGGGGAAAGGCGTCATATACGTCAAACCACAGGGGCTTCTCCTTCAGCACCCCGGCCCGAACCAGATCCCGAGTCCTTAGGGAGGGAACAGAACGAAACTGGGTCACTTGCAGTAGCCTGCCAAAGCCCCTGAATCAGTCTAGCACAGCTTGGGACATTAAAGGTATTATGCGGTCTGCAACACAGAACGGGGGAGGACTGCTCCCCACCTACAGGGAAGGTCTGTCCACATCCCAAACCAAACTTAACAACGCTCAGGAGAGTTAAATCCCTCTATCTTCTTTTGTGCGTCCCACCCACGTTCGGTCACGGAAAAATGCAAGAGCGGTCTTGCATGACCTGATAAGGAAGGCCCATCAGGCTCTTCCTCCCTTCCTCTTCCTAGAGACCTCCACTCGGGGAGAGGCAGCTGCAATAATCTTTAACATGACACATAAATTCAAGGAGAGGCATCCTCAGGCACAACTATTCGGAGCCAGGAGAAAACATGAGAGGGCCTCACCCAGCTCAGCCCCCGCACCCTCCAATACGCCTCGCCCTGCTCAGGTCCGCTCCAAGGAAGAGCGTGACCGGCTGAGAACCCCAGCCTGGGGGAGGCACCCTCAGCCCACCGCGGCTCGGAGCACACACCGGGAGAAGATGCTCCCTACGGTTTCCAGCCGGCTGCCTGCCATGATCTGCGCCTGGTACCGAGCGTGACTAGCTGCTACCGGAACCGGAAGCGGCCGCTCCAGGTAAAGGGCGCATAAGTTGCTGGCCGAGCCAAGGATCGCTGTGCTTTCACCGCAGCCCCTGCGGGAGAGCGGCGCAGGCAGAAGCAAGTGATAGGCCGAATGGGCGCGCTCCGAGGTTACTTGCCAGGTTCAGGCAGGAGCACTCGATAGCCGAGCCAAAAGGGCGGGAGCGAGCCAAAGCCGGACAGAAGTAATAAATGACCGAGCTGTGGGAGGAATTCATTATGGTGGTTGCTTTACTCTCTCTCGCCTTGTTGAGCCAACTGCTCTGAAAAGGTGGGGCCGCGCGGAGGAGAAGTAGTGGGGCAGAGAGGGGGTGAGGCGCAGCCTACAGTCCTAGGGGAGCCAACAAAGGCCGAGATTTGAGGTCACCAGCTCTAGGCCCAGGCTGAGCCTAATGTTGTTTAGAGTCACAGACTACGCAGAAGAAAACCAAGGCCGGGGAGGGGCCGTCACTTGCCCAGCGTCGTGCTAGATCTCGGGCCTCCGCCTCTGGCTGTGTAGTGCTCCCCACTAAGCCCCTCGTCCCCGGAGTGCCACCTGCATCCACGCTAACTAGGATGCTGGCTGCAACTCGTGTTTCCCGCGGCCGGTGTCGCGGCTACCTCCTCCTTGGAACTCGAAAAGTGAAAGTGTCCGGAACAAACAGACGCCGAGAGGGAAACGAAAAAATCTGGAGAAAGTCATCTCTCAGTGTTAAACTGTAAAAAAATATAAACTGTGTGTAGCATACCCTTTGACCCAGTAATCATATTTCGGGGAACGAACCCGTTAGAAATTAAAGCATCAATTCATGAGGATGTTTGTGCAAGGATCATCGTTGTAGCATTATTTGTAGTGGGAAAAAAAATCCATCAGATGAGAAATAGCTGGAAAATTATTGTTCATACTTTCTTTGGAACCCTGTGCAGCTATTAAAATGAATGAGCTAGATCCACATGTATTTACCTAGGTTAAGGTACATGACTTATGTTTAAATGAAAAACGAAGTTGCAAAGAAACATGTTTAGTGGAATCTCAACTTGTTAGAAAAAAAAAAAAGGAAAAAGAAACACCTCTATATATGTTTGTGTTTGAGAATAGAAATTCTGCAGAAGGACACCCAAGGCTGTGAACATTGGATATCTCGGAGTGAAACTGCAGGCAGGGAAGGGAGAATTTTTTCTTCCTTTACACATGCTTCAGAATTTGACTTGTAAAGAGATTGTATTCATATTTGAACTTTTAATCCAATGAATGTTTTGAATCACACACAATGTCTCCTGGGAGCCTAGTCAAGTCATCCTAGGGTCCTCCCACTCTGAGGCTGGTGAAGGGGAGGAAGGGACTGTTTGATGAGTAGTTACTACTTGTGTGTGTTGTCTTACTGAATCCACATACCTTCCCATAAGGTAGCTATTAACATCCTCATTATAGATGAGAAAGCAAGGCCTCAGGAAGTTACATAACTTGTCTGATAAGCAACTGATAGAGCCAGCCTTGCGGGGGTGGGGCAGCTAGTGCCCTTTCCAGTGCCTCACAATGCCGCCTAAGCTATGCCTAAAGCTCGAGGCTGGTAGGCTCAAGAGTCCAGCAGAACGCCGCTCCCCACCCGCCCCCCCACAACACACACACACACGCACGCACGCCAGGGATCCAGTGATTTGAGGCCCAGGGCTAACCTGAGGTGGATTTCACTGCTGCCTCCAGACCCTCTGGAACAGAGAAGAGAGAGCACAGCTCTGGCCCCAGGCCAGGTGTAAAGGCTCTAGTATCCCAGCCCTCAGGAGGTCTAAAAGACCTTGCTCTGGGGAGAGTAAACATGCTCCCAGCTAAATATAGTCTTCCCAGGCCTCATAACAACTTTCTAATTCTGTCCCAGCCAGCACTATCTGCCAGCCCAGATTACAGGCACACTTCTCTTCTCCCACCAGGAACTGCTACTGTAGGTTAGTGCAGTCACTGCAGCTAAAGAGTTAAAGGGTTTATTCCAAGATCAAGGAGGGGAACCAAAGATGCAAACCCTCAAAAGGGGAAGAACTGCAAGGCAGAAATGTTCTCGCTAATCTTGGGGTGGTCCCTTCCTCTTCCAAGCCTTTGAAGTTTCCCTTTCCAGCCTGCTTCTGTGACTGAGAGCAGAATATTGGTGGGCAGACTGGGGGTACTTTGGGGATAACAGCCTTCTGAGGCTACACAAGAAGTACACACCCAAGAAACATTCATTCATAACACAGGAGCAAGCTGTTGGGCAGCAGGGGGCAGGCAGAATGGACATTTGAGGCTGTCTTCTTGAGTGGGGACCACAGCCGCCCAAGGCTGTGAGGGCCTGGGGCACTTACACCACGCACCACTGTGCCGCGGGAGGTACCAAGGAACCTCAAGTGTCTCGTTCAGTTGTTCAACCACCTGCTGACATAGGTAATGTCCTGCTAAATCTTACAGATAAGGAAGTGGTGCTTGTAAACTCCCAAAGGCCATGTTCCTTCCACTACAACACCACTCGGCCTCATATTAATCCCACTGTCTCACTGTAGATGTGCCCAGTAATTGCTTCACTCTGAGCAAGTTATGTAACTTTTCGAGCCTCTGTTTCTCCAACTGTTAAAATGTGGAGCTGGGCTCAGTGGCTCATGCTTGTAATCCCAACATTTTGGGAGGCCAGTGTGGGAGGATTGCTTAAGCCAGGAGATCAAAACCAGCCTGGGCAAAATTAGCCAGGTGTGGTGGTGCATGCCTGTAATCCCAGCTACTCAGGGGACTGAGGTGGGAGGATGGCCTGAGCCCAGGAGTTCAAGGCTGCAGTGAGCCATGATCACACCACTGCACTCCAGCCTGGTCAACAGAGCCAAGACCCTGTCTCAAATAATAATAATAATAATAATAATAATAATAATAATAATAATATGGATGGCAGTGTCAACTATCTTCGTGGCTTGTTGCAAAAGTAAAAGAGATCATTCATGTAAAGCACTAATCACAGCACCTGGGACATAGTGAGTGCCTGTGAGCAGCAACAAGCCTGATGGCTGTAACAGCAAAGCGATTGCTGTTGTGCTGTGTCATCCACCCATTGCCACCTGGACTGCAGCATTTTGATAATATTTCATAGATTGCCTTACTGTTTTACTTTCTTGTTAGATGATCCATTCATTCCAGAAGCATGTAAACACCTACCTGACTATTCTGAGTCTTAGAGAATCCAACGGTCCAGTAGGGAAGACAGAGAGGTAAATACATAAATATTAAGTTATGTGCTGAATAGCTTGTTGATTGTATGAAGTTTGCTAGGCCTGCCCTAACACCACTTGCACACAAAGTGGGTGGCTTAAACACAAATTTATTTTCTCCCTATTCTGGAGGCCAGAAGTCCAAGATCAAGGTGTCTGCAAGTTTAGTTTATTCTGCACATGGCTAGTTTCTCCTTGCCTTGGAGACAGCTTTCTTCTCCCACGTCTTCACATGGTCTTTCCTCTGTGTGGGAAGGTTTTGTCCTAATCTCTTCTTATGAGGACACCAGTCTTATTGGATTAGGGCCCACCCTACTGACTTCATTTTAACTTAATTACCTCTTTAAAGACTACCTCCTATTAGAGTCACATTCTGAGGTACTGGAGTTAGGACCTCAACATATGATTTTCGGGGAGACACAGCTCAGCCCCTAACATAGATCAGTAAGTGCTGAATAGTTCCCATTTGCCCAAGCAGTTCCACACCCACTCTCTGCCGTCCTTCGCCCTGTTCTGTGCCTCGGGAGGCTGGCTTCTGTGGCCTGCATCCACCAGCTCCTTGCCCTCTGCTTCTGGCTGGATTCCAGTTGGTACTGCCAGCGGGCTCCCTCCTGGAACATAAAGTTCTAGAACATAAAATCACAGCTCTCTCACCAGGTTCCAGCCACCGTCCCTCTCCTGCTCCTTCAAGCCTAGGCGTAGTTGGCAAGCTGTACCCCTCTGTTATTAGCCATGGGGTCTAGGCCATCCCTTGTGGCTTCCCATCACTCTGCCCACATCTTTGTGACAATGCCCGTATTTAAATAGTGCGTGGAGGTCAGGCGTGGTGGCTCACGCCTGTAATCCCAACACTTTGGGAGGCCGAGGTGGGTGGATCACTTGAGGTCAGGAGTTTGAGACCAGCCTGGCCAACATGGCGAAACCTCGTCTCTACTAAAAATAAAATAAAAATTAAAAAATAAAAAATAAAAAAAATTAGGCGGGTGTCATGGCACACACCTGTAATCCCAGCTACTTGGGAGGCTGAGGCAGGAGAATCACTTGAACCCAGGAAGTGGAGGTTGCAGTGAGCTGAGATTGCACCACTGCACTCCACCCTGAGTAACAGAGCAAGACTCCATCTCAAAAATAAATAAATAAATAGTGTGTGGGAATTTGTCAGACAAAATGAGGAAGAGCATCATTCCCAGTAGTGGAACAGCTTTGGTAAGTGAAACTCCCAGCACACTGATGAAATCATGAATGCTGCTACTCACCTATGACAGACAGCTAAAATCAGGGAGCAATTAGCTTTAAAGGGAGGAAAGCAATACAGTATATTCAATACACAGTTTAAGAATTATATCAGGCCAGCTGTGGAGGATCATGTCTGTAATCCCAGCACTTTGGGAGGCCAAGGCGGGAGGATGACTTGAGGCCAGGAGTTTGAGACTAGCCTGGCCAACATAGCGAGACCTTGTCTCTACAAAAAAAAAAAAAAAAAAAAAAAAAAAAAAGAAGAAGAAAAGAAGAGAAAGAAAAAAGTTAGCCAGTGCAGTGGCACAAGCTGGTAGTGCTAGCTACTCATGAGGCTGAGACAAGAAGATTGCTTGCGCCCAGGAGTTCGCGGCTGCAGTGAACTATGATCGTGCCACTGCACCCCAACCTGTGTGACAAAGTGAGCCCTTTTCTCTAAAAAAAGAGAGAGAGGATTATATCAGGATCTGTTAAAAAAAAAAAAAAAAGAATTGTAGGCTTCCTGAGTCTGAGGACCAGGAGGATGAAGGGCAGGGAGGGCTATTAAAGGAGGAGGTAGCCAGGCACAGCTGCTCACGCCTGTAATCCCAGCACTTTGGAAGGCCGGGGTGGGTGGATCACTTGAGGTCAGGAGTTCAAGACCAGCCTGGCCAACGTGATGAAACCCCGTCTCTACTACAAATATAAAAATTAGCCAGGCATGGTGGTAGGCACCTGCAATCCTAGCTACTCGCTACTCGGGAGGCTGAGCCAAGAGAATTGCTTGAACCCAGGAGGCGGAGGTTGCAGTGAACTGAGATCGTGCCACTGCATTCCAGTTGGGGCGACAGAGCAAGACTCCATCTCAAAAAAAAAAAAAAAAGAGGGGGAGGCAGAGTACCTTCTCTTTCCTTCCAGCTGTTGGGCATGTGCCCCTCTCCTGAGAGCTCCCCTTCAGACCCCCTTCCTAGGCTTCAAGGAACTGTCAAGAATCAGTTTAGGTGGAAAAGCTTTTCAGCCCCCAGCACACACTCAGTAAGATCGGGTGAGTGCCCAGACCTGCTCCCTCCCTTCCTATGCTTATCTCTTTCAGGGCTCTGTCTGTGTTGTAACTCTGTTTACCTGTCTGAGTCTAGCTACAGGAGCCTTTTTGAGGGCAGGAACTAGGACTTTTAGCTCTGCCTTCCCACACCCGGCCTGGTGCTTGGCCCACAGCTCTCAGAGTTTTCCAGTGAACAGCATGGATAAATAAAGCCAAGTTAGGACAAATGAGGATGCTGTCATCTCAGCCTTCCCTTCACTGCCTGTGCATACCCAGCCCTCCCTGTCTCCCAGGCCCAGCTTTCCTTTGAGGCCTTCCCCAGATACACAGATAGGGAGAGAGCTGTGGGTGAATGGAAATAATCCCCTACCTCACCATTCACTTCACATCGTGAGCATTTCCGGTCTGGCTGTCCTCTGTGCCTCACTGACAGATAGTTCTCTTTTACAGTCCTCTGGGCCTCAGCTTCATTTGTAAAGTGGGGATAATCATAGCACCTAGCAGAGGGTTTGTAGTGAGGCACCAGTGGGTTCATACCTGCTAAGTGTTTAAAACAGTGCCCGGTATATGGTAACTACTCAATAAATAGAGTGATGGTAATTTCAGACTATGCTTTACAGCAACAGTATCCTTCAATTAAATCTCACCTGAGGCTGGCTGCCATGACTCATGCCTGTAATCCAGCACTTTGGGAGGCCGAGGTGGAAGGATCGATTGAGCCCAGGAGTTTGAGAGCAGCCTGAGCAATACAGAGAGACCTTGTCTCTATTAAAAATCAAAAAATTAGCCAGGCGTGGTAGTATGTGCCCGTAGTCCCAACTACTCGGGAGGCTGAGGTGGGAGGATCGCTTGAGCCCTGGAAGTCGAGGCTGCAGTGGGCTATGATTGTGGCACTGCACTCCAGCCTGGGTGACAGAGCTGAGACTCTCTATTAAAAAAAAAAAAAAACCTCACCTAACAACATACAAGCTACTATTTTCCTTTTCTCTTGCCTTTCGTTTTTTTAAGATAGAATCTTGCTGTGTCACCCAAGCTGGAGTGCAGCGGTTAGATGGAATCTCGCTCTGTCACCCAAGCTGGAGTGCAGCGGTTAGATGGAATCTCGCTCTGTCACCCAAGATGGAGTGTAGCGGCACAATCTCGGCTCACTGCAACCTCCACCTCCTGGGTTCAAGCGATTCTCCTGCCTCAGCCTCTTGAGTAGCTGGGATTACAGGCGCTCGCCCCCATGCCCAGCTAATTTTTGTATTTCTAGTAGAGACCGGGTTTCACCATGTTGGCCAGGCTGTTCTCAAATTCCTGACCTCAAGTGATCCACCCACCTCGGCCTCCCAAAGTGCTAGGATTTACAGGCGTGAGCCACTGTGCCAAGCCTACAAACTATTTTCATTTAGCTACCCACTCTCTTCTTCACCAAACCTGGGCTTGCCCCCAGGAAGAATCCAGTTCAGGAAGAGAACTAAGTACTTTATGCCCTGGGAGGCCTATGTCACTGTGACCAGGGAAAAAAGGGCCAGCTAGGCCTGGAGCAAGAAGCTGGCCTTTTATTGTTGGAATTCAAGACCAGTTGCAATCACTCTGTGGGGTTTTGCAGCCCACCAAACCCCTTGAAGGTATACATTTCAGGGCCCGTGTGGGCCCCTCTCTTCCTGGGGAAGCCACAACAACTCGATCTTTAATATGCACGTGAATTTGCTGCGGATCTTGGAAAATGCAGTGTGACTAAGTAGGTCTGGGTTTGCATTTCTAGCAACCTTCCAGGTTGATGCCAATGTTGCGAATCTGCAGTTGGGATAACGAACCCACCCGAGTATGCCCACGACTTTCCCAGTTTTGGCACTGAAAGTTCTGCATCCAGGGAAACCAGGACAGTTGGTCGATGTATCCAAAGACCACACTTTGAATGGCAAGGTCAAAGCAAGGAAGCATGTGCTGTTTGTACTGAGTTTCATAGTTCCTCCCACTGGAGTCCCTGGAATAATCCTCTTGTCCTGATAAAGAACTGTGACTCTTTACGCTCTAGAAAGGCCACCTGACTCCAAGCCTCAGCTCTTCAGGGTAGATACTGGTTTTGGGGGGCCTGAAGCTTATCTAATCTTAGTGGCTCTCTTAAGAAAAAATTTGGCCAGGCGCAGTGGCTCACGGCCTGTAATCCCAGCAATTTGGGAGGCTGAGGTGGGTGGATCGCCTGAGGTCAGGAGTTCGAGACCAGCCTGGCCAACATGGCGAAACCCCGTCTCTACTAAAAATACAAAAATTTAGCTGGGCGTGGTGGCGGGTGCCTGTAATCCCAGCTACTCAGGACGCTGAGGCAGGAGAATCACTTGAACCCGGAAGGCGGGGGTTGCAGTGAGCTGAGATCACCCTGTTGCACTCCAGCCTGGGCAACAAGAGTGAAACTCCATCTCAAAAAAACAAAAAGAAAAGAAAAAATTTAAAATATCTTTGTTTTGCAAATTTTAGAAAACATATAACCATGTGAACAGAGTATAAATTTCCCTCTGTCTCTTTGGCCTAAGGCCAAACAGGTGCTCGCATCTTCCTTCTGGGAAAATGGTGCTGGGTGTCTCAGTGGCCAGTGACTGCCACTTCTGCAAGATGACCACCAGGTGGCAGTCGATTTACACAGCCCCCTTCACATGCCCGCCCTCTCCCGCCTGGCCACCTCCAGAAATTTCCAACTCTTCCTCCAGCTGGTGCAGCCCATTAATCCAACAAATTAATCTATGCTGTGATAATGGGCATAAGGAGTTCATGTGCTTCTCTCTCAATAGCATTTTTGCCATTTAATGGAAATGCTGAGAGATTGTTTTTAAAACCAGATAAAGAATGCTAATGGAGGCGTTCCAGGCACTCTGTTGGATCACGGATCACTTTGGTGATGTTTTTGAGCAAGTGGGCCCTTTCTGTGCTCCACAGATTGCATCTGTGCAGAGGTGCTGCATCTTAACCCCATCCCCCTGCATCCCAACCCGACCCCACCATGCTTAGTGTTTAGGTATCATCTCGGGAGCTCAGCTGCCTGGGTTCATATGCAGGTACTACCACCTCTTACTGAGGGTAGTTGTTGAGTAAGGACTTTTCATCTCTGTGTGAAACGCACGTAGTAATACTGATTTCATATAATTGTTGTGAAGGATTCGGTAAAGTACCCTAGGAGTGTCTGGCACACAATAAACACTCGATAAAGAGCTACCATCTTCATACCACACCTTGCCTGCCTCCTTCATTCTTCAGAGCAAATTCTCCTGTTTTCCCCCCAGACCCTATCTCCAACCAGTTGCTTCAAGAAAACAAAGGGAGGATTGAGACCCCAGCATGGTAATAACCAGGCAATTCTTGTGGGCACAGCGTTTTCCAGACCCATGATCGCCTTTTAAGTTGGGGCTGATCCCTGAGGACATCAAAGCATCATCAAGATAGGGAAGGGGCCCTGGCTGGACCAGACTTCAGATAGCCCAGCTCTGCATTTTTGCAGAGGATAAATCTGCAAGTATCACCTTGTGGATACCAGGAGCTCAGCACTTGCAGATGAGCAAGCAGTGTGAGGGTAGGTGGCTAAGGCAGTCATCTGGTCCAGCCTGTCCCTGCCCCTGGACCCATAGCCATCTTTAACCAGGCGTCAGCGGCTCCAGCAGAGGCTTCATCTCCTGCACTCCTTGTTAGACCTGGTAAGCATTCTCCCTCTCTTTCTCTCTCTGATTACAATCATCTCCAGTGTCATCTACACTAACAGGTAAAATGGTGTAAGGATCTCAAACTTGCTGCATATTAGAAGCACCTGGGATTTTACAATCTGATTCTCAGGCTAAATCCCAAACCAATTAAATCAGAATCTCTGGGAATGAGACCCACACATCAGAAATGATTCTAATGTACAGCAAGTTTGAGAACCAGTGTTCTAGAGCAGTGTTTCTCTAGCTTTAATGTGCATAGAAGTCACCTGAAGAGCTTGTTAAAATGCGAATTCTGATCCAGTGAGGCTGGGGCAGAGCCTGAGATTCTGTTTCTAACAAGCTCCTAGGTAATAATGAATGTTGCTGGTCCATAGACCAAGCTGTGAGTAGTCAGATTGTGGAACTGTGGTTCTCAAATTTGAGCATGTATTCAGAATGATCTGAAGGGCTTGTTAAAATGCACGCCAGTTTCAGATTCAGATCTGGAATGGGGCCTGATAATAACGCATTCCTAACAAGTTCCCAGGGAATGGCGATGCTGCTGGTCCACAGAGCACACTTTGAGCAGCAGGGGTGTAGAGGAGGCAACACAAGTTTTGGAGTCAGGCAGCCCTCAGCCTCCTTTTCTGGCCTCATGACATTCTAGCTCTGTGATCTTGGATAAGTTACTTAACCTCTTTGAACTTTATACTATCTGTAAAGTGATCGTTATTGGGCACGATCAAATGAGCTAAAACACCTAACACATTGCCAAGTGGGCTGGTCCTCAAGCTTGACGGCAGATTTAATTACCTTGGGAGCTTTTTTTAAAAAACAAACAAACAAAAAAACCATAGTTGATTTAATTGGTCTAGGGTACTGAACATCAGGACGTTTTTTCTTTAATAGAGATGAGGTCTTGCTCTGTCACCCAGGCTGGAGTGCGGTGGCTCAATTATAGCTCACTGTAATGTCAAATTCCTGACCTCAAACAATCCTCCCACTTTGGCCTCCCAAAGTGCTGGGATTACAGGCATGAACCACAAGGGCTGGCCAGGATCTATTTTTTTAATTGAGACAGGGTCTTGCTCTGTCACCCAGGCTGGAGTGCAGTGGCATGATCACAGCTCACTGCAGCCTCGACCTCCTGGGCTCAAGCGATCCTCCCACCTCACCCTCCCGTGTAGCTGGGATTACACATGTGTGCCACCAACCCAGCTATTTTTTTTTTTTTTTTTGTAGAGATGTGGGGGGTTGGGGGATGGGTCTCACTTCGTTGCCCAGGCTGGTCTTGAACTCCTGGGCTCAAGCGATCCTGCTGCCTCGACCTGTCAAAGTGCTGGGATTCTAAGTGTAAGCCACTGAGCCTGGTCTTGGCCAGGATTTTTTTTAAAGCTACTCAAGTGATTCTGTGCAGCCAGTGCTAGGTACTGGCCTGGTACCATGGTTCCCAAACTGTGGTGTGCATCAGAATCACAGGTTGCTGGGCTGCACCCCAGAGTTTCTGACTCAGTAGGTCTCGGATGGGACTGAGAATTGGCATTTGGAACAGCTTCCCAGGCAATGAATACCACGCAGAGAACCAGGGCTGGAGGATAATCCTGGTTTGCTCAGGACAGCTCATGTGGAGTGTCACCCTGTCCCAGGTGTGCCACTTTACAAGCCCCCCTGGGTCTGACTGGGAGTGGGGCCAGACCCTGATGGGTGGGGAGGCCCCTGCAGGAGTGCAGGAGGCACAGGAGTTGTCAGGGAAGAGAGAGGGTGAGGTCACTGAGCTGAAACATGGCATCAGGGGCAAGAGAGGCAGCCTTGGCAACAGTGACCCAGAGCCCAGGAGTAAGATGTGTGGCTGGAACCCCTAGGAGGCCGTTGGCTCAACACAAGGAAAAACTTCGACCTTGAGAACTGCCCTGTCTGGAAACGGCACCAGCTTCCTCTTCTGGCAGCGAGGGCCCTATCCCTGTGGCGGAGGGCGGGGTAGTCCTGCTGAGCTGGAGGAGGAGGAGGAAGGAGAGATGTATCAACTGGGGCGATCTCTGAGTTCCCTTTGAAGTCTGAAATTGCACTTCCCTGCAACCTCCAGTCTGCCTTTAATCCAGAAGCTGTTTATTTAGGGAGGTGGCCGTCTGGAGCTTTCTCAACAGACTGGCTTTCCCCATGGTGTTTCCCTTGCCTGATACAGCAAGCGGTTTACAGTCCTGGGCCAAACAGGAAGGCGACAGCGCTAGACACAGCCGGCAGGTCCGCAAGGTTGCGGTGCAGCGGTGCCGCAGGCGTCACCTCGAGAGTGCAGTCGGAGAGCGCCGCGGGTGAATGGGCCAGGCAAGGCAGGGGTACCCTAGGGATGCGACGCGGGGCTCCTGGGAACAAACCCTGCCCCAGGCCGGGAGGGAGGAGGGAGCAGGAGGGTCCAGCCCACGCCGCTGGCCACATCAGAGCACCAAGAGAACACCAACTCTTTATTACAGGAATTCCTATGAAACAGCTCCAAGAAAAAACCCACACATAGGAGGAATAAAAATAACAAAGCAACACGCAACAGACGTGGGGCTGGGGCTTCCCCCACAGTGCGCCGGGTCCTGGCGCGGGGAAGGCTCAGAGACCCGTCGGGAACTCGAGCTGGGGGACCGAGGCACTCCTCGGAGACCGCCCCCCCCCCCCTCCAGGGCCCCAGGCCTGGCGCGGGGAGCAGCGGAGGGAGCGGCCGCTCCTCGGCAGGGCCCCCCGAGCCAGCGTCCCGGCCCCGCGCGCGTTTCCAAACTTGGTCACGCTCGGCGGCGGCTGCGCGTCCCGGCCCTCCCCAAGCTCGGCGTTGCGAGTCCGGGCGGGGTGGGCGGGACGAGGTGCGATCGCCGGCTCGCCTTCGCTACGCCCTTGTGATCTTGGGGCCACTGAGGCCACCAGGGCCCGGCCAAGGAACGGATGCCACTCCCAACCTCCCAAAGCCGCGCCGAAGCCTCGTGCCTGCCCAGGCTTCCCGGCTCTCCGGAAGGTCTGCGCGCTCCCATGTGCAGGGTGGGGCCATGGGCTGGGCAGCCTCCCTCCCCGTGGCAGTGGTCAGTGCCGTGTAAGCGTTCCTAGAATCAGAGTTCTCCTCCTCAGATCACCCGCCCTTCTCAGGGGAACCCAGCAAGCCCTTCTGCCCTAGGCTCTCCCACCCAGGCTGGCGGCCTTTCCGCCTTGCTCTTTAGCCCTGCACCTGCTCAAAGGGGTCACTCCAGGACCCACCGCTGCCCACCCTCGGACAGCAGGGCTTCCAGTCCAGCTGGGGAGTCAGAGCCCCTGTGAGCCCCTACTGTGGTGTGACTCCAGAACTGGCTTTTGTCTGCTGCCAAATTAAAGACCCTGCCTCCCCATCCCTGCTGGGTGATGGGGAGCTGCTGGGAGTGAGCCCATCCCTAACAGCAGCAGCCTGATGAGGCCAGACGGGGCAGGGCAGTCGTCAGATGCTTTGCAGTAGCCCATAGCTCCTCAGAGCTGGGGGACTGGCCAGGGACCTCCCACCCAGGCTGGGTGCAGGGCTCGTGTGCTGGGCCAGCAGCCCCGGGGGAAGGCTGAGATACAAGAGGCCATGGAAGGGAGGGGCACAAGTGCCCGGAGGGAGCTGAGGAAGGGGGACCAGAAGGGAGCTGAGGAAGGGGGTTCAGGCAGAGTCTGTGACAGGAGAGACAGGGAACGGAGGGAGGCAGAGACTCCACCTTCAGGCCAAAGAGCCTCTGGTGGGGTCATCTTGCCCTTTTCCATATTCCAACTTTTATCTGCTTTCTGGATTTTTTTTTTTTTTTTAAAGGGAGGTTGGTTCCTGCATTTCCACTCTTTGACCATAGGAACGCCTGGCTACAAAAGGGGCTGTAATTGGCTGCTGCCTATAGGGGCCCCAGGTCCTTCCTCCAATTGCAAGGCAGCAACTCCGAAGTTCTAAGTCCCATGGAAAGTGGCAGTGGTTGGGCTGGACTGTGGCTGGAGGATCACTGGGCCTCGGTTTTCAAGCACCATCTGTCTGGCTGCAGCTGGGCCCTTCAGCTGGGGGCCAGTGTTGCTTTCCAGCTGCCCCCACTGGGTCAGATCATCTCTGGCAAGGAAGAGCTGCTGGCATCTGGTAGGGGAAAAAAGGGATGGGAGGAATCTTTTTCAAAGGAGCCCAATGGTCTTTCCTGGTCACTGGTTCCTGGAGAGACAATTTTGGGAGAAGTTACTAAAGACGTAAGCCCTCTCCTTTCTCCAGGGACTCGAGGTCAACCATAGAACTCTGCCTGGGTCATCCCCCCATTCAAATTCCTAGAACCATTCCAGCTTGCCCAGCTGCAGGGACTCTGGCAGCAGGAGATGGAGTGAAGGAATGGAATCCCGGGGTGAAGCAGCTGTAGGGGAGGGCTTCAACGTGGGAGGGTACCTGGCCCATTCTAATACGTCGTAGCTCAGGGGAGCTAGGCCACAGAGACCTGTAGGTGGAGAAAAGTAAACTGGGGGCAGAACTTGGTAGGACTCAGACACCAGGCTGAAGAGTTCCTAAGACTTTACTCAGAAGACTCATTCAGGCCAGGTGCAGTGGCTCACGCCTGTAATCTCAGCACTTTGGGAGGCTGAGGCGGGCCGAGGTCAGGGGTTTAAGACCAGCCTAACCAGCATGGTGAAACCCCGTCTCTACTAAAAATACAAAAATTAGCCGGGCGGGGTGGCACGTGCCTGTAATCCCAGCTACTCGGGAGGCTGAGGCAGGAGAATGGCTTGAACTTGAGAAGGGGAGGTTGCAGTGAGTGGAGATTGCACCACTGCACTCTAGCCTGGGCAACAGAGCGAGACTCCATCTCAAAAAAAAAAAAAAAAAGAAAGAAAAGAAAAAGAAAAAAAAGATTCATTCAAAGAGCACAGGAAAAATGGAACTAAAGTGGTGTTTTGGTGGTAGGATAATCAGAGTAGGTAGGGCAGTGAAGAGAACAGGGCTGTGACCTAGGTGATGAGCATCTATCAGGGTGGTAATGGAAGGAATAGAAAAGAGAATGAAAGGGGGCAGTCAGGAGGAGAGACTGAGTTGCTATCCAAGGCTGAAAAGAAAATCTTGGGTGCAGCTGGGGACACGAAGCAGCTCTGGAAGCCTAACTGCGATGGAGATTCAGATGTAGGAGCCAGATGCGCAGAAGTGTTGCTGGTGCTATAAAAGAGGGCGGAGGCACTGCCAGAGTGGGCAGTGAGAAGACTCCGAAGAGGGTCAAGGGCAGAGCAACAAGGAGAGCCAGTATTTAGGGAGTGGGCGGAGCACCAGGAGCCAGGAGAGAGGAAGGAGAACCAGGTTTCCTGGGGTCACAGGAGCCAAGGGAGGGCGGCTTCAGGACAGATCAGGTGAATACGTGTGGAAGAGCACCATAAGAACGCAGAAGACGCTAAGGCCTGAGCTGCTGGGTGACCTCCGAGTCAATCCGAGTGATGGGAAGGGCTGTCAGCCTGCAGTGGATGAAGGAGGATGGCAGGGAAGACTCAAGGACCCTTGGTGTTTAAGGGGAGGAGGAGGAGGATGTCAACTTGCAGAAGGAGCTGGAAGGGGACAAGCTGGAAGTCCTAGGACAGAAATAAATGATGAGGTGCGGGTACGGTGGCTCACACCTGTAATCCTAGCACTTTGGGAGGTCCAGGCGGGCAGGTCACCTGGGGTCAGATGTTCAAAACCAGCCTGGCCACATGGCAAAAATCCATCTCTACTAAAAATACAAAAACAAATTAGCCAGGCACGATAGTGGGTGCCTATAATCCCAGCTACTTGGGAGACTGAGGCAGGAGAATCGCTTGAACCTGAGAGGTGAAGGTTGCAATGAGCCAAGATTGTGCCACTGCACTCCAGCCTGGGCAACAGAGCGAGACTCTGTCTCAAAATAAATGAATGAATGAATGAATGAATGGATGAGCAACTTTCTGATGTAGGGGTGGTTTGGACAGGACCCATTCTCCCTGGGGACCAGTAGGAAGGAGAAGGGCGTGGAGATAGTAGCGTGGGGTGACAGTGGAGGCGATTCCCTGGCAGGCTCTATCTAGGCATTCCAGGACAGTGGGAAGTGGGCTGTGGCTCTGTGTTTGAGGAAAGCCTGAGGGGAATAGAAGGGGCTGCAGTGCCTGGTGGGAGATGTGGTAGGGGGTCAGGTGGAGTGGGTGTGGGGGCCAGCTGCCCAGGCAGAGAGGAGAGGGCACTTGTATTTACTTGTTCCCGGTTTCCCTCCATTGTGACTATCCTGAGGCAAGTGAGTATTTCTCCATGGTCTGACACAGGGCCATACCTGCCACACCATCAACTCAAGAAAGCCTTGTAGATGCTGCCCACTGGGACCAGACAAGTGGCTGGGGAAGGCCGGGCAGCTTCCCCTCTCCCATGGTAAAGGGGGGCTGGAAAAGGGACAGCTGTCTTGGCCAACTCCTGGAGGAGGCCTTGGTATTTTCTTCTTCTCCCCAAGAGGATGCACAGGAAGCGAGGAGGAGAAATGGCTTGGAGCCCTGGGGCTTCAGCAAGAAACCGCTGCCTCAGGAGGGTTTCCTCATCCTGGTGTGGCAGATCCCAGCCCACCCAACCCAAGCAGGGGGCTGGAAAGAGTTGTGTGTGTGCACAGCCGGGTTGAGACCACCTCAGTTTTTCTTGTTGTTTTTTTTTTTTTCTGAGATGAAGTTTCACTCTTGTCGCCCAGGCTGGTGTGCAATGGCGCGATCTCAGCTCACTGCCACCTCCGCCTCCCAGATTCAAGTGATTCTCCTGCCTCAGCCTCCCAAGTAGCTGGGATTACAGGCGCTTGCCACCATGCCAGGCTAATTTTTGTATTTTTAGCAGAGACAGGGTTTCACCATGTTGGCCAGGCTGGTCTCGAACTCCTGACCTCAGCTGATCCACCCACCTTGGCCTCCCAAAGTGCTGGGATTACAGGCATGGGACACCATGCCCAGCCAGTTTTTCTTAAATCGTCCTCTCAGTGTGCTATGTGTGTCCTGGACTGTCTTCTCAACTGGACTGTAAACTCTTCAAGGTCAAAGCTGATTTTGTTTTCCTGTTCTCAGCATCTGTCATAGGCAGGTGTGCTCATCTTTTGTCAAATGAATAAATAACCAAAAAAGACATGCAATGAACTAGTTCCCACGCCCGTGTCCCTGCCGCAACTATGAGGGAAGACACGTGGGGCCTGTGCTACCCAGTTGCCTGAGCCCAGCACCTCTGGACACCTGGGAGGACACATGGGGTGCATAGTGTGGGGGGCCCTGGCCTTGGGCAGTCCCTGGGTTGCTATGGCTCCAGGCCTTACCTCTTACTGTCCTTCTCGCAGGCCTTCCTCCACCTTGGGTGCCTCCTGACGCCTGCCCCGGCAGTCTTCATCTGAAAAGGAGAGGGAAGCTGCCTCATCCTCTACCCTGCAGGGCCTCGCTCAGGCACAGCCCCCAGACTGGGCAAGAGAGCTGACCCGACTCTCTCTGCCCCCTTCATTTGGGGCCCATGCAGATCCCCACAGGTAGACGATGCATGAGTCCAGGGAGAGAGGCAGCAGGACACTCAGGTGCTGGCCAGGGTCCACCACTGAGCTCTGAGACCTTGGACAAGTTCTCCCCTCGTCTTTGGGCCTCGATTTCCTCATCTATAAAATGGGATGGAAAAGCTGGACTATCTAGATGACCTCTGAGGCCCTTCCAGTCCTTGTTTCTGGATGCCTCCTGACCCTCGAATGTGGCATGAGGATCAGGGTTCAGCTGCGGGCCCAGTAGGGTCTGAGGCAGAGTCTTCTGGCCCACGTGGCCTTTGGAAGGGACTGGGTGAAAGTTGAGAAGCCTCTGGGCCCACAGACTGAAGCTGCCCAGTGCTTGGTTCTCAGGCCGAGGGTCCCCCATGGGGGCAGGCCTGTCTGCCACCTCACACCCAAAAGAATATTCCCCAGAAACAGTACCTGGCACTTCATGCTACAGGTACACATCTAGGTGGAAGTAGGGCTAGGGCCCCCTTTCAGGGGTTGCAGGAAGGGGGAGGCAATGTCGACCAAGTCAGGGGGATCCATTTCTTTGGGTCACCTGCCCACCAACCCTCAGTGTGTTCCTCCAGGGGACAGGGCGGGTGCTCCCATGAAACACCCAGGAACTCCGCTGGGAGATCACCGATCATAGAGAAGTTGGAGCTTACGACTCCCCTCCAGCCTCACCACACGCGTGGCCCTCCACATCATCCAGGAGGTTGGCTGTTGACGCGGCAGCCCCCAGCCTGCCAGGCCATTCAGGAAAACCGTCCCAGGGATGAGGGGACACTGCCCTAGTCCTCCCAGTCCCACTGACTCTCTGCCCCACCCCTCAAAGCTCTGGAGGTATCTGACACACCCACCTGACCCCCCACACCCTTAGTACTGTCCCCCAGGCTCATTTTCCTGAGGTCAGTGGTATGGCCAGGCCCTGACACTCTCGCCCAGCTTACATCTCTGGGGATGGAGAAACAGCTTCCTCCCTGTTTCCCTCTGGCGGCTGAGCCTCTGCTATCCTAGGCCCTGTTTGAGAAGCATGAATAGGAGTTCTGATAAAAAGGTGGAAAGCCGTATTTCTACTCGAGGAAGGGAGGGCCAACATGCTTGGAGTGAGGAGGACTCGTGCACCAGTTCAGCTAGAGAAATGAAGGGAAGGTTTGATATTGATGGAAGAACCACTTTTTCTCCCAAGAAGTACATAACCTCAGACCAAAAAAAAAGTTAATAGGACAACTTCTGGGCCTACAGAAGGGAGATAGGAGCTGCTGCCCTGCTCCCTAGGCCTGGTCCCTGGTTGGCAACGAGAGACGGGCAGTGGACTGGTGGCCAAGCTCATGGAGGAGAGGGGAGGAGGAAGGGAAGGCCACAGAGCCCGGTTCCACTCCCAGGGGAGGGCACAGCTGCAGGGAGTCCAACAGGGGTCTTGCTCCGTGGCCCTTGGCTTCCACCACCCCCACCAGTGCCAGGCTGGAAAGGATACGACTGATGCTTCAACAAGTGTTTCCTCTTTGACTTCCTCATTTTGGTCTTCTCTGAGAAGGCTCGGGCAAGTTCAAACAGTTTCCTCCGGGTGGCTGGGGGCAGAGAGACCTGTGAGTCATTCTCTCAGCAGCCAGCACATCAGATGGCCTCCTCCCAGGTGTGGGAAAGGCCAGGGGAGGACCAAGACCCCCCGGAGTGGGAGCAGGGGGCAGGCAAGGGTGGGAGCTGAGGAGGGAGAGGTGACAGGAATCGCAGACCCCTGAGGACGCCACCCCAGGAGCAAGAGGCTACATCCTGGGTCAGCCTGCAGGGGCAGCACAGGACACCCTGAGCCAGGCCCAGGGACTGCAGGCAGCTCAAGATCCAAGTATTCCCTCCCCAGCTGCAACACACTGCAACGCATCTTGGCTCGCTTTCCCGCCGCCACCGCCTTCCCGCCCCTCCCCTAGCCACCTCCAAAGTTGGTTCTGGGATTTCCATGACTAATCCGAGATTTTCCCTGAAGTGGAGCCTGAAAGGATCGAAGCCTCATTCACACATGGCTGTGGGTCTGTGTGGCGGGGAGGTGAGGGGGAGGGAAGGGGGCATTCAAGGCTGGTAGGACTTTGTGGAAAGAGGTCCCCCACCCCCACAGAGGCTTAGCAAGGGCCTCTCTGTGCAGTCAGCTCCGGCCAAGCCTCCTCAAGCCACAGAGAACGTGAACATGAGGATTGCGGTGAGGGCATGTGTGGCACGTTATTTTTCTGCAGACATCTGGCTCAAGAGGATTTAAAACTTAATTTGTATCTAGACTCAGCTGTAGAGGGAAGTGAGGCAGGAAGGCTGAGGGAGCCAGCCTGCGATGAAAATGTCACTGGTTCACCAAGAGTCAGCTGCATTACACATGCTGAGGGGCTCCCTCACTCCTGGGAGGCCACAGGGCCTGTCTCAGAAAAGCTGGGGAGGGAAGCGGGGCCTGAGTGGGACTCACACTTTCCCATGTGTTTCAGCTTGTCCCTGAATAAGGCATCTTCAGACACAGCGGGGTTGGCGTCGCCAGTTCCTGGAAGGAGACACCTGCTGAAGGCCGGCCACTGTGGCCAGCCATGGCCACTGTCCCAGCCCTACCCACCCATCTGAGGACAAATGCAAAGAAAGAGCAGGCTTCTTCCCTGGCCAGAAGGGAGTTTAAAGCAAGGAGGATGTGGAGTTCCAGGAGCTCCTCTTTCCCCTTGTGGACTTTGTTTCCTCCTCTCTAAAAATGGGGAGGGTTCAGCAGTCTACTGTGTGTGCGGACAGCCAGCTCGTGTGTGCTCCCAACTGTCCACGCCTCTGACCAACTCCATGTATTATGACATCACTTTGGTAGCTTGGGAGTATTTCCACTAGGGAGGTCACCAAGCACTACATATCAGGCTCCCGCTGCACCCAGAGTTGGCTGTGAAACATTCACCAGCACACCAGGGGCCTCCTGCACCCCGACATTCATGTGACAGTCAAATGAGGTGCTGGCTCAGAGCCGGCATTCACCTGTAGCAAGTCCCTTGTCCTTCCTGCCAGGTAAGCCCATCCATTGCTCCCTCCCAGCCACAGGGTTTCTGGCTATTAGACAATGAGTAGGAATAGAATGGGACTAGTCCTGGAGTCAGAACCCCACCGGCCACCCAGAGTCTCCCAGGCTTGCTCAGCATCCACTTGGGTTTTTTGCTGCCTTTCTGAAGCCCCTGCTCTCTGTCCTGCAACTTGGTTAATCCCTAGTCACCTTGCCTGCTAAGTCCCCTTTGAGTCATTCTGATCCATCTCAGCAGCCCCGGTATCTCTAGTTAATTCAGGATCAAGGACAAGAGGCTCCTGCTTAAAACTCCCAGCTGCACATCTGCTGAGCCCTAAGCTCCCAGCCTGCTGCTTATGAGTCAGTTCCACAGGATTTTCTCCCTTCAAGCTGGGATCAGCTCAGCTCCCCATCCCTCTGCTCCTCCACCCCCAACTCCACTGCATGATGCAAGGTCTATTCCAGGCAAGAGCCCTTCTCCGAGGTGGGCAGCTTGTGTACATGTGGGGCAGGGGGCACTGACTGATGAGGGGCCACTGTTCGCACACAGGCACCAGGTCATCGTTCCCAGCTGTGGCTCAACCCAGTAGTCTGCGCATCCCAGGAGCACTGCTGCCCCCTCACGCCCATCCAACCCTCCTTCAGCCATCAGAGCTTCTGAGCAGAAGGGCCTGGCCCTCTTTACAGGCAATTCTTACTTCCCACCACCTTGTACACAAAGCTAGAAATTCCTCTTCCTCCAACACCTAGGGCAAGGCCCAACAGATGGCAGATATTCTCCAGCTATGTCATGAATGAATGAGTAAACTCCCCAGATTAATCCTGCCCTCCTTTTTTTCCATGCATTTGCTAAAATCAGTAAGTCCTCAGCTTTGCTAGTTTGTTCTACCTGTTTTCTGGGCATTTCTCCTTACAAGACCATAAGCTTCCCCAGGACACAGACCAAGACTTATTAGTCTCTGAGCCCCACCACGGGGCATTTTGGGGTCCTTTTCTTCTTTTTTTTTTTTTTTGGAGACAGGGTCTCACTCTGTCACCCAAGCTGGAGTGCAGTGGCATAATCACAGCTCACTGCAGCCTCAACCTCCTGGGCTCAAGTGATCCTCCCACGTCAGCCTCCTAAGCAGCTGGGACTACAAGCACATGCCAATATGCCCAGCTAATTTTTAGTACTTTTTTGGTAGAGATAGGGGGGTCTCATTTTGTTGCCCAGGCTGGTCTTGAACTCTTGGGCTGAAGCAATCCACTCTCCTCGGCCTCTCAAAGTGTTGGGATTACAGGCGTGAGCCACCGCACCTGGCCATGTGTCATTGACTAGCCTACACTCGAGGCATAGGTTGAGAGTTCAGCCAGCCTATGTTACTTGATCACAACTGTGGGCTCTGAAGCCCAGCAGTGGCTGGATTGGAAAGACCCCAGAGCTGCTAAATGGAGTGGATATGGAGGTGGGGGCAGAAGCAGCCCCGCCAGCCTGCTGAGGAGGACCAGGCCCCCTCCCACAATCTGTTTTTTCACCCTCCTCTCAAACTCCAAATATGCAAAGCAAAGTTGGGTGTCAGCTCCCCGCCATGCCTCTAGGTTTTCTTCCCCAGAAGGCAAAGTTACCTGGGACAGGAGAGGGAAAGCCAAAGTCGTTTCCGACAGCCACGCTGCTGGATTTAGATTTCTGGGATTCGTATTTCAATCGATCTGGAAAAGGACCACATTCACAGGTCAGGGAGGTTAGCTCCTGGGCTCCCAGGGGCAGGCTGGGCTGGGACACGGTAGTTTGCTAGAGGCTAAGTCCCCAGAATCACACATGAGCACACACGGGCACCCAAAATATGAGTGCACACATCTACCAGCTCTCAAAGAACCAGCAGTAAAAGAAACTACCGCCTGACAGCCATCTCAAATGTCAGAATTAAAAGGACTCAGAGAGACTGTAGAGTCCAAACCCCCTCATTTAAAAAGAAAGGCACGGCCAGGGATGGTGGCTCATGCCTGTAATTCCAGCACACTGGAAGGCTAAGGCAGGCAGATCACCTGAGGTCAGGAGTTCGAGACCAGCCTGGCCAACATGGTGAAACCCCATCTCTACTAAAAATACAAAAATCAGCCAGGTGCGGTGGCGTGCGCCTATAATCCCAGCTACTTGAAAGACTGAGGCAGGAGAAACACTTGAACCTGGGAGGCGGAGGTTGCAGTGAGCCGAGATTGAGCCACTGCACTTCAGCCTGGGTGACAAGAGCGAGACTATGTCTCAAAAAATAAAAAATAAATGGAAAAGCCTTGAGGCTTCCAGCACCTTTGCTGCAGAGCTGGGGCTAACCTTGGGCCTCAGCCCAGCCTTCTCCCTCCACAACTTGCTCCTCCCCCACCAACACACCATCAGTTACACACGCAAGCTCTCACGCTGTGGCCGTCACAGGGACAGAGCTCCACAGCCCTCTTGTCTCCTCTACCCCAAACGCACTCCCACCCTGCAGGGGAAAGGCAGCCAGGCTGGGGAGCAGGGTCTCCAACCTAGAGACAACCCAAATACCTGCAAAGTTCCAGAGCCCCTGCTCTAAAGTCTTCCACTCAAGAGCCTCCCCCGCCCTGGCTTTCATGAACCCAGTCGTTCTGTTTCCGGAGCTCCAGACACATCACGCCTGCCTTGGGGCTGGGGCTCTGTGAGGAGGGGCAGTGCTCTTCTCCAAGGCCAGTGCCTGGCACAGAGCAGGTGTGCAAAGGGAAGAAGGCCTAAGAGTGCACATTCTTCTTCCTCTGAGTCCCGAGGGAGAAAGGGGTGGGCTAGTGACCCAGGTCCCCATAGGCAGAATTCTGAGGCTCCCATGGGATAACTTGGTGGGAGTCATGCCTCAGTAGGACAGAAAGCACCTGGCCCCCTCAGCCCCCAGCTCAGTGTTTTCCTGAGCCCCAAGGCTAAAGCCAGCATCACCTCCCTTCTTCAGCCAGGGAGAAGTGGCTGCAGGCGCTGCCCACCTCTCTCCAGAGCGAGGAGGAAGTCGCGGTTCCGTTGCAGCTCCTTCATGAACTCCTCGTTCTGCAGGAAAAGCGCGATCCTCTCGTCCTCCAGGTACTGCTTCCAGCGGCTCTCCTGGTCTCGGGGCCCTGGCCCAGCCATGGCAGGTGGACCTCCCTCTCCCCTCCCAGGCTTGGGGCCCCCAGCGTTACCCTGAGGAGGGAAGCGAGCATGTTGAATGTGTACACACAAGGGTACATGTTGCACAAACGTCCACATCCCTCTGGTTGCACACACGCCCTGTCCAACATCCTCCAGCCCTCACCTGAGGCTCACACCTCCTAATGGAACCTGGTTGCGAGCCAAAATCCAACGGACAGGTCAGAGCCATTGCTGCAGGGGACACAGCAGTAGCCTAAAAACTATTTTTCCCCCACGCCACCGACCACCTCATACCTTTATCTACAACCTGAACAGTCCTGAAAAGAAATCTGCAAACTGTGGAACAGCCTATACGTCGATTCCCAAACTCAACCCTCTCCCTGCACCAGCAGCCTCAGGATGGACCTGCCCCGCTGTGGGGCACCTTGGGGCATGCCAACATCTAGCAAGAAGCAGCCTCTGGCCCTTTCCCAAGGGAGGAAGGGGGGTGCTCTGGCCCTCCACCATTGGCCACCGCATGCCCGCCTCTCTCCAGCCTGAGGTGACTGCTGCAGCAGACAGCCTCCTTAGGCTGTCACCTTCCCTGGATAGAACAGGAAACCTCCAGGCCCAGGCAGGAAGTGAGGCTTTCAGTTCAGCATTCCTGCCCTACGAACCCGGGGCAACAGAAATAGCTCAGCCTGGGTTTAAACATCAGGAAGTAAAACTGGCTGGCACAAATTGTGTGGGCAGAGAGAGATGCTGGACAAGCAGGTGGGAGTGGAAGGCGGGGGCGGCCCCCGTTACCTGTATGCTGTCCAGCTGCTGGGGCAGGATGCGGAGAAAGTCATCCGGGAGGTTGCCCAGCAGTGGTGGGTTCCAGTTCCGATAGCGTCTCTGGCTTGTAGGGGCTCCAGAGCCCAGCGCATCGATACTAGGGGATGGCAGGTGACAGGGAAGAGGAAGTCATTAAGCCCAACCCCAGGTCTCCTGGCCCCATCACACCAGGTCCTCAGGCAGGTCGGATCCTGCTCAGAGATTCCCATGGCCTCCACTGCCTCCAGAACAAAGGCACAAAGGCCCGTCACTCTGTCTCATCACTGGAGATGTCTCCACCAGCCTCAGCGAACTCCCCAGCCATTCATGCTCTCCAGTCACTCAGTGCCCTTCCAGGTCTCTGGACCTACAGAGCTGTCTGTCCACGGTGCACATGTGGAACTCTGCAGATTTAGCCATAGATGTTTACAAATGTCCCCTAAAGACAGCAGGGATCATATCCTTTCATGCTTCTATCCTAGCACCTACACAGTGCCACGCTCATGGTGCTGAGTGACAGGTATGGTCCAAAGGAACAGACACATAAGCCACCAACAGCACAGCCTGCTGCATGTTGGTTTGCTGAGGAAGGGGCATATGGGGACGCCAGGATCCCTACAGAGGGTAAAGCAGATCTGAGCTCCAGTTCTGGCTCAACCACCAGCCGGCAGGGTAGTCTTAGGTGGGCCCCTGTTCCCTCTAGGGCTCGGTTTCCTTATCTAGAAACTGCTGCCTCCCTGCCCAGGTGCTGGAGAGCCCTTCAGGAGGCCATGTCCTGAGCAGTGTTCTGAAAACGTGCGTGGAGATGTGAGTGTGGAAGGGATCTCGCTCTCAGGGTGCTCTGGGGCCGCTCTTTCCAGGCCCGTTGTGTGTGTGGCAGGAGCTCTGTGCCATGGCAGAGCCAACAGCTGGGCAAGGCAGTAGAGGAAGAGGGGGTGGCACACACCCTCCCTGACCCCCAGGCTCCCGCCCTACCGCCCTGGGCCTGAGGGCAGCTCGGAGCCCAGCCAGGAGCTCCCCACAGCTCCATGGCAGCCTGCAGCGTGGCAACCGCAGGACACGTGTTCCGCTGAATCAGGGAAACGGCACACTGAGAAGGCAGCCGAGGGCCGGGCGGTGGGGGCTGCTCTAGCTCTCGGGCCTGGCTTTGATTTGGTCTTCAGCTCTAGGAATCCCGCCCGCCCCCTCACTGGAGGGGAGCTTTTCCGGGCTGCCGCTGACTATGGAAATAACTTCCTTTCCTTTTCTATTTCGGGCGGGTGGCCGGTGGCGGGGGCGAGGGGAAGGGGCGGGGGCGGCAGCAGAAGGGATAACCAGCTGCTAAGTGCCTGGTGGGAGCTCAGCTCTTGCAGACTGGAGCCAAGGGAACTCCAGCACGCCTCGTCCACCCTCTCCCTGCACAGACACAGGGGGAGAGGGAATGGTCTGGAGAGCAGCTTGCATCACAACCCGGGACTCCCATTCCTAGGCCAAATTTTTTTCTACATCACTGCCACCTTCTGTCACTGTTGGAGGCTTCATTTTTCTCCAAAGGCCAGAGATGGGGAGAGAGGAAGCCTCATCTCTCAGGGTCTCGCAGACCACCCCAGGCTACAGCAGGGAGGGACCCTCGCCAGGGGTATTACCAGTTCTTGAGATCTCAGGGTCTTCATCTGGGACATGGGTGCCCACCCCCAATTTAACCACACCTCGGAGCCACCCAGGAAAGCAGTGGAGGGAGAACCTCAGAGGTGTACCTGGACCCCTCTAGCCATGAAGACTCCAAGTGGAGGAGGGCACAAGGTGGAGGAGGCCCCTGTTCTCAGCTGAGTTTCCTTGCTGCTAGGCCTGTGGTCCTGAAGGAAGGCCAGGCCCAGCCCCCTCCCGGCCCCTTGGCTGGCACTGGTAGAGATGAGGTCAGCCCACAGCTGCGTGAGCCAGGGGGCCCTGAGCACAGGCAGCCCAGGCAACTCCATTGTGGTCGGAAAGGAATGTCAGAAATGAGCTGAGACGCAAATAAAAAAAAAAACTTCCAAGGCTGTAATTTTGACGGAAAAACAGCAGGCGGCCTGTGTGGAAGGGTCCCCGGGGTTTCAGAGACTGACTGTCTTTCAGACAGATGGAGGGAAGGACAGACTGGGGGAGGGGAAGGAGGGAGAAGCTGGGGAGGATTTCCCAGCCCAGAGCCTCTGCCTCTGGACCCCAAAACTGCAACTTCAAGCCCCATCGGACCCCCAGGTTTACCCATGGAACATCAGACCTGATGGAAAGGGATTTCAGAGACAGGACTTCCAGGTAAAATTTTTGGTAAGAACTGGACATTGAGGTCCAGAGGGGGTTCAAGCCATGTCCCAGGACACACACATCATCCAGGCAAAACCTGGGCCCAGGGATTGTGACGTTTGAAGCATGCTCCCCGGGGTGGCCCTGCCTCTCTGTGCCCTAGCAGGCCAATACCCACGCTCCCAAACTCTGCCCCATCTGCAGGTTCTCGGCACCCCAGTGACTGGAGGTAGCAGATGGGGGCCAGGCCATTCCCCCACTCAAATCTGATCTCCCTCAGCAGCCAAAGGAAGATTCCTAAAACACGAACCTGATCGTGTCGCTCTCCAGGTTAAGGCCCTTGAATGGCTCCCCGCTGGCTGCAAGAGAAGACGGAAGCTCCCTGGAGGGCCACGGGGCCTTTGATCTGCTTGCCTTTCCAGCCTCACCCGCTGTTAGATACTTCCAGGAGGTCTCCAGATGAGCCCTCTTTCCTGCCTCCAGGCCTCTGCAAGTGCTCCTTCCTTTGCCTGAGCGCCTCCCTGTCCTCTGCTTCTACACATTACTGCCAATGTGGCCTTCAGGTCACAGCCTGGACATCAGTTTCTCCTGGCAGCCTTCCCTGCCCCCGTGTCTTCGGCTTCCCTAGACCCTGATCTCCTTGGCAGTGTGTGGGCAAACAGGCAGCACCGTATTCACCTCCACATCACACACACGGCTCAGCACATGTTCACACACATGGTTCAGGAGTGCTGTACTCACCACCTCATCATACACATGGCTCAGCACCTGCATATGGCAGGCAATCAGTAAATGCTGGAAATGAATGTCCTGGATGGAGGGACTGGACAAGGCACTGGAGATGGCCTAGAGGCCCAGGTCTAGCAGAGCCATCCTGGGGCAAAGGGATCTGTGCCTCTACTGAACACTGGCCTCTGGGGGAAGCTTCGCCCCTGGTCTCAATGTTCAATGTTAGAGCTAAACTCAGAGGCCAGCCAGTGTAGCTGGGGGACAGGAAGGAGCAGTAAACCACTGATTATAGGTCTGGTCTATACCTGGGTCTGTGCTAAGTGCTCCACACACATCTCATTCAGTCCTCCTAACAGTGCTAAGGTGGAAATTACTATTCCCGTTTCAGGTGAGGCAAACGAAGCTCAGAGAGGTTAAGCAATGAGCCAAAGGCCACCTTGCAAAGGTGCCTGAAGAATTCTAAGCTAGGCAGCTGAAGGAAGGGGTGGGGAGAACAGACCGCTTCTGTCTGACTCCACAAGTCAAGTTCTCCTCAGTGCATCCACTCCCAGCCCAGCAAAGCCTTCATTTCCTGAGTTAGGCTCCAGAACCTCAAGCAAGAGCAGTAACTTGTCTAAAGTCCACAGGGTCTCCTGAGCCTTGGTCTGGTGCTGAGGTTACCTTGCCCCCAAGTGGGGCTCCCATCACCACCCTGGCCCCCACCCACAGCAGGCTGAACACCCAGCCAGAGTAGGGAGGGAGGATGTGGCATGGATATCCATACCACATTTATACTGGGATTTTCAGCCAAGCATGATGGTATGCCCTGTAGTCCCAGCTATTTGGGAGGCTGAGGCGGGAGGACTGCTAGAGCCCAGGAGTTCAAATTCACCATGGGCAACATAGTGAGACCCTGTTTCTATTTAAAGAAAAAAAAAATCCTTTCTCTTATGGCCTCAGTTTTCCCTTCTGAAAAATAGGTGGAACCACTCTGCCTAGCAGAAACTGAACTTTTTGCAAAAGTGTATTGGAATATTAAAAAAAACAAAAAAAGGTGGGGGTGGGGATAGGCCTGGTGGCTTACATCTGCAATCCCAGCACTTTGAGAGGCCGAGGTGGGCGAATCACCTGAGATCAGGAGTTTGAGACCAGCCTGGCAACATGGTGAAACCCCATCTCTACTAAAAATACAAAAGTTAGCCGGGGGTGGTGGCACACATCTGTAATCCCAGCTACTCGGGAGGCTGAGGCAGAAGAATCACTTGAACCTGGGAGGCGGAGGTTGCAGTGAACAGAGATAATCCCAATGCACTCCAGCCTGGATGACAGAGTGAGACTCCAACTCAAAAAAAAAAAAAAAAAAAAGTCAAAGAAAGGAAAATCATTTAGCCCAGGGCTCTGTGATCTATCCCAGGCTGCAAGTCCTGCCTAGGTCTCACCCAGACCCACCCACTCATTCCCCACGTCCCACTCCAGTACAGCCTGCCAGCTCCTGGTACCACTCGTGACAAAGATCCCAGCTCTGTTCCTGTCCCTGACTCATAACACTTCCCTCCCTCCTCCCCTCAGTAACTTTCTAGGACTCTATGAGCTCCGTAAGCTGCAATCACAGAGATTTTTCTCATTCGGGAGGTGACAGGACACAGCAGTGAAGAGTGATTAGCTTTAAGTCAGAATGACCTGGATTCGAACTCCAGCTCTTAGTCTTGGGGAAGTTATGAAATCTCTCAAGGCTCAGTTTCCTCGTCCATAAATAGGGGTGATGACAACAGTGCCCACCTCTGCATTAAATGTGATGGTGTAGGTAAAGAACCTGCTCCGTTTCTGGCATTGGAAGGGTGCTTAGTCAATGCTAGCTACACTTGTATGATAACAGAGTTCACCACTGCTCTGGGGCTGTTCTGGGGAGAAGGGAAGATCTAACTGGGACAGGTGCCCTGTCCCATCGTCTCCCCACCCCCTCACCACTCCAGGCCTGAGCCATTCTAAGAAACAGCAGCTCTAGGGCAAAGAGGCCACACCCCGGCTCCAGCAGCCCCAGCACAAATGTGGAGCCCAGAAAAACAAGCACCCCAGAGACCCATGGGATCTTCTTGGCAACTACCTTGATTATTTATTTATTTATTTATTTATTTATTTATTTACTGAGACAGAGTCTCACTCTGTCGCCCAGGCTGGAGTGCAGTGGCACCATCTTGGCTCACTGCAACCTCCGCCTCCGGGGTTCAAGCGGTTCTCCTGCCTCAGCCTCCCAAGTAGATGGAATTACAGGCATGCACCACCACCCCTGGCTAATCTTTGTATTTTTAGTAGAGATGGGGTTTCACCATGTTGGCCAGACTGGTCTTGAACTACTGACCTCAAGTGATCCACCCACCTTGGCCTCCCAAAGTGCTGGGATTACAGATGTGAGCCACTGTGCCCAGCCTAGCTTCATTTTAAGCTTCCAAATTACAGAGTCTCTAACCTGGAAGAAGTTTCCAGGGACCTTGCAGTCTACCTCCCTGCCTCCAGTTATCAAACTACCTTAATGAAAGAGACTTGCTCTCATTGCTTAAAAATCCTCACAATATCCCTAGCCCAAGGATGGCAGCTAGCCATTCCATCAATTACTGATGACTGGCTGGGAATGCTGTGTTCTGTGTTAAGGAGGATCTGAGGCTCTGTCTTGACTCAGCAGGAAAGAGCACAGTGATGAATCAGCCATGTTTGCTGTGGGCTTGGGAGGGGAAGTGTCAATACACATTCCCTGTTTGTCATTCCTACTCTGGCATCTCCCTTGACTATAAGCTCCCAGAAAGCAGAGGCTGAGCTTTACTTAACTCTGTGTCCCATATGGTACGAGACATACCGCCTAGCCTAGAGTAGGAATTTAGGAAATGTTTGCTCTTGCAATCCTTACATTTTGCAAGTTCTCCTTGGTATCTAGCTAAAATGTCTCTTGCTGCAGTAGAAGCCTGTTCTTTGAGAATATACTGAGCGGTCCAGCCAAGTTTCCTGTTGTTTGTACACAGCCCCAGCCACTGATCCTCTTCCCTGCCACCCTGTGCTCTGAGACATGACAGATTCTCACCGGGGAGGCGGAGTCGGGGGAGCCAAAGGGTAGGGCCGGTCGAACACGTGCATGTGGTAGGCTGGCGGGGAGTACACAGGCGGGGGCTCTTCATCCGAGCTATCGGGTTCCAAAGTCCTTTCCAAGATCTAAATCAGAGGCAACAGAGAAAGAAATATTAATCATCCCTCCTTGAATTTAAATACCATTCAGACAAAATCAAGTGTGGGAGGGCAGGTATAATAAAGGAACCCTGTGTGTTGCTAGTGGGAGTGTAAATCGATACAATCACCACTTTAGAAAACTGCCTTTTTGAAAAAGCTAAACACATGGCTACCTCTGACCCTCCAGTTCTGGCAACTCCACAGACATCAAAGTATATGTCCCCAAAAGAATGTTCACAGCAGCATTCTCCCTCCATGTGCAGTTCAAATACAGGCAGAAACAAATACACAGTGGTAAGGGTCAGGGCGGTGTGCCCTCTGTGGAGCGGGTAAGGGTGGGAACAGATACCAGGGGCACTCCAGGTTCTGGGGATGATGGTTATTGAGCTGGTGCTGATAATGTGGAATATTCGCACTGTGAAACTCCACCGAGCTGCACGCGTGTGACTCATGTGCTCCTGTACCCATGCTATTCTTTGATGATAACATCATTCATACCTTCTCTCAAAGTACCTCCACGTCTCTGATCTCATCTTAACCTCGAACAACCTGGCGCTGTAGGATATGGCTCATTACCCCATTTGACACAGAAGGAAACTGAGGCCGAGGCTAAGTGACATGGCAAAAGCCACACGCTTTTTAGAACTGAGTCTTCAACTTGGACCACAAGGGTCCTTCCTTCAGGCACACTGGCTGCACACTCAGGTTGGACTCTCAGGGCGGAGAGTAGCAAGGGGAGTGCCCGGGATGCCTGCTCTCCTTCCCAAGCTCTTGTCTTTATCCAGGAGCCAAGAAGAGGGCCAGGGAGAGGCCAAGGACTGGGCAAAGTCTGGGGTCCTTCTCCACTGACCGACTTAGATTCTTCCCCAGAAGCCCAGAGAGGAGTTTGGGGCAGCTAAACACATGGCTACCTCTGACCCTCCAGTTCTGGCACACTCCGCAGACATCAAAGTGTATGTTCTCCTGCCTCGGCCTCCCAAGTAGATGGAATTACAGGCATGCGCCACCACCCCTGGCTAATCTTTGTATTTTTAGTAGAGATGGGGTTTCACCATGTTGGCCAGGCTGGTCTTGAACTCCTGACCTCAAGTGATCCACCATAGGAGGCGGCCCCTGACTGGGAGATCCCTCACCACACAGCCCAACCTGGCCTACACCTTCGCCTCCCACTCACTCCCCACAACTCTGTTCCCATCTCCTCCAAGATCAAAGAATATGGGAGGAGCTCAGAGGCTGTGAATCTCAGGTGCCCCAGAGCCCCCAGACCTCAAGTGAGTTTGCAGAAGTCACCATAATAATGCTGCCTGTATAAGCCTGGGCTGGGCCAGGCTGCACTGGTACATCTCTGCTCTTGAGACCAGCCATGCCCAGCACACACAGCCTCCCAGGGGCACCTGGTGGGTAGGGAAGTGAGCCTGTGCATGTGAGCACACATACACACACACGCGCACATGCAGACACATGCACACGTGCACTCTGCAGTGCTCTGCGCTTACATAGCTAGCTAAACCCAAGGAGGCCTCCCGCCCTGGAATGCACTAACGTTCTTTCCTTTGAGGCCAAAAGTATTTAAACAGATGCTTTTGCAGGAAAGGAAGAATGTAGCGCTTGGCAGGCCACTGCTCTGCTTATCCCAAATTTCCACAAGAAAGGATAAAAGAGAGAGAACACTGTAAGCGCTGCTCCTGTTCCCTGGCGACTCTCTGGTGCCTGGCACAGGACAGTGACCCAGCAGGTACCTGGTGCATTCTGAGAACTTGCTGCTGCTGTCCCCCAGCCCAGGCACCCTGTTTCCCAGACCCCTCTTCTCTGAGGGACAGGGCTCTGGGCTGCGGCCTTGAGGCCAGCAGTGGTGGGTCTCAGTGGCTGGCCTGGGCTGTTCCCACTGATATGGGTCAGAGTGAGGTGGGTGAGGAGGGGAGGAGAGCGCAGTAGAAACTGTCCCCTAAAGGAAGCTGCTTGGGGTTTCCCCTGACCGTGGCTAGTGGCAGTCAGCCCCCCAGACTCAGGGCAATCAGCCCTCCCCGGCCACACCAGGAGGCCCCCTCCTGCTCCTCTGTGCAGCCTCCCAGGGCAGCAAGACCAGACAGACGTTCATCAGAGCCTCCTGGAGAGGACTTGGGAAACACAGAGAAGGCAGGCGGCCGGCCAGGCAAGCTCCAGAATGCAGGGCCCGAGTCCCAAGGAGAGTAACCCCAGCAGCACTGCTGGCCTCCCTGGCCTCTCCCTCCCACTGCCACCGCCACAAAGAGGTTGTTCTTCTGGCTCTAAAGGTGCTGAAGTTTTTGGGCTCTGCAGCCTCCTGGCTTAACTCATTGTGGGTGATGGATGCCTGCCAGGTGCTCCAGGGGGCAGGGTCTAGGCCATTTATCTGACAGGAGATATTTCTCCATGGCAAGGATACCCCTCAGGCCAGCCCACCATCCATCAGCCCCTAGAAAGGGTTTTTTTTTTTTCCAGTCAGCAGTTATTGTCATTCCAGCTGTGGCTCATAAATTTTCCGAAGCACTTTCCGCTGGCTCAGGAGCTGCCTGCGTATGGGCCCAGGCAGAGTTCTAAAGGTGGGGGGTTGGGGAGACTGCCAAGGGAGGGGAGGGGTACCGGGAGGGGGCTCAATTTGGAGAGCAAGATTCTTAGAAAAACAGAAGTGCACACACAGCAAGGGCCTACCTAGGGGGTGGTGAAGCCTTGCAGAGGTCTATAGGACTGTGGGGGCCATGGACAAAGGAGAAAATACTACCCTACCTGCCAGACTGTCAGGGCAAATCAGACTGCAGAAAGGGTCAGAGCTTGCAGAGAGCTTTCTTTCCAGTTCACACTTAAAGCATATACAGTTGACTCTCGAATAACAAGAGTTTGAACTGCATGGGTCCACTTACAGGCAGATTTTCTTCCACCTCCACCACCCCTGAGACAGCAAAACCAACCCCTCCTGTCCCTCCTCCTCAGCCTACTCAATGTGAGAAGATGAGGATGAAGCCCTTTACGATGATCTACTTCCACTTAATGAATAGAAAATATATTTTGTCTTGCTTATGATTTTCTTAACATTTTCTTGTCTCTAGCTTTATTGTAGGAATACAGTATATGATACATACAACACACAAAATATATGTTAGTCGACTGTTTATGTTAAGGCTTGAGTTAAGGCTTGAGGTCAATGATAGGCTATTAGCAGTCAATTTCTGGAGAAATCAAAAGTTATATTAAAAAGTGGATTTTTGACTGCAAGGGGAGGATTCACTGCCCCTAACCCCTGCATTGTTCAATGGTCAACTGTATCTGCAGACACACACATACATACGCATACTCTCACTCTCTCTCTCTCCTTCTTTCTACAAAGAGGATCCATATTTTCCAATATTCCTTCCACCACCTACTCCAAGTAGATCAAAGGAGTGGTCTCCCAAGGAGAGAGACAATAGAAAACTGTACAAAGACAGCAGCAACATGTACTCATTCAACAAACACTCCCTGAGCGCTTGCTATGTGCGTGGATTGTCCTGGGTGCTGCAGATGACACAGGGATGAGCCAGATGTCTTTGCCAACAGAGCTTTTCCACCTCTAGGGGAAGTCTCAGCAGCACCCACTAAGGAGGAAAAGCAAGGAGACTTCGCCCTGCAGGATGGCTGATGAACAAGGGTGATAATAATGCCACAGCACAAAGTTTGTGAGGATTAGAAGAGATGACACATTGGGCCAGGTGCAGTGGCTCATGCCTGTAATCCCAATACTTTGGGAGGCCGAGGCGGGCAGATCACCTGAGGTCAGGAGTTCGAGACCAGCCTGGCCAACATGGTGAAACCCCATCTCTACTAAAACTACAAAATTAGCCGGTCATGATGGCACATGCATGTAGTCCCAGCTACTCGAGAGGCTGAGGCAGGAGAATCGCTTGAACCTGGGAGGTGGAGGTTGCAGTGAACCGAGATCGTGCCATTGCACTCCAGCCTGGGCGACAGAGCAAGACTCTGTCTCAAAAAAACAAAAAACAAAAAAACAAAAAAAAGAAGATATGATACATCTAAAGCACTTAGGATGATGCCTGGCACGGGTCGGGACTCAATAAAGAGTGGAGTTAAATCCTGCTGGTCCTGGTCTTGTCCATGGCTGCATGTCCCAGATGGCCCTGTGGACAACACCCCTCTGATTAACAGGCTCTGTGTGCCTCACCCTTCTGCACCAAGCACCTCAGGCTCTGCTGATACTGGGTGGCCAGATGTCCACTGAACTCGGGTGGGACTGGAAAGGACTCACAACCTCCAGCAGGTGGGTACTGATGCAGTACGCAGGTCCCCTCTCTCCAGCCACTTCCCTGGAGAGACTGCTTGGCTATGGCTCACTACTGTTTCCATCAGGCCACAGTCAGAGGGATTTAACTGGCAAGTCTGATTCCTCACTCCCTTTCCGTGGCTATGCTCCCAGGATACAGCCGCACTCTTTTTCTTTTCTTTCTTTTTTTTTTTTTTTTTTTGGAGACAGAGCCTTGTTCTGTCACCCAGGCTGGAGTGCAGTGGCATGATCTCGGCTCACCGCAACATCTGCCTCCCGGGTTCAGGCGATTCTCCTGCCTCAGCCTCCCGAGT
The DNA here is from genome assembly GCF_029281585.2 of Gorilla gorilla gorilla. Classification (NCBI taxonomy): domain Eukaryota; kingdom Metazoa; phylum Chordata; class Mammalia; order Primates; family Hominidae; genus Gorilla; species Gorilla gorilla. The sequence continues at coordinate 34,170,438 of NC_073228.2, read as the reverse complement.
AGCTGGGACTACAGGTGCGCACCACCACGCCTGGCTAATTTTTGTATTTTTAGTAGAGATGGGGTTTCACCATATTGGCCAGGCCGGTCTCGAACTCCTGACCTCATGATCCGCCCCCCTCGGCCTCCCAAAGTGCTGGGATTACAGGCATGAGCCACCTCGCCCGGCCCCAGCCGCACTCTTTTTCTCAGCGTCAGGGCTTTGTCAACCTCATTGATCTCCTCTCACTCTAGGACCCTGACAGATGGTCGTGCTGCCAGTTCCCTAGCCAGTGAGGCACTATTTCACCTCCCAGCCTCTGCACAAGCTGTTCCCTTTGCCTGCACACCCTTCCCCCGGCTTCACTCTTCCTTTGGGTCTCAGCTTAGGGTTTCGGCTTAGCCATCGCTTCCTCCGGGAAGTCACTCCTTTCTGCTGCTTCCACGTCTCCATCGAGCACTTACCACTCTGGCCGTCAGTACCCGACTCGCGCTTCTAGTCCACACTGGACTGTGAGCTCCAGGAGGGCAGAAATTTGGTCTGACTTGGCCACTAGCGGACTCTACGCCTGGAAGTGGAGTTCAGTATGGTGGGGTGGGGCCCAGGCACCTGCATTTTTAACAAGCACCTTGATTCTGATGCCTCCTGACTCAGGGTCTAGTGCCACGTCTCGCAAACCACTGAGTGGGTGCTCAGTGTTTGTTGAATGACTGCATGATTTCTGCCCATAAAATAAGGTGACTGACGGATGGTACTTTTCCCTAGGGGAAGTAAGGCTGCTTGCTAATTAGAACCCAGACAGTGGAGTAACCCAGGTCCTCTTAGAGGTTCCAGTGGTGGTTGGAATTACCCGGGCCGTGCCCCTACCTCCAGGGGGATGCTGTCCTCCAGTGGTGGTTGGAATTACCCGGGCTGCGCCCCTACCTCCGGGGGGATGCTGTCCTCCGAGTCGGAGCTGTCCTCATAGACGCCGCCACCGCCGCCACCGCCCTCCAGGTTCATCTGCAGCAGCTGGTCTATGGTGGCATCCACAGCGCCGCTGTTGGCGCGCAGCACGCATTCGATGATGTCGTAATCCATGTTGGGGAACATGGTCTTGAAGTCGTCCATGGCCTGGTTGAACTCCAGGCGGCGCACCTGGCGGGCAGGCCGACTGTTGTTGAGCTCCTGGGGGGCGGCCGTGCCTCCCCCGCCCCCGCGCGCCCCGGCGGTGCCACCCCCGCCGTTGCCGCTGCCGCTGCCGCTGCTGCTCCGGCGGAACAGGCTGGTCATTTTGCGGAGCCGCTTGGGGAAAATGTTTCTAGCCGGCCGCAAAGCCCCTTCCCCAGGGTCTTTCCGCTGTCAGCCGCTTGCTTGCCCTGCGGTCTCGGGCAGCTCACTCCTGCGCCTCCTCCGCCCCGGGTAGCGAGGCAGCAATGGGCTGCCGAGAGCTCCGGGTTAGGAGAGTACGGGCGCGGGGCCCCAGGCGGCCCTTGGAGAGCGGTCCTCGCGAGGCGGTGGCATGCGGGACCGGGCCGTGCTGGGGCTTGGCGGCCGGTCATCCACACCCCCGGTGCATCCTGGCACCGGCTTCACGGATGGTCCCACCTGAAACCGAAAGAGATGGAGTCAGGGCCGAGGCTAACAAAACATGAGCTCAGGGTGGCGGCCAAGGGCTACTAAGAAATGAGGGCAGGGAGCCGCGACCCCTACCACAGGCAAGGGAGGCTTGCTTCTTCCTCATGCTTTCTCCCCGGCTTCAATAATGAAACCCCCACAGTTCTTTACTAGCACAGGACAGCTACCAGTTAGCAAGGGATTCCTCCGACCCAGGTGCCATCCTAAGTGCTCTATGTGGGCCAACTCATGACAATACTGTAAGGTATGTGCTAGTATCCTCATGTTGCAGATGGGAAAAGTGAGGTATAGACGCTGAGTTAGTGGAGGAGCCAGGATTTGAATCTGGGACATATGGCCCCCAAGTCACTGGTCTCTACCATTACACATACTGCCAAAGACCCCTGAAGACCTGAGTGAGGCAGGAGGGGCTCTTTAAAGATGTCCTGCCTCTCTGATCTCTAGTCCCTGTTCTCATCTTCCCACGTCACTGCCCCAACATCGTGGTCCCACCACCAGGGCAGGAATCTTGTGCAGAGCTCCATCGAACCCCGGGGGACAGCAGTGATGAGAAGCGGGACCCTCCAGTGTCACCGGGAGCTTCCAGCCTGAGAGAGGAAACAGGGTTCCATCCTTGCAGAGCCTCGGGCTAATAGGGGAGGCCCAGTTCCCACTCTTGGAAAACTCATGTCAGGCCCTAAAACTCAGTCCATTCCCCTGAGAAGCACCAGCCCAAAAGAGAGATGCAAGGCCATTGTCAACTCCTGGACTTCATTTTCCTTACCCCAATGTCAGGCCGACATGTTTTATTTATATCACAGACACGTTTGTTCTTATGGAACACTCAGTGTCCTTACATATTTTTAAAAATTCTAGAAGTTTTTTCTCAAAGTTGTCTTGAGAAACCATATACATCATAAATTGTTTTTTTTTTTTTTTTTTTTTGAGACGGAGTCTCGCTCTGTCACCCAGGCTGGAGTGCAGTGGCGCGATCTCAGTTCACTGCAAACTCCGCCTCCCGGGTTCAAGCCATTCTCCTGCCTCAGCCTCCCAAGTAGCTGGGACTACAGGCACCCGCCACCACGCCCGGCTAATTTTTTTTTTGTATTTTTAGTAGAGACAGGGTTTCACCATGTTAGCCAGGATGGTCTCGATCTCCTGACCTCATGATCTGCCCGCCTCGGCCTCCCAAAGTGCTGGGATTACAGGCGTGAGCCACCGTGCCCGGCCATAAATTCTGTTCTTATCCCCACCAAGCCCAGTTCCTCTGCCCCAGCCAATGTGTGTCCCTCAGCCCCCAGGGTCAGCACAGTGTCCTGACAACATGTATAGGTGGAACTGAAAATCAAGCACAATGAGGGACCTTAATCTGCCACAGAAAACCGCCCGGCCCACTCAAACCCAGGCATGTAAATCACTGCCAAGGTTGCATTTCTGTTAGCACAGACCACTGGGAATGGAATGCGCCTAAAAACACCAACTTCTGACAGTGGCAGCTTTATTTTAAGGGACAATTCCATCAAATAATATCCTTGAGTTTGATGAAACAGGTGCAAACTTGTTTTCACTTTTCTAGGACTTGGAGTCACAATCTTAACAGCTGATATAGAAATGTGTGTTTTTTTTTTTTTTTTTTTCGGTCTCACTTTGTCGCCCAGGCTGGAGTGCAATGCTGTGATCTTGGTTCACTGCAACCTCTGCTTCCCAGGTTCAAGCAATTCTCCTGCCTCAGCCTCTCGAGTAGCTGGGACTACAGGTACACGCCACCAAGCCTGGCTTTTTTTTTTTGTATTTTTAATACAGATGGGGTTTTGCCATGTTGGTCAGGCTGTTCTCAAACTCCTGACGTCAGGTGATCTGCCCACCTTGGTCTCCCAAAGTGCTGGGATTACAGGCATGAGCTTCAACGTCTGGCCAAGATGTTTTTGTGAGTACATCAACCCCTGAGAAAATCAGTTCACACTTTAGTGTGTCTACATCTCGATTTTTTCTTTTCTTTTTTTCTTTTTTTTTTTTTTTTTTGAGACAGAGTCCGGCTCTAGCCCAGGCTGGAGTGCAGTGGCGTGATCTTGGCTCACCACAACCTCCACCTTCCAGGTTCAAGCAAGTCTCCCATCTCAGCCTCCTGAGTAGCTGGGACTACAGGCACGTGCCACCACGCCTGGGGCTAATTTTTGTATTTTTAATGGAAATGGGGTTTTACCATGTTGGCCAGGCTGGTCTCAATCTCCTGGCCTCAAGTGATCCACCTGCCTCAGCCTCCCAAAGTGCTGGGATTACAGGCGTGAGCCACTGCGCCCAGCATTGTTTTTTCTTTGCATATACCACCATAAATGAATTTACTTTACTAAAATGTAATCAAACCATAAATTCTATGCAACTAGTTTTTTCCACATAATAAGATATTGTGGCCATCTTCCCATGTCAGAATACATAGGGCTACGCCATCATTTTTAGTGCCTGAGTAGCATTCTATTGACTGAGTGAAGCACGATTTATAATCCAACTCCCTCTACCCCATCTCTTCCCAGATGAGCAAGTCAGAGCCCAGAGACGCCCAAGCCATTTCACAAGAAGACACAGAGGGGTGACTTCAAATGATCAGTCCAAGAGTTTTGCTGTGAGAAGGAACATAGGAAGGTAGCCAAGTATGACATGGCTTCCCATAGCTGGCTTTAGACAAACCAACACCCCTACACCCACATCTCCCACCAACCCACACACATCAGAAGAGTATGCAGCTTCGCCTCGGCCGAAATGCCCTCCGAGGCAGGGCTCCACCCTGACAGCTGCCTTTGTCCTGGGCTCTGGGGACCTGCCCTCAAGCCTCTAACACAGACCTCAGGGCCAGGAGGCCCCAGAAGCTGATGCCTTGGGCTACTGTCTGCTGTCCTAGTGTCATCACACACAGGGGTCAGTGACTTGTGTTAAGGCCTTCTGGAGTAAAGCCATCATCTCTCTGCCCCTCCAGTAATTTACTAACAGAGATGGAGGGACCCAGGTCTCACTCTGCCAAAGGCAATCCCTCGGAGAAAGATGACCTGGGCCGCCCCCAGGGGAGGAAGAAAGAAGATGGCAAGACCGACATTTTCCCCATTAGCAGCCCTCTGGACAGCTCCCTCGGGTTCTGGGCCTCTCTGAGTGTTGAGAAGCTCCAGAAGCCTCGCACTCTTGCCACTTATAGGGAACACGCACCAGTTCAGACAAGGCCTCCGCACTCCCCAGCTGTGGGACCTCAGACAAGTCTCCCATCCTCTCCGTGGCCCTATGCCCTCATCTGGATGTATCCCTTAGGGGGTTTCAATGGGAATGAAATAAGATAATCCTCAGCACACTGCCTAGAACGTGGCTATGCTGCATTCGAGTTATCATTGCCCCAGGAGGCTGGTAAAGAGCCAGGAGCAGTGGGTAAACTGGCCAAGCTGCCCTCACAGGGGGGATGGGGTAGGGAGATTCTAGGAGGGTCTTCCCCAGCACCTGGATGTCAATCCCTGGAATTCTTTCAGCCCTCTGTAAGGAAATATTGATCCTCATGGCCCCAGGGGAGGCTGGGCTGGCCTGGGCAACTGGAGACACAGCAGCTCAAGCAGCCGCTTCCATTTGACCCAAGTGCAAAGCTTTGAAAGCATCCTTGTGGGGACCACAAAATGTAAAGGACTGACAACTCCAGCCCAGCCCCACACCCTGCCTCACATTACAGGTGAAGAGCCTGAGACCCAAGTCTAGGAGGGAGTTGCCTGAGGACACACAGCGAGTAAAGGCAAAGTCTAGACTTTTCTATCAAAGGGTGGTTCTGTGGATGAGGAGAGTGGCTCAGAAACAGTAATGGGAAACACAAGGAAGCAGTAATGGGAAGCATTTTGATTAACAGAAGTACCATTTCCACAGGACTCTATAAGGTCTCAGAGACTCCCAGGCTGCCTATAGTTAGAACCAGGTGGACTATAGAGGCCCCCAGTTCTCAGAGCACTGTCCCTCTCTCCCCCTGGCTAAGCTCAGGGCAGAGTCTGAGGCCATGGCTGTGGTGTGCCTGGGAGCAGGGTCAGAGCTGTCCATGCCAGGCTGCCTTTTGCAACTAGCACTGCTCAAATGAAAAGCAGTTTAAAATACGCGAAAGGATTAAAGCAAGTAGGCGACAGGTTTACGAGCCTGTGCCAGGTGCTTTCACATTTAATCTTTATTACAACTCCATGAGACAGGTGTTGCTGTCTCCATTTCATAGCTGTGGGAACCAGTTCAGAGAGGTTGGGTAAATTGCCCAAAGTCACACAGCCAGTATCTGGAGAGGCCAGAATAGGAACCCACTTCCTAAGAGGCAAAAATGCCAAGTAAGGCTCACAGGGCTATGAGCCAAGGAGCATAAGAAATTCAGCCATGTGTGCCCCAGGCTCAGGAGACTGGGCACAGCCCAGAGGACATTTCAGCACAGGAAACATGACCCAGACAGCATGGTAGCAAGGTCTCTTGGCTCTGCTCCAGAGCTGGCTCTGTGACCTTGGAGAAACCATACCACCTCTCAGAACCCCAGCTGCTGAGCACTGGCAGGGAAACAGAGGGACATAACCCCTGACTGGCTTCTGAAAAAGGAAGCAAACAACCCACTGGGCTCATCAGACCTCTCGGAGGCTGACTCAAAGGCTCCCCTGAACTCATGGTTGTGGATGACCTGGAGACTGGGAAGCAGAAACCCCACACCTGTCCTCCTCCAGGTCCCAGGAAGCCAGGATCAGAGTGGCCCTCCACCTCCCCTGTGAAGGAATCCAGGCCTGGCAGGGGCAGCAAACAGCCAACCTCCTCTCCTAGCATAAGCACGCAGCCAAGGCCTGAGTCACTCCCGGCTTGGCCCACGGAGGTGGGCAAGCTGCCCCAGTGCAGTTCATCTGGCCTTGCCCAAGGTCATCCCAGCCAGCCTCCTGCCTGGTACATCAGGGCCAGCGAGGGTCTGCATGGGGGCTGTGAGAGCTGGTGAGCCAGAGTCCTGGGTGCACTTTGTGACCTTAGTAAGGCTGTGTGACTTGGGGAAATTGTTTCATTTCTTTGCACCTCAGCTCCCTCATTTGTAGACATAGGGAAGGAGTATTAATAGAACATACACGGGTACCTGGCGTATAATAAGCACCAGTGACACAGGCTGCTGTGGCTTGGGGCACAGGCCTGGGACCTTTTCCCGGGCTAGACTCACTCCCTGAGCAATCTCATCCAGCCCCATGGCTTGGAATACCATCTGCATACTAAACACTGGCTTTCATGTGCTCCGACCTCTCCCACGGGCACTCCCCTCAACTCCACACTCATACAGCCTGCTTGCTGCCTCCACTTGGACATCCAACAGCAGCTCCAACAACATGGAACCATCCGACCTGTGATTCCCTCCGACCCCAACCTGCTCCTCCCCTGCCTTCTCCATCTCTGTTAATGGCAACTCTCCCTGGCTCCGGCCAAAACCTTTGGAGTCATCTTGGAGTGCTCTCATTGTCTTATACTCTATGTCCAATCTATGGCGAAGCCTGTCTTCCCCGTCTTCCAAATGATTTCTGAATCTGGCCACTCCTTACCACCTCCACAGCTACCACACCCTCCCTAGCTCCCTGCCTCCCACGTGTTGGCCTAGAGACCCCTCATCACAGGGGTCATGCCCTTCCTCTGCTCCATGCCTCCCAATGGCTCCCATGTCCCTAGAATACCCAGAGCTTTACTGTGGCCAACCCCCATGGTCCTGCCCATGACACCTCGCTGTCAAATGTGCACGCACACATACAGACAGAGCCTAACTCTCTGCGGCCACCTGGATCCTTGCTAGTCCACCAACGAGCCAAGCACACTCCCACCCAGGGGCCTCTGAACTTACTTTTTCCACCAACTGCTACGTTCTGCTCCCACATATCTGCATGGCTCCCTTCCTTCTGGTCCCTACTCAACCATCACCTTGAGGGGGAACAGAGTGGCAAGTCCACCCCCCAACATCCCAGTGTTCCTAACCCTTTAGGCTTCCCTGTCTTCTTCATGAAACAGACCACCTTGAATATTATACATTTGTCACTGATATCTTCTCCACTAGAATGTAAGCTCCATGAGGGCAGGGGCTTTGCTATACTCACTGTGGTATCCCCAGTGCCCAAATCAGTGCCTGGCATGGTCAATAGACATTTATTAGGCGAATGAGTAAAGAAGGGAAGGAAAGATGGAGGAGTGCCATAACTGTGGATTTCCCTCCCTTTCCTTCCTCCTCCGGCTCACAGCAATGATGGGAGGGGCCTTTTCAGTTTCCAAAGCCCTCTCTCCCCTACACACTCATTTACTCCTCACAACAAACCTAGAAGATATATAAGGGAATGCGTTATTATCTCACTTCACAGACAAGGGGTCTGAGGCCAAGGCAGCCCAGTGACGTGGACACAAGGCTGATGGCAGGCTGCCCCTTTCCAAGCCAGTGCCAGCACCAGGGGGCAGGAGGCTAACCCCCTCCTAGATCTGACTTGACCTTCCATTCTGCCCCCCAGGAGGACCAGGGCCCAACCCTGAAAGGTGGGAGTTAGAACAGGAAGCCACAGGTCCCAATTGCCAGCACCTTCCTGTGTCCCACCCAGAGGCCACTCTTCTGGAAGGAGGGTAGGACTCCTCAGACCAGCTCTGTCTCTGTGCACCCCAGGCTCCCTCCTCTGAAAATCACCAAGGAGCAGACCCTACGTCCATCTGTGACTGCCGTGATGCCTACCTGCAGAGGGATTTGCTTCTTGCCTAAGATCTGGCACAGCCCAGTGGTGCTGCCAAGCCAGGCCACTAGGTGGTGTCCCAGAGCTCAGGCCCGGGCAGCTCCCAGGGAAAGGGCCAGAGTGGCTTTTCTCTCAGAACCCAAGAATGTGCCCCACCCCCACCCTTGGCCTGATTAAAAGGGAGAAGAACCACCCAGTTGCCTCAGGGGTCTTAGTACCCAAGACCCGCAGAGTTGTCAAATCATTTAATCCTAGGCGGGAAATCTTTGGCACATGTGCCACCACCTTCTAGCCCTCATCCTTGGCAGACATCACTAATCCACCCAGGTATTACTGTCCTACAGAACACACACAACCTCAGAACCCTTTGCAACACGGCCTCTGTGCAAGCCACGACCAAGTGATTAGAACTGGCATGCAAGACAAGCCACTTGCCAGCGCTCTCATTTCCCGTATGGGGACACGCAGGCCAGGCTCACTCTGTCTCATTAGGAATCCAGGCTGCAAAAGCCAGTGGGGCCAGAATGAGGTCATATGACCCTGGGAGACTTGTGTAACCATGGTTGAGTCCTGCGGAAACCTCAAGTGTGTAATGGCAGAGGCTGCTGGGCTGGGGCAGCTGCATTCTCGGCCAATTGTCACCTCAGAGCGGGTGGGGTGCAGGGAAATCTGCCTGAGCTTCTTGGCTTCAGAGCTGAAGAGGCCCCAAAAGGGGGTGAAAGGAAGGGAAGAGGAGAGCAAGAGACAGAGGCTCTCAGGGTGTGTGTGTGTGTGTGTGTGTGTGTGTGTGTGTGTGTGTGTGTGTGTGTGTGTGTTTCAGGCAGCCCTGACAGAGACGCCTTGTCCTCCTGCCCCTGCACAGGCTTGTTTTCCTCCCAAGCTATTAATGTCGCTGCAGCTTCAAAAGCCGGGTGACCTTTAAACGCTGAGCCTCCTGCTCCTGCCCAAGGCTCGGAAAAGGCTTAATGGAAACTCGACCCAAATGGCCACAGCTGCCGGGGCTGCAACAAAGCCAGCCTCATTCCCGAGGCCCCCAGAACTGCTGGGCAGCCACACCTGTGCCCACCCCCAGGCAGCCAGGAAGGGCAAAGAGGACCCTCGGGCACAGCCATTGGAGAAAAGAGGCCACTGGACCTTAGGGGAGGAGGAGGAGGAGCAGGGGAGAGACAGACAATGCTGTCATGCGCTGCTGTGTGACCTTGGGTACTTCTCTGGACCACTCATCTCTTCTACATCTGTAAAACATGAGAATTTGGCAGGGCACAGTGGCTCACACCTGTAATCCCAGCACTTTGGGAGGCCAAGGCAGGTGGATCACGAGATCAGGAGTTCAAGACCAGCCTGGCCAAAATGGTGAAACACCATCTCTACTAAAAATACAAAAATTAGCCAGGCATGGTGGTGGGTGCCTGTAATTCCAGCTACTCGGGAGGCTGAGGCAGAGAATTGCTTGAACCCGGGAGGTGGAGGCTGCAGTGAGCCAAGATCGTACCACTGCACTCCAGCCTGGGTGACAGAGCAAGACTCCGTCTCAAAAACAAAACAAAACAAAACCATAAGGATTTGATAAAAGGACTCCTAAACCTCTTTGCCAGGAAGAAGCCCCACTGCCACCCAGAGAAGCAGGACACCTGGTTTCCATGCCCACCCAGCAGAGCTGCCGGCAGGGGTGAGGCTGGGGGCAGCCCCTGCCTTCCAAAGGCTACTCCATGAGCTGTGCAGGCTGGGCATGGCATGATGCCTTGGCCACCTCCACCCCTATCACTTAGATCTGTAAGGGTGGGGCATTCCTTTAAAAATTGTTTTTAATCTTTAAAAATCAGAAGAAAGGCCAGGCTTGGTGGCTCATGCCTGTAATCCCAGCACTTTGGGAGGCCGAGGCGGGCAGATCATCTGAGGTCAGGAGTTTGAGACCAGCCTGGCCAACATGGTAAAACCCTGTCTCTACTGAAAATACAAAAATTAGCCCAGTGTGGTGGCACATGCCTGTAATCCCAGCTACTTGGGAGGCTGAGGCACTTGAATCACTTGAACCAGGAGGCAGAGGTTGCAGTGAGCCAAGATCACACCACTGTACTCCAGCCTGAGCAAGAGTGAGACTCTGTCTCAAAAAAAAATCAAAAGAAAAAATACGATTCAAAAAAGACCTTTTCTTTTCTAATTTTTCTCTCTCCTGCCTCAACACTTGTGGCCAAGTCTGTAGCCAATGGGAGATGTGGGGCAGGGACGAGGGCAAGAGGTTTCAGAGGAGGTCAATGAGGTCCCTTATGGACAAACTGGTCCCAGAGCCTCAGTCCTAAGGACATCATCATTCATCTCTGCTCCTGAGGCCCAAATATCAGGTGTGGCTGCCACAAAAGGCACCATCAAGAAGCCAACTCTGCCTTCCAGTGAAAAAGATCCAAGATGAGGCTTCTCAGCAGAGAAACATGTCATTTGTTTGGTTCATCTTAGCAAGATAATGGTCATAATAGTCATAATGAGAATAGATAACACTTATTGCCTGCTTCCTTATATGCTAGCCACTACTCAAAGTGCCTTATTGCATGTTAACTCTCTTCATCCTCTCTACAGCTCTACAAGGTGCATATTACTACTGCTATTTCCACTTCATAGTAGAAAAATGAGGCGTAGAAGGGTTGAGTAACTTGTTCAAGGTCACACAGCTAAGTGGCCAAGCTGAAATTTGAACCCAGAAGGTCCGATTCCAGATTTAACACTCTGTATCCATTGGGCTTGATCACCATTCCATATTCCCTAGAGCCAAGCACAGAGCTGGGCACACAGCAAGAACTCAATAACTGTGAGTTAAATTGAATACTAAAGGACAGGGTTGCCCCTGGAGAGGCTGGGGGTGCCTGGGTGCCACTGGAGGTATAAGGGATGGTGCTTATGTCCAGGAAGCAAAGGAGAAGACAAAACAGTGGCAGTTTCCTCACAAAAACTTTTTCCCACCCTATTGAAGTTGTCAAGTTGCCTGAGCAACCAACTGTTTTCCACCACAACCTGGGCTGGCTGGGGACTATTTCCACAACAGTCCCTCACTCCATAAACAAAAGCCACCAGCTCAGCCAAGATATTCGACTCAGGTGCCTGGGAGGAGATCAAACCTCAGCGGATTAAGGGGGCTACTGTCCCCCTGCCCCTCCCCTCCCAGGTGCCACAGCTCTAGGGGACCCCACTGGGCTGGCAGGAACATGCGCATTCATGCTACCAAGTCAAAGGGCCCACGCTGGAGGAAGGAGGCCACTGGTAACTCAGGTGCAGGGCCAAGGAAGCTGGGTTGGCTCCAGGCATGAGCTCATACTGGACCAGGCCCAGCTTCTTGGGAAAAGGGGTCAGCTGCTCCTCCCTGGGCTTCTCCTATAGGCAGTCAGGCTGAAGGCCCCCCAACAGGCTGAGTTCTGAGGTCTGGACAGCAGCAGGAGACACCTCTGGGCCCCCGGACAGGCAGCAATCCATGCCCCACAATTTAGCATCCGAACATGCCCAGGTAATCCGGGTCAAGGAACCCATGATTAGAAAGGAGTGCTTGGGATGGGCAGAGGAGGGTCCTGCAAACAGAACTCCCAACCCCTGCCCTTACCCTCCACACTAAGGCACACTTTGCACCTACCTACTGATTCAGGAATTCCACTTCTATGAAATTTACCTACAGATGATATGTTTGCAACTGTGTTGAGTATGGGCATAAGGATATTCCTTGTAATAGTCTAACAGCAGAAGACTGGAAACACTCTACAAGTCTACCCGTAGCAGGCTGATGAAAATATGATACATTATCAGCATCCTCCTCTCTATATATAATGCTATTCGATAACAAACAAAAATGAGGGATTTCAATATGTCTCTTTAGCCCAAGACCTAAGGGAACAATGCAAGGTACAAAACAATGAGTACAGTCACTCTACTATAGTGCATTATGTTGTGTGTGTGTGTGTGTGTGTGTGTGTGTGTGTGTGTGTGTGTGTGTATGAAATCCGAAAGGATTCACAAGAAACTGATAATATATGTTTCCCTTGGGGAGAACTGGGTCATAAGAGATAGATCAAGGAAATTTTTCCACTACAGATTCTTGTATACCTCTAAAATTTTGATTGATACTCATTTATTAATTTAAAAATAAATTATGCAAATAATCCATTATTATTGGATTACTAAGAACATTAAAGTAATAGCATTGCCAGTGATTTTTATATCTTTTTCTTTTTTCTTTTTTTTTTTTTTTTGAGATGGAGTCTCTGTCATCCAGGCTGGAGTGCAGTGATGTGATCTCAGTTTACGCAACCTCTGCCTCCCGGGTTCAAGTGATTCTCCTGCCTCAGCCTCCAGAGTAGCTGAGACTACAGGTGTGTGCCACCATGCCAAACTAATTTTTTGTATTTTTAGTAAAGATGGGGTTTCACCATGTTGGCCAGGCTGGTCTCGAACTCCTGACCTCTGATAGTCTGCCTGCCTAGGCCTCCCAAAGTGCTGGGATTACAGGCATGAGCCACTGCGCCTGGCCATGTCTTTTGCATATTATATTATCTACAGCAGACATAAGTTACTATTTAATAATAATTATAGCAAACGTCTGTGAGCACTTGGTAGGTACATGCATTTTCTATATACTTGGCATGCATTATCTCATCAAATCCCCACAGTACAGCAATGAATATATCCATTTCACAGAAAAGAAAACTAAGGCTCAGAGAGATTAAATAACTTACACAGGGTCACACAGTCAGTGGCAGAGCCCGATTTGGAATCCAAACAGTCTGGCCCCAGAGTCCATGATCTTCTTAACTTCCAACCTATAGTGTCTCTAATTAAAAGTTTTTCTAGCCGGGCACAGTGGCTCACGCCTGTAATCCCAGCACTTTCGGAGGCCGAGGCAGGTGGATCACGAGGTAGGGAGATTCAGACCATTCTGGCTAACATGGTGAAACCCCATCTCTACTAAAAATACAAAAAATTAGCCGGGTGTGGTGGCAGGCACCTGTAGTCCCAGCTACTCGTGAGGCTGAGGCAGGAGAATGGTGTGAACCCAGGAGGCGGAGCTTGCAGTGAGCCGAGACCGTGCCACTGCACTCCAGCCTGGTCTCAATGAAAAAAAAAAAAAAAAAAAAAAAGTTGTTCTAGAATGTCTTTACTCTCTAATTAAAACAAAATTTTTAAAAACCTGAATTACGGCCAGGCGCAGTAGCTCACGCCTGTAATCCCAGCACTTTGGGAGGCTGAGGCAGGTGAATCACGAGGTCAGGAGTTTGAGACCAGCCTGGCCAACATGGTGAAACCCCGTCTCTACTAAAAATACAAAACTTAGCTGGGTGTGGTGGTGGCAGGTGCTTGTAATCTCAGCGACTCAGGAGGCTGGAGCAGGAGAATCGCTTGAAACCAGGAGGCAGAGGTTGCAGTGAGCCAAGATTGCACCACTGCACTCCAGCCTGGGCGACAGTGCGAGACTAGATCTAAAAAAATAAAAACTGAATTATGGTAGAAAAAATCTTAAGAAAGCAAACCCCAGAGCCTCCAGGGCTTTAAAACCTTTTCAATCCTAAGAATCCCAACCCAATCCTTCCTGCTCTGATCATTTAGGCAGGCTTTCTTCAGTCACTGCACCCCCATGGTGCACCCTCCAACCTTGGTCAGGGACTCACCTGCCTCCTGCTGGGGATGCAGGGAAGGAATGAGGGCCGAGTGGACAAAGTGCTGGCTCATAGCATAGCTGTTTCAGAGGTAGAACCACAGTGTGGAGGGCCTGTTGGGGCACAACAGGGCTGGGGGTCTGGCCAGGAAGCTGCCAGTGGAGGGGAGACCACAAGTTGTTTACTGGTGCTATGTCTGGGGTAGGAAGCCATGGAGCAGAGTGGTCAGGAGTGGGGCTTTAGCCTGAGTGGTCAGGAGTTGGGCAGTCCTCTGCTTACCTCCTGATCCTGCAGCTTATGGGGCAAGCAGGATTGCTCTGAGCAATCTGTAATATGCGGATACCTATACCTTCTCAGTTGGGGCTCCTACAGGGGATTGACTGTGGTGGGCATGCACAGCACCCCACAAGGGAAGCTGTCAGTCAGGGGCAGCTATTAGTAAGACTCTATGAGCACGGGCCATTCACACCCCAAGGCCACATAGTTCCAAGGGGCTGATTCTAGAGTCTGGCCCAGGCGTCTGGCCTGGGAATCCAGCCCTGAAGGGAGTGAATGTGGAGCGCAAAGGCCTCCCCACTCAGGGACCTCCAGGACCTCAGGCAGAGAGGGCTCAGGGACCCTAAGGGAGGAGCAGGGAGCTGGGCCAGCAGCCCTGTGCCCATTCCTGCCCATACCCTGCCCTCCAGCTAAGCTTCCAAGGGTAGGAGAAGTGATTGGAATAATGCAGGGTGCCCACTCCTAACCAGGGGAATGAGGTGGCTTGAAGGGGCCTGTCCCCCAAGGGAGGGGCTCCATGGGCCCTGGGCAGCAGGAGCACAGGCAGAGTGGCCCTCTCAGAAATGCCTTCTCTGGCAGCTGAGGAATGTAGGCCCAGGGCAGAGGAACAGAGGCTGGGAGGGAGGGGTGGCTGGCCCAGGGCTGAGCTTCAAAAGAGCAGGCAGCAGCTGCGGCTGGGAGGCCGCCTGCCTCAGGCAGCCGGGACACCATCAGAAATTCCACGCAGAGTGAGAAGGGCCCAGCCCAGACAGCAGATGGGATAATTTAGAGCCACTCACTGCTGGGCCAGCTGCACCCCCGCAACCACAGACTGCTCCCTCCACCCGGCCTCAGCCCCTGCTCCGCCTGTGTAGCAGCAGAGATCCCCTTGCACAGTCAGGGGCACCCAGAGCCCAGCTGCCTAGGTCCCCTCTCCTGCCCATCCACATACCCACGTGCCCACACGTATACTCTGGAGCTGCCACAGTTAGGGAGGCAGGAGAAACCTCATGTTTTCACTTCCACATGGTGCATGTTGCCAGAGGTCAGAGAGCCCAGTGGCTGCAGCACTGGGATTCGAACCCAGATCGTGAGATTCCTGGCCAATGCTCTCTCCTTGTATGGGCACATACAGCAGCACATGCCAGCACACAGCTCACATGCCTGCATGTGCTAACAGGCTCCCACTCACTGCCACACACACCAGCTCACTCAACCCCATTCACTTGCACAGTGCCACATGCTCCTCCCAGGCCCTCGCAGCCATAGGACACAGACAACACTTTAGGATTTTTTTTGAACCGTCCCACACAGCCCAGGCACTCAATGTACTACTCCCCTCTTTGCCCAACTCTGAAGCTATGTTTTTAAAATTACAGTCACTCTTCTATACACACTCGCTAGTGTGCACTGACAGCACCCTCAGCCCTCCCACAGCCCACCCTCCAAGCCACCCCCTTCATTAGGCTGATAGCAGGGCCAGATGAGGCCCTGGGATCCCTCTCTTCCCCCATCTGCACCCAGAATGGGTTTTACAGCATTGGTAAGGTCAGGCTGACCTGACTTGCAGCAAAACTGGCCAGAACCAGGAAGTGGCACACCCTGGCCAAGACACCAGCTTCCTGGTTCCCTGCAGGCCCAGCTCCTAGAAGGCAGTGCAGGGAAGGACCTCAGGCCAGCTGGGGCTGGTAGCCTCAGCCCCAAATCTAACAATCAGGGGAAGGGGACAAGAGCTTTTAGGGGTCCCATAACCAGCTTCCTTTGCCTCCCGAGGGCCTCAATCTCTACTTCTAGAAAATGGAGAGAAACAGTCCCTGTTTGGTCTGATCATTGAAATCTTCCAGGGATATAGGTGGGGGCTGGGGGAGCGGGTCAGGACCAGAGAAAGGCACCACTGTTCTAGGCACAAACCAGGATGAGCCCTCTGCAGAAACAGCCTGCTGCATCCTAGTCCCCCAGGGATGGAAGGGTCTGTACACTTTCTTTAGTTACAGAACCAGAACCCCTTTCTTCAAATGAAACCCTCAGCAGAAGTCCATTATGTAAAGGCATTAAACAGAAACCTGCCCTCATCCACCCCCAGCAATTACGCATCATCAGAGAAGCTGCCATTTACCAAGTGCTAGGCAAAGTGCTTCTCGTGCATCACATCATTTAATCCTCGTGACAATGTAGTACTGAAGGTTATTACCTTCCACCATCATCATCACCATTTTATAGATAGATACACTGAGTCGTGTGTGACCTAGAGGTTGTCCAGGACTGCGCCACATTGAAACTGCAGGTACATGTCAAGTCTCCTGACATACCACTTACTTGCAATGCATTTTAAAGCCTGGGTTTAATCCCTCATGCTCTCATCTCTCAAGCTGTTTGCATCTCTGCCTGTTCTGCTCACTGCTACTGATGAGGCTTCAGGAAATGCAATGAGCTTTTCCATCAGTCTAAGAAGTCAAATGTTCTTTGCACTATAGCAGTGTATCTCAGAGGATGGTGGCAACCACGTTCCTCAGACTCCCCTGAGATGTTTGCTAAGAACCCATATTCTCTAACCCACTATTAAATCAGAATCTCTGAGAACATGCTCTGGGGATGTGCTTTCTAACAAGCTCCCTGGGTCATTCTGATACACAGTGAATTGTGAGGACCACTCTCTTGCAAGGTGATGCAGTTCAGAGACCTGGATGCTGGTTTTGGTCCCATCACTAACTAGCCAAGTGACCTCGGACACATCATTTTACCTACTGGGCCTCCAGGTTTCCATCTGGAAAATGGGAGGGTAGGACTAAATAATCTCCAAGACTCTTTTCACCTCCAACATTCTCTGTGTCCACTCTAGGTTCCCAGCTGGTCCACAGGTATACAAACTGACTTTCACAGACTGCTTGGTCCCTGTAGCAGCCAGTGCACACTGTAGACACTCATGACATAAAGTTCCTGTCTGGTTGATTTACGGAAACCTGCAAAAATACCTTACCTCTGGCTCTAGGCCCTAAACAGATGGCTTTTGGATCATCCATGCCACCTACCCCTCCCCTGAATATTTATTTTCTTCATTCCAGCCCCAGCCGTGAGCCAACCAGGACTCTGTAAACACTGAGTCTGCACACCTGGGCTTAGGCAACAGTCATCAAACAAAGGCACTGCCAAATCACCTCACAAGCCCAAACTTGCACCTACTCTGTCTGTCACAGGGAAGCAGCCACCTGGGAGGTGTGAATGGTGTGCTCCCCTTCTCCCAACACAGAATGGGCATGAGGGACTGGGCTGTATAGAGGATGTAGCCGGAACGGCCCCAGCCTACAAATGGGTTGCAAGTTTAATCAGACTTAAGGGATATGAGAAAACAGTATGAGAAGCAGCCAGCAGTTGCCAGAATCTTCCAGAAGCAGCTAGACATTTCTCAGTCCCTTGGCTTCTTCGATAATCATCATTAAAACATGATGCATTGGCCAGGCATGGTGGCTCACACCTGTAATCCCAGCACTTTGGGAGGCCGAGGCAGGCTAATCACCTGAGGTCAGCAGTTCAAGATCGGCCTGGCCAACATGGTGAAACCCCATCTCTACTAAAAATACAAAAATTAGCCAGGCGTGGTGGCAGGTGCCTGTAATCCCAGCTACTCGGGAGGCTGAGGCAGGAGAATTGCTTGAGCCCAGGAGGCAGAGGTTGCAGGGAGGCAGAGGTTGCAGTGAGCCGAGATCACGCCATTGCACTCCAGCCTGGAAGACAAGAGCGAGACTCCACCTCAGAAAAAAAAAAAACAAAAAAAAAACAAAAAAAAAAACCATGATGCATTCAGTGCTTGAACCCGGGAGGCAGAGGTTGCAGTGACCTGAGATCACACCACTCACTCCAGCCTGGGCAACAGAGTGAGACTCCATCTCAAAAAAAGAAACCATGATACATTCAGGTAGTGCTTGAACACTGCTTGCTGGTGGCAAACATATGACTGACTCGTCCTGCAAGGTCTGTGTATCCCTAGCAGCAGAGTTGTGGGGATTAGCAGACCCACAGCCCGGACACGGGTTGAATTGAGATTCATGCTACCTTTGTGTATGGTGAACCTGTGTGCATGTGCAACATAACTAAAGAGGAAGGATGAACAGGAAAGGCAAGGATGAAAACCCAGCTTCCAGAGGGGAAACATCTGTGAATTGTAGCCAGGATCTGCTGATACTAGTCATTTGAGAATCCCAAGATAGATCATCCTCTCACTCTGACCACACTGACTGTCCACAATGATTGTGCTTTACGTGTGCACAGCACTCAACAGCTTAAGACGTTGCGGGAAAGTCCCCGAACGCTTTGCATTCAGCCAGGCTCCAGGTTGGGCACAAACCCTATAGCAGAGAGCTGGCCCAGGTGCCATGCCATCCTCACAACAATCCGATGAAGTAGGGACTGTTATTTTGCAGAGGAGGGGATTGAAGTACAGAGGAGTTAAATACCTTGCCCCAAGTCTCGCAGCCAGGAGTAACCAGGTCAGGATTCTACCCCAGAGCCCACACTCCAACCCCTCACCATGCTGTCACCCCACTTACAATAATGAATCTCTGCACCTCTGCATGGGACAAAGAGGGAAACTGAGTCTTCCAGGAGGGCTGGGCACTTGAGGCCATCCTGGCAATGGTCCCACCTCCAGCCATCCTGGAGGAGGAGCGAAGCCACTGCGTTGAGTGCGTGGGTGCAGTGGGCCAGCCAGGGAGCAGGGAGGTAAAAAACCAAGGGGGCACCTCAGCTCTGAGCTGGGCAGGCCAGGCCCCACCACATGCTTCCTCTGCCACAGCAGTCCCAGGCCAGGAGGGCACCTTGCCAGGCTCCACTGCCACCCACAGCATGGCCTCCCTGTCCTGGTCTGGGTTCTCCTCGAGTTGTATTTCCATGGCAGCCACAATGGGCAGCAGCCAGGATGAGTCAGGCCAGGCAAGAGGAAGTGGCCACACTTGAAAATTATTAACATGCAGGGCTGAGCTTGAGGCCTTTGTTCTTGAGCAAAGACTAGCATTTCACTTTCAGGAAGGAGCTAGGAGGGTGGGGCAGGCTCAGAATTGCACAACCAAAGCACAGGCTCAAACACACACAGGTCCCAGGTGGAAGTCAGCTTAGACAGGCCACCTGCAGAAAAGTGCAGGCCAACCCACAGCCCCATACAGCAGGTCCACAGAGAAAGTACAGGCCAACTCATCTCCACTGTTTTTTAAATCAGAGGCTGGGCACAGTATATGAAAACCTATATAATCCCAGTGCTTTGGGTGGCTGAGGTGAGAGGACCACTTGAGGCCAGGAGCTTGAGACCAGCTTGAGCAACATAGAGACCCTTTCTCTACACAAAACGAAAAATTAGCCAGGCATGGCGGTGCACACCTGTAGTCACAGCTATTCAGGAGGGTGAGATGGGAGGATTACTTGAGCCCAAGCGTTCAAGGCTGCCGTGAGCTATGATGGCTCCACTGCACTCCAGCCTGGGTGACAGAGAGAGAGACCCTGTTTCAAAAAAAAAAAAATCAGAGAGGGTTTCCAACAGGGATAAAATCAGGGTTTTTGTGGTCAAAAGTGTTCCAAGTCAGGGAGACCAAGCAAAGGAGGCACAAGGCCGGCCACAGAGGGAAGGATGGGACTCTGGGCAGCCAGACCCCAGTGGGAGCCCTGCATCTGGGAGAGATGAAAGACACCCCCTCGCCCCAGCTGGCAGGGGGCAGCCCCAGCTCTAGGAAGACTGCCTTCCTGCACTTCCTTGCCAAAAGATGGCATGTCTCCTCCAACCATGCAGCTGTCCTGGCCCCCCTACCCCACCGCGTCTCCTAGGTGAGAAAAACACCCATAACCATCCTCACGGGCACCCAGCAACCCTGAAACACTGTGTCTCGGGCAACTTTTCGAGCTGCAGCTGTTCCCTGAAAAAGTCACACATCAGCCACCAGGAGTGGTGGGAAAGGCTGAATTCTGGAGAAGAGGGATGAAGGTTGGGGAGGTGGGAGGGAGGGAAGGGAATATGGTCACCAGAGGAAAAAAGTCAATCAACGAGGAAAAATCTGTTTCTAAAAATGTAATGCAAACAACAAAAAAACAGGCTTTGAGCAAGCCTTATAAGCCCTGGGGCCCAGGCCTGCCCTTAGTTCCCCGGGAATGGCCCCTGCTCCCCGTCCCATTTCACAGGGGTCATCAAGAGGCTAAGATTTCACTCTGCTCCCCTCCTGCACTTCAGGAGAGCTTAACCTTGAGGCCTTCAAGGAAACTGGGAGAAATGGGACCCCTGTCCTTTGGCAATTACAAAGTAAATGGCCCTAGGGGCTAGGCGTGGGGGGATCGCCCTACCGTAGGGGAGTGGGGGGGCCTCATTCCCACCCTTCCTCGGCTCTGCAGGGGTGGCTGCAGCAGAGGTGGCTTGTTCAGGGAAGCTACCTGCTCCATCCGTGCTGGGATCACAGGGGCAGGCCACCCACCGGGTCCAACTCATCCCCCTACCAAAGCAGCTCTTTTTGTAAAGGGCTTTCGGGGACAGGAAGCAATAAACAGAGTCAAGCAGCCAAGACGCAGGGGCTGATTATACAGTTTATGGATTTTCCAGGCCTTTTTGTACTCTCCCACCAGCTGCCTGGGGCTCTGCAGAAAAAGGTGCTGGAGAAAGACCGGCTGGTCCCTAGCTTTACAGGTGGCCTTTTGCCAGGCCTAACTGGGCCTTCCTGAGCGAGTGAGGGGGCTGTATGCCTCGAGGGTCCTGCAAGTCACCACGAAGAACATTGCCACCCGGTACCACTAGAGACCAGCAGGCTAATGGCTACAGCTTCTCTCTCTCTCTCTGACACACACACACACACACATACACACACACACACACACACACACACTCCAGCCTGCTGCTCAACTCTCCACCCAGCTCTAAGTCACTCTGGTATTCCAGAGGGGAGGGGATGCCTGGGTGCACGCTGCCTGCGTGCTGAGGCCAGGTGGGTGGCCCTCCTTCACAAGGAAGCTCACAGCTCAGCTCAGTTTAGCTGCACTGGGGGTGGCAAGCAACTTGGGAAAGACTGAGGCTGGCGGGGAAGATGGCTCTGGGCTGGAGGGCCTCCCCAGTGCGTGCTCAGCTCACATTCCCCAAACAGGCTGTGATCTGGTGAAACACAGGCCCACGCGTGCAAAGCCATAAATGCAGAGCTAAAATGGTGAACCACCCACTTGTCTCTCAATACCCCATATGCAACAAAAAACACAGGGCCCCATATGCAACAAAAAACACAGGGCACATCCACATGCAGCCAACACCTTCCAGTGCCAAATAGAATCGCATGAAAAAAACCAAGTGGCCAGGCCATGTGTGCACCGTACCATTTTTGTTCAAATGTCTGGATGTCCACATGTATACTTGGGTACACACAAGACGTCTGGGTGGATATGTACCAAATCCAAGGCAGCAGTTACCTAAGAGGAAGGGTTGTGTGGGGGCAACTCCTGCTCTTTGCTTCATGTACCTCTGCAAACTTTGGTGTTCTTACAAGAAATATCCCTTGTTTCTGCAGTTTAAAATAAGATATTAAACAAAATAAAGTTCATTGTTGGTGGCAATGTAAAATGGTACAGCCACTATGAAAAAGATAGTGAAACACAGTGAAAAACCACAGTTTGGTGGTTCCTCAAAGTTAAACACAGAATTACCGTATGCTCCAGTGATTCCATTCATGGGTATATACCCCAACAAATTGGAAACAGGACTCAAATAGGTAATTGTACATCAATGTTCATAGTGGCGTTATTCACAATAGTCCACAGCTGGAAACAATCCAAGTGTCCATCAATAGATAAATGGATAAATGTACTCTACATATTTAGAACAATGGAATATTACTCAGCCACAAAAAGGAATGAAATGCTGACACATGCTACAATGTGGATGAACCTTGAAAACATTATACTAAGTGACAGAAGCCAGACATAGAAGTACAAATATTGTATAATTCCACTTATATGAGGAACCTAGAACAGGTAAACTCATAGAGACAGAAAGTAGAATAGAGGTTTCCAAGGACTCAGGGAAGGGGGAGAATTGGGGAGTTATTACTTAATGGGCATAGAGTTTCTGTTTGGGATGATAAACAAGTTCTGGAAATGGATAGTGGTGATGGTGGCACAATAATGTGGATCTACTAAATGCCACTGAATTATATGCTTAAAAATGGTTAAAATGGTAAGTTTTATATTTAGTATGTTTTACCACAAGAAAGAGAGAGACAAATAAGGCACCAGATTGTAGAAGACACCATGAGTCAGGCCAGGTGCGGTGGCTCATGCCTATAATCCCAGAACCTTGGGAGGCCAAGGCGGGTGGATCACCTGAGATAGGGAGTTCCGAGACCAGCCTGGCCAACATAGTGAAACCTTGTCTTTACTAAAAATATAAAAATTAGTCGGGCGTGATGGCGGGCGCCTGTAATCCCAGCTACTTTGAGGCTGAGGCAGGGGAATCGCTTGAACCCAGGAGGTGGAGGTTGCGATGAGCCGAGATCATGCCATTGCACTCCAGCCTGGGCAACAAGAGTGAAACTCTGCCTCACAAAAAAAAAAAAAAAAAAAAAAAAAAAGAAGACACCATGAATCAATCACCATCACCAGGCAGAAGGGGGCACTACTTGGGCTATTTAGAGAGAGGGCAGCCAGCACACAGGAAATCCTGGCCTGCACAGAGGGGCTCTGTCCCCATCTGCATGGAGTGGGCTGGGAGACAATGACACCCCTGTTGACGAGGGCTGTTCAGATGGCCTGCAGAGTCACGCATGCCACAAGGCTGGGGGAGACAGCACTGCAGGGATACTTTGTGGACATTTGAAATCCTTGGGTTATGATACGCTAGGAAACAGTATTTTAAAAGGCTAGTGTACTGGAAAACGAAGCATGCATCAGGGAACCTTGGACAGGAGGAGACTGGGGAAGAGAGATAGTGGAGGAAGTGGGCAGGAGAGGCTGGGAGAAGAGGATCAGCAGTCTGTCCTAGAGGGCCCTCAGTCAGGCTGGATCATTCACTCCACAGACAGGAGCATGCTCACAGGTTCAGGGTAGTGGGAAAGTGGGGGTAAGGGATAAGAGGACCCTATTTACATCTAGTAAATACCTCTGTACATCTTCAGTACCCCCACAAATCTTGTTCAAAAGTACATACTGGGCCAGGCGCAGTGGCTCATGCCTGCAATCCCAGAACTTTGGGAGGCCAAGGCAGGCGGATCACTTGAGGTCAGGAGTTCGATACCAGCTTGGCCAACATGGTGAAACCCTGTCTCTACTAAAAATACAAAAATTAGCTGGGTGTGGAGACAAGCGCTTGTAATCCCAGCTATTCAGGAGGCTGAGACAGGAAAATCGCTTGAATCCGGGAGGTGAAGCTTGCAGTGAGCCGAGATCACGCCACTGCACTCCAGCCTGGGCAAAAGAGTGAGACTCAAAAAAAAAAAAAAAATACTGTACTTATCTAAAATGAGAAAGAAAAAGCCGCCAGTGCACCCCACCCCCCAATTCTTGCAGAAGGCCCAAATTCCTGTGACTTGAGGCCAAGCCATAAGATCCAGAATAGGGAATAAGATAAAAACTGCCAGGGTGAGCTGAACACCGTTGTGACTGGACCTCGTTCACACATGCATGCCCACGGGCCAGCCACCAGGCATCAGGTTCTTTTTGAGATGAAATCTCGCTCTGTTTCCCAGGCTGGAGTGCAGTGGCATGATCTCAGCTCACTGCAATCTCCACCTCCCAGGTTCAAGTGATTCTTCTGTCTCAGCCTCCTGAGCAGCTGGGACTACAGGTGCTCGCCACCACATCTGGCAAATTTTTGTATTTTTGGTAGAGACGAGGTTTTGTCATGTTGGCCAGGCTGGTCTCAAACTCCTGACCTCAGGTAATCTGCCTGCCTAGGCCTCCCAAAGTACTGGGATTACAGGTGTGAGCCACCGCGCCTGGTCATCAGGTTCTTCTTGAAGGAGAGAAGCACAGAGGAGCTTGGGCACACCCAAGTAGGGCCCCGCATGCTGAGAACTGTGATGCCAAGACAGGCTTCCCAGGGGCACGGTTTCCTGAGGTTTAGCCACATATCTCCAATCATGCAAGGGCTAAGAGAAGCCTTGTGTGGGGCACATTTGTGGTCAGCGGCAGCTCTGCCTCACTTGAGATAACGATATTTAAAGAGTAGATTTTTTAATAAAAGGATGTTGTATCCAGGGGCTTCCTGAAACATGCCAGGTATTATTTGTGGCTGTGTGTGTGCATTTGTGTGTGTGCACGCATTAGAAAGAAGGCAGGTAGCTTTGAAAGATCATAATGTGACCAGGTGCAGTGGCTTACACCTGTAATCCCAGGACTTTGGGAGACTGAGGCAGGTGGATCACAAGGTCAGGAGATCAAGACCATCCTGGCTAACACAGTGAAACCCTGTCTCTACTAAAAATAGAAAAAATCAACTGGGTGTGGTGGCATGCACCTCTATTCCCAGCTACTCGAGAGGCTGAGGCAGGAGAATCGCTTGAACCCAGGAGGCAGAGGTTGCAGTGAGCCAAGATTGCGCTACTGCACTCCAGCCTGGGTGACGGAACGAGACTGTCTCAAAAAAAAAAGGAAGATCATAATGTAGCCACTATGGCTGTCTCAGAGACCTACTTCTTCTAGAACCTACTGTCCAATAAGGTAGCCACTGGTCATGTATGACAATAAAAATTTTAATTTTAATTAAAATTAAATAAAATGTATTTATTTGTTAATTTTTTTTTTTTGAGACGAAATCTCGTTCTGTCATGGCGAGACGGGGTTTCACCACGTTGGCCAGGCTGGTCTTGAACTCCTGACCTCAATCTGCCCGCCTCAGCCTCCCAAAGTGCTGGGATTACAGGCATGAGCCACCGCACCTGGCCTAAAATTAAATAAAATTTAAAATGCAGTTCTTTGGTCATACCATCACATTTCAAGTGTTCATCAGCCATTATGGTTAATGGCCATCATATTGAACAGGACGTATTTTAGAACATAAGCCCTGATTCACTATAACTGGAAGGGCTTTATTATGACTTTCTGAGGGAGACCAAGGACTATGGATGGTCAATCCCCAGCAGAGGAGCCCTTCCACATCTCCTGGGCAGACACAGCTGGGGTGAGCTCTGTGTCCTTTCATCACTGAGTCCTCAGCCTCGTCCAAGATCAAAGCGCTGGCTGTTTCCTGTGAAACTTCACACCCAGGCAGAGAGAAGCCGGTGTCCAGCTGGGAGCCTAAATTCTGATGTCCACACTAGCAGGGCCCAGGCCTCAGAGGACCAGGCTCAGAAAGGCTTTCCCAGTTTGTCTCACCAGGAGGAAGGATGTCTTAACATCCCCAGGCTCCTCCCCTGTTCCCTGTCCTGGGTGTGCAAATGCAAAACTGCCTCCTTGGGCTTCTCCAGAGCAATGGGGAAGAGTCAGAGAAAAAGGGCAGCTGAGGCGGGGGTATGCATGTGTGTGCGGGTAGACAGCAGGTAAGTGCATATTAAAGAGAACCCAACGGTCAGGCTGAGGAAATAACCGAAAGAGGTTCTAGCAACACAATGACTGGGTGTTTGGTTCTGGTTTTCTTTTGTTTCGTTTTGTTTTGTTTTGTTTTAGAGATGGGGTCTCTCTCTTCTGTTGCCCAGGCTGGAGTGCAGTTGCAGGACCATAGCTCACTGCAGCCTCAAACTCCTGGGCTCAAGCAATCCTCCTGCCTCAGCCTCTTGAGTAGCTGGGATCACAGGCACATGCCACCATGGCTGGCTCCCTCCATCCCTTTCTTTTCCTTACAATTTCTGTGTTGAAGAACACAGGCCATTCAATGGCAGCCTTCTCCACAGACTGGAGTTCATGGAGTAAGTTTTTTTTTTCTTGCTAAACCTCAGTGACCTCTCCTGCTCAACCCATGGGGCTCCTGTGACAATAAAAAGAAAAAGTACACCTGAAAGCACATAGGGAAATGCTTACGATAGTTTAAGCAAAGAATACAAGATGCAAATGAGCACAGAATACAAATTAACATATATATGTTATGTTTTCAACTACAGAAAAAAAAATGCATAGAAAAAAGGATCAAAAATATATATGCCTAGGGCGGGGCACAGTGGTTCACACCTGTAATCCCAGCACTTTGGGAGGCCGGGGCAGGAGGATCGCTTGAGCCCAGGTGTCTGAGACCACCCTGGGCAACATGGTGAGATCCTGTCTCTTAAAAAAAGAAAAGAAAGGAAAGAAAAAGAAAAGGGAAAGGGAAAGAAAGGAAAGGAAAAAAGAGAAGAAAAGAAAAAAGAAAAGAAATATGCCAAATATATCAATAACTGTCCTGGATGGTGCAACTCTGTGAGCACCCCCTTTTTCTTCCTTTCTTATATTTTTCCACAATTAGCATATCATAATGTGATCATGAGGTGACAAGTTTTCTTTAAAACATTTCAAAGAAGAGTGCCCTTAAAGTATGGCATGAGACCCAGTGTGTCACCAGGCCTTCACAGTACCCCCTGGCTTTGCTGTTACCATGGCCACCACCAATCCAGCTGAGATCCTCAGCCTCCCAAGCCCGCTTCCCTGATGCCTTCAAGCTCCTCTTGCCATCTCCCTCCCATTTTCTCCCTGTGCCACCAACGGAAGAGCAGGCCAGGTCCCTTCCGAACTCCTCAGTCTCTTATGTAAAGATCACATCCCTCCCTCTGCATCAGCGGTCCTCATGCTCAGCAAGCATCACTGTCACCTGGAGGGCTGGTTACACACACATTGCTGGCCTCCACCCCGAGAGTTCCTGATTCCCTAGGTCTGGGGTGAGGTCCAAGAATCTGCTATCTAACAAGTTGTTAGGCGATGCTGGCACCACTGGTCCAGGGACCACACCTGTCTCCCTAACCAAGCCCTGTCCATCCTTCAAGACCTCGCTCAAGTTCCCCTGTCCCATGAGGCAATCTCTGAGAACTTCAGCCAATATCGATCTCTCTCTGCCCTTCCAGAGCACCTGTTCCTCTTAAGGGTGGTTTGGTAGATGGGGAGATCACTCAGCGGCCATAATCAGGGGCAGTGTAGCACTTCATCACCTGCTGTCTTGTGTGGCTGGCTCTCCTTCACCCTACCAGCTCTCTTTTTTCTTTTTTCTTTTCTTTTTTTGAGATGGGGTCTTGCTCTGTCGCCCAGGCTGGAGTGCAGTGGTGCGATCTCAGCTCACTGCAATCTCCGCCTCCCGGGTTCAAGCAATTCTTCTGCCTCAACCTCCCGAGTAGCTGGGATTACAGGCGTGCGCCACCACACCTGGCTAATTTTTGTATTTTCAGTAGAGATGGGATTTCACCATGTTGGCCAGGCCTGACTCAAGTGATCTCCTGATCTCAAGTGATCCGCCCTCTTCGGCCTCCCAAACTGCTGGGATTACAGGCATGAGCCACCGTGCCCGTCCCTATCAGCTCTTAAGGGCAGACTGGGACAGACATTTCTTAAGTGATTCCTCATTAACCAGGAGGCATTCCTCATGTCCCAGGTGAACTGAATCTGTTTCATTCTCAGGCACCCCAGTGACATTCACAAACAGACTTCTAATTATTCACTCACTCATTCACTGGCAGTCAAAAAACACTTACTGAGCACCTACTGTATGTCAGGATGCGCAAGATAAAAACCTCTTTTCTTCACAGAGGCCAAGAATTACAACAGCATGAATGGCAGAAGCCTACAGAAGGTGCTCTGTGAGGATCCCTCCCAACTGCAGCCCAAGGCCCCCACCCCTGGCCCTGGAGACCGCTACACACACACAACCTTGGCCCCAGTTGCAGGTGCTGGTGCCTGCCAACAAGCACACACAGTTGCAGTCACACCCTCATGTAACCATGGTGAGGATTTGGCTGCCAGTCATAGGCTCCATTGTTCCCCAGCTAAGCCACCCTGGACTCGGGGACAGGATTTATGGGCAGACATTGTTAGGAGAACAGATGTTCGGGCAGGCAGGCCTGGGACCCGCTGGAGGGAGTCAAGAAGACACTACCTCCTAATTAATAGGCGGTAAATGTCTGAGGAACAGACTCCTGTCCCATTTCTTCAAACATCTGGGGTTCCGGACACTTAGGCCCTCTGCCAGGTGAGACATTTGGAGCAGGCTGAAGAGATCATAGATTCTGGAAGGTAGATGTTGGTTTCTCTGTGATCTTGGACAACTTTTTACTTGTTTGTGCCTCAGTTTCACTATCTACTAATATTTACTACTTAAAAAAACATAGTAAAGCCAAAAAAAAAGATGATAAAGACACCGTTTGGAAGAATAAAGGGAGAGTAAAAAACAAACAATAATAACGCCACTGTGTAAAAATAAACTGCAAAAAGACCACTCAGGGAAGCTCCATCAATGCCTTGGCAGGAAAATTCTAAACGTATACAGGCCTACCTGGCACACTGATTCTCAACTAGAGGGGTGCATCAGAATCTCCGGGGAGCCTTTTTCTTTCTTTCTTTTTTCAGAGACAGGGTCTCACTCTGTCACCTAGGCTGTATGTAGTGCAGTGGTGAGGTCATAGCTCATTGTAGCCTCAACCTCCTGGGCTCAAAAGCGATCCTCCCACCTCAGCCTCCAGAGTAGCTAGGCCTACAGGCTCATACCACCAGGACCAGCTGCTAACGTTAAAACAAATTTTTGTAGAAACTGGGTGTCTCCGGGCACGGTGGCTCACACCTGTAATCCCAGCAATTTGGGAGGC
This sequence comes from Gorilla gorilla gorilla, assembly GCF_029281585.2. Classification (NCBI taxonomy): domain Eukaryota; kingdom Metazoa; phylum Chordata; class Mammalia; order Primates; family Hominidae; genus Gorilla; species Gorilla gorilla. The sequence goes on along the minus strand of NC_073228.2, from coordinate 34,141,566 downwards.
CGAGGCAGGCAGATTACCTGAGGTCAGGGGTTCAAGACCAGCCTGGCCAACATGGTAAAACCCCGCCTCTACTAAAAATACAAAAAAATTAGCTGGGCATGGTGGCAGGTGCCTGTAATCCCAACTACTTGGGAGGCTGAGGCAGGAGAATCGCTTGAATCCCAGAGGCGGAAGTTGCAGTGAGCCAAGATCACGCCATTGCACTCCAGCCTGGGCAACAAGAACAAGACTCCATCTCAACAAAAAAAAAAAAAAAAAAAAAGGAAGAGAAACTGGTCTCACTATGTTGCCCAGACTGATCTCCATCTCCTGGGTTCAAGCACTCCTGCCTCAGCCTCCCAAAGTGCTAGGATTACAGGCATGAACCACTGTGCCAGCCTCTGGGGTGCTTTTTAAAGAAAAAGGCCCACGTGTCTTTGTCAATTCTACTGAATCAGAATTTCCTGAGGTGCACCCAAACCCCATCCCCAAGATCCCAAGTAAGTCAAAGAGGAGTGCAGGGAGGAGCAGAGGCTGCAGGGGCTGTAAAGCAGGGACAGGGCCCAGGGACTCTGGGGAGGAGAGGTCAACATTGAGGAACCCCTCATTTCTGCCCCCCATCCCAGGGATTTCTAGCAAGGAAGTATCATCCTTCTCGTCTGAACTGACCAGTCCTCCAGGGACCTGCTGATTCACACGACGCATGGCTGTGTCCTGGGCCACTCCTCCTTCTGGCCACCACTGGCCAGCACCCCACCACAGCATACTTTCCTGACCCTGGGTTCTAACTCCTTGGCCCCAGAAGCCTCACCCTGGCCAACTGCAACTCTTTATTTCAAGGATTCAGGTTTTAGATCTCCTCCTCCAGAAAGTCTTCTCACATGCACTTCTTGGCTCACTCCCACGTGGCTTTGGCCTATTGAACCCTCTCTCTCCTCCACCATCAATGTGGCAGCACTAGTCACATGTTCTCACGATTGCCACTGTGCCCGTTGGTGGCCCCAACAGATGGTGCCCACCTGGAAGGCGGGATTTTTTGGATCTCATTCAGTTCTTGGTCCCTAACAACCTGCTCAGTGCCCAGCATAGAGCAGGCAAGGAATATGTCTATTTATGTTGATCAGAAGAAAGGGAGAGGAGGAGATTTTAAATCAAACAGTTATCCTAGGCACATTTTTCAAAACTGTAGGAAAACTATAGCAAATACTTGTATTAGCATGTCCTGTGTTCCAGAGAGAGAAGCCTGAGACACAGGGGGTAAGTAAGTCCACAGGGTATCTCTGCTTCAAAGAGAAAAAGAGTTAAACCTTGGGGGGTCGGGAGGAGCTACCTCTGAAGTCCTTGCTCCCTGTGCCTTAGAGGTCACAGTGACTCCATAACTTCACCCTTTGGATAAAGCACAGGTTCAGGTTGCTGTGCACAGGGAGGAGCAATTTATCTCTGCAGGAGGTCTCTCTCAATGAGGTACCAGGGATCCTGTTGCATCCATTTGGGAGGGTCTGGGAGTCAGCAGTCCCAACTGGGAGCTCCTGGAGCTCGATTTAGAAAAGGGACAGGGATAATGCTATCTGGGGCCTTGGCATGAAAGGGCTTTTCTTTCCCATGTCCAGACTCCCAGGGGAGAGAGAAGGGTTCCAAGTCTCCTAGCCTGATGGTTTGAGAGAAACAGAGGGATGTGGCCTGCACCTGCCCCACCTGGCCTCTCTGGGTCCAGGATCAGGCCAGGGAGGAGGCCCACTAATCCTTGGTGCATTACTCAAGAGAGACTGTGAAGAAAAGCAGGAACTCTGAGTGGCATTAAAGTAGGCAGGAAATAAAATTTATTCAGAGTCAGCTAGTGTAATTGAAAATGAACCATATGCCAGCACTTGGCAAGGTGCGTCCCCACAGTCTTGATTTAATTTTCACACCAACCCAATGAGGCAGCTACTATTCTCCTTGTTTTACCAACAGGAAACTCAGGCATTGTTCTGCTGGAAGGAGAAAAGGCCAGGAGGCAACCCTCAAAACCTGGGTGTGTTTGGCCAAGGCCAAGCAGAGATTTAAGGGTCTTCAAGTAAAGCATTAAGGATTCTTACTCTTCATTTGCTATCTTTCTTAAAGACAGAACAAAATAAAATGGGATTTAGGTTGGATTCCAAAAAAAACTTCCTGACTATAAAGAGGTATTAGAAAGTTCATTTCCTAGGACAGATCCCTGAAAGATGCAACCACATCAAATGCCCACTCTGCAGACAGGAGACTGGACAATTTGACATTTACCACCACAGGCACGCTCAGAGGTCCCCTCAGGCAACTGGGCTCTAGCTCCCATCTCAAGTGAGGCTTGTGGACAATGCAAAATCTAAAGTCAAACACATCCTTTGCTAAATTTAACAAGCAGATAGGCATAGCGCTCAGATATTAAAATGAAGTCTTTTTTTAATGAATGGGCAGGGTTTGGAGTTTGCCAATGTCATCAATGAGGTTAATGTGGCTACGTTAAAGTTAGCACATGAGTGTTGGATGATGCAGTTTATCAAACCAGCAGGGACTGAGCAACAGCTCAGGCAGAAAGTTGGCGCCTGGCCTTAGGGAGCCCTGTCCTGCCTGGGTATCCTTGCCCACGTGCCACAGCTAAAATGCTGGTAGGACCTCGGGGACTTAAGGCAGGGTTGCTGCTACCCCCGGCTGTTTGGGCCAACACTTGAGCTCCGGCCTGGAACAGAAGGCTCCCTAATAGGTTGTTAAGAGCCTGGGAAGGCGGAACAAGCTGGGCGGGGAGGAGGGGGCCTCAGGGGGCTGTTATGATAAGCAAGAGCTCAGTCTAAAGACATGCTCCCAAGCTGAAGGTTTCATTTCCTGCCAGGCAACTCACCGGTTTGAATCAAACACAGAATTTAGTATTCACCATAGAACAATCATGTGACAAAAACTTTGCAGAGTTTACCCAGATGTAGGTTTTCCTTAAGGTAAAAGAGGAGTCATATTACCAAAGCCTCATCTTCTCACGAGTTCAAAACCTCTCCAACCTCTCAGGAGAAAACAAGGGCCGCAAAGGTTAAAGGCCTCACCCTCAAGGTCCCACCAAAGAATCGAAGCTGGTGCCAGCTCTCCGACTCCTACCCAGCAACCCGCCCCAGGTGGCCAGCAGCTGCCTCTGAGAATGCAGAAGGCCGAGGGGGGCTGAGAGTGTTTATAAATCACACAGCACACTTGCTCCATCCCGATGGCCTTGTGATGCCTGAGGCATGAGGGCAGGCCAGGACAGGAGCCATGCAGCGGGGTCTCCCACCCCAGGCCCTCCAGGCCCCCAAAAGGCTTCCTGTCAGGCCCTGCACTGCCCCCTCCTCCCACTTTGATCCCAGAGAGGGGAGGGGGTGGAGAGTCCAGAGAAGTCCCCACTTGGCATCGATTTGCCCAAAGCAAAGGCAACACAAAGGCTGCACCTGTTTCCATGGAGATGCGACGGGGAAGCAAGGGAACAAAACAGGGAGAAACACAAACCCGTCACCACCTTCCAGGCCAGTGTGATCGATGCTGGCAGACCAGAGCCCTGACAGGAAGACAGCGGAAGGATGAAAGGTAATCAGTGGATCTAGAAGCCACACTGGGAGCCCTTTCAGGCCACAGAGAGGAGGCCAGCAGCCTCGCCCACCCCCAGGCTCACAAACTCGCCTGGGCCCCGCTCTCGAGAACCAGTCCAAGCAAAAACTCCCAGACGGAAATCCACAGCAAGCACTTACTTTACAAAAGGATTCCTTGCTTGACTAAGGGATGCCTTCAAGCAGCAAAATCCTACCTGGAGTGCACTGTCTGTTTTGTTTCATTATTCACTTCTCTGAGCAGGAGGAGGAGGGGGTCAAGGGAGTAACTTCCAGGGGAAAGTTTGTGAGAAGAGATGAGGGGATGGAGGGGTGGGGACTGGACTCTGTTCATAAAACATCTCCTAGGAGAGGCCCACAAGAAAATGGAGACGTGGTGACTTTAGAACTAGAGAAAGGTGAGCAGGCTGAGCGCCTGAGGCCCGTCCAATAGGGAGGACATGGGAACCTGAACAGTGGAGAAGAATGGGCGGCAACAGGTGTCCCACTAGGTCCCTGAGGTTGCCACAGGTCCCATCAGGGCACACAGGTGCTCTCAAAACCATTGGGCTATGGGGAAATGTGGGGGCAGCCTCATCTCCCCCAGGGCAACAAGAAGGCCAGTGGCTCGATGCCTCCCCGGGTGAATGTTGGAGGAAGATGACAACAGGAGGCCCAGCAGATGGCAGCGGCTCAGAGGCTGTCATAAGGGCCTCTTGACTGGCACTCATTGTTCATCAGGTGACACATACTAAGTGCCACTTAGCACATGTGGTCATCCTGGGACGAAGGGGCAAGGCCATGCACCAACACAATCCTGCCCTTGGAGAGTCTCAACCAGGCCTTCACTCCACCGAGTCTCTTCCTGACTATAATTCTTACAGGGAACAAAAACCAAGGATAACAATAATACTTACTGAGCATGCCATGTGGGCCTGACACTAACACTTGTCTCATTGATCCTCTCAACCATCCCATGAGAGAGAGGCCTTTCTTCTCCCCATTGACTGATGTGGAGACAGGCACAGAGAGGTAAATAACTCGCCCAAGGTCACACAGCGAGTAAGTGGCAAAGCTAGGATTCAAAAATAGGTCTGCCCAACTTCAGAGCCTGTGAACAGCAGGCTCAACACCTGCCACATCAGCCTCATTTAACAGGCGGAGACACTGAGGCTGAGAGAATGCAGGTGACGTGCACTGAGGCAGGGGCAGAGGCTGAACTCTGAAGACCACTCCTCCTGACCCACCCCAAGGCTTTTTTGCCTTGTGATGCCTCCACTAGGAATGCCAGCTGGCTTTTTTGGTGGGGTACATGGACTGCTCTGTGTAGTCACTCTCCTGTTCTGGACCTCAGTTTACCCCCTGCAACAAGGTGGCATCGTTAGAGTGTGAGCCCCTGCTGTCTCACTGAGAGGAGCTGAGAAGAAACATGGGGCGTGCATTCAAGGTGTTACCAGGGAGCTGGTGGGAGAAGCAGTCTCAGTCTCAAAGATCCACAAGCTCTGTAATGTCCACAGAGCAAAACCCTAGGTAGGATATCCAGGCTGCTACTCAACAGTCTTCCCACCAGAGTACATGTGCAAAACCCTCAGGGAACCTGGGGACTTCCCAGAGGTATTCAGACATGGATGGCTTCCAGGGAATCAACTTCTGAAAGCTCCACTTCCTGTGCTTCTTCCTAAAACTGATCAGCCGGGAACCCTCTGGGTCTGCCAGTTCTCCCCTCACCAAGGCCCTCCCAAACACTTCCCAAAAGAAAGGCCTACCCCCAGTTATCCCAACCTCACCCTGGTATCCCGCCCTGGGTTATAAAAGCCACCAAAGAGACAACGGAAGAATGCAGCCCTCATGGGAGGAGTTCCAGCAGGACAAAGAACTTGCTTAAGATGTTGAGAAGGGGGCCTTATCTATCTTACCTACCCATCTGTTTATTTTAGGATTAGAATTAGGAAGCTGACACAGGGACACCTGTTTAACCTGTTTAATAAATATTTGAATTAAAAAGAGGAGTCAGAGTTTTTCCGACACAAAGTATGATTTGGCTGGCTGGTCTAACCACAAGATCCAGCCTGGCCAATTAGGAATTATGGTGGATGTTTTCCACAACTGCCTGGGCTGGGTTTGCTGTTCTAAGGCTTTGACAAAAATAAATTTGAAGCAAGTAGATGGCATACAATAGGCCTGGAAATACATTCCACTTAAAGTTATGATAAAACATTTTATATGTCAATTTTTATTTTTATTTTTATTTTTCTGAGATGGAGTCTCACTCTGTCACCCAGGCTGGAGTGCAGTGGCATGATCTTGGCTCAGTGCAGCCTCCACCTCCCGGGATGAAGCGATGCTTCTGCCTCAGCCTCCCCAGTAGCTGGGATTACAGGCACCCGCCACCACGCCCAGCTAATTTTTGTATTTTAGTAGAGACAGGGTTTCTCCATGTGGGCCAGGCTGGTCTCGAACTCCTGACTCCAAGTGATCCTCTTGCCCTGGCCTCCCAAACTGCTGAGATTACAGGTGTGAGCCCCTGCACCCGGGAATATATGTCAATTTTTATTTTTTCTTAATTAATTTTTCTTTTGTGAGACGGAGTTCTGCTCTTGTCATCCAGGCTGGAGTGCAATGGCGCGATCTCGGCTCACTGCAACCTCCGCCTCCCGGGTTCAAGCAATTCTGCTGCCTCAGCCTCCCAAGTAGCTGGGATTACAGGCATGCACCACCATGTCCGGCTAATTTTTGTATTTTTAGTAGAGACAGGATTTCACCAAGTTGGCCAAGCTGGTCTTGAACTCCTGACTTCAAGTGATCTTCCCTCCCTGGCCTCCCAAAGTGCTGGGATTACAGGCGTGTGCCCGGCAATATATGTCAATTGTTTAATATATGAGGGGATACACAGTTATTCAAAATTCTTTTGAGGTGTACAAGTGAAAGAAGTTTGAAGCCTGTTGCTTTCCTTCCCTGGAGCCATGATCAAAGGCTTAAGCTCCCACACCGACAAACCCACTAAGCCATGCACATAGTAAGTTTTCAAGGGAAGGCAGCTGCAATGTATACAACAAGCACTAGACCTGAAACCTGGGTGTAACTTTATTTCTGCTACTTCTTAGCTGTGTGGCTCAGAAGGTTAAGCCACCCAGCCTCCTTGAGCCTCAGTTTCTCCCTAAGTACATGGAGATAATACCATACAAGATATATTCAAAATCCTGATGTCGAGGAGGACATTAAATGAACAAGGTAAAAGTGCATCAGCACAAACAGCCCCCAGTAATAGCCAACCAGCAAGCGTTTTCTGTTGGGCTTGGACAAATTGATGGTATTTGTCTCTAGACAATATTAATAACTAACATTTATCGAGCGCTCACTATGTGCCAGGCACTGGACTAAGTGCTTCACAGGCCCCGGCTCATTTTGTTTTCACAACAACGCTGCAGGAAAGATGCCATTCTTATTCCTGATCCACAGGCATGGAAAGCTTAAAGACTTGCTCAACTCACTCAGCTAGCAATTAAGGGCCCAGTAGGTCTTTTTGATTCCAGTGACTGTGCTCTAAAAACCCTCCCTACTCAAAGTGCGGCCTGAGACCAGCAGCATCAACAGAGACTGGTACCTTATTAGCAACGCAGGATCCCAGGAGCTACTCCAAACAAACTGAATCAGTATCTGCATTTTAGCAAAATCTATGAGGAATTCATATGCACATCCAAGTTTGAGAATCACTGCTTTAAACCTCTAGTCTGGCTCATTTTACCATCCTGGTTTTATCTTGCTGAAGGTAATATTACTATGTTTTCTTTCTCCATGCACACACACACACACACACAGCTGTCAATTAAAGCAAGCAAGATGGTTAGGGATTATAATAATCCATCAGCAACACATGCAAAATGCATTTTTAGAAAAGGGCTAGGAGGATCCACATCAAACTGTCATCGGTGGTTACCTCTGAGAAATGGGATGGGATTGGGGGGTTATTAGGAGATGCCAAAGAAGGCTTTTTATTATCTGAATTTTCTTTTTCTTTTCTTTTTTCTTTTTTTTTTTTTTTTGAGATGGAGTCTTGCTCTGTTGCCCAGGTTGGAGTGTAGTGGTGCAATCCCGGCTCACTGCAAACTCCACCTCCAGGGTTTGAGTGATTCTCCTGCCTTAGCCTCCCTTAGTAGCTGGGACTATAGGCTCCCACCACCACCATGCCGAGTTAATTTTTGTATTTTTATTAGAGAACAGGGTTTCGCCATGTTGGCCAGGCCAGTCTTGAACTCCTGACCTCAGGTGATCTGCCCGCCTCAGCCTCCCAAAGTGTTGGGATTACAGGCGTGAGCCACCATGCCCAGCTGAAATGTTTAATAAACAGAGTATAGTTGTATATAGGTTATACAATTTAAAAGGAAAGTATGTTTTAAAACACATGTACAGATCACTGGAAATTAGTTGTACTTTATGAGCTCCGTCTATCCAAGGTTATTGTCAGCTATCCAGCCTCTGACTGTGGAAAGCCAAGGTAGCGAGTTAATAGGGAGGTATTGGTGGAACAAAAGGAGTGCTGTGCTTGGAGCTGGAAGACAACAGTCCAGACTCTGCCCCTGATTTGCTGTGCGATCTTGAGGCTCTCCTCCATGGGCCTGTGTTTCCTCTGCTATAAAATGGGGGGAACCCCCTTCCCCTCTCAGGGACCAACAATGCAGTGAAAGGCATAAAAGTTCCTTGTGAACTGCAAGGTGCTTGGCAATGCAACAGCCGAGTGTTTTCTTGAAAAGAAAAGAGATGAAAAAAAAAAAAAGCAGTGAAACATTCACCCTCACTCATTCCATTCCCCAAACACAGATATCCCATGACTTTATAAGGAAGATATACGGAGTAACCTGGATTTAGATTCCGTGGGAGCCTCAGGCTGATTTTCAAATCCTTATTCGAACTTAGAAGTTAGGCTTGGACGTGGTTCAAAACATGAAAAGAAAGGGCTATTTCTCAATGTCTGGCCCATTTGCTTTGTGCTTCTCTCCCGGTTTCTCTGCAGGCTCACGAGTGCTGGGGAGCTTCTGTCCCAGGGTTCTGTGTGCTTCCTGTCTGGGCACAGTGGCTGCCCTCTCCTTTGCTTTCATGGCTTTCTACCAGCACCTGTCTCCAGTGCTACCTCTCAGCTGCTCTTAGAGCAAAAGACCTGGGGTCTGTGGTTCGGCTCAATTCTCACCACTGCCTCTGTTTTCCACTTTGTATCTTAGAAGTCAGATTTGGCCAGGCGCAGTGGCTCACACCTGTAATCCCAGCACTTTAGGAGGCCAAGATGGGCGTATCACTTGAGGTTAGGAGTTCAAAACCAGCCTAGCCAACATGGTGAAACCCTGTCTCTACTAAAGATACAAAAATTAGCCAGGCATGGTGGCACGTGCCTGTAGTTCCAGCTATTCAGGAGGCTGAGACAGGAGAATCACTTGAACCCAGGAGGTGGAGGTTGCAGTGAGCCAAGATCACACCACTGCACTCCAGCCTGGGCAACACAGACAGACTCCGTCTCAAAAAAACAAAAAGAAATCAGATCTGCAGAAAAAGCAGCAAATGTTACCCCTGGCTCATCTGGAGGGTGTGGAGTTTGGATATGGAGGGATAAAGTGACTTGCTCAAACTCATACAGCCTGCTTAAAACAAACACAGTTGGGTGGGGTTCTCTGGCCCAAAAGTCCAGGCTTCTTTATCCCTGTTTCCTCTATGACCTTTGGAAATAACCTCCTTTCCTTAAGACTTGTCTACCATTCATTTGCAACTTGTCTGTCACTGACCTCCCCTCTCTGTTCATTCTAGGAGACATGAATCTGGGGATTAAAAGTTTCTGTGCTTTTCTTCAAACAGAACAATCCTAAAACCACATACTCTGAAAGTATCATTGAAACTGACCCAGAAGAGAATCCCCAGCCAGATTTTCCATGGAGAACCAGACCTGTCTAAACCAGCATGAGCTTTCATTACAGTAAAGTAATGGCAAAAGAAGCCTCAGGGCAGACAATTCCAGATTCACTATTTAAGTGGCCTTAGGTGACTGGATTCACCTCTCTGAGCCTCCATTTTTCTCATATGAAAGACAGGAAGAGTGCTACCACCTTTCAGTTTAAAAGGAAGATTACAAATAAGGATAAAGCTCTTCCTACATAGCAGGAGCTCAATAAACAACAACTATTACCATCATGATCACTGTCATTCCAGACCATCCATCCCAAAGACAGGGGTCTAAATCAGTTCTGCAATCCAGCTGCACATTAGAATCACCTAGGGAATGTCTCCCTCTCTCTCTTTTTTTTTTTTTTTAAATAGGGTCTTGCTCTGTTGCCCAGGCTGCAGTGCAGTGGCATGAACATGGCTCACTACAGCCTTGACCTCCAGGGCTCAAGCGATTTTCCCACCTCATTTTTTGATTTTTTGTAGAGACAGGGCCTTGCCACTTTGCCCAGGCTGGTCTGAAGCTCCTGAGCTCAGGCAATCCATCCACCTCGGCCTCCCAAAGTGCTAGGATTACAGGCATGAGCCTCTGCATCTGGCTGTGAATTTTATTTTTTGTTTACAATTTCCAACTAGCTCCCAGGTGATGCCAATGCCACTGGTCCATGGCACCCAAAACTCAAGGTGTTGGGCAGATGGCTGGAAAGGTTACATGAATCTCTGTCCAGCCAGGCTAGAGTGCACTGCCTCCTGGAAGCAGACAGTCAACTATATGACCTCAGATTAGGGCATGAAGACTCAGAACCAAGGCTTGTCCTCAGGTGACTCTCTCTCTCTTTGGCTTCCTGTTGGCTTTTTGGGTTCTATCAAGAGCTGCAGACAAGTGTGGCCACAAAGATGCACTAGCAAATTAACCATGGTGCCACACCCTGCTTTCACGTAGAGTTGCCATCTCAAGATCATCCAAGGGAGAGTCAGAAGGCAAGGGCCCTGGTCACTTTCACTCAGATAAGCAGGATATAGGACAGCATGGCCTGCCTTGGCTGGATGTCCCAGCCAGAAGGAGCTGAAACAATGGCAACTCTGGTCAACCAGACTCCTCTGATCAGCCAACCAGGAAAGCTTCCCACCAGGAGCTGGCAAAGTAAAGGCACAGTTGATGGGCTCCTGTGAAACGAGAGCTGGTGGGGAGCTGGGTGGCAGGCCCTTCTGGCTTTGAGGTTGGTGCATTTTGTGACCCTGAACATCAACAAAACAATACTGACTGGACACCTACTATGTGCCAGGCAATGTTACATAAATATTTTCATTTGATCATCACATCAACTTTGCAAGGCGGGCATCATCATCTTTATTGTACACATGAGGAAACAGGCTCGATGGATAAGTAACAATGCAACTTACACAGGACAGAGCCAGAAATGTAACTAAAGCCTGTCCAATTCTTCCTACTTCTACTTTTTTGTTTGAGATGAGGTCTAGTTATATTGCCCAGGCTGGGCTCCTGGGCTCAATCAATCCTCCTGCCTCAGCCTCCCAAGTATCTGGTTCTACAGGCACACACCACTGTGCTCCAATTCTTCCTGCATTTTTTTTTTTTTGAGACAGCGTCTCACTCTGTTGCCAGGCTGGAGTGCAGTGGCACGATCTCAGCTCACTGCAACCTCTGCCTCCCAGGTTTAAGCGATTTTTATGCCTCAGCCTCCCAAGTAGCTGGGACTACGGGCGGATGCCACCATGCCCAGCTAATTTTTGTATTTTTAGTAGAGACAGGGTTTCACCATGTTGGCCAGGATGGTCTTGATCTCTTGACCTCGTGATCTGCCCGCCTCGGCCTCCCAAAGTGCTGGGATTATAGGCGTGAGCCACCGCGCCGGGCCTCTTCCTGCTTCTTTACATTGCTGCTCAAAACTCTTAAAAATCTCTGCCACTCATTTTACCCTTTCATTTGGGGCAGAGAAGAAAGGGAAAAGTGTGTAAATCAATAGAACTGGAAGTGGTGTCTATCCCGTGTGTTGCGTGGCTAAGCAAGGCACCCAGCCCCAGGCCCAGGGAATGAGACTCTATCGATGCACTGATGGGCACCGAGAGCCAATCTGAGCCTGGGTCCCATCACCCCACCCCTGTATAAGCCACAGGAAGCTTCCTGAAGCTGTCAAAGGGCGCTCAAATGAGTGTCCCACTTCTATGGAGCCGAGGGCTGAAGAGGCCATGCTAGAAGCCACTGTCCCATCAAGGCCCCAGGCCTGTACCACAGCCAGGTCCCTCCTGCTAGCAGTTTGGCAAGAAGGGTCCTTGGCAGAGGCCCCAACTCTGGATTAATATTACACCAAGAGAACCCAAACAAATGGCTCCTGACTTTCACGCTCCATAAAGTTCTGAGGCTTAAAATAAAGATGAGTTTGGAGGGGAGGGGGTGTCAACAATAGTCAGCATAGCAGAGCCACAGGATGAAACACTGTACAGCCACTTAAAAGAGTGTTTTAAAACCACACCGTTCCATTAAAAATTCTCATTATGTAGTGTTACACCAAAAACCTAGATTCAAAGGTATGTAAATCAGTAAGATCACAACTAGTTTTTAAAACTTGTGCACATTAAAAAAAAAAAAAGAACAGAGGGAAATATAACCAAATGTTTTCAGCCATAGTACTGAAATTATCAGAATGATCAATTTTACTGGAAATTAAACATTTTCCAGTTTTTCTTTAACGAGCATGTAAACTACCCAGGGGGCAAGGGGAACACATTCTGACTAAAATCCATGTGACTGAGAAGTCAGGATGAAGAGCTGCTGGGATGGAATAAACCCCTCCAGGCAGCCCCCAGCAATGAGATGGGACAGGCACAGCTGTAATCTAGAGGCCCTCGGGCTCTGCCGTGGTCACACCTAAACAAGCAAGCCAGTGGGGTACCCTTCCCAAGGGGCAGAAATTCTCCAGGGAACATAACCAAAAGCCCGTTAGCCCTTAGAGTGCTCTAAAGGAGTTTGGCAAAGACACTGCAGTGAAACACAGCCTGCTCAGGTGCTCTGCCCCAGGCAAAGAGACAGAAGACAGCTGCCGCTGCAGGGTCCAGTGTCCCTGAGAGACCCCCAGCAGACGAAGATCCCTGCCAGCGCCGCCACCCCCAAGCATGAGGATATAAAAGAGATAAGCTTCACCATCTGGGGCACAGGAGCCTCCTGGGAATGCCTGCCTGAATGAGGGAGAATGGCAGGTCCCTAAGCCATGGGCAAATGTGAAGGAGGAAGAGGGTCAAAAGAGAAGGAGCCACAGCAGCTGTCTCTAAAAGAACACAAATTACAGGGCCGTCCTCCCTTACCCAGGCCTGGTACTGCCAGCAAAGATGCTCTCGAGCTCAGCGTTCACCTGACCGCCTGTCCTCTGCCACCTGTGGTTGGCCCAGAGGTGGCAAGGGTGGTCTGGCTGGGGCTGCAGGCCTGATGGCTCCCCAAGCTGGGTGGGGAGGCCCCAAGCCCAGCTTACTGGGAAGTCCTCATCCTAGGGTCAGGGGCCCTGTGCCAGGAGACCCTGGAACATGGGGATAACTAGAGAACTTCCTTCTCTGGAAATGTTAGAGACCCACCAATACTGGAATGGAAAAAGTGACATATTCATCCCTCAAAGTTGCGAGAGGGGCAGAGTCAAGTGCAGAGGTGAGAAATGCCAGTTCTCCAGGGGTCCCTCACCTGCCACTCATAGCAAGGAGCTCAAGTTCACCATCACCAAAGGTACCTCTGCATGGCCTCCTGTTGCTGGCATTTTGCTGAGACACTGGAGAGGACCGAAAAAGGCCCACACCAAGCCAAAAAGGTGGGCAGGAGGAAAGAGCATTGGCCTAGCAGTCAGACTAGCCGGATCTTGTCCCCATTCAAGCCCCTTCACCCCCTGAAATAGGTGTGATTCCCATCCTAGATACTACATCAAAACATTTACAGATCGGTGAGAAATGTATGGGATGGGACTTCTAAAAACAACCAAATTCTGGCCAGGTGCAGTGGCTCACACCTGTGTAATGCCAGCAATTTGGGAGGCTGAGGTGAGTGGATCACTTGAGGCCAAGAGTTCAAGACCAGCCTGGACAACATAGCAAGACCCTGTCTCTATTTACAAATTTTAAAATAAAAAATAAATTTAAAACTGTCAAATTCTAAACAAATGGAAAGTGTGGTTAAGATGCACGGGAAGTCATTATAAAGTGAAGGCATTTTGCTTCTCTTTCAGGACAATATGGAAATTAGAGGCAAAAATATAACCACATCGTTTTTCTTTTCAAACCACTCATGTATCCACCATAAAACAGAGTTATGGGGCTGCTTCTGGAACATAGGAAATGGGGCTCAGCTGCTGGTGCCACACCGGGCCTCTTGGACCAAAGCGGGAAAGGAATGACTCAGACAGGGAAAGGAAGAGACAAAACCAATGAAACAGGAGGAAACGTAGGGAGGTTGGAACCCAGCATCTCTGAGAAAGAGGCCCAGATGAAAGGGAGGCGCAGCTGGGGGAAACAGGCCGGCAATTGTTTGTAGGGATGGCCGGCCCTGCTGCTTTGTGTGTTAATATAATTAAGGGCTCAGTGGGGGCCAATGTTTAGAATCCTTTAACTCCCTGCCATTCTCACAGAGCGGCTGGGACAGAGAGTGGGGCTGTTATGGAGGGTGCCAATGGGTTTCTGGGCAGCTCACTTAAAAGGGCATCCAGGGGCAGGCGGGCCTGGGCAGCAGGAGGTGAAGCCCTCATTCCAGGGTGCCTGAGAGGCACTTCCTCCTCCTCCCCACTCCCCACGGGAGTCTCCAGAAGCCCTGCCATTGCCCTGACCCCAGTTAACACTCCTGGTAATTGCTGGGGCTGCTGCAGAAAGCCTAGGGAGAAAGAAAAAAAAAAAAAAAGCCAGAGTTAGAGAGAGAAAAAAAATTCTGCTTCACCAGTGTTCATTGAGGCTTCCCTTCTGCCCACACCCTCTGGGTTGGGGCATCCAGTTTCAAGGAAGCTCCCAAGGCAGGGCTCTCCATGCCTGAAGCCAAAATCAACAATAGCACATGGAAATTACTGAATAAGAGCAGCTGGGTTTAGCAGGCTTCTAGGAGCCCTGCTCCAAAGCTCCCAACCCCTCAAATTTCCAAGAGGTATGTCAGGGGATCTGCCCCCCAACCCCACTCATCCAAAGAAAGCCTCACATTAACCCACAGCCCAATAACCTGTTGCTCTGCAACAAAGACGGTGCAAGTTCTTGCTACCAACATGAGATTCCTCTGGATGGCAATGGACATTCTGTAGGAAAACAATTCATGCAATGTAAGCATTTAAAAATATTATCCCATCTAACTTCACAACTGCCCTGTGAGGTCGGTACTGTTCTTTCCTCCACTTTATAGATGGGGAAACTGAGGCTTAGAGAGACTAAATAGCTGTACCCAAGGTTAACAAGCCCACAAGTAGCAGAGGAAGGATTCAAACCCTGGCACCCTGACTCCAAAGCCTGTGTATTTAACCCCTAGTCTATGCCACGGGGCACTCAGGTAGTCTCTGGGCAGTGGAAACATGCCTTGTGAAGCTTACAGCCTGGCACAAGGTTCTTAGCGAAGGCTCTGTGAGGTTTCTGTGAGGTCTATGGACCCCCTCGTCCCCAAAATCGAATGCACAATTTAATGTGTTTGTGTGTGCCTATGCTTTTTGGGAGGGGTGTCAAAGTTCTCTTTTGATTATCCACGGGATCTGGGACCAGAAAAAAGCTTAAGAACCTAGGGCCGATGGGCGTGGTGGCTCACGCCTATAATCCCAGCACTTTGGGAGGCCGAGGCGGGTGGATCACGAGGTCAGGAGATCGAGACCATCCTGGCTAATACAGTGAAACCCCATCTCTACTAAAAATACAAAAAATTAGCCAGGCGTGGTGGCGGGCACCTGTAGTCCCAGCTACTCGGGAGGCTGAGGCAGGAGAATGGCGTGAACCCTGAAGGTGGAGCTTACAGTGAGCTGAGATCGCCACTGCACTCCAGCCTGGGCGACAGAGTGAGACTCTGTCTCAAAAAAAAAAAAAAAAAAAAAAAAAAAAAGAACCTAGGGCTAATAAGGTAACAACCCTCCGATGCCTTGTGAAGTACATTCTAGAACACAGATCTTCCGATTTGAGTCCTCTACGTTTTCACGCAACCTCTGCTATCAAGAAATAGCGAAGAGGGCAATTGAGTTTCTCCAGAAAGGGAGAATATACTGGCATTCGAGAATTAGAGGTACCTGGCACTGAAAGTCCACCCAGCCTGCCTGGGAGACAGTATCCGGGATATAAACTCGGGGTGGGGGGCGGGAGGGAAAGGGTTAAGAGTCAGGTCCTGTGGGATTAAAGGATTTCCTACTCTGTGTTTATTACTTCTTTCCATCACTTAAAAACAAGTTCCAACATTGTCCCAGTTCTGATCCTGGGTTTTACTTGGATCCACACTGAGAAAAATAATTCATTACGGCAGCCCCAAACTATCAGAAATTAGCAGGCAGGGAAAAAAGTTTCCATTCCATACTAATTTGCCACAGTTTTGAAGGCCACCGTCTGTCTAAAAACAAGGGTGTTCCTTAACTGAGGCCATTGTCCTCATTTCCAGATGCTCCAAGACAGCAAACAATGACAATGATGCTGCTGCCAACATTTGACACCCAATATTATCAAGCCCAAATTCTGTGTGCTGGGCTCTTAACGATAAGCTTTACCCAAACTTATCTCATTTAATCCTCACCCCAGCCCTATGAGGCAGGGGCATTATCATCTCCAATTTAGAGATGACAAAATTAAGCCCCAGAGAGGTTAAACAGCTGCCCAAGAACACACCGCAAGTCAGTGACAGTGCCAGGATTCAAACCTGGATCTATCTGACCCCAAAGACAGGGCTCTAGACCAGGGCCACTAAAAGTATGTCCACAGACCACCTACAAACTGTTAGTTGTGGGTCCTTACCAAATAAGTACAGAAAAAGAAAGGAAGGAAGGATTTTAAAATGTTTCTAGCAATCTGACCTTAGCACAATATCCAAGCATGTGCTCTGTGGACTCCCCTCTTAGAACAGGGTATAGACCAGTCTGGATGTTCTCAGACTGGCTCAGACTGGTCACGCTCATCGGTCCCTGAACTAAGGAATAGAGCATATTGTCCTTCACCTCAGATACTTTGAGAAGCACTGTTTTAAAGCACTGCAAAGACGGGTCATACAAGACACTCAAACAAGGTTCAGCACGTCCCCAGTGTCCCTGCAGCATCCAAAGTCTTCCAGCACAGCGCTTCTCAGTCTGTCTCTCTCTCTCTCTTTTTCTTTTTTGAGATGGAGTTTCCGCTCTTGTTGCCCAGGCTGGAGTGCAATGGCGCGATCTTGGCTCACTGCAACCTCCGCCTCCCAGGTTCAAGCAATTCTCCTGCCTCAGCCTCCCGAGTAGCTGGGATTACAGGCAGGCGCCACCACGCCCAGCAAATTTTTTTTGTATTTAGTAGAGACAGGGTTTCACCGTGTTTGTCGGGCTGGTATCGAACTCCTGCCCTCAGGTGATCCACCCGCCTCGGCCTCCCAAAGTGCTGGGATTACAGGCGTGAACCACTGCGCCCGGCCACTTCTCAGACTTTAACGTGCACACGAACCACTGGGGACCTTGTTAAAATGTAGATAGATTCAGGAAGTTCAAGGTGGGGCCCGTGATTCTCCATTTCTAACCAGGTGATGTCAGCGCTGCTGGTCTAGGGACCTGACTTTGGGTAGCAAGTCTCCAACTGCACAAGCAGACCAGAGCCAACGAGGCTGATGCTGTGAACTCCACCTGGCAAACAAGTCGGACTCCAGCAAAGGCTCACCAGTTAGCACTGGCTGTGAGGAGGCCAGAAGGTAGCCCTTACAAACACCTTTCCCCAACTCCAGGCTGAGTCTGGGATGCCCAGGGGCCCTTTTATCCTGAGTCAGAAACCAAAGCCCTCTCTGTCCCAGGGGTTTAACAGAAGGCAGAGAAAAGCAGCTCAGAAGCATTTGCAAACATTGCGAGGAACGCTACCCACAACCACAGCAAGAGGAGGGAGAATTTTGAGAAAACTGTGCCCACTTCTTTGGTTCTGCTCAAGCCAGACTGAAGCTGGGTCTCCAACAGTGATGGCCTGGGAGAATCACTACACACGTGTGTTTGGACAGCACTTTCTACTTCTTAAAAAGAAGATATCCACATCTATCGTGAAAGCTGAGAAATCTAAGAGCTGGAAGCCTCGGAGGAAGGGATGTGCTGTGGCCAACACAGGAGGGCAGAAATGACCTGCTCTACTCCCTGGAAATTCTTGACACTAAAGGACACTAAAGACCTTCTTCCTTAGTGCCAACCTCAGTCTCTCCTAGTTCCATTTCTGGCACAAGGACTGAATGACTTATTAAAGGGGCTGGCCAGGTGTGGTGGCTCCTGTCTGTAATCCCAGCACTTAAGGAAGCTGAGACAGGCAGATTACTCGAGCTCAGGAGTTCAAGACCAGTCTGGGCAACATGGCAAAACAGTGTCTCTACAAAAACTACAAAAATTAGCTGGAGGTGGTGGCACACACCTATAATCTCAGTTACTTGGGGGCTGAAGTGTGGGATCATCTGAGCCTGGGAAGTCGAGGCTGCAGTGAGCTGTGTTCACACTCCAGCCTGGGTGACTAAGTGACATCCTGTCTCAAAAGAAAGAAAGAAAGTAAAAAGAAACAAACAAAAAAAGAGGGAGAGGTACAATTCGCAGGAAAAACCCCAGATCTCCCATTCATTCCGGGCAGTCGCTCATTCATTCAAAAACACGGATGAAGCCACTGCCACATGCTGGGCACTGTCAGGAAGTGGGCATAGAGGCACAGGCTGGGGCCTTCTCCTTACCCTCCTCTAAAGAAGTGGGGAATAAGCAAAAAAGGGGTCATGAGGGCATTAATTAAGTCAAAGGGCACTGCTGTTCCTGCAGTGGGGGGAAAGAGAGTTCCTGGGCAGAAGCTCTCACATATGCATGGACTCAGGGAAAGCCAGTCCGAGGGTGAGACTGGGTATTCGAGTTGATGGTGGCTGACAGATCTCCTTCTCTTTACTCACACAGGGCCAAGAAAGGCCTGAGGGTTAGGAATACACAAAGGAACACAGTCAGAGGGACTTCATGTCCCAACCAAAGGTGTCTCAGTAAGACACAATCCCGAATCCAGGGAGGATCCGGCTGAAAAGCCTCCTCTGGATTGCAGAGGACTCCCGTGAAACCACGAGCCTCTTTCTCCTTTGCAAAAATCAAATCGTATTCTCCCACCTCCAGACCCTGCCATGTGCTGCTTCCCTACACGATGCCCCCACCCTGCTCCTCTCACCCACATGTGTCCTTCCCTCTCTCAGAATTCTGCTTAAAACGCATCTCTAGGCTGGAAGTGGTAGCTCATGCCTGTAATCCCAGCACTTTGGCAGGCCGAGGCAGGCACATCGCCTGAGGTTAGGAGTTCGAAACCAGCCTGGCCAACACGGTGAAATCCCGTCTCCACTAAAAACACACACACACACAAAATAGCTGGGTGTCGTGGTGCATGCCTGTAATCCCAGCTACTCGGAATGCTGAGGCACAAGAATCTCTTGAACCCGGGAGGTGGAGGTTGCAGTGAGCCGAGATCGCGCGACAGCACTCCAGCCTAGGCAACAAAGTGACACTGTGTCTCAAAAAAAAAAAAAAAAAGGCCAGGCGTGGTGGCTCATGCCTGTAATCCCAGCACTTCGGGAGGCCGAGATGGGCAAATCAGGAGATCGAGACCATCCTGACTAACATGGTGAAACCCCGTCTCCACTAAAAATACAAAAAAATTAGCCGGGCATGGCAGCGGGTGCTGTAGTCCCAGTTACTCGGGAGGCTGAGGCAGGAGAATGGTGTGAACCCAGGAGGCAGAGCTTGCAGTGAGCAGAGATCACGCCACTGCACTCCAGCCTGGGTGACAGAGCAAGACTCTGTCTCAAAAAAAAAAAAAAAAAGTCTGTTGGAGGGCCAAGGTGGGTGGATCATTTGAGGTCAGGAGTTCCAGATCAGCCTGGCCAACATGGTGAAACCCCATCTCTACTAAAAATACAAAAATTAGCTGCACGTGGTGGCAGGCTCCTGTAATCCCAGCTACTTGGGAGGCTGAGGCAGGAGAATTGCTTGAACCCAGGAGGGAGAGGTTGCAGTGAGCCGAGATTGTGCCACTGCACTCTGGCCTGGGCAACAAGAGCAAAACTCTGTCTTAAAAAAAAAAAAAAGTCTGGTCCAGGCGCTAGAGCAAGGGTTCTCAACCTTAGGCACTATTGACATTTGCGCTAGAGAGTAAGGGGCTGTCCTGTATATTGGAAGATGTTTAGCAGCATCCCTGGCCTCTACCCACAAATGCCAGTAGCAACATCACCCCCAGTTGTAACACTGCCAATGTCTCCTGGGGGGCCAGATCATCCCCACTTGTGAACCACTGCACTAGATAGATGGTCCTCAACCCTGGCTGCCCAATAGAAACACCTGGGCAATGTATAAAATTTACCCCTGCCTGGGCCCCACCCAGCACGAGCAGAATCAGACAGCCTCACGGGCAGCAAGGGGGAGAACCACTGAACAGAGCTGCTCTGGACATTTTGGATCTCTTAGCCAGTCTAAGATTCTACAAGTAAACAACAATGTCTGTAACTTTATATAGCCTTGATGTTCTAACGTGTTGGTCGGTTCCTCCATTAGACCAAATCTCTCCAGAAGCAGGAACCATATCTTCTTTTTCCCTGTCTCCACAAAGCTGTATGCAGTGCCTCTTATTTTATACTAATCAAAAAAGCTGGGCAAGTTCATGAGCCCCCCTCCACCCCAATTTCAGATGAAGAAGCCACTTTCATCTCCCCCAGTTCAACAGCATATGACAAGGGAGAATTTGCAAAGGGAGGAAGGGACAGAAGAGATGGGAATCCAGGAGGACCCAGCCACCTGATCTAGCCTTGGAACGAGACTGCTCTCTGCCAGCTGTGGGGAAAGCTTGCTGAGTTGCAGGGATGCAGGGCTAGGTATACTCATACTTCCTCAGCCCCACCTCTCCTGGCCAGAGTGGAAGGCATGAAGCTGGGGTCTTCAGCAGTA
This sequence comes from Gorilla gorilla gorilla, assembly GCF_029281585.2. Classification (NCBI taxonomy): domain Eukaryota; kingdom Metazoa; phylum Chordata; class Mammalia; order Primates; family Hominidae; genus Gorilla; species Gorilla gorilla. The sequence continues at coordinate 34,121,000 of NC_073228.2, read as the reverse complement.
AACTCTAGTCTACCAGATCGGATGCTGCATTCCCCAGGCCAACAGTGACTCGAGAACAAATGAACACAGGCCCAGAACAGCTCTATTTGGAGCCCGACTTATGGGCTGGGATCTTTCTCCCTACACCTCCTTCAAGACTCCCCAGGAGCATCTGGGGACCTGGCTGAGAGAGGCCAGCCCAATGTTAACAGATGCAGTCATATCTGCCTCCTGCTCCCCTCCCCATCCTGCTCACCACCTCTTCAGACAAGGCAAAGAGGAATGCAGTGTCAAGAAAGAATATTTAAACCCAAGGTGGGAGGACTGCTTGAGCCCAGGAGTTTGAGACCAGCCTGGGCTGGGCAACATAGTGAGACCTCTTCTCTACAATATAAAAATAAAGGCCAGGTGCAGTGGCTCACACCTGTAATCCCAACACTTTGGGAGGCCAAGGCAGGAGGATCATGAGGTCAGGAATTCAAGACCAGCCTGGCTAGTATGGTGAAAGCCGGTCTCTACTAAAAATACAAAAATTAGCCAGGCGTGGTGACATGTGCCTATAGTCCCAGCTACTCGGGAGGCTGAGGCAGGAGAATTGCTTGAACCCAGGAGTCGGAGGTTGCAGTGAGCCAAGATCACACCACTGCACTCCAGCCTGGGAAACAGAGCAAGACTCCGTCTCAAAAATAAAAATAAAAATAGCCGGACATGGTGGTGCACACCTGTAGTCTCAGCTACTTGGGAGGCTGAGGCAGGGGTATAGCTTGAGCCCACAAATTCCAGGTTATAGTGAGCCATTACTGTGACACTGTACTCCAGCCTAGGCAATATAGCAAGACCCTGTCTCTCTAAAAAAAAAAAAAAAAAAAAAAAAAAGGAAAGAAAGACAATATTTGGATATGAACCCCTATCTTTTTTAAGAAGTGGAAGTGCATTTGTTATCTACTCATTCCTTAACAGATACATAGAGAATACTTAGAGGGGCAGACATGCCATCCTTCCCGATTGTTTTTTTGAGACAGAATCTCACTCTGTTGCCCAGGCTGGCATGCAGTGGCGTGATTTCGGCTCACTGCAGCCTCTACCTCCCAGATTCAAACAATTCTCATGCCTCAGCCTCCCGAGTAGCTGGGATTACAGGCATGCCCCACCATGCCCGGCTAATTTTTGTATTTTTAATAGAGACAGGGTTTCGCCATATTGCTCAGGCTGGTCTCGAACTCCTGAGCTCAGGTGATCCACCTGCCTCAGCCTCCCAAAGTGCTGGGATGACAGGCATGAGCCACCACACCCAGCCCGTTCCCCATTTTTATACTTGGGTTAAGCTCACAGACAAAATGATGGGGATAGAATCCAGGGACCAAGCTCCCCAAGGCAGCAAAGGCTATTCAAGTGCCCGCGATCAGCTTTCTTACTAAAACTCACTGGCTAATACACAAGAATGCAAATTGCCAATGTGTTTACCTTACATTTAATGAATGGTTTAGTGTTTTCTCTGAGATTTTACTTATTTGATATTCCATGACAACAGGATGAGCAATCCTTAAAGATCTGCTTCAGGCAGCCCTGGCTGGCTTGCTGAAATCAGTGTAGAGCAGTGAAGGCTTCCATCCTGAGTGACCAGCGTGACAGTGATTTTTTTTTTAAGCTTCCCTCCCATTAGACACACACACACACACCCTGTTGCCTAGAGACTGGACACATTCCTGGTGCTTACTCTTCTTTTCATTCTCCAGAAGCAGGAGCTTTAGAAACTGGGGCCTCCAGGAAATATGCCTGGGGCCGGGGTGAAGGGGGTCCAGGAGTGACATTTCCTCATAGCCAGGCCCGCCCCATCCCCGCTGCCCTCCCTTTCCTCCCGAGGTTTGAAAAGCCCCAGCAGGCTGGAACTGAAAGGCTTCCACAGGGAACAAAACAAGGCCCCCTTTGAAAGCCTGTGTTTACCCCGGGTGCAGCCAGGGGTTGCCATGGCCACGGTCCACCTTGGCGGGCCAGGCCCGCCTGGAGCAGCCTCAGCGCCTGGCCGTCCCACCCCAACTCCTTCCTAGGGGACCCTACGGGCACCCCTCTCCTGGGCCCCCTTGACTGCTGGAAGCATGGATTTTCATCAAGTCCCCCAAGCTGAAAACATAATCCTGGAGAGACTGAAAGAGGATTAAGCCTCCCTCTGGGGCTCCTGAGAGAAAGACCAGGGGACTTGACCAGCCCTGTCCACACCCACCTCCGCTGTTGCTGTCCTGTCTCCTGGGCCAGTGACCCACCCGCTGCTAATGAGAATGACTTATTTATGTCATTCATTATCGCTATGTCCTGGAGCCAAGCAGCATCAGGGGAGGCCAGACCAAGAGCGGGGCAAAGAGGAAAGGGAGGGTCTCTCCTCTCAGCCTCAACCTGAATCTGTCAGGCCCTGTGGGCTGCGGGAAACCACAGAGGCCTTGTGACCCAAGGACAAAAGCGGCTGAGGACATGGCAGGACAGTGTGGACTCCCAGGGCCCCTGAGTGCACAAGCCTGGCCAGGGAAGCTCAGCCCTCCCTGGCTCCACATTCCTCCTTTGGCCCTTCCCCAGGAGAAGCCAGAGGGAGCAGAGGCTCTAAATAATTCAGCCCTCAAATTGCTCTGTGGTCAGAGCTTCTTCATTTATTTTTTAACTCTCCAGGCTCCACAGTTTCGCAATGGAAGCACTCTAATCCCAGCCCTCACAACCAGGTGCCTCTCAAGCCCCCAGCCCAGGATGGCAGGGAAGGAGGCACCCAACTTCTAGGATTCTGCAGACTCATCCCTAAGGTTCAACACATCTTGAGGCCTCAGGGACAGTGGCTGGGATGCAGATGGGCAGCGGGAGGAGAGGAGGCAGTGCTGGCTCCAGGGCTGTTTCCACAGAGCATGGCACTACTGCGCTGGCAGAACTGGATTAATAGAAAGACCTGAGCAACCCGGGTGAGGCTCAGATCCACCTCTGTCAGCAGCTCCACTCTCCTGCGCACTGCTCCTCTAGCCTCCTATCTATCCTTTCTCAGGGCTTCTTCCTGCACCCCCAGCCCATCCCGCCCCCACACAGCCCTCCGTGTTCATTCACACTTTTTTTTTTTTTTGAAACGGTGTCTCGCTATATCACCACGCTGGAGTACAGTGGCGTGATCTCGGCTCACTGCAACCTCCGCCTCCTGGGTTCAAGCGATTCTCCTGCCTCAGCCTCCCAAGTAGCTGGAACTACAGGCACACACCACCACGTCCAGCTAATTTTTGTATTTTTAGTAGAGACAGGGTTTCACCATGTTGGCCAGGATGGTCTCCATCTTTTGACCTCGTGATCTGCCCACCTCGGCCTCCCAAAGTGCTGGGATTACAGGTGTGAGCCACCGCACCCAGCCCTCATTCTTACTCTTAAAGGGCCTGGGCACCCTGCCATGGTTCCCTGGAATCAGCCTGGCCTCAGCTTCTATTAATAATATTAGTTAACATTTGATTGCACATTCATTTCATGTGATCCTCACAGTAACCACACAAAGCAGGTACTATGGATATCCTCATTTCACAAATGAGGAAACTAAAACTCAGGGAGGTTTAGAAATCTGCCGAGAGGCCTGGCGCGGTGGCTCACACCTGTCATCCTAACACTTTGGGAAGCCAAGTTGGGAGGATCACTTGAGCCCAGGGGTTCAAGACCAGCCTGGGAAACATGGTGAAATCTCATCTCTACAAAAAATACAAAAATCAGTGAGATGTGGCAGCATGCACCGGTAGTCCCAGCTACTCAGGAGGCTGAGGCAGGAGGATGCTTGAACGTGGGAGGTCTAGGTTGCAGTAAGCCGAGACTGTGCCACTGCACTCCAGCCTGGGTGACAAAGTGAGACCCTGTCTCAAAAAAAAAAAAAAACAGAAAAAGAAAAAAATCTGCCTAGAGGCTGGGCACAGTGGCTCCTGCCTATAATCTCAACACTTTAGGAGATTGGTAGGATCACCAGCCTGGGCAACATAGCAAGACCCTATCTCTACAAATAATTTTTAAAACTAGTCAGGCATGGTGGTGAGTGCCTGTAGTCCCAGCTACTCAAGGAAGCTGAGGTGGGAAAACCCCTTGAGCCCAGGGGATCCAGGCTGCAGTGAGCTGTGATGGTGCTACTGCACTCCAGCCGGGACGACAGAGAGAGACCTTGTCTCAAGAAAAACTAAAAAATAAATCTAAAATTCTGCCTAGGTAGGAAATAAGCATGAGAAGCCAAAAAATAAAATAAAATAATTGTAATAAAAAATTTGTTATAATCTGCCTAAGTCACACAGAGAGTGAAGAACAAGACTCAAAGCCAGCTGCCTAATCCCAGTCTTCAGGCCTTAACTCCCACGCTATATGGACACAGGCTGCACACACAGGATCCTCAAGCCCAGAGTCACAGGCACACAGCCAGTTGAGACAGTCTGGGGACAAGGATTTTGGTCTAGGGACCAAAGTGCCATATCCGGCCTAACATCCTTTCTCCATTACACAGTTTCAAGTGTAGAAGCATCTGTATTTACACAGGTGATAAATACACGTTTACTCTCTGGTTTATGATGTCATGGCCTAACACCCTATAAACCTAGCTTAACCCCAGCAATGCCCTGTGCTGGCCCCGGCCCTGACCACTCCCTCCCATCCCTGCTCCATGGCCTTCCAACAAACAGCTCGCCTGCCTCCACCAAGACTTTTAAATTCTCCCTCACAGCGTTATAATCCTTCCCATGCCCCTTTAGGGCAGTACAATCTCCATGATTCCTAATGAGAGAGCTGGCACCACCATACCAGAGCACACGTATGCAATACCTGATAGTTCTCAGTGTTCTTACAGACATTACCCAGCCAGCTCAGCAACCCTGAACCAGCTAAACATGGACAACAGCTTGTTATTTTATTTTTTAATTTTATTTATTTATTATTTATTTATTTATTTATTTATTTTTAAGACAGAGTTTTGCTCTTGTTGCACAGGCTGGAGTGCAGTGGCGCTATCTCAGCTCAGCGCAACCTCTGCCTCCCGGGTTCGAGCAATTCTCCTGCCTCAGCCTCCTGAGTAGATGGGATTACAGGCATGTGCCACCACGCCCGGCTAATTTTATATTTTTAGTAGAGATGGGGTTTTTCCATGTTGGTCAGGCTGGTCTCGAACTTCTGACCTCAGGTGATCTGCCTGCCTCAGCCTCCCAAAATGCTGGGATTACAGACACGAGCCACTGTGCCCGGCCTTTTTTTTTTTTTTTTTTTTTTGAGAAGGAGTCTCACTCTGTCACCCAAGCAGGAGTGCAGTGGCATGATCCTGGCTCACTGCAACCTCCACCTTCTGGGTTCAAGCGATTCTCCTGCCTCAGCCTCCGGACTAGCTGGGACTACAGGAGTGTGACCCCACGCCTGGCTAATTTTTGTATTTTAGTAGAGACGGGCTTTCACCTTGTTGGCCAGGCTGATCTTGAACTCCTGACCTCAAGTGATCTGCCCACCTTGGCCCCCCAAAGTGCTGGGATTGCAGGCATGAGCCACCACGCCCGGTCTAGCTTTTTATTTTTTTGAGACGAGATCTCAGTCTGGGTGAAGACTGGAGTGCAGTGGAACAATCCCGGCTCACCGCAGCCTTGAACTCCTGGGCTCAGGTGATCCTCCCACCTCGGCCTCCCAAGTAGCTGGGACTACAGGCACACACCACCACGCCCAGCTAATTTTTCAAATTATGTGTAGAGATGGGGGGGGGGTCTCACTATGTTGCCCAGGCTGGTCTCGAACTCCTGACCTCAAGTGATCCTCCCACCTTGGCCCCCCAGAGTGCTGACATTACAGGCGTGAACCATTTCGCCTGACCTGAACAGCTTTTGGAGATGTCTGGCCAGCTCATATCCCTCCTGTGAGGACCGCCTCTACTCCCATTCACAGGGGAAAGCTCCTACCCCCGGTGCTGCGTGATCATGCCCTCCTGGCCCCAGCTGACTGGCCCAGTGGTAGATAGCTGATCCACACGAGCCCATCAGACTCTCTCCTCAGGAGTTCACATCAAGGTTCAGACACCATTCAGTAACTAAGGGTTACTGGAAAGTGGATGGGTGTATTTGGGAGCTGAGGGGCCATACCACCTGTTGCACATCCCACAGCAGCAGCGGCGTCCTGCAGGTGCACCATGCAGACTCACTGAGAACAGCTGCGTCGGCCACCCCCACCACACCCCCACACACACCCGGCACTTGGGAGACCAGGCACTTCCTCCTTTGAGTCTTCAATTCCCCTATGGCTTCAAATAGCTCGAGCTGGTTTCTGTTACTTGCCTTCAGTAGAGTCTGAACTGAGAGACAAGCTGGCATCACTATCCTCCCTGTACAGATGAGGAAAGAGGCTCTAGAGGTGACTAAATCAACATCATATAGTCAACATGTAATAAAGGAGCCGTTAAAAACCCTGCCATGTGACTCTTCTTCAGTGCCATCCCATGCCTCCTTCCCTGGATTAAAGGAAGTGGCAGGTATTCCATTTCTGTCAGTGTTTAAAAAAAAAAAAAATGGTGGCACAGTAAGCGATTCAGCCAGAGGCACTCCAATGGACTGAAGCTGGAAACAAGAAATTCAAAATCCTCTCCTTTAGATCGGCAAAGACAGCTCTTCTCTCCTCTACATTTGCCAGCCTTCCTTGCAGTGAGGTCGGCCCCATGTGACCAGCTCTGGACAATGTGAATGGAAGTAACAGGTGTCAGTTTCCTCCGTCTCTCTCCTCCCCTCCCGCAGTAACCTTGAAGGCCCTATATTCCAGATGATGTGGCTACAGATTGAGGTGCACTGCCTGACCTACAAGACTTTCCATGAGCAAAAAATAAACCTAGATGGTGTCAAGCCCCTGGGATGTCAGGATTTGATTATTCCTGCAGCATAATCCAGCCTCTCCTGACTAAAGCACAGGAATTTTTCAGCCTGGGCCCTTCAGCAGGATGCTGCATTCATTTGTTTAACATTCATCTGTTTAACAAATATTTCTGGAGCAACAGTGCCAGGTGCTGTCATGGGTATAATCAAGGGCACAGTAGTTTTTTAAAAAATACAATAACTACCCTTAGGAAGCACCCTATCTGGTGACTCATAAGCCCCACTTGGGACTAAAAGAAACAGTTCTACAGGTGCAAAGCAGAACTCCCACGCAGCCCCTGGCTAACCTGAGCCCCAGAGAAGCTAAGCTGCCAGGAGGCAAAGACAGCTTGTCCTAGTGACTCCAGGAGGGTGGCAGCCAAGAGTGAGTTCACACCAGGCTTTCACACCCAAGGCTCTACCAACTCTACTCCTGCCAGCCGTGTGGCTGTAGACAAGTGCTTCCCTTGCTCTGGGCACAGACACACGGGAGAAGGCATCAAGGAGGAGTCATCAAGAGAGCAGGTGGCCGATGGAAAACAGAAGCAGCAAAAGACACCGCTCATCTTCCCCACCCTCCTCTGCAGCAGAAATGTCTCCTCTGGGAATCATCTCCCTGTTTCATTTTAACTGGAAAAGTCCCCCATGACTGAGCTTTTCTCCCCCTATCCCACATAGCAGAGGACTGAGCAGAGAAGTCATTATTCTGTCAGGAACTGGTGTCTGGGTATAGTCTCCTTTCTTTATGCCAAAAGCTAGATAAGAAGTTAGGTAGACAGGGTTGCCATATACAGTTATGCAGGCTATTCACTACAACGCGCCCATCCGAAGGGGCAAATGGAGCTCAAATCCAGCCTACATTCTGCCTACCAAGTTGTGTGACCTAGAGGGAGAGCACCTTCTTCTAATTCACCCAAAGGTGTCTGCTGTATGCCACAGAGGAACTGGAGCCAGGGCTTCTCCATAACAGCAAAGGGAAGTTACTATACTAACCTGTCTACTTTTGTAGATGTTTGACATTTTTCACAGTAAAAGGTTAAAACCAAAACCAAATAAACACCTCACCAAGTGAGTGGGTGTGTTACTTGGCCAGGTTACTTAACCCTCAGCCTCAGTTCCCACATCCAAAAAGACAATAATCGCTGGCTCCTAGGGTCAGTATAAGGACTAAACTAAATTACATAAGTAGCACGTTTGACATGGAGCAAGTCCTCTTACAAATGGGAACTATTAACAGTAGCCACTGCTGATGGCTCGGGCCAGGAAGGAAAACGAGGTGAATGGGGACAGAGGGACATTGTCTAAAAAAGCAAGCCTTTGGGAAATGTGTGTGGAGAAGCCAGAGTCCGAAAATAAGACCACCCTATTCATGTTCCTGAATTGAGCTTGGGGGGCAGGGCTGGTCTGAAGGAGTTCTCATGCAACCCCTTCTTCGGTGGCAGCCTTTATACTTCCCTGGGGACCCCAGACTCGGCTCAGAATCCAAATTAAGGTCAGTGATCCACAGAAAGGCCACAAAGAGTGGCTTAGAAAAGGATGTGCTCCCGGCCTCCCGGCAAACTCAGAGAAGGGCCCAGCAGCTGGCAGGTGGGGCTGGCTGGGCTGGGAGTGCTCACATCTGAAGTCCTGAAAGAGAACAGGACTTTTCCTAAGATGTTCCAGGAGGTCAGCCATTAGCACAGAGAGGACACCTGCCACCTTCATGGGGTGCGAATGGCCCACTCACATCCCTGTAGGTCAAAAACTATTTTTGAATTGTCTAGTTTTTTTCATTTGTTTGTTTGGTTTGATTTGTTTTTTGAGACAGAGTCTTGCTCTGTCGCCCAGGCTGGAGTACAGTGGTGTGCTCTCAGCTCACTGCAACCTCCGCCTCCTGGGTTCAAGTGATTCTCCTGCCTCAGCCTCCCAAGTAGCTGACACTACAAGCATGCACCACCACACCCAGCTAATTTTTGTATTGTTACTAGAGATGGGCTTTCACCATGTTGGCCAGGCTGGTCTTGAACTCCTGACCTCAGGTGATCCACCCGCCTTGGCCTCCCAAAGTGCTGGTATTACAGGCGTGAGCCACCACACCCGGCCAAATTGTCTAGTTTTATGAGATGGATTTTTATGTTAATGTCTTCAACATAATCACTGCTGCCGGGTGCTGTGGCTCACGCCTGTAATCCCAGCACTTTGGGAGGCCGAGGCGGGTGGATCACGAGGTCAGGAGATCGAGATCATCCTGGCTAACACGGTGAAACCCCGTCTCTACTAAAAATAAAAAAAATTAGCCAGGCGTGGTGGCAGGTGCCTGTAGTCCCAGCTACTCGGGAGGCTGAGGCAGGAGAATGGCATGAACCCGGGAGGCGGAGCTTGCAGTGAGCCGAGATCGCGCCACTGCACTCCAGCCTGGGTGACAGAGTGAGACTCTGTCTCAAAACAAAACAAAAACAAAAATGATCACTGCTATATGTGAATTTTACCAGTAGTCTATTTTTAACGACATGCCTCCCTATTCATTTCCCTTCAAGGCCTTAGGTTCCAGAGCCTTACCAGGATGAGAGGGCTGATGGTGACAGTGGCAGTGACTGGAAGCTGGGAGCCCTTCCCAAAGCCCCTGGAGGGAACTCACCACTAGCACGAACCGCCAAGGCCCTGGGTGCCAGCCTAGTGCCCGCCCTAGGAGACTGACATGGAAGGCTTCTGGCTTCAGTCAAATGCCATCTCACTCATTTGCCTCTCCTTTCTTTCTTTTCCAGAATTAAAGCTCATAGGATGATTCATTCTCTTATTAAATCAGCTCATGAGAAAAAGGGAAGTCACCCGAGTTCCCATCCCTCTCTCCACCAAACATAAGCCACGCTGTGGCTCATTCCCCATATGCATTTAATAGAAATGCTACCACAAGGAAGAAATTCCACTAAGAACCCCACCCTTCACCTTTCCTTTCATGTCTCAAGAATTCACCATCCATGGCAGTTTTCTAAGTTTCTAAGGCTGCCAGGGGGAGAGGTGAGTTGGAATTTAAAGATAAGTTCCCACATAAAATGGGATAGGAGGGGAAAGAGTCACATGGCTCTTAAATCCACATACATGCAACCCTCAAAGCAGATAGTAAAAATCCACCCAAAAGAAATCCTTCTCTATCTCTGCCAGATCTCCTCAGCTCTGCCCCACACTTAGAAACAGCTGTTTCCCCAGAACTCCAAAAAAAACTCTCATATATTCCATCCCTCATTCTTTCCAAGACTGTGATCTGTACACTTAATCTACCTCTAGGCTCAGTTTATCCCTCCCTGGGATTGTCAAACAAGAACAGTAACAGTCAAAGAATAAGAATCCTAACGCTACAATGTTATAAAGCACTTTTGTAAATACATCTATGGACTCAGCCTCCTGGCTTTGGAGCTCAGATCCTGCCTCCTCAGCTAACTAGCAGTGTGACCTTACGCAAGTTAACTTAACCTCTCTGTGCCTCGGTCTCCTCCTGCATAAAGTGATGATACTACTGTCTCATCTAGGATTGATTACATAAACTAATATTCCCAAGATGCTTAGAAAGCTTACTGGCATATGCAGTAAGCATGCAATAAATGTTAGTTATTATTCATTTATTTATATATATATATATATATATATTTTTTTTTTTTTTTTTTTTTTTTTTTTTTTTTTTGAGACGGAGCTTCGCTCTTGTTGCCCGGGCTGGAGTGCAATGGTGCGATCTCGGCTCACTGCAACCTCCGCCTCCCAGGTTCAAGCGATTCTCCTGCCTCAGCCTCCTGAGTAGCTGGGATTACAGGCATGCGCCACCACGCCCGGCTAATTTTGTATTTTTAGTAGAGACAGGGTTTCTCCATATTGGTCAGGCTGGTCTCGAACTCCCGACCTCAGGTGATCTGCCCGCCTTGGCCTCCCAAAGTGCTGGGATTACAGGCATGAGCCACCGTGCCCGGCCTATTATTTATTTATTTATTTATTTATTTTGAGACAGACTCTCGCTCTGTCGCCCAGGCTGGAGTACAGTGGCATGATCTCACTGCAACCTCCACCTCCCAGGTTCAAGTGATTCTCCTGCTTCAGCCTCCTGAGTAGCTGGGATCACAGGTGCCCACCACCATGCCAGGCTAATTTTTGTAATTTTAGTAGAGACGGGTTTTCACCATGTTGGCCAGGCTGGTCTCAAACTCCTGACCTCAGGGGATCCACCTGCCTTGGCCTCCCAAAGTGCTGGGATTACAGGCGTGAGCCACTGCGCCTGGTCATTAGCTATTATTAGACTATTACAAGAATCTTGTGCCACAGAGATTATTCTTACCAGCTCTATTTAACATATGTAGTCAATAGCCGTGTGTTGTTGTGGAGTATAATAATAGATTAGCCTCAAGAAAACTATAAATTAACAAACTAAGTGACCTGCTCAGAATGACACAGCCCACACATGGCAGAGCTAAGACTGGAACTCCAGTCATCAACTCCTTTGCACACTCACACATTTCACACTTTAACACACTGTCTCCTTCAGGCATGGAGATTTGAGAATTCCCACGGATCAGCATCAGAAACAGATTTCAATCTCTACAGAGCGACAGTATCTCCAGGAATCTTTCAAGATTCACCAAACAAAATTCATTTCCATTCGTCTTCATATTCCACGAAAACACACCAAAGCTGCCTTAGGGAGAGGGTGTCGCCCCATCAAAGGTGTCAAGGACCATGCAAGGCCAGGGGTCACACTGGCCTCAACAATGTTTCAGACAAAAACGGCTCCCTTGGGAGGCTCCGAGGCTGTCATCGATTTGCGAAAGGTCAGTACAGATCATTTGGGAATGGATTTGTGTAGGCATGGCCTAAGACACATGGACTTCTGCCAAGCCCATATATTTTTTCAAAACATCTGCACTGTCTTCACCCTTGATAAATGGCAGCCAGGCTACAGAAATATTTCCATTACACACAAAAGCCTGCTTTGCCACCACAACTCATTGAAATGGATGTTTCCAACTTGAGAAGAACTCTTCAATGAAAACATCTAAAAACACCCCAATCTTCCAGCAGAGGCAACCAATCTAGCATTCAGGAAACCTTTAAACACTAGTAAATAATATTTGTGGAAACAAATTCTTTGGTAGACATATGCCCCCATGCCCAAAGTCTAACTATATCTAATAAATAGGTTAAGCCCATTTCTTCTAGCTGTATTATGAACATTCATGAGAAGACATCCGCATAAACATTTTCGTAAAGGTTTTCCCATATTTCCAGACTGTGGTGAAATCTCCTTATGGCCATGCTGAAAAGAATTGGAATAAAAAGAATTTAACATTGTAGCCCTGGCTTTACCACTAAGTAGCTGTGTGATTTCACAAAATGAAAATAATAACAATAACAGCAGCAGCTAACATTTAATGAGGACTTACAATATGCAAAACATTGTGCTAGGGGCTTAATAAGTATTTGGTAGTAATTAACAATCATTATGTAATATTTTGGCCGGGCGTGGTGGCTCATACCTATAATCCCAGCACTTTGGGAGGCTGAGGTGGGCGGATCAGTTGAGGTCAGGAGTTCGAGACCAGCCTGGCCAACATGGTGAAACACTGTCTCTACTAAAAATACAAAAATTAGCTGGGCATGGGGTAATGGAGGGCGCCTGTAATCCCAGCTACTCAGGAGGCTGAGACAGGAGAATTACTTGAACCCGGGCGGGTGGAGGCTGTGGGTGACAGAGCAAGACTCCACCTCAAAAATAAAAAAAATTAAAAAACACCAAAAAACCATTTGGTAATATTATTACTCCCACTGTATGGATCAGGAAACTAAGACTCAGAGAGATTGAGTAACTTGCCCCAAGAACACAGCAGCAAGTAGCAGAGGCTGGGATGAAGCACAGGCATTCTGATTCAGTATTCTTAATTACATACCATTGGTCATTTCAAAGCACTTAACGACCCACAACCTCAGATTCCTCCAGGAGCCAACCAAGCAAGCAGTCTTCAGAATCCTTTCCAGCCGTAAAATTCAGTGATTCTCTCTTTTCAAAATAAAATGAATTTATAACTTTGAGAAATAAAATGTAATGATGCTCTAGTACTGCTGAGGGAAGGAAACATCTGTGTATGCCTCACCCAGAACCAGTCAGGGGAGGAAAACTGCTGATTTTCTAGGGTAATGATGCCCTGTGAACCAACCAGACTGGCCTCAAGCCGTCTCAGGAAAAATGACAGCTTGAAGTTCTCAGAGGATCCACCAACAGGCAAAGGTCTGCAAGTTCGCAACTTTCAGTTCTCAAACTTTAATTTGACTTTTTTTTTTTTAAAAGGAAACTCATATGCAAGAAAATGCTGCACCGTAGAGGCTGATCTTAAGAATGCCAGTACAAGATGTATGTTGACTCTGTGGCATGCTCACACTTGCTTTCCTTTCAGGTGTACACCTGCTCAGGGAAAATCCACCCGGCCCAGGCAATCTGTTTTAAGACTTCCCTAGCCCGAGGCTCAGTGGTCCTGTAATTGGGTGGGGGTTTTGTCCTTTGCACATCTGATATCTTCATACGCTCCCTCCTGCTCATCATCACCAGCCCGGTCTCTGGACACACAAACACGCAAGTGCTGCCTTCCCCAACTCCATCTCGGACGCATCTTCTTCCTCTCTCTGCTCAGCACAGGAGTTCCCTGTTCACACACCTTGCCATCGGCTGACACAGCCAGTGGTGAAACTCCCCCAGCTGACCCTCCCTGGAGCTCACTAGCTCTCTCGCAGCTGTGGGTACAGCCTGAAACCGAAACTAATCTCAGACCAGAGCAAAGTGAAATCATTTCAGGAGCCTGATCACCCTACATGACCACAGAGAGGCTTCCCCTTAACAGAGCTCCAAATCCAGCTTGCTGGTCACCACGAGAAAAAAAAAAGCTTTGCAGTGCCCTCCTAACATCAAATACTTTCTTAATGAATAGGGAATCATGGGATTAGAGGAGGAAGCAAAAGTTCTTGCCATCGTGTTTGCTGCTGCTACTTCTCTCTTATTTGCACAAGTCTATTTCAGTTCACCCCGTGAGCTAAAGTTCACCACCCGGTATTATTTTTAAACTCATTGTCCAGCATCCGTTCATATTTGGTTCACTCTTAATCAGATTATCTTCCAAGAGCAAGCTTTGTTCTCTTCTGAGATCCCTGTAACCATCTTGCTCTAATGTGGCTGAGACTGTTATACTACATGTTTTTCGTAAATTTGAAAAATGAAGCGTTTTACTTTTGTGCTCGGGCCAGGCACGGTGGCTCACGCCTGTAATCCCAGTACTTTGGGAGGCTAAGGCGAGTGGATCTCTTGAGCTCAGGAGTTCGAGACCAGCCAGGCCGACATGGTGAAACCCCATCTTTACTAAAAGCACAAAAAAATTAGCTGTTTGTGATGGCGTATGTCTGTAATCCCAGCTTCTCGGGAGGCTGAGACACAAGAATCGTTTGAAACTGGGAGGCAGAGGTTGCAGTGAGCTGAGATCACACCACACTGCACTCCAGCCTGGGTGAAAGAGCAAGACCCTGTCTCATAAATAAATAAATAATAAAAAATAAAAACACTTTTGTGCTTGGAACAATAAAAAAGAAAAAAAGCAAAAGCCATTATGACTGAACATAATGTCAGGCCTTGATGATCCTTCAAAGAAGTATAAATGTTGAGAAGGATCCTAAACTGTGTTTTCTTTTCTTACCCTTGCCCCCAGCATACTTGTGGGCACCTTTCTTTGTGGCTAGGCAGTATTACGAAAAAAAGCCTACTGTCAGCTTAAGCAAAACAGAATAAGGAGGGTTAAGTGCACTGGCCCAACAAGGGTATGGTCAAAGAGAAATTAAGTCTTGGATTATCTGTTATTTACTCATTCATCCAACAAAGTTTACTGAGAGCCTCATATATATGCCTAAAACTCTTCTAGGTGCATCTAGGAGATAACGCACTAGCTCCAACTGAGAGTGCCATTCTCAGAAACACTGTGTGTATGGGGGCTGATGCTTTCTGTATTCCAATACCAAGACAAATGCTCCACTACTTCCAGGTTTCCTGAGCTCTCCTCACAAGGCTTGGACTCCATCCCCGAGAGCTGTAGGTCCCTCCCAGTGAGCACCCCCGGGTGACGCTGACCAGGAACATTGCGGGCCAGGGTCCCAGCTGTTGGGCAGACTCTGTTTGTGCCTTGGCTCACTCATTAATGGATGAGCTGCTCAGTGTTATCGGCATTCTTCAATCACTCCAACAGTCAAAGGAGGGGTTAGGCCAGATTTAAGTAATCTTCTAGCTCAAAAATTCCAGCTCCTTTTATCCTCCGATCACCGAGCTGACATGGACCTCTAGGGGCCTCTACTTCATCTTCCTGTCTCCAGACGAAACCTCTTAAACCACAAAGACAAATGAAACTTGTTCCCATTTCTGAAGACCTTCAGGGGAGGCCATTCCCCTCTGTGCCTATGAGTCACTTTTCTTACATCTCACATCCTATCTGGAATGTCTTCCTTATACCTTACTTGAATCCTCCCTCTGTAGTTTAAATTCATTTGCCTCTGGTTCTAAGTGCAGAGAGACAAGAGTGAATCACTGTGTTCTGAGCAATGACTCTTAAGGGACTTTTATGTCTTCTTCACCATGTTCACTGCAGGCATTACAAGAGGTGGCAGTGTTTCTCAGCTATTAAAAACCACAAAGGCATCAGGAAAGCTGACCACACTGCCCAGTTCCTGCCTCACCCTGGCAAGGGTGCTACAGAATCCAGAAAACCTGACCCTTCTCTGAAACCCACACCGCTACTTAGCTCTACTCAGAGTTCACCAAGGGGGAGAACAATGTGCTCCCATGCCAGATCAAAAGCCCAGGAGGCAGCAGCCACTTTATCTTGTCCTCACTCAGCTCAAGCGGCCCCTCCTCCAGGAAGCCTTCCCTGCCCCAACTCCTCTTCTGGCTGGCAAAGTGCCCCCTTCCTCAGTGCTTTGTCTTATCGCAGCACTTGCCACAGAAACTGAAATTCCAGGCTAACATGTTTGTCTCCCTTACTAGACAGGAGGCATCTTGAAGGCAGGGGCCATGGCTTGATGACCTTTGTGCTCCAGGATGGGCCCCAGCAGAGTATCTGGCACTTGGCCAGTGGTTCTCAGCAGACTCTGTTAAGCTGAACCCTCCAGGCATGTTCCAACGATGCCTGGACATTGCACTGGCAGCCCTTCAAGCAGGACACAAATCCCACAACCCCCACAGCTCCACCCTCCCCCACCACGACCACCCCCGAGCTCAGTAGGGGTGTCTCTGACATACATTTTTTTTTTTTTTTTTTTTTTTTTTGAGGTAGGGTCTGGCTCTGACACCCAGGCTGGAGTGCAGTGGTGCAATTTCAGCTCACTGCAACCTCGGCCTCCCAGGCTCAAGCGATCCTCCCACCTAAGCCTCCTGAGTAGCTGGGACTACAGATACATGCCACCACGCCTAGCTAATTTTTGTAGAGATGAGGTTTCACCATGTTGCCCAGGCTGGTTTAGAACTCTTGAGCTCAAGTGATCTGCCAACCTCAGTCTCTCAAAGTGCTAGGATTACAGGCATGAACTACCACACCCAGCCCTGACAGTTTCTCTAAGGGTGTGGGCCTGCAGCCAGACTTCCTGAATTCAAATCCTGGCTCTGCCACTTTCTAGCCATGTGATCTTGGGCAAGTTATTTAAACTCTTGATGTCTCTTATGTCTCTATTTCTTCACCTGAAAAATTGGTATAATATCTCATAGGTCCTGTGAGGATTCAACAAGCTAATCCATGTGAAGTACTTGGAAAGGGTCCGACCCCTCTGTGAATGCTGCAATGATTATTTCCCAAGCCTATTCCTTCACAGAAACCCTTGGCCCCCACAGCTTCCACTCTTTTCGTTTTTGAGACAGAGTCTCACTCTGTCACCCAGGCTGGAGTGTAGTGGCGCGATCTCGGCTCACTGCAACTTCTGCCTCCTGGGTTCAAGCGATTCTCCTGCCTCAGCTTCCCAAGTAGCTGGGACTACAGGCGCCTGCCGCCAAACCTGGATAATTTTTTTGTACTTTAGTAGAGACGGGGGTTTCACCGTGTTGCCCAGGTTGGTCTTGAACTCCTGAGCTCAGGCAATCTGCCTGCCTCAGCCTGCTAAAGTGCTAGGATTACAGATATGAGCCACCGTGTCCAGCCTCTTTTTTATTTTATTTATTTATTTATTTATTTATTTATTTATTTATTTATTTATTTTGAGACAGAGTCTCGCTCTGTCGCCCAGGCTGGAGTGTAACGCTGTGATCTCGGCTCACTGAAATCTCCGCCTCCTGGGTTCAAGCTATTCTCCTGCCTCAGCCTCCTGGGTAGCTGAGATTACAGGCGCCCACCACCATGCCCGGCTAATTTTTGTATTTTTAGTAGAGACAGGGTTTCACCATGTTGGCCAGGCTGGTCTCGAACTCCTGACCTCAGGTGATCCGCCCGCCTCGGCCTCCCAAAGTGCTGGGATTACAGGCGTGAGCCACTGCACCCTGTGAGCTTGCACTCTTGACTGCCTATTGGGCCTGCCCCATCTCCTCACTAGGTTCCCTTCCTCCAGGGAACTCTGCCCTGTTCCTCTGGACCAATGTTAGTATTAACTTTATGCCATTCAACCCTTCTCACTGGTTATGCCTCCTCACCCCTCCCCCAGCTTACAGGGCAAATTCTCCAAAGAAAAGGAAAAAGAGTTGGTTCCACAGCAGGGCTACAGATGCTGAGTCATTCTGCCCCCAAATATGCTTAGCTGTCACCCATGACATTTCAGTCTCCCCACCCCCGCCTCCACTGTGCGGTCCTCTCTGCTCATCATTCAAGAGCCTCACCCCACCCCCTCCCACTCTTCCAAAATCCACCCTCAGCCTCTACAGTTTTTACCAAAGATTTTCCTTAATAATGAGCCTCAGAATTTGTGTACCGCTGTGCAGAAATGGCAATAATAATAATAGCTTCGATGTAATGAACACTTCCTCTTTGTCTGGCATACACATGAGATCTCTTTTAACTCTTTCTAAATATAGGAAACTCTGGCACTTACAAAGTCTTAGAGTAAGATGGAGAGCTGGGAGTCTACCTGGAGATGCCTAACTTCAGATCTTACACTCTAAACAACTAAGCTATGATGAAAATGTGCACAAAATAACTCAGTTGCTTCCTGGGGGTGGAAGTTAGGCCAGTGGAGTTGGAACTTTTTTTTTTTTTGAGACAGAGTCTCACTTTGTTGTCCAGGCTAGAGTCCAGTGGTGCAATCTCAGCTCACTGCAACCTCCGCCTCCCAAGTTCAAATGATTCTCCTGCCTCAGCCTCCCAAGTAGCTGGGGTTACAGGTACGCACCACCATGCCCAGCTAATTTTTTGTATTTTTAGTAGAGACAGGTTTCACCATGTTGGCCAGGCTGGTCTCGAACTCCTGACCTCAGGTGATCCACCCGCCTCAGCCTCCCAAAGTGCTGGGATTACAGGCAGGAGCCACCACGCCCAGCCTAAACATTTTTATCTTACCAAGAATTCCTCAAAGACCCTTGGTGCTGCCACAATGGAAATGAAATGGTCACATTTATAAGAAGGGAGTTTATGTTTACAAGGACTGTTATCACATTTATCATTTATGACCTGCTTTAAAGATAAGACATTTAGCTGCATCGTCAAGAGTCTGTGATAATGCGCTGACACATCAGAGGTTCTGGGAGCCTGGAAGCCAAGGGGATCAGAGAAACACTGAGTGAGCCAACACAGCTAGCATCCTGAACTCACCAACCCATGGTAGCCAGGGCCACAGCATGACTGAGAAGTCATGGCCACTGGGGAAGGTGAATCCTCAGTCACTGCAACAAGGACCTTTGCATGCCACCAAGACACTTCCAATTCCCAAGTCAAGGACCACTGGACCACAGCGCTTTAGGGTCTCCAATGCCCTTCATTTTATTTTATTTTATTTTATTTTATTTTATTTTATTTATTTATTTATGTATTTTTTTTTGGAGACAAAGTTTTGCTCTTGTCATCCAGGTTGGAGTGCAATGGCACAACTTTGGCTCACTGCAACCTCCACCTCCCAGGTTCAAGCAATTCTCCTGCCTCAGTCTCCTGAGTAGCTGGGATTACAGGCACACGCCACCACGCCCAGCAAATTTTTGTATTTTTAGTAGAGACGGGGTTTCACCATGTTGGCCAGGCTAGTCTTAAACTCCTGACCTCAGGTGATCCACCCCCCTCAGCCTCCCAAAGTGGTGGGATTACAGGCATGAGCCACCGCATCCGGCCTCCAATGCCCTTTATAGCTCTTGCTTCCTGTAAGTGCAAGAGCCAGCGACACAGAAGCACCACCTCCTCCAGCTCACCTTGGATAGTCAGAGGTGACCCCTGTCAGACACCCAGCTTCCTGTGCCCAAGGCTCTAGAATACTCCTGCCTCTGCTGCTTATTACCAGAGCAAATGTAGGAAGCTCTAAAGGAAGAATACCAGTGTGAGTGCTGCCATATGCCAAACACTGTGCTCTCTAGTTAAACAAAGAAAAATCCCCTACAGCCCTCTGTGGGGGACTTGAGCCTAAGGAAGTCTTCTCAGTCCCAAGGTAGAGAAGTCACAAATGGCAGATCGTCCTAAAGCTCTTCCAGATCCCTAGCAAGTGTAGATGCCACAAACACCTATGCAGCAGCCCAGGACCCAGTGAGCCAAGAAACAAAAGGCAGGCCAGGCCTCCTCTGGCCTGAGGCTGCACTGGGGATAGTGACAGCAGCCCTCTGGCCCCCACTTGCCTTCAAGAGTCCAAAGGGATCTAAGGAACCGACAATACCCAGATCATAGCCTTGGACAATTCTGCCCCAAGACCTCCTTAAGAGTCGTCTTTCACACTTAACACTCTCTACTAAAGCACCTCAACCCCATTTCCCCAAGAACAAGCTAGAGCTCTTAAAGGCCTGGATCTCACACCCAGCTGAAACACCAGAATATCCACCTCCACCCAAATCCCTTTATTTACCTCTAATTCAATAGACCAGTGGGCCTAGTCCAGTGCCCAGGGCCTTCCCACCACACAGACAGCAAAATGAGCCCCTGGAAAAGGGCCACCTCATCTGCCCCCATCCTCTAGCTAGCTGTAGGGAGCTGGGATCTGTCCAGACACTCCAGGTCTCCATGGCCACAAGCCCAAAGTTGCACAGGGAGGTCATAAGAAAAGACCTTAGAAGCAGTCTGCTCTTTGAACCCTGGGATTATTCACTGACCAGCCAAAAAGGTGACAACTGTTCTGATGGCCCAGGTCAGACCAGTAACTCTAGGGCAGAGGTCTCAATGGAGGTCCTAGTTCCAAGGGGGTATATTAACCATCTGGTGTTGAATACAAGTGTCTCCCTACACACATGCATTTTGGAAGGAGAGGAGTTAGAGCTTTCACCAGATTCTCAAAGGGGCCCATGACTCCAACCTCTGGCCCTAGTTGGCCTGGCCCAGGAGCTGGGGACACAGCCCTAGTCATATCAACATCCCTGGGCCATCCTCGCTGTCCAGGGTCTCTCTTCTATTCAAGGATGTGCCCAGGTCGGTAGCAGTATCCTGTTTCCCTTGTCCTGGCCCTTCCAGCTGCAGAAAGTGGACAGCGGGTTTCACACCCAGCCCTGCTGCACACGCTCCAGCTTCCTGGAGACCCAAGCCAGGTTTCTCCCAGCAGCACCTCTCCATCCCAGAGATGGCACCATATTCAAATTGAGGTACCAGTGGCACTGTCCCCCAACAACAGAGAGGACCCAGCTTCACACTTGATCCAGCAGGGGCCCAACCACATGGTGAGATGACTTCCTCCATGAGAGAATTCCTGGGGTCCCTCACCTCCTTCAGGCACAGCTGGCTATAAAGAAAAGGGGTGAAAGGCCCATTACATCTCCCTGAGTCCTTTCTCCTGGGCCAGGTGGCTCAGGTGCTGCGGGATCACCCAGGGAAGGCTCATTCCTCTCGCTACAAGACGTTGACTGCGGATCAGGTGGGGAGTACGGTGGATGGTCTTCTTGTATCCTCTATTGTCTCCAGGGCATCTTGTTTCTAAACTCCCAGGGAGTCCCCTCATCTTCTACTCCACTACTCCACCAAAAAAAGGAAAATCTAAACCCTCCCTCCCCTTAAAACACATTCCTTCTCAGGAATTTAATTTCAGTGTACGTTTCTTAGAGCTAAAACTTTTTTTAAGGGGAAAAGAAATGGGCTGGGCAGTGCTGGGTGTAAGGCGACCACGCGACCGAGAAAAGGAAGAGGGAGGAATGAATAAACGCTGACACCAGCCCCCCTTGGAGCTCAGAGCCTGGGGCACAGGAGCCGGCGGGGCGGGGGAGCAGGGGCGGGGACAGCGCATTCCCAACTTTCCCTGGCCGAGCTGACGGGAGATACAGCTCCCAGGGGACCGGGAGGGACCAAAAAAGGCTGAGCCGACCTGTGACATCGGCGGGGGGCAGGAAGCGAAGCTCCCCTCCCCCTGAAAGGCGCTCGGCTCCCAGCAGGCGCCCCCGCCTGCCGTCGCCGCCCAGCCTGCGCCCCCAGGCCCGGGTACTGCGGGGAAGGGCGCCCACACAAAAGGGGGAGCGGCGGGAGAGGGGACTCGGGCGAAGCCGGCTCTGGGAGGCCTCGTCTCCCTTCCCTGCGGCGCTGGCCCGCGCCCCTCGGTCTAATCGCGCTCCCCGCTCCCGGCCCCCCAGATGCCCGCACGCCCCCCGCGCCCGGGGCCGGGGATGAGGTGGGGGCTCGGGAAGGAAGGGCGGGCGGGGACCTGCCGCACGCGGAGCTCCCGGGGAGCCGCGCCGACAGCCCCGGGAATCAAACTCGCGACGGCCCGGCCCTCCCGGCGGCGCCTGGGCAACGGGTCCCGACAAGGTGGGGCCGCTGGGCCGGGGCCGCGGCCGCGGCCGGGATTGCGCGCGGGGCGCCGGCGAGGACCGCGCCCGGGGCCGGGCGGGAGCAGCGGGAGCGCGGGGGTCTTACCGGGCAGCGCCACGCGCGTCCGCTCCGCGCGGGCCGCAGGGGCTGGGCCGCGGGCCGGGCGGGGGAGGGGCTGCAATCCGCAGCGGCGGCGGCGGGGCCAGGCTCGGCGGCGGCGGCGCGGCTGGGGCGCGGGGAGGCGGAGAAAGTGAGGCGAGGCCGGCTTCCTAGCGGCGGGCGGCGAGAAATGCAGCTGTCCCTGCGCGGCTGCCGGCAGGGCCACAAGTGGGGCCGCGCGGGGAGGAGCGGGGCTGCGGGCGGGGCGGGGCGGGGGCCCGGCTGCGGCGCCCCCGGGCCCTTTCCCTATGGCCGACCCCTTTCCAGAGAGGAGGGAAGCGGACCTGGGGGTCCGGAAACCTACATGGTTGCCGGGGGTGGAGAGGGGAGCACCCGGTGAAGGCTGGAAAAATGCCCTCCGTGTACCTCCCTCCCCGGCCGCAGTGACTCCCTAGCTTGCGGGCAGGAGGGCGTGAGCGGGGCGCCTCGACCTCCCGCGCAGAGCGGGGTGCGGGGCATCCTGCCCCTCCCAGCTGCGGAGAGGGTGGGCGGAGGAGACCTGAGACCTCCGAGACTCCGCGGGGAGCTAAGAGCAGGGCTGTCCGACAGGTTCCAGGTCAGTGCCAGGAACCCAGGGTGAGGACGCACAGCTGGGGCTTGGGACACAGGTGTGGAGGAGGGGCAGCTCCCTGGAATTAGGGCCCCGGAAAGGAAACCAAATCAAATGCTGAGGCCACAGGAGATGGTGGGAAGGGGGAACAAATCAAAGCTATCACTCGTCCACACCGACAGATACTACCTGCCATCTCCCATTTTCTCCTCCCCCAACCTCCCCAGCATCCCTGATCACTTCAAGGGCTGCTGAGCCCTGGGAAGATTTTCCACGGAAGAACTTGTTTAATAAATGGGAAACTGACCTTTGCTATACTTTTCCCACGTGCTTTCGTTTCAGACTCCAATTTGGGAGTAGGTAGCCTAGGTCAGGTGGTGACCACCAAGCACCCTGCTACCTAGGGGATCTGAGGAGGGTGAAGAAGGCCAGATGCAAACTAAGCTCTGTCCCCAAACAACTTGCAAAGGGTCTGCACCCTCCTCCTGGAAAAGTCTGCCTTACAGACCCATTTGCCCATCTGGGCCCAGAACCCCAGGAATAGCCCCCTCTCCCCTCCTCTGAGCGCTTGCAATTTGCTAGCCTTGCTGAGACAGATCGACACGCTCAGCCTCAGAGACAGCTGATGGTAAAAACCACAAACCAAAGTGCCCCAGACACCAATGTGTTTCCATCATTTGCATGTCAAGGGCAAGTTTCTTCAGCAAGTTGGGAAACTGGGAGGGGGAGAAACCTCAGAACCACACCCTCCTCGGGGAGGCCCAACATTAGGTTAGCATGTTGAACGGAACTCCAGGACTGGGTTTCCAAACCCCTCTGAGGATCTCCTCTCTCCCCACACTTCACTCCCTGGTGCATTCAATTTCCGGGGGAGGCAGGGTGCTTGAAATCCCAGAAGATGGTCTTCAGGCCCCAGGTTAAAGATTCTTAATCCGGAGGGACAGACCCATGCCTCTATACTGACTCCTGGCTCCTTTCCCAGGTTGTAACTGAGAGCTCAGGATTTGTCCGCCTGGCCAATATAGTCTAGATTATGTTATCAAGTGTATTACCTTACACTTACCCATAGTGCAGTTCATTTGTCACTTTCCTGCTTACTTGCAAGATCCCTCTGCAGTTCATCCCTGTCACCTTGGCATTTCAGGAGCAGAAAAATGCATCTGCAAACTTGGAGATTTCCATTTGCACTCGCCTATGGATTGCTCATAAATTTTTTTTTTTTTTTTGAGACGGAGTTTCACTCTGTCACCCAGGCTGGAGTGCAGTGGCACGATCTCAACTCACTGCAACCTCCGCCTCCCAGGTTCAAGCAATTCTCCTGCCTATGCCTCCTGAGTAGCTGGGGTTACAGGTGGGTGCCACCACGCCCAGCTAGTAAAATTTTTAAATACATTATTATTATAGTCATTAATAAAACCAGTTGCTCTAATGGACACTCTTCCTTTTTTTTTTTTTTTTTTTTTTTTTTGAGACGGAGTCTCGCTCTGTCGCCCAGGCTGGAGTGCAGTGGCGCAATCTCGGCTCACTGCAAGCTCCGCCTCCCGGGTTCACGCCATTCTCCTGCCTCAGCCTCCCGAGTAGCTGGGACTACAGGCGCCCGCCACTGCGCCCGGCTAATTTTTTGTATTTTTAGTAGAGATGGGGTTTCACCGTGGTCTCGATCTCCTGACCTCGTGATCCGCCCACCTCGGCCTCCCAAAGTGCTGGGATTACAGGCGTGAGCCACCGCGCCCGGCCTAGACACTCTTCCTTGAAGCACACTTTTCTTGGGCTTTGCTAACATACTCCTCCTTTTGGGTCTGTCCTTCTGGAAGCTTTTTCTCAGACCCCTTCCCTGCCTCTCACAACTTCCCCACCCCCAGACACCTCCACCCACTCCCACCACTGCCTCTGAGCCCCTAGGGCTCCAGCCCCTCACACCAGCCGCCTACAGAGGGCCACCTGTGAGTCTCCCAGACACCTAAAACTCAAGGAGGCTAAAGGCGACTGAGACCGCTTCCCTACCTAAGCCACGTCCTCCTACTCTCCTGAATCCACCTCTGGCTCAGAGGCTGGAAGCCTCTGTCTCCTGTGCATCTTCCCTGGCACTCCACTGGTTATCAGATCCTGTTCATTTCTCCTTCTCTCCCCGCCTCACTCCTCCACTTCTGCCTGGTTCAGGCCCTATTGTCTCTGCTCTTCCAAAGATGAGATGTCCCTTTTGCTTTCCGGCCCAACCTCCTATGTGCTTCAGGAGACTCTTTTATTTCTTCTTTCTCCTCCCCTCTGCTTCAAAACTACAAACACTTCAGGATACCCCCTTCTAAGGGAACCTGGCCCCAACCCTGCCCTGCCCTCAAGTCATTGCCCTGTTTCTCTCTTCTGCATTCATCAGTAGGCCTCCCCTAAGAAGCAACCAGACCCACTCTCTGCTTCTTCAAGCCCTATTCAATCCTCAACTTCCTACAATCTGACTTTCTTCCCCTTCATCCTAGGGGAAGGTGATTTTTACAGGGAGGCACCGGCATCTTTCTAGGGGAAGATGCCTTTCCAAGGGAGGCACCCTTAGGCTCCTCATTGTTTCAACCCATGGGCCTCCTCCCTATCCCATTCCTTCACTCCATTGGAGCCCTGGATGTTGCTAACGCCTCGAAACCATTCCCACCCTCATGGCTTCCTAGCCTCTGCGTCTTTCTATCCACTCCCTCATTTCTTCAGCTCTGCCTGCCCCAGGGGTTTCTCCAAGGCTGAGTCCTCTAACTTCCTAACCAACCCCTCTTTCCAGATGTTCTCACGGGGGGAATAGAGTGGGGCAGGTACCAACCCCTCATGGCTCCACTTGCAGACTGCTTATATATATATATATATATATATATATATTTTTTTTTTTTTTTTTAAGACAGAGTCTCGCTCTTGTACAGCTTGGAGTGCAGTGGCGCGATCTCGGCTCATGGCAACCTCTGCCTCCCAGGTTCAAGCGATTCTTCCAACTCAGCCTCCTGAGTAGCTAGAACTACAGGTGCACGCCACCATGCCCAGCTAATTTTTTTATTTTTAGTAGAAATGGGGTTTTACCATGTTGGCCAGGCTGGTCTCAAACTCCTGACCTCCGCCCGCCATGGCCTACCAAAGTGCTGGAATTACAGGCATGAGCCACCGCACCCAGCTGTTTTTTTTTTTTTTTTTTTTTTGGTTGTTGTCTGTTTGTTTTGTTTTGTTTTGTTTTTGAGACGTAGTTTCGCTCTTTTTGCCCAGGCTGGAGTGCAATGGCATGATCTTGGCTCACTGCAACCTCCACCTCCCAGATTCAAGCGATTCTCCTGCCTCAGCCTCCCGAGTAGCTGGGATTACAGGCATGCACCACCACGCCCAGCTAATTTTGTATTTTTCGTACAGACGGGGTTTCTCCATGTTGGTCAGGCTGGTCTCAAACTCCCGACCTCAGGTGATCTGCCCACCTCAGCCTCCCAAAGTGCTGGGATTACAGGCGTGTACCACCGTGCCCAGCCAAATTTTATTAATAACATTACCCCCTCTGCACCTAGTGGAGTGTGCTGATGACCTGTCCGAGCACCCCACTCCCTCTCTCAAGCTCCTGACTGGCATGTGTTACTGCCATTGGACAAGCTGTCCCACAGCCACTGCACCTTCAGCGCAGGGAGCCTGGAGCCCATCATCTCCACATCCTTTGCAAGAATTCTCTGTCCTGGATAAGGAGCACCTCCCATTCGCTCAAGCTGCAGATGTTACATGCTGCCTTCCTCCCCTCGCACATTCAACCCCCTCAGTAAACTCAGGGCTTTCTGCTTCTGAATTTCTCTGGAACCTGCCCCCTCTCCTCTGCCCTGGCTCAGGCCCTGCTGCCAGGGCCCTGCCTTTCAATCCATCCTCTTCAGTGCCAGCAGTTACTTTTCTAATGTACAAACGGGTGATGTCTCTGCACTGCTGAACAAGGTGGATGACTTCCCATTGCTTGGAGAACGAAATTTAAACTCCTGAGAGAGGCCCTTCCCAGGCTGCCCTTAACTTCCATTCCAGCTCTTCCTATTTTCTGTCCTCATGCCACCCACCCACTCCCAGGCTAGAACCAGCCAAGAACAGGGCAGTCACCATGGCTCACATCTGTAGTCCCAGCACTTTGGGAGGCCGAGGCGGGTGAATCACTTGAGGCCAGGAGTTCGAGACCAGCCTGGCCAACATGGTAAAACCCTATCTCTACTAAAAATACAAAAATTAGCCAGGCGTGTTGGCAGGCGCCTGTGGTCCCAGCTACTTGGGAGGCTGAGGCAGGAAAATTGCTTGAACCTGGGAGGTGGAGGTTGCAGTGAGCCAAGATCGTGCTTGACTCCAGCCTGGGTGACAGAGCAAGACTCAATCTCAAACAAACAGACAAAACCAGCCAAGAACACTTGCTGTTTCCACAGACTGAATGTGAAGGTGATGGAAGCCTTTTGCTAAGTCTGTGGCTGTATGAAGCTCAGATCGCTGGAGCATATGGCATTATCTACTGTGAGAATGAGGCTGATGGAGAGCCACTGGGCTCAGGCTTGGAAATGGTGAGCTCTGATCGGACCGTGGGGAAAACAGGACATTTGCCTTCTGAAGTTCCCCCAGCCCAGGGCAAATGCCAGGGCATGAATGGTTGATAAGGAGAGCAGACAGTTGCGGCTCTGCAACCAACCACATTGTCCCTGCCACTGTGAGACCCACTCCTCCTCCTAGGACTACCAAAGACAGCTTAAGAAGGCTGGAGGTAGAAAAGCAAGTGGTGTAAACTTCCAAATAATTTGGATAATCCTGACCCTTTCTCCTCTGACCAATTTAATCAAGGAACTCAGAGGAAACTTGCCACCTCGAACTCCTGGGCTCAAGAGATTCTCATGTCTCAGTTTCCTGAGTAGCTGGGGCTACAAGCTTGTACCACCGCACCTGGCTATTTAAAGAAAAAAACTTTTTTGTAAAGGTGAGGTTTTGCCATCTTGCCCAGGCTGGTCTCGAGCTCCTGGGCTCAAGCCATCCTTTCGCCTCAGCCTCCCAAAGTGCTGGGATTACAGGCATAAGCCACTGCACCCAGCCCAGCCTAGGAAACTTTTAAGGAACTGGTAACATCACTTGGGGATTTGAAAGAACACACAGGTGAACCGTGGAAGCAGTCACAATAAATAAATAAATAAATAAATAAATAAATAAATAAATAAATAAGCAAATAACTCCCTTGTGAGATAATAGCTGGATGGATGCCTGTGGGCTTGCCGATTTGATGGCTATCTGAAAGGATTCCTGGGGACTTTCACCCCTTCCCCAGGGTGCCAGCACCAACATCATGTCTGTGAGCCCTTCTTCCCTTGCATAAGGAATTGCTCCCTTGCAGTCCCTGTGTCCATCCCACTAGCCTGTATAGAGAGAGAGTGCGTGCCATTATAGTTGGTCTCTTCATGAACTCCTGGGAGGTAAGGGGTGTTTTCCATCTATCTCAGTGTCTGCACCCCGCGAGATTGAGTAAATATTTGCCAAAGGCCTGAATTGTAACAAGTGAGTGAGACATGCCCTGTTTGCCTTTATAAAAACCACTATCTTCCCCTTGATTGGTAACAGTTTGTGAGGCTCCAGGGATCTTGCCCCCTTGTACAGAGGCTGCCAGCTTGTCCTCTACAAGGCCGTGGGGTGGAGATTAGACCTAGATAAATGGAATCCCCTGTAATAATTAAAATTGTTCTTAAAGAATAGTAAGGCCGGGTGCGGTGGCTCACGCCTGTAATCCCAGCACTTTGGGAGGCACGAGGTCAGTAGTTCAAGACCAGCCAACATGGTGAAACCCTGTCTCTACTAAAAATACAAAAATTAGCTGGGCGTGGTGATGCGCACCTGTAGTCCTAGCTGCTTGGGAGGCTGAGGCAGGAGAATTGCTTGAATCCAGGAGGCAGAGGTTTCAGTGAGCCGAGATCGCGCCACTGCACTCCAGCCTGGGTGACAGAGCGAGACTCTGTCTCCAAAAAAAAAGAAAGAAAAAAGAAAGGAACAGTTAGTGAATGTAAAAAATGTTCATGATACAATGTTGGGGGAAAGGAATGCTACAAAACAAAATGCAATGATCCCATTTATTTTTATTTGGTAAAAATAAAATATTTTTTTGTAAAAATAAAAATATAAACATAAAAGAAAATCTTGAAGAAAATATATCAAAATGTTAGCATCATTAGATGAGGGTTTAAAGATAACTTTTATTTTGTTATCAGTATTTTTCTGGATTTTCTGAATTTCCTACATTATACATACATTGCTTTATTATCGATTATGTATATATGTCTATATTTAGCCTTCAAAATCATTATAATTGGAAGGAGGAAAGTTAAACATAAATGACTTTCCTCCATAATTATTCTTAACTTAAGCTATTTCTTTTTTTTTTTTTTTTAGATGGAGTCTCACTCTGTCACCCAGGCTGGAGTGCAGTGGCACAATCTTGGCTCACTGCAACCTCTGCCTCCTGTTGCCCAGGCTGGCCTCAAATTCCTGGGCTCAAGTGATCCCCCCGCCTCAGCCTCCCAAGTAGCTGGGACTACAGGTGTGCACCAGCATCGCCTTGACTTGTTCCTCATCACTCTAATACTCAATGAATGATGACTGTTTTTCTTATTGTCGTTCTTGCAATTCCAAGAAGGGATACCTGAGATCAATTTGGCCTAGATTCTCAGATCTGGTTCTTCCCAGAAATGAAGCTCCCTAGAGGAGGTTGTGGGGTGGAGCAGGATGAATATTCCTGTGTGGGACTTGGGGAGCAGGTGCTGCAGGTGGAGGAGTCGCATGGCCCTGGTGTCCTGGGGAAGGATCCTCCCTTCTTGGAGGGAGGGAACCTCTGCTGGGCCAGCAAATGGTCAAGGAAGGAGGAGAGAGGAAGCTGGCACTAAATCATTGACCCCTGAACAGGGTTCTGGGCACTAGCTGAAATGTCAAAAATGTTTTACTCTTTGGAGGAAGAGCCTCACTTGGGTTGCACAGCAAAGTAGTGGGTGGAGGACCCTATAGAGGGCTGACTGATGTCTTCAGAGTAGCTTGTTTCTTAAAAAGAGAAAAGAGAAACCTCCTCCTGGAGGCAGGGCTGAGCCTCTGGGGCAAGAGGACCCTGAAGCTATGGCAGGACTGAGTTCCTAGGAGCCAGACCCTCAGCCTCAGGCCTCACACTCCAGTCTATAGAGCCTGCTTCCTTTAGGGTAGGGAAGGTAAAGCCCAGGGCTCAGTTCAGCTCCATTCTACAGTCAGGAAAGTGTCACATTATCGTGGCAGGTTGAGAAGCACAGCAGGAGATGGTAGCATAGAGGGGCACATCTCCCACTGAGGCACAAGAAGGCTGAACTGAGATTTAAGGGAGCAGGAGGATGTAGTCACCCATTTCTTTATGAATTCATGGATTCCTGTCTTCCTTCGATTGTGTATAATTTGTTATTATCATTATCTATTTTGGCTTAGATTGTTTCGGACTTGGCCATGTGCCAACTCCTGGAATTCTGCTGCTGCATCCTCATCTTCTTTGAGCACTTCCTTACTTTCTTGTGCAAAGAGACATTTCAACCATCGTGGTAAAGATTTAATTAGATCATCAATGAATGCTAAATCTAAGATGAAATTTTGTTGAGGAGTAGGATATATAGATGGTTTTCAAATGTCTCCCCACAGACTACTTATTAGTTGCAAGGGCAGGGGAAAGTAATTATGTGATAGAGAAAATGGGTAACACCTTGCCCAGTGATCAAAGTTAACATCATGTATGAAGGACAGAGGGACATTGTGCGTCTCCAGGTGTGATATTCTGAGGACACGTGGCCTATGCAGTATTCCCGCTGAAAATGTAGAACTTCATCTCTCTCTCTCTCTCTTTTTTTTTTTTTTTTTTTTTTGAGACATTCTCACTCTGTCGCCAGGCTGGAGTACAGTGGCATGATCTCAGCTTACTGCAACAACTGCCTCCTAGGTTCAAGTGATTCCCCTGCCTCAGCCTCCTGAGTAGCTGGGACTACAGGCACATGCCACCACACCCAGCTAATTTGTGTAGTTTTAGTAGAGACGGGGTTTCACCATGTTGGCCAGGATAGTCTCAATCTCTTGACCTTGTGATCGGCCCACCTCGGCCTCCCAAAGTGCTGGGATTATAGGCGTGAGCCACCATGCCTGGCCAGAACTTCATCTTAATCATGAGGAAAAGCCAGACAAATACAAAATGGAGAATGTTCCATCAAAAAAAAAATAAGGCGGGGTCTGTATTTTTTTTAATGCCAGTTATGTACATGTTCCAGATTTATGGAGGCTAGAGAGACATGACAACTCAAGAGTGAGCAGTCTAGAAGGATTTGAACTTCTCTTCCTCATCCTACTGGGTAGGTGGTAGTGCCCCTTTTCTTCTTAGGAAGGAAAGAGGAGTTCAGGCCTGTGCCAGGCTTGCAGCTAGAGAAGAATGAACTCTTTGATTATTGGGATGATGAGATTATAAGGGGAAGCTGTACAGATGCCTTCTCTGGATGTAGTGAATATGGGGAATGAAGGAGATGGAATAACCTGACCCTAGACTAGATCTTTTACTGGAGTGGAGAAAATGCTGTAAAAGACATAATTAGGGCCAGGGTCAGTGGCTCACGCCTGTAATCCCAGCACTTTGGGAGGCCGAGGCGGGCGAATTATGAGTTCAAGAGATCCAGACAATCCTGGCTCACAGTGAAACCCCGTCTCTACTAAAAATACAAAAATTAGCTGGGCGTGCTGGCACACACCTGTAATCCCAGCTACTCAGGAGGTTGAGGCAAGAGAGTAGCTTGAACCCAGGAGGCAGAGGTTGCAGTGAGCCGAGGTCGTGCCACTGCAATCCAGCCTGGGTGACAGAGCGAGACCAAAAAAAAAAAAAAAAAAAAAAAAAAGAACATAACTATATCACCTAACAACTGGAATAAGGATGGTAGATTAAATAAAAGTATTATATAAATGTAAGTGTATAAAGTTAATAACTGTGCTGTGGTGTAACAGCGTATCTCTATTTTTAGGAAATACACACAGAAATATTTAGGGGTAAGAGCTATGCTGTATGAAACCCTGGAATGGTTCAGAAAAAAAAAAACAAATTGGATAGAGCCCCATATGGTGATTAAGCAAGGGATAAAATGTTAATAATAGGTGAATTTGGGTAAAGGGTATACAGGTATTTCTTGGGCTATTTTCACTTTTGCAACTTTTTGTAAGTTTGTAATTGTTTCCAAATATATATTGAATGTTCCAGGCTCACTTTGTGTTTTCCCTGCCCAAGCTCTGCAATCGGCTTTTTCTCCAGGAGTCCTAGTGAGCAGGAACTTTAGCCACATTTTAAAAGTAGGTGAATGAGAAGAAGGCTTTCCTAGTATATGGAACAGCATGATTAAAGACAAAGAAATATGAAATACAAGTGTAAATGGTAGAAAGGACTGCCGGCGAAAGTGGGTGAAAGCCTAACCCAGCAAAAGGTCTCGCCGGATAAAACCATGGCCTCGCCAGGCGCGGTGGCTCACGCCTGTAATGCCAGCACTTTGGGAGGCCGAGGCAGGCAGATCACGAGGTCAAGAGATCGAGACCATCCCTACCAACATGGTGAAACCCCGTCCTACTAAAAATGCAAAAATTAGCTGGGTGTGGTGGCGGACGCCTGTAGTCCCAGCTACTCGGGAGGCTGAAGCAGGAGAATCGCTTGAACCCGTGAGGCGGAGGTTGCAGTCAGCCGAGATCACGCCACTGCACTCCAGCCTGGTGACAGAGCAAGACTCCGTCTAAAAAACAAGACAAAACAAACCGTGGCCTCACCTGGGTATGCAAAACGCAGCCCTCACAGTTCCCATAAGCCTGGTCCCATTGACTCGTACAGCTGTGATTTGGATATGCGATACAATAAATGGACAGATTCAGCCATCCCTGAGGGGCCAACACTGCATTTGGGGGCATGTCATCTGCGGAAACCATAGAACTGAATTGTGTCTATTTACATCAAATGAGTACAGCTACTGTGCAGAGTGCGGAAAGTGAAGCAGCATTCGAGGTCCAAAGCTCCAGCAGGAGAGAAGCAATGCTTTCTGTGAATGAGATACAGGCCGCCGCCCGCCCAATCAGAACACGGGAGATATCAGCCAATCCCGGCCCGCCGATGCTCTAGTATCGGGCGGGGCCCACACGCCCAAGAGTTGTTTGTCTGCCTCGGGTCCCCTCCAGCCCTACCGTTGGAGGAAAGAGGCGGAGAGGAGGCCAGGAGGCCGGCACGGTTGATCAGGCCAAATGGTGGCGGGCGCCAAATGCCAGGCCAATGTGGAGCCAGTTTGGGCTCCACATCAGGGTGACTGATCCAGCCATGGCAACACTCACATTTACCTTGTCCCTGCGGGGCTGGTTCCTCTCCCGGATCAGTGAGTCCCTGACGCCTTTGGGAGGGGAGGTGGGAGCTGTGAGGGCTGACTCTGGACTGAGCGGGCTAGACGGATTTGGGCTTCTCTCCCTCATCCCACCTGGCTAGGTGGTGGTGTTCCTTTTCTTCTTAGGAAGGAAAGAGGAGGTCTGGCCTGTGCTGAGCTTGCAGCTAGAGAAGGACGAACGAACTCTTTGATTGTCAGGACGGTGAGATTGCGCGGGAAGCTGTACAGTTGCCTTCTCTGGATATAGTGAATGTGGAGAACGAAGGAGATGGAATGACCTCTCTGAAGCAGGATGCACCATCCCCAGATAGGTACATATCGGATCTCCCAGCCTGGTGACTCTTCCGTGGTCTAATCTGAACACCTCTGGCCTGCCACACCTCTGGCCAGCCTCCAGTTAGCTGGAGATGTGCCATCCGTCTCATTTTCTCATTCCTCGGATGAAGCTCGTTCCCCATGCTGGATGCCAACCCCCAAAATCTGAGGTGAGAAAGCAATGCAGGAAGGCAATTCAGCTCCTTTGCAGGCCTGTCAGAGGATGCAATCGGTGCCTTTGAGCAAAGTGATGCTGCCATGACCCAAACTGGAAATAGGAGGACCAGATAGAGATGGTCTACATTGAATTCGAGGCTCCATCCTCTGTACAAGGCCCTGGGCTAAGCACTTTACATGCTTCAGATTAAAACTTTACTAGGAGCAGGTGCGGTGGCTTATATCTGTAATCCCAGCACTTTGGGAGGCCGAGGTGGGTGGATCACCTGAGGTCAGGAGTTCAAGACCAGGATGATCAACATGGTGAAATCCTGTCTCTACCAAAAATACAAAAATTAGCCGGACATGGTGGCACGTGCCTGTAATTCCAGCTACTCTGGAGGCTGAGGCAGGAGAATCATTTGAACCCAGGAGGCAGAGGTTGCAGTGAGCCAAGATTGCACCATCACACTCCAGCCTGGGCAACAAGAGCAAAACTCCGTCTCAAAACAAAACAAAACGAAACTTTACCAGGTTGGATTTATTGTCATGCTTATTTTACAGCTTAGGAAACAGAGGGCAGAGAGGCTACATATCTTGCTGAAGGTTACATAGCTTCAAGTGGCACAGCTTGGATTTGTACCCAGGCCTCTCAGATTCCAAGTCTCTGCTCTTGATCATAACCCTAAACTACAGCACCTCCCAGCTGTTCCTTATGCCAAATAGCCCTCTGCTCTGGATCCCCTGCGGGCCCTCCTCACTTACCTTGGTGCTTACTCCTGTTTCTGGCCTTGGTACTTGGTTCCTTGTCGTGTTTCAGGTCTCCTGGACATTGGGATTCATCAATACAGGGCAAAATCAGCAATAATCACAGGCTGCCATGAACCCACTAATTTGGAATCAAAGATTTAGGAATGTAGCAAAACTTTTGGAAGCTATGGTCCAATTTGGAAACTAGCCTCCCTTCTGGGGGTGCTAAACTGCCTCCAACTTTATTCTGATATCTCCCACCTATTCCTGTTATACCAAGGAAGAATAAACTAACTGCCTGATGTTAGTTCAGGCAGGGGAAGGTTTCAGAGGAAGCAACATTTAAATTACACTTTCTGCCTGTCTAGGGGTTCACAGTGGAGAAAGAATGTTGGAGGGCTGGTTATGGGGAGGGCATTCTAGGCCTAGAAAACAGCGGCAGCAGTGACTCTGTCTCCTTTCTCTCTCTCTTTGCACAGATTCCCCCCTCCCCATTCTTCTCCCTCAGAGGTGCCTGATAGCCACAGAGTCTCTGGTGTTGACAAAGTGACAGAACTTCCCTTACGTTGACAGGGCCACCCTGGAATCAGGACCTACTCTTTTGGGACAGAGCTCTGGGATTTCAGGAAAGGGTGGGACCCCACTTCTTCCAGCAAGAAGTGGTTCACAGGTCCCCACTCCTAATTACTTGAATCTTGCCTGTTTCTTCAGCTACTGATTTTTCTCCTTTTTTTTTTTTCTTTTAAGACGGAGTCTCACTCTGTTGCCCAGGCTGGAGTACAATGGTGCGATTTTGGCTCACCACAACCTCTGCCTCCCAGGTTCAAGTGATTCTCCTGCCTCAGCCTCCCGAGTAGCTGGGATTACAGGCATGCGCCACCATGCCCAGCTAATTTTTGTATTTTTAGTAGAGATGGGGTTTCACTATGTTGGCCAGGCTGGTCTCGAACTCCTGACCTCGTGATCCGCCTGCCTTGGGCTCCCAAATTGCTGGGATTACAGGCGTGAGCCATCGCACCCAGCCTTTTCTCCTTTATCTGATGAAGAAAAGCACGTCTTCTTTCCTGCCTGTTGGCTGAAACAAATCATCACAGCTGGCTCGGACTAGCAGCCTGTCTCCAAGTTCCCTAAGTAATCATGTCTAGCCCAGGGCAGGTGCATGGAGAGGGTGGTCAGGGTGGGAGTGATGTCACAGGTAGCACAAGAACATTTCCTCCAAAATGTCTCTTTTCCCTTCCTTAGCCTCTTCCTAACCTCCAAGACTCCCCTTTTTCTTCCTCCATATACATGCAAGTCTGATTTCTCTCTAGCTCTTTTCCTGCCACTAACAAAGATAAGAATTCCTTGGCTCATGGGCAAGGGCCTTGGGGATCCAAGCTCCTTCAAAACAGATCTGTCTGGCTGACTCTGTAGGGATAATAAGCCTCTGGCAGTCCCCAGTTGTCCCTAAGATTGGCAAAGACCTGGCTTCCCATCCCAGTCTTTGAGGATGGCTCTCTTCTCCATGGGCAGCCTCTAGAATTGGTGCATCTGTCCCAGCCTAGCCTGAGCACTGACTGCCAGAGAGAGCTGCTGGACCAGTCATTGGAAGGGCATATTGCTCCCTTTCATTCCCCTTGATCTCCTCATCCTCTCAGCTGTCATGCCAAAAGAATAGCTCACTGGCAGAACAGAATATTTTCCTCAAATATCCTTTAGTTTCTGACACAGCCAGATGCAGGTGGACCTCACTTTAAGGAAACTCCATTAATGAGAGTTCTTCCTACATGGTTAGCAGTTACATATATTACAAAGGAGTCGTGATTTTAAGTTCTTATTTTATGTTTTATGTAATCTTGAAAGAGATATTTAGGGGTTGGGAGGGAGGTGGGATGTCAATTTAAGATAATTAGAGATGAAGAGGACTTCTAAAATTATGATGCAAGTCAGTAGTGATAGAGAATCTTGTTTTGTTTTGTTTTGTTTTGTTTTGTTTGAGACGGAGTCTGGCTCTGTCGCCCAGGTGACAGACAGAGGCTGAGACATAAGGATTGCTTGAACCTGGGAGGCAGAGGTTGCAGTGAGCTGAGATTGTGCCACTGCACTCCAGCCTAGGCGACAGAGCAAGACGCTGTCTTAAACAAATGGGTCGGGCGCGGTGCCTCACGCCTGTAATCCCAGCACTTTGGGAGGCCGAGGCGGGTGGATCACGAGGTCAGGAGATCGAGATCATCCTGGCTAACACGGTGAAAACCCCGTCTCTACTAAAAATACAAAAAATTAGCCGGGCGTGGTGGCGGGCGCCTGTAGTCCCAGCTACTCGGGAGGCTGAGGCAGGAGAATGGCGTGAACCCGGGAGGTGGAGCTTGCAGTGAGCCGAGATGGCGCCACTGCACTCCAGCCTGGGGGACAGAGCGAGACTCCGTCTCAAAAAAAAAAAAAAACAAATGAACAAAAAACCACCCTGATAGTTTCTGTTGTTGTTGTTTGTTTTTGAGATGGTGTTTCACTCTTGTTGCCCGGGCTGTAGTGCAATGGCGCGATCTCGGCTCACTGCAAGCTCCGCCTCCCGGGTTCACACCATTCTCCTGCCTCAGCCTCCCGAGTAGCTGGGACTACAGGCGCCCACCACCACGCCCGGCTAATTTTTCTATTTTTAGTAGAGATGGGGTTTCACCGTGTTAGCCAGGATGGTCTCGATCTCCTGACCTTGTGATCCTCCCGCCTCAGCCTTCCAAAGTGCTGGGATTACAGGCGTGAGCCACCGCGCCCGACCCGGTAGAGAATCTTAAGTATAAAACTTCCTTCTCTTATCATGTCATGATAAAAAGTATAAGGGCGGGGCTGGGCATGGTGGCTCACGCCTGTAATCCCAACACTTTGGGAGGCCGAGGCGGGTGGATCACCTGAGGTCGGGAGTTCGAGACCAGCCTGACCAACATGGAGAAACCCCGTCTCTACTAAAAATACAAAATTAGCTGGGCATGGTGGCGCATGCCTGTAATCCCAGCTACTTGGGAGCCTGACGCGGGAGAATCACTTGAACTCAGGAGGCGGAGGTTCTGGTGAGACGAGATGGCGCCATTGCACTACAGCCTGGGCAACAAGAGTGAAACACCATATCAAAAACAAACAAACAACAACAACAACAACAAAAACTAACAGCGGTTTTTTGTTCATTTGTTTTAAGACAGCGTCTTGCTCTGTCGCCTAGGCTGGAGTGCAGTGGCACAATCTCAGCTCACTGCAACCTCTGCCTCCCAGGTTCAAGCAATCCTTATGTCTCAGCCTCCTGAGTAGCTGGGACTACAGGCTTGCACCACCACGCCTTGCTAATTTTTGTATTTTTAGTAGACACGGGGTTTTGCCATGTTGGCCAGGCTGGTCTTGAACTCCTGGCCTCAAGCGATCCAGGGCGGTTTTTGTAAAGTGATGTGTACTTGACCTTCATGGTCCAGGGCCAAGATCTGGGTTAAGTGCCAATCTTGGGAAGAGGAAGGCTAACTAGCCAACCCCTAATGGGTAGGTCTAAGGAGAGGGCTACCTCATGCAAAGATCCAAAGGAAAGCCTGCGACCCTTCATTCCTTTATTCGGTACTACATGGGCCTTAGATTGCTCAAAGGTGGGCAGCCAAGAGAAGCTGGAATCTGGACTAACACACAAACTCAGTCAGTATTCTGCCCTGGATCATTACACACTAACCTGCCAGCCCCCTAATTTTTGTTGGTTTTTTTTGAGGCAGAGTCTTGCTGACACCCAGGCTGGAGTGCAGTGGCGCGATCTCGGCTGACTGCAACCTCCGCCTCCCGGGTTCACGCCATTCTCCTGCCTCAGCCTCCTGAGTAGCTGTGACTACAGGCTCCCGTCACTAAGCCAGGCTAATTTTTTGTATTTTTAGTAAGAGACAGGGTTTCACCGTGTTAGCCAGGAGGATCTCGGATCTCCTGACCTTGTGATCTGCTCGCCTTGGTCTCCCAAAGTGCTGGGATTACAGGCGTGACCCACCGTGCCCGGCCTAGCCCCCTATTTTTACAAGGGAGATTTTCCAGTAATCTGCCAATGTCAGGCCAGCTGTGGGGGAGATTTACAGACCCAAACCAGGGACAAAAGACATTCTTTCAGGATACAGGACTCTTTAAGGAGGAATTGGAAAAAGTGCAAGACTGATGGCCAGACCTATTAGGGAGGAAAAATTGATTACTGTCCCATGAACAGATTGGACTTTTAGGTCCAATGATCCTTGAGGATACTGAAGTGAAAACCTCCACTATCTCCTCTACATCCTAAACCCAGGTCTATTCAGAGGACCAAACTACAGGGCCCTTTGAGAAGAGTGGAGACACCTGAACAGCCGGGACTGGAATGATTAACTAGCAACTCAGTGAAATAACACTTCCCTTGTTCCCAGGACAAACACAGCACGAAGAACACTTTCCTCCAGCTGTGTTCACTGAGTCACTAAAGGCCTAAGACAATTATCACAGGAAGTTTGGAAAGCCTCAATTCTATATAAAACAGATGTAGGTATCCAAAACTTTTTCATTGAATGAAGTGTCACATTCATCCTGATTTGCTGTTTGGTGATACCATCACTCGTCCTATCTCCCTTAACAGCCTCCTTGGAGGCAGCAACCATGTCTTAATCAACTTTTCATGCCCCTTAGTGCCTAATAGTGCGTGGCACATTGTTGGTCCTCAGTGGGCATCTAATAAATCTAGTTGAACACAAATGGGCAAGGGACCCAGCTTAAAGCCCCTTTCAACTAAGGAAATTGGGTCCTAGAGCATGAGAAGAAATGTTTTAAACCCATCTTCTCTTTTGGGTAGGACAGGGACCTAAACCTGTGGTCACTGCCTCCATCCTAGCTTCCTGGGCCTTACCTGAGCTGCTTGGGAGGGTGCACCTACCAAGGGCAGTCAGTCTGGTGCCCTTCCACCCTCCAACCAGCCTGATACTGGTCCCTCCCTCTCTCTCCAACCCAATACTGAGATGTGCACACCTGAAAAGAAAGTACTTGAAAAATTCCTCTATTATCAGAGCAAACTGATGAAGCTTCTGAGGTATTAAACAATCCATCATAACATTTGTGACCGGTTAACTTTAATTTTCAAAATAAATCTGCAGTATTTTGCATGTTAGTAATACAGTGCTGGTATTGACAGGTAAAATCATCATCTGCTTACATAGAAACCTTCATTTAGGAGCACACCGTAGGAGGGGAACGGATACACAATAAAAAGCAAACGCAGGCCAAGCAGCGAGCCCTAGAGCATAACAGGCTGGATGTCAGATTTAAGGATTATCTAATACAACTGTTTAGCTGCCAATCTGATAAAGGGGAAGCTCTCAACCAGGTTACAACCAGAAGGGAAAAACGTACTCTGCCTTTTCGTAGAGCAGTGGCCGTCGTGCCTTCAACACCTGGTTGAATCAGTTCATCAACATCGAAACTCAATTCCAGTTCCAAGACACGAGAATTTCATCACGCAACCTATTCGGTACCCCTTTTCAGTGGCCCACCCAAAACCCCCTCCTGCCATCGACTCTCTCCCGCCCAAA
The DNA here is from genome assembly GCF_029281585.2 of Gorilla gorilla gorilla. Lineage (NCBI taxonomy): Eukaryota > Metazoa > Chordata > Mammalia > Primates > Hominidae > Gorilla > Gorilla gorilla. Next base: position 34,081,427 of record NC_073228.2, on the reverse strand, counting down.
AGAAGACATGACGTGGCTTTATTATTGCAGACAAGCTTCTTAAGTGAATAAAGAATGCATACAAAATAGTATTTTAACTGAAGTCATACAATGAAGTCTCACTCCTGTTTATTATACAATGAATTGATAAAACAATTATTTCTAGTATATATCTTTTTTTTTTAGAACTAATACTTTCAGGGTTCTGACAACCACATTCTAGCTTAGGGGTAGGGCCCACACCTGCCCCCACTGAGGACTGCTCCTTGGACCACTGTGGAGGAAGCCTGGGCTGTCTGAATCGTGAATTATGACTGCCAGCCCACCAGAGATAACAGATCCCAGCAGGCAGAGCCAGAACCCAGTTTTGGGTCTGCATGCCAGGAAATGTGAACTTCCTCCAAATGTGGCCACTGTGCCTCCCAATCCAGGCCTCAGCAAGGTCATTCTTGGGCTTTCCCTACACGAGTCCTTCCAGTAGTCCACACATAATGCTCTACATATTAAAAACAAACCATTTTTGTACTGTGGATAAGAACAGTTGTAACAAAGTCATAGCTACATATTTTTCTCTACATTTTGTTTATTGAGACAAACTAAAAGGCACAAACATAGGGCATGTTTACATGGACATTATAACAAACATATACATTAAAAGTGTAGGAATGTGTTTCCTTCCTGCTAAACAGAAAGTTCCTAAGCTTTTATATATACAAAAGTTGTACAATTTAATGTCCTAAAGTACAAAAGATCATTTATAAAATTATTTTACACTAAGTACTATTTATTTTATTTTTTTACTATGTAGTTCAACCCCCTAGAACTGTTTTGTATAATGACACACAGATACCTGTCCCTGATGTAGGAAGTCTGTCTCAGATGCAAGGTATTTTGATGCTTGAACTGACACAGTAGGGTATAAACGGAAATCATCCAGTTTGATAGTCAGTCCTGCAAACATTCTGCAAGATTAACACAATTAATTTCCATTTCTCTTAACTGCAATGATTAAAAAATGAAAAAAACCAAAAACATATTGCAACTTAAAAAATCACAGCGTCTTGGTTTTTTTTTTTAACGCAATGCTTTAAAAACAATGCGTGGCATGATGGTGTAAAGAGTATCTGTTTCCCTAGCTTTTGGTTTCTACTTTATGTACAGAGATAAAATATCTTGCTAAGAAATAAAAAGCACATGTCTCAACGTGCATAATCATTGCTGGGTTTCTACAGGGAATGCAGACAGCTGTCTCCCTGAAACCACCACAAAGCTGATACAAGTGTTTTCTCAAAGAAAAAAAAAAGTGATGTCCATATTTACAAAGTTGAACAAATCTGCTCAATACTTAAGAAACGGAAGGAGAAATTTAAAAAAAGATACACTCTGCATGTTCTGAAGGGGCATACACTACCTAGTTAGTGGTTAGAATAAAAACTGTATACAATTTAATATAAGACATAAACTCTAGTGAGCAACTAACACATCTGTCCCTGTTGTAATATCAACAGACTCTGATTGGGAGAGAGAGGGGCATATCACATCCCAGTGCCTCCAGCGTCTTCCAATTTAAAGCAATATATTTGAACTGTTCCAAAGTACTCCTTGGCTCCTAAATAGGAATCCCACTGGACTCTGTTTATTAGGAGCCTGCCTGTCCACACACTTGACTTCTCCTCTGTCAGTTGAGGCTTTTCTTAGCAAAACACAATTTGTAGATTTTTTTTAAAATTTTTTTTTTTTTAAAAAGTCAACTACAATGCTATATTCCATCGGGATTAATATGCTGAGCAATATTTACATCTCCAAATATCAGGTCACAATCCCTATTATACGTTGAAGTTAGAATGATAAATTATCATATGCTTTGCATATCAGAGCTGGTATCACCTTTCCCATAGGGAATGCTGCCTGAAATTAACATATTCCCAAAGGTAAAATGCATATTCTCTGAAATGCATTTTATTATGACAATGCATGTATTTACTCATAAAAACAATAAACACAGACAATTCTACACTAGCTCTCAATCTGTGGATTTAAAATTTCAGGTTAAAATCAGCCATCCACCTTGTATAGGGAGAAGAGTTCTGCTAGTGTTTACAATAAAGTGATTCCTTGGGATTAGAAATAGTAATGCTGTTTTTTTATTTTGAAGTGGGTTCTACTTATGATTGGTTTTAATTCTGGCATTTCATCTTGCCAACTACTATCCTGTTTAAGCAATGTTGTCAGCTAAAAGGAATTTCTGATTAAACTAAAGTGGTCCAGTGATAAGTTACATACACACCCTACTTTGAATAATCCCAGCCAAATTGGAGAAAAATGCTACCACACTCTTATTAACTAATGTAATAAAATCTCCCAATTTCATGGTTTACTTTTTGCTTTAATCAACTAAAAGTTAAGTTGCTGGTAAATATTTACTTTTACCCATATTTTGATTTTATAATACTGTTTACCAAGGCGGTGATGTAGGCAAAGCTTGGGGCAAGAAAGGCATGCTCTCTACAGGTCTCATTGCTATATTGAGAGGGGCGGCTAATGTCATAGGTGTGGGTAGATTCATTGGAGATGTGATGGTGACAGGGTGTGCTATATTCACTGGGGCAGTGACGGGGGTGGGGAGGTTGACTGGGGTAGTGAGTGTTAAAGGAGAGGTCATGGATAATGGACTGGTTATAGTTACAGGATGCCCTATGTTCATTGGGCTGGTTATGTTAACTGCACTTGAAACATTTACTGGACTTCTCATGCTCATTGCAGCTGCCACTGTGACTGGGTTTGACATAGTCCCAGACGACACAGAGGATGTTATACTGAATGGAGTAGTGAGAGTCACAGGTGTCGTAGCAGCCGTGGAGGTTTGGCACAGGTTAGCAGCTTCTAAAATAAGAAGAAAAAGGGTCTTTAGATTCTCAAAACAGTGAGCAAAATTCACAAAGTTTCTGAATCAATTTCTTTTCATTAAAAATGTCAAACATTTAATAAATCAAATTCCAGTTTTCTATCAAGCAGTCAACAGAACAGAGGATCTTTCTGAGCACAAGCCTGGGGGCCAGGGATCCCAGTGTATGAATCACCTACTGATGCTATACCTCCTGCAAGGACTTAAGCAACTTGTTTAGCCTTGCACTTTAGGTTTCAAGTTCAGATTTACTTACCTACCTCACAGTGATGCTGAGAGGATCAGTTAACTTCTGCAATGCAGGGCTAAGTGTTCTCACTACTACTTCATGCAGTTCCTCTGAGTTCTAAAAACTTTCTTGGGAAGAGCCAACCTCCAGCAGGCCAGGCTAAAGAGCTTGTTTACACAGAGCTGGGCCAATGGTTACACAATAACAGATAATCAGAAAAATCTTCTCGTAAGGCACACTGTAACTAGCAGAGAGAGGTGTGCATACTCAATAAGTATGTTAAAGCCTGAGACATGAAGCCACATTCTGTGAAGGTTTTAAAAATGCATAATTGGGGAATGATAAACAAGCTATTTTAGTATCATCTGTTTGTTTCAGTTTTAGAAATATGTTTCAGTTAAATAATCTTATTCTTTCTGGTTATGTTTCTTAACTACATTAGGAAAGAAAAAAATACTCCTCAATAAGTTCATGTTCTCCTCACTCCCATTTCTTCTTGTTTCTGATGTTGACACAATCACCTATTTTATGCCTAGTATCTTTAACTCTACATATTACACATACCACCAAGCATACCAAAGAGAACTAGCTAGGCAAGGAGACCCTGCAGTGAGTTAGAGGACCCTGGTCCTTCTTATCCAACAAAACCTGGACACTTTTTTTTCTGAGACAGGGTCTCCTTCTGTTGCTCAGGCTGGAGTGCAGTAGCATGATCACAGCTTACTGCAGCCTCAAACCCTCAAGGCTCAAGCAATCCTCCCACTTTAGTCTACCAAGTAGCTGAGACTACAGGTGCATGCCATCATGCCCAGCTAATTTTTGTGTTTTTTGTAGAGACTGGGTTTCACCACGTTGCCCAGGCTGGTCTCCTCCTAGGCTCAAGCGATCTGTCCACCTCAGCCTCCCAAAGTGCTGGGATTAAGGTGTGAGCCAGGTCTAGACACTTCTTAAAAAATACTTCCCCTCAAGGTGACACCCCCAACCCACCCCTCAACAAAATTCAGCACCAGAAAACAGCAGTAAAATGATGGGTAGGCTAGCTGTGACTTGGCTATCAAAATGGAGAAATATACTTGAACTAAAGATAGAGATCTGTATATGATCCACAAAGGTCTTATCACCACAGGGGGACCCTTGAGTCAAGCAGCCCTTACTTGATCAATACAATGTAACTTTGGCATACACCATTCTCCCTATCAGGGATTCCCAAACCTGGCTGATTATCAAAATCAACTATCTAGAGGACTTCAAAACAAACAAACAAACAAACAAACAAACAAAAACAAAAACAAAGGACTCCAGGAGAATCAATAGTGAAATTTAGATGGAACTTGGGAAATGTGTATTTTTAAAAAGCTTCCCAGACAATATGATTGTCAATCAGGTTTGAAAACTTATGTTACCTTATTTAGGCCTAATATTTAAAGGACGTTATAGATTCAAGTTTAGATTTTCAGGTCAGGAGTCTCCTCTCCTCTAAAATGTGACATTTACTAATATGAATACAGAGATTTCTAAGATCAGTGGTCTTTTCGAGAGAGATTCACGCTACGAATGGGAATACAATAACATTTTGTTTCATGGAAGTCAGAAGATGAGCTAAACAATCAAGTCTTATCGTGCAAGCAAACTGAAATACAATACCAAATAGAGGAGTACACCGAGAGAGAACGAGAGAGAAAACCAATTCACTTTAAGGTGCTGGGAGTATTGCTGAGGATATTCTCCACCTGCTTTCACCAAAGAATTTTTACTCTCTTATCTGCTGACCCCCTTACCTCCTCCTCCGTGTTTTCTTTTTAATCTAACAGTGTCCTTTTACTATGACTTAAACATTTTTACTCCTCCTCTAAGTAAAATACCCTTCATAATATACTTTCAACCCACTATACAATTATCACAGCACTACACTTTTTCCTCCCCATTGCCAGTCCCCTCTCCCCATTCTAACACAAAAGTGCATTTGTTTTGTTTTTTTTTTGAGATGGGGGTCCCAATCTGTTGTCCAGGCTGGAGTGCAGTGACGCAATTGTAGCTCACTGCAGCCTCAAACTCCTGGGTTCAAGTGACCCTCCCACCTTAGCTTCCTGAGTAGCGGGGACTACAGACACGCACTGTCACGTCCGGCTAATTTTTTTTTTTTTTTTTTGAGTTTTTGTAGAGATGGGGTCTTGCCATCTTGCCCAGGCTGGTCTCAAACTCCTGGCCTCAAGTGATCCTCCCACCTTGGCCTCCTGAAGTGCTGGAATTATAGGTGTGAGCCATCACACCTGGCCAAAACATTTTATTAAAATAATGACAAATCTTCAGATGGAAGCTAGGAACAAGCAGCACCTGAGGAATGATGAAAAGCCTATACGGACTGCTGCATTCTTTTCTTCCAATGCCAGCAAATGTATGAAAAAGAATGCCGACAGGGCCCAGTAGCTCACGCCTATAATCCCAGTACTTTGGGAGGGTGAGGCGGCAGTTCACCTGAGGTCGGGAATTCGAGACCAGCCTGACCAACATGGAGAAACCCTGTCTCTACTAAAAATACAAAATTAGCTGGGCGTGGTGGCACATGCCTGTAATCCCAGCTACTCAAGAGGCTGAGGCAGGAGAATCGCTTGAACCTGGGAGGCAGAGGTTGTGGTGAGACAAGATCATGCCATTGCACTCCAGCCTGGGCAACAAGAGCAAAACTCCATCTCAAAAAAAGAAAAAAAAAAAAAAGAATGCTATTCCTTTTATTTTTATCCAAGTATAGGAGGTTTAGAGATCACTCTGGCCAGGTGTGGTGGCTCATGCCTGTAATCCCAGAACTTTGGGAGTCTGAGGCGGGTGGATCACTTGAGATCAGGAGTTCAAGACTAGCCTGGCCAACATGGCAAAACCCTGTCTCTAGTAAAAATACAAAAATTAGTCGGGTGTGGTGGCACACACCTGTCGTCCTGGCTACTCAGGAGGCTGAGGCACAAGAATCACTTGAACCCAGGAGGCGGAGGCTGCAGTGAGCCGAGATCACGCCACTGCACTCAAGCCTGGGCAACAGAGCGAGAGACTCTGCCTAAAAAAGAAAAAAAAAAAACAAAAAAAAAAACCCAGAAGGGATCACTCTGAGGAAGGGAAGAGCCACACTACATGAAAGCAAAAGATGGAAGAAACTACACAGAAAAGGAATTACATACAGAGGAGCCCACAGATAGAGGATTCCTTAACATTTAACATAGTAAGACATTGTAGAGGTGGAGGAGGAAGAAGGAATTTACAAATCTGTCCTTTGGCTCATGATACATTGACAAAATGATTCATTTGAAATGGCTGCACAGTAGTCCAGAAGCCAAAGCTGTACTAGTAAGTTGAAAAGTACGTTGAAAACTGATACTCCAACTGATTCGTTAGAAAATATACACATGAGAGAAAAGCAAACCATTTAAAATTTTTTAAACAATTACAGTAAAGTCCTCAGCAGCAGAAGACTAGATATGTTAAGGCCAGCCAGTGATAGACTGAAGGAGATTAAGGGTGTGACCAAGAGAAAAGACATCAACACTACAGAATCTGAAACATGTAATAAATAATACAGTGAAAAAGAACACTACAGAGCAAAAATAGCACAGTTGTAAGAAAATGAACTTATGTACACACAAGGATATCCACCTCTAAAAGTGGGAATATTTTAGAAAGGAAAAAAAAAGCCCATAATGCATGGAGGTTGACATCAAATTGAATATAAAAATGCAACTCTGAGCATAGCAAAGGACCAAATTTGGATCCAGATTTGTAGCAAAAAGTACATCAAAAGAAAGAACATGATAGGAAGTACTGAGAACTTTTAATTCCTAGTAATAACGTATCTGGACACTTTATTGCCAATAACTATACTTTACCAGATATTTCCCAGCATGCACTATTTCCATGTTTCCATTAAGCTAGATTTCCTAAAACTGTGGCTTCTCTACTTTGATCACTTGGCATACTAAATGAAAACACTTCTCTAGCCATATTTTCAACACTGGAAGCTGTGCCTTACCTTTCTTCCTTGCTTTAACAGCTTCTTCCCACAGTCTCAGTGTTTCTACTTGCTTCCCTGGCCAGCTTGTCACATGTTGTTGTTGTTGCTGCTGCTGCTGCTGCTGCTGCTGCTGCTGCTTTTGGTTACTGGTCTCTTCACTCATGCATGCTATTACAAAGACAAACCAAAAACACTGTATTTACCTGTAAAACTGTTGCCGTTTTTTTCAAAATTGACTTCTCATGCTTCTGTGATCTTAACCATTTAACCTGATAGCTCTTAGTAAGTGCATCTTTTTTGCTGCTATGTCTATATTGGTCAAAATAAACAAGCACTAAAAAGTCTAGAGAACTAGCGAAAATCAATATAAAAGAGAAAAGGACTCTTTGCTATAAAAAAAACCAACAACAAAAAAAGCAAGTGTCTTTAAAAATGGAAGTTTGATAATATAGGATTAATCAATATTCAAGAAAATTTTTTATTTGACCACAATAATGTACACTAAAAGTGAATGTTTATAGGCCGGGTGCAGTGGCTCATGCCTGTAATCCTAGCACTTTGGGAGGCCGAGGCAGGTGGACTGTCTGGGCTCAGGAGTTCGAGACCAGCCTGGGCAACACGGTGAAACACCGTCTCTATGAAAATACAAAAAATGTAGCAAAAGTAATCGGGCATGGCAGTGTGCACCTGTAATCCCAGTTACTTGGGAGGCTGAGGCAGGAGAATCGCTTGAACCCAGGAGGCGGAGGTTGCAGTGAGCCGAGATTGTGCCATTGCACTTCAGCCTGGGCAACAGTGTGAAGACTCCGTCTCAAAAAAAAAAAAAAGTGAATGCTTATAAAGTACAACATACTAGATAACAAACCCAGTGTACTTACAAAGAAGTAAAAATGGATAGATTAACACACATTAAGCTTTCTTCCCCATTCTCTTGTGGCCACCTATTTTTTTGAGAATTTGATGTTTCTACTGCATAAAGTACATATATAATAGAATAAAGGATTAGGAAAATGCCTTCTTCTAGTGGTTAGGGCAATCTTAAAAGAAAAAGCCTGGGTAAATGCAAGTATTCTATCTTCAACTCTGAATTTAAGGCAAGCAAAGCATTTAAACCTTCAAGTGGATATGATATCTCATTTCTCTACAGATTTGGGTTTGAAAAGCAAGCTTATTAACACTGCTTTCACCTTAAAGGTTATTATTAGCTTATCAACGCTGTTTGCATACATGAAAGTAAAGCATAGTTCTGACACTAATATACTCTGTCCATTGTTGCCTGTTTGCACATGTTGGCAATAGGAGGAAACATGTAAGGTGAATATTAATACCTTTGATCCAATATGAAAACATGCATATTTCACCCATCTGAAATATAAAAGAAATAAAATCTGAAGCACCACCTACTTTTACTGATGCCTTGTTTACATGTATTACAGTTGATACTTTGGCTCTGCCCATGAGTCTTTAAGTGGCTGGTGATGTATGCTGCACTCAGGAGCTTCCCACAGATGTTACATGATACCTTGCCTTCGTGGCGCACCATGTGTGTCCGCAGTCTGTCTTTGGTGGCAAAGGCAGCAGTGCACGTCTGCATGAGGGAGGAAAACTTTTTTTAAATATAGACTATCCTGTTCTACTCATTTTGAAGTACGTTATATTCTATGCATTACCCTATCCACATCAGCAAGCTGACAACTAGTTGAATTTTAATTGCATATGTTACCTAGAATCATAATCATAATAAAACTCTTGATAAATTTTAGACTCTTCCATTTTGAAGGAAGAAAATACATCAACACAGAGTAGCACAAAAAATGTAAGCTTTAGGGTAAGTTAAACCTGGGTTTAAGCTGAGCTCCACAATTTACTAAACGGTGTAATGTTGAACAAGTTGGTTAACCTATCTGAAAGCTTCTTCATCTGTAAAATGGGGATAACATCTCTCACAAAATTACTGGTGGATTAAGGAAAGCCTGGTATACACAGCAGGCACTCACTCAATGACACTAGCTTCCTTCCTCCAATTAGATCTTTCTTAGCATTCAAATCATTTACTTAATAAAATCAGTCATTAACAAACTTAACTGAAAGGTGTACTAAAAGACTTCCAGCAACAAACTAAAATTACCAATGCCTAAAACAGTCATTTGATTTAGCAAAATTCTTAATGTTTTCGTTATTATAACTGATGTCAAATAAAATCATTAACTGGAATAGATTTTTAAACAACTAGAAAGTGCTCCAATTTGGTAATAACAGACAAAAACCTAGTAAGTGGTAACATTTGGGAGAAAAATTCATTATTTTCTCCTATTACAGTTAAAACAACTTCAATAATCAACCCAGAAATTAAAGCCCTTTATTCTTTTATACATTTCAAATACACAACCACCTTTGCAAGACTGTAACTTTTTTTTCCTAACAAAAAATACTATTGCCCAAAGAAAGGGAAATATAGCTTAAAAAAAAAACACGCTTAAATTTTTAAATGATCTTGCTTTACAGAAACAGAAGCTGTCAGTTATATTTTATAAAACTAGAAATCAAATGGGCCACATTTACTCAGGTCAGTGATTTTAAGACTATTCAAGAATGGTGAGATTCAACTGGCTCAGACCTTCTGGATAACGTGCATTAAGTGCTACACTAAGGATAAGTCATTTTAACTCTTACTTGGCATTTGAAGGGTCTTTCTGTTGAATGGACATGTTTTACATGACAGCTTAAGTGGTCAGGCCTGTGAAAAAGAGAGTTTCAACAGAAGATGTAATCGAACACACAGAGAAATGCTACTTATGTGATGCTTACATGCTTGGCAGATTGGGAAGGGGTGCATTTTAGGGAAAGCTAGCAGAATTACCAACCTCCCTCCCCCAGTGCAAGTCTCCTTCCCTCTCTTACCATGAACAAAGTCTTAGGCCTCTACCTGTTAATTTTCTCTCCTAGTCAACATCAAATCATATTAGGTCTTGATTCTTTACAATTACAAAATACCCGAAGTTTTAGTCTTAACACTTGCCAGAAACAGCTACCACTATATTAACTCTAAAAGCTTTTATAAATGAAAATTAGTGAAATGTTGGTGCTCTCAGAAAAATGAAAAAACATTCTAAAAGTTTAATTAAGAGTATCCAAGGTCATCCCAACTTCCAAGAAATGTTACTTTAATTTGCCCAGTGAGCCTCATGTCTAGTCCCCCAACTGAACTGAAAACTGGTGGTTTTGCAGTGATAAGTATCCATGTGCCAAATGAAAGCCTGAGTCCACCAAGGCACTTGTTAAGTGAAAAAAACAGGTTAATCACTATGTCACCACTTGTCAATCACACCAAACTGGGGTTAGACCTGGAGGTGTTAATACTTATCTATCACCAATCTCCTCTAATAACACAGGTCTGCCCACATCTGTTCTCACATAAACATTCTAGATCACATGGAGACAAAACTGAAGTACACTGATACCATAATGAAGCAAAGCAAAGCAAAGCAAAATGCAGTACCTTGAGAAGCCTTTCCCACAAACACTGCAAGTATAGGGTTTGGTGATGCCTCCTTCATGAGACCTCACATGGTAAGTCATCCGGTCCTTCCTCTTGAAGCGCTGATTACAAATAGGACACTCAAAGGGTTTCTCATCTGAATGGGAGAGCTTGTGCCGATTGAGATGGTACACATCTCGGAAGGCCTTCCCACACATCTCACAAGCATGGTTCTTCTTGACAGGCTTACTGGGTTTCTTCACAGACTGGGTCACTGGCATAGCTGTGGTGCTGGCACTGCTACTGGGGTTGGTGCCCGAGGAAGATGTAGTGACTGTTGACAAGATGCCTGCAATGGTCGAGACCAACGAAGTTCGGCTGCTGTCCCCAGCGATGGTAGAGATAAGGGGAACCACCGTGGTGGGGGTTTTCTTTGGCCGGGACACCAACTTGATCCCTGTGTGGCAGGATTCGTGGCGCCTCAGGTGATAGCTGTCCCTGAAAGCTTTACTGCAGTAAGTGCACACAAATGAAGTTTTGGGTTTTTCTTTTTTAATCCCAATGGCATCCTTTAATGTTTCTGGTGCACCCTGAGGTTTCTGAGTTATTGGTATTGGAAGCAATGGTTTCTGATCAGGTGGCTCCACGGCAGAGCTCAGGAGGGGCAGCAAGCTGTTCTGTGCTGCCTGCTGTTGGTGATGGGAAGCTTCATGGGCCTAAAACCAAACATTTACACTTCAGAAACTCAGCCTCTCACAATGGCCTTAGAAATTCAACATGCTCCAGACAACAGAGACCAGAAGAAACAGTCAAAGAACCTATAAGCTACTCTGCAGCGGTAATCCAGCAACCACCTAGTTACTCTAAGAGCTCACAATACAAAGCATTGAAAAATCACTGTGCAGACACAAAACTTTTGCAACTAAGTTGCTGACAGTGATCTTGCTTTTAAACAGCTGACTAAACTACACACTATCCTGGTTCATAAGGGACAGACCAGCTGATGAAATCAGTTTGCATTAGTCTGTCAGCGCTGAAACCAAGTTTAAATAACTTACTTAAAAAAACCACTCCAGATTTAAGTATTTAATAGTACCTTACTGCAGCAATACACACATACACACTCACATACACGCAATAACACAATCATCTATTTGTCTATTATCCAGAAGAAAAGCATCATGTCTTTCTATCAGAAAACTCAGATTGAGGAAGGGGCTGTTGCTAAGTGATGAAAGAAATCTAGTTCTCTAAATACATTTGCTAGTTGTTAACTTTAAGTTTTCACTTGACTCTACTAAAAGGTTTGGTTGAAACAAAATCTGCTATTAAGCAACCTGGAAGGCATCTGTGAAGGTAGCCCACAGCAAACACCTGTCAGTTGTTTCTCAGGTCATTTAATTGTATACTGAAGTCTGCATCTTTCAGCAACACTATCTGTTCAAATCCCAAACTCTCAAAGACAGACTAATGAGAAGAACAAACTATGAACACTTAAATTCCTTTCATATTCATCTTCTTCCAGCAGTTGCAGGTTTCAATAAAGTATTAGACATTTGCTGTTATGATGTGCTTCTCCACTCCCAAAACTGGAGGCTGCACACTGGAAATTCTTTTAGCCACAATGAAACCAAAATTTCACCATGGATCAGGTTCTTGACATTTATGAGTAGTTACTCTCTTGGTTCTGATACTTTCAAAATTCTCCATACTGATAAACATTTAGGAAATGATGGAAAAAATTCCTGAAATAGTTCTTCCTAATATGTTGTTCTTTACCAACATTATTTTTGAAACTCTTGACAGTGAGCCCAAGCCCCTATGCTTGAGTTTTGTAATCCTAATAAGATGCATGCACTCAAGAGGAGTTTCAAATATTTTAAGCATACAATGTCCTACTAGGGGCCCATCCCATCATTTTAAGACACTTTAGACAGTTACTTACCCTTCTTACTCTATAACCACAAGTCCCACAGCTAACTTGATTAAGGACAAAAAAACAAGGAGAAACACACACACACTCACAGCTCCTCCTCTGATGGGTAAGAACATCTACCACACATTGCTTCTATGTTTACTTGATGGCAGCATAACAGTTAAGCCTGGAACTAGTCTCCCCCAAACGATTAGGAGGTGTGGTATCCAGAGTTCTCAGTTTCAATTTAATAATTTTGATGTAATCACCCTTTGAGTCCTGGAAGCATTCTCAGAAATTATGTGGTTACTTATGAGTCTCTTTCTGGACTTACTGCTCCTAGCAAATTACAGTCCGCTTTTAATCTAATTTGTGAAGCTCCTGTAAATGTAAGGGTCTATCTACCCAGGTGACATCAGTAGAAACTTTACAGAATTTGGACTCCAGTTGTAACCCCTTTTCCAACCTGGCTGTAGGATACTCAAGTTTCCATACAGTATACAAATAGTTAATAGCTGAAGATAGCTGAAGATATACAATTTCAAAGGCTAACAGATCAGATAATAGGGAATGCAGATCTTCTGGACAAAGTTCAGACTTATAGCATTTAGAGGCATTTTTCAATTCTAAACAACCATTAGTACGATGGAGTACTAAAAGCACTTACTGCCATTTTACCAATTCAGATGTCTGTGGCAACATAAAGTATTTTTACAGCATTGCTGAAGCTCACTCTCACACGAGGGTCACACCAGGTCCCTGCTTCTTGGGTGAAATGCTGTAGAACCACTACAGGAATCACTCTCTGAGGATTCCTAGGATCCCCACACTTCTACATGAAGCCTTCTAAGGGGGAACTGGGTTTTCCCAACTTGTTCTCTGGGGGAGAGACAGAGTAAAATAACAACCACGGCCAGCCTTCAGTTAAGTGATTTATTTTAAAAATGTAACTTCTGGGTAGGCTTTTATTTGACTAGCATCATCAAACCAAAGTTTTAATTTTATATCCCATCTCTTTCAACTGCAAGGCTTTTTAACCCTGCCCAAGCTTTCCTTTTCCTGGGGCTGGCAAGAAACAAAACAGAAATGTTATTTCATCACCCAGGGTAGTAGGATATGGCACCATGCAATCTCCAGTGCCAGAGGGTAAAAGATTTTGTACTGAACAAATTAGCATCGGTGAGTCATATCTTGAATGTCCTGTTAGAAGAATCATCCATCAAACATTTTAATAGCTATAGCTTTCACTTTCCACCAAGTTATCTGGAAAGCAAGCAGGTATTAAATTGTTTCAAAATATAAATTCAACAGGATGCTCCAGGAAACAAACAAGATAATTTAACTCCATATCCCCAGTGAAAATTACTTAAAACCAGAACTGATTAAGTCTATTCATACCTTTCCATAGAAAAGACTGAAATATTCTCTTTACCCATTCAACTGCTCTCGGCTCTAAATTTTAAGTTTTCCAACAAATTTCACTGCACACATTGCCAAGCCCAGGATTAAATATTTGTTTTCACACTTCTCCATCAGGTGGAAAAAAAGATTTTAATAGCTGAAAAAAATTAAATAATATAAAATCGAATTAAAAAGTTGATCAATAAACGCTTGGCATTTGTTTTACCCAGGGGAAAAATAATCTTTAAAAAAGTATTTCAAAAGATTTTTCAACCAGCTTTCCAAAGATGCGTTATGGGTTTTTCCTTTACATGAAGAACTCTTTTTTTTTTCAATCTCTATAGACACCATGCTTAATATGGTTTTTAATCACATGAAAATCACTTCAGTGGCCCATCAATCCCATATTTTAAAATAACCATTTGAGCTTTTTTCTGGGGAAAGTATTTGCCACCTTTACACCAACCTGGATGCATGCTAGTTATATATCATTTCTTTTCCAATGCATTTTCAAGTTGGTTTATCACATTATTAGCAAGCTCATCAAAGTACAATAAAACAACACTGATCAGAATGAGAAAAGGGGGAAGTTCATGAATTCCATAATGTTGGGTATTTTAGATTTTAAGAAGCCCAAATATATTTCCATAACTACTTAAAGATCAAATTGCCCACATTTGAAAAAATATGTCTTAAAACAACAGGCCAGTCTACACAGTAGGTAATTTCTGAGTTATCCAACTGTCTATATTAACTCCACTAGGATGAATCCAGTGGCTGGGAGAATAGTTTTTTGAAAATTCTGCATCCGTTCCTGTTAGTTTCAAAAGGTATCAAGCGCCCCAGCTACGCGTTTGGGATTTCACGAAGTATTCAAAGGAAAATAACTCAGAGAGGCGGGAAGAACGCACTTAAAAGTGACGAGCTTCCTAACCTCCTCCAGTTCCGAAGTTTCCCCGTGAGCTCATCGCTACTGCCCACTGAATGCTTCGTTTTGCAAATAGAAACGAAGCAGGAAAAAAATAAGTTCCAGCCTAGATCTGCCAAACAGGGGTCCCCCATCTAAAGTGGGCGGGCAAGAGAATTGCCAAAACACATCGGCTACAGTCACTTTCAAGTTTCTTGCAAAAAAGCGAAGACCAACATCCCAGAGAGTGACTCATCTGGGGGCTTTGTAAGCGGACTTTGTTTGCTCTCTCCACTTGGTTGGAGGAAACGTTCGAGGTGGGCGAGAAAGAAAAGCGCTTCGGGAGAAGGTCGGGCCTCCAGGAGTCCCGGCCCCCACCGCTCCCCGCCTGCCCCGGGCCGGCCCGGCTGGGGGATTCCCCGGGCTGAATGGGACGGCGGGAGAGCTGGACAGAGGGAGAAGGTGTCAGCTGCCAAGGCTCGGCTGAGACTTGGGAAAAAAAAAATGTAAATGCAGTGAAAAAGTTTGGGGAGGGGATACACACTCACAACATCCGCCCCCCCAACTGGGTAAACACGAGAGGGGTGGTGGCGGTGAGGGGGAGTGGCGGGGAACCTAGGGATACCCGCTATTCGCGGGGACACGGGAGGGGGTCAGAAAGTCAACACACGCACGCACACACACAAAAAGACGAGGAAGGTGAAAAGAGAACAAGCGAAAGATGGATGAAGTGGCGGGGAGGAGACTCAGGGCAGGACCTGGGGACCTCCTCACCCCACCGTGCGGGACCGGGCCGGCACGCAATGGCCCAGCAGCCCGCGCTATCCAGCGGCCCGGCGCCCTCCTTTCTCTGGGCCGCGGGGTGGTGACAGCGACCGGCCTCCTCCCTTCCCCTTCAGAGCGAGAGGGAAGGGTGTGTGTGAGTGTGTGTGTGTGCGTGTGTGCGTGTGTGTGCTGGGGGGCCCCCGGGTTCACCCCGAGGCCTGCTATCTCCCCCGCACCCCGTGAGGCCGCCTCCTTTCACCTCAGCAGCCCCGCTCCGCCGGGGCGGGCGGGCGGGCGGGCGGAAAAACAAAGGGGGATTAAGGCCGGGCCGGAGAGCGGAGCCGGGAGGGAGGGGAGGAGGAGCGCCCGCCCGCCCGCCAGCCCGGGGCCCGGCCCCCCTGTCCCCCCCGTGCCCCCCCGGGGGGGCCCCCAGTACCTGGAACAGGAACGCGGTCCAGTTGGCCTCCATGGCTGCGGCGGCCGACCCCCCTCCTCCCCACTCCCCCCGCTCGGGGAGCCTCCTCAGCCGGAGGAGGCGACAACAAAGCGGCGGCGGCGGCGGCGGCAACGGCAGCGGCGGCTCCTCAACATGGCAGCGCCGAGCGCGGCCACTTCCGGTAACCTCCGGGACGCACCACCGCGGCGGCGAGCGCGGGCGGGGGGGGAGCCCCGGCCCGGCCGCCACCGCCCCCAGTCGCCCGGACCCCCTCTGGGCGTCCCCGCTGCCGGCTCGCCGCCTCGGAGCTCAGCCAGTGCCCGCTGGCGGTGGGGTCAGGGCCCCCGCGGGGGGGCTGGGGTGGGGCCCGGGGCGGGGATGGGGCGCGGCGTCCCCCCCCGCGGGGGTGTGTGGTGCTGCGGTCCGTGGCTCAGGCAGCTGGAGCAGGGGGAGCTCAGGAGAGAAGATGGAGGACGCCAGGGTCTGGCGCTGGCCCGCTGGGCACAGCTGGGCCGTCTCCCGTGACTCAGACACGGTGTCCAGCACCGTCGCGTCCCTGTTAGACCCTCAGCGGAGGGCACAGGCCACGGCGGACACTCGGCTCTTCAGTCGCTCATGCACAGCATGGTCCCCACCTCCAAATTGGGAGAAGCCCTTTCGACTTCGAGCCTCTCTTCCTTCTGGCATTTCCTCCCCGGCCGGCTAAGCCCTCTGCGCTTTCGCTATGATATGCATCTCATGGCGAGATGGCCTTCCAACTCAAGCAGGGAATCCCACTGGGGTGCAGCCTCAGATCCTCTCAGTGTGGAGGGAAACACTTCCCACGCGTAGAGATGTCATTACTGGGTTATTCTTGGGTGAAGGGCTGAGCCTCCCCATCCTCCCCTTCACTCCAAGATAGGATGTGAAATTCTATCCCAACACCCCTCCTCTCCCGCCAAAAATAAAAACAAGTGAGATAGTATAGACAAGAAATTATTTTAGTCCTTTAGTACAGTCTGTTTCCTCCTTCACCCCCAGAACAAAAATCGAACTTCTGGTTGGACAGCGTCAGATGTCACTGAGGTGACCCCAGCCTGTTTGCAGTTCCAAGTCTTCCGTGTAGGCGTCACTGCTACTGGAACTTTGTAGATGAGGAGCCTGTATGATGATGTCCTGAACATTTCTATCCTTTCCTCACACAGAGGGAAGCTACTGGGAATATCAGAGACAAGCTATTATTAAACAAGTGTCTCTAGTCCAAGACATCTCCTGTGGCAGGGAAATGAGGGGGCAGGCTGTATCAGTGATATTTTTATAAACTCTGGTTTTAGAAAAAATTCTTCAGATGGACGCATTATTTTAAGACTTTAACATTTTCCAAAACCAACTGAATCTTATCCCCTCCATTTATCCCCCTCCAGACACTTCTAATCAAGGTCACCATCTCCAACTTCCCCCATAGACAATAAAAATATGGCTGGAGAATTCCACTGTAATAGAAAACCAAGGAGATATAGTAATTTGACAGTGTGTTTCCTTTCCATCCACTAGACAAGAATACCCCCTCCCATTCTTTCCTCCCCTCAGTCACCAGAATGAAGGGGCTGGAAAACGTTGGTCTGGTTCCTTTTAGAGCTGATTCCCCATTGGATACTGCCTGGAGGCCTTGGGGATGAATGAGAAGTTCTGCAGTTTGGATCAGTAGCAGAAGCAGGTAACACATCAGGGAACCGGTCAGCCTAAGATAGGAGGGGACAGAAAATGATGAAAGAGTTTCTGATACATTTATCAGCTAAATTGCTATGGTCACCCCCATGTCTCCTGTAATGTCCAAACCTAAGGAATTAACTAAGTAAACTAAAACCTTTGTGTTCTTGCTCTGACCTTGGACAATGGAATTCTTTTTATTTTCATTCAGTGGATAGCAAATCTGCTTCTTCCCTGCCTTAACTCACTCAAGGTCTCTGTGATGCACTCCAGAGTTTTCCTCCTTCCCTGCATAGTCTTCTCCTCCCTAGCTGCCTTTCAAATTGGTGAAAACGAAGCTTCAGGATTATGAAAACTAGTACTTAATGAAGACCATTATTCTAATGACAATATCGCTGGACTCTTTTGAACTTGTTATGCTGGGATCTAGAAACCCTTTCCCCAGCAATCTTTCACACAGCACCTCTGGGAAGCGGTTTCCCACTAACAGGAAATAAAGGTCAAGTGGAAACAGTCCAGTTCTCATTACTGAAGAGCTAAGATTCAGAAGAATCACTTTTCTTGAGGAAAATGGCTAATTCTATTTCTATCCATAAGACAAAATCAGAATTGTTGATTGCTCCTCAAACATTCTTTAAAAAAAAAATTAACCTTTTAAGTTCATGTAAATTTTAAACACTGAGCTATTTTCCAAAGGAAAATACTCAGAAGTTTGAAACAAGTACTCAAAAACAATCAGTTCCAACTGTTAGAGGAATATAATGAAACCAGTATGATCAAATGCTCCATCCCTACCTAGAAGGGGCTATTTCTACTTTTAGGACAGAAAATTTCTCTAACCAAACAAAAAGGAGCTCTCTCCTTAAGTGAGCTTCCACAGACTATATACTGGGGTCCAGTCAAAAGACAGATGTCCAAAGACAGCAAATTCATCTAGATTATTGTAAACAATTTTTGTTGAGTGAGTAAATGGTACTACCTTCAGCCATGATGAATAAAGCATCTAAGCCAAAAATACAATGTGCCTACATCTACCCAAACAAAAGTCAGATCCCCAACTTGCCCTGTTCAGGTTCCTCTCTCCTCCTCCCACACTCCAAGTTGTATAACCTGTCACCTAACCTTTTAGGGTCTCAGCCTCCTCATCTGGAAAATTAGAACAAAATATCTACCTCACAATGGTCACCTGTGGATTTAATGAGAAATATATGTAAGATGCTTAGAACATTTTCCAGATATATAACAGATGTGAAATAAATATTTTTATTGGTGTTATCGAGTGGTTCTAGATTAACTTTGGGGCTTGGAACTCTGCACATAAGCTCTGAGCCAGTTAATTATTCCTTTTACTTTCGCCAAGTGACAGGTTTTCTCCCATCCATTTCTCCTTCAAAGAGCCCTAAGGTAAACGGGCAAAGGGCTAATGACACATCACAAAGGAAGATGCCTATTAAAATCTGTTGTTCTAAACACAACTTTTAGTAAACATTAGAAAGCAACAGGATATTTCCTTCCTCATTTGGAGAGAATTTTAAAGTCCTGTGAATACATTGAGGATGTGGATTACAGACTTAGAATCCTAGGAAAAGAAAGTATCTCTGCCGTTGTCAATTACCTGTCTGTCCCCAGCTAAGACTGCTCCACAAACTAAAAACAAATCCAAAACTTTCAGTAGGGAATATCTAGTTAGAAGCTTCAAATTGGCAAGTTAATGGACCAACTCTTTATGCAAAAAAGCCAGAACTGACAATTAACAAATTTAATAGTAAAAATCAAGATTGCAATATTTAGAAATACCAAAAAGTATTGGCCAGAAAGAAATAACCCTTCCATATCAGCCTCAGTACAATCAGGAGAAAAAGCAACATATTTTCAAAGTGACACGCCCCCATCCCCCCTTAAATACTCCAAACTCCTCAGGGAGGAAAGCAGAGGTTATCTCCTCACTGCCTGAACTGGATAAGCACACCAAGGGCTTTGAAGCCATTTGCCTTTTGCCTTTGACCCATGTGGTCAGAAGTCAGGTTTGTGTTTCAATTCTACCACCTGAAGTGTCACCAGGAGTTATTTCACTGGCAAGGTGAGGAAAGGGAAACAAGAATTCTTTTTCCTGAATACCCATTTAAGTTCCTTGACAACTGGAACAAAGTCATAGAGAGCAAAGGGACAATGTAACAAATCTACCCATTTTCCTAGTAGACACTGAATTCAACTGGTAGTCGAGGGCTTTTAATTAAAACATTTTATTGTTTCTAAGAATGTTCACACTATCCAAGACTTCAAAAATGAGTCTAAAGCCATGGAAACACATTTATCACCTTCATGCTTGTTGAAGGACACCAGCAAAAATCAATGCTAAACCTATCAGCTTCATCCATTAAAGCATTTGCATAGAGAAACTAACTTCCATTTTACAACTCTTTAATGACAGGGAGAATATCCAACAAATCGCAAGTAAAATAGCATAGACCACAAGGAAAGAAACTAAGACAAGTCAAAAATACACCAAGTAAGAAATTCAATACAACTGGAAAACATACTCATAGGCACCAACATTCCTCCTTTGGACACCTGTTCCTTACTGCCCTCAGATGCCCCAGGACGGGGTAATGGCTGAGCATGGAAAAAGTAGGTAATGGGTCACACAGACTTGGTGGTCCTGCACCAAACTACAAAGATTAGCTCAATTATAGCATTGTGCTAACAGTAAAAGTAGTAGAAAATAAAAATAAAAAAAAAACTAAATTCCTACACAAAGTTTCTCGGGTACAGAGGTGAACGTCTTCTCATTGGCTATAGCCTCCACCCCAAATACATCCCACCAGTTAAGAGGGATAACACTAAACAATGCTGTTTAGTGTCATGTGCACCCATCTACATCACCAGAAAAATACTGTTCATATGCAAAAAAATTTACTAATTGTTAATGCCTGGCCAGATGTTCTTGTGAAGAGCAAGGCAGGGCAAAAACATGTTATCAAGTGAATACTCTATCCAAACTCCAAGAGAAACATCTCCAGTTTTTCTTCAGAGTCAATTTGATCTTCAACTGAGGGTCCCTCCATTCTTGGCAGTGAGAGGAACAGTGAATAATGAAAACAGGTGTTCAGAAACCTATGCAGTATACTCCCTGGGTAAGGAAGGTGAGCAGCAGTGACCTAAGACACTGACATGACCTCATGACTAGCAAGACCAAACTTTGAGAAAGCTGCTCCATTCCAGAAATCAATGCTAACAGATGGCAACACAAGGCCTAGATAAGATCTGGCTTAGGCTCCAGAAAAGGGAATTAACTTTTTAAAGGATGTTTCTTGACCTTGAGAAGTAGAAAGTGCCTAAAGGGCCGGATCTGGTGGCTCACACCTGTAATCCCAGCACTTTGGGAGGCCAAGGCAGGTGGATCACCAGGTCAGGAGATTGAGACCATCCTGGCTAACACGGTGAAACCCTGTCTCTACTAAAAAATATAAAAATTAGCCGGGCATGGTGGTGGGAGTCTGTACTCCCAGCTACTTGGGAGGCTGAGGCAAGAGAATGGCGTGAACCCGGGAGGCAGAGCTTGCAGTGAGCCGAGATTGCGCCACTGCACTCCAGCCTGGGCGACAAACCGAGACTCCGTCTCAAAAAAAAAAAAGTGCCTCAAGTTCTACATTCAGTCATCTGGTCCAGGCATAAAAGCAGGTGAAGGGGCCTGCTGAGCTGGTTATTAAAAGCTCTACACATGGACAACAGCTGTACTCAGCATTTACTCTTTAAGCTGTGAATAACACATCAAGCTTACCTGCTGCTGTCCACAAATACTACTTGAAGCACTTCACCCTTGGTTGCCTGAGTAGTGGCAGAAAGCTCTCTGCTAGGCCTGAGGGAAGACCAGAATTCCTAGAGGACAGGATAGATTTTGACCTGATGAACAATTATTAAGGTACACAGGGAAGAATCTAGATTTTTTCCTTTGAAGTACCTTTGGTCTCTAACAAAGCACACAAGGCTCTATTCAACTAGCTGACAGAAGTTAATTAGCCCTCTACCCCAAGGGCCTGACCCTGCCCTCTGCTAGCTTTTTGTTTTACTGACCTTACCTCCTCAGCTTCACCTCCCTCCTCCAGCTGTTTCCTCTTATTTCTGCAGCTTCCTCTTTCTTCCCACCTCTCCTTTCACTTTCTCCCCTTTCATTCAGAAATGAATGCTCAGAGAGCAGATGGCAAGTAGTCAACCCAAGCCAGTGAAAACACTTCCTGAGCACCTGGTACAAAGACCAGAAACACACTGTGGCTGCTGGAATACAGAATACACGTTATCCCTGTCTTTTAGCAGTTCATACTTTAAAGGAGAAAGGCATCATATACTTATTCCTCACATATGAAAGGATATTTTCAGGCCAATTTATTTATAATATGGGACAAAATGATTGTTTACATCAGAACTGATAACTTTTACTCCTACAGTAATTTTTCCGTGGCCTCCTACATAGCACATCTAGTGAAACTGATTCTGAAGCCTGATGAAGCCCCATGTATGTTCTATACACTTTAGCTGAGGTGTTACTCTAATCAGTTAAGAAAAGCACATGAAGAGTCCAAGTTGGTACTACAATGTGTGATTAGTCTTCTCCCGAGAGAACTGAGAAAATTCAGGTAAACTTGACTATTAGAGGGTAGGTTTGGAGTTTGTTCCAGTGATCTCCTTAAAAAAGGCTTAGGAGTTTGAGATAAAACTCCTGTAGGAAACAAGGAGAAAGGGATGGGGCACAAATCCACATCTCTAATCAGCAGGTTACTCTTTAGCTGTTTCTCCCAGTGGCTTGAAGAGCCCTGGTAAACACCCAGTACTCGATATATCAAATGGACAGCACTCAGAGACAGCTCAGATACAGCCCCACGTTCAGGCTGTGGTGAGAATTCCAACCCAGAAAGATGTAGTGAAGATTTCCAAAGGCCAGCCAGGACACCCCAGGGACTAACTTCCCAGTTCATAATTAATTTTAATCATCCTGAATACAAAACAAAGACCTCTCTAATGTGGACTCTCCTTAGAAAAATGGCTTGTGTTTAGAATTATCCCAGAACTATTATGGAAGCATGAGTATTTCAGTAAAATAATTACTGAGCACCTACTAAATGCCAGGAGCTGTACTGTCACTGGGGATACTTCTAAGAATCTTCTCTACTGAAGAAACCAAGCCTTGCAAAGAAATAATTATAAAACAGTTACAGACATTTGTACAAAGTGCGTAAGGAGCACTGGGAAAGGAAAATTTTAAAGGGCTATTTGCTCATTTGTTTTCACACAAGTGATAGTTTTGACACTGTAGATTACCAACTAGGGTTGCTGAATACAAAAACTGATACCTAAGAGATAGTATATGTAGGCTAAGTGTAATGCAAACATTTTTATTGGAAACTGGAAGTTACCACACATTGGCTTTTAAAACTTAAAATTCCTAGAGTGGGTCATTTTTGTGGATCTGCTACTAATACAAATTTAAGTGTATACTCAGCTATCAACACAAATGCAGATGTTTTAAACATTTACCCTTTCACAGGTTCTTTTCTATGATTTTTTTGTGGGGCTGCTGTGTAGTTATTGAGTGGCTAGCCAGGCCCCAGCCACTGTGACCAGCTGTCCTCCTGTGGGGCCAGCCTCAATAGTAGGGGTCAAAAGAGGGCCAGGGCTTCTCTGAGAGAGCTGGCTGTGCACTGCACACTGGAAAGCCAAGGAGCTAGGCATCCCTCTTTCTTGCTGCCAGGCTCTGGAACATGGCCACTGTGACTAGATGTAGTCCTACTCTAGAACAACCCTCAGCACACAGGGTAAGAACATGGATCAAAGACAGCACCATGGGACACCCTGCTGGCATCTGGTAGATATTACAGGTGTTTCTCACTTGGGTCAGACTTTTCTCCCCGAGGCCTCCCAACTGGAAAAAGCAGGCTGGCTTTAAAAAGCAACGTGATAGTAAAACAAGAATTTCTCACCACAAGATCTGGATTCAAGTTCTGGGCCTGCCCCTTTAACATCTCTGGGCCTATTTCTTCAAACTGCAAAATGAAACTAAATACTACGTGAGAATTAAAATGAGCCACAGTATCAGGACTGGGCGCAGTGGCTCATATCTGTAATCCCAGCACTTTAGGAAGCCAAGGTGGGAGGCCTGCTTAAGCCCAGGAGTTCAAAAAGTCTGAGAAACAGAGCAAGACCCTGTCTCTACAAAAAATATAAAAAAGGTAGCAAGGGTATAAACCTTTGAGGTTACTATTCTAAGAATATGCATGATCTGACTGAAGAACAGTGTCTCAGATTTAAGCTATGTGGCACACCTGCCTAAGATTTCAATAATGTATTTATTCACAAACATTTATTAAGGTGCAGGTATACTAGCATTCTGGACATCTTAGAAGAAATGTCAAAAAGTTTAAAACATAGACTTTGGGGAGCCAGGTACGGTGGCTTATGCCTGTAATCCCAGCACTTTGAGGCCGAAGCGGGCAGATCACGAGGTCAGGAGTTTGAGACCAGCCTGGCCAATATAGTGAAACCCTGTCTCTACTAAAAATACAAAAAATTAGCTAGGTGTGGTGGCAGGTGCCTGTAATCCCAGCTACTTGGGAGGCTGAGGCAGGAGAATCGCTTGAACCCAGGAGGTGGAGGTTGCAGTGAGCCGAGATTGCGCCACTGCACTCCAGCCCACGTGACAGTGCAAGACGCTATCTAAAAAAAAAAAAAAAAAGACAACAAAACAAAAAAACCAGCCTTTGCTCTCAGTTTACTATGTAGCTGAGCAAAACAAAGCATACATGTTAAACTAGAGAACAGCTTAAGGGCAACATGTCCGCCTGCACATATAGCACACTTTTTAAAGCATGAAGAAAAGCAAATAAGGAACAATGCAATTAGTTCAAGAATGCTTCAGTCATTAGGTGTGATCATGAAGGGGTGAGATTTTTAATGGCAAAAGGAATGGGGCTGCTTATGGGATTTATGACGTGGGGTGTTAAAATGTATGGATGCTGGGTCTGTTGGTTTTGAGAGAATTGTTTAAGCTAGCTGATCCTATAAACCTAAAGACCAGGGTCAGGGTCCTAAAGTTAATGCTTAAGACTCCCAACCCAAGGAATAATATACATACTATCTACTCTCTTCACAATACATCGTTATGTATTAATCTCTTTATGAATAGTTACCAATAAAAAAAAAAAACCAAAATGATTCCATCCCAAAGAGAAATATGCAGGAATTCTCATTGAGGCAATACCACTAAATTCTGAGGCAACTTAAAGCTTCCTCTGTAAGAAGCTCAAAAGAGAATGACTGAAAAAGGATACCTAGGAGGCAACTACTTAAGTCTTTTTGGAGACAATGTCATCAATTCTTGGTGATCTGTACTGAAAGTGTGCACAGCTTACATCAAAACCACTTACTTTGGTCTTACAATTGGTCTTACTTTGCAAGACCAATTCTGGGAGCAACATTTACTTATCCAATTATACTTGGACTTAGGCTAGCATTTAGATTAATTCAAATTTTCTGGCTTCACATCTGAGGAGTTATTAGTATTAAAATACCTTCTCCAATAATCCACCCAGTTAACGAATAGCTTGTGAAACAGACTTCTACAGTGCTTTGCTTTTAGGAGTACTAAATTCTTCCCATCTCGCCAATCAATATTAAAACTGTCAGCACTGCATTTAGCTCATTGGGAAATATAAATATATTCAGTTCCTGGGTCTGTAGAGTTAAAAATATATATATATTTACCAAATCAACCAGGGTAGGGGAAGATGTGATTAAGAACAGGATAAACTGGAAAGGCAGAATATAACCCACTGTTAACTCATATTAAGGGAGTGACATGTTTTAAGAAACGGGAGTCACTGAAACCAGCTTTAACACTTCAGTAATATGAATTTGGGTACAGACAAAAATGCTGATATGGCAACTGGAGATGGGAAGACAAATCCAAACAGCATCTTGAAGAACTCTATTTGGCAAGTAAACACATCTCTAGGTTAGTCTAAATCATAGATGCGGTGGCACCCTGAAGACACAGAACGTGACTATCACCTTGCTGCAAATTTACTATTTTTAGAGTACAAAGGAGCCATTTGAGTTTTCTTTGGAATGTGCTTGTTACACTGCGAACCAACATTTTACATTTCTAGCCTTAAGTTGTGGATGTCAGCCAGGCGTGCTGGCTCACACCTGTAATCCCAGCACTTTGGGAGGCTGAGGCGGGCGGATCACTTGAGATCAGGAGTTCAGAGACCAGCTGAGCCAACATAGTGAAACCCTGTCTCTACGAAAAATACAAAAATTAGCCAGGTGTGGTGGTGGGCACCTGTAATACCAGCTACTTGGGAGGCAGGGAGAATCGCTTGAACCCGGGAGGCGGAGGTTGCAGTGAGCCGAGATTGTGCCACTACACTCCAGCCTGGGTGACAGAGTGAGACCCTGTGTCAAAAACAAAGACAAAAAAATGTGAATGTCACTCTTGGTGTTATTTTATAGTTCAAATTTCTAGGCATGCCACCGTTAAGGGTAGAAGAGATTCACCCAGCACTTCCCAGTCCTATCTAAAGGTTATACCTTCCCTTTTGCTTGACTGATCCTATAATCTTATGTATTAAGCCTTAATAATTGTTGAAAGCTTATCCCAAAATGACATATAAAGACTCCTCTAATACACAGCACCTGAGGGAACAATTCTACCATGGTTTTTCTTAGCACTTTACAATCTCCAGGTTTAGCACTTTTCTTTCTACAAGGAGAATTCTGAATTTTCATTTGCCTAATTTGTGGCTTCAGAGTGCATCTTCAAAAGTTATTTAAAAATTATCAAAGGGACACCAGAGCTAACATTTACAGGATTAAAGACAGGCTTCAATCTAGTTAGTGCCCTTTCAGCTGTCAATCCAATTTGCAGCAAGACTACTAGTTAACAGTAACTACCTTCTGTAGCCTTCCTTGCTACTTAGTGTTACCTTAGCAGGCAGGGAAATCCCTACTGTGTAAACTTGATTACTTTTCCCCCCAACAAGAAGTCCACTTTGTCCACTTTTAGTGCTTTATTCTTTGAAACAGACCGATTTTCTAATATTAACATTTTAAGGCCAGTTGTCCCACACCTGTCTTCTGGATGACTAAATCCCATCATATGGGCCTAAAAGGTTTAGTATTCTCAATGACAATTTATACTGTAAACAGGAGACAAGTTTGTGTCCTTTCCATTTTTTAATAAAAGAAACCTGGGGAGAAAGCGGTGATGGGAATGACAGATACTAAAAGTGTTAAATTCTCAGTAATTTTCAGCTGTTAATATGGCATTAACTACTGTGTGTACTGACTTTTTGATCACAAGACAACCTGCTACTTAAGTGAGGCCTAGAAAATAGAAAACAGCTAAGCTGACACGTAAGTAGGACTTTAAGACAAACTTTAAGAACCTCTGAGAAGATCATCACACCTGAAACTGTCACTCCATAAAAGCAAACTGCAGGTCTCTAAAAGCATATTCATTTCTTCTAGTTCATAACCAAATTGTTATGTCTAGTTTTCCCCAGCACACCTAACTCCTGTTCCCAATTCTCACATTCATGGCCTTATTATTCCATACCTGATGTACAAGGTAGGCAGAAAAACAAGCAGACTTATGTCTTCAGTATTTTCTTAGTCCCAGAACCTAGATTTGTTACAAAATGAGTGCCTGTAAGGTAAACTCTACTGAAAACCTAAATGGATGCAAAAGCTGAAAAGGGGAAGAATTTTACACAAAAGATGGGAAGACAAAGGTAAAGTTGCAAGAAAACTTACCCAAACCATCTAACTTTAGAGCTGATACAGAGGATCAAGGTAGTTAGCTGGTCTCTACTTTGTTGTATGTATCTATAATGGGGATTATTTCCTGCTTAATTTTGTGTTATAGCTCCCTCTAGTGGCTAAGTGATTTTCCCTAGCACTTACCAATGGAGAGCAGCACAGCATGTTGTAAAAAAAAACAAACAAAATTAAGACCTATTTCTACAAGTTGTTTTTTGTTCAAAGTGCATTTGGTGGAGATGAGTATAGCATCCTACAGAAGCTGTTTCCACCATCTTCATGTCCACAGTTCTACCAATAGTTGGCACTTATAAGTTGTCTGGTGACAGAAGTCTGATGCTTTTTAACCCGATGCTTGAGTATCAAGCTGAACTAAGTGTTGTTTTGCTTACCTAAATAGTAAACTTCTTATGAAAAGTCATGAATGACTTTTCACCCCCTGAAATCCCAGCCTAGCACCTATTAAAATGTTGTAAATTACAAATGTTATATCTGCCTAAATTAACTTCTATATGACAAAGAGTCATTTATTCAATTTTTATTCTGTGCATTAATGAAGCACGGAGTGATTTTTATAATAATTAAAAAATCCTTCCTTTAATCGCTACAAGCTCACAACCACCCTCAGGGTTGTTAGGCATTAGCTTTCAAAGCTACCAAGAAGCACCGCGAAGGTCTCAATAACAGGAATAAGTACTGGTTTAAGTATACTATAATCTCTTGGGGTTTGTTTAAAGCAAGTTACTTTTGGCAGCATTACTATTCATTCAATAGACAATCACGATAGACATAATGAACAGATGTTTCCTGATAATCTCTTTACTTCATGCCAATCCCAGCTTTTCCTATAGGATCTAATTGGTCAATGTTCCTTTAAGTACTGATACAGAAACAATAACTCAAAAGAATGTTGTATTGTACACTCTAGGATGCCTTGAGTATTTGCTTCAATGGGATATAATTGTTGAGTCCACTATTACAACAGAATGTAAAGAAATGTGGGCCATACCTTTTTTTCTTGTGGCTGCTTCAGCCTAAAAAGATGGGGGAACTTAAAATTCAATCAACAAAGGAGTCACAATAACAGGGTTTTCAGTCAAGACACCCCAGTTACAGACAAAAGCATTAGGCCTGTGTATGCTAGTACAGTTCCTACAATCCCTTATATGAACTCTTTGGAGACAGACATATCTGGGATTCAGAGCTGTATGCACTTTATGAGGTACATATATACCCTGTATTACATAAAACCCTCAGCAAAGTCTGTGGCAACTGTGCAATGAATAATGAAGTTCAACAGGAAACAGTTTAGTCGCACTAAGTGCAAAATGAAGGCAGCAATTCTGGTCAGGGTTCACATTTAATTAGCTCAACAACAGAAAATCTTTTGTTTTCGTAGTTTTTGGATTTCAAAAAATGGATAAGAGACTGTAATCTCTTTTCTGCGTTTGCAGTCTTCAAACTGTGACGGAAATAATGGTTATGTTACAACAGAACTTCAGTCTAACAATTTCTCATCTTTTAATACTATTTATGGTAAATACATATATATAACTTACTTGCAATTTAAATTACAAAATTCATATACAAAGTAAGCAAAAAGGCACACATAAGAAATCCACCTTGACCACAGAAATGTGAAAACACCCGCCCTAATGACCAAGACAATGTTTCAAAGACAACAAACACCAAGAAAAGTTGAGATTCTACAATAAATCATATTAAATGCAAGCACTATGATGCACAGACGTGAGCACTAAATATTTACTAAAGCATAAAACTTAGGAAAAATCATTTTATGGGGAATCTATTCATATTCCAAATAGCATTTTAAAAAACATTAAACTTAGCTTAGTTTTAAAAACAAAATTCAGACCCAAACAATCAAGAACCAGAAAATGGGTTTCTTACCTTTTGTTTCCAGTAGGATGTGGGCTGAACAGCAAGGTGGGTTATTCAATCTGATGTTATGAAAAGTAATTGCTTCTTAAAGAGACTTAAGTTTTTCCTTGGTTAGAAAATAATTATAGGCTCCCTAAAATATTCTAAGGGGACATAAATAGGGAGAAGAGGGGGAAATTCCAAGACAGCTTTTGTAGTTTCAAAAGGGTGTAACTTTCTTCTAATAATTGCCAATACGGATAGAGACCTAAAGGTCCATTTTCTGAGACTATAAATAGGAGCAGTCCATACTTCCCATCACAGCTTTTAGCTGTCTGGTCATCTTAACTACAAAACCTATGCCCCTTTACCTTTCATAAGTAAACATTAGATCCTCTCTAATCTTCAAATTCAGCCTGTATAACAAGGAATACTGTCTCATTTCAATGTGAGGTTAGAATTACTATAACTTTTAGTAGAGCACATCTTTCAACTTTAAACACTCAAACTTGAGTGAAGGCCATTTACATTTTTTGGTCATTTCCAAAACATTCAATGAACACATATGAACCAAAGTTTACTTAAGTCTAGCTCACACTAACCTTCCAAAATTATCATTAATCATTTATTTTCCCTTTAATAATCTGATGAATTTTTAAAATGTTCTACACATAAAACTTCTTAGAATTTCAAGAATGTCATGTAAAATTATTCAAATTTTAAACAGTAAATCTGCCTTTTGGCCATTACATTGAATTCTTAGATAAAAAGAGCTACATCCTTAATAAACTTACACTAAGTACTTAGTGAAATTCTGCATTCAACTTAACATCCCCTCTTCCCAACATTCCACAACGTTCATTAAAATCTACCGATTGGGGTGACCTTACACATTTCTTCCACTACCAAGATTTCTGGTTTTCCTTAGGTTTTTGTCACCCAAATAACCACCTTAAATTCTACTTCCAACTATGATTAGCACCCAAGGGAAATGTTAAAGTCTAGTTATTTATTTTAGGTCCCCTCCCCCAACCTAAATAGTACCAAGGGGCTGTCAGTAGACAAATACAAGAAGTAGCAGACTAAAAGTTTTTAACAACTGCTTTGGTAGAGAACACCAAAGTTTTTGGTACAAAATAATCTTATGGTTGAGAAGGGCTTATAAGGCAAAATTCTAAATGCCCAGCTTTTTATTAGCAATGATTCATCCAAAGAAGCAGTTAATCTTGTGCACTCTTCCCTTTCAAAAAAGAAATGAGACTTGGGTTAAAAGTTCTACAGGCTGAGCATGGTGGCTCACACCTGTAATCCTAACACTTTGGGAGGCCAAGGCAGGCAGATCACTTGAGGCCAGGAGTTTTGGGACCAGCCTGGGTAACACAGAAACCACATCTCTACTAAAAATACAAAATTAGCCGGGCAAGGGTGGCACACACTTGTAGTCCCAGCTACTTGGGAGACTGAGGCACGAGAATCACTCAAATCCAGGGGTGGAGGTTGCAGTGAGCCTAGATCACACCACTGCACTCCAGTCTGGAGAACAGAGCGAGACTCTGTCTCAAAAACAAAAAACAGTTCTAATACATCTGTGCTGATGTTAACATTTAATACTTACCTTTTTTTGAGATGAGTTTCATTGAGAATATCAAAAGCTATCTCCAAGTGAACATTACTAGCCATCAACCAATTTTGCACAAAAGCCTATGTTGTCTATGACCACCAGAAAATAAGCAGCACCTATACTTTTTTAACCACTTTATAACAAAGTAGAGAAGCTTATCTTTCAGATGCTAGATCCATGCCCCACCGTCATTTACCAAGTTACATACACAAATGCCTTATTCTCCCCTTTCGCTTTCCCCTGAAGACTTTTACAATTAACAATAAAAGATGGCTAATACCATTAGATTGCCTTTTAAGAACTTTTAATTTGCTAACACATTAACACAAGAGTCAAAATCTTATCTTACTTAACAATTTAAAGATTAACTGATAGACCCAGTTAGAATCTTACATGAAGAGGAAAAAGGACAACCATGCATAGTTTTTTAAAAAATGTTTATTTTTTCAAAGAAAACGGCAATAGCCAATTGGAAACCTACTTATTCTTCAACTCCAATTTTGTTTTTAAATTTAGAAGTGACTTACTGATTTACTATTTTAAACAAACCCCCCCTTTCCCCTTTAAATGTTTACCATCTACTCGTGCTGAATCCTTCCAAGGAGATTGCTCCAGCGTTTATCTCCAGGTCCTCGCTTTGCTCCTTTTACCAAAAAACGCAAAACACAATTCCATCGTGCATCTTAAGGGCTCCAATCGTCAAAAATAGGAAAAAAAAAATCTTTGGAATAGCCAATTAAGTTGAATAAAAAAATCCACACGAATGCGGTTTGGTTGGGGCAGGAATCCACTCCTATGTTCCTGGTAATCTGATCCCGCTCCATGAATCCTGGTAATTCATCCTCCCTATCCTATCCACATTATGATTTGAATCCAATGATCCAGCTCCAAGGATTGGGATCCAGTGAGCCCTCTCCAATCCAAACCTTTATAACCAGCAAAACCAAAAAAGAGGAGGCAAAATGTTAGATACTGTAATCAAAAAAGGTTTCTGGGGAATGATGAGTTATGTCTGTCATCAGTTTAACAGATGCACATCAATAACTATCAAATTCCCCAAAACAAGTTTCTGAATGGTGTTCAGATAAATTTTAGAAACTTAATCATCATAGAGACTAATTGGAAGAAGCATTTTGTATTTACAGTTCAACTGATAATGCCAACACTTGTTACTGTACAGCGTATTACAGGTTTCGTGGTTGCAAGAAGTTACGTAATTTAAGTTTACTGGCATTGCTACCCACCTAAGTCTAAAACTAAATCTAATGCTCCCATTTGCAATTTAATTTGTAAATTAAAGTCTTTTAAACATATGAACCAATTATGAATATTAGTTTAAAGGGGAAGGTGAGACTTAAAAGTATTCCCAACTAGATTATCTACACCAATACATTGGAACTCTATATTTTGCTTTCATTTTGTCTTAAAAAAATGAAATAGCAACGCTCTATCAGTCACACAGAGGACATGCAGATTTAGCAGTATTGATATTATACTCTATCTTGTTGGATTTAAAAACACCCTGTACCCACATGTACACCAACAGCAGGTCACACATTAACAGTTGTAACTAAGCACTGTGACAAATTAGCCAGTTCTTCCCACATTAGTCCCTATTAAAACAAAAATGGGGGAAGGGAGCAAAATAAGTTGCTACAAAATGGGCAATATAATTTTGCCACAATTGCCAAGGTTTAAAAAGCAAAGCAATTGTAGCTAAAGATAACTGAATAAAATGTTTGCAAGTGTTTTAAGGAAAATGTATATAATCATTTTTAACCCCTGCCTTTTAGTATAAGGTCAATACTGCCAATTTCATCTGTGACAATAGCACTTGGAGTCATACCATTGCCTCCATTATTGATCTGATCCTCCTCAATCCTCCTTTTGACAATCCTAAAATGATTGAAATGTGCTCCACAATCCTTAATCCAAAGCATTCTTAATCCATCTCTTCAGATATGTCTACAGAAAGACACATGAAAAGCAAGATAAACATAAGAACTTCCCCAGGTAAGATAACCACAAACACCCCCAACATCCCAGTTCACACAAACCAGGGCAGATAGACAGTTACACAATATCACAGTCTGAAGAGTATGGAGTTAACTAAATTTAAACAATCCTGTCTATGACATCACTTAAAATACAATTTATCAAAGACACGAAGGGAATGTAGATGTTAGGAGCAAGGGGATATTACAAGAATGCAATTCAACACTTTAGCCCATTCTGAACAAAACAGTTTGAATTAAAAAATGAAAAGATTGTACTGAATAAAGGAAAACTGTATACAACATGGGTTCTACAAAAAGTGTCACCAATCATCTTATGTACGAGAGCGAGATCTGCTATGACGGGGAGAATAGCGTGGTGATCCTCTGCTTCTCCTTGGGGAGTAACTGCGACTCCTGCTGTTGCTTCTGCTACGGCTTCTGCTACGACTACGGCTTCGAGATCGAGATCTTCCATAACTTGGACTTCTGGGCCCATCAACTTTAACCCGGATGTAGGCAGTTTCTCCCTATTGGATAGACAGAACTTTCCATTGAAAGATCTAAGCTTTCATCTATCTTCAGACATGCTGAATGAATACAATGTAACTAAAACCAGAAATCTGGCAATTTACTTGGACACCCTTGCCTGAATCCTTACCTTGAAATTCCACTGTTAAGACCACTGTATCCAATTCTGGTCAAAGAAAAGAATACGTGTATAACCTACCTCATGAGATCTAAACTTAGTGTTATCCAGTTTTCGAACTGCATAGGTCATATCTTCTTTCCGTACAAACTCCACGACACCAGTGCCATCTCGGTAAACATCAGCATAACATACATCACCTGCTTCACGCATGTGATCCTTTAAATCCTGCCAACTTCCACTTGGAGGCAGTCCTGAAAAAGTGATTTTTTTTTCTTAGTATCAATTATCTTAAATTTCACGTTAAGCTGGTAAGGTACATTAGGACAAAGAGTACTTAATAGGTGTACTTAAATGATACCAGGTAAAGAGCTGGTAAGATTCTGGAATCCAGAGTCCACAATTATTTGTAACGATCTTCGTATCTAGTACCGCAACCTAATTTGGTAAATCACCACAGCAGCAATCCTCGTTTATTAAATTCACCCAAAAACTAAAGCAATTTAAGACCTAGCATGAAAAATTTGCAATTATTAAACCCGTCACGCGAGAGAAAAAGTTTAGGTAGTTTTCGTCCCTTCACATCAATCCACACAACCAGTACACTCACCAGAGACAACCACTCTGTTTTCAGACCGCCTGGATGGGGGGCCATAGCGACCTCGGGGAGCTCCGCCACCTCCACCCCCGCCGCCGCCTCGGCCTGTTCCACGGCCGCTTCGAGGAAACTCCACCCGCAGACGGTACCCATCGTAATCATAGCCGTCGCGACCATACACCGCGTCCTCCGCGTCTCTGCGGGATCGCAGAAAGTAAAAGGGATGAGAAAGACCAGGAGGAGAAGCTCGCTCAGTCGGGAACCAGCAAACCCCCCGCACATGCGCACCCAACGTGGAAGAGCCCACATGCGCCGCATAATAGGAATGGCCCCTCCCCCACCCAGAAACACGCCAGGCTCCCAACCACTACACCAGCCCTCAGCGCCTCAGTTTCCCGCTCCAGCCTGCGAATGGGCTCCGGGGACGTCCAAGGCGAGGCGCCAGAGAAGCCACACCAACTCAGCTCCTTACTCGACTCCTGCATGGGCGATACAGTCTCGCCCCAACCTCTCTAAGAGCCCCCGCTTCCCCGTTCTCTATGTTAAGGCCTTGGAGCCTTCCCCGACTACTCGGACCTATTTCCTCAAGGCTGCAAGCCCCATGCCGCCTCACCGCGGGTCCTCGAACTCAACGAAGGCGAAGGGCGGTCCCCCGCGGCGATTCTTGAGGTCGATGTCGCGGATAGCGCCGTATTTGTAGAACACGTCCTCAATGTCCTTGGTTCGGATGTCTGGAGGTAAGTTACCCACGTAGATGCGGCAATCGTTGTTCCCTGCGGGGCCACGAATCACACCACCTCCCGACATGGCGGTGACGAAAAGCGCGGACTCGAGAACAGGCCTTCCCACCAAGCCTAGCGCACGGCAGAGCGAGCCCGCAGCGGCACCACGTCTCCCGCGGCCCCTCCAAAATGGCGCCTTTATCAGCTCGGCGCACGGATATGGGGGGAGACAGAGGAAGAGAAGCGGAAGGAAACAGCGATTCGATCCCAACACGCACGCGCGGGAGCGCAACGGGTGCTGCGAGGGCTACGCTCAACGCACGCGCACGCACGCGCGACGTCACCCTCCGCACGAAGGGGGAAAAAAAGTCCCCCGCGTTCCCAGCTTGGGGTGGTTTGCGAACAGAGTGACCAGCCGTTTGGTAAAAGTTAAATAACGAACTTTCGTTAAAGGAGCTAGTCATCCAGGTCGGGTCTTGAAGGATGGTCGATTTCTCCAGGAATGAGGATTTTTGAAAGCAACTCGGCGCCTTCAAAGCACTTGGTGAAACCTAGCCTAAAGCGTTGTCCCACCATGCTCTGCGGCGATAACGGCCTTTGGCGGGAAAGAGTCTCGGAGGCGGGGCCAAAGGGGGACGGCCCGGGCGGTTGCTCCGAAAACCCGGGTATCTTCGTAGGGTGCGTCTAGTCCAGAGCTGACTTGGGGGTGATTGAACGGAGAGCTGGGGCGTTGGTTTGTCTTCCCGCCCCTGCTGCGAACAGACCATGGCTGCTTACACAGATGTGTCTAATTTAGCGAAACCGATTTAGATTCCTTAATCCTCTTCATTAAGTACCGTTCCACCTTCTCGTCAGAACTTTGCATAGCTCGGTTCAGCACTCCTAGTGCTAGTCGCAGTGGGTCCGTATCCCGACCGGCAACGTGGTACCCGCCAACCAGAAGGGGTAACACCGTACCGCCTATGGGACCCACACCTTTTTATCTCGTTAGTCGCCTGTCCGTGGGACTAGCGCAGAATGCCTGCAGAATGAATCGTTTCTGTTGTTCCCTTTCAAAGAACGAGAAGGAAGAAAGGGTGCGTGTGTGCAGTCCTTTTTTCAAAAGTTTCCCCTAAAAGTTACTGATACACCAGGTTTTGAAAATACCGGTCCTCTCAGGTAATAAAATGGAGCAAAATGGATGTGAGAACCGTAACCACTGGAGACCGCGGTTGCTATTCAGGACTGTGATCCTATTTGCCTGCGTCATTGGGAGATAACATTTTACATTTTTTTCGACGCCTGAAATCTGGATTTTTATGTGAAATCCTGGGATTTTTAAACGTCGCTAATGAATTAAAATTCAAATCAGGCTGGGCGCGGTGGCTCACGCCAGCACTTTGGGAGGCCGAGGCGGTTGGATCACTTGAGGTCAGGAATTCGAGACCAGCCTGGCCAACATGGTGAAATCCCGTCTGTACTGAAAAAAACAAAAAATTAGCCGGGCTTGGTGGCAGGCGCCTGTAATCCAGTCTACTCGGGAGGCTGAGGCAGGAGAATCGCTAGAACCCTGGAGGCGGAGGTTGCAGTGAGCTGAGATGGCGCCATTGCACTGCAGCCTGGGCTACAGAGTGAGACTCCTCCAAAAAAAAAAAAAAAAAAAAGAGGGGGAAACAACAACAAATTAAAATCAAACCCTGCAGTCATAAATTTGCCATAACAGATCTACACACTGAATTTAAGGGATAATTTTCTTCATGTTATTTATTTACAGCAGTCCCTTTCCGCAAGGATGTGGGGCAACTTACAGAGATACCATAAAACATGAAAACTAGATGAGGCTGGGCGTGGTGGCTCACTCCTGTAATCCCAGCACTTTGGGAGGCCGAGGCGGGCGGATCACCTGAGGTCAGGAGTTGGAGACCAACATGTCGAAACCCGTCTCTTCCAAAAATACAAAACATTAGCCGGGCATGGTGGCGCGTGCCTGTAATCCCAGCTACTCGGTAGGGTGAGACAGGACAATCTCTTGAACCCTTAGGAGGTGGAGGCTGCAGTGAGCGGAAATCACGCCACTGCACTCCAGCCTGGGTGACAGAACAAGACTCCATCTCACAAAAAAAAAAAAAAAAAAAAGCTAGAGTAAGAAATCAGAGGAATGGGAAAATGAGGGGTGGATTAAATGAAATACGCATAAATTACTATACAAAATGCCTGCAGTGAAAGCCCGTTGAATTTGTTGAGATAGATTGCAAATTTTACTTTAGTCTTCCCAGAAGTCACGGTAAAGAAGGGTACGGAAGTATTGTGTATTCAAAATCCAAAGTGCCTTTGGGATAAAAATAAATAGGTCATTCAGGAGAAGGACATGTTTTCTTAATTCTAAAAGCTGATGAAATATATTTTACAAATGTTTCTCGGTGACCCCAAAATACAAATTCAATTTGAAACGAGCAGGGATGCTTGGTCTTGTGGCTGTAGATCCTCGGTATATCTACAGATGACCTTTGGTAATCCTTGAGCTTTCTGTAATATTTTCGAAAATTATATGCATGTGTGCATGTACAAAATTATATGCATGTGTGTACTTTTTTCTGGGAAGAGGATTTGGAATTTTAATCAACTTCTTAAAGGAGTCCATAGATCCCAAAAGGAAAAAGAACTGAAATTTGTCAAGGGAAGGATAGATTGCCTATTCTTCAGACCATCCTTTAAGTATATATATAGATGTGTGTTTGTGTGTGTGTATATATGTGTGTGTGTGTGTATGTGTATATATATATATATATATATATATATATTTTTTTTTTTTTTTTTTTTGAGACAGAGTTGCCCTCTGTCACCCAGGCTGGAGTGCAATGGCATGATCTCAGCTCAGTGCAACCTCTGCTTCCCTGGCTTAAGTCATTCTTGTGCCTCAGCCTTCGAGTAGCTGGAATTACAGACGTGTGCCACGATGCCCAGCTAATTTTTGTATTTTTGGTAGCTGGGATTACAGGCATGAGCCACCGCACCCAGCTAATTTTTGTATTTTTAGTAGAGACGGGGTTTCGTCATGTTGGCCATGCTGGTCTCGAACTCCTGGCCTCAAGTAATCCTCCGGCCTTGGCCTCCCAAAGTAGTGGGATTACAGGCATGAGCCCCTGCACCTGGCCA
This sequence comes from Gorilla gorilla gorilla, assembly GCF_029281585.2. Lineage (NCBI taxonomy): Eukaryota > Metazoa > Chordata > Mammalia > Primates > Hominidae > Gorilla > Gorilla gorilla. Next base: position 34,043,313 of record NC_073228.2, on the reverse strand, counting down.
GTTTTTTTTTTTTTTTTTTTTTGAGACAGGGTCTTGCTCTTTCACTCAGGCTGGAATGCAGTGGTGCAATCACAGCTCACTGCAGCCTCGACCTCCTGGACCCAAGCGATTCTCCCACCTCAGTGTCCTTTGTAGCTGAGACTACAGGTGTGCACCACCACTTCAGACTGATTTTTGTATTTTTTGTAGCGATGGGGTCTCGCCATGTTGCCCAGGCTGCTTTTGAACTCCTGAAGTCAAGTGATCCTTCCATCTCGGCCTCCCAAAGTGGGGGGATTACAGCCATGAGCCACTGTGCCTGGCCAGAGCCTGATATGTTTTTAAACGAGAAGGTGACCAAAAAAGATAATATTTCAACAAATCTACTGTTTCTAGCATTGTTCCATTAAGTGAATGGCAGAAAAGAGGAGAGTTTTTAAAAACTTGCAGCCTGTTGATTCTTTCATTCAACAGTTATTTGCTGAACACATTTTCTTTCTGTTCTTTTATACATCAGTTTAAATTTATGCAGGCAAAGCTTCTGTTAATTAATGATAAGTCAATGATAACTGAAGTGATAACTGAAATCAGTAGTTTATAATTGGATAGTTCATTTTAAGAAGGGATGAGACAATACACATAGGTACTTTTAATTTCAAGGTATTTTCATTCCAGAAAAATATAATTGAATTTGCTTTTTGTTTGTTTGTTTGAGGTGGAGTCTCGCTCTGTCACCCAGGCTGAAGTACAGTGGCAGGATCTCGGCTTACTGCAATATCCTCCACCCAGGTTCAAGTGATTCTCGTGCCTCAGCCTCCTGAGTAGCTGGGACTACAGGCATATGCCACCTCGCCTGGCTAATTTTTATATTTTTAGTAGAGATGGGGTTTCACCATGTTGGCTAGGCTGGTCTTGAACTCCTGACCTCAAGTGATCTGCCCACCTTGGCTTCCCAAAGTGCTGGGATTACAGGCATGAGCCACCACACCCAACCTGAATTTGCTTTGATTTATTCTTGTCTAATTTAATGCAGTAATTTCTGATTTTGTTCAGTTCAGCACAGTACAAAGTAAAACTTAATTGAGAGTGAATAGGACATTCTTATTTCTCTGTTGGCATCTTTTTTTGTATTTGAATGTAACCGACTGTTCTGGAGTTGATGACGAGGTCAGTATATGGCAGGAAAAGTCTTGACGGCTGTTTTATCAGGTCTTGCAGGATGGCGTTAGCTTTCTGATGATTACAATTAAGGATGTTACCAGTTATCCAGAGTTAACATATTTCAGTCCACAAGAGTAAAACATCAAAAAAGCAAGTAAACAATTTATTTGGAAATAAGAACAAAACAAGGTGAATCATTTTGAGGGATATTTCATTCAGATCCTGAGACCTGATAAACGATCCCTGCCCCCACAGCAAAGTATTTCTCTCCAAGACAGGAAAATTCACAGCACCTGGATTCTGTGTCTCTGTTCCTGGGCAGTGCTGGGTAGAGACTGGCAATTATCTTTCTACAGGCTAATCTTCACACAGTTCTCTAAACAATATACTAGATGGTTGATTCCTTTTGTGCTGAGCAAATTACAACCACTTCCAGTTTTGCCTCCTAAGATTACATTCTCATCTTAATTGGAGTTTGAGGGTTTTCTAAACTCCTTAGTTATACATTCACTGGCATTTTTATTAATTGCTGCCACAACCAGCTGATTTAGTAAGCATGGACTTTACCAACTTCATTGTCGGAAGCAACCTAATTTTTAACACTATTACTGTTTATTAAAAGTTCCTTCCTCCAAGAGAAACTTTTTAAATACTTTTGATTCAATCCAATAATCTCAGGAGGAGACTTTGAAAACTTCATGGAAAATGTGTATTATGAACAAATCATGCATGGATTTCAAAATTTTTTTACACCAAAATAAACTCGTACTAACTTGTTATAACATGTATGAACAGGATCTAGTTTGAGATACTAAAAAGAATAAGACATATGTTTGAAAAGAGCCCCTATCAGAGCAACATGTATTCTGTTAAAATTGAAGCAAGGACAAACATCAAATTTATGATGAACCTTGGGTGAAAGAATGGTGAAATCATTAATTCTTTACCAAAAGTTTATGGGCACAATGCCTCAAAGAAATCAGTATTTTATAATTGGAGAGTTCACTTTAAGAAGGGATGCTGGGCGCGGTGGCTCACGCCTGTAATCCCAGCACTTTGGGAGGCCGAGGCAGGCGGATCACCTGAGGTCGGGAGTTCGAGACCAGCCTGACCAACATGGAGAAACCCCGTCTCTACTAAAAATACAAAATTAGCCAGGCGTGGTGGCACATGCCTGTAATCCCAGCTACTAGGGAGGGTGAGGCAGGAGAATCACTTGAACCTGGGAGGCAGAGGTTGCGGTGAGCTGAGACCGCGCCATTGCGCTCCAGCCTGGGCAACGAGAGCAAAACTCCGTCTCAAAAAAAAAAAAAAAAAAAAGGGATGAGACAGTGTTGAAGAGGAAGCCTGCAGTGGCAGACTACCCACATCAATTTGCAAGGAAAAAATTAATCTTGTCATGCTTGAAGGCAATAATAAATACAGTGGTCCGTTTTCAAGACAAAATGCCTTACATGGGCTTAGGTCAGCAAACTACAGAAGAAACAGAACATACTAGACCCCTGCTTGGATAGCTGATGCCTGCTTGTCAGCCTCCCTCTTCCCCCGCACTTCTCTTTCCCCCCTTAGTTGCCTTCACCCAAACCAAAAAAGTTTAGTCTAAGATGAAAGTTTACTAGTCTGCAAAATAGCTCATTTTGTCTTCTCTTATCAGCCTGCCCAGCTACTTAGGTCATAAGTTAAATACTTGAATTGCCCCTGAGCTAACTAGGATTGCAATGCATTGTGGGCTGCAATAAAATGCAGCAAGACAACCCTAAAAAAACCCTAAAGCCCCTACCCAACAATTAATAGTCAATGTCTGGGAAGATTGTGACCCCCATAGTACGCAGCCTGTGAGAAACCAGGGGAGGGACCTGCACACTAGGGGATAAATTGCTTGTTAAAAAACTGTGCTGGGGGCCAGGTGTGGTGGCTCACACCTGTAATCCCAGCACTTTGGGAGGCTGAGGCAGGCAGATCATGAGGTCAAGAGACCATCCTGGCCAACATGGTGAAACCCCATCTCTACTAAAAATACAAAAATTAGCTGGGCATGGTGGCATGCACCTGTAGTCCCAGCTGCTCAGGAGGCTGAGGCAGGAGAATCACTTGAACCCGGGAGGTGGAGGTTGCAGTGAGCTGAGATTGCGCCACTGCACTCCAGCCTGGTTGCAGAGCAAGACTCCGTCTCAAAAAAAAACAACTATGCTGGGGCCTGGTGTGGTGGCTCACACCTGTAATCCCAGCACCTTCGAAGGCTGAGGCGGGTGGATCACCATATGTCAGGAGTTTGAGACCAGCCTAGCCAACATGGCAAAACTCCATCTCTACTAAAAATACAAAAATTAGCTGGGCATGGTGGCAGGCGCCTATAATCCCAGCTACTCGGGAGGCTGAGGCAGGAAAATCACTTGAACCTGGGAGACGGAGGTTGCAGTCAGCCAAGATCGTGCCACTGCACCCCAGCCTGGGCGACAAGAGCAAAACTCCATCTCAAAAAAATAAAATAAAATTTAATTTTAAAAAAACTGTGCTGGGTGTGCCTGTCTATCAGACACCCAATCTTGCAAGACTGTCATTAAAAGTCTCACTTTCGCTGTTCTCTGGGTCTCTGAGACCATTCTTTGGGTTTGGATGGGTAAGTTTGTTTCTCACATGCTCTCATAAAAGACGACCAACAATTAATAGCAGAAACCAAAGCCAATACCATAGACATCTCAATTGGTTTGGCTCACACAATTCTAACTGAAAAATTTAAGCTGAGCAAATTTTCCACTCAAAGGTTACTAAAACTGCACACCCAGATCAGCTGCACACAAGAGCAGAGCTTTCCATGGAGCTTTTAAACAAGTGCGATCAAGATCCTGAAGCGTTTTTTTGAAGAATTGTAACTGGACATGAAACATGGTTTTACCAGTACAATCCTGAAGGCAAAGCATAATCAAAACAATGGATACTAGGAGGTGGAAGTGGTCCAGTCAAAGCAAAAATGGATTAGTCCCAGAGCAAAGATCATGGCACCAGTTTTTTTTTTTGGCTGCTCAAGGCATTTTGCTTGTTGACTTTCTGGAGGGCCAAAGAATGATAATTTGTGCTTATTATGAGAATAAGCAGATATGCTTATTATGAGAAAGCCAAAACTTTAGCAAAAAAAAAAAAAAAAACTGCCCAGGAAAGCTTCACTGGAGAGTTCCCCACCATGACAATGCTCCTGCTCATTCCTCTCAAGCAAGGGCAATTTTGCAAGAGGTTTAATGGGAAATCATTAGGCATCCACCTTGCAGTCTTTATTTGACTCCTTCTGACATCTTTTTGTTTCTTAATCTTTAAAAATGTTTAAATGGCACCTTTTTTTTTTTTTTTAATAATAATGTGAAAAAGGGCTGGGCACGGTGGCTCATGCCTGGAATCCCAGCACTTTGGGAGGCCAAGGTGGGCAGATCACCTGAGGTCAGGAGTTCAAGACCAGCCTGGCCAACATGGTGAAACCCCGTCTCTACTAAAAATACGAAAAATTAGCCAGGTGTGGTGGCGTGCGCCTGGAATCAGCTACTCGTGTGGGCTGAGACAGGAGAATCACTTGAATCCGGGAGGCAGAGGTTGCAGTGAGCTGAGATTGCACCACTACACTCCAACCTGGGTGACAGAGTGAGACTCCATCTAAAAAAAAAATTAAATAAATTAAAAAAAATTTAAAAAGTGAAAAAGAGTACATTGACATGGTTAAATTCCCAGGACCTGAAGTTCTTTAGGGATGGACTAAATGGCTGGTATCATTACTTATGAAAGTGTCTTGAGCTTGATGGAGCTTATATGGAGAAATAAAGTTTTTATTTTTATTTTTTAATTCCATTTTTTCCATAAACTTCCTGAAGTTCCCTCATATTAGTGTCAGCACCATACTTTACCCTGGAAATGATTACTTGGGGGGTAGGAGAAGAAAGAAATTCAAAGAGTTAACTGCTGTAAGAGCTGAAATCACGAGACACTTTTTTTTTTTTTTTTGAGACAGAGTCTCGCTCTGTCGCCCAGGCTGGAGTGCAGTGGCATGATCTTGGCTCACCGCAAGCTCCGCCTCCCGGGTTCACGCCATTCTCCTGCCTCAACCTCCCGAGTAGCTGGGACTACAGGCGCCTGCCACCACGCCCGGCTAATTTTTTGTATTTTTAGTAGAGACGGGGTTTCACTGTGTTAGCCAGGATGGTCTCAATCTCCTGACCTCGTGATCCACCCGCCTCGGCCTCCCAAAGTGCTGGGATTACAGGCATGAGCCACCGCGCCCGGCCACAAGACACAATTTTTCAGTGATTTGCTTACTACTCAAAACTCCACCTGTGGTGATAGTTACATAACTGTGCACATATTTAAAATCATGGCATTGTCTACTTAGAGCAGATGAATTGTATGGTATGTAAATTATAACTCAGTAACTTTTTTTTTTCAAATGACTGGGGGAAGAAATACCTCTGTATCTCCACAGTTAGAAAAATCTCTCTCCAGTACCAATCCTCCAAAGGTATTATTGGGAGTGGGGGAAGTCCAAGAGTAATTTGCACTGAAATACGGCTTTCCTAATCTGGAAACTCTGTTTCCAGCATTTTTTGTGCCAACCCTACTGTCTTTTGAGCGCATAATTCTTATTTTTACTACTAGGTAAAGAGACACTTAGAAAGGTTGGGATTACCACTGGATTCCACTGAGTACAGGAGTTTACTTCCAGAAACAATTCGCTTGCAAGATTCTCTGTTCCCTTGCTCCACTTGATTCGGGGATAAATATTCTCTGAAAAGGAAAGAAACCGTATATTTTAAATTTTCATTTATATTTGTCTCATCTTCCTTAGTAAATTATATTGAGGACAGATTTCTGCTGTAACTCCCTTTATTACCAGTATATTATCTGTTAAAATGAATATTATTGACTATATACTGACTGCTCTTTGAAAAAGTTGGGAAGTTAGGTGAGCAGAATGCTGTTTCTATGGAAACTTCATCATGTTGCTGTCAGTGAATAGACACAATGGGTATAAAGATTTTTTTATTTCTTTTCATTTTTTTATTTTTATTATTATTTTTTTAAGACAGAGTCTCTCTCTATTGCCCAGGCTGGAGTGCAATGGCACAATCTCAGCTTACTGCAACCTCCGCATCCCAGGTTCAAGCAATTCTGCTGCCTCAGCCTCCTGAGTAGCTGAGATTACAGGTGTGCGCCACCATGTCTGGTTAATTTTTTATTTTTTTAGTAGAGACGGGGGTTGGGGGGTGGTCTCACCATGTTGGCCAGGCTGGTCTTGAACTCCTGACCTCGTGATCCACCCACCTCAGCCTCCCAAAGTGCTGGGATTACAGGTGTGAGCCACCACGCCCAGCCTCTTTTTTTACTTCACAGTATAATAAAGATGGCCAAGCCGGGCGTGGTGGCTCACGCCTGTAATCCCAGCACTTTGGGAGGCCGAGGCGAGGCAGATCACAAGGTCAGGAGTTCGAGATCATCCTGGCTGACACAGTGAAACCCTGTCTCTACTAAAATACAAAAAAAACTAGCTGAGCATAGGTGGTGCATGCCTGTAGTCCCAGCTACTCGGGAAGCTGAGGCAGGAGAATGGTGTAAAACCTGGGAGGTGGAGCTTGCAGTGAGCCGAGATCGCGCCACTGCACTCCAGCCTGGGAGACAGAGCAAGAATCCATCTCAAAAAAAAAAAAAAAAAAAAAAGATGGCCACCTTTTAAGCCCAAATAAGTCATCTAATAATATAGTCTTAGTAATTTTATTTTAGGACTTCCCCACCTCATTCTTTCATTCATTTTGTTTCATCTTTGGCTAATTCTTTCCATCTTTATTGTCCGGTTACTGATAATAATAGAATATGACTTTGACAGGAAACAGCTCTTAAAATGACCTATTATGGGCCGGATGCAGTGGCTCATGTCTATAATCGTAGCATTTTGGGATGCTGAGGCAGATGGATCACTTGAGATCAGGAGTTCAAGACCAGCCTGGCCAACATGGCAAAACCCCATCTGTAGAAAAATACAAAAAATTAGCCGGGAGTGGTGGCATGCGCCTGTAATCCCAGCTACTTGGGAGGCTGAGGCAGGAGAATCACTTGAACCCGAGAGGTGGAGGTTGCAATGAGCTAAGGTCGTGCCACTGCACTTCAGCCTGGGTGACAAAGCAAGACTCTGTCTCAAAAAAAAAAAATCGATTATGAAAAGATGTATTTTCACCATGTTTTTCTTTTCTTATTACTACTATAACTTGCTCTCCCCTTCTTTCTGCCTAGTTCTTTCTTTTTCAAACTCCAATTCATATTATACATTTCCTAATTAGAGTAAGTGGCTCTTTAAGGTCCTATAAAAACATGTTGCAGACATACTTTATTTGCTAAAAATGCTACCTTTGTTTTTGTGATTCTTTTTTTTTTTTTTTTTTTTGAGATGGAGTCTGACTCTTTTGCCCAGGCTGGAGTGTGATGGTGCAATCTTGGCTCACTGCAACCTCCACCTCCCGGGCTCAAGCAATTCCCCTGCCTCAGCCTCCTAAGTAGCTGGGATTACAGGCACGCGCCACCATGCCCAGCTAATTTTTGTATTTTTAGTAGAGATGGGGTTTCATCATGTTGGCCAGGCTGGAGTGCGATGGTGCAATCTTGGCTCACTGCAACCTCCACCTCCCGGGCTCAAGCAATTCCCCTGCCTCAGCCTCCCAAGTAGCTGGGATTGCAGGCACACGCCACCGTGCCCAGCTAATTTTTGTATTTTTAGTAGAGACGGGGTTTCACCATGTTGGCCAGGCTGGTCTTGAACTCCTAAGCTCAGGTGATCCACCCACCTCGGCTCCCCAAAGTGCTGGGATTACAGGCCTGAGCCACCGTGCCCGGCCGTTTTTGTGATTCTTATGCTGTGAGTCCTATATAAATGTTAGCTATCTTTATTAATAGTAATAGTGGTATTCTGTGTTACTACTACTATCAAGTATGTTAGAAAATTAATTTTGATAAATTTTTTAGTTTCAAGTTTTGAGTATGTGACAGTTTTTTCCTCTTTACTCTTTTCAAAAGGTATTCCAGATTAGGTGAGCTAAAAATCTCTCAGAATTACTTTTGTGTATTTACTTGCAGGACCATTGCAGAGCTTATTAGACCGAGAGCACTGGGTCAGCAAACTACAGTCCTCTGACCCATGGCCTGTTCTTTGGAATGCCCATGAGTTAAGAATGTTTTTTATATTTTTCAGTGGTTAAAAAACACACGAAGAATAATATTTTGTGCATGTGAAAAGTATATGAAAATCAAATCTCAGTGTCCATATTTAAGTTTTATTGGAACACAGCCATGACCACTTGTTTACATATTGTCTATGGCTGGTTTCATTCAACAAAGGCAGAGTTGAGTAGTTGCAACAAAGGCTTCATGGCTCTGCCAGGCGCGGTGGCTCACGCCTGTAATCCCAGCACTTTGGGAAACTGAGGCGGGTGGATCATGAGGTCGGGAGATTGAGACCATCCTGGCTAACATGGTGAAACTCTGTCTCTACTAAAAATACAAAAAATTAGCTGGGTGTGGTGGCACGTGCCTATAGTTTCAGCTACTCGGGAGTTTGAGGCAGGAGAACCGCTTGCACCTTGGAGGCAGAGGTTGCAGTGAGCCGAGATCTCGCCACTGCACTCCAGCCTGGGTGAAAGAGCAAGACTCCATCTCAGGAAAAAAAAAAAAAAAGACTTCATGGCTCACAAGCCCAAAATATTTACTATCTGGCCCTTTACAGAAAAAGTTTGTCAACCCCTTACCAAAAGGAAAATAATAACCTGCTTCTGTCATTTGTGCTTAACCTAATTCAAATATTCAGCTTTGTCATGCGTGTCCTTTTCCTCTTGCAGATGTTTCTGTCATGGGTAATATATTATTAGTTGTCAACATAAATAATGAACCTTTTCAAGCGATAGGTTGCTAACACGTGTTTCATCAGCCACTACTACAGTTCAGTGATAAGGTACTGAGAGCTGGTGGAAAGAAATTCTCCTGCCCATCTGCCCAGCCTAGAAGAGGAGGTATTGCTCTACTGCAGTTGATCTTTCTTTCTTTCCTTCTTTCTTTCTTTCTTTCTTTCTTTCTTTCTTTCTTTCTTTCTTTCTTTCTTTCTTTCTTCCTTCCTTCCTTCCTTCCTTCCTTCCTTCCTTCCTTTCTTTCTTTCTTTCTTTCTTTCTTTCTTTTTTAAGTCTAGTTGATCAAAATTGCTCAATGATGGCAGGTTTCTGTAACCATTCTTGCATTGAAGTAATGTGGCACACAATGAGTCCATGACAGGTTTTGTTCTAAGTAAATATTAGTGTCCACTCACTATGGAATTTGCAAGTGAAATTTCCAAAATGTTCATATTGTTTTTCTACAATACTGGGATAATTCACTCTCAGGCTGGTGCTGGTACCACCACCTTGTCCCCAGGAGGCTACTAGATGTGTTTACAGTTTACAGTCCAGACCCATGTCCAGGGGGTCTTTCCTTGTTTGCCTCCCATCTGTTTCCATGTGGCCAGGAGCCACTCTGCTCACCAGCTGCAATTCACTCCAGGTTAATTTCTGCTCCATCAAATTAAGACTCCAGGGGAGAAAAAAATTATTTCCCCAGCTCTGAGTCTCCAGTTTTTTGGAGACCCGAGAGACCCTGTTTACAGATACACACACGCGCGCGCGTGCGCGCGCACACACACACACACACACACACACACACACAGCGAGGGAAGCACATGCAAGTAGTTCTAGCTACTCAGGAGGCTGAGGTGGCAGGATCACTGGAGCCCAGAAGTTCCAGGCTGCAGTAAGCTCTAATTGTACCTGCACCCCAGCCTGGCGACAGAGTGAGACTCTGTCTCGAAAAAAAAAAAAATATATATATATATGTATATAATATATATATATGTATATAATATATATATGTATATAATATATATATATTTGCATTCAGAAAAAAGGTTTGTTTATAACTTTTCCCAAGAGAAGTGAGTGTTGCTTTGAATTTGTGCAACTGAAGAGCCTCTTTAGGCAGACTTCCTAACACAAAGGAAACAGTCTGTCCTAAAGAATTATTCAGGTTTTCCACCTCTATAGATACGATAACTGCTTATCACCTTAGTATACATTTTCTTAGCCTCAACTAAATCCAGGCGAGGAAAATTATAGGCATTTGCCTGGACACCTTGTTAATAATGTTATGTCATAATTCTAGTAAGTTTCTTATAAATTCTTAATTACTTTGCAAATACACATAGGAAAATATGGGGCTCTATTTACATTTCCCATCTGACAATACAGTTTTAAAATTCTCTAATTGCTCTTAAGAAAATATACTTCTCTAGATATTTATACAGGAATTTGTGTTGCCACAAATTTGAATGGCAAAGCCATGCCCCCAACAGATTCATTGTCTTCCCCAGAGAGCATCAATCATTGTTGAGCGTTTGTCTAAATAAAATACTTGTTTGAGAGCGTGGGCGACATGGCGAAGCCTTGCCTCTACAAAAAATACAAAAATTAGCTGGGCAATGTGGCACGCGCCTGTGGTCCCAGCTACTTAAGAGGCTGAGGTGGGAGGATCGCTTGAACCTGGGAGGTGGAGGTTGCAGCGAGCCAAGATTGCGCCACTGCCCTTCAGCCTGGGCGACAGAGCGATACCCTGTCAAAAAAAAAAAAGTACTTGTTTGGGGATGGTATAAATTACTAGAGGTTCTCACCAAGCATGTTTTGCACTGTACTAAGTTATTAATACTAAAACAGTTTCCAAGGTTTACACCACTGTAAATAGAAAATAAAGATACCTATTATCAGCCAGCTTCTGTTAGATAAGGCTGCAGTAATAAACAACTCCAAACATATCAGTGTCTTAAGAAAATAACCGAGGTTTGCTTCTTGCTTATGTTACATATTGGTAGCCACGAGTTGGCAGAGGCACAGCCCATGTATCTTATCACTAAAAGGCATGAAAGTGCAGCAGAAAGATGGGCTTTTAACAAGATGGATTTGGGCTTAAATCCCCAATACCACTTCTTACTTGTGTGATCTTGCATGACTCTCTTAACCTGCTTAAGCCTGTATTTCTTCACCTATAAATGGGGTCAATAATAGCACTTATAGAGCTGTTGTGAAGATTAAATGAAATAACATGGAAATCAACTAGTCGTTGAGTGCCCTGCATATAGTAGTGCTCTATGCTCTGCGCTACTCTGTGCCCTGCACCATAATAAACAGTGGTTATTATTAAGGCTACAAAAACCTATTCCCTTGCCTTTTCAACATTTGTGGTTAGACTGATCAACTTTACTCTTCTTTGGAAGAAGGAATAAGATGCGAAATTCAAGTCAGTCTGTCTTATGACTAATTAGATATTATGAGGCTGGGCACAGTGGCTCATGCCTATAATCCCAGCACTTTGGGAGGCTGAGGCAGGCAGATCACTTGAGGTCAGGAGTTCCAGACCAGCCTGGCCAACATGGTGAAACCCCGTCTCTACTAAAAATACAAAAAATTAGGCAAGCGTGGTAGTGTGTGCCTGCAATCTCAGCTACTCAGGAGGCTGAGGTGGGAGAATCACTTGAACCCGGGAGGCAGAGTTTGCAGTGAGCAGAGATTGCGCCACTGCACTCCAGGCGGGGCAACCGTGCCCCGCCTAGTTTTTCTTTTTTAAAAACATTAATTTTTTTTAAGATGGAGTCTCTCTGTTGCCCAGGCTGGAGTGCAATGGTGTGATCATAGCTCACTACAGCCTGAAACTCCTGGAATCACATGATCCTTCTGTCTCAGCCTCCTGAGTAGCTGGAACTACAGCTGTGCATCACCATGTCCCAACCCTGGCTAATTTTTGTGTTTTTTGTAATGAGGGTCTCACCATGTTGCCCAAGCTGGTCTTGAACTCCTGACTTCATATGATCCTCTTGCCTCAGGCTCCTGATTCACTGGGATTACAAGTGTAAGCCACTAAACCCAGTAGTTTTTCTTAAATCTTTAAACTCAACTTACAAATCTTGATAATTATTAATCTAATCCTATGTTATATAAGAAATAAGATTCATTATTTTTACTTGTTCTGTGATTAATATTCAATTAATACTTATTTTAAAAAATACTTATATGTAAAAAATTAAATCCCGGCCAGGCCACGGTGGCTCACGCCTGTAATCCCAGCACTCTGGGAGGCGGAGGCTGGTGGAGCACCTGAAATCAGGAGTTCAAGACCAGCCTGACCAACATGGTGAAACCCCATCTCTACTAAATACAAAAAATTAGCCAGGTATAGTGGCGCATGCTTGTAATCCCAGCTTCTTGGGAGGTTGAGGCAGGAGAATTGCTTGAACCTGGGAGGTGGAGGTTGCAGTGAGCTGAGATTGCACCATTGCACTCCAGCCTGGGCAATAAGAGCAAAACTCTGTCTCAAAAAAAAAAAAAAAGATTAAATCCCTAAACATTTAGCATATTATATAAGTAGTTCATTAACTTTTATTAAATATTTCAAGTAATTAAAAATTTAATATATCTTATTCTCTCAAACACTTCAAATTCCTAACAAGGTTCATTAGTCAGGGTTCAATGCAGGAAACAGAAACACTCTAGTTTTTTTTCTTGAGATGGAGTTTTGCTCTTGTTGCCCAGGCTGGAGTGCAATGGCGCGATCTTGGGCTCACCGCAACCTCCGCCTTCCGGGTTCAAGGGATTTTCCTGCCTCAGCCTCCTGAGTAGCTGGGATTACAGGCATGTGTCACCACACCCAGCTAATTTTGTATTTTTTTAGCAGAGACAGGGTTTCTCCATTTTGGTGAGGCTGGTCTGGAACTCCTGACCTCAGGTGATCCACCTACCTTGGCCTCCCAAAGTGCTGGGATTACAGGCATGAGCCACCTCGCCCTGCCTACTCTAGGTATTTTAAACAGAAAGGGATTAAATACAGTAGATTAGATTAGGTATTTAGAAACTTTTTGGAAGAGATGGAGGGGTGGGCTCTAGGCATGTCTCTGGCATGACTCCCAGAATGTTGCAGAACTGGTCTATCAAGAACGATGCTTCCTTTGCCACAGACAGAAAAGTGGAGATCCAGAGGCTAAAAGTAAACTACTGGGATCAAAAGATTCCTGGCATATTGACCAAAATGCCATTCAGAGATCATAAAGCCAGGATCAGGAAGCTGTAGAAGCCACCACCACAACTGTCTCATCACTAAATTGTACTATCTGGCTGCCACTGCCGCAGTGGGTTCTCAACACCAAAGACAGAGACTGAAGCCGAAATGTCACTAGCAGTACATACTGCGTAGCATCAGGAAGAGGGACCTTGCCGCTTTTCTCCACGGTCTTGTTTGGTAATTGTTGCTCATATACATGTCGTGATTTGTCTAAGTGAATTGAAACCTCCATGAGGAAAGGTGTTGTGACTTTTTAGTTTTCAGCCCGAGGCACAGGCAAACAGAAGTTGCTCAGTAAATGGACTTTGATGGTTGGGTATTCTCTATTTTGATACTGTCATCTTGATGCCTTGGGTTTTGATGGATTATCCTCATCTTCCAGATTCATTAGCTCGATTTTCAGTACACCAGCCAAAAACAAATGAGCTTACACAGAAAGCACTATTGCAATGGGAAAGGATAACTGGGTCACTTCCATTGGCACTTCCAATTCCAATTAGAAACAGAGGCATCCACTGCAGACATTACTAAGTAGCTATTTTGCTGTGGATAGCAGATGTTTGGTAGTGGTTGGCTGTAGCTAAAAGTTTTAGTTTGCTGCATAGTCCACCTATAGATCTAATTGGTGTAACTTAATTTACACCCAGAATGCTAGCTGCACAAGTGTGTTGGGAATGACACTCATGGCCATCACGTAAATCTGATATAAAGAAAAATGTCCTAATGTAACACTACTTACCAATCCAATAATAACATAATTATATTTAGAAAATTGGCCGGGTGCAGTGGCTCACACCTGTAACCCCAGCACTTTGGGAGGCCGAGGCGGGCAGATCACATGAGGTTGGGAGTTCGACACCAGTCTGACCAATATGGAGAAACCCCGTCTCTACTAAAAATACAAAATTAGCCGGGCATGGTGGTGCATGCCTGTAATCCCAGCTACTCAGGTGGCTGAGGCAGGAGAATCACTTGAGCCCGAGAGACGGAGGTTGCAGTGAGCCAAGATTGCGCCATTGCACTCCAGTCCAGGCAATAAGAGCGAAACTCTGTCTCAAAAAAAAAAAAAAAAAAGAAAGAAAAGAAAAGAAAATTAGGGGTTGGGTGCAATAGCTCATGCCTGTAATCCCAGCACTTTGAAAGGCTGAAGTGGGAGGATTGCTTGAACCCAGGGGTTCAAGACCAGCTTGGGCAATATACTAAGAATATGTCTCCACAAAAAATTTAGATAATTAGCCAGCATGGTGGCTCATGCCTATAGTCCCAGCTACTCAGAAGACTGAGGCAGAAGGATTGCTTGAGCCCAGGAATCCAAGGCTGCAGTGAGCTATGTTTGCACCACTGCACTCCAGCCTGGGCAACAGAGCAAGACAACTGTCCCTGCCCCATACCTCCCCTCCACTCCACTCCCCACAGAAGAAAACAAAAAGGGCTTTCAACATTACAGTGAGCTATAAAGTAAAAAATAAATGAATAAATAAATTAACCAAATTGTCTCTAATTTTTAAAAATTAAAATCACAAATATTGGCTGGGTGAGGTAGCTAACACCTTTAATCCCAGCACTTTGGGAGGCCAAGGCCGGAAAGGATCACTTGAGCCCAGGGCTCAACGAGACCAGCCTGTGCAATATAGTGAGACCTCATTTCTACTAAAAAAAAAAAAAAAAAAAAAAAATTATCTGGGTGTAGTAATGCACAGCTATAGTCCCAGCTACTTGGGAGGCTCAGGCAGGAGGATTGCTTGTGCCCAGTAGTTTGAGGCTGCAGTGAGCTATGATTGCACTGCCACCACTGCATTCCAGCCTAGGCAACAGAGCAAGACCCTATCTTGCAGGAAAAAAAAAAGAAAGAAAAAGAAAAGTAAAGAAAACTAGTAAGAAGACACTTGAGGTTTGAGCCATATAGGAAAATAGAAAGTAGAGGGGGAAGTGATGGGTGACTTGGCAAGCTGGAAGAGTTACAGAAGGGCAAATGTGGGCACCCTAAATAACAAGCTGGTTCCCTCTCAAAACCCATAAAAGGCTCAGAAACAGATTCTAAGTACCTGGGTAGGTGGGATTAGCACAGAATATAAAATATCTGGAAAAGTTTGATTTGACAAAAAGCAGAAAGACTACAGCCAGAGATTTCCT
Source organism: Gorilla gorilla gorilla (assembly GCF_029281585.2). Lineage (NCBI taxonomy): Eukaryota > Metazoa > Chordata > Mammalia > Primates > Hominidae > Gorilla > Gorilla gorilla. The sequence continues at coordinate 34,027,893 of NC_073228.2, read as the reverse complement.
TTCAGTGAAGTCCCACCCATATATATGGTGCTTTCAATCAACTTTTAATGCCTTATAAGTATGAATAGCCAGCCTAGGATTGCTAGGGATGTTTAAGGAAAATGTCCAATGAGAGAGATTGAAGTGAACACAGGAAAAAAAAAGAGGGTTCAGAGAAAATAGATACAATGTGAGGTACAGGAAAAAACTTCAAAGAAACTATAATTAGTTTCCCCAAATGGATAAAAGATAATATATCTCTACAAACTGGTAACAGGAATATCCATCTATCTGTCATCTATCTTTTACACATATGTATACACTCTCACACACACATCCATGCATTCATGCATATGTATGTATATATATTAAAAATCAGGGAATAAGAAACACTTTAAAATTCATAATATGATAGAAAAAATTAAAAACTAAACAGAAGAGTTAGAAGATAAAATGAAGCATGCTTCTTAGAAATTAGAACAGAAAAACTAAATAACACTAAGGAGAAAAAAGATAAAAAAATAAAAGATTTACGAAGTTTAAAAACTACAGATGGGCACTCCAAAGAAGCAGAGTGGTAGAGAAAATATTATTATTAAAGAGAGAGTACAAAAACATTTCCAGAACTGAAGAACATTTATCTTCAAATTGATAAGGCGCAACACCATGAAATCTTAGAACATTATGGATTAAGAAAATATCCTAAAAGCCTTTAAAGAACAAAATAGGTTACATACAAAAAACAGGAATCAGATGTTATTAGATTTCTCAACAACGTAGGGAGCTAAAATCAACAATAACAATGATGGAGCAATTTCTTTACATTTCTGAGTAAAAATTATTTTTAATGTTCAATTCTAAATCTAGCCAAACTCTCAATTGTGAGTGAAGTCACAATTTTCAGCAGTGCATTTTCTATTTTTTCTTTTTCTTTCTTTCTTTCTTTCTTTCTTTCTTTCTTTCCTTTCTTTCCTTCTTTTTTGCTTATCTGTGACTTTTGCCCATTTTTGCTCTTATTATTAAAGTGCATTTTCCATTTACTATTTCTCCAGAAGCTGCTGGAGGATATGTTCCACCAAAATAAAGAAACGAACCATGAAAAAGGAAGACATTGGATGCAGGGAACAAGAGGTTTACAGAGAGAGACAAAGGAATTTTCAGCATGATATCAAGGAACAGATCCAGGACAATGATTCTATAGCTTCGTTAGAGGACTGCTTTATTTTATTATTTTATTTTATTCTATTCTATTCTATTCTATTCTATTCTATTCTATTCTATTCTATTTTATATTTTATTTTATTTTATTTTATTTTATTTTATTATTTTTATTTTTATTTTATTTTATATTTTTTGAGACAGCGTCTGACTCTGGTGCCCAGGCTGGAGTACAGTGGCGCCATCTCAGCTCACTGCAACCTCTGCCTCCCAGGTTCAAGTGATTCTCCTGCCTCAGCCTCCTGAGTAGCTGGGATTACAGGCACGTGCCACCACACCCAGCTAATTTTTGAATTTTTAGTAGAGATGGATTTTTGCCAGGCTAGTCTCAAACTCCTGATCTCAGGTGATCCGCCTGCCTCTGCCTCCCAAAGTGCTGGGATTACAGGCGTGAACCACCATGCCTGGCCAAGGACTGCTAGTTTAGATTGGAGGGGTGACAATGGAAAACTGCAGGTGTGGTATCTCTGGGCAGGAGGTGGGGAGAGAAAGAACTGGTAGATCATCTGACAGCATTGACCAACTGACCATGTAAAACTTGCATGAAAACACTTCAATGTTGGGTAGTGTTGCAAGATTTAACTATAAGTTTAAGGTAATCTAAGTGCATGAAAAATGGGATTGATACATTCATACAGTGGAATATTGCTTAGCAATCAAAATAAATGAGCTATCAAACCATGAAAAGATATGGAAAAATCTTAAATGCATATTGCTAAGTGAAAGAGAGGAGTCTGAAAAAACTACATGCTGTATTTCAATTATATGACATTTTGGAAAAGGCAAAATTACTGAAATGGTAAACAGATCAGTGGTCAACAGGGTCTCAAGGAGGATAGGTTGAATAGGTGAAGCAATCAGGAATTTTTAGGGAGATGAAATGATTCTGCATGACACTGTAATAGGGAACATGAGACATTAGGCATTTGTTAAAACCCTAAAACTACTATACAAAGAGTAAAGTTTAATGTATGAAAATTTAAATCATTTAGGAGGTTGGGGGAACTCAGTATGAAATGCAGAATGTGACAAAGGAATCTAAATGTGTTGCAAACATACAAAGCAATCTTTCCAGAGAGGATGAGGGAATAAGGGTCTGACCTCTGTAACTTTGGAAATGAGTGGAGTCTGTAATTATAAGGCAAAAGGCATTCTATATAAACACTGTAAATATACTAGTTAATTTAAAAAAAAAACTAGTTGTTTCTCACAGGGATACAGGTTAAGAATTCCAAAATCATTATACATGTATATTGGAATTGAACAATTAAGAAAATGGATGGCCAATGGTGAAAGTGGGGTTCTCCTTGTTAGAAGGAAAGCTTACAGACAAGCAAGAGGCAGGGGCTAGAATAATCTGTGTGGTAATTAGAATTAGAGAAATCAGCATGAACTCGTGTTTACCTTAATATGGTTTGGATGTATGTCTCCACCAAAGCTCATGTTGAAATGAGATCCCCAGTGTTAGAGGTGGAGCCTGATGAGAGATGTTTGGGTCTTGGGTGTGGATCCTTCATGAATGGATTGGTGCTGTCCTTGTGACAATGGGTGAGTTCTTGCTCAGTTAGTTCATGTGAGATCTGGTTGTTTAAAAGAGCCTGGGGCCAGGTGTGGTGGCTCACGCCTATAATCCCAGCACTTTGGGAAGCCAAGGCAGGCGGATCATGAGGTCAGGAGTTCCAGACCAGCCTGGCCAATATGGTGAAACTCCGTTTCCAGACCAGCCTGGCCCATATGGTGAAATTCCGTCTCTACTAAAAATACAAAAATTAGCCAGGTGTGGTGGTGTGTGCCTGCAGTCCCAGCTACTTGGGAAGCTGAGGAAGAAGAATCGCTTGAACCCAGGATGTGGAGGTTGCAGTGAGCCAAGATTGTGCCACTGCACTCCAGCCTGGGTGACAGATCAAGACTCTGTCTCAAAAACAAAACAAAACAAAACAAAACAAAACAAAACCATGAGGATTTAATAAAAGGACTCCTAAAGCTCTTTGCCAGAAAGAAGCCCCACTGCCATCCAGAGAAGGCAGAGGCAGGGAGAATTGCTTGAACCCAGGAGGCAGAGGCTGCAGTGAGCCAAGATCACATGGCTGCACTCCAGCCTGGGTGACAGAGCAAGTCTCTGCCTCAAAAAAAAAAAAAAAAAAAAAAGAGTCTGGGACCTCCCACTTTCTCTCTCTCTCTTGCTCCCTCTCTTGCCATGTGACATGCTTGCTCCTGCTTCACCATCCACCATGAGTAAAAGCTCCTTGGGGCCTCACCAGAAGCCAAGCAGATGCTAGTGTCATGCTTTCTATACAGCCTGCAGAATCTTGAGCCAACTGCATCTTTTTTCTTTATAAATTACCCAGCCTTAGGTATTTCTTTATAGTAATGCAAAAACTGACTAACACAGATGGCTACATATATATATATTTATAAATATGCATATATATGTGTATATATATATATACACATGTTAGTATACACACATATATCTCCTTGCTCTGTCAGCTGAGAGGGCCTAGAAGCAAGACACCCCAGTAGCAATGAGCACACCTAGAACCCAGATTTTGGTTTCTAATACCATTCTCCAATAAAAGAGCCAGGGTTCCTTGGAAAAATGATTGATTGTAGGACTGGGACAGGAAATATACGTAATGAGTCTGGAGCATCTTTTAGTGCCGTAAAGTAAGAAAGTGCATACAAAACCAAAACCAAACTAAAAACCCACCATGAGGCTGGCCACGGTAGCTCATGGTGGTGGCATGTGCCTGTAATCCCAGCTACTCAGGAGGCTGAGGCAGGAGAATTGCTTGAACCCAGGAGGTGGAGGTTGCAGTGAGACGAGATCGCACCACTGCACTCCGGCCTGGGCAACAGAACAAGACTCCGTCTCAAAAAAGAAAGAAGGAAGGAAGGAAGGAAGGAAGGAAGGAAGGAAGGAAGGAAAGAAAGAAAGAAAGAAAGAAAGAAAGAAAGAAAGAAAGAAAGAAAGAAGGAAAGAAAGAGAAAGGAAGGAAGGAAGGAAAGAAAGAAAAACACCACAATAATGGGGATATGTATAAGGGATATAGGACCCAACTGACAGAGCACCCAATGGCCCAAGCTAAAACAATCTGAGAAATAACAAAGAAAAAAAATACACAAAGTAGTATTGGAGTATCACCAAAGTATAAATGATATAAATACATGATTAAATGTATTAGGAGCCCAGCCTGTGGTTTTCTTTTACAGTACAGTATAGAAATGAAAGGGGCAGGCTGGGCGTGGTGGCTCCCGCCTGTAATCCCAGCACTTTGGGAGGACGAGGCAGGTGGATCACCTGAGGTCAGGAGTTCAAGACCAGCCTGGCCAACATGGTGAAACCCTGTCTCTACTAAAAAATATAAAAATTAGCCACGTGTGGTGGTGGGTGCCTGTAGTCCCAGCTACTTGGGAGGCTGAGGCAGGGAGAATTGCTTGAACCGGGAGGCGGAGGTTGCAGTGAGCTGAGATCGCGCCACTGCACTCCAGCCTGGGTGACAGAGCGACACAACATCTAAAAAAAAAAAAAAAGACAAATGAAAAGGGGAAAGTAACTTTAGAGTGAAGAAAACTGATAAACTCCATCAAGCCATTCAATCAAGATTAACATCAACAATGATAAGTCATACTGATAACACGTAACCTTGGTATTGCATGATAAAAATGGCACTTTACTTCCGTGATCTTCCTCTTCAAAAATGTTACCCCTGTCTAATTGCAAGAAGAACATCAGACAAATCCTGATTGAGAGTCATTCTACAAAATGCCTGACCAGTAATCCTCAAAACTTTCAACATTATAAAAACAAAGAGAGTCTGGGAAACTGTTATAACCAAGAGGAGTCTACAGAGACATGACAACTAAATGTAACAAAGTATCATGCGTGGGATCTTGGAACAGAAAAAGGACATTAGGGAAACACTGAGGAAATCTGAATGAAGTATTAACTTTAGTTAATAACAATGTATCATTAGTGTTTCATTAATTGTGACAGATATACCCACTAATGTAATATGAGAAGCTGGGTGTGGGGTATATGGGATCTTTCTGTTTTATCTTCTCAACAACTGTGTGAACTAAAACTATTCTAAAATTTTAAGAGTTTATTTTTAACAATGAGGCAATATTGATTCTAAGAGAACCAAATGAACAAAAAATGAAGAAAAATCATAGTAAAACATTGGCTCAACCTTGAGCAATATTTACATCATCATCATAATTAAAATGTAAAACATGGGCCGGGTGCAGTGGCTCATGCCTGTAATCCCAGCACTTTGGAAAGCTGAGGCGGGTGGATCATGAGGTCAAGAGATCAAGACCATCCTGGCCAACATGGTGAAACCCCATCTTTACTGAAAATACAAAAATTAGCCAGGCGGAGTGGCGCGTGCCTGTAGTCCCTACAGCTACTCGGGAGGCTGAGTTCCTCAGCTACTCAGGAGGCTGAGACAGGAGAATTGCTTGAACTTGGGAGGCAGAGGTTGCAGTGAGCCGAGATCGCGCCACTGCACTCCAGCCTGGCAACAGAACGAGACTCCGTCTCAAAAAAAAAAAAAGTAAAACATGAATCCAAGCAAAATTGTGATATAAGTATATTTGGAAATAGGATGGGGGCTGTAAGAGAGTTAAACATTCTCATCTACCATAATAGGAAGTCATAGATGTTGTCTGCAACTGATGAAACAAAAGAGAGCAATATGCTATAGAAATATGGAAGTAATTACTAGAACTAAAAGATTGGAAATGCATGCTACTAGGAACTGATGGGGAACTATGGTTTTTGTTATTGTTGTTAAGCCTTAAATTATTATTTCATTTTTAAATTTTTTTTTTTTTATTTTTGAGACAGAGTCTCACTCTATTGCACAGACTGGAGTGCAGTGGTGTCATCTCAGCTCACTGCAACCTCAGCCTCCCTGGCTCAAGCCATCCTCCCACCTCAGCCTCCCAAGTAGCTGGGACTACAGACACATGCCACCACACCTGGCTAATTTTGTTGTTGTTGTTGCTGTTGTCATTGTTTGTTTTGTTTTGTACAGATGGGGTTTCACCATGTTACCCAAGTTGATCTTGAACTCTGAGTCTGCCCACCTCAGCCTCTCAAAGTGTTGGGATTACAGGCATGAGCTACTGCACTCAGCTTATTTCACTTTTTAAGTTATCTTTAAAAACATATTTACAGCCAGGCACAGTGGCTCACACCTGTAATCCCAGCATTTTGGGAGGCCAAGGCAGGCGGATCACGAGGTCAGGAGATCGAGACCATCCGGGCTAACATGGTGCAACTCCTTCTCTACTAAAAATGCTAAAAATTAGCTGGGCGTGGTGGCATGCGCCTATAGTCCCAGCTACTTGGGAGGCTGAGGCAGGAGAATTGCTTGAACCTGGGAGGCGGAGGTTGCAGTGAGCTGAGATCGCGCCATTGCACTCTAGCCTGGGTGACAGAGTGAGACTCCATTTCAAACAAACAAACAAACAAAAACATATTTACATCCCTAAGCATGGAGAACTTTGATTAAGGTTTTTAAAATATCGGCCACATGTGGTAGCTCACACCTGTAATCCTAGAATTTTGGGAGGCCAAGGCGAGCAGATCACTTGAGGCCAGGAGTTCAAGACTAGCCTGGGCAACATGGCAAAACCCTGTCTCCACAAAAAATGCAAAAAAATTAGATGGGTGTGATGGCATGTCCCTGTTGTCCCAACTACTCAGGAGCCTGAGGTGGGAGGATCACTCGAGCCTAGGAGGTGTCAAGGTTACAGTGAGCTGTGATTGTGCCACTGCACTCCAACCTGGGTGATAGAGTGAGACCCTGTCTCAAAAAAACAAAACAAACAAACAAAAATTAAAAATATCACGCTTAAAGACATTAAGCATTTCAAATTGAAATAACAAATTTTATATAATAAATTATCTAACATTTTAGAGGATTTAAATTTTCTAAAACATTTCAAATATCTACTTCTATACCTTCATGAGATAAAGTCCCTTATCCAAGAGAAGCTAACCAACTAGGCTTATTTAGTCGAAGCCTCGGTACCACGATATAGTCGTAGATTTGGGTTACAGTAAGATATTCTGTACTAAAATATTGGTTCATAGCTCTATTTCCAAGATGATTCTACCTAAACTCCAGATTTTCATGCCAATTCCTTCTAACAGTCTTGGAAATACCACCTTTAGATGCAGGAAAGAGCGACCCCTGCTCTGGGTTCAATGCTTTATAGCACTTCATATCACAAGCACACATTTACTTTAAAAAACAAAATATGCCTTTGTCATTCTGAATTCTATGCTCAGCATGGAACCAACATGACCTATCATCCTAAACATCCATTCTCACGATGAATGCTCTTCAGGCCCCAGGGCAATGCTTTTTCACTGCCTGTGCCAAGTATCCATGAAACAAATTGGTTTGTGGCTGCTGCCTGTGCTGGTGACAGAACGCTTTGGATTTGAGCATCGGGGGATTAGGTAAGAGAAAAGACAAATTAACTTGTCAAATCCTTTCTCTCAGATAACTTGAATGCAATAGATTCTTGCATAATGAAGTACTGTTTCCCAGGAGTACCACACATCTATTTTCTTGCTTCTCTTTTTGTTCCATTTGTGGCTCATGCTAATTAATGTGGTATTTGCAAAAGTTTCACATTGTGACTGAGGAATATTTTGCAATATTAAACAATTCATATTAGTCTTAAATGTGCCTATGTGTAGGTAACATGATTTGCGATGCATGATACAGGTTCTTTATTTTGGTCACTAGATGAACATTGTATACTAGAATTGTGCAATGGTCTGAATGTGCGTGTCTCCAGCTTTGGTCTGTTTTGTTTTGCTATTAAAGGAATACCTGTGGCTGGGTAGTGTGTAAAGAAAAGAGGCTTACTTAGCTTATGATTATGCAGGCTCTACAAGAAGCATTGCACTGGCATCTGCTTGGCTTCTGGTAAGCACCTTGGCTACTTCCACTCTTGGTGGAAGGGGAAGGGGAATCAGCATGTGTAGAGATTGCATGGCAAGAGAGATGGGAGGTACCAGTCTCTTTTTATCAACCCCCTCTCCAGGGACCTAATAGAGTGAGAACTCACTCACCCTCAAGGAAGGGCATTAATCTATTCATGAGGCATCTGCCCCCATGATCCAAACACCTTCCATTAGGACTTACTTTCAACACTGGGGGTCAAATTTCAACATGAGGTTTGGAGGGGACAAACATCCAAACCACAGCACCACCTAAAATTCATATGTTGAAACCAAACCCCCAATAGCATAACAGTATTAAGTATAATAGTACTAAGTAATAGTATTAAGAAGTAGGGCTTTTAGGAGGTAACTGGGTCATGAGGGCAGAGCTCTCATGAATGGGATTAGTTCCCTTCTAAAAGAGGCCTGAGGGAACTCACTCACTCCTTCCACCCACCATGTGAGAACACAGCTAGAAGGTGCCATCTACAAGGAAGTGGGTCTTCATCAGACATAAAATCTGCTGGCATCTTGATACTGGACCTCCCAGCCTCCACAACAGTAGGCAAGAAATTTCTGTTGTTTCTAAGGTACTCAAACATGTTTTGTTATAGCAGTCTTAAGAGACTAAGACAAATTGAGAATAGTTTTATTTTAATAAAAATATTAAGATTTAATTAAAATGCCCAAAAACAAAATGTCAATTTAATTTATTTATGTATTTATTTGTGACAGTCTTGCTCTGTCACCCAGGCTGGAGTGCAGTGGCACCATCTTGGTTCACTGCAACCTCTGTCTCCTGGGTTCAAGTGATTCTCCTGCCTCAGCCTCCTGAGTATCTGGGACTACAGGCACACGCCACACACCCAGTTCATTTTTGTAATTTTAGTAGAGACAGGGTTTCACCATGTTGGCCAGGGTAGCCTAGAACTTTTGGCCTCAAGTGATTTGCTGGCTTCGGCATCTCAAAGTGTTGGGATTACAGCGTGAGCCACTGTACACAGCCTTAAATTATTTTTAGTTAAAGTATTGATATTTATTTGTTGATAGCTTGAATTTTTTTTTTTTTTTTTTTTTTGAGATGGAGTCTCGCTCTGTCACCGAGGCTGGAGGGCAATGGCATGATCTCAGCTCACTCCAACCTCCGCCTCCCGGGTTCAAGTGATTCTCCTACCTCAGCCTCCTGAGTAGCTGGGATTACAGATGCACACCGCCATGCCCCGCTAATTTTTGTATTTTTAGTAGAGATGGAGTTTCACCATATTGGCCAGGCTGGTCTCAAACTCCTAACCTCAGGTGATCCACCCACCTTGGCCTCCCAAAGCGTTGGGATTACAGGCGTGAGCCACCATGCCTGGTCTGAATTTTGTCTTAATTTTAATAGGCAATTTAAGATTTAATAACAGAAATATAATTTAAATTTTTCAATATTTGACACTGACCTTAATGTACTTTTTTTTTTTTTTTAGACAGTCTCACTCTGTTACCCAGGCTGGAGTGCAGTGGGGCGATCTCGGCTCACTGCAGCCTCTGCCTCCCAGGTTCAAGTGATTCTCCTGTCTCAGCCTCCCGAGTAGCTGGGATTACAGGTGCGTAGCCCCCCACCACACCTGGCTAACTTACTGGCTAACTTTTGTATTTTTAGTAGAAACAGGGTTTCACCATGTTGGCCAGGCTGGTCTCAAACTCCTGACCTAAGGTGATCCACCCATCTCAGCCTTCCAAAGTGCCGGGATTACAGGCGTGAGCCAGTGCACCCAGCCCTTTAATGTACATTTTTGATGAAATGTATTTAAATTGTATATCTTTTGAACAAAATTACATTTTATTTTTTAATCTGTTAGATCAGGGCTTGGCAAACCTTTTCTGTAAAGAGCTTGATAGTAATAATAAGTAATAAGAGCCAGATAATAAGTATTTTAGGCTTAGCATGCCTAATAAGTATTTTAGCTATGTGATCTCTGTCACAGCTATTCATTTCTGCAGTTATAGGTGATTACTGCGATAAGTGAATGAGTGTAACTATGTGCCAATAAATCTTTACAAAAACATGTCGTGGGCTGAATTTATCCAGTGGGTCATAGTTTGCTGACCCCTTAGATCAATAGAATGTAAGTTATGTGAAGAATTTAGATTATAGCAACATAGTTGGTGATATTGCTGAAATAAAGACAATAAAATAAATTTTATGGAATAAAATATAATTTGTTAATTAAACATCTTTATTTTATAATTCACCCAAAATTGTTGCACACTAACAAAATGTCTGGAGAAGCAAATAATGATCTGCATTACTTTGGATCAGGCAACGGTGTTTCAGATACGACACCAAAAGCAGAAGTGACGAAAGAAAAAATAGACAAAGTGCACTTCATCAAAAGTAAAACCATCACAGGCTTCAAAGGACACCATCAAGAGAGTGAAAATACAACCCACAGAATGGCAGAAAATAGTTGCAAACCATCTCTCTGATGACAGTCTAGTATCTAGATTATATAAAGAACACTTACAACTCAATGATAAAAAGACAGGGCCAGGTGCGGTGGCTCATGCCTGTAATCCCAGCACTTTGGGAGGACAAGGTGGGATGATTGCTTGAGCCCAGGAGTTTGAGGCCAGCCTGGGTGAGATGGTGAGGCCCCATCTCTATAAAAAATTTAAAAATTAGCTGGGCATGATGGTGCACACTTGTCGTCCCAGCTACTCAGGAAGCTGAGGTGAGAGGATCGCTTGAGCCCAGGAACTGGAGGCAGCAGTCGCTGAGATTGCACCACTGCACACCAGCCTGGGCAACAGAACAAGACCCCATCTCTCTCTCTATATATATATATAAAATAAAAGGACAAACAACTCAATTTAAAAATGGGCAAAGGATCTGAATAGACATTTCTCCAAAGGAGATATACAAATGGCCAATAAGCACTTGAAAAGCTGCCCGACATTATTAGCCATCAGGGAAACGTAAATGAAAACCACAATGAGATACCACTTCACAGCCACTAGGATGGGTATAATAGAAGTTAGATAGGCCAGGAGCGGTGGCTCACACCTGTAATCCTAGCACTTTGGGAGGCCGAGGTGGGCGGATTGCCTGAGTTCAGGAGTTCGAGAACAGCCTGGGCAACATGGTGAAACCTTGTCTCTAATAAAATACAAAAAATTAGCTGGGCATGGGGGCATGCGCCTGTAGTCCCAGCTACTCGTGAGGCTGAGGCAGGAGAATTGCTTGAACCTGGGAGGCGGAGGTTGCAGTGAGCCGAGATCATGCCACTGCACTCCACCCTTAGTGACAGAGTGAGACTCCATCTCCAAAAAAAAAAAATAAATAATAATAATAATAGAAGTTAGATAGTAGCAAGTTGATGAGGTCGTGAAGAAATGGGAACCCTCATACACTGCTGGTAGGAGTGTAAAAGGTGCAGCCACTTGGGGAAACAATCTGGCCACTCGTCACGTGGATAAACAGAGTTACCACATAATCTGACATTTCCACTCCTAGGTATATATCCCCCAAAGAAAGGAAAATACATGGCCACACAAAAGCTTGTACATGAATGTTTATAGCAGCATTATTTACAACAGCCAAAAGGTGGAAACAACCTGTTTCTATCAACTAATGAGTAGATAAGCACAATGTATATACCCATGCAGCAGAATATTCTCTCACAATAAAAAGAAACGAAGTACTGATACATGCTACAATATGAATGAAACTTGAAAACCTTATGCTAAGGGAAATAAGCTAATTAGACAAATCCATAGAGACAAAGTAGATCAGTGGTTGCCTAGGGTGTGAATTGGGAGAAAATCGGAGGTGACTGCCAATGGGTATAGAGTTTTTGGGGTGGTTAATGAAAATGGTTTAGATTTATCAGGCAATAAATCTAAATGGCAATTATAATGGCAATTAATGGCAAAAACTAATACTAGTTTCTTCACAGCTTCCTAAACTTGACTTAGCACTACTTCCCTGGGTCTGCCATTTACCAAGATCTCCCTGAATTAGTCCTACCATTGACTCACTATTACTGTATGGATTTTCCTTTGCTTATCTGTAAAGAGAGAATTCAAGGGTGAATGGAGTCCAGGTCCTCTCACCCCCCTGCCCTGCCCCAGTTCTTACATTTTACATTCACTTTCTCTTAAGCTTTTTCTTTATTTTTATTTTTGAGATGGAGTCTCACTCTGTCATCCCGGTTGGAGTGCAGTGGGCCAATCTCAACTCACTGCAACCTCCATTTCCCAGGCTCAAGCGATTCTCCTGCCTCAGCCTCCCAAGTAGCTGGGACTACAGGCACCCGCCACCACACCCAGCTAATTCTTTCTATTTTTAGTAGAGATGGGGTTTCATGATGTTGGCCAGGCTGGTCTCGAACTCCTGGCCTCAAGTGGTCTGCCCGCCTTGGCCTCCCAAAGTGCTGGGATTACAGGCGTGAGCCACCGTGGCTGGCCCTCTTAAGCCTTTTCTATGGGCCACTCATAATAACTCATTATACTGCTTGCTGCCTGCATGTTACTTCCTATTTTTGTAGCATGGTGCTGAAGGGTAGGTAGGTGGAGGGATACTTTGGAACTCATGTCAAAGGCAAGGAGATGAGGAGAACAAGGATTAGACCCTGGGCCCTTGCATTCTCTGTGTTCTGTCATTATCAAACCTCACTCTCAGGAGCACAAAGCTGAGTGACTGTGAGCACTTGGTGTGGTTATTTATACCTTATCGTACTATGAATCACCTGTGCCAAGCATTGTGCTAAGGGCTTCACATGCATTATTTTATTTAATCCTCATGATAATCCTATTGTTATTTTTCATTTGATAGGTAATAAACTGAGGCACAGAGAGGTTACAACTCTAGCCTATGGTCATCCAACTAACAGAACAGCTGTCTAGGATTGGTACCCAGGGAGCCCAGTCCTTAATGCAAATGTTTGCATTTTTGATGCTCCTATGTCCATCTGAATGGGTTTCTCAAATGGACTTATGATTGAAAGGGAGGGTAGGCACTGTGATCCTTGATCCCCAGAGTGGAAGCAGAACAGTTGCCAAGAGCAGATAAGCAGGCAAAATCTCAACGTCTTTGGCAAGGTTCTTGTTATGTGGTAGTCTCTAGCCTTACCTGAGTGATGAAAATTTAGTCGGAAAATACTCTAGCTAAACCTCTGCCATTTCTCTCTTTTAGAATCCTATTCTTGTGTTAGTGAGGCATGGTGGCGCACACCTATAGTCCCAGGTACTCAGGAGGCTGAGGCAGGAGGATCACCTGAGCTCTGGAGGTTGAGGCTGCAGTGAGTCAAGACTGTGCCACTGCGTTCCAGCCTGAGCAACAGAGCAAGACCTTGTCTCTCTTAAAAAAAAAAAAAATCCATTCTTGTGGCCCCAAATGAACCCAGAAACTTTTGTGTCTAATTAAAGCTTGGACAGCAGAATCTTTAAAATCCTTCAACCATTTGAAGCAGGGCCTCAAGTCAAGCTGTTGCCATAAACAACACAAATTTGGAGACCCAGAATATGCTAAGAAAAAAAAGACAAAGTTTCCTTTGCTGGTGGAGATGCTCAAAAGCAAAGAAAATTTGAGATGCTCAAAAGCAATGCAAAGTTAAATTTGGTGGAGCTGGCACGTCACCTGCACCTGGATAAAAATTCAAGCAGATTCCATAACCTTCTAGGTCTTTCTTAGTCACCTTATGTATGAATACAGTCTCAACTTAGTAATTAAAATGTTTATATAATCATTATATGTCTCTCCTTCGTCTTTGCTGAAAATCCGAGGAGAGAAATCACATTTACAGGGTGACACAAAAGGTAAAATGATCTGTCTTGGGATTTAGGTTCACTTGGGTCTGGAATTAACTAAAATTTAGGTTCACTTGGGTCTGGAATTGCCTTTTAGGTCATGGGATTTAGATTCACTTGGGTCTAGAATTACCTAAAAGGCAATTCCAGACCCAAGTGAACCTAAATCCCATGACAGATCATTTTATATTTTGTGCTACCTTCTAAATATGATTTCTTGTGCTACCTTCTAAATATGATTTCTGTCCTTGGGTTTTCAGCAGAGATGAATGAGAGACATGTAATGATTATATAAACATTTTAGTTACTGAGTTGAGACTGTATTCAGACATAAGCTGACTGGGGCAGTTATAGAATTTTTGAGCTGCAAAAGAAAACTTCAAAATTATCCAGTCTAATAAGTTTATGATAGAAGAAAGGAGACCTAGAGATGGAAGCTGTTTCCTGCAGGTCACAGGTCTGAAGAGTGGAGTGGCAGACTCAGAAGAGGTGACTAGGTCTCACAGTGTCAGTCCACTGCCAGCTTCTCTGGCTCATGTGCCTGAGGCTGGTGGGATTCTGTGCACTGGGGGAAGCGTGTGAACAGGTCAGAGGGAAACCTGAAGCCTGTTCAGGGCCAGTAAAGAGAGAGGTGCAGCCACAGAAGAAGGAGGGCTGTATGGGAGAAAAGCCCCAGAGAAGATCAAAAAGGTAGACGAGTTGAGCCCTCCCAGGGCAGGAAGATCCATACTTGAGAAACGGGAAAGGTTAAAACAGGGATTTGGGAATATTAATCTGGTGGTGATGTGCAGGCCGCATTTGAGGAGGAAAATTTTGAGGCAAGGAGGCCGCTGGGGACACTATTGCAGTGGGCAGGAGTGTGCCGGAAGTCCTGGGTTCCACTCTTGGCATTTTCATATTTTACTTCCTAATGTTGCATGTATGAGTGTGTATGTGTGTGATGGGGCAGGGAGAGGGGACCTGGGGGGTAGGTCTCAGCTTGAATTCAAACTTACTGGGACATGTCTGATGAACATGTTGGGTTGCCTTCCAGATGCATGACCTCTGAGCCAACTTGAGTAATTTCCACATGCTCTATTTCCATCCTCCCTTGCCCACTAGCATGCTTCAGCTGAAGTGAGTCTGCTTATACCAGGCAGTCAGATGTACAAGGAGGCTATTGATGGCACACTGCAAACCAAGAAGCAAGTGGCACCAATGGCTCCACACCCCCTTCAACCCAGCTCAGGGTAGAATTTCTCCCATCTGGACAAATGGAGCAGATTCTGTGCTCGTGGCTCCTCTTGCACCAAGGCTCAGCTGCATAATTCTCCATCTCTCCTGTCCAAGGCAAGCTGGCAAAGTCTCAAGTCTCAGGGCATCCTCAGAATAGGCCAGTGGTGTTCCACCGGCTGCAGACCATGACAAAGGCCTGACCTTGGGTAACAATTTCCCCAGGCCTGTAGAAGCAGGTCTGCTCCTGCCTGGACACTTCCCTCAAGGCTGTGACGTTGAGAGTGGAGGTCTGTCTCTCATTGGCCTATCTCCTCCCAATAGCTGAACATCATCCCAGGAGCGGGGTCTATTTATAAATGGCATAACTGTTTCTAGCTTTCGTAGCAAAGCAATTTAACAAATCAGTACATTCTTTGAACAACTGTTACATTAAACAAGCATAACTCATGGGATGTATTTCTAAAGAAACTCAAGTTTCCTCTTTCATTAACCCTTTAAATTTGGTGGAGCTGGCACGTCGCCTGCACCTGGATAAAAATTCAAGCAGATCCCATGACTTTCCAGGTCTTTCTTAGTCACCTTATGTCTGTTCTCAACTCAGTGATTAAAATGTTTATGTAATCGTTAAGACTCCAAATATGACATAAAATTGAGGCTTCTCCCCTCTCCTTCAGTTCAGGCTGGGCACTTAGAGGAGGGGGCACTTTTGTCCCCTCTCTCTCTTCTTTTAAACTGTGATTTCTGATCCTTGTGGAAAAAAGCAGGAAAGCTTCCACGTGATTTGTCCTGTTGTGAGGATCTGGCAGGGAGGTTTCCTATACTTGGCAAGTATTTAATGCTGACACTTTCGTGGGTGCTTTCGGCCCCCCCCACCCCCCAATTGCTGGGGACCTCTCAATTCAGGTGATATGCTTTCCTCAGGCTCTCTGCTCACTCCATCCACATCCCTCATAATCTGGCCACACCTCCAGCTTCTCTTGGCTGAGATCTCTTTTTCCCTCCAGGCTACTCTCTCGAGTAGAGTTCTCTGAGCACACCAGGGCAGAACCCTCTCTCGGTCATGGCTCACACCTTTGCCCCAGCAACGCTGTGAGTACAGTTACTTCCCATGTGTAACCCTCATGTGTACCTCCCGTGTGTACTCTGCTGTACCTCTTGCCATTTTGGTTTCTCAGGCTTGACACCTATGATTGAGATAGGGATGGGGTAGGACTCGCAGCACAGCTCTCTCCAAAGAAATTCTCATCTAAATCTTCCCCTCAACTCTTTTGTACATATATATTCTTGGCCACTTACTTTGTAAATCCTGGTCTAGCACTTCACTCTGGAATTTGGTATCTATTTGTGATTCAGCTGAAATTCCTATTTTAACATCTGATTACATTTGATTTATGACACATTTTGAACTCAAATGCTTCTATTTTCTGAATGCTGAGCATTAACATGACATTTACTTCTTTTTTTTTCAAGCATAAGATACCGTCTACCATTTGGATGTATTTCCTAGGCTAGGGCTCCGTGCATCCAAGTCTTTGTTTAGCGAGAGAGAGGGAACTCTAATTAAAAAGAGAGAGCACCACTGTTTGGGCCAAATTCTGTAAGGCCTTGGGGCATCCCTGCATGATATTCTGACCCTGGAGGGGAGAGAGCTGTTTCTTCCTGTTTTATAGCATCTCCAGGAGTGTGAGTGTGCAAGGAAAGACTTCTTCAAGAGCGGATTGAGACATTGCCGGGAAGAGGCAAGAGTCAAAATAATTCAAAATTTGGGCTGTATAGGACCTTGAGCAAGTCACTTAATCCCTGTGAGCCTCAGTTTCCACATCTGTAGAATGGGAATAATCATCCCTATGTTCCTCACAGATGAGATCCTGTGAGGTCCTGTGAAGTGCTTCCTAAATTGAGAAAGGGGTCACAAGTGTCAGCAATAGGTACTAACAGTTAAATTTGATTTCATCTCCCGTCTCGGACTGTGAGGACCTTGAAGTCAGGGACCATGACTTGTTTTCCTTCCATCCCAATGTGAGCACAACTTTTTTAAAATTTTTTTCTTTAGACAGAGTCTTGCTCTGTTGCCCAGGCTGGAGTGCAATGGTGCAATCTCGGCTCACTGCAACCCCCGCCTCCCAGGTTCAAGTGATTCTTCTGCCTCAGCCTCCCGAGTAGGTGGGACTACAGGTGCCCACCACCATGTCTGGCTAATTTTGGTATTTTTAGTAGAGACGGGGTTTCTCCCTGTTGGTCAGGCTGGTCTCAAACTCCTGACCTCAAGAGATCTGCCCGCCTTGGCCTCCCAAAGTGCTGGGATTACAAGAGTGAGCCACCACGCCCGGCTGAACACAATGTTTTGAACGGGCTTGTGATGCTCTTGCCATGTGTCTGGAATGTTCTGGGGTGTGGATTTGCTATGCAGAGCTACATATTTAACTTACACATACCTCCGTCAGGTCAAATCTGAAAAAAGTGAGTTAAGGGTCAGCCTCACTGCATCCTGGAAAACCCAAGCCAAAGCTCCTTTACTAATTTATGGGATGACTTAGTTTCATTTTCCAAGATATTTTTGAAACATTGAACCCAGTACACTTCGCTTCTACTTTTGCTGTGATTCAAATTCTTACTCCTGAAAGGGCTTTCTTGCTTTCCCTCTTATTATTTCAGTCATGTCATTTGTGTCTTCACTTGCCTCTGGGTTTTCAGTTTGCCCTGTGAACTGCATTCCTTTGCTCAGACAAGGGTGTGGAGGAAGCGTGGGCCAGGAAACCCCAGCAACCCCCAGCTAATGCACAGGAGCCTTAAGCTTGGTGATTACTACAATTGTTGCCTAGTGGAACAGTGAGCCATTAGCTGGGTTCTCACCCCTCTATTAGTATTGCCCTGTAATTTAATCACAATTAGTCTCCTAGGAACATAGACATAGGAAACAGGTGGGCAAAGGAGGCAGATGGCAGAAAGCAACAACAGTTGGAGGATTCTCATTCAAGGCACTGTTTTCAGAAAGTGCAGGGCGAAGGAAGAGTGGAGTTGGAGCTTGGAACAAGGCAAATGGGTAAATGATTAATGAGACTTTGAGTTTTGTTTTCTGGCGTTGAGGCTGGGGACTGGCAAATGTTGATCTCATGTGCGGGGCTGGGCTTGTTTGATATCAATAGGGATTGAAAGAGGTCTCAGAAGGTGATTTCATTTCTCCTTCACTTCCTCTCCTTGGAAACTGTGGGGAGGAAGTTCTCAGAGAGGGTTCTTAGAGGAGGTTCTCCATTGTTTCATCTGGCTTTGCACCCTGGGGTCCAAATCAGGCTCTTGCGTGTATGTTGCAATCCACATCCCTTCCGTGGCCCTGCTCTGACCATTCTGAGGGGCTCACAGAAGACTCAGGCCTGGAGATGACCATTCTCTGTGGCTATGTATATTACTGGGAAGTATAGATGAGGGCGGTATGTATGTAGAAGCAGAATAAATTGTGAGGTAGGGAAGATTGGATGAGGGTGTCCTTAGACCCTCCCACAGGTCTGTTTTCCCACTCAAGCTTCAAAACCTGGGTCCCAGTGTAGAAGGGAGGAACCCAAGCATTTAAGCCTCTCCTATTACACCACTCTCCTACTGTGGAACTGATCCATGAAGAAAACAGTCAATTGTGAAAGTTCAGCCCAACCCAGTCCCTCTTTGGCCATAGTCAAGTTGTTAATGGCAGAGACAGCTGAGGGCACTCTGGGGATGTGGTAGAGAGTTGAGGGGAGGTTGGAGTAGGGCAGGGGGTGCAAAAGATTGGGAGCCCAAGCAGCTGTAAGGGAAATTAGGAAAAACTTTGGAGGCCTCCCATTTCCCTTTACTCTCTCTACTTCTCCTCTTACCAGTCAGGATCCAGTCCTCCTATAAATCCACGAAAGAATTTAATAACTGAATATCCTTGATATGGTTTGGCTGTGTCCTCACCCAAATCTCGAACTGTAGCTCCCGTAATTCCCACGTGTCGTGGGAGAGACCCGGTGGGAGGTAACTGAATCATGGGGGCAGGTGTTTCCTGTGCTGTTCTTATGGTAGTGAATAAGTCTCACAAGATCTGATGGTTTTATAAAGGTGAGTTGCCCTGCACATGCTGTCTCTCTTGCCTGCTGCCATGTAAGACATGACTTTGCTCCTCCTTTGCCTTCTGCTATGACTGTGAGGCCTCCCTAGCCACGTGGAACTATGAGTCCATTAAACCTCTTTTTCTTTATAAATTACCCAGCCTCGGGGATGTCTCTATTAGCAGCATGAGAATAGACTAATACAATGCTCAAGGGTATTAGGAGAGAGTTCTGGTATTCCAGAAGGTTCTGGAAACCCAAGGCTCCTTCCCCCAAACCAGAAGGCAAGACCTGGGTGCATAGGAGAGAGGATTTCTCCCTCCTGACTCTCTTGGCATCAGATTCTCCACTTCTCATGATAACCATGCAGTCCCAAGTTGGAGACTTTCCAGGACAGTTTTGGTTTTAAATATTTTATCCTATTGTCCTCATAGGTACTTGTGAGGCCACATGCCCTGATTTTGTTATGGAGAAAACCCATAAGTACAATCCTAGCTCAGAGTATTTCCTGTTTGGCTGAGTCTACATAAATCTTGCCCTTCCCTGGCACCTAGGCATAGTGGTATTTGGAAGATTTGCTGGAATCCCAGCTAAGGAAAAGTTAGCTTGCAAGTTAGTATAGGAGCAAAGGATGGGTGACCTCCATGTTTCTTGGGAAATAGCTTAATTCTGAAGCCCCCCTAAAAAGAACTTATGCAAAAACCCATTCTCATTATGCTCTGTGGCTTTAGAGAAAAGCTTCCAGCTTTTCAGAATTCTCTCTCTCTCAGTAGCTCTCTGATGAAAAAAAAAATCCCTTTAACAGGAAAAGAGGCCTGGCACAGTGGCTCATGCCTGTAATCCCAGCATTTTGGGAGGCCAAGGCAGGTGGATCACCTGAGCTGAGGAGTTCGAGGCCAGCCTGGGCAATATGGTGAAACCCCGTCTCTACCAAAAATACAAAAAATTAGCTGGGTGTTGTGGTGTGTGCCTGTGGTTCCAACTGCTTGGGAGGCTGAGGTGGGAGGATCACTTGAGTCTGGGAGGGGGAGGCTGCAGTGAGCCGAGATTCCATCTCAAAAAAAAAAGAATGGAGAACAGAGGCTTTTTTTTTTTAATGCTTAAAAAGTTAGTTTTTTTTTTAATTTATTATTATTATAGTTGAAGTTTTAGGGTACATGTGCACAATGTGCAGGTTAGTTACATATGTATACATGTGCCATGCTGGTGTGCTGCACCCACTAACTCGTCATCTAGCATTAGGTATATCTCCCAATGCTATCCCTCCCCCTCCCCCCACCCCACAACAGTCCCCAGAGTGTGATGTTCCCCTTCCTGTGTCCATGTGTTCTCATTGTTCAATTCCCACCTATGAGTGAGAATATGCGGTGTTTGGTTTTTTGTTCTTGCGATAGTTTACGAACAGAGGCTTTTAATCCATGGTGAGAGATGAAAGCTAACTCACCTCTTCCTCCTGGGGCATTGTTTTTCACACTGAAGGTTTCTGGATCCTGACCTTTGGCAAAACTTTAAAACTGTTATATATATGCTAGAAGAATATATAAAACATATAATGTAAACATATGTAACATAAATTAAAATATATAATATAAATTGGAGACTATGTATAAATAGAACGTGATAGGAGAAGGGAAGAGAACAGAACATATCAGAATGCATTGCACTTGGTTTGTGTGAGTGTGGTTTCATGAAACTTATGTTTCTGTTTTATTTACTGATAGGTATGTGTGCCTTTGGTCACTGTGTAAAAATGTATTTTGTCCTGTCGATCACAGTTTAAAAAATTTGAGGCCACTCTCCTAGGAAAGGTCATGCAGTTCCCTCTGTTCACACTGAACTGACACTGCTAGGGCAGACCCTCCCCTGAGAGCTGGTTCCATAGGGGTGGAGAAAGGAGTTGCAGGCTGCTGAGCACCTGTGCAGGGGTGAGACAAACATTGCAGAGAGGGGAGAGGAAAGGGCCAGAGTAGAAGCCACTTCTGTCCCTTTTGCAATAGCAGCTGCAAGGCACCGAGTGCCAACAGCACACAAGGCCTTCTGCCGAGTGCCTTAGATGAGTTGTCCGTTTCAAGTCTCACCACACACCATAAGAAAGAGGAGTACTATTATTACTGTCCCATTTTATAGATGGGGAAACTGAGGCTTACTTGCCTGCGGTCACATTGCTTGTACATTGCAAATGAAACTTTGTCTTAAACTCGGGTGAGCCCAATTTTTCAGCCCATGCTCTCATGCAATCACAGTAAACAGTTCCTCTTTGGGGTCTGGTGTTGGCCCAGCATCACCGATCAAGGTCTGCCAGCCCACGCCCAGAGTGGATTCAGGGCAGGGAGGGCCAGGAAGTGAAGGAGCCCAAGTTCCGCAGCCCAGGGCCCCCGGACTGATGGCTGCGAGGGTGGCAGCCTGTTTCCAGCCCTGCTCCTGCTCGCTGCCTGCTTTGCCATCGCAGAATATGCTGCTAATTATAACCAAACACAATGAGCAATCGCAGCCTGCTGGCGGTGGAGCACTCGTTAGAGGTCTGGCAAGCTTTTCATTCGACTTTCCCCGCAGCCTGAAGGCGGTGGCGGCAGGAGCCCTTGGCTCCAGCTCCCTCCTCCCCTTCCCGCTCCCTCTGCTCTGGGCCGGGTCCACTCAATTCCATTAGTATTTACTTAGCTCCTACTGTGTACAGGCTCTGGGTTCAGTGCTTGAGGGTGGTGAGGAGCGGGTGGAATTAGAGCCAGGCCTCTGTTCTTGCCTTCAGTGAGTCCACCGTCTTCGTTTTCTCTTAATTAGAATTTTAAAAGCCAGGCGCAATGGATTGTGCCAGTGAGAAGAGAGGTTTTGCTCAGCTTTGTGTACCTGACAGTTTCTTTGAGGCCCTTTCTTGGGTTTTGTGACATTTCTTTTCTGCCATTTGATAATGTGAGGGCACAAAAGTGCTTGCTCTGCATACATGATCTCTGGTGGTGCTCATTTGTCCCAGGGAGAGAAACTCTTTCCAAAATCTTGGAGAATGTACACCTGGGCCAATATAAGAGATGCATAAGACATTACAGGCCTTGGAACCCAGAGAAGGAGATTCTGAAATGCCTATGCTGAGGGCTCAGGAATCTGGGAAGGGTGTGAGGGGAAAGACAGCCTCAGATGGTGGGACATCTGCCTCTGGTTCTGGGGAAATACACACAGCTATTTCTGGGTTGATCTTCAGCCAAACTTCAAAGTAAGTCAGATTTATCTTTTGGTCCCTTCATCTCTCTCTCACGCTTCCTGGCATCTAAATTCGTTCTGGTGTACCCAAGGGACATTCTTCCCGCCCCGTATTAGGGCTTCCTTATCTGCCATCAGGCAATCACATTAAGGTTTTTTTGTTGCAAATTCATCAAGATATGATTCCTCCAGGGAGCCATCATGGATGGTAGGGATAGTCGGGTCCTGTTTACTGAGGAGTCCTTGATGCCTCCCTAGCAGAATGACTGCCCAGAGCAGTAGAGCATGATAGCATGGTGCATATTTGTGGAGCGAATGAATGAAGAGCTGGGAGCAACACCAGAGAACATCTGGTCCTCATTTTGCTGCGGGGGAAAAACAATCTAAGGCCCAGAAGTAGGGTGACCAACTGTTCCAGTGTGCCAGGGACTGAGAGCATTTCCAGCATATGGGACTTTCAGTTTTAAGACCAAGCAAATCGGTCACTTTATGATGGGTTGTGATGAATAAACCAGTATGAGCTGTATGAGAAGGCAGGGAAGAGGTGGGATTTTTGTGCACAAAAAAGATGGGAAGCACCAGACAGGGGAGAGAGCAAAGGCCTGGTGAAGGCAATTTTTAAAAGAAAAATAGATAGAGCCAATACATATATGAAAAAAAAGTTCAGGCTCACCAGTAACAAAATACAAACTAAAGCAATTTTCACCTATTTCTCAAGGATTTAACACTATGGGAACACCCTGAGAAACCAAGCACTTTCATTCACTGCTGACAGAAATCTAAACTGTTTCAGTCTTTCTGGGGGGGAAGTTTGGTTCCAGGTTTTAAATTGTTTGGTCACCGGGCATAGATATCTTATGCCCTGTTTTCTTAGAATTTGGCCTTAAGGAAATAACTGGAGATATGATCAAAGTTTTGGCAATTAGGGAGGCCGAGGCAGGAGGATTGCTTGAGCCCAGGAGTTCAAGACCAGCCTAGGCAACATAGTGAGACCCCCTTTCTTTTTTCTTTTTTTTTGGAGACTGAGTCTTGCTTTGTCACCCAGGCTGGCGTGCAGTGGCACGATTTCAGCTCACTGCAATCTCTGCCTCCCAGGTTCAGGTGATTCTCCTGTCTCAGCCCCGCAAGCAGTCGGGATTACAGGTGCATGCCACCACACCCCACTGACTTTTGTAGTTTTAGTAGAGATGTGGTTTCACCATGTTGGCCAGGCTGATCTTGAACTCCTGACCTCAGGTAATCTGCCCGCCTTGGCCTCCCAAAGTGCTGGGATTACAGGCAGGAGCCACTGTGCCTGGCGAGACCCCCTTTCTACAAAAATAAAAAAATTAGCTGGGCATGGTAGTGTACTCCTGTAGTCTCAGCTACTTGGAAGGCTGAGGTGGGAGGATCACTTGAGCCCAGGAGATCGAGGCTGCAGTGAGACATGATCAAGCCACCGCATCCTGGGTAAAGACAGAGTGAGACCCTGTCTCAAAAAAAAAAGTTTGGGGTACAAGGATGCTTATTTCCTTATTACAGCTTCATAATAAAGTCAAATTGGAGGACGAGTGCAGTGGCTCATGCTTGTAATTTCAGCACATTGAGAGTCCAAGGTGGGAGGATCATTGAGCCCAGGAGTTTGAGACCAGCCTGGGCAATATAGTGAGACCTCATCTCTACAAAAAATTTAAAAATTAGCTGAGCGTGGTGGTACATGCCTGTAGTCCCAGCTACTCAGGAGGCTGAGGTGAGAGGAGGCCTCGAGCCCAGAAGGTCGAGGTTGCAGTGAGCCGACACTGCATCACCATACTCCAGCCTGGGCAACAGAAAGAGACCCTGTCTCAAAATAAAATAAATAAAGTCAAATTGGTGTCAACCCAAAATTTCCTCTTAGGAGGCTGAATGAACAAAACAAATTTCTTGCTGGTCTTTCTGGTGGTCGGCCCCCACCCAGTTTTTAAGCCAAGCAATTCAACTCTCCTTTTGTCCCCCTTCCACTTCAGGTTTATTCCCTAAGCCTATATTTTAGATGCCAACAATTCTCTCCCACAGAGGAATTTTGCCACTGGCTCTTAAACTAGTTTTTCTAGTCATTCTCAGCTTGCATCACTCACACGGTCCGGTGCGTAGGCTGTTCTGCCCCTTGGTGCGGTTGCTCTGGTCAGACCATTTTTGGTTGTAAATAACAAAACCAACTCAGGCTATCTCAAGAAGAATAATTTTTTTAAATGGTAGCAGATATTGTTGGATGTGGGGAAGTAAGCCTCAAACGAGGCCCACCTAAAATACCTCTGGACTGGCTGCTCCTCAATAGACTGGCTTCTTTCTCATTTGACCCAATACTGAGTTTTAGTCTCTGACTCTGGCCCTTACTATGTGCCCATAGGCAAGTGACATAAGTGTGGCTTCATCTGTAACAAGGGGATATTACTAGCTTTTATCACATAGAACTTACTAGGTGGCAGGCAGTATAATAAAAAATATAACAGGCTGGATTCGGTGGCTCACGCCTGTAATCCCAGCACTTTGGGAGGCCGAGACGGGTGGATCACCTGAGGTCAGGAGTTCAAGACCAGCCTGGCCAATGTGACGAAACCCCATCTCTACTAAAAATACAAAAATTAGCCAGGCGTGGTGATGCACACCTGTAGTCTCAGCTACTTGGGAGGCTGAGGCAGGAGAATCACTTGAACCCTGGAGGTGGAGGTTGCAGTGAGCTGAGATCACACCACCACACTCCAGCCTGGGCGACCGGGTGAGACTCAGTCTCAAAAAAACAAAAAAACAAAATTTGGTTTTCATGCCCAGTTCCTGATACAGAGCTCCTAGAACCCTTGGAATTTCCAGAGTGATTTTTTGTTATTGATAAGGAGCCTCTTTTAACCACACCTGAGTTTATGCTCATGAGATGGCCCAGGATGGGGTCCCTAGAGAGCTTCAAGATGGGGGCTGACCACCAGAAAGACTGCGATTAAAGGGAAGAGGGTAGGAACTTTCAGCCTCACTCTCCCCACCACCCCCAATTCCTGGAGGCGGAGGAGGGCTGGAGATTGGGTCAGAAAATCTTTTGAACAAAGAAATCCAAAGAGCTCCAAGGTTGGTGAATGCAGAAGACAGAGGCTTCTATACTCGGCATCCATTCAGATCTTGCCCTGTGTAGATCTTTATCTGGCTGTTTATTTGTATCCTTTATAATAAACCAATAAATGTAAGTTGTCCTAACAAATTACTGAACCTCTTCGGGGGTGGTGTGGGGATGCCTAAATTTGTAGTCATCTGGGCAGAAGTGTGGGTAGCTTGTTATTTGCAGCTGGCACTGGAAGTGGGGGGATTGATCCCTTTAACTTGTGGGAACTGATGCTAACTCCCGGTAGTGTCAGAACTGAATTGAATTGAATTGCTGGACACCCAGTTGATGTTGGAGAGTTGGTTGGTGTCAGAAAACACCCCACACAGGCACTGTCTTAGCACTAAGTATTAGCTCAGTTGGTCCTTTTAACAGCCCTATGAGATACATGCTATTACCATCTGCCATGCACGTGCATTTGTGTGTGTGTGCACACACGTGCACTCAGATCCTCTGCTTCTCCTCCTAACTTGGTTGTGCATATGGCTCCTTAATAGCCAACCCAGTAGTAACTCCCACCCCCCCAATTAAAACCTCGACTGTCCCTTTGTGTCTCACTGGCTGTCAGGCTCTGTCCTGCTACTGCTCCCTGTGGTAATCATCTACTCTCTCCCCATCACTCCCCCATTTGTGAAAGACATGAGCACCTGGCTCACTATCACTCTGTTCATCACCATACTCAGCATCATTCCTGGTCCGTGTCTATTAGATGACCCCTCCAACATTCTGCCTCCAGTTAATTAATCTTCTCACCACCAGTGACCTGTCCCTCCCTGCCTGCCTCAGCTGCCCACTCCCATCATCTAATGCTAGATGTTATCAGCAGCAGTAACTGTGCCATGTCCAAGATCTCCATTTCAAGCAGCTTTCTCTGACCACTACCTCATATCTGTTCAACTTGCTTCCCTTGTACACCCACTCCTACACTCTTCCCCTCAGAGAACTTCCTTCCACACATTGGTCCCCCAGTCCTTTCACTCACGCATTCCTCCATGCTGTCACCTCCCTCACTTCTCAGCTTATAATCCATGGTCCAGCATGATAAATATACTTACATAAACCCTGGGGCCTTGTAGTGACATTAAAATATGTCTGCAAGTTCTTTGATGCTTGTACTCATCAGCTTGGCTGCCATAACGAAATGCTATAGAGTGGGTGGCTTGAGCATGGATTTTTTTTTCTCACAGCTCTGGAGGCTAGTAGTCTAAGACCAAGATTCTGTCCAATTTGGTTTCTGGTGAGGACTCTTCCTGAATTGTAGATGGCTACTTTCTTGCTGTGTCCTCACATGGCCGTTCCTTGGTGTGTGAGCACAGAGAGAGAGACAGCAAGCTATTTGGTGTCTCTTCCTAAAAGGAAATGAATTCTATTGGATCAGAGACCCAGCTTTATGATCTTATTTAACATTAATTTGTTTCTTAGAGGCCCCATCTCCAAATAGAGCCATACTATGGGTTAGGGCTCCAACACAGGAATTTGTGGCGGGGGCAGACATAAACATTCAGTCCGTAACAACACTACTCCCTCCAAAAGGTGGAGTCTAATTCCCCTCCCCTTGAATGTGGACTGGACTTAGTGACTTGCTTTTAACAAATATAATGCAGCAAAAGGAACGCAATGCCACTTCTGAGCATAGGTCAAAGAAGGATAGCTTCTGATTAGGTCTCCCTCTTGGACTGGTAGCTCTGGGAGAAGCTGGTTGTCAGGCTGTAAGTACACTCTGACAGCCTGTAGAGGAACTGCGTTGTCCATCAACCACCACTACTGACTTGCCAGCCATGTGAGTGCGCCGCCCTGGAAGCAGATCCTCCAGCCCTGTACAAGCTTTTAGATGACTGTAACCTGAGGTAACATTTGACTGCAGCCTCGTGAAAGACCCCAAGCCAGAACTGCCCAGCCTGAGCTGCTTCCGAATTCCAAATTGTGACCCACAGAAACTATGAGGTAATAAATATTTGTTGTTCGGGAGTAATTGTGTTGGAGTCATGTGTTTCACAGCAATAGATAACAATTACAACCATTCTGACCTTCTCTGTCCCAACCTATAGGCCTAGCAAAATCAACACTTGTCAAATCTGACTTTTAGCTATTTAATGCCTGCACTCCAGGTGTTAAAGTTGGCTGGAGAAAAACACAGAGCTGTACTGAAAGGTTTCCCTTTAAATTCATCACCACTGACCTCGGAGGACCACATTGCTGCCATATTGCTGCCCAGCAATCCTACACTGTTTTCCCCAGGCAGGTCGCCTCTCCTACTCCCTCTGGCAGATGACTGCATCACGCCTCCTTTCTTTTCAGGCCTGCACGCAGTTCTCCTTGCTTCTCACTTTCAGCTGATGACATCATTTTTCCCCCACTGAGAAAAAAAAAAAGCAGAAAAGAAAAAAAAATCACATCCTCCCACAACCAAAAATACCAGCCTCCAGAAGTTGTGCCCACGTGCCCCACCTTTCCTCCTCTCATGATGAATGAATCGTCCATGTGTCTGTCTGAGGCCAGCCCCTCCTCTCGCACACTGGATCCCTTCTTCTGTTGCTTATTAAAAAGCATCACTCCAGCAATTATCCACTCTCTCATCTGCAGCATCAAATTTTCCATCTCAACTGGATCATTCCCATCAGCATACTGATAGGATATAATAACTCTCAGCTTTAAAAAATATCCTTGACCCCACATTCCCTCCAGTTGCTTCACCATTTGCTAACCATTCAGAGCAAAACTACTGTTTCTATTTCCTCACCTCCTAGTCTCCGTCACAGGCTCCAATCAGCCTTTCATCCTTACCATGGCAGTGAAACTACATTTATCAAGGCCACTGATGACTTCTGTGTTGACAGATTCCATGGTCAATTCTCTGTTCTTATTTGACCCATCGGTGGCATTTTAAGTCATGTGATCACTCCTTTCTTCTTGAAACACTTTCTTCAGTTGCTTCCAGGACACCAGGGTCTTCCAATCTTCCTCTGACTTCACTAGCTCTTCCTTCTCCATTTGTCTTTTTTAGATTTTCTTTTTCACTTTTCACAACCTGTAAAATTGGAATGGCCTAGACCTTAGCTCTTGAATAGCCTCTGTTCTCTTCTCTTTCCTTTCCTTATGCTCCCTTTTCTGGGTGGCCTTACGTGGTCCCAAGGCTTTAAACACCATCCACATGCTATAGACCTCCTATTTATGTCCCTAATCTAGAGCGTCTCCCTTGAGCCCAGGATGAATAAAGGCAAAATTTGTGTTCATTTTCTTCCCTTTTTGGCGCATCTCTCCTCACCTCTCAGTGGTTTTCCTTTCTTCTGATATCCAGTTTATTCATACTCAAGGGTAATAGATAGGATTAAAACATTACCTACTGCTTAGCACACTGCCTCACACATAATGGAAATATTAATCAAATGTAACTAAATTACTCCTTTCAGGGAACAATATTTATATTTGGCCTAAAGGCAAAGTTACACCTTTCTACTTGTGAAATTTCAGATATGGGCATAGATGGTTTAATCCTACTCAAGCCTGGGATGGAAATGGGGGGATGGGGTGTGGGTTTTTGAGGGTGATAGGCTTTTCTAGAATTGCTTAAATCAAGCTGATCACAGACTCAGCCTTTCTGTAGGGTGTACTTACTGTTTTCTCTATCTTTTTTGGTGTTGTTATGGCCAAGATGAAATAGAATGCCTGGGTCGCTTGGCAAAGCCCCACCCTGAGTTTTAGTGGTGGCTGCCTGGTGGTGTTAGTCCAGTGGTTAGACCACGGTAGTGACAGGCTGCAGATTCATTTTCCACTTAGCTTTTCACAGAGAGACCCTGTTCTTCAGCCACTGATTGATCCCTTAACTTGGTCAAAAATTGGCACATAGTCCAGCCTAAAGATTCAAAGTTAGACCTTGACATTTGACTGAATCATTTTAAAAAGTTTCAAAGGTCAGAACGTCCATAAATAAGAGTACAGTCCTTCTCCCATGCCCTCTCTAGTTTACCATGATAAAGTGAGAGTCAATGAGGTGACAAAGCTGTGGAAGTCCTGGGGCACTAGATCAGTCAAGGTCCTGTCACTCAAGGAAGTGAGGCGGGTTGGACAAAGGGGCGATTTATAGGGCCAAGGGAAGCAACATTGGGCAGGGAAGCACCCAGGGCCAGCAACAACAGGGAGTCACTACCGCCTCTAGGCTGAAGGTGTAGGTGGGGAGCACTGACCAGATTCCAGGGACAGCCACGGCTGTTGGAGAGCTGCCTGTGACCGGAGCCTTGGCCACCCATCAGCCCAGCAGGGTGGGAGATGAGAGAATGAACATCTTGACTTTCTCTTCGTCCTTTCCATCTCTTGTAAATGCTTCCCATTGGCCAAACCCAACCAGGAACCAGATGGCAAGGGAGCCTATTGGTATAGACCACATAAGGCAACCTCTTGGATCTCGAAGCAGAGTGAAGTCTGGAGAGTGCAGCTGAAGGAGCCAACAGTGAATATCCCACAGACTTGTTCAGAATTACAACTCCAGGGTCCAAACCTATTAGAAGGCAATGTTCTCAAGGTAGATGGTTCATGGACCCCTGTCTCCACCAGCAAAAACAACTAAAGCTGATGTTCTATGCTTCAAGATGGGGTACTAGAATAACCCTCATGTATATGAGACTGGAAGTCTGCTCCCTGATGATGCTGATTAGGGAGCATCAATAAATCTTGTGACAGGGACAAGATTTATTGAAGTGTGAGTATTCTAAGGAACATTTTAGCTTGATAATCTCATATCTGGATCTTCTGGGTACAGTTTTTTGTTTTTTTTTTTGTTGTTTTTTTTGAGATGGAGTCTTGCTCTGTCACTCGGGCTGGAGTGTAGTGGCATGATCTTGGCTCCACCTCCCAGGTTCAAGTGATTCTCCTGCCTCAGCCTCCCAAGTAGCTGGGATTACAGGCATGTGCCACCATGCTTGGCTAATTTTTTTTTTTTTTTTTTTTTTTGAGATGGAGTCTTGTTCCATCTCCAGGCTGAATCTCGGCTCATTGCAACCTCCAACTCCCGGGTTCAAGCGATTATCCTGCCTCAGCCTCCTGAGCAGCTAGGATTACAGGCACACACCACCATACCCAGCTAAGTTTTGTATTTTTAGTAGAGATGGGGTTTCGCCATGTTGGCCAGGATGCTCTTGATCTCCTGGCCTTGTGATCCACCCACCTCGGCCTCCCAAAGTGCTGGAATTACCCACATGAGCCACCAAGCCCAGCCTAATTTTGGTATTTTTAGTAGAGATGGGGTTTCACCATGTTGCCCAGGCTGGTCTCGAACTCCTGACCTCAAGCGATCCTCCTGCCTTGGGTCCTCCCAAAGTGCTAGGATTACAGGCGTGAGCCACTGCACCTGGCCTGGGGTACAGAATTGGGAGAATGATGGGAAGAAAGACTGGGAGAAGAGGGAAGGACCTGACACAAGAGGTAAAATCAGCCTACATAATAAACAGCTCAGAAGGAGGGGGATATTTAGGTGCTGGACAGAGTACAGGAGCTTCAGGCATGTCAAAAGCCCTTAAGCAGCTGGCCGTGAGAGAATTAAGGAAAAAGTGGCTTTAGAAAAACATTGCCAAGTGTTTCTATCTCTTCAAAAGATACAACAAATACTTGGAATTTCTTTTAAAATTTCTTTCAGTTGCTGAACTATGTTCCTTTCTATGAGCCTCCAAGCAGAGTCTGGGCCATGTGGGGCCTCAACTGTTATTGGAGTCACAATAAAAGACCTTCTGGATGGTTCTGGCAACCAAGGACTGGCCAGAAAGCACTCCACACACCTCATCCTCTGTCCTCTGCATGATAGCACACAAGCCTGGAAGCTTCTGAGGACTTAGCTTCCTTCCAAGGGTTGTAACCTTACCCAGTGATTGCTGCAAAATGGAAGGGATGATTATTTTACCTTTGGCACAGAAGCCAGAGCAGGTAAACAAGTTGTTAGTCACTCAATAAGTCATCTATAGAAGCAAGGAGACACAACCCAGGTCTCTGGACTCTGTGTGGCCTGCATTCTGCTCAGCTGGCTGGCTGCAAATTCTATTTCCTTCCCTTTCTAGGAAATGAAAATTCTCCCCTCTCCTTCCTGAGAAGGCTCAGGCCTGCTTGGTTTAGGTTTTCACCAAGGGACTGTGGGACAAGACCAGATTCTGAGCCTTTACAGAATCATTCCTTTAGTTCTTAGTTCCTTTCTTGAAAGCAGTTTAAAGTGTGCAGGGGCAGGAGACTAAGCCCTAGGACTAGGACTTGGGGGTTCTGAGCATGGGTGCATGACTATACCATGATCTGAATTTCCCAGCTATGCAGCATACTGTGTCAGATGTGGGCTCTGATCCGGATGAGATATTGCTCAATCTGGGCTAATAAGATATGGGGAGACATTGACTGAGGGGTTCTGGAAAGAAGTTTCTACTTTCTTCCATGATGACTATTTAAAAAGCAGCTTGCTGTCTCTCCTGAGAGTGAACAAAGTTGCAGACAGCTTTGGTTGCTGCTGGCAACCACGTTGCAACCTAGAGAATTGAGAGTTTTAGGATGAAGTTGACATCATGGAAGACAGAGTGGAAAGACAAAAAGAAACAGCATAGAGCAGATGGATCAGATCTTGCATAAAGCCCACCCTACCTCAAACTTCTTTTTAATTGTAAAGGACCAATAGGTTGATTGTTTAAGCCAGTTTGAGTTGTGCTTTCTGCTACTGCAATAAAAACCATCCATTATACTGATACATTATGGCAGCTCAGATTCTCCACGCTGTAGGCTCAGGAACAGGAAGGCACAGTCTGGTCTGAGAAGATTCTGTCCTGATGCAGGTAATGTGTTGCTCTTTCTTTGGTGGGTGGCAGAAAGGTCAGGCAAGTTCATCTTGCAGCTTGGGGAGAAGAAGTGATGAATTAGGTCATCTGGCAAAGGCATGGCTGAAAGGATGCCTCACGTACTTGAACATGATGCTCTGGGGGCTTAGAGGGCTTGGGCTGCCAGATCCATGTGGGCAGGTGTTCTTTGCCTGAAGTTCTTGAACTCCTAGGGTTCCATGGAAGAGTGTCAGGAAGTCCATGAAACCCTGAAACTGTATGAAGAATTTTGTATGTGTGCATTTTCATCAGGTTTTCAAAATGAAAGAATTACTGCCCTATGTTTAAATGGTATATGACCCTCTAAACCCATCTGCCTCCATTTCTCCTTGTCATCAGACAGGATGACTAGTCCTTTTTCTTCTTACTTTCCTGAAGGGATGAACATATGACAGATCATAGAGGGTGGATAAACCTATTAGATGGAAAACATCTTTTTTAAATTATCAGACAGTGCCAAGCTATGGGGAGAGGACTTCAGGGGTGTCCTGAAGTGAGAAAGTCCATCTGAAACTGAAGATAGCCAGGAGCATAGATGAAGAAGAATGACAAAAGTCAGACATGTCCTTTCTGTAGGAAATCCAGGTACATGGATACACATGAACATGTACGCTGCATGTCATGTATGTATATGGAATAACAACATTTGCATTGTCTGATGGTTTCCAACAAGTATTTTCATAACATTGCCTCATTTGGTCTTCATACAGGCA
Organism: Gorilla gorilla gorilla; assembly: GCF_029281585.2. Classification (NCBI taxonomy): domain Eukaryota; kingdom Metazoa; phylum Chordata; class Mammalia; order Primates; family Hominidae; genus Gorilla; species Gorilla gorilla. Next base: position 33,994,804 of record NC_073228.2, on the reverse strand, counting down.
ATGGGAGCTGGGTCTCACACTTTTCCCCAAGGTTCAGGAGGTGAAGTGCCTTCTTCACCATCTCTCCGTAAATGGTGATGCTGTAAATGAAATTCACATATTCTGTTTCCTCACCTGGTGCACTAAGCCCTATATTAGTCTAAACCTGGCTGACCATCAGTATCACCTGGCTGCTTCTTTAAAATGCTTGGGCTCCACACCAGTTCTAGAAATTCTGATTCAGGATGTCTAGGACAGGGCCTGGGTATTTGCATTTCTGGAAGCACCCCAAGTGAAACTGAAGACTATTTAGGTTTTTAGAATTTGGCCCTTGCAGGGGTTGGTGCATTGATACAGTGGACTCTTAAAAGATGGGCAGCTAGGTATGGTGGCTCACACCTGTAATTTCAGCATTTTGGGAGGCCAAGGTGGGAGGATAGCTTGAGCCTAGCAGTTCAAGACCAGCCACAGCAACATAAGGAGACCTCGTCTCTACAGAAAATTAAAAAAAAAAAAAAAATTTAGTCAGGGTGGCACATACCTGTGGCCCAGCTACCCGGGAGGCTGAGGTGGGAGGATCGCTTGAGCCTGGGAGATCGAGGTTGCAGTAAGCAGAGACCGTGCCACTGCACTCCAGCCTGGGTGACAGAGCAAGACTCTGTCTCAAAAAAAAAAAAAAAAAAAGGCAATAATTCAAGTTCAAAAGTAGCAAATCTCTAATGGTGGAATTTCAGGCTTTGAGGCAGACAAATGGATGCAGGATATATTTTGGGGAAGGGAGACATCTTGTTATGATGTGTGGTAGCTGTGTATTTGCCACATGGCTCTCCACCACAGAACTTCCCACATGAATATTACCTGCTTGGTGTATACTATACATATATAATGTCAACAAAACTCTCAGAATGAAGAGCAAACACATCTAATAAACATGTGGATTTTTAGAGCATGCAAGCTTTTTTAGGGAAAAAAATATGGAAGCATTTTCAGTGTCAAGTCTCACCACGAGGCAGGCTCTTCAAGCTGGAAGAAAGGCATCCGGAAATACGAGTTTGTCATGGAAACGCTGATGGGGCTTCAGCTGAGTGATGCTCACAGGTGCAACCCAGAATGGCACAGCCTCTTGTGGCTTATTTACATCCCAGCCTGCTGAACGAGCTTGCTTTTCTTGTTGCCTGGCCCTGGGGGCTTCTTACCAGGAAGAACTGTGGCTGTGGCTGTGTTTCTTGGTGGAGGTTTTCAGCAGGAAATTACGGGGGGGTCTTAGGATCAGTTTCACATCTGGGAGAAAGGCTCCTGGAGAGAGTGGAGAGATGAATGAAGTAAAGAAGGAAGAAAAGGAGGGAAGGAAGGAAAACATACTGATTCTAAGTGCCAGGACCTACCCAAGGAGAACACAGGCATCATCTTCATGTCTTCATCACCATCGGCTGTAACCCAGTGAGGTACCTAAGGTTATCCCCGTGTTACAGAGAAGGAAACAGGCTGGCAGCACCCAGAGGGGAGCTGACAACCACATCCTTGGGTAGACTAGATGGCCAGCGGTGCAAGGATTGGGAAGCTTCCCCTGAAACCACCACTTTGGCTGACACCAAAAACCCTAGAGCAGGGAACAAAGGCCTTCTCTTGACAAGCAGGGAGAAACCTAGAGAGGCCATTCCTCCTGGGAGAGCTGCATGCTGACTCCCCTGGGTCCTGTCAGGGTGGATGACTGACCACGACCCTGTGCTGCGGGCAGGCTATGGTCCAGGAGGGACACTGGGTCCTTGAAGATACAGGTTCTCTGTTCTTCCCAGCCGGGCTCCAGGAGTCACATCAGGAGCCAGAGAAGGGCATCAGTTGCTTTATGGAGCCAATAGGTGGGGCCTAAGAGGCTAGGGGAGGGAGTTGGGAATAGGAAAAGGTTGTCTGCCTGCGGGACGTTTCCATTTGGCAGAGAAAGTGTGGTCCCTTAGGGGCTCTCAATCCAATCCGACAGGAGAGACAAGAGCTCTGCACACATGGAGTCCAAGAAAGATGGAGGAAAGAAGGCACAGGCCAGAGATTCTAGGAGCTCACAGACTGGACAGGGAAAGACCTGTTTTTCCCGATCCTGGCCACAGACCCAGAGGTCCCAACCATCTTGGGAACTGCCCTGGACTCTGGCAAGAGTTAGGGTGAGACCCAGACCCCCCAAGTTCTCTCCTACACATCTACAAGGCCCCCAGAGTGATCTTCTACAATGCTTTCTATCAGAGCCACCTGCTCCTGGGGGCTTGCAGCTTTGGCCAGGACCAGTGAGTGGCTCTGCTGGGAGGCTGCTCTAATTAGGCCCAGGGTCACTCCCCAGCCCCATCTGTCCTCAGCAACATGAGTCCCACCTTTTCCTCCTCACCAGGAGCCTTGGGAGCTTGGGAGACATTCCAAGGCTGGCTCTGACATGAATTTGCTGCACAGTGCGCCAGGCGATCAGAGCTGACTCCTCTCCCTTTTCCCTTGGAGGTGTTGATAGTAACAGCAGCGATGAGCTGCCAAGTTGGCAGGAGAACAGAGCGACTGTGCACTGCGGATGGAGGGGGGTGGGAAGCAGCAAGCCGGCAGAGGGCTGGGCCAGAACGACAGTTTGTTTATCCTGAAATTGAAAGGGTCCCTCCAGTCTCAGCCACCAGCATCTTGCAGGAGGGAGGGTGACTTCCTAGAAGGTGGAGGCTCTGGTGGGAGGCCCAGGGTTGGTGATGTGGGTGTTGCTAGAGTCGGGTGGGTGGAAGGGGTCTTTTGGTTGGGCCTGAAGCCATCAGCCAGCCTGGCCCCAGAGGCAGGACAGAGACCCACCTTTGTTCCTGCTGTTGAGGTGGCTGTGGAGTTTGTAAACTGGAATGGACCTGGGGTGGGGAGCTAGAGTTCTGAAGCTGCTTCCTCTTAAATATAGAGACCTCAAGGGGCATTTAGGAGGGTACTCATGCTCTGTCAATCAAACGAACCTGGGACCTTGGGCAAGTATTTGAATCCTTTGAGCCTCGGAGATTAAGAACATTTACTTTAAAGCTTTGTGTGGGGACTCAATAAAGTAGTGACGGCAAAAATTTGTTTCCTGTTTACTCCAGGGCAGACATTGTGCTAAAAGCTTTCTGTATGTGAAGCATTTAATCCTCAAACTTTATCAGGTGGGTACTATTTGTATTCCTATTTTATGAATGAAGTAACTGAGGCACAGAGGGGGTAAGTAGCTTACTCAGTGTCACAGAGCTAATGAGCAGCCACAATGGGGATTTGAACCTAGTAGCGTGTTGCTTAGGCCTATGTTCTCAGCCCCTGTAGAAACTGTCTTCACAGTGCACCTGAGTTCTGAGCAGGGTGCCTGGCACAGAGCAAACATTTAATGAATGTTAGCTACTATCATGACTCCCCTAGAGCAGTTCCAGACAGGGGACCTAGGCTCCTGATATCTATACCAGGGACTCCCTGGGGTCCTAGGTTGTCCTCTTTCCATCTTTTGTCTATACTATCTTGCGCATCCTAGGAGCTGGAGGAACTTCTCTTTTGGAGAGATTGCTGCTGGTCTTCCCTGCTTCTCTCATCCCCTCCTCCCGAAGGCAGAGCAGAGGAATTCTCGGCTTCTTCCAGTTACCCTCAGCCTGCAAAGAAAACATAGTCTGCTGCGTCTGCTGCCAGTTCCTCTCTGGCGACAGCCACAACCCATTTGCTCAGCATCAGCCCCAGCCTGTGCTGTGGGTAGAGCCCGGAGCCTGGGGCAGGACCCCAGTGCCCTGTGTGAGAGCCTGGGTCAGTTACTGTAAGGCTGGGCCTTGGGGGCCACTCAAAGGGAGAGGCATGGCCTACATAATTTCTTGAAGACTCTGGCTGTAAGAGTGGTGACTGAAGGCTGGTGTGCTGTATGCATAGACTCTTTCTTTTTTTTTTTTTTTTTAGGCGGAGTCCCTCTCTCTGTCGCCAGGCTGGAGTGCAGTGGCACGATCTTGACTCACTGCAACCTCCACCTCCCAGGTTCACGCCATTCTCCTGCCTCAGCCTCCCAAGTAGCTGGGACTATAGGCGCCCGCCACCGCACCCAGCTAATTTTTGTATTTTTAGTAGAGATGGGGTTTTACCACGTTGGCCAGGAAGGTCTTGATCTCCTGATCTCGTGATCTGCCCGCCTCAGCCTCCCAAAGTGCTGGGATTACAGGCGTGAGCCACTGTGCCCTGCCGCATAGACTCTTTTTAGGGTAGGAAATCCATTGTATAAACATGTTCTCAGTTTTGGAAGGTTCATTAATACAGCCATGCAAATTGGTAACCAGCTTTACAAGCTCACTAAACTGTGCTACTGGCCACCCTAAGGTGCCAGACAAAGAATCCTGTGCCACTTTCTGGGTGGCCAGAGCTACCTCCTGTCAGCTGGGAGATAGCCAAACCACAGCCAGGAGCCCAGATTACTGACTGCTCCCTAGGCCTGAATTCTTCCCTGGGACGATGAAACATCAGGCATTTGTGTGGGGGAAAGGAACTGCAGTGTGGACACCTCAGAACAACACTGTTTTGTTTATGTAAGCTGTGAAGCATTGTGGGTATGCTGGCTACAGAGTCACCCCCCTGTTTCCATCACATACGAGAACTGATGACAGGAGATCAGGTAGGGTTGGGAAGCTGGGGCTAAAACTCTGCTATGAACTCAGAAGAAAATGGAATATTCTAAATATTATAGAATAGACACAGCAAGGATACAGTATCTTCTAGTTAGAAACTTTTAATTAAAAGAATGTTCACTCCATAGGGATCAGCTAGAACATGATGGTCAATAATTATAAACAGCTGAGCATGGTGGTGTGCACCTGTAATCTCAACTACTAGGGAGGCTGAGGCAGGAGGATCACATGAGGCCAGGAAGTCAAAGCTGCAGTATGCCACGATTGTGCCTGTGAATAGCCACTGCATGCTGGCCTGGGCAACATAACAAGACCCCATCTCTAAATTTTTTTTTTAATTATGAACAAAAAGGACAGTCACAACCCAACGATTCCTTTACGATGCTCACTACACAAGCAGCACTTAAGACTCCTTAGGCATGGGAGTACTCTCTACCTGGGCCAGGGAGGTGGAAAGGAAACTGAGGCACCAAAGTAGAAGAGCGGTCCTGAGATGTTTCAAGGCACACATAGAAGGTAGTTGCCCATCACCACACAGGGCTGATCACCATCTTGGTCTCTGGGATCTAAAATATCCAACTTGGGTAGTAGTTCATTCTTGTAAACCCAGCAGTCTGGGAGGCCAAGGTGGGAGAATCGCTTGAGCCCGTGAGTTCAAAACTGGCCTGGGCAACATAGCAAGACCTCATCTCTACTAAAAATAAAAAATAAATAAAGTTAGCCAGGCATCATGGCGGCACATACCTGTAATCCCAGCCACTCAGCTGAAGCAGGAAGATCCCTTGAGCCCAGGAGTTTGAGGCTACAGTGAGCTATGATCGTGCTATGGACCCCAATTTGGGCAACAGAGTGAGACCCTGTCTCAAAAAAAAAAAAATTCAACTTGGTTTGTTGGAGATTTGCTTTTTCCAGTGTTGTAACAGAAGTCAGAAAGAGAAAAGAATGCCTTACAGTCAACTCGCTGGCACACACCTGTTCTGTAAAGTAAGTTACAAGGGTCTTAGTTTACTCTGCCCAGAAATGCATTTATTCTATGGACTTTGAGGGGCTCATTCACAATACATGACAAATCGTCTGAGGGGTGGGTGTAGCGGGAGACTCTCTCGAGGAGTGGAGAACAACTGTCTGCTTCCTGCTGCTGGTTCAATTTGGTGCCAAGCAGCAGTCAGAAGAAAGGCATGAAACCAGGCAAGGTGAGGAGCAAAAAGCCGGAGCTGAAAGCAGAGGGCAGAGTTGACCATGAATGAGAAAATTAAGGTCAAGGCAAGAGCTACAGGGTGTGGACACCTGCCTACCTGCCTGCCTGTGAGAGAACCCCACGGGACTGGGTGTCAGGAAGAGGGCATGCTCCCTAGCACTTGACCTCCTGGGATAGGGCACAGCGCAGAGGCAGGGGGATGCCCGGATGACCTGTGAGAGAGTTCTTTCCCTCTGGAGGCCTTGGGAGGAAGCCAGAATGGGCATGCAGAAGTGGGTCAAGGTTCAATTTTCCTGAAGAAGCCCTGAGCTGGAGACAGGATGCATTGACTTTTTATTTATTTATGAGGCTATCGATTATAATGCAGCTTTTCCACAGGATCCTGAGGCAGCTCGAGTTGGGAGAAGAAACCTCCTACCAGTTCACTTTCTCTGTCCTGGAGATGTCAGGTGTTCAGATAGGCTGCCTCCCTCCCTCCCTGGTGGTTCTCTCTCCTCTCCCTACCCCTCTGCAGCCCTCACCTCTGCACACCCTGAAGGATGGAGGCTCCAGAGAGTTCCTCTAGTCTCTCGGGTCTGGCTGTTCCGGGTTCTTTCCAATATTTAGGGCATATTCCAATACCCCAAATCCTGAGAGCACAGGCTGTGTGCTCCACATGAGTAGATGAAAGATTTCTCAGTTATAAAAGGCCTCTGAGATCTTCCTAGCAAAACACCTTTTTACTGAGGAGGAACAGAGGCCAAGGAGAAGTGATTTCTGCCAAGTCACACAAGGTGAGAGGCACAACCTGGACAAGAATGAGGCCTCTCGATTCCCCCAGGCGACGATCCTTTCCACTCTACCACGCTGCCTCCCAACAGGATCCCTTTTACTTGAAGTGAACCCCCAGACAGATCCTTAAATGCCCACTCTTCCCCCTCAGTCCAGGGTTGGGGTGCCCCTGAGCTGGGAATCACTCTCGGGGGCCCTTGCTCTCTTTGGCATTCCCCCAGCAGGCCTCTCCTTATTTTGTTTTGCACTTGATGACATCTTTGCTCTCAGTCTTCCCCACTCCCAAAGAGGATCGAGGAGGTTCTGCTAACTGCAGAGCAAAACAGGGGGTCGTGATAATGACCACAGGCCTGATCAGCCTCGCCTGGCCTCTCCCTCTGGCCTCCCCATGGGCCACCCTTCCTGAGGCCTCTTCCAGTCTTTGTGCCCCAACACTAGCCTTCTGGTGAGCAGAGATGCCATGTCCACTAGTTCCTGTGAACAGAAATGGCTCTTCTCTCTTGGCCCTGATTGCAGAGCTCAGTCTCCTGGCAGAAGCAGGAAGAGACCTGCCCAGATGGACAGAATCTAGGATACTGGCCAACACTGCACCATTCCCCGAAGGCTGCCTCCCCAACTTTGGAGACCCTGAATCTTGGCCTAATTGGATATGGCTCTAAAGATGAGGGCCATTGCTTAGGGCTGGGCTGGCTCTTGGCCCTATCAAGATTGTCTCTGTCAGATGCAGGGCCATGCACCTGTAGTCCCAGCTACTCAGGAGGCTGAGGTGGAAAGATCACTTGAGCCTAGGAGTTTAAGGCCAGCCCAGGCAATATAGCAAGACCACATCTCTTTAAAAAAAAAAAAAAGACTAACACAAAAACAAAAGATTGCCTATGTCCCTCTACCTCTCCTTAAGTTCACTTTGCCATTCGTTGTTCCAGGGTTTAACCCTAGCCCAACTAACTGTCTTTATTTCATATTTCTTCCCTTCCCACAGGCTATGCTATAGCCAAAAGGAATTTCATACAAGCACTGCATTTTCTTCCTTTATTCCTATTGTTCTATAATGTCCTGCCTTCTTGCTCCACACAAGTCGAAAACTCATGTTATAAGCTACCTTCCCTGAGTATAGCAGCTGATGTTTGTTGAGCATCTACTATATGCCAGGCACTGCACCTTTTCCTCACAGTGACCTCAAAATTCTCCCAATGTATCCTAGGGTTATACAATGAGTAGCAAAGTCAAGATTTGAACCCTGGCCTGTGTTCTTCAGAGTCCATACTCACAGCCGCTACACCATATTGCCTCTCAGGAAACAGGTGTCCTTCCCTACATTACCTTTCTCTGACTTAGGATTTGATTGGCACGTCCCTTACCACACATCACTTTTTGATTTTTACTGTAACTACTTAAATCATATCCCTTAGTTTCCCTATTAGATCACGAGCTCTTCAAAAGTAAGGGCTGGGTGACATTTGGTGTCCCCACCACCAGGCCCAGCGCTAGCACAGACAGGTTTAATTAACTGCATTTCAAATGAAGGAATGAACACATGACTGCGTAAATCTGAATTGTAGTGAGGGTTAAAGTCTGTCCATGGTGGAATAGGGAGCTGGAACTTGCTTTTCTGAAGGCCTCAGCCTCACCCTGCCTTTTAAAAGGCACCATGGGAAAGGAGGAGAATGGAAGAGTTTCATAGATGAGTGAGAGCAGGAGCACAAACCCCTGCATGTCTGTAATTACAGAGCCTCTTGATGCTGGCTGCTGTTGGCAGCATGCTGGGGAACGTGTTTTCAATCCTCCAGGTTGGGAACTACTGGTACTACTGATTGCTTTGTGTGATCTGACATGGCTGTGAAAGGAAAAGAAAGAAGGGGATAATAAAACCTCCGAGCAGTGGCCTTGCCAGCTATAGGGCCTGCTCCAAGAGCAAGGGCCTCCAGTGTGCACCCCACCACTGAGACTCGCTTTTGGTAGGGCAGAGGGGAATCTAGCCACCTTGTCTGTGCTGGACCCTTTTGGGAGCAGGATCTCCACATGGAGCAGCCCAGGGAAGGGTGGTCTCTGGCTGGGTTAAGGGCAGTGTCAATTCACTGGGAAACCTTCCAATTTGGGAAGAGGTTGCAGGAGGTGGTAAGGTGTAAAGTTCTGGGGAGAGGACCTGAAGTGTGGGCCTCATCTGCAAAGGAGGTGTGTGTGTGTCTGTGTTCACGCTTGCTTGAGTTAAGGGAGGGTGCCCAAAATGGGACTGTGATCCGTCCTTTCAGGGCCCTGAGGTTCCCTGGTGGGTCTATTTTCTCCAAGGGTCTCTTCAAGATTTAGCTTTTCTGGTGCAGGTTTAGAACAGGCAGATCTGGCTCCTGAGCCATGGCTAGGAGGATGGGGCTCTGCCTTGATATGAATCCACCTTTGTTGAGAGAAAGTGCACTCTCACCCACCATTCCCAGCCTCCTTTCCACAACTGCCTGTTCACCTCCTGCCCAAACCAAACAACAGCCTCAAAACACTTGCCTTCACATGACTTCACTTGACTTTTACTCTGATACTTGTATTTTCAGAGCTCATTTACACCCATTTGCCTGCTTCCATTCTTATAACAGCCCCTCCAGGGGTACAGAAAGCAAAGATTCTTTTTATTATAGGTGAGAAACTGAAGCCCAGAGAGGCTGTGTAACTTGTTTCAGGTCACGCAGCAAATTAGCAATGGAGCCCCAGGGTTCCCTGCTCTGGCTTCATGACTCCAAGTTCTTTTCCTTCTTCAGTTCTAGGTCCCTACCCACCTGTCTCCTGAAAGGAAATCTTCACAGAGAAGCTCACACTTCATTAGTAACATGCACATCAATTCTCCTGGTGCTGGGTCAAAAGCAACTCAAAACTGGCACCCTAGTTACTCTCTCCTCCTTATCTCCTTCCTCCATTTCTACCCACCCCCACCCCACTCTTAAGATGCTCATCTCCAGCAAGAATCCTCAATATGGCTCTTGCTGAAAATGTGGGGTAAACGCCAGGGTGCTTTCCTGGGAGGAGAGCCAGTGCTGTTTGTCCTTCCTAGGAAGGAGGAAAAGACAGCGGTGGCCTGGGTCCCAATAAATGGCCTGTCCAGGCCTGGAGAGGGGCTGAAGACAGGATGATGTGTAAGGAAACTCAGGGATATGATTTAAATAGTTACAGGGTGATGTCTTACAAGTTTCCCTTTGCCTCACCTCCCAGACTGGTAACCTAATGGTCACTGGATGACCACCTCTTTAAGACTAAGAAGTCATCTAGCCTGGCTCTACCCTCCATTTGAAACTTTGTCTACATTTGGGATGTATTGCATTGATTCGTTCATTTATTCAGCAAATACTTGTTAACAGCTGACTATGCACCAACGTTTGCTGTAGGTGCTGGCGACACCACAGTGAACATGACAGGCAAGATTCCAAACAGTCTGAGAAAAGAACATAGTTCTTTGGCATACTGTTTTTGGCGGTGAGGTGGGGTGGGCAGGATAGAGAAGTAACGGGAGCTCAGAGAAGCAGGATAGCTGAGAAGGCCTCTCAGGTAAGACATTTGTCTACGCTGCAGCTAGAAAGATGAGCAGACCTTTGAGCAGGCGAAGAGGGGCAAGAGTGTTCCAGGCACAGTGAACAGCATGTGTGCAGACCCAGAGGCTACAGACCCATAGTACACTGAAGGAACTGAAAGAAGCACACATGACCCGAGTGTAGCATGCAAGCGGCAGATGAGGGGAAGAGGGGGTAAGAAATGAGGCTGGATGGTGGGGCAGGGACTGGGTCAAGAAAGGCTTGAAAACCATGTTGAGTAGAATGAACTTTATCCTACAGACAATAAGCCACTGAAAGCTTTTAAGAAGATGTGTGACATGTTCAGATGCATGTTTTAGAAAGAGATTTTTTTGCTTTTGTGTGGATTGACAATTTTCAATAGAAATATAATGAGAGCCACAAATGGGAGCCACGTATGTAATTAAAATGTTTCTAGTAGCCACATAAACAATGTGAAAAGAAACAAGTGAAATTAATTTTAAATAAATTAATTCAACATATAAATATACCATGATTTTAACATATAATCAACATAGAAATACTGAGATATTTTACTTTCTTCATATTAAGTCTATGAAATCTGGTGTGTATTTTACACTTATAGCACTTTTTTTTTTTTTTGAGATGGAGTCTCGCTCTGTCGCCCAGGCTGGGGTGCAGTGGCGCGATCTCGGCTCACTGCAAGCTCCGCCTCCTGGGTTCAGGCCATTCTCCTACCTCAGCCTCCCGAGTAGCTGGGACTACAGGCGCCCACCACCACGCCTAGCTAAATTTTTTGTATTTTTAGTAGAGACGGGGTTTCACCATGTTAGCCAGGATGGTCTTGATCTCCTGACCTCGTGATCTGCCCGTCTCGGCCTCCCAAAGTGCTGGGATTACAGGCGTGAGCCACCGCACCCAGCCACTTATAGCACATTTTGAATTGGCCTAGCTACCTTTTGAGTGCTCCAGGCCACATGCAGTTAGAGACTATCATATTGGACAATGCAGATGTAGAGAATGCATTTGACGAAGCAAGAATGGGTGTTAGGAGATGAGGGATGAAACTGTTGCAGTTGACCTGGAAGATCATGATGACTTGAGGCTAGAGACAGGTTTCAGAGATATGACTCCCAGGTTTCTGTCTTGGGCAGCCAGCTGGATGCTAGGGCCATGATGAGATGGAGAAGTCAGGAAGAGGTTTGGGGGTGAGTGGATGTGGAAGGGTTGAAAGTGGTTGAAAGTGAGGAGTTCCGTTTTGGACATGTTGCATTCGAGGTATTTGTGGGGCATCTGCGGAATTTGTTTGATAGTTTTTCTTCACTCCAATTTTTCTGACTGGGTACATGGTCACTCAGAATAAAAACCATGTGTGGACCTCTAAGTTCTGGCCAGAGGGATATAGGCACATGTATTGTGAATTCTGTCTGGGAAGTGTCTTGGAAGAGAAAGAGCATGCTCTGTCACTGCTTTCTCCTTCCTGCTAGAGCCTGAGTGGCCATCCTGGATCAGTTGAGGGTTGAGGGTGGCAGAATTATAGGTAGAAGAATCCTGAGACCCTGACACTGTGGATCCGTCACACCAGGCCTGGATTTAATACCTCTGCACTTCTATCTTGTTTGAGCCATTTTATTTGGGATTTCCTTTTATTCACAGGAAAGGGATTCTAATGAATATAGCACTTAAATGGAGATGTTCACAGGGCAGTTGGATCTTATGGGTGTAAAGCTAAGGAGAGGGGTCTGGACAGGATATATATAGATTTGGGAATTACCAGTCTATAGTTGGTCATTGAAGCCATAGCAACATATAAGATCTCCAAGGAAGAATGGTCTAGTGAGAAGAGAAAAGGATCTAGAACAAAACTCTGAGGAACACCAACATTTAAAGAATGAGCAAAGGAAGAGGAGCCTGCTAAGGAGACAAAAGGTGTAGCCAGAGTGGTAGGAAGAAAACCAGGGAAGTGCTACGCTATGGAAGGCTAGGGAGGAGAGAGTCCCAAGGAGGGACTGGTCAACAGAAAGCAGCCATCTCTGCTTGCTGCTATGAGTGTGACAGGGTCTGAAAAAAACAACTTAGGGTTCTGTTGCTGTCCCAAATCCCAACAGACTAGTCATGTCATCCTTCTGCTCATAGACCTCCAGTGGATTCTTAGTTTTTTCAGGATGAAGTTCTAGCTCCTTCGCAGATCCTTTGGGTCCCTCCAAAGTCTAGCCCTAACTCTTCTGTCCAGCCTGTTCCTTTCCCCCGTACACTGTGTCCCTGCCAGACTTGGCTTCCCACCATTCCCTGCCTTGGCTCATGATTTTTTCCAAAATTCTACCCACTCTTCAAGACTTACCTCAAATGCTAACCCCTCTGTTCCCTCATTCTTCCATACAGATTAATTACCCCTAACCTATGTTCCCAGAGCATTTTGCTCACTCTTAGTCGCAACCACCACTGTACTCTGACCTGTGCTAATAAAATTGGTTGTACATATGTGTGTCTCCCCATTGACACTGTGGGTCTGAGCAGTCATAGCTGCTTCTAGCTGTTCGTCTCCATCTCCCTCAGTGCCTCCTGCAGAGCTTGTTAGAGATGTTTCAGAAATGTCTATGGATTTAATGGAACTATTGTCCTCCCACAGACCCCAAGTAATAGTGTGATCTCTGTTTTCTTTGTCATAGTATTCCAGGGGTAGAAATGATAGAGGAGACACTAATATAGAGAACCCTGGTATGGAGGAAAACAGACATGTTGAGTTTGAATCCTGCTGCTCAAAGAAATTGTCCTAGTCTGTGTTTCCCTGGCTCAAGTAGCTTGTATCAAGAACCACCTTAATAATAGAAAAGCAATAGAAAAAAAAATGAAACTAAAAATTGGTTCTTTGAAGAGATGAACAAAATTGACAAATCTTTAGCTAGACTGACCAAAGCGAGAAAAAGAGAGACAGAGAGAGAGAGAAGGAGAAGGTGAGAAAGAGAGAGAGACTCAAGTTACTAAAACACTAAAATTAGGAATGAAAGAGGGAACATTATTACCAACCTTAAAGAAATAAAAACGTGCAGCCATAAAAAAGAACAAGATCATGTCTTTTGCAGGAACATGGATGGAGGCTATCATCCTTAGCAAACTAATGCAGGAACAGAAAACCAAATACTGTGTGTTCTCACTTATAACTGGGAGCTAAATGATGAGAACTTATGAACACAAAAAAGGAAACGACAAACACTGGGGTCTACTTGATGGAGGAGGGTGGGAGGAGGGAGAGGAGCAGAAAAGAGAACTATTGATTACTGAGCTTAATACCTGGGTGATGTAATAATATGTACAACAAACTCCTGTGACACGTGTTTCTCTATGTAACAAACCTTCGCATGTATTCCTGAACCTAAAATAAAAATTTAAAAAAAGAAGTAAAAGAGATTTTAAGGAGATACTATGAACAAAGTGGATAGCCTAGATAAAACACACACATTTTTAGAAAGACACAGACTACTAAAACTATCTCAAGAAACAGGTAATCTGAATAGGACAAGAAAAGAGATTGCATTATACTATCTCAAAAACTTCCCACACGGAAAATTCCAGGCCCTGATGGCTTCACTGGTGAATTCTACTAAATGTTTAAAGAATTAAAATCAGTCCTTTATACTCTTTCAAAAATGGAATAGTAACACTTTCCAACTTATTTCATGAGTTCAGTATTACCCAGATACCAAAACCAGAAGACGTCGTAAGAAAACTATCAGCTGGGCACAGTGGCTCATGCCTATAATCCCAGCACTTTGGGAGGCCAAGGTGGGTGGTCAGGAGTTCGAGACCAGCCTGGCCAACATGGCGAAACCCTGTCTCTACTAAAAATACAAAAATTAGCTGGGCCTTGTGGCAGGCGCCTGTAATCCCACCTACTCTGAGGCTGAGGCAGGAGAGTTGCTTGAACCTGGGAGGCGGACGTTGCAGTGAGCCGAGATTGTGCCATTGCACTCCAGCCTGGGCGACAAGAGATAAATTCCATCTCAAAAACAAACAAACAAACAAACAAACAAACAAAACCCATCAATATCACTCATAAATATAGATGCAAAAATCTTCAACAAAATACTAACAAAGTGAACATGGCAACATATAAAAAGGATTATACATCATGACCAAGTGGGATTTATCCCAGGAATGCAAGATTGGCTTAACATTTGAAAATCACTCAATAGGCCAGGTGCAGTGGCTCACACCTGTAATCCCAGCACTTTGGGAAGCCAAGGTGGGAGAATAGCTTGAGTCCAGGAGTTCAAGACCAGCCTAAGCAACATAGTGAGACGCTGTCTTTACAAAAAAAAAATTTTTTTTTAATTAGCCAGGTGTCATTGCATGTGCCTATGGTCTCAGGTGCTTGGGAAGCTGAGGTGAGAGGATCACTGAATCTTGGGAGGTCAAGTCTGCAGTGAGCCGTGATCACACTACTGGGTGGCACAGTAAGACCCTTTCAAAAAAAGTAAAAAATAAGTAGAAAGAAAAAAGAAAATCTATCAATGTAATACACCATACTAATAATAAAGGATAAAAGCCACATGATCATGTCAATAGATGCAGAACAAGCATTTGACAATTTGATAAAATTTCATGATAAAAACACTCAACAAACTAGGGATGGGAGTGAACTTCCTTAACTTGATAAAAGCACCTACAAACCTCCCACATCTAACATTAATGGTGAAAGACTGAAAGCTTTTCCCCTAAGATAGGGAAGAAGTCAAGGATGACTGCTCTCACTAACCCTACTGAATAATATACTGAAGGTTCTATCTAGGACAATTAGGCAAGAAAAATGAATAAAAGACACCCAGATTTTAAAAGAAGAAGTAAAACTATCATAGATGACATGATTTTGCATACAGAAAATGCAAAAATCAATTGTATACAAAAATCATATACAAAAATCAATTGTATTTTATATACTAGCAATGATTACAATCTGAACATGAAATTATGAAAACAATTCAATTAAAAATGGCATCAAAAATAATTACTCAGGGAATATATGTAGTGAAAGATGTGCAAGACATGTACACTGAAAATTAGAACACATTATTAAAAGAAATTAAAGAAGACTTAACTAAATGGAAAGACATCCATGTTCATGGACTGGAAAACTTCATATTGTTAAGATGGCAATACTCCCCAAATTGATCTACCATTCAACACAATCCCTATCAAAAATCCCAGCTGGATTTTTAACAGAAATTGATAAGCTGGTCCTACCAGTCATATGGAAATGCAAAGGACTCAGAATAGACAACAAATAATAAAAATTAGAGCAAAGATGGAGGATTCACACTTCCAGATTTCACAATTTACTACTTAGCTACAGTCATGAGGACAGTGTGGTACTGGCATAAAGATAAATATGTAGATCATTGAAATAGAATTGGCAGTTTGGAAACTTACATTTATAGGCAACTGATTTTTTATAATGGTGTCAAGACAATTTAGTGGTGAAAGGATAGCCTTTTCAACCATTGATGTGGGACAACTGGGTATCCACATGTAAAACAAATGATGTTGGACTCTACCTCACACCATACACAAAAGTCAACTCAAAATAGATCACTGACCTAAATGCAAGAGCTAAAATTCTTAGAAAAAAATGTAGGAGTAAATCTTTGTGATCTTGGGTTAGGCAATAGTTTCTTGGACATGACATCAAAAGCACAAGTGACAAGAGAAAAAAACAGACAAATTGGACTTCACCCAAAGTAAAACTTTTGTATTTCCAAGGACCCTAGCAAGAAAGTGAAAATACAGGCCCATGGAATGGGAGAAAACATTTGCAAAATTAAATCTTTGATGAAAGTCTAGTATCCACAATACATAAAGAACACCATCAACTCAATAATAATAATAAAAAATCCAATGAAAAATGGGCAAAGAATCTGAATAGACATCTCTCCTCAAAAGATATACAAATGGTCCATAAGCATATAAGAAAAGATGGCCAACATCATTAGCTATTAAGGAAATGCAAATAAAAACCACAATGAGACACCACTTCACAGTCCCTAGGATGGCTATAATAAAAAAGGCAAATAATAATGTGTTGGTGAGGATGAGGAGACACTGAAACCCTCCAACACTGCTTGTAGGAATATAAAATGCAGGCACTTTTGAAAACAGTCTGGCCATTCCTCAAAAGGATAGCATAGAGTTAACATAAAACCCAGAAATTCCACACCTTGGTATATTCCCACCCTACCCCCCGGCAAAATGAAACCTGTGGTCAGTGAAAATATACTGAAAACCACTGAATTGTGCACATTATAAAGATACATTTTATGATATGTGAATTATATCTCAATTAAGCTGAGGGGTGTGTGTGTGTGTGTGTGTGTGTGTGTAATATTAAGTTGAAATGTAAAGGGGGGCCCTCCATTTTCCTAGTGAGAAGATCCCAAAAAAGGTTTTGTTTTTGTTTTAGTTTTAGAAAGAGTCTTGCTCTGTCACCCAGGCTAGAATGCAGTGACACAGTCTCTGCTCACTGCAACTTCTGCCTCCTGTGTTCAAGCAATTCTCATACCTCAGCCTCCGGAGTAGCTGGCATTGCAGGCATGTGCCATCACACCTGGCTAATTTTTGTATTTTTAGTAGAGACAGGGTTTTGCCATGTTGTCCAGGCTGGTCTCAAACTTTTACCCTCAAGTGATCTGCCCACTTCTGTCTTCCCAATAATTTTTTTTTGTCACCTTGAATAAACTACAACATGCCTGACAAGGCAAAGTTTTTCTTCAAAATTATCCTCAAAAAGGAAGGCAAAATTGCACTAGTCTCATTTGGTAGGGCTCCCCACCCCCATTCCCCACCTCACTGTCAGGGACCAACGGTGAAAGACCATAGTGTACATTTTTATGACAGTGGGGACAAGGATTTCCCTCATATGTGACTCTGCCTCCCTCTCTTGAGGCTCTCAAGAGAGTGGACATCGGCGGCTTCTTACTTCTTATAACCACTGGTGGACTTTCCCCTGTCAGCTCTTCCTTCCTCGATCTCAGAAGGTCTGTCAATCAGGCTTTCTGCCCTCCTCTTTTGTGACCAAAAGGTGGACATATGACTTCACCGGGAATTTGAGTGGAGAGTGGGGAGACTCCAGGAGAACAGTGGATTTGCCTTACTGGGATGCTCTGAGGCAACTGTTCCCTGGCTGCTGCTCCCTGGAGTCAGGGTGGCTACTCCAGGCCTGTTTGTTTTCCTTCAGGTATTTCTTGCACCTAAGAACACTAACTTGGTCTTTTAAGGTATTCAAGGCTAGTCATTTCCATATCATTGTCTTGATTCTCTCTTGATGGCAAAGACAGGGTTTCTCAGGGTTGTCCATACAATGAAGGAGGAAAACTTTTAAATTATGAGGAGTCATGACCTGAACACCATGACTTCCACTGGGCATCTTCTCTGTAGTTTCTATTTGGTGATCATTTGCTTTAATATTTTAATTGAAACTCTAAACAATTCATTGAATCTAAACTAGATCAAGTCATGTTGTTTCTTAGGGGAATAAAAAGATGAGCAAAATGATATCCCAACTCTCAAGGAACTCATTTGGTGTGAATTCTGACTGAGTGGATCAGAGAAGGTATCCTTTGTAATGGGGTTATTGAAATAGAGAATCATAGACTTTGGGGCTGCTGGGGACCTTGCAGATCAGCCAGTCCTACATCTTTCAGATGAAGAAATCCAGAGTCTGAGAGGTGAAATGACTTGACTAGCAGCTGAATATGGCTTGGGACTTCCTCCTTGACTCTTAGTCCAGAGCTTATCTCACTAGTTCAAGTGGTTGAACTTGGCTGGTTCCTCAGGGAGTTTGGAGACAGGAGGGACAATTTTTTTGTTTTTTTTGAGACAGAGTCTCACTCCGTCACCCAGGCTGGAGTGCAGTGGTGCAATCTTGGCTCACTGCAACCTCTGCCTCCTGGGTTCAAGTGATTCTCCTGCCTTAGGCTCCCGAGTAGCTGGCATTACAGGTGCCCACCACCATGCCCAGCTAATTTTTGTATTTTTAGTAGAGACAGGGTTTCACCATGTTGACCAGGTTGATCTCGATCTCTTGACCTTGTGATCCGCCTGCCTCAGCCTCCCAAAGTGCTGGGATTACAAGAGTGAACCACCGCTCCCAGCCAAGGAGGGACAATATTTAGGGCTTGGTAAATAGTTGCCCAGGGAAATATGTCTTGCAAGGTCACCCAAGAAATCAGCAAAGAATTGAGGTGGATTTCAGCAGTTCTAGTCACATGGGACTTGAGAGGGGAGACTGGCACCAGGGTCTGCATTGCAATGGGAGTGTCAAGGTGTGTCTTTCCCAACCTTCTACAATTTCCTGGAGATCTTGAAGCAGGTCAATGCTAAAGGGCTAGGCAAAACAACTTCTGTCACCTCCACGGTCTTTTTCCTCTAGATGATCCAGTCAGCTGGAGTTGGATTGTGTTTACCTGTAAGGACATTAGTCAAATACCCAGCAGACAGTGTGAGGAGGAAATCAATTGAGAAACCAGGGTTGGAGTTTCCCTAGGACTAACAATGAATTATTTTACCTGGCAACTTGTTTAGGGCAGGAAGGGCCCAGTGTTAATAGTATACATTGCTGGTTCTTGACAGAGAGAGCCTGGACACTGTTCTTTGGGGTGGAGAAACAGTGTCCTTCCAAGCTGTACTTTTCAGTCATTAATGGGCACAATTAGTTTATAGAATGTTTACAGAGAACTTCCCATGTTTCAGGAACTATGCTAGGTCCTGCAGCCACACATAAGTAAGACGTGATTCTCACCTGAAAGGAACTACAGACAAACATAAGACTGACATATTTAATGGTAAGTGGTCAGTGAAAACTCCTGGATGTTACAGGGCACAGAAGAGGGGTATGCATTCCCTCTGGGGTTCAGGGGCTTGGTAGATGACATCCAAAGGAGTCAGCCAGGAAAAAAGCTCCAAGCCTCACAGGCAAGAGAGCCACATGAGCTCAGGTGTGGAATCTGCGTGTAGGGAAACGACAGGCAGTGGATGGTGTTACTAAAGCAGGAAGAACGAGATGGAAAGTGTGGGGACATAAGGCAGAGAAGCAGGTGTGCACGTGTGGAGGTTAAATTATGGGAAAGGAGTTAGTGTTTATTCTGAGCAGGAAAGAGGGGCATGCCTGAGGATATCTGCATTTTAGATAGATCACAGTAGTGTAGATCTAAGGCAGAGGAGCCAAGAATGGAGACAGAGAACCAACTGGAAGAGATGATGAGTGTCTGATGCAGGGGATTCATAATGAGAAGGAAGGCATGGATTGGAAAAATATCCAAGAGATGAGCAGTGATGGAGACATGGTGGGTGAGGGAGAGGCACAAATCTAGGGTTTCTGGCTTGTGCCTGGGTGGATAATGGGGCCATAAACTGAGATAGGAAATACAGGGAAGGGGAACAAGTCTGGGACAGAGATGTTGGCGATGGCTAACATTTATTAATCACATATATGAACCAGGCACTGTGCCAGGACTTCTTCATGCATTTTCTCTTAACTCCATGAAGTGGATATGATTCTCAATTTATAGATGAGGAAAATGAAATTTGGAAATGTTGAATAGCTTAGCCAAATCTGCACAGCTGGTAGAGTGGTGGAAAAAGGACAGAATCCATGCATTCTGGCCCACTGCTTTATATGTGTGTATGCGAAGAGTCTGAAGAGCCTGTGGGGCATCCACAGTGGAGAGGTCCAGGCATTAGGGGGTCATCAGGGCCCAGATCATGGTAAAAACCATGAATGTGGGTGAAATTTCTAAGTTGAGCAGTGAAGGAAGCAAAGAGCCCTGGGGAACCCCGAAGTTAAAGAAGTAGCCAGATGGAAACGGGTCCACCAAAGAGCCAAAAACAACAGTCTGATTTTGATTTTTAAGTCAGAAGACATGACCGTGTTATCTGGGCAACAGGAAACTGGGCAATCACAAACAGTGTAGCTGTATCAAATAAAAACATTCACCAAGTTAAGCTAACATATTAATTATAACAGTGACTATGTTGCATAGTAATTATCCTGAACAGTAAGCATTTTACACAAATAGCAGTAATTAGTATATCACAAGTTTCCCAAACTGTGTCCTGTGGAATAGTAGTTCCTGGAGATGTTAATAAATGTTTGGATTAAAAAAAGGGCTTTGGAGTCAGATAAGTTTAAGAAATACTGGTATAATTTAGATGGAGGGCCAAACTCTGTTTTACACTTTCTCTCCTCTTTTCTCTGTTAGGATGCAGTATAGTATAATGGCTAAGATTGTAGGCAGTGGAAACAATCTGGAGTTGAATCCTGCTACTGACAAATTGGATAATCTTGGGTAAGTTACTGAACTTCTCTAAACTGTAGTTTGATCATCTGTACAGGGTGATAGTCATATATGCACTTCAAAAGGCAGCTTCTGGGATTAAATGGAACGCATTGCATTTAAAACGCTGAGAATAGAGCCTGACATAGAGCAAGGGATTCATGAGGATTACTTACTATTATTTATAAACCATACTATTAACACATCTCCCTGTTATTCTACAGTTTAGTCCTTGACACACACACACACACGCAAAAGCACTGATATTCACATTTCCTAAAAGTGAAAACCCTTGGCTCTGACTTCTGTTAGTTGAAGTTCTTTGTGCCCTTGTGTCCACCACACCACAGCCTGGAAATGAGCAAGCTCTTATCCCTATTGTACTTCAGGGAACGGGAGCAGGGAGAGGGAGGATTTATGCCCTGGCAGCATGGCCTTTGAAGGGCCACTGCTAGCTCATAGTAACCCTTGGGAACACTTGAAAGAAGTCATCTTCTGGTTGGACACTGGCTTGTACCGTGACACACAGGTTAGCAAGCAGTGTGCCGGCTGTATTTTAGCACTCACTTGCTCCATTGGTTGGATACTCTTGCGCAGTGAATGACCTGTGCAACCATACATGGCAGATCTGACCTTCAGGCCCTGGAAACTAAGGACTGTTGGAGAAAGGGGGTACTAGCCTCTCTTTCTCCAAGCAATCCAGGCGATTAGCCCCGCACAAGCCCTAAGTGTATAAATCATCCTTCCTCGTCTCCCTCCCTTCCTCCCATAGAGGCCACGCCTCCCATTCATGAACACAAAGACTGACATCAGAATACCCTTAGTGTGAGGGGATATCCCAGGCCTTAACTGCTCTCTGAAATCCCCCAACTGAGGTTGTTAGAGGACAGAACTGTGGAAAGCAGTAACCAGAGGGAATGATTTTTCCAGGTTTCCCCTGACACATAAGGAACACTAACTTTTGATGCTTCAAACCAGAGCAGGTCAGAATACCCTTAGTGTGAGGGGATATCCCAGGCCTTAACTGCTCTCTGAAATCCCCCAACTGAGGTTGTTAGAGGACAGAACTGTGGAAAGCAGTAACCAGAGGGAATGATTTTTCCAGGTTTCCCCTGACACATAAGGAACAGTAACTTTTGATGCTTCAAACCAGAGCAGGCCAGGGCCAGGGCAAGCCTGACTTCCTGACCATGGTTTGGAGAGGCGAAGGGAAAAAGATGGGAGTGGGAGCTATCCCTGGCAGCTTCTTAATCCCTACTGTATGGCCAAAATGCTTGGTTCCCAATAAAGGCTGGTCAGCCCTTGAGGTAGACACTTCTGTATAAAACAGACCAGAAAGAAAACCGCAGGCCTGAGGATCTTTCCTGGGGTGGGATGGAGTGAGGGCAGGCAGGCTCCCAACGCGCACGTTCACACCCACTCTCCCAGAAGTAGTCTCTTGAGCCTCCAGAGGGGCTGCTTCCTGGGTGCACCGCTTTTCAGCTAGAAGCAAGTCAAGCCTGACCTGCGGGATCTGGCAGGGCTGTCTGTACTTGGATTCTCTCCTTTATAAAGTGAGGGGTGTGGATGGGTGGTTTTTGAAGGCTCCTCACAGCTCTGACAGGCACCACCTCTAGGGGCTTCTATTCACTCTCCTCCAACCTTGTCTACCTGGACAGGCAGGGACAGACGACAAGAAATCGCTCACTCTCACCCCCATCCCAGGACCCCAAGGCCATAAATGTGCAAGGACAGCAGAGGCCTGCGTACCAAAGACACAGCCCCATCAATTTTGCTTCGGCTCTGTCTCCATTGCTCCTGTAGACAAATACCGGCTGGGGGCCCAGCTGGGAGTTTAGGTCCCTCAGCCTCAAAGAACAAAGGAGGAAGAAGGGACCTTCCCGGAAGGTGAGGGGAGGGAGTCCTGGGGCTCCTATGCCTCTCTCTCTCCATAGGGCTGGCTGTCCCTCTCTTTCTCACAGATACGGGAGGAGGGAGTGTCCTGTCTTTTCCTCTGAGGCTGGTGACTTCATCTCCTCCCCTCTCTAAGGTTGGGGTCTCTACCTCAGCCCCATCTGTTCCCTGGGTCTGAAATCTCCATCCCCCTCTCCCTTTTTTCTCCTTGGGACTGGGGGTCTCCACACCCTTTCCTCTCCTCCTCTCTCAGGACCATGTCTCTTTATTCCTTTTCAGGCCTGGCCTCTCCAGCCCCGGGCGGAGGGGTCCGCATTCCTCTCCTTTCTTAAGGCCACGGCTCCCTCCCCCACCCGCTCCAGCTCCTCCTCCCCACCCCCTCCCTCCGCCCTGAGGCATTGTGGGAGGAAACAAGATGTGGGGCGAGAGCGGCGCGGGGAGAAGCCCGCAGTGCGGGGCCGGGCGGGCTCAGCCAATGGGGAGCGCGGACGGCGGCGCGCGCGGCGGGGGGGCGGGGGCGGGGCACTATTTCAGCTGGGGCCGCGCGTCAGCCGCTCTCAGCGGCAGAGCGGAGCGGAGCTGTGAGGCGCCAGTGCGGAGCGGGCGGGCGGGCGGGCGGCGCGAGGCGGAGCGCGGGCGGCCGGCGAAACTCCAAGGGCGGACCGCGGCAGGGAGCGATCGGCCTCGGGCTGCGGGAGCCGGAGACCGCGGCGGCGGCGGCTGCTGCAGCTGCAGGAGGAGCCCAGGGAACACCGCCCCTGCCTGTGTTCTGCCTCGGGCCATCGCTGCTCCCCAGGGCCCCGTGCGGACTCGCCTCCTTGAAGGTGAGCGGTGGGTGGGGGCGTCCCCCGGGTGGCGGGCCTGTGCCCGTCGCGTGCGACTCTACACGACCCGGCCCTCGCCGCGGTGGCCCTGCGGCCTCTTTAGCCGGCCCCAAGGCCTGGAACAGGGCTGGCCCCGCAGCCCTTGGCGTTGACGGTCCGGGCAGCGCAGCGCGCCCCCGCCACTCCTCCCTCTCGGCGCAGCCCGGGCTGCGCCACCCTTTGCCCCGGCCACCCTCGTGGCGCTGCTGGAGGCCCGGGCTGCGGAGCTGCCGCTGCCCCCGCCCCCCGGGAGTCTCTCTGCGCTGCGTGGAGGCCCCTGATGTCAGGGGCCGGGGAAGAGGGGGTGGAGAGGGCTCGGGCGTGACGCGGCTCCTCCTGCCGCCACCGCCACCCTCTGGGGCGTCCTTCCTGCAGGGAGGACGCCCAGTCACTCCGGCGCTGTTCCAGGCCGGGTGGGGGAGGGCGGCCGACCGGCCGGGGCCTGCGGACCTGGCCGGCGGCGCGAGCGGGAGGTGCGGGGGAAGGAGGATGCTTCCTCGTTCCCCAGGTGCTGCCCTTCGGAACCGCAGCGCTCTGGAGGATGGGATAGTGGAGGGATACGGCCCACTTGGAGAGCCCGAAGAGGGAAGTAGAAGTGTGTGTGTATTGGTGGGTGGGGATGGTGGTCCGTGTCATTCGGAGATTTAGCCTTTTTTTTTTGGTTGCAAAACCAGGAATAGAGGATGGGAGCTGTCCTGGGGTGCCCTTTGTGCTTTTCACAGGAGCCCTGGCTCGTGACTGAGGCGGCTGGCCTGGGGCCCTCTGGCCATCTTCCTCCTATCTGGAGGCCAGGTCCCTTGCTTTTTCCCAAGGAGGGAGGGGCTAGGCTGGACACCTTCCTGTGCTTTGCTCACCGGCACCTTGGACAGGGGTGGTAGGGGTTGGGCTTCACCTCTCTCAGATGCCTGGGGGGCCAGGGGTGAAGAATCGTGCCATTGTAGTCATAAGACCAATATTATGTAACCGCAGGCTCTTTCCTGGAGAGTAAGGTGGCTTTTAATTACTGTAACAAAGTTGCTCCTTTGGACTTTGGGAATGAGGCAGTGGAGCAGGTGAGCTTGCAGGCAAAATGGTGCCAATTTCATACTTTCACTTTGCTGTCTAACCAGGCCCCACCCCCACCCCTGGGTTTGTAAACAGTGCCCCCTTCTGAGTGGTAACCTGGAATAGGCCACCAGGTGACACTAGTTTTTCTTTACTTATACAGAGCCTTATAATGTAAGAACCTTTCTCCCTGTGCTGCTGTTGTACCTTTGCTCAGACCCATTGAGTTTACCCCATTTATCTCATTTCAACCATTAGTATTTAAAATGAAGATGTTGATTTGCCCAAGGTCACGTAACTAGTCATTCCTTGAACAGGGTTCTCCGAATCTTTCCTCAGCACCACATGGTGCTCACAGACTCCAGTTGAGGCTCTGACTTTTCCTCTCCAGAATGTGGGGGCAGAGGGTGCTGGTCTACTACCTCTTTGCTCTGCCAGTTTCTGCCGAAGTGGAACCAGCCCTGCTTAGTTTGGCAGTGCTATCTAGATGAAGGGGCCTTGGATGCGGTCAAGGGCTGCCTGGCTGGCAGCTGGCATGTGTGCATTCTCTGCATGTGGTGCAGGCTGAAATGGTGGTGGTGAGTTCTGTTTTCCCTTTCAGCCATCTAGCCCACAGGCTATTGTGAACTCAGAGATCAAGGTGGCCTGGAATGATACCAGGGATATGTCCTTGAGCAGGCAGTCTCCTGTGTAGCCTTGTATCAGATAGAGCTGGAATGACAGCATCTCTTGTCCATTGGGCTGGGCCACAGAGGGGTGCTTTTAGGGGTGGGATGATGGGGGAGATTGTTACTGCTCCATGTGTTGGAACTGTGGTCAAGGACAAAGGGCTCATCCCCTCTGTTCCTGCATAGTACCTCACATGTTGCCACCTGTCAGGCATGTCCTGAGATTCCGCTCGTCCCAAGAAGGGTCCATGCAGGGTCTGCCTGGAAACTGTGGTTGCTGTGGCATGAATGGCATGGCCCTGATAGCAGGGATATGAAACAAGGCTATTAAAATAGTAATTCTTTACCTTTCTTAGGCACCTTTTTAAAATGCTTTATCTCCAGGTTTTTCCCAAGTCTCTGTTTTTTTAGGGGAAGGAAGGCTTCAGCATTCCTTTGAGGAAAATTGTCCCCTAACATAATACCTTTCACATCACCTAATAGGTCAGTACTTTTTGAATGAATGAATAAGTTTGACATGAGGAAGCAACGCACCAAAGAGATGACAAATCAGTGTTGAAGCTGGGTCCAAAATCTAGGGCTTTCAAAAATTATATTGGGCTTTAAAGAATGAACATTGTACTAAGGAGAGTGGGGAAGCAGAGGGGAGGATGGGACAGAGAGAGACATGTCCTGTGTGACCGACCAGCCAAGTCTGAGGTTGCCTTCCCACCCTCTCTACCTCTTAGGGGCATCTCAGCCTGGAGTACTTGAGAGAAGGCATAATTATCATTATCTCTGCCCCACTGGACATTGGTGGCCTGGAATATACCCTGCCCCTTTTTGTATAGGGCAGGGGTTGGCAGCATTTTTCTGTGAAGGGCCAGATAGGAAATATTTTTGGCTTTGCAGGCCAAATAGTCTCTTGGAAGTACTCAACTCTGCCATCGTAGCATGTTGCTCCAACACTTTATTTTACAAAAACAGGTGGTAGGCTGGATCTGGCTGATGGACAGTCCCCTTGTAGACTGTCCTTGTGTGCAGATGCTCTCATATAACTTCAGTTAATCCTTACAACAACTCCCGATAGAGAGCTATCCTCACCTGCTAAAATGAAAATAATCAAATGTAGGAAGGCCAAGTGATTTGTCTAAGACCACAAGAGATAAACTCAGGACCAGGAGTCAGGCCTACTGAGTCCTAGTCCAGCTTCTTTCTGCTATGATGCCAATGATGTAATGAATGGTCATTAAATCAGGGACTTAATTCTGTTCAAATGTTAGGACACCTGGTTTATTCTCAGGACAACCCTTAGTCCCCATTTTACAGATAATGACATAAAAACACAAGGATTAAGTAACTTGCCCAATGACACAGCTAGTAGATGTACACTGTAATATAATCTTGACTATTGGTGCTCTTCAGAATATCGGAAGTAAATTTTAGAGTTGGAAAACCTCATTTTACCTATGATAAAAACTGATGAGTTATTATCTCCTATTGGCCCTATATTTCCCAGGGTGGGAACAATGTCTCTGCCAAAGCTTAGGGGCTCCCTCTCCTAATGCTTCACATCCGTGTTTTCTGTTGCCCTCACCTTCTATACTCCCCTCTTGCACTGAGACCCCACACCCAGTAGCTAATGTTCACTGCCCAGAGCAAGGAGTTGTCAGCCTTACCTCTCTGCTCCTTCTGTAGTGTCACACCATGTCTGACCGGAAGGCAGTGATCAAGAATGCAGACATGTCTGAGGACATGCAACAGGATGCCGTTGACTGCGCCACGCAGGCCATGGAGAAGTACAATATAGAGAAGGACATTGCTGCCTATATCAAGAAGGTGTGCTGGGAGAGCTGGGACTGATGGCCAGGGGTGGGGATCGACAGCTGAGCTAACCTCCGGGGAGATCTGGAGCTGGGGACATAAGAAAGCCCGTATATCCTGTGCAAACAAAACCCTAGGAACTTGCAAAGCAGACAAACTAGCGAGTGATTCCGAATTGCCCAAGCATTCACCTTAGGAGTTGTTAATAGCTCTGCCAGGTGTGTGTGTGTGTATGTTTACTTTTACAGATAATTATGCTACTGCAAGGCATTGGGGAAGGATAAGATTATGCAGAGAAACTTCAGAATTAAATATTTTTGGCCCAGTTCAGAACTATTCAAAATTAAAATCTAGGATATTTGAAAGAATAAGATGTATAAATTTTCAGGGAACTACATCATTTAAAGTGGATATGCCTGTAATAATCCTCATCATGTAGGAGGTTTCCTTTTCTTTTCCTTAAAAAGGACTCAGGTACTACATCACCCCTTTCTGTCTACATTCTTAAGAAAAGGGTGGGCTCAAATATATAATTTTTAAGAAATGGATGAGCAATAATGGGGCCATAGGTTTGGTCCCTGAAAAATTCCTGAGTGAATTTGTCACTGGATATGGTTAACATGGTGAGGAAGCAGCTGTGCCAAAAGTAAGAAAAGGGGTACTGGGACCCCCTGATTCCCAGTCAGGATCCATATCCATTGGAGGCATAGTCCCAGCATTTGGTATTCTCAGCTCTGGCATCCCAAGAACATGTGTAAGAATGGTGGCAGTCTGGTCCATTGAAGTGGAAGTGGTAGGGTCTCTGAGTTTTACAGAACTGTGTTTTCCTACCCAAATGGGTGGAATGAAAAAGAAGAACTCCTGGAGTCCTGAGGGACTTTTTTGGGTGTGGAGCAAGGGTGGCAGAGCTATTTGGGAGCCCACCTTCTCGCTGTCCTGTACTCTGAGAGCCAGAAGAACCCCCAGATTTTCTGGTCCGCGCTCTTTTTTTGCTGATGGAGAAATGAGAACCAGGGAGGTGACTGGCTCTCCTGTATTACACATAGTCTTGAGCCAAGATTGAAGCTGGGTTTAGTATTTACTCCTAGTACTTGGAGAGTTGTGTGGTATCGGGGCTGTGAGGAGGCCAGAGAAGTTGTATGTTGAGCATATTGAGGGATAGAACCCCAGAGTTGGCAGCATTGGTGGGCCCATGGTGGAGGGCTGCTGCCCTTTCATGGCCATGGCAGGATGCTTCTAGAACTGAGTCTGCAGGCTGAGCCACAAGGTAGTAGGGAGCTGATTAGCTCTAAAGATTTCCTGTGGTTTTGATGCTGAACTTGTGCCCCTTAGGGAATTGCCTTGATCTCATGGTGGAGGTCCTTGTTCTGGTACATACAGCCCACACAGTGCATGGCACACGGGAATGCCTTTAATGTTGTCTTATATAGTAGTGCCTCCTGGTACTCCCGATGTTTGGTCTTGTTTTGCTCTAATGCCTTGGTGTTTAGCATTTGGAAATGCTGGTTTAGTAATGTGTGAGGCAGCGGGTGGTGGCTCCCCATTTGTGTCATGTGTTTGACAAATGGTCCTTTATTCCACTGGCCTCTTGATTCCCTTGCTGAAGAATCCCAGGGTGGGTTAGGGGTGGCTTGAGGGGGTGGGGTAGCTAGAGGGAGGAGAGATGATCAGGGTGTAGAGTGCTGGAGGCTCAGGGGAGACGAATAATGGAGGCTTTGTGGTGTTCCATTATTAATGAGGGGAAGAGTGTCCTGGCCAGCTTTAAAACCTGAGCTTTTGAGGTTCGGGGAGCTGAGGCTGAGGGATGGGGTGGGGGTGATAACAACCAAACGTGTCGGTGCTGGAGTTGCAGGGAGAGACTCCCATTCTGATTTCTCCTTCTCCAGCTACCCTAATTACCTTTCTTCTCTACCTTTGTTCTTTTTTAGGAATTTGACAAGAAATATAACCCTACCTGGCATTGTATCGTGGGCCGAAATTTTGGCAGCTACGTCACACACGAGACAAAGCACTTCATCTATTTTTACTTGGGTCAAGTTGCAATCCTCCTCTTCAAGTCAGGCTAGGTGGCCATGGTGAAGGTGTCAGTGGCGGCGGCAGCGATGGCAAGCAGGCGGCGTTGCTGGAACTGTTTTGCACTGGGGCCAGCATCAGGATGTCCTCTCCAATGGCTGTGCTACTGCATGGACTGTATACTCGATTTCATGTGTATGTTGCAGTAAACAAAACCAAACCTCTTTTCTGTTTAGTTGCCTGGGGGAAGAAGGCTGCTTTATGTTTATTTTTCAAGACTTTAAAAATATTTTTTGGTTGTATTGCACTAGGAAATCTCTCCCACCTCTCCCTTTTCTCTTTCTTTCCCTATACAAAATAAAAGGCCCACCACAGAGACTAGGCGGCCGAAAGACTAGGAGGGCTGAGGAAAAGAAATAGGTCTCTGGAGGTGGAACTAAAACTGTGCAGCTGCCTCTTCCTGGCGGTGGATGCTGCTTTGGGAGGGCCAGGGAGGCTGCAAGGGGACAGTGCTGTGATTGTCAAGGAAAAAGGGGTAGGAAGAAAGGTGGAGGGATTGATCTAGTACCAGGGAGAATATTCCACTGAACTGTGATTCTGTGGCTTGGGGCGGAGGGTGGGGTGGGGATGCCTTCTTTAGGGGCCCTGAGATGTGTTTGTCTGTGGTGTGTGGGAGTGGGGAGCAGATTTGTCTTGCTGTCTTTGTCAGAATTTCTAAGTAAGGGCTGTGTCTTTGTGGATTACCTTCTTTTGTTCTTCCTGCCAGAGATCATGACAGGAGGATGCTGGGGTAGGATTAGCTTGAATCTTTTTTTTCTTTACATTTTTCTCCTGTCTGCTCCCTGCTTAGCCCTCAGTTTCCTCATTCCTCTGGAGTTCTCTTAGAGCAGCCCCTGTTGTTAGTTGGCCGGCAAGGGAATTTCTGGTGACTGTAGTTCCTTAGTTAGGTCTTAGCAATCAAACCAAATCGATGTCTCCCTTGACTCTTCTGTGTATATGTGTGAATATGTGTGTATATGTGTGTGTATGTGTGTGTATGTGTGTGTGGGGTTTGGGGTAGAAGGGAGGGAGGGGGCAGGACAGTGTGGAATCTCTAGGGTGTATGGGTAGGTAGGGGGCACAGTTAGTTCTAAGTGGGCCTTTATGCTAAAAGCCTCTGGGGATATCTGTTTTGAAAATAAAGATAGGTGTCCCCTCCTTGCTGTCATCTAGCCCAGACACTCTGCTTGCTCTGTGGCTGTCTGCTCCCTGGGAAGGCTTTAGGAGGACCACCCAGGACAGGATGACCATGCTGCCATCTGCTCTGGAGCTGGGTCTCAGTGCAGAGGGACAGTGACTGTGGATGGTTGCAGTCTCTGGTGGGAGGTGAGGATAGAAGTGATAAAGAGCTAAGAGGAGCTTCTGGGAGCCTTGGAGGAGGTCAGTCTTGCAGTGGTGAAGTCAGGACACAGGAGATGGAGCAGGGCTGTGAGAGGAGGAGATTCTGAGGAGGATGCAGGGGAAATCTTGTCTGTTAATGAAATAGGAGTGGGGTGGGGTTTGGGGTGGGGTGGTCATTGCCGTTTGAGCTGCTGATTTTCATGAGTCGCCTTCAAAACTCTCGTGTAGGGTTGACAATGTGGGGGGGTGGGGGATCCAGCTTATTCTTTTATTTTCAAGTCCATTCTTGGGGCTGGTGGGGGAGGCAGGAGAATACCCCTCCCTAAGCCCTTAGTGTGTGCCGAGCTTGCTTTGTGATGTTGGCAGGGGAGAGGGGACCTGGGTGGTGACTGAGTTCCCTTTATCAAACCCTTCAATGGGCACAAAATTGAGTGCTTGATTTTAGGTTTTATTTTTTTATGAATGTCCGAATCTGTGTTTCCCCCTGCCCTCCCAGACTGTGTGGCCAGTTGAAAGTGTCTGGTTTGTGTTCATCTCTCCCTCATTTCTGGAGCAGGGCCTGAGACCCTGCCACATCTCCTATGCTCTGCATCCACGCCTCTTTTGGACATTAAAGGTTGATTGATGCACCTCTGCGCTGTTTGGGTCTCTTTGGGGATGAGGGGTTGGCCTGGTGGCAGTGGTGCCACACAGTGGGTGAGGGCGGAGAGTCTCCAGGGTGGAATAGAATGGGGACTGAAGAGAAGACCAGCCACTAGATACTGATTGGCCTGTAGCAGCACTTATTTGTGCCTAGGCTTATGCCCCTTAAGTAGAGGAAAACTAACCAGCAGCACTCACCCTTAAGGGCTCCTGGGTTCTGCCTTCCTTGGTGGTGATGGGTGAATCATATTTTGTGTCTTTGGGATAGTAGCTGCTACCTTCCCAGCTGCCGTCATGGACCTGCCTGAGCTTTGCTGCTTCAACTTTTGCCCAAAGCTCTTATCTTTCATACTCCCTTCTCGGCTTCCCTGAACCTAGAGACTATTTAGCAAAGGGTCTGTCCACTCAGAAATGGAAAGCTGGGGATATTTAGAAAGATGGCGCCTCTTTTGGTGGAACCTAAGTGATTCTCTGAATCCTCTGTTGCCCAGACATACAACTTGAGAAATCAGCAGTACCAAGACTTCTGAGAGTGTCTGCCCACCCCTGACTCCACCATCGTGTGACTGCAATTCTCTTGGAGGTGTTAGGGAGCCAGAGGTGCTTTGCCCTCTTTGTGTTACTATTTCTTTACTCAAAAATATTTAAGAGTTCTTGTATGCTTGGGCCTAGGATGCTGTTCACAGAGGAGAATGAGACAGGCAAGTTCTACGCTTCTATGACATACACACACTGATCAACTTTTTCCAATAGTGATAAATGTGTTATCAAGGAAATGAACTGGGCAATGAGCTATTGAGTGTTGGAGGTAGGTAGATAGGGTTCCTCCAGTTAGGAAGGTGGTTGGCTGATCTTGGGGAGAAGTTCTACCTCTGGGGCAGTGAGGTCCTAAGGGATTAAGATGAGAGACTGTAGAGCCCCAACTTCTGTTACTGCTTTAGCTGTCGTGAGTAATTTGACAGAGCTGGAGCTTTGGGAGGGAGAGTGAGGCCACAGTTCACATTTCATCAGGGATGAGTGTCTCCAGGGCCAAAGCTCATCTACTTTCTTCCCTGATGAAAGAGGCAGTCCAGGTGGCATCTGTGAACAACACATTCCTGCACAGGTAGGTGCACAGTGCTCATGTGGAAGGCTAATCCTGCAGGGCTTCCTGGAGGAGATGAGCCTCCACTTTTCGGGGCCCAGGATGGGAAAGTATGTGAGCATGTGTCACTGAAGGGACTGTGGAAAGCAGATGGAAATTGTGGAATTCTCTCGGAAGAATGCAGCCATTATTAGAACTGTGCCCATAGGAGCATCAATATCCCTGCTCCTTGTATCCTGTTCTCCAGTCTTCTGGGGACCCCCTTTGACTGAACCCAACCAAATGGCAGATGACAAGGCAGACCCAGGATGCAGTCTGTAGGGTTCAGTCCCCTTCCCCACAGGGAACAGCAGGAAAGGGCAAGGTGGTGACAATCTAAGGGAGTCAAATGGATAATAACCAGCATGGTAGGGAATCTTCTTTGTTGCTGTGGCACTGTCGATCTCTGTTCCCTGAACTCTAGTGTCCTCCAGACTAGATTTAAGGTGTGGTTCCCCGCTAAATTATTCTCTCACCTCCTTTCAGTCTTTGCTCAAACATCCTTTTATCAGAGAGGCTTTCTGACATCCTGTGCAAGATAGCACCTCTCCCCCATCGCTATTAACCTTACCCGGTTTAATTCCACGTAGCATCTGCCAACGCTTGACATATTTGTTTTTTGTTTACTTTCTGGCCTGTGACAACTAGAATATAAGCTCTGTGAGAGCATTTTTCTCTTAACTGCTTATCTTCAAGTAAACAGAACAGTGCCTGTCCTGTAGGAAGTGCTTGATACGTACAGATTGCTCAAATGAAAAAAGGAGGGTGCGAGCAAGCCTGGACAGGCCTGGTGCCCCAGGGCAGCCTTGCCTTTTCTGAAGAGAATGGCTGCCTTAGGCATGGCTCTCGTTGCTGCCCAAGCCTTGCTACCTTGAAAGGCATGAGAGGGTCACTCCCAAGTGTATTCAAGCCTCAGCCACTCTTGCTTGGCAGTATGGGAGGATGAAATAGTGTGTTCATAAAGTGCATTTTATTTTTAAAGCATTTCAGTTTATGTTGCTGAAACCCGAGAGCGCCCCCCTGAGCTAGACTCAGTAATCATTAGACACATTTTTGGATAAGCAAACTGAATCAGAGAAGGTGAGTGGCAAAGCCCATGTAGCTGGTGGCATTACTAGAACTTAGCACTGTGATGCACAAAGGCTTAACTGGGTTTGGCAGCAAGGGTCTCATGGATGCTCTTTAAGATGTAGGCCCAGATCTCTTAGTAGTGAATCCCTGATGTTCCCTCTCTTGGGGCTCTGGTTTAGCAAGGACAGTGAGGATACTTTCCTTTCTCCCTCCTCCTTACTCCTCTCTACTAAGGATTAAGGAGCCACCTCTTCCTCCTTAAGGCCTTTGGGAGAGATGGGTCTCCTGGTATTAGAAAGGAGAGCAGACGCCTAGAGTTCTGACCTCTTAGGCCTCCCCTAAACAAAAAGCATAGCCCCTTCACTACCCTAGTAACAAGTATGACCTGTTGCCTGTTGAGGTCAGGTGTACCTGTGTGTCTCTCTCTGTGATGTATGTGGGCTTGGTGTCCACATCAATGTGCGTGAATACTCCTACCCACAGACTGCTACTGTGCCAATATAGAGGTTCATAAGAAAGAGAAAAGAGAACCAGCAGAACCCCGGGTTCTGCCTCTCCTTCCTCCCTTTGCCCAGATAAAGGTGTACAGTGTTTGTGGTGAGGCTGCTGGACACTGCTGTTTTGGGCTTTCTAGAGAGAATGCAAACATGCAAAAACAGTGTGGTAGTGTAGGCAGAACAAGATCTAGAATCAGAAGACCTGGAGTCGAATCCCAGCTCCAACACCCACTGGATGAACGTGAACAAGCTGCTTGATCTCTCAGATCCTCGATTTCTTCATCTGTAAGATGGAAACAATATGTGTCTTTTCTAAAGGGAAAGATCAAATGACATCATGTATGTGAAAATGCTTAGAAATGGGTGATGATGATGATGATACTGATTATTAGGGTATCTAATAAAGTTAGGGAAAGAACAAAATCCCCCCCTCACACCCTATTGCACCACCAGCCTTCTCCCTCCCTGCTCAATTATACCCATGTTATAGGGAAGGAAATAGGGAAGAAACTTGTCTAAGGTCACATGGATGTTCGCAACAATTGGGATGCAGAACTTGATCTGACTCCCAGGCCAGGTTTGATTTTGATTTGCAGTGGCAGAGAGGACTAATTTTTCACTAGGTTCTGAGCCCTGTACTGAACTCTGGATTGCCCTGTACTTGGTGGTGGTATACAGTTCAGCAGTTTTTAGCATATACACAAATTTGTGCAGCCATAACCACTATCTAATTCTAGAACATTTTTATCACCCCCAAAAGAAATCGTGTACCCATTTGCAGTCACTTGCCATTCCCTCTTCTCCCCAGCCCTGGGAAACCACTGACCTACCTTATATCTCTATGAATTTGCCTAATCTGGACATTTCATATAAATGCAATTGTACATGTGGCCTTTTGTTTCTGGCTTCTTTCACTTAGCATGTTTTCAAGGTTCATTTGTGCCGTAGCATTTATCAGTACTTCATTCCTTTTTCTAGCTGAGTAACGTGTGGGTATATCACATTTTGTTTATTCATCTGTTGAGGGACGTTTGGGTTGTTTCTACTTTTTGACTATTATGATTAGTGCTGCTATGAACATTGATGTACAAATTTTTGTGTAGATATATGTTTTCAATTATCTTGGAGCATCTTTTATTTTTAATGTCAGTTTTCTATTTTTAAAAAATCTAGACAGGTTGGCAAATCTTTTCTGTAAAGAGTCAGTAAATATTTTAGCCTTTGTGGTCCATGACATTAGGTATACAGATTACAATTTCTGAACTCTGCCATTCCAGTGTGAGAGCAGCCATAGATAATATGTAAACAAATGAGCATGGCTATGTTCCAATAAAGCTTTTAAAAAGCAGGGGACAGATTGGGCCTGTGGACCATAGTATACCAACCCTTAATCTAAATGACACATTCACATGATACATTATTCTAAAGGCACAAAAAGCAAAAATTCCCCCTCCCACCTCTGTCTTCCAGCTACGGGGTTACCTTCCTTGAAGCAGTTAATGTTATGAGATTTTGTGTGTCCTTTTAGACACAATAATGAGCATTAAAGTGGCTATATACTATTCCAATGTGTTGCAGATAGTTTAGTCAACACAAAAGAACGGAACATATCTGAGGGTACACCCTAAAAGTCCTTGAGGAACAGAACCCTAAAACACAGAACACCTGCCTAATCTGACTCCTCCATCAGAATAATCTTTTGAACTCCTGAGATTTGCCCAGTCATTTTGGGGCCATGTCTGATGAAAGCTTGGTGATCCCTTTTGGGTCAAAAACAAGCTCTGACTCTGAAGAGATGCAAGATTTTCTCAGATGATTTGTGTGTCAGTCAGAGTTCCGCCAGAGAAACACAACCAGTAGGATATATTCTATCTTGTCTGTCTTCATATCCATGTATCTGTCATCTACCTTGATTTAATGCAAAGAATTGGTTTATGCAGTTGTAGGGGCTGGCTAGGCAAATCCAAAATCCACAGGGCAGGTCGTGTGGAAGGGAGGTCTGGAAACTCTCAGACAAGAGCTGACATTGCAGTCCACAGGTAGAATTTCTCCTCCTTCAGGGAAACCTCAGCTTTCAAATGAGTGGATCAGACCTAACCATATTATCCAGGATAATCTCCTTTACATAAAGTTAACTGATTGTAGATGTAAATTACATTTACAAGATACCTTCATAGCAACACCTAGGTCAGTTTTTGAATAACTGGGTATTATAGCATAGCTAGGTCAACACGTAAAATTGATCACCACAGTCCATGTCTTGTTAACTTGGCACCTGTACACATTTCCTTAAACCATTTAATCTCCCAATAAAGACAATAACAAAGTAAAACTTCTGCCTATCATGACACAGCTAATCTCTGTACAACTGAAAATATGCTCTTTTCCTGGGAGAGAATTCACAGTCCTTGACTGGTGTTCACTTTTATCCTTGATAATCCAGTAACTTTAATAATATTATGTAAATGTAGCTATTTTAATAAATTTTATGTTAGATGACAAGGGGATAAGAGGGAAGAAAAATATATATACATAAACACACAAACATTCATAACAAAACAATGAATACTCATAATAATTATAGTACTAACTTCTGCAACTGTTCACATGATGTGTTTTATAACTACTGGTGTTACAAAATTACTGGTTATAGCTGGTATGTGTAACTACTTTCCTTCACGACTTATTCCGTATTTTCTTTGCCTTCCTCATGAAACTCAGAGCTGGTTGTGGTTCTTTGCCTGGTGGGAGGGCCCCAAACTTTCATTCCTGAAGGGTCTGGGAAATTAGAAGTCTTACCTGCATTGGGTTATTATAGTTTTCCACTGGTTTTAATCACCATAGGGCATGGTAGTACTACGAGATGACCTAAGGGATCTCTCGTATTCCAGACATAACTTTTCTTCCTTTCATTGTTTAGTAGCAGCCTAATTTCCCTTTGGTAGTCAGGAGGAATCACCCCAGCCAGTGGAGTAATTCTTCATTGCAAAATGACCCATGGCAGTCTTAACTTCCAGTTCAATGAAATAATTGTGACTCCTGGGGAAAGCATTCTTCCCTTTGGAATGAAGACCTCCAGATCAGCAAAGCATAAAGCCACAGGGATGGGAAGCAAAGATTTACCAGTGGACCACTAGGGGTAATAGTGAGTTGTGGGTGCCGTTTCATTTCTACTACCGATCCCTGGAACCATGAATCCTAGCTGTGCGACAA
This sequence comes from Gorilla gorilla gorilla, assembly GCF_029281585.2. Taxonomy (NCBI): domain Eukaryota; kingdom Metazoa; phylum Chordata; class Mammalia; order Primates; family Hominidae; genus Gorilla; species Gorilla gorilla. The sequence goes on along the minus strand of NC_073228.2, from coordinate 33,958,187 downwards.
ATAGTACCATATGTGGGATGCTGAGTTGGAGTATATATGGTCTCCTGAAGGACATTGTCTCAACCCTGCAAGGTGTTGCGACCGAGCTGGCACTGTAACTAGATCTTCAAAAGGCCATTCCGCCTTTCTATCAAGCCAGCTGCTTCGGTATGATGGAGAACATGGTAAGCCATGAGCATGGGCCCATTGCTGTACTTCACTTGCTGTGAAATGAGTTTATTCATCAAAAGCACTGCTGTGTGGAAAAAATGGTGGTGGATAAGGCATTCTGGAAGTCCATAGATGATAGTTTTGGCAGAGCATTAAATGCAGGGAAAGTAAATCCAAATCTAGACTGTCTGTTCCAGTAAGAACAAAGTGTTGCCCTTTCGTGATGGAAGGAGTCCAATCAACCTGCCACAAGGTGGCTGGCTGATCACCCCAGGGAATGTTGCTGCAGCTCAGTATTGGTGTCTGCTGCTGGCAGATTGGCAGATTGGGCACTCAGCAGTGGCTGTACTCAGACTGGCCTTAGTGAGTGGAAGTCCATGTTGCTGAGCACCTGAATACCTTCCATCCCTGCCACCACGTCCACTTTTCCAGATTCCTATAGAAATGAAATTGTACAGTAGGTAATTCTTTGGGGCTTTGGTTTTTTTTCACTCAGCATAATTATTTTGAGATTCATCCATGTTGTTTTTCTGTGTATCATAGTTTGTTCCTTTTTAAAATTGCTGAGTAGTATTCAATTGTATGGATATACTAAAGTATATTTGTTCCTCAATTAAAGGACATTTGGGTTTCCATTTTGGCAATTATGAATAAAGCTGCTATAAACATTTACATACAGATTTTTGTAGGTTTTTATTTCACTTGGATAAATAACTAGGAGTGGGATTGCTGGATCTTATGGTAAGCATATGTTTAACTTTATAAGAAACTGCCAAACTATTTTCTAGAATAGCCACACCATTTTGCATTTCCACCAGCAATGTATGGGACTCTCAGTTACTCCTCATTCTCGTCAACACTTGCCATTGTCAGTTTCTTTTTTTAAAATTTTAGCTATTTGAACAGTATGTGGTGGTATCTAATTGTGGGCTTTTTAAATACCACATTTTTTAATTAAAATTTAATTTGGCTGGATGCGATGGCTCACATCTGTAATCCCAGCACTTTAGAAGTCCGAGGCAGGTGGATCAATTGCACTCAGGAAATTTGAGACCACCCTGGGCAACATGGCAAAACTCTGTCTCTCCAAAATTAAAAAAACTAGCTGGATGTGGTGGTGTGTGTCTGTGGTCCCAGCTACTCAGAAGGCTGAGATGGGAGGATTGTTTGAGCCTGGGAGGTTGAGGCTGCAGTGTGCTGTGATGGTGCTAGTACACTCCAGCCTGGGTGAAAGAGCAAGACCCTGCCTCAACAAACTAAATTAAAATTTTATTTTTGAATTGACAAATAATAATTATACGTTTTCATGGGGTACATAGTAATGCTTTGATATGTATAATGTGTAGTGATCAGGGTAATTAGCATATCATCTCGAACATTTATCATTTCTTTGTATTGGGAACGTACAATATTCTCCTTCTAGCTATTTGAAACTATATATTATTGTTAACTATAGTCATCCTACAGTGGTATTGAACACTAGAACTTATTCCTCTTATCTAGTTGTAATTTTGTATCCTTTAACAAATCTCTCCCTCTCCCTCCCTTCCCCCACTCATTGTGGTTTTAATTTACATTTCTCAAGTGACTAATGATGTTGAGCATCTTTTCAAGTGATTATTTGCCATGTATATATCTTTGATTAAGATCTTTCGCTCATCTTTTTACTGGGTTGTTTGTTTTCTCAATGTTGAGTTTTAAGAATTCTCCATATTTTCTGGATACATGTCCATTATCAAATATATGATTTGCAAATATTTTCTCTCAATTGGTGGCCTGTCTTTTCATTCATTTAACTATCTTTTGTATAGCAAAAATGTATTAAATTTTTATGAAGTCCAATTTATTCTTAATTTTCTTTTGGTGTTATATTTAAGAACATTTTGCGTAACCCAAGGTAGCAGGGATTTTCTCCCATGTTTTTTCTAGGAGTTTTAAAGTTTTACATTTTACGTTTAGATCTATGATCCATTTGGAGTTAATTTTTGTATATGATGTATGAATCAAGGTTTCTTTCTTGTTTTTGTTTTGTTTTAAGCATATTTCTTTTTTAATTTTTAGAGACAAGGTCTCAAGGTCTCACTCTGTTGCTCAGTCTGGAGTGCAGTGGCACCATCATAGCTCACTGCAGCCTTCTAACTCCTGGCTCAAACAATTCTCCTGCCTCCGCCTCCCAAGTAATGGAGACGACAGGCACTTCCCACTGTGCCTGACTCATCTTTAAATTTTTTGTAGAGATGGGAGCCTTGCTTTGTTGCCCAGGCTGGTCTTGAACTACTGGCCTCAAGAGGGATTACAGGCATGAGGCACCATGCCTGTCTATTTCAAGGATGTAAAATATCCTTGGCGTGAGAAATGCTCATGACATAGGTTAATTAGGAAAATCAACAAAATACAAGAATACACATGTACACACCTTTCAATTTTAACTTTGAAAATAATAATGTATAGGTAAATACTTATTCATGATCATTCACATATCTATCTTGTAAACAAATTATAGATATATTCTGCTTTTTAAAAATCCAATCTGTACTTTTCAGCTGCTGAATTGGGGATAATTTGTTATGTAGCAATATGTGATCAATTACATTTTCTATTTGTCTTACCTGTTTTTCTCCTTTTCTTTGTGGCTTTCTTTTGTGTTGTTTTTGGTTTTGGTTTGGAGTTTTTTTTTTTTTTTTTCTTTTTGAGACAAGCTGTCGCTCCTTCACCCAGGCTGAAGTGCACTGGCATGATCGCAGCACACTGTAGCCTCAACCTCCTGGGTTCAAGCCATCTTCCCACCTCAGCCTCCCAAGTAGCTAGGACTACAGGGATGTGCCAAAATGCCTGGCTAATTTTTTTACTTTTTGTAGACATGTGGTTTGAGACCCAGACTGGTCTCAAACTCCTGGGCTCAAGCAATCTGCCCATCTCGGCTTTCCAGTGTGTTGGAATTACAGGCGTGAGCCACTGTGACTAGACTTTCTTTTGAATAGATCAATTTTTTAATCATTCTGTTGTTTTTCTCTGTCATTTTGGAAACCATAAATTATTTTCTTATGTTTTTAGCAGTTACTCAAAGACAACATATGCGTTAATATATCGATGTCTATAATTAATACCTATATATATGGACCTTAAAAACACTTTTAAAGTCCACTTATCCCCTTCCAACTTGTACATTTTATGGGATTGTATTATAATTCATATTATTATTGCATTCCACAATTATTTTAGCTCACTTTTTAATTCTTCATTCATTATTGCATCTCAAAAGTATATAATTACTTTCATTATTTTTCTTTTGTGAGGTTTATTTCTTTTTTCTTCTCTTTTCCCTTTCACCTTCTCTCCCCTTCTTCCTTCCTTTTGTCTTCATTCCTTTCTTCCTCTCTCTCTGCATATTGTCATCCCATCCAATTGTTTTAATATCATTTCTCAAAAGACTTTTCTCCATTAAATTATCTTTGCATCTTTGTAAAAAATCAGTTGGCCATATTTGTGGATTCCTAGATTTGTATTCTGTTCCATTTATCTATGTGTCTATCCTTTTGCCAATACAATACTGTAGCTTTATAGTAAGTCTTGAATTTGAGTAATGTGAATCTTCCAACTTTATTATTATTTTTCAAAATTATTTTAACTATTCTGGTTTCTTTGGCTTTGCATATAACTTTAAAAATCAGCTTATTTATATTTTAAAAATATCTTGCTGGGATCTTGATTTGAATTGCATTTAATCTATATATCAATTTGGTGGCAATTGATAGCTTCACAATATTATGTTTTCTGATCCGTGAACATGGTATATCTCTCTGTTTATTTGTCTTCTTTGATTTTTTTCCATGACTGTTGTTAAATTTTCAGCATACAGGTTCTGCACACGTTTTGTTAGATTTATTTCTGAGTATTTCTGAGTTTTATTTCTAAGCATTGCTCTAATAACAAATGCTATTGTTAATAGTAATTTTATTTTTTTTAAATTACTGATTTCCAATTGTTCAATGTTAGTATACAGAAATATGATTGATATTTGTATATTAACTTTATATTCTGTGTGTGACTGTGCTAATTCACTTTTAATTTCTAGGAGCTTATTTGTACATTCTGTGGGATTTTGTACATATTAAATCATAAATGGAAACAGTTTTATTTCCTTTCTGTATGCTCCTTTTTTTCTTTTCTGCACTTACTAGAACTTTCAATATATATTGAATAGGAGTGGTGGGCATGAACATGCTGCTTCTGGATCTTACAGGATACCTTAATTCAGGCTTCTATAACAAAAATGCCATTGACCAGGTGGCTTAAACCACAACATTTATTTATCAAAGTTCTGGAGGCTGGGAATTCCAAAATCAAGACATTGGCAAATTTGGTGGCTGGTGGGGACTTGCTTCTTGGTTCATGGATGGTTGTCTTCTCCTTGTGTCCTCACATGGCAAGAGTAAGAGCTCTCTGGAGTCTCTTTTATAAGGGTACTAATCCCATTCATGAGGGCTCTGCTAGAGGTCCCACCTTCCAAAGTAGAGCCTTTGCCAGAGCCCTCATGAATCAGGCATTAGGAGGTGGGGCCTCCTCCCAAAAGTCCTACCTCCTAATCTTATCACATTGAGGGTTAGGATTTCAACATATGAATTTTGAGGGGTGGACACAGTGGGCACAACATCTTTTTCTATAGCAAAAAGGAAGCATTCAGTTTTTCAGCATTAAGTATGATGTTTAGAGACAGGGTCTTGCTATGTTGCCCAGGCTGGTTTTGAACTCCTGGCCTCAAGTGATCCTCCCACCTTGGTCTCCCAAAGTGTTGAGATTACAGGCATAAGCCACTGTGCCCAGCTGTGTTTTTTGTTTTTGTTTTTGGAGACAGAGTCTCACTCTGTTGCCCAGGCTGGAGTGCAGTGGTGTGATCTCAGCTCACTGCAAGCAGCTGTATTTTTAAAAATACATAGGTGTCTTTTACTCCTAGTTTCTGAGAGTCTTTATCTTGAATAGATGTTTAAATATGTCAAATGCTTTTCCCATATCTACTGAGATAATCATGTGATTTTTCTTTTTACTCTATTAATATGGGAAATTACATTGATTGATTTTTGAAAGTTAAATCCAACCTATATTACTGGAATAAACTTCACTTGGTCATGATAATTATCCTTTTTTATATTGTTGAATTCTATTTGCTAAAATTTTGTTTAGAAGTTTTGCACACATTTGTGGATGCATATTTGTATGTAGCTTTCTTTCCTTGTAATGTCTTTGTTTGATTTTATTATTATAATAATGATAGTGTCATAGAATGAGTTAGGAATTAGTCCCCCCTTTTAAATTTTCTTCAAGGGTTTCTGCAGAATGAGTATTATTTCTTTATTAAATGCTTGATAGAATTCACTGGTGAATCCACCTGTGTCTCAAAATTTCTTGTGCAAAGGTTTTTAACTGGAAATTCAAGATTTAGGGCTATTCAGGTTATCTAGTTCTTCTTGAGTAAAGTTTGGTATTGTGTCAACTTATATAAAGTTATTTCTCTATTTCATCTAACTTGTAGAATTTATTGGCATAAAGCTGTTCACAATATTTTCTTACTATATGTGGAATCTACAGTGATGTTATCTCTTAGCCCTAAAGCTGGTAATTTGCATCTTCCCTCTTCTTTTCCTGATTAGTTCTGCTAGAAGTTATTAATAATTAACATTGCTAGTCTTTTCAAGAAACCAACATTAGTTTCATTTTCTCAATTTTTCTATTTTCTATTTTATTTCTATTCCAATCTCTCTTATTTCCTTTTTTCTACTTACTTTCAGTTTAATTTGCCCTTCTTACTGTGGTGGAAACTGAGGTTATTGATTTGAGATATTTCTCCTTTTCGAATATAGGAATTTAGTGATAAAATTTTACTCTAAGCTTTAGCTGCATCCTATAAATTTTGATATGTTTTTTTTTCATTTTTATTCAGTCCAGATTACTTTCTAATTTCTTCTTCTTCTTCTTCTTCTTTTTTTTTTTTTTTTGAGATGGAGTCTCTCACTCTGTAGCCCAGGCTGGCTGGGGAGTACAGTGGCACAAACTCGGCTCACTGCAACCTCCACCTCCCGGGTCCGGTTCAAGCAATTATCCTGCCTCAGCCTCTGGAGTAGCTGGGATTACAGGCAAGCACCACCATGCCCATCTAATTTTTGTATTTTTAGTAGAGACTGGGTTCCATCATGTTGGCCAGGCTGGTCTTGAACTCCTGACCTCGTGATCCACCCACCTCAGCCTCCCAAAGTGTTGGGATTACAGGCGTGAGCCACCGTGCCTTGCCCAACTTTCTAATTTCTTTTTGATTTTTCCTTGGCCTATGAATTATTTAAAAGTAAATTATTTATTTTCCAATATTGGAGGATTTCCAGTTATTTTTCTGTTATTGATTTATTATTAATTCCATTGTGGTTAGAGAACATACTTTATATTATTTGAATCCTTTTAAATGTATTTAGACTTGTTTTACAGACCAAAATTTGGTCTGTCATGGTAAATTTTCAATGTACAGTTTAAAATAATGCATATACTGCTACTATTGGTGGCATGTTCTATAAAAGTCAGTTGGGCCAATTTGGTTGATAGTCTTCTATATCCTTATGATCTTCCATCTACTTGTTCTCTGAATAATTGAAATTCAGAAATAAGTGTTGAAATTTCCAACCATAAATTATGTATTTGTCATTTTTTTCTTAAATTTCTTCTTCTTCTTTTTTTTTTTTTTTTTTTTGAGACAGATTCTCACCCTGTCGCCCAGGCTGGAGTGCAGTGGTGCAATCTTGGCTCACTGCAACCTCCACCTCCTGGGTTCAAGCAATTCTCCTGCCTCAGCCTCCCGAGTAGCTGGGATTACAGGCATGCATCACCATACCCTGCTAATTTTTTGTATTTTTAGTAGAGATGGGGTTTCACCATGTTGGCCAGGCTGGTCTCGAACTCCTGACCTCGTGATCTGCCCACCTTGGCCTCTCAAAGTGCTGGGATTACAGGCATGAGCCACTGTAGCCGGCCTTTTTTCTTAAATTTCTATCATTTATTTTGCTTTATGTATTTTGAAACTCCACGTATTTAGGATTATTATATCCTCTATATGAATTTATTATTTATCATTATGAAATGACCCTTTTCATTCATGGTAATATTCTTTACTCTGAAGTCTATTGGGTCTTCAGAGCTTTCTTTTGATTACTATTAGCATGGTATATCTTTTCCTACCTTTTTACCTTTAACCTATTTGTGTTTTTACATTTAAGTGGTTTTTTTGTAAGCATCATATAATTGGATCTTGCTTTTCTTAATCTAATCTGACACTATCTTTCTTTAAATTGTGCTAAGAATATTTATGTTTAATGTGATTATTGAGATGATCACAATATCTTGCTTTTTTTTATATTTGTCTCATTTCTTTGTTCCCTCTTTCCACCTTTTCTGCCTTCTTTTGGATTAATAAATTTTTTAATGATTCCATAAATACAGATACTTCTTGACTTATGATGGAGTTATGTTTCAATAACACCATCATAAGTTGAAAATATCTAAGTTGAAAGTGTACTTTCAACTTAGATATTTTCAACTTATGGTGGGTTTATCTAGACATAGCCGCTTTGCAATTTGAGGAGCATACTGAATGCTTGTCACTTTCACACCATCCTGAAGTCAAAAAATCATAAATTGAATCATCTTAAATTGGGGACTGTCTGTAGTTTATTGGCTTATCATCTACAATTCTTTCTTTTGTTATTTTAGTGATTTAGAGTTTATAGTATACAACTCTAACTTATCACAGCCCAACTTCAAGTGATAACATCATACACATCATGAATCGTATATACAATGGTGGTCGGCTACATTATAATTTTATGGGACCACCATTGTATATACGATTCATCACTTACTGAAACAATGTTATGTGATGCATGACTATATATGTGAAGTGGTATGTTGTTTTACAGTTAACTTTTGACATAATTAGTGACATCATAGCCATTTTAACATCATAGCACAATGCATTACTCACATATTTGTGGTGATGGTGGTGGAAACAAACCTACTGCACTGCTAGTTATAAAAAGTATAGCAAATACAATTATGTACAGTATACAATACTTGATAATAAATGACTGTGTTACTGATTTATGTGTTTACTATATTATACTTTTGACTGTTATTTTAGAGTATACTTTTTCTAATTATATCAAAAGTTAACTGTGAAACAACCTCAGGCAGTTCCTTCAGGAGGTATATTCCAGAAGAAGGTATTGTTATCACAGGAGATGACCATGTGTGTTATTGCCCCTGAAAACCTTCTAGTAAGACAAGATATAGAAGTGGAAGATAGTGATATTGATGATCCTGACCCTATGTAGGCCTAGGCTAATGTGTGTGTTTGTGTCTTAGTTTTAAACCAAAAAGTTTAAAAAGTAAAAAAAAAGAAAAAAATTAAACAGAAAAACACTTATAGAATAAGGATGTAAAGAAAATATTTTTTGTATAGCTGTACAAAGTGTTGTTTTTAGTTATGTTATTATAAGAGTCAAAAAGTTTAAAAAATGAAGTTTATAAAGTAAAGTTACAGGAAGCTAAGGTTAATTTATATTGAAGAAAGAAAAATATGGCTGGGCATGGTGGTTCATGCCTGTAACACTAGCACTTTGGGAGGCCGAGGTGAAAGGATCTCTTGAGCCCAAGAGTTTGAGACAAGCCTTGGCAATATGGTGAAATCCCATCTCTACAAAAAATACAAAAAACTAGCTGGGCATGGTGGCACGTGCCTGTAGTCCCAGCTACTCAGGAGGCTGAAGTGGGAGGATCACCTGAGCCCAGAAAATCAAGGCTGCAGTGAGTCATAACTGCATCCCTGCATTCCAGCCTGGATGAGAGTGAGACCCTGTCTCAAAAAAAAAAAAGAGAAAAACATACATTAAAAATAAATTTAGTGTAGCCTAAGTGTACAGTATTTATAAAGTCTACACCAATGTACAGTAATGTCCTAGGGCTTCACATTCACTCACCACTATCTTCACTGTGTCATCCAGAACAACTTCCAGTCTGAAACCTCCATTTATGGTAAGTGCCCTATATAGGTGTACTTTTTAAAACCTTTTATATCATATTTTTATGGTGTCTTTTCTATGTTTAGATATGTTTAAATATACAAATACTTACCATTGAGTTACAATGGCCTGTAGTATTTGGTACCATAACATGGTGTACAGGTTTGTAGTGTAGGAGCAATAGGCTAAACATATAGCCTAGGTGTGTAGTAGGCTACACCATCTAGATTTGAGTAAGTACATTATGAGGTTCACACAGTGACAAAGTTGCCTAATGATGCATTTCTCTGTATGTCTCCCAAAAGCTAAGTGACCCATAACTGTAGTGGAAAAACCATCCCAGCGTTTATGCTATTGATGTCATATATTTTACTTCTGAATATGTTGTAAACTCCACAGTATGTTTGTATTTTTTTGTTTTAAATAGCCAATTATCTTTTTAAATATTTTTTTTTTTTTTTTTTTTTTTTTTTTTTTTATTGAGACAGAGTCTCGCTCTGTCGCCCAGGCTGGAGTGCAGTGGCGCCATCTCGGCTCACGGCAACCTCTGCCTCCTGGGTTCAAGTGATTCTCCTGCCTCAGCGTCCCGAGTAGCTGGGATTACAGGTGCACCACCACGCCCAGCTAATTTTTGTATTTTTAGTAGAGACAGGATTTCACCATGTTGGCCAGGCTGGTTTTGAATTCCTGACCTCACGATCCACCTGCCTTAGCCTCCCAAAGTGCTAGGATTGCAGGCATGAGCCACCACACCCAGCCAAGAAATTTAAATAAGAAAAAAAATTTTTTTAAATATATCCACATGGTTATGATTTTTGGTGATCTTTACTCCTTTGCCTGTATCCAGATTTCAGTCTAGTATTATTTCTCCCTTGCGCAAAGGACATAATTTAACATTTTTGTTTTAGGGCCATCAGCTAGTGATGATTTACTTCAGCTTTTGTACCTCCAGAAAAGTGTTTCTTTCATCTTCTATTTTGCAAGATACATTTTCTGGGTGTAGAATCCTAGGTTGATAGTTTTTTTTTTTTTTCTTTTAGTACTTTAAAGATACTGTTCCACTGTCTACATGCTTGCATTTTTCTGTCAAGAAGTCTGTTATCAATCTTATCTCTGTATGATATATCATGATGTAGTTTTCTTCATGTTGCTTGTGTTGAGGTTCCTTGAACTAAGAAAACTCGTGGTTGTATAGTTTCCATCAACTTTGGAAAATTTCCAGCCATTATTTTTTAAATATATGTTCTCTCTCTCCTTTCCTATCCTTCAGGGACTCCAATTACATGTATTTAGATTGCTGAAAATTGTCCTCCATCTATCTTTACTTATCGTCTTTTTCAGTTTTTCCTTTCTCTGTATTTTATTTTGGATATTTTGTATTGTCTTCAAGTTCACTAATCTTTTTTTTTTTTTGCAATGTCTAATCTGTTATTGATCACATTAAATGTATTTTTTTATCTTATGTATTGTAGTTTTTACCTATAGAAGTTAATATGGGTCTTATTTAAATCTTCCATGTCTCCACCTAATAGTCTCAATATTCCTTCTAACTTTTTGAATGTATGGACATGAATGTAAGGCATGTAGAAGATTGTTATAGCATTGTATATAATGTAGTAGTAAGCTTTGGAAAACAGCCAAAATGTACAACAATAGAGGAATGGCTAAATATGACAATCTATATTATAAAATAATAGGCAGAAAGCAAAGAGAATCAAGCAATACTACATGTTCTGATATGTAAAGAGCTCCAAAATGTATTGCTAAGTGAAAAAAAGTTGCAGAACAAATAGATACAGAATTATTCTCATGTTAAAAAATACATAACATATATATACACACACAAAACAATATTATTTTCTATGAACACAATGGTAGATAGACCCTATGATGACTCCCAGTGATCCTTAATTTCTAGTATTCATCCTTTTATATTGTTCCCACTCATACTGATTAGGACAGACCCGTGTAATCAAAAGAATTGTTGCAGAATTGATGGTGTGTGACTTTCAAGGCTAGGTCACAAAAGACATTTTTGTTTCTGCTATGCTTTCTTGAGCCACTTGTGCTAGTGGAAGCCAGCTACCACATTGTGAGTGTACTCAAGCAGACCTAATAAGTCATATTTCTTAGTATTTTTAGTATGATTGTGTCTCACACAATATCTGGGATATACTAATACTAAAATGTATTTGTTATTTATCTGAAATGCAAATTTAGCTGCCTATTCCATATTTTTATTTGCTAAATATGGCAACCTTAGATGGAGAGGAACTGAGGTTTGCCAATGGCCAATGACTGTGTCTTTATCCATGTGAGTGGAACGTTTGGAAAGTCCCAGTCAAGCCATCAAATGATTGCAGCCCCTGCATTCTTTTTATTTATTTATTTAGTTAGTTATTTGAGATGGAGTCTTGCTCTGTCATCTAGGCTGGAGTGCAGTGGTGCAGTCTCAGCTCACTGCAACCTCTGCCTCTGGGGTTCAAGCAGTTCTTCTGCCTCAGCCTCCCGAGTAGCTGGGATTACAGGTGCACGCCACCACATCTGGCTAATTTTTGTATTTTTAGTAGAGACGGGGTTTCACCATGTTGGCCAGGCTGGTCTTAAACTCCTGACTTCAGGTGATTCGCCCGCCTCAGCTTCCCAAAGTGCTGGGATTACAGGCGTGAGTCACTGTGCCTGGCCTATTATTTATTTCTTTGAGACAGGATCTCACTCACTGTGTTGCCCAGGCCGGAGTGTAGTGGCATGATCATTGTTCACTGCAACCTCAAACTTCTGGGCCCAGGCAATCTTCCTGCCTCAGCCTCCTGAGTAGCTAGGACTACAGCTGTGCACTTCCATGCCCAAATAATTTTTAAAATTTTTTTGTAGAGATGGGGTCCCACTATGTTGCCTAGGCTGGTCTCAAACTCCTGGCCTCAAGCAATCCTCCTGCCTTGGCCTCTCAAAATGCTGGGATTACAGGCATAAGCCACCATGCCTGGCTCCCTGCCAACATCTTGATTGCAACTTCATAAGACAGAACCACTCAGCTAAACCACTCTGGAATTCTTGACCCCCCCAGATATTGTGTGAAATAGTAAATATTTATCATTGTTTTAAGCCACTAAGTTTTGGAGTAATTTCTTATGCAGCAATCGATAACTAACACAGGTATGTATGCATTTAAATACATGCACAAAGAGAGATTTGGATAAACTTTAATCCTCTGGGAAGGGATTGACTTTAGGGGTTGGGGTTTAGGGCAACCTAATCTATCTATCTATCTATCTATCATTCTATCTATCTATCTATCTATCTATCTATCTATCTATCTATCTATCTAGAGAATGTAATTATGAGGAAGGAAAAATACACACTATCCAAATATTAATAATGTCTATCAACTGATGTATGGATAAACAAGTGTGGTATTCCATACAATGGAGTATTGTTCAGCCACGAAAATGCTTACAATACAATACAGCATTTCATGCTTATAACTGTTCATGCTTATAACAGATGATCATTGAAAACATGGAAAGTGAAAGAGGCCAGAATAAAACACCACATAAAACCTGTGAGATAATAAATGTTTCTTGCTTTAAGCCACTACATTTTGGGGTAATTCGTTACCAATACGGTGGGTTTGTAAATACTGGTGTGAATAAAGGAGTATAGAGAAATGTCTAGCACATAACAGGACACCATAATAAATGTTGGCTGGTATGAGTGGAAAAGATGTGTCCAGTCCCAGAGATTATCCTTGTGGGAGACCCGGGACAAGGAGGAGAAGGGCACAAGGGTACGACCTCAGCACTCACGCCAGCTGGACAGAGCTGCCTCAGGTCACCCTCTGCCTGTTCTGGAGGAAGAGGACATGAAACACACAAACACTCCCTCACCCCTTAATCTACATCTTCTCATCTTAGGGTACCATCACCTTGTCCATAGCATAGAGTTATGTAAATACTAGTTATACAATATGTAACTAGTATATAACTAGTAACTATTTATGTAGCTGATACATAGTAATTCAGTAGCTGATATTTCCAGTTGCCCATCTTCTACAGGGAACCCTCTCTTTGCCTCAAAGCAAACAGCCCCCAGCCCTGCCTGCAGGGAAGGCCTGGGTATGAGAGAAGGGATTACCTTTCTCCTGCTCTGCTTCTGTGCTAGGAGTGAACCCCTTCCCTGTTCTCTAGGGAGAGGGCCTCTTCCCATTCAGAGGAAAACATGTCTGTGACTCCTGTCCCTTCCTCAAGGGAAGGAAATATGACCAGTGTGTCTCCAGTCTGTGTGCACAATCCTTTTAATGGGAAAAAATTCCCAAGGACTCCTGGTGTTGACCAGTCAATTTTGTTGTAATATTACTTAAGTATGTAACCATGTATAACTATATGCATATAGCTCTTATGTGACTATAAAACTCAAAGCAAATTTACAAACTAAATACAGAATTGCAAAACCTGTAAAATTCAAATGAAAAAACACAAATGTATTTTTTTCTTTTTGTATCTAAGTCACACCTCCTGCCAGGAATGAGCACCTGTCAGCCAGAGCACAGGTTCTCCCTGGACATGCTGTGCTGGGGCGTGCCAGGTGGGCCACTCACTTCTCCCCACAGTTTTCCTTGATTTGAACCCTTACAAATCTTCCCTTCTAACAACACATCTTGGGGTCATTTGGTTTCCACGTGGTGTGAGCACATCATTTAGGTATCAGGTCTATCTCTGTGTGTGTGTGTGTGTGTGTGTGTGTGTGTGTGTGTTTTCCCTCCTCATTAGCTCTGAATAATTAAAGTAGCCAAAGCCACAGGTAAATAAATACAAATGGGGCCACTGGAACTGGGAGGCAGCTCTTTGTTTTAAGATGGCCATAGACAGAGTATCATTCTGTCACCCAGGCTGGAGTGCAGTGGCGCGATCTCGGCTCACTGCAACCTCTGCCTCCTGGATTCAAGCAAATTCTCCTGCCTCAGCCTCCTGAGTAGCTGGGATTACAGGCACCTGCCAACATGCCCGGCTACTTTTTGTATTTTTAGTAGAGACGGAGCTTCACCATGTTGGCCAGGCTCGTCTCGAACTCCTGATCTCAGGTGATTCGCCCACCTTGGCCTCCCAAAGTGCTGGGATTACAGGCGTGAGCCACCGTGCCCAGCCCAGAGTTCATTTTAAAAAATACAGCAAATGAAAACACCAAATAATTTAGTGATTCTTATACCCCCAAGAACACCTGAGTTAAAAATAAACTGGTATAGGAGAAAAGCAGTTGTCTCTGACGTGGTGGCCCTCACTTTCTGCTCTGTTCCTTAGCAGAGGGTTAAAGGAAATGAAAGTGTGTCTATGAAAGTGCTTGCCAAACTATCAAGCACAATCAAAATGTAAACTCCTACGCTTAGAAGGAAGGGTACAAAGTAATTTGAAGTCACATTGTCACTTGGCCAGATCCCTTGTGGCAGCCTCAGTTTTCTCATCTGGAAAGTAGGAATAAAAACTATTACCTCGAGGAGTAAGTGATGACATAGGCAAAAGCACTTTATGAATTTAGCAAATGTTTAGGGAGCACCTCCCTTGGGCCAGGCACATGGCTTTTCTTCCTTTCTCTCTCTGGGCCTCATTTTTCATCTAGGAATTGCAGCGTTTGGGCTGAGGGCTCTCTTTGTTCCTGCCACTCTGACTTAGCCTTTAGGTTTCTGTCTGCAGTTATAATTCAATCAATCAATCAATGCAAACTTACTGATCATCAGTCAGGTGCCCTGTGCTGTGAAGGCCACAGAGAAGCGGAAATCAAATAAACATTTACCAGCTTTGTACTTTTATCATCTTGAAAATTAGAGTCCCTGGGGTTTTTGTTGTTTACTTTTATTTTATTATTTTATTATTTATTTATTTTTGAGATGGAGCTCGCCCCATCACCCAGGCTGGAGTGCAGTGGTGCAATCTCGGCTTGCTGCAACCTCTGACTCCCGAGTTCGAGTGATTCTCCTGCCTCAGTCTCCCGTGTAGCTGGGATTACAGGTGCCAGCCACCACACCCGGCTAATTTTTGTATTTTTAGTAGAGATGAGATTTCGCCATATTGGCCAGGCTTGTCTCGAACTCCTGACTTCAGGTGATCTGCCTGCCTCGGCCTCCCAAAGTGCTAGGATTACAGGCGTGAGCCACTGCGCCTGGCCTATTTTTATTTTTTATTTTTATTTTTACTTTGAGACAGAGTCTTGCCCTGTCACCCAGGTGGGAGTGCAGTGGCGTGATCTCAGCTCACTGCAACCTCTGCCACCTGGGTTCAAGAAATTATCCTGCCTCAGCCTCCTGAGTAGCTGGGATTACAGGCGCATGCCACCACACCCGGCTAATTTTTGTATTTTTAGTAGAGACGGGGTTTCACCATGTTTGTCAGGCTGGTCTCGAACTCATGACCTCAGGTGATCCACCTGCCTTGGCCTCCCAAAGTGCTGGGATTGCAGGCGTGAGCCACTGTGTCTGGTTACCTATTTTTATTTTTAATGTTTTTTTAATTGACAAGTAAATACTGTATGTATTTATGGTGTGCACCATGATGTTCTAACATATGTATACATTGGGGAAGGAGCCCTAGTCTTGAAAAGAAGTGTTGTAAAGCAGCTCGTGCCTGGCACTTTTCAGTAAGGTTTAGTTTCGTCCCAGCAAAGTCCCAATTCATTTCATGGTACCTTTGGTTGTTTGTCACTACAGTGTAAAGTTCTGGAAAGAGCGATCCATATTGTAATCCCCTTTGTGTTCACACTGCCCAGCGCAACGTTTTGGGCACAGGTGCTCAACCATTAAGTTTTGAACGACTGTAGTTGAACTCGCATGGAGAAGCAGCACCATCTTCTGGCTGAAGTGGGTAATGCTGCACAGGGCCAGAGAGCGGCTCAGTTACAGGCTGGCAATCAGAGGTGTGTATGGATGCGCGCGTGTGTGCGTGTGAGCGTGTGTACATGTGTATTCAAGTGGAGATGAATGCACTCTTTCCTCAACTTTGCCATCCTCTACTATCAGAGTTTTAGCCTGAGGATGGTTGAGGCATCCTGGCCTCTAGAGCGAGAAGTTTGCTTTAGGGAAAACCTAATCTGAATTTACCCGTCTGCAATGTGGCGAATCAGGCCCAGAGAAGTTAAGGCTGGCTCAGGGTCACCCTGCAAGGTGGTGGCAGGGCCAGGCTGGAGTCATCACTCCTGACTCTTCATCCAGGACTCTCAGAATTCCAGGGACCACTTTCCTCCTGAATGCTGAAGTTTTTGCCTTCCTAAAGCCATAATCTTTGTAGTGGATGTAGAACTCGGGAAAAGTCATTTGGTTATTAATGGTTGCAGACAGGAAGCAAAGATGGCAAGTTGAAGGAAAAAACATTTATTTATTGAACATGCTATGTGCCAGGTACTCTGTATGTACAGACTACCATTTGTACAATGGAGATAATAATAGCAGCTCTTTCAGAGCATTGTTGTAAATAAAGTAATATAAATGTAGTAATATATGTAAAATGCTTACATATACTTAAAGTTGCTGGAATATCATGAGCACTCATATGTTTTAGTTTCTACGTCAGTTAGCTTTTCTTGGATGCAATTATTTGGAAACAGTCTGATCCTTTTAGGTCTTGCTTTTGTTAGGGACCTCCAGAGGAGTGTTCTGTCTAGGACCAATTATTCCCCACTATTGAGGCGTGGCCTTCCCGCATATTCTACTCAATTCCAGTCTAGCTGGAGGCAGCGGGCACTGTTTCTGGCTCTGTGTGAGTCCTGGGCACTGTTCTCTCCTCCTTTCAGAAGGACCTCAGGTGGTTTCATCACATGCACGAGCTGATGAGTACACTGCTGAATACTTGAGGGGCACCCTCTGCACATCTCTGAGGCTCTCTGTGCAGCTCTCTCCTCCCCAGTACTCTGTCCTAAGAGCTCTGGCCACCTTGATCTCCTGGGACTCTGCTGTGTCTCCTCAACTCAGAAGCTCCCTGGCTCCACCTGGGTTCCCTTTGTCTGTACTGTGGCCTGGAAACATTTTTCTAGGCTGTGAGCTGGGGCTGTCGTGGAGTTCATGTGGTTTTCCCATCTCTCGCATCACCATCCTTTGTGATCCACCCAATGTCCAGATTCTTGCCTGGTTATTCTGGCTGTTTCAGGCAGGAAGATAAATCAGGTTCCTGTTACTTCATCTTGGGCAAAGCCTAAGCCCATCAATTGATTTTACAGCTTTAAACAGCAGCCATCTATTTACTCACGATTGGCAGCTTGGCGATTTGGGCTGAGCAGTTCTGCTGGCCATGGCTGGGCTCACTCCTGGGCCTGCAGTCAGCCTCGTGTCAGTGAGGTGGCTCTGTTTCCTGGGCATTTGCTGGCTGTTGACTGGAGTGAAGAAAGCAACTGGGCCGTGTGTCTCTCCTCCTCCAGCAGGCTAGCCTGGGCTTGTGGGTTCCTAGAGCATAAGAGAGCAAGCCCCTGTGATGAGCACTTTTCATGTCTATTCTAGAATCACTTTTGCTATTGTCTCTTTGTCCAAAGACAATGATCCACCCAGATCCAAGGGGTTGAGAAATGGACTTCACCTCTTGATGGGAGGAGCTAGGAGGTCCCACTGCAGGGGCATAGGTACAGGTAGGCAAGAATGCATAGCCATTTTTGCCATGCCTATCATAGCTATTCCTATTCCTTTGTAAGCCTCACAAGAAGCCAGGAGGTTGATCTTATTATCGACAATTTACGGAAGAGAAAACTGAGGCTCAGAGAGGTTGAGAGACTTGCATAAGATCTCACAGCTAGTAGGAAGCAAAGCCAGGATTTGGACCAGGGTCTGCCTGCCTCTGAGCCCGGTGTGGTGTGTGTGTGTGTGATTCTGTATTCAACACCATCAACTGTTTATCCTTGGCCCTGGTCCCTGATGTGAGGCACTCCCTGAAGCTGCCCATGCTTCAGATCCTTCCTGACACTCTCCCACTCCCAACCCCAAACAGAAGGCCATGGCCCTGGGCCCCTCCTCTCAGTGCCTGTGGGGCCTGTGGACACTGAAGGAGACATCTGTGTGTCAGTGTCTCTGTGTAGGGGAGCTCACGGGGCTGATGACCTATGTCCCCAGCTAGCGTGTTCCTCAGTGGGTTGTGAGTTCCTTCCTCTCTATGCTCCTCTGTTACTCCTGCCTGGGCTGTTTCAAAAGCCTCCTCGCCTCCCTGGCTTCCCTGTCCCCATCCCTCCCTCGGGCTGAAGCCAGGTGGGCCCTTGAGGGTCCATGCTTGATGGCAGTGCTCTTCCATCGTCGGTCCTTCAGTGCCTTCTGATTTTTTTTCCTAGATAAACACTAAATTCATTTTCCCAGCACCCAGTCCTTCCACGATCTCACCCTAACCTACTTTTCTGCTTTATTTCTGAACACCCATGCTAATGTCCTCCGTTATTGAGTCAAGGGCACCATGGCTTTGTCCCCCTGGGCGGTCCTTCCCTCCATCTCCACACACCCACTCCTCCTGCCTCCCGCACCACCCACCTGCGCTCCAGGCTGTGTGTGATGTCTGATCATTTCATTCAGGCCCCAACTTCCTGAGAGAGCGGACTGTCTTATTTGTGTTTGACCAACTGAGAAAGCCCAGGCCTGGGAGGGGATTGGGAGGACTCTCTGGCTTTGTGTGGTACTCTCAGCCCAGTGAGAGGCACGGGGAGCCTTCCTGGGACCTCCTACTATTCTAGCCCAAGATTGGTGCTGCAACGAAGCAACTGGACCCCTGTGGCTGAATAGCACCCTGTGGACTCCGTAGCTATGTCCACTGCTCCTCGTGACCTTGGGGGAGGGGAGAGAGTGCCCATAAAGGCTAAGTGTGCATGCACCAGTGGGGTAGCAGAGAAGTTGGGGCAGGCCATGAAGTGGTGTGGAGGGGGTCAGACCAGGGGCCAGTGAGGGGCACTGCTTTTGGTTGGGGTAGTCACCAATGCTGCTCACTGAACATTTCTTTTCCCCTCCAAGCACACATTGAGGTAGGTGGACCATGCACTTACCTTGACTAATGGAATGTGGATGAGTGACATCTGTCACATCTAGGTGGGAGCTGTAAGAACCCATGCTGAATTGCCACAACCCCTACCCACCAAGATGAATGAAGTCTCATTAACCTGGGTTCCCAAGGGATGAAGATAAGCAGATCCAACTGCCCTCCCATGCCCAACATGAGATTTGGGGTTCATTTGTTACAGTGACATAACAAACCCATCCTGAAGGTACACTTGAAGAGGGCAGGATTTCAGAAGTTGAAGGAAAGTGGAGAGAAAGCCTTAGTGGATTTCCTGGCACATGTGTCGGCCTCAGAGAAGGCCTGGAGGGTAGGGGAGGGGGCTGGGAAGACAGAGACTGCTTTTGACTCTCTGCCTCTCTCCAGTTGACCCTAGTTCTTGGGATTTGGGGATGGTAACACTGATGTTTCCCCATAATGCAACCATGCGCCATCTCCCCAGACCTGGATTAGAATCTTGGCTTGGCCATGCACTGGCTTTAGCCTTGGCCAACTCACCTTAGCTCTGTTATGATTCAGGTTCCTTGTCTGTAAAAGGGATTGGAGAGCACCTATCTTGAGGATTTGAGGTAACACATATAAAACACTCTTCTTTTCGTGTGGTGGACGCTCACTAGCTGGCTGCTGATTTTTATTCTTTTTCTTCTCAATCTACTATTCCCAGTGGTGGGGTGGGGAGTGGGAGAGATGGACTACAGCCATCTGAGACCACCCTCCCCACTCACCTCACTTTGCTCAGCTGGCCTGAGCTATTGATGTTGCCAAGACAATGATGACATGTGGACCATCCCCAAAAGATGCTGTGGTCTGTGGTCAGACCCTTTGGTCTGCCTGAGTGTGAGTGTGTGTGTACACACACACATGCATGCACAGGCAGCCAAAGTCAGAAAAAACAATGGCCTGAAATTAGCAAAAAAAAAAACTTGTTTCTGGAAAAATTTGCACCAACTGCTTGGGAATCTGAAGATAAAGGCAGGCACAGGCCAAGTCAGAGATCAATGGGCCTAAAGCAAGTAATGGCAATGATGATGATGGTGATAGTGATGGTGATGGTGATAATGATGGTGATAATGGTGATAGTGATGGTGATGGTGGTGATGATGATGGTGATGATGGTGATGATTGTGATGGTGACAGTGATGATGGTGATGATGGTGATGCTGCCGATGATGGTGATAGTGATGGTGATGATGGTGATAGTGACAGCGATGATAATAGTGGTGACGGTGATGGTGACGGTGACATTGATGGTGATGATGATGGTGGTGATGGTGATGGTGACAGTGACGGTGATGATGATGGTGATGGTTACAGTGATGATGATGGTGAGGATGATGGTAACTACATTTGTTGAGCTCCAACAGATGGATGTAATGGTTCAGAGCCAGTCTCTGATGTCAGCAAACCCTGGGTTTGAATCCTCTTCTGCTTCTCCAGGACTTGAGAGGCATATTGGTTAACCTCTCAGTTACTCTTTGGTAAATGTGGAAATAGTAGTCCTTACCTTTTAGGGTTGTGAAGATGAAATGAGATAACATGTGAATTCTCAGCTTGGAGCCCAGTATACAGCAGCACTCAGTATGTGGCGAATTTTGTTAGGACAATATTACTCTTGGGCTAGGTACTGTGCTGAGCACTTCACATACATCTCCCCAAAAGGCTGTCATGATAGTATTAGGATCCTCATTTTGCAGCTGAGGAAACAGAGAACAGAGCCCGCATAGCATCCCAAAGTCACTTAGCTTCTAAGTAAAAACCAGAATTTGAACCCTGGTTGATCTTACTCCAAAGCCTTAGCCTTAGGTATAAAGGCTTGTGGTAGGTTTTTCATGATAGCAAAATATTAAAAATATAATTACCACCAGTAGGGGATTGGTTAAACAAGTTACAGGACATCCTCACAGTACACACAGTTGCAAACAAAGTATTTAGGAAGATTTTCAAGATATGTTAAGAGAAAGAACACAGTATAGAACAGTGTACAGTATATTACTATTTCTATAAAAGAGGGTGATTAATGTAAAAATGTATGTGTTTGTTTATATATGCACAGGACACACAAGAAACCAATGACATTAGTTGCCTATCAGGAAGGGAACTAGGTGGCAGGGTGACATGGATGGGAGGGATACTTTACTATGTACCTTTTTTTTTTTTTTTTAGATGAAGTTTCACTCTGTCACCCAAGCTGGAGTGCAGTGGCACGAACTTGGATCACTGCCACCTCCGCCTCCCAGATGCCAGTGATTCTCCTGCCTCAGCCTCCCGAGTAGCTGGGATTACAGCCATGCACCACCACGCCCAGCTAATTTTTGTATTTTTAGTAGAGATGGGGTTTCACCATGTTGGCCAGGGTGGTCTCGAACTCCTGACCTAGTGATCCACCCACCTTGGCCTCCCAAAGTGCTGGAATTACAGGCGCGAGCCACCGTGCCTGGCCTACTACCCTTTTATATTTTTTTGTGTGTGGAGATGTGTGTGTGTTTTTTGTGGTTCAGAGCTGATCTGTAAATTAATATGTAAATAATTAACGTGATTTCACTGACTTCATTTTTTATCACCCTCCCCCACTCTCAGTCCTTACAGCCACATTGGGTTCTTGTGTTCCTCAAACATTCATTCCAGCCCAGGGCCTTTAAACTTGATTTTCTCCATGAGACCCTCTTCCCCTGATCCTTGCCTTTCCTTCACCACATTCAAGTCTCTGCCCAGATGCCATCCTTCAGAAAGGCCTTTCCTGACCATGTGACCCGAAATCACCACCACTGTTCATTGTTGCTTTATTTTCTTTACATCACTATGCACTGTCTCAAATTATATTATTCTGTTTTTCTGTGTATTTACTTGTTTCTTTTCTATTTCCCTCACTAGAATGTAAGTTCCAATAGGACGAAGATTTTTGTCTGTTATATATCTTAGTGTATGATACATGATAGATGCTTAATAAATATTTGCTGGTGGAATTAATGAGCAGATAAGCATAACCTTTCTCTGTGATATTTATCACAGATAAATATGTTAATTTATTAATCAGTTAATTGAACATGTATTTATCGAATGTCTAACATATTATAAAACAGTCAAAAGTCCCCATCCTCATGGGGCTTTTATTCTTATTGATTGAGTCATTTATTTACTGACACACAACTACAAGCCAGGCTGTATGCTAGGTACTTCAGAAGAGACAATGACAAAAAGCAGGTGTTTTTCCTTTAAGACATTTGTACTTGTTTAAGGAATAGGGATGGGAGTGGGAGTAGGAGTGGGAAAAGATTTGGTTGCACAGTACAAAATCTGAAATGTTAGGTGCTGTAGGGCTGGGAATGAAGACGGGGAAGAAAGACCTTATTTGCATTCTCTGATGTCTTAGGCTCTAGGGAGAGTGATGGAAATGGGAGTAGGAGTGGGGAAAGACTTGGCTGCACAGTACAAAATCTGAGATGGTGCTGTAGGGCTGGGAATGAAGACGAGGGAGAAAGACCTTATTTGCATTCTCTGATGTCTTAGACTCTAGGGAGAGTGACAGAAATCAGAAGAGAAGAAGAAGTGTTGATGGGCAAACAAGTGGTCCAGAATTTTAACAGAAGAAAACAGGAAAAATTGTATTAGACTTCACTTTCTACCAGAGATGCAGGCAGGAAGCAGCCCTATGTAGCGCCTACTGTCATACTCATAAGACACCAGCTACACACCATGAAACAGGGACCTCAGTCACAAAACATCCTGTCTGAAAGGTTCATGCATGTCACACAATAGGGGCTTAAATAAATATTTGTTGGGTGAATTGAGCACCTAAGTACAACCCTTTGCTGTAATATATTTGTTAATTAATTGAACAAAAATTTATTCAGTGCCTACTATGTGATATTTTGTGGGGAGGAGTTTTCTAAGCCCGACTTGGAGGAAGACCATGGATTTAACCTGCAAGGTGTCCACTGCCAGCCTTGACGGGCCCTTCTGGAGGAACTTGCAGGGTGAGGTGAGCGTTGGGAGCTTTTTTAGGTGTCTGTAGCCATGTGCTACTGTCCATGGTCCTGAAACACCACCATTGCTCTTTAGGACACGAATTCTTCTTCTAGCACAAGAACATTGGTGACTTGTGTCCAGCATCTTTCAAAAATCCTGAAATAGGTAAGGAAGAAGAAGGTAGAGGAATATAGGATATGCGGGTGGGAAGAGAATACACAGAGGCTCTTAGGAAGGCACAGCCCCAGGAGAGTGTCAGGGAGTTCTTCGGCTTTGAAATATTAATATGTATTCACTTCCACCATGAAGGAAACCACCCTAGACCTAGAACACGGCCAAGACACTGTAAAGCTGAAGAATAGGGAGAAATTTCTGCATGAGGCTAAGCAAAGGTGACTATGAACAATATTGGGACGGCAATATCAAGATGGCTCAAGTGAAATACTAGTTATTATATCAAAGAGTTCATAATAAAATTAAGCCATATGGAGAATTTTACATATTTATTACATACTCATTATATAATATGTATAATATATAAATTACATATTTTATGTCATATATAATACATTGTATATATTTTATATGTAATGATAATATACACTATATGTAATATTCCTCATAACATATTCATTATAAAATTAAGCCATATGGAAAAGTTTAAAGAAGAAACAAACCACCCAGTTCTGTCACTCCGAAATATGATAGTTCAGGCCGGGCGTGGTGGCTCACGCCTGTAATCCCAGCATTTTGGGAGGCTGAGGCAGGCGGATCACAAGGTCAGGAGTTCGAGACCAGCCTGACCAACATGGAGAAACTCTGTCTTTACTAAAAATACAAAAATTAGCTGGGCGTGGCAGCGCACGCCTGTAATCCCAGCTACTCAGGAGGCTGAGGCAGGAGAATCTCTTGAACCCAGGAGGCGGAGGTTGCAGTGAGCTGAGATCGTGCCACTGCACTCTAACCTGGGCAACAGAGCGAGACTCCACCTCAAAAAAAAATATATGATAGTTCATCAAATCTAGGTTTTGATTATACTTCAAATCATTTTTTGTATCACTAAAAAAAACTTACCAATTAAACCATAACAAAATGCTTTACATAATCTACAGTTTTTATTAAAAGAACTGTTTTAAACTTGTATAAATATATATTTTATAGCATGTTACTCATATACAAACATAAACAAAAAATATAAGAAATAAATTGGTCCAATATATTTCTAAAACACCTTCACATTTAGCGTTCAACTCTTCTGAATCACCTTTTGACTCAGTCGTTGTGTGTGTGTGTGTGTGTGTGTGTGTGTGAATATAATATCCTTTGTGCATCAAGAGTATCAATGATGCAGCATTTCTTAAAAGAGTGCTCAGCTTCACGCCTGTAATCCCAGGCCTTGGGAGGCCAAGGCGGGCGGATCATGAGGTCAGGAGATCAATACCATCCTGGCTAACACTGTGAAACCCTGTCTCTACTAAAAATACAACAAATTACCCAGGTGTGGTGGCGGGCGCCTGTAATCCCAGCTACTCGGGAGGCTGAGCCAGGAGAATCGCTTGAATCTGGGAGGCAGAGGTTGCAGTGAGCCGAGATCACACCACTGCACTCCAGCCTGGGCAACAAGAGCGAAACTCCGTTTCAAAAAAAAAAAAAAAAAAAGAGTGCTCAGCTATATTGTCTCTGGACTTTATTTCCAAGGCACTGCTTGAAGTTTTGATGCTGGAACTTGCTTGATCTTACCAGAAGATGTCAGCAATGACAACTACTTCATGGCTGCCACCTGGCTGTCAGCCATTGTGTGGTCACTAGATTTCAGAGTTGTTTATATGTGAAAAAAAAAAAAAATCAGTATTTTAGAATGGGTGAAGACAGTAACTGGTAAACATTATTTCAAATATCTTTCTGTGCTTATAAACAAGAAGAAGAATAAATGGATAGAAAGAGAAAGTTTTACATAAGGTTAGACAAAAATGATTTTGTAAAAATTAATCACTACATTTTATCAAAAATGCAAATTAAGCTTCTGAAATTTTAATGAAATTCAACAGAAGAAAAATAAATTGAAGTAGATCTGAAGGAATGGCTATAATTTAAATAATGTTTCCACCCCAGGAGATATTAATTACTGAAAGGATTCTTATAAGGGTAAGGACAAGTGGTTATAAAAACCATAAAATCATAAAGAGGTTGGAGTCATTGATTTTTCAAACCTCACACATTTCGATTTCAGACAGTATTGATTGATCCCCCGCTATAAAAGGTGAGATGGTTAGCACAGTTACACTTCCTCCCTCCTCCCTTTGCCAATCTCCCAATTTTGTTGCTTATGTTGATTTTTCTCTTGTTGGGATTTATATTATTTATATTCTGTTTTGTAATTGTAATTCCTAGCATTTATAATTAGTGTCTAAAGCTGACTTCCCAATCTTTTTGCCCTGTCTTCATTTTTTTTCTTTTCTTTTTTTTTTTGAGACAGAGTTTCGCTCTTGTTGTCCAGGCTGGAGTGCAATGGCGCAATCTCAGCTCACCGCAACCTCCATCTCCCAGGTTCAAGCGATTCTCCTGCCTCAGTCTCCCAAGTAGCTGGGATTACAGACATGCACCACCAAGCCTGGCTAATTTTGTGGTTTTTTTAGTAGAGATGGGGTTTCTCCATGTTGGTCAGGCTGGTCTCGAACTCCTGGCCTCAGGTGATTCACCCGCCTCGGCCTCCCAAAGTGCTGGGATTACAGGCGTGAGCCACCGCATCCGGCTCTTCTTCATTTTTAAGTCCTTTTGGCTTTGTAATGATATCTTTTCAAAGTAAGACATGCACATAGTTTAAAAAGTCATGTTTTACCACTTGGCCCTAAATGAAAAATTGCATTTCTCTGCTCCCTATTTTCACTTATCCAAACCTCACAGCTCTGAGGGAGTAATCCCTACGTCTTACAACGATCTCCTTTCTTGTCATGTTCACAGCCCCCAAACAGTGACTTCTTGCTATGGCAGCTGAGCTTTTCGATGACTTACTAGACCTCTCCTAACACACATATACATACACTCAGCATCCTCTCATCCTCCACATATAATTATCACCACTTTTCATTAAATCAAGATCCAGTGCAGAGGCCTGCCAACATACGTGATACCTGTACTGGATCATTTTTTATCACCTAGGAGGTGATAAAAATATAATAATCATGAAATAAAACAAATATGTAATAGTAAGGAAAAGAAACAGTGAACCTTTTTTATTGAACTTCATATAACTAATAACAGTAAAAAATAAAAAATGAATATTGCAGTACTAAAAAAGGAAAAGCAATCATCCTAATATTGTTTTGTTTTTAGTGTAGGTGCCTTGGATGCACCAGCTTGTAATTTTTTAGCTTTTTCAGTAACTTTATGTAATGTTGAAGGTATTATACATTTCAAGATAGAGCCATACATTGCTTTTTTATATTTTTTCCTTACTGAAGTCCACTGGATTAATATTGTTTCATGTTAGTATGGGTACCTCACTTCAAGTTTCTTTATAAAATTCAGAGTAATTACAAACTGAATCAGTTGCTGGTTTCACAACAATATTACAAATGACCGCAAGTTCTTCCAAGCTCCTGCAGGACAAAAAGCACAACTATTTATCAAAGAATTCTTATATCTATGTAACAGAATTTTTGTCTTTAGTTACAATCTGATATATTAATATTTTAGGTAAGTAATTGTTCAATAACTATTAAGTGATCTTTAAAAATAAAACAAATGTCTCCAAAGGGTACCATTTAGGAAATTACTAATAATAACACTAATTATACATTACATTTTTCTGGATTCATTCTTTAGTTTTCAAAACTAATAATTAATGGCCGGGCGCGGTGGCTCACGCTTGTAATCTCAGCACTTTGGGAGGCCGAGGCGGGTGGATCATGAGGTCAGGAGATAGAGATCACCCTGGCTAACGTGGTAAAACCCCGTCTCTACTAAAAATATAAAAAAATTAGCTGGGCGTGGTGGCAGGCGCCTGTAGTCCCAGCTACTCAGGAGGCTGAGGCAGGAGAATGGCGTGAACCCGGGAGGCGGAGGTTGCAGTGAGCCGAGATCCCACCACTGCACTCAGCCTGGGCGACAGAGCGAGACTCCGTCTCAAAACAAACAAAAAAACAAACAAAAAAACCTAATAATTAAAAAAAAAGAATAAATTTTAGGCCAGGCGCAGTGGCTCACCCCTATAATCCCAGCACTTTAGGAGGCCGAGGCAGGTGGATCACCTGAGGTCAGGGGTTCGAGACCAGCCTGACCAATATGGCGAAATCCTGTCTCTACTAAAAATACAAAAATCAGCTGGGTGTGGTAGCGGGTGCCTGTGGTAGCGGGTTCCAGCTACTCAGGAGGCCGAAGCAGGAGAGCTGCTTGAACCCGGGAGGCGGAGGTTGCAGTGAGCTGAGATGGCACCATTGCACTCCAGCCTGGGCAACAAGAGCGAAACTCCGTCTCAAAAAAATTTTTTTTAAATTATTTAAATTAAGTAAAGCGTCTCATATATGAACAAAAACTGGCATTTACCAACCAAAAATATTATATTGTACCTTTTTGTTTGCACTGTTTCATTATTTTTAAACTCCAAGTGATTTGCACAGAATGACAAGATGAAGTAATTCAAGTTCTGTTTCTTTGTCGTTACAATACTGTGCTTGCATTATTTTTAATCTACTGTTTAAAAGCAGGAATGTGTGGTACCACAGGGGTAGAGACATAAACTGCACTAGAAATGAACCTGAACAATGATTCTGAACTATTATAAGTTTACTCTCAAACAATTGCCTGTAGCTGAATCTGTGTGTGTTGAAGATGGAATGTACAACTGGGAGTTGCTCAATTAGGTTTCATGTAAAACATAAAATGTTTATTAAAGGATAAATAATAAGAATGTGTTCATTTGAAGCTTGCAAATATAATGTTAAAGCTCAACAGTAACTTCAGAAATTATTTATAAATTATAAATTAGACAAACAAAAAATTTTCAGTGGGGGGGAAAGAAGAATTTTATAATTGACACTATTTAGAATTGCTAGTGCACAGTGACAATGAAAACCACACTGACTTCTAGTTTTGTGATAGTTTTAAAGTTACCCTCAGTAATGCACTCCTTATTGCCAGCACTTGAGGCAGACTGCTCTCACCATCCATCTTTGGTATGCCATTGGTTCGGCGTTTATATTATCAAGGTAATGCAATTAATATTGATAGGTGAGTCATAAACTGTACTATAATTACATTCCAAATTTTTTACTTCCTGAAGTTAATAATTGCCTCTTTTTTTGTTTGTGTTGTTTTCAATACACTAGTTCATTCTGAAATTTTCCACCAGAACTGAAAATCTTCTTTGAATTTTTGTTCAGACACCCCAAATGATCTATCAATTCTGCTTTTCTCTTGATATCAGTCCTCTGGGAGCAGTACATCATCCTACCACAAACTGGACAGGTTACTTCTTAAACACACTGTCTTCCTGGAAGCAGTTGTCTTCCTGGCACTTCTCTTCACCATTGCCTAAGAAGTTTCCATCATTTTCCTTTTGTGTTGATTCTCACGTCTGGATCCCGTGTTTTCCTTCTTCTTTATTCTCTTCATCATGCCGTCACAAAAGCACAGCTTTCAGTAGCTTTTGGAGAAAGGGTGTGTGGGAGGTAAATTTTTAAAACCTGGCATATCTGAAAATATCTTTGCCTTTACAGCTTTATGTTTTCATTTTAATTTTGAATTAACATTCAGTAAAGTTGACTTTGTAGATAATTTTATAATTTTTTTTTTTTTGAGATGAGGTCTTGCTCTGTCACTGGAGTGCAGTAGAATGATCACAGCTCACTGCAGCCTTGACCTCCCAGGCTCAAGCGATCATCCCACCTCAGCCTCCCAAGTCACTGGGAGGCTGCCACCACACCTGGCTAATGAAAACATTTTTTTAAATTTTGGTAGAGACAGGGTCTCAGTATGTTGTCCAGGCTGGTCTCAAACTCCTGGACTCCAGCAATCCTCCTGCCCTCCAGCAATCCTCCTGCCTTGGCCTCCCAAAGTGCTAGGATTACAGGTGTAAGCTACCGTGACTGGTCACAGTTTTATGAATTTTAACACACGTTGATTTAGGTAAGCACCACAAGATACAGAAGAGTTTCATTACCTCCGAAAACTCCCTCATGCTACCCCTTTGTAATCACACTGTCCTTCCCATCCCTAAGTCTTGGCAACCACACATCTGTTCTCTATCACTATAGGCTTGTCTTTTTGAGAATGTCATATCAATGGAATCATACAGTATGTAACATTTTAGGACTAACTTCTTTCATTCAATAATGCCTTTGAGATTCATCTAAGTGGTTGCATGTATCAATAGTTCATTGCTTTTTCTCACTGAGGAATGTTACGTTTATCTATTCACCACTGAAGGACATGGGGTTGTTTCCAGTTGTTTATTGTTGTTGTTTTGGAAATTATAAATGGAGCCATTACAACTATTTATTTACAGGTTTTGGTGCGAATATAAGCTTTTAAGTTTTCTAGGGTAAATACCTAAGAATTGTTGTCATATTATAAAGTGTATTTAACTTTATAAGACTGCCAAACTGTTTTCCAGAGTGGCAATATCATTTTGTAATCCCACCAGCAATGTCAGTTCTAGTTGCTTCTCATCCTAGTAAGCACTTGGTATTGTCAGTATTTTAATATTTTTAAGTATGTGTGTGGGGGGTGTTTGTTTGTTTGTTTGTTTGTTTTTTGAGACATAGTCTCACTGTGTCACCCAGGCTGGAGTGCAGTGGCGCGATCTTGGCTCACTGCATTTCCACCCCCTGAGTTCAAGCAATTCTCCTGCCTCAGCCTCCCATGTAGCTGGAATTACAGGTACAGGTGTGTGCCATCACATTCAGCTAATTTTTGTGCTTGTAGTAGAGTCTTGTCATTATGAACTGGTCTTGAACTCCTGGCCTCAAGTGATCTGCCTGCCTTGGCCTCCCAAAGTGCTGGGATTATAGGTGTGAGCCACCGTGCCCGGCCAAACTTTTATTTATTTAGTTTAATTTTTACTTACTTATTTATTTATTTGAGACGGAGTATCACTCTGTCACCCAGGCGGGAGTGCAGTGGCGCGATCTCAGTTCACTGCAACCTCCACCTCCTGGGTTCAAGAGATTCCCCTGCCTCAGCCTCCCGAGTAGCTGGGATTACAGGTGTATGCCACCACACCTGGCTAATTGTTGTAATTTTAGTAGAGACGGGGTTTCACCATGGTGGCGCGGCTGGTCTTGAACTCCTGACTTCAAATAATCCACCCATCTCAGCCTCCCAAAATGTCGCAATTACAGGCATGAGCCACTATGCCTGGACTTTTAAACCTCTTTTTCTTTATAAATTACCCAGTCTTGGGTATTTCTTCACAGCAATATGAAAATGGACTAATACACCTTTTATTTCTTTTTATTACCTTAATTAACTGGCTGAGAATTCCAGTATGTTGTTGAATAGGAGTAATGAGAGTAACCATCCTTGCTTTTTTCAATCCTCACAGCATCTTACACATGAATGTTTATCCAGGGATCTTTAGATATTTGAGGAAACCATCTGAAAAACAGGTCAATGGGAGTCGTTATATTATTCCCTCACTCTTTTATTTTTCTCTTTTCCTCTTTCTTTCTTTCTTTCTCTCTCTCTTTCTTTCTTCTTTCTTTTCCTTTCTTTCCTTCCTTCCTTCCTTTCTCTTTCTTTATTTCTTTTCTTTCTTTCTTTCTTTCTTTCTTTCTTTCTTTCTTTCTTTCTTTCTTTCTCTTTCCTTCTTTCTCTCTTCTTTCTTTCTCTCTCTCTCTCTCTCTCTCTCTAGATAGGGTCTCACTCTGTTATGCAGGCTGAAGTGCAGTGGTGTGATCATAGATCACTGCAGCCTCAAACTCATGGGCTTAAGTGATCCTTCCACCCTAGCCTCCCCAGCAGCTGGGACTACAGGCATACACCACCAGGCCTGGCTGAAGGTATTTCTTAATTTTCCTTTAGCATCCAGTTTGTTCTTGATTAATCTGAAGCTGCTATGCTTCTTGTTATTTTGTGGGTGACCTATTCCTTATCTCTGGAGACTTTAAGGACCTCCTTTTTATTCTTAATGTTTTGAAATTTTATGAAAAAGTGCTTAGTGTGGATTAAATTTCTTCTGATGATGTTTGTTTGTTTTTCAATCTGAGAGACTTTTATTTCTTTGATAATTTTTTCACCTTTGTATTTGCCATTCTTTTGGGAATTCCTACTGAAATAATTTCTAAGCCTCTTATGTATTTTCTTCCGTTGTTTACCTAATTTTTTATTCTACATTCAGAGGAGATTTCCTCAACTTGATTTTCCAATCCCTCTGTTGAAGTTTTAATTTCTGTAAACATATCTGAATTCCCAAAAGCTCTTTTTTTGTTCTCTAGTTTTTAAATATAATTCCATTCTTAATTTATAGGTATTATATCTTCTTGCTTCTCTCTAAAGATACTAATTACATGAACTAAAGGGTTTTTTGTAAAGGTTTCTTACATTCTCTGTATCATTTTTGTTTTCTTCTCATTCATTTTTCTATTTATTTTGTTTTTGCTTTTTAATGTTGAAAGCCTTTCTTAAATGCCTGGTAATCTTTGGTTGCCTTTATCCATTTAGGAGGAAGGCACTAAAATTAGATTAGAACTTCTATATATAGGCAGAGCTCTTATGCTGATGGACTTCACTTTAGGGGAGCAGGTGGAAAATTGGCAATTCACTGGAGGACCCCAAAGTGCCAATATATTGAGGCCTATTTTTCTGGGGTTGCTGTTTCTCCAGAGGGGGAAAAGTATTGGTTTCCTGTCTTTAAGTTAGATGCTAGAGTTTTGCACTGGATTAAGAAAGAAGATGAAATTCAGTTTTCTTTTAGTCAGGGAAGTTCCCACCTATGTCCTTCTATCATTTACATTACCTACACTTGAGTCTGTGACCCTGATATTACAAAAACTTTTCTGTACAAGACAGACTTGCAACATTCTCAAGGGTCTCCTGCTTTTGGCGTATCACATTCATTCCTGTTGTCAGGTACTTTACCATAACATGGTGGACATTGCAAGTTGTCTACTCAGCAGTCATGCCTAATTCCTTCTTCCTTGACTGATTCCTGCTAAATTACCTGAAAAAGCTAAGTATTCATGTTCCCAGACCATTTAGCAGCTAGTAGTAGTCATGTGATAAATCCAGTAATTACCAGTAAGACATAGGGGCATCCACTGGGGAGTTTGGGGGAAAGATTTATTCTCCATGATTAAATGCAAGAGATGCAGGAAGACACTGCCCACACTCCTTTCCTCACTTCTAGTATTGAATGAAATTGCATGAGGACATATATGATGATTGAAGCCACGGAAACCATCTTGGACCATGAGAGAAAAAAAACAAGAGCATCACAGATTCACTGAACTGGTATTTTGATATCAAGTCACTGGGTCACAGCTGGCTCATTGGCTTTGATCCTCTGAATTTACCTAATTATTTTTTTTAATCTTCCTTCTTCTTTTTAGTTAAATATTCTGTCTTGTTTTCTATTTCTCCCCTTGTCTTCTCTCATCCTTTCAGATCTTTAAAGAGTCTGAAGCTTGGATGGAAACACAGGCAAAGTTATAGGCCCTTACCTGTTCTCATTAGGTCTTTTCTGAAACAAGATGAGATATGAATAAGCAAATGGGCTGCTCCCCCTATGTCCAATAGAGATGTCCAAATGAGATGTCTGTCATCTTTCTTCTTCTTTGCTGCCATAGAGGCCTTCATCTGACTAATACAATATGGGACCAAGTTTCATTCCCTCCCCACCAAAAATGCTCTTAAAAGTGACTTGGTGGCTGGGCGCGGTAGCTCACGCCTGTAATTCCAGCACTTTGGGAGGCCGAGGTAGGCAGATCACATTCATCAGAATGACATCAACTCATTCTGCTGAAAAGAGTTCTCATGGAGGAACTCACAGATTATTTGTAGAGTGATGGGATAAACACTGGAGAAGGGGTCAGAAAGCCTCGATTTCTGACCTTCACCTGCATAATGTCCTCCCCTGGTTCCTCATGTCTTATAAGATAAAATCTGTATTTATTAACCTAGTTCCTCAAAGCTCTGCATAATCTTCTCCCTGCCTGCTCTGTACCCTCAGCTCCCACTAGCTCCCCTGTGCTCCAGCCTTACGGAGGCTCTCCAGGTTCCTGGAATATAAAGTGTATGCTCAGAGGTACAAGGAGGAGCTGGTACCATTCCTTCTGAAACTATTCAAATCAATAGAAAAAGAGGGAATCCTCCCTAACTCATTTTATGAGGCCAGCATCATCCTGATACCAAAGCCTGGCAGAGACACAACCAAAAAAGAGAATTTTAGACCAATATCCCTGATGAACATCGATGCAAAAATCCTCAATAAAATACTGGCAAACTGAATCCAGCAGCACATCAAAAAGCTTATCCACCATGATCAAGTGGGCTTCATCCCTGGGATGCAAGGCTGGTTCAACATACACAAATCAATAATCATAATCCAGCATATAAACAGAACCAATGACAAAAACTAATGATTATCTCAATAGATGCAGAAAAGGCCTTTGAAAAAATTCAACAAACTTCATGCTAAAAACTCTCAATAAATTAGGTATTGATGGGATGTATCTCAAAATAATAAGAGCTATCTATGACAAACCCACAGCCAATATCATACTGAATGGGCAAAAACTGGAAGCATTCACTTTGAAAACTGGCACAAGACAGGGATGGCCTCTCTCACCACTCCTATTCAGCGTAGTGTTGGAAGTGCTGGCCAGGGCAATCAGGCAGGAGAAGGAAATAAAGGGTATTCAATTAGGAAAAGAGGAAGTCAAATTGTCCATATTTTCAGATGACATGATTGTATATCTAGAAAACCCCATCGTCTCAGCCCCGAATCTCCTTCAGCTGATAGGCAACTTCAGCAAAGTCTCAGGATACAAAATCAATGTGCAAAAATCACAAGCATTCTTATACACCAATAACAGACAAACAGAGAGCCAAATCATGAGTGAACTCCCATTCACAATTGCTTCAAAGAGAATAAAATACCTAGGAATCCAACTTACAAGGGACATGAAGGACCTCTTCAAGGAGAAGTACAAACCACTGCTCAATGAAATAAAAGAGGATACAAAGAAATGGAAGAACATTCCATGCTCATGGGTAGGAAGAATCAATATCGTGAAAATGGCCATACTGCCCAAGGTAATTTATACATTCAGTGCCATCCCCATCAAGCTACCAATGACTTTCTTCACAGAATTGGAAAAAACTACTTTAAAGTTCATATGGAACCAAAAAAGAGCCCGCATTGCCAAGTCAATCCTAAGCCAAAAGAACAAAGCTGGAGGCATCATGCTACCTGACTTCAAACTATACTACAAGGCTACAGTAACCAAAACAGCATGGTACTGGTACCAAAACAGAGATATAGACTAATGGAACAGAACAGAGCCCTCAGAAATAATGCCACATATCTACAACCATCTGACCTTTGACAAACCTGACAAAAAGAAGCAATGGGGAAAGGATTCCCTATTTAATAAATGGTGCTGGGAAAACTGGCTAGCCATATGTAGAAAGCTGAAACTGGATATCTTCCTTACACCTTATACAAAAATTAATTCAAGATGGATTAAAGACTTAAATGTTAGACCTAAAACCATAAAAACCCTAGAAGAAAACCTAGGCAATACTATTCAGGACATAGGCATGGGCAAGAACTTCATGTCTAAAACACCAAAAGCAATGGCAACAAAAGCCAAAATTGACAAATGGGATCTAACTAAACTAAAGAGCTTCTGCACAGCAAAAGAAACTACCATCAGAGTGAACAGGCAACCTACAGAATGGGAGAAAATTTTTGCAATCTACTCATCTGACAAACGGCTAATATCCAGAATCTACAATGAACTCAAACAAATTTACAAGAAAAAAACAACCCCATCAAAAAGTGGGCGAAGGATATGAACAGACACTTCTCAAAAGAAGACATTTATGCAGCCAAAAGACACATGAAAGAAATGCTCATCATCACTGGCCATCAGAGAAATGCAAATCAAAACCACAATGAGATACCATCTCACACCAGTTAGAATGGTGATCATTAAAAAGTCAGGAAACAACAGGTGCTGGAGAGGATGTGGAGAAATAGGAACACTTTTACACTGTTGGTGGGAGTGTAAACTAGTTCAACCATTGTGGAAGTCAGTGTGGCGATTCCTCAGGGATCTAGAAGTAGAAATATCATTTGACCCAGCCATCCCATTACTGGGTATATACCCAAAGGATTATAAAACATGCTTCTATAAAGACACACGCACACGTATGTTTATTTCGGCACTATTCACAATAGCAAAAACTTGGAACCAACCCAAATGTCCAACAATGATAGACTGGATTAAGAAAATGTGGCACATATACACCATGGAATACTATGCAGCCATAAAAAATGATGAGTTCATGTCCTTTGTAGGGACATGGATGAAGCTGGAAACCATCATTCTCAGCAAACTATCGCAATGACAAAAAACCAAACAGCGCATGTTCTCACTCATAGGTGGGAATTGAACAATGAGAACATATGGACACAGGAAGGGGAACATAACACACCGGGGCCTGTTGTGGGGTGGGGGGAGGGGGGAGGGATAACATTAGGAGATATACCTAATGTTAAATGACGAGTTAATGGATGCAGCACACCAACATGGCACATGTATACATATGTAACTAACCTGCACGTTGTGCACATGTTCCCTAAAACTTAAAGTATAATTAAAAATAAAATAAAATATAAAGTGTATGCTGGGCCATTTCATCTCTGAGCCTCTGTTCTTCCTGCTAGAAACAGACTTCTCCCTCCTTTGTCTGCCTAACACACTTGAACTTCTCCTTTCTTCAAATGACACTGTATCTAGGAAGGCTTCCCCTGTCTTCTGAGCATGGCTAATTGCTCAGCCCTTTAGCCTTTGAGCATTCTTCTAGGTGAGGCATTTCTATCTTTAGTGCGTTTATGTGTTTCTGGGTCTCTCTCTCCAACCAGACCGTGAGTTCTCTGAGAGTAGAATGGATGTCTTGTTTTTGAATCCCCAGCATTGAGCATAGAGGTATATCTGGTCATGCCTCTTGCTGCTCTCCTACTCTTCAAGAAATTAAATTTTAAAGTATTGATTTCATCTTTAACAAAAATTTGCATAATATCCACAATGGGCCAGGTATGATACACCAAAAACAATAAATAACATTGTAATCAACTTGTAAAATAGAGAAAGAAGACAACCCATCTTCATCCCACATCCCTTAACAAATTTGTTGTTGAGATCTGGGTATTTACTGCCAGTATATTTGAGCAGAACAACTTTTAAAGTGGTTCCTATGAGCCTCATTAGCTTCAGCAGCCATGGCTGTCTACTGTGTTGCCATTAAAAGTTTGCAGGCCCCAAGA
Organism: Gorilla gorilla gorilla; assembly: GCF_029281585.2. Classification (NCBI taxonomy): domain Eukaryota; kingdom Metazoa; phylum Chordata; class Mammalia; order Primates; family Hominidae; genus Gorilla; species Gorilla gorilla. Next base: position 33,921,522 of record NC_073228.2, on the reverse strand, counting down.
GAGGTGGATGAGCCAGCCTAGACCTCCCTTGGGACTTGACCTTCCACTGGGGCACAGCAGTGAGTCAGTTTCCAGTGGGGATTGTCAGCAAAGTAAATAACCTCTCATTTGAATATTTTCTATTTTCCAAACTCCAACATCAGCATTAGCACATTTGATCTCATCTATAATTCTTACTGTGTCCATTTTGTGGATGAAATGGAGAGACTTGGCAAGGGTTGATGGAAAGAGCATTATTATGATAGTCCTGTGTGTAAGACCCAACTATGCCATTAACCAATCTCATGACTGGGAACAAGTTATATCATGTCTCCAGGCACCAGTTTCTGCATATGTAAAAGTAGAGAGCTGGATTAGATGACCTCTTAAGGCTCCATAGAGTTTCAAACATCTAAGATTTTATGCCTGCTCAAGGTTACTTGGCTTGTTTGTGGCAGAACCATGGCAAGAATCGAGGTTTTATTCCATCACTCGGCAAATAATCTGTGAGTTCCTCCATGAGAACTCTTTTCAGCAGAATGAGCTGCTGCCATGACCTCTACCTCTTTCTCTCTGTTCATTGTTGGAATAGAAAGACTTTGCTAAAGAGGTAGAATAAGAAGGGAGCCGGGTGGGAGGAGAGGGTAGATGAAAACAAACAAACATGGTTGAAACATTTTGCACTTAAATCTGGGTCATAAGGAAGAATGATCCAGGGCATAAGTGATGATCTTGGGGAAAGTGACCAGGTCACTTTTTTTTTTTTTTTGAGACAGAGTCTTGCTCTGTTGCCCAGGCTGGAGTGCAGTGGTGTGATCTTGGCTCATTGCAACCTCCACCTCCCAGATTCAAGTGATTCTTCTGCCTTAGCCTCCTGAGCCTGAGTAGCTAGGATTATAGGCATGCGCCACCATGCCTGGCTAATTATTATATTTTTAGTAGAGACAGGGTTTCACCATGTTGGCTTGACTGGTCTCAAATCCTGACCTCAGGTGATCTGCCCGCCTCAGCCTCCAAAAGTGCTGCGATTACAGGCGTGAGCCACTGCACCCAGCCACCAAGTCACTTTTAAGAGCATTTTTGATGAGGAGGGAATAAAACTTGGTCTCGTATTGTATTAGTCCATTCTTGAATTGCTATACAACATACCAGAGGCTGGGAAATTTATAAAGAAAAGAGATTTAATTAGCTCACAGTTCTGCAGGCTGTACTGGAAGCATGGTAGTAGCATCTGCTCGGCTTCTGCTAAGGGCCTCAGAGAGCTTGCAATCATAGTGGAAGGTGAAGTGGGAGCCAGCATCTCACAAGGCAAGAGCAGGAGCAAGAGAGAGAGAGAGGAGGGGAGGTCCCAGATTTTTAAACAACCAGATCTCCTGTCAACTGAGTGAGAACTCACTTATTACCAAGGGGATGGTGCCAAACTGCTCATGAGGGATTCGCCCACTTGTTCCAATCACCTTCTGCCATGATCCAATCGTCTCCAACATTGGGAATCACATTTCAACATGAGATTTGGAGGGGACACATATCCAAACCATATCACATATTCACCTTGACAGAAGGCAGCTTTTTAAAAAGTGAGATAAGGCTGGGCATAATAGCTCATGCCTATAATCCCAGCATTTTGGGAGACTGAGGCAGGAAGACTGCTCGAGCCCAGGAGTTAGAGACCAGCCTTGGTAACATAGTGAGACCTGTCCTTACCCACACACACACACACACACACACACACACGAATAAATAAAAATGAAGCAGGAAGAAGATTGCTTGAGCCAAGGAGGTTGAGGCTGCAATAAGCCATGATCATGCCACTGCATTCCTGCCTGGGCAACAAGAGTGATACTGTCTAAAAAAAAAGAGTGAGATAAAAGTAAGTCTGATTCCATAAGCAGAGACATCTCTGGAAGAGAATGTATGGGAAGGAGACAGGAGAGGCACCTAACCGAAGGCAGATACAAGAGCTTTAAGAACCTGTTAAATAGCCTCAAGGTTAAAGTTGGAATCAGCTGAGCCTTTGAATAAGGAAAAGTAATCTGGAACAATTACCCAGGGAAGCTGAGAGACCACAGAGCTCTTGAGATCCTGTTAACTCCCACTTACGCCAGCAAGAAGAGGGTGACAAAGTAGGAGAGGGAAGGGAACACACACACACACGTGCACGCAAGCACATACTCACAGAGGGGAGACCTGGAGAGATGAGGAGATGTTGAGTTCATATCACCAGGAGGCCCAGAAGCATCATCTCCCAGGTGAGAGGCAGTGGCATGATCATAGCTTACTACAGCCTCAAATTCCTGGACTCAAGCAATCTTCCCACCTCAGCCGCCTGAATAGCTGAGGCTACAGGTGCTCACCACCACACTGGTTAATTTTTTAATTTTTTGAGGAGATGGGGTCTTAACATGTTGCTCAGGCTGGTCTCAAAGTTCTGGGCTTAAGCTACCCTTCTGCCTCTGCCTTCCAACGTGATGAGATTACAGGTGTAAGCCACTGCTCCTGGCCCAGTTCTGCTGATCTGTCTTCGAGTTCACTGACTCTTCCTCTGTCATCCCCATTTTGCTATTAAACCTCTTCAGTAAATTTTTAATTTCCATTATTGTATTTTTCAGTTCTAAAATCTCTACCTGGTTTATTTTTGCAGCTTTCATTTCTTTGCTGAGAGCTGCTATCTTTCAATGTTTCAAGGGTGTTTAGTTCTGCCTCATCCAGCATGGTTGTAATAGCTACTACTAACCCTTTGGTAATTTTAAAATCAGCATTATGTCAGGTTTTTTTGATTGTCTTTTCTCTTACAATTTGTTGGAGTTTTCCTGTTTTTCTTTTTTAATGTTGCATAATTTTGGATTGTGTCTTGGAATATTATATTGTGAGACTTTGAATCCTGTCAATGTCCTCTGGAGTGCTGATTTTGTTTGTTTGTTTTAGCTGTCAGTTAACCCTGTTAAATCCTGACCTGCCTTGAGTGAGGTGTGTGGTTCCAACGTCCACACTTTCTGAAGCCTTTGCAGTGCCGCTCGGGTCTGCATCATGCGTGTGCCACCTAGGGGCCAGTCTGGGACCCAGGTGGTGGTTTACACCATAATTCAGTTCCCAAAGCCTTCGTGATGTTGCTTCAAGTCATTTCTACCCATGCACGGATTTAAGGACCCCTTTCTACGGCTGCCTCCTTTCTATGCTTTACTCCATACAGTCTGGCTCCTAGGGGCCGCTTTTTCTGGTGCTCTGGCTACAAAGCTGGGGTTTTAGCTTCCCTTTACTGTCACAAACTTTTCATGACTGGGTCTGTCTCAGGGCAAATTGGTGAAAGTAAAGAGAGAGAAAATATATTATGGACTTCCCCCACCCCCCACAGGGTCTCAGCCAGTAGCTATGGAAGGAAAAACAAAAATCAGAGAACTCACCACCATACTGGTTACATTAAAGTGTTGACTTCCTTCCTCAAACTGCTGTTACTTTCCAGAGTTCTTTAGTTTTTATTTATAATAGGTGGGAGAAATTGGGTGGAATCTTAGAACCCCTAGGTTACAGCATTGATTTGTTTGGTGGTTATACCTTTCTGGTGTGATCTCATTGTCCTTGTGTTCTTAGTCCATTTGGGCTGCTGTAACAAAACACCTTAGACTGGGTAATTTCAAACGACATGAATTTATTGGCCATGGTTCTGGAGGCTGGGAAACAGAGACTCTCTGAAAGAAAATGAAAGGTAGGAGACATGGTGAAAGGGTAAGACAGCTCTCTGGGGCCTCTTTTATAAGGGCATCGCTATGGTTTGAATGCGTCCCCTCCAAAATTCAGGTGTTGCCAATGTGACAGTATAAAAAGACAGGACCTTTAAGAGGTGGTTAGGCCATGACAGCGCCTCCTTCGTGAATGGGCTCAGGTGTCCTTATAAAGGGGCTTGATAGGGGAAATTGATTTCTTTCTTACCTTCTGCCTTCCACCATGAGAGGACACAGTAAGAAGGCTCCCACCAGATGCTGGTGCCTTGATCTGGGACTTCTCAGCCTCCAGAACTGTGAGAATTAAATTTCTGTGTTTTTAAAAATAAACTACCCTATCTCAGGTATTCTGTTATAGCAGCATAAAATGAATTAAGAGAGGTATTAATTTCACTCATGGAGATGGAGCGCTGATGACCTAATCACATTCCAAAAGCCCCACCTTCTAACACCATCAACTTTGTGATTAGGTTTCGACATATGAATTTAGGGGGAACACAAACATTCAGACTACAGTATCTTCAGAAATTATTCTGCTCTTTAGTCTTTTAGTCCTTGTAACAACTTTGTACAAAATTTTCCCTCCATATTTTTTTGTGGCTCATTTTCATGTGAAAGTAGTTTTACTGAACTTTTAGAAGGGGACATGATTCACACATTTCCCTCTTCAGTTGTTTTTATGTAGTATTCAAAAATATGGCTGGGTGCTGTCCCATGTGCCCATAGTCCTAGCTACTGGGAAGGCTTAGACAGGAGGATTGCTTGAACCCAGGAGTTTGAGACTAGCCTGGGCAACATACAGCAAGACCCCATCTCAAACAAAACAAAAAAGTATGGTGACTTGCTTTCTGATATTTTTCTAGCTCTATCTGCCTCACCATTTTCTATGTATACCTTCTATTTGTACCTTCTTTGTCTTGATAGTCCGTCTCCGAATCAATTTTAATCCTCCCTCTTCAGTGCGGAGTTTGTGCTGAAAGGAGGCTCTGGCTTATCAGTTTCGAGAATTTCTGTGACTTAGACTCCTCCAGTCCTTCAGTTTCAACACCTGGCTACTCATCCTCCACTGAATTTGGAAGAACCAGTCCCTGTTTCAGCTACCATTTTTGAATTGGCTTGCCATGCATTTCAGAGGATACCTGTTGGCTATTTTTTATTTTCTTCTTTTTGGATGCGTCAGGCACCCTGTTGCTTCCCTCTGCTTCTTCCACAGATGTTGGTACCACCGAGTAAGATTTTGTGCATGGATCTTCTCCACTTTCTTGTTGGGGCCCATGGGGTTACCTTGTTACTTAGTTTTATTGTAAATGCTGCCCATATATTTTAATTTTGCTATTTACTCCTCTGCTGGTTTTTTCTATTTTAATTCTTTAGTTCTAGAGATTGTGGAATTGAAGTTGAGAAAGCTTAAGTGGTTTTCTAAAGGTTATACAGTTTTTTGTTTTTGTTTTTGTTTTTGGTTTTGGTTTTTTTTTGAGACAGACTCCTGCCCTGTCTCCCAGGCTGGAGTGCAGTGGCGTGATCTTGGCTCACTGCAACCTCCACCTCCTGGGTTCAAGCAATTCTCGTGCCTCAGCCTCCCAAGTAGCTGGGACTACAGGTGCCTGCCACCATGCCCGACTAGTTTTCTGTATTTTTAGGAGAAACGGGATTTCGCCATAGTGCCCAGGCTGGTCTCGAACTCCTGAGCTCAGGCAATCTGCCTGCCTCAGCCTCCCAAAGTGCTAGGATTACAAACGTGAACAACCGCACCCAGCCAGTCATACTGTTTATTTGTAGTAGAGCTGATACTTGCACACATACCTTCTGAATCCTGGTCCAGTGTTTGTTGTTGTTGTTATTGTTGTTGCTGTTGTTAATTGAAATTTTTATTGAAATAATTATAGATTGACCTGCTGTTGTAAGACATAATAGAGACTTCTTGTATACTTTGCCTAATTTTCTCAAATGGTAACTATCTTAGTTCATTTTCCGTTGCTTATGACAGAATACCCAAAACTGGATAATTCATAAAGAAAAGGATTTTCTTACAGATAGGAAAACTTGAGAAGTCTAAGGTTGAGAGGCCATATCTGGTGAGAGCCTTCTTGCTGTTGGGGACTCTGAGGAGTCCTGAGGTGGCACAGGGTATCACATGGTAAGGGGACTGAGTATGCTAACCTGCTAGGTCAGGTCTCTCTTCTTCTTTTTTTAAAGCCACCAGTTCTCTTCCCATGATAACCCATTAATCCATTCGCCTATTAATCCTTGAATGGATTAATCCATTCATGGGGGCATAATTCTCATGATCCAATCACCTTTTAAAGGCCCAACCTTTTAATACTGCCACATTGGGGATTAAGTTTCTAACACATGAAATTAGGGGAACATGTTAAAACCATAGCCGTGATATTTTATTAAATTGTAGTGTAAGATTACACCCAGAATATTGCTGCTTTGCTATTTTAACATGGGAATTCTGGGATAATAAGAGACTATACTGATGCCACCACTATTATGTCCCTAAAATAATCCCAGGGAAATTTGATGCAGAAGGATAAACAATAAAATGAATCCCAGTAAAGGCTGAGAACTCCAAAGATAACGACAGGCTTTTAGGACATGCAGAAGAATCAAACCACCTTTAAGGACAAAAACAAGACTGGATTTAGGCCTCCAACAATAACATTTAATTTTTTGATTTTTTTTTTTTTTTTTTTTTTTTTTGCGAAAAGGTCTTGCTCTGTCACCCATGCTGGAGTGCAGTCATGCAATCATAGTTCACTGCAGCCTTGAACTCTTGGGCTCAAGTGACCCTCCCTCTTCAGCCTCCTGAGTAGCTGGAACTAAAGAAGCACTCCAGCACAACTGGCTAAGATTTTTTATTTTGTAGAGATGGCAGTGGGGGGCGGGGGGGTGTCTCACTATGTTGCCCAGGCTGGTCTTGAACTCCTGGCCTCAAGCGATCCTTCCCACCTCTGCCTCCCAAAGTGTAGGGATTACATGACTGGGCCACTATGCCTGGCCAACCATTAATATTATAAGACAATGAGACAATGTCTATATTGTCCTCAGAAAAACAGGGTGTTATACTATGCTTACATCCAGGCAAACTACCATTCAAAAATAAAGGAAACAGGTATTTTAAAATATGCAAGGACGTAGAGAATATATTCCCAGTCAACTCCTTTGAAGAAAATACAGGGAACAAACTTCAGTCTATCAAAAGATAAGTAAGAGACTATGCCAAAAGTATTGATGCTGAGCATTAAACCTATTTAAAGTAGATTTAAAGTCAAACACGTGAAGAAATTTTGGTTTCCAAATATAATGTAAATGTTACAAACCAGAAAGAGGTAGAATTAGTAAAAGTTGGAAGGTAGAAAAGAAAATGAGAAGTAATCTAAGCATACTAATTTCTTCCTTTTGCATTGTTTAAAGCTAATGAATCAAGTAATGGAGGTATGAGTTTAACTTACATTTTATAAATAATTAATAGTACCACTAGACCAACTAACAAAAGTTGTACAAACAACTAAAGTTAGGGAATAAAACAGAGGAGAGGGAAGGGAGCTGAGAAAGGGAACATTCTAATTTTTTAATATTTTAATATGGATAGTCAGTAGATACTGTCTCAGTTGATAATACATATATATGCTTATAAGTAGATAAGAAAACATAAAAAGAAAGATTTTTTGTAAAAAATAAAATGCAAAAGAATCGTTAAAACTAGAGAATTTTCATTAAATAAGATGATAGAAGTAAAACCAGTTATAAGAGAAAAATAGACAAATCTACAATCATGGTAGGAAATTAAAAGAGGTCTCTCTCAGCTACTGATAGGATGAGAGAAATAAACAAACAAGAAGGATATGAAAGATTTGAGCAATACAATTAACAAATTTGACCTAATTAGCATTTATAGAACACTGCATCCAGACATCAAAATCATTTTCAAATGCACAAGATACATTTACCAAAATAGACGGGCCAGAAATCAAATTTCAACAAATTCAAAAACTGAAATCATACCAAGTGTGTCCTTTGACCACAGTGGAATTAATTAGAAATCTATAACATAAAGATAGCTGGTGGGATGACAACATGGAAGATAACTGAAGCAACTATTTTAGAACTCTGAAGTCTAGTCAAACACTTGCAGAATTCTGGAAAGTGCTTTATTAAAAAAAAGAGTTAGATAAATTTTAGTAAATTTTTTGGTTTTTAATGAATGGCTACCCTCACCATCCCTACCCTGATGGCAGGCAGCTATGGGGATGGCAGCCTGCACTGTTGGTGTGACTTGCTTTTGTCAGGGTGGGTAATAAAAACATTGCTCTCCAGAACTTGGGGTTGTACATTTTGATTGCTGTTTTTTATCACTGAGGGGACAGAACAAAGGCTGGCCATTGTTTTAATCCCCATGGGCTGAAGTCGCTTCTCTAGTGACACTGGTTGGAGGGGATGGAAAAAGACAGACACTGGGTTTTTTTTTTCTCCTTTTCTTATCTTATTGGATCCAGGCATTTAAGGAAATCTCCGTAAGGTCACTGGTTGACTATGGAAATAATGGGACAGAGACTTCAGTGACCAATAAAGAGGCAAAAATAATAAAAATGAACCAGCCAGGCACAGCACAAGACAAGGAATATGGTCTTTGCAAGATAGTTTGGAAAAATTACCAAAGAAATGGATGACTGTGGCATTCATCAAGTAACAATAGCAATCTCTGCAAATGGATTTCCAGCATTACCACATACAATATTCAAAATGTCCAGTTGTCAACAAAAATTTACAAAGCATACAAGAAAATAGGAAAATATGGCTCATTTAGAGGGGAAAAACAGAAATCGACAGAAATCATCCTTGAGGTAGCCCAGACATTGAGTTTTCTAGACAAAGACTTCAAATCAATTGTCTTAAACATGCTCAAATAAGCAGAAGGAAACCATGGAAAAGAACTACGTAAAATCAGAGGAACAATATATGAACAAGTAGGTAATACCAATAAAGAGGCAGAAATAATCAAAATGAGCCAGCCAGGCACAGTGGCTCATGCTTGTAATCCCAGCACTTTGGAAGGTTGAGGCGGGAGGATTGCTTGAGGCCAGGATTTGAGACCAGCCTGGGCAACATAGCAAGACCCCCTCTTTACAAAAATTTAAAATTTAGCCAGGCATGATGGCACACACCTATAGTTCTTGCTATTCAGGAAAGAGACGAAAAGATCACTTGAACCCAGGAGTTTGAGGTTATAGGTTAGAGTGAGCTATGATTGCACCACTGTACTCCTGCTTGGGTAACAGAGTGAGACCCTGTCTCACAAAAAAAGGAACAAAATAGAAAATCTGGAGCTGAAAAACATAATAGCTGAAATTAAATATGTATTACAGAGGTTCAATAGGAGATTTGATCAGGCAGAAGAAAGAATTAGTGAACTCGAAGATAGGACAAACGATATTACCCAGTCTGAGAAGGAGAAAAAATGAAGAAAAATGAACAAAGCCCAGAGACCTATGGAGAGTCACCAGGCACACTAACATACACATTCTGAGAGTCCCAGAAGAAGAAGAGAAAAAAGGGGCAAAAAAATTTTTTGAAGAAATAGTGGCCAAAAACTTCCCAAATTTGATAAAAGACATGAATCTACACATCCAAGATTAATGAATTCCAAATAGCATAAACTCAGAGATCCACTCTAGGATCACTATAATCAAATTCTCAAAAGACAAAGGGAGAATCTTGAAAGGAGCCAGAGAGAAGTGACTCATCACATTCAAGGGATTCTCAATAGAATTAACATCCAGTTTCTCATGAGAAATCATGGAGGCCAAAATGCAGTGGGATGATATATTTAAAGTGCTGAAAGAAAAAAAAAACTGTCAACCAAGAATTCTATCTTTCAAAAATGAAAAAGTAATAAACATATTCTGAGACAGACAAAAGCAAGAGAAGTTAATTGCTAATAGACCTGCCCTAGGAGAAGTGCTAAAGGGAGCCTTACAGGCTGAAACAAAAGGATAATAGATGGTAATTCAAAGCCACACAAAGTGATCACGCCAGTGATCTTTATATCTTTGTGTGTCTTTGAGTTATGTAAATATAAGTCTTTTATTTATACAGGTAAATATAAATGCTAGTAGTATTGTATTTTGGTATATAAGTCCTCTTTTTGTTTCCTATGTGGTTTAAAAGGCAAATGCATAAAATAAAAAGGAATTTATGAGAGTAACAACATAAAGGTGGAGGGAAGGAATGAAATATAGGCAGTGTTAATGTATGTTATTGAAGCTAAGTTGTTATCATACTAGATTCAGATTAGCTTCAAAGTAGATTGTCATAAATTTAAGGTGTTAACTGTAGTCCCCATGGTAACCACTAAGAAAATAACTTAAACAAATATAGAGAAGGAAAAAAGAGAAAATCAAAATAGTATACTTGAATAAAGAAAGCCAAAACACCTGAATGGAAGTTTTGCCTTAAATAAAGGCAATATTGGCAGAATTGAGGAGGAAAAATGTAATACATATAGGAAGCAAATAGCATAGCACAATGGCAGAAGCAAGTCCTTTATTATCAGTAATCACTTGGAATACAAATGGATTAAGCTTGTCAAAAGACAGAGATTGAAAGACTGTATTAAAAAACAACACAATCCAATTATATGCTGCTTACAAGAGACTTATTTTGGCTCCAAAGACAAAAATAGGTTTAAAATAAAAGGATGGAAAGAGATATTCTGTGCAAACAGTAGCCAAAAGAAAACTGGAGTGGGATCAATAAGAAAATACGGGACTTGAAAAATATTATAAACTGACTAGACTTAAAAGAGATTTACAGAACACCCAAAGACAACAGAATGTACATCATTCTCAAGTGCACATGAAACAATCTTCAGGATTGACTATACGTTAGGCCATAAAAAATTTTCAATAAATATTCAAAGATTTAAATTATACAAAGTATCTTCTCTGACTACAATGGAATGAAGGAATCTACAACAAAGGAAAAACTTGAAATTTTGCAAATATGTGGAGGTTAAACAACATACTCTCCAACAACAAATGGGCCAAAGAATAAATCAGCAGTGAAATCAGAAAATACTTTGAAGTGAATGCAAACAAAAACACAACATACACAGGGTGCAGTGAAAGCAATACTTAGAATTTTATAGCTGTAAAATCCTACATAAAAAAGGAAAAACATCTCAAATCAATTATCTAACTTTACACTTTAAGGAACTAAAAAAAGAAGAGCAAACTAAAACCAAAGCCAACAGAAGGAAAGAAACAATACAGATTAGAGCAGAGATAAATGAAGTAGAGAATAGAAAAACAATAGATACAATCAATGTAACCAAAGTTAGTTCTTGAAAAGATAAACAAAATTTATAAATGTTTAGCTAAACTAAGAAAAAAAGAGAAGAGGCAAATAAATAAAATCAGAAACATTACTACCAACCTTACAAAAATTAATAGGATTATAAGAGAGTACTGTGAGCACTATATGCCAACAAATTGGCTAATTTAGATTAAATGGAAAAATTCCTGGAAACACAAATTATCAAAACTGATTTCAAAAGAAATAGAAAGTCTCAACAGACCTATAACAAGTAAATGTTGAATCAGTGTTTAAAAAACCTCCCAACCAAGAAAAGTCCAGTACCAGATGGCTTTAGTGGTAAATTCTGCCAAACATTTAAAGGAGTATTAACACCAATACTATGCAAGTTCTTGTAAAAAAAAAAAAAAAAACAGAAGCAAAGGGAACACTTTTTAACACATTCTATGAGGCCAGCATTATCTTGATACCAAAGCCAGACAAAGATACAAGAAAAGAACTACAGACCATATTCTTTATAAATACGAATGCGAAAATCATGAGATGTCACTTCACTCTCACTAATCTAAGTAAATGGTTATTCCTCAAAAGATTAGGCACAGTTGCTATAAAATCCAGCAATTCCACATCTAGCTATATACCAAAGAAAAATGAAAGAATACATCCACACAAAATCCTATACATGAATATTCTTAGCAGCTTTATTCATAATAGCTAAAAAGTGGAAAGAACTCAAATGTCTGAGAGCTGACTGACTGATTTACAAAAGTGGTATATCCATACGATGTAATATTATCCAGTCATAAAAAGGAATGACTGGTACATGACTAGTACTGGTACATGCTACAGTACAGATGAAACTTAAAAACATAAGTGAAAGAAGCAGGACACAAAAGCCATATATCATCATACATGTGTTATATGATTCAATTTTTAGGAAATGTCCAGAACAGGCAAATCCAGAGACAAAAAGTAGATTAGTGGTTTCCAGAGACTGAGGACAGAACAGAATGGGCAGTGACTGCTAAAGGATATGAGATTTCTTTTCAGAACGAAGAAAATGTTCTGGAATTAGGTAGTGGTGATGGTTACACAAGTTTGTGAATATACTAAAAACCACTGAATGGTTAAAATCATTTAATAATTGTGAAGCTTATGGTAGTTGAATTATATCTTGACGATGAACTTAGCCAATTTACATTGAGAGTTCACTTTGGCTGAGAGAAGAGCAGATCAGAGATTGGGATAAGAGATGGTACCTTAATGACTGTACATATGAAAAAGGCTTTGGAGTTTATAGAGGGGGTGACCTGGACTGTGTCCTAGGACATAACTCACTTTTCCAACTACAGTGGTGATAGGAGACGGTGGAGGCCTTGCACTGCCCACGGTGCTGAGGGATTTGGTTCTTGTAAACCTCCCTGGGAATTCACGTCTCTTTAGGGTTCTTATCCTTCTTCATCTTGGTCCTTTGATCAGTACCTCTGAAATGTTGGCCCCAAGACAGTCTCCCAATAATTATGTGTATCTGATGCAACATCTCACATACTTTTTAATAACTCCCATTGCTCATTTGCCCTTAGCAGCCTGAGCCAGGCTTTATCTTATGAATTAAGCCTAAGTTTTACTCCCCAAGGAATTTCCCTTTCCTTAAGGCCAATCCCATATGTGTTCCTGGTCTGAGAGAGGCCAGGAGAAGAATGGAGCTACAGGAGAAGAGTGACCTGGGAGATGGGAGGCTCTAAGTCCTCTTGGCCACTGTGGGCTGGAGGAAGGTGATGGCTTTATTGTCCTTCCCGTGGACAAGTCAGCACGACAAAGCCTATCGTGAGACATGCATGGGGTGGAGGGAAGGCATGGGGGAAGTCATCAGGCATTAATGCAAGGGGAATGGGATTTGGGAAACATTGATTTTATCTAACATTAAGACTTTTGTCTGTATTGGCTTATGTGCTGGGTGGAATTTAGAACAGAGGGTGGGAGGGAGAGCGGAATATAGACATACACTGTTATCTCCCCCACCTCCCACATACATACTACAGCTTCTTCCCACACCTAGGAGAAAACACAAACAGGTCTTGCTCTGACACTTTCCACCCTCTACTGTTCCTTTTTAAGTTTCATCTTCCTCCATCTTCCCCCTTCTCCTGCCTGCTTCTCTCACTCACTCCAGATTTTCTTCCCTTCTCTATTGCTGTCCCTCCATCTTATCCTCTCTTTTCTTAAATCTTGTGTTTAACAATACCTGTTAATGCTCCCTGGATGACAACAGACTAGATTCTCCCCCATTTTGGGAACCCACTTATTCCTTCTCCCCTTGTCTCTCCTAGTCCTGTGTGGGCTGATTTTCTAAGAGCAAAGACAGATGGGAGAGAAGATTGAGTAACAACAGAAGAGGTCTAGAATCCTCCCCTTTCCCCATACAGATCCATGTCCCTCCCTATGTCTATTTTCTTTCTTGTCTAGAATCCCTCTAAATCTATTTTCTATGCATGTAGGGGGAGGAAGCATTTGCAAAGATTCTGATGGGTTTGTGGAAAGAATCGGGCCATGCTAAGATGATGCTTCTAGGATTGTAAATCTGGTGATGCTGGGAATTCGGATTCTTGGATTCTCTTTGAGGTCCTATAAACTGCATTCTATCCAGTGGCTACTCTCTCTTTCTTCCCAGCTCTCACGGCAGTCTGGCCCATCCCAGCACCCTGTCCTCCATTAAGCAATCACACATTCTTTTGGGAACCAACTATGAGACAGGGTCTGTGTGTACCACATACTGTGTAATACTTAACATATTGGATTTGCACTGAAATTACAACACATGTGAGGAACAGAGCCATCCTCATGAAAAAATACCAAGGCATAACAACATTATGGAAGAGCTAATTACTCTTGAACCTTGAAGGAAGGGTAGAATTCAGACAGGTGAACAGGACAGAAAAGCAATTCAGATGCGGCACTGACTGGATGAAGGCACTGAGACCTGAGGGACTGAGGAAGAGATAAGTTTGGCTGAAGCTGAATCTTCTTAGAGGAGAGCAGGTAAGAGGAGAATAGTCATTAGGAGTGCAAATTCTGGGTCAATCAGACCTGGCTCAGAATCCCAGCTCTGCTTCTTCTTCTCTATGTGATCTGGGAGAAATTAGTTAACCTATTCAAGCCACAGTTTACTTATCTGTAAAGTGGAGATAATTTATAGTACTTACTATACTTATAAACATGGGAATAATATATGAGAATTAAAAAAGATAATGCCAGCAAAATATTTAGTATAGTGTCTATCACATAGTAAGCATTCAAAAAATGTTTACTACGATGACAATTACTGCTATTACAACAATAAATGCTTACTACCACAGTTATTACCATTACTACAATTACAATAAATGCTTACTACTACTACTATTAAGTGGCAGATGGACCTGGAAAGAAAGGTAGGAGCCTGTTTGTGTGGAAGCCCCTGAAATCCTAACTAAGTACAAATTCCTTCCTGTAGACAATAAAGAGCCATGGAAAATTTTTGAAAACCTTTTGAAATACAGGGGGAAGATGTTGTTGAAGAAGTTTATGTATGTACTATGTTGCACAGTGTGGATTAAAATGGAGCAAAACCTGGAGGCAAGAACCCACTTGGAGGCCCACAGCAATAAGCCAGATAGGAAAAATAATTTGGCAGTAATTTCAAAGGAAGAACGAATATGCCTTGGTGATAATACATGTGGAGTGCAAGGGAGAAGTCTAGCTGGGTGAGGGGATAACAGACAGAAATAGGAGAGCCAGAGAGGTATTTGGGTTTAGAGTAAAGAAGTAGCAAGAATGATTTCATAATAATGACAGGCAGCTCACAGTGCCAGATGGAGCTGAAAGAACCCACGGTTACTGACTGGATTTAGCCATTACAGTGACACTCAAACTGAAGAACTGGTTATGAGGAGGGGAGGAATCCAATGGTTCTGCAACAGTCCTGGGAATCACGGTCTCCTTCTCTCCTCTCTTTTACAGAAGAGCTTTCCCTTTTCCCACACTGCGTCTCCTCCTCTTTTTCTCTCTCTCCCTTTTCCTCAGTGTTCTGAGGTTTCTCCTTCCCCGAACCCTTCCCCTTGCACACCTGGGGTTGTCTTTCGCCCTGACAGTGCTCATGCTAAGAAGTTTTTCAGCTCTTACCTTTTCTCTTTCTTGGTCTCATTATAATACTTCTTTTGCTTTTTTTGATTAAAATTTTATGACAATTTATAAATTACAAGAAATAAAAAAAATTTTGTAAAGAAGAAAAAATATATGTTCCATCAATCCCATCAACCAGAGATAACCACTATTCACACTGGTAACATTTTGATTTTTCATGTCCATTTTTTCCCTTTATATTTATACTATATTTTATCAAAATATTTTGTAATTCTCTCTTTAAAACAACAATACTTTGAGTCTTAAAACCCCTCATGGATAATTTTAGAGATAATCCTGTCTATATTTGTCTGTAAAGGTTGATGGAGATCTTTTTTTTTCTTCAACTTTTATTTTAAGTTCAGGGGTACATGTGCAGGATGTGCAGGTTTGTTACATAGGTAAACATGTGCCATGGTGGTTTGCTGCACAGGTCATCCCATCACCTAAGTATTAAGCCTAGCATCCATTAGCTATTCCTCCTGATGCTCTCCCTCCCCTCGCCTCCCCCCTGACAGGCCCCACTGTGTGTTTTTTCCCCTCACGTGTCCGTGTGTTCTCATCGTTCAGCTCCCACTTGTAAGTGACAACACCCTGTGTTTGGTTTTCTGTTCCTGCGTTAGTTTGCTGAGGATAATGGCTTCCAGCTCCAACCAGGTCCCCGCAAAGGACATGATCAATAGAGCTATCTTTTCACATGTATCCATTCAATTCCCTTATAAGAGCATCAGTGCAATCACTGCTGCCCCTCCCATGGTAAAATCAAATCCCATAGAGTTAAACATCCTTTTAGGATATATTTATTCTTAACTAGTATTTCTTCACATGGAGGAACCATATTTTATTTAACCAATATCTTATAGTCATGCATTTATGTTGTTTCTAGTTTATCAATATTATAATAATGTGATGAATATCCTTAAACATACATTTTTAAAAATTAGTTTTCATTGTTTCTTTAAAACAAATCCCTAAGACAGAAATTACTGGGTCAGGGAGTATAAATAATTTATGGATTTGGCACATATTTTCAAATTGTCTTCTAGAAAGATTGTACCACCAGTGATTTATCTATTGCTCTAAATTCTCAATAATGCTGAGTATTACAAGTTTTTAAAAGATCAATGTTAACATAATTTTTAAAAATTTTTCCTTATTATATTTTATCTTTAACTTTTTGGATAATTAGTGAATTCTAGATACATTTGAATTATTATTATATTATTACAGGTGCTCGCCACCACGCCTAGCTAATTTTTGTATTTTCAGTAGAGATGGGGTTTCACCACGTTGGCCAGGCTGCTCTCGAACTCCTGACCTCAGGTGATCTGGCCGCCTCGGCCTCTCAAAGTGCCGGGATTAACGCATGAGCCACTGCACACAGCCATGTTATTTTATTTTAAAATCCCTTCCTTCCATCATGATTTATACATAGTTCATTCAAAGTAAAAATACCCAAATAATACAAAGACATCAGGATCAAAACTAGAGTATCTCTGAGGCTTTTCATCTTATGTTTTATCATGGAAATTTGTATATATTTACAAAGTAGAGAGAATCACCATTTTCAGAATTACCACTATTACCAACAGTTTGCCAGTCTTGCTTCACATACTCCTCCCAACTTTAATAAAGTATTTTAAGGCAAGACCAAGACATCTTTTCTTTACATCCATAAAAACTTCAGTGTTCATCTCTGACTGATAAAAGCATATAAAAATGTATGGGGGTGGTAGGCTGGGTGCAGTGGCTCACACCTATAATCCCAGCACTTTGGGAGGCAGAAGCAGGTGGATTGCTTGAGCTCAGGAGTTTGAAACCAGCCGGGGCAACATGACAGACCCTGTCTCTACTAAAAATTCAAAAAAATAGCCAGGCATGGTGAAGTGTGCTTGTGGTCCCAGCTACTTAGGGGGCTGAGGTGGGAGGATTGCTTGAGACTGGCTCCTGGAGGTTGTAGTGAACTGAGATTGCACCACTGCAGGCCAGCCTTGGGGACAGATCGAGACCCTGTCTGAAAAAAAGAAAAAGTATGGTGGTTGTAATCTTAATAGGGATAAAGATCTTAAGATAAAATAATGAAGTATGCTGTTAACATTTCAGGAATCAGTAATCAGGTGTGAGAGTTGGAGTTGGGGATGAAGGATTAAGGTCAGGGGCTTTCCCAGAGAGGCCAAACCATGCCATTTAAATGGCTGCCCACCCAGTCTAACCTTGACACCATGTGGTGGAGAAAGGACACAAAATCAGAGACCAAAATGTGTTACCCTCTGTTGTGGTTGCTGCAACAATGCTCCAGGAGGGGTGTGTACTACCCTTGCCTATCTCAGCTTCCTGCCCTGGTGCACTGGGATAAGCCCATTCTAACCCTGTTTTACCACATCATTTCCTGCTGAAGAGCTTGCCGGGGTTCTCAGTTGCCTATGGGGACATTTTTCAAACAGTCCTAGGCTGGGAGTTGGTGAAGCCACAGAACAAACACAGCACATCTTCCTGGAATATCATTTTTGCACAAATATCTGAGGATAAATGTGAATTTTATGTGAAGAATAATATGACAATATTTTGAGTATTGAAATCCCTCATAAGTTTTGAGATAATCCTGTTACATTTGTCCATAGAGGTTTATAGAGATCTTTCCAAATATATTCATTCAATTCCCACGTAACAGCATCAGTGTAATTGCTGCTACCCTACCCATGTGCCAGGTGGGAATCAGGGAAAATAGACCTTTTTATGTTCTATTGTCTGTACAGGATGGGGCCTTGGGACAAATTTTTCTGAACAATTAGAGAAAATACTTGTGGAAAGGTATAATCCAAAAGAATGGGTTTTGACACCAAGAACTCAGTTTATTTTTCAAGCTAATGTCTTCTAAAACTTTCACTTACTAAAGAATAATGTCTCCCTTCATGCTCTAATTTTTTTTTTCTTTTTAGAGATAAGATCAGCTGGAGTGCAGTGGCCATAATAGCTCACTGCAGCCTTGATCTCCTGGGCTCAAGCAATCCTTCCACCTCAGCCTCCTGAATAACTGAGACTACAGGTATGCACTACCATGCCCAGGTAACTTTTAAAATTTTTGTAGAGATGGGATCTCACTATGTTGCCCAGGCTTGTCTCAAACTCCTGGCCTCAAATGATCCTCCCACCTCAGCCTCCCAAATGGCTGGGGATTACAGCTGCATGCCATCACACCTGGGTAATTTTTAAATTTTTTTATAGAGGTAGGGGTCTAGCTATGTTGCCCAGGCTGGTCTCAAACTCCTGGCCTCAAGTGATCCTCTTGCCTTGGCTTCCCAAAGTAGTGGGATTATAGGCATGAGCCACTGCATCCAGCCAACCCTCTTTTTTTTTTTTTTTTAACAACACTTTGGTCTTGTCAAAGTTTTAAGACCATAATAGTTACATTTTAAAAGCTCTCCCAAAGATTGTCAAGGGATATGTGTATAATAGAAAATTCGCATAAATTTTAAAAGTTAAAACATGACAGTTCAAGGAGATAGTGCATTTGTCCTGGGCTTCTTTGAATTGCCCCCACAGATGGCCCATGGCAACAAATGCTACTACAGAAGTACTTACGGGGAAACATTTGAGAAACACTAATCATCCCAGCTTCACTACAACCAAGATTATCTGCTTGTTTTTCTTCACATTTACCTCTGATTTTGTACATAACAATTTTCTTCTAATGCACACCTCTCTTTCTCCAGCAATAAACATCCTCTCAAATTCCCACCATAAAGAAGCATCTATTTGTTTATCTAAAATCATTATTCTCAACTGTATATCCTATCAAGATTTATACACATAGGTTGATGGTGTTTGTGGTCACAGGTACTTGCTGATATGTTTATTTATTCACTGATTGATTCAACTAGCTTTATGGAACCTATGGTTCACAAGGCACTATGTTGGGCATAGCAGGTAGGAAAAAGAATCAGACATGAAACCTGTGGTTGAGGACAGCATGGCTGAAGGGAAAAAAGACCCAGATTCTTGTAATATACTGTAGGGCGTGGTCAGGGAAATAAGTCTGTGGAACCCTTGAAAACATATGGAACTTCCTCCCCGTGGAGGGCTTTCCTAAGCTACATCTCGGATTGACACTCAACAACTCAACTTAATCAACTCAATCCTGACTGACCAAGGAAAATGATTGAATTTTCATTTTTTTTGTTTGTTTGTTTGTTTCAATGGTTTCTCTGTATGAACGTGGGGGAAGATCCTATGGAACCACAGAACACCACACAGGTATCAATGTTTGTCCTCTTAGGGTTTTCACAGACCCAAGAGCTCCAGAAATTCCTGTTCCTTCTGTTCCTGTTAGTCTATGTCACCACCATTGTGGGAAACCTCCTTATCATGGTCACAGTGACTTTTGACTGCCGGCTCCACACACCCATGTATTTTCTGCTCCGAAATCTAGCTCTCATAGACCTCTGCTATTCCACAGTCACCTCTCCAAAGATGCTGGTGGACTTCCTCCATGAGACCAAGACAATCTCCTACCAGGGCTGCATGGCCCAGATCTTCTTCTTCCACCTTTTGGGAGGTAGGACTGTCTTTTTTCTCTCAGTCATGGCCTATGACTGCTACATAGCCATCTCCCAGCCCCTCCGCTATGTCACCATCATGAACACTTAATTGTGTGTGGGCCTGGTAGTAGCCGACTGGGTGGGGGGCTTTGTCCACTCCATTGTCCAACTGGCTCTGATACTTCCATTGCCCTTCTGTGGCCCCAATATCCTAGATAACTTCTACTGCGATGTTCCCCAAGTACTGAGACTTGCCTGCACTGATACCTCCCTCCTGGAGTTCCTCATGATCTCCAACAGTGGGCTGCTAGTTATCATCTAGTTCCTCCTCCTTCTGATCTCTTATACTGTCATCCTGGTGATGCTGAGGTCCCACTCAGGAAAGGCAAGGAGGAAGGCAGCTTCCACCTGCACCACCCACATCATCATGGTGTCCATGATCTTCATTCCCTGTATCTATATCTACACCTGGCCCTTCACCCCATTCCTCATGGACAAGGCTGTGTCCATCAGCTACACAGTCATGACCCCCATGCTCAACCCCACGATCTACACCCTGAGAAACCAGGACATGAAAGCAGCCATGAGGAGATTAGGCAAGTGCCTAGTAATTTGCAGGGAGTAAACTTTAAGTAAGTTGACTTTAAATGACAAATTTCTCTGGATTTTTATTTTCCCACATGAAAAGTGGAGGAAAGTCTTTATAAAGCATAACAAATCAGATTACACTTATATTTCTTGAGGACCTAGTGCTGTGTCAAGTACTGTGTTAAGCACTTCCACGCTTTTTTTCTTTTTTTTTTTAGATGGAGTCTTGCTCTGTCACCCAGGCTGGAGTGCAGTGGTGCAGTCTAGGCTCACTGCAACCTCCACCTCCCGGGTTCAATGATTTTCCCGCCTCAGCCTCCCGCGCAGCTGGGATTACAGGCACCCGCCACCATGCCCGGCTAATTTTTGTATTCTTAGTAGAGACGGGGTTTCACCACAATGATCAGGCTGGTTTCGAACTCCTGACCTAGGTGATCCACCCGCCTTGGCCTCCCAAAGCGCTGGGATTACAGGCGTGAGCCACAGCGCCCGGCCTAACACTTCCACAGTTTTATCTCATTACTTTTCATGAAACCGACAGTAGTTATATTATTATTGTTGTTAAACAGTTTTACAAATGAGAAAACGCAGAGAGAAGTGACTTGCTCAAAGGTGAACAGTAAGTGAGTGGCAGAGCTTGCCCTGGAACCTGGTTCTTCTTGACTCCAAGTTTAGAGGCAAGAAATAGGAATGGGATTTGAAACTCAAGAGTTTCCTACGACCACAAGAGAAAACCTAGAGAGGTCTTCGTCTATAGAGAAGTATCTGTGATGAATGGTCAACTGCTTCATCTTAACTCTGGGACAGTTACATTCTTTTCTGCTCCCCACCTCCCTGCCTCATTCCCCACTGTGGAATTTAGAAAGTTATCTCGCCCTCCCGTGTCCCCCAGAAAAAAAGTTTGAGTCGCCGCTGCGGGTTGCTAGCGGAGTCGCGCGTCGGGAGCTACGTAGGGCAGGGAAGGCATGGCTTCTGTTTTCGTCCGATGAGGAGGGGCCAGCGGTGGCGGTCGGGCCAGGTCCGGGGCCTGGGGACGCCGAGGCGGCCGCGGAGGAGCGCCGCGTCAAGGTCTCCAGCCTGCCCTACAGTGTGGATGCGCTCGTGTCGGACAAGAAGCTGCCCAAGGAGGCATCCCCAGTGCCGGCCAAAAGCGCCTCGGCCGGGGCCACCCTGCGGCTACTGCTGCTGCGGGGGCACGGCGCTCGGGAAGCGCACAGCCCCGGGCCGCTGATCAAGCCCTTCGAGACCGCCTCGGTCAAGTGGGAAAACTCCCTAAGACGGAGCGGCGTGGATGCAGGAACCCTGCTGATAATTCGCCGCCACCAAGACACATGAGCCCTACCACCTGCACCCTGAGAAAACACAAGACCAATCCGAAGCCGCGCACAGCCTTTACCACGTCCCAGCTCCTCGCTCTGGAGCGCAAGTTGCTCCAGAAACAGTACCTCTCCATTGCAGAGGGTGCGGACTTCTCCAGCTCTCCGAACCTCACGGAGACTCAGGTCAAAATCTGGTTCCAGAACCGAAGGGCCAAGACGAAAAGACTGCAGGAGTCAGAACTGGAAAAGTTGAAAATGGCTGCAAAACCTATGCTACCCTCCAGCTTCAGTCTCCCTTTCCCCATCAGCTCGCCCCTGCAGGCAGCGTCCATATACGCAGCATCCTACCCGTTCCATAGACCTGTGCTTCCCATCCCGCCCGTGGGACTCTATGCCACGCCAGTGGGATATGGCATGTACCACCCGTCCTAAGGAAGACCAGATCAATAGACTCCATGATGGATGTTTGTTTCAAAGGGTTTCCTCTCCCTCTCCAAGAAGGCAGGACCAGCCAATACTCCTGTTCTGCAAACCCTGAGTGCACCACCCTAAGCGGCTAGGCCGGCAGGGCCACGCGACATAGCTGAAATTTGTTCTTTAGGCGGAGGCACCAAGCCTTGTTTTCTTGGTGTAATCTTCCAGGTGCCCCCTTCTCCTTTCACAAAGATTCGCTCTGATGGTTTTTATGTATAAATATATATATAATAAAATATAATACATTTGTATACAGTAGATGTTAAAATTCAGATTATTTTAAAAGGCAAAATTTATATACATATATGCTTTTTTCCTAGATGTCACCTTCTTAAAGAGACTGTGTAAGTCCATTTGTTGTGTTTTCTTAAAGAGGGAGACAAATTATTTGCAAAACTTGCTAAAGTCAATGATTTTGATGGGATTATTGACTTCTGCATATGGAAACCAAATATTAGAATTGGACACAATGCACATAGAAAGTATTAGATATGGAGAGGTTTTTCAAAGTGAAGGGGACACATCACATTTCTGCATTTTAATTGCATTAAAAGAAACCTTTTTATATACTACCATATTTGTTCCTATCTCTCCCCACGCCCACCCCCCTCCACACACACATTTTTACAGTTTTACCTTTTTGAAGAATTTTTTTTTTTGTAAGACCAATAACCGGGATGAGAAGAATCCTGAGAATGCCTGGAGGTGAGGTAGAAAATTAGAAATACTTCCTAATTCTTCTCAAGGCTGTTGCTTTACTTCATTTCAGATAATTGGAGAGTAAAAAGTTAAAGCCTGTTGGGAGGAGTTGATGGTTTCTGAGAAATACTAGGTACATTCATCCTCACAGATTGCAAAGATTATTTGGGTGGGGGGTACAGTAATTTTCTGCTTAAAAAATGAGTACCTTGTAACCATTACCTGTATGCTAAATATTCTTGAACAATTGGTAGATCCAGAAAGAAAAAAAAATTATGCTTTCTCTGTATGTGTACCTGCTGTATATGCTAAACTTATTAGAAAATTTTATATACTTTTTAACATGTTGAGGGCAGAAGATAAAGCCATGTTTTGACTTGGTGAAAATGGAGTTGCCAAACAGCCCGTTAAGCTCCCTGGTATTTCACCTTCCTCTCCATCTCTCCCATCCCTCCAGTGTGCCTTTACCCCTTTGAAAGGGTGCCTTGTACAATTGTATATATTTTATTGAAGAGTTATTATATCTTATTCTGAATTAAACATTTGTTTTATTGCAAAAAAAAGAAGAGAAAGTTATCTCACTTTTAGCATTGTCTAAATAGTTCCCCAAAAGGCATTTGCCCTTTGTTTTTGTTCCATCTTTACTAAATACTCTTTGGATAATCTTCACATTGTGCTACTTAGCTGAAATGGCTTAAATATGGCCCCTTCAAAATTCAGGTATTGAAATTTAATGTTCAATGCGATGGTGTTAAGAGGCGAAGCCTTTAAGAGGTGATTAGGCCATGAGGATTCCTCCCTTATTAATGGGATTAAGGCCTTTATAAAAGAGACTTCATGCAGCATTAGGCTCGCTAGCCCTTTGGTCTTCTGCCATATGAGGACACAGCATTCCTCCCCTCTGGAGGATGCAGCAACAAGGTGCCATCTTGGAAGCAGAGAACAGCCCTCACCAGACAACCAAACCTGTTGGAACCTTAATCTTGGACTGTCCAGCCTCCAGAACTGCAAAAGAATAAATTTCTGTTCTTTACAAATCATGCAGTCTGTGGTGTTTCACTATAACCATACAAACAGACTAAGACATTACCCAACACAATCTTTCCCTCATTTGTATAGTATGGCTGAGAGGAGGATGGCATAACATAATTGAGGAACCAAGGCCAGAGAGGCCAGGGCCATGCCTACTAGTGTTCCAAATCTAGGGTAGTGAATTCATTTCCAAGGCTACTACTTCATGTATGTTTCTGCTTTTCTCTTTAACTGGAATGAGAGCTTCTTGAGGGCAGGTGCCATGCATTACTCATTTTTAAATCCTCCCAGCACCTGAACAGTACCTGACAGAGAGAGGAAGCATTTTTACTTTTATCTTTTTTTAACATTTTTCCAGCTTCCTATAGTTTCCCTCTGTCAATTTCTGTATATTTATTTCTTCCATCTTCCTTGGGATATGCATCATTTTGTAAAAGTCTCAGGCAATGTATAATATGGACCCAAAGTTAAGAAGATGATGCAGAAGCTTTTTGTTCCCCCTTCTCTCCCAGCAACCATCCCATCCAAGAAATGAAAGTCAGACACCAGGCACGGTGGCTCACGCCTGTAATCCCAGCACTTTGGGAGGCCGAGGCGGGCGGATCACTTGATGTCAGGAGTTTGAGACCAGCCTGACCAACATGGTGAAACCCCATCTCTACTAAAAATACAAAACATTAGCCAGGCGTGGTGGTGGATGCCTGTAATCCCAGCTACTCGGGAGGCTGAGGCAGGAGAATCGCTTGAACCCAGGAAGCGGAGGTTGCAGTGAGCCGAGATCGTGCCACTGCACTCCAGCCTGGGCAACAAGAGTGAAACTCCGCCTCAAAACAAAAAGAAGATGAAGAAAGAAAAAAAAAAAAAAGAAATGGAAGTCAGAGGCTCTTCCTGGTTTCTCTTGAAGCCATCATGGCAACTCTGAACTTATCCTTTCTCCACTTCTTCCTCCTTGTTTCCGTTTCACACATTTCTCCATATTTACACTCAACCTTTGGAAATGAGGAAGGGTAAAATGGACTCTCTGTCTTATTAGATCTCTGTGGCCCCTTAGAACAGCATTTTCCTCTTTCACATTAAAATCCTTTAAATATCAAATGATGCTTTTCACATCCTCCAATTTGTCTCTTCTCCACGTGCAACATCTGCCTTCCTATGGTTGTTCCTCTTGTGACAGGTTTGCTGATTCCACCACCCCGGGCATCTCTTCTGTATTTACTCTTATATGGCAACATCCCTCTTAAGGTGTGATGCTCAACATATGACACTGCTGCACTGGGCTGTAATTTCTTTGAGAAAAAATGATTTTCTCCTCTGAAATATATGTCCATAACAATGCTTTTGGCTGCAAGTAGCAGAATAATCAAGTGACAGTGGCTTAAATAAAGAAGAAAGTATTATCTCATTTAAATAGAAGACTAAAGGATAAGCAATTCCAGAGTTGGTTAATTCAGTAATTTAAACATTTTAGGGCTCTGGGTTGGCTGCTCTGCAATTCCTTGTCTTTCCTCTCATGGTAGCCATATGGCTGTCAAAGCTCCAGGCATCACACCTTTATTTCAAATGATTCAGCAAGAAGCATAAGAAAACGCATCCATGTGCTTTTTTTTTTTCTTTTTACCAGGGGAGAAAAGAACCACACCAGCAGAATTATCGTGTGACCCAGTTGACCAGAACTGCATCATATGGTCACCCCAGTCTGCAAAAAAGAATGGAAGGGTGAATGTCTGGTTTCTTCAGCCAGGAAAAAGAGTACTGGGAATGGCAACCAACAGTGTCTGCCATGTATGTGTAAGCCTCTGGCAGCAAGAAGACGGACAATTGGATTGAGTGAAAAATCTTGTTGATAAGAAAACTCTATCATGGGCAGTGATTATAAAATCAAATGCCTAGAGAAGCTGACAATAAGTTAAGTGGGCCCAGTGAAAACTAAGGGGAACTGGAGGTGCTCATCCAGATAAAAGAAGAAATCCTACTTCAAGTCTTCTCTTCGACCCTAATGCAGAATTCCAGTACTTAAGTCCGTACAAAAAAATCGGAAGGATTTTACTTAGAGATACAAAACAGCCCCAAATAAATAGTCCCAGGCTATTTTCTCCAGTTAACAAAACAGCTGACATGATAATCCGAAGAGAGGCCTTCAAGTTCTCAAGCCCTACTCATGCACATAGTGCTTCCAATCAGCATCTTAGTGGTTTGATTTTAAGTACCAGTGGTTAGCTGGAGACCACTAGGCAGATGAAGAAAATTTCCAATATAGAAGGCAGACACAAAAACAAAACAAAACGGAAAATTAGAGAAGTCCAAGTAAACAGAAGCAATTCAAGTAATAGAAGAAAACTTTCTAAGTTTTTATAAATTTAACTTTATATTTTGAGGTAACTGCAGATTTACTTGAAGTTGTAAGAAATAATAGAGATCTCATGTACACTTTACCCAGATTCTTTCAATGGTAACTGCCGTATGCTAAATGTTTATGTCTCCCCAAAATTCACGTGTTGAAACCTAATCCCCAGTGGAATGGTATTTGGAGGTGGGGCCTTTGGTAGACGATTAGGTCATGAGGCAGGGGCCTTATGAATGGGATTAGTGCCCTTATAAAAGAGTCCCTGGAGAGCTGCCTTGCTCCTTTGCCATGTGAGGACAGTGAGAAGACAGCTGTCCATAAACTAGAAAGTGGACCTTGATGAGACACCGAATCTGCCAGCATCTTGTCTTGGACTTCCAAGTCTTCAAAACTGAGAAATAAATTTCTGTTGTGTATAAGCCACCCAGTCTATGGTGTGCTGTTATAGCAGTACAAACAGGCTAAGGCAGAAATAGCTTGCAAAACTATAGTATGATATCACAAGGATATTAACATTGATACAGTCAAGACATAGAACAGGAAACTTTTTAAAACCTACCATTAATATCCACAAAAGATAAGTCACTGTATTCATAAAACAAGATTAGGATGCTATTTTAGAAGGGTACAATAAGAGGATGAGAAACAAATTCTTGGAAATTAAAGATATGTTTTGGTATACTGTATTTTTCTAAGATGACCACATCAATATCTTCCATTTCACATGCTCTTCATTACAATATGAATTTCACAAAGTGGGATCTTTGTTTCCTACCCTTGAATCTGGAAGGGCTTGTGATCTTGGTGGAAGTGTCACCATGTAACCTCTGAGGATAGGTCGTAGAAGGCAATACAGACTCCAATTAGTTCTCTTTGGAATGCCCACTCTTGGAAGCAAGCTACTATGCTAGGAAAAAACCCAAGTAGCCACATAGAGAGGCCATTTGCATTTCTATTAGTATCTTGATTGACCGGCGTTTGTCCCCAGGTAGGTTTTTCAAGAAAGATTTATGAGAACTATATTTTCTGAATTAAATATTTGAAACAATTTATCTGTTGTTTTTATATATAAATGACAATTTCACTGAATAAGCATCTTTGGATAATACTTTTTGTTTTTCTTAGGTCTTTGTAGATGTTCTTCCGTTTTCTAGGGCTATTGAGAAGTTTGAAGCCAGCCTTCTTCTTATAGATGGATTCATCTTTTTCCATGGCAGCTTTTAGGATTCTTTCTTTATCTTTGGAATTCTGTAACTTTATTCAGTTCTGTTGTAGCATCTGTTGACATTTATCACATTTCCTGGCACACAATCTGCCTTTTCAATCTATTGATTCCATTTATTTCATTTTCAGGAACATTTTCTTGAATTACATCTTTGGATATTTTTTGCTCCAATTATTTATATGTCTTCTTCAAGGACATCCAAGTATTAATTAAACTGATATTCTTTGTCTATATTTCATGTACAAACATACACACACACTTCTTACTCATCCTTTTAAACTTTTGCTCTTTTCCATTTCATTGTGTTTAGTTCTCTTAAGCCTGCCTTTCAGATATCTTACTGTATTTTAAGCAGTGACTACTCTCATTTTCACTGTTTCCATTTTTTTTGTGATGATTTTATTTTCTTCCTATTCTTTTTTCCTGATCTCTGCCAGTTACGTTTTCCATCTCTGTTTTCATATTATCATTCAATTCTTAAGATTTAATTATTCTGCTCTGAGCTCTTAATAGATAGAAGTTTGATTCATTTTCTTCTGAGTTATCTACATTCTTGAAAAACTTTTCAATAAAAATTTTCTTCTCTATTCTGTTCTGTGCTCTTCACCTGCCTTCTTTCCTCCTTTTTGACCTATTTTTTATAGACTCTGCAAGTTGCTTTTTAATTATTACACATTCTTAAAGAAGCAATTTGTTTAACTAGTTATGTGTTAAAATAAAAAGTGGTGGTGATGGTAGTGAAGACAGGCCATGGAGTGCTCTGGGTTAATTGTCCTGGGCTCACAGTGCAGCACTGAACACTGAATGATAGAGGCGTTTGTGTGTTTGTGTGTGTGTGTGTGTGTGTGCGTGTGCGTGTAAATTTAGTCTATCTCTTCAGCTGGTAAAGATCAGCAGCTGCAGGGGTGCCCAGCCCACAGTTTCTCTATCTTACTGGATAGTGCAGTTATAAATGTGGCATAAGCCCAGCCTCTCAATCCCTTTTTAGTGTTTAATATCACTTAAGGAAGCTCTTGCAGCCAGCCTGTGTGCCCGGATCTGGTCCATCCACACAAAGGTGGTTGTTTTATCTTCATTATATACCACCTACTTAGGAGCCAACTCTGCCAGCATTGTCCAGGAGTTGTTGTGGGCAGAAGCCTCTCTCTCTTCACAGTACTTGATAGTCCTTCATGGTTCATTTTGGATTTTGTTGTCATCTGAGTTGTAAACATGTCTTAATTTTATTGAAAGTGGAATTTCTGTTGCCAGTGAGGAAGACAAAAATAAAAACCTTTGTTTTCTTATAACCAGAAGTCATTTATTCATTTAATTTTTTAAAAGTTGTCTTGGGCCACTTTTTAGTTTATAAAAATCTTACTTTCATATGATTCAGAATATCAGTTCTAAAGGTAATATACAGCACAGAAAAGCTGCTTATAATCTACAACACTGACACAAAGGGAAGGAATATAAGTAAAATTTCTTCCAGATTTATCTTACACATGGTTAATCCACAACACCAGGTGCTTAATTGAATTTGTTGAATATGCCCCCATTAAAATGAATATGGCTATATTTATGAGAATTTATGCCTTCAAGCATCTCTTACTGAGGCTATGTTCTCTGAGAGAGAGAGAGGAGGAGAGAGAGAGAGAGAGAGAGAGAGAGAGAGATAAAGGTATTTATTGCAAGGACTTGGCTTACATGACTGTGAAGCTGGCTAGGCAAGTATGTAATCTGCAGGGCAGGCCATCAGCTGAAGTTGCTGTCTACATGCAGAATTTTCCTCCTTCAGGGAAACCTCAGTTCTTCTCTTTAGTTCTTTCAACTGATTGAATCAGGCACACCCAGATGATCTAGGATAACCTCCTTTACTTAAAGCCAACTGATTATAGACATCAATTATATCTACAAAATACCTTCACAGCAACACCTAGATTAGAGTTTGATTGAATAACTGGAAACTATAGCCTAGTCAAGTTGACACATAACACAGACCATCACAAAGGGAGAATGATTAATTATCAATGATGCTGGGCTTCCTGCATGAGAATTTACATGATATTTCCTCTACACGTGTCCTGTATCCGTTTAACGGCTTGACATTATAATAGTAGCTAAGTCTGACAAACATTTATTTTCTTAGAAATGTGATACATATGGAAATAATTTTCTCAGCTCAATTTTCCATGACTGAGTCTTTAGCGTAATTACTCCATCCAGGCCATTCATACACTGGCAACCATTATATTGGCTAGTGGTTGCAGTAAAGATGAGCTTTGATGGACATTTTACAACCTACCTGTACTTTGACAGGGGAAATATATAAACTGGAACCTACCAGGTCTCTATTACTGAAAGCTAAATCGGAATCATAAAGAATTAATCCAGGTAATTCAAAATCACCCATCTGAGAGTCAATAACATTAACAAGGCCTGTGCCCATCCCCACCATCAATCTAGACTACTTTCCTGAGTGGCTCAATTTTAAAGTAGACTAAAGCTCCAAATAATGGGAAGAATTTGTGTTTTTTTTAAATTGACATCTCTTGTATGTGAAAGAACTTCACTTCGTGTTCTTATCCCCAGAGGCAGAGTCTTTATTTTGCCAAGTATAAACATTTGCAATGAAAGAACTCAGACCAACCTGAGAACCTCACGTGGATCAGAGAGCTGTGAGAAATCACACAGATTTTACAGCACATCAAGCTTACAGTGTTGGTTAATTCCAATTTTTAATCAGTTCCTCATAATTAGAAAATATATGGGCTTCTTGTGCCAATCCTTGTATTAAAGGGAGTAATAATTGACATGTAAATAATGCTAGCACTTTGTAGATGGTGTGAGTATAATTGATATGGGTAGTGAATCAACTGTGGGGGTATTGGTTGACAAGATGAAGAACAAGATTTATGGGGTAATTAAGTTTTCATTTTAGTATACAGACATTTTCCCATCCATGACGTTGCCTATATAAAGATCATTTCAGTTTAAAAGGAGAAGAAATCAAACCAGTTACCTTGACGACACCATGAAAGAGAACTGTCCATTGTGCTGATGAGCAAGTCGTTGGTTCTCAATGTCTGGTCCCTGGAACAGGTGCATCAGCATTATCTGAGAACTTCCTACAAATGCAAATTCTTGGTCTTACCATTGATGTACTGAATGAGAAATTCTGGGCTGGGAACACAAGTCTGCCTTTTAACAAGGCCTTCAGGTAATTCTCTCAAGGGTAGGTGTCACTGGTCTAAGAAAGAAATTCTCCTAAAACTCTCAGAGTCTCCTTTTTTTTGAAGACCCTCTTGTCCTTTTGGATCTTGGCCTGAATATTACCCATTCCTCAAATCTCTAAAATTTTCAATGTGCTTGGTACTTTGGGCCCCCCAAGGAAGACCTCTCAAAGAGTGTGTGCTTTTGAGACATTTAGAAACTTTTTAACAACTCCCATTGCTCCCTTGGCCCCAGTGATAATCAGCCCAGCTCAGCTTCCTGAGCCCTGTCCAATAGTTTCTCCCAAAGGATATTCCCCCTTCCCCTGGGGTCTCACCCATGGTATTATTCATGAAGTAAGGGCAGGAACTAAGAAACTGTGAGGCTGAAGCAAAGGATCTCCAAGAAGATGTACACTGAAGCCCCATTCTGGGCTAAAGGGAGGTGAGAGACCAGTGTTTCCTCAGCTGCACAGAGATCAGCTGTAAGAAAGATCTTGCAACACCTGCTAGAGGGTGGGAGTAATAAACAAGTGACATAGACCTGACGATAGTAAGTCTAAAGGATGAGCAGAGACTCAAGAAAAACTGCAAGGGGAATGTGATGTTGTTGAAAACGGATGCCTCTGATTACATAGGAAAACAACAAAGCGCAGAATTCGCCCTATGAGACTTAGAGGGAGGATGCTCACAGCAAAGGACATCAAGGGTGAGGAAAATCACAAGATTCTTGACATTGTCACATAAAACATAGTCACATTTACCTGCTAATATATTAAGTTGGCAAACATTTCTGAGCAAGTGCTGAATCAGAGATGCTGTCATAGACTCTGGGCTTACTAAGTTATTGAATTTACAATCTAGTTAAGAGAAGCAGTAGAAAAAATGATAAATGCTATAATGGAGGTATTTATCAAATGCTATTGGAACACAGAGAAATGAGGAATTAATTCTGCATGAGAGAAATGGGGGGAGGAGTGAAAGGGAAAGTGATATTTCTCTTACTGCCTCTAGGTTGAGAAGGTAGCAAAAGGCATTTCAGGAAACAGGATTTATTACCAAAGATATGAAAATAATGAAATATACTGCCTACGTGGAAGCTATGAGTTCTTTGAACAGCAATCAGTTCCCAGGTGACAGTGATACTGATTAGAAAGGTATAGGGAGGCTATTTTTTATAGTCTTGTATGAAATGCTGAGAGAGAGTTGCATGCACATATGTAGGTATGTTTTTCCACCCTGAGTTTATCCACAAAGCATTTTAGGTGGCTTCTGAGAGTGTGAGTTTTAAGCTGTGAGCAAATCAAATATTGTAACAATGAGGAATATGATCACATCTGAGCCAGAGGGGTCTCATGGACAGCTGTGTAGAAGGTGTCCTGGAGTGAGGCCAGGCGCGGTGGCTCATGCCTGTAATCCCAGCACTTTGGGAGGCGGAAGCGGGCGGATCACGAGGTCAGGAGATCGAGATCATCCTGGCTAACACAGTGAAACCGTGTTACAAAAAAAATTAGCCGGGCGAGGTGGTGGGCGCCTGTAGTTCCAGCTACGCGGGAGGCTGAGGTAAAAGAATGGCATGAACCCGGGAGGCGGAGCTTGCAGTGAGTGAGCCGAGATCGCGCCACTCCAGCCTGGGCGACAGCGAGACTCCGTCTCAAAAAAAAAAAAAAAAAAAAAAAAAAAGAAGGTGTCCTGGAGTGGAAGTAAGCTGAAGGAGCAGAATAAGATTAGAATGATTAGAATGACCTATAATATTGTAGATAATAGATTGCAATAGGCCAGGTAAGAGAGGGTAGGAGAGATTGAGACAGGGCAGGGGGAGGGGGGAGACCACTGATCCCCTCCCCTGTCACCCTCCATCTTCTTCTTCTTTTTTTTTTTTTTTTTTTGATTTTTTGAGACAGAGTCTCGCTCCGTCACCCAGGCTGGAGTGCAGTGGCATGACCTCCACTCACTGCAGCCTCCAACCAGCTTCAAGTGATTCTCCTGCCTCAGCCTCCCAAGTAGCTGGGATTACAGGTGTGTGCCACCACGCCCGGCTAATTTTTTTGTATTTTTAGTACAGACGGAGTTTCACCATGTTGGCCAGGCTGGTCTCAAACTTCTGACTTCAAGTGATCCACCCGCCTCCGCCTCCCAAATTTCTGGGACTACAGGCGTGAGCCACCTCTCCCGGCTCCTCTATCTTCTTCTGTGCCTTTAGTCCCGTTTTCTCCACCTCCCCAGCACTTTTCCACTTCCCTTACCTTCACTTGCTCTATTCCTTCATCTGCCTTTATTCCTTTGTCTATTTCTATTTGTTTTCTTTCAACAACTTCCTTTGTCTCCCACCCTTGGATTCAGTAACATCTTGTAAAATTCCTGTTTCATTCAGAAGCTCTCTGAGTCCCCTTCATACAATATTCATCATCTATTTCTCAATCCAATGACTCTCCCTCCCTTTTCTCCCTCTTGTCTCGGCACCACCACATATGCCTCACTCATAAGGGGCCGCCCACTGTGGAGGGCAGAGGAACTACTGGATGTCTCAGGCAACCAGCTGCATCCAATGTCTTCCTTGTGCTGAACTTGTGCACCTGATAGCTATTCACCCATGCAGCAGTCAACACCAAGAGCTTTTTAAGTTGACTGTCATTAAGAATGGGTACTGCAGGGCACAAATAAATTGTGAGATCCAGATATAGCCTCTGGACTTAATAGTTGAATTGTGGAGGGAAAATATAGACAAGGAAAATCCATTAACACGATGATGTATTAAATGTCATGTGAAAAATAATTGGCAAAGAATCTTATTACAGAGTGGAAGAGAGGATATCTTTAGATTAAGAGAATTCACACAGGTGAGTAATTGCCATTGATTATTCCATACACTGTTTTAGGAACTTTATATCTATCATTCTACTTAAGTCCTCAGAAAATTCTATAAAGCAGGTATTTTTATTTCTACCTTACAAATTCACGTGAAAACTGAGGCCCAGAAAGATTAAGTAAGTTACTCATGGTCAAATCACAATGAAATGAAAGACCTGAAATTTGACTTCAGATGTATCTGACTCCAAGTGTCTTCCCACCACTATATGAATCTTTGAAAGGCAGGTTGTATATACTTCTGGATGGCGTTAAGATTTCAGGAATGTATATTCCAGCACCCACTTGTAAACGATCCAGAGACAAGACAGCACCTAGTATAATGGTCTACACATAAGGATGCTCATCATATGGGCTTAAAACCTTGGTTCTGAGCCCCTGAGCCCTGAAAGGGAAAGTAGTGACTTCATGTATCTGTGTCTGTGGTTCATTTTCTTCAGGTGTATGGAGAAAACACCATGGAAACAGGGAACCTCACGTGGGTATCAGACTTTGTCTTCCTGGGGCTCTCGCAGACTTGGGAGCTCCAGCGTTTCCTGTTTCTAATGTTCCTGTTTGTCTACATCACCACTGTTATGGGAAACATCCTTATCATCATCACAGTGGCCTCTGATTCCCAGCTCCACACACCCATGTACTTTCTGCTCTGAAACCTGGCTGTCCTAGACCTCTGTTTCTCTTCAGTCACTGCGCCCAAAATGCTAGTGGACCTCCTCTCTGAGAAGAAAACCATCTCTTACCAGGGCTGCATGGGCCAGAACTTCTTCTTCCACTTTTTGGGAGGTGCCATGGTCTTCTTCCTCTCAGTGATGGCCTTTGACCACCTCATTGCCATCTCCCGGCCCCTCCGCTATGTCACCATCATGAACACTCAGCTCTGGGTGGGGCTGGTGGTGGCCACCTGGGTGGAAGGCTTTGTCCACTTTATTGTCCAGCTGGCTCTGATGCTCCCACTGCCCTTCTGTGGCCCCAGCGTTTTGGATAACTTCTACTGTGATGTTCCCCAAGTACTGAGACTTGCCTGCACTGACACCTCACTGCTGGAGTTCCTCATGATCTCCAGCAGTGGGCTGCTGGATGTCATCTTGTTCTTCCTCCTCCTGATCTCCTACTTATTCATCCTGGTGATGCTGAGGTCACATCCAGGGGAGGCAAGAAGGAAGGCAGCTTCCACCTGCACCACCCACATCACCATAGTTTCCATGATCTTCGTTCCAAGCATTTACCTCTATGCCCGGCCCTTCACCCCATTCCCTATGGACAAGCTTGTGTCCATTGGCCACACAGTCATGACCCCCATGCTCAACCCCATGATCTATACCCTGAGGAACCAGGACATGCAGGCAGCAGTGAGAAGATTAGGGAGACACCGGCTGGTTTGAGAGTGACAATGGTAGGTTTCTTCTCTTTGGCTTTGTTTTCTCTTTGTGAAGTGGAGAGGGAGCTACTACATTTGCTCTCTTCATAGTGTGTTGAACTTCATCACAGCAGGGAATGAATTTTGAAACTAAGCAGCTTCGTGTTTTAGGAAAAAAGAAAGTATCCTCTTTGGTGGTTAAGGTTTGTGATAAAGAGTTTTAACACACCTGCAACAATGAGAATTGCTCACATGGCCCCTGAAAACCACACCTTCCTTTTCCCCTTCTTGGTGGACAGTTTCCTGTTGACAGCATTTCCCCTGTGCGAACATTTCTATTTTCCATATTTTGAGCTCTCTTCCCAATATTTCCTTTTGGTGTGAGTCTGGGTTGTTGGGAACAGCACAGAATTTGGAGTCTTAAGCTCTAAATTAGAGGCCCTGACCCATCATTGACCAAACTGATGACTTCGAATAAGCCACCCAGCTTTTCTTGGCCTCATGATTTCTCCCTCACCAATTTGCTTAAATTAGTATGTGTCCCTAAAATATTCTAGGTTTGTTATGAGATTCAAATCAAAAAATTTTGTGATAAAACAACAACTAAATCATATAACTATATGTTATCTTCCAAGCTTTTAAAAATGATTGTATTTTATTTTCAAATATGAAATTATTATGATTATTCAAGCTTTTTCTCTCTATAATTACGTTTTAATATAATATACTAATTGTGAATAAAAGATCATGGGCAATGCATGCACATTATGAAACTTATGTCATTATGTATAAATGCTCATGTATACACTACTCGATTCAAGAACCAGAAGTTACCAATAACTTGCCTTCACCTGTATTGTCCTCTCCATTGTGTTCACCTTGATTCCTATCCAGAAGAAATCACTCTGTTGAATTTCATGTTTATCACTTCATTGCTTGTATAAAATAGTTTCATCACTTTTTTTACATAAACAGTATATTGTTTTGCTACTTTCGAGTTTTATAAAGATATTGTACTGTACATAATATTCTGGGATTTGCTTTTTCCACTCCATGTTATGTTTCTAACATAACATGTTGATGTTTGGCTCTAATTCATTCATTTGCTCTGCTGTAGAATATTCCACTGTGAAAATAAGTTTATTTGGGTAGTTTCCAGGTTTTGGCTATTGGAGAGTGCTTTTTTTGAGACGAAGTTTCACTCTGCCACCGAGGCCGGAGTGCACTCAACACCACACCCAGCTAAGTTTTGCATTTTCAGTAGAGATGGGGTTTCTCCATGTTGGAGTTGTGACCATTATTGCCTAAACTATTTTTACTGCACCTTTCTCTCCTCTTCTTCCAGGATTCTCATTATGTGTGTGTCTTGGTATCCTTGATGGTGTCTCACAGGCTTCTGAGCCTATGTTCATTTTCATTTATTCTTCTTTTTGCTCCTTAGACTGGATGATTTCAATTGACCTATAATATCTCTAGACCTCTGATTCCGAAATGCCATCATAGAGGAAAATTGGATTCACTCCCCCACTTCCACAGAACCAAAAACAAATATATAGCACTGAGATCTACACCAGAAACAACCCAGAGCTCAAGTATGAGAGTGAGACAGTTCTTGGGGCCACAGAGGGATGAAAAAAGTCCAAGCAGCTGATAGGAGAATCAGACTTCCACATCTGGGACACCCCTCATCCCCATTCTGTCCAGCACCAAGTGCCAAAAAATTTCCTCCCAACTACAGTTTCTACACTGGAAAAACTGAAATTGAGGTGGCCCACCAGCTTCCTTACATTCTTGGGTTCCCTGGCAGGAGAACTGTTCTTGCCTTAATCCACAGATAGCATCATGACTGCCTGAAAGAAGAAATGTCCCCGAAGGAAGGCAGAGAAATTCTGCTCTGTAACTCAGCCAAAGGAGACACCAACTCAGAGTTGCTGTCCAGCAGCACCATGCTGTAGGAGGCATGTTCCCCAGGTCCCCTGGCACAAACCCCTAACCAGACTTCCCACACTGCCAGGATAATCTCTTTGGGATCTCCTTGATTTGAGACAGGAAGTGCTTCAACCATTTACTAGTCCTGAGGTGAACCTGGGCTTAAGGCACCACCTAGAGTCGAATAGAGGCAGTGACCTAGCAGTGAAGATTCAATAAGCAAATGTATTCAATAAAAACCAAAACAAGCTGTACAGAGAAAACTGGAAAGATGGATACATACCCACAAGAAACAAGAGCAAACAGGGAACTATGACTTCCTCAAAAGGAAAAAGCAAAAATCCAGTCACTGATCCTAACAAGATGGTGATTAGTGAGCTCTCTGACCAAGAATTCAAAATAGGAGTTTCAAGGAAACTCACTGATCTCCAAGAAAACACAGAAAAGCAATTTAGAAATTTAACAAAGAGACTGAAATGATTCCAAACTGTCAAACAGAAATCTTGGAACTCAACTAACCTATCTTCAGGTTCATTGATTTTATTTTTATTTTTTAAGACAGAGTCTCACTCTGTTGCCCAGACTGGAGTGCAATGGTGTGATCTTGGCTCACTGCAACCTCCGCCTTCCAGTTTCAAGCAATTCTCCTGCCTCAGCCTCCTGAGTAGCTGGGGCTACAGGCGCGTGTCACTACACCCGGCTAATTTTTGTATATTTAGTAGAGACGGGGTTTCACCATGTTGGCCAGGCTGGTCTTGAACTCCTGACCTCGTGATCAACCCGCCTCGGCCTCCCAAGGTGCTGGAATGACAGGTGTAAGCCACCAGGCCCAGCTGATTCTTTCTTCTACCTACTCGAAAGCTGCTATTGAAACCGTCCTGTGAACTTTTCATTTCAGTTACTTTTATTGTACTTTTCAGCTCCAGACTATTTCTTATTTTAAATCAATTTATCTCTCTTTTTTGATATTTTCTATGTAAAACATTCTTCTTCCCTTTAATTCTTTACCCATAGTTTACTCTATGTTCAAGAAAGTTGCTTTAAAGTCTTTGTCTAGTTAAGTCAAATGTCTGTTTTTTCTCAGGAAGTTTCTGCTAATTTCTTTTCTTCCCTTGAAAGGGCCATACTCTCTTGTTTGTTTGCATGTCTCATAATATTTTGTGAAAACTGCACATTTTAAATATTATAATGTGGTAGGAGTGGAAATAATTTTCTTCCTCCTCCCGATTATTTGTTGTTTTTTCTTGCTGTGAGTTGTAGTTGTTTGTTTAGTGACTTTTAAAACTTTTTTTTGTGTCAAATATGGCCTCTGAAATCTCTGTTTCCTTAGTTCATAGTCATCTAATGGCTTTACAGTAACTTTGTTAAATGCCTGTAGACAAATGATATGGTTTAGACCTGTGTCCCATGAAATCTCATGTCGAATTATAATCCCCAGTGTTGGAGGTGATGCCTGGTGGGAGGTGATTAGATCATGGGGATGAATTTCTTACGAATAGTTTAGCACCATCCCTCCCTTGGTACTGACCTTGCAATAGTGTGTGAGTTCTCATGAGATCTGGTCATTTCAAAGTGTGTGGTTCCTCCCTCTCACTCTCTCTTCCTCCTGCTCCAGCCATGTGAAGTGCCTGCTCCCACTTCACCTCCCACCATTATTGTAAGTTTCCTGAGGCCTCCCCAGAAGCCAAACAGATGCCAGCATTATGCTTCCTGTACAGCCTGCACAATCATGAGCCAATTAAACCTCTTTTCTTTAGAAATTACCCAGTCTTAGTCTCAGATATTTCTTTATAGCAATATGAGAATGAACTAATACAACAAAGAAATGAAAAAGAAAGAAAATATACTCTCCCAGTCTTTCCAGATTGGCTCTGTGTTTGGATACTCCCTCAACACTTAACAAGGATGTTTACAGCTCTGCCTTAGCCTTCACTTTCTGCTTGCATTGGGCCTAAAGATTAGCCAGAACTTATATCTTAGGAGTGTCCCAAGTCTGTGTTTTCATCCTGCCCTTATATGCAGAATGTGGCATTCTAGATTTCATAGTATATACAGGAACTTTCCAAAGTTCTTATTCACCAAAGTATCTCTGTTCCTAACTTTTCCTCTCAAGCTTTTGGTGTGTGTTTGATTGCCCCAGGTGGCAGAGGCATGCTCATTTGATTTTCAGTGTTTTTGAGGAATACTTTTTACGTAGCCACTTTTCTGCCCATAGTGAATTCTGAGTTAGGTAAAACAAAGGCAAGCTCCTCACATCAGTCCTTCAGGAACCCCCAGACATTTCAAAACAGACAATACAATCCTAGGGAACAAGGTTCATTCTGCTCCTTCTGGAACCAGGGACTCACACCAGGAACATACATTGCAATCTTCAAGACCACCAAGCTGGGAGGAGTGTGGAACAACAATAAGTTCAAAGTTTTCCTACTGTGTTTCAGTCACATTTTGAAACAAAGTTCATTTAGTTGCTATTTGACTATTTTCTTTGACAATTTTCCAGAATTCCAACAAGGTTGATTCTGATCACTTCTGCTTTTTTTTTTTTTTTCATTTCTATGGAGAGATGAGCCCTCGGATTCCCAGACTGCTATTTTTACAACATCATCATATTTAAGATAATAATTCATTTAATTCACTTCTCTATGCAACCAGTCTTTCCTAGTCACTCCATATCTGTTTCCATTCCTTCACCAGATACTTTCCTCACTCCGCTTGGGCTCTGATATCCTGCTTCAGGCCAGCGCCCTTCCCAGCCACTTTTCTTACCCCACACATGCTCCAACATCCCACATCAGGACACTTTCCATGCTCCTCCTCATTTTGCTTGAGCTCCAACACTTGATGTCCAACTGCACCTCTGTGTGGATGCATTTCTTAGCCCTCCCATGCTCTGACTCCCCATAGTGAGTCAGCCCTTGCTGGGATACCCTCTTCACCTTGCTTTAACACCCACAATGGGCAGCTCACAGGAGTAGACACCCAGGCTCTGACAACCCATGCTGGGCCACATCCTATGGACACCTTATTCACACTGTTTTTGTTCTACATTAAGAGGAGATTTCTCCAACTCTGATTTCCAATATTTTTATTAAAGTTTTTATTTTTTAAATCAAATTTTAGTTTTCAAGAACTCTTGCATGTTCTCCTTTTTATGCCATTCTATTCTTATTTTGTGGATATTATATTTTCTTTCTTCTCTCAAATGATACTAATTTCATAAGCTGAAGGTTTTTTAAGTTTTTTTTTTGCTTTCTGTGTCACTTCTGTTTTCTTCTTATTTATTTATTATTTTGTACTGGAGACCTTTCTTAAACTCTCAGTGATCTTTGGTTAGCTACATTTAAGAGTAAGGCAATAAAATGCTGATTTGAACCTCTATGTATGGGAAGAGTTTTCAAACTTTACTTTTTTTTTTTTTTGTAACAGGATCTTACTCTGTCACTCAGGCTGCAGTACAGTGGTGCAATCATGACTTACTGCAGCCTTGACCTCCTGGACTCAAGTAATCCTCCCACCTTAGCCTCTCGAATAGCTGGGGCTACAGGTGCACACCACCATGCCCAGCTAATTATTTTAACTTTGTTAAGAAGTTTCTAAGACTCTCAAAAACACTTACCATTAGAGAGGTCTGCCAAGGACATTGAAAATCACAGAGATCTATGAAATGTAGGATAAGCAGGTCAAGATCAGAAAGGACAAAAGTATCCTCACAAGAAACAAATTTTGGAAGGACCTATTGCAGTGAACACTGGTTCACGTGTGTGAGCATACATCAGAATCAACCGAGAGGGCTTGCTAAAACTTGGAAACCCAATGCAGAGTTTCTGATTTAATAGGTCTTGGGTAGAGCCCGAGAATATGCATTTCCAGCACGTTGTTGGGTGATGCTGATATTGCTTATCTGGGGGCCACAGTTTGAGACTGCTGACTTCAAGTTTCGTTGTGCTGTGTTCTTCAGCACAACGGACAGCTCTCTCACACAGCACCAGAGACAACTTGTTTGATTTCTTTTAAAAAATTTTTTTCAACTTGGGCAATGTAATAGGTGGGGAAATGTTTGTATATTATATTGGAAACTTAAATCCTCTAAACTTTTTTTTTTATTCTACCAACCAGACCCCAAGGGCGATTTCTAATCCATACCCATTTTTACAGCACCATCTGTAAAATTCTGTGCAGCCCATAGGGGTTTCTTTTTCTGTGAATTTAAAAACAACAATTATTAAGAATGGATTTTTATGATCACCATGCTTGAGCAATGTTAGAGATAAAATACTCCTCCTTGCCTTGTGGATTTGCTCCCACCGCCCTGCCGTTCACGAGCTGTGTGTTTGTGCTGCAGAGGGGATCTGAGTAAGCAAGGAAAGAATCAGAATTGGATGGGTGAAGCCCAGAGGCCTCCTGAGAGAGGGGAGCATGAGGAGTGGGGAGAGGGGCTCCATGCCCTCTGACTGAACAGGTATCAATCAAGCAGCGAGACTGCGAGTGACCACTGAGGTGAAGGCTGAGGGGGAGGAGGAGTTTGAGCTGGAGCCCAGACTCTGATGACAGGGAGTATACAGGGGGAGCCCCTGGACAGCCCTCCAAGAACTCGGAAATGGGGCCCATGGGCTGTTAGGCCTGGCCCCACAGCTGATAGAAAAGCCATGAAGACCTGGAGCCTGGCTGCTTTGCAGTGAGAGCTCAGAGGGAAGGAGACATCGCTTTCTCTTTTCCTCCTCCCCACATCAACACCAGGCAAGAGGTGCTGGAAAGAAGGAGGAAGAAGTGTTAGAGAGCAGAGTCCTGCACCACCAACCACGCTCCACCCTCGGAGGCCTGGGCCACAGCCTCCCAAGTTGAGGGACAATGTGGACTTGGAGTCGAATGTAAGAAGGGCATTTTCACTAAATAGGACAGTCTTAAAAACTGGAATGAAACTGGTGACTGTTGAAATAAACAAAAGTGATGAAAAGTGTATAGGACTGGACTGAGCTGCTGTGAAGGGAGAGAGTCACCCAGCAGGAAAGAGGGGTGACAAGGCACCGTTGGGAGCAGTCTTGAGAAAACAAGAATTTTTTGTTTGTTCCTCAGTGAGTAGCAACACCTTGTTACATGGATTACATCGTGTTTCTTAAACCTGAGTAATATGGGGAAAGATAAAGAAATAAAAAACATATTGAGGACTTCTACTGCTG
The DNA here is from genome assembly GCF_029281585.2 of Gorilla gorilla gorilla. Taxonomy (NCBI): domain Eukaryota; kingdom Metazoa; phylum Chordata; class Mammalia; order Primates; family Hominidae; genus Gorilla; species Gorilla gorilla. The sequence goes on along the minus strand of NC_073228.2, from coordinate 33,879,602 downwards.
ACTTAAAATCTTTTTGTGATGGTATGTATGTTCAAACACAAAGCTATGTAAAAGTTTCTCATTCTTCTCTCTTCTGGGACCACGAAAGCAAATAAATGTACACAAAAAACACAATTCAGGCCAGGCGCGGTGGCTCACGCCTGTAATCTCAGCACTTTGGGAGGGGAGGCCGAGGTGGGTGGATCACCTGAGGTTGGGAGTTCGAGACCAGCTTGATCAATATGGAAAAACCCCATCTCTAATAAAAATACAAAAATTAGCTGGGCTTGGTGGCGCATGCCTGTAATCCCAGCTACTCGGGAGGCTGAGGCAGGAGAATCGCTTGAACCCGGGAGGTGGAGGTTGCAGTGAGCTGAGATGGCACCATTGCACTTCAGCCTGGGCAACAAAAGCGAAACTCTGTCTCAAAAAAAAAAATTCACTAGCAACAGATTTATACTACTGATCTGGGAATGTTTTTGAATGTGACATTTTCATTCTGCCACGTGTCTTGTGTTTTGACTCAGTTTCCCCACCACTTCGTTTTGCATTTGATCCTTCCTTCAATCAGTGCTGAAGGCAGCAAAGCATTATGTGTAGCATTTTTTAAAGAGGCAGGACTAGGCCGGGTGCAGTGGCTCATGCCTGTAATCCCAAAACTTTGGGAGGCCAAGGTGGGTGGGCCACTTGAGGCCAGGAATTCAAGACCATCCTGGGCAACATGGTGAAACCCCGTCTCTATTACAAATACAAAAATTAGCCGGGCGTGGTGACAGGCACCTGTAATCCCAGCTACTTGGGAGGCTGAGGCCAGAGAATCGCTTGAATCTGGGGGTGGAGGCTGCAGTGAGCCGAGATCGTGCCACTGCACTCCAGCCTGGGTGACAGAGCAAGACTCTATCTCAAAATAAATAAATAGGCAGGATTATTTGAGGCCAGCTGTATTGTAAACCCAATTACAAACCTGGACACTGAAATTGTGTGACTGTACTTGTTTAAAACACACACACACACACACAGAATTGTTTCTTTGGATTTTTCTATGCTTAGTTGAACATGTTAAAGGGACTGTGAGGTCAAGCACTATCTACAGACCAATGTTATTCTTATTAAGGGCCTCTCCTTCCAGATCATAGTCCTTCATCCTAGGCTCCTCTGAAGTGGTATGATTGGTTGTGTTAATGGTACTTGGCCTCCAGATTGTCTCTGAAAGGGTGTGGGTGATTTTATGCAACAAGTTAAACACTGTTTCATAACTCCCAGCATTCTTTTATCCCATCCTCAGTCCCAAGATCTGAATTTATTCCAGTATTACCCCCACCCCCCAGGATATTTTTTCCCTTCTCAAGGCCAACCCTATGTGACTTCAGCTGGAGAAGAACTAGAGAGCTCTGAGGCTGCAGGAGGGATGGGTCATCCTGGAAGGTGGCCACCAAATTTCCCTCTCCTGTTCTGAATGCAGGCTTCAGGATGCCCACCTCAGGGACATATCTGTCCTGCTGAGGCCCTGCCAACACCCAGCCAGGTTGTCCTCCCCTGCTGTGCCAGAGTGATGGTTAATATTGAGTGTCAACTTGATTGGATTGAAGGATACAAAGTACTGTTCCTGGGTGTGTCTGTGAGGGTGTTGCCAAAGGAGATTAACATTTGAGTCAGTGGACTGGGAAATGCAGACCCACACTCAATCTGAGTGGGCACCATCTAATCAGCTGCCAGCACTGCTAGGATAAAAGCAGGTGGAAGAACTACACTGGCTAATCTTCTGGCCTCCATCTTTCTCCTGTGCTGGATGCTTCCTGACCTCCAACACCAGACTCCAAGTTCTTCAACTTTTGGACTCTTGGGCCTACACCATTGGTTTGCCAGGGGTTCTTGGGCCTTCAGCCACAGACTGAAAGCTGCACTGGTGGCTTCCCTACTTTTGAGGTTTTGGGACTCAGACTGGCTTCCTTGCTCCTTAGCTTGCAGATGGCCTGTTGTGGGACTTCACCTTGTGATCATGTGAGTCAATACTCCTTAATAAACTCCCCTTCATATATACATCTATCCTATTAGTCCTGTCCCTCTAGAGAACCCTGACTGATACACAGAGTGAAGCAGTTCCTGTATCTTGTTTCTCTAAGAGGGGCTGGTGACCCTTTAGAATTCAGCTCATTTGGCTGCCTTGTGACCTCATCTCTCTAATAGGTTTATAAAATGTTTATGTTGTGTAGATTACCCTGCGTTTACTTATTCTTCTGTTAGGAGCTGTGCATGTTCCTTGTGACTTTCTTCCTCTGAAGCAGAAGGAGAATTCTTTTTTTGAGTTTGATTCTGTCACCAAACATGGTGGCAGGGCTATGGATGGCACACTTAGTGCCTTTATGGGAATTAGTAAAAGGCACCCCTTTCACCAGGCTGATTTAACCCAACACCTGGACACAGCGTGGAGAGCATAGTGTAGGCTGGCTTTCAGCCCCCACACCTGCTCTCAGTCAAGTTCGTTGGGGTGGGGCTTAATTTGCAGAAACAATATGTTCAAACCAGCACAGAAAAAGATCAACATGGCTGGAATGTAGAAAGGTAGTTTTTTATTTCATACCTTTCAGACATCTGTAAGCTTGACAAACGTTCCCCTGCCTTCTCTGTCTGCCTTCGTATAAGCTTAGTCCAAAGTCCTGGTTTCCCCTGAAGGAAAAGATTTTTCATTCATTCATTCATTCATTCATCCTTTCATTCAACAAAGCTTATGGAGATCCTACTGTGTGCAGATCCTTTCATTGTGTCCCCGTGGGAAAGAAGAAGGCATAGTAGAAACAACACAAGTTTCTAGAACAAGGCAGCCAAGGTTGAAACTCCAGTTCTGCTTCTTACTAGCCCTCGGTTAGTTAAATCTTTCCTCAAGTCTCATTTGTGAAATGAGAATGATGACCCTTTGTCATGGAGTCTTCATAAAGCCAATGGGGCTGATGTAAATAACATGTTTTATACAGTTCCTGGCGTACAGCAGTGGCCTACTATGTGTAGCTGTACCTGTGTACATACAAGGTACTTGCAGGCCCAGGGTGCTAGAGAAGTGCCCTTCTGGTTTGGATTGGCAAGTCACCAGCCAGAGAAGGGAGAGCCCCCTTCCCTCCCTGCACCCTGTGGCAGGCGTGGAGGGGTGCCATTCCAATGTCCCCACAAGGAAGGCAGTTAGCTGACAGGATCAGCTGACAGGGTGACATGAGGGACCACCCAGCTTTTGAGCTAAGGCCACACAGTTCCCAGGCAGCCCCAGTTGATGACTGAGTGTGGCAGTGGGTGAAGGGCTCCCCATTTCTGGCTGTCTTTTTGCCAGGGCTCCTCACTAGTCTGGCTGGAGCTTTCTCAGAGCCTCACCATGGTCTGTGACTCCTCCTGCCCCCTCCTCACTCCTTTTCCCTCCTGTTCACCGGAGCTGGGCTTGTGCTGCAGTCTGAAGGCGTCCCCTGCCTATGCCTGCCCTCTCTGCTCTTTCTCTCATGGACATTGTCCTCTTCTAACTCTGTCTTAGCGTCTAGATGGACACAACTCTGCTTTCTCCCATAGCCACATTTCCTATGTCAGGATCTTGCTTCCCATTTGTATAGTGAGTTCCATGGCCAGGATCTCCTGGGACGGCCTCAGTTGTAACAGCTCCTGCTGGCTTGATGCCACACACCACCGTGTTAATTCTACTCACAATATTTGCATGATTTCTAGGTGCCAAGCACAGCTCTAAATACCGAGGATACAGCATTGAACTGAGCAGACAAGGGCTCAGCCTTCATAAAGTATATGGTCTATGGGGGAGACTGACAAAGTAACAAATGGATAAATAATTTCCTCTAACAAGAACTGTGGAGCAGATGCATGGAGTCATGTGACTGGTAGGGTGGGCAGCATCATGAAAGGTGGTCAGGGAAGGAATCTCTGAGGAGGGGGTGTTTGAGCAAAGACCTGGGCAATGAGAAGAAGCCTGTCAGGAAAAGATCTGAATGAAGAACAAGCATTCCGGACAGAGGAAACAGCAAGTGCAATGGTCCTGAGGTGAGAATGAGCTTGGTGTTAAAGGAAAAAGAAAAGAGGCTGCTGTAAGTGGTGTGTAATGAACAAAGAGGATCTTGGGAGGAGGTGAGGTCTAATATTGCATTATTTATCTGCCACTGCAGAAAAAAATCAACCCAAAACCTAGGAGCTCAAAACAAAGTAATCATTTGCTATCGTTCATAGATGCCATGGACCAGGAATTCCAATGGCACAGCAGACAGCTTATTTCTGGTTCAGGATGTCTTTCCTGGGCCTCAGGCAGAAGATTCAAAGGCCAGGGATAAAATCATTTGCAGTTTCACGTGGTCATTCAATCTGGCTGTTGATGTTGATGTCGGCTGGGTGCCTAGATGTGGCTGTCAACTGGTCTCTCCTTGTGGCTTGGGATTCCTCACTGCATGGTAGCTGTGTTCCAAGCACAAGTATCCTGAGGTAGGAGCCAGGTGGCAACTGTATCCTTTCCACCGCCCAGCCACAGAAGTCACATAGCCTCACTTGTACTACATTCTATTAGAAAGAAGTGTGTTGCCAACTCCAGCCCACATTCAAGGGAGGGGAGTCACACCTCACACTTTAAGTGAGACATGTCAAAGAATTTGTGGAAATATTTTTAAATTACCATCAATGAAGACAGGAGCCAGGTCATTTTTAAAATCTTGAATTTTGTTCTATGTGCAATGGAAAGTCATTGAAGGGTTTGGGGTGGCAAGTGTTGGCATAATCTAATTTATGCCCTACAAAGGTCATGTTGGCTGCTAGGCAGAGAATGGGTTATAGAGGTCAAGCCTAATGAAGCAGGGTAAGAATCTGACTTGGAGAAGGAGACCTGATTCAAGTTCAAATTTCTGCACTAGCTAGCTATGTTACACTGGGAAAGTCTTCTAACACGGGAGGGTGTAGGGGTACTCTCTTGCATTTATTATTTATTTTATTTATTTATTTTTTTTTTTTTTTTAATTTATTTTTGAGATGGAGTCTCACTCTGTCGCCCAGGCTGGAGTGCAGTGGCACGATCTCGGCTCACTGCAAGCTCCGCCTCCCCGGTTCACGCCATTCTCCTGCCTCAGCCCCCAGGTAGCTGGGGCTACAGGTGCCTGCCACCACGCCTGGCTAATTTTTTGTATTTTTTAGTAGAGACAGGGTTTCACCGTATTAGCCAGGATGGTCTCGATCTCCTGACCTCGTGATTCACCCGCCTCGGCCTCCCAAAGTGCTAAGATTACAGGCGTGAGCCACCGCACCCGGGTTGCATTTATATGAGGATTTACCTAAGACCTGCAGGAAAGTGTTTGTTTCATGTCCTCCTCCATCAGGTACCTGTTTTTGCTCACCACCATGTACCTAGTACCCAGCATGGGCTGTGGCGTAGGGAGGCTTTCCATAAATATTTGTTGAAAGAGTAAACAAACATATAATATTGTAAACCCTGTGTTAGTCCTTCAGGTCAAACTTCTCTGATCTTCCAGGTCTGGAGTGTACCCACCAACCCAACAAGCTTTGAGGAATTGGGTAGCATCCGGGAGGAACATTGGGGAGGCTCTGGGCTCCATCTCTTCTGAAATAATTCCATGCCCCATCTTAAATTCAAGTCCATGAGATCTGATTTCATTCAGAACCATCACCACTGCCCAGATAGACACAAAGAAAAGTAAGGCCGGCTCTTGCCCAGAGCCCAGCATGGGTGGCAGACCCAGGAGAGCCTGCTCTGGGGACTATAGGCAACATCAAGTGGCACATTCATGGCTGGGTAACGTACTCTCCAGGGACAGTGAGAAGGGGCGAGAGGAGCCTCTCCTTTTCCCATGACACCTACCAGAAGATGACACCGTAGGAGGAGGAGTGGAGAGAGAGAGCAGCCCTCCCATAGCACGAAGAGCCCCAGCTAGTGGAATTCCTGCCCTTGACATTGGGCACTGACTGCAGCCATCTCCAGGGCTGCCGAGGGGTTGGGACTGCCAAGATCACCACCCCCATGCTCACCACCACTGTCAGAGAGACACTGAGGAAACTGTGGCTGGGGACTTGGGGGTGGGGCACTGCATAATTTTTTAAATTGCTGTTTTGCATTTTTGAGCCTTCTGAGTGCCCAGGCAAGAGACTGTTTCATTCAACAGGGTGTCTAGATTCCTATAACCTTCAGGCCTTCATTCTTTCTAGGTGTATTGAGATGCTAAGAGGCAAAAATGCAGCAGCACGGGCCTGTTCTCGTGGAGAGACTGTGTTGGGTTTGTATTTAAAATGTGTCAGGCCGGGCCCGGTGGCTCACGCCTATAATCCCAGCACTTTGGGAGGCTGAAGAGGGCAGATCACTTGAGGCCAGAGTTCGAGACCAGCCTGGCCAACATGGTGAAACTCTATCTCCACTAAAAATATACAAATTAGCCAGGCGTGGTGGTGCACACCTGTAATCCCAACTACTCGGGAGGCTGAGGCAGGAGAATAGCTTGAACCTGGGAGGCAGAGGTTGCAGTGAACTGAGATCTTGCCACTGTACTCCAGCCTGGGTGACAGAGTGAGACTCCTTCTCCAAAAAAAACACAAAAATTTAAAAAAAAAAAATGTGCGGGTCAAGGGAGGTTGGGGGAGGGTGCAGCCCTCTCTCCCAGGCGTCTGCCAGCCCCTACCTTTTTTGTGTTCCTTCCCCTTTCCTGCTTCCCCTGCTTCTGAGTAGCTTCTATCCTCCTCAGGACAGAAGCAACTAGTCCACGTGGCTCACCCAGGAGGGGGCCCCAGGAAACACCTCTTGGCCAGCTGCAGAATCAGTACAATTGGTGCAGCCAGTGCGGCCTGTCAGACTCTGTGGGGGAAACCAGGCCCGCCTTGGCCTGCTCAGGCCTGAGGCATCCTCCCAACCTGTGGAGGTGGCTTCCTTCCATTGGGTCACATCTGGGAACTTGGTTTAGAATTAGTCTCAGGTTGCGATCCCCTTCCTGGCTCCAAGATCATGACACATTCTTTTTTCTCTCTGCTTCAACCATCGAACAAGTCCCAGTCAGCAGCTCCCGCCTCAGAGGGTTGTTATAAGGACTCAGGCAAGAGCAGTAAAGCACAGGGCGCTGGGCTGGCATACAGCAAGAGGCGAGGGGCAAGGAATTGCCCCGGTCAGCTGTGCCCCCTCCTGCTAGAGTCCAGCACTACCAGGGCTCCAGTCACACTGGCAGTGCCCCATGGGTCACATGCCCCACTAGCCTTCCTACTCGTTACTTCATTGATCTAAAGCAAGGTTTGTCTCTTCTGCAAGCCCACAAACCCTCTTCCATGCCCCAGGCCCTGCCCTTGGGAGCTCCTAGTCTGATGGAGGAGGTGAGGTACAAACTGTCACATCAGGCCAAGGCAGGAGGGAGGAGAGAGGGGACAGGTGCTTGCCCTCAGCTGGCCCTCTAGTGTGGACCTGTGCACCTCCCAAGTGCTCACTAGAGAGCCCTCCTGCCCCCGCAATCTTCTTCTTGCCCTTTAGTGACTTTACTAGCAGATCAGAGAGGCCAAGCCCTTGCTCAATGTCACACAGTCAGAAGTGGTGCCAGACTCCCAGGCCAGCTCTCCAAGTCCCAAACTGAGTTTTCTTCAGCCTTGCTAAAGGCAGAGGACTGAGAGCTTCCTTGGTCAGGAGAGTCCTCATCTCTGGACCACACATGTACACATGTGCACACATACACATGCACACATGTGCACACATACACATGCACACATGTGCACACATACACATGCACACATGTGCACAAACTCCTGGCCTGCCTCAGCCTCTGGTACAGTGTGGGGCCACTGCAGTTTGAGCCAGAACCCTCCTCCCTGCACACCCTCAGTGTTCTCACGAAAATAGGGCCAAGGACCTCATTCTCAGGAAGCCCTGGGAGCAGAAGCAGGCCCTTCAGGCCCCGCACTTTGGCCAGTCCCTGCTGTCTCGGTTGGGGCCGTTGGAGCTGAGCAGATAAAGAGATCTAATCAGGCCTGTGGCCAGCAGCTCCACCATGGACGGTTCTTGTGAAAGCAGAAGCTTGAGGTTTTGAGCTGGCCAGGGGAGGGTAGGCAGGTGTGGAGGATATTGGGTATTGCAGCTGAAAGATGCCCAGGAAGGAAAGCTCCCTCATGGTCCAGGGTCATGACCAGGCAGGGCCAGGCCTGCCACAGCAACCACTGACCCAGGGCTGGCCTGGCCCCGAAAGAACAATGCCCCTGAAAAAAGGCACTGAATCCTGACATATGTACAGGCACAATCCATTCCCTGACTCAAGAGCCAGCCATGAAAAGCAAGGTGAGAGCAAATGCATTCATTCCACAAATACATATTCAGCCTCTGCCAGGTATTGTGTTAGGTAATGAGGTTACAGTGAGCATCAAAACAGGCACACACCTGTTTTCTGTGACACTCACAGACCTGCAGGGACTGGAGCTTCGTCAAATCCAACCCTAGAGATATGTGTTTAATGATGTTACTCTCTAGGAAGGGAGCTACAAAAGTAAGGAATGGGAAGGACCAGACTGTGGAGGTGGGACAGAAAAGCTCTCTGTGGATAAGACCCAGAGGATGAATGGGAGTTGGCCAGGCAAACAGACGAAGGAGGCTTCATGGTTATGACCCAAAGCAGGAAGGAAATAGGCCTGTTTTGGGGACTGTAAGCCAGTGGGTTCAGAGGCCAGAGGAATAGAGGGTGAGGGGATGGGACACTGGAGAGGAAAGTGGCAGGTGCCAGACTGTGCAAATCCCTGCGGGTTCCCTTTCCTTAGGAGCAACTGCAGCAGAGGCGACTGGATGTTTACAGGACCAGCGGTGCCAAATCTCCCAAGGCCTTATACTCCCACAGCCACCAGGGAGGGAGGGACAGCAGCAACCAGAGGGCCGGCTGGTCAGGGCCCTCTTCCCCAAAAACACCTCTACCTTCTCTGTCCCCTTCATTCCCAGTCTCCAAGCAGCCTTGTTTTCTCCTGTCACCCCAAGAGCAGTCTTTCTGGTGGGTCTCATTACAAACATTTCCTCCTGTGTAGCTTGGTCTTGGACATTTCTTTTGCCCATTTCCCTTTCTGGAGAAGAGCTCTCCCACACAACTCCCAAGCCTCTGAAGTCCAACCAGGTCCCAGGCCTGTAGGGAGCCTGGCCCAGGCCCAGCAGCGGGTTCTGGACTCCACTTATTGAGGGAAGAGCTCACACAGGCCTTGAAGGGAGCCGGGCTTCCCACATGCCCAGCCCTGGGAGGTGTCCCAAGTGATGTCCCCAGCAGGTGGCCTCCATGTCCAGTGGGTTGTCCATCCTCACCTCCCTTGGACAGCACCCACTCTAACCACCCACCTGGCCAGCCTTGCAATGGCAATGGCCTCAGGACCCACCTGGTGCCCACCCTAAGGCTCTTTGTTCTCTACATCACCTCGTGGTGGCACCCCCACCCCTGCCCCACCCCACCCACCTGGCTTATCAAGGTCAAAACCCTGGGAGTGGCTGAACTGCCATCTGGAGAAGGAAGGGGATTTGGGATGTGGGGAGGGAAGGGGACCTGTCTTCCTTTCCAGGGTGAAAAAGGGCGTGTGGACTCACAGAGTTAGTCTGTGACGTGGTTCACTCATGTTCCACAAACATTTCTGAGCACTGGCCCTGGGCCCAACCCTGTGGTGGGTACTAGGTATGCAGCTGTAAATGAGACCAGGACTGGGGCTCAGTGGCCAGTCCAGGAGACGAACACAGTGACAGCATGCCTTCAGTACAGCACAGTATGTGTTGAGGGAAGTATCAGCATCAGGTGCCCCACAGACAAAAACGGGGTGTCTAATTCAGATCATATCTGGGGAGTGAAAAGGAAAGGGATGAGAGAAGGCTGCCTGGAGAAAGTAATGACGAGGCTCAGTTGGGAAGATGAGTAGAAGTTAATCAGGCAAAGGGAACACGTGCAAGGACCCAGGGGAGAGGGGAACACAGTGCATCAGAAACCTTCAGGGGGATGAAGCTGGAGTGTGGAGGAAGGGTGGTGGAAGTGGTGAGAGCAGAGGCTGGAGAAGTCCTCCAGGGCCTAGGAAGCCATGGAAGGATTTGGAGTTCCCCGGACTGCTGCTGAAGGAATATCATGAATAGATCCCATAGACTGTGACCCTGCCCACTAGGACCCTGGACGGGCTGGGCTCATCCCAGGACACCCACAAGCAGTTCCTTCTCTACCTCCAGTGCTCTCCTCTTCCCTCTCCCTGGGAAACCAGAGTGTGTTGAAGGCGGGGTGGGGCAAGGGTATGGAAGGACATGAAAGCCTCCCAACTTGTCACTTAGCAAAGGTAATTAGACGGGACAAATGCCAGTACCAAGGACAGGGCAGAGGAAGCCACCCGTCCCAGTGCAGAAAATAAGGGGTGCGTCATCTATAGGAAGTTTACAAGAAATAACAACACAGATAAAAGGTCAGGCTGCTTATGATGATCACCATGCAGGGGCAAGTTTACATAATTTCAGAGCTCAAATCCTGCTCCCCAAAGAAATCTTGTGTTGGTCTAGATTCTAAACCATTGCTGTGATTACCATTGGGCTTTAGTAATATGTGGAAGCTTCAAGTTAATGCACTTTTATTGCTTATCCTTTAAGAAGCACTGTCTTCCATGTGGAAGTTGGTTGGGAGAATTCCCAGTCATACAGTGGCTCGCTTTGCTGAGTGTGTTCCCTCTGAGGATGGGCTGATGGCTCAGATTCCTCTGAGCGGGCTTTGGTGCAACATGCGCCTCCTGCCCCTGTTAGCACTGTAGATTCTTGCATTTAAACAGCTCGTTCGATATAAACAATGATAGCACAGTGATTGTAAAGATGAGGAGACAGAACTTGATTTTTAAGTGCAAATTTTACTTCTTACATGAAATATTGTACTGAATTTGAATAATTACTTTAAGATCTAATTTATTCTTTTTAAAACTAACGAATGGATCAAGAAGACAGAAAATGTAATGACATATTAAATATTAAAACTACAAATATGTATGTAGATTTCCCCTTTATTTAAAATGCATTCATGTAATTTAAAAGTATTAATTCATTATACTTTTCTTTTGTATATTATTTATTTGTTTATTTTGTTATGTCTCTACTGGCATGATTATACATAAAATTCGCTAAAAGAGAACTTTTACATATTTTTTGCTGGCCATTATTATGACTTGCTTCATTTAACGAGTATTACTAAAAATTATTTTGTTGTGTAGAGGAGGGGGTATCAAAAAAATAATCTGTTCCCAGGCCAGGTGCAGTGGTTCACACCTGTTACTCCAGCACTTTGGGAGGCCGAGGCAGGCAGATTGCCTGAGGTCAGGAGTTTGAGACCAGCCTGGCCAACATGGCAAAAACCCATCTCTACTAAAAATACAAAAATTAGCTGGGCATGGTGAGGGGTGCCTGTAGTCCTAGCTACTTGGGAGGCTGAGGCAGGAGAACCACTTCAACCCAGGAGGCAGAGATTGCACTGAGCCAAGATTGCGCCACTGCACTCAGCCTGTGTGACACAGCAAGACTCTCTCTATATATATATAAATATATATGTGTGTGTGTGTGTGTGTGTGTGTGTATATATATATATATATTTCCAGTGTCAGATACTCCAGGTTGCTACTGCACAACACTTAATGCTAAGGAAAATCTTGCCAATGAAATCCCAGTGGGCATGATGAAAAGCCCACGAGGGGGACACAGAGGGCAGGGGGCCCTTGCCTACACTCCTCTTCTTGTCCCTGCATGTGGTTGGCCCTGACCAGAGGGAGGAAAAAGCAGATGTCGACGTGGACCACTGTGAGACATGGCGAGCACCCTGCATGTCACCTGCCCCCTAGTGGGGGCCACAGCTGGAGAGGGTGGGTGGGGTCCAGGCTGGAAAGCCCCTGGAGAGGGGCTGGAGAGGTCTCCGTCACTTCATCACGTCCTTTCACTCCGTCTCCAGTGGCCCCGTATCTGGCACGCCCACTCTGACATGAGGAGGAGTGCTTGGAGAGCCTCGGTCTGAACAGCCCTAAACTTGGAGGCCTCCCTTCCAGGCACCCAGCCCTGAAGGGTCTGCAAATCCCTTGCACTCACTGCCTCCACCCTTCAGGCCAATGGCAATTGCTGCCTTTGACAGACAGCCTCAAGGGACCTCAATAAAGGAAGCAACAATAGGGCAGAAAAACAAGGATGTTCAACAACACTGTTGAGCGCCTGCTATGTGTCAGGAATGATGTCTGCGAGGTAGACTAGGAATGACCTCCATCTGACAGTGAGGAGGTGGGCTCAGAGGTTGAGGAGCCTGCCCAAGTGGATGACGGTGCTAGAATGGGGACCAAGGTCAGCTTGTAGCCACCTCCCTGTACTGCTCTCAAGGAGCTCCCGCCTGCTAAGTGCTGTGGCTTAGGCACCAAGCCCAGCTTGTGGGGTGACTCAGAAATGGCTTCCCAGAGGGACCTGCTAGGAAGAGGAAGCTTCCAGCAGAATTAGGAGCTGCTTGGAAGGAGAGAAAAGGTGGGGGTTATATGTGGAAGGTTAGGATGATTGGAGCCTAGGGGCAGGGTCCTGTGGGGGAAACGTGGCAGAAAGTAGGCTAAGGAGACATCCAGAGCCAGAGTCCAGGAGAGCCAGGCAGCAGGCTCTCATCACCACCCTGAGCAACCAATAGGCCCAAATCCCCAAGAGATCAGCCACCATGGCAGGGCTGGGCTTAGAGCCTAGGTTTCTGTCTCAGGCTTGTCCCAATAACCCACGGCAGCCCATGACTGTGGAGAAACCCTTGCACTGCTCACTATTGTTGAAGAACTAGAGTCCCCTCTGCAGGGAGAGCAGAGCTCACTCTGAGTGCTGGGGACCCTGGAAGTACAGCAATCCAGGATACATGCACCCCATCCTGGCTCCAATCTGGGTTACATACACCCCACCCCAACTCCAACCTGGAGTATATGCATCCCATCCCAGCTCCAACCTGCGGTACATACATCCCACTCCAATCCTATCCTGGGTTACATACACCATACCCCAGCTCCAACCTGGAGTACATACATCCCACCCCAACTCCAACCAGGGGTACATACGCCCCACCCCGACTCCTACCTGGGGTATATACACCCCACTCCAACTCCAACCTGGGGTACATACATCCCACTCCAATTCTATCCTGGGTTACATACACCCCACCCCAACTCCAACCTGGGGTACATACACCCCACCCTGGCTCCAACCTAGGGTACATACACCCTACTCCAACTCCAACCTGGGTTATATACACCCCACCCTGGGCTCCAAGCTGTGGTACATACACCCCATCCAGCTCCAACCTGGGTTATATACACCCCACCCTGGCTCCAAGCTGTGGTACATACACCCCATCCAGCTCCAACCTGGGGTACATGCATTCCACCTGGCTCCAGCCGGGGAGCATCTGGCTCCCTGAGGGCCGGGAGGTGACACACAGCTGAGGAGTGCTGTGTGATTTATATAATCTCTCTCCTCCATGAGGTTCCCTGTCCCCATCTCACAGGTTTGGAAACAGGTCCATGGAGGGGTGTGATTTACCCAGTCACTCAGTGGGTCAGCATCAAGGAACCCAGTGTGCTTTCAGCTCCTACACAGTGACTTCTACCCAGGCCCCCCGTTGCAGGAGAGGGGCCTCCACTAAAGATAAGGAGATAAGATTAGGAGGGCTCAGGCCATCAACTGGAGCTTGTGAAAGGGGTTGCTGAAGAGAAGTGGTTGTTTCAAGAGCAACTGTTGGGCTGGTAACATTGCTGTGGGAGGAGGAGGCTGTGGAGGGCACTGGGCAGGGTTTCGGTAGGGTGTGGGGGTGGGGGAGGAGAAAGGACACTTGGAACAGCCTCCCTGGGAGTCTGGAGCAGGCATGGGGTCCACACTGAGGAAGGAATGGACGTGTCCTCCTGAAGAAGGGGCGAGGACACGCAGGCTGCTGGCCACAGTGGTGGTGACTCTGGAACTGTCTCAGGGATGAGCATGTGCTCTCCAGGCAGCTGGGATGAGGTCAGAGGCAAAGGATGAACCTGGCTCATCCAGGGCAGGGAACTACAGGAGGAAGGCTTAGGTGCAGAGAGGGTGGGCCCTGGCGGAAGGCCGACTGGGATGCATTCTGCACTTAAGGTGGAAATGGAGGCGCACTTAAGGTGGAAATGGAGGCTCACCCAAGGTCACGAAGCTAGTGACAGGGCTGGATTCAATCCAGGCCAATCAGACCCTGGTGCAGCACACTGCCTCTAAAGAAGCTACTTCTCACCAAGCCCAATAGGAACTCATAATTGAAATCTACTTCTCAGAGTAAAGCTACTACTGATTGGCACCTAAGAAACTCCAAGAGAATAAAGCCCATGGCGGGCGCTTACTTTTAGGCTCTGCAGCAGCTCACTGGGCTGGGTGTTTTACCTGTGACATCTCGCCATGTCCCCAAAATGGCCCCATGAGGGATTTCACTGCCAGACCCTGCCTCAGTCACAGCCTCACACTCTCCCTGGCACCTTGGAGGGAGTGAGTAGGGCTAGGGGATAAGGAGAGGGGCCAAATCATTCATCACAGATCATTCATTCACTCAACAAACACCTGCTAAGCACATACTAAATGCTGGGCTTTGAGCTGGGTATGGGGGGTGTGTATAACAGTAAGGCAGATTCAGTTTCTGCCCTGTTGCAGGAGGAGAGGCACCCTTCCAATCATCTGGCCCAACTCTCATTCTAGGGATGTGAAAACTGAGGCCTGGAGAGGGAAAGTGGCTTGCCCAAGGCCATGCAGCCAGGCGGTGGCGACTGAGGTGCACCGCTCCTGTCAGCCAACAAATATCCATTGAGCGACACCTGTGTCCCAGGTGCTGCTCTGGGCCCTGGGAGAAGTGCATCAGTGGGCTTGGTAGTAGAGGGTAGGGACGGAGTGGAGGGTAGGCAGGAAGAATGTCCCCAGGCTGGTAGGGGGTGGGGTGGGGGGTTTCAGTCTCAAAACTCCCATGAAAACCAGAGAGAAGTTTCAGAACTCCACCCAAGAGGCTGGGTTTCTAGGGCCCAGAGCTGCCCTCCCCCACCCTAGAATGGGCTATAAAAGTCCCTTCCCAGCTACGTCCGGAGAAGAGCTGGAGGAAGTGAGAGGTCGGCTGGGGGTCCTCAAAGTGAGAGGGGAGCAGAGGATCCTCCCGTGCAGGCTGTGGATGTCACTCACATCCCAGCTGGTGAAGCCTCACCGCAGAGATGCATCTGCTCCCAGCCCTGGCAGGGGTCCTGGCCACACTCGTCCTTGCCCAGCCCTGTGAGGGCACTGACCCAGGTAATAGCCCCCTAGACAGGCAAGGAGGAGGGAGGGGAAATGGAAGGGGAAGCACTTGGGTCTTGGAGGGGGCCTTGTGGCTTGCTGAACCCTGAGTCCTCATCTCTTTGAACAGCCTCCCCTGGGGCAGTGGAGACCTCGGTCCTGCGAGACTGCATAGCAGAGGCCAAGTTGCTGGTGGATGCTGCCTACAATTGGACCCAGAAGAGGTGGACTTGGGTCTGGGGGCTGCATGGGCCTGGGAGGATCAGTGAAGGGCATGGGCCCCAGCCAAATTCACCTCACTCATCACCCACCTCTGGACCCCATGAACATTTCCTGTTGGTAGAGCCTCCCTTCCATCCATCCTTCTGTCCGCTTGCCCTGTCCTGACTGTGCCCCAGGACTGGGTCTCTGCTGGGTGGGTCTGCACCCTCTCTCCAGCCCTTACTCCTCCTCTCCCGGGCAGCATCAAGCAGCGGCTTCGCAGCGGTTCAGCCAGCCCCATGGACCTCCTGTCCTACTTCAAACAACCGGTAGCAGCCACCAGGACAGTTGTTCGGGCCGCAGATTATATGCATGTGGCCTTGGGGCTGCTTGAAGAGAAGTTACAACCCCAGCGGTCCGGACCCTTCAATGTCACTGGTACTCTGATCCCCACTGAGCCCGCTGGGCCTGCCCTGGCCTGGAGTAGAAGGAATCCAGGAGAGGGAGGCAGGGTGCACAGGCTTGGGGTGCTGGGAGGAGAGAGGGTAAAGGGATGGGAGGTACAGAGCAGGCCAGCTCAGGTCTGCCCGCTTGCCTTCCCACAGATGTGCTAACAGAACCACAGCTGCGGCTGCTGTCCCAGGCCAGTGGCTGTGCTCTCCGGGACCAGGCCGAGCGCTGCAGCGACAAGTACCGCACCATCACCGGACGATGCAACAACAAGTGCGTGCGGGGCGGCAGGAGGGGCTGCCCCTGCCTGGGGGACCTCTCCCTTCCTGCACCCACCCTCTCCCTCCATGCTGAGCCATCTCCAGGCCCTGCCCCCTGCTAACCTATCCCACCCACGGCTGCAGGAGGAGACCCTTGCTAGGGGCCTCCAACCAGGCTCTGGCTCGCTGGCTGCCCGCCGAGTATGAGGATGGGCTGTCGCTCCCCTTCGGCTGGACCCCCAGCAGGAGGCGCAATGGCTTCCTTCTCCCTCTCGTGAGTTGGGGCTGAGGGCTTGGGAGGTTGCTTGATCTCTTAAATGCGGGGAGTAAAACACAGCCCAGAGTCACCCAGGCAGGACTTGAACCCAGGCCCTTCCACTGACCAGTGCAGTGACTCGTGGCAAATAACACAGCTTTCTGAGGCTTAGTTTCCTCATCTGTAAAATGGCCCTAAAACCTACCTCGTAGAGCCTGTGTGGATATTGAAGTCCTTGGTATAAATAGCTATATAGGACATGATCTATTCACGCTAACCATTACGGTGTTGTAGGGTTTTTTCTGAGAAAATTAGTGTCAAAGTCTTGCTAAATATAAACAGCTATATACCTTAATCTGGCTTTATCTATTGATCTATTTCACATTTATCAACTCATCAGTTTTCTATTGATATATCGATATAGCAGTCTATCATCTACCCATCTATCAACATCTATTAATTAATTTTCTTCTATCCACCCTTCCATCTGCTGACCCCATACTCCCTACGTGTATTATCCATCACCTGGCAACCAGCCCATGCACCTGTGAATCCATGCTATCATCTGGTTAGCTATCAGTCTACAAATTGATCTATCTATTTGATCTCCCTTCCCCTCTGGGAGAGCTGGTGAGGTCTGAGCCAGTCAACCTAGCCCCTCTCCTTCTCTTTACCACCGGAATCCTCAGGAGCCCAGCCAGAAACCATCCTTCTAGGAATGAGAGCAGGAGGTGGCTACGCCTCCAGGGACAAAAGGGGCATGGAGGGCAGAAGAGGAGAGGCTGTCAATTCCAGCAGGGGAGCTGCTGCTCCCTGAGTCCTGGGTTGGCTCTAATACCTTGTGGGGTCAGGGAGCCCATGTCCCGTGCTGATGTTATTTCCCCACCAGGTCCGGGCTGTCTCCAACCAGATTGTGCGCTTCCCCAATGAGAGACTGACCTCCGACCGTGGCCGGGCCCTCATGTTCATGCAGTGGGGCCAGTTCATTGACCATGACCTGGACTTCTCCCCGGAGTCCCCGGCCAGAGTGGCCTTCACTGCAGGCGTTGACTGTGAGAGGACCTGCGCCCAGCTGCCCCCCTGCTTTCCCATCAAGGTACCTACCCTCAGCCAATCTCCCATGCCCTTGTGTGGCCTCCCCCAAAGGCAAGATGCTGGGAGTGGGGATCTGGAAGACTGGAGCACCATCCTTAAGGAGCTGCCTGTGGAGCTAGGGTATGAGACAGAGACACAAGAAACACAGCTGAGCAGAGACCCCGCGCTGTGTGTGTTTGAGAGGTGGGGGTAGGGCAATCTGCCAGGAGGCTCAGGTCAGGCTTCATGGGGTGGGAAGCCCTTGAGACAGGCCTTGACCCATGGGTCTGAATCCAACAGGGGAAGCCTCTGGGCCCCTGCTTTTGGCAATCTAAGGACCTCTTAGCTCTTGCCCTTCTCTCCTTCCCAGAGTAGTCCAAGGGTCCTGCGGCTCTTGCCAGCTTCTTGGGCTTGGGCTGTAAGTAGGGTCCTAACCTTCAGGCTAGAAGCCAAGGACAGTGTGGGGCACTAGGGAAGAAAAGATAGAATCCAGGGAGCAGAGTCTCTGCTAGGAACATAGGGTTGACACACGTGCACACACACACTCTCTCACACACACACACGTGAACACACACACTCTCTCCCTCTCACACACACACGTACACACACAGTCACCCTTAATAGGTGGGGCCACATTCATGAGGGATGACATGTGAGGGCCTCTGGATGGCCTCTCCCCGTTGCAACCTTATCTATTCCTCAATCCCTGGCTTAGGGGCACCTCCTCTGGGGAGCCTTCTCAGATCTTCCTATTGCACTTTTAACATATGTCCTCCCCTCCCCTCTCCTCTCTCTCCTTCCTTCCTTCCTTCCTTCCTCTTTCTTTCTTTCTTCTTTCTTTCCTTTCCTTCCTTCCTTCCCTTCCTTCCTTCATTTCCTTCCTTCCTTTCTTTCTTTCTTTTTCTTTCTTCTGTCCTTTCTTTATCTTTCCTTCTTTCTTTCTTCTTTATTATTATTATTATTATTGTTTTGAGACAGAATCTCACTCTGTTGTCCAGACTGGAGTACAGAGGGGCAATCTCAGCTCACTGCAACCTCTGCCTCCTGGGTTCAAGCAATTCTCATGCCTCAGCCTCCCGAGTAGGTGGGATTACAGGCATGTGCTACCATGCCTGGCTAATTTTTGTATTTTTAGTAGAGATTGGGTTTCACCATGTTGACAAGGCTGATCTCAAACTTCTGGCCTCATGTAATCCACCTGCCTCGGCCTCCCAAAGTGCTAGGATTATAGGTGTGAGCCACCACACCTGGCCCACATATGGCTTTTCTATCAAGCACAGAAGATGCCACTTCAACTTAGTTTCTTAACTCTATGTGTGTGTCTTTTTCCACTGAACTGCCAGCTTCCTGAAACCTTTCTTGTGTTTTTTTAACCTTCATAGTCTCCAAAGCAGCAAGCAAGAAAGGGGCTTAGAAAAGGTCTGTCGAATTGAACAGAATTAAAGAAGCTCAGGCCTAAGAGTCAAGAGAACTAAGTTCTAATCCCACCTTTCCTGCTAACTGGTTGTCACTTCCCCTCTCTGAGGCTGTTTTCCTTGCTGTAAAATGAGGATCGAGATTGTTTCAAAAGCCTCATTCATTCCTAACCTTTTGAGACTCTATGAAACAAAATGTTAAGGACACTCAGACTGAAGGGGTGAGCAGCATGAGCCTGGGTGAGTCAAGGAGGGCTTCCTGGAGGAAGGGAGTTTTAAGCAAGGTTTTGAGGAGGTGGAAGATGATGGAGAGGAGTGAGTCTGCTATTGAGGGGGCCCCATGTCACTGGCTCCTCTTCCATCTCAGATCCCACCCAATGACCCCCGCATCAAGAACCAGCGTGACTGCATCCCTTTCTTCCGCTCGGCACCCTCATGCCCCCAAAACAAGAACAGAGTCCGCAACCAGATCAACGCGCTCACCTCCTTTGTGGACGCCAGCATGGTGTATGGCAGTGAGGTCTCCCTCTCGCTGCGGCTCCGCAACCGGACCAACTACCTGGGGCTGCTGGCCATCAACCAGCGCTTTCAAGACAACGGCCGGGCCCTGCTGCCCTTCGACAACCTGCACGATGACCCCTGTCTCCTCACCAACCGCTCGGCACGCATCCCCTGCTTCCTGGCAGGTCAGACAGGGAGGAAGGTGGTGTCTTCCCAGGAAACAGCCATCCCTGGGGTCCCAACTGGGAAGCCATGGTGGGATGTGGTGAAGGTACATGGTTTGGGACCTCAGTATTAGGCACACCATAAGCATGGATCTGTGCACAGCCATCATAGAATCAGAACGTTGGAGTCCCTTTGCAAGCTCCCTGTGTGTGGCCAGAGATGACTGCTTAACCATCTCCAGTGACAAGGCTCTCACCGCCTCTATGGCACCCCAGCTCAGCCACAGGCAGCTCCGACTGTTAGAAAGTCTCCTTATTTTGATCACATATTCACCTATTCCCCTTAATCATGCTTCTGGAACGTCAGAAAAGACACTGTCTCTCTTTCACGCAGGAATACCTCAAAGTAGCTGTTAACTCCATCTCCATTTCTTTTCTCTTCTCTGGGATAAATTTCTGTAGTTCCTCCCTGTCTGCAGCTGTTGCTAGACAGTTAATACCTTCTTCTGGAAGCATAATTTGAACTTTCCTCAGGGTCTTTTTTCCCATGTACATGGTTACAATAATAATGGTAGTCATTTCTCATTAAGATATTTATCTTATTATTATTATTATTTTAAGATGGAGTCTCACTCTGTCGCCCACGCTGGAGTGCGGTGGCGTCATCTCAGCTCACTGCCACCTCTGCCTCCTGGGTTCAAGTGATTCCCCTGCCTCAGCCTCCCGAGTAGCTGGAATTACAGGTGCCTGCCACCACGTTTGGCTAATTTTTGTATATTTAGTGGAGATAGAGTTTCACCATGTTGGCCAGGCTGGTCTCAAACTCCTGACCTCAGGTGATTCACCTGCCTTGGCCTCCCAAAGTGTTGGGATTACAGGTGTGAGCCACCACGCCCAACCTTATCAAGATATTTAAATGTGCCATCTCTAAACCTTGCAACAGCCCTGAAAGGAGGGAATTATTATTGTTCTCATTTTACGATAAGAAACTGAGACTCAGGGAAAGTGAATCATGCGCCCAAGAGCACAGAGTTAGTTTCAAATGGCAGAGTCCACTTGAGAACACAGTCAGTGTAGTATCAAGGTCTCTGCCCAGTCCACTGTATTCCACTGTTTTCCTCACAGAGAGTCGGCCCCAACCCCTCTTTTGAAGGATTGTACATTTGTGTGTCCTGGAAAGAGCAGCATGTGCCTTCGGGAGAGGTCAACTGAACTAAGACCTTGTGCAAAAGGGTTTAGTTAAAACCAAGCAAATGATGGAATTAACTTTCTTTCCCTGCCTGTAGTAGGTCTGTTCGTAAGAACAGTCTCTGCCCAACCCTCCCTCTCTTCCTCTTTCCCTCTGGTTCACGGGGGAGAGCAGTATTATACCAAGCCCAAAGATAGGAAGAGGTACACCAGCCCTTGGCAGAGAACACCCAGGCAGATGCAGCTCATGGACAGGTGGGCTCTCAGTCCCAAAGTCAAGGTGCCCTTGCCCATAGCTGGTCCAGGCTATGGATCTGGTTGTCTTGTAGAGTAGAATCCTTAGGCAAAGATGCCCCTGCCTGAGACCAGCAGCTGCCCTGTGCTTTCCCACCTCACCCAAGCCTGCTAGGAACCCCCGGTCCTCCCGCTCCTGGCCTGTGGTGTTAGGGAGGAGGGTGGCGATGAGGAGCCTCAGCACAGCTGTAGAGATGGAGGTCCAGTGAGGGCCAGGAGTTTGGCCCACCCCGTCTCTCCCGTCCTCAGCCCTGGGTCTACCCTGGTAGAAAGACATTTCTCTGGGAAAGGCTGCAGTAAATCTGAGCTTGGGGTTTTCAAGGTGACACCCGATCAACGGAAACCCCCAAACTGGCAGCCATGCACACCCTCTTTATGCGAGAGCACAACCGGCTGGCCACCGAGCTGAGACGACTGAATCCCCGGTGGAATGGAGACAAACTGTACAATGAGGCTCGGAAGATCATGGGGGCCATGGTCCAGGTAAGGAGCTCTGCATCCCAGCATCCCCCAGATGACAAGCTTGGCATGAGAAGCAGTCCTTAACACATCCTTGCGGATGTGCCTAAAACCAGCTGGGTCTGGGCAACTGGCGGAGCACCTGGACCTGTCCTCTTGCCCCGATTCTGCCTCTAACTCCCTGTGTGACCCTGTCTGTGTCACTCACCCTCTCTGGGCTTTGTATCTCCACCCACCAATAGGAAATTAATGTTGTCACATTTGACGTGATGACAATAAAGAATATGTCTGAGCCACCCTTTGAAAAGGCAAGGGTATGGGTGAGTAGCCTCTGGGGAATGTTCCTCCTGTCTTCCCTTCCAGATCATCACCTACCGAGACTTTCTGCCCCTGGTTCTGGGCAAGGCCCGGGCCAGGAGAACCCTGGGGCCCTACAGGGGGTACTGCTCCAATGTGGACCCACGGGTGGCCAATGTCTTCACCCTGGCCTTCCGCTTTGGCCACACAATGCTCCAGCCCTTCATGTTCCGCTTGGACAGTCAGTACCGGGCCTCCGCACCCAACTCGCATGTCCCACTTAGCTCTGCCTTCTTTGCCAGCTGGCGGATCGTGTATGAAGGTGACCAGGTTTTCCAGGGGGCAAATGGGGGTGAGGGTGGGGAGCATGCCCTCCCCTAGGTGGGCCAAGCTTACTGCCAGGAAGCCAGGCTGCTGCAGAGGCCACTGCTAATATCTCCCCAGGACAGTGGAAACAAGGCAGGTGCCAGCAAGACCCTCAGTCACAGGCCTCCCATCCTCTGTGGAATGAGAGGATTTTTTAAAGGGGTGGAGACTAATGTCAGATTGATGGGGAGCTCACCTTCCATTCCTTAAGAAGTACCTCCCAGCTCCAGCTGCTTCATGTCTCTCCAGAACTCTGTTTCCTGACAAACGTTACTAACATACCCGACTGGCTTGTCCAGCTCTGGGCTAGCTTGGCATCATGTGATAACCCAAGTAGCTTCCCAGAGGCTGGTCCAATCTGTGCTGCTCACATTCCCTGCCACCAGGGGGCATCGACCCCATCCTCCGGGGCCTCATGGCCACCCCTGCCAAGCTGAACCGTCAGGATGCCATGTTAGTGGATGAGCTCCGGGACCGGCTGTTTCGGCAAGTGAGGAGGATTGGGCTGGACCTGGCAGCTCTCAACATGCAACGAAGCCGGGACCACGGCCTTCCAGGTGAGGGGGCTGTCCACCTCTTCTCCCAGCTTTGCTTAGGCCAGGCTGCTCAAGGGGTTCTGGGAAGACCCTGGTACCTCCTTTCTGACTGGGACTGTCTACAGGATGTGCAGGAGTGCAGAGGCATGCAAGGCCAAGGTCGATGTCCCAAAGCACTCCTGGAACACCGCTTGCTGTCCTGCCATGGCTCCCCCATCCACTGTAGGGGCTCCAGTTTTAGGTTCACCACAGGACCAGGACTTAGGCTCAGGAGCTGAAAAAGGGAGGCTCGAACTTTCCAAGTAGAAAAAAAGCAATAGGCTTAAAAGGCAGGGAAGAACTGCTCCATTCCCAACACGCTGGCAAGTTCCAAGGAGGAAGGCTAAAATTCCAGAGCTACAGAAACGCTCCTTGCTCTAAGTGGAGAAAGGCAAAGAGCCTTAGAGGCAGGGAATAGGTGGAATAAAACTAAGGCTGCAGTGGCTATTTGGTGAGGGCACAAATGACTTTATCCCAGGAAAGAAGAAAATGTAGGCACTTTGTTAGTCACTTTCATGTATATTAATTTATTTTGTCCTCCCAATCACCTTGAGAAGCAAATGATTACAGCCATTTTGTAGATGAGAAACTATGTTCAGAGACAGCTAGTAATTTGCCCAAGATCACATAAATAAGAAGTAGTAAAATCTGAATTTAAATTTACAATTTCTCCTTTCTTCCCCCTGTTCAACCCCAGTAGGGGAAGGTTTTGGCCACTGCCTTGCTCCTCTCTCCTTCCCACCTCCTACCTCCCTGTCTAGAAAGAACCTGAAGGCCCATCTGCCCATGTATGAAGCAGTGGCGGCACCTCCTACTGCCCACCCCACTTCACACAGTGCCTGGTAGAGCACAGCAGGCACTCCGGAAACCTGAGCTTCTTTCCTTTCTTAAACTTGGGCGCTCCTGGCAGCTAAGGAGCTGTGGGCGCCCCCTGCTGGAGAGCTGAGATCGCTAGCCATCCAAGTTTCTATTAGGTTTTGAAGGGAAGGCAGGGGTTAAGGAAAGACACAGAGAGAGAGGGGGCTCAACAGCCAATGCAGGTATTTATTTCCAGCATAAAACCTACAGAGGTGGGGGACCAGCTTATTGCCAGAGCCTGCCGCCGCCTACAGCTGGGGTACTGGGTATGGGTATGGGCAGGAGGGGTCTGGGTCGTATGGCTTGCTGCCCAGCAGGATATTGATAAGATGTATCTATGATCAGGTCCTTTTTTCAGTGGGATGTGGTAAGATGTTCCTTGGACCTTTGCCCAGCAGGATATGATAGGGATGTTCCTTCAGTTGGGCCTTTGCCCATTAGGGTATGTTATGTTTTTCACGGCCCGACCTCCTGTGGAACGTTTCACATTGACCAAGGTCTGGGAAATGGTGGGGGGCTTACAAAATGGTGCAGTTTGGACTAACATTCTTGCCTTCTACTTTGATATAAAAGGAAGAGCTAGAGAGCTGAGATCGCTAGCCACCCAAGTTTCCACATTGCGAGCTTCTGCTCCCCGCAATACCTGTGCCCTCCAGAAATATTATCCTGACACTAGCTCTTGCAATCTCCTCTAATCCCTTCCCAAGTCCAACATCAAACTGGGAACTGGACAACCTGGTTTGAGCTCCACTTAACAGTAAAGTGACCCTGAAGCCTATGGTTGCTCAACTTTAGTAAACATACCAGATATAGTTAGCATGCCATAAAAGCACCTCACAAAGGTGCTGTGAGGGTCCTGAGATATTCACCCAATAGTGCTCAGTAATGGTAAAATACTGTGTGGTTTTCATGTGTTCCGCTGGGGGATGGTGTGTGTGAGCTGTAGTTCAATGGATGACATTGGGCTGGTGTTCTTTCGGGACATGGCAAAGCTATCTCCTACCTTGATTGTCACATCTTATGATGTGGCTTGGCCCTGTGTGGGATCCTGATGGCTGACAAATTGGTATGGCTGGTCTTTGGGAGTTTCTGAAAACTTTTTAAAAACTGCTTTATTGAGATGTACCATAAAATTCACCCATATGAAATAGACAATTCAATGATTTTAGTGTATTTAGAGTTATGCACCCATCACCATGATCTAATATCACACCATTTTCATCACTCCCCAAAGAAACCTTGTAAGAACAGTCAATCCCCATCCCCACCCCAGCCCCAATCACCTCTAATATACTTTGTGTCTCTATATTGGCCTATGCAGGAACTCTCATATCAACGGAATCATAGTGTGCCGTCCTTTTCTGAGTAGATGAATTTTATCATTGCTCTCCATTTGTTCGCTTGTTCATTCATTTATTCATTCGCTCATTCATTCATTCTACAAACCTGATGGAGAGTCTTTTATATTCTGGGTACTGTCTTACTTGTGTCTAATGAATGCAGTCGAGCCCAGTAATATCACTAAGTGTCGGATTTGTGGTTATGAGTTTTGGGTTAAAACCCCTTTTTAGGTTAGGACACACTCCTCAGTCTGATGCACACTGAGCATGGTTGTCCACTCACATTTTCAATCAGAGGACAGAAACCTGGTCTTTGGAAGGTCTAGGGACTCTTCTGCCAGCAGGATCTTCTGGTTCTGCCCAATATTGACTGGCCACAGCTTCCCCCCAGAGGACTGGTGGAGAGAAACAGAAGCTAATGGGAGGTCAGCAAGACTGAAGCTGCTTCTCCCCATTCCCCTGCAGGGTACAATGCTTGGAGGCGCTTCTGTGGGCTCTCCCAGCCCCGGAATTTGGCACAGCTTAGCCGGGTGCTGAAAAACCAGGACTTGGCAAGGAAGTTCCTGAATCTGTATGGAACACCTGACAACATTGACATCTGGATTGGGGCCATCGCTGAGCCTCTTTTGCCGGGGGCTCGAGTGGGGCCTCTTCTGGCTTGTCTGTTCGAGAACCAGTTCAGAAGAGCCCGAGATGGAGACAGGTAAGTGACCCTATCATAAAAGACATCAGCACCAGAGGCAGAGCAGAAAAACACTAGCATTTCAAGACTAAACATTGAAGAACATTGCTCTTTTTAGTATCATTTCTTCCAAGTTCACAGGATCTGAAATCAGGAGGCTCCTCTCTGAAAAGCCGGGTCAAAGGAAGAGAGACACTGACCCAGGCAAGGCCCATATTGCCTGAGCTGGAGTCATCTTAAACCCAGGAGGTTGCCTGGAAGCCTCACTGTTCTGGGTTGGTGGATCCCAGAAAACATGGGCAGAAAGGGCTAAATCTGGTTTCCCTCCAATACATTTGTGATTTAAGACCTGACTCCTTATTTGGAGTTGGTATTGCCCGAGTTCAAATCCAGCCCTGGCCACTTAACTTACTGTGCACTTAATACAGGGCAATTTATTTGGCCACTGAATTTGTTTCATTTCTGAGATTCCAATCTTGCAGGAATTTTGTGAGAATTGAATGGAATAATATATGTAAAGTACCTGGCACACAACAGGTGCTCATTACAAGGTAATTCCTCCCCAACCTTCACCCACATCTCTCGACTGCCTGGTAGGTTCTGGTGGCAGAAACGAGGTGTTTTCACCAAAAGACAGCGCAAGGCCCTGAGCAGAATTTCCTTGTCTCGAATTATATGTGACAATACCGGTATCACCACGGTTTCAAGGGACATCTTCAGAGCCAACATCTACCCTCGGGGCTTTGTGAACTGCAGCCGTATCCCCAGGTTGAACCTGTCAGCCTGGCGAGGGACATGAGGCTTCTGCAGGTAAGGGGAGGCCACCTCCAGCACCCTGGGCTGGGTTAAGCCCTCACATCCTTCCCTGGATGGATGGCTGAGTCCTCTTAGGTCTCTAAGCAGAGAAAACAGAACTTGTCACTAGGTACTCTTTCCAAGTGGCTTCCCAATGTGCTAGTTTCTGGGCTGACAGTCAATTCCAGGCCCTAGGACTTTGGGGGGAAATTATGAGCATCCAACTATCCTCAGCTTGGTCACTAATACCTGAAAACAGCTCCATTTCTAAACATCCAGTAAATTCCTCACTTATCCAGTTCTGTTACTTCCACAGGAGTCTATCCCAAGCCTCCAGCTTTTGGAGACAAGGGGAAGGGGAGGACCATGAGGCTGCCTTGTCTCCCTGGAGCAACTGCAGGCTGCTGACGCTTCTGCTGGCTACAGCTCAGAGCTGGGTTCCCCAGCCGGGAGTGAGGGCTGGGGGCTCCTATCAGCAATGGACCTTCCCACCTTGGGAGCCTCTTAGGTATTAGGCTATGAATCAGCGCCATGTGCAAAGGCTTGGGAGCCAAGCCATGTGGTCTTGCACCCCAGGCAAGAAAAGTCAGCTGGAGGGTTACAGCACTTTCTGCTGTTTCCCAGCCCTCCCTCCCCTCCCTCACCATGACTAAGAGACCACTCAGTCCTAGCCTCCAGACACCCCACAATACTCCTCTGAGCCTGAGGCCAGGCAGCATGCTCTGCTTCTACCAATAAAGCACTGCTAAGGGCAGGGGCTGCTGTTTCTGTGTTGGGCTAGGGAAGACGTGGCCTCAGTTCCATGCTTTGCTCCAGATGTTTAAGAGAAGGGCTGTTAACACGCAAGCTGGCACAACCATCTAAGCCTCTCCTGGGGGCTGAATTAGGAGAGCCCAAAGAAACACTGTGGAGTAGGGAAAGGCAGAAAAGGGGAAGGGCAGACATGGTAGGGGCCCCGACATTAAGAACACCCTAGCCATACCAGCAACCTGAGCAGACAAACAGCCAACAGAACATCAGTCAAAATAAAAGGGGTTTATGTAACAAAAAACAAACAAACAAACAAACAAAAAAACACAGTAAAAGATACCACCCAGCTAGCAGAAAGGACTCAGCACTGCCTTCAGCCTTCACTTACTCAGAAATAACTCATATCTCAACCTCAGCAAGCCCCAAGCAGTAGAATGAGGCTTCCCTGGAAAGAGGCTGAGACTCACAGGCTGGGGATTTAAGACCCTCTCACCGTCTACCTTCCTTCTTTCTTTGGTCTTGGAAGACGAAAGGCTCCATTTTTAAAGGGTGGAGAACAGCAGATCCCTGCATCCGCCTGCTACTGTGAGACAAGCCAGAAAAGTGAGTCAAGGCCAGACTCACTATGGGGTCACCCCAAACAGCTTCAGATCAAAAAGCCTGCCTTGCTGTGATGCCCATTGACAGTGGCTGCAAATATAAAGGGGGGGCCACAGGGTCTCTGGCTTTATTTCCACAGGGTAGGGAGAAGACCCTGCAGAAGGCTAGGCAGAGGGGCCAGCCGGGAATTTCCCAGCTCTTCTGGTTCTCAGCAGACCAACGTGGTCTCTAATCAGAAAGACAAAGAGGCAGGAGAGCACTGGCCTCAGATATTCCCCATCTTGTCCTCTTGCACTGTGGGCCAGGGCTGCTGTGAGCTAGGAGACCAGGGTTCCAGAGGGGCTCACTAGGTCCTGCGGGAGGCTTTCCCGGGCCTCCTGCATGCGGCGCCGGGCTCGACGGAAGGCCTCTGTAAGGAAAGGAGATATGCTATTTGGCTGCCATATGGTATTTCTCTCCGCACTGCAGAGAGAAACAGGCCCATGCTGACCTGGGGTGGCCAGATGGGGGAGGGGACATACCTAGCACATTGTGAATGGAACTCTGCTGGCTGAACCCTTCCAGACGGTCCAACACACTCCGCATCCTTTTCCGAAGGGAGCTCGATTCCATGAAGGCCCTGCAGGGAGGCCAGCCACATGGTTACGGCTGTTCTCCACCCCTCAGGGCTAAGGTGACCTGAGGCAGAGGGCCAGGTCACTCACCTGGACTGCTGCAGACAGTGCAAGCGGAAGGTGACAGTGCCTGTGGTCTCTGTGCGGAGTCCAAAGCGGCTCAGGCGTTCCCCCTGTGGCATGCCATTGGGACAGCATCAGGTTTCTGCTGTCTCTAGACACCCCCGCACCATGCTGGCCTCGCCCCCATTCTTATTCCCATTCTTGGGAAGCGCAGTTCTGTTGGGGAAACCTTATTCCATCACCCAGACTCTATTACCTAAAGGCTAATACTGGGCTATTGGGCTTCCCCAACTAAACCAGGGAACATTCCAACCTCATTTGAGAAGCGGCGGTCTTATATGCTTACTGTGAATCCTCCCCACATCTGATTACTGAGGCCTTCAGTGACGGGGGAAAGAGCCAGTTATTCTGATGGGAACCAGGGGAAATCTCTAATTATACTATTTTCCAGAGACCTCCTACGATAGCAGTGTAGATATTGGAACCTGATTCAAAATGTGGTCATGACTTCCAGCTTAAGCCACAGGAAGGAAGGAAGGCGTTAATACTGAAGCAATGCACAACTAAGGGGTCTTGACCCAGATCCCACCTCCTATAGAACAGAAGGACAGGATCATAAGTTTTCAGCATGAAGTCACTCCAAAGACAAAAGTCACCTTAAAGGATCCTGGTATCCGCACGTAGGAGAGGTCCTCCAGTTCCAGAGAACCGCCAATGAAAAACCTTCTCAGCTCAGCCACCGTGCCAAGCTCCACAGGTCTCCACGTGGAGACTGTCAGGGTGTGTGAGCCTGCGCAAGGGAAGAGAAGACTGGGGCCAGGTCCAGAAAGGGCATGTGGCCCCTCACTGACTCCCCAGCAATGACACAGGCCTAGACTCAGCTAAAACACCTGGTCTGGTGATGACCTGGCCTCTGGTGAAGGTTATCATGGTTACCCATAGCACCTGTATGGAAATCAATCAGGGAGAAATTCAAATTTCCGCTCTGCCAGTTACTACCTGCATACCCAGGACAGGTTTCTTAACCTCTCTGAAGCTCATTCTCTTCATCTAGTAAAATGGAAATAATACCACCTGCACCTCACAGAGTGGCTGGGAGAATTAAGTGAGAAGTATGGCACAATGCCTGGCACACAGTAAAAGACAGATGCTTTTATTCCAAATTGAATGCTGATTCATTCAATACACATATGCTATGAGCCAATTTTGCCATATAGCTTCTCACCCTGAGCCCAATCAGAGGAGCACGAAGCACATGGAGAGACTGTCAGGAAGTCAGTGCCAAGGCCACGTCATTGTCTCTAATGGAGGGGGGCAGAAAGTCCTCAGAGGAACAGGAACTCTTTCAAGCCAAACATTTCCAATTCCCAATTATCCCCACCCCTCACCAGAAGCATTCGAGTGTTAGTCTTGTTCTTAGGGCCTAGGGCATGTGGGCCACAGAAGGGTGGAGACAAGCGGTTACCTGGAGTGGCAGGCAGCACCACAGCCCCATAGCCTTCCACACGGTACCTCTGCCAGAAGTCCAGCGAGAGGACCTCACAGTAGAGCACAGGCCACTCCGGGAGTGCATCTGGGAGCAAGGAGAGAAGCGGCCAGGTTACAGGCGGCCTTCACCAAGAGACAGCACTGCTTGAGGGGAACCAAGGCCCAGGATCAACTGCTGAGCTACTCACCAGAAGATTCATCCTCATGGAGGAAGAAGGCTTCAAACGTGAATGGGTAGGAGAAGTGAGCCACCTTGTCCTATAAAAAGGAGTGTCATAGGGTGGGCAAGGCCTCCCTTGGAATCTATTCTCCTTCTGGCCAATGACAAGGTTATCTTCACAAGGGAAAAAGAAAAATTATCACCCAGGTGGGAAATAGGAGTCTGAGATGCAAAGGGACACCCAAATACAAGCTGCTGCCATGCTCAAAAAGACAGAGACGATCTCCGGACCAGGTGGCCCTGCAGAACCCACACACAAGTCACCCAACTCTGGAATCCCCCCTAGGGCGCACAGCAATTGGCCTGATAAAACCTCAAATGCCATCCCAGGAGCAGATCTCATTCCCTTCCAGATACCCGCTCTCATTCTCCATACCATTCCCAGGGACTTGGTAGTGCAGGTCTGTGTTACTCCTGAGAGCTGCTGGAATGCTGGGCTTGACCAGTCTGAAAGCCAAAGACCAAATACAGTAAGCTCACCTGGGAGGAAAGCAAGTCGTTCAGAAAAAGACAGTTTCTTTTTTTTTTTTTTTTTTTGTATTTATTGATCATTCTTGGATGTTTCTCGGAGAGGGGGATGTGGCAGGGTCATAGGACAATAGTGGAGAGAAGGTCAGCAGATAAACACGTGAACAAAGGTCTCTGGTTTTCCTAGGCAGAGGTCCCTGCGGCCTTCTGCAGTGTTTGTGTCCCTGGGTACTTGAGATTAGGGAGTGGTGATGACTCTTAAGGAGCATGCTGCCTTCAAGCATCTGTTTAACAAAGCACATCTTGCACCGCCCTTAAACCATTTAACCTTGAGTTGACACAGCACATGTTTCAGAGAGCACGGGGTTGGGGGTAAGGTTATAGATTAACAGCATCCCAAGGCAGAAGAATTTTTCTTAGTACAGAACAAAATGGAGTCTCCTATGTCTACTTCTTTCTACACAGACACAGTAACAATCTGATCTCTCTTTCTTTTCCCCACATTTCCCCCTTTTCTTTTCGACAAAACCGCCATCGTCAACATGGCCCATTCTCGATGGTCGCTGTCTCTTCGGAGCTGTTGGGTACACCTCCCAGATGGGGCGGCCGGGCAGAGGCACTCCTCACTTCCCAGACGGGGCGGACAGTTTCTTTATTCATTTATTCACACAATCAATCATTCATTTACCATTTACTGAGTGCCTGCTATGTGCTAGTATATCTTAGGGGTATCTTGGTAACTAGATAGAAAAGATCCCCATCTCTCACGGAGCTGACATTCTGGGGGAAGCAGGGAGACAGACAAAAAACAAACCAACAAGAGACTATTGGGTAGTGATGAGTGCTATACTAAAAACAAAATGGGGAAGGGACTGAGTGATTGGGAGGCTCATTTAGACTGGGTGGTAACAGAAGGCCTCTCAGAGGCGACACAGGCTGAGACCTAAACTCAGAAAGAACCAGCCATGCTAAGATATGGCAGAAAGGGTTTCAGACAAAGGAAACGGCCCTTAAAAGGCTACAAGGTGGGAATGAACCTGGCTGGGAAGAATGACTGGAATGTTGTATGGAAGAGATAGGCAGGGGCCAGCTCATTCAGGGTATCAAGTTTACATTTTACTCTAAGTGGGAGGGGAAGCTGTTGGGGTTTTCAGCTCAAAAGGGACATAACTTGTTTACATTTTTTAAAGCTCAACTTGGCTTTGGTGTCTGTGGCAAATCAGCTGCAAATGGGAGCAAGGCAGGAAGCAGGGGGATAAGTCAGAAGTTGAATGCACTGGCCTAGACAAGAGATGGTGGTGGCTTGGTGTAGGGTGCTGGAGAGAACAAATAGGTTCACAACAGCTTTTGAAGACAGAACGGACAGGAACTGTTGACAGATTGGCTGGCTATAGGGAGCTAGGGAAAGTGAGGGATCAAGGATGTTTCCTAGGTTTTTGGCATCAACAACTCAGTAGATGACACTGCCATTCTGTTAGGATGGGGAAGACCAGGGAGGAGAGGTGTGAGGGAAGAGGAGGAATCAAGAGTTCTTTTTGGTCATGTTAGACAGAAATGACAAAAGAGGTAACTGGATATGAGTCTGGAGTCCAGGGAAAAGGTTAAGGCTAGAGGCAGAAACCTGGGAGTCTGAGACGTATCGATGGTATTTAAGCCATAGGATGGATGACGTCGCCCAGGAAGACTGCAGACAGAGAGTAACAGAAGGCCTTGGCTTAGCTGTGGGTACTCTCACGGTTTAAGATCAACAGAAGGGAAGGCATCACCCAAGGAGGCTGAGGGGCCACCAGCGAGAGAGGAGAGAGAAGTGTGGAGCCAGAAGCCAGAGAAGTGTGTCATGCAGCACAGTGGGCTCTGGAAAATGCTTCAGGAAGGTCAAGCGAGGTGAAAGCAGGGAAGTCTCCACTGGGTTTGGTAAAGTGGATGTGATCTATGACCTTGAAAAGAATAGTAACAGTTTCAGCAGAGGAGTGGGAAAGGAAGCCTGACCAAATGCCTCTAGATCTGTCTGAATGGGTATAAAAGGAGAGACTTAAGAATATTACTTACGAGCAGTTGGCAATTCTACAAAGAAGTGGACGTAGAGATTGTCATACTCATAGCCTTGGGCTGAAACTACGAGAGAAAACAGGAAGCTATTTTAGCTTTTTCTCCTACCACCCTTAGCACCCAACCCAATCCTGAGGGGCCTACACACCCTGAGAGCAAGTCTTTTGAGAGCCTAGAACCCTCTGCGTTTCTAGGAAAGACTCACCACTGAGTTTCCCAAGTACAGCAGACAAGGCCTCTACCAAAGTGGAGGAGACTATTCACAGCTCCATCTAGGAACGTGCCTAAGCATCAAGAGATCTATGCTAGCAAGACACTTACCGACCTCTCCATTTACAAAGAGCCGGAGGGCACCTGGGACAGTCTAAGGTGAAGAGAAGTGGGAAAGGATCAGCAGGCCTGGAGGGAATTGGCACTTCTCCTCCAGCCCCATCTACAGATCTGCAGACGACCTGCCACTAGGGGTCAGGCCCTGGGTGTCACTACTGCACTTTCTCCCCACCCTGACACTTCTCCACAGATCTGTTTCCTTCATTCCTAAGATTCACAATGTAGGGGGAAAGTACATAATTTAAATGGCAGTGAGGGCAATGCACTATGGGAAATTATTCAAGCAATAGCAACTGTCCTGTGGTATGCAATGGGAAGCCAGAACGCCCTCTTCCCTTTAGATGGCTGAGGTCAAGAAACCAGGGAGTTTTCTTTTTTAATTATTTGTGCATCTGTCTTATCTAACTTTTAAATACTGAATATCTGTTGCTTATGCAATATGGAAATAGTGAAGGTTAATTTTTCAGAGAAAGAGAGGGAGACCAGGAAGTAATTCTATCCTTGTTTCCAGGTCTAGAGATGGAACTCTTAGAATGAGAAAAGACAAAGAACAGCACAACAGAATAGCTGAACTAAACCACTTTCTTTTTTTTTCAGACAGGGTCTTGATCTGTTGTCCAGGCTGGAATGCAGTGGTGTGATCATAGCTCAATGCAAACTCAAACTTCTAGGCTCAAGCAATCCTGCTGCCTCAGCATCATGAGTAGCTGGGACTACAGGTATGTATCACCATGCCTTGCTAATTTTTTTTTTTTTTTTGTAGGGATGTGGTCTCACTATGTTGCCCAGGCTGGTCTCAAACTCCTGGCTTCAAGTGATCCTCCCACCTCGGCCTCACAAAGTGCTGGGATTATAGTCATGCGCCACCACATCAGGCCTATATTTTTTGAGAGCCAAAATATGTGACAAACAGAAATGGCACCCCTGCCTCTCCATGGGGTATTTTGAAAAAATATCCACATGAAAGGTGAAGAAGACATTTTTCATCCTTATATTTATTTTTTAAATTAATTATAAAGTGATACCTAAATACATTACAACTGATAAAAATTCAAAGCTACCTAAGTTTAGGGAATAAAAAGCAAAAATCCCTGATATATCCCTCTCACCACCCACTACCCATCTACCACATCTAATCCCACCCTCCCCAGAGAAAGCCACCCACAGCATGGGCATAGCCTTTCAGACCTTTTTCTCGGCATTAACAGTTCTCTATCAACATGCAATGTTGCAAAACACATAACAAGGACTATATGTGCTATTCTTTGACTTCCTTTTCACACTGTAGAGTATACCTTTGGGCCTTTAAGAGAGGTGCTGTAACTCATCCACAGTCACAATGCTCCGGCTAAACACAGCTCACAGTGCTGCAGGAAGCCAAGCTACTCACCATCTCAAAGTCGGTGCCTACGAGGCTGCTGAGATACTCCTTGTGCCGGCCATAAAGCTGAGGAAACAAACCAAACCAAAACTCAAGATGCAACCCAAGCTAGACCAAAGTTCAGTTCTGAATGGGAAGAAGAAAAGCAATAGTGGGAAGGGTCAGCAAGAGCTGGAGGCATAAGCACCTGACTCACCGCCATTTTACCGTGAAGCAGAGGCCCTGGAGTCAGCTGGTCTGGGGCGGAATCCTGACTCTCGCCCTTACAAGCTATGCCACCTTGGGCAGACTACTTAGCTCCTCAATCTCGGTTTCCCCACTTATAAGGTGGTAATAAGTGTTCACCTCAAAGGGTTGTTGTAAGGACTAAAGGAAATAAGGTATGTAAAGTACCTAGCACAGAACATGGTAAATGCTCAAATAAATGGTTATTGTTATTATTATAATATGATCAAAAACTTCTGTCTGATATGTCAGCAATGCTGCCTAAGTCAGAAGGGGCCATGAAGGGCAAGGCTTTTCCCGAGCAACTGCTGACATCAAGCTCAGAAATGGTCTCAGCTCCAGGCACTGAGGCTCATCCCTTTGATACTTGGAATGAACTCGCGCTTACATCCTTGAACACTCGCCGTTCCCGCTCCTCCTCCTCCGGCTGTGCGTGGGGGGAAACATTGTCGATCGTATATTTCCACAGCTCCTGCTTCTCCCCCTCCGTCTCAATCCTGTAAGGTCAAAACCACAGAAAGGAGCAACTCTAATAACGAGAGATGGGCCCTGGGATAGCTCCCAGCCCAGGGATGAGCGATCAGGGGCCATACACCTCACTGAAGTATATGATGATAAAAGTGGCTGTATTGACGACCAGGAGAGAGAAACAAAAGGGTAAAGCAGAGAGGGCACCAGACTAGACTCAGGAAGTATAGGTTCTGCGCCCATTTCTGGCTTGAAGTTACAGTCAAACTGTAAGGCACAACATTCCTGCCACCCAGTTCTCTCACCTGAAAAATGGACAGGTTGGGCCAGATAATTTCTAATTTACATTTCTGTCATTTCCAAGATACAGAGATGAGGAACAGTCAGCCCACAGGAAAAGCCTGGCTGAGTTCACCCCACTCTGTTCTGGTCAGGTCCTACATTCAGCAGCACAGAGAATCACTGTCATTTAACTGTACCACTGAAGTGATCCCTTTCAAATTGGTGCAGTTGCACATTTTCTGAGAAAGGAGTCCCTGGTTTTCTAAGGCCCTATGACTTGGAACAGAATACGAACCATTGCCTGGGAACGTAAAAGTTAGAACAGATGAAGGACTTTCTGACAGTCTAGTTGACTAGGGACAAAAAGTGCAATCAAGGGAAGGAATGCCAGTCTCCACTACCCCTTTCTTCCTCTCCTCACCTGTAGGGTCCTTTGAGGCCCGTGAAGTCAGGCTTTACTGTGATCACACCATTGCTATCCACCTTCAGAGTACACAGGACATGTTCATACTTCTTATAGCCAAGCCTAGAAATCAGGAAAACACCAAGGTTGAGGTCAATGGTCCTCCAGGGAAACAAGAAGAGATACTGAGCCCACTGCAGGGGAGAGAACAGAGGCTATAGGAAGAGCTGTCATGGTAAAACTTTCTTCCAAGTACAACTAAGAAAAAAAAAGAAGAAGAAGTCCCTTCCTCTCCTATAACCTAGGATGATAACAGGAAGGGGATAGCTGGTGAGAGGAGAAGAAGATGAGGATCTGAGCTGGCAGTGAGAAGCTTCACTCATAACTAAGAAGAGAAGGAAGAAAAAGTCCCTCCCTCCCCTATAACCTAGGATGATAATAACAGGAAGGGGAGAGCTGGTGAGAGGAGAAAAGGATGAGGCTCTAAGCTGGCAGTGAGAAGCGCCACTCACTTTTTATAGGGGCCCAGGTCTGCCATGATGTGCATTGTCTGAAGAGGGGTGTTAATGACGTGGTTGTTCCTGACGAACTCTTCTGAGGGCTCCCAGGTGACGATGCGTGACTTGAGGATGCCGCCCTCCCTGGGAGACACCACAGAAAGGTCACTTCCCTGGCACGCCCCAATGGAGCACCCCAGTGGAGAGCCACTTCAGAATGGGAAGTTTGAGCTAGTGGACATACTGTTTTGTTTTGTTTTTTAAAAGCCAAAATATTTGACAAACAAAAATGACATCCCTTCCCTCTCTCTGAGGCACTTTGGAAAAATGTCCACATGAAGAGTGAGGAAGATATTTTATATTTTTATATTTATTTTTAAAATTATTTACAAAGTAATACTTGAATACTATATATAACCACTGATAAAAATGCAAAACTACCCAACTTTAGGAAATAAAAAGTAAAAGCTTGTCCCCCATCCCATGCCCGCACTCACATCCCTCGCCTGTCCTGCCGGCGACGCCTGACATTTGCCATTCGCTCGACCAAGAATGAAGGCACCTCGCTGGCTGCAGTGGTCATTCTCTGACAGTGCTGGGAAAAGCAAGCAGCCCTGTGTACGCCATCTGGTCAGGGCCACATGGGGCCAAGTACCTGAAGGGAAGTCTTCCTCCTGAAACCTCATCCAGGACCTGAACCCCGCAGGTTCTGCCACCTCACAATTATACATGCTAACGGAGGGAGCAGTGGCCAAACAACCCAAAGAAGATTTCTACCACATCATGGTTTGCCTTCGGATTTTAAAAAGGAGTTATTTATGTTAATATTAAAATCAGTCTGCATTCTCTGAGCACAAACCAACAAAAAGTTGGGTTAGTGTGCTTGGTAGATGTTGAAGTTAACAAGGTGGTTAGAAAATGCCAAATGGGATACAAGCATTTTGTGGGAAATCCTCACATGGTAACTGAGCACTAACTGCATTTTCATTTGCTTTTCCAAAACAGACAACCCAAATTTTATTTAATTTATATTATTTTTTTAAGAGACAGGGTCTCACCCAGGCTGCAGTGCAGTGGTGCTATCATAGCTCACTGCAACCTTGAACTCCTTGGCTCAAGTGATCCTCCCGCCTCAGCTTCCCAAGTAGCCGGGACTACAGGTACATGCCACCATGCCCAGCTAACGTTATCAATCCACAGCTCTAATAATGAAAGCACGTCAATCTTTCAAAAACGTTTATTGAATACCTGTTCCTTGCAGAGACCTATAGAGTCATAGACAAAAATAAAAAAAATAGGCTCTACCCTCGAGGAGCTTAAAATCTTACTGAGAAGACAGAATCAACTGAAATGCAGTGACTGAAGAAAATGTAAAACAAGGTCACAAGGGTATTTTTGTCATAGGCAAATTGAGGACATAAGCCATTTTCCATAGCTATACTGAATTCCTCTTCAAACCCATATACTCAGAGTTTGGGCTGAATCCCCTGATGAATTTTATCTAGATTGTTCCAGACTCCACCACCTGTCTTTTTTCATGATGCATGGAGGAAGTCAAGCCCAGTGGTTACTTCTCCCAGTATGCACTCTGCAAGCATATAATCAGAGATACTGGCAGCTCCCCCAGGCCCTCTAGCAGGCAGAGAAGGGAGCAGCAGCCTCACCACCTGTAGACTGTGCCCATTCTATTCCAGGCTGGCTGCCAGCAGCAGCAGCTCACAGCAGTTCCTAGACAGGCTACTTGTCTCCCCTTACTAGGCTCTGACATAATACACAGAACTCAGTGAGGCAAAAAAGCTAGAGGAAGCAAAGATGGAAGCTATGAGACCCTAGAAAGAACAATACCTCCTCCAAATTGGTGTATCTATCAGAGTCAGTGTAAGTAAAGATTCGTCGGTTTTTCTTGCCACCCGAATTCTCCAGCTTCAGGATCTCCTGACGGTACTGATAATCCAAAGGACTCTGACAGGCTGTTTCATTTTGGTACAGATCTACTTCAAACTGAGGTTACCACAAGGAAACAGAGATGTGTACATCATTATAATACATCAAACTTTTGCTTCTGTAACTGTTTCATCAAATCAGTTCTACAGAACTGATGCTATCTGACATGTTTTCATAACCAACACTAAACTAATGAATGGCAGGGGAACCAAGAACATTAGAGCGAAAAGGAACCAGACTGATAGTCTAATCCAAGTCTGCTATTACAGATGGCATATAGCCCAGAGATGAAAAGTGCCTCACCCAGAATCATAAAACTGAGTAGTGGCAATCCCTATGTTACAATGCCCTTTAAACACAACAGGGGAAAGTATAAACTGTTACAACCTGTCTGGAAATCACTTTGGCAATATGTATCACCAGCCATGTGGAGGTAGACCAGATGGAATAGACAGAGAAGACAAGAGACACTGGCTCACCTGGCTAAAGAGCTTCTCCTGCCACCCAATCACAATCTCCTCCTCTTCGTCTTCCTCTGGGCGGTGTCCACCTCCAAAGACAACAGAGTGAATCAAATGCTTGAGCCAAACCAGCACCACTTCTTGTTCTGTGGTTGATTATAACCAAAGTCCCTATTCTTATATTTGCCACAAAAACTAGCTGGAATTCAGCAATTTAGTAAGCACTCAACCTAGAGAAATGCTAGAGAGGCTGTATATGAGAGTTAGTATGAGTAGAAGCCAAGATTAGAACCCAGGAAGTCTTAGTCATGACTCTAATTTGAATAAAAGAAAATACCCCCCAGGAATTTTTTTTGGGGGGGGATGGAGTCTCACTCTGTCACCCAAGCTGGAGTGCAGTGGCACTGTTTCAGCTCATTGCAACCTCTTCTTCCTGGGTTCAAGCGATTCTCCTGCCTCAGCCTCCCAAGTAGCTGGGATTACAGGCACACACCACCAACCCAGCTAATTTTTGTATTTTCAGTAGAGATGGAGTTTTGCCATGTTAGCCAGGCTGATCTTGAATGCCTGACCTCAGGTGATCCACCTGCCTTGGTCTCCCAAAGTGCTGGGATTACAGGCGTGGGCCACGGCGCTCAGCCTGCTCCAGGAAATATCTAATCTAACTGGATATAAGAAACTGAAATTTAGATATAAGCTCAATAGCCAGCCCTTCCTCAGTCCCAACTGTCTGCATTTGCTAGAAAATAACCCTGGCATTTTTATCTTTACTATTTCTAAAGCCATATATGTAGAATCACAAACACTGAAATTTAGGAGACCAAGTGTAAGGAGAGGACAGTGAAGCCAAATAAATGATTTTTTTAACAGAACCAAATCTGGCTGAATGCAGTGACTCACGCCTGTAATCCCAACATTTTGGGAGGCTAAGGTGGGAGGATCACTTGGGCCCAGGAATTTGAAACCAGCCTGGACAACATAGCAAGACCTTTTCTCTACTAAAACTTTAAAAAAAAATAAACTGAGTGTGAGCCTGTAGTCCCAGCTAGTTGGGAGGCTGAGGCAGGAGGATGGCTTGAGCCTGGGAGACCAAGGTTTACAGTGAGCTATGATCATACCACTGCACTCCAACCTGAGCAAAAGAATGAGATTCTGTCTCAAAACAAAACAAAAACAAAAACAAAGAAAACAAATCTAATCTAATACACTCTTGGCTGGCTGAGTATGCCTTTTTCAGAGACACGTTTCACAACCTGTGAGCCCACACTCTTGCCCAGGAACAGCTCTGAACAGAAAGAGAAACAATAAAAGCAAACAGACTAGTGACCTGACAACAACCACTCTGTCCTCTCCTCCTAATTCTTTTGGTTTCCCAGATAAGGAAAACCACAAGAACACAGTTGATCTATATATGCACATCATATGCATATTTTGCAAGCAGTCTCCAGTTTAAAAATTGTTTTTAAAAGTGTTTATATGTGTATTTAGAGTTTGGGGCACGTTTTCTCTTTTAAAAATGCCACAAATAGGCCGGGCGCGGTGGCTCACGCCTGTAATCCCAGCACTTTGGGAGGCCAAGGCGGGCGGATCACGAGGTCAGGAGATCGAGACCATCCTGGCTAACACGGTGAAACCCCGCCTCTACTGAAAATACAAAAAATTAGCCGGGCGTGGTGGCGGGCACCTGTAGTCCCAGCTACTCGGGAGGCTGAGGCAGGAGAATCGCGTGAACCCGGGAGGCGGAGCTTGCAGTGAGCCGAGATAGCGACACTGCACTTCAGCCTGGGGGAAAGAGCAAGACTCTGTCTCAAAAAAAAAAAAAAAAAAAAAAAAAAAGCCACAAATAGAATGTAGGTTGCCGGGCAACTCTATAACATATCAGAAGTATAGTATTTGTTATCTCACTACATTTGGCCACAATTCTGATTAGTATCATAATTAGTATTAGATGGCACATCACCACCGTAACACCCACTGGCAGTTGGCTGAGGCCTAAAAGTGGCCAAGTCTATGAGGTCCTTCCGGAGCTCGGCAGCAGGCTGATAATGAAGAAAGTTGCTTGATGTGATTCTTTGCAGGTGGACTCTGTCAAGAAAAGCCCAAAATATTCGTTACCAGACACGCAACCGGGAGATGAACACAAAGCAAGGATGGGGGAAACAAAACAGAGGATGTAGGATTGCCAAGGTGTGCTGGGTGCAGACAACGGAGAGGAGGTGGGTGGGTGCGCGGTCCTATGGGGAAGAATGAGGGTGAGAGGGTGTACTGGGGGCACAGGGCTTTGAGAAACTGGGAGCAACAAAGACCTGAATGGACTTGGGTAGGTCTGTAAGGGGTTCTTAGAGGCTGTGAGTGGATGGGGGTACGGATAGTGAAAGAAGTGGGGAGCCCGGAGAAGAAGTGGTCGGGATTGTAAGCAGAAAGTGGGGACCTCAGAACACCGAGTTCAGGTTGGAATGATCTAAGGACACAAAAGCATGGGGCCTCGGGGCTGGGGCGGTGCGACTACCGGAGGCGCAAGTTGCGCACGGGGTCCCGGGAGCGATACACTGCCTCCCCGGTGTCAGTGCTCCAGACGGTCTCCGCCATGACAGCTGCGACGCGCCGCGACTGCGCCGGAAAGCGCGCCGCTCTGTTTTCCTGGCAACGGAGACGCTGGATCGGGAGGCGACGGAGGTGCTGCGCGCGCAACCCGCCGTTCCCGTCACGGCGCCACGGTCGCAGTTGGCCACACAGTGAAAGTGCAGCTGAAGCCGAACGCCCAAGAGGACTCCGGGGTCCTACCGATCACCGCTTACCATGTATGCGAAAAAAGCTCACCGAAAGCGGGACCTCGTGCGCTGTGCAAATGAGGAAACTGGCACAGCCATCAGCCCACTTCATATAGACAGACAGATGCAGAAATGATGACGGGGACCAGGTGGCCTGAGTCTTCGCCCTCTACCTTTTCCACCATGCCACACTGCCTTCCACCCAACGCGTGAAAACTTTGGCCTGAAAATCGGGTGATGTGACTGTAAGAAATGCACCCATTATTCCCAAAGGAGTCAGGGAAGGTGATGGCCCTTAGCCAGACAAGAAAATATATTCTTGGAAGACAAAAAAAGTGTCAGAAGATTTATTAGTCTTTGTGTTGATATTCACTGAGCAAAGAAAGAAAAAACAAGGAAGTCAACAGTAAGGAAGGAAACGATGTTATTATTGAACTGGTTCTTACCTTGTGTATGTTAGTTTTGGATCATTAAGCCACTTTGTTACTGCACTGGCTTCCTGAAAAGCCAAAAAAGCGACATTCACAAGTCATGCTTCATTGTACTAGCAAAGGAGGGACATGCTGTAACCTCACGTCTGGCGTCCCGGCGCTTTGGGAATGTCAACATTTATCAGCCTTGTTCACATCTAGTCCTCCTCCAACAAAGTAAGCAATTGTCCCCTGAACTCGGGAATCTCATGCCAGTTTGATGATTTGGCATTGGAAGCTCTGGGTGCCATAGCCACTAGTTGTGTAACACCGACTCACCATAAATAGCACCATTTATTTAGGATCTAGTGCAGCTTGAGCACTTTTGTTTGCATTGTCCCAAATCCTTGTAGAAGCCTCTCAAAAAGGTACTTTTATTCACTTAAAAAGTGAAGTTCGTGAAGGCCAGGGTTTAAAGGACTTGCTAAGCTTGCAAGTGGTAAAAGTACTGGGATTCCAGCCCAAGTTCTTCTGTCTTTTGAAGCCTAACCACCTTCCAGTTTGCCTCACAGCCTCTCACCTACCAATTTATTCCATAAACGCACACATTTCCAACCTGGGAAATAATAATTTTAACAGATAAAACAAAAGGCACCTTTCTAGCTCCTAAGAAATTGTCTCTCTAATGTTTCCTTTTAAAATTGTGAGTAGGCAATCTGTGCCACATGCACAACAGCTGAT
Organism: Gorilla gorilla gorilla; assembly: GCF_029281585.2. Taxonomy (NCBI): domain Eukaryota; kingdom Metazoa; phylum Chordata; class Mammalia; order Primates; family Hominidae; genus Gorilla; species Gorilla gorilla. The sequence goes on along the minus strand of NC_073228.2, from coordinate 33,837,039 downwards.
AAAGTGGAGCCTGATTCTAGTTTAATTTTATAACCAAATCTAACTTATAACAAAGTTAATCTGACATAATTATATGCAAAATAGTTTCTATACCACATGTTATGGAAATATAAGCTATTTGTGTAAGCAACCATAATTAGTATTATTTTTACATAGGTAAACTAAGTTTTCATGTTTTGTTTACTGATTTCTATGAATCAGGATCCTTTTATGTTTAAATATTCAGCTTATTGGTCTTAAGTACATTTACCTTGTTTTGCAACCATCATCACCATCCATCGCCACTACTTTCTTATTTTTGAAAATTGAAACTCTGTTCCCATTAAATAGTAACTCCTCATTCCCCTCTTCCAGCCCCTGGCAACTACCATTCTACATTTTCTCTCTATGAAATTTGACTGTTTTAGATACCTAATCCATATTGTAGCATGTGTCAGAATGTCTTTTTTTTTTTTTTTTTTTTACTTTAAGTTCCGGAATACATGTACAGAACATGCAGGTTTGTTACATAAGTATACATGTGCTGTGGTGGTTTGCTGCACCTATCAACCCATCACCTAGATTTTAAGCCCTGAATGCATTAGTTATTTGTCCTAATGCTCTCCCTCCCCCTGCCCCAGACTCTGCAACAGGCCCCAGTGTGTGGTGTTCCCCTCCCTGCGTCCATGTGTTCTCATTGTTCAACTCCCACTTATGAATGACAACATGCAGTGTTTGGTTTTCTGTTCCTGTGTTAGTGTGCTGAGGATGATGGCTTCCAGCTTCATCCATGTCCCTCCAAAGGACATGATCTCATTCCTTTTTATGGCTGCATAGTATTACATGGTGTATATGTACCACATTTTCTTTATCCAGTCTATCACTGATGGACATTTGGGTTGGTACCATGTCTTTGACATTGTAATTAGTGCTCCAGTAAACATACGTGTTCATGTGTCTTCATAGTAGAATGGCTTATATTTCTTTGGGTATATACCGAGTAATGAGATTGCTGGGTCAAATGGTATTTCTGGTTCTAGATCCTTGAGGAATCTGCACACTGTCTTCCACAATGGTTGAACTAATTTATATTCCCACCAACAGTGTAAAAGTGTTCCTATTTCTCCACAGCCTCGCCAGCATCTATTGCTTCCTGACGTTTTAGTAATTGCCATTCTGACTGGTGTGAGATGGTATCTCATTGTGGTCTTGATTTGCATGAACCAGGATTCTTAAAACTGAGATCCATGAGTGGGATTCAAGAAGTCTATGAATCCTTTCCCTAGAATTCTGAATGGGGGATTTTTCTAGAAAGAGTTCATAGCTTTTATCAGATTCTCAAAGGAGTTTGTACCATGATATCAAGAATGGCTTGGGCCAGACACAGTGGAGTTTAGACCCAGGAGTTTAGACCCACCGGGGCAACATATTTTTTATTTATAAAAAATAAAAAAAATTAGCCAGGTTTGGTGGTGCATGCCTGTGGTCCCAGCTACTTGGGAGGCTGAGGTGGGAGGATCACGTGGGCCAAGGAGGTCGAGGCTGCAGTGAACATAATTTAAAAGGAAGAAGTAAAATTGTGTATATCTACATACAATATGAACCTAAACAATCCTAAAGAATCTACAAAAATGCCAGCAGAACTAATAGAGTTATAGAATACAAGGTCAATATACAAAAATCAATGGTATTTCTATATACTAGGAACAAACCATTTGAACTTGAATTTTAAAAATCACAGCCATTTAAAATAACATCCAAAAGCACAAAACATAAAATTAACAAAATATGTGCAAGCCTTGTACACTTAAAATGTCAAAACATTGGTAAGATGAAGACCTGGATAAAGTAGAGTACTATAACATGTCCATGGATTGGAAAAATCTGTATCATTAAGGTAATTATCCTCAAGATGATCTAAATCTCAGTAAAAATCCCACCAGGTTTCTTTGTAGAATTGACAAGCTGACTCTTAACATCTATATGGAAATGCAAAGGAGTTACATGGTTAAAAGAATTTTGAAAAAGATCACGCCTGTAATCCCAGCACTTTGGGAGGCTGAGGTGGGCGGATCAAGAGATTAGGAGATTGAAACCATCCTTGCCAACATGGTGAAACCCTGTCTCTACTAAAAATACAAAAATTAACTGGGCGTGGCAGCAGGCACCTGTAGTCCCAGCTACTCCAGAGGCTGAGGCAGGAGACTCGCTTGAACCCAGGAGGTGGAGGTTGCAGTGAGCCGAGATCACACCACTGCACACCAGCCTGGCAACACAGCAAGACTCTGTCTCAAAGCAAAAAACAAAAAAGAGTCCAAAATAGATCTGTACATAGATGGCCTATCAATTTTTGACAAAGGTCCCAAGGTAATTCAATGGAGAAAGGACAGCATTTTCAACAAATAATGCTGGAATAATAAATCCATAAGCAAAACAAATTCAAAGATGAACAAAATTCAACTCCTTACCCTACACAATTTAATGAATTGAAGCAAAATGGATCATAGACCTAAAAAGTAATAGTTACAACAATAAAACTTCTAGACAGAAACATAGGGACAGATCATTGAGATTCTGAGTTGGGTAAATATTTTCTTAGGACTCAAAATGTACAAACTATAGAAGAAAAAATCAATTGTCATCAAAATGCACAACATCTTTTCTTCGAATGACACTGTCAAGAAAATAAAAAGACAAGACACACTGAAAAATATTTGCAAAACACCTATCTAATAAAGGACTTATATCTGGAACATATAGTCTTACACCTCAGTAATAATAATACAAACAATCTTATTTTTTAAATGGTCAAAAGATTTGAACAACTTACCAGAGAATATACGTGAATGACATTAACCCAGGAAAAGATACTTGATATCATTAATCATCAGAACATTACATATTAAAAACACAAAGATACCACAGCACACCTATTACAATGGCTAAGATTTAAAAGTTAGACCATATTAAATGCTAGTGAGGATGTGGAGCAACTGGAACTCTCATAATTACTTATCAGAATGCAAAATAGTACAGCCACTTTGGGAAACTGGAAATTTCTTATAAAGTGAAACATTTACATACCATATGATCCAGCAATCTCACTCCTAAGTATTTACTCAAGAAAAATGACAATATGTGTCCACAAAAAGGCCTGTATGTAAATGTGTATAACAACTTATAATAGTAAAAATGGGAAACAGTCCAAATGTCCATCAATGTGTAAATGTTTAAATAAATTGTGTAATTTGTATAATATTTATACAATGAAAACTACTCCATAATAAAAACAAAGTGACTACTGATACATAAAACCACATGGATGAATCTCAAAATCATTATGCTCAGTGAAAGAAACCAGACATAAAAGACTATATACTGTACAATATATTCGATATGGCATTCTTTAAAAGGGAAAAATTATAGAGATGGAAAATAGATCAGTGGTTGCCAAGGATTGGGTGTGGGGATAGGAATTGAGTATAAAGGGCAGTGTGAGGGAATTTTAGGGGTGACGAGACCGTTCTAAATCTGTGGTGATGCTAAACAACTTGTTGCATTTGTTAAAAACCTGCAGAAGTGTATCAGTGAGTGAATTTTACTGTATGTAAATTTTAAGCTATTTACCAGGTTGTGAGGGGTACTTAAAATGGAATGCAGACTATGACAAATGACTCTGTTATAGATGACTCATCTAACCACACTGAAGGGGGTGAGGAAGCAAAGAGCCAACCTAAGTAATTTTGGAAAACTATTTTGGCTGAAAGCTGAAGGATGAAGACAGAAAGATCTGTCCACAAACACTGTACTCTAGTTGGTAAATTTGTTCCTCAGAGGAGTTGAGTTAGCAATTCTAAAGCTACTTTATGTACGTACTATCACTAAACAAATAAGTAAATATGTGGTAGATAATGAGTACCACTTCTGTGTCTGAGAAGGAAGTTATAAATAAGGAAAGGGGTGAAGGCAAGAATGGACCCTGTGATGCTGGATCAGAGTTGGAGGTAGCAGTAAAAATTCATGGGTGTTTAAAAATATATGTATAAATACCACTTGGTTGAGTCTTTTTTTTAAGAAATAAATAATAATAATAATAATAAATAGGCCAGGCATGGTGGCTCATGCCTGTAATCCCAGCACTTTGGGAGGCCAAGGTAGGTGGATCACCTGAAGTCAGGAGTTCAAGACCAGCCTGGCCAACATGGCGAAACCCCATCTCTACTAAAAATACAAAAATTAGCCAGGTGTGGGGTACATGCCTGTAATCCCAGCTACTCGGGAGGCTGAGGCACAAGAATCACTTGAACCCAGGAGGTGGAGGTTGCAGTGACCTGAGATCACGCCACTGCACTCCAACCTGGGCAAAAGAGTGAGACTCCATCACAAAAAAAAAAAAAGAAAAAGAAAAAGAAATTTTAAAAATATATGTAAAAGAGTCAGAAATGTGTGTGTGTGTGTTTATATATATATATATATGCATGAGTTAGTATCCACACATGTAACTTCTAGCTCTGTCTACTGAGAGAGCCCAGAAGCAGTCACTCCTCAACAGAAATGAGCATACCTAGTACCCAGACCTTGGTTTCTAAAGACCATTCTCCACTACAAAGGAATCAGGGCTCCTTGGAGAATTCATTGTTTCCCAGAGAAGCAGCAAAATGAAACTTCTTAGACACTTCTTAGCTAGGTAACTCCTATCAGCCAAGAACAATCCTGATATGGGTATAGGTATGTGCTGTTAACAGTCAACATACTTAGCAGCTGGCAAAGAAGATCTTGGTAGGACACCAACAGCATCTGCTACAAGTACATTTTGGGGAGGTGACCCCAGGGAACATTGAATGGGAGTGGGGCTAAACTCAGGCCAACTTACTCAGGACACCACAATCATGAGTATCCCTGCCTCTTCCCAGGCCCCTTCCAGGCAGTGTGCCAACAGGTAGAACAGGTGAGACTACATGAGTATTACCATGTTGATATTACCAGAGTCAGTAGGAGAATAAAATAGTTCAGCGTTACCCAGGAGCTGAGCATCTGAAGCAGGTCGCTTGTATATCCTAGCCAGATCTTAAATGTCTTTTCCAAAGAAACGTACTAAGCTTCTGACAACTAATTGCTTTATCTTGAGCAGCCCTGTTTTCCCTACAGTGTCCAACAGGTTAGCTCAGGTCTCCAGTGATGTGTCAAGACTTGGGGCAATAGGAGTGTTCTAAACAGTAGGACACTGATAATATTGGCTCCTATGGCTCCTCCTCCTCAAGAAGAGGATTCAATTTTTTAGAAATACAGGGACTTTACAATCCACCTTCCATGCTCCTCCCATTCTTGGTATTCTCCTGGAAATCACAAAGAAATTAATCTCTTCAGGAAATTCTAATAAGCCAGTCTTCTCCTTTTCTTTTTCCAGAACTTTCCACCAACTATGGGATTCTTTCAAGTTTGATCTCATTATAGCCCACTGACTTTTTCCAAATCATCAGTGAGCTTTTGAAAGTATACATTCATATTTACCCAATAATTTTAAGTCAAGATTTTGGCTCTTGTCTCAAAAGAATCATTTGGCTTCAGCTATTAGAACTGAAATTAGGTGGTTCCTTGAAATTGCTTTGAGTAAGAATTCTCAGCAATCCTGTCAGAGACTACAAGATATGGTAGTTAAGAGTTCGTGCCATAATTCATTAATTAATTCACTTAATTTATTCAAAAAAATTTGTGTTTTGATGGTCTTGGAGTATGTAGTATACTAAACAGTCTCTGACCTCATGAAATTTACATTATGGTTGGGGTAGGTAGACAGTAAACAAACAAAAAAGCAAAACATAGTACAATATATGGTGGTCAGTTCCACAAAGAAAAATAAAGCAAGAAAGAATAATGCTATGGTCTGAATGTCTCTTCCAAAACTCATGTTGAAACTTAATCCCCAATGTGGATTAATGAATTAATGAGCTGATGGATTAATGGATTATCATGGGAGGGGAACTGGTGAGAGACCTGACCTGGCACATGCACACTCAGCCCCTCGCCATGCGATACCGTGCACCACTCTAAGGAGAGTCCTCTCCAGGAAGAACACCCTCACCAGAGTGACCCCTCAACCTTAGACTTCTCAGCCTCTAGAACTGTGAGAAAGAAACTCTTTTTCTTTATAGGGATACCCAGTTTCATGCATTCTGTTATAAGCAACAGAAAACAAAGGTAATAAGAATTACAGGAGGAAGGCCAGACACAGTAGCTCACGCCTGTAATCCCAGCACTTGCAAGAGGACTGCTTGAGGCCAAGACCAGCCTAGGCAACATGGCAAGACCTTGTCTCTACACAAACTAAATTAAAAAAATTTAGCCAGGCATGGTGGTGCATGCCTGTAGTTGTAGCTACTCAGGAGGCTGAGGTGGGAGTATTGCTTAAGCCCAGGAGTTTAAGGCTGCAGTGAGCTGTGGTCGTGCCACTGCACTCCAGCATGCGTTAACAGAGCGAGACCCTGTCTCAAAAAAGCAAAAAAAGAATTGTAGAAAAAGAAGAGTTTGACATTTTTTAAAACGGAAATCTGGAAACAGTAACTAAGACTGTGATATTTAAGCAAGTACTCAAAGATGGTGAGGAAATGAGCCATGTGGATATCTGGAGAATGAGCACTTCAGGCAGATGAAACAGCAAATGCAAAGCTGGGTGCTGGGACATGAGTATATTTTGTCTCAACTGTCTTACAACTGATGCAAGATTTTTTCTCAGCCCCTTCACTGGACTTACAGCAGGGGTACCCTGTCTACTCAGCCCACCACGCTCAACCCCTTGCAGGAGGGAGCACATGAGCGAGTGAATGTGGGGTCCAGCCAGCCACTCCTAGTGCCAACACAAGAGCAACCTCCATGCAGGGCCTGCAGAGGCACCCAGCTAAGGGTGCCCGAAATCCCAAAGGCCCAGAGGGGTTGTTACAGTGCTCCTTTAGTTCCACTGTCCACGGATAGTGGTGTGTTAACAGTTCAGTTGGCCCCTTACCTCATCACGTGGGGAAGCTGCCCTCCACCAGCGAGGGCAAAGGGCCAGTGTGACAACCTTTCTCGGTAAAGTGTCCCAAGCTCTTGTCCAGGGTCCAAGAAAAATGAAGTCACATGGACAGCTGAAGGATGGCAAAGGTGGAGAATTTTAGTGAATGATAAAAATGGCTCAGTGGATAGGGGAACAGGAGAGGCAATGAGAAGGGCAGGTCATCTTCCCCAAAGTCAGGTTGTCTCTTCACAAAGTCAGGAGTCTCCTCTTCTACTGACTGAGCCTGGGGTCTTTATAGGCACAAGATGGGGAGTGTGTGCTGATTGGTCTGTGAGTATGCAAAAAAAGTTAAAGTGAAAACACCACTCAAAGGCGGGCATGACTGTGTAGAAAACCAATTAGGAAAAGCTAGATATATGTGAAATAGGTGAAGGATGGGGATCAATCAGAGGAAAGCACATCAAACAGGAGGACAAGTTCTCAAGCCAGTCCAAGGATTTAACTTGTAGCTTGGCTTTCAGGATTTAAATTGTCTTCGACTTGGAGGTGGGTACCCAACCCTGTCTGTCTAGGCATTTGGCTGCCTCCTGTCACTATCATTATATGTGAATAATTAGAATAGTTTATACTGTTAAATTAAACCTGTCTCCAAGCTCCCCCTCAGCAGAGCTGATGTGATGTTCAATGTTGTTATTGTGGCCCCTTCCACTTCCTGGACTCAGTGCAGAGTTCCTAAGCCCCAGAAAGGGGCCTCCAATCCATGCTGGTCAGTGCTGGGGTGGTCATGCCCCAAGCTCCCAGCTGAGCAGGCTGCTCTCTGCTTACCATGTCCATCTTCCTCCTTGTGACTAACTTGGCCTCCAAAGACCACAGCCTATAGAGTCCAGTCCCAGATATCCATGTACCACCCTGTCAGAGGTCCATGCAGAAATTCTGCCCCATGCAGGAATGCTGCAAGAGAGCTGAAATTCCCTTTTTCTTGGTCCTGCATCTCCAAGGTAACTACCAATCCCTCCAACCCTATAGGCTTCAGCAACCTACCAGTTTCCTCTCCATTCTCCCTCCTCCCTCCCCCGCCCCCCACCGTACCTCAATTGAGCTCCCTAGCCCTGTGAGCTATGTTTGTTTGTCACTTGTGTTTTTGTTTGTTGTTATTTGTTTGGTTAGTTTGGTCTATTGTTTATTTGCTTGTTTATTTTGTTTTTTCAAAACAAAGGCTTGTTAATCTTCCCAAAGACAAAGAAAATTCTGCCCTCCAGGACACAAAGCTTTAATTGCTCTCTTGAGAGAGGGTGAAGGGAAAGGTATTTTAGTCTTTGAACGGAAGAAAATTAAGATTTCAATCGCATTAACATCTCTGGAATCCTTTCCCAGCTCTCCACCTCCAGGACCACCAGGCACTACCTCTTTCCAGGATACCATTAGTTCCTACCTTCGTCATTGCAACAGGGTGCCTCCTGACCTTCCTCTCTGCAGTCCTACCCTCCACCTCTTCCCCACCCTAAAGCCAAGTGATCTTTCTAGAGCAATAATCTAATGACCCTTAAAATATCTTTGCCAATTAAGGAACAGGCACATGTTCCAATTCAGGCCAGTGAGACGTAAGAAAAAGCTTGCCAGGATTTCTGGGAAAGCTATTCTTTCTCTTCTGTGAGATTCTCTGCCTTCCCCTGCAGGGGGTTGTGTGCCATTTTGCCTGCAAGGGAAGGATGGAGTTGAAGCTGAGAGGAGGTAAAGCCAGGAGAACTGCAGGGTGAAGGAAGCCAGGCCCATTGAAGTAATTCAACCCTGAAGTCAACCCTATCCCTGGATTCTTGTTAGAGGTTTTTTTTTTTTCAAATGATCAAAAAATATGGAACAATTATTGGTTGCATAGCAATGTGAATACTTGACAAAACTGAACAGTACACTTAAACATAGTTAAGATGGTAAATTTTATATTATGTGTATTTTACCACAACTAAAAAAAATTACACCAACAACAGCAGCACAAATATGGAACAAATCGTATAATCACCATCCATGTGCCCAGCATTCAATTTGAAATTTGCCTTGTTAGTTAAGCCAATTTGAGCTAGTTTGTTGGTGACCTGGACCCAGCAAACGCATGCTAAGTAATACGGAATGTGTGCCTGGAAGTAGGCATGCTGCAATTAACAGGCTTACACTTGATGGAATTGGCTGAAGAGATAGGGCTTGCTCATGAGCTAGAAAGTTAGCAATCCTATTTAAGGGATTGTGAAATAGAACTGGTTTCTCTGCCTGTTGAAGTTTAATGTGCAAAAAAAATCACCTGGGGATCTTGTTCAAATGAAGATCCTGATTTGGTGGGAACTGAGAGTCTGCATTCCTAACAAGCTCCCAGGTGGTGCCACTGCTGCTGAGCCATGGACCACACTTTGGATAGGAAGGAGTTACACTGATGTGTCTGGGAATGGGGACCACATACTATGCAGGCTGTTGCATTAGGAGGATGGTGGGGAAAATTCAGGATATTGGATTGTGTTACCAACTTCTTACAGCCCTCAGTAAGGTTCTACAAGAGACAGGCCCTTAGTTTCACACTGGCCTATGTGAAAACAAGAAAATACATCTCTGTTAAGAGAGGTTCTCTCTTGGCGGGGCACGGTGGCTCATGTCAGCACTTTGGGAGGCTGAGGCAGGTGGATCACAAGGTCAGGAGTTCAAGACCAGCCTGTCCAAGATGGTGAAACCCCGTCTCTACTAAAAATACAAATATTAGCTGGACGCGGTGGCAGTGCCTGTAATCCCAGCTACTCGGGAGGCTGAGGCAGGGGAATTGCTTGAACCCGGGGGCGGAGGTTGCAGTGAGCCGAAGTTGAGCCACTGCACTCCAGCCTGGGTGACAGAGTGAGACTCCATCAAAAAAAAAAAAAAAAGAGGTTCTCTCTGCCTATGAACTGCAATTTAAAAATGGCTGAAATGTGATCACGTGACTATGTCATCTTGGTCAACTTTTTAGAGTCTGCCCATATTTGTAGAATGAATGCATGAATGAGTGAGTGAGCTTGCTATAAGAAAGAGCTAGATAATTAGAGCCTCCCAGCAATGAAGCAGGTTGCCATGTAAATACTGAGCTCCCCAACCCCGGAAGTGTTCAAGCAGTGATTTGATGACCATCTGTCAGCTTTAATGTAAATAAATATGACCTGGGGATTTTGTGAAAATGCAGATTCTGATTTGGTACATCTGGGTGGGGCCTGAGATTCTGTATTTCTGAGTAGCTCCCAGAAGATTCCAATGCTATAAGACTTTGGATCATACCTTGAGGAGCAAGGATGTAGTGGGGAATCCTACAGAGGGTAGAAAGTTCAGCTAGATTAGTGGTTTCCAAATCTGCCCATATGTCAGACTCACCCAGGAGATTTATTAGAAATAAAGGTTCTCCAACTCCAATGCCAGAGCTGGAATTCTGTAGACCAGGAGCAGAGTCTGGATGCCTGTATTTTTCCCAAGCTTTCCACTGATTCAGATGCAACCTTTGGGAATCACTGAACCAGAGGCTTCTGAAATGTTGTTCAAACTCTAAGCTTACTTTTTAAAAGAATCAGACAAATATAAATCAGGATGAGGCAAAGCCAGGCTGACTAAAATCCCCTTGCTATATTTACTTGGCAAATATCACCAGGGTCAAAACACTGCCTTGTTATTTATGAGTCCTAGATCTATGCTTAAATCCATTTCTAGAGAATGTCATATTTCCTATATTTTTGCAGATTGGAATTACATTGTGCTCTTAAAGTAGCCCAATTAATGATTTCTTGAACCCCAGCAACTTGTAGTGAAACAACATAATTATGTTAAAAAAGGGAACTTCCACATTAGATTTCTTGGAGAATGTTTCAAAAGATAAAAATAGCAAGGAAATCTAGGATTGTGTGACACATTGAAAACATCCCACAAACGGGAATCTTCCCAATTGAGTCTGTTAGGTCATGGTCTCTTGCTCTCATTGCAGCTGTGAGCAGGGAATTGCAGATCCCTAATCTGAGGCTGTAAAGTTTTATTGCTACAGATTTGATAAGTTCTAGGAGGGCAGAATCTCAGGCAGATTTGATCAATTTCTGTTTTTCTTACCCATTCATCATTTTCTCTTTTGACATGGCCACAAATGGGAGGGTTCATGAAGGTGGGCCAGCACCACGTTTTAGAACTTGGGGCTGGAGGGAGAGGCTGGACTTTTACCCCATTGCAGGGGTTAGAAGGGCCAGTTGAATTTGTAGGATGTGAAATCCAGTAAGGACCATGATTAAATTGCCAGCAGTGGCAGTGCCTCAGGCACTGGATCAAAATTCAGGGCAAAACTTCAGAGTTTAGACGTGGAAAGCTAACAGTGGGGCCATCACCTCATGGGGGGCCGGGTACTGAAGTCAAAATGGGCCTCCTGAAATCTGTAGCAAGAAGGGAAAAGAGAAAACATGAGTTACTATAAGCAATGCAGGCCGGTTTTCAGCTGTCAGGCTAGGAAATTCTGCTAGGCTTTATTTCAGCAGACGGACATCATCAGCTATGCAGTATCCAGGTCCACAGGGACTTCAGAGAGGTGGAAGCGACTAGCCTAGGTTGCCGAGTTCAAGAGCAGAAACCCTGCCTGGGCCAGCTGTTGTCCTCAGGCTGAAGATGGACTCTTTCACATCCATGTGACCAAAAGAGGGCAAAACTAGAGCTGGCTCCTTGGGGACAGGGTGGTGCCATGGCCCCCATCATCTCCTTTTTTCTTCCCATCAGATAGCAAGCAGCTCATTGGAGAGCCACACAGTCACCAGGACAGAGAGAATGCCCAGCAGCAGAAGCCAAAAAGAGAAACTTTCCCTTTCTGTCTCCCCTGTCTGTGGCGTGCAACCCAGCTATGAGGACGTGGGGTTGAAGCCATTTCCTTTTTCAGTTTCAGCTTCTGACCCTCCTCAGGATTGGAAGTGGCGATTCAGAGGCTGGGAGGGTGAAAGCATGACTTCTCAAGAACCAGCTCGTGCTGAAGTCACTGCTCACCTTCCTGTCTCAGGGATGCTCCTGATGCTAATGACGTCATGTGAATCATGCTCTACGTGTCTGCATGCCTGAGCCGAACTTATCCTCATGGCACCCTGTGAGGCAGGCTGCTGCTCCTACTCCCACTCACCAGAAGAGGAAGCCGAGGCTCAGAAACTGAGTAACTCTTGGTGTTACACAGCCACCGAGCAGGGTCATCAGGGCCCTATGAGATTTCCTTCTGACTCCGCTCTGAACTCACTCTCGTAGGCCCAAGCTGGGCGCCTCCCCTAGGGAACACCGTAGTGGCCCAGAAAACAGAGAGCACAGGTTACATTTGGCTCACATTCCTGGTGTGTCCACTGTAGGTTGCTGTGAAGTAAATTTTAAATTTTTATATAAAAACGAACAGATAATTTCTTGAGTGGGACATAAAAGCATGAATTTGAAAGTTAAAATGTAAGATATTGACCTTTTACTTAATAATAATGTAACAATATTGCTTTATTAACTGTGACAAATGTACCATTGTAAAATAAGATAATCATAATGAAAACTGGGTGTGGAGTGTGCAGGGACTCTATTATCTTTGTAATAATATGGTAAATCTAAAATTGTTGTAAAATAAAAATTTTTCTCTTTAAAAAAGTAAGATATCAAATAAATTTTAGAATCTCAGTTTCCTTCAGGGGTACCTGGTCATGATTATCTTTTGTTAGAGGCATATCAGAGGCCATGTTGCTCGCTGAGTAGAAGGACATTCTACAGTGCACACTTACAGCCTCTTGAAAAGCCTGTATTCATTAAGAGAAGAAAAAGAGGGTGGGACAGTGAAGATTCTTTCACTTCCTGTCCCCAGTCTCTGTCCCCTTCTTAGCACTGTGCGAAGAGTGAGAGGTAATAACCACTTCACCCTCCCCAGGTTTCCACCAGAGTGGAAGGGATTCCATCACAGACAGACTATTTGAGCATTTCACCCCATTCCAGCCTCCACCACAATCTTCCAGAGCATGCGTTATCCTCATGTACCCCAAAATCATCAGGGCGGAGCCCCAGGAGGGAAGTAGTGAGAATTCAACCATTTACAGTAAGTCCTGGGGAGCGCACACCCTGCACCCTGCCCCACCTTGTGGGTTAGTCAGCAAGCAGGGCAGGACGCCTTCTCAGGGCACCTACTCAGGACCCCAGTCTCCCTCCAGCATAGACACCGAAGACGGCAGCTTCGCAAGCCTGGGCACGAAGCAAGCATGGGTTCTGTTGCTTCTGAAAGATTCTTTCAGCGTCTGGGAAATAGGCATTGAAGTTCTGTCTTAAGCCTGGAAAAGGATGCTTGAACTGCTATTTTCTCCCAACTGTAAATGAGCCAAGATTTAGTCGTTCATTACGATCTCTCGGCTCTCTCTGTTTCTTTCCAGCTTCTGATGGGCGGTGGGGGCTCTAAATCAAGGAAAATGGAAGAGAAAAGAGAAAACTTCAGAAATTATTCCTTCTAGCTACATTTTTTATAATTTTATTTTTAAGGTTTTTAAGAGACAGGGTATTGCTCTGTCACCCAGGCTGGAGTATAGTGGCACTATCATGGCCCACTGTAACCTTGAACTCCTGGCCTCAAGGGATCCTCCTGCCTCAGCCTCTGAAAGTGCTGGGATTATAGGTATGAGCCACCACACCCAGCCCTAGCTACACTTTAGTGCAGTATTTCATTCAGGTTAGAAAATGGTCTTCAGAGACAACTTTAGAACTGACAGTCAAGAACTTGGACTTGAATGACTGAATTAAGCCAAGGTAATTTTACACCAGTGTCATCATCTTTATCATCAAAGCAAATCTTATTGATTGTACAATGTAATTTATAGCTCTTGAGAAGTTTCTGATTTAATTTGGGCAAGAGGAAAGATGCATAAAGAGACAATAAATAAGAAAAGCAAAGGGGAGAAAGAATTAGTGTGCAATGCTTTCTGGAGCTTGGCAGACAGGGATAGCTTCATGGAGAAGACAAGGCTTGAGCTAGATATTGGACTTGGACAAGAAGGGAGAGAACGAGTCAGGTATGGAGAATGGCAGATGAACAGACAGAGGATCAGGAATGTGCATGGCATGTCAGGGAATGAATAGTTTACTTGGCTGCAACAAAGAGCTTGGGTAAAGGCACAATATGTGATAGGCTGGGATAGACACTGGCTTAGGCAGTATAGGGCCTTGGCTAATACCTAAGGCCTTGTCCTGTGGGTAGTGGGGTGCTGTGTACAGAAAACTTTAGCGTAAAGGGGCATGCAGTTTTGGGGCAGAGTCAGGAAGACCAGTGAGAAGGCTATGACATTGGAGCAAAATAATTGTAATTTTTTTGCAATTACAGAAATTGGGGCCGGGCACAGTGGCTCACACCTATAATCCCAGCACTTTGGGAGGCCGAGGTGGGTGGGTCAGTTGAGGTCAGGAATTCGAGACCAGCCTGGCCAACATGGTAAAACCCTGTTTCTACTAAAAATAGAAAAAATTAGCCAGGCATGGTGGCGCAAGTCTGTAGTCCCACCTACTTGGGAGGCTGAGGCAGGAGAATCACTTGAACTCAGGAGGCAGAGGCTGCAGTGAGCCAAGATAATTCCACTGCACTCCAGCCTGGGCAATAGAGTGACACTCTGTCTCAAAATAAATAAATAAATAAATAAATAAAGTGGGGGGTAATTCAGGGCAGGGCAGAACCAGAATGTGGGGAAGTCAAGGAAGCCACAGAGGCAAGAGATTTATGAAGGACAAATGGACAGGATTCGGTGACCAAGAAGATGGGAGGAAGGGGAGGAAGAGAAAAGAGGGAAAGAAAAAAGAAAAATGCCCAGGGTGTCTCCCTGGTTTCCAACTTGAGTGACAGAGAATGATCACATTCCCAGCAGAATTTTTCTTCTTTCTCAACAAGATTCTTCCTGTTCTTTTGTTTCTGGTTGTCCCTCAGAACTAAGGAGAAACAGCCTTTGGGATAGTTGTCCCCCTACCCCATCCCAGCTGGTCCTAAGAGTAAGAGCATAGGATTCTCATCCCCCTTTTATATAAAGAGAACCTGAGGGTATGTAATGTGTACAAGACTGTACAATGAGGCAGAAGCTCACTGGCACTGGGACCTACAAGATCTACTGATTCACAATTGGATTCTAAACATCACAGCCCAAGGGAACCAACACAATTACTTAGTGGACCCATTTCTCTTTCCAGAGAAGGAAACTGAGACCTCTGAATAAAGAGTAATTTTCCCAGTGTCACATGCTGCTGACTAGCAAGCTAGGACTAGAGCCTGGCTTGCTGAGTTTTAATAATCCAGTGCTCCTTGCATTTTTGCTAGTTGCTTTGTCACATCTGTATGCACATGTGTGTGCAAACACATACACGCACACACACACATGCTTGCTTGCTTGAGAAACAGGGCATTTTATTGGCATGATATTTTCTTTATGGACTTATCACAAAGCATATCATCAGACTGCTCACGGAATAACAATAGCAACTCAAGATTGTTTTTTGTTTAAAATCCTGTGTTTCTTTATTTGTGGCTTAAGTGGGAATTGGTTTATTGCCCCATCTCTACCCTGAGCAACTCAGGATTTATTCAGGGTCAGACTGTCTTGCTCCATTGAGGTCTATCCCCTTCCCCAGCCCTATGCCTACATTACCCTGCCAAGGCAGGGAACAGATCTGACAGCTTTTTTGCTTAAGCAAACTTATTAAAATTCATAATTTGTCAACTAATTAGGAAGAGAGAGGATTAGGAGTAAGAAAAAACCAGAAGCACATACTATTAGGTGCTCAGTGAATATTTAAGAGGAACAGGGAAAGAGGGAGGAAAGGAAAGACAACACTGAGGGGAAATGGGTGAATGGCATTAACTGAAAAAAAAAAAAAAGATTTGCCATTAATGAAGAGAAGGAAGAGACAGTATTCTGCCCATCCACCAGGTCGGTTCCCAGGGAAGCCCTTCAGTCTCAGCATGCTGTGGCTAAGTGGAAAAATTCATTGATCATAGGTTTGCCCGTTGGAACCCTTGTGTTATGCCAATCTCAGAAGCCACCAAGCATCAGATCAATTCTCCCACTAAAAAATACTAGAAGGCCGGACTCAGTGGCTCATGCCTGTAATCCTAGCACTTTGGGAAGCCAAGGCAGGAGGATCACTTGGGCCCAGGAGTTCGAGACTAGTCTGGGCAACATAGGGAAACCCTGTCTCTACAAAAAATTAAAAACTAGTAGGGAATGGTGGTGCATACCTGTAGTCCCAGCTACTTGGGAGGCTGAGGTGGGAGGATGGCGTGAGCCCTTGCACTGACTGGTGGTTGCGCCACTGCACTCTAGCCTGGGAGGCAGAGTGAGACCTTGTCTCAAAAAAAAAAAAAGTTGCTAGGAGAAGATAACAGAGCCTTCTCCTGTCTGCTAGGGAGACATACAACCCATCCCAAATATTTCTTTTTCTCATCTACAAATCCCTCCTCTCTCTCCAAAGGGGGCTGCCTGGCAATGTTCCCATCCCTTCCAACAGCTCATGCCGCCCTGGGACACCATTCAGAGAAGCTCTGCCATCTGCACACCCCTCCAGAGGCCAGGGACAGCTTAAGCCAGAGTGCCTGGGTTCCTCCCTTCTCTGGGGTAGAGCTAGTGGATGAATCCCAAAAGGGGTAAACATGGGCATATAGAGCCATCCTTGGGACAAGAAGTCTGTTTGTTTGGTGTTCTAGGAAGCCAACAAAAGGAAATGCATTTTAGCCAGGAAAGAAAAAAAAAAACAACCCTGCCCAGCTATGAATGACAGCCAAGCCAGCGGACAAAGGTGAAAACAGACAGCTAAGGAAGGGACTAGCTATGCGCCCATGGGAGAGAGCACCTGACATGGGCCCAGTGTGAGAGCTACGATCACCTTACACAAATAGAATGGTCACTGTGTTACCAACCATGAGTATCCTTTGGATCAACCAAAGGTTGTGTATGCAGCATGCAGCATTCTAATTCTAGAAGGCGACAGAGGTGAGCCAGCTATGTCCAAAATCAGTCTCATTTATAAACTGTGTGTTCCTGGGAAGTGTGCGTGCATGTTTGTGTGTGTGTGTGGGTGTGTGTACTGCCATGTGCCAGCGATAGACCTTATCTTCATTGGGTACTCCCTGCTGCTGCTGCTTTTGCTAAAATATCTTGGACTCTGCACTGACATATGAGAAGCTATTGGCCTTTTTAGCTTTCTCCTGGACTTTCTGCCTTCCACTCTCCATTTCTCAGGCCAATTTGCCATTCCCACATGGGAAGACATCTACCTGTGCTACAGATTTGACTAGACTGAGATAAACCCATGAAAACATGTCATCGCATGTCAGCAAAGCTCTCAAATAAAAATTAGCTATAGAACAATAGGCATGTCACTGTCAGATTGACTGCCTCCAGGTGTGCTTCATGGCCAGTATCAAGGAAGGTCCTTACTGGGCTGGAGCTGACACTGCCCCATCCTATTTGACCCATTACAGAAAGACCAAATCTAGGACATATCATATTATGTCATAACATGATAAAACCCAGGAATGATCAGACCTGTATTTTGCTGTTACCCTGACCAATAACTCACTATATTTTGTACAAAGGAAGCAATGTTATCCCATAGGGTCTTCTAAAAGGAAGTTCCATCTTCAGATTATTCAGAACCAACTAGGTCAAGATCTGCCTAACAACACAGCTTCCTGAACATATTAAGCATAAAACTCAGAGGCAAGAACCTTGAGAAACATGTGCCAAAGTTCAGGGAATGGTCAGACACAGAAAAACAATGCTTGGCTAAGGAGCTGAAGTGTGTTTCAAAGAAAACAAGAAGAGCCTGATGTCTCATTCACCTCTCCTGGACAGCTGCCTTCTTCCGAGATGCCCAGCTTATTTGCCTGGATTCATCACGAGAGAAGTAGTTTTAGATATATTCCACCATCCAGAGAAAGGAAATATCACTTTTTTGAAGGCGAACCAAGAAGTCTGGTTTGGGGTTGATAAATTTCTGACAGTTGCTCCCAGAGTATTTTCAACTCAAAGTATAATTTCATAAAGAGGCTTATTATGTTTTAAATTGTCTGTCTGTAAAATATACTTTCATGAAATTTTGTTTTCTCAGAATCTTCCTTTTTCCTTCTTGTATGAATCTAATGAACTTGAATTTCCAAAGTCATTGAGGTAGGAAAGGTATGTAACATTATGCTTGAGCTTTAGGTCAATAATTTATACGATAGTGGTGGTTTTGTTTTGTTTTGTTTTGTTGAGACAGAGTCTCGTCCTGTCACCCAGGCTGGAGTGCAATGGCATGATCTTGGCTCACTGCAACCCCTGCCTCCCAGGTTCAAGTGATTCTCCCACCTCAGCCTCCCAGGTAGCTGGGATTACAGGTATGCACCTCCATGCCTGGTTAATTTTTGTGTTTTTAGTAGAGACGGAGTTTCACCATGTTGGCCGGGCTGGTCTCGAACTCCTGACCTCAAGTGATCCACCCACCTCGGCCTCCCAGATACTGGAGTTTTTTAAATGGGTCACCCTATAGAAGGCATGAAGTCATAGAATCATAATAATTACCAAAACCAACCATTGATTTCAATACTAGAAAATTTGAGACACCAGAAGGTGAAGTGACTTGCCTAGAGCCGTACAATGGCAGAGGCAGGGACTGCAACCCACTATCCTAATGAAAGCTTAGGGCTCTTCTCACCCTTTGGTAGCCAAAAGTATTTTGAAATTTTGACCAAAAAAATTAATGTTTATTAATCACTTTAAATCCAAAAGATGAATCCACTGGATTCCATAGTAAATTGGGTGGAAAGTAAGGGAGGGATCAAAGGTGAATATATGAATGGGGAGAACCATTTAGCTAGGTGCAAAATTAATTGCGGTTTTTGCAATTACTTTTGCACCAACCTAATAATTGTTCATAATTCTAAGAGCTATTCGGATCCCATTAGGAGCTTAAGAGGGACAAATGTGCTCAGGGCATGCAGTTTTTGCCTTCCAGGACTAGATCAAGATCATGCATTTAAGCTAGAAAATGGAAAGAGGAGTTGCTTCACCCACAGTCAGTGCTATTGCATCAACCAATCCCTGCCATTCTGCAGTTTCCTGGTGTATCTGCCCGGAGTCACACAGTCTTTCCTGCTAAGCCTCAGCGTCTCCTCCAAGCCACATCAAAATTTTTCCTTCTGGGCCTTTCCCAGAAATAAATTCTTGCTGGAAGGTATAAAAGACCAGCTCCTCCAAGCAGAGCAACTCCCTGGCTGCCGTGAAAAGACAAGGCACTGGGCAGGTAAGACTCGTCAACTTTCATCTTTCCTGGTTTCTGCAAAGTTGATGATGAAATTTCCTAACGTCTTCTCAGAAAGCTTAACACTGGATTTGGACTTGTCTCTATCAGGCACTTTCTGGTGCCAGCTTTAGCCACCCCATGGCACACTCCTCTTGTTTGGTATAAGAGAGAATGTAATTAAGCCTCCCCCCACCACTGTGGGGGAAAAAGGCTTTTCTGTGTCTGAAAACTATGTCAGAGAATCATAAACTCTTAGGGCTGGAAGGTACCATAGACCTCTCTATCCACCTTGTTTAGGAACTGAGACCTAAGCAATTTAATGTGTCCAGAGTCACACAGGAATTTGGGGGAAAACAGTGACAGAATGGTGCTCCCCGTGCTGTTCTTGAGACAGTGTGATGAAATCTGGCCTCTCCACTATAGTGGAGATTTTGCAGTGTTTTAAGGGGTTCCCTAAGCCGGAGCTGTCAGGTCTTCATCTCATTTCCAACATCTCATGCCTGCCATCTGCAGCAGATCCGACCATCTAGTTTGCCCTCAATGTCTAGTCCTAGCTGTCTTAAGTGCCCTGTGGACACCTGGCTCTCAAGCAGGTGTGTGACCTGTATGCAGCAGTAGTAGGCAGGCTTCATTTTGGGAGAATGGGGTGGTTAAATTATATTTGTTTTTTATGCAATTGTGTGCCTCAAATCTTTTGGTTGAAGTAGATTATTTCTGCTCTAGAGGGCTTGATAAGAGCTATCTCTTCATTCTCATCCTGATCTTGGAGTCACTCAAAAGATCAAGAGAGTGTTCCTGCGGGTGATGGGGCAAGAATTATGGCTTTCCTATTGGCTCACTCCACCACCCTCCACAGGGCTCTTTACAGTCATGGAAGAGAATCTCACTGACTTCATCCCTTCTCAGGCCTTCCCCCTATCTCCTTGGTGACTGCTCAGCGACATTGAGAACCAAAGTCTGGAAGGCCTTGGTACTCAGAGTGTGGTCTGGAGACCAGCAACATCATCATCACCTGGAGCTTACTGGAAATGCAGACTTTCAGGCCCCTTCTATGACCTTCTGAGTCAGAATCTGCATTTACCAAAATCCCTAGGTGATTAGTAGGCACATTACAGTGTGAGAGGCTTGCCGAGGGACCATCTCTGCCCTCTCCCTCTGCAACCTCCAGATGCTGAACTTCTCTGCTCTAGGAGTTTTATTCATTCAGCATGCACCCAACACCTATTATGTATTGACATGCTTAGGTCCTGGGAAAACAAATAAATAAGATGGAGCCCTTGAGGAGTTCATGGTCTGATAGGGGAAACAGATGTGAAGACAGTAATATGAGATACGGATGAAATACTATGGGAGGACAGAAAAAAGAATGATCTAACTTTTCCTGGAGAAAACTGGTAAACTTCACAGAGGAGGTGGCATTTGGTCTGGGTTTTGAAGAATGAATAGGAGTTTATTAGCCAGAGAGGGTATTGTATAGGGAAGAGCATGAGTAGAGGCATGGGATTGTGGACCAGCCTGGCATTTGAGGGGCAAAGGCTGTGGCTCTGTCTCCGGATAGTGCTTCATGTCCCAGGGAAGGCTCCAGGCTTTGCTGAAAATCAAAGGGCTTGGGAAATGGTTTCTGCACTCAGCATGTTGATAAGAATATGGATAAATATCTACACATCACAGAAGCCTCTTGTTGGCCTCTTACACTCTAAAGCCCCATGCCCTCTTGCCCTGTGTGGTTCTGGCTGAAGACAGTGTCCCTCTAGAATCTTTTTGCACACCCCCTTTTCAGTGACATGACCTTGTATTTACCTGGCTCTGATTTTTGTTCACACCCTTCCTTCACACCCACCACGAACATTGCCCAAGACATGGGAAAATAATTTATCTCTGGCCTTGAAGTCCCCCTCCTCCACTTTCCAGTGAGGAGAGCATGAAGGGGGTCCTAAAGAAGAGGAGAGGAGAATTGAGTATTTAAGTGTTGTTTCCTGTTCAAATTTCTCAACTTTCATGTCTTCTTCTATGATTTTGTCTTCCTCAGGCTGTCTCAGATGACGTCTTTTTAAAAAATGGACTAATTTTTTACTTTGTGTTTGTCATTTATTAGGAAATGCATTAGTCATTCAAAGAACAATATAATGAATGTTTGTGCCCACAGCCCTCTTTAAAAAAATCAGTGATATGGTGGTTGCCAGGAGCTAGGGGGAAGGGGAAATAGGGAGTTGGTGTTCAATGGGTATAGGGTTTCAGTTTTTACAGGATGAAAATGTTCTAGAGATCCATTGTGCAACATGTGAATATACCTAACATTACAGCACTGTATAGTTTAAATGACTAGGATGCTAAATTTTATGCCATGTGGATTTTTGTTGTTGTTGTTCTTTTCTTTTCTTTTTTTTTTTGAGCCCAGGCTGGAGTGCAGTGGTGCAATCTTGGCTCACTGCAACCTCCACCTCCCAGGTTCAAGCGATTCTCCTGCCTCAGTCTCCCGAGTAGCTGGAATTGCCAGTGTCTGCCACCACGCCTGGCTAATTCTTGTATTTCTAGTAGAGACAGGGTTTTACCACGTTGACCAGGCTGGTCTCCAACCCCTGACCTCAAGTGATCCGCCTGTCTCGGCCTCCCAAACTTCTGGGATTACAGGCATGAGCCACCACACCTGGCCATGTTTTTTTACCATAGTTTATTTTTTAAAGTCAATGATACCTTTTCCTCCAAAACCATCATCTCTGTTTGTCTGAAGGGCAGATTTCTGCTAACTCAATGAACCCTGCAATGGGTCCCCTGAAGTTGCAAAATATGGTGACAGAGGGATAGGAGGTCACAGAATCTCTTCCTCCTTGGGGCCATACAACTATAAGGACAAGAGCCCACTGAGAGGTCAAGCTGTTTGAGAACTCATCTTGGGGTGGGGGGAAGTAACAGAGAGAATCTTGGCCAGAGAGGTATTTATTCATGCCTTGTCCTTTCTCTAGAGTTAGCTGGCAAAAAGTACAACAAGATACAAATTATTAGGGGGACCACGAAAGGGCAGAGGGAAAAATTGGAGGCAGGCAGGGGTGAAAGAGGCTGAAATGACCTGATCCAGATACAGAGGTCTCCTGGTCTGGCCTATTCCAAAGGGAGGTGATTTGGAGAGGGTCTGCAAGACAAACGGGGAAGTCTGTCAGGCAAAGCTCCAGAACTACGATTTCTCTCTGGGAGCTGAGCCCTGGGGAGACATGGCTGGGGGGCAACCTGAGGCTGCTCTCCCTAGTGTGCTTCTGGATTCCACCAGTGAACGCTGTGCTGCAGGGAGGGCCCAGGCGCCCTTGTGAAAGCTGAGGAGCCTCTCAGGACCATGGTCTAAACACACAATCATTCCATCTGCACGCTGTGGCTGCCTCCCCGGGCTGGAGCCAGAATCTCCTCAGAAGATGTATGGGGTCTGCTCCACTAAGCCCAATGAAGACCCTCATCAGAAAACAAAGCTTCACAAATTTCAGTCTAAAGATTTGCATTCAGAGTTAAAGCTCATGGCAAAGGGGTTAATCCATGAGCTGGAATCTTTCCAGGCAGACTGGGGCACAGCTGTGGGCTCAGGGGAGCTCTGAGCTTTGTCGTAACTTTCTTTCAGTATTGCCATCAAGTTGGCACTTTGAGGGAAGGGGAAGCCCCTGCCAGGTTTCCGAAGGGAGGCGCTGAGTGTCTGCCCCTCAGGCATTCTCTCCTGGGGCTGGGCCAGAGGAAACTGGCTTGCAGGGAGCAATGCATCCTGCAGGGAAGGAGGGAGGGGAACTCAAAGGCAGGCTCCAGCCTTGGTAACAGCATTTCTCACACCTGTGACAAGACAGGTGCAGCATCTCCGGACCACAGGCTGTTAGGGCAGAATTGAACATTCTGGATCACTTGGTCCCACCTCCTCCCATAGCAAGCCAGGACCCCAGAGATGTTAAGTAACCTGCCCAAGGTCACAGAGCTATTGGAGCAAATGCAGAATGATAACTCAGGGCCTTAGATCCTGAAGCCTGAGTTCTTTCCCTTCCGCCATGTCTTCTCCTCTTTCCATCTCTCCCAGTACCTAGCACAGGCCTGTGTGTATGGTAGATGCTTCATTCGTTAATGTGGTTTCTCCTTTCCTGTTCTAATGTTAGGGTGTCTGGCGCTCCTTTGGCTTTCTCTGCTTTCTGTGGTTCAAACCCTCCCACTTGGTCTCTAGAGAGGCTCACAGTGTGATCCTGCATCTCGTTTCAGTGATGAGGGTCCTTCTCCATCTCCCAGCCCTCCTGGCTTCCCTCATCTTGCTTCAGGCTGCAGCATCTACCACAAGAGGTGAGTGTCTCCCTTTATGGGTTTTCTGGGGCTGCTGTCACAAAGCACACCAACTGGATGGCCTAAGACAACAGAAATGTATTCTCTCACAGTACGGGAGGATAGAAGTCCAAAATCAAGGTGTTGGCAGGGCTGTGCTCCCTCTGAAGGCTCTAGGGAAGAATGCTTCCTTTCTTCTTCCAGCTTCTGGTGGCCCTGGTATCCTTGGTGTTCCCTGGCTTGTAGTTGCAACACTCCAATCTCTGCCTCAGTCTTTGCATGGCCTTTTTCTTTGTGTGTCCTCTCCTCTTCTCATAAAACCACCATTTATTGGATTTAGGGCCGATGCTAAGGCAGTATGACCTCATTTTAATTCATAACATCTACAAAGACCCTACTTCCAAATAAGGTCACATTCTGAGGTTCCATGCAGATGTGAATTTTGGGAGGGCCATTATTTAACCCACTACACTCTCCTTGTTGAGAGAACAGATCCTGTCCTCCATGCTCCAGACCCCAATACAAGAGGGAACAGGGAATCCCACCACTACTCTCATGCCATCCCCTTCTGTACGTCAGGGTCCTGGTGATCAGTGGGTCCTCTTTGATGAACTTGAGATAGTCCACAAGACCATCTCACCAGGAACCAGAGAAATCCCCACAGTCCAGTAGCCCAAGCCACCGTGAGTGGCCACACTCCCTCTTCATCCCATCTCTGGGCATTCTAGTGAGATCTCAAAGAGCAATTTTGACATCTTGTTGAAGATCCAAGAGTATTCTTCCCATTCTGTGCTTTTTCCCCTTAAGGACTCTTATGAAACTTTCCTAATCTTGATCTCCTGCCTACCCAGATTTGAGGGGTGGGGGTAATGGCTGAGAAAGAGGGAGACAAAAGCAGAAGACATCGCAAAGGAGTGGTGTCTGACACCCTACTTCCTGCTCCCCACTCCAACCCCAAGCGCAGACTACCAGAACCTCTGCCATCTCCGATACCGTGAGTCAGGCCAAGGTCCAAGTCAACAAGGCCTTCCTGGACTCCCGAACCAGGTACGTGAGACACACACACACACACACACACACACACACACACACTTCCCTTCACAGGCTTCCTGTTCATGATAAGCACATCTAGGCCAGCCCGGATGAGCCAATGAGGTGAACAATGATAAAACTTACCCTTCCATCCTCCTAGCCCTCCAAGTACACGACAAGTAGGAGCAATAGCCCACAATTCCTAAAGTCCTCAGCCTGTACATCACCTGAAAGAGGACATCTAATCTAACCCTAGAAGGACTTTCTTCCACGTGGCCCAGTGTTTCCTTGGGCCATGCATTCCAGAGTCCCAGAAAGCCTCTCAGTAAAAGTTCTTCATTCATCCAGCTGATATTGACTGATTCAGCCAGGTCCACCAGAAGCCGAATCCGAGCCCTGCATTCAGGTGCAGGTGACGTATTAGGGGAATGCTCACGAGGAAGCTGTGATGGGGTGAAGAAGCAGAAGTGAAGGGGGAGGTTAGACAAATAAAGTGGCTTCAAGTCTATCCTCAGCCTGACCCCACAGGGAGACCTGGAGCAGAAGTTGCTCCTCAGAGCCTGTCCCATCTTGGAGCGAGGGAGCAGAGCCCTCATCTGCCCACATCAGTCAGACATGGCTGCAGGCTTGCAGGTGGCTGAGAGGTGTTGTAGCACACCTGTGGAATTCCCGGGCACCCCCAGCCAGGCCACTCCAGTGGCTCAGAAGCAGGCGCCCAACAAGGTTACTGGAGTGAGCCTGTAGCAGATGCACCCATGGCAGCAAGGGGAAGAGCCCAGGGCCCACAGGGCACCAGTAGAGTCAACTGCCCTCCGATCCCATACAGGGGCAACGTGGGCGCCTTCCCTCAGGAAACGCACACTCTAGGGAGAGGGCAGACATTGAGAAAAAAAGTAACCTTATTCTTTCCTCTCGCTGTCCCTTTACACTGGACCTGGGCCTCCACTCACTCCTCCTCAGCCCTTGAATGAACTTTCAAGCCGTCAGATAACTTTCTTGGTGACTTAGATGATAAAACATGCTCTGGACGCTTCTAGTCCCCAGACCAGGATTATCTCAGGAATTAAAGTGTCTGCATAAGAAGATAAAGCCAGACCTGCTCTATTCCTTCAGCTCAGAACTGCTTGAGGCCTCTGGCAGGAGAAGAGAGTGCAGTCTCCTTCTCCCTCTTTCTGGGGCTCCTCCTTCCCAGCTTGGGTTTCTGCTCCTTGGGGGTTAAGCTGAAGGAGGAAGGAAAAAGGGGTGGTGAGTCTACATCCCCTGAACAGTTCAGTCCTCAAGGGGCCGGAAGCTCTCTCTCTCTCTCCCCTTGGGTGCTTTCCTGGTTTCAGAGAGAGATTCTGCTGCCAACTCTGTGATCTGGAAAATTCTCTGGCCAGTGGCTCCCAGCTCTAACCCTCTCTGCCTGGGAGCATCGGGCCCACTCCTTCACCCCTCCCCACCCTGTCTTGGGGCAGGTCCCTTTTAAGCAGCCTCCAGAAGACTAGCAGCTTCGCCCTACTGTTGAGGCGGTGCAGATTCCAGATTCCGCCCCTCTCTCCGTGCTCTCAGGACACTGCTCTTCAGGCAGGTGTCAAACCCCAGCCATGACTCCAGGACACACAGTCAAGCCCTCCTCCTAAGACCTTTCTCCCTAGAATTAAACTAGCAAAGGAGGAGCCCCATGGTGTTGGGAGGGACGTGCCCAGTATTTCTGCAAATGTCTCCAAAGGAAAATTCTCTCTCGCTCCTCAAATTCAATCCCTTTATAGCCTCAAGATGGGGGACAGCATAAAAGCCACAAAACCGGTGTTCATACACCTCCTTTGCAA
Organism: Gorilla gorilla gorilla; assembly: GCF_029281585.2. Classification (NCBI taxonomy): domain Eukaryota; kingdom Metazoa; phylum Chordata; class Mammalia; order Primates; family Hominidae; genus Gorilla; species Gorilla gorilla. Next base: position 33,810,663 of record NC_073228.2, on the reverse strand, counting down.
GTCCTGCACAGGCCAACCAGCACCCTGCTTTGAAATGTGGAGGAGCCCTTCCCTGCTGGTTAGTCCTTGGACTCAGGGGCCTCACAGAGACAGAACGAGTCACATTTAAACATTCTGTTACCCAAGTACATACACAGTGCAGTGACTCACAATTTATGATAAGGAAAATGAAGGAAATAAACAGGGCAAGGGATGCCACTCTAGGCACAGGGATCAGGGAAGCCTGTTGGAGAATGGGAAGGAGCCATCCAGGCAGAGGGCATGGGGGTGGCGTTCCAGGCACTGCAACAGCATCAGGTCTGAGGCAGGAAAGACTGTGGGTGCTCAGGAAAAGGAAGGCCAGTGGAGGCAGGAGGCAAGGAGGATCACGCATAAGGTGAGAGCAGAGAGGTGTGTCGCCCCAGGGTAAGCCATTAGAACATTTGAATCAGCAGTGGCATGGTCTGATTTTTATGCTAAAAAGATCACTCCAGCAGCCCTGTGGAGAACGAATGGGAAGAGGACAGCAGTGGAAGTAAGAGCTGTCTAGATGGGAGAGGATGATGGCTAGGACCGGGGTGGAGACTGTGGAGATGGCAAAGAGGTCCTTCCAAGACCCTGCCTGCCCCCAACAGAGCCCAGCCCCAGGGCAGAGCAGGAGGTGAGTCCCTGGTGAATCTGTGTTCAGGCAGAGGAAGCATGCAGAGCCCAGGGCCAGGCGGGAAAGGAAGGAACATCTGGAACCTTGGATGGGACCTTACAGGCTAAGCCCAGGGAGGCCCAGCGGCCTGCCTGCCTTTGTTCATGGTGTGAGGTGGGGACTCTAAAATACCTTGCAGCAGCCCCTCTGGGACCCGGCTGATGGAGACAGTGATGCTCATACACGTGAGTGTGTGCTCTGTGCAGATGCAGCTCTGGGGGCCCTACATTCATTCCTCCCCAAAATCCTAGGAAGTACTGAATCGAACTGTAGAAAACAGCTGTTTTCAGGGTCAAAAATGATGAAACAACATGGTTCAACCTAAGGTTACCATCATTATTTTCATTATACCAATAAGGAAACTGAGTACAAAGAGCTTAAGTAATTTGCCTCAAGGGCACACAACTAGAAAGTGGCAGTCAGGAGCCAATCCCAGTCAGTCTATCCCAAAGTCCATACAGAAGTCTCTGATGGGAGAAAATTGTGATTCCCAGTTCATAAATGAGGGGAAGTCACTCAGAGGTCATATAATTAAACCAATCCTGGTGGAACCCAGATCCACCCCTGTGTCTGTCCAGCTCTAAGCCCACTTTAGGCTAGCAGCGTCCAAGATAACTTTCTAGGATGATGAAATGTTCTATATCTGCACTTTCCAACACAGTCATCACTAACCACACCTGGCTATTGAGCACTTGAGGTGTGCCTAATGCTGCTGAGGAATTGAATTTTTAATTTTAATTTTAATAAGTTTCAACTTAAATAGCCACATGTGGTTAGTGGCTACTGTATTGGACAGTGCAGCAGCCTGGGTTATGAGGCCATGTTGTACACACACCCCTCCCACCCCTCCAGCGGCCCCCAGCCCACTTCCTACAGGGTCCAGGCCATGATCCCCATCTCCCTCCACTGTAGGCTGAAGACCGCCATGAGCTCTGAGACTCCCACCAGCCGACAGCTCTCAGAATACCTCAAGCATGCCAAAGGCCGGACGCGCACAGCCATCCGCAATGGACAGGTGTGGGAGGAGTCTTTAAAGAGACTGAGGCAGAAGGCATCCTTGACCAATGTCACAGGTACAGAAAACCCACCAGCCCTCTGTGGCAGGAAGGGGTCATCTCCCCACAGGAGAAAACAGAGGCCACCCAAAGCTGCACTTCCTGTTGAGAGCTATCTACTCAGAGGAACACTCCTGTCTCTCCCTTCTTAGACCCGTAGATGAGACTGGCAGAGCAAGGAAGTTCTTAGAGGACAGCTAGGGCAATGCTGTTTTTGCAGAGGAAGAAACTGAGACCTAGCAAGCTCACATTGCCGACTCCAAGTGAGGGGACATTGGTGCTCTTTGTATAACACCGTCTGTAAGGCCTCTGCCCAAAGGAAGTGCTAAAGTCAATAAACATGGGTTCCTTGTCCTAAACCACAGTGTCACCACTTCCTCTAGTAGAGGAGACATTTAAGCCACATGTATCAGGGGGATTTACTGGGATAATGTCACAGGAGCTAAGATTTCCATGGTGTTCTGGGTAAAATGGAGCTATCAGTAAATGAACTTAACTGATGGCTTGGTCATGGCCTCCTCCATCCCCTCCACTCTCACCCCCAACCAAATGTCACAGCCCACAGAGGGTCATGAGGAAAGGGTTTGGTCCTGACAGGAGGAAAAGGCTGCAGGTTCTCCCTGGGAAAACATCAAGTGAGGGGGGATACCTGGCCCAGGAGTTGGGCAAATTCCAAAGCTCCAAAAGAAGGAAACTGGGACAAGGTAAGAAGTAGGAAGCACTTTGACCTCTGAAATACAAAAGGTTCTGAGAGCTGAAATCCTGCCACCTTTCAGAGATGGCCCCCGGAAGAAGCCCCCATGAGCCAGATTCCCTCACCTCCCTGCCCTTGCAGATGCCAGGGTGGATGAGGGTATGCGTTCAGAAGTGGGCATCTCTCTCCACTCTGTGCCCACACTGAACACTCTGATGCCTAAAGCCCCCCTACTCTGTCACTCCTCCCACAACCCTTGCCCCTCACTGAAAAATTACCTGTCCCTTCCCAACCTCTATCCTAGCTATGTCCCTGCTTGGTTGGTACTTCAGATGTGAACGAAGCTTTAGAAGAAAGCAGTCTTATCACACTAACTCATACTAACATATACTTAACCTCCCGGGGTATTTCCATTCTAAAAGAAAGATCTGTCAATTCAAATGAATCTGGACCTGGTATACCAGGAATTACTAGCAATTCTGGGGACATTCCCAGTTACTCTGTGTAGCCTTGGGCAAGTCTCTTGAACATTGTGTTCTCATTTTCTTCCCTGTAAAATGGGAATAAAATGTATTACCTTAATGTGCTGTCAGATTAATTGAGAAACCACTTGAGAAACGCTTACTTAGAATGGAATGCATTCCAAAACATGCAGGTTCACCTCTGGTCTCCATTTCCTGCCTCCCACGGGTGCCTGTGAATGGAGAAAGAACTCAGTCCCTTTGGGGTCCCTTCTGTTTCAGATCCCAGCCTGGACTTGACTTCACTGTCTCTGGAGGTGGGCTGTGGTGCTCCTGCTCCCGTGGTGAGATGCGACCCGTGCAGCCCTTACCGCACCATTACGGGAGACTGCAATAACAGGTGGCGGGGCTTGGGGTGTGGGGGCCGACAATTCCAGCCACTCCGCCCCGCCCCACCAAGGCCTTTGCCCCTTGGGCACTCTAGGCAGATCTGCCACTGCCTTGCCCACCTGGGCTGGCGTTCCCACCTTCCCCACCTTCTCAAGATCGCGCGTCTCCAGCCCTCTCCCTCCAGCCCACTGTGTGTCTCTGGAAGCGGCACCTTTCCCCGGAGCGGGGGAGCCCCGCGCCTTAAGGGGGTGGGCGCAGTTCAGAGACCCCACATTTGAGAGGCCCCCTTCTCTGCGTCCCCTCCGCCTCGAGCAGAGGCTCCTTCCCCCATGGGGTCCTGGGCTTTGGAGCCCCGGAGCCGGCCTGCCGAAGCTCAGCGAGGATCGTGCTGGTTTCAGGAGGAAGCCTGCGCTGGGCGCCGCCAACAGGGCTCTGGCGCGCTGGCTGCCCGCGGAGTACGAGGACGGGCTCTCCCTGCCCTTCGGCTGGACGCCGGGGAAGACGCGCAACGGCTTCCCTCTCCCGCTGGTGAGGGCAGGCCGGGCGGGGGTGAAGGATGGGAGCCAGAGGGGACGGGATGCATTACCCAAACACGCAGTGAAAGGAGGAGGAGGGATCGGTGGGGGCAGCAGGGGTGCGCGACGGAGATCTGCACAGACCCCCACCTTCCGCTAGAGGGCAGCAGAGCTCGGAGCCTGGAGCCCGGCCACGTGGTGGTCACGTCCTGGCTGCCGCAGGCCAGATACCCTGGGGTCTCCCGGGCAGATGGCCTCCCTGCCCCATCCCGCTCGCACTTACCCCAGCCCCCGCCCCTGGAGTGCATCAGCTGTTGTTTGCCTGGAGGTCCTATTTGTTGGCCTTATCGAGCTGGCAGCCCCTACCCAGAGCCCCTCTCCTATTCCTGGACACCTGGCACCTCCGTAGCTCGCATTTCAGAGGCAGCCTGTCTTTGTTTTCCCTCTCTTAGTGGAAAGGGCACTGGCCTGGCAAATTATCAAGTCATACGGATCTGGGTTCAATCCCATCCCTGTTCCTTTGTAGCGGCAGGACCTTGGAGAACTGACTTCACCTGTCCAGGATTCAATCTCCCCCTCTACAGAATAGGCTAACGCCACCCACCTCACAAACTCCTTGTAGGGATTAAGTGTACTTGTAACATGGTAGGTAGTTAATAAGCTGTAGTTGCATCTGAATCCTCAAAGCACTTTTTCCTCTAACCTGCCCTCCCCTTCTCTCTCCATCTGTAGGCCCGGGAGGTATCTAACAAGATTGTTGGCTATCTGAATGAGGAGGGTGTTCTGGACCAAAACAGGTCCCTGCTCTTCATGCAGTGGGGTCAGATTGTGGATCACGACCTGGACTTTGCCCCTGACACCGAGCTGGGGAGTAGCGAGTACTCCAAAGCCCAGTGTGATGAGTACTGTATCCAGGGAGACAACTGCTTCCCCATCATGGTAGGGCCCTGCAGCTGGGCATCTCTGACTAGCCCCTTGCCCACCCTGATGTAGCAGACATTCCCAGCTCATCAGCTAGGATCTCTGGATAGATCTTGGATACTGATTTGGTAGTTTCCCATGCCGCACGTGTCCATTCGTTCACTCATCCGTTTATTCAGTAAATAGAACATTGACCACCCCATACCAGGCAGTGCACTAAGTGCTGAGGATTCCAAAGTGAGCAGGACACTGCTCCTGCTCTCAAGAACAAAGGGCCAGTGTGGGAATTGGACAAGTAAACTACTGATAGCAGAATGGGAACACTGGAGAAGGTTGTCTACATTCCCGACCCAGCAGCATTGGTAACACCTGGGAGCTTATTAGAAATGTAAAATCTCAGTTGGGCGAGGCGGCTCATGCCTATAATCCCAGCACTTGGGTAGGCTGAGGTGGACAGATCACCTGAGGTCAAGAGTTTGAGACCAGCCTGGCCAACATGGTGAAACCCCGTCTCTACTAAAAATACAAAAATTAGCCTGGCGAGGTGGCACATGCATGTGGTCCCAGCTACTCAGGAGGTTGAGGCAGGAGAACCGCTTGAACCTGGGAGGCGGAGGTTGCAGTGAGCCGAGATCACGCCACTGCACTCCAGCCTGGGCAACAGAGCAAGACTCCAACTCAAAAAAGAAAAAAGAAAAAGAAAAAAAAAGAAATGCAAAATCTCAAGTCTCACCCAAGATGTTAGGAAATAGATTCTACATTTTTACCAAGATCACCAGAGATTCATTTTATACATGATAAAGTTTATACTGCTGTACATCATTGTGGAGGATGACTTCAACTCCACTCAGAAGGACTTGAAACCTGGATGAATCCGAGTGAGCAGCAGGGATTTGTAGGGATTTCCATCCGAAAGGGAGAGGAGCTTGCAGCAATGCATCTTTTCTTATTATTCATGGGTATTACAGTTGGAGAGTCATTTCTTCACTCAAAGAATAAATCGAGGCTATGTGCTGTGGTATAAAGAGCATAAACTGTGGAATGAAGCCAATGATCTGAATCCTACATCTTTCCCTTCCAGTGTATAAGTTCTTAGGCAACTTACTTAACTTTTCTGAGCCCCAGTTTTCTCATCCATAAAATGGAACTGAATTGTCCACCTTACAGGGTTTTTTTGAGGACTGAGATGAGTTAAAGTATGCATAATTCCTGGCACATGGTAAGTCCAAAATAAATACATGGCAGCTGTTGTTAGTAGTAATTATTAACAAACCTGTTCCCACCTCGTGTCCTGCTTTCCTGTCCAGGGAGCTCAATACTCCCTCCTCACCAGAAATTTGGAGCCCTCACTGTGAGGACTGAATGATTACCCTGAGTTCTTTCACACAACAGGATGTAATGAACTTCAGGATATTATGAGCCCAGGGTGTGTAATGTCAGCAAGAAGTGTCTGGGGTCAGTGTCTGGTACCAGGGTCCTAGGAGGGTGCCATCAGCATCTTTGCATCCAGACTTGCCCTGGGGAGAGGTTGCCAGGACCCAGCTGTTCCACCCCTGCCCAGTCACTTATGCCCACTCTCTCTGCAGTTCCCACCCAATGACCCCAAGGCGGGGACTCAAGGGAAATGCATGCCTTTCTTCCGAGCTGGGTTCGTCTGCCCCACCCCACCCTACAAGTCCCTGGCCCGAGAGCAGATCAACGCTCTGACCTCCTTCCTGGACGCAAGCTTTGTGTACAGCTCCGAGCCAAGCCTGGCCAGCCGCCTCCGCAACCTCAGCAGCCCCCTGGGCCTCATGGCTGTCAACCAGGAGGTCTCAGACCATGGACTACCCTACCTGCCCTATGACAGCAAGAAGCCAAGCCCCTGTGAGTTCATCAACACCACTGCCCGTGTGCCCTGCTTCCTGGCAGGTGAGTCTAGCCTGGGAACAGAAGGGCCCAAAGACAAGGGGATTATCCAGGGAAGCTTTACCACTGCCCCCTTCTTGTCATCTTTCTGGAAAAATGCACACTGAGCCATTGCTGTCCATAGCAGTGGTCCAGGACTAGCAGAAGGGCCCAGATGAATAAAGAATTCAAGAACATATGTTCACTGTAAAACAAAATCAGGAAGTCCAGAAAAGTAACAAAGAAAATAAAAAGAAAGTGCCAGGCTTGGTGGCTCACGCCTGTAATCCCAGCACTTTGGGAGGCTGAGGCAGGCAGATCATGAGGTCAGGAGATCGAGACCATCCTGGCTAACATGGTGAAACCCCATCTCTTCTAAAAACACAAAAAATTAGCCGGGCGTGGTGGCACACCCCTGTAGTCCCAGCTACTCTGGAGGCTGAGGTAGAAGAATCACCTGAACCCAGGAGGCGGAGGTTGCAGTGAGCCGAGATCACGCCACTGCACTCCAGCCTGGGCAACAGAGCAAGACTCCATCTCAAAAAAAAAAAAAGAAAGAAAGAAAGAAAGAAAGAAAGAAAGAAAGAAAGAAAGAAAAGAAAAGAAAAAGAAAATTCACACAATCCCACTACCCACCAATAATCATCGTTAACATTTTCATGCTTATTTTCCAGTATTTTTTCTATCACAGATACAGTTCTACATTGTTTTACATAATCGGGTCTTACTATAAATAATGCTCCAAAACCTGATGTCTTCACTTAATCTACTCCATGCCATTAACTGTTCTTCTATGACGTGATTTTTAATGGCTGCCTGGTATTTCATGACACATATTACCATCATTTATTTTCTCAATCCTACTTGGGGGAATTTAGTTATTTCAAGTTTTCCTGTGTTTTGTTGCTGTTGTTTAGGTAATGAACATCTTCATTGATAAATCTTTGTTCTCATTTTTAATACATTTATTAAGATAATTTCCCAGAAGAGGAAGTTCTAGATGAAGAGGAATGTGTATTGTTAAAGCTTTTTATAACCTGAGGACAAAATCCCCATTCCATTCAGCCTGTGCACGACCAAAGCCCTGCTAATTCTGTTCATTCCAGGTGCCCTCCTGGTCCTGTCTGTCTCCGGCTTCTAGAGGCCATCTCACCCTCAAACATCCTCTCTCTTTGGACAAACCCCCTGGCCACCCTGACATTGCAGAAGGCCAGCTCTTAGGCCAAGATACCTTTATAGATCTTTTGGATTTTGTGTTCACATATATCCCACATCAATCCAGACACAAAACCGAGTTCTTTCTTGTTTTTCATAAAAATATGCACTCACACCAAGAATTTACAATTTTAAATAGATTTCCTGGCCTGGTGCAGTGGCTCACGCCTGTAATCCCAACACTTTGGGAGGCTTAGGTGGGAGGATTGCTTGAGGCCACAAGTTCAAGACCAGCCTGGGCAACATAGCAAGACCCCTCTCTCTACAAAAAATTTAAAAACTAGCAACACATGGTGGCACATGCCTGTAGTCTCAGCTACTCTGGAGGCTGAAGCAGGAGGATCACTTGAGCCCATGAGGTTGAGGTTGCAGTTAACCAAGATAATGCCATTGCACTCCAGCCTGGGCAACAGAGCAAGACTGTCCAGATAGATAGATAGATGATAGATAGATAGATAGATAGATAGATAGATAGATAGATAGATAGATGATAGATAGATAGATAGATAGATAGATAGATAGATAGATAGATGATAGATAGATAGACTCCCCTAAAGATTAGAGGGCACAGGGAGAAGTCCTTTATCCCCTATGAGACACCTGGTCTTTGGCCATTTAACTGCTCCCCCATTGTTACTCCTCTCTCCCTCCCACTACAGACCCCCATCTCCAGATTATTCTCCCTTTATTACCCAGAGGAACTCAGCCCTACCCAAGCTCCTCACCTCAAACCCGCGTTCCTAAAACCTTCAAATTTGCTCTGTGAAGTAAAAAGCTCCTCATTCATTCGAAGCCCCCCTTCCTAGAAGGCGGTTGGGTTATAATTAGCAAAATGTTACTGTGTAGTTTGTCACCACTAGCCTTTGTCACAGTGCTGTGATAGGCTTTATTCTCATTTTCATAGATAAGGAGACCGAGGCTCAGAAGTGTTAAGTAACTTGCCCAAGGTCACACAGCTAAAAAGTGTGTATATAGAACTGAGAGTCAAACCTATGATTCAGTACCCCCTCCCCATCCCTATTCACCTGATGGGAAGTAGGGCTTGTTGACGGGGGGTTGGGGGGGCGGTCCTGTGGGGCACCATCATTTCTTTGTGCAGGTTACTGGGTCCTGGGGCTGTTAGGGAGAATCTACCTTCCTGCCTTCTGGGCTTTCAGGAGATTCTCGAGCCTCAGAGCATATTCTGCTGGCCACATCCCACACCCTCTTTCTCCGCGAGCATAACCGGCTGGCCAGAGAACTAAAGAGACTCAACCCTCAGTGGGATGGAGAGAAGCTCTACCAGGAAGCCCGGAAAATCCTGGGAGCCTTCGTGCAGGTAGGGAGTCCCAGGAGCACTGTCACCTGGTCCCACCTGGCTCCCACTCCTGGCTCTGCCCTCTGCTGGCTGCTGTGCCTCAGGCTCTCTCTTCTGTTCCCACACCTCCGTTTCCCCCGGCCCCTCTGCTGCTTCTCTCTTGTTGTCTCATTCTTTGAAATCCCCTTCCTTTCATTTCTTCAGCTTCTCTGTCTCAAAATGAATCTCTGGATTTGGAGTGTTGGAAAGTCACTTGTGCGTTGGTCCCTTCAGTGTGCCTGCCTGGATGCCATTACTGGGACTGTAGGCTCCTTCACTCCCGGGACTGCTACATCGCAGTGATTTGGGTTACTTTGATTTGATTCTCTTCCTTTTTAATTCTCTACATCTACGCCCATCTCATGGGCATACTCAGCGGATACTGTTGATTGGCTGATCAACTAACTAGAAGAGATTTACAAAGGTTGATGTGTTGATATTAACCATGCACATATTTTTTAAACATTTTATTTTGAAATAATTATAGATTCTAATATATTGCAATAGGAGGGGGGTTTCAAAGGATGAGACAACAGGAGAGAAGCAGCAGAGAGGGCAGGGGAAGCAGAGGTTTGGGAACAGAGAAGGTAGCTGGAGGCGCAGCAGCGAGCAGAAGGCAGGGCCAGGAGTGGGAGCCGGGGGGCCCCGGTGGCAGGGCTCTTGGGCCTCCCTCCCTGCAGATTATTAGATTCTAAGAATTGTACAGGAAATTTTAAAAAATGTACAAGGAGGTCCCATGCACCCCTCACCCAGTCTCCTCCTTATATTAGCTAATGTCTTACATAGCCAGGATACACTGGCAAAACCAGGAAGTTAACATTGATATAAACCATAGAGCTTACTCAGATGTCACCAGTTATAAATGCAATCAACTGTGTGTGTGTATGTGTCTGCATAGCTCTATGCAGTTTTATCACATATGTAGCTTCAAGTACTACCAAAATAAAGACTCTTAACCGTACTGTCCCCTAAAACTCCCTCATGCTATCTCTTCATAGCCATATCCACCCTCACCCCTATATCCCTAACCCCTGACAAACCCTGATCTGTTCTCCATCTCTATGTTATTTCACAGATGTTATATACATGGAATTATGCAACACGTATCCATCTGAGATGGGCTTTTTTCATTAAGCATAATATCTTTGAGGCTCATCCATGCTGTTGTGTATATAAATAGTTCATTCCTTTTTGTTGCTGAGTAGTATTCCATGGTATGAATGAACTACAATTTGTTTAACCATTCAAATTTTGAAGGGCATTTGGATAGTTTCCACTTTTAGATTATTATGAATAAAGCTACTACAATCATTCAAACATAAGTTTCTGCATGAAAAGAAATGTTTCTTTGAGATACATGCCTAAGAGTGCAATTGCTAGGTCACATGGTAAGTCCATTTTTAGTTTTTTTTTTAATTTTTTTAAATTTTTTAATTTTGTGGGTAGATAGTAGGCGCCTATATGTATGGGGTACATTAGATGGCTTGATAAGGGCATACAATGTGAAATAAGCACATTGTGAAGAATGGGGTATCCTGCTGGGCACGGTGGCTCACGCCTGTAATCCCAGCACTTTGGGAGGCTAAGGTGAGCAGATCATAAGGTCAAGAAATCAAGACCATCCCGGCCAACATGGTGAAACCTTGTCTCTACTAAAAATACAAAAATTAGCTGGGTGTGGTGGCATGCGCCTGTAGTCCCAGCTACTCGGGAGGATGAGGCAGGAGAATTGCTTGAACCCAGGAGGTGGAGGTAGGAGGTGGAGGTTGCAGTGAGCCAGGATCACACCACTGCACTCCAGCCTGGGCGACAGAGTGAGACTCCCTTTCAAAAAAAAAAAAAAAAAAAAAAAAGAATAAGGTATCCAACCTGTCAAGCATTTATACATTGAGTTGCAAACAATCCAGTTACACTCTTAAGTTATTTTAAAATGCACAATTAAGTTAAGTTATTATTAACTATAGTCACCCTGTTGTGCTATCAAATAGTAGGTCTTACTCTTTTTTTTTTTTTTTTGAGATAGAGTCTTGCTCTGTTGCCCAGGCTTCCTCAGCCTCCTGCATAGCTGGGGTTTCAGGCACCTGCCACCACGTCCAGCTGATTTTTGTATTTTTAGTAGAGTTAGGGTTTCACCGTGTTGGCCAGGCTGGTCTCAAACTCCTGACCTTAAGCGATCCACCCACCTTGGCCTCCCAAAATGCTGAGATTACAGACATGAGCCACCGCGCCTGGCCATCATTCTATTTTTTGGTACCCACCAACCATCTCCACCTCCGCCCCCACAGCCCCTCATTACCCTTCCAAGGATCTGGTAACCATCTTTCTACTTTCTATGTCCGTGAGTTCAATTGTTTTGATATTTAAATCCCACAAATAAGTGAGAACATGCCATGTTTGTCTTTCTGTGCCTGGCATATTTCACGTAACATAATGATTTCCACTTCCATCCATGTTGTTACAATTGACTAGATTTCATTCTTTTTTATGGCTGAATAGTACACCATTGTGTATATGGATCACATTTTCTTTATCCATTCATCTGTTGATGGACACAAGTTGCTTTCAAATCTTAGCTATTGTAAACAGTGCTGTAACAAATGTAAGAGTGCGGATATCTCTTTGATATGCTGATTTTATTTCTTTTGGGTATACACCCAGTAGTGAGATTGCTGGATCATATGGCAGCTCAATTTTTAGTTTTCTGAGGAATCTCCAAACTGTTCTCCATAGTGGTTGTACTAATTTACATTCCTGCCAACAGTGCCAAATGTGTTCTCCACATTCTTGCCAGCATTTGTTATTGCCTGTCTTTTTTATATAAGTTATTTAAACTGGGGTGACATAATATCTCATTGTAGTTTTGATTTGCATTTCTCTGATGATCAATGATGTTGAGCACCTTTTCACATGCCTGTTTGCCATTTGTACGTCTTCTTTTGAGAAATGTCTATTCAAATCTTTTGCCTATCTTTTGTTGGATTATTAGATTTTTTTCCTATAGAGTTGTTTGAGCTTCATATATATTCTGGTTGTTAATCCCTTGTCAGAAGGGTAGTTTGCAAATATTAACATTTTCTCCCATTCCGTGGGTTATCTCTTCACTTTGTTGATTGTATCCTTTGTTGTGCAGAAGCTTTTTAATTTGATGTGATCCCATTTGTCCATTTTTGCTTTGGTGGCCTATGCTTGAGGGATAGTGCTCAAGACATTTTTGCCCAGACCAATGTCCTGGAGATTTTCCCCAATGTTTTCTTGCAGTAGTTTCACAGTTTGAGGTCTTAGATTTGTCTTTAATCCATTTTGATTTGATTTTTATATATGGGTAAAAGATAGGGGTCTAGTTTTATTCTCCGGCATATGGATATCCAGTTTTCCCAGCACCATTTATTGAAGAGACTGTCTTTTCCCCAGTATATGTTCTTGGCATCTTTGTTGAAAACGAGTTAACTGTAGATGTGTGGATTTGTTTCTGGGTTCTCTATTCTGTTACATTGGTCTTTGTGTCTGTTTCTATGCCAGTACCATGCTGTTTGGTTGCTATAGCTCTGTAGTATAACTTGAAGTCAGGTAATGTGATTCCTCTGGTTTTGTTCTTTTTGCTTAGGATAACTTTGGCTACTCTGAGTCTTCTACTTTTAGTTTTAAAAGGAACTGCCAAACTATTTTTTAGAATGGCTGTACCATTTACATTCCTATCAGCAATGTATGCATGATCCAATTTCTTAGCATCCTGACGGTGTCACCACCATTTTTTGTTTTATCCTTTCTGATAGGTGTGTAGTAATAGCTCATTGTTTTAATTTGCATTTCTCTAATGGCTGGTAATGTTGAACATCTTTTCCTGTGCTCATTTGCCACTTGTGCATCCTCTTCAACAAAATACTTGTTTATATATTTTGCCTATTTTCAAATTGGACTATTTGACTTGTAATGTTGAGTTTTGAGAGTTCTTTACGTATTCTAGACACAAGTCCTTTGTCAGATATGTGATTTGCAGTGATTTTCTCCCAGTCTATAATTTGGTGGGGTTTTTTTTTCATCCTCTTACGAAGGTCTTTTGTAGAGCAAAAGCTTTTAATTTTAATGAAGTTCTTTTAATCAAATTTTCCTTTCCTGGATTGTGCATGTGATGTCAAGTCTCAGAACTTTTTTCCTAGTCCTAGGTCCCAAAGACTTTCTCCTGCTTTTTCCTTCTAGAAGTTTTATAGTTTTATGTTTTACATTTAAGTCTATGATCCATTTTGGGTAAATTTTTGCATAAAGTGTGAGGTTTAGGTCAAGATGCTTTTTTAAATTTTTTCTGGCTATGGATGTCAAATTGCTCCAGCACCACTTATTGAAAGCCTATTGTTTCTCCATTGAATTGCTTTTGTTTCTTTGGTAAAAAATATTTGGGCATATTTACATGGATCTATTTCTGGGTTGTCTATTCTCTTCCATTGGTTTGTATGTATGTCTATTCCTCTCATACCACAGTGCTCAATTACTATAGCTATACAGTAAGCCTTAAAACACTTTATTCTTCTTTTTCAAAATTGTTTTGGATATTCTAGGATCTTTCCCTTTCCATACATATTATTAAATAAGTTTGTGTATGTCTATCAAAAAACCTTATGGAAATTTTGATAGAAATTGCATTAAAATTATATATACATTTAGGGAGAGTTGACATCTTTACAATGTTGAGTTTTCCAATCCATAAACTAAGTATGTCTCCCCAATCTTTAGATTTTTTATTTCTTTAATCAACATTTTGTAGTTTTATCATGCAGATTCTGTACATGTTTTGTTAGATTTATACCTCAGTATTTAATTTTCATTTTGTTTTGTTTTGAGACGGAGTCTTGCTCTGTCACCAGGCTGGAGTGCAGTGGCACGATCTCGGCTCACTGCAACCTCCCGGGTTCAAGTGATTCTCCTGCCTCAGTCTCCTGAGTAGCTGGGATTACAGGCACCCGCCACCATGCCCAGCTAGTTTCTGTATTTTAGTAGAGACAGAGTTTCACCATGTTGGCCACAATGGTCTCAATCTCTTGACCTCGTGATCCGCCCACCTCAGCCTCCTGAAGTGCTGGGATTACAGGCGTGAGCCACCACGCTCAGCCCAGTATTTCATTTTCTTTGGAGGAATTATAAATGGTATTACAGCTTTATTGCAGTTTCTACTTATTTTATCAGTGTATGAAAATATAATTGATTTTTTTATGTGTTGATTTTGTATCCTGTGACCTTGCTAAATTCAATTAGTTCTAGGCATTCTGCTGTAGATTACTTGGATTTTCTAAACAGGTAATCGTGTAATATGCCAATAAAGACAGTTGTGTTTCTTCTTTTCTAATCTATATGATTTTTCTTTCTTTTTCTTGCCTTATTATGTGGCAATTCCTGGAACTTCCTAGTGGCTCAAACTTCCAATACTATATTAAATGCGCATGGTAAGAAAGCAGGCATCCTTGTCTTCCCAATCGAGAAAGTATTCAATCTTTCACCATTAAGTATAATATTAGTTATAAATGTTTTGTAGTTGCCCTTTATGAGGTTGAGGAAGTTCTGCTTCATTCCTAGTGTAATGAGAGTTTTTATCATGAACAGGTGTAGAACTTTGTCAAATGGTTTTTCTGCATCAATTGATAGGATCATATGATTTTTATCCTTTAGACTATTCTGCTTGCTTTGGATTTATTTTGCTCTTATTTTTCAAGTTTCTTGAAGTAGAAACTTAGATGACTGATTTGCAATCTTTTCTATTTTCTAATGTATTTAGTGCTATAAATTTCCCTCTTAGCACTGAGTTGACTGCCTCCCACAAATTTTGATATATTGTGTTTTTATTTTCATTCAGTAGGTATTTTTTAAGTTTCCTTTCGGACTTCATCTTTAACCTACGTATAATTTAGAAGAGTGTTATTTAATTTCCAAGCGTTTGTAGATTTTCCTGTTGCCTTCCTGATTTCTAGTTTGATTCCATCATGATCAGAAACTATACTCTGTATGATTTCAATTTTAAATTTGTTAAGATTTGTTTTATAACCCTGCTGTGGACTATCTTGTTGAATATTCTGTGAGTTCCTAAAAAGAATGTGTATTCTGCTGTTGTTGAATGCAACGTTCTGTAAATGTCAGTTGGATCTGTTGGTTGATGGTCCTATTCAGTTCTGTACTCCAGCTAATTTTCTGTCTAGTAATTCTCCCACTTACTGAGAGTCAGGTGTTGAAATCGCTAGCTATAAATCAGAATTTGCCTATTTCTTCTTCCAGTCCTGTCAGGTTTTGCTTCATGTATTTTAAAGCTGTAAAGTTCTGTTGTTTGATCCATATCATTTAGGATTGCTTCATCTTCTTGATGGATAGATCCTTTTATCATTATGTAATTTCCACTTTTGTCCTCTGAAGTCAACTTTATCTGATATTAGTATAGTCACTCCTGCTTTTAAAAATTTATGTCTGCATGATCTTTCTTATTCCATCAATTTCAACCTACCTATGTCATTATGTTTGAAGCGAGTTTCTTTTAGACAGCATATAGTTGGGTCACTTAAAAAAAAAAAGGAAAAGAAATATACTCTGCCAATCTCTGACCTTTAGTAATTATTACTTTTAAATTATCTTTAAAATAATTATTAACATGTTAGGGATTAAATCTCCCATATCTCTCATTTTATTATTTGTTTTCTGTTTGTTCCTTCTGTTTCTTCTTCCTCTAATATTGTTTTTTTTTTTTTGCCTTCCTGTGGGTTAATTGAACATTTTTTAGGGGTCCATTTGATCACATATTGCTTTGTATAATTTTCTTAGTGGTTGTTCTCAGGATAGATAGGTAGATAGATATAGAAATAAAGATAGAGATAGAGATAGAGATATGGATTTACGACGTATCACAACCTATTGGTGTCAGTGCTTTATCATTTCAAGTGACATGTAGAAAACTCATTTCCATTTGGTCCCTTCACCTTCCCCACTTTTGAAATATAATTGTCTGAAGCATTTCTTCTATATACGTTTTATAGCACATCAGATGGTGCTTCAACCATAAAATATAATGAAAAAATTCATGAGGCGGAAAAGAATTGATGTTTACTTCTATTTTTACCCATTACATTGTTCTTCTTTCCTTTCTGAAGGTCCTGTCCTTCTTCTGTTACCATTCTTCATGTTTAGAGAGTTTCCTTTAGCCATTGTTTAAGGATAGGTCTGTGTGCAGCAAATTCTCTGAGTCTTCCTTTGTGTGAGAATGTCTTTATTTCCCCTTTATTCCTGAAGAATCGTTTCACCAGCTATTGGATTCAGGGTTGGCAGTTCTTGTCTTTCGGCACATGAAAAATGTGGCGACACTTCCCCTGGCTTCTGTGGTTTCAGATGAGAGCTTCACCGATATTTTGTTTGTTTGTTTGTTTCTTTGTTTCTTTGAGACAGAGTCTTGCTCTGTTGCCCAGGCTGGAGTGCAGTGGCAACATCTCGACTCACGGCAACCTCCGCCTCCCGGGCTCAAGCGATTCTCTTGCCTCAGCCTCCCGAGTAGTTGGGATTACCGATGCTCACCACCACACCTGGATAATTCTTTTTGTATTTTTAGTAGAGACAGGATTTCGCCATGTTGGCCAGGCTAGTCTCAAACTCCTGACCTCAGGTGGTCCACCCGCCTCAGCCTCCCAAAGTGCTGGGATTGCAGGCGTGAGCCACCACACCCAGCCCTTTACCATTACTTGAATTGGTGTTTCTTTATAGGTAATGTGTCATTTCTCTTTGACTATTTTAATACTTTATGTTTAGTTTTCAGAAATTTAATTATGATATGCCTTGGAGTGAATTTCGCTGTTTATCCTGTTTGAGATTCATTCATCTTCTTGAATCTGTAAATGTGTGCCTCTCACCAATTTTGAGAAATTTTCAGGCATTATTTATTCAAATCCTTTTTCAGTTTCACCCCCTTTCTCCTCTGTTTCTGGGACTCCATTGATATGAATGCCAGATCTTTTGTTATGGTCTCACAGAACCCAGAGGCTCTGGTTTGTTTGAGCAATTTTTAAAGTCTATTTTCTTCCTGTTGTTCAGATTGAGTAAATTCTATTGATCTGTCTCCAATTCTATCCTCTGTCACTTCCACTCTGTTATTGAGTCTATTCAAGCTTTTTTAAAATTTCAGCTAGTGTATTTTCAGTTCTGTAATTTTGATTTGTTTCTTTTTTATAATTTCTACTTCTTTGCTATGATATTGTATTTGTTTCAGGAGAATCTGTAATTGATTATTGAAGCATTTTTATAATGGCTGCTTTTAAAATTTTTATCAGATAATTATAGCATCTGATTCATGTCATCCTTGGCATCAGTTGATTGTCTGTTTACTCAAAACGTGGCATTTCTGGCTCTTGGTATTATGAGTGATTTTCAGTTGTATCTTAGACATTTTGGTTGCTATATTAGGAGACCCTTGATCCTATTTAAATTTTCTATTTTAGGCCGGGCACAGTGGCTCACGCCTGTAATTCCAGCAATTTGGGAGGCCGAGGCGGGTGGATCACCTGAGGTCGGGAGTTCAAGACGAGCTTGGCTAACATGGTGAAACGCCGTCTCTACTAAAAATAGAAAAACTAGCCGGGCTTTGTGGCATGCACCTGTGGTCTCAGCTACTTGGGGGTGCTGAGGCAAGAGGATCACTTAAATCAGGGAGGTCAAGGCTACAGTGAGCCGAGATGGCATCACTGCATTCCAGCCTGGGTGACAAAGTGAGACCCTGTCAAAAAAAAAAAAAAAGCACTTCATTTTAGCACATAGTTACCTTGTTTAGGTTTAGCATGTAGGTTCTGGACTACTTTTGTGGGCTTTAGGTCCACCAAGGCTTAGTTTCCTGAGCCTTGCAATGCTATTCTGGTCTACTTCACTCTTCTGGTGTTTGGGGGCTTCCCACTCAATCCCTGCTGGTGCTGTCTGCAAGGCAGGAAAGTACTTCCCTGGCTGCCTGCTGTTGCTGAGCAACCTTCTAGGGGAACAGGAACCACTGCACCTGAGCTTCTTATGGCACTGGGTTAAGAGCAAAGAGACACAGAGCTTCACTGTGAAAGCTAGATAGAAATGTGGAAAATGTGAAGCAAAAAAGCAGAATGCACAGGTATGCATTCTGTAGGATTATAACTATGTAAAAGTCAGTAACATATAGACAAAGACTCCAAGAATAAAAATTAATATAATTATTAGGTTATGTGGAGGCATTTTTCTTTTCTGAAAATTTTTCATTTGTGTTAGTTCATTGTGTTTTTATGTAAAAGAAAACCAGAAACCAGTCTTTCCATTCTTCTGTATTTCTTTCAGAACTGGAGATTGGATGAACTTTCCTCAGTTGCCCCTGAATCATTCCTGTGGTTTATCATTCCTCTTGCCCTGACATTGTTACATTAAAGTGACACACAAAGACTGTCACTTTAGCATCAAGGTCATAAACTTAGCACAAAGATGACAAAGATAGTACGTTTCATTTGCCACATTCAAATGACTGATTAGTAGAGCCTATGTTGAGACAAATCATAAGAGATCAGCAGAAAAAAATGTCATGATTGATTAGCAATGTCTGCTGTGCTCATAGGAATGGGAACTGGGCACATATGCTATCCATTTGCCATCCTTGGTTTTCAACAGCTCATCACTCTTGGCTGCAGCTCTTTCACAGCCTCCCTCTGCAGAGGTTTAAACCTTCTTACACCCTTTCCTCTTGATTTTATTCTCCCTCCAGATTATCACCTTTAGGGACTACCTACCCATTTTGCTTGGTGACCACATGCAGAAGTGGATACCCCCATATCAAGGATACAGTGAATCTGTGGATCCCAGAATTTCCAATGTCTTCACCTTTGCCTTCCGCTTTGGCCACTTGGAGGTCCCCTCTAGTATGTTCCGCCTGGATGAGAATTATCAGCCATGGGGGCCAGAACCAGAACTCCCCCTCCACACCCTCTTCTTCAACACTTGGAGGATGGTCAAAGATGGTATGCCCTTTCAGGGAAGTGCTGTCACCTGGGTCTCCCACTCCGCAGCCTATTGTAGGGAAACTTGGGTTGGAAGTCAGATTCCAAGCACTTTTACGTGACCTTGGGCAAATGAATTCACCTCACTGAGCCTCAGTTTCCTCATTTATAAAATGGGGACAATAATAGTACCCATCTCACGAGGCTATCCAAAACATTAAGTGAGATATACATGTGGAGCACCCTACAACGGTTCCTGACACACAGGAGGTGATCAATAAATATAAGTTATTCTTTCTTTCCTCTTGGCTTCTAAGATGACTGGGATTTCCCTACCTCCTTTCCCTGCCCTAGGCTTCTCTGACTCCTACAGGGTTTGGTAAATAAATTGCTCTTTTCTGATCTCTTCTAGAGTTTTTCACTTCATAGAGGTGCCAGAGGTTGGACCCAACTTTCCTTTATCCCTAGGCTATGTTGTGTTGAAATTAACTTTACTTAAAGCCTAGCAAGTCAAGGACATTTCCTTGAGATTTATGCAACCTCTTCCCATTATGCAACGTTCCTCAGCAGAACATATGGAAGAAAAAGCTGACTCCATGAACTAGAGCTTTAAAAATACCTTTTTTTTTTTTTTTTTTTTGAGACAGGGTCTTACTCTGTCACCCAGGCTGGAGTGCAATGGCGCAATCTCAGCTCACTGCGGCCTTGACCTCCTGGGCTCACATGATCCTCCTACCTCAGCCTCCCTTGTAGCTGGGACTACAAGGCACACACCCCCATACCTGGCTAATTTTTTTTGCCTTTTTTTCAGAGGCGGGGTTTTGCCATGTTGTCCAGGCTGGTCCCAAACTCCTGGGCTCAAGCAGTCTTCCCACCTTGGCCTCCCAAAGTGTTAGGATTACAGGCATGAGCCACCATGCATGGCCAAAAAATATCTCAATGTTTATATTCATGCCATCATCCCATGACTGCCCCTTTCTGCCCACCCCCAGAGCAGACAATCTGGATGCCCCTGTCTCCCTGAGCACACCCTTCAGGCTGCACTGTGCTCTTCTCTCCCTTCTTCCAGCCTGGGATGTCCAGGTGACCCACATTCAACTAAGAGAAAATGTCTGGTGGAGGCAGAGGCAAGCCATGAATGATGTTCCCACTCTTCCCCCAACCTAAGCATGGCTTCTGGGTCTCCCTTGGCAGGTGGAATTGATCCTCTGGTGCGGGGCCTGCTGGCCAAGAAATCCAAGCTGATGAAACAGAATAAAATGATGACTGGAGAGCTGCGCAACAAGCTTTTCCAGCCAACTCACAGGATCCATGGCTTTGACCTGGCTGCCATCAACACACAGCGTTGCCGGGACCATGGGCAACCTGGTGAGTGTCTGAAGTCTGGCCTGCACTGGGGAAATTTTAGCTAACTTTCTAGGGCTCCTGGAGACTCTCTTCTATAACCCTGAGGATCTGATCATCTGATCAATTCTGAAACAAAAGTCAGGCCAGTTTTTTTTGTTTGAGGTTTTTTTTTTGAGACAGGGTCTTGCTCTGTTGCCCAGGCTAGAGTACAGTGGTGCGATCACAGCTCACAGCAGCCTCAAACTCCTAGCTTCAAGTAATCCTCCTGCTTAAGCCTACCAAGTAGGTGGGACTACAGGTGTGCCACATGCCCAGCTTATTTTTTTTTTTTTTAAATATAGACATAGTCTTGCTATGTTGCCCAGGCTGGTCTCGAACTCCTGGGCTCAAGCAATCTCCCACCTTGGCCTCCCAAAGCACCGGCATTACAGGTGCAAGCCACCATGTCCAGCCCCAGGCCATTCTTAAAACCCACTTTGTTCATCTATGAAACAGAATGTCCCATTTCCCCTAATGCAGAGAAAAGAGCATATATCTGGTACTATCTTGGCATTCCTTAAATGAAAAAGAAGTCACCAACTAACTTTAAAAACAGTTTAAAAGCCCTGAAAACATTAAGAAAACAATAGAGAGAAACCAGTGACTGTTGGACCTTTCTTTTGTCCCCATGAAAGGCAATTTAAGAACCAGACTGCCTGAGTTCAAATCCCACCTATGCCATTTACTAGTTATAAGACTTTGGGCAAATTACTTAACATTTCTATTCTTCATTTACCTATTTGAACAGTGCTTAGAATAGTGCCTGGACTCATAGTACATACCACATAACTTTCATGATTGCTTAGTGGTTACATAGGACTTAACCAACTAGCCCCCTTAAGATTGAAGTGCAGATAAAAAACAATGGATTCCCTCCTTCCCCATCCCAAAGGCTGTAAGCCCAGACTTTCTAGGGCTGATAGAGCTGGAGTGGACATGGCCCCAAAGGGGGCTGTGAACAGGAAGTCCCCGGGATGAGACAGCCTCAGTCTCTCCACCCTAGGGTACAATTCCTGGAGAGCCTTCTGTGACCTCTCACAGCCGCAGACACTGGAGGAGTTGAACACAGTGCTGAAGAGCAAGATGCTGGCCAAGAAGTTACTGGATCTCTACGGGACCCCTGACAACATCGACATCTGGATAGGGGCCATTGCTGAGCCGCTGGTGGAAAGGGGTCGGGTGGGGCCTCTCCTGGCCTGCCTCTTGGGCAAGCAGTTCCAGCAGATCCGTGATGGAGACAGGCAAGTGCGTCCTCAGCCAGGGAGGGAAGGGCAGGGCCCTTCTCCAAGAGGGGTGTCCCAAGGTCCTGCATGAGCGCTGACTCCGGATCTCAATGTGAGTAGGGCTTTTCATGGTCCCTGTGACCCTTTCCTTCCCCTGTGACAGAGTGGGGAGGGGCCAGCGGCCAGACTGTGGAGTGGCTCTACTTCTGTCTCTGCAGGTTCTGGTGGGAAAACCCTGGGGTCTTCACGAACGAGCAGAAGGACTCTCTACGGAAAATGTCCTTCTCACGCCTTGTCTGTGACAACACCCGCATCACCAAGGTCCCACGGGACCCATTCTGGGCCAACAGCTACCCCTATGACTTCGTGGATTGCTCAGCCATCGACAAGCTGGACCTGTCACCCTGGGCCTCAGTGAAGAATTAGGGGCCCGCGCTGCACAGGAAAGTTCCCTTTGGTCCACAGGGCCATTTCAAGCAAGTTCAATGACCTGGTCCCTTAGAGCTCCATACCCCAGTCCCAGCCCTTCTTTGCAGCTGGGCCTCTCTACACCCCTGGGTGAACAGCTTGCTCAGACCCCAGGGTGGCTGCCTCGGCCCTCCCAGCTCTTACACTTGGCTCCTGTGGCTTCTCCTTTCTGTCAAGACTTAGCCCCGCTGAGGTGCCCTTCTGCTCCAGCTTGCTGGATGTTACCTGTCCTCTTCCCTCCACAAGTCTTGGCCCTTAACCTTTATCTTTCTTCCTGTCCTCTCACCTAGATTGTAAGCTCCCTGGGCCAGGACTTCAGCCTGCCTCCAAGGGTCCCCTGTGGCACCTAGCATGGTGCACAGCACATTAGAAGTGCTCAAAAACATCTGATGACTGACTAAAGATGCTAGGCGTGACACTGTTCCCTCCAAAAGCAGACCTTGGAATCACTGCCAAATAAGTAACTAGACGTTTACAGGCCATACATGTCTTACCACTGAGATGGCGCGTGCATGGGTCGAGGTGAGAGGGGATGGTTTGGTGGGATTTCTAAGAGTTCTCAAAGAAAGGGGAGGGGCAGGGAGCTCCTGGGGAAAAAAAGCACTGGCCATGGAGTAGCAAGAGAGAGGACATGGGGGGGATGGCAGGTGGTGGTGCCAAGGGATAAAACAGGAAGGAAAACCAAGCCTGGGTCTCCCACAGCTGAAGCTAATATCCCTTCCAGTGGCCCTTCTGAGAAATACCCTCCTCTAGAGTGGTCCTTAGATCCTGTGATGCCTCTGAAGGGGCACTTCCGGAACATTCCTTGAGTTTCTGCCCAATACATATTCATATGTTCTTCTTTTAAAATGACCCCCTGGGAAAGATTAACCCAGCCAGGGCCTCCAGATCCCCCGACTGGTGGGGTGGGAGTGGGAGACTCCCAGTCATCCTGTGGGAAGAGCCCAGGAGCCAGATGACCTCGGCTGCAGCCTGGCACTGCCACCCACTTCTTTAAGGCCTCAGACGAGTCGCTTCACCCCTCTGAGCAGCCCTCCCCTCATCACAGAAATGAGGACAAGCAGTATTTATGCTGCTGCTTACCATGGTGAGGTCCTAACGTTACCAGGGGCCCCATGAGTACATTAGACCCCACTGTCCTACACCACTTCCGGCCCCCTCCCCATATTTGAGAAGGAAGGGGAGAGGGAGGGAGTCCACCAGTCAGACGCAGGGTTCAAGCTCCAGGCAAGACTACTAGGGAAATACACTCCTTCCCCTCCCTCAGTGCTGGCCCTGTCCTCTGGGCCCAGCCATCTGCTCTTGCTTCTCCAGGAGCCATGTGCAACATGAATGAGAAGGAGTCCACTGTCTTGAGGGCCTCTGAACCCCTGTGCCAGGTTGCTGGGATGCAGGATGCAGAGGCCCCTCTTGTTGGGGAAGGGCCTGCCTCCTCACCAGGTCTCTGTACTTTCTCTCCTACCACACAGCATTTTGTCCCCTCCACTTCCTAGCCCCTGGCACAGGCCTGACACAGAGTGAACACATAGCAAACATTTGCTAGAGCAATGAACAAACATGAGGGCTTGGTGACCACAGTTCCCTGCAGGGTGGCAGGGGCGGAAGGTGAGGGAGGAGGGTCTGCACCGCATGCCCTGGCCCCCAGGCTTCCAAGAGATGACTGCCCTCCACGTACGGATCTCAAAGGAA
This sequence comes from Gorilla gorilla gorilla, assembly GCF_029281585.2. NCBI lineage: Eukaryota > Metazoa > Chordata > Mammalia > Primates > Hominidae > Gorilla > Gorilla gorilla. The sequence continues at coordinate 33,786,788 of NC_073228.2, read as the reverse complement.
AACTCCCCAACATCCTCACCCTCGGTTCAGAAACACAGGGCCCTGAGCACAGACCACACTGGTTCAAGTTCAGAGCCCAGAGTAAGCCTCTGCAAAAGCGCCAGTTCCTCCTCAGACACAGACAGAGTAGAGGTCCCCATCAGCGGTGCCTTTATTATCATAAACATTGGGAGCAAATAAATGGTACAGAAAGGGCAACAGGCCCAGTTCCTCTTCAGGAGGACTTCAGTGAATAAGCAAGAAATCGGGGTGAGGAAGAAAAAGGGGAGCCATGGCCTGAGCCTGGCTGGCTGGGCCCATAAGTCAACCACACAGCCCAGCTGCAGCTGGCTTATCCCTCCAAGGCACCACTGGTCCAGCTCTGCTAACCAGGACACAGATGGCATCTTGGTATCTCTTTCTTGCCTCTATATGCTTCTCACGCCTAGTACAGTGCCTTGCATGTAGTAGGTGCTCAATAAATGGAGAACCAGAGGATACAAGTGGGCCTTCCAAGAAACCATGACAGATGTAATTTACAAGGAAGAAAACTCTTGTTTAAGGAGGGTAATTTGCTCAAGGTCACATAGCTAGCAAGCCACAGAGCCAGGATTGGAACCCAGGCAGTCTAGTTCCTGAGCTGTGCTCCTCACCAGTCTGCTCTGCTGCCTTCCACATACTCAGTATTCTCATCGGCACAAACACACACTCACATAAATGGCACATACACATAACCCATGAAACACTCCCCATGCTCAGACAACACACACGCATGAAATGCCAATTTATATACTTCGCACATACATGAGCACACAAATGAACGTCTAGTCACTCATTTTCTCAGCTGCACCCAGAACAGGGCTGGGCTCACCTAGGGCAAGGAGATCTCCGTGGTTCCAATTGGCCAGCCCAGATATACCCCTCACTGCTGCACCCCCTTACCTAGCCTCTAGGAGGCTTCCCTCCAGGAAGCCAGGTTCAATGCAGGAAGTGTACTGCAGTTGACAAAGTCCCGGGGATATGAGTTGGACATGAAGATGTTGTTCTTAGACACGGTGGTGATGCCTGTGTTGTCGCAGATGATCCGGGGCAATGAGATCTGGGCCAGGGCCTGTCGCTGCTGCATGCTGAACACACCCTCGTTCTCCCACCAAAACCTGCATGGGGAACACCCATGGACACTGTGCCCAAGGATATTCTGGGCTGGCAGGGCATCGATGGGCTTGTGCTGCTCCCAGGATATAACAAAGCCACAACAAATGCCACCTGGCAGCACAGGAGGGCCCCAGGCCCTTGGGCAGCCCAGGGGCTTTCACACAAGTGATGCTCCACTCATCGTGCAGAGTAAAGCACAGCTGCCCAGTGGCCTTTCCCTTACCCCTAGCCCGGCGGCCTCCAGGGCACCATGCTGGAGGGGGACCCGGGCCCACACACACTCCTGAAGCCCTGTGCCCTGGCCAGGAGCTGCATCCACAGGAGTGGAAGAGAATCTTGGGGGTGGTTTATAATTCGCCCACCCGGAGAGAGGCACCTTTTTCTAATTTTCCCAAAGGTGCAATACAGGCTAAGCAAGAACTAGACATGAAGACATCAGGACCACGAGGAAATGACACTAAGGGGAGCTGTGGGAAAGCTGGGAGGGGACTGCCCACTGGTGACTGACACCCACATGGTGGCACAGTGAAACCCACGGGAAGAAGTAGCTAAGGGTGGCATTTTTCTATCTTCCTCCCTTTACAACCAGGGGTCCAGGTCTCTCCTTGCTGCACCCCCAACAGGTTCAGGGCACATTAGGGGCACTCCAGGGCATCTGGAGGATTCCTGGAACACACTGGAAAATTACTGACTCCCTCCAGTCCTTCAACTGACGGGAGGAAATTTGGGCTCCAAGAGAGTCAAGGATGGGCCCACAGCCACCCAGCGGCCCACGACGCCTGCCCCTCCTCACCGATCACCATCCCGGAGCTTCCTGAACTGGGTACCGATGATGCAGGCGAGGAGTGGGCCCACGCGGCCTTTGTGCTTCAGAGGCTCGGACACGCCGCCCATCCAGATGTCGATGTTGTTGGGAGTGCCATACTGCTCCATCAGTTTCCTCGCCAATTTCAGGTTCTTCAGCACCGTGCCCAGCTGGCCCACAGTTTCAGGCTGCGGGAGCCCACAGAAGCGCCTCCAGGCATTGTATCCTGCATGGGGGAGGGGACAGGTGGCTATGGGCAGGTCCCTCTGCTTCAAGGTGGGGAGGTCACTGGAGACAGCAGGGAAGATTCACATATCTGCCAGCAGCCCAGAAAACCCACCTTCCCAACACAACCAAGGTCATAGAGAGAGGGAAGGACCTCACCTCAAGGAACCCTGTACCTTTGGCTTAGACCAAGGGGCACAACTGGGCCTCTCTGGGACCCTCTCTGTCTTTCTCTTGCCCTCCTACCATAAGGCAAATCCTAAACTGCCACAGTTCCTGCTGGGTCCAAGAATAGGGACATCTCCTTGTCCCCCTCCAGAGCAGCCCAATGTGTCTGTCTCTGACCCATGAGAGGTGAAATGTGTCTAGAAGCCTCAGCCACATGGGCTACCCCATAACATAGGCACAGGCTTTGGGGTTAGGCTAATCTGGCTTCAAATTTCAGCTTTGCCACTGACTTGGCTAGAGAACGTGGCCAGGTTCTGAATCTCATCAAGCCTCAGTTTCCTCATCAGTAAAATGAAGGCAACAATAATCTCTTCCCCCAGAGTTAACGTACAATGAAGCAAAATGGAATGATGACAGAGACAGATTTTCGGACTGTGGGTTATCATTATGATGACGATGCCCCTAATATGAGAATTACAGCATGCAAAGGAGGTTGAGAGGAGCTGGAAATTTATCAGGTGGGTCCGGGAGAAGGCAGGGCCCTGACCTCAGGCTACTTCCTGAGAGCAAAGTGCCTCTAATATGCTTTGGAGAGGGCAGGGACCCTAGAGTGGGAAGGGGAGTGATGGGCTACCTAGGAGGCAGCTCAGGGGAGGTGAGCCTCAGGGGAGACTCCTGCAGCCCCTCACCTGGGAGGCCGTGGTCCCTGCTGCGCTGCATGTTCAGAGCAGGCAGGTCCAGCCCAATCCTCATGACCTGCTCAAACAATCGCTCCCGGATCTCATCCACTGCAATTTGGTTCTGACGATTCAGCTTGGCAGGGGTGGCCATGAGGCCCCGGAGGATGGGGTCAATGCCACCTGGGGACCAGAGGAGCCAGGTCAGGGGAAGTATCTGGCTCAGTATCAGAGCTCAGATTGGAGTCAGGGACAAGTCCAGGTAGGGTCAGGAGGATTACAGAAGAGGGCTGGGCACATGCAGTGCCTAGTGCCAAGGTGGTGGCCCCAGTGAGCAGGTCCTCACCAGTCACTACATGACCCCAGGGACATATAGGTCTCAGGAGATTATGCCATTCAGACTTGCAAGATTGGGATGCTCCCAGGCCCTGGCTTCCTGGGTCGCAGCGAGCCACAACACATAGGAAGTAGCCAGTTCCCTCCGAGGGCCATCCCCACCCCACTGTTTATTATCAGATATGGAAGCAGAGTCAGAGGAACTGAGGCTAGAGAGTCAGACCAGATCTCCAAGATGGGAGGAAAGCAGATTGCCCCCCACCCTAGCTCCCTAGAGCCAAGGTGATCCCTACCCCACCTTTAGCTGTCAGCCCACTCGCTCCTGGCCTAGGTCCTGCTTACCTTCCAGCACGACCCTCCAGGAGGCAAAAAAGACCCTGCTGAGGGGGACACGGGGGTTGGGTTCCATGGGCTGGTACCGATTGTCCAGGCGGAACATGAAGGGTTGGATGAGGGTGTGGCCATAGCGGAAGGCATTGGTGAAGACGTTGGCGATGCGTGGGTCCACTGAGTCATTGTAGGAACGGTACGTGGGCAGGTACTTCCTCATGGCCGTTGGCCCCAGCACCAGGGGCAGGTAGTCCCGGTAAGTGATGATCTAAAGACAAGTCATTTGGAATGGCCTCTCCACCCACTCCTCCACAGCAAATGCCGCCTGGCAGCACAGGAGGGCCAGAGTCTCTGCCTGCTCTTGGCTTCGGGGACCCCTCCCATCCCTCTATGGTCAGGGAATAGCCTCCCACAATACCGGACCTGGGCCTAACAGAGTGGCACTGAGAGGCATAAATAGAGTTCTACTGCTTGCTGGCTGGGTGACCTTGGACCAGTTATTAACCTCTCTGAGCCTGAGTTCCTCAAATGTACATTAAGGATAATTATATTGCCCTCTGCCTTAGAGGACTAAATAGCAAATCACTTTTTTAGTCATTGTGATAACTTCCTTGTCCTCAAGTTATTAATGTCTCATTTCTGCAACTATCTTCTAAAGTCCTTGAGAGCAAGGGAAATTGAAGTTGTTGAAATTCTTCACAGTGCCCACCAAGTGCCTGCCCACAGTAGGGCTCAGTTTAGGTTTGTGGAAAGCAGGGAGGCAGGAAGGAATGAAGGGCCATTCTGGCATGATTTTCCCTGTGAAAAGTGAAGACATGGAATAGTCTCACTCTACATTCTAGAGTCTAGAAGTTATTTTGGAGTGTAAATGAATTTCACTTGAGTTCTTAGTGCAAATCAAAAACTCACCCTTAGCACCGAAAACTCTCTCCTCCAGAATCTAGGAGTGTGTGTGTGTCTGCATCTGCCTCTGAGGGAGAGGGTGGGGGCAATGAAGCACCAGATGTTGAGAGACAGAACCAGGAACATTGCCCCAGGGGTAAATGAGGCTAAGGACATTGGGTGGATTATGACAGAGCCAAAAAGAAGAGGTGAGTGGGCTGAACACAGTGACTCGTGCCTGTAATCCCAGGGATTTGGGAGGTCGAGGAGGGCAGACTACTTGAGCCCAGGAGTTTGAGACCACACTGGGTAACGTGGCGAAACCCCGTCTCTACAAAAAATACAAAAATTAGCCGGGCGTGGTGGCCCGTGCTTGAAATCCCAGCTACTCAGAAGGCTGAGATGGGAGAATGGCTTGAGCCTGAAAGGTGGAGGTTGCGGTGAGCCAAGATCGCACCACTGCACTCCAGCCTGGGCAACAGGGTAAGACCCTGTATCAAAAAATAAAAATAAAATAATAATAATAATTTTTAAATTTTATTTTATTTATTTATTTATTTTGAGATGGAGTCTCGCTCTGTCACCCAGGCTGGAGTGCAGCGGCGCCATCTCAGCTCACTGCAAGCTCTGCCTCCCGGGTTCACGCCATTCTCCTGCCTCAGCCTCCCAAGTAGCTGGGACTACAGGTGCCCGCCACCACGCCCAGCTAATTTTTGTATTTTTAGTAGAGATGGGGTTTCACCATGTTAGCCAGCATGGTCTTGATCTCCTGACCTCGTGATCCACCCGCCTCCGCCTCCCAAAGTGCTGGGATTACAGGTATGAGCCACCGCGCCCAGCCCTATAATTTTTTTAATTTTAAAAAGAAGAGGTGAGTGGATAAAGGAGCTAAGAGCGACAGTGAGATGGAGGGAAGAAGAATTTACTGAACAGCTACTCGGGCACTAAACCAAACATTCAACCCTCCCAACACCAATAACAGACCCACAGGAAAGAAGACTGCAGGGAGCAAACCTGCGAAGAAGGAGAGGGAAGGGAAGGAGGCTTTGTCAAGCACTTACTATCTGAAAGGTGTTTTCATATATGTATTATAATCCTTACAGCCTCATGGATGAAGAAGGCAAGGCTCAGGAGCGTTAGGAACTTGCCCAAGGTCACACAGCTAGGATGTTGCAGGGACACATCTGGATCCCGTGTGCCCGGTGTTCAAGGCGGCCTACCTGGACCATGGCCCCCACGATCTTCCGGGCTTCCTGGTAGAGCCTCTCCCCATCCCACCTAGGGTTCAGGCTCTTGAGCTCTGTGGCCAGCCGGTTGTGCTCCCGAAGTAAGAGGGTGTGCATGGAGGTGAGCTCGGGCATCTCACTGGAACGGGTGTCCCCTTGGGGAGGCAAAAGCCACTGTCATTCTTAAGGCCTCCATCCCAGAAAAGATTTGCTCCACTGAAACCCCCTCCCCAGCCAAGGCCTGAAATGCCTCCTACTCACCCCTCCTCCTCATCCATCTTTTCAAACCATCCCCAATTTATACTCCTCTAGGAGGCCTGCCCTGATGCCCCAGTCCACAATGATAGCTTCTGCCTCTGCCTCAGCTCAGGGCCGCTGCTGGTTGGGGATGCTCATTCAATAGGTATCACTTCCAACACACAACATGCCACTTTCCTGTACCTGAAACTGGGAGCTCCTTGAGCACAGGACCAAGGCTTGTGCCTTTTTATATTTTACCCTCCCTCCTAGCACACATGTGGATACATGGGGCTTAACAGAGTGCCTGGTACAAAGTATGAGACTTATGAACACTGCTTGGTTCATTGATTCTCTTGATTCCAAGGAGTGTCTGGGAAGAAGCATGCATGTTGGCACAGCCTACATCCATGCCCATGTCTGATGCAGCTAACGATCACAGCACTCTTTCCTGCTAAAATTGGATGCAACCTCAGAATCCTTCTCAACACAGGACTCCAGAAAGCCACTACCGTTTGAACAGAGTTGTCAGCCCTGCCCTTTACTACATGCCAATGGTGCAGCCTGCCCCAGGGGAGGGGGCTAGGACATGAGATATGTGGAGTCCACACCTGAGACTGTTCAAGAAAACTAAGCAGATCCCCCCTGGTTCCCCTAGTCCTCCCAGAACCCTTCTCTGCAGGGGCCAGAGGGCTAGGGTCAGGACACTAGGGTCAGTCCTTGCCAGCTCTAGAAGCTGGTGGAAAGGAAATTCTCTGAGAGCAGCATCTCCATCCATGAACAGCTAGAGGTCATAATGACCCAGGCTTGGGACATGGGGCTCATCAAAGCCAGGCTGGGGGCAGCTGAGTCTGGCTAAGGAGGGCTGCCCTTGCCTAACTAGCCCAGAAGAGGTCGGGCATCTCTTGCAGAAAGTCCGACCTGGATCCTCCTCCCAGGGTCCCAGCCAGGGAGAGACCAGCAGGAACCATCAGGAGGAGGCAGAGAGAGGCCAGAGGAAAGGGCCTGAGGTCCACTATTGGGTTTACATTTAAAAACACTGGAAAATGGCTGGGTGCGGTGGCTCACACCTGTAATCCCAGCACTTTGGGAGGTTAAGGTGGGCAGATCATGAGGTCAGGAGTTTGAGACCAGCCTGGCCAACATGGTAAAACACCATCTCTACTAAAAATACAAAAAATTAGCCAAGCGTGGTGGCAGGCGCCTGTAGTCCCAGCTACTCAGGAGGCTGAGGCAGAAGAATCGCTTAAACCCAGTTGGCAGAGGTTGCAGTGAGCCGAGACTGTGCCACTGTACTCCAGCCTGGGTGACAGAGTGAGATTCCATCTTAGAAAAAAAAAAAAAAAACACTGGAAAATGTCTGGTCATGGCTGCCATCACTGCCCCAATTGTGTCTCCAAAACTGCCAATTGTTTACATTTAAAATGCCATCATCTCTTATTATGGGTAATTAAGATGTGCAGGAGGGGATATTTTGGAGCAGTGTGGTCCAACTCAACCTTCCGAGATGATGAAAATATTTTACATCTGTGCCACCCAATAGGGGGAGCCACTAGACTGTAAGGCAATTGAGCACTTGAAATGTGGTTAGCACCGCTGAGAAACTGGGTTTATTTAATTTAAAATAACTAAAATTAAAATAGCCACATGCAGCTAGTGGCTACCACATTGGATAGTGTCGCTCTAGAGGGTGAGGGCACCACAGCGTTCTCTGTCCTTTAGTTCCCTGCCCCTGAGGGATTTGACTCTCTTGTCTTCCAGAGTCCAGAAGGGAAAAGAGGGACAGAGAAAGCAATGGACTGATGGACAGAGGCTCCTCAGCCATGCCTGGGTCTCCATCTTAGGGTTGGAGAGGTTGTTTGCTTTTCTGCTTTTCTGGCTCCATCTGACTTGTTACCAAGGCAACTGGATTAATATCATGAAGTTGATAGTAATGGCTGGTGAGGACAGTCTCTCTAAGTACAAACCCACAAGCTGCTCACAAACAGACTCACTGTGGCTCCAACAGGGAACACCTCCTATGCCACCTCTGGTCCCCACCCCAAAGCTGACCTGCCAGGAAGCAGGGGATGCGCGCTGAGCGGTTGGTGAGGAGACAGGGGTCATCGTGCAGGTTGTCAAAGGGCAGCAGGGCCCGGCCGTTGTCTTGGAAGCGCTGGTTGACGGCCAGCAGCCCCAGCTGGTTGGACATGTTGCGCAGGTTCCTGGCCAGGGGCTCCTCGCTGCCGTACACCATGCTGGCGTCCACGAAGGAGGTGAGCGCGTTGATCTGGTTGCGGATGGTGATGTTGCTCCCGGGGCAAGCCGGGCAGGAGCGGAAGAACGGGATGCAGTCGGCTTGGTTCTTGATGCGGGGGTCATTGGGCGGGATCTGAGGCACAGAGAGAGGCTAGACTGGCTCACCGAGGGCAGGGAAGGTGCCCAGGCAGAACTGGATCTCCCCCTGCCCTCAGGACCTCTGGTACCCTCAACCTGCAGAGAGGCCTCTGGAGGCCCGAAAGGGATCGCTGCCTAGGGCGCCATCAGCAACAGCCTCTGAGGTGCAGGGTTAATGAGCAGAACACTGAACTGGGAACCTGGGCAACCCCTGGGTCTGGGCACCGCCAGGCCTCGGACCCCTCCTCACTAAAGCGTCGCCCGTCTCTCTCCCTTCTCTCTGCTGTGCCTGCTCTCCCTCTGGCCCTGACATTCTCCTGTCTGTCTCTCCCTCTCTCATGCGCTCTCTCCTTTCTCTCCTCCTCCTTCCCTACTCAGCAGTGCCTCGACCACCCTGCCCACTCCCAGCCCTGTCCCACGGCACCCACCAGACCCCCAGGCTCTCTCTTTCTGTGTGATGGGGGTTGGGGCTGCCCTCTCAGTGGGGCGGAAACAGGACTGAGCATGGAGGCTTGGGGGGCACTGGGAAGGTCTCCTCCCAGAACCCTCTCCCAACCTAACAAAGAGCCAGTGATTCCACCAACAGGACTCCTGTCAGCCAAGGAGGAACAACCCTCTCTCCCTTGGCCTGCCAGAGGCAGTGAGCAAATGGACGGCCCTGGCTGCCAGCTGGCTGAGCCCAGGCGCAGGAAGGAGACAGGTCATAGCTGAGCAGCCAGTGCTGTGGACACAAGGGAGGCAGGGCCAGCCTTCCTCAGCGTCTGGGAAAGGAAACCTGGGCACAGAAGGGAGATGGCCCCTTCCAGAAACAATCTCCCCTCTCCCAACCCAGGCAGTGGGCGGGAAGCAGGGCCACCTTGAGCGGGAAGCAGGGCGGCTGCTGAACGCAGCTGGTCTCGCAGTTGACGCCAGTGACGAAGGAGGCCCGGGCGGCCGGCTCAGGGGTGAAGTCGAGGTCGTGGTCCAACAGCTGGCCCCACTGCATGAACATGAGTGAGCGCTCCTGGTCCGGAGTCAGCTGATCAGTGGGGAAGCGCACGATCTCGTTGGAGACCGCGCGAGCCTGCGGGACACGGAGGTCAGCCGGCGCCTGGGTCCGCGCACCGCGTGGCCGGGCCTCGCCCCCTCTGCCCGCCGGCGCTCACCAGAGCCACCGGGAAGCCGTTGCGCTTGACCCCGGGCGTCCAGCCGTAGGGAAGAGAGAAGCCGTCCTCATACTCCGCCGGCAGCCAGCGCACAAAGGCACGGTTGGAGGCCCCCAGGGTGGGGCTGCGTCTGCAAGGGGAGGACAGGGCGCTGACACCGGGAGGCTTGTGGCGTCCGGGACGCCTCTCTGAGCCCGGTTCCTGCAGCCACCCCCAGCCAGCCGCACCTGTTGTTGCACATCCCGGTGATGGTGCGGTATTTGTCCTGCTCCGGGCAAGTCACCCCCACATCCTGGTAGGCGCAGCCGCTTGACTTGGACAACACATTCAGCTGGGCGGGCGTCAGCACATCTGCCGGGGGAAAGAACAATGGGGGAGCTGAGCCGCCTCACTTCCTATCCCAGGCAACCTGAGGCTGAGGAGCCCTGGAGACTCCTGAGACTCCCTGGAGGAAGAAGTTGAGGGGATCACTGAGAGACGGCTGGGGTCCCTAGGAGGAGTCACTAGTGGAGCAGGGACCTGGGGTGTGATGGGCAACAGTACCAGTGACATTGAATGGCCTTCGCCACAGGGACCGCAGCTTCCTCTCCAGCAGGTCTAGAGCCACGTGCAGGTAGTCAGCAGCCCTCACCGCCGTCCTGGTGGCTGCCACCGGCTGCTTGAAGTAGGATAGGAGTTCCATGGGGCTTGCTGAGCCACTGCGAAGCCGCTGCTTGATGCTGCTTGGAGAAAGGAGGAGTGAGGGCCAGAGAAGGGATGCAGACCCACCCAGCAGAGCCCCAGCCCAGGGGCAGACATGCAGGACCACGCAGGCAGGCCCACGGGTGGGAGGAAGGCTTCCTTTTACAAAAAGGATATGGACCTGGGTGTCCAGACAGAGGCAAGGCTTTGGGAAGGATGGCTTTTAAGCTGTTCTCCCATCCAGAGACACAGGGACAGACAGACAGAAAGGGAGTCCACATGGGTCCCCATAGTCCCCCTCTCCCACCTTCAAGCTCCCTGCTGCCTGCCGCTTCTCTGAAAGGCCTGGGACATCCTTGCCCAGAGGTGGGCAGTGCTTCGTGCCCCACCTTTCCCGCCGCTCCTTGTAGGCCTTGTCCACCAGGTGCTTGGCCTCCTCCATGCAGCTCAGCACCAACGAGGTGTCCACCTCCCCCAGGACAGCTGCCCAGAGCAGGGATCACAAAGTCAGGAATGGGCCCCAACCCCCTATCAGGCCCCAGAGCTAGGAAGGCCTGCTCTGAGAAAAGGGGTCTCTGGAACACAACCACCCCAACACACCATCTTCTCCCACCTTGGGAACTGTTACCTGGAGCAGCACCTTCAGAGGGCTGGGACGTGGCCAGAATGGCCAGGAGCCCTGCTAGGGCCAGAAGCAGCTTCATCTCTGCAGTGAGACCCCCAGCCCAGCAAGGTCCTAAGTCCACCATGCATCTGAGAGAAGAGAAGAAGGGAACCCCCGTCTCTCTTCTCCTGGGCTGCTCAATCCCCCTTTGTACCTCAGCCCCACCTCAGAGGGCCCTGTCTATGGATAAAGCCAGACCTCCTTGAGGGAGGGGCTCACTGCACTCTTATCCCCTTGCCAGCTGCTGTCATCCAGCTTCCAAGGACCCCACCTCCACAGCTCACCTGATATTGTCAGCTCCTCTTAGCTCAATCTGTGCTTTTATGTCCTCTAAGCTGGGGGTGGGGTGAGGCAGAGGAAGGTCTGATCCTGGAGACTGAACTCTTTCTCCTCCCCTACTGGGGTTGGAAGGTACACACAGAGGGGCCCCTGAAATGGGGGGAAGGGGCAGGAAAGGAGGGGCCAGCATTGTCCCCAGCCTTTTTTTTTTTTAAGATGTTATCTTGCTCTGTTGCCCAGGCTGATGTGCAATAGTTCAAGAGATTCTTCTGCCTCAGCCTCCTGAGTAGCTGGGATTACAGGTGCCCGCCACCACGCCCTAGCCTCTAGCCACATCATCAATTATTTCCTTAGGCAAGAAGTAATTTTTGTATTTTTCCTTAGGCAAGAAGCTAATTTTTGTATTTTTAGTAGATACGGGGTTTCACCATGTTAGCCAGGCTGGTCTTGAACTCCTGACCTCAAGTGATCCACCCGCCTCAGCCTCCCAAAGTGCTGGGATTACAGGCATGAGCCACTGGCCCCAGCCTGTCCCCAGCCTTTGAATTTAGCACTACCAGCCCAAGATTTCTCAGCTCACCATTGTGTGCCTATACCAGTGCTGTCCCCAGGGGATACACACAACTAACCCCTCTGAAATTCTGGTTACACTGGTTATCCTGGGTTCCTTTGAAAGGAACAAAAGTCAGGAAATGGTAGCCCAAGGAACTGCAGGGAATAGAGTGCCCCCAGGGAAGACAGGAGGATGAAAGGGAGACCTGGAGTAAAGATGACCCAGTTGGCCTCAGGTGGCCATCCCCCACTCCAACAGTAACCTGCATCCAACAGCCACCCGATGGGCAGCCTCTGGTTCTTGGTGGGGCTAAGGGGACAGGAAATCTGGCTGGAGACCGTTGGGCTTCACAGGAAGGAGGACCCTGGGGACTGTGGGCGCAGGACCAAGATAACTTCCTCTATCCCTCCTCACTCCCCTTTCTTCTTGGCTTCTGGTAGAGGGCTGTCTCCAAACTCCTCCTCCCCACCACCATCTGCTCCTGGATTTCAGGAACCAGGAGAGAGCAGAGCTGGTTGTGGTTAGTGATCAGTTAGGTGATGCAGCCCAGGGCCTCTCTGGGACAGGATCAGTGCAGTTGGGAGGACTTGGGTTAATGATTCAGAATAATTCTGAAACAGAAGAGGATATTTCTTGCTTGAGAAAGCCCAGCAAAAGGGCCACCAATCTCAGCAGGAAAAGTACTACGACTTTTGACTGAATCAGTCTACCTCTCTGGGCCCTGGTCAGGCTGAGCTCGTGCCAACCATGCCTCCCATGTCCCATTTAGGTTCCCCCTCCTACCTTCAGCCACCTTCCTGCCACCCACTCTTTTTTTTTTTTGAGACAGGGCCTCTCACTGTTGGCGGAGCTGGAGTACAGTGGTGCAATCTCGGCTCACTGCAACCTCTGCCTCCTGGGTTCAAGCAATTCTCCTGCCTCAGCCTCCCAAGTAGCTGGGATTACAGGCGCCCGCCACCATGCCCGGCTAATATTTTGTATTTTTAGTAGAGATGGGGTTTCAACATGTTGGCCAGGCTGGTCTCAAACTCCTGACCTCCTCCCGATCCACCCACTGTTGGGATTACAGGCGTGAGCCACCGCGCCCGGCCCACTCTTGTCTTCCATGCCCAGACCACCTCTTGGCCAAGGGACAAGGGACAGCAACACCCAGAATATCTTCCCAGTGTGTCCAGGGATTCTGTCCCCTGCTGAGAAGGGGAACCAAGCTTTTGCCCTGCCAGTGACTTGCTGTGTGTGAAGTTGGTCGAGTGGCTCTTTGTGAATCAGGCTCTAGAATTTTAGAGGCTTTTGGAAATGATTTTTCAATCCTTTAAGTAATATAATTTTCATTGATGAAAAGTTTGAGAACACGAGTATGCAAAAATAAAAATAAATCAAAATTACTCATCATCAAGTGAGATTGTGGGTACTTTTTTCTTTCAAGGTTTATCATTGTCTTCACATAAATAAACAATAGGAAGGAAAATAATTGCCCATAATCCTACCACTCACCAATACCTCATTTAAGAATTTGATATCCTATATGTAAACATAATATATATTTTTAAATATTGATAAAAAGAACTTTAAATATTGTTTTACCATCTACTTTCGGTACTTAACAATTTTAGTCTGGGCATCTCCCTGTGTCAATAAATACAGGTTTACTTCATTTTTATGTCTGTATAATATTTCATATAACTATTTTATATGATTTATTAACTAATTCTATCTCATTAGATACTTAGAGTTGTTTCTGATTTTCATTATTATAAGTAGTACTAGGATAAGCATCCATGGAGTTAAATCTCTCGCCACATCATCAATTATTTCCTTAGGCAATAAGTAAAATTCCTGCGTATTTGGGTATGCGTGTTTTAGGGCTTTTTAATATTGATAGTCAAATGGCCTGCTGAAGATTTTACCTCATCCTCCCATCAGCCATGCATGAGAGCACCTGTCCCCTGTCACCCTTGTCAACCTTGAGTATGCTTGAGTGTCCTTTTGCTCTTTTAAGGGAATTGTCAAGGCTCAACAGGGGAGAGACATTTAATGCAAGCCCCTTATTGTAGAGCTGAGAAAGAAGGAGCCCAGGGAAGGAAACGACTTGACCAAGGTCAGCAGTGTGACACAGTTCAGAATAATCTCCATGCCCAGTCTCCTGACTTCCAAACCAGTGCTCTTTACCCAGCAGCCTCTGGACACCTGTTCCTGACCTTTCATTCAATGATTTCTTCAACAAGTATTTACTGAGCACTTGTCATTCAATGATTCCTTCAACAAGTATTTACTGAGCGCTTGTCAGGTGCTGCGCTGGGCATTGGGCATTCTCCACTGAGCAAAGCATGAGCCTTATCCTCAAGGAGCTCACAGAGGGGAGCAGAAAGGCAAACAAATGGCACCCCCAGAACCAATGCAGGGGCCTTAGGGAGCAGCGAAGAGCAGCACTTGGATCAACTGGGGGAGGTCAATGAAGGCTTTCTTGAGGAATTGATTCTGGAGACTGTCTTGAAGAATGTCTCAAAGCTGACCACGTAGACACAGAGGAAGAGCATTCTGGGCCCAGAGAATGACACTGTCGGCTTCACTCAGTTCCAACACAGGGAGAGGGTGGACAGGGTGAGGCTGGTGGGCCAAGCAGAGGCCCAGGATGCAACATTCTCGCAGACCTACTGAGAAATTATTGTCCCGAAGCCCCAGGGAGTCATGAGGTCTGTGAAGCGGAAGTGCATGGTCCAAGTTACTTTAGAGAGCTCACCCACTCTGGTTGCAGTGTGGACAGTGCGCTGGAAAGGCAGGCCCAGACACGGAGACCTGGCAGGCAGCATGTCAGCGATTCACCTGTTAAGAGGCTTGCTCTGCTTCCTCACAGGCAGCAATCAGGCCAGGAGTGTTTGAAAATACTTTTCCAAGAATGACGTTTAAACTCCCTGAGTGCTCCACCCACGTAGAGGTGAGAGCACTCCCAAGATGTGGATTCCCCAAAGCCCCTGTCTTTGGCCGGGGGGGTGGGTCTGGGGATGCACATGTGTGTGCCAGGGCTAGAGATGTTCTATGACTTGACATGTTTCCAACCAATTAATAATGACCCACCTGAGGTTATCCCAAGGTGGTCAGCCTCTCCTGTCTGCACCTCTGTCGTTCCCTCATCTAGGCCCTATTTGTCGGGCCAGGTGTGTTTGAGGCTCAAAGCGCTTCTCAGCATGCAGAGTAACCAGGGGAATGCAGCTCAAGGGGGTGGGAGGGATTTCAAATAAGCTTTGTCCCATGTGAGTTACCCGCCAGCTCCACTTCCTGGGGGTAGCCTCTGGAGGGCACTGCTGGGACTGCTACATCTCAAGACTATAGTCATTTGAGAGAGCTCCCCGCCTCCAACACACTCACACCCCACTGCCGTCTCTTCTGCCCACTTAGAGTTCCCAAATATCCCCACCCCCAGGGTGAAGCCCAACTGCTGGTGGGATAACGGGCCCTCTCTGCTACTGCTTGCAAAACAGCATGTTGTTTCTTAATGCTGTTTAGGAAATAATTCAGTTGGGATTTCAGCCTGATTTCCTGTGTGTGGTTGGAGAGAAAGAGGCACCCCCAGAAGGCTATGGAAGCTGGGGAGATGGCAGAGACAGCGGCTGTTTAGACAAACCAGTTTTACTCAGCCCATAGATCTTGTTTTATCTCTCTTTACAACTGTTTTAATTAATTTTGAATTCTATAGGTAATACCCGGATATATTTGGAATAAAATTTAAAATTACAGACCAAGCTAAAGCTCCTTTTAGATTAGGTAATTGCATCATCCTCAGTTCCAGTCCCCTTCCTCCACTCTTCAGATGCAAACACTGTTGACATTTTTGTATTTGACCTTCCAAATCTTTTAGTAATACTTTACATTCATTCGTATTTATGGATCTGTGAGAAATATCCTGTTTCCTGGTTTTTCTCCATAAATGATATCCCATTATACATATTGTTCTGCAAAGTGTTTCTTTTACTCAGTACATCTTTAGATCTATCATGTATCACTTAGAGCGTGATCTCACCTTTTTTTTTTTTTTTAAGTTTTTTGGTTTTTGGTATTTTTTAGAGACAGGGCCTCACTCTGCTGCCCAGGCTGGAGTGCAGTGGCACACTGCAGCCTGGAACTCTTGGACTCAAGCCATCCTCCTGACTCAGCCTCCTGAGTAGGATCACACTTTTTTAACTTACATGATACTCTTTAGTTGGCCTGTCTCTCCATTTTGTGACCATTCCTCTATTAATGGAAGCTGACATTTTGACATTTTTTTTCACTATTAAAAACAATCCCTCAGCCAGGCACGGTGGCTCATGTCTGTAATCCCAACGCTTTGGGAGGCCAAGACGGGCAAATCGCCTGAGGTCAGGAGTTGGAGACCAGCCTGGCCAACATGGTGAAACCCAGTCTCTATTAAAAATAAAAAAATTAGCCAGGCATGGTGGTGGGCACCTGTAATCCCAGCTACTTGGGAGGCTGAGACAGGAGAATCGCTTGAACCCGGGAGGTGGAGGTTGCAGTGAGCTGAGATCACACCACTGCCACTGCACTCCAGCCTGGGCAACAAAGAGCGAAACTCCATCTCAAAAAAAAAAAAACAAACCAAACAAACAAACGAACAAACAAACAAAAAATGCCTTGAGAGGCCTTGTTGTACATACACACAAGTGTTCTCCGTGGTAAAAATGAAGAAGTGGACCACAGGTTTTGTTCATTTACAATTTTTGAGGCCAGATGCAGTGGCTCATGCCTGTAACCCCAGCACTTTGGGAGGCCAAGGCGGGCAGATCACCTGAGGTCAGGAGTTCAAGACCAGCCTGGCCAACGTGGTGAAACCCCGTATCTACAAAAAATACAAAAATTAGCCAGGCATGGTGGTGCATGCCTGTAGTCCCAGCTACTCATGGGGCTGAGGTGGGAAAATCATTTGAATCTGGGAGGTAGAGGCTGCAGTGAGCTGAGATTGCATGATTGCACTCCAGCCTGGGTGACAGAGCGAGACTCTGTCTCAAAAAAAAAATAAAAATAAAAACATTGGGTGCTGTGGCTCACTTCTATAATCCCAGCACTTTGGGAGGCTGAGGTGGGCAGATCACCTGAGGTCAGGAGTTCGAGACCAGCCTGGACAACATGATGAAACCCCATCTCTACTAAAAATACAAAAATTAGCCAGGTGTGGTGGTGCACACCTGTACTCCCAGCTTCCTTGGGAGGCTGAGGCATGAGAATCGCTTGAACTCGGGAGGCAGAGGTTGCAGTGAGCTAAGATGGCACCACTGCACTCCAGCTTGGGTGATAGTGTGAGACTCCATCTCAAAAAAAAAAAAAAAAAATTTAAGTCCTGGCACAGTAGCTCACACCTATAATCCCAACATTTTGGGAAGCCGAGGTGGGAGGATCACTTGAGCCGATGAGTTTGGGATCAACCTGAGCAACATAATGAGACTCTGTCTCTACCAAAAAAAAAAAAAAAAAATTAGCTGGGCGCGGTGATGCTCCTGTAGTCCTAACGACTTGGGAGGTTGAGGCAGGAGGATCACTTCAGCCCAGGAATTCAGGGTTACAGTGAGCTATGATCACACCAGAGCACTCCAGCCTGGGCGACAGAGCAAGACCCCGTATCTAATAAATAAAATCTTAACAGATACATATTGCTAAACTAGCCTCCAAACTTTGTAAAAATCTCATGAGCAAAGAATGGAATCATATTATTGGTTCAACTTTTATTTATTTGGTTAATAGTGAGGTTGAGCATATTTTTATTTGAATTATATCTTCTGCAACTTTCCTGTGTTTTGTTTTGTTAATTTTTCTATGGTGTTGTCACTCTTTTTATTGATTTGTAACAAGTATTCTATATTCTGGGTAAGCACTAAAGTCCTTCAGTTGTTATGTATGTTCCAAATTTCTTTTTAGTACATCGCTTTTCATTTATGTTTTTTATAGTGTCTTAATTTCAAGGTGGTCAAATTTATCAATTTTTTATATGGATTTTGCTTTTTGTTTTATGTATTTATTTTGGATTTCACTCTTTCAGCTTTTTTTTTTTAAGGGGCTCTTCCTTTCTTCAAGATTATAAACATATTTTCCTGTGTATCCCTATAATACTTTAACACTTTGTTTTTACACTTAGGTCTCAAATCCATCTGGAATTTTGTTTGTGTGAATGGTATGAGGTGGGGAGCCATCTTTTTCTTTTTTTTTTCCCAAACAGATAATCAGTTGTCCCAATGCCTTTAATTGAATAATCTGTCATGTCTCCACTGAATTCAGATACTAGTTTTGTCACTTACCATAAATGTGTGTGTATTTCTGATTGTTCTACGCTACCTTCCTAGTAGTCTATCTATTCCTATGTCAATACCTAATCATTACAGTCACTATAACTTTCTAACATGTTTTCATTACTGGCGAGATAAATTATCCTTCCTCATTCTTTTTAAAAATAGTCTTCAGCATTTTAGCATATTTACTCTTGCTTAAGAATTTCCGAATGTTTGTCTAGTTCCATAAAAAATCCTGTTGAGATTTTTAATGATATTGCATTCAATTTATACATAAATTTGGTAACGATTGATATCTGTATGATATTGTCTTCCTATCCCAGTACATTCATTCATTCACTCAACATATATGTACTGAGCACCTACCATGCGCCAGCACTGTTCTGGGTCCTGGGGATACAGCAGTTAACCAATTACTTGCTCTCATGGAGTTTACATTCTTGAGTAATTCAATGTATCATTCCATTTGTTTTCTTTTGTATCTTTCCTTTAAATGTTATTGTTTTACCCATATAGGGCTTGCTTGTTTCTTGTTAGGTTTGTTCCTAAGCACTTCCTTTTTGAAAAATGTAAATTTGGTCATTAAGTTTCTCTACAGAACTTGCAACATCTTACAAATTTTTTTTTTGTTATGCCCAGACCGTTTGTTCCCCAAAGAAGACCACCAGAGTCCAGAGTCAAAGCCAAGCGGCAAGGATCTTTACTACAAGTTCGAACCTGGTCCCTCCATTCCACAGCATACAAGAGGGCCCTGAACAATGCGAGTGTTTGCTTTTTATAGCCTGAAAGTTACAGGGGAACAAAGGAATTCTTTTGGTTCCCGCTCTTTCAGTAAAACTTTGAATGGCTGTCTCCTTATCGGAGACTTTCCTGGTGGTGTTTGTACTGGGCTCAGGAAGTTTGAGAGATATATGGCGATATGTGGTGGGATGGGAGGATGGGATGTGTTTGTACTGGGCTTTTGTTTTGAGCCCGGGGCTGAGGAATGTGCCCGGCTCCTTTCATTCCCCCCTTTTCTTTTCAGGTATTTTTAGAGCCAATCTTGGGTCTTATAAGTCTGATTCTGTTTCAGCGTTTACAGGTTGGTATTGGGCTCTGAGGACCATGAGTTGTACAGTGTCAAACCTTTCTCTAACGAACCGCAAAATTCTGTTAACAACACAAGGTCCTACGGTAAGCAGAAATAGTAGACTCAGCAGGGGTCCAAGGAAGGGGGCTAACAGAGAAAACATAGATGAGTTCCACCATTGGTCTGCAGCTGAAGCAAACTGCCGTGTTCTTACTTCTGTGCTTAACTTGCGTAACTGTTGGACCCGGTCTTCCACAAGCCCTGATTCATTTATGTAGAAACAACAGTCTTCCTTTAGAAACATACACGTACCCCCTTTTTCAGCAGTGAGTAGGTCTAAGGCCCTCCGGTGCTGCAAGGTTACCTGTGCTAGGGACGTGAGCTGCCGCTGGAGGGAGGCAAGGGACTCAGCTGACTCCTCCATAGCAACGGTAAATTGTTGGTACAGCTTGTTACTTTCTATAAGGGTGTGACCTAGGGCTCCCCCAGCCAGTCCGGCCGCCATGAAGGATGCGGTGAGGGAGATTCCTGCAATGAGGGTGAGAAATATGGCTCGTGCAGGTCTCGGTCTAGGGTCTGGGTGAATAACAGCACTAGTCCAGTTACCGGTATACCCTAGGAACTCACCGGCAGTAAGTAGAGTTAACCGGGGAACTAAGGTGACAGGAAGACACAGTAGGTTGGTAACAGAGGGGCTTGATAGGTTTTTAGATAGTGTTCCATTACACCAGAAGAATATGCCTGACGGAGCCCTTAAGGTGATATTAGGGGGCGTTGCAGTGATGCTGCAGAGGCTGGAATTAGTTCCTGAGAAACAGTAGGGAAACTTTTCTTGACTGGGGTTTAGGTATAGTGGCACATTAGGGATAGGGGCATATGAGAGGTTTCGGTGGTTGTTAGCTTGGGCAGAGGTGGAGGATCCCCATGGCAGGGGGACAGCGGTTAGCGGTGGACGCCCTAGAGCGGCACACAGAAAGCAGCCAGACAGGCTGTGAAGTCCTGTAAGGTTAGCAAGTTCTAATCCTTCTTGCAATAATTTTAACCAGGAAAAAGGACGTAAATCTTGTGTCAGGCAGTTTTCTTGTCGCTGGATATTTCCATGGACCAGGGGCCGTACCTGCACTAGACCCCGCCACAGATAGAGGTGACTGCTAGGCCATGTGGAGGCGGAGGAGTAGTATACAGCCCCGTGTTGAGGCGTGGTCCAGCGGGAGTTCCAGGGGTCTCTAACTATCCATGTATATGAAAGGTCTCTATCTCATCTGTGATGGAAGGGCCATCTGGGATCTATCTGTTCTTTTTTCACCCCACCATTGGTATTTATGGATGTTACAATAGTTATAAGGGCAGCCGGCACTTTGGTGCCACCAAGAGTGCTTACAATTGTATTTAGTCTGATCATACTCGAAGCATATTATTGGTGCCACTGGTTTGGCTATTCGGAAATTGGTAAAATTTAGTAAAATTGGGCTATTGCACCCTGAGGAGGGGCAATCTGCACTGGCCACTAATTTCCCGGGCTTATGAGGTTGCCCAGGGTGGGTTTGGTTTTCATAAAGCCAGAATCTCCAGACAAAGGGATTAGGAGCTGGCTTTATGTTTTCCCCAGCGGCCACTAGGGCGACTAATGTTAGAGTTAGACTACCTAACTGCATGTTTGCAGTGAGCTATGCTGCCGGCGCAGGGTGAGATTTAAGGGGTTGTTCTTAGCTCTGTCCACAGTCCACGTGTCCGGTGCTTCAGCCGCCACCGTGATTGGCCCCAGAAGGTCGGAGGTTGGGTCCACTGGCTTGACGTGGGTGTAGTGGATCCACGACGCAATGCCTTCTACCTTCAGGGTGGTGGGTGTGGTCAGGAGTACTTGGAGTGGTCCTTTCCACCTGGGCTCTAGGGTCTCTTGTCGGTGTCGCTTAACCAGGACCCAGTCTCCCGGCTGGTATGGATGGGGTGTCGGTGGGGGACTGGTCTCATATAGATCTTTCAGCTTGGGCCAGATTTCTTGGTGAATTTTCTGTAAGGCTTGTAGGGAAAATAAGAATTCAGAGACATTTTCTGTTTCAGACTTAAGCAGATCATCTTTTAAGCTAGGAACCAGGGGTGGAGGTCTGCCATACATGATTTTGTAAGGGGTAAGGCCCAGTTTGTAAGGGGTATTACGGGCCCGGAACAGAGCATAGGGGAGAAGGACTACCCAATTAGCGCCAGTCTCTATAGTCAATTTAGTTAAGGTCTCTTTTAAGGTCCGATTCATCCTTTCTACCTGTCCTGAACTCTGGGGCCTGTAAACGCAATGTAGTTTCCAATTTGCCCCAAGGATGGAAGCCAAATCCTGACTTACCTTAGTGACGAAAGCGGGCCCATTATCTGACCCTATCTGGACGGGGAAGCCATACCTGGGAAGGATATCTTCCAGAATTTTCTTTGCTACGACCTGAGCAGTTCCTTTTTTGGTTGGGAATGCTTCAGTCCACCCTGAAAAAGTATCTACAAAGACCAGTAAGTACCGGTACCCGTACTTTCCTGGCTTTATTTCGGTAAAATCTACTTCCCAGTAGATACCGGGCCTGGTTCCCCTGAGCCTTGTTCCTGCTGCAGCTTGAGATTGGGGGTATGTGTTGTTAAGCTGGCAGACTTTGCAACTTGTCACGATACTGCTGGCCGTCTCAGCTATATGTCTGATTTTGAGCTTGGAGCGTCTGATCAGGTCTTTCATCCGCCGGGCCCCCAGGTGGGTGGTTCGGTGGATGTGTTCTAACACCTGTTGTCCTAATTTTTCTGGTAGGATGGTTTGGTCATTAGTATCAGTCCACCACCCATTCTGGATTTGTTTCAGGGGAAGTTTGTCAATCCACTGGAGATCTTGTTCTGAATATTCAGGGAAATATGGCAAGTCCCGGGGGCCCGGGTCAGGGAGCTGGAGTGCAAGGAGTTGGCTGGGAGCCTTCGCCACATTCCTTGCAGTTTGGTCTGCCAGAAAGTTGCCTTGAGCAGTTGGAGTAGTTAGTTTCTGATGCCCTGGGCAATGAACAATGGCTAATTTTTCTGGCCTCTATAGGGCTGTTAGCAGGGCTAGGATCTCTTGCTTGTTTTTTATCTCTTTTCCTTCAGCCATCAGTAACCCTCGCTCCCTGTAAATGGCCCCATGTATTGCGCCGTTGCAAAAGCATATCGGCTGTCTGTATATACTGTCAGCTTTTTCCCTGCCCCTAAGGTAAGAGCTTGGGTGAGCGCTATCAGTTCGGCCTTCTGGGCCGATGTCCCCGGGGGCAGGGGTTCCGTCCAGATTACCTCAGTCTCTGAAGTTACTGCCGCTCCAGCGTACCTCTGGCCTCAATGCATGAAGCTGCTCCCATCAGTGAACCAGACGAGGTCGGCGTCAGGAAGTGGGCGGTCCTGCAGGTCTTTGCTCAGATTATCATGCCGGGGGGGCCACCTAGGTTGGGTGTACTCTGGCTGTAGATGCTCTTTCTGTACCACTGCTGCCAGGACCTTGGTCATTTTTTCAGTGGCCTTAAATTGCTTTTCCTCTGGAGTATCTCTGTTATTGTAAACCCGCTGGGCTATCTGAAGGAGGTCCTGAATCCGCTTTCCCTCCAAGTCTTCTAATTTCTGGAGTTTTCTCTTAATATCTGGGGCTGCCTGATTTACGAAAGACATTATAACAGCTGCCTGACTTCCTGGAGCCTCTGGATCTATGGGGGTGTACTGTCTAAAAGCTTCCATTAATCTTTCTAAGTAGGTAGCTGGGCTCTCTGTCTTCCCCTGCAGAATAGAATATACTTTAGCCAAATTAGTGGGCTTGCGAGCAGCTGCCCGGAGACCTGCCATTAGAGTCTGGCGATAAAGGTGTAGCCGTCCCCTACCTTCTGCCGTATTGTAGTCCCACGCCGGCCTGATCAGAGGAAAGGTTGCGTTTATGAGGTCGGGGTTGGCAGTCAGTTGACCGTCGTCCCCCGGGACCAGCTTTCTAGCTTCTATCTGTATTCTCTCTCGCTCCTCCGTGGTGAACAAGATTCGGAGGAGCTGCTGACAATCATCCCAAGTGGGCTGGTGGGTGAACATGACACTATCCAGTAAAGCCAGTAAATCTTTTGGGTTGTCTGAAAACCGAGCACTCTGAGTCTTCCAGTTATACAGATCACTGGTGGAGAATGGCCAGTACTGGAGCCTGGGGATTCCTGTGTCATCTGGGGGTCCTATTTCCCAAAGGGGTAAAGCCACCGTGGAGTCAGGCGGCTGAGGGGGGCTAGTCCGCGAAGTGCGCCCTCGTGTCCGCCCCGCCGGCCCTTCAAAGTTACTTTTCCTTTCAGCGGGCACCTGTGTGCCAGCTGCCTCCCGTCTGCCTGCTCCCTCCCGCAGCTCAGCCAGGGGGGCTGGGGCCTGGGGCCCGGAGGGGTACGGAGGGGGTTCTGTGAACAGTGGGTCCCCGCTGTCAGGTAGAACAGGATGGGGGGCGCAGTTGGTTGCTTGGATTTTAGTGGTCGAGCAACCAGTGCCTTACAGGGTTCAGAGACTAATTGGAAAGGGGACAGCCAAGGAGGCGGGTTCTCAACAAGGTCCTGCCATATGAGGATATATGGGATTTGATCTAAGTGGCCCGCATGCCCAGGTAGGAAAATCTTGGACTTTACCCTAGTGATGACAGCAAGTCGGAAGGTCCCTTCGGGCAGCCACCCCACATCAAAGGCAGGCCACTCGGAGCAACACAGAGTAATTAGCTCTCCTTTCCTGATTTCTATACCAAGATCATGGCCCCTTGCTCCAACTTCCCCGAAATTACTCGTAAGGGGAGATAGAGGAGCGCTCCGGGTATTACCCATCCTGTAACAATCTGTAGTCTCTTCCTGTAAAGGAATGTGGGTTTGAATCCCTGTAAAGGAAATCTGATCTGACTTATTAATAACATCTAATCGCAGGTGCACTTTGGCAGCCCTGGTCAGAGTTAGCTGCCTGGATCGCGGTCGCGCTGGGGCAGCCCAGATCAGAGACAGCTGCTGCCCGCCAAACCGGGGCAGTTCAGATCGCAAGCACGCACCGGAAGCCCGGGTCAGAGTTAGCTGCCTGGATCGCGGTCGCGCTGGGGCAGCCCAGATCAGAGACAGCTGCTGCCCGCCAAACCGGGGCAGTTCAGATCGCAAGCGCGCACCGGAAGCCCGGGTCAGAGTTAGCTGCCTGGATCGCGGTCGCGCTGGGGCAGCCCAGATCAGAGACAGCTGCTGCCCGCCAAACCGGGGCAGCTCAGATCAGAGACAGCTGCTGCCCGCCAAACCGGGGCAGCTCAGATTGCAATATAGATCAGATGAGAGCCAGGGGACGTCTCCCACCGGTCTCCGCTGGCTGTCCTATAGCGCGTCCGCCAGGACTGTGCCAGCTCCAGTTTCAGACCTCGCGAGTCACAGATTCGGATTCAGAACAGACACAGACAAACGGAGATGAGCCAGCTCACCTATCAGTAGATCGATCCTAGCAGATCCATTGACCAGGGGTCTGGTGGGCTTGGGGAATCCCGGACGGGCCCCCAGATGTTATGCCCAGACTGTTTGTTCCCCAAAGAAGACCACCAGAGTCCAGAGTCAAAGCCAAGCGGCAAGGATCTTTACTACAAGTTCGAACCTGGTCCCTCCATTCCACAGCATACAAGAGGGCCCTGAACAATGCGAGTGTTTGCTTTTTATAGCCTGAAAGTTACAGGGGAACAAAGGAATTCTTTTGGTTCCCGCTCTTTCAGTAAAACTTTGAACGGCTGTCTCCTTATCAGAGACTTTCCTGGTGGTGTTTGTACTGGGCTCAGGAAGTTTGAGAGATATATGGCGATATGTGGTGGGATGGGAGGATGGGATGTGTTTGTACTGGGCTTGTTTGTTTTGAGCCCGGGGCTGAGGAATGTGCCTGGCTCCTTTCATTTTAACCTTAAAAACATTCAAAGTAAGCTTTTTTTCTTTGCTTTCTTTTTTTTTTCTTTTTCTTTTTTTTTTATGAGACGGAGTCTCACTCTGTCACCCAGGCTGGAGTGCAGTGGCGCTATGTCGGCTCACTGCAAGCTCCGCCTCCCGGGCTCATGCCATTCTCCTGCCTCAGCCTCCCGAGTAGCTGGGACTTCAGGCACCCGCCACCACGCCCAGCAATTTTTTGTATTTTTAGTAGAGACGGGGTTTCACCATGTTAGCTAAGATGGTCTCAATCTCCTGACTTCGTGATCCACCCACCTCAGCCTCCCAAAGTGCTGGGATTACAGGCCTGAGTCACAGCGCCAGGCCCTTATTTTTTTTTATAGAGACGGGATCTCACTTTGTTGCCCAGGCTGGAGGTACAGTGGCTATTCACAGGCACAGCCATTGCACACTACAACCTTAAACTCCTCAGCTCAAGCAATCTTCCTGCTTCAGCCTCCTGAGTAGCTGAGACTACAGGTGTGTGCACTGTTCCCAGCTAAGGTAAGTATTCTTAAAGAAAACGAAATGTAATGGGATTCTATTCTTTTAGTTTTCTATAGAAGGTAGATTCATTTATCTGAAAAGCACTATACCTTTCTAACCGACCTTTCTAGAAAGGTTAGAGTCTCTATCTGATGAAGATACAATGGTTTGTTTGTTTGTTTTGAGACAGAGTTTCCCTCTGTCACCTAGGCTGGAGTACAATGGCATGATCTCAGCTCACTGCAACCTCCACCTCCCGGGTTCAAGCAATTCTCCTGCCTCAGCCTCCCAAGTAGCTGGGATTACAAGCATGTGCCAACCATGCCATGCTAATTTTTGTATTTTTAGTAGAGGCAGGGTTTCACCCTGTTGGTCAGGCTGGTCTCAAACTCCTGAGCTTATGATCCACCCGCCTCAGCCTCCCAAAGTGCTGGGATTACAGGCGTAAGCCACTGCGCCCGGCCAAGATATAATTTTTTTAAAGAGTGAATTTTCGGCCGGGCATGGTGGCTCACACCTGTAATCCCAGCACTTTGGAAGGCTGAGACAGGCCGATCACAAGGTCAGGAGTTTGAGACCAGCCTGGCCAACATGGCGAAACCCCTTCTCTACTAAAAAAAATACAAAAATTAGCCTGGCATGGTGGTGCGCACCTGTAATCCCAGCTACTCGGGAGGCTGAGGCAGGAGAATTGCTTGAACCCAGGAGGCAGAGGTTGCATTGGGCTGAGATTGCGCCACTGCACTTCAGCCTGGGCGACAGAGCAAGACTCTGTCTCAAAAAAAAAAGAGTGAATTTTCAAAATTTTTTAGTTTTAAATTTGGTTTTCAAATATGTTTAGGTCAGTACTGTAAAAGTTAAGACAAGTTAAATTCTGTGATTTTACAAATGCTTAATGGTTTTTCAGTTACTCCACCCTTTATACTTGTGGTTATTTGGGGAAGGGGTAAGCTTCCAAGAGTCAAAGTTCTACAAAAGACACTAAAAATAAGAAACATTAAACTCAAAGAACAAGAATTAAACAGCATCTTCACCAATAAGATTAGTTAAAATAGAAAAGACTGATAAACCCAGTGCCAGTCAGGATGTGAAAAAGAAATAAGCGTAGCTTGGCCCCATGCCATGGGATGGCAATCTGACAATGTCAGTCAAACTCCAAAGTGCTCTGACTCAGCAATTCTATCTTCAGGTAGGAATTTATCTTTCAGACACATTCTTAGGAAAGCATAAAGATACATACCCAAGTGTGTTCATTTCTGCCTCATTTGCAACAGCCAAAAGACTGGAAGCAAGCCAAATGTCCATCAGAAAAGTTTTGCCAGGTTGTGGTATACCCTGGTAAATGTGTTTTATGCAGCCTTTAAAACAGAGGGCGATCTATTTGTAGCAAAATGGCAAGATTCAACCTGAGAAAACTGATTGGGGAAAAAAAAAACAAAGAAAAAGAACGAAATGGCAAGAAATGTTACCAAAAGAAAATAACTAGTTACAAAACATTATATATAGCATGTTGCAATTCATACAAAACACACAGACATACATACATGCATAGGCACCACACGCATGCACACAGAAGTGTTTACATACACATAAAGATTCTGAGAGCAGGCACAAAAGCCTATTTACAGTGGTTACATCTGGGGAATGAGCTGAAGGGGCTGAGGAACAAGACCCTTTTGCTTCATCCTCAGTGCTCTTCTCAAAGTTTTACAAGGAAAATATAATAATTTTATCATGAAAGAACTAAAAATCTCTCCCTCACCACAATTCTGCAAAGTAGCAAACTTTGGTTTTACTTAATCAGTAGGTTTGGATTACTTTTACACTGGCTTACTAATATGAAGCCAGAAACTAACAAAGATTGAAATGGTAGCATTGGGCCAGTGCGGTGGCTCACTCCTGTAATCCCAGCACTTTGGGAGGCCAAGGCAGGTGGATCACTTGCGGTCAGGATTTCGAGAACAGCCTGGCCAATATGACAAACCTCCGTCTTTTTTTTTTTTTTTTTTGAGACAGAGTTTCGCTCTTGTTGCCCGTGCTGGAGTGCAATGGTGCGATCTCGGCTCACCACAACCTCCTCCTCCCAGATTCAAGTGGTTCTCCTGCCTCAGCCTCCCGAGTAGCTGGGATTACAGGCACACAGCACCATGCCCGGCTAATTTTTCTGTATTTTTAGTAGAGATGGGGTTTCTCCATGTTGGTCAGGCTGGTCTCGAACTCCCAACCTCAGGTGATCCGCCCATCTCGGCCTCCCAAAGTGCTGGGATTACAGGCATGAGTCACCGCACCTAGACCTCTGTCTTTACTAAAAATATAAAAATTAGCCAGGCATGCTGGCACACACTTGTAATCCCAGCTACTCAGGAGGTTGAGGCATGAGAATTGCTTGAATCTGGAAGGCAGAGGTTGCAGTGAGCTGACACTGAACCACTGCACTCCAGCCTGGGTGAAAAAGTAAGACTCTGTCTCAAAAAACCGAAACCAAAAACAGACAAACAAACAAAAACATTCTTTGCAAACTAAGAAGAAAAGGAACTTCCTCAAGTCTGACAAAGGATATTTACAAACAAAGATATCACTAGCGTGATACTTAATGGTGAAAGACTGAATGCATTCTCCCTAAGACTGGGAATGAGGCAAGGATGTCTGCTTCTGCCGTTTCTATTCAGTATTGTATTGGAGAGTCTGTGCTGTACAATGAGACAAGAAAAGGAAATTAAAGGGATCAGAATTTGAATTGTGTCTTTGCTTATATACAATATGATCACATATATACACACACACACACAGATACACACACACATATATATATGATTCTAAGGAATCTACGTAAAATCTAGTAGAATCAGTAAGTGAGTTTAGGAAGGTTGCAATATACAGGGCCAAAATACAAAAATTAGCTGTGTTTCTATATACTAGCAACAAACAATCAGAAATTGAAATAAAAATAACAATACCACTTTCAATTAAGCATCGAAAATATGAAACACTTACGGATAAATCTGACAAAAGATATACAAGATTGATACTGAAAACAACAAAACATTGCTAAGAGAAATTAAAGGAGACCTAAATAAATGGAAGGATATAGTTTTTGATAGGTCAACAGACTCTATACTGTGAAAATGTCAATTCTTCCCAAATTGATCCATAATTCAATGCAATCACAATCAAGATATTAATAAGAAGCTCCAGTTCTAGGTAAGATGGAATAAACACATTCCACACTGTCTGTCTCTCTCACAATGAATGCAGCTATAAATTTTGTACAGAATGCATGGAGCAACTATATGAAGACTCTGAAAGTAAATCAACGCAGGCAGACTGGAGAAGAATAATATATTTGAATATACCATCCTAGTAGCAGTGAGTTTACTGTATTTCTTCCTCTGGTATCCCCCAACCTGAACTCAATGCAGCCCAAAACCCAATATGGGCATCTATGGGGACAGAGGGGGCTCCAGGAGAAAACTGTCTGGATCCGACTTAAGGTGCAGGAAAGAGGGAAAGAGATCTCCTAATGTTCAGAGAGTACAGACCTCCCACTTTTCTCTTTTCCTTTTCTCCATTATCTTGCACCCCAGTTCCAAGCAATCCTTGGTGATAGTGGCAGCAGCAGGAGAAGGGGCCAGAAAGACCCTAGAACTCTGAGGGAGGGCAAACTTCCTCTCCAGTCAGAGGAGCTGTGCTCCCAGGAAGGTGGAATGAATCCTTGATACTCTTTCTTCTCTCTTTCTGTCTTCCCATTGCCCTGCCCCGGTGCAGGCATGGTCACAGGAAGTACATCACAGAACAAGGTAAATAAGCTTTTTGGCCAAGGGATCAAGAATCTCAAGGAATCATAATGCATCAGGGAGATGACAGAAAAGGAGGAGCTCAGGAAAGCAACCCTTTAAAGAACCTGTGGGACAATACCAAAAGGTCTATTTGCATCATCCAAGTCCCAGTAGGAGAGGGAGAAAAATGTGGTATAGAAAAATATTTGAAGAAAACTTCAAATTTGGCAAACTCCCCAAATTTGGCAAAGACATAGACCTATAGAATCAAGAAGCTCAGCAAACCACAAATAGAATAAACATAAATAAACATAAAAGAACCCATATTCAACATGCAGTCAAACTGCTGAAAACAAAGGACAAAGACAAAAATCTTGCAAGAAACCAAAGAAAGATACATTACTACAGAGAATCAACAATTTGCATGACTGTGGCTTTCTTATCAGAGATTATGAGACAGCAGGAAGGGAAACAATATTTTTAAAGTGTTTAAATAAAGAACTTTCAACCCATAATTCTCTATCCAATGAAAATATCCTTCAAGAATGAAGGTGAAATAAAGACATTCTCAGTGAAGAAAAACTAAGATAATTCACTGTCACCATTTCTCTGAAATGACACCAGAAAGAAACTTGGGACATCAGAAATAAAGAAAGAGAAACAAAAATGTTAAATATCTGGGTTAAATATAATAGACTATTTCTCTCCTTTGCATTTCTTGAAACCTATTTTCTGGTTGAAAGCAAAAGTTATAATGCTGCCCAATGAAATTTTTCATGTATGTAGAGACACAAGGCAACTGGGGAGAAAGATTAAGGAAAATATATGGTGGTAAAATCTCTAAATCCCACTTAAAGTGCTAAAATATTGATTTAAGTAATGAAAAGTCAAATGTATATGCTATCGTACCTAAAGCAACCACTAAAAAATGTTATATATATATGTATATATACACATAATGTGTGTAAATGTATATATAAATGCAATAACATTTAAAAGAATACCAAAAATTGTTTAAACAACCCAGAAGAAAGCAAGAAAGAGAAAACAGAGGGAAAAAGCAGAAAACAAATAATATAATTGTAAACCAAAATATAAATAATCACACTGAATCTAAGTGAATGGTCTTAACACATCAGTTAAAATACAGATTGTCAGAATGATTTTTTTTTTTTTTAGATAGGGTCTCACTCTGTCACCCATGCTGGAGTGCAGTGGTGCAATCTCAGCTCACTGCAACCTCCGCCTCCCAGGCTCAAGCAATTCTCCTGCCTCAGCCTCCCGAGTAGCTGGGATTACAGGCACACACCACTGCCACCTGGCTAATTTTTGTATTTTCAGTAGAGACAGTGTTTCACCACGCTGACCAGGCTGGTCTTGAACTCCCGACCTCAAATAATCTGCCCTCCTCAGCTTCCCAAAGTGCTGGGATTACAGGCATGAGCCACCATGCTCAGCCCAGAATTTTTTAAATGACTCAACTGTATATTGTCTAAAAGAAGCCCACTTCAAATATAATGATATAAGTGGGTTAAAGGCAAAAGGATAGAAAAAGATATACCATGCTAACATAAATCAAAAGAGAGCTAGAGTGGCTATGTTAGTATCAAACAAAAATACTTCAAAGTAAAGAAAATAACTAATGATAAAGCAGGAAAGAGTTAATTCTCTAAGAAGACATAGCAATTCTAGATTTATAAGTGTTTAACAACAGGGCTTTGAAAAACAAAGCAAAACTGATAAAATTAAAAGGAAAAATGAATAAATTCACAATTGTAGTTGGAGGCTTTTACACTCCTCTCTCAGTAATTAGTAGAACCAAGGGTGATTCCGTTTGCTTTCCTCTGATGCTCCAAACATGGACTCACGCAATCCTCCCACCTCAGCTTCCTGAGTAGCTGGAACTATAGATGAACACCATAAGCCCAGCTAATTTATTTATTTATTTATGTTTGTAGAGATAGGGGTCTCACCATGTTGCCCAGGCTGGTCTCAAACTCCTGGCGTCAAGCAATCCTCCCACCTTGGCCTCCCAAAGTGCTGGGATTCCAGGCATGAGCCACCATGCCTGGCCCAATTTCTTTTACAGGCTATGAAAGAGGAAGCAACACCAATCGGATGAATTATAGGAAGAATCAGAATCTCGGTCATGCAAAGACAGACCCAGTTTCCCCAGTGATTCCTGTCAGCTACAACATTTTGAAGTATATTAACATTAAGCCCTGAATATGCTTCTTATTTTAAATACTGTGGTATAGCGCAATTCATTAGCCTTTTTGAAAGGCATAGAAAGGATTTGAAGTCAAGCATGTCTTAAAGAAGCAAAGAGACTGACAGTCAATACCAATCACCCAGACCCAGAAGTGGGGCAACAAGCACAGAGCACAGGCTTAGTATCAACCTGATTGTGTCTAATGCATTCTGATGACACCTCTGCAACTGAGCGTTGGCATCCATACTGTTCCAATTCTCCATACGGCATCTTCTACAGAAACAGATCTCTAAGAGAAGAAATGAAAATGTTTCATCCAATCTTCAAAAAAAGTTAATGTCAAGTAAGGACATTACTGTTACATTATAATATGGCATCCCAAAGTCAGCCTAGTGAAACAAATGCTTAATTTCTTCTCCTCCTTCTTATTTGTAGTGTCAACAGATCAAAAGGCAAATGTACTCTAAAACTAAATCTAAATATTTAAAATTATTCACCTGTTTTTACTGCTTATTATCCCTCATAAATAATAACTCACTAACTAGGACGTGGAACTTTCACTCAGAAAGAAAAGCTTAGTTATAGCAATAAAAATATTCTTATAATACAAACTAAAATAAAAAACCTAATATTCCTTTGTCTGCTCTACTGTTAAGCAATAGAATCAAATTAAAATTAGAATCAAATATTTTAGGAATGTCAGTGATCTTAGAGATGGTTTAGCTAAACAATCTCACTTCAAGACTAGAAAGATGAGGTCCGAGCATTGTAAGAAACTTGTCAAGGTAACACAGAATACCACCGGCAAAAAGTGGCTGCAGAACTCTGGCTGCCTATCCACCAGTTTTGTGTCCCTTTGTTTATTAAATGCTGTCTTTTCACAGTGTTATGAAGGTAAAAGGCTAGCACACCAGCCTCTCTGGCTTGTAAGTAAGTAATGAATGGGGGATATAAAGTAGTCCAACCCATTGTGCATTGAAAGTAGATAGAAACCTCTTGTGAACACCTGTGCAGTAGAATAACTGAAATAAACAATTTTTCTAGTTGCTACAGCAGAAGCAAGAAAGAATGAAATTGACTTTATTTATCTACTTAAAGAGTGAAGACAGGAACTGCAATAAGAATTCTGGCATCACTGTTCAACCAAGAGCTAACTTTTATATTGTTTTAGAAAATGTAGTCATTGGCCATGCGCGGTGGCTCAAGTCTGTAATCCCAGCACTTTGGGAGGCTGAGGTGGGCAGATCACAAGGTCAGGAGTTCGAGACCAGCCTGGCCAATATGGTGAAACCCTGTCTCTACTAAAAATACAAAAATTAGCCAGGAGTGGTGGCACATGCCTGTAGTCCCAGCTACTCAGGAGGCTGAGGCAGGAGAATCGCTTGAACCCAGGAGGCGGAGGTTGCAATGAGCCGAGATTGCGCCACTGCACTCCAGCCTGGGCAACAGAGTGAGACTCTGTCTCAAAAAAAAAAAAGAAAGTGTAGTGACTATTTTATTGTCGATGATTTTACCTCATATGACATTCCTGACATTGTGATTAATAAATAAAAGTTGTGCTGCCAGAAAAAAAAGAACTAATGGAGAGAAAATCAGCAAAGATATAGAACTGAATAACACCATCAACCAAATGGAAACAATTTGTATGTATACAAAATGCTACCTAATAATAGCAGAATAAACATTATTTCCAAGTGCACATGGAACACTCATAAAAATAGGCCACATTCTGGGCCATAAAACAAGCCTCAACAAATGTAAGAGAATTAAAATCATACAAAGTGTGTTCTTTAAGCATAATGGGATCAAACTAGAAAACAGTAAGAGAAAGATAACAGGAAAACATCCAAACACTTGGAAACTAAGAAAACACACTTCTAAATAACCCATGAGTCAAGAAATGTTTTTTTTAAAAAATGAGAACTGAGGCCGGGCTGGTGGCTCACACCTGTAATCCCAGCACTTTGGGAGGCTGAGGTGGGCAGATCACCTGAGGTCAGGAGTTCAAAACCAGCCTGGCCAATGTGGTAAAACCCTGTCTCTACTAAAAATACAAAAATTGGCCAGGTGTGGTGGTGCATGCTTGTAATCCCAGCCACTTGGGAGGCTGAGGCAGGAGAATCACTTGAACTCAGGAGGCGGAGGTTGCAGTGAGCAGAGATTGCATCACTGCACTCCAGCCTAGGTGACAGAGTGAGAATCTGTCTCAAAAAATAAATAAATAGAACAGAATGAAAATTGAAACACAGTATATCAAAATTTGTGGAATGCAGCTAAAACAATGCATAGAGGGAAATTTATAGCATTAAATGCTTATATTAGAAAAGAAAGAAATGTCTCAAATCAATGATCTAAGCTTATGCTTTGTTAAACAAGAAAAAGAAGACTACAGTAAACAAAGCAAGCAGAAGGATAAAATAATAAAGGCTAGAAATTAATTAAATAATAAAATAAATGTCAGAAATTAATGAAATTTAACACAGAAAAATAATAGAGAAAAAAATGAATCCAAGAAGGTGATTCTTTGAAAGATCAATTTTATTGATAAATCTCTAGTTAAACTGACCAAGAAAAAAGGAAGACAACTTACAAACATCAGTAATAAAAGAGGGAACATTACCACAGACCCCACATACATTATGAATATAAATGTGACAACTAGGATAAAAAATTCCTTGAAACAAATTACAAAAGCTCACTAAAGAAGAAATAGTTATATTTAAGTCCTGTATCTGTTAGTGACATTAAATTCATGGTTTAAAAGCCTCACACAAAGAAAACTCCAGCCCTAGATGCTTTCACTGGCAAATTTTATCAAACATTTAAGGAAGATATAATGTGGGCTGGGTGCGGTGGTTCACGCCTATAATCCCAGCACTTTGGGAGGCCGAGGTGGGCAGATCACCTGAGGTCGGGAGTTCCGAGACCAGCCTGGTCAACATGGTGAAACCCTGTCTCTACTAAAAATACAAAAATTAGCCGGGTGTGGTGGCACATGCCTATAATCAAAGCTACTCAAGAGACTGTGGCAGGAGAATCGCTTAAACCTGGGAGGTGGAGGTTGCAGTGAGCCAAGACCGCACCATTGCACTCCAGCCTGGGCGACAGAGCAAAACTCCGTCTCAAAAAAAAAAAAGAAAGATATAATGCTAGTTCTACACAATCTCTTCCATGATATAGAATGTCATAGAAACTTTCCACCTCATTTTATGAGGCTAACTGTATTCTGATATTAAAACCTGACATGGACATTACAATAAAAGAATACTACAGAACAAGATAACTCATGAAAACACGTGCAAAATTCCTCAACAAAATAGTAGCAAATTGAATTCAGCAATATAAAAAAATCATAACAAGTGGGGTTTATCCTGGGAGTACAAATCTATTTCAACTTTTGAAAAATCAATTTAATTCAGCTTATCAACAGCCTAAAGAAAAAAAAAGACATTTGATCATCTTAATAGATGCAGAACAAACATTTGACAAAATTTAACATCCAGTTTTGATAAAATCTCTCTGCAATCTAGGAAAAAACAAAAGGAACTTTCTCTGCCTGACAAAGGGCATCTATAAAAACAAAACAGAAAAACTCAATGAAAATCATTCTTAATGGTGAACAACTGAATGCCTTCCCCCTAAGATTAGAAACAAAGCAAGGATGTCTGTTTTCACCACTTCTAGTCAACATTGTACAGGAGGTCCTGGCCAGTGCAATAGGCAAGGAAAAAAATTAATGTCATACAAATTGTGAAGGAAGAAATAAAACCGTCTCCATTCCCAGATAACAAATTGCTTTAAAAATTCCAAAGAATAACCAAGAAAAAAGCTACTAGAACTAATAAGTGAGTTTAGCAAGGTTGCAGGATACAAAATCAGTATACAAAACTCAATCGTATTTCTTCATCCTAGATTTTTTCTTTGCAGGACAGTTCTCCAGGTAGCCTTAGACCAACCCAGTTCTTTCCCTTTGTTGTTTGTAGTTATCAAGAATGACTGTAAAATTTGCTGGGAATACAACATCCTGAGATAGGGACGAACTGACCAGAACAGCCTGGGCTCTCTTCCAGTCCCCCAACAGAAGACAGATGTCCTTCAAGGCTTTATCCCAGAGAGTCCTGATGCTCCTGAGGTATAAAACTCAGAGTAGGCTGTCTTCCAGGGTCCCACAGCTGCAGTGCAAATGGGGTACATGCAGATAAGATTCCACCCAATTTCCTTATTTTTCTTATATGCTATATATTTAGAAACTATGAAGGGATGCTTTCACTTATCAAATGATTTTTCAACATCTTGAAGTGAGCATGTGATTTTTCTCCTTTGATCTGTTAAAGTAGTGAATTCTATTAACATAGAATAATAGAATTAATCAATTTAATAATAAAATGGTGAAACACTTTTGCCTTATTAAGATAAATGCTACAGGCCAGGTACAGTGGCTCATGTCTGTAATCCCAACAGTTTAGAAGGCCAAGGCAAGAGAATCACTTGAGGCCAGGAGTTCAAGACCAGCCTGGGTAACATAGCAAGACTCCATCTCTTAAAAATTGTTTTTAAATTAGTTGTGCATGGTGGCATGTGCCTATACTCCCAGCTACTCAGGAGGCTGAGGTGAGAAGATCATTTGTGCCCAGGAAGTCAAGGCTGCAGTGAGCTGTGATCATGCCACTGTACTCCAGCCTAGGTGACAGAGCAAGACCCTGTCTCAAAAAAAAAAAAAAAAAAAAATTTAAAAATGCTACAGCCATGATGTATATTTAATTTCCTAAAGCTATATTTAGGATATTCTGTGTTCATAAACCAAATAGATCTGTCATAATGTTTTCTTGTCCTGTTCTAGTTTGGGTGACAAGATTATTCAAGTCTCAAACATTGAATTGGATTGCTTCTTTTTTTTTCTGTACTTGTAATTTATTTATCAGCTTCACATGCAGTAAGTCCTTTGAATCTAAGTATCTGTGTCTTTCTTCAGTCCTAGAAAATTTATAGCCATTATTTGTTCTATTACTCATGGTCTCTATTTCTCCCCACATCTTCCCAACCCCAGGGTATTCTTATGAATAGATATTGAAACATTTGACCCCATCCTCCATGTATAACTTTTCTTTCATTTTGCTCATCTCTTTTATCCCTTTGTACAGCACTCTGAGGGAATTACTTACCTCAAAATTCAAGCTTACTAATTGTATCCAACTATGAATTATATGCTCTTCACCCATATATTGAGTCCTTTTTTAACAAGAATATATGTATTTTTTGCAAGATCTCTATTAGGATCTTTTTCATAACTACTTGATCTTGTTTCCCATATGTAATTCCTTCCTTTATTTCTCCAACAATAACTGTAGACTTTTTAAAGTTTTCTCCTAATGCTTTATTGACTTGTGTATATTTTTCCATTTCCATTTGTTCTCTCTCTTAGTGAAGTTGGCTTTCCTCAAATATTTTTTGAGTCTTTACTCTGTTCTTGCCATTGTGGTTGGGAGTCTTTGCTTGACAGCTGGGTGGGAACTGCTGCCATGATTCTGAGGGTTTTGGTTGAGAGGGAAGGGTCACAGTATGCTGCGGTTTGGTGGCTTCTCACCTGGGCGGTGATACATCTTGTTTCTGCCAGGTGCGGCCAGCCACCTAAAGTACCACCTGGTCTCTGATCCAAGCTGCAACCCCTACTGTTCTCTAAGTCTGTCATCTAAAGGCAGACGTCTTCACCTTTGCCCTTGGCCCATGGCAGAAGGAGAATGTGCAACAATCATTCAAAGAAAAACCCCAACTAACCACACCATCGGTAGCCCCTAGGGTCTCTTCTGCCCTGTTTGCACTGCCTCTAGTCCAGAGGCAACGTGCAGAGCTCTCCCACATATACCCTACTCTCAAGTTTCTCAGTATGATCTGCCATCTGTTCTTGTCTTTTCCAGAATCCTGTTGTTTTTAGTCTGCTGATAGTCCCCTTTCTTGCTTTCAAATGGAACTGTGTATAGTGTTTATTTGTTCTATTTCTCTCATGTCTATTATTTCTGTGCATTTGGTATAGAGGAGAAAGACTGCAGTGTGTGTTCAGTCCACCATCTTGAAACTGGTGCTTTCCCTCTGTGTGTTTCCCGTCTGTCCCATCTTCCTCCACAACCCCAGCCCCAGTAGCAAATATCTGGCCCTGTGACCACAGGCTCAGGAAGCTACCAAACCTTCTTCTTAGGAAAAGGATTCAAAAGCTCGTGGTGTTGATTGGTTTTTGCCCCTGTTAGCCCTAGGATGTAACTTCTGGGGTCTGAAGTCCAGAGTCCAAAGCCCAGCTGCCCCACCCCTCCAAGGAGTCCTTTGCCCATGGAGAGTCCAGCATAGATTTTGTGAAAATAGACTTTATTATAATAAAATGTCTTTTTAAACAAATTCCCCCACCATTCCACACCCCTGGAGACCAAGGTCGAGGTGGGGGTTCAGTCAAACTATCTCCCACCACAGCAAAGGAAACATGCAAAGACACACTCACCCCTCAGAGGGTGGGGGATGGAGTGGATCGGGTAACAGTGGAGAACCCCTACCCCACTCTGAACAGGGAATGTATGAAAATAGCTGCATAAATCTGTCCTTTTCTCCAGCCCCTGGACTCCAACAGGGGTTAGAAGAAAACTATGCAAAAGAACTTGAATCCAATGAGCAAAATAAGGCAAACCCAACTCCGCTTTCGGCCCCGCTGGCCCCAGGGTCTTTGGGGGCGGGACCTTACAGGGGCCAGCAGGCCCCGGCAGGGAAGGATGGAGCACGACGGGGGCAGGGTGGGGCCCACTTTGGCTTGGCCTTTCTCCTTCCTGGGCCTGTGCAGTGGAAGCGAGGTGGAGGAAGCTGAACTGAGGCACTGAGTATGTACATATATACAGGCTCCGCCCGCCTGCCCGCTGGGGAGATGGGGCTCCAAGAAAATCCAGTGCAAACTTTCCTTCAGGGGAGGGAAGACAGGATCAAGACAGCCAGAGCCATCAGGGGGCACAGGCTCCTTTCTCCCTCCAGGGCCTGTCCTGGGACTGGGAAGGGTGGCAGAAGGGACTAGCGCAGCACTGTGGGACACTAGTAGACGAGGTGGGTGGACCAGGACGCGAGGGTCCTGGGTCCAGTCCTGGCTCAGTGACCTTGGTCAAGTTACATACTCACTGTGGGCTCAGTTTCCCCTCCTGTATGAGGAAGGTGCTTCTCTAGAGAGTTCATCCTTAAGGAGCCATTTAGCTCTGACCTTCACCAAGGCTCTTTGATTCCCTCTGAATGCCACAGTGTTAACGCAGAAGAACGGGGGCTCTGGGCCCAGTCTGAGCCTTCCCTGCTCAGCAGAGACAGTGATCTGGGGGCCTCTCAGGGCCTCTTCTGCCTGCAGGATGGGCCACAGCTTCACTCCTTCTTCCCAGAGCCCAGCCTCCTGAGGAGCTGCTTCCCCTTGGAGAAGAAACCCCACAACTTCTTGCTTCTGCCCTGGGGCTCCCCACGTTCAATCCTGGGGGCGCTGCCAGGGCTGGGGGTACGAGGCCCACCTGGGGGCCCTGGGGACCCTTGTGTGGTGCAGCCCCAGTCCTGAAATGTGAGACAGAAGGAGCAAGGTCAGGGCCTGATTCCCTCCTGACCCCCTGACCCATTTTTTCCACAGCCTAAGGGGCCTGCAGCCTCCCATGTCACAGAACCATGGCTGACGCTGAGAACCAGGGCCTCACCTCCCACCACTGTCAGAAACACACAGCACAGGTGGTGAATGGGGAGGGTGATGCCGAGGGAGCACTAAGCTGGGAGTCCCAGGGGATGCAGTCTCGGTTCTGGATCGCTCACCTGTGACCCTGGGCAGGCCCCTTCCCTTCTCCCTCCAGGTTGCAGGGCTGACAGGGCCCAAGAGTTCTTGGAACCTGCCCCTCTGGATGGGTGCCCCCAACTTCTCACATGTCACCTCCCTCCAAAAACATGGAGCGCAAGGACAAGGACTGCTTAGAAGCAGCTGTCACTGCCAAGGAAGGTAGCTTCTACAGCCCCTCATAGACAGAAAGAGCGTCTCCCCAAACCCAGCAGATGTGGTCCCCCCAGGCCTTCAGGGTGTGGAGCCAGTACCCACTCCATGGGGAGGAAGATTGGGACTCTCCCTTAAGGGCCTCTAAGAGGATGCGGGGAGGCCAAGGACCCAGAGGGACTCACAGCTGGGGGCATCACTCAGCCCCCACCACAGGCTCTGGAGGCTCTAGCATCTTTTCCCTTACTGAATCTCCTGACTCCACTCCCTTTGCCTCAAGCCCACCCAGACGGCGCTCCTTAGGGATCTAAGGCCAGGGAGCTGGGAGAACAGAGAAGCCACCAGAAAGCCCCCTACACCTATGTTCCCACCTTCACCTCTGGTACCTGGCACAGCTCTGTCAGCTCTTGCCAGCCTGCATGTCTTCCCTTCCTCAAACTCCCACTTGCTGCCCAGAGCCTGGCAGGCTCCCAGCCAGAACCAACTATAGAGCCCAGGCCAGAGGCAAGGAAAGTGGGTGCACAACCGAGGCCCCACCCCCGCCCCAGACCTGCAGTGATGTGGCAGGGCTGCCCACAGAGGCCAAAGCATCTACCCCCAACCAGCCAGAGCCAATAGCCGGCTGGCGAGCCCCAGGCCCTTCCCACTCCCTCTTAGGGCTCCTTCCACAACATCTAGGAGGGAGAGGTTGTTAGGGAAACAAAAGGAGGGTGTTTCTGAGCCCCAGAGAATAATGGTTTGGGGTTATTTATGGATTTGAACTACTCAAACTTCCCTTTTATTTTTTTATTTTTGAGACAGAGTCTTGCTCTGTCACCCAGGCTGGAGTGCAGTGGCGTGATCACCGCTCACTGCAGCCTCGACCTCCTGGGCTCAAGTGACTCCCACCTCAGCCTCCCAAGTAGCTGGTATTAAAGGCATGAGCCACCACACCTGGCCAAACCTCCCCTTTTATCCCCCAAGTAGAGAAAACTGAGAGTTGGAGATAAATCATGCATCTGATCACCCTAACAGGTCACAATGCAGAGGACAAGGGTGGGAAGCCTATTATTACTGGTGGCATTACAGTGTCACCCTGGCATCAGTAATAATTATGATATTATAATACCATAGCCACACAGTATCATAATACCACTGATGAGTCCTAATATGGATGCCACGTCATGTTCTATAAACCACATGTGTTATAGAATAGGAAGCATCAGCTAATATGGGACATCACACACTAAGATGACATGTAATCCTATGACAGCTGGCACTGCCCTGGGTAAAGGCAAGGCAAGGGGAGCAGGGAGGGGGAGGGACGACTCTTCATGCAAATCTGGCTCATGGCAAGCTCTCCTTCGCCATTCCCTGGACTACAGTGGGAAAGCTGGGTCAGCTCCAGCATTTGAGACAAAGGAGCACTGTCTGATTATGGTCAAGTGGGGGTGGACGGTCACACAGGGGGGCAGTCCCCCACTTACATGTTGCTCTCTCTACATATATCTATCTCCATCTAGCACTGGACTCTTCTCCTCCTCGTTCTCTGAGGACAGGGAACAAAGAGAGGAGATGGGTTACCGACAGACCCGCACCTTCTCCGCCTGGCCGCCAGGTGGCCCTGCACAGGGGTGGGCCCTACTCACCAAGGCCTTTGCGTTCACACATGGAAGCCCTGAGTTTTCTGGCTGGGGCTTGGCCTCTTCACCCTCTCTCCCTGCCCTCTGAGGGTGGAGGCTTAGTTGTATTCCACTCACCCCAAGGAGAGGCAAGCTCTAGGAACGAGAACCCAGGAAGCTGGGCCTGGCTGGGCAACTGGCTTCCAAAGGCACCTGGGAGGTATGGAGACCCCCCCCAGGGTGGGAGTGTCCTGAAACAGGGACTTTGATTGGCCACAGGTGTGAGGCAGAGGGGTCCTTTTCCACAGGGCCCCCTCACCTGCGTCAGCCACCAGGTGTTGGCAGCTGGCGAGATGGCCTGAGGGTCAGGGTCACAGCTATCATCCCTCTGCAGAGAGGGGCACATACTGGGGGGCAGCTGCCTGGTGGGGCTCCCCTCTGGTGGTCACTTAGCGGCTGCACGCTGGACACAGTGCTTACCTGCATGACCACCCCAGCTGCACCCCTGCCGCAACACTGCCCTGGCCCTACCACCCCACCAGTAGGGTAGACTGCCCTGCCAAGCTGGGAGCCCAGCTCCTCACTGACCTGACTCTCAGCCTGGGGTGTCCTGGGTTCCCTGTCCAGGCCGCCTGCCTCAGGCCCAGGGCCCTCCAGGAAGTTGGATGGAACAAGGCCCCTTTGTCCATTTAATTCCCCCTGGAGAGAAGAGGCCGGTGAGACTGAGATCAGGAAAGAGGCTCTGGCCCTGCCCCTTGACTCTGATGCCCCTGGGGAACAGCTAGGGCCAAAACCACTGTCCAGGGAGGTGACCCATTCCATTCCTCCGGACTTCCTGAGGGTTCCTTGCCTATCCCCCTGTCCGAAGTCTGGGGGGCTGGGATATGGTACACCCTCCCCAACAATGTTCTCACATAGTAGAAACCGTCATCGTCCATGCCCCCAAACACAGTAATGACATCCCCTGCCCGGAAGGGCAGCTCTGCCTGTGGAAAACAAGAGGAGGGCATCAGGCCCAGGAAGGCTCTGCCACCGCCCCCTTTGCTGGGCTCTATCTGAGGGTCCTCACCTCCACATCCATATTGGGGGAACTCTCCTGGGGGTTGTAGTCAAATGCAGCCACCATGGAGTGGGGAGCTTTCAGGTCAGCAGAGGGGGCCAGCTTAGGGGGGCCTGCAGGGGGAGTAGGAGAAGACTCTGGACTCTCTGGAGAGCCCTACACCCCATCCTGTCTTCTGCCCCGGACCCCTGCTGACCCCCTGTCACCACCTCTCCACTAGCTGTAGCCAATGGGGCGAGGCCAGAGGGGCCACCCACCCTATCTCCTTCCCCAGCCTCCCGGGCCCAGGGATATTCCTTCACCTGGACAGGGCTGGGCAGGGCCTTCCGACTCAGCTGTGGAAAGAATGTGCCTGTGAGCCCCCTCCCACCCTGCCCACCCAGGCTGCAGGTGCTGCAGCGCAGGCCAGACACTCGCCCACACACAACGAGGCAGGCAAGGAAGGCTGCCGAGGGCGCATCTCCCCAACCCTTTTGTGTGGCAGTGAACTAACACCCAGAAAAGGTAAATGGCACGCTCTGGGATTCACGGATTTTATAGTCAGGTGCCTGTGGGAACAGAGAGCTCCACAAACCATCCCTCATCCCCACCGGAACAAAGCCCCCCATGGGGGGAGGCAGGGGA
The DNA here is from genome assembly GCF_029281585.2 of Gorilla gorilla gorilla. Classification (NCBI taxonomy): domain Eukaryota; kingdom Metazoa; phylum Chordata; class Mammalia; order Primates; family Hominidae; genus Gorilla; species Gorilla gorilla. The sequence goes on along the minus strand of NC_073228.2, from coordinate 33,744,059 downwards.
TGTGGGTGGTCTGCCGATTCCCTTTACCTGCTCAAAAACCCAGAGGTGCCTCCCCAGACAGCCAAGCAGCGCCACCCACCAGCACACACATCCTCCCAGCACCTGAGAGAAAACAGACAGCCAAGCAGCGCCACCCCACCGCACACACACCCTCCCAGCACCTGAGAGAGAATGGGGTCTTACCCACCTTTCTTGGAGCGGCGGGGCTTGGGAGGAGGCCCAGTTGTGCGGGATGTGGAGTACACAAAGGGACCATTCCCTGATCCAGAAAAGCAGAGAGAAAGCGAGGCAGGGGAGGTGGGAGAGACAGGACTGGGACTCTGGAGTTTCCTCTCAGGGCCGTGCTGGGTTACTGAGCTTGTTTCGTAAGGGCATTCATCTCCCATCCCTGACAAGAGCCCCACCCAACCTCCAGGACCCAAAATTCCTGGCTGCATGGCTGTATTCCCCTCTGCAACAGACGCCCACTCCACGCGGCCAGCCCACGTACAGTCTGACCACTACGCCGCAGGGTTCAAGGCAGGCTCCAAGGCTCTGCTAGAGTCTGGGTAAGTGGGAGCACCCCAGACCTAACAGTTGCTCAGGGTCAGGTGGAGTTGGAAGGGGGCTGGTGGGAGGTGGGTGCGGGACAGCAGCAGGTCATACCTGAGCCCTCAAGGAGAATATCTGGGGACAAATAACCCCGCTGGAGCAGTTGCTGTCTCCCAGCAGGGCTGTCCACAGCCACCTCAGCCACCATGTTGCAGGGAATGTAGCCTGTCCGGCCCCCACCTTCGCCCTGGTAGAAGCCGTCGGCATCCTTGTCCCCAAACACCTGGAGGCAAAACCAGTGGTCTCAGCCAGTTCTGCTCACTCCCTGTGCCCCTAGGCCCCGAACCCCAGCAACACCCCACTTGGAAATGCAGAAGAATGTTCTCCCTTTTGTATGCCATGAAATGGGAAAAGGGGGAAAACAGCAAAGAACAAGATCAGAGGGATAAGAGAAGACAGCCCTTTCTGTATTATCCCCATTCACTGTCTACATGGCCATGCCCTTTGCCCACCCCAGACTGGATCTCCTTAGTCTCAGAGCAATAGCAAAATGCCTTTAATCAATACTTGGAGGAGTAATAAAAATAGTAACGTCAGCAGCAGATAGTTAGATCGTGCTGCCCATGTCTCAGGCAGTTTAAGCACTTTATGTACATTGGATCATTTAATCCACAAACCACCCTGTGAGGTAGACACTAATATTATCCCCATTTTACCAATAAGAAAACTGAGGCCCAGGGGGCCTAGGTAATCTACTCAAGGTTACACAGCTAGAAGCAGCAGAGTCAGGTCCAAACCCATGTCATCTGCTCTAGAAGCCATGTTCTCCACCATGATTCTGTGCTACCTCCAGTGGAGGAAAGAAGGGAGGAGGGAAGACCTAGCTGGTGTTTGGAGTTCTGAGCCCTGATGGCGAATCAGTCACCTTCAGGATCTGACCCTCTCGGAAGGGAAGCTCTTCTTCTCCAGCATCAGGATTGGGCGACATTGACACGGGGTCATAGTCAAACAGAGCCACAAAGATCCTGACGGGTAGGTGCTGGTAAGCCAGTGTTTCTGAGGGGCTCCTCGCAGGGACTGTGGAGACAGTGGAGAGGGCGGTGACGCACCGAGCTCTGGCCAAGCAGCTCTAGCTCCAGCCCCATCAGGTGCTCACCTAGCTCTGCAGTGCTTGGTCTGAGGACTCGGACACCTCTCTTCTGGGGGCCCCTCCGCCCAGAGCTGTCCTGCCCTCTGGCCTCTCCGGTCTCTGTTGCCTGCAAAAAGAGGGCAACAGATGGCAAAAGTAACACACCATCCCTCTGGTGGGCTTGTGCTCCCCCAGCTCTGCCCCATCAGCGTAAGCAGCACAGCAGCACAGGAGCACAGCATTCCTCTCCTGGAGCCTCGGCCCAGCCTGCTGGAGACCTCAGACACCCCCACAGTGAGAGGGAGGGCAGGAGGGGAGGCCCCAGCCCCAGCCCGCGAGTAGATGAGTGGAGTAGAGGGGACTGGAGTTGGCTGAGGAGCCCGCGAGAGGAGGGCCTCCCGTCAGCATCAGGGCAGGTAACCCTGGACATGGCATCACAGTCAGCGTCCTGAAGCCATTACTAGCTATGCAGAGGAAAGGGCGACCCTGCCCACAGGCCGCAACAGGTGACTAGTGATAGAATATTGTGCATCCCAGTTCTGATCAGCAGAAGCAGCAAAGCAGTGGAATGTGGGTGGGAGGAGGCAGGTGAGGGAGCCCGGAGGCCCGGCCCCACCTCTGCTGATGGAGGCAGGCAGCGTGGAATGGGAGCTGCTGGTGCGCAGCAAGCAGGGCCACCAGGTGGCAGCAGGCAGGGGCTGCCCAGGGCGGGGAGTGAGCACGGACCCGGGAGAGTGGCTCCTTGGCTCTGCCTGTTGCGCTGCGGCCTCTCCGCTCTGGATCCCCTTTCTCCCAGGCTGGGAGGCGTGGGTAGGGCTTGGGGCCTGAATTGGCCTTTGGAGGCCCCCTGGGCCTTCCTACAGTTGCTGTGCCCCAGGCCTCCCCATCTCCAGGGTAGCAGGAGCTGGTGATGCTGATGCCCCCGCTGCCCGCCTCCTGCTCGTCCTCCGAATCATATTCAACGCTGATTTCCAAGCACTTGGGGGAAAGGCAGCTGGCCAGGCCAGGCTCCAGCGCCCGGCCACGGGAGCACCTCCGGGAAGGGCCCAGCCGGCCTCTCCCGCTAGCCTCTAGTCCAGTCCTGGGGCCCTCAATTACGGGGAGGCCACCCCTCTCCCGCGTGGGGCCCAGTCGTCCAGAGGCCTGGGGCCCATTGTTGCTGAGAAGTCGGCTGCAGTGTTCACGGGGATCTGGAGGCCGCCTGCGGCTTGGGGGCTTCTCAGGGGAACCCCCTCCTCTCCTCCGGCTGCTTCCACCAACTAATCCAGGCATGTCTTCCAGGCAGTCTCCAGCCCTGGAGGACTCAGGAGACAAGGGACACTGGCCAGGTCTTCGGGGCTGACCACTGTCACAGCCCAGCCCCAGCAATGCAGGTTCAGGCGGGCCAGGGTCTTGGGAAGAACAGCCTGCCCCTGACTTCTCCTCCTCCTCGTCCTCCTCTTCCTCCTCCTCCTCCTCCGGGATGCTAAAGAGCTTCTTACTGCAGAACTGCTGGAGGGGCAGCTCCAGGATCTGCTCCAAGATCTCCTCATCGCTGTCAGTCTCACAAAAGGGGTCGGGCTGGGACTGGTGGAGGTGGGGAGGTGGGAGTAGAACACAGCAGGGAAGAGAGATGCGCGGGGAAGAGGAGAGAGAGCTGCGATCTTTGCCCTCAAACGAAGGCAGGGGTTACGGACAACCCCACAGCCCTCCCACGGCTTCCTCCGAGAGGAGAGAACCAGAGGGACGGTGGCTGGCCCAAATTCGCACACATATCCAGTGAGAGCCAAAGGAAGAATTAGGGAACACACTCTAGGAACCGTCACCAGCCCCTGTGGGACAGGAGCATTGAGGAGCAGGCCTCCCCATCCCCTCCCCAGAAGCTACCAGCACAAGGATCTTAGGTGGCACCGGCCTCCCCTGGCCAGGGCGCTGTATCTGGTGGGCTGGAGGGAGAGAAGGTACAGAAATGAACTCCTCCCCTTCCCCTTTCTTTCCAGGAGGGCAGGGGCCTATCCTGGGGCACTTCCTATCTTCTGCTTAGGACAGGGCCCAGGCCACAGACCTAGAATGTTTCTGGCACTCAGTGGTGGTCAGAGCAGCTGCTGACACGCAGTGGGGAGGCCCGGGAGTTTGAGGCCTGGGGCCCAACAGCCCATCCCTACCCCGTTACCTTGGCCCCATTCTCCCTGATGCTGTTGCCAGCAATCTGCTTCTGGAAGGAGCAAGTCCTGGAACCCAGCTCCTCTTCCTCCTCCTCCTCCTCCTCTTCCTCTTCCTCCTGGATGTCTGACAGGTCTGAGTTGCGGCCGTGGTCCACGAGGGAGTTCACCAGATGAACCCCGAGCTCTGCTGTGTCCTCCTTCTGCAAGAAGTGAGGCAAGGCAGGAGAGATAAGGACAGTGAGGGGGCACAGGGGGTTCCAGGCAGGGTCAGCCCCAGCCACAGTAACAAGGGTCCTTTGGCAGAGGGAGAAAGAGCCATGTCCTAAATGGGGGAGGTACACCATGGGTCAGGGGCAGGGTGGGAGAAGGGAGATGGGAGCCACATGGGACAGAGAAATCCTAGAAGAAAAACAGACACATAGCACAGCCAAAAGTGTGAGAGCAGGACCAGAGCAGAGGACAGGCAGAGAGGGCAACTGGATTTGGGCTGGCAAAAGGTAGGGAGACAGGCCTCAATTCTCTGAAGTAACACAGTGTGTCCCCAAACCCCTACCTCAGCCCTGGGCCTCAGCCCAGACCCTGGGTCACCTCCTTGGCACATCTCGGTATTCGGCGCCTGCTGGGCCAGTGCTCCCTGGGTGGAGCTGGAGGCCGGACAGCCCTCTCCTGCAGTCCACTCGGCCTCCTGCTTGGCCAGTGAGGGAGCTGCGTGGCCAGGGTCCTTCTCACCCAGGGTGGATGTGCTGGCTGTCCTCTCCTCTGAGGTGCCCAGCACTGCTGCCCCAGCCTCCTCCTGGAACAGAGAGCACTGAGGAAGGACCCAAGCCCAGGTCCCTCTGCCAGCCTGCACCTGCTCCCCTCTCCCCGGACAGGGTACCTGGGAGCAAGGTGCTGGAGGGTCCTCGTGGGACCCTTTTGGCATCTCTCTGGAAGGGCTTGCAGGGGGTGCTCCTGGAGGCTCTTGAGTTCCAAGGGGAGCAGGGTGCTGGAGAGGAGAGCTGGGGTCTCCAGGCCCTGGGGAGGCTGAAGCAAGGGGCGCTCTGGCCTCTGGGCTTGGGTGTGGTGAGGGGCAGGAGACTCGGGCTGGCAGGCTGGCTGGAGCCAGGGCGGGAGTGATAGGAGCCGGGATGGAGTCCGCCGACTCCCCGTGGGGCGACATGGTGCGCACGACCACCTCACGACACACCTGCAGCAGCTGCAGCTGGGACAACTCCACGAGTACACTGCCTGCCGTGGGCGAGGCCACCTCCATGATCTGCAGGGTGGAGGGGGCACAGGATGGGAAGCAGAGGCTGAGACAGCCAAGCGTGAGGATGCACTGACAGCAGTGGCAGCTAACTGACAGCAGTGGCAGCTAGCATTATGCCAGGTACTGTGCTAAGCCCTCTGCATGGCCTATCTCATTTCATCCTCCTGGCCATATGGCTTCAGTGATGGAACAGTTCTAAAATCTGTCATGTGCTGCCAAAGCCCATGCTCTTAACCCATCTGCCTCATGGTACCCAAATGCCAGGGGCTGGGCATCTCTGTGCCAAGCCAGAGAGCCTAGGCCTCTGAGCACAGCAAGAAGGGACCCACCCCCACTCCCAGGGTACAGTGGGCAGGGCCATACCTTCTGCCCATCAGCGTAGATGGCATAGCCTGTGACCCGGACACCGTTGGATGTGCCAGCAGCATCGATGGTGACTGGGAGCCAACTGATGATCAAGATCCCAGGGGAGGGCCCAGGCTCGATCTGCACATCCAGAGGGGCATCAGGCGGGCCTGGGGGCAGGGGGGCACAAGACCCAGTGATGCAGGATGCTCCCCATCAGAGATACCTGCCCAATTTGCTATTTCCCTGATAACGCAAATAAGATCAGGGTCCCCTTCTTCCGTCACCCATGGCCTGGCCTCCTGGGTGTTCTGGACAACAGGGCCCAAGCCCACATACCTGCTGGGAGTGTGGTGAACTGCAGGGTGGCAGCCCGCTGCTCCAGCCTCTCCCAGCCTGGTTCCCAGGGCCCTTGGGGTGGGAGCTGAGCCTCCACTTGGGCCTGATAGGGTGTGCCAGGCCGTAAGTGGCAGAAGGTGGCCCAGTAGGTACTGGGGCTGGCAGGTGGGCACTCTTCCCCATTGAGGTAGATGGCATGGGCCAAGTTGCTATTGCCGGGCACCCAGGTGATCTCAGCAGATGTGGCTGTCAACCGATGGACCCGCAGCTGGCTGGGCACCACTCCGGCCCGGGCACCCACCGCCAAGCAACAGCGCAGTGGGTCAGAGCTGCCCCGGCTAGTCAGGGCCTGGACAGAAATGTGAAGGGGCCCGGCCCGCAGGTCCAGGTTCTCCAGCACAGCCTTGGGTTGCGCCCCAGGCCCCAGGGCCTGTCGCAGCTCCCCATTCACACAGATATGGAAGCCGTGTAGCTCCACTCGCTCAGGAGGCGGCTCCCAGGCCAGCACCACGCTGTGGGCCAGCTGCTTGAGGACCACCAGACGGCGGGGGTAAGGCACGGCAGGAGGCTCGCCCAGGCCCTCCGGTGATGGGCTCAGACTGAGCTCGTCCCCTGCATCCTCCTCCTCAGGTCTGGGCTGGCTCCTTCCCCCACTGCTTTGGCCCCCGCTACTGCTGCCACCCCCTCCTACACTCAGGAAACTGAGTTCAGGGCCTGAGCTGTGGGACAAATCGGCCAGCTCTGGAGGGAGGGAGGTCAGGAGGTCATCATCCGACACACGCTCTACAAAATTGGAAGGGACCAGGCCCCTTCGGCCATCCATGAGCTCTCCTGGCAGGAGGAGGACAGGAAAGGGCAGGGCAGGGGAAGACAGAGAGGAGATAAAGAAAAAACGGTATAATAAATGCATTTTAGCAACTGCTAGTGGGTGATCTTCAGCATTTGATTCAAATCAACATATAACTGTCAATTCTTTTAAAAGCCAAGCAGTAAAGATCTGGATTAGAGATAGGTCTGATAATAGTATTTTGGTTCTATAGGACAGTGCTTCTTCAATTTTAAACTGCATATGAATCACCTAGAGATTTGTTAAAATGCAGATTCTAACTCGGTTGGGTCTGGATGGGGCTGAGATTCTGTGATTCTAATAAGCCACCAGGTGACACTCGGGCTGCGAGGATGGAGGAGAATATCATGTCCTAAGTAAGCATGTTGAGTATTTCAAGGTAAAATATAATGCTTTTAAAATCATGTTTAACCTACATATAAAGCAAATATGCCAAAGTTTTAACAATTGTTGAATCTAGGTGCTGGGTATATAAATATTCAAATATATTCTGTACATTTGAAAACTTTTGTGTTAAAAATTGCAATAATAATTTCATAATTTCATATTAAAGTTTTAAAAAGTAAGCAGGTCAGGATGAGAAAACTGGCCAGGCATGGTGGCTTATGCCTGTAATCCCAGCACTTCAGGACGATGAGGCAGGCAGATCGCTTGGGCCCAGGAGTTTGTGACCAATCAGGGCAACATGGCAAAACCCAATCTCTACAAAAAATGCACAAATTAGCTGGGAGTGGTGGCACGCCTGCAGTTGCAGCTACTCAGGAGCCTGAGGTGGAAGGATTGCTTGAGCCCGGGAGGCATAAGCTAGAAGTCGTAATCGCGCCACTGCACTCCAGCCTGGGCGACAGAGCAAGATGCTGTATCAAAAAAAAAAAAAAAATTCTGCTGGTTGGGTTTTACCTGGGCCTGAGGAATAGGGGCCAGGGTGCCCCTCAACTTCTCTTTGTGAACAGCAGACATCCACAGAGGGAGAGAGAGACAACCAACTCAGCAGGGTAAAGGAGGAATCTTTAGAGACAAATGAAGTAAGTGCTAGTGAAATAGTCACTTGTAAGTTCTAGAAGGATCAGGAGCCCCAGCAGGCCTGTGTCTAGCAGCATGACTGACAGTAGTCAATCCAGGCAACCACCAATGGTTATGTTTTGTTACCTGCATCAGTTCTCCTGAAGACTTGACAAGAGAGTATTTTAAAACATTTGCTGTTGTTGTTTGATTGAGGGATGTCAAGGAAGCTGGGCACCCAGCATGTAATGTCATGGTCAATTTAAAGAAGAAAAAAAGTTCTCAGGAAACAGACAGCTGGTAGCTGGTGTGCTTTATTGAGAGGAAGGGGGAGCACGAGCCAGGGCTTAGGGGAGAGGGATGAGTGTAGGCAGGTCTGAGCTGCAGGGGGGCCTGGAGTTTCCCCCAACAGTCATCTGTGCCCCTCACCTCCACCCTCTCTCTCTCTGCCTATGCTAGGAAAAAAAAAAGTAAGGAACTTGAAGAAACAAGAGGGACTGTCAATAAATTCACTGATATAATAAGCACTGTAGAGGGTTGAATGGTGGCCGCCCAAAAACATGTCCACGTTCTAATCCCCGGAACTTGTGAACATGACCTTATTTGGAAAAAGCGTCTTTGCAGATGTAATTAAGTTAAGGATCTTGAGATGAGATCATCCTAGATTATCTGGGTGGGTCCTAAATCTAATGACAAGCGTTTTTATAAGAGACATGCAGAGGAGAAACACTAAGAGGAGGAGGCGATGGTGACCACAGATAGAGATTGGAGTGAGGTGGCCATAAGCCAACGAACAACTGGAGCCACCGTAAGCTGAAAGAGACAAGGAACGGAACCTCCCCTAGAGCCCCCAAGGGGATGCAGTTCTGCCAATACCTTGATTTCAGACTTCTGGCCTCCAGAAGAGGCCAGTGAGAGGATAAACGTCTATTGTTTCAAGCCACTCTATGGTAATTGCTCCTGCAGCCCTAGGAAACGATCATAAGCACCAGCACTGTGGAGTGGGAGACAAAGGCAGGAGTCTTCACACTAAGAGGATCTCCAGCCTGCAGGGCTTGAAGCTGGAGCCTGGGCCAGAGTCAGGCACATGCTTCAGAAGCCCATGCAGCTGAGAACAGCCTAGGTGGCCCAGACATAGACGAAGCAGTCCTTTAGCTAAGGTTGGACAGGGAATACGGCATCTCGCCCCCGGTGGCCTTTACATCTATCCCAATTTATCCCAGATCGCAGAGTTCAAATTCTAGTCATTTGTGGTTAGTTAATACTTATGCCTTTGCTGCCCCCTCCACAAAAAAAGTGTTTGGGTTTTGGTTTTTGATTTGGGTGGTTTTTTTTCCTTCAGTTATAAAGTATTATTTTCCTGAAAGCTTTTTAATTCTGATCTTCGTAATCTACCCCTGTAGGGAGTTTAACTGTTTAGGCCACAAAGCCAGGTACCATGGGTCTCAGCAGCTCCTCAAGTAACAGGCAGAGGACCCAGGGAAAAGAAACTGAGCAGGCTCCCAAGCTTCCAGGGTTACAGATTCAGAGCTAAGCCCGTTCCTAAATCTCTACACACAGCTGCGGCTCTCGCCCTGCCCTGTCCATGCCCCATCCAATTCTCTACACTGATGGTGCCATCCTCTCTGCTGCTGATGGACTCAGCCTGGTGGTACCCAGGCCAGAGCCACCCTGAGAGAGTCTCCCAAGGCCATGTCTTCCGCAGGCCCATGGTGCCCAGTCTCAATGAGGCATCTGCCTTTAGTTGCCTGATCAGCCCTCTGACTCCCCACAGGAGCTGCAGAACCTCCCTGAAGCAGACACCCTGCCTGGGCCCTGACAGCTACTAACCGCTTGCGAACACCTTCCCCTGGGATCTTTACCCTGATTCCTCCTTCGCATACCTGACTGGAGTCCAGCATCAAATCTGTGCTGCATACCTGACCTCAGGTGTCACTAGTGTGAAACACTGCCATGCCCTGACTATCCACACAAAAATGAATCTAGCCAAAATCTCCTGTGACACTCTCTCCACCATCTGGACTATGCTGTCCTGTCCTGCTTGGAGCCAGACTCCCTTCTTTCTCTTTCCCCAGTGGCCACTAGGTCTCTGCATGCCTTTTAGCTGAGACCAAAAAGTTAAGGTGGGCTGAGCACGCTGGGCAGAGGGGATGGATGGATGGATGGATGGATGGATGGATGGATGGATGAATGGATGGATGGATGGATGGATATCCGTCTTTGGGAACATGGGCTCAAAGGCAGGGGAATGGACAGAATGACCCCCCACTACATTCCTACCTTCAAAAAAGCCATCCTCATCCATGTTGCCATAGATGTAGATGTACTCGCCAGCTGTCAGCGGAAGCTCTGCTTCTGGATTCTCATTGGGACCCTCAAAGGGGTTGTAGCTGTTAGGGGAGGCACAGAGGAGGAGGAGGAGAGTGACCTACACTCCACTTCCATGTCCTGTCTTCTCTCTCCCACTGCACTGAGCCTTTACGGAGACTTGGTTGTGGTTGTCCACCACCAGCAAAGCTGAGCCCTCACTGCACCCACCTTGGCCCAACTAGGTTATTAGAATAGGTCCATTGTGTCCTGTACTGCCCCCACCACTTCCAGAGGTCTCTAGCTCCACCCGGCCCCCTCCTATACCCCAAATGCTGGGGCTGGGCTAGGGGGCAGTGAGGGTGAGGGACCCACCTATAACGTGCTAGGAAGACCTGGATCCTGGCTCCTCCCCGGCTGCCCTCTGGCGCAGCTGGGAGCAGGGAGACACTGTCTGCCTCCAGCTCCTCTACCTCACTGGCTGTGTCCACCTGGGGGCAAACAGAAAGGGCTGGTTTCTCTTCAGGGCCTGGGGCCAAACGCCAAGCAGGCAGGTTTCCAGGCTGAGCCAGAGGACCTATTGCTTTAAAGAGAGAAAATGAGCACATACATGCTGCACAGGACCAGTGGCAAGGACCCCCTGATGCTCTCTAAATTAGTGCCTGAGACAGCAGGTCCTGGCAGAGCCCAGCTGCCCTGGGCAGGGGCAGTGGGAATAACCCAGACCCCTCCCTGAGCCTCTACTGCACCCGCCAGGAAATAAAGCCACTTCCCTCATCTCAGAGGGCCCCAGGCCATGCTGGTGTGGGGAGTGGGTGTCAACAGAAGTTTGGTTTGGTTCCTTAAGGTAAAAACTCAGCAAAGTTGCCAGGTGCAGTGGCTCGCGCCTATAATTCCAGCACTTTGAGAGGCTGAGGAGGGCAGATTGCTTGAGCCAGGAGTTTGAGACCAGCGTGAGAAGCATAACAAAACCCTATCTCTACTAAAAATACAAAAATTAGCTAGGTGTGGTGGTGCACGCCTGTGGTCCCAGCTACTTGGGAGGTGGAGGTAGGAGGATTGCTTGAGCCCAGGAGGCAGAGGTTGCAGTGAGCTGAGATTGCGCCACTGCACTGCAGCCTGGGGGATAGAGTGAGGCCCTGTCTAAAAACAAACAAACAAACAAAAAAAACAAAGAAAAAAGAAACCCCTCAGCAAAGCACCCCAACTGTAAATCGCTGGAAGCAAGGAGGCAGAAAGGTGGCAGAAGGAGCTTGAGAGGTCCCTGCTTCTAGCCGAGTGACAGTGTGTCTGCTGTTCAGCTCTGGAACTCAGAACTTCCTGTCTACTTGCCCGGCCCACAGCCCAGGGCACCGCAACCTCAGGGCACCCCGATTCTCTGACCCTTGTTGAGGTTGCTGGGGTAGCCTGGGGAACAGGCTGTCTTCTCTTCTCTGCCAATGCCTGGGAGAAGGGGACCAAGTGGGCAACCTCTCCACAACCACATCCAAAGCTGGCACCATCCTTCTATCCCACGAGGGGGCAATAGAGGCCCAGGGCTTCGTTCTACCACTTTCTGAACGTTTGGCTCTCAGAGCTGCTTCTGACCTGCCTCCTCCACCTTCTGGGGTTTGTGGGTAGAAAGAAGGATGAGTTGACGACCAGAGCTATGAGTGATGCCCAGGAGCTTAGTAATAATAACAGCTGCCCCCTGTTGAGCACACATCCTGTGTGCCCCACACTGAGACAGGCATGTTCCGTATTCATTTAACTCTCACGACAACCTTAGAAGGCAGGTTTTATTAGCTCCAAGATTCAGATAAGGAAACAGAAGCCCAGAAAGGCTCAGTGACTTGCCTAAGGCAAAGCTGGATTTGAATCCTGGAACATGTGCTTTGTCATACAACCACCTGCTTTCACTACAGATGCTCTTAGGAACAGTCTCATTATGCAGATCCTGGTGTCTTCTCCATCCAGCCCAGCACTCCAGAGCCTCCCTGGGCCTCCCAGGGGTGGGCTGGGGTGGCCCCAGGTGGGGCTTGCAGGCAGGCAGTGGAGGGCAGGAACGGCTCCACCTGAGCCCCTCGCCCACAGGAGGAATCCACAGGCCTCCCACCTCCCAACTTGGGACCCCAGAAGTTGCCACTCAACTCCTGGGGACCCCAGAAGAGGTCAGGGCCACCTGCCCTGCACCCTTCTCCAAGCCAAAGCCAGAACTTCAGGCCCCACCCCAGCAATTACCTCAGGTGTAGGGCATGACTTGGGGCTGTTGTGGATGGACTCGGAGTGGGAGGAGTTGGAGAGAGACTCTGCCTTCTTGGCTGTCCTTCGAGGGACCCCAGTGAGAGTGGCAGGGGCAGGCTCGGAAGACTTTGGGGTGCAGCGCCCAGGGGAGCCCGGCGGGAGGTCAAGGTCTAAAGAGAAGATGGCACGTGGGCTTGGGGTCTGTGGCCTGAGGAGGGACCAGGAGATAGGGTGGTGCTTCTTGGATATGGGGACCAGGCCCTCCATAGCCGGGCTTCCTTACAAAAAGGGAAATATTTAGAGAGAAACTTACTAAATAGAGGTATAGCTGATTTACAAATACTATTTCACATGATCGTCAAAACAGCTTGATGAGATGCATTTAATTATTCCTGTCTTACAGCTTACGAAACTATGGCCCAGAGAGGTTAAGCAGCATTCTCAAATCACAGTGACTGTCAAGTGAGTGGAGCTGGGACCACCAGATCCGACTGACCCCCAAGGCCCCACTCTGCACAAGGCGACACTGCCTGCTACTGACTCCTAGTGCCCAACCCCTAGGTCTGACCATTCAGGTCCTTTTGGAAGGAGAGGAGCAGTGGCCCACGATGCCTGGGCCAGACTCTGGGACAGTCACTCCCCTGGGCTTTATTTTTCCCCAACAGAACGTGGTTCTAGCCAGGCACAGCTCTAACCTGCTGTGTGACTTTGGATGAGTTGCTGGCCTTCTCTGATCCTGAACTCCCTGCTCTATCCAAAAGCCCAGGCCTGGGGATTCCAGGCCAATGCCACTGGGGTCCACCTTACCTTTGGGGCCAGACCCCCGGCAAGGCTGGGGAGTGGAGCAGCAGCAGGGGGGTGGTGGGCAGTCTCCAAGGCTCCCACAGTCCAGGGCAGATGTGAGCAGATCCAAGGGGCCCGGGTGCAGGCGGAAAGCCTGGAGTTCCTGTGCCAGGAGGCTGAACTGCTCGGTTTGGCTGCGGCACTGTTCTTCGAGCTCTCGAACCCGGGCCTGGGCCAAGACCCACCATGAGCCGGCAGGCCCCTCAAAGCTATCCAGTGCCAGCCCGTGCCATCTGTACACAGCCCTACACTGGGCTTCAGGTCATATCCATCCACCCAGCCCCAGGCCTGGGCACCAGCCTTGCCTTGGCCACCCCACTGTCCTTAATGCATCAGAGCGGAGGGTGAAGTCCTGGGCTGTGTCCTGGGACATCTTCACCCCAGCCCCCTCCAGAGCCAAGGCCGGGGCCTGCCACACACTCACCAACCCTCAGGCCCTAGGCGATGGCACTTCTGCCTCTGGCTGCTTTCTAGGCCAACAGGGATCATTCCCACCCCATCATCACCACCATCACCGCAGGAGTTTTCTCAGCTCCACTGTTCATCACCCTCCCACAATCAGCAACTCAAACCCGTTCCCTGAGAGAGGTGGGCAGGGAATTCCACAGGGGAGCCAGGGATGTCTTCGTGATGGGAATGGGCCAATGCCCGGGAAGTTTTCTCAGGTCTGAGGAGAGTCCCAATAGCAGGGGCTCTCTCCGGCCACTATGGCGAGGCTCCTAAGTTAGACTGGTGATGAACTTCCTCATGATCAGGGTGGCTAGACAGGGAAGGCCCAGTGTCTGACAGACACGGCGGCAGGCCTGGGACAAGGGGACAGCCGCACGTGTCCTGTGGGAACTCCACCCGCTATGGATTCTCATGCCTGCCCCCAGTGACACCCCCTCTGCTGGATGGGAGAGGGGGTCTGCCTGGGCCCTGAGGGAGGAGATGCAACTCAGCCAGCCTAGAGAGGTGTGGGGAAGTGGAGAACGAGGCGCTACCTGCATGGAATCCAAGGTAGACTGTTGCAGGAAAGGAAGCAGAGAACAGGTTAGAACCCTGAGCGCTGTGGGTTGCTAACCCAGAGAGGGAGGCGGAGAAGGGGGCCTAAGTGGATATCATCTAGTCAGCTCCCTGGACTGACTAGCAGTTCCTAAACGGAAGGATATCTCAGGGTGAAGGCAGCCTCTGGGGGTGGCAGCAATGGGAGACTGCTGCCACCAGACTTGGGAGCCCCCTGCCCAGCCGTGCCCACCCTGAGAAATAGGCCAGTGGTGGAGAGGACTCCCCCAGGTCCTGGAGCATTTAAGGGCCCCTCCTGCAACCCCTCTCCCCACCGCCATAGTCCATTTCAGCTCTATCTGGAGGTCCCCCGCCTTCCTCCCAAGATGGTGGAACTGGGGGCCACTTCCAGGCGCCCTACCTCCAGCAGCTGCACGGCTCCTTCATGTTCCCTCTGGGCTTCCGCCTGGGCCTACAGGTGGGAGGAACCAAAATACTGGAGGGAAGGAGAAGGAATGGGGTGGAGTAGAGAGGGGTGCGAGGGAGGAAGGGTAGAAAGGACAGAGGCAGGGGAGGAAGAAGCCGGGAGAAAGAAAAGGGTAGGGAGAGAGGGAAGAGGGATAGGGAAGGGGGAGGCCGAAGGGTTTCTCCCTCCTGAACACCCACCCTGAACCATACCTTAGACCAGAAGGCAAAGGGAGAGGCGTGGCTGAGTCAGCTCCCCTCTTTCCTGAGCAACCATCCTCCCAGTTTCCCCCCTACCTCTCTGGATGCTCCTTCTCAGCCTCTTTTGCCTGCTCCCTGTCCCCCATTTTGAATGTTAGGGTTACCCTGGACCCAGTGCTGGGCCCAGTTTATATTGTCTACTCTCTTCCTAGGGCTCCCATCTACTCATACAACTAAACACACTGGTGGCTCCAAATATCTCCAAGACCAACTTACCCATAACCCCAGGCTCATGTATCCAAGTGCCTGTGGACAGCTCCCCTTGAATGTTTAACACGCAGCTCAGACATGGCCCAAATGGAACTCAGCACTCGGGATGACCTACCTCTCAGATCTGCTGCCCCTTCATCCTTCACCTCACGGAGTATGAAGAGCCCCACCCTCCACCAAGGTTTATACAGCAAATGGCTGTCAGAGAAGGGATTCAACTGGAATCCCACGGGGATCCTTGTCAATTCTTTTTTTTTTTTTTTTTGAGATGGAGTCTCGCTCTGTCGCCCAGGCTGGAGTGCAGTGGTACGATCTCAGCTCACTGCAAGCTCTGCCTCCCGGGTTCAAACGATTCTCCTGCCTCAGCCTCCTGAGTAGCTGGGACTACAGGGGCCCGCCACCATGTCAGGTTAATTTTTGTATTTCTGGTAGAGACGGGGATTCACCATATTGGCGAGGCTGGCCTCGAACTCCTGACCTCAAGTGATCCACCCACCTTGGCCTCCTAAAGTGCTGGGATGACAGGCATGAGCCACCATGCCCGGCCAGAACCTTGTCAGTTCTATCTCTAAAACAACTCAAACCCGGGCACTTGTCTCCCCTTCCACTGCATGCATCTCTGTCCAGACAGCCACCATCTCCCTCCCAGGCCACCGCCCAGGCCCTGCTCCACACCTGCTCCCACAGTCCACCCTCCATAATACCAGCCAGCCATGTGATCCTGTAAAATTATGACTCAGATCATGTCACTCCCCCATGTAGGATCTTTCAGGAGCTTCTAACTACTCACAGAGCAAAATACCCAAACTCTTCCCATGGCCGTTAAGGCCCGACAGGATCGGGTTCTTGTCTACTCCCACCACGCTGCCCATCCCTTGCTGTATTCTAGCCACATTGGTCTCAGGCTTCTTCAGCTCTTCCCTGCCACAGAGCATGTGCATGTCTACACCTCCTGGCTGGCAAGGTCAATTGTCACCTCCTCAGGGAGGCCTTCCCTGATGACCTCTAAAGTGGCTCCTCACCCCATCCCAGTCACTTTGTCACATCACCCTGTTCTTCTCCACCACTGTGCTCATCGGTGTCTGAAATCAGCTCACTCATGGATGCTAATTTGCTGACTGCTCAGGGACCTGGTCTTTGTTCCTCACAGTCTCCCCGACGCCTAGCACAGTGCCGGGCACACAGTAAATGCTTGTGGAATGAGTGAGTGGCAAAGCTGGTGTCCAGCAGCCTGCCAGCTTCCCTCACTGCCGCCCCACCTGCTGCAGCCTCCGGACCTCCTCCTGCTTCTCCCGTAGGCTGAGCCGAGCCTGTTCATGCTCCACCTCCAGCTGCTGCCGCCGCTGGGCCACCTCCCGCATGTGCTGAAACACAAGATCTGAGTCAAGGCCAGAGCCCCTACTTGGCCATTTCTAGAGAAGATCTAAGATGAGGAAGCCTCAAACACCATTTGCTCCAGATTCCTCTATTACAAAGGAAACTGAGCCTGGAGCAGCTCCAGGCCCAGGCCTCAGAGCTAGTGCCCCTCACTAAGAATATTCTGCTGTCCCACTTGCTCCCCACGCCAGGGCCCAGCACCCTCTCCCACCTGCACCATCTCCTCACCTTCAGCACTTGCTCCAGGCTCTCCAGCTTGCTCTGCAGGCCCTGGCTCTTGCGAAGGGCTGAGTCCCTCTCCTGTGTCACCCCCAGGAGCTGGCCCCTCAGCTCCGCATTCTCCCACTCCACCTGGCGAGGGGGCAGTGGCAGGGAGTTGGGTGGGTGAGCCTTGACCCACCAGCACCCTCACAGGGGGAACAGTCCCCTACCCCTGCTCAGGGGTGGAGGAGAAAGCCCCTTGGCTGGGGACCGGGGCCATGGTGGGAGCACAGGTCTCCACAGCACCTGGGCAGAAGTGGTACCTGCTCCTTCTCTGTGGCTCTCCCACTGAGCCGGGAGTTCTCCTCCACCAGGCGGGCATTCTCATTCTGCGCTTCTCTCAGCTGCAGTTCCTGAGCGGGCAGAGGAGCTCTCAGGAGGGAGCCCAGCACCCACATTCCCCCTCTCCCCACACAGAGGACCCTGCCCTCCTCCCAGGCAAGGCCTTCCTCCCCTGCTGGAACCTGCACCAGCCAGGAAAGGAAAGGAGCAGGAGGGAAAATGTGTTCTTGAGGGCAGCAGGGGTGGGAGCAGAGCTGAGAGGGAGCCCACCACCTGGCTGGCCGGGGCGAAGGGAGGAGCTGGCCTCTGGGTTGCCCTCAGGAGCTCACCAGCTCCTCACATCGCCTCTGCTTTTTCCGGGCTTCCTGCTCCAGGCTCTCGCATTTCTTCCGCTTCTTGCTGAGCTCCGATTCCTGTGGGGTCAGAACCAAGTGCTCCTCATGAGGGAAGGTACATCTGCCCACAGCAGGCTGCCTCCAGCCCTTGACCTAGGACTTACCAGCTTCTGCACCCTCTGCTCTTTCTCTGGCTCCCCTAGAATCACGGGTGGGTTGTCTGCATCCTCCTGGGGCGTGGCCTGGAAATGCCCAGGGGCAAGGGGCTGGCACCTGAGAACAGGGCCCCAGGGCAGCCTGCCCCAGCCCAGCCTGCCCAGAGCAGGTTCCCACCCCATCATTCAGCCAGCAAGAGATCCCTGCCTAGCAAGAGCAAAGAGGGGTACTGTCTGCCCACCCACCTCCCATTGTCTCCAGCTGATGTGTATGTACAAAGGCTGCACCCCTGTATCCTGGAGCCATAAGTGCTTTGAGATCCTGGGACCCACGTGTGCCCTGGGAGATGGGTCCTTTATCCAGGCCAAAGCTTTCCCTTTTTAGCTTCCAGCAGCAGCCCTGCTCTGCACTCAATAACTGTCCTGGGTGTCCTTCAGCGACTGGCAGAGAACTAGGAGGCTGCTTGGGCCCCCGGGGATGTGGTGTTCCCCAAGATAGGGGTTCTGTATCATCCAAATCTGGGCTTGGCCTAGAGCAGCGCAAGTCCAGCCAGACCCTTCTCCTGGCTTCCCCCAAGCCCACCCTACCACACCTTCCGTTTATCCGTGCAAACTTTGGGGGAGGACAGGTCTTGATGGGAGGTGCATCTCCCTGCCAGGGCCAGCCAGGGAGACAAAATCTGAGCAAGAAGCCTCCCCCCACCCGGAGGTCTTGGTCACTATCAGATCACTACCTGGTCTCTCCTCCCAGCCCTCTTCCCAGAAGGAGGAGGACCTACTTGCTGCCTACCCAGGATGATGGAGAGAAGCCAGACCCCTAAGTTCTGGGGGTCCTGAGCGGGTCCCTGGCCCTCGAGACAGGGGCTGCCTAAGCCCCCCGCTCAGTGAGGGTTGCCTGTACCTGGAGCCGGGGCGGACGCACCGCCGCCCCCGGGTAGCTGGGGCCAGGCCTGGCCAGCCAGGCGGGCGCTGACGGGGGCGTCCCCGCTCTACGGCGGCGGCGGGAGGAGGCGGCGCGGGCTGGGCCCCGGGCGGCTGCCAGGGCAACCAGGGATTTGCGGCCGGGCCGTACCACTGGCAGCGCGGCAGGGGCGGCCGGCCAGGCCCCGCTGGGCGCAGGCCTATGGAGGGCGGAACCCTGGAGCCCCCAGGGGAGGGCACGGCACAGGTACGAGCACGGGAGGCTTGGAGGTGGACCCTGCCCAGGACGGGAAAGCTCCCCAGCCCCTGGGAGTGCGCACACCACCACTGAGTCCTTGGGGTTCTGAGCACGGTGCAGGGGAGATCCCGGTGGTCGTTCCCCCCACCCATCTGCACGCACCCACACACCTGCCCTTGCGCCGGCGCTCACCTCTCCCGGGGCCCCGGGAGCAGGCGCCCCTGCTCTGGCCTGGAGAGCAGGGCCCGGGGGCCAGGACGGCGGGAGCGGGGGCGTCTCCCGCTGGTTGCGCAGCGCGATCTGCCTCTGCAGCCGCAGCACCTCCCGCTGGGACTCGCGCAGCAGCCGATCGAAGTCCCGCACGTGGAGCCACTGGGGACCCTCCTGAGGTTGGGGGACAGGGACAGGGAGGGGACTCAGGCCTAACCCTTGCCCGCCCCATGCCATCCCCTGCAGAGCCCTTCGCCTTGCTGGAGGGGCTCCGATGCGCGGGACTGTGCACACCCTCCCATGGGTCCATGCCTGGTTACATGTGCATGCGTATGTGGCCACATGCTCCCGCGAGCCCCTATGCGGTCATTCTCAGTAACTTATTTCTTGGGTGCTCTCAATGTGCCCAGCACTGTGCTAAATACCTTGTGAACATCCCTTCACACAGGGGATGTGTGGATGCATACAGCCAGACCCACCGGCAAACAGCCTCAAGCCTGGAGCACAGAAATGCCCAGGTCTGGGACTCAGGGCTCCACCCCCTTCTCCCCTCTCCCACCTGGGCCGTTGCCAGGGGAACCTACTCCCAGCAACCTTCACCCTCCCGTTCATTTGCGTCTCATTAACATCTTGTCTGCATCCCACAACAGGCAGATGGCCCTGTGCAGGGCTGAGCTGGAAGAGGTGACCAGGGCCTCCTCGCACCTTGCCCACCAGAGTGAGCCTGGCCTGCAGCTCCCTGCACTCCCGCTGCAAGGCAGCAATCTGCTTGTCCTTGGCCAGCAGTGCACTGGCTGTCTCACTGAGGTCCCGGGCTCGCTGGCGGGCTAGGGCCTTCCGACACAACTCCAAGCTGGTCCCCGGCTGGGGCAAGGGGGCACTCACCTAGCCAGAGGAGGGGTAAGGCCAGTGGTCACCTGAGGGCTGGGGCACTTCTCCCACTCCTCATCTCCTCCCAAAGGAGGAGTTAGCATGAAAACCTAGGGGGGTAGCCACCTGCTTCCACCTTGACTGGGGTCTCAGAAAACCAGCAGCCTCACTCTACCCCATCCCAGCAGTTGGAAAGGATTAACTCCACATCTGAGTTTAGGATCAAAGGATGCTGCTAATTTGGGGCTGCCACTGTGATGGGTCTCATCCCTGCCCCCACTCCAGCTCTATACCCTGAGATGAGCTCAGCAGAAGGCTGCCGCCAGCACCAGCACGTGGTAATCCAGAATCCTGCTCCCTGCCTGCTCAGGAACCTCCCCATCCAGCTCTTCTCTGCCCCCTGCAGCTCCAGAAACCTTTGGCCTCCTTGCCTGGCCAGCCTCTGCCCTTCCTGCACCTTAGCCCCTAGATTCTTGCTTTCCTAGGTGCTGAGACTGTGACCCCCAAGCTTCAGACAGCCCTCAGGCCCAGCCCTGGCTCCCCTCTTCCTCGGTCACCCAGCCTCCGCCCAGCAGCCTCCTTTCCTCACCACCCTCAGGTTCGTTTCCTGCAGCTTTCGGGCCCTCTCCTCCAGGCGCTTGGCAATGACCGCCAGCTCGGCGTTCTTCCTCTTCAGCCTCCGCACCTTCTCTTCTGTCTCAGGGAAGCTGCTCTTCCTCTGACAAGGGGTCAGGCAGAATTGGAGCATGTAGGGAGCACCCCACAGACCCAGTCCTAATGGCCCAAGTCTTGGGCTAGAGCCCTAGGCTCACAGTGGGGTCCTTGGCAACTCTAGGCAGGGGTTCACCCTCTCTGGGTCTCAGGATTTTGTCGCCTCCATGGAGCCCCCACTTGGAGAGATGTTCATGGGGTGAGGAGGGCACTGAGGCAGAGGGCCTGGCTCCAGCCAGAACGCAGGACCCCAGTCTCCAAGCCTCACCAGCATCTGGTTTTCCTCCTTAAGGATGGCACAGCGCTGCCGCAGCTCCCCCAGGGCCCTCAGCAGCTCCAGATTGGGCCTGTCCCCAAAGCTCATATTCAGCTTGGCCTGGCATGGGAAAGGACCGAGGACAGCACCTCAGAAACCCACGTCACTCAGCCAGAGCCTTCCCTGTGGAAGCATCCCCCATCCATGGTCCAAGGAGACATGGAGATGAAACGGTTTCCCCCATGTCCCAGGCCTTCAGAGAGGAGCAGAGGAGGCCTAGGAGAAGGAACTGTCCAGTCCTCCCTGTCCACATAGGCGCCCCCAAACCTGGCACCCTCCTGCTCCTCCTTGATCCTTCCCATTCCTACCCATCTTCTCCTCCAGGGACATGCCAGCTCGAGCTCCCACTCCCATCCCTCCAGACTCCCCTGCCCTCCCCCAAAGTCCTGTTCCTTCCCTCTTCTACAGGAGCCTGCTCACACCCACCCCAACCCTGGCTCAGCCCAGCACCAAGCCCCCTCCCCTCAATCTACTTCCTGTGCACTGATTCTCTGTGCACCTCCACACTCCCCCTGTATCCCCCAGCCCCTAAGGACAGACAGACTCATGGAAGAAGAGACACAGACAGACACACTGTCAGGGGGAGGCACAGAGAGGGACGGGGCAGCAGCAGGGCCAGATCTAGACAGACAGGCAAAGAGGGTCAGAAGGACAGACAAATGACGAAAAAAATGGAGCCCCTCAGATTTCTGCTCAATGAAGAGAGGACAGATAGCCACAGAGATGGGCCCACAGACAGGCCAAGAGAGGACAGGTGGGCATTGGGGATGCATACCTCGCCTCACCTCCTGGCCAGGCTGGAGGACATGGTGAGAGACCCCCACCTGGCAGACCCCAGCCCTCCACAGATCCCTTACCTTCGGGAAAGCCTCCACTTCCTCATCCTCTGGCCTCTGGCAGGCGGGTCCAGAGCTGGATGGTTGCTGGCCCAGGCTGGGCAGACAAGCCTCTGCTCCTTCAGGGTCAGTTCCCCCCACGGGCCTGGAGCTCCCGGCTCTTTTGGGCTTGGAACTCTCCTCAGACCTCAGTTCTTGAAGCTGCAGAGCTGCCGGAGGAGTATCAGCGACGCTTGGGGCTGCACTGCTAGGTTCACCCCCTCGACCTGGAGTCCAGCTCTGCCAGGTGGGCAGTGCCCATGGCTCCATGGCTCCGGGGTCCCCAGGCCGTGGGAGGGTTGTCAGTTGCTCCATGGTACTGCCAAGGGGCCCCAGAACCCGGGCCGGGGGACATCACCTAGCCAGGTGGGGGGACTGGCGAGGGTCATGCCAGGCCAGCCCCTCTCCCCTCTGAGCTCTTGCTTCACCGACGCTCCATCCAAGGTTGGCTGAGCTCTTCCCCACCCACAAAGGAGGCTGCAGAAGGCGCCAGGGCTGCTGGAGCTGGAGCCAGGGGTATGTGAGCTATGTTTGCTGGTGGCTGTGTGTGTGCGCGAGTATGTGGAGGAGCGAGGGTGTCCCTGTGGGGGTGGGGAGGATGTGCAGAGGCCACCGACAGCTGCGCCTGGGTGAGGGTGCGTGTGTGTGTCTCCAGGTCTGTCCGTGCAGGTCAATGCTGTCTCATGTGTTGGGAAGATGGGTGCCCCCACTTCTGTGTGTTGAGGGGGGTGGTGCTGTGTGTCACTGTCTGCCCATTTCAGAGTTGCCAGTTGTTTCTGTGTGTGTGTGTGGGTGTCTGTATTGCAGGGCTGTGGCAGTATGTGATGCTGTCCCTGGTTGTATCTGAGTGTGTCAGTGTCGTGCAGCTGTGTGCATCGGTGTCGTTGTGTGTCTGTCAGTGTCTGTGGGTCTGGCCGTCTGTCGCAACCCCTCAGCCAGGCCAGGGGCTTCAGGAGCTGCTGGGGGTGATCCCCAGTGGTCCGCTGTGGTCCTTTATCTCCGGCTCTGCTCTCTGCTGCTGCTCTCTCGCTTGCTGGGTGGCTGGGCTGGTCCTAAGGAGGCCTGGGTCGATGGGCTGCTTGCCTCATAGTCTCAGCCCCTGCTGGCCTCTGCTCTGGGGACTGCAGGGGTCCCTTACAGTCCAGGAGCCTCGAGATGGTGGGCTCCGAGGAGGGCTGAGCCTCAGAATTGGGTGGGGGGGTGAGCCGGGAAGAGCCAGCCCTCCCCTCCTCCTCCTCCTCCCCTCCCACCCACCAATAGGAAGTCGGCTGCTGGTTTCCATGGTGATGGCGCTGGACTGGTGGGCTGAACCGGCTGACAGGGTCGGGGACAGAAGGAAGAGCAGGTTTCTCACGGCATGTCAGCCCAGGGCTCCCACATGTGGCCTCCCACCCTCATCTTCACACATTCTCACACCTTCCGGAGTACAGAGGCGAGCGGGGTGCAGATGGTCCTCCCTACATCGGGTGAGACTGATAGAGACAGAACGGGGGAGGGTATGACAGAGATCCAGCCACAGAGAAGGGCAGAACTAGAAAAGATGGGACTTGAGATGAAACAAAGAGAGAGACAGAAACCAAGAGAAAGAAACCAGGAAGACAAGCAAAGAGACAGGTAGAAATAGACGGAGAATTCCTTCTGCTTCCTCCTGGCAGATTGCACTTGGGGGGCAACCTGGCTGTCCCAGGCCACCAGGGAAGCCCACATGGCCTGTTGGGTTGGCTTTGTCCCGAATTGCCTGGAAGTTCATCTTCTGTCTAGCCTTAGATCTTGTTGCTAAATAATTTGGGGGACAAGGACGTGAGAATCCCCTCAGCCAGGAGTCAGTCTATATGCAGGGGCAGGGGTCTAGACACAGTCCCCAGAGCCAGGGGTGTTGGGAGAAGCCCCGAGAGGCAGCCCCTCTCCCCTCTGAACCCGGGACTCATTAGACAAGCCAGTTTCAGCCAAGGTCGGGGGCCCTCGTGTGGCACCCCCACAGAATAGCAGCGGTGATACTGAACCCTAGAGCCCCTGACTGTGGGCTCCACCCAGGCAAGAGCCAATGGAACTGGAGGTAGGGGGTGCATGGGGAGGAGTGGACATCTTCACTTCCCTAAAGCAGTGTGTAGGTCAACACGCATGCCACTGCATGATGTGTTGCTGTTTAGGTCAGAGTATATATGCATGCCATTATGCGCATGCGTGTGTGTAGTATGCCTCTATAGAATAGACATATTATCTATTTCTGTACATGTGAAGGGGCCATTGTGTGTATATATGTGTGTGCTATTATGTGTCTATGAGTCACATAACAAAACGTAACAAAAACACATTGGGTGTATCTGTATGTATGTTTCTGTGTCATTGCATCTATGTTTGTTTGCCACTGTGTCTATGTGTGTGCTGTTATGTGCATGGGAGGCTATCATTGCGTGAGTTTATAAATTACAACACATCATGATATATATAGATATGGATGCTACTATATGGCACAATATAGTAATTGATTACACAATATATGACATGCTCATATCGTCATGTAAATATGCATAATGACATGGTTTGATTTATATATATATCACCATGTATCTATGTATTCTATATTTATCATGATATATGAACATGTCTCTATCTATATATGTGTATGGAGCCACCGTGTTTATTATGCAAATGTCACTGTATGTGTGTGCTCTTCTATGTGTAAGGCACGCCCTATGTTTCTATCATTGCATGTGTGTACTACTGAATATGTATGTGCCCTGGGTGTGTGTAATCCCTGTGTGTGTCATGCCAGTCATGTCACATGTATCTGTGTGTGTGTTACTGGCACACTGCATGAGGCCTCTGTGTGTAAATGCATTTGCATCTCAGTGTGTGCTTTGTATATGAGTGTCTGTGCCCTTGTCTAAGATGCTGTGTATGTGCCACAGTGGATTTTGCCCAATTTTTATATGACCTAGGACCCCCTAGACTTTCTTAGATTAAAACTGGATGTAGGCAGCTTTCAGTTTGGGTGTATAGGGGGGCAGGATAGGGCCAGAGCTAGGGTAGAAGGTGAGAGGATGCCTTACATCCCTGCCCCTTTCTGCAGATGGCCCAGGCCCTTCTCTCCTCCGGCTGTGGCCTGGCCAGGCCCAGAGCCCTCTTCTGATCTCATAGGCAGGGTCAAACCCGTATCTTCTGGAGGAGCGACAGAGGTTCTCCCTCCCAGCCCTTCTGTGCGCCCATACTGTCCATGTGCCTGCCGCCCGCATTCAGCTCCCCACCCCAGCAACAGAGTCTCAGACAAAAGAGAAGCACAGTCCAGTCTTTATTAGCATTGGGTCCCTGGTCCCACCACCCATTCCCCTCCATGTACCATCCCTTCCCACCCCTTCCTCGTCCTTGCGGCTGCGGCTGCATCAGGGTTCCACATGTCCAGCCCTCCCCGCCCCCAAAGACTGCAGGGCAGCAGAGGAGCTGCTGTGGCCTTTCCCCAGCTGTCCGGAACCAGGAAGGGCAGGAAAGCCATGGAGGCCTTTCAGGCATCTGGGCAGGGTAGGGAGGGGCTGTAAGGTGCTCACCTGTCACACGAGGTCCCCAAGCGCCGAGGAAGATGGTGGCGGGCAGCGGGCGGCAGCAGTGGCGTGATCTCCGAAGCCCACAGTACACTCATCCATAAAGTAGGAAACACTACACCCTCCAGTGCTGTTAGTAGTGCTTTCTACTTTATGGGTGACTGCACTGTCTGTCTGTCCGTCGGCGTGTACTCTTCAGGCTGCCCGGGCCTCCTGACTCCTGCTCCAAGAGCCCCCCAGCCCTCCTTGTGGCTTCCTAAGATCCCCCCAACCCTGCCAGGGCCCCCCGAGGGCCCGCCCTGGGCCTTGTGGGCGGTGACTCAGCATGGCGCCAGACTTGCCTCCTCTACCTCCCTCCCCCACTTCCTCTTCAGTTCCCTCTTCCCTTCCCCCTAAAGGCTCCACCCCATCCCCCCAGTTTCAGAGACACTCAGGTAGAGACTAGGGCCTCTGGAGGCCTCACCTTCAGTTCTGTGAACCCCTGGCTGGCCGCTTCCAGCCACGCTAGCCACCCTCCAGCGTCCAAACAGCTGTGGCAGGCAGCCACAGCTCCCCTGCCAAGGTCTTGGTCTCCAGTCCACCCCAACCCTGAGGTCCTGACTGCCCAGAGCCTCAGTCCCCACCCTTCACCCTCCCCACCAGCCCAAGATCCTGACCCCCCAGGACCTAAGTCCCCAGCCTCCCCAACAGCCCAGGGTCCTGACCCCCCAGGGCCTCAGGCCCTGGCCTCCCCACCAGCCCAAGGTCTTGAACACACCAGGGCCTCAATTCCCAGCCTCCCCACCAGCTCTAGGTCCTGACTCCCCCAGAGCCTCAGTCCCAGCCTCCATAGCAGCCCAAGGTCCTGACCCCCCAGGGCCTCAGTCCCCAGCCACTCCACCAGCCCCAAAGTCCTGACTCCCCAGAGCCTTGATTCTCGGCCTCCCCACCAGCCCAAAGTCCTGACTCCCTCACTGCCCTGCTGTTCCCCTGGCAGGAGCCCAAGGCTATCCCAACAAAAATGGTGGCCATGTTGGGCGGAGGAAGAGGCTGGCGCCCCTTGAGACACTGGTCCCACTTCTCAGCCTCTGCGTACCCTCTGCCATCCCCGCCTTACTCTCCAGCCCCCCTCCTTGGACACCTCTTTCCCCGCCTGGGGTCCAGGAGCAATTTTACCTTCCTTCACTAGAGAGGGTTTCAAGGCGCTTTGCCCTGAGCTTCCCGCATGGGGCTTGCACCCAAGCTCCTCGACACCCCCAATGCACCTCCACCCAGACCAGCAGCCCAAGCCCCTAGAGGCCCCGAGCTGAGGAGCCCCAGTTGAGGCAGCAGTGAAGGTCCGGATCCTTACCTGAGGCTGCAGGGCGGAGGAGAGCTCACCCTGTGCTCCAGACTCCGAAGTGGGGTTCCCTTCAGGGAGGGCAGGGCTTATAACCCCGAGGCCACGTGGGCCAGATCTCAGGGCGCCCAACGGTCTCAGAGCCCGCCCCGCCCCCGCCCGCAGGGGATGAGCGCCCTCCCTCCCTCCCTCCCTGGGGAGGACAGACTGACAGGAAACAGAGAGGGGTGGGCCCGCGGGAGGGCTGGGGACCCTCTCTCATGCCCTGGGCAGGTGGCTTCCGGCCCCAGCTGCCCTTCCCCCCGTGGCGCCAGCTCCAAGGGATGGCTCAAGAGCCTGGGACTGACTCAGGGCATTGAGGGTGACCCCAGAAGACCAGGGCTCCTCGACAGGGCCCTCGGTGAGTGCCCAAAACGGGGAGGACAAGAAAAGGACCTTCTCTCTGAGCCCCACCGCTGCTGACCTCAGCCCAGAAAACTCCCTTCCCTTCCCAACACTCAGGCCAGGCCCTGGCTCCTCTGCGTGTGCTCCCGAGGGCCATGGAGGTGCTGATGCATGAAGGGCGTCCATGGAGACTGTTGTCCTCAGCACCCCACAAAGCCACCCCTCCTGCAGCCTCAGCCTGCAGGGCACAGTGCGGGGGACACTCTCAGGCCCGGTGGACTGATGGCACTAGGCTAGGTGTTCATGCTCTCTTTGGGACCTGTGGGGACAAGAGGGCAGGGCAGAGCTGGGTGAGGATCAGGTCCTAAGGCGGGGCACAGGTGCTACGCGGAGAGAAGGGGGCTTGGAGGAGTGGAGGGAAAGAGGCTCGAGGGAAGGTTCTGGCGGCCACCGGATGTGGGCATGGGGCCCACCCACCTGCATGCCACCCCCGATTTCCCCATGGGGAAGGCAGGAAGCTGCCCAGCCCAGGGCCCCTCGCTGGGGGAGGGGAGTAGGGTGTGGGGTTGGGCAGGGGACAGCGTGGGCTGAGCCCGGCCCATACCATCTTCCCCCAGTGTTCTCCAAGCCTCTCCATGGGCTTGGCTCTGGAAGCAAGAGGAATGGGTTCGGGGAGGTAGGAGCGGTAGAGAGAAAACCACCCAGTGACTCCTTCCCAGAAGGCCATGGACCTCTTCTCTGGGTCCTCCATTTAGGCCCACACAGACCTTAGGGAGCTGTCAGATTCAGGGCCTAGAAGAGGATTGGCATGGGGGCAGTGGGGAGGGAGATGGCCCCACATCCTTCCCTCCAGGAAGGGGGTCCTTCAACCTGGAAAGTTGCCCCATTCCCAGGTCCCTAAAATGGGACAGAGAAAGGGGGAACGGGGCCTTTCACCCCCTTGAGTCTAAAGAGAAAGTGGTGAGGAGGGTTGCCTTGCAGGGCCAGCTGGCCAGAAATGGGGTGATACTCCTTTAAGAGACCACCGCTGCCTCTGACCTGGGTGGAGGGGAAGTGGCTGCCCCAGGCGATAAGAGGATAAGAATATCAAAGTTGTGCAGTAACCTGGGCTCCTGGACCCCTATTCTTCAGGGCTCCTCCCCTGAGAGCATCTTACCTCCTACTCCTGCTTATGATGCCTCCATAGCCCTCACTTCAGAGGCGTCCTGTCCCCTCAAAAGAGAGTCACAGAATGGGACCCAGGAACCCGGCTTCTGGGCCCAGCTATGCCATAGACCCCTCAGCATGTGACCTGTGGCGAGTCAGAGCTGAGGTTCCAAGGGACACACATGGCTCCAACAGTCTCCAATCTAGCCCTTCTCCTGTCCTGAGCAGGGTGAGGTGTCCCTGCTGCCTTGTGACAACAGAGGCTGATTTTCTCTGTACGACCTCAATGCCTAAAGACCACCAATAGTTTTTATTTTTATTTATCTATTTTCTTTTTTTGAGAAGAGAGCTTAGGGCCCAGCTTCTCTGTCAACGGAGCTTCTAGGGTCAGGGGGTTTCTGGAGAGTCTAGGCCCTTTGCTGGTTCCCATCCTGAGGCTGGGGCTAAAGAAGGATGGAATGAGGACCTGGACTTTCCCCAGCCCAGCGATGACTCCCGACTCTGCTGGGCCTCAAACCAGAAGAAATGGTACAGGGCCAGAGACAAAATCAAGGACAGGGGAAGGGGCAGAGTCTAAAATAAGAATACAGAGACAATAAGAAACTTTGTGAGAATGGCTAGGATACATGGAATGGGCCGTCCACCTGTGACTGGAACAAGGCTGCTGGACTCGAAGCCTGACATAGGCTGCCACCACCCAGATGCGTGGCCTGTGTGACTGACCAGCAGGTGCCTGAGGGAAGAGCAGCCAGTGCCTGCATGGAAACACACATGCAGACACAGCGGCCCAGAGAGCCCAAAACATTCAGACACAGACACGCTGTCGCCGACACACCCCGCAGTCCTGTACACACACCTAGAGGAGGCCTATCTACACTCCTGGACACACCTGCGTCCTCCCCAAGAGACACAGGGAGGGTGACCTGGGAATCTGGGGCCAGTGCTTGACAGGGTGACTGGAAGGAGCTGGGGGTGGATTCAGAACATAAGTACCTCTGTGAGAGTGGCCTGGCTCCCACTCCTGCCTCCAAAGCCACCTGTTGCCTGAGTTCCCCAGGATGAGAAAAACCAAACCCTTGATGTCTTTGTGGAGAGAGGAGTTCAAGTTGATACTTCAAACTCTGCCTCCTTGGCGGCCGATCCAGGTTCAAGCAGGCTGTCACTGGGCAACCTTGGCTCACTTGGACTTGCTGTCAAAAGTCCCCCACGGCCCTCTCTGGTTCTGACATTCAGATTCTTGCTCAGAGGAAGTAGGGGGCGGGGGCGGCAGGAACAAGGTGGGAACAGCCCTTCATCAGGATAGAGGGATCTGGGCTTGGAATCCTGGAGGGCTCCAGGCTCATGGTCCCTCACTGCCACCCCCACCTTACCGACCTGGGGGACAACCATCTCTGTGTGCCAACTGAGGCTGTGGGTAGGCAAAGGTGAGCCAGCAGAGAAAAGGACACAGGACCTGTCCTTGGGCACTCCCAGCCTGATAGGCAGTGTGTACCAGTGTGTGTGTCAGTGCAAGTGAGTGTCTTGTACCCAAAGCAGGGGCAGAGCTTCAGGTCTGATGGGGACACTTGGCTCCTACTTCCAGTGAGCACTGAATCTGAGGGTGAAGTAGACACACACATCTACATTTAACATAGTAACGGCAACAGGCACAAGGCCATCCCAGGTGGCGGTTGCCAGGGCCCAAGGGGCTGGGATGTTGGATGCTGCAGTAGCAACCTTAGAGTCACAGGAGTCCCATCAGAGAAGGCTTCCTGGAGAATGTGAGTACAGGTGGAAGAGGGTTTAGAAGGAGAGATTGGGCAAGGAGGAGAAACAGGGAGAAAATTGTCTTTTGAAGGCCTAATGCCTGTAAGGAGAGCAGGCCCAGAGGGTGGAAGAAATGACACAAGCTCATTGTCCGCACTTGAAGGCAGAAAAGAAAACCAACTCTTCCCTGCCATCTGCATGGGCCTGGGGCCCTCACTCATAGGCAGGCAAGCAGCCAGTGGGAGATGGCAGCCCAGATAACCTGCCTTACAAAGAGCCAACAAGAGAGAAGCCACAGACTTAACCACTCACAAACAGGAAGTCCAGAAGGCAGAGCAGACCCGCCCTCCAGTAAGCTACAGTTGGGGACAGGCCTGGCCACAAAGGAGGGAAACTGAGCCCCTAGCATTGCAAAATGGGGCTAAAGCAAATTGGAGTCAATAGTCCCAAATGTTGAGACCCTTCCCCATCTCCCTGGAGAGGCAGCCAAGGGAAGCAGGTGCCAAGAGAGGCAAGTGCCTTAAGAACCTAAGACAGCCCATGTCCCCTACAGAGATCATCTCAGCACCTCAGAAGATCTCTGTCTCATCTCAGAGCTTTGGGAGCACAAGGAGTGCTAAAGGGCCTCCAGGCAAGGAGGGCGGGCAAACTGGCTGCCCCTCGGCCCCTGCCTGCTCGGCCCAGACTCCCCTAGGTTTAATTTCACACTCTCCTGCTCTACTCTGTCTGGCAAGGGGCAGCTCCAATGCACAGTGGCCCACACTAGGAGGTCACTTTGCACTGGGGCAGGGTTCTGGCTCAGGTCTCCTGGGATCATAAGACCCAAGGACTTTTAAGCAGCAAGGTTAGGCAGCAACTGGTCCCGAGTCAGGAAACAGAGCTGCAAGCCCAGAGAGAGGCAGAAGGCAGCCTGAGGTCACAAAACAAATTAGGGCCAAGTTGGGTTCTTTCCACAACATCTGGGAAAAGGCAGGACGGGCTGGGTGGAAAGGGGGTGTGGGTGTGAGGAAGGCTACCCTGACCACTGCTGTGGGAGTGGCTGTGAAACCAGAAGCTTTCTCCTCTGGGATCTTCTGGGGACACAAGTGGAGAGATGAAAGCTCCCTCTGGACTCTCTCCACACACAGGTGCTGGGTTCAACTTGCATAGCTGCACCTGCTCCAGTTCCAACTGCTGCAAATAAATTGTGTGTGTATGTGTGGCGGGGGCAGGGAGGGGGTCCAAGAGCTGGTTTTCTGCCTGGAACCCACTACAATCCCTCATCAGCCCCCCTCCCTATCCCAACATCAGGATCACCAAGCAGAGGATAAAATTAAGTGTCA
Organism: Gorilla gorilla gorilla; assembly: GCF_029281585.2. NCBI lineage: Eukaryota > Metazoa > Chordata > Mammalia > Primates > Hominidae > Gorilla > Gorilla gorilla. The sequence goes on along the minus strand of NC_073228.2, from coordinate 33,713,174 downwards.
AGAAATTAGGGGTCTAGTCCTCACCCTGTGATTATTTATGGTACAATTCTGGCCCAGTCACTGAATCTGCCCCTAAACCCCAGCCTGTTTCTTCACCTAATAAAAATGGGGAGGGAGTTGACCAAAAGACTTGTTTGTGCTCTAGGAAGTCCCCAAGAGCATAGGAGCCCAGAGACCTCGCAGGAGGAAGCAGCAGTATCTGTGTTCCAAATCCTGCCCAGCCCCCAGGCAGCCATGGTATCTTCTCAGCTGGCTCGAGGGCACACCTCCCAAAATGCAGAGAAGGCAGGGTGGCTAGGAATGGCTCTAGTAGAATTCTCCCCTTATCTTGTCTGGAAACAAGGGGCAAAGAGCTATCTATTTCCTCCTGCCAGCCTCCTGCCCCCAACAGGATTCCTCACATCCCAGGACCAGCTGGAAAAGGTGGTGAGAGTTGGAAAGAGACTGCTCAGTGAGGACTGCCCTGCGAACCAGCTTGGATTCATCCCGTTCACCTCCACGTTCTGCACGCGGGGCCGAGGGAAGGGAGGCAGCCCAGGCCGCTAGAGAACTTGATGAAACACACTCAATCTGAATCTCGCTTGATCGTCATGCTGACCCAGTGAGGTAAGTGATGGTATCCCCATCTCAGAGATGAGGAACCGGAAACTCAGCGAGGTTAAGTTTCACCTTCCTGAAAATCGGGCACCCTGTTTCTGTTCCCCAGAGGGAGCTCAATTCAAAGTCCCCAAAGAACAGGTCTTCTGTGAAGACCTGTTCTCCCCGCACAACCCCGTTGGAAAAAGCAGTGGGAGCGACCCAGGGCGGACCCTCTAGCCCAGGCTAGTGGGTTGGGGGGCAGAGGGGCCTAACTGGGTGGCCAGGTGGCCCGCAGAGTCTCTCCAGCAGCAGATGGCCTCCCCAGCCCTTTCCTTCAGAGCCTATTAAGCAGTCAAATGGGGGAGGGTTGGCCCCCAAGGCCAGGGACCCAGCAGCAGCAGCAGCTCACAGCACTGGAGCCGTTAAAAAGTGACTCAACCAGAAAGTGCGTTTGAAGTGACGCCCGCCAGGGCCCCAGAGCCCCAGAGCCAAACCTCAAAAAGACGAAGTGAGAGAGACAGGCCTGCGGGGGCTGGGCCGGCGGTGGAGACCCAGCCTGGAGCTGGCCTGGCCAAATAAGGGCAAATGCACTAGGGCGGGCCAATGGGGCAACAGCGGCTGGCTGCGTCATGGGGCTGCGGCTCTGGGGAGGGGGAGGTGAGAAGCCTGGGACAAAATGGGGGTGGGTGTCAGGGGTCCCAGCACCTCTTTGAGGGGTCCCAGGGTGGGTGAACACAGGAGGCATGGAAGCCCTCACCCCCAAGGAGCCTTTGTTACTAAGGTCAGTGGACCTGCAACCCCAGAGCCCCACCTGCAGGCTGGGTGGGGTTCAAGGAAGAAAAAGGGAAACCTGGAGGACCCCCATGCCCCTGCCCCAGTTATGGGCCCTGGATCCCCATCTGCCATGAACTGAAGGGAGGCCATAGGGACAGCAGCGTTGTGCAAGGGGAAAGGCTGAAGCACCAGTGCAGCTTCACCAGGCCACTGACTGTGGGCAAGAGATGTAATGGAAACTCAGTTTTCTCATCTGTGAAAGGGTAATAATATTGCCTCGTGGGATGGCACTGAGGGTCAAATGCAATAATAGAGGTGGCCCATTTTGAACCTGGAAATTGCCATAGGGATGTAATAGATGATTAGTGTAGAGGCACAAGGCCAAAGGCTGCTTCTTAGATTCTTGTTTCCAGGTGCTATAAATGATCCCTTTGCAAGGATATCATGTGGTTCTCAATTTTGGCCCCTGGTGTCTAGAACAAGGTAGGGGGAGGTGCCAAGGCCAGAGGGATTCCTGAATCTTAGTCCCTAAGCAAAAGCAGAAGAGACTGATGCCTGCCTGCCTCCAGATGATTCGCCAGGGACATACCCGCTTCATTTCTCCTGCATCTCCTCACCTTCCATGAATCCAGACCATGCCCCACCCCTCCTCCTGAGACCCCGCCCTCCATCTCCCGGCCTCTCTGGGGTGCAGGGCAGAGGAAGTGAGTCTACTCAGCTGACCAGAGAAAGTGCTGCAGCTGCCTGCACAGGGTGGGCCGACTGCTGGCTTGTTCAGTGCCTGTGATAACTCCCTTGCCTCAGGCCTCCCCAGACCCTGCTGGGACCACTGGCCCAGGAGGAAGTCTGGGCTCTGGCTGCCACCTGCTTCCTCTCAGGAGTTCTTCTCCCTCCCAAGCATGGATTTGCATTTCCCCCTCTGCCTTCTGCTACTCAAGCCCCCAGGGATGAGGTGACAGTTAACCCCCCACTTCCTGCTAGTGGCCCCAGAGCGCTCACTTCCTTCCAGGTATTTTCCGGGATGGGGGAAGGGGTTGAAAGGGTGGTAGTTGCTGGGTTTGGAAAGGGGATGAGGGATCCATTTTGGAGAGAAACTGAGGTCCCCCTACCCTGCTGTCTGAAGCTGCTCCTTCCCTTCCCTCACGCTCACCCTGTAACACAAGAGCTCAGTTTGCAGGAAGAGTGCATAGGCCGGAAGCAGCACACAGGGGCTTTCAAAATGGGCTAGGCCAGCTCTCTCTTAGAGGCCCAGGCCTCTATCCGCCATAGATAGACCCCCAAGGAAAGTTCCTTGGACTTCAAGTTCCCTATCGGGACAACATAATGTCTGCCCTCTACCCGGAAGGCAGAGGGTTGAGAACGGGGGAGTGCCAAGGCATAGAGGGGAAATGTTTTCCATCCTATTTCTCAGAGGATCTGGCATGCTGGTACCAGCAGCACAAGGCAGAGTGTTCTCTGCACTCAGTTCCCATTTCCTGGGATCTTATGGCAGAGAAACACAGCATCTTTAGACAAGAGGTACTGAGCTAGGCAGTGTAGGACATACAAAGTAGCAGCGACCCGCTCCTGAAGTCAAGCTGACCAGTCTCTGGGGCTCAGTCCTCTCCCCTAAAAAGTGAGGGGCTGGCCTAAGTCATGACTCCCCCAGTCCTAATGTTCTGTGGTCTGCCTTCACTCCTCTGTAGACTCTGCATCTCACCTTCCCACTGGTGAAGGCCTCGAAACCCCAAGACTGAGGCAGGCAGCCATGTGCTCTTCTCCCCAGTCTAAACCTTATTGGTGCAACCTATAGCAATTTTTACCAAGTGTGGCTGTCTGTTCTCCTAGGTCAGACAAGACTGGCAGGGGGACAGCCACACATGAGCAACAGAAGTGACAGCTGACAGGTTGCTATGAATCCAAGAGGTAGAAAAAAAGTCAGTCCCGGAACCATTTCACCACATGATACAAAAATGGAGGTTTACAACAATGACTTTGAACCAAATCAGGTTAAATCACATTCAGAATCTTGTATCCAAATAGCAAGGAAGTATATAACACATTTTTAAAAATTTAAGCTAGGTGTAGTGGCACATGCCTGTAGTCCCAGCTACTTGTGAGGCTGAAGCAGGAGAATCTCTTGAGCCCAGGAATTCAAGGCCAGTCTAGGCAACATAGTGAGACCCTGTCTAAAAAAAAAGAACCACAGAAAAACAAAGAAAAAAACAAAAAAAAAACCCCAAACCAAACTTTATCTTATAAAAAACGAGAACATAAAGATTAAAATTTTAAAAAAACCTTGGCCAGGCACAGTGGCTCACGCATATAATCCTAGCCTTTTAGGAGGCTGAGGCCGAAGGAACACTTGAGGCCAGGAATTTGAAACCCTGTCTCTACAAAAAATACCAAAAATACTCCAAAATGAGCTGGGTGGAGTGGTGCGCACCTGTATTGTTAGATACTCTAGGAGCTGAAGTGAGAGGATTGATTGAGCCCAGGAGCTGGAGGCTTCAGTGAGCTACAATCATGCCACTGCACTCCTGCCTGGGAAACAGAACAAGACCCTGTCTTTGAAAAAAAAAAAAAAAAAAAGCCCTGGTGCTTGAAGGAAAATGTTTCTGTTTTGATTCAGTTTTGATGTATTTATGTATGACATATGTGGTGGAACACCTATTACCCAACAATGCTGGAAGGATGAAATTCTTGTCACACCTATCTAGAACTTACCTAGAGATAGGCAACCTTGGATAATGACAATTCCTTACATACTTAGTTTACAACTCTCAAATTGCTTTTGCCTAAATTATTGTATTTGATTTTTTTTTTTTTGAGACAGGGTCTTGCTCTGTTGCCCAGGCTAGAGTGCAGTGGCACAACTGGGACTCACTGCACCCGTGACTTCCTGGGCTCAAGTGATCCTCCTGCCTCAGCCTCCCAAGTAGTTGGGACTACAGGCATGTGCCACCACGCCCAGCTAATTTAAAAAAAATTTTTTTAGTAGAGACAGGGCATCGCCACTTTGCACAGGCTGATCTCAAACTTCTGAGCTCAAGCAATCCACCCGCCTCAGCCTCCCAAAATGCTGGGATTACAGGCGTGAGCCACCACACCCAGCCAAAGCAAACTTTTTATTTGAAGTATAACAGTGAACAAATCCTAAGTATATAACAATATATTTCCAGAAAGTGAACTGACCTACATAACTAGCATCAAGATCAAGATAAAAGGCCGGACGTGGTGGCTCATGCCTGTAGTCCCAGCAGTTTGGGAGGCCGAGGTGGGTGGATGGCTTGAGCCCAGGAGTTCGAGACCAGCCTGGGCAGCATGACAAAACCTCGTCTCTACCAAAATATAAAAATTAGCTGGATGTGGTGGCGGATGCCTGTAGACCCCGCTACTTGAGGCACTGAGGTGGGAGGATCAACTGAGCCCAGGAGGTTGAGGCTGCAGTGAGCCATGATCATGCCACTGCACTGCAGTCTGGGTGACAAAGTGAGACCCTGTCTCCAAAAAAAAAAAAAAAAGTGAAAGAAAATAAAAGAAAGAAAGAAAGGGAAGGAAGGGAGAAAGACAACAAAGAAAAAGGAAGGAAGGGAGGAAAGAAAGAAACAAAATATAACCAGCACCTTAGGTGCTTCTCATACCCTCCTCCACCACCACCTATCACAGCTAACCACGATCCTGCCCTTAACATCATAGTTTTGTCAACTGCACTTCCTAGACAAGAAACTTCATTTTAGAGGTGACTTGGGAAAGTCACAGGGTTGGTGGCTGGTGGAGGCAGCAGGGCCAGGACTCTGCCCTTAGTTAGATACATGTATTTTCATCACACAAGTCTCAGTGTTCCAGTGGGGTGTGACGGTGCCATCATCAGTCTGCAGATGGAGGGAGGTGAGGAGGAAAAAGAGAGGTTGGGAGGTGTGGGGCACACAGGTCAGCAGGTGCGTAAGAGCTGCTGGAGTGGAATAGAAGATGCAGCCAGGGGAAACTCATGAAGGGCTAGACTGGTTTCCCAATGCTCTGCACAGGAATCCTTGAGTAAATCCCAAGGATCCCCTCCCTGGGCCATTGCCCCACTGCCTCCATCTCTTTGGCTAATTTTAGACTTAGGGACTAGAGTGGTGGGATTAGAGTGGTTGGTGGGCTCAACGTGTAGGGACAATGTGTTGTAATAACTTCACTCAGAAGAAAGCTAATGCCTCACACTGGTTCTGTTGAACACTTATGGAGGGAAAAAAACTTGCTGTGTTTGTGGACAACTATGTCACAAACAGTTAGTAGCCCTAAACTTGGTGTGGACATTATATTTCTTGAGCTGAGGCTCCACTACTTGATTATGGCTAAAACACTTTAACTCTTTTCTTCCCTGCCCCGAGACAGAGTCTTGCTCTGTCACCCTAGCTGGAGTGCAGTGGCACGATCTTGGCTCACTGCAACCTCCGCCTCCCGAGTTCAAGCACTTCTCCTGCCTCAGCCTCCCATGTAGCTGGGATTACAGGTGCCCGCCACACCTGGCTAGCTTTTTATATTTTTAGTAGAGACGGGGTTTCACCATCTTGGCCAGGCTGGTCTTGAACTCCTGATCTCATGATCCACCCACCTTGGCCTCCCAAAGTGCTGGGATTACAGGCATAAGCCACCGTGCCCAGTCAAGACACTTTACCTCTTTGAGTCTCAGTCTCATCACCAAATAAGGATGTTAACTAGTTCCAGGGTTTCTGTGAGACTCAAATGAGATACTGGATGTGAAAGCCCTTTGTCAACTGTATTTGGGTTTGTTTTGTTGTTTTCTGAGACACGGTCTCACTCTGTCCCCCAGGCTGGAGTGCAGTGGCGCCATCACGGCTCACTGCAGCCTCAAACTCCCAGACTCAAGGGATCCTCCCACCTCAGCCTCCCAAGTAGCTAGGACTACAGGTGTACACCACCATGCCTAGCTAATTTTTTGTTTTTTTTTTTGTAGAGATGGGCTTTTGCCATGTTGCCCAGGTTGGTCTTACACTCCTGGGTTCAAAGTGATCTGCCCGCTTTGACCTCCCCAAAGTGCTGGGATTAGAGGCATGAGCCACTGCACCCAGCACCTTTGTCAACTGTAAAAATATTTACATGAAAGGCTTTACTGATACTAAACATGAACCAGACTTCCAGACAAAGTTATTATTAGTCTGTTCTTAAACATGACCTACCTGCCTCTTTGATAGAGACCAGATGTCAGGGAGGGGACCTGAGGATCAAGTAGCAGGCTGCAGACAGACTAGGAGTAACAAGGCAGAAGCCACACCAAGAGCAAAGCCTCAGTTCCCAACCCTGGTGAAACTGCTCCCCTCCAAGACCAGACCATCCTGACCCTTGCTCTATCAGCTACCAGTCCTTTCTTGAGCTGGAGGCTGCATTATCAATGCACTGCCACTGAGCTCCTCAGTGTTCTGGGAGACCCTAATTCCACAGTATGTGGCAGGGAGGAAGCAGGGAATGAGGCAAGGGCAGGCAAGGGGAAGGCAGCCTGGCTACTATTCCTAGTCTCTGTCTGACTTGCGTCTGTCCTTGTTGAGCTAGGGAGGTGGCTTGCTCTTCAGGAGAGAAGCCAAACTACTGAGCAAGACAACAAGGAGAGATCTTAAGATGCTATGCACTCAGAACTTCAGCAGCCAGGATGGGACTGAAACTCTGACAGACACAATGGGCCAATGGGGCAGGACATAGCTCTCATGGCCGCCCTCATAGCCATGGAAAGCAGGGCAGCAGTACCAGGACTGCCCACTCCCAGGGAGCTGTGAACCAAGTCCTTGTCTTAGTTTCTTTGGGTTCCCAGTAGAGGATGGGACTCCAGCACCTTTCTGCCTGTCTGGGTTGCTGAGTGGCACCACCTGCATGTTCAAGTACCAGAGAAAGCAAGAAAGCTAATTCAGCAGCAGCTCCCAGGGAGACCCCACTTGGCACAGTCTGTAGAGTCCAGGAAGGAAAACAGGCCACCCTTCCCCCACAAGCATCAATGCCTATGCTATGTCTTTTGCTTCCTGTGAGACTGTCAGTTAGGGCCCAGTTCAGTGTAGGGCTGAGGCAGCCTGAATGTGGTTATTTGTGCAAGCTCCTCTTGCCTCCCCTCCCCACAACTGTTTCCATTCTCACCAAGCAGCCACGTCCGGGTCAGACACCCAGGACAGCAGCTGGGGCTTTCCAAGGGACTTTTTGAGAAGCTAGTGAAAGTTGGGTGTTGGCTGCACAGCCTGGGCACTTGCTGAAACGCACTTCTTCCATCTGGGACGTAAGCTCTAGCCTGGCAGGGTTGCTTTCAGGTTGAAATTGAACAGAAATCACCACCCATGGAGCTTTCTGTTTGCTGGGCTGGGGAAATCCTTGAGAAACTCAGTTTGGAGTTGGGGTTATCTGACCATTCCCTCAGAGCTTGAAGGCACCAGAGAAAATGGTTTTGGTTTGAAGACCATGAGTGGACATGAGCAGCCCGGCCAGTCCCAGTTTCCCTCCCATAGGCCTATGTGAGGACAAGGAAGGGGAGTAGACAAACTAATCAGAGTCAGGTCAGCATCTCTCCTCCTTCCCACACTCTCCAGGCCACAGGTTAACAAGCAAAATCAACTCAAGAGCAACACCAGGTGGCTGAGACACAAAGCCCTAGCACAGGCAGCTCTGCCCTAGCACAGCACAGCTCACCCTGCAGTTGTGGTTCTCAGCATTTCCCCTACTATTTTGGCTGATTGTGCACATATTCCATGTATTGAAAAATGGCCCAAAAAGGAGAGCAGAAGTATTTCACCTTTATAATACTTATATAATTTTCGCATAGCTTCATTTCTACAATCACAACAATCCTGAGGTAAACAGGCAGGGTGCAATCATTCTTTTTAGAGGGAGAACAAGGAACTTAGGGAAATCAAAATGGGGATACTAACAGGATTTCTGTGGAAATTTAAATGAGAATTTGTGGTAATTTTTTTTATCCTAAAACAACTCACCTTGGCCGAAAAATGGGATGTTACCCAAGGTCCCCTACTAGGCTGGAGGAGAAAAGGACCTACCTCCTACAGGGGCACAAACAAGGGAGACTAGGACTCAATGGTCGCCCAAGGCCCAAGGGTCTCCAGTGAGTGCTTGAGACTGGCCTAAGGTATAGGAAGAGCAGTGAAGAGAAGAAAATAGACAAGCAGGGGAGGGAAGAATTATTAAACATGGTCAAGGAGCACTCTACAAAGCCTCAGGATTTCTTCAAGGGATACTGCTGTGCCAGGTCTCGAGGGCAGAAGGATACAAGTGTGAGACACCAGGGCCACCAAGTTGATGGGGTTACTGAGCCTCTGGATCAGCACCCTCTGATAGGAAGCAAGGAAGCACACTAGAAAGGCTGCAATCCCAGAGGCTGAGACAGTCAAGAGGGAGTAGAAGGGCCTCTGCTGCTCTGGAAAGGTTCTTATAAGGCAAATAAGCTATTACTGTGCCTAAGAGAATGGAAGAGGGAGGCAAGGCAGGTGTCATGGCCTTCAGAACTTTCTCGAGGTTCGTATTTATTGACATTTGACCTAGAGTCCTTGGCATGGGGAAGGCACAGACCTGGGCCACGGGTAGGAAAATCAGCATCCTACTCTCTCCTCAATTCCATCTGTTAATCCACCAACCCAAATCCCTCCCACCCCACCTGTAGTCCAAAGAAGATAAAATGATAAAATGATGTGCTGCTCTCTCAACAGTCAGCTGAGTCTGAATTGGAGGGTAGGAAGTATTTGAAGTTCTGTTCATTTAGTTCCAGAACAAGAAATAAGCAGAGGCAGGAGGTGGAGAGCAAAGATGCTGGCAGCCCTGCATCTTGCTAGGTCTTTATAGCTGTGTCTCTGGATTTGTAGGCCACTCCTCGACTTTTCAGCTCCCGCACGATTCCTGAAGCAGGAAAAGAAACAGTTCTGTGAGGTAAGATTCAGAAGGGTAAGATAGGCCACTCAGCTGCCACCTTGAGGGGGTACTATAAGCAAACTGGAGTTCCTAGACTACTTATCAATCGTCTGCTTGGCCAGGCACGGTGGCTCATGCCTGTAATCTCAGCACTTTGGGAGGTCAAGGTGGATCACTTGAGGTCAGGAGTTCAAGACCAGCCTGGGCTACAGAGCAAGGCCCCATCTCTACAAAAAAATTTTAAAAATTAGCCAGGTGTAGTGGCTTGCACCTGTAGTGCCAGCTATTTGGGAGGCTGAGGCGGGAGGATCCCTTGAATCCATGAGTTCAAGGCTGCAGTGAGCTCTGATAATGCCACTATACTTCAGCCTGGGTGACAGAGACTCTGTCTCAAAAAAAAAAAAAAAAAGGTCCTGCTTAGTTGACTCATTACTAGTGAAGACCCAGGCAGGTGTTCGGTAAGAATGAGAAGAGAAAGAGGGATACATGTAGTCATCAAAAGCAAAGGTTCTAAGCCAGGCACCTATAGTCCCAGCTACTCAGGAGGCAGAGGTGGGAGGAGCACATGAGCCCAGGAGTTAGAGAGTCCAGCCTGGGCAACATAGTAAGACCTTGTCTCTAAAAAAAAATAAAAAACAGGGCCGGGCGCGGTGGCTCACGCCTGTAATCCCAGCACTTTGGGAGGCCGAGGCGGGCGGATCACGAGGTCAGGAGATCGAGACCATCCTGGCTAACATGGTGAAACCCCGTCTCTACTAAAAATACAAAAAATTAGCCGGGCGTGGTGGCGGGCGCCTGTAGTCCCAGCTACTCGGGAGGCTGAGGCAGGAGAATGGCGTGAATCCGGGAGGCGGAGCTTGCAGTGAGCTGAGATTGCGCCACTGCACTCCAGCCTGGGCGACAGAGCCAGACTCCGTCTCAAAAAAAATAAAAAATAAAAAATAAAAAACAGAAACAGCAAAAATTCTGGAGCCAGAATGCCTGGATTCCAATCCTGGCTCCTCATTTACTAGCTGGTGACCTCCAGCAAGTGATTTAACCTCTCTGTGCCTGGTTCCCCCCATCTGTAAAATGCTGAACCTCATAGAATGTGAGAATTGGCATTAATTCAGATAAAAAAACTTCTGCAGAGCTTTACAGTAAATGAACATTGGCTGTTATGATTATTATTACCTTGGGGCAGGCGACCAGTGACTGACACCGCATATACACCTGGCTTAAAGTTACCTGAGACAGAAGAAAAAAGATACAAGATTACAGCGAAGTTAGTTAAGACTCAAGATCAAATGGAAGCTTAAGCTAAACATTAAAGAAGTGATGCAACTCCAAGAGAAGAGCTATCCCCTCTTTTGGCTACAAGTGTTAAATGACAAGGCACAGGACACTGCTTCCCTGTGTTTCCTACAACCCGATCTTTCCCACCCTGAGGTCACTCATCTTGCTGATTTCAGACTCCCTAATGGACCTGAGGAACAGTAACAACACTACAACTAAGCCAAAAGGAGAAAGGCCGACACTTACTGACTCGCTGCCACTTGGAGACCCAGCTGTCCTCTGGACTCATCATTGCAATGATTCTAGGGAGGGAAAAGAAATGGAGAGTCAGCCTGAGCCTCCCTGGGCCTGAGCTCAATTCTGAGAGAGGAATCTAGGAAAAAGCCAAGTACTGAGTCTCCACTGGAAAGCTGGAAAAACTGCCTTCTGATGTTGGGATGAGGCTGACTCAAAGCTAGGACTGACAAAAGTTCTTCATTCTTATGTCCTTGGCCTGCCAGCCACAGGTCAGTTTCCATCCCCAAAAGATTATCTCACTCGGCTCACAAACATCCTTAGCCTAACATTCCCTAGAAAATGAGACGGCTTTAGGACTAGGGGTCCAATAGTTACAACTAACACAACTACAAGGGGTCTAGGGCCTAGTGCAAAGAGGAGGGTGAGTCAAAACAACAGATCCTCCTACTAGAAAGGAGTTCAACTTGGCTAAACTTTTCCTCTTAATGACCTATACATATAGGGACCCCTCTAATGACCTATACATGTGGGGTTCCCTTCTCAGAACCTCATCAGTAAGCTGAGACTCAAAGGTTGAGATAATACATGAAAAACACCTAGCACAAAGACTAGCACAGAGTAGGTGCTAAATAAGCATTAGCTCTCCTCATTATCCTAATAGTCCTTCCCAGGTAGCTGTGATTCCAGAGGAATGGTAAGGCTATTCAAGGGCTAGAAGATGCTGCTTGAGCAAGATGGGTAAGCATTTTTGTTATTCAATGCATTCAATCAAATGCTTACTGCCTGCCTATTGTGTGGGTGTAAGCACTGACATTTGTTGACTGCCTCAATATGCCTCCCCTCTTCTCTCAACAATCTTGGATTCTTATTTGAGAAGATTCCCTTCCCATCCAAATCCTACATTCTCAGCCATGCGCTGTTAAGTGGAACCGACCCTACCTCCAGGGGTGACAAGCAGAACACTAGCCCCCAGCCCTGCAGCCTGATGGGAGATAGGCATGTATGCAGGCCATCCTCATGACCACAAGTATATTCTTCTCTGTCCTTCGCAATCTATCTTTTTAGCCTTAGGGTCCCTACAGCCCAACCTTATGATTTAACCTAAACAGAATTCCCACTGTTCTCCAAAAACATCCCGGTTTTCCCCATCCTAAGCCTTTGCTCTAGTCACTCCCTTTATTTGGAATGTTCTCTGTCTCACCTCAACTTCCTCAAAAATCCCAAACTTCTTGCCTTAAGAGGAAAGTACTACCTCTTCCAATTCTGGTTGAGGTCATCTAGCCCTCTTCCGATCTTTAATTTGCCCACTCTTTAAGACCTAATATGCACTAGAATTATACAAATAATTCCTACAACCTAACAACAAAAAAACCAAACTGAAGTAAAAAATGAGCAAAGGCCTTGAATAGGCATTTCTCCAAAGATATACAAATGGCTATAAGCACATAAGAGGCTCAACATCACCATTCATTGGGGGAAATGGGACACCAAAGTCACACCCATCAGGATGGCTATTATTAATAAATAATAAGTGTTGGTGAGGATGGGGAGAAATTAGAACCTTTGGGCACTGTTGGCGGGAATGGAAAATGGTGCAGTTGCTAAACAGTATGACAGTTCCTCAAAAAATTAAACACTGAACTATCATATGATCTAGCAATTTCACCTGTGGATATACAGATGATCCCTGACTTACCTTAGTTCAACTTATGATTTTTCAAATTTATGACTGTGCAAAAGTGACATGCATTCAATAGAAATCGTTTTCAAATTTTAAATTTTGTCCTTTTCCAGACTAGCAATTCAGTACAATATTCTGTCATGATGCTGCGCAGCAGCCATGAGCCACAGCTTCTGGTCAGCCACAGCAACATAAGCGTTCTGAGCACATTTAAAGTAGGCTAACTTATTATATTCAGTAGGTTGGGTGTGTTAAATGCACTTTTGGCTTATATTTTCAACTTATGATGGGCTTATTAGGTTGTAACTCCTCGGAAGTTGAGGAGCATCTGTACTGAAAATAATGAAAAGCAGGGACTTGAACACATATTTGTATACCAATGTTCACAGCAGTATTACTCACAAATAGCCAAAAGGGAGAAACAACCCAAGAGATCATTGATGAATGAATGGGCAGCAGAACATGCTATACACATACAAGGGAATATTATTCAGCTCAAAAAAGGAGGGAAGTTCTGTTGCATACTACAATATGAATGAACCTTGAAGACATTATGTTAAGTGAAAGAAGCTACAAAATGCTACTGAATGAGCCCATAGGTACCTAAGGGTGCCTAAGGTGGCTAAATTCATAGAGACAAAGCATGGTGGTTGTCAGGGACAGGAGGGAGGAGAGAATGAGGAGCTAGTGTTTAATGGGTACAGATGAAAAAAGTTCTGGAGATGGATGGTGGTGACGGTTGCACAACAATGAGTATGCACTAATGCCACTGAATTGTGTATTTAGAAATGGCGACCGGGCACAGTGGCTCATGCCTGTAATCCCAGCACTTTGGGAGGCTGAGACGGGAGGATCACCTGAGGTCAGGAGTTCGAGACCAGCCTGGCCAGCATGGCAAAACCCTGTCTCTACTAAAAAAGTACAAAAATTAGCTGGGCGTGGCGGTGGGCGCCTGTAATCCCAGCTACTCAGGAGGCTGAGGCAGGAGGCGGAGGTTGCAGTGAGCTGAGATCGTGCCATTGCAGCCGGGCGCTGTGGCTCACTCCTGTAATCCCAGCACTTTGGGAGGCCGAGGCTGGTGGATCACGAGGTCAGCAGTTCAAGACCAGTCTGACCAACATGGTGAAACCCCGTATCTACTAAAAATACAAAAATTAGCTGGGTATGGTGGCAGGTGCCTGTAATCCCAGCTACTCAGGAGGCTGAGGCAGAGAACTGCTTGAACCTGGGAGGTGGAGGTTGCAGTGAGCCGAGATTGCGCCACTGCACTCCAGCCTGGGCGACAGAGCGAGACTCCATCTCAAATAAATAAATAAATAAATAAATAAGTAAAATGGCTAAAATGGGCCGGGCATGGTGACTCATACTTGTAATCCCAGCACTATGAGAGGCCAAGGTGGGCAGATCACCTGAGGTCAGGAGTTTGAGACCAGCCTGGCCAACATGGTGAAACCCCGTCTCTACTAAAGATATAAAAATTAGCTGGGAAAAATCTCAGCTACTAAAGAGGCTGAGGCAGGAGAATTGCTTGAACCCAGGAGGCAGAGGTTGCCGTGAGCCGAGACTGCGCCATTGCACTCCAACCTGAGTGGCAAGGGCGAAAAGTCTGTCCAAAAAAAAAAAAAAAAAGCAACAGCTTTTGGGCAATGATCTACCATTACTACACCTCCCTTCCCTTCATTTTCAAAAAAAATTTTCATGCATTTAACAAACATTATTAAGATTACATTCTTTCTTCTCATGTTAAGTCTTTGAAATCTGGGGTATATTTTATATTTAAAAGCATGTCTTAATTTGGACTAGACACATTTCAAGTGCTCAGTAGCTACACGTGGATAGTGGTCACTGTATTAGATGCATAGCACTAGTATGTCCCAAAATAACTGTTGAGGCTGGACACAGTGGCTTACACCTATAATCCCAGCACTCTGGGAGGTTGAAGTCAGAGGATCATTCCACGCTGCAGTGAGCTATGATCATGCCACTGCACTCCAGCCTGAGCCACAGAGCAAAACCCTGATTAAAAAAAAAAAAAAAAAAAACCCACACAAAATAACCCCCAAAAACGAATGGCTGGGCCCAACTAGGATTAACACTTGCCCTGCATTTACTTCTCTGGGTGCAGGTTGGGTAATGCAGAAGTGAATGATGGAAACTGAAGCGGCTTACCCATCAAAGGAAGAGCTAGTGCAGTCATATACCATCTCTCGGTTACCCTTCATTTGTAGATATGCATCACAATTGTCACAACCATCATATTCAAACTGGTCTATAGTCTGGGAGTGAAAGAAAAATAAAGAAAAAGGAGAGATAAACATGAACAAGACCAAGAGAAAAAGTAGCTTTCTCAATACTTCGACCTGCTCAATTTCTTGTTTCCCTATGTTGACTTTGTATCCTAAGGTTCCCCACCTACTACTCTCAAAGCTCCATTCCTAAGTCCCACCCTCCCACTCCTTCCTCTCTTGTTGCCAGTTCCGTTTTATCTATTCCTTTCTCTAGTCTACTCAGGGTCAGGCATCCTTTCCGACTACTCACTCAGCAGTGGATCCCCACCCGCCTCTGACTCCCAGTGTCTTTCGGCTCCAACGTAAGTTCACCGAACGTCTAAGAGCTGAGGATTCAAAGGCATGTAAGACCGCCCCTGCCCTCAGCTGCAAGACCTGTCCGCGATCCTACGAGGTAAACGATGGCCTCCTTCGGCTTCTCACTCCCCCTGCCACCTCTGAGTTCTGAGACTTACTTTTCTCTTTACTGTCCCACAGCCCCATTCCGCCCTCTTTCCCCGACCTTGGTCCCCCATGGGCCCTACAACCAGGTCCCCGACTGACACCTTGACCAGCGAACACAGCAAACAGGCCCGCAGATGCCGCAGGTCCTTCGGCACCGTCTCCAGGGCCATCTTCGCCGATGGGAAGAACAACAGAGAGCTAGACGACCACAGCCTGTGCACCCGCAGGAAGTAAATAGTTCGTTACCCAGAATGCCCATCACTTCCGGCGCTTAGACTTCCTCTTCCGGTGTGGGCGGGCGCCAGCTCCGCCCCTACCCCCGCCAGAGGAGATGGTTTCTCCCACCGGCAGGCGGGGAGGCTGGGCGCCCGCCGCCACCTGGGCCGGGGCGCGTCGCAGCCACCTGAGCCCGCCGAGGGCGCGGCGGAGGCTGTGTAGGGTAGTCAGCGGGCCCCCGGGGCGGGGGGGCGGCTGCGCTTGCGCGGGAGTGTGTCGGGCTGACTCGCAGCGCCGAGACGCGGGCCGTTTGATCTGGGCTGGTGGCCCTGGGCGCCGGTCCTGTTCCCCGATGGTAACCCGAAGTTTGTTTTTTTTTGTTTTGTCTTCCCGTTTTAGAAGCATTGGGGGCAGTGAATCCACTGTCTCCGTCTGGATTGTCTCTGCAGAGACCGAGAAGAAATCCAGGGACAGCCCCACCCCTCCTTCCTAACTGCGAGAGCGCTATAGGGTTTCCACTTGCTTCCCACAGGAATGCTGGCCTGGGAGCTACGGCGGAAGAAAATGCGTATTTATCTTTTAAAACTCCGTCTGTTTGCTCGTTCCGGCTGAGAATTTATACTTTGCGCAGTTCTTAGCGCTTAGACACGGTTCCTTTACTAAAGACCATTTGTAGGAGATTAGGTGTCCTTTTTTTCCCTTTCATTTCACCGTCTAGGAAGCGAAATGCCTTGTTCTATAGGCACCAAACCACCACCCCTACCAAACCTTTCTCGGGGAAGCAGAAGGGGAACTTGTGCCTTGTGAGGAAGCGACAAAGGCCCCTTCTGGCCCTGGAGACTTCACGCCAATGGAGCACCAGCTCTCTGTCCTCGCAATAGCCCGAGTGCAGGCAGAACGCAGTCATTTGTGTTTATCTGAGAGGAGCTTTGGGATATAAATAGTTTCAGGCCCCGCTGCTCTGTCATTCCAGCCCAGCCTCCTGACTGAGCTGCTTCCGGGCGGGCTTGCTTCTTGTTGGCGGTCCCATGCTGTGTTCAGACGGGCTCTGTGACAGGTTTGGATGTTTTCTATCACTGAATAAAACTTTCCACTTTGGAACATATTTTCTACACTCTATTATCTCATGTAAGTCCTGCAACAACTATTAAGTAGGCCCATTTTATGGACTGAAAAAGCGAGGCACAGAGTATTTGCCCAAGGTCTAAGTCACTGAAGTATGATAATGTGTGAAGTGAACAGTATAATAATATGACTGAAGCACAGTAAGAATCCAGTCATGCTTTCTCCTTCCCTGATCTCACTAAGCCACACTTTTAGGGGCTTACAAACCAGTTCTTATTGCCAAGCCCTCTACTCTACCCTATCCTTTCATGAATCGGAGCCTAGCCTCTGATAACAGAAATAATTTACTTCTCTTGATGTAGAAAGAGATGACGTTGTTACCCTGAGTGACAGTCACGACAGAACAAAACCACAAGACCAGACCACATTTGTGGATAAATATATTAGCAAATAAATATATTTCTTAACATAGTGCCTGATTCAAGCGTCTGTCTGGTTCAGATATAAATACCCATGTGGGTACCTAGGTGCTAGTCTCCCCACTAACTGAGGGAAAAAGGTTCCCAGGTGGGGTCCTCTGCCCACTTTGCCACCACATTCACATTCCAAATGGGATAATGCCTGAGGGGCCAAGCGTGGTCAGGCTGCCCTGGGGTGAATGTCACCCTGATGAGGCCCATCAGCTCTTGTCCACTCAGTGAGGCCAGACTTGTGCTCTAATCCACTCTCCTGTGGGTCCCTGGCCTGTATGGCTTATACTGGGGAGCTGGGCCTCTGGGCTCTCCAAACCCAAGGGTCACACTTTGCTTTTCCTTTATTGTCCCCATTTTCCATCCTTGCTCTGAGACAAAACTTTTCCCAGAGAAGAACTCTTTGTTGTCCCCGCTCAGCTGTAATTCTGCCTTTTCTACCTTCATTCCATCCTTCCTCTGCCCAGATGAAGTCCAGCAGAAATTCCTCCTTTCTACTTGCTCTGGGACTCTGAGACAGGAAATCTTCAAGGAGGAGTTTTTCCCTCCCCACTATTCTTATTCTCAACCCCCAGAGGAACCAAGGCTGCTGTACCCACCTCAGGGACAGAACTCCACACTATAGTGGGAAAGCTTCAGGGACCCCTCCTTTTAGTGCTCAGGGATCACCTATGCTACTGGTCCTTTTGGCAAAAAAGGAAAATGATAGAGCCAGGGTTGCCCCTGATGTAGCAGCCTTACTGTGGAGGGGCCAAAGCTGGTGTTCAGAGCTCACCCAAGGAGGGAGGTGATAAGGTGTCATGCGTTCTGCTGAACCCACTGGCTGGTATGAACATGAGGCTTGGGGTGAGGGAAACCAAGTAGGGGTTGGAGAAGGAGCAGCACCTTTGTAACACCTGGCTACCCATAGCTAGCTTTCTGCCCTCAAAAACTCAGCCTTCAAGGGATCCAGCCCACACACGCCACAGGCAGCAGCTGGTTGCCTGGCTGGACATGGATTTGCTGCACTGCAGATGTTTTCTGCAGACAAGGTCTGGAGCTGGAGCAGGAAACGGCACCCTCTCACCCTCCACCATCACCAGTCCTCTTCCAGTGCTTCTAGGAAGTACGGCAAAAAGAATGGTGTTTGCTGTGGTCCTTTCCTTTCCCAGGAGCAGGACTCTGTGCCAGGTAGGGCCCAAACACATCTGGAGCACACTTTTGGTTGGAGCTAGGCCTGAACATCTCACACAGCCTGTTCACACAGCTCCTCGAGTTCCTCTTCTGAGCCTGTATTTAGAGAGAGGGGAGGAAAGAGGTCATTGAGGGTCAGGCGAGGCACCTGCTTCTCTCACCTGCAGCAGAGTGTGGCTGAGAGGGGACCACAGGGAGGGAGAAGCAGAGACTGTCTGGAAAGGGTGGTTAGATTGAAAGCTAAGGGGGCCCCAGTTGGGACACAGGGGAGAGAAAAACAAATCTAAAGAAATATACATAGCAACCAGTGTGTTACCAATACTTACTATTCATTTATTCACCCAATAAATATTAAGCATTCGTTGTGAATTTGGTCTGCTACCACGTGCCAAATAGAAGACCAAAAAGAATAAGCAGGGACCTGGTAACCTTTTTGGAGAGAAAGTATGAAAACAAATGGCCATTACGCCAGTGGGACAG
Source organism: Gorilla gorilla gorilla (assembly GCF_029281585.2). Taxonomy (NCBI): domain Eukaryota; kingdom Metazoa; phylum Chordata; class Mammalia; order Primates; family Hominidae; genus Gorilla; species Gorilla gorilla. The sequence goes on along the minus strand of NC_073228.2, from coordinate 33,694,611 downwards.
GACAGGAGTCATGAGAGATGCATTAAGGAAGGAGAGAGACCAGGTCCAAGTGCAGCAATCAGGAAAAGCTTCCTGGAAGTGGGGATAAATGAGCTGATTCTGTAGGAATAGGTAAGAATTAGATTTATGGGAATAGAGAAGGCAGGAGAATATTCTGGGCTACAGGAACTACAAGAATTGTTTACCCAGTTTGGCTAAAGCATGGGCCTGGGGAAGGGAGGGAAGAGAATAGAAAATAAGGTTGAGAAGGAAGATGGGGGCTGGCTGGTGCAGGAACCTTTGAGGCCAAAGCACGTTGGATTTTTCCTCTCTGTGGACAAACAGAACATTTGAAGATTTCTGGACAGTTTAGTGTAAGTCAGATGACGCTGGCAGCAATAGGGAGGGTAGGTGAGCAGTGGAGCTGTGGTGCATAACTTTATGGGACATACTGGATGGGCAGCACTCAGCCTTCGAGGCCCTGTAAGAGGGAAGGGAAGAGCTAGGAGGCTCCTGCATGGATCTTTAGGGTATACCTAAGACACTGGCAGGGCCATCAGTACTGGACTTGAAAAGAACATGATAAAGCTAGCCAAGATACAGTTAACAGAATCTGGCACTGATTAGATGTGAGAGGCAAGAAAAAGAGAGGCACTGAAACTAGTTCTGAGTTTGAGAGAAAAGGGAGATAGTGGTGTGGTACTGGCAGCACTCAAAGTACACACACAATAGGGTCCGAATGGAATCACAAACACATAGCCAAAGCTTGCAGTACATGGCTCTCTCCCCATGGACCTGGATGTCCTGATTGGCAAGTTCCATGTCTTCAGAGCCTAGCTGGAACCTAGCACAAAGCAGGCATATAGTCAGAAGAAAAAAAGGAAGGAAGGAGAAAGGAAATGAATAAATGAATGAATTGGATGAGGGCAGCTCCTAGGTCCTGCATGAAGAATTCCTACACTGAAGAATATTTCAGGACCTTTGTGTCACCTCCTGGGTTGGAAGGGTTCTAGTGATGGCTGTAGACAAAGAACTGTGTCATCCATACAATGGGGGAAGATGGGGAAGAGTAGAAGGTGGAAGGTCCTGAATGGAAAAGAGAGATATGTGGGCAAGTAAACACCATGTTAAAGTTGAGAATTTACGTGATCACTGCTTATGATATAGGGATGCACTGAATCCCCAAGAAATTTAAGGTCAGTCTTATTAATAATGATGCATTGAAGGGAAGTCCTCCTTGTTCTTTTACCACAGGGGAAGAGAAGAAAACCTAAGGCTCCACAGGGCTGCTGGGAACCACCTGTGGTTTCTCTCTCTCTCTTTTTTCTCGTTACTCACATAGCTCTTCTTATATAGCCTCGTATTATGGTTATGTGTAAATTATTTCTACTATAGCTCCCCCCAAGGAACACTTCTTGGCCTTCTTTGTATTTAGAACTAATACTGAGCTGTGAGCATTGGTAGAACTAAACCAGTTATAAAAATATAGAAACACTTATGTTTGAGCTACTACCCCGGGGACCATTCCAAATGCTTTTTTTTTTTTTTTTTGAGATGGAGTCTCACCCTGTTACCCAGGCTGGAGTGCAGTGGCGCCATCTTGGCTCACTGCAACTTCCGCCTCTTAGGTTCACGCGATTCTCCTGCCTCAGCCTCCTGAGTAGCTGGGATTATAAGTGCCTGCCACCATGCCCGGCTAATTTTTGTATTTTTAGTAGAGATAGGGTTTCACCATGTTGGCCAGGTTGGTCTTGAACTCCTGGCCTCAAGGGATCCACCCACCTAGGCCTCCCAAAGTTCTGGGATTACAGGCATGAGCCATCACACCCGGCCTTCCAAGTGCCTTTCTGATGCCTCAGCCACACCAGCACCTCCCTGGGACCTCCCTGTGATCTGCCAACTAAAGGGGTAGCACCTGGCAGAGCTGGGGTGTTCCTGCACTCTAGCCAGCATGATATGCTGTCCCGATGGTTAAGTATTTTGGTTGTCACCTCTGCTGTATCCTTCTCAGCTTCCATCAACCCTTTGTTGGCTGACTTCACCTGTCCTGAAATATTCAGCTGTAGTCTCCTCTCCCTACCACACCCACTTCCCTCTGAAAACTCACCAGGCTGGGCCGACAGCACCTGGCAGTGCGGATAAGGGCATGGCCTGCCCTCTGTGGTGTCAGAACTCCATTCAGAAGGCCCCTCCCCAGGTGGATGTGGTTCCGGGGGCTGGCGAGGAGTCAGGCACAACCACACTGGCTGTGAATTTGAGTAACAGGGGCCTGGGGTTTCTGGTAGCAGCCTCCTGTCCAGGCCTGGAGGTCCACAGATCAAGGGGTGTGCCTCTGGGGACCAAGGATATGCCACACTGGGGGTGTAATGGGGAAAAATCTGGCAAGCTGGGTGCACAGTTGCATCCTGGGGCCGAGAGCCAGGGGTGGGCTCGGAGGGACCCCCCCGCCTTTTCCTCTGTGGGTGTCGGGCAGAGAGGCTGGATTTTTGCAAGCTGAACAGACTGCTGGTACTGGGGCAGATGCTGGAGGCTTCAACTGGGCCAGGGGCTGGCTCAGGGAGGGCCCTGGGGCACTGTGGGTTAGAGAGCCGCCCCGAAGGGGCTGCTGAGTTGGATCTGGTGACTTGCTGATCAGGAGAAGGTGGCTCCGGCTGGGGCTGTGTCCGAGGAATAGGAGGCCTGGACTGGGGGACTCCGGTTTCTGGGCCAGGCTTCCTGCCATGCCACTGGAACCGCTTTTTGTAGTGGTGGTGCCGGTGGCGGTGGTAGTGGACATGGCTGGAAACCTGGGTTTCCCCTGTGGGCACCACCGAGTCCAAGGAACGAGGCCGAGAGGTCACACTAGGCTGCATGTCCACTCGCTGGGGATCCCCTTTAGGGCTGCAGTACACTAGGGGGTCAAAGTCACTGCTTAGGGAGCTGCAGAAAGTAGAACTGCTGCCATGGACCCCCTGTAGGCTGATGTCCGTGCAGTTGACCACAGAGTCACTGGAAGAGCCATGACAGGGCCCTGAGCTGGAGTCACTGGCTGGCCCATCTGCCAGGTACCCACTGCGTTCTGTGCAATAGCTTTCTCCAGATCCACTGCTGTCAGGGGGCCTGGCCCGGCGTAGGGGCACTGGGCAAGCAGCAGGGTGCTGTGAGGTGGATTGGAGGTGGCTCAGTCCCCAGCCTTGTGCATAGGGGTGCTGGGCTCCTGCCAGGCGCTGCTGCTCTCCTGGAGCCCGGGGATGTGCAGCTCTGGGGAAGCGGTGATGCCGAGGGCCCATGCCTGGCTCCTGGGATGGCAGGAAGGGACCAGGTCGTGGGGGCCGAGCCACTGCACTCCGGGAAGGGCCCAACAGGTAGGCAGCAGGGAGGTGGTAGTGGGCATGGCCGGGATGCTGGCGAATGAGGTGGAGTCTTCGACCTGGTTCTTGGTAAGATCGAGAGGGTCCCAGGGACTGGGAAAATGAATCTCCCTCTGGAAAAAAGAACCAAGAGCATAGATGTTTAACTCTACAAACCTACAGAGAATGCATTCAGAAAGACATGGCTGTAGCTAATCTATTTGACCCTGAGTAGCCTGTGAGCTGAGTTTGGGGGATCAAGGACGTGCCTAAGCTGCCTGTGCTCTGGGACTCCTTTGTTCCCTCCAGTCAGGTTGCCTGCCCTGGGAGGGCCACTATGCGTGTCAATCCCTAAACCTCCCATCAGCCATTTGGAGCTCTTTCACCCAGGGCCACTGTTAGCCCATAGGGCACCTGTGGGTACCTTAGAAAAAGGTTCTCTTTCCTCAAGATATTTATTTCACTTTCATCTTTTAGAAAATTATGTTAACATACTGATTTTGTTAGAATAGAATATTTTATTGCCAGAAAATTGGAATAATAAACATACAAATCACCCAGATTTAGAATCAACAAACTTGCCATGAAATACAAATAATTTTTACAATAATAAAGATTATCTACGGCCAGGCGCGGTGGCTCATGCCTGTAATCCCAGCACTTGGGAGGACGAGGCAGGCGGGTCACAAGGTCAGGAGATCGAGACCATCCTGGCTAACATGGTGAAACCCCGTCTCTACTAAAAATACAAAAAAAAAAAAAAAAAAATTAGCTGGGCATGGTGGCGGGCGCCTATAGTCCCAGCTACTCCGGAGGCTGAGGCAGGAGAATGGCGTGAACCTGGGAGGCGGAGCTTGCAGTAAGCCAAGATCGCGCCACTGCGCTCCAGCCTGGGTGACAGAGCGAGACTCCAACTCAAAAAAAAAAAAAATAATAATAATAATAATAAAGATATCTACATGCCAGGCACGGTGGCTCACGCCTGTAATCCCAGCACTTTGGGAGGCCAAGGTGGGCGGATCACCTGAGGTCAGCAGTTTGAGACCAGCCTGACCAACATGGAGAAACCCCGTCTCTACTAAAAGTACAAAATTAGCCGGGCATGGTGGCGCATGCCTGTAATCTCAGCTACTCGGGAGGCTGAGGCAGGAGAATAGCTTGAACCTGGGAGGAGGAGGTTGCGGTGAACCGAGATCGCGCCATTGCACTCCAGCCTGGGCAATGAGAGTGAAACTGCGTCTCAAAAAATAAAAATTAAAAATTAAAAAATAAATAAAGATATTTACATTTTGAATGACGCTTCCCCTCGAGTGAGGCACTCTGGAGCAGTGTACAGCCCATACAACTATGGTGGCAGTTCTGCTTTCTCCCCAGCTTCAAGGCTGCAACCCTTTCCCAAAGGGAAGCCACATTCTAGACCTGTCTGCCTACACAGAGGGGAGTCCTTGGCCCACCTCCTACCTATGATGTTGAACATGCAGAGGGGGCAAGTCCGATGCTGATGTAACCAGGGGTCCACACAGTTACGATGGAACTCATGGAGGCAGGAAATGACCCGTAGCTCCTGGAGAAAAAGAGGGGGTCCAAACCAAAGGCTTCTGTAGCCATAGGAATTGCCAGGAATCAGGACATCCCCCAACTCCCTTAGGCCTCTCCTTGCTATTATCTACTTGTAAAAGACCTCACAGTAGAATAGGAATGGTATGAGCTTTGGCATCACATAGACCTGGATTTTGCACTTAGCTGCATGACGTTGGGCAACTTTCTTAACAGACAGTTTTCTGCTGTAAAATGAAGATAAAAAAATGAATCTAACCCCACCCTTCATTGCCATGGGTCTAAAATGAGATAATGCATCCAAAGCACCACTGCAGCCTGGCACGTGGTACACTCTCAACAAACAATAGTGCTCTTTCACTGGAAGGTCAGAAAAGTGACCAAACTTCAGGCTGGTCCCTGATTTCTGCCTCATGCAGGACACATGGGAAACAGATGTAGCCAGGGTACCCATACCAGCCCCTAGGCCTGCCCACCCCTCCCCCAGCTTCAGTCTCCCCAGTCTGGTCATGGAGGTGAACCACAAGACCTGCCTTACCTGCCCCTCAGAGAACTCCTCCAGACAGATGGCACACACAGGGGCTGAGCTGCAGCTGCTCCCTGAGTCTGGCCACTCACCCCGGGCCTGCCTGCAGCTGGCCTGGTACCTCCTGGTGGCCAGCTGGCTGATGGCCCAGGCTGTTCTCTGCTGAAGCGGATCCTGGGAAGAGGAATGGGGCTCAGATTGGGGCACGGGCTCCCCTTCCCTCCCTCTCTGGATCCCAGCTTGGACTCCGTTCCCAGTCACTCAGGTAGATCACATGGCCAGTTGAACATCCTTAGGAGTTCGTCTCCTCAGAGCTCATATGTGGCTCTGCCAAGCATGCCAAGCTCTCCCAGTCCACCCACCTGCTTATACCATTAGCTTTTCTTCCTTTGATGACCCATGAGAGAAACTTTTTATCCAACCGCTGCTTGACATTTCAACTTGGATATCTAATAAGCATTTCAAACTTATAGGCCTCATCTTATTAACCATGGGTTCATCTCCAACCACATACCTGTCTTCCCCGTCTTCCCCATTACAGCAAATGGCAATTCCATTCTCTTAATTGCTCAGGCCAAAAATCTTGGTGCCATCCTTGAGTCCTCTCATATCCCACAATCAATCCATTACTAAATCTGTTGGCTTTGCCTTCAAAATATACCCAGAACCTAACTATTGCTCACCATTTTAACTGCCACCTTCCTAATCCAAGCTACCGTTACTGTCACCTGGATTCCTGCAATAGCCTCTTAGATGGTTTCTCTGTTTCCAGCTTTGCCTCCCTGTAGTCTATTCTCATTACAACAGCAGGAATGATCATATTAAAACTTCAGTCAGATTGTGATGCCCCTTCTCTCACAACACTCCAGTGGCTCCTGTTTCACCCACAGTAAAAAACAAATGGCCTCAACAGTCCAATACAACGGGGCCCCCACCAGCTACTCTGCCGTCTCACTCTGTTCCAGCCACAGCCTTCATGCTGTTCCTCAGATACACTAGACACATTTCTGCCTTAAGGCCTTTGCATTTACTGTTCTCTCTGCCTAGATCCCTTTCTCCTCAGATACCTGCACAGATCACTCCCTCTCCCATTTAGGGTCTTTGCTGCAATGCCATCTTCTCAATGTGGCCTTCTCTGGACTTGCTTTTAAAACTTAACCCTGTTAATTTTTACTAAAAATACAAAAATTAGTAGCTCCCAGCTCCTCGCGAGACTGAGGCAGGAGAATTGCTTGAACCCAGGAGGCAGAGATTGCAGTGAGCCGAGATCACGCCACTGCATTCCACCCTGGGCGACAGAGCAAGACTCTGTCTCAAAAAAAAAAAAAAATTAACCCTGTTCCCTTGCATTCCCTCCCTCCCCAGTTTGCTATCAGCATTATCATTTTTTCTCCGTAGTACATATCACCACCTAAAACATTATAGATTTTACTTATTTAGTCTGTTTATTGTCTGTTTTTTCCCTCTAGAATAAAAGCTCTTTGAGGGTAGGGGTTTTTTGTCCTCTTGTTCACTGTACTACCCTCAGCACCTGGAACAGTGCCCGATACATAATAGAGCTTGGTGTATTTGCTGAATGGATGAGTAATATGAGGAGAGGCTGCTGGAAATCAGCAAAGACAGACGCTGGGATATTTTGACGTAAATGTTTCCATAGGTATAAAGGTGCCTTCTTCACGTACTCCTTCCTTCTCCCCAACCACCCACCCACACACACGTACACGTTCACTGCCGCCAAAGACCCCACACTGCTCACCGGCCTGCTGTGGTGGGGGCGGCACCGGATGCGCAGCACCGAAGCCAGGATGATCACAAAGATGGTGCCCACCACTGTCAGAAGGATCCATACATCATAATCTGGCTGGGGAGTGAGCAGAGAGGGAAAGGGTCATACTTCCGGGATGAGCTGGGTCAATTCGAGAGGAAACACAGGAGCCTGGGAGGCACATAGCTAACTGGAGGTTCCCTTGAGTCCTCCATCTGAGGGGATGGAGAGGAACCTGCAAGTGGGATTAGGTGGGCCCTCCCTGCCCAAGGGCACTCAGAGAGGATCTTCCAGATGTCACTGGGAGAAGTACTATCTCAAAACCCATGTGCTTGGGGAAAAAAGAGAAAGGGACCCCTCTGCAAGGTGGGAGTTTCTTGCCAGTGAGCTGCTGGATGAGGTTCTTGGCCAGTAGAGAAGCCCCAATCAGGGGTCATGGATCAGGGGACCAGGGTTTCATTCTAGCTCTGCTATTCCATGCCATGAAGCCACAGAGCTGTAAAGAACTTTAGAACTCATCTGTCCTGATCTGTTCATTCTGTAGGTGAGGCCCAAAGATGGGGGAAAACTTGCCCAGAGGCACACAGCTGATGGATGAAGTTGGACTAGAGGGTTTCCAGGATCTCTCTCAGCTCCAGGAGTCTAAGGGCTTTTGGTGGGAGTTGCCACAGGACAAAGTAGGGCTAAGTGCAGGGCAAGGTCTGGAGGTCTAGTGTGCTTACCCAGGCCGGGGGCTCCTTCAGCTCGATCCTCACATGGGCCTTTTGGTTCTTGTACACAAACTCCATCAGCTTCTCAGCGTCATTACCCCAGATCAACACCACTGGCCAGGTCAGCCCCAGCGGCTGCTGCAGCTACAGGGGGAAAGTGCCCACAGGGCTGCTGTGACTTCTCCCTGCCCTTCCCTCTCCCCTGAGAGCTTTATCTTCCTCCATCCAGCCCCCACCTTGAACACGCAAATGTCCCTGGGTACCTGCTCAGCAGCAGCTCGATCCTCAGTGATGTCAAAGAGGACAGCACTGGCTCCTCGCTCACCCGCCATCCGAGCCTGCAGAGGCACACAGTAGAGGTTGGGCTGAGGTCAGGGAAGGACAGAGCCCACCCACAGGCTAGCCTCACCCCTCACACATCTATCCCTTCCTAGGATTATGCCCACAGCACATCTTTGCACACTCACATCTACCTATGCAAGGGGTCACTGGGTCTAAGATCTCCTCTTCTGCCTCCTGAGCTCACTCAGGTCCCCACTGCCTTCAAGGGATAATATCTAGCTTTTCCTTTTGTAATGGAACAAATCCTTAAGGGGGGTTTACAGGGTGCCAGGTGGTGGACCTGGCTCTAGGATGAAAGACAAATAAGACACAGCTCCTGCCCTCAGGGTACAATCAGCCTGCCTTCACTAAGAGGTATGAGCACGAAGAGTAGGAGGGACCTGCACCCCTTAGAAGGAGAAAAGAGAGGAAGAAGGGGACAGCAGAGAAGTAGAGCTCTCCTTCAGAGGGAGCTGGGCTTTCCAGGGCCCAGCCCTGCCTGCAGGGCATCTCCCCAGCTCAGGCAAAGGTAAGAGCCTGGGACGCCACTCTCACCCAAGGCCACCATCACAAAGCCCGTCTCAGCTCATCTCATGGGCTCCCTCTCCTTGCCACACTCTACTTTGCCAAGTCTTTCTCTGGCTCCAATTCAAGGACTTAGAGGAGTCCTTGTCCAGTGGTTTATCCTTTCGTCCTCTCCCTTAGGGTGGCATTAGAGACAAAAGTGGGGAGGGACTCAAGGGGCTAGTCCCATATGGTGAGTATGCACACGTGCATGTTCACCAAGGGCTCCAAGAGCCAGCTTGAGGAAGCAGAATCTAGCCAACCAGGCAGAACAGATAGCAGTGCCAGAAAGAGAACAAAAAGCAGGAATCCAGGGGGTGTGTGTAGGGAGGGGAGTAAGGAAAGGGAGATAAGAGCTAAAGGTGGGGGGAGGCGGGAGGCACAACAGCAAACAACTAACAGGCACTGTGAGGAGCTGCTCCTGGCCTTGGCCTGGGGCCTCCCGGCCTAGCACAGCCACCCTCCAGCCTTCCTCCCTAGGGCAAAGGTTCATCTTCTAATGGCATCAGGCTGTGATTTTACATCCCTGGGCACCGCCCCCCCTCGCCCCCAAAGTCTCTGGGGTCTTCCCACAGGCATTGAAGGAGTTAACCCTCCTGCAAGTAGTGGTGGCAGCAAGAAGAGCCAGCGCTGGGACTTACTCACAGGCTCAGCACTTTGATCTCTTCCTGTCTTCCCAGGGAGAGCCTGTCAGGGCAGGTCTCCTGCCAGGCAGGCTGGGAGCAGCTCCTTTCCTTGCTCCAGCTCCCTGTTCTCCACTCCCCAGACAGCAGCAGGGCCCAGGGGGCCACTCAGAGCCCACTGCCTGCAGGCAGAGGAGACACTCAAGCGGGGCCCTGTTTTGGTCAGGAAGGTAACTTTCCTTCCTCCCCCAGGAGCTAGGCCCAGCCTAGGGCCCAGGCTTACCAGGCTAATTGACTGGAAATTCACAGGATCAGTCAATTCCAGAATGGAAGTGCTGAAGGAGTTGAGAGGTTCATGGCTTCCATCTTCCCTACTCACTTCCTCCCATCTAAGCTACTCCAGGCAGGTAGAGACTTTCCAATCTTCAGAACCCTCCTAACAAGGGTATGGGAGAAGTACCAGGGGAAAAGGAATCCCTGGTAGGGAACCCTACTGGTGATCTCCTATTCCAGGGATTTGGCCAAGGACAGGAGAGGTCACCCCAGTAGTCACAGAATTGGGACTCCCAGGCCTCAGTTTTCACACCCCTAGAACAAGACCCTGGACCCACCCTGGCCTGGAAGAGCATGAGGAAGGGCAAAAACTTTCTTCTTTGGAGATTTTGTTATTTCCCCTCCCCTCTCTCTTTGAAGAATTGGGGTAGGAACAGTGGAAGGCAATTACTGTGACATTCAAACACTCCAGCCCATTACAGCCCATAATTACAAAGTTGTAAAAGTGATCAAAGAGCCCGGAGCACTGGCCAACAAGGGAAAACAAACAGGACTTTCAGGCAGTGAGTCCCTGTGTCCAGAATTCTAGGAATAAAAAGCAAGATTTGGGGACAGATAGCAGTCCAATCTAGGGCTATCTATGCCTCTTGTCCACCTGCCCCCAAGAAAGTAAGTGGAGGCAAAAAGGAAAAAAGTACTTATTTGGGTACTGGAATTTGGAAAGCAGAGAGAGGATAGGCAGGCCCTCAGGACAGGAAGGCAGTTTTAGAAAGAATCCAAAGAGCTCTTTGGAAGCTTCAGAGTTGGCCAGCCCTAGGGGCAGCAGGCAAGGCTGCCACAGCCTCTAGCAACAGGAGCCATTACAGAGAGAGCAATGAGAGTGAGTTGCAATTCTGCCTCTTACTTGCAGGACTCACTGGTCAGCTGCTGCATTTCTCTGGGCCTTAGATTTTCTTCTCCAGACAAGAGTCCCTGTATATCTTCTGCTCATCAAAAATGAAGCACCTACCGTGCCCAGGGCACCAAGCCACAGAAGGCCAGGCCCTCCAAAACAGCTCATAATATAGTTGTGGAGACAAGGCACATACATGAAGCTATAACGCTGATAATACTCTAAAGCACAAAGGAATAGAAACAGAAGTTTCCAGACCCTTTTTCACTCCAGAAGGCTCTCCCCTCTACTATCCCCTCCACCAACACACATACACACAATCTGGCACAAATGTTCAATATAGAAAGCAGATAAAAGTGAGGCTGCTTACTTTGAGGTAGGGGTGGGGACAGGAAGGACCTTCGGCCTCTCCCCTCCACGCACCAGGTGCCTCCCTGAAACCTAGACTTAGCAGAAGATGGTGTTGAAAGCATGCACAGACACCCTACCCGCTGGAGGCATGCCCCCAGGGAGGGATTTCTGCTCCTACTGGGCTGGCTGGGCCTGGGCTGGTCAGGAAAGATTCAGTAGCAAAGGTGGGCTTCCTCTGGGCTTCAAAGTTAAGGGTGAAAGGAAGGAGAAGGAATATAACCCTTATTGAGATCCAGTGCCCAGATTGCCTAGGGGTGAATCCTGGCTCTGATACCAACTATTAGCTGTGAGACTTGGGTCAAGTCACTTCACTACTCTGTGTCTGTTGTTTTTTTCTGTAAACTGGGATAATAACAGGACCTAGTCCATAGGGTTGTTATGAGGACTACATAAACGAATCCACACAAAGCATTTATAATAGTGCCTGGCACGGGGTGTTGCTTAAGCATTAGTTATTATTATATCAACTATTATAATTATAATTATTATTTTTGAGACGGAGTCTCACTCTGTTGCCCAGGCTGGAGTGCAGGGGCGCAATCTCAGCTCACTGCAGTCTCCGCCTCCTGGGTTCAAGAGATTCTCCTGCCTCAGCCTCCCGAGTAGCTGGGATTACAGGCATACACCACAAGGCCCGGCTAATTTTTTTTTTTTTTTTTTTGAGACGGAGTCTCGCTCTGTCACCAGGCTAGAGTGCAGTGGTGTGTGGTGTGATCTCGGCTCACTGCAACTGCCGCCTCCTGGGTTCAAGCGATTCTCCTGTCTCAGCCTCCTCAGTAGCTGGGACTACAGGTGCGTGCCACCACGCCTGGCTAATTTTTGTATTTTTAGTAGAGATGAGGTTTCACCATGTTGGCCAGGCTGGTCTTAAACTCCTGACCTCGTGATCCACCTGCCTCAGCCTCTGAAAGTGCTGGGATTACCACACCTGGTATGAGCCACCACACCTGGTCCTTATATCAACTATTATTAATACTATGTGTTTCCGACATGTGATTTCATTTACTCCTCAAAAATCTATAAGATAGTCATCAGCTCCACTTTTGAGTTGGGAAACTGAGGCTCAGAGGAACTGAATAATTTGCCCAGGGTCACCAACTGAGAAGCAGTGGAGGCAGAATTTGTACCCAGGACCTCAGCCTTCAGACTGCCTGTTCTTTACTACCAGGTAGTGGCCTCCATGGTAAGAGAGGCAGGGCTTGCACCCATCTGCTTTTCTCCAGATCTAGCTCCTTCTAGCAGGCAAAAGGCCACTGCACTAGTTCAGGCATGAGGTGATAAGGCTCTGGCTTATCACCAGGATGGCTGTGGAGCTGCTAATAAAGAAACAGAAACCAATCTGGGTGACTGGACAGAGGGTGGAGGGGATAGTGGGGTGGTGACAAGAATGGAAGCCTCCAGAAGAATTATGGTGAGGGTTTCAGAAAAGAATAAGTGAGATAACAAATGGAAGGAAAAATACCGCAACCTTGTTAACTAGAAAAGCACGAAATGATGATGCCAGCGATGATGATAGTAATGATAATTGCAATCATTTATTGAGTGGTTACCATGTACGTGGCATGGGGCTAAAAGCTTCCATCTGTACTGTCTCATTAAATCCTCCTAACTACTTACAAGTCCCATTATTATTCCCCTTTTACAGATGAGGAAATAGAGGCTGGCTTAGAGAGGTGAGATAAAAAAGTCCAGGTCACACTGAGGGGCAGTGGAGGAGTCAGGCTGCAAGCCCAGGGCTATCTGGCTTGAGAGCCCCAGCTCTGTCATTGGTGACGACACCATTGACACCAACAGGAAAAGCCAAAGCAGAGAGCAGAGCTGCAAGGGTCAGTGGTTTCCAAACTCTCCCTCCCCTAAGACCCCATCTTTCCCTTAGACCTCTCATGAGTCACATTTTAAGAAAAACAGATGTTCGGCTGGGCGCAGTGGCTCATGCCTGTAATCCCAGCATTTTGGGAGGCCGAGGCAGGCAGAACTCTGGAGGTCAGGAGTTTGAGACCAGCCTGGCCAACATGGTGAAACCCCGTCTCTACTAAAAATACAAAAATTAGCCGGGCGTGGTGGTGGGCACCTGTAATCCCAGCTACTTGGGAGGCTGAGGTAGAGAATTGCTTGAACCCTGGAGGCGGAGGTTGCAGTGAGCTGAGACCACGCCACTGCACTCCAGCCTGGGCAACAGAGCGAGACTCCATCTCATTAAAAAAAAAAAAAAATTAGCTGGGTATGGTGGCACACAACTGAAATCCCAGCTACTCGGGAGGCTGAGGCAGGAGAATCACTTGAACCTGGGAGGCAGAAGTTGCAGTGAGCCGAGATGGAGCCACTGCACTCCAGCCTGGGCAAGAGAGCAAGACTCTGTCTCAAAAAAAAAAAAAAAGAAAAAAGAAAAACAGATGTTCTACCAAACTAACTATATTTATTACTTACAATTTATTTTCTCATGAGATAACTTGTATTAACATGTTGAACTAACAGAATTCCAACCAAAACAAAACCAAGTACTTGAGGTAAGCCCGTGGAACCTCTGAAATATTGCAGGTAGCTCAAAGACTCATAGGAGTCACAGGCAAAGGTCTAGAGGCCCTGTGAGGTAGCAGGCCAGGGTGCAGCAGGCAAAAGAGAAGGCCCACAGCTGTGGAAAGGGGGCAGCCCCAGCCCAGCTCCCACCAATAGCAGCAAAGCTTCTCGGAATCCTTCTTCCCCATCTCTCTCTCTCTCTCTCTCTCTCATACACACACACACACACGCGCGCACACACACACACTCACTATGTAATGCAGTACAGGCACTGGGAACTTGTTTACCAAATGAATAAATGAGTGACATTTGCCCATATTTTGTAAGGAAAGAGAAATGAAACATCCAGAAGTAGGGCAGGCAGCTGCAGCCTAACAACTCTGCTGCCATGAAGGCTCACAGCCTTGCAGAGATGCCACACTCCCCAGCTCCTCCAAGTGCATCCTGACCCCCTGCTTCCCACCATCTCTGGAGTCCCCTTCCTTGTCAGCACGGCCAGGCCAGGTGAATATCTTCACCCACATTCAGAATCCTGCCCACATCCCTGCCTGCCATGGGATGAGGTAAGAACCCAGGCTGTTTCCTTGCGCCCAGGAGAACGAGGATATCCACAAGGGATCTGGGCCTGAGACAGCAAGCTAACACAAAGGCTGGGAGTGTCACTCTCCTCTCTCACCACCCTTGGGGGCATACCCGTGTGTGCCACACACAATCTGACTACACTCCACATGTATGTTCAGTTTTCCAGCTAGAAGGGAGGCCACAGATAGATTAAGCCTAGTTTTGAGAAACAGACAGGGTTGGATTCAAAGTTCAGCTCCACCCCTTCCTAATTGTGTCATCCAGCAAGTTACCTGACTTTTCTGATCTTCACTTGTCTCATACATCAAATGGAGAATAATAATGCCTACCTTTCCTGATTGTCCTGAAAAGTGAATGAGATCATACCTACAAAGAATCTGTCCCACGTCCACATGGCACATTTTAAGCACATAGAAAACAGTAACTGCTATTGTTAGTTAAAGCAGCAGTCACAGGCAAAGGTCTAAAGGTCCTGTGAGGTAGCAGGTCAGGGTGGAGCAGGCAAAAGAGAAGGCCCACAGCTGTGGAAAGGGGGCAGCCCCAGCCCAGCTCCCACCAACCATGGCCTGCAGCAATGTGCTTTGCAGCTTTCTTCTAAAGAAGCTGAAAATCTGAGTTTTTTTTTTTTTTTTTTTTTTTTTTGAGACAAAGTCCCGCTCTGTCACCCAGGCTGGAGTGCAGTGGCGCGATCTCGGCTCACTGCAAGCTCCACCTCCCGGGTTCACACCATTCTCCTGCCTCAGCCTCCTGAGTAGCTGGGATTACAGGCATGTGCCACCACGCCTGGCTAATTTTTTGTATTTTTAGTAGAGACGGGGTTTCACTGTGTTAGCCAGGATGGTCTCAATCTCCTGACCTCGTGATCCACCCACCTCGGCCTCCCAAAGTGCTGGGATTATAGGCGTGCGCCACCACGCCTAGTGAAAATCTGAGCTTTTATATAAACATTTTTAATTTTTAAATGTGGCAATTAATATACACATTGAAAAGTCACTGTGAGGGTTAAACACAACATGTCTGCAAGCCAAACCCAGCTTATGGGCCACCCGTTTGCAACCTCAGGGGAAAACTGTGAACTTTTTAAGGGTGGGGCAATGGTTTCTATTTCTGCTGTTCTTGCACAGTGCTCAGTGTATGTTTCTAAAAGATGGAAACCCCTTCAATTGACCCCTTCTTTGCTCTGGTGCAGAGCAGGGGAAGGGACTCAGGAACTCCCAAGTGATGGGAAGGAGGTGGGATGGGGAGCATGCTGGGATGAAGGTCAAAAAGTCCTGCTGGTGCTAGTCGGAGGAGAAAAAACAGAGGTGTGAATTTCCACTTCTCTCAGACCAGTCATGGGTTAGGGAAACCCAAGGGAATCAGGTACATCACTCTTAGGAAACATGGGGACAAGAGAGCACAGGGTCTTCTCACAGCCCAGAGCTGGGTGAAGTTCCAGGTGTGTGTAGGGCGAAGTGTGAGTCTACCTTGCTAGCCAGTGACAGGCAGGGGCGGGGGGCCCGTCGAGGACTCTCCAGCTTGACGATGCTGATGAATCCAGGCTCCAGATTGTCGTCATCACTGGCATTGCACAGGTACAGGGGGTGGGACTGCAGAGAGAGACAGACTTGGGTTAGGGAGGCTTTAGGCAGCAGAAGTGAGCTGTGAGAGCCATATACCTCTCCATTTTTCTAGGGAGGTACCAGGCAGGTCTCTCGGTGCTGTAAAAGAGTAGGCCTTATGATTGGATTGCCTCTTAGTAAGCTAGTGACCACTGTTTGTCACTTCAGGATGCTGGGGCCAAGGACACAGGTAGTGGAGGCAGATAGGAGGGAGAGGGTGTCCCAGAGGGGACCTAAATGAAGAGCTTGCTGCAAAGCAACTCTAACAACCTTCAACTCCAACAATCCTACTTCGCTAAACTGGCCAGATGCAGAGGGCTCCTCTCCTGGCCCCAGCCTCTCTACCTCCTGATCCTTCTACCTGCTCCCCAAGCCCCAGGCTAAGAGAATATCCATGTGTGCCTGCATCGGTGCTTTCAGAATCCCCATGGGCAGTGCTGGATGCTGCTGGTGCCTCCTGCCTCCTCGGGATGCCCCCAGGCAACTGTTGCCCTGTAGATTCCCATTTCTCAGGAGGCTGGGTCATCTCACTCGGTGCTACCTTGCTTCTCTCACTAGCCCCTTTTTTGCCTCTGCCCTGTACCCATCCTGGGATCAAGCATGGTGTTGACAGAGAGGTGAGACTATCTTGCAATGAGGCTTGGCTAAGACATAAGCTTTGACAGCTCACCCTGGTCCCAGGAATGATGCCGTGGAGGTGGAGCCAGCCCAGCCCATCTGCTCTAAGGGCAGACCCTGTCCCAGACCCTGTGCCTCTGAGCCCAGCTGGTGCTGAACAATGACTAAAGGAGAACGTGCCGACAGAAATCTGAGGCTCTCCTCATCAAAGGGATGAGACCACCTTACCCTCTCTTCTCATTCATGGCGATTTGTACACCCATTCGAATCTAATTTTCCCTAAAGAAAATGTCAGAGTGCAATGAGAACAAAGTATGACTTATTTGGCCCTGAATAATCCTATGGTCCAGGGACTCCTATATAGTAGAAACCCCACGTATCCTGGCAAGAAAGAGATTTCTTATTAGAGAGCTGCCCACACTTCCTCCTCTACTACTGTTGATGTCTGAAGGACTTCCAGAAAGAACCATCAGAGGAACCACAGAGAATCTTGAATTTATAAAGATGCTTATGAAGATAATGTCAATGATGGATTTAAAAGCACACTTTCTGAAAGCTCTTTCAGGCTATTTCCTCTCACTGTGTCACCACGGTCCCTTGAACATAGTAGGTTCTCAATAACTATCTACTACCTTGCTTTGAATCAAAATCTCTGGGCAGGGGGCGTTGAGATAGGAAGGAGTTCCATTCTTGCTCCCAGAGTTTAAGGCCTACTAGTCTGGTAGTGAGCAAGGTTTAGTGTGGGAGAAAGGTTATCATGTGCCCCTGCCCCAAGAAAAAGGCTGGGGCATGAGGGTGGAGTTGTTCTCATATCAGTGAAGCTGTAGCCCCTGTCTCAACGAGCTGCATTAGTCTCTCTATCTGTCCATGCATCCATTCATTTCTTTGTTCTGCCAACACAGAAGGCCCCCTTGGTGTCAGGCTCTGTCCAATGCAGTGAGGAGCTAATAATGATGAGTAAGAGAGGCTCCTTGCCTTAAAGCAGCTCAAAAGACAAGCATGCAAACACATTGTGGTGTTACAATGCAAGGGCCTATGGAAGGGCACAAAGAGGGGCAGCTAACAATACATATGGGAAGCAGAGCAGTTTTCACAAGAGGTGACTGGAGAGCTACCTGGAAGGCTAACTAGGTATGTGTTCACCTCAGGGACCAACGAAAGGGAGCGGGGTTGGGGAGCCACATTCCTGGCAGAGGAAGCCATTGCACCAAGGAACCGAGGCCTAGCACGAGGCTGAGGTAGACTGTGGGCAGTGAGGTCTGGCACGAAAGGGAAGGCAGGGCATGAGGCTGGAAGGATCTGCAAGAGTCAGGCCACAGAGCTGAGACCACAGATTTGCACTGGAGACCAATTTCTCTGAAGACTGTGGAGGAGACTCTGGTGTGGTGGGGAATCTGAAGGCAGCTGCTCCACCAGAGCAGAAGATGGAGGCCTTCCCTGAGGAAGGACAAATCGCAGCCACAGAAGGTTCTGCTCTGCTTGCTCCTCGACCCTCCCCCCACTGTCCAGCCTTCTCCTGATGACTCCAAGATGCTGCTCACTGACCAGAGGGTCGCCTGGGAGAGGAAAGTCACTTTGGAGAAGTTCCTACAGTGTGTCTGCAGATATTTAAACAGCACTCTTCCCCAGGTTTGAACAGGGAACCAGCATCTACAGCTCAGTGCTGCATTGTAGGATACCTCTGACAAGGTGGAAGGGAAAAAAAACCTGGTATGAGCCACCAAACTTGCCTGGTTCTGAATTAACAACTATGGAAGAAGGAATGGAAGGAAATTAACCATCAATAAAGGCCTCTTGTGTGCCAGAGCTTTTAGACATTATTTCACTATAAGGTAGGTGTTATAGCCATTTTTAAAAACAATTATTTAATTTTTATGTGCACATAGTAGGTGTATATATTTACGGGATACATGATATGTTTTGATACAGGCATGCAATGTGTAATAATCACATCATGGAGAATGGAATATCCATCTCCTCAAGCATTAATCCTTTGTATTACAAACAATTCAATTACACTCTTTTAGTTATTTTTAAATGTACAATAAAATTATTGTTGACTATAGTCACCCCATTGTACTATCAAATACTAGGCCTTATTCATTCATTTTAACTTTTTTTTTTAAACCCATTAACCATCTCCATCTCCCCACTACCCCTATCATAGCCACTTAGAGAAGAGAAGCTTGAGGCTGAGAGAAATCAAGGTCACACAAGATTTGAACTCAACTCTGCCTGACTCCATTGTCGGAGCCATGGAGCTCCAAATGAACCCTCCATCCAGCAACCCTCCATCCATCTCCATGCTAATGATAGTCAGGATGATGACAGTACAGTTTATATTTATTGGGTAAATACTGTGGGCCAGTGATTGTTCTATGCACTTTTTCATATTAACTCTTTTCATCCTCATAACAACACTATCGGGTAGAGATTGTTATTGTCCCCATTTTAAAGATGAGGAAACTGAGGCACTAAAAGGTTAAATAACATGCCCAAGATTACACAGCTAGTAAGTGGTAGAGATTAGAAAAAAAAAGGAAAGTAGTAGTAGGATAAGGTTAAAAAAATATTTAAGAACAATTTACATTTTATTTTGAAAACATGATACCTTCCCCGAACTCATTTACTAAGAAAATTTATCTTACTAAAGCATAAGGACCCGAATACAAGTCCCTAAAATGTTGGTGGTGACCCCCGGGATTCTTAGACCCTCCTCTCTTTTCACTCTTCTTTTTTTCTTTTTTTTTGAGACAGAGTCTCGCTGTGTCACCCAGGCTGGAGTGCAGTGGTGCAATCTCGGCTTGCTGCAACCTCCACCTCCTGGGTTCAAGCAATTCTCCTGCCTCAGCCTCCCAAGTAGCTGGGACTACAGGCGCCCGCCACCATGTCTGGCTAATTTTTGTATTTTTAGTAGAGATGGGGTTTCACTATGTTGGCCAGGTTGGTCTTGAACTCCTGACCTCATGATCTGCCTGCCTCGGCCTCCTACAGTGCTGGGATTACAGGCATTAGCCACCGCGTCTGGCCCCCTCTTTTCACTCTTGATGACTTCTCTGGGTGACAGCAGCCAATCCCATGGCTACGGTGCCCACACAGAGGTCAGTGATTACATATATACAGTTTGGTCTTCTCTTGAGCTCCAGACCCTTATGTCTAACCCTGGACGTTTCTACCTTAATAATCTTAAGTAGAACACCTCAAACTCAGCATGCTCAAGACTGAACTCATTCTATCCCCAAAACTGCTCCTCCAGTGTTTGCTGTCTCTGGGATTGGAACCATCATCCATCTATTACCCAAGCGAGATGCTGTCCTCCTAGCCTCCATCTCCTTCACCCCCACTCTAACCACCAATATCCAATCAATCGCCAAATTCTAACAATTCTACCTCCTAAATATTTGTCTTATTTTATTCTTTCTTCCATTCTCACTATCGCTATTGTAATACAGGCCACCATCACTGCCAACCCTATTTACCGAAATAACCTACTCCCTAGGGTCACTTCATCCCATTCGTTCTCTATATTGCAGCCAAAGTGGTCTAAAATGCTAACTTGAGCACGTTACTCTTCTACTTGCAGCTCTTACAAGGCTCCTCATAGCTCCTGAAATAAAGTCTGTACTCTTAAACATAGCTGAAAAGGCTCTGCCTGGTCTGGCCCTGCCTCATGGCTTAACATTCCCGTCCTATATCTCTTCCCACCTTGCGACCTATGTTCCAGAAATAATAACTTGTTTCATTTCCCTGAACACCTTTGGCACTTGCTGCTCTGTCCGGCATTTCCCTAATCATACATTACCCCATGGTATTGTAATTGTCGGCTTACTTCCCTCTCTTCTCCAGATGATGACTGAGTCTAGCCTGCCCCCCACTGCCTGTTACTTTGTGGGCACTCAATCAATATTTGTTGATTAAATATTGGAAGTCTATAACCAGATAATTGACGATAGTTAACTATGAAGACAAGACAGAGCACACCCAAATCCTATAATGGTTGCTCTGGGAGAGGAATTAGAGAGGGGGTAGTAGAGACGGACTTTGGTGTTTTGCTTTGAATACTTTGATCAGAAGATAATACATGAGATTTGAGTTTTGTTTTTTGCTGTTGTAGAAGAATAAAAAAGAACGACAGTTATTTATATTTTGTTCCATGTCTTTTCCATCCTTCCCTTCCAAGAAGATGGCTTCACCTTCTATTTCCTTGCCTTAGGGGCATTTGCCAAAAGCAAATGTTGTTTAAAGTCCTCCCTTCCTGGCTTTTGCAGAAAAACTGAACTCACTGAGGAAGTGTGAGTGTCCTGAAGGCAGAAGGGCCTGTGGTGAAGGGAGGGGTCAAAGTCTCAGAACCAGGAGGGCAGGAAGGAGGTGTCTGGAGCCAGTGTGAGGGGCCTGCAGCCTGTGCCCCAGAAGCGGTGGGTCCCTGGAGAAGGACTGAGTACTAGACCCCAGGAGGCTGGCCCCTGGGAGAGATGATGTGCCTGCGTGGATTTCAAGGGAATGCCTGTGTTTGGACAAGGAACATATCTGTGGTGGCCAGCATGGATGAATATCAGAGGGGTCCCTTGGATATCTTGGTTTTCATAAAACTCTGGGACTTTTGTGCTACTGTGTGAGGAGAAGTGCCCTTGAAAACAAATGTCTATGCAGCTAATGGGATAGGACCTTGGTGTTAGATTTGATAAAAAAAATAAATAAATAAAGTAACATGATCTTTCTAGTACAATTATATCTGTGGTATGACAATCATACTCATTATACTTTTGTATGGCTTGACTCTTTTACAATGAGAGCTTTTCAAATATTCTCAAATTAAAAACAAATAGTAGCCATTTGAACTAGGACTCAGTTCAGCACCTAGCAAGAAAGACAGCGTTGGCATTCCCTGGGTATAACACAGGGGCTGTCTTTGCCCTTCCTCCAAAGAATTTTCAGCCAGGAAGCGGGCTCTTGAGAAAACAGATGCAAATACATCTGTCTCCTTGGAATGCAAGGTCTCCTAATCATGAAGATGCAAACACGATTTCTACAGTGGGCCACCTGTCCCCTCAGTGACACCAGGGGAGGGTCAAGAGAAATGAGCTTGCCTGATTTGAGAAGTGTGTGGTTGTGGAGGGCGCATGGAAACTTGGTGAATTTGACTTCCTCAAAGGCCAGGAGTTAGGACACCACTGTCTCACAGGCTGCCATGAGGGGCAAATTAAGAGGCACTTGCTTTCAAGCACGAGTTGGGTCATTCTGACTCAGAATTCAGCTTTGCATACATATTTTATACCCCCTGTGTAAAGACATGTGAACTGTCCTTCGGTGGTGTGTGTTGTATTTCATATTCCTGAGTCTATTCTCCCTGTGTCCTCCTTAACTTATTTGTTCTGATTTTTTCCCCTCCCTCCCAAGACAGACCTAGAGTTCAGATTCTGACCCCATCATTTACCTGTGTGACCTTGGGCATGTTAATCTTTCTGAGCCTCATATTGCTCATCTTTGGAATGGGAACAAAAATGCTTTGTGTAGACAGGAGATAATGGATATCAGTGCCTAGCAAAAAGCCTGACACTTAGTAAGTGCTCACTTAATGGCAGCTGTTTTTATTACTGCATCTATAATAAAGTCCCTTCTTATTCCTGGAAGGGACAAGGCCTTTTCTGAACCCCTCCCCCGTTCTTTGGTAATCAACAGTGCCTCTGAATGCCAGTGTTCTGCAAGGCGCAGTCTGGGACAGCTCATTATCCACAGTCACTTCCCTCCTGTTCTCAGCCCTCCAAACCCCACTGAACAAGCTCTTCCAGTTCTCAGCCTGCCTCCTTCCCATGAAGGAAGCCATGTGATCTCATTACCTCCTCACAAAGGGCATTTCAGGGCTCAACTGGGCCTGGAACTTAATGCTGGTCTCCCCTTATCCATGGCATCTCCTCCTCTTTGGGTGTGTGCTTCTGCAAGCAATTCTTCACTGTCTCCTGTTTCCCAGGAACTCTCCTCCCCACCTGCCCACCCACCCCCTCCTGCCCCCACCACCGACCTCTGCTGCAATCGTCTCTTAGTTTTCTGATTCCACGTACAGACCTTCAACCAGGCCTTGGACAGGTAACTTTACTGCTTGCTACAATTTTGCCTTTGTAATCAAGAACATTGGCCAGGCATCAAAGGCATCATTCTCCCCATTTCCTCTTTTCAGATTTTACAATCATCCTTTCCTGCACAACCTCCATTACCTGAACTTTTATCTTAGGTAGGAGGACACACCGGCATCATAAAGTAAAGCTCCTGCAGATATGGGGGTGGGAAAAAAACAGGTTGGCCTGAAGTTGCTTCTTCCGCATCCCGGCACCAGAATAGGCCCACCACTGAGGCCCAGCTTGGTCACCTTGCCTTGTATTGAAGGGAGTCAATGCTCACATCTACAGGTTAGATCCTAATGGTGATTGTTCAGGCTTAGATTTGGGAACCTCAAGACCTCTTTCAAAACCTTACATAAACTTGTCACTATCTCTTTGGGATGACTGAGTTTCCACGAATCAAGTTGGGAGGCTGGGGAATTGTCGAGAGGAGTTTCTCTTTATTTTATTTTATTTTACTATATTTATTTTTGAGACAGGGTCTTGCTCTGTCACCCAAGCTGGATTGCAGTGGTACAGTCTCAGCTCACTGCAGCCTCAACCTCCTGGGCTCAAGCAATCCTCCTGCCTCAGCCTCCTGAGGTGCTGGGACTACAGGTGTGCCTCATCAGCCTGGCTAATTTTTGTATTTTTTGTAGAGACAAGGTTTCACCATATTGCCCAAGCTGGTCTTGAACTCCTGGGCTCAAGTGATCCTCCTGCCTCGGCCTCCCAAAGTGCTGGGATTACAAGCATGCTATCTATTTTTTAAAAATTATTTTACCAGAAAAGTGTATTCCTGCTTCATCGTGTAATTTTTTAAGCTACAAAAGTAAATAATGTTGGTGGGGAGGGAGAAGCATAACCTTGGGCCATCTGATGGGAGTGCACACTAGCAGGGGATGGATGAAGAGGCCTCCATGATTTCCCACTTGATTCAGGAAACCTCCCTGGGGGAACAGGGGTGCTGGTGAGCAAAAGAGCTGACAAGATAGAACTGAAATGATGTTCCAGAATCTAATAGGAAGCAGGGTGGCAAAATCTGAGGGAAAAACTGAGCTCACTGAAACTCCAGTCGGGGGCTCTGCATATCATAGGCCCTTAGTATTTGGTGAAAGAATGAATAAAACTTGATTTGAATCCAGTTGCCACGTAGTTTATAGAAGAGATGTAAATTGCTAACAGCTGAGCCTGGTTCACACCCATAATGGACCTTCAAAATTTGTCTCTTACAGCTGAAGAAAGCAAGACTCAAGTTACAGATTGCCCACCTAGTTAAAGTTAGTCAACCTAGTCAACACCCAGTTAAAGGAGGTTGAGGTCCCCTAAATTCAACCCCACACTGCCTCCGGGTATGCATGCTGGGGAGGCTTTTCTGTGGCATGGTAAGCATTAGGTGAGTACTGTAATATAATGCCTGGGATCACAGTGGAAGGCTTCAGGGTCCCCATTTCTAGAATTTTCAAACTTGAATCATTCTTAACAAGACAGAAGCAGGATCTGTCTGCTCCTTGTGCTCTGCCTCCCAGCCTCGGCTTCCTTCCTCTCCTCTACGGTTTATCTCTTCTCTCCTAGCCACAACAAAGGCAGCCAGACCCAGACGCTGCTCAGAGACACTTTCCCAGTGAAAAGTCCCTGTTGCTTTAGGATGAGAAAGGTGTGTCCTGAAATTAGAGGTCATAGAAGCTCAGACCCAAGTAATGGTCATTCAGCCAGACTGCCATTTTCCTCACTCCTTCACCCCACATTACAGACACCATTCTTCAATTTCCAAATTCACCTATCCTCATTTCAGACTGTGCTGGAGCTCCATGATGCAACTAGACTTCTTTACATGAAAATGGCCCCCATGGTGGGGTTCTCCTGACCCCACACTCTGCCTGGCATCTTTCTATGGTGATTCACAGGTCAGGAGTGCACTCGTAAGCAAATGGAAGAAGGTAAGGAGAAGAAGAGCTAATTATATGAGCTGCTTTTGAAATAAAGTGATATCAGAGAAGAAAGTATATTTGGCACTAATCATAGACAGACAGAAGGAGAAAAATCCCAGCCACCCAAGAAGTAGAACTTTTATATCATTATATTCTCACATGGAAACAGGGTTTGTCCTGACTCAGTCAGAATGACCTCTAACTACAAAGGTACTAGAAAGCTACTCATGAAGTTAGAAGCAAAGAAGAGGGAGCCCATCAAATATCATTTTAGTTACATCAGGGATCTTTAGAAGCAAGGCCATGAAATAGAATACCAAGTTCTGAGGCCTGTGAAGATCAAGACCTTAAAAGATAACCCAGTCATGTGTTCTGGACTCCTTTTCTCCACCAGGTGAGGAACTCAGGGCTCAACCATCCAAAAATCATACTAATTAGTTCTGGGAAGTCAGCTGAGTTCTGACCACTGTCCCAGGAAAGATCTTGTCACCCTCACTGACCTCCATCTTATAAGGAGTACCACTGAGCCCCCTTGTTTAGCTAGGTCTTATCCAAAGAAGTCTTCTGCAGAAAGGCTGAGGTCTTGACACAGATGGCAAGTATTGCTACGGGTAATATCTAATTCCCACAGGCCCAGGATAAGGTCTATAGAGGCTTTCTCTAGGACCCTTCTGAGGCATGGTCTTAACTCTTGCCACAACAAAGTAGTTAACTGAACTCTCACACCTAACCCAATGTGCTACTTGCAAACAGCCTTGACACAGTTTGCTTTATTATTTGATTTTGCTGTTCCTGTTCCAGCCAAGCTCACACCAGAGATGGCAGGAATCTGAAAACTTACTAGAATCAGATAAGTGTTTATTTTTGAGTAATTATTTAGGTTAAGATTTCAATGCTTAAAAGGCCAAAGACTAAAGCCAGACAGTCCCTGTGAAAAACACCAAAGAAATGAAACTTAAGGAAACCAGATCATTTATTTAAATATGCCAGAGGCCCATCTGGACTACCGGCAGAGCTACTTGAGCATTGCTAAGTGTGGTGATTTCAGTACAAGAGTGCGAAATAGCTTCATTAACATGGTTACTTCACACATAGTCCAGGTCTTTCAGGCTTAGTCTCCTGCTCAGAGGCTGTAGGGATTTCAAGGTGTCCTGCAAACTCTGCTCCATACCGCTGTCTTCCACAACTGGCTTGCCCTGGGGCTTAGAAGCCCTTTGAGGGCAGATACTGTCTCCAAATGGGCTGGCTCAATGAAATCTTCTATGCTCAGATTTGCATTGGCACAATGCAAGTGGGGATGGAATGAAACTATGAAGCTTGCTCGGCTAGTCCCAGTCCCCAGCTCCTGGGCAGTAACACACAATATTGTATTTACATTGCAAAGTGGAAAAATTATAGAGGATGGGTCTGGGGTTCAATAAAGAAACAATAAAGGATCATAGGGGTAGTTGTACTCAGAAATAACATCAGGAGGAAAAGGACAAAATTATTCAAGCCACCAGCCAACTCAGATGCCCAGAGTCTCTCCTCAGAAGCCATTGGGGGGTTGACATTAGGCCAAGGCTTCTGTTCAGAAGAGGCAACAGCCAGGAAGGTCTTGTGTTGGAGATAGCCCAAGGGCTCCAGCCTGACTGCTGACAGCCCTTTGACCACAGTTCTGAATCTTTGTCCATGCGGTGGCCCTAGGGAAGAGGCCTGCTTTGGGGGGACTGTTTAATGATTTGCCAGCAAAGAACAAGGCAAACAGACTGCTGGCAGCTGCCTAGATGCAACAGGAGAGTGGATTTTTATTCCCACCCACAGTGTAGCCTTCCAGGCAGGGGATAAAAGAAAAAGTGAGATGGCTCTGGGAGAGCCTGGGAGGGATTGCCATTTGGGGCTCAGAATTTCACTGGGTCTCTATGGATGGTGCCTGGATATCTCAGCATTGGTGCCAGCTGGTATTTCCATCCTCTGAATATTTTAGAAATTCCCAATAGTAGCATCTCTTGCGCTCCTAGGAACTAAAAAGTAAGATATATAAATAGCCTTTTATGGCAGAATTCTAGGCATTAAAGAGAATGAAAGCAGAAAAACACTGTCTTAGCTCCTAAGAAGTCTTTTACAGAAAACATATGATGGGAAGATAGTTTGGTTCTCTGCCAAATTATTTTTCCTTTCTCTTCCCATGGACGTTTCCCTATTTCCTTGGTTCTATAGAGAAAAAAAATGGCACCTCTCCTATCCCCTGTGAGCCAAAGACTGTGAGAACTCCAATCTTATAGCTCTCTACCTCTTTTTGCCCTTGACTCCCCATGCCAGTTCAAATTGGGCCCTTCTCTAATCCTTTGACCAGCCCTCAGTCCCCAGAAACTAAATACTTTCCCTCATGTATTCCCCTGAAGCCATCTATTCAAAATTCTTAAATGACACTTACCTCTTACTGTGGGTCAATGCTCCATTGTGACCCACTGTCTTACCTATTTCCTCCAGCAGAATGCCTGATTCTTAGTGCAATAAAACATTAGTTCTTTCCTCCTTCCTGCAAAGTAGAATCTGAGCTCCTTGAGGTCAGGGACTAGGTCTTATTCAACACTTACATCATGCCATGCACACAGTAGATATTAAGAAAAATGCATGTTGAATCATCTGTTTTAATAAACAGATGTGAGGTAAAATATATTTGGTGGTTGCTTTGTCATTTTATCAGGATATGATTATTTTCAGATTTCTGCTTTCTCTTCAGAAACTTTCTGTATACTCCCTGTAAGTTTCAGTTTCAAAGTCAGCTTTAGAGTATCTTGACCTCATCACAAGGCAGAGTTCTCTTCTTTGCTGTTCACCATCATGCCTAGATCTCCTCCACAACCCTGAACAAAACTCACTTCTTTCTGGAGAATCTTCCTGTTTAATAACCCATCCCGTTATGCTTTTATTGTCCCCTCTCAGTATCAGTGTACTGCTGAGTTATGCATAACCCTGAATGGGGAAGAAAGCAACAGCCTTCTGCCCCAAAGGAATGAGTCCCGGTCTCAGGAGAGTAACACCTGACTGTAGGCTACAGCAGTAGCCTACACGTGCAGTATACACGTGCTCAATGCACAGGGTCTTAAGGCCATTTGTTAGACAACACACAGGGCATGGGAATGCACAGAGCACAGCACATAAACACTGGGGTAATGTGGAATGATGGACTAACTTGCTCTTGCTGTATGGCTTTGGAAGTACTCTCTTGTCATTTTGGGCCCTTCAGTCTCTCTCCCAGATTTGTTAAGTTATTTTTTGAGAGAAGCCATTTAGAGACTATTACAAACAATTAAAAAAAAATCCCTGCAGTATTGACAGAAAGAAACTCTTGCTCCCCACTGACTTCAGGCCATAGTGTGTCAGCTGTCTGCAGTGAACTTCAGTCCCTACCAAAATTTTATGAGGACTTGGCCCAGAGATCTGCACAGAAAAGTTCTGGGAAAACTTAGAATCAGTTCACTCTGGATAATATTCCATATTTTTTCTGAGTGGGATTTTCTTACCTTTGGTGGGATGAGAGATGAATTACATTTTTCCCCCGTCCTTTATTCTTCGAAAAGAGGATGTATCTGAAGCCCAAGTTTTTTTGTTTGTTTTTCTTTGTTTTTGAGACAGAGTCTCACTCTGTCACCCAGGCTAGAGTGTGGTGGTGTAATCATAGCTCACTGCTGCCTCGACCTCCCAGGCCCAAACCTGGGAGGATCATACCTCAGCACCCCCCAAGTGGCTGGGACTATAGGAGCACACCACCAAGCCTGGTTAATGTTTTTAATTTCTATTTTTGGTAAAGACAGGGTCTCCCTGTGTTGCCCAGGCTGGTTTCTAAATCCTGGCCTCAAGCAATCCTCCTGCCTCAGCCTCCCAAAGGGCTAGGATTAAAAGCATGAGCCACTGCACCCAGCTGAAGCCCAAGTTTTTTTGTTTTTTGCATTTTGGCGTTTTTTTCTTTTTTCTGTTGCCCAGGCTGGAGTGCAATGGCGTGATCTCGGCTCACTGCAACCTCCGCCTCCCGCGTTCAAGCGATTCTCCAGCCTCAGCCTCCTGAGTAGCTGGGATTACAGGCATGTGCCACCATGCCTGGCTAATTTTTGTACTTTTAGTAGAGATGGGGTTTCACCATGTTGGTCAGGCTGGTCTCGAACTCCTGACCTCAAGTGATCTACCCGACTTGACCTCCCAAAGTGCTGGGATTACAGGTGTGAGCTACTGCGCCCAGCTAAAGCCCAAGTTTTAAAGTCTTCAGTTGAAGAGACATTTGATTCCACCACCCTGCCTTTGCTTCAGCTTCCCGGCAGCTTGATCAGCTCTCCAGCCTATCCTGCCCCTGAGAATGTATGTAGGCCACCTCATGCCAAAGGCAGTTGTATGTTCAAATATTCCAGACATCCTTTGACTTGTTCTTTGTGAACTATGAGCTCTTTGTTACTTCTTAATTGTTCAAACCTCTTTATTTTTCTTGCTAAGCGCAAATAGTAAGAGACACAAAAAGATAATCAAAGGCTGATAAATGAGAGAGGAATCTTCTCAGTTATCAAGTTGGCTCTGATGAATAGGAGTTCCTGTTCGCATTTGTCAGGAGATTCAGGGAGGTGCCATCACCACACTGAGTGGGTAAGGGAAGTACTTAGAGAGTTAGGGAGGGGAGCCAAATTCCTGGGTTGAGAGTTCACAGGGCAATGAGGATCAATAGCAGCACTTTTGATTTGTACACTGTTATCAAGGTACAAAGCAACACTACCCTTTGTCCTTTTTATTTTTACTCTGCTAATGGAACCCTTCACCCTAAATTAAGATTATTATTCAGCTTTGATGTTGCATTTTATATTAGCAAAGTGCTTTATAATCCTTCATTAGCTATTTTACTCTCCCTTTATTAGTACCACCCGTTCCACAAATTAGGTAACTGAGGCTTGAAGAGACAATGCAATGCATATTGGGCTTGTGACCTGGCTTCTGGGCATCGGTTTCAGGTACTAAATCTAATGAAGGGAGACTTGACAGACCACAGGAAGAAGCACAGAGTAAAAGGGCAGAAGCACGGACATAACAAGAGCTTTCTTGGGAACTAAACCTCCAATGACATAGAGAAATACTTCAAAATGTTGCTTTCTTTTGCTGGCAGTAAAATTGAGAGCTCTCATTAGCTTAAATGAAAAATGTGACTACCAAACACATCTTTAACAGGAAAACAGTTTTCTTGATTGCTGAATTTCCTCCCTGAGTTGAAATACAAAAATGAATGTGTTTGAACTTAATGGTGTCAGTTGTTTCCTAAGAAAGGGACTGATGCTACAGCAAGACAAATAGCCCTAAATTACTTCTGACCCAATAAATACGCGCTTCTTGACTCTTCACGTGTTGCTCATGACATAATACTATTCTAGTTCTTCCACTTCTCTGATCGGCCTCACTTGTTGCCTCTTCCTCTTACTTTTTTTCCTCTTCTTCTTGTTTAAATATGTATGTTTCCTAAAGATGTATTCTCTGATCTCTATTACCTCTCTTCTGAGGTTCTTATTCACTCCAGTATCTTTAATTATGATTTCCAAATTGGTCTCTGAAGTCAAATCTTCTGTACTTCAAAATGCTTGTTAGACATTATTTATTTGAAGTCCTACAGATATCTCAAACTTAAATATACCAAACCTAAATATCATATTCTCCCTGCACTCCACCCTAAGCCAATAACCTCTCTTAACTTAACCTATTTCAGTTAACGGCACCACCATTTTCCTAGAGACTCTGGCTGAGCAAAGACTATGCCATCACTTGTCTTTGGAGACCTTTCTTTTCTATGTCTCTGGAGTTGGAACCATTACAGCAGACTTCTAACTAGTCTTTAGTCTTTCACCATTCTAAAGCTCTCTGTCATTTCAAGAACAATCTTCCTAGACACAGCACTGATCCTATCATTGCCCTGTTCAAATACTATCAGTGGCTGTCCACTGTCTTCTGAATTAAATTCAAACTCCATAGCCTATCGAATCAAGGCCTCGGTGCTCTGTACTGGTTTTGGAATCAGATAAGTTGGTTTTAAATTTCAACTCGGTTTTGCATTTCAACTCTATCTCTTCCAAGCTGTGGGTAACCTAATCTCTCTAAGTCTCCTTTTAAAAATGGAGGCTGGGCATGGTGGCTCATGCTTGTAATCCCATAACTTTGGGAGGCCAAAATGGGTGAATTACTTGAGTTCACAAGTTCAAGACCAGCCTGGGAAACACAGCAAGACCCCATCTCTATGAAAAATTTTTTAAAAATTAGCTGGGCACACTAGCACATGTCTGTAATCCCAGCTACTCAGGAGGTTGAGGCTGCAGGATTGCTTGAGCCCAGGAGGTTGAGGCTACAGCGAGCTATGACTGTGCCACTGCACTCCAGCCTGTGCAAGACCTTGTCCCTAAAAAAACAAAAAACGAAAAAACAACAACAAAAAACACCATGCAGCCGGGCGTGGTGGCTCATGCCTGTAATCCCAGCACTTTGGGAGGCCAAGGTGGGAGGATCACAAGGTTAGGAGTTCGAGACCAGCTTGGCCAATATGGTAAAACCCTGTCTCTACTAAAAATACAAAAAATTAGCCGGGCTTGGTGGTACACGCTGGTAGTCCCAGCTACTTGGGAGGCTGAGGCAGGAGAATCGCTTGACCCCAAGAAGTGGAGGGTTGCAGTGAGCTGAGATTGTGCCACTGCACTCCAGCCTGGGCAACAGAGAGAGACTCTGTAAAAAAACAAAACAAAACAAACAAAAACACCGTGCAAGAAGATCATTGCGGAGATAAAATGAAGTAACATATTTAAGGTACCAGCAGTTCCTGCACATAGTAATCACTCAAAAGTATGTGTTTCTTCCCTTCTCCTCTACCTTTTCAGTTTCATCCCCACCTCTTCAATGCACCATACTACTTGTCCAAAATAAATTGGATTACTCACTATTCTCTCACATTCTCTTGGAATGCCTATTATTTCTGTTCTGTGACTTATTAAAATCCTATATATCCTTCAAGGGCAAGTTCATATGCTACCTCTTCCATGAAGAATCTCTTCTTCATCATCTGAAATGCCCCAAATATCTCGTTTGTATCTATGTGTGCTAATTTTCACCTTTTGCTTTATATTCTTTTTTTTTTAATAAACAGAGATGGGGTCTTGCTTTGTTGCCCAGACTGGTCTCAAACTTCTGGCCTCAAGTGATCTTCCTGCCTTGGCCTCCCAAAGTGCTGAGATTACAGGTGTGAGCCACCATGCCTGGCCTATACTCTCACTTACTAAATTGAGGGCAGGGGTTTCTTTATAATCCCGCATAGCACAATGCTCTAACATAAAAGGCAGTCAATAAATGTGTGCTAAATTAATGTTGAAAACGTGAGCTTTTGGTCTCCCAGGTCCACTTTGGTCCATTTCTTTGTGATTCGTACTTCACACTAAGCACTCGTTAGAAACAACCTCTGGAGGGATATCAGAATTTCAAACAATGTTAACAGAGAAGCTGAGTCAGTCTGGGATTAAGTTCAGTCCTAGTTCAGCCAAAAGGAATTGTCTGGACCCTGTTCCTGCTTGAGGAGATATCATAATTGGGCAGCTTGTGTGAGCCATGGGAACACACTTGAATACATTTACATGAGAACATATTTGTCTTAGAAATAGGTAC
Source organism: Gorilla gorilla gorilla (assembly GCF_029281585.2). Classification (NCBI taxonomy): domain Eukaryota; kingdom Metazoa; phylum Chordata; class Mammalia; order Primates; family Hominidae; genus Gorilla; species Gorilla gorilla. The sequence goes on along the minus strand of NC_073228.2, from coordinate 33,662,664 downwards.
GCCAAAGTGCATGACACCTGGCTGGGTGCGGTGGTTCACACCTGCAATCGCAGCACTTTGGGGGACCAAGGCAGGCAGATCACTTGAGGTCAGAAGTTCGAGACCAGCCTGGCCAACATGGTGAAACCCCATCTCTACTAAAAATACAAAAATTAGCCGGGCATAGTGGCAGGTGCCTGTAATCCCAGGTACTCAAGAGGCTGAGGCAGGAGAATCAGGAGAATCGCTTGAACCTGGGAGGCAGAGGTTGCAGTGAGCCAAGACTGTGCCACTGCTCTCCAGCCTGGGTGACAGAGAGAGACTCCATCTTCAAAAAAAGCCAAAAAAACAAAAACAAAGTGCAGGACACCTATAAAAGTCAACTACTATTAGATTGACAATGACAATGGCTTCACTGAAAACAAAAGCAGATCCAAAAAGTTCCGAATAGTTCTGAATATGGCTCAGCTAAGATATAACTATCTTACTCTGGCTTTCATCCAATACATTTCCTCTTGGCCCAGTTAGCAAATGGGTAATTATATGACATCAGCCACCACGGGGTGGCTGGGACATAAGGTGGCTTCATGGTGCCATATAATGTGGCACCAAGTTTCTTAATCACCAACCACAGGTGCATCAACTCTTCCCTCCACCACACACACCCCCTCCATAAAACCACCTTATCTGATATTTCTGTTGACACAGTGACTATGCTTCAGGCACTTTCCTTTGCTTCTTCTTAATGTTTGTTCGGGTGGGTACCTCTGTGCAGATGCCTATAAATGAGTTCTTAGGGTATAGGAGTAACCACCCAGTCATCAGGCCATACTTTTGTTTTTAGGCAGGCTTAACTCAGAAAGTAGCAGCATATGTAATTGCTAAGCCAAAACCTACCTGAAATACTTCAGAGGCTAAGCCCCTTTCCTAGCCAAATACCTAACTACTAGAGTTGCTGTCTGTCAGTAAGTTGATTCCTTGCCTGCACATTATCAGACCTGTTTCTGGAGCCATCTTTCTCCCTAAAATGACAGCTGCTACAGTTTCCCCCAAACCCTTTGTGACACGGCATATCAATGGCTCCCAAGTGATCCTTGTCAAGAAACAGAGACTCACTTCATGTGACCACTGAGTACAATGCTGGATGGGCATGCACAGAGATTTCCCTCACAGGTACATCAGAATGGGTCTGAAATATGGCCTCTTACTGGGCAAGTATTTGATGAGCACCTATCTTCTTCCCAAAACTGTTAGGTCCAACCCAGGAGGTACAGTCTCACTGGGGAGATGACATATACACAAAGTAAATGGTGGTACAAAACGACATTGTATCAAAGGCCACATTGTGTGGTAAAGCCAATAGGTCCTACAGGATTTGTCAAGGAGATGGATCTTAAGCTCACCCTTAAAGACAACAGAATTTGGACAGGAAAAAAATAGCCACAGGATCTAGTCCGTTGGGATCTGTCAAATGGATTTTTCAAACTTCTGAGCTTACTTGAGAAGAAACCAGGAGCCAGGTGAGAGAAAAAGTAAGGTTCTTGAGCAGTTTCTCTCAAGTCTTCAGGGTACAGGAAGACTTGTCTGACTGAAAAAATAGATCTGCAAAGATAGCTTGGATAGCTGAGGTAGGATCAAATTACAAAGGCTACTGCATGCCAAGATGAGAGTTAGAGCTTGCTCTCATATGCAAAAAAAGGAATCATCCTAAATTCTTCAGGGGATCTCATTATCAAAACAATACTGTAAGCAGAGCAATTTAATAGCAGAGTAAACTAGTGCAATGAAGAGAAAAATACTGGTAGGAAAATCAATTAGAGAGCTGTTCCAGTAATCTAGTACTGCACGATCAGAGCTTGAACTCTGGTAGTAATAGTTAAAAGGAGAAGGAATTAATTACAGAAATTATGAAGGAAGTGTTGAAAGTACTTGACAGATTGGAGTACAAGGATGAAGGAAATGGAGGAGTTAAAAGTTCTAAACTTGGAGAATTGGAAAAAAGATGTTGCATTAACAAAATGGGGAAATTAGAAAAAAGCTAGAGTAGGGAAAATTTAAGTCAGTCTTGATATACTAAATGAGAGATGAACATTTAAATCTTAAAGGTAGTTTGAAATAGGAACTGGAGTTTGAGTGACAAGCCTTCTGAAACTGATTCTGATATATGCTAAAATTTGCTAACCGTTGATCAACAGGGACCAAAACAATTCTAGGCAGTTTCCTTACTACATGTAGAATGAAAACCACCAGAGTGGGAGGCCAATATGCAAAACTGGTCATTTCCCAACAGATAGACTCCATGTTCAGGTAGAAGAACAGGGGCTTCCTCCATTATTTCCCCATCATATTAAATTTACATATCACTTCAGTATTAACCAGGGCATTGAATTGAGTGGATCTGAAACATCTGCAGAAGCTTCAAAGCTTTCTTGTATCTTATAAATTCTGTATTTCTACAATTCTACTACATAAATATGATCTAACACATGCTTTCAAATAACTACTGTCCTGTGTACCATGAACAAACAACAATGCTGGACAAAATGGTAACAAAACTTGATTTAGTTTGCTTTAGTGCTTCAATTCTTCTAAAGGACCTAATTTCTTTTTAAGATTGAACTACTGCTTTTTCCATGGAAGAAAGTATTACTCGTCTTAGATGAAAGAAAGGATACACTGCTTATCTCTGCAGTTGGTAAATCAGAAGCAGAGCACATGACGGGTTGCAGGGCAGCATGTCCTCATCCTCAAGCTCTGCACTCTTTTATTTTATCCACGCTCCTCCAAAGCTACATTCAGAATCAGCAAAGAAAATGTGGAAGGTGGGAACGAGACAAACCCCAAATCCAGAATATGTAAAGGGAATGAAACGGTGCACCGAAAGCTGAGCAAAATGGAATACAAAACAAAGAAAACAGGAGGCATGAGATCAGAGCTTTCTAACTAATAAGTTATAAGGGCCCCAGTCAAGTTATATAAGGTAGATCCTTTTTTTAAAAAAAAATTTCTAGAAGAATGTCACGTGGCCCTATCATTTTTCTTTAGTTGAAGAAAGTGAGGCAAATGTTAAGATATTGTTTTCTAGAGCAAAAGAGTCTAGCAGCTTTACACTTGGGATTCTGGTGTAAAGAGTAAAACCTGCAACTTCGATGCTCACCTTGAATACCAGTGAGTGTAGGATTTTATTTCACCTGCTACTTAAAACCTGTGGCCTAATCTACACTGTTTCAGTAACAGTAGCCTTAAAACTATATGGACATCTTTAGAAATAGTAATCAGAAAAGGGTCTTCTGAAATTAAGATGCTTACAATCAGTTGCACTTGGTTTTCCTGCACCATCCTTTGATACCAGAATACTCAAATTCTAGCTCCTCAGCTAAATTCTAAGAGGTTTAATGATCCCATTTACTAAGTGCCTAGAATACTCAATATTGCTTAGCAAAAGTAGCAATTTAATGAAAAAGGCAAAAGAAAATGGATGAGAAACATGAAAGAAAAGCAAATTTTAAACAAAGGACTGAAACTTTTTGTTTTTCACAGAATGAAGTTTCCCTGATCACTCTTCTCCACACTGCTGTTCTTTCTCATTGTAAACTCCCATAGAAACTCACTGTATATCTTATTTAGCACTTATTATAAACTCTCAAGGTAGAGTTCTCTAGTATATATCTACAGTATCTGAAGGGCTCCGTCAGTAAGCACCTTGAGGGCAGGAATGTTTGTTATCTTATGTTCCTTTAGGCCCTCTCCAGGGCCCAGCATTGTGCCTTGCACCAGGGTTTAGTAATACTGAGTAATTGTGAAGCCAACCGGAGATGTGGAGTACACTGAGGACCAAACTTAGAAAGATTGTGAAGCAGTGGGACAAATAAAAAGGGTGAGGGGTGAGCCTTCAGACATGAGTGTGTGCTGGAAAATTGAGCTGAAAAATTAAATTTCTAATTCCAGATAATTCCTTTGCCATTGTTTATTCCTGGTCAGGGATCCCACCCCTCTACCACTACCCCCATTCCACACCGCCCAACACATTTTTTTCCTTCCAGCATCAGCCAGGTGCAGAATAAAAGGAAATTAATGATTTAGTTATCGCTCCAATGCTGAAAGTTTGAAAGTCAGTCATTTGGAGCAGGTTCCATTGTGTGTCCCTGCATGTCTTGGGCTTTGGTGGCTGTGCACAGAGTACCATGGCTCCAGTCACCACAGTGGGGGCCAACGCTGGACGCCCTGGCTTCTGAGCAAGAGAGATGAAAGGCTTCTTCTAATGTAATAACTGACGGCCTCTCAGTGCCGTTTGAACTGTTTACAGGCTGAGTTAACGATTACAGGCAATGTGTATCTTGGCCAGGTGCCCGAAATTCTTACCCACCCGTCAGATATTATCAAAGAGCCCTTCCATGCCTGGCTGGAGTCCTTCCAAAGCACCTCACAGAGATGCCGACACAAAAGGAGGAGTGTTCAGAATGTGCTCTCTGTCTCTCCAGAGGCCAAGCAAGAAAGTCAGAGGATCAGCATGAATTAGGTGCTGGGGACACTGAGTTTCCAGGACTACTCAGGACTGGGGAGAGGGTCAAGGTCAGTACTGGGGCCAGCAGAACCAGATTCCTTTTGAAGCAGTTTAGGAGGTGTATGTAAGAGTCTTTGCAGCTGGTAGCTAAAGGATGGGGGTAGAAAAACGACCCTCAAGATGAAACAGAAATCTACACCACATAATAGAGCAAGCAGCCCCTAAGACAGTGGATCTGGAAGAATGGACTAATTATTATGGGGCAGTGATCAGAGGAGGGAGGAAAGTATATTTTCCCCCCACGGGATATGCACACAATTTGTAAAATAATATCACCTTAAGGACAGGACAGAGCAGGATAGAGTAGGAAACTTCAAAAATAATAGTGGATAAAGTAGGGAGAGCTAAGAAAATACCTCTTTACTGGGGTGAATCCCAAGAGACTAAATGGCATCTGTTTAGGAACTATCAAAATGTTTTTCGCACAAATACATACTTCATATTAATCATGAGATATAATGGGAAGCCAGCTAGTTTATGACCAAAAAATGAACTTATCATCAAATAATGCTGGAAAAGCTTAGGAAAATAGTCATTTTTACTTCTTATTTATTAAGTACCTATTGACCTCTAGAATACATATGGAAGGGAAATAAATGGCAGTCCCTACAACTAAGACATATAAATCTAAAGTCAATATGTAAGACAGTTACACACTCTTTCCAAAACTACTATCACTACAACGATTCTCTCAAAGGGGAATATCTGTCTTCAAAATCTAGACAGGGGGTTATATGGCTTCTTTATCTCCATACACAGCCTAATGTAGAGGACAGCATATAACTTAGCACAAAATGCTCTCACAAGAAACTTTGGCAACAATGGATGTCATTCACGCTCTTTTATCCATATGTGAATATAATAATCATTATTACCTTGTGTTTCCTTGAAGCTTCAATTGGATATGGTTGTTTCATTCTCTTGTCCTAACTTGCTGGTTAATGTTGCTATTATGGAGCAGCTGGTGACCCACCCTGTGTAGTGGGGGATAGGCCCTGGTGTTAAAAGACTCTTCTTTGGGTTATCTACCTTGAGAAGGAGATTCATTTGACATTACAGTTGACCCTTAAACAACACAGGTTTGAACTGCGTGGATTGTCTTCTGCCTCTGACACCCCTGAAACGGTAAGAACAACCCCCTCATCTTCCTCCTTAACCTAGTAAGGTGAAGACAAGGAGGATGAAGACCTTTATGATGATCCACTTTCACTTAATGAATAGTAAATACATTTTCTTGGGCCAGGCACGGTGACTTATGCCTGTAATCCCAGCACTTTTGGAGGCCAAGGTGGGTGGATCACCTGAGGTCAGGAGTTCGAGACCAGCCTAATCAAAATGGTAAAACCCCATCTCTACTAAAAATACAAAAATTAGCCAGCATGGTGGCAGATGCCTGTAGTCCCAGCTACTTGGGACGCTGAGGCAGGAGAATCACTTGAACATAGGAGGCAGAGGTTGCACTGAGCCAAGATGGTGCCACTGCACCCCAGCCTGGGCATCTAGAGCAAAACTCCATCTCAAAAAAAAAAATTCTCTTATGATTTTCTTGGTAATATTTTCTTTTTTCTAACTTACATTATTGTAACACAGTATATGATACACATAACATGCAAAATGTTAGTCTACTGTTATTAGTAAGGATTCTAGTCAACCGTAGGCTAGGTTTTGGGGGTATCATATGTTATATGCAGATTTTTGACGTGCAGGAAGTCAGTGCCCCAATCCCTGTGTTGTTCAAGAATCAACTGTACTATTTTGATTACAATGTAGGTCAAGAAATTGATTAATTTAATGTTTGCGATTCATTGTAATGCTTTCTACAACAGATCATAACTCATGTGCATCTTACTTGGGCAGTGCCCTGAATAGAAACACAACTGGAGGGCCGGGCGCGGTGGCTCACGTCTGTAATCCCAGCACTTTGGGAGGCTGAGGCCGGCAGATCATGAGGTCAGGAGATCGAGACCATCCTGGCTAACATGGCGAAACCCCGTCTCTACTAAAAATACAAAAAAAATTAGCCAGGCGTGGTGGCGGGCACCTGTAGTCCCAGCTACTCGGGAGGCTGAGGCAGGAGAATGGCGTGAACCTGGGAGGTGGAGCTTGCAGTGAGCTGAGATTGCGCCACTGCACTCCAGCCTGGGCGACAGAGCGAAACTCCGTCTCCAGAAGAAACAGAATTGGATGTGGTTGGGTTGTTTCAGAGAAGCACTCCCAACATTCCCTAGACTCCTCTCTACTGGGGATACCCTTCTCTCTTGAGGAAAGACAAGAGTTCAGTTTGATTTTTAGAACACAATTAGAAATCTTGGTTGCAATGAAATGAAAGAAAGAATGTGAGTCAGTGGTAAGTTTTGAAAGGTAAAACTACAAAAGGAAACCCTACCCATTGACGGTGAATTTTAGAAGAAATTTCAGAGAATCTCTTAGAATGTGGCCGCATGCTCTTATAGAAAATAGCCTTAAAAAAAGAAGAGAACGTGTCTTCAGCTTATCTATGACTTGATATCAAATAGAATAATGAAGAAAAGTAAAGCATTGAGTATTATGTAAATGAAGAGAAATAATTTAGAAAGTTATTAGAGAAACAGAAGAAATCAAGTAAAGTAAGAACTTAGGTATCACTGCACTTCTGAAATATGCAGAAACCAGATAGTTGAACAATCCTCACACAGCGTGGGTGAGAGTACACCTGGAGCACTTCCTATCCTATGCTTAGAGGTCTTACTTTGTAAAAGAGATTAACAGACAAGAAGTTCAAAGCAGGCCAACAAAAGGGTAGAAGGACTTGACGAGATGATTCACAGGGAAGGGCAAGGGCCACCTAGATGAATACTTCCGAGAATAACAACAGGAAGTGTACCTGCAATAGTTACCTCTCCAGTAACTGGGCTGCTCCAGATGCATTGGCTCCATTGAAACACCAGACAAAGACCAGCTGTGTCTTTGAACTTTAGGACTTTTGGGGTGGGTGGGAAATAGCCCTCTTTCATCCTCCCAACTGCTGTTACTTTCAGGGTTGTGAAAATCTATGGAGGCACAATGGTTCAGCTATTCCACCTTATCTAGAGAGTTGAAACTCCACCACAGAGCTCTCCAAAGTGGCACATGGTGCTGTGCAGGCAAGTATATCGAGAGGAAAACAAAGCTCCTTATCGGTTTGCCGTATAATAAGTCTGTTTGGACAGATTGACAGTATATGGAAAATGGATAAGAAACACTGATTTCCTTCCTCACAAGATACTACTACAACCTCTTTCTGCCTTCAGTACCTAGCAAAACTAGCAAATATTAAACAGGATCTGAAATTCCTTTGGGAAAAAAATATAAGGCAATGACTTTGAGACAGCCAAATAGTCTGTCATAGCATGTCTTACTTATCCAAAGATAATGGAAAGATGATTGTCAATACAAGGCAATATAATGTGTTGTTAAATTCCCTAGCTTTAAATGTATATACAACTCAACTATTTCTGATCAGAGATCTGGTTCCACAGTCAGATGCATCCAAATCCACTACCACAGCAATAGCTATGAAATTACCCCTTGCCCCTTTATGAGGGACAGTTTATTATTGTGTACACTTGAACTAGAAATAAATAGTCACAGTTCCCTGTGACTGAGTTCGCTGTGACTAATAAGTAATTATATTATTATGGGAATTTAATCAGAAAGCTATAGAACACAAAAATCTGAGAAATATTCTTTTGGAAGAAAGATCATGTAACTTAGTCCCTCACTATAAAGATCAGGTGTTAAACTAAAAAAAAAAAGAGTAGACTTGTTTTGCAGCTTGAGAAAAAGAAAGGTGGTTTCTCTAGCTAAAAGTCTGTAGATGATGCAGGAACTGCTGCTTAGAAACTACTTTCTAAACAAACTGCAAAGGGATGACTATAAACATTTTATCAACATATTACAATAAAATCCTCTAAGAAGCTGCCTCACTATTAAGGATAGAGAAAAATCACAGATGCTGTGATTTCAGTTCTTCTCTTTCATTTTCTGTATTTTGGAATTGTCTCTAAAATCTAAGCCTTCATTTGACAGGGAGGGGTAAAAGGATCTTTTTCTGATGGGAAGACACAACCGTTAGGATGTAGCCTGGCATGCATTTCCATTGCCTGTTAATGTAGCCTGCAGAAAACTGTCTCCAGAGGAACAACAGCAGCAATACACCAACTTATTCAACAAAATGATGGTTATTTTATCACATTTATTGAAATGTAGACAGTGAACCTGGTATAGCATATGACATAGGAGGGAACAGGCCTGCTCATCAAAATCCCAACCTAAAAAAGACCAACGTGATATGGAGGATACGGAAATGATAACAACTGTTGATAGAAGAAACGTTTGACTTGACAGTGGGCATGGATTTTCAAATCACCCAAAAATGAAAATAAGAGACAAAAAACAGAAGGATCACCATGTAGATTAAAATTCTTAAGGGGCAAGATAGTCAACACAACTGAGGAGAGATGAGCACGCAACCATTTAACAGGAAAAAAACTCAGATCCCACATGCTGAAACAGATAAGCCTTAGACAAGGCTGAAACAGAGGGAAAGAAGTCAGTCTGTGAGGAGGTCAGATTTAACTGTTTTCTACTAAGTACAATTAACTAAAATAATGAGTGGAAGAGGGGACTTGAGGGGGAAAAAAACAGAGCGGGTACTGTCCTAAGGTTATCCATTTTACATGTAACCATGCTCTCAACAGGCAAAATTTCAAAGGCCAGATATTTAATTTGGCTTCAGGGTCTCCAAAGGGAGCTATTTTTAGAGACTGGTCTGAGGTTTGCTTAGAGTTAGTAGCTTCCTCTAAAGGATTGAAAATAAGGATTTAGAATATTCTCTCTATAGAATATATACAATATGGAATATGTATATATGTATGGAATACATCTATACAATATATAGACATAATCATTCTAACCTAAACATTTTTTATCCTTTATATATATACACACACACACTACCATAGTAGTTGCTTTTGTATAAAATCAAATATGATGCTAATTTCAAATAATTCTCTATCACTGGTTGGTATGACATACACAATCTTCAACTTCAATTTCCTTCAGAACTTGTTGAGTTCCTTTGGTTCTGATGGAAAGATTCAGGGCTTTGATTTTCTAGCTTACCTTTATTTGATGACAGCTAAGCTTAGAAATAAAAAAAAAAAACTCCGTGTGTGTAGGAATACAGAAATCAGGGTAGAGATTGAAAGAAAAGAAAACCACTGAAAACCTAGAGGGGGAAAAATAAATGTATGTGTACAAGCAAACTTTATTACAGGATAATCATTTAAAATGTGAAACAATTCATCAACTAGGATTATGAAGAATGTGCCATTTTTTATGAAACACAGCAATCCCACAAACTCAAAAGGAAAGACCAAAAACATGAAGAGAAAAGAGATAATTCTACCTAATTCTCAAATACAACTACCAATTATGGAATAGAATATTCTGATTAGCACAAGTCGCTAATAATAAAAGTTTTTGGCCAGGCATGGTGGTTCATGCCTGTAATCCCAGCACTTTGGGAGGCTGAGGCGGGAGGACCACCTGAGGTCAGGAGTTCCAGACCAGCCAGGCCAACATGGTGAAACCCTGTCTCTACTAAAAAAATACAAAAATTAGCTGGGCATGGTGGCAGGCACCTGTAATCCCAACTACTCAGGAGGCTGAGGCAGGAGAATCACTTGAATCTGGGAGGCAGAGGTTACAGTGAGCCGAGATTGCACCATTGCATTCCAGCCTGGGTGACAACAGTGAAACTCCATCTCAAAAAAAAAAAAAAGTTTGTGATGAGAAAAGAAAATAGCTTTTATATGAAGAATGCAAGTCCTTTTAATTATCAGGCCCAGAGAGACATTAAAATGAGACCGCAGTCAAGTCCTACTCCCCGCTTTAGGCTATGTTATTCATCTCTTGAAACTGCTTGCTATTGCCACAAATAGCAATAAATTAATCTAATAATGCCACACCAGACACTATAACCCATACCCTGTAGCTTAAAAAGGTATAGCCAATTACTAATTAATGTTATTTCTGTAAACCAATGAGAATTTCTGACAAACAACTTTGTATCAGCCCACTCCCTATCCCTCTTTTCTGCTTTTAAAAATCCACTTGTAACTGCTGCTAATCAGAGTGTATATTCAGGGCAACTTGAATCTAGGCTCTGGGGTTGCAATCCTTAAACTTGGCTCAAATAAGCTCTCCACTTATATTAATTTTGACTCAGCTTCTTCCTTTTAGGTTGACAGTGATTTATTTAACTTTCTGAAGACCAGGAAGTCCTTAAAAATTCAATCTGTACTGTTGAAATCCTTTCTTCAATGTATTGGTGCACTTTCCTGCCTAAATACATCATGTTGAACAAAAGTTAGCCTTTACTTGGTGTCTACACTACAAGGATATCATTATGGTCATTTTTGGCATGAAATAATATAAGACACTGGGCTAAACTTACAATCTCCCTGGGAAGTTCTTATTTGCTTTTTAGGTCCATTACATCTGCTTCTTTTTTGATATATCTCTGGTTAATAAGCATAGCAGAGAAAAAATTCCAGTTAATTTATTATTTATTTAATGAAAAGTATCCTATAGAACTTTGGTTCTGGGGTAAGGTACAGAATAGGAAGTAAAAACTCAAGTGAGCAGATATTAAATTAACCTTGCCACCAATATTGCCAAACTGGAACAACAGGGTATCTAAAGACGAAACACATTTTCAGAAATTCCACCCATAGAAATGGAGTCTAGCAATCATTCATTCTTAGCACTGTATTGCTTAGTATCTCAAGACTTTGTCCAATAGCCTCAATAAATGTATAAAGATATCAAGAAGTAAAGGTCAAAAAAGGAACCGTGAACATCAAACAAGGCCACTGGAAGTGACCCAAAACATCACATGCTGGGCTTTCCTTTTTAATGATAATAACAGTGATAGTGAATGTTTATCCTTGCCTTTCTTTCAAAGAGCTTCTAATTCTTTGCAGACATCTCTTACTAATGTTTATTAGGCTTTGGGAAGAAAACAGGTTTCCCCAAGAAGTGCCTTCGGAGAAGAAGGAGGCTTCCCAAAGCCAATAAAAAGGAAAATGTTTGCCTTTCTCCAGGTCTTCCCCCCGCCCCACTGGTCTCCTAACTCCCACTGTGTTGTACTGGTGATTGAAATGAATTATAATACCATGCAAGTGTTGAAAGGATAATAATGGTAATTCAGTTTGTTTCCAAAAGAGTTATAAGCCGTGTGTGTTTAATCATAACAGGGAACAGGTAAGTAGAAAAGATGAGGAAACCCATAATTACCTTTATCCCATTATTTACTTATTTTGGGAAGAGACTTCAAATTGGTAAAGTTACAAAACACTGAACACAGATTTTTTTATACTGCAGACTGTTGGTCTCTGAGAAGGCTCAAAGGATGGTCTTTACCTGAAAATTTTTTCAGGGAGACAAATATTTGATAGATGCTATGACAAAAACTCTGCTTATTCTTACTTTGATCCAATTCTTCTCAGATAGGGAACTGAGAGTCTTAGAGACTTGCGGGATAATTTCCAAGCAGGCTATAGAATCATATCTGCTGAGTTTCAGAAAACATGTTGGGACCAGCACAGTATAATGAACTGGGGAAAGTAGTCCCCTTCACAATCCTGAACTCCTTCCCTTCTGGACCTTAGAAACATGGCTGCAAGCTACACACCAGAAGCTGAAGCGCCAGCATTCTGAGCAACTGTCCCAGAGTAGCAGCAATTTTTTTTTTTTTTGAGACAAAGCCTCACTCTGTCACCCAGGCTGGAGTGCAGTGGTGCCATCTCAGCTCACTGCAACCTCCACCTCCCAGGTTCAAGTGATTCTCCTGCCTCAGCCTCCCAAGTAGCTGGGATTACAGTTGCGTACCACCATGCCTGGCTAATTTTTGTATTTTTAGTAGAGACTGGGTTTCACCATGCTGTTCAGACTGGTCTTGAACTCCTGACTTCATGATCCACCCGCCTCAGCCTCCCAAAGTACTAGGATTACAGGCGTGAGCCACCGCACCCAGCCAATAGCAGCAATTTAAAAAAATACTCTAAAATTTCAAAAAGGGAAGATGGAAGAGTGATATATAATGTGGTTCTAGGATCCCTCAGACTCTGATAAGTCAAAACTTAGAAAACAGCTGCTTTGTGTCAGTGATCACCTCATTGATCATGGAAGGAAGCTAATGGGGTTACCAGTACGGAACAGGCACACATACAAAGGTCCAGGGCAGATAAGTGATTCACCGTACCACAAGTAACAGGTATTAAGTTCCCACCCCAGAACTCATATACTATTAGTCATTCTTTAAACCACTAAGGCTACCTGTACTACATTATGGTAATATTTAATCAGCACCCTTGACCCACAAAATTTTGAAGCTAAAGCCTTGTCCTTTTGGCTACATTAAAAATACAAACAGTCTTGCTTAGTTATGTTAAGCTGATGCCAAATTGAACGCAAATAGGTTAACTGAGTCTAAATCAATAACCTTCACACTTAGTAATATTTCTGATAGTAATTAGGTGAATAAGGAATAGCTCAAGTTTAATTACTATTAATAATAATACCTAACATTTGCCATTTTCAAAGGCAACACTCATACATTATTTCATTTCAGGTAGTTAGGCCATTTATTACTATTATTCCCATTTTACTCAGGAAGCCACAAGCTCAAAGAGGTTAAGCAATTTTTCTTTACGTCATAAAGCTAAGAAGGATCAGCACTGAGATTAAAATACAAGTCCACTGAGAGCACTTTTCACTGTAGGATGTTGCTCCTCATTTTAGAATACCTTCTATGCCTTATTATCATACTGTATCATTATATATGAATCCTGTGCAAAGAGCACCATTTGGTGGGCATATTATCTTAATTATTTGATTGGTAATAGAAATTATGTTCTTAGGCCAGAAGGCATCCAGTTATACATAAGTTAGAAGATAATGAAGTAACTCTGCCCTAAGGGAACCCAAGAAACACTCTGATATTCAAAAGGAAAGAAGTTCTCATCTAGGATGTCAGACTGCCTACAAAACAACTGCCTAATCACAGAGCATTCAACTGGTGACCATAGGGTAACCTACATTTCTGGGAAAAGGAAAAAGCAACAGGCAGAAATGGTAGTTTCTCACCTTAGGAACTTTGCATGGTGGTCTGACTTCAGAGATATGTTCCTGATCTATTTTGGGGAGAACATACTTTCCTTCATGCTCACTAGATGCAGCACTGGACAGGTAATTTTCAAATAATAATTACCAAATGATTCATGCTTATTAATAGATCCTCATGAAAGTCTTGAAAACCAGGTAAACCAGAAAGTTACTTCTCCTCCATTTGATAAATTAAATAATCGTTGAATGTCATGCCAAAGACTATTTTACAAGTCATCTGGAGAACTAGTGGTACTAGTCCTCCTGATGTTGGGACATCCAAGTGTTTGGGTATGCACCCACTGTTTGGGTGCCAAGCCCTCGTTTCTGTGTAGAGTTTAGCTACAAGAGAAAATCAGATCTTCTGGCAGCACTTACGAGGCAGGTGCAGTCATAAAGAACTTGACTTTTGATTCCATTGTCTCTGCCAGGACAGGTGGTATGGTAGAAGTATGGAATCTTGCCAGACAGGCTCTAACTCAAACCTCCCTTTAGAAAACAACACAATAAAAATGGAAACAAAATGCCAAATCCTATTCCATACCCTGAAGATTGACATTGCTTGAAAAAGTAGGACATTTTATATAATACATTCATTTGTTTTAAGCTTACATCAACTCAGGAGAAATAAGACTATGAAAATGAAAGGTCAGTTGCAGGCTGGGCTCTTTCCTTATAAATTCAATTCCCTATTCCCCTGTATAAACTAAAGGGACACTATCATTTCAGTGAATTTTATCCATATATTCCTAGCGTAAAAAAAAAAAAAAGCCTATAATCTAATACCTGCATAGGAGTAACACAGGCAAGTTAGCACTGCTGAGTAGAATAAAAACCTTTGGCAAATCCTACTTACTTCCCAGATCCTACCTTACCTTCCTAACACAAACTAGCACATCTCAAAGTTTTGAGAATGATCAGTTGATGATTCCATGAAAGAGACGGTCTTTCTCTAAAAAACTACAGCATGTTTGTTCGGAACCAAGTAAAAACAAAAGGATTGTTTCTAGTGGCAAAGATAGACAATTGATTATTTTTACCAGGTTTGTCTCCAGGGCAAGTCTTTGTGATTGATGATGTGTCTCCTGACCACAAGGACACCACAAGAAGGCTCAGAGGAAGAGTGCTCAAAGGATCCCTGTGAGGGCACTGTTAGCTGTCACCATTGGAAATACTGAGCATTTCTGGTGTTCCTGGAATCTATTTCCAACCACTACTCTGTGGTTGTGATGAAGGGATAGGAAGAGACTGGAAATCTTCTAGAGCAAATGCTCTCTTCAGTTCATAACCACAGAACCAAGATAAAATAACAAGAATGTACTTTGCCCAAGGCATAATTCTGCCTTAAATTTGCCCTATCCATCATTTTTTTCCCCTAATTCTTGTTTATGTTGTTGTTAATCTGCTCAAGGAAGGAAAGCTAGATAATCGACAAACAGGTTCTGGAAAGGCTTGGAAAATTTGTGGATTCAGAGAAGGATATTTAAGAGGGAGCCAAAATCTCTGAGAACAATGCCCTATAAATGCCCCAAAGTGTAAGAACCAAAGTATTCAATGAATCATTGTTCTTACCCAGAAGATAATTTCTTAAAGTTATAGTCTTAATTTTCTTCAAATGATAAATTGTCTATTCAGGTCCCAGAGATGAGGCTGTGACGCTAATACTTAATGTGGTGGTTGTGTCTCTTTATGCCTGACTCAATCAGTTGAAATCCAAAAGTAAGTTCTTCCTTGATTTACCTGCCAAGACCTGAGTTCAGGCCCTCAGGGTGCTGAGGTTTTCCTTTGTGGGAGAAAATGACATCATCAACACCTCAGCAACAATAGAGGAATGCAGGGAATGTGACTCCCAACATTTGGTGATATCATCAACTGTCCTGGGAGAAACCCCAAACTCCCAAGAGTCAAACATTGGTTTAAAAAAGGAGTTTTTTTGGGGTGGGGGGGTAGGTTGTTGTTTCGAGTTTATTAATAGTGTTTGATGTTTCCAAACACCAGTTTTAAAAGGGAAGATGGGTTGGGGGACCTCTTCCAGTAAGTGTGTACCTCAAGAACCAAACATACATGAATTAAGTCCAGATAAGGCAATTCAATTCATTTGTATCTTACTGGGGCACATCCAACCAAGGAAGAATAGAGACTTAGTTATATTAGGCTCTCTCCCAGCTCTGAGATGAGTATATTCTTTGGGGGACTTGCTAATGTTGCAAGTTTGCATTCAAAATAAATTCTAGGCACTCACATAATCCCCCAGTCTCCTCCGAACTTTCTTTGATGTCCAACAACTAAGGACAAGGATCTTTGATTATAAAACAATTTCTTTGGTTGGAAGAAAATTCTTCGCAGGGCGTGAACAGCAGGAGAAAGAAAAGGTTTTTCTGAAGTGCAAACTAGTTGGAAACCCCCTGGGGAAAGAATCTGATTCCCAGTCTTTGAGAGGAACAGGCCTGCCTGTACAAGCTGCCTCTGCTGAAGGCCTCTAAGAAGGCGCTTTTGTGTCTACTGTATGGCCCTCAGCAACAGCACGGCGGCCCTTCTCTTTTTTTTGCCAGCGGAAGTTTTCCAACTCTGGGAATACACAATGCAGAAAGTCACGGTTTAATAACAAGGCATAGTTACTAATCAGATGGCCCCATTTCCACTCCTCCCAGTTGCCTCCAGATGCTTACATACTAGAGCTCTATCCCCCTCACCCCATGGGTGAACACCCACCAGCTGCTCTGAAATCTTATTTTCAGTATAAGTATTCAGCTTATCTCTAATAATTCACTTCACAGAGTACTTAGGATCAGAAGCATCCTACTCCTTTTACTTTCATCCAGACTGGTTCTAGGTTGTCTCTGGCTCTTTCAGGTTTTTCTAAAGGTTAGATTCACTTAGGTGCAGGTTAGTGATTGAAGTCAGTGTGCTCTGATCATTGGGACAACCTTGATGAAGCATTTACAATAAGGGTCCTCAATCTACTACAGATATTTTAAAATATGAAACTCCAGAGAAAGGCTCCTTTTTTGAGTGCGTTAACTGGAATGCAAAGACAGTACAGGACCAGAAGACCGGGAGTACAACTGAGTCTCATGCTTAGTTCTGCTACCTATTTATTGTAAGACATTAATTTAGTCAGATTTTTTTCTATCACCTACCAAACAAATTTTGTCTTTGATGTCCAACAACTAAGGACAAAGAAAAAGAACTAAATAGGCAAGATACATGTCCCTTTAATATATGAAATCTATTTCTAGAATAAGCATAAACTCTAAAAGTTTAGAGCTGGAAAGGATCTTAAAGATTATTTAGTTCTCCCCCAACTCTACACCAACAGATGAAAGATTAAGTGACTTGCTTTTACTTAAAATGATCATAAGGTGCCTATGGACTTTTCATATACCCCAAGGGGGCAACTCAGTAATCCCAAATACTCACCAATGATAATTTTTAAATGTTTAATGTATGTCATAGAGTTTACTAACTTTAGAGTAAAATAACCTAATGTCATAGTGGGTCGGTACATTCTTCTTAAATGGTTCTCTATATGCCTCATATCATACTAAAATCAACACATTTTAGGGAACAGGAATAACACACATTTATGACTAAAGTCAATAATAAGAAAATGGTACTAGAAACAATTTTTGCTAAATAGATACGATATTCAAATACTCTTCACCTTCTACATAAAAGGTCTTAGTATTTATTTCTTCCCTTAGGGAATGCAGTTTGCGAAGAATTAAAATCAAGCTAGTTGAGATAAATTCAAACAAAACTTCCAATATGTTGAATTCTGTTTAAAGCTAAATTTACTGTTTTAACTAAAATTTAACAGGGACTGATTGGCACATTTTAGAAAGTCAGTTTGGAATCTGAAAAAAAAAAAAGCCATGGTATCTAGTCATTCTAGACTCCTAAATAAAATGCTAAAGATGAGTATTAAACACACAGGAATATAACAACCTGTAATTAACTGATAACAGTAAAAAGTTAGAAGGTATGACTGGGTTGTAGTACTTCTTTTTTTTTTGAGACAGAGTCTTGCTCTGTCGCCCAGGCTGGAGTGCAGTGGCACCATCTCGGCTCACTGCAAGCTCCGCCTCCCGGGTTCACGCCATTCTCCTGCCTCAGCCTCCCGAGTAGCTGGGACTACAGGTGCATGCCGCCATGCCCGGTTAATTTTTTGTATTTTTAGTAGAGATGGGATTTCACCATGTTAGCCAGGATGGTCTCGATCTCCTGACCTCGTGATCCACCTGCCTCGGCCTCCCAAAGTGCTGGGATTACAGGCGTGAGCCACCGCACCCGGCCTGTAGTACTTCTTTCTCTAACTTTAAGCTACTTGAAGTTGCCTGGGTTAAAATTTAATATTTTTTCATTTGTTTTTTCTTTAATCATAGGGAATCTGAGACAGAATTACCACAGTCATTTGAATGACTCTTGAAAAAATGAAAATCAGCACTTTAGGCCAGGAATGGTAGCTCATGCCTGTAATCCCAGAGCTTTGGGAGGCAGAAGTGGGAGGATGGCTTGAGCCCAGGAGTTCAAGGTTATAGTAAGCTCTGATGGTGCCACTGCACTCCAGCCTGGGTGACAGAGAGAGGTGACAGAGAGAGAGACCCTGTCTGTAATGACAGAAAGAAAGAAAGAAAGAAAGAAAGAAAGAAAGAAAGAAAGAAAGAAAGAAAGAAAGAAAGAAAATAAATAAATCAGCACTCTAATGCATTTATGCCTACACCTACATCTGGCATTCAATACATAATGCCTCCTGCTGTTTAAGTTGATTCTCCTCAGTTGGACAAGGCTAAGGTGTTGCTCTTTGAATTACTATAGTATCTGTCACAGAATTTGGTACAAATAGGAAAACCACATTATAAGGCATCTAGAGAATCCAGTGCCCCTTCCAGTCTTGGTAAGATTCTCAGCCTAGACTTTATAAAGAGGTGATATTGCTCTGAGAAGATCCAGGACTACAGACCACCTGATGTGCAGTGATTCTGTGGCAGAATAAATGACACATGCACCACGTAAAGTATTGCTAAACTGTGGTGAGGTATTTTTGGTCTGTTCACTTATTTTAAAGTATGCCTTGTAGTTGACTAGGGATCAAAGAGGAAAGAGACCCTGCGGCAGTCTATATCTTCTTAATGGAATGTTCAGGGGGAAATCTCTGCTGACATGCACTTTTTAATTTCCCTGCAGTGACCCCAAAAGGTTTATAATAAATAAATAAACTATGCTAAAAATATTGGCCAGTAAGATATAGCAGCAGATTGGAATTCTTTGATAAGCACTAATCTGAGTTCAATTCTTCATATATAAAATGAGAAGACTGGACTGATTGTTTTTTCTAGCTTGAAATTTGATGATTATATTTCACAAATGGAATATTCTGCCACTTTTCCCTCCCCTCCATCAAAACTGTATTTTACTCTAAGAATGGAAAACTGAATAGGACTTAATTCCAATATAGGGCCAATACAGTCCTTCAGAAGTTAAAGAAACTTGACCACAAGAATTTTAAAGTCAGATCATCAATATAATTCCAGGTAGAAGATATTAAAATGAGGGAACACAAAGCCTAGATCATATAAAAGATGTTTTTTGTTGTTTTAAAGTAGATAATACAAAAGACTGTAGAAAATGGTTTGGGGGAAAAAAACGAATGGAAATCTATACTTTTTTTTTTTTAAATAGCAAAATAAGTAGACTTAAAACATAAGGCCTTTAGTCTCATCCGAATTATTCTACAGAAGTAAAATACCAACAGTGTTTCTCAAATGTCATATATTTATATATGTATAACAATACCTTTTTGATATACTAGCATGCACAAAAGTGATAGGTACATAATAATTTAATGTGCTATTTAAAATTACAGTTGTATTATAGTCAATTTCCATCATGACAGGGTATTCTAGATTTAAAGCAACAACAACAAACAGGAGTCGTGAAGATAGTTATGCTGCCTCTGCTTTAGATTCAGAGACCAGAATTTTTTTTTTTTTTTTTTTTTTTTTTTTTTGAGACAGGGTCTCATTCTGCCACCCAGGCAGAAATACAGTGGCACAATCTTGGCTCACTACAACCTCTGCCTCCCAGATTCAAGCGATTCTCCTGCCTCAGCCTCCTGAGTAGCTGGGACTACAGGTGTGCACTACCACACCCAGCTAATTTTTAAATTTTTTGGTAGAGACAGGGTTTCACCATGTTGGCCAGGCTGGTCTCCAACTCCTGACTTCAAGTGATCCACCTGCCCTAGCCCCACAAAGTGCTGGGATTACAGGCGTGAGCCACCACACCCAGCCTAGAGACAAGAATTTCTAAATATTGTAGTCTAACTTCTTATCTTGAGGAATAATGCGCCAGGCCTTTGTGCTTACAATTTTTAAAAAACCTTAGTTTTTAAATCATTTTGGTTACTCTGGTGTTTCCAAATTTGTAAATTAAACACAGATTCCAATATATTAAAAAGTATAGAACAAAATAAAATTTATCCATGAACTGTAAGTTTAGAACCCAGATAACAAGAGTATGTAAAGTAGCTTATCTGTTATTCAAAACAAGCAAGCAACAACAAATCTTGGCTTTAAAAAATATATAAAGTTTTCCATTAGAGCAAATAGAAATTTAAGGGCCTAAAGAACACTGCCCTAGGGAAAGCAATGGAGCTTAAAGACTGGAAACTAAAGACATGGGAAGAAAACAAAGTTAAAGTTTGTTTTATACCCTCAGTTTTCTGACTGTAGTAACTAAATAGACACATAAAGCCACGATGGTTCTACTAATCTCAAAACATGTGAGTAAAATATCCGTTATTCTTAAGGGCCTTTCAGCGGAACCACCATGCTGAAGGGATTGTAAGCATTTCTTGAATTGATGCAGTTTCACTTCATATTTGGAGAGCAGAATTCATTTACTACACATAAGAAGATCTTTGTCAGACATCAGTTTTTACTTCTGGAGTTCCTTCACCTAAGGTCAGGCCACTTTCTTATAACTGCATCACAATATTGTTGTCTGTCTGACTTTAAGTAATACATACAAGTACTTTTCAAATTAAGTAAACTGAAGGTAAATTTGTTTTGAGAATTTGGTTTAATTTCTTGAAATAATTGGGATTATGTTAGGATAGTTGCTTTTCATCTGGAGTCCTTAGATCTCCAGATATGTCTTAGAGAGTCAACGCACTGAGATTTTATGCAAAATTGTGTATGTTAAGTATTTGTGTGTATTTTGTGCCAATGGTCAATAATGATGATCACATTCTCAAAGGGGCCTGTGGCACACACAAACAAGATTAAAAACTATGCTTTAGGGTATCTAAAAACCAGAACTGGTAATCACAAATTTAAGTACTAAGAAGGTAAGGTCCTTTGGATGCACGCTAATATCCTAAAATCAAAGGTTTAAAATCAGGACCTGAATAAATCATTCTTGGAAAACCAGAATATCCTAAACAGCAAGGTTTAAGCTATCAAACTAAAGAAAAAATTTAAAAATCCTGTGTAAAGGAGCACCTTAAACATACTGATTACAGCCATATTTATGATTTTGAAATAACAACACACGAGGCTGTTGGTAAGTCAGAAGAGTAAAGGAACATAGTCTGCTATATCAAACCACACACACTCAAAATAATCCACCTTATAATATACTTTAAAAATGTGATAAGCATGTTTTATTCTAGAGTGATCTCCCAGCCATCAGAGTTACTCAGTACCACAATATTCATTATATTCATTAATAAATATTTACTGAGTACCCACCATGCCCAAGGAGTAAGTATACTTAGGTGCCATTCTCAGGGATACAGCTTTGAACAAAGGAGACAAAAATCCTTGCTTTCACAGAACTCATATTCCACTGTGGGGAGATAGACAACTACAAAACTGAAACATTACAGCATGCCACGTCAATAATTCTGTAAAGAAAAATAAAGCAGGAAAGGAGAATATGAGTCCTTGGGGAAATAGGAAAAGGCCTTTAGGATTCCCACTCAGTAGAACTGACCCCTGAGGAATCCACATCTTCAGATTCCTTAAAAATTGATTACTCTCCTATCTCCAGCAAACCAGACTGGCTCAGTCTCTGTGCAACTTTGTTCTTAGATGATTTACTTTCTTTCTCTTTCCCAATATATTTCCTTTTCTGTAAAATGGAGTTAATATCACCTGTTCTTACGTGGCTCCAGGTATTGTGAATCATTTTAAGCTTCTTGGAAGAAAATTTCTACATAAAGTTAATGGAATATCATTCTCACAGTCTTCTCTAACAATATCCTGCTACCAATTCTGGTTCCTAACAGGATATTACTCATTTATAACATTTTTAAAAATCTACTGTAATTAGCAATTTGAAAGGGATAAAAGGGAAAAAAACATTTAAAAAATCCAGTAAACTCTTTCCAATGAACAAAATGTAAAGGCTTTTTAATAAAACAAAAACAAAAAGCAAAACCATGATCTCCAGGAATACCTTGTTTCTTAGATGGTCTCACTATGTTGCCCAGACTGGTCTCCAACTCCTGGGCTCAAGTGATCCTCCCACCTTAGCCTCTCAAGGTGCTGGGATTACAGGTATGAGCCATCACACCTGGCCCGGGAATACCTTTAATACTGCAGATAGCATGGCAAAACCCTGTCTCTACAAAAAATTGAAAAATTAGCTAGGCATGGTGCCCCGTGCTTGTGGTCCCAGCTACTTGGGGGAGCTGAAGTGGGCAGATCGCTTGAGACTAGGAGGTTGAGGCTGCAGTGAGCCGTGTCTGTGCCACTGCACTCCAGCCTGGAAGACAGAACAAGACCCTATCTCAAAATACAAAGAAACAAAAAAAGTAAAGTAAATTATGGCTAGTTTTGGGATAATTACAACACACACACATATATACATACACACTTTACTATAATACAAAATCCAAGGAAGTACCTACCCCCCCCAGCCCCGCCCCCCACCAACCAAGAGTCTGCCAAATGAACACTAAATAGCCTGATGGGAGCAATAGCCAGGGACATATTCCATTCATTACCTCCTATTAACCAGATATGTACGAAGCTGAACTTACAAATTTTTGTTGGATACAAATTTTTGTTGGATACAAATTTTTGTTGAAGTACAGAACTGTGATATATATAAATCTGTTTGATGATAACTTATAAAAAAGAGATATCTTAACTTGAAAAATTACCATTAAAAATATTCTGCAGCTTCCTTCTCTTCTCTGGGTGCCAGGCTTCTAACAACAAGGCCAAGTCTAGAATAGAAGACTCTAAAAGCCATGTCAGGAAGGCTCTGAGCTGGGATCACAGGAGACAAGCACCTAAGAATGTTTGTGCGCACAGAGGAACTGTGTCTGATGGTGTACTCCTGACTACATTCCAAAGTCAGTAATTAATTAATTGGATTTTCTGCACCTTCATTTACATAAGTAACAGAGTTGATCATACTTTGAATATCTACTCTGTACTTCTTTTAAAGGCTGGCATCAAACCAAATCACAAAATTTCTATTTCAAAATTTCTTCATAGAAGGAACTCTAACTTGAGCAATGCCAGTTAAATGCATGCTATGTCAGTGTTTATTATTTCAGGTTCCTATATTAGATAACTTAACCTAGACTTTTAAAATGAAGAGAAAGGTGATGAAATATGTTACATTATAAGGGAGATACTGAGTAAACAGACACTGTGATTTACTAGTATCTTTGCAAATGAAACACAAAATGAGAGAAATAGAAGAAATACAGAGATTATTAGAAGGTAGCAGGATATGATGCATTCTGGATCAATCTCAGATAATGGTATTCATCACTTTCATTCCTTTCTACTCTCGAAATAAATTTTTTATACAAAGCCTATACTGATATTCTCTCCATCAGTGGCATTCTTACATATACAGAATTTTAGAGCTGGAAAAGCATGGGCTCTGCAGTTCAAGTTCCAGCAACACCATTTACTAGATAATAATAGTTAATACTTTGACAGATATTAACATTTTAATCCTCAGTTTCCTTATCTGTAAAATGTAAAAAATAAAGGTACTGAATTTCTTCTCTCATAAAGTTATTATGAGAATTCAGTGAGCTAATACATGTAAAGTGCATGTAAATAGCACAAGTTTGGCAATATTGTATTTTAATTCCTCAGCTTCACAGCCTGGGAATCTGAAGCCTAGAAAGGTAAAAACTATTTTGTCCCAAATCACACAACTATTAATATTTAGTGTCAGCATATTCCTCAGTGTGTAGAACTAAAAGTCAAGCCCCCCGAGTCACAGTTTAGACACTTTGTCAACTATAGTTTGCAATATAGGACTGTCTCTCTAGTTTTGGCCAAAAACTTAAAGTTTCAGGCCCTGCCTACAAATAATGTAAAAATGCAAAGATGGGATAACTATGTGTTGACTAACAGATAAAATTAAGAGGCAAGCAGAGACACTGTGCAAAGGGGAATTTCTCCAGGAGGTGCTCACTGCTACTGGCCAAGTGCTAAACTACTGCTGCTCCCATTGTAGGTCTGAAGCCTCAGGGGAATACATTTTAATCTTGATCATAACTTTATCCTGGAGTCTAAGAAAATCCAGGATAACCAGCTAAGCAGGAAGAGTGTGATAGAGAATTGGTGACCTCTTTGTGCTACACTAAGATCCTCTTACTCTTTTGCTCTGAGAAGAAAGATTAATTTTGAGTTGTCCCTTGAAATAATATTTATAAATGATAAACAGGATTGAGAAATAAAATATGACTGTAATCATTTTTAGAAGTGGTGGCAATAATATTGCTTGAAATAAAAGAAACAAACATTGATAAGAGGTAACCAAACCAGAAAACCGGAAATTAGACAATGAATCCGCTCCAACACTTTTCCTTCTACAATGGTATAAACCAGGAGAGAAAGAATATATTCCAATGTGAATAAAAACAGTAAGAAGTAATCACTATCATTTAGTCCTTTTTATCAGTCACCGCCAGGTAATTAGGAGATCTGAAAAGTTTCCTTGACCTAGATTTTTGATGGCTATTAAAATACCAATCCAGAATAGCAGTGGAAGGTAATCCTAAATATACAAATTCAGTGGAAAACAAAAGAAAAATAAAAGAGTGGAAGGAAATCAGAGAAGAGGAAGAGACAAATATTTTGGCAAATATAGGGGAAACCTAAGAATTAGATACTTTAAAGACAATGACAAACCTGTAAAAAGAGTTGGAATGATACAGTAATATAAAGAAGCAACTCTTGGGGAAAATAATATAATTTGGACAGGACTAAAATGAGATGTTCTGAAATGGAAAAGAGAGGACTTGAGAAATAGAAGGGCAAAGGCAACACCATTTCCTCTTCTATTTTGACTTTCTTCTAGCGCTTTTAGAAGAATATTACAATTTATAATTTTGAACATACCTTGTAAAACGAATCATTACTATTGGCAAGGAGAAACCTAAGCACAAAGACTGAGAGATAAGAATCAGAACAAAAATCATCAAAACTTGACTTTTAATGCCCTTATACATACAGCCATCAGATACAGTTGAGACAAAATTCTTTTAGAGGCAACTCTATGGTCTATTTTACTATTCAACAAATTGGAGGCACATTGTCAAGGGGGGGGGGGTCTCCTTTTGTCTAAGAAAAAATTAAAATCATAATACAAATGAAAATTCAGTCAGTTTGGTCCTTATGAAATTGTCTATACACTGAATTAATTGAGCAAAATGTAAAGAAATGTCTGATTTTCAGAAATTATCTCAGAATTCCAGAAATAACAACATGGTTTTTTTTTTTTAAATCACTGTTCTCATAACTGTACATTTTTTGGTACATAGCATCTTCAAGTTTAAAAAGATTTGACTGCAATCTTTGGAGACAAATAATCTTAACAGGTAACTACAACAATTCGTAGGTAGAAGGATTCACAGAATTATCCAGAATTCCTCAAAACCGAAGAGAAGACTACTTTTAGATTTGTGACACCAGGGTACAGCTCTCCATTGAGAAAGCTAAAGTTCAGCAAAGCACATCTCTAGAAGATATAAACAGAACTTCAGTTAAATGGAAGGCTTGGCTAACCCACAGTTGAGTAAACCTGAGTTGCAGTGTAATCTGATAAGGAACAAACAGCATGGATTCCAGAAGTGTAAACCGTGTGTCCCTAACACACTAGAGTTCTTTAAAAGAATTAATCAAAGAATGGATAAAGAAAACCATATATATAATTCAGAAGCTTGTTTTTTAAAAAAGTTTCTCACAAGAGGCTGTTGAAAAACTTTAATAACTGTTGTAGATTAAAAATTGATTAACAGACAATAAACCGAAACCAATATGGAAAGTATCCAGAAATGAATACTAAGCTAGTGAAAAAACTTATTTAAAGACCTAAACAAAGCATATGTGGACAGAAAGGAGACGACTAAAAATTGCCAATGACATAAAACTATCCACTGTAAAGCCTGAAAGTCTTTGCTAAGTTATGATGAAATTCCCTCTTCACAAAGTAAAAGCAATACTTAATGTATAATGATAGGATCAAAGTTAATAGTTTAAAAAACAAAATAGATTGGTAAGATTTGCCAGAGTGAGAAAAAGGACAGAACAATAGAAGACATGATAAAGATTGATAAAATAATGAATGGCAAAGAGAATGCCAACTTCTGCTGTTTGTTTACTTTTTCCTTTATGAAAACACAAACTTTATGTAGAGCTTTATGATAATAAGATTAAAACTTAAAAGAATACATTATTTTATGGAACACATAATTAGCCCATTGAACATGCTATCACAGGTTATCAATAAGGCACGTATGGCTCTCAAAAACTTCAGTGATATCAAAATATGACTAGCAAAATTACTTACGGTAAAAACTAAAATGGAGCACACAATTCATGCTTCAGGGCATTAACTAGGCAAGGCCAGGAAGGAAGTTTCCTTTCCAATTGCCATAGTATTCAAGATGATTTATGAGTTCAGCTTTTAAGTATTCCTAATTCCATTTTAGAATCCAAATTATCTTATTCAAAAAAATCTTATGCCATTTTTCCAGATAGACTCTTCTTTCCTATTTTTCTAAATAGCAAAGCCTTCCATTTTCACCTAATTCTCCTTCACCTCATTTATCCCAGCTTCAAAATATTGCCTAAGAAGTGATAATGAATAACCACTAAACCATATATTAAAGAATACATGTTTGGGAATAAGTTCTATAATCTGTTAAATTTTCCTATCTTCTTTAAGTAGACAAAAATTAAAATTCATACAATAAATTGGTTCTGTTCATAGTCTGTTCATACCACAAAATTAAAATTTGAGTTTGGATGCTAAGATGGATCACACTTAAGAATATTTTAACCTGTGTCCAGTAGCTACAGCAAGAAGTGTTCTTTTACATGATAAATTTCAATCAATAAGCAACATCATTTTATGGAGTAAGACAATGGAATGCCCATTAAAAAGGTATAGCCCTCTAGGCTCTGTCTTTACCGTGGGGAATGAGCAATTGGTCTATGAAATGCTGTGCCCCCAGTCATTTCATAAATTCACCACATAAAGAATAGGCCATGTATGAATGAGTTACAGGCAAAATTCACAGCCTGAAAGCCTAAGAAACTGTGTCTGAAAAACTTGGCGGATCAGTAAAAAACACGTTAAATTTAAATTCCTGAAAATGATAAAATTACGTGTGGACAAGGCCAAAGTGATCAGGAGGCAGGTTTACACCTTGTGTCCATTTTGTAATCCAGTCCTCTCCATTTTGGGCTTAGCAATAGGGTGCCACACGTGGTGTAAGGCCAGCCATAGCATTCAAGCTTGACTGAATTTTAGGTGACACAGTAATCAAATATGCTCCAAGGGCATTCCAGAATTTTAGGTGCTGCTGACCATTAAAATCAACCTTCTTAGTGCTTACTTCAATTTAAACAGGATGTAAAATACAATCCTCACATCAATTAAATATAAGCTCATATATTTCATCTATCAAAAATTAGTGCCCAGAATATATCACTTGAAAAAAAGGTATTATTATGTGTATCTAAGTAGTTATGCAACACCAGTTTAAAATAAGCAGATAATCTTCTAAAATATAGGATTTATGTACTTCCTCCAGAGTATAAAATAATAATTTGCTAAATTTAGAATGCCAATAAGGCAGTATCTACTCTTTCTATGAAATAGAAAGCTAAGCAGTAGAAGCCCGTGTATGGTATTTCATTTGGGAGACAAAAGAAGAAAGGCATATTTCAAACAGATGGAAAGTGAAATATAATAAAGTTATACTTGCCTGCATTAATTTTCCTTCTGCTGGAGTTATTTCAGCAACACCAGCAAACACACCTTCCAAAGTGAGATTCAGTTTTCCTGTGGGGTCCATTTTCAAGGGGATCACTCTGATAATAGCTTTCTGTTCTGCTGATCTTTCAGACTCCACCGCTGCTGCCAGTACCAGTCCTGTGCGTCCAAAGCCTGCCTGCAGGGTAGCCATCAGCAGCCAGGGCCAGAGGGCAGCCAGCTGCAGCTGGTGGCCACCACTCATGCTACCAGCTGCAGCAATGCACTTCAACCATACATACTGCTTCCACTAGCTAATACCAAATGCGGGTTCTCAGATCCAGACAAATGGAGGAAAAGAACATTTATGCTTCCGTTTCAGAAAGCCAAGTCGTAGTTTTGGCCCTTCCTTTCTCTAAAGTTTATTCCCAAAAACAGGTAGCATTCCTGATTGGGCAGAGAAGAGGATATTTTCAGCCCACATCTGCTGCAGGTATGTCATTTTCTCCCATCTTCACTGTGACTAGTAAAGATCTCACCACTTCTCTTTGGAATTTCCAACTTTGCTTGTGATTGAATGTCACTTCGTGAATTTGTATTATGTCAGATCACTTGGCATTGCTCTTCCATATGCATCAAGTTGCCAGGCACTAAACCCAATGTTCATGAACAAAACAAGGCAAAGTAAACAGCTAAGGCCATGCATCAAAGGTGAGCGTGAAGAACTCCAGCTCAGAAAAGGAAGGGATGGCCCTTTTTAAGCCATAATATGTGCAAATGGTAAATGACTAAATACCACAAGGAGATTTTTTTTTTTCAATGGAGGAGAAGAGGGAACAATAATAAAAATTTCAGGCCACACGTTGATGTCCAAAGATGCTACAATATGTATTTAGAAAAGTTTCCACATTAAACTGTATTTCAGTGTGGCCAGGTTTCTAGGCCCACTGCATTTACATACTTTTCATGAACTTAGACATACCATAATTTTTTGTGTTTTACCAAAATTTGCCTATAAATTAGGTGCTAATTTATGTATCTTCACACATTACAGGATAATCCTGAGCATCACAACCTTTTCCAACTTTCATAATTAGAGTATTTGAAAAGGTTAGCTTTCCAATTATTTTTCCCAGTTAAAATTCATATTTCCATCTCCATTTTCTTTTCTCTCTTAAGGATTCTTGATTTTATTCTCCAGCTCGGAAATGCCGAGCACTTTGATTTCCCATGAGATGCTTTTGGAAACTACTTTAATATCCAGATTTTATGATCTGTAATTTTCTAGGTTCATAAGAAAAACAAAGGACTATTCCTCACATGTATCCAAATTCCCTGAGGGGGTAGGGAATAAAAGGTAGGGGGAGCAGGGAGGCGATTAACCACAGGCTCTAGGTAGAATACCCTGAAAAAATACAAATAATCTTGAGTAGAATAGATCTGTGCTATTTCTAGGCACTATGAAAATTTGCGTCTTTGTACAAACACAGAATAAGATTTTTAAAATGTGTACCCTTAAGTAAATATAAATACACCTCACCCACAAAGCCCTCTGTGTTCCAAGGTCAAGTTTAAAAATATTATAAAGTCTTCAGAATAAGTGCTGAAAAGCCAAGCAATTGAACATGAACCTGTTATATGGATTCTTTTCTTTTGCTGAGGCAGAGGGAGGGGGGAAAAAGGAATTTCAAAAGAAATCTGCAAACCTGTTGCGCTGTCGGGCCCACTGGAATCCACGGGGGCGAAACAAATTCAATTATGCTTTTACAGATCCTGCTCAAAAAAGGTTTCAACTGCTTAACCAAGTACAGCTCATTCTTCCACCTTCTTACTCTGCAACCAAACCAAGTGCCCCATACTACAGGTAGGTGCCGAGAAATTCCGCAGCCTGAAAAAATAATCCATGCAGGTCAAAGGCAGAAATTTACTCCGGGATGAGAGATGCTGTCCCCAAGAACTAAATTAAACACTTACAGAAAATCCAAAATCATTTCTGAAACCTCCTTGCTAACAAAAGTTCTTTTTTTCTCCAAATAGCATATAAAATGATCAAGTCTTGAAAGAGAAAAGAAGCAAAGTAGCAAATACATCAACAATTCACTATCAGAAACACATAAAATCCCAGAGAGAGAAGGCAGTATCTCTGAATCATGGATGGACTTGGAAAGTTCGGAAGGATTCGAGTGCTTCCTTTCAGAAAGACAATTCTGGATCAACTCCCTAGAGCAGGAAGCCTGTGGTTTGTAATTGGTGTTCTAGCTCTGATTCCCTCCCCTGGGACTGCAATCACGCTCTCTACCTGCTGACAAAGTGAGGGTGGAGCTGCTAGAGGCAACCACCCCCCACCCTGCCCCCCTCCTCCTGGTGCTCACACACAACACTTACTTAACCAGACACGTTCTTTCGCTCTCTCCCCGCCCTCAGCTCCTCTACTCCCTCTACTGAGCCACAGCTAAACTGCATCCAATTCGATCCCGAGTACCGTTCTCTGGGTAAGCAAGCTACCACATGCAAATCAGGGCCACTCAAAGATATCTAAGCAGACTCTGCACCCAACAGAGCATAGATGATGGTATGAGGAAATAAACAGAAAAAAATAAAGGTAATCCGGAAGATAAAAGAATGGACACAAGGTTTTGCAAATATAAGTTCAAAAGGATTTCTGCTCATTCCAAGTTTGAGTGTCTATAAATGGCAGAAAGCCAGAATAAAGTGATCCTGTGTTTTAGTACTTACTGATTTATTGCTGCTTATGTCTGCTACCCTGGGAAGGGCTCTGTCCATTTTATGCTTAGCTTTTCTTCAGCTCTTACTAATTTAAATTCAGTAGCTCTGTCTAAACTCTGCCTATATGGAACTTTCAAATCAGGTTGATGTCAGATGTCTGGAATCCAACTGTTATTTTCTTTTCAATCTTTGGGAGGTGAAATAATACTATGGATCAGACCTATGCCTTCAATGTAAGACTCCAGATAAGTCCATGTCATAAATACAAGCCAAAGGGTAAAATATGATTAATGAGAAGAGCATAGGCAAAAAGAAAATGAATTTCTGGCTAATTACCACATTCATGAACTATAATCCTTATTACTACCTTGCCATTAGAAATAATACAACAGTTTCTAATACATTTATAACATTTGAAGTTTCAAATTACCAGATTATATTTGACTGTGGTGAGACATTTTATTTCTGAACCGCTGCCATAAACTTTCAAAATTATACAAATGAACAACAATGTGGATATAGTTAAATCTAGTGAACTGTACACTTAAAAATGGTTATGATAGTAAATTTTATGTGTTTCTTACCTCATGTAAAAACGAATCTCTGATCATCTGTAAAATGCTGATGATAATAATTACGATAGGTCTGTTGTAAAGATTAAATGACATAATGCCTCTGAAAGCAAAAAGGATGAGTAGCCTATTGACCTTCAACATTGTTTCCCCTGTAGATAAGGTTTATGACAGTAGTTTCAGAATTTCAGATCTAATAACTAATCTAGATCAAAGACAAATTCGAAAATAAATTTTTTGTTTATTTTTGTTGTTTGAGACAGGGTCTTGTGTTACCCATGCTGGAGCACAGTTGTGCCATCATGGCTCACTGCAGCCTTGACCTTCATGGCCTCCCACCTCAGCCTCCAGAGTAGCTGGGATCACAGGTGCGTCCCACCACACCCTGCAAATTTTTTTTTTTTTTTTTGAGACGGAGTCCCGCTCTGTTGCCCAGGCTGGAGTGCAGTGGCGCTATCTCGGCTCACTGCAAGCTCCGCCTCCCGCGTTCACGCCATTCTCCTGCCTCAGCCTCTCCCGAGTAGCTGGGATTACAGGCGCCCGCCACCACGCCCAGCTAATTTTTTGTATTTTTAGTAGAGATGGGGTTTCACCGTGTTAGCCAGGATGGTCTCCATCTCCTGACCTTGTGATCCACCCGCCTCGGTCTCCCAAAGTGCTGGGATTACAGGCGTGAGCCACTGCGCCTGGCCAACACCCTGCTAATTTTAAAAAAATTTTTGTTGGGCCAGGCGTGGTGACTCACGCCTATAATCCCAGCACTTTGGTTGACCAAGGTGGGTGGATCACGAGGTCGGGAATTTGAGACCAGCCTGACCAACACAGTTTAATTTAACATAGTTAAACTAAAAAAAAACCTACAAATGGGCTTTGCCTCATCTATTCCTGCTTAAAACGTGCAAAGGAATGAAAAGACCTAGCCCTAGTAATTAATACACACACTTAATTGACAGAAAGAAGACAGTTACAAATGTAGTTGCCCTCTCTTGAGGAAACTCTGAGATTTGGAAATGATGATGATATGCATCATGAACCTGGAGACTTGGAAAAACTCAAGATCAAACCAAACAGCTCTATGTAGCTTAGTTCACTGTTTTAGGTCACCAGAATTGCAAGAGCAATTATTCTTCAGCTTCAAAGTTTTGGAGTTACCCTCTAGGGTTGATATAATACTACATTTTCCTAGAGATGTCATAAAGATGCCATCACTATTGTAATGAAATGCCTAAGTCTCAATGACATCTACTAGCTAGTCTTATACATGAGACAGATCATCCTTCAGGATCTACTTTCACCTCTGGATTGATTAAATTTATCAAAGATCATTCATCCTTTTCCAAAAATGTAGGTTTCTGTAAAACATGTCTAAGAATTGTCCTTATCCCTAATGGCATTTAAAAATTCCATTGCTATTCAAGTACAAATGAAAAAAAAACTTTTAAAATTCAGATTATTTGAAAAATAAAGTAAATCTCATTTGAATTATACTATTAACTGTCATAATTATTGAATTTTCTATTAATCACCAAACAGTAAGAACAAGCAAGACAACAAGTCTAGTTGGAACACTCACTTTATTGTTGACTGATTGAAATTTATCAGTGCTTAAGGTGCTGAAATACTGAGGTACTAGTCAGGAACCTTGTTAGTTGACTAGTTGTGTCAGACCCTACTGGCTAATTCACAGGAAGACTTTATTATATCTCTTGCCATTTTGCCCAAGTCATTAATGACAGCTTTAGTTGATAGATACAAGGCGTGTAAGGATAGCAGGAGATCCAGCTCCTTGGTCTGCTGTATTCATATATAAAAATGTTTGGAAAGCTGATTAAGGCATTTCATTAATTAAGCCTTAAAACAACTGAAACCAAATCTATGCCAAGGTTCCTGCTTGACATGTGTTCCTCAAAAGATATTATCTCAACATCTATAAAGCTAAGAAAGCCATATTTAGGGGAAAATCTACACAGTATATTAGCTCTTCACCATGACAGAGAAGAAGCAAAGTTCCTTCATTTGGAAATTGGGTCTCCTCTTCACATACTCTGACAAAATATTATATAGTCTGGCCAAAAGATACAGGTGTCTTGATAATTTGCTCTTTTAAACCTTGCTAATAAAGATAAATAAATGCCCATCACATAGACATTAACTAGTCTAATCAGAGGGACCACACAGGTCGCTTTTCAGAACCTACTTTAATATCTAAACAGAGTCACTGCAGATCAATACAGAGCTCACCCTTTTCCAGAAAAGTAGATCTCTGTAATATTTGTAGGGTTTGACATCACTGGGAAGGCACAATGCAGTATAAGAAATGAACTGTTACATCCACAACGGCTAGCATAGTACTATGTCATATCACCAAGTGCCTTTTTAATTAGTTTCATATTCCTAGGCTTTCCTTTCGTTTCTGCAGTGCTTAATAGGAGAACTGAAACAGAATCCAATAAGAAAGTTTTGGTCAATTGAAAGACTTTAAATCAGAAAGTTTCTTGCTGTCACTGGATAAGCAAGTAAGGGATTAACCACAGAAACTGGACATCCAAGATATCCTTCTCTCCTAAAACACAGTCCCACAATCCTACTGCACAAATCTAGAATCCTATAACAGGGATAAGAAAAAAATGTTACCATCTATCCCATTATCCAAAATTCTCTCAGAAGCTTAAACCAGATTGAAACCATTCTTTAAAAATCAGAGGCATAGCCTCTGCTAAATGGCTGCTAATCAGTTTTTTCCCAAATTTGCACACAATACCTTATATAGATGAGAATTTATACTTATTGAATGTAAAAATCTAAAATAAGAAAATAGTATATTAAATCTCTTAATGTTTTTGTTCACACATTGTACATTTTCCCTTCAAAATAAAAATACTACACATGCATCCTTTATCCTTCTGTCCTGCAATAATAAAAATATAAAACTTTAAAACCTTTAAATCTATCAGCATTTATAAATACAATTAAACAAGTTAAATACTTTCTTTAAAGACATTTAAATAAGTGATATATTAATAAAATCTTTTTACCATTTATGATAATGTATCATTAAAATTAAAGAAAGATATGAAAATAGAAGAATGCTTCCATTAATATAAAAGAATCAGGGGCTGTTAAGTGTGATAGATGGTCCAAGTCCGGATGCCTTGCTCTTAAAACAGAATGCTGGGTTAGGAAGTAAGAGAATTTCCTGGTTAATCACTTAGAAAATTAGCTCTTCTCCAGAGTTTCTTCCCTGGAATTCCTGATGCATTTAGACCTGTGATGCTGGTGACCTCACATGCCTTTGTTTCTCACACGATCTCCTCTAAAAGGATCACACTGTGACTTGAATCAGAGAGACTGAATTCCCCACTAAAGTTGTGCTGACTACAGTTTGAGTGGCAAGACAACAAATCAGCACACACACAGATTATTCTTAGTACCATAGATGGAGCAGTTTTTAGATGCTCCTTGACTATAACAGAAGGTCAGAACTTTTCATTTAAAAGGGATCTGGGCAGCCAAAAAACGTGGCTGCTAGATGTTCAGTAGTTTGTCAAGGCAGATAATCTGAACTGAACCACTGTAGTACATACAAATTCCCAATTCTCAATTAACAAAATTCTCAATTAATGAAACAAAAAATACTTTTTTTCCTTAACAGAACTGAAAAAATCCCAACAGTTTGTCATGTGCAAGGCTAGTCTGCCTCCAGCTACAGCTAGTGCACAATGTCACATTTGTCATTCATTCCTCACTCTTTTAATTCTTCCTCATTTGGAAAGCGCTCCTGCTTGCAGGCCACGTCCACCAGCAGATGAAGATCTAGAAAGAAAGGATAGTTTACTCCCTCTTAGCCTCTCTGTAGAGTTCTATAGACAAGTTTTCAGACAAGCAGAACAAGTTGTCTATGTCTCACCTGTAGAACTGGCTCTAAAATTGTATAGTCCCATCAGATTCTCAATTTCGGGATATTCCTGTAACTCTAAAGCACACTGATGCAGCCCAGTTGTAACCCAAAGAGACCAACAAATTTTAGTGTCCCTCCTTTTCAGTAGTATGGCCAAGACTCTTTTCACCTCAGTTGCCTTTTTTTTTTTTTTTGAGACGGAGTTTTGCTCTTATCGTCCAGGCTGGAGTACGGTGGCACAATCTCGGCTCGCTGCAACCTCTGCCTCCTGGGTTCAAGTGATTATCCTGCCTCAGCCTCCCAAGTAGCTAGAATTACAGGCATGCACCACCACGCAAGGCTAATTTTTATATTTTTAGTGGAGACGGGGTTTCAGCATGTTGGCCAGGCTGGTCTCGAACTCCTAACCTCAAGTGATCCACTCACCTTGGCCTCCCAAAGTGCTGGGATGACAGGCGTAAGCCACGGTGCCTGGCCTTCAATTGCCTTTTATTGTAAGTGAAAAAGTAAGGAAAAGTGTCAAAGGGATCAAAGTGAATATACACATACAAATAAAAATTCATTTCCTTCATGCTGTAAGAGTAGGTGGGTGGGTTGTGGGAACATGAAAAGGCAATGCCTTCAGAAAAAACAATGTTAAAATAAGTAATCACCATTTTTCCAAAGTTGATTGACTCTATAAAATTCCCACTTATTGACTAACACAGCTGAATTCTTGTAAAAACACCTAGCTGAACTGTCCATAAAAAAGAAAGCATGTCCTCACACAGTGGTTCATTAAGAATGAAAGAAGTAAAAATGCAAATTAGGTACTAGGTTCTGTAATACAAAAAAGCTAAGACCATGTGTAGAAGTTGAGCTAAAACGCCTATCAGAGGAACACAGGCAGCAATAAAAGGATCTTAAAGTGGCTTCTAGCTTCAAGCTAATGTGCTTACAACTTCTAGAGCAACATGACCAGGGAGCTTTTTTTTTTTTTGAGACAGAGTCTCACACTGTCACCTGCGCTGGAGTGCAATCTCAGCTCATAGCAACCTCCGCCTCCTGGGTTCATGGGATTCTCCTGCCTCAGCCTCCCAAGTAGCTGGGATTACAGGCGCACACCACCATACCTGGCTAATTTTTTATATCTTTAGTAGAGATGGGGTTTCACTATGTTGGCCAGACTGGTCTCAAACTCCTGACCTCGTGATCTGCCCGCCTTGGCCTCCCAAAGTGCTAGGATTACAGGCGTGAGCCACTGCGCCCGGCCCAGGGAGCATTTTTAGGTTGGTTTTGAAGTTTACAACTTTGCTTTAGCATTTGTGAGTTAAAGTATACAGCACAAACCCTTTATTTCATTCTCAACATACAAAGAATTTTGTTGCTACATTTTTGGAACACAGCCTCTACAGGATTGATCCACAGCTCGAGCAGGATAGCTGATTCAAATAAAATGGAATTCTACTACCACTTGGTAGAAAATCTAGAAAGCATTTGAAATAGTACCTAATTTTTGCCATATTTTGTAAAAGACAGACTAGACACCAGGGGTAGGTGCTTACTCATCTGGTGAACTACAACCTAGCCATATAGAACAAGTAATTTATCCACATAAGTATTTTGTGGAAGGAGAGTTTATCAGTTTATCACTTAAAATGAGTTTCTCATACACCCATGATCACAGCAGTATAATCAGCAGTATTATTCACAATAGGCAAAAGGGAGAAGAAATCCTAGTATCCATCAACAGATGAATGGATAAACAAAATGTGGTATACACATATAACGGAATGTTATTTAGCCTTAAAAAGGAATAAAGCGGGACCAGGAGTGGTGACTCATGCCTGTAATCCTAGCAGTTTGGGAGGCCGAGGCAGGCAGATCACAAGGTCAGGAGATCAAGACCATCCTGGCTAATACGGTGAAACCCCATCTCTACTAAAAATACAAAAAATTAGTCGGGCGTGGTGGCAGGCGCCTGTAGTCCCAGCCACCAGGGAGGCTGAGGCAGGAGAACTGTTTGAACCCGGGAGGTGGAGGTTGCAGTGAGCCGAGATGGCGCCACTGCACTCCGGCCTGGGCGACAGAGCGAGACTCCATCTCAAAAAAAAAAAAAAGGAGGAAGAAAGCCAGGAGTGGTGGCACATGCCTGTAGCCCCAGCTACTCAGAAGGCTGAGGCAGAAGGATTGCTTGAGTCCAGGAATTCAAGGCTGCAGTGAGCTATGACGGCACCACTGCACTCCAGTGTGGGTGACAGAGCAAAACCCTGTCTCAAAAAAACAAACAAACAAACAAAATGGAGGAAATTCTGGCACATGCTACGTCAATAGGCATTAGGATAAATGAAATAAACTAATCACAAAAAGACAAAAGACAAATACTATATGATTCCATTTATATGAGGTAGCTGGAATAGTCAAATTCAGAGACAAAAAATAGAATGGTAGGTGCCAAGGGCTGTTGTTTAATAGGTACGGAGTTTCCATTTGGGAAGATGAAAGGAGTTCTGTAGATGAATGGTAGTGATGGTTGTATTCACATGAAATACAAATGTGAATGTATTTCATGCCACTGAACTGTATACTTAAAAATGGTTACAATGAGGCCGGGTGCGGTGGCTCACACCTGTAATCCCAGCATTTTGGGAGGCTGAGGCGGGCAGCTCACCCAAGGTCAGGAGTTCGAGACCAGCCTGACCAACATGGTGAAACCCCATCTCTACTAAAAATACAAAATTAGCTGGGCGTGGTGGCACATGCCTGTAATCCCAGCTACTCGGGAGGCTGAGGCAGGAGAATCGGAAAATCGCTTGCATCTGGGAGGCGGAGGTTGCAGTGAGCCGAGATTGCATCATTGCACTCCAGCCTGGGAAACAAGAGTGAAACTCCACCTCAAAAAAAAAAAAAAAAAATTACAATGCGCCAGGTATGGTGATGCACGCCTGTAGTCCTAGCTACTTGGGAGGCTGAAGCAGGAGAATTACTTGAGACTGCAGTGTGCTATGATTGCATCTGTGAATAGCCACTGCACTCCAGCCTGGGCAACATAGTAAGACCTCTATCTCAAAAAAAAAAAAAAAAACCAGGTTAAAATGGTAACTTTTATGTTATGCACATTTTACCATAAAATGGCTTCTCTGAAGTTTAAGTAATAATGATAATAATGATAACAGTAATACATTTACATAACATCTATTTTTCAAGTAGCTAAATGCATTGTGTTAAGGTCATGTAATTAATCCTGATTAGTTAGTAGATAACTAGGAGGAAGAGCCTCTAAGCCATTTGGCTAATGAGTAAAGCCAATGGTTTCCAAACCTTGCTACATATTGGAATCACCTGGGACTTTTTAAAAATTACTGATGCTTGGGGCCCCTCCCACCCTCAGACATTCTAATTTAATTTAATTGGTGTGGAATGCAACCTAGGCATCAGGATTTTTGAAAGCTGACCAAAAAGAATAACACCTAACTATGATCATTTTCTAAACCTATAGAGACATACCAGCTCCGTAAAGGACAGGCCATATGGTGGTAGAAAATACTAAAATAAGATTTTGGAATATGAATAGACCCAGTTGTAACCCTACTTTGAAAGCAGAGTAGTAATTATTGATAAGGACAAAGGAAATGACTGTTAAAGCAACTACAGCTCTCAAATGGGGAGGCAGACTGAAGAACAGTAGTAACAAACCCACTGAATTTTAATAATTGGGCTTTAAAGTAGCATTTGGCACACAGCTTCTAACAACAAGCATCTAAACATAATTTTATTAAAGCAAGCTTCCTTCATTAACAAAGTTGCCAATCAAGGAGCTAAGGAGTACAGAAATCAATAAAAATACAAAAAGACATAGACTAGCTTGGTGTTGCTAGAGGTTTATATGCCTTCACTCAAAAGATAAACTTGCATATTCATCAGAGAAGATAAGTATTTGGGAATCACAGGCTTGAGAGCTGAAAGGCCCCAAGAGACAAGAGCATTGCATCTACTTGTTTGGGAATGATCATTCCTACCAAGAGCATCCTCTAGGGTTTTGGGGCTATTACCTTAATAAAATCTCATCCATAATCCAATAGCTATAAAATGGGAAGTATTTTCTTCAGGAATGAATTGAACTTTGCTCTTAAACATTCAGTTTCCTTTGACTGTAAAACTAAACATCCTATCAGAGTGTAGTTCCCACAATGAGATTAATATTTGGGCACATTTGGTTTAGGGTAATACCATTGCAGAAATCAGAAGAGCATGATTCAGTCTAATATTCTTTACCTCTTGGTATTTTTTATTTAAAAGGTATTTCCTTAAGTCAGCAGGTACTCAAAAGAGCTACACAAAGCATGCCAGTGGCTGTAATGAATAACCTCCTCCCTAACAAAATACACATCACTGAAATCACTACAATTTGGACACCTAATCAATTCGAAGTCTCTTATGAAAAAAAAATGTTGGCCAGGTGTGGTGGCTCACACCTATAGTCCTAGCACTTTGGGAGGCTGAGGAGGGTAGATCGCTTGCATCCAGAAGTTCGAGACCAGCCTAGGCAACATGGTGAAACCCTGTCTCTATAAAAAAATAAAAATAAATACAAAAATAAATTAGCTGAGTGTGGTGGCATGTGGCTATAGTCCCAGCTACTCAGGAGGCTGAGGCAGGAGGATAGCTTGAGCCCAGGAGGTCAAGGCTGCAGTGAGCTGATCACACCACTGCACTCAGACTAGGCAACAGAGACACTATCTCAAAATAAAACAAAATAAAAATAAAAATGTCAAATAAAGCTTCAAGTGTGAGAAGATGTCCCTTCTTACACAGGTTAAAGAAAATTTTAATTTAGTTTTTAAATTTTTATAATTTAGTTACGGAAGGGCACTGATAAGTTCTGCAATATAAGATGCTCCTGTTCAATGTGATATTGAGCAACATAATGATATTCCAACAGTTAATGTTAGAATTATAGCATTTCAGGATGTGGGGGCCAAAGGAGTCTTTAGAGGAGGATTTCATGAGATTCTCTTGTATTCATCATAAATAATGTATTTTAAGAGTTGGAACATTATTGATGAGAGATACTCTTAATGATAATGACAG
Organism: Gorilla gorilla gorilla; assembly: GCF_029281585.2. Taxonomy (NCBI): domain Eukaryota; kingdom Metazoa; phylum Chordata; class Mammalia; order Primates; family Hominidae; genus Gorilla; species Gorilla gorilla. Next base: position 33,622,421 of record NC_073228.2, on the reverse strand, counting down.
ATGAAATTTAAATGATATTTTAGAAATTTTTTATTTGGTTCCTATCATTAATATTTTAAATTGAAATTTAGTATCTATCAAGATAAAAAACATTTGGTCATCTATGAGAACTAAACTGAATGCTATTCCATTTTGAGCTCTCCCCACAAGGGGTGCCTCCTCACTCTCTTAAGGGCTTCTCTGCCCATCAATGATCAGGGCTGCAAAAATATCAGAAGCTAAGAACAAGGAACAAGAACATCTAATACAAGTTTGGCAAAGTTTTTCCTGTAAAGTCAGATAATAAATATTTTAGGCTTTATGGCCCATATGGTCCCTATGGCAATTGCTCAATTCTGCTATTGTAGCACGACAGCAATCAAAGACAACACATAAATGCACGGCTGTGACTGCGTGTTCCAATAAAACTTTATGGACATTGAAATCTTAATTTCACATAATTTTCATGTATCATGAAATATTCTTTTGATTTTTTCCTCCAACAATTAAAAAATGTAAAAACCATGCTTAGCATGTAGGCCATATAAAAACCGTCAGCAAACCAGATTTGATCCGCAGGGCTTAGTTTACTAACTCCTCTTCTAATAGCACACGCTATGGGTACAATCAAGATAAATTTAAGGAAAACAGGAAAAAGATTTCATCAAGTTGAATATTGTTATTATAGTTCTCAAAACAATATATTTTCTCCAAAGAAGATATAAAAATGGCAAACGAGCTCATGAAAGGATTAGTCATTAGGGGAATGCAAATCAAAACCACAATGAAGGCCAGGCGCGGTGGCTCACGTCTGTAATCCCAACACTTTGGGAGGCTGAGTTGGGCAGATCACGAGGTCAGGAGATCGAGACCATCCTGGCTAACACAGTGAAACCCTGTCTCTACTAAAAGTACAAAAAATTAGCCAGGTGTGGTGGCGGGTGCCTGTAGTCCCAGCTACTCGGAAGGCTGAGGCAGGAGAATGGCATGAACCCGGGAGGCGGAGCTTGCAGTGAGCCGAGATCACGCCACTGCACTCCAGCCTGGGCGACAGAGTGAGACTCTGTCTCAGAAAAAAATAAAAAACCACAATGAAGTATACACCTCACAACACAAGGATGGCTCTAATAATAATTTTTTAAAAAGGAAAATACCAAGTATTAGCGAGGATGTAGAGAAACTGGAACCCTTGTGCATTGCTGGCAGAAGTGTAAAACAGTTCAGCCATTATGGAAAATAGTTTAACAGTTCCTCAAAAAGTTAAACATGGAATTACCATATGACCCGGCAATTCCACTTCTAGGTATAGACCCCGAAGAACCAAAAACAGTTACTAAAACAAATCTCGTATATGCATGTTCATAGCACTATTCACAATAGGCGAAACATAGAAAAAGCCCAAACGCCCATCAGTTAATAAATGGATAAAAAAATTGTGGTATATACATATAACATAACATTATTCAGCCATAATAAGAAATGAAGTACTGATTTACATGCTACAATGTGGATGAACCTTAAAAAACATTATGCTTAGTAAAATAAGTTAGACACAAATGTCACACACATATTGCATTATTTCATTTATATAAAACATTCAGAATAAGTAAATCCATAGAGACAGAAAACAGATTGGTAGTTGCCAGGGGCTGGGGAAAGGTGGGAATATGGAACAACTGTTTAATGGTTATGGGTTTTTCTTTTGGGGTGCTGAAAATGTTTTGGAACTAAATAGAGGTGGAGGTTGTATATCATTATGAATGTACTATATGCCACTTAATCGTACACTTTAAAATGTTTAACTTATAGCGAGGCATGGTGGCCCATGCCTGTAGTCTCAGGAGGCCGAGGCAGGAGGATTGCTTGAGCCCAGCAGGCAGAGGTTGCAGTGAGCCAAGATCACACCACTGCACCCCAGCTTGGGGGACAGAGCAAGACCCTGTATAAAAAAATAAAAACTAAAAAATTAAATGTTTGGCCAGGCGTGGTGGCTCACACCTGTAATCCCAACACTTTGGGGAGGCTGAAGTGGATGGATCACCTGATGTCAGGAGTTTGAGACCAGCCTGGCCAACATGGTGAAACCTGATCTCTACTAAAAATACAAAATCAGCCGGGCATAGTGGCAGGCGCCTGTAATCCCAGCTGCTTGGGAGGCTGAGGCAGGAGAATCACTTGAGCCCAGGAGGTGGAGGTTGCAGTGAGCCGAGATCACACCACTGCACTCCAGCCTGGGCAACAAAGCAAGACTCCGTCAAAAAAAAAAAAAAATTAAATGTTTAATTCTATGTTAATTTTACCTTAAAAAAAAAAGGTATATTTTCCTGTCAATTTGAAATGACCAGACAAAAAGAAGGGGAAAGCAGGAAATGGCTATAAATACAAAATTCATAGTTATGGTTGACTTTGTCAACCTCATTGGATTAAGAAATACCTAGAAATCTGGTAGAGCACTATCTTTGTTTTTTTTACTGTTTTTGTTTTGCTTTGTTTTGTTTTTTCAGATGGAGTCTCACTCATTCTGTCTCCCAGGCTGGAGCACAGTGGCGCAATCTCGGCTCACTGCAACCTCTGCCTCCCAGGTTCAAGCAATTCTCCTGCCTCAGCCTGCCAAGTAGCTGGGATTACAGGCGCCCACCACCACACCCGGCTCATTTTTGTATTTTTAGTAGATGGGGTTTTGCCATGTTGGCCAGGCTAGTCTTGAACTCCTGACCTCAGATTATCTACCCACCTCAGCCTCCCAAAGTACTAGGATTACAGGTGTGAGCCACTGTACCTGGCCTGGTAAAGCATTATCTTTGGATATGTCTCTGTGTTTCTAGAGAAGATTAGCATGTGAGTCTGAGTGGACTAGGTGGGGAAGATCTGCTCTCAATATGGGTAGGCACCATCCAGTCAGCCAGGGGCCCAGAGAGAACAAAAATGGAGAAAAGGCAAGTGTGTCTGCAGCTGGGGTACACTCTTCCTCTCCTGTCCTTGCACATCAAAACTCTAGACTCCCCAAACTTTGTACTCTGGGACTTACACCACAAGCCCCCTTGGCTCTCAGGCTCTAGTCTTGGACAAGTTACACCATTGGCTTCCCTGGTTCTGTGGCCTTTACACTTGGACTGAGCTACACTGCCAGGGTCTCCAGCTTACAGACAGCTTGTGTGGGACTTCTCAGCCTCCATAACAGTATATGCCAATTTCCCTAATAAATCCCCTCTTATATGTCTATATACAGTCATGAGTCACTTAACAATGGGGATATGTTCTGAAAAATGTGTCATCAGGTGATTTTGTCCCCGCACAAATATCACATTGTATATTTACACAAACCTAGATGGTATAGCCTACTACATACTGATATAGTTTGGCTGTCCCCAACCCAAATCCCATCTTGAATTCTCACATGTTGTGGGAGAGACCTGGTAGGAGGTAACTGAATCATGGGGACAGGTTTTCCCGTGCTGTTCTGATGATAGTGAATAGTCTCATGAGACCTGATGGTTTTATAAGGGGGAGTTTCCTTGCAGAAGCTCTCTTCTCTTGTCTGTTGCCATGTGAAACATGCCTTTCACCTTCCACCATGATTGTGAGGCCTCCCAGACACGTGGAACTGTAAGTCTATTAAACCTCTTTCTTTTGTAAATTGCCCAGTCTCGGGTATGTCTTTATCAGCAGTGTGAAAACGGACTAATACACATACCAAGGCTATATGGTATAGCCTATTTCTCTTAGGATACAAACCAGTACAGCAAGTTACTATGCTGAACACTGTAGGCAATTGTAACACAATAGTAAGTATTTATGTATCTAAACATAGAAAAGGTACCATAAAACTACAGTGTTACAATCTTACGGGACCACTGTTCCATATATATGGTCTGTCATTGACTGAATGTCATTATTTACAATCTTACGGGACCACTGTTCCATATATATGGGCTGTCATTGACTGAATGTCATTATGCCGTGCATGACCATATATATCCTATTGGTTCTATCTCTCTGTAAGAGCCTGACTAATACACATACCAAAACATATCTTAGTTTTCAGTATCAGAGTATGGTAATGAGATATGGAATGGTGTCTTTTGTAAAACATATACAATTCTTGTTTCCAGCAGAAGAGAACTGTAGAGGACACCACTTGTGTAACCCTATTGGACCTAGCACAGTACCAAGCCCAAGGCAGGCATTCAGTAAGTACTTGCTAAAAGAAACCTGAGGGTGGTTTGACTCCCCAAATATTCAAACCTTACCTCTTAGTGGTTAACTAAAAGACTGCTCATAGAGACAAAATGTAGACATAGACACAGACACAGAAAGTAGAATGGTGGCTACCAGCATTCAGGGGACAGTGGAAATGGAGACTTACTGTTTAATGGGTATAGAGTTTCAGTTTTGCAAGATGAAAAGAGTTCTGGAGAGAAATGGTGGTGATGGTAGCAGTGGCATTAACTGAATTGTACATTTTCAAATGGTTAAGATAGTAAATTTTATGAGCATTTATCACAATTTTTTAAAAGACTGCATTTTTCCATAAATTTTTAAAAAGTACATTAGTAAGATAAGAATGTATATGGAGAAAAAAAGCAACTCATTCATTTATTTATCCAACAAGGAGTGCCACAGGTAATATTCTAGGTCCTGGGGATACAACAATGGGTAAAACAACCACAGAGAACTAACCTTCTAGAAAGAGTCGGGGTGGGAATTATAGAAAAATAGCAAGTAGTAATAGGCATTGCAGAAGAAAAACAAAGAAGAATAAAGACTGAAGGAGGGCAGGACATGGGGAACAGGGTGCCATTTCAGATGGCATGGTCAGGAAGATTTCTGTGATGAGCTGGCATCTGAGCAGAGGACTGAATGAAATGAAGGAACACACCATGTGAAAATCTGGGTGAAAAACATTTCAGGCAGAGATAACAGCAAGTGTAAAGGCTGGAGCAATCTTGGTATGCTCAAACAATAGTGAAGAAACTGCTGGGGCTGGACTAGATGAGGGAGATAGAAGGTAGTAGGGGATGAAGCCAGAACAGTTGCCAGGAGCCAAATCATTCAGCATCTTGAAGACCACAGTAAGGATTCTCAGATTTTCTTCTACATATATATATAGAAAACTATTAAATAAATTTAGATGGGAAAATAATTACTGATTTAAGAGATCACTCTGGCAGAAAAAGACTGTAGGGGCCAAGAGCAGAAGCAGAAAAACCTTAAGAAGCTACTGCAGTCATCTAGGCAAGAGAAAGTAGTAGCTTGGACCATGGCGACACCAAATAAAGGAGGTGAGAAATGGTCAGATTCTGGATCTGCATCTACAGTGAGCTGATAAGATTTGCTGATGGACTGGACATGTGAGAGGAGGGAGTCAAGGGAGACTCCAAGAGTTGTGGCTGACCAGATGACTAGAAGTACCATTCATTCATTCATTCATTCATTCATTTATCTGAGACAAGGTCTTGCTCTGTTGCCCAGGCTGGAGTGCAGTGGCACAATCACAGCTCACTACAACCTCTGCCTCCCGGGCTCAAGCAATTCTCCCACCTCAGCCTTCCAAGTAGCTAGGACCACAAGCACCTGCCACCAAGCATGTTTTTTGTAGAGACATGGTTTCACCATGTTGGCCAGGCTAGTCTCACTTAAGCCCAAGTGACCTGCCCACCTTGGCCTCCTAAAGTGCTGGGATTACAGGTGTGAGCCACCACGCCTGGCCAATACTACTTATTTATAAGTAAATAAGTAAAATTGGGGAAAAGGTAGAATATATTAAGCTTGGGACACTTACTGGACATCCAAAGACGTAGCGTAGGCAGTAGTGTATACAAGTGAGGTTCAGAGAAGATTGAGACTTAAGATACAGATTTCGGAGACACCACTACAAAGGTGATAATAAAAGCATGAGACTGGTTGAGATTACCTAGGACTTGAATAGAGAGAGAGAAAGAATTGAGCTCTGGGGTTCATCAATATTTAGAAATTAGGAAAGTTGAAGAGTATTCAGTAAAAGAAACTACAGAGTTGGCCAGTGAAAACTAGGAAAGGGAGATGTTCCACAAGCCAGAAGAAAGCATTTCAGGAAGGTTGAAATAATCTGTTCAAATGCTGCTGAGGTGAATGAGTAAAATACGGACTGATAATTGGCTACTGGATTTGGCAACATGGCAGTCATTGGAAACCTTGACAAATGAAGTTTCAGTTGAGCGGAAGAAAGAAAAATCTGCTTGGAATAGTTGAAGTAAGGATATGCTTCCAAGGAGCTTTGCTCTAAGGAAAGCAGAAAAAGTAGAGGAATAGCTACATGGAGGTATGAAGGAAAGGTCAAAGGGATTTTTTTTTTTTTTTTTTTTTGAGATGGAGCTTCACTCTTGTCGCCCAGGCTGAAGTGCAGTGGCGTGTTCTTGGCTCAGTGCAACCCCCGCCTCCCGGATTCAATTGATTCTCCTGCCTCAGCCTCCCGAGTAGCTGGGATTACAGGCGCATGCCACCACGCATGGTTAATTTTGTATTTTTAGTAGAGACGGGGTTTCACCATGTTGGCCAGGTTGGTCAAGAACTCCTGACCTCAGGTGATCCACCCGCCTCAACCTCCCAAAGTGCTGGGATTACAGGCATGAGCCACTGTGCCTGGCCCAAAGGGATTTTTTAAACATAGAACCTATGATGACATGTTTGCATGCTGATGGGAATTATCTAACATAAAAGATAAATGTTAGGCCGGGCATAGTGGCTCATGCCTATAATCCCAGCACTTTGGGAGGAGATCGAGACCATCCCGGCCAACAAGGTGAAACTCCATCTCTACTAAAAATACAAAAATTAGCTGGGTGTGGCAGTGCATGCCTGTAATTCCAGCTACTTGGGAAGAGGCTGAGGCAGGAGAATCGCTTGACCTGGGAGGCGGAGGATGCAGTGAGCCAAGATCGTGCCACTGAACCCCAGCCTGGCAACAGAGCTAGACTCCATCTCAAAAAAAAAAAAAAAAAGATAAAATGTGGCCAGGCACTGTGGCTCACTCTTATAATCCCAGCACTTTGGAGGCCAAGGCAGGAGGATCACTTGAGACCAGGAAATCAAGACAACCTGGGCAACATGGCAAGACCCTGTCTCTATAAAAATTTAAAAAATTAGCTGGGCATGGTGGCATGAGCCTGTGGTCCCAGTTACTCAGGAGGCTGAGATGGGAGGATTGCTTGAGCCGGGAAGTCGAGGTTGCAGTGAGCTGTATTCACACCACTACACTCCAGCCTGGATGACAGAGGAAGACTCTGCCTTAGGGGGAAAGCAAAAATAAAGATACAATGTGATTATTGAAGAGTAAGGGGGATAGCAGTAGGTCCTAAGTCTGTGAGTACAACAAAGGGGACAGGATTCTGTATACAAATGAAAGGACTGGCCCTTTTCCATTATAACAGAAGGAAAGGCAGCGTGTAGGGTTACAATTGGAAGTAGACTGATAAATATGTTGGTGGGAAGATATGAAAGCTTCATTCTAGCTGCTTCTATTTTCTCAGTAAGATACAAAACAGGGTCACAGCCACGAATGAAGAGAGAGGAGGAGTGTTGGAAATGGAGCAGAGAGGACAGGATATAATAGAGTGGCTTTGGAGAATGGGGAATATATTGACTAGAAAATATTATAGGACTGCTGCAACACTGACAGCCTATGTGAATTTAAAGTGAGACTAAGGCGGGGTGTGGTAGCTCATGCCTGTAATCCCAGCACTTTGGGAGGCCAAGGTGGGTGGATCACCTGAGGTCAGGAGTTCAAGACCAACCTGGCCAACATGGCAAGACCCCATCTCTACTAAAAATACAAAAATCAGTTGTGTGGTGGCTCATGCCTGTAGTCTCAGCTATTTGGGAGGCTGAAGCACGAGAATCGCTTGAACCCAGGAGGCGGAGGTTGCAGTGAGTCGAGATCACGCCACTGCACTCCAGCCTAGGCAACAGAGTGAGACTCCAGCTCAATAAATAAACAAATAAATAAATAAATAGAGACTAGCCATCTGAAAAGTAACCAGTGGTAATAAACATAAGAACAGTAAATATTGGTTGGGCGCTGTGGCTCATGCCTGTAATCCCAGCACTTTGGGAGGCTGAGGCGAGCAGGAGATTGAGACCATCCTGGCTAACATGGTGAAACCCCGTCTCTACTAAATATACAAAAAATTAGCCGGGCATGGTGGCGGGCGCCTGTAGTCCCAGCTACTCGGGAGGCTGAGGCAGGAGAATGGCGTGAACCTGGGAGGTGGAGCTTGTAGTGAGCCAAAATCACGCCACTGCACCACAGCCTGGGCGACAGAGCGAGACTCCGTCTCAAAATAAATAAATAAATAAATAAATAAATAAAAAGTAAGTGTTATAAAAATAATAGTAATTATTGCTAAAATTCTATTGCTACTATGTATGGACTACTTACTATGTAACCCAGCATAATACTAAGCCAGTTCTATGATTTATATCATTATAATCCATATTCCTCATTTTGCAGATGAGGACACCAAAGCTCAATTAGGTAAACACGTCCAAGGTCATACAGTAAAGAGCAGAATCCAGGTTTTAATGCAGGTTTTTCTAACACCAAAAGCTTTCTTTCTAACCATATGCTGTACTGTTTTTAATGAGCAGTATATTAATCTCACACATTGACTTTGGTTAAGGTCTCTTAATGCCATGGGACCTTACATATAGCCATGTTTTCATAGACCAACTGCTAGGCCAAGGTCTATCAGAGCAGAATCATTTGCAACTTCATGAATTGTATTTCTGCCTACACTTTAATTAAAAAACTTTTTTTTTTAGCAGAGAGGTTCTAGCTTAATCATAACTCATTTTCCTCTTCTCCATAATAAAATGAAAATGTGATTAGGTGTCATAATGATGCCAAGATTTCACAACTCTTATGTTTCACAGCAGGAAGCCAACATCAATTAAGACTCATCTATTAACTGCACTGACCAAAGGATAAGGCTTTACTTAGAAAAAATACAACAGGAAGAGTTAATAAAGATAATTACTGTGCTAATTATTTTATCAGTTACACTTATAACCATAACATGTAGTGAAAGAGAGGAAATTATTTTTTTAACAGCAGGCACCAGAGTTCCTCTCAGGGAGGTAATTGTCTTTGTTGAGGAATATGTCTCGATAGATTGTTCTGGTTGGGAAAAATGACGCCTTAAAAACATCAGAAAATAGAAGAGATACCTAACCTTCTTTGCCTAAGTAAAACACAGGAATTCAGCACCTGGGGAAAGAGCAGAAAAAAAAAAACCAACAATAACAACAACAACAACAACAACAGAAAGCAGAGAAACGAAGGTCTGGTGCTAGTACAAGGAAAAAAAGCAACATGGCAGAGGACCATATTGACTAGTGACAAGGAAAGATGCCGTAAAGTGACTGAGGGCCTTTTAATTCCATTTTTGCGGTATTCTAAATATTTCTGTCAGTATTTCTGCCTCCCGACATCTTCATAACAGTGTGCTACACATACACATGCCTAGCATAATGCTTAAAGGGAGGAAGAGGTCAAAGAAAGTGGGCCAAGTTCTGCATCTGGTATAGCATGGAACAGACAGATAAGAACAGCCCTGGGAGGTCAGATATGGACAAGTCTGGAATTACATTTAAGCAGAAACTCAAAAATAAAAGCTACTGTGAACCCTAGAAAGTCTCAGAAATCTTAGAAAGGCATTCTTGGTATAGGGTAAGTTTATCTTGAGTCAATCATATCTAAACCTCAAAAGTCAGTTTACTATCTGGGATATAAATATTTTTTAAAAACACTCTGAAATTGTTCATTTCTATTACTTTAAGGCTTTTATATTCATGCTATAGGAACACTTCAAGTATTTAAACTACTTTTAGTATTTTTAGATTTTTTAAAATTTGAAAAACATAGAAGAATACAGATGGTGAAAATTTCCCGTAATCCTATTATATATACATATACAAATTGAGAAGTTAAATACCCCTGCACCCATACATTCTATCTTCTGAGAGATAACTAGTGTTATATTTATCAGCTATATCGCATATTTCCAGACTTTTTTCTATAATTTTACAGCATATACTTTCTTTTCTTTCTTTCTAGAAAGGGGGTTGTGCTAGACATATTGTGTTGCAACTTATGCATTTGCTGAACACTTTATGAACACTTACTGTCTTTCCAGGTCACAACACATCAAGCTACTTTAGTTTCTTAAATGGTTGCACAGTATTTTATTACGTAGATGTCATAATGTATCTGGTTCCCCACTGTCAGGCATTTATGCTTTTCCCAAAGTTTTGCTATTATAAATAACACTATAGCAAACTTATTTTGAGTACCTTTGGGAATATACACATTTCTACAGGAGAGATTCCCAGGAGTAGAGTTCCTGAGTCAAAACTCATAAGCATTTTAGTTATCTATAAATAATGCCAATTGTCCTTTATAGGGCTATATGAATTTACATTCCAATTACAGCATAGAGAAGGTTCCTTTTCTCTATACCTTTATCAAAGCTGGATATTATCAACAGTTAAAGTTTTGCCAATCAAATTGCCAAAAAAAAAATAATTGGTTGATTTTGGTCAATGACAGACCATATAGATGATGATGATTCTGTAAGATTGTACTCTATTTTTACTGTACCATTTCTATGCTTAGCTATGTTTAGATACACAAATACCACTGTATTACAATTGCTTACAATATTCAATACAGTAACATGCTGTAAGGGTTTGTAGCCTAGAAGCAATAGGCTATACTATACAGCCTAGGTATGTAGTAGGCAACATCATCTAGGTTTGTGTAAGTACAATTCACAATGTTTATACAACAATAACATTAACTAATGACATAGTTCTCAGAATACATTCCTGTCATTAAGGGATACATGATTATATCTGCTACTGGCTTTGCAGTCAGGCAGCACATGGTTAGGACACAGCAAGCTAGAATATTGGTGATCTTTGTTATCCACGCCAACACTTTTGGTAAAATCATTACCTGTGACACCATGGAAGTCAGACCACACATGCCAAGTGAACATACAACCATGGGGGAAAAGATTGACAAAAATCACAAGGTGTTGACTATTTCTTGACACATTCAGCAAAGCCCTAAAAGAAGAGATAAACTCGGGCTAGAGGTACCTAGTGTGCAAGCAGAGATGGAAGGGAATATTTGACTGCCTGTGGTTGACAACTTATTTGACTAGAGTTCAGTAACTGGGTCATGAATCCAACTGCTTCAATACCCCAACCTGAAGTTGCACTAAGAAGTGTCTTTAGGCCAGGCATGGTGGCTGACACCTGTAATCCCAGCACTTTGGGAGGCTAAGTTGGGAGGATTGCTTGAGGCCAGGAGTTGGAGATCAGCCTGGGCAACACAGTGAGACTCCATCTCTTTGAAAAGTAAAAAAAATCAGCTAGGTGTGGTGGCATGTGCCTGTAGTCCCAGCTACTTCTTTGGGGGGTTGGGGGTAGGTTGGTTGAGGTGGGAGGATCACTTTAGCCCAGAGATCAAGGCTGCAGTGAGCTATGATCATGCCAGACTAGGCAACAGAGTGAGACCCTGCCTCAAAAAAAAATAATAATAAATAAAAAAAATTGCTGGTACATGCTGATTAACATTAAGCTAAACCCCAACAGTTGGCAAATCTTGTCAACAGAGCTTCTAATAAGCTTTTTAATGCTCCATTCTTGAATAGGGAAGAAAGCCAACGGAAAAAAAAACAAAAACAACAACAACAACAACAAAAAAAAAACCAGAAAGAACGTAGAGGAAACTGACATATGCTGTGGGAAAACAACTTCAAAACCAGCCCTTCCATTTAGTATCCTCAAAGAGCTATAAGAAGATATTATATCCATATAAAAGAACAGCAAGTTCCCCCAAAAAGGAACAATTATAGAATAGAATAAAAAAGAGCTGTTAGAAGTTATAATTTTTTTTTTTTTTTGAGACGCAGTTTTGCTCTTGTTGCCCAGGCTAAAGTGCAACAGCGTGATCTCAGCTCACTGCAACCTCCACCTCCCGGGTTCAAGCAATTCTCCTGCCTTAGCCTCCTGAGTAGCTGGGATTACAAGCATGCGCCACCATGCCCAGCTAATTCTGTATTTTCAGTAGAGACGGGGTTTCACCATGTTGGTCAGGCTGGTCTGGAACTCCCAACCTCAGGTGATCCCCCCGCCTTGGCCTCCCAAAGTGCTGGGATTACAGGCATGAGCCACCATGCCCAGCTGGAAATTATAAATTTAGTAGCCAAATTTTTAAAATTAAACAGTTGAAAGTTTCATCTGAGGAACATTCCACAAAATAGAAAAAAGATAAAGGTATAACAAATTTCAAAGAAAAAAACAGAGAGAGAAGTCATCTCAGCATATCCAATACTGGACTAAAGAAAAAATAGGAAAAATGGAAGGGTAAAGAGGTAAGAATTTTTTTTTTAATGATATGACCACTTCTGGTAATGTCAGGCCTGATAATTAAGACCAGCTCTCCTATTGAAGACAACTAAAAAACCTGGACAGATGATAGAAACAATGAAGTCTCAAAAGGTAATGAGATAGTAAAGAATGACTGGGCTGAGTGTCAGGTGAGAGTGGGGATCTAGAGAGGTAAGCCTGGTACTTGAGGCTACTTTTACCTTTGTGACATTTGCCGTCTGTAGGAGATTGAGAGGCTGAGCTTTGCCTTTTGGGTCTAGAGGGACAAATGTCAGGGACTGGGCTTGTCAAAGGTTGAGTTCTGATGAGATTCCCACTTTTATGGCTAGGATCTCAATAAGCTGCACCCAGGAGAGGATGAACCACAGGGAAACAAGCCGTTGCACAGTTTGTGGTCAGAAAAATCTCAGGCTCTGAACTGGATTAAGGTGATCCCTAATTGCCAGTGACCCCAATTGCCTGGTGGAAACAAATCTTATTTGAGGAAGATAATGTCATCCTAGGCCTTAAATTATTTTTACAAGTAACTTTTCAAATACTATTCTTCAAATACTATGTCCAGCATACAGCGAAAATAACCAGTTACATGAGGGAGTAGCCACTATGGTTGAGAACCAACACAAATGAGACAACTGAAAGAGACCTGTGGAAACTCCATATACTGGAATTACCAGAATTCAGCAAGAAAACAACCATGCTTACTATTTCAAGGAGGCAAATTCCAAGCTTGAAAAATTTTGGCAGATAACTAGAAACTCAAAAATGTGACCAGAGGTCTGGAAAAAAAAACAAACAGAAATCCTAGAATTGAAAAATAATCAAATTAATAACTCAGTGGATGAGTCAAACAGCACATTAGACCTAGTCTCAGAGAAAGAGTGAACATGAAGGTAGAAGAAATAACTCAAAAAGGAAATGTGGAGGAAAAAAATATGAGAGGTTTAAAAAAATTAAGACATAGGGGATTCAGGGAATAGGAAAGATGTGAACAACATAATCAACACTTAATCTAATTGACAGATAGAACACTACATTTAACAACTGCAGAATACACATTACTTTCAAGTGCAAATGGTATATTCACCAAGACAGACCATACACCGGGCCATGAAACAAGTCTCAATAAATATAAAGGATCAAAATTATACAAAATGTATTCTCTGACCACAACACAATTAAATTAGAAATCGATAACAATAAAGTAATTAGGAAAACCTCAAATATCTGGAAATAAATATAAATTTATTTAAATATCTGGGAATAAATCTAAAAATGCATGAATCAAAGACAAAATCACAAGGAAAAAGAAAATATTTTTAACTGAGTGATAATGGAAATACAACACCAAACTTTGCTGGATGCAGCTGAAGCGATGTTTAAAGGGAAATGTATAGTTTTAAATGTTAATCTTAGAAAAGAAGATCTAAAATCAGTGACCTGAAGTTCCACCTTAAAAAATCAGAAAAGGAAGAAGAAAGTAAACCCAAAATGATACAAGAAAGGAAATAATATAGATAAGAGTAGAAATCAATGAAATAGAAAACAGACAATGGAAAAAATTAACAAATACAAAAGTTGGCTTTGAAAAGAAGTAGGCAACAAAAACTTGATCATTCCAAAAAAAAAAAAAAAAAAAAGCATATCCCTGAGGACCACTTCAGATGAGTCCATGAAGGATAGTGAACCAGGAAGAGCCCTCTTGGAAGGGAACGCCAGAGGTGATGGAGACAACAAATAGAAAAATACTCCCAGAAAGCAAAAGCAGGGCTTCACTGATGGGCTAACCAAGGAATTTATCCTACTGTCAAGGCAGAAAATCTTTGCAGTTTCCGTCCAGCAGGATTTGATAAATGCTGTGAAACAGCGACTGTTGTATGTTTCCTATTTTTCTCTTTTTTGAGTGAAAGTTTTTCTTGTTATATATCCTATTCTAATATTCTAATTTGGGTATGTGTGAGTGAGGGGGGAGGATGGATAACTTGTTTTTTATGTTACGAGACAAAGAAGAGCCATCTAACAGAAAAGAATTTCATAATACTCAAGAGATCCTGACTTTAAGCAGGATGCCATAATTGTATGGGTCTTTGGCACTGTCTCTCTTGGGGAGAATGTGAGCATGTTCTATGTATACTAACATGGCTGTGCTCTGATAATTGGGTAGTCAAAGCAGTGGATTTGGCAGAGGCTGTCCCCCAGAAGTCATTTACCTCTTCTTCCATGGTGGTGGAATGCTTAGGTGGGTACATGGTCACCTAGCCAAAGATTTCTTTTCCAAAACTACCCTAAAATTAATTGGCTGTGGCTATGTGTTCAAAGTCAAAGAGTTGTAAACATACAGGATGTATATAACTTTTCACCTTATTTCAAGGGTGAGGTCCTCCAGTACAGTGTTGAAGATAAGTAGGGAAAGTGGCCATCCTCGCCTTGTTCCTAGTCTCTGGGGGGTAAATGGTTTAGCTTTTCACCATTATGATCTTTACTGTACATACTTTATAGATACTCTTTTATTGGTTTGAGGAATTTTCTGCCATTCCTAGTTTGTTGAGAGTTTTTACTATAAAATAGTGCAAAATTTTGTCCAATGCTTTCCCTGCATCTATTAAATGGTCATAGTTTTTCTCGTTTATATTGTTAATATGGTGAATAACATTAACATTTGAAAAATAAGCCTTGCATATCTGAGACAAACCAGGTAGAGTTTGTCTCATAAGTGGAAGAGATGGGCTAGAATTAGCTAGTCCTTTAATTCTTTTTTTTTTTTTTTTGAGATGTAGTCTCTGTTGCCCAGGCTGGAGTGCGGTGGTGCCATCTCTGCTCACTGCAACCTCCACCTCCCAGATTCAAGTGATTCTCCTGCCTCAACCTCCTGAGGAGCTGGGACTACAGGCATGCAGCACCACACCCAGCTAATTTTTTGCATTTTTTTTTTTTTTTTTTTTTGAGACAGAGTTTCGCTCTGTTGCCCAGGCTAGAGTGCAGAGGCAGTGATCTCGGCTCACTGCAAGCTCCGCCTCCCAGGTTCATGCCATTCTCCTGCCTCAGTTCCCGAGTATCTGGGACTACAGGCGCCCACCACCACGCCCGGCTAATTTTTTGTATTTTTAGTAGAGACGGGGTTTCACTGTGTTAGCCAGGATGGTCTCAACCTCCTGACCTCGTGATCTGCCTGCCTTGGCCTCCCAAAGTGTAATTTTTGTATTTTTTAGTAGAGACAGGGTTTCACCATATTGGCCAGGCTGGTCTCGAACTCCTGACCTTGTGATCCACCTGCCTTGGCCTCCCAAAGTTCTGGGATTACAGGTGTGAGCCACCGCACCTGACCAGTCCTTTCATTCTTAGTTCCCCAACTTGCCGACTGCTGAAACAGAGATTTCTAAGTCCCACCCCTGTCTTTCATTTTTTTTAAAGGAGAAACATCCAATTTCTAGCTACCAACGCTCTTCAGAAGGAGGCAAGGATATGTGGATGTGTTAACTACTCTATATATGACCCGTTAATCAACTTGCCTGTTCTCGAGCCCTCTGCCTCAACCCAACCCCTACCAACCAACCCCATCCCTCAGTCTCAAGCATCTCTTCCTTTGTATACACTCAGGAAATCATCTTGTCTCTGAACCTTTGAATATACTGTTCTTAAATCATAATCAGAGGTATCTATCCTTTAACTTTCTTTTTAGTTTCTCTTGTTATATTAGTTCAGTAGTCTAGTACGTGTAACCATAAAGTAATGAGAATAATTTTTAACAAATATACCCAAACTTATATAAGAGAAACTTTTCCCTCCAGAGTATTATCTGAAAAGGTTATCTGCTTATTCGAGTGACTGTGCCATTACTAAGATGATGTAGAAAAAACATGTGGTTACGTCTGGGGAAGACATAAAGGGAACAGTATGGGGAGGTAGTAGTCAAAGGGAATTCTGGCCTTAGCAGTTCTTACAAGGAGAATGTATTTGTGCACTGTTTGTGAGATTAAAACTTAAAAGTAAAGATTTCATTTACAATAGCATCAAAGAGAATAAAATAGGAATAAATCTAACGAATGAGGCAAAAGACTTTTACACTGAAAATTACAAAACAGTGCTGAAAGAAATTAAAGATGACACTAATAAGTAGAACACATTCCATGTTCATGGACTGGAAATATTGTTAAGATGTCTACACTATCCAAAGCAATCTACAGTTCAATACAATGCCTTTCAAAATCTCAGTGAATTTTTTTTAAAGAAATAGAAAAATTCATACTAAAATTCGTATGGAATCTCAAGGGAACCCAAATAGCCAAAACAATTTTGAAAAAGAACAAAGTTAGGGGACTCACACTTCTTGATTTCAAAACATATTACAAAGCTACAGTAATCAAAACAGTGTGCTACTGGCATAAATTCAGCCAAATATATCAATGAATATTCAATAGACTAAATATCACATATATTATTATTAAATGACCTTCAACAAGGGTGCCAAGCCCACTCACTGGGGAAAGGACAATCTCTCTGTTTAACAAATGGTATTGGGAAAACTTGATATCCACATGCAAAAGAATGAAGTTAAACGCTTACACCATATATGAAAACTAACTCAAACTAACTAACTTAGGTCTTTAGGATTAAAGACCTAAATGTAAGACTTAAGACTATAACAATCCTAGAAGAAAACAGAGAGAGATAACTTCACGACACTGGACTTGGCAATGCTTTCCTGGATATGACACACAAAGCACAAGGAGAAGAAAAAAAAGCAAAATAGACAGATGGGACTACATCAAACTTAAAAGTGTCTGCTCATCAAAGGACAAAACAGCATAAAAGGCAACTCACAGAATGGGAGAAAATATTTGTAAATCATATTCGCTAAGGGGTTAATATTCAGAATATGTTTTAAAAACTCCTACAACTGAACAACACCAAAAAATCAAACAAACCAATTGAAAAATGGGCAAAAGACTAGAATATACATTTTCCAAAGATGATATACAAACAGCCAATGAGTATACAAATGATACTAAACATCACTAATTATCAGAGAAATGTAAAAAAAAATCAAACCTATAATGAGGTATCTATCAGCTCATGCTCACTGAGATGGCTACTTACAAAGGCCTTCCTTAAAAAAATCCAGGAAATAATAAGTGATGATGGGGATGTGGAGAAATTAAAACTCTTTTGCAATGTTGGTGGGATTATAAAATGGTATAGCAGCTATGAAAAACAGTACAGAGTTTCCTAAAAAAATTAAAAATTGGATTAACCATATGATCCAGCAATCCATTACTGGATACATGCAAATGAAATCAGGGTCTCAAAGAGATAGTTGGAGCCAGGCACGGTGGCACACGCCTGTAGTCCCAGTACTTGGGAGGCTGAGAAAGGAAGATTATTTGAGTCCAGGAGTTTTGAGTCTAGCCTGAGCAACACTGTGAGGCCTCATCTCTTAAAAGGAAAAACAAAACAGATATTTCCACCCACAAGTTCACAGTGGCACTATTCACAATAGTCAAGGGATGGAAGCAACCTAAATGTCTATTAAGAAATGAATAAACAAAATGTCATATGCACGTACAAGGGAATATTATTCAGCCTTAGAAAGGAAATCCTGTCACATGCTACAATATGAATGAACCTTGAGAACATAATATAGTCACAAAAATACAAATGCTGCATGATTCCACTTATATGAGGTACCTGGAACAGTTAAATGCATAGAAACAGAAAGTAGAATGGTGGTTACTAGGAGCCAGGGGAAGGAGGAAAAGGAAAGTTGTATTTAATGAATATAGAGTTTCAGATTTGCAAGATAAAAATGTTCTAGAGATCTGTTTCAAACAATGTGAATATACTACTGAACTGTGCACTTAAAAATGGTTAAAATGGGGCTGGGAGCGGTGGCTCACACCTGTAATCCCAGCACTTCGGGAGGCCAAGGTGGGCAGATCACCTGAGGTCAGGAGTTCGATACCAGCCTGCCCAACACGGCAAAACCCTGTCTCTATTAAAAATACAAAAAAATTAGCCAGGCATGGTGGCAGGCGCCTGTAATACCAGCTACTTGGAGGCTGAGGCAGAAGAATCACTTGAACCCAGGAGGCAGAGGTTGCAGTGAGCCAAAATCGCGCCACTGCACTCCAGCCTGGGCGACAAGAGTGAAACTCCATCTCAAAAAAAAAAAAAAAAAAAAAGGTTAAAATGGGGCAGAGGCAGAGCAAGACGGCAGTTTTGAATCCTCTAGTGATTCTCCCCCAACAGGAACATCAACTATCCATTCAAGAAAACACCTTCACAAGAGCTGAAGAAATCAGGTGATGGATCACAGTGCCTGGATTTAGCATAACAAGAAAAGACACATTGAAGAGGGTAGGAAGGACAGTCTCATATTGCCCAGAGCACCCGACCCCCAACCCCACGCAATGCAGCATAGAGAAAATCTGTACACTTAAGAGAGGCAAAGGGAAGTATGGGGGAGATTTTGCATTTGAACTTAGTACTGGCGCCATCGCAGCAATATACAGCAAGAGGCAGAATCCTGTGGCCCTTGATTCCATGCCAATGCCCATGGAAGGGGCATTCAGATCTGCCCTGGGCCAGAAGATAATCCACTGCCACAGTGGGAAGAAACTGAGTCTTGGCCTGATCCACTATGGGCTGACTAAAGTGGCCTCAGGTCCTGAATAAATTTCAGTGGCAGGCAGGCCAGAGCAACAGTGGTTCTTGGGTGAGCCCTAACACTGTACTGCTGTGGGAGGCTGTAGGCTTGGGGTGCGACCCAACACAATACCAGCTGCAGTAGCTATCTGAGTGCCACGTCATCCCTGTCCCAGCTCTACACAGTAAAGTGTGGTAAGAGACTACTGTGTAAAAGAGAGAGAAGACCGGGCGCAGTGGCTCATGCCTGTAATCCCAGCACTTTGGGAGGCCGAGGAGGGCGGATCATGAGGTCAGCAGTTGGAGACTAGCCTGACCAAGATGGTGAAACTCTGTCTCTACTAAAAATGCAAAAATTAGCCAGGTGTGGTGGCACACGCCTGTAGTCCCAGCTACTTGGGAGGCTGAGGCAGGAGAATCGCTTGAACCTGGGAGGCAGAGGTTTCAGTGAGCCAAGACTGTGCCACTGCACTCTAGCCTGGGCGACAGAGCAAGACTCCATCTCAAAAAAAAAAAAAAAAGAGATGAAAGAGTGCAGGGGACTCTGTCTAGGAACCTAGTACCAGCCCCACCACATTAAAACACAGCACCTGGCACAACACCAAAGCCCCTGATTCTACTCTAGTGCTCCTGGATGGTGCTTCTATACCTACCCTGGGCTAGAAAGCAATCTGCCACCCCAGCAGGAAGGACCCAAGTCCCAGCCAGCTTCACCACTGTCTGACTAAAGTGATCTCAGGCCTGAATAAGTATCAGTGGCAGTCTGACAGTAGTGACAGAGGGTCTTAGGCAAGACCTGGTACTGTGCTGCTCTGTGATGCTGTGGGCTTAGGGTGTGATCCAGCATAGCACCGGCTGCCACAGCCATGGGAATACCCATGTCACCCCTCCCCAAACTCCAGGAAGTGTAGCATGGACAGGAACTCCTTCAACTTGGGGGAAAGAGAGGGAAGAGTGTAGGGGGACTTTACTTGAGAACCCAGGGAACTCTCCCTGATCTTCCTCAAGTTCATTAGGACTGGAGACTAGGAGTCTGCAAGAGCTGCAGCGTACGTGGGCTTAGGGTGCCCTCTACTGCTGAGTGGTTACAGTGACCACAGGCTTAGGGAACTCAACAGGCAGTCCTCTTTGAATTTCTGGAAGGCCCTCTGAAGGAAGACAGGTACAAACAGGGCCAGACTGCAAAGACTGGAATAAATACCTAACTCTCTAATGCCCAGATATCGACAAATGTCCACTAATATCAAGAACATTCATCTGGGTGCAGTGGCTCATGCCTGTAATCCCAGCACTTGGGAGGCTGAGGCAGGCAGATCACATGAGCCCAGGAGTTTGAGGCCAGTCTGGCCAACATGGAGAAACTGCATCTCTACTAAAAATACAAAAAATTAGCCAGGCGTGATCCCAGCTACTTGGCAGGCTGAGACATGAGAATCACTTGAACCTGGGAGGTGGAAGTTGCAGCGAATTGAGATCAGGCCACTGCACTCCAGCCTGGGTAACAGAGTGAGAACCTGTCTCAAAAAAAAAAAAGGAAGAAAGAAAGAAAAGAAAAAAGGAAATACACAGTCAGAGGAGAAAAAAAGAACTAAAAGGAAGAAAGAATGCCTATAAGATCTATGGGACAGAATTACAAAGAGCAAATATAAGACTCAATGGCCTTAAAGAAGGAATAAAGAAAAAGGGGTAGAAAACTTATTGAAATAAACAGTAACAGAACACTTTCTAAACCTAGAGAAAGATAAAAATATTCAGGTACAAGAAGGTCAGAGATCACCAAGCAGATCCCAAATGAGACTATCTCAAAGCATGCAATAATCAAACTCTTAAAGATCAAGAACAAAGAAAGAATCCTAAAAGCAGCAACAGAAAAGAAGCAAATAACACACAAAGGAGCTCCAGTACATCTGGCAGCAGACTTCTCAGCAGAAACCTTACAGGCAAGAGAGAGTGGGATGATGTATTCTAAGTGTTGAAGGAAAAAAAAATTGCCAATCAAGAACACTGTACCTAGCAAAGCTATCCTTCACACATGAAGGAGAGATAAAGATTTTCCCAAACAAAAGCTGAGAGAATTCATCACCACCAGACCTGTTTTACTAGAAATGTTAAATGTGCAACAAGAAAACATCTGAAAGTATAAAAATCATTGATAAAAGTAAGCATACAGAGACATTCAGAATACCCTAATACTGTAATCGTGATATATAAACCACTGATATCTTTAGTGTAAAGCCTAAGACAAAACTATTAAAAATAATAAATACAAAAAGAAGAAAGATTAATAACTAAAACAGTTTGTTAAAAGATAGGCAATATAAAAAGATGTAAATTGATAACATCCAGAAGTCAAAGTGTGAAGGGGATGGAGTTAGTATAGAGTTTAAGGGTTTCTTGTTTGTTTGTTTCTTTTCTTTTCTTTGCAATCAAAGTCAAGTTGTCATCAGTTTAAAATAAATTATAACTGTAAGATGTTTTTTGTAGGCCTTGTGGTAATCATAGACAAAACCCATAACTGGTACACTAAAAATAAAAAGCAAGGAATTAAAATAAACTACCAAAGAAAATCACTTACCCACAAAGGAAAGCAGTAAGAAAGGAAGAAAGGAGTTACAAAACAACCAGAAGAACTAACAAAATGGCAGTAATAAGTCTTACCTGTAAGTCATAACCTTGAATATAAATGGACTAAATTCTCCAATTAAAAGACATAGAGTGGCTGAATGGATTTTTGTAAAAGACCCAACTATATGCTACCTATAAGAAATTCACTTCACCTATAAAGATACGCACACAATGTGCCGGGCACAGTGGCTCATGCCTGTAATCCCAACACTTCTGGAGACCGAGGCAGGCGGATCACCAGAGGTCAGGAGTCCAAGACAAGCCTGGCCAACATGGTGAAACCCTGTCTCTACAAAACCTGCAAAAATTAGCTGGGTGTGGTGGCAGGCACCTGTAATCCCAGCTACTCAGGAGGCTGAGGCACGAGAATCGCTGGAACCTGGGAGGCAGAGGTTGCAGTGAGCTGAGATCATACCACTGCACTCCAGCCCAGGTGACAGAGTGAGGCTCCATCTCAAAAAAAAAAAAATTTTTTTTTTAATTTTAAAAAGATATGCATAGGCTGGACACGGTGGCTCACACCTGTAATCCTAGCACTGTGGGAGGCCAAGGCAGGCAGATCACTTGAGGTCAGGAGTTTGAGACTGGCCTGGCCAACATGGTGAAATTCTGTTTCTACCAAAAAATACAAAAAAATTAGCTGGGCTTGGTGGCATGTACCTGTAATCCCAGCTACTTGGGAGGCTGAGGCACGAGAATCGTTTGAATCCAGGAGGCAGAGTTTGCAGTGAGCCAAGATCGCGCCATTGCACTCCAGCCTGGGTGAGAGAGTGAGACTTTGTCTCAAAAAAAAAAAAAAAAAAAAAAGATATGCATAGAATGAAAGTGAAGGGATGGAGAAGAATGTTCTATCTTTTCCATCATCCAAACAAGAAGAGCATTAGCTATACTTACATCAGATAAAATGGACTTTAAGGCCAGGTGCAATGGCTCATGCCTGTAATCCCAGCACTTTGGGAGGCTGAGGCAGGTGGATCACCTGAGGTCGGGAGTTCGAGACCAGCCTGACCAACATGGAGAAACCCTGTCTCTACTAAAAATACAAAATTAGCTGGGTGTGGTGGTGCATGCCTGTAATCCCAGCTACTTGGGAGGCTGAGGCAGGAGAATCACTTGAACCTGGAAGGCAGAGGTTGCAGTGAGCCAAGATCGCGCCATTGTACTCTAGCCTGGGCAACAAGAGCGAAACTCCATCTCAAAAAAAAAAAAAAAAAAGGACTTTAATTAAAACCAATAAAAAATAATGATAAAGGAGGCCAGGCACAGCAGCTCACGCCTGTAATCCCAGCACTTTGGGAGGCCAAGGTGGGCGGATCACTTGAGGTCAGGAGTTTGAGACCAGCCTGGCCAACATGGTGAAATCCTGTCTCTACTAAAAATACAAAAATTAGCTAGGCATGGTGGTGGGCGCCTGTAATCCCAGCTACTTGGGAGGCTGAGGCAGGAGAATCGCTTGAACCTGGGAGGTGGAGGTTGTAGTGAGCTGGGATTGTGCCACCACACTCTAGCCTCACCAACAGAGTGAAACTCTGTCTCAGAAATAATAATGATGATGATGATAAAGGGGTTAATACAGCAGGAGGATATAAAAGTTGTAGATATATACACACCCAACACTGGAGCACCTAAATATATAATGCAAATATTAACAAACCTAAAGGGAGAGATCAACTGCAAAATAATAATAGTAGTAGGGGACTTAAACACCCAGCTTTCAGCAATTGACAAATCATCCAGACAGAAATCAACAAACAAACATCAGAGTTCACTGTGCTTTAGACCTAATGGACCTAACAAACATTTACAGAAGATTGCACCCAACTGCTACAGAATATATGTTCTTCTCAACAACATATGGAACAATCTCCAGAATAGACCATACGTTAGGCCACAAAAGAAGTCTTAACAATTTTTTTTAAAAACTGAAATTACGTCAAATATCTTTTCTGACCACATGCAATAAAACTAGAAATCAATACAGGAAGAACTTTGGAAACTGTTCAAATACATGGAAATTAAACAATATGCTCATGAATAACCAATGGATCTATGAAGAAATTAAAAAGAAAACTTAAAAATTCCTTGAGACAAATGAAAGTGGAAATGCAACTACCAAAAACCTATGTGATATAGCAAATGCAGTCCTACAAGGGAAGTTTATGGCAATAAATGCCTACATCAAAAAAGTATAGAGACTTCAAATAAACAATATTATATTACATCTCAAGGAACTAGAAAGACAAAAACAATCTAAACCCAAAATAAGTAGAAGGAAAGAAATAGTAAAGATCACAGCAGAAATAAATAAAATAGAGTTTAAAAAACAATATAAAAGATCACCAAAACAAAGAGCTGTTTTTTTGAAAAGGTAAGCAAACTAAACAAGCCTTTAGTTAGACTTTAAAAAAAAAAAAAAAAAGGAAGGCCAGGTGTGACTCATGCCTGCAATGCACTTTGTGAGACTGAGGCAGGAGGATTCCTTGAGGACAGGAGTTCAAGACTAGCCTGGGCAACCTAGCAAGACCCTGTCTCTACAAAAAAAATTTTTTTAATTAACCAAGCATGGTGTCACACACGAGGAGTCCTAGCTACTCAGGAAGGCTGAGGCAGGAGGATCACTTAAGCCCAGGAGTTCAAGGTTGCAGTGAGCTATTATCGTGCCACTGCACTACAGCTTGGGCAACACAGTGAGACCCTGCCTCGAAAAACAAAGACAAAAAAACAAAAAAGAAAGAAAGAAATAATAAAAAAACCTCTAAATCAGGGTTGAAAAAGGAGTCATCACAACTAACACCAGAGAAGTACAAAGGATAAGAGACTACTATGAAAAACTACACATCAACAAATTGGAAAACCTAGAAGAAATGGATAAATTCCTGAACACATAAAATGTATCAAGGTTGAATCACAAAGAAATAGAAAACCTGAAAAGACCAATAATGAGCAATAATATCAAAGCAGTAATAGAAAGTCTCCCAGGTGGCCTGGCATGGTGGCTCATGCCTGTAATCGCAACACTTTGTGATGCTGAGGCAGGAGGATCACTTGAGGCCAGGAGTTTGAGACCAGCCTAGGCAACATAGCAAGACTTCATTTCTACAAAAAATTTAAAAATTAGCTAGGCGTCACCGCACCATCTGGGAAGTGAGGCGCACCTCTGCCCAGCGGCCGCACCATCTGCGATGTGAGGAGCACCTCTGCCTGGCCTCCACGCCACCCTCCAGGTGTGAAATGGCAGCCTTGTGTGTGTGATCTTTCTGCCCTCCCCAAGTTTGCGTGTTCAACAGTGAAGTTTACTTTTAAATTAAAAGATTTAAATTGGGGAAGATAAAAAAAAAATAGCTGGGAATGGTGGTGCATGCCTGTGGTCCCAGCTACTCAGGAGTCTGACATCAGAGGATTACTTGAGCCCAGGAGGCTGAGGCTGCAGTGAGTCATAATCACACCACTGTACTTCAGCCTGGGTGACAGAGGGAGACCCTGTCTCAAAACAAACAAACAAAAAGTCTCCCAGCAAAGAAAAGCCTAAGGCCTGATGGCTTCACTGCTAAATTCTACCAAACATTTAAAGAACTAATACCAGTTCTACTTAAACTATTCCAAAAAATTGGAGAGGAAGAAATATTTTCAAACTCATTCTATAAGGCCAGCATTACCCTAATACCAAAACCAGACAAAAACACAACAAAAAAAAAGAAAACTACAGGTCAATATCCCTGAAGAACACACATGCAAAAATCCTCAACAAAATATTAGCAAACCAGGCTGGGTGCAGTGGCTCACGCCTGCAATCCCAACACTTTGGGAGGCTGAGGCAGGCAGATCACTTGAGGTCAGGAGTTTGAGACCAGCCTGACCAACACGGCGAAATCCTGTCTCTACTAAAAATACAAAAATTAGCTGGGCATGGTGGCAGGCGCCTGTAATCCCTGCTACTCAGGAGGCTGAGGCAGGAGATTCACTTGAACCTAGGAGGCAGAGGTTGTGATGAGCTTAAGATCATGCCATTGCACTCCAGCCTGGGCGACAGAGTGAGCAAAACTCCATCTCAAAAAAAAACAAAAACAAACAAACAAACAACAACAACAAATTAAAAAGATCATTCACCATGATCCAAGGGGGATTTATCCCAGGGATGCAAGGAGGGTTCAACATATACAAATCAATGTAATACATTACATTAACAGAATCAAGGATGAAAACCACATGATCATTTCAACAGATGCTAAAAAATCATTCAGTAAAATTCAACATCCTGGCCGGGCATGGTGGATCACACCTGTAAACCCAGCACTTTGGGAGGCCAAGGTGGGCAGATCACCTGAGGTCAGGAGTTCGAGACCAGCCTGGCCAACATGGAGAAACCGTGTCTCTTCTAAAACACAAGAAAAAAAATTAGCCAGGCATGGTGGCACACGCCTGTAGTCCCAGCTACTTGGGAGGCTGAGGCAGGGGAATCACTTGAACCTGGGAGGCAGAGGTTGCAGTGAGCCGAGATTGTGCCACTGCACTTCAGCCTGGTGACAGAGTGAGACTCTGTCTTAAAAAAATAAAAATAAAAAAATAAAATTCAACATCCCTTCATGATAAACACAAACTGGTCATAGAAAGAACATACCTCAACACAATAAAGGCCCTGTATGACAAACCCACAGCTAACATTACATTGAATGATGAAAAGTTGAAAGCTTTTCCTCTAAGATCTGGAACAAGCCAAGAATGCCCACTTTCACCACTTTTATTCAACACAGTACTGGAAATTCTAGCCAGACCAATTAGGCAAGAGAAAGAAATAAATGGCAACCAAATTGGAACGGAGAAAGTCTAATTGTCCTTGTTTGTGGATGGCATGATCATATACATAGAAAACCCTAAAGATTCCACCAAAAAAATTGGAACTAATAAATGAATTTAGTCAAGTTGCAGGATACAAAATCAACTTACAAATATCAGTAGTGTTTCTCTATATGCCAATAGTAAACTATCTGAAAAAGAAATCAAGAAACCAATTCCATTTACAGTAGCTACAAAAAAATTAGAAATAAACTTAACCAAGGAGGTGAATTATCCTCACAATGGAAACTATAAAACATTGATGAAAGATGTTGAAGAGGACACAAATAAATAAATGGAAGGATATCGCATGTGCATGGATTGGAAGATTATTGTTAAAATGTCCATATTACCCAAAGTGATGTACAGATTTAATGCAAGCCTTATCAAAATACCAATGACATTCTTCACAGAAATAGAAAAAAAATTCTTAAAATTCATATAGCAATACAAAAGACCCCAGACAGCCAAAGCAATCCTGAGCAAAAAGAACAGAGCTGGAGGCATCACCCTACCTGATTTCGAAATACACTATCAAAGCGATAGTAACCAAAACAGCATGGTACAGGCATAAAAATAGACATCTAAATCAATTGTAACAGAATAGAGAACCCAAAAATAAATTTATACATTTATAGCTAACTGATTTTCAAAAGTTGCCAAGTACACGCATTGGAGAAAGGACGGTCTCCTCAATAAATAGTGCTGGGAAATTTGGATGTCCATATGCAGAAGAAGGAAACTAAACCCCAATTTCTCACCATATATAAAAATCAACTCTAAATTGATTAAATACTTAAATGTAAGATTCAAAACTATGAAACTATTAGAAGAAAACATAGGGAAAATGCTTCATGAAAATGGACTGGGCGAGGACTTTTTGGGTAAGACCTCGAAAGCACAGGCAACAAAAACAAAAATGGACAAATGGGATTACAACAAACAAAAAATCTTCTGCATAGCAAAAGACACAATACAATGAAGAGACAACCTACATAAAGAGAGAAAGTATTTGCAAACTATACATTTGACAAAAGGTTAATATGCACAATACATAAGGAATTTAAGCAACTCAGAAGCAAAACAAATAAAAAAACAAAAAACAGTCTGATTTTAAAAATGAGCAAAAGACCTGAATAGACATTTCTCAAAAGAAGATACACAAATGACCAACAGATATATGGAAAAATGCTCAATATCACCAATCATCAGAGAAATGCAAATCAAAACCACAATATCACCTCACCCCAGTTAAAATGGCTATTACAAAAAAGACAAAAAATAACAAATGCTGGCAAAGATGCAGAGAAAAGGGAACTCTTATATACTATTTGTAGGAATGTAAGTTAGCATAGTATTATAGAAAAACAGTACGAAGGTTCTTAAAAAATTAAAAATAGAACCACTATATAATTTAGTGGTCCCACTACTGGATGTATCTCCAAAGAAGATGAAATCAGTATGTTGAAGAGACATCTCCACACCCGTGTTTACCACAGCACTATTCACAATAGCCAAGATATGGATCAACCTAAATACGCATCTACAGATGAATAAAGAAAATGTGATATATATATATGTGTGTGTGTATATATATGTGTGTGTGTATATATATATATATATATATATACACACACACACGTACGTACATAAATATACAATGGAATACTATTCAGCCATAAAACAGAATGAAATCTTGTCATTTTTGGCAACATAGGTGAACCTGGAGAACATTATGTTAAGTGAAATAAGCCAGGCACAGAAAGACAAATACTATATGATCTTACTCATATATGGAAGCTAAAAAAGTTAATTTCATAGAAGAGAGTAGAATAGTAAATACCAGAGGCTGGGGAAAGTAGGGAAGTGGGGAGATTGGGAGAAGTTGGTCAAAAGTTGTAGTTAGATAGGAAGAATAAGCTTTGGTATTCTATTACACAGTAGCATAATTGTAGCAAATAACAATGTAGTGTATATTTCAAGACAGCTAGAAGAAAAGGTTTAGAGTGTTATCACCACAAAGAAATGATAAATGTTTAGAGTGATGGATATGGTAATTATCTCAATTTGATCATTACACTACATATACATGTGTCAAAAAATCACATTGTACCTCATAAATATGTACAATTATATTTAAATGATAAATTAAAAATAAAAATGGTTAAAATGATAAATTATATGTTACATGTTCTTCAACACAATAAAAAATTAAAAGGAAAGAATATGTGCTCTACAGGCAGACAACTTAGGGTAGGATATTAGCAATATTAGTTTATATGTGACTGGCCATGCATGGTGGCTCACGCTCATAATCCCAGCACTTTGAGAGGTCAAGGCAGGAGGACTGCTTGAGCCTAGGAGTGCAAGACCAGCCTGGGCAACATAGTGAGACCCCATCTCTATAAAAAATGAAAAAAGGCAGCTGGGTGCAGTGGCTCATGCCTGCAATCCCAGCACTGTGGGAGGCCGAGGCAGGCAGATCACCTGAGGTCAGGAGTTCGAGACCAGCCTGGCCAACATGGCGGAAACCTTGCCTCTGCTAAAAATACAAAAATTAGCTAGTCGTGGTGGAGTGTGCCTGTAATCCCAGCTACTCAGGAGGCTGAGGCAGGAGAATCACTTAAACCTGGGAGGTGGAAGTTGCAGTGAGCCGAGATCGCGCCATTGCACTACAGCCCGGGCAACAGAGCAAGACTCTGTCTCAGGAAAAAAAAAAATAATAATAATAATAAAGAAAAGGAAAAGGAAAGAAAAGAAAAAAGGGCCAGGCATGGTGGCTCATGCCTGTAATCCCAGCACTTTAGGAGGCTGAGGTGGGTGGATCACTTGAGGCCAGGAGTTCAAGACCAGCCTGGCCAACATGGTGAAACCCCATCTCTACTAAAAATACAAAAATTAGCCGGGTGTGGTGCCACGTGCCTGTAGTCCCAGCTACTCGGGAGGCTGAGGCATGAGAATTGCTGGAATCCATGAGGTGGAGGCTGCAGTGAGCCAAGATCGAGCCACTGCATTCTAGCCCGGGCAACAGAGCAAGACTCTGTCTCCAAAAAATGAAAAAATGAAACAAATTTATATGTGACTTTGAACAAGTTACTTACTCTAAGCCTAAATTTCCTGATGTTTAAAATGACAATGCCACTTCCAACAGATTTGTCCTATGGCACAAAAATGGATACGGTAAATATTAGTTCCTGCCTTTCTCTCATCTAAATTGCCTTCAAGGCTCATGCCATTGTGTTAAACACCTTCAGTGGTAAGAAATCTTTAGTCTTTAATTATAGATTGGAAAATATAATCAACTAAGTGTGCAAGCTAAATTTAGTGAATAAATGATGGACAGTTTTTAGCCTAAAAGACATTTTGCAGAAAGAACCCTATGAGTCTGAGCTACACCATGATCATATCACTATTAATTTACTTTTTGGAAAAATTCTCACAGAAGTTCTCAACATTTTTCAAATTATTGTAGGTTAAAATGATGGTCTGTCATTTTAACCTACACTGTCATTCTGCCTGCACTGCATGCCCCTGACATGAACATAATTCTAGAATATTAAAATTGTCCACTGCAGACTTTGGTAACTTGATTTTTGGATGATATGAGACACATGTTTTATTAGACGTTACTATTTCTTCAAAAAATATGATTTTGTCTTATTAGAATCAACTGTATGTGCCTAAAACAATCACTTATTCTGGGTTCTTACAAACCGCAAGAATAACAAACCATTCATTGGTATAGGGTCATACTTTATAGTATCTTTAAAATGCGCTCAGGATAATATCCTAAATTTCCATCTGATTTTCTCTTGTCACAATATAAATGCATGCCCTCTTGTCCTAGAGTCTGTTAATAACAGAGTAAGTACAACTACAATTTCGAAGTCTGGCATCTGAGGACACTTATTAAATCATCCTTCATCCTTGCCTTCTCCAAGTTAAATAATCTAAATTCCTTTGCTTATTCTTAATATGTTCTACATTTTCAAAGCCCAAATCATTATATGCAATATTAGGAAAATAACTATTACATACTTCACAACAATAATTAAGAACAAATATAGAGTTAAAATTACAGCTATGTAAAAACAGCAATGTGACACGTCTAATACAATTATGAATAATAAATGGAGACCCAGAAAAAATGTCATTCATATATTAATTCTACAGCGTGATTCTACTTCTGGCATTCTAGAGCACAATAATCCTTACCAGGGGACTTTCCTTGTTGTGAGTTGCTTCTGTGCTCTCTGTATCTGGCTGGAGTGGCTAAACCTGTGTCTTCACTAGGCTTGCTAGCAGGCCCCATTTCTGAAATGAGGAATCCCATCTGTTCTGACGGCAAGATATTCTCATGTGAACTGGTCTGGCATTTTATATTGGCATCCACCTAAAATATTAAACCCATTCATTATTTGAGATTTCCTCCAAATATCTGCTAAAAGTTAAGATATTTTATCAGAGGAGTTCTATTATGGGAACATGATCCAACAAACAAGCTTATAAGGCTTTTCATTCTTATCACTGATACTATACCTTTCTCCCTACACAAACTATTAAAATGTATATGGAGCTAAAACATTTACTTATGATCAGAGGAATATCTACCATGAAGCTTGTTGATTTTTTTTTAACTTACAAAAGTACAGGTTTTTTTTTGTTTTAAGGTAGGGTCTCACATTGTTGTCCAGGCGGGAGTACAGTGGTACAATCATAGCTCACTGTAACCTCGAGCTCCTGGGCTCAAGTGATCCTCCTGAGCAGCTAGGACTACAGGTATTAGCTAATTTTTAAAAAGTTTTTTTGTAGGCCGGGCGCGGTAGCTCACAGCTGTAATCCCAGCACTTTGGGAGGCCAAGGTGGGCAGATCATGAGGTCAGGAGTTCTCGACCAGCCTGGCCAGCATGGTGAAACCCTGTCTCTACTAAAAATACAAAAAATTAGCCGGGCGTGGTAGCAGGTGCCTGTAATCCCAGCTATTCGGGAGGCTGAGGCAGGAGAATCGCTTGAACCCAGGAGATGGAGGTTGCAGTGAGCCGAGATTGTACCACTGCACTCCAGCCTGGGCAACAGAGTGAGACTACATCTCAAAAAAAAAAAAAAAAAAAAAGGTTTTTTGTAGAGACAGGGTCTCGCTATGTTGCCCAGGCTGGTAACTCCTGGTCTCAGGGGATCTTTCCACCTGGGCCTCCCAAAGCACTGGGTTTACAGATGTGAGCCACCACACCTGACCAAAAGTAAGATAGTTTCACCATGATTGGTTAAAACCATCTTTTTTCTCTGTAGAATATGTTCTATCAGACTTCCTCTCCTGTTGGAATGACCATAGGCATGATCCTGTTAGATGGTTTCAGTGGGATGTGGATACTTTATTCTACTAATTTTGTATTCTTTCTCTTAAAGAGGCCCTCAGAATTGTATAAGCTTTAGCCCCTATAAAATCTATATCTGCCCTGTTTATAAAATACAAATTTCTTTCTTTCAGACAGGGTCTCATTCTGTTGCCCAGGCTGGAGTGTAGTGGTGTGATCACGGCTCACTACAGCCTTGACCTCCCAGGCTCAAGCTATCCTCCCACCTCAGCCTCCCAAGTACCTAGGACAGAGGTGTGTGCCACCACACCAAGCTAATTTTTAAAATGTTTTTGTAGGGATAGAGTCTCACTATGTTGCCCAGGCCAGTCTGGACTTCCTGGGTTCAAGCGATCCTCCCACCTCAGCTTCCAAAGGTGCTAGAATTACAGGCATAAGCTACTGTGCCTAGCCTAAGTTTCTTTCTTACAGTTCCTAAATTTTCTTTGGAATGTAAATCCCTTTGTCAAGTTGATCAACTTCTGAAATACTCCATTTCTTTATGAATTTATTTTAAAATAAAATTATATAATGAAATAAAAAGTTTAAAACACAGCTTTATATACATACACACACACACACACACACACACACACACACATATACTTTTTTTTTTTTTTGAGACGGAGTCTCGCTCTGTCGCCTAGGCTGGAGTGCAGTGGCGCGATCTCAGCTCGCCACAAGCTCCACCTCCTGGGTTCATGCCATTCTCCTGCCTTAGCCTCCCGAGTAGCTGGGACTACAGGCACCCACCACCACGCCCGGCTAATTTTTTGTATTTTTAGTAGAGACAGGGTTTCACCGTGTTAACCAGGATGGTCTCGATCTCCTGATCTCATGATCTGTCCGCCTCGGCCTCCCAAAGTGCTGGGGTTACAGGTGTGAGCCACTGCGCCTGGCCAAGATATATTTGTTAATGAAAAAGTTACTGTGTACAAGTGCAGTTTTAAGATCTGAAATATTTCAGATGTGACTATGAAGGAACAAAGACAAATTCTGTGTTCTACAAATATATTTAAAACATAATGGGGCCAGGTGCAGTGGCTCACGCCTGTAATCCCAGCACTTTGGGAGGCCGAGGTGGGCGGATCACCTTAGGTCAGGAGTTCAACACCAGCCAACATGGTGAAACCCTGTCTCTACTAAAAATACAAAAAAGTAGCCAGCCTGGGGGCACACACCTGTAATCCTGGTTACTCAGGAGGCTGAGGCAGAAGGATTCCTTGAACCCAGGAGGTGGAGGTTGCAGTGAGCCAAGATTGCGCTACTGCACTCCAGCCCGAGCAACAGAGCGAGACTCCATCTCAAAACAACAACAACAACAACAACAACAAACCATAATGGGCCTATATTTTGTCTACTGAATTTACAATATTATCTTAACACAATATACTAGATCTTGACAGTCAGGCTAAAAAAAAATGAGGTGATATAAATTTAAGACATTTGGATCTAAAAATAGAGCTAAAAAAGGCTGCAAAAAACAAAAACCTGCCAAAAGTTATCTTGGGACTTTCTAACAATGAACAGAGTTTCAGTCCTATTAAAGAAAAAATCCAAAATGGAAAAAATATATATACACATATCAGGCTAAGATCAAGAAAAAAATTAAAAGTAGGAAAAATACTTAATTCACACACAAAAAAAGATTTTAATTTGGGGCCAAGCACAGTGGCTCATGCCTGTAATCCCAGCACTGTGGGAGGCCAAGGCAGGTGGATCACCTGAGGTCAGGAGTTCAAGACCAGCCTGGTCAACATGGTGGAACCCCGTCTCTACTAAAAATACAAAAATTAGCTGGACATGGTGGCTCGCCTGTAATCCCAGTTACTTGGGAGGATAAGGCAGGAGAATCGTTTGAACCCAGGAGGTGGAGGCTGCAGTGAGCTGAGATTGCACCACTGCACTCTAGCCTAGGTGACAGAGAGAGACTCCACCTCAAAAAAAAAATTTCCTTTTAATTTGGATTTTTTTGGTATTATTTTAAGAGGTACAGGTACAGTTTTATTACATGGATATACTGCATAGTGGTGAAGTCTGGGCTTTGGGTGAATAGTGTACAGTGTACCCACTAAGTAATTTCTCATCTCCGTTCCCCCTCCCACTCTCGCATCCTTCCACGTCTCCACTGTCTATTATTCCACATTGTATGTTCAGTGTGTACACATTATTTAGCTTCCTCTTATAAAATGAGAATGTGCTATTTGACTTTGTTTCTGTGGATGTACTTTTGATGAATTATTCTTACTAATTATTCAGAATTAAAGTTTATTCATTTTCTTGTAATAAACTAGTGGCAATAAAGGAATTAGCCTTTACCTTCTGCTTTAGGAGTGCAGATATTAGTAAGGAAATTCAAACACAGTATGCTCACAAGTTACAGTTCAATGATGCTGTAATAAAGTTAGAAAAGACTTCCAACTATCTCCTTCCCTCCATGCTACAAATGGCTAGGAAAGTCATCCTAATATCTGTCAAATAAACCATCCCTCCTGGGTAATAGAATTATCAGCCAGGCATATCTAATCTATCCAAATTAAGATAGGAAGCAAAAACTCAAGAGATGTTTATAACATGAAAATAAGCTTCATACTACAATGCTCAATTAGACAACCTCTCTTTAGAGGTTGACTTCAGACCATGCATAATATAGTGAGATGATGCTTAAGGGTTAAGGTAACTTCTTTCTGAATCTTTTGTGCAGAACCACTGGGACATGATCCTCCTGGAAACCATAATGAACTGGTATTAAACCCAAATAAAATCTGAACAAACTCTCCACTAGAATAGTCTTTAGCAGAAGTACTAGGTACTTTGAGCTTTATAAGCATTTTTTTCTTTGCCCCCTTACCTGGTGTGTGCTGAATGGTGGCCCTTCCTGCACAAATACTACTGAAGATGGAGATGGATTATGATTTAGGTGCTCCTTCAGTTTGACATGAGCTTGCTGGATGGCTGCAGATTCCTGTATTGTGCTATTTTCAACAGGCTGAGCTGTGTGGATGGTATAGATGTATTCAGGTGACTGTGGTAGAGAGCAGGCAACTGCTTGTTCTGTTCCAACCACAAAAGACATAATATCTGAGCCTACAGGAGTAAGTGGCTCCAGCTGGCTAGGCTGACTTGCAGAACATGGATTGCTGTTGTTAGAATTAGCTAGAATGTGTTGGCCTCTGTAAGACGGAGATGTTGGGCACTGATTCTCAACAGGCTCCACCTTTACCATCTCCAATTTAGGGGAGGAATGCAACTCATCAACTATCTGAAAGACAGCCTCTAGGTTTACTTCTGTCTTTGTACTTTCATCAGTAGTACTGCAGGGCCAATTGGAAGGCAAAAATTCAACTGGATAGGAGGACTGCATTGAAGGATTCTGGGAAAAGAAAAAATATAACTGTTTGGATAGAAAATAAAATATGAGATTAAGGAGGAAAGCTACAATATTTAGGCTGATGAGTGCTAAACATAAATAGATTAAACTTAAAGATCACTAAGAAAACCTAGACACTAATCTACTTTTCAGCAATAGTAGCTTCAAATCTACTGTTAGCATTTACTTAGTATATACTACATGTCAACCACTCTGCTAAGTTTAATACTCCAATGGGTCAATAATTCTTAAGGTTAAACTATACAAAATCAAAAGCTATAGTACCCAAATACCTATTCGCTGATAAAGCATCTATACACCAAATTCTTCCATAAAGGCTGACAGACAAAAACATAATTTGTATCTATCATATACTGTTTCAGGAATGCAGTAAGGAAATTTCAAACACAGGATGCTCACAAGTCTACCAATCCTTCTACAGATCCAGGGAGCGGTACTAATATTCTGTTCCAAATAATATGGGGAAAAATGGATGGAATATCAAATGTCCTTTGTTTCCTGGGATTATTTACTTTTAATAACAAAGCAATAGACTAAAATGGCTGTTGCTTTTAGATTTACATCTTTAAGATATATTCCCTTATATATACTGCTTTGCAGAGAGTAGGCATTTAATACGTGTTTGGTGATAAAGATCTGTGAACATAAAATACAGAAGAATGATTAAATAAAACACGTAATGAATTGATGTTGCACAATGAAGAGCTTCGCACAGAGTAGGCATTCAATAAATGTTTGCTGATTATATCAGATTATAAACTTAAAATACAGAAGAGTTATGATTAAAGAAAGTATGTAGTGAGTTGATGCTGCTAAACACAATCATTAACAAAGATTGTCAAAGATTTTCAGAAGGCCACTAATGCCAAATAATGTAAATTCAAATGGTATAAGCACTAAGTGACTATAGCCAATAGCACATTTATTGAGTTATTACTACGTGCCAAGCACATGCAAAGTGCTTTATATAGATTTCATCCAACCTTCAAAAGAGCCCTGTGAAATGTGATAATCTCCATTTCAAATGATAAAACTGAGGTCCAGAAACTTCCTAATTTACCCAAAGTTACAATGAAATAACTGACAGAGCCAGGTTTCAAGCCTAGGTTTGCCGTATTCAAGAGCTCTTGCTCTTAAACAATACAATGTACTGACTGTGCACGCACACTCTCACCCATACCTACAGTCCAACTAAACCAATTGCATTTATTTTCAGGATGGAATCTGAAACACTTTCCCATTTTTCTATTTCAAAATTTTATGTGTGCTTATTGCTATTTTCCTGTGATGAACACGTATTGTCTTTTTTAAATTTTTTGTTTTGTTTTTGAGACAGAGTTTCACTTTTGTCACCCAGGCTGGAGTGCAATGGCACGATCTTGGCTCACTGCAGCCTCCGCCTCCCAGGTTCAGGCGATTCTCCTGCCTCAGTCTCCTGAGTAGCTGGGATTACAAGCGCCCACCACCATGCCCAGCTAATTTTTGTACTTTTAGTAGAAACAGGGTTTCGCCATGTTGGCCAGGCTGGTCTTAAACTCCTGACCTCAAGTGATCCACCCACCTCAGCCTCCCAAAATGGTGCTGGGATTACAGGCGTGAGCCACCACGCCTGGCAGATTTTTTTTTTTTTTTTTTGAGACAGGGTCTCACTGTGTTGCACAGGCTGGAATACAGTGGCACAATCATAGCTCACTATAGCCTCAAACTCTTCAAACTCCTCAAGGTGGGAGGATCGCTTGATCCTCCCACCTCAGCCTCCCAAGCTAGGACAAAAGGTGCATGCACCACTACATCCAACTAACCCACCCTTTCTCTCTCCCTCCCTCCCTCCCTCCCTTCCTTCTTCCTTCCTTTATTTCTTTTCTTTTTTTTTTTTTTTTTTAAGAGATAGGGTCTCACTCACTATGTTACCCAGGCTCATCTCAATTTCCTGGCCTCAAACAATCCTCCCACCATGGCCTCCCAAAGAGCTGGGATTATAAGGCATGACCCATCGTACACGGCCATATATTGTCTCTGTAACAAGAAAAGGTCTTTATAAAAATGTTTTATTTAGCACACAACATAATCAAGATATAAACACTGTCATAGTATCTCCAGCATGATCCAGAGAAGAGAGTGCCTGGACCCACAAACAAGAGCATCTAACTGTGGGATAGGTATGTCCCTCCAGTGAAGATGAATGGGCTAGGATATCATGCTTGATCATATCAGCCATGAAAAATGGCCAGCTAAGTCCCCTTGATCTCATTCTATACTCCAAACAACAATCTGATTATAATTTGACTTCCTATGTAGATTTTCTCCAAAAAAAAAAAAAAAAAAAAGAGAATGTTCTTTTGAGTACCCTAATGCCACTAGTAAGATATTCTCGTAAGAACTGAGACTATCTTGAAACTATCTTGGCTAGATGATTATCCAAGGCAAACACACAATTCCAATCTTTGGCAGTTACAGCATAAAAATACAAAGCATGGAATTTAAAAGCGTCCTTAAAATAGCTATATAAAACGTTTAACTCCAAGCAAGTGTCTCCTAAGAAATAATGAGAAGATATTTGAAGTAAAAGTTGAGCATCCTTAATCCAAAATTCTAAAATCTCAAATACTCCAAAACCTGAAACTTTTTGAGTGCTGGCATGATACCACAAGTGGAAAATTCCAGCAAAAAAGCACTTAACACAAACTTTGTTTCATGAACAAAGTTACTAAAAATATTGCATGAAATTACCTTTAAACTATGTGCATAAGGTATATATGAAACATAATTAGATTTTATGTTTAGACTCGGGTCATATTCCCAAGATATCTCATTATGTTTTTGGAAATATTCCAAAATCTGAAAAAATCCAAAATCTGAAACACTCCTGGTCCCAAGCATTTTGACTAAGGGATACTGAACCATTATGGTGTTTACAACATAGGGGCTATGGATGAAGGGGGCCACCACTTAAATTTCTCATTTTTGACATTTTTCTCCTTTCTCCTTAAAAAGAAAAGTCTAATTATCTGTATTATCTTGGAAGAATCTGTCATTTGGTGACTTATACACTTGTAGCGTTTATCTGGTATTCATTTCACCTTGGAAAAATCCAGAACAGCACTGTTTAAAATAACTTTCAGCAATGATGGGAATGTTCTAGATCTGTGCTGTATAATTCAGTACCCATAAGCCATATGAAACTACTGAGCACTCAAAATGTGTCTACTTTAAGTATGGAATAATTTTTAAATCAATTTAATTTTAATTTTAATAACCATATGAGACTATTGAGTACTTGAAATGTGACTAGTATAACTGAGGAATTTTTAAATTTCATTTAATTTTAATTAGCTTAAATAGCCACATGTGGCTGGCTAGTGGCTACTATATTGAACAGTTCTGGCCTAGAAGAATTCTGAGATATTATTTATATCAATTCTCTCTTTTTTTTTTAAGAATTGAGAAAACAAAGCCCATTAATCCACAGCTTACTTCTGGTTACTCATTAATATAAAATTACACTTTGAAATTTTGCAAGATCGATAAAATTGCACATAAAGCGCGGAGCATGGCCACAGTTGCAAGAATCTTACCTGGAAGTAGTTGCAGTGTGCATAGGAAGAGGCAGTGGGAGTGACACAACTACTTAGAGCATCCATGTGGGCAGGAGAACAGCACTGTAGCACAGCTGGAACAAATTCAAACACAGAAAAGCCATCAACCACAATACATTTCTATAGCATTCAAGGAGCTCCCCTCTTTCAACATGGAAAGAAATCCAAATTTGAAGAACTTCCTTTGTATGTCTAACAAAATATTTAGTCCAATTAGGTGGTGTTATTTATTGAAAACAACACACACAGTAACAAAATAATTTTAAAGGTCTTTAAAAGGGTCATGTCTAATGTCTATTTTTATAAATCATTTCTTTAACACCTAAGCATTTTGTTACCTTTCTAACCAAACATATATTCTTATTGAAAGTAATTTCATTTTATTGAAAATAGAGGAATATATTGAAATTCCAAAATAAGTATTTCAATCATTTCAGCAGTAACAACTATTTGGAGGGTGGAGTGTTTTAAAAGAGTAAAATAACTATGAAATATTCTCCAAATGTTCCACCATTAAACAATGCATCCAGTAGAAATGTACACAAAAATGTCTTAATAATTTAGGCAAGTGGTTAGGAATGCAGATCATAGAGCCAGACTGCCTGGTTTTGGAGCCCAGCTCCACCAGCCTGGCTTTACAGCCCAGTGTAAATTTGAGCATGGTTAATCTCTGTGTACCTCAGTTTCTGCATCCTATTAAAATAGAGATAATAACAGAATATAGAACCTACCAAATATGGTGGTTGTTGTGATATAAATGAGCTAATATCCATAAAGAACTTAGAAGAGTACTGGTACACAGTAAGCAAACAGTAAGTGTTAGCTGCTATTATTTTAACTGAAGAAACACATTTTCAAAACTTTCCCTTTATAGTCAGGACACTGTGAAAAGATTGAACTCTTGGTACTAGCAAAGTTACTTACAGATGCAGTCTTAATAATAGGTTGAGTCTGCTTTTTTGTAGAGACTCTCCAGTATAAGTGAGAATCAGTTATTAATATCACAACTGTGGTTTAAACAGAGGATGATGTACATTGAACACCCACCCTATTCCAGGCACAGTAGTAAATGCTTTACATACATTGCCTTTACAAAACAAGTAAAATAAAGCTCAGTGATATTAAGTAATTTGCCAAAAGTCACAAAGCTGGAAGTGACAGAGTCAGTAATTAAACTCCAAAGCACATGCTCTTTAATATACCACAATACAGCGAGGCATGGTGGCTCACTCCTGTAGTCCCGGCACTTTGAGAGGCTGAGGCAGGTGAATCCCTTCAGCCCAGGAGTTTGAGACCAGCCTGGGCAACATGGTGAAACCCCATCTCTACAAAAAATACAAAAAACAGCCAGGCTTGGCGGCACATGTTTGTAGTCCCAGCTACTCAAGAGGCTCAGGTGGGAGGATCACTTGAGCCCAGGAGGTAGAGGCTGCAGTGAGCCATGATTGTGCCACTGCACTCCAGCCTGGGTGACAGAGTAAGACTCTATGTACAAAAAAATTTATATATATATATATATCTCACAATAATTCCCTAAGCTAAACCCTGTTCCTGAGATGTAACATTTGTAGTTTTACTAGAATTCTACTTGCCGAATATCTTTAAAGGTGTCTTTATCAATAAGGTGGCAACTCTCCCTTTTTATGTCCACATTTTTCATATTTTGAGTGTGCTAATCTCATTATTTAATCTTTAAAGGTAAATTGACCTAAGAATTTTTAAAAAATAGCCGAAATGCTTCCCTATTTCTCCATGACTATTGATTCTTGAAACATCAGAAGTTCATGAAGATATACTAGAAATAAATATTTTCTCTTTGTATCATGAGCAATTTAACCATTAAATTTTGCACACAGAAAGAAAACTTGAAATAATGGGCAAAATTATAGTTCAGACATAAATATAAAGGTTATTTTTTGGATGACTTTTTTTAACAATTTTGGTGACTTTAAAAGGCCATATATTACTAAGATTGCCTCATAAAATTCAAGCTGTTATCATTTCCGATATAGGTTAGCTGAACAGTTCTTAGATTTGATCCTTTGAAGGTTATTCAAATATATATTTTAAATGTTTTGGATTTGAATTTGATTTCCCAAAGTATTTGACAGCACAAATATCCTAGGAAATAAATTGAATCCAAATAGCTAAACACCAAGCAGGATCTGCAGAGCTTGCCAAAACTCGGGAAGGGAAAAAAAAAAAAGCGCTTTTTCCCCTAGAGTTATAGCAGCTAAGGAAAATCTAGCCACCCAGCGGTAGAGAAAGACTTGGGAGCTGCAGGTCCATTCCATCGGGGTACCAAAAAGCTGTGTTTCGTTACAAATAAATCAATAAAAGGATTAGCTTTATTGTTTGGAAGTTTCTGACTCCATTGGTTACACATTTTGAATAGGTATAAAAATGTACTTTAAAATAAATTTCTCAGAGAAATAAACTACAATATATAACAGAGAATATGTTAATATATTTTTGATAGCTTGATAGCTGAGTTAGTATCTCAGGAAACAGCGAAAAAGTAAATGTTCTTTAAAGTATCCAGTAACAAATGGAAAGTAAAACAGTACCTGTATGAAGAAAATGAGGATTTGAATAGATTATACTCCAAAAAGATTCCTCAATGGCTATTCCTTACCACTGTAGTCCTATTTTGTATAGTCAACAAAATAGAACAAAGTAAAGTATTAGTAAGTTTACTGAATATGAAAACCTAGGCATAGAAATTTGACTATGTGCCTAGTATATGAAAAAATAATCTACTGTGTATTATGAAAGCACTGACATTTATAAAACTTAGTTTATCACTATGTCCTAAGATACATTCATCTGCACAAAGAACTTTCAGTGTCTTCCTGAAGGCAGTGTTCAGTTGAGGCATTAAATTCCATGTAGAAAGAAAAACTGAAAATAATTAAAAGAATTCCATTTCAGATATAAATATAGGCATTAATGACATTTTCAAAAAATGTCTAAGTAATAAAAAAATGTTAAGCCAGAGTTACTAAAAATTATTGCTCCCGCTATAGGTGAGGCAAACAAGTTAATATACTTTATCCTATGGAAGTGATTCAAATATAGAATTAAAATACTTAGAATTTGAATCTACTCCAGAATAGTATAATGTCAACAGTGAGAAAATACCCAATAATATAAATGCTCAAAAGAAAAAGCATTATAATAGTATATTTAATTTCAAGATAAGTTCCTATGGCAACTAGAACCCCAGTATCTCCTCATTTATGGTGAAGTAAAGAAAAGGTCTTCTGAGTTTATACCCCAAAGTGAAAGCAGGCATTTGAAAAGGTATCTGTACACCCATGTTCAACACAGCAAAATTTACAACAGCCAAAAGATGGAAGCAACTCAGTATCCGTCAACAGATGAGTGGATGAACAAAATGTGTTACACATATACAATGGAGTATTATCCAGCCTTTAAAAGGAAGAAAATTCTGACACATACTACAATATAGATGAATCTTAAAGACATTAAGTGAAATAAGCCAGTCACGAAAGGACAAATATTATACGATTCCTCATGTAAGGTTCCTAGAAAAGTCAAATTCATAAAAACAAAAAATAAATTAGAGATTACCAGGGGTTGGGGGAAACTATTGCTTAATGGGTACCAAGTTTAATTTGGGTGATGAAAAGTTTTGGAAACAATGGTGAGGGTTGCACAATATTGTGAATATAAGTAGTGTCAATGGATTGTATATTTAAAAATGGTTAAGATGGTAAATTTGGACGGGCGCAGTGGCTCACATCTGTAATCCCAGCACTTTGGGAGGCCAAGGCAGGCGGATCACGAGGTCAGGAGTTCGAGACCAGCCTTACCAACATGGTGAAACCCCGTCACTACTAAAAATACATAAATTAGCCGGGTGTGGTGGTGCACGCCTGTAGCCCCAGCTACTCGGGAGGCTGAGGCAGGAGAATCACTTGAATCCGGGAGGCAGAGGTTGCAGTCAGCCAAGATTGCACTACTGCACTCCAGCCTGGGTGACAGAGTGAGACTCCGTCTCAAAAAAAAAAAGATGGTAAATTTATATGTTAAATATATTATTCCACTTATATGAGATATTTAGAATAGTCAAATTCATAGAGACAGAAAAGAGAATGGTGGTTGCTAGGGACAACCTCTCCACCTCAGGGACAGGTTGGCATTCTCTAATGGGGAGTTAGTGGTTAGCAGGTACAGAGTTTCGATTGGGGAAGATGAAAAAGTTCTGGAGATAGACAGTGGTGATGGTGAATGTACTTAATGCTGCAAAACAGCACCCTGAAAAATAGTTAAAGTGGTTAAGTTTTATGTTATGCATATTTTTTTCACAATTTTTTAAAAAGGTAAATATGATTGTATTTTTGCTT
This sequence comes from Gorilla gorilla gorilla, assembly GCF_029281585.2. Taxonomy (NCBI): domain Eukaryota; kingdom Metazoa; phylum Chordata; class Mammalia; order Primates; family Hominidae; genus Gorilla; species Gorilla gorilla. The sequence goes on along the minus strand of NC_073228.2, from coordinate 33,579,199 downwards.
AGTTTCTCCTGGCAGAGGAGAGAGAGAGCTTCCTGGTGCTAAGTGCCCCTTTTCCATAAGCACAAAATCAAGTATTTTCAGAGAAGCAATACAGACTGCCTGAGAACAAGAGTAACAGCACCAAAAAGCTCTTATAATTCTATATTCTATATTTATGTACATTAATGTAGGATTAGAAGCCTAAAGATCACACCTATAGAATTTAAATGTACTTTAAAACAATAATCAGTAACTTTTTTTGCCCAAGGGCCAATTCAGAAAAATCTTAAATGATACACACATACATATTTTTTAACCTAGAACTGCATGCCAAAATGGATATTTTCTTTTTCTTTTTCTTTCCTTTTCTTTCTTTTTTTTTTTTGAGACACAATCTTGCTCTGTTGCCCAGGCTGGTCTCGAACTCCTGGCTTCAAGCAATCCTCTTGCCTCTCAGCCTCTGAAGGTGCTGGGCTACAGGCATGAGCCACCATGCCTGGCCAGATATATATTTTCTAATAAAAATTAAAAATATCACGTGTACCTTGGGGGAAAGCATATATTCTTATAAATTCTGTTATTTAGCCTTTAAAGTGTTAATATCTAGGCTTATTTACTTTTTTGAGACAGGGTCTTGATCTGTTGCCGAGGCTGGAGTGCAGTGGCGCGATCTCAGCTCACTGCAGCCTCGGCCTCCCGGGTTCAAGTGATTGTCCTGCCTCAGCCTCCCAAGTAGCTGGGACTACAGGTGTGCGCCACCATGTCTGGCTAATTTTTTTTGGATTTTTAGTAGAGATGGGGTTTCACCATGTTGGCCAGGCTGGTCTCAAACTCTTGACCTCAAGTGATCCACCTGCCTTGGCTTCCCAAAGTGCTAGAAGTACAGACGTGAGCCACTGTGTCCAGCCTTCTAGGACCATTGAAAAAAAACAGCTGTTGGACAGGTACAATAGCTCATGCCTGTAATCCCAGCAACTCAAGAGGCTAAGCAGGGGATCACTTGAGGCCAAGAGCTTCAGACCAGTCTGGACAACAAAGCAAGACCCTAGCTGTACCCCCCCAAAAAAAAAAAGTGTTTTAATTAGCTGGGCATGGTGGTGTGTGCCTGTAGTCCTAGCTACTTGGGAAGCTGAAGTGGGAGGATAGCTTGAGACCAGGAGTTCAGGCTGCAGTGAGCTATGATCATGCCACTGCACTCCAGTCTGGTGAGAAAGTGAGACCTTGTCTCTTAAAAAATAATAAAAATAAAAATAAACACAGCTTTTAAAACACCTGATCCTTTACATGTAAATAGTGCTTAAATTTTACAAAGCCTATTCACATATACTAATTTATTTAATTCCTCACTCAAACTATTAAGGCCACTTTATAGAAAGGGAAATGAGGCCACATAACATGATATAATCCACTGAAGTTCATATCCAATGATTAACTGCAAACCTCGGACTAGAACTAGTTCATTCCATTCAATAAATTATTTACTTAGGGCCCATTACAGCAAGCACTATGCTAGGTGTAGGGGGATACAGAAATGAATTAGAGGCAGCCCCACTCCCCAGAGCCCCCAGGCTGAACCTCCCACTCTAGCAATTGGAGTACATTCTCTCTACTCTGGTGAGTCAATAACCCAGAGCAATCCCAATGCCACCAGCAGCATAAAAAGGTAGATTCCCCTACCAATTGCTGTTGTCCACCCTATCTGGGAAGAACTAACTCTAAGGAAGAGATATACCAGAAAAAAATTATCTCAAAAAAACAAAGCAAAAAACAAAAGACCCTCTTCATGAGAGGCAGGCAGACAGGCAGGGGGGCACGCGAGCACAGTGGCCAAAAGAACAGACTCTTGAGTCAGATTGTCTGGATTTGTTTCCAAGCCCACAGCTTCCTAGCTGTGCCTCAGTTTCCTCATCTTTAAAATGAGGATAATTACACTATTTTATAAAAGTATTATAAGGATTAAATGAGTGAATATTTAAAGAGTACTAAGAACACTGCCTGGTCATAGTGATTACTATATAAGTATGTGTTAATAAAAAAAGAGATGAAGGGCAGCTACAAATTTACTAACCATTGCCTTGAGTTTAAAACTTTGAAAAAAAGGCAAAGTTGACTTTGAGTCTATTCAGCATTAAAGAAAAACAGTTCTCAATATAGGATTCTATATATAAAGATGAATATTCTTAAGTATGTTCAAATATATAGTGGAGAATAAGTAAAATTAAAAGGTTTAAAATGAAGTTTTTCATAAAAGAGGAAAATTAAATTACAGTTGCAGACCAAAAATAACATCAGAGGAAAAACTGAATTCTAGATAAAGCAAGAATAAAAAGAGTCAACTAATGCTGGATCTACAAACTCTTGCCTTTGAAGAAGTGGTAAGAATGGAAAACTGACACTTCAAGGGAAAAACAACAAATATAAAAAATGATTCCAGTCTGCTTCTAACGTGAGAAAGAAAAAAAATGATTCCAATGAGTCATTTTATGAGTTAGTCTGATGGCAACTTTTTAGTTTCAATGTTTGACTTTACTAGAGAAATTAACAATTTATGAAATATTATAAAATTCAAAATTTACTGGTTATACTATTTGAAGACCAGATCCAAGTTTATTTTTATAACACAATTTTTTTTTTTTTGAGACAAGGTCTTGCTCTGCAATGGCACAATCACGGATCACTGCAGCCTCAACCTCCTGAGCTCAAGCAATCTTCCCACCTCAGCCCCCAAATAGCTGGGACTACAGGTGCTGCCACCACACCCAGCTAATTTTTCTATTTTTAGTAGAGACTGTGTTTCACCATGTTGGCCAGGCTGGTCTGGAACTCCTGGCCTTAAGTGATCCACCCGCCTCGTGAGAACGATACTCTATTTAATTTTGGTAAAGTCATTTGTAATACTCTTCATAAATAAGTACTCACTAAATATTGGTTAAATTGCTCACTACTTTTTATTTCCTTCATCCATAACTTGGAGGAATTAAGTATTTCTAGGGTATTTTTAATGGCACTTTCTTTTCCATTGCAAGTTTTTTGTATTAACAATAAAACTTTTCATTTACAAAGTACTTCAGAATGCTCAAAGTAGTTTTGCCCACATTATGTACTAGAAGTCATCATGAGATTTCTTATTCTCATAATCTCAGAAACTTTATAGTCATTTCAATTATCCCTATTAAAGAAGACAAAACAAAAATTCAGCTAACACAAAATTCTCTATATACTGTATACTATAAAAACATCAGCAGCACTTACTTGTTCTTTTTTTAATGCCTCCTTCCTAATTCTTACCTTAAACACTTGGAGACAACTCCCAATTTATAATTTACATCAAGCCAAAATAAAATATTTTTAAAACAGCATGTCCAAATTTAACAATAATTTTAACAAACAGCAGTTCTATAATAAATATTAACTATAATATTTGTAGTGGTTTTAGTGAATAATATATGAGTACTTTTCATAAAATTTAGAGCCAGTAGTTTCCATGAGGATTGCTTGAAACTTGGAACACATTTTCAGGCTGGAATGCAGTGGCACAATCATGGCTTACTGCAGCCTCAAACTCCTAGGCTCAAGCAATCCTCCACCTCAGCCTCCCAAGTTGCTGGGATTACAGGTGTGAGCCACTATATCTGGCCATCTTGTTTTCAAAGACTGTGCATATATTTTGGTTCTTCAAAGAAGTAGCTGAGCAAATCTGGGGGAAAAAATTAGGCCTTAACCATTTTCTATGTAACATGGTAAAAAAAAAATTTTTTTAATTTCTAATAGGCAAAATGATTAAATTAATAGTCCAAAATCATCCTTACTTCATGTAATTCCCTCCTTTTCTTTTCAACGCCATTCACCAAAAGAGTAACAGCTCTGAAAATCTATAAAACTCAATCTAGATGATTTTAATATCATTAAACTTAAAACATTTTGGGAAAATAATCCCTTTCACTGCTATATTTAGGTACAATGAGCCAACGATACAAGTATATGGTTGGATATTAACAGCTAGAAAATAGTGAGTACTATTACAAATAGAACAGTCACCAGATTTATAATTTTGTTTTGTGTGTACACATTTAGTTTTATCGTAACAAAGCAGCTTATCCACTTTTAACCTTTAAAACTGAGCATCATCTTTCCTTTCCAGTGAAACAAAAAGAAAATTTAAAAATAAACAGGATAAAAATTACAATAGAGAATGTCAATTCCAAATAAGATCCTACAGGCTCTGCAGATTCTCCCATTGAGTGGCAGGGCTCAAGTCATCATTAGTAGAGAATTTATTTTAAAAAGTGTCAAATTGCAAAGGATGTCTGTCAAATATCACAATTAAACATGCAAAAAGAGAAGCCATGTTGTCAAAATGCCCACTTAACCCACCCAAACATCTCAAACCCACCCTTTGGTGACCTTCTATAAACACATTTTCTAAGATTTTGTTTTGTTTTGTTTTTTAACAAGAGAAAGTAGACAGATACATGTTGGTAAATGCTAAATGTTTTCATTCAGAGAAAGGAGGAGAAAAGCTAGAATTCTGGGCACTCCCACTCAGGGGCCTCACATCCTCCAGCTTCCAGCAGAGAGAAGGGAGGAAGTTTTTCTTTTTTTCCACAGAGCTCAGTAGTGTTGATTCCATACAGTTTTTGTTCAGACAAAAAGGGATAAAAATGAATTTCAAACAGAAAGGGGTAGAGACTCTTTTCCCTTTGTATTCTGCTCAAGGTATTTCCCCCCAAATAAGTTGAGAATCATGGTGTAGAGAAAAGAGACCTCAAGAACAGTGACTGAGCACAAGAGGAAAACAAACAAACAAAACAAAACCAAAAAAACCTGCAACTTGCTCCCAAGGACTGGAGAAAATTTTTAAAAAGGAAGGTCGGAATCCATCAGTGTTCTATTAGTCATCTTCTCCTTCATCCTTCTCTCCTTCCTCCCCTTCATCATCATCTTCATCTTCTTCATCTTCCTCCTCATTTCCTTCTAATCAATATCTTCTAATCCTTCCTTCTCTTCATCATCATCATCTTCTTCTCCTTCTTCATCATCCATATCGGGAACCAAGTGGTACTGTAATGGGTTTGGCCAAATATCATCTTTGATGACCTCTCCTAACTCATCAGCACCTGCATCAGAATAGTCAGTAAATCAGGTAAAGAAGCTCCCTGGTTCCTCATGCTGCCTCTTCCTGCCGGCTTTATTCTGAGTTTAACTTGAACGCTTTGTCAAATCCATTCCAGATTTCCATTTGATTTCAGTGGACTTTGAAGATGGATCACCACTCTTATTCAGATGAAATTCTTTGGACAGAACTTTATTTTCAAGGTAAGGATTTTGAACAAAATAAAAATCTATTCTGTAACCTGATTTAATATCTTCGAATTCTGTCACTTCAACTCTGGTCAAATAATGCAGTGCCTCTTCGTCCTCCTCCCCAAGCAGTGCAGACACTTGTGGACGGTTGACAAATGTTGTTATCCAAAAATGTGGGATTTTGGTGATCAATTCTGATCTCTTCTGAAAAAAATGGTTGGCAGAGTTTGTTATATTTCTGTTCTACTTTCAAAATCTCCTCACTGGCTTGTTCATTAAGTCTGTCTATTTCATTTCGGATTTCATCAATATGTTCAATTGCTTCTTGCTGTTTTTATTTTCCTGAGGTCTCGTCGGCCCTGTAGTGGTTGGAGTTGAGCTCTTTTTTACTGATTTTGGCAGCGGACGCCCATGTGGCACAGTTGGGAGACGGGGGCGGGGGAAGGGAAGGCTAAGGGGACAGGCAGGCGGCTTCCCCCTCACGGCACACGCACGGGCGCTTGCTGGGTCCAGCCACCTCCTCCCAGCGCTGCCCTCGCGGCCTGACGACAAGGTATGGGCTAGGGCTATATATATATATATATATAAATTTTTTTTTTTTTGAGACGGAGTCCTGCTCTGTCACCCAGGCTGGAGTGCAATGGCGTGATCTTGGCTCACCACAACCTCCGCCTCACGGATTCAAGCGATTCTCCTGCCTCATCCTCCCGAGTAGCTGGGATTACAGGCACCCGCCACCATGCCTGGCTAATTTTTGTATTTTTTTGGTAGAGACGGGGTTTCACTATGTTAACCAGGCTGGTCTCGAACTCCTGACCTCATGAATCGCCTGCCTCATCCTCCCAAAGCGCTGGGATTACAGGTGTGAGCCACCATGCCAGGCCCAGATTTATAATTTTTAAATGGCAACAAATTACTCCATTCCCTTTTTTTTTTTTTTTTTTTGAGACGGAGTCTCGCTCTGTCGCCCAGGCTGGAGTGCAGTGGCGCGATCTCGGCTCACTGCAAGTTCCGCTTCCCGGGTTCATGCCATTCTCCTGCCTCAGCCTCCCCAGTAGCTGGGACTACAGGTGCCCGTCACCACACCCAGCTAATTTTTTTGTATTTTTAGTAGAGACAGGGTTTCACTGTGTTAGCCAGGACGGTCTCGATCTCCTGACCTCGTGATCCGCCCGCCTCGGCCTCCCAAAGTGCTGGGATTACAGGCGTGAGCCACCATGCCCGGCCACTCCATTCCCTTTTCTAATTTACATTTCTTCTACTTTAAGTAAATATCTTTTTAAAAAATATATTTAAAATAAAAAAACATTTTAGCTTTCCCTTCAGTGCCGCCTGGGAGAAATGGTCTAACAAAAGACCTCCAGAAATTGCTTCCAGATTTACATAACTGAAAAAATTAAAGATCCTAGATTATTAATTCACAGGGCAAAGGAATGCCCCCTTTCTTCTCTTTCTGGTCTTTTCTGGAATGCCCCCTTTCTTCTCTTTCTGGTCTTTTCTGAAAGCTTTGACCCTTGTCTTATTTCTATTGCCTCATTTCATCATTGTGTAAAAAGCATACCACATGATGAAATACATGCCACTGCTGCTGTGTTTTTGCAAAATTGAAAATACATTTGAGGCCAGGCACGGTGGCTCACGCCTGTAATCCCAGCACTTTGGGAGGCCAAGGTGGGTGGATCACGAGGTCAGGAGTTCGAGACCAGCTTGGCCAACATGGTGAAACCCTGTCTCTACTAAAATAAATATATATATATATATACATACACACACACACAATTAGCCGAGAGTTGGTGGCAGGCGCCTGTAGTCCCAGCTACTTGGGAGGCTGAGGCAGGAGAATCACTGCAACCAAGGAGGTGGAGGTTGCAGTGAGCCGAGATTGCACTACTGCATTCCAGCCTGGCAACAGAGCGAGACTCCATCTCAAAAAAAAAAAAAAGAAAAGAAAAGAAAATACATTTGAGTGAAATGGTAAGATTACATTGCAAAAAGGTTTCTATTAAAAAAGAAAAAAAAATGGCCAGGCAGGGTGGCTCACTCCCATAATCCCAGCACTTTGGGAGGCCAAGGTGGGTGGATCACCTGAGGTCGGGAGTTCGAGACCAGCCTGTCCCACATGGTGAAACCCCGTCTCTACTAAAAATACAAAAAATTAGCCGGGTGTGGTGATGGACACCTGTAATCCCAGCTACTCAAGAGGCTGAGGCAGAAGAATTGCTTGAACCCAGGAGGCGGAGGTTGCAGTGAGCCAAGATCGCGCCACTGCACTCCAGCCTGGGCAACAAGAGTGAAACTCCATCTCCAAAAAAAAAAAGAGAAGAAAAGAAAAGAAGAAAACACAACTTTTTTTCCCCCCCAAGAAGCAAAACAGATGATAACTATCATAAACGTTCCCAATTAGTGGCTTGGGATCTACCAGCGTGTTCTCAATGCCCTTGCTTGAGTTCCAGGTCAGTTGTCATTGTCAGGTTTCTCCTTCTCTCTGCTACTCCCCAGTTCTTAGCTGCCTAGGAATAACACTGCGGAGATCCCACTGTTCACCAGGTTTTTACTAAAGAATTCAATGTTCAGAGAGTATCCTTTTTCATTAAATATCATTACTGAGATACTAAATGATTTCATTATGAGGTAATCTCACCTTAAGATTAAACCATATTAAATATATAATAAACATATTAAAAAAAAACTACAGCACCAAGTACAGAGTTAAAATAAGGTTCTGGGGTACTAAGATTTTTTGTTTTTTGTTTTTGAGACAGTCTCACTCTGTCGTCCAGGATGGAATGCTGTGGAGTGATCTCTGCTTACTGCAACCTCTGCCTCCGAGGTTCAAGCAATTTTCTTGCCTCAGCCTCCTGAGTAGCTGGGATTACAGGCGCCTGCCACCGTGCCTGGCTAATTTCTGTATTTTTAGTAGAATTGGGGTTTCACCATGTTGGCTAGGCTGGTCTCAAACTCCTGACCTGAAATGATGCACCCGCCTCAGCCTCCCAAAGTGCTGGGATTACAGGTGTGGGCCACCACATCTGGCCTTGGGGTACTAAGTCTTAATTTCATAACTAGGACATATTTTGAGTACACAAGTTTCACTAACAATACACACCTTTATACATCAACAAAATTTTCACAATCCTTAAAAACACAATGAAATTTTGTATATTGTTTAAAAATATCTCCTGCTAAGAAATCTTTGCCATTTCTTAGGTGTACATTCCTACTGTTTGTGTTAAAGCACATAGACATTAAAATGCATTTAAAATATATATATATAAAATATATATATATATGCTCATTATAAACAACCTTAAATAGAAGGCCATGAACCTGAATTTGTCATACCTGTTGGATAGTAGGCTTGCGAGTACTGTGCTGAGGGTGTGTAGTTACTGTATTTTTGGGAGGAGCTGACCATTGCTTGAGGACCTTGTTGAACATGTACAGATGTGGTGCTGGGCTGCAGTGTATAGGTAACCTCAGTTGGAAACCTCTGGAGTACAGGAAACGGAACCCCTTTATCTGAAAATGTGGGAGATGTCTCCACTTGTCCAGGATGCATTCCAAGGGAGTTCTGCCATATTCTATGAGGAACTGGGGTCCGATCTAAACCTTTCAGAGGGTAAGTACTGTGGTCGTGGGATGGAGTTGATACATAGGAGTAAGGAGACAAACTATCTCGCCGAAATGACCGGTGAAATTGTCCTACAGCCACTGGTCCTACATAAAAGAGGAAGAGCACATTTACTAATTTTGCATTACACCACCAGACATAGTAAACCAAAGGTCATAAAATATATTACTCTTCACCTATCAGCCATTTTTAACACGACAGAAGTTTAGGTTTGGTAAAAACAAGTTCAGAATCAAGAATATGAGACATATAATGCTGAAAGAAGAATCAAATAAACCTTTGTTTTCTCAGTGCAATAGTCATAAAAGATAAAGTGCCCAAATTCTAACATTAAACCAAATGTTAAATCAAAAATTCAACATTAAAAGCCTTTTATACATGATTTGGCCATCTTACCTTTCGCTTTATTTGCCTGACCCAGATTTTTCCAACGTGTAAGCTACTTCCTAAAAGTTTTCCATTCAGTCTTTCAAACAATTTTGGAACATTAATAATAGGCATAAAAATAATCTCTCCACCAAAAAATAAAAGAAATGGGTGTGGAACATATAACAAGATAAAAAAAAAAGTAACGCTCTTTGCTATCTATCTATCTATCTATCTAGCAACCGGGTCTCTCTGTTGCCCAGGTTGCAGTGCAGTGATGTGATCTTGGCTCACTCTAGCCTCAAATTTCCAGGCTCAAGCAATCCTCCCACCTCAGCCTCCTGACTAGCTGGAACTATAGGTGCACATTACCAAGCACTGTTTATTTTACTTTTTGTAGAAACAAGGTCTTGCCACATTCCCAGGCTGGTCTGGAACTCCTGGGCTCAAGCGATCCTCCTGCCTTTGCCTCCCAAAGTGCTGGGATTACAGGCATGAGCCACACCATGTCTTGCCCTGCCTTTCAAATTTTTAAAAATGATAATCTTTATAAAAAAGTCAGGCTTGAAAAGTTTGACTTAGTTTCCTCCTTCATCCCTTAAATCAATCAATCATTTTCCATGATTTTTCTTTCTTCAGAGTCTTTCCAGTAGTATCCTTTCCCAGATATCAGTGGCTCTCAAACATTGGTTTACATCTGAATCACCTGAAGAGTCTGTTAAAAATCCACAAATCCAGGCCCAGAGATTCTGATACTTGTCTTCTCTTTATTAGCAATGTAAAAAGGAATAAAAAGTGGAGATAAGGAAGAGAGAGAAAGGGCAATAGTATGTAATGAGGGAAGGGAGAATATAAATTATACAGAACTATGGATTATGATTCTTGAACATAAACAAAGCTAGCCTAATTTATTCCTAAGGAGAGTTTTGCATTAAATCATGTGACTGATTCACAAGTTCCTTTCAATTTACTAAGCTAATCTGTAAAACAGAGGGAAAACTTATTATATGCTACTCAAGTATTAAACTACACGTTGAAAGTTAACACTCAAATATCTGCTTTTGCAAATAATTAGATTGTAAACCCATTCAACAAGTTACATATCTGTCATTCTATTTCTGTAGTTTAATTTCCTTTAAAGAATAAAGCACGCCAGCCACCGTGGCTCATGCCTGTAATCCCAGCACTTTGGGAGGCCGAGGCAGGCAGATCACTTGAGTCCAAGAGTTCAAGATCAGCCTCAGCAACATGGTGAAACCCCATTTCTACAAAATATACAAAAATCAGCTGGGCACGGTGGTGCATGCCTGTAATCCCAGCTACTCAGGAGGCTGAGGCAGGAGAATCGCTGGAACCCAGGAGGTGGAGGTTGCAGTAAGCTGAGATTGAGCCACTGTACTCCAGCCTGGGTGACACAGTGAGACCCTGTTTCGAAAAGAAATAATAAAGTATTATTGAGTCCAGGAGTTCAAGGTTACAGTGAACTATGATCGTGCCACTGCACTCCAGCCTGGGTGACAGAGTGAGATCCTATCTCTTAAAAATAAATAAATAAACAAATAAATAAAGCATTAATGCCAAAAAGAAACAAATACGCACATATGAACAACACAAATTCTGAAGCCCTGGAAATCGAGAGGCTTTATCTAATGGGGGAAAAAATCCTACTTCAGAAGATTGAATGTATTCAAATGATAGATCTCTTAAAAACTATTTTTCCTTTATTCCTTTAAAGTACAAAAAATAAAATAGACCCTGCGCAGTGTCTCATCCTTCTAATCCCAGCACTTTGGGAGGCCAAGGCGGGAGGATTGCTTGAGCTCAGGAATTTCAGACCAGCATGGGCAAAATGGTGAGATCCTGGCCAGGTACGGAGGCTCACACTTGTAACACTAGCATTTTGGGAGGCTGAGGAGGGCAGATCATTTGAGCTTAGGAGTTCAAGACCAGCCTGACTAACATGGAGAAACCCCGTCTCTACTAAAAATACAAAAATTAGCTGGGCTTGGTGGCACACACCTTGTAGTCCTAGCTACTCAGGAGGCTGAGGAAGGAGAATAGCTTGAACCTGGGAGGTGGAGGTTGCAGTGGGCTGAGATCACGCCACTGCACTCCAGCCCGGGCAACACAGCAAGACTCCATCTCAAAAAAAAACAAAAACAAAAACAGAAAGAAAGAAAAAAGAAAAAAAAGGTGAGATCTTGTCTTTACAAAAAATAAAACAATCAGCCAGGTATGGTGGCATGCACCAATAGTCACAGCTAGGAGACTGAGGTGGGAGGATGACTTGATCCTGGGAGGTCAAGGCACCAGTGAGCCATGTTCATGCCACTGAACTCCAGCCTGGGTGACAGAGGGAGACTCTGTCTTTAAAAAAAAAAAAAAAGCATAAAACAGTTTTTACGCTGCTTGACTAGCAATTCCGCAGGTACATACACCTTGAACCCACCACTGACAACCCCTCCTTTTTTTCTCTCTCTTCACAAGAGGTGTTTCTGCATGTCCAAAAATACCCATTCCTTGATTTCTCCTGGGATGCTCGCATATCAACACTACATACAGCCTACAGAGTACAACAGCTCTGCCCTCTTCGGGGATAAACTGTTGGTGAATTTTCAGGCTGTCAATAACTTAAGCAGCTAATTAAAGAATTCCCTACCTTAAATTGTTTTATATCTGTCTACTTCTATCATGATAAACTTGGAGTGATGGCCAATTAACTATTTTAGATGCAGTTAAAATTAGAACACAGTCAAGATTAAAAGAACATTCTTTTAAGTCTGTTTTTTTAAAATGAAGAACCAAGACATGTTTAGCCCTTATTTATTCTTCTGTTAAGGGTTACTTCATAGGGCTCAATTCAGATCAACATTACAGAGCATCACCTATATGTCTTCAAAATATCTTTAAGATATATTTGGCAAAGTTTGAATCCAGAATTCTGGAAATAGAGGGCAGGATGAAATTGTGTTCTCAAAAATTCTATTTCTTTTATGGAAGTGCATCTGAATTAATCAATTCCCAGGAAAGAATCCAAAAACTTGCCTCTTGAGAGCATGGTATCCCCAGGTAAAAACAGATTATCCACTTCTCAGATCTGTTACTTAGTTTAGAATATTTTAACAAATATTGTATAAAATAAACTGCTCCTAAAAACAAAATAACAAAAGCGCACAAAGGAAAAACATGCAATCTGTTTCTTATCAAGTATACTCTTGGAAGGTGAACAGTGCAATTGGTTCAGTGGCTCTAAATAAAAGAACTAGGTCCTAAAACAGAGGATTCTATTATAGAGAGAGAAGTATTCAACCCATACACTGAAATAGAACATAGAAAAAATGGAGACTAAGCAGTAGCAGTGTAGTCAGGCACATAACCAAGGCAAGATTCGAGAAGAAGAAAAATGAAATGAGGAAAAGTAGAAGAGCCAAGGACTTAGAACATGGAATGAGAACAAAACAAAGTTGTATTCTTGAACAACTTTGCTAAATTATTCAAGTTCTAGTATTCTTGAACTTAAAGCAGAATTACATTCCACCTGAACCAGTAACACAATTCCCCAGTGAACCAAACCTATGGTATAGACAGTCCACACCTGACATACCTTCTGCACATACCAACAGGTAGAACGGTAAGGAAAAAAAAAAAAAACACCAAACAGGAAAGGCATGAAAACAATAACTTAGTTATATATGGATTGACATATAATCTATACTGAAAAACCATGAATTTATGTTTTTCAACAAACAGTAATCTTTAAATGCTGACCAACTGAACTATAAGTGAATAAAATCAGATGCCAGATGGCCCTGAATTTCTTCAATTAAAATGGACTCTATCCTTAAAATACAACTGAGTTTAAGATAGTTGAGGGTAAAAGGTCAGAGAAGAGAAAAGAGCAAGTGTTGGTTTTTATGTGTGTGTGTATGCATGGATGTTTCTTTGTTTGAAGTGGTTATCCCATTTCTCCCAAAAACATATTTTCTAGTCTTTTCTCCTTATACCCACCAGACGTGCAACCTGAAAAAAAAAAAAATCCATGTCAGAGATTCTGCCAAATGTATGCCATGGTATTGTCTCCATTGCCTTGCCCCCTATCATTCCCTACCAAAATCAATGGCCATCACATGGAAGTGGCCTAATATTCCTTTAGGACATTCTTATGCCACTGCTGCTTTTTCAACTTACTGTTGGAACTTTAACCTAATCCCTTATCTTCTAAACTCCACAGTGGTCACATAACCTAGTTCCTTATCTTCTAAATTCCAAATGAACCAAGTACTGTTGTCATTCGTAACCCTGGGCGAAGGTTAAGTTGAACATAGTGTTATTTTATTTGTACATTTAAACTTTTCCATTAACTCAAAAATAACCCAGCTTTTTTTTTTTTTTTTTTTTTTTTTTGAGACAGCGTCTCACTCTGTCGCCCAGGCTGGAGTGCAATGGCGTGATCTCGGCTCACTGCAACCTCCACCTCCTAGGTTCAAGTGATTCTCCTGCCTCAGCCTCCCGAGTAGCTGGGACTACAGGCACCCGCCACCACGCCCAGCTAATTTTTATATTTTTAAGAGAGACAGGGTTTCACCATGTTGGCCAGGATGGTCTCGATCTCTTGACCTTGTGATCCGCCTGCCTGGGCCTCCCAAAGTGCTGGGATTACAGGCGTGAGCCACCGCGCCCGGCCCCAGATTTCTTTATAGTAAATCCATGTTAACATGCTGAAAATGTTTTTATTACTCTCCTAGCTGAAGGTGAAGAATGAATGATTACACCCTGTTGGTTTCTTGGTATACTGCTTCATATCATGGACTCTTTAAACAGAGAAATGGAATATTGCCACCCTTGCCTTCCTGGAAGAGGGGGAAGAGCATCAAAAATCAAGTCTACAGGCCTGGCGCAGTGGTGGCTCACGCCTGTAATCCCAGCACTTCCAGAGGCCAAGGTGGGCAAATCACTTGAGCCCAGGAGTTCCAGACCAGCCTGGGCAACAGAGTGAAACCCTGTATCCACCAAAAATACAAAAAATTAGCTGGGTGTGGTGGCCATGCCTGTAATCCCAGCTACTCAGGAGGCTGAGGTGGGAGGATCCCTTGAGCCCGGGAGGTGGAGGTTGCAGTGAGCCAAGATCTTGCCACTGCACTCCAGCCTGGGGGACAGAGTGAAACCCTATCTCAAAAAAAAAAAAAAAAAAAATCAAGTCTATAAAATAATTTGGCCATGTGAAGTGGCTCACACCTGTAATCCCAGCACATTGGGAGGCCAAGATGGGTGGATCTCCTGAGGTCAGGAGTTCAAAACCAGCCTGGCCAACATGGTGAAACCCCATCTCTACTAACAATACAAAAACTAGCCAGGTGTGGTGGCAGGCACCTGTAAAATCCCAGCTACTCTGGAGGCTGAGGCAGAAGAATCACTTGAACCCGGGAGGCAGAGGTTGCAGTGAGCGGAGATCTTGCCATTGCATGCCAGCCTGGGCAACACAGTGAGACTTAATCTCAAAAAATAAAATAGGCGGGGCGCAGTGGCTCAGGCCTGTAATCCCAGCACTTTGGGAGGCCAAGGCTGGCGGATCACCTGAGGTCAGGAGTTCGAGACCAGCCTGGCCAACCTGGTGAAACCCCGTCTCTACTAAAAAATATAAAAATTAGCCGGGCATGGTGGCACGCGCCTGTATTCCCAGCTACTCAGGAGGCTAAGGAATGAGAATTGCTTGAACCCGAGAGGTGGAGGTTGTGGTGAGCCGAGATTGCGCCATTGCACTCCAGCCTGGGTGACAAGAGCAAAACTCCGTCTCAAAAAAATAAACAAATAATAAAAAATAAATAATCCACTATCACAGAGGGTTTCTCAACTTTTACTAAATACAGATGTATACCAAAAAGTTTTCTCAATACTGAAAGATTGTAGCCAATAGCGAAAACTCCAAAGGCTGTAAATGTGAGCTTTCTAAAATTCTTTTTTAACTAAAACTTGACAGCTGTAAAGAAAACCATCTTTGCCTTATGTTTGTCTAATCATACCCCTTTAAGGAAGCATCAAGCTCTAATTTGCTTCAATGAAAGAAATGTATAGCCAATTCATTCTACATAGGAACTATATCTTGTAAGCCACGATGTATCGTTGTATTTTTGCTCTTAAGGTATATAAACAACATCTACCATTCTACACATTAACCAGAACCTTAAATCTGATGATTGTCGTAACACTTCTAAGATTTCTTAGATGTGCCAATAGGTGGAAGGTGGCAGCCCTCTTCAAGGACAAATTTCCACTGCAGGCACCTTTTCCAAAACTTTCCCTTGCCTGCTATTGTAATGTTCTAAGTTCTCTCTTTTTTTTTTTTTTTTTTTTTTTTTTTTTGAGACCGAGTCTCGCTCTGTTGCTCAGACTGGAGTGCAGTGGCACTATCTCGGCTTACTGCAACCTCTGCCTCCTGGGTTCAAGCGATTCTCCTGCCTCAGTCTCCTAAGTGGCTGGGATTACAGGCGTGCACCACCATGCCTGGCTAATTTTTGTATTTTTAGTAGAGACGAGGTTTCACCCTGTTGGTTAGGCCGGTCTCAAACTCCTAACCTCGTGATGCACCCGCCTCGGCCTCCCAAAGTGCTGGGATTACAGGCGTGAGCCACCACGCCCAACCGTAATGTTCTAAGTTCTCTTGACTATGATTTTGTTCCATCCCGCCTTAACCCGTAGGGTGACTCCACTCTGCTTCCCACGGGAGCAAAGGAGCCCCTTTTGTTTCTTCCAGACCCAATGTTTCAACGAAGGACTACTTAGTCCACATGTTTACAGTGGACAGTGCGGGTCTCAGGAAGGTAAACGGAGGCTTACAACCAGGTAAACTCCTGGGGTTCAAACCGGGGATGAGTAGAAGGGAGCCTAAGAGGCGGAGGTCCCTTTTGCTGCCAGTGGGCTCAGAAGGGGCTGAATGCTTACGGACCCTCCAGGGGAGGGCCGGTGGCCACCGTGCTGGCGCCGCTGAGAACGGCGGCGGTGGCGGGACCGCCAGTCTCGGGAAGCACAGCGGACAATGGGTCCCCGGCGCCTTTCCGACGCCCACAGCGTGAGGACGTGCGAAAATGCGCCCTCCAGCGGCGGTTGCTCCCCGCCGCCCATGTGCCCACTGTGGGCGAGGGCACGGGCAGTCCGGACTCACCGTGCGGCTCGGGCCGGGGCCCCGCAGGCGGCGGCGGCTGCTGGTGCTGCAGCGGCGCGGCGGCGGCGGAGGCCGAGGTGATGAGCAGCCGCTGGAAGCGGTTGGGCGGGCGGCAGGGCACCTCCAGGCCGGCCGCCAGCTTGGCCTTGTTGGCGCTGGTGAGGCGCTTGAGGTGCACGAGCAGCTGTGGCTGGTCGCGGCGGAAGTGCGGGTTGTGGAAGTGATGGAGCGGCCCATTGCCTGCCGGTTTGCCGCCCCCCGGCCCGCTGAGCACCACCTTGCGGAAGCCGTAGAGGTTGAGCTGGCGGATGAAGCTGGTGAAGCTGGTGGTTTTGAAGAGCTCGGGCTCGGCCCCGGCCCCCGCAGTCCCGCCACCGCCCCCCGGCCCGGGCGGGCTGAGCAGCTCGGCCTCGAAGAGCGGCTGGTCGATAAGCAGCCCCTCGCCGCGGCCGTCCCAGCGGATGGAGTGGTAGTGCGGGCTGTTCACCAGGCGCCACAGCTTGGCGGGGAAGTTGTTGGGGTTGATGGGAGTGGAGAGCAGCGCCTCCATCGCCCCGCCGGGCCGGGGCCTCGCCCCCCGAGCTTAGCTCTCCCACACCGTTCTCGATCCCTCCGCGGCCTTCGCTTCGCCCAGCCCGCTCCTGCCGGCGCCCATCTGCCGCGTACCAGGGACCGTTGGCGCACGAGGCCCCGCGGCGCCTCCCAGCGCGGCCAATGGGGCCTCGAGTTCCCGCCACGCGGCGTGGGCACCTCCCCCTCGGCGGCCGCGTGCCCCAGCTCGGCCCGCCGGACGCCTGCGGGACCCGGGCAGGAGCCCCTTCCCCAGGCGTTCCCAGACTTAAGGCCGGGAAGGCTGTCTGCCGGGGAGTTCTAAGTCCTGACAAGAGAGAAGCCCAGTTATCCACCGTGGAATACCAAGAGGCGTGTGTTTCGGCCCAGCCAACTACTGGGGACTTGGAATGCAGAGAAAGTGTGCGTTAGGCAGCAGAGTTGGTCGTTCTGGGGACCAAAGGGTCTGGTCTGTAATCTTTGCTAACAGTGGAACTGCTTACCTCTCAAACAAAAATGATGCTACTGGAGGTATAATATCTTGAGTAAACGAACTCACCTTTTAGATAGTAGCCCTTTGTATCTTTTAAGATACACTCTTTTAAGTCAGTATTTGTTCAAGACAATTTACTCAAGGTTAGATGAAAACTGAGGTCCCTAGGAGGAGGGAATCACAAGAATCTAAGTACTATCTTGTGTGCCTGCCCAACTAGCTGGTGGCATTTTAGACATTAAAGAGAAATAAAGATGGGACAGAATTCTACGGTATCCATAAGAATCGATCCCTAGCCAATCAATAAATAAGAATGTAACAAGAGCTGTGCTGATTCAAAAAGAGAGGTTCATTTGAAAACGGAAATTGGCCGGGCGCAGTGGCTCACGTCTGTAATCCCAACACTTTGGGAGGCCGAGCTGGGTGGACTGCTTGAACCCAGGAGTTCGAGACCAGCCTGGCCAACATGGCGAAACCCCGTCTCTACTAAAAATACAAAAATTAGCCAGCGTGGTAGCATACCTGTAGTCCCAACTGTTCAGGAGGCTGAGGCAGGAGAATCGCTTGAACCCAGAAGGCGGAGGTTGCAGTGAGCCGAGATCGCACCACTGCACTCCAGCCTGGGGAACAGAGGGAGACTACATCTCAAAATAAATAAATTGGAAATTGCTGGGAGAAAGGGGTACAATGTTCTACTCTTCTCATGGTCAAAGAATAAGTGAATATTAAGTTTTTTTAGAAATGAAAATAAAACCACCCAACAAAGCAGCACTAATATAGAGATTTTATTTAAACTGTATTGAATTTTTACAGCACATTGCATGTTTGTCACAACGCAACTGCACAGTTTGGATTTTTGGCCACATCATGTCACTTACACCCACAACAGCTCTGAAAGGAGTATTTGATGAACACATCTGAGCCAAGAGCCCAGAGTCTCTCTCCAAGGCCATGCAGTTTGTTCACTGATGGGACAGTCGCTCAAAACAGCCACGCTAAGTAGACAGATACAGTCTCCCCAAATGTTACCAATCTTACTCCCCTTGAAAACAGGCAGAGTGAAGTGCAATGAAAGACAAGTTAATTAAAAAGCCACTCACAACTGGCAGTAAATTTTAATGATTGATAAAATGCTTAAAATAATTTTATGTATCAGAAACAAGGAACAGCTTGTTACTTTTTCAATGATCTCAGGAATTTTGCAGACACAAAATCTCCATTATTCAGCTCCATTTAAATGAAAAAAAAAGTTCCGCTAGGCTGACCTAAATATGCCAAAACTTTTTAGGTTACATCTGTGGCAAGTACAAAAGAACCACAGATGCTTCTCTGTAGGACTGAAAAGGTCGGGACAAATAATGATTCTTGTTCTAAATGCAGATCCTAGCTATTTTGGAATGAAATGCTGTTTTCTAGAAAGCAACATGAAAGTAGCAGTAAGAAAGATGACTACCGTCATTTCAAAACAGGATAAGCCTAAATATAATTTACCATTATATGTCAACAAATTAAGGAAAACTGTATAAAGTCCTAGTGGTTTCATTATAGGCCAAGGAGACTGTATCTGTCCCACCCACAGTACATGGCTATATCACTGTATCTTTTGGTTAAGTGCCACTGGTACATATTAAGATGAAAAAAACAAAAACAAAAACAAAAAAACAAAATAAAATTTTTAAAAAACCAACAACGTTTGGTCCAAATGGACACATGTTCTCTCCCAATTTTGGTATCAAGGCGTTATTCTCTTCTGTTTGGGTTCCATTGTTAAGTGCACAGAAATAGACAGCAGCATTTGTACTGAAACCCTCACATACCAAACAGCATATGCTAGGAGGTAAAAACCAAACGCTAAATTCTACCCTCAAGGTGTCAAGTGTTCAGGATAAGAAGCAATGTGACCCAGAGGAGGCATCAGCCAAGGGAAAGACAACATGGGGGAAATGGGCAATGGAACAACAACAACGAAAACCTTTGTTTTATTTTCATGCCAGGAGAGGATCAAGGTGTAGCTCCTGTGTTAGCACCAGGACAACTAGGAAAAGTCAGGTGCAAAGGGTAGGGCACAATCAGCAGATATTTCACAAGGATAATTTTTGCTTTTCCCTTCTCATTCTTCACAGTGCATAACTCAAGAGCTGCCACTGTGTAACAGAGACGACTGCCTTCACAGCTCAAAATAACTCAATGTTTGCCAGGACCGAACATCAGCAGAGTTTTCCTCTGCTCCCAAAAATGTCTCACTCCCTAGAACTGTTCCCCTAAACTGAATATTCACCAATGCTGGCTGATGAGCCAACTGAAAAATACATTGAAACCTCCACTTGCTGAGCCAGTCTTCAAACCAAACTCCACAGAAAGACAGTACTAATGCAACTAGAGGGAGTGCCTCTAAAGACTGAGCCTTCATGCAGACACAGAGCACAGAGGTACAGGATATAGTTCATCTCAAATAGGACAGGAATTCCTATCTTGTATACTATAATCTGCTTTTGTCAAGGTGGAGGAGAGATGGGTCTGGTTATCACTTGGAGTTTGGTTATACATATGCCTTTCTATTGCTGTTTGGGGCACTTTGCACCAGGCAACATCTGCGCAATCATCATCTTGTGACCTCCAGGAGAAAGAGGCTGGAGTCACCAACTCAACATTAAGCTTCCAGACCCTGGGTCTGGGTTAGGACCATTACCCCAAGGTGAGGGTATCACCAGTAGAGGACCTCCTGCTAAATTGCAATTCCTCTGCTCCAGTTTCATGATACCAAGGAGGATTTCTCAAGGTGGTATCTCTGAGCTCTGTGATTTCATGAGCCACACCAAGGAACCTTCCAAACTACAACTGAAGAAGATCCTCCCTTCAAACCTGCTAAAATTGGACAGGTTTCTCCCCGGCATTCAACTGGAAGCTGTAGCAATGGGTTTCTTCAGCTGTTGGCTCATGAGTTCCCTGGCACGAGAGACTTGAATGTGTTCGTAACATGAGTTACAGACGAGAACTGGGTCATAGAGTTGCTGATCAGGAATGGGCAGCTTCAGGTGGCAGCATCCAGCACAAAATACATTCCCACAATTTCTGTCAAAGCAGAAAGAGGGAAGAGTTCATCAGAAATGCCAATATACTGGCCAGGCAGGGTGACTCACGCCAGTAATCCCTGCACTTTGGTAGGCTGAGGCAGTAGAATCGCTTGCGGCCAGGAGTTTGAGACTTGCCTGAGCAACATAGCAAGAGCCCATCGCTAATAAAAAAAATAATTAATTAATTAATATTAAGAAATGCCAATATACTGAGAATGAGTGATACTAAATGAAAAGTTGGGGACAAACAAAAATAGTTTCTATAAAGAGGTGTCCACTTCAAAACTAATTCCACTTAGTTCTATACATATGTATTACACTATTTTTGTTTTTTTTTGTCCTTTTTGAGACAGAGTCTTGCTCTGTTGCCAGGATGGAGTGCAGTGGCGTAATCTCGGCTCACTGCAACCTCCAGCTTCCCTGGTTCGAGCTATTCTCCCGCCTCAGCCTCCAGAGTAGCTGGGATTACAGGCATGCGCCACCACGCCCAGCTAATTTTTGTATTTTTAGTGGAGACAGGTTTTACCATGTTGGCCAGGATGGTCTCAATCTCCTCACCTCATGATCCGCCTGCCTCAGCCTCCCAAGGTGTTGGCATTACAGGTGTGAGCCACTGCGCCTGGCCTGCCCTGTTTTTTGAGTCATACTAAATCATACAAAACATCTTACCTGCAATGGTGTCTTCGTTTGGCCAACCAGAATTCACAGTCACAGTTATAGCAGTGTGATGCCATATGGTCTGGAACCCAGCGAGTCACCTAATAGAAGGCACAAAGAAAAATTCCTGGTCCTTGTTGACAGACTGGAAGAGCAACATTGCAATGAGGAAAGCACCCCAGGAGAAAGTGACAAGGCTTATCTTCATAACTGGCTACCATTTGCCTACCAGGCTGACACTCCTCTGGGGGACAGCTCAGTCTACAGCATGTCATTCATCTCTGGAAAATATGATGACTCACTGGCTCACGTAAGTACCCACCACATATGTGCCTAAACATACCTCAGTCTCTTTCTTATCAACAGGTTCCCAGCTTGCTTCTGAAAGGCAGTCTTCACTGTGATCAGAGCCAAAATCCTCAGTATCACTGCCATCTGACTCCTTCAAACATGTCTGATGAAAAGGCAAAGACAACAAATTATCTTCATCATCATTAACGCTTACTGTTTACCATGTGTCAGGCACTGTGCTAAGTGCATTACACACATGAACTTATTTCTTATGACCGTCTTACAATGTATACTACTAATATCCCCATTTTACAAATAAGAAAATGAAGCCACAGAGAAAGTTAAGAGCTGATATGTAGTAAAGCTGGGATTTGAACCTAGTATTGTAGTTTCAGATTTACACTCTTACCAATATGCTATACCACAGCATAGAAAGACTCTTGTTATGTTCTAAACCAGGGGTTGGCAAGCTATGGCCCACAGGCCAAACTAGCCCACTGCCTGTTTTTGTAAATCAGGTTTTGCTGGAACACAGCTGCATTCATTCATTTACTTACTGTCTATGGCTGCTTTTTGTTTTGTTTTTGAGACAAGGTCTCGCTCTTTTGCCCAGGCTGGAATGCAGCAGCATGATCACGGCTCACTGTAGCCTCAACATCCTGGACTCAAGAGATCCTCCCACCTCAGCCTCCTGAGTAGTTGGGACCACAGGCGTCCACCACCATGTCCAGCTAATTTTTTGTAATTTTTGTAGAGATGGGGTTTCACCATGTTGCCTAGGCTGGTCTCAAACTTCTTGGCTAAAGTGATCCACCTACCTCGGCCTCACAAAGTCCTAAGACTACAGGCGTGAGCCACAGTGCCTGGCCTACGGCTGCTTTTGCACAATAGCAGAGCTGAGTAGTTGCAACATAGACGGTATGGCCCACAAAACCTAAAATAGTTATTATTTGGCCTTTTACAAAAAAAAAAAAAGTTTGCTGACTCCTGTTTAAAGCACCAGAGAAGTGAGAAGCAGGCAAGTGGGGAGCACCTTAACAGAAGGAAGGAAAGTGTCTGTGTAAATGGCAAGATACCATGGAGAGGAAGCTGGCTCCTAGAAGCTCCCCAAGGACTATGGTGCCAGAACCTGAGGCTGCCCAACACTGCACAGCCTATAGTCTTCATCTCTCACCTGGATTATTCCAAAATGACCTTACCAGCCTCCCAATCTGGGTCTCAACTGCCTCATTAAAATTGTACACTGTTGGGCCGGGCGCAGTGGCTTACGCCTGTAATCCCAGCACTTTGGGAGGCCGAGGTGGGCGGATCATGAGGTCAGGGGATCGAGACCATCTTGGCTAACACAGTGAGACCCCGTCTCTACTAAAAATACAAAAAAAAAAAATTCGCTGGGCATGGTGGCGGGCGCCTGTAGTCCCAGCTACTCGGGAGGCTGAGGCAGGAGAATGGCGTGAACCCGGGAGGGCGGAGGTTGCAGTGAGCTGAGATTGCATGACTGCACTCCAGCCTGGGTGACAGAGCGAGACTGCGTCTCAAAAAAAAAAAAAAAAAAAAAAAAAAAAAAAAAATTATACATTGTTGCAAGAGTCATTTTCTTAAACTACAACTCTGATCATATTGTGCACTGGCCTAAAATTTTATTGCCTTAAGGGTAAAATCCAAACAAGAAGGGCACTCAACCTGACCCTTGTAATCTCCACCTAATTCTCCAATGTCACCTCCCACCACCCTATTTGACTGTCTCTCATAGCCCCAGTGTAAGCGTGTATGCATGCATGTACACATATATACTCGCATGTCCCATCTTTTTAAGCCGTATCATTGGAGTATCTATTGCCACTACGCTTCTGCAAATGGTGTTTCGTTTTCACTGTCTACCTGGCTAAGTATCACACATTCTTCAGCACTCAGCTCAAGCATTACCTTCTAAAGAAAGTCTTCCTTGACGTTTCACTCCACTCCAGCCCTCTAACACCTGATGCCTCCTCAGTCATAGCACTTAAAAACATCATTCTAATTGCTTACTTGTTTTTCATCCTATAGCCCAGGCACCTAACTCAGTGGCACGCAGCAAGTACCCAACGAATAAATGCTGAATGGAGGGAAGGCTGGATGAACAGAGTAAATAATGGGTGTATGGCAGTTGGTGACTACTTACAAAATCATCCTCATAGTCCATGGGGGGCTCTGCTGGAGGGGCACAGCAGTGACGGATGTCCAGCCTCAACTGAAGCTCACGCACCTGTCGACGTAGCTGCTCCACCTCTTGTTTGTACCCTGCTTCGATTTGCCGTAACCTATGCTGGATCACATCCGTGGGAAAGGGGAGTCCATCATCATCCAAATACAGAGGAGGCACTGGAGAAGGGCAGGTCAGTGGAACGGGCTTTGTGCTAGAGACTTGCTTTGGATGACCGGACAACCACATCTGGTTCTTTCCTCCTGGGCCAGTACAATGTCCATTGGAATGACTAGAACAGACAGGTGACTTCACACCTTCTCTCTGAGCCCACTGGCCCCCAAAGCAGGGCCCTGTGGCCCGCATCTGCTTACTGTTTGGCCTCTTGCTACAACAGCCATAGGAAAGCAGCCGCCGAGGGGTGGCCTCCCCACTTGGGAATGAAGTCACCATCCCTTGGAAGCTGTCCCAGTTGGACCCTAGAAAAGAGAACTCACTGATCTGGCTCTGAGAAATTGGCTTCCGGACCAATTCCAATGGCATTTTTCCAAAGCGAGGATTTTCCAATAACTGCCCATTCCTATTATTTCCTCTTTTACCAATGTCTTCCTCCCCATGGGTCAGATCCAGCACAGAACTCAGTTG
This sequence comes from Gorilla gorilla gorilla, assembly GCF_029281585.2. Classification (NCBI taxonomy): domain Eukaryota; kingdom Metazoa; phylum Chordata; class Mammalia; order Primates; family Hominidae; genus Gorilla; species Gorilla gorilla. The sequence goes on along the minus strand of NC_073228.2, from coordinate 33,554,869 downwards.
TTCCTGGTGGGAGATACTTGCCACAGACCCTGAGGGATCTTGGTTGAGGAAGTCAGCGCTTGGGTCTAGAGGAGTTTGGCAGGCAGCACTCAGTGGGTTGCAAACGGTGCTGAGGCTGTGATCAAGAACACATTTGGAGGGCACACCTAGCATGGAGTCTGGCTGGGCCTGTTGGGGCGTACCTGTAGGAGAGTTCTGGGAAGACTCAGGAAAATTACAAACTCCATCACACTTGTTAGAAATGACCTTGGAGAGTGCACTGACAGCTTCTGTTTCAGGACAATGTTCAGGTGGCTCCCCTATGCCATCTAAAGTCCTACCCAGCTCATCCTGGGCAGAAGGGTCTGGAGCTGGTCCCTTAGTCTCTTCCAGGACTTTGATCTCAGGATCAGAGGTGTTGCTCTTCATTTCCCGAGGCACTGCAGTATTAAGCAGTTTGTAACTTGGAGAACAGCTTTTGTGATTCTTGAAAGGTTTATTGCTCAAGTAGTCTTTCTGGCTGCTGGGCAGAGGAGGAGGAAGACCCACTTCTCCTACAGTTTGCTGAGGCCCTCCTACCCCAGAGTCCACAAAGCTTGTCTCTGATCCCTCAGGATTGCTGTGCCAGGGCTCAAGGCCTACCCTGACCTCCTGACAGTGGTTATTCAGGTTAGGGTCACTGGATGTACGAGTCAGGGGGCTGCTTGTGTCACAGGCAGAAAGAAGATCATCCATGGATCTGGTTTTAGGTAATCTGGAAAGACAAATATAACACCTCCAGGTCAGGAGATGGGCACTTGCAATACAATATATGGAACTGAATCAATGGAGCAATATCAAAGCCAGAGTTTAGAAATAATGACACTTAAGAACACTTAAGTTTAGAAATAAGGACCCTTAAGATCACAAATAACCAATGTTCACTGAAAGTTTACTCTGTAAAAAAAGCATGAGACATGGACCCTGTCCTCCGGAACCCAAAAATCTATCCTCAGCTTTTGTCAGCACTCAACCTACCAGTCTCCCTGGGCAATCTCAACCACTACAGTGGTTTCAGCTGCCTTCTATGCCAATGCCTTCTGAATCTACTGTTCCAGCTAGGACTATACCTGAGACTCAAACCCAATATCCCACTGCCTCCATCACAGTAAAACAGAAAGAAGATGGGTTTTGGAGCTAGACAATATTGGCTCTGACGCTAATTAGCTACATGACTACAAATAAGTAAATTAACCTCTCAGATACTTGGTTTCTCCCTTTATACAATGATGATAATAAATAATACCTTGTAGAGATGCTATGAGAATTCAAAATACAGGCAACCAACCACAAACATAATAACCACAAACTTTATTAAGACAACACAACTCCCTCAACACTGCTCTTGATAACCACTTAGCAGCAGTGTGCTCCTCTCCTTCCCAAGGCCCCATGAAACTTCCCCTGGTATATAGCACTCAGAGTTCTAGAGGCATTCATATATACCAGATAGGTTAAGGGACATTTTCAAGAGTGACTATCCTGATTATTAATGCAGTTCAAAGTCCTTAGAGCAATGAAAACTTGAGGGAAATTCACCAGGGAAACAGTAGAGGCTTCACTGGCCTCCTATTTTTAGATGGCTCAGTCAGTTCAGCCTATGCGGAAAAATTCCCCAAAGGCAGTTACAACGCAGCTTATTTTAAGTAATCGGTTTTTGAAACTTAAAACAAATGTTTTATACATACTTGATATACCTTTTGTGACGAATTTCGATTTTTTTAATGGTATGAAATTCCAGGAAGGCAATAACAGTGGTTATAATTATAGTTCCTGGAGTCCCATAGGCAGGGTTCAAATCCCAATTTAACAACATCTTTGCTGTGTGACTTTAACTTCTCTACGCCTCAAATCCCTCATCTATGGAATAAAGGTAAAGTACCTAGCTCTTAAAGCTATTATGAAGATTAAACAAAAGAATCCACATCAAAGCACATTGCTCAGTGCTTCCAATAACACATTATTGCACTTTATTGTTTACTTGTTTAACTCCCTCTACTGAAGTGTCCTGAAGGCAGGACTCTGTCTTATTTGAATCCCCAGCGCCTAGCACAGTACCAGGGGCAAATGACTTGAGAAATGAATGAATGAGCTCAAAATACAACATCAAGTTTCCACTGCTAGGTGCCAACTGAATGTGTGATACACATCAGGCATCTTAGTGGATCTTCTTAGACATCCAGACAACCAGGGTCCACCCAAGACCTACTGAATAAGAATGGTCAAGAGTGAGGCCTAGGGATCTGTATTCTTTTAAGTGTCACAGCTGACTTCTTTCATTTTATTTTTTATTATGGAAACTTTCAAGCATACAAAAGAAGTAAAGAATATGCTGGGCACAGTGGCTCATGCCTGTAATCTCAACACTTTGGGAGGTCAAGGCAGGCAGATCTCTCGAGGCCAGGAGTTCAAGACCAGCCTGGCCAACATGGTGAAATCCCATCTCTACTAAAAATACAAAAACTAGCTGGGCGTGGTGGTGCACGCCTGTAAACCCAGCTCCTACTTGGGAGGCTGAGGCATGCGAATCGCTTGAACCTGGGAGGCAAGAGGCAGAGGTTGCAGTGAGCTGAGATCACACCACTATATTCCAGCCTGGGTGACAGAGCAAGACTCTGTCTCAAACAACAACAACAAAAAGAAGAATATAATTAACTTCCATGTGCTCTTCATCCAAATTCAAATAACAACATTCTGCCATCCTCCACAACTCATTCTGTGTGTACCAAAGGTTAGTCAGCAATGTTGACAGAGATAATAATACCTGAGTTTAGAACAAGGAGAGAGAGCTCATCCAGCTAGGAGGTCAAGGAAGGCTACAGAGAGAGGGTAGGATTTGAGATGGGTATAGAAGAATGTGTTTATGACTTTAATGGAAGAAGAAGAAGGAGGAGGAGGAGAAGGAGAAGGAGAAGCAGGGGAGGGCAGGGGAGGAGGGGGGAGGAGGGGGGAGGAGGGGGGAGGAGGGGGGAGGAGGGGGGAGGAGGGGGGAGGAGGGGGGAGAAGAAGGAGAAGAAGAAGGACATTTTTGATCTAGGGAAAGGTAGAATCAAAGGTAAGTCAGGTCAGTTGTTACAGAGACCATTTCCTTTAAAATCTTTATACCAATTATTTCTCGAAATCTACTCTCCATCTTGAGCTGCCTACAACACACCTCCTTCTTTGCTGTCAACTAATATTTCAATCCCAATTTCCCTGTATCTCCGCTTTCTCCCCAAACTGGCTGGTCTTCTCGACCTTCCAATGTCTATTAGTGGTACTAATATTCTCCTACTTTTTAAGCTCAGATACTTGGGACCCAAAGTACTTTTCACTTCTACTCTCCAACTTTCAATTCTGTAGCCTGCCAATGGTTCTCTATAGTGCTTCTGAATTTAATCCTTTCTCTTTGCCAGGGACTCTTCCCCTCATATCTAAACTACTACAGCAGTGCTGGCTGGTCTCTGTGCCTCCAGCTACCCTGTACTCACTGATTAGTTCTCCAGGGATCCCACTGTCAGCAGACCAAAGTAACTTCCTACAATGACTTCCTATTGACAACTGAATCAAAATAAACTCTTCACTGTAATGTTTAAAGCCTTCAATGCCCTCAATGACCTGTCCTATATTTCCGCTATTCCTTAAAATAGCCCCTTCTCAACCCCTGCCAGCCACAGAACTTCTTTTTTAAAAAAAAAAAACTACCTCTCACCCAGGTGCAGTGGTTCACACCTATAATCCCAGCACTTTGGGAGGCCAAGGTGAGCGGATCACTTGAGGTCAGGAGTTCGAGACCAGCTTGGCCAACATGGCGAAACCCTGTCTCTACTGAAAATACAAAAATTAGCCAGGTGTGGTGGCACACACCTGTAATCCCAGTTACTCGGGAGGCTGAGGCAGAAGAATCACTTGAACCCGGTGGGCGGAGTGAGCTGAGAAGATCATGTGACTGCACTCCAGCTGGGCAATGGAGCGAGAAAACCCTACCTCTCATGTATCCACTTCCTTTGGACCCCTCTCCACTAACCTTGTTACTGAGCTCACAACTCCCTTTATTTCATTCATTTGTCCAGTTTTTTTTTTTTTGAGACAGTCTCACTCTGTTGCCCGGGCTGGAGTGCAGTGGCGCGATCTCTGCTCACTGCAACCTCCGCCTTCCCGGGTTCATACCATTCTCCTGCCTCAGCCTCCAGAGTAGCTGGGACTACAGGCGCCTGCCACCACGCCCGGCTAATTTTTTTTTTTTTTTGTATTTTTAGTAGAGACAGGGTTTCACCGTGTTAGCCAGGATGGTCTTGATCTCCTGACCTCGTGATCCGCCCGCCTCGGCCTCCCAAAGTGCTGGGATTACAAGCATGAGCCACCACGCCCAGCCATTTGTCCAGTTTTAAGTAAATTTTTACTTTAGTAAATTTATTTAAATTTACTTATTACGTGCCAGGTTCTAAGCCAGATACACAGAACACAAAAAGACCCACAGTTCTTGTCTGGTCCTTCATGAAAATTTCCTGAGTAAAACAGCTACCAAGTGACCCTTTTAAAAAACACATCATTTCTCTAAAGCTTTGAACTACACACATTTGTTTTTTTGAGACAAGGTCTCGCTGTGTCACCCAGGCTGGAGTGCAATGGCATGATCACAGCTCACTGCAGCCTCAACCTGCTGGGCGCAAACAATCCTCCTACGTCAGCCCTCCAAGTAGCTGGGACCACAGGCGCATGCCACCATGCCTGGCTAATTTTTGCATTTTTTGTAGAGATGGGGTTCTACCATGTTGCCCAGGTTGGTCTCAAACTCCTGGGCTCAAGCAATCTGCGCACCTTGGCCTCCCAAAGTGCTGGGATTACAGGCATGAGCCACTGCACCCAGCCTGAACTACACACATTCTTATCTGCTTAGATGTTGACTTAGAATTGTTCTCTAGTTGGCCGGGTCTGGTAATCCCAGCACTTTGGGAGGCCGAGGCGGGTAGATTACAAGGTCAAGAGATCGAGACCATCCTGGCCAACATGGTGAAACCCCGTCTCTACTGAAAATACAAAAAACTAGCCAGGTGTGGTGGGCACCTGTAGTCCTAGATACTTGGGAGGCTGAGACAGAAGAATCACTTGAACCTGGGAGGCGGAGGTTGCAGTGAGCCAAGATTGCGCCACTGCACTCCAACCGGTGACAGAGCGAGATTCTGTCTCAAAAAAAAAAAAAAAAAGAATTGCTCTCTCTAGTTGTTCTGTGTCTTATCTTACAGCTTAAAATTATCTTGAAAGTAGAACCAATATCTTCTATTTCTTTGCTGTAGCCCACAAAACCTAGTACAGTAATACGCAACTTGTAGGTATTAAAGAAACATTTGTTGAATTGATAAATCAGATACTAAGTTAATGAAATGATTATTAAATGGGTCACAGAGCTTATTAAAAATTTGATTAAAAGTTATGGCCCCTCTCCCAGGACAAGTAAACCTATGAACCTGTAGCCAAATTCTGCATAGTTTGGGGAAGGAAAAAAAAATCACTGAAATCCTGAAACCTATCATGGTCCCCTCACAATGACTTAGTTCAAAAGACCCTAAAACCAATAATTTGGGATGCTGGGCTTTTTGTTTTCCTTTACAATATTCAACCAATAACATATGTTATATTTTAACTTTAAAAACTTTCAGCCAGGCTGGGCATGGTGGCTCACACCTGTAATTCCAGTGTTTTGGGAGGCCAAGGCAGGAAGATCACTCGACGCCAGGAATTTAAGACTAACCTGGGCAACAGACCCGTCTCTACAAAAAATAAAAATTGGCACATGCCTAATGAGCTAATTAGCTACCTGGGAGGCTGAAACAGAAGGATTACCTGAGGTCAGGAGTTTGAGGTTACAGTAAGCTATAATTGTGCCACTGCACCCAGCCTGAGTGACAGAACAAGACCCTGTCTCTAAAAAACAAAAAAGCTCTCAGCCAATAAACAAATATCAAAATTTGAGATATACATATACATATATACATGTATATATGTATATATGTGTGTATATATATATTGTATACATATATACACACGTATATGTATATGTATGTATATGTATATACGTATACATGTATATATGTATACGGATATATATACATATATGTGTATATATATATACGCGTATATATGTATATATATCCTTTGAGCACAGTATTTTCATTCAAAAATACTAGCACAAATGCAAATATATGCATACAAAGTAACCCTACTGGCCAGGCGCAGGAGCTCACGCCTGTAATCCCAACACTTTGGGAGGCCGAGATGGTGGATAACTTGAGGTCAGGAGTTCAAGACCAGTGTGACCAACATAGTAAAACCCCGTCTCTACTACAAATACAAAAATTAGCTGGGCATGGTGGCGCATGCCTGTAATCCCAGCTACTCGGGAGGCTGGGGCAGGAGAATCACCTGAACCCGGGAGGCAGACGTTGCAGTGAGCTGAGATTGTGCCACTGCAGTCCAGCCTGGGCAACAGAGCGAAACTCTGTCAAAACAAAACAAAACAAAACAAAACAAAAAAACACACACAAAGTAACCCTACTAAACTATGTACTTAAAAATGGTGTAGATGGTAAATAGCATGTGTATTTTACAATTTTTTTTTTTTTTTTTTTGAGATGGAGTCTCACTCTATTGCCCAGGCTGGAGTGCGTGGCGCGATCTTGGCTTACTGCAATCTCCACCCCCCAGATTCAAGCGATTCTTATGCCTCAGCCTCCCGAGTAGCTGGGATTACAGGTGCCTGCCACCATGCCCAGCTAATTTTTGTATTTTTAGTAGAGACAGGGTTTCAACATGTTGGCCAGGCTGGCCTTGAACTCCTGACCTCAAGTGATCCACCTGCCTCGGCCTCCCAAAGTGCTGGGATTACAGGCATGAGCCACCGTGCCCAGCCTGTATTTTACAAATTTTTAAAAAGCTACACATATAAGGATGTAAAGCACTCCCTGTAATGATAAAAAAAAATAAAATGGAAATTACCTAAATGATGAGTAGGAATCTGGTTATACAAATCGTGGACTACTCTGAAGCCAATAAAAACAAGAAAGGAAATTTACATGTGCTGTCATGAGAAGACAACCTAATACAAAGTGGGAAAAACAATTTGCAGAATATGCAAAAAAGTAAAAAGCGTATGTAAAAATATTCTGATTTTGTTTATAAAAAATGTTTCCATATGAAAGCGTGAGTGTGGATTTACCTATGTAGAGATAAACATTTGGAAAGACACGTACCAAATGTTAACAGTGGACACCTGTGGGGACAAGGATCATAAGGGAAGATTTTCATTTTCTACTTTTATATTGACTATTTTTTTAAAACAAGAAATAGGTATTACTCTCATAAATTAACCAACATCATCTCACTTCTCCCCAAACATTGAGCCAGAAGATAACTAATTTTATGTCTCCCTTTTAAATTCTGGCCTTTTTCTGAGGGAGTAATATAAGGCCATCCTCCTGCTGGGAACCCATTTCCCTGAGAGTCAGATGTTTCTGGAAGCGAATGCTGGACACAACAAAGGTTGCTACTAATATAGCAAGCTCCCCATGCCCTGTACCAGTGAACAAAAATCAAGACCATTCCCACAAACCTTCCTAAAATAGTCCTTTCTGTTTTGTTCTCTCCCCTGCTTGGGTATATCATACAGAGTGATAGCAGCTCCTCCAGGAAAGAAAGTATCCAACCTTATCTTCAGAGGACCTTGAAAACACACAGAGTGCACTCCAGGCTAGCTACAAGTCTTGGCCAAGTTTTTCCTGCAAATGACTCAAGAAGTTGCTTTTAAATACCTCAGAAAGAGGCCGGGCACGGTGGCTCACGCCTGTAATCCCATCACTTTGGGAGGCCGAGGCAGGTGGATCATTTGAGGTCAGGAGTTTGAGACCAGCCTGGCCAACACGGTGAAACCCCATCTCTACTAAAAATACAAAAAATTGGCTGGGCGTGGTGGTCGGTGCCTGTAATCCAAGCTACTCAGGAGGCTGGGGCAGGAGAATCAGTTGAACCCGGGAAGTGGAGGTTGCAGTGAGCCGAGATTGCACCACTGGCACTCCACCCTGGGCGACAAAGCGAGATTCCGTCTCAAAAAAAAAGAAAGAAAGAGAACATTTAGATGAGATGGGAAACAGTTACTGCCTTCCTAGTGGAGAGAGGAGAAAGGAAGAAGGGCTTTTCTTACCTGTCCAGAGAGCGGCCAGAGAACTCCTGGCTCTGGGCCACTGGGGAAAGGTAAAGATCCATGTTTTCTTCCCCAAGTGTGCATGGAGATGATGCTGGCAGATAAACAGCTGTCCAGAGGTGCAGGGCCCGGACATGACAAACAGGATGCAGGACCTAGGGAAGCAGCCCAATACTAGTGCTTTGTCAAGAGTTCCTTGTCCCTTTTCTTTCCCTAAGCCCTTGACTCTACATTTTCCCTACTGACTCAGCTGCTTCTCCCTATAGGTTTCTAAATAGCACCTATAGGAAAAGGGCTCAGACTCACCATGTCTGAGCTGGGTGTGTAGAGGAAGTTATGAAAGTTTTTATTGCCAGCTCGAAGGAGCGCCCACACAGAGCAGGTCCGCTTGTAGATGTTGCGCTTCTCTCGCTCACAGGGGTTGTTGGCCAGGAAGGTGCCGTAGAGGCAGGAGTATGTGTGTTGCACCAGTTTTACCTAGAAAGCAGAGAGAGCTTGCACCTGGGGGCCTCGGGCTGTCATTCCCCCCATCCCTGTTGTCACAGGGCTTAGGACTTACCAGGAATGCTTCATTAAATTCAAACAGGCAGGGGAACTGCTTAAGCAACTGATGAACAGAATCAAGCCACTGGAGGAACACAGGGCATTGTTCGTTTTGGTCCTCCACATTCTCTTGGTGGCCACAGCGATCTCCAAACTTGTGCCCAAAATCCAGCCAGTCAGACTCCACTAACACTTGGAAGCCCTGCAAAAAAAGAAACTGTTCAAACATAGGGCCTCTCTGGAAATGCTGATGTGCTACTCCCCTGGGAACTGCCCAAAGCAGGAAGCTGGCAGCTTCAAAGAAAAATAGGACTGGACCTAGAAGAGGACTCAAAGCCACCAATTTTCCAAGCCTTTGGGAGTTGGAAAAAAAAGAAAAAAAGAGCCACCAATGTCCTCTACTGAAAGATCCCCAGGACAGATCCAGAGGGCTCAACACCTTCCCTCCTGCCACATTCCTTCTGGTTTTCCCACCGAATTCCTCTCAATACCTCCAACGTCCTGTAATATGGGTCCAGTAATATTTTGGCCAGGGCTACGATCTGCGGTGTGCGGTCCCAGCCATCTGAGCAGTGTACCAGCACAGGCCGGCCTTCCCGGTCTACTGTATTAGCCACCAGCACAGCTGCTTTTAGCATCACCGACAAGTGCTGCAGCCATTTGGTACTCTCCAGTGCCGACAACCAGCTACACAAAAGCAGACATCAAGTCGGTCACAAAGGGTGCTGAGGCCACAACAGTCTCTCCACCATCCACAGCCAGCCCCACCCAACAAAGTCCCCATTGAGAACTGAAACCAAGAGGTACAACCCAGGGCCTTTTGGACAAGAGGTGTCTAGCAGGAAGGTAGGGAAGACAGGACCTACAGCAGATAAAAGCATCTGAAGCTCAAAAGAGGAACTGGGAAGCATCACATGCACACTCAGCCATTTTCTCTCCCCAGTTCTCTGTGTTCTTTGAGTAGAACAACTGATCCAAACGAAAGGAATCCATGTCCTGTGACCACGCCAAAGTGTTGGCTGAGAAGTGGAAGGGTTCTTGGAACTAGCCCACGGCACCCAACTCCACCCAGGCCCTCAGGTCTCCTGCTCTCCAAACTTCTCATCTCCCCATCTAATCTTCCAAGAATAAGAGGTACTGGGTAAGGAATGAGACTGGAAGGAATCCAAGCAGGGAACACCTACTTGCTAGGATCCGGCATCTGGCTACACACAGCCCGGAGGTACTGAAAGCTGTTCCGGATGGCATGGATGTTGGCCATTCCCATGAACACGACCTCACAGTTGGGATAGTACTCTGTAGACATGACAGGAGAGTGGGACATAAAAGCACGTCCTAGGCCGGGCGCGGTGGCTCACACCTGTAATCCCAGCACTTTGGGAGGCTGAAGCGGGTGGATCACCTGAGGTCAGGAGTTCAAGAACAGCCTGACTAACACAGTGAAACCCCGTCTCTACTAAAAATACAAAAATTAGCTGGCCATAGTGGTAGGCACTTGTAATCCCAGCTACTCGGGAGACTGAGGCAGGAGAATCGCTTGAACCTGGGAGATGGAGGTTGCAGTGAGCTGAGATGGCACATTGCACTCCAGCCTGGGCGACAGAGCGAGACTCCATCTCAAAACAAACAAACAAACAAAAAAAGCACGTCCTGGAAACAGGCATCCAGGACAAGAGTGGTCCTGGTGGACAAAGCTTCCCTGGCAGGGCAGAGCACTCCTAGGATAGGAACTAAATACAGTCTTGAAATCTGAATCACACTTGTATCTCTGGAGACTCAGGTGCCATATATTAATAATAGTAACAGTAATGACAAATGATAGTAGTACTTAGAAAGACAATATATAATCAATTCTCAATAAATAGTAGCTGCTCTGTGGCAATAATTTTATATATACAACTTCTTTTTCTTTTTTAAGATAGGGTCTCATGGTCACCCAGGCTAGAGGTGCAGTGGCATGATATCAGCTCACTGCAACCTCTGCGTCCCAGATGCAAGTGATTCTCATGCCTCAGCCTCCCAAGTGGCTGGGATGGGACCACAGGCATGCACCATCATGCCCAGCTAATGGTTTGTATTTTTGACAGAGGCGGGGTTTCACCATGTTGCCCAGGCTGGTCTTAAACTCCTGAGCTCAAGCCATCCGCCTGCCTCTGCCTCCCAAAGTACTGGGATTACAGGCATGAGCCACTGGGCCCAGCCTACATATGCAACTTCTAATCATCCCAACAGTTTTGCAAAGTGTGTAACATCCCCTTCTTATAGAAGAGAAAATAAAGCTTGGACAGATTAAGCAACTTCAGCATAGTCATAGCCATAGCTAGTAGGTAGCAAAGTTGTGATTCCAAGCCAGGTTTGTTTGGGCTCTTTCCACTGTACAAATGGCCCCCAACCCCCTCCTCACCAAAGCCACCCAGAGCACAGGCTGGCTGCAGACACTGGGATAACAGCAATACCTTCACATTCACAGCCTCCACCCTTGGCCCGGTTGGCCACTGCTGCCGTGTAGGATCGCGCATCCAGGATCAGCAGCTTTTGAGGAGCTGCTGTGCTCTCCACTCCAGAGCACGCAGTCAGAGAAGAATCTAAACACACAGCAGGAAGGAGCCCCTGAGTCAGCCAGCCACCCAACCTCTTGCTGGCCCTCTGACACTCCCTCTCAGAAGGCAGAACATGCAACTAGAGACCCCTCACACCCCACAGCTTCTGACAAGGCAGGGACCCCAGCACCCCGTGTGTTGTCATCTTCCCAGGCTCTCACTGGGGACTCCCTGGGAGCCAATGAAGCCAAGGAGGGGGCCTGCTCCCTGGGGGGTTAGCATCATCCACACCTTACCAAAGTCAGCATCACACGCCTCGCTGGTATCATTATTCCCGGTGCTGAGGGAGCCCCCAGTGGCCCTTGTCCCCGGGTCCAGGGCACAGGCTTTAGCAATGGACGTGACCAGGTACTCATCATCAGCATTGCGCCAGCCCCACCAGCTGATCTCTGGCTGGCTGCAGCGGGCGATGGCAGCCCCATTGCGCAAGTGTCTGACAAAACAGAAGAAACCGTAATGCCCTTGGCATTCGAAGCCTCCAGAGGCCTACCTCAGGGGGTTAGACCAAAGTCTCTAGAGCCAGCAGGGGCTACCAACTCATCCAGGCCATAACAGCAACCAAAAGCCCCAACGTCACTAGCAGGCTTCACCGTTTACAAAGCACCATCACACATACTTTCTCAAATGGGCTCTGTATGTCCAAGGTGACCTTGACTCATCAAATCTGCACAGCAACTGCTCCAGGTACAGACACCCAGCAGGAGAACAAGGCCTGGCTGAGCCAAGAATAGGAACAATTCCAAACTTCAGGGTTACTTCCTGTCTCACTCTATTTTAGCTACAATATTCTAGTGCAGGGATCAGCAAACATTTTCAGTAAAAAACCAGACAACAATTTTTGGCCTTGTGGGTCACAACCAGTTTCTGTCATGTATTCTTCTTTGCTTTTTTTAAAAATAGCCCTTTAAAAATGTAAAAACCACTCACAGCTTACAAGCCATTTTATATAATAGGCTATAAGCCAGATTTTGTCTGCAGGCCAGTTTGCCAACCCCTGTACTAATGTGTGTATAAAATAATGTACTATTTTATACACACACACACACACACTCTAAAAAAAAGGGGGGGAATGAATAAACTCCCTAATAGCCTTATTCTTAGGAGAAAAAACTAAGATAGTTTTTGTTTTAAAATTATTTCATACTTCCCCATAGAGTGTCCATTCTCAGTCAACCAGGTTACCCAAAACCTCCAATTTTGACTCTTTCCTTGTTGCATAAGAAATGGCCTCCCTACTTCCCAGCCCCACTGCCTCACCTGTACACAACCACAGGGATCCGCTTCCAGGAGCGGAAGGAAGCCACATTCTCCAGCTCTTTGTCAGTGATCCACACAGGAACCAGCAGCTTCTGGGGGTAACTGGGGCACAATCTGAGAAGAGACCAGGTGGGGGTCACTGCACTGGGTCTAAAACATGTGATGACAGGATCCCTGGGGATGGCTTTGTGGGAAGAGAAACCATGAGCCTTCCTCCCTCTCAGACTCAGAAGCTGTGCCCACCACACTTTATCCAAACACGGAAGTAGTTTGGTGTGGAAGGTGTTTTGGTCCCCAACCCTCTCACTTGTAGTTGCTGTTGATGTGTGAGACTCTCCAGACGTTCTGCAGGTCAAAGCCCATCCTCGCAAGCTCCGCCTCCTGCCGACAACGTATGTGCTCACCTGCAACAGAGCCCCCACGATGGTTAGCTTCCCAGAGCACCAATGTGCAGGAGTGGAGGAGGGGTGAGAACTAAGGGGTAAGAAGCAGCCTCCCAAAGAAAATAGACTGGCCTCACCTGGCTGACATAGGTGAGTGTGCTGGTCCTCCTCGGTCAGCCCCAGGCACCAGGCATGGTAGGCAAAGGCAAAGAGGTCTTCAGGCTTGGCAGGTCTTGCTGTGGCTCGGCTTAGCCGTGAGAGCCACTCTTGGCACTGCTTAAAAGTGGAGAAGTGGCACCTGCCAGGCAAGAAGCCACAGGCCTAGGTGAGGCAAAATGCAGTTGTGCCATGGGGCTATCAGGGCCAAAAACACAGCCACAGGAAGGCTGTGAGGAGAGAAGGCTGCAAAGCAAGAGGTAAAGCAGTGGGGACCCAGGGTGGGGGGACGAGGGACACTGGCCAACACCCAACAGAAGTTGTCTCTTGTGATAATTCTCTTCCCAAGAACTCCTGTGTTTGAGGCATACTTATCCTCTCGAATGGGGCGCTACTGTTTCTCGTATCAAATCTAAATGCTACCATGTGGCCCTGAACGTCTGCACTCCTTGTCCCTACCCTAATGGACCAGTGTTATCTCCCATGACTCCCTAACTCAAACCTTCTGCTTCAGGCGGGAAGTTCTGCTCACATCCTTCCCATCTCCTTGGTTTATCTTCTGCTTGATAATGTCTCCTCTCTGCCTAGCCACATCCTACTGATGCTTTGAAGATAGTTTCAGTCTCACCTCTTCCTTGAAGCCTTCCCAGCCTACTCTATTCCAGAAACTCCTTCCTCTCTTGATTCTTAATGTGCTTGGAATATATATATACCTTTTTTTTTTTTTTTTTTTTGAGAGAGGGTCTTGCTCTTGCTCTGTCACCCAGGCTGGAGTGTAGTGGCACGATCACAGCTCCCTGCAGCCTCGACCTCCTGGGCTCAGGCAATCCTCACAACTCAGTCCCCTGAGTAGCTGAGACCATAATTGTGCACCACCACGTCTGGCTAACTTTTTAAATTCTTCATAGAGACAGGGTCTCTCTATGTTGTCCAGGCTGATCTTGAACTCCTGGGCTCAAGCGATCCTCCTCCCTTGGCCTCCCAAAGTACTAGGATTACAGGTATGTGCCACTGTGCCTGGCCTGCTTGGAGTACTAAGCAACACATTTTCCCATAGCATATTGCCACATGTTAAATCTTCTTCCAGCAGCTAGAGTTTAGCCTCCTTGAAGGGAAGGGCAATGTGAATGCTCCTTCTGAATGCCCCACAGACCTGAGCACATGGTAGGCTCTAAAGTAGGTATCCTTTTAATAAACCTTGGAGTCATCCAGATTCCTCTTTCTTTCATTTCAAATCTGTCAGCAAATCTTCTCATCTCCATCTTCAAAATACACCCAGAATCTGACTGCTTCTCACCGCTTTGGCTGCTACCACCTCAGTCAGGCCACCATGATCTCTCATCTGGATAACTGCAATAGCTTCCTAACTAGTCTCCCAGTTTTTGCTTTTGCTCTTGCCCCCATTCTCTTTCATCAGTCTCAATATAGCAGCCAGTGTGATTCTATGAAACATTAATCAGATCACATCACTCCTTTGCTCAAAATCCTCCACTGGTTTCTCAGTTCCCTCAAAGTAAAAGCAAGTCTTCATGACAGCCAAAGTGTCTGACACCCGGCTTTGTTCTCAGGTCATATAACCCACTACCCTCACCCACACGTGCTCTACTCCAACCACACCAGCCTCCCTGCCAGTCTCCCAATATGCAGGCACACACCCACCTCAGGGCCTTTGCACTTGCCGTTCTCTGTCTCTGGCACACTCTTCCCCCAAATACCCACATGGCCACTTTCTTCAAGTCTTGACTCGACTGCCACCTTTTCGGTGCAGCTTCTCTGATCACTTTCATTTGTTTTTTTGAGACAGGGTCTCACTCTGTCATCCAGGCTGGAGTGCAGTGGTGTAATCACAGCTCACTGCAGCCTCGACTTCTCAGGCTCAAGAGGTCCTCCTATCTCAGCCTCTTGAGTAGCTGGGACTACAGGCATGCATCACCACGCCTGGCTAATTTTTTATATTTTTAGTAGAGATGGGGTCTCACTCTGTTGCTCAAGCTGATCTTGAACTCCTAAGCTGAAGCGATCTCCCCACGCATTACCACACCTGGCTAATTTTTTCTATTTTTAGTAGAGATGGGGTCTTGCTATGTTGCCCAGGCTGATCTTGAACTCCTAAGCTGAAGGGATCTTCCCACCTTGGCCACCCGAAGTGCTGGTATTACAGGCGTGAACCACCGTGCCCAGCCTGATTGTTTTACAATCTTCACCCTCATAGCACTCCATATTCCCTTTCCCTGCTTTATTTTTTTCCTTTACACTTACTATCATTTCACAAATTTTACTTATTACTTACGGTTGGTATCTCCTCATTGGAATGTAAGCTCTCTGAGGTGGCAAAATTTTGTCTATTTGTTCCCTGCTGTATCCCCAGGGCTTAAAACAGGCTGGCATTGAGTAGGGTACTCAATACATGTATATCAAATGAATAAATAAATAAACCAACAATAATGTGAGTGCTCTGTGCCAGATATTGTCCTCGGTGCTTTCATACACATACACATTATCTCACCTAATCCTTACGATGACTCCATGAACTAGGCATTACCCCCATTTTTTCAGGTCAAGATCCTATGGGTCAGTAAACTGACCTCCCACCCCAGAACATGGTCTTCACCTTTTCTTCCAACTGGGGAAAGTGAGGCAGGATCTTTCCTCTCTTGCACCAGAGAAACCCTGCAGCACAGAGAACTGGACAAGACTAGGGCCAGGGGACCTGAGTGAGGCTCCGTTGTTCTCACCTCACCACTTTGGAGTCCTTGCAGGAAATGTGCAACTGGAACATATCACGGCTCTCCACACTGTCAATCATCCGGAGGGGGACCTGTAGAGGAAGGGCAAACTCAAGCTCAGACTCCCCACTGGGTACCACTCCTCACCCTCACCCTAGCATAGGCACTAATGTATCAATAGCAGGAAGGAAACCAACATTTACTGAGGGTCTGTTAAGCACCTGGTAACTGTACGGAGTCCTCTGCATATGTGATCCCAATTAATGATCCCAATAACGTTGCACAGCAGGTGCTTTCAGCCCATATTACGAGGAGAAAAATCAAGCCTCAGTTAGGTGACTTGACCAAGGTCACCCAGCTGGTGAGTGGCAACGCAGGAAAAGAGCCCAGGTTTGCCTGATTCCAAAGCCTGTGTTCTTCCAACAATGCCACTGTGCTCCTTAGAAGGGCCAGTAATAGAATAATGGAAAGAGAGAAGAGGAGAAAGGAGAAAGAGCCAGAAACAGAGCTAGGAAAATGAGGCAGGAAAACATGAGGTCAGAGAGAAACAGAAGGGATCCCCAACTTTTTTTTTTTATTTTTTTGAGAGGTAGTCTCACTCTGTCACCCAAGCTGGACAGCAGTGGCACAATCTCGGCTCACTGCAACCTCCACCTCCCAGGTTCAAGTGATTCCCATACCTCAGCCTCCCGAGTAGGTGGGATTACAGGTGCGCACCACCAAGCCCGACTAATTTTTGTATTGTTAGTAGAGACACAGTTTCACCATGTTGGCCAGGCTGGTCTCGAACTCCTGACCTCAAGTGATCCACCCGCCTCGGCCTCCCAAAGTGCTGGGATTACAGGCGTGAGCCACTGCGCCCGGCCTCCAACTTTTTTAATGACATGATCAAGGACAGCCTTGGAACAATCCCACCTTGAACTTCATAGGGATTCTAGCTTAGGGGTAGGAGAACAATACAGAAACTCACGTTGATGACAGAGTCCTTGAATTTGATATGCAGCCGGTAGTTAGAGATGGCAATGAGGGCATCGGCTGCCCGGCCCAGGAACTCTACTCCCTCACCCTGCAGTACTGTGAAGGGGACCTGTCAAGGGGCAGAGAAACCTTCAGTCCAGAAGTGAGTGACCACCTTATCCTCTTCTACAGCCCCTGATCTGTGGGATCCCCTCTGGAAAAGGTGGGCCAAGGCAGGAGAGGAGAGTTCTCTCCACGGTAACAGCACCAGGCAACAGCTGTACAGGAAAGCTGCCTTTCCTTCCCTGCGGCCAAAGGCTCCAGGATGCGCAGACAAACCCTCCTCCTCCAGAAACCAGGGAACAGGAAGCCAGAGCTCTGGTACCAGATGCCCTTGAGGATTTTTGGGAGAAGGGAGGGTGTTTTTTAACTGGGCAGGGAGCCCCATCTATCCTGGCCCCCAACTCCTCCTTACCTGAAGATTCTCTTCCTCCTTCACTAGTTCCTTGGGGGGGAACAGATCCTTGGCTTGGATGTACTCCAGGCTGGGGGGGCCCTCCTCACCCTGTAGGAAGGCCACAGTCCTAAGTCACCAACCTCCACTTAGCCCATCAGGCTCATTCTGCTCCCCTCCCCACCAAGAAATCCACAGATACCCACACACACACACCTCTAAAGGTTCTGGTCACCAGAGAAGGGAAAAGAGATCTGACTTGGTTGGAGACAGGGAAGGGTGAAATGGAGAGGGTATCAGCCTATTAAGCCTAAGGAAAGAGTGAGGCCCCAGGAGGAATTGGGAATCTGCACTCTTCAAAGAGGGACTCTCCTATAGAACCAACATTTCAAAAATGGAGGAGAGAAAACTAAGGAAAAGAAAGACTCTTTCCCTTAGACCCGCATAAGGGTAAGGCAGGAGTGGGGATGGGAAAGTGCTGTCCTGAGGAAAAGGAGCCAGGTATGGCAGCTGGTTTCAGAGAGAAGGGAAATCAGGCGCCTACAGCCACTGAAGCTTCAATCTGGTGGGTGAAGGAGACAAAGAGGAGTGGGTGGGGGGATTCAGTCCCACGCCTCTAGAGGGCCTTCACCGATGCTTTCAAAAGGAAGACGTGTTTGAGAGCTGGGCTTATCTTCTTGTTAGACCCACACTGCTGACAAGCCCCCATTACCTGCCAAGTAACCTGCTCTGCCTGCTAATCAGAGGGGAATTCCTGAGGAATACCCACAGCAAGCAAAAGGAACTCCCCTCCCAACCACCAGGGAGGGGACCCGAGGGGATCCACGCACCTGGGAGGAGCCAGGAGACCCAAGGACAGCCAGGGGAGAGAGAGAGAGGAGGCCTGGCAGACACCCACGGGGAAGGTGGGGGGACAGCTGAGAGGACAGATGGGGGAAGCTGGGAAGGAGCATCAGCCAGAGCGGGAGGAGGGGAGGACCGGGAATGATGCAGAGGTACGGAACCCTGCAGAGGCAGGGAAGATGGAGAAGAGAGGCTGCCTGGGGGACAGTCAAGGAGAAAAGGCTGGCATGCCAGGTGAGGGATGGAATGGTGGAAGAGGGAAGGGACTGGAGCCCCAAGCCAGCTCAAAGACATCCCGTGCTCCCCGACCAACCTCCTAACATCCCATTCAGCCTACTAGCCACATCCCACATCCCCAAGCAAGGATTCAGCGGGTGGGACCAAGAGGGAGAGGCGGAGGTAAAGGGATGTACCCCTGCAGGGCGGGGCCTAGAGATCTGCAGTCAAGGGCAGTGGCTGCGGGGCCAGGATGGACCACAGAATTTCCATTCCTGGCCTTCGACCATCTCCGGCACCCAAAGATTGAAGCAAGTCCAAGAAATAAAAGGGTTAACCCACCTTCCCTGCCCCCCAAACGTTCGGGGCCGGGCCAGGGGCCTCGGGAAGGGGGATGGGCTGAAATCGAGGGCTGACCCTGGGCGGGGCTGCGGGTGCCTTCTAGGCCCCCAAAGGCAGGGTGGGCACTTACGAAGCAGCTAAGCATGGAGCAGGAGACGCGGGCGGTCAGGCTCATGGTCGCGGGCGGTCTGGGCCAGCGCACATGTCCCCGGAGCCGCTGCGCTGCCCGCCAGCCCCGGGCGCCCGCCGCATCCCGGCTGCGGGGCTCGCCAGGTGCAGCCGCGGCGGCCAAGAGGCTAGGGCGCTGGTGGCTGGGCCTCCGCGCGGCTCCCGCGCGCCTCTCCCCTCCTCTCCACAATGGAGCGGGCCCAGCTCCGCCCTCCCGCACGAGTGCAGAAGGGAGGGGAGCCAGGCGAGGGGAGAGCCCGGGACAGCGGCGGGAAGGCGGAGGCAGAGGCGGGGCGGCTCCGCGGGCCCCGCCCACAAGCGCAGCCTCCTCCCTCCCCGCGGACCCTGGGCCTCGTAGGAGGGCGTACCCTACTCCAGGGACCTTTAGGAGCTTTCAGGAATCTGGGCTACGGGACCGCCCACATCTTCTCATTTCCCTTCTTCCAAGGTGAGCCACCCCATGCCCTCTTACAAACCCATCACCGCGCCCCCTCCCCTAAGTTCCCCCGACGCCTGCTCTGGATCCCAAGGTGGAGCTCACCTACCCGCACCCCATTTGCTTCCTCCTTTCCCTCCAAAACCACTACCCACCATGCCCCTGCCCATCAGGGTCCTTCAATCCCGTGACTTCGTTAAACCTTTCTTTCCCCTTAGAATGGTGCCAGGTTAGTCATTCCACGCCCTGGAAAGGGAAATGAGCTTTTTATTCCAACGCCCCTACCCAACCCTACTCCTTCAGCTCCATCTCTCCCTTGTTTCACATTCTGATCCCTGGGTAAGAAAGTCCTTCTTGGAGGAGAAAGGATTTCTTAGTCTGGGAAAGTGAAGAGCTAGAAGTATCGACCACAGAAGCTATACAAAAAAACGAAACTTGAAACCCAGGAGCAGCGGAGTAGAGAGAGTTGGGTAGAGGGCCAAGGAATAAGGACCAGGAATAAGGGGCTCAAAATGTCACCAAGAGTCACAGAGGGAGCTGGCTGGAACCCCAAACTTCCTGCACCTTGTAACTTTCAGACACCAGGGCTTTTGTCTTGTTTGGGGGAGAAGGGAGTAATAAAAGAAAACCTGACATTTTATTAAGCATCTACAATGAGCCAGGCAGTTTCTAACATTATCTCAGTAAAACTTTTCAAGCCCCAAGAAGTAAACCTTATCCTGTCTTACTGGTGAGACTCAAGCTTAGAGAGAAAGTGTGTAATTTAACTAAGTGGTGGTGCTAGGATTTGAAATTAGATGAAGCTGACTGTGAAGCCCATGCCCTTTTCAGGGTAGCCCAGAAGAGAAAAAGAGGAGCTATCTGTTGGTGGGGGCCAAAACCAGCAGGCTTTCTGAGAAGAGACTGAACCAATAGTGCACACACCAAATCCACATGTCTATGGAAGGAAGGGAGGGAAGGAGGAAATCCTCTCATCTACTGAATTCTTTAACCTGCCCCTAAGCACAAGGGACACCTAAAAGAAACCGAAGAGATACTACCAGGTTAAGGGCCTGGTCTGGGCCAGGGCCTACAGCTCTCTAGGCCTTTCCCATCTCACTGCCTCCTCCTAGCTCTCAGGAGTTAAGGGCTTCCCTGGACTTGGGGTGAGAGAAGGGCTGTTACAGTTAATGGAAAATTAATAGGATCATTGTAAACCACCTCTGGTGATATTCTGGGCACCCTGAAGATGCTATCCTGATAGATATTCAATCAGCTGTCACCTGTAGTGGCTTAACAGCAGCACCCTGGAACTAGAGAAGCCCCACAGTTTTGGTGGAGTCACTCCTGATATAGCATCCACAATATTCAAAGGACCCACCAGAAGTCCAAAGATCTTGAGATAAAGAAGGCCCAGCTTTTCAGACCAGAACACAGAGATTCTACCGGGGACCCAAGAAAAGCAAGAAGAGGGCTGTTATGAAGGGTTAATAGAACCAGTGGTGGGTAGGGAGTAGGAGGAAAGTGTGGGGCCTAGCACATGCAGAAAATGATTTCTAGAAGCTTCCAGTCCCAGTGCTGTATACTGGCTGATGTTTTGCAATCTAAAGAAACCCTAATTTATCTCCAGGGCAGATGAACATGTTTAGGAGCTGAACAGGGTAGCCTGGAGCTCAAAGTCTAGGACAGGTGGGGCAGCTTCACAGAGAAAGACACATGGATTACAGAAAACACAATGGCCTGAGGAAAGACAGGGTACTCACCATTCTACCGTGGCAAGGGTCCTGGCTGCCTGCTTCTCACTGTAAGGAGACAGAGGAACATAAAAGTAAAGGACCCCATTAACATTACCATAGAATCAACAAATGACACACATCTACCCCTGACCTTCTCTACAACTCTTATTCTTCTCCCTCACAGAGACTCCAGTCTCTCCACAAGTCACCATGCCAGAGAGAGGCAATGGGAGCTACATGGGGAGAAAGCAACAAGTGATCCTGCAGGGCATGAAGTCAGCCACGAAGTTCTGAAACAGGAATGAGTGTCATCCAAGATTATTCGGCAGAATTCAGGAGTCCTGATTTCCAGACGCAGAGGGAGAACACTTCTTTCTCAGGGAGCAGAACTGCCAACTATGAAGAGACACAGGCTGCCCAACTGGGGCTCATTTTAGGCCCTGACTCTTGGGGTGAAGTGGCAGTAGTTGAAGGAGCATGAATCCACAGGAATGTTTTGCCAGTCTTTGAGTCTGGGAGTAGTACCCACCTGATCTGTTTACTGGGGGCAGAGTCCAGAGTGGGACAAGAGGGAGGGGACCACAACCTGTGATCAGAGGGCAGCAGGGCTGCACAGGTCCTGCTGAGTGTATTTGACACCAAGTGGGGTGGAGGTTATGGAGAGGAGGCCACACAACAGGGACAGAATCAGGCCAATCCAGGCCTTGGAGTCAGCATCTGTCCAATGAGCCCAAGTAACAGGGATTTCAGGATAGGGCTTCCTAGGCTCACTTAGGGAGCCAGGCCTAGGTTTCACTGACACTTTCCTTCATGCCTGCTTTCCTCAGGCAGTGCAGCAGAGCCCTGCGGGAGGCTGCGGGGATAAAAGCCTCCATCTGCGGTACTGCCCACCTCCCTGTTCACAGTATCCTCTCCCTAGGCCATTCTCCCTCATGGGGGAACCGGCAAGAGGCAAGCCAGAGGTGCTGCCTCACCGCCCACTGGCAGCAGCCCCAGGGAAGGAAGGGAGGGAAGGAGGGACAAGGATCAGGCCTGGGAGGCCCAGGGTTTTCAGACCTAGGGGATCTGGTCCCAGGGGGCGGGCCAGGTTGGCAGGGGAGCCCAGGTGCCCAGGTTCTAGGGGCGGAGCCTAAAGACTGGGAGGCGGAGCCCCAAATGACAGAAGGCGGGACTCAGGAAAGCCGATGGGGGCCAGGGCGGAGCCGGGCAAGACGCAGTCGTTGCGGTTCCCAGGCTTGCAGTGCAGGGGGCACGGTGACTCACCCAGGCGGCGTCCGCCCGACCCTCTGAGGCCGCGCTCTTGCCACTTCCGTCTCCCGCAGCTGCTGAGGCCGCGCAGTCCCGACCCCACCACGGTGCCCCTCTCCTGAACCAATCATATCTCTAGCCTGTACCCGCCCTGGCCAATGGCCACGCCAAGTCCCGCCCTGCCCCCCATCACGCAGCCACCGCCCTCACTCTCGACCCCACTCATTGGTCGAGTCGGGCAAACGCCCTCCCAGCCTTTAGCCAATCGGATGCCTAAAGACGAGACTATACCTGGAGGAAGGAGGCGCGGCGCCGGAGGGGAGACGCGACCAATGGGAAATCACAGCGCGTCCTTGCGGCAGCCAATAGGAGAGCAGTAAAGAGGGGGCTGCTGGCCACTGCTCTGGGGACCGGAAGTGGAGGCGGCTCGTCGCCTACTGGTAGCGCAATTAGAGGCGGGCATTGTAGGTTACATGCCTAAAGCCACTTCCGGTGATGGCCCCGCCCGGGAGGTACTTCTGAAACAGGTCCCCAGTGGCACCTCAGTTTATCCATTCCCGTTTTGGTTTCGCAGGTGTCATCCGGTCCCAACGCCAGAATAGGAGAAAAACCTGCAGGCTAAGAGAGAAGGGAGGGCTGGGCCTGAGGTTCAGTCTTGGTCATCTCCGACTGGCGGCGCTAGGATTTCCCCCTTCCTGTGTCTTGATGGGTTCCTCCAACACTCACTTTGTATCGATAAACGACCCTGCAGTTCTTCACGACCTGCATTGCGCTGGCAGTCCTGAGTGAAGAACTCTCCTCTCATCCCAGAGATGGGAAACCTGGATCTGAGACTGCCAGCTAGCTGCGGCCTCCTAGTCTGTAAAGCGAGGGGAGACCAGGACGCTCCCAAGGACCCGGCTTATCGCCCCTCCCTTTCCTTCCCGGGGACACAGAACAGACCACAAGACGGAGGGTGGCCGCTGGAGGTCGCCGTGGCCCCGCGATACCACCAACCGACACAAATGGAGAACAGTTGATTCAGATTCAGCTGATAGTCTCAGGTCTGGAGCGGGCCTGAGCGCTTTAATTAGCCCGGGGCTAATGTCCTCACCCATCTTTGTTTATAGAACATTGAAACTTCAGTACTGTTGGTAAGTTCCAGGAAGACAGGAACTTCGCACTACTTGAACTCCAGGGTCTAGAACAGCCTGCAATCTAGCAGATGCTGTAAATTTTTTAATTAAATACTGAACTCCTGTAGGACGGTGATTGTGTTTTTATTCATTCTCAGCACTTACTATAGTGTTTGGTGATTACAATGGCTGCAGCATTTGTTCAAAGCTCTATCACAGGCTTTTTACAGTGTAGAGCTTAACCTGCCTATCCCTTTTCCCAGATCAGGGGAAACAGAAAGTCAGAAGGTTGCACGCAGTTAATACCTTGTGTTTTCCCAAGGGCAGGTATCAAATACAAAACTGCGTCCGCCGCAGCTGGAATACGCACAGGCATCAAAATGGGGCCTTTTGGGCCTGGCGCGGTGGCTCATGCCTGTAATCCCAGCACTTTGGGGGGCCGAGGCGGGCGGATCTCTAGGTCAGGAGATCGAGGTCATCCTGGCTAACACGGTGAAACCCCGTCTCTACTAAAAATACAAAAAATTAGTCGGGCGTGGTGGCGGGCGCCTGTAGTCCCAGCTACGGAGCTTGCAGTGAGCCGAGATAGCGCCGTTGCACTCCAGCCTGGGCGACAGAGCGAGACTCCGCCTCAAAAAAATAAAACGGTGGGGGGGACCTTTGGACAGTCCTTTAATATTGGGGAAGTGCCCCAAATTTCTTTTTCTTTTCTTTTTTTTTTCTTTTTTTTTGAGACGAAGTCTCGCCCTGTCACCCAGGCTGGAGTGCAGTGGCACCATCTCAGCTCACTGCAAGCTCCGCCTCCCGGGTTCAGCCATTCTCCTGCCTCAGCCTCCCGAGTAGCTGGGACTACAGGCGCCCGCCACCACGCCCGGCTATTTTGTATTTTTAGTAGAGACAGGGTTTCACCGTGTTAGCCAGGAGAAGTGCCCCAAATTTCTAATCCCTTAAGCCAGGACCTTGGTAGCCCTGAGGTGTGATGGGAGACTCTGGACAGAACCACCTGTTGACCTATCCAGGACCCAAATATGCACCACAGCTAGGAATCTTTTTATTACCAAAGGTACTGTATGTGTGAAAGATGGAGAGAGACCCAGACCCCAGATAACAGAGGCATGATAGATATGATCGTCAAGATGGAGAAGCCAGGCTGGATTCGAAGCAGGGACTTAGAAGGGGAAAGGAAGTGGAAAGTTTTCCCCACTCTCCCTTCCCTACTAAAAGCCAGAAACCAACATCTTCTACCATTAGCCTTTCAAAACTGGGTCCCAGGATCTTGATCTCCAGGAGGTCATAAAAATACACACAGGGACACCAGAAGCCACCTACAGATTTATTAAACTTTATTTCCTCTGAGTCTCTGGGCAGTCAGCAGGGATGTAAGGCGAAGTGGCAGTAGCTGAAGGGGCCTGAGCAGAGCTGGTGCTGGGAGGGGCCGGCATGGACAGGAAGAAGAGGAGGAGATTTAAATATCCAGGGCTGAAAGCCAGTTAATAGTTCTCCTTCATCTGTTTTTGTATTTTGTGTAGCATCTCCTGCATCCGCCGCAGCTGGAATAGGCACAGGCATCAAAATGGGGCCTTTTGGAGAGTCCTTTAGTATTGGGAAAGTACCCCAAATTTCTAATCCCTTAAGCCAGAACCTTGGTAGCCATGAGGTGTGATGGAGACTCTGGACAGAACCACCTATTGACCTATCCAGGACCCGAATATGCACCAGAGCCAGGGATCTTTCTATTACCAAACAAAGAGATACCAATGTTGGTGATCAAACAGGAGACCTCCCCTATACCCCATACTGCTCTCACCTCCTCATCTTTCTCTCGGATAAGCTTCTCAGTTTCTGGATCTGTCCCTGGTGGGACAGCAGGGATGGGGAAGTCGGTACCACTTTCCCGAGTCAGTTTGCTAAAGGGAGAAAAGGGTTGATAAGGCGAGGAGGACCCCAGCACCCGCTTAGATTGAGCCCTGGGCCTATAGAAGAACAAAAGTAGGGCTTGGTCTCACCCAAGGCTAGGTTTGGGATCTCCCCCTGCCAGCTTTGTCCTGGCTTCTGGTCATACTTGCGATTCCGTTCCTTCACCACCAGGCGGGTCATGCTCTGGATGCACTGTGCCCGGTAGTTCTCATAATGTGTCTCCCGCGTCACATCCTTCAGGTCCTGCATGTGGGTACGTACCAGCATTGTCCTCAGCTTCACAAAGTCGCAGTGCCCTGGGTTTTCCACTGCATAGCAAGGCTAGGGGTCAGCCAGAGGCATAGGTAGGGGAGAGCCACTGAGGGCAAGGAGATACCCTGGTCACAGGCTCAGTGCTTTACCTTCCACGATGCCCCAGGGGTAGAGTCGACCCCGAACTCGCCGCCCTCTGGCCTCTACTACAGTGTTGCTGCCAATTACTGCAAATGGGATGCTTTCCTGGAAGAGGTTAGGGGTGCCTGTCAGCACCCTCTGTTCTCACCTCTTTCTTTCCACCTGTATCGTCATCTTCTCTGCTTCATTCTAGGAAGCCAGGGTCCTTTCCCACCCTGATAGCCTGAATATAGAATTCTACTCCCTTTTTCTACCTGGAAGAAATAAGATAGGAATGGGATGCCCTAGAGTGGCCCCACCTTTAGGGCTTGGTCCTGCAATTTGAAGTCCTCATCCTCATCAGAGTCACAGTCTGGGAATTGATAGATCTTGATTCCAAAATGCTCAATCTCCTCCCGGATCTGACAAACAGATGAGGGGCCCACAGTTCTGGGGACCACATCCTTTCTACAAGCCCACCTGATCCCCTCCCACCACCAGCTTCCCTCACTTTGCGTTTCTTGCGGTCCACTTCGGGAGGTGTCAGTGTGTCTGCCTTAGCCAGGATAGGCACGATGTTGACCCGCTGATGCAGGGCCTTCATGAATTCAACATCCAATGGCCGGAGCCTGGGGAACAGGAATCTGTGACCACCTGCTAGTGGCAGCCCTGCCCCTGGTGCTCTTGGCCTGTTCCCTTGACAGCACCCGGTGGTGCCAGGAGCCTCAGGCTTGGACCATACCCGTGGCCGAAGGGTGAGATGAAGTACAGGCAGCAGTGCACCCTGTTGTCTTGGATGTTCTTTCGGTTCAGGCCACTCTCGTCTCGGAAATACTGCTCAAACTGCTGATCAATGTATTCTGCCACAGGCTTCCAGCTGGGGCAGGGACAGACAAGCAGAGAAACGTGAGAGTGGGAGCCACCTAGTGAGCTCTGGGACTACAGAGAAATAGCCCACTCCCTGAGCAGTGTTTTTAAGACACTGCTATTCCCTGGCTTGCTTTACTAAATCTTTAGAGAAATTCCTGAATGGGGTGGGATGTATCTCACATGTCCTGATACAAAATTAGACTGAGTACTCAGGCAAGTTTAATAAATACTAGCTTGATGAGAGGGAAAGGGCCCAGGTGATCAAACAAAGCAGTAAGAATAGGCTGGGCACGGTGGCTCACCCCTGTAATCCCAGCACTTTGGGAGGCCGAGGCAGGTGGATCACTTAAGGTCAGGAGTTTGAGACCACCCTGACCAACATGGTGAAACCCTGTCTCCACTAAAAATACAAAAATTAGCTGGGCATGGTGGTGTGCACCTGAGTAGTCCCAGCTACTCAGGAGTCCGAGGCAGGAGAATCACTTGAACCCAGGAGGCGGAGGTTGCAGTGAGCCAAGATCATACCACTCCAGCCTCGGTGATGGAGCCAGACTGTCACAAAAAAAAAAAAAAAAGAAGAAGAAGAAGAAGAAGAAAAGAATAGCAAGGTGGCTGCAGGCAAATACCAACTGGAAGCCAGGGAAACCCTAAGTCAGGTTTCCAGTGTAACCTCAGAGCCTCTTTGCTCATGTGTTTCTACCCTTTCCTCTACCTCTCCAAACCCACTCCATCCTTCAAGGCCCTAAGAACCATCTCTTCCACGAAGTCTCCTTTGACTATACCAATACACACTGCTCTCCCCTTCTCTTCACTACAAAGCAAAACAAATAAATAAATAAATTTCCCCAAGAACCTCAATTTTCATATCCTTTGCTCTTCTATTATCTTGTTTAATCCTCACTGCCCTGACAGGTGGACATTATGCATTATGATCATCATCACTCTCATTTCATACGTGAAGAAACTAAATCCAGAGCAGCTAACAGATTTGCTCCAAGCCAGGTGTGGTAGTTCACGCCTGTAATCCTAGCGCTTTAGGAGGCCAAGGTAGGCTGATCACTTGAGCCCAGGAGTTCAAGACCAGACTGGGCAACATAGCGAGACCCCCATCTCTACAAAAAATACAAAAAAGTTAGCTTGGTGTGGTGGCATACACCTGTAGTTCCAGCTACTTGGGAGGTTGAGGTGGGAAGATAACCTGAGCCCGGGGAGCCCCGGGAGGCGGGTGATCAGGCCACTGCGCTCTAGCCTGGGCAACAGAGTGAGAACCGGTCTCAAAAAAAAAAAAAGGAGGAAGGAGAGGGAAAGGAAAAGGACTTTCTGTAGGTCATTTAGCTAGTAAATTCTCTACCCACCTGAGCCCCTACAGCTCAGTGCACTTGCCACTACACATTGCCTGACCCATTTACTAATTTAAGTTGCTATCTGATTGAAACATATTAGAGAACTGCCCCCACCTCCCCTGCTTCCCTGTTGCCACTTGACTATAAGCCTCTCAGGGATAGGAATCATTCATGCTTGTTCTGAATCCCTTAAAATGTCCAGCACAGGCTGGACATCTAGTATGTGCTCAATACATTATAGCTGATTTGATGCTCTGCTGTTGCCATGCTGAAATTCTTAAAAATTTTGAACACGGGGCCCTACATTTTCATTTGCACTGGGCCCAACAAATTATGTTGCTGGTCCTGCAATTATCATTGTTAAAATTCCTGAGTATGCTGTAAATAGCCCTTTACACTTTTCAGTGCACATGCATCATGTTGGGTCATGTTCAAATCAATTGGAGAGGTGGTAAGGGCTGGTATATTTTAATTAAATAAGTGTCTGACAAAATGAATATATATGGAGGTGCACTTTAAACTGTGAGGTGCCTGGCAAATGAAATTATTAGTATTATGGAAGGTAAGAGACAGTAGGTAAATTGATTGAAGGAGATCATTTGCTCAAGATCATGAAGTTACCAAATGCCAATCAAGATTTGAACTCTCTGTCTAGGGCTCTTAGCACTGCCTGCCTAACTTCTTCATCAAAGCTACCACCTTTTCTCCTGTCAATCTCATCCATTCCCCTCTTCATCTACTCACTTAGGTCTGACCATTACCTAAGCTGGAGGTAATGGTCAGACCTACTGACCATTAGCTGGAGGGGGGTCCCTCCAGTGCCTGAAAAATAAAAAAGCCCCAATGACAGGGGGTTGTGGTAAATCCAGCTTTTCTTTCGGCAGGTAGCCTAGAGGGTGCCTGGAGTTTAAACAAAGTTCCACCATTTTTCCCCTTTGCCTATTCTTCCTCACCTTTACCCTCCCTCCATACACGCCCAGCCCTTCAACAAGATTGTGTGCGGCACCTAAAATGTTGCTAGTGAAAGGAAAAAGGGTGACAGTTTATTCAGCATCTACTATGTAATCAACTCTGTGCTACATGTTTTCACACTTCACATGTGTTTGTTTTTAAGGCTCTTCTTTCTTATCTTTTTTTTTTTGGAAGGTTTCGCTTTGTCTTCTAGGCTATAGTGCAGTAGTGCAATCACGGCTCACTGCAGCCTCAACCTCCTGAGCTCAAGTGATTCTCCTGCCTCATCCTCCCCAGTAGCTGAGACTACCGGCCTATGCCACCATGCCCAGCTAATTTTTAAAACTTTTTGTAGAGATGGGATCTCACTATGTTGCCCAGGCTGGCCTTGAACTCCTGGCCTCAAGTGATACTTCCGCCTCAGCCTCTTCTTTCTTATGTCCCTACCCCATTATAGAATCAAAGGGCAGAATTGGAAGGAACATTAAAAATCATGTATTCCAATCCTTTCCCTCTTACTTTATAAAGGAGGAGATGGCTGTCCGGTAAGGGAAGTCATATGCTCAAGGTCATAGACCGCTTCCTCCTGATAAGTATGGATATATCTGGGCCTACGTGTGTACCTGTGTATGCAGAAGGGTGGCTCAGGGGCAGCTGGGATTGTGCTTACTCAGACATACCACTCTGTGTTGTTGACTGCATCCCCAAAACCTGGTGTGTCCACAATGGTGAGCCGCAGCCTCACACCCTTCTCTTCTATGTCCACTGCATGCTTAGTGATCTCCACAGTTTGCATGATCCTCTCTGGAGAAAGGGGAAACTGAGGCCAGGGCAAGGGCAGGGACCTGCCCAGTCAGGATGAACCGCCCACCCCAACCAGCCTTGTTGCTTAGACTGCCTAATCCACACTGCCCCCTTCTCCACTCCCAAGCTGCCTGGGGGACTGTTCTCTGGGAACCAGCAAGGAGTACATTTCCCAACACAGGAAATGCCGGTGGCTGTTGGCTCTGGCCCCAGCCTCTTCTCTGCTCCCGGTTTTTTTCTTGGATTCCTGGAATCCTTGGGGGTCAGAGACTCATTCAGAGAGCAAGACTCTGGTCTCTGCCCTGCTTCAACACCCAAATCTTTAGGGAGCTGGCTGGTGGGCTGCCAGGCAGATAGGCCTATGGAGAGCTGCTGTCAGTCTCTCTAGGAGGCCATGGTTTCCTGTATGTGGGGGAGAGCCCCATCCCCCAGACTCTGGAGTGAGTTTAATTTCCCAAGGCAAGTCTGCCTGATTGTCCTCTCCTTTCCTTACCTTCAGCACCAAGAAGTTTCCGGTCCCGGTACAGATCAGTGAGGAAGAGGCTATTGACAAGTGTGGATTTGCCCAGGCCAGACTCTCCTGAGAGGAGAGAGGACAGAGGCACCAAATCAGAAGGTAAGATCTATAGCCAAAAAGCAACTCCACTGGATCAAGGTTTAGGGGGAACTGCTTTCTTATCTAATTGGAACTAGACTAACCAAACTATAGCATTTTAGAGCTGGGAGGAAGCACAGAGATTGGCTTGGGGGAGCAAAGATTGCCCAGGGTCACACAAAAAGAGGCAAATGCTAGGAAACTGTTGGTCAGATGCTCTTTGCAACCAATTTGAACCCCCACCCCCACCCCACCCCACATACACACACTCTCACAGGCCAATGACTCCTGGCTGTTTTGCAAAAACAGTACAGCCACTCGCTGCTTGCTCCCTCCGACCTATACTCCCTTCCCACTCACGGACACACACACCATCCCCACCTGAAACACACCCTGCCCAACCCAGCCCTGCCCCTTTTCTACCTGCCACCATGAGGGTAAAGTCAAAGCCTTTCTTCACGGACTTTCGGTGGACTTGGTTGGGGAGGGTTGCAAAGCCCACATACTCCTTGTCATCCTAGTAGACAGGAAGGCAGAATGCGTCACGGTGAGGAGCCAAAGGGGCCCCGGCACCCAGCGCCAATCTTCTCTCCCTTTCAGGCCTTTGCCCCAGCCTTAAAAAAGCAGTGCCAGACTTCTGTGAGTTCCCATCTGAGGCCACCAGCTGGGCCTCCTGCCCTTGCTGAAACTGCAAATTTCCAGTGCCCTTGGGGGCAGATATCTTGGAGCTAGGGCTGACACAGGACTGAAAGAGGTCCCAGATACACACACAAACACACACACACACACACACACACACACACACACACTCTGCTCCCTGCCCCTGGTCTTCCTGCAGCAGCCCACTGAAAGGCAAAGGCAGGGCTGGAGGCTCTACCTCAGAGGAATCATAGGGATCAAGCTTGCCCCATGGGCTGCGGGGCCTGGCAGATGGGCTGAGAGGGGCTGGGGCACAGAAGTACTGCTGGTTGTCAGAGGACTGGGGCCACGAGGGGGGTCTGAACTCCAGGTCATCATCATAGAGGTCCGGGGCCTGGGGCCTTGGCTCCGGGACTTGGGGCCTGGATGCCCAGGTCTTAGCCTCTGGTGGGTGGCAGCTCTCATTTCCTGAGAAATCCTTCACGAACTTGCTCAGTTCTCCATCATCTGTGGTGTCCTCCAGGAAACGCTTGATCTGGGGGAAGCAGGGTGGGTAGAATAGATGGGTGGTGCCGGGAAGGGAGCCGGAAGGGAAGAACGAGGAAGGAGACAGAAGACAGGAGAAGGCAAGAGGGAAAGGGAAAGCACTTGTGGTTAGAAGAGAAAGAAACTGCAGCCAAGACAGAGGAAGTGCTCACCATCCCTCCCTCACCTGCTCACAAGCCTCCCCAATCCAATATGCCAGGAAGGGTCCCAGGGTCCAGGAAGAGCCCTGGGCACCCCCAGAGCCCTGGCAACTGCTCTTGGGAACTAAGGAACTCCAGTTCTGGTCTCCTTCTCAGCAGCATGTTTTTTGAGGCTGCCTTTCCTGGGGTTCTGGCCTAGCCAGGGACTGTCTCAGGCCAGGAAGTAAGGCCAGACTGATTAAGATAGAGCAGACAGAGGCATTAAACCCAAAAGGAGAGTACAGTGCATCAGAATGGGGCAGGGACATAAGGAAGTAGGTAGGGGAGAAGAAAGCTGACTGCATCAGGCAGGTCAACCAGCAGGGGGTTCTGTACCTCCTGTCACTACTGGTGAGTGAGCTGGGGGATTGGGGTACAGATTCTACTGCTGGTGCTCAATTCCCAGGGTTCACTGCCCAGCGCTCAGTATAGTTGATCCTACCCCTTACTCCAGACACTGAGCCACACCCAAATCTGACCCTGGGCCCTGGGAGAGAAGAATAAACCCGCCAGTGGATGCTGACTGTGGGTGAGAGGCAGCTGGGAGAGACCAGGTGAGGGAGGATGGAAGAGCCTGGGAAAGGCTGGGCCTCCAGAGCTTCTGACAGCCCCCAACTGTGAGGGACATATAAGGGGAAGCACCCTCAGTTGTCTCCTTACCCCCTCTGCCCAGCCAGCAGTGCAGGAGAGGGCCTGGCCTGAACCATGACCCACAGGGAGTGGAAGGCAGAGAATGGACTGACTCCTCTGTAGAAGCCTGTTCTACCCCATCCCCAGCTCAGAAGAGGAACTGTTTCCCCCAACTCTCATTGTCAGCTCTAGACCCTAAAGATTCTCCTCTCCTTTGGGGGTCAGCCTCCTTCGTGGGGTGCCTGGCAGTGCTGGGCTCAGCTCTGCCTCACAATACCCACGTGCCACCCCCAGACAATGGACAAGGGCCGGCTGCAGAGGCTGACTCACTCTCTGAGGGTTAGCCAAGCCAGTGGGGACTACCCCAGACCACTGTGGAGTCCCAGCTAGAGTGAGGAAGATAAGATGGCCACAGTCTTCCTGCAAAGGGAAGAATTGAGGGAGGCAGATATGCCTACTGCCAGGTGTATGCCAGAGGGAAGAGGTTGAGATAGGGAGGTTAGAGGGAAAAGTCTGCTAGGAGCTACTGCCAGGCTGTTGCCTCTGAAGTCTTCACACCTGCTTATAGCCATAGTCTCCAGTGCTCGCCTGGACAGAGGGGAGGAAAAGAGGCCCCTTAGCCCAAAACTAGAACCAGCAGGTGGAGGCTGGGTGACCAGAAGAGGCTAACCTGAGGCAAGCCTAACCCAAGGCTTTTCTCACCTATGATATTTGTGAGGTCCAGTGGTGACCATACATCCCACTCTATGCCTGTTGTCCTGGCATCATGATTAATTGTGCCCTTTCACTCTCAAAAGTGTCCCAGCTTAGACAGTTAATTACACGGCAACAGAGAAGGGGTGGGACTGGGGGCAGCACGACTTGTTGTCTGGCAGCTAATAAGTCTGGGGAATTCCAGGAAATCCTGCCTCTCTGCACAAATCCACAATGACCCAGCAGTTGGTCTGGGGGTCAGGACAAGGGTGGGAGAGAGAAAGCTGTGCTTCACCTGGTTTCCCAGGAGCACTGAGTGGAGGGGCAGGGAAGGGAGAAAGGAAGGCCCTAATGAAGATCCCTAGCCCCCATGATCTTCCAGCAGAGCCTCCGGGAACCCAGCACCATCCTCATCTCTGCCAGCCCTGGCTGCTCATCCACATGGAGGGGGCCACAGGGGCTCTAGACAAGGAGTCAGGACACCAGGGTCCTCACCTCCTGCCTGTCCATCCCCACTCCCAGCTCTGCCAGTGACCAAATCATTTTCTGACTTTGAGCCCCAATCCCAGCCAAGGCAGGGGGAAGACAGGTCACGTCCACCCATCTCCCAGAGCAGCACCTTACCCCAGCTTCAGTCCTGTCCTCAGGGACAGAATTCCCTTGCCATCCCAGTGAACGGTCCATGTCCCACGCTTCAGACTCCCTGTCAGAAAGCTCTAGGTCTAATTTTATCTCCCAGGCAAAGTTCCTCACACACAGAAACAGCCTTGTTTTGATGCTCTTGTTGTCTGGCTTCCTGGCTTGCTCCTTTCCCTTTCTCTTTGACCCCCTTCTGTCTCTGGCAGGGGCCAAAAAAGCCTGTGGAATGTCCTTCCCCACCCCTCTTCTCCTCCCCTTCCCTTGGCTCCCACCCTCCAAGGACAGCTCAGCTGCAGCAGGATCACTTGGTTCCTCTGCAGTCCCCTCCTCCTCTGATTGGCTGCCCCATGACGCCTGCCCGCTGCCTACCCTGGTGGGCACAGCACCAACCTCCCAATGTCTGTTTGCAGCCAGGCTTTTGATCCATTTGACCTCTCCTGTTAACCCCCAAGGACACTGTGGCCTGTCTGAGGACTATGAGCTGTCCCCAAGTGACCTGGCCCATCAACACATGAGGACAGCCACCCAGGATACCCATTCCCAAAGGATTTCAATCCCCCAGTCTCTCTTTCACCTTAACTTTAAGCAGTGCTGGAGTAGGTGAGATGTCCTATACTCCCCCATATAGGTTTTCGTGGGAATGGTCCCACACTTCTTCCCAGGTGTTCATTTGTGTTTTTTTTCCAGTGAGAATCGTCACTGTTTCAGAAATCTGCTCCTAAATTTCCCTGCAGGGAGCATCAGCCACAGAGAAGACTTTGCTCCAGGGACTCCCCTTACCCTAGGACACCTGACCTCTGACTTATAGCAACCTGTATCAATTGGATCACTCCATGGCTTCCATAGTGTCAACAGGGGAGCTGTTAGCACTTGGTCTCTGAGGAGCACGGGTTCAAGGTAATGGGAGGCTGGCAGCCCAGAAGCTTCAGAGCTGCCACTTAGGTGGGAGATAAATTAAGGGGCCTGGTTGGAAGTGTGCACTCAACCAGGGGTCAGGGGTCCACTGTTTCTGGTTGGGTGGAAACATCTTTTGTGAGTCTGGATAGTGTCTTAATTTGAGGACCCTAATGTTCAGTTGTGAATGGCCCTTCCTTGCCTCCCAGGGAGGCTGGGGAGAG
This sequence comes from Gorilla gorilla gorilla, assembly GCF_029281585.2. NCBI lineage: Eukaryota > Metazoa > Chordata > Mammalia > Primates > Hominidae > Gorilla > Gorilla gorilla. The sequence goes on along the minus strand of NC_073228.2, from coordinate 33,520,220 downwards.
AAAGCACTCCCAGATGATAGATACCTTAAGCTGCTATGAACCTGAGAAGAGAAGGTGCATCCCAAGTCACAGGATGGTCATTAATGTTGGCCTGTCATTCTTTTCACATGTAAATTTAAACCCCCTGGCACACCTGGGTTGGGGAGGTCTCCCCCACTGATTCCCAAAGCAGCTAGGACACTGACCTCCTTTGACAAAGAGACCCTCATAGAGGAGTCTGATCTGAACAAGTCAGCCTAAGAACTTGGCTGGCTTGAGGGCAGGGGCCTGAGGATGGGGACTTTGGTGATGGTGGTTGGGGTGGAGGGGGGTGTGTCTTTAATTAGAGAAGAACAGTGTGGCCTCAGACAAGCCGAAAGCACCAAGACCTCAGCTGAACTGAACTTAGTGTGTGGCAGAAAAAGCCCCTCTAGCCCCTGCTGGGCTTGGCACTGGGGACAATCAGTGCTTCCCTAGGCTTCCATCCCTAGAACAATCAGTCCATCCATCCACCATGTGGGGAGAAGTGGGGGAAAGGAATAAGGACAGGCCTCTCTCAGGAACCCCCCTTGGGGGAAGGTCACAGGGTCACCAAGACTTCCTGGCCAAGGCTTGGGCCTCTGCCTGGACACAGCTTGAGAGACAAGAGCCCAAAAGGTTGGCCCTACCAAACCTGAAAGCTTCTGATCCCGGGGGGCCCAGGGAGCTCCCTTCTGGAGGCTGCCCACAGCCAACATCCCGCCCCACAGGCTGGTCAGTGATCCCCCCCTGCTGTAAACAGTTTGTGTCCCCCAATGCAGAGGGCAAAGGCTGTGGGGCTTCCAGACTGGGAGGAGAGGACGGTGTGTGGCCTAGAGGTCCTGACACCCTTACGTTATTTGTGGCAGGCTCTGGCAACAATGTCAGGAGAAGAGATTACATCTTCAGAGCCAAGCATCAGAACTTCCTACCTGGGCACCTCCAGGGAGGCTGGCTGGGGTTATTCTTTCTCTTCCCACTACAGGCAGGTGGCAGGGATGGGTGCCCCCACCCCCACACACTGCAGAGGGACCTGGCTGGTGGGGAGGGAGCGGGTAGATGCAGCAGGAGGAAGCTTTCCCATGGTTCCTGTCCCGGGGGCAGAAGGATATAGCTAATCCCACCCGGCAGGATGGTGGGCTGGGCCTCCCCCTCTCTGGGGTCCCTTTGGGAAAGGGCCAGGGACTGCCCCTTGTCAGGCTGAGGGAAGGAGGGGCCAAGCGTCTCACCATCCCTCCTGGTGAGGCAGGCAGTGTTTGTGGGCCTCCTCTGCGTTTTCCAAATGAAGTTGGTACTGGCCCCTGTGCCCAGGGTAGGTGGGTGAGGAGGGGTTACTCAGGTAAAAGCTGACCCAGGCGAGGATGGGGACCCTCACCTCCGCTTATTACTGATGCGCCTTCCCCAGCCCAACAAGCGCGTCTCCACCAGCGGGCACCTCCCTCAGCACGGACCCACCCCTTCGTCCTAGAGCGCAGGCATCACCCAGGGGTTGGGGCCCACTCCGTGGCTGCTCAAAGGGAAAACTTGGGAGCAGCGACGCACCGCCGCCCGGCAGCAGTGCCAGCCTGTGCCCGGGGCCGGCGACGGCGCCTCCCACCCTGCACAGCCGCGGCTACGGTGCCGCGGGTCCCCTTGCAGCCGCCCGGGAGCGACCGGCCCTGCGCACCCCAGCCCTGCCCCGCGCCCGCCCGCCTGCCTGCCTGCCTTACCATGGCTGCAGCCCGGGCGGGGCCGGCTCCGCCTGGACAGCGCCCGAGCGACCCGCGGCGGAGCTGCGCGCCGACCTCGCAGCACCGCCGTCACCCTCCCGCCTCCCCGAGTGCGGACCGCTGCGGGAGGGGCCCGGCGGCGGGGGCGGAGCGAGTCGGCCCCGGGGCGGGGCCTGTACCTCAGCTGCAAGCGGTGCCGGCGCGAACCGGGTCGGGGTGCCCAGCTGGGGGCCGGCCTCGCAGCCCGCGACCCCCTGATGCGCAGAGTATGCAGAGTCACCCAGGACAGAGCAGGGAGCCTCAGCTCCTCGTCCCCGGGCTGCACTGGACACCTGGCTCTTTTTTACTCAGCTCCAGAAGCACCGCGGGGGCTTGAGCCAGTTCCCAAAGAAAAAGGAACGGCCCACCTGACATCCCCAGAAGGAGACGCCTTTGGAAGGGAGGGGGAGTTGCTGCATGAGTTGGAGAGAAACCATTAGTTACCGCAGGGATTCAACAAGGTTTTCACAAAGTGAATCCGGCTAATGCCCAAGTTACTGATCACTACACCTCCTAAAGGGGAATGTCAGATATTCTCCACCTCCACCCGAGCTGTGAAGGGGCAGGTTAGAGGCAGGTTCCCTTCATGCAGTACCCCAGATTACAGATTAAAGAGGATTTGCTGCACAAATTATCCAGGGATCATCTGCTGGAAGGATAGAAGGGAGAGGCTGAGTGGCTTTAACAGGGCGGTGTAGCCTTGCCTGTGGCTGACGACAGTGGGGAGGGCCTCAGGAGAGGCCAACCCAGGCGTGACCCAGGCCCAGCTGGGCCACTCTTCCTCTGACAAGCAGGTGAGATGCCAAGGGGACAGATGCCCCAGAAGCTTTAGAGGCATTAGAGGCTCAGAAGGGTCAGAGCAGCAGCTAGGGGAAGGCAGATGCTTGGTGAGTGGGGTGTTGGTGAGGGATTCCCTGAGCTAAGTAGGGTCTGAGCTGGTCAGGCTCCTGTGGAAGTTTCCAGAAGCATGTCCCTTCCTGACCCGCAAGACCCCTCTCTCAATTGCAGGCTGACTGGCTTCTGCCTGAATACACTCTGGACAAAACTGAGACCCACAGGCACGGCCCTCTCTGTTGGTAGAAGTGCCAGAGGCCTGCCTGCTGTATTTCAGTCTGACCTGTGAACCAGTAGCACTGGTTGGGACCAGTCAGAACTCAGCCAGGGGCGGGAAGAGGGCCTGGGGCAGCAGGTATGATCAGGCTGAGAAAAACAATGGGGCTGCTACTGGAGATGTTATTGGCTGTTTGGCACTGGTGGACTGGAAGATGGCAGGGTGTTCATGAGCCAGCAGGTTGAAGAGAAACCTTCCTAGCTGGGTGGCCTTGAGCAACTTACTTCACCTGTCAGGGTCTCAATTTCCATACCTGAAAATGAGGGGATTAAACTAGATGATTTCTAAGCTTCTTTACAGCTCTGGCCTTCTAAAAGTGGATGCAGTGGGGGAAGGAGGATATGCTGTATGCTACTATAGGCCTTGGAGGAAGATAAGAGAACAAGGCAGCAGCAGGAGGTGCTGGAGAAAGGTTGGACATGCAGTGATTCAGGAGAGGGCCCAGGATCTGAGTGAAGGGGGAGGATGTGTATGATGGGGGCAGCAGCTTGGGTTCCCTGAAAGGGAACCTCTAAAGGTACAGAGAGGCTCCCGGAAAAGACCTGGGGTAGATCAGGGATCCGAAGCTGTACTCAGGAAAACAAAGACATAAAGAGAGAAACCAATGGCAGTTGGAAGTCTGCAGAAGCAGCAGCTGCTGCTACCATCAGCCCCAAATGTCAAGCTTGGGCTATACAAAGCCCCACTGTTCAAAGCCCTGGGCCTCCAGTACTCATGTATGCACTCTAAGAATACCTCTTGCGTGCTTCCAGAGTCCTGTGGCCTAGGGTAAGGAGAAAGCCTACATCAGGGAAGACAGGCCCCAGCAGAAACCCTTGTTTTCCTCCATTATAACATGCCCCTCCCCGTGGCCTCAGCTGAATTCCAAGTGTGGACACAGACACATTTCAAAAGGCAGCCCAACCAGCTCATCCTCAGCTGTGGCTGGAATCCCAGCTCTTCTCTGGCACCTGCTGCCCAGGCAGCAGGTTGGTACCAGCTTGCCTTGAGGAAAGTGAGGCCCCAAGCAAGTCCTGGGACCATGGAACTTAGCTCTAAGCCAAGAATATTGGGGTCTAATCTCTTTCTAATCACTGTACCACAGGCCTAACATGAGGCATGCTGGGTGAAATAAAAACTGAAGACTGACTTTGACCCATCCCACCTGCACAAGCCCTGCATGCTAACCTACTGCAGCATTCGGAGAGCTCTGAGAGAACTTGGCCTGGGCACAAGTCCCATGCCAACTTGGCTATTATCTCACTGCCTGAAAGTCCCTTGCCCTCTCTGGGCCTCTGTTTCCCCCACTGAAAGAGAAGACTGGACTTCTCCCAAGTCTAGCTCTTACATTCTGTGTGATGGAGGCAGGGTCTAATACCTGCAGGGCCAAGATACAGCAGCCCTTGCGTCAGTCACTGGCGATTTACCGAGTGCTCTTCCTCATCTCCAGCCAGCAGGTGGCCTGGCCAACTTTGCTTCAGCATGGCTTAGCTCTTAGAGCACTAGTTCTCCCTCAGAATTCAACATCCCACCAGGCATTGATGGCCTTGACTATAGTACAACTCCCCAGGCACTGCTAGGGCATGGTATCTGAGCCAAGTGTCTAGGGGAGTGTCTAGCTGAAAAACTCAGCTCAGCCACCATAGCTCTAGCCTGCTGTCTTGGGCTCCGTTGCTTAGGTCAGGCCAACATGATATGTCCTGGCCCCCTCCACTAGGTCTTTCCTGCCCACCCATAGGTGCAGGTTGTGTGGCACAGGACCTAAGCAAGGAGGCTGCATGTGGGCCATCCCAGGGCCCAGGTTCAAAGCCAATAATAATGAGCAATTACCACAGGAAATCAGGATTTCAGATCTGCATGATTAGCAATGGCCACTTCTGCCTTTCAGTAGCTAAGTTTCCCTAAAGTGGCGCAAGAACTAATTGTACATCCCTTCCCCAGTGAGATAGATGAGTCACTGACGATACAGTCAGAGAGTCCTTGGACCAAAGGCTATCACTGGGTTGTGTCTTTCAAGGAAACCTTGGCAAGTCTGTCCAACAAGGTCTGTGGTGGACAAAGGCAATAAACCAAAATACATTAAGCCCAAATCTTCCCCCAGCTGCTGCCATGTGTCCCATGATCCTGGGGGCAGGCATAAGGTGTGGGTGGCAAGGCTGGGGAACACTGTGTTTCCTGGCACCTGCTGAATGGCTGCAAAGAGGGGCAGTTCCAGAGCTGGCAGGGTGCTAGAAGCCAGCCACTCTGATAGGGCAGACAGTCCTTCCAACACCCTCCGTGAGCAGGGCAGGGCCATAGGAGCTCAGGGTTGGAAAGGACTTACAAACCTCCTAATGTGACTACTCACCAGATGTCTGAAGGCTCCCCTGCCTTCCCAGCCTCTGCTCGAATACGTACCTCCGATGGCCAAAAATTCACTGATTCTAACAACTGCCCTTCAACCTTTGGGCAGCCAAGTTACCAAAGTCTTCACTATACTGAGCCAAAATCTGTCTTTCCCTGGCTTTTACCCTCCATATGCCTCCATGCTGGAAGCTTTGCTGACTCATTTCATTGGACTTTGCTTTGTCCTTTGATGTCCACACCCTTTCAAGTGACCCATCTGTATACTTTTCTCTACCAAATTCACCACAAGCTCCTCAAGGGCAGGGAGTATGTCTTTTCTTTTAACCTCTGCTCACTTCAAATCAGCAAATATGTGATGTGATGTTTTTCTGGGTGTCCAGGCCTCTGCCCCCAGGAGATGGCTGATCAATATGGATTGACTAAAAGGACTCATTGATTAGTTTTCCATTCTGATTTTAGAGCCCAGACAAGCCTTGAGGCTCTGCGCTTCATTGACCCTTCACTTGCCCTTCATCCTGGCTGCTCACAAGCTCACACCCACCTCCCAGCCCCGTGGTTCACATGCAAAGACACAGATGTTACTCCCACTAAAACCTTTCCCTTCACAATTCTTGATATCTAAAGGTGCTGCTGAAATATTGAGAAGTATTTTCCAGGGAGACGTGGCTATAGAAGAAGGGTTTCTATACCATATAGTTGACTCCCTGGGACAGACTGCTCCTTAAAATGCTTCCAGCTTTGATGAACAAACTCTGAGCCTCAATTTCTTCATCTGTGAAATAGGGAGAATAAATCCACTCATAGGTTACTATGAAAACCCACTAATGCACTTAACATGATCACTAAATGAATGGTAGCTATTATCTCCACTAATAAGAAAATTATCAACATCAAACCAGTAACTGTCAACTGCGACTATTTCAAATGCCTTCCCTCCAAAGGATTTGGAGTGTGCATGTGTAATAGGTGTAGAGAGATGGGAGGACAGAGAATACCAGAGTAATGCCTTAGATTAAAGTGACATTGGAATGACTAAGCTGCCACCACCTGTGGAGTCAGCTTCTCCAGCTAGACACCATCTCTAGAAAGCTGGTGCTTGGTCTCAGACCTACCGACCCAAATTCCCAGAAACAGCCACTGTGGAGACCTCTGGAACTAGATGACTTTGCCGGCAGTGGGTGTGCCAAGGAAGCGACACCCACAGTGTTAGCCTGAGCTTCCCTCAGGAACTGCCTCACATTCTGTCCCCCTCCTCCAGGCTTCATTCAGCCCCCAAGGTGCAGCTGTCTCCTGCTGCTCCCCTAACAGCAGCTGAGCCAAAGGCAGCTGAGCAGAGGAGGGTGAGGGGACATGGCCATTTCTGCCTCTCAGGACAGCCTTCCTCTGGCTGAGCACCTGTCAGGGTGGCTCCTGGGTTACAGATTTACTTCCTCACCCAAGTATGCACCCTGGCCTCTGAAGCCAAGCTCCCTAATCTACCCAGGCCCACTGTTTCTGTTACTTGGAAAATCTACCATTTCAAACAGCACCAAACTACTCTGCAGAAAGATGTGATGTTGGAAATGGGTTTCAGTCACCACACACCTGAAAATACACCAAAAAGTCCACAATGGATGTGGCAGATTCTTCCCTATGTGGGACTATTCTGGGCAAAACAAAGAACTAAGGGAGTGTGGCCTCAGCTCTGCTATCAAGTCTGAGAGAAAAGCATTGTATATTCCTGCCCCCATTTTATAGGCAGAGGGAGTAACCTGCCCAGGTCTCACTGTGAAGCCAGGACATTGTTCCCTCTGTGCTTCCAGGCAGACTGCACCACAGCTTGTATTATTAGGTGACCAGCTGTCCTGGTCTGCCCAGGACTGAGGGAGTTCTTGAGACATGTGACTTTCAGTGCTAAAACCAGCAAAGTCCCAGGCAAACCCTGATGAGTTGGTCAACTTACCCTGTCCCCAGGTTAGCAAGTCTTAGCCAGAGGCCACCAGCCTTCCATCCTGCTCTGGAATTGGCTGCCCATGGTAGCTGGAAATGAACAGGGTGCCATCTGACAGGGTAAGATGCTTGCTTCCTAAGAAGCTGTGCAACAATGGTCAAACTGCTATAAAAATCCTCCCAAGGACGGGCGTGGTGACTCATGCCTGTAATCCCAGCACTTTGGGAGGCTGAGGCGGGCGGATCACAAGGTCAGGAGTTCGAGACCAGCCTGACCAACTTGGTGAAACCTCGTCTCCACTAAAAATACAAAAACTAGCTGGGCGTGGTGGCGGGTGCCTGTAATCCCAGCTACTCAGGAGGCTGAGGCAGGAGAATCACTTGAACCCAGAAGGCAGAGGTTGCAGTGAGCCGAGATCGCGCCATTGCACTCCAGCCTGGGTGACAGAGCGAGACTCTGTCTCAAAAAAAAAAAAAAAAAAAAAAAAAGCCTCCTGAGATGCCCTGCCCCATTTTCAGCAGTTCTGCTCCATTCTTTCAACAATTCTTTCTTCTCAACTACGAGCCTCTGCCCAAAGCAAGAGAAATGCCGGGTGCAGTGGTTGGTGCCCATAGTCCCAACTACTCAGGAGGCTGAGGCAGAAGGATCACTTGAGCCCAGGAATTCGAGATTACAGTGAGCTATGGATTGCACCACTGCACTCCAACCTGGGCAACAGAACACTTCAAAAAAAAACGAGGGAGGGTTCCTTTCACATAGCCCATGACCTAGGATTCTGTGAACATCCTCATGAATGTGGAAACTCCCTGAGTTCCTCAGAGGCTTTGGATTTCGCTTTGTAAAGGAAGCCAACCTGAGCAAAATGTCCCTGTGATTCAGAAGCCAACAGGAGGCTGATCATCCCATCCCTTCAGGGTCACATGACATGTCACCCAAAAGACACTGAGGTCTGCCTTAAGTATCAGTGAGATGGCCTCCTCTGATTCCTGGCCTATTTTCCAGAGTTGGTTTCTTGCATAATTGATAGAGCAGAGAGTAAACCACCTTGCCCTATGACAGCCTGAGAAGTCACATTTAAGGATGAGTAGGTCAGATGCCTTGAGGACACAGGATCTTGGGGCTAACACACCCTGTCCATCAAAGGCATTGCAGCCCCTCCCATCAGAACTGCTTTATTTCCAGGAAATCCCCAGGGCTACGTGAGAAGGCAGCCCCCAGTGACCCATTAGGGCACCCTCAGGACCTTCCTGTTGAGCTTTTGCTAGTTCTGATCCCAAAAAAACCCCATCAGGAATGCTTCCCTCAGTCCAGCATAACCTCCTCTGGGGAGACTTCTGCCCCTAATGTCCCAATCCAAGGATGAGAAGCATCTGCCCACCCCATTCCTTAGACAAAAGGGCTTTGAGGGGCCATTTGGGAAGGGACTGACACTTAAAAGAAAGAGATAGGCTGAATCAGGCCCCATCCCCAGCTGTTCACCCAGAGAGGCTTGTGAAGCTCAACAACAAACATGATGCCTTCCACAAGCCAGGCATCGTGGCCAGGCCACCAGAGAATTCCTGCCAGGAATGGAATCTGGAACAGACTCTATGGTCAACCATTCCCAGATCAGAGGAATCAGAGGCCTTGGACACCAGCACCACAGCATCTCCATCCTGAGGCTGCATGGGGCCATGCCGGCTGAGGGACAGGCCGAGGACAGCCTAGCTCTCTCATGGATTAGAGAGCACCTGGCCCATCTCCATGCCATCCTACCTCCAGAGAGCCAGAGAAGACCAGCAGCCCAGCTGCTTGGGAGCCTTCTTTTCTTGGCTTCTGGGGAGCAGCTCTGCTGCTGAACAGGGCTGGAGAGCTGTAATTATTGAGACCGGATAAGAGCTATTTTAGGAAGGAGCCACCCTGTTGCCAAGGCTTTTGACTTCCTAAACTAAAACAAGATGCACAGAAAAAGGGGGTGAAGGTGGGGGAGAACAGGGAGGAGCCTGCTCAGTCAAAAACATCAAATCTTGACTGAAGGGAAATATTAACCCCTTCCCAAAGGTACAGATTTGCATCTAGGGGTGAGCAAAAGGCTAGCTAAGACACCACCATCCCCTGGCTTTGGAAAGGAGGGCATAACCTGATCCGATACCCATCTCCCTGCAGACTCCCTCTCTCCTAAGACCCTCCAAGAGCACTTACTCAGTCTGTTCCATCTATTTTGACATTTGAGCACAAACTACTTCATATTGTTGTTTAAATGTTTCCTGTCTGTGTTTTATCTCCCCAACCACATGGCAAGTTTCTCAAGGCCAAGGAATGTGTGTGCTGTGAAGCTTCAATTCTTCCCCTAAAAGTGCCTAGCAGAGTGCTAGGCAACTGAATAAAAATTGTTTATGGAAGGAAGGGAGGGAGGGAGAGAGGAGGGAAGGAAGGAAGGGAGAAAGGGAGGGAGGGACTTACTGTCTTGCATGGAAATAATCTCTGAAAGTAGCCACTCCCACCTACAGCTGAGCTCAGGGCATGAGGTTGGATAAGAACCCATGGCAGTGGGAGGTGGCAGCCTTGTTTCTGGTCATCTCCCCTTCAGCTGTTCCATTATCTGAGCTTAGGCTGACCCCCACTATGCACTCATTTGTTTTCTATCTGTGGCCAACTGTCCATCCTGAGTCAGCCTATGAATGGGACCTATTAGAGGCCATTGCTAGGCTTTGGATAATAGAGAAATATGGCAAGAGAAAATAATGGAAGTAGGAAGAGCTTTGACCATCTTATCAAACATGGGCCAAGAATAGCCAAAGTACTTATGGGAACAATGCAGCGAAATCAGGACACTGCCAAATCAGGACACGGGACTGCTGAGAGCAGAGTCCACCTTGAGTTTTTCCAAGTTGAGGACCCAAATAGTGTGTAACCCAAAAAAGCGACCCCTTTCTGGAATGCCCCAGGCTGAAAAGAGGAGAACCAGGTGGGGACTGATCCAACGGCTACCTAGACGGCCTTCCCACAGAGCACTTGGCAAGATTCATCATCTGCCAAAAGGTCTCTGTTCTTTCTAGGACTGCAACTAGCTCATACAGTGCTTTTGTGCAAATCCCCCTCTGGGGAGATGCGGTCCCACAGGTGCACAGCTTGGCAAATGGAACACAGGTTATATTTCAGCCCCCCACTTGCCCCCTCTACCAGGTGCTCTTGTGCAGTGAACAATCTGCCCAACCATAGGGAGCAGCTCTGTCTCCCTCCATGCCCACTCCCATTACAGGACAGGAGATGGATTTGGATTGTGGGGTGGGCCCAGGAAGACTGGGAGTAACCTCCCAGGGGCATTCTTACCTCCTCATCTGTCATAACAGAGTAGAAGCCAGGCATTCCCAGGGGGCAGCAAATGGAATTCAGAGAGTGCCAATAGGAGGAGAAAAACAGAAATTTACTAAAGATGCCCAGTGGACTTGGGCAAACCTGGCCCAATTCCTTCCTAGTGCAAGTGGCCCAAACAACAGCAGCTAGTATTTACTGAGTGCTCACTGTTGCCAAGCACCGTGCTAAGTGTTTTATTGGTAATAACTTGTAATAATCCTCACAATAACCCTAAGAGGGAGCCATTATTCTCAGTAACAGATGAGGAAACTGAGGCTTGGAGAGGTAAAATAACTTACCCAAGGTCACAGTCAGAAAATAGTGGACCCAGCGCCCAAATCCAGTTAGATAACTCGAGTTCGTACTTTACTATGCCCCTACTTTATAGAGCTTTGCTCCCTCTGAGGAGCAGGACTGCCCTTCTCTGCTCTTTGCTGACCATCACTAGGAGGGTTCATGCTGGTTGGGATTGGATGGCATTCCCAGGGCTCTCTCCTCCCCAGGAACTGCTTTATCCATAGCCCTGGCCTCTGTCATGCTCATAGGGCTGGAGTATATTTTGGGCCACAATGCTCACAGCAAGAAGTCCCTGCTGCCAAGATTTACTCCTTGAGGTCTTGTCCCCACCCTCCCCTGCCCCCAGAGAGGCCAAGAGTATAAAGGGAGAGGAGGGTCACAAGGCCTGGGGACACTTCTCTTAAGGATTCTAGAGCTGCAAGACACACTGATGGCCTCAAGGGGGAGGCCCAGACATCTCTGAAGATCCTGCCTGGGCAGCACCAATAAGTACCCCAGGTGGTAAACTTGCGGCATGAGGAGGGTTCTGAGGAACCAGAGAAACACATGAGAAGAGCCCCCAGCCTGAATTAGCGTGAAGTCAACTCTGAGCAAGACTGTGAAGCAGGCGGTTTGCTTTGGTGTATTTTTTAAAATCATGTGATAGATGACCAACTAAGCTGAAAAGGCCATGAGGCTTAAATTATTCTCCATTCCAGAAGTAACTTCCTGTTAAAAGGAGACTCTTGAAAATGGAAAAGGTTCCAAGCCCCAAAGAAATGACTCTAATGGTGAAATTTTCAGCAAGATGAGAAGTTCCTCTGCTTCTTCAGGTCAAAATCCCAGCATTTATCTCCTAAACGACCCAGGTCTGTAGATACATAGATGCCACTCCTCACCTGTCCTCCCATCCCCCAAGCTCCCACAGTGGGCCCATAGGAGGGAAAAGCACAGACCTTTTAGCCACCAGATGACACGATTGTACATTTCCTCAGAGACATCTGAAAGTAACAGAGAGATGGTTGCTTTTCTTCTCTCTGTGGGATGCACATCCCACTCTCCACTACTTGCAGCTCCCTTTCTAGCTCCACATTTCTCCACCCAAAGGTGCCCTCAGCCCTTGGTCCTCTCCAAGAAGCTCCTCCAGCCTAGGACTATATATCATATTCCCACTCTCCCTTTCTCTTTTTTACACCCTCTCTCTGTGCCATTGTGAATGCCTTTCCCCTCCTGGAATCCCAGCTCATCTGCATCCCACCCTCTCCACTTTGTAGCCAGAGTATTTACCTGAGGCCTTTATTCTATTTAACAGCCCTTACCAGCCCTCACCCCAGCTCAGTTCTTCATCCCCACTCAGGAAGCAGCTTTCAACCCTGCAAGCCCCTCTCTACTACCTTCAATTAAAAAGGTAAGCAGTGTTGCCTGGAGGAGTCAATGCCTGTCGCCCGGCCCAAGCATCCATCATCAATGTCATTAGCTTGGAGCACAGAGAAGCTGGCAGGGAAGGAATGGAGCAATAGGCTCAAGGATAGGACTAGCTTTGGCACTGGCAGGAGAGCAGCCCTTAGGCCCAGAATGAAGAGGTGGTCTTTCCTGCCCACCCCAACATCCCATCTCACTAAATTGGGGCTGCACCTGGGCAGTCTGCTTCTTCACATACCCAGGAAGAAAGCAGTAAACCTTTGAATGGGTTGTTTGCAGGTGTGCTTGGGGGTCTGTGGCACTTCACTCAGTGGTGCCCAACTTGGAAACTCCTTTGGTGGTGATGGTGGTGATAGGCTTGCCTTCTCTCTCTGGAACTTCAGATCCTCACAGAAAGGGCTAGAGTCTATTTTAAAACCGGACAATAAAAGATCTAGGGAAGGAGAGCACTTAGGCTCAAAATCTGGTGTTGTCAGCTGGCTTTGGGGTGTTTCAACTTCAGGATTCAGCAAGGGCCACCATGAGGAGTCAGGTCCGTACCTAGGTAAGGACCGAGGAGGCAAGGGCCTAGGGGTCAGTTCCAGTTCTGCATGGATGGAGGGCTTTTGCGAGAGTTCTGGATACCTGGGTGTAGGTCCTTGGGACATGTAGGTGGTTTCTGGGGGTTTTTGGGTTTGCTGTTTATAGATGGGCTCTGGAGTAACAAACATGGATGACTTGTGGGAGCCCTCAGACACTGATGGAACTGTCACATGGTGAGTTGGCTCTACTGACTGTACCCCTGGGGAGATGGTGACCCTGCGGCCAACCTCGCTGTTTCCTCGGATTGGGGTCCTCACATTGGACTCCACCTGTGATGATACTAAGACCTTTGCGGAGGGCTTGGTTTCAGGATAGACAGAATACTTGTGAAGAGACTCAGGGTCTACCCGTGCAGAAACTCGGTGTACACCATCAGAATCTTTAAGGACAGAGAGTTTGAGCGATGAGTCCAAGTTCATATTCCTATACAAGGCCTTGGGTTTTGAAGGAATTGGACCGTAAGGACCTGTTTCTGATTCTTCTACAGGGACCCTTCTCTGGGCTGTCTGATAGTCTGCAGAGACACAGCTGCTTCCGTGCTCTGGGAGAGAGGGACTCCTTGGAGATCTGATCTCACTAGTAGTCGTAATTCTTTGGATGGGCTCAGTTTGTACTGCTTCATCCTTTGGGTAAGACAACATCCTACGGGGAACTCTGACTCCTTGGGGGTTCTGGACCTTGGATGGTGGGTCATCTTCTAAGATTTGTGATTGTAAGTTATTCTTCTGGTCTTGAAAACTCAACCGATGAGTAGATTTGGCATCTGGGATTGATGAAGCATGATGGCCGACCTCGCGCCCTGACTTGCTCTCACCGCCTCTTCGTGCTGCTTCCTCTCTGGGTGGACTAACTTTCCATTGTCTGCTTGAAGCATGGGAAGCCAGTGTCTGAGTCTGCTGGCTCTTTAGATGGGGAGAGGAATGGCGGGATGATTCTGTTCTTGGTCCAGTCTCAGTTCCCCGAGGAGTGGGTACTGCATAGTGTCCAGGTCCTGACTGGAGGGAGACAGATCGAGGGTAGTCTGATGCCGAATGGGGAGTGGTGGGATGTGCAGCTTCTGATCTTCGGTGGGAAGGGTTCAGGGAGACTGCAGCACTTCGATGGCTTGAGGCAAGAACGTACCCATGTCCCCGCTGAGGGGATGTGTTAGTAGTAACCTCAGACCCTCTCTGTGCTGAAACCGCTACCTTGGCCCCAGGTTTATTTGTCTTGACCATCTGATAGATTGTGCCCTTCTGAGTAGATCCCATATTTTACTGGCTGGCTTGTATTCAGGATCCTAATGATGCCTGAATATTTACCCTGTTTTAAAGCTGCTGTTTCTTGGGCGCCCACAAAAGTGGCTGTTGTTTTAAGAGTGTCTCAAATAATCCCCTTAGCTACCTCTCTGTCTGGTGATGTCATAAAGGAAGGAGCTTCCTTCCTATTAAACATCCTAGTGTACAGCCACAATTCTTCACAGAATCCCAAGGAAGTACCTGAAAGGAATCTGTGGATTTGTCTTTGGAGTTATATCACCAAGCCTTTGGCAAGTTTTTAACAAAACTGGGATTTCCTTGTACATAGAGAAGGCTCCAGACCCTCCTTTACTCTCCCGAGATTCTAGAAATTCTCAGGACTCATCCAGAGAAGGAATCAGCCAGAAGATCCTATGAAGACAAGATCAAACCAAACACGCTGTGTTAGCCCCAGTTTTAATAAGGTACGAAGTACAAAGCTGCCCCAATTTTGTTTGAAACTGTACTGTATACAAGTTAAAAAAAAAAAAAAAAAGAGAGAGAGCTTCAGCTTTTTCCAGGTCTCATGGATTGTTTCATTGCTCCTGGGGTAAAAATCCAGGTTGCTCAAATAATAAAATTCTCACATTCTTGGTCCAGTAGAGTTTAGTGTTTTATTAATAAAAGGGATTTGCCATGTGCAGTGGCTCACACCTGTAATCCCAGCACTTTGGGAGACGGAGGCGGGTGGATTGCCTGAGGTCAGGAGTTTGAGGCCAGCATGGCCAGCATGATAAAACCCCGTCTTTACTAAAAATACAAAAAATTAGCCAGGCATGGTGGCAGGCACCTGTAATCCCAGCTACTCGGGAGGCTGAGGCAGGAGAATCGCTTGAACCCGGGAGTTGGAGGTTGCAGTGAGCTGAGATTGTGCCACTGTACTCCAGCCTGGGTGACAAGAGCAAAACTCCATCTCAAAAAATATATATAAATAAAAACAAAATAAAAGGGATTTGGGCTGGGTGCAGTGGCTCACACCTGTAATCCCAGCACTTTGGGAGGCTGAGGCGGGTGGATCACCTGAGGTCAGGAGTTTGAGACCAGCCTGGCCAACAGGGTGAAACCCCATCTCTACTAAAAATACAAATATTAGCCAGGCATGGTGGTGCGTGCCTGTAATCCCAGCTACCCGTGAGGCTGAGGCACGAGAATCGTTGGAACCTGGGAGGCAGAGGCTGCAGTGAGCTGAGATCGTGCCACTGCACTCCAGGCTGGGTGACAGAGCAAGACTCCATCTCAAAAAAAAAAAAAAAAAAAGAAAGAAAGAAAGAAGGAATTTGGAGTTAATCATTGGTTTCCATCATAAATGACTACATGTGTACCTAGGAGAAATTACCTGCCTTCCCTGGGACTTGGTTTCTTCACCTGGAAACCACTGCCTGGTACATGGGTGTCACACAACAAATGTTAATGTCCTTTCTCATGATCCTGTCAGCTATCCAATCAGCCGGACTCCGGTTATCTCTTGAAAAGTGACTTTCCAATTTAGATGACCATTTTGGAGGAGACTCTGTCACCTTTCTCTCCCTTTCACATGCTCTTTCTCTCATTCTCTCTTTTAGACATAGACTCTACCATAGCCAATATTCTATTATGAACTCTGAAGGGTCATTGAGATTATAGGATGGTCAGCTTCATTTTTCTTTTTTTTTTTTTTATTTGAGATGGAGTTTCAAATAAACTGTGCCCAGGCTGTTGCCCAGGCTGGAGTGCAGTGGCGCGATCTTGGCTCACTGCAACCTCTGCCTCCCGGGTTCAAGCGATTCTCCTGCCTCAGCCTCCTGAGTAGCTGGGATTACAGGCACACACCACCATGCCTAGCTGATTTTCTTTTCTTTAGTAGAGATGGGGTTTCACCATGTTAGTTAGGCTCGTGTCAAACTCCTGACCTCAGACAATCTACCCACCTCGGCTTCCTAAAGTGCTGGGATTACAGGTGTGAGCCACCGTGCCCAGCCAGTTTTAAGTATTTCTAAACCCTTTCTATTCCCCAAAATGAAAGCAGCTTTGGTTAGGTGTGGTGGCC
Organism: Gorilla gorilla gorilla; assembly: GCF_029281585.2. Classification (NCBI taxonomy): domain Eukaryota; kingdom Metazoa; phylum Chordata; class Mammalia; order Primates; family Hominidae; genus Gorilla; species Gorilla gorilla. The sequence goes on along the minus strand of NC_073228.2, from coordinate 33,504,190 downwards.
CAGCCTGTAATCCCAACACTTTGGGAAACTGAGGTGGGCAGATCACTTTAGCTCAAGAGTTCGAGACCAGCCTGGGCAACATGGTGAGATCCCATCTCCAGCAAATAAATAAATAAATATCTTAAAAAATTAGAAAACAGTTTTACAAATAATTATAAAAAGTTGAAATCACCTAAGAGGACCCCTTTACTATTTTAATAAGCATCTTTCCACATTTCTTTCTATGCATTTACCATATGTAGATATTTGATTATAAATTTACATAGTCTTATTATAAACTTCCCAGCATCCTAGTACTAGCATTATTCCATAACATGTTATGAGTACCTTTCTGTCAATAAATCTATATCTATGATGTAATTTCTAATTAATCCACTTGTGGTTGTTCCAGAATGTTTTAAATGAGTCCTTTACTGCTGGACATTAGGTTGTTTCTTTTTTTTCTTGCTATGGTGCCCAGGCTGGAGTGCAGTGTCTGTTCATAGGCCTGAGCACAGCACACTAAAGCCTCAAAGCTTCTGGGCTCAAGTGATTCTCCTGTCTCAGCCTACTGAGTAGCCCACCTCATTTGGGTTGTTTCTAATTTTTCAATATTATAAACAATGTTGCAATAAACATACATTACTATAAATATATATTTGTGTATATTCCAATTTTCTCCTTAGGACAATAGTTCTAAATCCTGGCTGCACATTAGAATCACCTGGAGATCTTTCAAAGCCCATGCTCCACCTCAGACAAAATGAATCAGATAATTTGGGGGTAAGGCTTGAGCACCAGTATTTTTTTAAATGCCTCAGATGGTTCTAATGTGCAACCAGGGTATAAAGTTCTCTAAATCCTCTCTATTCAAAGTGTAGTCCGTGGACCAGCGTCATCAGCACCACCTGGGAGCTTGTTAGAAATTCAGGAGCTTGGGGCCCACCTCGGACCTACTTAGTCAGAATCAGTAGTTTAACAAGAAAGACCCTCAGGTGATTCATATGTACAATAGAATCTGTGTCATACTGGTCTAAATGGAGTTTCTGGGTCAAAAAGTAGTCACATTTAAAATACATACTGACAAATATCCTCCAGAGAGGTAGTACCAATTTATACCCCCAACACAGTGAATGAAGATGTCTGTTTCCCCATACTCTCAGCAACCTTAGATGTTATCAATACTTGTCCTCCGCAATCAGTGAGGTAAAAAACAACCGTGTTTTAATTTGCATTTCTTTGATTACAAGTTAAACTGAACATCTTTTAATATGCTAATTGGCTGTCTGTACAGCTTCTTTTGTGAATTGTTCTTTGTCTATTTTTCTATTAAGGTGTTTGTCTTTTTCTTACAGGTTATTAGAACTCTTTGTATATTAGGGATATAAACTTTTTGTTTATCCAATATATTGCAATTATTTCCACCCAGTTTGTTGACTTTATCCTTGTCCAGACATTATTTGCAGTAAAGAAGTTTTACATTCTTAATTCCCAAACTTTATACTTTGGTATGTTTTTTGGACTATTTGGGTTTTTTGAGTTTTTTTGAGACAGGATCTTGCTCTGTCACCCAGGCTGGAGTGTGATGGTGTGAACACAGCTCACTGTGGCCTCAACCTCCTGGGCTCAAGTGATCCTCCCACCTCAGCCTCCCGAGTAGCTGGGACCACAGGCGTGTGCCACCGCACCCAGCTAATTTTTAAATTTTTTGTAGAGATGTGGTCTCACTATATTGCCCAGGCTAGAAACTCTCTATTATGTTCTATAATTCTTACCATTCTTATGCCAATGCCATACTGTTTATTGCAGCTTTATACTACACCTTAGTATACGGTAGGACAAGTCCCTCCTCCTTACTCTTCTTTTGCAGCATTGTTTTCAACCATGCATTTATTAAAAGTCCTTTAATTTTACTCTACTATACAATTAGTAGTATCCAGTAGGAGAGTGGATTTTACTTATTTAACTCCCACAGGACCAACTTATTTCTGAGCTCTTGGGGGGCACCTCACTATAACCCACTTCCAATACCAACATATATGAGTACACAACATTACCATTAGCATTCAGAAAGAAGCCAAAAGTAATGTATTTGGAAAAGAGCAATTGAAATTTATTCCAAAAATTTCTTTTTTTTTAAAGACAGTCTCACTCTATTGCCCAGGCTGGAGTGCAGTGGCATGATCTAGGCTCACTGCAACCTCTGTCTCCTGGGTTCAAGCGATTCTTCTGCCTCAGCCTTCTGAGTAGCTAGGATACAGACATGCACCACCACGCCCAGTTGATTTGTGTATTTTTAGTAGAGAGGGGGATTTCACCATGTTGACCAGGCTGGTTTCGAACTCCCGACTTCAGGTGATCCACCTGACTTGGCCTCCCAGAGTGCTGGGATTACAGGCATGAGCCACTGTGCCTGGCCTTATTCTGAAAATTTCTAATAATCCAAACTTTCCAAGGGTACTCTAGTAATTTCATTCAACAGTGAACCAATGTTTATAAATCATCTATGGGTCTAGAACTTGCTACGTATTCTCTCTGCTTTCTCATCTTGAAGGACTTAGTACATTCTAAAAACTTGGCACAAAACCCATAGAATAGATGTGGAGATTGGGATGAGGTTCATAAAGGACGTGTCACCACAGTGTCAGTCTGCTTTCTGTTGCTATAATAGAAACCTAAGACTGGGTCATTTCTTAAAAAAAAAAAAAAAAGAAGAAATGTAGGAGTCAGGAGACCTGCCCCTGACCAACTTGGACCTTGGTAGTAGCACATCCAGTTGGGGGATGGCAGGGAGAGCTATCTGCCCTGTATAAGCAAGGGAGAGCTATCTGCCCTGTATAAGCAATAAAAGGGTGCATTTGGCCAGGTGCGGTGGCTCATGCCTGTAATCCCAGCAGTTTGGGAGGCCGAGGCGAGCGGATCACTTGAGGTCAGGAGTTTGAGACCAGCCTGGCCTGTATAGTGAAACCCCGTCTCTACTAAAAATACAAAAACTAGCCAGGCATGGTGGCACATATCTGTAATCCCAGCTACTTAGGAGGCTGAGGTAGGAGAATCACTTGAACCTGGGAGGTGGAGATTGCAGTGAGCCAAGATAGTGCCACCGCACTCCAGCCTGGATGACAGAGTGAGACTCTGTCTCAAAAAAAAAAAAAAAAGAAAAAGAAAAAATTGTATTTCTTACAATTCTGGATGCTGGGAAGTCCAAGGTTGAGAGGCCACATCTGGTGAGGGCCTTTTTATTGCATCATAACATGGTAGAAGCCTTCACAGGGCAAAAGGGGCTCACAAGAGAGAACCAAAGTGGCTTTTATAACTAGCCAACTTCCATGATAACCCATTAATCCATTAATGGGTTAATACATTCAAGAGGATTGAGCGCTCATGACCCAATCACCTCTTGAAGGCCCACTTCCTAATACTATTGCACTGGGATTCAGTTTCAACCTGAGTTTCAAGAGGATAAACATTCAAACCATAGCAATGAGTTTTAACTTGAAGTCGGCCCTTGGTTCATTCACAGTCCTGAAACTTTGCTTAGGGCACTCTTAAACTATCATCTCAGGGTAAGCTGTTGGTGGAAGGGCTGAGGCAGGGCTTGCTTGTCTGACACTCCAACATAAGCTACTGTGTTTTACTGTAAGTACGCAAATTAATGTTTAGTATGATCTTGGGAAGGTCATGGAACCCTCTTTGGGTAGTCTCTTCTTTTGTAAGTAGTAATAATATCCAACTTTTAGGATTATTGTGAGGATTAAAAATACTCAGTTACCAAATATTTGTTGAGCACCTAATATGTGCAGATTCTGTGCCAGGATCTGGGGATACCTCAATGAACCACCCAGACATGATCCCTGGCCTTGTGGAACTTAACAGTTGTATGTACCACAGGTGGTGGTAGAACATTCTATTAGCTTTTAAGTGTGCTACATGCTATGAAATAAAAATGTGGTTACGGGCTGGGCACGGTGGCTCACACCTGTAATCCCAGCACTTTGGGAGGCCAAGGCTGGCGGATCACGAGGTCAGGAGATCAAGACCATCCTGGCTAAGACAGTGAAGCCCCATTTCTACTAAAAATACGAAAAATTAGCCGGGTGTGGTGGCACGCGCCTGTGGTTCCAGCTACTTGGGAGGCTGAGACAGAAGAATTGCTTGAACCTGGGAGGTGGAGGTTGCAGTGAGCTGAGATCGCACCACTGCACTCAAGCCTAGGTGGCAGAGCGAGACTCCATCTCAGGAAAAAAAAAAAAAAATGTGGTTATGTGTGTCGGCAGGGAGAGGGCAGGCAAGGAAAAATGCGAGTATCTTACAGAGGGCCCTAACCTAGTCTAAGGTTCATAGACTTCAGGAAAACTCCCTGAGGAAGTGAAGTATAAGTAAATTAAGAACCGAACAATGAGGTACCTATGAGGAAGGACATTCTGGGCAGGGAGAACAGCATGTGCCATGAGGTATTTGAAGAACTGAGAGGAATCCAGTTATGTCTAAGAGCTAGGGGCAAAGATCTTAACAAGGAAATAAAACAAATTTTTTTCATGTTAAAAAGATCATTGTAGAGACAAAATTAGAGAAGAGAGAGTATTAAAGAAATCTTGAAAAAAATGTAACTCAGTTTGTTTTACCCCACTCTGTCCTCTTATTTAGAACCTTCCACTGGATTTCCACTTTTTGCCATGGTCTATAATTCCCCTGCTCAGTCTCCAGCCTCACTTCATCTCCTGTCAGCCTCCCTACAGGTTATTCTACTCTACCAGCCTCCCCCCAGATTAGTCTCCTCCACCAAACCGGCCTTCTGCGGCTCTAATTTGGTGTTTCCTGTGGGGCCTTTGCACTTGCCATTCCCTTGCTGGCATGTTCATCTCCCAGAGTCACAAGACTGGCTCCTTCTCATCATTCCAATCAAAGCTCAAGGGTCACTTCTTCAGATCAACTTTCCCTTGAAGAGCCCTAGCTAATGTTAAGTTGCTCCCCAACCCAATGATCACTGTAACCTATTTATTTTCTTCCTAGCATTTACCGTTTGTTCATTTAACTCCAGGACGGCAGGGACTCTGCTTTGTTCGCAATCACCCCAGCACCTAAAGTAGTGCGTGGAACATAGGAGTCATTCAAAAAAGATCTGTTGAATGTGAGACTGGATGGGAGCAGCCACTTCAAGAGGCTGTTGCAATGGTCCAGGGAGGAATTAATTATAGTCTGGATTAGTGTAGTGGCAATAGAAATGGAAAGAAATGGGTATAAAAGACATAGATTTTAGAGGCCTCTTGAATAGCTGGGAGTACAGGTGTGCACCACTGTGCCTTGCCAATGATTGATTTTTTTTTTTTTTTTGAGACAGTGTCCTGCTCTGTTGCCCAGGTTAGAGTACAGTAGCACAATCATGGGTCACTGCAGCATTGAACTCCTAGGGTCAGGCAATCCTCCTGTCTCAGCCTCTCGAGTAGCTAGAACTACAGGTGCATACCGCCACACCTAGCTAATTTTTAAATATTTTATAGAAACAGGGTCTTGCTATGTTGACCAGGTTGGTCTCAAACTCCTGGCCTCAAGCAATGCCCCCACCTCGGCCTCTCGAAGTGCTAGGATTACAGATATGAGCCAAAACACCTGGCCTAATTGATTTTTTTATGTAAGGAGTAAAGGAATGGAAGGAGAGTCAAGGATGACTCCTGTAAAATTTGTTATTTTCTGGTTAGAGTGGCTGACTGGACAGCAATACCACTGATTAGAAGGGGAATACTGGAGGTGGAGAAAGTTAAGACTATGAGTTCAGTCCAAGTGGAGACATCAAATATATGGGTAGTAATATCAGCTAAGAAGAGAAATCTAGTCCTAGACTACAATACAAATCTGGGAGCTGTCAGTGTATATATAGACACTAACTGAAGCCATGGGAGTGAACAAGGTCTCTTAGGAGAAGAACTTGCAGTGACAAAAGATAGAGGTGGAACCCCCAAAGGAGGCTGAGGTGGAGTAATCAAGAGAGAAGGAAAACCAGAGTGTGACATCAGGAAAGCCAAGGGAGTAGGCAAAGAGCAAATGACAAGGAGGCCAAAGTGTCCATCAGATTTAGGAGTAAGAGTCGCTGTGATTTTTTTTTTTTTAAGACACCGTCAAGCTCTGTTGCCCAGGCTGGAGTGCAGTGGCAGGACCTCAGCTTGCTGCAACCTCCATCTTCTGGGTTCAAGCGATCCTCCTGTCTCAGCCTCCTGAGTAGCTGGGATTACAGGCATGCACCACCACACCCAGCTCATTTTTTTGTATTTTTGGTAGAAACAGGATTTTGCCATGTTGGCCAGACTGATCTCAAACTCCTGACCTCCGGTGATTCACCTGCCTTGGTCTCCCAAAGTGCTGGGATTACAGGCATGAGCCACGGCACCCGACAGAGTCACTGTGATCTTAAATGACTGCTAGAGAATGGAAGGAGTAGAATTCAGAATCTAATGGGCTGAGGAGCTAGTGGGAGGTGAGGCACTAAAGACAGCAGGTGTAGACAACTCTCTCAAGAACTCTTGTGGTAATGGGAGTAGAGAGATTAGACAGTAGCTGGAAAAGTAGGTGAGATCCAGGAAACGCTTTTCAAAGTTAGGAAAATCCAAGTGTGTTAATGCTGATGAAAAGAAAAGAAGCAGCCAGGCTCAGTGACAACAGCCTGTAGTCCCAGCACCTTGGGAAACGGAGGTAGGAGGATTACTTGAGCCCAGGAGTTTGAATCCAGCTTGGGCAACATGGTGAAACTCTGTCTCAAAAAAAATGAGGGGTGGGTTGAAGCTACTGAAAAGAGAAATTATAAGCTGGGAAGGATACCCCTGAATGGACAAAAGATGATATTGGCCAAGGACAGGAAGAGGGACACCTCCTTCAGTATAACAGGAAGAGGGACACCTCCTTCAGTATAACAGGAAGGAAAGTGAAAAGAATAGGTGTAGAATAAGTCCATCTCTAGTGCAGGGCAGACTGCTTCACCTACAACTGTTGTTCTGTTCTGCACAGATAGATGTGGCCGTGTTAGTAGTTTTGGTTTGGTGGCAGGCAGCTGAGTTCATTCCCATCTGATGGCTTCTATTTTTTCTGTAAAGTTGGAGGTAAAGTCATCCGTTGAGTTTATGCAGGCCGGGCGCGGTGGCTCACGCCTGTAATCCCAGCACTTTGGGAGGCCGAGGCAGGCGGATCACAAGGTCAGGAGATCGAGACCATCTTGGCTAACACAGTGAAACCCTATCTCTAATAAAAATACGTAAAAAAATTAGTCGGGCGCGGTAGCGGGTGCCTGTAATCCCAGCTACTCAGGAGGCTGAGGCAGGAGAATGGCGTGAACCCGGGAGGCAGAGCTTGCAGTGAGCCGAGATCGCGCCACTGCAGTCTGGCCTGGGCGAAAGAGCGAGACTCCGTCTCAAAAAAAAAAAAAAAAAAAGAGTTTATGCAAAGTGAGGGATGGAAGTCTGAAATAGATGATGAGAGTGGGAGAAGAAGCATACTAAAGAAACACAGTAGTCGGGCATGGTGGCTCACGCCTGTAATCCCAGCACTTTGGGAGGCCCAGGCAGGCGGATCACTTGAGGTCAGGAGCTCGAGACCAGCCTGGCCAACATGGTGAAACCTTGTCTCTACTAAAAATACAAAAATTAGCTGGGCGTGCTGGCACGCACCTGTAGTCCCAACTACTCCAGAGGCTGAGGTGAGAGAACTGCTTGAACCCAGGAGGTGGAGATTGCAGTGAGCCGAGATTGTGCCATTACACTCCAGCCTGGGTGACAGAGCAAGACTCCAACTCAAAAAAAAAAAAAAGAAAGAAAACACAGTGGGGCTGCTATGTGCAAGAAAAGGATTAATGTATATAAGGTAACTGGCACATCATAGTTGCTCTATAACCAATAAATAATACCTGCCAACATAATCGTTAATATTGGCCAATATTACAGTCACTGGCCAGACAGAAGAGTCTACTCTGAATAAAGGAGATTACAATCCTTATCAGCAGGAACTTGTATACTAGGACTTGTAGCCTTTATGAATACTAATAATTAATGCCGTAATAATGTAGCTCATCATTTATCATGATATGTCTGCTATTGGTCCTTTCATTTGTACATATGTTGGTTTTGTCTCATCAATTAGAATATGTTTTTTGAGAGGAAGATGGTGTATTTTAAATCCCTGTATCCTTTAAAGTTTCTTCACCCAGGCCAGGAGCAGTGGCTTGCACCTGTAATCCCAGCACTTTGGGAGGCCAAGACAAGAGGATCACTTGACCCAGGAGTTTGAGAACAGCCTGGCAACATAGGGAGACTTTATCTCTACTAAAAAATTTTTTTAAATGTCCAGGCACAGTGGTTCACACCTGTAATCCCAGCACTTTGGGAGGCCAAGGGGGGTGGATCACCTGAGGTCAGGAGTTCAAAACCAGCCTGACCAACATGGTGAAACCCCATCTCTACTAAAAATACAAAAATTCGCCAGGTGTGGTGGCAGGCGCCTATAATCCCAGATACTTGGGAGGCTGAGGCAGGAGAATTGCTGGAACCCGGGAGGCAGAGGTTGCAGTGAGCCGAGATCATGCCATTGCACTTCAGTCCAGGTGACAACAGCGAGACTCTGTCTCCAAAAAAAAAAGCCAGGTGTGGTGGCCCATGCCTGTAGTACCAGCTACTTGGGAGGCTGAGGTGGAAGGATCACTTGAACCCAGGAGTTCAAGGCTGCAGTGAACCATGATCGTGCCACTGCACTCCAGCCTAGGCAACAAAGCCAGATCCTGCCTCTAAGAAAACCAAACTTTTCTTCACCTGGTATTATTTATAAACTAATTTGTTTTCTGGTGGTTTTCCTCTGGTTACCATAGCAAGCAACTGTTTCCTTACTTTAAAATGGTCAAATAGATTTATACCTTCTCATTTTATCTGTGCAGGCTAAAATTTCTGAGTGAAAAGAAGTATGAATATAACCATCCACAACAAGAACTATTCAGTTTTCACAAACAAAAGACCTACTATTTACTCACCAAGACAGAATAATAACATGTTAGCTGGCTAGTACTGCACAACAGCACATAGCTTCTAAGAAAATGTTTTTATTTATGGCCAGGCACAGTGGCTCACGCTTGTAATCCCAGCACTTTGGGAGGCCGAGGCAGGCAGATCATTTGAGGTCAGGAGTTCGAGACCAGCCTGGCCAACATGGTGAAACCCGTCTCTACTGAAAATACAAAAATTAGCTGGGTGTGGTAGTGTGCACTGTGGTAGTGCACACCTGTAATCCCAGCTACCCAGGAGGCTGAGGCACAAGAATCACTTGAACCCAGGAGGCAGAGGTTGTAGTGAGCTAAGACAGTGCCACTGCACTCCAGCCTGGGCAACAAAGTGAGACTCTGTCTCAAAAAAAAAGAAAGTAAAATGTTTTTATTCATTATGAAGATTCCAAACTGGAGGTAGATGAAGGTATATAAAAAATCTGCATGGCCGGGCCTCAGGCCTATAATCCCAGCATTTTGGGAGGCCGAGGCAGGTGGATCATGAGGTCAGGAGATTGAGACCATCCTGGCTAACATGGTGAAACCCCATCTCTACTAAAAATACAAAAAATTAGCCGGGTGTGGTGGCATGCGCCCGTAGTCCCAGCTACTCAGGAGGCTGAGGCAGGGGAATCGCCTCAACCCGGGAGGTGGTGGTTGCAGTGAACCAAGATCGCGCCACTGTACTCAAGCCTGGGTGACAGAGTGACTCTGTCTCAAAAAAAAAAAAAAATCTTCACATATGCATCTGGCCAGTGGTCACAACAGGCTAATTTAGAGACAATGCTATGATCTTAGTGGTACAATACAAAATATATGGAGATAATATTTGTTCACCTTAATGAGTTCAAACTATCTTAGGACTTTACTGCTACCTGTACTTACTTTTTTTTTTTTTGAGACACGGTCTCACTCTGCACCGAAGCTGGAGTGCAGTGGTGTAATCACGGCTCACTGCAGCCTCAACCTCCTGGGCTCAAGTGATCATCCCACCTCAGCCTTGCAAGTAGCTAGGACTACAGACATGCACCATCATGTCTGGCTAATTTTTTAATTTTTTATAGTGACAGGGAACTCCCTCTGTTACCTAGGCCAGTCTCGAATTCCTGGGCTCAAGCCATCCTCCTGCCTTGGCCTCCCAAAGTGCTGGGATTGTAGACGTGAGCCACCACATCTGGCCACTACCTGTACTTTGATTGTGTGAGCCAATTCTAGCTGGAATGGGAATATGGCACTCTCAGCCAAGTGGATGGGCTGTAGTTCTGTTATGAGACACAGATGACTGGTACCAGTATATATAATAGGTGGTAGCGGTAGCTGCATATTTGTCAGAAATTGAAGCCTCTTTGGGTGGCAGTTCTCCCCCCAACTCCCAATAACTCAAATTCAGAAATATATCTTACACAGCAAAATCTGTTATTAAAATTAAACATTTTATTATATAACAAGAGTTAAAGTTTTTGAAAATTAACATCAACAAAACCAAAGCCATTCTAGGCACAACCAAAAATTTTTACAATCAAAACTACCTCTCACTTTTCAGAAATCTGACTGAAAACAAATGGTTGAATGTGCTGCTAACAGAGAGGGCCAAATGATGATGTCTATTGTGGCAGCTGAACAAAGTGAGACTTACAGAACTGGAAATGCTGCCCTGACAGCAACTGAAGCAGAAAGAGAAGAAAGGAGCTTACAACCAGGACACTCAAACTCAGGCCAGGAGTCCATCTATGATCCAATTCCAGTCAGTCTGACAAGTCACTCTGATCCAGCACGATTATCCTATGCACATGTTTTTTAAAGAACAAAAAAGGAAGTTTCGAGTTGGTATGTGTGTTTTTTAAAGACACAAACCACATCCTCTTTCTATTCAATTAAATTCAAGGGAAAGGAATTTTGGTCTTTATAATCAAGGGCGATTATAACCAACAGTGTGTCATGGAAATGCAAAATGACTACAGAGCAATTGACAGCAGCATCTTCTGTATTCTCTCCATATTAAACCTGTTCTTTTTTTTTTTTTGAGACGGAGTCTTGCTCTTATCCCCCAGGTGGAGTGCAATGGCACGATCTCGGCTCACTGCAACCTCTGCCTTCCGGGTTTAAGCGATTGTCCTGCCTCAGCCTCCTGAGTAGCTGGGATTACAGGCGCCTGCCACCACGCCCGGCTAATTTTTGTATTTTTAGTAGAGACGGGGTTTCACCGTGTTGGCCAGGCTGGTCTCGAACTCCTGACCTCAGGTGATCTGCCCGCCTCGGCCTCCCAAAGTGCTGGGATTACAAGTATGAGCCACCGTGCCTGGCCTAAAACTGTTCTTATGCTGACTCTATCACTTATTGAATCAAAGTTGGCATTAATTTCACTTTATAGTTTAATTAACTATAAACACTAACATTTTAAAAATTAAGCAACTTTGTCTAAATTGGAGTCTTTGTCATTAATGTGTATTTAGACACTGGTAAATGTTTTTAAGTCTGCTTCTGTTGTCTATAAACATGACTTTTGATCTACAAACATCTGATATTTCATTACCTGGATGATTCGGACCAACCTAGTCGCTTCCAAAAACAGGATTTTAGTTCATCTTGATGAAATATAAGAGGAAGGAAAAAACAACATGATTAATTTCTAGGTCAAAGGGTGCCAGTATTCATATTAGTGCTCCCTCTAATTTAGAGTAGACTGTTTTACCTACAATGGTTGTTATACTCTGCCAGATAGACTCTTTCTAAAAACACAGTTAATGGGCTTCCCCTCCTAACATTCTATAGTTTTCTGCCACAGCAATGGGCGCTAATGACACTAATTCACAAAGTCCCTGTATTATCTTCTCAGTGAAATCAATACTATTAATAGCTAAATGCCTACACGTTCTGGGCCCTGTGCAGTCAGGGTTCTGGAGGAAACAGAATGTACCCATGGCTGGTTCAAATAAAGATCCTTAGTGAAGTGACTACATACAGAGGTTTATTTAGAGTTAAGGGAACAAACAAGGAATGTCAAGGCATCCAGTGATTAGCAGCAGTGGGAAGCCTAAGTCTGAAGGAACTGAGTGTTGGAGATGAGAGGTCAGTTACTAGACCTTAATGAGAGCTGGAATTGGGAAGAATGGACTGCCTACAGATGCCGCACTTGTGGAGGGACACCACTTCTACCAGGCACAAGGTGCTGAAGTAAGCAGTGAGGCAAAGTAATACCCCAAATTCTCTCTAGCCCCACTAATCTTCTGCTGGGGCCTGTCATTGGCAAACAGGAAGCCCAGGAGATGCAGTCCACTAGGGTCAGCATTCTGGGGCACAAAGCAGGGCAGAGATGGGGAGAATGAGAAGGAAATCAGGAAGAGGTGAAAGGAATACCAGATGATCTCAAAGAGTTAAAGTCTCTTACTTTCCTGAGTAGGAAGAACTTAAATATGGGAGAGCATCATTGTAAAGGGCATATCAGAAGCCTTCAAGATCTATCAAAATAGTTTTAAAATTAAGGTTAATTTATAATTTTCACATTACTTGTAGACTCCATTTAAATTCCATAAAATATGATTTATTACTGGATTTTGAAGCATCTATGTGAGCTAAATTTAAAACTCTTTGGAAGACGTTGGACAATTAGAAGCAAAACATCGGCCGGGTACAGTGGCTCACACCTGTAATCCCAGCACTTTGGGAGGCCGAGGCAGGCAGATCACCTGAAGTCAAGAGATCGAGACCATCCTGGCCAACCTGGTGAAACCCCGTCTCTACTAAAAATACAAAAATTAGCTGGGCATGGTGGCATCCACCTGTAATCTCAGCTACTCAGGAGGCTGAGGCAGGGGAATCACTTGAACCCAGGAGGCAGAGGTTGTGATGAGCCGAGATCGTGCCACTGCACTCCAGCCTGGGCAACAAGAGCGAAACTGTCTAAAAAAAAAAGAAGAAGCAAAACGTCTCCCCAGACAACGTGCAAGATAATGATGATGAGACTGGGCAAAAGCTTGCTTTGGAAATAGAACTGGATGTTATTACTGTTTTTGTGATAAAGCTATGATTGGCAATTAACAGAAAACCTGAGCTGAACTGCAAAGAAAAATAAATTATCAAAGGTAGGAGGATTATGTATAGCATCTGGGAAACATTTCTAAATAACTTTGAAGCACATCAAAGCCCAAGGACTACAGACTACATTATAAACATACATTAATTCATACCTTCTTCAGAAGTCCCTAAAACACCCTCTGATTTCCTTCTCTCTGGTGTAATGCTATCTTCCCTTTTTCTTTTCTCTTCACCAACTTTTTGATCTTTGATATTTGTCTCCCTGTAACAACAATTATTTGGGGAATCAAAACGTATACACAACAGCCAAGAAAACAGGACTGTACTCAAAACAAAAAACGAACAACAACAACAACAACAAAACCATATAATAGCTAGCACTAACAAGAGTGTTCTCTATGGACCAGGCATTGGTTTAAGTGCTATAATTTAACTCATTTAATTCCCATAACTATATAAGGTAGTTACCACTGCCATCCCCATTAAGCAATGAGGAAACCGAGGCACAGAGAAGTTAAATTACACACCTAATAATTCCCAGAGCTAGACTCTGACCTTAAACTCAGTCTGCCTTAGACTCTGCTTTCAACCACTATGCTATACTGCTCCAAAGTAAAAAAAAAGGCATTTTACTTAAGTTTTGATTGGTGTCCCTTTCAAAACCATCATTTATTTTATCATCTTATCTTCATTTCCCGAAACTCTCTCCTAAGTGAAATATGTAAATAATTTAAGTACCTCAAAATTTAAGACCATGTTTGTCAATCTATTAAGCAGAAACCATCCCCCCGACCCAACTGGAAACTCCTTATAGGCTGCAGAGCCATCTTATCCCTCTTTGTGGTACCTCTAGCCCCTAGCACAGTGCTTTGGACGTTGTCAGTGCTCGCTGGATGCTGGTTGAACCAAAATAACATTGTTTAGGGATTCTTCTGTTTTCATTTGGTGGATAGTCAAAACAAAATATGTAAAATGAGAGAGAAAATAAAGCCAGCTAGAGTGAAAAGAGATTTTTTCCCCTCTTAATATTTTCCCACTAATAGAATCACAGGTTCAAGAGTTGGAGGAGGCCTTTGGGTTATCTTCCGCCCCCGTTCAAATGCCCAAGACAGGGAATCATCCAGCCACTGCCTGAGCAGCAGTAACCATTACTAAAGTAAGTGTAAAGGCAGGCAGCTGTTTCCCTTTATCAGATAGCTGTGGCTATTAGGTTTGTGCTTTATTGAATAAAAAATCTGTTACTCTGCAATTTCTAGTCACTAATCAGTCTTCTAGGGCAGACAAGTAAGCTGACTCTCTTCACTTTGCAATATTTCAGGTATTTGAGGGCAGCTATCAAATTCTCCATTCCATCTGCCTTTCTCAGGCTGAGCCTCTCAGCTCCTTCAGCTGTTCTCATATGACATGGTTTCCAGACCTCTGACTGTTCTGTGGCCACACTCTTGTGTTTGTTAATATCCCTTTTAAAATGTGATACCCAGAATGGAGCCCCACATGTGTCCTAGGACTCCTCTGAACAGCACATTACCGTCATCTGGACAGTACATTTTTATATATCCAGCATCAATGCTGCATTGACCTTTTCAGCACTTCATCAAACAGGCCTCACAGAATCATTGCCCATGCCTTCCTCAGGAAGAATTTCTTGACTTCTCATCATGTCTCAAGATGCATGGCTCATTACTGGGCATACAAAAATAAGACATACTTCTTGCCCTCAGTAAAATTATAGTGAGCAGAAGCTTCTGATGAAAACTTCTCCAGTTAGACCAGGTCTCACACATTCTGTAATTTTGGATCTTTGACCTTTATCTTTTACAGAATCTAACATTTCCACCTGTCAAGATGATTTTGAATCCTCAGTCTATCACTCATCACATCAGCATTCATTCCTAGATTTGTGTTATCTAAAAATTTGATAAGCATACCTTTTCTGATTTAATTCACATGACTGATGAAAATGTCAAAGGTAGCAGGGCCAAGATACAGCAAACTTAGAAGCCTCTGTCTATAATGATATGAATCTGCTAATCAATATCTTGAGTACTGTGGGTGGTCAGAGGAAGAGGGGCAAATATAAGTGCAGACAGGTGGAGTCAGGGCTGGCTTATCTAAACCAATGTAATGCCATCACCAGGCATTCATTCTCCAAGAAGTCTAAAAGCTAGCCCCACTTCCTGAAAAAGAAGAAAAGGATTCCCCTTTGGGGAACAATAACCTTTCAGAGCCCTTGGGAAGGTCTTGTAGCTCCACGCTCTCCTCAGGTGGCTGCAGCCATCTTTCCAGGTCCTCATCCAGAGTAGAGTGAGCTCTGTTTAAGGACAAGTGAAGAGAATGGAGACAACAGTCATTTCCCATCCCCCTTGACAAAGATGCATAACACTTTAGAGTAGAAAGGGACCTTAAAACCTGTGTTTTCACTATACGTATGAAAAAACAAGAGCTCAGTGAGATTGTGTCTGGAGTCATAGAGGTCACTTAGATCTGACTGAAATATGCACTGGTCGGGTGCGGTGGCTCACACCTGTAATCCCACACTTTGGGAGGCCAAGGTGGGTGGATCACCTGAGGTTAGGAGTTTGAGACCACCCTGGCCAACACAGTCCAACCCCATCTCTACTATAAATACAAAAATCAGCCGGCGTGGTCGCGTGCGCCTGTAATCCAGCCACCCGGGAGGCTGAGGCAGGAGAATGGCTTGAGCCTAGGAGGTGGCAGCTGCAGTGAGCCGAGATCACACGACTGCACTCTAGCCTGGGTGACAGAGCAAGACTCTGTCTCAGAAAAAAAGAAGAAAGAAAGAAAGAAGAAATATGCACCAAAATAGTCCTTTAACCCCTTGACAAAAAGCCTCAGCACCTATTAAGATCACTGCTTCCCCAAGTCTGATGGTAGACTCTGTCTCAATTCTAGGTCACTGAGTTAGTTTTCTACCTGAGGCTAGAACTATACATGCTTTCCTACATGTTTTTCCAAGAAAAGGCTAGAAGATGCAGGGTAGAGTATTTTAAGAATGCCTGAAAATCCTGCTCATCTGAAAAAATGTCTTCCACTCTGGCTTGGTGCCTAGATTGATCATTCACAGCACTGAGATGACTGAGCATCTGTGGGGCATCTATCTGTGGCCAGCACTGCTGGCCCTTTTGGAAGAGGAAGAGACAACAATAACAATAGCTAACTTTTGATCACGTAAAAAGAGCTTAATTTTCTTTTTTTTTTTTTGAGACAGTCTCGCTCTGTCGCCCAGGCTGGAGTGCAGTGGCACCATCTCAGCTCACTGCAACCTCTGCCTCCCAGGTTCAAGCGATTCTCCCGCCTCAACCTCCTGAGTAGCTGGGACTACAGGTGTGTGCCACCATGCCTGGCTAATTTTTTTATATATAATTTTAGTAGAGACGGGGTTTTGCCATGTTGGCCAGGCTGGTTTCGAACTCCTGGCTTCAAGTGATCCACCCACCTTGGCCTCCCAAAGTACTGGGATTATAGGTGTGAGCCACTGCGCCTGGCCCCTGTAATGCCAGCACTTTGGGAGTCCCAGTTGGGTGGATCACTTGAGCTCAGGAGTTCGAGGCCAGTCTGGGCAACATGGCAAAACCCCATCTCTACAAAAAATACAAAAATTATCCAGGCATGTTGGCATGAGCCTATAGACCCAACTACTTGGCAGCTGAGGCAGGAGGATCACTTGAGCCCAGGAGATCAAGGCTGCAGTGAGTGGTGTTCATGCCCTATTGCACTCCAGCCTGGGCAACAATGTGAGACTCTGTCTCAAAAAAAAAAAAAAATTGCACTAAAATATTACTTGTTTTGACTACTGAGTTTTTTTGGTGCTCCCTTCAATTTTGTATCCAAGGAGTCTATCTCCTGAGCTCACCTTAACCTAGTACTGGCCCCGAATAATGATAGTTCAAGAGAAGTCAAGAGGCAGAGAAGGTGAGCTGAAGTAGTTTACCCTACAACACAGGTAAAAAGAGCTCCAAATCAGGAACAGAGCCAGGTTTCTTGAGGCAACCTTGTACTTTTAGACTGAATTGTCTGGAAGACTGCCCCCATTTTCTCTTCTAAGGCCTTTAACTAAAATGTTTTGAAAGAGACTGAAACTTGTGTTTGCCTAACAAAATGAAGTAAAAATAAACAAACAAAACCCTAAAAACAACTCAAGAGAAAATAACAACAAATAACCCTATCAAAAAATAGGCAAAGAGCCAGGCATGGTGGCTTGCACCTGTAGTCCCAGCTACTTGGGAGGATGGGGCAGGAAGATCACTTGAGCCTAGGACTTCAAGTTCAGCCTGGGCAACATAAAGCTCATCTCTAATTTATATATATATATATATATATAGAGAGAGAGAGAGAGAGAGGGAGAGCAAGATCATACATATGTATGTATATAGAGAGAGATCATACATATATATGTATACATATATATAGATCATACATATATGTATACATATATATATGTATATACACACACACACACGGCAAAGAACTCAGACATTTCTCCAAAGAAGATATACAAATGGCCAACAAGCATATGAAAAGATGTTCAACATCATTAATCATTAGGGAAGGGAAAACTAAAACTACAGTGAGGCACCACCTCACACCCATTAGGATGGCTACTATATTTAAGAAAAAAAAAAGCCTCCACCCCCACAAAAAGAGAGAGAAAATAACAAGTGTTGGCAAGGATGTGGAGAAACTGAAACCCTTGTGCACTGTTGGTGGGACTGTAAAATGAGGCAGCTGCTATGGAAAATAGTGTGGCAGTTCCTCAAAAAATTAAAAATAGAATTACCATATGATCCAGTAATACCATTTCTGGGTATATATCCGAAAGAATTGAAAGCAGGATCTCAAAGAGATATCCGTACACTCATGTTCACAGCAGAATTCTTCACCATAACAAAAGGTGGAAGCAACCTAAATGTCCATCAACAGATGACTGGATAAATGAAACATATTATTCAGCCTTAAAAAAGAAGGAAATGCTGACACATGCTACAACACGGATGAACTTTGAGGACATTATGCTAAGTTAAAATAAGCCAGTCACAAAAAGACAAATACTGTATGATTTCACTTATGTAAAGTATCAACAGTAGTCAAACTCATAGAAACAAAAAGCAAAATGGTGGTGGCCAGGGTGTGGGAAGAAGAGAAAATGGGGAGTTTTAAAATGGGTATAGAGTTTCAGTTTTGCAAGATGAAAAGGTTTGGGACATTAGTTGCACAACAATGTGAATATACTTATTAAGGTTATTGGACTGTGCACTTAAAAATGGTTAAGATGGTAAATTTTGTTATATACATTGTATCACAATTAAACATTTTTAAAGCAAAAAAAGCAACACTTTTTTAAAAAGTAACCCTTTAGGAATAGGGGCTATTAGGATAGTATGAAAAAAGACCCCACTTTTTTTCTTTCTTATTCGTCAATATTAGAAAAAAAACCTAACATAAACTATACAATTTTTTAAATCCTTTCAACAGTCCAGCTTTTCCTGTTACCTCTCTGTGTCCTCTCCAAGATCTTCAGTTTCTTTGGACAAAAGCATACTACTATCTTCTTTTTTACTGTCAGTTTCTTGTTCTTCTAAGTGCCTTTGATCTAAAAACAGTTGAAAGAATTAACTTTATTAGAACGAAAAAAAATTGAAAAAGCTTGCCTTAAAATAGAGTGCAAAAATTAAGGCCAATCAGTGGTCCCTGAAGTGTGCAATGCATTAGCTCCCCTCTTCCCAGGAGAGCAGGGGGCCAGGTGGCAGTCTGCAGGCCACCTGCATTTGTAGCAGCTGCTTCTGGGGTCTTGGAAGCTTTTCAGTGCCAGGTGAAGCTACAGGAAACCTTGCTTGTGCCAAGGCTCAAGGAAGACAGAGGAAGCTGAAGAAAGAAAGGGCACATAAAAGAGGAGGCAAGCAACCATGAAAACAAATTGCACAAATTTACTTTGGGGACCATCTTGTTCTCACTTGTTAGATGTTTCTAACTTGGAGCTCCAGGAAAGGAATTTGGGTGGGGAAGGGATGTACCCTTTAATGTATGCCAAGCATTTTACATATGCTATCTCATTCCATCCTGCCAGCAGTCCTATAAAGGGAAGAGGACTAACATTTGCTAAGTATTTGAAAATGTTAGTACTTGTACATGGCTCTGTACATGGAGCTAATATGTACTTCATGAGACAGAAATTATTGTCCCCATTTTACAGATTAAGATGACTGAGGCTCAGAAACAGTAAAACAGCTTGCCATACAAATAACTATAAAGTCAGACTTGAGGTGGAGTTGTGCCTGACCTCAAGGTCACACTTCCCTATATGTACCACTGTGTTGCCAAGGACAGCGTTAAAAGAACCTGATGAAAATGATCTAGGTAGTTCACTTACCATTTGCAGTGCCTCCTGCATCACTTGCTGTGTTCTCATGCAACACCGTGGATGAGCCCTGCTGCTGTTTCAAGAGCTCTGTCACAACACAAAAGCCAAAGGAAACTTATTTCCTCCCTTGCGTGTCCTGCCGTTCTCTAGAGCAGTGGTTCTCCAAGGGTGATCCTTAGACTAGCAGCATTAACATAACCTGGGAACTCGTTAGGAATGCAAATTCTCAGGCCTCATCTCAGACCTGCTGAATCAGAAACTCTGGGGGTCTAGCAATGTGTGTTTTACTTAGCCCTTCAGGTGATTCTGATGTCTGATAAAATTTGAGAACCACTGCTTTAGGGCATTCCAGGTTTGAAAGGAATTCTTTAGGTATAACAAAATCTCACACAACACTCAAAATAGAAATGATGATGATCATACATAACACTTGCAGAACCCCAGGTGTCAGGTTCTGTTTCTAAGCACTTGCATACATTAATTCAGGATGAATGTTCACAATTAATCTTCACAACAACCCTCTGAAATAGACTGTGTTATTGTTACTCCTATTTAGCAGATGAGGAAATTTAGGTTAAGGAACTTGCCTAAAAATCACACAGACAGTTAAGTGGTAAAATTGGTAAAAACCCAGGCAGTCTAGCTCTAAGGTTTATGCTCTTAATCTCTATTTTGTAGTCTCTCAAAAAGTTAGTAACATCAAAACAATCTAAATGTTTCCCCATCTCTATTCACCTATATTTCATACTTTTTCCCTGGTTTATGAAAAGACAGAAGGCAGGCTGAGCATGGTGGCTCACGCCTGTAATCCCATCATTTTGGGAGGCCAAGGCAGGGGGATCACTTGAGGTCAGGAGTTCGAGCCCAGCCTGGCCAACATAGTGAAACCCCATCTCTACTAAAAATATAAAAATTAGCCGGGCATGGTGGCACACACCTGTAATCCCAGCTACTCAGGAGGCTGAGGCAGGAGAATTGCTTGAACCCAGGAGGTGGAGGTTGCAGTGAGCCGAGATGATGCCACTGCACTCCAGCCTGGGTGACAGAGTAAGACTCTGTCTCAAAAAAAAAAGGAAAAGAAAAAGAAAAGATTGAAAGCAAAGAATATCCATCATTTCCAGTTCCTAAAGAAATACTCAGCCTGGCCAGGGGCAGGGGCTCACACCTGTAATCCTAGCACTTTGGGAGGCTGAGGCAGGTGGATCACCTGAGGTCAGGAGTTTGAGATCAGCCTGACCAACATGGTGAACCCCATCTCTACTAAAAATACAAAAAATTAGCCAGGCATGGTGGCTCATGCCTGTAATCCCAGCTACTCGGGAGGCTGAGGCAGGAGAACTGCTTGAACCCTGGAGGTGAAGGTTGCAGTGAGCTGAGATCACTCCATTGCACTCTAGCCTGGGCAACAAGAGTGAAACCCTGTCAAAGGAAAGGAAAAAGGAAAAAGGAAAGGAAAGGAAAAAGGCAAGGCAAGGAATACTCACTAGACTAAGACAAGCATCTGCTAACTCAGTATGCTGCTTTATCCTCAAAGTGCTCTGCAAAGCAAAGCAAGTTGGGAGGCAGCATAGACAAGCCACCCTGAGCTCGTTGGCATGGTCCTCTTCTGTGCTGGTGCAGGTCTTCTCCCTTCCTGCAGTGCAGGAAGCAGCCCTACCTGGCAGCCATGGGTGTCAAGGGTCCCCATAAGATCATTTAATATAATTTGAAATTTAAAAAATCCATTTTCGTCCTTGTTAAAAGTAGTCCTGTGCAGATCTTAAATGATCATCTGTATCCTAGTTCTAAAGAACCTTCCACTTTAGGCACCTGTCAGGAGCTTTGGATGTGAGCCCTCCAAAATAGCAGTTGAGAGTTCCAGTAACTCCCCAAAGGTCTCTTTAAGGGAAACAACAGAGTGATGATATATAGTAATCAGGCAGGCAAGCCCATTATCAGAAGAAACTACTCAAGTGCCCTCTGCCCTTTATCCTTCTGCAAAATTACTGACCCATCTCAAAGTGCAGACATTACCTAGAAACCTGGTCCAGATAATTCCCATAAGTGAAATGAGGGAAGGCTTCTGCAGACTGTGCTGGGGTGCAGCAGCACCATAAGGCCAGAGCCCAGGACAAAGTCTGGTAACACAGCTGCTGAAATGGAGGAGGTGAATGGAAGGTTTACACAGCAACTATAGAGGGAAGACAGCAGGATCCAGAGAAAAAGTATCAGCTATGATCAAACTGCAAAGGAGCCTACAATACTGCCTCAAATCATGACCGAGGAACAAATGATACTAAGAATCTACCTGAGCAGGACATGTGTGGGGTGACCTCCACTCTCAGCAGTTCTGTTATTTTAAGAAGAGCAACCAAAGAGGAGGAATTTGCAAGGACTGCCTAGGGAATCCCAGATATGGAAAGCAGGGGTGGGAGTGTGGGCTCTAAGAGCCTGACCCAACAACCCTGTGACTCTACAACACTGTGGCACTGGGGGAGGGGTAAAGTGAAGCAAGAAAGGTCCTATGACCATGGAAAAAGAAAGAAACCAAGGAAGGTCTGACAGCACTGACTGGCTCCACCCAAGTTCATCGGGCCAAGGGACAGGAGCTAAGGGTTATGATAATGACCTTGAAGAGAGCTGTCCATTGAGTCAGACCCGAAAATTCTGATTTACCTCCTCCTTTATGAAACACAAGACCTCAGAGACCCTGAAAACCAAGGGGTGCCCCTCAGGAAATTCTCTATAGGTCCCATAACAAGAACTGGACTATCCAGAGTCTGATGAGATGCATTTTCTGAGGGTGAAGGGCTGGTTGGCCAGGCTGTCAAGAAAGGAGCAGTCAAGTCTTTCCTAGGAAAACAGACCACCTGCCCCCAGTTTCCATAACAATGTAACATTTACTTTCAGCATCAGACCAGCTGGACAGGGCCAGCCAATCAGCTGCAAATAAAATTTGGTTGGTACTGCTCTGCCTGAAAATTCTAGTCTCTTTAGGTTTTGTGCCACTGACTTCCCTGTTCTTAGGAAGGGGATTTATTCACAATTTCAATACCTTTAATACCTACAGCTAATGGCAAAACTGAAAGCACAGGTGTCTTGGCCTGGGAAGCTAGACCTCAGGCCTCAAAGGAATGTTTGGTTTGGTCTGAAAAGGAAATAAGAACTCCTTTAATAAAAGAAATTCATCATAATAAACCACTTGAATGTTACTTCCCCTTAGATTCATCAACATAAGTCCTTTAAGTAACAAAATGACAACTGACACAAGCCAATCATCCTGGCCAGGCTGTGGCTCATTTTATTGGAAAACTGCCCCTTCCTAAATTTTGGAAAACTGCCCCTTCCTATATTCAACCAGGCCGTCAAACAGCCTTTTATACTAGTGTTCACACTTGAGACAAAGACACCATACTGTGATCAGTGACATAACTAACAGGGCCGAGAAGTATATTCTGTATTGAACATCTCTTACCAATTTCATCAAGTAGCTCCTGAGATGGTGGTGGCAGCTCATCAATGTGATGCTGTGAGAAGGCTTCTACTAGTTTTTAAAAAAGACAAAAGGGAAAATGTCTTAACACCCTTCTGGACCTGAACTGAATTTTTCTCGGCTCTCACATAGACTTGACTGAGGATTTCTCTCAATGATGAAACAAACTAAGGAGGAAGGAAGCCTCTTACATAATAGTTCCAGTAGAGACCTCCTAACATGTGAATGGCCTTTACTCCCCACTTCTACCCCAATCCCTTTCCTTTCCTACATCAGCCCTTACCCTGGTACTGCTTGATCTATGCCCCTCCCTTCCTAAGGATATTTGGAGGAGGTAAGGTACAAATTCTTACTAAGTGGCTCAATCTGGACCAGGGCTGCTGGAGGAATACAGAGGTTCTGGACCAGTCAAAATGAACAAAAGCACAAAGTAGGAGGCCTTTAACTAAATATTATCAGGCCAGGGGATTTAGAGGCAACCACACTTTGGGTCTTGCCCCAAGTGCTCAATTATAACATTGACCAAAATACCTCAACATAATTCACAAAATCCCTATCCCCCTGAGGGAAATTCCAGGAGTTATACCAAAGACAGAAGACGTTAAAATTAAAGTAATAAAGGTAATATGCCTCAAGACTGCTAATATTCTCAGACCTTGTGATTTGGAAACTGTCTTCTAAGAATCTATCCTAAGGAAAGGATCAGAGGTACAGATAAAAATTTATGTATAAAGAGCAAAAATTGGAAAATGATATAAATCTTAAACATAAGAAAATGGTTAAGCAACATGTAGAATGGACTATAACTACTACATATATTTATGAACAATTTTTAATAACAAGGGAAAAGCCTCAAAATATATCAAGGGAATAAAGCAGTCCAGAACTGATACACAATGTGATCTCACTATGCTAAAACATATTATTGTATATTTATAAAAATATTTAAAAGATATGCAAAAAAAAAGTACATGAGGTTAAAAAAGTGTATAGTCACCTTCTTTGTTAAGCTTTTATTTATTCTCCAAGTTTCCTACAATGAGTGTGTTTTACTTTTATAATCATGGGGAAAACAGCATTTCTGTCTGAACCTAATGTGGCATCAAAGATTGATAAGCATCAATTTAAGCCTCGATTATAAACTTCTATTTTGATATTAAACACAGGGTACCTTTAGGCAGGCTCCTTCTCTGGGTGGCATGGGGTGGTGATGAGTCACATGCCTTAACAAGGCTGGGGGATCCAGCCCCAATAAATGAAGACAATCTTTTCTATAAGGAAGAGATAAACATGGTAACTGTCATGTGTGTTGAGCTAAAAAGGCATATGCAGCTCAGTCACTTCCAGTTGTTTTGTTGATTAAGTCAAACTCACTCACATGTCACCTCCTCTGGGAAGCCTTTTTTTTTTTTTTGAGATGGAGTCTTACTCTGTTGCCCAGGCTGGAGTGCAGTGGCACAATCTCAGCTCACTGCAACCTTCACCTCCCGGGTTCATGCAATTCTCCTGCCTCAGCCTCCCAAGTAGCTGGGATTACAGGTGTGTACCACCACGCCCAGCCGAATTTTTTTCTGTATTTTTAGTAGAGACGGGGTTTCATCATGTTGGCCAGGCTGGTCTCAAACTCCTGATCTCAAATGATCCACCCACTTCAGCTTCCCAAAGTGGTGGGATTACAGGCATAAGCCACTGCATCTGGCCTGGGAAGCCTTATCCCTGACTGCCTCCTCAGCACTCAGTACTTACCGCTGTGTTACATCAGGCCTGTCTTTCTCACTAGACAGTGAGCTCCTTTGAGGCAGGGATCATGTCTTTCTTATTCACACTTGGATGCCTTGAAGAGGGCCTGACATGGTGCTTGGCACTTAGAATCTGCCCAATTAACGGTTAAATGAACACATAAAATTCCTTGTCATCTCCCTACTTCAAAGTGAGACCTTTTTTGAGCCAAATACCAAAAAAGTTGACAATCAATTTTTCATAAAGGAACTTGTACTTTTCTTTTCTTTTTTTTTTTTTTTTTTTTTTTTTTGGAGACAGGGTCTCACTCTATTGCCCAGGCTGGAGTGTAGTGGTGCAATCACAGTTCACTGCAACCTCGACCTCCTGGGCTCAGGTAATCCTCCCACCTCAGCCTCCTGTGTAGCTGAAACTACAGGCACATGGCACCATGTCCCAGCTAATTTTCCGTATCTTTTGTAGAGATGGGGTTTCGTCATGCTGCCCAGGCTGGTCTCAAACTCCTGAAATCAAGTGATCTGCCCGCCTCGGTCTCCCAAAGTGCTGGGATTATAGGCTTGAGCCACTGTGCCTGGCCAGAACTTGTAGTTTTCCTGACTAGGGTACACATATGAGAAAGGGAGAGGAAAAGAAAAAAAAAGGAGGAAGAAGTAGAAGAGGAGGAGGAGAAGAAGACAGTATATGATTAAGTGTTTTTCCTGCAGGTTATTAGTTCAGGAGTTCAGAGAACAGTAGAGATCGATCAAAACTCTCAGGGAAGTAACCAGGGAAGGCTTTAAGGAGGAAGCAAAACTTAAGCCTCCCATAATATAGACTCAAAAGAGGAGTCCCAGGGAAGCCAGGAGAGGACCCAGCTTATTTCTTGCTTTCTTAATGAATCTGGAGAAATCTTGGCAGTTTGGGTCACTGGGCCCTTTGGGCTGACTCCATGAGTTTGTAACGTGGAATTGATATACTTACAAGACCAGTCAGTCTTGAAGGGGGAGTTTCAGAGGAAGTAAGGAGAGAATCCAGTTTCTTTGCTCTCTCTCGGACACTTATAAAGTCATCAGACAAAGTTTGAATAAATTCTTGACTGTTCCAGCAAGAGGCAAACTCTGTCTTAACCTGAAATGTGATACTTTCAAGGCAGTCTTTATACTGACTGGCAGCTGAAGAAACGGACCCTGTTGGAGAAAAGCGGAAGGTTACTGTCTGAATCCTTTATATTATTTCTCTTTTTTTCCTTTTTCCCTTTGTTTTTGTTTTTTCTGCCCCAATATGATGTGCAGAAATGAATCTTTTACATTATTAAAACAAACAAACAAACAAACAAACAAAAGAAAACATCCAAACCCACAAACCTATACCTATACTAAGGATTTTCCAAATTGTTAATAACTGAAATAAGGCCGGGTACGGTGGCTCACGCCTGTAATCCCAGCACTTTGGGAGGCCGAGGTGGGTGGATCACGAGGTCAGGAGATCAAGACCATCCTGGCTAACACGGTGAAACCCTGTCTCTACTAAAAATACAAAACATTAGCTGAGTGTGGTGGCGGGCGCCTGTAGTCCCAGCTACTCGGGAGGCTGAGGCAGGAGAATGGCATGAACCCGGGAGGCGGAGCTTGCAGTGAGCCGAGGTTGCACCACTGCACTCCGGCCTGGGCAACAGAGTGAGACTCTGTCTTTAAAAAAAAAAAAAAAAAATTACTGAAACAATCATTGATCTGAGACACAGCTCCTCATGGTATAAAAAATAATAGTCTCTAAACTTGGCCTCTAAACTTTACCAAAATAAAATAAACGGTGATTTTTTTAAACCACAAATATATTGGAAGTAAGGCCACTAAAGAGAGGATATTTGATGCTGGTTGCATATGGTTGCAGGACTTAAGGACTATATAAAGTTTAAGCACAAGGTACTGTTTTAAGTTGCAAACTCTACAAAGCTCAATGTTTTTGTACTAAATTCAGTAGTGCTTAGAGGAGATGTAGCATTTGCATGGCTTTACCACTGTAGTTCTAACCAAAACCTCCTAACGGCTGTCCAATAATCACCACCACCATCACCCCGCCCCCTGGCCTACAATGGGATTACCCAGTTTTGGCCCTAAGGAAAAACCTTTGCACTATGACAACACAGCCACCAGCTCTGATACCACGGCTTGGCTTCCCAGAGACAATGGGCTGGGGCTGTAAGTCCTTCTCCCCAAACACTTCTCTTCCCTGTGATTACCTGGGCTGAGCGGAGTGCTGACACTGGTAGGTGCATGGTTTATTTTGGGTGTTTTGCATGAAGCTTCCTTAAAAGAGCTGTCTGGTTCATAGGAGATACTAGACAGGTCTTGAATATCCGTCAATGATCTAAAGAATTAAGAGCACACAGTAACGATGAGAAGATGACTAGAAAAATCAAACAATATATTCCTGAGAGGTACTTTTTAAGTATAATCTTAACAAAATTTGTATGTGGCAATAGGCCAGAATTAGAGAATATCTTAGAACATCTTATGTATCTTAAAGAGAATATTAGAGAACATATTTAAAAGAGATTGTAACTTTATTACCAAAGAGACTTTTTTTTGGCGGGGGGGACGGAGTTTTGCTCTTGTCACCCAGGATGGAGTGCAATGGCATGATCTCGGCTCACTGCAACCTCCGCCTCCCGGGTTCAAGTGATTCTCCTGCCTCAGCCTCCTGAGTAGCTGGGACTACAAGCGTGTGCCACCATGCCTGGCTAATTTTAGTATTTTTAGTAGAGATGGGATTTTACCATGTTGGCCAGGCTGGTCACGAACTCCTGATCTCAGGTGATCCGCCCACCTCAGCCTCCCAAAGTGCTGGGATTACAGGCATGAGCCACCACACCTGGCACCATAGAAACTTTCTTTGCTAGATACTGTAACTTTAAACATATCAGCAGCTAAAAATAAACTATTTACATAGATGAAATATTCCATATTTCCAGGATATTTATGTGGAAAACAGATTTAATCTACCTTAAGCATAAACTTATTATTATTATGATTATTATTATCATCATCACTACATTTCCTTGAGTGTAAGCTGCTATTAGTTATAAATCACATCACCAATTTGATAACAACTTTTTGGTGAAAGAAGCAGCATACTCACATTAAGTCTACACGTAAAAATGGAAAGATCCTTACAAACAAGAATATACTATTCCCTTAAAACCAAGACTTTACACAAGCATCCCTAGGCATTCTCTTTGGTGATCATACATGTCTTTCTCTTTCAGTTCCTTTGGTGACTCCTTTGACGTCTCTTCTTGTTCATCTTCAGTACTGTGAGAAAGAAAGTAAGAAAATTACATAAATCCCCTCTGTGAACAAAGTACACTAACTACTTGCTACAAGGAACCAGTTGATCAGCCCAGTGTGAGACGCAGAGGAAAGGGCACTAAGCTCAGGAGTAGAAAGTGTGAGTTCTGTGCCAGGCACGTTGGCTCACGTCTGTAATCCCAGCACTTTGGGAGGCCAAAGCGGGTGGGTCACGAGGTCAACAGATCGAGACCATCCTGGCCAACATGGTGAAACCCCGTCTCTACTAAAAATACAAAAATTAGCTGGGCTTGGTAGCACACGCCTGTAGTTCCAGCTACTCGGGAGGCTGAGACAGGAATTGCTTGAACCCGGGAGGCGGAGGTTGCAGTGAGCTGAGATCGCACCATTGCACTCCAGCCTGGGCAGCAAGAATGAGACTCCATCTCCAAAAAAAAAAAAGTGTGAGTTCTGGTTCTGGCTGTACTACTAGCTGCGAGTTCTCTGACATGTCTGGGCCTCAATTTTCTCTCCAGAGATTGAATAAATACTCTCTAAGGGTCAGCTCTGAAATCAGTTAAAGACTCTATACGACTGTGAGCAAATTCATGAGAAAATCAACAGAGCACAGGAACTTTGCTGGGAGGTAAGATATTGGAGCAAAGGGGCACAGCCATGAGGCCTCAGCACCTGTAAGAAGCTTCCTGGCATAGTGTACCAGGAGAGGCCAGAGAGTCTTGTACCAAAAAATGGCCAGAATAGTGAAGACAAACTTGACCTGTTTCTACTTTAACCAGTATTTAAGATTCAATGTCAGTACTCACTGAACATTAACTATAAGGCAGATCCCATGCTAAATCCTTCCATGTTTTCACTTTTTTTTTTTTTTTTTTTTTTGAGATGGAGTCTCACTCTTGTTGCCCAGGCTGGAGTGCAATGGCGCGATCTCAGCTCACTGCAACCTTCGCCTCCTGGGTTCAAGTGATTCTCCTGCCTCAGCCTCCCAAGTAGCTGGCATTACAGGCATGCCCCACCACGCCCGGCTAATTTTCTGTATTTTTAGTAGAGACGGGGTTTCTCCATGTTGGTCAGGCTGATCTCAAACTCCTGACCTCAGGTGATCTGCCTGCCTCAGCCTCCCAAAGTGCTGGGATTACAGGTGTGAGCCACCGTGCCTGTCCTTCACATTTTTAATCCTTGCAAAAATCCTCTGAGACCAGTGATATAAATGAAAGATCATGGATTTGGGGTTGAGTTGTGACTTTATTAATTCTGTTACCAAAAATGTTTGTTTCTCCTTCTAAATAATACACCAGGACTTTTTGGCCCTCTTGATTTACATAAATGACCACAGAACTTGTTTTAACCAATAAAATATGAGTGAAAGTGATGAGTCACTTCTGGGCAGAAACTTTAACAGCCAGTGCACAACTCACCGTGTTCCATTTTTCCTGCCTTAGCAATCAAGGAAGCACAAAAATGGGGCCTCCCTCAGCCTAAGTCTGATAGAAGGCAATATAGCACAGAACATTCCTGGCCAACCCATGAGCCATGGACATGAAACAGGAGCAAAGAAGAAACTTGTTGTTTTAAACCACTAAAATTTGGGAGTTGTTTACTATATATAGCATAATCTAGTCTATCCTGACTGACTAGCTGAGTGACCTTAGAAAAAAATACTTAAACTCTCTGAACTTTGCTTTCTTTACTGGCAAATGGAGGCAGTGGTATGTGCCTCACAGGGTTGTTATGTGGATTAAATCAGACAATGAAACAGAGTGCCTGGCATATGCTAGATATTTAGGAAATACTAGCTACAATAATTATAATTAAGGAAACTGAGGCCCAGAGAGAATAAAATAAATTGAATGTTATTGTGCCAGATACGTTATAACAATTATGAATTTTTTAAACTTTTCTTTTGAGATAATTGTAGATTCACATACAATTGTAAGAAATACACTTTACCAGCTGAATGCGGTGGCTCACACCTGTAATCCCAGCACTTTGGGAGGCCGAGGCAGGTGGATCACCTGAGGTCAAGAGTTCGAGATCAACCTGGCCAACATGGTGAAACCCCATCTCTACTAAAAATACAAAATTAGCCAGGTGTGGTGGCACATGCCTATAATTCCGCTACTTGGGAGGCTGGGGCAGGAGAATCACTTGAACCCGGGAGGTGGAGGTTGCAGTGAGCTGAGATCACGCCACTGCAGTGAGCTGAGATCACGCAACAAGAGTGAAATTCTATCTCAAGAAAAAGAAAATACACTTTACCCACTTTATCCCAGTGGTAACATCTTGCAAATCTATAGGACAGTATCACAACCAGGATACTGACATTGATACAGTCAAGATACAGAACATTTCTACTACCACAAAGATATTTCTGGTTTACAGCTATGCCTGCTTCCCTCCTTTCCCCACCCCTTCTTTAACCCCTGGCAACCACTCATCTGTTCTTTATTTTTATAATTTTGTCATTTCAAGAATGTTATATTAATGGAATCACACAGTAAATAACTTTTTGGGATTGCTTTTCCTACTCAGCATAATTCTCTGGAAATTTAGCCAAGTTGTTGCATGTATCAATAGTTTATTTCTTTTTACTGCTGAGTAGCACTCAATGGTATGGATGTACCAAAATCTGTTTAATCATTTACTTGGTGAAGGACATCTGGGTTTCCAGTTTGGAGGTATTATGGATAAATTTGTTATAAACGTTTCTGTATGTATTTCTGTGTAAATGTAAATTTTCATCTCTCTGGGATAAATGCCCAGGAGTTATATTATTACTTTAAGTTCCTATTGTCAACATTCTCAGTAAGGATTCTTATCCCTGCTTCACAGATGGGAAAATAGAATAGAGGGGTTGAGAACCTTGACAAGGTCACATGAACAGAAAGTCAGAGTCAGATCTAAGTAAAGGTGATGACTCAATCCCTCAAATTCTACTGCACAAGTCCTAACACAGCTAAGCTGCCCAAAGCTAACTTTTATAAGATAGTAGCTAATACATCTGAAGACAAGCAATATATAAACACAGAGCATTATCACCATTTAACATTGCATCTATGAGTTTGAAACTGCATAAGATAATAATAGCCCATACCTTCGTACAGGTTGAAATTGAGACCTGGGCAAAATCTCAGCATTCTTTCCAAGAATTTTTCTCATTTGGAACTTTTCCGCGCCTGAAAGAATAAAGTTAAAAAAAAAAATATATATATATTTATATATATATTTATATATATATATTTTATATATATATATTTATATATATATTTATATATATATATATTTATATATATATTTATATATATATATATTTATATATATATTTATATATATATATATTTATATATATATTTTATATATATTTATATATATATATATTTATATATATATTTTATATATATATATATATATATATATATATATATATATTACTGAATCTTTGTCAACCCAAATTATTATCACCATTCCCTAGAATGTCCCTTGGTCTGGTCCAGAATTAGAAATAATCTGGATAAACAAAGTGCTGCCCTAATTGGGTTTGGATTGAGTGCTGTAGAAGAGGTTTTTGCTCTGAAAGTTTATTTTCCTTGCTCAGAGCACAGAACTATATTCTGACACTCAGAATACAATCAAGCTATTTACTGGCCTTTCAGTTATAACCACAGTTATTTCTGGAGACAAATGTTGTTTTGTCTTTTTAAGAAGGCAAACTGACCCGGTTCCTGTCAACAGACGCCAGGGGGCGTTGAAAACAAGAACTGTTTGTTAACTAAACAGCCCCGAACTCTAACTATGCCACTTGGCCATCAAACACTAGGCGTGGGCATGGGCATGGGGTCTTGAGTACTGAGGAGCTAATTCAACTGTCTTCTGTTCTTCTTGGCATCAAGTTATCTGAAGTTACTTCTCCCCAATTCTCAGTAAGATGCTTTGCTCCAGGCAGGCAGGGCCAGTATCCATTTTCCTTCCCACCACTGTACTGTCCTAGTTAATAAAGAAGGGGGCAGATGGAGCATCCAGCCCTGTTTCCAAATGCCTATGACTCCCCCACCCCCATCCCATTCCTTAGATCCAGGTGGTCTGGTAGACACTAAGAAGGCCCATCAGAACAATGCCACCTTTCACAGCTACCAAGGAGCTCTGAAACCCCACCAGTGGAGAGACATTGGGGGTTCCTCTTCCTCTGATCCTTTTAAAATGATAAATATCCAGAAAGCATAAACTAATTCCTAAGAAGCAACATTTAGAGCTTAGAAACTTTAGAGTCCGACCCTCTCCTTTACTTTATACCAGGGGAAAGTAGGGCCCTGGGGTGAAGTGACTTGCTGAAGGTTATGCAGAAAAAGTCAGTGGCAGAATGGGTCTTGGAACCTAGCATGCTGCATCCTGTACCCTGTTGTGTCCTCTCATGTGGAAGGGGATATACATCAGAATACTAGAAGGAAAAGGGGGCAGAGAGGGGCAGAAAGAAGTGAATGGAGTAGAAATCAGAGACTTTTTCACATACTTCAGATGTCTGTATTAAACTAACTCTGGTTATCTGACCTGTCTGCCCTAAACTTTTCCATCCCACTCAACTCACCTCCACATACAAGTTAAGCGGCCACATACAAGGCAGGTCCAAAAAAGAGGCTCTGCAGGAAAAGGTGGGTGGCCCAAGGCTCTGGAGACTTTTAATACATATTATGCTGAGACTTTAAGTAAAAGTTGATCTAAAAGCTTACAGCTTCTTAAAATGCTCCCAACTCTGGCAGGGGCCTTCACAAGGTTACAGTTGGAAGCTGGAGTGTGCAGTGGAAGAAGGGAGTAAGTTCATAACACTACGCTGTTTGGCTTTAGACGGTTGAGACATGACCATGGATAGCTACACAGGTTGGTAGGTGGATAACTCTGGTTTTAAAATAGATGAGTACATACCTTAAAAGAACAAGAGTACACAATTTTAAAAATGTAACAAAGCCAACAGTTAACTTATATCTGTCTGGTGCCACATCCCTGGCTACTGATCCAAGGCTACCTTCTCATCTAATAGAAAGCCCCTGCTAAGTTATATAGAACCCAAGGCCTCCCAAGTGGTAGATGTTAAGTTGAATCTGCATTGTTAACTGTTACTAACTCTGCTAAGATGCTAAGCAAGCAAAGGAAAATGCTGGTGACACTGCCTTCTGGGGAGAAGAAATACATGGAAACCTAGTTCTAATTTTGTTATGTTAATAACTAGCTATGTAGCTTGGGCAAATCCCCCAGGTCAGCTTAGCAAAGATAACTGCACTTGCTATGTGGCACACCAAGGAGCCTGAAAGCTTGAGAGACCAAAGGGGGAAAAAGCAGTGACTACAACAACATTTGCTATAAAAATGCAAGGGGAGGTATAAATAATACAACACATGGATGTCATGAGGTTGGTGAGGAGGAAGGGATTTGTTCTATTGAGGAGAAATCATTGAACCTTGGTTTTCTCAACCATATAATGAAAGGTTTGGACGAGGCTGTCCCTCAGGATCCCCCCAGCTCTAAACATCTGTGATCCAACAGAAGAAATTGAAGGGAAGTGATTCTCAAGGAATCTTCCCTAAGGGCTTATTACCAGAGACTTGAGGTTGGGCAAATGCACCTTGTATTCCTTCAAAGTCCTCTTCTATGGGACTCGAGGTCTAAAAAAGAACAAAAGAAAAGCAAAGAAAGGAGGTTCACTGGAGGCAGACATATTAAAAGGTCAATAATTTCTTGATGTTCTTAAATCTTGAAAATCTTCATAAGATCCCTGCATCTTTATAGAAAAAGCACAAACTTGCTTCCTAGACATTAAGTACTTATTTGTATCATATGTCCTCTCCTCAGTAAGTCCTCCCTCACCTCTCATTGTGAAGAGGAATTATGTGACTCCGCCTCCTTATATCACTATCCCTATTCAACCCAATCTTCCAACAAAGATATTTTGGTTCTTGGGAGCTTTATCAGAAGAGCTAAAGAAGGCTTAAAAGCTGGCCCAGTCTGCAAAACTACTCTACAAGGTAAGAAGTCAGAACAATGGTTCCTTTTGGAAGAGGCAGTGACTGGATGGGATCACAAGGGGTCTTTTGGGGACTTAGTAATGTTTCATTTCCTTTTTTTCAAACAAGGTCTTGCTATGTTGCTCAAGCTGTTCTCAAACTCCTGAGCCCAAGCAATCCTCCCGCCTCAGCCTCCTAAAGTGTTGTGATTATAGACATGAGCCACCACACCTAGCTGAAATTATATATATATATTTTGAGACGGAGTCTCATTCTGTCGCCCAGGCTGGAGTGCAGTGGCACGATCTCAGCTCACTGCACCCTCTGTCCCCTGGGTTCAAGCGATTCTCCTGCCTCAGCCTCCCGAGTAGCTGGGAATACAGGCACCTGCCACTGCGCCAGGTTAATTTTTGTATTTTTAGTAGAGACGAGGTTTCACCATCTTGGCCAGGCTGGTCTTGAACTTCTGACCTCACGATCCACCCACCTCAGCCTCCCCAAGTGCTGGGATTACAGGCGTGAGCTACCGCGCCTGGCCTGAAATTACATCTTTGATGCATCCTAGAATTCTTATCAGTCAAATACTGTGATTGACACAATCCTCCCTTTCATATAGGTAAAAGATCCCAAAAAGGTGCCAGGTTAGCAGGGAGGTAGGGTGGAAAATAAGTAAATAAGAGAATTCATCAAAATTCATTTTACAAATGAAAATACTCTGTACAGCAGGTTCTTGTAAAAGCTAGGCAGATTCCCAAGAAAACTTGGTATATTGGACAGTCTCATATTTGTTGCTGAACCCTTGCCTCAATCCTGGCTCTCCCATCACTAAAACTTGGCAGGCTGAAGTTAATTAATTCCGTAAACCTGCAGAACACCAGTCTTCCTCAGAGAGAGGAATGATAGCCTTGTCCTTTCCCATTAGGAAGTATGAATTAGGTAGCATGAATAAAAACATTTTGAGCCAGGCATGGTGGCTCACGCCTGTAATCCCAGCATTTTGGGAGGCCGAGGCGGGCGGATCATGAGTTCAGGAGTTTGAGACCAGCCCGACCAACATGGTGAAACCCCATCTCTACTAAAAATACAAAAATTAGCTGGGTGTGATGGCACACGCCTGTAATTCCAGCTACTCAGGAGGCTGAGGCAGGAGAATCGCTTGAACCTGGGAGGCAGAGGATGCGGTGAGCCGAGATCACACCACTGCACTCCAGCCTGGGTGACAGAGCGAGACTCTATCTCAAAAATTAAAAAAAAAAAAAAGTTTTGAAAAAAAAGTACAAAGTGCTGTATAAATGCAGTAACCACAATTTTGGGAGAAACTGCACACGACTTCCCATCCTCAAAAATAAAAAATTTTTCAGATGTTTTTCAAAACACGTATGAATGCATGGGTTCATATCACACTCCTGACACCAAAAAAGGTATAAAAAACCCTGGTAGACATTACATACTTTGATATGTAAGCTATTTTTCTCAATAAAAGAAATAAGGCAATGGAGAAAGGTGAAAAGGTACTTTACTCTGAACTGCGTTTTTTACCTCTAGAGCTAAGTTTTCTTGAGCAGTCGAGGAGTAAAAATATTCATCGTCTGGAGTTAAAAATTCATCTGTTATATCCTCAGAAGACTCTGGTGAACAAGTTGATTGCATGGACTGATGCTATTAATAATGTAGGAAATCACTTTTAAGTTGCTGTTCATTGTAACGAAATCCCTTTATAGTTGGATGCAGTGTTAACAACGGGGTTATCTAACACTACCCAGCAGTCAGTGTGACACTGAGCTGACTCTCCCTACCTCTTTGTGCATGTGCCTCTGCCTTCCCTTCCTGGTGGGGAAAAGCAGCTGTTAACTGCCTGGAATAGCATGAAGGAATGCTAATCCTGAGCCTCAGCATCATCATCTGCAGAATGGGTGGAGATGAGGTGACAGTCCTATTCTAATATTCTAAATAAGGAGAAAGGCCCTAGTCAACTCAAGTTGAGGACTGAATTTAAACACACTAATCCCTCACAGGCAGAGACATAGCCCATGTGTTGGCATCATCTTACAGATGAGGAGGCTGTGGCTACTCAGAACCTGTGAGTCCCTTGAGTATTACAGGTTAAAGGCAAATGAAGAAGCATTTTAAAAACAGCAATGTAGTCTCAATAATAAAAATAAAATAGTAAAAAGCAGCAAATTTATATTTACTTATTTATTTTTCTGAGACAGAGTCTCTCTCTGTCACTCAGACTGGAGTGCAGAGGTGCGATCTTGGCTCACTGCAACCTCCACCTCCCAGGTTCAAGTGATTCTCCTGCCTCAGCCTCCTGAGTACCTGGGACTATAGGCATGTGCCACCATGCCCAGCTAATTTTTGTATTTTTAGTAGAGAGGGGTTTCACTATGTTGGCCAAACTGGTCTTGAACTCCTGACTTCGTGATCTGCCTGCCTCTGCCTCCCAAAGTGCTGGGATTACAGACATGAGCCACCACGCCCGGCCTGCAAATTTCTTTTTTTTTTTTTTTTTGAGACAGAGTCTTCCTCTGTCACCCAGGCTGGAGTGCAGTGGCATGATCTCGGCTCACTGCAGCCTCCGCCTCTGGGGTCCCAGTGATTCTCCTGCCTCAGCTTCCCAAGTAGCTGGGATCACAGGTGTGTGCCACCACGCCTGTCTACTTTTTGTATTTTTAGTAGAGATGGGGTTTCACCATGTTGGCATGGCTGGTCTCAAACTCCTGACCTCAAGTGATCCTCCCACCTCGGCCTCCCAAAGTGCTGGGATTATAGGTGTGAGCCACTGTGACTGGCCTGCAAATTTATTTCTTTAGCATCTCTGCTCCACCCCTTTTTTCCTGCTTATTTCGCAATATTCAGGACCTGATTACCATGTGGCCAAACAAATGGCTCACTTCAGTCTTTTTTTTTTTTTTTTTTTTTTTTTGAGACAGGGTCTCATTCAGTCCACCCAGGCTAGAGTACAGTGGCGCAATGACAGCTCACTGCAGCCTTGAACTGCTGGGCTCAAGCGATCCTCCTGCCTCAGCCTCCCGAGTAGCTGAGACTACAGGTGCACACTATCATGCCTGGCTAATTTTTATTTATTTTTTTTTTAGACAGGGTTTCACTCTGTCCCCCAGGCTGGAGTGCAGTGGCCTGATCATGGCTCACTGCAGCCTCAACCTCCCCAGACTCAGGTGATCCTCCCACTTCAGCCTCCCAAGTAGCTGGGACTACAGGCATGCACCATATCCAGCTAACTTTTGTATCTTTTGTAGAGATGGGGTCTTGCCATGTTGCCAAGGCTGGTCTCAAACTCCTGGACTCAAGCAATCTGCCCACCTTGGCCTCCCAAAGGGCTGGGATTACAGGAATGAGCCACTGCACTCAGCTGATTTTTACATTTTTTTGTAGGCAGGGTAATAGCATACTATGGTGCCCAGCCTGGTCTTGAACTCCTGGCTTTAAGCGATCCTCCAGCTTCAGCCTCCCAATGTACTGGAATTACAGGTGTGAGCCACTACACCCAACCTTCAGTGATCTCTTGGCAGAGATTTTGTGACTAATTTCCTCGGACACTGCTTTTTGCCGCACACTTCCCTTCCTGTGCACTTAACAGCTGCTCCTCTTTACCTCTCATCAAACTGAATTTGAGTCCTGGCCTCCGGCAGACATTCCCCACTTTCCTGCCTAGGCCTGCTTCTCCAGCTCAGCCAGTATGGTTAATATGACTGTTCTTCCAGCCCTCAAGTCAGAGAAAGAATAAGTTGATCTTATGAATGGTTCGTATGCCATGATTAAATAGAATAGGTCAAAAGACCTTACATTTTATCACTATTGTATTCATATATTGTATCATTCTCAATTGCTGTCTATATTCTTTAAATGATTGCAATCCCATGTCAATGACAATAAAAAAATTTTGGTTTCTTAGTCTGGCTGTGCTATGGCCTAGAGTGTGTTAAAGCCCTGAAGCAAGGCTGTAACTGCAGTGGAAACGCATATAGATCCTGCTGAGGTGCAGTTGTCAGGCACAAACACATCACTTCCACTGAGCTGGGTGCTGAGTTTGGCCCTTAGTGGATATTCCAGGTGAAGATACTCTCATAGCAACCCTGCCCTTGCTTTTCCTACTCCTAACTGACCTCAGTCACCTGCTGGGGAAGGAGCTTTGCCCTAGTTTTGTTTACCCAACTATGCCAGAAACTCATGTGCCAAAGCTGAATCTGACACTTTTCTATACTCTCCCAATCTCCAGGATACACAATTCATTGAGTTGAACTGACTTTTTAAAAAGTATCAGACAGGAGGAAAGATTATTTTATTCATGTCAGTGACATGAAGGCACATGCTCCAGCCAAAAAGAACTACTATAGCTATTATTTTGGTGTCATAACACATAACAATAACTCAGTTCTACCTTATTAGATCCTTGGGTTCAACTTGGCTTTCCAGGCAGTATTACTTACACTGTAAGATTTCTCTACAGCCACCAATGTGTCAGAACTTGCTTGAAAGGCTTCACTATGCTCTGGTTGCTCCTTTTGTCTGGGAGATGGGTGCCTGATACCTAATGATTGTAACACAGTCAGGGCCAAAGTCATTCAGTGATATTCAGACGACACAGAAGAGGATAAAGGTGGCATGAAAGAAGAGATGTATACATATTCTGCCAAGAGTGGCCATGTCCCATACATTAGGTTCAGTCCAGAGAGTAGAGACTGTTAGTTTAGCCTGACCCCAAAATGCAGCCCTGGATCATCTGCCCACCCATTCGAGAGTGATGCTTGACAAGAAACAGATTCTAAATACAAATAATACCCAAGCCAATAGATTTTCTGCCTAAGACAAATGACAAGTTTAGATGTACCTTTCTTTAACTTATAAACAACTGTGAAACAATATCCATGCCCTGATTATAAGCAAATTATCAACTGAAAATATACGGCCTTCATTTTTTTTAACCTGTAAATCTATAAACCAATGACAATAAATGTCATGTGTCTCTAGGTTCCTCCAGCATAGACTCTCTGGAAAAATTTAATGCCAGCTTAGAATACATTCTAAATAAATTCTGGGAGAATTTATTTTCAGCTTAGAATACAAGGCAGAGACATGGGCAGTAGGCAGTGATGGTCTACCTCTATCCCCAGGTAAAGAAGGATCGATTCCTCGCCAAAACCAGGGTCAGTATTTGATTATTTTACTTCCTTTGGACAAAGGGACCTGTTTCAGTAATATAAAAACTGACCACTGTCTGGATCTGTTTGCCTGTGGGAAATGCAATGAGATATAGGGCTATACTGTCTTCCCCTGGAATTCAAGGTTTCCAGAAAAGTAGGAAAGGAGAGAGGACCAAACCAAAAAAAATATGCTGGAAAGTTTACTTTTTTGAGAGCTGATAACTTTTTTTTACTTTTATTTTTATTTTGAGACAGGGTCTCACTGTCACCCAAGCTGGAGTGCAGTTTCATGATCACAGCTCACTGCAACCTCCACCTCTCAGGTCCAAGTGATCCTCCCACCTCAGCCTCCTGGGTACCTGGAACTACAGGCGTGTGCCACCACGCCCAGCTAATGTTTGTTTTTTTTTTTTTTGTAGAGACCAGGCTTCATCATGTTGACCAGGCTGGTCCCAAATTCCTGGGCTCAGGTGATCCACTCGCCTCACCTCCCAAAGTGCTGGAATTACAGGCTGAGCCACCTCGCCCGACCGATACTTGATTGAGTTCACCTATCCTGATTCCCTCAAGTGAACTTACTGGTGAAGCTTCCAGGCCTGGGCTGTCTGCCATGCTGGTCACTGTCACAGTCATTGTTGCCTGTCTTGTCAAACTTGCCATTTCCTCTGGGCTCATCATTTTCCCTATGATACTCAATAACTCGCTGCCAATCCGTGTTTTCTGGGCTCTTAATGGGGGGCTGCAGCAGGGCGTCGGGCTCATTTTCAGCCTCGCTCTCTAAAGTCAGACTACTCTGAGGATGCCAAGGAGGTACTGTGAGCTGTCCAGTAGCTGCTTTCTTTGCCATTTCTTTCACCTCCACTGTGCACAAGAGAAAGCAGCATTTAAAACATCACTGTAAACATTGGAAACACAGGCTTTCATCTAAAAGAAATACATAATACTATTATAACTCATAGTGTAACAATTGCCTTTTTACAGTTGCATCATCCTTAGCTTGCCCTGTTTGGCTTGAATGGGAGGTCAGGGGAGAATTGATGACAGAGAGAGAGAAGGGAATTTCAGTCAGTTATCCCAAACAACAGCCCTAGTTGCTGACTTCCAGGGTGAAAGGCAGCAAACAACTTACAGATAGACCCTCTTCCTGTGAAGTTTTAACAGGAAAAATGACATCTATAGTTCTTAGTGTGTAATAATAGAAAGTATTCTATTTGAGTTTGTCTAGTCTTTCCAGACTACACTGAGCTCATATTTTTGGAGTGCATACATATATGCATGTTTTCATTTCAAACGCTGTCGAACACTTCTGCTAATGTCACTTACGACTAGTATTAAAAATAGACATTATATCCTTTAAGCCTGTAAGAGAAAACTGATACAAAGAATAATGCCCACAGGATATGAGAGTGACACTGCATACTCTCCACTTTTATAATGTTATATAGTAAATACCTATGTAGCAGTTCCTCAAATAATGTCATTTTATTCAACATTGTTTCATTGTAACTCTGATGAGAAAAAAAAAAAAAACAATCAATTCCCAGCTGGGGCCACTGTCTGTGTGGCACTTGCATATTCTCCCCATATCTGCGTGGGTTTTTTCCAGGTAGTCCGGTTTCCTCCCACATCCCAAATATGTGCACATTAGGTGAACTAGTGTGTTGAAGTTGCCCCAGTCTGTGTGAGTGGGAGTGTGTGAGTACACTCTGCAATGGAATGGTGTCTGTCTAGGGCTGGTTCCCTCCTTGTACCCTGAGTTGCCAGGATAGGTTCCAGCCACCTGTGACCCTGAACTAGAATAAACAGGTAATTACTTATCTTACTTGTTTTTATTAATCTCTCTTAAATGTGTACATAGCTCACATTTATTTCAATGTTTAATATTAGAAGTGTCTTGGTCTTTATTTAGAAGTATGGTGATGTATTTGTGACCAGAAATATGCTATAGGAACTTAACTCTTGCTTACATCAATTAGCCCATGGTAAAATTGGTTTTGTTATACATCGTTTTGCTTAAAGTCGTAGTTTGCTTAAAGTCATTGTCATTTCCTATTAACAGAATAAGGTAAGGACTTATTGTATTGTGCACCGTTTTGTTACATTTCTTATACAATATACATTTATATATTAGAAATATTTCCTATAAAGTCTAGAAATTAAAAAAAAAAGCATTTCCCTTCTGAAGTCTGTAGTCAGAAGGGCCCTGCTTTTAAAATGAAATATAATAAAAGAAAAAAATTCAGAAGGACATTGCTATGGTTCTAAATGTGCAACACAGGTTGTGTACTTAGAAATATCAACCACATTAGAAATATACTTTAAATTTCATTTTGTCTAATAAAACTCATGACTTTATACTCACTTTTCCATTTTAAGTGTACCTTTCCATCATCTTTATTTCTGGACTCTGCATTATAGATTTCAGAAGAAACAGGTTCCACACTCATCCTGAATTGCACGGGTTTTTTGGAGGTAGGGGGAGCGGGGTGGACACAAACACATCAGTTTGCTCAAGTTCTTGACAGAACCAAAAGCCCACCAGCCCATCCAGAGGACCTGTTCCCTACTCCCTAAGCCATTCCTAGAGTTGCACTGACCCCTTTGCACCAGCAGAGAGTGCCAGAACCCACCCCCCCACCCCCCCACCCCCGCTCCACCACCAGTTTCCAGTCCACAAGGATCCTTCCCTGGTAGAGTCCCAGTGACAGCTGGGTGATGCAGAAGGTCCCTGCCGGTGGCTTGACAGAGTGAAGAGTGCACTATTAAACTGTGTGGCTTTGGCTTGGGCAGTGGACTCTCTAGGTCTTCCCTGGCTAAGAAATGAAAGGACTGAGCTATAAGATCTCTAAGAGTATTTTTAGTTTCTAAGTTTAGATTTCATGATTATAAAAGTGCTCTTGGGAGATTTTCAGAGGTAGAAGAAACCCGCAGTTGAAGCGCAGTTTCACAAGACACAATCCCTGGGCTGTTGCAGAGCCTCCCCTGCAAATGCCACAAATCACAGGTGATGGTTCAGGTGAGGGTTCTGCTCCTGCCCGTCCATCAGAATTCTCTGGTAACAGGCCCACCTTCATATCAGTGACAGCACAATAACATTTGTAGTTGTTGAGACAGTCTCAGTCTGTCACCC
Source organism: Gorilla gorilla gorilla (assembly GCF_029281585.2). Lineage (NCBI taxonomy): Eukaryota > Metazoa > Chordata > Mammalia > Primates > Hominidae > Gorilla > Gorilla gorilla. Next base: position 33,462,000 of record NC_073228.2, on the reverse strand, counting down.
AGGAGTGCAGTGGTACGACCTCAGCTCACTGCAACCTCCGCCTCCTGGGTTCAAGCAATTCTCATGCCTCAGCTTCCCAAGTAGCTGGGATTACACATGCACGCCACCATGCCCGGCTAGTTTTTGTATTTTTAGTAGAAAATTATGTTGCCCAGGCTGGTCTTGAACTCCTTATCTCGAGTGATCCACCCACCTCGGCCTCCCAAAGTGCTAGGATTACAGGTGTGAGCCACCATGCCCGGCCTAACATTTGTAAAAACAGTCTTAAGGCATCAGAGATCCTGAAGAACATTCAGAGACCTTCAATCTAGTCCCACTGAATTCTAGACCCTGACCTACCACTAGGTTACTATCTGACTTTGGCAAACATCAATCTCTCTAGGCCAAGACTTCCTCATTTGCAACATAAGGGCGTCTTTTTTTCCTCTAAATATCCCATAACTAGCCAGGATGGTGGCTCAGGTCTGTAGTCTCAGCTACTTGGGAGGCTAAGGCAGGAGGATTACTTGAGCTCAGGAGGTCAAGGTCAGCTTATACAACATAGTGAAACTCTGTCTCCAGAAAAAAAATAAACAAATAAAGTTTATAAATATCTCATGAACATGTACATTTTATCATCTATTCAATTAACTTTTCAAAAACGCATGAACTGGCTGGGCACGGTAGCTCACGCCTGTAATCCCAGCACTTTGGGAGGCCAGGGCAGGCGGAGGCCAGGAGTTGAGGTGAGCCTGGCCAACATGGTGAAAACTCTATACTAAAAAAACAAAAAATTAGCTCCCTCTCCCTCTCCCTCTCCCTCTCCCTCTCCCTCTCCCTCTCCCTCTCCCTCTCCCTCTCCCTCTCCCTCTCCCTCTCCCTCTCCCTCTCCCTCTCCCTCTCCCTCTCCCTCTCCCTCTCCCTCTCCCTCTCCCTCTCCCTCTCCCTCTCCCTCTCCCTCTCCCTCTCCCTCTCCCTCTCCCTCTCCCTCTCCCTCTCCCCTCTCCCTCTCCCCTCTTTCCACGGTCTCCCTCTGATGCCGAGCCGAAGCTGGACGGTACTGCTGCCATCTCAGCTCACTGCAACCTCCCTGCCTGATTCTCCTGCCTCAGCCTGCCGAGTGCCTGCGATTGCAGGCGCGCGCCGCCCCGCCTGACTGGTTTTCGTATTTTTTTGGTGGAGACGGGGTTTCGCTGCGCTGGCCGGGCTGGTCTCCAGCTCCTAACCGCGAGTGATCTGCCAGCCTCGGCCTCCCGAGGTGCCGGGATTGCAGACAGAGTCTGGTTAACTCAGTGCTCAATGGTGCCCAGGCTGGAGTGCAGTGGCGTGATCTCGGCCCGCTACAACCACCTCCCAGCCGCCTGCCTTGGCCTCCCAAAGTGCCGAGATTGCAGCCTCTGCCCGGCTGCCGCCCCGTCTGGGAAGTGAGGAGCGTCTCCGCCTGGCCGCCCATCGTCCGGGATGTGAGGAGCCCCTCTGCCTGGCTGCCCAGTCTGGAAAGTGAGGAGCCCCTCTGCCTGGCTGCCCAGTCTGGAAAGTGAGGAGCCTCTCTGCCCGGCCGCCATCCCATCTAGGAAACAAGGAGCGCCTCTTCCCGGCCGCCATCACATCTGGGAAGTGAGGAGCGGCTCTGCCCGGCCGCCCATCATCTGAGATGTGGGGAGCACCTCTGCCCTGCCGCCCTGTCCAGGATGTGAGGAGCGTCTCTGCCCGGCCGCCCCGTCTGAGAAGTGAGGAGACCCTCTGCCTGGCAACCGCCCTGTCTGAGAAGTGAGGAGCCCCTCCGCCCGGCAGCCGCCCCGCCGGAGAAGTGAGGAGCCCCTCCGCCCGGCAGCCACCCCGTCTGGGAAGTGAGGAGCATCTCCGCCCGGCAGCCACCTCGTCCGGGAGGGAGGTGGGGGGGTCAGCCCGCCGCCCGGCCAGCCGCCCCGTCCGGGAGGGAGGTTGGGGGGCCAGCCCCCCGCCCGGCAAGCCGCCCCGTCCGGCCAGCCGCCCCGTCCGGGAGGGAGGTGGGGGGGTTAGCCCACCGCCCAGCCTGCCGCCCTGTCCAGGAGGGAGGTGGGGGTTCGGACCCCCGCCTGGCCGGCCACCCGGTCCGAGAGGTGAGGGGCGCCTCTGCCCGGCCGCCCCTACTGGGAAGTGAGGAGCCCCTCTGATCGGCCAGCCGCTCCGTCCGGGAGGGAGGTGGGGGGGTCAGCCCCCCGCCCGGCCAGCCACCCCGTCCGGAAGGGAGGTGGGGGGGTCAACCCCCGACCCCGCCAGCCGCCCCGTCCGGGAGGGAGGTGGGGGGGTTAGCCCCCCACCTGGCCAGCCGCCCCGTCCGGGAGGTGAGGGGCACCTCTGCCCGGCCGCCCCTACTGGGAAGTGAGGAGCCCCCTCGCCCGGCCAGCCGCCCCGTCCGGGAGGGAGGTGGGGGGTTAGCCCCCCACCTGGCCAGCCGCCCCGTCCGGGAGGTGAGGGGCGCCTCTGCCCGGCAGCCCCTACTGGGAAGTGAGGAGCCCCCCCGCCCGGCCAGCCGCCCCGTCCGGGAGGGAGGTGGGGGGGTCAGCCCCCCGCCCGGCCAGCCGCCCCGTCCGGCCAGCCGCCCCGTCCAGGAGGGAGGTGGGGGGGTTAGCCCACCGCCCAGCCTGCCGCCCTGTCCAGGAGGGAGGTGGGGGTTAGCCCCCCACCTGGCCAGCCGCCCCGTCCGGGAGGTGAGGGGCACCTCTGCCCGGCCGCCCCTACTGGGAAGTGAGGAGCCCCCCGCCCAGCCAGCCGCCCCGTCCGGGAGGGAGGTGGGGGGGTCAGCCCCCCGCCCGGCCAGCCGCCCCGTCCGGGAGGGAGGTGGGGGGTTAGCCCCCCGCCTGGCCAGCCGCCCCGTCCGGGAGGTGAGGGGCGCCTCTGCCCGGCCGCCCCTACTGGGAAGTGAGGAGCCCCTCTGCCCGGCCAGCCGCTCCGTCCGGGAGGGAGGTGGGGGGGTCAGCCCCCCGCCCGGCCAGCCGCCCCGTCCGGGAGGGAGGTGGGGGGGGGTCAGCCCCCCGCCCGGCCAGCCGCCCCGTCCGGGAGGGAGGTGGGGGGGTCAGCCCCCCGCCCGGCCAGCCGCCCCGTCCGGGAGATGAGGGGCGCCTCTGCCCGGCCGCCCCTACTGGGAAGTGAGGAGCCCCTCAGCCCGGCCAGCCGCCCCGTCCGGGAGGGAGGTGGGGGGGTCAGCCCACCGCCCAGCTTGCCGCCCTGTCCGGGAGGGAGGTGGGGGGTCAGCCCCCCGCCTGGCCAGCCACCCCATCCGGGAGGGAGGTGGGGGGGTCAGCCCACCGCCCAGCCTGCCGCCCTGTCCGGGAGGGAGGTGGGGGTTCGGCCCCCCGCCTGGCCAGCCGCCCCATCCGGGAGGTGAGGGGCGCCTCTGCCCGGCCGCCCCTACTGGGAAGTGAGGAGCCCCTCTGCCCGGCCAGCCGCCCCGTCCAGGAGGGAGGTGGGGGTGGTCAGCCCCCTGCCCGGCCAGCCGCCCCGTCCGGGAGGTGAGGGGCACCTCTGCCCGGCCGCCCCTACTGGGAAGTGAGGAGCCCCTCTGCCCGGCCACCACCCCGTCTTGGAGGTGTACCCAACAGCTCATTGAGAACGGGTCATGATGACAATGGTGGTTTTGTGGAATGGAAAGGGGGGAAAGGTGGGGAAAAGATTGAGAAATTGGATGGTTGCCGTGTCTGTGTGGAAAGAGGTAGACGGGAGACTTTTCATTTTGTTCTGTACTAAGAAAAAATTCTTCTGCCTTGGGATCCTGTTGATCTGTGACCCTACCCCCAACCCTGTGCTCTCTGAAACATGTGCTGTATCCACTCAGGGTTGAATGGATTAAGGGCGGTGCAAGATGTGCTTTGTTAAACAGATGCTTGAAGGCAGCATGCTCGTTAAGAGCCATCACCACTCCCTAATCTCAAGTACCCAGGGACACAAACACTGCGGAAGGCCGCAGGGTCCTCTGCCTAGGAAAACCAGAGAACTTTGTTCACTTGCTTATCTGCCGACCTTCCCTCCACTATTGTCCTGTAACCCTGCCAAATCCCCCTCTGCGAGAAACACCCAAGAATGATCAATAAAAAAAAAAATAAAAAATAAAAAAAAAATTAAAAAAAAAAAAAAAAAAAAAATTAGCTGGGCATGGTGGTGCATGCCTGTAATACCAACTACTCAGGTGGCTGAGGCATGAGAATTGCTTGAACCCGGGAGGCGGAGGTTGCAGTGAGCTGAGATCACACCACTGCACTCCAGCCTGGGTGACAGAGCGAGACTCTATTTCCAAAGAAAAAAAAGTGTAGGCTGGGTGCAGTGGTTCATGCCTGTAATCCCAGCACTTTGGGAGACCAGGGCAGGTGAATCACGAGGTCAGGAGTTCAAGACCAGCCTGGCCAACATGGTGAAACCCCGTCTCTCCTAAAAATACAAAAAATTAGCTGGGCATGGTGGCGGGCGCCTGTAATCCCAGCTACTTGGGAGGCTGAGGCAGGAGAATCTCTTGAACCCGGGAGGCAGAGGTTGCAGTGAGCCAAGATCCACTGCGCTCCAGGTTGGGCAACAGTGCGAGACTCTGTCTCAAAAAAAAAAAAAAAAAGTATGTGCTCTGTGGCACAGATATGAATTCCCTGTTATCTAGAATGCCCTACTCTCCAGCTGGACCAGAAAGCAGAGAGACTGCTGAATCAGAGAGGGTAGATCTGATCAGATTTCTTTTCAAAAAAATAAAATTTTTTTGGAGATAGGATCTGACTCTGTCACTAGGCTGGAGTACAGTGGCACAATCACAGATTACTGCAGGCTCAACTTCCCAGGCTCCAGCGATCCTCCCACCTCAGCCTCCCAAGTAGCTGGGACCACAGGCACCTGCCACCACAGCCAGCTAGTTTTTGTATTTTTGGTAGGGATGAAGTCACACAATGTTTGTTGCCCAGGGTGGTCTCAAACTCCCAGACTTCAAGCGACCCTCACACATTGGCCCCATAAAGTGAACTGAGATTGGCCAGGTGTGGTGGCTCACGCCTGTAATCCCAGCACTTTGGGAGGCCATGGTGGACAGATCACAAAGTCAAGAGATGGAGACCATCCTGGACAACATGGTGAAATCTTGTCTCTACTAAAAATACAAAAATTAGCCGGGCGTGGTGGTGCACACCTGTAATCCCAGCTACTCAGGAGGCTGAGACAGGAGAATCGCTTGAACCCAGGAGGCGGAGGTTGCAGTGAGCCGAGTTTGCGCCACTGCACTCCAGCCTGGCGACATAGCAAGACTCTGTGTCAAAAAAAAAAAAAAAACAAAAAAAACCATGAACTGAGATTGCGCCACTGCAAGGAAGCCTGGGTGACAGAGCGAGACCCTGTCTTAAAAAGGAGGGGAAAAGAATCCTTAAAATCTTCAAACCCTTTGACCAAGTAATTCTGCTTCTGAGAATCTATCCTGAGGAAATAATCCAAAATGCAAAAACAAAGCATTATTTACAAGTAACTGTGTCCCTATTCATAACAGAATAAAGAATGAAGCAACCTAAAATTCAACAATAGGTGAAATCCAACTATTTTTGTTGTTGTTGTTGTTGTTGTTGTTGTTGTTTGAGACAGGGTCTTATTCTGTCGCCCAAACTGGAATGCAGTGGCATAATCATGGCACTGCAGCCTTGACCTCCCCAGGATCAGGTGATCCTCCCACCTCAGCCTCCCAAGTAGGAGAGGGTGTGGGTCTACAGCCGCACACCACCATGCCTGGCTAATTTTTTGTAGGATGGTGTTTTGCCATGTTTCCCAGGGTAGTCTCCAATTCCTGGGCTCAAGTGATCTGCCTGTCTTGGCTTCCGAAAGTGCTGGGATTACAGGTGGGAGCCACCTTGCCCAGCCCAACAATTTCAAAATAAGTTTACAGGGTTTTTTTTTTTTTTAAATAACATAGAGTAATGTTTACATTCTAATGTAAAGTGAAAAATCAGGATATAAAATTGCTTACACATATCATAATTGTCACTTTTTTTTTTAAGCACACAAAAAGACTAGAGAAACAGGTGGAAAAATGTCAAACTTTTTTTTGGTCTGTTCTTTGTACTTCTGAGGGAAGAGGGTGCCGAGCAGGGGAGGCCACAACAACTATGGGTTTTTCTTTGTCATCTAATGGCTATGTCATCCCATTTGCTTCTATCAGTGGTGTGAGTGCCAAACACTCTGATGCCAGCTAGGTAGTTCTTCATTATTCCCTTCATAGGAATAAAATCCACTGATCTAAAATGTCCGGCTGGGCGCGGTGGCTCACGCCTGTAATCCCAACACTTTGGGAGGCTAAGGTGGGTGGATCACCTGAGGTCAGGAGTTTGAGACCAGCCTGACCAACATGGAGAAACTCCGTCTCTACTAAAAAATACAAAATTAACCAGGCCTGGTGGTGCATGTCTGTAATCCCAGCTACTTGGGAGGATGAGGCAGGAGAATCGCTTGAACCTGGGAGGTGGAGGTTGCAGTGAGCCAATATCGCGCCATTGCACTCCAGCCTGGGGAACAAGGGCGAAACTCCATTTCAAAAATATAAAAAATAAATAAATAAAATGTCTGGACATTTTCCTTCATTCTCCCTTATGTACATATTTGCCAACATGAAACAAACAGCAAACTCGTCATTAGTCTCAATCACCACTAGGGGGAGGAATAAAAAGGTTTTTTTTCCAGGAGAACTGACTTCAAAGTTGTGGATTAGTGCTACCATTTATCCATAGGAAAAAAAAAAAAAAACAAAACTAAAACTGATATACTAGTCTGTCGTGAAAAACATATATTGGCTGGGCGTGGTGACTTACACCTATAATCCCAGTACTTTGGGAGGCTGAGGTGGGTGGATCACCTGAGGTCAGGAGTTCAAGACCAGCCTGGCCAACATGGTGAAACCCCATCTCTACTAAAAATACAAAAAATTAGCTGGGCATGGTGGTGGGCACCTGTAATCCCAGCTACTCAGGAGGCTGAGACAGGAGGATCGCTTGAACCCGGGAGGCGGAGGTTGCAGTGAGTCAAGATCACGCCACTGCACTCTATCTAGCCTGGGCAACAAGAGTGAAACTCCGTCTCAAAAAAAAAAGAAAGAAAAAAAATTATTGCCCTTTTAGTAATTCCCTTACTTATAATACTTAACTCAATTTAAACCAAAAAAAATTTTAATAAATTTTTTTTTTTTTTTTTTTTTGAGACGGAGTCTCGCTCTGTCGCCCAGGCTGGAGTGCAGTGGCGCGATCTCGGCTCACTGCAAGCTCCGCCTCCTGGGTTCACGCCATTCTCCTGCCTCAGCCTCCCGAGTAGCTGGGACTACAGGCGCCCGCCACCACGCCTGGCTAATTTTTAGTATTTTTAGTAGAGACGGGGTTTCACTGTGTTAGCCAGGATGGTCTCGATCTCCTGACCTCGTGATCCACCCGCCTCGGCCTCCCAAAGTGCTGGGATTACAGGCGTGAGCCACCGCGCCCGGCCAATAAATTTTTTAAAAATTAAAAAAAATTCTCACACACCAAATAAATTTGTTTTACTTAAGTTCGTTCTTTATTTATTTAATTTTTTTTTTTTTGAGTCAGAATCTCACTCTGTTGCCAAGGCTGGAGTGCAGTGGTGCCATCTCAGCTCACTGCAACTTCTGCCTCCTGGGTTCAAGTGATTCTTTTTTTTTTTTTTGAGACGGAGTCTTGCTCTGTCGCCCAGGCTGGAGTGCAGTGGTGCGATCTCCTCTCACTGCAAGGTCTGCTTCCTGGGTTCACGCCATTTTCCTGCCTCAGCCTCCCGAGTAGCTGGGACTATAGGCGCCCGCCACCACGCCCAGCTAATTTTTTGTATTTTTAGTAGAGACGGGGTGTCACCATGTTAGCCAGGATGGTCTCAATCTCCTGACCTCGTGATCTGCCTGCCTTGGCCTCCCAAAGCGCTGGGATTACAGGTGTGAGCCACCGCACCCAGCTGTTCAAGCTATTATTGAGCTTCCACCTCCTGAGTAGCTGGGATTACAGGTGCCCGCCACCACGCCCGGCTAATTTATGTATTTTTAGTAGAGACGGGGTTTCACCATGTTGGCCAGGCTGCTCTCGAACTCCTGACCTCAAGTGATCCGCCCACCTTGGCCTCCCAAAGTGCTAGGATTACAGGCATGATCCACCACACTCGGCCTGTTTTACTTAAGTTCTTTAAAACTCAGCATGTGTGTGTGTATGTATGAATATATGTATGTATGTATACATATATACCTATGTGTGCACGAATACATATACATATATGTATGAATATATTATATATACATATATGTGTATGAATATATTATATATACATATATGTGTATGAATATATTATATATACATATATGTGTATGAATATATTATATATACATATGTGTATGAATATATTATATATACATATATGTGTATGAATATATTATATATACATATATGTGTATGAATATATTATATATACATATATGTGTATGAATATATTATATATACATATATGTGTATGAATATATTATATATACATATATGTGTATGAATATATTATATATACATATATGTGTATGAATATATTATATATACATATATGTGTATGAATATATTATATATACATATATGTGTATGAATATATTATATATACATATATGTGTATGAATATATTATATATACATATGTGTATGAATATATTATATATACATATGTGTATGAATATATTACATATACATATATGTGTATGAATATATTACATATACATATATGTGTATGAATATATTACATATACATATATGTGTATGAATATATTATATATACATATATGTGTATGAATATATTATATATACATATATGTGTATGAATATATATACAAACATACACACACTCTTCTTCCAGTAATTTGTGCTAAAGTCAATTCATTTCATTCGTCTGGCTGGAAATCACACACCCCAGGGTCATAGTGACGTTGTTCAACTCTCTCTCTGGAGTCAGTGACACTTACTTTAAACAACCCTGGTTTCCAATTAGTTTAGTTTCTGGAGCACTGGTAAATGGAATACCTGGTGTTTTTATAAGAAAAACTATCTAGGCAGTTGTGGAAAGGCAAGATGCTTTGCTTCTAACAACTGATGAGTTCTGTCTGATTAACCTGCCAGCCACTTGGGCTTTGATGTCTCCTCAAGTTCCCATGACACTGCTCTTCCTACTCACTCAGTGGGAGAACCTGCCAATCTGCATTACTCTTCTTCATCATTCACAGTCCTTTTGTCACTAGACATAAGAAGATCACTGAGTGGCCTCAGAGACACACAGAAGTCTAAAGGCATAGTGACATTAAGAACAACAAAATGTTGACCCACCTACTGGTATTTTGGATCCTGCTTGTTTCCAAACTGTCCTTGGCTCCTTGAGTGCACTGAAATTGTTCATCTGTGTTCTGTTTTCCAGGATCACAGAGAGTCGGCAGCTTAAAAAGCAATAAACATGTTTCAGGGCTTTGATGAGAGAATTCCCATTCTCTTCACTGTCACACTATTTTCAAAGCCATTCTTGCTAAATGTATAGAAATAACCAGACCTACCAGGATTTTCCTTTGCATGTTTCCTATCTGCTAACCCATCTCTTATCTGGAGGTCTTTTTTTGTTTTGTTTTTATTTTGAGACGGAGTCTGGCTCTGTCACCAGGCTGGAGTGCAGTGGCAAGATCCTGGCTCACTGCAACCTCTGCCTCTCAGGTTCAAGAGATTCTCCTGCCTCAGCCTCCCGAGTAGCTGGGACTACAGGCGCACACCACCACACCCAGCTAATTTTTGTATTGTTAGTAGAGACAGGGTTTCACTATGTTGGCCAGGATGGTCTCGATATCTTGACTTTGTGATCCACCCACCTCGGCCTCCCAAAGTGCTGGGATTACAGGCGTGAGCCACTGTGCCCAGCTTATCTGGAGGTCTTTACCCAGAAATGTTGGTCTCCAGGAACCTAGCCCAGACAGGATACAAGTGGAGAATAGGCAGACAAGATAGAAATTAAAAAAAAAAAAATCCACTTTCCTGAGCATTTTCCCCCTCCTATATGAATATGAAGACAGCAGATCTTTGTGGCAGGAGTAAAGGCCCTTGGGTTCTAGTCTAAGTGTTATTCAGACTAACATAAGAGAATCTTTTTCTTTTTTTTTTTTTTGAGACAGGGCCTCACTCTGTTGCCCAGACTGGAGTGCAGTAGCCTGGTCTCGGCTCACTGCAACCTCTGCTTCCCAGGCTCAAGAGATTCTCGTGACTCAGCCTCCTGAGTAGCTGGGATTACAGGTGCGCGCCACTACCACTCAGCTAATTTTTTATATTTCTAGTAGAGACGTGGTTTCACCATGTTGGCCAGGCTGGTCACGAACCCCTGACCTCAAATGATCCACCCTCCTTGACCTCCCAAAGTACAGGAATTACAGGTGTGAGACACCGCACCCTGACACTAAGAGAATCTTGTACTTATCCATAAAATAAGACCTTGTACTTATCCATAAAATAAGAATGATAATACCTACCACTGGGGATGCTATGAAAATAAAACAGAATACAATAAAGGTTACAATACTTAGGAAACAGCAAAAGTAAAACAAATGAAAGTCTATGCTCTTTATTCAAGAGACTATTAGCTCTACTTATCCCAATTTTAACATAATTTTAACAAACTTAGTTAATTATATTTCCTAGCCTACAGCAAATTAAGGCAACAAATATGGAGTTTGAGATGGGAGCAAGATGTGTAAAAGTGAGAAGGAGGCACAAAAAATTACTACATGCTCCCTGAAGTATAAGATCCAGAGGCCTTTGTATGGGCAAACACTCCTTAGCAGAAGCTTAAGACAGCCCTATATCATGATGCTTCACCATAACAGGTGTTCAGAAAAATACCACTGTCACCAAGAAAAGGTTAGAATATGTTTAGAATATAATCAAAATAGATATTTAGAATATCATGAAGTTTGTAATGTTTTCATTCAATATAATTAAAATTTTAAGAACTAAGAAATTAAAGAAATAAACTTCAATTGTCTGAAAAATGCATTTAGATGGAGATGGCTTTTTCCCTGATGCTAGAAAAAGAGGGTGATGTTTTTAAGGAAAAAATAAATATGGTATCATTGTTTTATATCCTATGTACTAGCAGATGGTTTCCAGCAGTGGCCGCCATCGATTCCCTCCTGTCCATCCTGCCACGCCTCCTATAAAGAGCTAGAGTCTATTTCCCCACCCAGTGAATCTGGGCTGGCCTCGTGAATTTCTTCGATCAACAGAAAGCAGCGAAAGTGATACAATCCTAGGGTCAGGACTAACTTTTAAGAGGTCTGGTAGTTTTAGCTTTCACTTGCAAAGTCAGCTGCTATGCTGTAGAGAAGCTTGGGAGAGACTATTTATTGAATGACAAGTCAAGTGCAAAGAGAGGCCACCTGGAGGATCTCAAGGTACCAGACATGTAAGTAGAGGCTTCTTGGACCTTCTTGCCCAGTCCAATCTCCAGCTGACTGCAAACAAGTGAGTGATGCTAGCCAATGGCCATGTGGAACAGAAGATCCACTCAGGTGAACCTGTCAAATTCCTGACCCACAGAATTGTGAGAAATAATAAACTATTGTTATTTTAAGCCATTCGGTTTTGGGCTTTATTGTTGTTGCTACGCAGCAATAGATAACAAAATATAATATATAAAAGTTATTTCAGGCCGGGCGCGGTGGCTCACACCTGTAATCCCAACACTTTGGGAGGCCAAGGTGGGCAGATCACAAGGTCAGGAGTTTGAGACCAGCCTGGCCAATATGGTAAAACCCCCTCTTTACTAAAAATACAAACATTAGCGGGGCATGGTGGTGCGCACCTGTAGTCCCAGCTACTCGGGAGGCTGAGGCAGAAGAATCGCTTGAACCCGGGAGGCGGAGGTTGCAGTAAGCTGAGATGGTGCCACTGCACTCCACCCTGGGTGACAGAGCAAGATTCTGTCTTTAAAAATTAAAAAAAAAAAGTGATTTCTAACAGTTTTCTAGCAAACTCTAATTTTCTATGGAAACAGAAATATTAGGATATAAGTAAATTCTTTGTGCCTTTTTTGTTTGTTTTTGAGACAGGGTCTCACTCTGTTGCCTGTGCTAGAGTGCTGTCACATGATTTCAGCTCACTGTAATCTCAACTTCCTGAGCTCAGGTGATCCTCCTACTTCAGCCTCCCAAGTAGCTGGGACTACAGGCACATGCCACCATGCCCAGCTAATTTTGATATCTTTTGTAGAAACAGGGTTTCGTTATGTTGCCCAGGCTGGTCTCGAACTCCTGGGCTCAAGCAATTAACCTGCCTTGGCCTCCCAAAGTGCTGGAATTACAGGTATAAACCACTGCACCTGGCTGTGTCTTCTCTTTATATAAAAACAAATGACAGCTGGGCATGGTGGCTCTTGCCTGTAATCCCACACTTTGGGAGGCCAAGGTGGGTGGATTGCTTGAGCTCAAGAGTTTGAGAGCAGCCTGGGCAACATAGTGAAACCCCATCTCTATGGAAAAAAAAAAAAAGATAAAGAAATAAATACCAGCCGGGCGTGCTGAGACCCCATCTCTACAATTCACAAAATTAGCCAGGTGTGCTGGTACAGCCTGTAGTCCCACCTACTCAGGGGTCTGAGGCGGGAGGATCGCTTGAGTCCAGAAGATTGAGGCTGCAATGAGCCATGACAGTGCCACTTCACTCCAGCAAAAATAAATGCCAATGCTTTTCCAAATGTTCTAAGTGAAGACTGAAGCCTCACTAAGATTTAGTATTGTACAATGAAAGAACAACAAACCAGGAGTCAGGAGACCTGCCCCTAACCAACTTGGCCCTTGGTTGTAGCACAGCAAGTTGAGGGGTGGCAGGGAGAGCTATCTTCCCTGTATAGGCAATAAAAGGGTGATATGGCCAGGCACGGTGGCTCACGCCTGTAATCCTAGCACTTTGGGAGGCTGAGGCAGGTGGATCACCTATGGTCAGGAGTTCAAGACCAGCTGGGCCAACATGGTGAAACCCTGTCTCTACTAAAAATACAAAAAATTAGCCAGGCATGGTGGCACGTGACTGTAGTCCCAGCTACTCGGGAGGCTGAGGCAGGAGAATCGCTTGAATCTGGGAGGCAGAGTTTGCAATGAGCAGAGATCGTGCCACTGTACTCCGGCCTGGGCAACAGAGTGAGACCCTATCTCAAAATAAATAAAATAAAATAAAAAATAAAAAAGAGGATAACTGTTAAGCGGAGAATTTTAAAACAGTAACAAAACCCAGTAAAAGTTGGCCTGCTTTTTATCACCATGGGCCAGCTATTCTAAATAATATCAGTAATAACATCCGCCTTCCAATGAGGCAGACCTCTCCCACCCCACCCGCATCTTGACATCACTGGGCCTCAGGAAGTTTATATCACTGGGCTTGAGCTTCACACTCTGTAAATTGACAGGGCTAATCCATGTCTAAGGGATCTTCCAACTCTAAAATTCTAAAATTCAAGAGGCAGCCAGCTCTCTGAGTGTGAACTTGTTCAAATTCATTAATTCATTCATCCCCTCATTCCTTCACTGACCATTTATTGAGTTCCTTCTATGTACTGGTCACCATGCTAGGTGCTGCGACACAGGAGGAGTCAGATGTCGGCCCTGTACTTAAGGAAACTCACGGAGGAGCCTCTCTGCAAGCTATACCTCCTAGCCAGCTCCCATGGTGTCTGCTCACCTCCTCTGAGGGGTTTTCTTTGATCCACCAGGTCCCTCAGTCCCCAGCTGTTATCTGAGCACTTATGGGCAGAGTTTGTGGCTTATTCATCATCAGAACCCAAAGTCTAGGCCAGGCAAGGTGGCTCATGCCTGTAATCCCAACACTTTGGGAGGCCGAGGTGGGCAGATCACCTGAGGTCAGGAGTTCGAGACCAGCGGTGACCAACATGAAGAAACCCTATCTCTATTAAAAATACAAAATTAGCCAGGCATGGTGGCGCATGACTATAATCCCACCTGCTAGGGAGGCTGAGGCAGGAGAATCACTTGAACCCCACAGGTGGAGGTTGTGGTGAGCCGAGATCGCGCCATTGCACTCCAGCCTGGGCAACAAGAGCGAAACTCTGTCTCAAAAAAAAAAAAAAAAGAAAAAACCCAGAGTCTAGATAGCCTCTGGCTCTATAGCTGTTTGTTGAATGAGTGAATGAATGAATAGCAGCTTAGAATGGAGATTAATACCTATCCAAGATACTTTATTCAATAAGTTGAGCCATGCAAAATTGCCAATACTTGACCATTTTAACTAATAAAACAGCAATTTAATATGGTTCAATTTGATACATACGAATTTACAGAGAAGGACATGGGCTGTGTGTTGGGTCTGAACTGGGAGACAGAGAGTATCTACGTTGGAATTCCACCATAGAGGACTGATTTCCCAAAGCTAAGAGCACCTTGCTATGAGTCAGTTGCATATACATGTCAGTCCCTCCACATAGGTTAGGGGCAACGTCAAACCCAGCCCTGGGGTCCTGCTTAGGATGCCCCTTCCTCCCACTTAGGTTACCTGATGGCTCATCTCTGACTGATCCCCAGTGTTTACTTTGGAGACTTGGGTGAAAGGTTTCCAGCCACAACCATTTCTTTTCCTGGATCTTTTGCCAAAATGTCCCCCTTGAAAGTCTCTTACCATTCTTGGAAATCTTGGTAGGGTTGGGTAGTTGCCACTGGCGTCTGGCTGCTGACCCCCTGAAAGCTGTAGGACAGGAGGAATATAGTTTAAAGATGGAGGGCCCACGGCCAGAGGTAACTTGTAGGCATTTGTAAACTCTCTTGAAGTGGCCCATAAAGACATGCGCTCTTCCTGTTCCTTCTGTTTCATCTCAACTTCATCTAATATCTGCTCGATATTCCTCAGCCTATCATCATTCTCGTGCATTATTGTCTGCATAATCTTTAGATCCAGCACACACTTACTGATGAGATACTCCTCAGTCGTGGACATGTTGTTCAAATTGCTCTTGGCTTCTCTGGTTGACTCAGGAAGGCTGAGTGAACTGAGTGAACCGTTTTGCCAGTCCCAGTCATCAAAAGAGTACTCTGTCTCAGCTTTTGAAGAGCTCTCATCCTCACTGCCAAAACAACACGCCTCTCTCTCCATCTTATCCAGCTCTTCTTCCATGGATTTCAGTTCATCTACCTGGTTAGGTCCGTCTGCCTCCAAAGATGAAGCAGCTCCTGGAGGCTCTTCTATGTCATCTTCCAAAATCAAGCAGCCTGAGTAGATCTCGTTGATTTCAAAACTGCAGAGGCTTGGCTGACCTGTGCTGGGGCTGCTGGCCTCTTCTGCCATAAATGGAGCAGGGCAAGGAGCATCTTGATTCTGAGTCTCCCTGGCCATCAGACATGGATCTGGGGCCTGAGGATCTAGTGTCCCCTCAGTGAATAAAGAGTGAACCCTTGGTGAATGAGGTTGACTGCCTATTGAAAAAAACAGCAAAATGCAACTCATTAAAATGAACATATTTGGCAGCTAAGCAGCCTTGGCTTGTTCAAGAGGCAAAGACTGTCAAAAAAAAAAAAAAAAGTTTTTTATTTTTCCACCCCCTTCCCAGTTGTGGAAGACTACTGGATACACTCACAAAGGGTGAGGGAGTATGTGTCCCCTAGGGGAAAGCTCCTATTTTGACATGGAATGAGGCAGAAATTGTTGTCAGGGCAGGGGTCTAGCCATGGAGGAAATATTCTAAGCTTTATTGTGTGTCCAAACATGCATAACTGTCAGGACATGCAAATTATAGGCCCCTGAATCTTGTTTTCTTTTGTTTTATAGAGATGGGGTCTTGCTATGTTGCCCAGGTTGCTCTCAAACTCCTGGCTTTAAGTGATCCTCCCGTCTCACTCTCCCGAAGTGCTGGGATTACAGGAGTGAGCCACCGTGCCCAGCTCCCCTGAATCTTAAGGACCACGTTCATAGCCTTCTTTTCACACAAAAGAGTTTGACTATTTCTCAGTTAAAGTTATGCTCTTGGTGAGCATCTAGATAAAAGTAGATCACCTAGATAAAAGTAGCCTAGGGCCGGGCGTGGTGGTTCACGCCTATAATCCCAACACTTTGGGAGGCCAGGGCGGGTGGATCACTTGAGGTCAGGAGTTCGAGTGGTCTCGAACCAACATGGTGACCAACATGGTGACCACCATGGCCTGACCAACATGGTGAAACCCCATCTCTACTAAATACGAAAAATTAGCCAGGCATGGTGGTGCATGCCTGTAGTCTCAGCTACTTGGGAGGCTGAGGCAGGAGAATCGCTTGAACCTGGGAGACAGAGGTTGCAGTAAACCGAGATTGCGCCATTGCACTCCAGTCTGGGCAAAAAGAGTGAAACTGTCTCAAAAAAAAAAAAAAAAGTAGCCTAGATACCACCCAAGGAGCCATTACATTATGGGAGTAATGAAAAAACTAAAAAAATTATGCTAGGATTGACCACCCACCACCCCTGGTTTACAGGTGTACAGTTTACAGAGAATGGGACGAAGCTGTCAAAGTAATGAGGTTACAGGGCCACTCTGGAGGCCTCCAGCACTGCTGAAGGAGAGTCAGAGTGAATGGTCGTTTGGCTGGAATTGGAAGGCATGGGTTCCAGTTCTATAACAAGTTCTCTGTGATCCTGAGCAGGTTACAACCTCTCTGAACCTTAGTTTTCTCATCTGTAATATGAAGGCATTAAGCCTGATGACTGCAAGGTCCTTTCCAGTTCTAAATTCTAAGGTTTTCAAATGTACTAAAATGTAGTAAAACTGGTTGGGCATATACCTGTAATCCAAGTGCTTTGGGAGGCTAAAGTGGGAGGACTGCTTGAGGCCAGGAGTTCAAGACCAACCTGGGCAACATAATGAGACCTCATCTCTAAAAAAAAAAAACTTTTTTAGGCCAGGTGTGGTGGCTCATGCCTGCAATCCCAGCACTTTGGGAGGACCAGGTGGGAGGATTGCTTGAGTTCAGGAGTTCAAGACCAGCCTGGGCAACATCGTGAGACCTTGTCTCTACTAAAAATTTAAAAAGTAAGGCTGGGCGCAGTGGCTCACACCTGTAATCCCAGCACTTTGGGAGGCCGAGGCGGGTGGATCACGAGGTCAGGAAATCGAGACCATCCTGGCCAACATGGTGAAACCCCGTCTCTACTAAAACTACAAAAAATTAGCTGGGCATGGTTGTGCGTGCCTGTAATCCCAGCTACTTGGGAGGCTGAGGCAGGAGAATTGCTTAAACCAGGGAGGCGGAGGTTGCAATGAGCCGAGATCGCGCCACTGCACTCCAGCCTGGCAACAGAGCGAGACTCCATCTCAACAACAACAAAAAAAAATTAAAAGAATTAGCTAGGTGTGGTAGTACACACCTGTAGTCCCAGCTACTTCGGAGGCCAAGGCAGGAGGATTACTTGAGCCTGGGAGATTGAGGCTGCAGTGAGCTATGATTGCACCACTGCACTCCAGCCTCAGAAACAGAGTAAAACCATGTCTCACAAAAAAAAAAAAAAAAAAAGAAAAAAAAAAACTTAAAAAAAAATTAGCAGGATATGGTGGCATGTACCTATAGTCCCGTGTACTCGAGAGGCTTGAGCCCAGGAATTGGAGGCTGCAGTAAGGTATAATTGTGCCTCATACTCCAGTCTGGGCAACAGAGTAAGATCCTGTCTCTTAAAAAAAAAATGGTAATTTTCTTCTTTAAACTATTCCATATTCTCCATAATGAGTGTTTTTATTTGTGAAACAATTAGATAAATTCTTAAGAGTAATCATGCTAGAAATAAACTCAATTATTATGACTTAGTTCTAGATCCACGCTAGGTATATATATGGAGCCCCAAAAGTTTACCTTAATAATTTTAAGGATCTTGATTTTTTTCCTAAGGCATTCATCTTTTCCCAGTATAAGTTTTAACTACAGTGGCCAGGCACAGTGGCTCATGCCTGTAATCCTAGCACTTTGGGAGGCCAAGACAAGCAGATCACTTGAGGCCAGGAGTTCAAGACCAGCCTGGCCAATATGGCAAAACCCCGTCCCTACTAAAAATACAAAAATTAGGCCAGGCGCAGTGGCTCACATCTGTAATCCTAGCACTTTGGGAGGCCGAGGCAGGCAGATCACCTGAGGTCAGGAGTTCGAGACCAGCCTGGCCAACATGGAGAAACCCCGTCTCTACTAAAAATACAAAATTTAGCCGGGCATGGTGGTGTGCACCTGTCATCCCAGCTACTCAGGAGGCTGAGGCAGGAGAATTGCTTGAACCCGGGAGGCGGAGGTTGCAATGAGCCGAGACCCCACCATTGCACTCCAGCCTGGGCAACAGAGCAAGATTCCGTCTCAAAAAAAAAAAAAAAAAAAAAAATTAGCCCAGCATGGTGGCACATGCCTGTAATCCCAGCTACTCAGGAGGCTGAGGCATGAGAATCACTTGAACCCAGGAAGTGGAGGTTGCAGTGAGCTGAGATCATGCCACTGTACTCCAGTCTGGGCAATAGAGCTAGACTTTATCTCACAAAACAAACAAGTTACATCTACAGTTTAGAGGAGTCAATTAGTTGCAGCTCATGTGACTCTCAGAACACATTTGTGTCAAAGTAACACAACCTGTGAATTAAGGCCATACCCATTTCCTTTAGCTCTATGATTTCCATGTCAGGGGTCTCTCTGGGGTGTTCTGAAGTCAGTCCTAGATAGACATTGACATCGGGATGGAGTCCGTATCTCTGCACTCTGGGGCTCTCGGTTGGTTGAGTTCTCTGGGCTCCAGTAAAATCCTGTAACACAGGAAATATTGTCAAGGACATAGTCTCAGTCATCCTGAATGTCACTGGTGCTTTAGAAACCATCTAAGTATCTGATAAACTCCCTCTTATTCCTGTTGGGTAGACTGACTTTAGTCCTAATTAACTAGTTTATTGTTATTGCCAATACCTTAAAAGCAATAATAATAGCTACCATTCACTGAATCTCCACTAAGTGCCTACAACGTGCCCCTACTATGCATATGTGTTGAATCTCCCTAGCTCCCCTCCTCAATTCCATGCTGCTTTCACCAAGTTAAGCAGTTAGGCTATTCTCAAGAACACAGAAATGGTGTAATAAAATGAGGATTTCCAAAATTTCTTACAACTTGGTCTCTAGCTTCATCTTGTCTCTAACTCCCTACTCTCCTGAGTTAGGTAAGCAGAAATAAACTCCCAACAACTTCAGGGCTTGCCTTTAAGTCATTCTTCAGAATATACCGGATATCTTGAAGGTTCATAGTTCGGTCTTTCTGCTTGACGTGGATGCCTGACTTAACAATATCATAGTAAGGTTTCGGAAGCCTGACATCAGCTTCTAAATAATTCCCCGAGACTACGGCTTTTTTAACAACTGAGCCATCTAAGCCATTCCAGGGTATGTCATCTGTAAGGAAAAAGTCATACAAAGGAGTAAATTAGGAAACCAGAGAGTGGAGTGGGGGGAAAAGAAATCAGATGAAGCTGGGTAACCTTAGGCAAGTCACTTAACTTCTTTATTTTTTTTTCTAATCCACTGTACTTTAGAAACAATTCATTTCCTTATATATTAATTTCTCTCTGTAGAAAAACTACCCAGAGGTGTCGGGCGTGGTGGCTTACACCTGTAATCTCAGCACTTTGGGAGGCCGAGGCAGGTGGATCACAAGGTCAAGAGATCGAGACCGTCCTGGCCAACATGGTGAAATCCCCTCTCTACTAAAAATACAAAAATTAGCCAGGCGTGGTGGCGCACACCTGCAATCCCAGCCACTCAGGAGGCTAAGGCAGGAGAATCGCTTGAACCCGGGAGGCAGAGGTTGTAGTGAGCTGAGATTGCGCCACTGCACTCCAGCCTAGCAACAAAAACAGAAAACAAAAAAACAAAAAAAACTACCTGGAAGGCCAATTCATAAGTGAGAAGCCACTTTACCCATTTACCAGGGAGATCACCGCCACAGAGATAGGAAACAATAGTGTCAGCAACATGTACACATGGGCTCCCCGCTGGCAGGGGAGCCCAATATTCATCTCATGTATATTGTCATTTTGCCTCTGGGACTGCAAACACCATAAAAAAGCAGCCCTTGGCCGGGCGTGGTGGCTCATGCCTGTAATCCTAGCACTTTGGGAGGCCGAGGCGGGTGGATCACCTGAGGTCACAGGTTGAAACCAGCCTGGCCAACACAGTGAAATCCCATCTCTACTAAAAATACAAAAATTAGCTGGGTGTGGTGGCAAGCACATGTAATCTCAGCTACTCTGGGAGGCCGAGGCAGGAGAATCACTTGAACCCAGGAGGTGGAGGTTGCAGTGAGCCGAGATCGCGCCACTGCACTCCAGCCTGGGCAACAGAGTAAGACTCCATCTTAAAAAAAAAAAAAAAAAAAAAAAAAAAGCCTTGCACGTTGGCTCACGCCTGTAATCCCAGCACTTTAGGAGGCTGAGGTGGACGGATCACGAGGTCAGGAGATCCAGACCATCCTGGCTAACACGGTGAAACCCCATCTGTACTAAAAATAGAAAAAATTAGCCGGGCATGGTGGCACGCGCCTGTAGTCCCAGTTACTTGGGAGGCTGAGGCAGGAGAATCGCTTGAACCCGGCAGGCAGAAGTTGCAGTGAGCCAAGATCCCGCCACTGCACTTCAGCCTGGGCAACAGAGTGAGACTCTGTCCAAAAAAAAAAGCAGCCCTTAATGTGATTTTACTCTGTGTGTGTGTGTGTGTGTGTGTGTGTGTGTGTGTGTATGTCTTTCTCTTGAAGGATTCCGTCCATCTTCAGATATGTGACTACTTTCTCCACATCAGAGCAGTGGATTTGGAAGTACATCCATTTCTTTCAAGTGACACTGTTTATACATCTAATGGACACAGGGTGTGTTTCATAGTTTACTTCTCAGAGGCTAGTCTTTCCCCCTAATTTACAAGTTCTCAAGGGATACCACACATAGATCATAAGTACTGATACCAATATTCAGGTTAAAAAGTTTGCTTCGGCCGGGCGTGGTGGCTCACACCTGTAATCCCAGCACTTCGGGAGGCCGAGGTGGGTGGATCACAAGGTCAAGCGATCAAGACCAGCCTGGCCAATATGGTGAAACCCCGTCTCTACTAAAAATACAAAAATTAGTTGGGCGTGGTGGTGTGCACCTGTAGTCCCAGCTACTCGGGAGGCTGAGGCAGAAGAATCGCTTGGACCCGGGAGGCAGAGATTGCAGTAAACCGAGATCGAGCCACTGCACTCCAGCCTGGGTGTCAGAGCAAGACTCTGTCTCAAAAAAATAAAAAATAAAAATAGAAAAAATTTTTTTAGTTTGGATTAAATGCATCATCACTGACAAGCAGATGGATGGGCTTTGCTGAGTCTTTTTTTTTTTTCTTTTGAGACAGAGTCTCACTCTGTCACCCAGGCTGGAGTGCAGTGGTGCTAGCTCAGCTCACTGCAACCTCTGCCTCCCAGGTTCAAGTGATTCTCCTGCCTCAGCCTCCCAAGTAGCTGGGACTACAGGCATGTGCCACCACGCCCAGCTAATTTTTGTATTTTTAGTAGAGACAGGGTTTCACCATTTTGGCCAGGCTCGTCTTGAACTCCTGACTTCAGGTGATCCACCCGCCTCAGCCTCCCAAAGTGCTGGGATTACAGTCGTGAGCCACTGCTCCCAGCCAAGAAGTCTCTTTTTAATAAGTCTTCTATTTTCATAAAAGTCAGTAACTCCTGTTGGGGGAGAAAAATGCAACCTAAGAATAGGGACTTTGGTCAACCATTAATGATCTTGATCTACCTGTTAAAATCTCCTGCATGATCATAGAAAAGCTGTAGATGTCTGATTTCACTGTGGCTGCCTTCTGTAAGATCACTTCTGGTGCGGCCCAGTTGTATAGCTGCGTAGGAAGGGGCACTCGAGTCAGGTCCCTCTGTACACCTCTGTCCTCACTACGGAAGGAAACTCACAAGTCAGGGCTCATGCCTTAAAGGGTCTTTTATTCATTCATTCATTCATTCATTCATTCTTTCATTCATTCAGAGTCTTGCCCTGTCACCCAGGCTGGAAAGCAGCAGCGTGATCTCAGCTCACTGCAACCTCTGCCACCTCCCGGGTTCAAGCGATTCTCCTGCCTCAGCCTCCCAAGTAACTAGGATTACAGGTGTGTGTCACCAGGCCCGGCTAATTTTTGTATTTTAGTAGAGACGAGGTTTCGCCATGTTGGCCAGGCTCGTGGGTCTCTTAATCAACATACTACATTTGTGAAAACTTTGCCTCTGAAGGCTGACAACCTCTTTGAGTTCCTGGAAACCTAGCTAGACAATGAGCTAGTCCACACTGCTTCAGAGCTGTTCCAATACCTGCAATTCCTTACTATTCCACCCGGGCCCTCTCCACCACTTCATCTGGCAACTCTACTGCTCACCCACTCCACTCAAGTCACAGGGGCCTTCTTTCAGTTCCTCCAACATACCTCATGTTCTTCAAGTCTTTGCACTGGCAGCTTCTGCCAGGCATGCCCTGCCCACAGATCCTAGAATGACTAGCTACTTTTTGTGACTGAGATATTTGTCTGAAAGTCACTTCCTCAAGGAGGCCCTCCCTGACTGCCTAATCTAAAGTAGTCCTGTTTTATTGGTTTCAGAGCACTTATTATCTGAATTTGTGTTCATTTAGTTTATCTGTCTCCCCTCCATTCTAGAGAGTCAGCTCCATGAGAGTAGGCAACTCATCTGCTTTTATATCACTGTACTTCTGGGCTTACACCAGGGCCTTGATGCTTGCTGTTGAATAAATGAACGTAAACTATTTCAAGAGCCCTCTCAACCCCCATCTGCTTTATCAAAGCCATCTGGGACTTCCCCAACTCCTCATGATTATTTCTTTTCTGAACTCCTGCCCTTTTGGGAATGTGTCCTCTCAGTTTAGCACTCAAGGGTTCACTCATATGCTTAAATAACTCTTCCCAACCAGACTCCTTAAGAGCTAAGTCAGAGCATCCTAAATGTCTTCTGGCCCAGCAAGAGTCCTCAGGGTAAACTCAGCACTGACTTGTGCCCACAGCTGTCATGACAATCAAATGAGATCATGGATGTAGAAACACTCGGTGAGCCATAAAGCGCTCTTTCATGTAAAGAATTAGTATGAATATTATGGGAGGCATTCAGTCAAGACTTAATGACTGGCAGTTGATAATTAAGAATTAAGTTTTTAAAAAGCAAGTGACAGCAAGTTTTTGTTGGTCTGGAAAAAGGATAGATTTTAGATGATGAGATGGGCTTCTCAGACTTTGAGCAAACTTCCCTAAATAAAGTTTCTTCCAGCAAATCTTTGGATAGAGGGCAGTGAGTTCATGAAGTCATGAAGGTGAAAAAGCTAGTATTGACTTTAGTTATATTGCTGAAAAGTCACCTATGGCCTAGTATAGTGTGAACAGTGTGGATATGCATACAAATTTAATACATAATTATATATTGAACCCGGGAGGCAGAGGTTGCAGTGCGCCAAGACTGAGCCACTGCACTCCAGCCTGGGTAACAGAGCGAGACTCCATCTTAAAAAAAAAAAAAAGGGCCAGGAGCAGTGGCTCATGCCTGTAATCCCAGCACTTTAGGAGGCCAAGGCAGGTGGATCACTTGAGGTCAGGAATTCAAGACCAGCCTGGCCAACATGGTGAAACCCCATCTCTACTAAAAACACAAAAATTAGCTGGGCATGGTGGCACGTGCCTGTAATCCCAGCTACTCAGGAGGCTGAGGCAGAATTGCTTGAATCCGGGAGGCAGAGGTTGCTGTGAGCCGAGATCGCACCACTGCATTCCAGACTGGGCTACAGAGCAAGACTCTGTCTCAAAAAAAAAAAAAAAGGAAGGAGCTGAAGGGTAGGAGAAACTGCTGTATCACTTTTATACCAAGAGATGGAATGCTATCCTTGACAATGACATTCAACAAACTGATATGCCCTAGTAGAGTGTTACCAAAAATAAATGTGGGATTGAAGGCTATTTTGGGTTGGTGAATAATCAACTCATGTTACCAGCTTTCAAAGAAGGGTATGTTGTTACACCTGCAACGGCTTGCTGACTAACATTTCTGACACTTCTACCTGAAGTTCCATCCTGAGGTCATTCCTAGACATTCACAGACCCTTGGTTACCTCCTACCCCCTCACTTGGCCAGTTGCTGACCCCAGCAACTCCATGCATTTCACTGTATCCCCTCCCATTTTGGCTTCATGGTCACCACTAGGCCCTGTCTCATGGTCTCATGGCTGGTGTTCCTGTCAACCTCCAATCCATCCTGCCCCTGTATCCTGGAGACATCCTCTACTATCTGGTTTAGCCCCATCTGTGTCTCTAACCAATCAATTGGGTAACTTCACACCATTGCTTCACCCCTGGGTGCCTCAGTTTCCTCAACTATATAAGGACAGCATTGGGCTGGGCCATCTCCAAAGCTCCATTTCGGGCTAGGATTCACATTTCTATTGGTGAGCAAAAGGAGAAGAAACTGCGGTACCTCTCTCTCAACAGCAGATGGCGATCCATCACTGACAAAAGTGCACACCCTTTAGCTTCCACTGCTCCTGAACACATTGCCAGAGAGGTCAACCCTGCTCTGAACCATTTTAAGTTTTCCTTCAATTAGATCATCCAATCACTTAAGAAACATTTACCGGCCAGCCGTAGTGGCTCATGCCTGTAATCCCAGTACTTTGGGAGGCCGAGGCAGGAGGACTGCCTGAGCCCAGGAGATTGAGATTGTAGTGAGCCACTGTACTATGGCCTGGGCAAAAGAGAGAGATCCTGTGTCCTCCACCCACAGAAAAGAAGGCTGGGTGTGGTGGCTCACACTTGTAATCCAAGCACTTTGGGACGCCAGGTCGGGCAGATCGCATGAGTCCAGGAGTTCAAGTCCAGCCTGGGCAACATGGCGTGACCTTATCTCTATAAAAAATACAAAAATTGGCTGGGCGCAGTGGCTCACGCCTGTATTCCCAGCACTTTGGGAGGCTGAGGCGGGTGGATCACAAGGTCAGGAGTTCAAGACCATCCTGGCCAACATGGTGAAACCCCATCTCTACTAAAAATACAAAAAATTAGCCGGGTATGGTGGCGGGTGCCTGTAGTCCTGGCTACTTGGGAGGCTGAGGCAGGAGAATGGCAAGAACCCAGGAGGCGGAGCTTGTAGTGAGCCGAGATCGTGCCACTGCACTCCAGCCTGGGCAACAGAGCGAGACTCCATCTCAAAAAAAAAAAAAAAAAAATTAGCTGGATGTGGTGGCATGTGCCTGTAGTCCCAGCTACTCAGGAAGCTGAGGTAGGAAGATCGCTTGACACTGGGAGGTTGCAGTGAGCCGAGATCGTGCCACTGCACTCCAGCCTGGGCGATAGAGCAAGATCTTGTCTCAAAAAAATAAAAAATATTTACTGAGCACTTACCATAAGTGGCAGGCCCAGAGCTGGTGATGAACTCCCCATCTGGTGGCGCAGACACACTTGTATAAAAATGACTGTGGTACATTTGCGTGACGCATGTGAGAAGAGGAATATGCAAAGTGCCTCAGGGTATGAGAGCATCAGTATAGACTTCACAGAGAGTGTTGGGAGACTGTGTCTGAAGTGACTTTAAAAGGCTAAATTGGTGTGTGCCAAGTATTCCAGATGCAGAGAGCAGTGTAGTAAAAGTGCCTTCAAATGGTCAGGAGGGAGCAGGGCAGTTAGGAGATTGACACTACAAGTGGAGCCTCACTTGGGGAGGTTTCTGCTCCCTGAAAAGGGGTCTGGACTTAATCTTGCAGGCAATAAGGAGACCCTGAAAGCTTTTAACTCAGATTAAAAATGGACCAGATGTGAAACTGAGCAGTTCAACTAGTGACAGTTATCTGGCCTCTGCCTGTTCCCATCTAGAAAAGTGCCATGGCTCCAGTCATACCCTAACGGCTCCCCTGCTTTTTTTCTTGAGACGGAGTCTCGCTCTGTCGCCCAGGCTGGAGTGCAGTGGCGTGATCTTGGCTCACTGCAAGCTCCACCTCCCAGGTTCACGCCATTCTCCTGCCTCAGCCTCCCGAGTAGCCGGGACTACAGGCGCCTGCCACCACGCCCGGCTAATTTTTTGTATTTTTAGTAGAGACGGGGTTTCACCGTGTTAGCCAGGATGGTCTCGATTTCCTGACCTCATGATCCACCAGTCTCGGCCTCCCAAAGTGCTGGGATTACAGGCATGCGCCACCACGCCTGGCTAATTTTGTATTTTTAGTAGAGATGGGGTTTCTCCATGTTGGTCAGGCTGGTCTCGAACTCCCAACCTTAGGTGATCCGCATGCCTCAGCTTCCTAAAGTGCTGGAATTATAGGCATGAGCCACCATGCCCGGCCTAGAGGAAGGATCTTAACCTACAAATCATCCATGACCCTATACTGTTCAAAAATGCCTATCCTAAGAACACAGCATCCCAGTGTTCTTAAGACAAAATTCAGACTCCTCACCAGGGCCCACAAGGCCAAGCACAACCTGACCTCTGCCTCCTCTCCATGCAGAGGGACAAAAGGAACTCCAGGTCTGGGGAAGTGAGAGCCTTTTTATTTCATTTGTTCAAAAAACATATGCTGAGTGCACATACGCAAAGGCCTGTTCTGGGCATTTGAGATATAGCAGTAAATAAAACAGAAATCCCTGCCTCATGTAGCTTTTCATCTTTGAGAGAAGTTACAGAGTATGTGACAAACAAAGATCTGGTGAGAGACCAGAAACAAAGCATCAGTGATGGGTAGGTGGCAGACAAGGGTAAGAGGAAGTAGGTGGGTCTAGGCAAGGGGTCTGCCCAGTCGCTGAGGCCTCACAGAAGAGCAGAACCAATACTGGCCCAAAGGCTCAGAGCTGTGGATGGCAGTCAGGAAGCGCAGGGGAGAGCCTCTGCCTCTCAAAGCTTGGGGGCTCTCAGGAAGACTTTGACTCTTGCCAACAGGAAACAAAGCCCACTTACCAACTCCTGAATTTTGACTGCCTCTCTCACTGTGCTGAGCCCCTTGAGGGCAGAGAATGCCCTCCATATCTATCCAGGCCAGTGCCTGGCCCAGATGTAGGAGGTGTGACAGACCATTAGGCTCATCAGCACCCATCACCTTCTCTCCTTCCAGGATGCACAGGTAAGGCACAGCTCAGCTTCCCTCCAGTAGAAGGTAACTGGGCTCTGGCCACTGCAATGTGGGAGGCAGTAACACACCCATTTCAGACTGGCCCCAAACCCCACTGTGTCCCCTCCATGTTCTTTCTTGCTTGCTGACTGGTAGTGCAAAGAATGCAGTGGGGGATCAAGGCCTGAAAGGTGGTGAAGCTACAGATTGGAGTGACAGGGAACACTGTCCCTGCCTCCAACACAGACTGGATTGCAATGTGAGTGAGAAATACACCTTGTTGTGTTAAAAGCTGCTCAAAGGGCCAGGCGCAGTGGATCACACCTGTAATCCTAGCACTTTGGGAGGCTGAAGTGGGCGGATCACCTGAGGTCGGGAGTTTGAGACCAGCCTGGCCAACATGGTGAAACTGCATCTCTACTAAAAACACAAAAATTAGCCAGGCGTGGTGGTGAGCACCTGTAATCCCAGCTACTCAGGAGGCTGAGGCAAGAGAATCGCTTGAACCCAGGAGGCGGAGGTTGCAGTGAGCCGAGATTGTGCCACTGCATTCCAGCCTGGGCAAGAGGGCAAGACTCCGTCAAAAAAAAAAAAGCCGCTGAAAATTTTGGAGTGGATAATTATAGCATTTATGCACATTGGCTAATACGAGCTCTTACTTGTTAAATGTTTATTAAAATGTCTCCAAATTCCTCTAGCCTTGGCAGACAGGGTAAGGCATTTGGGACAGGTTCAGCAACTGATGAACAGGTTCATCTCACCAATGAGGAGTCCCACCCAGATCAGATTCTGTCTCTATAGGAAGGGTCCCCAAGGGAGATCAACTTCAGGAGAAAGTCCCACTCCATGTTATGCCCACCTTTCCAACATGTACTCCAGGTTGGTCAGCCTCGCTTCACCTGGGGAGATGATATGGACAGCATAGGAGCTGAGGGAGCGGTGGATAAACCCCTGGAAATGCAGGTATCTCAGGGCATCAGATATCTGGAGCAGCAGGTGCACAATCACCTCCATGTGCAGCACTGGGAACTGGGACCGCTGCAAGCAAGAGATAAAATGCCGAGAAAAAAAAAAGGACTGGGGCCCTGACACTGTAGAGCATTTTGTGATTTCCAGTCTTTCCATATGATCCTCATGGTTAACAAGGATCCCCATTTTACAGATGGAGAACCTGAAGCTCAGTGAGGCTAAGTGAATGGCCTGACGTCCCAATGACTCAGGCCCCCTGGATCCAAACCTGGATTCCTTTCCCTCAGCTGAGCTGCTTCATTCCACAAAAAATGAAAAGAAAGTTCTCAAAGTCTGGTATGTGCATCCAGGATTGGCCTGGGGAAAACTGACAGGGGAGGTCCCCCCATACCACCAGTAAACCTGCCCTGTCGCCTCCCTGTCCAAGCCCAAGCTACTGGGGAGAACCTGGAAGCTCAAAGGACCCTGCAGAATGCAGATAACCAATTCAGTCCTACCCCAGTCAGATGAGACAGAAAGTGCCTCCTAAGGGGACAGAAATTCACTCACATCAATGCACCTGGCTGACTAAAGTCTTAATGGGTCTCTCCCCCAGAGAAATGGTCTTTAAGGTAATACCCTCACTCAAGGGGGAAAAACAGAAAAAAACAGAATAGGAGGTCCTCAGGCAGAAGGAATGGCAAGCCATTTGGGGGAAGAGCCCTTCTTGGGGTCTCCTTACTTCTATCCAGAGTATTTAGAACAAAGTCATGGAGGAAAAAAACCTAAATACTCCAAGAGCTCTCTAAACCTACATCTCAGGCCAAAGCACCCTTTCCAGGGACTCTATACAAGCCAGGAAAGATGTCTCCCAACCCCAAGGAAATTTGAGAGGTGAGAGGGGAGTGATACAGGCCTCTATAGAAAAAACTGGGAGAGAGCACAAATGAAAATGTAGGAAAATAAAGCCAGTGGCTCCTGGATTATAGTTAGTCAAAGGTGTCTGTGTTTTCTGGGTCCATTGCGCTCTTAGATGTCTGATCAAGAAGCAGGACTAGGCTGGCTGCAGTGGCTCGTACCTATAATCCCAACAGTTTGGGAAGCTAAGGCAGGAGGATCACTTGAAGCCAGGAGTTCAAGACCAGCCTGGGCAACATAGTGGGACCATGATTCTATTAAAATTTTAAAAATTAGCTGGGTGGGGGCTGGGTGCAGTGGCTCAAGCCTGAAATCCCAGCACTTTAGGAGGCTGAGACAGGTGAATCGCCTGAGGTCAGGAGTTCGAGATGATCCTGGCCAACATGGTGAAACTCCGTCTCTACTAAAAATACAAAAATTAGCTGGGTGTGGTGGGGGGTGCCTGTAATCCCAGCTACTTGGGAGGCTGAGGCATGAGCATCGTTTGAACCAGGGAGGCAGAAGTTGCAGTGAGCAGAGATCGTGCCACTGTACTCCAGCCTGGGTGACAGAAGGAGACTCTGTCTCAAAAAAAAAAAAAAAAAATTAGCTGGGCATGGTGGCATGCACCTGTAGTCCCAGCTACATTGGAGGCTGATGTAGGAGGATCGAGCCCAGGAGTTGGAGGTTACAGTGAGCTATGATCTCACTACTGTACTCCAGCCTGGGCAATAGAGCAAGACCCTGTCTCAAAAAAAGCAGGACAGGCCGGGTGCAGTGGCTCACGCCTGCAATCCCAGCACTCTGGGAGGCCAAGGTGGGTGGATCATCTGAGGTCAGGAGTTTGAGAACAGCCTGGCCAACACGGTGAAACCTCATCTCTACTAAAAATACAAAAATTAGCCAGGCATAGTGGCAGGCGCCTGTAGTTCCAGCTACTCAGGAGGCTGAGGCAGGAGAATCACTTGAATCCAGGAGGTAGAGGTGGCAGTGAGCCAAGATCGCACCACTGCACTCCAGCCTAGGCAACAGAGGGACTCTGTCTCAAAAAAAAAAAAAGCAGAACTGACAATAATAAAACCGTACTAATTCTGACCATGTGCTTATCAGCCTTAAATAGCATGTTATACAGCCCCTATAAAGCAAAAGAATAAAGATATTTATCTTCCATGCATGCAGAAATGGGATCACCACAGCTGGGGCAAGAGGGTGAGGAGGGAAGAAACTGGGAGGTCAGCAATGGAAAATCCACGGAAACAGCAGTTTACTCGTTCATGAAGGACACTGAACAATGTGCCGATAGTGATGCGCTCGTACACAAGGCGGGTTTTCTCTAGGTCCTGGGAGAGACACACAGCCATCAACTGTAGCAAGTAGGGGTGCCGCAGCTTGCTGCAAAAGAAAAGAAGCTTCAGATAAGGCAGGTGAGAGGAGGATATGATGAAAAAATGAGCGTAGGCCTTTTGAACACATTCTAAACAAATACCATTTGTATACGATGTTTTCTTTTCTTTTTTTTTGACACAGAGTCTCACTGTATTGCCCAGTCTGGAGTGCAGTGGGGTGATCTCTCGGCTGGCTCACTGCAACCTCCGCCTCCTGGGTTGAAGCGATTCTACTGCCTCAGCCTTCCAAGTAGCTGGGATTATGGATGCCCACCACCACTTGCAGCTAATTTTTGTATTTCTAGTAGAGATGGGGTTTCACCATGTTGGCCAGGCTGGTCTTGAATTCCTGACCTCAGGTGATCCACCCGCCTTGGCTTCCCAAAGTGCTGGGATTACAGGCGTGAGCCATTGGGCCTGGCCTTTTGTATACAATGTTTTCTAAGAAAACAGGATGAGGTGTTGGTGAGGGTTTCTGTTGGAATCTGTGGCCCTAACTGATGAGACCTTGAGAGCTTAGAGCCATCAATGACAACAATGACAATGTGGCCAAGAGCTCCTGTATTCTTTGCATACATCGTCTCAGATCCTAACAACCACCTGCAAGAAATGTATCATTATACTCATTTTATAGATGAGGAGAGGAGACCAACATCAAGGAAATGTCAGGGCCTGGTGCAGTGGCTCACGTCTGTAATCCCAGCACTTTGGGAGGCCAAGGTGGGCAGATCACTTGAAATCAGGAGTTTGAGGCCAGCCTGGCCAAGATGATGAAACCCTGTCTCTACTGAAAATACAAAAGTTAGCCAGGTGTAGTGGCGCACGCCAGTAGTCCCAGCTACTCAGGAGGCTGAGGCCTGGGAATCGCTTGAGCCCAGGAGGTGGAGGTTGCAGTGAGCCTAGATGGTGCCACTGCACTCCAGCCTGGGCAACAGAGCGAGACTCAATCCTACCCTCCCCGCAAAAAAAAAGAGGAAGAAATATGTCAGGAATTCACCTAAGGTTGCATGCCCAACTCAGTCTCATGTCAAAGTCTATGTTGCCCAGGCTCCTTCTTTCAGCTTCCTTTGGTCCCTTCAAGCCGACTTCCACAAAAAGAAGAATGTGGCCTCTCTACATGCCTCCTGCAGAAGTTGAGGAGACTTCTTAGGAGAGAGCTCGATGAGCCTGGGTCCACTGAATGAATGAATCAAGAACCTGTCCTAGCAAGAGCAGAAGGACCTAACTCTGGGTCCGCTGAATGAATCAAGAGCCTGTCCTAGCAAGAGCAGAAGGACTTAACTCTGGAGCCATAGGAACCCTAAGGTCTGGAGATCCATGAGCCTGTCCTCAATGGCACAGACATGTCCTCAGACATCTGGATCTTAAGCAAGCCATGCTCTATGAAAACAGGATAGCCACATGCTGTCCTGATGGGCACAGGGCCCAAAGTGGGTGGACTCAGGGATTGTAGCATGAGAATCAGAAGGGCCTGCATGGAGGCTGCAGCATTCAGAGACATGGGTTACAGGGCAGCTGACAGCTGACAGAGCCCCTCACCACCACTGTCCCCACTGCTCAGGCTACTCGTTAACTTCTCTTCCTCTTTCCTGGCAGCCCTTCGAAGTCAAGTCAATCAATTTCAACAGTCAGGAAATGCTGAGACTGAGAGCAGCTGGAGCTCCCTATCCCAGGCACAGAGCTGAATAGCCCAGAACCTGAGTCTGTAGAGAGACCTGGACCTATAAGGGGCCTTGGGCTTCCTTCTCACCTGCTGTGTTCCTGCTCGGCAATTAACAAGTCGGCCAGCCGCAGCTTGCTGCAGTGTGGGTGGGTGGGGAGATTCAGCTCTTTCACTGTGACCCTGCTCCCATTCCACACTAGGCTACAAGGACAGGAAAGAGTTTCAGCAGAAAGGAGTGAGCAGCCACTTACTCCTTCAATGAATAAGCTTTCCTAAGCAAGGACCAGAGAAGTGGTCTCCACACAGAACCTGCAATGCCCACTGGGCACTACTGGGTCCTCTCTCCCACTACCCACCCCCAGGTACTAAAGCACCCTGGAGAACTTAGGTATAGGTGGTGGGAAGTCACTGAATGCAAGGGAGAGAGTGACTTGATCAGGTTTGTATTCAAAAACACAATGGTACCGGCAATGTGGGGAATGGGTAGGGGAGGGGTGGTCCAGAGAATGGGAAGCCAGTTAGGAGACCACCCCAGGTGAGGGATGGTGAAGACTTGGGCAAAGGCAGCAGCAATAAAACAGCTTCTATAGGGGCCTCATTACCCTTGACCTGTATCAGAGGCAAGATAGTCACTACCAAGCTGCCTCTAATTCTTTAGAGAGCAGAGACATTAAAGTATTGTAATGAGTAATCTTTCAGAGCAGTGGTTCTCCCCCAGAAACCTATGGCAATGTCTGTAAGACAGTTTGGTTGTCACAGCTGTGGGGGCTGTAAGGGACTGCAACTGGCACTAGTGGGTAGAGACCAGGGACTTCTAAACATTCTACAATGCACAGGACTACTCCCAACAACAAAGGATCATCTGGCCAAAAATGGTAATAGTGTCCTGGCTGAGAAACCCTGATTTAGACAGATGTTCTTAGGTGTTCCCTGTGTTTGAGTAGAAACTCCCCACACATAAGGAAGTCACATGCAGCCCACTCTTCCCTTGAAACTGAATCAGACCTCAAACTGGCCAGCCCCCGCTTACTTGGTCATGACCATGTAGGGGCCGCTGAAGAAAGAGAAGGTGGGCTCATCATCAGCTTGAATCACTTCCTTTTCTCCAATGACCGGAAGAGATCCTAGATAGGCCATCTGTGTCGCTCCAGTAAGATAAAACTGAAACCAAGGCATAGCCTCAAATTATGGGGAGAAGGGAGGAAAAGTAGAATACATCCAGAATCTTATCAGCCAGCTAAAAGAATGAGAGCTGCTATTTATCAACTTTCTGAATACCCCTATGCACTGGGCCTTTTTTTTTTTTTTGAGACAGGGTATCACTGTCACTCAGGCTGGAGTATATGACATGATCTTGGCTCACTGCAGCCTGGACCTCCCGGGCTCAAGCGATCCTCCCACTCCACCCTCCCAAGTAGCTGGGATTACAAGCATGCACCACCACACCTGGCTAATTTTTTTTTTTTTTTTAATAGAGACGGGCTTTTGCCATGTTGGCTGGTGTCAAAGTCCTGGGCTCAAGTGATCCACCCACCTTGGTCTCCCAAAGTGCTAAGATTATAGGCGTGAGCCACCAGGCCTCACCACAACTCTTTATATTATCTTTAATCTTTCTAAAAACCTTTCAAGGTTTTATTATTTCCCTTTTGTTCTTTTCCCTGAAGAAACTGAGGCTCATGGAAAGAAGTCAGATGCCTCAAGTGCCATTGCTGGGACTGAGAAGCCCATTGTGGCCCCCACAGCACCCAGGATTGTGTGCGGCCAAATCTGATATTCCTCCTCTCCCTCCCCACCAGGCTGCCTCAACACAACAAACAGAACGGGGAGTAGGGCTGGGCGAGTTGGCTCACGCCTGTAATCCCAGCACTTTGAGAGGTCAAGGTGGGTGGACCGATTGAGTCCAGAAGATGGAGACCAGCCTGGGCAACATGGCGAAATCCCATCTCTACTAAAAATACAAGTAACCAGGCATGGTGGCACACACCTGTGATCCCAGCTACTTGGAAGGCTGAGGCATCAGAATTGCTTTAACGCAGTAGGCAGAGGTTGCAGCAGTGAGCCAAGATCGCGCCACTGCACTCCAGCCTGGGCAACAGAGCCAGACTCTGTCTCAAAAAAATAATAATTAAAAATTAAAAACTAAAAATTAATTAATGAAAAGATCATTTTCTAAACTCAAGTGTAGCCCAGGGTCATCCAAGGGAATTCTCTGGGGTTTTCACAAATTTGTTAGTAAGACAGGAACACTAAGAGATACCTTTCCCTCAATAGGGGCAAAAAAGAAAAGAACAACACTTTGGTGAGGATAAGGAGGCAGGAGTTGGACAAAGGTGGGAGATGGGGCCCGATGATTCTCCAGTTAGCCCTGCAAACACTGGCTGTCAGTGGCAACCTCTTACCTTCCCAAAACCAAAGCTGTAGATATTTTGAGCAGAAATGACTCCAGCTTTAAGCAGTCTGTTAGGAGAGCCATTAGGGTTTCTAGAAATATTTAAAAGAGGAAAAAAACTCAGAATTAACCACTCATATCCAGAATAATAATGCTGAACCAAGTTTTCAGAAGGTGTAGTTGATTTTGTCTTTACTGCTAGACTTTCTGTTACAAAACTAGAGATGATGTAATAGCCAGCCTCTGAGAGGGCCTCTATGATTCTCACTTACCGGTATGCATAACCTTGTGTAGCCCCTCACAGGTCACATGGGGCTGACCTGTTAACTCATTTTTGACTGTTAACAGTGCAAAACAGTGATAGTCTCTCACTTTGAGGCTAAATCTACCAAGGCTTCGGCCCTGATCTCTCTTGGATCATTTGCTCTGCCAGCTGCCATGATATGAGGACATTCAAGCAGCCCTGGGGGAGGCTCAATGCCCAGCACCAATTTGCCAGCCACGTAAGCGAGCCATCTTGGAAATGAATTGTCCATCTTCAGTCAAGCCTTCAGATGAATACAGCCCTAACTAACATCTTAACTGCAACTTCATTAGAAACTCTGAGCCAGAACAACCTAGTTAAACCATTCCCTGATTCCTGACCCACAGAAATTGTGTGAGATAAAAATTTTATTGTTTGAGGCTGCTAAGTTTGGGGGGTGATTCATTATGCAGCAATAGATAACAAATACAGATGGTCAGAGTTGGAAATAATCATAAGCACATCTTGTCCAGTTTTTTTCATTATATAGGCAAAAAAATGAAGCCCAGGAAAAGGAAACTTGCTGGCCTGAGGTCATAAAATGCAGCAGTGACCAGACACTGATGTTGCTCATTCCAGCCACTGTTCTTCCCACATTCCACACTCAAACTACCACTTGTGCATCAGGGTCCCCCTTCACTGAAGGTGTCTTGGAAGAAGGGGTGATGCCTCGTATTTCTTTGGCTCCCAGAACCTGGCATGGTGCCATGCAGTAGGTGCTCAGTTAATGCTTGCCAGTTGAGTACTTTCAGCTCAGACTGAAGGAAAAAAGATCCTACCACCACCAGAGGCACTTTTCTTTTCTTGGCAAATGGCAAAGGAGCTGGGAGACGGTGCATACTCAGGGCCAGCCCTACCTCAGGTCTGTGAGGCCCCACATGCCACTATTAGAGAACAGATGTAAGTGCTTTACTTCTTTTCTATTTCCTCAGCAACTCATCAGTGCCAAGCTGTCCCGTCTCTGCTTTAAGCTGCTATGCTATTGAGGAGAAGATTCTGAAGTTTAGACTGAGATAAACTGAGCATCCCAATTTACACCTGGTATCTTAGCACCATTATTGATAGTTTCCCTTTCACTCTCGAAACAGCCAACAGATAATCAGCTATATGGTCACTCTCACTTGAGTAAACAGACCATAAGAAAAAGGCCACTTTTCAACACCAAATCATCAGTCTCTTCTTAAAATAAGGCTTATGTGCTTAGGCCTCAAAAGATCTAGGAGACAGTGAACCGTTTCTTGCCCAGGGGAACAGACCTTGTGCTGACAGTGAGGGTGTCAGCCTCCAGCAGCAGTGGAACTGGGGGTTGCCAGTGACGAGGCCTCCTGCCTTCCACTCTTGGGCCTCTGGGCAGTACATGGCCCTTTGGAGGGGAGAGTTCTTTCTAAGCAAAAGAGCCGAGTGTTCTCGAACAGTGACCTGGACAACTGCAGTTCAGACCAACATTTCCTGCTCTCTTACCTAAATTTCTCAGCACACATCTATATAACTAAACTTGGCTGGGTTAAGGGGAGAAAAAAAACTAACTCTAGTCATCTACAGCCATCTGTCCTCAACTCAGTGCTTTTCTTCTTTCCCCAGTCCAAGCTCTGTGCAAACACACGTGTGAGGAATCTTATCTGACACGGCACCACTCACAAATCTCAGAGGCTAACTCTAATTTCAAGAATTTGTGTGGTTTTTTACATTAAGAGGAGGGGGGGTGGGCACGGTGGCTCACGCCTGTAATCCCAGCATTTCAGGAGGCAGAGGCAGGCGGATCACCTGAGGTCAGGAATTCCAGACTAGCCTGGCCACGGTGAAACCCCATCTCTACTAAAAATATAAAATTAGCCAGGTGTGCTAATTTTATAGTAATCCCAGCTACTAAGGAGGCTGAGGCAGGAGAATTGCTTGAACCCAGGAGACAGAGGTTGTGGTGAGCCGAGATTGCACGGACTCCTGCCTGGGCGACAGAGAAGACTCAGTCTCAAAAAAAAAAAAAAAAAAGGTGGGGGAAGAGGAGTGTATTTCCATGTAAGCATTCCATTAACCCCGTAAGAATGTCTCCTCTAATTCTAAACTAAATGCTGTATCTAGATAAGTAACTAAGATTGTAAAAGCTCATCCACACTTACACTTGGGTTTTCCTTTCAGGCTCACTCATGAGCCTCCTCTCCTTGTACAGAGCCCTACCATGCACCAAGCAGCTAAGGGTTAGTAGCAATGAATAGGACAGACACAGCCCCTGCGCTCTTGGAATTCACAATTTAATTGGAAAACTGGAGAAGAACATATACAAATAAAATAATTGCAAACTATGACAATTCTCTAAACTCTGAAGGAGGGGTCTCCATACAAGCGCCAGGGGCAGAGGCAGGAGATGAAGGCAGAGGGCTTGGATGAGGCAGGGTCTCCAAGGCCGGATAAGGGATTTCTAAACCTATCCTAACAGCCATGGGGAAGGTCCTTAAGGAGTTTTAGCCGAGTGGTACAACCTGATTTCCATTATTTTAGTTTTATTTGATTACTTTATTTTTTGAGACAGGATCTCGCTCTGTCACCCAGTCTGGAGTGCAGTTGCATGATCTCGGCTTGCTGCAACCTCCACCTCCCAGATTCAAGTGATCCTCTCACCTCAGCCTCCAGAGTAGCTGGAACTATGAGGAGCACACCAACACACTCGGCTAATATTTTTTTTTTTGAGACAGTGTGTTGCTCTGTCACCCAGGCTGGAGTGCAGTGGTGCGATCTCAGCTCACTGCAACCTCCGCCTCCTGGGTTCAAGTGATTCGCCTGCCTCAGCCTCCTGAGTAGCTGGGATTACAGGTGCATGCCACCACACCCGGCTAATTTTTGTATTTTTAGTAGAGACGGGGGTTTCACCATGTTGGCCAGGCTGGTCTCGAACTCCTGACCTCAGGTGATCCACCCACCTCAACCTCCAAAAGTGATTACAGGTGTGAGCCACTGTACCCAGCCACCTGATTTCCATTTTTAAAATGTCATTCTGGATGCTGAGCAAAGAGCCAAAACTGGCCAGAGTGGCAGGCAGCACAGCCGTTAGGAGTTAACGGAATCATGAACTCATCTCGCCTGAGAAGCCAGCAGCATCCAATCATCAGAGGAAAGCCAGGACTCAAAGTGCATGAATGACAGGACAAGGAAGCCTGCAAAAGTGTGGTGAGCCCAGCTACCCTGCTTACAGAAAGAGATGCCATCAGAGGAAAGCCAAATGGGAAGCATTCTCTACATACAAACCCTAAGTCAACCAATCCCAGAGAAGTTAAAATGACACTCCTCCCTTCCAAGCTTAACCCTGAGCATGCAGAAAAGCATGGAGCCCACCTCCTGCAGCTGTGATGGGAGAAGAGGGGGCTGCCCATCCAGCTGGCAGCAAGTCTCTTGTATCAGCTGAAAATAGCCCAAGAAACCGTAAGTTAAGCATTTGTGGTCTTTTGCAACCTTAGTAATAAAGGAACACTCTTTCTGTGGTTCAGGAGATGACAAAAAAGCCAGCCAGGTGTCCTGCTGGGTAAGGGTTTTCTGCTGGGCTCCTCAGACCTGAGATGTTCTCCTTCTGCTAACCACAGGGTGATTTCCACCGGAGCCCACACTCATTCCTCTCACACCTTCTCAGGGAGAGGGGAGAGAGGGCGAAAGGTGATCCTCTGGCCTTCCTTCATCAAGGCCAAGCCTTTTCTTTCCAAGTACACCCCTCTGGATGGGCCAGATGCCAGAGGGCACTGATGTGGAGGAGCTGAGGCAACCCATGCTGCAGGGCTCCCACGAGGAAGGCTGGGTGATGGAGACTATCCCACTCTGCTCGAGGCAGTACTCACCCCTGCACGAGGCCCCCACACCAGGGCGGGCTGTAGACAAGCCGCTGCGGGGAGTCTATCTTCTTCAGGAGGTCGTAAGAGAAGCCCTGGATGATGGCCTGCATGTGTGAGGCACAGCGCTGCATGAACTCCACTATCTGCAAAACATCGCAGAGATTCCCAGTGCGGGCGCACCAGTTCTCAATGGAATGGAAGCTTGGGTATGAAGATAAGTGGTCCGAGGAGCTGAGAGCCCCCAACAGAAAAACCTCTCAAAAGGAAAGGGCCCAGGTGATTTTCTAAAGCTATGGAATGTTTTCAGGGAGAGGCTTTAGGGAAACAATTTCCTCCAACTCCCTCCTTCAACAGATGAGGAAACCAAGGCCAAGAGGAGTAAAATTTGCTGGTCCAAGGCCCAACAGCTTTAATAAGCAGAAGCCCCAGAAAGGAGACTGCACACAGAGGGGCCTGGCACTGTACCTGCCCTTTGAGTTTTACATTTATGTTATTTAGTCTTCATTAAAACACATCACACCAGCTGGGTGCAGTGGCTCATGCCTGTAATTCCAGCACTTTGGGAGGCCAAGGTGGGCGAATCACCTGAGTCAGGAGTTCGAGACTAGCCTGGCCAACATGGAGAAACCCCATCTTTACTCAAAATACAAAAGTTAACTGAGTGTGGTGGTGCATGCTTGTAATCCGAGCTACTCAGGAGGCTGAGGCAGGAGAATTGCTTGAACCCAGGAGGCGGAGGTTGCAGTGAGCTGAGCTCGCGCCACTGCACTTCAGCCTGGGCAAGACTCCTTCCCAAAAAAAAAAAAAAAAAAAAAAAATTCCCACCTGCCAAGCAAAGTTACTTAATGTCAGTGGGCCTCAGTTTCCCCACCTGTACAATAAGGACAATAATAGTACTTACCTGAGGGGTTGTTGTGAAGATTGAGTTAATTGAGTTAATATATAAAAAACATTTAAAACAACATCTGAGTCATGGTAAGTGCTAGTTAAATGGGTCAGACAAAATTACAGTTGTTTGCCTTTCCCATCGAATACGATGAGTAGGTAGAAAGGTTCACTAGACCTGCCAGAAGTTTCGCAGCTGGCTAATTTGCTTCGATCCAAGCCTGAGACTCCAGTACCAATACTAAGGCCACTGTACGCTCTGTGCTGACCACTGGGAGCCTGACTCTCAGCCCAGTACTCTTCTAGTGGGCATGGCTACAGAGTGGGACCCACCCTTACCTGGGTGCTACGCTCCTTTCCTGCTGTCAAAGCCCAAGTCTTCGGGTTTTGACCCCTCTCATCGTGGAGTCGCAGGTCACCTCCTGCATCCAGCAGTTTGCTAAGGATCCACTGATTGCCCGAAAATGCTGCTGCATGGACAGGGGTGCTCCCATCAAAGCAGCGGCTGCGGAGGGAGATGAGTACAATTGATGTCCATGGCAATGCTCCTGCATTCCATGGAGTGGGGCTCAGCGTGCAACACAGGGCTCCCATTCTACAAGGCAATGTTGGTGACGAGGAATATAACAACATCATTTATGAGGCCCCTGTCTGTGCCCACAGGAACTTTCTGTACACACACACACACACACAATCCCTTTTTTTCCCTCCTTCACTCAACCCTTCAAGGAAGTATCATTTCCCAATTTACAGATGAGGAAACAAAACGGCAAAGCTGAGGTTCATTCCCAGGCATAAATCTGGTTCCAAATCCAATTTTCTTTCCCCAGCACTCTGATATTGGCTGCCCAGAAACAATGTCTTCACACCTGCAGTGTCCTGGGATCAGGCTAGTCAAGCACAGCCTAACAAGGCGCCACCTCTCTCGTTTGAGAATGTCTCCCCACAGCCCCCCAAAAAAATCCTGTGGTAGAGCACAAAACCTTGGCATCAGCAATGCAGTCAAGGATCTACACCTCAGAAAAATTTCACCTCAGAAAAATTTCAACAAAGCCAGTAAACTGTCTGAGGCATGAAGGGACAGCCTTTAATGTGTCCAGGATATGGTGAGGATATGATGTATAGCCTTAGTTTCCTAACCTGGCTACACATCAGAATCACCAGGGAACTTTCTCTCTTTAACTGAAAAAGAAACACAAATAGGAGGAGGAGGAAGGGAAAAAAAAAAGAAGAAGAAAGAAGGAGAAGAAGGAGGAGGAGGAGAAGAAGGAGAAGACGAAGAAGGAGAAGAAGAAGAGGAGGAGGGGGAGGGAAGGGGAGGGGGAGGCGGAGGAGGAGGAGAAAGAAAAGGATGATGAAGAGAAGATAAGAAAAAAGTCATCCAACTCCAGACACCCAGTTCTCTTACCAAGATGCAATTACTATTACAAGTTTTTGTATCCTTCTGGAAATGTTCTATGTATATACAAGTATAAATAAGAATACACTATATAGGCCGAGTGTGGTGGCTCACGCCTATAATCCCAGCACTTTGGGAGGCCGAGGCGGGCGGATCACGAGGTCAGAAGAGCGAGGCCATCCTGGCTAACGCGGTGAAACCCTGTGTCTACTAAAAATACAAAAAAATTAGCCGGGCGTAGGTGGTGCATGCCTGTAGTCCCAGCTACTCGGGAGGCTGAGGCTAAGAATGGCGTAATGGCGTAAAACCCGGGAGGCAGAGCTTGCAGTGAGCCGAGATCATGCCACTGCACTCCAGCCTGGGAGACAGAGCGAGACTCTGAATATACTATACAAACTCTTCTGTATCTACATATTTTATTTTCTTTTCTTTCTTTTTTTTTTTTTTTTTTGAGACGGAGTTTTGCTCTTGTCACCCAGGCTAGAGTGCAATGGCGTGATCTCGGCTCACTGCAACCTCCGCCTCCCAGACTCAAGTGGTTCTTCTGCCTCAGCCTCCTGAGTAGCTGGGATTATAGGTGCCCGCCACCCATGCCCAGTTAATTTTTGTATTTTTAGTGGAGACAGGGTTTCACCATGTTGGCCAGGCTGGTCTCGAACTCCTGACCTCAGGTGATCTACCCACCTCAGCCTCCCAAAGTGCTGGGATTACAAGAGTGAGCCACCGCGCCCAGCCTTCATATTTTCATTTAAGAATCTATCTTGGAGAAATTTCCATATGAGAAACTACAAGCCATCGCTTCTTGGCCTTTTGGCTAAGATCAAGTGAGAAACTACAAGCCATCTCCATTCTTTTTAACAGCTACATAGTATGCCAATGAATGGGTGTATCATAATTTAGTTAATAATCCACTGGGATATCTGTCAAAAGCACAGATTCTCAGACTACACCTTACACTGACTGAAACAAAATCTGCAAGCACAGGACCCAGGAATGTGGTTTGGTTTGGTTTTGTTTTTCAAATTCCCCTGGTGATACTAATGAGGCTGGCCTGCACCCAGGCATATAGGAACCACTGATCCCATTGGTTCTCACTGTAGGCTCTCTCCCACTGCTGGGCAGAGAAGCAGTCCAGCACACTGCATCGTGGGAACCACAGTATCCTCCTTGCTGCAAAAACAGCTTTGTATAATGTCTTACCATCTTCTTTTTTGTTTTTCGGGTTGTTTTTTTTTTCTTTTTTTGAGACGAAGTCTCGCTCTTGTCCCCCAGGCTGCAGTACAATGGTGCAATCTCGGCTCACTGCAACCTCTGCCTCTCGTGTTCAAGAGATTCTCCTGCCTCAGCCTCCCGAGTAGCTGGAATTACAGGCACCTGCCACCATGCTCAGGTAACTTTTGTATTTTTAGTAGAGACGAAGTTTCATCATGTTGGCCAGGCTGGTCTCAAATTCCTGACCTCAGGTGATCTGCCCGCCTCAGCCTCCCAAAGTGCTGGTATTACAGGCATGAGCCACTGTGCCCAGCCTGTCTTACCATCTTCTAATCATTCCTCCCACAAACAGTAAGAAAGCTGGGTTAGGAGACAGATGATATTATTTCTCATTTCTCATGAATGCTAAGGAGGAAAGGAATAATGATTTATACCCAGCTAAGCTTACAAGAGAATCCAGGTCCACCTGGTATCAAAATGTGTACTATCATATTTACTTATTGTAAAGCCTAAAAACTGGAGTCTCTGCCTAGCCAACTCAGAAGTTTATTTTATTTGGTACACACAGTGTTCAAAAAAAGTGAAATAGTTGGCAATATTTAACATTTGGGAGCTTTCATTTATTTGTTTATTTATTTTGAGAGAGAGTCTCTGTCTGTCACCCAGGCTGGAGTGCAGTGGCGCAATCTTGGCTCACTGCAACCTCCGCCTCCTGGGTTGAAGATATTCTCCTGCCTAAGCCTCCTGAGTAGCTGGGACTACAGGCGCCCGCCACCATGGCTGGCTAATTTTTTTTTTTTTTTTTGTATTTTTAGTAGAGACGGGGTTTCATCATGTTGACAAGGATGGTCTCGATCTCCTGACCTCATGATCCACCCACCCTGGACTTCCAAAGTGCTGGGATTACAGGCGTGAGCCACTGTGCCCAGCAACATTTGGGAGATTTCAAATTAAAAACTGGGATTTCCGGCTCTTGGAAATTCGGAAGATCTGGCTTTCCTGGCTCCCTTTCCTGCCCCCCTTTCCTGCCCAACAGCAATAGATCCCTGACCCTCCTCAGAGAAAACCTAAACCCAGTTACTTGGTCCAGTAGGCATCTGATTTGTGACTTCAATAGGTCCAGTGCATCACAGTGTTTCCACTGAGTGTATAGGAATAAAGCCTCCTGGCTGGGTGCAGTGGCTCATGCCTGTAATCCTAGCACATCGGGAGGCCG
Source organism: Gorilla gorilla gorilla (assembly GCF_029281585.2). Lineage (NCBI taxonomy): Eukaryota > Metazoa > Chordata > Mammalia > Primates > Hominidae > Gorilla > Gorilla gorilla. Next base: position 33,418,779 of record NC_073228.2, on the reverse strand, counting down.
AGGCGGGTGGATCATCTGAGGTCAGGAGTTCAAGACCAGCTTAGCCAACATGGTGAAACCCCGTCTCTACTAAAAATACAAACAAAAATTAGCTGGGCATAGTGGCGTGTGCCTGTAATCCCAGCTACCTGGAAGGCTAAGGCAGGAGAATTGCTGGAACCCTGTAGGCAGAGGCTGCAGTGAGCCAAGACCGTGCCACTGCACTCCAGCCTGGGCGACAGGGTGAGACTCCATCTCAAAAAAAAAAAAAAAAAAAGCCTCCTGGCTGGGTGTGGTGGCTCACACCTAAAATCCCAGCACTTTGAGAGGCTGAGGCAGATGGATCACCTGAGGTCAGGAATTCAAGACCAGCCTGGACAACATGGCAAAACTAAAAATACAAAAATTAGTCAGGTGTGGTGGCACGTGCCTGTAGTCCCAGGTACTCGGGAGGGTGAGGCAGGAGAATCGCTTGAACCCAGGAAGCACAGGTTGCAGTGAGCCAAGATCACACCACTGCACTCCACCTGGAAAACAGAGTGAGACTTCATCAAAAACCAAAAAAGGAATAAAGCCTCCTCCCAGAAATTCCCCTTCACCTTGATCAGATAAAAATTTTTTAAAAACTTTTTTTCCTTGTACCTCTATGCAGCCAATCATCAGATATTTTTTAAGTCACATGAAAATGTTCCCAACCAGAAAATACAAAGCCATAGGGGTTTGCCATCCTCTCTTGTTCTTGTCCCTTTCCACTTCCTTCCTGGCATTGCCTGGCATTACAAGTGTCCTTCCTGGACACTTGAAAAAGGGAACTTCTTTAAACTCTGAGGTCTTCAGAAGCTGGGCTCCTTCCTGATCTCAGCTGTGTCATTAATACTATGTACCATATTATGGGCTAGTCTCAATTCCCTGATCTTGAAAATTAAAGGTTTGAATGGTTTGATCTTTAAAGAAATCAGCTTTAAGCCTGGACAAAGCAGTTGTAAATACAGATGACTATAAAATGTTTCAATTTTTATCTGTATTTTTTTATACAGGCTTTTAAAAAATGGTTTATGTTTACTGAACAGAATTATACTGTCATACAGAATATGAAAGTGATGATGGTCATGACTATATCACTCAAGGCGATGTTTATACACCTTGTTTCAGTAACTAAAAGAAGTGGGAAATGGCCAGGCCTGGTGGCTCATGCCTGTAATCTCAGCACTTTGGAAGGCGGAGGCTGGTGGATCACCTGAGGTCAGGAGTTTGAGATCAGCCTGGCCAACAAGGTGAAACCGCATCTCTACTAAAAATACAAAATTAGCCAGCTGTGGTGGTGGGCACCTGTAATCCCAGCTACTCGGGAGGATGAGGCAGGAGAATCGCTTGCACCTGGGAGGCGGAGGTTGCAGTGAGCCAAGATCACGCCACTGCACTCCAGCCTGGGCGACACAGCAAGACTCTATCTCAAAAAAAAAAAAAAAAAGTGGGAAAAACTGAAGAAAAAAGAAAATGTTGCATTTTTGCTGAAGAACTGCAGACTGTCCCAATATGGCCTCCCTACAACATGGGTATATGCAAACATCAGGTGAGCCAGCCCCCATGCCACCTTTTTTTTTTTTTGGGGGGTATAGACAGGGTCTCTGTTGCCCAGGCTGGTCTCAAACTCCTGGGCTCGAGCAATCCTCCCACCTCACCTCCCAAATTGCTGGGATTACAGGTGTGAGCTACTGCATCTGGCTGACCCCTTTCTCTCCGGGCTTTGAAATTAAACAATATGGTAGAGCCAGTAGAGCGTGTGTGAGTCTAGAAAAATTCTGGAAGGAAACACAACAAAATGTTCATTGTTTTAAGTTACCTCTGGTTACTTAATTCTCATATTGATTGGCTTTTATCTTTGTGCTTTTCTAAGCTTCCAAGTTTTCTTCCCCTAAGCAATTTTATAACCAATCCCTCCACGACACACATACATAAAATACAAAAGCTGCTCGGCACGGTGGCTCACATCTGTAATCCCAGCACTTTGGGAAACTGAGGCGGGCGGACCATGAGGTCAAGAGTTCGAGACCAGCCTGACCAACATAGTGAAACCCTGCCCCTAGTAATACAAAAATTAGGCCGGGCACAGTGGCTCATGCCTGTAATCCCAGCACTTTGGGAGGCTAAGGCGGGCGGATCATGAGGTCAGGAGATGGAGACCATCCTAGCTAACACAGTGAAACCCCGTCTCTACTAAAAATATAAAACATTAGCTGGGTGTGGTGGCACGCGCTTGTAGTCCCAGCTACTAGGGAGACTGAGGCAGGAGAATCACTTGAACCTCAGAGGCACAGATTGCAATGAGCCGAGATTGCGCCACTGCACTCCAGACTGGGCAACAGAGTGAGACTCTGTCTCAAAAAAAAAAAAAAAAAAAAAAAATACAAAAATTAGCTGGGTGTGGTGGCACGTGCCTGTAATCCCAGCTACTTGGAAGGCTGAGGCAGAAGAATCACTTGAACACGGGAGGCGGAGGTTGCAGTGAGCCGTAGTAGCGCCACTGCACTCCAGCCTGGGTGACAGAGCAAGACTCCATCACAAGAAAAAAAAAAAAAGTACAAAAGCTTCCAATATCAATAATTTAAGCAGGTACATTAAACAGAGCCTCCTTAAGTAAGATGGGAAAGACTTTTATGATTGTTCATATTCTAGCATTCCTGTGAAAATCAGCTTGAATCACTTAAGTGCCCAAAACCCCAGTTTCTGGTTCTGTTTAATGGGAACTGAAAAATATCCACCACCCACTCTCCCTTCTCTGTCAAGAAGGTGTCAAATAAGGTAATATTTGAGAAGGCCCTAGCAAAAGCCGAAGTGCTTCACAAAAAGAGATGTTCGGCCAAGTACAGTGGCTCACACCTGTAATCCCAGCACTGTGGGAGGCCAAGGTGGATGGAGGCCAGGAGTTCGAGACCAGCCTGGGCAACATGGCAACACCCTGTCTCTACTAAAAATACAAAAAATTAGCCAGGCCTGGTGGTGCCCACTTGTAATCCCAGCTACTAGGGAGGCTGAGGCAGGAGAATTGCTTGCAGCCGGGTGGCAGAGGCTGCAGTGAGCCAAGATCCGGCCACTGCACTCCAGCCTGGGTGACAGAGGCAGACCATGTGTCAGGAAAAAAAAAAAAAAAAAAAAAAGTAGATGTTCACCTGTCACTGATTCACTGTGTTACTGTTTCATATTAAAATTTAGACCAACTATTGGCCGGGCGTGGTGGCTCACGCCTGTAATCCCAGCACTTTGGGAGGCCAAGGCGGGCGGCAGATCACGAGGTCAGGAGATTGAGACCATCCTGAGACCATCCTGGCTAGCATCATGAAACCCCGTCTCTACTAAAAATACAAAAAATTAGCCCGGCGTGGTGGCAGGTGCCTGTAGTCCCAGCTCCTCAGGAGGCTGAGGCAGGAGAATGGCGTGAACTCGGGAGGCGGAGCTTGCAGTGAGCCGAGATCGCACCACTGCACTCCAGCCTGGGCGACAGAGCTAGACTCCGTCTGAAAAAAATAAATAAATAAATAAATAAAATTTAGACCAACTATTAAACTCCGATTCTTTTCGTGTTTCGTGTTTTTTTTTTCCTTTTTTTTTTTTGACGGAGTTTTGCTCTTCCCACCTCGGCCTCCCAAAGTGCTGGGATTACAGGCGTGAGCCACCATGCCCGGCCTAAACTCTGATTCTTTTAAACCACAGCCATAAGAGTCAGGCAAAAGTCAACCTTTTTTTTTTTTATTTTGAGACTGAGTCTCGCTCTTGTTGCCCAGGCTGGGGTACAATGGCGTGATCTCGGCTCACTGCAACCTCCACCTCCCGGGTTCAAATGATTCTCCTGTCTCAGCCTCCCAAGTAGCTGGGATTACAGGCATGCGCCACCACGCCCGGCTAATTTTTTGTATTTTTAGTAGAGGCAGGGTTTCACCATGTTGGTCAGGCTAGTCTCCAACTCCTGACCTCGTGATCTGCCCGCCTTGGCCTCCCAAAGTGCTGGGATTATAGGTATGAGACACCGCACCCGGCCAAACGTTTTTCTAATTAGTTTCTAAACAAACTCATCTTAACAGCACAACCGCTATTTTCTAGACATCAATATTATTGTACTTACTGATTTGGATCTGATCCATAATCCACCAGAACATCAACGAATTTCCTAAGGCCCAATAACGCCGCAACAAAAAGTGCTGTTTGGCCCAAGGAGTTAACTGCATCAACATAAATTCCTGCAAAGGAAATATCAGAATCAATGCAAATATCAGAAAATTTCCTGAGAAGGAACTGGGTAGGGGGTGGGGGAATTAAATATTTTTATAGTGTACTTTCATATATTGCTGTGAGCTTTTTTAAAAAAAAAGTACAAAAGAAGGTCTTCATTAGTCGCACATAGATATAGTGGAAGGCAAACTCAGTGTTTATTCATCAAAAATATTTGTAGAAAGTTGCATTGAAGCATTTAGTTCACCACACTGGCATATTATAAAATGGATTAAAATGGTTCTCAATCATGGGAAAAGATGAGGGAGGGACTAAAGATACTCTGTGTGTTGGGAGGAAGGCTATAACATAAAAAGAGCTCACTGGAATACAAGTCCTCACCTAAAAGATCTTACTAAAGTGTAAAGACTAATTCGACAAGGGAAAACAAAACACACAAAACAGACCAATTTCCAGTACTATCAAACAATGAGTCTGTGAATAATTAAAAGGGACTGAAAAAAAAGGCCAAAGTAGTAACATGACCAGGAAAATAAATAAAAAAGGAAAACATGCCTTACCTACCAAGAAAAAACTTTAGTCCTCCAGAAGACCAAAAAACACCAAGAAATACAAAAATTGAAATCCCACAAGCCTGGAGGCGCAGTGGCTCACGCCTGTAATGCCAGCTCTTTGGGAAGCCGAGGCGGGTAGATCACTTCAGGCCAAGAGCTCGAGACCAACCTGGCGAACAAGGCGAAATCTCTCTACTAAATATACAAAAACTAGCGGGGCCGGCTGCGTACCTATAGTCCCAGCTACTTGAGAAACTGAAGCATGAGGACTGCTTAAGTGGCAGAGGCTGCAATGAGCCGAAATTGCGCCATTGCACTCCAGGACCACAGAAAAAACCCCAGCTCAAAAATAAAAATGCACATATCTCACATCTCTCAAAACACACAAAAAGCACTCTACACAATCCTAAGTTAAAACATATGCATATATACACAACACATCTCCCAAAACACACATCTGGCATAACCTTATACTCAAAAAATAAAAACATGAAGAAACCAATTACTATTAACACCTGAAAAAAAAAACAAACCAAAACTACTCAGACTATATTCTCTAGAGAAAAACAGTCACCAACAGCAAATAGCAGTTAGAACAACGCAACACCAAACGCTACTGTCATACTCATGAAAAAACACAAATAACTCTCTCTCGCGTGATTTCCACTGCTCTACTCGTTGAGATACACTCCTCTAGCTACCACACTATAAAAATGATTCTTGAAAATATAATTTTAACATCCACTTATGTGCCTTCCAGATGCGAAAGAAACTCACACATATTATGGTGATGGTGAGTATTTCGTGAGCACATTTTCTTCTCGAAAATATTACTATGTGTTTTTTCCAAAAACGATCTTTCCACTACCAAAGTTCGAAAAAGCATTTAAAATAAGCTTAAAATTTCGAAGATACTTTAGGCAATCACGGTAATTAACATATGGTAGCAAAACATGCAATCACTCAGCGCTCCTTTCTAACCCCGCCCCATTTTCCTCCACGCATAACGCTGACGACTATAAAGCGCGCCGGAGCGCCAGAAACCGTCAGGGAAACTGTCCCGGTTTGGACCGATGATCGGAAGCAAGAAGGCCCTTCGAGAATAACCAAAGAGTGAAGGGAAAGCGATAATTCAAAGCCAAAGATTGTGATATTTGCATAGCGCACCCTATTATATTTTATACTGTGATCAAAATTCCACACACTTAAATATTTTGGATTTCTTCCCCAAAAACCAGGGAGTTTTTATTCTACATGGCATTGCTGTTTATTTTTTTCTGGTTTTCGCACTGTTGCCCAGGGTGGCCTTGAACTCCTGGGCTCAAGCGATCTTCCCACCTCAGCCTTCCAAAATGCTGGGATTACAGGCGTGAGCCATCACACCCACCCATTGCTGTGTTTAAACAAGCAGGACAACATATTCCCCTGATTTAAGCTTCAGTAGCTTCCCATTTGTTAAGGTACAGACAAAACTCTACATACTTATGTGAGAAAATACTTTAAATGGTCCATTTTCAAGGCATAATAAATCTAAATACTGGCAGCCAGCCTGCAAACGTAACCGCACAGCTCACGCACCTAGAAGGTCACGATAAGCGAACAAAATGTAGAGGAGGGGTCAGCCCATAAAAGGGAAGAAAGTTTCTTTATTGGGAATCGAAAATTAAAGCAGGGAAGGGGAGAGGGTATATAACCTTATAAGGGGGATAATGAAACTTAGGCGACATCCGGAAAGATTGTAACCTCATAGTACTCGACCAATGAGGAACTGGGGGAGGGACTTGGATGCTAGGAGATAAATTACACCAGACACCCAATCTTCCAAGACCCCTATTAAAAGTCTCACTTTCGCTGTTCTTCGTGCCTCTAAGCCCATTCTTTGGGTTTGGAAAGGTAAGTGTATTTCTCGCACTTAAAAGGTCCTGTATGGTCTGGCCCCTCTCTTGAGTCCATCTCTCAAGTCCATCTCTCAAGTCTCCTTCTCCCTCACTCCAGCCACACTCTGGCCTTACAGTTCCTCATACTCGCCATGCTCCTTTCTGCCACAGGGCCTTTGGACAGGCTGTTCTCCCTGACAGGGATTCTCCTCTCAACCTCTAATCCCAACTTATCTTCATCATTCAGACATTGGTCCAAATGTCATTGTCTCAGGAAATATTTCCCTGACCTCCTTTAGCAGATCAAACACCTCTTCTATGTGATCATTTGATTAATGCCTGCCACCTGCATGAGACTTTAAGTTTCAGACTATATGAATGGCTTTGTGTACCCACAGTATCCCAAGCACCTAATAATGAATAAATCCAAGTAAAGATGTCCAGTGAACAGAACTGCAGAAGATAAAGGACATTAACAATGGCCAATTGTAAGCCATAGGGGAAAATAAGTCAAACATACTACCCAAACAGCAGAGGGTTAAAGCTGGAACCCTGAGGCCCACTACCATCTTGAGGCAAGCTAGGGCTGGGGATGGTGGCTCACGGCTGTAATCCCAGCACTTTGGGAGGCCGGGCAGATCACTTGAGGTCAGGAGTTTGAGACCAGCCTGGCCAATGTGGAGAAACCCCATCTCTACTATAAAAACACAAAAATTAGCCGGGGGCCGGGCGCAGTGGCTCACACCTGTAATCCCAGCACTTTGAGAGGCCAAGGCAGGTGAATCACAAGGTCAGGAGATCGAGACCTGCCTGGCCAACATGGTGAAACCTCGTCTCTACTAAAAAGTACAAAAATTAGCTGGGCATGGTGGCACACGCCTGTAGTCCCAGCTACTCAGGAGGCTGAGGCAGGAGAATCACTTGAACCCGGGAGGCAGAGGTTGCAGTGAGCCGAGATCATGCCACTGCACTCCAGCCTGGTGACAGAGCAAGACTCTGTCTCCGAAAAAAAAAAAAAAAGCAAATAAGGAAAGAAGCCAAAAAGTAGGCAGAGATTAGAGGAAAACCTGGAAGAAATGGGTCACAGTGACAAGGAAGGTTAAAAGTTTCAAAAAGAAGGATTAGTCAACAGTATCAAAGCCTGAGACATCTAGTAAGAAGACATTGGGCTGGGTGTGGGGGCTCACGCCTGTAATCCCAGCACTTTGGGAAGCTGAGGTGGGTGGATCACTTGAGGCCAAGAGTTCAAGACCAGCCTGGCCAACATGGTGAAACCCTGTCTCTACTAAAAATACAAAAATTAGCCGGGCTTGGTGGCACATGCCTGTAATGCCAGCTACTCAGGAGGCCGAGGCAGGAGGTTTGCTTGAACCCGAGAGGTAGAGGTTGCAGTGAGCTGAGATTGTGCCACTGCACTCCAACTTGGGCAACAGAGTGAGACTCTGTCTCAAATTAAAAAAGAAAGAAAGAAAGAAAAAGAAACAGTGTTCATGGTGAGAGCAGTACTAGAGGGGTTCACATGTCTTACTGCTCAGGACTTGCTGTGTTACAAATATTTGTGGTATGTCTATGTCCTCTACCAGACTGTCTCTCCTACACTAGAAGGTAGGAACTGCCCAATGTATCTCCCCTATCTTCAGTGCCTTGTTCACTTATCTGCCCAACACAAGCCAGCCTAAGAGTAGAGAAGAGCAGCAGAGAACAGTAAAAGGACAATTCTGCGTGGATCTCTCAGAGTTACGCATGTCATGGGGGCAAGGCACTAACCTGTTCAGGGCACCTCTTTGAAGATATTTGTATAATGAAGTTTGGAAGGCAGTTAGTACCTACATTCACAGCAAAGTGAATACATGCTTACCATCCAGTATAATAAAAATAATGTCTCCAGCCAGGCGTGGTGGCTCACGCCTGTAATCCCAGCACTTTGGGAGGCCGAGGCAGGCGGATTACCTGAGGTCAGGAGTTCAAGACCAGCCTGGCCAACATGGTAAAACTCCGCCTTTACTAAAACTACAAAAAGTAGCCAGGCGTGGTGAAGGGCGCCTGTAATACTAGCTACTCAGGAGGCTGAGGGAGGAGAATTGCTGGAACCCGGAAGGTGGAAGTTGCAGTGAGCTGAGATCTCAACATTGCACTCCAGCCTGGGTTGACAAAGCGAAACTCTGTCTCAAAAAAAAAAAAAAAGTTAAAAGGAAAAAATGCTGATATTCTGGCTACTGCTGTTGCTATGAGTAATAAACCATCATTCATCTATAACCCCAAGAATCTCATCCATACACATGTAGCAGTCTAATTTATCAAATCTCAAACTATTTATAGTTATTGACAAGAAGAAATTACAGTCAAGGGAAGCAGGCTGACAAATTATAGTTATTGACAAGAAGAAATTACAGTCAAGGGAAGCCCCTCCCAGGGCTCAGGAGGCAAAAAATTAAATCAACCAAGGCCTCCAAGGGCTTCTCTTTTTTTTTTTTTTTGAGACAGAGTCTCACTCTGTAGCCCATGCTGGAGTACAGTGGCATGATCTTGGCCCACTGCATCCTCTGCCTCCCAGGTTCAAGTGATTCTCCGGCCTCAGCCTCCTGAGTAGCTGCGATTACAGGCACGCACAACCATGCCCAGCTAATTTTTGTATTTTTAATAGATACAGGGTTTCACCATGTTGGCCAGGCTGGTCTCAAACTCCTGACCTCAAGTGATCCACCTGCCTCGGCCTCCAAAAGTGCTGGGATTACAGGCGTGAGCTACTGCGCCCAGCCCACCAAGGGCTTCTCTTTTTTTTTTTTTTTTTGAGACAGAGTCTCTGTCGCCTAGGCTAGAGTGCAGTGGTGCGATCTTGGCTCACCACAACCTCCAGCCTCACCATAACCTCCAGCGGGTTCAAGCGATTCTCCTGCCTCAGCCTCCCCAGTAGCTGGGATCACAGGCAGCCACCACTACGCCTGGCTAATTTTTGTATTTTTAGTAGAGACAGGTTTCACCATGTTGCCCAGGCTGGTCTTGAACTCCCGACCTCAGGTGATCCACCCACCTCAGCCTCCCAAAGTGTTAGGATTACAGGCATGAGCCACCGCGTCCCAAGGGCTTCTCTAAGGATCAGAAACCACTTAGGGGAAGGCACAGAGCAACAAATCTTGAGGGGATACAGGTGGCAGGAAAGAAAAATAGGTGAAAACCTCTGTCCCTACAACTTAAGCAAACATGCCCTTTGGAGACTTCCTAATAAAAAATAACACTTATTCATTCAACAAATAATTATTTTAGGCCAGCATTGTACCCATGTTGTGGCTGCTATAAAGGTAACTAAAAACAGTCCCACAAGAAGTGACCAGAGGCAGCTATGACATGGTACAAAGACTGATTGAAAAGGTTAAAAGACCTGGATTCAAATGTTGACATCCTAATACCACCCTCATAAGCCCAGGGCCTCCAGATGGGTCAGTCACCTAACCTGTGGGCCTCCTAGGAGGTAATATCTGATATTAACAATAATGTGTGCCAGGCACTATTCTTGTAATTCACTTAATCCTCACAACCGTACAAGGAGAAACTATTATTATCACTGTTTTGTAGATGAAGAAATGGAGAGAGATCAATTTGCCAGAGGTCACAAACCAGTCTGGTTCTAAAGTCCACGCACTATACCATTGTCTCTGTGATATTGTGAAATATGTATTTGGGGCCGGGGGTGGTGGCTCATGCCTGTCATCCCAGCACTTTGGGAGGCACCCGAGGTCAGGAGTTCGAGACCAGCCTGACCAATATGGTGAAACCCTGTCTCTACTAAAATTACACAAATTAGCGGGGCATGGTGGCATGTGCCTGTAGTCCCAGCTACTTGGGAGGCTGAGGCAGGAGAATTTCTTGAATTCGGGAGGCAGAGGTTGCAGTGAGCTGAGATCGCGCCACTACACTCCAGCCTGGGTGACAGAGTGAGACTCTGTCTCAAAAAAAAAAAAGAAAGAAAGATTTATTTGGGGCTGGGCATGGTGGCTCACACCTGTAATCCCAGCACTTTGGGAGGCAGAAGCGGGTGAATCACTTGAGGTCAGCAGTTCGAGACCAGTCTGGCGAACACGGTGAAACCCCGTTTCTACTAAAAATACGAAAATTAGTTGGGCATGGTGGTGGGCGCCTGTAATCCCAGCTACTTGGGAGGCTGAGCCACGAGAACTGCTTGAAGCCCAGGAGGCAGAGATTGCAGTGAGCGTGCCATTGCACTCCAGCCTGGGTGACAGAACGAGACTCTGTCTCAAAAACAAAAAACAAAAAAACAACAAAAAAACAAGAAATATATATTTGGTCTTCATGCCTGTTTCCTGATGTAGAGCTTCTAAAACTCTTTGAACCTCTGGAATGATAAGTATCTTTTGTATGCTGATGCTGACTGTAGCTAGTGGCTGGGGCCACCCAGAAAGCATCAGGATGACAGCTGGTCACTGGAAAGACCAAAGCATGATGAGAGGGTTGGGACTCTTAGCCCTGCTCCCCAACCTCTGGGGAGGGGAGAGGGGCTGAAGGTTAAATTGATCACCAATGGCTAGTGATTTAATCTACCATACCTACGTAATGAAGTTTCCATAAAAACCCAAAAGGACTGGGTTGGGAAGCTTCTGAATAGCTGAACATGGAGAGGTTCCTGGAGGATGGGCCAGGGAGGGCATTGAATCACCAAGCTTTTTCCCACATGCCTTGCCCTAGACATCTCTTCCATTCAGTTGCTCACCTGTATCTTTTGTGATATCTTTACAATAAATGGGTAAACCTAAGTAAAGTGTTTCCCTGAGTTCTTTGAGCCACTCTAGCAAATTAATCAAATCTGGGGAGTGGGTTGTGGGAACACCCGATGTACAGTCAATCATAAGAAGTATAGGTTTACAACCTACTGCCCTTTTTTTTTTTTTTTTTTCCTTTTGAGATGGAGTCTCGCTCTGTCACCCAGGCTGGAGTGCAGTGGTGCGATCTCGGCTCACTGCAACCTCTGCCTCCCAGGTTCAAGCAATTCTCCTGCCTCAGCCTCCTGAGTGGCTGGGATTACAGGTGCCTGCCACCACACCCGGCTAATTTTTGTATTTTTAGTAGAGATGGGGTTTCACTATGTTGGTCAGGCTGATCTCGAACTCCTGACCTCATGATCCACCTGCCTCAGCCTCCCAGAAGTGCTGCGATTACAGGTGTGAGCCACTGCGCCTGGCCTGTAAAGATATATTACAAGGTATTTTATCAAAGCATTGTTTCTGATTATTAAAAACTGCAAAAATAGGCTGGACGTGGTATCTCATACTTGTAATCCCAGCACTTTGGGAGGCCAACCCGGGACACTTGCTTGAGCCCAGTAGTTCAAGACCAGTCTGCGCAACACAGTGAGACCTTGTCTCTACTACAATAAATTAAAAAAAAATTTTAATGCAGAAATAGCACAATTTGCAATTGCAAAATCGTGGAACAAACCCAAATGCCCATCAATCAACAAGTGGATAAAGAAACTGTGGTGTATTTATACATTGGAATACTACTCACCCATAAAAACGAATTAACGGCATTTGCAGCAACCTGGATGAGATTGGAGACTATAATTCTTTTTTTTTTTTTGAGACGGAGTTTCGCTCTTGTTACCCAGGCTGGAGTGCAGTGGTGCAATCTCGGCTTACCACAACCTCCACCTCCCAGGTTCAAGCAGTTCTCCTGCCTCAACCTCCCGAGTGGCTGGGATTACAGGCATATGCCACGACGTCTGCCTAATTTTTTGTATTTTTAGTAGGGACAGGGTTTCTCCATGTTGGTCAGGCTGGTCTTGAACTCCTGACCTCAGGTGATCCTCCTGCCCCGGCCTCCCAAAGCACTGGGATTACGGGCATGAGCCACCGTGACCGGCCTGGAGACTATTATTCTTTTTTTTTTTTTTTTTTGGGAGATGGAGTCTCGCTCTGTTGCCCAGGCTGGAGTGCAGTGGCGTGATCTCGGCTCACTGCAAGCTCCACCTCCCGGGTTCACGCCATTCTCCTGCCTCAGCCTCCTGAGGAGCTGGGACTACAGGCGCCTGCCACCACGCCTGGCTAATTTTTTTTGTATATTTAGTAGAGACGGGGTTTCACCGTGTTAGCCAGGATGGTCTTGATCTCCTGACCTCGTGATCTGCCCGCCTTGGCCTCTCAAAGTGCTGGGATTACAGGCGTGAGCCACCGTGCCCAGCAACACTATTATTCTAATTGAAGTAACTCAGGAATGGAAAATCAAACATTGTATGTTTTCACTGATATGTGGGAGCTAAGCTATGAGGACGCAAATGCATGACAATGATACAATGATCTTGCTTGAGGAGTTGAGGGGAAGGGTGGGAGGTGGGCAAGAGATAAAAGACTACAAATAAGGTGCCAGTGTATACTGGTTGGGTGATGGGTGTACCAAAATCTCACAAGTCACCAGTAAAGAACTTACTCATGTTGGCCGGGTGCGGTGGCTCATGCCTGTAATTGCAGCACTTTGGGAGGCCAAGGCGGGAGGATCACCTGAGGTCAGGAGTTCAAGACTAGCCTGACCAACATAGAGAAACCCTGTCTCTACTAAAAATACAAAATTAGCCGGGCGTGGTGGCACATACCTGTAATCCCAGCTACTTGGGAGGCTGAGGCAGGAGAATCGCTTGAACCCGGGAGGCGGATGTTGCCGTGAGCTGAGATTGTGCCATTACACTCCAGCCTGGGCTCGAAACTCCGTCTCAAAACACACACACACACACACACACACATCTCTTTAGTGGATTCCACTATTAAGTAACCTCATACTAAGGGAGGACACCACCCCTCATACTGTCTTATGCCCAATTTCTGCCTCCAAAGAAAGAAAAAGTAAAAACTAAAAGGCAGAAATGAAATCCACAGGCAGACAGCCCAGCGCCGAGCCCTGGGTCTAGTTAAAGATCAACCCTCGACCTAACCGGTTATGTTATCTATAGATTCCAGACACTGTATGGAAAAGCATTGTGAAAATCCCTGTCCTGTTCTGTTCCGTTCTGATTACCAGTGCATGCAGCCCCCAGTCACGTACCCTCTGCTTGCTCAATCGATCACGACCCTCTCATGTGTACCCCCTTAGAGTTGTAAGCCCTTAAAAGGGATAGGAATTGCTCACTCAGGAAGCTCGGTTTTTTGAGACATGAGTCTTGCCAAAGCTCCCGGCCAAATAAAGCCCTTCCTTCTTTAACTCGGTGTCTGAGGGGTTTTGTCTGCGGCTTGTCCTGCTACAATACTACTTTTGTAGTAAAAACATGTTGAGTAGAAAAAACGTTAAGGAAGGGCCATCCATGGAAGAGTGGTGTAGGCACTTCCTGAGGAGAAAATGTTTCTTTTGGAGTTTTCTTAAGTATTATGAACCCAGATGGATAAATGAAAATGGGAGGAACCTCATAATTTCTTTTTTTTTTTTAAGGCACTGGGTTGCCCAGGTTGGGCGACAAATTTTTTGTTTGTTTGTTTGTTTGTTTTTGAGACGAAGTCTTGCTCTGTCGCCGCCCAGGCTGGACTGCAGTGGTGCGAGCTCAGCTCACTGCAAGCTCTACCTCCTGGGTTCACGCCATTCTCCTGCCTCAGCCTCCCGAGTAGCTGGGACTACAAGTGCCTGCCACCACACCCGGCTAATTTTTTGTATTTTTAGTAGAGATGGGGTTTCACCGTGTTAGCCAGGATGGTCTCAATCTCCTGACCTTGTGATCCACCCACCTTGGCCTCCCAAAGTGCTGGGATTACAGGCGTGAGCCACCATGCCTGGCCGGGTGACAAAAAATTTTTTAAAATAGCCAGGTGTTGTGGCACATGTCTATAGTCCCAGCTACCCAGGAGACTAAGGCAAGAGGATCTCTATTTTTTTTTTTGTTTTGACAGGGAATCTCGCTCTGTTACCCAGGCTGGAGTGCAGTGGCCTGATCTTGGCTCCCCAGCCTCTCCAGTAGCTGGGATTCCAAGCATGTGCCACCATGCCCAGCTAATTTTTGTATTTTTAGTAGAGATGGTGTTTTGCCATGTTGGCCAGGTTGGTCTTGAACTGCTGACCTCAGGTGATCTGCCCTCCTTGGCCTCCCAAAGTGCTGAGACTACGGACATGAGCCACCACGCCCAGCCAAGAGGATCTCTTGAGCCCAGAAGGGCAAAGCTGCAGTAAGCCGAGAATGCAACCACTGTACTCCACCCTGGAAGACAGGAGACCCTGTCTGAAAAAAACAAAAAAAAAAGAAGGAAAATGAAAAAATAGGGCCAGGCACAGTGTCTGCTGGAGAACTGCCTCATATGTGGGGAAACAACCCCCACACATTTTGTGTCAGAAGTGTTGTATTGAGGCCAGGAATGGTGGCTAACGCCTGTAATCTCAACAGTTTGGAAGGTCGAGGTGGGCGGATCACTTGGGCACAGGAGTTCAAGACCAGCCTGGCCAACATGGCAAAACCCCACACCTCTACTAAAAATATAAAAATTACCCAGGCATGGTGGTGGGCGCTTATAATCCCAGCTACTTGGGAGGCTGAGGCAGGAAAATCTTTTGAACCCGGGAGGCGGAGGTTGCAGTGAGCTGAGATCATGCCACTGCACTCCAGCCTGGGCTACAGAGAGAGACCCTGTGTCAAAATACATATATACATACATACATGAAAGAAAGAAAGAAAGTGAGAAAGTGAGAAAAAAGAAAAAGAGAGCTGATACGGTGGCTCATGCCTGTAATCCCAGCACTTTGGGAGGCCAAGGCTGGTGGATCACCTGAGGTCAGGATCACCTGAGGTCAGTTTAAGACCAGCCTGGACAAAATGGCAAAACCCCATCTCTGCTAAAAATACCAAAAATTAGCCAGGCTTCTGGCGTGCATCCGTAGTCCCAGCTACTTGGGAGGCTGAGGCAGGAGAATCACTTTTTTTTTTTTTTTTTTTTGAGACGGAGTCTTGCTGTCGCCCAGGCTGGAGTGCTTTGGCACT
Organism: Gorilla gorilla gorilla; assembly: GCF_029281585.2. NCBI lineage: Eukaryota > Metazoa > Chordata > Mammalia > Primates > Hominidae > Gorilla > Gorilla gorilla. Next base: position 33,403,183 of record NC_073228.2, on the reverse strand, counting down.
ATCTTTGCTCAATGCAACCTCTGCCTCCTGGGTTCAAGCAATTCTCCTGCCTAAGCCTCCCAAGTAGCTGGAATTATGGGTGTGTGCCACCATGCCCAGCTAATTTTTGTATTTTGAGTACAGATGGGGTTTCACCATGTTGTCCAGGCTGGTCTCAAACTCCTGAACTCAGGTGATCCACCTGCCTCGGCCTCCCAAAGTGCTGGGATTATAGGTATGAGCCACCACTCCCAGTCAAGAATCACTTTAACCCAGGAGGTGGAGGTTGCAGTGAGCTGAGATCGTGCCACTGCACTCCAGCCTGGGTGACAGACTGAGACTCCATGTCAAAAAAAAAAAGAAACGAAAATGAAAATGAAAACCAGAACACCAAAAGGTTAATTTTAAATTGCATTTTACTAAAGAAACAAAAGAAATAAGTATGGTACTGAAGGGGAAAAACATCTTTAAGTGATTAAGAAAACTTTTTTTTTTCAGGAAGGGTCTCATTTCTGTTGCCCAGGCTGCAGAGCAGTGGTGCCATCAGGGCTCACTGCAGCCTTGAACTCCCAGGTGCTCAAGCCATCCTCCCACTGAAGCCTCTTGAGTAGCTGGGACTACAGGCAGTCGCCACCACACTGGCCTACTTTTACAATTTTTTTGTAGAGATAGGGTCTGGCTATATTGCCTAGGCTGGTCTCAAACTCCTGGCCTCAAGTGATCCTCCCACCTCCGACTCCTAAAGTGATGGGATTACAGGTGTGAGTCACTGTACCTGGCAAGAAAATATTAAAAGCACATTTAAAACCACTTCCAACTGCTTTCCTAAGTTAACTCAGAATGTAGGCTCCAACTCCCATTGCTCAAAACGCAGAACACGCCAAATGCTTGAAAGATAGGTCAGATAGGTATTGACATTAGGTGGAGAGCAACACTACATAAATCCTATCCCCAACACCAAAACGCAGGCTGCTATTTGACAACCAAATCACCTTATTAAACACAAAATTGGCTGTGCGCGGTGGCTCACGCCTGTCATCCTAGCACTTTCGGAGGCTAAGGCGGGTGGAACACTTGAGATCAGGAATTCGTGACCACCCTGACCAACTTGGTGAAACCCTGACTCTACTAAAAGTACAGAAACTAACGGAGCTTGGTGGCGGCACCTGTAATCCCAGCTACTCGGGAAGCTGAGGCAGGAAAATCACTTGAACCTGGGAAGTGGTGATTGCAGTGAGGCGAGATGGGGCCAATGCATTCCGGTCTGGATGACAAAGAAAGACTCCATCTCAAGAAAAGAAGAAGAAAAAAAAGAAAATAAGACGCGTAAAGCAATAATTAACATAAGCGCAGAAATACTAGAAATGAGAACTGCGTGAAGCAGCTTCCTCTTCCATTCAGCTGAAGAACAAGAGAAACCACTCAGACTGCGTCCTCTCCTGCTTGCTCTCCCAGAGAAAAAGAATCATCCATCAATGGCAAACAGCAGCTGCAGCAAAGCAACACCAACTTGCCGGTTTCAGGCTCAGGAGAGAACACTGCGTCTCCTCGCAGTTGCCGGTGCTCTACACGTCCAGAAAAGCTTCTCTAGTGGCAAGCTATAGAAATGATCCCTGAAAGTATAGTCTTAACCGTCTGTTGGCCGCCTCTGCTGGGTCTATTGCGGCCGTACACTTTTACCTGATGGCAAGTTATTATAGGTTTCCCCATTTCGGTGCCACTAGGGGGAAGAAAAACCCAGCTTCGCATACAATCATTTCGAATACTATCACTTAACAACGCATTTAACGTTTTAAGTGGAAATGTAATTTTAAAAAATTGTTTAATCATAAAAATCTAAATGGCCAGGTTTAAATAACAATACTGCCAGGCACGGTGGCTCACACCTGTAATCCCAGCACTTTGGGAGGCCGAGGCGGGCGGATCACAAGGTCAGGAGATAGAGACCATCCTGGCTAACACGGTGAAACCTCGTCTCTACCAAAAATACAAAAAAATTAGAGGGCGCGGTGACGGGCGCCTGTAGTCCCAGCTACTTGGAAGGCTGAGGCAGGAGAATGGCGTGAACCCGGGAGGCGGAGCTTGCAGTGAGCCGAGATCACGCCACTACACTCCAGCCTGGGCGACAGAGCGAGACTCCGTCTCAAAAAATAAATAAATAAATAAATAAAATAAATATTGTGGCCGGGCGCGGTGGCTCACGCCTGTAATCCCAGCACTTTGGGAGGCCGCGGGTGGATCACGAGGTCACGAGATCGAGACCAGCCTGACCAACATGGTGAAACCCCGTCTCTACTAAAAATAGAAAAATTAGCTGGGCGTGGTGGCACGCGCCTGTAATCCCAGCTACTCAGGAGGCTGAGGCAGAAGACTTGCTTGAACCTGGGAAGCCGAGGTTGCAGTGAGCCGAGATCGCGCCACTGCACTCCAGCCTGGTGACAGAGCGGGACTCCATCTCAAAAAAATAAAATAAAATAAAATAAATAAATAAATAACACAATACTGAATGACGGCCAGTCACAACCCGCAGCTAGGCTCCACGGTTCTGGTAAAGGTGCCTGGTCCCAGACAGTTTAAGGAAAGGGTGGGCCTTTGCCTCTGCTAGAATCAGGCTGGATCCGGTAATTGATTAATCTCAGCAGTTGCTCACAACTATCCTAAGGGTTTGGCTTTCAAACGCTAGGGTCAGGTCACCATGACCGTGGCAGGAAAGGGAACAGGGTGACTGAGACCCAGCATTTAAGAAAAAGAACTCTGGTTCGTATGCCACATGTTTGCACTACCAGTTCACACTTCTTAAATTTTTAAGATAAAGATGTTTGGTGAATTTGACGTCATTTCTTCCCTGAACAAATATTTGAATGCTGGTATACATAATGGTAATAGCTACTGGCCAATCACGGTGGCTCAGTCCTGTAATCCCAGCACTTTGGTAGACCAAGGCGGGTGGATCACCTGAGGTCAGGAGTTTGAGACCAGCCTGGCCAACATGGTGAAACCCTGTCTCTACTAAAAATACAAAAATTAGCCAGGTGTGATGGCACTTGCCTGTAGTCCCAGCTACTAGGGAGGCTGAGGCACGAGAAACACTTGAACCCAGGAGACTGAGGTTGCAGTGAGCCCAGATTGAGCCACTCCAGCCTGGGTGCCACAGCGAGACTCTGTCTCAAAAAAAAAAAAAAATGGTATTAGCTACTATTTACTGAGGTCTTGCCATGTTCCCGGCGTCATATGAGATAAGTACTATTAGTAATCATCCCAGCTTTATAGATGGATAAACTGACACACAGAAAGATTAGGTAACTTGCCTAAGGTCACACAGTTTTGAAACAGAGCTGGTAGGTCTGGCAGGTGCCAGAGCTTATTATCTTAACCACTATCCAGTTTTTCTACGTGCTAAGCACTATTTCTAGGAATTGGGCATATAGCAACAGAATAAAGTAAATAAAGGCTCCTACTCACACGCAGAGCTTACCTTCTAGTGTGTGTGTGTGTGTGTGTGTGAGAGAGAGAGAGAGAAACAAACGCACAAGAAAATGATAAATAATGAGGCATGTAGAGAATTATAACATTGTTGAAACAGAGAGACGTGGTGGCTATTTATTTACTTATTTATTGAGACGGTCTTGCTCTGACACCCAGGCTGCAGTACAGTGGTGCAATCTCAGCTCAATGCAACCTCTGCCTCCTGGGATCAAGCCATCCTCCCACCTCAGCCTCTCGAGTAGCTGGGGCTACAGGTGCGAGCCACCAAGTCTGGATAATTTTTTTGCTTTTTGTAGAGACAAGTTTTCACCGCATTGCCCAGGCTTGTCTCGACCTTCTCAGCTCAACTGATCCACCAGCCTCAACCTCCCAAAGTGCTGGGATTACAGGCATGAGCCACCATACCCTGCCCATCAGTGGTTACTTTAGATTTGAGAGGTTAGGGAAGGAGAGGGTTTCCCTAACCACTCAAAGGTTATTTAAGCCAAGACTTGAATGATTAAAAAGTAGCCAATCAGGTGGCTGGGAGCAATAGCTCACGCCTATAATCCTAGCACTTTGGGAGGCCGAGGCTGGAGGATCACCTGAGGTGGGGAGTTTGAGATCAGCCTGACCAATATGGAGAAACCCCGTCTCTACTAAAAATACAAAATTAGCTGGGCATGGTGGCACATGCCTGTAATCCCAGCTACTCGGAAGGCTGAGGCAAGAGAATCACTTGAACCTGGGAGGAGGAGGTTGCGATGAGCTGAGATTGGCCACTGCACTCCAGCCTGGGCAACAAGACTCTTATCTCAAAACAAAACAAAACAAAACAAAAAAAAGTAGCCAACCAGGCTGCTGTGCCTATGGAGTAGCCATTCTTTTCTTTCTTTCTCTTTTATTTATTATTATTATTATTTGAGATGGAGTCTCATTCTCTCCAGACTGGAGTGCAGCAGCTTGATCTCTGCTTACTGAAACCTCCCACTCCCAGGTTCAGGTTCAAGTGATTCTCCTGCCTCGGCCTCCCTAACAGCTGGGATTATAGGTATGCACCACCACACTCAGCTAATTTTTGTATTTTTAGTAGAGACAGGGTTTCTCCATGTTGGCCAACCTGGTCTCTGTCTCCTGACCTTGTGATCTGCCTGCCTCGGCCTCCTCCCAAAGTGCTGGGATTACAGGTGTGAGCCACTGCGCCCAGCCAAGTGATAGATGTTTTAATCCATTATTTCATTTAATCCTTTACACAACTGAAGGAGAATAGTTGATTATTTCTCCTTTCATAGATGCTGGGTATAGCATCTGTCACACTGCTGAAGGAACCACAGTTGGAACCTAAGCCTGTCTGGCACTAAATCAAGTCCCTGTTCTTTCTGGTAAGCCGAAGGGGTCTTCTTCAGAAGTCTAGTCTCCAGTCAATTCATTTCTCTAATGAAGCATTAAATACATCATCTCTCAAAGTTCAGTCTGAATGACTCATCTTCCTGGCTTCTAAATCCCTGAGGAAGCCTACCCATTTACTTCTAGGAAAAGTTAGCACCAATTTCACCTCAATTAACACATCTCAGATATGATGATGTGCAATTGTTTTAGTCACTTAACTTCCTGCTGTAAATTTCCTACCAGGAAGCACAGGGTCACATGGACATTCACATGGCACAGTGTTCTAATCAACCACACTTTTAATTGCATTATAGCAGCATCACAAATGTGACCATCAGGTTGTAAAGATGCTTAGCAGTCAGTCTTATTCAACCGCCTCTCCTAATAGAATCTCCTCACAGACAGCTCTCTTTAGAGACAGCCAAATGCTCCGTACTTAATTTTTTTCAGAAAAAGGGACAGCGTTGGGGCAATCTGGCCAGGTCTGGGACATATCTTTTGGGTTCAGAGCAGTTCCATATATATATACTTTATTTTATTTTATTTATTTATTTATTTTTAATGGAGTTTTGCTCTTGTTGACCAGCCTGGAATGTAATGGCACGATCTGGGCTCACTGCAACTTCTGCCTCAGCCTCCCACCTAGTATATTTTGAATTTATAAAGTACTTTCTGGTCACTTTCATCCAAGGGTCCTATCTCTGGTCTGGGCCCTTCTATATCTGTCTTCCATTCTCTAGTCCTCCAGTCTTTCTGGAAACCTCTCATCATCCATCCCTTGGCCTCCTCTGAGCAGTTTCTCCAACTTCACATGGGTGTGACCATCACTCCAGTACATTCTCACTTAGTTCATGTCACCTCTTCTTGAAGCCTTCCTTGACCTCCACAAATAACACTGACCACTATGAGTTTTGTGTCCCTAATCATCCTTGTATGGGCCTCTACATAGCTCACTCTGTTCCAAATACATTTACTTCCCCTTACTAAACTGTGAGCTCTTTAAAAGCAGAAACATGTCTTATTTATCTCTGTATCTCCAGCACATTGCCTGGCACAGTAGATGCCCAGTAAATGCTGACTAACTGAATGAATGATGAATTCATGAATGTATTGTTCCTTCCCTCAAGCCCTGCTACTGACCTGTTGGGAACAACCTGGTTTTCCCTTCCTTCTTATTCTACTCCTCCCCCAATAAAGCTGGCCTGTATGTTAAGACAGTGAGGTACCTGTCAGCAGGGTTCCTGGTCTTTTCTTGCCTATCCTTGGTTTCAAAATATGTCTGTGCAGTCCAGATCACTCCTCTGAGCTTCTGGCTCAGATATCCAGCTTCTACTTGACATTGCATTTAGGTGAATCACAGATATCTCAAATACAGCCTACCCAAGCTGACTTAGATCAGCTTCCTCCCAAACGTATTTCTCTTTTAGGGAATAATATCACTTTCAACCACGTTGCTCAAAACAAAAACCTAGCTTATAGCTGCAGTGGCATGTGAGTCTGTCCTCCCATCTATGCGAGAGGACCACTTAAGCCCAGGAGTTCAAGTCCAGTCTGGGGCAACATAGTGAGACCCTGTCTCAAAAATGAAAAAAAAAAGTAACCTAGGGCTGGGCACAGTGGCTTACAACTGTAATCCCAGCACTTTGGGAGGCCGAGGCAGGCAGATCCCCTGAGGTCAGGAGTTTGAGACCAGCCTGGCCAAACTGGTGAAACCCCATTTCTATTAAAAAAACACAAAAATTAGCCAGGTGTGGTGATGCACGCCTGTAAACCCAGCTAATATGGAGGCTGAGGCAGGAGAATCGCTTGAACCCAGGAGGTGGAGGTTGCAGTGAGCCGAGATTGCGCCACTTCACTCCACCAGCCTGGGCAACAGAGCAAGACTCTGTCTCAAAATAAAAAAAAAAAAAATGAAGCCTAAGTCATCTTACTGTTTTCTCCCTCCCCCCACATACCTCATAGCTTCCTGCAGCCAGAGCAGCCATTTGAAAATGCAAATCTATTCACACCTGTGTTACACGACGGAGGTAGGTTACCAAAAAGACCAAGCTATGATAGAGGTTTGGGCCCTTTAATACCTTACCCTACCATTAACCTCTAGGGAGAGGAGAGGGGCTGGAGATTGAGTTTAATCACCAATGACCAATGATTTAATCAATCATGCCTACATAATGAGACCTCCATAAAAATCCATAAATAGGGTTTGGAGAGCTTCTGGGATGGTGAACACACTGAAGAACTGGGAGGGTGGAATGCCACCAGAAGGAATGGAAGCCCCTCCCCCTACACCTACATAAAACCCTGGGTATCTCTTACTTTTGGCTGTTTTTGTTTTTGTTTTTTTGAGACGGAGTCTCCCTCTGTCACCCAGGCTGGAGTGCAATGGCACGATCTCGGCTCACTGCAAAATCAGCCTTCCAGGTTCAAGCACTTCTTCCACCTGGGCCTCCCAAGTAGCTGGGATTACAGGCACATGCCACCACGCCTAGCTAGTTTTTGTATTTTTGTAGAGATGGGGTTTCATCATGTTGGTCAAGCTGTCAACCTGGTCTTGAACTCCCGACCTCAAGTGATCCACCCACCTCGGCCCCTCAAAGTGCTGGGATTATAGGTGTAAGCCACTGCACCTGGCTTTTTTTTTTTTTTTTTTTCTGACGGAGTTTCGCTCTTTTGCCCAGGCTAGAGTGGCAAGATCTCGGCTCACTGCAACCTCCGCCCACCCTGGTTCAAGCGATTCTCCTGCCTCAGCCTCCCAAGTAGCTGGGATTATGGGATTATAGGCGCCCGCCACCACGCCTGGCTAATGTTTGAATTTTTAGTAGAGACGGGGTTTCACCATGTTGGCCAGGCTGGTCTTGAACTCCTGACCTCAGGTGATCCACCCGCCTCGGCCTCCCAAAGTGTTAGGATTACAGGCGTGAGCCACTGCGCCTAGCCTTGGCTGTTCTTGAGTTGTATTCTTTTTTTTTTCTTAACTTTTTTTTTTTTTTTTTTGAGATGGAGTCTCGCTCTGTCACCCAGGCTGGAGTGCAGTGGCGTGATGTCAGCTCACTGCAACCTCCGCCTCCCAGGTTCAAGTGATTCTCTTGCCTCAGCCTCCAGAGTAGCTAGGACCACAGGCCCACGCCACCATATCCAGCTAATTTTTTTGTATTTTTAGTAGAGACGAGATTTCACCATGTTGACCAAGATGGTCTCCAACTCCTGACCTCAAGTGATCCACCAACCTTGACCTCCCAAACTGCTGGGATTACAGGCGTAAGCCACCGTGCCCAGCCTATATTAGTCTTTATAACAAAATTATAAAATTATATTGTAGGATTCATAACTCATAGATATATTATGGCTTCTATAATTTTTTTTTTTTTTGAGACAGAGTCTCACTCTGTTGCCCAGGCTGGAGTGCAGTGGCGCGATCTCGGCTCACTGCAAGCTCCGCCTCCCGGGTTCACGCCATTCTCCTGCCTCAGCCTCCCGAGTAGCTGGGACTATAGGGGCCCGCCACCGCGCCCGGCTGATTTTTTGTATTTTTAGTAGAGACAGGGTTTCACCATGTTAGCCGGGATGGTCTTGATCTCCTGACCTCGTGATCCGCCCGCCTCAGCCTCCCAAAGTGCTGGGATTACAGGCATGAGCCATCCCGCCCGGCCTATGGCTTCTATAATATAAAGGATAAGAGAAGGGGAGAAATGAACCTATAAGGTTGCATCTTTTATGTGAAGTGGTACATCATTAACTGTAAGTAAACTGTTAAAAGTTAAAGATATAGACAGTCATCCCTCGGTACCCATGGGGAACTGGTTTCAGGACCCTCCCATACCAGTAAAATCCAAAGATGCTCAAGTCCCTTATATAAAATAACACAGTATTTGCATATAATCTATCTATGTATCTATCCACCTACCTACCTATCTAATCTTCCTGTATATTTTAAATCATCTCTAGATTATTTATAATATCTAGTACAATGTAAATACTATGTTAATAGTTGTTAGTCTTCATTTTTGTTTGTATTTTTTATTGTAGTGTTATTTTTTAATTGTTTCCTTTTTCCTAATATTTTTGATGCTTGGTTGGTTGAATCCACAAATGTGGAACCCACAGATAAGCAGTGTCAACTGTATTGAAATAACTAGAGCAACCACTGAAAAAACAATGTAAAGAAGTATAGCTTAAAAGCCAATTGCTATTATAAGTTAAAATGGAATTCTAAAACATATTTCATTAACACAAAAGAAGGCAGGAAAGAGAAGAAACAAAAAACAGAGGGTAAAACACAAAACAATACAAAATGGGAGTTCTTACATCGAACCAAAATCCTTCCAATAGCCCACAAGGCTCTGACTGGTCCAGCCCAGGCCTCCCTTGCCAGTTTCATCTCACATCTCTCTCCACCCCACTGGTTTTCCCCTCAACTCATGTCAACCAGACCCTTTCTTTTCTAGCTCCTCTCCATCCTCAGAGCACAACTCCTGCCTCATCAACTCCTTTTCTTTTTCTTTTCATTTTTTTCAGAGATGGAATCTCACTATGTTGCCCAGGTTGGACTCCTGGGGTCAAGTGATTCTCCCACCTCAGTCTGCAAGTAGCTAGGACTACAGGTGTGTGCCATGGCACCCGGCTTGGTCAACTCCTCTTCTTCCTTGAGGTCCTGGCCTAAGCAACACTTCTTCTGAGAAGTTTCTCTTGATTACCCCATAGACAAGGAGGCTCAGATGAATCTTGTGTGCTGACTTCACTTCCTGCCCTTCTCAGTACACTTCAGCTCCCAATTTATGTCTGTTTATTCTGTTAGATTATGGTCCCAAAGGGCACAGTCATAATCTGTAACAATCGGTTTTCTGAATGAGCTAAACTGAGTAGGATACAATTAGGAGACAACTTTCCCCTCAAGCACACTCTTTTTTTTTTTTTTTAAACAGAGTTTCGCTCTTGTTTCCCAGGCTGGAGTGCGATGGCACCATCTCGGCTCACTGCATCCTCCACCTCCAGAGTTCAAGCGATTCTCCTGCCTCAGCCTCCCGAGTAGCTGGGATTACAGGTATACGCCACCACGCCTATTTTATGTTTTTAGTAGAGACGGGGTTTCACCATGTTGGCCAGGATGGTCTGGAACTCCTGAACTCAGGTAATCCACCCACCTCTGCCTCCCAAAGTGCTGGGATTACAGACTTGAGCCACCGCGCCCAGCCTGGAACGGCACAATTAAAGTGACAGAAAAAATGGATTCTGCAGCCCAGCTTGGTGGCTCACTCCTGTAATCCCTGTAATCCCAGCACTTTGGGAGGCCGAGGTGGGCAGATCAAGAGGTCAGGAGATCGTGACCATGCTGGCTAACAGGGTGAAACCCCATCTCTACTAAAAATACAAAAAAATTAGCTGGGTGTAGTGGCGGGCGCCTATAGTCCCAGCTACTCGGGAGGCTGAGGCAGGAGAATGGCGTGAACCCGGGAGGTGGAGCTTGCAGTGAGCTGAGATCGCGTCACTGCACTCCAGCCTGGGCGATTGAGCGAGACTCCGTCTCAAAGAAAAAAAAATGGATTCTGCCTGAGATGCCTATCAACGAGAGGAAGGAAGAGCCAACCAAGAGTGTGCTTGCGGTCAGGCAAAAAAAAAAAAAAAAAAAAAAAAAAAAATTTGTTCCACCAAAATCAAAATCTCAATCTTTCAACAAATTCCAATTTCTTTCTTTCTTTCTTTCTTTCTTTTTGTTTTTTGTTTTTTGAGACAGAGTCTTCCTCTGTCGCCCAGGCTAGAGTGCAGTGGTGCAACCTTGGCTCACTGCAACTTCCACCTCCGAAGTTCAAGCGATTCTCCTCCTGCCTCAGCCTCCCAAGTAGCTGGGACTACAGGCATGTGCCACCAAGTCCAGCTAATTTTTGTACTTTTAGTAGAGACGGGGTTTCACCATGTTGGCCAGGCTGTTCTCAAACTCCTGAGCTCAAGTGATCCACCCACCTAGGCCTCCCAAAGTGCTGGGATTACACGCGTGAGCCACCATACCCAGGCTGATTCCAATTTCTTCCCTCCTCCGCACTGCAGGATGCAGCAATGCTCTGTTAATTCTCCTCCTTGCTTCTCCTCTCTTCCTCTGATCTCAACGCTGTTTGTGGCAACTCTAGAGCTGAGGCAAGGGGGAGAACCAATAAGACAAAAAGAGGCAATGGCCTTCATACTCAGCTGATGCCCCGTGTAGCTTCTGGCTTTATCCTAAAGCCTGTCCTTTTGTGGAAGGTGCTAGCAGGTCCTTCAAGTGCCTCCACCACACTGTGCAGAACCCCACACAGGCCAGTGCTCTCTTCTGCTGACTTCTTGCCCACCACTCAGCTCCCTCCCTCTAAAGCCCTACCTGCAGCCTCTCTGGTTGGGATCCTTTCTTCCTTCACAGGTAGAATCCCCTTAGATGGCTCAGCTACCCACTGTGGAGTCTACTTGTGCAAGTGTGACTAATTACTGTTAGCCTCCTATGCTCACCCACCCATCAAGGACTGCTCCAAGTAGGAGACAGCAGTCTTCTTGCCTCCTCAACTCCAGGGAACACTGCAGCTTCTTGGCGTGTCACTTTGGTGGCAGCTTGGGGTAGGCTGACATATTTCAACTGTACAGCAGGCTGGGACTCAGGTCTCATCTCTCTTGCCTGCAAGCGCCACAATTCTCTCTGAGGTTTGCCTGAAGGGCCTCTTGTCTTGAGACTGGCAAGGACGGGGAAAGCCACAGCCTTCTAATCCTGTGAATTTCTTTTTTTCTTTTTCTTTTTTTTTTTTTTTTTTTTTTGAGACAGAGTCTCGCTCTGTTGCCCAGGCTGGAGTGCAGTGGCGCGATCTCGGCTCACTGCAAGCTCCGCCTCCCGGGTTCATGCCATTCTCCTGCCTCAGCCTCCCAAGTAGCTGGGACTACAGGCGCCCGCCACTGCGCCCAGCTAATTTTTTGTTTTTTTAGTAGAGACGGGGTTTCTCCGTGGTCTCGATCTCCTGACCTCGTGATCCGCTCACCTCGGCCTCCCAAAGTGCTGGGATTACAGGCGTGAGCCACCACGCCCGGCCTCTTTTTTTTTTTTTCTTTGAGATGGAGTTTTGCTCTTGTTGCTCAGGCTGGAGTGCAATGGCGCAATCTCGGCTCACGGCAACCTCCGCCTCCCAGGTTCAAGCGATTCTCCTGCCTCAGCCTCCCAAGTAGCTGAGATTACAGGCACCCACCACCACGCCCAGCTAATTTTTATATTTTTAGTAGAGACTGGGTTTCACCATGTTGGCCAGGCTGGTCTCAAACTCCTGACCTCAGGTGATCCACCCACCTCAGCCTCCCAAAGTGCTGGGATTACAGGCATGAGTCATCACACCTGGCCCTGTGAATACTTTTTAAAGAATCTAAGGATCATTTAAATGATCTCCTAACAAGCCCTCTATTAGACTGTGGGAGAACTTATCGCCCCTTATTCTGCACTCTGAGGCTTCAGATAGAATTCCCAGGCACAGATGAAGTCCTGTTCTATATCCAGGTATACCTGTTAACCCCATCCCTTACTCTAACTGAATATCAAGCATTTGAAGATGCAGAATATTCAGGAGATGTCTAGGAGATAATAAATGTCATAATACTCTGATGTTCACTAAAAAAAAGTGATGTTCAATATAGGTATGCTATGACTTCTAGTGACTATCCACACCATTCACTGTGAGAAACAGAGTTTTATTTATTTTTTATTTATTTATTTTTTAGGCAGAGTAGTCTCACTCTGTCCCCCAGGCTGGAGTGCAGTGGCGCGATCTCAGCTCACCGCAACCTCCACCTCCCAGGTTCAAGTGATTCTCCTGCCTCAGCCTCTCCAGTAGCTGGGACTACAGGTGCCCACCACCACGCCCAGCTAATTTTTGTATTTTTAGTAGAAATGGGGTTTCACTATGTTGGCCAGGCTGGTCTCGAACTCCTGACCTCAGGTGATCCACCCTCCTCGGCATCCCAAAGTGCTGGGATTACAGGCGTGTGCCACTGCGCCCAGCCCAGAGTTTTATTTTTGTTTTTGTTTTTCTGAGACAGAGTCTCACTTTTGTTGCCCAGGCTGGAGTGCAATGATGTGATCTAGGCTCACTGCAACCTCTGCCTCCTGAGTTCAAGCGATTCTCCTGCCTCAGCCTCCCAAGTAGCTGGGATTACAGGCGCCTGCCACCACACCCGGCTAATTATTTTTAGTAGAGACGGGGTTTCACCATGTTGGCCAGGCAGGTCTCGAATCCTGACCTCAGATGATCCACCCTCCTTGGCCTCCCAAAGTGCTGGGATTACAGGTGTGAGTCACCATGCCTGGCCCAAGAAGCAGAGTTTTACAACGTTTTATTTTAAAACATATGTGGATATGTTATGGAGTAAAATGCAAAATTTTGAGGGGAAGAAAAAACCCAGGACCTTTCACATAAATGATTGAGCTCAGTGTGAGCTACTTCACCTATGGACCCTAGGGGTAGTACATGGAAAGGTTTGATAACTTATTTTTTTGCTGTTGAGATGGGATCTCACCTCAGCCTCCTGGTGTGGTGGACTATAGGCATGCGCTACCATGCGTGTAGTGCCAACTAGTGATTTTTTTATTTTTTATTTTTTGTAGAGACAGGGTCTCACAGTGTTGCCCAGGCTGGTCTCAGACTGGTCTTGAACTCCTGGCTTCAAGCAATTCTCTTGCCTCAGACTCCCAAAGTGCTGGGTTTACAGATAGGTGGCATCCACTGTGCCAGCCATGAGAACTTTATGAGAGAACTATTCAGTGGGATAGGTGGAAAATTGGGGTACCTTTCTGGACGTCTTCAGGAATGCTGTTGAAGCAAGTGGAGAAAAACCAGGTCACCCTGACTATTCCACAAATCAGCAAAGAGAAGTTTCAGAAGCCTCCCCTTCAATACTAAGAAAAGAGACGAGGGATCAAGCAGGACCTCTGCTCACATTGAAAATAGCAGGTCTGGGTTCACTCCTGTAATCCTAGCACTTTGAGAGGCTGAGGTGGGCAGATCACTTGAGCCCAGAAGTTCTAGACCAGCCTGGGCAACATGGCAAAAGCATCTCTACAAAAAACAAACAAACAAAAAACACATAAATTAGCCAGGCATGGTGGCTTACGCCTATAGTCCCAGTTATTTGGGAAGCTGAGGCAGGAGAATCACCTGAGCCCGTGGAGGTTGAGGCTGCAGTGAGCTGTGATCATGCTACTGCACTGCATTTGGCAACAGAGTGAGACTCTGTCTCAAAAAAAAAAAAAAAAAAAAAAACAGGAGCCAAACACCAGAAAAGGTTCTGTTTGTATATGGGTTTTTGTTTGTTGGTTCTTTGGTTTGTTTTCTCAGACCAAATTCACATGACATGTTTGTTGGTTCTTTTGAAGACTGCTTCAGCCATTGAGCCATGTCTGCCTGTATCCTTCAGCTAGAAAACCCCAGAAAAAAGGCACCAAGTGGAAATAAGGAGCAAGGAAGGGGACAGCTGTGAACACTGGCCTCCTTAGTCAACCACAGGTGTCAGAGAACTTAATGGATGGAGCAGATTTCAAGGAAAGAAATCAGGCAGAATCAAAGGTGGGTGACTTCAGAGAAACCATAGGAGCCTAGCAGTAGCAGTTGGATGCGCTTGTGGTTCCCCAACACAAAACAAAACAAAACAAAACAAAACATCCTCAAAATGAGGATTTAACACCTCTTGACTGCACTGCTAGAGAACATCTAATTTCTACATTTAATTTCTGGATTTCCCCAAGGACTCATTCATACCTTTATGACATTCCTTTTCCTCTGAACGCTATTCAGAAATGTGTACCAAGGTGCATCTGCCATCTCAACATGGTGCTTACCTTTCTTAAGAATTTTCTTCACTTTCACATAGTTCCCTTGTTTGACATACTCATGAAGCTGAGCTTCCAGGGAGTCATTTCTTAAGGTACCAAGTTGAACAGGACAGGGGACTGGAAGACGAACAGCCCGAGACATCCTGTTCCAAAAGAGAGCAATATGCTTATTTTAACTGAACCAGAAATGCAAGGAAACAACTTAATTCTTTTACATTTAGAAACCTGTCCAGCCACTTTCATTAATAATGAAGATTAGGGGAATAATTATTGAAACTCTATGAGATTAATGTTTTTCCTCAGTGTTATCGCTGAAATTAAAGAACTTCAATATACTGTTGAATATAGAATGGTGAGAAGAGACAAGTAAAAAATATATATATTTGAATATATTTGATATGGTTTGGCTCCATGTCCCTACCCAAATCTCACCTTGAATTGTAGTTCCCATAATCCCCACAACGTCATGGGAGGGACCTAGTGGGAGGTAATTTAATCATGGTGGCGGTTACCCTCATGCTGTTCTTGTGACCAGTGAGTGAATTCTCATGAGATCTGATGGTTTTATAAGGGGCTTTTCTTTCTTTTGCTCAGTACTTCTCCTTCTTGCCATCACGTGAAGAAGGACGTGTTTGCTTCCCATCTGCCATGATTTTAAGTTTCCTGAGGCCTCCTCAGCACTGCAGAACTATGAGTCAATTACACCTCTTTCCTTTATAAATTACCAAGTCTCCGGCATGTCTTTATTAGCAGCACAAGAACAGACTGATACAATATTTGTCACTAATTCCCAGGACTGAAAAAGTGAGGACTTCTAGGAAGTAAAATTCTAACTACACGTTTATTGTGTCATTAAGATAACTTGGAGAGTATTGACTTTGAAAGGTTAGAACACAAATGCAGTCATTATGTAAAGCTAGATAGTATAACATAGTGGTTTAGGTTCACAGTTCAGACTCTGAAACTGTCTTGGCTCTGTCACCTCCCTGTGCGACCTTGGAGAAATTATTTAACATTGATAGGCCTCAATTTCTTCATCTGTAGCATGGGGATAATAATAAGCAGAGGGTTGCTGAGAGTTTCTTTTTTTGTGTATGTGACGGAGTCTTACTCTTGTCATCAGGCTGGAGTGCAGTGGCGTGATCTCAGCTCACTGCAACCTCTGCCTCCTGGGTTCAAGCAATCCTCCTGCCTCAGCCTCCCAAGTAGTTGGGACTACAGGCGCACACCACCATACCCAGCTAATTTTTTGTATTTTTAGTAGAGACGAGGTTTCACCATGTTGGACAGAATGGTCTTGATCTCTTGCCCTTGTGATCCGCCTGCCTCAGCCTCCCAAAGTGCTGGGATTACAGGCGTGAGCCACGGCGCCTGGTCTGAGAGTTTCAAAGGAGCTAATTTCTGTACAGTGCTTAGCATAGTACCTGGCACCAAACAAGTTCACTGTAGTTGTTAGCTGTTACTGTGCATAAGAACTATGCAGAGAAATTTTAACTTTCCAAATGTGGCAGCCACACCTGACCATCATTCTTACAATCAAGTGTCTGTGGTGTACCTACTGCTATGGTTTGAATGTGTCCCCCAAAATTCATATGTTAAAAACCCGATCCCCAATATGGAGGTGTTGGGAGGTAGAACCTTTAAGATGTGTTTAGGTCACGGGGGCACCACTCTCATGAATGGATTAGTGCTATTGTCATTATAAAGGAAGTAGGTCGTTATGGCAGGAGTGGGTTCCTTATAAAAGGATGTGTTTGGGAGACGTTTGAGGTCTCTTTCCATCTCCTTGTTCTGCAGCCCTATGATTAAACCTCTTTCTCTGCTGCAAGCCAGTGTCTCACTATACTGACTTGCCACGTGGAATTACAATTTAGCAGTGATCCTATGAAAAGATGCCCCTTGTGGGCATTTAACCATGGCTCAGTGCCCCCTTTGTGGCAGTCCAGGTTTCCATCAGCAGCCAGAACAATCTGGTTCCACTAACCCTTTACTATAATTTTGATGAATGCATATGTTAAACATTAAAGAACTGGAGAAACTGGGCCGGGCACGGTGGCTCATGCCTGTAATCCCAGCACTTTGGGAGGCTGAGGCGGGCGGATCACAAGGTCAGGAGATTGAGACCATCCTGTGAATAGTGAAACCCCGTCTCTACTAAAAATACAAAAAATTAGCCGGGCATGGTGGCGGGCGCCTGTAGTCCCAGCTACTCGGGAGACTGAGGTGGGAGAATGGCGTGAACCCAGGAAGTGGAGCTTGCAGTGAGCTGAGATTGCACGACTGCACTCCAGCCTGGGCGACAGAGCAAGACTCCATCTCAAAAATAAAAAATAAAAAGAATTGGAGAAACTGGTGCCTGAGTACTACAAGGGCTGGAATGCGAAAACAAACCCATTAAGACACCACCTGGCCTTTCTCAGGCCCTAAAGTCTGATCAAATAATAATAGCATTTTTACACATACACCTTGTACCAAGGACCACTTGAGAAACTTTCCAAGACTCTAGAGAAAGCTTTCCAGACCCTAGATCCTAGTTAAAGATTAGATATAGATTGAATGAAACACTCCACCTTGTAGGTGCACTCCTGCTTATAGGCATGGACCTTGAATGTATAGAAGCTTTGGGGAAAAAAAAAAAAAAAAAACTTGTAACTTTTTTTTTTTTTTTTTGGAGACAGAGTCTTGCTTTGTTGCCCAGGCTGCAGTGTAGTGGCACGATCTCAGCTCACTGCAATCTCCGCCTCCTGGGTTCAAACGATTCTCAGACCTCAGGCTCCCGAGTAGTTGGGATTACAGGTGCCCCCCATCATTACCAGCTAATTTTTGTATTTTTAATACAGTTAGAGTTTCACCATGTTGGCCAGGGTGGTCTCAAACTTCTGACCTCAGGTGATCTGCCCACCTTGGCCTCCCAAAGTGCTGGGATTACAGAAGTGAGCCACCGCACCTGGCCAATAAACTCCCTTCTTTCCCAGTCTGGATCTCATTATTGGACTGTGAGAACAAGAAGCTGGACCTCATTCTGTCCTGGAACACCCTGACATTTCGGCACCCCAAAATGTGCTGGGATTATAGGCGTGAGTCACCGCGCCTGGCCAAAACTTTTAACTTTTTTAGTTGGTCTGCTGAGTTACTCCAACCTTCTCCCTGTAACCAGTTGCAGAAATAAACTCCCTTCTTTTTTTTTTTTTTTTTTTTGTTCCTGAGACAGAGTCTTGCTCTGTTGCCCAGGCTGAAGTGCAGTGGTGAGAATGGCTGAAGTGCAGCCATTCTCCTGCCTCAGCTTCCTGGGTAGGTGGGATTACAGGCGCCTGCCACCACATCCAGCTAATTTTTTCTTTTTTTTCTTTTTGAGGAGTCTCACTCTGTCTCACAGAGTCAAAATGTCAGAACCCTGACATTTTGGCACCCCGAGACGAGCCCTCCTTTAAGCCAGGGGCCATGTCTGGCACCTCCCTTGTAGGCAGGGGCATTGCCAACCTTAGGCGCATAAGCTGGCTTGCAGCAGAGAAATGGTTTCTGATTCCGGAAGATGTCTCTGATGATTATTCCCAAGCATAATCCATATTCCCTTTCCCTTCTCCTGATCTGTTGGCCTCCTCAGAGGCCCTGTAAATGAGGGTCCTATTAAAGGGCACTGTTTTGGGGAAGTATTCCTGGGCCCTTTGGGTCTCAGTTCAGAAACCTAGTTTTGGTTGGGCGCGATGGCTCACACCTGTAATCCTAGCACTTTGAGAGGCTGAAGTGGGTGGATCATCTGAGGTCACGAGTTTGAGACCAGCCTGGGCAACACGGCGAAATGCTGTCTCTACAAAAAATACGAAAATTAGCTGGGCAGCCGGGCACAGTGGCTTACGCCTGTAATCCCAACACTTTGGGAAGCCAAGGCGGGTGGATCACCTGAGGTCAGGAGTTCAAGACCAGCTTGACTGATACGGTGAAATCCCCATCTGTACTAAAAATACAAAAATTAGCCGGATGTGGTGGTGGGCGCCTGTAGTCCCAGCTACTCAGGAGGCTGAGAAAGGACAATTGCTTGAACCTGGGAGGTGGAGGTTGCAGTGAGCCGAGATCATGCCACTGCACTCCAGCCTGGGCAACAGAGCAAGACTGTGTCTCAAAAAAACAAAACAAAACAAAAACCAAAAGGCTGGGCACAGTGGCTCATGCCTGTAATCCCAACAATTTGGGAGGGTGAGGCGGGTGGATCATGAGGTCAGGAGTTCGAGACCAGCCTGACCAACATGGTGAAACCCCATCTCTACTAAAACTACAAAAATTAGCCACACGTGGTGGTGGGCACCTGTAATCCCAGCTACTCAGGAGGCTGAGGCAGGAGAATCGCTTGAACCTGGGAGGCAGAGGTTGCAGTGAGCCAAGATCGCATCACTGCGCTCCAGCCTAGGCAACACAGGGACTCTGTCTCAAAAAAAAAAAAAAAAAAAGAAAAAAATTGGCCAGGCGTGGTGGCAAGCACCTGTAGTCCCAGCTACTCAAGAGGCTGAGGCACAAGAATCACTTGAACCTGGGAGGTGGAGGTTGCAGTGAGCCGAGATCATGCCATTGCACTCCAGCCTGGGTGACTGAGCAAAACTCCCATCTCACAACAAAAAAAAAAAAAGAAAGAAAGAAAAAGAAAATTGGGTTTTATTTATTTATTTTAATGTTTTTAGAGGTGGGATCTTGCTATATTGCCCAGGCTGGTCTTCAACTCCTGGCCTCAAACAATCCTCCTGCCTCAGGCTCCCAAAGTTCTGGGGTTATAGGTGTGAGCCACCATGCCGGCCAAATCTGGTTTTATTTTTATTTATTTATTATTATTTTTTAAAAATAGAGATGAGGTCTCACTATGTTGCCCAGGCTGATCTCGAACTCCTGGGCTCAAGTAATCCTCCTACCTCAGCCTCCCAAAGTGCTAGAATTACAGGCATGAGCCACCATGCTGGGCCCAAATCTGGTTTTAGAATTCTGATTTGTGAGGGCTTGTGCCTGTTCTTGTCTTGTCTGTGTCGGGGGTGGAATCCTGAAGGAATCACTAGCAGAAGCTCAACAGGCCTCACTCAGAGGGAACCTCTTATCTGTTTTGCCAGGTTAAAACTCAGATATTGAGGGGAATAACTGGTGTTTGTGTCTTTGTCATGTGTATATTATAATTTTGTCTGGGCAATACGGGAAATGCTTTTTTTTGAGACAGAGTCTTGCTCTGTCACCCAAGTTAGAGTGCAGTTGTGGAATCTCGGCTCACTGCAGCCTCTGCCTCCAGGGTTCAAGCAATTGAAACAGCCTTTGCAAAATTATGACTGAGACAGTGAAAGAGATCTAACTTAACTTACTCCATCTTGCTTCTAACTTCCAAGCTGTCCTTGTTCATTCCCGGGTGTAGGCTGAACTAACTTTGGGAGAAACTTAGTTTATAGTTTAAACAAAGATGGTAACAGCCTTTTCCCAAAGCAGACTTCCTTCTTGTCTGGGGACTAGATTGCCTTTGCAGGACTAACATTAGCCACAAGATTAGAAATTATGGTTTAGGAGTCATGCAGCTGGATGCTACAAGATTCTGACCCTTCCTAAACTGCTCCTAAGATCAGTGCTTGATATATTTTGCAGACCTTGCACTTGATAGATCAGCTGGCACCACCCAGATCAATAAACTGGCTCATCTGATCTTGTGGTCCCCACCCAGGAACTGACTCAGCACAAGAAGACAGCTTTGACTCCCTATGATTTCTTCCCTGACCAATTAGCACTCCTGGCTCACTGGCTTCCCTTTACTCACCAAGTTATCCTTAAAAACTCAGTTCCTCGAATGCTCCACGAGACTGATTTGAGTAACAATAAAACTCCGGTCTCCTGCACAGCTGGCTCTGCGTGAATTACTCTTTCTCTATTGCAATTCCCCTGTCTTGATGAATTGGCTCTGTCTAGGCAGCAGGCAAGGTGAACCCCTTGGGTGGTTACACTATTCTCATGCCTCAGCCTCCCAAGTAGCTGGGATTACAGGCATGCACTACCTGTACCAGTGTGTACCACCTGTGCACCAGCTTTTTTTTTTTTTTTTTTGAGACAGTCTCACTCTGTCACCCGGGCTGGAGTACAGTGGTGTGATCTCAGCTCACTGCAACCTCTGCCTCCTGGGTTCAAGCGATTCTCCTGCTTCAGCCTCCAAAGTAGCTGGGATTACAGATGTGCACCACCATGCCTGGCTAATTTTTTGTATTTTTAGTAGAGACAGGGTTTCATCATGTTGGCCAGGCTGGTCTCAAACTCCTGACTTCAAGCGATCCACCCGCCTCGGCCTCCCGAAGTGCTGGGTTTACAGGCTTTAGCCACCCTCAGCAATTCATCCCACCAGAACAAAAGGCTAACATAGCAAACTGGTAAATTTATCTGCACAGAAAAACTGAACTACAAGGGATGGGGTACTTAACTTCCCACCTGAAGACCCAGGAATTTTTTTTTTACTTTTCTTCATTGAGATAGGGTCTCTATCGCTCAGACAGGAGTGCAGTGGCACAATATTGGCTCATTAAGTCTCCATCTGGGATCAAATGATCTTCCCACCTCAGTCTCCCGAGTAGCTATCACAGGTGCGTACCACCACACCAGTCTGGCTTATTTTTCCACCCTTCCTAGAAACGGTATAAAACACTTAGCAAGCACCTAATTAAAACAAACGTAACCTAAGAAAACGTAAGGTCATAACCACAACTCCAAAACCAACGCGCACCACTACAACAACTCTGAAAATAAACACACGCAACCACACACAAGCCGTCTTTTCAACTAGTTCAATCACAGGGAAGCCCAAAAGCAGTCCTCCACTACCACAAGTTATGCAGCCGAGTTTTCTTACATTCGGGGAAATCACAAAATCAAGCACATCCCAAACACAAGGAAAAACCCTCCCCCGAGAAAGGTTCTTTCTTCATCATGACTAACAGCATCTATCCTACCACAAAACCATTATTTAGTTATTATTGCCAATACCTTACCATCGTCCTCAACACACTACATACTCATGGCAAATTGTATTATGAGTTGTTTTTAGGCATCGCTTCGAAACTACCGCTTCTTCGTATGACACATCTCAGACTACACCTTCTTTGGTATTCGCTAGAAAATTTCTCCGCGCGAAGAACGCACTAGAACCGGCAATCACTGCGCCCCTATCTACATATGCCCGCCTCTTATAGTAACGTCACCACCTGCTTCTGTACGTTCTGACTGAATTCCCTTACGGATCGGTTCACTCTAGCTGCCGCTCCCAAAGATTCAAAAGAAATCGCATTGTGTGATAAGAAATTTTTTTTTCTTTTTTCTGCACAGGCTCATATAATAGAAGTAACTTTTGTTATTTTTTCAGAGAATTCATACAGCCATTAATTATCCAAACCTATTTCTCAGTGCTTTTCAATGGCGTGATCTCGGCTTACTGCAACCTCCGCCTCCCAGGTTCAAGCAATTCTCCTGCCTCAGCCTCCCGAGTAGCTGGGATTACAAGCGCCTGCCACCACACCTGGCTAATTTTTGTAGTTTTAGTAAAGATGGGGTTTCACCATGTTGGTCAGGCTGGTCTTGAACTCCTGACCTCAGGTGATCCGCCCACCTCGGCCTCCCAAAGTGCTGGGATTACAGACAAGCCACCGCGCCTGGCCCTCAGTGTGCTCTTTTCATTCCACTTAAGAAATTGGAACACACCAGGATGAGGATGATGATGCCAAAATTAGATTGATGGCTCACATCATCTAGGGTACAAATACACGCTTAATAATTTAACACTTTAGGCCAGGCGCGGTGGCTCACGTCTGTAATCCCAGCACTTTGGGAGGCCAAGGCGGGTAGATCACCTGAGGTCAGGAGCTCAAGACCAGCCTGACCAACATGGTGAAACCTCATCTCAAAATACAAAATATTAGCTGGGCGTGGTGGCGGGCGCCTCTAATTCCAGCTACTCGGGAGGCTGAGGCAGGAGAATCGCTTGAATCCAGGAGGTGGAGGTTGCAGTGAGCCGAGATCGCGCCATTGCACTCTAACCTGGGCGACAAGTAAAAAACTCCATCTCAAAAAAATAAATAAAATAATAATAATAATTTAACACTTTATTGAACTCAAAGCAACATTAAGCATCTTTGCCTTCGTTTTACACAGCTGTAGGGGAGCCCAGGGAGGGGAAGGCTGCATGGTTTTCCTTGGCGGGGAAGGTGTGCACCCTGCAGTCCTGCGGTGTTGTGGGAAGATTAGCCCATGTTCTGTCGGTTGCCGTAGCCCCCAGGGTGGGTGTCCTTCCAGTCATCCCACTCTCGAGCTCTTTGGAGTGTTTGTTCATCATCCTCTTCCTCCTTTTCTTGATCTTCCTGTTGCTGAGTGGCTTTTCTGAATTCTTCTGGTGTTGCCTTGGCTATTCCCTGATCTGGTAACACTCCATGTTTCTGATGTTGATCATACCAGTCACTCACTGTCATGGAAGCCAGACTTGGATAGCCAGCGCCAAATACTTTGGCTTGCGCCATGTTCCGAGTGAGAATGAAGGGTTTCATTGGAGGCCTCTTCTGGTGACATGAGTTAGAAGTGGATGCCTCTCTTGAAGAGTCTTTCTCTCCCAGGATCTTTATTTCCTGATCAATGCTCTCAATCTCTTCTAAGCTGATATCAATCCACCTCTGAAGGTGAAGAAGATAATATTCACGAACACGCTCATCATCTGCTTGACCACTTTCCACAGCAGATTTCATGGTAGACAACCTATGCTCCAACACCTTCTTCTGCTTGTATCGCTCTATTTTAGCCTGTCTTTGAGATGCCATAGCAATGAGGCTAGGATAAGCCGTGGAGGTAATAGCACCGTGATTTTCAGCTGAGTTGGTCTTGGTTTGGGGCAGCTCAAACTCGGCCACACGATAGTAATGGCACTGAGTTAAGTATTTTATAAAGTGTTCGCGAGCCTGCTGCAAATGATCTAGACGCTTACTGGGGTTGACTTGTTTCATGGTGAGGGCTCCTTGAAACGCTGGCACCATCAGGTACTTCAGGTCGGTGGAAGTAATCTCCTCCAAATCTTCATTTCGGCTGAACAAGTCAAGCTGCGATAACATTTTGGCAACCTTCTCAAGGAGGTCGAGGCCCTTGAACACTTTTTCCTGGACTATTCGGGAACCGGTGGGTTCAGTCGCTCCTTCGACTTCGTCCAGAAGCTGTTTGCTGGAATCGAACAGCTCGGGGAGCCGCGGCGGCGGCAGGAACTCGTCTTCAGCAGCTGCCATCTTGGGAAGGCTGACGCGAAATGTTGATTCCTTTCCTTTCTGGACACACGTAAAGATTCTGGCGTAGATTTCTAACAACCAGTCTGAATTGGGCGCTGCACGGCAGGGCAGTCAGGGAGGCGGTGGCGTTGGGGGCGGCATAGGGGAAGGCAACGGAGTCGGTTGTGCCGGGTCTGAATCGCTGCTCCACTCTGGGTCTTCGTCAAACTTTGTCTCTCTGTTTCCGTTTCCTAAAATTGTAAAGTGGGAATAATACTGCCTTCCTGGCTCACAAGATTTCTGAGGACTGAATAAGAGAATGCATGTAAAAATGCAGCTACCCCCAACCCAGGCTATTCTGCCCCTGGACTGCTGCCCCCTGTACTTTGGGACCCCCAAAGTGACTTTGCCAAGATTCAAGTATCTGCAGTTCCTGCCACACAGGGAAGTAGCATCAGGCCCGGATTTGGTAACAAACCGAGTGTTCCTGTATGTCTATATCTGTGTATGTATGATGTAAAAAGTACTGGGATTACAGGCGTGAGCCACCACGCCTGGCCTAAAACTCAGTTTTCAAAAATTACTGAGTGGCTAGGCGCGGTGGCTCACTCCTGTAATCCCCCACTTTGGGAGGCCGAGGTGGGCGGACTAGGAGGTCAGGAGACCGAGACCATCCTGGCTAACACGGTGAAACCCCATCTCTACTAGAAATACAAAAAATTAGCTGGGCGTGGTGGCGGGTGCCTGTAATCCCAGCTACTCAGGAGGCTGAGGCAGGAGAATTGCTTGTACATAATACATATTATGTGTACAGATATATAGCACACATATCTCACACACACACACAGAATCAAACCAACTACATGACCAAATTATGACTAAATCAAAGACCCCAAATAAGTTGAGATGGAGAAACACAGCCCCTCAGTACAGAATGTTATTTGGAGAGTTCCCTCATGTGTGGGGAAGAGCAGCAACAGGCACACCTATTAATCTCAGATCATGGCTGTTCCTGCCAACTCAGGTGTGCTGTCCTAAGACGTGCCCCTCAGTTTGTGAGTCTCACCTCATCTCTGAATTTCCAACCTTCACTTTGCCTCATGGGAGTCAAGGAAGGAAGGGTTGATGCTCAGAAATATGAGAGTGACATATATACTCAGTAATTTTTAAAAGCTGAGTTTTGTTACATAAGTTCACAAAGCAGTTGTGACTGTTAAAATGTCATTAATGTGACCGGGCGCGGTCGCTCACGCTTATAATCCCAGCACTTTGGGAGGCTGAGACGGGTGGATCACAAGGTCAGGAGATCGAGACCATGGTGAAACCCCGTCTCTACTAAAAGCACAAAAAAATTAGCCAGGCGTGGTGGTGGACACCTGTAGTCCCAGCTACTCGGAGAGGCTGAGGCAGGAGAACGGTGTGAACCCGGGAGGCGGAGGTTGCAGTGAGCCGAGATGGCACCACTGCACTCCAGCCTGGGCGACAGAGTGAGACTCCGTCTCAAAAAAAAAAAAAAAAAAAAAAAAAAAAGTCATTAATGTTGGCCAGGCATGGTGGCTCACACCTGTAATCCCAGCACTTTTGGAAGCCAAGGCAGATGGATCACCTGAGGTCGGGAGTTCAAGACCATCCTGACTAACATGGAGAAACCCTGTCTCTACTAAAAATACAAAATTAGCCGGTTGTGGCAGTGCATGCCTGTAATCCCAGCTACTTGGGAGGCTGAGGCAGGAGAATTGCTTGAACGTGGGAGGCGGAGGTTGCAGTAAGCCGAGATCACACCACTGCACTCCAGCCTGGGCAACAAGAGCAAAACTCCGTCTCAAAAAAAAAAAAAGTCATTAATGCCAATGTAACTGAATCTAAATTTTTTTTTTTTTTTTTTTTAAGACAGAGTCTCACTCTGTCACCCAGGCTAGAGTGTAGTGACATGATCTTGGCTCACGGCAACCTCCATCTCTTGGGTTCAAGCAATTCTCCTGCCTCAGCTTCCTGAGTAACTGGGACTACAGGGATGCACCACCACACCTGGCTAATTTTTTGTGTTTTTGGTAGAGATGGGGCTTCACCATGTTGGCCAGGCTGGTCTCGAACTCCTGACCTCAGGTGATCTGCCTGCCTCGACCTCCCGAAGTGCTGGGATTACAGGCATGAGCCACTGTGCCAGGCCACTAAATGTCTTACTCAACACCCTGAGTTGTGGGGAGCCAAATCCATTCATTCCTGAAACACACTGGCCCTGAAGCTGCATTTCTCAGCCACAAAGCTCTGCAATAAAAACCATACTAACTCTATTTAGGCCAGGGGCAGTGGCTCATGCCTGCAATCCCATCACTTTGGGAGGCCGAGGTGCTGATATCACCTGAGTTTGGGGAGGTGGAGGCTGTGTTGTGCCACTGCACTCCAGCCTAGTGAGAGTGAGACCCTGTCTTAACCGCTCCCCCAGCAACAACAAAAAAACAACAGCAAAAACCCAACTCCACACTATTTAGTACAATTGCTGATTTAGGACAATTGCTGGATTACCTTCATCCACAAAGTGTGACCCAGCCCACCTCGGTTATACTATATAATCTCATTATTGAACTACCTTCCTAATTTTATTCCAGAAGGTTTGATTTCACATGAGGAAAGTAATACTTTGGCTTTCAATGGTATCCATGAATGCCAGGCTGACCACAGCTCTGAGGCCTCTATGATTATTTGTGCCCCACCATGGCTCTGATATCACAGGTACTAACAGACCCTTTTTCCTATGCTGGGAGAACTCCATTTCTGATGACCACATTGTCTACTCCAGTATTTTCGCCATTCATAAAGTATTCTTGAATTTCTTTGCTGCTAATGATGAAAAACACCTGTTCTCAAGTCATTACTTACATGTAGCACATACTTCTCATTTACTGACAGCCACTTAAATGTTCAAGGTCCAGTCCGCTGGCCTAGCCACTGGGGATACTAAGAGGAATAATGCAGAGACCGAGTCTGCCTGCAATAAATAAGATCATAGTCTGTAAGGAAAACAGACTTGCCAGACCTATAAAAAGTTCAGCAGGGCCACATTACGATTTTGAAGGGCCCATACTTTTGCCTTTGTGTGCCTGCCTCCTCTGTTAAAATATATACATTTCCATTAAAATATATGTTAAAAATGCTATCTTATGACTGCATTGATTAAAAGATGAATATATTATTATATATGACATTTTCTTCCACCTAAAAATTCATTTTTTTCTTCTGATTTTTAAAAGAAGTGCCCCTAGGCAGTGTCCTGTGGTACCTAACAGATAAGGCCACCCTGGGTTCAGTGGCACTGAGTGGATCCCAGGCAGTTTGGAAGGGCTGAAGTATAAGTTTTCCAGGTAGATGAAGAAGGGCAGGGCAGGGAAGTGCATTCCAGGAAGAGCAGGCATGTAAGTTTGTGGAAGTAATACAGCAAGGCTCTCTGGAAACTTTAAAATAAGGAAACAGATTAAGTTAGAGCACTGCTTGTCCAGTGGAATATGGTGTGGGCAACATTCGACATATTCAGTTGAACATTTTTAGTAGCTATATTATTATTTTTATTATTTTATATTTATAGAGATAGGGTCTCGCTATGCTGCCCAGTCTGGTCTTGAGCTCCTGGTCTCAAGCCATCCTCCTGCCTCAGCCTCCCAAAGTACTGGGATTACAAGCATGAGTCATCAGGCCCGGCCCACATGAAATTAACTTTATTATCATGTTTTGCCTGGGTGCAATGACTCATGCCTGAAATCCCAGCACTTTGAGAGGCTGAGGCAGGATGGCTTGAGGCCAGCAGTTGAAGATCAGCCTGACCAACTTGCCTAAACCCTGCCTCTACTAAAAATACAGTTAGCTTATTGTGGTCATGCGTGGCTGTAGTCCAGCTACTCTGAGGCTGAGGCATGAGAATTGCTTGAACCTGGGAGGCGGAGGTTGCAGTGAGCCGAGATCGCGCCACTGCACTCCAGCCTGGGCGAAAGAGTGACACTCTGTCTCAAAAAAAAAAAAAAAAAAAAAAACCAGGAGGGGGTGTGGAGAGGAGTTTGTCATATTTGCTGAAAGTCACCAGACGATGGCTAAAGAATGTAACAAGCCAGCTGCTGGGCGTGGTGGCTCACGCCTGTAATCCTGACACTTTGGGAGGCCGAGGTTAAGTGGATCATTTGAGGTCAGGAGTTTGAAACCAGCCTGACCAAAATGGTGAAACCCCATGTCTACTAAAAATACAAAAATTAGCCAGGTGTGGTGGCGCATGCCTGTAATCCCAGCTACTCGGGAGGCTGAGGCAGGTGAATCACTTGAACCTGGGAGGCAGAGGTTGCAGGGAGCTGAGATCACGCCACTGCACTCTAGACTGGGCAACAGAGAGAGACTCCGTCTCAAAAAAAAAAAAAAAAAAAAAAAAAAAAGCCAGCAACAGCTTGAGACTTCATTGAGGTTTAGCAAGAAGCACCCTCATGTGAATACATGTTAACAAAATGTCAGGAAGGAGCATTGGTGCTGCTCTAATCTAATGTTACTCCCTTGCCCAAAGCCCTTCAATACTCCTTACTGCCCTCTGGATAAAGCCCCAACTCCATCCCACGCTCCTTGAGGCTCTGCATGGGCTGGCTCCATAGCTTTTCCAGCCTGCCTGTACTGTCCACCATACCGCTGTGGCAGCCACAGCTACAGCCGCAGCCTCTTTTCACCCTCAGAACCTTTGCCTGTGTAGTTCCCCTTGCTTAAAATGTTTTTACCCTGCCTCTCCTGACAAATCTAACTTCTCTTGCCATGCTGAGCTCCCTCTGTTATCATAGTAAGAGTCCTTTAATTTCTCTTTTAGTCCTTAACACATCTTCAGTCCATTCATTATTCCACTGTCTGATTATCAGTCAGTTTCCTGGGCTAGACTACAGACTGTTCAAGGACCTGAGAGTTTTCATCTGTCACTGCTGGAGTCTCAGGCTAGCAAAGTACCTGGCATGGAGATTTCTGCCTATCTATCCATCTATCTATAGGATGTGTGTGTGTAATGATTAGAAAGCTGTCTAAGAAATGTGATAGAAAAGGAGTGTGAGAAGCCTAAATAAACTTTGGGAAGATTAAAAAAAAAAAAAACAACAAACAGCTTTGGGAAGATAAGAATAAGGATCAGGGACCAAGAAACTAAATTCAGCCAGGAGCTGTGGCTCATGCTTGTAATCCCAGCACTTTGGGAGGCTGAAGTGGGTAGATCACTTGAGGTCAGGTGTTTGAGACCAGCCTGGCCAATATGGAGAAACCCATCTCTACTAAAAATACAAAAATTAGCCGGGTGTGGTGGCAGGCACCTGTAATCCCAGCTACTTGAGAGGCTGAGGCAGGATAATTGCTTGAACCCGGGAGGTGGAGGTTGCAGTGAGTCAAGATTGCGCCACTACACTCCAGCCTGGGTGACAGAGTGAGACTCCCTCTCAAAAAAGAAAAAAAAAAAAAGTGATTATACTTAATATATTCTTGACAATTCCTGAAAGCATATGTTAAGCATCTTTACCACAATAAAATGATAGAAGTACATACAGTAATGCATATATTAATTAGCTCCCTGTAGCCATTCCACAATGTATAATACTTCAAAACAACGTGTACACAATAAATATATACAATTGGGACACTGATTACCATTACATGTCCAAATATTGCTTCCACTCCACCTTCTGGAACTCTCATTGCATTTATCTTGACCCCTCTCATTCTATTCTCTATCTCTTTGAACCTTTCTTGCATTTTCCCATCTCTATATTTCTTTGAGCTACATCCTGGGTAATTTTTCAGATCTGTCTTCACTAATTCTGTCTTTGGCAGTGTCTGCTGCTTAACCCATTCACTAAGATTATTATTTCAATTATTGTAGTTTCATTTTGAGAAATGAATAGACTAGAGAGGGTTTCTTTTGTTTCTGCCTGGTGCTGGGGGACATTACCAAGCCAGGCTAAAGTAACTTTTTGTGCCATCCCCTAACATATACACATAGCAGTATGAATTCTGGCCCATTTTGAGGGATTGTGAATGTGAGATAGTGGTAAAGATTTCTCTGCCCCTTCCCATTCTCAGGCTGAGGCTGAGACCAGCACATATCTCTAACATCTTTCTCTTGGGGAGGGGGCATTCCTCAGAACTGAGAGTATTCTTCTCCTGGGGTCGCAGCTTTATAGAATGAGGAGGGACTCTCTAGTCAGACCTCCCACCCAGCTCAGGCCCCAAACTTTGTCTCCTGCCTGTGGTCCATTAAAAGCCAGCCCCAAAGCTTCTAAGGATGGCCAATGTCCTTAGGAAATAGACAGGGTCCATCCCTGCCTTTCCTTTCTGGATTTGTTTCTTTCTCTGGGTCTCTGTGGATTTCTCTTTTTGCTAGATCAGGAATATATTTTAAAAACTCATTTTCTTGTTCTATTTTCTCAACATTTTACATGTTTTGAGCTTACAAAAGCCTTCCCTGGACCTCAGGTCTACTCACTGCCAGAGAAGCTCATCCCTCAATTCATCTAATCCTTTAGACTTTCCACGCCATTTCACTCACTAGGCCCCTAGCCCCATCTCTCACCTACTTCATGCCGCAGCACAGCGTATTTCCTCTATCTTAGAGGTTCCCAAACTTTTTGGCATCAGGGACCAGTTTCATGGAAAACAATTTTCCATTTCTCCACGGATAATAGGGGGTGAGTGGGAATGGTTTCAGGATGAAACTGTTCCACCTCAGCTCATCAGGCATTAGTTAGATTCTCATGAGTGTGCAACCTAGATCCCTGGCATGCTCAGTTCACAATAGGTTTCACGCTCCTATGAGAATCTAATGTGGCTGCTGATCTAACAGGAGGCGGCGCTCAGGCAGTAATGACGATCACCTCCTGCTGTGCGGCCTAGTTCCTAACAGGCCACCAACTGGTACCATGCTCCTTCCGGGGGGTTGGAATCCCCTGCTCTAACTGGTCCTAGAGCCAATCAACAGTCATCTCCTCTACTCCCATTTCCCCAGCACTGCTGGAGAAAGAAAGTTGCAGAATCTTCCAGCACTCTTACTCCAAATACTCCAAATTTATGCAAACTGCAACTACATCCTCACTGCTACTTGGCATTCCTTTTTTTGAGACAGAGTCTCGCTCTATCACCCAGGCTGCAGTGCAGAGGTGCAATCTCAGCTTGCTGCAACCTCTGCCTCCCAGGTTCAAATGATTCTCTTGCCTCAGCCTCCTGAGTAGCTGGGATTATAGGCACGCGCCACCAGGCCCAGCTAATGTTTTTTTATTTTTTGTATTTTTAGTAGAGACGGGGTTTCACCATGTTGGCCAGGCTGGCCTCGAACTCCTTGGCCACCCAAAGTGCTGGGATTACAAGTGTGAGCCACCACACCCAGTCGGCATTCCTTTTTTTCTTTGTTTGGAGATGGAGTCTCGCTCTGTCACCCGGGCTGGAGTGCAATGGTGTGATCTCGGCTTACTGCAACCTTTGCCTCCTGGGTTCAAGCGATTCTCCTGCTTCAGCCTCCTGAGTAGCTGGGATTACAGATGCGTGCCACCATGCCTGACTAATTTTTGTATTTTTAGTAGAGATGGGGTTTCTCCATGTTGGCCAGGCTGGTCTTGAACTCCTGACCTCAAGTGATCTGCTAGCCTCGAACTCCCAAAGTGCTGGGATTACAGGCATGAGCCACCACGCTCAGCTGGCATTCCTTTTATACATACTTTTTTTAAAAAAAATTTCTTACAATTGAGTGGTTCTCCATGACAGTGGAGCCACTCCCAAAGGGAAATTTTGAAACTCTGTGGGGATGTTTTTGTTTCCCTGGGTAGTCATGCCAAGCCTTTACATATTAAAATATTGTATTGTAGGGCAGGGCGCAGTGGCTTATGCCTGTATTCCCAGCACTTTGGAAGGCCGAGGCGGGTGGATTATAAGGTCAGGAGTTCAAGACCAGCCTGGCCAATATGGTGAAACCATAAAAAAAAAATAACAAATATAAAAAATTAGCCAGGCGTGGTGGTGCACACCTGTAGTCCCAGCTACTCAGGAGGCTGAGGCAGGAAAATCGGTTGAACCCAGGAGGCAAAGGTTGCAGTGAGCCAAGATCGCGCCACTGCACTCCAGCCTAGGCGACAGAGTGAGACTCCATCTCAAAAATAAATAAATAAATAATTGTATTGTAACTTATTTTTCTCTCTCCTTTATATTTGTATTGTTTTGTTTTTGAGACAGGGTCTTGTTCTGTAACCCAGGCTGGTTGGAGTGCAGTCACGCAATTTCAGCTCACTGCATCCTCAACCTCTTGGGCTCAGGTGATCCTCCCACCTCACCCTCCCGAGTAGCTGGGACCACAGGCATGCACCACCATGCCCAGCTAATTTTTTCAATCTTTTTTTTGTTTTTCTACAGTTGGGGTTAAGCCATGTTGCCCAGGTTGGTCTCAAACTTCTTGGCTCAGGCGATCCTCCCACCCTCCCAAAGTCCCGGGATTATAGACGTGAGCCACCCCACGTGGCTTCTCTCCTTCATATTATAGTTAGGATATATTATCTGTGGGGTAACTATATGTAGTTTATATTTTCTACGAACATCTTCAAGGTAGTAAATGGAATGTTACTAGTTCTTATAAAAGGAAACCCTAGGCCGGGCACGGTGTCTCCCGCCTGTAATCCTGGCACTTTGGGAGGCCAAGGCGGGCAGATTGCCTGAGATCAGGAGTTCAAGACCAGTCTGGCCAACATGGTGAAACCCCATCTCTACTAAAACTACAAAAAATTTAGCTGGGTGTGGTGGCATGCGCCTATAATCCCAGCTACTCGGGAGGCTGAGGCAGGGGAATTGCTTGAACCAGGGAGGTGGAGGTTGCAGGGAGCAGAGATCGCACCACTGCACTCCAGCCTGGGCGACAGAGCAAGACTCTGTCTCAAAAAAAAAAGGACACCCTTGATTTGACAGAATTGAGAACCACAAACTAATCCTATTGAACCCACATCCTTTTCACAGGAGTGAGAATAACTTATTTATGATGAAAGTCCGGCCAGGCGCAGTGGCTCACGCCTGTAATCCTAGCACTACAGGAGGCCAAGGTGGACAGATCACTTGAGGTCAGGAGTTCACAACCAGCCTGGCCAACGTGGCGAAACCCCGTCTCTACTAAAAATACAAAAATTAGCTGAGCATGGTGGCTCAGGCCTGTAATCCCAGCTACTCGAGACAGAGAGGCACAAGAATCGCTTGAACCTGGGAGGCGGAGGTTGCAGTGAGCCGAGATCGTGCCACTGCACTCCAGCCTGGGAGACAGAGTGAGACTCCATCTCAAAAAACAAATAGAAACACTAAGAAGAAAACATAGGTGTAAATCTTCCTGACCTCCAATTAGGGAATGATTTCTTACATATGACATCAAAAGCACAAGTATAGTATGTCAATTATCCTTCAATAAAGTGGTTAAAAAAAAAAAGATTTATCTTCGGTGAGGCCTTTGGGAAAAAAAAAAAAAAAAGGCAGGTAGGCCGGGCACGGTGGCTCACACCTGTAATCCCAGCACTGTGGGAGGCTGAGGGGGGGTGCATCACTTGAAGCCAGGAGTTTGAGACCAGCCTGGCCAACATGATGAAACCCCATCTCTACAAAAAACACAAAAATTAGCTGGGCATGGTAGCGCATGCCTATAACCCCAGCTTCTTGGGAGGCTGAGGCATGAGAATCACTTGAGCCTGGGAGGTGGAAGTTGCAGTGAGCTGACATTGTGCCACTGCACTCCAGCCTGGATGACACAGGGAAACCATCTCCAAAAAAAAAAAAAAAAAAAAAAAAAAGATGCAAATAGCCAATAAGCACACGAAAATATGTTCAATATTCTTAGCCATCAGGGTAATGCAAATCAAAATCACCATGAAATACCACTTCACCCTCACTATGATGGCTAGAATCAAAATGACAAGTATCTGGCTATGGGTGGGCAAACTAGTTGATTTTCCCGAAAAAAGCTAAAACTACAAAGAAGATTGTGCCAAGCCTTGAGTGTGTTGAGCCTAACTTCAGAACAAAGAGAATGCTGGGTATTAAGAGATGTAAGCATTTTGAAGTGGGAGGAGATGAGAAGAGAAAGGGCCAAATGATATCCAGTTCTAAGTGTCATCTTTTGTTTTATAATGAAGACAATACAATATTGGGGTTATGTTCACATAAAAACGTCTCCAGACAATCTCTGGCTCTTTCTAAAAATCAAACTATCTTCTAAATGGGTGAATTGTATGGTATAATATTAACAGATGGTTTCCCCATCTCCCTTCCCCAGACAGACTCCTGATTATGACAAGGACTATGTTCCAAGGGTATCTGCATTCCCCTCACCCAGAATAAGCTTTGTCTACAATAAGTACCCCATTATATATTGGCTGAATTGAATGAACTGGAAATCAAACTCAGGAAGCATTTCCAAAAGGATTTCCTTTAAACATGTTTTTAATTTTTAGAGACAGGTTCTCGTTCTGTCGCCTGGGCCTCCAAAGGTACGGTGATTATAAGCACGAGCCACTGAGTCTGGACTTTTTGCATTTTTAAATTGATATATCATAGTAGTATGTAAGCTTTTCCCTTTTTAAAACTACTATGGGCCAGGTGCCGTGGCTCACACATGTAATCCCAGCACGTTGGGAGGCTGAGGTTAATGGATCACCTGAAGTCACGAGTTCGAGACCAGCCTGACCAACATGGTGAAACCCTGTCTCTACGAAAACATAAAAATTAGTCGGCCGGGTGCAGTTGCTCACGCCTGTGATCCCAGCACTTTGGAAGGCTGACGCAGGCAGATCACCTGAGGTCAGGAGTTCAAGCCCAGCCTGGCCAAAATGGTGAAACCCCATCTCTACTAAAAATATGAAAATTAGCCAGGCGTGGTGGCAGGTGCCTGTAATCCCAGCTACTCAGGAGGTTGAGGCAGGAGAATCACTTGAACCCGGGGGGCAGAGGTTGCAGTAAGCCAACATCACAGCATTGCACTCCAGCTTGGGCAACAAGAGAGAAAATCCATCTCAAAAAAAACCAAAAAAACAAAAAAAAAAAAAACAAAAAAACCCAGGCGTGGTGGCAGGCATCTGTAATCTCAGCTACTCGGGAGGCTGAGGCAAGAGAATCACTTGAACCTGGGAGGCAGAGGTTGCAGTGAGCCAAGATCATGCCATTGCACTCCAGACTGAGCAATAAGATTGAAACTCCATCTCAAACAAAAGAAAACAAAACAAAACAAAACCAACAAACCACTATGTCAGAACCTAAAGGTGATCATTCAAAATAGTCATTTTAGAATGCAATGAATGAATTTCAATTCTATAGTCATTGGCTCCCTCTCCCTCTCCCTCCCCCTCCCCCTCCCCCTCTCCCTCTCCCTCTCCCCTCTTTCCACGGTCTCCCTCTGATGCCAAGCCGAAGCTGGACGGTACTGCTGCCATCTCAGCTCACTGCAACCTCCCTGCCTGATTCTCCTGCCTCAGCCTGCCGAGTGCCTGCGATTGCAGGCGCGCGCCGCCCCGCCTGACTGGTTTTCGTATTTTTTTGGTGGAGACGGGGTTTCGCTGTGTTGGCCGGGCTGGTCTCCAGCTCCTAACCGCGAGTGATCTGCCAGCCTCGGCCTCCCGAGGTGCCGGGATTGCAGACAGAGTCTCGTTAACTCAGTGCTCAATGGTGCCCAGGCTGGAGTGCAGTGGCGTGATCTCGGCCCGCTACAACCACCTCCCAGCCGCCTGCCTTGGCCTCCCAAAGTGCCGAGATTGCAGCCTCTGCCCGGCTGCCGCCCCGTCTGGGAAGTGAGGAGCGTCTCCGCCTGGCCGCCCATCGTCCGGGATGTGAGGAGCCCCTCTGCCTGGCTGCCCAGTCTGGAAAGTGAGGAGCGTCTCTGCCCGGCCGCCATCCCATCTAGGAAACAAGGAGCGCCTCTTCCCGGCCGCCATCACATCTGGGAAGTGAGGAGCGTCTCTGCCCGGCTGCCCATCGTCTGAGATGTGGGGAGCACCTCTGCCCTGCCGCCCCGTCCGGGATGTGAGGAGCGTCTCTCCCCGGCCGCCCCATCTGAGAAGTGAGGAGACCCTCTGCCTGGCAACTGCCCCGTCTGAGAAGTGAGGAGCCCCTCTGCCCGGCAGCCGCCCCGCCCGAGAAGTGAGGAGCCCCTCCACCCAGCAGCCACCCCGTCTGGCAAGTGAGGAGCATCTCCGCCCGGCGAGCCGCCCCGTCCGGGAGGGAGGTGGGGGGGTTAGCCCACCGTCCAGCCTGCCGCCCTGTCCGGGAGGGAGGTGGGGGTTCGGCCCCCCGCCTGGCCGGCCACCCGGTCCAAGAGGTGAGGGGCGCCTCTGCCCGGCCGCCCCTACTGGGAAGTGAGGAGCCCCTCTGCCTGGCCAGCCGCTCCGTCAGGGAGGGAGGTGGGGGGGTCAGCCCCCCGCCCGGCCAGCCACCCCGTCCGGAAGGGAGGTGGGGGGGTCAACCCCCCGCCCAGCCAGCCGCCCTGTCAGATGCTTGAAGGCAGCATGCTCGTTAAGAGCCATCACCACTCCCTAATCTCAAGTACCCAGGGACACAAACACTGCGGAAGGCCGCAGGGTCCTCTGCCTAGGAAAACCAGAGAACTTTGTTCACTTGCTTATCTGCTGACCTTCCCTCCACTATTGTCCTGTAACCCTGCCAAATCCCCCTCTGCGAGAAATACCCAAGAATGATCAATAAAAAATAAATTAAAAAAAAAAAAAGATTAAAAAAAAATTCTATAGTCATTGTTAAGAGCAGGTTAAAATCCTTTAGGGGCCAGGTATGGTACTCATTTTTGTAATCCCAGCACCTTGAGAAGCCGAGGTGGGAGGATCACTTGAGGCCAAGAGTTCGAGACCAGCCTGGGCAACATAGCGAGACCCTATGCTACAAAAAGTTCTTTTAAAATTAGCCAGCTGACCAGGTGGGGTGGCTCACACCTGTAATCCCAGTACTTCGGGAGGACGAGGCAGGCAGATCACCTGAGGCCAGTCTGGCCAACATGGCGAAACCCCGTCTCTACTAAAAAATACAAAAAAGTAGCCAGGTGTTGTGGCGGGTGCCTGTAATCCCAGCTACTCAGGAGGCTGAGGCAGAAGAATCGCTTGAACTCAGGAGGTGGAGGGTGCTGGGAGCCGAGATCAAACCATTGCACTCCAGCCTGGGCAACAAGAGGGAAACTCCGTCTCAAAAAAAAAAAAAAAAATTAGCCAGCCATGGTGGCACGTGCCTGTACAGCTACTTGGAAGGCTGAGGCAGAAGGACTGAGTCCAGGAGGTCAGGGCAGCTTTGAGCCATGATTGAGCACCACTGTACTCCAGTCTGGGAGACAAGAGCAAGACCCTGTCTCTAAAAATAAAAATGCTTAAAGGAAATCCTTCCTGAGTTTGATTTCCAGTTCATTTGACTCAGCCAACATATATGTGGTACTCATTGTGTACAAAGTTTATGCTGGATTAAGGGAACACAGCCAAGAAAAAACACCAAGGAAGCCTGTTACTATCACAAACTAAATAGTAGTACAGCTTCTCACTTCCATGGAAATTTAAAGACACAGTTCACAAGAAACAAGCAAGGAGAAGCCAAACACGGCCACAGACAATCACATTGGCTACTTCCCATTTGACAAAGAATAACACAGGGGAAAGTGTGAACACAGTCGCCCACTACCACAAATTATGCAGTTGAGTCTCCCACATTTGGGGAAATCACAGGGGCCAGCAAACACAGAATGCAATGAGTGAACCTTGCCCTGGGAAAACCACCTTTGTGGTCAGGGTATCTTCCCTGCCGGGTAAGTGGAAGGCATGGTTGTTGCCTGACATCTCACCCTCAGATTCAAAACACTCTTCACATAGGGTCACTCTTCTTGCACAAGTTCTAGCCTGCTACTTACAAGATAAAGACTTTTCCAAAGTTTAAGAGCCAGAAATGGCTGGGCATGGTGACTCACGCCTGTAATCCCAACACTTTGGGAGGCCGAGGCAGGCAGATCACGAGGTCAGGAGTTCAAGACCAGCCTGGCCAATATGGTGAAACCCCATCTCTACTAAAAATACAAAAATTAGCCTGGCATGGTGGCGGGTGCCTGTAAGCCCAGCTATTGGGGAGGCTGAGGCAGGAGAATTGCTTGAACCTGGTAGGCAGAGGTTGCAGTGAGCAGATATGGTGCCATTGCACTCCAGCCTGGGTGACAGAGCGAGACTCCAACTTGAGGGGGAAAAAAAAGGGAAGTTTTTAGATGTGATTGATTTAAGATGAAAAGCTTATCCAGATGGGCCTAATGTAATCACAGGGTCCTTAAGGGAAGGACACTGGAAGACAGTGTGGTGATTCCTCAAGGATCTAGAACTAGAAATACCATTTGATCCAGCAATCCCATTACTGGGTATATACCCAAAGGATTATAAATCATGCTACTATAAAGACACATGCACATGTATGCTTATTGCAGCACTATTCACAATAGCAAAGACTTGGAACCAACCCAAATGTCCATCAATGATAGACTGGATTAAGAAAACGTGGCACATATACACCACGGAATACTATGAAGCCATAAAAAAGGATGAGTTCATGTCCTTTGTAGGGACATGGATGAAGCTGGAAACCATCATTCTGAGCAAACTTTGCAAGGACAGAAAACCAAACACCGTATGTTCTCACTCATAGGTGGGAATTGAACAATGAGAACACTTGAACACAGGGTGGGGAACATCATACACCAGGGTCTGTCATAGGATGGGGGAAACGGGGAGGGATGGCATTAGGAGATATACCTAATGTAAATGACGAGTTAATGGGTGCAGCAAACCAACACGGCACATGTATACATATGTAACAAACCTGCACATTGTGCACATGTACCCTAGAACTTAAAGTATAATAATAATAATAATAATAGAAGGACACTGGAGCCAGGCGCCGTGGCTCACACCTGTAATCCCAGCACTTTGGGAGGCCGAGGCAGGTAAATCACCTGAGGTTAGGAGTGCAAGACCAGCCTGGCCAACATGGTGAAACCCCGTCTCTACTAAAAATACAAACATTAGCAAGGCGTGGTGGTGTGTGCCTGTAATCCCAGCTACTCAAGAGGCTGAGGCAGGAGAATCCCTTGAACCCTTGAGGCTGAGAGGTTGCTGTGAGCTGAGATTGCGCCATTGTACTCCAGCCTGGGCTACAAGAGCGAAACGCCGTCTCCAAGAAAAGAAAAATAACAGAAGGACTCTGGAGGTCCACAAAAAGATATAAAGACAGAAGAAAAGTCAGAAGATGCTAAATTGTTAGCTTTGAAAAGGAAAGGGCTACCAACAAGGAAAATGTGAAGGTAACACTCCCTTAGAGCCGCCAAAGGTATTCAACTGCGTACTTCTGATTGTAATGGCAAATCACTGTAGTACTCAATGACAACACCAACCACGAGGGGTGTGAGACCAAAAGCGTGTGTGAAGAAAAAAATGACCATTAGAAGACATCAATCTCTGGCTATTCCAAAACAAGAGATTACAATATAACACAGGAAAACCTACGAAGCAAAGATACAACACACGCTTTTTATAAACAAGCCAGATCAGGGGAGAGCATGAACATAACCTCCACTACCACAAGCTATGCAATCAAGTTTCCCACATTTGTGGAAAACCGCAGGGGTTAGCACATCCGCAATGCAAGAAACAAACTCCACCCTGAAAAATCAACCTTTAGTGATCATGCTATTTCCCTTGACCAGTTAAGTATGAGTCCCCAGCGCTGCCTGAGAGTTCACCCTTAGATTCAAACCACTCTAAATATAGGATCATTTTTCTCATGTGCTCTTTAGACCCCCTAATTTCTGGAATAAAGATATTTTCCAAACTACAATAACCCAGCAGCTATATTTTTAATATCTGGCTATTCAAAATCTTAAGAAATATAAGCCTAGGGTGCAAATAGCCAGCAGTCACTGCGCTTATCTACATACTCCACACCCCTTTGGATGATCTCATTCAGTATGTCCTTTCCTAGTATGCTTGGTGACACGACTGAAATAAAACTTAAAAATGCTCTACAGATTAAAAGGTAAATAACGTAAACTAGCTCCTGCCTTTAAGGGTTTGGCACTAATGATGTCACTATGGTGTCTTTTTTCTTTTTTTTCCCCCCAGAGACAAAGTCTTGCTTTGTTGCCCAGGCTGGGGTACAGTAGTTATCGAACTTCTGGCCTCAGGGGATCTTCCTGTTTCAGTCTTCCCCAGCAACTGCAAAAACAGGCGCGCACGGGTTTCTTGCGCAGTTAAACAAGCTGCTATACATGTAACCTGAATAAGTTTGAAAACATGAAATTTGGTAAAATTATTTCTGAAAATCCAGTCTACATATCTGAAAATCCAATCTCTGTATAGGTTACCTACCAGTCCAAAGTGTCATGCTTACATACAAAATGCTGTCTTTCAAACATGCAGCAAATGATCAATCTTACTTGAAAGATCAATTGCACAAACACTAATTCTAATTTTGAATGAAGCAGGCCGGACGCTGTGACTCCTGCCTGTAATCCCAGCCCTTTGGGAGGCCGATGCGGGCAGATCACTTGAGGTCAGGAATTCGAGACCAGCCTGGCCAACATGGTAAAACCCTATCTCTAATAAAAATACAAAAATCAGCTGGGCATAGTGGCAGGCACCTGTAATCCCAGCTACTCAAGAGGCAGGAGAACCTCTTGAACCTAGGAGATGGAGGTTGCAGTGAGCTGAGATCACGCCGCTGCACTCTAGCCTGGGCGACAGAGCAAGACTCTGTCTCAAAAAAACCCCACAAAAACCAAAAAAACAAATTAGAATTGGAGTTTCAGAGTTAACAGTGTTCTTCAATTGTCTTTCCAAGATCACACTAGAACCACCCTAATATCCCATATCTTTTATCTTACAGAAGGACTCTTCTGGTATCTTCTCCTCTGCCAAAATAAATTAGCCAGAGTTTATAACTTTTTTTTCCTTGTCACTGACTTCAAGCTCACAGTTTTCCATCTTTACAAAAGGAAGAAATAATGCTGTTTTAAAAAATCTTGGGCCAGGTGCAGTGGCTCACACCTGTAATCCCAGCACTTTGGGAGGCTGAGGTGGGTGGATCACCTGAGGTCAGGAGTTCAAGACCAGCCTGGCCAACATGGCGAAACCCTCTCTACTAAAAATAAATTAGCTGGGCATGCTGGTGGGCACCTGGGTACTTGGGAGGCTGAGACAGGAGAATCGCTTGAACCCAGGCTGCAGTGAGCCGAGACCGTGCCATTGCACTCCAGCCTGAGGAACAAGATCGAAACTCCATCTCTAATGATAAATAAATAAAAATGAAAATAAAAATCTTGCTAAACAAGCAACAACTGAGAACATAGAGGTGTCTTAGATGGGGATAAAAAGAATATTGGGACAAGGAGGTAGGGGATTCTGTGATGCAACCAGACACTTGTTCTCAACTCTGATGTTCTGACAGTCTATCAGTTTTATTTTTATATACTTTCCTTTTCAAAGAAGTATTATGTAATATATATATACATACACACATATGTATATGTATGCTCTATAAATTGTCAACATTTTGTTTTGTGAAATAAAACACACTTTGAAATCTGGTTGGAGGGCTGGTCGCAGCGGCTCACACCTGTAATCCCAGTACTGTGGGAGGCTGAGGCAGGTGGATCATTTGAGGCCAGGAGTTCGAGACCAGCCTGGCAAACATGATGAAACCTTGTCTCTACTAAAAATACAAAAATATCTGGTGGTGTGCATCTGTAATCCCAGCTACCCAGGAGGCTGATGAAGGAGAATCGCTTGAACCTGAAAGGCAGAGGCTGCAGTGAGCTAAGATCATGCCATTGCACTCCAGCCTGGGTGACAGCGGGAAACTCTTGTCTCAAACAAAAAAACAAAAAAAAAGAAAAGAAAAAAGAAATCTGGTGGAACAACTCATGTAAGGGAAAAGGTAATGTATGTGAACTATACTGCCATTACCACCAAACAATTCTTACAACCAAAATGCCAGTTTCAGAAGATTTGTGACTAGCAGTGCCTTCTTCAGGCTAGAGTGCAGTGGCACCATCACAGCTCACTGCAGCCTTGACCCCCAGGGGTCAAGTGAGCCTCCTGAGTAGCTGGGACTACAGGCACACACTACCATGTCTGGCTAATTTTTGTATTTTTTGTACAGAGGGAGTTTCACCATGTTGCCCAGGCTGGGCTCAAACTCCTGGGCTCAAGCAATTGACCCGTCTCCGCCTCCCAGACAGTCGGGATTAGAGGCATGGAACCACCATGCCCAGGCCACAGAGTCTTTCTTTTTTTTTTTTTTTTGCGACAGAGTCTTACTCTGTCGTCCAGGCTAGAGTGCAGTGGAGCCATCTCAGCTCACTGCAACATCTGCCTCCCGGGTTCAAGCGGTTCTCCTGCCTCAGCCTCCTGAGTAGCTGGAATTACAAGCACATGCCACCATGCCCGGCTAGTTTTTGTATTTTTAGTAGAGACGGGTTTTTGCCATGTTGGCAAGGCTGGTCTCGAACTCCTGACCCCAAATGATCCACCTGCCTCAACCTCCCAAAGTACTGGAATTACAGGTGTGAGCCACCGCGACCATTCCTCCAACCAGATTTCAAAGTGTGTTTTATTTCACAAAACAAAATGTTGATAATTTACAGGTCCACCTCACCTTCCCAAAGTGCTGGGATTATAGGCGTGAGCCACCATGCCCGGCTGCCCAGCCTACAGAGTCTTAAGTGGCTCATGAATCCTCACAAGTCCCAGTTTCAATGTTTCACAAAAATTTCATTGCTATTGGCCTAGTTATCAAAATATCTATTCAAGGGAGTCAGCCTTAGGCAAAAAGATGTCTGTCCTCCACTGCCTTGTAACTCTAAGCAAGTTAAGAAAAATGTTACTGTTATAATCCTCACAGAGGTCCTGCATACCTTAATATCCTTTGAGAAGAGCCTCATTTCTTTGATTAGAAAAAAATGAGGAGCTGGATGCGGTGGCTAACACCTACAATCCCAGCACTTTGAGAGGCCAAGGTTGCAATGTGTCGAGATCGCGCCATTGCACTCCAGCCTGGGCGACAGTGTGAGAGTCTGTCTCAAAAAAAAAAAAAAAAAAAAAAGACAAAAATGAGGAAAGGCTGAGCACGGTGGCTCACGCCTGTAATCCCAGCAGTTTGGGAGGCTGAGGCGGGTGGATCACTTGAGGTCAAGAGTTCAAGACCAGCCTGGGCAACATAGCGAAACCCCATCTCTACTAAAGATACAAAAATTAGCTGGGCATGGTGGCACGTGTCTGTAATCCCAGCTACTCCAGAGGCTGAGGCAGGAGAATTGCTCGAACCTGGGAGGCGGAGGTTGCAGTGAGCTGAGATCACACCACTGCACTCCAGCCTGAGTGACAAAGCAAGACTCCATCCCCCCCCCCAAAAAAAGAGGAAATATATGTTTGTTAAATACTAACATAAGTAAACATATAAAATCATTATAAACTGAATCTAGTAGATTATTTAAAAAGAGACACAATTGGCCAGGCGTGGTGATTTACGCCTGTAATCCCAGCACTTTGGGAGGCTGAGGCAGGCGGATAACCTGAGGTCAAGAGTTCGAGACCAGCCTGGTCAACA
This sequence comes from Gorilla gorilla gorilla, assembly GCF_029281585.2. Taxonomy (NCBI): domain Eukaryota; kingdom Metazoa; phylum Chordata; class Mammalia; order Primates; family Hominidae; genus Gorilla; species Gorilla gorilla. The sequence goes on along the minus strand of NC_073228.2, from coordinate 33,359,650 downwards.
TGGTGAAAACCTGTCTCTACTAAAAATACAAAAATTAGCCAGGCATAGTGGCTCACACCTGTAATCCCAGCTACTCGGGAGGCTGAGGCAAGAGAATTGCTTGAACCCGGAAGGCGGGGGCTGCAGTGAGCTGAGACTGCGCCACTGCACTCCAGTCTGGGCGACAGAGCAAGACTCCAGCTCAAAAAAAAAAAAAAGAGAGACTTGGTCAGGTGGAGTGGTTCCCGCCTGCAATCCCAGCACTTTGGGAGGCAGAGGCGGGCGGATCACAAGGTCAAGAGATCAAGACTATTCTGGCCAACATGATGAAACCCCATCTCTACTAAAAATACAAAAATTAGCTGGGCGTGGTGGCGCATCCCTGTCATCCCAGCTACTCAGGAGGCTGAGGCAGAAGAACTGCTTGAACCCGAGAGATGGAGGTTGCAGTGAGCCGAGATGGTGCCACTGCACTCCAGCCTGGCTACAGAGCGATAGGACCTACATATATAAAAGTATATGATAAAGGTAACATTTCATATAGATGGGGAAGGAACTGATTATTTCAAAGACTGCTCAGAAAATTAGGTCACAACTGGAAAGAAAAAAAAAAATGCTTCCGCCTGGCATGGTGGCTCACGTGAGCCTATAAACCCAGCACTTTGGGAGGCCTTGGCGGGTGGATCACCTGAGGTCAGGAGCATGAGACCAGCCTGACCAATATGATGAAACCCCATCTCTACTAAAAATACAAAAATTAGTGAGGCATGGTGGTGGGTGCCTGTAATCCCAGCTATCTGGGAGGCTGATACAGGAGAATCGCTTGAACACGGGAGGCAGAGGTTGGAGTGAGCTGAGATCACATCATTGCACTCCAGCCTGGGCAACAAGAGCGAAACTCCGTCTCAGAAAAAAAAAAATTGCTTCCATATTAGCCGGGCATGGTGACACGTGCCTGTTCCCAGCTACTCTGGAGGCTGAGGCAGGAGAATCACTTGAACCAGGGAGGCAGTGGTGGCAGTGAGAAGATTGTGCCACTGCACTCCAGCCTGGGCGACAGAGTGAGACCCTGTCTCAAATAAATAAATAAATAAATAAATAAAACGCTTTCGTCCTCCTACCATTTATTTTTTAAAAACTCATATAGATCAATAGGGAGGCAGAGGTGGGCAGATCACCTGAGGTCAGGAGTTCGAGATCAGCCTGGCCAACATGGCAAAACCCTGTCTCCACTAAAAAATACAAAAATTAGCTGGGCGTGGTGTCTCACACCTGTAATCTCAGCTACTCAAGATGCTGTGGCATAAGAATTGCTTGAACCCTCAAGACAGAGGTTGCAGCAAGCAGAAATCATGCCTAGGTGACAGAGCAAAACTCAGTCCCCCAAAAAATCATATAAATATTCAAATGTTGAAGGAATGGGTGGTTAGAAAATAAAATTAAAAATTAAAAAAGATTCAAATGTAGATCTAAACCATACGTAGAAATAATACGCATGAAAAATCCATTTATAATTTTGTATAGACCTTCTAAACATGTTACCAAAGTCAGAAAACAAAAATTGAATACATTAGATTTGGCCTAGTTTTGAAGGACCTGTTTTAAAGCACGTTGGGAGGCCGAGGTGGGTGGCTCACTTGAGGTCAGGAGTTCAAGACCAGACTAGCCAACACGGCAAAACCATGTCTCTACTAAAAATACAAAAATTAGCCAGGCGTGGTAGCGGGCACCTGTAATCCCAGCTACTTGGGAGGCTGAGGCAGGAGAATCGCTTGAACTTGGGAGGCGGAGGTTGCAGTGAGCCAAGATCACACCACTGCACTCCAGCCTGGGCAGCAGAGCAAGACTTGGTGTCAAAAAAAAAAAAAAAAGAATGTCAGATTTGACAGATAAATAGTAGTTAATTAGGTGAAGGAGGGAGAGGTAATATTATAGACATATGCAAACACTGTTGAGGGATGAGGCCTAGCACACACAAGGAACTAAGAAAAGGCCAAAGTAGCAGGAGTATAGGAAGCAAATGGGAGAGAGGAAAAGGAAGAAGGTAAAGAGGAAAAACAGGGGCCAAAACATGCAAGCTTTTTTTAAGCCTTATTAGGAAATTTGGTCTTTATCCTAAGAGCAAAATAAGGCGAGGTGCGGTGCCTCATGCCTGTAATCCCAGCAGTTTGGGAGGCTGAGGTGTGTGGATCACCTGAGGTCAGGAGTTCAAGATCAGCCTGGCCAACATGGTGAAACACCGTCTCTACTAAAAAAATACAAAAATTAGCTGGGTGTGGTGGTGTGCACCTGTAATCCCAGCTACTCAGGAGGCTGAGGCAGGACAATCGCTTGAACGTGGGAGGTGGAGGTTGCAGTGAGCCGAGATCACACCACCGCACTCCAGCCTGGGCGACAGGGCGAGACTCTGTCTCACAAAAAAAAAAAAAAAAAAAAAAAGATCAAAATAAGGAGTGACATAACTGAAATGTACTGTAAAAAGATCATGCCAGGAGGATCATGGTGGCTCGCACCTGTAATCCCAGAATTTTGGGAGGCCGAGGAGTCCTTGTGACCAGGAGTTCAAAACCAGTCTGGGCAACACCTTGTCTTTACAAAAAATTTTAAAAATTAGCTAGGCACGGTGGCATGTGCCTGTTAGTCTCAGCTTCTTAGGAGGCAAAGGCAGAAGGATCTCTTTCTTGAGCCCAGGAGTTCAAGGTTGCAGTGAGATATGATCATGCAGAGTGAAAGGGAAGGAGGTGTCAAGGATGATTCTAGGTTTATGGCTTATGCAAATGGAAGGATGGATATGTGGTTCATGGAGGCAGGAAATGCAGGAAGAGGGCAAGGTTCTGGGGATGGGGTGAAGGTAATGAGTTAGGCTGAGTTGGAGGAGACTTTGAATTGTCCAGTAGGCAATTAGATATTTGCATCTGGAGGGCAGAGGGTCAGGGCTAGAAATACAAATTTGAGAGTCACTGCCATGCCCAGGTTATGGAGGATGTGCTTGCAAAGCAAACAGAAAAGCCAAATATGTAGAAAGGAAATCAGAAGTGTGGCATTAAAAAAGCCAAGTAAGAGAATGTTTCAAGGAGTCTGTGGACAACAAATACATATTGGGCTTCTATTATGTATAAGGTCCTGTAAAATTGATACTGCTAGTATATATGTCTGAGGCCTTAAAGAAGCTTTATCATAACCACCTCTAAAGCTATGCCTTTATTCAGAGGTTTTTTTTCTCCTCAGTCTGAACAACATTGACTTCTTTCTCCTATTCCCAAACCCACTTGAACATGAAAGGTCACCTTTTTTTTTTTTTTTTTTTTTTTTGTTTGAGATGCAGTCTCGCTCAATCACCCACCCTAGAGCGCAGGGGAGGGATCTCAGCTCACAGCAACCTCCATCTCTGGGGTTCAAGAGATTCTCCTGCCTCAGTCTCCCGAGTAGCTGGGATTACAGACACCCACCACCACACCTGTAGGGAGCTGAAGGCCCATGGGATGTGACCGACTCAGCATTCCACTGGAGGCTCTATGATCAAACACCAAACTGTTAATCATGAATGTAGGATGTGAGCAAACTCACGACTGCTCCTGCCGACAGAAGATTTGCTGGAGGCAATCACTCCCTGGCACTGAGGTTATCCACTGCGACATCTAGAGAATGCGGTCTTGCGAGCCTACTCTGGACTGAGCAGCTGACCCCTTCTCCCACCTCCCTTCTCACTATCTCTTTTACCTAATAAATACAGAAGGCTGTGTAAAGCTCAGGGCCCTTGTCCACTAGAGGCAAGGAACCCCCTGACCCCTTCTTCCAAATATACTCTTTTGTCTCGTCTTTTATTCCCGCATTTGCCCTCCTTTGTTCAGCCCATAGGTCCGTGCGGGTTACATAGTGGTGCCCTGATCAGCAACAGAATCGGGTGCTCTACCCACACCTGCCTAAGTTTTGTATTTTTAATAGAGACAGGGTTTCACCATGTTGGCCAGGCTGGTCTTGAACTCATCTCAAGTGATCCACCCACCTAAGCCTCCCAAAATGCTGGGATTACAGGCGTGAGCCACTGCACCTGGCCGTGGTCACCATTTTTTAAAGTTCTATGTTCTTAGGCTAAAAAAAAAAATAAACTTCTCCCCAGCTATAACAAAAATTTCATATTATTCCTCTCCTACATCTCCAGAAACAGCCTAGTCAACCTGAAAATGTCTCATTATTGGAATACTCTGACAGGTTAACTATAGACATTAACAGCAATAGGTCCTTCCTACCCTTAGAATTACATCAAGATAGCTACACAAGTCAGAAATGCAACATGTCAGAAATACTCAATAAAGATCCTGATAGATTATAAGCTCCATGAGGGCAGAGAATCTATCTTGTTTACCCTGTCATCTGGCACATAACTAGCATTTAATAAATATTTAATCTTGTTTTAGTGATCTAGTCTTCAGAGTGCTAATCCTGAATGGTGACCCCAGTCATAGGATTACTGTGGATCAAGTCAAAGAAAATAAAATACATAAAAGTACTCTACTTCGGCACTTTTACAATTGTAGACTTTTTTTGTTTTGTTTTGTTTTTGAGACTGAGTTTTCCTCTTGTCGCTCAGGCTGGAGTACAGTGTCATAATATCGGCTCACTGCAATCTCTGCCTCCCATGTTCCAGCAATTCTCCTGCCTCAGCCTTCCAAATAGCTGGGATTACAGGTACCCTCCACCACCCCCAGTTAATTTTGTATTTTTAGTAGAGACGGGGTTTTACCACATCGCCCAGGCTGGTCTTGAACTCCTGACCACAAGTGATCTGCCAGCCTCAGCCTCCTAAAGTGATGGGATTACAGGTGTGAGCCACTGTGTCTGGCCTAATTGTAAACATTTTTTAAAAACGTTTCAGCATTAGCATTCTGCTGAGCTAGGTATTCTATAAGGATTTATTCCAACTGAATATGCGCATTAGAATGCTGTAAAAACTGAGAAACAGACTCAGATTTATTATGTACTTTTTTGTGTGATAAGTACTGTATATGTGTTAATTTAATCTTAACCAAAATCCCAGGAGATATTATCTTCTACTTACAGATGAGGAGACTGAGTAACTTGCTGAAGGTCACATAGTTGGTAACTTCCAGACATGTGATACAAATCCAAATCTGTATGACTCCGCAGCCCATGCTGGTTTGCCCATAGCAATGTCTCTCAAATTTTTTCATGAAGTAACCTCAAGTTGCAAGAAAAACCAAAACATATTCCCAGGGGGGGTTTAGGAGATTACTGAAGTATCCAGTTTAAGCCTGATGTGTCTCTGACCTCATACTTTTCTCTTAAATTTTATTTTTATATTTGCATTTTACCCCCACATTTTGTTTTTATTTCTATATACTTTTTTTTTTTTTTTTTTTGAGATGGAGTCTCTCTGTCACAGAGGCTGGAGTGCAGTGGCATGATCTTGGCTCACTGCAAGCTGTGCCTCCCGGGTTCACACCATTCTCCTGCCTCAGCCTCCCAAGTAGCTGGGACTACAGGTGCCTGCCACCACACCCGGCTAATTTTTTGTGTTTTTAGTAGAGATGGGGTTTCACCGTGTTAGCCAGGATAGTCTATCTCCTGATCTCGTGATCCGCCCACCTCGGCCTCCCAAAGTGCTGTGAAACAGGCGTGAGCCACCACGCTCGGCTAATTTATTTATTTTTAGAGGGAGTCTCTCTCTGTTTCCAGGCTGGAGTGCAGTGGCCTGATCTCACTCATTGCAACCTCTGCCTCCCGGGTTCAAGCTATTCTCCTGCCTCAGCCTCCTAAGTAGCTGGGACTATAGGCACACATCAACACGCCCAGCTAATTTTTGTGTTTTTAGTAGAGACAGGGTTTCACCATGTTGGCCAGGATGGTCTTGATCTCTTGACCTCATGATCCACCCGCCTCGGCCTCCCAAAGTGCTAGGATTACAGGAGCGAGCCACCGTGCCCAGCCTACCCCATGTTTTATTAAAGTTTATTTTCTTTTTCAAAAATTTTAATGATTTATCCACACTACACAGATGTAATGTCTGCTTAATATAAACCATTTCAAATGACTTAGGTAAATCATTTAACTCTTCCCTCCCTGAAAGATTTTTTTTGAGAAAAGTGATTACACAAGAAGGTGCACCTTCCATATTTATCCCGTAGCTTTGTTTAGTTCCTAGTGCGTGGCTTCAAAAACCTGGATCCCAGTTTGAAAGCATGACTACAGAGCAAATTGCATTAAAGACATCTTAAGAATGATGATGAAAATAATTATTATAGGCAAGGGCCAGAAGATTTTTTTTTTTTTTTCTGAGACGGAGTCTCACTCTGTCGTCCAGGCTGGAGTGCGGTGGCGTGATCTAGGCTCACTGCAAGCTCCGCCTCCTGGGTTCATGCAATTCTCCTGCCTCAGCCTCCCGAGTAGCTGGGACTACAGGCGCCCACCACCGCACCCGGCTAATTTTTTGTATTTTTAGTAGAGACGGGGTTTCACCATGTTAGCCAGGATGGTCTCGATCTCCTGACCTTGTGATCTGCAGAAGATATTAATAGCACTTAAATTATACAGCTATAGATAGAGTTGAGTGGGGGTTTTTTTGTTTTTTTATTTTGCTTTGTTTTGTTTTTGAGATGGAGTCTCGCTCTGTCGCCCAGATTGGAGTGGAGTTACGCAATCTCAGCTCACTGCAACCTCAACCTCCCGGGCTCAATTGGTTCTCCCACCTCAGCCTCCCAAGTAGCTGGGACTAGAGGCATGTACCACCATGCTGGCTAATTTTTGTATTTTTTGTAGAGATGGGGTTTTGCCCTGTTGCCCAGGCTGGTCTCAAACTCCTGAGATCAAGTGATCTGCCCTCTTTGGCCTCCCAAAGTGCTTGGATTCCAGGCTTAAGCCACTGTGCCAGGCCAAAGTAGTTTTGAACTTTCCACTGTCAACGAAAGAAATTCTAAACACGACCGATTCCACTGAGTTTGACCAAACTAACTGAAGACTTATTGTTGAATGTGGTAATACCATGTTTTTTCTTCACCCAAGAATCTGGGTGCTTTATAAGCATAAGCATGAATTCTCCCTGAGGATAGTATTTATGCAACCACTGAGTGCTCAAATATAGACCATATTAGAAGTTAAGCAATGGGTTGAGTGGCCAACCACATTTTGGCCAGTCCTACAAGACTTTCTCTGACCTACCAAATGGGGTATAAATGCTTCTCGTATTCTCCCCGCCAGTAGGGACTCAAAATCTTAATAGCTCGGGGTAGTAAAAAGGATGCTAGGTTTGAATCTTGGCTTTAAGAAAACTGTGCTGAGGTGTTTTGTTTGTTTGAGACAGGGTTTCACTCTGTCACCCAAGCTGGAGTGCAGTGGCGTGATCATAGCTCACTCCCAGGCTGAAGGGATCCTCCCACCACAGACTTCTGAGTAGCTGGGACGACCGGTGCATGCCACCATGCCCGGCTAATTTTTTGTACTTTTGGTACAGACAGTGTTTCGCCATGTTGTCGAGGCTGGTCTCAAACTCATGAGCTCAAAGAGATCCACCTGCCTCGACCTCCCAAAGTGCTGGGATTACAGGCACGAGCCACTGCGCCCGGCCAGCTTTTTTTCTTTTATCAGAATCGATATTAAACTATATGCTGAGCTTCCATGTCCTTATCTTCCTTTTGGCATGGCTATGGCCATTTGAAATGTGTGGGATTTGCTAAAGTGCTCAACATACGTTGTTTCCTTTTTTAGATCTAAGTATGTAGAGGGCTCTGATTTGCAATATTTAGAAAGTTCTTCTAAGCTGGGAAGAAAAGTCAAGACTAAGAATCATCGCCAACAGGGCCGGGCGCGGTGGCTCACGCCTGTACTCCCAGCATTTTGGGAGGCCGAGGCAGGCGGATCACGAGGTCAGGAGTTCGAGACCAGCCTGGCCAATATGGTGAAACCCCTTCTCTAATAATAATACAAAAATTAGCCGGGCATGGTGGCGTGCGCCTGTAATCCCAGGTACTCAAGAGGCTGAGGCAGGAGACTCACTTGAACCCGGGAGGCGAAGGTTGCAGTGAGCCGAGATCGTGCCACTGCACTCCATCATGGGCAACACAGTGAGACTCCGTCTCAAAAAAAAAAAAAAAATCGCCAATAGGTAGGGAATAAGTTACCCCCTGCTAAATAAGTTACACTCACCTAGGCAAGGAAGGAACTCATAAACCACCTTCTAGACTGCTTGCCTTCCTCCCCGAAGTTCTATAATTTAGAGGCGGTCACTACCACTGCTTGAACACCCCTTCCCAAGTCTGTACCACAAAAGGAGCTCTTGTGTAGCCCAGCCCCTCCCTCTCAGGACCCCAGGAGCCCAGACACACTAATGGGGACATTAGTTGCTTACTTTTCCAGCTACTGCTTAAGCTAGGCAGGCCATGAAGAAATAACGGTCTCAGTAACCTCCATGCTCGAGATACGACTCCCGGGAAGACGTGGGTGGGTGCGGGGAATGCGGACTGATCCCTCCCAGCGGCCGTTGGGGGCTGGCCCACAATCCCTCGCGAGGGCGGGAAAAGCAATGTGGTGGTTGGTGGGGGGGTCAGAAAAGGGGGACGGTCAGCGGGAAGAGCCAAGAGACTGCAACTCTACAAAGAGCACGCAGATTAATCCTAATGATTGTTCCCTGAGCTTTTCACACCAAAATAATGGTAACTGGCTAGTGTGTGCTCGTTACGCTCACTACTCCCACTCGAGATCATTCCTATTAATGACTCTGAGGCTTCACCTAACAGGCCACGGTGGAGGCAAGGAAATGTGGCGTGGAGAACCCACTGGGCCTGGCTCTCCGTCCTATGGTCTCCGTCCATCGTTTTCCAGTCAGGGTGTACATTTGATGAGGAATCTCTAAATGGGATTTTGGGGAATCATAACGGAATGGTGCATAAGTGTGAAAATTTACAAGACTGCGCAAAGCTGCAAGGCCCGGAGCGCCGTGCGGCCAGGCCGCAGAGCCGGCCCCTTCCGCTTTACGTCTGACGTCACGCCGCACGCCCCAGCGATGGCGTGCGGAGTTTGGCTGCTCCGGGTTTAGCCGCTGAGCCTGCGCGAGTGCGCGGGAAGACGTTCCGCTTTGAAATGCAGCGGGATTTGGTGAGTTTCCCGCTGTCTCCAGCGGTGCGGGTGAAGCTGGTGTCTGCGGGGTTCCAGACTGCTGAGGAACTCCTAGAGGTGAAACCCTCCGAGCTTAGCAAAGGTAACGACTCCTGATGGCAAGCTGAGGCACACCGGCCGCCGTCAGCGCCGCCTCAGTCTTCGTTCTCTCGCCTCGGGCTTCAGCCCAATCTCCGTTAGATTCTGCTTCCTCACACTTCCATGTTTACAGCGTGAAACAGCTCCTCGACTCCACTTAAAAGTTGTCTGAATGGTTAGGAGAACTGTGGTCGTGAAAACATTTACTAATTGCTTTTCCTCTGGCAATGCCTGCTGAATGCTTTGAGGATTGTCTCATTTAACCCTCAACCGGCTTACGTAGATTATTATATTCAGTATATGGATGAGAGAACTGATATCTTGGGGAGCTTAGGTAACTTTTCATGCAAACTGGGTTAGGAAATACTGGAGTCAGAATTGGTTGTCTAATTTTTGCTGTTCCAAGATCCAAGGGGTAAGGGTTAAATTTCAGAAATGCAGGATTTTGTGTAGGACTAGAGACACTAAGAATGAGAAAGGGAGTAGAATCCCCGGAATCTTGAGGAAGCAGTAGAAAGAATATTCTCCTCTTACGTAATTAACTGAAACACCCAAAACCTCATATTCCAGAGCATTGCAGATGGGAACCACTGCATCCTGAGACATACAAATATGAGGCTGGCGGTGGTCACTTGTTGTGCACATTACTCTATGACATGTCTGGACCTGTGCTATTCACTGAAGAAGATGGAACAGAATTTTAAGTTACTGCCCTTACTGATGGAAAATACAGAGGTTTCAATTCGCCTCTAAAGAATAAGTCTCGTGGACCCAACCTTAACTGTTTAAGTCATACCGCGCGCAGACTGTGTCCCCCAAAATTTGATGGGCTCTTTTTTCTTCAACAAGTTGGCTTTTCAAAGAAGAAATGTGAGACCCTGAGTAATAATGATCACTAACAACTATTGACCACTTTAGATGGTCTTGATATTCTACCAAGCTTTTTACATGTATCGTCTCATTCCCATTTTATAGAAGAAAAAAATTTGAGCAAAAAAGAAAAAGTGAAGTAACTTGCCCAAAGTCACGCAGTAAGTGGTGCCAGGGTTTACAAACCCAGGCAATCTAATTCCAGCATTCAGGCTCTTGATAGGGTTTTCATTTCCTAAATGTTGTCATCACCATTGTCTTTTATTAGCCCCATATTTATGGCTCATATTCTTATCAGATCAAGCACTGATATATCAAACTGATAAGTGATGTCATCCTCACCATTATTTCCTCACCAGCTTGTTTTGTAATTGCCATTTTCTTTTCTCAGGCCACACTGTCAGATGGGTGAAATTGTGTAGTCGAGGAAGCATAAATGTATTCTTTAAAATGCTTGTGCCTTGAATAATTGTTCTCATTAGTTTGGAGTGATATATGAATTTTTTACATCAGTTATTTCCATGGAAAGTTTTTATTATAAATAATACATGCATATGTGCTTCTTAAAGTTGTACCTTGTTTTAGGCAGTTAAAAAATCTATTTTCATTCTCATCTGAAAAATAATTTGTATACCTTATGAGAGCGAGATAATTATGGCTTCATAAGACCAAAATGGTTAGTAAAAATATGGTAATAGTGAGTACATTTTTATTTCTGCTTCCTGAGACACTTGTAGGTACTCAGAAATGCTTTAGTTGAATTGTTTCTGAGGTAATAGGTAATTCTTTATGTGATGACTAAGAAAACAAATACCTTTATTAAGCTGAATTTTTTTTTTTTTTTTTTGAGACGGAGTCTCGCACTGTCATCCAGGCTGGAATGCAGTGGTGCGATCCAGGCTGGAGTGCAGTGGTGCAGGTTCAAGTGATCGTCCTGCCTCAGCCTCCCAAGTAGCTGGAATTATAACGCGTGCCACCATGCCCAGCTAATTTTTGTATTTTTAGTAGAGACGGAGTTTCACCATGTTGGCCAGGCTGGTCTTCAACTCCTGACCTCAGGTGATCTGGCTGCCTCAGCCTCCCAAAGTACTGGGATTTTAGGCATGAGCCACTGTGTCCAGCCAAACTGAAAAATTAAATGGTTGATAGAATGTTGCATTTTTATGTTTCTCCACTCCTAGCATCACTGTTGTCTAAAAATTAATAAAGACAATCGATTATCATGTTACACTTTTAAATCTCTAAAATTAGGGTTCTTTTTTTCTTATTTTACTTTCAGAAGTTGGGATATCTAAAGCAGAAGCCTTAGAAACTCTGCAAATTATCAGAAAAGAATGTCTCACAAATAAACCAAGATATGCTGGTACATCTGAGTCACGCAAGAAGTGTACAGCACTGGAACTTCTTGAGCAGGAGCATACCCAGGGCTTCATAATCACCTTCTGTTCAGCACTAGATGATATTCTTGGGGGTGGAGTGCCCTTAATGAAAACAACAGAAATTTGTGGTGCACCAGGTGTTGGAAAAACACAATTATGGTAAAATCCTTTTAAGGGTGGGTTTAATAACATATTATGAAAGTAGTATTTTGTACTATCGTCAGGAAACCAAATAAGATATATATGTGCTCTTAATTTTAAGTGTGTATTTGCATTAAACAAAAATTAGCTTACTATTTGTGTTACTTCATTATCCGTTCTTGATAAATGTATGCAATTATTCTGATGTGAAAAAGTGTTTCTTTTGCAAATTGTACTGCAGTCATAAGGTTAAACAGGAAGTTTCTGCTTTATTCATTCCTGAGACTATATTTGAAAGTCAGATGTTTGAAAGTAGATTTATGGCTAGGGGTAGTGGCTCATGCCTATAATCCCAGCACTTTGGGAGGCCGAGGCAGGAGGATTGTTTGAGCCCAGGAGTTTGAGGCCTGCCTGGGCAACATAGTGAGACCTCGTCTCTACTAAAAATGGAAAATTAGCTGAGTGTGGTGGCACATGCCTGTGGTCCTAGCTACTTGGGAGGCTGAGGCAGGAGGATCGCTTGAGCTGGGGAGGTCGAAACTGCAGTGAGCCTTGATCACATCACTGGGCAGCAGAGTGAGACCCTATCTCAAAAAAAAAAAAGAGGCCGGGGGTGGTGGCTCACGCCTGTAATCCCAGCACTTTGGGAGGCTGAGGCGGGTGGATCACCTGAGATCAGGAGTTCAAGACCAGCCTGGTCAACATGGCGAAACCCCATCTCTACTAAAAATAAAAAAATTAGCCAGGCATGGTGGTTCACGCCTATAGTCTCAGCTCCTCGGGAGGCTGAGGCAGGAGAATCGCTTGAACTTGGGAGGTGGAGGTTGCAGTGAGCCGAGATCATGCCACTGCACTCCAGCTTGGGTGACAGAGCAAGACTGTCTCAAAAGAAAAAAAAAAGGTAGATTTATGTATAATAAGGGGCTCCATTTTGAGAGGCCTGGAAATGATTAAAATATTCTTAATTGGCCGGGCGCAGTGGCTGACGCCTGTAATCCCAGCACTTTGGGAGGCCAAGGCAGGCGGATCACGAGGTCAGGAGATCGAGACCATCCTGGCTAACACGGTAAAACCCCGTTTCTACTAAAAAATACAAAGAATTAGCCGGGCGTGGTGGCGGGCGCTTGTAGTCCTAGCTACTCGGGCAGCTGAGGCAGGAAAATGGCGTAAACCTGGGAGGCGGAGCTTGCAGTGAGCCTGGATCACGTCACTGCACTCCAGCCTGGGCGACAGAGCGAGACTCCGTCTCAAAACATAAATAAAATAAAATAAAATATCCTTAATCTTGGTTTTATAGGCATGCCCTCCGCGAATCCAGTTGATTTACATATAGTCGATTGGTTCACATTATATCTGGAGTCATGAAGAGTTAGACATTTCTGTTGCCTTGGGGAGTATATTTACATTTATAAAACTTTAGTGATACCTAACTTGTCATTATCTGGAGTTCAAAAACACTGCCTTAGATCATCATCATGATTTGGTTGTTTGTCATCTTTCTGTTGACAGTATGCAGTTGGCAGTAGATGTGCAGATACCAGAATGTTTTGGAGGAGTGGCAGGTGAAGCAGTTTTTATTGATACAGAGGGAAGTTTTATGGTTGATAGAGTGGTAGACCTTGCTACTGCCTGCATTCAGCACCTTCAGCTTATAGCAGAAAAACACAAGGGAGAGGGTAAGTTAGTAAATGATCTTCTTTTTTTCCGTATTAATAAAAGTAATTTGCATTTGTGCCCATCTGAGACCTCAGCAACACTCCATTTGGAATGTGAAGCCTAATTACTGGACAGTTAACTAGTGTTAAACTCTTTTACTACTGTTACAAAATGAGAAATGCCACAGCCTGGACTGGCTTTTTTTTCTTCCCCTTTTATGGCCCTCACTTCTTCCTGTAGGAGCTTTGGGACAAAACCTATGTATGTATTTCAGTCATCATACTCCATCTTATCAGGTGTAAGTTAATGGTGTCGGACACCTTAATATAAGCAACTGTTGTTAAATGCTTTCCAACGTATAAGGACTTCCATATTGGTTTTCCAAAAACCAAAGGTAGCTTTGAAAACCACGTTTGAGGCCGGATGCAGTGCTCATGCCTGTAATCCCAGCCCTTTGGGAGGCCAAGGCGGGTGGATCACGAGGTCAGGAGTTCAAGACCAGCCTGGCCAACATGATGAAACCCTATCTGTACTAAAAATACCAAAATTAGCCAGGTGTGATGGCACATGCCTGTAATCTCAGCTACTAAGGAGGCTGAGGCAGGAGAATCACTTGAACTCAGGAGTTGGAGATTGCAGTGAGCCTAGATTACGCCACTGCACTCCAGCCTAGGCAACAGAGTGAGACTACTCTGTCTCTTAAAAAAAAAAAAAAGAAAAAAAAAAAACAACGTCTGAAATGTTTGGATTGTTAAGCAGATTGACTTGGGGGCTTTGATTATATAGCTGATTTCATAACTGCACTAATTGTTAAAGTGTTTGGGAGGTGTTGTTTTGGTGCTTGTTATGTGAAAATAAAGTGACTGTAAAACGATTTTTTTTTTTTTTTGGAGACAAAGTTTCGCTTTTGCTGCCCAGGCTGGAGTGCAGTGGCACAATCTCGGCTCACTGCAACTTCCACCTCCCGGGTTCAAGGGATTCTCCTGCCTCAGCCTCCCGAGTAGCTGGAATTACAGGCATGTGCCACCACGCCCAGCTAATTTTGTATTTTTAGTACAGACAGGGTTTCTCCATGTTGATCAGGCTGGTCTCAAACTCCTGACCTCAGGTGATCCTCCCGCCTCAGCCTCCCAAAGTGCTGGGATTACGGGCGTGAGCCACCGCGCCCGGCCAATTTTTTTTTCTTTTTTGAGACAGAGTCTTGCTCTGTGGCCCAGGCTAGAGTACAGTGGCGCGATCTCGGCTCACTGCAGCCTCTGCCTCCCGGGTTCAAGCAATTCTCCTGCCTTAGCCTCCTGAGTAGCTGGAATTATAGGCATGTGTCACCATGCCCAGCTAATTTTTTTTTTTTTTTTTTTGAGACAGGGTCTCACTCTGTCGCCCAGGCTAGAGTGTAATGGCACAATCTCGGCTCACTGCAAGCTCTGCCTCCTGGGTTCACGCCATTCTCCTGCCTCAGCCTCCCAAGTAGCTGGGACTACAGGCGCCCACCACCATGCCCAGCTAATTTTTTTTGTATTTTTAGTAGAGACAGGGTTTCACCGTGTTAGCCAGGATGGTCTCGATCTCCTGACCTCATGATCTGCCTGCCTTGGCCTCCCAAAGTGCTGGGATTACAGGCATGAGCCACCGCACCCGGCCACACCCAGCTAATTTTTGTATTTTTTGTAGAGAGGGGGTTTCACCATATAGGCAAGTCAGGTCTTGAACTCCTGACCTCAGGTGATCCGCCCACCTCGGCCTCCCAAAGTGCTGGGATTATAGGCGTGAGCCACCACGCCCAGCCTTAAACAGTTTTTTGAAAGATAATTTATAGGCCGGGTGCAGTGTCTCATTCCTGTAAACCCAGCACTTTGAGAGGCCGAGGCGGGCAGATCACCTGAAGTCAGGAGCCATGGCGAAACCCCGTCTGTACTAAAAATACAAAAAATTAGCCGAGCATGGTGGCAGGTACCTGTAATCCCAGCTACTCAGGAGGCTGAGGCAGGAGAATCACTTGAACCCAGGAGGCGGAGGTTGCAGTGAGCCGAGATCGTGCCACTGCACTCCATTCTGGGCGACAAAAGTGAAACTCCTTCTCAAAAAAAAAAAATAAATAAATAAAAAAAAAAGGAAATTTATATTCAAGTTCTTATCCTTTCAATTACTTATAAATTAAATGGCTTATGGATTGACTGTTTTCTTATTTATTTATTTATTTTAAGATGGAGTTGCGCTCTGTCACCCAGGCTGGAGTGCAGTGGCACGATCTCAGCTCACTGCAACCTCTGCCTGCTGGGTTCAAGCAGTTCTCCTGCCTCAGACTCCTGAGTACCTGGGAACTACGGGCATGTGCCATAATGCCCGGCTAATTTTTTGTTTTTTTAGCAGAGATGGAGTTTCACCATGCTGGCCAGGCTGGTCTCGAACTCCTGACCTTGTGATCTGCCCGCCTCGGCCTCCCAAAGTGCTGGGATCATAGGCGTGAGCTACAGCGCCCGGCCTATTGTTTTCTTTTTCTTTGTTTTATTTATTTTTTGGATGTGCGGTCTTTATTCTTTCCAATAGAAGTTAAAAAAAAATGCTTTTCATAAGATTTCCTTTAAATGAGTATATTTCCTTTAAATGAGTGTAGTCAGCTGGATTTTTTTTTTCATGGAGGTACTAAGTGTCCCATTTCGCTGATGACCAGCATGCTTACTGAAAGCCCTTTGGACCCTAGCAGAATATGCCACCCTGAAATATGCCACTTTGGCATAAGGATTATTTTGAGCTGAAGGCAATTGAAAAGAAACAGATAAATCTGTCTGCCCTTCCTAAAAACAAGACATAAATGCACAGAAGAGTTCCATCTTCCCTCTCTTACAGGAAGACAAAAGTTAATCACCACAGACAACTTTAGACCGTTATCAGCGTACATAACAAATTTTACTAGCTATCTTTTATCTCCAGTTAGTTTCAATATTTGCTGCCTTTAGAGACTCAGGGTCCTTTTCCTTTGTCTTGTTACTTCTCTAAAAATTTATTGTACCTTTGGGACGATAAGCTCAAATCTTTTTTTTTTGAGACAGAATCCGGCTCTACCGCCCGGGCTGGAGTGCAGTGGCGCAATCTTGGCTTACTGCAACCTTCACCTCCCAGGTACAAGCGATTCTCCTGACTCAGCCTCCTGAGTAGCTGGGAGCTGCGAATACAGGCGCATACCACCATACCTGGCTAATTTTTGTATTTTTAGTAGAGACAGAGTTTCATCATGTTGGCCAGACTGGTCTCAAACTTCTGACCTCAAGTAATCCTCCTATGTCGGCTTCCCTAAGTGCTGGGATTATGAGTGTGAACACCTGTGCCCAGCTCCAAATCTAACCAAACTTTTGAGTTACTAATCTCTGGACTCCCTGTGTTGTTACATGCACTATGCACAATTAATAAACTTTTTCTCTTGTTAATCCATCTTTTGTCAGTCCAATTTACAGGGCTCCAGCCAAGAAACCTAAGAGGGTGGCAGGAAAAGGAGTTTTTCTTCCCCTATACCTTAAAGCTACCTATTTCACAATGTGTGTTTGTAATAGTGTCTTAAAACCTTACTGTAACTAGAGTAGGTGTAGCACTAGGATATAAAGTTTTTATTTTTATTTTAATTAATTAATTTATTTTTTAAGACGTAGTCTCAGTCCGTCATCCAGGCTGGAGTGCAGTGGCGCGATCTGGGCTCACTGCAAGCTCTGCCTCCTGGGTTCACGCCATTCTCCTGCCTCAGCCTCCCGAGTAGCTGGGACTACAGGCGCCCGCCACCATGCCTGGCTGACTTTGTATTTTTAGTAGAGATGGGGTTTCACCGTGTTAGCCAAGATGGTCTCGATCTCCTGACCTCATGATCTGCCCACCTTAGCCTCCCAAAGCACTGGGATTACAGGCGTGAGCCACCACACCTGGCCTGAAGTTTTTAAATGATTGATATGAGATTAAATTGTCATTGTTTTGGTGAAAATTTGACTCTGCTAAGTGTCTATTTGCAATAGAAAATGTTTTCTATTTTAAAATATAGCTTCTTGTTTTTTCAGTGTTAATATTTAAGTACATTTTATTTATTTTTAATATTTTACTTTTTGTGAAACAGGGTCTCACTTTGTCATCCAGGCCGGATTGCAGTGGCATGATCACAATTCACTGCAGCCTTGACCTCCCTGGGCTCAGGTGATCCTCTCACTTCAGCCCTCCAAGTAGCTGGGGCTACAGGTGGGCACTACCATGCCCAGCTAATTTTTTTTTGCATTTTTGTAGAGATGGAGTTTCACCATGTTGCCCAGGCTGGTCTTGAACTCATGGGCTCAAGAGATCTGTGTGCCTTGGCCTCCTAAAGTGTTAGAATTACAGGCGTGAGCCACCACACCTGGCTAAGTACATTTTAAAATGCAGTAACTGGCCGGGTGTGGTGGCTCACGCCTGTAATCCCAGCACTTCAGGAGGCCGAGGCAGGCAGATCACGAGGTCAGGAGATCGAGACCATCCTTGCTAACATGGTGAAACCCCGTCTCTACTAAAAATACAAAAAATTAGCCAGGCGTGGTGGCGGGCGCCTGTAGTCCCGGCTGCTGGGGAGGCTGAGGCAGGAGAATGGCATGAACCCAGGAGGCAGAGCTTGCAGTGAGCTGAGATCACGGCACTGCACTCCAGCCTGGAGGACAGAGCAAGACTCCGTCTCAAAAAAATGAAAAAGAAAAAATGCAGTAACTGATTGGTTTCTCTCTGAAATATGTGCAAAAATCAAACTTTTTTTTTTTTTTTTCTGAGACAGAGTCTTGCTCTGTCGCCCAGGCTGGAGTGCAGTGGCGGGATCTCAGCTCACTACAACCTCCGTCTCCCGGGTTCAAGCCAGTATCCTGCCTCAGCCTCCCGAGTACCTGGGATTACAGGCATGCACCACCACACCAAGCTAATCTTTATATTTTTAGTAGAGATGGGTTTCACCATGTTGGCCAGGCTGGTCTTGAACTCCTGACCTAGTGATCCACCCAGATTACAAGTGTGAGCCACCACGCCCAGCCTCAAACTGTTTGTTTGAAACATCCAATCTAAGAAAGATTTTATATAATTGTTGCCAGTTAAATATCAAATTATACTATAGCATTCAAGAGAAAAAATGCTTCATTTGAGCATTTTTTCTGTTTTTGTTTTGTTTTGTTTTTTTTTTTGAGACAGAGTTTTCATTCTGTCACCCAGGTTGGAGTACAGTGCCGCTATCATAGCTTACTGCAGCCTTGACCTCCCAGGCTCAAGCAATCCTCTCACCTTAACCTCCTGAGTAGCTACGACCAGAGTTGCACACCACCACACCTGACTAATTTCTGTATTTTTTGCAGAGATGGGGTTTTCCATGTTGCCCAGGCTGCCGTTAACTCTTAATTTGTAGTCCTAATAGAAAAAAGCAAGAAAGAGAAACTTCCATTATGTTACTTCTGTTCAATGAAGCCAGTGACTAGAAATATGAAAAGGCAGGCATTAAAACACTAGTTGTATATGTTTATAAATAATTTTACATAGCCTAATATGTAAGGAAACAGTGGAAAAATGTGAAAATAATAGATCAGGTCGGGTGTGGTGGTTCATGCCTGTAATCCCAGGCGTGAATTTGGGAAGCTGAAGCGAGCAGATCACTTGAGGTCAGGAGTTCAAGACCGGCCTGGCCAACAAGGTGAAACCCCGTCTCTACTAAAAATACAAAAATTATCTGGGCATGGTGGCGAGTGGCTGTAATCCCAGCTACTCAAGAGGCTGAGGCAGGACAATCGCTTGAGCCCAGGAGGCAGAGGTTGCAGTGTGCCGAGATCGCATCACTGCACTCCAGCCTGGGTGACAGAGTGAGACTTTATCTAAAAAAAAAAAAATCAAGTGGCTGGGCACAGTGGTTTATGCCTGTAATCCCAGTGCTTTGGGAGGCTGGGGCAGGAGGATCCCTTGAGCCTAGGAATTCGAGGTTACAGCGAGCTATGATTGTGCCACTGTGCTCCAGCCTGGGCGTCAGAGTGAGACCTTATCTCTAAACAGATTAAGAGAGACATCAGGTGGGGGGCGGCGACGGATAGCATTAGGAGATATACCTAATATAAATGACGAGTTAATGGGTGCAGCACACCAAAATGGCACATGTATACATATGTAACCTGCACGTTGTGCACATGTACCCTAGAACTTTAATTAAAAAAAAGATCAGGAATTATGAACTGTTTATAGTAATTTTGCTATAATTTGTCATCTTTCAGTTAAAGAATTTTGTTATCCAAAGGAGAACATTTTGTTATTAAAAAGTATTGTTTTTCTACAATTGCCAGTACATCCAAACAGGTAAAACTAATTAAGATTGTTTTGTTGTTTCAGAACACCGAAAAGCTTTGGAGGATTTCACTCTTGATAATATTCTTTCTCATATTTATTATTTTCGCTGTCGTGACTACATAGAGTTACTGGCACAAGTTTATCTTCTTCCAGATTTCCTTTCAGAACACTCAAAGGTATGAGTCAGACTACTGAAATGTAACTAACCAAGTATTTTTTGAGGTGTTTGATAAGCATGAAAAAATAACCAGTACAGTAGCATAAAATCAAAGTCAAAGCCAATTGAGAAAATCTCTTCCTTCCTTGACCTACAATTTATTTATATTTATATGTTTTGTGTATGTGTATGTATATATAGTTTATGCTCAGAGTAAGAAATTGAAATAATATAGAAGTTTCATTTCCAGTAATAGTGGAATAGCTCCTATCAAATCACATTGTATAGAAAGGTATGAAATGAAAAATAAAAACTTCCTTGTGCTACTGTTTTCTAGTGCCTCTCCCCAAAGGTGATCACTATTGGCCAGGTGCAGTGGCTCATACTTGTAATCCCAGCACCTGGGGAGGCCATGGTGGGAGGATCACTTGAGCCCAGTAGTTCAAAACCAGCCTGGACAACATAGTAAGACATTGTCCCCACCAAAAAAAAATTAGCCATGTGTGGTGTAGCTGTAGTCTCAGCTACCAAGGGCTGGGTGGAGCAGGCCTGAGGTGGGAGGATTGCTTGAGCTCAGCAGTTCAAGGCTACATTGAGCTACCCTGCCATCATGTATCACCTTTTTTTTTTTTTTTTTTTTTTTTGGTAGAAATGGAGTCAACTCCTGGGGTTAAGCGATTCTCCCACCTCAGCCTCCCAGAGTGCTGGGATTATAGGCATGAGCCACTGTGCCTGGCCCTTTAATTTTGGTAAACATTATCAGTGACAAAGATTCTCCTTGACTGAACTTGGCCCCATCCTGTCTTTGGCCTAACCAGTCCAGTCTTAGCAAAGAATCCTGCTGTCAGTTCAGAGAGATTCTCTCACATTTGATAGTCTGAGCACCTTTGATACCTGATCACGTTCCTCATTCCCCACCTTTGATATTTAAATCCTTGGCCTGCCTTTATTTATTTATTTTTTATTGTTTAATTTGTTGGAGTCTGGCTCTGTCGCCCAGGCTGGAGTGCATTGGCGTGATCTTGGTTCACTGCAACCTCTGCTTCCCGGGTTAAGGCAATTCTCCTGCCTCAGCCTCCCAAGTAGCTGGGACTACAGGCATGCGCCACAACATGTGGCTAATTTTTTTTTTTGTATTTTTGGTAGAAACAGGGTTTTGCATGTTGGCCAGGCTGCTCACCTGGCTGGCCTGCCATTAGTAAGAATCCTGTTCGGTCAGTTTAGCAAGAATTTCCCTACCCTTGATGTCTCACTGTTAGTAATTGTTCATCCACTGACCCCTTCACCTTGCTCTTGGTTGTGAATCCCCAGTTGTCCTTGTATTCTGATTTGAACCCAGTCTCTCTCCCCTATTGTGATATCCCTATTAGAATAGTCTTGAATACAGTCTCCTTACTGTTTTAAGAAGTGTTAGAATAATTTTTTCTTGAACACAAATCGCCCTTCAGAAAGACTGCACCAATTTCTACTCTTACTGACAATATATGAGAATGCCTATTACCCATCATCCTGACCTTTTGAATATTTTTGCCAAGATTCTGCATGGAAAATGCCATCTCTTTGTTATTTTATTTATTTATTTTAATTAATTAATTAATTTTTTTTTTTTTGAGACAGAATCTTGCTCTGTCGCCCAGCCTGACTAACATGGCAAAACCCCGTCTCTACCTAAAAATACACAAATTAGCCTGGTGTGTTGGCATGCAGCTGTGATCCCAGCTACTTGGGAGGCTGAGACAGGAGAATCGCTTGAACCTGGGAAGCAGAGGTTGCAGTGTGCTGAGATCGTGCCACTGCACTCCAGCCTGGGCGACAGAGAGAGACTCTGTCTCAAAATTAATAAATAAAAATTAAATAAATAAATACAATAGAAATTAATTTTCTTAGAGTTCTGGAGCCTAAAAGTTCAAGATCAAAGTTCTAGCTGATTCAGTTTCTGGCAAGGGCTTTCTTCCTGGCTTGCAGACAGCCATCTTTTCTCCGTGTCCTCGTATGATAGGGAGGAAAAGAAGGAGAGAGTGAATTCCCTGGTGTTTCTTCTTTTTTTTTCTTTTTTTTTTGGGGGGGGGTGGAGTTTCGCTTTTGTCACCCAGGCTGGAGTGCAATGGCGTGATCTCAGCTCACTACAACCTCCACCTCCCGGATTCAAGCAATTCTCCTGCCTCAGCCTCCAGAGTATCTGGGACTACAGGCACATGCCACCACACCTGGCTAATTTTTGTATTTTTAGTAGAGACAGGGTTTCCCCATGTTGGCCAAGATGTTCTTGATCTCCTGATCTTGTGATCTGCCCACCTCGGCCTCCCAAAGTGCTGGGATTACAGGCGTGAGCCACCATGCCTGACCCCTAATATTTCTTCTTACAAGGACGCTAATCATCTTAGATTAGGGTCCCATCTTTATGAACTTATTTAACTTTGATTACTTCCTTAGAAGTCCTTTCTCCACATACATTCACATTGGGGTTTAGGGATTCAACATACGAATTTTAAGTGGACACAATTGAGTTCCCAGAAGTTTGCCCCTGGCCCCTTGCCCCCCTACCCCCTACCTGCCCGCCAAATTCATGTTTTTCTTGTATCCATTCCATCCACACAGCCCCAAAGGTCTTAACTGGTTCCATCATCAACTCTAAAAGTCCCAGGCCTCATCTAAATACTATCTAAATCAGAGATTGGTGAGACTCAAGTTATAATTCATTCTGAGGTGAAATTCCCTTCCAGCTGTGAACGTTTGAAATCAGGCAAGTTATATGCTTTCAAAATACAATAGTAGGAAATGCATAGGATGAACATTCCCAAAAGGATTATGGATCCCTAGCAAGGCAAATTTCATTGGACCATAAGGCTCAAGAATAATCCTTTGCTGGCCAGGCACGGTGGCTCATGCCTGTAATCCCAGCACTTTGGGAGGCTGAGGCAGGCACATCACGAAGTCAGGAGTTTGAGACCACCCTGGCCAATATGGTGAAACCCTGTCTCTGCTAAAAATACAAAAATTAGCCGGGCATGGTGGCGCGTGCCTGTAGTCCCAGCTACTAGGGAGGCTGAGGCAGAAGAATCACTTCAACGCAGGAGGCAGAGGAGGTTGCAGTGACATGAGATCATGCCACTGCACTCCAGCCTGAGTGACAGAGTGAGACTCCATCTCAAAAAAATAATAATTAAAAAAAGAATGATCCTTTGCTTCGATGCTCTGCCTTCCAGGCCCACTGCAGTAGCAGAATCACCCTACTGCCCTGTGGGGTGGCCCTGCCCCTTCCTCTCTCTGCAAGGGCCCCACCCTCTGAAACCAAGGACGACATAGCATTGCCCCCTGGGCTTATGGTAAGAGTAACAGCTCTGAGGATCTGTGATTCCCTTTGGCATCATTCTTTCCTTTTGTTGAGGAATAGGGCACATTCACAGTCAAGTAGCTCATGGTTTTCTCTTGTGGAATCAAGGAAGTCCAACAGCCTTCCTTCATTCTTTCCCACTTACTCTGTCCTCTTTACTTCAAACTAGCAGTGTTTCTGCTGTTATAATCCCTTATCTATCACTGGCTTCTGCTGAGATGGCTGATTAACATCATGGATAATCTATTTATAGAGTCATTGTTCAACTGTACCTTTGGTCTTCTCTCTAGAGCAAGCTTTCTTATTTTTAGCAATATGGATAGGCTGAGAATTTTCTACATCTCTAAGTTCTGGTTCCTTCTTGCTGAACAATTCCTTCTATTCATCTGTCTCCTCTTTCATTTTTACTATAAGTGGTCTAGGAGAAACCAAGCCACTTCCTCTACACTTTGCTTAGAAATCTCCTGAGATAAATAGCCAATTTCATTTCTCACAAGTTTTACCTTCCATAAAATACTAGAACACAGCCAAGTTCTTTGCCACTTTATACTAAGCACCAGCTTTCCTTCAGTTTCCAGTAACTTGTTCCTCATTTCTGTATAAATCCTCACCAGAATAGCTGGGTGTGGTGGCTCACACCTGTAATCCCAGCACTTTGGGAGGCTGAGGTGGGCGGATTGCCTGAGGTCAGGAGTTCAAGACCAGTCTGGCCAACATGGTGAAACCCCGTCTCTACTAAAAATACAAAAAAATTAGCTGGGTGTGGTGGCGTGTGCCTGTTAATCCCAGCTACTGGGGAGGCTGAGGCAGGAGAATTGCTTGAACCAGGGAGGTGGAGGTTGCAGTGAGCCGAGAACGCACCACTGCACTCCAGCCTGGGCAACAGAGCGAGACTCCATCTGAAAAAAAAAAAGCCTCACCAGAATTGCCCTTAATGTCCATATTTTCAGTATGTGCCTCAAAACTGTTCCAGCCTTTGCTTATTACCCAATTTCAAAATCACTTCCACATTTTAGGTATTTGTTATAGTAGTACCTTGCTTCTCTCACTACCTAACCCACCATACCTCATTTCTTGATACTAAAATTTGTTGTGGTCACCTCAGGCTGCCATAACAAAAATACTATAGTCTGAGTGGCTTGAACAACAGAAATTTTATTTTCTTACAGTTCTGGAGACTAGAAGCTCAAGATAAGGTTCTGGCTGATTGGTCTCTGGTGAGAGCTCTCTCCCTGGCATGTAGATGGCCACCTTCTTGCTGTGTCCTCATGGGGAGGAAGGAGGAAGAGTGAGCTCTTTGGTGTCTTTTCTTCAAGGACACTAATCCTCTCAAATCAGGATGTCATTCTCATGACCTAATTTTACGTTAATTACTACCTTAGAGGCCCTCTCTCCAAATACAGTCACACTGGGAGATAGGGCTTCAATTTACGAATATTGGGGGGACACAGCAGTGGTCATGTGTGGAGTCATGAAAAATCGAATCAACCTGTGCACATATTCCCAGCTGATGTTGAACAAGGTCATGTTCTGCCTTTTTATTTCAGCTCTCTACTGTAAACAAGTGTCCTTTTCACAGTCTTTATAATGCCACTTTTTTTTTTGCATTTTTGTGCTTTTTATTAGTGTTCAACTGTTCTTCATCACTTCAACCAGTTTTATTTTCTTATAATATCGGGAATTACCTTATTTGTGTGTTTGTTTGCATATTAATGGTCCCTTACTCCACTAAAACATAACCTCCAAGAGAGCAGGGACCTTCTCTCTTACTTACTATATTCTTCTCTCTTATTTACTATATCATCCCCAATGCCTGGAACAGTAACTAGCATATAGGAAAGGAGGTGTCAATTAATACTTGCTAAATGAAGAAACAAATACTCTAAATAAAACAACTTACTTAGGCATTGCTTCACAAAAGCCTCTTGTTTAATCCAACCCTTACTAGATAGAAAAAAACATAGCATTGGAGTCTTTTGTTTGTTTACATTTGGGTTAGTTTCCAGATTCTTTTTGATTTGGGGATCTTGAGGTTTATATATTGGTTTATTCTTCTAACCTCACTGTTTATGTTTTGCTTTGTGGGGGGCTTTCTTTTGAAAGGGTTTTGCTCTGTCCCCCAGGCTGGAGTGCATGGCAGGGTTTCACCATGTTGGCCAGGCTGGTCTCAAACTCCTGACCTCGTGATCCACCTGCTTCGGCCTCCCAAAGTGCTGGGATTACAGATGTGAGCCACTGCGCCCAGCCTGAAGGTTTTTTTGTTTTTTGTTTTTTGTTTTTTTTTTAGGAAACATAAAAGGAACCCAGAAGGTAAAATTGGTATATTTAATTGACAAATGTGTTGTTTTACCAAGACTTTTTCTTTAAGCCTTTTCAGAATGTTTTACAAAGACTTTAAATGTGCTTTTTCAGTAAAGACTGTGTACAGTGGCAAGTTATAAGAAAATTATAATTATTCCTTTTTCTTTTCGAATTGCTTTTTTTTTTTTTTTTTGAGACAAAGTCTCACTCTGTTGCCCAGGCTGGAGTACAGTGGCGCAACCTCTGCCACCAGGGTTCAAGAGATTCTCCTGCCTCAGCCTCCTGAGTACCTGGGATTACAGGCGCCTGCCACTGTGCCTGGCTAATTTTTGTAGTTTTAGCAGAGACGGGGTTTCACCATCTTGGCCAGGCTGGTCTTGAACTCCTGACCTCGTGATCCACCTGCCTCGGCCTCCCAAAGTGCTGGGATTACAGGTGTGAGCCACTGCGCCCAGCCTTTGAATTACTTTTTTAAAGTTGAGAAATTATCAAAGCAGAGTCCGTTTTAACTTTTAGTGATTATTGCAGAAAGCACTGGGTGAACAGCTTTGTAACTTTCCAAAAGAAAGCCATTCTTTAGACAGTTGGAAATAAAGCCCTGGATTTTAAGGTTTTTTCCTGTAATGGACTATGGTTTTTCCAGTGCTATGTTTTTTTCTATCTAGTAAGGGTTGGATTAAAGAAGAGGCTTTTATGAAGCAATGTCTAAGTAAGTTGTTTTATTTAGAGTATTTGTTTCTTCATTTAGCAAGTATTAATTGACACCTCCTTTCCTATATGCTAGTTACTGTTCCAGGCATTGGGGATGATATAGTAAATAAGAGAGAAGAATATAGTAAATAAGAGAGAAGGTTCCTGCTCTCTTGGAGAGAGAGAGCATTTTTATTATTATTATTTTATTTTTCGTAACAAATCTAATATCATTATCTCTTCTGTATTTAGGTTCGACTAGTGATAGTGGATGGTATTGCTTTTCCATTTCGTCATGACCTAGATGACCTGTCTCTTCGTACTCGGTTATTAAATGGCCTAGCCCAGCAAATGATCAGCCTTGCAAATAATCACAGATTAGCTGTAAGTATTAACTAGTGAAGAGAGTTTTATAACAAAGTCAAGACTGTATAAAATGTTAATGTCTGGAAATGTCAAAATAGCGTTTGCCTGACAAATAATATAGACATACAGTTTTGAGTAAAGTTACGTTTGGTTGGTTTCCATTAAAAAATTCTGGTCATAAGTGTCAGTTTTCCTGGAAAATAACAAGCATAATTAATGTACTTTGTGGTTGAGCGCAGTAGCTCATGCCTGTAATCCCAGCACTTTGGGAGGCCGAGGCAGATGGATCATGAGGTCAGGAGTTTGAGACCACCCTCGCCAACATGTTGAAACCCTGTCTCTACTAAAAAAAAACAAAAAAAAAAAACAAAAATTAGCCCGGTGTGGTGGCATGCCCCTGTAATCCCACCTACTCGGGAGGCTGAGGTAGGAGAATCACTTGAACCCAGGAGGCGGAGGTTACAGTGGGTGGAGAACGCGCCATCACACTCCAGCCTGGGCAGCAGCAAGACTCCGTCTCAAGGAAAAAAAAAAAAAAAGGACTTTGTTTGATAAAGAAATGCCACCTTTGTTAATTGCAGTGTCTTCTTTGTTTAAATATACTTTGGATGTTTTTCAGGTTAACTCTTCCAACATCCCTGGTTTTCTTCTCCTCTGAGTCTTTGATTATTATGTGGTATGTAATCACAGATTCAGATGGATTGAAACATAACCTGGTGTAAACAACCTAGATGCTTTGAGGTAGAGCTAAATAACTCTTGAAGATTTGAAATGTGAGGAGAGAAGTAAATATCGGCTCAGAAGAGAAGAGTTTTTTTTTTTTTAAGTTTTACCTCACTCCTCTTTAACTGCTTGTTTGCCATTACTTCCCACCCTGAATCCACATCCCACCACTGACACAAATACACACATTTGTCTGGGAGTAAGATGTAAGGTCAAACTGCTTAACTTGATTTCTTTGTCTTTACCTTAATTAGAGAGACCTTAGCACATACCTGTAATACATCATAAGTAAATAAAGAACTTCCTCAGTAAAGTCATTTTAAAGCATACTTTTTTCTTTGAATTTCCAATTTTTTTTGCCGTATGCTGAAAAGCATAGTGCCCTGTGTTTGAATTACTTTTTGCTTAAATTAATTGTAATTTAGCCTTTTGTTAATATCAGTGAAGAGCCTCCAGTAGGGGGCACTCAAGACTACTAGGTTGCATAGTTCCTTATGTTTTTAACAGAAATAGCTTCACCTTTTCCGACTAAAAAAGCAATCCAAACAATAACATCAAATAGTAGGTAGTGTTTAAGAAGAGTGATGTAAATGTAAACGTCCTAACATGGAAGAAGATATATACATATATGTTATTGAGTGAAGAAATTTAAGTTGTATATAAAATATATTTAATGTTACCTCAGTTTAGAGAAAACTTACAATTATATGTATGCATTTATATTTGTATATATGAAGAGAAAGATCTGAAAGGACCAAAACATTAACAGTGGCTACTTCTTTTTTATTTTTTTGGAGACAGAATCTTACTGAAGTGCAGTGGTACAATCAGGGCTCGCCACAGCCTCAACATCCCGGGCTCAAGTGATCCTGCCACCTCAGCCTCCCTAGTAGCTGAGACTACAGGCACATGCCAGCATGCCCGGCTAATTTTTGTATTTTTTTTTGTAGAGATGGGGTTTCACCATGTTGCCCAGCTGGTCAGAAGGCGGAGGTTGGGCTCAAGCGATCATCTGCTGGCCTCAGCCTCCTAAAGTACTAGGATTACATGCATAAGCCACTGTGCCCGGACTTGGCTTCTTCAAATGATGGGATTTTGTAGGGTTAGGGACACACTTTCCCTCTCTTACTTTATAATTCCTTTGCTTGAAGGTTTTTTTCCCAATTAACATATATATAACACGTATGGCTTTTGATAATGTATTTTATAATTTTAAGGCCAGATGTGGTAGCTCACACCTGTAATCCCAGCACTTTTGGAAGGCCAAAGTGGGAGGACCGCCTGAAGCCAGGAGTTTGAGACCAGCCTGAACAGCAAAGCTTGACCCCATCTCTAAAAAAAAAAAATACATAAAATAAGAATAATTGGCCGGGCACGGCAGCTCACATCTGTAATGCCAGCACTTTGGGAGACTGAGGTGGGCGGATCATGAGGTCAGGAGTTCGAGACCAGCCTGACCAACATGGTGAAACCCCATCTCTACTAAAAATACAAAAAGTAGTCAGGCGTGGTGGCACGCCTGTAATCCCAGCTACTCAGGAGGCTGAGACAGGGGAATCATTTGAACCCAGAAGGCAGAGGTTGCAGTGAGCCAAGATCGCGCCACTGCACTCCATCCTGAGCGAGAGAGCAACACTCCATCTCAAAAAAAAAAAAAAAAAGAAATTTTAAGTTATGTATGCTTTTTGTAAAAAAAAAAAAAAAAAAAAGTTCTAAACAATAAAAAATGTAGGAAGCGATTATTCATTACTCAGAGATTGTGTAAATATTGTTGTCTGGTGTAAATATTTTTGCAGACTTCATGCATATACAAACTTACGTTTTAGAAAATGAGGTCATAGGCCAGGTGTGGTGGCTCACGCCTGTAATCCCAGCACTTTGGGAGGCCAAGGTGGGAGGATCATTTGAGCCCATGAGTTTGAGACCAGCCTGGGAAATATAGTGAGACTTCATCGCTATGAATTTTTTAAAAAATCTTAGCCAAGCATAGTGGCACGCACCTATAGTTCTAGCTACTTAAGCGGCTGAGGTGGGAGGATTGCTTGAGGCTGGGAGGCAAAGGTTGCAGTGAGCTGAGATCGCACCACTGCACTCCAGCCTAGGCAGCAGAGCAAGACCCTGTCTTCAAAAACACAAAAAGAAATGAAAATGAGATCATATTATACATGCTATTATGCAAAGCAGTTTTCTGTTTTTCACTTAATATATTGTGAACATCTTTCCATGTACACTACTTTTTTTTTCCATGTACACTACTTATAAGTCTGCTTTACACTAACAGCTGCATAGTATTTTGCTGTATGACTGTAGCATAGGTTTTTTTTGTATTTGTATTTGTTTTTGGGTTTTCTTTTTTATGAGACAGGGTCTCGCTCTGTCATCCAGGCTAGAGTGCAGTGGCATGATCTTGGTTCACTGTAGCCTCAATCTCCTGGGCTTAAGCAATCCTTTCACCTCAGCCTCTTGAGTAACTGAGACCACAGGCACACACCACCACACCCAGCCAATTTTTAAATTTTTTGTAGAGGCTGGGCATGGTGACTCACACCTATAACCCCACCACTATGGAAGGCCAGGGCAAGCAGATCACTTGAGGTCAGGAGTTCAAGACCAGCCTTGCCAACATGGTGAAACCTTGTCTCTACTAATAATACAAAAATTAGCCAGGTGTGTTGGTGCTCACCTGTAGTCCTAGCTACTTGGGAGGCTGAGGCAGGAGAATCACTTGAACTCGGGAGGTGGAGGTTGCAGTGAGCCAAGATCACACTTATTGCACTCCAGCCTGGGAGACACAGTGAGACTCCAGCTCCAAAATAAATAAATAAATAAGTTTTTTGTAGAGATGAGGTCTCACTATGTTGCCTAGGCTGTTCTTGAACTCCTGGGCTTAAGGGATCCATCTGCTTCAGCCTTCCGTAGGCATGAGCCACTATGCCCAGCCTGTAGCGTAGTTTTTTTAACCACCTCCTTATTGATGGTCTCTCTTTTTTTTTTTTTTCTGTTTTAGACGGAGTCTTCCTCTGTCACCCAGGTTGGAGTACAGTGTCACACTCTTGGCTCACTGCAGCCTCCACCTCCCAGGTTCCAGAGCTTCTCATTCCACAGTCTCCCGAATAGCTGGGATTACAGGCATGCACCACCACACCTGGCTAATTTTTGTATTTTTAGTAGAGATGGGGTTTCACCATGTTGGCCAGGCTGGTCTCAAACTCCTGGCCTCAAGTGATCCACCCTCCTCGGCCTCCCAAAGTGCTGGGATTACAGGTGTGAGCCACCACAGCTAGTCTAGAATAAATGTCTTAAAGTGAAAATATTAAGCCAAAGGAATCGATTTTTGAACATTTTGTTTTATGTTATAAAATTACCCTCAGAAGCTATGCTCCAAAGTATGTCTCTACAGCAATAAATGGGAACTCTTGTTTTCCCATATCTTTACCAACTTTGGGTACCAGTCTTTTATTTATTTATTTATATCTTTGAGACGGAGTCTCGCTCTGTCGCCCAGGTTGGAGTGCCATGGCGCGATCTTGGCTCACTGCAACCTGTGCCTCCTGGGTTCAAGAGATTCTCCTGCCTCAGCCTCCCGAGTAGCTGGAACTACAGGCGCGTGCCACCATGCCCGGCTAATTTTTTATATTTTTAGTAGAGATGGTTTTCACCGTGTTAGCCAGGATGGTCTCCATCTCCTGACCTCGTGATCCACCCGCCTCAGCCTCCCAAAGTGCTGGGATTATAGGCGTGAGCCACCACGCCCAGCTAGGTACCAGTCTTTTAAATCTTTGCCAAATTGATATGGAGAAAGTCCTTTAAAAATATGTTTTTTTGATTATTGGCATAATTTTTTAAACAGCCTTAATGACATATATCATTCATCCTTGCAGTGTGCACAATTCAGTGATTTTCAGTGTATCCACAGAGTTTTGCAAACATCACCACTGTATAATTTTAGAATATTTCCGTTACCCCAAAAAAGAAACCCCAACCTCACAGTGAATTTCAGAATATTTTAAATGTCTGCTCCTTCAGTGTCACTTTTCAAATCTCATGCAAATTTTTCTCGTGGTCAACTATAACTTTGTACCCTATGGAGAAAGTAATTCTGGTTCTGGGAAACACACAGTTCCAGATTATTAAAAAAAAAAAACAAAAAAACAAAAAACCTCTTTTCAGCTGGGTGCAATAGCTCACCCCTGTAATTCCAGCACTTTGGGAGGCCGAGGTGGGTGGATCACCTGAGGTCAGGAGTTCACAACCAGCCTGGCCAACATGGTGAAACCCCATCTCTACTAAAAATACAAAAAAATTAGCCAGTTGTGGTGGCAGGTGCCTGTAATCCCAGCTACTCAGGAGGCTGAGGCAGGAGAATTGCTTGAACCCAGGAGGCGGAGGTTGCAGCAAGCCAGGACGGCGCCATTGCACTCCAGCCTGGGCAACAAGAGCAAAACTCTGTCTCAAAAAAAAAAAAAAAAAAAAACCCTTTTCATTAGCTGTCATTCTCTATTCTACCCTCCCCCAGTCCCTCACAACCACTAGTATGCTTTCTGTTTCTGTGAATTTGCCTTTTCTGGACATTTTATATAAGCAGATCATACAGTATGTGGCCTTTTATGTCTGACTTCTTTCACTTAGCATGATGTTTTCAAGGTTTATCTGTATTTTAGCACCCATCAGTATCTTTTTAATGACTAATTTTGCATTTTATGGATATATCACATTTTGTTTATCTGTTCATTGGTTGAAGGACATTGCATGGCAGAAATATTTTTAAAGCTCTGAAGTTCATAATTTCAAGTGATTGTTACTTTACTGTTTTAAACTTTTGACCTGGCATGGTGGCTCACGCCTGTAATCCCAGCACTTTGGGAGGCCAAGCTGGGTGGATCACCTGAGGTCAGGAGTTCGAGACCAGCCTGGCCAACATGGTGAAACTCTGTCTTTACTAAAAATACAAAATTTAGCCAAGCGTGGTGGGGGACACCTGTAATCCTAGCTACTTGGGAGGCTGAGGCAGGAAACTCTCTTGAACCCAGGAGGCGGAGGTTGCAGTGAGCCGAGGTCATGCCACTGCACTCCAGCCTGGGCAACAGAGCAAGACTCTGTCTCGAAAAAAAAAAAAAAAAAAGCACTTATTCTTTAGAAGCTTGGCATAATCACATACTAATTTTCAGTTGTATCATGGAGGCCAATAGTTTTGCAAAAGCAACATAATTGCTATATAAATATTTGCTAATAATGGAAATTCTAATTTTGGCATGTTGAATACCTGGTAAATCAGTAGTTTGATTTATATTTTCCTAAAGATACGTAGTGCGTAAACTAAGTACTCTCTCTAAACCAGCACTGTCCAGTAGATCTGATGGAAAGATGAAAATGTACAGTCTAGTACAGTAGCTGCATGACTGTTCAGCACTTGAAATATAGCTAATACTACCGAGCTACTGAATTTATGATTTTAATTTAACTTTTTTATTTATTTTTTTTGAGATGGAGTCTCACTCTGTCGCCCAGGCTGGAGTGCAGTGGCACGATCTTGGCTCACTGCAACCTCCTCCTCTCGGGTTCACGCCATTCTCCTCCCTCAGCCTCCCTAGTAGCTGGGACTATAGGCGCATGCCACCATGCCCAGCTATTTTTTTGTATTTTTAGTCGAGACAGGGTTTCACCATGTTAGCCAGGATGGCTTTGATATCCTGACCTTGTGATCCTCCCACCTCTGCCTCCCAAAGTACTGGGATTACCGGCACAAGCCACCACACTTGGCTTCTAATGTAACTTTTTTTTTTTTCTTTTAAGACAGAGTCTCGCTCTGTCACCCAGGCTGGAGTGCAGTGGCGCGATCTTGGCTCACTGCAAGCTCTGCCTCCCGGGTTCACACCATTCTCCTGCCTCTGCCTCCTGGGTTCACACCATTCTCCTGCCTCAGCCTCCTGAGTAGCTGGGACTACAGGCACACACCACCACGCCCAGCTAATTTTTTGTGTATTTTTAGTAGAGACGGGGTTTCACCGTGTTACCCAGGATGGTCTCACTCTGACCTCGTGATCCGCCCGCCTCGGCCTCCCAAAGTGCTGGGATTACAGTCGTGAGCCACCGCACCTGGCTAATTTAACTTTTAAAAGCTACACCTGGGCCAGGCACA
This sequence comes from Gorilla gorilla gorilla, assembly GCF_029281585.2. Taxonomy (NCBI): domain Eukaryota; kingdom Metazoa; phylum Chordata; class Mammalia; order Primates; family Hominidae; genus Gorilla; species Gorilla gorilla. The sequence continues at coordinate 33,326,396 of NC_073228.2, read as the reverse complement.
GTGGCTCATGCCTATAATCCCAGCACTTTGGGAGGCCAAGGTGGGAGGATCACTTGAGGCCAGGAGTTCGAAGTTAATCTGGGCAACATAGCAAAACCCTGTTTCTACAAATAATTTAAAAATTAGTTAGGCATGCCTATAGTTCTAGCTAGTAGAACTTGTGCTTGAACTATAGTTCTAGCTACTAGGGAAGCTGAGGCAGGAAGATTGTTTGAGTCCACAACTTCAAGGCTGCAGTAAGCTATGATTGTGTCATTGCCCCCCAGCCTGGGTGACAGAGTGAGACCCCATTTCTAAAAACTATTCTTAAGAAAAGCTGCCGGCCGGGTGTGGTGGCTCATGCCTGTAATCCTAGCACTTTGGGAGGCCAAGGTGGAGATCACCCGAGGTCAGGAGTTCGAGACCAGCCTGACCAACATGGAGAAACCCCGTCTTTACTAAAAATACAAGTTTAACCAGGCATGGTGGCTCACACCTGTAATCCCAGCTACTCATGAGGCTGAGGCAGGGGAATCGCTTGAACCCAGGAGGCAGAGGTTGCAGTGAGCCAAGATCATGCCATTGCACTCCAGCCTGAGCAACAGAGTGAGACCTTGTCTCAAAGAAAAAAAGAAAAAGAAAGAAAAGCTGCCAATTTAAATTCCTGCTTAGCTTTTTCTAAGGTGCCCGATGAGAGGTAACAAATGGAGAATGCCCTGCGGCATGTAAGGGGAGGGGAGCTAGAAGAAAATCATGTCATCCACTTGGTATCTAATTGAGATCTAGATGGATCACAGATTTCTCCTTTGCGGTGAAACAGAAATTTTAGGGTGTTACCACTGCAGTGGGAACAGCCAAACAACCTTTTTTCTTTTGCAGTTTTCTTTTTCTTTTTTTTTGAGTTGGAGTCTTGCTCCTGTTGCCCAGGCTGGAGCGCAATGGTGCAATCTTGGCTCACTGCAACCTCTGCCTCCTGGATTTCAGTGATTCTCCTGTCTCAGCCTCCTGAGTAGCTGGGGTTACAGATGCCCGCCCCAACGTTCGGCTAATTTTTTGTATTTTTGGTAGAGATGGGGTATCGCCATATTGGCCTGGGTGGTCTCGAACTCCTGACCTCAGGTGATCTACCTGCCTCGGCCTCCCAAAGTGCTGGGATTATAGGCATGAGCCACCGCGCCTGGGCTGTTTCTCGGTTTTCTTACATCAAAAACTCATTTTCAGAGTAGACACCTTTTTCTTACTGCTTTTCACGGAATTTCGTTATCAGTTTTAGTTTGCAATATTAACTCTTTTTTTCTGGAGGGAAAATATGTATTAGAAGAGTATATAAAGTAACCATTTCTGGAGATTTTGGGATGGAAAGATAACAGATCTGACTTCTGTGTTAAGTCAGCCTTAAACACTTTTGTTTTCCCTGCTTTATTTAAAATTACTGTCTTTCAAAACCTGGAACCTTTTCTGTAGGTCAGTATTTATACAAAGAGAATTAGCAATATGAAACCTTGAGGGCCATCTGTGAGTTGCAAAGCAACACCTGTGGCTGTTACTAGCTGAGTAGCATAATCATAATTTGGAGTCATTTGACCTGACTACTAGGATTTTTCTTTTCCTAGTTCATCTACTTATATTCCTTCTTTATGAGTTTTAAGTCTCTTCTCATAATTTGTTGCCTCAGTTTCTTTTTTTCCTATAAAATTATAAACAGTAATACTATATTTGCTCCCTTAGTTTCTTTTTTTCCTATAAAATTATAAACAGTAATAATAGATTTGCTTCCTTCCTAAAAGTATAAACATTGAGGTATTTGTTAAGGATTTCATATTCCTTTCAATAAAAATATTCTAGGGAGGCAGTAGTGATAAAGAACATGGACTCAGGCCAGGCACAGTGACACATGCTTATAATCCCGGCCCTTTGGGAGGCCGAGGTGGGTGGATCACTTGAGGTCAGGAGTTCGAGACCAGGCCAGCCAACATGGTAAAACCCCGTCTTTACTAAAAATGCAAAAAATTAGCCAGGCATGGTGGCAGGCACCTGTAATCCTAGCTACTTGGGAGGCTGAGGCAGGAGAATAGCTTGAACCTGGGAGGCGGAGATTGCAGTGAGCCGAGATCGCGCCATTGCACTCCAGCCTGGGCAACAGAGCGAGACTCAGTCTTTCTTTTTTGAGACAAGGTCTTGCTTGGTCATGAGGCTGGAGTACGGTGACAGAATCATGGCTCACTGCTGCCTCAACCTCCTGGGCTCAACCAATTCTCCTACCTCAGCCTCCTGAGTAGCTGGGACTACAGTTGTGCACCACCATGCCCAGCTAATTTTTTAAAAAGTTTTTTGTAGGTCAGGTACAGTGGCTTATGCCTGTAATCCCAGCATTTTGGGAGGCTGAGGCAGGAGGATTGTGTGAGCCCAGGAGTTCAAGATCAGCCTGGGCAACATAGCAAGACCCTGTCTCTTAAAAAAAAAGTTTTATGAGCTAGATGTGGCAAACACCTCTAGTCCCAGCTGTTCAAGAGGCTGAGGTGGGAGGATCATGTGAGTCTAGGACTTCAAGGACCACCTGGGCAACATAGCAAGACCCCATCTCTAAAGTATGAAAATACAATACTTTATGATCAGTAGAATCATATTTTCAGATAACTACATCTTTTTATGGGTGGATTTTTAAATTTTTTTTTTTTTTTTTGAGATGGAGTCTCACTCTGTTGCCCAGGCTGGAGTGCAGTGGCGCTATCTCGGCTCACTGCAGGCTCTGCTCCCCGGGTTCATGCCTTTCTCCTGTCTCAGCCTCCCGAGCAACTGGGACTACAGGCGCCCGCCACCACGCCCAGCTGATTTTTTATATTTTTAGTAGAGACAGGGTTTCACCGTGTTAGCCAGGATGGTCTCGATCTCCTGACCTCGTGATCCGCTCACCCTGTTAGCCAGGATGGTCTTGATCTCCTGACCTCGTGATCCGCCCGTCTTGGCCTCCCAAAGTGCTGGGATTTAAAATTTTTTATCAGAAAAATTTGTATTACTTAAATGGCTGGCTGTAATAGGTAGATTAATTTCATATTACTAAAATCACAGGCTGGGCGCAGTGGCTCACACCTGTAATACCAGCACTTTGGGAGGCCAAGGCAGGCAGATCACGAGGTCAGGAGATCGCAACCATCCTGACTAACATGGTGAAACCCCGTCTCTACTGAAAAAATACAAAAAAATTAGCTGGGTGTGGTGGTGGGCGCCTGTAGTCCCAGCTACTTGGGAGGCTGAGGCAGGAGAATGGCGTGAACCCAGGAGGCAGAGCTTGCGGTGGGCAGAGATTGCGCCACTGCACTCCAGCCTGGGTGACTGAGCAAGACTCTGTCTCAAAAAAAAATAAAAATAAAAAATAAAATCACAAGACTGTTTACTTGATTATTTATTTATTTATTTAGTGAGACAGAGTTTTGCTCTTTTGTCCAGGCTGGAGTGAAGTGGCGCGCTCTTGGCTCACTGCAACCTCTGCCTGCCCCAGGTTCAAATGATTCTTCTGCCTCAGCCTCCGGAGTAGCTGGGATTACAGGTGCATGCCACCATGCCCGGCTAATTTTTGTATTTTTAGTAGAGATGGGGTTTCACAATCTTGGCCAGACTGGTCTACTTGATAATTTTTAAAGAGACTCACCTAATTTTCTTACATTTTGTTTTTGTAGGTAATTTTAACCAATCAGATGACAACAAAGATTGATAGAAATCAGGCCTTGCTTGTTCCTGCATTAGGTGGGTAATTAATCAGATAAACATTTTAGTTTATCACAGTTTTTCTTATCTCTTTCATTTGATTCTCATTGAGTACTATAAGCTTCATGAAAGCAGACTGTATTTGTCTTGTTCACTGGTTAATCTTAGCACTAAGCACAGTACCCTTAGATACTGATTGTTCCTTTTAGTTATTTAACATTTATTGAGTGGCCAGACACAGTGTCCCACACCTGTAATCCCAACACCTTGGGAGGCCGAGGCGGATCACTTGAGGCCAGGAGTTCAAGACCAGCCTGGCCAATACGGTGAAACCCCATCTCTACTAAAAATACAAAAAATTAGCCGGGCATGGTGGCACACACTTGTAATCCCACCTACTTGGGAGGCTGAGGAGTGAGAATTGCTTGAACTTGGGAGGCGCAGGCTGCAGTGAGCTGGGATCGTGCATCTGCACTCCAGCCTGGGGGACAGAGTAAGACTCTCTCAAAAAAATGCATATCTACTGTCTGGCAACTGTTGTGTCAAAGATTCTTGCCCCCAGGGAGTTCACAGTGTTAGGGAGAAGGAAGGGTGAATCCACTTAAATACAAATCACACTACAGTGAATATCGTGGTTTTGTTAGAATGTAGTGCTTCAAGATTTATTTCCACTAAAATCTTAAAGAATATTCTACCAGAGTTTTGACCAGGTACGGTGGCTCATGCCTGTAATCCCAGCACTTTGGGAGGCTGAGGCGGGTGGATCACCTGAGGTCGGGAGTTTGAGAGCAGCCTGACCAACATGGAGAAACCCCATCTCTACTAAAAATACAAAATTAGATGGGCGTGGTGGCACATTCCTGTAATCCCAGCTACTTGGGAGGCTGAGGCAGGAGAATCGCTTGAACCTGGGGGGCAGAGGTTGCAGTAAGCCACGGTCGCGCCATTGCACTCCAGCCTGGGCAACAAGAGTGAAACTCTGTCTCAAAAAAAAAAAAAAAATGTATCTGCCCTTGACTAGTTTTCAACTAATGGCATAGATCATTCTATAAACAGATAATGTAGTAAAGGTTACAATAGAAGGTATAGGGTACTGTACAAAGGACAGATTCTAACCTGGCCCAGGTGAGCAGGATGAAAAGGAGGAAGGTTAGGGAAGGGAGTGTAATAGTCTCTCATGTTTCTTCCAGCTGTTTTTGTCATTTTCTATCACTCACTCAAGCAAGAGCTTCCTAATGTTTGGATCCACTCAGGGGTAGTCAAACTCAGCCTTTCTCAAACTCATGCCCTCAGCACACTATGATAAATCAGAAAGCAAATTTATAAATTTAGTGAGAATTACAGTTGTCAAGCAGAATGAAGTTTATGTTTTCTAGTCAGTTTATTTTCTTCCCAGATACCAGAAAGTTGGGAAAGCAGGGGTTCAGAGTTGGTAAGCAGAGAAGCAAATAAATGGAAATGGATGCCCTCAGGAATATTATGCTTAAGTTGTGATAATTCTGATGCCCTCCTTGCTTTACTAGCAGAACGCCCTTTACCTTGGATATTGCTAGGATATTGTTCAATAGAATGGTCAGTTATGATAGAAGTGTTCTATGTCTGTGCTCTTCAGTACAGTAGCCCTTGCTACATGTGGCTATTGAGGCATTTAAAATGTGGCTAATGCAGCTGTGGAATGGAATGTTTAATTGAATTTTACTTAAATTTAAATTGCACATGTGGCAAGTGACTGCCCTGTTGTGTAGTGCAGCACTGGATAAACATAACTTCTGTGTTCTAGACTCCAATCCCACCATTAGCTTTCTGTTTTTGACAGTGTTTCCTGGTATGATAGGTCACTGCTCATTTTACATTACTATCAGTTTAGTTTCCTTTATATTTCAGAGGCTCCCTAATCCCTTAAAGAGATTTAAAAATCAACGTAGACCACTTCTGTATGAAAATAAGATGGCTGAATTTGCTTTGATTGGAATTAGGAACTGGCCCTCTCTTTGCTAGTTCTGGAATTTGGCCAGGATGCACATCAAAATCTCTTTCCTACCCTCCTGATTTGCCTCATGCAAACTTTGTTGCTGTGTCTGTTCTTTGGTCTTCTATTGCTGTGTCTCAGCTTTAGATTATATGTCTTGCGTAGAAATGGATCATCAGAATGCAACAGGCAGAAGACTTAGAATTGCAAATCTGTAGGGTAATGACAAACCCTTTGAGCTGAGTGGGACTGAAAAGTAACCTAACATATAACCTATTAGATGAAGATTTTCAGTGCTGGACACATAAATTGCTGAGTTCAACTGCCCTCTTTGCCCTCCAAATCTAGCATAAAATAAATTGGTGATCTCAGGCCAGTTTCACACCTAATATGACTAATAATAAAAGTCTTGTGTTTCAGGAGCTCAGTTTGTCCAAACCTGAGCCCATCATCTCTACCTCACAAATTATATCCACCTTTTCATTTCCTTGCACTGTGTCTGCATGATATGATAATACTCCCAAGCACTATTGCTTAAATCTTGAGTTACACTTAATGCTTTTTTTTTTTGGTCTTTTTTCTTTTTAATGTGAAATAGAATATACAAATGAAAATGTATATTTAGAAGAACAATAATAAATGTCCAGGTGCCCATTGCTCAGACTGACAAATGGAACATTACTACCCCCCAGGAGCCTCGTATGCTCTCCCCCCAAGAGGCAACCACTATCCCGAATTTTGTGTAATTGTCACCTAGCTTTTATAGATTTTACTGTCTGTGTATCCCCAATAGTTGCTTATTTATAGCCTTTATATAAATAGAATAATACTATATGTGACTGACAACTTTTGCTCATTATTATTTTTTGATTCATCCATGTTGATGTGTGACACTGTAGTTCATTTCGATGACATGAATATGCCACAACTTAATTATATATTCTGTTGATGTCAAAAAAAAAAAAAAAAGAATATTCTACCAGAGTTTTTACTTTTCTTCTGGAGGTCAGAAATACGTTAGGCTTGATGATATGGAAAATTGAGACATATATGGACTCAGACAATAAAGTTTTCTAAAAGCAAATAGAGAATAATGATTTGCAGTATTTCCCTAGATAGGTAAAAACCTTGTAATCTCAGGATATTACTCATTTTCCAGGTTTTTTGGAAGCAAGTATACTTTTGTTATGTTAAATTAATAAAGTAAGATTATATTTGATCAGGGGCATTCTGAGAAATGTATAACCAAGTCAGTAAGGCCATATACAGTTACTATGTTTTTTACTCTCAGGGGAAAGTTGGGGACATGCTGCTACAATACGGCTAATCTTTCATTGGGACCGAAAGCAAAGGTCAGTACAGAAACAAGTTAATAACTCCGAATATTGGGTTAATTATACTGAATGAACACTTACAGGTTTCTTAGAGCTAGTCCTGTGGATGAGATATACAGTGACCCATGAAGTGACACTTTTGTTGCCTTGTCTGATATCACCTAGAGCAAACATAGAAATGTGTTGTTATTACTGCATATTTAGCTATATAGGAAATTCTCTGGAATATTTAAATGATGGGGAGCATGCACCTGAAATGAGTAGGTGGCCAAGGAATGCCATTTTCTAAAGCTCTTCGAAATAATTTATTAGCCATGTAGAAGGAGGTGAGTACTCTGTGTTCCTGGAAGAGATTGAAAAAAAAAGAATAAAATCAGGACAAAAGGAAAATTGTTGAGGTTACCTTTAAAATTAATTTATTTGGAACATACGATGGTTTCTCTTATTTGCTTAGTATATTTCTTGTATGAAATTGTGTCTGTTTTTTTTTATTTTGTATTTTGCTGTCCAGCTTTTATTATCCAGTTACTTACCTGCATTTCACAAGTATTGTTCTTTAAAAGTATGGCAGCATGAAATCTTTGTATTTGTTTTTAAAGCTGCTGAGCAAGTGAACAAACCAGCTTTTATTTTCTTGAAAATAGACCATTGAAAGCTGTGAAGTCTTTTCTACACTTCTAGAAAATGTCAGATTTATGCTAGCCTCTTTGCTTTGTGATTAATTGGTATAACCTAGAGGTCTTGGTTTGGAAATGCTCTAATAAAGGGAGAAATTAAAATGGCATGTGGGCAAAGATGGAATAAAAGGTCACTAAAATACATATTGGGCCTAGCCAGTGAAAATGTCTATTTTTTAATCTATATTTCTTTGTTGTTCTACAAACTGAAAAAAATCCTGCCTGACCAAGTTAGGTTTTACGGACCTGAAGCTCATAACAGAATGACTACACTTCTGTATATATCTTTTGCAACTGATCGTGCAGTTTGGGTCTTCTTTAAAAATGGTATTTGCGAAGAGCTCAGGTAATGTTTTTTTCCCCCACAATACATAGTGCTTTACTATTGACTATCTCCCCCTAATTTAAACACATTTTTTACTCTAAACCGGTATGACTGGTAAATCCTCCCCCTAATTTTTTTTCTATGATCACAATTTAAGATAGTTCCTCCTAGTTTTGTAAGTAAGTTGCTGTATACTAGAGTCACAAAAGGAGTAATTTACTTGGCACCAAACCTTATTGTAAAGATTTGGCAACAGTTCTCCAGCTGTCTTTTGAACATATTGGTTATACTTTCCCAGTTTTAGGTTATTCTGTAAAGCACATTCCATCATTTATTTTTTCATAGGAATTACGCCTGAGTTAGTATACAGTAGTCTTCTTCAGACTATAATTAAATATTCACTAATAAAATGCATTTAAGAAGAAAAATAATAGGAACAGAGCAAGATATTTCATCTTTTTATGAACTCAACAGGAGGAAAAGTTTGCCTTCTTTGTCAAGTTCTATAAGTTAGCATTGATAAGTTACCCAAGAGATCAGAAAATCACGCTTACCATGAGTTAGCCATTGTATGAATTCACCTTCTTACAAATCCTTCCCAAGAAATTAGAAACTAAAGTACATGGCCGGATGCAGTGGCTCACACCTGTAATCTCATCACTTTGGGAGGCTGAGGTAGGTGGATCATGAGGTCAAGAGATCAAGACCATCCTGGCCAACATGGTGAAACCCCATCTCTACTAAAAATAAAAAATTAGCTGGGCGTGATGGCACACGCCTTTAGTCCCAGCTACTCAGGAGGCTGAGGCAGGAGAATCACTTGAACCCAGGAGGCGGAGGTTGCAGTGAGCCAAGATTGTGCCACTGCCCTCCAGCCTGGTTACAGAGTGAGACTCCGTCCACCCCCTGCAAAAAAAAAAAAAACAAGAAAATGTTGTACAACACCAACACTGAATATAGATAGATTGGGGGAAATCTGCTGTTCTATAATATTTTTTCTACATCTCATAAGATCATTTTTTTAATTCTTATTTTTATTTTATTTATTTTTCATACTCTCATTTTAGTGAGTGCTTGCTTGTGCTAGGTATTTTACTAGGCACTTTAAATATAACATTTCAGATAATCTTTTCAATAATTATTTGCAGAATGTATACCTATTATTATTAAAAGAAAACCAAGGCCCAGAAAGGTTAACTGAATAAGTAGTAAATAATAGCTACTATTTATTGAATATTTCTTAACTGTCCTTTATTGTGCAAAGCACTGTATGTATAGATGTATACATATATACGTGTATGTATAGATGTGTATATGTATAGATTGTATATGTATAGATGTATATACGTATAGATGTATATACATGTATATATGTGTATACGTATAGATGTATATACATATGTATATATGTGTATACATATAGATGTATATACGTATATACGTAGATGTATATACGTGTATACGTATAGATGTATATACGTGTATACGTATAGATGTATATACGTGTATACGTATAGATGTATATACGTGTATACGTATAGATGTATATACGTGTATACGTATAGATGTATATACGTGTATACGTATAGATGTATATACGTATACGTATAGATGTATATACGTGTATACGTATGTATATGTGTGTGTATATATGTAATTTCATGTTATTTTCCACGTAAATCTTTGAAATAGTGTTAACCAGATGAGATCGGGCACGTTCAGGGTGGTATGGCTGTAGACTGAAAATAGTATTATCTACATTTTATAGCTGACTTTATAAACTTTTTTATTTTTTTTGAGACGGAGTCTCGCTCTGTCACCCAGGCTGGAGTGCAGTGGCGCGATCTCGGCTCACTGCAAGCTCTGCCTCCCAGGTTCACGCCATTCTCCTGCTTCAGCCTCCCAAGTAGCTGGTACTACAGGCGCCTGCCACCATGCCCAGCTAATTTTTTGTATTTTTAGTAGAGACGGGGTTTCACCGTGTTAGCCAGGATGGTCTCGATCTTCTGACCTCGTGATCCACCCGCCTCGGCCTCCCAAAGTGCTGGGATTACAGGCAAGAGCCACCGCACCCGGCCTTATAAACTTTTTTTTTTTTTTTTTGAGAGGGAGTTTTGCTCTTTTTGCCCAGGCTGGGGTGCAATGGCGAGATCTTGGCTCACTTCAACCTCCACCTCCTGGGGTCAAGTGATTCTCTTGTCTCAGCCTGCTGAGTAGCTGGGATTGTAGGCGCCTGCCACCACACCTTGCTAATTTTGTATTTTTAGTAGAGATGAGATTTCACTATGTTGGCCAGGCTGGTCTTGAACTCCTGACCTCAGGTGACCTGCCCACCTCAGCCTCTCAAAGTGCTGGGATTACAGGCGTGAGCCACTGCACTCAGCCATAGCTGACTTTATAATAGAGTTCATTTCTTTTCTTCTATAATAACTGTTTCTAGAAGGTAATTGTAGTATTGTGTTGATTGCCAGCCAATCTGAATATGTAGCTTACTCCTTTTTTTAGGTAAAATCTTTTTTCTTCAAACTTTTTTTTTTCAGGCTGTGGATATATGATAAATAATGTACATACTTTATGTAATCAAAATAAATTGACCTCATTTAATAGCATTAAAGTAGTTTTGTTCTTTATCATTTGAAACCTGACATCTTTAAGTTGTTAAAGTTGCATGAGCTTGAGCCCAGAAGTTGGAGAACAGCCTGGCCGAAATGGCAAGACACCACCTCTATAAATAATAAAAAATTAGCCAGGTGTGGTGGTGCACACCTATAGTTCTAGCTGTTTGGGAAGCCAGAGTTGGGAAAATCACTTGAGCCCAGGAAGTCAGGGTGGCAGTGAGCTATGATTGAGCTATTATACTTCAGGCTGGGCCGCAAAATGGGACCCCATCTCTAAGATATTAAAAAAAAAAAAAAGTTACATGAGGCCGGGCGCAGTGGCTGACACCTGTAATCCCAGCACTTTGGGAGGCCAAGGCAGGTGGATCACCTGAGGTTGGGAGTTCTGGACCAGCCTGGCCAATATGGGGAAACTGTGTCTCTACTAAAAATACAAAAAAATTAGCCAGGCATGGTGGCGGGCACCTGTAATCCCAACTACTCAGGAGGCTGAGGTAGGAGAATCACTTGAACCCAGGAGGCAGAGGTTGCAGTGAGCCAAGATTGCACCACTGCGCTCCAGCCTGGGCAGCAGAGTAAGACTCTGTCTCAAAAAAAAAAAAGTTGCATGAAATTTTGTATGCTTTATGCTTTTTAAATTTTAGTTTATTTTAAAAGGATGGAAATAGAAATTCATATCAGGGAAAAATAGTTATAAAAATGAACATTTTTCATGTGGAGAGGAAGCTAAAAATCTTTTTTTTTTTTTTTTGAGACAGGATCTCACTCTGTTGTCCAGACTAGAGTGCAGTGGTGCAATCTCAGCTTACTGCAACCTCAACCTCCTGGGCTCAAGCAGTCCTCCCACCTCAGCCTCCCAAGTAGCTGGGACCACAGGCATGTACCACCACACCCAGCTAATTTTTGTAATTTTTGTAGAGATGGGTTTTTGCCGTGTTGCCCAGGCTGGCCTTGAACTCCTAAACTCAGTCAGTCCACCTACCTCGGCCTCCTAAAGTACTGGGATTATAGGCGTGAGCCACAGCACCCGTCCAGAAACTAAAAATCTTGAATAGCCAAATTATATTGGGCATTTAACTTAGGTGTGCTGTCTCATGCCCCAGCCCCTGTCCTTCACCAGTAACACCTGATTTTTACCCTTAGACTAATGATGGAATAATATTCCAACAGTTATTAAAAGAAATACTTTTGTCTATGTCCTTATGTGAGTTTTCCTCCAATTTGCATATTCATGGTTATATGAGGCCAAGATTATTCAGAATTACACTACTCTTTGCCAAGACGATCTGGTGGTAGAGTGGAGTAATAAATCAACACCCCCACACAGTGTTTCATGTGTGTGCTCAGTTTTAGAGCACAAATTGTGCTTCTGTCTTATTTCTTCCTGACCCAAACTATGTAGTTCAGCCATATGTTAAGCTACATCTCAGCTGGGGCCATGAGCCAAGTGATTCTTTGGTTTAGTTTTCATTTTAAAAGATCTCTAAAGAGACATGATGCATAAAAGTGGTATTTTTACCTAGAAATTTGAGGATGATTTTTTTGTTTTGTTTGGTTTGGTTTGGTTTTTGAGACGGAGTTTTGCTTTTGTTGCCCAGGCTGGAGTGCAATGGAGCAATCTCAGCTCACTACAACCTCGGCCTCCCGGGTTCAATCGATTCTTCTGCCTTGGCCTCCCGAGTAGCTGGGATTACAGGCATGCACCACCACACCTGGCTAATTTTTTGTATTTTTAGTTGAGATGGGGTTTCTCCATGTTGGTTAGGCTGGCCTTGAATTCTCGACCTCAGGTGATCCACCTCGGCCTCCCAAAGGGCTGGGATTACAGGTGTGAGCCACCGCGCCCGGCCTGAGGATGATTTTCAACCTGAATAATTAATGCCCCTTTGACTTTAGGATTCTTTTTTTGTTTTGTTTTGTTTTTTGAGATGGAGTCTCACTCTGTCACCCAGGCTGGAGTGCAGTGGCGCCATATCGGCTCCCTGCAACCTCCGCCTCCCTAATTCAAGTGATTCTCTTGCCTCAGCCTCCCAAGTAGCTGGGATTATAGGCATGCGCCACCACACTTGGCTAACTTTTGTATTTTTAGTAGAGACAGGGTTTCACCATTTTGACCAGGCTGGTCTCGAATGCCTGACCTCAAGTGACCTGCCCACCTCAGCCTCCCAAAGTGCTGGATTATAGACATGAGCCACTGCGCCCGGCCGACTTTAGGATTCTTAACAAGCATGTAAATGCTTCTTAAAAGCTTTTCACTTTTTAATAATTTCCTCAGGATAGATGTACTAGGCACCTTTTTTGGACATACTGTTGATATGAGATGATTTAGATACCAATTTTTCAGAAGGTTAGCTGATTTTCGTCATTCAAAAAATGACTTCCTTAATAAGGCAGGTTAAAATACACCTTGCCTCTCTTTTTCTGTGAATTTTTGCATTAAAGATAGATTATCAACCCTAGGGAATTATAAAAGTTTATAATTCCACTCGACACAGCTATTCTTTTTTTTTTTTTTTTTTTTTTTTTGAGATGGAGTCTCGCCCTGTCGCCCAGGCTGGAGTGCAGAGGCACGTTCTCGGCTCACTGCAACCTCCACCTCCCCGGTTCAAACGATTCTCCTACCTCAGCCTCCTCAGTAGCTGGGATTACAGGTGCGTGCCACCACGCCCAGCTAATTTTTTTTTTTTTGTATCTTTAGTAGAGATGGGGGTTTCACCGTGTTGGCCAGGCTGGTCTTGAACTCCTGACCTCGTGATCTGCCTGCCTCAGCCTCCCAAAGTGCTGGGATTACAGGCGTGAGCCACCGTGCCCAGCCTCAACATAGCTATTCTTGTATTACATATTACTTAGCAATTATTTTATTTATGTTTAAAGTTGCAATTACGGAGTATAGAACATTTTGGATTCTGCTGTATTTTGGTCTGTGTTTTTCTTTTGAATTGTGTCTAAGAAGAGGGGCAATTTCAAAATTAAGAGAGTAACAGATCATAGCCAAAATGTCCTTTTTGAATTGTCTTTGAAAACAAATCATTCTATTTTGTGTAAGTAAATGACCCTTATAACTCTGAGAATCTTATTTTCCTCTAGGTTAGAATCTGTATTTTTTAGATCAGTTTTATTACATTGTGCTAAAACATGTATATAACATAAAATTTACCATTTTATGTTTACATATAGTTCACTGGCATTAGGTACATTCATATTGTGCAGCCATCATCATCCATTTTCAGACCTTTTTCATCTTCCCAATACTGAAACTCTGTACCCATTAAATGCTAACTCATTCTTTTTTACCCCCAGCCCCTGACAATCACCATTCTACCTTCTGTCTCTGAATTTTACTCCTCTAGCAACCCCATATAATTGGAATCATATAATACTTGTTCTGATGTGACTGGCTTATTTCACTTAGTATAATGTCTTCAAGGCTCATTTATGTTGTAGCATGTGTCAGAATTTTCTTCCTTAAGTCTGCATATTTCATTGTATGTACATACCACATTTTGTTTATTCATCTGTGGATGCACACTTGGGTTGCTTCTACCTTCTGGCTATTGTGAATAAGTTACAGTGTATCAGTTTTAAAGTAATTCTTAAAAGCAGTTTTTTTTTTTTTTTTTTGAGATGGAGTTTCACTCTTTTTGCCCAGGCTGGAGTGCAATGGCATGATCTCAGCTCACCGCAACCTCTGCCTCGCAGGTTCAAGCGATTCTCCTGCCTCAGCCTCCCGAGTAGCTGGGATTACAGGCATGCGCCACCACACCCGGCTAATTTTGTATTTTTAGTAGAGATGGGGTTTCTCCATGTTGGTCAGGCTGGTCTCGAACTCCCGACCTCAAGTGATCTGCCTGCCTTGGCCTCCCAAAGTGCTGGGATTGCAGGCGTGAGCCACCGCGCCCAGCCAAAAAGCAGTCTTAAAGGTTTTGTTTATATTTGTTGCTGTTACAGTACTTGAATATAGTTAATAAGAGCTTAGAATTTTATTTCTCAGCTACTTTTAGCTTTCAGTTTTATATTAATTGTATAAGACATAATAAAATCCCACCTAAGCAGATCTTGTTCTGTCATGACTTATTTTTGGGACATAATCATTTTATATTATTATTTTTGTAGAGATGGGGGTCTCACTATGTTGCCCAGGACGGCTTGAAACTCCTGGTCTCAAGTGATCCTCATGCCTTGCCCTCCTAAAGAGCTGGGATTACAGACATGAGCCACCATGCCTGGGTGCATCATTTTAAAACAATGTCTTCCTAGCTATTTTTATTGGGTGTAATATGAGCAAGTGTTTCTCATTTGTAGTATAAGAAATTATCATAATTCTTCAGCAATAATTAAAAAAACATGATTACTGCAGACAGTTTGGAAAATATAAGCAAGCAACCTTTACCTTGTGATAACAGCTATTAACTTCTTGATTGTAGTCTTCTATCAATTTTTTTAGATGTGTGTATACATACTTATAAATATGGGATAATACAGTATAACTATTATTTAGTATATTGTTAATACTTTCCTATCTCATTGAATATTTTCTTCCACCTTTAGTTTTTAGCATAAGTAATATCTCATCATATGTAAAATAATTTATTTGAATCAGTCATTGGACTTTTAGGTTGCTTTAAAATTTCATATAAACTCTGTTATATACATACAGGTAATTTGAAGGATGTATTTTTAATATTTCTCTCCTTTTTGTGTTCTTAGAGAAAAAATAGAATTATTAATATAATAAACCTATACATTTAAATAATGAGTTTGGTCATCTGAACTTTTAATTAATTAAGTTCATGTGTTTGTATGTATTTATTCTTTTTCTTTAAGCAGGTTGGCAACATTGTACAAGTCACCCAGCCAGAAGGAATGCACAGTACTGTTTCAAATCAAAGTCAGTATTATTTGATTAGAGTGGGATTTTGATATTGATGGGCGGTAATTATCTAAAGAGAGAATTTACAACTTGCTTCTGTTAACTTCTGTAGGCAGCAAGCATATTTGAGGACAGCTTTTGATGCTTAGAACATTGTGCCCAAAATAGTAGTATATACAGAATATTGTAGTCACAAATGGACTGAAATTTATTCTTAAGAACAGAGGAAATACTTATTTTGGGGTAGTGTGTTCCATGCCATATGTAATGTCAGGATATTAAAAATCTTTAAAGTGAAAGTTGTTGAAGATTTCCAGAAAAGAAAAAATACTAACATTACTTATTTTGGTCTGTAGGTATTATAGATCTATTGTAGCACCAAATATAGCCCACTTTAAGATGTTAATTCTTCTGTGAATTTACATCATAGAACACACATTTTTTGGCTGAAATATGCATATTTATCAATAGTGTTGAGCCAAATATATTTTTGGCATCTCTTTTTTTTTGAGATGGAGTCTCTCTGCGTCGCCCAGGCTGGAGTGCAGCGGTGCAATCTTGGCTCACTGCAGCCTCCGCCCTACTGGTTTAAGCAATTCTCCTGCCTCAGCCTCCCTAGTAGCTGGGATTATAGGCGTGTGCTACCACGCCTGGCTAATTTTTGTGTTTTTAGTAGAGATGGGGTTTCGCCATGTTGGCCAGACTAGTCTCAAACTCCTGACCTCAAGTGATCCGCCCTTCTCAGCCTTCCAAAATTCTGGGATTACAGGTGTGAGCCACCGAGCCCGGCTTTATCTCATTTTTATAAGGACAAAAACAGAAATAGAGATTCTGAAACTGAATTATCCACTTAGTCTTTGCACTACCCAGGTGTACTTGAAATATCCTAGTTGGGGAAAAAAAAGAGAGAGAAATATCATAGTTGGAAAACTTTAGAGTATTTAATTATGAAAATAAATCTGTAAAGTACCTAAGTCTTAGGTTATTTCCTTTTACTTCTTCTAACAAAGCTATCGTAAAGTTTGTTAGGATTGACCTTTAGAGAACATTTTTATAATGCAATGTTATTTCTGTGTGTGTTTATGTAAGGGTATAAATAAGTATATATAAAATACTCTTAATATAGCCCGGGCTTAGGCACGTATCCATGAGGTTTATCCTCTTCATTCACAGTGGTTGATAAATTTCTATCTCAAGAACTTTCTTTTTTTTTGAGACGAAGTCTCGCTCTTTCGCCCAGGCTAGAGTGTAGTGGCACGATCTCGGCTCACTGCAACCTCTGCCTCCCAGGTTCAAGCGATTCTCCTGCCTCAGCCTCCAGAGTAGCTGGGACTAGAGGTGTGTGCCACCATGCCCAGCTAATTTTTATATTTTTGGTAGAGATAGGGGTCACTATGTTGGCCAGGCTGGTCTTGAACTCCTGACCTCGTGATCTGCCCACCTCAGCCTCCCAAAGTGCTGGGATTACAGGTGTGAGCCACTGCGCCTGGCCCTAGAATAAAGTAGCTTTCTTATTAGTTACTTAAAAATATTTCTAAGATCAGTCTTCAAATGTTCTTAAAGCATATTTGTATATATATTTTTTATCTTTCAGCCTCAGGGATTTAGAGATACTGTTGTTACTTCTGCATGTTCATTGCAAACAGAAGGTTCCTTGAGCACCCGGAAACGGTCACGAGACCCAGAGGAAGAATTATAACCCAGAAACAAATCTCAAAGTGTACAAATTTATTGATGTTGTGAAATCAATGTGTACAAGTGGACTTGTTACTTTAAAGTATAAATAAACACACTATGGCATGAATGAATCCAGATTATATGAAGTGAATGGGAAAAATACCTAAATATGATTCTGTGAAAGTTTTTCTAAAGCAGTATTCTGCAATTATATTTTACCCTGTTTTCATTTTCAGTAACATTCAGTAGAGATGATTATTATATTTCACAAATGTGGAAAGCTGATCTTGTATGGCCAGTCTGAATTTACCATTCAGACTGTTTTCACCCCTTTCTTTCCCAGTTGCCTATAAAATCTTAGGAAGAAACATATCATATTCTTATTGTGGGTTTTTTTTTTTTTTTTTTTTGAAAATGGATTCTCGCTCTGTAGTCCAGGCTGGAGTGCAATGGCGCAATCTCTGCTCACTGCAACCTCCGCCTCCCAGGTTCAAGCAATTCATCTGCCTCAGCCTCCCGAGTAGCTGGGGTTACAGGCACCTGCCATCGTGCCTGGCTAATTTTTTTGTGTTTTTGTAGAGACAGAGTTTTACCATGTTGGCCAAGCTGGTCTTGAACTCCTGACCTCAGGTGATCTGCCTGCCCCTGCCTCCCAAAGTGCTGGGATTACAGTCGTGAGCCACTGTGCCCAGCCATGTTCTTTTTAAATGTAAATTTGATAATTCTTTAAAATTACCCGCTTTTATAATTATAAAAGAGAAGCCAACACCATGAGTCAGCATATTATTCTGTTCAGTTTTATAGGTAAGATACAAATTTTAGGTGACCAAACTGATTTTAGTGACCTCAATCCTAAAATCTAAGCCATTTGTTTAGCTTTTAATGACATTTTATAATGTTAAAGGGAGGACTTTGGAGCTGTTATCTCATCTAGAGATTGTTTGGAACATATGTCTTCCGGAATAGGTTGATAAGCTCACGATCATTTATTGCTACGTTTTTGTTTTTGTTTTGAGACAAGGTCTCACTCCGTCACCCAGGCTGGAGTGCAGTGGCATGATCATAGCTCACTGCAGCCTCGACCTCCCGGGCTCAAGCAATCCTCTCAGTTCAGCCTCCTGAGTAGCTGGGACTACAGGGAGGCACTACCATGCCCTGCTAATTTTTGGATTTTTTTGTAGAGACAAGGTCTCACTATGTTGCCCAGGCTGGTCTCAAACTCCTGGTGTCAAGCGATCCTCTTGCCTTGTCTTCCCAAAGTGCTGGGATTACAGATGTGAGCCACCACATCTGGCCTCATTTCTATATTTTGAAACACGGTATGATCCATTCTAGAATTCTAGTTATGTTGACATTTTTCTTTGAATAATCTTAACTTTGCTTAAATAAATTAAAGATTTCAATTCTTGATGGTTTCAAAATCACCTAAAAATATTTTCGCACTTGGCTCTTAGTACTTTTCAACTTACTCACAAAATTTACTTTGGTTCCCTGTGGGGGAAAAATTAATTAATTTTGGGACAGAATCTCGCTCTGTCACCCAGACTGCAGTGCAGTGGCACAATCTTGGCTCACCGCAACCTCTGCTTCCAGGGTTCAGGCGATTCTTGTGCCTCAGCCTCCCAAGTAGCTGGGATTACAGGCATGCACCACCGTGCCAAGCTAATAGTTTGTAATTTTAGTAGAGACAGGTTTCTCTATGTTGGCTAGGGTGGTCACGAACTCCTGGGGCTCAAGTGACCCGCCCACCTCTGCCTCCCAAAGTGCTGGAATTAACAGGTGTGAGCCTGTGCGCCCAGCCATATTTATATATTTATTTTTAAACTATTATTTTAGGCTCGGGTACGTGTGAAGGTTTGTTACATAGGTAAACTCATGTCACGGGTTTATTGTACAGATTATTTCATCACCCAGGAGTTAAACTCAGTACCCAATAGTTACCTTTTCTGCTTCTCTCCTTCCTCCCACCTTCCACCCTTAGGTAGTAGACCCCAGTGTTTGTCTGTTTTGTTTTGTTTTTTTTTTTTGAAATGCAATCTTGCTCTGTCACCCAGGTTGGAGTGCAGTGGCAGGATCTTGGCTCACTGCAACCTCCACCTCCCGGGTTCAAGCGATTCTCCTGCCTCAGCCTCCAGAGTAGCTGGGATTACAGGTGCACGCCACCACACCCAGCTAATTTTTTGTATTTTTAGTAGAGATGGGGTTTCATCACGTTGTCCAGGCTGGTCTCAAACTCCTGACCTTGTGATCCACCCGCCTCAGCCTCCCAAAGTGCTGGGATTACAGGCATGACCCATCGTGCCTGGCCTGTTTTTTCTTTTGTGTTCTTAAGTTCTCATCATTTAGCTCCCACTTATGGGTGGGAGACATGCGGTACTTGGTTTTCTGTTCTTGCATTAGTTTGCTGAGAATAATAGCCTCTAGCTCCATCCGTGTTCCTGCAAAAGACATGATCTAGTTCTTTTTTATGACTGCAAAATTATTTAAATAATTGAATATTAAATATTGTAGCAGCAATATTTTCCAAATTTTAGTGATAGGTGTTACTTCCTATCCCAGACTAAACAGTAAATTTATAAAATTACTTCAGTGTAATTATTATTTTCTGCAATTGATTATATAGAATAGCCATCATTTACCAGGACTTGAGAGTGAAAGCAGGCACTGCTAACAATTATGCCAGTACAGAGGCTATAAACCAAGACTAACTTCAAATCACTTCTCTAACATAGAATGACTAATTGTGACTATCTTTTGTGGACCTCAAAGCACATTTTATTGTAATTGATGCCATAATTTTAACAAATACCCATCATTTTATATTCTGTCTTCTCAAATCATAAAATCCAGAGTAGGAGGGTGTTATAAGTGATAAATATCAGTGTTACCAAGCATCAGATGAGATAGATAAAATAATGTAGGATCTCTTTTTTTTTTTTTTTTGAGACAGGGTCTTACTCTGTCACCCAGACTGCAATGCAGTGGCACGATCACTGCTCACTGCAGCCTTGACCTCCCAGGCTCAAGTGATGATCTTTCCACTTCAGACTCCTTAGTAGCTGGAAGTACAGGCATGCGCCACCACGCCCAGCTAATTTATTTTTATTTTGTGGAGACGGTCTCACGATATTGCCCAGGCTGGTCTCAAACTCTTGGGCTCAAGTGATCCTCCTGCCTCAACCTTCCAGAGTGCTGGGATTACAGATGTGAGCCATTTGGCCTGGCCTCCAGAATCTCTTTTTATAAAGTACCATAACACTGTACTTTATTTTATTTATTTATTTATTTTGAGACAGAGTCTTGCTCTGTTGCCCAGGCTGGAGTGCAGTGGTACAGTGTCAGCTCACTGCAACCTCCACCTCCAGGGTTCACGCGATTCTCATGCCACAGCCTCCTGAGTTGCTGGGACTACAGGCATTCACGACCATGCCCAGCTCTTTTTTTTTTTTTTTTTTTTTTTGAGATGGGAGTTTCGCACTTTTTGCTCTGTCACCTGGTCCGGAGTGCAGTGGCACCATCTCGGCTCACTGAAACCTCCGCCTCCTGGGTTCAGGTGATTCTCCTGCCTCAGCCTCCTGAGTAGCTGGAACTACAGGCACACACCACCACGCCCGGCTGATTTTTCTATTTGTAGTAGAGACAGGGTTTCACCATGTTGGCCAGGCTGTTCTCGAACTCCTGATCTCACATGATCCGCCCGTCTTGGCCTCCCGAAGTGCTAGGATTACAGGCATGAGCTACTGCACTGAGGCCCCTTAGCATTTTTTGTTACTTGGTTTTAACTGAGGATATGATAGTACACCTATGTCCCACACTTTATATAGGCTTGCCACCTAATGCTATGCCCATAAATTGGTTAAAGTCTCACCTTCTGCAAACCAATGATTGCATCCAGGTTTCGTCTTGTGGTTAGTCTGACAAATCAGCTCAGAAGTATTTTTTCTTAGGAAAAATAAATTGTATTTTTAGCTTCAATTTTTGGGATATGCAACTTAAAACATATTTATATAGTTCTTTATTATTTATGAAACACTTTGGCCAGGCACAGTGACTCACGCCTGTAATCTCAGCACTTTGGGAGGCCGAGGTGGGCGGATCACCTGAGGTCAGGAGTTCAGCACCAGCCTGGTCAATATAATGAAACCCCGTCTCTACTAAAACTACAAAAATTAGCTGGACATGGTGGCACATGCCTGTAGTCCCAGCTACTCGGGAGGCTGAGGCAGGAGAATCGCTTGAACCTGGGAGGCAGAGGTTGCAGTGAGCTGAGATCAGGCCACTGAACTCCAGCCTGGGTGACAGAGCGAGACTCCATCTCAAAAAGAAAAAAAAAAAAAAACACTTACACATCATTTTATTTGATCCTTCTAGCAGCTCTGTAAGGTGGATGTGATAGGCTAGCCTGTCTGCTTTTCATCTTTCCTTCCTTCCATCCATTTAGTGCCTAACACACATTTAACCACTTTTTGAAACAATATTTCAAATAAGATATAGAATAAATTCTGTTTTTTTCTTTTTTCTTTTTTTTTTTGTGTGCGTGTGACCCTGACGTGATATGAACAAATTCTGTTTTTCAAATGGTCAGATGAAAATACTATTTGGTCATGACTAGGATGGTGTTTATGAGCCTGTTTGATTACAAATATAAAATTAATAGTTTCTTGGTTTTATCTTTACTTTTTTAATATGGTAAAATAGCTATACATAAAATTTGCCATTTTAACCATTTATAAATATACATTTAAATGGCAATAATTACATTCACAATGTTGTGCAGTCATCACCACTAATTTCTAAAACTTCATCACCCCAGACAAAAACTCCCCATTCTACACTCTCCCCAGCTCTTGATAATCTTTAATCTACTTTGTTTCTCTGAATTTGCCCACTGTAAATATATGTGAAATTATACTATATATGTATATATATGTGTATATATATGTGTGCGTGTATGTATATATGTGTGTGTATATATGTGTATATATATATATGTCTGTGTGTGTGTATATATATGCATATATATATATGTTGTTGTTGTTTTCATGGAGACAGAGTTTCACTCTTGTTGCCCAGGCTGGAGTGCAACGGCGCCATCTCGGTTTACTGCAACCTCCGCCTCCCAGGTCCAAGCGATTCTCCTGCCTCAGCCTCCCAAGTAGCTGGGATTACAGGCATGCGCCACCACGCCTTGCTAATTTTTTTTGTATTTTTGGTAGAGACAGGGTTTCTCCATGTTAGGCTGGTGTTGAACTCCCAACCTCAGGTGATCCGTCCGCCTCGGCCTCCCAAAGTGCTGGGATTACAGGCGTGAGCCACCGTGCCCGGCCCACAATATTTTTATTTATTTAAGCCAGGGTGTTGCTATGTTATACAGGCCTTGAACTCCTGCACTCAAGGCCTCCTCCCTCTTCAGCCACCCAAGTTGCTTGGTCTACAGGTCCATGCCACCATGTCTGGCTAACACTGTTCTTTTTATGTCTCAATTATTTCACTTAGCATAATGCTGGTTTTCTTTTTTGTTTTTTGGGTTTTTCTTTTTTTTTTTCTTTTCTTTTTTTTCTTTTTTTTTTTTTTTTTTTTTTTTTTTTTGGAGGCAGGGTCTTGCTCTGTCTCCCGGGCTGGAGTGCGGTGGTGTGATACTGGCTCACTGCAACCTCTGCCTCCTGGGCTCAAGCGATTCTCCTGCCTCAGCCACCTGCGTAGCTGGGTCTACAGGCGCAGGCCACCGCACCCAGCTAATTTTTGTGCCTTTTGTACAGATGGGGTTTCCCATGTTGCCTAGGCTGGTCTTGAACTCCTAAATTCAGTTGATCTGCCTGCTTCAGCTTACCAAAGTGCTGGGATTGTAGGCATAAGCCACCACACCTGGCCTTAGTATAATGTTTATAAGATTTATCCATATTGTAGCATATATAAGAACTTCATTTATTTTTATTGCTAAATAATATTCCATTGCATGTATATATCACGGTAGTCCCCCTTTAACCAAGGGGAATACACTCTAAGACCCCCCAGTGGATACCTGAAACCAAAGGTAGTACCACACCTCTATATATATGATGCGTGAATTTTTTTCTTCACAATTTCATGGATAGAAGACTCTTTTTTTGTTGTTGTTGTTCATTTGTTTGTTTTTTTGAGACGGAGTCTCGCTCTGTCGCCCAGGCTGGAGTGCAGTGGCGCGATCTCAGCTCACTGCAAGCTCCGCCTCCCGGGTTCACGCCATTCTCCTGCCTCAGTCTCCTGAGTAGCTGGGACTACAGGCACCCGCCACCACGCCTGGCTAATTTTTTTGTATTTTTAGTAGAGATGGGGTTTCACCATGTTAGCCAGGATGGTCTCAATCTCCTGACCTCGTGATCCGCCCGCCTTGACCTCCCAAAGTGCTGGGATTACAGGCGTGAGCCACTGCGCCCAGCCAAGACTCGTTTTTTGTTTTTGTTTTTGTTTTTTGAGATGGAGTTTCACTCTCTCTCTCGCCCAGGTTGGAGTGCAGTGGTGTGACCTTGGCTCGCTGAGACCTCCACCTCTCGGGTTCAAGCGATTCTCCTGTCTCAGCCTCCCAAGTAGCTGGGATTACAGGTGTGTGCAACCACACCCAGCTCATTTTTGTATTTTTAGTAGAGACATGGTTTCACCATGTTGGCCAGGCTGGTCTTGAACTCCTGACCTCAGGTGATTCACTTGCCTCAGTCTCCCAAAGTGCTGGGATTACAGACGTGAGCCACTGCGCCCGGCTAGAAGACTCGTTCTTACCATAGCTCTTAGCAATGTTGGCATAACTTTTTTTTCTTGTTAAATCTACAATTTTCACCTTTTCACTAAAAAGAAGAAATTTATGGCTTCTCTTTAGCATATCCTAATCGCCAGCATCACTACTCTTGCAATTTGGCACCATTATTAAGTAAAATAAGGCCTATTTAAACTGAAACACTGCTATACCGACACCTGACAGTTGATCTGATAACCGAGCCAGGTATTAAGTGACTAACGGAGCAGGTAGCATATACAGAGGGATGATTCATGTTCCAGGCAGGACAGAGCAGGATAGTGCAAGATTTCATCATGCTACTCAGAATATTGCACAATTTACAACTTAGGAATTGTTTATTTCTGGAATTCTCCATTGAATATTTTTAGACATCAGTTGACCTCAGGCAACTGAAACCATGGAAAGTGAAATCACGGGTAAGGAGAGACTACTACTGTACATTTTGTTTATCCATTCATCTGTTAATGCACGTGTCCCCAACCCCCAGGGCACGGACTGATGCTGGTCTGTGGCCTATTAGAAACTGGGTTGCAGAGCAGGAGGTGAGTTTTGGGGGAGAGAGCAAAGCTTCATCAGTATTTATAGCTGCCCTTCATTGCTCAAGCTCTGCCTCCTGTCATATTAGCAGTGGCATTAGATTCTCATAGCCCGAACCGTATCGTGAACTGTGCATACAAGGAATCTAGATTGCATGATCCTTATGATAATCTAATGCCTGATGATCTGTGACTGTCTCCCATCACCCCAAGATGTGTCCATCTGGTTGCAGGAAAACAAGTTCAGGGCTCCCACTGATTGTTGTGTAATTATTTCATTATATATTACAATTTAATAATAGAAATAAAGTGCACACTAAATGTAATGTGCTTGAATTATCCCAAAAGCATCCCCCCTGCCCCTGGTCCGTGGAAAAATTATCTTCCATGAAACCAGTCCCTGATGCCAAAAACATTGGGGACCGTTGTGTTAATGGACATTTGGTGGACATTTAGATTGGTTTTGTTTTGTTTTGTTTTGTTTTTGAGACAGAGTTTTGCTCTTTTGCCCAGGCTGGAGTGCAGTGGCGCGATCTTGGGTCACTGCAACATCCGCCTCCCGGGTTCAAGCAATTCTCCTGCCTCACCCTCCTGAGTAGCTGGAATTACAGGCGCCCACCACCA
This sequence comes from Gorilla gorilla gorilla, assembly GCF_029281585.2. Taxonomy (NCBI): domain Eukaryota; kingdom Metazoa; phylum Chordata; class Mammalia; order Primates; family Hominidae; genus Gorilla; species Gorilla gorilla. Next base: position 33,301,310 of record NC_073228.2, on the reverse strand, counting down.
TGCCTGGCTAATTTTTGTATTTTTAGTAGAGATGGGGTTTCACCATGTTGGCCAGGCTGGTCTCGAACTCCTGACCTTGTGATCCGCCCTCCTCGGCCTCCCAAAGTGCTGGGATTACAGGCGTGAGCCACCAGGCCTGGCCTTGTTTGTTTTTTTTGACACAGGGTCTTGCTCTGCCACCCAGGCTGGAGTGCAGTGGCACAACCGTGGCGCACAATCGTGGCTCATTGCAGCCTCCCAGGCTCAGGCAATCCTCCCACCTCAGCCTCCCAAGTAGTTGGGACTACAGGCACATGCCACTATATCCGGCTAATTTTTGTATTCTTTATAGAGATGGGGTTCCATCATGTTGCCCAGGTTGGTATGGAACTCCTGGGCTCAAGCGATGCCCCCACCTGGGCCTCCCAAAGTGCTGGGATTACAGACATGAGTCACCAGGCTGGAGTGCAATAGTGTGATCCTAGCTCACTGCAACCTTGAATTCTTGGGCTCAAGCCCTCCTCCCACAGTAGCCTCCCAAATGCACATCACCACACCTGTTTTTGTTTTGTTTTGTTTTCAGACAGAGTCTCGGTCTGTCGCCCAGGCTGGAGTACAGTGGCACAATCTTAAGTCACTGCAACCTCCACTTCCCAGGTTAAAGCAATTCTCCTGCCTCAGCCTCCAGAGTTGCTGGGACTACAGGTGCCCGCCATCATGCTCGGCTAATTTTTGTATTTTAAGTAGAGACGGGGTTTCACCAGGCTGGTCTCAAACTCCTGACCTTAGGTGATCTGGTGATCTGCCCACCTCGGCCTTCTAAAGTGCTAGGATTACAGGTGTGAGCCACTGTTCCCGGCCCCCCCTTTTTTTTTTTTCTTTTTTTTTTGGAGACAGAATCTTACTCTGTCACGCAGGCTGGAGTGCAGTGGCTCGATCTTGGCTCACTGCAACCTCTACCTCTTGGGCTCAAGTGGTTCTCATGCCTCAGCCTCCCGTGTAGCTGGGATTACAGGCATGCACCACCACACCCAGCTATTTTTTGTATTTTTAGTAGAGATGGGGTTTCACCATGTTGGCTAGGCTGATTTTGAACTCCTGACCTCAAGTGATCCCCCACCTTAGCTTCCCAAAGTGCTGGAATTACAGTCATGAGCCACTGCACCTGGCTCGTATATTAGCTATTCTTATTTTTCTCTCTACAGTATTTTACTTTTCTTGTTGATAACCTTCTTACTAAACTGTTTGCAACTAGTGATAAATTACAATATAATGTGGTAGAAGGAACATGGGACTAGAGTTGGAAGATGTGCATTTTAGTTGCATGTGAGACATTACCAAGCCATGTCAGTTTTGGCACCTTTATTTTCTCATATCTTTACCTTATTTCTCAAAGAAGGTAAGACTAAATGATTGCTAAATTCATTGGTCTAAATTTTATGGGTTTTGCTTTTGTAGAGGCAATATTAAATATTCACTTTAAATGATCAATACTGGAAACATGGAAAGGAGTAACATTTATACACTTTTATTTTCAAAATCAATAATATTAGGGATCCCAATACAATACATTGCATGTCAGTTTTGAGACTAATGTTGAAATATCATATTGCTTTAAAAAATAAAACAACAACATTCAGTTGAAGAAGAGAGGCTGGCTGTTCATAATATGTATTTTTAGTTAACGTCAGTGCCTAAATTTACTGTTACTGTTAAAATTTACAGAACATTTTGCTCCCTCAAAACTGATTTTGGCATAAAATATGTTGACAAGATTTTATGTATTTTTGACCACAGTATATTCCTTTGCTTGTTTTCAGTTTTTGTGTACCATTGATATCTGATGATGTCCTTTTATGTTTCAACTATCCATTTGACTCCCATTATGTGTAGTTAAGATGTAAGTTTTTAGCTACTGTGACTCTGAGAGTGATTTTATGTGTAGTTTATTTTATGATGATTTAAAAGTTGGGCTCACTTCAGAAGGGCTTGTGAAATTACAGAAATTATGTCCTACTCACTTTGAAAATAAAAAATTAACACAAGATAAAAGACAAAAGCTGAGGAGCCAATTAATTAGAATTTGTATCAGGAATTCTTACAAACCAACGCAAAGAAGAAAAACTTGGTTATATAATAGTCTTGGCCTAACGATAGGAAGTATATCAGTTTTTCAAGAGAAAAGGTGTTTTCTGGCTGTTGTTTTTTATTTGTGTTTTAATTAAATTTTTTTCCTAAGTAATATTTGTACAGGATTTAAATTTAAAAAACACAGGATTTAAAATTTAATGAAAAGTATGTTTCATTTTATCTCCTGTTTCTGAGTCACTTTCCTTAATTTCTTTTTCTTTTTTTTTGAGACGGAGTCTCGCTCTGTTGCCCAGGCTGGAGTGTGGTGGCACGATCTCAGCTCACTGCAAGCTCGGCCTCCCAGGTTCACGCCATTCTCCTGCCTCAGCCTCCCGAGTAGCTGGGACTACAGGTGCACACCACCATGCCCGGCTAATTTTTTTGTATTTTCAGTAGAGAAAGGGTTTCACCATGTTAGCCAGTATGGTCTCCATCTCCTGACCTCGTGATCCGACTGCCTCGGCCTCCCAAAGTGCTGGGACTACAGGCGTGAGCCACTGTGCCCGGCCCCCCTTAATTTCTTTTTAGGAGGCAAACATTATTATCAGTTTTTTATATGACCTCCCAGAGCTATTCTATGTATCTAAAATATAAATACATTTTTTCTTCAATACTCAAATAAGATACACAGTGTTCTGCAACTAGTTTTTGTATCAGTACATGTAGAATTTTCTCAAATAAAAAACTGCTGGTCAGGCAAGGTGGCTCATGCCTGTATTCCCAACGCTTTGGGAGGAGGCGTGGGAAGATCTCTTAAGCCCAGGAGTTGAGACTAGCCTGGGCAACATAGGGAGATTTCATCTCTAGAAAAAATAATTTTAAACAATTAACCAGCATAGTGGCCTACATGTCTTGTCCCAGCTATTTAGGAAAGGAGTTCCAGGCTGCAGTGAGCTATGTATGATTGGGCTACTGGACTCTGGCCTGTCTCTCTAAAAATAAATAAATAATTGCATATGCCATTCCATTGAATTAATATCCTATTATTATTATTTTTATTTATTTATTTTTTGAGACGGAGTCTCACTCTGTCGCCCAGGCTGGAGTGCAGTGGCGTGATCTCGGCTCACTGCAAGCCCCGCCTCCCGGGTTCACGCCGTTCTTCTTCCTCAGCCTCCCTAGTAGCTGGGACCACAGGCGCCTGCCAGCACGCCCAGCTACTTTTTTGTATTTTTAGTAGAGACGGGGTTTCACCGTGTTAGCCAGGATGGTCTCCGTCTCCTGACCTCGTGATCTGCCCGCCTCGGCCTCCCAAAGTGCTGGGATTACAGGCGTGAGCCACCGCGCCTGGCCATTGTTGTTGTTTTTGATAGAGATGGGGTCTCTCTATGTTGCCCAAGCTTAACATTTTGATTCATGTTGCCAAATTATTCTCCAGTTACCAATTTACGCCTCCACCAGTGATTTTTTAATTTTTATTATATATTTTTTTAGACAGGGTCTCATTCTGTCACCCAGGCTGGAGTGCAGTGGTGCAATCTTGGTTCACTACAACCTCCGCTTCCCAGGCTCAAGCAATCCTTCCACCTCAGCCTCCCCTGGTAGCTGGGACCACAGACGCGCATGGCTAATTTTTTGTATTTTTGGTACAGACGGGGTTTCACCGTGTTGCCCAGATTGGTCTTGAACTCCTGAGCTCAAGTGATCTGCCTCCCTGGGCTTCCCCAAGTGCTGGGACTACAGGTGTACTCCACTGTTACGGCCCACCAGTGATGTTTGAGAGTGGTGTTTCTCACACTCCTGATTACACTGTATTTTATATTTTTTTAAACAATTTGATAAATTGTTTTTATAATGACATCTCATAGTATGATTTTATATTTTTCTTGGTTGCATCAGACTATGTCAGCTTCCTGCCCTTAATTTTTTTTTTTTTTTGAGACGGTGTCTCACTCTTTCGCCCAGGCTGGACTGCAGTGGCGCTATCTCTGCTCACTGCAAGCTCCGCCTCCCGGGTTCACGCCATTCTCCTGCCTCAGCCTCCTAAGTACCTGGGATTACAGGCGCCCGCCACAGCGCCCGTTTAATTTTTTGTATTTTTAGTAGAGACGGGATTTCACCGTGTTAGCCAAGATGGTTTCGCTCTCCTGACCTCGTGATCCACCCGCCACGGCCTCCCAAAGTGCTGGGATTACAGGCGTGAGCCACCGCGCCCGGCCTTTTTTTTTTTTGAGAGGGTCTCTGTCACTCAGACTGGAGTGCAGTGGTACGATCATAGCTCACTGCAGCCTCAATCTCCCAGGTTCAAGCAATCCTCCCGCCTTAGCCTCTTGAGTAGCTGGGACTACAGGCATGTACCTCCATGCCCAGCTAATTATTTTATTTTTTGTAGAGACGGGGTTTCACTTTGTTGCCCAGGCCGGTCTCGAACCCCTGGGCTCATGTGATCTTCCCACTTCGGCCTCCCAAAGTGCTGGGATTACAGGCATGAGCCGCTGTGCCTGGCTGCCATTAAATATTTAAATCGTAATGAACTCCTCTGGTTCTATGCATACCAATTATCAACCAGTTGATAACTGGATTTCCCCAGATACTTTGGGTATAGCCAGATCAATGCAAATGTCTGGTCTCCTTGGAATTAATAGTTCTCACTGTAAATTCATATATTGTTATTGTGATTTTGATATACTCTCGCGAGATTTACATTAGTTAATATCCCTCCATTTAATTAAATTTGGAGCACTCATTTCTGAGCCTGCAAGTTCAAGTTGCTGAACTTTGTCATAAATTTATGAAGGTAAATGTCATTATGGTAATTTAAAACAAATTATTTGACACTTTTCCCATCTGGAGGTGGGGTGTATTATGTCCCCTTCTCTTGAATCTAAAATGGGCCTATTACTGCTTTGACCAATAGAGCACCATAAAAGTAATGCTATTGACATGTGAGACTAGGTCATAAAAGGCTACGCATCTTCTTAGGCACTAGAACACTCACTCTTGAAGCTCTAAGCTACTATATAAGAAGTCTGACTACCCTAGGCCGTGCACGGTGGCTCACGCTTGTAATCCCAGCACTTTGGGAGGTCGAGGCAGGCAGATCACGAGGTCAGGAGTTCGAGACCAGCCTGGCCAACATGGTGAAACCTCGTCTTTACTAAAAATACAAAAATTAGCCGGGCTTGGTGGTGGGCACCTGTAATCCCAGCTACTCAGGAGGCTGAGGCAGAAGAATCGCTTGAACCCGGGAGGTGGATGTTGCAGTGAGCTAAGATCGCGCCACTGCACTCCAGCCTGGGCGACAGGGCAAGACTCTGTCTCCAAAAATAAAAATAAAAAAGTCTGACTATCCTAAAGCCATCATGCTGGAGATGTTATGTGTAGGCATTACAGTTGACAGCCCTAGCTGAACTAACACTCAGCAACCAGCAGCAATGGCCAGTTTGGCAACACAAATTAGTATCTTGAAAAATATTTACATATTAATCATTTCTCAACTCTATTTTTTTCAGTACAAATGGAAAGGTATAATGTAAGTCATCTTGGACATCTAGCCCAGTTGAGCCTTCAGATACTCTCCCCAACTGCTACCTTATTGCCACTTCCTCAGACCTTCAAGTGAGAACCACCTAGCTGAGTCCAGTCAACCTACAGAGCTGTGAGATATAGTTAAATGGTTTTTCTTCTAGCCACTAAGTTTTGGGGTAGTTTGTTTTATAGCAACAGATAAGTGAAACAGCTGCCTGACAGCCTCTCTGGGTGGGTTACCAGATATTCCCAAGTTGTGTCTTTAGGTGCCTTCTTAGAATTTCAGATCTTCCTGTCCAGTGTCTTTTAGCTTTTTCTGTTCATCTTCATTTCTACTAACACCATTCTTTTCTGTACTCTTATTATCTCCCATTTCCCAACTGATTCCAGCCTTCGATCTCTCTTCTTCAATCCATCCTGCATTCATCTGAAAGAATGTCTGCATATTAAATTTTCTTAAAACACAGTTTTGGTTGTATTTCTTTCTAAATTCAGTATTTTTGTCAATACTTAGAACAAATAACTGCAATTCCATATCCCACTACAGCCTAGATCTAATCTTGAACTTTTTCCCATAGGCTTTATAACCTTAAAGAGTCATGAAATTATTGGCATGTATTTCCAGCTATACAAAATTCCAGAATTTTATATGACAATTTAAAAGGATATTTTATAAATTAATAATTTCATGTGTGAAGGACTCAAGTTCAGTTTGCATATGTATTTTGATTTGCTGCCTTTGTGCAAATAACTGCAATGTATTGTATTATTAGGTATATGGAGGTTCATCAAATCTTAATCCTCAGCTTGCAGAATTACTGGAAACCATGTGTGTGCTATATTGGTGCCAGATATGTCATTTATAGATCACTCTTTCATAAGGCAGCAAACTACTTCCTATGCCCAAATCATTTTCTTTCTGGAAAAGATACATTTTGTCAGCATGGTTACCATGTGTGGTAATTGATAATGTCTGTGCCACATGGCTTACTTCTACCCTTGTCCGACACAGCTATTCTACCACCTATGATTACCATATGCTACAGCACTCTGGGTTAATGGAATCATTTCCATCTTCCCTTCTAGTCACAAATGTCATTGTGGCTCAATTCCATCAGCTCAACTAAGAATAAAATATTCAGTACTATCTAAGCAAAGAACACACCTTTGTGAAGTTTTCATATTTAGTTGACTGTTTCATTTTCATTTTTAAAAGCTAGGTTTTTTTGATGAATGTTCCAGAGTGAGGAATGGGCATCTGCTAACTAGAATAGGACATGATCAATATCACTCTGAATTCTTGCATGTATTTATTTTAAATAAATATACAAAGGTAATTAAAAATTAGATGATAATAAAGGTAAAGTTTTTACCACCATAAAGCATTTTTTTTTGTAAAGTGAAAACTAGTAGCAAAAGATTGAAGTGGATTTTTAAAACATTGTCAATTTATTTTAGAAGAACCATTTATTATAGAAGGAACATATCACATGTTAGCCATTTATAACACCATCATCAAATTACCACCAACCACTGCCCTCTTCTTCTTTTGTAAGTATGTCATAATAAATAATTTTGGTTCCTCAAAGAACCATGCTAGATAAAAAGAAAGATTGTTATTAATGGTTTAAACAAGAAAAAAGGTTAGAATCTGTTTTGGGGATTTACTTCTTTGCTTTTTAAAACTAGTAAAATACAGTGCATGTGGGCCAGTTATTACCTGATGTGAATTTTAATTTTGACAGCTTTGAATTATTGCTGCAATATGACCATATTAGCCAGCAACAGAAAAGGAATAAAAAATTATTATAGCAGTAGTATTTTTGGCAGCAAACGGGAATGATTTTTATATTATTGATCTGGGATGCAGAAGAAGAAGTTTCTATTTGAAAATGTTTCTATGTTGCTCAGTTTTTTCAGTTGTCAGGTGTTCTGTTGCTTCCTACTAGTCAATTTGACAACATAGTCAAATTAATATTTTAAAAACTATTGGCCAGGTGTGGTGGCTCAGGCCTGTAATCCCAGTACTTTGGGAGGCCAAGGCAGACAGATCACGAGGTCAGGAGTTTGAGATCAGCCTGACCAATATGGTGAAACCCCGTCTCTACTAAAAATACAAAAATTAGCCAGGTGTGGTGGTGCACACCTGTAGTCCCAGCCACTCGTGAGGCTGAGGTTGCAGTGAGCTGAGATCGCGCCACTGCACTCCAGCCTAGGTGACAAAGTGAGACTCTGTCTCAAAAAAAAAAAAAAAAACTATTTATATCAAGCCTGTCTAACCTGTGGCCCATGGGCCACATGCAGCCCAGGACGGCTTTGAATGCAGCCCAACACAAATTCATAAACTTTCTTGAAACATTATGAGGTTTATGCATGGACTTTTTTTTTTTTTTTTTTTTTAGCTCATCAGCTATCATTAGTATCTTTTATGTGTGGCCCAAGGCAATTCTTCTTCCAATGTGGCCTGGGGAAACCAAAAGATTGGACACCCCTGATTTACATATTAGTTATCCTTCCATTCAGTTTTTAAAATATAAATTTAAAATATACATTTTAATATTTGCAACTTAATATTTATCATTAGGCCTAGCCTTAAACATTTACATAAGCATTAATTTTAGGCCATGGGATATGAGCTATATATAATTTGTTATTATACTCTCTCCAAAATATAAAATGCCAATATTTTATGTTAACATAAACTATGTTTTACTATTTGAGATATTATATTAGCTTCAAATCAATGGTTTTTTACAACTAGCAAATCAAAATTGAGGGTTTTCTGGAAATAGTATTTCTAATTCTGCCTATAAATAAAAGAGGCATACTTTAGAATAGACAGAATATTCCAGACTTGCATAATCAAGCCAATTTTTTTCCTGAGACAGCGTCTTGCTCTGTGGCCCAGGCTGGAGTGCAGTGGTGCGAACACGGCTCACTGCAGCCTTCATCTCCCAGACTGAAGTGATCCTCCTACCTCAACCTCCCAAGTAGCTGGGACTACAGGCATGTGCCACTATGCTCGACTAATTTTGTTTATTTTTTGTAGAGGTGAGGTCTCACTGTGTTGCCCAGGCTGGTCTCAAACTCCTGGGCTCAAGTGATCCTTCCACCTTGGCCTCCCAAAGTGCTGGGATTACAGGCATGAGCGAGCCACTGTGCCTGGCCCCAAGCTAATATTAATTGAAGATAAACTGAGAAGTTATAGACTGTTTTTTTAATCAGCTTTGATAGACTTCTTAGTTATAAGCATCAATTGTTTATATCTCAAATATTTTATTAACTTACAAAAATTAATCGACTTTTTAGAGCAGTTTTAGGCTTACAGAAAAATAGAAAGGACAGTTCCAATATATGCCCTCTCCCCTCACTTACATGTTTTCTCCTATTATTAACATTTTGCATTATTGTGGTACACTAGTTACAATTGATAAGCCAATATTGATGCACTATTATTAACTAAAGTCAATAGTTTACAGTAGGGTTCACTCTTGAACATTCCATGGGTTTTGATAAATGTATAATGATATGTAGCTACCATTACAGTATCATACAGAACAGTTTTCACTGCCCTAAAAATCCCCTGTGCTCTACCTATTCATTCTTCCCTCCCTCCCCCAGAACCCCTGGCAAGCTATTCTTCTAATTCCAGGAAATCATTTACTGCTAACGTCAAGTAAACTCAGTTTACTTTGGAGACCTAAACTTGCTTTAACTTAACTAATTTATAGTTCTTTTATATATACAATCCATTTTATTCCTTAAAGTATTATTTGTTACTATGTCAGTCAGGATCTAGTTAAGGAAAAAGAGAATGGGGTGCAGTGGCTCATGCCTGTAACCCCAGCATTTTGGGAGGCCGAGGTGGGCGGATCGTGAGGCTAGAAGATGGAGACCATCCTGGCCAACATGGTGAAACCACATCTCTACTAAAAATACGAAAATTAGCTGGGCTTGGTGGCACGTGCCTGTAATTCCAGTACTTGGTAGGCTGAGGCAGGAGAATCACTTGAACCAGGGAGTCAGAGGTTGCAGTGAGCTGGGATCACACCACTGCACTCCAGCCTGGCAACAGAATGAGACTCCGTCTCAAAAAACAAAAACAAAAACAAAACAGAGAATCCAGGAAATTGGTTACACAAATTATGGAAGAGCTAAAAAGCCAAAAAGGAAAGATTCACTTCTCTAAGTCCTAAAAGATTAGAAAGCTGAAAGCTTCTACCATCCCTAGGCTAAAGGACAAATGGGGGAAGATGTTGTTCTGGAGCTGAGGGGATAGGGTCACTGGCAAAAGCTAGAGAATCCCAGTGAACATATTCATGGGGAGGAAAGCTACAAAGGAAATGCATCAGGCCTCTGGACTGAGCTAGGGAACAGGGCTTTTCTTCTTTCCTCCCTTCTTCCAATTTCTTGTCAGTGCTTACCACTGGACAAATCCCAGGTGAAAGTCAGCTGTCACAGTAGCCTAGTGAATACAGCCTGAAAGGGTCAGCCCTCCTACAATACAGAGCAGGGCAAGGGAGGAGAAAGAATAGGTATGAGGGCAAAATGGACAAGGACTGACACAGTAATCAATTCTTTTTAACTTTAAAAATCAACTTTATTGAGGTGTAATTTATATACAATATACTTATTTTAAATGCAGACTTAGATAATTTTTTTTTTTGAGATGGATTCTGCTATGTTGCCCAGGCTGGAGTGCAGTGGCTATTCACAGGTGCAATCATATTACACTGTAGCCTTGAACTCCTAGGCTCAAACGATCCTCTTGCCTCAGCCTCCAGAGTAGCTGGGACTATAAGCACATGCCACCCTGCCTGGCAATAATTTTTGACAAATGAGTACACCCATATGACCAATCAGTCAAGATACAGAACATTTTAATCACTTCACAAAGTTCCTGCTTACTCCTTTGCTACAAATCTCCCACCCCATCCCAGTCCCAGCCCACCAGGAATCTGCTTTCTCTCACTATATAGGTTAATTTTGCCTGTTTGGGAATTTTATACAAATGGAATTATATTATGTACTCTTTTGTGCCTGGATTTTTTTTTTGGCTCAGTATATTTTTGAAATTCATCCATGTTGTGTTTATCAGCAGTTCATTTATTTTTATTGCTGAGTAGTATTCCATTGTATGAATACACTACTTTATCTGTTCACTTGTTGATGGACATCTGGGTTGATTCCAGGTTTGAGCTGTTATGAATGAAACTTATGTGAACAGTTATGTACAAGTTTTTTTGTGTTTGGGGTGTGTGCAAGTGCATGTGTGTTTGGTGGACATGTTTTATTTCTCATGAATAAAATATCTGGGAGAGGAATTGCTGGGTCATGTAAGAAACTGCCAAACTCAACAATTCTTTTTAACCTTATAAATGTCATTACTATGAATGTCCACAAAAGGACATTGTACATTTCCTCCAAAGAGCAAAGGGTTAGAGGGAGAATAATTTTTATGAGAAAAACTTTAAAAATTTGATACCTTAAAAATGTTAAACTTTTCATAACAATATTTTTTTCCTTTTTATTTTTTATTTATTTATTTTTTTTCTGAGACGGAGTCTCGCTCTGTCACCCAGGCTGGAGTGCAGTGGCGCAATCTCTGCTCACTGCAAGCTCCGCCTCCCGGGTTCACACCATTCTCCTGCCTCAGCCTCCCCAGTAGCTGGGACTACAGGCGCCCGCCACCACACCCGGCTAATTTTTTGTATTTTTAGTAGAGATGGGGTTTCTCCGTGTTAGCCAGGATGGTCTCGATCTCCTGACCTCGTGATCCGCCCGCCTCGGCCTCCCAAAGTGCTGGGATTACAGGCATGAGCCACCGCGCCCGGCCTCCTTTTTAAAAAATATATTTTAGGGACAGGGTTTTTCTTTGTTGCCCAGGCTGGTCTTGAACTCTTGAGTTCAAGCTATCACAGCCTCACAAAGTGCTGGGATTACAGGCGTGAGCCACCATGCCCAGCCCTCAATATTTTTTTAATAGATAGTATGCAAGGGGATTAGGAAAGTGTAATAAGAAAGGAGTTGAAAAAGAGAGCAAACTGATGCAAAATAATTACTAAAGACTTCTTGACAATGGCAAAATCATCCTACACAGCTGCTCTGAGATCTCAGCACTGCTGTCAGCTACCTTCTGGCAAAGCTACTTTGTCAAATGGATGCAATAGAATCCATATTGATCTTTGTGAAGGAATATCTTTATTAATATAAGCAAACACGCCTCTCACTTATAGCAATGTAGAGGTGTGGGCTTTTTCTTTTAGTAGTATTGTTTCCCCAACATATATCACTTTCCTTTGAAATGTGGGCTGAGTCATAAATTAATGTCACAAATAAATGTCATCTAGATGAGGGAGGCAACTATGTTACAAAGTAGGAAGGCGTAGATATGAATTGTTACAGTTGACAGCTAAGTACTCTTGAACTAAATGTCATTATGTCAAATTCTGAGATATTAAACAATTGTTGAAATGTAAAATTGTGGACATTTAGGTTTGCAGCCTAAAAAGTTTTGTCAATCTTTTCTAGACATTCTGAAATGGAAATGAACAGGTGGATTGAAAACAAAGACAAATGAGGAGTTTAAGGACTTTCTTGGCACCTCATAGAGAAGTTGCTCTACGCTGGTTATGTTTTAAACAAAACACATATAAATACATTCAGCATTTCTGGAAACAGATTTATTAGATCTTTCCATTTACCTTTGGGAAAAAAATATAGAGGACTCAAGGCAATTATTCACTATATTCTTTCTATCATGTATTATAAACTCAAGCTAGGAGAGGAACTCTGTTTTACATGATGCCATAATGTACATTAGTGAGCTCAACCCACTTAATCTTAAAATAACAGTATCAGGTCAGGGATTTAGAATACAGTATTATATGAAAACAGTTGGCAGAGAGACTCCCTCTTCTGCCATTAATAACTGGAAACGATATTTCAGACCCTAAATCCAACTGAAACCCAGAAACAATACATGGAGAGGATGGGGTGGATAATTTGTGAGAACATGTTTTTCAAAGTAGAGAAAGAATCACTATGTTTTTGCTGAATTATATGTTGCCATGGACATGGCAGTTTGCAGTAATGATGCTATAATCTATACAGCTGTATAACAACACAGCTTCTTTCTCTCCCACTCCTTCAGTGAGGCTCAAAAATAATAGGTTTGTGTGTAGTTTGGTAAGAAAATTAGAATCACTTAAAGTCATTTCAATTCCAACCCAAGAAAGAAAAAAAGAGACTTGGGGGGATGGGGAAGAAGAGCAAACAAAATGTAGAAAAAATACATATTATTGGCCGGGCACGGTGGCTCACGCCTGTAATCCCAGCACTTTGGGAGGCCAAGGCAGGCGGATCATCTGACATCAGGAGTTCGAGACCAACCTGACTAACATGGTGAAACCCTGTCTCTACTAAAAAGACAAAAAAATTAGCCGGGCGTGGTGGCACATGCCTGTAATCCCAGCTACTCAGGAGGGTGAGACAGGAGAATCGCTTGAACCCAGGAGGCAGAGGTTGCAGTGAGCCGAGATCCTGCCATTGCACTACAGCCTCGGCAACAAGAGCAAAACTCCGTCTCAAAAAAAAAAAAAAAAAAGAGAAAAGAAAAAATACATATTATATAATGAAGTATAATATGCATTATGCAGAGACTAAAGAGGGGAGTCTTGGTTGCCTGAAAACTAATGGGTAAAATCCATTGAAGTGGGTGAATCCAGTGAAAAGACCTGGATTGAGTCCTTGTTGCATCCCTTGCATGTGACCTTGAGCAAAGTCACCATGTCTTTAAGGCTGTTTTCTCACCTATAAAATGGAATAAATGGCCGGCGTGGTGGGTCACACCTGTAATCCCAGCACTTTGGGAGGCTGAGGCAGGCAGATCACCTGAGGTCAGGAGTTTGAGACCAGCCTGGCCAATATGGTGAAACCCCGTCTCTACTAAAAATACAAAAGTTAGCCGGGGGTGGTGGCAGGCCCCTGTAATCCCAGCTACTTGGGAGGCTGACGCAGGAGAATCGCTTGAACCTGAGAGGCGGAGGTTGCAGTGAGCTGAGATCGCGCCACTGCACTCCAGCCTCGGTGACAAGAGAGAGATTGTCTCAAAAAAAAAAAAAAAAAAAAGAATCATAACGGTAACGTCCTATACCTCAAGGGACAGTGGTAAGAATTAAAAGGGTGAAATCAATGTGTAAACTATGAAGCCCAATAGAAATAAGGTGTTATACAGACAATTGCACTATTGAATCTCCGGAGACAGAGTTGAGTTAAGGAAAAATGCACTTTCGGAAAGCTTTGGCGACTGAACGACCTGAGTTCTCCAACGCCAAGGCTGGAAGTTTGGAGACCTTGAAACAAGTAAATTACCATTAATATCATAATTTTCAGTTTCCTTTTAAGAAATGAGAGTAACACCACTTTCTTCACAGAATCAAGTGAGAGAGAACCTATGCAAAGGAACTTATCACTTGGTAGGTATTTGAAGCTCCCTCTGCCTGAAAACTACTTATTCAAAGACTGTCTGCAACGAAAGGTGTTCACAGTGTGGTATCTTTCAAAACATACGCTAAGGCAAGGAACAGATAAGGAAATGGAAGTACATCCAATTGGGATCCAAGCAACCCAAGTGGGAACCAACAACTAGACTTGGAGATGTCTTAGCTCACTCTTAACCACGTTAGGGTAGGGTATCCAACCAATAAAGACATTCAGAGTTGGAGAGCGGGCGAGTGGAGTGTCCTTTCGACTCCGCGGACTCGACGGGAGGGACCCTGCAATGCTTAATTAGAACCGGTTGCCATGGCGACAGTCTCTAGGCAGCGTGGGCTGAGCTCTCCGTAGGAATAAAGGGTGGGCCGCCGCTGGACCCTGCGCGCGCCCGCCACCAACTTTCCCTCCAGATCCGAGAGGGGCGGCGCGCTCCGCCCCCGGGCCGCGCACGTCGGTGCTCGGCGGCGCGCACGCCTGCGGGAGCCCTCTCCAGGCAACCTAGTGCTGATCGCTCGTGCCGGTGCGGCAGTTAACCGCCCTTGCGGGAGCCCTAGGCTCAAAAGCAGCTCCTTACCCTTCCTGGGCTTCCCCCAACCCCTTTCCCCGTCTCCCCTGGGGCATGAGCAGCGATGGCCGGCTGCATCCCTGAGGAGAAAACTTACCGGCGCTTCCTGGAGCTATTCCTGGGCGAGTTTCGCGGACCGTGCGGCGGCGGCGAGCCGGAGCCGGAACCCGAACCCGAACCCGAACCCGAACCCGAACCCGAGTCCGAGCCCGAGCCTGAACCTGAACTGGTAGAAGCTGAGGCGGCCGAGGCTTCGGTAGAGGAACCCGGGGAGGAGGCGGCCACGGTAGCCGCGACGGAGGAGGGGGACCAGGAGCAAGACCCGGAGCCCGAGGAGGAGGCGGTGGAAGAGGAGGAGGTGGCGGCGGTTGAGGGTGAGGAGGAGGAGGAGGCGGCGGCGACGGCAGCCCCGGGGCACTCGGCCGTGCCGCCGCCGCCGCCCCAGCTGCCGCCTTTGCCCCCGCTCCCGCGACCGCTGTCAGAGCGCATCACCCGCGAGGAGGTGGAGGGCGAAAGCCTGGACCTGTGCCTGCAGCAGCTCTACAAATAGTTAAGTAGCTGGGCTTGGCTGGTGGTGGGCCCGCGGTCCCCACCGCGCCGGCCTCGGACGCGGCTCCCTCGGCCCCTCAAACTGCTCTCTTTTCTGCTCCTCTCCCCCGCTCCCGCGCCTGCCGCCGCTGAAAGCGCCCCCGCTGCTCGGACCCGGGCGGTCGGCTGAGAGCTGCCCACGCCCGCCTCGGCCCCCACGCCTCCTACCCGGCCTTGAAGCCGCTCTCCTGAGCCCCGGCGCCCTCCCGCCGGGCCCGGGCCCCTCATCCCCTTTCACCTCGGCCCCCAGCTTCTAGCTCCACTTCACGCAACCTTTCCCTTTCCTGCCTGGAAAGGTCCTTCCTCCCAGGCTTGAGCTCCCTCTTCTTCCCAGATCCCTTCTTTCTCCTGGAGGTTTCCTCCCACCCCAGTCTGTCTTTTCCCGGGCTGAGTGCCTTGTTGTTTGGCGGCAGACAGACGCGACTCCTTTCTAGACTGAGCTGCGAGGTGCCTCCTGCGTAACTGCAACAATGATGATTATACCGGCCCCGTATCCAGATGAGAGAATGGAGTAGATTTTCCGTCAGGTGCTCAGTGTTGAAAGTGAAGGGCTTTTTAGATGTTTTCACACAGGCAAGCCTAGTCTCTTAGTTTAGACATTTGACATTCCATAATTGAGGGAGGTGGGAAGGAATTGAGAGGGAAGGGTAAGCAAAATTTTGCAAGCAAGCCTTCGGGTGAAAGAGCCATAATTCATTAAAGTGGAAAAGTCAGGCTGTTTTGATTAAATTGCAATTAGGTGCAGTATTTTCAGTCCATTAAGTAGATGGGATGGGGTGGGGAGAAAGCAGATGGCTTAGCTACACAGATGAAAGTCTAAAATAGAAAGGTCAAGGCTTTGCCTTTCATCCCAGTTCTGGTTTTTAAAGGCCTGAAATAGAAACGGTTTACAATTGCGTTTCTCAATGGAATTGTTCCGAAATAATGACAGAGGAGAATACTAGTAAGTCTCTGAAAACATTGGTAAACCTGGGAAGTCTTTTGCCATTCAGCTGATAGTTGTAATGAAAGGTGTTACTCTGGCCACCCAAAAAGTTTACTACTGCAAGATTCACTGTAATTAAGTTCAAACTCACTTTTGGGATTTTCTCAAAAGCCTAAATAAAAGAAGGGCCTGGAAAGTAAACCTGTTTTGTCTTCATCCAAGCTAATAGACACCTGATCAGATCATTCTCCTGTTAAAGCAGCAGTTTATCAATAGGGGAAAATCATTTAACAAATCTTCCATAGAAGTGGACTGTGTTGGTATTTCATAATATAAGCTATCTAAAATTTAATTTTAAAATACTGTTCAATTACAGTATTACCTTCAATTAGCAAGGTAATGATGCTTTTTGAGAAACGTAAAATATAAAATGGCGTGTAATACCACCACCCAGAGATAAACAGTATTAACATTTTAGAGTATATCTGGTCTTTGTGAACTATCATAGACAAGGGCTTCTGAGATGTAATTTTTTACAGTATTTAAAGATAAAGCTCCCTGCTTAAAATAAAATGGAAATGTTTATTAAAGGAATTTATCTTAGCAGCATACTGGCTCTATCTTGACAGTTAATTCTTACCTTTACAAATGCAGTTTGCAGAATTAAACCAATTCAAACTTTAGAAAATGTCCAAATAAGGTCATTATTTTAGTACAACCCTGAATATTTGCCATGTAAGAAGGTTTTTTTTTTTTTTAAACTTATTTAAAGATGATGGCAAGAAGATGTGTGTTTTTTCATATAGAAGCGGCCAGGAGCGGTAGCTCACTCCCGTAATCCCAGCTCTTTGGGAGGCCGGGGTGGCAGATCATGAGGTTAGGAGTTCGAGATCAGCCTGACCAACATGGTGAAACTGCGTCTCTACTAAAAATACAAAAATTAGCTGGGCGTGGTGTCGCGCGCCTGTAATCCCAGATAGTCAGGAGGCTGAGGCAGGAGAATCGCTTGAACCCGAGAGGCAGAGGTTGCAGTGAGCTGAGATCGTACCAGTGCACTC
The DNA here is from genome assembly GCF_029281585.2 of Gorilla gorilla gorilla. Lineage (NCBI taxonomy): Eukaryota > Metazoa > Chordata > Mammalia > Primates > Hominidae > Gorilla > Gorilla gorilla. The sequence goes on along the minus strand of NC_073228.2, from coordinate 33,284,101 downwards.
CAGCCTGGGTGACAGAGCAAGACTCCGTCTCAAAAAAAAAAAAAAAAAGATTAATTTTGATATAGTTATAAACTAGAAAAAACTGAAATGATAAAATGGCCATCTAGTTGAGAACAGAAGTTTGGATTTGAAATAAAATAGCAAAATTAAAGTTGGAAAATATTTCTGCTTAAATCAGAGATTTCATCATTTATATTGTGTTTTGTACAGAAGTTGTTAATGTATTTTTATTCAGATATAAAATGGCTGGCTTGTTCATGTAAAGTATCTTTAAGGTCCTTAACAGGTTTAAAAACAGTTTTTGCCGGGCACAGTGGCTCATGCCTGTAATCCTAGCAGTTTGGGAGGCTGAGGCGGGCGGAACACCTGTTTGAGACCATCTTGTCCAACATGGCAAAACCCCGTTTCTACTAAAAACACAATAATTAGCCGGGCATGGTGGTGCATGCCTGTAATCCCAGCTACTCAAAAGGCTGAGCCACAAGAATCGTTTGAACCCAGGAGGCGGAGGTTGCAGTGAGCCAAGATCCTACTGCTGTCCATTCCAGCCTGAGTGACAGAACAAGACCTTGTCCGCCCACCTTCCACTCCCCCACCAAAATAAAACAAAAAATAAAAACACACTTAGCTGGGCATGGTGGTGTGAACCTGTAGTCCCAGCTACTTGGGAGGCTGAAGTGGGAGGCTTTCCTGAGCACAGGAGGTCGAGGCTGCAGTGAGCCACTGTACTCCAGCCTGAGTGACAGTGAGACCTTGTCTCAAAAAAAAAAAGTTACCTACGTTTTACTCCTTTCTCGAAGTTTAAATCCCTCAAGAGATTAAAATAATTTCAATGACAATCTGAGAATTTCTGAGGTTAAGGAGAGGCTGCCCTTTGAAAAGGTGGAGGTGAGAGATTTTATAACTGAGATAATTTGTAAATAAGGGTATAACTGATCTTACAGGAGATGTGAATATAAGGCTATCTGTGTAGTTTATATGGGTCAATATTTTGTATTTAATTTCTCTATACAGTACTAGAGATAACATATATTTGTTTTAATCCAGAAGAAGCAAATATTCTGAAGTCTTTTTTCTTTCCATTTTTTACCAGTAGACTATTAAACGAAGATAAAGTCGTTATTAGAGCTATATTGTCATCATATTTTCAGAACAGTTGTTTCCTCAGTTATTCATTTAGTCTGGGTTGGACTTCCCAAGGGGGAAACCAATATCCCAAGAGTCTGGCACAGTTAAGTAGTTCCAGATGGCTTGCAGTAATAATGAGGGTGGACACTTTAAAAATGGCTTGGAAAAGAAAATCGCTGGTTATAGACACTAATAATTCAGTTACATTGAATTGTGTGAATCATTAATGACTTTGGATTAGGTCAGAAAATCATTAAACTTTATCTAATTTACAAATATATAAATGGAAAAATATATGGATTCATGTTATATAATACCAATTTTTAAGTTGCACATTTTTTTCTCATTCAAAAATAATAAACGTTCACATTTATTAAATAAAGAAGTGGAGAACATTCACATAAGCAAAAAGAGGAAAAATACCATTCATTGTTAATCATGCTTTCCAGGTTTTTCTCCTGCTTCTCAGGCTATCCCACTTCTTCTCTGTGAGCTTTTAATATTCTGCCTACCCCTTTAATATTGGTGTTCTGTCCTTGACCTTCTTTTGTCTGGTTGACTTATTTGTCCCTAGTCAATATCAATCTGTCACATGACTTCAGTTATTGTAGTTATGCTAAAGGCTCCCAACTCTATCTCCATCCTTTCTTTGACTGCTAGAACAGCTTTACCTAGATGTCAAAATTTCCTCAGATTAAACTGTCTAAAACAGAATTCAGTCCTCCAACCCTTTTTACGGCCCCCAAAACAAACAAAACCAAAACGTGATACTCTTTCTGGTGGGTCCATCCCTGACTTCTCCTTTCCCTGACTTCTCCTTTCACCTCTCACATTCAGTCACATCTTGTTAATTCTACCTTGTAAATACCTCTTAAATATGTCTTTCTTCATTCCCACTGTCATTGTCATCTCTTGCCAGTCTTACCCTTCTGCAATATATTTTCCCCAGTGTAGCCAAAATGTTTAATTGTCACACTGCTTAAACATTTTTACCCTTTACCCAGAATTAGCCAAACTGTAAGGTTAAGGGCACAGTCTTCTACTCTGCCAAGTCTGCCCAAGACTTCTGATCCTATTGTAAGGGGTTAGGGTGCAACTACAAATTTCAAATGAAGATGCTACGCAAAACCTCACTTCTGACATCAACTGCAAGTTTGGGGGTTTCCCCAAACCACCCTCAGATTCAGTAATGCACTAGAAAAACTCACAGAACTCCCTGAAAGCTATTATACTTAGGGATACAGTTCATTACAAAGACAAGCTACAAATTAGTCAAAGGAAGAGAGATGCCTAGGGTATAGTCTAAGAGGGTTGCAGATATGAAACTCCCATTGTTCTCAGGGAATATACCTTCCATACCCTCCCAGCATGAATGTGTGGATGTATGGAAATACACACAAGGTATTGCCCACCCAAGAAGTTCACCTAAACTTTAGTGTGTCTGGAGTTTGTGTTTTGTTTTTTAAAGAGATGGGGTCTCACTATATTGCCTACACTGGATTCAAACTCCTGGCTCAAATGATCTTCTTACCTCAGCAGAGTTTTCATTGAGATTTATTGATTGTTTGCATGGTTGAACTCAGTTTCCAGTCTACCCTCTCCAGAGGTTAGGCTGATACTATGTGGTTCAAGGGACCCATCATGAATAGTAAGAGTACTCATATTACTCCAGAAATTCCAGGGGCTTAGAGATTACCTCCCAGGAGCTGGGGGCAACATCTGGACCTCTCTTTGGACAAGTTTTTTACTCCACATCCTTCATCACCTATCTCTCTTTTGCCCTCTAGATAAAATCCAAAGGTAAGGGCTTATAATCTTACTTCATTAGTTTTATTTCTGGAATCACTATCCACCCACTTCATCCCAGCTCCACCCCTCCAGAAACTACACTTCAGCTATATTAAACTAATGTATTTGTTTGAAGGTATTGTGTTATCTTTTGCCTCTGCACCTTTACACATAGTATATTTTTCTCTGTGCTTGGAATACTATGTTCCCCCAGTAGCCACTCCCAACACAATCCAATTCCTTACCCGTTTTTTAGTTCTCTGTTTAACACCTCTTCCTTGAGGAAGCCTTTGCTTACCGTCCTCACACTCATCATGAGTTAGGGGTCCCTTCTACGTTCCTTTCCGTAATACCCAATGCCATTCCTCTTGTAAGTACTTGGTTTAATTTATTATTTTTTGTCAACAAATATTTATATCTCCGTCACTAGACCAGAGGTCTCCAAAGTCAGTTGCACCTAAAATACTTCATTTCAGCAAAGGAAGAAAACATTATCATCTTGTTTATTTGTGTGTAACATACGAAATTAAGTGCTATAAATATTTGACATGTTTATTGAGATCGGCAACTTGTTCTGTATGATGACTGATTTCATGTGAAGCATGGTAAGTGTGGTATTCTGAGGGAGTGCAAATTCCACAGCTTATGGGGGTTGACCGTGGCATCCTTTCTCCAATTTTTAGGCCATTACAAACTATTACAGTTTATCTGTGCCTGAGTAAATAGATTTATGGATTATATTTCATGGTTTTAACAAAATTAGCCCTCATGAAATGGAAAATTGGCTTTAAAAGTTCCTGTGAAGATGGCTGGGCTTGGTGGCTCATTCCTGTAATCCCAACACTTTGGGAGGCTGAGGCAGGCAGATTGCTTGAGTCTTGGAGTTCGAGACCAGACTGGGCAACATGGCAAGACCCCGTCTCTACAAAACTTAGCTACTCAGGAGGCTGAGATGGGAGGACTGCTTGAGCCCAGGAGGTTGAGGTTGCAGTGAACCATGATCATGTCACTGCACTCCAGCCTGGGTAACAGAGTGAGACCTTGTTTCAAAAAAAAAAAGTTTCTATGACAAAATCATGAGTTAAACATAATATTGATAATGCAAGTATAAGAAACGTAAAAGTTAAGAGCTTATAGTTCTCTCACGCTTACTACATATGAATTTGTATGGTCAACATATGTGTTTAAAAAATTTGTTTTGGTAACTAGCTATTTTGGGGTTAAACTTAAAAAAAATTCATGTTGATCCATGTAGATCTAGTTCTTTCATTGTAGCTACTGTATATCATTCTATAGTATGATTATACTATGATTTATCCAATCTCCTATTGATGGACATGTCAGTTGTTTTTAATTTTTACACATATATTAAGTTGATACTGACTGCTCTAATGGATACATCCCAAAATCTCAAAGGCTTAACATAATGTTAGTTTATTTCTTGCTTATATAGAGTTCCTTCAGTGGAGAAGGAGGAGCTGTGTTCTGTGAAGTCATTAAGGAACCCAGGCTGATGGAGACTCTGTCCTTTTTAATCTGTGGTTTCCAACGTTGCTCTAGGCATCAACATTTATCCAGCAAACATAAGAGAGTAAAGAATGGTGTTTGAGGTTTTTAAGGGCCAGTCCTTAGAAGTGGCATATATCACTTCTGTTCATTTTCCATTGGCTAGAATTCAAGTCATATGACACCACCTGGGACCTACATTTCCTAAAAAAGGGGGCTGGGAAATAAATTGCTGGCTTGGCAGTTAATTCCAAGAAACAACTCTACACTGTGGACAAAGAGTACAAAATCTTGGTGGGTAGCTTGGTGGCTCCTGCCCTACAGATAATGCTAGTTTGGACATGTCTCCTTGTGCATATGTTCCTAGGTTTCTTGGGTATGTTTCTAGAAGTGGAAATGTCAGATTGATATAAGTACATTTTAAATTTATTAGGTATTGCCAAATTGTTTTGTCCAGCAGTACTGTATGAGGAGTCTGATTTCTCTACGTTCTTGCTACCATTTGAACTGCCATACCGTGAAGCTTGTATTTTAACACAGTTGTGTTCCATTATTGCTACTGAACCATGTAGGAAAGAATGCTTATAGCTGAATATGATCTTGATTTAGAGCATTTTAGAAGAGGGCATTATGATTCCATAATGATTTATAAGATCACTAAAGAAACATTACCATTGTTGTCTTTTATGGATGCCTTAAAGTCTAAACTGCCTAAAGTCCAATAGGAATATAATATGAGCCACATATAGTTTAAAATTTTATATTAACCACCTTTTTAAAATTAAAAAGGAACAGGTGAATTTAGTTAAAAAAACTTATTTTAACTCAATATATCCAAAATATTACTATTTCAACATGTAATCCATATTAAGATATTATTAATAACATATTTTATATTTTTATACGAAGTTTTTAAAATCCTGTGTGTACTTTACATTTACAGTACATCCCAATTTGGAGTATCACATTTCAAATACTTAATAATTATATGGGGCTAATGGCTACCATAACAAACAATTTTGTTTTAGATTTGCTATTTTTTAAAAAAACCACAACTACAACAACAAAAACTTTAATTCTGTAACACATATCTAACCATTTTTAATTAATATTTAAAATTAATGAGGAAATATAACATTTCATATTAAATTAGAGACTGGCATTTCATATTGACATTAGAGCCACTTAGCTGGGTGCAGTGCCTCACCCTTGTAGTCCCAGCACTTTGGGAGCCAGCCTGTTGCCCAAGCTGGAGTGCAGTGGCGTGAACACACCTCACTGCAGCCTCAAACTTCTGGGCTCAAGGGGTCGTCCTGCCTCAGCCTCTCAAGTAGTTGGCAGTACAGGCATGTGCCGTCATGCCTGGCTAGTTTCTTCTCTTTTGGTTTGTTTTTTTTGTTTTTGAAACAGAGTCTCGCTCTGTCACCCGGGCTGGAGTGTAGTGGCTCAATCATGGCTCATTGCATCCTTGACTTCCCAAGCTCCCAAGTAGCTGGGACTACAAGCACATGCCACCATGCTCGGCTAATTTTTATATTTTTTGTAGAGATGAGGTTTCGCCATGTTAGCCAGGCTGGTTTTGAACTCCTGGCCTCAAGTAATCCATCCACCTCAGCCTCCCAAAGTGCTGGAATTGCAGGTGTGAGCCACCATGCCCAGCCTACTGGTTGTTTTCTTTCCAGGTTTGTATAGGCCTATTATCATCATCATCTTTCTCTTTATTATTATTTTCCTTTTCTGCTGTCCCATGAAAGGTAGAGGATAAGGGAAGAAAAAGAAGAAAGTATTCCATTCCCACATCCCTTTAGGTTGGCTTCTTATTTTATGTTTTTGTTGGTGTGTTTATTTTGCTTTGTTAACATTTTCAACTAGCTATAGAAACGTTTGCAATTCTTATTACTGATTAGCATTCCAAAACTTTGTAATGAACATTTTTTTCTTTTTTTTTTTTTTGAGACAGAGTCTCGCTCTGTCACCAAGCTGGAGTGCAGTGACACTATCTCGGCTCACTGCAACTTCCAACTTCCTGGTTCAAGTGATTCTTTTGCCTCAGCCTCCCGAGTAGCTGGGATTACAGGCACGCATCACCATGCCCAGCTAATTTTTGTGTTTTTAGTAGAGACGTAGTTTCACCATGTTGGCCAGGATGGTCTTGAAATCCTGACCTTGTGATCCTCCAGCCTTGGCCTCCCAAAGTGCTGGGATTACAGGCGTGAGTCACCATGCCTGGCCATTTTTCATGGATTTAAAACAGTATCCTCATGTGAATTATTTGAGAATATTGTGAACAATGACAAGTTTGAAGTATAATACTATATGAAGAGTAATGTACCGTTTAAAAGATTGAGAGTATCCTTAATTCTTCATGTATATTTTCACTGAATACTCTGGTGTATAGCTCTGAGAAAGACTAGTTCATTACTACCTAGCGTAGTTTAAGAAAGAAAAAGAACCAAAAGAATAATCTCCTGGTTAGAAGTATGAAAGATAATTTTTTTCCTGGTGACTTGATTCCGTAATGATTTATAAGATCACTATAGAAACATTACCATTGTTGTCTTTTATGGATTAAAGTATTTGACCTGCTTTTTACCACAAAGCACAACCTCTGGTCTTTGATATTTTTGTAGTTTCTTTTTTTTTTTTTTCCCGAGATGGAGTCTCGCTCTATTGCCCAGGCTGGAGTGCAGTGGCCCAGTCTCGGCTCACTGCAACCTCCGCCTCCCAAGTTCAAGTGATTCTCCTGCCTTAGCCTCCCAAGTAGCTGGGATTATAGGTGTGCACTACCACACCTGGCTAATTTTTGTATTTTATTAGAGGCAGAGTTTCACCATGTTGGCCAGGCTGGTCTGGAACTCCTGACCTCAGGTCATCCACCCGACTTGGCCTCCCAAAGTGCTGGGATTACAGGCGTGAGCCACTGCACCTGGCTTATTTTTGTAATTTCTGTTTTGTTTTTTTTTTTTTTTTTTGAGATGGAGTCTCGCTCTGCTGCCCAGGCTGGAGTGCAGTGGCACGATCTCGGCTCACTGCAACCTCTGCCTCCCAGGTTCAAGCGATTCTCCTGACTCAGCCTCCTGAGTAGCTTGGATTACAGGTGCGGGCCACCACGCCCAGCTAATTTTTGCATTTTTAGTAGAGACAGGGTTTCATCATGTTGGTCAGGCTGGTCTCGAACTCCCGACCTCATGTTCTGTCCGCCTCAGCCTCCCAAAGTGCTGGGATTACAGGTGTGAGCTACTGCACCCAGCCTGTAATTTCTTAGTCACATTTTTCTATGTTGTGAATCTAAATACAAAAACTAAGATACTAGTAAGCCTGTTTTTTTGAGAAGTATATTGTACTATATGTGTGTGTATACACACACACACACACACACAGTAAAAATATTAAAAGGCTAAAATGCTAAAGGGCAAGAATTAGGTTGTAAACATGTTCTTCATGCAATCTAACATGTTATTACATAAATATGAGATGACAATCATTAAACTCAGCTATCACTGATTTTGCAAAAGGAATGATCTCTTAAGTTCTGAGATTCGATTTCTGGCAACTCTGAATATTTATTAGTTCAAAGTGGTTCAAGGCAGCTTATAAATAGTTTTATTTATTACTTGGAAAGATATTGGTCCTATTATTCACAATATACTTATATATAATCAGAGAAACAAAAATATTTTCAGCTTTTTCGGGGTCACATGGAAAGTTAACTATAATCTAGAAACAATTTTCAGTGTTTCAAAACAAAAACAGTTTTGTGTCTAATAAAAACCCTTTGCCCAGGATATTCTCTCATCTTGGATTGATAAGTATCTTTCTGTAAGAGTTAACAGTGTAAACTTGCAGAGGGTCAGCATTGTCTACACCCAAAATAACAATTGTACAAGTATGAATAGTAGACACCTGTTCCTGTTTCTCTTGCTGCTGTGTACTATATTCAGTGAGACCTCGTTTAGGCATTGTTTTATATTTATTACCTCTTTTAATCATCATAAAAATATATGATAAAGATTTTTATCATTAACCTGTTTTGCAGATGAAAAAGCTGAGGCACACAGAATTTAAAGAACAAGTTTTCACCATAAGCAGTGTCATCAGGACATTAACCTAGGTAGTCAGACTTGAGAGATTATAATTATGATGTTCATTTTATGATTCTCATGCTACATTACAAACATTTCCTACGGGGAAAAATTTCAATGCAAATGTAGAAATTGAATTTTGATTACTGCCATTTGCTTAGCTCAGGCTTTTATCACTTCTTGCCTTGATTACCTTAGTAGCCTCCCAACAAATTTCCCTGACACTGGTCTTTTTTCCTTTTAATCTAGCTTCACTGGATTTTCCAGCATTATTGAACTCACTATGGTTCTCTTTTAAAATTATTTATTTATTTATTTATTTGGAGATGGAGTTTCGCTCTTGTTGCTCAGGCTGGAGTGCAGTGGCACGATCTCAGCTCACCGCAACCTCCGCCTCCCGGGTTCAAGTGATTCTCCTGCCTTAGGCTCCCGAGTAGCTGGGATTACAGGCATGCACCACCATGCTGGGCTAATTTTGTATTTTTAGTAGAGATGGGGTTTCTCCATGTCGGTCAGACTGGTCTCGAACTCCCGACCTCAGGTGATCCGCCCACCTCGGCCTCCCAAAGTGCTGGGATTACAGGCATGAGCCACCATGCCCAGCCTAAAATTTATACTTATTTATTTATTTAGAGACAGAGTCTCACTCTGTTACCCAGGCTGGAGTGCAGTGGTGCGATCTTGGCTCACTGCAGCCTCCACCTCCTAGGTTCAAAGGATTCTCCTGCCTCATCCTCCCAAGTAGCTGGGATTACAGGTGCCTGCCACCTTGCCCAGCTAATTTTTTGTATTTTGAGTAGAGATGGGGTTTTACCATGTTGGCCAGGCTGGTCTCAAACTCCTGGCCTCAAGTGATCTGCCCGCCTCAGCCTCCGAAAGTGCTAGGACTACAGGCATGAGCCACTGTGCCCTGCTATTTTTTAAAATAGAGATGGCGGTCTCTATTTTGCCCAGGGTGGTCTCAAATTCCTAGGCTCAAGTGATCCACCCACCTTGGCCTCCCAAAGTGCTAGGATTGTAGGTATGAGCTACCTTGCCTGGCCCTTACCCTGATTCTCTAAAGATACGTTATTTCCTGTCTTTCTGCCTTTGTAGATGCTGTTTCTTCTCCAAAGAGCATCCGCTTCCCTGACTAATTAGAATAAACCTTCCTTTGGAGGCGGATAGGGTGGTTGGATTTTTATTTTATCTTCCACCCAAAAAAGTATCTTGTTCAGGCATTACCTATAGATAAGAGCCGTCTAAGGGTTTTGCACCAAATATTTCTCTAAACTCTTGCCTCTAATGAAAGAAAAGAAAAAGTTAACAATTATTGCTGTTTATTTTTATTTTTATTTTATTTTATTTTTTGAGACGGAGTTTCACTCTTGTTTCCCAGGCTGGAGTGCAATGGCACGGTGTTGGCTCACCACAATCTCTGCCTCCCGGGTTAAAGTGATTCTCCTGTCTCAGCCTCCTGAGTAGCTGGGATTACAGGCATATGCCACTATGTCTGGCTAGTTTTGTATTTTTAATGGAGACAGGGTTTCTCCATGTTGGTCAGGCTGGTCTTGGACTCCCGACCTCAGGTGTTCCACCTGCCTCAGCTTCCCAAATGGCTGGGATTACAGGTGTGAGCCAATGCGCCTGGCCTATTGCTGTTTATTAAAAACATAATTTAGAATCCAGAAATTCTTTAAACAATAGACTGAAAAAAATAGTTCACAGCTTGGTATATGGCTTATAACAATGGCAAAAATTAAAAAAATGCATTATTTTTCACTTACTAAGATGCCTGGAGATATTTTTTTCCATTTAGCACTTGACTAATCTTGCAATCTGTTTAAATTTTTCAATTTCATTATTAATTATTTAAATAGCTGAAGGTACCTATTTTCTATATAATTTTAATTCCTAATGCAGCCATCACCTACTCAACAAATGTCTCCTTTGGAAAGAAATCCTCTTTTTTTTGGTTCTTTAAGTAAAAAGAGAGACTGGGCTCAGTGGCTCCCGCCTATAATTCCAGCACTTTGGGAGGTCAAGGTGGGTGGATGGCTTGAGCTCCCAAGTTTGAGACCAACCTGGGCAACATGACAAAACCCTGTCTCTACCAAAAAAATACAAAAATTAGCTGGGCATGGCAGTGTGTACCTGTAGTCCCAGCTACTCGGGAGGCTGAGGTGGGAGGATGATCTGAACCTGGGAGGCTGCCCTGAGCCCGGGAGGCAGAGGTTGCAGTGAATCAAGATTGCACCACTGCACTCCAGCCTGAGTGATAGAGCCAGACCTTGTCTCAAAAAGTATATATAAAAATGAAAAGAGAAATATTTTTGTTTAGTTTGCAATCTGTATTAATGTCATATATTAAGTATCTGATCTTTTAGAAGCCAGTAAAACACATACGGGTCATATAAGCAGTGGATTGGCCAGGTGTGGTGGCTCATGCCTGTAATCCCAGCACTTCGGGAGGCTGAGGCAGGCAGATCACTTGAGGTCAGGAGTTCGAGACCAGCCTGACCAACATGGCAAAACCCCGTCTCTACTAAAAATACAAAAATTAGATGGGCATGGTGGTGCACACTTGTAGTCCCAGCTATTCAGGAGGTTGAGGCAGGAGAATTGCTTGAGCCCAGGAGGTGGAGGTTATAGTGAACTGAGATTGTGCCACTGCATTCCAGCCTGGGTGACAGAGCAAAATTCTATCTAAAAAAAACAACAACAACAAGAAAAAACCAGTGGATTATAAATTGACATAAAGCATTGATCACTTGTATTCTAAAAGAGTCATGGATTATAACCCTCACCATTGTATCCATATACTGTAACATAGTTTTGGAATCATCATTGTAAAATCGTTATTCCTTTGCATAATGAGTTTAAAAATGGCTCAAAGTAAAGCTTGTCTTTCAGAAGCAGAATTCCATTTTATATATTAAAATACCCAGTTTATGTTTAAGTATAATATTAAGGTAAAACTATCCTTGACTATCAAGGAAAAGAGGTGATATTAGCTTTAGTGCAGGTCTGTAAAAAATACATTGAAGATTAAAATATAATTGAGCTGGGCATGCTGGCATACTCCTTTAGTTCCAGCTACTCCAGAGGAGGAGCAAGAGGATCACTTGAACCCAGGAGATCAAGGCTGTAGTATGCTATGATTGCACCCTGTGAAGAGCCACTGCACTCCAGCCCGGGCAACATAGTGAGACCCCATTTTTAAATTAAACAAGTAAAATATATTGATTATCAAATATGAAATAAAAGCATTCTCTCAGATTGAGACCTTACAAATGAATAGCAAAAATTAGTGCCTCAATGTTGTTCAAACCAGCTAATTAAACATCACAATGGAAAAATCTATTAAGTATTACATTAAGTAATTAGGATATTTTTATGTTCTTACATAGGTTGAAATTATCAAACCATGAAACTGAATTTTTTCTCCCTTCCCCAAGGACTGTAAAAGATTTTAATTAATTAAGCTTTCTGTATTGAGAATTCCCTTGGTTTTAAGAAGCTTTCTATTTTACTGTAACTTTTCTTTTTTTTTTTTTTTAGGCGGAGTCTCACTTTGTCGCCAGGCTGGAGTGCAGTGGCACAATCTCGGCACGCTGCAGCCTCTGCCTCCTGGGTTCAAGTGACTCTTCTGCCTCAGCCTTCCAAGTAGCTGGGACTACAGGCGCATGCCACCACGCCCAACTAATTTTTGTATTTTTAGTAGAGACGGGGTTTCACCATGTTGGCCAGGATAGTCTTTATCTGTTGACCTTGTGATCTGCCCACCTTGGCCTCCCAAAGTGCTGGGATTACAGGCATGAGCCACCACACCCAGCTATTTTACTGTAACTTTTCTAAGTGGTCGTCAAATAAAGATAGTCTTATGTGTGGCTTGGTAATTTTTGTGGTTAATATATACTATGAAAAAATTATAGGTTCCATGCATATATGATCAGCCATGTCAAAGCAAGTATTGAGTTGTTTGGCATTTCATAGTATGTATAGTTAAAAGTAGATTCTAAAAAAAAAATGATTAAGGCCGGGCATGGTGGCTCCCAGCACTTTGGGAGGCCGAGGCGGGTGGATCACAAGGTCAAGAGATCGAGACCAGCCTGGCCAACGTGGTGAAACCCCGTCTCTACTAAAAATACAAAAATTAGCCAGATGTGGTGACGGGCGCCTGTTGTCCCAGCTACTCGGGAGGCTGAGGCAGGAGAATCGCTTGAACCTGGGAGGCGGAGTTGCAGTGAGCCCAGTTCGCGCCACTGCACTCCAGCCTGGCAACAGAGTGAGACTCCATCTCAAAAAAAAAGAAAAAGAAAAAGATGAAAAAGAAAGAAAAGGAAAATATATGATTAAAGACAGTATTCTTTTAAAAAAAAAAAAACGACATCGAGTTTATTTTCTTATTCACTTGTTTTCCACCTCGTTACAGAATGGATTTCAAGTGGCAAATTAATTTTTTATAATGGAAGTAATATTTATTTATTCATCAAAAATTAAGTACTTACCATATGCCAAACACTGTGCTAAATGCTACTTATTCAGAGATAAACATGTTCCTTTCCTCAAGAAGTGTGCAGTTTAGAGGAAAAGTCAGGCAAGTTAACCAGCAAGTACAATACAATGTGAACATGTTATTATAACTCTACTATGTGTGAAGTGATATACTGAGCACCTTACATACTGTTATTCTCTATTTTTCAGATAAGGAAATTAATTCTTAGAGACATTAGGTAACTTGTCAAAGGTCACACAGTAAGTGTTAGAATCAGAATTTGAACTCAGGTGTTTCTGACTCCAAAGCTTGTTATCTTGCTGCCTCTGTACAGTATACTGATTAGAGTTAAGATATAGATGCAGGCTGGGCGCGGTGGCTCACGCCTGTAATCTCAGCACTTTAGGAGGCCAAGGCGGGGGATCACAAGGTCAAGAGATCGAGACCATCCTGGCCAATATGGTGAAACCCCGTCTCTACTAAAAATACAAAAATTAGCCAGGTGTGACGTGCGCCTGTAGCCCCAGCTACTCGGGAGGCTGAGGCAGGAGAATTGCTTGAACTTGGGAGGCAGAGGTTGCAGTGAGCCAAGATCGTGCTACTGCACTCCAGCCTGGTGACAGAGCAAGACTCCATCTAAAAAAAAAAAAAAAAAAAGATATAGCAATGCAGAGGATTTTATGGGGACACTGAGACACGTTTGCCAAAGTAGTCCCTTGGATTTTGGAAGGGGACACTTAAATTAGGTTTAGAAGACTCAATAAGAGTTAGCCAAGAGGAAGAGGGAGCTGAAAAGCATTCCACCAGAGACATTACCATGTGCAAAGGCATGGAGATGAGAAAGCATAGCACATTTGGTACTTGTCTGGCTAACTTTTATTTCTCTTAATAAAGGAGGGTAAACCTGCAAGGAAAACCAGAGAATGACCTGAAAGTCATTCATTCATATATTCAGTTACTATTGGGCACTGTAGACTCTGTATTTGCTGTATTTCTAGGGAGATACTGGAATTTTTAAACTAAAAGTCACAGACATGTCACATATGTTAAACAACATACCAAATAATCAGGAAATAGAAGAGTCTTAAAATCTTCCGCCCTGTAGTTTGTTTTATTTGGCTATTAGAACAGTGTCTTCTAAATTGTAAAATATCTTTCTCTCTCTCTCTTTTTTTTTTTCCTCTGATCGTTTCTCTCATCATTCTACCTGATGCCAAGCTGTGTGGAGATTTTAGAACTTGAAGACTGCTTAAACTGTTCCCATTTCAACTATGCTTAAATCCTATTTACTTCCTAAAGATTTGTAAAAGGATAAGTATGTTTCTCTTTATCAGTATTCACTGTGTGACTTTATCTTTTAGAGGATAAATGTACTAAAAGTACTAAAACAGATCCTTTCAAGGACATGTCCGGAGAGATAGAAGCATACTGAGCTGCTGAGTGGTATACAAGACAACACAAGACCATGACCTATAAATCAACATGTAAAACTTAGGAGGTAGAGAATAACTTTTCCGTGTTTGAAGGGGTTTGAAGGGGTGATCTTCATAGATACATTTATCATTCAGTGAGATAATTTTTTATTAGTTTAATTTTTCCATCCTTACAGTCTAAAGAGACAGGCTTCAACACTCGTTTCAAATGCTGTATCTTACTAGAAGAATTTCCCTGAGGTCAGGTGGAAGTATCATTCCCTCCCATGAACTACCCCAGTATTGTACCAAAAGACATTTGGTAATTCCTTCCTTTGTATTATAAGTCATTTATATGCATTTCTTATCTCTTTTATTAAATTGTACCTTCCTTGAAGCAGAATTCATGTTTGATCCACAGCACTAAGCCTTGTACATATGAGGCAGTGAGTTAATATTTAATGAATTAAAACATAGCACATATATTATAAACTAAATTATTAGGCAGTGTTTCTTAAGTGTTGAACGTGAATTACCTACATCAGAATTATCTCGAGTGTTTTGTTAAAATGCAAATTCCTGTGCTCCTGCCCACGCCTACTGAACGAGAATTTCTATGGGTTCCGGGAATCTGTTTTGAATAAAAATTGTAGGTAATTGGCTGGGTGCGGTGGCTCATGCCTCTAATCCCAGCACTTTGGGAGGCTGAGACAGGCAGATCAGTTGAGGTCAGGAGTTCGAGACCAGTCTGGCCAACATGGTGAAACCCTGTCTCTACTAAAAATACAAAAATTACCTGGGTGTGGTGGCACACGCCTGTAATCCCAGCTACTCAGGAGGCTGAGGCGGGAGAATCACTTGAACCAGGGAGGCAGATGTTGTAGTGAGCTGAGATCGCGCCATTGCACTCCAGCCTGGGTGACAAGAGGGAAACTCTGTCCCCCACCAAAAAAAACCATTATAGGTAATTATGGTGCATACTAAAGTCTGAGAACCACTGCATTAGGGAGAATGTAAGAATCCAAATTAAAGTTACATTTATTTGAAAGGACAGATGTATATCTTGGTAAAAATTATAAACATTAGTACATGGTGGAGTATAAAATATAAGAAAGTGAATAAATAGATATTTTCAGTGCAAATTTTTCTTTATCACAGGACCAGTGTTCAATATTTTGGAAAGTTCAATCTAAAAAAGCATATTTAGGTATAAATAATTTTAAATATTGGCCATTTTCTGTGAATGCATGTGAAATAAAGCACCATGGTTTTATAATTAAAGACTAAGAAAAGACATATTGGACATCATATCTGCACATCCTTATATTGCTAGATGCAAAGATTGCCTTTTAGGGCATGCTTCTTTATAAAATAGTTTGTAACTAATAGTACTGTCAGAAATACTGTAGTTTAGATAATATTTAACATATTTTGCTCCTTATTTTTCTGTAACAACACATTATATTGTTATGTTTATTTGTAGATTTTCTTATTTGTGTATGTTTTATCTGTGATTTTTTAAAAATGTGAAATTGTTGTTAGAATACCATTTATCTTGGCTTATGCATTATTGAATTGATAAGGACTAAGATAAGCTATAGCAAGCAAGTAATATAAATATTCATCTGGGTAGTTCTTTTTTTTTTTTTTGAGACTGAGTCTTCCTCTGTCTCCAGGCTGGAGTGCAGTGGCGTGATCTCGGCTCACTGCAACCTCTGCCTCCTGGGTTCAAGTGATTCTCCTGCCTCAGCCTCCTGAGTAGCTGGGACTACAGGCACACGCCACCAGGCCCAGCTAATTTTTGTAGTTTTAGTAGAGATGAGGTTTCACCTTGTTGGCCAGGATGCTTGTGATCTCTTGATCACGTGATCCAGCTGCCTTGGCCTCCCAAAGTGCTGGAATTACAGGTGTGATAAAATAGTTTTATAAACCTAAGCCGTCTTTATAATGGTAATACAAATAAGAAATGTTTAAAATAATGCTTGTAATGTAGAACACTGGTCCAAGTATTTTACATACATTAATTCATTTAATCCTCATGACAACTAAATAAGATAGACACTGTTATTATCCTTATATTCCAAGTAAGGAAACTGAGGTATAGGTTAAGCGATCTAAGTTTACACAACTGATAAGTAGCTAGGATATGAGCCAGTATAATCTAGCTTCAGAGTCAGCATTCTCAGCCACTCTATAATAATGTTATTATTGTATTTTTAATTAGCAATTTGTTTGATTTTGTCATAATCATTATCAGATCTTCCAGCAGTTACATGGCAGATATTTTCAAGTAACTATTTTAAACAAATTCAGCCTATATCTAAACAATATCTTTTAAAAATTATTTTTAATGCTATTCTTACTTTTACTGATTATATGTAGTAATATTGAGATTTCTTAAGAATAGTTGGATTTCAGAGGATTGTTTTAACCTCCCATTTTTGGTGTTTGTGATGGTGGTAGATGGTCATTTAACTTAAAAATAAATAAATAAATAAAAAATAAAGGCCAGACATGGTGGCTCACGCACTTTGGGAGGCCGAGGCTGTGAGGATTGCTTGAGCCCAGGAGTTTGAGACCAGCCTGGGCAACATAGTGAAACCCTGTCTCTACAAAAACCTTTTAAAAATTAGCCAGACATGGTGGTGTGCCTCTGTAGTCCCAGCTACTTAGGAGGCTGAGATAGGAGGATCCCTTGAGCCCAGGAGTTTGTGGTTGCAGTGAGCCATGATCGCACCACTGCACTCCAGCCTGGATGACAGAGGAGACCCTGTCTCCAAAAAAAAGCAGGGAGAGCCTTGATTGACCCAAATGAAAATCTAGTAATTTTAATTTTCAGAAGCTGTTAGAACACATAATGGATTCTTACGACAAAATCTAGATAAATTTGCATACCAATTTTGAAAAATTATATATAAAATATGTTTAGTAACGTACATTTCTTTCTGCTAAAAAGCACTAGTTTTTCTCTACAAAAATGCATTTTTAAATTAATGTCTCTCTGGTACACAGGAATAAAATATTTGTCCTTGATCTGTGTCATTTCCTCATTTTAAATTCACCAAATAGTTTATTTTAGGTGTCATTTATTGCTTTATTTTAATAAATACTGAAAATGATTAACCACATTGTAGAAATACCCAACTTATGAACTCATGAATTTTGGGCTATGTTTTAATATGTAAATTATGTTTAAAAATTAATCTGTTTCTTCAAAACATTAACTTGCCTAAGTGGTTTAATTGAATACCATCAGACTCTGTTATAATCAGGACAGCTCAGAAGAAGAGAACTAAATTAGAGAGAAACCCAGAATGGAAAATAAGGGAGAGTTTAATGCTTAGAATAAAGAGTTAGAAAAGAGGAGGTGGGCTATAGGAATCTTTAATAAGAAGATTATAGGGCTGGGTGCAGTGGCTCATGACTGTAATCCCAACACTTTGGAGGATGAAGCAGGAAGATTGCTTGAACCCTGGAGTTTGAGACCAGCCTGGGCAACATAGCAAGACCCCGGCTTTACAAAAAAAATTAGCCAGGCATGGTAGTGCCTGCCTGTACTCCTAGCTACATGGCAGGCTGAGGAAGGAGGATCCCTTAAGCTCTGAACTTGGAGGCTGCAGTGAACCATTCAACCACCATTGAACCCCAGCTTGGGTGACAGAGTGAGACCTTGTCCCCCCACCTCAAAAAAATCATAGATATGCCCAAACATTTTGCTCTTAATAGCATAATTAAGATATTTTTATTTTCAATGCAAATTTGTAATCTTAAATTGAAAAACTTTATGAACATTGGATTATCCGTGGAACTCAAAGGAAAAAGGATCACTGTAATTTTATATTTTACAGGAGAAAAGATTTCTTGAACTTTTTTGCTTTGATCTATATTTTGTCATTTCATTGAGAGTAGAAAAAGAATGCATCACTTTTTATAAACAAAATATTTTTCTTTTCTAAATATGACACCAGTATGAAACTTACCCAAGGTGTTTAAGTGTTTAAAATGTAAACTGAAGATTTGATTGTTATTAAAGTATCATTTTACCTGTTGGCTGAGAGGATTCAGCATAGTGCGAGGGAGTGGGAACAAGTACCTATAAGTATACATAGGGCAATTAATAACTGTTGAAAGAATGATAATATCCTGTTTCTCAAATAAACAGAATTTTACCTTACTACACAAGGAATTTAATTCAATTTAGTCTATGGAGTTTCCTACTAGAATATAAGCTCCAGACTTTCTTTTGCTCACCATCCTATCCTCAGTACCTAGGATACTGAATGCTTAGGACATAGAAGGTTTTCAGAAAGTACTTAATGAATAAAATATATGCTTAACACATTTTTTATTGTGGCAAGATATACATCACTTATTGGTTTGATATTGTTGTTGTTTTGAACCAAGATTTTGCTCCATCGCCCAGGATGGAGTACGGTGGCATGATCATGGCTCACTGCAGCCTCGGCCTCTGGGTCTCAATCGGTCTTCCCATCTCAGCCTCCTGAGTAGCTAGCTGGGACTACAGGTGTGTGCCAGTACACACAGCTATTTTTTTTTTATTTTTCTGAGATGGAGTCTTGCTCTGTTGCCCAGGCTGGAGTGCAGTGGCCTGATCTCGGCTCCCTGCAAACTCTGCCTGGCAGGTTCAAACAATTCTCCTGCCTCAGCCTCCTAAGCAGCTGGAATTACAGGCGTGTGCCACCAACCCTGGCTAATCTTTGTATTTTTAGTAGAGACGGGGTTTCACCATGTTGGCCAGGCTGGTCTTGAACTCCTGACCTCAGGTGATCCACCTGCCTTGGCCTCCCAAAGTGTTGGGATTACAGACATCAGCCACTGTGGCTGGCCATCTTTTTTTTTTTTTCTTTTTTTTTTTTTTTTTTGAGACGGAGTCTTGCTTTGTTTCCCAGCCTGGAGAGTGCAGTGTCATGATCTTGGCTCACTGCAACTTCTGCCTGTCGGGTTCAAGCAGTTCTCGCGCCTCAGCCTCCCAAGTAGCTGGGACTACAGGCATGTGCCACCATGCCTCGCTAATTTTTATATTCTTTGTAGAGATGGGGTTTCACCATGTTGCCCAGGCTGGTCTCAAACTCCTGGGCTCAAGCAGTCTGCCCGCCTCAGCTTCCCAGAGCTGAAATTACAACTCTTATTCTCAGGCTGAGATTACAGGACTGAGCCACAGCTCCTGGCCCTAATTTATGTTTTACATAGCATTTTGTTCTGATTAGATAGAAGCCATATGCTCATTATGGGAATTTTTGAAACTATGGGGAAAAAGAACAAAACTTACTTGTATTTTGCCACTCCAAAGAGCCATCCTTTGGGAATAGTTTTCTCTATTTCTTTTTTTCTATTCAAATATAACTAAATTGAGATGATACATACATATATATATATATATATATATATATATATGTAGTATTGTGCCCTGCTTTTTTCCTTCAACACTTTCAAGTGAGCACTTTTTAAAATCATTAAACGTTCCTTGAAAACATAATGTTGAAATGTTAGTGTGATTTTGCTCAAAATTCACAGTAGGAGATATATTTTATTTTGTGATTAAGGCCACATGTACATATTTAATTGTATCAAAAAATTGTAAAACAGTATTAAGGGTAATGAATTCTGATTTTTTTTTTTTGAGTCGGAGTTTTGCTCTTGTTGCCCAAGCTGGAGTGCAATGGTGCGATCTTGGCTCACTGCAACCTCCGCTTCCTGGGTTCAAGCAATTCTCCTGCTCCTCCCGAGTAGCTGGGATTATAGGCATGCACCACCACACCCAGCTAGTTTTTTGTGTTTTTAGTAGAAACGGGGTTTCACCATGTTTGCCAGTCTGGTCTCAAACTTCCGACCTCAGGTGATCTGCCCGCCTCAGCCTCCCAAAGTGCTGGGATTATAGACGTGAGCCACCATGCCCAGCCTGCTTCTGATATTATCTGTTGTATTTTATTCTTTAAAATATGCTTGTTCCATCCTTTTGAAGTGATTTTGTATTTCACTAATGGATTGCAGCCTGAAGTTGGAAAAATGTCTCTTGTATGAATATTCTGTAATTCAATTATGACCCTTTTATTGGACAAATTTGGTTCAGATTTTTGCCAGTAGATGTATTTAAAAGTGTATGTGACTGTATTTACAAAAGTAATTAAGGCTGACTGTAATAAATTATTCCCAAAGTGCTAAAATGTAAGTCTTCCTTATCAGTTTGTTGTATATTTTTTCAGATTTTTGTATGCATTCATTCACTCTCTGTGTCAATATCTATCTTTACACACTTTTTTTTCCTAAACATAATGTGATTATTCTACTACAACTTTAAATTTTTTAAAAGTGTATCATGGCTGTCTTTTCAGATCAACATGTAAAGATTTACCTCATTCTTTTGTCTGCTGCATAGTGCTCCATTACAGGTGGATCATAATTTAACTTTCCCATTATTAATGAAGACTGTGATGCTTCCAATTTTTTGTATTACAAAGAATGCTGCAGTGGCCATTCATATATGTAGATCTTTTTGCATACCTGCGTATATTTTAGTAGGATAGATTTTCCTGAAATTGAGGTTGTTGAAATATAGGGTGTGCATGCTTAAAATCTTTTCTTAAATTCTTCAACTTATCCTTCAGAACATTTATATCATTTACCTCCAACTCCAATAGTATATATAAGAAAAAGGCTGGATGCCATGGCTCACGCCTGTAATCCCAGCACTTTGGGAGACCAAGGCAGGTAGATTACTTGAGCCCAGGAGTTCGAGACCAGCCTGGGCAACATGGTGAAACCCTGTCTCCACAAAAATTAGCCAGGCACGGTGGCACACACCTGTGGTCCTAGCTACTCAGGAGGCTGAGGTGGGAGGATCACCTGAGGCTGGGGAGGTCGAGCAGTAGATACTTTCAATTTTAATTTTTGCCAATCTGATGAGCAAGAAAAATACATTTGATTTGAACGTATTGGCTTGGCATCTTTTCACATGCTTATTGGTGTTTTATATTTCTTCTGTGATTTGCTTGTTTATATCTTTAATGAACTTTTGTATTTTTATTATAGATTTGTGGGAAATCTTTATGTATTATGGATATTAGCCACTTGAGTATTATGTGTTACAAATGGCTTCTCCCAGTCTATAAGATGTCTTAAAACTTTACAAGAGAATCTTTTTCTACATAGAAATTAAAATTTTTGTACTTGGTCACATTGGCTAATTTTTTTCTTTATGGCTTCTGGGATTTGTATTATGTTTAAAGGGTCTAACTGACCTTGCCTACCTACTGTCTTCTATGTTCCTCTAGATATTTATAGCTTTTTATGTTTATTGGGAATTTTTGTATTGGATACCACCACGTATAAATAGTTCAAATTGATATATCTAATTATTACTTCTGATAAGTAAATAATTCTTTTAATTAGAAAGATTGAAAAGTTTGTGAAAGGAGTTCTAATTTTGTCAAAATGCTTAAATTGAAACCTGGAAGTCTATAATGGTAAATATAGTTGGCTAAGGCATGAATATAAGATTTATAAAAGATTGGTATAATGGTAGATACTTTTTGGATAGGAAAATATTTAAATAAAAGTGCAGATGTCTTTTTTTTTTTTTTTCTTTTTTGAAACGGAGTCTTTCTCTGTTGCCCAGGCTGGAGTGCAGTGTCACGATCTCAGCTCACTGCAACCTCCACCTCCTGGGTTCAAGTGATTCTCCTGCCCCAGCCTCCTGAGTAGCTGGGATTACAGGCATCCGCCACCACACCAGGCTAATTTTTGTATTTCTAGTAGAGACGGGGTTTTGCCACATTGGCCAAGCTGGTCTCAAACTCCTGACCTCAGATGATCCACCTGCCTCAGCCTCCCAAAGTTCTAGGATTATAGTTGTCAGCCACCGCGCCTGGCCCAAAAGTGCAGATTTCTAAGCAGTCTTCATGGCCAACCAAATTCATTTGAATTTAACTATGGGTGTTTCACAAATTCTTGCCTTGCTGACATTTTCGTCTTAGATTGTAAGGGAAAAAATATATTTGTCTGAGAAGTCTTGAGGGATATACACCAAATTATTAACAATGATTTTTTTGGGGCCAGGCACGGTGGCTGATGCCTATAATCCCAGCACTTTGGGAGGCTGAGGCAGGCGGATCACCTGAGGTCAGAGTTCCATACCAGCGAAACCCCGTCCCTACTGAAAATACAACATTAGCTGGGCATGGTGGTGCATACCTGTAATCCCAGGTACTTGGGAGGCTGAGGCAGGAGAATCACTTGAACACAGTAGGTAGAGGTTGCAGTGAGCCAAGATCACGCCTGTGCACTCCAGCCTGGGCAACAGAGCAAGACTCCGTCTCAAAAGAAAAAATAAAATAAAATAAAATACAGTGATTTTTCTTGGGATGGTAAGATTTCAGATTTTTGTAAACTTTTTTACTTATTATGTTTTAAGTTTTTTTCCAACAAAAAATGTTATTTGTTTAGTAAATATAGAACAGATAAAGGATTAAATGAAGGGTACTGTTGCTCTGGATCTATTTATAGCCAATGAGGAAGAATTGCTTGGTGGGTAGGAATGATAGAAACCTCTGGAGACAAAGTGACCAGATTATTAAAGTTTGTGATAGCTAGGATGGAGAATTCTAGAAGTAGCCACATATATATATTGTCTAGATGGTAGGAAGAAGGCTTTAAAAAAATTGAACAAAAAATAAGTAATCATGACCTTATGAGCTAAGACTGGGAAAATTGGGAAACATTAAAACATAATTATATAATTATACAGTTATAAATTATAGCAATGAGTGTTTTTTAAAAGGCAAATGCAACTAAAACTACTGTGACTTCACTTGCAACAATCTTAACTCAGGTTTTTTTTTTTTTTTTTTTTGAGACAGAGTCTTGGTGTGTCACCCAGGATGGAGTGCAGTGGTGT
Organism: Gorilla gorilla gorilla; assembly: GCF_029281585.2. NCBI lineage: Eukaryota > Metazoa > Chordata > Mammalia > Primates > Hominidae > Gorilla > Gorilla gorilla. Next base: position 33,260,794 of record NC_073228.2, on the reverse strand, counting down.
GATCTTGGCTCACTGCAAAGTCTGCCTCCCAGGTTCAAGTGATTTTCCTGCCTCAGCCTCCCAAGTAGCTGGGATTACAGGTGCGTGCCACCACGCCTGGCTAATTTTTTTTTTTTTTGTATTTTTTAATAGAGACGGGGTTTCACCAAGTTGATCAGGCTGGTCTTGAACACCTGACCTCAGGTGATCTGTCCACCTTGGCCTCCCAAAGTGCTGGGATTACAGGCATGAGCCACCGTACCTGGCCTTAACTCAGGTTTTATAAAGGATATTTATAAAAGATGAATATAGAAAAGTGACAAACATAAGTGTGGCAGAATAATTAAAATTAAGAATTAACAGATGTGAGGAATATATTAAAGATAATTTTGAAGATTTTAGAATTATATTCAGAAACAGGAATATGGAAAATGTATGCTTTTTTAATATTAACAGCTCCTATTTTGTTTCCATATTTTGCATCAAGGAGAATAATATTTATTCTGTAAGAACAACAACAAATCACTTAGTAAAGTAGAATTAAAGTCCAATATAGGTGAAATTAAGAAAGTATCTTAACTACTCAATATGACTTTGTTTCCTAACCTGAACTAATTATATCTGAGATTGCTATGAACTTGTAGGTAAGAAAGTTCAACTTTGAGGAATTATTGAGAATAGAAAAATGCCAGAGGGTTGGAGGTAAGCAATGAGTAAGGACTTTGACAGCATGATGATCACATTCAGAAATGACAAAGCTTGATGGACCTTCATGCAAACAGTAAAAATAATTTGAAAGTCTGTGGCAACAAGCAGTTAACAGATTGGTTTAAATAAGTATAACTAAATATATAATCCTGAATTTGGGTTGGAAAAAAACATTTGAAAGAAGAATTGATGAAGGATGAATAGCCTAATAGCATTTATGACAAAGGGAATTTTATTGTTGATAAACTTAATTGTGAATCAGCCATAAGATTTGCCTGCCAAAATTTAATTACTGTAGTTTTTTGAATAAAGGAGGTTGGTTAGGCCTGGACTTGGCATGTATCCAGATTTAGGTACTACCTTTGAGAAAATTGGCGTATGTCCAAATGACAGCAGTATCAGCCCTTTCTCATGTGGCAAAAGAATTAGACTTAATCTAGCCATAAAAGCAGCTCTGGGACATAAACCCAAAAGAAGGAAGAATTTTCTAGTGATTAGAGCTGTCTAGAGAATAAACAGGATGCTTCGAGAGGCAGTAGTATATTTGTGTAGTGGTTTTGTTTGTTTGTTTTTTTGAGATGGAGTCCCACTCTGTTACCCAGGCTGGAGTGCAATGGCGTGATCTCGGCCCACTGCAACCTCCTACCCCCAGGTTCAAGCGATTCTGTTGCGTCAGCCTCCCGAGTAGCTGGGATTACAGGTGACCACCACCACGCCCAGCTACTTTTTTTTGTATTTTTAGTAGAGACAGGGTTTCGACATGCTGGCCAGGCTGGTCTCAAACTCCTGTCCTCAGGTGATCCACCTGCCTCAGCCTCCCAAAGTGTTGGGATTACAGGTGTGAGCCACCGTGCCTGGCCTGTTTTTTTTGTTTTGTTTTGTTTTGAGACAGAGTCTCACTCTGTTGCCCAGGCTGAAGTGCAGTGGCTCAATCTCGGCTCACTGCAACCTCTGCCTCCCTGGTTCAAGCAATTCTCCCACCTTAGCCTCCCGAGTAGCTGGGATTACAGGTACGCACCACCACACCCAGCTAATTTTTTGTATTTGTAGTAGAGACGGGTTTCACCATGTTGGCCAGGCTGGTCTCGAACTCCTGACCTCAAGTGTTCTGCCTACCGAGGCCTCTCAAAGTGCTGGGATTACAGGCATGAGCCACCACGTCCGGTCCTTGTATAGTGTCTGAATGAAGCTAGTTTACTGCTTTAGTAAGAATGTTATAGAGTGAATCAAAGTTCAGATGTCTTGAATATTGGTTTGATTTTACATTTTTTCATATGGTTACTGGCCATTTGTATATCTTCTTTGGAGAAATATTCATTCAAATCCTTTACCCGCCCCGCACACACTTTTTTTTTTTTTTTGAGACGGAGTCTTTATTTTTTTTTGAGATGGAGTCTCACTCTGTCGCCAGGCTGGAGTGCAGTGGCACCATCTTGGCTCACTGCAGTCTCCGCCTCCCGGGTTCAAGCAATGCTCCTGCCTCAGCCTCCCGAGTAGCTGGGATTACAGGCCCGTGCCACCACACCCAGCTAATTTTTGTATTTTTAGTAGAGATGTAGTTTCCCCATGTTGGCCAGGATGGTCTCCATCTCCTGACCTCGTGATCCGCCTGCCTCAGCCTCCCAAAGTGCTGGGATTACAGGCATGAGCCACCATGCCTAGCCATACCCGTTTTTTAAATTGGGTTATTTATCTTTTATTATTTGAATTGTAAGAGTTCTCTATATATTCTGGACAGAAGTCCCTTATCATATATGCTTAGCAAGTATTTTCTCCCATTCTGTGAATTCTTCACTTTCTTGATGATATCATTTGCAACCAAAGATTTTCAATTTTGATATAGTCCAATTTATATATTTTTTCTTTTGTCACATGTCCTTTGGTGTTGCCCAATCCAAGGTCATGAAGATTTACTATGTGTTCTCTTAAGAGTTGTATAGTTTTAGCTTTTCATTTAGGTCTAAGATTTATTTTTAGATAATTTGTGTATATAGAGGAGTTGGGGTTCAATTTGATTCTTTTGCAAGTGGACATCTAGTTATCCTAGCACCATATGTTGGAAAAACTTGTTCTTTCCCTCACTGAATTGTCCTGGCACTCGAATTTTTAGAAGAATAATATAACTTTTATTTATTTATTTATTTATTTTGAGACAGAGTCTCACTCTGTTGCCCAGGCAAGAGTGCAGTGGTGTAATCATAGTTCACTGCAATCTTGAACTCCCAGGTTCAATTCTTCTGCCTCAGCCTCCCAGAGTAGATGTACCACACCTGGCTAATTTATATATATATATATAGTAGAACCAGGATCTCTTTATGTTGCCCATGCTGGTCTTGAACTCCTGGCCTCTAGTGATTTTCCTGCCTCAGCCTCCCAAAGTGCCGGGATTACAGGCATGAGCCACCTTGCCCAGCCATAACTTTTATTTTTTATAAAAAATATAATAAAAGCTATGGAAGATAGGAGAGAAAGTACAGTAACCACAACCCCCCCCAGTCTTAGGGGGATGTGTTCCAAGACCCCCAGTGGATGCCTGAACTACAGATAGTACCAGACCCAGTTGCTGATTGTATTAATTGAAACACATATCAGTTCATGTTTTCCACCCACAAATTTACTGCCTTTTCCATCTTAACTGAGCACTTATCACACACTGTGACTATAACTTTTGCAGTTTGAGGTGTGACAGCAAAACTAACATGAATCTCTTTTTCCTTCACAATTTCACGGGGTTGGGGGGAAGATTCATTCTTACCATAAATCTCAGCAACCTCAGCATATGATTTTTTTCTTTCTTGAAATCAAGAACTTTCACCTTTTCACTTTTTTTTTTTTTTTGAGACAGAGTCTCACTCTGTCGCCCAGGCTGGAGTACAGTGGCGCAATCCCGGCTCACTGCAAGCTCCGCCTCCCGGGTTCACGCCATTCTCCTGCCTCAGCCTCCCAAGTAGCTGGGACTACGGGCACCCGCCACCACACCTGGCTAATTTTTTGTATTTTTAGTAGAGACGGGGTTTCACCATGTTAGCCAGGATGGTCTCCGTCTCCTGACCTCGTGATCTGCCCGCCTCGGCCTCCCAAAGTGCTGGGATTACAGGTGTGAGCCACTGGGCCTGGCCACCTTTTCACTTTTAAGGAAGCACTTTATGGCTTCTCTTTAGCATATCTGAATTGCCAGCATCACTACTTTTGCAATTTGGGACCATTATTAAGTAAAATAAGAGTTCTTTGAATACAAACATTGCTATAATGCTACCTGACAGTTGATCTCATAGCCAGCCTGGCTGCTAAATTACTAACAGCTGGTAGCATGCACAGCATAGATACACTGGACAAAGGGATGATTCATGTCCCAGGCAGGACGGAGTGGGATGATGCAAGATTTCATCGGGCTGCTACAGAATGGTGTGCAGTTTAAAACTTATGAATTGTTTATTTGTAGAATTTTCCATTAAATATTTTTGGATTGCAGTTGACCATGGGTAACTAAAACTTCAAAAAGTAAAACCATGAATAAAGAGAGACTACTGTAATGCATAATTCTGCCACCGTTACACAACTTCCATATTATTGTTTTTGTTGTTGCCTAATGTTCATCTGCAGGTTATACATAATTTAATAAATTAGTCCCTTATTTTGAATATTTGAGTTTAATATTTATTACTTAAATAATGTTGTAATCATAATCTTTGTGCATAAGCTATTAGCTTTCTATTGCTTAATTTTCTTTGACACATTTCTGAAAGGATTTCTTCTAAACATACATTGAAAACCACTAGGGATTAGTTACATAATTTTGATTTTGAAAATTCTGAAGTAGGGGGTGTTAAATAAATTGGCCCATTTAACATTACAATAGCAGCTGATACTGACCTCTGGCTGTGGGTCAGGCAATGTGCCAAATAGTTGTGTGCATAATCATATTTAGTTCTTACTCAAATTCTATTAGATAAGGAATTCAAGGCTCAGAAAAGTCATATAACTAGTAAATGGCAAAGATGGCATACAGGGCTGTGTGACTCTCAAACCTCAGTGGCTCCTATACTGGACATAAACAGTTATGATGGCAAGATTCCCACAGTAATACATTAGATTAAATATTTTGTACAGAGGTTCTCTGAATACACATGACTTAAGTACTAATGCATTATTGGCCCCAATTTTTCTTTTTTTTCTTTTCTTCTTTTTTTTAACCCACAGCTAATATGATAGCTTAATATTTGTTTGGTAAAAATGGAAATCTAAAAATGGATTTTTCCCTGGAGATTTAATAATTCGTTATTCTTGGACCCCATGGACTAATCATTTTGTATTATTTCCATGTGTGTAGCACTTACCATTCCAAAGAGTCTAGAGAGTATACATAACCATACAGAAGTTGTTTCACTTATGAGTACTTTAGTAAAGAAATGGGGCCAGGCACGGTGGCGCACGCCTGTAATCCCAGCACTTTGGGAGGCCGAGGCGGGCGGATCACCAGGTCAGGAGATCGAGACCATCCTGGCTAACAGGGTGAAACCCCATCTCTACTAAAAATACAAAAAATTAGCCAGGCGTGGTGGCAGGCGCCTGTAGTCCCAGCTACTCGGGAGGCTGAGGCAGGAGAATGGTGTGAACCTGGGAGGTGGAGCTTGCAGTGAGCCGAGATCGCACCACTGCACTCCAGCCTGGGCAACAGAGTAAGACTCTGTCTAAAAAAAAAAAGAAAAGAAAAGAAAGAAAAAAATGGTTTTGGCCGTGTTCAGAGTTTTCTTTAAAACATGAAAATGCCAGTTCTGTACAAATTCTTGTTCCAAATTTCTATTTTTGCAGTCTTTCAGCACATCAAACTGTATAAACTTTTTTTCTTCTTCCCTGAGACGGAGTCTTACTCTGTCGCCCAAGCTGGAGTGCAGTAGCCCGATCTCAGCTCACTGCAACTTCTGTCTCCTAGGTTCAAGCGATTCTCTTGCCTCAGCCTCCCAAGTAGCTGGGATTACAGGCGCTCGGCACCACACCCAGCTAATTTTTGTACTTTTAGTAGAGACGAGGTTTCGCCGTATTGGCAAGGCTGATCTCGTACTCTTGACCTCAAGTGATCCACCTGCCTTGGCCTCCCAAAGTGCTGGGCCTGTATAAACTCTTTCTTTCCTTGATTTGCATCCAAAGAGTTAGAGTGTATACAGATTAACAAGGTGACTGGAGGTATTTGTATGCCCTTGACAGAAGAGTCACTTCAGTCTGCTACAACAGTACTCTTTCACTACGGGTATAGTTTCACATACTATTGTAAGGGAAGAAGGTACATTTACTTAGCAGAAGCCATCCATTTTATGAAATGCCAATTCCCTGAATTTACTTCTTTTAAACTAGTTTTAGTTGATTAGTTTTCATCTTCTTGGTAACATTTAAAAGAATGTTCAATTTGTTTCTGCTCCAATTATCTGCTGCTGTTTAGGAGGAGGTAGACAGAAAAGAATTTCTCATATTCAAGGATATAATAGCAATGAACGTATTTTTTGTCAGTGCAGAATTTAAAGACTAAGACTTTAAGTCTGGTCCTCTTCTTTTTTCTGCCCCCTCAGTCTCTGGCAACAATAGCAGGGAGTTAGGGCAGACAAATTGAACATTCCTTTTCATGCTTTATACAGATTGAAACTGATCAACTAAAGAGTTAAAGAAGTGAATTCAGTGACTTGACCTTTACTTAAAATGATTTTTAATAATTTTAGTCAGTGATCCAGAACTCACCTAAGCAGCCAGATTAGTTGAGTTAATCCTAATAATGAATTGACAGATGCTTCAGTTACACTGCCTTCAGATCCTCAAAATTGAGAATATTCATAATGGCACATCACAAAATGGACTATCAAGCCTAATACATAAAATATACATCTGTTTTGGACTGAAAGATTGACTAATAAAAGCAATTAAGTGATCTTTTCTCTAGAAGTTTGTTTATACTGACTTCTACACCTCCAGCTCTACACTGTTACCAGAGCTCAAGCCCGTAATTCTAAGAACATAAGAAACATTTTACTTTTCATTTCAGTATATCCAATAAAGATTCTGCCTTGTTCCACATCAAATAGCACCTCTTTAGGTTTCTTCAGGCTCATACCTCATTCTTTTCCATCCAACCCCTATTTAGTTATTCATCTATTTCTGTCACTTTTTCCTTTGAAACATGTCTCAGATTTAGTCTTCATTCTTGCTGCAGCCACCCCAGTTCAGTCTTCATTACTCATTGCCTTCTAACTTTATTTTTCTGATTACATTCTTCTTTCTAGTAGTAGGTTAAATTTACACTGCTTTCATCATGTGTCTCCATGAGGTAATCCCAGGAACTCTGCAAAATTCACTAGCTAATCTCTGACTTAACATAGGATGTAGTATCAGAAGAATCAGCTATGATCCACTAGTGCTTTTCTTGCTCACTTGACAGCTGCCTGCTATTTGAACAAAAGGCATCTTTATTTTCATTCTTTCTTAGATGACTCTCAGATGTGATCCTTTGCACATATATATGGATCACATCTGAGAGTCATCTATATATATATATAAAATGCAAATACCTGCCTATTATTACCTTTTGATGTGACACACAAGAACACTGTTGCCTGTTTCAGACATTCAGCAAGCATTATAGTTTAGCCCCATAATCTCATTTTATCAAGAAGCCTAATTTTGTAGGCTTTGGTTGTCTCATTCTGCCACCAGAAAGTAAATTTCTTGAAGGCAGGCACTATAGAATTTTCATTCTAGCACAATTTTTGACAGTTTTTATGCATTTTTGAAATTTTTATTGAATAAATAAGTTAGTTGAGCAAATATTTATTGCATTTATTGAGGGCTTACTCTGTTCCAGCAACTGTGATGATGTAAGCAGCACTGAAAAGGAGCAGATATGGTTCCTTAGCGTGATCATAGTTCATTACAGCTTCAAACTCCTGGGCTCAAGGGATCCTTCTGCCTCAGCCTCCTGAGTAGCTAGGACTACAGGTGTATGCCACCATGCCTAGCTAATTAAAATTTTTTTTTTTTTTTGTAGAGCCAGGGTCTTACCATGCTGCCCAGGCTGATCTGGAACTTCTGGCCTCAAGCAATCCACCCACTGTGGCCTTTCAAAACTGGTGACATGAGCCACTGTGCCCAGCGCGGCTCTTGTCTTGAGTTTATGATCTAGTGAGAAAGGCAGGTATTAAACAAATACATGGCCAGTTATGATGGTCTATAATGGACATCATCAGTTCCTTCTCTTTGTGTATATGCATGCTATTTTTCATGTCTAGAAATAGAGTCTAATTCCCCTCTCCTTGAATCTGGGCTGGTCAATAGAATGTGGCAGAAATAAACATTTTAGAACTTTGAGGCTAGACCTTAAGGCTGTAAAGCTTGTGTCTGGGTCTCTGGAAATATCTTTCTTGAGATAATCCCTCTTAAAACCCAGTCACTCTGTTGCAAGAAGCTCAAGCCACATGGAGAGGCCTTGTGTAGGTAATGCTGATCAGTAGCCCCAGCTGAACTTCAATGGCCAGAATCACCTGGTCCTGTGAGTGACCCATTGTGAACATCCAGTCCAGTCCAGCCTTTAGATGACTTCATGCCCCCTACTATCTTACTGCATTCATGTGTGAGAAGATCGAGAACTACAGAGCTGAGCTTTGTCAGTCCACAAAATCTTGAGAGATAATAAATTTTTTTTTTTTTTGAGATGGAGTCTCACTCTGTTGCCCAGGCTGGAGTGCAGTGGCACCACCTCAGCTCACTGCAACCTCCACCTCCTGGGCTCAAGTGATTCTCCTGCCTCAGCCTCCGGAGTAACTGGGACTACAGGTGCCCGCCACCCTGCCCGGCTAATTTTTTTGTATTTTTAGTAGAGATGGGGTTTCACCATGTTGGCCAGGCTGGTCTTGAACTCCTGACCTCAAGTGATCCACCCACCTCAGCCTCCCAAAGTGCAGGGATTACAGGTGTGAGCCACCGTGCCTGGCCTGAGAATGAATTGTTTTAAGCCACTAAATTTGAGTGGTTTATTATGCAGCAGTATAATACATTTTGGTTATCTAACCAGAATGTAAATTATCAGATTATCAGATTATGATAAATGCTATAATGGACATGAACAGGAATAAAAGGAAAACCTAATTTAGATGATTCAGAGATGGCAACCTACAATTGTTTAATAATGTTTTGTCTTTCTGCTCAACTCTGCATTTGGTGAGAGCAGATACTGTCCTATTTTTAACTCTGTCCCCAGCACGTGGCATATATGCTCAATATCTTCTGAAGTAATAATGAAGACCTTTTATTAGTGTCTCAGAGAATTCTGTAACTCCAAAAAGGTTAAGAATTACTTTATTAACAGCAAAACTTTCCTCTTTATCCACTTGTATAGGAATACCACATCCTACCCAAGCACAAAATTCCAGGTTTTCTGGACTGAATACCTACACCCAGGATCGATGTGAATAGGGCAGTATTTTCCTGCCAGAGGTTATAGGTGATGCCTTTGAGTTTTGGGGATTTAATCATAATGGGCTACATCACATGTATGGAGGTTACGCAGGTAATGAGAGGGACTGGGGCCAAGGAGCACACAGATGAGTCTACTTAATGAAAGAAAACTAAGCCTCAGATGAAGTCTGTTATTCTATAAATAGCCTCTGTATTCCTTAACCTGTTTTTTTCCTTAACCTCCTTTTTTCCTGTTATTCCTTCCATGAACTTTCTGCTTAATTTCTTTCATTTTAATGTGTTTCAGGGACTGATTCTCCTCTAAGTTTGCACCTAACACTTTTCTTCCTTGCCCATTTCTTCCCTATACACCATTCTTATTCCCATCTTTGTGTCTTTCTTATTATGTGTTTCTCCCATTTTCTAGGGTATTTTTCCTTCTTTCTGCTTATGTAAATTTAATCTTTTGGGAGTATTTTAAGTTTACTTCACTGGAACTTTCCTTGAAGATTCGAAGTTAAATATGCCTCTCCTTCCTGAGCTTCTGTTTTACTTATTTGTTCCCAGGACATGACTTTTGTCATATCCTTTTGTATCTTGCCTTATACAATAATAATTATTATAGTAATAATAATTATTACTATATGATATTATATAGTAATATTATATAGTATAATATATTGTAACTAATTATTATTACCACAATAATGATTACTATTATTTTTGAGACAGAGTCTGACTCTGCCACCAAGGCTGGAGTGCAATGGTGTGATCTTGGCTCACTGCAATCAATGCCTCCTGGGGTCAAGCCATCCTCCCACCTCAGCCTCCTGAGTAGCTGGGACTACAGGTGTGCACCACCATGCCCTGCTAATTTTTGTATGTTTTTGTAGAGACAGGGTTTCACCATGTTGCCCAGGCTGGTCTTGAACTTCTGAGCTCAAGTGATCTGACCGCCTTGGGCTCCTAAAGTGCTGAATGCTGGGACTACAAGCGTGAGCCACTGTGCCTGGCTCATATCATAATTATATAATTTTTCAACTCTTTCCTATGTAACATGGCTACAAATACTTGGAACAGTGATTATTTTATTTTATAAGAATTTTACTCTTTTTTTTTTTTTTTTTTTGAGACGGAGTCTCATTCTGTCACCAGGCTGGAGTGCAGTGGCATGATCTCAGCTCACTGCAACCTCCGCCTCCTGGGTTCAAGCGATTCTCCTGCCTAAGCATCCTGAGTAGCTGGGATTATAGGCACCCGCCACCACACCCAGCTAATTTTTGTATTTTTAGTAGAGACGGGGTTTCACCATGTTGGCCAGATCTCAATCTCTTGGCCTCATGATCCGCCCACCTTGGCCTCCCAAAGTGCTGGGATTACAGGCATGAGCCACTACGCCCAGCCGAATTTTACTACTTTTTAAGTGGGTGTTTAATAATTATGTTGGCTTGATAGATGCTCTGCTTTTCTTTTTTATTCATTTGAACTTGACTCTCTAATTCCTCTTGAATTTTCCTGATTTGTTATACTCCCTTCTTCATCTTTTAGCCTTGAATCTTTGTTATTTCCTTCTTTGCTGATTCCCATGATCTTTCTGTCTCTACTACATGTGTATGTAATATATGCACACAAAGATACATACTACTACATATAATACACTAACATCACATTTTAAAGTAATTATTAATGCCTTTGTAAAATATTATTATGATTATTATTATTATTATTTTTGAGATGGAGTCTTGCTCTGTCACCCAGGCTGGAGTGCAGTGGCACGATCTCGGCTCACTGCAAGCTCCGCCTCCCGAGTTCACACCATTCTCCTGCCTCAGCCTCCTGAGTAGCTGGGACTACAGGCACCCACCACCAGCCTGGCTAATTTTTTTGTATTTTTAGTAGAGATGGGGTTTCACTGTGTTAGCCAGGATGGTCTCGATCTCCTGACCTGGTGATCCACCTGCCTAGGACTCCCAAAGTGCTGGTATTACAAGCATGAGCCACTGTGCCTGGCCAAAATATTTGTTATTATGTTTCTATAGTGATAAAGTTAAACTACATCTGAGATCTGGAATATAAATTTTACATTAAATACAATATTACTTGTTTATATCTGTACAATTCTATATTTACAAGGTCTCAACATCTATTTTATCCACATCGATAAGTAGAATTTAATACTTCTATATAAACTGTGTATATACCACTTTTATTTTATTTTGCGACAGGGTTTCACTCTGTTGCCCAAGCTGAAGTGCAGCAGCGCAATCTTGGCTCACTGCAACCTCTGTCTCCTGGGTTCAAATGATTTTCGCATCTCAGCCTCCTGAGTAGCTGGGACTACAGGCATGCACCACTGTGGCCTGATCTCAGCTCACTACAACCTCCGCGTCCTGGGTTCAAGCAATTCTCCCTGCCTCAGCCTCCTGAGTAACTGGGATTACAGATGCCTGCCACCACACCTGGCTAGTTTTTGTATTTTTTAGTAGAGACAGGGTTTTGCCAAGTTGGCCAGGCTGGGTATAAACTCCTGACTTCAGGTGATCCGCCCACCTCAGCCTCCCAAAGTGCTGGGATTACAGGCAGGAGCCACCGTGCCTGGCCAATTTTTAATTTTTTTTTAAAGACAAGGTCTCCCTGTGTTGCCCAGGCTGGTCTCAAACTCCTGGGCTTGAAATCCTCCTGCCTCGGCCTCCCAAAGTGCTGGGATTACAGGTGTGGGCCACCATGCCTGGCCCAGTTTATTATTATTTATTTTTTGAAGTATTTTATGTTATTTTTAACTTTTACGTTCAGGGGTACATGTGCAAGTTTGTTATATAGATAAATTGCGTGTTGTGAGGTTTGGTGTACAGATTATTTCATCACTCAGGTAATAAGCATAGTACCCAATAGGTAGTTTTTCAATCTTCACTCTTCTCCCACTCTTCATCTTCTGGTAGGCCCCAGTGTCTGTTGTTTCCTTCTTTGTGTCCATGTGTACTTGATGTTTAACTCCTACTTATAAATGAGAACATGCAATGTTTGGTTTTCTGTTCCTGTGTAAGTTCGCTTAGGATAATGGCCTTGAGCTCCATCCATGTTGCTGCAAAGGACATGATCTCATTCTTTTTTATGGCTGCATAGTATTCCATAGTGTATATACACCACATTTTCTTTATCCAGTCTACCGTTGATAGGCATTTATGTTGATCCCATGTCTTTGACATTGTAAATAGTGTTGTGATGAACATATATGTACATGTGTCTTTTTTTTTTTTTTTTTTTTTGAGGCAGGTCTTGCTCTGTCGCCCAGACTAGAGTGCAGTGGCATGATCTTGGCTCACTGCAACTTCCGCCTCCCAGGTTCAAGCAATCCTTGTGCCTCAGCCTCCCAAGTAGCTGGGGTTACAGGAGCCCACCCCCATGCCCAGCTAATTTTCTTTGTATCTACAGTAGAGACACAGTTTCACCGTGTTGGTCAGGCTGGTCTTGAACTCCTGACCTCAAGTGATCTGCCTGCCTTGGCCTCCCAAAGTGCTGAGATTACAGGCATGATCCACCACGCCCAACCTACATGTGTCTTTATGGTAGAATGTTTTATATTTTGGGGGGTATATATTCAATAATGGGATTGCTGGGTCAAATGGTAATTCTGTTTTAAGTTCTTTCAGAAATCACCAAACTGCTTTTCACAATGGGTGAATTCACTTAGATTCCTGCTAGCAGTGTGTAAGTGTTCCCTTTTTGCCACAACCTTGCCAGCGTCTGTTATATTTTGACTTTTTAATAATAGCCATTCTGGCTGGGTGCGGGGGCTCATGTCTGTAATCTCAGCACTTTGGGAAGCTGAGGCAGGAGGATCTCTTGAGCCTAGGAGTTTGAGACCAGCCTGGGCAACAAAGTCAGACCCTGTCTCTACAAAAAAATCAAAAAATTAACTGGATGTGGTGGTGCACGCCTGTGGTCCCAGCTCCTCGGGAGGCTGAGGCAGGAGGATTGCTTAAGCCCAGGAGGTAGAGGTTGCAGTGAACTATGTTTGTGCCACTGCACTGTAGCTTGGGAGACAGAGTGAGACGCTGTTTGAAAACAAAAAACAAAAACAGCTATTCTGACTGGTGTGAGATGGTATCTCATTGGGGTTTTGACTTGCATTTCTCTAATGATTAGTGATGTTGAGTATTTTTTCATATGTTTGCTGGGTACATGTATGTCTTTTTTTGAAGTGTCTGTTCATATCCTTTGCCCACTTTTAAATGTTTTGTTTTTTGCTTGTGAACTTGTTTACGTTTCTTATAGATTTTGGATATTAGACCTTTGTCAGATGCATAGTTTGCAAATATTTTCTCCCGTTCTGTAGTTTGTCTGTTTACTCTGTTGACAGTTTCTTTTGCTGTGAAGAAGCTCTTTAGTTTAGTTAGATCCCTTCTGTCAATTTTTTTTGTTGCAATTGTTTTTGGAGTCTGATACTGTCACCCAGGCTGGAGTGCAGTGGCACAATCATGGCTCACTGCAGCCATGAACTAAGCTAGCCTCTTCCTTTAGCCTCTGGACTGGCTAAGACTACAGGTGCATGCCACCATTGCTGGCTAATTCTAAAATTTTTTGTAGAGACAGGGTCTCATTATGGTTCCCCAGGCTAGTCTCGAATTCCTGGTCTCCCATGATCCTCCCTCCTTAGCCTCCCAAAGTGCTAGGATTATAGGTGAGAGCCATCCTGCCCAGCTTGGTTTTTTCCCATGGCACTTTATTTATTTATTTAGAGACAGGGGCTCACTCAGTAGCTGCGACTACAGGCATGTGCCACGAAGCCTGGCTAATTCTTGTATTTTTGTAGAGACAAGATTTTGCTGTGTTGCCCAGGCTGGTCTCAAACTCCTGGGCTCAAGTGATCTGCTTGCCTTGGCCTCCCAAAATGTTAGGATTACAGGCGTGAGCCACTGTGCTTGGCCTCTATGGCACTTTAATTTGACATTGACCTTTATCTTTTAATTAAGTATTGTTTACTTTTGTTTTTATTCTCCAGCATTTATATAAAATTTTTGAGGCGTATGGAAAAATTGAAGGCATTGAACAGTGAACACCCATATACCCACAACTTTGATTCTACAATTAATGTTTTACTGTATTTGCTTTATCACATCTTCTATATGTTTATACATCATTCTATCCATTTTGTTTTTGGTTGCATTTTAAAGTAAGCTGTGGCCAGCCATGGTGGCTCACACCTGTAATCCTAGCACTTTGGGAGGCCGAGGCGGGTGGATCACCTGAGGTCAGGGGTTTGAGACCAGCCTGGCCAACATGGTGAAACCCCGTCTCTACTAAAAATACAAAAATTAGCTAGGTGTGGTGACGGGTGCCTATAATCCCAGCTGTACTTGGAAGGCTGAAGCAGGAGAATCACTGGAACTCATGAGGCAGAGGTTGCAGTGAGCTGAGATCACGCCACTTCACTACAGCCTGGACAGGAGCGAAACTCCATCTCAAAAAATAAATCAATAAAGTAAGTTGCTAAGTTTGCCCCTAAAAAACAAATAATTTACTGTAGCTCAATGTTTGTTTATTTTTTTCAAGTTTCCAACAAGTCATTGATTACTTTTTAAAAAGTAAAATTTATATACAATACAATGCGTAAATCTTAATTGTGCTATTTGATGAATTTTGACAGATGCATGTATCTGCTAACTAATATCCCTATCAGAATTAGAACATTACTGCTATTCCAGAAGGTTTCTTCACACCCTTTCCCAGTCAGTCTTCACCCATGCTGCCCAGAGGAACCATTACTCCTTTTTTCACCATAGATTAATTTTGCCTATTCTAGAATCCCATGTAAACGGAAGCATATAGTAGAGACACTTTTGTGGAAAGCTTCTTTCAGACAGCATGTTTTTTGAGATTCATTCATGTCATTGCATGTATTCAGTTATTTCTTTTTATTGCTGAGTAGTATTTGATTGTGTGAATGTACCACAGTTTTTTCATTTATTCTCCTGTTGATGGACATCTGAGCCGTTTCCATTTTTTTGGCTACTATTAATAAAGCTCCTATGAACATTCTCGTGCAAGTCTTTTCGTGGACATGGCTTGTATTTCTCTAAGGTAAATACCTAGGAATAGAAATGCTGGATCATTAGGTAGGTAGATATACATGTAGTTTTTAAGAAACTACCTGATATTTTCCAAACTTGTTATATCATTTTATGTGGCCACGAAAAATGTATGGGAATTTCAGTTGCTCCATCTCTTCACCAATGTTTGGTGTTATCAGTCTTTTAATTTTTGGCTATTCTCTTGGCAAGTGACACTTGTGTATTGAGGACAAATGTAAAAATAAATAAATAAAACTTGGCTAGTCTCGTGGGCATGTAATAGTATCTCGTACTTTTAATCTGCATTTCCCTGATGACTTATGATTTTGAGGATCTTTTCATGTGCTTATTAGCCATTTATATAACTTCATTTGTAAAGTGTCCAGTTATTTTGCCCATTTTAAAATTGTTTGTATTTTTCCTTACTGAGTTATAGGAGTTCCTAACACATTCTGAATATCAGTCATTGTTGGATATGTGTTTTGCAAATATTTTCTTCTGTATGAATTACTTTTTTTTTTTTTTTTTTGAGACGAAGTCTCGTTCTGTTGCCCAGGCTGGAGTGCAGTGGTACAATCTCGGCTTGCTGCAACCTCCACCTCCCGGGTTCAAGCGATTCTCCTGCCTCAGCCTCCTGAGTGGCTGGGATTACAGGCAGGCGCCACCACGCCTAATTTTTTTATTTTTAATAGAGACAGGGTTTCACCATGTTGGTCAGACTGGTCTCGAACTTCTGACCTTGTGATCCACCCGCCTTAGCCTCCCAAAGTGCTGGGATTACAGGCGTGATCCACCGCACACGGCCCTATTTTTTTTTTTTTTTTTTTTTTACACAATAGTGTCTTCAGTCAGCAGAATTTTAAAAATTTGATGAATATCTATTTTTTTCTTCTATTGTTACTGCTTTGCTGCCCTACTAAACTTTTGCCTATCCCCAAGTTGCAAAGATATTTTTCTGTGTTTTCTGTTTTCTTTTCTTTTTTTTTTTTTGGGGGATGGAGTCTCACTCTGTCACCCAAGCTGGAGTTCAGTGGCATGATCTTGGCTCACTGCACCCTCTGCCTCCTGGGTTCAAGTGATACTCATGTCTCAGCCTCCTGAGTAGCTGAGATTACAGATGCATGCCACCATGCTCAGCTAATTTTTGTATTTTTAGTAGAGATGGGGTTTCACTATGTTGGCCAGGCTGGTGTCAAACTTTACTGACCTCAAGTAATCTGCCCGCCTCAGCTCCCAAAGTGTTGGGATTACAGGCGTGAACCACTGTGCCCAGCCCTGTGTTTTCTTATAGAAGTTTTATGTTTAGGTCTCTGGTCCATTGCAAATTAGTTTTTGTATATAGTGTGAGATAAAGATTAAGGTTCATTTATTTTCCCATCTTGATATTCAGTTGTTCTGGCGCTATTTGTTGAAAAGACAATTTCCCATTGGATTGCTTTGGTTCATTTGTTGAAAATCAGTTGATAGTGCAAGTGTGGGTCTTTTCAGTGTTCTCTATTTTGTTGATATACTTGTCTATTTATGACAGAATCATGCTGTCTTAATTACTGTAATTTCACATTAAGTCTTTTTTTTTTTTTTGAGACAAGGTCTTGTTCTGTCACCCAGGCTGGAGTGCAGTGGCGCCGTCAGGGCTCACTGCAACCTCCACCTCCAGAGCTCAAGCTGTACTCTCACCTCGGTCCCCCCTGAGCAGCTGGGACCACAGGCGTGTGCCACGACACTCAGTTACTTTTTTTTTTTTGAAATGGAGTCTTGCTCTGTCGCCCAGGCTGGAGTGCAGTGGCACGATCTTGGCTCACTGCAACTTCTGCCTCCTGGGCTCAAGCGATTCTTCTGCCTCAGCCTCCCAAGTAGCTGGGACTACAGGTGTGCGCCACCATGCCTGGGTACATTTTTGTATTTTTTGTAGAGATGGGGTTTCACTGTGTTGGCCAGGCTGGCCTTGAACTCCTCACCTCAGGTGATCTACCCGCCTCAGCCTCCCAAAGTGCTGGGATTACAGGCATGAGCCACTGCACCTTGCCAAATTTTTTGTATTTTGGTAGAGATGGGGTTTCACCATGTTGTTCAGGCTGGTCTCCAACTCCTGAGCTCAAGTGATCTGCTGGCCTTGGCCTCCCAAAGTGCTGGGATTACAGGTGTGAGCTGCCATGCCTGGCCTCACATTAAGTCTTGAAATTAGGTAATGTAAATTATCCAACCTTGTTTCTCCAAATTGCTTGGATTTTATAGATCTTTTGCATTTCCATATAAATTTTAAAATTAAGTTTTCTGTTTCTACAACATTCCTGGTAGGAATATGAATGGGATTACATTGACTATGTGTGTAAATCAATTAGCAAAGAAAGTAAATCTTATTGAATCTTTCAATCCGTGAACATTATAAATATGTATATATACATATAGATGGATGTTGAACTTTGTCAAATGTTTTTTTCTGCATCTATTTTGATGACTATATGATTTTTGTCCTTTATCTGTTAATGTGGTCATTACATTAATTGTTTTTTCAAACATTAAACCAACATTGCATTTCTGGAATAAATCTCATTTAGTCATGATGTGTTATCCTTTTTATATACTGCTAGATTCATTTTGGTACTATTTTGTTGTACATATTTACATCTTTGTTCATGAAGGATATTAGCTTATAATATTTTTCTTTCCTTCTCTCTTCCTTTTTTTCTTTTTGTAATTTCTCCGGCTTTGATATTGGGTTATTTTGGCCTCAAGAAATATTGAATATTGTCTCTTCTGTTTTCTGAGGTTGTATAAGATGTTATTTCTCTAAGTGTTTGACATAATTCACCAGTAAAACTATCTTGGCATGGGTTTTCTTTGTGGGGAGGTTTTTGATAACAAAGTCAATTTCTTTGATAGACAAGGGGCTGCTGAGATTTTCTCTTTCATCTTATCTAAGTCTTCGTAAATGATGTATTTTAAGGAATTTGTCTATTTCTTCTAATTTGTCAAACATATTGAGATAAAATTGTTTATAATAGTCTTTTATTACCATTTTAAGGTCTGTGGGATCTTAGGTGATATCCTCTTTTATTCCTCACCTGGGTGATGGTCTCTGTTCTTTTTCTTGACCTGTCTAGCTAGAATATTATAAATTGTGTTGACTTTATCAGTTTCACTGATCTTTTCAAAGAACCAACTTTTGGCTTTATTAATTTTTTCTGTTTTTTGCCTGATTTCTACTTCATTGATTGCAATTCTTTATCATTTCTTTCCTTTTATTTACTCTGGGTTTACTCTGCTCTTCTTGATTTTTAATTTAATTCTGCTGGGGTCAGAGAACATACCCTATATTATTTTGATTCTTTTATTTTTATTAAAATTTATTTTATTTCACAATATATTCTATCTTGGTGAACATGCCATGTACACTTGGAAAGAAAGTGTATTCTGGCCTTGCTGGATGTAGTGTTCTATAAATGTTGATTAGGTCATGTTGGTTGTTAGTGTTTTTCAAATCGTATACGTTTTCATTGATATTGTTAAGTGAGAGAAGAGTGTTGAAATCTCCAATTGTGATTGTAATTTTGTCCACTTTTTCCTTTGATTCTGTCAATATGCTTCACATAGTTTGAAACTTGTTTGACAAACATACATATTTATGACTGTTGTTTGTTCCTTATGAATTAACCATTTTATTTTTAGATACATGTCCCCCTTTATCTCTGATAATATTGTCTTTTTCCCCTTCAGTCTTTTTTTTTTTTTTTTTTTTTTGAGGTGGAGTCTCTCTCTATTGCCTAGACTGGAATGCAGTTGCACGATCTCGGCTCACTGCAACTTCCGCCTCCCTGGTTCAAGTGATTCTCTTGCCTCAGCCTCCCAAGTACCTGAGACTACAGGCACGTGCCACCAGGCCTGGCTAATTTTTTCTATTTTTATTAGAGACGGGGTTTCACCATGTTAGCCAGGATGGTCTTGATCTCTTGACCTCGTGATCTGTTTGCCTCAACCTCCCAAAGTGTTGGGATTACAGGTGTGAGCCACCACGCTCGGCCCCCCTTCAGTTTTTTTTTAATTTTTATTTTTTTTGAGACAGAGTCTTGCTCTGTTGCCCAGGCTGGAGTGCAGTGGCATGATCTCAGCTCACTGCATTTTCCGCCTTCTGGGTTTAAGCTATTCTTGTGCCTCAGCCTCCTGAGTAACTGGGATTACAGGCACATGCCACCACCTCCAGGTAATTTTTTGTATTTTCAGTAGAGACAGGGTTTCACCATGTTTGCCAGGCTGGTCCTGAACTCCTGATCTCAAGTGATCCACCCACCTCAGCCTCCCAAAGTCCTGGAATTACAGGCGTGAGCCATCATGCTTGGCCTCCCCTTAAGTTTTATTGAGGTGTGATTGACAAACAAAAAATTATTGCCAAGGCCAGTTGTCAAAGAGCTTTCCCCTGTGTTTTCAACTAGGAGTTTTATAGTTTCAGATCTTTTGTTTAAGTTTTTAATCCATTTTGAGTAGATTTTCATGTATGGTTTAATAAGGGTCCAACTTCATATTTTTTGAATAGGGATATCCAGTTTTCCTACCACCATTTATTAAAGAAACTATCCTTTCCCTGTTGTATCTTCTTGGTACCTTTGTTAAAGATTTGTTGACCATATAGGTTTGGGTTTCTTTCTGGGCTTTCTATTCTGTTCCATTGGTTTCTATGTCTGTTTTTATGCCAGTGCCATACTGCTTTGATTACTGTAGTTCTATAATATAATTTGGAATCAGGAAGTGTGATGCCTCCAGCTTTGTTCTTCTTTCTCTAGATTGCTTTAGCTACTCGGGATCTTTTGTTTTACTATTAATATACAAATGTTAGGGGTTTTTTTTTCTATTTTTTGTGGAAAATACCATTGGAATTTTGATAGAGATTGCATTGAATCTGTAGATTACAGTGGATTGTGTAGATATTTTAACAATATTAATTCTTCCAATCCGTGAACACAGGATATCTTTCCATTTATTTGTGTCTTCAATTTTTTAATCAATGTTTTATAGTTTTTCATATTCAGATATTTCACCTCTTTGGTTAAATTTGTTCCTAAAACTATTTTATTACTTTTGATGTTACTGTAAGTGGGATTTTTATCTTCATTGTTTTCATGTAGTTCACTGTTAGTATATAGTAATGCAACTGATTTTTGTGTGTTGTTTTTTTATCCTACAAATTTGCAGAATCATTTATTAGTTCTAACAGTTCTTTTGTGGAGTCTTTAGGGTTTCATATATGTAAGATCATGCCATCTGCAAACAGAGTCAATTTTACTTCCTCTTTTCTCATCTGGATAGCTTTTATTTCTTTTTCTTGCCTGATTGTTCTAACTAGGACTTCATAGTTCTAGTTTTGTTCTATGTTGAATAGCACTATGTTCTAGTTTTGTACTATGTTGAGTAGAAATGGCAAAACTGAGGACCGTTGTCTTGTTCCTGATCTTAAAGGAAAAGCTTTTAGCTTTTCACCATTAAGTATGATGTTTAGCTGTGGGCTTGTCATATATGGCCTGTATTATACGAAGGTACATTCCTTCAATACCTAATTTGTTGAAAGTTTTTTATCAAAAAATGATGTTAAATTTTGTTGAGTATTTTTCCTGCATCTCTTGAGGTGATCATATGATTTTTATCCATTATTCCGTTATTGTGGTATGTCACATTTATTGATTTGTATATAATGAATAATTCTTGCATCTCAGGGATAAATCGCACCTGATCATGGTGCATAGTCTTTTTAATGTGCTACTGAATTTGGTTTACTGAAATTTTGTTGAGGGTTTTTGCATTTATGTTCATCAGGGATATTGGCACTACTAACATTTCAAGCCAGATAATTCTTGTTTGTTGGAGGCCTTGTAGAATATTTAGCAGCCTACCTGGCCTACACCACCAAATACCAGTAGTACCTTTCCCTACTTCTAACAACCTAAAATGTCTCCAGCCAGATGTCCCCTAACGGGCAAAATCATTTTCAGTCAGAAGCACTGTTTAGCAGTAACCTGTAAGACAAAAGTCTACCAAAAAGTAGAAGTAACTTTATGGATTCCTAGATCAGTGTGTTCTGCTATCACTGTCTTCTAGGCTGCCAGGATTTACGCTTTTAATCGTGTAGTCTAGTACTACCTCGCCATTATGTTCAGAAGTACATGTGAATTTAAGTTGAATAGTAGTGTTTTAAAATATGTAATCCAAATATTCCTAATTTTTTATTTTATTTTGTTTTTTTTTTAGGGACAGTCTTATTCTGTCACCCAGGTTGGAGTGCACTGGAATGATCATAGCTCACTGCGACCTTAAACTGTTAGGCTCAAGCAGTCCTCCTGCCTCAGCCTCTCAAGTAGCTGAGACTACAGGCCTGTGACGCCATGGCAGCTAATTTTTTAATATTTTGAAGAGACTGGGTCTCACTATGTTGCCCAGGCTGGTCATGAACTCCTGGCCTCAAGCAATCCTGCTGTCTGAGCTTCCCAAAGTGCTGGGATTACAGGCATGAGCCACCATGCTTGGCCTCTAAATATTAGTTTAAATGAAGCTGCTTTTTCTATTTAAAATTTTAAAGTGATTGGTTTTGAAAACTTTTTAATGTTTTCATCATTATAGGTGATATCTACCATAAGGTATTTTTGAACCTTGTTTTTATTATACTCAGAAAAGTAATACATTAAAACAGATAATGGAATATGCTCTTTTTTTCTTCCTACCAAAACATTATTCTCTAACTAGATTTGTCACCCAGCTTTTAGTGAATTATGAGTTCTCAATATTTTCATACACTTTTGGAAGACATGGAGATAGGGAAGGGGGATGGCAATTCGAGTGCATAAAAATAGTTTTTACTTTACATGTTGTGACTCACTTAAGTTTCATTATTATAATAAATGTTAAAGATATTCCATCTACTTTTTATAGTTTCTGAATCATTTGCTCAGGTATAATAGTTGTTTGATACGAATAAATTTGAGAAAATATTATTTAAAATATACTCTGTTACAGAATCTTCCTGCCATTATTTTTTTAAATTAAGTTCATTTTATTTTATTGATATATAACATTTTACTTATTTAATGGGGTACATGTCATATTTTGTTACATAGAATGTGTAATGATCAAGTCAGGGTATTTGGGGTACCCATCTTGAGTATTTATCATTTGTATATGTTGGGAACATTTCAAATTCTCTCTTTTAGCTGCTTTGAAATATATAATACATTGTTGCTAACTATAGTCACCTACTCTGCTATGCCTTCTATCTAACAGTATTTTTGTACCCATTGACCAATCTCTCTTCATCTCTACCTTCCTCCCACCCCCACCATACCCTGCCCAGGCTCTGGTATCTATCATCCTACTTTCTACCTCCCTGAGATCAACTTTTTAAAATTTTTATTTTTTATATAGATTTTTTTTATTTCAATAGGTTTTGGGGAACAGGTGGTGTTTGGCTACATGAATAAGATCTTTAGTGGTGATTTCTGAGATTTTGGTGCACCAGTCACCCAAGCAGTATACACTATACCCAATGTGTAGTCTTTCTTTTTTCTTTTTTTTGATACAGAGTTTCACTCTCGTTGCCCAGGCTGGAGTGCAATGCCTCGATCTCGGCTCACCTCATCCTCTGCCTCCCGGGTTCAAGCGATTGTCTTGCCTCAACCTCCCGAGTAACTGAGATTACAGGCATGCGCCACCACAGCTGGCTAATTTCGTATTTTTAGTAGAGATGGGGTTTCTCCATGTTGGTCAGGCTGGTCTCAAACTCCCGACCTCAGGTGATCCATCCGCCTTGGCCTCCCAAAGTGCTGGGATTACAGGTGCGAGCCACCGCGCCCGGCCCCAGTGTGTAGTCTTTTATCCCTTACCCCCTATTATTACTGAATGATGCCATTATCATTATATAGATACACAGATTCGCTTCTATATACTATCATTTTTTCCAGATATTTCATAATAATAATATGTGACCTCACTAAAATACCCCTGAATGGAAAGAAAGTCATCATACTAGTAGCATCATAGGAATTAGAAAACAGTGTGCGGTTTCATTTTCTGATCATCAAGGATCTGGAAATACTGTTTTTCTGTAATACGAAGAAAGCAAGTATGTTTCTTTGTATCTATGTAAAATCATATCACTTATAGTTAAGAATAGAAAGCCTAAAGTGTATGATTTAGTTCAATATGGATCCAGACCAGTTCTGGTAACTTTTTAATAGGAGGTTCAGGCTGTTCTGCTAAAAAAAAAACAAAAAAAACTATATGTAGCATTTGATACTTAATTGTAGTAAGTACTGTCAATTCTCTCCTCCGTGTCCTGTCTCGTGGCACTTAACTTGACCAATTTATATAAAAAGAAGACTTTCTTCTGAAAGTAGGGAGTATCTCAGTTTTACAAATAAGCAAACAAACATCTGGAATTAAAATAACTTGCTTAAGGTTGTGGAGTTCGTAGCAGCAAACCTAGGTCTTTTGACTCCAAAGTCTTATGTTTTTTTTCCTTCTTATCAATGCGAGAGTACAAAGTCTATTATTACCTATCATTTTGCCGAGAAAATTAGTATGATTAGAAGGGTAAGCTATGTGGGAAAGGGATGGATGTAAAAAGTTAGTTGTCGACAGTATAGGGATTGAGTTGAAAGAATAATTAGATCTGTTTTCTAACTAATAAATGGTAAAAAAAAAAAATGTGATAGGAAAAAACCTAATGTGTGAGAGTTTCCAGCCTTCTGCTCTTCGTCTATGTGCTAATGATAGTTCTACCTTTACTAATTCAATTTTTTCCTTTTCTCCTGTCTCCAACAAGGGCTCAGCATTTGTCAAACTAGATCTTTGGGGATTTGTAATATAGACTTGACTTGAGAGAGAGGGATGAGGTGGAAGGAATATGAAAGTGGCTGCTACAGGATCACAGGATAACCTAATTATCTTGTTTTGTTTTGTTTTCTTTTTTTTTTTTTTTTGAAATGGAGTCTCCCTCTATTGCACAGGTTGGAGTGTAGTGGCGCCATCTCGGCTCACTGCAACCTCCACCTCTTGGGTTCAAGCGATTCTCCTGCCTCAGCCTCCAGAGTAGCTGGGACTACAGGTGCGTGCCACCACGCCCTGCTGTTTTTTTTTTTTTTTTTTTTTTGTATTTTTAGTAGATACAGGGTTTCACCATATTGGCCAGGCTGGTCTTGAACTCCTGACCTCGTGATCCACCTGCCTCAGCCTCCCAAAGGCTGGGATTCCAGGCGTGAGCCACCATGCCTGGCCTTGTTTTGTGTTTTCTACTTCATACTCTGTCATGGTTGCATTAAAAAAAATTTTAGTAGAGGTCTTCAAATCTTACAGTGAATGCTGATACCTCCTAATTGTAGCAGCATTAGAAAATGTCTTATGATAATTGTTGAACTTGGATACATGAGATTTAATATGTTATTCTCTTTACTTTTGTGCATATTTGATACTTTCCATAATAAAATGATTTTTGGGATTTTTTAAAAAGAAAATGTTTTAGTGAACATACTTGATTGCTAATTTCTTTCTTTATTCCTGGAATATCAAAACTATATCTTGTATATTACTATTGTGTATTTCAGGGTGCCTAACATAATACTTATTCACTAAATAAACATCTGAGTTGAAATGAATATAATATTTAGTTGCTTAATTTTAAATGTAAGTTATACTTAAGTAGCAGTTAGTATATAAAGTGAAAAATGTGGTTTTTGGTGAATTCTATAAAGGTGAGAAAATGTTCTGGAATTAGATAACGGTGGCGGTTGTGCAACTCTGTGACTATACTAAACACCATTGAATTGTATACTTTAAAAAAGTAAGCTGTGTAGTATGTGAATGACATATCAATTTTTAAAAAGGCAATGTAAAAAAATACAAAGATAAGTCATAAACTGGGAGAAGATACTTATAACACAAATAACTCATAAAAGAACTCTCACAAATGGTTAAGGAAAAGACAGCCCTATAGATAAGCAGACAAATAAAACTAATGGACATTTCACAAAGAGAAAACACGAATAGGCAAGAAACATTTTAAAAGGTACTTAACCTCATTTGAGATAAAGAGATGCAAATTATAACCTCAATGAAATAAGCATTTACACATACCAGGCTTAGAGAAATTAAAGAATTGGATCATCCCAGGTAGACAAAATGTAAAGGAACATGAACCCTCATATACTGCTAGTAAGATTCTTTTACTGGTACAACCACTTTGGAAAGATGTTTTGGTATTACCTGGTAAAACTGAAGTTGCAAATGCCCTTTGATCAAGCAGTTCTACTACTAGCAGTGCGTATGTGTGTTTATATGTGTATGTAATCTGTCCTTTCCCTACTGATTGTTAATATCACATTTATCAAGTTATCATATTTTCTTGGGTCTATTTCTAGGCTCTCTAGTATGTTAAATTGGTGATTTGTTTATCACCAGCAATTTTATGCTGGCTTATTTACTATAATTTTAAAATAAGTTTTAATGCCTAGTAGGGACATCTTCTTTCAGAATGTTCTTCAGGGATGTTTGGCTATTTCTGGTCATTTGCTCTTCCATATAACCCTTAGGATCAATTTGTCAAGTCTTATGTCTTGTTGGGATTGTTATTGAAATTATATTGAATTACTTTGAATTGATAGGTCATTTTGAAAATAATTTTCTGGAATGTATTTCTCCATTTATTTAGGTCTGTCTTAATGTCTTTAATTTAATTTTATAATTTTCTTTATAAACTTATAGTCTTTTGTTATATTTCTTCCTATGTATTTATGTGTATGTGTGTCTGTGTGTTTGTGAGACAGACAGAGGGAGGAAGGAAAGGGGGAGTGGAAGGAGGAGAGAGAAAAAGAGTATAAAAATAAACATCAACTAAAAAAACTGCTTTATTGAGGTACAATTTACATACCATAAAATTTACTCATTTTATGTGTACAGTTCCGTGATTTTTAGTAAATCTTCAGAGTTGTGCAATGATCACTACAATCTAATTTTAGAACATTTCTGTCACCCTAAAAAGAAAGCTTGTGCCAGTCACTCTTGGCACACTTGTTGGCAGTCACTCCTTGTTCCCATCCCTAGCCCAAGGAAACCACCATGTAGTTAAAAAAAAAAAACTTATTTTAAGCCTTTTTAGTACGAACACTTAAAAATACACAAAGTTGACAAAATAGAACAATGACTCTCAAACAACCAATAAGGACAATCTTCTAACTTCTCACCTGGATTGTTTTAAAACAAGTCTCATTTCTTCCATAAGTATGTCAGTATGTGTCTCCAAGGTATGATGATTTCTTCTTAAATTGAAGTATAATTTTAGTTTCATTATCACACCTAAAAAGATTAACAATTTTTTTTTTAAGAGATAGGGACTTGCTCTGTCACTCAGGCTGTAAGTGCAGTGGTGAGATCATAGCTTACTGCAGCCTTGAATTTCTGGGCTCAAGCCTGCTTCAGCTTCCTGAGTAGCTAGAACTACAGGTGCGAACTACCACATCTAGCTAATTAAAAAAATTTTTTTTAATGGAGAAGGGTCTTACTGTATTGCCCAGGCTGGTCTTGAACTCCTGGCCTCAAGCGATCCTCCCACCTTAGCCTCCCAAAGTGTTGGGATTACAAGTGTGAGCCACTGTACCTGGCCAAATTAACAAAATTTTTTTTTGAGATAGGTTCTTACTGTGTTGCCCAGGTGGGAGTGCGGTGGCGCGGCTTAACTGCAGCCTTACCTCCCAGACTCAATCCTCCCACTTCAGCCTCCCAAGGTAGCTAAGACTATAGACATGCTCCACAAGACTGGGCTAATTTTTGTTTATTTTTTTTGCCCAGGGTCTTACTATGTTTCCCAGACTGGTCTCAAACTCCTGGGCTCAAGCAGCCCTGTAGCTCGGCCTTCCAAAGTGCTGGGATTACAGGCATGAGCCACTGTGCCCAGCCCCCCTCATTTTTTTCATTACCACTTATCTGTTGAAGAAACCAGATCATTTGTTGGTAGACTTTCTTACATTCTGGACTTGGCTAATTGCATTCTTGTGATATCATGTAATATGCTTTTATATCGTATCTTCTGTGAAAAGGTAATTAGTTCTAGAGCAGCACATGCTGTGCAGTTAGAAATACAAATTACAAATGCAAGCCACATAATTTAAAATTTTCTGGTAGCTGCATTAACAAAAGTAAAAAGAAAAAGGTGAAGTTATCTTAATGACACATTTTATTCATACCAGATATTAAAAATATTATTTTACCACGTAATGTACATAATTATTAGTAAGATATTTTACAGTCTTTTTTTGTACCAAATCTTTGAAATCTGTTGTGTATTTTACATTTGCAACATATCTCAATTCAAAGTAGCTACATTTCAGGTGCTTAGTAGCTATGTGTGGATAGCACAGATCTAGAGGTCTGATTTTAGGCTTGAGTTTTTGTCAAGAATAATTCATATGTGGTGCTGTGTACTTTTTTGTTTTTTTTTTTTCTGAGACGGAGTCTCACTCTGTCACCAGGCTGGAGTGCTGTGGTGCGATCTCAGCTCACTGCAACCTCCGCCTCTGGGTTCAAGTGATTCTCCTGCCTCAGCCTCCCGAGTAGCTGGGATTACAGGCACGCGCCACCACGCCCAGCTAATTTTTGTATTTTTAGTAGAGACAGGGTTTCACCATGTTGGTCAGGATGGTCTCAATCTCCTGACCTTGTGATCCACCTGCCTCAGCCTCCCAAAGTGCTGGGATTACAGGCATGAGCCACCGCGCCCGGCCGCTGTGTACTTTACATTGCATTTCAACAGGAAGCAAATAATATATATATTTTTTGTGATGTTAAGATTGGTCCAAAAGTTCAAGTGCCGTCAGCCTAGTCATTCAGTACCTGCTGCCCCAGCCTTTCACCTTATGGTTTTAGCTGCCTTTGATGATCTTTGCCTAGATTTATATTTCATTAGTGATTCACAATAGTGACTCTGTAATTCTTTCATTTCTTCTGCATCTAATAGTTGAACTGTTCTATAAAGAAAAATTTTCTCTCATCAGTTGTTCTTCTACTGAAGTATTTTTCTGTCTTAGTTATTCTTTTTATTATGAATTGTATGGCCCCCTATATGGTCGGTTTTCTGTTCTTTTCTTTTTTTTGAAACAGAGCCTTACTCTCTCACCCAGGCTGGAGTACAGTGGCACAATCTTGGCTCCGTGCAACTTCCACCTCCCGGGTTCAAGCGATTCTCCTGCTTCAGCCTCCCGAGTAGCTGGGATTACAGGCACGCGCCACTATGCCTGGAAAATTTTTGTGTTTTTGGTAGAGACGGGGTTTCGCCATGTTGACCAGGCTGGTCTCGAATTCCTGACCTCAAGTGATCCACCCACCTCGGCCTCCCAAAATGCTGGGATTACAGGTGTGAGTCACCTCACCCAGCCTTGTTTTGTGAATTTGGATTGTGCATTTTTATGTTCACTGATACTGTATCTCAAGATGATTTTCATATTTTAGTTAGCATTTTTAGGTGACATGTTGAAAGGTATTCAGGGTAAATTAGTGTTCTATTTATCTGGAATGGACGGTGTTAAATATTAATATTTTTATTTAATTCATTAGGGAAAAATGGGTGAACTAATATATCTATAATACCATAAAATAGGACTCAGCCTTTTAACGCAGAAAATTTGGAATTTATCCTTTGCACTATTGTCTCAAAAGTGACAATCTTCTTGGCAACCAAATTGCATTACATCTTCAATATCTGTTATTAATTTGTATGCATTGCACAATCTGAACAGAAGTGGTAGAAAAAAATTGAGACTTTTTTCTTTTGTATTGTTAACTGTTATGTTAAACTGTAGACATCTATGTGACTGTGAAGTATCTTTTTACCTGTCTCAATAAAATGTTACTAATTGTTGTTTAACAGGTACAAAGTGAATTAATTTGTGCTGTTTTTCTTTTTTTTTTGAGACAGAGTCTCACTCAGTCGCCAGGCCGGAATATGGTGGTGCGATTCTCAGCCCTCTGCAACCTCCACCTCCCGGGGTCAAGCAATTCTCCTGCCTCAGCCTCCCGAGTAGCTGGGACTACAGGCGTGTGCCACCATGCCCAGCTAATTTTTGTATTTTTAGTAGAGACGGGGTTTCACAATGTTGATCAGGATGGTCTCGATCTCTTGACCTCGTGATCCATCCGCCTTGGGCTCCCAAAGTGCTGGGATTACAGGTGTGAGACACTGCTCCCGGCCAATTTATGCTGTTTTTCTAATGGTAATTTTGTGTTTGCAGTTCATATCCTTAGCTAGAAAAGAAAAAAAGTATATAAGACCTTGCTCATTAAATCCTGAAAGATAAGGAACTAAAAATAAACACAGGACAGATGTCTCAGAATTCCATTTTTTTTTAAATTCTCTAATAAGAATAGGGATTTCTAATTAGCCGGGTGTGGTGGCAGGCGCCTGTAGTCCCAGCTACCAGGGAGGCTGAGGCAGGAGAAAGGCATGAACCTGGGAGGTGGAGCTTGTAACGAGCCCACATGGCGCCACTGAACTCCCACCTGGGCGACAGAGCAAGACTCTGTTTCAAAAAAAAAAGAATAGGGAGTTCTAATATAGTCTGTTCAACAACTGTATAATAGAATCCATAGCAGGAGATATGTTTGATAGTAGTTCTGTCATAAGAAAATGGTAGGAGATTGAAGTCGTTGCACATCATTTTAGTCCAAATGTCATCTGATCACCTGAGGTGCCTAGAAGTATTTACTTTCTTACATTGTTTGAGGGATATATTTTTGTTTTAACCATGAATAGCACACACTGTTTTATTTTATTTATTTTTTTTTTTGAGATGGAGTCCTGCTCTGTCGCCCGTGTTGGGGCATGATCTTGGTTCACTGCAACCTCCTCCTCCTGGGTTCAAGCAATTCTCCTGTCTCAGCCTCCTGAGTAGCTGGGATTACAGGCACACACCACCATGCCCAGCTAATTTTTTGTTTTTTGTTTTTGTTTTTTAGTAGAGATCGGGTTTCACCATGTTGGCCAGGCTGGTCTTGAACTCCTGACCTCAAGTGATCCACCCGCCTCAGCCTCCCAAAGTGCTGGGATTACAGGCATGAGCCACCGTGCCCAGCCACACACTTTTTTATTTGGTAGATTTCCTCAAGTCTTTTCAGAAGCAAGTGAAATACAAATCATGAAAAATGAAAAAGAATATTCTTCTTCCTCCCTTCAATCTCTGTGGCTCAGTCTTAAGGCCCAAACAGTGATACATGTTTGTTTTATGGCAGTAGTCATAATAATTTGTGATGTGGCAGTGAGAGATGAGGGAAATATTTTGAATCACTGCCTACAAGATATGATGTTCATTATTGTTCTCAAGTTATTTCATATGTTTATTATTTCTCCCCTAAAGAAAACCCAAGATCTTTTATGGCAGGCACTGTCTTCTACTTTTATGTATCTCTATCCTCTTTTTGTCAGACTTCAGGCCCGTATAAATTTCCAGCTTGTTTAAAACATTTTTGCCTTGGCTACCTTGTACAATGGGATCTTTTTAGCCTCTTTCTTATGAAAACCTCACACCTTGGAATTTCTCTTACTATTGATAGAAAAATTATGCACATGGTGGAGAAAAGCTCAATCTAACTTGTCTTCATAGGACTTCCATATTTAGGGAAAGACCCTAAGATGTCGTTCTGGATCATTTGCTTTTTGATATATCCAGATTGCTCCTTATCCCAATGAAAACAGATAAAGGAGGTTGTACTGTAATTAGCTAATTCTGTAATTCTTGCCAAGATAGTAGGGGTTGTTCATTGTGAACACATTCTGCCACAACAGCTGAGGTAGAACATTGTGTTTATTTGTGAGAGAATTTCAGTATGAACAATTTGGTTTAAAGATTAAATGGGGGAATAAATTATATTGATAAAACTGATGAAATATTTTATTAAAAATTACTAAGTTATACAGAGGAGTTTACATTACATTTAGAGCATTAAATATACTGAACATTGTAGAAATTGAAAATTCTGTCTGTATTTCATTTGGAAGAGTTTCTGGCTTTCCTCTTGCCTTTTTGAGAAGTAGACATATGTACTGGAGGCAACCTAGCTTCGTGTGATGAGCAACAGATTGGAACACAGAGCAGCACTAGGTGTACAGTGTCAGGAAGTCCAACTCAGTGGGTGTTTGTTATGCACAAGGAACTTTGACAGGCATTATTGTGGGAGAGGGTGGTTGAGGTGGATATAAGCATGAATAAGAAATAGTCCACTAAATAATGTAAAATAATAATGTAATGGAAATGGAATTAGATAAGTAAATAATAGAAAATAGAATGAAACATGTTAAACAGAGTTTCCAATAACATGCTAAAGAAGAACACAGGAAAAAGCAGTGAATATTGATTAGGAAATCAGAGAAGATGTCATTAAGAATATGGCTTCTAAGTTGATTCTAGAAAAAGAGTAGTATTTTGTTAGATGGAAGATGGGAATAGGAGTGTGAAGATCTCTTTTTGGAGGAACTGGTAAATATGGAGGTATGCATTGCCAAGACACCAATTTTATTGAAGGATAAAGGAGAACATAAGGTCAAACTATCTGTGTTTAATATTTACTCTGTAATAATTAACATTTCTGTAATATTTTTATGTACACATTTGAGACTTCTAACAACAGCCAAGGGAGCTATGTATTACTACCCCAATATATACATGGTCCTGTGTAATTTAATGGAAGGCTCTGGATTTGAAGGCTAACTTTGTCACTTAAAAGCTATGTGACCTTGAGTATTATTTGATATTACTGAATCTCAGTTTTCTCATCTACCAGATACAGATAATACCTTTTCAGTAAATCACTTCAGGGCTGCTGCATAGACTGTACAGTGCATTATTCCAGGGGTGGTGTTCACACAGACCAGGGGTTGACGATGTTTTTTTCTGTAAAGAGCCAGATAGAAAATATTTTAGGCTTTGCTGGCCATAAACCATAAGAAAGCTGTCACACCAACTCAACCTTGCTGTTATAGCACAAAAACAGCCATAGGCAATATGTAAACAAATGGGTATGGCTGTATTCTAATAAAACTTCATTTATAAAAATAGATTCTGGGCCAGATTTGGCCCACAGTTTGAAGTTTGCTGACTACATAGGCCAGGATGTGAATGGTGGACTCTTTAGTTGTGCAATTCTGTGATACAGGTTGTTTTAAGGAATAAATTACTTATAGCACAGAAATATTTCTAGCTTAGTACATGTGAATCCTCAATGATGAAAGTCTATATACTTTTCTTTCTTTCCTTTTTAAAGTTATTGCCATTGAATTCTTGGGTAAACCACTTAAACTTTTGCCCTCTATTTACTTCAGAATTCTCAGTAGGGAAATAAAAACTATCTTTTACCAGATTAACTTTAATTAGGTGTATGAGTTAGAGTGATAATAGGTGACTGTTGTTTTGAATTCCTTAAAGTCAATGTTAACTAGAAATTATAAGACATTATTATAGCTGAATGCCATTGTGTTAGCAATCTTAACTACAACATAACAGGGAACCTGAAGCCTAAACTAATGGCACTATTTGGTGTCTTATATGTGATTTGCTACTATTTGTAAACTAAAATTTTTACCTGGAGAATATTTATTGTTTTGGATTTCAGCATAATTAGCATATGGTCCTGATTTTGGTACCCACGACATAGTTTTTGTCAGACTGTCATTGCATCATTCTTGAAATATAGCTAATAATTGAAAAGAAAGAGTATGCATTCTTTTAGAGATACCTAGAAAGAGTGGGGAGGATGTGAACTTTCTTTTGCTCTTACTTATTATAGCTCTGTTAATGCTGTTCCTTTCAAAGAATATCTTCTAAGGTGTTTTTCCCTCAGTGCTTTGAAAAGTTTTCATATCAGATTATGTAAATCAAATGTCGATTATGTACTAGAGCTGATTTTGACATTGCTTTTGAGTTTAGTTTAGGAATAACAAACTAATTGCAAGTTTTAGGATATTATATGCTAATCATTATTGTGAGAAGATTATGATGTTGAATTGCCATACATAATTCTGTTTTCCCACTCTTAATGATGAGAGATTTTTTATAGTTGTCATTTTAACTGTGGAATAAAGGGTTTCCTATTTTCATATTTGAAAATATTTCCTTGCCCTTACTCCATATAGAACTATCACGTACATTCTACCTGCATTATGATAAAAAATATTGATAAAATAAAAATATTGATACAATAAAAAATTTTAATCATAATGCAGATAGAATGTGTATAATATTTCTTTTTTTTTTGTTTTTTTGGAGTCGGAGTCTTGCTCTGTTGCCCAGGCTGGAGTGCAGTAGTGTGATCTCAGTTCACTGCAACCTCTGCCTCCTGGGTTCAGGCAGTTCTCCTGCCTCAGCCTCCTGAGTAGCTGGGACTACAGGTGCGTGCCACCACGCCCAGCTAATTTTTGTATTTTTAGTAGAGATGGGGTTTTACCATATTGGCCAGGCTGGTCTCAAACTCCTGACCTTGTGATCCGCCTGCCTTGGCCTCCCAAAGTGCTGGGATTACAGGTGTGAGCCACCACACCCAGCCTGTATGTAATATTTCTATATGGAGTAAAGAGAAGGAAATACTTTCAAATATGAAAACATAAAATATATATAACATAAGATTTATTATTATAATCATTTTTGAGTATACAATTCAGTGACATTAGGTACACTCACAGTGTTGTGTAATCATCACCACCATCCATCTCCAAAACTTTTTCATCAGCCCAAATCAGACTTCATACCCATTAAACAATAACTTTCCATTTCTTCCTTCCCCCATCCCCTGCCATCCCCTAGTAACCTCTATTCTACTTTTCATGTCTATGAATTGCCTATTTTTGGTCTAGGTACTGCATGTAAGTGTAATCATATAATATTTGTCCTTGTGTGCCTGTCTTATTTCACATAGCATAATGTTTTCAAGGTTCATGCATGTTGTAGCATGTATCAGAATATATATATATATATATATTTTTTTTTTTTTTTTGAGACAGGGTCTTACTCTGTCAGCCAGGTTGGAGTGCAGTGGCGCGATCTCAGCTCACCGCAACCTCCACCTCCCAGGCCCGAGTGATCCTCCCACCTCAGCCTCCTGAGTAGCTGGGCCTGTGGCGCATGACCACCATGCCTGGCTAATTTTTTTGTATTTCTGGTAGAGGATTTTGCCATGTTGCCCAGGCTGGGCTGGAACTCCTGAATGGAAGCCATCTGCTTGCCTTGGCCTCCCAAAGTGCTGGGATTATAGGCGCGAGCCACCATGCCTAGCCTCAGAATCTCATTTTTAAATTACTGAATAATTTCAATTGTATGTCTATACCACATTTGATTTATCCATTTATCTGTCGAAGGACACTTGGACATTTTCACCTTTTTGACTATTGTGAATAATGCCGCTGTAGAAATTGGTATACAAAGTATCTGTTGAGTCCCTGCTTACAGTTCTTTTGGGTATATGCCTAGGAGTGGAATTGCTGGATCATATGGTAGTTCTATGTCTAATCTTTTGAGGAACCGCCAAACGTTTTCACAGTGGCATGCATTGTGCTTTAACAGATAGTTTGGGAAGCCTTTTTATTACCTTATATTTAAAATGTTTACTGTTTCATTTTAAAATAAGAAAATGTTTTGGAATTTCATAAATTGTTATCATTTGGGGGTAATAACATTTCTATATTTGCCTTTTTAGTACTTTTTAATTTTTCCAAATTTGAAATATTAAATACTGATTTCTTTGACATACATTCACTGAGAAGTTAAAAAGATCCTCGCATTCAGCAAGTGAAACATGCTGTAAATAAATCATGTTACTTCTCTATTAACAGTTAACACTAGGGATTCCCAAGCATTCTGAAACTTGTATGATAACAAAACACTAGATTTTCCTTATGTCCTAGAAAATGCTTGCATTTCTCAAAAAGAATACACTCTAGTTTTTTTTTTTTTTTTTTTTGAGACAGAGTCTTGCTCTGTCGCCCAGGCTGGAGTGCAGTGGCACGATCTCCGCTCACTGGAAGCTCTGCCTCCTGAGTTCACGCCATTCTCCTGCCTCAGCCTCCTGAGTAGCTGGGACTACAGGCGTCCGCCACCACGCCCGGCTAATTTTTTGTATTTTTAGTAGAGACGGGGTTTCACCGTGGTCTTGATCTCCTGACCTCGTGATCCGCCCGCCTCGGCCTCCCAAAGTGCTGGGATTACAGGCGTGAGCCACCGCGCCCGGCCCACTCTAGTTTTTTTCTAAAGTTAAATCTGTACTGTCTCTAGTTCATTATGGGTACCTTACTTGAAAAGTAAACAATATTAAACAGGAAAAAAATGAGACAGTACTTAATAGCAGTTAAGCATTATGGAGTATTTACTATATGCCAGACCCCATGCTAAGTAAGCACATTAATTTAACCTCACAACAATGCATATTGGGTAGGAGCTCTCATTGTCTTTATTTAACAAGTACAAAACTTGAGGCACACAACAGAGGTTTAACAGAGAGGTTAAATAAGTTGTCTATGGTCACACAAGTAACAAGTAGTAGATTCATATTTAATTCAGAACATCTTTATCTACAAGCATATTTTAGGACTACATGTTGGCACTGATGAAAATAATAAATAGATCTTTATCCCTATCTTTTGGAGTTTACAGTAAAGATGAGCCCAAAACATTTAATATTACTGTTGTAAGGGCATAGCTAAAAAATGGTAATTGGACCTTAATTATAGAGATTTGAGGGCTACTTATTCCCATATATAAGCTTTACTTAGTGTAAACTTTTGATATAGACCCCAAGTTCATTATTTGCTTGGTATTTCAGGTACTGGCAACCCATATATGAGCCAATGATAATTAGATCACCTAGATCTTGGTTTAAATTTATTACTGACACCACATCCTTTTCGTTCTTTATTATTTTTGAGTGCTTCTCTACTTCCTTGAAATGCTCTTGCTTTCTGGAAAAATCTCTTTATGTAAACTCCTTAAGGGCAAGAGTCTGTGATAGTGCTTGGTACATAATTAGTACTCAACACGTATTTGCTGAATAGCCAGGTGCAGTGGCACGTGCTGGTAGCTGCAACTAAGTCAGGAAGCTAAGGTGGAAGGATCACCTGAGGTCAGACATTTCAGGCTGCAGTGCTGTATGACAGTGATGTGAATAGCCACTACACTCCAGCCTGGACAACACGGGCTCCATGGCTAAAATAAGAAAAAATTTTGATAAATACATATATTGTTTCTCTTTATAAATCTTTATCAAATAAGATGATGAAATCCAAAATTATAACTGTTATTATGGTGGTTGATCTCTGCCCCCCAATTTTCCACAGCCGTATTTCTATTTATTT
The DNA here is from genome assembly GCF_029281585.2 of Gorilla gorilla gorilla. Taxonomy (NCBI): domain Eukaryota; kingdom Metazoa; phylum Chordata; class Mammalia; order Primates; family Hominidae; genus Gorilla; species Gorilla gorilla. The sequence goes on along the minus strand of NC_073228.2, from coordinate 33,224,245 downwards.
GTTTTTTTGGAGACAGAGTCTCACTCTGTCGCCCAGGCTGGAGTGCAGTGGTGCCATCTCGGCTCACTGCAATCTCTGCATCCCATGTTCAAGTGATTCTCCTGCCTAAGCCTCTCGTGTAGCTGGGATTATAGGCACGCGCCACTACGCCAGGCTAATTCTTTTTGTATTTTTAGTAGAGACAGGGTTTCGCCATGTAGGCCAGGCTGGTCTTTAACGCCTGACCTCAAGTGATCCACCTGCTTCAGCCTCTTATAATGCTGGGATTACAAGCGTGAGCCACTGTGGCCGACCCGCCATAGCCATATTTCTAATTACGTTTTTTGTTTCTTGAATATACAAGAAGTACTATAACTGTATTAATCCATGCTTGCATTGCTATAAAGAAATACCTGAGACTGGGTAATTTATAAACAAAAGAGGTTTAATTGGCTTACGGTTCTGTAGGCTGTACAGGTAGTATAGTGGCTTCTGCTTCTGGGGAGGCCTCAGGAAATATACAATTATGGTGGAAGGCAAAGGGGAGTAAGGCTTCTGGCATGGTGCAAGTAAGAGAGGGCAGGAGGGAGGTGCTACATGCTTTTAAAGGACATGTTGGGGCCAGGTGCAGTGGCTCATACCTGTAATCACAGCACTTTGGGAGACAGAGGTGGGTGGATCACCTGATGTCAGGAGTTTGAGACCAGCCTGGCCAACATGGTGAAACCCCGTCTCTACTAAAACTACAAAAATTATCTCGGTTTGGTGGCGGGCACCCGTAATCCCAGCTACTTGGGAGTCTGAGGCAGGAGAACGGCTTCAATCTGGGAGGCAGAGGTTGCAGTGAGCCGAGATGGCACCACTGCACTCCAGCCTGGGAGACAAAGCCAGACTCCATTTCAAACAAAAAATAAATAAATAAATAAGATAAATAAATAAAGGACATGTCTTAAGCGAGCCCTCACTCACTAGTGTGAGGAGAGAACCAGGGGGATGGTGCTAAACCATTCATAAAAATCCACCCCCATGATCCAGTCACCTCCCACCAGGCCTCACCTCCAACATTGGGGATTACAATTGGACATGAGATTTGGGTGGGGACAGAGTTCCAAACCTATCAATAACAATGATAAACGGCATGAATTTTTATATCAGACAGACCTGGAATTGATCCTGGCTCCACTTACTAATTTTGTGTGACCTTGGGCAAGGTACGAAACCTCTCCAACCTCCAGTTTCTCCTCAGGAAAATGCAGCTGATAATAGTGCTATCTCACAGGATTGCTGCCAGGATTAAAGAAGATAATAATAATACATGTGATGTGCTAAGCCATGTGCAGGACCCATTAATGTACAATGAATTTTTGTTTTTTTGGTTTCAAATTAGTTGAGATTCAACTGTAAAAGACATGGTTGAAGTCCTAAAGGAGTGTGCTTATTGGACCTACAAATAGGAAATATGTGTATAAATGACTTTAAAACACTGACAGACTATATGAATAAGTTAAAATGAATAAGGTAGAGACTGAATATACATCAATGACTATTATTTCATTATAGGGTCCAAATGGTGCTAGAAGCTCAACAAAATTATTGTCCATGTGCTGTTATCTTATTTAGATATACAAACAAATATTTTAAAATAAATGTATTTAAATTATATCATAAATAAAATAAATTACTTGTGGGAGTGAGTCATAATTAATGATTATAGTAGCAATGGTCCTACTAATTTTAGACAAACAGATTGCTGTGCTATATGAACAACTAACTACGAAGACTAAATAGATACCAAATTCTGTTATAATAAAGTAAAACATAACTTGATCTGAAACATTTAATCATGGGCTTAATTCCAATTATAATGTATGATGTTTAAAGTATAAGTGATAAGTAGTTCACATAAGTGATTATTATTATATATAATTAATATTATAAACCTTCAGCTTAGCTTTGTATTTTTGTTTGTTTGTTTTTGTTTTTTGGAGATGGAGTCTCGCTTTGTCACCCAGGCTGGAGTGCAGTGGCGCGATCTCGGCTCACTGCAAGCTCCGCCTCCCGGGTTCACGCCATTCTCCTGCCTCAGCCTCTCGAGTAGCTGGGACTACAGGCGCCCGCCAACACGCCTGGCTAATTTTTTGTATTTTTAGTAGAGACGGGGTTTCACCGTGTTAGCCAGGATGGTCTCGATCTCCTGACCTTCTGATCCGCCCGTCTCGGCCTCCCAAAGTGCTGGGATTACAGGCGTGAGCCACCGCGCCCGGCCAGCTTTGTATTTTTCTAATTATCTGGAGAGGAGATAGGAGTTTACTAGAAAAAAAAGAAAGTTTTTTCATTTCAATATGAAGATTCCTACTTTCAAGCCCCTTTTCCAATAGGCGCCACTCAGACATCAGAATAATGACACATTCTTTGGTATAGATACACACACTCTGGGTGTTTAAGTTAGCTTACGGCAGGGCAGGATCTTGCCCGATATAATAGAAATATATAATAGAAATAGAAGAATTCCTTTGATTGAGAAGCGGATACTGGTTAGCAAGGACCTTGGAAAACTAGTAGAAGAGATGGAAATAACCGAAGTCTTCTTTGACAATGAAGAAACTTGTTTTGAGACTCCAGGGGTTGGGGAAAGGGTTTTCCTGGGCTTTACAACTCCATTGTTATTTGGTAAAGGCTGGGAGGGGAGTGGGCTGAAAGTATGAAAACTGTCCTTTCCCAAACTTCTCCCCCATCTTGTCTAAAATGACCAATTATTCAACGCTTATGCTCCTTTTAGTATAAACTAGTTTAATCAACTAGCTTTTCTAATAACTAACTGAGATATATCAAGATAATGAGATTTTGAAAGGCGATCAAGGAAAAAGCAAAATATCGTTTTAAAGCATAAGTTGTTGATGAACACAAAGCTTTAAGTGGGAGCTGGCAGCTTCAGGAAGGAATCTGGCAGGAAGAGAAGACCAAGATAGCCCAGATAGTGATGAGGATTACTAAAACAAGAGATGGAAAGAAGAATGTAGTAAAGGAGTTGAGCAAGTAACAACAGCAAAAAAAGTGAAAAGAGACCAAAGAAAAGGAGGCACTGAAGCATAGCATTGAATGAAGTACATATGCGACTAGGAGCAAGCATTATAAAATATGAGCAGCAGTGTGGGTTGTTTACTTAGAAGTAAAGTTGCTAAGTCTGAATTTATTTTTATTTATTTATTTATTTTTTGACGAGTCCCAAGTATCTTTCTCCAAAACAGGAGGGAATACCAGCCGACTTCTGATTCTGTTGTAGGTTAAGCTGATAATTATGGTTAGAACCTCTAGGTGTTTGCTATATTGTTAGCTAGTAGGAAGAATGTTGGAAGATTGGAGCCAGTTTCAATTGCCCATCTGTTCTGGTCTTATACTAGGATTAAGTGTTTACTAAAAATAGAACGGGGTAACATTGCCAAACGTGTAGCCCATAGGCATTTGTAAACTTGCTCTCTTATTAAGATAATTCATGTTTTAAACACTGGTTGGCCATGAATTGAAGATGTAAAGATGAGGATTTAATAGGTAGTTTTTTTCTGGAATAGATGATATGCTTTTTTTCTGTGGGGAAATTCTAATTACAACAAGCATAGGTTTAAGCCTCTGGCTGATAATTAAAGTTATGCTATCAGTCAGGTCTTACCGTACTGCCAGTACTTGCTGTTGGAGAGAGAATAGATTGTAATAGATTCTGTTGTTCAGGGTCTGTGACAACTGAAGCCTGCCAAAGTCAGTTGCCCCATTCTCTCCTCTTTGTCATATGTAAGTGAGGCAGCAAAGTATTGTGAAAAAAATATGTCAAGAGAGCTGACTTATACGATGATTATTGCTCTTCTTGTTTGACCTGGGGCAAGCCCTTCTGAGCATTTTTTTTTTAATTTTCAAAATGAAAATAATATGTATTTTATCCAAGTGGAAGCATTATTGTAGGGTCAGACATTATAATGTATGTGAGCACTTTTTAAACTATAAAGACAACGTATAAAAATGAGGTTTTCATTTCTATCACCTAAGAATTGTTTCTAGTTTAAGAGAGGCTGAAATGGTCATATTTCTGTCATGTAGGCATTTCTCATAAATTTTTCAAGGAATGGAATGAGCAGGAAAGGAACTATGAAAGTAATGGAAAAGAATCATGTGGGTATTTGCATGAAAGACAGACTTACTTGAAATTCTAGGCACAGGAATGGTTTCTCAGGATTGTGATTACGCTATTCTCTGAAAGATTTAGGTGAAAAGGCAAAGACCTTATTTATGATTAGATATGTTTTATATCAAAATATGACAGTAATGAATATAGGAGAATGAATCTTATGCATCTATAGTTACTCTTTGAAAATAACATTGCTGGCTGCTATCTGAATCACCTGTTGTTCAGTTATTTTTTTTCCCTTAGGAAATTGTGTTTTGTATATTTTTAAATTATTGTAAAATGTCTGCAAAATTAATCTGCACCACAGGAAAGATAAAAAATAAAGAAAAACATCTGCAAAATTAAGCATTGATTAGATTAAATATGGACGAGGTGCAGAATTTAAATTTATTTATTTATTTATTTTTTGAGACGGAGTCTTGCTCTGTTGCCCAGGCTGGAGTGCAGTGGCTCGATCTCAGCTCACTGCAAGCTCTGCCTCCCAGGTTCACACCATTCTCCTGCCTCAGCCTCCTGAGTAGCTGGAACTACAGGTGCCTGCCACCACACCTGGCTAATTTTTTGTATTTTTAGTAGAGACAGGGTTTCACCACTTTAGCCAGGATGGTCTCAATCTCCTGACCTCGTGATCTGCCTGCCTCAGCCTCCCAAAGTGCTGGAATTACAGGCGTGAGCCACCGTGCCCGGCCTGCAAAATTTAAATTTAATACAAATTTAATGGACTATCCCCAAATATATGGATGTGTAGAATATTATATATGTTTTTAAAACATGAGTTAGAGAAAGGGTTGGAGAAAGGATTTGAAAGGAGATGAGCACAAAGATGAATATCTCCAATTCAAGGTAGAAAATGTACGTAACAATTATCAGTCAATACATTTATTTATATATAATTTAAAACTTTTTTTCTCATAGAAAAAATCTGTAGGTTGTCCTAAATATAGCAGTCTTAATCTAAATAATCTATTTGAACCAATACTTTCTGAGACTCTACATAGGCACAGATCCTATCCGAGAAGCTGCTAATCAACTGCTACACTGCTGCAGGATAAACCTTTTATATTTTTATAATTTTGTGTACTCAAAAGCTTATATCAGTGAAGATAGATATTTCTTCAATCTAATTACTGTTAGTTATTTTAATGGAATCAATCACTTTGAAAAGAGGATTCAGGTGTAAAAGCTTTATTCTACTTTTATTAATGAATTTAGGTTGCTTTAGCTGCTAATAATGCTGTTGTTTGCTTCTTTCTGTTGTTTTTTTTTTTTGAGACGGAGTCTCGCTCGTCGCCCAGGCTGGAGGGCAGTGGCGTGATCTCGGCTCACTGCAAGCTCCGCCTCCCGGGTTCACACCATTCTCTGGCCTCAGGCTCCCGAGTAGCTGGGACTACAGGCGCCGGTCACCACGCCTGGCTAATTTTTTGTATTTTTTGTTTTTTTTTTTTTTTTTTTTTTTTAGTAGTGACAGAGTTTCACCGTGTTAGCCAGGATGGTCTCAATCTCCTGACCTCGTGATCCGCCCGCCTCGGCCTCCCAAAGTGCTAGGATTACAGGTGTTAGCCACTGCGCCCGGCCTGCTTCTTTGTGTTTTATCTTGCATTGTGTTACTGTGGAGAGAAGCAATTCATTTAAAATATCTGGCTGATGCAAAGGCATAAGAATGACACAATGGACTTTGGAAACTTGGGGGGAAGAGTGGGAGTGGGGCGAGGGATAAAAGACTACAAATATGGAGCAGTGTATACTGCTCGGGTGATGAGTGCATCAAAATCTGCCAAATCACCACTAAAGAACTTACTCATGTAACCAAATACCACCTGTACCTCAATAACTTACGGAAAACTAAAATAAAAAAAAGAAAGGCTTGAACTATTGATTCTCACACACACACACACACTCACTCACACACACACACACACACACACACAAATAAATAGAATGAAATATCTGGCTGAGTGCAGTGGCTCATGCCTGTAATCCCAGCACTTTGGAAGGCTGAGACGGGAGGATCCTTTGAGCCCAGGAGTTTGAGACCAGCCTCGGCAATATTAGTGAGACTGTCTCTACAAAAAATTAAAAACAAACAAAAACTGCTTAATAAAATATCTAAGCGTTTTTCAATTCAGAAAAAACTTAACAGTTTAGAAAGTTTTGTGTTAACATTGCTATTTTTTTTTTCAGGAAACAAATGAAAACGTATTTTTTTTTATTCTCTGTTGTTTTTTTTGTTGTTGTTGTTGTTGTTTGGAAACAGAGTCTCACTTTGTTGCCCTGGCTGTGGTGCAATCTTGGCTCACTGCAACCTTCACCTCCTGGGTTCAAGCCCAGCCTCAGTCTGATTCTCTAGCCTCAGCCTCCCAAGTAGCTGGGATTACAGGCACCCACCACCATGCTCGGTTAATTTTTGTATTTTTAGTAGAGATGTGGTTTCACCATGTTGGCCAGGCTGGTCTCAAACTCCTGACCTCAAGTGATCCACCCACCATGGCCTCCCAAATTGATGGGATTACAGGCATGAGCCACCGCACGCAGCCCCATTCTCTACCTTATTCTATATAGTTTTACTACATTTTAATATTTTTAGATATAAATGTAGAAATTATAGTTTTAGTTTTAATGGTTCCTGACATTTTTTTTAAGTTTATTCAGAGCAAATGAAAACTGCTTTTAGGCCAGGCATGGTGGCTTATGCCTGTAATCTCAGCACTTTGGGAGGCTGAGTGAGGCGGATCACCTGAGGTCCGAAGTTCGAGACCAGCCCAGCCAACATGGTGAAACCCCATCTGTACTAAAAATACAAAAATTAGCTGGATGTGGTGGTGGGCAGCGGGCACCTGTAATCCCAGCTACTTGGGAGGCTGAGGCGGGGAGAATTGCTTGAACCTAGGAGGCAGAGGTTGCAGTGAGCCGAGATGGCTCCACTGCACTCCAGCCTGGCAGCCTGGGCAACAGAGACAGACTCGATCTCAAAAAAAAAAAAAAAAGAAAAGAAAGAAAGCTGCTTTGGTGTTTTATATTATGAAAGAAATTTAGCTGGACAGATCCAGCTGTTGCATTTATAAATAGCTACAGATATCTACAGCAATAAAGGGTTTATTCAGGTTGTTATGGCAACTAAAATTCAGCAGAACTTCAAAGATAAACTATATTGAAGCAAGAGGTACATTAACTGTACATTTAATCAAATTATACAATAAAATTGTTGCTTAATATATCATTTTAGAAAGCAAGAAATTAGTTTAACATATCAATGTAACTTACTATTTTTAATGTACAAAGATTTTGTTTTTACTCTTTTATTTTTTTTAGATGGAACCTGGCTCTGTCGCCCAGGCTAGAGTGCAGTGCCACGATCTCGGCTCACTGCAACCTCTGCCTCCCAGGTTCAAGTGATTTTTCTGCCTCAGCCTCCTTTGTAGCTGGGAATACAGGTGCATGCCACCTCACCTGGCTAATTTTTTTTTTTGTATTTTTAGTAGAGACGGGGTTTCACTGTGTTAGCCAGGATGGTCTCGATCCCCTGACCTTGTGATCTGCCCTCCTCAGCCTCCCAAAGTGCTGGGATTACAGGTGTGATGTACAAAAATTTTGTTCCTAATTTATCTATATGGGTTTTATATACTTTTAAGGAGCTTTACTTATAGGAATGATGGATCATGCTGACCCATTTAAAACTCTCTTTCTCGGTCTTCTTTGTAATAAGTTGCATGCTTATTTAGATCTGCTGGCTAGGGTTGAGGGTACATTTCTGAGTCAGTGGAATACATAAAAGCCTGCATTCAGCTTTAAGTCCATGATCTTTTTTTTTTTTTTTTTTTTTTTTTTTTGAGACAGAGTCTTGCTCTGTCACCCAGGCTGGAGTGCAATGCCACGATCTCGGTTTACTGCAATCTCCGCCTCCTGGGTTCAAGCGATTCTCCTGCCGCAGCCTCCCAAGTAGCTGTGATTATAGGCGCCTGCCACCATGCCCAGCTAATTTTTTGTATTTTTAGTAGAGACAGGGTTTTGCCATGTTGGCCGGGCTGGTCTCCTGACCTCTGGTGATCACCTGCCTTGGCCTCCCAAAGTGCTGGGATTACAGGCATGAGCCACCACACCAAGTGCTGGGATTACAAGCATGAGCCACTACACCTGGCCAAAATCCGTGATCTTATACCAATGTTTTATCCAACTTAACTACCTGGTTATAATCTTTTAAGCCATTTGAATATGTAGATTTATTCAGATATTCTGTTACAGTGGGTCTAGGAGTGGGACATGAGAACCTATAAATTTAAAAAATAATTGGCCAGGGCTGGGCGTGGTGGCTTATGCCTGTAATCCCAGCACTTTGGGAGGCCGAGGAGGGCGGATCACGAGGTCAGGAGATCGAGACCATCCTGGCTAACATGGTGAAACCCTGTCTCTACTAAAAATACAAAAAATTAGCCAGGCGTGGTGGTGGGCGCCTGTAGTCCCAGCTACTTGGGAGGCTGAGGCAGGAGAATGGCGTGAACCCGGGAGGCGGAGCTTGCAGTGAGCCAAGATCGTGCCACTGCACTCCAACCTGGGCGACACAGCGAGACTCCGTCTCAAAAAAAAAAAAAAACTAATAATTGGCTGGGCGAGGTGGCTCACACCTGTAACCCCAGCACTTTGGGAGGTTGAGGTGGGCAGATCACCTGAGGTCAGGAGTTCGAGACCAGCTTGGCCAACATGGTGAAACCCGTGTCTACTAAAAATACAAAAATTAGCCAGGCGTGATGGCAGGTGCCTGTAATCTCAGCTACTAGGGAGGCTGAGGCAGGAGAATCACTTGAACCTGGGAGGCAGAGATTGCAGTGAGCTGAGATCACGCCACTGTACTCCAGCCTGGGCAATAGAGTCTCAATCTCAAATAATAATAATAATTATTTTTATTTTTATTCAATGTAATATGTGTATAATTTTTAAAAGTGAATAGTGTACTGTAAAGCATATGCTAAGAACAGTCTCTTACCCTTTTCTTCTTCATTCTCAAGTCCTCCTTGGAAACAACTATTTTAGTTTTCTTTTCTTTCTTTTTCTCTCTCTTCCTCTCTTTTCTCTTTCTATACATTGGGACCACAATGGCAAAGGAAGCAACTATTTTTAATTCTTTTTGTTTGTTTGTTTGTTTGTTTGAGATGGAGTTTCACTCTTGTTTCCCAGGCTGGAGTGCAATGCCGCGATCTCGCCTCACCGCAACCTCCGCCTCCTAGGTTCAAGTGATTCTCCTGCCTCAGCTTCCCGAGTAGCTGGGATTACAGGCATGCACCACTATGCCTGGCTAATTTTGTATTTTTAATAGAGACAGGGTTTCTCCATGTTGGTCAGGCTGGTCTCGACCTCCTGACCTCTGGTGATCCTCCTGTCTTGGCCTCCCAAAGTGCTGGGATTACAGGCATGAGCCACTGTGCCTGGCCTATTTTTAGTTCTTTGTTTCTTCTGGGATTTACCTGTCTCTAAAGAATGTTTCATTTGCTGTTTCTTGTTTTTTAAATTATAGACAGTAACTCTTTGTTTTTTATTCTAGAAGATAAAGATTTAACAATCTTATACAACTCCTGCTACCACTTACTTTCCCCCACTAACTCCCAGTATAATCATACCACAACTTCAGGCAAAATAATGTTTACATTGTTTGAATTATGTATATATTGTTTACAACTGAGCCACTGTATACTGTGTTTACATTTTCTTTTTTTTTTTTTGAGACGGAGTTTCACTCTAGTTGCTCAGGCTGGAGTGCAATGGCGCAATCTCAGCTCACTGCAACCTCCGCCTCCCGGGTTCAAGCGATTCTCCTGCCTCAGTCTCCTGAGTAGCTGGGATTACAGGCATGCGCCACCATGCCCGGCTAATTTTGTATATTCAGTAGAGACGGGGTTTCTCCATGTTGGTCAGGCTGGTCTCAAACTCCCGACCTCAGGTGATCCGTCTGCCTTGGCCTCCCAAAGTGCTGAGATTACAGGCGTGAGCCACCGTGCCTGGCCCGTGTTTACATTTTCTTTCTTGTATAACCTTTTGTTTTTCCTGGAGTTAATAATTTACTGTTTTTCATTTGTTTAGTTTTCTATGTATCTATTGTCCTTTATTTTCTGAACTCTGCAGTAGAAACATAAAAACCACTATCAGTATAGTTAAACATCCTGGGTAATCATTTTTTAGAAGGCTTTCATCTTGGAACTTTGCATCTACCTGTTCCAGTCCAGACTGTATGTGCTGTATACCTTCTGTACAGCTGACATTCTGGAGCTCTACCATGATCCTCGTGGTTCCTGATGCTTCTTTTTCATCAGAGCCTCAGTTTTGTGGTTTTCATTTCTTTCTGGGTTTCTTTTCTCATTTTGCTGGTGGACATCCTTTACTAGTCTTTTTATAAAAGATTCATGGTTAGAAAGCAGGATTAGTGAGCTTAAAAAAACAAATAAAAGATTCATGGAAGTTAATTTTTTTCAGATATTTCAGTTAATTTTGTTAACCTGAAATATCTTTATTCCACTCCTCCACTTGATTGTTAGCCTAGTTGGGTACAGAATTACAGGTTAAAGGCCAAGTGTGGTGGGTCATACCTATAATCCCAATACCTTGGGAGGCCAAGGCAGGTGAATTGCTTAAGACCTGGAGTTTGAGGACAGCCTGGTCAACATAGTAAGACCCTGTCTCTAGAAGAAAAATTAGCCAGGCATGGTGGCCCATGCCTGTAGTCCTAGCTACTTGGGAGGCTAAGGCAGGAGGATCACTTGAGCCCAGGAGTTTGAGGCTGCAATGAACTCTGATTGGACCACTGCACTCCAGCCTGGAAATCAGAGCAAGACACTGTCTCTCTAAAAAAACAAAAAACAAAACAAACAACAAAAAAATTGTTAGAAAATTGTTTTCCCACAGAATTTTGAAGGCATTAGTCTGTTGTCCCTCAGCTTTCACTGTTGTTGTTGTTGTTGTTGTTGTTGTTGTTGTTATTATTTGAGATGGAGTCTTGCTCTGTCATCCAGGCTGTAGCACAGTGGCGCAGTCTCGGCTCACTGCAAGCTTCGCCTCCCAGGTTCATGCCATTCTCCTGCCTCAGCCTCCCGAGTAGCTGGGACTACAGGCACCCACCACCATGCCCGGCTGATTTTTGTATTTTTAGTAGAGACGGGGTTTCACCATGTTAGCCAGGATGGTCTCAATCTCGTGACCTCGTGATCCGCCCACCTCGGTCTCCCAAAGTGCTGGGATTACAGGTGTGAACCACCGCGCCCAGCCTTCAGTGTTATTATTGAGAAAGATGATAGCATTCTGATTCCTGAACCTATTTGTATGTGGTTTACTTTATTTTGTTTAATTTTTTATTATTATTTTTTGAGACGGAGTCTCACTCTGTTGCCCAGGCTGGAGTGCAGTGGCACGATCTTGGCTCACTGCAACCTCTGCCTCTGGGTTCAAGCAATACTCCTGCCTCAGCCTCCCAAGTACCTAGAACTATAGGTGTGTGCCACCATGCCTGGCTGATTTTTGTATTTTTTGTAGAGGCAGGGTTTCACCATGTTGGCCAGGCTGGTCTCAAACTCTTATCCTCAAGTGATCCACCCATCTTGGCCTCCCAAAGTGCTTCTATTACAGGCGTGAGCCACCCTACCTGACCTGTATGTGACTTACTTTATCTTTTTTCTTTTTCGTTTTTTTGAGATGGAGTCTCACTCTAATCACCCAGGCTGGAGTGCAGTAGCACAATCTCAGCTCACTGCAACCTCCGCCTCCTGGGTTCAAGTGATTCTCCTGCCTCAGCCTCCCAAGTAGCTGGGATTACAGGCACGTGCCACCACACCCAGCTAATTTTTTGTATTTTTAGTAGAGATGGGGTTTCACTGTGTTAGCCAGGATGGTCTTGATCTCCTGACCTTGTAATCGCCCACCTTGGTCTCCCAAAGTGCTAGGATTACAGGCGTGAGCCACTGCAGACTTAAAACTTTATCTTAAAGCTTTTAGACTCTTCTCTTTAGCCAGCATTTTGGGAACTGAGTAAGGGAATACACCTGTTTATATGTAACTTTTCACATAGTATTCTTAATTTTAGTAAGGTGATTTACTTCAGTCTCTCAGTATATACCTTGTGTCTTTGAATATTCTGTTTCAATTAATCAGAAAATGAACATTTTCTCTCCTGCCATGTGAGGGAGGTACACTTGTTTGGTTGCATGGGAGTTTAGAAGAAAACTATCTTAGGTATTTCTTCTGTATAATTTCAATGAATTGCAACGTTTCCAACACTTCTCCTTATACCTGCTGTCTGAGATAGCTAGTATCTCCAGTTCCTTAGATTCCTGGAGTTCTTTGATGAGAACCAGCTAGATTCTTGATGTCATCCCCCTATTGGACAGTTTGGACTCAGCTTTCTCTGTTCTGGTATGTTAAGGTTGCTACTCCTTCATTCCCTTTCTTGCTTTCAAATATTTGTTAATCTTTTTTGTCTACTATCATTTCTTCCATGTCTTTCTGTTATTTTAATTTCACATTTCAGGAGGTTTCTGAGATAAATGCATGTGTGCAGTCTGCTATTTTGAATCAGAAGTCCTGAAAGTCCAACATTATTGCCAGTGCTTTTATTGTTTCTGTGATAGGCACTGTGTTCCAAGGCAGCTCATTTCCTTTTTGGTAAGCACTGTTTTTTAGTGGCTGCTTATCTTGGGTGAAAGTCTTTGTCTCTGTAGGACTATTGATGCTAATTCTACACCTTAGAGTATTCCAAATAAATCTGTTGTCTTCCACTTGGTAACCTTTCATAGACTTAAAGACAGTATTAGAACTTTAGTATTTTTTGTTCTCTAGCGTAGAGATAACCCAGTTTCTCTATTTGATCCTCAGAAAATACTGTTTCAAATTTCTTCACTATCCTGGTCACTCACTTCTGAATTAACTGTTCTTAAAGAATGATACCTAGAATTCAGAGCAATACTCCAGGTAGAATCTAACCAGCACAGACTAGAATAAATTATTATCATTTTCTTTTGAAATATTGTTGTGATAAAAAAAAATAAACCTAGCACTCCTGGTATGTTCTGCAAAGGGAAGAGTTTCTCAGAATTTTATCTGCTTGAAATTAAAGAAAAAAATGTAAAGCTTCTACTACTTCTATATATATAGAGAGAGACCTGAAACATACAATGATTTTGTTTTGTTTTGTTTTGTTTTTAATTAGAACAATTGGTGCTCCTTTTTAAAAATAATCTGGAGTGTAGGTTGAGAATTAAGATGTTCTGCATAATAACATAACATGAAATTTTAAACTTTAATTTTGAAATATTTTTAGAGTCATGTAGAAGTTGCAAAAATAGTACAAAGAGTTCAGATGTACTCTTCACCCAGCTTCCCCCAAAGACATCTTATATAACCATAGTATAATTATCAAAATCAGAAAACTGACATTGGTACAATACTATTTATTAACTAAACTACTGACCTTATTTGGATTTCACCAGGTTTTTGTTTGTTTGTTTGTTTGTTTTTTGAGATGGAGCCTCGCTCTGTTACCAGGCTGGAGTGCAGTGGTGTGGTCTTAGCTCACTGCACCCTCGCCTCCTGGGAACAAGCGATTCTCCTTCCTCAGCCATCTGAGCAGCTGGGATCACAGGCATGCATCACTACTCCTGGCTATGGCTAATTTTTGTATTTTTTTCTTTTAGTAGAGACGGGGTTTCACCATGTTGATCAGGCTGATCTTGAACTCCCAGCCTCAAGTGATTCACCTCCCTCAGCCTCACAAGATTTCACCAGTTATTATATACAATCCTTAAAAAAAAATGTTTGGGGGATGTATGTAGTTCTACAGGATTTTATCACATGTATAAATTCATATGACCATTATCACATTTGGGATATAGAACTCCCAAAGAAACTCCCATGTGCTAGCCGTTTACAGTCACACCCCAATCCTAACCCCTGGCAACCACTGATCTGTTTTCCATCACCATACTTTTGTTACTTTGAGAATGTTATGTAAGTGGAATCCTCTAGTATGTGACCTTTTGAAACCCAATAGTTTTTCAACAGTTACCTCACCGCACCCCCACAGAAGTCTTTAGTTTCTATTGTTGCTGTCTTTATGTCCATGAGTACCCCATGTTTAGCTCCCACTTATAAGTGAGAACATGTGGTATTTGGCTTTCTGTTCTTGCATTAATTCACTTAGGATAAAGGCCTCCAGTTGCACCCGTGTTGCTGCAAAGGACATGATTTTGTTCTTTTTTTATGGCTGGATAGTATTCTGTGGTGTATATGCACCACATTTTCTTTATCCAGGCCACATCTGATGGGCATCTAGGTTGATTCCATGTCTTTGCTATTGTGAATAGTGCTGCAGTGAACATGTGAGTGCATATGTCTTTTTGATAGAATTACTTGTTTTCTTTTGGGTATATACCCAGTATGGGTAATCGGATTCCTGGGTGAAATGGTAGTTCTGTTTTAAGTTCTTTGAGAAATCTTCAAACTGCTTTCCATAGTGGCTAAGCTAATTTGCATTCTCACCAACAGTGTATAAGTGTTCCCTTTTCTCCACAGCCTTTCTGACATCTGTTGTTTTTTGACTTTATAATAATAGCCATTCTGACATCTGACTGATGTGAGATGGCATCTCATTGTGATTTTGATTTGCATTTCTCTGATGATTAGTGATGTGGAGCATTTTCATGTTCATTGGCCACATGTATGTCTTCTTTTGCGAAGTGTCTGTGCATGTCTTTTGCCCATTTGTAAGTGTTTTGTGGTTCTTGTAGAGATATTTCCCCTCTTTGCTTAGATGTAGGGTTTTTTGTTTGTTTGTTTATTTGTTTTATTTTTATTTTTTGGTGGGGTGTGGGGTATGGCTATTGTAAATGGGATTGCATTGTTGACTTGTTTGCCCACTTTTTAATTGGACTGCTTACTTATTTACAGTTGAGGTTAGGGATTTCCTTATTGATTCTAGATATAAATTATTTGTCAAATATATGTGATTTGCAAATATTTTCTCCCAATCTGTGGCTTCTTTTCTCATTTTCTTAATATCTTTCACAGAGGAAAAGTTTTAATTATGATGAAGTCTAATTTATTAATTTTTTCCTTTATGGGTTATACTTTTGGTGTCATATCTAAGAACATTTTTCCTAAATTTAGGTCACACAGAGTTTCTCTTGTTTTTTCCCTAAGAGTCTTATAGCTCAACATCTGATAAAATTATGCATTTGAAGTTTGTTAATTTTGATATAAATTGTGAGGTTTAGGTCAAGGTCCATTTTGTCTCCTACAGGAGACCAGTTGTCCCATCACCACTTGTTAAAATGACTATCCTTGCTTCATTAAATTGCTTTTATGCCTTTGTCAAAAATTGGTTGTCTGTACAAGTGTGAGTTTATTTTTTACTCTTTTTTGTTCTATTGATCTGTATGTCTATGTCTCCCAATACGACCGTTTAACTGTTGTGCCTCTATAGTAAGTCTTTAAAAAGCTAATGTGATTACCCTTATTTTATTCTTTTTTTCAAAATTCTTTTAGCTATTCTAGTTCCTTTGCCTTTCCATATAAATTTTAGAATCAGCTTGTTCATGTATAAAAATCTGTTAGGATTTTTATAGGAATTGCATTAAACCAACTGCAGATCAATTTCGAGAGAATTGATGTCTTTACTCTCTAAAGCCTCCGAATCCATGAGAATGCCACATCTCTCCAGTTATTTAGCTCATTAAAACCTTTTTTTGGCCTGATGCAGTGACTCATGCCTATAATCCCAGCACTTTGAGAGGCTGAGGTGGGAGGATCACTTGAGCACAGGAGTTTGAGACCAGCCTCAGCAACATAGTGAGACCTCATCTCTACAAAAGATAGAAAAATTTGCCAACCATGGTGGCACGTGCCTGTAGTCCCAGCTACTGGGGAGGCTGAGGCGAGGTGATTGATTGAGTCTGGGAGGTCAAGGGTATAGTAAGCCACAATCATTTGTGCCACTGCACTTCAGCCTCAGTGACAGAGCAAGACCCTGTCTCAAATAAAGTAAAATTCATCAGTGTTTTGTAGTTTTTGGCACACAGATCCTGTGCATGTTTTGTTATATTTCTACCCGAATTTTAATTTTTTTTAGTGTTATTGTAAATGTTCTGGGAAATTTTATTACCTGTGATATTGTTGGGCCTTCCCACTGTAGCTTTATATTTTATTAAAACATATATTTTTGACTGAGTGCAGTGGCTCGCACCTGTAATCCCAGCATTTAGGAGGCTGAGGTAGGAGGATTGCTTGAGCCCAGGAGTTCAAGACTAGCTCAGGCAATATAGTGAGACCTCTATCTCTACAAAAAATTTTTAAAAATTAGGCAATATAGTGAGATATCTATCTCTACAAAAAATTTTTAAAAATTAGCCATGCATGGTGGTGCATGCCTGCAGTCCCAGCTACTCAGGAGGCTGAGGCAGGAGGATTGCTTGAGCCCAGGATTTTGAGGCTGCAGTGAGCTATGATCATGCCACTGCACTCCAGCCTGGGTGACAGAACAAGACCCTGTCACAAACAACAAAACAAAACAAAAACAAATGGGGCGCTCGCTTCAGCAGCACATATACTAAAAATGATAGAGAAGATTAGTATGGTCCCTGCACAAGGATCACACTCAAATGTTACATATTATAATTTTTTAAAAATGGGGAAACTGAGACTTAGAACAGTCAAGTAATTAATTGCCTAAGGTTACAAAATTGGTAAACAGTAGAGCTAGGATTCAAACCCAGGTGTGGCTTTAGAATCTCTAACATGATGCTAACCACTATACTATGCTGCCCAGAGCAAAACCATCCTGATATACTCTAACAGCAACTGTTTTTTAAGTTTTGGGTATATATTGTTGCTCAAAAGTGACAAGACTACTAACTTTATCTTTTGTGTTACCCAGATTAAAATTCTTTCAGGAAAAAATGAACTATATATAATATTAAGATTAATGTATTTCATCATCTGCCTCCTTCTTATCTAAATCAAAGAATTCCCAGGGGGCCTGGCATGGTGGCTCACACCTGCACTTTGGGAGGCCAAGGCATGAGGATTTAATGAGCCCAGGAGTTCAAGACCAGCCTGGGCGACAGAGTAAGATCCTGTCTTTACAAAAAAAAAAAATTTTTTTTTTCTTGAGACAGAGTCTTGCTCTGTCGCCCAGGCTGGGAGTGCAGTGGTGCAGTCTTGGCTCACTGCAACCTCTGCCGCCCAGGTTCAAGCGATTCTTTTGCCTCAGCCTCCTGAGTAGCTGGGGTTACAGGCACATGCCACCACACCCAGCTAGTTTTTGTATTTTTAGTAGAGACGGGGTTTCACCATATTGGTCAGGCTGGTCTCGAGCTCCTGACCTTGTGATCTGCCTGCCTCAGCCTCCTAAAGTGCCAGGATTACAAGGCGTGAGCCACCGTGCCCAGCCACAAAAAAATTTAAGATCAACTGGGTTTGTTGGCGCATGCCTGTAGTCTTAGCTACTCCAGAGGCTGAGATGGGAGGATCACTTGAGCCCAGGAGCCCAGGAGTTGGAGGTTACAGTGGGCCATGATGGTCCCACTGCACTCCCGCCTGGGTAACAGAGTAAAACCCTGTCTCTTAAAAAAATTAAAAAAAAAAAAAGAATTCCCAGGATATACAACTGTCAGAGAATGAGAATAAACACACACACACACACACACACACACACACACACACAAAATCTCTCATTATCCCTAATAGTTACAAATTGATTTCATTTTTATTTAAGATTACTCAGAAAAATTTATTGGACTTTTAATTTATGTTAAGAAATTGTTTTAAAAGGCCATCAGAAATTCTATTAAAATCATGAGGCTTTTTTTTTTTTTTAAGACAGAGTCTTGCACAGTCACCTAGACTAGAGTGCAGTGGTGCAATCTCCGCTCACTGCAACGTCTGCCTCCCAGGTGCAAGTGATTCTCCTGCCTCAGCCTCCTGAGTAGCTGGGATTACAGGTGCCCACCACCACTCCTGGCCATTTTTTGTATTTTTAGTAGAGACGGGGTTTCACCGTGTTAGCCAGGATGGTCTCGATCTCCTGACCTCAGGTGATCCACCCGCCTCGGCCTCCCGGAATGTTGGGATTACAGGCATGAGCCACCACAACCAGCCCATGAGGTATATATATACCTCATATATGCTACGCATTTGCTAATTTAGACAATGTAGTGTGCTGTTTATAAAAGTTGGCAGCATTTGAGAAGTTAATCTTGACTCTGTCTCATGTCCAGCCAGGGCTGTTAGACTGTCCCAGAGAAGGTGATGATCACTGACAATAACGTGTTGATAAATCTTTGAAGCCTTTCAATTAAGAAAGTCCTCTGGAATGTAAACATAGATGTTATACCTGTCACAAAAACTAACTTAAAATAGATCATACACATAAATGTAAAATGCATAACTTATAAGACTTCTAGAAGATAACATAGGAGAAATCTGGTGACCTTGAGTTTGGCCATGAGTTTTAGATACAACTCAAATAGCATGGAGGAAAAACATTGATAAAATTGACTTTAAACTTGTGTTCTGGGAAAGACACAGTAAAGGGAGTTAAAAGGTAAGTCACAAACTGGGAAAAAATCTTTGCAAAACACATATCTGATAAAGGACTTGTACCCAAAATATACAAAAAACACTTACAATTCAACAATAAGAAAGTGAACAACCGAATTAAAAAGGGAGCAAAAGATCTGAACAGATACCTCAATAAAGAAAATGTAGAGACAGCAAATAAACACTAAAAAGACGCTCATCATTTGTCTTTAGGGAATTGCAGGTTAAAACAATGAGATACTATTAAAGTCTGTTAGAATGGCTAAATTTAAAAACTGAAAAGCTGGTGAGGATGAAAAACAAAAGAAACTCTCATCTTTGCTGGTGGAAATGCAAAATGATATAGCCACTTTGGAAAAGAGTTTGGCAATGGCTTACAAGAAAGATAAACATATTCTTACCATATGATCTAGCAATTAATCGCATTTCTAGGTGCAATAGACATACCCAGTTAAGTTGTAAACTTACGTCCACACAGAAACCTGCAAAGGAATGTTTACAGCAGGTTTATTCATAACTGCCCCCAAACTGGATGCAACAGATTGTCCCTTGATAGGCGAATGGATAACCAAAGTATTGTGATACATTCATACAATGGAATGTTATTAAGCGATCAAAAGAAAGGAGATATTAAACCAGGAAAAGACATGGAGAAAATATAGATGCATATTATTAAGTAATTGAAAAACCTATATACTGTAACAATTCCAATTATATAACATTCTGGAGGAGGAAAATTATGGTGGCAGTAAAAAGATCAGTGGTTGTCAGGGGTTGTGGACAGTAGTGAGGGAGGGATGAATAGGTGAAGCAGAGTGGTATTTTAGGGTGGTGAAACTATTCTGTACGCACTGTAATGGTGGATACATGACATTATGCATTTGTTAAAGTCTGTAGAACTTTACAGCACAAAAAGTTAACCTCAGTGTGTACAAATTTAACAATAGCTTTCACAGGTAGGCATGGTGGCTTCTGCCTGTAATCCCAGCTACTTAGGAGGCTGAGGTAAGAAGATCACTGGAGGCCAAGAGTTCAAGTCCAGCTTGGGACTTGAGTTCAAGTCCAGCAACATGGCAAGACCTTGTCTCTAAAAAAAAAAATTTTTTTTAAGGAAAAAATAATATAATTCAGGAGGCCACGGGATTTGGGAAAGAAAGCAGACTGTGACAAGAGCATCTAACTATATTACAAATATATGAAACAACCTCACTGAAGGGATGGGGAGAAAAGTGCTACCCTAACTTTGAAAATGACTGGAGTCTGTAAAACTAAAGGCCAAAGGAACTGTACAAGAGTACTTACTCAAGTTGATAAAGTTTTTCTGCATGGGTTTATAGGTTAATAAATGCATTGTTGCTATACTTGTATACTAACATTGAACAAGAAGAAAATAGATAGCAGATAGTGGGAGCCAGGTTTCTCACTGTTGGAGTGAAAATTTTACAAATCAACAAGGGAGGAAGCTAGAATGACCCATGTGGTAATGGATTAACGTTGAGGATACTAGAACAGCTCATATATAGTTAGATAGTTGCTTGTGGAAATTTTTATAGATGGGTATGTGCACAAGTTAGTATACATACTATAAAGTTTAGAAGTTTACAACACCACCACCACTTCTGACTCCAATTGTAAGTTTAGGGGTCCCCAAGATCACCCTCATGTTGAATAATTCCCTAGAGGTACTCACAGAACTCACTGAAAGCTGCTATATTTACAGTTATGGTTTATTACAATAAAAGGATACATATTAAAACCAGCCAAGGGAAGAAGCACATGGGACAGAGTACAGGAGAATTCCTCATGTGAAGCTTCCAGTTTCTTCTCCTGCTGGACTAATGGACAGTGGTAACTTCCCCCAGCAACAATTTGTGACAACACACTAGAAGTATTGCCAACCAGGTAAGATCACTCAAGCCTTGGTGTCCAGAGTTTTTGTTGGGGCTTGGTCATATAGACATGATTGACTACTCACATGGCTGTTTTTTGATACAGATACCACATGGCTCAAAACCTCCACCATTAATTACATTGTCAGCATAGGCTATCTGGCATGGCCTAAAGCTCCCAGGTTAACAAGGACCTACTTTTCAGTCAGGCATTACAGAGGCTTAGAGAATACCTCCCTGGAGCCAAGGGCAAAAGCCAGACCAATTCAGTAGTAACAAGTATACCTAGTGCTCAGATCTTGGTTTCTAATATTATTCTTCAGTAAGAGTAACCAGGACTCCTTGGAGAAATGGCTGATTCCAGGGATAGGGTAGAAAATGTACAGAACCAGCCTGGGGCATCTTGTAGAGGCAGAAAGTAAGAAAGTGCTAAAGAAAAAAAAAAAAGATCACTGTGAGAGGTATGTAAAAGAAGCCAAATGAAAGAGCACCCAATGGGAAAATTTAGAAATATTTGAGCAAAATAAATGAATGAATACCATACTATTGTATTATAACCTAAAGTATAACATAAATATTCATGATTGTGGTGGGTTGCAGCTGATCTGGGCCAGCGTCATCAGTGGTAAAATAATTTGCTGAAACAGCTGTGAGTTAATAATTGTAATAATAAGTAAGTGTATTAGAGAGAAAGTATGTTGCAAGGAAGCATTGGGCAGCACAGCAGAGAAAAAGCTGTCTGCAAAGGGGCAGGGCTGGAGGGAAGTTTTATAGGATGGACCTGGAGGGCCTACATGTAGAACGAGGTATTTGGGAACAGGATATTGTGCAAACGGAATGTTTGTAGTTAGCTGTTTCTCAGAACAATTGTTCTCCCCCACCCTGGGGCACCCCCCTTGTTGTTGCTAACTTATCAGGACTCCACAATGAGTTCATACTGATATATAAATAAATAATTGAGGCCGGGCGCGGTGGCTCACGCCTGTAATCCCAGCACTTTGGGAGGCCGAGGCGGGTGGATCACGAGGTCAGGAGATCGAGACCATCCTGGCTAACACGGTGAAACCCCGTCTCTACTAAAAATACTAAAAATTAGCCGGGCGTGGTGGCGGGCGCCTGTAGTCCCAGCTACTCGGGACGCTGAGGCAGGAGAATGGCGTGAACCCGGGAGGCGGAGCTTGCAGTGAGCCGAGATCGCGCCACTGCACTCCAGCCTGGGCGACAGAGCGAGACTCCGTCTCAAAAAAAAAAAAAAAAAAAAAAAAAAAATAAATAAATAATTGGATAAATTAATAAATGGAAGTGAATAGACAAATCTTTCCATATAGAATAATGCTAATTATATTATCTAGATACTTCATCCTGAGGATGGGAGCTTAATTCCCCACTCCTTAAGTGTGGGCTGTGCATAGTGACTTCCTTCGAGAGTCCCTTATGAAAAGTGGGGAGTGGGAGGAAAGGAATAACTTCATGGGAGAGACGTGACAAACACACCTTCAAGCCAAGTGATTATGGTCAATATAAACAGTCATAAATCATGTTGATATCATATATACCCTCAATATGCTATGATGAAAAATGGCACTTTATCTCTGTGATCTTTGTCACAAAAGTCTGTAACACCAGTCTAACCATGAGAAAAACAAATACTTTTTTTTTTTTTTTTTTTTTTGAGGCAGAGTCTTGCTCTGTCTCCCAGACTGGAGTGCAGTGCAGTGGTGCAATCTTGACTCACTGCAGCCTCCACCTCTCAGGTTCAAGCAATTCTCCTGCCTCAGCCTCCTGAGTAGCTGGGATTACAGGTGCACACCACCGTGACCAGCTAATTTTTGTGGGTTTTTTTGTTTGTTTTTCGTTTCGAGACAGAGTCTTACTCTGTTGCCCAGGCTGGAGTGCAGTGGCATGACCTCGGCTCACTGCAACCTCTGCCTCTTGGGTTCAAGCGATTCTCCTGCCTCAGCCTCCTGAGTAGCTAGGACTACAGGTGTGCACCACCACGCCTGGCTAATTTTTGTATTTTTTAGTAAAGATGGGATTTCACCATATTGGCCAGGCTGGTCTTGAACTCCTGACCTCGTGATCTGCCCTCCTTGGCCTCCCAAAGTGCTGAGATTATAGGCATGAGCTGCTGTGCCTGGCCAATTTTTGTATTTTTAATAGAAACAGGGTTTCCCTATGTTGGGTAGGCTGGTCTCAAACTCCTGACCTTAAGTGATCCACCCACCTTGGCCTCCCAAAGTAATGGGACTACAGGCATGGGAGCCACAGTGCCCAGCCTGAGAAAAACAAATTCTAATAGAGGGCCATCCTGTAGTATACCTGACCAGAACTCTTTAAACTGTAAAGATCCTCAAAAAGAGAAAGTCTGAGAAACAATCACAGCTAAGAGACACCTAAGGAGACGCGACAAGTAAACGTAATATAGTGGCATCCTGAATGGGATCCTGGAACAGAAAAAGGACATTAAGTAAAAACTAAGGAAATCAAACTATGGACCGGTTAATAATAACTTTTCAGTATTCATTCATTAACTGTAATAAGTGAGCCATACTAACATAAGCTGTTAATAATAGGGGAAAATGGAAAATGTGTGTGTATGTTGGGGGGTATATGAAAATGCTACACTATCTACTCAATTTGTAAATCAAAAACTGTTGGCTGGGCACAGTGGCTCATGCCTGTAATCCCAGCACTTTGGGAGGCCAAGGCGTGTGGATCACTTGAGGTCAAGAGTTTGAGAACAGCCTGATCAACATGGTGAAACCTTGTCTCTACTAAAAATACAAAATTAGCCAGGTGTGGTGGTGCACACCTGTAATCCCAGCTACTCGGGAGGATGAGGCAGAAGAATCTCTTGAACCTGGGAGGTGGCGGTTGCAGTGAGCCAAGATCGTGCCATTGCACTCCAGCCTGGGCAACAAGAGCAACATCTCTGTCTCAAAAAAAAAAAAAAGTTTAGAATGTTTTGATTTTAAAAAGAATTATAATTTTAAAAACTGTAGAACAGGCCGGGCGCTGGGTGGCTCATGCCTGTAATCCTAGCACTTTGGGATACCGAGACAGGCAGATCCCACCAATGGTGTAAAAGTGTTCCTATTTCTCCACATCCTCTCCAGCACCTGTTGTTTCCTGACTTTTTAATGATCGCCATTCTAACTGGTGTGAGATGGTATCTCATTGTGGTTTTGATTTGCATTTCTCTGATGACCAGTGATGTTGAGCATTTTTTCATGTGTCTTTTGGCTGCATAAATGTCTTCTTTTGAGAAGTGTCTGTTCATATCCTTTGCCCACTTTTTGATGGGGTTGTTTGATTTTTTTCTTGTAAATTTCTTTAAGTTCTTTGTAGATTCTGGATATTAGCCCTTTGTCAGGTGGGTAGATTGTAAAAATTTTCTCCCATTCTGTAGGTTGCCTGTTCACTCTGATGGTAGTTTCTTTTGCTGTGCAGAAGCTCTTTAGTTTAATTAGATCCCATTTTTCAATTTTGGCTTTTGTTGCCATTGCTTTTGATGTTTTAGTCATGAAGTCCTTGCCCATGCCTATGGCCTGAATGGTATTGCCTAGATTTTCTTCTAGGCTTTTTATGATTTTAGGTCTAACATTTAAGTCTTTAATCCATCTTGAATTCATTTTTGTATAAGGTGTAAGGAAGGGATCCAGTTTCAGCTTTCTACATATGGCTAGCCAGTTTTCCCAGCACCATTTATTAAATAGGGAATCCTTTCCCCATTTCTTGTTTTTGTCAGATTTGTCAGTGATCAGATGGTTATAGATGTGTGGTATTATTTCTGAGGGCTCTATTCTGTTCCATTGGTCTGTATCTCTGTTTTGGTACCAGTACCATGCTGTTTTGGTTACTGTAGCCTTGTAGTATAGTTTGAAGTCAGGTAGCATGATGCCTCCAGCTTTGTTCTTTTGGCTTAGGATTGTCTTGGCAATGCAGGCTCTTTTTTGATTCCATATGAACTTGAAAGTAGTTTTTTCCAATACTGTGAATAAAGTCATTGGTAGTTTAATGGGGATGGCATTGAATCTATTAATTACCTTGGGCTATATGGCCATTTTCACAATATTGATTCTTCCTGTCCATGAGCATGGAATGTTCTTCCATTTGTTTGTGTCCTCTCTTATTTCATTGAGCAGTGGTTTGTAGTTCTCCTTGAAGAGGTCCTTCACATCCCTTGTAAGTTGAATTTCCAGGTTTTTTATTCTCTTTGAAGCAATCGTGAATGGGAGTTCACTCATGATTTGGCTCTCTGTTTGTCTGTTATTGGTGTATAGGAACGCTTGTTGTGATTTTTGCACACTGATTTTGTATCCTGAGACTTTGCTGAAGTTGCATATCAGCTTAAGGAGATTTGGGGCTGAGACGGTGGGGTTTTCTAAATATACAATCATGTCATCTGCAAACAGGGACAATTTGACTTCCTCTTTTCCTAATTGAATACCCTTTATTTCCTTCTCCTGCCTGATTACCCTGGCCAGAACTTCTAACACTATGTTGAATAGGAGTGGTGAGAGAGGGCATCCCTGTCTTGTGCCGGTTTTCAAAGGGAATGCTTCCAGTTTTTGCCCATTAGTATGATATTGGCTGTGGGTTTGTCATAAATAGCTCTTATTATTTTTGGATACATCCCATCAATACCTAGTTTATTGAGAGTTTTTAGCATGAAGGGCTGTTGAATTTTGTTGAAGGCCTTTTCTCCATCTATTGAGATAATCATGTGGTTTTTGTCTTTGGTTCTGTTTATGTGATGGATTATGTTTATTGATTTGCTTATGTTGAACCAGCCTTGCATTGCATGGACGAAGCCAACTTAATCATGGTGGATAAGCTTTTTGATGTGATGCTGGATTCGGTTTGCCAGTATTTTATTGAGGATTTTTGCATTGATGTTCATCAGGGATATTGGTCTAAAATTCTCTTCTTTTGTTGTGTCTCTGCCAGGCTTTGCTATCAGGACGATGTTGGCCTCATAAAATGAATTAGGGAGGATTCCCTCTTTTTCTATTGATTGGAATAGTTTCAGAAGGAATGGTACCAGCTCCTCTTTGTAGCTCTGGTAGAATTCGGCTGTGAATCCATCTGGTCCTGGACTTTTTTTGGTTGGTAGGCTATTTATTATTGCCTCAATTTCAGAACCTGTTATTGGTCTATTCAGAGATTCAACTTCTTCCTGGTTTAGTCTTGGGAGGGTGTATGTGTCCAGGAATTTATCCATTTCTTCTAGATTTTCTACTTTATTTGTGTAGAGGTGTTTATAGTATTCTCTGATGGTAGTTTGTATTTCTGTGGGATTGGTGGTGATATCCCCTTTATTATTTTTTATTGCATCCATTTGATTCTTCTCTCTTTTCTTCATTAGTCTTGCTAGCAGTCTATCAATTTTGTTGATCTTTTCAAAAAACCAGCTCCTGGATTCATCGATTTTTTGAAGGGTTTTTTGTGTCTCTATCTCCTTCAATTCTGCTCTGATCTTAGTTATTTCTTGCCTTCTGCTAGCTTTTGAATGTGTTTGCTCTTGCTTCTCTAGTTCTTTTAATTGTGATGTTAGGGTGTCAATTTTAGATCTTTCCTGCTTTCTCTTGTGGGCATTTAGTGCTATAAATTTCCCTCTATACACTGCTTTAAATGTGTCCCAGAGATTCTGGTATGTTGTGTGTTTGTTCTCATTGGTTTCAAAGAACACCTTTATTTCTGCCTTCATTTCATTATGTACCCAGTAGTCATTCAGGATCAGGTTGTTCAGTTTCCATGTAGTTGAGCGGTTTTCAGTGAGTTTCTTAATCCTGAGTTCTAGTTTGATTGCACTGTGGTCTGAGAGACAGTTTGTTATAATTTCTCTTCTTCTACATTTGCTGAGGAGTGCTTTACTTCCAACTATGTGGTCAATTTTGGAATAAGTGTGATGTGGTGCTGAGAACAATGTATATTCTGTTGATTTGGGGTGGAGAGTTCTGCAGATGTCTATTAGGTCTGCTTGGTGCAGAGCTGAGTTCAATTCCTGAATATCCTTGTTAACTTCCTGTCTTGTTGATCTGTCTAATGTTGACAGTGGGGTGTTAAAGTCTCTCATTATTGTGTGGGAGTCTAAGTCTCTTTGTAGGTCTCTAAGAACTTGCTTTATGAATCTGGGTGCTTCTGTATTGGGTGCATATATATTTAGGATAGTTAGCTCTTCTTGTTGAATTGATCCCTTTACCATTATGTAATGGCCTTCTTTGTCTCTTTTGATCTTTGTTGGTTTAAAGTCTGTTTTATCAGAGACTAGGATTGCAACCCCTGCTTTTTTTTTTTCCATTTGTTTGGTAGATCTTCCTCCATCCCTTTATTTTGAGCCTATGTGTGTCTCTGCACATGAGATGGGTCTCCTGAATACAGCACACTGATGGGTCTTGACTCTTTATCCAGTTTGCCAGTCTGTGTCTTTTAATTGGAGCATTTAGCCCATTTACATTTAAGGTTAATATTGTTATGTGTGAATTTCATCCTGTCATTATGATATTAGCTGGTTATTTTGCTGGTTAGTTGATGCAGTTTCTTCCTTGCATCGATGGTCTTTACAATTTGGCATGTTTTTGCAGTGGCTGGTACTGGTTGTTCCCTTCCAAGTTTAGTGCTTCCTTCAGGAGCTCTTGTAAGGCAGGCCTGGTGGTGACAAAATCTCTCAGCATTAGTTTGTCTGTAAAGGATTTTATTTCTCCTTCACTTATGAAGCTTAGTTTGGCTGGATATGAAATTCTGGGTTGAAAATTCTTTTCTGTAAGAATGTTGAATATTGGCCTCCACTCTCTTCTGGCTTGTAGAGTTTCTGCCAAGAGATCCGCTATTAGTCTGATGGGCTTCCCTTTGTTTGTAACCCAACCTTTCTCTCTGGCTGCCCTTAACATTTTTTACTTCATTTCAACTTTGGTGAATCTGACAATTATGTGTCTTGGAGTTGCTCTTCTCAAGGAGTATCTTTGTGACGTTCTCTGTATTTCCTGAATTCGAATGTTGGCCTGCCTTGCTAGGTTGGGGAAGTTCTCCTGGATAATATCCTGAAGAGTGTTTTCCAACTTGGTTCCATTCTCCCCGTCACTTTCAGGTACACCAGTCAGACAGAGATTTGGTCTTTTCATGTAGTCCCATATTTCTTGGAGGCTTTGTTCGTTTCTTTTTACTTTTTTCTCTAAACTTCTCTTCTGGCTTCATTTCATTCATTTGATCTTCAATCACTGATACCCTTTCTTCCACTTGATCAAATCGGCTACCGAAGCTTGTGCATGCGTCACGTAGTTCTCGTGCCATGGTTTTCAGCTCCATCAGGTCATTTAAGGACTTCTCTACAATGTTTATACTAGTTAGCCATTCATCTAATCTTTTTTCAAGGTTTTTAGCTTCTTTGAGATGGGTTCAAACACCCTCCTGTAGCTCGGAGAAGTTTGTTATTACCGATCGTCTGAAGCCTTCTTCTCTCAACTCATCAAAGTCATTCTCCGTCCAGCTTTGTTCTGTTGCTGACGAGGAGCTGCGTTCCTTTGGAGGAGAAGAGGCACTCTGATTTTTAGAATTTTCAGCTTTTCTGCTCTGGTTTCTCCCCATCTTTGTGGTTTTTTCTACCTTTGGTCTTTGATGATGGTGATGTACAGATGGGGTTTTGGTGTAGATGTCCTTTGTGTTTGTTAGTTTTCCTTCTAATAGTCAGGACCCTCAGCTGCAGGTCTGTTGGAGTTTGCTGGAGGTCCACTCCAGACACTGTTTGCCTGGGTATCACCAGCAGATGCTGCAGAACAGCAAATATTGCAGAATGGCAGATATTGCTGCCTGATCCTTCCTCTGGAAGTTTCGTCTCAGAGGGGCACCTGGCTGTATGAGATGTCAGTTGGCCCCTACTGGGAGATGTCTCCCAGTTAGGCTACTCTGGGGTCAGGGACCCACTTGAGGAGGCAATATGTCCTTTCTCAGATCTCAAATTCCGTGCTAGGAGAACCACTACTCTCTTCAAAGCTGTCAGACAGGGATGTTTAACTCTGCGAAGTTTCTGCTGCCTTTTGTTCAGCTATGCCCTGCTCCCAGAGGTGGAGTCTACAGAGGCAGGCAGGCCTCCTTGGGCTGCGGTGGGCTCCACCCAGTTCGAGCTTCCCGGCCACTTTGTTTACCTACTCAAGCCTCAGCAATGGTGGTTGCCCCTTCCCCAGCCTAGCTGCTGCCTTGCAGTTCGATCTCAGACTGCTGTGCCAGCAGTGAACGAGACTCTGTGGGTGTGGGACCCTCCAAGCCATGCATGGGATATAATCTCCTGGTGTGCTGTTTGCTAAGGCCATTGGAAAAGTGCAGTATTAGGGTGGGAGTGACCTGATTTTCCAGGTACCATCTGTCACGGCTTCCCTTTGCTAGGAAAGGGAATTCCTCGACCCCTTGCGCTTCCCGGGTGAGGCACTGCCCCACCCTGCTCCGTGGGCTGCACCCACTGTCTGACAAGCCCCAGTGAGATGAACCCAGTACCTCAGTTGGAAATGCAGAAATCACCCGTCTTCTGTGTCGCTCATGCTGGGAGCTGCAGACTGGAGCTGTTCTTATTTGGCCATCTTGGAACCCTTATTTTACATTTTCAACAGTGCACAGGGTTCTGATTTCTCCACATCCTTATCAATGATTGTTATTTTCTGTTTTTCTGATAGTAGCCATCCTAATTAGTATGTACCTCATTATAATTTTGATTTGTGTTTTCCTAATGATTAGTGATACTGAACTTTTTTTTTTAAATGTGCTTTATGACCATTTATATATCTTCTTCTTTTGTTTTTTGTTTTGTTTTTTTTTTGAGATGGAGTCTCACTCTGTCACCAGGCTGGAGTGCAGTGGCATGATCTCGGCTCACTGCAACTTCCACCTCCTGGGTTCAAGTGATTCTCCTGGCTCGGCCTCCCAAGTAGCTGGGACTACAGGTGCACACCACCACGTCCAGCTAATTTTTATATTTTTATTAGAGACGGGGTTTCACCATGTTGGCCAGGATGGTCTCGATCTCTTGACCTCGTGATTCGCCTGCCTTGGCCTCCCAAAGTGCTGGGATTACAGGTGTGAGCCACCACGCCTGGTCTACCATTTGTATATCTCCTTTGGAGAAATGTCTATTCAAGTCATTTGCCCACTTTTTAATTGGGTGGTTTGGTTTTTATATTGTTGAGTTCTGTATTAACTCCTTGTCAGATATATGATTTGCAAATATGTTCTCTCATTCTGTGGGTTGTCTTTCTACTCTGTTGATAGTGTCTTTTGATGCACAACATTTTTAAATTTTCATAAAGTCCAGTTTGTCTATTTTGTTGTTGTTGCCTGTATCTTTGATGTCATATCTAAGAAAGCATTGCTACATCTAAGGTTGTGCTTTCTTCTTTCTTGCCTTATGTTTTTTAAAATAATAATTTTATAGTATTAGGTCTTATATTTAGGTCATGGAGCCATTTGGGGTTAATTTTAGTATATAGTATGAGGCAAGGTCCAATTTCATTCTTTTGCATGTGGATATCCAGTTTTTCCAGATCCATTTGTTGAAAAGGCTGTATTTTTCTCCACTGGATGGTCTTGACATCCTTGTCAAAAATCACTTTACCATATATGCAAGGATGCATTTCTGGACTCCCTATTGTATTTAGTTGTTCTACATATGTGTCTGTCTTTATGTCAGTACTATTCTGCCTTGATTACTGTAGCTTTGTAGTAACTTTTGAAATCAGAAAGTGTGGCTGGGCTTGGTGGCTCATGCCTGTAATCCCAGCACTGTGGGAGGCTGGGGTGGGTGGATCACCTGAGGTCAGAGGTTTAAGACCAGCCTGGCCAACATGGTGAAATGCCATCTCTACTGAAAATACAAAAATTAGTTGGGTATGATGGCACACGTCTGTAATCCCAGCTATTCCTCAGGAGACTGAGGCACGAGAATCGCTTGAACCCGGGAGACAGAGGTTGCAGTGAGCCGAAATTGCACCACTGCACTCCAGCCTGGACGACAGAGTGAGACTCTGTCCCAAAAAAAGAAAAGAAAGTGTGAAGTGTGAATCCTCCAGCATTGTTTTTCCTTTTCAGGATTATTTTGGCTATTTGGAGTCACTTGAAATTCCATATAAATATTAGGATGAGTTTGTCTTTTTCTACAAAAACCATTATTTGGATATTGATAGAGATTGCATTAAATCAGAGGATCACTTTGAATAATATTGACATCTGAACAATATTAACCCCTTCAGTTCATGAACATGGAATGTCTTTTTTTAATGTCCTCTTTAATTTCTTTCAAAAATATTTAGTGGTTTTCATTGTATTGCTTCTTTGGTTCATACCTAAGTATTTTATTCTTTTTGGTGCTACTATAAATAGAATTGTTTTCTTAATTTCCTTGTCAGATTGTTCACATTTAGTGAATAGAAATGCAACTGATTGTTGTGTGTTGACTTTGTATCCTGCCATTTTGATGAATTTATTAGTTCTAATAGGTGTGTATGTATGTGTGTGTTTGTAATCTTTAGGGTTTTCTACATATAGGATCATGTTATCTGTAAAGAGATAATTTTACTTTTTCCTTGCCAATTTGGATGGCTTTTACTTCTTTTTCTTGCCTAATTTCTCTGACTAGTACTTCTGGCACTCTGTAGAATAGAAGTAGACAAGCAGGCAACCTTGCCTTGTTCCTGATCTTAGAGGAAAAGCTTTTCGTCCTTTCATCATTGAATATAGTGCTTTTTGTGGGTTTTTCATATATGACTTTTATTACAGTGAGGTAGTTTCCTTCTATTCTTAGTTTTTTTAGTGTTTTTATCATTAAAGTTTTTTTGAATTTTGTCAAACATCAATTGAGATGATCATGTGGGTTTTTTCCTTCATTTTGTTAATGTGGTATATTACATTGTTTGATTTTTCATGTGTTGAGGTATCCTTACAGTTCCGGAATAAATCCCATTCAGTCATGATGTATAATTATTTTAATATGCTGATGAATTCTGTTTCTAGTATTTTGTCTCATGGTCATGATTTTCAACCAAGTGAGATAAGTTATTTAAAATGATAAAACATGAGGTCACAGGGCAAACTGCTGCTCCTAAAATTGGAGATACTGACAGGTGAAAATAGAGAATCACAGCTTAGTAGAGCAGAAACCCACAAGTAGCAACCTCTGCAGGTACCAGTATCAGGGTAGGGAAATCTGAATTGTAATTGATGTATTCCTGGAAACTCAAGTGTGGACAACTCTGAGAGTTAACCCAGTCATATGGGTGCCCCGACACTTTTGTGAGTTTTACCTCCAAGAGCTCTATCAAATTCTCACAGTGAATATCAGAGAAAAATCCCCCTGTGCTTCTGAAAGGGAAAGGGGAAAAGGAACCATGTGGAACTACACCAGAACACTTTGCTCTTCTTAACAAGGTCTCCCGAAGGAGAAATTAGTTAACTAAATAGGATCTAACCTGCTAGGGTTTTGTTAGAGCCTAACTGACCTGGGATAAGCTGCATACCCACCTCCAGCCCACTCTATACATCCTGCCCCAACTAAGGGGTAAGGAGTGGGGTAGACTGAGAAGCAACATGAAGTTCACAGTCTGGAGGTACAGGCTCTCTGAAAGATAGAAACCTAATCATAGGACTGTAGAATGCTTCCCCTTCCTCCACCTCTTACTACCACATTACTAAAGGCCTAGTTATAGCAATTCCTTTTACCCAGTACATCGTGCCTGGCTATTAAGAAAAATTACAAGACATGCTAAAAGGCAAAAACACAGTTTGAAGAGATAGAGGGAGTATCATAACTAGATATGGCAGGGATGTTGGAATTATCAGACCAGAAATTTTGCAGCGAGTTTTAGGACCTACTTGTAAGTTAGGACCTTAAAGATAAATTTTTTAAATATATAGGGAAATTTCAATTATAGATGAATTTTAGTTCATAATAGTAACAAAGCATCCTACGTTTCTCAGCTTGTGAAGCAAATTATCTGCAGTACTACTGAGTCCTTTAGAGTTAATCTTTTTGGTTACCAATTCTTGCTTGATGGACATTAGTACCAGCCCAGTGAATCTTCCCCTGTGGTGCGGTATAAATTATTTTAGACAATACAGACTAGATGTTTATTGCTATACAGATTTATCAAAGCAATATGTAGAAGATACATAGGGAAAATTGTTATGAATAGCATGCTGAATAAACAAATAGCCAAAATAAGTTTACTTAATATGGTCATGGAAATTGATCTTTGGTATTTCCAGTGAGATCAAACTTTTGAAGTATATCTTATCTGTGAAACTTGTATGTATTCAGCTATTGCATTATCTAAAAGCTTATTCCATTTAAGTGGTAATTGTGAAATTTTTTTTGTTTTGCTAATAATTCTCTGGAAAATATTAATCTTGAGTTCTGTATTCTAATGTTTAGTAATATGTGTTCATTTTATTTTATTTTATTTTTTGAGACGGAGTTTTGCTATTGTTGCCGAGGCTGTAATGCAATGGCGCGATCTCTGCTCACTGCAGCCCCCGCCTCCCGGATTCAAGTGATCTCCTGCCTCAGCCTCCCTAGTAGCTGGGATTACAGGCCTGCGCTACCATGCCTGGCTAATTTTGTATTTTTAGTAGAGACAGGATTTCTCCATGTTGGTCAGGCTGGTCACGATATATGTTCATTTTATGATGTCTTCCAACAATTAAGAGAAAATGCACTACCTGAATGGTAATTGTTATGGGCTGAATTGTCTCCACAAAATTCATATGTTGAGGTTTTAACCCCCAGCACCTCAGAATGATATAGGGCCCTTAAGGAGGTAATGAATGTTAAATGAAGTCCTTAAAGTGAGTCTTAATCCATTAGGATTGGTCTCATTATAAGAAGAAAAGATTAGGGCACAAATAGAGAAAAAGACCATGTGAAGACAGAGGGAAAAGATATCCATTTATAAGCCAAACAGAGAGGCCTCAATAAATCAACCCTGATGACATCTAGATCTGGAATTTCTCATCTCCAGAACTGTGAGAAAATTTTCTGTTGTTTAAGTCACCTAGTCTGTGGTACTTTGTTATTGCAGCCCTAGCAAACTAATACAGTAATGATAGTAATTTTCCCCATAGGGAAATTTTCTTCTCTATATGGAAGTTTTTTTAAGATTAAAAATTTGGAAATAATTTTAAATTTACAGAAAAGTTGCAACAATAGTCCAGAGAACACCCTTATACTCTTTACTCAGTTTAACCTATTTTTTGCCCCATTTGCTTTATACTTCGTCTCTCTACTTATTCATGTATATTTGAACCATTTGAAAATAAGTTAAATACACTATGCCCTGTTATCCCTAAATACTTCGCTACACACTTCCTAAAAATAGGGACATGCTTTTACGTAATCACAGTACATTTATTAATTTCAGAAAATGTAACATTGATAAAGTACTTTAATCTGTTGTCCACATTGAATGGAAGATTTTTTTTTTTACTTTGAATCACTGAGGTTGTTTTTGTTTTATTTTGGTTTTGCTACAATAACAGTGGTTTTTGTTTGTTTCTTTGTTTTAATTTGTTTTCCTGGGGCATAATGGCTCAGTGGCAGTACTATGTCAGTAGCAGTTTTAATCAGACTGAGTTTAAATTCTACCTCTACTTGCTTAGTTGACTCCTTTTGGGAAAAATTATTTAACCTCTCTGTGCTTCAGTTTCTCTATCTGTAAGGTTAATAGGGTTACTGAGAGAATTAAATGAAAAAAAATGTAACAGCTTTTAGTAAAGTACATGCCATATAGTAAGGATTTTTATTATCTACCCAAATCATATTTTAAGCAGTAATTTTTCCTATAGGCTTAACAAGGAAATGTTGCTTCTTTCTTTTGTGGTCAGAAAACAATACCTAAAGTTCTACTTTGAAGCTCTCTGGTAAAACTTCCTGGAACAGTACACAACAGACGATTTTAAAAAGATAAATAAATTAGAGATGATGTCAGCAGATCATTCAATTCTGTAGCCGCCTATGGTTTAAAAAAATTAATTCATAAAACTTCCATTATTTTAATAATTGCAGGAAGCTACTCTATCGTAGCAGATAATATAGGTAAAATTCTGTCCAATGTGTTTACTGTAAACTGCTACTCCCTACATATTATGCTTTGTTCATCTAACAAATATTTTGAAAGTTTTTTCATTCTTTTGTCAGGCATATAAACAATGTCACCCAAAGAATTAAGAATGTTTTGGAGTTTTTTCACTTCCATAAAAAACGTCATTGTTACCAAATTCAACAGATGTGATTGAGAATATAATGCTCTTGATTCATCCTTAACCTTCCTTATAAAGCCAATGATTTTAGAGTATTTTGCAGAATCCTAATTTTTTTGTACTTTTTATTTTAGTTTAGCTTTTTAATCAACACATAATTGTCCATATTTATGGGGTGCATAGTGATGTTTTGATACATATAATGTATAGTGATCTTATCAGGGTAATTAGTGTATCATTTCAAATGTTTATCATTTCTTTGTGTTGGAAACATTCAGTATCCTCCTTCTAGTTATTTGAAACTATATGTTATTGTTAACTATAGTCATCATGCAGTGATACAGAACGCTAGAACTTACTCCTTCTATATAGCTGTAATTTAGTATCCTTTAACAAATCTCTCTCTATCCCTTTCTTTCTCCTACCCTTCTCAGCCTCTAATATTTTCTGTTCCACTTTTTACTTCCATGAGATCAATTTTTTTTTTTTAGCCTCCAAATATGAGTGAGTATATGCGGTGTTTAACTTTCTGTTCCTGGCTTACTTCATATAACATAATGTCTTCCATTTCCATCCATGTTGCCAAGAATGACAGGATTTTATTCTTTTTCAGGCTGAATAGTATCTCATTGTGTACATATACCACATTTTCTTTATCTATTATCTATTGTTGGACACAACAACATATGTTGGTTATTATGTATTTCCATATGTTGGCTATTGTGAATAGTGCTGGAATGAACATGGGGGTACAAATATCTCTGACATACTGATTTCCTTTCCTTTGGATAAATGCCCAGTAGTGTGATTGCTGGATCATATGGTAGTTCTATTTGTAGCTTTTTGAGGAACCTCCATATTGTTCTCCAGATTGGCTGAAAAGCCATTACATTTTTCATTTGCATTAGTTATGTCATTGTCAACCTTAAATAATGTGATTCAGAAAGTGTGATTAAGTATAGCATTTATTCAAGTGCGAAACTTGAGGATAGCCACATGGGAAACACAGACTTCAAAGAAATGGGGTTAGTGTTCCAAAGTGGGAAAGTTGAGGTTTCACTTATATAGACAGTTAACAGGGTTGCAACATTTTTCATACAGGGTCAGTACCTATGTTATGGCAATTTGATTGGTTACAGTTTGCTACGTTTCAAGGAAGATCAGTTCTACATTCTGTGAGAAGGGGTGATGATCTGAGGGGATCTTCTCTCTGGTGCCACAAGACCTTTCCTGATCATTTACAGGAAAAAACAGAAGATGCAGCTGCATGCTACATGACTCAGGCCACATAGCCACAGTCCTTTCAAGGCTCAAAATAATTTAAAGTTACAACAGCTTTAAGTTTAAATTATTTGCATTTTCCCCTTTTTATCAAGATCATTTGAAGAAACCATCATAGGTGAACTCAAATGGTTTTGGCTTCTTTTATTTTCAGGAGCTCAGTCTTCCATTGCTAGGAAGGCTTATTACTAGAGAGTCATGTCCCATGGCAAGGAGAATTTGTCAGACTATAAAGCAAATGGAGTATAGGCCACATTTAGAGGAAGGAGGTGACTTTGTGACTCAAGTCAGGCTACATAGCTGCATCTTCAGTTAAAGTATTTCATTGAGCAACCATTATTTTAGTCTTTTCAGTTGTGTGTTGACTCCATTACAAACAAATGCCAAAGTAGCAGTAAGACACAAACAGGACAAAACACAACAAATGATTATAATTCCTAGAATAAGTAACAGCTTCCGCCACCATGTTTCCCAAGATCTAAACCAGCTGCCTGGCCAATTGTTCAGAGAGGTGTTGGATCTCAAAGGTTGGTTATTTGGGTTTTCATATCAGCCATTAATTTAGTGATGTTATCTGATTCATCTGGGATATAGACATAAGACTCAATTTTTATGATAGCTCAGGTTTCCCCTTGGGCTGCAGTGTGTCTAAAGCCATATGGTTCTGCAATACAGCTTTTCTCATAGGACCAACTTCATTGTTCAATAATGAGATTCTTATGTGGCTGTCATTTAGGGTCTTTTGGTGTGTGTAATTGGTTAGGGTCTCTACATGCCAAATGACATCCTCAATACCCAGTTGTGGCAGAAAGATGGAAACTAAATGATCTTAACAGTGGAATTCAGAACAAACCCAAAGAGATTGTAAATAGGAAGATTTGCAGGCTTTGAAAGGGTATGAAGTATTAGACCTTGTGCCCAGGCATAACTCAAAGAATACTGTCCTAACCATCCTGGGAGTAACCATGGCCATGGATTGGTGTCACACAGCCAATATAGTCCATTTGGAGCTAGCCAGTAAATACACAGTGCCCATTCAGTGGCATGCCAGTCAGTTTTTTGTAATATAATGGTGTGCATACAGTGTTCCTTAGTTTTCCATCCCTTATTTCTAGTGGCAAAGGTGGTTTCATTATTGGGCCATGTATCTTCAGTTTGCTCCTTTTGTTCTCAGCATAGAGGAGAAAGATGATGAAGCCGACCAAAAGAGGGGGTTATGCCAGATAAAACAGTCCCAAATTTGTGTTATACCATCCCCAATTCAAGTTGTCTCATTTTTCAGTTGACAACTTGATTTCAGTTGGGGCAGTACTAGCATTAAAGCTAACATACTGGCTTTAGGCCGGGTGCGCTGGCTCATGCCTGTAATCCCAGCACTTTGGGAGGCCGAGGCGGGCAGACTGCCTGAGGTCAGGAATTCGCGACCAGTTTGACCAACATGGTGGAACCCTGTCTCTACTAAAAATACAAAAATTAGCCGGGCATGGTGCACATGTAATCCCAGCTACTCCCAGCTGAGGCAGGGGAATTGCTTGAACCAGGGAGGTGGAGGTTGCAGTGAGCCAAGATCACGCCACTGCACTCCAGCCTGGGCGACAGAGTGAGACTCCGTCTTAAAAAAAAAGAAAAAAAAAGCTAACATACTGGTTTTATCTACTGAAAAATCTCTTCCCATGCCCCTTGCTTTATAAAGTATTATCAATAGGCCAGTATTATATGTTATCCTTAGTCATACTAAGTGTTAAACACCAATGATTGTTTCTGAGAAGCACGGATATATTTCTGGTCTTCTGTTCAATCTTGTCCTTGGAAAGGCAATACCCACCATGGTGGGCCAGATCCACTGGAAAGGGGCATGAGGCTACATATCCAACAGATGTTTTCCTGTAATTTATCAGCATTGTCTTGAGCCCATTGCAAGAAGATGTTTGCTTCACAGACAAGAGCTGGTGATAGCAACAACAAAACGTAAGAACAAGGGATGAAAATAAATTTAGTGGGAACTTGCAAAGGATGACCTTCTCCATCTATTATAATTATTAATATTAAGAGTTCATTTAGATACCGGCCTGGTTCAGTGTCTTGGGAAAGCTGACTACCTCAGATGCTGTCTTTTTCTTGTTCTTGTTGGCTCTGGAGAATTTCAATTTTAGATCACTGGCTTGAGATGAAGTCCAGATTGGCAAAGTGACTTTCTTTAAATGGGTGACGGGTATCCAAGAATTGATTCTTTTTAGTTTAGCAGCACATGGATCAGTTAAGTGCACTTGATAAGGTTATTTCACCTTCGTTGGAGGGAGTCCTTTAAAAGATGCTGTTTCTGGCTGGGCACGGTGGCTCACGCTGGTAATCCCAGCACTTGGGGAGGCTGAGGTGGGTGGATCACTT
This sequence comes from Gorilla gorilla gorilla, assembly GCF_029281585.2. NCBI lineage: Eukaryota > Metazoa > Chordata > Mammalia > Primates > Hominidae > Gorilla > Gorilla gorilla. Next base: position 33,185,731 of record NC_073228.2, on the reverse strand, counting down.
AAGCCCAGGAGTTTGAGACCAGCCTGGGCAACATGGCGAAACCTCATCTCTATGAAAAATACAAAAAATTAGCCAGGAATGGTGGCGTGTGCCTGTAGTCCCAGCTACTTTTAGGGGGCTGAGGCAGGAGAATCACTTGAACTCAGGAGGTTGAGGCTGTAGTGAGCCTAGATTGCACCACTGCACTGCAGCCTGGATGACAAAGTGAGATGCTTTAAAAAAAAAATACATAAATAAATAAAAGCTGCTGTTTCCAATAGACAAAGACTCCTGGTTGAAGTCCTTGGTCCTTGGGTTCTTTGTCTTCTAGGAGCTTACAGTGGAAACGCTCTTTTACTCAATTACAGTTTTTAATTAGCTGCCTTACAAGGCCATTACAATAATACAACATATATCCTTTTAATACAATAGATTCACAGTTTCCTGGAGACAGTTTCATAGGTCTGCCTGTTTCAAACAGAGACAGCCAGTATTTATCAAAAAGGATTGATCTTAGGCTAAGCAAAACCAGTGGAAGGGCTTTTGGCAAAGGAATTTTAAGAGCCTCAGTTAATTTTGCCAATTTAGTTTTGATTATTCTGTTTGTGTGTTCCACTAACCCAGATTACTGGGGAGCAATATGCATAATGGAAATGTTGGAGAATAGGTTAGATTTTATATATTGACTGGATTATTTGTCTGGTAAGATGAGTACCCCTGTTGCTATGAAGTTCTAGAGGAACTCCCCAATTTGAAATAATTTTCCCTAAGAATTTTACTTACTGCTAATGCTGTTGCTCTTCTGGATAGAAGTGCTTCTATCCTATGAGAAAATGTATAATTCATTACTAGAATATACTTGTATCCTTGTGATGGTGGTAGCTGAATAAAATATAATTGTCCTACCTTGAAGGGGCTTTCAGGTAGAGGAAAATGACCTTGATTGCTATGTAAAGGTTTCCCTGGATTATATTTTGGGCAGATGTGTCAATGATTGTATATCTATATACCAATCCACAGTTGGGGAAGGCCTCCAATAATACTGTTTTCCCCAAGTAATCATTTTATTAGGGCCCCAATGAGTTAAATCATGTACATAAGTTCAGAAAGTTGACTGTAATTTGGTTGGAAGTATGGGTAGATCATTTGGTCCCTACCATAGCCCAGTCTTGGAGGAGTATGTTTTCCCTTTTGTTTCCCAATTTTCTTGTTCTTTTTTGGAGCTTTATGTTGAGCTAATTTTATGTCAAAATCAAATGCTTTCTTAAAAGCTAAAAAGGGGTGATTTGCTTATTCAAATACACTTAGAGCAGCCCTTTTTACTATATTATCTGCTAAATGATGTACTTTGCTTTCTGGAATGTCTGACTTTGAATGGCTTCAGATCTTGATAGTGGCTAATGATTTGGGAAATAATATGGCTTCTAATAATTCTGAAACATGGTGTCCATTTTTAATGGACTGATCAGAAGAGGTTAAAAATCCTCTTTGTTTTCTGGGCATGGTGGCTCATGCCTGTAATCCCAACACTTTGGGAGGCCAAGGCAGTGAAACACAAGAGTTCCCTTGACCCCTTTGTGAGACTCATGAAGGGGTGGCTTGTTTTCTTAGCGTGCAGCTCTGAGCCCTTCATGGGAGTGGGAGCATGCAGGTGAGCGGATGCAGGAGCCAGGGCAAGCAAATGCTGGAACCAGCCGGCCACTTCTCTCCAGTGGGAGCAGGTCCTGTGCAGGCCCCACAGCAGGATCCAAGTGTGTTACAATGCTCTTTTAGCTCTGCCATCTGGAGGGAGTGCCGGCTACCCCTAGAGCCCCAGAGGGCATATCACTAGCTCAGTGGGCTTTTTGCCTCATTGTGAGGGGCAGCTGCCCTCTGCCAGTGAGGGCAAAGGGCCAGTGTGACAGCCTTTTTGGGTTCCTGCACCCAGTGGTCCTGAAATCTTGTCCAATGCCCAAGAGGAATGAGGTCACACAGACTTGAAGGATGGTGAATGCAGAGATTTTATTGAGCAATGGAAGTGGCTCTTAGTGTGCTGGGGTGCTGGAAAGGGGATGGAGTGGGAAAGTGGTCTTCCCCTGGAGTTCAGGTGTCCCAACCGAACACCTCTCCAACCATCCCCGGCTGAACTCCTCTCTGACTGTAGTCTCTGATGTTCAGCTACTTCTTCTACTCTGAATGTTCAGGTGCTTCTCTCTTCTGTGTGTCCACTGAGTTTGGGGTCTGGGGTTCTTATGGGCACAGGATAGGGGGTGTGGTGGGCTAAAAGAGAACATTTAGGTGGGGAAATGGGGATGTGAAGTTCTCATTTAGGGCTGCAGGTCCAGGCTTGAGGGTGGAACCTTTGCCAGGGACCCCACCCTTTTCTAGCTAGTATTTCCCTGCCTTCTGTCCATATCAACAGGAGGATCACTTGAGCCCAGGAGTTCAAGACCAGTCTGGGCAACATAGTGAGACCCTGGCTCAAAAAAAAAAAAATTCTCTTTGTTTCCATACCACTCCAAAGTCATGAGCTACTCTGACAGCATATCTGCTGCCTGTATAAATATTAGCAGTTATTTCTTTTGTTCATGACAAGTTCTAACTAATGCTATTAACTCTGCTTGTTGAGCCGAGGTTGCTTTTGGAAGACGAGAACTTTCTGTTTCCTCAGTTAAGATACTGTAGCATAATCTGGTCCGGTGCGGTGGCTCATGCCTGTAATCCCATCAGTTTGGGAGGCTGAGGTGGGTGGATCACCTGAGGTCAGGAGTTCGAGACCAGCCTGACCAACATGGTGAAACCCTGTCTGTAATAAAAATACAAAAATTAGCCAGGTGTGGTGGCTTGCGCCTGTAAGTCCAGCTTCTCAGAAGCCTGAGGCAGGAGAATTGCTTGAACCTGGCAGATGGAGGTTGCAGTGAGCTGAGATTCTGCCACTGCACTCCAGCCTGGGCGACAGAGCGAGACTCCATCTCAAAGAAAAAAAAATGATGGCTGGGCGCGGTGGCTCACGCCTATAATCCCAGCACTTTGAGAGGCAGAGGTGGGTGGATCAGGAGGTCAGGTGTTCAAGACCAGCCTGACCAACATGGTGAAATCCCATCTCTACTGAAAATACAAAAATTAGCCGGGTGTGGTGGCAGGCGCCTGTAGTCCCAGCTACTAGGGAGGCTGAGGCAGGATAATTGCTTGAACTCGGGAGGCGGAGGTTGCAGTGGGCCAAGACTGTACCACTGCACTCCAGCCTGAGTGACAGAGCAAAACTCCATCTCGAAAAACAACAACAAAAAAGATAATCTAGCATGATCTGCAAAATAAATTCCAGATTCATCCTTCAAGTAAGATCCATCTGTAAATCAAACAACATCAGTGTTTAGTGAAGGGAATTTCTTGCAGGTCCATCCTATGAGGGAGAAGTTGGTCAGTTAAGATTATGCAATCCTGGGCCGGGTGCCGTGGCTCACGCCTGTAATCCCAGCACTTTGGGAGGCCGAGGCAGATGGATCACGAGGTCAGAGATCGAGACCATCCTGGCCAACGTGGTGAAACCCCGTCTCTACTAAAAATACAAAAATTAGCTGGGCGTGGTGGCAGGTGCCTGTAGTCCCAGCTACTTGGGAAGCTGAGGCAGGAGAGTTGCTTGAACCAGGGAGGCGGAGGTTGCAGTGAGCAAGATCGTGCCACTGCACTCCAGCCTGGTGACAGAGTGAGACTCTGTCTCCAAAAAAAAAAAACAAAAACAAAAAAGATTATGCAATCCTGAGCCAGCCATGGTGGCTCATGCCTGTAATCCCAGCACTTGGGGAGGCAGAGGTGAGGCGGGAAGATCATTTGAGCCCAGAGTTTCAGACCAGCCTGGGCAACATGGCAAAACCCGTCTCTACAAAAATTCACCAGGTATGATGGTGCACACTTGTAGTTTGATTTACTCAGAAGGCTGAGGCAGGAGGATTGCTTAAGCCTGGAAGGTTGAGGCTGCAGTGAGCCATGATTGCAGCCACTGCTCTCCAGACTGGGTGACAGAAGGAGACCCTGTCTCAAAAAACAAACAAACAAAAAAAAGTTTCTTTGTCGGTTTTCAAATAGTTTATCTCCCCTTTTTAGACTATCAGTCTCTTGATTAGCTATTCTATTGTGGTAAATAGTTGTTAGCTAGACAACAGCAAATCTGCACTTTCAAAGGCATGATTGTTAGGTGAAAATTTACATCCCTAGGCACAGAATTTAGATCTAAACAGCATTATTTGCTGAGACAAAGAAGGCCATAGGTAAAGTGCCACCAGACAAGACAAGATTGCCAGGTAGTTTTAAACAGAGGTAAAATTTCTTATGTAAACTTTAAGCCAGTGTCTTCCCCATCATATTTCTTGTGGTTTAGATGCAGAGAGGGAGATTTTCTTTATAAATGCAGATCTCTTTCACAAAGAGTGTCTAAATAGCCAGCTAAATGCCAGAAAGTTGTATTTTGGAGACCAATCTAGTTAGATAGGTAGCCTTTTCAAGTTAGCTTTTTTCTTGATTAGATTACTAACTTCAGGGTGGAGCCCTTGGATGAATAGGTCAAAGAAAGCATGCAGTTTATAGGACATATATTTAAATATGTGAAAATTAGACACAGCTGGAAGGCAGAACACGTAGATTCCCTCAAATCAAGGAGCTCATTTTTACATTGAATCCTAGGTCTTCAAAACTAGGGAAATGCCACAGGATTGGACAGTGCAATGCTTCTACAGTGCCCCTTGCTGCAAGGACATTCCCCAAGACTGGTGGGTAACCCAACATTAATCAGCTACTCTGTGATCAGCCCATCCTCCATGGGAGTCTTATGCCTTAGCAGCAACTGTTTCCATAGACCCTAAGGGTCAAAACCACTCTTTTCTTATCTATATGCAGGAAGAAATGAGTAGTCTCCTGCAGTAATAACCACTCATTGTAAATGCTGTCATTGTAAATGCTGTCAACTACCTCCGTAGCTGCAGTCCTCACCAGTGACTTTCAGCTATTGCACACTCAAAGGTCATGTTCTCTCATAGTACAAAATAATCCCTGGTATCCCCAAAAGCCAAAGAGATAAGGGAGAGAGAGCAGATCTTTAGACCTGAGAAAAACCTTCCATAGGTTTTGGGACTCCACAAAGAAAGCAAAAGATCCCAAAAGGTGGGTGTTCAGTACCTTTTTCTGTGTTCCTTAAGGGGTGTCAGGACCACTAGAAGTCTCCTCTAGATTTCTTCATTTGATATCAAAGATGACAAAAGGAAGGAGGAACAGAAGTAGAAGGAAATGGATAAATAAATCTTAGAGGAGCCAAATTGGGGGGATTTTATTTTTTCTTTTTTGAGATGGAGTCTCATTCTGTCACCCAGGCTGGAGTGCAGTGGTATGATCTCGGCTCACTGCAACCTCCATCTCCTGGGCTCAAGCAGTTCTCCTGCCTCAGCCTCCTGAGTAGCTGGGATTACAGGCATGTGCCGCCACACCCAGCTAATGTTTGTATTTTTAGTAGAGAAGGGGTTTCACCATGTTGGTCAGGCTGGTCTCGAACTCCTGACCTCATGATCCGCCTGCCTTGGCCTCCCAAAGTGCTGGGATTACAGGCATGAGCCATCGCGCGCTGCCTGGATTTTAAGCTTTTCAAAACGTAAAAATCATGTTACTCAAAATTGTTACTACCAGATGTTGAAGAATAGCTATATTATTAATTGCTATTAGATTCTGTACAAATTTCTAACCTCTACCATTAGATTTTCTTATGGGAAGGATTAGAGTGTTACAGGGGCTTGTACAAGGAATAATCAAGCCTCTTTTTATAGAATCCAAAACTACAGATCTTACTCCCTCCAAGGCCTTCAATCTTAGAGGGTATTGCTTAAGGTTTGGGACAGGTTTTGATGGATCTATCTGGATTTTGACTGGAGGAGCTAAGATAATCTTCCTGATATCAGTGGAGAATTTTGACTACAGCTAATTAGGCACTACTTTTAAGAGCGCTTCTAGTTCTTTATTATTTAACAATTCAGTATCCTCTATGGCAATATAAATTGCAATTAAAAGGATCAGATTTGGAAAAATTTTTGTATCTCACAATTTTGTTTTACCTTCTAATTCTAAATACACTTCCCCCTTTTGAGAAGAGTATGGATATTATATAATTTAAAACATTTCTGCTTATCAAATGCATGGGGGCTGAGGGAACTAAGAGGAAAACATGTGTTCCCTCTAGGGAACCTAACTGAAAAACTATAGGTTGAGATTGATATGCTGTTATAGGAGTATTTGTTACACCCACCATCTGTAATGGTTTTTGACTCCAAGGAATGAGACTTTGTAAGAAGGTGGGATTTATTATTGATAATGCAGCTCTGGTGTCATTAAGAGCTTGTGTTTGGGGCCAGGCGCAGTGGCTCATGCCTATAATCCCAGCACTTGGGGATGCCAAGATGGGTCGATTGCTTGAGTTCAAGAGTTTAAGACCAGCCTGGGCAACAAGGCAAAACCCTGTCTCTACAAAACATACAAAAATCAGCCAGCCATGGTGGTGCACACCTGCAGTCCCAGCAACTCAGGAAGCTCAGGCTTGAGTTAGGGAGGCAGAGGTTGCAGTGAGCCAAGATTGCACTACTGCAATTCAGCCTGGGTAACAGAATGAGACCCTGTCCTCAATACAAAACAAAAACAAAAACAACGTAGGCCCTCGCTAACAATATTTTTCAAAAAAAAATTTTTTTTAATTTTTAAAGAGCTTGGTTTGTTTTCCATTTAAAGTTATTTCAGTTACTCCTAAGGTATTAGTGAGAAGAGGGAAGTTCCCTCTTTTGATTTCCTCAGGGCACTCCTATTCTTCCTTTTCTTTGGCCTGTTTTCATTCTTTCCATTTTAATTTTCTACAATCCTTTTTGAAATGTCCAGGCTTTTTTTTTTTTGCAGTCATTGCAATGCAGGAGATTGGGTCAGTTTTGGAGTTTAAAAAGGCTTTTTAGGGGTTTTAATTGGTTGGACAATTGTTTTAATTGTAAACTCATAACCTTATTTGGTTTTCTTCCCTGTTTAACTTCCCTTTCCTTTTCTTCCTTGGTTAGGGTATGGGACATACGTTCAGCAAAATAAACTAGATAATGAGTTTGAAGGATAACTAATTGGTGCATTGTTTCTTTATTATAATTGCTAATTCTTAATCTAATCCATTTATAAAGTTTAAGTTACAAGGCCAGGCACTATGGCTCACATCTGTAATCCCAGCACTTTGGGAGGCCAAGGTGGGCAGATCACCTGAGGTCAGGAGTTTAAGACCAGCCTGGCCAACACAGCAAAACCTTGTCTTTACTAAAAATACAAAAAAAATTAGCCAGGCATGGTGGCGTGTACCTGTAGTCCCAGCTACTCAGGAGGCTGAGGCATGAGAATCACTTGAACCTGGGAGGCAGAGGTTGTGGTGAGCCAAGATTGTGCCATTGCACACCAGCCTGGGTGACAGAGTGGGACTTCCTCTCAACAACAAAAGTTTAAGTTATAGGAAGTATCATTTTGGTGGTTAGTATAACTTTATTCTGATAGGCCTGAATATTTTTTAATGTTTTTTCCCCAAATCTTTCATAGTGTGACATCAAAGGCTTGATATAGTTTGGATATTTGTCCTGTCCGAATTTCATGTTGAAATTTGATCCCCAACGTTGGAGGGACCTAGTGGGAGAAGTTTGGCTCATGGGGGCAGATCATTCGTGAGTGGCTTGGTGCCATCCTCACAGTAATGAATGAGTTCTCATCCTATTGGTTCCCATGAGAGCTGATTGTTAAAAAGAGCCTGGCACCTCCCCTCAATTTCTTCCACTCTTGCCATGTGATCTCTGCACACCAGCTCCCCTTCTCCTTCTGCCATGGGTGGAAGCAGCTGGAGGCCTTCACCAGAGGCAAATGCTGGCACCATGCTTCTTCTTGTACAGTCTTCAGAATTGTGAACCAAATAAACCTCTTTTCTTATAAATTACCCAGTCTCAGGTATTCCTTTATAGCAACACAAAGACAGACTAAGACAAGGCTCATGAAAATTTTGTTGATGTTGTATTTTGTTCCAATCAACCACTTTTTGAAAAACTAAGGGGATAGCATCTAGTAAAGCTTTGGCAGTGTTGCAGGCCCATTCACAATCTGCTTCAGAACGTTTATGGAAGTTCTCTAAAGAATTTCTCTAATGTGCCTTTGCTATCCTATTTGGCTTTATCAAAGATGAACGAATTGATATAAGTCAGAGAATCTGGGATTGAAAGTTTGAATGTTTAATTCAAATTCTCTAGCAAATCCAATAGAATCCTGAAGAGGATTAAGAAATTATTTAATTATGCCTTTAAGTTCTACCTTTGAGCATGGTTGATAAATCAAGCAGGTTCTCTTCTACTAGACACAGGGTATTCCCTAAATGGAGCCAGTACAGCATCTGGAGGAGGAGGAGGAGGAAGGGAAGGTAGTCTGATAGACAAGGAAGTTCTGACAATGAGGAACAAAGAGAAGAAGGAGCTGAAGGAGAAGAAGAAATGTCAGGGTTTTTCGATTCAAAATTATTTTAGACAATTTTTTCATTTCCTCTTGCAAAGAAATGTCTTTATCAGAAAGCTTCTAAGTACCATTGAAAATAGCTCTCCCAGTTATTTTGTTTTATTTTAGAGCCAGCTTTTATTTTGGATTCGGGGGTACCTGTGTATGTTTGTTATATGGGTATATTGTGTGATGCTGAGGTTTGTGGGTACAAAGGATCCCATTACCCAGGTAGTGAGCATAGTACCCAATATGTAGTTTTTTAGCCCTTGCCCACCCCCAAGTAGTTCCCAGTGTTAATTTTCCTTCTGTTATGTCCATGTGTACCGATGCTTAGCTCCCACTTATAAGTGAGAACATGCAGTATTTGGTTTTCTGTTCCTGTGTTAATTCACTTAGGATAATGAGAGCTGGATTTTTAAAAATTGAGTATGCAGAGAAACTAGTTTAGGTATTTCAAAGGTACCCCCATTTTGGCCACTGTAATTTGGGGTCATTGCAAATTATGCATGACTAATTTTCTAAATATTTACATGAAGATGTGCCGTAAGTATTAAACATGAATCCAGCTTATGTTTCTAGTGGTGGATCTCTTCTTCAGGAGGAATACTTGGTTTTAGATGCATGATTACCCAGACTTTAGATTTTCCTCTTGAATGACCAAACAACTTAGATGGGAGATATTTTGGATTAAGTGTGCCGCCTGTGGGAATAGTCCCTCAAGGTGTCACCCTTGTGTTGTTTTTTCCCTTTTATGTGTCTTGGTGATCCCAAGAGGCTTGGGTGCTTAAGGCAGTAGGTGATCAGCTGTTATGTGTGTTCATTTAACTTTATGGTTTTTGTTTATTTGTTTTTAGACAGGGTCTTGCTCTGTCACCCAGGCTAGAGTGCAGTGGTGTGATTACAGCTCACTGCAGCCTCGAATTCCTGGTCTCAAGTGATCCTCCCTTATTTCAGCCTCCCAAGTAGCTGGGACTACAGGTGCACACCACCACATCTGGCTAATTTCTTATATATTTTTTGTAGAAATGGAGTCTCACTATGTTGCCCAGGTTAGTCCTAAACTCCTGGGTTCAAGTGATCCTTCCGCCTTGGCCTCCCAAAGTGCTGGGATTATAGGCATGAGCCTCTGTGCCTGGCTCTGTATGCTCTTCTTAAGGGATTTCCTGTAAGACTGTTTCATGTCGTGAACAACGAGCTCCAACACTCCCACAAAGACCTCGGTAGCTTAAGGTGCCTTTCAGTTGGCAAGAACAGCGTCTCTCATCTTTGGGACTTATTTTGTCCTCATAAAGAGCCTTTTGTAGTTTTAATTACTCAAGAAGAAACTTTAGGCCAGGCACAGTGGCTCACACCTGTAATCTCAGCACTTTGGGAGGCTGAGATGGGTGGATTGCTTGAGCCTAGGAGTTTGAGATCAGACTGGACAATATGGCAAAACTCCGTCTCTACAAACAACACAAAAAATTAGCCAGGTGTGGGGGCGCACACCTGTAGTTCCACCTATTTGGGAGACTGAGGTGAGTGAATCATTTGGACCTCGGAAGTTGAGGCTTCAGTGAGCCATGATCATCGCTACTGCACTCCAGCCTGGGCAACAAAGGGAGACCCTGTCTCAAAAAAAAAAAAAAAGAAGAAGAAGAAGAAGAATATTTATATTTGTCAGTTGTCAGTTGAACTGAGCTTCAGAATCTGGTAAGTTTTAAAGATTACAAATTTTGCTTAAGTCACAAAGATTCATTTCCTCTTTTCAAAGATGAACTGTTTTCTCCCTGACCAAAGTTTCAAATGAGATAAAAAGTTATAGAAATGCTAATGAGGCTGGGCGTGGTGGCTCACGCCTGTAATCCCAGCACTTTGGGAGGCTGAGGCAGGCAGATCACCTGAGGTCAGGAGTTTGAGACCAGCCTGGCCAACACAGTGAAACCCTGTCTCTACTAAAAATACAAAATTAGCTGGGCATGGTGGCACACACCTGTAATCCCAGCTACTCCAGAGGCTGAGGCAGGAGAATTGCTTGAACCCAGGAGGCGGAGGTTGCAGTGAGCCGAGATTGCACCACTGCACTCCAGCCTGGGCCATAAAGTGAGAGGCTGTCTCAAAAAATAAGTAAAAGGAAAATAAATAAATAACAAAATAATGTTTAAACCTCTACCAAGCTGGGAGGTTCAGACCCTGAGAGATGCCTTACTAGATATTTCCATTAACTTCAGCAAGATTGGGTGAATGAAAGTCATTTGTGTTGGTAGCAGCGTTCCAGTTGTCAGCAAAGTGACAGATATCACTGGAGGTCTGCTTTGAGTCCCTTCGTGGTGACCAAAATGTCAACCTTAAATAATGAGATTCAGAAAATATGATAAAATATAGGGTTTATTTAAACACAAAGTATGATCTGATCACTGTCCATTTGTTTTTGTGGGCTGGTTGCTGAAGAGTCAGAGTTCTGTCTTCGTGTATAGTCTGGTCATTGTCCATTTGTATATCCTCCAGTCCCTTGCTACTAAAAACAAATAAAAAATGACAGCCACCTGGGAAACACAGACCCCAAACACGTGGGAGCAAGTATTCCAAAGTGGGGAAGTTGAGTTTCCATTTATATAGGCAGTTAACAGGGTTGTAACATTTTTCCATACAAGTTCAGTCCATATGTTATATGTTATAGTTTGTTACATTTCAAGGAAGTGATTGGTTACAGTTTGTTACATTTCAAGGAAGACTGCCTTAACATTCAGTGATCGGGGTGATAATTTGAAGAGATCTTGAGCTACAAGGCTTTTCCTAGTCATTTACAGTAAAAGCAGAACTTGCAGCGGCATGCTACTGGCTCAGGTCATAGAACCACATTCCTCTCAAGGCTCAAAATTATCTAAAATTCTGCCAGCTTTAAATTTGAATTACTCAGTTTCACACCATCGTAGGCCTAAGCTCACATTTTATTCAAAACAACTTCAATGTAGTATAGATAAATTTTCATAACTCTTTGTAAGTTGATATGATTTATCTCTTTAATATTAACGAAATTTAGGAATTACCTTCTGATGTTTGCTGCATATATATACACAGATTGATGGCAAATATTTTATTGCACTATTTAGTTCTGTATTATACTATCAACATTACTGTTTTTCTAAAATAAAGCAGAATCTTTTCTTTGTTTTAAAATGATCTCAGTTCCCAAGGAAGAAACTACACCAATTTGAGTCTGAAATATCAAACATTGAAGAATACAAAATTTATTTTCTAAGCAGTGAAAAACCATGTATCTAATGAAGCAAGCTGGTTCAGATGGTGTAGCTGGCAAACAGGACAAGAGCTACGTAGAGGTAGCAAGACTGAAACTTGATCTTGGTTGGAATGGAACAAAATGCTCATAGTATTATTATTATTATTATTATTATTATTATTATTATTATTATTATTTTCGAGTCAGGGTCTCACTTTGTCACCCAGGCTGGAGTGCAGTGGCACAATCATAGCTCACTGCAGCCTTGATCTCCCAGGCTCAAGTGATCCTCCTGCCTCAGCACCCCCAAGTAGCTGGGACTACAGGTCCGCACTACCATGCCCAGCTAATTTTTTTTTTTTTTTGTAGAGATGGGATTTTGCCATGATGGCCAGGCTGGTCTTGAACTCTGAGCTTAAGTGATCTGCCCACCTTAGCCCCCCAAAGTGCTAAGATTATAGGAGTGAACCACCGTGCCCGGCCTAGTGTTAATTTTCTTTTTGCATGATTTTTACACTACTATGAAAATAAGCAAAGTCCACCCAAATGAGAACCAACAGAATTCATTTATTGAAATCTTGCTATAACAAGGAAGTCAGCCAACATCGCTTTCGTTGGGCAGACTCAAAAACGAGTAGGCAAGTTTTATAGTGAAAAAAATACGTTAAGGTATGATCTAATTGGAGGTTGTTGGCATGGGGAAGTTGAAGGCCAGCTATCTAAAAGCAGAGCATCTTAGGGAATTAATTCAGGAAACATAGTTGGCTTTCTGTGGTTGGCCTTGAGCTGAAATCATGCAGGGGTTGGGGCACAAAAATAGAGAAGCTGGTAGTCATTGATCAAATCCTCGCTGTCCTGGGGTGATTGCTGCCAATATTGTAATTTGGATTTGCAGGCTGGTTGCTGAAGAGATTGTAGGTCAGAGTTCTATCTTCATGTATGGTCTGGTCATTGTCCATTTATATATCTTCTAATCTCTCACTAGTGAAGAACAAATAAAAATGATTTGTGTTTTATAATTTTATGGAAGAATATATTCATGTAGCTTTGAGAGATTTGAAGATTCTAATAGTTACAGAAATCTTCCCAGATGAAAATTATATTTTATGTCTGAGAATATAAGATGAATTATGTTTATACTGTAAGATATCTTTGCAAAGTTCTTGTTACACAGGTAGAAGTAGATTCTGGACCTCAAAGATATATCAGTTACAATAATAATATGTACTTATGGGGTCTTTTGAGAAATTATAACCTGGTTTGGACTACCTCAGAAAGATTGGGCATTTTCTCCATGACTTATTGGATAATTGGGACTTTTAAAGATGTAAGAAAGAAAGTTACTGGTATATCACCATTGGAAACTCCTCACATTGCAATTTTCTATAGAGGAAATTGGTTGGCTGTGATGAATATTATATTTAAGTTTCTACAGTTTTTTAAATCACATTTTTATTTTGAGAAATTTTCAAACAGAAATATTTTATATAAAAATTATACAGCATCAATAGATAAAGCTGAAGTATCCTTTATCCTCTCCCCTCCTGCCCCATTTTCTGTCCCCTTTCTTCCTGTAAGAGGCAACCTCTCATGAATTTGGTGTGTGTCCTTTTAACTCATAAAATCATTATTTCTAAAAACAATGTAATTGCCCTTACTTGGCTAATTATAAACACAAATATGGAAGTTTTGAAAGACTTACTTTCTAGATTCTTTTAGATTAGTAAATTATTATAATAAGCCTGAAAAACAGAACATTATTCACCAAGTAATTCAACCAAGTAACATATATTCTGTGTTAAATAGCATATTGTCTTTGTATTGGTATTAATGTATCTAATTAGTGGCAGGCATCTAGGTCTCTCAAGGAAGGAAGAAGGAGAATTTGGGGAAAAGAACCAATGAAAGAAAGCACAGATTGACACTTTGAGAAATGTGTAAAAAGTGAGTCAGAGGTTTTTCTCTTGATCTTGGCTGAAAGTATAGCTAGGTCTCAAGTTTGCTTTGGTCTTTTTTTGCCTGGCCCTTACAGAAGCAATGCTTTTTCTTTGTTTCAAAATGAATGGGCAAATATATATACTATACTTGTCAATCTCAGTGTTTTAAGTATTGCCAATTTGACACCAATGTGGCAGAACCAAGTTCAATTTGTTAAGAGTTTAATTTATTCTCCAAATATAAGTTGCTTCTATTTTATAAATACCTACATAAAAAAGCTTAAGTCCCAGCAATAATTTAATAAAATCCTATGCATCTTGTTTTAAATACTCCTGTGATTCACAGACAATCACAGTTGACTGAACAAAAACCTATATTTAGTAACTATTTGAAAGGTACTGTAATTAAGTCTGTTTTAGTTCTAATCATTACTAACACTGTGGATAATGCAGGAAAGGGGGAAAACACAGCTCATCAAAGAAGAGACCCATGAGATGGATATAGCTAGTTTAATCATAGTAAAAAAATCCCAAGGATGTTGACACATCTGTACTATCATTAATGAGAGATATAGTACAAAGACTTCATCTGAAAAGGATGACTTCATGGAGTATCAATGACTTTACATCTCTTCAAAGGATAAAAAGGGTTTATGTTTTTCTGGTGCCTGAATGTTTTAACTTGTTACATTGACTGCATGATGAGTACTATGGTTTGTGATTTAAATGTATTATGAACATAATTTTTTCTTTGCATCTAAAATTTTGTTTTTGGCTTAAGGAAGAACCCAAAATGCTATTCATTCACTGGTAGTATATCTGTGATTTGTAGCATGTTCTATAAAATTTCATCTCCAAGGATAAAAATTTTCTTATATTTGTACATAAATAAAACTTTTGTGAGCTTGATTAATTTTTAAAGGAGTTATACTTTTGTTATCCTTAACTTTTAAATTGGAGTATTTTCTTTGTATTAATAGGCAGAAGACTATAGCCTTAATTTTATCAGTAGGTTAGGAAGCATTTTCCTATATTTAATCTCTATATTGCTTTCAGTTTTTGGCTTTCTTGAAGATAACCAAAATGTCAATTACTAGGGAATTCTACAATCTGAGAGTGATAATTTGAAATCTGTTATAATGACATAAAGATTTATTTTTTAATATTTTTACAGGAAATGGAAATACTGGCAAACTAAAAATATTTGTTTATGGCTACTTGTTATTTCTAATCCTCTTCCTAAAATGTAAGGAATTAAAACTTGAAAAATTTATGGAATGGTAAATTAGAAACTGATAGTAAATCAGAAGACTGACGATAATTAAAACATTATAATATTGGGAAAGTAGCTAAAGAAGACCTTGGAAAATTATTATTAGATGTCTTCAGGAAGTGGTTGTAAAAAATATACCTGTCAGTTGACAAATGTGCATTTTATTTTATTTTTTTTTTTTTGAGACGGAGTCTGGCCCTGTCCGCCAGGCTGGAGTGTAGTGGCGCGATCTCGGCCCACTGCAAGCTCCACCTCCCGGGTTCGCGCCATTCTCCTGCCTCAGCCTCCCGAGTAGCTGGGACTACAGGCGCCCGCCACCACGGCCGGCTAATTTTTTGTATTTTCAATAGAGACAAGGTTTCACCGTGTTAGCCAGGATGGTTTCAATCTCCTGACCTCGTGATCCGCCCGCCTCGGCCTCCCAAAGTGCTGGGATGACAGGCGTGAGCCACCGCGCCTGGCCAAATGCGCATGTTAAATTAAATAGTTAACTTATTATTTCTAAAATCTATGGCGTTTGAATTTAAGATGACGTTTCAAATAGACATAAAATGTTTTGCTTTAAGATTTTACAATATAATACAACTATTTGCATAGCCAACACAGGTAGCCTTGGTACCTCATTAGGTAAAGTGGAGTTTTTTCCTCATTGTTAATGAAAAGGATAAGGTTCCCTAAAAGAGAGTAAAAAGGAAAATGAGATATTGCTTTTAAAATTCTCTTCTTTAATTCCTGTTTTTCAGAGGATAGCTGGCTCACATATTATGTTTCTAAATTTATCGGTTCCCTGCCAATGAGACAAATACATCTTTACAAAGATTTATAGATTGCTAGGAGTTTTCTGGTCCATATTTACAAAAAAACCTCAATTTCTAAACAAATTATATTCTAAAAGTTTGTTTTAAAATGTATTTTAGAATTTTTGATATATTTTTTCCATAGAAAGAGTTATAAATGGTAGATTCCTAGGCCAGTCCACAAAAGTACTTTTAATCCATAAAGTAGTGAGGAATAAAGATTTGTTTTAAATATTTTTATATTGAATTTAATGCTGGCAATTTAAGGAAAGCAGTTAGTTTGAATCACAGGATTGGGAAACTTATATGGAAATTCTAAAAAGGACTTATGGATACATTAAAATTGGCTTCAGAAACTATTTCTAATTTTTTGTCTAAACTCCCCACTATCTTTTGCAAATGCAGTACTATTCTTGGGATTAATAGCTCACAAATGGAGCAATGAGAGAAATTTTCTTTGAGTGGTTAGGTGTAGCTGAAAGAGGGATTATGGTAAGAGGATCCATAAATAATAAAAATTTGATATGTGATTTATATCTCAGTGAAGCTGTTCTTTAAAAAGTAAAAAAAAAATTATGGTTCTGTTTAAAAAGAAAAAAATGAAAAATAAAAATAAGAAAATAATAAAAGCGTGAAAGAGGAAATAACTTCTTGTGACTAAACTTCCAAATAACAAAAGAAAGAGTGGCTTTACATTACTTAGTTGTTTGTATTTGTTATGATAAATGTCAAGTAAGCCATTAATTTTTACTAAATTCAGTAAAAAACCTTAATCTGACAGCTAGGGAAAGAAACAAATGGCAAATATAGAGTAGATGATCTTTTTTTTGTTTTTTCTTTTTGTGAGATGAAGTTTCGTTCTTGTTGCCCAAGCTGGAGTGCAGTGGCGCCATCTCGGTTCACTGCAACCTCCACCTCCCGGGTTCAAGGGATTCTCCTGCCTCAGCCTCCCAAGTAGCTGGGATTACAGGCACGTGCCACCACACCTGGCTAATTTTTTGTATTTTTAGTAGAAATGGGGTTTCACTATGTTAGCCAGGCTGGTCTTGAACTCCTGACCTCAGGTGATCCGCCCACCTTGGCCTCCCAAAGTGCTGGGATTACAGGCATAAGCCACCACGCCTAGCCAGAATAGATGATCATTTAAAAGCTAAGAATATTTTATGAATTGGAGGATTCGTTTAGAGTATTATAAAATATAGCCTACAAAATTCTGAAGAAAACTAACTTTTGCTGGCCAGGCGTGGTGGCTCACACCTGTAATCCCAGCACTTTGGGAGGCTGAGGTGGGCAGATCACCTGAGGTAGGGAGTTTGAGACCAGCCTGACCAACATGGAGAAACCTAGTCTCTACTAAAAATACAAGATTAGCTGGGCGTGGTGGTGCATTGCCTGTAGTCCCAGCTACTCAGGAGGCTGAGGCAGGAGAATCGCTTGAACCTGGGAGGCGGACACTCCAGCCTGGGCAACAAGAGCGAAACTGCATCTCTAAAAAAAAAAAAAGAAAAAAAGAAAACTAACTTTTGCTCTTGTAAAAGAGATGCCAAACTTAAATGATTTTATTTTCCTCACCTTGCCATTTATTTTTCCTCCTTTTGTCATTCAGGACTTTTGCTAGAGATGACAGTAGGATGTCTCTGCAATAATCCAGACACTGGAATTTGGCAGTTAGGAGGCATTTTAGTCTTTAGACTACTCAGTTTACTCTATATTGACTAGAATTTTTAGTGAAGGATCTTAATCTCATAGTCTATGTTACAAAATGTACATCACAGCGTTTTTCCACAGAATTAGGAACACATACATTATTTTTAATAACTGGAGCAAAAGGCTACTTGGAGTGCATTATCTCCACATACATATATATAATATTTATAATATTTTATATGTATAAAAGACATGGTCTCACTATGTTTCCAGGTTGAACTTGATCAAACTCCTGGACTCAAGCAATCCTACTACCTCAGCTTCTACGGGTGTGTACCACTGTGCTTGGCCAATTGTTTACTCTGTATTTTTCACCATGAAGTTAAAACCTAAAATTAGGATATCATTTAGGAAAAAAAGATTAGGTGCTGAGATTAACTTTTTTTTTTTTTTTTTTTTTTTTTTTTTGAGACAGAATCTCGCTCTGTCGCCCAGGCTGGAGTGCAGTGATGCTTGTCGGCTCACTGCAAGCTCCGCCTCCCGGGTTCACGCCATTCTCCTGCCTCCGCCTCCTGAGTAGCCGGGACTACAGGCGCCCACCACCACGCCCGGCTAATTTTTTGTATTTTTAGTAGAGACGGGGTTTCACCATGTTAGCCAGGATGGTCTCAATCTCCTGACCTCGTGATCCACCCGCCTCGGCCTCCCAAAGTGCTGGGATTACAGGCGTGAGCCACCGTGCCCGACGAGATTAACTTTTAAAATATTTGGGCTTCAATTTTATTCCCACACACATTTCCAGAACCCTTGGGCTTTGGAGGAGTGGCAAAACTCCACTTCCATCCTCTTAGGGTCCCAGCTGGGTCTGAGAATTAAATTGACATAAGACATTAACTGGAGAAAAACATACAAATGTATTTAATACAAATTTTACATGGCATGGGAGCCCTCGTAAGGAACTGAAGACCCAAAGAAGCAGTTAGAGTCAATCACTGGTATACTGAATTGGACAAAAAAGTAGCTGTGAAAAAGCAGCTAAATTGTGTGGGGAGGCTTAAAAGATAACAGTTATTTTAACAAGGTCTGTACAGAATTCCTTTGGTCTCAACTTCATCCTTGAGGATAAGGATGTTTTATTCCTTTTGGTATAGGGAGGGTGTCTTTCACATGGGAATTTCATCTCCTGCTTTTAAGAAACAGAAAAGAGGCTAGAAGGATCTTTTTGCACCTGCTGCTTTTCAAGTGCCTTTAATTCAAAATAGTCAATATGTCAGAGTGGTATATTTTTAACTCCTTCAGCTTAAATGGAAGATTCATGTTTTCTTCAAAGGATTAGGAATATGAAGTTTCCTGCAGAATTTTACGCCAAAGATGTATAAACATAAGAACTTTACCAGAATAGGGCAGTGAGAGTCTGAAACAATCTTTCAGGGAAAATCTGACGATATCTCCTGAACATGTATGTAATCTTTTGGCTAGACTCACAGACTTCCTAAAAAGTATGATGGTAAGGAGAAAAATTTTTCTTCTGATTCTGTTGTGAAAGAGTTTGTTTGTTTGTTTGTTTGTTTTCTTTTGAGACAGGATCTTACTCTGTCGCCCAGGCTGGAGTGCAGTGGCACGATCTCGGCTTACTGCAGCCTCGACATCCAGGGCTAAAGTGATCATCCCACCTCAGTCTCCTGGGTAGCTGGGACCACGGGCACATGCCACCACTGCTGGCTAATTTTTTTTTGGTATATTTTGTAGAGATGGGGTTTTGCCGTATTGCCCAGGCTGGTCTCAAACTCCTGAGCTCAAGCAATTTTTTTTTAAACTGGTGATGGTTCACAACTTGTGATACCTAAGTTTGTGTATATATCAATAACATATATAAACAACATGCAATATTCATTTCCTGTATATTTTATTCTATGTTAAGTTTTTTGGAGATAACTTTGTCTACTCAGCAAGTAGAATGTTACACAGCAAGTAAAGTCATTATTGTTTTGTTTAGTTTAGTCTCGCTTTGTTTTTGCAATCCTAATTAAGGATAATATTCACTTCCCATCCAGAGATTATACCAATCCTTTTTATTCTCCTTTTCACTTTCCCGTTTCCTTCTTTTTCTTTCTCTTTTAAAACTTACACAAATGTCATACATGAAAACACTGCCATTGCAAAAACTTCCAGAAATGGAAATACAGAAGGCTGGGCGCAGTGGCTCATCCCTGTAATCGCAGCACTTTGGGGGCTGAGGCAGGTGGATCGCCTTGAGCCCAGGAGTTTGAGACCAGTCCAGGCAACATGGCAAAATCTTGTCTCTTTAAAAAATACAAAAATCGGCCGGGCGTGGTGGCTCATGCCTGTAATCCCAGCACTTTAGAAGGCCGAGGTGAGTGGATCACAAGGTCAGGAGTTCAAGACCAGCCTGGCTAAGATGATGAAACCCTGTCTCTACTAAAAATACAAAAAATTAGCCCGGTGTGGTGGCAAGTGCCTGTAATCCCAGCTACTTGGGAGGCTGAGGCAGAAAATTGCCTGAACCCGGGAGGTGGAGGTTGCAGTGAGCCAAGATCGCACCACTGCACTCCAGCCTGGTGACAGAGTGAGATTCCATCTCAAAAAAACAAAAAACAAAACAAAAAAACCCCACAAAAATTAGCCAGGCATGATAGTGTGCACCTGTAGTCTCAGCTACTCAGGAGGCTGAGGTGGGAGGATGGCTTGAGCCCAGAGACGGAGGTTACATTGAGCCGAGATTGTGCCACTGCATTCCAGCCTGGGCGACAGAGCCAGACCTTGTCTCAAAAAAGAAAAGGAAAGAAAAGAAAAGAAATATAGGTCAGGCATGGTGGCTCATGCTTGTAATCCCAGCACTTTGGAATACTGAGGCAGTTGGATGACTTGAGCCCCAGGAGTTTGAGACCAGCCTGGGCAACATGGTGAAACCCTGTCTCTACAAAAAAAAAAAAAAAAAAAAAAAAAAAAAAATTAGCCGGGCTTGGTGGCCTGTGCCTGTAGTCCCAGCTACTTGGGAGGCTGAGGTGGAAGGATCACCTGATCCCAGGGAGGTTGAGGCTGCAGTGAGCCATTATTATGTCGTTGCAGTATGGCCAGGGTGACACAGTGAGACCCAGTCTCAAAGCAAAAAAAAGAAAAGAAAGAAGTATAATAAAAAGCAGTGTTACCTTTTTCCTTTCCTCTTCTATCTTATTCCCCTCTCCAGAAATCACTACTTTGATATGTTTCATTCAAAATCTTTTTCTGTTTATTTACATATTATTTCTATATAAAGAAACATGGTTTGCAGGGGATTTTCCTCCTTTTATATAAGTAGGGTCATACTGTCTATATTTTTAGCAACTTGCATTTTTTTTTTGAGACGGAGTTTTGCTCTTGTCACCCAGGCTGGAGTGCAATGGTGCCATCCCGGCTCACTGCAACCTCTGCCTCCTTGGTTCAAACGATTCTTCTGCCTCAGCCTCTCGAGTAGCTGGGATTACAAGTGCGTGCCACCATGCCTGGCTAATTTTTGTATTTTTAGTAGAGACAGGGTTTCACCATGTTGGCCAGGCTGGTCTCAAACTCCTGACCTCAAGTGATCCGCTCACCTCAGCCTCCCAAAGTGCTGGGATTACAGGTGTGAGCCACCGAGCCTGGCCTGCATTGTTTTTCAGTTAATGAAATGTAGAGGTCTTTCCGTAGCAATACTACTATTTAACTACAATAACCACTTCATAATGTTCCACAGAGGTTTATTTAACCATACTGAACTGATGGGCAGTTAAGGTTTTTTGTCTGTCATTAAAATTCTCAGATTTTCTCCTCTCCTATCTATTTTTTCTGTTTATCTGTTTTATTCTGTTCTTTCTGAGATTTCCTCAACTTTGTCCTTCTCTTAAGATTTTCATTTTCATTTTTGTTATTACTTTCTTTTTTTTTTTTTTTTTTGAGATGGAGTTTCGCTCTTGTCACCCAGGCTGGAGTGCAGTGGTGTGATCTCGGCTCACTGCAACCTCCACCTCACGGGTTCAAGCAATTCTTCTGCCTCAGCCTCCCAAACTAGCTGGGATTACAGGCGCCTGCCACCACGCCCAGCTAATTTTTTTGTGTTTTTAGTTGAGATGGAGTTTCACCATGTTGGCCAGGGCTGGTCTTGAACTCCTGACCTTAGGTGATCCACCTGCCTTGGCCTCCCAAAGTGCTGGATTACAGGTGTGAGCCACTGCGCCCGGCCTGTTATTACATTTTTAATTTATGTAAGTTTTTCTGTGTGTGCTGAATGTTTTTTAAAAGCTTTGTTTGTTACAGTTATCTCTTGGAAATAATTGTTTTCCTAATGTTTTCTTCTGCTGGCATAGTTTCTTTCTACCAGATTGCTTTCTTTTCTTTTGTTAATTTTAGTCTCTGTTTTCCAAATACAGGCTTTCTTTAGGTATCTAGTAATTCTTAGCTGCCTGTTCTTAAATAAGAATAGGTGAGTAAAAGCCAATTGGGAAGCCTAAGTACATGGGATGGGGCTTGTAGATTTTCAGTTTTACTGTAGGATGACCTGGTTGGAACACATTTGTTAGGGAACCTTCTGACTTCAACCCAAATTTACCAAAAAAAAAAAAAAAAAAAAAATTCTAATCTACTGGGCTCAATCGAATCGGGGAAGAGGGCTTCTGATCTTAGAATTCAGCATTCATCTGTGCATAGGGTCACTTAGTCTCCTTGTTTTTCAGAATGATACCTGCGTCCTCTACTGTACCTGGTGTCCTCTAATCTCCAGAGAATAAGCTGCAGACTTCTGCCATGATTGAGTTATTAGGGAGAGGTGGTCACCTGGAGATGTGGAATGGAGGAAGGAAATCTAAGGATCTAATACAGCTTCTTAAATATCTTTCATCCAATTTTTCTTATTTTATCCATTCCACTCCCAACTTACCCCCAGTTCCACAGGTCCATAGTCTTGCCAATTCTTATGCCTTTAGAAAATTCTGTGGTATATATTGCTTTCCTCACTGCCAGTTTAGGACTTGGCTCACTCAGCTTTCCTCACTGCCAGTTTAGGACTTGGCTCTCTTTGGTCGGCTAAGTCAGTTACCACTCTGTCATCTACTTTCTGATTTACAAAAATCTGTTGCTTTTTTTCTTCTTCTCTTTTCCTCCTCATCCTTTGGGATTATGTATTTTAAAATTTGCCTTAATTTTTGTCTTAGTAGGGTTTCTGAAAGGAGTACATTGAATATTAATATTAGATCTGCCCTCTTATCCTGGGAGTCTCTTATGTTATTTCTTTGATAGAGAGACTGCAGTACATAGTAGTTGAGAGTGTGAGTTATAGCACCAGACTGCTTGGGTTTGAACTCTGAGTCTGCCACTTACTAGCTATTAGATTAATCTCTACATTCCTATTTTCCTCATCTGTAACATGGGGGATAATACTTCCTTTGTAGGGTGACCAGAGAATTAATTAATTAGTTAATTAAAATTAACTTATGTAAAGGACTTAGAGCAATGCCTTGCACATAGTATACCCTTAATGAATATTCATTATCAATATTATCTTCCCTCTCTTTTCTCTGTCTTATTTTCCTAGAACTCCTGTTAGTAAAATATTAATCTCCTTAGATTTATCCTTGAAGTATCTTATTTTTCTTTTATACTTTTCATCTCATGTGTAGTTATACTTTCCTGGGAATTCTTGTAACCTCTGCTTAATGTCTTATTTTAACAATCTTATTTTATTTATTTTTTTGAGATGGAGTCTTGCTCTGTTGCCCAGGCCAGAGTGCAGTGGCGTGATCTCGCCTCACTGCAACCTCTGGCTCCCAGGTTCAAGTGATTCTCTTGCCTCAGCCTCCTGAGTAGCTGGGATTAAAGGCACTTGCCACCACGCCTGGCTAATTTTTGTATTTTTAGTACAGGTGGGGTTTCACCATGTTGGCCAGGCTGGTCTCAAACTCCTGACCTCAGGTGATCTGCCCGCCTTGGCCTCCCAAAGTGTTGGGATTACAGGCGTGAGCCACCGTGCTGGGCCAACAGTCTTATTTTAAATATCAAACAGTTCTTTTGACATCTGATTTTAATCTTTCATGTTAAGGGATTTTCTCACATGTCCGATGACCTTTGGTAGTTTGTGCATATTTATTTTCAATTGATTAAAAGCTCTTTAGGAATAAAACTAATTGTGGAGTAAGTAAGGAATAAGCCTTACTTTGGGGTGTTAGGATGGACATAATTATTATTATGAAGAGGATCTTTTCTCTCAGATTGTGCAATGCCTCCAAAAAGACTTTCAGTTTCTCGCCTGGGCAATAAAGTGGAAGTGTTTCGGGTCAGTGGTGGGGTGGAGTGGGAGAGTGGGTAGGGGAATTAAGTCCCACCCTTTGGTATTTCAAGAAATCCGTTTGTTTTCTATCTATCTGTCCTACGTCTACTCTATTTTGCCTAGTGTCCTCAAGTCTGGAATACCCCTCTTCAATTTCTCAAGAGGATAAACTGCCATTCTCCAACCAAGTCAGGGGTGTATACACTTAGCTGCTAGCATTCTACACATGGGAGTAGGGAGGAGAATCAACTGTTCACATACACAGACTTTTATCCTGGCTTTTCACTTTGTGCTTCCTCACTACCCACTGGGTACTTCCAAGGTCAGAGGCTTTCCCAGATTCTTTGGGGGTGAATTGGCTTTCTTCTCACCAATGTCCCCCTTTGTAATTTCCTGAGATTATAGCTTCCTCCACTATAATAAGTCAGATACCACTCCTCCATTTGTTCTCCCTTTTCTAAAAATATGTTATCCACTGTGAAACATGCTATGTACTCCCTCTTCTGTTTGATTGTCCTTGAGGATTTAAACCTTTTAAATTATGTTGCCATCATTTTATTAGGGGAACAGAGAAATACATACGCTTGATCTTCCTTTTCTTTTTCACAGAAGTCATCAGATGAATGTTATTTTAAAATATTATTGCATTTAACTATACTATTTAATTATATAATGAGCTGGCATTCCCTAGTACACCTGGAAAAAGTAGTCCAGATTTGTTCATATAGATGTAGAGTTTGGCTGCCATGACCACACCCTCCTCTTTATAACAAGCAAGTGGTAGTGAACAAACTCAGGTCACAGGATCCAATGGAAAGAGTTTGAATTCCCATAGCCGGGGCAGGTTCCTTTACCTATGGTTAATGTTCTAGAGCTTGACTTTCCCCATCTCTGCTGGAAACAGACTTTACTCAGGCACAATTCCATTTTCTTTTATTTCCCCTTTTGCCTTTACTAGCTTGAATTACTGGCATTAACTGAGGATTCTTCTTCTCTGACATACAAGAAAGATAAGGTCCATTTGGTACACTCTAAACATCCATACAGTGGAATACTACTAAGCAATTAAAAAGAACAAATGATGCATGCTTTAACATCTGTGAACTTCAAAAACATTACGCTAAGTGAAAGAGCCACATGCAAAAGATTACATATGAAAGGTTGAGAAAGAGCATATCTATGGAGATAGAAAGCAAGTTAGTAGTTGCCTGAGGCTGGGATGCCTAGTGGTGGGGAGACTGTGCATGTGTAGGGGCAAAGAGTATATGGGAACTCTCTGTACTTCTTCAATTTTGCTGTGAATCTAAAACTGCTCTTAAAAAGTCGATTAAAAATATATTTTAAAATGTCCTCAAATAGGAATTACACATTAAATTATAAAAATGTTAGCACTGCATATATAAAGCTCTGTGCATCCTAGGTAGCAACTTTAAACAAAATTACTATAGCATTTAATTATTAATTTATTGGGATTTAGGTTTATTGACCTCATACCTCATAAGTGAGGCCTTCTTCTTTTTTTTTTTTTTTGAGACGTAGTCTCACTGTGTTGCGCAGGCTGGAGTGCAGTGGTGCAATCTTGGCTCACTGCAACCTCCACCTCCTGGGTTCAAGTGATTCTCCTGCCTCAGCCTCCTGAGTAGCTGAGATTACAGGCATGCGCCACCATGCCCGGCTAATTTTTTTGTATTTTTAGTAGAGATGGGGTTTCTCCATGTTGGTCAGGCTGGTCTTGAACTCCCGACCTCAGGTGATCTGCCCGTCTCGGCCTCCCAATGTGCTGAGATTATAGGCGTGAGCCACTGCACCGGCCCCGATTTTTATTCTTAAAAGTAGAGATCTGAGATAAGTGAACGCATGAATGATATGGCTATCTGGGTGAAAAGTTTTCTAGGCAGAGGAATCAATAAGTATAGAGACAGTTAGGTAAGAGAATGCTCAGCAGGTTTGAGGAATGACAGAAAGATTTGTGTGACTTGGAACAAAAGTGAAAGAATAGTATTACAAAACAAAATCAGAGAGCTGGCAGTGTATTAGATCAAGTAGGGTCTTGTAAGCCATGGTCAGGATTTTGAATTTTTCCCTGAGTGAGATGGGAAGGCAATAGAGGATTTGAGCAGAGGAAGGACATGATCTGATTTGCATTTTTAATGGTTCATTCTGGGTGCTGTGTGGAGACTAGAGTAGGAGGAAAGAATGTAGAAAAGGGGAAAGAATTAGTAGTAGTTGTCCAGGTGAGAAATAATGATAGCTTAGATCAGGGAAGTAGTCTTGAGGCAGTAATAAGTGGTCAGGTTCTGGATATATTTTGAGAGAAGAAGCAATAGGACTTGTTTATGTGGTGTACGTGAAGGGAAGAATCAAGGAAGGATAAATTCAATGATTTTGACTAGAGCAACTGGAAGAATGGAATTGCCCCTTACTAGGATGGAGAAGAGCAAGCTTAAAGGGAAAAATCAAGAGATTGGTTTTAGACACTTAAGATTACCTGTTCAAGTGGAAATATTGAGCATGTATGGTTAGATGTAAGAACCTGAAGTTCAGAAGAGAGGTATGACTGGAAGATACAAATTTAAGCATTGGCTGTAAGTAAATGGTATCCATGGAACTGGCTTTACAATTACGCACTATACATACAATGAAAACTTCGTCTGTTTTTTTTCTTTTTCTTTGCATTATGGAATATTGATGTCTTGTTCCCTTTTGGACTCTTCTCTCTTTTTTTTTTTTTTTTTTTTTTTTTGAGACAGAGTCTTGTTCTGTCATCCAGGCTAGAGTGCAGAGGCACAATCTTGGCTCACTGCAACCTCCACCTCCTGATTCAAGTGATTCTCCTGCCTCAGCCTCCCGAGTAGCTGGGATTACAGGTGTCCACCACCGTGCCTGGCTAATTTTTGTATTTTTAGTAGAGATGGGGTTTCTTCATCTTGGCCAGGCTGGTCTCAAACTCCTGACCTTTCTACTTGCCTTGGCCTCCCAAAGTGCTGGGATTACAGGCGTGAGCCACCACACCCGGACAGGACTCTTCTCTTTAAACAATGATTTTTCACCCTCATTTATTTCCTGTTTTAAAATAGAATTTGAAATCAGCAGAAAACTTTTGGCATTGTCAACCTCATCAGTTTCTGCAAATTATCTTCCAAAACTACAAATGGATATTTAAAATTCATAATATGTAGCTCTTAATTATTAGATAGTTGAATGTCATTTAAGAGGTGCAGGCCATTCAGCAAGAGATAGAAAAACTGTCATTATGAATTTAAAATTTAACATTTTAGACAGGTATGGATTTATGGCATCATTCTCAATCATGACTTCAGGGTCTATGTGTTCTCTTAGGTTCATTTCTTTAATTTTCTCTATTTTAATGTAAAGGAAATGTGAAATTTTGAATTATGTTCTTCAAAGTTATTAGAATCATTATAACAGGAAGTGTTAATGTTAAAAAGTCTTTATCAAGACCTAATATTAAATTGTATAACTTGCTTGTTCTACTTTTCTATAAAGGTTAACCTTATACCAACTTAACTGCTTAAGGATATTACCTGCTTCTTTTTCATTATAATGAGCAAATCTGTGTGTGGGAGTTCATACAATATTTGTTCATTGGAATCACTTTCAGAAAATGACAGTTCAGTTCTGTTAATTGATGGAAGAAAGCTTTTTAAAAATCATTTTAGGCCAGGCGCGGTGGCTCACACCTGTAATCCCAGCACTTTGGGAGGCTGAGGTGGGCGAATCACGAGGTCAGGAGTTCAAGACCAGCTTGGCCAACATGGTGAAACCCCATCTCTACTAAAAATACAAAAAATAACTGGGCATGGTGGCACATGCTTGTAATCCCAGCTACTAGGGAGGGTGAGGCAGGAGAATCGCTTGAACCCAGGAGGCGGAGGTTGCAGTGAGCTGAGACCGTGCCACTGCACTGCAGCCTGGCAATAGATCGAGACTCTGTCTCAAGAAAAAAAAAATCATTTTAGATTTTTTTCTACTGCAGTTTTTACCATACTGCTTTTGCCACTATCCACAATTATACTTAGTAGAAATGCTAAATTGGTAAAATTATGCCACATCTCCTTCTGTAAATTTCTACTCTACTCTTATGTGGTTGCAAGTACATAGCTATCTTTATGTGAGATATTACTGCCCTTGCTAGAAACCTCAAAATACCTCATAATACCATGCTTATTTTTAAAGTGATGGTTTTAAAGGCTATGCATAATAAGCTGTCAGTTGTCTTCAGTATAGTTGATTATTCATTACTTATTCAGGATGAGGTAATATACTATGTGTATCTAATCAAAGTAATCAGTGGTTTCTATAAATAAATTGTAGTCGAAGAAACGTGTTAATTAGTGAATAAACACACAGTTGCTTCTCAATTTACATTAGTTATGTTCTGTAAAGTTACCACAAACACTGAATCAGTGAATATAGAAGCATTGCTCCTAGAGGAAATAGAGGGTTAGGTTCCTGTGAGCCTCTGTTCATGACATTTTTATCAACCAGTCAATACAACCTTGTTTTATGTGTGTTTCTGCTTAAAGATACCATATTAAATATATATTGTTGATTCATTAACACTGAACTCAAGGCCAAGAGTTAAGATTATTTAACACAACTATTTTTTTCATAAGGCACCTCATAACCTTCTTATGTGTCAGAACACTAGATAGCATATCAGCATTATGCATGGGGAACATTGTAAACAGCAAGGTTATCAGCACAAAGCATAAAAATGTGAAAAACATAGCGTGAAAGAGACTGAGAAAAGGACGCTGTGAGAGCTAAAACAAGAAGGCAAAACAAACATTACTTTGACCTGAGCTGGGAATGTGTGCTTCAGGTAACTCAAATTTTTACCACTCTGTACATGTCCATGAATGACTGTGAAAGTATTGACTTAGGGGTTACAAATAAATTTTAGTGACTATGTGGATTTGCAAATACAGACCCTGCATATAATGAGGATCAACTGTATGTATGTGTGTATATAAACATACACACACATATATATATACATGAATGTTTTTTCATTCCTGCCTGGAATGCATTTTAATCTCTTTTCTATCTGTTGTATTCTCACTATTCAGCTCCCAGCTTGGATGTTATCCTATCTCAGAAACCTTTCCCAGCTCTCTTAAATACTCATTGAGTATGATCTCATATCCCTGTGTACATGCCTTGTATAATATTTTTCACATTTTGTGTTAATTCTTTACCAAGATTCTTTAAACTGTGAGCTCCATAATGGCAAGGACCTTTTCTCATTTACCTCTGTATTCTTAGTACTTAACACAGGGACTAACACACAGTTGAAATTAAATAATTTTTTTTCTTTTTTTTTGAGACGGAATTTTGCTCTTGTTACCCAGGCTGGAGTGCAATGGCGTAATCTCGGCTCACTGCAACCTCTGCCTCACAGGTTCAAGTGATTCTCCTGCATCAGCCTCCCGAGTAGCTGGGATTACATGTACCACCACGCCCAGCTAATTTTGTATTTTTAGTAAAGATGGGGTTTCTCCATGTTGGTCAGGGTGGTCTCGAACCCCCGACCTCAGGTGATCTGCCTGCCTTGGCCTCCCAAAGTTTTGGGATTACAGGCATGAGCCACTCGCACCTGGTGAAATTAAATAAATTTTAAATGAATGAATCAATAAGCCTCTCTGCAAATGGATATATTATTATTATTATTATTATTATTATTATTATTTTGAGATGGAGTCTTGCTCTGTTGCCCAGGCTGGAGTGCAGTGATGCAGTCTCGGCTCACTGCAACTTCCACCTCCCGGGTTCAAGCAGTTCTCCTGCCTCAGCCTCCTGAGTAGCTGGGGTTACAGGTGTATGCCACCATGCCCAGCTACTTTTTGTATTTTTTTAGTAGAGACGGGGTTTCACCATATTGGCCAGGCTGGTCTTGAACTCCTGACCTTGTCACCCACCCATCTCAACTGCCCAAAGTGCTGGGATTACAGGCATGAGCCAACGTGCCTGGCTGGATATATATCATTTTAATGAGTCTGTCTTAATTCAAAATTGCAGACTATAGGAAATGGAAATGTTACACATTTTATACCAGTAAATATCTCATGATCTCTATTTTTGTTGGTTCTTTTTCCTTTGGATGAAGCTGCTCTATTTGGAAAGGAACATATAATGAACCATATAATCAGTTTTTCTATTATGTTTTACATTTTTTTCTTTTTCTTTTTTTTTTTTTTTTGGCTTTTTTTTTTTTTTGAGACAGAGTCTTGCTCTGTCACCCAGGCTGGAGGGCAGTGGCGTGATCTCAGTTCACTGCAACCTGCACCTCCCAGGTTCAAATGATTTTCATGTCTCAGCCACCCAAATAGCTGGAATCACAGGCATGCGCCACCATGCATGGCTAATTTTTGTATTTTTAGTAGAGACAGCATTTTGCCATGTTGGCCAGGCTCGTCTCAAACTCATGGACTCAAGTGATCTGCCTGCCTTGGCCTCCCAAAGTGCTGGGATTACAGGTGTGAGCCACCGTGCATGGCCATGTTTTACATCTTTCTATAAAACAAAGACTTAGCACAGAAATGCACTAGGCTCTGTACCAAACTATACAGATTCTAAACTGCAGAAGAGAAAATTTATACTTAGGTAAAAATTAGGATACATGCTTGTGTTATATTTTAATTTTGAAATATTTCAAGGCCGGCATGGTGGCTCATGCCTATAATCCTAGCAATTTGGGAGGCTGAAGCGGGAGGATTGCTTGAGGCCATGAGTTTGAGACCAGCTGGGCAAACATAGCAAGACCCCCATCTCTACAAAAAATTTAAAGTAGCTAGGAATGTTGGTGCATGCCTATATTCCCAGCTACTCAGGAGGCTGAGACAAGAGGATTGCCTGAGCCCAATAATTGGAGGTTGCAGTAAGCCACGATCACACCACTGCACTCCAGCCTGGGTGACAAAGCAAGAGAAACCCTGTCTCAAAAAAATAATAATAATAAAATGATAAAATAATAAATTTCTGTGCTGCAGAGGACACTGTCAGGAAACTGAGAAGGCAAGCTACAGACTGGGAGAAAATATTTGCAAAAGACATATCTGATAAAAGCATGTTAGCCAAAATATACAAAGAACTCTTAAAACAATAAGAAAATGGACAACCCAATTTAAACATGGGCAAAAGATCTGAACACACACTTTACCAAAGAAGTACAGACACTTTACCAAAACAGATTTTTATATGGCAAATAAACATATGAAAAAATGCTCAACATCGATATGTCTTAGCAAATTGAAACAATAATGAGATAACACTACACACCTATTAGAATGATAAAAATCCAAAACCTTGACAACACCAAATGCTGACAAGGATGCGGAGCAACAAAAACTCTCATTCATTGCTGGTTGGAAGACAAAATGGTACAGCCACTTTGGAAGAAGTTTGGCAATTTCTCACAAAATGAAATGTACTCTTACCATATGATCCAGCAATCATATTCATTGGTTTTTACCCAAATGATTTAAAAACTTATGCCTGCAAAAAATACTGCACAGAAATGCTTATAGCAACTTTATTCATAATTATCACAACTTGGAAGCAACCAAGATGTCCTTTAGTAGGTGAATGGATAAACAAACGGTGGTGCATCCAGACAATGGAATATTATTTAGCACTGAAAAGAAATGAGTCATCGAGCCATGAAAGACATGGAGTAAGCTTAAATGCATATTACTTAGTGAAAGAAGCCAATATGAAAAGGATGCCTATTGTATGATTGCAACTATATAACATTCTGGAAAAAGACAAAACTGTGGAGACAACAAACCGATCAGTGGTTTTCAAGTATTGAGGAGAGGGATGAGTTGGCAGAACCCAGAGGATTTTTAGGGCATTGAAACTATTCTGTAGAATGCTATAAAGATGGATATATGTTATTATACATTTATCAAAACCCACAGAACATTCATCAAGAGTGAACCTTAGTGTAAACTATGGACTTTGGGTAATAATGATGTGGAATTTGGGTCAATATGTGTTCATTGATTATAACAAATGTACCACTCTGTTATGGGCTGTCGATAGGGAGGGAGGCTGGTGGGTGTGTGGGCACAGGGATTATATGGGAACTCTCTGTACTTTATGCTTAATTTTGCTGTGAACCTAAGACTGCTCTTAAAGTCTGTTTTTGGCCGGGCATGATGGCTCATGCCTATAATCCCAGCACTTTGGGAGGCTGAGGTGGAAGAACTCCTGCCTGAAGCCAGGAGTTCAAGACCAGCTTGGGCAACATAGTGAAATCCTGTTTCTGCAAAAATAATTTTAAAAATTAGCTGGATGTGGTGGCAAACACCTGTAGTCCCAGCTACTTGGGAGGCTGAAGTGGTAGGATCCCTTGAGCTCAAGAGTTCAAGTTGCAGTGAACCATGATCACACCACTGCACTCCAACTTGGGCAACAGATCAAGACCCTGTCTCAAAAAAAACAAACCAGAAAAACCACCAAAAAACAAAAATAAAGTCTATGTATTTATTTATTTATTTTGAGACAGAGTCTCGCTCTGTCGCTCAGGCTGGAGTACAGTGGTGCAATCTCAGCTCCCTGCAACCTCCAGCTCCTGGATTCAAGCAATTCTCGTGCCGCAGCCTCCCAAGTAGCTGGGATTAACAGGTTTGCACCACCAGACCTGGCTAATTTTAATAAAGTCTATTTTTTAAAAAATTGATTCAAGAGGCAAATTTAATAAAATTAGTGATTATTACCATTTTATCAAGAATATTCTTAACATTCTTAAGTGAAGCTGGATTTAAAGCATTTTTTTTCTGCAAGTGAATGATAGTAAAACATGCCATGACTGCTAGTATAGTTTGGTGACACTGCATGGATTTGGATTTGTGTTCAGGTGCCAGCAGTTTTACCCATAATTGATTTTGCACCATCAGTGAAAATGTCACCACAATAACTTCTTAGTATTATTATGAAAATAGTTCTGACTATTTTCAAGAAGGATCTTAGGGACCCATAGGGCTCCCTTCAAGAGCTTCATTGATCTTTCCCATGTATATTTTCCATATACACACACACATACATATACACACAAACACACATACACACATTATTTAAATACATTAAACCATTATAATTGTTTAATGTGTTTTTTAATAATATACTCCTTATTCTTTTTACAACTTATATTTTTTGTATTTGAAATTTATTTGAAATTTATTCGAGTTGATGTATTTAGCTCTAGATCATTCATTTCAACTGTTCTGGAGTAAACCATTGTTTGATAATACAGACATTCGTCATTTTATTGTGCTTTGCTTTATTGCTCTTCACAGATGCTACATTTTTTCACAGATTCAAGGTCTGTGGCAACCCTATGTTCAACAAGTCCGTTGGCACCATTTTTTCAACAGCGTGTGATCACTTCATGTCTCTGTCACATTTTGGTAATTCTTGCAATATCCCAAACTTCTTCTTATTATTATATCTGTTATGGCCATCTGTAGTCAGTGATCTTTGATGTTATTATTGTAATTTTGGGGGGTGGCACCACAAACTGCACCCATATAAGACAGCGAACTTAATAAATATTGTGTGTTCTGACTGTTTCACCAACTGGCTGTTTCCCCACCCCTCTCTCCCCTTTCCTTGGGTTTCTCTGTTCCCTGAGACACAACACTGTTGAAATTAGGCCAGTTAATAACCCTACAATGGGCTAAACGTTCAAGTGAAAGGAAAAGTCATGTCTCTCACTTTAATTCAAAAGCTAGAAATGATTAAGTTTAGTGAGGAAAACATG
This sequence comes from Gorilla gorilla gorilla, assembly GCF_029281585.2. Taxonomy (NCBI): domain Eukaryota; kingdom Metazoa; phylum Chordata; class Mammalia; order Primates; family Hominidae; genus Gorilla; species Gorilla gorilla. The sequence continues at coordinate 33,152,285 of NC_073228.2, read as the reverse complement.
TCAAAATCCAAAACAGGCCAAATGCTAGGGCTCTTGCACTAAAGTTACCTGAGTTGTGAATGCAAAGGAAAAGTTCTTGAAAAAAATTACTCCAGTGAGCTCATGAATGATAAGAAAGTGAAACAGGCCCTGTGTGGTGGCTCACCCCTGTAATTCCAAAACTTTGGGAGGCTGAAGTGGGAAGATCACTTGAGCCCAGGAGTTTGTGACCAGTGCTGGCAACAGTGAGACCCCCATCTCTACAAAAAATAAAAAAAAAAAAATAGATGAGCATGGTAACACATACCTGTACTCTCAGCTACTCGGGAGGCTTAGGTGGGGGTACTGCTTGAGCTGGGAGATCAAGACTAAAGTGAACCATAGCGACACCACTGCACTTCAGCCTGGGTGACAGAGCGAGACCCTGTCTCAAAAAAGAAAAGGAGACCGGGCACAGTGGCTCACGCCTGTAATCCCAACACTTTGGGAGGCTGAGGCGGGCAGATCACGAGGTCAGGAGATCGAGACCATCCTAGCTAACACGGTTAAACCCCGTCTCTGCTAAACATACAAAAAAAAAAAATTAGCTGGGCGTGGTGGCAGGTACCTGTAGTCCCAGCTACTTGGGAGGCTGAGGCAGAAGAATGGCATGAACCTGGGAGGCGGAGCTTGCAGTGAGCCGAGATCACGCCACTGCACTCCAGCCTGGGCGACAGAGCAAGACTCTGTCTCAAAAAAAAAAAGAAAGAAAAAGCGAAACAGCCTTATTGATGATATAGAGAAAGTTTTAGTGGTCTGAAGAGAAGATTGAACCAGAAGCAAAATTCCCTTAAGCCAAAGCCTAATCCAGAGCAAGGCCCTAACTCTCTTCAATTGTACAAAGTATGAGAGAGGTCAGAAGCTTGAGAAGTCTGGCTGGGCATGGTGGCTCATGCTTGTAATCCCAACACTTTGGGAGGCCGAGGTGGGTGGATCACCTGAGGTCAGGAGTTCAAGACCTGCCTGACCAATATGGTAAAACCCTGTCTCTACTAAAAATACAAAAATTAGCCAGGCATGGTGGTGCATGCCTGTAGTCCCAGCTACTCGGGAGGCTGAGGCAGGAGAATTGCTTGGACTTGGGAGGTGGAGGTTGCAGTGAGCCAAGATTGCACCACTGCACTCCAGCCTGGGCAACAGAGCTAGACTCCATCTCAAATAAATAAATAAAATAAAAAGAAGTTGCAGAAGTCTGAAGCTAGCAGAGGTTGGTACATGAGGTTTAAGGAAAGAAGCCAGCTCCATAACTTAAAAGTGCACAGTGAAGCAGCAAGTGCTGAGGTAGACCCTGCAGCATTATCCAAAAGATCTAGCTAAGATCATTTATGAAGGTGGCTACACTAGACAACAGACTTTCAATGTAGACAAAACAGGCTTCTATTGAAAGAAGATGCTATCTAGGACTTTCATAACTACAGAGGATAAGTCAATGCTTGGCTTCAAAGCTTCAAAGGACAGGCTGACTCTCTTGTCAGGGGCTAATGCAGCTGGTAACTTTAAATTGAAGTCCATCCTCATTTAACACTCTGAAATTCCTAGGGCCCTTAAGAATTATGCTAAATCTACTCTGCTTGTGCTCTGTAAATGGAACTGAAAGGCCTGGATGACAGCACATCTGTTTATAGCATGTTTTACTGAATATTTTAAGCCCACTGTTGAGACCTACTGCTCAGAAAAAAAGATTCCTTTGAAAATGCTACTGCCGGCCGGGTGCGGTGGCTCACGCCTGTAATCCCAACACTTTGGGAGGCTGAGGCTGGTGGATCACGAGGTCAGGAGATCGAGACCATCCTGGCTAACATGGTGAAACCCCGTCTTTACTAAAAATACAAAAAATTAGCCGGGCATGGTGGTGGGCGCCTGTAGTCCCAGCTACTTGGGAGGCAGAGCTTGCAATGAGCCGAGATTGTGCCACTGCACTCCAGCCTGGGCGACAGAGCCAGACTCCGTCTAAAAAAAAAAAAAAGAAAAAAGAAAATGCTACTGCCAATTGGTAATGCAATGCACCTGGTCACCCAAGAGCTCTGACGAAGATGTACAAGGAAATTAATGTTTTCATGTTTATTAACACAACATCCCCATTCTGCAGACCATGGATCAAAGAGTAATTTTGACATTTAAGTCATGTTTTAAGAGAAACATTTTATAAGGTATATTTGCCTTAGTGATTCCTCTAATGGATATAGGCAAATAAGTTGAAAACTTTCTGGAAAGGATTCACCATTCTAGATGCCATTAAGTACATTTGTGCTTTGCCACTGCTGAGTCATGCACAGGCAGAGGCTCAGCTATGTGCAAGATTAGGCTTCATCTGTAACCCACCACCGTGGCTGAGGAAGCCATTGCTGCTGAAGGTGTAATGGATGTTAAGAATACTTTACAAGGTTGAGGACAGTGGCTCATACCTGTAATCCCAGCATTTTGGGAGGTTGAGGCAGGAAGATCTTTTGAGCCCAGGAGTTCAAGACCAGCCCGGGCAACATAGCAAGACCTTGTCTCTACAGAAAATTAAAAAATTAGCGAGGTGTCGGCTGGGCACGGTGGCTCACGCCTGTAATTCCAACACTTTAGGAGGCCAAGGCAGGTGGATCATGAGGTCAGGAGTTTGAGACCAGCATGGTGAAACTCCGTCTCTACTAAAAAAATAAAAAGATTAACCAGGTGTGGTGGTATGCACCTGAAATCCCAGCTACTCAGGAGGCTGAGGCAGGAGAATCACTTGAACCTGGGAGGCAGAGGTTGCAGTGAGCTGAGATTGTGCCACTGCACTCCAGCCTGGGGGTGACAGAGCGAGACTGTGTCTCAAAAAAAAAAAAACTATCTACAAAGAATCTCCAAAGAACCTAAACAAATTTACAAGAAAAAAATCAAACAACCCCATCAAAAAGTAGGCAAAGTATGTGAACAGACAGTTTTCAAAAGAAGACATTTATGCAGCCAACGGACACATGAAAAAATGCTCATCATCACTGGCCATCAGAGTAATGCAAACCAAAACCACAATGAGATACCATCTCACACCAGTTAGAATGGCGATCATTAAAAAGTCAGGAAACAACAGGTGCTGAAGAGGATGTGGAGAAATAGGAACGCTTTTACACTGTTGGTGGGAGTGTAAACTAGTTCAATCATTGTGGAAGACAGTGTGACGATTCCTCGAGGATCTAGAACTAGAAATACCATTTGACCCAGCAATCCCATTACTGGGCATATACCCAAAGGATTATAAATCATACTACTATAAAGACACATGCACACATGTTTATTGTGGCACTATTCACAATAGCAAAGACTTGGAACCAACCCAAATGTATCAATGATAGACTGGATTAAGAAAACGTGGCACATATACACCATGGAATACTATGCAGCCATAAAAAGGATGCGTTCATGTCCTTTGTAGCGACATGGATGAAGCCGGAAACCATCATTCTGAGCAAACTATCACAAGGACAGAAAACCAAACACTGCATGTTCTCACTCATAGGTGGGAATTGAGCAATGAGAACACTTGGACACAGGGCGAGGAACATCACACACTGGGGCCTGTCGTGGGGTGGGGGGATGGGGGAGGGATAGCATTAGGAGAAATACCTAATGTAAATGATGAGTTGATGGATGCAGCACACCAACACAGCACATGTATACATATATAACAAACCTGCATGTTGTGCACATGTACCCCAGAACTTAAAGTATAATATAAAAAAAAAAGAAAAACAAAAAAGAATGAAAAAAAATTAGCGAGGTGTCATGGTGTTCCAGCTACTCAGGAGGCTGAGGTGGGGGGATTACTTGAGCCCAGGAATTTGAAGCTGCAGTGAACTATGATTGTGCCATTACACCCTAGCCTGGTGACAGAGCCTGTCTCCAAAAAAAAAACAAAAAACAAAAAACAAACTGTTTCCTAAGAGGCGCTGAAGACCTCCCTCAAGCATGATGACCTATTACATGGAATTTGCAAAGCTGCCAAAACCTTAGATAAGGCTTTGTGTGCTTGCATCCATGTGTGATGAGCCTGTGTATGTCACGTTGGTGGAGGCCCTTAGTGCTTAACACCGTATCACCCTAATTAAGGTTGACCAGAAAGTAGATGAATGGGTAGGCTTCTGTAAAATTGACAGAGGGGGGAAAACCCTGTAAAGTGGTTGGTTGCAGTTGTGTAGTAGGTAAGGACTATGGCAAAGAATCTCAAGCCAAAGGTGTCATCAAAGAGTACTTCAAATGCAAGAAATGAACCAATAAAACTACAGCTCATGCTCCTCGAGGAAAAAAAAGAAAATTCGTGATTCATGAGAGGAGGTCAAAATATCAACATTAACAGAAGTTTGGAAGAAGTTGATTCCAACTCTCATGGATGACTTTGAGGGGTTCAAGACATTATTGGAGGAAGTAACTGCAGATTTGGTGGAAATAGCAAGATAACTAAAAGAGAGATAATTAATAGTTCTACCCTAAACAGAATGCAGTGGTGGGCACCTGTAGTCCCACCTACACAGGAGGCTGAGGTAGGAGGATCACTTGAGGCCAGGAGTTCAAGACCAACCTGGGCAACATAGTGAGATACAGTCTAAAAAAAAAAAAAAAAAGTGATGAGGAGTTGCTTCTTATGGATGAGCAAAGAAAGTGGTTTCTTAAAATGGAATCTACTCATAGTGTAGATGATGTGAACATTGTTGAAGTAATAACAAAGGATTTAGAATATCACATAAAGTTAGTTGATAAAGCAGTGGCAGGATTTGAGAGGATTAACTCCAATTTTGAAAGAAGTTCTACTGTGGGCAAAATGTTGTCAAGCAGCGCTGTATGCTACAGAGAAATCTTTTGTGAAAGGAAGAGTCAATAGATGTGGCAAACTTCATTGTTGTCTTATTTTAAGAAATTACCGCAGTCACTCCAACCTTCAGCAACCACCACCTTGATCAGTCAGCAGCCATCAACGTGGAAGCAAGACCTTCCACCAGCAAAAAGCTTATCACGCTCTGAAGGCTCAGATGATTGTGAGCATTTTTTAGCCATAAAGTATTTTTAAATTAAGTTATGTACATTTTTTAGACATCATGCTATTGTACACTTAATAGACTACAGTATAATGTAAACATCACTTTTATATGCCCTGGGAAACAAAAAATTTTGTACAGCTCACTTTATTGCAATATTTTTATTTTGCAATAAAGCAATATTTGCTTTATTGTGGTAACCTGGAGCTGAACCCACACTAGCTTTGAGGTATGCCTGTACTATAGTTTCTTTAACCTGTTTCCTTACTGATGTCATTTTGTTCCAGTTTGGAGCTATTACAAACAACGTTGCAATGAGTACTCTTGTTAATGTTTTCTTATGCATATGTGTAAATTTTCTCTAGTTATGCTTGGGAGTGGATTGATGGATCTAGGTTATGCTCATCTTGAACTTTATTCTATAGGGTATACAATGTGCCAGACATTATTCTAAGCACACAATATAAATATAAATATGTACCTTACAACTATCCTTTGAGATAAATATTATTTTCCCTATTTTACAGATTGGGAAACTAAGACACAGAGAGATTAAGTGACCCACCCAAATCACATAGCTAGTAAGTAGCAGATCCAAGCAATTTCCAAAATCCAGGCTTTTACCACCACATCATGCCACAGCATGATGCTTTATATTTTGGGAATGAATGCATGTATTTTCCTGCTGTATGCTTATCTAATCTCTTCAATTCTTGGTTCTTTTTCAAAGTTTGATGTGGTTAAATCAAGGAAGAAAATATTCACTAGAAATATTATCATCATAAAAAATGTGAATATGATCAACGTGAGCCACCACCTTGACTTTGATCAATAGTCAGGAAACTAAACTATCAATGTTCTTCCCCTTTTGAAGAAATTATATTGCATTTTTTGATCACATAACTACTGAGGGTTTTCTATTAAAAAATAAAAAATGGGCTGTGTGCAGTGGCTCACGCCTGTAATCCCAGCACTTTTGGAGGCTGAGGCAGGCAGATCACCTGAGGTCAGGAGTTCAAGACCAGCCTGGCCAGTATAGTGAAACCTCATGTATGTCTAATAAAAATACAAAAATTAGCCGGGCATGGTGGTGTGCGCCTGTAGTCCCAACTACTCGGGGGGCTGAGACTGGATCACTTTAACCTGGGAGGCCGAGGTTGCAGTGAGCCAAGATTGCCCCGCTGCACTCCAGCCTGGACAACAGAGCAAGACCCTGTCTCAAAAAATAATAATAATAAAATAAGGCCAGACACGGTGGCTCCCACCTATAATCCCAGCACTTTGGGAGGCTGAGGTGGGTGGATCACCTGAGGTAGGGAGTTCGAGACCAGCCTGACCAACATAGAGATACCGTTTCTCTACTAAAAATACAAAATTAGCCAGGCGTGGTGGTGCATGCCTGTAATCCCAGCTACTCGGGAGGCTGAGGCATGAGAATTGCTTGAACCCATGATGCGGAGGTTGCAGTGAGCCAAGATTGTGCCATTGCACTCCAGCCTGGGCAACAAGAGTGAAACTCCTCTCAAAAATAAATAAATAAATAAAATATTAAAAATGAATCTAAAATATATTTTATAATAGCTAAAACTTCCTGTTCTGGAATGTAGCTTAATATTTCAGACTACTGATTGTATCATGCATTAGTAATAAAGATTAAAACAATGTTCTAAATTATGGAAAGTGAGGTAAAGGAGAAAAAATAAAAAAAAATAGACCTGTATACAGAGTTATAGAAGTAAGCTGTTATTTCTGTGCATAGTTTAATGCTGGTTGGAAATTTCAGACTGCTACAAGAGTGTAAGAATTTTTTTCAGTCTTACTGCTAAGTTAGGGTTGCAGTCAAATTAATTTAAAGTTTGTTATAGATCTTCGTGGGGGAAAAAATGAAGGAAGATAAATGTTTGTGGTTTTTTTTTCCTTCTGTAAGTTCTTCAGCTAAACCAGCTATGCTGCATTGTATGGGTGGATTTAGGATGCTGGGGATCCCTCACCATTTTTTTAAAAAATAAAATACACCCATTAAGTATCATTTATTTAGTCTAGCATGTGGGATGTGAAGCATTTCCCACAGAAGTCATTTGTCTCTGTCTGTGGATAGGTCTTCCTAGGGAACACTTAATGAGATTGCTTTTTCTCCTGACGCCTTTAATGTTTTGTTTGCAGTTCCTAAATCCAACTTATAAATTTATCTTGCAGTATTATACTTTCTATGATGATGAACTTCTTACTGACAATAACAATCAACTGCCATCATTGTTTTGCTTCCAAAGAAAAACAGTCTTTCAAAATGCAGACATTTTAATCATTCAGATATAGGGGTTGTGAAACACAAAAATATAAATAATGAACAATGGAAAATATTTATTAAAGTATATTAGAAACGTATAGATCCATATTGTCATGTTTAGTTGGATAACATCAGAAATTTGTATGGGCAAGATATATAAAATTATTTTATTTCCTATAAATTAAATTAAATCTGACTTTGAATTGCCCAACCTGGTAAAATATAGATTCATATCAGTCATTATGGGAACACATAGAAAAGAATATGTCTTTCTTCCTTTCCTTCCTTGGTCCTCTCCAACCCAAGAGTAGCACAAAAACCTAAGAATCTTTTAGGAAAAAAGAAAACAAATAGGAGATGGACCCACTTGTCTGCAGTTATCACCATCATGGACTGATACCCTTATTGAATAAGTTCTGCTTCAAGTCCGATGACATTATTTCTTTTCTGGTCAAGCTTGGGCATGAGAGTCTCTCTTGATTGTGAACCCCCAGTAACTACAGTCCAGCCTCCCAAGGTACTCCATCCAGCCATTCTTCTTTGAGGTCTTGCCATTTCCTTGGAGAACAGCCAGGAAGTAGGATTCAGGTCACAACTATCCCTGGTGTTGCTGAACATTTTTCCAATTTGGGCAAGCTGGGTTTAGCAGGCTATTTCCCAGTCTCCCTTACAGTTCTCAAAGCTTTTACCTTTATCTCAAGCTTCCAGAAAATGAAAGTTTGAAGGCAGATTATCTACAAATAACTTCTGCTTTCCAGTCTGTAACTCAGATCTTCTGTAAATAATGGAACCTGAAGACCTGGTTACCTGTTTAAATGAGGAAAGGGAAAAAGAAGTGGAGAACAAATGACAATTAAAATCTTATATTGTCCTGCCACACTGACATGCACACCCACAGACATAAACGTACCACTTTTCTGCCTAATCCCAGCTTCTGGGTTGTTCAGTTTTTATTCAGCTCTTAGAAGGAAGAGGGCCTAGAGTATTATAGATTAATCTGTATTTGTGAATAATTGAGAACTTACTAATAAAATGGGCAACTTGGATATTATGTTTACTTCTTGTTGTAAAAAACAGAGTAAAGCTTTGTTACCTAGGGTTCTCCCCTCTTCCCCTGCCAATTATTAGAAAAGTAATCTAATATTTTCCAAATAAATATATAATTGTGGAGGACTTTCAATAGACACTAAAGAATAGCAAAGTAACACAGATCTATAATGAAACCAGATCTGATAGTGTTATTACTTTTACTTGAATTTGAAATAATTTCAAAAAGAGCCAAAAATTATTATTGAGATCTATACTATTCTGAAAGCTGAGATAGAGAAGAAAGTTGAATACATGTCCACTACCCTCTTGCAGATAGTGAAAAATATGTGAATAAATTTATAATTATGACATAATAAATAAAAAAGGTACTATGAAAGTATAGAAGTTGAAGAAAAGAAGTTGAAGTCTTTCTTATATAATATTTTGCTTAGCAGGGTTGGCATGTACTATCATCTTTATTTGCCAGATGAAGAAATTTGAGTTGAAAGAGGTTAAGTATCTTGCTCAGTTACACAGAATAAGTGGTATAGTAGTACATTCTTAATATATAAGTGATCAGAGGCTGGGGAAATGATTTCTAACAAGGGTAATAATTTTATAATACTGCCTGATATTTTTACACTTTGAATCTGATTTATAAGATTGTCTTTCAACCTACTTGATTCTGCAAAGAATTTGAAAGTTCTTCTCATAGGCGAATGACTATCCTTGTCTTAAATTATCTGCTTATCTAGAAGATATCTGCAAAATAACTTGCTGGGATTTTGGTTGGGGTTGTGTTGAATTTATAGATCAAATGGGAATAACTAGCATCTTGACAATATTGAGTCTCCCAATCCATGAATATGAAATATTTCTCCATTAATTTAGTTCTTTGATTTCTTTCAACAGAGTTTTGTAGTTTTCCTTTTATTAGATCTCATACATATTTTGTTAGATTTATACCTACATGTTTCATTTTGGGGGGTGCTAATGTAAATGGTGTTGTAGTTTTAATTTCACATTCCCCACTTATTCATTGCTGGTGACCAACATGGAGAAACCCCATCTCTACTAAAAATACAAAAAAAAAAAAAAATCAGCCGGATGTGGTGGTGTATGCCTGTAATCCCAGCTACTCGGGAGGCTGAGGCAGGAGAATCACTTGAACCCAGAAGGTGGAGGTTTTGGTGAGCCAAGGTTGTGCCATTGCACTCCAGCCTGGGCAACAAGAGTGAAACTCCATCTCAAAAAACAAACAAACAAACAAAAAACAACAAACAATTTCTCCTATAGTTTTGTATAATTCCTTGTTGGTTCTAGGGGTTTTTTGACTCTTTCAGATTTTCTACATAGTTATGTTAGTTTTCTACGTGTTACAGTTTTATTTCTTCCTTCCTAATCAGTATACCTTTTAATTCTTTTTCTTATCTTATTGCATTAACTAGGACTTCAAGTACAATGTTGAAAAAGAGTAGTGAGAGGGAACATCCTTGCCTTGTTCCTGATCTTAGTAGGAAAGCTTCTAGTTGTTTACCATTAAGTGTGAAGCTAGCTGTAAGTCTTTTATAGATATTCTTTATTAAGTTAAAGAAGTTGCCCTCTATTTCTGGTTAACTGAGAGTTTTTATCATTAATGCGTGTTGAATTTTATCAAGTGCTTTTTCTGCATCTTTTGATATGATCATGTAATTTTTCTTTTTTAGCCTTTTGATATGATAGATTACATTAATTGATTTTTAATGATCATCAGATGCATCAATTTTGCATATCTGAGATAAATCCCACTTTTTTGTAATGTATAAATCTTTTTATACATTGTTGGATTTGGTTTGCTAATATTTAGATGAAGATTATTGCCCGTTTGTTCCTGAAGATATTGGTCTGTAGTTTTTTTTTCTTGTAACATCTTTGTTGGGCATTAAAGTAATGGTAGTCTCATAGAATGAATTAAGTTAGCCACTGCACCCAGCCTATTTCCCTTTTTTAATTTTTAATTTTTGTGGGTTAATAGGTGCACTAATTAATTAATAGGTGTATTAATTTTTATTAATAGAATGAGTAATGGTAGTCTCATAGAATGACTTCTATCTTCTGAAAGAGACTGTAGAGAAATAGTATAATTTATGCCTTAAATATTTGGTAGAATTCTCCAGTGAACCTATCTGGTTTTGGTGCTTTGTATTTTGAAAGGTTATTAATTATTGATTCAATTTCTGTAATCAATATAGACCTATTCAGATAGTTTAATTCTTGGCAGATTGAGTCTTGCAAGGAATTGATTCATTTCATCTAAGTTATCAAATTTGTATCAATTAATTTGTATCAAATTAAAAATTAATTAATGTAATGCATAGAGTTCTTCATAGTATTACTTTTTTTATCCTTTCAATGTCCATGGGATCTATAGTGATGTCCCATCTTTCATTCCTGACATTAGTAACTTGCATCCTCTCCTTTTTTCTTAGTTAGCCTTGCTAGAGGCTTATCGATTTTATTGACTCTTTCAAAGAACCAGCTTTTAGTTTCATTGATTTTCTCTATTGATTTCCTATTTTCAATTTCATTGATTTCTGCTCTAATTTTTATTATTTCCTTCACCCAGGCTGGAGTGCAGTGGCACTGCCAGGGCTCACTGCAGCCTCAATCTCCCAGGCTGAAGTGATCCTCCCACCTCAACCTCCCGAGTACTTGGGACTACAGGCGTGTGCCACCTGTCCAGCTAATATTTGTATTTTTTGTATAGACAGGGTTTTGCCATGTTGGCCAGTCTGGTCTCAAACTCCTGGGCTCAAGTGATCTGTCCACCTCAGCCTCTCAAAGTGCTGGGATTACAGGTATGAGCCACTTGCCCAACCCATTTCCCTTTTTTAATTTTTAATTTTTATGGGTACATAGTAGGTATATTAATTTTTATTATTTATTTTCTTCTGCTTTCTTTGGATTTAATTTGCTCTTCTTTTTCCAGTTTCCTAATGTGGAAACTTAAATTATTTATTTTAAATATTTTTTTCTAATATATGCACTTAATGTTACCAATTTCCCTTTAAGCACTGCTTTCACTGTATTCCACAGATTTTAATAAGCTGTGCTTTCATTTTCATTTAGTTCAAAATATTTTAAATTTCTCTTGAAAATTTTTCTTTGATTCATGTGTTATTTAGAAGTGAATTGTTGGCCAGACGCAGGGGCTTACGCCTGTAATCCCGGCACTTTGAGAGACTGAGGCAAGTGGATCACGAGGTCAGGAGATCGAGACCATCCTGGCTAACACAGTGAAACCCCGTGTCTACTAAAAATACACACACACAAAAAAAATTTAGTCGAGCATGGTGGCACATGCCTGAAGTCTCAGCTACTTGGGAGGCTGAGGCAGGAGAATCGCTTGAACCCAGGAGGCGAAGGCTGCAGTGAGCCAGGATCGCGCCACCGTACTCCAGACTGGGAGACACGATGAGACTCCATCTAAAAAAAAAAAAAAGAAAGAAGTGAATTGTTTTATCTCCACATATTTGGGGATTTTCCAATTATCTTTATGATACTGATTTCTAGTTTAATTCTGCTGTGATCTGAATAAGACATTGTATAATTTTTATTCATTTAAATTTCTTAATGCATGTTTTATGGCCCAGAATGTGGTCTATCTGGATGAATGTTCCCTATGAGTTTGAGAGGAATGTGTATTCTGCTGTTGGATGAAGTAGTCTGTAGATGTAAATTATATTCAGTTGATGGATGGTGTTGTTGAGTTCAACTATGCCCTTACTAATTTTCTGCCTGCTGCATTTTGTCCATTTCTGAGAGAGGGATGTTGAAGTCTCCAACTATAGTAGTGGATTCATCTCTTTGTCCTTGTTGTTCTACCAGTTTTTGCCTCACGTATTTTGATGCACTCTTACTAGACACACACACTTAAAGGATTATCATATTTTCTTGGGGAATTGACTCCTTTATCGTTATGTAATGCCCTTCTTCAGCCTTGACAACATTCCTTGCTTTGAAATCTACTCTGTCTGAAATTAAGTATCTACTTCTGCTTTCTTTTGATTAGTGTTATCATGGTATTTTTCTCTATTTTCTTTCATCTATATGTGTCTTTATATTTAAAGTGGATTTCTTGTAGACAACATATAGTTGGGTCTTGTTTTTTTTTTAATCCATTCTGACAATCATTTAATTTGTGCATTTAGACTATTAATGTTCAAAGTGATTATTGATATACTCGGATTATTTACCATATTTGTTACTGTTTTCTATTTGCTGCCTTGTTCTTTGTTTCTATTTTTGTCTTCTACTCTTTTTCTGCTTTTTTTTTTTTTATTTTTTTTGAGACAGAGTCTCACTCTGTCATCCAGGCTGGAGTGCAGTGGCACGATCTCAGCTCACTGCAACCTCTACTTCCCAGATTCAAGCAATTCTCCTGCCTCAGCCTCCCGAGTAGCTGGGATTATAGGCGCCCACCCACCACGCCTGGCTAATTTAGTATTTTAGTAGAGATAGGGTTTCATCATGTTGGCCAGATTGGTCTCAAACTCCTCACCTTGTGATCTGCCCACCTTGGCCTCCCAAAGTGCTGGGATTACAGGCATGAGCCACTGCACCCGGCCTGTTGTTTTAATTTAATATTTTATGCTTCAGTTTCCTCTTTTTTAGCATATAAATTATGCTTCTTTTTATACTTTTTTTTTTTTTTAAGGCGGGGGTTTTGCTCTTGTTGCCCAAGCAGGAGTGCAATCGCATGATCTCGGCTCACTGCAAACTCTGTGTCCTGGGTTCAAGCAATTCTCCTGCCTCAGCCTTCTGAATAGCTGGGATTATAGACGCCCACCACCATGTCCAGCTAATTTTTGTATTTTTAGTAGAGATGGGGTTTCGCCATGTTGGCCAGGCTGGTCTTAAACTCCTGACCTCAGGTGATCCGCCCACCTTGGCCTTTCAAGGTGCTGTGATTACAGGCATGAGCCACCGTGCCGAGCCACTTTTTATACTTCTTTTAGTGGTTGCTCTGGAGTTTGCCATATACAGTTATAAGTAATTAAAGCCCACTTTCAAATAACACTACACCATTTCACTGATAGTGTGAGTGTATTATAATAATAAAATAATCCTAACTCCTACCTCCCATCCCTTGTATCATTGCTGTTATTTATTTTACCTATATATAAACATATTCTTAAGCATATGGATATATATACACACATAAGATACATACATATGCATAATCAAATGTATTGTTGCCGTTATTATGAACAATCTGTTAGGTCAATTAAGAATAAGAAAAATACAAGGTTTAATTTTTATCATCACTTATTTCTTCTTTTGTGCCCTTTTTCTTTATGTGCATCTAAGTTTCTGACCTATATCAATTCTTTCTTTCCAAAGAATTTCTTTTAATATTTCTTGCAAGGCAGGTCTACTAGCAACAAATTTCCTCAGTTTTTTTGTTTGTCTGAGAAAGTCTTTATTTCTCCTTCACTCCCCACTGCCGCTCACCACCCCCCCAACCCCACACTGAGACAGGTTCTCACTCCATCACTCAGGCTGGAATGCAATGGCATGATCATAGTTCACCATAACCTGAACTCCTGGGCTCAAGCAATCCTCCTGCCTCAGCCTCCTTAGTAGCTAGGACTACAGGTACACACCGTCACACCTGGATATCTTTGTTTCCTTTTTGTAGAGACAGGCTCTTGCTATGTTGCCCTGTCTGGTCTTGAACTCCTGGCCTCAACTGATCCTCCCATAGCACTGTGATGACAGGTGTGAGCCACCATGGCTGACCTCTCCTTTGCTTTTGAAGGAATATTGCAGGGTACAGAATTCTAGGTGGGTGGTTTTTTTCTCTCAACACTTTTTTCACTCTGTTCTCTTCTTGCTTGCATGGTTTCTGAGGAAAAGATAGATACAATTCTTCTCTTTGCTCCTCTGTAAGTAAGGTGTTTTATTTTTCTGGCTTCTTTCAAGATTTCATTCTTTATCCTTGATTTTCTATAGTTTAAAATGATATTCCTAGGTACAGGGTTTTTTTTTTTTTTTTTTTTTTTTTTTGACATTTATTCTTCTTGGTGTTCTCTGAGATTTCTGGGTCTGTGATTTGGTGCCAAGACATTACTTTGGGGAAATTCTTAGTCATTTTTCTTTCTTTCTTTCTTTTTTTTTTTTTTTTTTTTTTGACACTGGAGTGCAGTGGTGCTATCTTGGCTCACTGCAAACTCCACCTCCTGGATTCAAGCGATTCTCCTGCCTCAGCCTCCCAACTAGCTGGGATTATAGGTGCCCACCACCACACCCAGATAATTTTTGTATTTTTAGTAGAGAAGGGGTTTTGCCATGTTGGCCAGGCTGGTCTTGAACTCCTGACCTCAGGTGATCCACCCACCTCGTTGCCCCACAGTTCTTGAGTATTCTGTTCTGTTTTTTTCAGTCCTTGTTTGCTTTTCAGTTTTGGAGGTTTCTATTGTATATCCTCAAGCTTAGAAATTCTTTCCTAAGCCAAGTCCAGGCTACTAATAAGCCCATCAAAAGCATTCTTCATTTCTTTTACAGTGTTTTTTATCTCTAGCATTCGTTTTGGCTCTTTCTTTAGATTTCCACCTCTCTGCTTATACTGCCCATCTCTTTTTGCATGTTGTCTACGTTATCCATTAGAGCCCTTAGCATATTAATCATAGTTGTTTTAAATTCCTGGTATGATAATCCCAACCTCTCCACCATATCTAGTTCTGATACTTGTTCTGTCTTTTCAAAATTTTTTTTGCTTTTAGTATGTCTTGTAATTTTTTCTTAATAGCCAGACATGATATATAGGGTAAAAGGAACTGCTATAAATAGCCCTTTAGTAATGTGATGATAAGGTATGTAGTTAGGGGAAACTAGTCCTGTAATTAGGCTTCATTCTTTTAGTGAGGCTGTGCCTATGGACTGTGAGCTTCACATATTGTTCTCAGGGTTGGTTTTGTTTTTTCCTCCACCTTAGGTGGGACAAGAAGGCTAGAGTGAGCTGGAGATGGGTATTGCCCTTCCCCTAGGTCACTTCGGCTCCGATAAACCCCATCACATTAGACTCTGGTTAGCTAGTTTCTTCTGAAAGAAGACCTTATTAAGAAGAACAGGGTGCTCTGCCGCATTTCAACATGGTTCCTTTTCCCCTCCCCTTGCCAGATTCATGAGGGGATTTTTCTCTAATACTCACTGTGATGACCTGGTAGAGCTCCTGGAGGTGAAACTCACAAAAGTGTGGGGAGCCCCTCTGACTGGGTCTTCCTGGAGTTTTTGACTATCAGACTTCTACACCTAGTCTCCAGCAGTTTGTCAATTACAGTTCAGGTTTTCTTACCCTGGAACTGGTTCCTATGGAGGTGTCTGATGGGTATGCTTTATAATTCTCTGTATACACCTGTCCAATTTTAGGAGCAACTGTGACCTCACTTCTCTTAAGAATCTAAGAAGTATTGTTGGTTTTGCAGTTTGCTTAGCTTTTTACTTGTTGTTAGGTTGGAGTGGCCACTTCCAAGCTTCTTACAAGTGGAACCAAAGCTGGAAGTCTTCCCTCTATTGTTAAAATAATTCTCTTCAAATTTTTTTCTCTTTATTTTAATTGTAACACAGGAATAGGGGATAACATTTAACCACCATTTGTGTACTACAGAATAGTCAGAGCCATACTAAAGATTGGAGTAGGCCTTAGGACCAGATGAAATAAGCATCTGGTTATTTCATGATTTCATCATGATTTCAAAGGGTCAGTTGAAGGCTTTTCAGGTGCATTTAAAAGTATCTCTACTGGTTAATAAGAATAATATCTAAAATTGTAACACTAGAGGTTTATTTCTTTGGTTTATTGTTCTTGTTAAAATGCAGATAACCCTGAAGCATTTTTCTTTTGTACGTTTTTAATATAAAGTCATTCATTCATTCAACAAATACTTATTGAATGCCTACTGTATACTAGGTGCTGTTCTGGGTGCTGAAGATAAATAAGTGAACATTATTGATTGAGTCCTTGTGGAGGGCAAGAGTGAGATAGACATTCATTCACAAATAAATAATAAGAAAGATGTTAAGAAGGTACTTTTTTTAAGAGAGTGAGTGTTAGAAACAAGAGCTCGGAGTCGCAAGGAAAACAAGCACTCAAAGCATTTCTCAGCAAGGCAAATTTACTTGTGCAGAAGGGTGCCGCTTGCACTTCTGGCCTCTGCGAGAGCACACCAAACAAAGGAGAGAAGGATTTTTTATCCCTAACGCAGTCCCTATCCCTGTGTCCTTCCCCTATTGGCTAGGGTTGAACTGCACAATCTAAGCTGACCCTGGTTGGCTAAGACTTAAACTTTTCCAATTAGGGTAAACACACGATTTGCAAGGGAGGGAGGGGGTAGGAGTGGTCCCGCTGCTATAGCACAAGGTATGTTCGGATATGTCTGGGCAAGTCAGGGCACAACAAGAGCGGGAGGGCTGCTTGCAGGCTAGAAACAAGATAGTACAAAGAAGTGAGGCCTCCAAACCAAGGACAAGGACATTACACAATTAAACCCTTTGAAGAAGAATTCACCATCTCTGGCAGTGAGTAAGAAAATCCTCTCTAATGTTACATTTAAGCAGAGACTTGAAGGAAGTGAGGATATGAACCATACGACTGTCTGAAGAACATTTGTTCCAGGCAGAGAAAATGATGCAAAGTGCAAAGGGCCTGAAGTAAGTGCATAATTGGTATGTTTGAGGAATAACAAGGAGGCCAGTGTGACTGGAGTGGATTGAGGAAAGAGTAGAATTGTAGGAGATGGTCAGTGTGACACTGTGATTTATAATAAGAAATAATACATTTGGTCTTCCTCACCATTTCCTGACATACAGCTTCTAAAACTCTTAGAACCTCCGAAGTGATGTGTCTTTTTGTATGATAATGAGACGAATGATGGCTGGTGGCTCCTAGATAGCCTCAGGATGGGGGTGCTGGTTGCCAGGAGAACAGACCATGTGATTAAAAGATTGAAACTTTCAGTCATACTTCCTTCAACCCCTACATCCAGGAAAGGGAGAGGAGCTGAAGGTTGAGTTGGTAACCAGTGGCCAGTGATTTAATCAATCATGCCTATATAATGAAGCCTTTGTAAAAACCCAGAAAGGACTGGGTTCAAAGAGCTTCTTGTGCTGAGGAGGGTAGCACACCTTTAACTCCACAGGGACAGAAGCTCCTGTGCTTGGGACCATTCCAAATATCACCCTAAGTGTCTCTTCATCTGGCTGTTCATTTGTATCCTTTAAAATATCCTTTGAAATAAATTGGCAACAGTAAGTAAAGTTTTGCCTGAGTTCTGTAAGCTACTCTAGCAAATAAATTGGACCTGAAGAGGAAGTCATGAGAACCCCTAGTTTATAGTGAGTTGGTCATTCTACATATCTCCAAGTAGATAGAGTCAGAAATGATTGAATTATAGGGCACTCAGTTGGTGTCTGCTGGAGAATTGCTTGATGTGTGGGAAAAACCCCCACAACATCTTATGTCAGAAATAATGTGTTGAGTGTTGAGAGTAGGAAAAGTGTTTGATTTTTCCCATGTCCTACAGTTAGCAAGGTAATAAGTGAGTTTATAAGGATCTAGCCTTGAGCAGACTTAAAAAAAAAAAACTTTTTAATTTTGGATAATTTTAGATGTAAAGGAAAGCTGCTAAGATAATATGATAATTACCCAATGGGTTCTTCTTGCCCACTGCACAGAGAGAGCTGATTTACTGAGACAGCAGTATTGCAATAGCGAAATAGTGTAATAAACGTAGAGCCAGCTGAGCAGAACACAGGAGTTTATTACTCAAGTCACTCTCCCTGAAAAATTCAGAGATTAGGGTTTTTAAAGGATAATTTGGCAGCAGGGGGCTAGGGGAATGCTGACTGGTTGAGTTGGGGATGAACTCATAGGGGATCTAAGTTGTCTTCTTACTGTCTTCACTTCCTGGGTAGGATTGCAAGACCAGCTGAGCCAGCTTTACCTGTCTGGGTGGCACCAGCTGGTCCATCAAAATAGAGAGTCTGAAAAATACCCCAAACATGAATCTTAGGTTTTATAATAGTGATGTTATTCATAGGAGCAATTGAAGAGGTTACAAATCTTGTGACCTCTGGCTACATGGCTTCTGAACCACAGTTCTAACCTCCTGGCTAATTTGTTAGTTTTACAAAGGCAGTTTTGTTTCCTGAGCAAGGAGAGTGTTATCATCTTTGTTTTAAAGTTAAATTAAATTCCTCCTATAGTTCATTCCGCCCAGGAATGAACAAGGACAGCTTGGAGGTTAAAAGCAAGATGGAGTCAGTTAGGTTAGATTTCTTTCACCATCATTTTTCCATGTCAAATTTTTCTCACTGTTATAATTTATGCAAAGGTAGTTTCAATATTACCATCTACCTCTTACCATTTCCCCTAATTTTAACATCTTACATTATCATGGTGTGTTTGACAAAACTAAGAAGCCAACCAGCATTTGTTCATTACTGTTAACTACATTCCAGACTTACCTTGTATTTCATCAGCTTTTCCACTAATGTCCTTTTTCTGTTCTAGGATCCAATCCAGGATACTACATTGCATCATGTTTATTTATTCTTTTGCAGGCTGTGACAGTTGCTCAATCTTTCCTTGTTTTCTATGAGCATAACAGTCTTAAGGAGCTCCAGCTGGATGCTTTATAGGATGTTTTTTCAATTTGGGCTTATCTCATAATGTTTTCCAAAAGACTAGACTGGGGTTATGGGCTTCTGGAAAGAATACCACAGAGGTAATATACCCTTCTCCAGGAGGTAGTGTTAACCCCCATCCCCAGTCTTGAGTGTGGGCTGACTCACTTTCTAAAAAAGAATATGGAGAAAGCTGACAAATGCTACCTTAACCAAGTGATCAAAGTTAATATCACCGCCAGTGATATTATGTTGATATGATGTGATGAGTCCAGCAAATTTTGATGTAGAGATAACATGTGAATAGGACCTGATTTTAGAGACATCTTTGCCCACTTTACAATTTTCCATAGACTAAACTCATTAAAAAGTACACATAATCTATAGCAAAGTTATTTTAAGTCGAGATTTTTGACATTTCTCCTTATCTTCCATAATTATTTATTACTTAGTACCCAAGATTGTTATTTTCATTTTGTAGTGTCCATATGGGGGAGAGGAAAAGAGAGAGAGAGGAAGAGAGAAGGAAGGGGCAGACTTTGGTTGTTTTGCTGCTTTTGTAATAATCCACAAATACATCATATCAGTGGTTGTAATTGTTACCGGAAAGGGGTCCCAGTGCAGACCCCAAGACAGGGTTCTTGGATTTTGTGCAAGAATTCAGGGCAAGTCCACAGTGCAAAGAGAAAGCAAGTTTATTAAGAAAGTAAAGGAATAAAAGAATGACTACCCCATAGACAGAGCAGCCTTGAGGGCTGCTGGTTGTCCATTTTTATGGTTATTTCTTGATTATATGCTAAACAAGGGGTGGATTATTCATGCCTCCCCTTTTTAGATCCTATAGGATAACTTTCTCATGTTGCCATGGCATTTGTAAACTGTCATGGCAGTGGTGGGAATGTGGCAATGAGGATGACCAGAGGTCGCTCTCGTTGCAATCTTGGTTTTGGTGGGTTTTAGCCACCTTCTTTACTGCGTCCTGTTTTATCAGCAAGGTCTTCAAGACCTGTGTCTTGTGCCGACCTCCTCTCTCATCCTATGGCTTAGAATGCCTAACTGTCTGGGAATGCAGCCCAGTGGGTCTCAGCTTTATTTTACCCAACCCCTATTCAAGATGGAGTTGCTCTGGTTCAAATGCCTCTGACACAATGACCAAAGACTATATTGAATCACGTATGGTCAGTAGATTGTTAGTTTGTAAAAGCCCTGAATTTTACATCTTTATAATTCCCATTCAACTCAGAGCTGGCTATATTAAGTGCCATTTTTATAGCCAAATAGTTTTATTTTTGTTGCATATTTAAGGGATTTTTCAAATGTTTTTCTCTATTAAAATGCATTGTAGCTTACCTACTTTGCAATGTGGAATGGAATTAATGCTGAATTAGTAGATAGAAAATTTGTGTTCTAGGTCCCACCCCATTACTTCCTAAATATAACTAGGGCTAATTCACTTAACTGAATTTTCTGATCTATAAAATGGGTACAATCATACTTCATCTTTAGCTATGCCTACTATTCAGCATGCATTCTCAGAGTTTTTCCATTTAAATTGTGTTGTGGTTTTTCTTGTTTGTTTGAGACAGGGTTCTCGTTATGTTGCCCAGTCTAGACTCAAACTCCTGCTCTCAAGTGATCCTCTCACCTCAGCCTCCCAAGTAGCTGGGACTACAGACACATTCCACTGCATTTAAATAGATTTTAAAGGCCGTTAAATACTTTGGAAAAAAATAATTTCAAGCATAGCATTCCTAACAAGTAAGCTGCTATTAGCTGCTCCTTACAGGTTGTTGTAAAGTTTAAAAGAGAGCGTGTACATAAAGACAATGTCTAGCACATAATAAATTTTGAATAAATAGAAAGTAATAGGATAGAGGTAGAATTTTCTATTGTCCTATTTCCCTGATCCCATTTAAGTAAATATTTAATTAATTCTTGTACATTCTCCACAGGCCTTTGCTTATGAATTCCTGTCAGTAAGAAATTATAGCTTAAGGATGAGCTTGCTGTCATTTAAAAAAAGAAAGTATAGCCCCGCACAGTGGCTCACACCTATAATCCCAGCTACTCAGGAGGCTGAGGCTGGAGGATCGCTTAAGCCCAAGAGGTTGAGGCTGCAGTGAGCCATGATCACATCACTCCACTCCAGCCTGAGTGACAGAGCGAGACCCTATCTCAAAAAAGAAAGAAATTATGACGGAAGCTAACTAATCAGATGTTAGGGATACTATAGAGAGAATCCCTACCTGTAAATTGAAAGTTGGCCAGATGACTTCTGTGGTTCCTTCCAATTCTATGATTTTGCTTTAATACATATAGTACCTATCTCTCATGGTTTAACTGAGAGCTTTAAGGGCTTAGATAGTATATGGGAAAACCATTTGTAAACATAAAGTACTATACAAATATGTGATATTATTATATAAGACTAGTAAACTAGTCAACAGAGATTCCCTCAGTAACTGTAAGAACTATCTGTGGTGGGGCGCAGTGGCTCACACCTGTAATCCCAGCACTTTGGGAGGCCAAGGCGGGTGGATTGCTTGAGGCCAGGAGTGTGAGACCAGCCGAGCCAACATGGTGAAACCCCGTCTCTACTAAAAATACAAAAATTATCCGGGCGTGGTTGTTCATGCCTGTAATCCCAACTACTCGGGAGGCTGAGGCATGAGAATCACTTGAACCTGGGAGGCAGAGGTTGCAGTGAGCCGAGATTGCACCACTGCACTCCAGCCTGGGGAACAGAGCGAGACTCTGTCTCAAAAAAAAGAAAAAAAAAAAAACTATCTGTATTCATTGAAAATTAAAAGATACACATAATGTATTGAGGTGTTTTTTGTTTTTTGTTTTGGTGAGGCCTAGAATTTATTATATTATAATCGTTGCCATTGTTTGTTATCTATTTATGTTTGTTTTCTTAGCTAAGAGGATTGTAGCACTTTTTCATGTAGCATACATTCTCCTATTTCTTCCATTAGATTTACTCTGTGACAGTTTTTCCTAAGGCAATGCCCAGATGTGTTGTGGTTAAGGTTATAATTCAGCATTTCCATCAAGGAGACATCTTTCTGAAAACTATTTGGAAATAGACAGTAGCTCTCTGCAATCAAATTCACTCAGCTTGATGCCACTACTCTTGGTTTAACTTAAGCAGCACAGAACCAATTTTATGGTGAATTCAGAAGAGAAGCTATTGCTGGAAAATAAAATGACTTTGAGCCCTTCTATAGTATTTATCTACTGCCAACTATTTCTTCTCCTCATTATTAGAATAGTACATACTTTGTACTGTTGTGATTCTTCTGTGTAGAAAAAAGTTTTATAACTCATTTTGTTTTTTTTAGTTTTGTCATTTTTCATTTACTGACCAGATCAGATCTTTTCAAAGTCAAGCTATAATTTTATTCTTTAGTTCCCTATGGAGTAGCATTTAAAGAAAATCATAGTAAATTACTCTATTCTTAGTTGGAATTTTATTTTACAACTATGAATAAAAGCATTTTCCTAGATATTTTCCATAGAATTCCTGAAAATAGTTTCTCAGATCTTTCTCAGTATTAAAAGTCAGGCTGAGATTCTCATTTTGTCCCTAGTTGCTGTAATTTTGTTACTTCCCCCATCAGCATTCCCATTTCTTTTAATTTTTAAAATTCTTTTGGTTTATTTTCAGAGTTTAACAGTGGGGAATCCATTTAACTGTGCTCACAGCAGGTAGTAAGTACTATGGTAGACACTGGATTGGTTTCTTTGGATGGTTAAAAGAATAAGAGGGTAATTAAGCTTTTCTGAAGCTGCCAACTGTATTGGAGGTTTGGTGTACATTTAAGGCTTATTTAAAAATAGTTCCTTCAGAAACTGAACATTTAACCAGTAGAATTCCTAAGGGCATATCCTTTTTATCAGGTAGCGATTACTTAGATTAGTAGAATTTGTGTCAAATAGATTTCCTCTTTCATATAAGACTAAGTCTAATGCTGTACTATCTCATTCTGACTTGTAATGTTAATTTATGATCTTTAGTAGGGTGCTTTTTACCTACCATAAACTCCCAAATATAGCTTTTTAAAATAATGTGTGCTTTAAAAATACATGCATCTTGTAATCCTAGCACTTTGGGAGGCTGAGGCTGGCGGATTGCCTGAGCTCAGGAGTTCCAGACCAGCCTGGGCAACACGGTGAAACCCCATCTCTACTAAAATACAAAAAATTTGCCGGGCATGGTGGCATGCACTTGTAGTCCCAGCTACTCGGGAGGCTGAGGCAGGAGAATTGCTTGAACCCTGGAGGCAGAGGTTGCAGTGAGCGGAGATCACACCACTGCACTCCAGCCTGGGTGACAAAGGGAGACTCCGTCTCAAAAAAAAAAAAAAAAAAGCTTCTAAAAAACTGAATAGAAACGTTTATTCAGTTACTTTTAAAGATGCAGAATTAGCCAAATCTTTGCTTCTTGAACTCAAAATCTAAATCTAGATAAAATGCAGAAAAGGGATTGCTTTTATGAGCTACAGTTATGAGGTCTAAAATTTTATCTACATAAGCTGGGATGTTGACATGTTTAAAACCCCAAACATTCTGTACTGAACCATAAATGGAAGCAGAGCTATAGTCTTCAGAGTTGTAATTTTCCCAGTGGTTTGATTCAGAGTGCTTTGAAAAGGTAATTTAAATTTAAATTTGAAAGGGAGAAATGCCTAAAGGTTTTATGGCTCTCAGAAGATAATGGATAGGAATAGTCATTGTATGTGAGAGAAGGAAGAAAACCATAAGAGAAATGTGGCATTTAGAAACATGTACTAAACCTGGTGGAAGAATAGAAATTGATAGATGGAAAGAGGTGATGTAGGGAAAATATATAGTCATTGAACTTGAGAGTTCTTGAATAGTTAACATTCAGCTTTCATCTATTCATTTAATAAATATTTACTGAGTACCTTCTGTGTGCTTTTTGGCACCATGGTTTTAAGCAGATAAGTGTCAATGACATAACTAATTTTAAACTTTCTGTTTTGAAACCATTTTAGATTTACAGCGAGTTGAAAAGATAGAGGCTGGGCACGGTGGCTCACACCTGTAATCCCAGCACTTTGGGAGGCCGAGATGGGAGGATCACCTGAGATCGGGAGTTTGAGACCAGCCTGACCAACATGGAGAAACCCCGTCTCTACTAAAAACACAAAAAATTAGCTGGGCGTGGTGGTGCATGCCTGTAATTCCAGCTACCCAGGAGGCTGAGGCAGGAGAATCACTTGAACCAGGGAGGGAGAGGTTGCAGTGAGCCGAGATCACACCATTGCACTCCAGCCTGGACGACAAGACAAGAATGAAACTCTGTCTCAAAAGAAAAAAGGAAAAAAAAAGATAGAGAGTTCTTTCTCCCAGGTGCTACATGATTGTGGTACATTAATCAAAACTAAGAATTTACCATTGGCACTGACAGTTTTAAAGGACATATCTGGCACTTGCTGGCAGAATAAACTATGGGGTCAGGGGAGGGCAGGGTAGAAGCAGGGAGATCAGTTAGTAGTTGATGACATTAATCCAGGGGAAGCATAGTAATGATGGTTTAGACTAGGGGTTTATCTATAAAAGTGGTAACAGGTAGTCGGATTTTGAAAATAGAACCAAGAAGATTTGCTGATGGATTGGATTTGGGATGTGAGATAAACAGAGGAATCAAAATGACTCTAAGATTTTTGGAAAGGAGTCATTTCTAAAAATGGAAAATGAGTTTTAGCACTAAACTTACTGTCCTTCCTTCCACACCAACCTTACTGCCTTTCTATCCACAAGTCTTTTAAAGTTTTAGTTATTTCATTATCTACACAGACAATCCTCCAATGCTCAGATATCTCTGTTTCTTGACCTCCTCACCTCCAGTGATCTTGTCTTCCACCTCAATTTAGTCACCTGCTCATAAGATCATCCTCTAGGCTATGTCATTACTAATAACTAAACCTTCATTTTAAGCATTCTACTCTCCTCCCACAACTCCTGTCTTTCCAGCCCTCTCCCTGTAGTATATGGACTTCAACAATTTTAACTCCAACAGGACCTTGGATCCATTTTCTCTATGATCTTCACTACCCTCCTTCCTTGGCCCATTATTAAAATGAGGCAAATGGAAAACTAGAGTTACTATTTGTTGAAATAAGGAAGTTTATAGGAGAAATGGGTTTGATGAAAAGGAGGTTGAAAATTAGGATTTTGTTTTAGGACAAATAAGTTTAATAAGTTTGAAATGAGCATTAGATATCCAAGAGCAGGTACTTGAATATAAGAGCCTAGTGTTCGAATGAGAGGTTTGGACCACAAACATACATTGGGAGTCATCAGCATATAGATAATACATAAAGATATGAGACATGATAAAATCTATTAAATGGATAGAGATAGAGAAGAGGTCAAGGACTGAACCCTGGGCATTACCATTTTTAGAGATCAGGAAAAGAGAAACCAGTGAACAAGATCAAAAGAAGCATCTAATGAAGTAGAAAGAGAACCAAGAGAAGTGGTGACCTAAAAGTGAAACAAAAAGTTTTCAAGGTGGAGAAAAATGATCATTTCTGTCATATACTGCTGATAGTCCAAATAAAATGAAGATGAGAATTGACAGTTGGATTTGGCAACATGGAAGCCATTGTGACTTTAATAAGAGCAGTTTCAGAAAAGCACTGAGAATTAGAGCCTGAATGGAATGAGTTTAAGAGACAATGGGAATAAAGAAGGTAGAGACAGCAAGTACAGATTGCTCTTTCATGTTTGATTGTAAAGGGCAGCAGAGAAATGGGACTTTGACTGAGGAGGTGAAATGTTGGTCAAGAAACCTGTATTTTAACATTGGAAACATTGTATGCTGATGGAAATGACTAGTAGAGAGGGGTAATTGATAATGTAAGAGAAAGACAGTTACAAGTTGGTGAGAGGGGATAGAATCTAGTAGATGTGGCTAGGTGCAGTGGCTCATGTCTGTAGTCCTAGCACTTTGGGAGGCTGAGGTGGGTGGATCACTTGACCCCAGGAATTTGAGACCAGGCTAGGCAGCACAGTGAGACTCCATCTCTACAAACAAACAAACAAACAAACAAACAAAAAACAACATCCGGGTGCCCGTGAGGTAGGAGGATCGCTTGAACCTGCCTGGTTGAGGCTGCAGTGAGCCGTGATCGTGCCACTGCACTCCAGGCTTGGGTGACAGAGTGAGACTCTATCTCAAAAAAAAAAAAAAAAAAATTCAGTGAATCAGTAAAAGAGATGGCCTTAGATAGGATTATGGACAGTTTTACCATTGTGTAGGAAGAAAGAGCGTGGCCGGGCACGGTGGTTCATGCCTGTAATCCCAGCACTTTGGGAGGCCGAGGTGGGTGGATTGTCTGAGGTCAGGAGTTGAAGACCATCCTGGCTAACATGGTAAAACCCCATCTCTACTAAAAATAAAAAATTAGCCAGGTGTGGTGGCATGCACCTGTAGTCCCAGCTACTCGGGAGGCTGAGGCAGGAGAATTGCTTGAACCCGGGAGGCAGAGGTTGCAGTGAGCCGAGATTGCACCACTGCACTCCAGCCTGGGCAACAGAGCGAGACTCCATCTCAAAAAGAAAAGAAAAAAGAAAAAAAAAGAGTGTATGGGTACAGATGCACATATTTTAGTATATATTTAGTATGATGAGAGCTTATGTGAGTTATAATTTCTATTTTTTTCAGTGAGGAGAGGGAGGGAGAAGAGTTGATTTTTTTTTTTTTAATATAGTAAGGTAAGTAACACTAAAGGCTCATTTAACGTTAGTAGTAATGAATTAAAGGAAGCCAAGTCATTATGTTTGAGTTTTACTTTGGTCACATTCAGCTGTCTGAATGCTGCAGTGGCACGATCATAGCTCACTGCAACCTCGAACTCCTGGGCTCAAGGGATCCTCCCACCTCAGCCTCCCATATAGCTAGGATTACAGGTGTGTGCCACCACATCTGGCTAATTTTTGTATTTTTTTTGTAGAGATGGGATATTGCTATGTTGCTGAGACTGGTCTTGAACTCCTGGCTTCAAGCAATCCTCCTACTTCAGTCTCCTAAAGTGTTGGGATTGCAGATGTGAGCCATTGAGCCCAGCCTCTTACCTTATTCTTTTTAATGGCTGCATTGTATTCCATTGTATTTCACCTGTGCCCTATTGAGAATTTTTTTTATTATTATTTCTAGGTTTTCACTGTAGTGAACATCTTTAAATATATGTCTTGAAGTACTTTTTTTTTTTTTTTTTTTTTTTGAGATGGAGTCTCACTCTGTTGCCCAGGCTGGAGTGCAGTGGTGCGATCTCGGCTCACTGCAACCTCTGCCTCCCGGGTTCAAGTGATTATCCTGCCTCAGCCTCCTGAGTAGCTAGGACTACAGGTGCATACCACCACACTCAGCTAATTTTTGTATTTTTAGAAGAGACGGGGTTTCACCATATTGGCCAAGATGGTCTTGATCTCCTGACCTAGTGATTGAAGTACTTTTACAGCTATATAAATAGAATAAATTTCTAATGTTAGGTTGAAATAAATGTGAATTTTGAAAAATATTAGGGCCAGGTGTGATAGCTTATGCTTGTAATCCCAAGACTTTGGGATGCCAAGACAGCTGGATCACTTGAGGCCTGGAGTTTGAGACCAGCCTGGCCAACATGGCAAAACCCCATCTCTACTAAAAATACAAAAATTAGCTGGGCATGGTGGTGCACACCTGTAGGCCCAGCTACTCGTGAGGCTGAGATGGAAGGATCACTTGAGCCCAGGAGGCAGAGGTTGCAGTGAGCCGAGATTGCACCACTGTACTCCTATCTGGGTGACAGAGTGAGACCCTATCTCAAAAAAAAAAAAAAAAGAAAGAAAGAAAAGAAAATATTAGGTGGATAAACGATGTGGTGGCACCACTTATTATCCCAAAGCTTTGGGAGGCAGAAGCTGGAGGATCACTTGAGGCCAGAAGTTTGAGACCAACCTAGGCAACATAGTGGGATCCCATTCCTAAAAAAAAGTCATTTGGGCTGGGCATGGTGGCTCACGCCTGTAATCCCAGCACTTCGGGAGGCCAAGGTGGACAGATCACCTAAGGTCAGGAGTTCGAGACCAGCCTGGCCAACATGGTGAAACCCCATCTCTACTAAAAATAAAAAATTAGCCAGGTGTGGTGGCATGTGCCTGTAGTACCAGCTACTCGGGAGGTTGAGGCAGGAGAATCGCTTGAACCTGGGAGGCGGAGGTTGCAGTGAGCTGAGATCGCACTACTGCACTCCAGCCTGGGTGACAGAGGAAGACTTCGTCTCAAAAAAAAAAAAAAAAAAAAAGGTCATTTGGACATGGTGGCTTGCACCATAATCCCAGCTACTCAGGAGGCTGAGGAGGGAGGATTGTTTGAGCCCAGGAATTCGAGGTTGCAGTGAGCTATGATTGCATCACTTTACTCCAGCCTGGGCAACAGAAAAAGACCCCCTCTTTTTTTTTTTTTTTTTTTGAGACAGAATCTCGCTCTTGTCGCCCAGGCTGGAGTGCAGTGGCGTGATCTTGGCTCACTGCAACCTCCACCTCCTGGGTTCAAGCAATTCTCTTGCCTCAGCCTCCCAGGTAGCTGGGATTACAGGCATGCACCACCATGCCTGGCTAATTTTTGTATTTTTTAGTAGAGACAGGGTTTCGTCATGTTGGCCAGGCTGATCTTGAACTCCTGACCTCAAGTGATCTGCCTGCCTTGGCCTCCCAAAGTGCTGGGATTACAGGCATGAGCCACCGCGCCCGGCCAACTTTTAAACTTTTTAACTAGCGATATAATATTTTCAGTCTTTTGGCCTTCTGCAGCTACCTTTCCAAAAAAATTGTGGAATCTTAGTTAAGTGTTTCGGTTGCAGTTTCCTTTACTGTTACCAGTTACCCAAAATAGATATATCAATCAGGGGCCTTTGTTACTGTAGCAGTGTTACCTCAAATAAATTCATTTAAGGCCAGGGGTGTTGGCTCACTCCTGTAATCCCAGTATTTTGGGAAGCTGAGGCAGGTGGATTGCTTGAGCCCAGTTCAAGACCCGCTTGGGCAACAAAGTGAGAACCTGTCTCCACAAAACATTTTAAAAATTAAAAAATTAGCCAGGCGGCCGGGCATGGTGGCTCATGCCTGTAATCCCAGCACTTTGGGAGGCTGAGGCAGGCGGATCATCTGAGGTCAGGAGTTCGAGACCAGCCTGGCCAAGATGGTGAAACCCTCTCTCTGTTAAAACATACAAAAATGAGCTGGGCGTGATGGTGGGTGCCTGTAGTCCCAGCTACTCAGGAGGCTGAGGCAGGAAAATCACTTGAACCTGGGAGGCAGAGGTTGCAGTGAGCCAGGATCACACCACTGCACTCCAGCCTGGGCAACAGAGCAAGACTCCATCTCAATTAAAAAAAAAAAATTAACCAGGCATGGTGGTGCGTACCATGGTCTGTGATCTCAGCTACACGAGAGGCTGAGGCAGGAGGATCACTTGAGCCTACAAGGTTGAGACTGCAGTGAGCTGTGTTTGCACCACTGCACTCTAGGATGGGTGACAGAGCGAGACCCTGTTTCCAAAAGAAAAAAAGAAGATTCGCTTTATCTGGCAGATACAACCAGAAACAAAAAAGCCTCTCACTATGGAAAAATGTACTAATCTAGCATTCTTATACTATTGTCAGGACTACTTGACATTTGAAAGAAATTATTATATCTATTATATATTATATTACTATTATGTTATCTGAACTCTTAGAGAAGGTATTTGGTTACTAACTAAAATCACAACAAGACACTATTATACACCCATCAGAATTGCTAAAATTAAAAAAACTGACACCACCAAATACTGGTGAAGATGTGGAACAACCAAAACTCTGTACATTGTCAATGGGCTTGTAAAAAGGATATAACCACTTTGGAAAAAGGGCTGGCTGTTTTGTGTAAAACTAAACATGTACCTTCCCTGTGACCCAGCAATTTCATTTCTTGGTATTTGCCCAAGAAAAATGAAAACATATATCTACGAAATTACTCACACACGAATTTTTTTTTTTTTTTGAGACAGAGTTTTGCTCTTGTTGCCCGGGCTGGAGTACAGTGACACGATCTCAGCTCACTGTAACCTTCGCCTCCCGGGTTCAAGTGATTCTCCTGCCTCAGCCTCCTGAGTAGCTGGGATTAAAGGCGCCCACCACCACGCCCGGCTAATATTTTGTATTTTTAGTAGAGACGAGGTTTCATCATGTTGGCCAGGCTGGTCTCGAACTCCTGACCTCAGGTGATCTACCCGCCTCGGCCTCCCAAAGTGCAGGGATTACAGGCGTGAGCCACTGCGCCCGGCCGAACACATGAATTTTAATATAGCTTTATTCATCATAGCCCCAAAGTGGATACAGCCCACGTATTCATCAATAGGAGAATAAATAAACTGCAGTATGTTAATAAACTGGAAAACTAATCAGCAATAAAAAGTAATTATTATTGATATACAATAATATGATGAATCTTAAAAATATTTTGCTGAGTAAAAGAAGCCTTACATAAAAGAAAACAGGCTATATGAATCCATTCATATGAAGTTCAAGAAGAGACACATTAATCTATGATGAAAAAATGAGAACAGTAAGAGATTGAGAGTGAGGATTGACTGGAAAGGAGGAGGATGGAACTTTATGATGTCCTATATCTTGGTAGGGTTTTGAGTTACATAGGTAAATGCATTTGCCAAAATTCAGTGCATGTATATTCAATGCACTCCAGCCTAGGCAACAAGAGCGAGACTCCATCTAAAAAAAAAAAAGAAAAAAAAATTGGGCATGGTGGAGCATGCCTGTAATCCCAGCTACTCAGGAGTCTAAGGCAGGAGAATCACTTGAACCCAGGAGCCAGAAGTTGCAGTGAGCTGAGATCACGCCATTGCACTCCAACCTGAGCTACAAGAGTGAAACTACATCTCAAAAAAAGGAAGGAAGGGAGGGAGGGAGAGAAGGAAGGAGGAAGGGAGGAAGGAAAGGAGGAAGGAAGAAAGGAAGTCAGGCAGACTTGAATCTAATAATTGAGAGAGTACATCATGAGCCAGGGAAAATGTACATAGAACAATTATAATAAGGCACAACCTAGTCATGTTATTGGACTCCAAAAATTAAAGAATGATTCCAGAAAAAAAGAAAAAAACATATGAGAGGGAGAAAGATTTGGACTTACTTCAGAATTCTCCTCAGTATATTTCAGTGCCAGAAGACTGTAGGCTTTATAGACTTTATCTATAGTCCTCAAGAAAATAACGTGTGATCCAAGGTTTTATATCTAGCTTACCTGTTATTTAGGTAAAAAGGCAACAGATGTTTTTGAACATTCAAGAACTCAGAAAATATAATTTCCCTGATGCCTGTACTGTGCCCAGCCAGCCAAACAAGTGATAGAGAAAATGTCACAAAAGACCTTATGTGAGCATGCAATCCATAAGATTCATGTGGGGCTTACTATTCCAGAAGAGAATTTACATGTTATAAACTCTGACAGTGTAGGTATTAAATGACCCCAAAGAATTGGGAGGGCTGGGTGTGGTAACTCATGCCTGTAATTTCAGCATTTTGGGAGGCCACAGCAGGAAGATTACTTGAGGCCAGTAGTTTGAGACCAGCCTGGGCAACAAAGCAAGACCCTGTCTTTTTTCAGAAATAAATAAAAATAAAGGATTGGAAGGATAAGGGTGAGAGATAGTAGGAAGTGCTAAAACTAGCAGGAGGGCCGTGCGCGGTGGCTCACGCCTGTAATCCCAGCACTTTGAGAGGCCGAGGTGGATGAATCACTTGAGGTCAGGAGTTCGAGACCAGCCTGGCCAACATAGTGAAACCTCGTCTCTACTAAAAATACAAAAATTAGCCGGGGATGGTGGTGCACACCTGTAATCCCAGCTACTCAGGAGGCTGAGGCAGGAGAATCACTTGAACTCGGGAGGTGGAGGTTGCAGTGAGCCAAGATCACATCACTGCACTCAAGCCTAGGCAACAGAGCAAGACGCTGTCTCAAAAACAAACAAACAAACCACTAGCAGGAGGATGTACTCCAGTAAAATCTAAGAACTAATTTATTAACATAAATTATAAAAACAAACAAACAAACAAACATGGGATCTGGGAACAGGTGATCCAGCACAGAAGGGCTCCGTAAGGAAGTTCCAGGATATCATTTTTATACCAGGCCTAGGCCCGGGAGTTTTCTAGGAAAAAAATAAGGACTGGTTTATATGAGCATATGAAAAATATTATTATTGAATGGCATGCCACGATGTTGAACTTTTGGAAAAAGAATACTGATAGGTATGTTGGAAACAAAGCAAATGAAAAAAATAAAGCAGTTAACAACTCCAGGAAAAACAAAATACAGTCAGGCACCCCACAACAACATTTTAGTCAATAACAGGCCACATATACAATGGTAGTCCCATAAAATTATAATAGAGCTGCCCTGCTCTATACAGATGTACCATTTTTATGTTATACCATATTTTTACTGTACTTTTTCTATGTTTAGTTACACAAATACTTACACTGTGTTAAAACTGCCTACAGTGCTCAGTACTGTAACACACTGTGAACTATTGTCTCTGGGAACAATAGGCTGTACCTTATAGCCTACGTGTGTAGTAGACTATACCATCTGGGTTTATATGAGTATGCTCTATGATGTTTGCACAATGACAACATCGCCTAATGATGCTCTTCTCAGAACGTATCCCCATTAAGTGACACATGACTGTAATTGTGCAAGAAAAGGAGTTCTTGTATAATTAGTCTGCTGTTCAGCAGTTCACACTATTTGTATGGCTATAATAATATTTTAAAACTCACTGATTTAACCAAATATTGGGAGAATTGAGGGAGAGGAGAGTTGTGTATGTGAGAACAATTACTAAAACTTCATGTTGGTGAAATGATACTGTTAATATTGATAAAGCAAGAAATCAGAAACAACTAAGATGCCTTCTACCATGGGGGGAAGATAATAAATCTGATATTTAATATTGATAAATTAAGAAATATCAATATAAACATTTTATTTAGAAAGATGGAAACAGGCTGGGTGTGGTGGCTCACACCTGTAATCCCAGCATTTTGGGAGGCCAAGGTGGGTGGATCACCTGAGATCAGGAGTTGGAGACCAGCCTGGCCAACATGGTGAAACTCCATCTCTACTAACAATACAAAAATTAGCTGGGCATGGTGGCGGGCGCCAGTAATCCTAGCTACTCAGGAGGCTGAGGCAGGAGAATCGCTTGAACCTGGGAGGTGGAGGTTTCAGTGAGCCAAGATCGCACCATTGCACTCCAGCCTGGAAGACGAGTGAAACCCTATCTCAAAAGAAAAAAAAAAAAAAAGGCTGGGCGCAGTGGCTCACGCCTGTAATCCCAATGCTTTGGGAGGCCAAGGCGGGTGGATCATGAGGTCAGGAGTTCAAGACCAGCCTGGCCAAGATGCTGAAACTCCATCTCTAGTAAATATACAAAAATTAGCTGGATGTGGCGGCACGCGCCTGTAATCCCAGCTACTTCGGAGGCTGAGGCAGGAGAATCAAGGCAACCAGAGGTTGCAGTGAGCCAAGATCAAGCCACTGCACTCCAGACTGGGCAACAGAGCAAGACTTCGTATCAAAAAAAAAAAAAAAAAGAGAGATGGAAACAGGGAGAATGACTAGAAGAATTGAAGTTGATAGCCTCTGGAGCTTAGAGAAGAATGGGGAAGCGTCTTTCATTATAAGTCTTGTAATAGTACAATTTGACTTTTTAAAGGAGGTGACTACAATATTTTGACAAAAATAAAAATAATTTAACCAATAAGGGATTATTTATCTGTGTGTAGTGTGCACAAAAAGTTATGTAAAGCTATTTACTGAAGCATTATTTATTTGGTATTAATTACAAATTATATCCTGTAGGTAACAACTCAAGATTATGTTACATGGTACACTGTTTTGTAAATATATTTATTTTCTACTCTTAAGGAACATTCATTCTAAGGAGTTAGGGAATGGCTTAAACATATATAAATCAGAAAAATAGTAGTTTACCCATTCACCAAATATGTATTGAGCACTGTGTGCCAGGCACTGATCTGGGCACTAGACATCAAAAAGAGACAAAAACATCTGCAGTCTAGTGGAGGAGCAGTGGAGACATAAACAGTAAACGTAATAAAAATGGCGTGGCCGGGCACAATGGCTCAGCCTATAATCCCAGCACTTTTGGTGGCCAAGGCGGGTGGATCGCTTGAGGTCAGGAGTTTGAGACCAGCCTGGCCAACATGGTGAAACCCCATGTCTACTAAAAATACAAAAATTAGCTGGGCATGGTGGTGGGCACCTGTAATCCCAGCTACTCAGGAGGCTGAGGCAGGAGAATCGCTTGAACCCAGGAGACAGAGGTTGCAGTGAGCCGAGATCATGCCATTGCACTCCAGCCTGGGCGACAGAGCGAGACTCCGTCTCAAAAAAAAAAAGAAAATAAAATAATTTTTAAAATGGCTAGACTGGGCCGGGCGCGGTGGCTCACGCCTGTAATCCCAGCACTTTGGGAGGCTGAGACGGGCAGATCACAAGGTCAGGAGTTCAAGACCAGCCTGGCCAACACAGTGAAACCCCGTCTCTACTAAAAATGCAAAAATTAGCTGGGCGCAGTGGCGGGTGCCTGTAATCCCAGCTACTCAGGAGGCTGAGGCAGGAGAATCGCTTGAACCCGAGAGACGGAGGTTGCAGTGAGCTGAGATAATGCCACTGCGCTCCAGCCTGGGTGACAGAACTAGACTCCATTTCAAAAAAAAAAAAAAAAGGCTAGGCTGTATTAGAAGTTGATAATGTCTATGCAAAAAGAAAAAGACATACGGCATAAGAGGATTCGGAAGTGCAAGGAGAAGAGGAGGAACCATCAAAGGAGACTGAGAAGACAGAACCCTGGGAGTATATAGGAGAATGTGACGTTACAGAAGCTTAGAGAATAAAGATCATGTCAAGGTAGACGACATGATCAGTAGTCAAATGCTCCTGAATGAAGTGGACCTGAGAATAGACTATTGGATTTAGCAACAGGAAGGTCACTTATGTGATGTTGACAAGAGCTGTTTCAGTAAAGATGTGCTATCTAATTTCTTCTCGTCATGGAGAAAGGATGACAAGAAAGATAGTTACCACTAAGCCCTCTTATTTTTGTGATCTTATAGCAGTAGTCATAGTTTGATCTTTGGTAAATTTGTAACATCTAGATTGCTATTGACAGAAGACTTAGGATAACTTTGGTTTTGCTTGGATGTCAACCTGATCAGTGTGAGCAAATGGTTGGTAAGATTATACTGTTAGCAGCAGTAGGGAATGAGATTTCTTTTTTTTTTTTAATTTTATTATTATTATACTTTAAGTTTTAGGGTACATGTGCACAATGTGCAGGTTAGTTATATATGTATACATGTGCCATGCTGGTGTGCTGCACCCATTAACTCATCATTTGGCATTAGGTATATCTCCTAATGCTATCTCTCCCTCCTCCCCCCACCCCACAACAGTCCTCAGAGTGTGATGTTCCCTGGGAATGAGATTTTTGTTGTGAACCCCAAACCCAGAACTGCAGGAACTAGTCCTTTGGTAGATTACATTATTTAGTTGTAGAAAAACTAATGAAGAGAATCGGTGGTGTGTGGGCATTGCAATCAGTTGACTCCACGTGGCATTCCTAGAGGTTGCTATAGAAAGAAAGAAAATAGCTTAAATTCAGCCCCAATTTTAATTCCATATAGTCCACTAAGAAAAAGAATACTAAGTCAGGTGGAGAACTTGCCTTCATTATTTTTAGCTTAATGTGTTATTCTAGATTTAGAATACCTATGATTAACTGGGATGAGGGGATGATCAGAAATTCAATATTTAACTGCTGTCATCCTAGCAAGGGCATACTGAGTAGATAGCATCATCATAATATGTGGGCTGAGATGAGGCTGCTCCAGACGAGTCTCTCTCAAAGTTAATTGATGGAAACTTCCCACCTTCAAGAATTTTTATTACCTTAGCAATGCTATGCCAAGACTGTTGAAACACAGCTGTGGGTGCTGTGCAGACGCCCACATTGCCAGTGTCAGGAAGGATGTACTTTTAAACCTCTAATTTATCTAATAATGTCGTTAGTGATTTGTGTAGGTTTGGCATTGTGATGAAAATGCTTCCTGGCTTGGTTTATAACAAGAATTCAGTTTGCAGTCTTAAAATGTATATTGTCTTAATATGCATGTGGAATATACTAACAAGTCAATACAAAAAGATCTGACTAAAATACTATCCTGTCCATCTAAAGGAACTTATTATCCACCCATGGTATTTGAAAATGAATGCAAATTAAATGTTTTTATTCCGTAATAATCTATTTATCTGTTGTGGTTCCTGCTTTATAACAAGATGGCAATATTCAGTGCTGAAAGAGAGCCAGCTTTCATATTCAATCCAATCTGACTCCTTTCCTATTCTCTAATGGAAAATATGAATTGATTGGATTGATGTCAGCATAAGCTCTTGTAAGGCCGGGCGCAGTGGCTCACGCCTGTAATCCCAGCACTTTGGGAGGCCGAGGTGGGCGGATCATGAGGTCAGGAGATCGAGACCACGGTGAAACCTCGTCTCTAATAAAAATACAAAAAAATAAAATAAAATAAGCTCTTGTAAATAAATATTTTAAAAGAGGTAGGAAACAGTACTTTCTTGTTTCAAATATAAAATTTTATAGTAACAATATTGTTTTATATGACATTTATCATGTAGGCCTGTCTCTTTTTTTTTTTTTTTTTTTGAGATGGAGTCTCACTCTGTTGCCCAGGCTGGAGTGCAGTAGTGCCATCTCGGCTCACTGCAACCTCCACCTCCCCGGTTCAAGCGATTCTCCTGCCTCAGCCTCCCCAGTAGCTGGATTACAGGTGCCCGCCACCACGCCCATCTAATTTTTGTATTTTTAGTAGAGACGGGGTTTCACCACCTTGGCCAGGCTGGTCTCAAACTCCTGACCTCGTGATCCACCCGCCTCGGCCTCCCAAAGTGCTGGGATTACAGTCGTGAGCCACATGCCTGGCCAGTATTATTTGTTTTCTTAAAGAGACATGCCTACGGCCGGGTGTGGTGGCTCACGCCTGTAATCCCAGCACTTTGGGAGGCCGAGGTGGGTGGATCGCGAGGTCAGGAGCTCAAGACCATCCTGGCCAAGGTGGTGAAACCCCGTCTCTATTAAAACCACAAAAATTAGCTGGGCATGGTGGCAGGCACCTGTAATCCCAGCTACTCAGGAGGCTGAGGCAGGAGAATTGCTTGAACCCGGGAGGTGGAGGTTACAGTGAGCCGAAATGGTGCCACTGCACTCCAGCCTGGGCAACAGAGTGAGACTCCATCTCAAAAAAAAAAAAAAAAAGAAAGAAAACAAATAATACAAAATGTGAAGGATTCTTTCCTAACTAATGGATTCACTGCAAGGATTGATTGCATTTATCAAAATAAATATACATTTAATGTTTCAGAATACACCCACAGCATAAAGCAGAGTATTCCTAATTATTTATAGAAAGAATATATAGCATTTGTTTCCACCCCACTGGACTATGTGAAAACCTTTGTTTGGATCTGAAGTGTGTTTACACTTTTAAGCTGCCTTTGTCCCATCTTTGAAATTAAAAAACCTTATTTGGAATAGAATTATAGAAGTAGAATTTTAGGCCTAGAATTGACTTTAGAGTTATTTTATTCTAACTTAATTTTCTAGTTGAGGAAATTGAAATCCAGGGACTTTAAGCACCTTTTCTAAGGTTACCCAGCTATAACTAGAACCCACCTTTCTAACTCCTTATATTTCTGCTCTAATTTCTTGTCTCGAACGAGTTAGTCAAATAGTAATTAAATGGTAAGTTGGCAGAAGTTTTAGGTCTCTCTCGTGTGTGGGTCTCTCTCGTGTGTGTGTAACTATGTATTTTCAGGCTCCAAAGTCAATAGTGGTCTGTAATTATTCTTCATATATATATGTTTTTATCTTTGTCGTTACATGGAGAAATCAGTGTTTAAATTATAAGTTAAAGTGATTTCTGAGTATCTGAGGTATCTATGAATACATAAATAATAGTCTTTAATATCTACATATAGGTAACAAGGACCCATATATAATTAAGTCCTGCAAGCACTATAGGTGAAGGAAATGCTAAGGATTCTCCTATGACTGGGCCCCATTATGAAATTTAAAGAAATCAGTACTTATCTAGAGCATAAGAAATGAACATGCTCAGTACTCATAGGCTGTCTATGCTGATACACTAATTCTTTTTTTTTTTTTTTTTTGAGAAGGAGTTTCGCTCTTGTTGCCTAGGCTGGAGTGCAATGGCGCGATCTTGACTCACTGCAACCTCCACCTCCTGGATTCAAGCGATTCTTCTGCCTCAGCCGCCAGAGTAGCTGGGATTACAAGTGCCCGCCACCACGCCCAGCTAATTTTTTGTATTTAGTAAAGAGGGGGTTTCACCATGTTGGTCAGGCTGGTCTCGAACTCCGGACCTCAGGTAATCCACCTACCTCAGCCTCCCAAAGTGCTGGGATTACAGGTGTGCACCACCACGCCTGGCCCACTAATTCTGATAATGACTTGGATAGTTCCCATAATGATTTAACATCTGTCTCCTGCTTCAACCCTGTCCCCAGATACTAAAACAAACTAAAATAATTTGTGTAAGTAAAGTACTGACCTATTGAAGGTTATTAGAATGCAGTTACATTTGTATAATTCAAAATCTTCCACCAAGCATGTTTTCAGCTGTGGCTATTTTTGAAATAGAATTGAGGAAGCAAGATAAATATTTGGAGGATAAAGATGATGCTAGCCAATATGAGCTGCAGGAAAGAACAGTCAGAACATTCATGACTATAAGTTTTGTGGAGGTTTTATGTGTGTTTGTAGAACACTTACTGTTAGCTTAAAGCAAGCAAGACCCCATGCTTTGTTTACAAAGCTCAATTTATGAAGTTTAAGTAGAGCCTGGATTTTTGTTTTACAATTCATAACATCAAGAAAGTCAGTATACACAGAAATTCATATATGTATTCATGAACATAAATAGCCTTAATGAAGTGGAACATGTTACTTATGTGACTAAACTTAAAAATTAAAACTAAATGGGCCCCTAATTAATGATTTTCAACATTGCTTAAAAAATATTTATGTATATAATTTTTATATGCCTTAGACATAAAATAGGCAAAGATTTTATTTCCGCCTATGAATGTATAAAATTAGTACTTTGATACCTAAAACAAACAAGAAAACATCAAATTGGTATGTATGGAAAAAATTTCCTTTTGTTCTCAGGATGTGAATTGCTTGAAGATAAAAATGGAAAGCACTTCAAAATATCTGTTTATATACATAAAAAGAAAAGCATTATTCTTGGACTATATTTGAGAGTCCTAACAAGATTAATTTGACTTGGACACAGAGTCCCCCAAAATGATACTGCAAATATTAAGGAATTTCTAATCATATTGCAGTTCAGCAGTGTTCTCAACACAATGACATTTATAAACCTAGTACTCCAAACTGGCGTGAGTATTGGCTCTCTTTTGATATTTGCTATGCTTATTACATTTGCCAAACTTTAAAACTTTCTGTATCAGGATCTTTCAAGTATTTTAAGAGAAATGATGAAAGAAAGCAGCTTGCTATGTTATTATCATGTTAGTCACTCCTAGTGATTCTCTTCAAATGACAAGCATTAGTGATAAGCTTTTATTTGAGGTGTATCAAATATTCTCTGATGTGACTGCTTTAAAATATATTTGCAATTCTGATTTTTCAGAAATAATCACTTCCAACTCAAAGTCAAAACCATAAGAAGTTATTCATGCTAAGTGTTACAGCTTTCTGACATGTAGGAATAACTGATGTGGGTGAAGCGTCTAGCTTAATGTTTTATATCTAGCTATTAGTCAGCTAATCCTCCTCCCTACTTCACTGAAAATATTTTCATTCTGTCTGACAAAAGGTAAAAAAATTATATTAACTGTGACTAAAAATGTATTGCAGATGACACATTAATGAGACTAATGGTTCTTGCCTTATTCTCTAAAGTTTTCATTTCTTACATTTGGTGAACCTACATCCAGATAGTTTAATAATTACACAGAAGATATCCTTTTCTTTTGGAACTCTAATGGAACAAGATTACAATAAAGGTTTTCAGATCATTTTTGTTTTTTGGGGGTTTTTTTGAGACAGCCTCACTCCATTATCCCACCCAGGCTGGAGTGCAGTGGTGTGATCGGGACTCACTGCCACCTACACCTCCCAGGTTCAAGCAATTCTCATGCCTCAGCCTCCCACGTAGCTGGGGTTACAGGTGTATGCCACCATGCGTGGCTAATTTTTGTATTTTTAGTAGAGACAGGGTTTTGCCACATTAGCCAGGCTGGTCTCAAACTCCTGACCTCAGGTGATCCACCCACCTCAGCCTCCCAAATTGTTGGGATTACAGGCGTGTGCCACCACACCCGGCCCAGATCATTTTTAATGTAAATTTAAAAAACAACCCAGTAAATTCCATAAGTATATACTAAAAATTCATATAGGTAAAACATTTGGAATGTGTCCAGTTAATCAGAGTAAGACATGACAGAAAGGTAAAGATAAGCGATTTTTACAGAGATTAGGTCTGTGAAGAAACATTTTGACTCATTAAAATTCAGTTAATTTCCATAGCATGGAAGGAGACATGGTAACATTGTTTATAAAGCATTTGGATTTTAAAGGGATCCCATCAATTTAATTCATAATTGTTAAAGGGTAGTAGCTTTTAAATTTTTTTCATCATAATTCAGTATATACTTACCTACATATATATGTGAAACAATGCTTTACCTCATGCACCTTATTCTATTTCCTTTAAAAAATGCTGGTCATGCTGGGTGCAGTGGCTCACGCCTGTAATCCCAGCACTTTGGGAGGCTGAGGTTGGCGGGTCATGAGGTCAAGAGATCGAGACCATCTTGGCCAACATGGTGAAACCCCATCTCTACTAAAAATACAAAAATTAGCTGGGTGTGTTGGTGTGCACCTGTAGTCCCAGCTACTCGGGAGGCTGAGGCAGGAGAATTGCTTGAACCTGGGAGGCAGAGGTTGCAGTGAGCCGAGATCATGTCACTGCACTCCAGCCTGGTGACAGAGCAAGACTCCATCTCAAAAAAAATGCTGGTCATAGGCCGGGCATGGTGGCTCACACCTGTAATCCCAGCACTTTGGGAGGCCGAGGCGGGCAGATCACCTGAGGTCAGGAGTTCGAGTCCAGCCTGGCCAACATAGTGAAACCCCATCTCTACTAAAAATACAAAAATTAGCTGGGCGTGGTGGCAGGCACCTGTAATCCCAGCTACTCGGGGGGGTGAGGCAGGAGAATCGCTTGAACCTGGGAGGTGGAGGTTGCAGTGAGCCAAGATTGCACCATTGCACTCCAGCCTGGGGGACAAGAGCGAGACTTCGTCTCAAAAAAAAAAAAATGCTGGTCATAATTCATACATTAATTTCATTACCCACTAATGGATCATAAACTGCAATTTGAAAAATACTGATGAATAGCTGGGTGCAGTGGCTCACACCTGTAATCCCAGTACTTTGGGAGGCTGAGGCGGGAAGATCGCTTGAGAGTAGGAGTTCGAGACTAGCCTGGGCAACATAGTGAGACTATGTCTCTAAAAAACAAAAAACGGGGCATGGGTCATGGTGGCTTGCACCTGTAGTCGTAGCTCCACAGGAGGCTGAGGTGGGAGGATTGCTTGAGCCCAGGAGTTTGAGGCTGCAGTGAGGTATGACTGCATCACTACACTCCATTCTGGGCAACACAGCAAGGCTCTGTCTCAAAAAAGAAAAAGAAATATTGATGAATAATAAAATAATTTTCTAATTTTTTTTCCTTGAAGACATAGAATGTAAGCATTGCCATTTTATATGTTCCTGAACCACTCACTTATTTGGACTCATCTAGACCTTGTTATCAAAAATTGCATCAGCTCACAAATCTTGTACACAAGCATCCTGCTCTCAGACGACAACATTCTGCCCTAGATTTTGTGCCCAAGTACTCCCACCTACAATTCTTTAATTACATTTAGACCACACTGATTTACAACTCAAGTCTGTTCTTTAAGATTTGTGGGGGGAGGGGGAGGGATAGCATTGGGAGATATACCTAATGCTAGATGACAAGTTAGTGGGTGCAGCGCACCAGCATGGCACATGTATACATATGTAACTAACCTGCACATTGTGCACATGTACCCTAAAACTTAAAGTATAATAATTTAAAAAAAAGAGAAAAAAAGATTTGAGTATCTTAAAAAGATACTCAATTCTGCCTGATGCAGTGGCTCTCTGTAATCCCAGTTACTCAGGAGGTTGAGGTGGGAGGATCCCTTGAGCCCAGGAGTTCAAGGCTGCAGTGAGCTATGATTGTGCCACTGCACTCCAGCCTGGAAAACAGAGTAACACTCTGTCTCTAAAAACAAGTAAAAATTTTTTTTAAAGATAGCGATCTCTAGCCAAAGATGATTGAATAAAATAAAAAGTGAATTAAAAAAAAAAGATAACAAATCTGCAGGGGGCGGAAATTGCAGTGAGCCAAGATCATGCCACTGTGCTCCAGCCTGGGTGATAGAGTGAGACCCTATCTCAAAAAATAAAAATTCCAAATCTCCATTTCTCTCCTTCGCTTTATAGCAAAACCCCAAATCCTTCTTGTCAGAGACATTTCTCTAAAACTTAAATAAAAAACAAAACAACAAAAAAAACACACAAATAAAACAAAAACCAAAAACGAACCTCGAATAAACCGCCAATCTTGTGACACTTGATGAACTAAATGGTTCTTTCTACCTACGCATGTGCCAACATAGATGAAAAAGTCATGCCATCAGAAAAACTGGTTTCATTTAAAAATTATCTCAAACTTCCCACAGTCTCTTAGCACTGTGTGACAGTCCTACTACTCTCTGATATGATGATTTCATATCTGCTCTGACTTCATCCCTCCTTTTCCCTTTCTACCCTCATGACCTAGTTTGTGATTTAACCTAGTGGCTCTCAAAATGTGGTTCCCAGACCCGCAGCATGAGTTCATATTTAACTTGTTAAATATGAAAATTCACAGGCCTCACATCAGGCTTATTGAGTCAGAAACTCTGTGGATGGGGCCCAGCAATCTGTGTGCTAAGAAGCCCTGCAGGTGATTCTGATGCGTGAGAAAGTTTTGAAAATGGATCTTGCCTCATACTTCATTGAGAAGCCCTTCTTTAGAATGTAAGCTCTAAGAGGGCAGGGGTTTTTTCTTTTTTGTTTATATATATCCTGAGCACTAGAACAGTGCCTGGTACATAGTAGGCCTCAATAAATATTTGTTGTTTCAAATCATTAAATGGGAATACCCGTCGTTTCCTGCTAACATCTAAAAACATACCTGCATCTGTACTGATTTTCTTCTTTTTCCAACTAAGGAAATGTGCCTTATCCTACAGTCAGAGTCTACACCATTCTAAAACAACAGACTTTCCCTTTCCCCTATCCCCTATCAGTTACTGCCCCATATCTCTGTTTCCCCTCTGTGCCAAACCTCCCTGCCCCCTACTCAGTAATTAACCCATTCTAGCCTGATTTTCACTTCCACTATTCAATAGTTCTTGACAAAGTCAGTAGTTTTTTTATTATCTTTATTGAGATATAATTCGCATAATATAAAATTTACCCATTTAAAGTTTACAACTAACTGATCACAACCAGTCATAGGTTTCTTTG
Organism: Gorilla gorilla gorilla; assembly: GCF_029281585.2. Lineage (NCBI taxonomy): Eukaryota > Metazoa > Chordata > Mammalia > Primates > Hominidae > Gorilla > Gorilla gorilla. The sequence continues at coordinate 33,108,451 of NC_073228.2, read as the reverse complement.
TTCCTTCTCTACTCCCACTGCTTCACATGACTTGCCTTTTTAAAAAAGTGTACAATTCAAAGATTTTAATACAGTCACAGTTGTTCAACCATCACCCTAAGTTCCAGAAAATTTTCATCACCCCAGAAAGAAACCCCCTACCTATTAGCAGTCACTCCTCATTCCCACCACCCCTCCAGCCCTAAGCTACCACTACTCTCTGCTTCTATAAATTTCCTATTCTGGGCTTTTCATATAATTATTATTATAGAATTATAAATTCTACAATAAGTGGTCTTTGTGACTGGCTTCTGTTGCTATCCATAATGTTTTCAAGGTTCATCCACATTGTAGCATGTATAAGTGCTTCATTCTTTTTTATGGCTAATATTCCAGTGTATGAATACATTGCATTTTATTTATCCATCAAGTGATGGACACTTGGTTGTTTTTACTATTTGGTGATTATAAACAATGCTGCTATGCACATTAGTGTATGAGTTTTTTGTGGATATATGTTTTTATTTCTCATGCATGTATACCTAGGAGTGGAATTGCTGGGCTGGCCATATGGTAACTTTATGTTTAAAATGTTAAGGAACTGCCAAAGCAGCTGTACCACTTTACATCTCCACTAGGAATGTATGAGAGTTCCATTTATCCATATAGTTGCCAACACCTGTTATTACTAATTGTCTTTTTTGTTATAGCTATTTTATTATAGCTATCCTAGTGGGTGTGAAATGGTTTCTCATTGTGGTTTTGATTAGCATTTCCCTAATGACTAATGATGTTAAAAGGGGAAGAAAAAAACCTGTTTTTCTATACAGTCACACACTTCTTTTTTTTTTTTTTTTTTCGAGACTGAGTCTCACTCTGTCATACAGACTGGAGTGCAGTGGCATGATCTCTGCTTACTGCAACCTCCACCTCCTGGGTTCAAGCAATTCTCCTGCCTCAGCCTCCCGAGTAGCTGGGATTACAGGCATGCCACCACACCCAGCTAATTTATGTATTTTTAGTAGAGATGGGGTTTTGCCATGTTGGCCAGGCTGGTCTCGAACTCCTGACCTCAGGTGATCGTCCCGCCTTGGCCTCCCAAAGTGTTGGGATTACAGGCGTGAGCCACCTTGCCCAGCCTCACACACTTCTGACACTAAAAGTGTGTGGGGTTTTCCCACCAACCAATTCTCCATTTCTCCCTGGACATCAATTAGGTGTCTTAGAATTTAACTCAATTCTGACACTAATTGCCTGGAGTTACAACAGATCCCACAGGATAACGGCTCAGTCCTGCAAGATGCCCCACCTCAGATGCCAGTTAAAAGTCTGGACCTTCCAAACTTCTGACCAACTGGTTATAAATCAAGGTTTCCTACAACCTTCTCCCAAGTTAAATAATTTGCTATAATGTCTTACAAAATTCAGGGAAACATTCACTTATGTTTACTGGTTTGTGAAAGGATATTATAAAGGATATAAATGAACAGCCAGATAAAGAGAGATACACAGGGTGAGGTCCTGAAGGGGAAGGGTCTCAAACATAATAGGTTCTGTTGGAGGTGGGGTATGCCACCCTTCTAGCACATAGTTTTATGTTCATCAAACCAGAAGCTCCCAAAATCCCATCTTTTAAGGATTTGCATGGAGGCTTCATCACGTAGGCATGTTCAAATAATTATTAAGTCAATCTCCCATCTCTCTCCCTTCCCTAGAAAATGGGAATAGGGTTGAATATTCCAGGCCTCTTATTATGGGTTCATCTTTCTGATGCCCAGTTGCCATCCTGAAGCTATCCAGTAACCTACCAAGAACTGCTTCATAAGACCAAAAGGCACTCATAGACTATACAGGAAATTCCAAGGGATTTAGAAGCTCTATGTCAGAAACCAGGTTCAAAGACTAAATATTAGAAGATGCTTCCAGTACCCCTATCACTCAGGAAATAAAAAGGGTTTTAGGGGCTCTGTGTCAGGAACCAAGGCGGAGGACAAATATTTATTTCCAATTATGTCACAGATGTTGCACATCTTTTCATGTGCTTATTGCCCATTTGTATATCTTCTTTGGAAAAAAGCCTTTGGGTTGTCTTTTTATTATTGGAATATAAGGATTCGTTACATATTTGGGATACCAGTCTCATTAGATATATGATTTGCAATTTTTTGTTTCATTTTGAGACAGGGTCTCTCTGTCTCTCGGGCTGGAATATAACGATGATTATGGCTCACTGCAGCTTTGGACTTAAGCGATCTTCCTGCCTCAGCCTCCCAATTAGCTGGGACTACAGGTGTGCCCACCATACCCAGCTATTTTGTCATTGTTTGTTTTGAGACAGGGTCTTGTTAAGTTGCCCAGGCTGATCTCAAACTCCTGGCCCCAACCTTACCCTTGCAAAGTACCAAAATTACAGACATAAGCCACTATGCCTGGCAGATTTGCAAATATTTTCTACCAGTCTATGGGTTGTCTTTTCACTTTACTGATTTGTGATACAAAAGTTTTAAATTTTGATGTAGTCCAATTTAATATTTTTTTTCTTTTCTGCTTGTGCTTTTGGTGTCAGAGCTAAGAAAACCATTGCGTAATCCAAGGTCATGAAGATTTACTCTTTTAGGAGTTTTCTTTTAGGAGGTTTATGAGTTTTAGCTTTACATTTAGGTCTGTGATGCATTTGGCATTAATTTTTGTATATGGTGTAAGGAAGGGGTCCAACTTGATTATTTTGCATGTGGATATCCAATTTTTCCAGCACCATTTGACCATTTTGTTAAAAAGAGAGTTATTTTCCTGTTTTTTTTTTTTTTTTTTTTTTTTTTTAAGACAGAGTCTTGCTCTGTTGCCCAGGCTTGAGTGTGATCTGCCCACCTCGGTCTCCCAAAGTGTTGGGATTACAAGTGTGAGCCACACTCCTGGCCTTTTTTTTTTTTTTTTTTTTGAGACAGTCTTGCTTTATCACCCAGGCTGGAGTGCAGTGACGTGATCTCAGTTCACTGCAACCTCTGCCTCTTGGGTTCAGGCGATTCTCATGCCTCAGCCACCCAAGTAGCTGGGATTATAGGCGTGCACCACCACACCCAGCTAGTTTTTGTATTTTTGGTAGAGACAGGGTTTCACCATGTTAGCCAGGCTGGTCTTGAATTCCTGGTCTCAGGTGATCCACCCACCTTGGCCTCCCAAGGGGCTGGGATTACAGGTACGAGACACTGCACCTGGCCTTTTTTTTTTTTTTTTTTCCACTTATTTGACCTCTCAGCAATTGACAGAGTTCACCGCTCCCTCCTTCAAATACTCTCTACTATCTCGGTTCTCCTTTTACAGATTTTGCCATTTCTCTTTAGTCTTCATAGGTCCCTTGTCTTCTACTAAGCTTCTAAATATTGGGTTTTCAGTTATTGTCACTGTATTGCAAATTACCACAAAACTTAGTGGCATAAAACAATTATTTATTATGCTCACAATGTCTTTCAGTCAGAAATTAAAACTGGGTAAAGCAAGGTCACCTTATCTCTGTTCCAACTGGGGTCTCTGGTGGAAGACTCAGGCTGGGGGACTGGAATCATCTGAAGGCTTGTGAACTTACATGTCAAGCAATTGATAATGGCTACTGCCTGGGAGACCTCAGGCTACATCCACATGAGCCTGTTCATGTGGTTTCTCCACATGGCTAGTTTGGGCTTCCTCATGGCTTGATGGCTTGGCTGAGTATCAAGAGCAAGTATCCAGAGGGAGACAGAGGAAGAAAGAAGAGGAAGCCGGGGGAAGCCACGTGGCCTTTTATGAACAAACTTCAAAAGTCACACAGTATCACTTTTGCTACATTTTTTTCATCTGAGTAGTCACCACACCTCACCCATGTTTAGATTAGGAAGGGAAACAGACTCTATTTTTTTATGGGGAATGGCAAAGTTCTAAAATAGCATGCGGGACCAGGAATGTTGTTGCGGCCTTTTTAAAAATAATCTGCCACAGTCTTTTCTGGCCGCACAATTCACATCCTTCCCATGTGCTAAATGCACTCACCCAACATCCCCTAAGATTTCCCAAAGTCCAATCCCATTATGGTATTAGGCTGAAGCTTGAGGTCCAAGATTTCATTGAGGCCAAGACCATGGCAGATAAGATTTCTTATCTGGCAAGTAAGGTTTCTTCCTTTTAAAAAAAAATTCTCCAATGAGAGTTTAATTTTTATGTTTATCAAAGTATATACTATATTAGATCATTTGTGTACCAGTAGTTACACTGATAAGGCAATGAAAAAGAAAATGTTTAACACTGGAGCCTTATGGTCACAGAAAGTTTTTAAAAATTTAATTTCAATTTTCATACATATTTTTACTGCAGAGACATATTATATACTGCTTTGGCTGAGTCCCATAGGTTTTGGTATGTTGTGTTTCTGTTTTCATTTGTTTCAAGGAATTAGTCAATTTCCTTCTTAATTTCTTTCTTCACCCATTGGTTGTTTAGGAGCATGTTGTGTAATTTCCATGTATTTGTGTAATTTTGAATGTTCACTTGTTATTGGTTTCCAGTTTTATTCCATTGTGGTCAGATAAGATACTTGATATGACTTCAATTAAAAAAATTTTTTTAGCCTTGTTCTGTGTCCTAACATATAATCAATTCTGGAGAATGTTCCATTTGCTAATAAAAAGAATGCGTATTCTGCAGCTGTTGGGTGAAATGTTCTGTAAATGTCTGTTAGAGCTATGCTATGGTTTATCTGATGTTTCCTTGTTGATTTTCTGCCTAGATGATTTCTGCAATGCTGAGTTGGGTGTTGAAGCCCCAGCTGTTATTGTATTGGCATCTGTCTCTTCCTTTAAATCTAATAGTATTTTCTTTATGAATCTGGGTGTGCTGGTCTTAGGTGCATGTATATTTACAATTGTTATAGCTTCTTGAATTGTTTCCTTAATTACTATATAATGTCCTTCTTTGTCTCTTTTTATAGCTTTTGACTTAAAGTCTGTTTTAGCTGATATAAATATAGCTTTTCCTGCTTGCTTTTGGTTTCCATTTGCGTGGAATATCTCTTTCCATCCCTTCATTTTCAGTCTGTGTATATCCTTATAGATGAGGTGAGTTTCTTGTAGACAGCATATAGTTGGGTCTTGTTTTTGTTTTTGTTTGTTTGCTTTGTTGTTGTTTAAATTCATTCAGCCAGTTTCTTTTAATTGGGAATTTTAACCATTTTACATTCAAGATTATTATTAATAGATGAGGACTTACTCCAGACATTTATTGACTGTTTTCTGAGTATTTTGTGTAACCTTTGTTCCTTCCCCTCCTATTATTTATTTTTGTGGTTGGGTTGTTTTCTGTAGTGATAAGATTATTTATTCCTTTCTCTTTCTTCTTTCTCTGTTGGCTCTCCTGGTGAATTTTATAATTTCACATATCTTCATGAGGGCAGTTATCATCTTTTTATTTCCAGATGTAAGACGCCCTTGAACATTTCTCTTGGACTAGACTAGTGGTGATGAATTCTCTTATTTTTTGCTTGTCCAGGAAAGATTTTATTTCTCCTTCATTTTTGAAGAATAGCTTTCCTGGGTATAATATTCTTGGCTAGCTGAGTTTTTTTTCTTTCTATACTTTGACTATATCATCCCTTTCTCTCCTGGCCTGTGAAGTTTCTGTTGAGAAAGCTGCTGCTAGTCTAATGGAGATTCCCTTATATGTGACTTGATGCTTTTCTTTTGAAAAGGAATTCTCTTTTAGAATTATTTCTTTGTCTTTACCTTTTGACAATTTGACAGCTGGGTGTGGTGGCTCATGCCTGTATTCCCAGCACTTTGGAAGGCCAAGGCAGGTGGATCACCTGAAGTTGAGAGTTTGAGACCAGCCTGACCAACATGGTGAAACCCTGTCTCTACTAAAAATACAAAAATTAGCTGGGCATGATGGCGGGTGCCTGTAGTCCAAGCTACTCGGGAGGCTGAGGCAGGAGAATTGCTTGAACCCAGGAGACAGAGGTTGCAGTGAGCCGAAAATTGCACCATTGCACTCCAGCCTGGGCTACAAGAATGAAACTCCGTCTCAAAAAAAAAATTATTTTTTGACTGTAATGTGCCTTAGAGAAGACTTGTTTGGGTTGAATCTATGTGGGAACTTTCCAGCTTCCTGGATCTGAATATCTGTGTCTCTCCCAAGACCTACAAAGTTTTCAGCTATTATGTCATTAAATATATTTTCTATACCATCTCTCTTTTCTTCTCCTTCTGGAATGCCCATAGTGCAATTATTTGTTTGCTTAATGGTGTCCCATAAATCCTATATGCTGTTTTCATTCTTTTTTCTTTTCTTTCTTTTTTTTTCTGCCTTTTTCAAAAAACCTGTCTTCAAGTTCAAAAATTTTTTCTTCTGTTTGGTCTAGTCTGCTGTTGAAGCTCTTTATTGTATTTTTTATTTCATTCATTGAATTCTTCAGCTCTAAGATTCCTGTTTGGTTCTTTTTTTTTTTTTTTTGAGACGGAGTCTTGCTCTGTCGCCCAGGCTGGAGTGCAGCGGCGCGATCTCTGCTCACTGCAAGCTCTGCCTCCTGGGTTCACGCCATTCTCCTGCCTCAGCCTCCCCAGTAGCTGGGACTACAGGTGCCCGCCACCATGCCTGGCTAATTTTTTGTATTTTTAGTAGAGACGGGGTTTCACCGTGTTAGCCAGGATGGTCTCAATCTCCTGACCTTGTGATCTGCCCGCCTCGGCCTCCCAAAGTGCTGGGATTACAGGCGTGAGCCACCGCGCCTGGCCGGTTCTTTTTTAATGATATCTCTTTGTTGAATTTCTCTGATTTTTGTTAACTGTTCTATATGTATTCTCTTGTATCTCATTGCGTTTCCTTAACATGATTATTTTGAGCCACACGTGATGGCTCATGCCTATAGTCCCGGCTCCTTGGGAGGCTGCAGCAGGAGGATTGCCTGAGTCCAAGAGTTCTGGCCTATAGTGCATTATGCTAATCTGGTGTCTACACTAAGTTTGGCATCAATATGGTGACCTTCTGGGAGCAGAGAACCATCAGGTTGCTTAGGGAGGGATGAACCAGCTCAGGTCAGAAATAGAGCAGGTCAGCCAGGTGTGGTGGCTCACACCTATACTTTCAGCAATTTGGGAGACTGAGATGGGTGAATTGCTTGAGCTTAGGAGTTTGAGACCAGTCCGGGCAACATGGTGAAACCTCGTCTCTAGAAAAAATACAAAAATTAGGCTGGTGGCTCATGCCTGTAGTTCCAGCTACTTGCGGGGGCTGAGGTGGGAGGATTGCTTAAGCCCAGGAGGTGGAGGTTGCAGTGAGCCAAGATTGTACCACTGCATTCCAGCCTGGGCAACAGAGTGAGACTCTCTTAAAAAAAAAAAAAAAGAAAGAAAAATAAATGGAGCAGATCAAAACACGTATGCCGATTAACAGTAGGATGCCTATGAATAGCCACTGCACTCCAGCCTATGCAGTATCGTGAGACCTTCATCTCAAATTTTTAAGAAAAGATTATTATTTTGAATTCTTTTTCTGGCATTTTATATATTCCTTATGATTGGGGTTTGTTCCTGGAAAATTATTGTGTGCATTTGGAGGAGTCGTGTTTCCTCAATTTTTCACATTTGATGTGTCCCTATGTTGATTTCTACACATCTGGTGGAACAGTCACCTCTTCCAATCTTATGGAGTAGTTTTCATAAGGAAAGATTTAGTCATGTGGATGGGTCTTGGGGCATCAGTTGTATGGCTGCATTGGCTATGGTTCTAGGTGGACACAGTGTTGTAGTTTCTTTTGGTGTAATCTGCACTAGTGATGTTTGTGAGTGTCCCAATGGCCTAGGCTGTTAGAGTTTATGGCAGAAGTCATGTAGCTTTACTGGGGTTGGGACCATTGGACTATTTCTTAGGTCAGGGACATGTGCATGCACATCATGGGTTGACCAGCTTGGGGTCTAGCTTGCTGAGGCTGTGGCCATGGACTGTTACTCTGGCTGGGGGCACTTGTGCATGGCTGCCCAGCTTGGAGGTATGACAGCCTGGGGTGGGACCTCCAGGCTGCTCCTCTTCTGGGTGCAGGCACACAGTTTCATGGCCAGCATGGGGTCATATCGACTGGAAGAAGACCTGCCAGCCTGTTTCTCAGGCCCTGGGCATGGGCAGGCCTAGGGTCATGGCCTCCAGGAATGGGCCTGTGAGGCTGTTTATCAGGCCACAGGCATGGGAATGTTACTGCTTGGGGGTGTGCCTGCTGGCAGTGGCTCACAGAGCTGCTTCTCAGTCCCAGGACACAGGCACATGGCTGCTTGGATGGCCCAGGGGGATATCTGCCAAGGTCAGCCTGTGGGGCTGGAGTACTAGTTTCTTTGTTTTCTTTTTGTTTGTTTGTTTTGAGACAGAGTCTTGCACTCTGGGCTGGAGTGCAGTGGCATGATCTCAGCTCACTGCAACCTCCACCTCCTGGATTCAAGCGATTCTTCTGCCTCAGCCTCCCTAGTAGCTGAGATTACAGGTTCCCACCACCACACCCAGCTAATTTTTTTTGTATTTTTAGTAGAGACAGGGTTTCACCATGTAGGCCAGGCTGGTCTCAAACTCCTGACCTTGTGATCTGCCCACCTCAGCCTCCCAAAGTGCTGGGATTACAGGCATGAGCCACCACCCCCGACCTGGAGTACTAGTTTCTTAATGACAGCTCCTTAACTATTGTTCCACTTGACTGAAAACCTATGAGCTAAAAAGGCCATTTATCTACTCCCTTTCCCACTGTAACCCAATATACAATGGTGTGGCGTAGGATAATCTTCTCGTTCCCAGAGGGGGAAACCAGGAGGCACGTAGAGATCACTGATCTAGAGCAATTCTCTTTTTATGTTTTCTTCCTATATGCTTGTCTTAGTCTGCTTTGAATTGCTATAAAGAAATACCTGAAGCTGGGTAAATTATAATGAAAAGAGGTTTATTTGGCTCACAGTTCTGCAGGCTGTACAAGAAGCGTGGCACCAGCATCTGCTTCTGGTGAGGGCTTAAGAAGCTTCCACTCATTACAGAAGGCAAAAGGGAGCCCTCATGTGGAGATCACATATTGGGAAATGAGAGAGAAAGGGGAGGAGGTGCCCAGCTCTTTTTAATTTAATAATCAGATCTCACAGGAACTAATGGCACAAAAACTAACTCATTACCACAAGGACTACACCAAGCCATTAATGAGGGATCTGCTTCCATGACCCAAACCAGGCCCCACCTTGAACATCGGGGATCAGATTTCAACATGAAATTTGAAATATCCAAACTATATCAGTGGTCTTTTCTATTTCCGTAGCTTTAAATATCATCCATACATTTGCAACTTCCAAATTTCCTAACATCTCAAATGCCAGACTAGAATATCCAGGTAACCATTTGACACCTTGACTAGGACATCTCAGATATTTCCATCTTTTTTTTTTTTTTTTTTTTGAGACAGAGTTTTCACTCTTGTTGCCCAGGCTAGAGTGCAATGGCACGATCTCGGCTCACCACAACCTCCACCTCCTGGGTTCAACTGATTCTCTTGCCTCAGCCTCCCGAGCAGCTGGGATTACAGGCGTGTACCACCACGCCCAGCTAATTTTTGTATTTAGTAGAGACAGGGTTTCACCATGTTGGCCAGGCAAGTCTTGAACTCCTGACCTCATGATCCACCCGCCTTGGCCTCCCAAAGTGTTGGGATTGCAGGCATGAGCCACCATGCCCAGCCAATATTTCCATCTTAACATGTTAAAATGAATTCTTGTTTTCTGCTTTACCCCACTTCCTTCACAAACTTGTTATTTTCCTGGTTTCCCCATCTTGGCAGGTGATTCTACTATTCACCTAGTTGCTCAGACCAAAACCCAGGACTCAGACTTAATTACTTTCTCTCCCTCTCTCACCTCTACATCCAATCATCAACAAGTTCTATATTTTTTTCTCACTCTTTTTCTTCTCATCTGGGTTATAACAACTTCCTTATTGGTTACTCTCCTTCATTCTTGCTCCCTTCTAATTTCCTTTGATATAGCAGTCAAAGCAATAATTTAATTCATATGTCTGACGATGGCACTGTCTTGGTCATAATCTTCTGTGAATTCTTATTACCCTTTGAAAAGAATAGAAATTCCTTACCATCACCTAAAAGGCCCATGTATCTGGTCTTTGTCTGTTCCTCTGACTTTATTCTGTGCCACTTTCCCCTCACCCACTATGATTCACTTCCTCTGGGTTTCTTTCAGTTCCTTAGATATAACAAGCTCTCAAAAGGTTCTGTATCGGCCGGGCGCAGTGGCTCACACCTGTAATCCCAGCACTTTGGGAGACTGAGGCAGATGGATCACCTGAGGTCAGGAGTTCGAGATCAGCCTGGCCAACATAGTAAAACCCCATCTCTACTAAACATACAAAAATTAGCCAGGCATGGTGACATACGCCTGTAGTCCCAACTACTCAGGAGGCTGAGGCATGAGAAAATAGCTTGAACCTGGGAGGCAGAGATTGCAATGAGCCAAGATTGCACCACTGCACTCCAGTCTAGGCAACAGAGCAAGAGTCTCTCTCAAAAAAAAAAAAAAAGGTTCTATATAAATTTTATTCCCTCTGCCTGGAGTATTCTCTCCTAACTTCCCACTACGACATAACTGAGTCTTTTTCATCCTTTAAGGTATGGCATTCCTGACCATTCTATCTAAGTTCATACCCCTCTTTATTATTCTCTGTCATTGTATCCTGTTTGTTTCCTCTATAAAACTTATCGTGGGCTTGGTGCAGTGGCTCATGCCTGTAATCCCAGCACTTTGGGAGGCCAAGGTGGGCGGATCACCTGAGGTTGGGAGTTCAAGACCAGCCTGACCAACATGGAGAAACCCCGCCTCTACTAAAGATACAAAAATTAGCTGGGCATGGTGGCACATGCCTGTAGTCCCAGCTGCTTGAAAGGCTGAGGCAGGAGAATCGCTTGAACCCAGGAGGCAGAGGTTGCGGTGAGCCGAAATCACGCCATTGCACTCCAGCCTGGGCGACAGAGCAAAACTCCATCTAAAAAACAAACAACAAACAGAAACAAACTTATCCTGCTTTTAAGTTATATCCTATTAGTTTGTCATCTGTCTGTAGCTCCTTTGGGTAAGGAGCCATGTCTGTGTTATGCATCAATATATATCCAGTGCCCAGAGTGCCTACTCAATAAATATTTATTGAATATTGTTTAAAGGTATAATTTTGTTTTGAGACAATGTTATAATTAATATGTAATTATTAATAACGTTAAATGTATTACTTTCTAATTCTTTTGCTGAAAATAGCCTTTTATCTTTTTTCTTGCAGTAATTGCCCTTCCTTTTTGGCTGCTGCTTTAGCCAGAGCCACATCAGATGAAGTCCTTCAGAGTGATCTTTCTGCACATTATATCCCAAAGGAAACGGATGGCACAGAAGGGACTGTGGGTGAGTACCTTTCTACATTATTTGTTTAAAAATACTAGAATCTTCTATATGTAGTGGTCCACAGAAAATATCTGCAAAATACTAAATCTAATTACATTTACCTGCTGGTTGTTTATATAGTGGTAGCAGGAGAAAAAAAATGCAACTTTTTTCAAATAAATCAATAAAAGGAAGGGAGAAGAGAAAAATACATGTGTATTTTGAAAAAGGTAGAGTAGTATTTAGAAGGTAACTGGAGCAACAGGAGATTGTCATAAGTAATACCTACATGAATGGAAAGATTAAAGTGAGGAATGTGAAGATATTACAAAAAAGATGAGTGGGTGAGGGAGAATTCGAGCAAAACCTATTTGAAACGTTTAGCTTACCTTTAAAAATCCAAGTTAGGCCAGGCGCAGTGGCTCACACCCGTAATCCCAGCGTGAGAGGCTGAGGTGGGCAGATCACCTGAGGTCAGGAGTTTGAGACCAGCCTGGCCAACATGGTGAAACCCCATCTCTACTAAAATGAATACAAAAATTAGCCGGCGTAGTGGTGCACACCTGTGGTCCTAGCTATTCGGGAGGCTGAGGCAAGTGAATTGGTTGAACCCAGGAGGTGGAGGTTACAGTGAGCCAAGATCACGCCACTGCACTCCAGCCTGGGAGAAAGAGTGAAACTCTGTCTCAAAAAAAAAACAAAAAACAAAAAACAAAAAAAAAAACCTTAACTTTGTATCAAGTTAAAAGATACAAAAATTCAAGAAATCAGTTGTAACACAACTTCTCACTAATTATATTAAATTTTATATCTACCAGTAAATAGAGCTCTTTATGATAGATATGCAAATGTGATTTAATTGCATAGGTCATTGTACATTTTTTTCCAGATAAATTATGAGGCTCTATTTCTTAATGAAGTCATGTTTATTAATGTCTTAGGCTTATACATATTTGACAGGATCAAAGAAAATATTTTTATAAAAATTAGAGAATTACTACTCAAAATTGTTAAGAAATTTTAATATTTCATACGGTTTGTTCTATTTACAGCATTTGCCTTTAAACATGGTATATATGGAGCAAAGCATATATTAATGAATCTGAGTAGCTAGATTCCAGAGAATGTGAGGCAAATATAAAAGTAAACATTTCTGTTCTTCCTTTATCTCTGTAGATTGTTTGTGACAGAAAATTGGCAAGGAAGGAATTACTGTTCTTGTTTTTACTGACAGTAACTGATTCACCTAGAACCAAATTGTTCCAGAGTCAAGTTGGATAGAATTCTTGCTATAAAGCATTGGTTTTTCCTCTGCTACTGATGCATAGAGTAAAAGCCTTATAATGAAAAGATAGATTAAATTCTGCTTCACTCCAGCCAGGGTAATGCCTGATTCAACTCCAGCTCAGAACAATGACATTAATGACTGATGAGTAATTTACAGCTGTGAGGGGGTGGACTGCTACTTTGGACAGTTTTTTGCATCCCTTTTTTATTTTATTTTTCCATTTCAAGCAGCAATTATTTATATACTGATGTCTTACGCTACTCCCTGCAGAAGGAGAATACTTAATCTAGAAAGATTGGAGTGTTGCCCTACATGCCTACTTTGGAAGAATTTTTTGATCCCTTTAAGATAGCAAAAGTGAAATGAAGTGTTTTCTTTTGGTGGACATAATTGGTTATTCTGATTTTTTATTTTTCCAAGAGATTACCTAGTAATGTCTCCATACGACTGCTGTGATTCAGACTGATCTACTATTATTCTAAACTATTTGGAAATCTTGTATTTATTTAACCCCAATCACTCAGTGTGAACTGCACCACAGAGAATCTCTATGGGGCATATTGTGTTTATCCATACATCAGAGTAGGAAATGAGCATACTGAATAAGACGGGCTGTCACTGGCTTAAAGTCCTCACTGAAGTGCCTTTTGTCTCTCCTCTTGGTTGTTTCCAAAAACAGTCTTAAAAAAAAAAATCCTTAAAGTTCTTTTCATGTTTACATTATCCCTAACAGAATGTTTGCTAAGTGACCTTGGATATCTCACTTGGTACACATTTAGTTTGGTAGATACAACTTTTGTCCAGACAACCTAAAACCAATTTGAGGGCCAGGTGTTGGTGACTCATGCCTGTAGTGCCAGTGCTTTGGGAGGCCAAGGCAGGAGGATCACTTGAGGCCAGGAGTTTGAGACCAGCCTGGGCAATATAGTGAGGCACTGTTTCTACAAAAAATTTAAAAATTAGCTGGGCATGGTGGCATGCACCCGTAGCCCCAGCCACTTGGGAGGCTGAGGTAGGAGAATCACTTGAGCCCAGGAGTTCAAGGTTACAGTGAGCTATGTACTACAACCCGGTCAACAGAGTGAGACCCTGTCTCAAACAATGACAACAACAACCCAAAAAACCAATTTGAAATATCACAGTGTAAAAATTACTATTTTTATTTTTATTTTTATTTTTTATTTTTTTTAGAGAGAGAAAGGGTCTCCCTCTGTTACCCAGGCTGGAGGGCTGTGGCATGATCACAGTTCACTGAAGCCTCTACCTCCTAGGCTCAAGCAATCCTCACACCTCAGCCTCATGAGTAGCTGGGACTACAGGCATGCATCACCATGCTCGGCTAATTTTTGTATTTTTTGTAGAGACAGGGTCTCGCTATGTTGCCTAGGCTGGTCTTGAACTCCTGGGCTCAAGTGATCCTCCTGCCTTGGCCTCCTAAAAGTGCTGGGTTTATGGTCGTGAGCCACTAAGACCAGCCCATTGTAAAAATTAAAAACAAGAAGGGAAAATGACCACTAATACAGAGGAAATTTAAAAATAATAAAAAGTTTTTGTAAATAAATTTGAAAACCTGGATGTCTTCTAGAAAAAAAAATAAATTAACAAAGTTTACCTTAGAAGAAAGAGATTGAGAAAATTATCGAGGGACAGTCCCCACAAAAGGCCATGGAGTAGGTGACTCTACAAGTGAGGTGAACATTTTCAAATGCAAAGGCAGATAATTCCAATTTTTTTATTATATATTTATTTATTTATTATTTTTTGAGACAGAGTCTCGCTCTTCCTTCAAGAATCTTCCTCCCAAAATGCTGGGATTACAGGCATGAGCCACTGTGCCCAGCCCCAATCCCTTTTAAAATGAATGCTCCAATTGCATGGAAAAAGAAGGAAAATTTGCATAACATAACACTGATACCAGAACTTACCCAAGACTAAAAAAGGAAATGAGAGACCAGTCTTAGTTGTCAACATAAAAAAATCTTAAGTAGGCCTGGTGTGGTGGCTACGTCTGTAATCCCAGCACTTTGGGAGGCCGAGGCAGGCAGATCACCTGAGGTTGGGAGTTCGAGACCAGCCTGGCCAACATAGTGAAACCCCGTCTCTACTAAAAATACAAAAATTAGCCGGGTGTGGTGGCGTACACCTGTAGTCCCAGCTACTTGGGAGGCTGAGGCAGGAGAATCACTTGAACCTAGGAGGCGGAGGTTGCAGTGAGCCGAGATTGCGCCATTGCACCCCAGCCTAGGCAACAAGAGTGAGACTCCGTCTCAAAAACAAACAAACAAAAAGGCTCACGCCTGTAATCCCAGCACTTTGGGAGGCTGAGGCGGGTGGATCCCGAGGTCAGGACATCAAGACCATCCTGGCTAACACGGTGAAACCCCGTCTCTACTAAAAATACAAAAAATTAGCTGGGCGTGGTGGCGGGCGCCTGTAGTCCCAGCTACTCAGGAGGCTGAGACAGGAGAATGGAGTGAACCTGGGAGGCTGAGCTTGCAGTGAGCTGAGATCACGCCACTGCACTCTAGCCTGGGTGACAGAGTGAGACTCTGTCTCAAAAAAAAAAAAAAGGCCTTAACCTCCCAAAGTGCTGGGATTACAGGCGTGAGCCACTGCACCCAGCCTAAAAAAAAAAAAAAAAAAAAATCTTAAGTAAAATATTTGTATATTGAGTACAGCAGTTAATTCATTCACTGAATATTTTATTGAGGGCCTACTATATATGCTACTATATATGTATAATACTAGGGAAACAGCAGTGAACAAAACTTCAAGAACAAAATATTGGGAAGTCTATAGCACAACTTTTATATTAATGGGGGAAAATAAAAATAAACAGTAATCTCTAAAGGAGCCAAAAGAAACATTTGATAAAATTTAATATCATTCCTAAATTTTAAAATATTCTTTATAAAGTAGGCCTAGATGGATATATCTTGGACGTCACATTTATGCTTAATGTATATTCTGGAATTTGTCAGTTGTACATGATTACAAACACAGCTTCAGTTGTCTTCAGCAAAACAGAATGTATTGACTACCTTCCAGGATAAGGGATACACAGGTAGATTCAAGGCTTCAAGTGATCTCAACAGAACCTGGCATTTCTCCAACTCTCAGCTGTACTTTCTTTCACTTTGATTTTGTTTTCAGCCTCCATGAGGTGGCAGTATGACTTGCTAGGAACCCAGGTCTTCATCTCTCCAAACTCAAGTTGAGCAGGAAAACAAGAGTAGATTTTCTCAGTTGTTTTTACAGAAGCCACAGGATTTACTCTAATTGGTCCAACTTGGATGGTTTCCCATTCCTGAACTAATCACTTTGGCCAAAGGAATGGGATTGTCTAACTGGCTAAACCTGAATCACAAGAAGGAAATGTTATTGGAAGAAAGAGCAATGTTTGCTAGTTTTAAATAACAATTAAAGCAAAGTTCTGGCCGGCACGGTGGCTCATGCCTGTAATCCCAGCACTTTGGGAGGCCAAGGAGGGTACATCACTTGAGGTCAGGAGCTCGAGACCAGTCTGGCCAACATGGTGAAATTCCGTCTCTACTAAAAATACAAAAATTAGCTTGGTGTGGTGGTGGACGCCTGTAATCCCAGCTACTCGGGAGGCTGAGGCAGGAGAATCGAGGAGGCGGAGGTTCCAGTGAGCTGAGATCACGCCACTGCACTCCAACCTGGACTACAGAGCAAGACTCTGTCTCAAAAAAAAAAAAAAAAGAAAAATAATTATAATAAAGCAAAGTCTGATTAAAAATGGCAAATAAATAACCAGGAATAAAGTGATTAAGAAATATGAAGGACTTATTAAAACTCTATTGAGCAACATAAAAAGGATTTAAATTTAAAAAACAATATAATTTTTTCCTGGAAAAGACTCAATATGAAACGATATATATTTTTTCCAAATCTATAAATTTAATGTGATCCCAAACACAATAGCAACAGGTTTTTCTGCCCAAACTTGTCGAAATGTTTAGAAAGTTCATCTGGAAAAATAAACATAAAACTACCCAAGTGACATCCTTTAAAATTAAGAGTAATAGGTAGGAAAACTAGACCTCCCTATATTAAAACATTTTAAAGTTATGGTAACTTAAAGAGAATGGTAGCATTATAGAAATAGGTGCTGAGATGAGTGAAGCAGAACACAATCAAGAAGCATATAAATGTTTAATATTTTAATGGTTATTTAATTTATATAACAGTTTACATATTTATTTTTTCAACAAGCATCTAATGTAGACCCTGCTATCTGCTAGGTACTATACTATGGCTTGTCAAGGGCAATTAAGACAGTCTCTATCTGCAGTCTAATTTGGAGATGAAGAACATGGACTTTTGAGTCAGATAGACGTAGGATTGAGAATGATGTTACCTATTTGTGAAATGTTCTAGAGGCATAGAATGTAGCAAATACTCAGTAAATGTTATTTATTATTACCAAAAGTGGTTAAGAGCTTTAATAGACAGCGTGAACAAAGTATAATGGGAACACGGGGGAAGGAGCAACTGGGAGTGGTATGAACAGATCTAGTGATTTACCAGTGTTAGAGGAAACTGATATTACTTCCTCTAACCAAGTTAATCTGTCTATACCAGCTCTGTCCAATAGACAGTGCAATGATGGAAATGCTCCCTACCTGTGTTGCCCTATGTGGGAGCCACTAGCCACATGTGGTTATCGAGCAATTGAAATAGAGCTAATGTGACCGAAAAACTGAATTTTAAATTTTATTTAATTTTAACTTACTTTTTTAGAGATGGGGTCTTGCTATGTTGGCCAGGCTGGAGTGCAGTGGCTATTCACAGGAGCTATCATATCATACTATAGCCTCAAACTCCTGGGCTCAAGCAATTCTCCCACCTCAGCCTCCCAAGTAGCTGGAGCTGTTGGCAGATTGGGACCACTGCACCCTACTGATTAATTTAAATAACCATGGCCGGGCGTGGTGGCTCACATCTGTAATCCCAGCACTTTGGGAGGCCAAGGTGAGTGGATCACCTGAGGTCAGGATTTCGAGACCAGCCTGACTAACATGGAGAAACCCCGTCTCTACTAAAAATACAAAATTAGCTGGGCATGGTGGCGCATACCTGTAATCCCAGCTACTCGGGAGGCTGAGGCAGGAGAATTCCTTGAACCTGGGAGGCGGAGGTTGTGGTGAGCCGAGATTGTGCCATTGCACTCCAGCCTGGACAACAAGAGTGAAACTCCATCTCAAAAAAAAAAAAAAGAAAAATGTAACCACATGTAGTTAGTAGCTACTGTACTTGACAATGCAGATCTACGTAAGAGTAATATACAAGCCAAAGAATGATATAATAGTTTATATTATTATCTGGGAACTATCCTGATAGTTAATATGTTATTCGTTTCACCCTACTCCATTCTCCCTCAAAGTTTCTAAATTCACTTGATTGTTTTGTAATCCTGTTATGGCTATGTCAGATGAGGACACATCCATCTCAGGGTCTGCATTTGGGGGCCTATACTGCTGCAGAGACCAGATAGGTTGCAGTGATACAAGCAGGTAATTGCTGGCTGGAAGAAATAGTCTCTGGCAGCTAGTGCTTAAATAAAAATTGGAGTTGCTCAAAACAATCAAAATGTTGGATTGTCTATTGGCCTCAGTTTCCTTCTTCTATATACCTCCACAGGCTGTCTTTGCTCTTTGTCTTTTCTCTTTTAAATTCACCCTTGGTTTTCAGTTACATAAAAATGCTAACAGTAGGGACAGGCATGGTAGCTCATGCCTGTAATCCCAATACTTTGGGAGGCTGAGGTGGGAGGATCACTTGAGGCCAGGAGTTTGAGATGAGCCTGAGCAATATGGTGAGACCTCATCTTAACAAAAAAAAATTTTTTTTTTAAATTACCCAGGTGTGGTGGCATGCACCTGTGATCCCAGCTACTTGAGAGGCTGAAGCAGAAGGATTGCTTGACCCCAGGAATTTGAGGCTGCAGTGAGTTGTGATTACATCACCCCACTCTAGCCTGGGCAACAGAGAGAGACCCTCTTATTTAAAGAAAAAAAAAAAAAGCCGGGCGTGGTGGCTCATGCCTGTAATCCCAGCACTTTGGGAGGCCGAGGTGGGTGGATCACCTGAGGTCAGGAGTTCGAGACCAGCCTGGCCAACATGGTGAAACCCCGTCTCTACTAAAAATACAACAAAATTAGCTGAGTGTGGTGGCAGGTGCCTATAATCCCAGCTACTTGGGAGGCTGAGGTAGGAGAATTGCTTGAACCAGAGAGGCAGAGGTTGCAGGGAGCTGAGAATGCACCATTGCACTCCAGCCTGGGCGACAAGAGTGAAACTCTGTCTCAAAAAAAAAAAAAAAAAAATTGGCCGGGCACAGTGGCTCACGCCTGTAATCCTAGCACTTTGGGAGGCCGAGGCGGGTGGATCACGAGGTCAGGAGTTCGAGGCCAGCCATTTGGAGACCATCCTGGCCAACGTGGTGAAATGCCATCTCTACTAAAAATGTGAGAAAAAAAAAATTAGCTGGGCATGGTGGCGGGCGCCTGTAGTCCCAGCTACTCGGGAGGCTGAGGCAGGAGAATGGTGTGAACCCAGGAGGCGAAGCTTACAGTGAGCCCAGATGGCGCCACTGCACTCCAGCCTGGGCGATGGAGCGAGACTCCATCTCAAAAAAATAAAAAATAAAATAAAAAATAAAAATTAGCCAGGGGTATTAGCAGGCACCTGTAATCCCAGCTACTCAGGAGGCTGAGGCAGGAGAATGGCTTGAGCCCAGGAAGTGGAGGTTGCAGTGAGCCGAGATTGCACCACTGCTCTCCAGCCTGGACCACAGAGCAAGACTCTCTCTCAGAAAAAATAAAAAATAAAAATAAAGAAGACAAAACCACAAGACAGGATTTACCACCCTGTGCTATGTTAATGAGGAAAAAAAGGACAAAACCTTGAGGTCAGCTTTTTTAATATAGCCATTTAAAAAATAATTTTGAATAAGAAAAGAGGTAAACGTAGTCACAGATTAAGGCAAAGACAGGACTGAGAGTCAAGTTGGGAGTCCACATCCCAGGCTGTTCTAGAACATATAGTCTCTCTCTTCTTTGGGATTTGTATTCTAGATTGGAGGAGGCACGTGTAGCCATTGCCATCTGTCACTTATTTTCTCAGGCTGTCAAGCTATGTCTGATTTAGTTAAGTAAAAAGAAAATTTAAGTTCATTTTTTTTTTTCACCTGAGATGTAGGAGGAACTTCTAAAATACTGGCCTGAGAAAACCTAATCTCTCTTTGGTTATTTCAGTAGCTCAACTTAAGTGGAGGGCAACTTGAGTGGAGGGTTCAATGATAGGAAATACAATGTCTTCAGTATCATTCAATGTTGCTTAAAAGGCTTACACATGTGTCCATCTACTGAAGGTACATGTCTGCCTCAGAAGTCAGCTCGCCAATTCTACCCAATAGGTGAAGCGGTAGACATAGGTGAAGCGGTAGACATAGGTGAAGCAGTAGGTTTAGGGTCAAGAGACCTGTTAGTATTGCTCCTTTGGCTGCTCTCTGTCTTTTTCTATCTAGGATCACACGCATAGACAGAACTTAAGTACTTTTTCCTTAGAGTAGTATTAAAGTTTTAACTCATTTGCTAACCTATTGGCTAAACTGTTTAAACTATGGCCTAAAACTTTAATAAACAAATAATATCAAACAGAAAAAACAGGCCGGGTGCGGTGGCTCACGCCTATAATCCCAGCACTTTGGGAAGCCAAGGTGGGTGGATCACCTGAGGTCAGGAGTTCAAGACCAGCCTGGCCAACATGGTGAAACCCTGTCTCTACTAAAAATACAAAAAATTAGCCAGGCATGATGGCGAGCACCTGTAATCCCAGCCACTCGGGAGGCTGAGGCAGGAGAATCACTTGAACCCAGGAGGCGGAGGTTGCAGTGAGCCAAGATCACGCCATTGCACTCCAGCCTGGGCAACAAAAGCGAAACTCTGTCTTAATTTAAAAAAAAAAAAAAGTATATATATACACACACACAATTCAGTTACAAATGATGATCATTTATAGGAGAAAAAAGGGAATTGGATGTAAAGGAAGAAGTCAGGGAGAAAGAGGACAAAGACAAATGGTAAGCAACGTAAACCCTTCTTATTTCTGTAGTTTGTGGGCTGTTTTCGTAGGCCTTCCATATTCCAATAAACACTGTATTTATCCAGCTAATTGGACTACGGAAGCAGTGTTAATCACTGCTTATTTTTCTAAGCATAGGAGGCTTGGCTCTCCTGGTGATAACCATACCAGACAACCAAAAAGAAACCGGTGCTGGGAACTAGGGAGCAGTGTGGTGAGAGCATTTCTCCGGCTGGAAGAAATCAAGCCAGGAATAGGCCCAGCCCTGGCCAAAGGTTTTCTCCTCATGACATAAGAATATTTAGTGGCAGCTGCAGGCTGATGATTTTCCACTAGATAGGTTGTGATTTTCTCTCTTCACAAGCAGCATTTCATTTTTCTTGAGAAGGATGAATTTCTTCTATGAAGGAGGAACTTGACTAAGGTGACCTACTTCTGTCTTTACCAAGCAGAGAAGTGAAAAGCAGTTTTACAAGGCTCTTCATTGGGGGTTTCTGTGTTTCTTTCACAGAGATTGAGACAGTGAAATTGGCCCGTTCTGTCTTCAGCAAACTACACGAGATTTGCTGCAGCTGGGTGAAAGACTTCCCCCTCCGCAGGAGACCCCAGCTTTATTATGAGACATCAATCCATGCCATCAAAAACATGCGCAGGAAAATGGAGGACAAACATGTCTGCATTCCTGACTTTAATATGCTCTTCAACCTAGAGGTAAAGGGCACTTTCGGAGAGTCAGTGAGATTTTAAAGACAAAACAAACACCTTCATGGTCCTGTTAGAAAAGGAAAACTTCTGTTATATTTCTAATTGTATCTCTGGTAGATTAGAGTAGGGCTAAATGCAAAGTGGCACAAATTTGCAACAGAAAAGGAACTATTTTACGTTCTTTTGAATAGGTAATGCATTCACATGGTTCAAAATTGGGAAAATAAAAATGTCTCTTATCCTTGCCTCCCAGGTACTCAGTTCCCTTCCATGGAGGCAAGGTAGTCTTTTGTGTCACCTTCCAGAGCTATTCTATAAACATACAAGCAAAAAAGAAAATGATTAGGCTGGGTGTGGTAGCTCACGCCTGTAATCCTAGCACTTTGGGAGGCTGATACGGGAGGATTGCTTGAGACCAGGAGTTTGAGACCAACCTGGGTGACAGACATAGTGAGACTGTCTCTTAAAAAAAAAAAAAAGGAAAGAAAAGAAAAAACAATTAAAAAAAATTATATCTCAATAAAGCTGTTTTGTAAAAAAAAAAAAAAAAAAAACCCAAACTATTTCTATAGTATAATCAAATGGTGTATTAAGTTCTCACATTACTATGTTGCTGAAGCAACACAAACACAAAAGGAAGATTTAAGACTGACGCAGTTTATTTCATGTGATTTTCTTTTTAAAATCTTGGTCTCTGAGATAGGAAAGTAGCTGGAATTATATTTCATAAATCTCTGTATCTGACAAATTGGATCTATATGAGCCTTGGCAGCTTAATAACTATTTTCTTGTTATCTTTCTTTTCTTTTTCTATTAAATGTATTATGTTAATGTAAACAAGTAGGTTTGTTTCCTTTGCCTGTCACTTGCCTCTTTTCTTCACTCAAGTCCATAACTTAAAAATTACAATGTAGTAATTTATACAAAGCACAATATTTCCTCTGTTTAGCAGCTAAATTTACATTTTAGCTGACTGTCAAGGTCTAATCAGCAATGATGGCAGGTTGGTAATTGGTGTTTATGTTATAAAGATAGATCAGCTGATGTCTTTGTTTCTAGTACCATGGCCATGCAAATATAACCCAGAAGGATTGTGTGATAAACAATCCTTATATCACTATACCTACTTGAAGATTATACTCATATTTGAGGGCATTGTTGTTGTTCGTTGACTTCCTTGGTTTCTATTTTGCCTCCTAATTTCAAAATTAGCCCAAAGGACTTAACTCAGAAAGGAGAACCTTGCTATAGTGAAATAGATTTTAAGAGCAATATGGCAACACATATGTAGAACCTAATAAATTTTCATACTCTTTGATCTGGTCATTTCACTTTTAATTCTTTATTATAAGAAAATAGAAATGCAGAAAAGTCTTAGGCATGTGTTTTGTTTGACATAAATGTTTTTACAACATTGTTTATAATAAATTGAAAATTATCTAAATCATGAAAGGGAATGATAACTATCATATGCTCATATAAGATGCATATTTTAAGCCATTTAAAACAATGTCTTTAAATAAATCTTAGTGAGATGAGGAAATGCCAATAATAAAAATGACAAAAAGTAGGCTATAAAATGTCATGCACATTCTGATCCTAATTTCATTTTTATATATGTGTATATATATATATATATATATAGAGAGAGAGAGAGAGAGAGAGAGAGGGAGGGAGGACTGGTTATCTGTGTATGGTGGAATTATTAGTGATATTTCCTTTGTTATTAGTCTAAATTATCATACATTATTATAATAGGGAAAACATCAGTGAATGTTTTGTGTTTTTTTAAAAAGAAGCTATCCTTTTTTTATTTTTTAAAGAAATCCACTTAGCTTCCTTTTGTTTCTTGTGGTGCTATTTTGAGTTGTTTAAAAATGAGTACTGCTTTAGTAGAGATAGAAATTCTACCTGTCAGGATTCTTTCTTTTTTTTTTTTGAAATGGAGTCTCGCTTGCTCTGTCTCCAGGCTGGAGTGAAGTGGTGCGATCTCGACTCACTGCAACCTCCGCTTCCCGGGTTCAAGAGATTCTCCTGCCTCAGCCTCCCGAGTAGCTGGGAGTACAGGCACGTGCCACCACACCCAGCTAATTTTTGTATTTTTAGTAGAGACAGGGTTTCACCATGTTGGCCAGGATGGTCTTGATCTCTTGACCTTGTGATCTGCCCACCTTGGCCTCTCAAAGTGCTGGAATTACAGGTGTGAGCCACCGCACCCGGCCAGGATTATTTCTAGAGAGTTGTTTAATCCGTCCTTCATGTCATTAAAGTTGCTGAAAGAACTAGTTGTAATGTGTGTGTTAGACAAAGGTTTCATAACATTTTGGTTATTATTCTATGGACATTTATATTTGATACTTTTGTGAATGTAATATACCCTTTTAAAAGTAACTTTTTCAGCCAGGTGCAGTGGCTCTTGCCTGTAATCCCAGCTACTTGGGAGGCTGAGGCGGGATGATCCTTTGAGCCCAGGAATTCGAAGTTACAATGATCTGTGAGCATGCCACTGTACCCTAGCCTGGGTGACAAAGTGAGACGCTGACTCCAAAAATAAATAAATAAAAAGAACTTTTTCAAAGTACAGATATACTTGTTATTTTAGTAGCCCTTCCAAATCCCCATGAGACAGCAACTCATCCCTGCCTAACAGATGAGAAAACTACATGATTCGCTTAAGAATCAATGACAGGCCTGGACTCCTCTAAGGCTCTTAGAACAGAAAAAGAAGTCAAAAGACTTGCAAATGAAAATTATTACATACTGTTGCCTGAAGGGAGCTCAGGACTCAGTGCGAGTTCAGTGCGTCACAGATCTCCTAAGTGAGACAGATCTGAGATTTAAACACTTGAGCAGATGATAAAGCAGCAAACTGCTTAATGGTTGATGTGGAATCTTACAATTAGGCTTTTGTCAAGACAAAGCACAGGGTTGGAAGATCCTCCTCTGGCAGTTTACTTTGCAAGGAAATGTGAAACTAAAATCTTAGATCACGGGGTGAGGCAAAGTGGTCAGCCGCACAGGGCATTTGAGCATCTGATGTGGTTCAAGTTTGGTAAACTAGTTTAGAGATGCTGTGCTATTTGTGGTGAGAATGCAGTGTGACTGGGAATGATTTATGAAGAAGGTATTATAGTTTAGAAGTATGTTTATGCTTTCATATCTTTATATATTTTAAACTTGATTTAATTGGCCTTGTGTTGGAAGACCAGTTATTTTCTATTGTTCTCAGGTTCTAATTTTGCTCTTAAAGTACTTTCATTTTGAAAAAAATCACTCAATCTGGAGCTGCTTTTGTTCAATTCCTTCTCATACCCTCCCTATCCCCCCTCCCCCAACTTGTAACAGCAATTTTGAAGCAAATGTACGTGGGTGGTTTCCATGGTACAAGACAACAACTTTCACAGAGAGAGGGCACTTCAGCTTGAGCTAATTGGGCATGACATGTTCCAGTGTTCTGGTGTGTAAACACAGATACCCTAATATTGCAGGTATTTCAGCAGTTGATCAGGCATGTTAGAGAAGGAAAACATTTAGTCTCATTATTCTGAATGACAAATGCAGTGGAGGAGAAAGGATGGGCAACAATGATGCCAGGAGATTGGTTCATTTGAATCATGCTATACCCAACACCCATAACTGTTCTGTGTTTCTGTTGACAGGACCAGGAAGAACAAGCTTACTTTGCAGTGTTTGATGGCCATGGGGGAGTAGATGCTGCTATTTATGCCTCCATTCACCTCCACGTTAACTTAGTCCGCCAGGAGATGTTCCCCCATGATCCTGCTGAGGCCCTGTGCAGGGCCTTCCGGGTCACTGATGAGCGGTTTGTGCAGAAAGCAGCCAGGGAGGTATGCCCCTTTCTCATAAGTTCCAGCTAGAAATGCACTAGCTGAGCTCAATTTGGTCTGTGTGGTTAAAGGGCTATTTAGATTTTCTCTTTCTGGGCAGACATTATCCAAACTGTATTCTTGACTCATAGTATTGGATTCTGTTGTAGTTCTAATTCCCTCCTCAGGAAGAGTTTCAGGGGGTACAATGAGGTACTGTATAGAAAATCTCAAGCTGTAATTTTCTGGATTCATTTCTGTAATAACTGCTGGATTTGACAGGTGAGTTTCATCTTTCTTTTATTCACCATTGCCTGTCAGGTTCACACCAGGACCATCTCTCTAAGCAGACTCTTGCTGACAAGATCTGGATATGGTGAATAAAACAATGGTCTAAAAAAGAAACAGAAACTGGGATTACTTCCATACATTTGGTTCTAAATGGGTAGGCAGTGTTTTGCTGTGTATCTCTTGAGGGAAAATTCGCTTGGAGAGGGTGAATCCTTAAATGATCCTTGAGCTGATTTTTCTCTTAATAGGGAGAAAAGAAGAGCTCATGTCCTACATTGCGAAGGTTAATCAGACCTAAGTTTTTTTTACTTTGAATAAATGGCAAGGGCTCTATATTAAGGTCTAAAAGTAAAAAAAAATTAATCTAATTATTGTTCTGGGTATTGGTACATAATTAACTACAGTGTTCTATATTGGATTTTTAACTGGGGATGAATAAAAGAAAATAATTTTTAATTTTTAAGAATAATTACAGAAGTAGATACAGACAAAAAATAAGACTCCTGCCCTGTGACTTAAACATTAACTCTTTTTAAAATGGGCTTGGAGAGAGCAGGGTAATCATTTAATCCATTTTTTGATAGCATAGTTATGCTACAAGCAATAATGGGGCTTAGAATTAATGAAACAATAGCTCAGAACTATTTGGTATTAAGAAAGAGAATTATTCTTCATCTCTCCCCTCCCCTAAGTTTGGATTAATATGCAAATCCAACAGTAACCAGTAGAGTCCACACAAAGAGGTAGGTCTGGAGAATAAAGCCACTCTTGACCTCAGAGCTCCCAGTCTCTTGAGGACCTGCGTTCTGCTTGGCTCTGCCTCTCTTGAAGCTGTGGGCTTTTATCATCTGAGTCGAGGACAAGGGCCGGCCCCTGAGAGGTGACCCGTAATCATCAATGTGAAACAGAGATTCACTCTGTCTTCTTCATCCTCTATTCTATTCTTTTTTCCCTCTGTCTTCTCAAAATTATGTGTTGTTGTTGTTGTTGTTGTTGTTGTTTTCTGACCATGTTTACCTCATTTGTTTTGTCAATGACCCTGGTGTCTCTCAGTTCTGCCAATAGTTCTGAATAATTTAGGTTTGTCTCAGCGCCCCTTTTCTCCTTCTTATGCTTCCATGTGCTGCTAACTGCTGGGAAGAAAACAGCTATTCCTGTTGTGAAGCAGCCCTGCCTCCTGTTCTCTCCAGGGCATATGCACTGAAGTGTGTTTATCATGTGTTCTAGGGGGCTGAGTTTTTGAACATTCTGTGTGGGAAGACATTTTATTGGTGGGTGAGGATTTATAACAAACTTTCCCTATATAGGGAAAATGAGAAGTTGTTTTTCTCATTGGATACAAGAGACCTTTTACCACCCGTGACGCATTGGTTCTAATTTAGGCCAGGTCCTTAGTAACAGAAAGTCATGCTCATTTGGTGGTGACTCATGTCAAATGGGGATGTCATTTTCGTATAGTAGGACCAAGAGCTTTAAGTACA
The DNA here is from genome assembly GCF_029281585.2 of Gorilla gorilla gorilla. Taxonomy (NCBI): domain Eukaryota; kingdom Metazoa; phylum Chordata; class Mammalia; order Primates; family Hominidae; genus Gorilla; species Gorilla gorilla. The sequence continues at coordinate 33,081,354 of NC_073228.2, read as the reverse complement.
GTGGTAGCTACTGCAGTGAAATTCCAGGCTGTTAGTTCTTTATGCAATGTTCCAAAAGCAAAGGCCCCTAAAAATACTGTAGGAAGGATATTTTTTTTAAAGGTATAAGCATCTTAGTACTCCAGGGAACGTAAGCTGTCTCTTGGCCCCTTAGCTTAATTTTCAGAGATTAGAGCATTTGTTGTGTACCAATCAGATGTTTTATATATCATTTTATACAGCTAGGACTCTCCCACTGAACAAATACGATGTCAGTAATGAAATGGAGAGCAGAATATAGAAATTTTTACTCTGAGGATTGGTATAGAGGATTTGGTGCTTGACTGGGAGGAAAAAGAGTTTCAATTCTGTCTTATATACTAATAGTTACCTGCCCTTGGGCAAGTCACATAACCTGCCATAGTTTTCTTATCTATATTTAAAGTGGAATTAATAATCATCCTCGCCCTGCATATCACAGATCAGGTGGACTTATGTGTGTATATACACATAAATACATACATGCATATACAAATGCATTGAGACAATGAATTATTATATATGTGTGAAATTCCATTATTAATAGTATAGCTCCCAGCTGAAAAGCTTAGATTAATTATAAATTGCTTCTCAATAAGAATGTAGTATCTATTTCTTTTCACTGAGTCTAGTTTTATTTAAACTGTTTTCAGAGCTTAAGATGTGGGACCACAGGAGTGGTGACTTTCATCAGAGGCAACATGCTACATGTGGCCTGGGTGGGTGATTCCCAGGTCATGCTTGTGAGAAAGGGCCAAGCTGTTGAACTAATGAAGCCACACAAACCAGACAGAGAGGTAAGTATGGTCTGTTTTAATAAAGCCCATGCTCTAGTTATTAGTTTAGATTTTCTAGTTATTGATTAGGATTCACTTACTTTTTTTTTTTTGAGATGGAGTTTCGCTCTGTTGCCCAGGCTGGAGTGCAATGGTGTGATCTTGGCTCACTGCAACCTCCGCCTCCTGGGTTCAAGCGATTCTCCTGCCTCAGCCTCCCGAGTAGCTGGGATTACAGGCATGTGCCACCACGCCCAGCTAATTTTTGTATTTTTAGTAGAGACGGGGTTTCACCATGTTGGCCAGGCTGGTCTTGAACTCCTGACTTCAGGTGATCTGCCTGCTTCGGCCTCCCAAAGTGCTGGGATTACAGGTGTGAGCCACCGCGCCCGGCCAGGATTAACTTAATTATTACAATTATTGCTATCACATCAGCAACTGTGCCCACCCTCCAATGGAGAAACAAAGAGAACCTTTTCATGAGCTGATGAGTATTATATCTGTTGTTTACTGTTAAAGTAAATGAATAAATCCTGAATCCAGTTATTTGCTTCTTTTTATTGCGTTGCTGTTTAGGATGAAAAGCAGAGAATTGAGGCCCTTGGAGGTTGCGTAGTCTGGTTTGGTGCCTGGAGGGTGAATGGAAGTCTGTCGGTTTCCAGAGCTATTGGTAGGAAAAACAAATTTTTGTTTCTCCAAACTGTCCTCTTCTAGCTCATTCTCCTGTATCAACTCTGATACAGGGAACCTGAGATGATAATTTATGTTACCAGAATGCTTATTATTCTTTAAAATAATAATTGGATAACGTCTCTTTTAATTGTTTGATTTAGTTAAACCTGTACATTTATATACTTAAATTCCATTATTGAAAGAGAACTGCCAGGCTCAGTGGCTCATGCCTGTAATCCCAACACTTTGGGAGGCCGAGGCGGGTGTATCACGAGGTCAGGAGTTCAAGACCAGCCTGGCCAACATAGTGAAACCCCATCTCTATTAAAAATACAAAAAATTAGCCAGGCGTGGTGGCGGGCGCCTGTAATCCCAGCTACTTGGGAGGCTGAGGCAGGAATATTGCTTGAACCTGGGAAGCAGAGGTTGCAGCTAGTGGAGATCGCGCCACTGCATGCCAGCCTGGGTGACAGTGTGAGACTGTCTCAAAAAAAAAAAAAGAGAACCATATCAAGAAATGCAGAATTTTCTAGTTTCTATACATTTAAAATTTTATGGAAGCCTTTAATCAGTACACAAATCTGCTTCAAACCACAGTGGTTGGGGCAGGCACAGTGGCTCACGCCTGTAATCCTAGCACTTTGGGAGGCTGAAGAGGGTTTGAGCCCAGGAGTTAAAGACCAGCCTGGGCAACATAGTAAGACTTCATCTCTTAAAAAAACAAAAAATAAAAAAAACAAAGGCCGGGCGCAGTGGGTCACGCCTGTAATCCCAGCACTTTGGGAGGCCGAGGTGGGCAGATCATGAGGTCAGGAGATGGAGACCATCCTGGCTAACACGATGAATCCCCGTCTCTACTAAAAATATAAAAAATTAGCTCAGTGTTGTGGCACACGTCTGTAGTCCCAGCTACTTGGGAGGTTGAGGCAGGAGAATCACTTGAATCTGGGAGGTGGAGGTTGCAGTGAGTCAAGATCGCGCCACTGCGCTCCAGGCTGGGCGACAGAGCGAGACTCCGTCTCAAAAAAAAAAAAAAAAAAGGCTGGGCGTAGTGGCTTGTGCCTGTAGTCCTAGTACACAGGAGGCTGAGGCAGAAGGATTGCTTGAGTCCAGGAGTTTGAGGCTGCAGTGAGCCAAGATTGTGCCACTGCACTCCAGCCTGGGCCAAGGAAGTGAGATCCTGTCTTAAAACAAAAACAAAAAATCATAGTGTTTCTCATTTCATTGCATTTTGGGTCAAATCAGTATTTTCCAGAGAATGGAAGCCTTTCTCCGTATTTTATCCACATTCATTTTGTTTATGCCTCTAAATTATTTCCATGAATTTTAAAATGACATAAATAACAGAATAAGTTGATAGGAAAAGCATTGTGCTTTTTATATGAAAACTACTTTCTGTATGTGGAATACAGTCACCTGTCAGATAACCCTGGAGTTTCAAAGAACCCTATATCCCTGGGACTTAAATTTTTCAAAAGAAGGGAAAGTCAATGAAACTCGGTCTAAAATGTAGAGATTAAACAGCTAAGTTGGCTGGACAAAATACAAGGGTATAAGTTCAAAGAATTAAGCTATTTCTGTCTTTGTCTCACTTTGGGCCCTGGGTTTATTATTTTATAGGCTTCATGGCTTAGCTTCACTTCCTGTTTTTTTAAAAAAGAATAAATCAATATGTATATCTATATGGGTGATATGTACATTACATGTATACTGCAGTTTTTAATCTCTGCTTCCCTAAAGAAATGAAGTAATTAGACATGGTTGGAATTCACATCTAGTCTCAAAATTTAGTTAACAATTACCAAAAAATTCCAGAACATGAAGAAAATCTGAAAGGATTTAGCTTTCACCACTGATTTGAGTTCGTCCCACTCTTTGGGAAGGTGCTAGCAAGCTGTGAAGTGGCCCAAATATGAGTAGAAAGCTGAAAGAGAAATAGAGAGCTAAAAGAGTCTACAAATACCTCCTGAAAAATTGAGAGTTGGCTTGACCTTAGACTGGAGGGAATTATTAGGAACTCTAGAATAAGGCCAAAAAGGGGAAATGTCTCATTTCTAAAATATACCCTTATATGGAATTATTATTATTATTATTGGTGGGGAAAAGTCTTTATCATGCACATTGTAGGTTTAGCAGGACCCACTACCCATCAAATGCTACCCTTGACTGAAAATCACCGAACCAGAGGACTATACTATCTGTGGAACCAATTTACTTTAATGATCATTATATGAGTGCTTGAATGGCCAGTGAATTAGGTTGACAACTCAAACCAAACACCTATTTCTCCTGATCTGCCCTTTGTCAGAGGATTGAGGATCATCTTTAATGCTTGTTACAGAACTAACTTAATAGAGAATACCAGCCTCTTCTTCTAAAAGGGAAAACCAAAGCAGGGAAGAATGTCCCTTAATAAGTGACAATCTCAGAGAAAAGGCTGGGTATGGCAGCCAGCACTGTGGAAGACCAAGCGGGGAGGAATGCTTGAGCCCAGGATTTTGAGACCAACCTGGGCAATATAGTGATACCTCATCTCTATTTTAATAATAAAAAATAAACAATCTAAGAGTGGATAAGGGAGACTTCATACATAGAGTGACTTTTGAGTTGAATGTGGAGGATAATGTGCTGGGAAGGAAATCCCTACACAGGTAGAGGGAAATATAAATACACAGGGGTTTGAAAGGGCATGGCATGTTTTAGGAAAAGCAACAAGTACAGGAGGTTAGAGCAGAGATGGGAGTGGTAAGAGATTAGCAGTGTTGGTGCCAGATTGCAAAGGGCCTTATGTGCGAGGCTAAGTAGTCTGGACTTTACCAGGTGAGTACGCAGAGGGGCCACAGGGTCAGATTTGTATTTATAAAGATATTGTATGGAAGCTGGGCTAGAGTAGAAAGAGCCTGGCTGGGAGACATTCATACAGTTTGTTACAGAGATGAGGAGAGCTAAAAAGGGATATGGAGGAGGGTATCAACTGATGATATGGATTGGTAGGTGGGAAAACCTACTAATCAACAAACAATCTGGCACTGGAAATAGGCAGTAACATAAAGGAGCAAGTGTAGATTTAGTTTCTTGGGCAGTTTGATGGTGAAGGGGAGAAAGGAAATAGTGTGGTGGCTTAAGGCAAAAGCTGATTCAGGAAAGGGTTCCTTTTTATTGTTTCTATTTTTAGGATGAGGAGATTTTAGATTTGAGCATGTTTGTAGGACAAGGAAGAGAGCAAGTAGAGGAGAAATTGAAGACGAGAGAGTAGAGAAGCCAGAGTCCTAGGGAGACAGGACCAGCAGCACAGGCTCACTGTTAGGATGGGAAAAGGACACTGCTTACCCTGAGAAAATGGTAGCTGATATGGGAGAATCTCTACAGATTAAACAAACAGTGCATGTGTGGCAAGGGTGGGAGGGGAATTGAGAAAATTCAAGCCTGATCAACTTGTCTTTGAAGTAGGAAATTAGGCCATTTACCAAAATCCAGTAGCTTAAGTGGATGAGGGAGTTGAAGAATTTGAGAAAGAATTGGAAACCACATGGAATAAAATAGGGGGCTGCAAAAGGACAAGAAAAAGGACTCCTGGGCAGAGTTCAGCCCTACTCAGGAAAGAAATGATACTTATAAAAATGAAAAGGTTTTCAACAGTTTCTCCCCATGAGCCCTTCAGATTTATGATCCAAAGTTGACAGAGGCATGATATGTTTCCTAACATATGGAGAGAAGAGGTTGAAGACAAAAGGATGTTGCCATTTCTACCATGAAATGGATATTCATGCCCTCCTACCAAATTTGGGGGCGAAATGTCATGAATTTGACACCCAACAGTAGAGCAGGTGAAAAGCCAGAACTTTGGCAGCATTTTCTCTGTACAAATCTTTGTATGTTCTGTTCCAAACTAACAGTTGCAGCAGTCTTTTAATTGAAGCACTAAAACAAGATTTTTGGGAACAGTGTGACTCAGATCACATTTATTTTTAGAGGCAGAATTCAAAAAATAATAATGATGATAATCATATAGTCAGGTAGAGTAGGGGATAGGAACTTTAGTAAATTGGTGAAGGACACTGAATCCCATATTGGATTTTATTTATTTATTTTTAAATATCTTTTAAATTTTTGCATTTTCTGCTTAAATAGATTGAGTTTTAATGAGCTCTAACAGGCTATGGAGGCACCTTAGCATATAAGTGAAGTTGATTAAATCAAAAGCATGCTTGGGAAAGATGGTTTTGACTCCTGTAAGAAATAATGAATGAGGGCTGGGCGCGGTGGCTCACGCCTAGAATCCCAGCACTTTGAGAGGCCCAGGTGGGTAGATCACAAGGTCAGGAGTTCAAGACCAGCCTGACCAACAAGGTGAAACCCTGTCTCTACTAAAAACACAAAAATTAGCTGGGCATTGTGGTGCGTGCCTGTAATCCCAGCTACTTGGGAGGCTGAGGCAGGAGAATTGCTTGAATCCGGGAGGTGGAGGTTGCAATGAGCTGAGATCACACCACTGCACTCCAGTCTGGGCGACAGAGCGAGACTCTGTCTCAAAAAAAAAAAAAAAAAGAAATAATGAATGAATGAATGGAGAAGAGCCTAGATATGAGTAAGATGAGAGGGTGTGTTTGTGAATGGAAGGAGTGAAATGAACATTTATAATGTCGAAGACTAATTTCTTACCTAATAGATATACTAACTCAGGTAATTATATTAATTATTTGTTGCTCTGTGTATCTAATCATGCAACCTGCTAGACAGGGCATGTGCCCACATTGGTTCTAGCAGAGTTATCCATAGGGTTCCTAATGAGCTTTCTAGCCTATTTGAGGATTAAACAGGGATGTAAAATGTTGGAAAGAAACTTTTTTTTATTTGAGACAGAGTCTCCCTCTGTCATCCAGGCTGGAGTGCAGTGGCGCAATCTGGGCTCACTGCAACCTCTGCCTCCTGGGTTCAAACAATTCTCCTGCCTCAGCCTCTTGAGTAGCTGGGACTTCGCATGCACGCCACCAGGCCCGGCTAATTTTTGTATTTTTAGTAGAGACAAGGTTTCACCATGATGGCCAGGCTGGCTTCGTACTCCCGACCTCAAGTATCCTCCCGCCTTGGCCTCCCAAAGTGCTGGGATTACAGGCATGAGCCACTGCGCCTGGCCAACTTTCTTGTGTCAAAGAGAACCTATAACAGATACTAGAAATAATGAATATATAGTCAGATTATTCAAGTGAGTTTATCTTCATTTTAATATTCCCTGAGTCAAAAAGTTCAGTTTTAGTGCAATGGAAAGGATAGCAATTGATGAGAGTTGTGTAGGTGACAAGTAGAAGAGCTAGGATTTGGACCCAGGCAGTCTGACACTAGTGCTGGTGTCCTTAACCACTAAGCAATATGCCACTGCTATACAGTAAAGCCCTTTGTAAATATCTGGAGTTTATTTCTTGTTTTTATAATACTATGTAATGATGATTTATGATACCCTACTCTAGGAATTATTGCTCAGTACCCTGTGTGTGGTTTTGTTTTTATTTTTTTGTAAAGAAGTGAATGAGAGGCCAGATGCGGTGGCTCATGCCTGTTATCCCAGCACTTTGGGAGGCCGACACAGGCAGATTATCAGAGGTCAGGAGTTCGACGCCAGCCTGGCCAATATGGTGAAACCCCGTCTCTAATAAAAATATAAAAATTAGCTAGGTGTGGTGGCGTACGCCTGTAATCCCAGCTACTCTGGAGGCTGAGGCAGGAGAATTGCTGGAACCTGGGAGGCAGAGGCTGCAGTGACCCGAGATTGTGCCACTGCACTCCAGCCTGGGCGACAAAAAATAAAAATAAAAATAAAAATAAAAAAGTGAATTGAGAGTCCCTTGTTGTAGTCATAAGCTATTTGGTTACCTCATAGGCTAAGGACCCTTTTGCTGCACTCTCACAAGGTACCTAAAGGAATGTAATCAATGTAAACAATGAATGGATTTGGAAGTGCGCTGGATCTGAAAGCCCTAAATGATCAATTATCTCAGTAGTCTGGTGATAGAAACCTAGTTTAGTGTGGTCCCAAGGTCTGCAGTCTCGCTCCTACCCCAAGCACCCTACTCTCCAACTGTACATTACTCCCTAACAGTTGCCTCTGCCTTTGCTTATCCTGTTCCCTCAATTGAGGCAACTTCTCTGCCTGGTGATAACTAACTTACCCTTCAGGACCAGCTCAGATGTCATTCTGTGAGAGGACGAAGCTAAGCAAGAAAAGGAAGAGAGAAAGGCTCAGAAAGACCTTGGGTTCTCACAGTTGTTAATAAGTGGGGAAATGCACAATAACAATAAAGACAGAAGTGGGGCGATGAGCAGAGCCATATGAAGAATATGGCAGTCTCTAAATAGAAGAGAAAAATGGCCATACATTTTGTCTGTTGTCTAGAAGTTACAGGTAAAGCACCACTAAAAAATAGAAAGCCCAAGTGGGTTGGGAATCAAGAAAACTGCATTCAGCTCCCATGTGTGAGGCCTTGGGTCAGCCACATAACTCCTCCTGGCTTAAGGGAGTTAGACTTGATTTATAAAATCTCGTGTAACTCAAACCTTCCTTCGTGCTCGCAGCATGAAGCTATTTATTGATTTCTAAACAAGAATAGAACAAAAATTATTTAATGAAGAGAATGATCAGAGCTTTGGTTTGCTTCTTTCAATGTGGACTTGTTTTCAAATTTCAATTAAATCAAAACCACCTGCAAAAGAACAGATCTACTGAATCAACCATGTCTTCCTACACAGTGTACTGAATTTTTCAGTACAGCAACAAACTTTTAGATCTGACATTGTTGTTACACTCAGCTAAGCCTAAATCGTAGCCAGAGGTGCAGATTCAGAGTCTAAGCTAGGTAAGGACTTATGCCCAGTAACTAGCAATTATTTAACTGGGAGTAAGGAGTAAGCAGATCTGATTACCAGAGAATTTAAGTATTTTGTCAAAAACTATTTTATAAATTCTTTCCAGTCAAGTCAGTTCACAATCCAGTAAGCTGTGATCAGAGTCATGGCATTGGTCATAAACGTTCTTAGCATGCAAGGTAAAACAAAGGCTAATGATGCCCCTACACTCTGCTTCCCGCAGGAGATGCTGAACATAAGCCATATATCTGTGGGGATGCAGATTCTGCCTCCACTGTTCTGGATGGGACCGAAGACTACCTCATTCTGGCCTGTGATGGCTTCTATGACACCGTGAACCCTGATGAGGCAGTGAAAGTTGTGTCCGACCACCTGAAAGAGAATAACGGAGACAGCAGCATGGTTGCCCACAAATTAGTGGCATCAGCTCGTGATGCTGGGTCAAGTGATAACATCACGGTTATTGTGGTATTCCTGAGGGACATGAACAAAGCTGTAAATGTTAGTGAGGAATCAGATTGGACAGAGAACTCTTTTCAAGGAGGGCAAGAAGATGGTGGGGATGATAAGGAGAATCATGGAGAGTGCAAACGCCCTTGGCCTCAGCACCAGTGCTCAGCACCAGCCGACCTAGGCTATGATGGGCGTGTGGATTCATTCACTGATAGAACTAGCCTGAGCCCAGGGTCCCAAATCAACGTGCTGGAAGACCCAGGCTACCTAGATCTCACACAAATAGAAGCAAGCAAACCTCACAGTGCCCAGTTTTTGCTACCAGTTGAGATGTTTGGTCCTGGTGCACCAAAGAAAGCAAATCTTATTAATGAGTTAATGATGGAGAAAAAATCAGTTCAGTCATCATTGCCTGAATGGAGTGGTGCTGGAGAGTTTCCCACTGCTTTCAATTTGGGTTCAACAGGGGAGCAGATATACAGAATGCAGAGCTTGTCTCCTGTCTGTTCAGGGTTGGAAAATGAACAGTTCAAATCCCCGGGAAACAGAGTTTCTAGATTGTCTCATTTACGCCACCACTACTCAAAGAAGTGGCACAGATTCAGGTTTAATCCAAAGTTTTATTCATTTCTCTCTGCTCAAGAGCCTTCCCACAAAATAGGCACTAGCCTGTCCTCACTTACTGGAAGTGGGAAGAGAAATAGGATAAGAAGTTCTCTGCCATGGAGGCAAAATAGTTGGAAAGGGTACAGTGAAAACATGAGGAAGCTCAGAAAGACTCATGATATTCCATGCCCAGATCTTCCTTGGAGCTATAAAATAGAATAATTTTTCTTTCAAGTAGGTTAGCTAGCTCTCCCCCAATAAAAATACCACTATCAGAGTAGAAACAAGGTAGACATTTCTAAAACATATGTGCTTCATTATGAATCCATGGATGGCTCAATTCTTAAATGTAAATAGATCTCTAGGAAACTCAAAGTACAGTGTTTTCAATCTAAAAAGAAGTATTGGCAGTTTCACTTGCAAAATTACACAGCTGGTCCCTGTGATGTGTCTCGACACCAATACACAACCCCCTTCCCACCATCCTTCATGTCACTAGATACACAACCCCCTTCCCACCATCCCTTCAGTCACTAGTGGAAGCTTTCAAGTTAGTTATTTGTCAGGAGATACAGTGTTGAAATCTCAATGCAGTTGAAATCTGGTCTGATGTGCCTAATTTATCTGTGGAAAATTTAATGCTGAATTACATTTGGTTGGGAAATGTCCCTCAAAATCCTGGGCACTATGAAGGAACCCCCTGCCCCCTCACCTTTTTGGGTAGGTAAAAGACTAAAAGCCATATGGATTTTAACTGATAACAATGAAAGTGGTAAATCAGTGTAAAAGTGTCATATTCTCAGACTTGTGAGGCGGTTTATAGTCAGAAAGATTTACGGATTTTTTTCCTGTAACATAAAAGATTGTGAACTTTTTTTAATTAAAAAATATTTCCTAGGGCTGTAGTTATTTGGGAGTTTCATAACCTGTTATGGTGCTTTTGGTGGAATTTTTATTATTTAGCATTTTAGGAGACCGCTGTCAACTGGTTTTAATCTATGATGCTAATGTGTTTTCCACTGTACCCTCATCTCAGGAATAAAACTGCTTTAACGGAGATGATGTCAGGTACAAATACACTATAGAGTCAAAATACCATTTACAAAGAAAATCAAAAGCATTTCTATGTTTTGTCTTTTTTTAGTTCAGACAGCAAAGGCATGTACTACTATAAAATACAAAGTGATTTTAGAGAATGAAAAATGCTACTTTTATCTTCTCTAAAATTATTTCCCCCAAGGTAGTGAAGTAATTGGAATGAAGGAGGCTGAAAGTATTGCCTAAAGTGAGCCCAGAGGCCACTGAGAATGCAGATTACTGACAGCCAGGTCTGTTTAGTTGTAATTGGAAGACACATCAGTGTCCTGCTTACATGTAGCTTCAGACTGCAGAGACAGGACGTGTGCTTTTCATTTCAATATTTAGTTATATTTGATATTCTGAAACTGTCTGCTTTTTGCTATTTCTGCAGTTTCAAGTTAGAAGCATGTTGTCAACTAAAGACAACAAACTATCAGATTCATTCATTCAGTGAAGCAGCCTCTGATTCTCTAAGAGTCACGAATGTCTTGGTGTTACCCTCCCCTAGTCAACCGCAGACCAGCCCGGCCAATGCCTATGGGTGGCCCCTCTGGAGTGCTCACTAACAAGGGTGAGTGCTCTCACTAAGAAGTGTCCCCTGCCTAATCATGTGTTTATAGGATAGTACACGTTCCCCAGGCCCATAACAGAGGACTAAAATCTCTGAATTTTAAAGACACAGATGACTGGCATATTTTGGGTACCAGTATAGCTATATCAAATAGACAAAAACAGCTTCACTTTAGCAATGATCAGATTGTTAATCTACAGATTTTATTTTTTAAAATTTGGATGTAAGTAGAGACTTTCAGTATTTGTTTTCTCTTGATTTTGAAGTCATTTCTTCTTCTCACGTCTGTGACAAATGGTTGAAAAGGAGTCAACATGGCCCCAACAACTATAGCGCTGGAACCTTTTCATCATTCTGAGGCTTTGCCCCACACATGGTCCTCACTCATATCTGTCACTTTCTGAAGCCTAGATCTTGTTAACCCATCAGGTGCAGTGTCAGTTTCAAATCAAATTATCTAAGAAAACAAGAAAACAAAGGCAGCAGACTATTGGTACACATTATATAGTCCAAAGTGCTTAGCGAGGTTAAAAAAAAAAAGCTTTTTAAAATTTCTGTTGTTGTCTATTGGTAATGTTTTTGATCAGAATAAAGAAGGTAAAGGGAAAAAGTTACTACACATGCTAGGCTTTCTCAGTGGGGAAAAAAATGGCTGGATAAAACTGGGACAAACACAGACCCCATCTTTAAGGGTCTGGATTTTGTAGGTCCGACTACACAGCAGTGTTAACTCATTTCTCATGCCATAAGCTCTCTACAAAATAAGCAAAGTAGTTCTAGTGTGGTCGTTATAAACCAATATTGTGAAAAATAGCAACTATTCATTTGTTCACAACATGCGTATTTATAGAGTAGTTAGGTACCATTTGTAAGGTAAATCCTTTAAAATTCTATAATACATACTAAAATAGTGGTTATTGGTCTGATATATACTGCTCTTGGTTCTATAAACTAGATAAAAGCAGTGCTTTGTGAAATGCAGTGTTCTCTCTTAACGCCACTGGTGATAGGAAGTAGTTCCCTTCAGTTCAAATCCTGTGCCCTTATTTGCTGCTTGCTGACGTAAGCAATAAGTAACCCTCTAACTAATGGTATCTACATATTTCTGTAACTTGTATTTAATGATGGTGTACCTGGTGATTGTAAAAATATTAGACAGATATAAAAGTATCTATATAATATCTATAAACTGTTAATGCTGAGGTATAGTCTGTGAATTATGTGTTTTGTATTTTTATTCATTGTGTAATTTAGTGGTGGTGAAAGTTCTACACTCAATCCTTAAAGAGTGGCAGTATCCGTTTTTCAATTTAACATGGTCTGCATCAATCTGTTTGCCTGCTAAACGAGTTAGAATAGGAAATAGTAAAATAAATCCAAACAAGAGTGTAGTATTGGTTAGGGAAACAAACTTCAGGTCACCAACTGAAGTCATTACAAACAACTCCTTGTACATTCACTGTGAGTTTCAAAGGGAGTCAGTCCCTAATTTAAAGGTTTCCTTTGTTCACTTTCTAGATGTGTACTTTTGAGGGACATGAGGTTAGGCAACATTACAGCAACACACACTGGGGCTATTAATCCCATTTAGGTCTGTACTAAAGAGGATGGGTAGAAACACATATGTATATACCTTTTCTTTACCTAGAAGTGCCATCCATTGTCCTTGAATTATTGATTAAAGTTACTGTTGCATTTAGGAGGCTCCTTGAAAGTAACACCTTTTCCAAGGACAATGGCAACAATGTCAATGTCAACACTGAGTCTAATTTTGACCACATTTATAGTGGTATAGTGTCAATACTGCATTTTCATGACAACCACACTCCACTGTTGAAACACTGTGCCAGTGAGAAGTGCAACATCCAGTGGGCAGATGAAAATGATGCATGGCCAAGTTCAGTGTTTACAGATAAAACTGCTGTGGTTCAAGTACTTCCTTCCCCATCAAATCCTTGATAAGGCTTTGTGGGAAAATGATCTAAATTATTGTTTTAATTTTTAAACCTAATTTATTCACTCAGTGAACATTCTTACCTAAGCAAGGCTATAAAAGGGAATACTACAGTTTTGTCCACACTTTAATTATTTGAGACCATTTTTCTTTGAATCGTAAGTTAGCAAAAGAAATTTTTTTCACCTTTGAAAATCACGTGATGTTAAAGGACAAATGCCCACCCTTCTATTCTGATCTGCAAATAGTTTAATGTCTCTTGCAAAACAAAGTAAGATACCACCGGTATTATAACACAATGATTTTCCAGACAAATGGTATGGTGTTGAAAAATAACTGTTACTTCTTAAAGCAGCATTTTATCTTCTATTTTGAAGACTATTTATTGTAATAATTAGAAAACATGAAATAGGACAGGGAACTCCAGACTGACACAGCAGTTGTTTTTGAAAAGGAAATAAACTTTGATGAATTAGATAATACAGATACATCATTGTAAACTCTTACTCTAGGTGCTCTTTGATGAGAGACAGGCTTTGTTCTCTTGTTCATAACATTTCTCTGCAAAGAATTCTCTATGGAGTGAAGCGAATGAAGTGAATTATTTCTTACCAAATAAATTTATCAATTTACAAATCTGCTCTACATCTCACTTTTAAGTTCAGTTGTAGTCATGAGTGATTCTTCATATTTTATTAAAAGTGTTCGTTCAGGTAAGGTGTATGTTGAAATTTTGCCAATTATCTTAATAAAACCCGGCAATTTAAAAACCACTAGTCATTTGTCTTTTTATTTAAAGGAAAGGAAGTTATTTACTGTTTAAATTTGTGCAGATTTCTTCAGAACTGGAAAATAAAATCCTGAGATGGACGTTAAGTTTGGAAGCTTGGAACATTTAAAAAGAAGATTTGCTAAATGCTGCTGTAACATTATTTTACCCCAGAAGAGAGGTATTTAGCCTTATACATGTTCTCTTCATTAGCTGAACTGCGAGGAGAGGGAGCGGTGTTATAATCCTAAAAGAAAAGAGGACCCGGACCTGCCAAGGACTAAGCGGTGGTCATCAAATCTCCCAACTACTTCATTCTTAGAACTCTGCATCTAACCAAGCTTTCCCCTTTCGCTTAGCCTCTTTGAGTTTCAAGCTAGAAGAAAGTAAGGAAATCATCAGATGAGCTGTGGTGGAAAGCCTCCCAAGGACTGCTGATAAGTGAGTAAAAGGAGATAGAGACAAAAAGGACAATGTGGGGGAGGGAAGTCACTTACGACACCTGCATCTGAAGGGAGGGAACTGACCTTCCAAACGAGTCAACCTTGTCAATACACTGCACTGTTCTCCTGCCTACCAGTAAGGAAGGCCTTTACAATTAATTTTACATAGTTTCAAAAATCTTCAACTCCTAATTCCCTAAATTCATTCAGTCCTTGGCATGACTTTATATAGAACCAAATGAACAATTGAGAAAAAAAAGGTGAAGTTTTGAAAGAAGGACATATTTCAAGGGGTTTACTGAAGCAGGGAATGACAGAAAAGGAACATTTTGATTAATAAGTGTTACACTTGAAAAAATTCCCTAAAATATAGTATTACTTAGATCAAAAGGAACACCTCTTTCTGAAGGAGCAGCACACAGCAAGACAGAAGGGAACCACTAGGTACAGTAAAATCATTTGAACATCATAGAAATTTACCCAAGTTACCAAATTATCAGAAACAACTATCTGTACTGACAAGCTGCATAACTGAGCATTCCCCCCACACCCGCCCCGTTGCTGTCAGTGTGCATCATTTCCTTTCCTTCTTTTGAGATGGAGTTTCATTCTGTCACCCAGGCCGGAGTGCAGTGACGTGATCTTGGCTCACCACAACCTCTGCCTCCCAGGTTCAATCGATTTTCCTGCCTCAATCTCCCAAGCAGCTGGGATTACAGGCGCCCACCACCACACCCAGCTCATTTTTTTATTATTAGTAGAAACGGGGTTTCACCATGTTGGCCAGGCTGGTCTCGAACTCCTGACCTCAGATGATCCACCCTCCCACCTCGGCCTCCCTAAGTGCATCATTTTCTTTTTGATTGCAAGTTTCCATCTGTCTTTTTTTTTTTTTCTTTTTTGAGACAAGAGTCCTGCTGTGTCACCCTGGCTGGAGTGCAGTGGTGCAATCTCGGCTCACTGCAACCTCTGCCTCCCAGGTTCAAGCAATTCTTGTGCCTCAGCCTCCCAGGATGCTGGGATTACAGGCGTCGGCCACCACGCCTGGCTTTTGTGTTTTTAGTAGAGACGGGGTTTTGCCATGTTGGCCAGACTGGTCTTGAACACCTGACCTCAAGTGATCTGCCTGCCTTGGCCTCCCCAAGTGCTGGGATTTACAGGTGTGAGACACCACGCCCGGCCCCATCTGTCATCTTAACAGCAATTAGTAAAGAACACTTTTTCTATTGTGCTTTAGGGAACCTCCTTTTGCTTGGCCTAGGAATAACCTTATGGAAGATCCCTTATTTACATTTAAAACAAGTCACATTCTTTTCTGAGAGCCCCAACTGTTGAATATGTTTGTTTAGTAAGAAGCGCTCTTCCCTGGGCAGTTGGTTGAGCCTGCCTCTTATGCTGAGCTGTAGGATGCTGCCCCAGCCACGCAACCTCCAGATGAAGTGTGTCCTCTCCTCATTGTGCAAACAAGGGACCTCACACAGGTTCTATTTGATTTTTATAATCTTGCTTTAGGACCAGGGAAACAAATGTGAAAAACTGTCAAGAATGATACACATTTGGGGAAACCATTTTCCAAATGAGTAACTGGAGTTTAACTAAAGATGATGAAAAAGTTGTCCCTGCTAGTCATTACATTGAGTAGTATGACAGCTACAGGATTAGGGGTGGCCAATTAAGCCAAATCGAGTTGCTACGGGCTCACTAGGTCAAATGAAACCCAGTGGGAGGTGAGCCTATGCAGCAGCCTTTCCCAAATGCACACCAGGAGACACTGACTGACCTGAAGGTCTCGGGCAAGGACTCTGGCCAGCAGGGTCTGCAGAGCAGGAATGGAAGGGAGACTCCCAGTCAACATGCCAGCCAGAGAAAAGGATTTTAGAAAGAGAGCAGCCCATACTACTGATGCCCCAAACTACACTGTGGCTAATCTTACCATTTGCTCTTAAGCATCCCTAAGCAGAGTTCTAAAACTTCTATAAATCTAGACTATGAAGGCATGTATTGGTAGATGTGAGAATGAGAGGCAGAATGAGGAGAAATCTAAAAATATTACCACATAAAAATTCAAATGAATATGCAAAAAAGAAAATAGCTCTTGGGGTTTTCTATTTCCCAAATTTTTCTAATCTTATCACCTTTATAATTCAAACATTAAAAAAATTAGATAAAAAAATTAAAAATGGCTCATTTTCTGAATTCTGGTTTTAGGATTAATTACACTCATGTTTTACATTCAATAAAATGTGTATTTTACATATATACATTTTTAAATCACAGCACTTCCAGCTTCCACTCCGGGATGTAGGGGTAGAAGGAGCATTTCTTCTACTCTTACAATGCAAACGAGCCAGATGAACTATAAATTAGGACATTTTTTCGAATCCATTGGAAAGCTGAGGTTGCAGAGTAACCAAATGGCACCAAATGGAGAGGGGCAGTTGCCTGCAAGGGGAGAGAAGACATTAGCACTAGTTTTGTAGGGTTGTTGTAAACAGACACTGGAAAGAATAGGCTAGCTAAAAGTGATGATTGGTGAAGGCAGAATATGGGGTGCAGGAGTGTTAAGACCCGGGGGCCTGCAGAAACTAGGGGAGTCGCCCTATCTTGCAGGCTTTTTCTTTACAATCTCTACCAGGGGCTCAGAAAATACTGTAAAGAGCCCTAAGAAGTGTCAGCTGTGACACACACCCAGGGGAGTATACAGCGGCCTTGGGCATGGGTAAAGGAACTTACCATACCCTTTCTCTCATCTCACAGAACAAAAGCACCCTATGAGGGAAAAGGAGCACAAATACTGTTGCCGTCTGGACACTGGTGAAAAGTCACTGCAGCAGAGAGAAGGGACTATGGAAGAAAAGCCCCATCCCAGAGGAGGGGGCAGAAATATCACTGGGCCCACAATTAGCTGGGAAGGGGCAAGTAAACAGAGACCCTCCCAAACCTAGGGACACAGTGCCTAAAACTGCAACCTAATCCAAGAACGCCAGCCCCTCCCCAGCCCCCGTTACACTTCAGGAAACAGCAGAGTATTTCCAGGAGGAGGACAGCAGAGCAACGGAAGCACAGAGAGAGACCCTCTTGGAGACCCAGCACAAAGCTTCTGAGCCTGGAAACTCAGGGTCAGAAACACAGTGCTCTGGTATCCAACACCAATCAGAAATACAAGGTATCATCACAGGAACTCGAGACCACTAAGGATAATCATAGCAAATCCAATCTTGAACCAAGCACAACTCCTAACTACTATTAGATTGGCATAAAAGTAATTTTGGTTCTTGCCATTAAAAAATGTGAAAACCACAATTACTTTTCCACCAGCCATAATATATTAATTCAACCTCTGCCAACAAAGGTCTTAGCAGCAGGAAAGGCCTCCTTACTTTCAGGTGTAAAAACTATTCACCAAAGTATCTTGTCCTATGTGAGATGTGTTGCTATTAACAAAATATACAGAGTCATATGAAAAGCCAAGAAGAAAACATTCTGAAGACATGAAACATTCATCAGAACCAGACTCAGATAACAGAGATTTTGGAAGTGAGAGAGAATTTTAAATAATTATTGTTTTGAGAGGCCAAGGTGGGAGGATTGCCTGAGGTCATGAGTTCGAGACCAGCCTGGTCAACATGGCGAAACCCCGTCTCTACTAAAAATACAAAAATCAGCCAGGCGTGGTGGTGCACACCTGTAGTCCCAGCTACTCAGGAGGCTGAGGCAGGAGAATCGCTTGAACCTTGGAGGTGGAGGTTGCAGTGAGCCGAGATTGCACCACTGCACTCCAGCCTGGGTGACAGAGCGAGACTCTCTCAAAAAAAAAAAAAAAAATTATGTTTACTATGTCAAGAAAAATGGTGGATACTATGCAAGATCATATGGGTGATTACAGCAAATCGATGGAACCTATAATTAAATATTAATAGAAATGTAAGACATGAAAAATGCCATAACAGAGATGATGAATGCCTTCAGTTGGCTAATCAGTAGGCTCTAAACTGCTGAAAAGAAAATCAGTAAAACTTGAAGATAAGTTAACAAAAATTACCTTAACTGAAACACAACAGAAAAAAATGAAGGGAAAACAAAATCAACCCAGAACGTAATATACAAAAGCTGTGTGGGACAGTATCTGTGTAAAATATGCACAACTAGAATCCTAGAAGGAGAAGAGAAAGATAATGGGCAGAAGAAATATTCGAAGAGATAATGGCTTAGAGTTTTCCAAAACTAATGACAGACACAAAACCACAGATACAAGAAACTCAGAGAACATCAAGCAAAGCTAGGTGAGGTGGGTCACACCTGTAACCCCAGCACTTTGGTTGGCTGAGGTGGGAGGATAGCTTAAACTTAGGAGTTCAAGACCAGCCTGGGCAATGCAGTGAGACCCCCTCTGAAAAAAAAAATTAGCTGGACATGGTGTGTGGCTTGTAGTCCCAGCTACTCAGGAGGCTGAGGTGGGAGGATTGCTTGAGCCCAAGAGGGTTGAGGCTGCAGTAAGCTGTGATCATGCCACTGCTCTCCAGCCTGGGTGACAGAGCAAGACCTTGTCTCAAAAAAAAAAAAAAAAAAAAAGGCTAGGCATGCTAGCTCACACCTGTAATCCCAGCACTTTAGGAGGCCGAGGCAAGCAGATCACTTGAGGCCAGGAGCTTGAAACCAGCCTGGAAAACATGGAGAAACCCTATCTCTACTAAAAACACAAACATTAGCTACGCATGGTGGTGCACGCCTGTAATCCCAGCTACTAGGGAGGCTGAGACACAAGAATTGTGTGAACCTTGGAGATGGAGGTTGTAGTGAGCTGAGATCGAGCCACTGCACTCCAGCCCAGGTGACAGAGCGGGACTCTGTCTCAAAAGAAAAAAAAAAAAAAATCAAGGCTGGGCCCAGTGGCTCATGCCTGTAATCCCAGCACTTTGGGAGGCTGAGGCAGGTGGATCACAAAGTCAGGAGTTCAAGACCAGCCTGACCAACCTGGTGAAACCCTGTCTCTACTAAAAATACAAAAATTAGCTGGGTGTGGTGGTGCGCGCCTGTAATCCCAGCTACTCAGGAGGGTGAGGCAGGAGAATCACTTGAACCCGGGAGGCAGAGGTTGCAGTGAGTCGAGATCATGCCACTGCACTCCAGCCTGGGCAACAGAGCGAAACTCTGTCTCAAAAAAAAAAAAAAAAAAAGAAAAGAAAAAGAAAAAAAAATCAGAGCACACCAAGCAAGGTAAATACCAACCACACCACACCTAAGAAAAAGAAGTTTCCTGGCCAGGCACGGTGGCTCACGGCTGTAATCCCAGCACTTTGGGAGGCTGAGGTGGGCAGATCACCAGGTCAGGAGTTCAAGACCAGCCTGGCTAACATGGTGAAACCCCATTTCTACTAAAAATAAAAAAAATGAGCTAGGTGTGGTGGCACACGCCTGTAATCCCAGCTACTCAGGAGGCTGAGGCAGAAGAATCATTTAAACCCAGGAGGCGGAGGTTGCAGTGAGCTGAGATCGCAGTATTGCACTCCAGCCTGGGCAACAAGAGTGAAACTCTGTCTCAAAAAAAAAAAAAAAAGAAAAGAAAAAAGTTTCCTCCTAGTTGGTTACACTGGTGAATTCTACTAAACATTAAAGAATAAGGCCAGGCAGGGTGGCTAATGCCTGTAATCCCAGCAATTTGGGAGGCGAAGGTGGGTGGATCACATGAGGTCAGGAGTTTGAGACCAGCCTGGCCAACATGGTAAAACCTTGTCTCTACTAAAAATACAAAAATTAGCTGCGCGTGGTGGCAGGTGCCTGTAATCCCAGCTACTCGGAAGGCCGAGACAGGAGAATCGCTTCAACCTGGGAGGTGGAGGTTCCAGTGAGCCGAGATAAAAAAAAAATAGTAATAATAAATAAATACCACCAATTCTACACCCTCTTTTCCAGAAAATAGAACACTCATTTTATGAGGTCAGCATTACTCTGACACCAAATCAGATGAAGACAGAAAATTTCAGACCAGGATCGCTCTGAATATAGACGGAAAAGTTCTGGCAAAATATTAGCAAAACAAATACCATTACACACCTATTAGAATGGCTAAAAAATGGCTGGTTAGCTCAGTTGGTTAGAAGAAAAACCAAAAAGAATGGCTAAAAAACTTCTGGCAGTGCCAAATATTTGTGAGATGCCACTGGAACTCTCATGTGCTACTGATGGGAACGCAGAATGGTGTGTCACTGTGGAGGCTGGGCAGCGTCTCAGTAAAGACTCTACTTACCATATGACTCAGTGCAATGAGCGCCGACACCAACCACCCGGAGTTAGGCCAAACTGTACAGGTTATGGGCAAAGTCTTCCACAAGACTGCCCTCATTCCAGACACAAGTTCCAAGTTCCGGGATCCTGAGGCCACCCTCACTTCTGACCAGCTGATTACAAATTTGGGCGTATTTGCTATCCTACTCATGTTTAATAATTGACTAGAACAACTCACAGAACTCAGAAATGCACTTATGATCAGAGTTTCATTATGACAAAAGGTTACAAATAAAGCCAACTAAAGGGAGAGATACATAGGGTGAGGCCTGGGAGAGTCCCAAATGTGAAGGCCCCTTGACTTCAGGACAACTTACTCTCCAGGCACACTGCTATATATATATATATATATATATATATATAAATATAACATATATATATAAATATAACATATATATATAATATATATATATAAATACAGAGTACTGTCAACCAGGGAAACTCACTCAAGCTTTAGTGTCCAGTTTTGAGACGGAGTTTCACTCTTTTTGCCCAGGCTGGAGTGCGATGGCACAATCTTGGTTCACGGCAACCTCCACCTCCCGGGTTCAAGTGATTCTTCTGCCTCAGTCTCCCAAGTAGTTGGGATTACAGGCATGCGCCACCACGCCTGGCTAATTTTGTATTTTTAGTAAAGATTGGGTTTCTCCATGTTGGTCAGGCTGGTCTCGAACTCCCGACCTCAGGTAATCTGCCTTCCTCGGCCTCCCAAAGTGCTGGGATTACAGGCGTGAGCCACTGTGCCCGGCAGGTGTCCAGATTTTTTACTGGAACTTCCTTATGTAGGCATAACAATCATTGGCAATGAGTTGAACTGGGCTATCACATGGTTCAGAGCTCCAACTGTCTAATGACACCCACAGCATTTCTGGTGTAGCCAGCCCCGATCCTGAGTCATCTCATTAGCATACACTAGCAAGGCCCACCATAAATAACTCCTAACACTTGAGGAATGCCAAGGATTTAGAGGGCACTTCC
This sequence comes from Gorilla gorilla gorilla, assembly GCF_029281585.2. Taxonomy (NCBI): domain Eukaryota; kingdom Metazoa; phylum Chordata; class Mammalia; order Primates; family Hominidae; genus Gorilla; species Gorilla gorilla. Next base: position 33,059,888 of record NC_073228.2, on the reverse strand, counting down.
CAGGAACTAGGACAAAGGCCAGACAAATTCTCTATTGCACACCCAGCAATCCTGTCCCTAGGCATATATGGTTTGGCTGTGTCCCCACCCAAATCTCATCTTGAATTCCCACATATCATGGGAGGGACCCAGTGGGAGGTAATTGAATCATGGGGGCAAGACTTTCCTGTGCTTTTCTTGTAATACTGAGTAAGTCTCATGAGATCTGATGGTTTTATAAGGGGGAGTTTCCCTGCACAAGCTCTCGTCTGCCACCATATGAGATGTGCCTTTTACCTTTTGCCATGATTGTGAGGCCTCCCCAGCCACGTGGAACTGTAAGTCCAATAAACCTCTTTCTTTTGTAAAATGCCCAGTCTCGGGTATATCTTTATCAGCAGCATGAAAACAGACTAATACGGCATGTAACACTCTAGAGAATAAAAGCTTACGCTCACACAAAAATCTGTACCCAAATGTTTAAAAGAGTCTAATCACCCTAAACTAGAAATAACCCAAATGGGCAAATGAATGAACAGTGGTATATCCACACAGTGCACTACTACTGCTCAGCAATAAAAGAGAAGGAAGTGCTGATTCACACAAGATGAGTGAAACTTAACCGCACTTTGCGAAGCGAGAGGTCGAACTGTGATCCCGTTTACATGACTCTGGAAAAGCAAAAACTAAAAGGGCAGAGAACAGATCAGATCAGATCAGATCAGATCAGTGGTAGCCAGGAGTTGTGGGGAAGGGGGGTGGTTACCTATAAAAGGCCAGCACAGGGGAATCTTGGGGGTGACTGAAATGTTCTGTATAGTATTGTGGTGGCGGATACAAGACATTTGTTGAAACCCACAGAACTGTATGCCAGAAAGACTGAATTTTAATGTATGTAAATTTACAAATTAACCAGGATATGTGGGGGAGGACAGAATGTAGACCATAACAGATGAACCTGTTACACCAACGAAGCACAAAATCACAATGAAGAGAATGGGAAAGAAAAGAACTAATGTAATTTTGAATCTAAGGACCTAAATATCTTTGAAAAAAATGTTATGACACGATACTGAAAAGCTAAAGACTAAAAGAACTGTATACAAGCACTGTATTTTAGGTGGTAAATATGTTTTTTGTAGGGCATAGCCTGGAATCCACAGGAGGCCAACGGTTCTGAAGCTACTTGTATATTAGGGTTGAACAAGTACATACATATATTGTAGCTAATGAGAGCTAGGTTTCTGTCAGAGAAAGGCATTATAAATAAGAGGGAAGGCCAGAATGAGGCCTCTGGAGCTGAACTGTTACCAATATAGACTCACAGTCATAGTGACACACACACACAGATATGTACAGAAATACACATAAATGTGTATTTGCATGAGTAACTATACAGTCAGCCCTCTATTATCTTTGGTTTCTGCATCCATGGAGTCAACCAACAACAGACAGAATTTATTTTTAAAAAATAATAAAAAAATATAGCACAATAATTTACACAGCATTTACACTGTATTAGGTATTACAGGTAATCCAGAGATGATTTAAAGTATCTGGGAGATCGGGCGTGGTGGCTCACACCTGTAGTCCCGGCTACCTGAGAGGCTGAGGTGGGAGGATTGCTTGAGCCTAAGACTTCAGAGCTGCAGTGAGCTATGCACAGCTGCACCCTAACCTGGGCAACAGAATGAGACCCTGTCTCAAAACCCAAAACAAAGTATCCAGGAGGATGTGCACAGGTTATATGCAAACACTATACCGTTTTATATAGGGGACTTGAGCATCTGTGGACTTTGGTATCCACAGGGAGTCTTGGAACCAATCCCTCACAGATGCTAAGGAACAGCTGTCTATATACATTTTCTTTCTTTTTTTTTTTTTTTTTTTTTTGAGACAGAGTTTCGCTCTTGTTGCCCAGGCTGGAGTGCAAATGGCACGATCTCGGCTCACTGCAACCTCCGCCTCACGGGTTTAAGCGATTCTCCTGCCTCAGCCTCCCGAGTAGCTGGGATTACAGGCATGTGCCATCACACCCAGCTAATTTTGTATTTTTAGTAGAGATGGGGTTTCTCCATGTTGGTCAGGTTGGTCTCGAACTCCCGACCTCAGGTGATCTGCCTGCCTCGGCCTCCCAAAGTACTGGGATTACAGGCGTGAGCCACTGTGCCCGGACATACATTTTCTTTTTTTTGAGACAGTGTCTCACTCTGTCACGCAGGCTGAAGTGCAGTGGCACGATTTTGGCTCACTGCAACCTCTACCTCCCAAGCTCAAGTGATCCTCCCACCTCAACCTCCCAAGTAGCCGGGACCACAGGTGTGCACCACCACACCCAGCCAATTTACATTTTCTATCTATCCATTGAGTGGGACTAGAAGCAGTGACAGTCTAATAATAATAAATACGTGGCATCCAAATCTTTGTTTCTAGATAGCATTCTCCAATAAAAACAACCATGGTTCCTCAGGAAGTGGTTAATTCCATGGCTGGGGTAGGCATCTTGTGATGTCAGAAAGCAAAGAAATGCTTAAAAAAAAAAAAAGAAGAATGAAACATATGAAAAGGGCACAGGAGCCAATCTGGAAGAGTTTCCAATGGCTAAAACTAGAACAAGCCAAGCTACAAAATATTAACAGTATTGAGTCATAACTCAAAAACAAAATAAATATCCATCATATATAGATATATAAAGTAGCTGATATAAATAAGTAGCTGAAATTACAAAAATGGGGAAGAAGGGACTTTTCCTCACAGCCTTCTAACAAAAAACATAGAAGAAATTAGTGAATTAGAAAAGTACCATTAAAACATTAAAGTAATAATTCCCATAGGCAAGATCGACTACTAGGTGCTAAAATTCGTAAGCAAGAGTTTTGGCTGGGCGCAGTGGCACATGCCTATATTGCAGCCCTTTTGGAGGCTGAGACGGGAGGGTCACTTGAACCCAAGAACTCAAGAACTCCATCTCTATAAAAAATACAAAAATTATCCCGGTGTGACTGCGCATGCCTGTAGTCCCAGCTACTTAGGAGGCTGAGGTGGGAGGATCGCTTAAGCCCAGGGGGTTGAGGCTGTATGAGCCAACATCGCACCACTACAGCATGGGTAACAAAGCCAGACCCTGTCTTCCAAAAAAAAATAATAATAATTAATAGAAACAAGGTATCTGCATAGTTTCAAAGTATCTGCCCCAAATATTTAGTAATTACAAAGGGGGAAAACGTAAATCTATAGTAGGAAATCCTCACAGACACCATCTTAACCAAGTAATCTCAAGGTTAAGTTCACCAATAAAAAAGTATCAACATCAGGACTGGGCGGGCACAGTGGCTCATGCTTCTAATCTAGCACTTTGGGAGGCCGAGGCGGGTGGATCACTTGATGTCAGAGTTCAAGACCAGCCTGGCCAACATGGTGAAACCCCATCTCTATTAAAATACAAAAATTAGCCGGGCGTGGTGGTGCGTGCCTGTAATCCCAGCTATTTGGGAGACTGAAGCAGGAGAGTGGCTTGAATCAGGGAGGCAGAGGTTGCAGTCAGCTGAGATCATGCCACTGCACTCCAGCCTGGCCGACAGACTGAGATCCTGTCTCAAAAAAAAAAAAAAAAAAAAAATCAGTATCAGGCCAGCATCGCACCTGCAATCTAGCCTGCAATCAACCTACCACTTTGGGAGGCTGAGGCAGGGGGATCGCTTTGAGCTCAGGAGTTGGAGGCCAGCCTGGAGTGAAACCCCATCTCCACAAAAAATAGAAAAATTAGCCAGGTGTGTTGGTGGACACCTACTCAGGAGGCTTAGGTGGGAGGATCACTTGAGCCGGGGAAGCAGAGGCTGCAGTGAGCCAAGCTGGTGCCACTGCATTCTAGCCTGAGCAACAGAGTGAGACTCCATCAAAAAAAAAAAAAAAAAAAGTATATATATATATATATGTGTGTGTGTGTGTGTGTATGTATATATACGTATATTTATATATCAACATCATATCCCCCGATGTGATGCACTAAGGGCCTTCCCAATAATGCATAATAACCTCAATTTAACATAGGAAAGCATCTGACAAACCCAAATAAGAAGAACATTTAATAAAATAACACATCCTCTTCAAAAATATCAAGGTCATGAAAGCAAGGAAAGGCGGAAGAGCTGTCATATAGTGAAGGATCCTGAGGAAACATGGTAACAAAATACAATGTGGGATCCTAGACCGGATCCTAGAACAGAAAAAGAACATTTTTGAAATAACTGGTGCAATCTGAACAAATTCTGTAGTTTGGTAAACAATATTGCAACCAGGATTAACTTCTTAGTTTTGATCATTGTTCTGTGATTATGTAAGGCATTAACAAAAGGAGAAGCTGGGCAGAGCGTATACGGAAACTCTTGCACAATTTTTGCAACTCTTTTGCAAATCTGAAATTATCTCAAAATTAAAAGCTAAAAAAAAAGAATAATCTTTAGGTTTTAAATTATTAGGTATCAGAATGTTGGGTTTGCTGCAAGTGAGATAAAGTGGAAAAGGCACTAGACCAGCAGTTCACCCCATCCCTGCCAGTGGTTTTGAACCTGAAGAGAATCATACAACCTCCCTGAACCTAAGGCTCCATGGCCAAACAGGTTTGATACACAACTCATCTACCTCAAAGGTTACTTAAAGATCAATGACACAAGTAGTTAAAGTTGTCCAGAAAGGACACGTTCACAGACAACACAAGCATTAATGTATCTCTAGCCCTAAGAAAACTCTATTCAGGAGAGACTTTCCAGGAATGAACTTGAGATAAAATACTAAATACAGAAGCAAGGTAACAGCAGACTGTTCTTCAGCAAAAAAGGAAAGGTTACAAAAATAAAAATAAAAAAACATGCTGAGGGCTCTATCAGGGTACAGAAAGAGCAAGAAAGTAGGACAAGCAGAGAGTGGAGCAACTGGTTCTTCTCCCGTGCCTCTTCCTTCCCTCTCTGCTACCTAAAATTTAGCATAGCAGACTACATCAAGGAAGAGGGAAAACAGCGGTGTTCCCGACATCACCAAGGAACTCAGAGCAGCTTTAGTATATAAGATGGCTTGGAAACGAGGGGGAAACTACTTTCCTGTCCTAAAAGCGAACAGGTCTGAACTAAAAGCTATCATCTCTGAAGAAATCTTTTGGCCTTTCAGGTTTATTCTAATTTTAGAATAACTGGGATCGATGCTAGGCATCACTCCTCGCCATTAGACTAAACAAACTAATCAAATGTTTGGATCTTCTCTACACTACTAATGAGGCAATGAGTAGAAAAAAGGAGTTTCTGGTCCCAATTTAATAAACAGCAGAGGCATATTTTCTCAAGTTGATTTTATTAACAAAAAGTGCAAACTATATTGAACAAAAGTAAACTATGAGTCACAGCATTCAGCAAGACATCAGACACGGAAGAGTGAACAATATTCACTAAGTAAAATACAGCAGATGAGATGTCTGTCACATGTATATTTAATTATTCATGCTTTTTCAATAGTCTCTTAGTCAACTTTCAGTGTAATTTCCACAAATATATAGCAGCTCAAACACAAATGCAGGAGCACAATGGCAAAGTTTGGCAACTGTTTTGGGCTAATTATGAGTATGAAAGAAAGCCTTATATCACAGTTTCATGTTCATGTAAGCCACTGTGCAACATGAATGAATCTTTAAATGTGTTGACACTGAAATCAATGTACAACTAATGAAAATAAAGAAGAAAAGGGGGCTTTAAAATATTTGTTGCACTACAGTCGTATAGTAAGAGGCAGAAAAAAATGAAAGAATTTTAAATAATCTTACATGTGTCTACAGGACCAGGAACGTAATGAATCCATGTTAACTTAATTTCATTTAAAATTACATTTGTAGAAGTCACACAAAAGAAAGATACCATGCGGTTAAACAGTGTGCCTGTACTTGAACAAGTGAGAGAAGATACATACTCCAAAAAGGAGATTCAGTCTAGTGTTACTTCAGTTATTCACATAGTGTCTACAGGGCAGAATCTCTTCAAAAGCAATTTTCTGTTCACTAATCTACAGGCACTAATGGAACTGTAATTAAAACCCCAAATATAAAGATGATTATTTAAACACAACTAAGCTCTAGCCAAAGACAGTAGAGCACCAATGCTGGGCGGGTTACTGACGGCATGCAGGGCCTGGAGGTACATTTTCTGGCAGTTAACCAGCCTTCTGCTGTAGTAGACAAACTGCCTTTTGTGAATGTACAAATTTGCTAAATTAATAGAGAACTACATTGTTATTTCCTTACATTACAAAGAACTCTTCCCATACTGTTTTTCCCATGTACTACTGCTGTCTTAGACTAAACTGTGCCACCTTCCAACAGTTTCCAAATTACTATTTCAGGTCGAGATAATGAAAAAATAAGACCAAATCTGATTATCTGACTGATGACAAATTTGAGCACCAACTACAGCAAAATTCAGGGTCAAGGTAGCTTGCAAGTCAGTTCTCTTGATTTGGCAATTACCTTCCACTATTTTCATCTGTATTGAAGCTGAGATCTTCAGGGCCTATTTGTTCACCATCAGGAAAACTGGAATGTGTATCTATGATTAAAAAATAAATAAAAAATTTAAAATTTAAAAACATATAACAAGGGCAGTATTTTCCTTCCCAAGTCTTTAAATAATCTTACCGAATGTGTTATTTAAGCGATAAAGATGTGCTGGGTTGTGAACAAATCTCTGTCTTCAGAGAATTTGTGATCTGAGTCAGGTATAAGCAAACACAAAGGAAAAATAAAGGAGAAAAAAACAAAATGTGTAATAGACACCCACAATTAAAAGATGACAGGAATTGTCTCATTTTGTCCTCCTGGGGACAATCTGGGGACAGCTTAAAAAGGGAACAAGAAGCAATGGTGTATATTCTCAAGATTCAAGACCTTATAAACATAAAACATATTTCAAAGCCAATTAAACTACGCATTCAAGTATCACTACAAAAACCCACCAGCACTCCAAATAACTTGCACAAAATTTGGATGCTTATTTTAGAAGCAGAGGAAGTTACTAAAGATGCCTTAATACTTACAAATCATCAAATGCTTGGTTCTGTATTGAAAAAGATACCACAGCACCAGGAAAATATGCAAAATATAAAGCAGAAAATGGCATAGGCTTAACAATGTTGTCACTCCAGGATATCTTGCAGAGGAATGTTCAGATTGATTATTAAGGCCTCTGGGTAACTTTAAATGTGTATTTCTCTAACTTGACAGTATATCCTTTTATTGATTAATCTGTATTCCAGAAAACTGCTTGACAGCAGAATGCTTATGGTATATCCACATGATAGAATATTAGGTTGCCATAAAAAATGAAGTTTATGAAATTTTAAATAACATACAGATATATTTAAGTGAAAAAAGCAGAATAAAAAACTATTTATAAAATATTTAGGTAGGGCTGGCATGGTAGCTCACACCTGTAACCCCAGGACTTTGGGAGGCCAACGTGGGCAGATCACCTGAGGTCAGGAGTTCGAGACCAGGCTGGCCAACATGGTGAAACCCTGTCTCTACTAAAAATTACAAAAACTAGCTGGATGTGGTGGCATATGCCTATAGTCCCAGCTATTCAGGAGGCTGAGGAGGGAGAATTGCTTGAAACCAGGAGGCAGAAGTTGCAGTGAGCTGAGATTGTGCCACTGCACTTCAGCTTGGGAGACAGAGCAAGACTCTGTCTAAAAAAAAAAGAAGAAATGCAATGCAAATAAGAACAGAAGAAAACAAAGGAAAATATTAATGGTAGGTTTCTCTTGTTTTTTTTCCTAATAACTTTTTTGGGGGTAGGAGGGAATAAAAATTGATTTCATAATCTGCATGTATTTCTAAGTTATTTTTATTTTAAAAGGTTAAAGTTATCTTACAGTAGGCTAGAAAAATCTCTGAAAAGGAAAAAAACCCAAACATCTGAAATCTCCCCAGGGGTTGGCAATCATTTCCTATGAAGGGTAAATATTTAGGCATTGTAGGCCACAAATGGACTCTGTTGAAAATTCTTCTTTGGGCTGGGCACGGTGGCTCACGCCTGTAATACCAGGACTTTGGGAGGCCAAAGCAGGTGGATCACGAGGTCAAGAGTTCGAGACCAGCCTGGCCAACATGGTGAAACTCCTATCTCTACTAAAAATACAAAAACATTAGCCAGGCGTGGTGGTGTATACCTGTAATCCCAGCTACTCAGGAGGCTGAGGCAGGAGAATCGCTTGAACCCAGGAGGCGGAGGTTGCAGTGAGCCAAGATCACGCCACAGCACTCCATCCTGGGTGACAGAACAAGACTCCATCTCGGGGCAAAAAAAAAAGCCACAAAGAAAATTCTTCTTTGTTTCTTTTGCTTGGTTTTTAAAGACTCTTTACAAAGTAAAAACCATTCTCAGGTCACAGTCTATACAAAAGCAGGTTGTGGACTCCGTCTCTACCCAGTAAGTAGCACCCGTTAGGTGCAACCAAGCCAAATATTACTGGCTGTGTTTTTTCAGTACTCACCATAATAGTTAACCAAAGAATGTTGTCTCATAAATGACAATAATTAAAAAAAAAAAAAAAAAAAAGTAGAAGCAGAAGAAGCAAAAGCAGCAGAGCGGAAGAAGTAGAAGTAGCAGCAGCAGCAGAAGAAGAAAGAGAAGCGGCAGCGGTGGTTTTATTAATCTGTGTAAAATGACATCATGTGCTGCACCTTCATCCGGGGGCTGTGTCATGACCATGAAGGAGTCGTGAAACCCGCCCACACTGGTATGCTCTTCCTGCTCCTCATTCTCAGTGTCACATTCAATGTCACTGTCGCTACTCATTCCTGGCGGGAAGGAAGGAGAACATGTTTCTGAAAAGAAACCACTGTAAGTAAAAGGAAACAGAAATCTCCGTATCTGCTAAACTGAGATTCCTATTGAATTTTACATGGAATGCCAAGAATTCAACAAACTAAACACTAACAAAACAAAGACAAAAGTAACCGCAGAAACCTCGATTCCCTTTAGCTATTCAGAGTGATGGTTTTATTTTTGTTCTCAAAGTTTAAAATTGCCCTTTCAACAGTACCTGAAAGTTATTATTTGAAACCAGCATTAATTTTATTATACTGATAATACTTTTTTCCAAATCAAACACTGTTTTTTTTTCAGTCACAAGAGATAACAGGAACTCTTTTAATCCTGATTCATTATAGACATAATTATATTCCCTAGCCTAAAACATAAATATAAATGTGTTATACAAATCCACATGGTATATGAATATTAGAAATTCTGGCAATTCTAATAATAGTTTGTATTCTAATTGGGCATCTAATTTTTTTGTGTATGTCGGTTGATTTGTATTTATTTTTATTTTTTGAGAGACAGGGTCTCGCTCTGTCACCCTAGGCTGGGCTGCAGTGGCCTGATCATAGCTCACTGCAGCCTCAGACTCCTAAGCTCAAGGGATACTTCCGCCTTAGCCTCCCAAGTAGATAGGTCCACAGGTACATGACACCATGCCCTGCTAATTTAAAAATTTTTTGGAGGGACAGGGTCTTGCTATAGTATGTTGCCCAGGCTGGTCTTGAAATCCTGGGCTTGAGAAGAGATCCTCCCACTTTAGCCTCTTACAGTGCTGGGATTACAGGTCACTGTGCCTGGCCACATCAGTTGATTTTTAAAAGAATAATTCTATAAAAAGTATTTGTTTCAGCAAGATAGCAATCAAGAAAACCTGAAAATCTTTCTGCCACAAATCCTTACAAATAGCAAGATAAAATATAAATGTAAAACATTATTTTAATGAACAAGCACATTAAAAGGCAGAAAGGAAATCCACAGTGTCAGAAACAAAGAAAGATAAGGAACTTTCATTAGTGGGTCAGGGACCACAGTTGCCCTGGAGAGCTTCCTGTGAGGATTTTTAAACACTGCCTTGGGATAGAAAAATGAACCCCCCACAGAAAGGGAATTGAAAGTGAGACTAAAACTCCACCCCCTGCATAATGTTAACATTTTTGTTTGTTTTCTTGAGACAGGGTCTCACTCTGTTACCCAGGCTGGAGTACAGTGGTGCAATCATGGCTTACCGCAGCCTTGACCTCCCAGGGCTCAGATGATCCTCCCACCTCAGCCTCCCAACGGGCCTGTGCCATCACACCTGGCTAATTTTTGTAATTTTTTAGTAGACATGGGATTTCGCCATGTTGCCCAGACTGGTCTTCAACTCCTGAGCTGAAGTGATTCACCCGCTTTGGCCTCCTAAAGTGGTGGCATTACAGGCATGAGCCACCATGCCTGGCCAATGCTAAAATTCCTATTGAAAGAACAGATTAGAAAAATGTCTGCCTACTGGCATAGGAAAACAGCAAGGAATTTTGTCTGTTTCTACTGGGCTCTGAAGAGGGGGAGAAAAGTCTTACCTCAAAATTCAAAGTAAGATTTATGTGCCTAATTTCGGTTTGGGATTTAAGGTTGAGGTTCAAATTTCAAGAAATTGACATAAAAATTGTTCAGGAGCTAGTGTTATTTGAATAAAGCAAAAGTAAAATCCTCTCTGGAAGGAAGGTTCTAGGTACAATGGAGTAAGCACATTCCACTCTATCTTTTCCACTGAAAGTAGCAATAAAACCTGGAGAGACGGGTAGTGTAGTTATTTAAGGATATTCATAGTTATTTACTTTGAAAAGTAAATAGAAACAGGCATACTGATGAAGCCTGAATTTGAATGACAGCAAAACTGGCAGATTAAAACAAGACCCAGAGTCTTATTAAAAAAAAAAAAAAAAAAAACCTAACGAAAATGTTCAGGATACAACCCCAAATTATTCAGCATATGAAAAACCAGGAAAGACAACCAACAAACATCAATGATGAGATGACACAGATGTCTGGAATTATTTAAGGGCTTCAAAGCTAGATAAAATGCTCATCAGCCAGGCCTGGTGGCACATGCCTGTAGTCCCAGCTACTTGAAAGGCTGAGGCAGGAGGATCGCTTGAGCCCAGGAGTTTGGGACTAGCCTGGGCAACTTAGCAAAGCCCCATCTCTACAAAAAAAAAAAAAAAATTTAAAAATTAGCCAGGCACACAGTGGTGTGCACCTGTAATTGTCCTAGCTACTAGGGAGGCTGAGGAGGGAGGCTCACTTGAGCCCAGGAGTTCAAGCCTGCAGTGAGCTATGATTGTACCACTGTACTCCAGCCTGGGTAACAGAACACAAGACCCTGAGGGACAGAGGAAGGAAGGAAGAATTAAGAATGAAGGGGATAAAGGGACTGGTCTAAATTGTGTCAAACAGAATGCCACAGAGATAGCAAAAATAACAAAGGAGAGACAACAGATAAAAGGAAAAAAGTTGAAAATTTTGTAGAATTATAAAAAACACTCTGAATTAAATACAAATAAGACATATCAAAATTTGTGGGATGTGACTATAGCAGTGCTTAAAAGGAAAGGTATGCCACTAAGTGTTTATCTTAGAAGAGAAAATATCTCAAATCAATAATCTAAACTACTACTTTAAGAAACTAGAAAAAGGAAATTAAACTCAAAGCAAGTGAAAGGAAGGAAATAATAAAAAACATAATAAAATCAGCAGAAAAACAAAAAAACCACAATGAAACAAAATGGTGTTTCTTTGAAAAGATCGATAAAGTTAAAAAAGCCTCTAGGTAGATTCACTAACAAAAAGAGAGCAAACAAAATTTCCAATATCAGGAATGAAAGAGGACATCAACTACAGATTCTATAAACAGTAAAATATAATAAAATGCTATAAGTAACTGTATGCTCATGAAACCAAAAACAGATGAAATGAGCAAATTCTTTCCTAGGTACAAACTACCAAAGGTTACTCAAGGAAAAATCGATGGGTATTTTAACTCCTAAAGAAATAAAATCTGCTCTAGTTAAAAAAGCTTCCAACAAAGGCAACTGTGGCCCCACATGGCTTCAGTGGTACACTCTTCCTTTTCTGTTTTCAAGAAGAGTTTGGTTAGCATTATTTCAGCCTTAAATATTTAGAAATCGTCTCCATCTTCAGCAAAGACAAAAAAAAAAACACAAAAAAACAAAAAAACAAACTTTCCTGTTCTAAAAGAGTGAAGAGTTTACAACAATTTTATGAAGTAGGGGAAAAAGAAAAAGAGCAGAGACCGTTAAAGAGGCCAAAACTAGCTAGTTCTGTGAAGTACCACCTCCACCTTGTGGCCCTTCGTGGAACTGTTGCTGAAAACACTAAAACACACTGAGTTGAACTTCAAGGCACAAATTTGACCTCTTATTAGTAGTGTTTCTGAATTCCCGACAAATACCAACCTTCAGGATTCAAAAAACAATGAATTGGAATTCTCTGGAATTCTCCAAATCTACATTATTCTTTTTAAAAAGTTTTTAAGTACATTTTTCAAACTCTATTCATTACATGTGTATCTTTTTTTTTTTTGAGACGGCGTCTCACTCTGTCACCCAGGCTGGCATGCCACTGCGTGATCTCGGCCTACTGCAATCTCCACCTCCCAGGTTCAAGCAATTCTCCTGTCTCAGCCTCCCGAGTAGCTGGGATTACAGGCATGTGCCACCACACCCAACTAGTTTTTTTGTATTTTTAGTAGAGATGTGTTTCACCATATTGGCCAAGCTGGTCTCGAACTCCTGACCTTGTGATCCACCCGCTTCGGCCTCCCAAAGTGCTGGGATTGTAGGTGTGAGCCACCGCATCCAGCCTACATGTGTATCTTTAAAAAAAATCATTTAATTAGTATTTGTAAGAGCTGAGGCCTATAGTGAATATTCAAATGCTAGACTGCATGTGGGTATTACTGGGTAGTATGTGAATAATTTAACGTTTAGAACTCAGCAAGGTTTACAGTACTATGCAGAATCACATGTTAATAAAAATGCCAATATAAGGATTTTGCTTCAAAATCTTTCTTGGAACACCACTCAATTTTTATTAAGTATACCATGTGTAAACTCATTATTATTTACTTAGCGGCAGACAGGGCCATGAACACACATAAAACGGCGATATTTATAATGAGGACTGATTTGTAATCACTTCTTTCCAAGGAGCTCCTGTTGACCTTAACCTTTGATTCCAGGTATCAGTATTTCCAGTTTTTACTTTCAACTTGCCCTAAGTAGATTCCTTCAAATCAGTAATGTTTCTATGTTGTTAAAATTAATTCTAATAAGACGATTAGAATAATGTTTTCCATTTATTAAACTTCTTGACTAATTTTTTTCAGAATTCAAAAAAAACACACATTTCCCAAGAAATGCTAGGAAGAAATTCCTGCATGAAAACGCCTGGTCTTTTATCAAGCACTAAGATCTGGAAGTTTCCTACCTTTGTGAATGTAAAGAAAAAGACAAATGGCTGGACGTCAATGATAGCAATTACAAGATACTATTAATTGTAAGGAGCTTCAGAGATTGTTAATGCAAAAGAAATCTGCATCTTATTACTGTCAATCATCTACCATATTTTTTGAGCACCTACTATGTATGTGCTCAGTAAAGCTAACTTGAGTTATAACTCCCTTAAATCAAGTTGCTCGAATTTCAGATGCTATGGAAAATACATTAACCACCTGCTACAGATGACACTTTGTATTCTAGTCACCAACAATTTATCTGCCTTTCTCCTTTCGAAAAGGACCCTGATATTGTTCAGGTATTTTCCCTTACCACATATCCACGCGGAACGAGTTGGTGAGGGAGACCAACTAACTGGACTTGGCTGGCTGGGTGCGCGGTGGCTCATGCCTATAATCCCAGCACTTTGGGTGGCCAAGGCAGGCAGATTGCCCGAGGTCAGGAGTTCGAGACCAGCCTGGCTAACATGGCAAAACCCCGTCTCTACTAAAAATACAAAAATTAGCCGGGCATGGCAGCAGACGCCTGTAATCCCAGCTACTTGGGAGGCTGAGGCAGGAGAATCGCTTGAACCTGGGAGGTGGAGGTAACAGTGAGTCAAGATTGCACCACTGCACTCCAGCCTGGGCGACAGAGCAAGACTCTGTCTCCAAAAAATAATAAATAAATAAATAACTGGACTTGGCCAGTTTTCCTTGACAGTGGCTGACGAGATAGAAGAGGAAGTTGTGGAGGTGCTTAGAGAAAGGTTGTTGCTGGAGATATATAGAATAAATCAATCCTCTTCCACTCCCAGAATGCTGTTCTGACTCTGATGTCTAGAACTGCAGCAAACATCTTACCGCCCTGAGAAGAGCTAAGCCTCTCACTCAGAATAGCAGGGCAAAAGATAAAACAACCCCACCCCCACCCTCCAACACACACACACACACACACACACACACACACACACACACACACACACACACACTAAAACCACCCCACCCCCACCCTCCAACACACACACACACACACACACACACACACGTTCCTGATGACACTGAGCAGCTAAATTTTCTAATCCTGAAACTGCTCTACCACAGGTGTACCTTCTTATTGAGAGATTTGTTAATGTAAAAGAGTTAATTTTCCTTTTTGTTCAAGTCAGTTAATTTTTCGATGAATTTTGTTAAAGGCATCTTAATAATTACCCTAAATGATCAGCAATGGCAGGCCATCAGACTCTGTATTCCTCTTAAAGAGGCCACCAGCAAGGTTTTTAACAGGCATGCCAAGGCTTTTCCCCAGATGGTGTTTTGAGTACCCCTGATTTAACTGAAGGGGGTTTGTGCTACTTCAGCAAGAAGTCAGAGAGCAAAGCCTTTAGTTTTACAAAGAACAAGAAATAAACTGGCCTACTTACAGTTGTGCAGGTCATCAATTGAAAGAAAAAATAAGTCAACCTTTTCAGCATCAGATCATTAAACCAGAGACTAATACAACCAAAGGTTGTCCCATATGGTTCCAGTAAAAAGGAAAAGGCCTATTTATGTTCATATCTAAGAAAAAAGTTATTTTTAAACTGATGCTTAAGAGCAATTAAGAGACACTTTAGTAGTCCCAAATTCCCAGCCAGTACCACAAACAATGCCTTAAAGTCCTCCAGACAACCTTCTCTTTGAGAAAGAGAGAGAACCCCACAGTGATATGACACCGAATGTCTTCTTTTTGTATTCAGCTAAAATAAAGAGTCTTGTTTTTCCTAAGCATGGATACAAGACAAATCCATTCAACTGTCTACTAAGGCTTATAGGTATATAAGGGTTTCCTGAGAACTTGCTCTTGCTGATGATAGAATAATACCGGCAACAGTGAGCAAGGCCGCATTCTCCTCGAGAAACAAAGCTGATTACAGGAGGCACAGGGCTTCCTTTGTCTCCTGTACTACCTTCTCTCAGCCTATCCTGGGACTCTGGAGGTAAACAAGCTGTTCAGATACCAACAAATTACAAGGGTGTACTTCTGTGTCCCTGTTGATTTGCACATTCACAGCAATTTTTCTTATTGAGTTCTAGGTGCTATTTATAGCACAACACCCCATATATAAAGATAAAATGTGTTACTGAATAACACTGACCATTTAACTCTAAATCCTACATGAATAACTCGTCTTCTTTCAAAGACTTGGAAAATGTACCGATCTTCACCATGGCCAAGCAAATGCCTTTCTTCAGTTTAGGACAAGCTGTCAATTAGCTTTAAATAAGAAATGAAACTGGTGTCAAAAAGTTCCAGTGTTTTCTGTGCTGACCAGCCATTTCATATATAAAAATTAGTGCTGAGATAATGTAAATTGATAAATTGGCAGCTGAAATTAAGTCCAAATCGGGCGGCCGGGTGTGGTGGCTCATGTCTGTAACCCAGCACTTTGGGAAGCTGAGGCAGAAGGATCATTTGAGCCCAGGAGTTTAAGACCAGTCTGAGCATACAGCAAGACCAAGTCTCTATAAAAAATTACAAATAAAGAAGTCCAAATCATTTCACCTAACCATGCTTCTTACCAATTTTCCTGCCTCTAGTTCCACATATGCTATTCCCACCCCCAAATCCATTCTCCACAATGCAGCTAGAGTAGAAATGTTAAAGTGTCACTTCTAACTTAGATCCTATTCAAATGACAAAGTTCAAATTCTAGCTGGGACATTCCACGTAACTCTTCATGATCTGGCCTCTGTCTGTCTCCCTTCTGGCCTTTCACCAGTCTTCATCTGGCTAACTCCTACTCATCCCTTAGGATGATCTTTCCAAGGGTGGATTAGGGACGAGGTTAACAGAGAGAGGCGACAGTTAAGAGCACTGGCTCTAGGTTCAAATTCTAGCTCTTCCAAGTTCTTTTTTTTCTTTTCTTCTTTTTTTTGAGACAGAGTCTCGCTCTGTCACCCAGGCTGGAGTGCAATGGCCACAATCTCAGCTCATTGCAACCTCTGCCTCCTTGGTTCAAGTGATTCTCCTGCCTCAGCCTCTCGAGTAGCTGGGATTATAGGAGTGTGCCACCATGCCTGGCTGATTTTTCTATTTTTAGTAGAGATGGGGTTTCACCATGTTGGCCAGGCTCGTCTCAAACTCCTGACCTCAGGTGATCTGCCCACCTCGGCCTTCCCAAAGTGCTGGGATTACAGGCATTAGCCAACATGCCCAACCTTCCAATTTCTTTTTTTTTTTTTTTTTTGAGACGAAGTTTCACTCTTGTTGCCCAGGCTGGAGCGCAATGGTGCGATCTCAGCTCACTGTAACCTCCGCCTCCCGGGTTCAAGCGATTCTCCTGCCTCAGCCTCCCAAGTAGATGGGATTACAGGTGCCCGCCACCACACTCGGCTAATTTTTGTATATTTAGTAAAGATGGGGTTTCACCATGTTGACCAGGCTGGTCTTGAACTTCTGAACTCAGGTGATCCACCCTCCTTGGCCTCCCAAAGTGCTGGGACTACAGGCATGAGCCACTGCGCCCGGCCCTGGCCTTCCAATTTCTAACCCTGTGACTCTGGGTAAGGTAAATTACATCTCCAGGCCTCAGCTTACTCACCTGTAAAACTAGGTTAACAAAAGCAACTACCATGTAGAGTTATTCTGAGAATAACAGAATACTGGTAAAGTCTTTAACACAGTAAGAACTTAGTATTACTATTATTTTTATTACATATCTCATTTTTGAGCTGCCTATAAACCTTATCACAGCACTCATCGTCCTATATTACAACTGGCTATTAGTCTCCCCTGACACCTAACAATTGGTTTTCAACTGCTCTCCTTGCCGCTCTCCTACCAATACCACCACACATACCTAGCATACCCGAGAGCTACAACTTATTTCTATTAATAACTGTCGCCCACTCTGGCAAGTGATTCTCAAGGAGTGGTCACCTCTGGTTGAGAATTATTTAGTTCAACTATTGGTTCTTGACTGGGGATGATTTTGCCTCCCAGGAAACATCTGGCAATGTCTAGAGACATTTTTGGTTGTTGTAACCGGAGGGAAACACTACTGGTATCTAGTGGTTAACAGCTGAGGATGCTGCTAAACATTCCACAGTGCAGAGAACAGTCCCTGTAAAATAAAGAATTATGTGGCCTAAATGGCAATGGTGTGAAGGTGGAGAAAGTCTGAACTAGATAGTAAGTTCAGGAATTTTATCACTGGCATCAAATGCAACATCCGGTAAATTAGAAGCATTTCATAAATGTTGCATGAAAAAAATGAGCTTGTTATTACTGTCATTTGAGATAGAGTCTCACTCTGTCGTCCAGGCTGGAGTGCAGTGGTGTGATCTCAGCTCACTGCAACCTCTGCCTCCCGGTTCAAGCAATTCTCCTGCCTCAGCCTCCCAAGTAGCTGGGATTACAGGTGTCTGCTACCACATCTGGCTAATTTTTCTATATGTGGTAGAGATGAGGTGTCACTATGTTTGCCAGGCTGGTCTCGAACTCCTGACTTCAAGTGATCTGCCTGCCTCAGCCTCCCAAAGTACTGGGATTACAGGCATGAGCCACTGCACTTGGTGGAAGAAAAATGAGCTTGTAATTCCAGCATATTCTGTAGTAATTTAAGCTACTACAATCCAGTATGTATGGAGACACATAGAAAGTAACTATTCCCCGGCCGGCCTTGGTGGCTCACGCCTGTAATCCTAGCACTTTGGGAGGCTGAGGCGAGTGGTTCACGAGGTCAGGAGTTCAAGACCAGCCTGGCCAACACGGTGAAATCCCGTCTCTTACTAAAAATACAAAAATTAGCCAGGTGTGTTGGCAAGCGCCTGTAATCCCAGCTATGCAGAGGCTGAGGCAGGAGAATCGCTTGAACCCAGGAGTTGGAGGCTGCAGTGAGCCAAGACTGTGCCACTGCACTCCAGCCTGGGCAACAGAGCTAGACTCCGTCTCGGGAAAAAAAAAACAAAAAAAAAAAAACAGAAAAAGAAAGTATTCCCCACAGGCCCATTCTATAAAGATCTTCAATCATAATATTTCTTTCTTGATGTTTTAACAATAAACACATCATTTACAAAAATCTTTTCTATTTAATCTCTTCTACTGAAATAATGCTGCCCATTACAGAAGCACCAATTAAGAAAACCAAAATGTTTAGTGTTCTTTAACTGAGAAACCTGAAAATGCCACCACCTACACACCCTCTTCTTAGGGGAGCTGAGTAGATGCTGGCACCTGTATGTATGCTTTGAGCTACAATTCATCATTGAAATTCAAATGAGTGCAGAGGTGGAAGGTGGTGGAGTTTCACTAAGAAATGAAAAAATTACAAGGCCAAATATCATTAAGATAAGAGAGTTGACATTCTTTTCTACCAATTTATAAAGGACACAGCAAGGGCAATACACATAGCCTTGTTCTAAGCACCTCTGTTGCCCCAAATTGCAAAATGTCTTCTATGCTTTTAGATAAACAATAATGAACTTGGAAGAACATGCAAAAGAAACACTAGAAAGTACAGCTGAGAACAAGTTGAAGTCAGTCATCATACAGGATTTAAAAAATGGTCAAAACTTGGAATGCTTCTTTAAGAAGAAAAAAGCAATCTACAGACACTAATTAAGACTGACTTTAAAAAATACTTAACATTTACTATTCTAATTAGTTGTTCTAGGGCATATCTTCCCCATTAGATTGTGAACATATCTAATTCAACTTTGTATTAATAAATCTAGCAAAAATTCGATGCCTGGTATGTAGGTGCCTTAACATATTTATTGACCGAACAGATGAACTATATGCAGATTTTTTCCCCATACAAATGCCTGTTCTAGTAAGGCCTGTCCTTTTATATAGTAACTTACCCATTTTGCCTTCCTCTGTATTTGGTATCTTAGCAAATCAAATTCAGTGGCACAAGGAATGTTGTGTTCAGATCAAGCATGTCGAATAGCAGATCTCAGTAACATTTCCATTAAACCAACCACTCCCTATCCCTATCACTACCAACAGCAGCAGCAGCACCACCACCACCACCACCACCACCCACCACCCACCACCAAAAAAGGGACAGAATTCTCATTTCCTGCTTATAAGTTTATCATTCCTTACCTTCTTCAGGGGCAGCTGAAGCTCCTTCAGGTAGTACAGGCTGTAACTCTCCAGTTTCAGAATTATTTTCCAAATCAGTCATCTGCAGTCCTTCCAGATGACCTCCTTTAGCATTAGCCCTCAAAGAAGAAAACAACTTGATATTTCTATATAACTAGTGACACAATAATCTATATTTTCTTTTTGAACTGAGCACCAAACTAAGTAGGGTACGTGCTCTGGTGCTTAATACTAAATTTCAAATTTTATCTGAAAATATTTCACTAAGGTCCTGGCACAGTGGCTTATGCCTGTAATCCCAGCACTTTGGGAGGCCAAGGCGGGTGGATCACCTGAGGTAGGAGCTCAAGACCAGCCTGGCCAAGATGGTGAAACCCCATCTCCACTAAAAATACAAAAATTAACCGGGTATGGTGGTGGGCGCCTGTAATCCCAGCTACTCGGGAGGCTGAGGCAGAGAATTTCTTGAACCCGGGACATGGAGGTTGCAGTGAGCCGAGGTTGCACCATTGCGCTCCAGCCTGGGCAACAGAGTGAGACTCTGTCTCAAAAAAAAAAAAAAAATTTTTTTCACTAAATATTCACAAAAAAATGTTATGAAATGGTGGATTACATCAATGTTGGCATCCTGGTTGTGATATTGTACTACGGTTTTGCAAAATGTTATCATTAGGGGAGAAAAGTACACAGGATCTCTCTGCATTATTTCTTACAACTGAATGTGAACCTATAATTAGCTCAATAAAATTTTAACTTATAAATACAAATAGAAGTTTTAAATAATATGTTCTAATAGGGAAAGACTTTTGAGATATATTATTATTGCTATTATTTGAGATAGAGTCTCACTCTGTCACCCAGGCTACAGTGTAGTGATGTGATCTCAGCTCACTGCAACCGCTGCCTCCTGGGCTCAAGTGATTCTCCTGCCTCAGCCTCCCAAGTAGCTGGGATTACAGGTGTCCAGCACCACGCCCGGCAATTTTTGTACTTTGTTTTTAGTAGAGACAGTGTTTCACCACGATGGCCAGGCTGGCTCGAACTCCTGACCTCAAGTGATCTGCCCACCTCAGCCTCCCAAAGTGCTGGGGTTATAGGTGTGAGCCACCGTGCCTGGCCTGAGAGATATTATTGAATGAGAAAATAAAGTACATCTTCTGTATTAAAAAAGCTACATAGTCACAGTTCCTTAAATATACACAAAAACTGAGAAGACACAGCACACATGAAAAATTAAGAACAGCATGAATATGTGTGGGCAGGGGGTTGGAAAACTAGGTCATGGGAGTTAAGGATGGGAAATTTTTCACTTATTCTTTTTTCCTTTCATTTTGAAACACTTATCATTAGTATTTAATATTTATTTTTATTTAAAAAATAAACAGAGGCAAGGTCTTGCTATGTTGCCTAGGGTGTTCTCAAACTCCTGGGCTCAGGCCATCCTCCCACCTCAGCCTCCAAAAGTGCTGGGATTACAGGTGTGTGCCACTGTGCCCAGCCTTTCATTAGTATTTAAACTTTTTGCTTACACTACTTTAAATCAGGCAGGAAAAAAAAAGACATGAACCAGGCTGGCAGATAAAATCAACTGCAAAATGAGGATCAAGCTGCAGACACTTGCACAGGATTTTACTCTCTAGAAAAAAAAAAACTAAGTTCATGTATATTTAATTGTGGTGACTAAAGGCAGATAAAAATATCTCCATAGCAAATAAAATATAAGAGCTAGTTGCACTTTAATTTGAAGAAATGTATAAAACATCAGGCTAGGTAGTAGGTAGGGAAGACAAGATAATCTCCAGTGATTTTAACACCTTTCTACTACTGAAACTTGAGCCAGAAAGCTAAACCACCAGCTGATCTTGTAGTTTTGGTAATGAGCCAGACCTTGACTATGTAAAATTAAGTAAACTTAAAGGGTGTTAATCTTTCTCCAATTTAGGTAAAATTCTTTTCAGGGTCTCCAAAATAGAACTATTTCATTGTTTAAATTTAGAAATAGGTTTAATATCCATAAAATAGATAAGCAGATGGATATTAATGGCTAATCATCTGCCACATCCATAGCCAATATCCATAATCACTCTATCTTTTGAATAGATGGAAGTTTAATTGCCATGCCGGGGATTTGAGTTTATGTCTCCTAGAGGAGAGATAAACGTGTTAACTACTATATATCTTTTTGGGAAATTCCAACTATAAGTTTTGAGGATACTTTGATAAGAGGAGAGAAGAAAGATGAGATAAAAGCAGAAAAGCAGTGTTAAAGTTGCTGTAAGTGCTTTGTTTCATACAAAATATATATAAATGCCTGTGACACATAATATAGTCCAACACTAACATCTTTGACAAGTGTAGGATAGACAGAAAAAAAAAAAAAAAAAAGGCTCACCGCCCCCCTACCGCCAACACATACAAATTTACAAGGCAGAGTTCAGATAAGGTTACGTATCATTGTGAAAATGAGCTCTTAACTGTGAAAATGAGCTCTAACATATTTAAACTAAACTTCCGGTACTATCTCATCCCATTAAAAAAAGTACTAACTCTTGAGACCATGGTGAAACCCCATCTCTACTAAAAATACAAAAAAAAAAAAAAAATCAGCTGGGCGTGGTGGTGGGCGCCTGTAGTCCCGGCTACTTGGAGAGGCTGAGGTAGGAGAATGGCATGAACCTGGGAGGCGGAGCGTGCAGTGAGCTGAGATCATGCCACTGCACTCCAGCCTGGGCGACAGAGCGAGACTCCATCTCAAAAAAAAAAAAAAAGTACTATCTCATCCCATTAAAAAAAAAAAGTAAAATCTCTGATACTTTAAAAAGTTAAAATTTAGGCCAGGTGCAGTGGCTCACGCCTGTAATCCCAACACTCTGGGAGGCTGAGGTGGGCATATCACTTGAGGTCTCAGGAGTTCAGGACCAGCCTGGCCAACATGGCAAAACCTCGTCTCTACTAAAAATACAAAAATTAGCAGGGTGTGGTGGCGGGCACCTGTAATCCCAGCTACTTGGGAGGCTGAGGCAGGAAAATCACTTAAACCCGGGAGGCAGAGGTTGCAGAGAGCTGAGATCACGCCACTACACTCCAGCCTGGGTGACAGAGCGAGGCTCTGTTAAAAAAAATAAAAAAAGTTAAAATTTAGTGCAATAAATGTATTTTCTGTCCACTAAAAAATTAACAAGGTAGAAATTAATTTGTTCATCATGATGCATACTTAAAGTTCCAAACAAAGCTATTAGCTATTATACCATTACATATACAAAACAACTTAATTTACCCCAAGGTGACCATTTTCCTCCTTTTCTCAACAGCAGGCAAGCCACTGAAAACTGCAACCACAACAGCATCTGAATCCAAAGCTTTACACTGCCGGTCTTCAGTTTTTGGCAGAATATCACCGATACTGCCATGTATCAAGGCTCGGGGAGAACTGTGCCTGCTCCCAGACTGAGAGCTTCCTGGGGAGCCTTCAAAAAAAGGAAGACGGAATACAAAAATTAGCTGGGCATGGTGGTATGCGCCTGTAATCCCAGCTACTTGGGAGGTT
Organism: Gorilla gorilla gorilla; assembly: GCF_029281585.2. Lineage (NCBI taxonomy): Eukaryota > Metazoa > Chordata > Mammalia > Primates > Hominidae > Gorilla > Gorilla gorilla. Next base: position 33,036,912 of record NC_073228.2, on the reverse strand, counting down.
GAAACACAATGATCACTTGAACCTGGGAGGCGGAGGTTGCAGTGAGCTGAGATTGTGCTACACTCCAGCCTGGACAACAGAGCAAGACTCTGTCTCCAAAAAATAAAATAAAATAAAATAAAAGGAGGGATAACCAGAAAAAAGGCAAATAAACATGAAAGGTCTCTCTCAGTTACATTAGAAAATCTCACTATATATATCATTTTAAAACTACATAAAAACTTCAAAAATAGGCCAGGCGTGGTGGCTCATGCCTGTAATCCTGGCACTCTGGGAGGCTAAGGCGGATGGATCACCTGAGGTCAGGAGTTCAAGACCAGCCTGGCCAATGTGGCGAAACCCCATCTCTACTACAAATACAAAAATTAGCCAGGCGTGGTGGCGTGCACTTGTAGTCCCAGTTACTCGGGAGACTGAGGCAGGAGAATCACTTGAACACGGCGGGCGGAGGTTGCGGTGAGCCGAGATCACACCATTGCACTCCAGCCTGGGCAACAAGAGCAAAAAACTCCATCTCAAAAAAAAAAAAAAACTTCAAAAATAATTTTGAAACATATCCCTTGTTTTTTATGCCAAGCATTTAAAATTAAGGAGTCCAGGCCAAGTGTTGTGGCTCACACCTGTAATTTTACACTTTGGGAGGCTGAGACAGGAAGATTGTTTGAGCCCAAAAGTTCAAGACCAGCCTGGACAATGTAGCAAAACCCTGTCTCGGCAAAAAAAAAAAAAAAAAAAAAAGCCAGGTATGGCTGCATGTGTCTGTGTCTGTGGTCCCAGCTACTTGGGAGGCTGAGGTGGAAGGATCACTTTTGTCTGGGAGGTCAAGGCTACAGTGAGCTATGATTGCACCACTGCATCCCTAGCCTGGAAAACAGAGCAAGACTCTGTCTCAGGAAAACAACAAAAATAAAGAATAAATAAAATTAAGGTGTTTAGAATATATAGTCTAATGGCTGTATTTTGTTAAGGGTCTGTTCTGTTGTGAGATCAAGAAACTTTCCAGCCAGGTGTGGTGGGGCTCATTCCTGTAATCCTAGCACTTTGGGAGGTTGAGGCAGGTGGATTGCTTGAGCTCAGGAGTTTAAGACCAGCCTGGGCAACCTGTCTCTACAGAAAATACAAAAATTAGCTAGGCGTAGTGGTGCACACCTGTAGTCCCAGCTACTTGGGGGGGCTGAGGCAGGAGGATCTCTTAAACCACCGGTCGACGCCACGGTGAGCCAAGATCGCACCACTGCACTCCAGCCTGGGTGACAAAGTGAGACCCTGTTTCAAAAAAAGAAACTTTCAAATCCAACTTTAGCATTTTTGGTACCCTTCAAGATCTAAAGCTCCACGATAACATCAATTTCAGGTAATAAATATCTACCCCACTAAAAGTACATTCTGAATCCCTCAAATTTACCTTCAGACAGAGTCTGACAGTCTCCCTTGGAACGACTATTTTCTCCAGGGTCCACTGCTCTTCGAAGTGATAGACTACCTGCTACACTGGATCGAGCTGGCTTGGGTGAATTACTCTTCTTATTTGTGGCTGCAAAGACATTTAAGAACACCTCTGAATAGGCTACAACAGCACAAAACTCACTATTTAGTCTGTCAGAAAAAGTTTTAATCTTACCTTGCATGGAAGCTGTTCTCTCTACTGTCTAAAAATAAACAACATTCTGTAGCCCCAACTGGTTTAGACTTTTGTCATAAAACATTCCCATCTTGTTGCTTGTAGAGCAGAATCTTTTTTTTTTTTTTTCCCCCAGATGGAGTCTTGCTCTTGTTGCCCAGGCTGGAGTGCAATGGAGCGATCTTGGCTCACTACAACCTCCACCTCCTGGGTTCAAGCAATTCTCCTGCCTCAGCCTCCCGAGTAGCTCAGATTACAGGCACTCGCCACCATGCCCAGCTAATTTTTGTATTTTTAGTAGAGACGGGGTTTTGTCATGTTGGCCAGGCTGGGTCTCGAACACCTGAACTCAGGTGATCCACCTGCCACGGCCTCCCAAAGTGCTGGGATCACAGGTATGGGCCACCGCACACCGCCCGTAAAATCTTAACTTAAAAGATTATCTGTGAGCTCCTTAAGAAAAATCATACAAATTTCAATGCAGTTAAACTATTAACAAATATATAACCCGTCAAACATTTGGAAATTATAAAGTATTATTGGATTAAAAAGAAAAATCAATGCTGAGTTAGAAACAAATTACAATTATGGTACTTGAAATCAAGATGTCTGTGGCCAAACCAGTAGTGAAAAGAAAATGTACGGCCATAAAATGAATTAATTAGGGAAAAAAGGGACTATATGACCTAATATGCATAGATTCAAAAGCTAGGAAGACAATAAAAATAAGCAAGCAAGAATGCTATTGCCAGAAGGCAGGGCCCTGCCCTTGAATTCAGCCTGCAGAACTGTGAGTTAAATAAATCTCTTTTAAGAATACATTTTAAAAAAAGAATAAAAATAAAATTGTAAAAAAGAATAAAAATAAAAAATTCATTAATAGGTAATAAACAGGTTTAGCACGGTTGCAGGATATAAGACAAAATAACTTATTGTATTTCTCTGCACTAGCAGACAATGTGAGAATGAAGTTAAGAAAACAATTTCATTTTTAATAGCATAAAATACAATTAAAATACTTATTTATTTAACAAATATTTATTTAACAAAAGAAATGTGAGACTTGTCCACTGAAAACTACCACACATTCTTGAAAGAAAATAGAGACAACAGCAAAGACATCCTGTGTTCATCACTGATTGGAATACTTAATACTGTTAACAAAGCAATATTCTTAAAATTGATCTACAGATTCAACACAATTTCTAAAAAAATAGTAGCTGTGTTTTTGTTTTTGTTTTTTTTTTTGCAGAAATTGACAAGCTAATCCTAAAATCCATTTGAAAATGTAAGAGACCCACAATACCCAAAACAATCTTAAATGGAACACTCACTTCTGATTTCAAAAGTTACTATAACTAAGTAATCAAGACTATGTGGTACTGCCATATACACATATATATCATCAAAACAGAATTGAGAGTCTAGAAACAAACCCTTATATTTATGGTCCACTGATTTTTGACAAGGATGCCAAGACAATGCAATGGGCAAGGAAAAAAAGAGGGACAATAAGTGTTGCCAACGGTATGGAAAACCTGGAGCCCTCATATACTGCTGCTGGGAACATAAAATGATGCAGCTACTTTGGAAAATAGTCTGGCACTGGTAGTTCCTCAAAAAGTTAAACACAGTTGCCATGTAACCCATTAATTCCATTTCTAAGCATATACTCAAACAAAACCATATGTCCAAACAAAAACTTGTACATGAATGTTCATAGCAGCACTACTGATAATAGCCAAAAAGTAAAAACAACCCAAATATCCATCAACTAATGAGTGGATAAACAGTATGTAGTACACAGCCATACAATAAAATATCATGCAGCCATAAAAAGGAATATATGCCACAACATGAATGAACCTTGAAAGGGCTGTGTTAAGTGAAATAAGCCAGACATAGAAGACCTCATATGGTATGAGTCTATATAAAAAGTCCAGGCTGGGCGCAGTGGCTCACATCTGTAATCCCAGCACTTTGGGAGGCTGAGGTGGGTGGAGCATGAGGTCAAGAGATTGAGACCAACCTGGCCAACATGGTGAAACCTCGTCTCTACTAAAAATACAAAAGTTAGCTGGGCATGGTGGCGCACACCTGTAGTCCCAGCTACTTGGGAGGCTGAGGCAGGAGAATGGTGTGAACCCGGGAAGCGGAGCTTGCAGTGAGCCGAGATTGTGCCACTATGCTCCAGCCTGGGCAACAGGGCGAGACTCCGTCTCAAAAACAAAAAAGTCCAGAAGAAGAAAAATCCATAGGGAAAAAGTAGATTAGTGGTTACCAGAAGATAGTAGAAGGGGAAGATGGAGAACGACTTTTAATGGGTTTGGAGTTCTAGGGAGAGGGTTAATGAAAATGTTCTTAGACTTAGATAAATGTTCTAGACTTAAGAAAAATGATGACCAATTTCTCCACTAAAAGGATAAATGAATTATTGGTTAAGGAAAAAAGAATGCATTAACAGTCTGGGCGCGGTGGCTCATGCCAGTAATCCCAGCACTTTAGGAGGCCAAAGTGGGTGGATTACCTGAGGTCAGGAGTTCGAGACCAGCCTGGCCAGCATGGTGAAACCCCATCTCTACTACAAATACAAAAATTAGCCCGGTGTGGTGGCACACACCTGTAATCCCAGCTACTCAGGAGGCTGAGGTAGGAGAAGTGATTGAGCCCAAGAGGCAGAGGTTGCAGTGAGCCAAGATCGCGCCACTGCACTCCAGCCTGGTGGACAGAGCGAGACTCTGTCTCAAAAAAAAAAAAAAAAAAAAAAGCATTAACAAAGACAAAAGCAGAAATATAATGAAATGGTAAAAGACAATGGATGAAATAAATCTAAGAACTTGGTCTTTGAGGAGATGAACAAAATTAGCAAATCCCTTGAGCAGGTCAAATCAAAGGAGAAAAAAAAACACAAGTAAGCAATAAAATAAGTGAAAAAGAAGTTAACACCCCATATGCACAAGAAGTTTTAAAAATTTAAGAAAATAGAATAAATGACTGTATATCAATAAATTTAAAGACCCAAATATAATTAGTTTTTCTTGGAAAACTATAGTAACTGACTTAAGTAGCAGCAGAAGTATGAGAAAACTACATCTGACAAGAGATTAATGACCAGGATCTCAAACAACTCTATAGGAAAAAATTCAATAATCTGATTAAAAATGGGTAAAAATCTGAATAGATACTTCCTAAAAGAAGACACACAAATAGCAAACAGGCATATGAAAAAGTGCTCAACATCACTGATCATCAGAGAAATGCAAATCAAAACTACAATAAGATACCATCTCATCCCAGTTAAAATGGCTTTTATCCAAAACACAGGCAATAACAAATGCTGGTGAAGATGTAGAGAAAAGGCAACTCTCATACACCATTGGTGGGAATGTAAGTTAGTAAAACCACTATGGAAAACAGTTTGGAGGTTCCTCAGAAAAACTAAAAATAGATCTACCATATGATCCAGCAATCCCACTGCTGGTTATATACCCAAAAGAAAGCAAATTAGTATGTCAAAGAGGTATCTGCACTCCCATGTTTACTACAGCATTAGTCACAATAACCATGGTTTGGAAGCAACCTAAGATCCACAGACAAATGGATAAAGAAAATGTAGGTTGGGCGTGGTAGCTCACGCCCGTAATCTCAGCACTTTGTAAGCCCGACTCAAGTGGATCATTTGAGGTCAGGAGTTCGAGACCAGCCTGACCAACAAGGTGAAACCCCATCTCTACTAAAAAATACAAAAAAATTAGCTGGGCGTGGTGGCGCATGCCTGTAGTCGCAGCTACCTGGGAGGCCGAGGCAGGAGAATGACTTGAATCCAGGAGGCAGAGGTTGCAGTAAGCCGAGATTGCACCACTGCACTCCAGCCTGGGCAACAGAGTGAGACTCCATCTCAAAAAACAAAAAAAAATGTGGTACATATACACATGGAATACTATTCAGCCATAAAAAAGGAATGAGATCCTGTCATTTGCAACAACATGGGTGGAACTGGAGATCGTTATGTTAAGTGAAATACATCAGGCACAGAAAGACAAACTTCACACATTCTCACTTATTTGTGGGGGCTAAAAATTAAAACAACTGAACTCAAGATAATACAGCAATGGTTACCAGAGGCTAGGGAGTGTAGTGGGTGGCTGGGGGGATGGTTAATGGGTACAAAAATATAGTTAGATAGAATGAATAAGATCTAGTATTCGTTAGTACAACAGTGACTACAGTCTACAATAATTTATTGTACTTCTGAAAATAACTAAAAGAGTACAATTGGATTGTTTTAACACAAAGGATAAATGCTTGAGATGATGGATACTCCATTTACCCTGATGTGATTATTATGCATTGTAAGCGTGTTTCAAAATATCTCATATATCCTATAAACATATATACCTACAATGTACCCACAAAAATTAAAAATTAAAAAAATTAAAAATATGAGGAAACCAACAAATCCAACAGAAATTAAAAAGGCTGTTAAAGTTCTAACTCTGAGTTACTATACTAGTTTTATGAATGCTTTTTATTAGACATAAAGTTTAATACAGCATAGGAGCAAATAACATACAGTTAAAATAATTTTATAGCATAGAAAAGGACAAAAACATCTGGATTTAATCTGTAAAACAAGCATAGAATTAGAACTAAAGTGGGTTAAGGATAGTGTAATGAAATAGATCGATTTCACTTATGACTATGTAGTCAAGGATCCTAAGTAAAATATTAGCAAACTGAATATAGCAGTGTTTTTTTAAAAAAATTATAGGCCCAAACTAAATAGGATGCATTCCAGTATTTCCAGAATGGTCAACATTAGAAAAATAATATAATTTACTTTATGATAACAAAGTAATGGAACAAAATAGTAAATCATTTTGACAAATGTCAAAACATCATTTGATATAATTCTACACAGCTTCAGTTTAAAAAGAAAAGAAATTCTCGTAGTAAGAAAAGAGGCAGTTTGGTATTAGGGTGAAGGGCATAGGCTCTGAGGTTCAAGTTTTTGGCTTTGCCAGTTACCAATGTGAAACTAGCAACATTATTCAATGCCTGCTGCCTTGGTTTCCTCATCTGTAAATTGGGAATGAAATTGACTTACCTTACCTCTTAGACTTCTTGTTAAGATTAAGTGAGTCAATGCATGTGACTTAGAATAGTTAGAATAATGTCTGGCACACAGTTAACACTTAGTAAATGTTAGCCATTATTGGTATTGTTGTTACTAAACAGGTTTAGTAACCTTTAGTTACTAAATTTCTTTAGTAAGAAATTTACAGTAACCTTTAGTTACTGTATTTCTTTAGTAAGAAATACAGATGTACAATAAAAATATGAAAAGATATTCGGCCTCACCTGCTATTCAAGGAAATGGTATATTAAACCAAATGGTATATTAAAACCAAAAGTACAGCTTTTTGAGTGGACTTTCTCGAAAAGCCTTTGTTACATATTTTGCAGATACAGTTGACCCTTGAACAGCACAGGCTTGTACTGTACAGGTCCACTTAATATTCGAATTTTTTTCAACCAGAGAAAGACTGAATATATTACTATACTATACTATAGAATCTATTACTATAAATAGAAGGATGTACCTTTTAACTTTTTTATTTATTTATTTATTTTTGAGACAGTCTCACTTGTCACCTAGGCTGGAGTGTGGTGGCACAATCTTGGCTCACTGCAACCTCCACCTCCTGGGTTCAAGCAATTCTCGTGGCTTGGCCTCCTGAGTAACTGGGATTACAGGCATGTGCCATCATGCCCAGGTAATTTTTTTGTATTTTTAGTAGACATGGGGTTTCTCCATGTTGGCCAGGCTGGTCTCGAACTCCTGGCCTCAAGTAATCTGCACGACTTGGCCTCCCAAAGTGCTGGGATTACAGGCGTGAGCCATTGCACACAGCTTTTTTAACTTGATAGAAACAGGCCTGTAATCTTTGGGAGGCCGAGACAGGCAGATCACGAGGTCAGGAGATCAAGACCAGCCTGGCTAACATGGTGAAACCCCGTCTCTACTAAAAAATACAAAAAAATTAGCCAGGCGTGGTGGCAGGCACCTGTAGTCCCAGCTACTCGGGAGGCTGAGGCTGGAGAATAGCGTGAACCCAGGAGGCGGAGCTTGCAGTAAGCCGAGATGGCGCTACTGTACCCTAGCCTGGGTGACAGAGCAAGACTCTCTCTTAAAAAAAAGAAACACAAAAACAAAAAAGTACCTATTGAAACATATAGCAAACCTCAAATTTAATGAGAAAAAAACTAAAGGAATTCCTAAATAAAGTTGAAAAATTATAAAAATCCTACCACTGTTACTAAGAAACTGTTGAGGTACCTGCCTAGACAATGCAATACAAAAAGTAAGCAGAAAATGAATAAACAAATTATGATTATCTGCTGATGATATAAATACTTAGAAAATCAAGATAACTAATTGAAAAACTGTTAATAAAACAAATTCACCAGGCCAGGTGTGGTGGCTCACACTTGTAATCCCAGCACTTTGGGAGGCCGAGGTGGGTGGATCACCTGAGGTCAGGAGTTCAAGACCAGCCTGACCAATATGATGAAACCCCGTCTCTACTAAAAATACAAAAACTAGCCGGGCGTGGTGGCATGTGCCTCTAATCCCAGCTACTTGGGAGGCTGACAAAGAAGAATCACTTGAACCGTCTAGGAGGCGGAGGTTGCAGTGAGCTGAGATCACCCCATCGCACTCCAGGCTGGGCAACAAGAGTGAAATTCCGTATCAAAAAAAAAAAAAAAAAAAAAAAATTGCCACATTGGTTGAATACAGAATAAACATAAAAATCAATATTTTTGTCTTTTATGTCAGTAACAATTAGAAAATACTATGACAGAAAAAGAGATTCCACTCACAACAGCTACCTAAGATATAATACATTGAGAAATGAATTTAACAAGACATATATAGAACTTATATGAAAAAAACTGAGAGTTCTAAAAAAGGATATGAATATAACAGATGACCTGAATAAATGGAGAGAAGTACCACATTCCTAGATATGAATGTTTGATGCTGAAAAGATCTCAATTGCCTAAATTAGTCTCTCTTTTTTTAAGAGAGAGAGAGACTGTTGCCCAGATTGGAGTGCAGTGGCACGATCATGGCTCACTGCACCTCAAATTCCTGACCTCAAGTAATCCTCCCACCTCAGCCTCCCAAGTAGCTGGGGTTACAGGTACATACCACCATGACTGGCTTATCAAAAAAATTTATTTTTGTAGAGATTAAGGTCTTGCCATATGATCTTGAACTCCTGGGCTCAAGAAGCCATCCTCCCCTATCAGCATCCCAACATGCTGGGATTCACAGGCAGGAGCCATGGTGCCCAGCACCCCTAAACTAGTCTTTAAATGTAAAGCAATTCCAGTCAAAATACTTTGGAGGAGGATTAAAAGTGCAAGAACCACCAATAACATTTTGAAAACCAACAACAGAATAAACATATCCTATCATAGTATTACAAACTATAAAACTACAGTAGTTAAAAAAAGTGTTAGTCTGGTAGAGGACACGACAAATACTGGGTTAAACAATACCAAATTGCTGTTTTTGTATGTCCAAAACTTGAGTACTGGCAATTTCAGTTGTTTCGACCTCTATGAGTTCAAAAACAGAACCATGTTTGGGAATCTGGTCTATAATAAAGGATGGATTTCATATTGCATCATATTTCAAAAAACATGTTTCATTCATTTGGGGAAAAACATCATTCCATTTACCTCACACAGCATCATATAAAATTAACTTTATATGAATTAATGACCTATATGTAAAAAAGTTAGAAAACAAAAAGTACCAGAAGAAATTAAGGGTTATTTTTATTAACCTGGCAGTTAAAAAGCCTTCCAAATAAAAATAAGACCCATGAATATTATTAATGCCATGAATATTATTAATTATAATATTATTAATATTCATGTCATGAATGTTAATTATATTATTAATATTCATGGATGAATATTATTAATACAGTTGTCTAAGATAAAATTTTAAAACTCTGTGATTAGCAGGAAAAAAAGGTGGCAATGGGGAAGAGACAGTTGTCCCTTGGTATATGTGGGGGTTGGTTCCAGGACCCCTGCGTATACTAAAATCCTCGACTGAAGTCCCACCGTAAGACCTGCAGAACCCACCTATATGAAAGTTGGCCCTTCTATATGCAGGTTTGGCATCACCCGAATACTGTATTTTCAATCCTTCTCTGGTTGAAAAAAATTCGAATATTAAGTGGACCTGTAGAGTACAACAAGCCTGTGCTGTTCAAGGGTCAACTGTATCTGCAAAATATGTAACAAAGGCTTTTTGAGAAAGTCCACCCAAAAAGCTATACTTTTGGTTTTAATATACCATTTGGTTTAATATACCATTTCCTTGAATAGCAGGTGAGGCCGAATATCTTTTCATATTTTTATTGTACATCTGTATTTCTTATGTTAATGGCCTATTCATAACCTTTATTCATTCTACTAAATTGTCTTCCTTATATTAAGAGAATTCTATATATTTTGCTATTATCTCCTCACCAACCCATCTTTATTGGATTATTCACATCACTATCAAACATTAATACAGCCAATTTTAATAAACAACACACACAAAGAGAACCCAGAAACAAACCCTCGTCTATATGGTCAAATGTTTTCAACAATGGTGCTAAAACCATTCAATGAGGAAAGAAAAGTCTTTTCAACAAATAGTGCTGGGAAAACTGGATATCCATGGGCAAGCAAGTCAGACCCTTCCCTGACACCATAAACAAAATTTAATTCTTAATGGATGAAAGACTAAAAGTAAGACTAAAAGCAAGAACTAAAACTCTTGGAAGAAAACAGGAGAAAGCTTCATGACACTGGATTAGGCAATGTTTTCTTGGTTATGACACCAAAAGCATAGGGAACAAAAGGAAAAACACATAAAATGGGCTTCTTCAAATTAAAAACTTTAAATGTCAAATGACACAATCCACAGAGGGAAAAGGCAACCCACACACTGGGAGAAAACATCTGCAAATCATTTATGTGATAAAAGATAAATATTTAAAATATATACAGAACTCCTAAAAGTCAACTACAAATAAACAACCCAACCCAATTTTAAAATGGATTTAATTCACAGATGAAAGACATTGGAGAGACACAAAAAAGGACACCCCTGCCAACAAGAAACTATTGACCCCGCACCTCCTCCAGCTTCTACCCACTTCATTGTGAAACTTCTTTTAAAGAAGTTGTGCATTTGTGCTCTGGTCCCTGACCTCATTCACTCTTCTGCTACACTACTCCATGGGAATAGTTCTTAAAAAGGCCACTTGGCCTCTTGCCTTGACACTTCTCAGTGATACTTAACACAGGGGTAACCACTCTACTTCTTGAGATGCATTATTTTTTATTTTTGAGATATTAACCCTTCTAGTTTTTCTCCTACCTTAATGACTGCTCTTTCAATTTCCTTTGCTGACCTCTCCTATTTATCAGACCTTTAAATGTTTAAGTGCCACAGAGTCAAAAATTTTGCTTCTCCATTGAAACTCCCTCCAAACTTGACCCTATTCAGTCTTCTGGATTTAAATAATATAAAATACTACTGACTCCCAGCTGTTTATATCCAGCATTGACCTCTCTCTTGAGTTTCAAACTTGTGTACCATTCACGTGTCTATGACATTTTACTAGGATATCTAGCAGGTGTCTCAAATTAAACATGTTTAAAAAAGAATACCCAACTTTCTGCCCTTACCTCCTCCCAAGCCCCATAACCTGCTTCTTATCTGATTTGCTTCTCAATAAATGATACCACTGCCTATTAAGTTGCTTAGGCCAAAACTTAATCATAATTCTTAGTTTCTTTCTAAATAGAGCTTTCCTAAAACTCTATTTAGGCTTTTTCAACTATGGTTCTGAGAAAGAACTCAGCCCTGCTGATCTAAGACTGCATTAACTTCCCTCCTATGCATCTAGAATAGAATAGCACATCCTTAAGAGAACTAAGAAAGATGGGAACCTCAGTCAAGAAAGGCTGCTAGCCTGTGAACAAGCCCCTCTATCCATTATTGTAACTCCAGAAAATGCCATCATATTTCACACAAGATAATGTAATAGGCTGTTACTGGTCTCACAATTCCTGTCCTCAACCCTTTTCAGACCCTTCTCCACACAACAAGCAAAGTCATCTTTGTAAAGTGTAAATCAGATTATAAACACCCCCTATTTTTATTCTCTAGAGGCTTCCTCCTTACATCATAATAAAACTCGAACTCCTTTTTGAGGTTTTGCAAGACTCTCCCTGATCTAAATTCTGCCTACCTCTCTCTGACTTCGTCCCCTGCTAGTCTCCTCTCTCTGCTTTCTTTGCCATACTGGTTTTCCTTCAATCCTTCAAATATGCAAAATAAATCCTGTGTCAGTGACTTTGCAGTTTCTGTTCTGTTTACCCAGAACACTGCTTGCCCTAGATCTATAAATAGCTGCCACCTTCCTAAACTTCAGGTCTCAGGTCAAGTGCTGCCTCCTCACAGAGACTTTCTCTGACTACCCCAATAGAACATGTCTCATCTGCTCCTCCCATCCCACTCCTCGGTTGTTTCCTTCACAGCACCTTTTACCCACTGAAATGATCTTTACTTACTTGTTTACACATTTTAATGTCTGATTCCCACTACTAGAATACAAGATCTATGATGTTAAGAATTTTGTCTTGTTTACTGCCAAATACAGAGTAAGCAATCAAGAAATGTTAGTTCTATTATATAGTAAACATATACGGAATCAATTTTGGATGAAGAAAAAAGTCACATGTAATTTGTAGTCTTAACTCACTGGAATAGTGGTATTTAAATATTATTCTTTTGAAAAAACCAGTCATCTAGTTTCCCAAATAACGTGTGGAGAAATGACACTAGGAACATATTACTTACAGTTTCGTATGTAACAATTGGCAACTGATGACTTTGCCAGGAGTTCCATTCCCAAATCCTGCAATCTGCCAGAGTTTTCAGTTCCACATGCAGCCAGAGCTGCCTGGTCAGCAGAAAAAAGGCTTGTCTGCATGTCTCCAGAAGCAGCACTGCTGCTTTTTATTTCTGAAAGTGTATTCTTTACATCAGTTTTCATACATCGAACTTCGGCCATTTGAGTTTTGAGTCTTTTTAGCATCTTTAAATCAGAGGGCACTCGCCACATTGCCTGTTGCTTCCTTTGGTCTTTATCTTTTCGAGAATATGATGCTTCAGAGAAATTGACAAGTCATGTTAACATAAACGTTAATATTAATGAAATCATTTGTACCATGAATATATGCAAATTTGATGTGTAAAATAAGCTAGCGTGCTTTACGTGGTATCAACAATAAAACATGCACTAAATTCCGTTAATGAAAATAAAGATAAAGAATCCTAACTTATTCACACCTTCAGAGTTAGAATCTGAGTCACATCATACTCAAATTCGAATTACACATTTAATTCTAAAAGTTTAAAAGCTGCCCTACTGCCTTGTGCTTTCTTCTTTAAACTTCTCCACTTTTCTGAAACTTTCTACAGAGCTTTTATTATGTTTATAATTAAAAAAAAGACAAAGAAAAATCTAGAAACCAAATACTTTGTCAAATCTGCCATATATAACATTATATTAAAAATACATATTTCTGGCCAGGTGCAGTGCCTTATGCCTGTAATCCCAGCACTTCAGGAGGCTGAGGTGAGAGAATCGCTTGAGGCCAGAAGTTCAAGATCAGCCTGGGGAGCATAGTGACACCCTGTCTGTACAAAAATAAATTTTTTTATTAGAACTTCCATTTCTGATAATTTTCTCAGAACTGTCAGCTTTCTGAAATACAGTTTGAATCTAACCACTTCTAAAATAAAACAATAGCTCTCCATGCCTAGTATGAATAAATTCCTCCGGCTAGCATGCAAGTCCTTTCATAGAATGGACCCAACATGACTCTAGTTCTACTTACCACTATATGTACCTTAAAATCTGGTTCAACTAGATTACCCGATACCTTTTACAGTACTCCTTTACATGGTTAAGAACATGAAGTTAATCTGACAAATGTTCACTAAATATGTGTTAAATAAATACACAGAAAAAAATAAACATCAAAACCCAAGCAGACCACGTGCAGTGGCCCACGCCTATAATCCCAGCACACTTTGGGAGGCCGAGGCAGGTGGATCACTTGAGCTCAGGAGTTTTGAGACAAACCTGGCCAACATAGTGAAACCTGTCTCTACAAAAAATTGTAGAGCACTCCAGCCTGGGCAACAGAGTGAGACTCTGTCTCAAAAACAAACAAACAAACAATCAAACAAAAAATGACCCAATCAAGCCTTTTCAATAAAAAGAAAGTCATATATTTCTGCACACTAGCTTTTATTAACATCCCTTCACTGAAAGGTATTTTCATTTGGCTTCCATGAGTATTTTTTCTCCTTTCTAAAAGCTCTTTATCTGGCTCATCTTCCTGACACTCAGTAAAAACAGATGTTCATCAGGATTATGTTCCTGGCTCTCTTCTTTTAAAATATTCTTAAAACTCTTTTGCAATCTCACATCCTTGGTTTTAATTATCCAGTATCATCTCCAGAAAAATAACTGTCTGTATTCCAGTTCATTTTTTTTTTTCATGGAGTTTCACTCTTGTTGCCCAGGCTGGAGTGCAATGGCACGATCTCGGCTCACTGCAACCTCCGACTCCCAGGTTTAAGCCATTCTCCTGCCTCTGCTTCCCAGGTAGCTGGGATTACAGGCACCTGCCACAATGGCCGGCTAATTTTTTGTATTTTTAGTAGAGACAGGGTTTCACCATGTTGGCTAGGCTGGTCTCGAACTCCTGACCTCAGGTGATCCACCCGCCTGAGCCTCCCCAAGTGCTGAGATTACAGGCGTGAGCCACTGCGCCCAGCCCCAGTTCTTAATTTTTAGCTGTCTACTGGTCCTTTCTAATTTGATGTCACACTGTTATGCCCAACTCAAGATGTTTAAATCCAAAACTTGCTTTTTTCTTTCTACTATTTTCCCCGCCCTCATTATTGCCAGAATTTTATCACCTAAGTTTGAAATTCAGATCATCTCATTTGTATTGTTTTTACACAGAAAACTAGTTTTACACAGAAATCTTACTATTTAGTTTGCATTTTTCCCAATGATACTGATTATTTTCAAAAACACGATTTTACTTGTCTATAAAATATACCATTGCATGGTTACACTGTAATTTATTCAGCTATAACTGTATTGTTGAATATTTTTAAACATCTGCTTGTTTTCTCTTTGGAATATACTCCTCAAAGTGAAATTACAAGTTTAAAGGATATAGATATTTTTAAACTACTACAAAATTGTCCTTCAAAAAGGTTAAACCAACTTACATATCTACCTGCAGAATCAGAACCTGTCTGTTTCACTGGGCCTTTGCAAACAACACTTAACATTTAAGTAAACTTTATATAAAGCATACTTGGCGCACACATAAAAGGCAACTGCTTCATAACCTGAAGATAGTCTTTTAAGCTGAGGATCCAGACTTTCAGGAAGTATATCTGGCTCTTAGGAAAGAAGAAGCCTAAATAATCTGGGCTCCATGTCCCTACACCAGTAGAAGAGCTCTATTTCTCTGTTATTTACACAGAGGTTCTGCCTTGGACTTTGATTGAAAAATGAGTTATCTTGCCTTAAAACTGCATCAAAATCAGAGTTCTAAATCATTGATTTGATGTATATAATACCATTGTTTAAGAAGGTAGAAAAATATTTGGCATATATTTTTGAATATACTGACTATACTTTAGAAAGCATTCCAACAAAAATGGTTTTTAAAATGTAGCTTTTAAAGGCAAATACTTAGTTGTCCAAAATGACTCTATCCCTGAGAGTTTAAAAAAGCCCATATTTGACTATACAAATCTCCATTTTATTAGAGTAACACAAATGTAATTTCTATTTAACAAATAACCTTTGCACAGAAAACACTGCTGCCAACTGGCATACATTTTTAAGCTACTGAACATCAAAGAATGAGTAAGTCACCTTTTTCTATGTTCAATTTAGATATAGTTCCACTTGGAAGTAAGGGAATTCATGAAGCCTGACCAAAAAAAGTCCATTCATAAAGAAGATAACCGTATTTCATATGGATCAAACTGTCAGGCAAAATCTGAGTAGCAAGTCATAAAAAACCTTCTTGCAGGCATTTTTACTTTGTTTTTGCACAAATCACCTTTGAACAGTAATTTAAAAATTAATTTGGTTGACATAAATGTCATTTTTATGATATACAATGAAAAACACAGAAACACACCATGTTCCACACATAGCTAAAATACTTAAATGAAAATCCAAGAGTTCTTTTAGAGAACCACAGAAAAAAAGGAAATTATCATTGTTATTATTTTACCTGTGGGCTGCAGAAGTGAAGCAGGTGGGCGAGGCTGTAAGCCCCACAAATTTTCTATACTGCTCCGGTCCTTAAGGTCCAACAAATGTATTAAAATTAATGGATCAATGTCTAGTAAACTACTGGTAGCAGCGGAGCATAAATGTGTTCTTCTTGATATTCTACTACTGGAAGCCACATAACCATGGCTACTACCTGCAAAAGAGGTGTAGAAAATGATATATATATGCACAACTTTAGCTATACTTAAATGAAAAAATGAACTGGTTAACATTATATGAATACTTGTCTATGGACCTATCTCTCAGGAGTTCAGGTTCATGATAAGAAGCAGAAAGAAGGAACCAGACAGTTGTACATTAGCACAGTGATTGAGTGGTGGCCTCATTAGTACTTAGAATTCAGAAGCAAGCCTCAACCCCATCCTGAGCCCTAGAAAAAAACAGATGACAATGTGTACGATGTGCACAATTGGGGGGATGAGAGGTAAGGGCGAGGAGAAGGAGATTATATCCCATGACCACCTGGTTTTAGATAAAAGAAGACAAATTCCCATAGTATAACAGATTACAAAGAATTAGACACCAAAATAGAAATCTCCTCCAAGTCTCTGGACAGTAAAATGTATAAGTCATGACAGTTTGGTAGACTTTTTCTACTTTGATTAAATAATGGGGTACAATTTGAAGTTTTTGGACTGTCATGTTAATGACTGATGCATATTACAGACATCTGTAGGCAGATATTATGCCTATACCCCTGTATTGGACTATGCTCTTTAAGCCAAGAAAAGCATCTGACTTTTCTCTAGCACCTAGTATAATGCATAACAAATACCAGATATGGAAATGTTGCTTAAAACTGACCTTCTTCAATAAAGCTGTTTAAATATATTTTAGATAGAACATTTTAAAAAAATGCTACATGCAGGAAAGTAGATAATATAAAATATTAAAAAGTCAGGTTCCGACTACCCATGAGTATTTCAGAGAGATCCAGCAGGATATAACTTAGGAGGAAAGTTCCATTGTTCAGAAGCTTCAAGCCAATTAATAATTTATGCTTTTCACATCCTCATGTTCTCACTGTCTCCCACTTCTGCCTCCTCTTCTAAGGATTATTATCTCACTGACAGTTTTTCTTCCCAGCCTCTGTATTACTGCAATTCCTATTAAATAACAGAAAACAATTTCCCCTTCACATTGAAAACTGTTCTTTGTTTTGTTTTGAGACACAGTCTCACTGTTGCCCAGGCTGGAGTGCAGTGGCCCGATCTCCGCTCATGGCAACCTCCGCCTCCTGGGTTCAAGCGATTCTCCTGCCTCAGCCTCCCGTAGCGGGGACTACAGGCATGCACCACCACACCTGTATTTTCAGTAGAGACGGGGTTTCACCGTGTTAGGATGGTCTGGATCTCCTAACCTAGTGATCCGCCCGCCTCAGCCTCCCAAAGTGCTGGGATTACAGGTGTGAGCCACCGCACCCAGCTGAAAACTGTTTTTACCTCTTTTCTTTTACTAAGGAATTCCCAAATTGGGTTGTATGTCAGTCAGCTGAAGGAGTTTTTAAAATTACATCCTAGATATATTGAATAAGAATACTGGGGTGAGAAGCCGGGTGCAGTGGCTCACGCCTGTTATTCCAGCACTTTGGGAGGCCAAGGTGTGCAGATCACCTGAGGTCAAGAGTTAGAGACCAGCCTTGCCAACATGGTGAAACCAAAATACAAAAGAATAGCCAGGTGTGGTGGCAGGCACCTGTAATCCCAGCTACTCAGGAGGCTGAGGCAGGAGAATTGCTTGAACCTGGGAGGCAGAGGTTACAGTGAGCCAAGATCACACCACTGCACTCTAGTCTGGTTGACAGAGTGAGACTCCACCTCAAAAAAAAAAAAAAAAAAGGTTCAGAGGTGAGATCCAGGACTTTTTCCCAAAAAGCTACTCAGATCGTTCTTATGTATAGTAAGTCCAGTAGCCCAGTGAATGGAGTCTATTGCCCTAATATCTGATTCTCCTTTAAAAATGTAAGTTGCTCATTCTTCCATGTTAAAGGCACTTACAGTAGAGAAAGCAGTGTCTCCTGTTTCTCACTGCTTTTTCAGGCCATTATTCTCACTACTGAACAAAAACTGCTTTTTTTTTTTAATGTTGGTATGACCTTTGGCTACCCCCCTTTCAAATGTTCCCACCTTTCTTTTCTTTTTTGTTTTTTTGAGACGGAGTCTCGCCTCCCAGGTTCAAGCGATTCTCCTGCCTCAGCCTCCCTAGTAGCTGGGATTACAGGCATGCGGCACCATGCCTGGCTAATTTTGTATTTTTAGTAGAGACGGGGTTTCTCCATGTTGGTTAGGCTGGCCTTAGAACTCCTGACCTCAGGTGATCGGCCTGCCTCGGCCCCCCAAAGTGCTGGGATTACAGGCAGGAGCCATGGTGCCCGGCCTATGTTCCCACCTTTCTACCCACTATCACATTTCCCCACAGGCATCAAAGACTTTGGGTTGGCACTGATTTCAGTTTCTCTCTTTCCAAGCTATTCCGTGTGTCTCATATATAAATGTACAGCCCAATGAATGCTCACAAAGTGATCACACCCAGATGAAGAAATATATTATCAGTACCCCAGAACCCCCTCCTATGCCTCCTAAAATTGCTCACTACTCCTACTCTACAAAAGTAACCTTCATCCTAACTTAAATTACAGATGGGTTTTGCCTGTTTTGTATTTGTATAAAAGTAGTAACAGAGTATGCTCTTATGCTCTTCTTCTTTGGTCAACATTATTCATGAGATTCATCTATATGGCTGTATATAGAAGTATCTTATTCATTTTCTTTTTAAATATTTTTCTTTTTTTCTTTGAGACAAAGTCTTGCTTTGTCACCCAGGCTGGAGTACAGTGGCACAATCTTGGCTCACCGCAACTTCCACCTCCCAGTTTCAAATGATTCTTGTGCCTCAGCCTCCCGAGTAGCTGGGGTTACAAGCGTGCGCCATTGCACCAAGCTAATTTTTTCTACTTTCAGTAGAAATGAGGTTTCGCCATGTTGGCCAGGCTGGTCTTGAACTCCTGGCCTCAAGTGATCCATGTGCCTCAGCCTCCCAAAGTGCTGGGATTAGAGACATGAGCCACTGCCTCATTTTCATTGTTATTGTGCAGCATCCATTTATGAATATATCCAATTTATTTCTCTATTCTATTGGAAAACAATTTGAGTTGCTTCTAGCTTTTGGCTATTAAGAATAAAGCTATACAGCCAGGCGCGGTGGTTCACGCCTGTAATCCCAGCACTTTCAGAGGCCGAGGCAGGTGGATTACGAGGTCAGGAGTTCAAGACCAGCCTGGCCACAATGGTGAAACCCCGTCTCTACTAAAAATACAAAAATTAGCTGGCTGTGGTGGACGGCACCTGTAATCCCAGCTACTCGGGAGGCTGAGGCAGAATTGCTTGAACCCAGGAGGCAGAGGTTGCAGTGAGCTGAGATCGTGCCACTGCATTCCAGCTCGGGCAACAGAGCGAGATTCAAAAAAACAAAAAAACAAAAAACCAAAAAAACAAAAAAACAACAAAAACCATGCTTCTGAAGTTCACATAGAAAAAAAACTCATAAAAAGACAGACGGATCGGTGACAGGTTCTTCTCCATTTGTGCCAAGCCATATGGATCTTGCTAAAATGTCACACTTATATACTTGAGTTCATTACAGCATACTGCCTGTATGCATTATCATGACACTCAAGGCCCTATTATAGTCTAGTCTCAAACTACCTTTCCAGAATATTCTACATTTTCACATCCTTTACTTTGTTACAAATTACATACTGATATTTACCATCACAAAATCTTGTAATGATCAGTGCTGGATTTTCATTTAAAAATTATGCTCATTCATTCTTCTAACATCTGTGGTCCAGGTGCAATAGCTCACGCCTGTAATCCCAACACTTTGGGAGGCTGAGGCAGGAGGACTAATTGAGGCCAGGAGTTGGAGACCAGCCAGGACAAGAGAGCAAGACTCCGTCTCTACAAAAAATAATTAGTTGGGTGTGGTAGCATCTGCAGACGTCTTCTTATGAGAACTGCTTTTAGTTTATTCAGTTATTTGAAGTTAAATGAAAGACAATTTATGTTAAAAAAAATTTGTGCTAAAAAGGTTGTAAGTATCATTCTAATCCAGATTATTGGCTCATTGAATCCAGTGAGTAGGAAAAATCTAGTTTGTATTTGCTGGGTGTGTGTGTGTGTGTGTGTGTGCGCGCGTGCGTGCGTGTGCACGTGTGTGTTTTAAGAGACAGGGTCTTGCTCTGTCACCCAGGCTGGAGTACAGTGGCAGAATCATGGCTCACTGTACCCTCGAACTCCTAGGCTCAAGTGATCCTATGGCCACAGTCTCCCAAGTAGCCAGGACTACAGCCAGTTGAGTCAATAAATATTTCTTGTTTCAAGCTATCTCCTTATTTAATATGGTTTATCAAATAAGATTATTAAGTAAACATTTAACTTTATACCTAGCTTTTATATAAGCCCAATCATCCCCTTTTTAACGCATAACTTAACATCGTAATTCTTTAGATGACATAACTCTTTAAATTGTGTAGTTCTAAAACATTAACCAGGCCGGGTGTGGTAGCTCACATCTGTAATCCCAGCACTTTGGGAGGCTGATGTGGGTGGATCACTTGAGGTCAGGAGTTTGAGACCAGCCTGGCCAGCATAGTGAAACCCCATCTCTACTAAAAATACAAAAAAGTTAGCTTGGAATGGTGGTGCATGCCTGCAGTCCCAACTACCTGGGAGGCTGAGGTAAGAGAATGGCTTGAACCCGGGAGGCAGAGGTTGCCGTGAGCCGAGATCGTGCCATTGCACTCCAGCCTGGGCAATACAGCAAGGCTCCATCTCAAAAAACAAAACGAAACAAAACAAAAACAAAAAACACATAAGCCATTTGAGGCTTGAAATGGACCTTCATAATAAGCATATTAAAAAAAAGCATTTCCACACTCTGCCCAGTGTCACCCCGATCTAGCTTTTTCATTGCCTTTGTTTAAAAAGCTTTTTATTGGCCGGGTGCAGTGGATCACACCACCTGTAATCCCAGTACTTTGGGAGGCCAAGGAGGGCAGATCACAAGATCAGGAGATCGAGACCATCCTAGCTAACATGGTGAAACCCCATCTCTACTAAAAATACAAAAAATCAGCCGGGCGTGGTGGCGGGCGCCTGTAGTCCCAGCTATTCGGGAGGCTGAAGCAGAATGGGGTGAACCTGGGAGGCGGAGCTTGCAGTGAGCCAAGATCATGCCACTGCACTCCAGCCTGGGCAACAGAGCAAGACTCTGTCTTAAAAAAAAAAAAAAAGCTTTTTTAATTTTTTTATTTTAGTATAGTTTTAGGTTTACAGGAAAGGTAAAAATACAGAGAGTTCCTGTACAACCCAGACCCAATTTCCCCAATGTTAGTACCTTTCATTACTATGGTATATTTGTCACAACTAATGAACCAATACTGATATATTATTAACTAAACCCTATACTTTATTGAGATTTCAGTAGTTTTCCCCTAATGTTCTTTTTCTGTTCCAGTCTCACCTAGAGTACTGAAATACATTTAGTTGCTCCTGTCTTTTTAGACTCTTCTGGTCTATGACAGTCTCTCAGACTTTCCTTATGTCTGAAAGTATGTCAAATATTTTGTAGAATGTTCCTCAATTAAGGGTATGATTTTTTCCCTCATGATTAGATTGTGTTTGTGGGTTTTTAGGGGGAAGATACTACAGATATAAAGTACCATTGTCAACATATCGACATGACTTATCACTTACAATACTGTCAACATGCTATCAACATGACCTATCACTTACAATACTAAATTTAATCACCTGGGTAGGTAATGTTTGCCAAGTTTCTCTACTTCAAAGTTGTTTCCCCCTTTTGAAACTGTACTATTCAGAAGCAAGTAACTAAGCACAGCCTACATTTAAGGGGTAGAAGTTATATTTCATCTCCTTGAGAAGGGAGTATTTACATGATTTGGAATTCTTTTGTATGTACATTGTCATATTCTAGCTAATTGTTCATAAATATACTCACCTTTAGGTTATAAATTACTTAGTGTTGTATGTTCCAGGTAGGCATGATATTTAACAAATTTCTGCCAAATACATAAATTTCCCAAAGCATATAATAAAAATAAACTGGTTCATTATTATGTCTTCAACATCTAGAATACAGTGCCTGGATTATTACAGAATATTCAGAATTATAACATAGGCTCCATAAGAACAGGGATATCTTGTTATTCAATATTGTATCTCTAGATAGTAAAACTGTACACAGCTCAAGTGCTCAGTAAATATTTGATGAATATATAATTCAAAAATGTAAACTCTTCTTTACCCTAAGTGTATATAAATGTTATACACAAGAATCTCTCTACCACACAGTTTAAGAGAGGAAAGAATGGACCTAACTAAAAGAAAACACACAAGGCTGAAAAGTTAGTCAGTCAGTAAGACCTAATGCCATACCAGACGAGGATTAAGTCACACACTCCCTATACTTAAAGAATAAACTACATTCTAACTGCAACAGGATTTCTTCTTTTTTCTAGAAGCTAAGCAAGCACTGGCCTCAAGATAAGCAATATTGAAACAATTGCAGCTTACTGACTGCCAGATGCTGACTGACTCACTCCCTGTTCCACAAGCCATAACTACAGCTTTGACTGGACAAAAGACTGATTTCAGTAACTTTCTCCTGATAGGAGTCGCCAACCATGGACTGGTTCTGGCCCGTATACAGAGGCTGAGCATTGAGTGCCTTCGTGTCCTTGGCTTTACCTTTTGACAACAGGGCCTAATTGTAATGCATTTAAATTGTTCAGTCCCCACTCCAAAGTAAACATGAAATGTATGTAACATGCATGTTTGTCTACTATGCATGCGTGTGTTTCCCTTTTCATGATATTCACAGCTCCTCCTATAGCCTGCTGAATCGATTTAGTTGTACTTGGCCAACTTATTCAGCATCAATTCCTATGTTACCCTTCCCTCCTGCAAAGTGCCTGCTTTTAGTCTTTGCCAGAGGCCAGACTTCCCAGCCTGTCAGGATGGCCGGTCTTTTCTTTTTTTTTTTTTTTTTTTTTTGAGATGGAGTCTCGCTCTGTCACCCAGGTTGGAGTGCGGTGGTGCAATCTCAGCTCACTGCAAGCTCCGCCTCCCAGGTTCACGCCATTCTCCTGCCTCAGCCTCCCGAGTAGCTGGGACTACAGGCGCCTGCCATCACACCTGGCTAATTTTTGTATTTTTAGTAGAGAGGGGGTTCCACCATGTTAGCCAGGATGGTCTCAATCTCCTGACATCGTGATCCACCCGCCTCGGCCTCCCAACATGCTGGGATTACAGGTGTGAGCCACCACACCCGGCCCAGGATGGCCAGTCTTTATAAGAATTAAAGCTCTTCTCTCCAAATTGGTAGATCTTGTGATTCTTTGAAGTTCCTCCTGACTAAAGAATGATACAGAGGAATGACAGAAGTAAGGCTAAGGAAACAAACAGGAATCCAGACACAAAGGAATTTATGTGCCATGTTAACAAGTTTGGACTTTATCCTATAATAAATATAATCCTTAAAGAGTTTTTAAGTAGAGAAATAACATGATTAGATATTATTTTTCATTATTTTTATTTCTATTTTTGACACAGGGTCTCACTCTGTTGCCCAGGCTGGAGTACAGTGGTGCTATCTCAGCTTACTGCAGGCTCCGCTTTCTGGGCTCAGGTGATCCTCCCACCTCAGCCTCCCAAATAGCTGGGACCACAGGCAGCAATTTAGCCACCACATCTGGCTAATTTTTTTGTATTTTTTTGTAGAGACAAGGTTTCACCACGTTGCCCAGGCTGGTCTCAAACTCCTGGACTCAAGCGATGCACCCACATCAGCCTCCCAAAGTGCTGAGATTAGAGGCGTGAGTCACCAAGACTGGCAGAGAAGTAACATGATTAGATATTAATCAGAAAGAAAAAACCACCCTCATTCTGAATCCATGCTGTAAAAATACAATGGAGCGGAACAATAATAAGTACAAGGAACCCAGGTGAAAGACAGAGGCCTAGACTAGAAATGGCAAAGGAGTGGGAGTACCAAATGAATTTATGCACGATTTAGGTCACAGAACCAACAGATCTTGGTAATACACTAAAGGTAAAGTTTTAGGGAGAGGAAGAAGTAAAGAATGTATAGCACTATCAGTCATGGTGGCTACTGCTGACAGGCAGGCTGGCAGATGAAAAGACAGTAATTTGTGTTTGGGAGGTGCTGAATCACACACCAAGATATGGGTTTGGAAACTATGGAAAGACAAAGGCTAAAGAAAGAACTTGAAAAGTAATCAGCATATAGACAGTAACTGAAATACAGGTGTGGATAAGATTACCCAGGATTAAAGTCAGGAGTAGAAAGAATATAGAGCTTAAGTTGGAGTTGAAATGGTGAGGACTAGTATCTAAGAAATCTTTAGTTATCCAAGCATATTAAGAATATGCCAGTGTTCATACTGAGGAGAACATGGGTAAAACAGAAACAGTAGAAAGCTAACTTTTAATTTCTCTAGCCAAGATTCACTACTTAATTTCATAGATCCGAGAACACACAAAAAAGTACTCATTATATAAGTCAGTTCTTCCCAGGAGAAGCAGTGTAGTTTGGGAGAAAAATGCTGGGTCCACAAACCCAGGACAATCTGGGGTTCTAGTCTGGTTGTACTAACAACCAGCTATATGACCAGGTAACTAAAAACTATAAAATGAGCTCTTTAAGATCCTTCGTAAGTCTAAGAGTCAATGATTCCATTGAGATCATTCTATAGTCTAGCAAGATATACAAATAAGACTTTATATCAGAAAGAACAGTATAAAATATGAGCATGGGATACAAACAAATCTGGGGATTCAATTACTCTCATTTACTAAATTGTTAAAAGTTGGCAAGTTGCTTTAATTTCTCTATGCATCAGTGAATGTATCACACAGAATTTTATTAATATAAGGTACTTAAAGTGCTTCTCACAGTGCCTGGTACATAAAACATTTTTCAAATGTTAGCTATTGTTTTAAATATCTTTAGTAACAAACTCTAAAAAATCCATATTATAAGATATAGCACTTCCAACACCATGAACCATGTACAAGCAGTGGCTACCACCTATTTAAAATATAATATGGTCAGAGAAGAGCAGAGAGAAAACAGAATGGCTTGGAGGCAGTGGAGTGACCTCATTACCTGCGGGTCCTGCAGCAGCTGCATCTTCCATGAGTTCTCCCTCTTCTAATTCCATGTTGTTATATTCCACATCATTTTCTCCAGACCTAAGAATATACAAAATCCATCATTTATATAGAGTGATACAATAAACGTTGTTTTTCACACCTCAATAAATTTTATGATATGCAGATTTTTCTGTGAAATAAGATATTTCTAAATACAAAAAGGAGAAAGATTTTTGTCATTTTCCAAATTTAAGTAGCGTTAATGTTATTGTTTAAACAACCTTTAAAAAATATCGGCCGGGCGCGGTGGCTCATGCCTGTAATCCCAGCACTTTGGGAGGCTGAGGCAGGCAGATCACGAGGTCAGGAGATCGAGACCATCCTGGCTAACACGGTGAAACCCTGTCTCTACTAAAAATACAAAAAATTAGCTGGGTGTGGTGGCAGGCACCTGTAGTCCCAGCTACTCAGGAGGCTGAATCAGGAGAATGGCGTGAACCCAGGAGGCGAGCTTGCAGTGAGCCAAGATTGCACAGCTGCACTCCAGCCTGGGCGACAGAGCGAGAGTCCATCTCAAAAAACAAAACAAAACAAAACAAAACAAAACAAAAAAAAAAAAATCAGCCAGTTCTTCTTAGAAAGCTAAGAAAAAAAGGAATTAAAAAAAAAAAAATATATATATATATATATATATCTCAAGGCCAGCCGCAGTGACTCATGCCTGAAATCCCAGCACTTTGGGAGGCTAAGGTGGGAGGATCACCTGAGGTCAGGATTTCGAGACCAGCCTGGCCAACATGGCAAAACCCTGTCTCTCCTAAAAATACAAAAATTAGCTGGGCGTTGTGGTGGGCACCTGTAATCCCAGCTCCTCGGGAGGCTGAGGCAGCAGAATCGGTTGAACCCGGGAGGTGGAGGTTGTAGTGAGCCAAGATTGCACTACTGCACTTCAGCCTGGACGACAGAGCGAGACTCTGTCTCAAGAAGGACAGGACAGGACAGGAAAGGAAAGGAAGATTAAAAAAAAAGAACTGTGTCAGGCAAAAAAATAGAAATAAATGAAACACTAAAAAATCTAAGAACCACTGTTAGAAGAGATTAATCTCTCCTATTTAGTGTTAGAAACACTAATAAATACAAGAACCACTGTTAGAAGAAATTACAGCTTCAGAGAACTGGTAGCTTAATGGCAATAAATTAGGCTTAAAACACTACATTTTAACATCCAAAAAAAGCCCAAATTACTGTATATGACTAAATACTATTTTTCAAAAATAATATTTCAGAAAAGAGGGTATTACTTCCTACTAGGCCATACAAAGTCTCTCATGTTAAAAAACACTCACTATTACTTTATTTTAAACAACATACTACTTGAAACAGTACCAGTCAATGATTGTCTTGGGTATTTAAGGAAATCTCAAGATAAGCACCCAGCTTGACAATGTAAGGAGCTCTGTAGGTCTGCTCTTTAGTCAAACTGGTGACAATTATTTTAAAAACAACCACTTAACGACTCTGGAAATGGTCCCAAGGGCATACAGCAAATGAAGAAACATCTACTCAAAAAAATCTATAAAAACTGGGTAAGACAAGTGGGCATCTGCAGTATTTGAACCAAGATCACTCCGCTTCCTAACTTGGTGTTACAGAAATTCCACTCCAGACTGGTGCAGTGAAGAACACAGGCGTCCCACTTCCCGAACTTCCAAGAGGAGGGCTATATTCCTGGGAGTGGCAAGGTATCAGCATCTCTCATTCTGCCCCCAGCTACCTATTGCTGATGCTATAGTACAGGCACACACGGCCAAGAGGTGGAGACTCCCTTCTGCTGAGACCCACTTGTGGACTAGATGCTCTATTTGGATGCAGCATGATGAGAATACTGGGGCCCAGATCATCCCTGCCCCAGCTTATTCATAAGGTGGAGGTCCCAAGCCTGAAAAGGAAAGAACTAAGGCTACTGTCCCCAACATCCAGTTAGCTCAGCTTCTAAAGTAAGAGAGGTACACTTTTATCCTCACTCCAACTTCAAAGCTTTGGCTCAGAGATTTTGCCTATGGGGAGAAGCAGAGACACATACAACACTCAGAGAAACATACAACACTATTAAGAGCATCAACGAAATATAGTTGGCCTTCTATATCTGTGGGCTCTGCATCTGTGCATTCAACCAACTGTGGATCAAAAATATTTTTTAAGCCCTGGTGTGGTGGTTCATGCCTGTAATCCCAGCACTTTGGGAAGCCGAGGCTGTAGGGACTTCTTGAGCCTAGGAGCTCCGGGCCAGCCTAGAACATAGTAAGGCAACATAGTGAGACCCTGTCTCTACAAAATATTAAAAAATTAGCCAGGTGTGTTGGCATGCACCTGTAGTCCTAGCTACTTGGAAAACTGAGGTGGGAGGATCACTTGAGCCCAGGAGGTCGAGGTTGCAGTGAGCCGTGATCACGCGACCACTGCACTCCAGCTTGGGTGACAGGGCAAGACCCCGTCTCAAAAAACAAAGCCGGCTGGGTGCTGTGGCTCACCTGAGGCCAGGAGTTCGAAACCAGCCTGGTCAACATTGCAAAACCCTGTCTCTACTAAAACTACAAAAAATTAGTCGGGCGTAGTGGCAGGCGTGTATAATCCCAGCTACTCAGGAGGCTGAGGCGGGGAACTGCTTGAACCCAGGAGACGGAGGCTGCAGTGAGCTGAGATTGTGCCACTGCACTCCAGCCTGGGCGACAAGAACGAAACTCCGTCTCAAAAAAAAATAAATAAAACAAAACAAAATAAAGTCATGCACAGACATTTTCCACTTGTCATTATTCTGTATACAATAGAGTATAACAACTACTTACATAGCATTTGCATTGTATTAGGTATTATAAGTAATCTAGAGATGATTTAAAAGTATAGGGGAGGATGTGCATATGTTATATGCAACTACTCTGCCATTTTATATAAGATACTTGAGCATCCTCAGATTTTAGTATCCAAGGGGGGGGTCCTAGAACCAATACCGCAAGGATACTGAGGGACAACTGTACTAGCAAACAGAATGCAGTAACATATAAAAAGAATCATGAGCCGAGTGTGATGATGCACACCAGTAGTCCTAGCTACTATGGAGGCTGAGGCAGGTGGATCACTTGAGGCCAGAGTTGAAGGTTACAGGGAGCTACAATCATGCCACCATACTCCAGCCTGGCCACAAAGCAAGATTCTCTTAGGAAAAAAAAAAAAAATTGCTGGGTGCCGTGGCTCATGCCTGTAATCCCAGCACTTTGGGAGGCCGAGGCAGGCAGATCACAAGGTCAGATTGAGATCATCCTGGCTAACACGGTGAAACCCCATCTCTATTAAAAATACAAAAAAAAATTAGCCGGGCAAGGTGGTGGGCACCTGTAGTCCCAGCTACTTGGGAGACTGAGGCAGGAGAATGGTGTGAATCCGGAAGGCGGAGCTTGCAGTGAGCGGATATTGCGCCACTACACTCCAGCCTGGGGGACAGAGCGAGACTCCGTTTCAAATAAAAAAAAAGAAAAAAAAATTACGGCTGGGCGAAGTGGATCACACCTGTAATTCCAGCACTTTGGGAGGCCAAGATGGGTGGATCACGAGGTCAGGTGTTTGAGACCAGCCTGGCCAACATAGTGAAACCTCGTCTCTACTAAAAATACAAAAAATTAGCTGGGTGTGGTGGTGGGTGCCTGTAATCCCAGCTACTTGGGAGGCTGAGGCAGGAGAATCGCCTGAACCCGGGAGGCAGAGGTTGCAGTGAGCCGAGATCATGCCACTGCACTTAAGCCCAGGTGACAGTGCGAAACTCCGTCACAAAAAAAAAAAAAAAGAAAAAAGAAAAAAAATTACACACTATGACCAAGTGGGATGTGTCCCAGGAATGCAAGCTTGGTTTAAAAATCCAAAAATCGCCAGGCGCAGTGGCTCACACCTGTAATCCTAGCACTTTGGGAGGCTGAAGTGGGCAGATCACCTGAAGTCAGGAGTTCAAGACCAGCCTGGCCAACGTGGTGAAACCCCGTCTCCACTAAAAATACAAAAAAATAGCCAGGCGTGGTGGTGCACGCCTGTAATCCTTGCTACTCGGGAGGCTGAGGTGGAAGGATCACTTGAACCCAGGAGATGGAGGTTGCAGTGAGCCAAGATCGTGACACTGCATGCCAGCCTGGGTGACAGAGCAAGACTCCATCTCAAAAAAAAAAAATTATCCACATTAATGAAATTCATTAGTTCATCAATTAACAGGGCAGAAGGAAAAGCTCTTCCTTAAACTGCAACTAATGAATAAGAAATAATGGAATTAGAAAAACACCACTTGGCAATCAACACAGTAACCTTTTTCAAGCAACACTCATCAAAGGGTGTCAAAATTCATAGGAAAAAGTAGGATGAAAAATAGGATATTTACAGTCCCATACATAAGATACTTATTAATTATAAAGGAAAAAGTACGAATTTTGGAGTGAAGAAACCGGGCGGATGCTACCTCAACTAAGTGATCAAAATTAACCACAAGTAATGGGACATACTGACATCATGCTCCACTCTGTATGACGCGGTGAAAAGGATACATTATCATTTCCGTAGTATCCCTGCCAAAAGTGTGTAACCTCTATCTAATCATGAGGAAACTTCAGACTAATCCAAACTGAGGGACTTTCTACAAAATAAACTATTCTGTATTTCTCAAAAAGTATTAGTCATGAAAAACAGTTTTTTTTTTTTTGAGACAGAGTCTCAACTCTGTCGCCCAGGCTGGAGTGCCGTGGCGTGATCTTAGCTCACTGCAAGCTCCGCCTCCCGGGTTCACCCCATTCTCCTGCCTCAGCCTCCCAAGTAGCTGGGACTAGAGGCGCCTGCCACCACACCTGGCTAATTTCTTTTTGTATTTTTAGTAGAGACGGGGTTTCACTGTGTTAGCCAGGATGGTCTGGATCTCCTGACCTCGTGATCCACCCGCCTCAGCCTCCCAAAGTGCTGGGATTACAGGCGTGAGCCACCGTGCCCGGCCGAAAAACAAATTTTTAAAAAAGTAACCCAGATTGGCCGGGTGCGGTGGATCACGCCTGTAATCCCAACACTTTGGGAGGCCGAGGTGGACGGATCATGAGGTCAGGAGATCAAGACCAACCTGGCTAACACGGTGAAACCCCGTCTCTACTAAAAATACAAAAAATTAGCCGGGCGAAGTGGCGGGCGCCTGTAGTTCTAGCTGCTCGGGAGGCTGAGGCAGGAGAATGGCGTAATCCGGAAGGTGGAGCTTGCAGTGAGCTGAGATCGTGCCACTGCACTCCAGCCTGGGCGACAGAGCAAGACTCCGTCTCAAAAAAAAAGGAAAAAAAAAAAAGTAACCCAGATTGAAGATAACTAAATCGATTTAACAATTAAATGCAACATGATCCTGACAAAGGACATTACTGGCAAATTTTTAGAAGGTTACACTATTACATCAATGTTAATTTCCAGATTTTGATAACTATTCTATAGTTATGTAAGAATATCCTTGTTTTTAGAAAAGTACACAATGAGAAGTATATTCGATCTCAAGTGTTTCAGAAAAAATTATATACAGAGAAATATAAAGCAAAATATTCATAGGGAATGAATCTGTGTGAAGGAAACATGAAATTCTGAACTTTTCTTAAGTATAAAATAATTTCAAAATTCAAATTTAAAAGTTAAAACAAAAACAAAAATTATTGGCTAAGAGCCCAGAGATTAGAGAGAGAAAACTGGCTATTGATTCAATCTTTCAAAAAAGTGCTGAATATCCCTACATTTAAGTGTGAGTTAGTTAATATGCTTCTAATAATTACCACTTAAATGCTTTACAGTAGTAAAGTGGGAAACTCACATAGTTTCTTCATCAATATCATTTTCTTCTGTATTACTTGTTGCTGTGGAACTAGCAGAGGAACTGCTGCCATCGAGCTGATTTACTTCATCCTCATAAACAAGATCCAGATCCAGATCTCCATCTGAAAGCTCGTGCTAGATCAATGCCAAGAAAACAAGACGTCTATTCCAAATGTTTCTACTCAGTTGATCACCCCATCCAGCCCATAAACCAAGCACCAAAGAATAATACAGTTATCAAAAATCTATTTTCTGCTCCTGTGCCTCAGCTGCTGAGCCCTGTAGAGAAAAATCACACAACCACACTGACTGATATCATTTTACTAACTTATGTGTGCCGCCTTCAGCTGGGCCCTCAGTGTGACTGGAATCCTTCACATATTCCACATCAGCTTCCTCACAGAGTAACGTTTCAAACCATCACTCCTCAATTCTACCTAATGTTACCATTATCAAGGTCATTAATTAACACTGTCACCTATCTGCACAGAAAAAAAATACCCACTATTAAGCAAAAACTTCCCCAACTTTCAGCTGCCTTACCTGCAAACTCCACCCTTCCTTTAACTCAGTTTATCAAAGGTTAACTGCTTCACCTGACTGCTCCATTCCAAACCCTATTATCTCTAGTTTATCAAAGCACTTAATCTTCTGTGCATTCTCTCGACCCACTGGGTCCTTCATTTTAACTTAAAACTGAAGTCTCTCATCTTAAAAATTACTACAAAAAAACCAACTGTCTATGCATCCCTTCTTATGTAAAAATATCAACTACTTCTTGAACTCTTATTCTGAATTCTGACTGTTGTTTAGCTGGGATAGAACCTGGCTAGCTACCGAATCCTAAATAATTCTACCTACGTAAGTAATGATAAGGCATGTACTAGTTTCAGTGAATGAAAATAGAACACCTTTTTTTTTTCTTTTTCTTTGAGACAGAGTCTTGCTCTGTCTCCCAGGCTGGAGTGCAGTGGCACAATCTTGGCTCACTGCAACCTCCACCTCCTAGGTTCAAGTGATTCTCCTACCTCAGCCTCCCAAGTAGCTGGGATTACAGGCAAGCACCACCACACCCAGCTAATTTTTGTATTTTTCGTAGAGACAGGGTTTGGCCATGTTGGCCAGGATAGTCTCGAACTCCTGACCTCATGTGATCTACCCACCTTGGCCTCCCAAAGTGCTGGGATTACAGGTGTGAGCCACTGCACCCGGCCAGAACACATTTTTAAAATCCACAATGTATGGTAGTTTAGGTTTTAAAATGTGTATCACGGTTTGTTTTATACAATGTATTGTTTTTTTCACAACCTTGAAATGCTTTGATTCAACAACTTCTGACTTATTAACATTTACATAAGGGCATACATACATTACTAATGGAAATCAATGGACAATATTTTTAGCCTACTGTCTCAGCACATAATATGTTAAAAGCCATGATGCTACTGTTTTTTTTAATCAAACACAAAAATCTAAAACTGGCCTCATTATTACATGATAATCTTCATTCTGAATCTTCTCCTCATCTTCTTCATCCTCTTTGGCCTCTCTTACAGAAGCTGTAGTAGGACCACCTTCGAGAAGCATGTCAGAGCATGCAGACTTCTTAGCTCGTGTCTCCAGAGCATCATCATTTTGGGGGCTAAGATGGTTATCTGGTGGTGACAAATCTCTTGACTTCTGAGTTCGAGACAGCTCAATAGTAAGTCTCTTTTAAAACAAGAAAAGCACAAATATTAGCCACAGCTCATTGGCACAGTAAAAGATGTCTCAAGTGAAAAAAAAATGCATCCAGATGTTTCTAAAACCATTTCTTTATTTATTTTTTGAGAATGGTCTCACTCTGTTGCCCAGGCTGAAGTGCAGTGGTGCCATCATAGCTCACTGCAAGCCTTGAACTACTGGGCTCAAGCGATCCTACTGCCTCAGCCTCTCAAGTGGCTGGGACTGGAGGTGTGTGCCACCATGCTTGGCTAATTTCATTTTTATTTATTTTTAGAGACGGTATCTTGCTATGTTGCTCAAGCTGGTTTTGAACCCCTGGGCTCAAATGATCCTCTGGCCTCGGCCTCCCAACATGCTGGGATTACAGGAATGAGCCACCTCACTTGACACCATTTCTTAAACCATTTCTCTGAATCCCTACTGACTTTTATTTATTAAAAAAATTGATGACAAAGATAAACTGCCCCATTTATGCTCATCCTCCTTCTTTCATATCCAGCCTAAGCTAAACATACAATTAGCGAACAGTATAGTGAATACAGGCAGTTTTAAATAGCACATTTAACATGAAAATCTCTGAAAGCATGTATTTATTCATATTTTCCTCCCTGACCTATTAACGACTCTCAGCACTCCAAACCTCCTGCCACACCCTAACTTCCTAAGGGAAATGAAACATTCCTTAGTTTACCACTGTAAAATAAAAATTCATCAATTAATCTTCCCCAGTGCTCATTCAACAATAGTAAGAGTTCAAGATGGGACAACTTTTAATTGTGCTATAGCCTAGAATCCTCTAAATCCAAGATAACTTGTGGAAGAGAAACTAAGTCACTGACAGAAACACAAAGAGCTTATCTCAAACTACAGCCACACTGTTCAAAACAACTTTATGCAATGATGGAAATGCTCTAGATTTGCAGTAACCAATGCAAGCACTTGAAATGTGGCTACTGCAACTAAGGAACTAAATTTTTAATTTTAATTAAGCTAAATTTACAGACCAGGCACAGTGGCTCACACCTGTAATCCCAGCACTTTGGGAGGCCAAGGCAGGCAGACTGCTTGAGCCCAGGAGTTCAAGACCAGCTTGGGCAACATGGAGAAACCCATCTCCACAAAAACAAAAACTAGCCATGACACATGCTCGTAGTCCCAGCTACCTGGGAGGCTATGGTGGGAGGATCACCCGAGCTTGGGAAGTTGAAGCTGCAGTTAGTGGAAATTGTGCCTGGCAACAAGAGTGAGTCCGACCTGTCTCCAAAATAAAAAAAAATAAAAATAAAGTGGCAGGGCGCGGTGGCTCATGCCTGTAATCCCAGCACTTTGGGAGGCCAAGGTGGGCAGATCACGAGGTCAGGACATCGAGACCATCCTGGCTAACACTGTGAAACCCTGTCTCTACTAAAAATACAAAAAAATTAGCCCGGTGTGGTGGCGGGCACCTGTAGTCCCAGCTACTCGGGAGGCCGAGGCAGGAGAATGGCGTGAACCCGGGAGGCAGAGCTTGCAGTGAGCCAAGATTGCACCCCTGCACTCCAGCCTGGGCAACAGAGCGAGACTCCTTCTCAAAATAAATAAATAAATAAAGTAAAATAAAAATTTACATGGCCGTATGTGGCTAGTGGCTACTAAACTGGACACTGCAGAACTGGTAAGGATGGGGAACAAGATAACTAGATTTTTTTTCTAATTACAAATTACAAAATTACAAATAGCAATAAAATATATAAAATCTAATTACAAATATAACAAGCCAAAAGGACAATAGGAAACACCAAAACAGAAATAGATATTTTCTTACCTCTTTAAGGTTGTTTATTTGTTGGATATAACTAGTCTGTGCAGCTTCCAACTGAGTAATGTACCAATGCTGGTCCCGGGATTTTTGAAAGAAAGTTGGTGAACGTACCTGAAATCTTAAAAGAATTGTGCCACATTAAAAAAAAAATTCAAATGGTAAAACATTATCAGTCTAGCACTGAATTCTGCAATTTGGGTTAACTTGATTATAAGGCCAAAATTCACATAAACTTAGAGCTGCTAGTATTTGTTGTTTATAGATGTAGTCCACAGATTATGACACAAGGTTCTGAAAAGCCAGTTGTCCTCAAACTACCTTTCTAAAGAAATAACATTGTACAATTGTAGTTAAGCTTCCCAAACTAACCTACTAAGGCATATTTATTATAATAATGTAACTAACATACAATGATGATCATGAGTTGGGAAGAAGAGAGCCATATACTATGCAGTTTCCTCCTATAAGGAGGAAGATAACTCTTATCCCTTTCTTCCCTAAATGAGGCCCTAGCAAAATACAAAGTTTTAAGTGCTGCTCTTTATATTTCTCTATTCCATCTCACGTTCCCGTATTTCCTGCCCCTCAGAAAAAAAAATCACTTCCTGGCTCAACCACCCAGGATTGCTTTACTGTCCCCCAAGGAGTTACATGCTCTAAATAAACTATATCCTGAACCCTTCAAGATAGCAATCAAAACTGCCCTTATTACAATATGGCATTATTTCAGCTTAGGTTAGGAAAAAAAGTACTGCACCTACATAAAATCGTATTAATATATAAATGACAGAATCTTAATCTATCCAGAGTTGTTTTAATTAAAAAAAAAAAAACTCTTACTAAAGCAAACAAACCTCTACCTTTGTTACACAGCCTAACATGACTATATTTACAGCGAAAAAATTGCAGTGCATGTGTGAAGGTGTTTTTGAAGAAAGGAAAAACCACAAGGCAAGACTAATTTGGACATCTACATCTCTCTCATTCCTTCCAGCCTTTTTACCCGGCTACACAATGTTAGCTGTTCATTTTTTTCTAGGATTTTACACCTTATTGTAAGAATCTACTGACCATTTAACAGTTATCTGGCAGTAGATATCTAGTTTTAGTCAAGAATACTAATGCAAGAAAGGACAGAACATAAACACTGACTATAAAACAACAGTCCTATTTAATGTTGGGATAGTCTTCATAGGTCAGAAGTTTTTGGGCATCATTATATGTTATAACTGGATGATCAAAATGAGAACTTGAGTATTTTAAAAAAAAAAGAGATTGGCCGGGCACAGTGGCTCACACCTGTAATCTTAGCACTTTGGGAGGCCGAGGTGGGCAGATCACCTAAGGTCAGGAGTTCGAGACCAGCGTGGCCAACATGGTGAAACCCCGTCTCTACTAAAAGTACAAAAATTAGCCGGGTATGGTGGCGGGCGCCTGTAATCCCAGCTACTCAGGAGGCTGAGGCAGGAGAATCGCTTGAATCTGGGAGGCAAAGGTGGCAGTGAGCCGAGATCGCACCACTGCACTCCAGCCTGGGCAACAGAGCGAAACTCTGTCTCAAAAAATCAAATCAAATCAAATCAATCAAATCAAATCAAATCAAGAGATTAAATTATGTTCTGAACGGAACTGAGTAGAGATGATTCACTCAACTGAGCAGAGACGATTCACAGTCTAGGAAGTACCCACTGGTAAGACATTAAAGTAAGACTGTCTAAACACTATTATTTTCTTTGAATGATTTAAACCACTGGTTAACTCTGCACATTAGTTCTAATATTTTGCCATTAAAACAAAACCAAGCAGCAGGTAAAATTTCTTAACTTTCTGTTTTAATGAAAGAATGAAATATACATTCATAGTTATAGAAAAGCCTTAAATAACTTTCTAATAAATACATACAAAATTCCACCAGAATCTTGAACTAAAAGGTTTAAAGTTTGAGCAATGTCTCATTAATA
This sequence comes from Gorilla gorilla gorilla, assembly GCF_029281585.2. Lineage (NCBI taxonomy): Eukaryota > Metazoa > Chordata > Mammalia > Primates > Hominidae > Gorilla > Gorilla gorilla. The sequence goes on along the minus strand of NC_073228.2, from coordinate 33,000,250 downwards.
GGATAATGAGAAGCCCCCTATCCACGAACTTCATAGCAATTTACTTATGGTGCTACTATAGCATTATTTTATAATAAGAGAGTAGTAAATTCTGTTTTTATCTGCCAATTTCATCTTGAGCTCCCTGTGGACAAAAACCATGTCTATATTTTTCTTATTAGCAACTCAGTGTCAGGCATATGGTATAGACTCAATGTTGCTTAAAAAAAATGATGTCATAACAGGAATTTGTTTCTGTACTAATAAGTAACGCTAATAAGGATGAAATCAAGGCTATAAGAAAATGGGTCTTTTATAGGTTGGTAAAATTGATGTTTGAATAATTTTGTAATTCTCTCTATGGCTGAAGCATGAAATAGCAATAAATTATTTCTCTTGGTGAACAGTTAAACCCCAAAAGTCTGAAAAGCTATACGAAGAAAACTAAAATAATCCCTCCCCTCAAAAAACATGATTCCAGGCACCGTGGTATGCACCTGTAATCCCACCTACTTGGGAAGTTGAGACAGGAGGATCACTTGAGCCCGCGAATTCTAGACTAGACTGGGCAATATAGCAAGACACTGACTCTAAACAAAACAAAACAAAACAATAACAAAAACATATCTTTTTCCCTACACTGAAAATCATATCCCTTGTTAAACTTCTTTATACTTCCAGAAAAGCTACAGAAAACACGTAAGAGTAAATGCTGATATGATAGCAACTCATCTGTCCAGTATGCTCAAGAACAAAGAGCTCCGAATAAGGGAAATTCAGGAGTACATTAAATCACTCTCAAGAAAAAAATGTTTAAAATTGTTGTGATGAGAACTTTCTAAACTGTTAAATACTCTGAAACTTCTCAGTTCAGAACATATTTTAATCTCTTTTTTTAAATATTCAAATTCTCATTTTGATCATCAAATTATAACATCATGTAATGATACCCAAAAACCTTTTTTTGTTTGTTTTTTGTTTTTTTAAGATGGAGTTTCACTCTTGTCGCCCAGGCTGGAGTGCACTGGTGAAATCTCGGCTCACTGCAACATCTGCCTCCCGGACTCAAGTGATTCAACTGCCTCAGCTTCCCAAGTAGCTGGGATTACAAGTGCCTGCCACCATGCCCAGCTAATTTTTGTATTTTTAGTAGAGACAGGGTTTCACCATGTTGCCCAAGCTGATCTTGAACTCCTGACCTCAGGTGATCCACCCACCTCAGCCTCCCAAAGTGCTGGGATTACAGGCGTGAGCCACAGCACCCAGCCAATGCCCAAAAACTTCTGACCTGTAAAGACTACCCCACGTTAAACAGGGCTGTTGTTTTTATTTACTTTATTATTATTTTTGAGATAGGGTCTTGCTATGTCGCCCAGGCTGGGGTGCAGTGGCATAATCTCGGTTCACTGCAACCTCCACCTGCCGGATTCAAGCAATTCTCCTGCCTTGGCCTCCTGAGTAGCTGGGATTACAGGCGCGTGCCACCACAGCCTGGCTAATTTTTGTATTTTTAGTAGAGATAGGATTTCACCATATTGGCCAGGCTGCTCTCAAACTCCTGAGCCCAGGTGATCTGCCTGCCTCAGCCTCTCAAAGTGCTGGGATTACAGGCGTGAGCCACCACACCTGGCTAAATAGGGCTATTGTTTGAGTCAGTATTTATGTTCTATCCTTTCTTGTAAATACTACACCAACAATCAACAATAAAAATTCATGGTTTTGGCCAGACGTGGTGGCTCATGCCTATAATCCCAGCACTATGGGAGGCCAAAGTGGGTGGATCACCTGAGGTCGGGAGTTAGAAACCAGCCTGATCAACACGGAGAAACCCCGTCTCTACTAAAAGTACAAAATTAGCCAGGCATGGTGGCACATGCCTGCAATCCCATCTACTCGGGAGGCTGAGGCAGGAGAATCGCTTGAACCTGGGAGGCGAAGGTTGCAGGGAGCCAAGATTGCGCCATTGCGCTCCAGCCTGGGCAACTAGAAACTCCATCTCAAAAAAAAAAAAAAAAAAAAAAAATTGATGGTTTTCCCAAATACCACATGTTCTCACTTATTATTTAAGAGCTAAATGGGCCGGGCGCAGTAGCTCAGGCCTGTAATCCCAGCACTTTGGAGGCTGAGGCAGGAGGCTCAAGAGGTCAGGAGATCGAGACCATCCTGGCTAACACGGTGAAACCCCATCTCTACTAAAAATACAAAAACAAAATTAGCCAGATGCACTGGCAGGCACCTGTAGTCCCAGCTACTCGGGAGGCTGAGGCAGGAGAATGGTGTGAACCCGGGAGGCAGAGCTTGCAGTGAGCCGAGATGTCGCCTCTGGGCGACAGAGGGAGACTCCATCTCAAAAAAAAAAAAAAAAAAAAAAGCTAAATGATGAGAACTCAAGGATATAACGAGGGGTAACAACAACAGACACTGGGGCCTACTTGAGGGTGGAGGGTGGGAGGAGGGAGAGGATAAGAAAAAATAACTATTGGGTACTAGGCTTAGTATCTGGGTGATGAAATAATCCGTACACCAAATCACCATGATGTGAGTTTACCTGTATAACAAAGCTACACATGTACCCCTGAACTTAAAATAAAAGTTTAAGAAAAAAGTAGAAAATTACTGGTTTTCGTTAACTTTCATCTTGACTCTTCTACTTTTAATTTGCTGTTATTGACAAAGAACTGATAGTTGCTTTATAAAATTAAGTTGTAAAACCAGTCACTCAAATATAATATGCACTGTGAAGTGAAAAAAATCAGCACTTTATCCCTCACTATTCTTAGATTTCCAAATGGTGAGGTCACTAGAAGTTCAACAGACAAATGGAACATTACTATACTTACTGAAAGTTGCAGTTTCCCACCCACCCCCTTTTTTTTTTTTCTTTTTAAAAAGATTGGGGGTTTCATAATGTTTCCTAAGCTGGTCTCAAACTCCTGGGCCCAAGCCATCCTCCCATCTCAGCCTCCATAGTAGATGGAAACACCAGCGCACCACTGCACCCAGCTTATCTTTAATGGAATTCCTAACTAGATGTCAAAAAAAGTTTGACTTTTTGACTACAAATTTTTGATTATTATCCACTTAAATAAAACAGTTAAGAAAGTGATAAGGGGCCGGGCACGGTGGCTCATGCCTGTAATCCCAGCACTTTGGGAGGCCGAGGCGGGCGGATCACGAGGTCAGGAGATCGAGACCATCCTGGCTAAAACAGTGAAACCCCGTCTCTACTAAAAATAGTAAAAAATTAGCCGGGCGTGGTGGTGGGCGCCTGTAGTCCCAGCTACTCGGGAGGCTGAGGCAGGAGAATGGCGTGAACCCGGGAGGCGGAGCTTGTAGTGAGCCGAGATCGCGCCACTGCACTCCAGCCTGGGCGACGGAGCGAGACTACGTCTCAAAAAAAAAAAAAAAAAAAAAAATTGATAAGGTTATAGTTAGTATGAATTTCAATATTCATCTTTGTTAACCAAATGATCTTTGAAATATAGTTCTGATGATAGTATTTCCCCACAATAAAAACCACAACATCAAATTTTTCCTATTACCTTAAAATCACTGTATCATTTTGTGGATTCAAGTATCCTTCATTTGCAAGTAAGTCCAAACGGAAAAATCTATTATAGCCCCAGCATTCTCCAACTTCAAAGTCAGATGCAAATTCTCGAATGATATTTTTTGTAGGATCATTACAGGACTGGTGAACCATCTCTACACGATATTCATATCTAAAATTGAAAAACAGACCATTACTATACAGTTAGTAAAGTAAGAATAAAAAACAAACTCATCTAAACATTAAGGTCACTAAGTAATTACCTGAAAAGAAACCTTACTGATATACGCAGTTACATTTCTTTTATCATTTATAAAAACAGCAGTATTTTGGGTTTTTTTTATTTATTTAAGATGGAGTTTCACTCTTGTTGCCCAGGCTGGAGTGCAATGGTGCAATTTCAGCTCACTGCATCCTCTGACTCCAGGTTCAAGTGATTCTCCTGCCTCGGCCTACAGAGTAGCTGAGATTACAGGCGTGTACCATGCTTGGCTAATTTTGTATTTTTAGTGGAGACAGGGGTTCATGTTGGCCAGGCTGGTCTCGAACTCCTGACCTCAGGTGATCCACCCACCTTGGCCTCCCAGTGTGCTGGGATTACAGGCGTGAGCCACCACACCCGGCCAGAAAAAGAGCAGTATTTTTTTGTTTGTTTTTTTGAGATAGAGTCTCACTCTGTAGCCCAGGCTAGAGGGCAGTGGCGGGGTCTCAGCTCACTGCAACCTCTGCCCCCCAGTTCAAGTGATTCTGCTGCCTCAGCCTCCCAAGTAGCTGAGATTACAAGTGCACACCACCATGCCCAGCTAATTTTTTGTATTTTTAGTAGAGACAGGGTTTCATAATGTTGGACAGGCTAGTATCAAACTCTTGACCTCAGATGATCCACCCTCCTTGACCTCCCAAAGGGCTGGGATTACGGGTGTGAGCCACTGTGCCCAGCCAAAACAGCAGTATTTTGAACGAACCACCAAAACATGAATGGCAGTAGGTCCTTTTTTCCTTGTAAAGATGTTTACCGATATATCAGGTATAAAACAACACCTCAAAAAATAAATAAATTTTGAATAAACAAGTAATTCAAAGTTGCTTTTGTTTTACTAATGCAATATTTTTTCCATATATTCACTACATATGTTTCCTCATAAATATTGTTATTTCTATTATCCTTTGAGGTTTATCACCTTGCAATTTTAAAATATAAATTTTGAAATACTCTACTGTATTTTGCCAGTACAAGTGATAAGAAAGCAAATTATTGTGTATTCAGAAAATCAAAGGCTATAAAATTTCCTAATAGAAAATAAGTATGCAGCCATAAAAAAGAACGAGATTATGTTTTTTGTGCAACATGGATGGATGGAGCTGGAGGCTATTATCCTCAGCAAACTAACACAGGAACAGAAAACCAAATACCACGTGTTCTCACTTATATTGTGGGAGCTAAACGATGAGAACTTATGAACACAAAGAAGGAAACAACAGACATTGGGGTATGCTTGAGGGCAGAGGGTGGGAAAAAGGAGAGGAGCAGAAAAGGTAACTATTGGGTACTAGGCTTAATTCCTGGGTGATGAAATAATCTGTACAATGAACCCCCATGACATGAGTTTACCTATGTAACAAACCTTCATACGTAACACCAAACCTAAAATAAAAGTTAAAAAGAAAAGAAAAAGGAAAAAGAAAATAAGTAAGCTGGACACAGTGGCTAACACCTGTAATCCCAGCACTTTAGGAGGCCGAGGTGGGCAGATTGCCTGAGCCCAGGAGTCTGAGACCAGCCTGGGCAACATGGCGAAACCCCGTCTCCATAAAAACAAAAAACAAAAAAATTAGCTGGGTACGGTAGTGCATTCCTGTAGTCCCAGCTACTTGGGAGACTGAGGCAGGAGGATCACCTGGGCCCAGGAGGTTGAGGCTGCAGTGAGCCATAATTGTGCCACTGTGCTCCAGCCTCAGTGACACAGCAAGACCCTGTCTCAAAAAGAAAAGAAGTATACATTGGGAAAGCCAATATATTCTAATTTATATATCCAATCTTGTAAAATTTTCAGGTTTACAAAAAGACAAAGAAGATAGCCTATAAACTTTTGTGCATTAATGCACATTATCAAGAAAATGAAAAGAAAACCTACCAAATGGGAGAAACTATTTGCAAATCATATGTCTGATAGAGGTTTAGTATCCAAAATATATAAAGAATTCTTCACCGGGCACAGTGGCACACACCTGTAATCCCAGCATTTTGGGAGGCTGAGGTGGGCGGATCACCTGAGGATACGAGTTCAAGACCAGTCTGGCCAATATGGTGAAACCCCGTTTCTACTAAAAATACAAAAATTGGCTGGGCGTGGTGGTGCATGCCTGTAATCCCAGCTATTTTGGGAGGCTGAGGCAGGAGAATTGCTTGAACCTGGGAGGCAGAGGTTGCAGTGAGCTGAGATCATGCCACTGTACTCCAAGCTGGGTGATAAAGTGAGACTCAAAATACATTAAGTAAATAAATAAATTGAGACAGGGTCTCACTCTGTCATTCAGGCTGGAGTGCAGCGGTGCAGACCCAGCTCATTGCAGCCTCTACTTCCTGGGCTCAAGCAATCCTCCTGCCTCAGCCTCCTGAGTAGCTGAGACGTATGCAGGGTCTCACCATATTGCCCAGGCTGGTCTCAAATTCCTGGTCTCAAGCAATCCTCCTGCCTTGGCCTCCCAAAGTGCTGGGATTACAGGTATGGGCCAGCCAGTCTGGCATATTAACCTTTGACTGAACACAAGACACTGTAAATTTTACTCTGTTGGATGTTAGACACTTCAGCAACCTTATAAATTTTCTTGAGCTTCCTTCTGGGATGCAGTTAAGTTACTTGAAAACAATTTGATCCTTTCAGGTCTCACTTTTGTTAGGTGGGTCCAGAGCAGTGTTCAGTCTAGGGCTAATTTCTGCTATCGAGACAAAAACTTCCTTAGCGTTATACCCAATCAGTGACCCATGAATTATAAATTTCTCCACCGTGGCAGGTTGCAACAGACACAGTTCCTGGCCCCGTGTGAACACCAGTCACTCACTATTCCCTCTAATCCTGTCAAGCAGTTCTTTCCCCAATCTCAGGTAGTTTCCTCAGACATATGCCCTGATAAGTACTCTGCTGAATACTCAAGGGGAACCCATTACGGATCTCTAGACTTCAGTCTCTGCAGCTTTCTCCTCTCTGGTATTTTGTCCAATGCGCTCTAGCTGTATTGTCCTTTCTAGACTCTCAGCACTATCCCCTCAACTAAGTCTGCCAGATTCTCCCTCAGTCCCAGCTCCTCCCTGTGTTGCAGCCTGAAAACTCTCTCAAGGCTGTAAGCTGGAGAAATCGCAGAGTTAGTTTGTGTTTCTCATCTCTCAGGGACTGCTTTCATTTGTTACCACCATGTCCAGTGTCTAGAAAATGTTGTTTCATGAGGTCTTTTTTTTTTTTTTTGGTTGTTGCAGGAAAATGGGTAGATCTCATCCCTCTTGCTTCATGTTAGCTGAAAGCAGACATTCCATACCAAACTAACAGATTTCATGTAACAGAGTTAAAAAAAAAAATCATTAATATGATTCCAGATCCCACATTGTAAATAACATTTAACAACCTACCACTTGTTCAGTTTGGATGTAATATCAAAGAAGATCCACAATTATCTAAAACCACTTTAAAAAATATTCCTCCTTGACAAAAAGTACATTTGTGGTTCTCAGGGACTGAGGGAAAGGGGGAATGGGAAGTGACTGCTAAGGAGTACAGGGATTCCTTGTGGAGTAAATAGAATGTTATAAAATTAGATGTTGGTGATGGTTGTAGAACTCTGCAGACAGATTTCATACATGTATTTCACTCAAAATGATATTTTAAAAAAATTGAATATAAAAGCAGACATGAGAATCTAGTAGTCTTCTTCTAAGCCAGATAGTAAAGAGATTTCTAAAAATGCAAAGCAATACAAGTTTTCTTAAAAATATTTTGTTTTTAGAAAAATACCATCCTATGATGCCAAGAACATATTATTCTACATCTTAACAGACATACCAATACAGTAATTAACAAAAATAAAAATTAACAAAAATTGCTAGGGGGAATGTATGTAAATACACATTAAGGTTGTTATTTAATTACACTTCTTACTTAGAAGTTTCAGGCAAGCCAGCTGAGAGCTCCAGAAACACAGATAAGTAGTAACCTCGCACAACTCCATTTCCATCCTAAAAGAAGAATAATCAGTTTGAGTGTAAAAAAATTAAGCCACAATAAAACAAAATGCAGATAATATCTGATATCTAGATTGAGAAGTACTTCTAAGCCTCAAAGCAATGGAAGAAATAATTAAAAACACCAATAGATTTGAGTTCTTAACAACTTTAAACTTTTATGCATTAAAAAAAAAGTGAAACTATTAAGGCACAAAAATGAAGGGAAATATCAACAACCACAAGAAAGGTTAAGAGTTTTAACATATATAGACCTCTTACAAATCAACCTTAATAAAAAAAACAAGACCCTAATGGGAAAAATAATTTCATTAGCAATGAGTGAAGCAAAAAAAAATTTTAAACCAAAAATTAATTTTTAAGACCAACATACAAAAAGGTAATACTCTATGCTGAAAGTAATTAAATATAATTTCTATATGATTTTAATATTAGAATTCCATATAAGATTCTGTCTAGAGATTGAGAAGTTGTTTAAATCTCTACTATAGATTTTATTTTGATAAAGATAATTACTCCCTCCCTTTTTGTTTAATTTGGCAAGACTCTTTTAAAAAAAGAGAATTACTTCCTATGTATTTCCCTAGTACTTCAGGTGTCTATGTTTTAAAAGAATCACATTTATTATAACTACTTGTTTAAACATCTGTTCCCCCAACGAGACAATGAAGGCTGACAACAGAGATCCTTATACATCTCCAGTGTCTACTGGGATATGACTACAGAGAGGTACAAGTACTATTAACCCCTTCATTTTTAGTCTACTTTGCTTGAAAGGACCTGAGGCAACTTTTGAGGTTCGACATGATAATCACTCAATAGATATCAATGAATAAATGACTCATCAGCTAGGTGAATAAAGCCAGACATAAAAGATGATATATTATTGTGTAATCCCATTATACAAAACTTTTCTAAAAAAAAAAAATAATCTGAAACTTCATATTGAAAGACTCCAATGTGTAACTGAGAATACTAACCCAGGAGGACTAAAATGTGTAACAGTAAATTACTGGACTCAAAAAGATTATTTAGCATCTAGGCAATATCACCAAACATCTTTAAAGGTAAAGAAAATTAGTTTATTATCAGACTTTTCCTAAAGAAAATGGAATTGCATATTGAAGATACCCAATGAAAGAAAATATGAGCCAAGGATTTTATATCCAGCAATACTAGCCTTAGAATATAAAAGGCAAAAACTGTTTTCAACATATGAGAACTCAGGGAACATTGTTTCCAATAGGCCTTCCAGCAGAATGTATTAGAGAACAAGGTGTGGACAAACAAACAGTTGTCTAATATGGGCGGAGAAGGGGAACAGGGAATGCGGACAGCATATGTAACAAAAAAAAGAAGAGTTAACAGTTCTCAGTAATCAAATTAGTATACTACAGAACTCTGAAAGAAAGATCTTGGTTTCAAAATTTATTAGAAATATGAAAAACTTACTGGGTAAACTTTTAACCTCCAGCAAAGTCCTGAAACTTGAAGAGGTGGACTGTAAACAGGATCTGCTCTCTGACGCAAAGTGCTAACGAAAAAGAAAACCAACCAAATCCCAAGATCAAAACTGTTGTGAAATGGCAACAGGCAAAAAGAAAGACCAACCAGTTTCTTTGTTACATATTTGAAATCTTAGACAAATAACAAGGTGACTGAACAGGTCAAAATTCCACTGTAAAAGTTTAGATATGCTTACATTCTGAAATAAAGAAAATTTAAAGATACTGAAATATTCAGCAATATCTTTTAAGGTTCAGGGGAAAAAAAACCCTCAAAATTGTGACATTTAAGGGAAAAGGAATGTATCACTAAGTCTCCCAAATTTAATTAATGCTTCAACAAGCAGTCTTCACCATTAAAAATAAAACAAAACCCAGAATGTTTCTTCCTCGCTTCTCTGCAGTATAATCATCTTTTAATATTGAAGAACGAGAGTACACTAAAACTTAATACGTGTGGGAAAAACCTCAAAGAGACTATGTTTTAGCCACAAAAGTAACCCTAAGAAAAGACAAATTAAATGGGAAGAGGGATAAATTCTGTGTGGCTTTTTTTTTTTTGAGAGAGTTTTTTCAGACAGAGTTTTACTCTTGTTGCCCAGGCTGGAGCGCAGTGGCACGATCTCGGCTCACTGCAACCTCCACCTCACGGTTTCAAGCAATTCTCCTGCCTCAGCCTCCCAAGTAGCTGGGATTACAGGCGCCCACCACCACACCCAGCTAATTTTTGTATTTTTAGTAGAGACGGGGTTTACCATGTTGGCCAGGCTGGTCTTGAACTCCTGACCTCGATGATCCACCCGCCTTGGCCTCCCAAAGTGCTGGGATTACAAGCTTAAGCCACCATGCCCTGCCCAGTGTGGCCTTATTTTGATGGCCTTTGCCTATTATTTGGAGTTTCTCTCCTGAAGACCTTGTAGTCCTTGTTTCCACTTCTATGCTGCCCTCAAAGACAAATTGCTAAGAACCTTTGCATGTTACGATCTTCACTTCTGATCTTAGAGAAAAAGTAGTAAAAGCTAACAAAATTAACATACAACTGACAAAGCCTACACATTTCTTACAATAATGGCCCCTTATCCACAATTCTTCACTTTGAGCTGAGATAAATGGATCTCAATGGATTTCTTCCCAACACTTTTATTTCTGAGGATAGGTAAGAGGGGGCTCATCAACCTCTAACTGTCCAGCCCCCCACCTTAGTCAAAGCTAAGTGATCTCTCTTATTTAAAATGGTTCCTCACTTTGGGCAGGGCACCGTGGCTAATGCCTATAATTCCAGCACTTTGGGAGGCTGAGGTGGGAGAATTACTGGAGCCCAGGAGTTTGAGACCAGCCTAGGAAACACAGTGAGACCCCATCTGTGTGGTGGCACACGCTTGTAGTCCCAGTTACTTGGGAGGCTGAGGTGGGAGGATTGCTGCAGCCCAGGAGGTTGAGGCTGCAGTGAGCAATGATCACGCCACTGCACTCCAGCCTGGGTGACAGAGCAAAACCCGGTCTCAAAATAAAAAGAAAAGGTTCCTTTTCCCAGACTAGAGAAGCAGTCAGTCTAAAGATACAATATAATCCAGCACAAATTATCTCTACATTTCTAATAGGAAACTTATTCTTCTAAGACTTCTAAAGTGAGTGACACAGTTCACTAGATTACTGTCTTACCGAAGAATACCTTTCTGGCTCTTCCTTATATACACATACAAAAAAACCAGAATTGTCAAAAACTCTTACCTGAAATTCTCTAAAACAAAAGTAGCTGAATCGTAAGATGGCACTAATTCACTAAAAAAAAAAAAGGCAAAAAAAATTATTTAGCTTACATGTTTAAAATTCCATTTACCTAAAAAAGCCAAGTCCCTCACTAGTATCTTAAAAACTTTATTAAACTAAAATCTAAGAAATATTTTTAAATCTTTATTGAACATAACATTAAATCAAATGAATTCATAAAACCATCAAGTTTGCAATTAAATTGGAGATACAAATACTTTATAAAAGTTTTTTGGCTGGGTGAGGTGGCTCACCCCTATAATCCCAGCACTCTGGGAGGCCAAGGTGGGTGGATCACCTGAGGTCGGGAGCTCAAGACCAGCATGGCCAACATGGTAAAACCCCATCTCTGTTAAAAATACACAAAAATTACCCAGATGTGGTGGTGTGCACCTGCAATCCCAGCTACTTGGGAGGCTGAGGCACGAGAATCGCTTGAACCCTAGAGGTGGAGGTTGCGGTGATTCGAGATTGCACTACCACACATCTCTATTAAAAATACACAAAAATTACCCAGATGTGGTGGTGTGCACCTGCAATCCCAGCTACTTGGGAGGCTGAGGCACGAGAATCGCTTGAACCCTAGATGTGGAGGTTGCGATGAATCAAGATCGCACTACCACACTCCAGCGAGGGCGACAGAGCCAGACTCTGTCTCAGTCAACCAATAAATCAATAAATAAATACTTTATAAAAGCTTTTTTTCCTAAAAGAAAAAAAGGCAACACATTATATAATTAATTATTAAACTAAGTACAAGAAATACACTTTAAAAAGTACTCATGGAAATGGGAAAAAGAAACTGACGCTTAGGGTGTGAATCTGAATTATGAAACAGATATAAAACATCCTTTAAAAAATGAAACAACAGTCAGCGATATCACAATTAATCCCCAAACTTCCTACTTTGGAATGGATTATGGGAAATATTAACAGACCTCAAATACTTTGAAACTATTTACTAGCAAATAAATCTACACATTTTTATAGGATGAATACCTCATCACCTAAGGGGCAACTGTGATGGACTAGCACACTCACACTTTCTTGGCAAGTCAAAACTACTTCAAGCAACTTTAGTCCCATCCAATCTTCTTCAGAGAGAACTGTATTATAATCACAGAATGGACTAAAAGTCACTTTGCTGCTAACTACCTTTAATCATGTGGATGGTTTGTACACTGTCATTAGAACACCTCAAAACTCATTAAAACACTATACTATGAAAAAGACTGTCATACGATGTTTTAATACAGTGTTATAAATTTGATATATAAAATTACAAATTTACCAAAACAATAAACTGCAAACCATTTCACCACATCTTCAGATATATTTTCTAAAGTTCAATTCATCATAATTTTGGTTATTATCAAAACAAGATAAAAGATACATCTATAGCACTGCCACACTATGATAGTGTCTAAAGAAATTAGTGGCTTGCAATACAATATAGACAAATAATTCTTTATTTTAATGTAAGTACGTATAGCTAAATAGGTCACGTCTTTTACACAGTAAGCAGATGTACTTTGCCCTGTGATTAACTGTATAGCTACTATCCAAACTGACTATGTCAAGAATTCCTATGATATCCCTAGTCAGTTGTTATCCTTCTTAGAAGACTCACATTCCTCATCCCCATATCCTTTTGCCTGGTTAACCCTTACTATTTCTTCAGATAACAGATTAGAAGTCACATACTCTTGGAGGTTTGCTCTAAGGTCTTCCCATTATATGATCTCCTAGCACTCAACATACAGAAACCCCAATTAGCAGGACCAATGCAATTAGTGCCTAGGAAGCCTTTCTGGAACCATAAACCTAGTAAGAGCTCTAAGGGAGTCTTCCCAGTATAGTCTTCAAATTTGACATGCTTTTGAAATTTTGTGCAACTTTCAATCAGGTCTCTCATCAAGTACAGAATATCCTCCACAACATGCAAAGACTTTAATCAATCCCCAGTTGCCTGCTAATCTGCATATTATTTCTTCTGCCATGTCCAGTGTAATTTATTTCCTGTGTTGTTGTTACCGTTATTTCTGCTCTAAGTCCAGACTATCATTATCATATTTTATTGGCCATTAAGGGTCAAAAGACTTCAGCAGAACACAAAATAAACAACAAGAGATGCCATTTTCAACTCAGAATGGTGAAGTAGAAAGCTTCCAGGCTAAAGAGCATAGGTTACTAACACTCATGAACCAAGAGAGTACAGTCCAGTTTACCCTAGTCTCACTTGCTAGGAGAAAATGACCACATTCAGAGCACAGAAAACAGGTACTGTGATATACTTTTACATATGTACATTTTCCTAGGGAAAATTTTTTGGACACAAATAGTATAATGACAAATTAGTGGTATGGGGCAGCATTAAACAGGATACTTACTTCCCCTATCACCAGTTACCACATTAATTTTATTACTGTTCCAATAACCTGTTTTTCTAAATCATAATTATAAACCCAAAGAGCTCTGTATTATGCTTAATGCTAGCACTTAACACATGCCTAAAATATAGCTGGCATATATTCACTGAATGAATGTTTATAAATACTTGCTGGCAGATTCGTAGAGTTGGAAATATTTGCTCAAAAATTTCTTTTGCAAAAGAAATTATTTTGCTTTTTAAATTTAAATTTTATTTATTTATTTATTTTTTTGAGACGCAGTCTCGCTCTGTCATACAGGCTGGAGTGCAGTGGCGCGATCTCGGCTCACTGCAAGCTCCGCCTCCCGGGTTCACGCCATTCTCCTGCCTCAGCCTCCCGCCTAGCTGGGACTACAGGCGCCCGCCACCACGCCCGGCTAATTTTTTGTATTTTTTAGTAGAGACGGGGTTTCACTGTGTTAGCCAGGATGGTCTCAATCTCCTGACCTCGTGATCCGCCCGCCTCGGCCTCCCAAAGTGGCATTCTTTATATGTATATACAAAGCTATTGCTACTGCTAGGCCATCTAATTCCACCACCACATCTCCATATTATGCTCATTCATTTAGAGATTATCTTCAATCATACTGATGTTATCATTCTGTGTCTGCAGATGAGGCACTGCTTTATCTTTTCATAGTTTTAAAATCTTCTCCTCCTCTCTTAGAAGTGTAGACTGCTCTGGTTATGATGACTGGATTCATCTCATGATGGTGTCAGTGAATCTTTGTCTTCACAGAATATGGGAAACTACCCTCAAACCATCTCTAGCCCAGGAATCTGGAAGTCACTGATCTGCAAATCTTCAGACCAGTAACCTCATCATAACTTCATCAACAAAGGGAAAAAAGGGAGAACCACAAGTATCCATTTGTTTCTTAAGGAAATAAACTGCTGAGCTATATAAAAACTGGTTCTCCTTATCAACTTGACTATTTCTCCCTGAAACATAAAACTCTCTATGAACTGAGAGCTATACTACTGTATCTTTTATTTTTTCTTTTCTGCCTCAGCCTCCGGAGTAGATGGGATTATAGGCATGCACCACCACACCCGGCTAATTTTGTATTTTTAGTAGAGATGGGGTTTCTCCATGTTGGTCAGACTGCTCTGGAACTCCCGACTTCAGGTGATCCGCCCGCCTCGGCCTCCCAAGGTGCTGGGGTTACAGGCATGAGCCACCGCGCCCAGCCCACAGTAAAATGTTTAGTTCCTCTTCTCCCATGCAGCACCTACAACAATACTGGGCACACAGTCTTTAATAAATAACACTTCACTGATTTAGTGACCTTTTCTTCTCCATTGTGGCTCCATCACCAATTACTAACTGATAGAACTAAAGGCAATAGAAACACCACTGCTTTGCATATCTAAAGTTTCATGTGTAACTTAATGTCACGAATGCTGGTCTTTCTTATTTGGCCCTCTTTTCCTGTATGTTGCAACCAATAAAATAGGTTTCTAATAAGAATTAAATTAAAAGCCAAAGTTTCCAATAAGGTAGTGAGTATTACTGGAGAAAGAGAGAAGGCCCTGAAAGTGATTAATTAACAGACTAGCGAGCATTGTTGCCTGCCTGATGAGCTGCTGAAAGTGGTATAAGAATGGGAATTTACATACATCAATGGTTCCCAAACTTTAGTGCAGTATTATTACTTAGAGTGCTCAAGACGCATTTCTGAATACCACCTCTAAAGATTCTGGGGACGCTGGCCTGGGAATTTGCATTTCAGACAAATGCCACACATAGCCCTGACTTAGGTCATCCATGCACCACACTTTGAATTGAAAAATACTAATTTTTATATATGACCCTTAGGTCAAAATCTGTTTCATTCCACAGGGGATGAAATGGTTCAGAAAACAAATCTTCAAAACTGAAATAGCTGACCACAGTATCAATGAAGCAGCCTAGGGATTTTGGTGAACATTCTTCAACCAAATCTACTTAATGACAGCAAATACATAGTCCTTTTAATAATATTCAGTGCTGTCATTCAGAAATAGAGATTTAAACAAAAAAGTCAGTGCTTTAAAAAGATATGAATATTTTATGAGGTTGTTAATCAAAAAGAAAGGAAGACTTCTACTGGTCAATGAGAACCACCGGAGTTCTAGCTGTCAGAAAAACTTTGCCCTTCTGTTTATAGGACTGTGGCATCTATAACGAGTAAGAAGGGCTTATAACAGTGATTCTCAGTCAGGGGTGATTTTTGTCCCCAAGGACATTTGGCAATGTCTGGAAATATTTTTGTCACAACTGCAAGGTGGTGGGGTGGGGAGTGCTACTGGGATACTGCTAAACATCTTATAAAACACAGGAAAGCTCACCCCACCCCACAAATAATTATTGGCTCAAAATGTCAACAATGCCAAGATTGAAAAGCCCTGGCTTATATGATATACTCTAGTACAATGAATGCGGCCAGGCATGGTGGCTCACACCTATAATCCCAGCACTTTGGGAGGTCGAGGCAGGCAAATCACTTGAGGTGAGGAGTTTGAGACCAGCCTGGCCAACATGGAGAAACCCCGTCTCTACTAAAAGTACAAAACTTAGCTGGGCGTGCTGGTGCATGCCTGTATTCCCAGCTACCCAGGAGGCTGAGGTGTGAGAATTGCTTGAATCCGGGAGGTGGAGGTTGCAGTGAGCCGAGATCACGCCACTGCATTCCAGCCTGGGTGACAGAGTGAGATGGAGTATAATAATAAATAAATAAAATAATAAATTAAAAAAATAAAAAATAAAATAGTACAATGAATGCTCTGTGGTCATCAGAGGCATCACATATTAGAGGAAAAAGAAAAGGCAGCTCAACATATAAACATTTTTATAACAAAGGCTGTTTTCTAAATGTGCCACAGCCCTCACCATGGTAGGAAAACTTGATAGTATTCCATAAGTCATCTCTCTAAGATAAAGTCTGTCACACCAAAATGTTTATCTGAAGCAGTGGCTTCACCCCTCATCTTAGAATAAGCTAAGGAGATTTTAAAAGAACAAACTGAAAATGTCCATCTGAACCCAATGTCACAGGCTGAACTGTGTCTCCCCAAATTCCCATGTTAAAGCCCTAACCCCCAATGTGACTGTATCTATAGCCAGGGCCTTCAGGAAGATAATTAAGGCTAAATGAGTTGATAATGGTGGGTCTAATACAATAAGGCTTGTGTCCTCATAAAAAGAGAAAGAGACACCAGAGACTGATCTCTCTCCAAGCAAGAACAGAGAAAAGGTCAGGTGAAGACACAGAAAGAAGGCAGCTGTCTGCAAGCTGAGGCAAAAAAGTGAATTTTCTGACACCCTGATCTTGGAATTCTTGTCTCTCGAACTGTGAGAAAATACATTTCTGTTGTTTAAAGGCACCCAGTATATGGTATTTTGTTATAGCAGCCCAAGTAGACTAATACACACCCAAAGATTTTCTTTCAAATGGCCTGGGGTATGGTATGACCCAGCACTGATTAATTTTCAGCCAAATCCCAAGTGATTCCAACATCTAGTCAGAAACCACCAGTCTAACACCACAGAATGATTACAAACATGCTTGAAGGAATATGCTGTTCAGAAAAATTCTAAGGTTTAGCCCAAGATGAAAACTAGGATACTTTTTGCCATAATTATTTCCTCTCTCTATCTTTTAGTATCTGGAGATAACATGGCGTCACCTTCAAATTCTTTTGGCATTTCATCAGTTTCTGAGTTTTGTTAGGAGATACAGTTCAATTCAAAAGGTACACTGATGAAGCTAATGTAATCAATTATTTTTTTCTATACTACGGAAGATGGAGCTCTTGGAAAAAAAATGATTTCTAGTTCATTGTCATTTTCTCTTAAGAGTCAAAAGTATCAGTCTGTGAGACTTTTCAGGAGAACTAGATGTGTATGTATACAACAGAGCTTGCCAGACCACTCCATTATAAACAAGACCTTAAAAAGCTATGGAGTGGCCAAGTGTGGTGGCTCATATCTATGATCCCTAGTAATTTGGGAGGTCAAGGTAGGAAAATCACTTGAGTCCAGGAGTTTGAGACCAGCCTGGGCAACAAGTGAGACCCTATCTATAAAAGAAAAGAGAGAGAGAGATGGCATTAAAAAAAAACATTCTTTTGAAACAAGTATATGCATTTCCACATAAATTTCAAATGAAAATGAAATTAAAAACTGTGTCATACCTGGTAAAGTCTGGTGGAACAGGAGTGGTAACAAAAGATGCCATGGGCTTCCGATGAACTTGCTGAAACATCATAAGGATCTCTGAGCTCTTAGATATCAACTCACTCTTACTACAAGACCGCAACTGTGTGAGGAAAAAAATTATCTGAACAAACAAAATTACTATTCACTGCCACCTCAAAATTCTTAAGAAATTACAAATTATTCTGATTATAAACTGAAAAAAATGATAAAAATAACTCAAAGTGAGCTTGAGAATTAAGAATGTACAAAGAATCTAGGTTTATTTCTATAATATTCTAACAGTAAAGTCAATGAATAAGTATACTTAATACTAATGCATTTTTCTCTCCTTACATTTTAGGATAAATGAGGATTTAAGCAAGTACAAATATACTTTCAGGCTGGTACAGTGAAGTTCTTATGAATGTATTAATGAACAAACCTGTAAGTTGAAAGCTTTTTTTTTTTTTTTTTTTTTTTGAGACAGAGTCTTGCTCTGTCGCCCAGGCTGGAGTGCAATGGCGCGATCTCGGCTCACTGCAACCTCCGCCTCCTGGGTTCAAGCGATTCTCCTGCCTCAGCCTCCTGAATAGCTGGGATTACAGGTGGGTGCCACCATACCCAGGTAATTTTTGTATTTTTTAGTACAGACAGGGTTTCTCCATGTTGGTCACGCTGGTCTTGAACTCCTGACCTCATGATCCACCTGCCTCGGCCTCCCAAAGTGCTGGGATTACATGCGTGAGCCACCGTGCCCGACCAAGGTGAAAGCTTTTAAAAGCAATTTCTCAGATTGTATTCTAGGTAACAGAATACAAAACGTACACACATACACCCGTGTGTACACACACACACACACACACACTATCTGATACTAATTTGGGAAACACTATTTTGGGAAAAAGTAACAAATCTAACTTCAGTAACATAACCATGGTAGATAAAAGATAAGACTACTAATTTTTTCTTCAAAAAAACTAGTTTGAAGTAACTCCCAATTCTGCCACTGACTAATTACATAACTCTGAGTCTGTTTACATACAAAACTAAAATAGTAATATCCACCACTGCTTACTTCGTGAAGTTTGTTATAAGGATTATGAAGCTATAGTGAAAAAGCTTTGTAAACTATCTGTTATGTGCTGAATTTTGTGCCCCTTTCCTCCATAATTTATATACTGCAGGCTCAACCTCCAGTACCTCAGTCTATCTGGAGATAATCTTTAAAGAGGTGATTATGTTAAAATGAGGCCACTGGGGTAGGGCCTTAATCTAACATGACTGGTGTCCTTATTAAGAGGAAGAGACTCTAGGGCTGCACAACCACACAGAAAAGTCCATGTGAGGACACAGTAAGAAGGCAGTCATCTACAGGCCAAGGAGAGAGACCTCAGAAGAAACGAAACCTGCCAACACCTGAATCTTAGACTTCCAGCCCCTAGAATAATGAGAAAACAAATTTCTATTGTTTAAGTCTCACAGTCATTGGTATTTTGTTATGACAGGCCTAGCAAACTAATACACTATCAAATGCCATATGAATGATATTCATAAACCCACCTACAGGTGAGTTTATATCTTTTAAATAACAGTTGCTTAAGGCTCATCAAAAATAACATATCATATGGCTGGGCACAGTCGCTCACACCTGTAATCCCAGGACTTTGGGAGGCTGAGGCGGGTGGATCACTTGAGGTGAGGAGTTCAAGACCTCATGACCTGGCCAGTTCAAGGCCTGGCCAACATGGTGAAACCCCATCTCTACTAAAAATATAACAATTAGCTGGGCGTGGTGGCACGTGCCTGTAGTCCCAGCTACTCAGGAGGCTGAGGCACAAGAATTGCTTGAACCCAGGAGGCGGAGGTTACAGTGAGCCAAGATCACGCCACTGCACTCCAGCGTGGGCGACAGGGCAAGACTCTGTCTCAAAAAAAAAAAAAAAGTATCATATATCACATGATATATATCAAAGTTTATAGTCTTGGGTTACCAAGAATAATGATATCATGTTTGAGCTACTGCATCAACCAATGACATAATGGTAAGTGGTAACAGCAGAAAACAACAAACAGCTGCATATTTTGTCATTCATATTATTATGTGTCAGGCATTGCCCAAGGCATTAAGGTTTTTTGAACAATTTATATAAAATGATCTAAAGTTATTTGAACTGTTTGCTTAAGATTTTTAAGGTATGCTAAAAATCACTGTGTATATGTACATACATACACACATAATACAAAAAATTTTAACTTATATTAATTGAATGCTTACTGTGTATCCTTCCTTGACACCATTTCTTCCAAAAGCAACTTGCTCCCTTCAACAGAAGTTTATTATCACTATACATGTGTTTCCACAATTACTATGTGTGTACATACATCCATAAACAACGTTCTGAATGTTTTCAAACTTTACATAAACACTATCAGGCTATATCACCATGTAGCCTACATTTTTCAGTTAATATTATTTACTTTTTTTTTTTTTGAGACAGGGTCTCACTCTGTCGCCCAGGCTGGAGTGCAGTGGCACGATCTCGGCTCACTGCAGCCTCTGCCTCCCGGGTTCAAGCAATTTTCATGCCTTTGCCTCCCGAGTGGCTGGGACTCCAAGCATGTGCCACCTCGCCCAGCTAAGTTTTGTATTTTTAGTAGAGACGGGGTTTCACCATGTTGCCCAGGCTGGTCTTGAACTCACTCAAGTGATCTGCCCACCTCGGCCTCTGAAAGTACTGAGATCACAGGCATGAGCCACCACACCCGGCCTATTTCTTTACTTTTTTAAACAGATGGGTCTTGCTATACTTCCCAGGCGAGCGCCGTGGCTATTCACAGGTACAATCATAGCACACTGCAGCCTTGAATTCCTGGGCTGAGGCAATCCTTCCACCTCAGCTTCCTGAGTAGCTGGGACTACAGGTGTACACCCCATCTCAATACTGTTTTGTTAAAAACTAAGACAATGGCCTAGGCCTACACATGGTCAGGATCATCAATATCACCACCTTCCACCTCCACATCTTGTCCCATTGAAAGGTCTTCACGGGTACTAGCACATATGGATCTACAATGCTAACAATGCCTTCTTCTGGAATATAGTCAATGTTTTTTTAAAAAGTAGGAGTAAACTCTAGAATATATTCTAGAATAATGAATGGTATGGTATAGTAAATACATAAACCAGTAACATAGTTGTTTATTATACTTATCAAGTATTATATACCATACATAATAATGTGTTATATTTTTATACAACTAGCAGCACAGTATGTTTGTTTACACTAGCATCACCATAAACACATGATTAATGCTTTGTGCTACTACATTACAATGGCTATGTCATTAGACATCACTACCAGGCAACAGAAATATTTCAGCTCCATTTTAATCTTATGGGACCACTGTCACATATGCAGTCTGTCATTGACCAAAAGGTCATAATTTGACACATGTCTGTATATGGGAGATGTGTATAGGTTATATGAGAATACTATGCCATTTTATATAAGGGACTTGAGTATCTGCGGATTTTGGTATCCATTAAGGTCCTGGGGCCAATGCCCTAGAGATATATATGTGTGTATGTAAAAAGAAAAGGAAAAAAGAATGGGGATAATGAAGAAAAATAAGAGTATTTAGTAAATATTTATGTGCTGAATCCTACAAGCCAAATTGTCAATCAAGTACAAAGATAAAATAAAAATATTTTCAGACAATGCAGTCAAGAAAAATGTGTTCTGACTACCCTTCCTGGAAAGCTACTGAGGGAAGTGGGATGTTAAAACAAAACAAGTAAACCAAGAAAGTGGAAACCATAGGAATCAGGAAACATGAGATTCAATACAAGAAAGATGTGAAGGGAATTCCCAGAATGATTAAGATAAAAATCTCAGGAGACAGCTGTGTATAAGGCATAGAGAGAAATTACAAAAAGCAAATTCCAGACAAGTGAATGTATCAGATATTTATGCAACACTACATATTTTATTTACTCATTTACTATATGCTTCATATTCACCCACCCTAATCTAAAATATAAACTCTATGAGGACAGAATTTTACCATTTTGTTCACTGCTGTATCACCAATATCTACAATGATGCCTGCTATCTATTTAGGACTTAATATTTCCTCAATAAATAAAAATGCTAAATTTTAGAGTAATAATCGCTACATGTAAAGTAACTGGCAATAATATCTCAAAGCCACCACTTAAGTCACAGTGTGGGGAGATTTTAACCTCTTATACATTCAGATTTCTATAGAAATAATTCTGTTCTTACAAAGCAGAATGTAGTTCTAATGCAGTTCCCAAACATGAAGAAAAAACTTGGGAAGAATCAGCTGATTCCTAATTTCATAAAAATCTCCATTATAACACAAAAGATCAACAGATCTTTTGAACTCATACAGATAATCTCTGTCAAAAAAAAAACTTTTATAATATACAGAGAAGGCCGGGCACAGTGGCTCACGCCTATAATCCCAGCAGCTTGGGAGGCTGAGGCGGGCAGATCACCAGGTCAGGAGATCGAGACCATCCTAGCTAACATGGTGAAACCCCGTCTCTACTGAAAATGCAAAAAAATTAGCCGGGCGTAGTAGTGGGCGCCTGTAGTCCCAGCTACTCAGGAGGCTGAGGCAAGAGAATGGCGTGAACCCAGGAGGCGGAGTTTACAGTGAGCTGAGATCGCGCCACTGCACTCCAGCCTGGGCGACAGAGAGAGTCTCGGTCTCAAAAAAAAAAAAAACAAAAAACTATAGTATACAGAGAAAAAAGGATAAAGACTATTTCATTACATTTAATATTTCATCACCTGGTGCTCCACCTCCTGAAGTAAGGATTCCAAAAGCTCTGTTTCTTGGGTTAGAGATGTCTTCTGACCTGATGAAAAATAGTGAATCATCAACACTTGGGTTCATTATTGGTTTAAGAATGAAATTAACTTCCAATGAACATATTTAATAACAAGAAATACACTTCAAGTAAGCAAAAATTCTTCATTACAGCTACCCTAAAAATTCTCATTCAACTTTAAGAGGCTGAATATCATAGTAGCCTTGAAAATGGAACTTCAGAACCAATTCTAATTAGTTTTAGACAAGATACCACTGAGATCAAATTCATCTAAGAAACGAAATGTGCAACGACAATATACTTTAAGCAAAAAATTTACTTTTCTAGATTTTCATATTCCCTTGGGAAGAAGCAATAACATGAATTTCATTCAATCAGCTATTCTGAAATGATTTTTCACCAAATTTAACTGTGGCTTAAAAGAGAATACAAAGTGGGCCAGATTTTTAGGTTAAATGTCAGCAAAAGGTCTGTCCTGTGAATATACAAGGACCTGTTTAAAAAAAAAATGCCCACAGAGGTGAACAGTCTCAAAAAGTTGGAGACAGAAAAGGATAAACAAATTATTACTGGCCGGGGGCCATGGCTCATGCCTGTAATCCCAGCACTTTGGGAGGCCAAAGCAAGAGGATAACTTGAGCCTAGGTATTTGAGACCAGCCTAGGCAACATGGTGAGACCCAGTCTCTACAAAAAAGTAAAAAATTAGCCAGGAGTGGTGGTGCATGCCTGCAGCCCAATTTACTCAAGAGGCTGAGGCATGAGGATCGCTGGAGCCCAAGCGGTCAAGGCTGCATGCAGTCATGCAATGAGCCTTGATTGCACCACTGCAGTCCTTCCTGGGCAACAGAGTGAGACCCTGTCTCAAATTACAAACAAAAAAATTATAATTACAGAAATTATCCTTATAGAAAAGGAAGAAAGTGCTTTGTATGTTTTGAAACAAAAAGAAGATAGGTATGCTTACCAAATCAGGCCATTTTCTTTGTAAACCCAAAATTTGAAAAACTGGAAGTACATCCATGAGGACAGCAAAAGTTTTATCAATCCGTAGTGTTATTTGATAAGGAAAAACATTTAATAGGTAGAACTTTTATTTATTTTATTTATTTATTTTTTGAGATGGGGTTTCACTCTTGTTGCCCAGACTAGAATGCAATGGCACGAACTCAGCTCACCGCAACCTTCACCTCTTGGGTTCAAGTGATTCTCCTGCCTCAGTCTCCTGAGTAGCTGAGATTACAGGCATGTGCCACCATGCCCAGTTAATTTTGTATTTTTAGTAGAGATGGGGTTTCTCCATGTTGGTCAGGCTGGTCTCAAACTCCCAACCTCAGATGATCCGCCCGCCTCCCAAAGTGCTGGGATTACAGGCATGAGCCAAGGCGCCCGGCCTTTATTTATTTTTATTTATTTTTTTGAGACAGGGTCTCATTCTGTTGCCCAGGCTGGAGTATAGTGGCGTGATCTCGGCTCACTGCAACCTCCACCTCTCAGGCTCAAGCGATCCTCCCACCTCAGCCTCCTGAGTAGCTGGGACTACAGGAACACACTATCACACCCGGCTAATTTTTCTTTTTTTTTTTTTTTTGGTAGAGATGGGGTTTCACCACATTGCCCAGGCTGGGCTTAAGAGATCCACCTGCCTCAGCCTAGAACTTTTATTTTTGAAACAAAACTCAGAATTTCTAGGTTGCAAAAAGAGTTAAAATAAAGTATTAGCTAGAATCTAATATTATCAGACATAATTTCTACTACAACCACATCCCACAATCCTAAAACATTAGCCTATGGACAACATTACAATACATAATTAAACTTAAAAATGAGTGGCAGAGGCTGGGGGTGGTGGCTCACATCTGTAATCCTAGCACTTTGGGAGGCCAAGGCAGGCAGATCACAAGGTCAGGAGTTTGAGACCAGCCTGGCCAATATGGTAAAACCCTGTCTCTACTAAAAATACGAAAATTAGCAGGGCGTGGTGGCACGCGCCTGTAGTCCCAGCTACTTGGGAGGCTGAGGTAGAAGAATCTCTTGAACCTGGGAAGCGGAGGTTGCAGTGAGCCAAGATCGCGCCACTGCACTCCAGCCTGGGCAACAGAACGAGACTCCATCTCAAAAAAAAAAAAAAAAAAATTAGTGGCAGAGGTCAGGTGTGGTGGCTCACGCCTGTTATCCCAGCACTTTGGGAGGCGGAGGTGGGTGGATCACCTGAGGTCAGGAGCTCAAGACTAGCCTGGCCAACATGGCGAAACCCCATCTCTACTAAAAATACAAAAAATTAGCTGGGGGTGGTGGCACGTGCCTGTAGTCCCAGCTACTCAGGAGGCTGAGGCAGGAGAATTGCTTGAACCCAGGAGGCAGAGGTTGCAATGAGCCGAGATAGTGCCACTGCACTCCAGCCTGAATGACAGAGCGAGACTCCGTCTCAAATAATAATAATAATAATAATAATAATAAATTAGTGGCAGATATTATGGTATGAATTAAAAATCTGAGGCTTATAAGACTATTCTAAAGATAAACTAACCCTGAAAATATCCTTTTCCCCACCTCTTATCCTTAGAAAGAATCCTATTTAATCATAAAAGCTACCTTGGAAATCACAAATTATAATTTTTCATAATGAAAAATAATTTGAAAGCCACAAAAGCAGGGCAAGTTCAGTTATTGGAAAGGGAAGTTATTTCACAGTTATACAGGTAGTAAAATTAATAAACTTAAGAGATCTGTACTGTGGTATTATTTGACTTTTAGTTGATTCAATTAAATAAATGAAGCAATGAACAAACTCACTCAAGAAAAACAAGACCACATGCAAATGTTTATTTGGCTACGACTGAAGATCACATCAACAGTCAAGATCCCCTCAATTTTAAAGTCCTAATACGTATCAACATCCAGTACTCTACATGGCTTAATGAACTTAAAGGGATCTCAAATATTATCCAGAGTTCTGAAAAACTAAGATCACCTACCTATATGTATGACTGCAACTGAGGATCTAAGAACAATTACGATTTTCATTTACATGAAATATTTAAGTGGCATTGTGACCAGTACAATCAATACCTACAGGTTTTGTCTAATTGCTCCACTGGGTGGATGAACTGTGCTTTCCAATCTAACTACTAGAAGAATGATTGTTTAAGACTATTTGCTACTTGGTCTGTGGCAAAAAAACTAAAAATCAGATATTAAATAGTATAGGATTATAATAGAAAAGCAATTCATGAAATGATATACAAATATACAAACTCAAAGATATTTGCATCTCATTTTTAAAAAGTTAAAAATAAAATGGATAAAATCATTATTTTGGATGACACAAAGACATGGCTAAAATCTTGGAGAATCAAGATAGCCAAAAAAAAAAAAAGTTCTTTGTTCACACCTTATTTAAAGTATATATATTTCACTTTGGACTATGATAAAAAATGCAAAGCTGGTTTTTAGTCAGCAAAACACTGGAAGGACTAAGATCACCAAAACAAATCAAACAAAACAAACCATAGCATTGGATCAAATTCTTACTTAAAATTTAAGTTCAATACCAGGCTCCACAATCAAAGAAGAATGAAGGAATCTTTGAAAAGCAAAAAGGTCAGCAATAAATATAATTAAGCATATGTAAAATGAACCCTACTAGAAATCAAAAGCGGAGACTTTAAATCTCTAAGAAAATGCTGGCAGGGGATGACGCTGATGTTTACAAATGTCAGTTTCTTCATCCCCAATGAAAATGGATGGAAAGGATATGGAACATTAGTAGAAGGAATTCTGTTAGATTTGGAGAAAAAGCTACCTAACAATGATGCCCACTGGCCATTAGGATTTTCATCCAAATGGCTATGATAATTTTTCTCTCCTATCATTTCTAAATACAAGTCTAACATTTATCTGTCTAAATTGTAACGACATGGAGTTGCCTAAAATCTCAAGATTCCTTCCTAGGATCACCACCCTTATTCTTCAAAGACTGAATCTCAAAGAAGCTGAAAGCACCAGGTACCCCAGCAGCATACATAAACACTTACCCATCAGTGTTATAAGCTTATTCTTCAGCTGTGTGTCTAACCGTGCAATCATCATCTCCACTGCATTCCTAATTTCCCGAACACGCTCATCTTTTGCATTTCTTACAGCTTCTACGTTCCTTTCCTAGAAGATAAAGAGGTAAGAATAATTTTAATTGGGTAAATTTTAAAAACAGAAGCACCACATTATAATATTGCCAAGAATAGATAATACGAAAAAGGTAGTTAGAAGAAGGTCAAATGGAAATGACCCAACTCGCTTATATTTCAAAATGGCAGACATGTAATCAAAAACACAAATTTTCTGCATAAAGAATGTTATAAATGATCACTTGGTTCTTGATTCCTAAAGAGGTAAAACAAAGAAGACATCTGCTTTTAATTTAGGATATGGTCCACAAACTTCATTTTAAGTTAGGAAATGGTCCATAAACCTCATTTTGACTGTCATTCTGACAACTTGAAACAAAATGTATTCTAAAAACATGCTTAGTATTTCATTCTTGGGGGCTTATCACATTTTTTCACAGAAATAACATTATAAATAGCTCACTAAAGCTGTTTGACCTAAACAATATCTAAACAGTAATGTTAAATATTGCACTTTCAACTCTGTGGAGTTCTAAATCAGGACATCACAAATACTTCATTGCTTAGTAAAAGAAACTCACCCAAAAGCTGGGGATCCAAAGAGTGTATAACTTAATGAATGACTGTAAAAGTCAATACTGATTCTGTTTAGAAGTAAATTATTGGGGCCAGGCACAGTGGCTTACGCCTGTAATCTTAGCACTTTGGGAGGCCAAGGCAGGTGGATCATGAGGTCAGGAGTTTGAAACCAGCCTGGCCAATATGGTGAAACCCTGTCTCTACTAAAAATACAAAAATTAGCTGGGCGTGGTGGCGGGCACCTGTAATCCCAGCTACTTGGGAGGGTGAGGCAAAAGAATCGCTTGAGCCCGGGAGGTGGAGGTTGCAGTGAGCTGAGATCGCGCCATTACACTCCAGCCTGGGCAACAAGAGTGAAACTCCATCTCAAAAAAAAGAAAAAATAAGTTAATTATTGACTCTGTAACAAACAGACTTTTTAAATTCACTGATTTTCTAATTCTGCATAAGTGGTAATTCTCTGACTCCAACTTCTTCCTTACAAGCCAGGGGCTTTGTATGCAAATTTCTCAGATACTCTGAAATTTATGGAATTTGACTATAGGTACAGCCTATCAAATTTGCAAATCTTGAAAATCTTGATTTCAACATCTGATTAACTTATATAAATATATTATTATATATTACAGATTAAAAACAAAATAATTATATTTTAGTAGTAGTCTTACCACTTCTTGAACTAAGCTGATCAGTTCCATGAGACGCCGACGAAGTTTGGCTACCTCTTCATTCACTTTAGTGACATGTTGCTCATAAATTTCTGCCAAAGGTTTAAAGGTATGTCCGCCATGCTATTTAAATTAGAGTAGCTTTAGAACACTTTCACATATCTCATCTGCATTTACATTCCTTTGTAACACTCTATGGACACTAATAAACTGGTAAATATTTCAAATGAACTTTACCTTATTAGCTAATTTAATTTTGTTGAAGCAGGCCAGTGCCTGCTTAAAATCACTTGGTCCATGTAGGAACTCTTTCAAGATTATAAATAAAGGGCTTTAGCAAAATATTCATTTAACTAGAAATTAACTTATTAAAAAGAACCAAAATCTTTAACCACAGCCCAAATCATCTGCCACAACCTTATCAGTCAGTCACTCTTCTCTAAGGCAAACTAGTCTTCTTCCATGTCCTCAAACTTCTTTCCACCAGGACTTTATAAAAATTACTCCCTCTTATTAAAAAATAATCATTAGCCAGGTGTGGTGGCTCATGCCTGTAATCCCGGTACTTTGGGAGGCTGAGGAGGGCAGATCACTTGAACTGAGGAATTCATGACTCGCCTGGCCAACACAGCAAAAACACGTCTCTACTAAAACACAAAAAGTAGCCACGCATGGTGGCGCACACCTGTAATCCCAGCTACTCAAGAGGCTGAGACATGAGAATTGCTTGAACCCGGGAGGCAGAGCTTACAGTGAGCTGTGATCGGGCCACTGTACTCCAGCCTGGGTGACAGAGACTCTGTCCCAAAAAAAAAAATAATAATTTTTTAATAATAAAAACCAATAATAATAA
This sequence comes from Gorilla gorilla gorilla, assembly GCF_029281585.2. Lineage (NCBI taxonomy): Eukaryota > Metazoa > Chordata > Mammalia > Primates > Hominidae > Gorilla > Gorilla gorilla. Next base: position 32,971,514 of record NC_073228.2, on the reverse strand, counting down.
TAATAATAATAATAATGCTGGGCATGGTGGCTCACGCCTGTAATCCTAGCACTGTGGGAGGCTGAGGCGGGTGGATCGCCTGAGGTCAGGAGTTCGAGACCAGCCTGGCCAACATGGTGAAACCCCATCTCTACTAAAAAACACAAAAATTAGCTGGGCGTGGTGGCATGCGCCTGTAATCCCAGCTACTCGGGAGGCTGAGGCTGGAGAACCACTTGAAGCCGGGAGGCGGAGGTTGGAGTGAGCTGAGATTACCCCACTGCACTCCAGCCTGGGTAACAAAGTGAGACTCTGTCTCAAAAAAACAAAACAAAACAAATAATAATAATAATTCTCCATCTTCCCTCTCCCATCTTGGTTTGTCTTAATCCTACTCATCCTTTGCACTTAGCTCAGATTTACAGGATCAGCTGCTATAGTTATGCATCCTCATCAGCTCTCTGTATTTATTCCTATAATTTATCAAGCCAATTGAGTATGTAATTGTTTGATATGTTCATCACCAAATCCCTAGTCTTTACCACAGCTGAATGAATTAGAAAGACACTTGAAGAAAAAGCCCAGGATACAAAATTAACAAAAGCAATGAACCCATTTTCCATCCCACAGAGTTACTACAGAGATAGAAGACTGATACAAGTTAGCCTCACAAATCCAGTTGCATTCAGCTCAAAGAACAATTTTTATAGCTAACTACCTAAAAATAATTTTGATTTGTAACCAGAATTATTAAAATTTAATATAAGAAACCTCCTATAAGTTCTTACTAGAATTGTCTTATTTAGCCAAAGTATCCCATTATTGTCTCCAAAAAAGATGTAGATTTTTACATGTTCACTTTAAGTATAGAAAAAAACATTTCTACTGTCTCTTATAAAACCTATGTATTTAAAGTATTAAATGTGAGAACTTAATTTTTTCTAGTTAGCACATTAATATTCAAATTCTAACAGAAAGCTCTCTGAATTGAGCTCTACTCAACCAATCTGGCCTGCCACTCTCTCCGTAAAACATACTGACTGATGCCCACAGAATGATCAATTCTTATAGCAACTCTAGATACCTACCCACTTCCATTTCACCCATAACTTATTTTTCCTAAGAATCTATTGTGTTTATTCTCAACCTATTTATGCCAATTGTACTTATTATTGTAAGGAGATCATTTAATTAAGTATTCAGAGGCTGGGCGCGGTGGCTTACCCCTGTAATCCCAGCACTTTGGGAGGCCAAGTCAGGTGGATCACCTGAGGTCAGGAGTTCAAGACCAGCCTGACCAACATGGAGAAACCCCGTCTCTACTAAAAATACAAAATTAGCCAGGCGTGGTGGTGGCGCATGCCTGTAATCCCAGCTACTAGGGAGGCTGAGGCAGGAGAATCACTTGAACCCGGGAGGCGGAGGTTGCAGTGAGCCGAGATCCCACCATTGCACTCCAGCCTGGGCAACAAGAGCGAAATTCTCAAAAAAAAAAAAAAGTATTCAGTAAACAACAGAACATGACTTTAAAATAAAAAAGCTGCTTCTAAGAAAGCTAACTTCAATGCTTCAGGCTCAATAATGGTAGACTGTCTTTAAAAACTGCTCTTGAATTCAATTGGAAAAAATAATCTAAAAAATAAAAAATAATTATAAGATCTAGATAGGCGCACTCATGTTGTTTCACAAGTGTCTAAGTTCTTACTCCATTTTAAAGGAACTAAAATTGGAAATGTTGGCCAGTACATCTGATCAACTGACCTTTAATGAAAAAAGTGACCTAGATCCTACAACGAAAAGATCTGCAAATGAATAGAGGATATGTTTTATAGGTGTTACAGATTAAAATATTTACATAAGGGGTCCATCAAACCACACAAACAAGATTCTTCTGGAATAAAAGTACAATACCTTTAATAAAGCGTATAGAAAGCAGATGCATTTTAATTTTCATTCTACGAGAGTATAATGACACTATTTTCTATCTGAATAAGTATTTCAGTGCCTTCTAGCCTCTAACTTAAAAAAAATACTGAATTTGTTCTGCTCACCATTCCTCCCCAAAGTGCACACTGATGGCAGATACACTTCTTACAAGTCCAGCAAAATACACTAAGTTTTTCATGGTGATTTTCACATCTATACATTATGAAAAGAAAATAAAGTTATAAATTAAATTGGAACATAATCACCTCCACAAATTCTTAAGCTTGGGCAAACAGGTCAATTTTAAATGATTATATCTCAAGAAACACAGTATAAAATGTACTCCATGGCTTCTGAAAAGGAAGCTAAAGAAGTTTATGCGGACAATTTTTTGTAAAGTACTGTTTTCATTGATCTGGACTTTATAATCACATGCGAAATACAGATTTGCTTCTTAAAAACATAACACATATTGCATCATTTCCACGCAGCACTACAGATGATATATTCTATTGTACTACTACATTTTGGGCATGTGCTTAATAATCATATTGATTATGCATCTATACCTACATGAGCATGCACAAGTACTTTTCCTACATGTGGTCAACGATAACAATAATCAAGACACATGATTAACTGCACGATTTAATACTAGACCCTCATGGAAAATGAACAACTCAATTTTAAATGTTCTTTTAAACTGGATATTCACATGAAAAACAATAAAGTTAGACTCTGTTATGGATTAACTATGTCCCCCCTCAAATTCATAGGTTAAAGCCTTAACCCCCAGTGTGAATGTATTTGCAGACAGAGCCTTTAAGGAGGTAATTAAGGTTAAGTAAGGATCACAAGGGCAGGACCCAAATCCAACAGGACTGGTGTCCTCTATAAGAGGAGGAGACACCAGGCATGCACGTGCACATAGCAAAGATCATGTGAGGACAGAGCTAGGTGGTGGCCATCTATAAGTCAAGGAGAAAGGGAGGCCTCACCAGAAACCAACACTGCTAGCATTTAATCTTGGACTTAACACCTATCAGAACTGTGAGAAATAAATTTCTATTGTTTAAGCTACTCAGTTAGCAGTATTGTTATGAAAGACCTAGCAGACTAATACAGACCCTCACTTTATACCATATACACAAATAAACTACAGGCCGGGTGCAGTGGTGGCTCATGCCCGTAATCCCAGCACTTTAGGAGGCCAAGGCGGGTGGATCACTTGAAGCCAGGAGTTTGAGACTGGCCTGGCCAATATAGTGAAACTCCTTCTCTACTAGAAATACAAAAAATTAGCTGGGCGTGGTGGTGCACTCCTATAACCCCAGCTACTCAGAAGGCTGAGGCATGAGAATCGCTTGAACCCGGGAGGCAGAGGTTGCAGTGAGCTGATAATCACACCACTGCACTCCAGCCTGTGCAACAGAGCAAGACTCTGCCTCAAAAAAAAAGAAAAGAAAAGAATGAAGGTTTAACATCCAGAATATATAAATAACACCTGTAACTCAACAAATAAACTTTAAAAACTCTGATTTAAAAATGAGCAACAGATCTCCAGTAAGCATATGAAAAGATGCTCATTACTACTAATCACTAGAGAAATGTGAATCCTAACCTCATACCATATTAGGATGGTTGCTATCAAAAAAAACAAAAAAGAGCAAGTGTTGGCCAGGATGTGGAGAAACTGGAACCCTTGTGCACTACTGGTGGGACTGTAAAATGGTACAGTCGCTATGGAAAACAGTATGGAGATTCCTCAAAAACTTAAATTAAAAATAGAATTACCACATGATCTAGCAATTCTACTTCTGATTACATAACCAAAAGAACTGAAAGCAGAGTCTCAAAGACATGAACATCCATAGTCATAGCAGCATTATTCACTACAGCCCAAAGGTGGAAGCGACACCAATTTTCACTGAGGGATGAATGGACAAAAAAAATGTGACATATACATACAATATAATATTATTAACCCTTAAAAAGGTGGGAAATTCTGACACATGGATGAACCTTGAGGACATTATGCTAAGTAAAATAAACCAGTTACAAAAAGAGAGGTACTGTATGGTTCTACTTATATGCAGTATCTAGAGTACTCAAACAGATAGAAACAGAAAGTACAATGGTGGCTGCCAGGGGCTGGTGGGAAGAAGGAATGGGGAGTTGTTTAATGGGTACAGTTTCAGATTTGCAAGTTTAAAAAGTTCTGGAGATTGGCTGAACATGTGAACATGCTTAACATAACTGAACTGTACATTAAAAAATGATTAAGATGGTAAATTTTATGTATATTTTACCATAATTAAAATGTTTTAAGTATTCTCTTGTTTATAAAGTAGACATACTCTTGCTTTTTTTTTTTTTTTTTGAGACGGAGTCTAGCTCTGTCATCCAGGCTGGAATGAAGTGGCGCGATCTTGGCCCACTACAACCTCCACCTTCTAGGTTCAAGCAATTCTTGCTGCCTCAGCCTCCCAAGTAGCTGGGATTACAGGCACATGCCACCACGCCCAGCTAATTTTTGTATTTTTAATACAGACAGGGTTTCACCATGTTGGCCAGGCTGGTCTCGAACTCCTGACCTTAGGTGATCCACCCACCCTGGCCTCCCAAAGTGCTGGGATTACAAGCGTGAGCCACTGTGCCTGGCCCACTCTTGCATTTTTCAAAAAGCATTTCATTGATGAAGGACACTGAGCTTAGAGAAAATACTTACATAGGTTTATATTTTATATTTCTAATTCATAAGTAATCAGAATATAAAATGGGAAATTAATAAAAGTTAGAATAAATACATCAGGTACTGTTTGGAAGCTCATTTAGCAAGACTTCCAAAAGACCAAATTTATAATATAGCTTTTACAATATAGAAAATTTGCCAAAACTCCTCTTAATTAACAGCCTGTATTCACTTGCAAACAGGGGAGGCCAGTAGGCATCAAACAGCAAGTAAAAAAGACTAGCAGGTTAGCAAACTGTAGCAGTCTATTCCTTTTGAGAGGCTCTAATAGAAGAGGCCCAAAAAGAGGTAAAAGGTCTTTCCAAACAGTAATACCCACCACTTCAGAGGAAAAACACCTAAGTGTTCACCAAAGAAATGTGCCATTGTATAGAAAAGAAATTAAATAATTATTTTTGGTGAGACCTCTACAATGCTACAAGTGACAGAATTCCTTAAAAGTCCAGTTAAACTTGAATAGCAGGTTTTTGGTTTTGTTTTTGTTTTTTTGGGAGATGGAGTCTCGCTCGTCACCCAGGCTGGAATGCAATGGCACGATCTCGGCTCACTGCAACTTACGCCTCCTGGGCTCAAGCGATTCTCCTGCCTCAGCCTCCCAAGTAGCTGGGATTATAGGCGTCCACCACAACGCCCAGCTAATTTTTGTATTTTTAGTAGAGACAGGGTTCTCCATGTTGGCCAGGCTGGTCTTGAACTCCTGACCTCAGGTAATCCACCCACCTCGGCCTCCCAAAGTGCTGAGATTATAGGCATGAGCCACCACACCCGCCCGAATAGTAGGTTTTAATTCTGATTACGCATTAATGTGTTATACTACCATAATTAAGCCTCTTTCTTTTTTTTTTTTTTTTTTCTTTTTTTAAGAGATGGGTTCTTGCTATGTTACCTAAGCCATCCTCTGGGCTCAAGAGATCCTCCTGCCTGAGCCTCCCAAGTATCTGGGACTACAGATGCACACCACCACACCCTGTTCTCTTATTTCTATGGTTCTATTTCCTCAGTATAATGAAGAAACAGATAAATTTTTTTCTAATGACCTGTGAGGTTTCAACCTCTTGCTTTACCATGTTGTGACTCTACAGAAAGTGACAAGGCTTTATTTCTAAACATTCAAGGGTCCTGGAATCTCACCTAATTCAAGTTATTTTATTATTGCTGGACAGTGAAGCCTTTCAATTAACCATGTTGTAGCTTCTTCATCTATAAAAACCAATCACTGCCACATCACTCTTTCCTTTCTTTACCTGCTCCCCATAACAACTCTCCAGATATGTTCAAAATTCTTCAATCATGGAACATAAGACCATTTATTCATTCTTGTCCCTCAAATGACTTAACACTGTATTATCACTGTGTCCCCATTAAACAGTTAACAGAAATCATGTCTCATTTACCTTTGTATGCCTATCATCTAGCAAAGTACTTTCTGTGTGGGGGGAGGGGAGGGCAAGAGGTATCTGTGTGTATACATGGCATGAAATAACTGTTGTTAAATAAACACAATAAGAATATGTTACTTAACAGTAACAGCGCATGACTGAAAGAATTAAAAACAAGAAATATAACACTACTTATTCATAAATAACTAAAAGGCAACTACCAATATAGTGTCATTAAACAATACAAAGGCAAAATCCATTCAACATTGAACAAAGAAATTGAGGACATACTTGTCCTTTTCATTTTCTTCATGTTTGGTGAGACTGCAGAGTTGAAGAGTATCAAGCTGTTGTGTTACTTCTTCTGCCCAACGACAATTTACTAGTTCTCGTAGCTGGAGTGGAGCACTGGGGAGAAAATCCATACACATACACTAATTCAGGAATTTGAGATTATTTTATAAAATAAATACACTTCTCAAAATAGAGAGCACAATAATACTCATACCATAACACTATTTTTTTTTTTTTAAGAGATGAGTCTCACTCTATGACCCAGGGTGGAATGCAGCGGCATGCATGATCATGGTTCACTGTAGCCTTGACCTCCTAGGCTCAAGCGATCCTCCTGCCTCAGCCTCCTGAGTGGCTGGGACTACAGCAGCACACCATCAAACCCAGCTAATTTTAAAATTTTTTGTAGAGACGGGAATCTTGCTGTATTTCCCAGGCTGGTCTTGAACTCCTGGCCTCCAGTGATCCTCCCAAAGTACTGGGATTACAGGTATGAGCCACTACCTGGCCCCATAATACTATTAAAACTAAAAAAATAAAAAATTAAAAAAAAGACAATGAAAAATATTATCTGCGACTTATTTTCACCACATTAACACGTCATTTATGAAAAGAAACAAAAAGCTAAACAAAAACATATGATTCAGAATATGGACTGAATTCTCAACTTCTGAGTCTAAAGCTGTACTGTTGGCGTGGTGGCTCGCGCCTGTAATCCCAGCACTTTGGGAGGCTGAGGCAGGTAGATTGCTTGAGCCCAGGTGTTCGAGACCAGCCTGGGCAACATGATGAAACCCTGTCTCTACAAAAAATTAGCCAAGTGCGATGGCATGTGCCTACAGTCCCAGCTACCCATGAAGCTGAGGTAGGAGGACCACATGAGCCAGGGAGATTGAGGCTGCAGTGAGCCAAGATCATGCCTCTGCACTCCAGCCTGGGGAACAGAGTGAGAGCCTGTCTCAAAAACAAAACAAAACAAAACACAAATCCACAGCTGTACTGTCCAAAACGATAGCCACTAGCCACATGTGACTCTTTTAAGTTAAAATTAAATAAAAATAAAATTTTGGCCAGGTGCAGTGGCTCACACCTGTAATCCCAGCAGTTTGGGAGGCCACAGCAGGCGGATCACAAGGTCAGGAGATCAAGACCATCCTGGCCAACATGGTGAAACGCTGTCTCTACTAAAAATACAAAAATTAGCTGGGCGTGGTGGCACGTGCCTGTAATCCCAGCTACTTGGGAGGATGAGGCAGGAGAATCACTTGAACCAGGGAGTCAGAGGTTGCAGTGAGCCAAGATTGCGCCAGTGCACCCCAGCCTGGCGAAAGAGTGAGACTCCATCTCAAAAATAAATAAATAAGTAAAAATTCATTATATAGCCACACTAGACACATTTCAAGTGAATGACAGCCACACGCAACTAGTGGCTACCATACTGGACAGTGTAGACATAGAACACTTTCATCATTATAAAAAGTTCTACTTGATAATGCTGGTCTTATAAGATAATGTAAGAAAGGTGGGACGAGGCACAGTGGTTCACGCTGCAATCCTAGCACTTCGGGAGGTCAAGGTGGTAGGATCCCTTGAGCCCAGGAAGTCGAGACCAGTTTGGCCAACACAGTGACATCTCATCTCTACAAAAAATTAACAAAATTAGCTGGCATGGTAGCACACACCAGTGGTCCCAGTTAGGAAGGAGGTTGAGGTAGGAGGATCACCTGAGCCCAGGAGGTTGAGGCTGCAGTGAGCTGAGATCGCGCCATTGCACTCCGGCCTGGACGACAGAGCGAGACTCTGTCTCAAAAAAATAAAAAGAAAAGTGAATACAAAAAGAAAAATGGTTAACAGATGGCACTCCAGCATTATTTTTTGAAACCAAAAGTAGAGATAACCTAAATGTCTCTCAATATGGGCATAAATAAATCAAGGTATAGTCATAAAACTGATTATCAGTCACTTTTTAAAAAAATGACTTATGTATACATACAATCAAGAAAAGATATCTACCATATTTTACATGAAAAAGCAAACTGCAAAACAATATTATATCATTGGTACATTTTAAGAAAAAGCACATGGGAATCACATACGCATATATATATATATAAATATAGGCACAATCATACTGGATTAGGGCATTACAAAATACATGCACAAAAAACAGTCTAGAAGAATAGATACCAAACCCAACAATTTCTTCTGAAAGTATTATTAAGTGAGAAGACAGGGTAGGGAGTATCAGAATCAGAAGGCTTTTTATTTTATTTTATATTTATCTCTACCATCTGGATTTTTTTGTTTGTTTTTTGTTTTTATTTTTTTGAGACAGACTCTCGCTCTGTGGCCCAGGCTGGAGTGCAGTGGCGTGACCTTGGCTCAAGTGCAGCAGTACGATCTCAGCTCACTCCAACCTCCACCTCCTAGGTTCAAGCAATTCTCATGCTTCAGCCTCCTGAGTAGCTGGGACTATAGTCGCGCGCCACCACGCCCAGCTAATTTTTGTATTTTTAGTAGAGACAAGGTTTCACTATGTTGGCCAGGCTGGTCTCGAATTCCCGACCTCAGGTGATCCAGCCGCCTTGGCCTCCCAAAGTGCTGGGATTTACAGGTATGAGCGAGCCACTGTGCCCGGCCAAGCTATCTGGATTTTTTTAACCAGAAAACATTAAAATTTTTTGCTTAATTATAAAAGATAAGTTATGCCCTAACTATCTGGATTTTTTAACCAGAAACATTAAAAATTTGTTGCTTAATTATAAAAGGTAAATTAAGAAGTTATACAATGATTTTCTGAGAGGCAGAGTACAACATAGTAAACATAATTTTAAGTCACATGAATTAGTCCCTGCATTTCTTTTTCTAGTCAAATTGCTTATTTCTACTCAACTATCTTCACGAAGAAGAGAAATGGGCAGACTGCAGGAAAACTGCCTTTATGAATCCCAAGGCACATTCTGATCTTACTATTTTCAAAATTCACAAATAATCATAAGGAAACACTTACCGGCAATGAGGACATTGAGCTCTCTGCTCTGTCAGCCAGCGCTAAGGGGGCAAAAGATTAGATATTGATTAGAAAACATCATTACTATATATATATTGCTTAATATTTTATATTTATATATAATATATATAATATTCTTAATATATATAATATATAATATATAATATTCATAATATATATATTAGATAATATATTATATATTATATAATATTTATATATATAAAATACTTAATACAAATCTAATGGGTTTAACTCTCTAGTGCTTAATTTTAGAGATACTTATAGAAGTAACAGGCAATCTACTGTTTCCCTCATTGTCATCCTCACAGGGATAAACTTTTGAAGGGACAAAACTCAACACAAAATAGCTGTTAAAAGGCTACTCTCACACAGGAAAAGCAATGATTTCAGGACTAACTGATTCTCACAGGGAACGTCTATATAATCTTATTATTGTCTTATAATAATGACACTGTCTCCTTTGCACTCAAAAATAAACCACAGTGATGATTTATTTCTATCTAGTTTACTACTAAATTTATTTTTTGAAAAGCTAATTCGAAAAAAAAAAAGGAAGCTAATTCTGAGTTACATACATTATAGACATGTAAATTAAACCAAAAAAATGAATAAGCAATACAGCATAACTTTTAAGTCTTAAAACAGTTTCACAGGGCTGGGCACGGTGTCTCACGTCTGTAATCCCAGCAATTTGGGAGGCCAAGGTGGGCAGATCACCTGAGGTCGGCTGATGGAGACCAGCCTGGCCAACATGGTGAAACCCCGTCTCTACTAAAAACACAAAAATTAGCCAGGCATGGTGATGGTGGCAGGCGCCCATAATCCCAGCTACTCGGGAGGCTGAGGCAGGAGAATTGCTTGAACCAAGGAGGCAGAGGTTGCAGTGAGCCGAGATCCTGCCACTGCACTCTAGCCTGGGCAACAGAGCAAGACTCTGTCTCAAAAAAAAAAAAACAAAAAAAAAAAAACGGTTTCATAGTTCAGTAATTGAAGCTTCTAGATATCTTGGTTTCCTCATAATTATAAAAAGGTTTTAGAAGAGAATAATGTCTCTACTAAACCAAAAATTATATTAATAATTTATTAGGAAACTGAGAGCAATGTTATACCACATATAAAGGAGATGTTAAGATTTTCTGACTAGTTTTCAGGAAACAACAGGTTTATAATAAAAAAAAACTTTATGTTTTAATTGTCTGATAAATAGGTTCAGAGGTAAATAACTATGATCCTACACCAACGTACTCCCAATATCTGTTATTTGTTTATCTCTTTCTACTTTTTAAAATGAACATGAGCTTTAACTTGATGCCAAATAATTAACTTAGAAATAAAATTCCCAAGGAAACCTTAAAGGACAGTAAAAGACTTAAAATGATAGGAAGCAAGGTACTTCAGAGCAAAGAAAATAAAGCTGAAAGAAAAAGCATACAGAGCACGCCTGTAATCCCAACACTTTGGGAGGCTGAGGCGGATGGATCACGAGGTCAGGAGTTCGAGACCAGCCTGGCCAACATAGTGAAATCCCGTCTCTACTAAAAATACAAATTGAGCCAGGTGTGGTGGCATGAGCCTGTAGTCCCAGCTACTCGGGAGGCTGAGGCAGGAGAACTGCTTGAACCCAGGAGGTGGAGGCTGCAGGGAGCCGAGACAGCGCCATGGCACTACAGCCTGTGTAACAGAGCATGATTCTGTCTCAAAAATAAAAATAAAAATAAAATAAAAAGCCTACGGAAAAGGATTCCTCCATTCTTAATAACCTTGAACATTATTATTACCTTGGTCCCTAGGCAAAAATGAAATTTGGGTCAGGTTTCTTCCCCTGAAACAATGGCATGACCATGCCACTCTTCTGTTAAAGTCACAGCTCCTCTCCAGAACTGGTCTCATGAACTCCTCTCCAGAACTGGCCCTATAACCCAGCAAGGTAATGTCCTTACATGTTTCCTCTCTCTGCCTAAGATATTCTTCAAAACCTTTCTTCATCTGGGTTACTCCTACTCATTGTTTAGATTTCAGTTCATAAGTTGCTTTCTCCAAAAAGCTTTCCCTGACACTCTGCAGACTATTTTAGATACAATTGCCATGCTCTACCACAGCAACCTACACTTCCCCCTTCAGATACTTTATTATGAAGACTTATTTGTTGGTCTCCTTTGCCCTGCTAGACTATAAACCTTATAAAGACTGGGACTATGATAGGGAGTAACCAGATCGTATTTTAAATGTCTCCCTCCCTCCCAGTCAAAACAGGCTTACTGCTGCACTATATAACACTGTCGATATATCTGTGCATTTGCTTATATGGTCCCTCCCTCCATATCCCGTCTCACAGAAATGTCACTGGATCATGTCCATAAAATTTCCTGCCTTTCCCAGGCTATAGTGAGTTTTACATTCTCTGAATATTTGTGGTATTTTTATCTTGTATTCCACAATCTAATTTATTTATTTATTTTTTGAGACAGAGTCTCACTCCCTCCCCCAGGCTTGAGTGCAGTGGTGCAATCTCAACTCACTGCAACCTCTGCCTCCCGGGTTCAAGCAATTCTCATGCCTCAGCCTCTCAAGCAGCTGGGATTACAGGCATGCGACGCCACGCCCAGATGGTTTTCGTATTTTTACTAGAGATGGGGTTTTCCCACGTTGGCCAGGCTAGTCTCCAACTCTGACCTCAAGTGATCCGCCCGCCTGGGCCTCCCAAAGTGCTGGGATTACAGGCATACAGGCATGAAATTACTCAGCCTCCACAATCTAATTTAATTACAAAATAAATATGACAATGTTAATACTTTGAGAAAAGCAATGTTTCTCTCAAACCAAAACCAAAGAACCAGTGGTACAATATTAATGCATAATATTAAACAAATATCTTTAGAGCATTCCCCCTCATTCAATTAAAAAATCATAAACATAAAATAAAATTAAAATTAAAAATTATTTTCTCTCCTTCATTAAACTGGAAGAATCACAAGCTTTAGAAAGTATTCAGATCTGTGTCTGATTCCCAGCTCTGGCACTTATGGACCACATGACATTGGACAGTGACTGAGCTCGTCTCCTCATATGCAACAAGAGAATCAACATATCTACCCTGCAAAACCGCTGTAAGGGTTAGAGAGAAGCTGTTAGCAATATATACTAAGTATCTAAGATAATCTTAAAAAAAAACAAACTGGCTGCTAACATTTATAGTTCAATTACTACTGGATGTGAGGAAAAAGGAAGATTAAGGTGAGCTAGGTTTTTGGATAAAAAACTGGGTTCCTGACTGGAAAAGAAACAGATTTGGCATGGTGAAAAACAAAAACAAAAACAAAAACAAAACAAAAAAAAACCTCTTACAGAGACGATATATTTCAGATGCATACTACACGTCCAAATGAAGGTAGTTAGATACTGGAGGCAGAGAAAAGGCCAGGACTGAAAAGATAAAGTTGGGAAGTTTAAGTCTAGAGATAGTGTTAAAAGTCATGGGCCAGTCGGGTGTGGTGGCTCACACCTTTAATCCCAGCACTTTGGCAGGCCAAGGTGGGAGGATTGCTTAAGGCCAGGAGCTACAGATCAGCCTGGGTCACATAGCAAGATACCATCTCTACAATAAATTTAAAAATTAGCCGGGCATGGTGGACATGCCTGTAGTCCCAGCTACTCCTCAGGAGGCTGAGGTGGGAGGATCAACTGAGTCCAGAGGTCAGGGCTGCAGTGAGCCATGATCATGCCACTGTCTCTAGCCTGGATGACAGAGCAAGACTCGGTCTCTTAAAAAAAAAAAAATCCATAGACCATGAAGTTACTAGGAAGATGGTATAGCTATTATGGCAAAGATACCAAAGATAACGTTTCAAGAAAAACAGATGAAGTAATTTATGCTGAATGCTCCGAGAAGGAAAGATAAGGCCAACAAAAGGTTCACTGGATTTAGCAAAACTGAGTCTACACTTTGCAGGAGCTATGTGAGTAGTGTGGAGGGAACTAAAGCCAAGCTAGAATGGGTTGAAGGGTAAGTAGACGGCGAGGTTGCAGGGAAATGGAGTGGAAAACACTCTTTTAAATACTTTTAGATATAAGAGAAAACAGGCAGTAAATAGGAAATTTGTTAACAAAGGACTTTTATTCCCAAACAGCTCAAAATTGCAAGGAAACTAGGAGGCAGATCATAGAGGATCTTAGATGCCTTGTGAAAGCATACAAAATTTCTTACATCCCCTAATGTACTGTTTGAGGCAAACTATATATACATACAAAAACATGCTAAATACTTTCTGGGGTTGTTTTTGTTTTTGAGACAAGTCTCACTCTGTCACTCAGGCAGGAGAGCAGTGGCCCAAACACAGCTCACTGCAGCCTCAACCTCTTCATCTCAAGAGGTCCTCCCACCTGACCCTCTGAAGTAGCTGAGGCTACAGGTGTGCCCACCACATCCAGCTAATTTTTTAATTTTTTTTGCAGAGATGGGATCTTGCCATGTTGCTCAGCCTGGTCTTGAAGTCCTGGGCTCAAACAATCCTCCATCTTTGGCCTCCCAACGTGCTGGGACTACAGGCACGAGCCACTGCGCCCAGACTAAAATAGTTTCTTACAAACATCTATACCACTAAACTATAACAAAAGTCCACTTCTTATGGTATGTCTACCAAAGAAAGGGAAAAGCTGTCCTTTTGTTCATTTCCAAAAACCTGTAAGAATGAGTAATTATCATAAAGATTGTATATATTAATTATCTAGCATACAGAACTAAATAAGCCAGATGGTAAATAAAATTACTGTTAGTGTAACAGGAGACCAAAAAAAGAGAGTTTAAAAAAAAAACATCAGCCAGGCACAGTGGCTCACGCCTGTAATCTCAACACTTTGGGAGGCCGAGGTGGGTGGATCACCTGGAGTCAGGAGTTCGAGACCAGCCTGGCCAACATGGTGAAACCCCGCCTCTACTAAAAATATAAAAATTAGCCAGGCATGGTGGTGGGTGCCTGTAATCCCAGCTACTCGGGAGGCTGAGGCAGGAGAATCGCTTGAACCCAGGAGGCGGAGGTTGCAATGAGCCAAGATCGTGCCACTGCACTACAGCCTGGGTGACAGTGAGACTCTGTCTCAAAAAAAAAAAAAAAAAAAAAAAAAAACCAACTTTGTAACAGAAAACAAGCTCTTTAAGAAACATTAATTACAGCAATTATTAAAAATCTTAGATCATGGGTTCATGATTGATTAAATACTACTTCCAATGCCTAATCCTGCATTTCAAATTAATTAAAAATATAAGTATTTATTAAATTCCTTCCATTTCTTCAGAATATAATCAGAGATATCATTATTGACATGTACTGTGCATCCTCATTCATAATGCTATATGAAAAATTTTAATGTATATGTATCGGTCTGGGAGTTTAAGATATTTACTAGAGAAATTGTGCTAGGGAAATCCTCAACAAAATCCCAATAAAACTAATTCAACAGACTATTTAAAAAATTACACACTGTGGCCAAGTGGGATTTATTCCTAGAATACAAAGATGATTCAACTACAAAAATCATTCAATGTAATAAACCACTTCATGGAAAACCCCCACTATGATCATCTCAATTGATGCAGAAAAGGCATCTGACAAAATCCAATATCCTTTCATGATAAAAATACTCAATAGAAATAGAAGGGAACTTCCTCAACTTGATAAAGGCCATATATAAAAACTCATAAAAATCATAGTCAACGATTCAAAGGCTAAAAACTCTTCCCCTTAAGATCAGGAAAAATTCCCCTTAAGATCAGGAAAAAGACAAGGATGCCAGCTTTTACCATTTCTATTTGACATAATACAGGTACTAAAAATTCCAGCCAGAGTACTTAGGCAAGATAAAGAAATAAAAAGTATCCTAATTAAAAAAGAAGTGAGGCTGGGCGCGGTGGCTCACGCCTGTAATCCCAGCACTTTGGGAGGCCGAGGCGGGCGGATCACGAGGTCAGGAGATCGAGACCATCCTGGCTAACATGGTGAAACCCCGTCTCTACTAAAAATACAAAAAATTAGCCGGGCGTGGTGGCGGGTGCCTGTAGTCCCAGCTACTCGGGAGGCTGAGGCAGGAGAATGGCATGAACCTGGGAGGCGGAGCTTGCAGTGAGCTGAGATTGCGCCACTGCACTCCAGCCTGGGCGACAGAGCCAGACTCCGTCTCAAAAAAAAAAAAAAGAAGTGAAATTATCTTTTTGCAGATGACATGATCTTATCTGTAAAAATCCCTAAAGAGTCCACAAAATATTGTTAAAGCTAATAAACACAGCAGTTACAGGAGACAAACACACAAAAAACACTGGCATTTCTATAAGCTTGCAATGAACAATCTAAAAAGGAAATTAAGAAAATAACACATTTGCAACAGCATCAAAAGGAATAAAATGCTTAGGGAAAAAAAAAAAAACAAGAATTTGAAAGACATACATGGAGGCTGAGTGTGGTGGCTCACACCTATAATCCCAGCATTGGGAGGCCAAGACAAGAGGGTCGCTTGAACCCAGGAAGTTGAGGCTGCAGTGAGCCATGATCGCATCACTGCACTCCAGCCTGGGTGACAGTGAGATCCTGTCTCAAAAAAATAAAAAAGAAAAAGAAAGACTTATACGTGCAAAACTACAATACACTGCTCAAAGTTAAAGAAGTCCTAAATAAATGGAAAGACACCCATGTTCAAGGATCATAAGATTTAATATTGTTAAGACAGCAATATTACTCAAAGGCATGTACAGAATCAATGTAATCCCTACTAAAACTCCAATGGTACTTTTTATATTGGTAGAAAACTGCATTTAAAATTCACATGGAATCTCAAGGGATGCCAAATAGTCAAAACTATCTTGAAAAAGTTGGAGGACTCACACTTCCTAATTTCAAAACTTACTACAAAGCTACAGTAATCAAAACAGTGTGGTACTACCATAAGAACAGAAATAGAGACTAATAGAACAGAATAGAGAGGTAGAAATAAACAAAAATATTTTATGATTCCATTTATATGATGTACTTAGAATAGTCAATGTAAAGACAGAAGGTAGAATAGTGGTTAACAGGGGCTAGGGGGAAGAGAATAATGAGAATTTATTGTTTATCAAGTACAGAGTTTCAGTTTGGGATGATGAGAAAGTACTAAAGGTGGATAGTGGTGATGGCTGCACAACAATGTGAATGTACTTAATGCCGCTAAACAGTACACTTAAAAATACAGTTAAAATTGCAAATTTGGCTGGGCCAAGTGGCTCACATCTGTAATCCTAGCACTTGGGAGGCCAAGGCAGGCAGATCACTTGAGCCCAGGAATTCGAGGCCAGCTTTGGCAACAAAGTAAAACCCTGTCTCTACAAAAAATAAAAAAATTAGCCAGGCACGATGGCACACACTTGTGGTCCCAGCTACTCAAGAGTCTGAAGCAGGCCAACTGCTTGAGCCCAAGAGATTGAGGCTGCAGTGAGCCATGACTGTGTCACTGTGCTCCAACGTGGGCAACAGAGTGAGACACTGTCTCATTTAAAAAAAAAAAAAAAAGGCTAATTTTACATTAGGTATATTTCACCACAATTAAAAAAAAATAAACAGAATACCATATGACCCAGCAATTTCACTCCTAGATATATATTCAAAAGAAATGAAAGCAGGAACTCAAACAGATAATTGTTAACAACAGAACTATTAACAATATCCAATATCCAAAAAGTGAAAACAACCCAAGTGTCCATCAAGAGATAAAAATGGATAAACAGGCTGGGCGCGGTGGCTCAACGCCTGTAATCCCAGCACTTTGGGAGGCCAAGGAGGGTGGATCACCAGGTCAAGAGATCGACACCATCCTGGCCAACATGGTGAAACCCCATCTCTACTAAAAATACAAAAATTAGCTGGGTGTACTGGCGCACACCTGTAGTCCCAGCTACTCGGGAGGCTGAGGCAGCAGACTCGCTTGAACCTCGGAGGTGGAGGGTGTGGTGAGCCGAGATCGCACGATTGCACTCCAGCCTGGCGACAGAGCAAGGCTCTGTCTCAAAAAAAAAAAAAAAAACTTAAGAAAAAGGATAAACAAAAAGTGGTATATAGTCATGTGTCACATAAAGATGTTTCGGTAAATGATGGACCGCATATACTACAGTAGACTCGTAAGATTAGAATGGAGCTGCCCTACATAGGTGTACCATTTTTTATCTTTTATACTGTATTTTTAATATACCTTTTCTATGTTTACTTATGTTTATTTTCTTTTTTCTTTTTTTTTAATGGGTACAGACTTTCTGTTTGGGGTGATGAAAGATTTTGGAAATAGTGATATGGTTGTATAACATTATGAATGTAATTAATGACACTGAACTGTACCCTTAAATATGGGTAAAATGGAAAATTTTGTTATATTTATTTTAGCAGAAAATGGGGGGCACTGAACAGACCCCTTACCAAAGACAACATATGGATGGTAAATAACTCCTGGAAAAGATGCTAACATCATTACTCAACAGAGAAACGCTAACTAAAACAAGGAGATACCTGTAAGAATGGCTACACGCCCCTGAGAATGGCTAAAATTCACAAAACCGAACATACCAACTGTTAGCATTAATGTGGAGGAATTGGAACTCTCATAAACTTCTGGTGAGAATGTAAAATTATAAAACTATTTCCTTTTTTTTCTTTTTGAGACAGAGTTTCGCTCTTGTTGCCCAGGCTGGAGCGCAATGGTGCGATCTCGGCTCACCACAACCTCCGCCTTCTGGATTCAAGCGATTCTCCTGCCTCAGGCTCCCAAGGAGCTGGGATTACAGACATGTACCACCAGGCCTGGCTAATTTTGTATTTTTGGTAGAGACAGAGCTCTCCACGTTGGTCAAGCTGGTCTCGAACTCCCGAATTCAGGTGATCCATCCACTTCGGCCTCCCAATCCTTTTTTAAATTTAACCTTCATTCCTCTCCTCCTCTCCCTCTTTTGAAGTCCCCAGTGTCTAGCATTTCCCCCTTTATGTCCATGTATGCTCATTGTTTAGCTCCCAGATACAAGTATTTTAGAAAATAGCTTGACAATTTTCAAAATGTTAAACACACATCTACCACATAATCTCTATCCATTCCATTACTAATTATTTACCCAAGAGAAAAGAAAGCTTCTTGTACACGAATGTTCGCAGCAATTTTCATTGTAATAGCAAAAACTGTAAACATGCCATATGCCCATCAACAGGTGAATGCATAAACAAATTGTGGTAAATACATACAATGGAATACTACTTAGCAATAAAAAGGAATACTACTGATACATACAGTATTTTTGCTGAGTGAAAAAAAGCCAGATCCGTAAGAGTACATATTGTATGATTTTCATTTGAATAAAATTCCAAAACATGCAAACTTATCTTTTTTTCTCTTTTTCCATCCCCCTTATCTCTGAAGCAAACTTATCTATCGTGACAGAAAGCAGATCAATGGTTGCCTGGGGACAAGGCAAGTAGAGGGAGGAATTACCAAGAGGCACAAGGAAACTTTTGGGGATGACAGATATATTCACTAACTTGGATGCAATGATTGTCTCACAAGAATACATATATGTCAAAACTGTACACTTGGCCAGGCTCAGTGACTCACATCTGTAATCCTAGCACTTTGGGAGGCTGAGGTGGGTGGATCACCTGAGGTCAGGAGTTTGAGACCAACCTGACCAACATGGTGAAACCCTGTTTCTACTAAAAACACAAAATTAGTCAAGCGTGGTGATGCATGCCTATAATCCCAGCTACTTGGGAGGCTGAGGCAGGAGAATCACTCGAACCCAGGAGATGGAGGTTGCAGTGAGCAGAGATCGCGTCATTGCACTCCAGGCTGGGCAACAAGAGCAAAACGCCGTCTCAAAAAAAAAAAAAAAAAGAACAAAACAAACAAACAAAAAAACTGTACACTTTAAATATGTGTAGTTTACTGCATGTCAGTTATACTTAATAAAAAATGACTGGCTTGAAAACAAGTAGGCAAGCAATCAATATTTGCTGAATGAATGAACAAATGATTAGTGCATTCAGGAACCAAGACAGCCCTAGAAAGAAAGGTCAGAACCAGATCTGGACGGTCTGAACACAAGGCTAACATTCTTGGATTTTATCCTTTATATAATACATTTCTGAGGCTTCTGGGGAAAAAAAAAGAGATATCAGTGAAAAATATTAATATAGTAGCAGGACAGAAAATGGACTGGAGATAAGAAAAGACTCAAACCTGAGAGATCAGATAGAAAGTAATTAAATAGGCCGGGCGCGGTGGCTCACGCCTGTAATCCCAGCACTTTGGGAAGCCGAGACGGGTGGATCACGAGGTCAGGAGATCGAGACCATCCTGGCTAACACGGTGAAACGCCGTCTCTACTAAAAATACAAAAATTAGCCGGGCATGGGGGCGCGCGCCTGTAGTCCCAGCTACGCGGGAGGCTGAGGCAGGAGAATGGCATGAACCCGGGAGGCGGAGCTTGCAGTGAGTCGAGATCGCACCACTGCACTCCAGCCTGGGCGACAGAGCGAAACTCCGTCTCAAAAAAAAAAAAAAAAAAAAAGAAAGTAATTAAATAATCTAAGCATGAGGTAACCAATGTTCATACTTCTCTATTAGCATGGTAATGATAAAAACAGAAAGGTAAGACAAATATAAGTGAAACAGGGAGATAATAACTAATTGCACTTAAAAATCATTGGTATAGGCCAGGCGCAGTGGCTCATGCCTGTAATCCCAGCACTTTGGGAAGCCAAGGAGGGAAGATCAGTTGAGGTCAGGAGTTTGAGACCAGCCTGGGCAACATAGTGAAACCCCATCTCTACAAAAAAAAAAAATATATATATATATATATATATACACACACACACACACACACACATATACATATACATGTTTATATATACACATATATACACACACATATATACATATATATATACAAAAATAGCCGGGCATGATGGAGTGCGCTGATACTCCCAGCAACTTGAGAGGCTGAGGCAGGAAAATCGCTTGAACCTGGGAGGCGGAGGTTGTAGTGACCCGAGATCACGCCACTGCACTTTAGCCTGGGCAACAGAGCAAGAATCCATCTCAAAAAAAAAATAAAAAATAAAAAATAAAAAAATCATTGGTATAAAGTTTCCAGTTTGAGTGACTAGCAGAACAGAACAAAAAGAATGAACTTAGAATCGGTTTGAGAAAATAATATGAATAATCTGATCTTGAACAAAGTTCAAGATGCTAGAAGGACAAGACATCCAAAAGTCAGTGCTGAAGGAATAGATTTAGGAGCCATACACACAGAGATGATAGCTAAAGCTGCTAAAGTAAATCAAATTTCCCAAAGTAGGTGAATACTCCCAGAAACCTCAGAGTAGAGAACGACAGCAACAAGATCTTAGGAAATTAAGAAATAAATGCATTTAAGGGGCAGGAGGAAGAAGATGTAACAATGAAAAAATACAGAATCAATGAGGCATAAGGTAACAACCAGAGACCATAAGCACATGGGACCTTCATCAAAAGAAATGCGCCCAGATCCAGATTCTACCACTTAATTAACTATAACGGAGTCCAATTACTTAATTTATCTAGCATCAGTTTCACTGTTTATTAAAACATGGGTAAGTGTTAATGTGTATTAGTTGCTATTTTAACAATAAAATAACACCTTACAAACAAGTAGATATAGTATTTTATAATTTCTGAATTACTCCTTAGGTTATCTCATTTAATGCCATAACCACCCTGTAAAGCAAATCATATCTGAATTCTACAGCTGAAGAAAGAAGGCCAAGAAAGAGTGAATCTCTTAGTTTTAGAAGTATGAGAACTAACATCATATTTAACTTGGTCTTCTGCGCATGGTACAGTGACAAAGAACAGGCTATAGAGTTCTTGAACTTAATGGGTTCAAATCCAGTACCATCAATTGTGAGCTGTGTGACTAGAAAAAAATTATTTAAGTGTTACGGATAATACTCTTGACAAAGG
Source organism: Gorilla gorilla gorilla (assembly GCF_029281585.2). NCBI lineage: Eukaryota > Metazoa > Chordata > Mammalia > Primates > Hominidae > Gorilla > Gorilla gorilla. The sequence goes on along the minus strand of NC_073228.2, from coordinate 32,950,153 downwards.
CATATGTATCTTCCTTAGGCAAGAATAAGGAAACAAATTTTTTTTTTTTTTTGAGACGAAGTCTCGCTCTGTCGCCAGGCTGGAGTGCAGTGGCACCATCTCTGCTCACTGCAACCTCTGCCTCCTGGGTTCAAGTGATTCTCCTGTCTCAGCCTCTCGAGTAGCTGGGACTACAGGAGCATGCCACCATGCATGGCTAATTTTTGTATTTTTAGCAGAGACAGGGTTTCACCATATTGGTCAGGATGGTCTCGAACTCCTGACCTCAGGTGATCCACCCACCTCAGCCTCCCAAAATGCCGGGATTACAGGCGTGAGCTACCTACCGCGCCCAGCTGAAACAGAAAGTTTGAGGTGAAGAGCATGTGACCTCTTTGATTTTCTCAGGAAAATAAATAATTGAAGGGGAATGTGAACAAGGCAGTTTTCAACTATGCTCTGTAGATGTGCTATTGGACTCTCGCATACACAACCAAAATCTTGGACTTCCTCATTTTGTTATTTTGTTTTTCGTTTTTTTGAGACAGAGTCTCGCTCTGTCACCCAGGCTGGAGTGCACTGGCATGATCTCGGCTCACTGCAACCTCCGCCTCCTGGGTTCAAGCGATTCTCCTGCCTCAGCCTCCTGAGTAGCTGGCACACACCACCATGCCCAGCTAATTTTTGTATTTTTAGTAGAGATGGGGTTTCGCCATGTTGGTCAGGCTGGTCTCGAACTCCTGACCCCATGATCCACCCGCCTCAGCCTCCCAAAGTGCTGGGATTACAGGCCTGGGCCACCGCGCTCAGGCCAACATTCAAGTTTTTTTTTTTTGAGACAGAGTCTCACTCTGTCGCCAGGCTGGAGTGCAGTGGCGCTCTCTCGGCTCACTGCAACCTCTGCCCTCCTGGGTTCAAACAATTCTCCTGCCTCAGCCTCCCAAGTAGCTGGGACACAGGTACATGCCACCATACCCAGCTAATTTTTGTATTTTTAGTAGAGACAGGGTTTCACTATGTTGGCCAGGATGGTCTCGATCTCTTGACCTCATGATCCACCTACCTCGGCCTCCCAAAGCACCAACACTCAAGTTTTAAAGCCACTAGATTATATTCATCTCTAGAGTGTCTTGTAATTGTAAGATTAAACACTTTTTCTCTATCTTACTCACCAAACACATATAAACCAGTCCTCTTCTGAGCCCCACAGCACTTCTTTAGTGCCTCCTTATGATACCGCACATTCTTCAAAATAAACATTCTAAACTCCATTCCCTCAATTAGACTTAAGCTCCTTCAAGGCAGGCAATTTGTCATTTATCTTAGTATTCCTCAACCCCAAGCACAGTGCAAGCAAGCACTTTAGGGCAAAAAATGTAAAATAAAAAGATAAGGGAAATGGTTAATCCTTACAATATATACTATATATACTAACTGCATGTAAAAAGAAATACAACTTACCCTAATACAGCTGAAACAACACAGCTTGGAGCAATGAGGACACAGGCGTGCATCCCGCAATTTCTCCATACAAATGAAACATCGGAAAACCTCAGCAATGCTCTGAAAACAGTAAAAGATGTAAGGTCCACCAGTTTAGGCTACTGAATCAAGAGTAAAAGGCAAGCTCAAAACAACTTGACATTTACATTTATTTTGGGCTGATCTCTCAATTTTAACTATTCCATATCAGGATTTGGTTGGTCAAGGTACAGAGTACCTCAAAACATCTGGAAAATGTACTCCCGTTTTTCTAAGTTTCACGATGATTCTATTCTAAGGAAAATATAGGAAATGCAAACACAGACATGCAGAAAAATTTTCACTGAAGCAGTAATTATAATGGCAAGAATCTAGGTACAGCCCAAATGTCCAAATATTAAGTAAATTATGGCAGTTACACATAGATTACAGTCACTAGAAATACTTCTTCATCTAATGATATAGAAAAATGCATATAATGTATAACAGCTGGGAAAAAAGGCCCAGGCATGATGGTTCATGACTGTAATCCTAGCACTTTGGGAGGCTGAGGCAGGTGGATCACTCGAGGTCGGGAGTTCGAGACCAACCTGGCCAAAATGGTGAAACCCCGTCTCTACTAAAAATACAAAAATTAGCCGGGCGTGGTGGTGTGCACCTGTAATCCCAGCTACTCAGGAGGCTAAGGCAGAAGAATTGCTTGAACCTAGGAGGCGGAGGTTGCAGTGAGCCGAGAGGGTGCCACTGCACTCTAGCCTGGGTGACAGAGTGAGATTCTGTCTCAAAAAAAAAAAAAAGAAAGAAAAAAAGAAAAAAGGAAAAAAGGCAGACTATATGAATGAATACACAACATGAACTTTTAACTTTTTCTGCAATTTCCCCAAAAGGTATAAACTGATTTTATAATTTAGAGGAAAAAGAAGTTTAAAAAGACACATCCTAAAGGCAGTGTACTGTGACCCAGAAAAAAATGAATTCAGAATCCAGAAATCTGAATTGCTGCCCTGATGTTACAACAGACTAGCTACTTATTTGAACCTGAGATTCTGCCCCAATTGAAAATGTTGACGGTAGTTCAAAGTGATCTTGGGAACAACAACAACAAAAATGTGTAAATACAAGAAACAGTATTATCTTTGCAAGCCTCAATTTAATCAATTTAGGAAGTAACTGAAAAGTTTTTAACAAGAAAAGGATACAATTAAACGTATACTTATTGTATTGTATACTTTGTTTTTATATTACTGACATTTACTTTCACTCCATTCTAGAATTAAACCCTCCTAAAACCAAGATAAGTTTACAAAACCTTTATAATACTTTATATGAGGAATTAAGGAGAAAATTACTCATTAATCTCATCATGACTCTGTAGGGCCAGAAAGAACCTGGGAGATGCAGATTCTGTAACCTGCAACGGGGTGGACAATAAGACTACTGAATGACTAGTTTCAAGTGGAATATCCATAACATAGTTACCCCTTACTAAAAAGCAAGGATTTCCTATTTCAGTATCTGAAAGGTTCAAAATTTGATAATGATTACACAATTATGTTCAATAAACAATCTTTTAAAATATATTCCTAGCCTTTACTTACATATGCTACATATCCCAACTATCTTAACTCACAGCTTACAAGAATCAGTTATAAAAAGAAGAGTTTATTCTGGAAACTACACATGAGATAATATATGCTGATTCAATCTAGGAAGGAAGGGCAGAAGCCTGCAAAATGTGCCACTGAGAGGGAAAGATGACTATCCATTTGGAAGGAGATTTAGATCAGCTCAAGAACTCGCAAGGACTGGTGGCGAGTGGCAGGGTACATCCATCTGATGAATCTGCAGTTTTGGTCGGAAAAGGATGCTGTTTGCAAACACCCGGTGGGGATGAGTACCTGTGCCAAGACATCCTTGAAAACTCCAGGATACGCACCACCTGACTGCGGAACACTGAGCACAAGACACCCGGAGCGCTGCAGAATGGGCACGGCATCCTTGGTACCGGGCCAGCCCTCTCCACAGCGGCAGGGGCGGGGTAGGGGTGCCCTACTGGAGGGAGGACATGGGCACGACTCCCCGAATAAAAACCGCTCATCGGGTGGGGGCGGGGACTAACCACCACCCTCACAACCCCCTCACCTCCACGCTCTGTTCATCCATTGCCTCCGGCTCTGGGCGGGGCCGTTGGCGACCCGCAGGCTCCGCAGTCTGACCTCTTAGGCGCCGGCCCGAGGTCGCCAGAGCAAATCGCCGATAAAAGCCCGGCGCCCACGTCAGGGGGCTCTGACAACCGCCCCACCTGCGCGCCCCATCTCTTCAGGTCCAGCGCCGCCTACCCCCATTTCGCCATTTTTACCGGCGCGCCCGCCCCGAGGCGCAGAGGTAGGGCGAACGGTGGCCGCAGCTCCTTTCTCCCGGCTCAGCCGCCGGCCAGCAGCCGCGACGGAACCTCGGCCCACGTGACGCGGGCGCGCGCGTATGGAACTGACGGTGGAGTTCCGCGAAGAAGGCGCCGCAGAGAATTCGCAAACACCAACTGTAACCAGAGCAGCTGGGGGCGCGGCGGCGAAAGAAGCTGCGAAGCGCATGCGCGCAGGACGCTGCGGGAGGGGAAAGGAGGGGAGGAGCGTGGAGCGTTCGCCTAGTTCCCGCGTTGCGGGGCGCACACGAGACTTGGCGACTCGCTGCCTCAGGGTTGCGTGCCTCCGGCCCTAACCTGCGCAGGCGGCCTGAGCTTGGGGCTCTGCTACGCCACCCACGCCCACCTTGGCGGAGAGCGGGGCCCCATGGCTCTCAAACTTGCGCGCCAAAGACGGAGCCACCTGGCGTACTGGTGGAAAGCGCAGTCTTCAGAGCCACACCCGTAGTTAAGTATTCGGACTCTGAGATTCTAGGGTGGGGCCCAGGCCATCCGCGTTTTCACCCAGCATCGTGTGATTCGGCAGCAGGTGGTCTGTGGCCCGCACTTTGAGAAACCCTGGTGCAGAAGGTTCATGGTTAGTGGTTCTCTCTGGAAGGAACAGTCTAAGGTTTGTAGGACTTGCGTTCCACCTACCAAAGCTAATCGAGTTAGAAGGCTCCAGACTGTGAAGCCTGAGGTGTCATTTCTCATTACGGTGGTGGGAGGACGGGACCGCACACTGTGAAGTCTTCGTTCCCACATCCCACACTTCATTCTTGCCGCCTAAGTTGTCGCCGTGGGACTATTGAAAGGGTATCAGCGATATTCATCTTTCCTATAAATGGGATCTGCTTTCTACAATTTCCTGCCAGATGTGTAAAGATTGCAAGAATTGAAGGTTTGTGAGACAAAGAGGGCATATCAAATTCATAATTTGAATTTAATTTTTCCTGTATTTATTGCAAACAACTAATTATACTTAACCGACCTAGAGTGCACATGTAGAGAATCACTAATAATCTAGAAATAAGTTCTTGAATATCAGGCATTTAGGCTTATAGGTGGTGGGTAGCAACAATTTTTTTTAACTACTTGGGTCATGAACAAGATATCATTTAGAAAGATTAATCTGAGACTGAAAAATTCTTTCAGTAAGAATTATTTGTGGTCTTTGAACTACATGGAGCTATTTTTACGAAAATGCCCTCAGTTGTACATTTTTAAATGGTTGATGGTTAATATTATGAGAATTTTACTTAAAAGAATTATTTATAGAATGCAGTGCTAGGCCTGGCGTGGTGGCTCATGCCTGTAATCCCAGCACTTTGGGAGGCCGAGGCTGGCGAATCACCTGAGGTCGGGAGTTCGAGACCAGCCTGACCAACATGGAGAAACCCCGTTTCTACTAAAAATACAAAATTAGCCGGGCGTGGTGGCGCATGCCTGTAATCCCAGCTACTGGGGAGGCTGAGGCAGAAGAATCACTTGAACCCAGGAGGCGGAGGTTGCGGTGAGCCGAGATCGCGCCATTGCACGCCAACCTGGGCAACAAGAGTGAAACTCCGTCTCAAAAAAAAAAAAAAAAAGAATGCAATGCTGTACTTGGGATTCAGAGTAATGAGAAGTGGCCCTTGCTCTCAAGGAGCAGTACAGAAGACAAATAAGACAAATTGCAATACTTATATGATAAGTAGTAAGAGATTCTTGTATGTTTGCCGAAGAACCTAAGAATGTCGAAGGACTTATTGCACCAGTTCATAATAGCGAACAATTAGAAACCTGTACAGCTGATTAGAGGCCGTTGGTTGCAAGCAAAAAGGATAACTTGAGCAAAATAAATAATTTAGTTGGCAAGATGCTAAACTCACATCGTTTGCCAAGCCCTGGGGTTTGAGAGCCAATGGTCTGCTCCATCAGAATCCCTTAAAGGCTGACCTTGCTGCCCTCCCCACAAGAAAAATCTCCTAACTTCATACATATCCTTAAATAACTTGCTGTTATACAACTTGTTATATTATTTGTATAACTTGCTGTTATAGAGCTTAAATGTCTATCACTAAGGAACTGATAAAAATGACTATATATCTAGCTGGGCATGGTGGTGCACACCTGTGGTCCCAGCTACTCTGGAGGCTGAGATGGAAGGATCACTTGAGCCCAGGAGTTTGAGGCTGCAGTGATCCAAGATCACGCCACTGCACTCCAGCCTGGGCAACAGAGCCAGATCCTGTCTAAAATTAAAAAAAAAAAAAGTATGGTATAGCCATATAATGGATTACAGCTGTTGAAAAGAAGGGTGGATGTGTGACATAACAAAAATATATTAGAATTGAAGACCGGGCGCAGTGGCTCATGTATCCCAGGACTTTGGGAAGCTGAGGCTGGCAGATCTCTTGAGCCCAGGAGTTGGAGACCAGCCTGGGCAACATAATGAAACCAAGTCCTACAAAATATACAAAAATTAGCAGGGGTTGGTGGCATGCATCTGTGGTCCCAGCTACTTGGGAGGCTGAGGCGAGAGGATTGCTTGAGCCCTGGAGGCTGCAGTGAGCCATGATAGCAACACTGCACTCTAGCCTGGGTGACACAGCGAGACCCTCTCTCAAATAAAATAATGAAATGAAAAAAATCTAAGTACAGCAGCAGTACAAGGCACAGTATCAACCTACTTTTGTTGAAAAAAATTTGTTTGTATACATGTAGAAATGCCTGAAGAAATTATTTGCAGATTACCTCTAGATAGTTTATATGCCTGTTTTGTTGTTGTTTTTTTGGGTTTTTTTTTTTTTTTTTTTTTTTTTTTTGAGACAGAGTCTCACTGTGTCGCCAGGCCGGAGTGCAGTGGCGCAATCTCAGCTCACTGCAACCTCCGCCTCCTGGGTTCAAGCGATTCCCCTGCCTCAGCCTCCCGAGTAGCTGGGACTACAGGCACGTGCCACCACGCCCAGCTAATTTTTGTAATTTTAGTAGAGACAGGGTTTCACCATGTTGGCCAGGATGGTCTCCATCTTTTGACCTTGTGATCTGCCCGACTCGACCTCCCAAAGTGCTGGGATTACAGGCGTGAGCCACCATGCCCGGTCATGCCTGTGATTTTTAAATTCTTAAACATGTATTATTTATAACTTAAGACATAAAGACACTATAGTCACATAGGAGAAAACAATTATAATCCAGATGAGAAACAAAAGATCTAAATTAAGGAGGTGTGAAGATAATGTAGAGGTTGTATACTATGACCATTTTAGAAAGAGGATTGTAGGTTTTATTGACTAAGAAGATAAAGGGATGCAAATTAGTTATACAGGTTTTAATTCCAGACAACAGAATAGTGGCTATTAACAATAAAATCAGTAAGTATTCTGGACATGTTTAACTTGAATATTCAGGTAGGGGATTTTATTGGAAATACGGATCTAGAGCTAGTGGAAGAAGTTATATTTAGGAGTCATCCACAAAGAGGCTTGAGAAACAAATGAAAATGTATTGAGAAGTGCATAGAGAACAATGTTAAGGGGGCTGTGGGGAAAAAACAACATTTGGAAGATAACTGAAGGAAATCATAGAGGTAAAATAGTACAATCTAATTTTTCTCCCTAACTGAAAGCAAAACCACTTTTAATACTATTATAATAAGAATTTATTATGATCTCTCCATGATACTACCATTTTTTCAATCCCAACAATCATCATCACATCCCAGAGCCATCTCATGACCAGAGCTTTCTAAATACTAATTGCCTGAACACTGAAGAAAATTAATATCTGATACTAAGGTGTAACATTTCTCTGTAATTAAAAAAAAGGGGGCCGGGCACGGTAGCTCACGCCTGTAATCCCAGCACTTTGGGAGGCCGAGGTGGGTGGATCACCATCAGGAGTTCAAGACCAGCCTGGTCAAGATGGTGAAGCCCCATCTCTACTAAAAATACAAAAAAATAGCCGGGCGTGGTGGTGGGCGCCTGTAATCCCAGCTACTCGGGAGGGTGGGGCAGAGAACTGCTTGAACCTGGGAGGTGGAGGTTGCAGTGAGCCGAGAGCGTACCACTGCATTCCAGCCTGGGCAACAGAGTGAGACTCCGTCTCAAAAAAAAAAAAAAAAGCCTTTCTGTTCTTGAAATATTCAAACTAGACAGGACAACTTTAACTGAAGCTGTTCTCACAACCCTGTTTTTCAGCTATTATAAGTTTGTTAATGGACAAACATGTTCATAACTGAAATTTTAAAATTACATAAAAGTATAATTCTATAACCTGCAGAACTAACATTTGATGCATTTTTCCTAGTCCTTTCAATGCTTAGTTTTTATTACATGTATGTAATATCATTTATTGAAGGCTTACTAAATACTGAACCCTGTATTAAAACACTTTCCTGTCTTGTCCTTCCAAACATCCTGACACTCAAAAGTTAAGTGATCTGCACAGGGTCATAGCTAGAATTTAAAAGCTGCTACTTACATCTCAGATATGACTCCAAAGCCCAATCTTCACTACAAAACTGCAATACCTGCTTTCCCTCTCCCCCACTTAGCAAAGTTTCAGCATTTCCCAGAACATTAACAGTAATAATTTATTGGCAACTTGACCTCTTATTGTATACATACAGCATGATTTATTTTCCTATTCACCTAGTACTAGCCAAATGTGTATGTATATTGCTATTATAAACAACCCTGTGATTAACATCTTTCTATCAAGATCTGCCTCTACTTTGAACAGTTTCCTTATTGCCAATAGTTATTTTAAAATAAATAGTTATTTTAAAGGGAAATTGACACATACATATAACACACTCACGCAAAACTGGCAAGTAGCAGATAAGTGCTCTTCTAATTTCAGTTTCCTAGCTTTCATGTAGAATGAACAATTATAGTAATAAAGGCTGACAGAAAACAAAGATATTATTGAGATACAACAGGGACAGTCTAAAACAGCATCAGAAAGCAAGTTCATGCTGTTCAACATTAGCAGGCAAGGGAAATAGGGAAAGAAATACGCAAAAGTGGCTATCACAGAAAAGCCAGCTTATTACTTTAGGTTCTGTGGGAGACTACAGGTCACATAAAAGCAGTCTCAACAATAATGTGACCACATGTGCAATCAACATTTACAAAATGAAATTATATATAATGTATAACACAAATGTTTTGCCTATACTTTAATTTACAAAGCCACATACCGAATGACTGAAATGTACATAAACATTCTTTTATGATAGACCAGAACATCTACATTATCATGACTTAGAAAAAGAAAACAGATGCAAAATAGTGTTAAGAGAATTTCTGGCCTGAAATTACAAGACTAAGTGTGTGTGTGCATGCGTGTGTACATATATTTAAATCGTTTTATTCTCATTTGATCCTTTTGGCTGAACTTTATTCATATATTATCTGCCCTTCTTATAGTCTCTCTCATGAAAGATACCATTATCCAGTCATTGAAGCCAAACCCCCTTCACCAGCCCCCAATCTCTAGACATCAAGGGTTAACAAGACATCTTCCTAAATTTCTCTGGAATTAAGCTCTTCTCTGTTAGAATTTCCTTTCCAAGTCCATTTCTTCATAAATCTGGCATGTGAAATTTGAATTGCTCTGCCGCAGTTTTCTCTTCTTTAGTCAGTGGTGACAGCTAGAAAATAAATGATAAAATCTTTATTTCAAAAACCTTCAAAGACTGTTAAATCAGTTTAGTTAACTTCTGCATTGTCACACCAATAAATGTTTCCCTAAGCTTATACTATGTATGTAATCACAGATTTAGAAAGGTAAGAGAAAAAACAGATACTTGGCTATTTATATACAAGGTCCTATGATGTTTGAGCTTCTAAAGAACTTGCAATTAAGTTGAAGAAACAAGACCAAGAAATCAAACAATTTAAGGATTATATCAGAACCAAAGAAGTCATGTTTGGATGCCATATTCTAAAAGTACAGTCAACCCTCAGTATCTGTGGGAGATTGATTCCAGGATAACAAAATCCACAGATGCTCAAGTCCCTTATATGAAACTGCGTAGTATTTGCATAGAAACTATACACATCCTCCTGTATACTTTAAATCATCTCTAGATTACTTATATACCTAATACAATGTAAATGCTATATACATAATTGTTACACTGTATTGTGGAAGGAATAAATGATAAGGAAAAAAGTCTACAGATGTTCAGTACAGATATAACCATCTAATTTTTTTCCAAAATTTTTGTTTTCTATTTTTGAAACGGGGTCACTCTGTCGCCCAGGCTGGAGTGCAGTGGCACAATCATGGCTCCCTGCAGCCTCAACCTCCCGGGCTCAAGCAATCCTCCCACCTCAGCCTCCCGAGTAGCTAATTTTTAACTAATTAGTACACTAATTTTTAGCTGGGCATGGTGGCGCACACCTGTGGTCCCAGCTGCTTGGGAGGCTGTGGTGGGAGGATCACTTGAGCCTGGGAGGTCGAGACTGCAGTCAGCCCTGATGGTGCTACTGCGCTCTAGCCTGGGCAGCAGAGCAAGACCTCATCTTAAGAAAAGAAAAAAGAGGCCGGACGCGGTGGCTCATGCCTGTAATCCCAGCACTTTGGGAGGCTGAGGCGGGTGGATCACTTGAGGTCAGGAGTTTGAGACCAGCCTGACCAACATGGTGAAACCCCATCTCTACTAAAAAACACAAAAATTAGCCAGGCATGGTGGTATGCACCTGTAATCCCAGCTACTCAGGAGGCTGAGTTGGGAGAATCCCTCGAACCTGGGAGGCGGAGGCTGCAGTGACCCAAGATCGCACCACTGAACTCCATCCAGCCTGGGTGACAGAGCAAGACTCCATCACAAAAAAGAGAAAGAGGCCGGGCACAGTGGCTCATGCCTGTAATCCCAGCACTTTAGGAGGCTGAGGTGGGTGGATCATCTGAAGTCAGGAGTTTGAGACCAGCCTGACCAACATGGTGAAACCTCATCTCTACTAAAAATACAAAAAATTAGCTGGGCATGGTGGCAGGCACCTGTAATCCTAGCTACTCGGGAGGTTGAGGCAGGAGAATTGCTTGAACCCGGGAGGTGGAGGTTACAGTGAGCCAAGATTACGCCATTGCACTCCAGCCTGGGCGACAAGAGTGAAACTCTGTCTCAAAAAAAAAAGATAAAAGAAAATGTATTATCATTCCACAATAACTTCAGAAAAAGGAAAGACTTCTGGGCTGACTTATTTAGCAACTGAACAATGTAAGGACTCCATTTTTTCCATCTCACAGCTCTGATATCCTGGATAGTGCCTTTACCCTCAAGCTGACAGCAAATGGCTTTAACGGTGCTAGGTATCACAACTCTACACAATGTCCAGAAGAAGAAAAGAAGCTTTCTCTTCTCAGGGTTCTCTCAGCAGTGAGTAAAGTCTTCCTAGTAACCTACTTCCAGACTATCCTTACTCACATGTCATTTGGGTTACAAACCCATTCCTCAACCACTGTTAGTTACAAAATAAAGTCCATTCCCCATGCCAATCAGATGCACCCCTGGAGCTGAGGATGGGGCCAGATTCATCTCAGGCACATCGCTATGAGGGACAACACACATCTCAAGAAAGTCAGTATAGTCATGTGTCACTTAATGACAGGAATACGTTCTGAGAAATGCATCGTTAGGCAGTTTCATTGTGTGAACATCACAGACTGTACTTACACAAACAGGGATTGTATATATACACTCAGGCTATATGGTATAGCCTACTGCTCCTGGGCTACAAATCTGTATAGCACGTTACTGTACTGAATACTGTAGGCAGTGGTAACACATGGTATTTTTATATCTAAACATCTGAACATAAGAGTACAGTAAAAATACGCTATTATAATCTTCTGGGACCACTGTCATATATATTTGGTCCATTGTTGACCAAAACGTCATTATGCACTTCATGTCTATATTCTGGTAGGCAGGAAAGGATAACAGATACTGAGAAAGAAAAATGGCCAATAGCATCCACCAAAAGCAGGTAGCAGCAAAAGAAGAAGGGAGGCTGAAGGGAAGTTGTAAGGGACTTTCACAGAGCACCAACAAACAGACTGGCTGAAACAAAGGGTTATGTGGGGAATTAATAGGAGGTACAACCTGAAGAATCAAGTAGTTACAATTCTGCCAACTATATAGGTCATCTCTAGAGAGACTGCCAAATCTGGAACACCCCAGACCTACAGAATCAGAATCTCTAGGGCAGCACTGTCCAATAAAACTTTCCATGATGCTGGAAATATTCTTTATCAGCACTGTCCAATCAGTAGGTGAAGAACTTAATGTTCATCTTTCATTTAACTACCTTAAATGTAAATTTCTTTTCTTCTTTTTTTCGTTCTTTCTTCCTTTTTTTTTTTTTTTTTAAATTTTGAAACAGAGTTACACTCTTGTTGCCCAGGCTGGAGCACAATCTCAGCTTACTGCAACCTCCGCCTCCCAGGTTCAGGAGATTCTCCTGCCTCAGCCTCCCGAGTAGCTGGGATTCCAGGTGCCCGCCACCATGCCTGGCTAATTTTTTGTATTTCTTTAGTAGAGACGGGGGTTTCACCGTGTTGGCCAGGCTGGTCTGGAACTACTGACCTCAGGTGATCCACCTGTCTCGGCCTCCCAAAGTGCTGGGATTACAGGCATGAGCCACCATGCCCAGTCTAAATTTAAATTTATATAGCCACATTACGTTATGTAAATAGGACAGCCCAAATCTAGAACAGCCACAGAACCTATATGATTCTGATATGCAGCTGGTTCCACTGATCAAACCAACATTTGCCCAACATGTTCACAAGGATAAAATGAAAAACAATCATACGTCTTACTACAACCCAGTTACAGGATTTCCTTCTTCTACCTCAAAAAAAGGAAATGTTATTCTGACAAGACTTGGTTTTTTCGTTTTGTTTTTGTTTTAGAGACAGAGTCTCGTTCCATCGCCCAGGCTGGAGCACAGTGGTGCGGTCATAGCTCACTGCAACCTCTAACTCCTGGGCTCGAGCAATCGTCCCACCGCAGCCTCCCAAGTAGCTGCAACTACAGGTGCACACTGCCATACCCAGCTATGAGACTAATGAATCCACATTGCTCCTTGTGATCACTACAAAAGCTTTCAGACCATCTGTTTAATAAATTCTCAAAGAATTTTTCCAGGAATTAAAGTCAAGTTAACCAGTCTAAAGTTTGTAGAAATTTTTCTTCTTTATCACACATATTTTGGAAGATCATAGAATACCACATATTCTACTTTTAATGCCTTTTTAATTTTCTATTTATTGTTATATATGTTTTGGGCGTTTGTTTTGCTATTTTTTGTTTGGGTGTAAGTTTAGTCCCTTTTTTCTTTTGATGAGATCACCTTTATAATTGAACATATTTAAACCTCAGTTTAAATATGAGGGCACGGAGGCTCACACCTGTAATCCCAGCACTTTGAGAGGCCAAGACAGGTGGATCACTTGCAGTCAGGGGTTCGAGACCAGCCTGGCCAACTTGGTGAAACCCCATCTCTACTAAAAATACAAAAAAATTAGCGGGGCGTGGTGGTGCATGCCTGTAGTCCCAGCTACTTGGGAGGCTGAGGCAGGAGAATTGCTTGAATCCGGGAGGCGGAAGTTGCTGTGAGCCAAGATCGTGCCACTGCACTCCAGCCTGGGCGACAGAGGGAGACTCCGTCTCAAAAAACAAACAAACAAAAAAATTAAATAAATAAATAAACTTCAGTGTCTTTTGTCTTTTTTTTCTTCTTTTGTCAATGTCTTAACATCCCCTAAGAAAGATTACGAAATTAGTATGTATTCCCTTTCTCCTACCTCCTTTTCTGTTCTGTATTTATTATTTAGTATTATCAATTCAGGTGTTCTTTTTGACCATTACAAATTCAAATACATTTTCTACCCTTCCAAATGAAAAACCATTCTTTGATAAAGATTATAGCAAGATAATACCTGAACAGATATACATTCTGTTATCTATAAACAAAGCACTATTGGTTCCAAGGAGACTTTATCCTTTTCTTGTCCTTCTTGTTCCCCAGATAATTTTAAAGCCCCTTTAAAATAACCTTTTGGTTATTTTAGAAAATTTCAGAGGCCTTAGATCTATCTGCCTTTGGCTTTTTTTTTTTTTTTTTTGAGACAGAGTCTCGCTCTGTTGCCAGGCTGAAGTGCAGTGGCAAGATTTTGGCTCACTGCAACCTCCGCCTCCCAGGTTCAAGCGATTCCGGTCTCAGCCTCCCGAGTAGCTGGTACTACAGGCATGCAATACCATGCCCAGCTAATGTTTTGTTATTTTAGTAGAGATGGGGTTTCACCATGTCAGCCAGGATGGTCTCGATCTCCTGGCCTCGTGATCCTCCCTCCTCGGCCTCCCAAAGTGCTGGGATTACAGGTGTGAGCCACCGCACCCGGCCTCTTTGGCTTTCCTAACTAATTTCACAGGTTTGTCCCTGTGACCTTTTAATATTTGAAATTTATTTACAAATTGTACCTTGCAAGTCCTTTAAACTCTGGGCTCATATAACTGTTTTTGGTTATCAGCTCTACAGATGTTATTCCCATTCACATTTGGATCATAAAAATTTATCAATATAATGGTTTGTTTATTAAGCTTCCCTTTTAAACATCTCTCAGAAGATTAAGTTTCATATCTGTATTCCCTCTGAACTTTCTACTACTATCTCATTTTTATTTTAGTTTATTTTAAAATTTTTTGGGGACAGTCTCACCCTGTCACCCAGGCTGGAATTCAGTGGTGCAATCATAGCTCACTGCAGCCTCAAACTTCTGGGGTCAAAGGATCCTTCTGCCCCAAATAGTTGGAACTACCAGCATGCACTCCCATGTCCAGTAAATTTAAAATATTTTTTTCTTTTTTTCTTTTTTTTTTTTTTTTTTTTGGTAGAGATAGGTTCTCACTATGTTGTCCAGGCTAATCTCAAACTCCTGGCCTCAATTGATCCTCCTGCCTTGGCCTCCCAAAGTGCCAAGATTATAGGCATGAGCCACTGTGCCCAGCATACTACCTCATTTTTAAAGCAGTAGGTACAAGACTCACTATATCCAACATTTCCCAATTTGGTCATCATTGATTCTAAAATATGACCACCTCTTTCAAGTTTTATAACTTTTCAATCATTTCTTCTTGTTTGCCATAACTTGATCCAAAGTAAAAGCTCCCTTAGTTTTCAGCCTTTGACATAAGTATTGTTCATTTCAGGTATTTCTTCAACTGAAGACCTTTACAGATACTCAGATGACTGAAATCCTCTATCACTGGCTGGACATGGTGGCTCACGCCTGTAATCCCAGCACTTTGGGAGGCCGAGGCAGATGCATCATCTGAGGTCAGGAGTTCGAGACCACCCTGGCCAACATGGTGGAAACCCTGTGTCTACTAAAACCACAAAAAATTAGCTGGGCATTGTGGCAGGCACCTGTAATCCCAGCTATTCCAGAGGCTGAGGCAGGAGAATCACTTGAACCCGGGAGGTGGAGGTTGCAGTGAGCCGAGATGGTGCCATTGCACTCCAGCCTGGGCGGCAAGAGTGAAACTCCATCTCAAAAAAGAAAAAAAATCCTCTATTACTATATAACTACTTTTATGTACCAATTTGTAGTCTCAAAAATATACCATCAATTTATTATATCCAGTGGGGGAAATTTGTAAATATTCAAAATACCATTTTTCTCTTTGCCCTCTCACCCAAGTTTATTCTGTGCTTCAATAAATTTATGGTTCTATACAGATATGTTGTCATGTACATCTGGAACTATACTTAATCAGCTATTTGTTTTCCAAGAACAAGGTTATGTGCTCTATTGTCAGGCACATATAATGAAGAATGTGCGATTTGAGATGATTTATAAAAGCTTATCATATACATACTTTTTTTTGCATTTAATTTACTAGCATGTGACATAACCCTGTTTTAAATTCTGTCTCCCCATTACCTCTATTCCCTGTTCAATTGCCCTTCCTTCCTCCACCATTCATCTCCTTGTGATATAACAGATACATCTAAGGTATCATTTTATCGTTCTAAGCAGATATTATTCTATTTTTTTCCCCTCCATTTGCAATATAAAGTATTCTTGATCAAACTGACCTGGGTAATTAACCTTTCTGATTTACTCTAGCTACAAGCCCATAATTCAAAGTATCTTAAGCCAAAATTTAGTGTAGAGTTGGCAAATAAATATCACATATGCAGCCCTTCCTCCTTCCCAGGCTCTGGCAGACTACGCTATTTTCTGCCATGTCCAGACACAGCTCCTTGATACAGCACTCTAAGCAACCATTTTCTAGACATCTCAGTCTCACTAGTACTTACAGGAACCAGCTAAGCTGCTAGATTTAATAAGTATTACCAAGTTTTCTGCCATGGTTACATAATTCAAGACAGCACACTTCTTTATTAACCATGTCAAGTCCAAATGCTTATTTTTAAATAAACAGAAATAAGAGCTATTATACATCAGGGTATCAGGAAAATCTTTCAATAGTTCAAACTGACTGCTGAGTTTCAAAATTTAAGTTACATCAGGTTTATTTTTCAAAGCAACACTCAGAGCTAAAGCTAAACAAATCTAACCTGTCAACTGAAAGCATTACCTCCAGGTCTGTTTGCTTCTGTAGTTTTTGTATCATATTCATAGTCTTATTCACAGTAGCACAAATGCGGCTCTTAGTCTCTTTCTGCTCAACAGCAACTGGTTTAAAGCGGGCATACAAAGTTTGATATCGAGACTTTATCACTGACAATTCCTTTAAGAGTGTAACTGGATTTTTCTACATCAGGAAAAAAGTGAACATGTATTAAATTATGAAAGATTAAGCTTTTTAAGAATTAAAATACTGTATACATACAACACATTCTACCATCCATTTAATTGAACACTGTTGAGTATTTAATTATGCAGCCACATGACATCAGATGGGAGGTGGGGAAGAGAGAAAAGTATAAGACCTAGATCCTATTCTCAAGGAATTTATAGCCTAGGTACAGAAATAACCCACCAAAAAAATTAGCAATATTAAACAGCAAATAAGGGTCACCTTAGATATATAACATTTGATGGATAGTTCACAATAATAAATTATACAATATTTCTAAAATACAATTCTAAATGCTATTCAGAAGAAGATAAAAGGCACTATTAGTATTTGTTCTTAAAGAATAAGACAACTTGAAACTACTTATAAAAATCTTTTTTTTTTTTTGAGATGGAGTCTCACTCTGTTGCCCAGGCTGGAGTGCAGTGGCACAATCTCGGCTCACTGCAAGCTCCACCTCCCAGGTTCATGCCATTCTCCTGCCTCAGCCTCCGGAGTAGCTGGGACTACAGGCGCCCGCCACCACGCCCAGCTAATTTTTTGTCTTTTTAGTAGAGAAGGGGTTTCACCGTTTTAGCAAGGATGGTCTCAATCTCCTGACCTTGTGATCCGCCCGCCTCAACCTCCCAAAGTGCTGGGATTACAGGCGTGAGCCACTGCGCCCGGCCAAAATTCGTAAACATACTATCATGGGGATAAAGTATGTATAAATATCAATTTACTTATATACACACAAAATACAAAATTCATGCCAACCCAACTGTATTTATAAACTATGCTGGTTTTCCAGATTTATTTTGTAATATAAATTACCAGAATTCCATAAAAGACATTTCAATTGGGCCCCTTCTGCCACTTGGTAATTCTTTTCTTTAATTTTTTTTTTAAATAGATACAGGAATCTCACTGTGTTGCCCAGGCTGGTCTTAAACTCCTGGCCTCAAGTGATCCTCCTGCATCAGCCTCCCAAAGTGCTAGAATTACAGGTGTGAGCCACTGTACCCTGCCAGATTTCTTTTTTTATGATTAGGTAAGATTCATATATTTTCAGGCCCCACCAAGTGACAGCACAATTAATAAAAAGATCTATACCATAACTAAATTTTCGCAGGATAGAAAAAATATTCTGAAACTTCCAGGTGATAGGTAAGGGACTGGGGTAGGCTGAGGAGGAAAGCACAGACAAAGGATCAGGAATGAGAATGGCATCCATTTTTCAACAGCAACAATAGAAGCTAGAAAACCACGAAGTAATGATGTTAAAATTAAGAGAAAATCTCCCATCTAGAATCCTATATTCAACCAAACCACTCATCAAACAAAGGGTTAGGCTGGGCGCGGTGGCTCACGCCTGTAATCCCAGCACTTTGGGAGGCCGAGGCGGGCAGATCATGAGGTCAGGAAATCGAGAACATCCTGGCTAACACGGTGAAACCCCGTCTCTACGAAAAATACAAAAAATTAGCTGGGCGTTGTGGCGGGCACCTGTAGTCCCAGCTACTCAAGAGGCTGAGGCAGGAGAATCGCTTGAACCCGGGAGGCAGAGGTTGCTGTGAGCCGAGATCGTGCCACTGCACTCCAGCCTGGGCGACTGAGGGAGACTCCGTCTCAAAAAAAAAAAAAGAAAAAGAAAAAGGGTTAAAGGGTGCAATAAAGACTTTTTCAAACATTCAGCATCTCAAAAAGTTAACTTTCTGTGTAATCTTCCTCAGGAAGCGTCTAAATGATATACTTCCAGATCAAAGAAATAAACCACCAAAGAGTGAAACATATGATACAACACAGGAATAAAACAAAGGGAAGTACCAAAATAATGGTAAAGAAATCCCAGAAATGCCGGGCGCAGTGGCTCATGACTGTAATCTCAACACTTTGGGAGGCCGAGACGGGTGGATCACCTGAGGTCAGGAGTTCGAAACCAGCCTGGCCAACATAGCGAAACCCCGTCTCTACTAAAAATACAAAAATTAGCCGGGCATTGTGGTGGGCGCCTGTAGTCCCAGCTACTCGGGAGGCTGAGGCAGGAGAATGGCGTGAACCCAGGAGGCGGAGCTGGCAGTGAGCCGAGATCGCGCCACTGCACTCCAGCCTGGGCGAC
This sequence comes from Gorilla gorilla gorilla, assembly GCF_029281585.2. NCBI lineage: Eukaryota > Metazoa > Chordata > Mammalia > Primates > Hominidae > Gorilla > Gorilla gorilla. Next base: position 32,931,367 of record NC_073228.2, on the reverse strand, counting down.
AGAGCGAGACTCCGCCTCAAAAAAAAAAAAAAAAAAAAAAAAAGGTCAGGCGCGGTGGCTCACGCCTGTAATCCCAGCACTTTGGGAGGCCGAGGCGGGCGGATTGCCTGAGCTCAGGAGTTCGAGACCAGCCTGGCCAACATGGTGAAACGCCGTCTCTACTAAAATACAAAAAAAAAAAAAAAAAAAAAAAATTAGCCAGGCGTGTCGGCATGCGCCTGTAGTCCCAGCTACTCGGGAGGCTGAGGTGGGAGAATTGCTTGAACCTGGGAGGCAGAGGTTGTAGTGATCCAAGATCACGCCACTGCACTCCAGCCTAAACACAGAGTGCGACTCCATCTGAAAAAAAAAAAAAAAAATCCCAGAAAGACAGCAATTCAAGAAGCCTATAGAGCAGGAGGTCAGATGGGAGCAGGATAGAAACACCAGAAAGGATAGGATGGGAGAAAATAAAACTTAAAGAACGTGTAGTGTGTCTGACAATATTGAGAAGAGTTTTACAGTTGTTAGAAATGTCTGAGGCTGAATTAGTGAAAAGTATATAGAAAAACTAAGCAGGCTGGGCCATGGTGGCTCATGCTTGTAATTCTAGCACTTTGGGATGCCAAGGCGGGAGGATCGCTTGAGGTCAGGAGTTCAATACCAGCCTGGGCAACATAGCGTGAAACCTCATCTCTACAAAAAATAATTCAAAGGCTGGGTGCAGTGACTCACGCCTGCAAGTCCCAGCACTTTGGGAGACCAAGAGGGGCAGATCACTTGAGGTCAGGAGTTCCAGAACAGCATGGCCAACATGGCGAAACCTCATCTCTACTAATAATACAAAAATTAGCCGGGCGTGGTAGCACACGCCTGTAGTCCCAGCTACTCAGGAGGCTGAGGTGGGAGGATCACTTGAGCCTGGGAGGCAGAGGTTGCAGTGAACCAAGATGGTACCACTGCACTCCAGCCTGGGCGACAGAGCAAGACTCCATCTCAAAAAATAATAATAATATTATTATATTTTAAATTAGCCAGGTGTGCTGGCACATGCCTATGGTGCTAGCTACTCGGGCGGCTAAGCAGGGAGGATCACTTGGGCCTGGGAGGCAGATACTGCCGTAAGCCATGGTCACAGAGTAGCTGGGACTACAGGTGTGTGCCACCACACCCAGCTAATTTTTGTAGTTTTAGTAGAGATGAGGTTTCGCCATGTTGGCCAGGCTGGTCTAGAACTCCTGACCTCAGGTGATCTGCCTACCTCGGCCTCCCAAAGCGCTGGGATTACAGGCGTGAACCACTGCGCCCAACCTTTAAATTATTTTTTGTAGAGATGGAGCTTCCCTATGTTGCCCAGGCTGGTCTCAAACTCTTGCACTCCAGCCTGGGCGGCAGAGCAAAACCTTGTCTCAAAAAAAAAAAAAAAAGAAAAGAAAAGAAAAGAAAAACTAAGCAAATGGAAGGAAAAAAAACAATTATTAGCTCTAGAAAAATAAGTTGTGAAGAAAGGAAAGCAGACACAGTATTCAATAGGGCTTATATAAAAGAGTTACAGAAATTGTGAAGACAGGAATAAATATGGGTAGTAAAGTATTTAAACTTTATCTTCCATAGTACAAAATTCTTTTTTTTTTTTTTTTTTTTTAAGAGTTAGAATTGGCTGGGTGTGATGGCTAATGCCTGTAATCCCAGCACTTTGGGAAGCTGAAGCGGGTGGATCATGAGGTCAGGAGTGTGAGACCAGCCTGGCCAACACGGTGAAACCCTGAATCTACTAAAAATACAAAAATTAGCTGGGCAGGGTGGCATGTGCCTGTAATCCCAGCTACTCAGGAGGCTGAGGCAGGAGAATCGCTTGAACCTGGGAGGCGGAGGTTGCAGTGAGCCAAGATCATGTCACTGCACTCCAGCCTGGGCAACAGAGCAAGACTCTGTCTCGGGAAAAAAAAAAAAAGTTAGAATCTTACTCTGTCACCTAGGCTGGAGTGCAGTGGTGCAATCATAGCTCACTTGAACTACTGGGCTCAAGTGATCCTCCCACCTCAGCATCCCAAGTAGCTGGGACTACAAGTGTGAGCTACTACACCAGGCCTATAGTAGGAAATTATTATTAATGATAACAGCTAATGTATAGCACTTACTCTGGACTAAACAGTTATATATGTTAACTAATTTTATTTTCTCTCAACCTCTGAGGTACATAGTAATATTCCCATTTTACAGATGACGAAATTAAAGTACAGAAAGGTTAACTGACTTGGCTAAAATCACAATGCTAATAAGAGGCAGAGCCAGGACGTGAAGTATAACAGTTCGTATCCAGGAAATTAGTAGATGTTTCAGATCAGGAAAAATGAAGATGCAGTACAAGGAAAACTATTTAGAAATATAAAGGAAATACCATAAGACACTGAGATGAGTGGTATCCTTCTTGAGGGTGGGAGTGTGAAGCATTATTCTTTGTAATTATAAGCTTTATATTTCTGTAACTCTTCAAATATATTCAAGAATTTGACAGAAATAAAAGTTTAGGCCGGGGTGGTGACTCACATCTATAATCCCAACACTTTGGGAGGCTGAGACAGGAGGATCACTTGAGCCCAGGCGACACCAGCCTAGTAAACATGGCAAAACCCCATCCCTACTAAAATACAAAAAATTAGAACCAGGTATGGTGGCACACACCTGTATTTCCACCTACGCAGGAGACTGAGGTGGGAGGATCACCTGAGCCCAGGAGGTCAAAGCTGCAGTGAGCCATGATCATGCCACTGCACTCCAGTCTGGACAACAGAGTGAGACTCTGTCTGGGGAAAAAAAAAAAAAGTTTAACATTGGGAGGGAAATTGGTAGGAGGGAAGAAGTCATCTTCCTCATGAGGTGATAATAAATTATGTAACTTAATTATAAATGATCTTTAGGTAACTGGAATGTAGCTCAGTAGTGAAATACCCAGAGATCTGCATGTATTAATATAACTCAGGAGAATGATGAGTTCCCCAAATACAGATTCATACAGGAAAAAATAAAAGTGACAAGAACTAATCCTTGAGGATCTCACAAAACTAGGAAAGGAAAGTTGGTATATAAAGCATAAGAAATAAATGGCCATAGAGCTAAAAGAGAGGACAGGGTAGTTGGGCAGCTACCCATAATACATGTTTTTATGACATTAGCTCGATCAATAAGACTGACATGGCAGTGAGTAATTTAGGACAACATGATTTGCATTTATGGCCTGTTTATGACAGGTTAGGACTGTGGTTAGGACTTAGCACCATACCACAAAGGAAAAACTGTTGTGCGCATAGCCTGTTTTATTTGAGTAACTGGCTGTTGGGAACCACTACATTCTCTTTTTTTTTTTTGAGATGGAGTTTCGTTCTTGTTTCCCAGGCTGGAGTGCAATGGCGGGATCTCAGCTCACCGCAACTTTCGCCTCCCAGGTTCAAGCAATTCTCCTGCCTCAGCCTCTCAAGTAGCTGGGATTACAGGCATGCGCCACTACGCCTGGCTAATTTTGTATTTTTTTTTTTTTTTTTTTTAGTAGAGATGGGGTTTCTCCATGTTGGTCAGGCTGGTCTTGAACTCCTGGCCTCAGGTGATCCACCCGCCTTGGCCTCCCAAAGTGCTGGGATTACAGGTATGAGCCACCGCGCCCAGCCAGGAGCCTCTACGATTCTTTTATTAGTGTTTGTAAACTGTGCTGCACTTTAGTTAATTTTGTGCCTATAATACTTCAATTCATTTTAGGGTTTTAGTTATCATGAGTGGATGATAAAAGGTTACAAGAATGGCTGAGCGAGGTGGCTCACGCCTGTAATCTCAGCTTTGGGAGGCCAAGACTGGTGGATCACCTGAGGTCAGGAGTTCGAGACCAGCCTGACCAACATGGTGAAACCCCGTCTCTAATAAAAATACAAAAATTAGCCAGGATAGTGGCGGGTACCTGTAATCCCAGCTACTCGGGAGGGTAAGGCAGGAGAATCGCTTGAACCCAGTGAGCCGAGATCATGCCATTGCATTCCAGCCTGGACGACAGGGTGAGACTCCGTCTCCAAAAAAAAAAAAAAAATGGTTACAAAAATACATAAAAATACTCTGCTAATGATAGTGCTGGTGATGGGAGAAAAGAAAAGCCAATATATGAACAAAAAGCTCAGTTCAATTAAGTCTTTTGAAAGAAACAAAAGGAAATGAATTATGCTACTAAGCTTAAAAGAATCTATAGGGAAAATGTTCATAAAATAAAATTATGTTTCTCTGCCGGGCGCGGTGGCTCATGCCTGTAATCCCAGCACTTTGGGAGGCAGAGGCGGGCGGATCATGAGGTCAGGAGATCGAGACCATCCTGGCTAACACAGTGAAACCCCGCCTCTACTAAAAATACAAAAAATTAGCTGGGCGTGGTGGCGGGCGCCTGTAGTCCCAGCTACTCGGGAGGCTGAGGCAGGAGAATGGCGTGAACCTGGGAGGCAGAGCTTGCAGTGAGCCGAGATCGCGCCACTACACTCCAGCCTGGGCGACAGAGCGAGACTCCGTCTCAAAATAAATAAATAAATAAATAAACAAACAAATAAAATTATGTTTCTGGAACAAATAAAGTTGAAGAATATAGTAATAGAAACTTATTGTTTCTTGTTATCTCTCTGTAAATAAACAAATCCTAGCCAAAAATGTTGACTTTTATGCAGAATTACTGACTGCCTCCAAATCACAAGGGGTACTAGAATGAGGATAATGCAGCTAAACCAAATTATATGTATGGATGTGGGTGTGAGTATACAAACACACACATACACACACACCACAGTGGTTGGCACATAGTAATGTTCAATAAATATTTACTACTACTACAACCACCCTGCCGACAGACAGAGGTATTAGAGGCTACTGCAACTAGTTGTTTACTTTCTTTCCTGTTCCTTTACATGTATATAAATCATTAAGACTGATGTTGGACAAATCTACAAAGATTAAAATCATGGCTTTATTCCCAACTATAACACACAAAAAAAGGGAGAAAGCAGAGATTTTCTTGAAGTTATTGAATATTACAGGAGTTAAAAAGTCGTATTTCCTCAAAAATTGAAACACAGAATTACCATGTGATCCAGCAATTGCATTTCTGGGTATAAACCCGAAAGTTGAAAGCAGGTACTCAAACACATACTTGCATACCAGTGTTCACAGTAGCATTATTCACAGTAGCCAAAAGGTGAAAGCAAACCAAATGTCCATTAACAGATGAATAGATAAACAAAATGTGGTACATACATTCAATGGAATATTATTCCACCTTAAAAAGAAAGGAAACTGACACTGCTACACTATATATGAATCTTGAGAACATTATAAGTGACATACATGAATCACAAAAAGACAAATATTATATGATTCTACTTATATGAGTCCCTAGAGTAGTCAAATTGATAGAGACAATAAGTAGAATGGTGGCTGCTAGGAGTGGAAGAAAGGAACGTGGAGTTATTGTTTAATGGATATACAGTTACAGTGTGGGGAGATGAAAACCTTCTGGAGATTGATGATGGTGATATTGTACAATAATGTGAATGTAGTTAATGCCAGTGAACTGTTCACTTAAAAAAGATTAAGATGGCTATCAGGTATAAGGACATGTGCCTGTAATCCCAGCTGCTAAGGATATTGAGGCCAGAGGATAAACCTAGGAATTGGAGTTCAGCCTGGACCATATTAGCCAGACCCTGTCTCAAAAAAAAAAAAAAAAAAAGGATTAAAATGGTAAATGTTGTTATTTACATTTTACTACAATTTCATTTCTTTTCTTTTCTTTTCTTTTCTTTTGAGACAGAGTCTTGCTCTGTCGCCCAGGCTGGAGTTCAATGGCGCGATCTGGACTCACTGCAACCTTCACCTCCTGGGTTCAAGCAATTCTCCTGTCTCAGCCTCCCAAGTAGCTGGGGTTACAGGCTCGTGCCACCACGCCCGGCTAATTTTTGTATTTTTAGTAGAGACGGGTTTCATCATGTTAGCCAGGCTGGTCTTAAACTCCTGACATCAGATGATCAGCCTGCCTCAGTTTCCCAAAGTGCTGGGATTACAGGCATGAGCCACCACACCCAGCCCACAATTTTTCTTTTTTTAAACTGAGAATGTAAAATGCTTTAGATGCCTTGGAAAACAGTTTGGTAGTTCCTTAAAATATTAAACATTAGTTATCATATGGCCAGCAATTCTACTCCAAGGTATATAACCGAGAGAAATGAAAACACATGTCCACACAAGAACTTGTAAATGTATGTTCATAGCAGCCAAAAGGTGGAAACAACACAAATGACCAGCATCAACTGATGACTGGATAAGAAAATGGAGTATGGGCCGGGCACGGTGGCTCACACCTGTAATCCCAGCACTTTGGGAGGCCGAGGTGGGTGGATCATGAGGTCAGGAGTTTGAGACCAGCCTGGCCAACATGGTGAAACCCTGTCTCTACTGAAAATACAAAAATCAGCTGGTGTGGTGACACGCACCTGTACTCCTAGCTACTCAGGAGGCTGAGGCAGGAGAATCGCTTGAACCCAGGAGGCGGAGGTTGCAGTGAGCTGAGATTGCACCACTGCACTCCAGCCTAGGGGACAGAGCAAGACTCCATCTCAGAAAAAAAAAAGAGAGAAAAAGAGAGAAAAGAAGATGGAGTATATCCATACAGTGGAGTATTACTCAGCAGTAAAAGCAAATGAAGTACTGATTGACGCTACAACATGGATGAAACTTAGAAACATCCTAAGTGGGCCAGGTGCAGTGGCTCATGCCTACAATCCCAGCACTTTGGGAGGCCGAGGAGGGTGGATCACCTGACGTCAGGAGTTCAAGACCAGCCTGGCCAACATGGCAAAACCCTGTCTCTACTAAAAAATACAAAAATTAGCCAGACGTGGTGGCACACACCAGTAGTCCCAGCTACTCAGGAAGTTGAGGCAGGAGAGTTGCTTGAACTCGGAAGGCGGAGGTTGCAGTGAGCAGAGATAGTGCCACTTCACTCCAGCCTGGGTGACAGAGCGAGACTCGGTCTCAAAAAAAAAAAAAAAAAAAGAAACATCCTAAGTGAAAAAGTTAGACATGAAAGGTCATATATTATATGATTCTATTTATTTGAAATGTTCAGACAACAAATCTGTGGAGACAGAAAGTAGATTCGTCTTTGGGAGCTTGCGGGATAGCAGGGAAGGGTGGTAGGGAGTAGCTACTCATGGGTATGGGGTTTCTTTCTGAGGTGATGAAAATGTTATTGTGGCAATGGCTACAAAACCATGAATACTAAAAGCCACTTAATTGTATACTTTAAAGGGGTGAATTTAATGGTATATGAATTATAGCTCAATAAAGCTGTTTTAAAAAGTTGCAGGAAAAAAAATACCCACAGGTGGAACAAAGATGAGAGATGGAAGTCAGAGGAAAAATGGGAGCACTACACGTCAATGTCTTTCAAAACAGTACTTGAAAGATACTGACTAGGTCAGGCGTGGTGGGGCACGCCTATAATCCCAGCACTTTGGGAGGCCGAGGCAGGTAGATCGCTTGAGTCCAGGAGTTCAAAACCAACCTAGGCAACATGTTAAAATCCCATCTCCACTAAAAATACAAAAATTAGCTGGGTGTGGTGGTGTGTGCCTATAGTTCCAGGCACTTGGCGGACTGAGGTGGGAGGATTGCTTGAGCCCAGGAAGTCAAGGCTGAAGTGAGCTGAGATTTTGTTACCGCACTCCAGCCTGGGTGACAGAGTGAGACCCTGTCTTAAACACACATACACACACACACACACACACACACACACACACAGGTCTTTAAACTGATAAAAACAGATACTACACTTGATCTTAGCCAAAAGGCTGAGATGAAATATCACAGGAATCTTTAAGACAAAAGAAAGAAAGGAAGGAAGGGAAGGCAGGGGAAGGAAAGAGAAGGAATGAAGGAATGGAAGGGAAGGGAGGAAAGAAAGGAAGAAAAGGAAGGAAAGGGCCAGGTGTGGTGGCTCACGACTAATCCCAGCACTTTAGGAGGCTGAGGCGGGTGGGTCACTTGAGGTCAGGAGTTTGAGACCAGCCTAACATGGTGAAACCCCATCTCTACTAAAAAATACAAAAATTAGCCGAGCATGGTAGCCTGCACCTGTAATCCCAGCTACTCGGGAGGCTGAGGCGGGAGAATCCCTTGAACCTGGGAGGTGGAGGCTGCAGTGACCCAAGATCACACCCCTGAACTCCAGCCTGGGTAACAGAAGGAAGGGAAAGGAAGGGAAGGGAGGAAAGGGAGGGAGAAGAAGGATGGGAGGAAGGAAAAGAGGAAGGGAGGGAGGGAAGGAAGGAGAGAAAGAGGGAAGGAGGGAAGGAAGGAAGGAAGGGAGGAAGGGAGGGGAAGGGGAAGGGAAGGAAGAGAGAGAAAGAGAGGGAGGGAGGAAGAGAGAAAGAGGCGGGGGGGGAGAGAGAGAAAGAAAAAAGGGAAGAAAAAAGAGAAAGGAAAGAAAGAAAAGAATAGGGAGCTAGAACAGTACAAACTACACTCCCATAGAATTCTAGCATTCCATGAAATAAACAGTAAAAACTGAACATTCATGAAATTTTCCCAATTTTCTATAAAATGTTAGTTTAACTTGTACTTCTACCCAATCCAAAAAAAATTTTTTTTAATTGTATGGAAATTTTTTTTAACTGTAAAATGCAGTGTTTCTTGTCTGCTGGTAAATGCTATCAAAGACAAATATTGGTCGGGCGTGGTGGCTCATGCCTGTAATCCCAACACCTTGAGAGGCTGAGGTAGGCAGATCACTTGAGGTCAGGAGCTCAAGACCAGCCTGGCCAACATGGTGAAACTCTGTCTCTACTAAAAATACAAAAAAAAAAAAAAAAAAATTAGCTGGGCATTGTGGCGCACGCCTGTAATCCCAGCTACTTGGGAGACTGAGGCAAGAGAATCGCTTGAACCCAGGAAGTGGAGCTTATGGTGAGCTGAGATTGCACCACTGCACTCCAGCCTGGGCGACAGAGTGATCCGTCTCAAAAAAAAAGATAAATATTAATTAAGCCTGATACCTGGGCTTTGGGGAAAAAAAGATAAACATTATTGAATTAGTGATTTTAGTGTTAATGTTAACAGACGATGCTTGGAGATTATTTACTTTCACCCCCATGAGCATGTATGTATACTTATACTTAATGATTTTATGACATAAAGCAGAGTTAATGTTTCTAATCAACCTAAACTTAGAGTAATTAAATACATAGCTTTATCTAGAAATCACTATTCATAAAATATAAGTAAAAAATCTAATAGTGTATCATTACCTTCCTCAGAGAATATGCTGACTGCCAGGACTTCTCCCCTCAAACTTACTGAAGAACAACTGCCCTAGAGGTAGCTATATTCTCTCTTGGAATTTCAGGGGCTGCCACAGTGGCTTGTACCTCTGAACTCAATGATTATTTTTTAAAGGTTAGGGGAAAAAAAGTAGCCACAAATTTCACGGACTATTGGTACTATTTCTCCAGTGTGCTATAACCAAACTTCCAACACAATGCAAGATTTTAAGATTCTATAAACTTAATAATATAATTCTTATGATCTATTACTATTAGGAATGCTATCAGAAAATTCTAAAGTATTCAGTTAAGGCTGATTTTTTTTAAGCTTATTTATTTCGGAGATTACCTCACTTGCTGAATCAGGATGATTAGTCTTGATTTCATATTCCAGCCTGTATTGAATGTAATCCAGATCAGACTCAGCTTTCTGGAACTAAAGATCAGCACAAATCATTATTGTGTAAACCAAAAGACTAATAGTAAACATGATACTTTATTCTTTTTTTCTCTTTACATTTGTTAGTATTTCAATAAGTGATACATACTCATTTGAAAATGTGGAAATAAAAAGTACATAAAATATCCATTATCCATAATAACTATGCTCTATGAAAAATTTAAAAAGTAGTTAACATTTTAAAGTCATTTCTCTATGCCTCTCTCTTACATTTTGAGCCAAAATCAAGATACTGAGTAGCCATTGTCAGATATTAATACAAAAAACTAATAATGACTTCAAGAATTTCCTAGGGTCACAGATACTCTCATCAGTTAGGCAGTGTTTTTCTACCTCTGGCAGAAAATACACTTTCAATTTAAAACACAGAACAAATTTATTTCAGGAATACTCATATTGTTACCTTTATTTGCAATCCCATTGATCAAAGAGCTACAACTATGTGCCACTAAAATTAAGAGGGCTTAAAGAGTCACAAATTTCACAAGAAAAGCTACATATGATATGGGAGTAACAGTCTGAATAACCCCAATTTACTGAACCTGGGTGCCAGCATGGGAACTTGATCTGCAGTAAACCTCAAAGGAAGAAAAAAGGGGAGAACTACCACCCTGAGGCCATTATGGATATAGGATGCCTGAATTAAAGTGAAAAGTTACATTTAAAAATATCAGTATTGGCCGGGCACAGTGGTTCACACCTGTAATCCAGCACTTTGGGAGGCCAAGGCAGGTGGATCACCTGAGGTCAGGAGTTTGAGACCAGCCTGGCTAACATGGTGAAACCTCATCTCTACCAAAAATACAAAAATTAGCTGTGCATGGTGGCGGAAGCCTGTAATCCCACTTACTCGGGAGGCTGAGGCAGGAGAATCGCTTGAACCCCGGAGGTGGAGGCTGCAGTAAGCCAAGATTGCACCATTGCACTCCAGCCTGGGCGACAAGAATGAAACTCCGTCTCCACAAAAAAAAAAAAAAAAAATAAGTATTTGGGGCCAGGCACAGTGGCTCATCCCTGTAATCCCAGCACTTTGGGAGGCTGAGGCAGGCGGGTCACTTCAGCCTGGGAATTCAAGGCTAGCCTGGCCAACATGGCAAAACCCCATCTCTACTAAAAATACTAAAATTAGCTGGGGATAGTGGCATGTGCCTGTGGTCCCAGCTATTTGGGTAGGTGAGGCACTAGAATCAGTTGAACCGAGGAGGCGGAAGTTGCAGTGAGCCAAGATTGGCCACTGCACTCCTGCCTGGGTAACAGAGCAAGACTCTATCTCATAAATAAGTAAATATCAATATTTGGAATACCATGCCGTTATTGAAAATGATGGTATACAAAAAAATACTTAAGGGGGGGCTTTCACATTTTACTCTATTTCTGTAGTATTTGTAATGAGCAGCTATTTAACCTTTCAAAAGGTCATTTGTTTTTAAAATGATAATGTATAGACAGATTTGACATGACACTATATTTATGACTCGTTAAATACAAAAACAGCTTTGAGTATGTTATGGCCTCTTTTTGTAAAAGAGATGTATACATATAGAAAGTTGAGATGGATATATGACAGTGTTAAAAAGAATTTTCTTTTTCTTTTTTATGAGACAGGGTCTTGCTCTATAGCCCAGGCTGAAGTGTTGTGGCACCATCATAGCTCACTGCAGTGTCAAACTCCTGGGCTCATGGGATCCTCCTACCTCCTTCCGAGTGCACCTGGGACTACAGGCACATGCCATGGCACCCAGCTAATTTTTGATTTTTTACAGAGACAGGATCTCATTATGTTGCCCATGCTGGGCTGAAGCAGTCCTCCCACCTCAGCCTCCCGAAGTGCTGGAATTACAGACGTGAGCCACCATGTCCAGCCTAAAAGTGGTTTATTTCTGCAAGTGGTAAAATCAATGAATTATTCTTAACTTCATGAAATTCTGCATCTTTTACAGGACCTTAAAGCATATATTGCCTTGAGTTTATCAGGGATATAACTGTCCTTAGAGTTTACTACAGAAAGGAAAACATGATTTCCACAGGCATGGTCTCCTATTCCTATCCCAAAACATAGGAGGATGTTTGCAGGGAGGGTGCTGCTCTTATGAACTTTATCACTGAATTAAAGATTGATTCTCAAAATCCTGAAGCCTTAGTGGAAGGGGAAAAACTGTTAAAAGCAGTTCTCAGGTCTAATAAGAAATGATGTACAGTTATTTTGAGTACATAAAAGGTTCTATTAGGACCCTACTTTCAAATGTAGAGTAAGACAGAATGGCTGTCAGAAATTCAAATGCTTCTAAGGTCAGAAGCTGTCATCAAACAGAATTTCAGAAATAAACTAGTTTCCATCACTAATAATTTCTCTTATCATTGACCTAAATTGGAATGGAAAACTCTGCAATGACCAAAATTCTATCTTTATAGCCAAAACTTGGGGGGGAGGGTACAGATAAAAGAAAGAGAAAGTTTTTGTTTTTAAACATATTTTCCAGGTCAATATCTTATTTCCATCTCTAACATCAGGAGTTGCTCTAAGCCAGAAAAATTAATGTTGGGTACATAATTACAAAGTGTGTTTAAAATGATTTCCAAAAAGTGGAAGCTTTTCATTTATCCTCTATACTTGTCAGATGAGATGCCACGATTAAATTAATCAATAATTACAACTCCTTAAAAATACTAATGTTTGTGTCTGTGTGTGTATTAAGAAATTCCTATTTGCATAATTTCTCATACTAAGATATACTTAGGGATTATCTTTTCCTATAAATAAGAAAAGTACACTAACCCATAAAACATGTGGATGGAGAGAATGAGGAGAGACCAGGAGCCAGAGCAAATCAAAGTTAACAAAGGCTGTGAGCACTCAAGACCTGATTTTGTTTGTCTTAATTACTGAACAGACCACAATTCCATAGCTTTTTTCAATGAGTTATATAACATTCTTAAGCACAACTTTAAATACAAGTCTTTAAAGCTTGTTTTAGTCATTTAATTTACCATAAATTATGGAATTTGTGGCTCCAGAGATTCCTAAGACAGAATCTCTATTCTAGAAACCCTTAACATGTTTATGAAACGAAGTATTAAACTTACATATTTTTTAACTTGATATTTTAGTTCTGCTTGAAGTTTAGCATAATCTCATGTAGTTCCTTGAACAGTGACTTTCCTTTTTTTTTTTTTTTGGAGGAGTCTTGTTCTGTTGCCCAGGCTGGAGTGCAGTGGCACAGTCTTGGCTCACTGAAACTTCTGCCTCCGGGGTTCAAGCAATTCTCCTGCCTCAGCCTCCTGAGAGCTGGGACTACAGGCCTAAATTGTCCTAAATTTGGCAACTGAGACCTCCAAGGTTTGAAAGATTTTTACAATAATCTAACGTATATGTCACAAAACATGATGAGTTTGGGGGACACAAAACTCCCAAATGTAGACTATATTCATATATATATTTTTGTCATTTATTTTTTTTGAGACAGGGTCTCACTCTGTCACACAAGCAGGAGTGCAGTGGCAACATCTTGGCTCACTACAGCCCCAACCTCCCAGGCTCAACAGATCCTCCCACTTCAGCCTCCCAAGTAGCTGGGACTACAGGCACATGCCACTACGCCTGACTAATTTTTGTATTTTTAGTAGAGACGGGGTTTCACCATATTGGCCAGGCTGGTCTCGAACTCCTGACCTCAAGTGATCGGCCTGCCTCGGCCTCCCAAAGCGCTGGGATTATAGGTGTGAGCCACCAGCCCGGCCTCTTTTTAAGAGAGAGGTTTCCACTATGGTTTCCTGCAATACCTAGGGGCCCAAAATGTGTTAACCATCAAATGGTACCAAAAAGAGGTGGTTTCTACTTTTAAATAACTTTTATTTTAGGAAGATACCAAAGAGTACCCTTCTAATCAATGGTATGATGAAATCAACTAAACTGTCTTTTTTTTTTTTTTTTTTTTTTTTTAGAAGGAGTCTCACTCTGTCATCCAGGCTATAGTATAGTGGTGCGATCTCAGCTCACTGCACCCTCCACCTCCCGGGTTCAGCCAATTCTCCTGCCTCAGCCTCCAAGTAGCTGGGATTACAGGCACCCGCCACCACACCCAGCTAATTTTTACTCATTTTAGTAAAATGGGATTTCACCATGTTGCCCAGGCTGGTCTCAAACTCTTAACCTCCAGTGATCTGCCATGCTTGGCCTCCCAAAGTGGTGGGATTACAGGCTTGGGCCATTGCCCCCAGTCTAAACTGTCAAGATTTTTTGCAAGACAATTATTAAACATAGGCACCATTACAAATTAAATTATATAAATTAGCCGGACACAGTGGCTGAAAAAAATATTTTTCCACCACACCCATCCTGAAAAAATATATTTAAAAAATATATTTTTAAAATATATAAAATAATTTTTAAATATATATTTTAAAATTTTATATTGCATATTTAATTTTATATTTTAAAAAATATATTTTTAAAAAATATAAAATAATTTTTAAAATATTTTTTTAAAAAGACAAGAAAAACAGCTTCTGCTAGATTTGATGTGTACCTGTAGTCCCAGTTACTTAAAGAGCTGAGGCAGGAGGATTGCTTGAGCCCAGGAGTTCAAGGCTGCAGTGTATTATAATCTCTCCTGTGACTAGTCACTGCACTCCAGCCTGGGCAATATAGTGAGACCCCATCTCCAAAAGGAAGGGAGGAAGGAAGAAAAAAAAACAGCTTGTGGGTAGAATGTTATCCTCTGTGGAAAATTGTATAGAACATCTAATAACACACAGGGGCAGTACTGACTTATTATTATTATTTAGACAGAGTTTCGCTCTTGTCGCCCAGGCTGGAGTGCAGTGGTGCGATCTCAGGGCTCACTGCAACCTCTACCTCCCAGGTTCAAGAGATTCTCCTGCCTCAGCCTCCCAAGTAGCTGGGATTACAGGCACCTGCCACCATGCCTGGCTCATTTTTTGTATTTTTAGTAGAGACGGGGTTTCACCATGTTGGGCAGGCTGGTCTCGAACTCCTGACCTCAGGTGATCCACCTACCTCGGCCTCCCAAAGTACTAGGATTACAGGTGTGAACCACTGTGCCTGGCCAGTACTGGCTTATTAGTGAAGTCAGTGGACTAGGGAATAAGCAGGGGGCAAAAAGGATGCCAAAATGTTGAAAGATAGAAAAATAATCTTTTTTTTTTTGTTTGAGATGGAGTCTCAATCTGTTGCCAGGCTGGAGTGCAGTGGCACAATCTTGGCTGACTGCAACCTCCACTTCCCGGGTTCAAGCGATTCTCCTGCCTCATCCTCCCGAGCGGATGGGACTACAGGTGTGCGCCACCATACCCAGCTAAGTTTTGTATTTTTAGTACAGACAGGGTTTCACCATGTTGGCCAGGCTGGTCTTGATCTCCTGACCTTGTGATCCGCCCTCCTCGGCCTCCAAAAGTGCTGGGATTACAGGTGTGAGCTACCACGCCCAGCTGAAAAATCATCTTAAATGTCTGCTCTGAACCCTTCATTTTATAAATGAGAAAATAGCAAAGTAACTTGCCTCTAGTTCTATTTCCATTACTGTTTTCTTATGTAGTTAGACAAAGTTATAGATGATATTTAAGCCATTAAGAGTCACACATGTGGAAAAAACGTAAATTCTTTTTTTTCTTTTTGAGACAGGGTCTTGCTTTGTTGCCCAGGCGAGTGCAGTGGCACAAATCACAGCTCACTGCAGCCTCAACCTCCTGGACTCAAGAGATTTGATTCTCCTGCCTCAGCCTCCTGAGTAGCTGGGACTACAGACGTGCACTACCAAACCCAGCTAATTTTTGTATTTTTTTGTAGAGACAAGGTCTCGCTATGTTACCCAGGCTGGACTTGAACTCCTGAGCTCAAACAATCTTCCCGCCTTAGCCTCTCAAAGTGCTGGAAATACAGGTGTCAGCCACCACACCCATCCAAAAATGTACATTCTTCACCTAAAATTAAAGTTTTTTTATGTTTTAAATTAATATCACTAAAGTTACAAAGCTAGTCAACTAAAAATTCCCTCTGAACACAACATGGTAGTATGGTACAGAAAAATAAAAGAATTGGGATACATGGTAGAAATTCTAGTCCTAGTATCACTAACCAGCTATGTGTCCCTAGGTTAAGTCCCTCATTTCTTTGGGTCTCTCCTATCAAATGAGTTGGAATCTAAGATCGTTTTCAATACTAAGATTCCATTATTTCTTTATACTACAAATAAACCCATTTGTCAAAAAGAAAAGTTACCTTCTTCTAATAAATTAAAAATTTACATTTAAGCCTCAGATTTTAATGTTTATAGTGAAATCTAGTTCCTTGTTTTCTTCCTAAACAAAGATGACTTTTGCTTGTTTCTGCTACATACTTTCTGCAGCCTGCCCATTGTTCTTTCCAAACACCAAAACCCTATAAGCAATATTGCACTACTCAGAACTATTTACACAGCAGAGACAATATTGATAGGGTTCTAGGATCTGGTGATTAAACAGAATTTTTTTTAGTTAGATGGCAGAAATTCACTAAGCAATTATGATAATCTAAAACTCATTAGTGTCTGATAAATCGTGCAAATTTGATTCTGATAAACATCATTCACAGCCCTTTCAGTTACAAATCAGCCTCCTGGAAGCCTTGGAAATCAGTGAGGTTATTGTTTAACTTTTTAGGGGCAATGGAATATTTAAAATAAAACTAGTGATTTTTGTAAAGCCCAAGATATTCGTATTTCAGAAACCAGTTTTCTCTAAAATCAGTAATAAAAATAAAGGGGAAAAGTTTTATACTGATCTGAAAAGTGGTATATAAAATACAAAATTAGGTGAAAAAAGTCTATGGAAATCATCATGAAAGCACCCCAAGGGAAACCAGGTTACATTCTGCCAGTTAGATTTCTGATTTTTTCCTCCTATTTTGGAATATTTGCATAATAATTACTGGTTGAGCATCCCTAATCTGAAAATTCAAACTCTGAAATGGTCCAATGAATTTTGGATTTTGGAGCATTTCAGATTTTGGAATTTTGGATTAGGGATGCTCAACCAGTTGTTTTGTTTGTTTTTTTTTGAGACAGCATCTCACTCTGTTGCCTAGGCTGGAGGGCAGTGGCGCAATTTCAGCTCACTGCAACCTCTGCCTCCAGGCTCAAGCAATTCTCATGCCTCAGCCTCCCTAGCTGGGACTACAGGCACACGCCACAACGCCTGGTAAATTTTTTGTATTTTTGGTAGAGATGGGGTTTCACCATTTTGCCCAGACTAGTCTTGACCTCCCGAGCTCAAGTGATCTGCCCGCCTCGGCCTCCTGAAGTGCTGGGATTACACGCATGAGCCACTGCGCCCAGCCTGTTCTAGTCTAGTTTTCAATATGACCAGTTTAAGGCTTTAAGTAAGTGGCACAAGGTATTCCATACTACTCAACTATTAGGCAGCAAGGAGAAAAGAATATATTGCGGTTGTCACAATATACTGTGTGGTCCCCAGTTTTAAAACACTTGCTTTTTACAAACAACCCCTAGATTCTCATTGCCACAGTATGCTCTCCTACAAAGGACCAGTGCCCTTAAAGCTCTAAACACATCCTCTTATGAGGGACCTTATCTCAACAGCATTAAATTACATAAAGTGAAAAAAAGTATTTCAGTCTCACCTATCGTGGGCTAGGCATAGAGAAGAGTTGGTAGACAGGTGTGTTCTGGACTTACTAAACAGGCTTAGAAATGCATTTTCCGGCTGGGCGCAGTGGCTCACACCTGTAATCCCAGCACTTTGGGAGGCTGAGGCGGGTGGAGCACGAGGTCAGGAGATTGAGACCATCCAGGCTAACACGGTGAAACCCCGTCTCTACTAAAAATACAAAAAATTAGCTGGGCATGGTGGTGGGTGCCTATAGTCCCAGACACTTGGGAGGCTGGAGCAGGAGAATGGCATAAACCTGGGAGGCAGAGGTTGCAAAGAGCCGAGATGGCGCCACTGCACTCCAGCCTGGGCGACAGAGCGAGACTCCATCTCAAAAAAAAAAAAAGAAATGCATTTTCCATAGAAACATTTTAAGGGAGAATTAAGTATCTTAATGGAACTAGTTTGGCTATAATCAAAAAACCTACTTTTATTTTTATTTTTAAATTTTTTTTGTTTTTGAGATGAGTGCTCACTATGTTGCCCAGGCTAGTCTCAAAATCCTGAGCTCACATAATCTGCCCGCCTTGGCCTCCCAAAGTGCTAGGATTACAGGTGTCAGCCACTGCACCCGGCCAGAATCTACTTTTTGTACATTTTCTTCTCTTCAATGTACATTTAGAAACACCTTTATCTACTCTCCTTTTACTTTGTTCATGGCTTTGGTTTACCATCTACTGTATTATATTTTAATCTATGTTTACATGGTAATGTCGCCACATGGTTTCAAACATCTTCCTGGCAAGAGATCGCTTCTTTTTTGTATCCTTAGTTTTTAATATACAGCCTAATGTGCAATGACAAAAGGGAATAGATGAAAGAACAAACATTCATTCATTTGAAAGAACAAACCACCTGGGAACCCAACAACCCTTTAAAACACGTTTTAAGGGAAATATTTCAAGTTCCCAGCAAGCTAAGGACCACTTACATCATGTCTCCACAATCAAAATTGGTTTTTGCCTTTTTCTGCTGGAGAGAGTATTGACTATTACCCATTCTCTCTTCCAAACAGAACAAATGCATGACTATGCTTGTCCAAAACAGATAAGCAGTAACATGCCCTAACACCAGGTCACAGACATGTTATTTCAGGCAATTGGCAACCAGAGTGGATAAAAGTGAGCAAGGGCTTCAGGTTCATCAGTTCCCAATCTGCAGGCTTTTTTTTTTTTTTTGAGATGAAGTCTCGCTCTTGTCCCCCAGGCTGAAGTGCAATGGCACGATCTCAGCTCACTGGGTTCAAGCCTCCTGGGTTCAAGCGATTCTCCTGCCTCAGCCTCCCGAGTAGCTGGGATTACAGACACCTGCCACCATGCCTGGGTAATTTTTGTATTTTTAGTAGAGACGGGGTTTCACCATGTTGGCCAGGCTGGTCTCGAACTCCTGACCTCAGGTGATCCGCCTGCCTCAGCCTCCCAAAGTGCTGGGATTACAGGTGTGAGCCACTGCGCCCGGCCCAATCTGCAGGCTTTTATGGAACAATTGCTAGGATATATACATAAGCCCCTGCCTCTAAAAGGCCAGTTTTATTTGTACTATTTATTTTTTTATTTTTTTGAGATGGAGTCTTGCTCAGTTGCCCAGGCTGGTGTGTAGGGGCGCAATCTCGGCTCACTGCAAGCTCTGCCTCCCGGGTTCACGCCATTCTCCTGCCTCAGCCTCCCTAGTAGCTGGGACTACAGGCGCCCGCCACCACACCTGCCTAATTTTTTTTTTTTTTTTTTGGTATTTTTTAGTAGAGACAGGGTTTCACCATATTAGCTAGGATGACCTCAATCTCCTGACCTTGTGATCCACCTGCCTCAGCATCCCAAAGTCCTGGGATTACAGGCATGAGCCACTGCGCCTGGCCTAAAAGGCTAGTTTTATCAGTCAAAGTAGACTACTTAACTTTTTTTTTTTCCTTTGTAGAGACAGAGTCTCGTTTTGTTGCCCAGGCTGGTCTCGAACTCCTGACTTTAAGCGATCCTCCCGCCTCTGCCTCCCAAACTGCTAGGATTACAGGTGTGAGCCACTGCTCCAAGCCTTAAATAATTTATGTAATTCGGCTGGGCAGTGGTGCATGCCTGTAATCCCAGCACTCTGGGATGCCAAGGTGGGTGGATCATGAGGTCAAGAGATCGAGACTATCCTGGCCAACATGGTGAAACCTTGTTTCTACTAAAAATACAAAAATTGGCTGGGTGTAGTGGCGTGCGCCTGTAGTCCCAGCTACTAGGGAGGCTGAGGCAGGAGAATTGCTTGAACCTGGGAAGCGGAGGTTGCAATGAGCCGAGATCGCACCACTGCATTGCAGCCTGGCGACAGAGCAAGACTCTGTCTCTAAATAAATAAATAAATAGATAAATTGTGTAACTCAAATGACAGCCGCGGCTGTGCACAGTGGCTCAGGCCTGTAATCCTAGCACTTGGGGAGGCCGAGGCAGGTAGATCACTCGAGCCCAGGAGTTCAAGACCAGCCTAACCAATATGGTGAAGGTGAAACCTCATCTCTACAAAAAATACAAAAACTAGCCAGTGTGGTGGCATGCACCTATAGTCCCAGCTACGCAGGAGGCTGAAGTAGGCTTGAGCCCGGGAGGTCCAGGCTGGATTGAGTGGTGATCACATCACTGCACTCCAACCTGCATGACAGAACGAGACCTTGTCTCAAAAAAAAAAAAAAAAGAGAGCCTAGGCATACTTCAAAATTATGGCACGTGATACCAAGAAACTCAGTGGCTTAAAAACTGATCATTTATTTTCATGGACCTGCACATTGACCCGGTTCAGGTACTCTAGGCTAGGCTGAGTTTGGTGGCTTTGCTTCACACAGCAATTCTGGAGGATGCCTGGTAGGACCTTTGCTACTGGTGTCTCTCACCCTCTTTGAACCCATGAGATATTCTCATGGAGCTACAGGAAACATAAGAGTAAGCAGAAAGATTCAAGGTCTCTTAAAGGCCCAAGTTCAGAGCTGCACACTGTCAATTCTACCCACATGCCATTGACCAAAGCACATCAAGAGGAGAAAAATGTACTCTGCCCATCATGAAGTCATGACAAACATGTGGATACAGGCAGAAGTGAAGAAATGGGGTGAATTATTCACTTTACCACAACTCTTCTATTTTCTTTGAGAACAATCAGAGTAGGTCATGGTAGTACATGTAAGTGACAGGGATGGTGTTATTGCACGAATATTCAGATAAATTCTTTAGTTTACATATGGTGGGTTTTTTTTTTTTGAGATGGCATTTCGCTCTTGTTGCCCAGGCTGGAGTGCAATGGTGTGATCTCGGCTCACCGCAACCTCTGCCTCCTGGGTTCAAGCGATTCTCCTGCCTCAGCCTCCCAAGTAGCTGGGATTACAGGCATGCACCACCACATCCAGCTAATTTTGTATATTTAGTAGAGATGGGGTTTCTCTGTGTAGGTCAGGCTGCTCTCGAACTCTCGACCTCAGGTGATCCACCCATCTCAGCCTCCCAAAGTGCTAGGATTACAGGTGTGAGTCACCGTGCCCAGCCTATGTATGTATTTTTTTTAATTTTTATATTTTAAGATTAAAAAAAAAAGAGACAGGGCTGGGTGCAGTGGCTCATGCCAGTAATCCCAGCACTCTGGGAAGCCGAGGTGGGTGGATCACCTTAGGTCAGAGGTTCAAGGCCAGCCTGGCCAACATGGTGAAATCCCATCTCTACTAAAAATACAAAAATTAGTCAGGCGTGGTGGTGGGCACCTGTAATCCCAGCTACTCGGGAGGCTGAGGCTGGAGAATTGCTTGAACCTGGAAGGCAGAGGTTGCAGTGAGCCAAGATTGTGCCATTGCACTCCAGACTGTGCAACAAGAGTGTAACCCCGTCTCAAAAAAAAAAAAAAAAAGAGAGAGAGAGACAGTGTCTCACTGTGTGGCCCAAAGCTGGTCCTGAACTCCTGAAATCAAACAATCCTCCTGCCTCGGCCTCCCAAAGTGCTAGGATTATAGGCGTGAGCCACCATGCCCAGCTAGGTTTATTTTTAAAAGATGTCTCTCTTATTTATGGTATCTTGTAGCAAATAGAGCAATAACAAGTATAGAATAATCAATATATAATGGTTTTAATCAGGAGCTGTTGAATTTCCCTATATTTTATCCAAAACTTTTTTCTTTTTTTTTTGAGAGAGTCTCACTCTGTCACCCAGGCTGGAGTGCAGTGGTGCAATCTCAGCTCACTACAACCTCTGCTTCCCAGGTTCAAGCAATTCTCCTGCCTCAGCCTCCCAAGTAGCTGAGATTACAGGCCCCTACCACCATACCTGGCTAATTTTCGTTATTTGTTTTTTGTTTTAATTTGAGTCAGAGTCTTACTCTGTTGTCCACACTGGAGTGCAAGGGCACCATCTCAGTTCACTGCAACCTCCGCTTCTGGGGTTCAAGCGATTCTTCTGCCTCAGCCTCTCGAGTAGCTGGGATTACAAACGTGCACCACCATGCCCAGCTAATTTTTTTGTATTTTAAATAGAGACAGGGTTTCACCATGTTGGCCAGGCTGGTCTCAAGCTCCTGACCTCAGGTGATCTGCCCACCTCAGCCTCCAAAAGTGCTGGGAATACAGGCGTGAGCCACTGCTCCTGGCATAATTTTTGTATTTTTCTCGAACTCCTGACCTCAGGTGATCCTCTCGCCACGGCCTCCCAAAGTGCTGCGATTACAGGCGTGAGCCACCACGCCTGGCCCCAAAACTTTAACTGGATGTTTACATGTAGATGTTTTAAATGAAGGAATATAGGTTCATGATTACTATAGAATATGAATTTAAAATGATTAAAAATGTTTAGGAGTGTGGGCGCAGTGGCTCATGCCTGTAATCCCAGCACTTTGGGAGGCCAAAGCAGGCGGATCATGATGTCAAGAGATTGAGACCATCCTGGCCAATATGGTGAAACCCCGTCTCTACTAAAAATACAAAAATTAGCGAGGTGTGGTGTCCTGCGCCTGTAGTCCCAGCTACTGGGGAGGCTGAGTCAGGAGAATCGCTTGAACCCCAGAGGCCGAGGCTGCAGTAAGCCGAGATCGCGCCACTGCACTCCAGCCTGATGACAGAGCGAGGCTCCATCTCAAGGAAGAAAAGTGTTTAGGAACCTACTCATAGTCATTAGGATAGTCACCATAAAAAAAAAAAAAATGACAAGTGTTGGAGAGGATGTGGAGAAACTGGAACCCTTGTCCACTGTTGGTGGAAATGTAAAATGGTATAGCAGTTGTGGAAAACAGTGTGGTGGCTTCTCAAAAAACTAAAAATAGAATTACCATATTATCCACCAATTCCACTTCTGGGTATACACGTAAAACAACTAAAAACAGGGTCTTAAAGAGATATGTGTATACCCATTTTCATAGCAGCATTATTCACAATAGCTAAAACAAGGAAGCAACACGAGTGTCCATGGAGGGATGAATGGATAAGTAAAATGTAGTACATACGTACAGTGGAATCTTATTCTGCCTTAAAAATTGAAGGAAATCTGCAATATGCTACCACAAAAAAATGGATGAATCTTGAGAACATTTTGCTGAATGAAATAAGCCAATCATAAAAAGACAAATACTGTATGATTTCATTTAAATGAGGTATTTAGCGTAGTCTAAATCATAGAGACAGATAGTAGAATGGTAGTTGCTAGACACTGGGGGGAGGGGAAAAGAGGAGTAATTGTATAATGGGTATAGAGTTTCTTTTTTATGTTTTGAGATGGAGTCTCACTCTGTCGCCCAGGTTCCCAGGTTAGAGGGCGACGCTGCATCCTCCACCTCGCGGGTTCAAGCAATTCTCCTGCCTCAGTCTCCCAAGTAGTTGGGATTACAGGCACACACCATCACGCCCAGCTAATTTTTTGTATTTTTAGTAGAGACGGGGTTTCACCATGTTGCCCAGGCTGGTCTGGAACTCCTGACCGCAGATGATCCACCCACCTTGGCCTCCCAAAGTGCTGGGATTACAGGTGTGAGCCACCATGCCCAGTCGAGAGTTTCAGTTTTACAAAATGAAAAGGTTATGGAGATGGATGATGGTGATGGTTGCACAACATTATGAATGTATTTAATACCACTTAAAATTGTTAAGATCATAAATATTATGTTACATGTATTTTAACACAATAAAAAATAGGGAAAAAAGTTCACAAACGTAATAAACAGTATGGTAAGAAAGCTTAATAGCTAGAATATTGATCTTACTTTCTCAATACTCCTAGCTCTCCCTCTCAACAGTATACTGCAACCCTTGCAGTTTCCCCCAGTTGTACAATAAACACTCATCTCTGGACGTTCACATGTACTATTTCCTCTGCCTGGAATATTTGCCCTCTCCTTCAGTTGGCTAATCCCTACTCATCTTTCAAGTCTCAGATTATATCTCACCTCTAAGAAGAAATCTTTCCCAGGTTAGTTTCCTCTTTCCAATGTGCCCCCATAATATCTAGTATCTATTTTTCCCATCATGTCATCTGTATTTAATTTATATGTGTACTTAATCACAGATACATTAGTCAACATATTTATCTGTGTCTCCCAGATAAGTTTCCTAATATCTTTAGCCTGTTACTAGCCCGATCTAGAAACACTTAATAAGTCCAGGCATGGTAGCTCAAGCCTGTAATCCCAACAATTTGGGAGGCTGAGGTAGGAGGATCATTTGAGTCCAGGAGTTGGAGACCAGTTTGGGCAACAAAGGGAAACCACGCCTCTAAAAAAGTTTTTTAAACTAGCCAGGCGTCATGGTGCAACACCTGTGGTGTCAGCTACTCGTAAGGCTGAGGTGAGAGGATCACTTGGGCCCGAGAGGTCAAGGTTGCAGTAAGCTGTGATTGAGCCACTGCACACCAGCCTGGGTGACAGAGTGAGACCCTATCTCAAAAAAAAAAAAACAAAAGGAAACACATAATGAAACAAAGTAGGAAGCACTTTTATCTACAATTAGGCAAATTAGGTGGGGAGAGAAAGGATTTGTAAAACTACAGCTCTTACATTTACTAACAAAAATGTCTTAAAAAGTTATGTTTATTTTGCAGTCACTAAATCACTAGATGAAACCTTAGCAAAAATTGGCTAAGATTATTTCATTATTGATAAAATGAGACTACACCAGGCTCGGTGGCTCATGCCTATAATCCCAGCACTTTTGAGAGGCCAAGGTGGGAGGATCACATGAGGCTAGGAGTTTGAGACCAGCCCAGCCAACGTGGTGAAACCCTGTCACTACTAAAAATACAAAAATTAGCTGGGCATGGCGGTGCATGCCTGTAATCCCAGCTACTCGGGAGGGTGACGCAGGCAAATAGCTTGAACCCAGGAGGCGGAGGTTGCAGTGAGCCAAGATGGTGCCACTACACTCCAACCCGGGTGACAGAGTGAGACTCTGTCCCAAAATAAATAAATAAATAATACAATGAGAATAAAAATGTTGAACTCAAAGAATCAAGGACTGATTCCAACTTTTAAAATGTTATATATTGAGATAAATTAGAAGTACGAGCTTATAAAATCTAATTAAGAATGGCTATTTTATTTATCTGGGATATTCTTTCTTTCTTCATTTTTGTTTTTGAGACAGGGTCTTGTTCTGTAACCCAGGATGGAGTGCAGTGGCGGCACAATCATAGCTCATTGCAGTCTTGATCTTCTGGGCTCAAATGATCCTCCTGCCACAGCCTCCTACGTAGCTGGGACTACAGGCACCTGTCACCACACCGAGCTAATGTTTTTACTTTTATTTTTAGTAGAGACGAGGTCTTGCTATGTTGCCCAGGCTGGTCTCAAACTCCTGAGCTCAAGCAATCCTCTGTCTCGGCCTCCCAGAGCGCTGGGATTATAGGCGTGAGCCACTGCACCTAGCCAATCTGGGATAGTCTTTTTTTCTTTTCTTTTTTTTTTTTTGGGACGGGCGTGGTGGCACATGCCTGTAATCCCAGCTACTAGGGAGGCTGAGGCAGAAGAATCGCTTGAACCTGCGAGACAGAGATTGCAGTGAGCCGAGATCATGGCATTGCACTCCAGCCTGGGCAACAAGAGCAAAACGCCATCTCAGAAAATAAAAAAAGAAACAGTGTCCTCAAATGAACCCCTTGGCCCCTCCTCTAGGTTATTAAAAAAACAAAAACAAAAACAAAAACAAAATCAAAATCCTACCCACTATTCTAACAGCCCACTAGAGAACAGTAAGAAATTGTAATTAAAAGCCAAAGAGGAAAGCAGCTGCGCTTAAGGCCAGGGCTGGTAACTAAGAAAGAAATTTTATATATAAGACACACACACACACACACACACACACACACACACACACACATTTGGAATAAAATGGCTTTATGATGAGGATTTATGTCCTTCATTCTCTACAAATGATGTCCTTGAGTTCATGCCTAACATTTTAGGTATCTTTCTTCCCTCTGGTATCTGTATTTTCCCAACTATTTTTAAAGGACTTTTCCTTAACAAATAGCTTACTTTCTTCTGAAATTCAATGCGTTTAGAACCCATGTTGTAACTGTTCTTGATCTACTTTTTTTTTTTTTTAATTTTATTAGAGATGGAGTCTGGCTATGTTGCCCAGGCTGGTCTCGAACTACTGGGCTCAAGTGATCCTCCTGCCTCAGCCTCCCAAAGTGTTGGGATTACAGGTGTGAGCCACCGTGCCTGGCCTTTGCTCTATTTTTAAGAGCACTAGTAGAAATCACACTAAACAGACTATTAAATATTGTTTTAAGTAAAAAAAAAAAAAAAAAAAAAAAAAATTTTTTTTTATTTGAGACAAAGTCTCACTCTGTTGCCCAGGCAGGAAGTGCAGTGATGCGATCTTGGCTCACTGCAACCTCTGCCTCCCAGGTTCAAGCAATTCTCCTGCCTTAGCCTCCCAAGTAGCTGGGATTACAGGGGCACACCACTGCACTAGGCTAATTTTTTGTATTTTTAGTAGAGACAGGGTTTCACCGTGTTGGCCAGGCTGGTCTTGAACTCCCTCAGGTAATCTGCCCGCTTCGGCCTCCCAAAGTGCTAGGATTACAGGCATAAGCCACCATGCCCGGCCAAAAAAAAAAAAAAGTTTTTAATTTTAAAAAATTATAAGCAGACCTACACACTGAAAATTGCAAAACTGTCGAGAGAAAATTTTAGAGACCTAATAAATGAAAAGATATGTTTGTGCACCAGAGGGCTCGATATTGCTAACATAACAATTCTCTATCCGGCACAGTGGTTCACTCCTGTAGTTCCAGTACTTTGGAAGGCTGAGGCGGAAGGACGGCTTGAGCCCAGAAGTTTGAGACCAGCCTGGGCAACATAACAAGACCCCATCTCTAAAAAAATAAAAATAAAAAATTTTTTTTGAGATAGGATGTCATTGTCAATAGACCGGAGTGCAGTGGCACAATCATGGCTCACTGCAGCCTCGACCTCCCCAGGCTCAGGTGATCCTCCCATCTCAGCCTCTCAAGTATGTGGGACTACAGTCTTGCACCACCACACCCAGCCAATTTTTCAATTTTTTTGTAGAGATGAGGGGGTTTTGCCATGTTGCCCAGACTAGTACAAAAAAAATTTTTTTAATTAGCTGGGAGTGGTGGCACGTGCCTGTGGTCTCAGCTACTTGGGAGGCTGAGGTGGGGGAGTATCATCTGAATCTTGGGAGGTCAAGGCTGCAGTGAGCTGTGACCGCCACTGTACTGCAACCTGGGTAATAGAACAAGACCCTGTCTCAAAAAAAAAAAAAAAAAAAAAAAAGAAAAGAAAATAGGCAAAAGATTGTGAGACATTTCACTAAAGAAGATATACAAACTACAAATAAGCATATGAAAAAAGGTTTAACATCATTAGTTAAGGAAGTGCAAATTGAAACTACAATGGGGCACCACCACATAACTGTTAGAAGTGTGAAAATTAAAACTGATATTTTTGCATCAACCTAATACCAAGTGTTGATAAGGTTATGGAAAAACTAGAACCCTTATCAATAGCTTTGGGAATGCAAAATAGTACAGCCACTTTGCAAAATATTTTAGCAGTTGCTTATAAGATCAAGCATACTTTTTTTTCCCCCAAGGATACATTTATCATGCTACCAGAAATCCCATTTCAGTATTTACTCAAAAGAAATGAAAACAGTACGTCCACACAAAGACATACTCATGGCGGCTCACTCCCAGAACCCCAGCACTTTGGGAGACTGAAGTGGGAAGATCATTTGAGCCCAGGAGTTAGAGAACCAGCCTGGCAACATAGTGAGACTTCATCTCTACAAAAAAATTTTTCAACTAGCCAGGTATGGTGATGCACACCTGTAGTTCCAGCTACTCAGGAAGCTGAGGTGGGATTGCTTGAGCCTAGGAGTTTGATGGTACAGTAAGCTATGATCACACCACCGCACTCCAGCCTGGGTGACAGTATGAGACCCTGTCTCTAAAGAAAAAGAAAAAAATATTGTTAAAAAAAAATTAAACAAAGACATTTGGGAGGGCAACACAGGAGGATCACTTGAGCTCAAGAGTTCGAGACCAACCACAGCCATTTTATTCATAATATGCAAAACGTGGAAATGACCCAATGTCCATAAGTTGGTGGATAAAGAGTTTGTGATATTCTATACAATGAATACTACTCAGCAATAAAAACTGTCCAACTACTAATACACAACATGGATGAATCTCAAAGCATTATGCTAAGTGCAAGAAGCCAGACACAAAAGACTGTATAATGTATGATTCCATTTATATGAAATTCTAGGAAAAGTTAAACTAGAGATCAGTGGTTGCCAGGGACTTGGGGAAGAAGAGGTTGGCCACAAAGAGGCACAAAGGAATGTAGGGGTCTCACTCTGTTGCTCAGCCTGGTCTGGAACTACTGGGCTCGAGTGATCTTCCTACCTCAGCCACCCGAGTAGCTAGGTCTACAGGTGCACCACCATGCCTGGCCACAAAGGAGCTTTTTGTAAAGTAACAGAAATGTTCTATATCCTGGCTGTGGTGGTGGTTACATGACTGTATACATTTGTCAAAACTCATCAGTTCACTGGGCATGCCACACCCCTGTAGTCCAAGCTACTCAGGAGGCTGAAGTGGGAGGATTGCTTGAAGCCAGGAGTTCTAGGCTGTGCTGCATTATGATTGCCTCTGTGAATAGTCACTGCCCTCCAGCTGGGCAACACAGCAAGACTTCGGCTTTGCTTAACAAATAGCTTACTTACTTTTATTTTATATAATTGTATCTCAAAAAAATTCATATTTTTTAAAAGTGATGAATCCACACTATTGTATCTCATAAGAATAAACTGTAAAACAAACACTCTTAGGTTTTAAATTCAACCATTTCCTAGACAATACACAAAATTAACACCAATTAAGATTTGGAGGACTAGGCACAGTGGCTCACACCTATAATCCCAGCACTCTGGGAGGCCAAGGCAAGAGGACTGTTTGAGCCCAGGAGTTCAAGACCAACCTCGGCAACACAGTGAGACCCTGTCTCCACAAAAAATTTCAAGAAAATATTAGCCAGGCATGGTAGGACACGCCTGTGGTCCCAGCTACTTAGGAGGCTGAGGAGGGAGGATTATCTAAGCCCGGGAGTACAAGGCTGCAGTGAGGCGTAACTGGGCCACTGCACTCCAGCCTGGGCAACAGAGAAAGACTCTGTCTCTGGAGAAAAAAAAATGACTTGGGGCAAGTAACTGCAGGAAAAATATACAGCAGAAATTGTTTCCATCACTACCAATTCATCATAAAACTCAAATAAAACCTAAAGTTTGACAGAACCTATCCAAATATGTAACAGAAAGCAACAAATTATAAAGTATTACTCATTTAGACAAACCATAACAACTTAGATATAAAAAATATTCTCCAGATGTGTTCATAATGCAGTAAAATATTGTTTTTAATTAGTTAAAAGGTTTTTTTTTTTTTTCAAATTATGACTTTCTAAAAGATACACTGTTAGTAACAACATTATAGTTCTCAGCAACAAAGGTTGTGGTAAATTATTTACTGATACCGAAGAAAGATGTAAGGTAAGAATCAAAATTCTGGCGTTCATCCTGCTTTCAGATGCTTTGACAATACTATTGCACTGCTAGCTGTAAAGTACAGTAGTGCAATAAAGTCAGAGCATTCGTTAGCAGTAATAAGTAGGAAAGGAACACAAAAGCATCTTGCATCGGTTGAAGCTTCAGTGTGAAAAGAATTTAAAGTAGGGTTGCCATTTTGGACAGAAAAACATCCAAAACCAAAAAACATTTATATCAATGTTTTTTTAAAAAAGGATAAGACTTAAATATCAAAGTGATGTTGCTTATTGATGACTAATATACAAATTAACATTCAAACAGAAACATGCACAGATGTAGAAAGGAATTTTGTAAATATGCCCTAAGCCTTAATAGTAATTAGAATGGGTATTGTTAATACTTTAGGATTGGTATTAACAAAACCAGTTATAATTACTACTAAGACAAAGTTGTGAAAAATATTTTTGTTCTCTGCAGAGATGTTGGTTAGCTCCTTCTTCAAGGCAATTTACTGATTAAACGCCACGTAAAACAAGCCCTTTGAATAAAAGTATCAAAGAAAACAAATGAAAAGTAAAATAATAAGTTTCTCAATCTCTACATACTCAATCTATCACTCTGGAATCAAAACCACTAAACAAAGAAAACACAAAAGCACTTACCATCTTACAGCTTTTTATCTTGAGTTTACTAAGGGCTATCATAACAACAGAAGGGAATCAATGTGCTCTAAACAGAACATTAACCCTATCTAACTGAATACTATCCAAGGGGATTTTAAAATTTCAGTTAACTCCTGAAATCTTAAATAGAGGCAGAAAGCATCTCCATTTCCTTCAAACTTAGAAATACCGAAGAGAAAATAATGATGGGGGGAGGTGGGACTGAGATTTAAGTAACAAGTTTCCTTAGTTCCAAGCTAATTGACATTTTAACTTTTTTAACGGATAAGAACCCAATCAGAAGTCAGATGTAAACCCAGAAACAGAAATAGTATCATAGTATCACACTGCATTACCTTTTGTGTACAGTCACTAGTAGTACCACGAAAGAACAAAGCTAAACAAATACCACCCCATCATTAAGTGAAGGGGAAAAAGTCAGAGAACAAAGATTGCCCTACAATAAGCTTATTCCCCCATTAGTAATGTTGATTGATGCAAAAATATATTTTCATTATTTTCACCAACCTCCCTTTAAACGGTACAATTCAACTACTTAGTCGGATTGAGCCTACTAAGGAAATGGACTCATACAAAGGACAGCTGAAATATAAGTGTCTTGGTGTCAAATCCTGGGCCACATAACTAAAATATTAGAATATTTAACGCTGGTAGCCAAGTTTCAGGTTTTAAAGACAACTGTTTAAAAGATAAGTGTTTAACTTTCTGAATTGGAAGTTATTACAAACAAGAAAAATATGAAAAAAATTTAAGGTATTAACAAAATTAGGATAAACACTTTCTTTTCAAATTAAATATTATGCATTTCGTTTTAAATAGTCAATGCTAGTTCCTTGACAAATCCTTTATTTAACTGATGTAAAACCAAAAATCAGAAGATAGCACAGGAAATCATTTACTCTTAAAATCTTATAAAATAAACTGGTCCACAAGTATAACATTTTTTTCTGGAAGCACATGGTAAATCTGAAGATGAGATGCACTGTCTTTTATTATCTAGTCAACACAAAGCAGTAATAATTAAAGCCATGATAAAAATTCATTTCTAAACCCTAATAATTATGGAAACAAACTAATAACCTGAAAGGAAAAAAAAAAAGCTACCACTAATTTACTTGCAAGGATGTAAGAAAGGAAAAAAACCTCATTTCTTTTTTTCCTGTCTTCAAAAAGAATTTAAATACCACCCCATCATTCAAACAATACCTAAAAGTTTAAATGTCTGGCTACCTTATAATTTTCTAAAACCTACTTTTTCAAAATGTTTACTTCATCATTGTTCACTTAAAAGAGAATTTGTTCAATCTAAAGAAATCCTGTGAGAATACTGACTCTACTGCAAAAGCCAGACGAAGTTTAAAAATTAAAAACAGCCAATTTGAGAAGCAAACAACCTGTTAAAAGCAGAATTAGCATCATTTAGCAGAAATGAATTATGAATTTAAGCAGAAATATCCATATCAGTAGGGAGGAATTCAGAATGGGAGAAGGGCAAGATAGTCTTAACATTTAAGCCTGTTGACAGAATCAAATTACAATGCTTAACATTTTGTTTTTTTTAATGATAATAAAACTTAAAACTAAAAGTTCATTATTACAGGTTTGAAAATCTGCAGGAAATTCTTCCTTCTTCCCTCCCATTTCTCCCTACACTTCTCCAACCCCACACACACTGCACAAAGAAAATTTAAACACAAAATGCTAAAAGTAATTGAAAGCCTTCAAATTAAATTTGTATATGAGAGGCACTCCAATTCATTAGCACAACAGAATAAAATAAGATATATCAAGGCCTCACTTTTTCTGGGGTGGGAATGGGGGGTGGGTGAGGTTTCTTCCAGGATCACCACCCATCCTTTCCAGGGAAGAAGTTAGAGACCCAAGATTCAGCTTGAAGAAAGCAGGGCAGGCACAAAGGATACCTAAGCAGTAATGCCAGGGAATGGCGTGGGAAGGAGGGACGGATTACAAAGGAAGAAGTTTTTTACTTTTTTAAAACTTAACCTTTTTTTTTTTTTTTTTTTTTTTGAGACGTTGTCTCTGTCGCAAGGCCGGAGTACAGTGACGCGATCTCGGCTCACTGCAACCTCCGTCTCCCGGGTTGAAGCGATCCTCCTGCCTCAGCCTCCCGAGTAGCTGGGACTACAGGCGCGTGCCATCACACCCGGCTAATTTTTGTATTTTTAGTATAGACGGAGTTTCACCATGTTGGCCAGGGTAGTCTCGATGTCTTGACCTCGTGATCCGCCCGCCTCGGCCTCCCAAAGTGCCGGGATTACAGGGGTGAGCCACCGCGCCCGGCCAATGGTATTTAACAGACAAGCAAACAAACAAAAAAAGACAGGAGCTCAGTGGCAGGCGCTTCCTCCAAAGTCCAGGTTTTTAAGGAAAGCAGCCCAACCTGGAAAAAAAGAAAAAAGAAAAGAAAAGAAAAGAACAGAAAAGAAAAGAAAAGAAAAGAAAAGAAAAGAAAAGAAAAGAAAAAAGATAATGCTGAACGAAAAGGGCTGAAGACAGAACAAGGACACTAAGAGGAAAAAAGCGCGGGCGATCAAGCTGGTAATCTAAGGATGGGAGGGAGGGAATAAAGAGAACAAGTGAGGGACGGATCCTTAAAGAAAACTAGGACAGCCCCCCAGCTGGGCGCCCCCGAGCAGGCCAAACACGCCAGCAACAACGGGAGTGCTTTCCAATTCTTCGCCCCCGTTTGCTACTTTCACAGATGAATGAAAGTGCACAACTCAAGAGCAGGATGCCCTTCCTGTCTCAATCCCGCCCGCGCTCCAGGAGAGGAGCTCGTGGTTACGATCCCCTTCGCTCACACCTCTTCCCTCACCCACGGTTTGCCACCTCCGGACCAAACAGAAACGGGTCTAGGGGCTTCCTTGGCCGTTAGGAAGTTGTGCATACAAGTCTAGCATCCTTTCTCAGACTTTCTCGGCCCGCCTTTTAGAACGTGAGCGGGTTGGTCCTACAGGGATTTCTCCTCGCCCCCGTCAGTTTATTCCCCACCCCACCCTCCGTTCCCCTTTCTTGGAGTGTGAACCACCTCTCCCTTCTTGGGACGCTTAGGGACCGTTCCATTCACATCTTTTTTGGTACAAACACAGAATGCGGTCTGCACCCGGCGCAGTTTCGTAAGGGGTGTAAAGGTGAGGGCAAGGAACAAGGAATTCCAAAGGCCCCGCACCCTCACCATCTCCCGCCATTTCCCTGACGAGTTTCCCGGATGTAACCCCTTCCCCGAGGCGGTTTAGACACCAGACGGTGGCGGCTCCCTTTGGTGCAGGAGGAGGGAACTCGACTCTGGTCCAGCCTCCGCCGCCCGGAGTTTCCGGCGACTCCAAATTGTGCCCCACCTCCGAGGCCATGGGGGAAAAATAAACTACCCAGTAGATCTCCTTCACTTTGCACTCACCATCAGTTCCAGCTTATCGACCTCCGCCTCCATGTTGAATAGTTGACATTCCTCAGACCGCGGCGGCGCTTAAGCCGCAAGCCGTACTAGCACGGAGGGCCTCCATTGGACAGCTGTCACTCAACATCTCGCACTCATTGGCTCCTCCGTTCCACCGGCTCCCGCCCATTGGAGACTGGGTAACGCCCCTCTGCATGAGACACATTTTCCTGTTGGGCAAAGGCACAAAACGCCGCAGGAGGATTGGCTGCTGTGCAACTTTTTTTTTCCATTGGCTGCCCCCTCCTCTCTACTTTCAATTTTGTAGTTAGGGCTCTGCAGAGAAGAGCTTGAGATTGGTGCAATTGGAAGAAGAGCCAACCAATCACACCAGAGCTTCCACCGACAGCAGAGGGGACGTAACACACCTTCTTTCCCCTCCTGCTTTCCTTCCCCTTCTCTCCCGCCTTCTCCTTATTCATACCAGAAGCGCCTCAGCTCTGATTGGCTGGAGCTCTGTGCTATCTCAGCCAATCACAAGCCGGGCTGTGCTCCTACACTATCCGAAGAGCGAATCGTGCAGAGACCGTGTCTACGATTGGCCTCTCCCTGACAAGGATTTAATTTTGAATTTTTCTTTATGGCGTGGGAGAGGCCACAGCCCGGACTCCATCGACTCCCCCGGCTCTTAGACTAGTAAGTGCAGGAACGATTATTTCTTTGTTATCTGAGCTCGCGTCTTGAGTAGCTGGGCCTGTTGCTGCTTGTGTTTTTATGGTTTAAGGAGGTGGGGACTTTGGCTGGACACGAAGGGGAAATGGAAAGGAGGAAGGGGAGGTTTGGGGCTGGGGAAGAAGTGCTCGGCCTGGCTTCATCTTAACCATACTTCTATTTAATTAACACTTCGCAAGATACGTTTTGGAGCAAAGCATCTGCCTTCCTTTTGAACATTTCTTTACATATTTGCTGCTCAATGTAAGTCCACAGATCAACGGCATCCGCATCTCTTGTTTGCTTGTTACAAATGCAAATTATCGGACTCCACCCAAATTTACTAAATCAGAATATACATTTTAACAAGATTTCCCTGAGTGATTTCTATGCACATTAAAGTTTAAGTTGGTACATTTCTTGACTGGGAATATTACTATGTTACTCGATATTGTCTGGCATGCTGTTAGAGTGTCAATTTTAAATGCGTGTCCTGTTTACTGAGTGCCTAATACTGTGCGGGATGAGACTTTAGGGAGCTGCAGGCTCTTTGGAAAAACAAGACAGAACAAAAACAGCAATGCTTAAAAAAAAAAAAAGCATAAAACATAAAATTTTAAAAAAGCAAGTACCCAGAAATAGTGCTATGGGTGTTCAAGAAGAATCAATTGGACTGCTAATGGAAATAAGTAATTGAAGGCTATTTGTGGAGGAGCGCAAGAGACTTCCATAAAAATGTGTTTTAGGAAGATGGCAATGAAATGCAACAGTCATTTCCGTTGCTGCTACAGCTTTGAAAGTACCCCAGAACAAAGAACGTTTCTTTTCTTTCTTTCTTTCTTTTTTTTTCTTTTTTTGTGACGGAGTCTCGCTCTGTCGCCTAGGCTGGAGTACAGTGGCACAATCTCGGCCCACTGCAACCTCAGCCTCCTGAGTAGCTGGGACTACAGGCACACGCCAGCACGCCCGGCTAATTGTATTTTTAGTAGAGACGGGGTTTCACCCTCTTGGCCAGGATGGTCTCGATTTCCTGACCTCGTGATCCACCAGCCTCAGCCTCCCAAAGTGCTGGGATTACAGGCGTGAGCCACCACGCCCGGCCGCAAAGAACTTTTCATATCATTGGGTGGAGTTTTCACAGAAGCAGCAGCGCCAACTCCTGCAAAAGACTGTAATTCTTACTGTATTATTTATTGCATCTTCCTATTGGAAAATAGCTTTAGACCCATCTTTTAGCCATATGAAGATGTGGTATGTTATGAAGAAGTAAAAACCTCCCTAACCAAGAGAATTTGACAATATTAGAATATATTCCTTAACTAAAATAACACTTGCTAGCTAACACTTAGCAGGAATGCTTCTTTTCATTCGTTATTGAAGGAAACATTACTTAGCTCCTGCTGTATTCTAGATGCTGGGAAAACAAAGATGAATGAAATTTATCACACCCTTGAAAAGCTCACAGTCCAGCAGGATGACAAACATACAAGCAAAAATTACAATGAAATGTAATACATTTTATAATAAAGATGTGTATAAAGTGCTATAGAAGTGCAAAAGAGATGACATTTCAGCCAGTATAAATTCTGTAAGGAGGCTGGGCATGGTGCCTCACACCTGTAATCCCAGCACTCTGGGAGGATGAAGCGGGCGGATCACTTGAGGTAAGGAGTTCAAGACCAGCCTGGCCAACATGGCAAAATCCCATCTCTACTAAAAATACAAAAATTATCCGGGTGTGGTGGCACGCCCCTATAATCCCAGGTGCTCAAGAGGCTGAAGCAGGATAATCGCTTGAACCCAGGAGGTGGAGGTGGCATTGAGCCGAGATCACACCACTGTACTCCAGCCCGGGTGACAGAGCGAGACTCTGTCCCCCCCCCCCCCCAAAAAAAAAAAATATTCCAGAAGGACAAAGACTATGTTGGTGTTGTTCAGGATTGTATGCCAGCACCTAGCATAGTACTTGGTGGATTATAAGCACTCAACTAATATCTATAAGATAAAATAACAGAATCTTGAAGGCTAGGTATAAGTTGACTTGGAAGAGGATATTCTAAACAGAAGGAAAGGCTGATAGAAAGAAACAGAAAGTATTTGGTGTTTAGTATACCTGGAAGTACAAACCGCTAGTCACTAGAAGAGACTATGGCAAAGGGCCATTAGAGCTAAGTTGTGAAAAGTTTTGAAAGGCATGCTAAGGAATTTAATTTTGTGAGTAAAGGAACCTTCAAATACTTTTAAGCAAGGGAATATCTAGATCTCATTTTGTTTTAAAGTATCAGTTCTGGTAACAATATGGAAAATGAACTGGCAAGGAGAAAGACTGAAGGCAGGAGAATCATTGAAGGAACACTCAGCAAACCCAAACTAAGAAACATTCTCCAAAACGACTGACTTGGACTCTTCAAAATTATAAATATGAAGAAGCAAATACATAAATAAAAAAAGCTGGAGAATTGTTATGAATTAAAGGGTACTAAAGAGACACTACTGCTAAATGCATGTGGAACCAGGGTGGGAGAAGCTATAAGGGATATTGAGACAATTGGGGCAATCCGAATATGGGCTGTTTATTAGATCATTTCATAACAAGGTTAAATTTCCTGACTGATTGTGGTTTTGTTGGAAAATTTCCATGTTTATGTTAGAAAACAAAAGCTAAAGTATCTAAGAGTAAAGTATCATGACGTCTGCAACTAAATCTATTCAACCCAAAACTAAAAAAATTTATGTATGTATATATTTGTACATACATACAGAAAGAGTGTGTGTACAAAGACGGCAATTGACAATTGGTAAATCTAGGTGAATTGTATATGAGTGCTTATTATACTATTGTAAATTTTTTATTTCCTGAAGCCTTGAAAGTTTTCTAAGTAAAAACAGTAAAGGAAAATAGACAATAGTGAAAGACAAAAATGAAAAAAGTGAAGGCAACTGAAGTTAGAGGACAGAACGGAGGGGGATGGTAAGGAGAAGAGACAGGGTAAATTAATCAGAGAAATATTTCTGATTCATACTCACATTGGCCCACACCCAGGTGTGGTGTGCACCCAGTGCAGTGGCGTGATCTTGGCTCACTGCAACCTCCACCTCCTAGGTTCAAGTGATTCTAATGCCTCAGCCTCCCACGTAGCTGGGATTACAGCACACTCCACCACACCTGGCTAATTTTTGTATTTTCAGTAGAGACAGAGTTTCACCCTGTTGGTCAGGCTGGTCTCGAACTCCTGACCTCAGGTGATCCACCCACCTCAGTCTCCCAAAGTGCTGGGATTACAGGTGTGAGCCACCGCACCCAGCCTCCCATACCCTCTTTTTTTATAACCCTCTACTCCAATAGGAGCTCCATTGTCTCTGCATTCTTTTCACCTTCCTGGCCATGCCTTTTCTAGTTCTTTCTCTACCCACTCCTTATACATGGTGTTTCTCAAAGTTTGGTAATCAGCTCACAGATCTTTTCACTCCACATATTTCTCTGGGTAATTTCACCCATTTCTAGTGTTGTTATTTTCTCAAGTTACCTATACACTTATGAGTGCAGTATTTCTCTAGTATCTTTCCCCTGAACTTCTGACTTTGAACGTAGAACATAAGCAGTTAGATGTATTTAGATACCTTACTGTCGCTCCTATAATCAGGTCCTCATCCCCTAGACAGTTGCAGTAGGTTTGTAAGTGGTCTCTTTGTCTTCAGTCATGGTCCCATAAATCCAATTTCCACAATGCTGCCAAACCATTCTTTCTGAAGAAGAAATACGAGCATGACAATTATCTGCTTAAAATCCATTATTGTTTCTGACGTCTTGGTCCTTATCCACCCTCCAGCTTCATCACTCATTGCCCCCTGACAAAACTTTACATTGCAGGATATGCTTTAGTCACACTGAGTCTTGTCTGAATCCCCTGACATACCTTTCTCTGAAATGTTTCCATGTTATTCCCTCTGATGGGATGAGTCCTCCCCAGGCCCACCTTAACCTAGCCCCTTCATCAAAGCTCAGCTTAGGCAAAACCTTTTCCAAAAACCTCAACCCTTATGGGAGAATTATGTACCCTTGCTTTATTTCTCCATTAATATCATATACATATCCCATCATAACCCATACAGTATTGTATACCTGTTTACTTTCTGCTTACCCATCTCTCCCCACTGTAAACTCTTGGAGGGCAGGAATGTGTCTTATTCATTTTCATAGCAAGTTATCACTATATGTTGTTGAATTAAACTTGTATTTTAAAAAATCTGATATAGTAATCTCAAGCAGCAAAAAAAAAAAGAATCAAAGAATAATAATGATAAAACTTATTGCCTGCCAGGCACTGTAAATACTTTACATGATTTACTCATGTACTCCTCAAAACTCTGAAGTAAGTTCCTATTAATATTATTATTTCACAGGGGAGGAAACTGACACAGAAAGGCTAAGAATCTCTTGAAGGTCATAAATAATAAGTTATGACAGTATAGTAGAGCCATGATTTGAACCTATGCAGTATAACTCCCTGGTCCTCATCCTTAACCCCTACAGTATACTTCCTCTTGTTTTCTGTTTGTTTGGTTGGTTGGTTTTGGTTTTGGTTTTGGTTTGGGGGTTTTTTCTTAGACTGAACCTCATTCTAATTTTTATATTTTTAGTAGAAATGGGGTTTCACTGTGTTTGCCAGTCTGGTCTCGAACTCGACCTCAAGTGATCCGCCCACCTTGGCCTCCCAAAGTGCTGGAATTACAGGCGTGAGCCACCATGCACGGCCTATAATATGACCTTTATTATTGTTTGATTTGTTATCAAGAGCTCCAGATGTACCAGTTTGCTGGTTCCTTAGCCTAGAAATCTTTTCTTAATGAAAAGAAGATGTAAGTAAAAATGAGAGTAATTTCTAGAGATCATAGAGTTATTTAGGATATTTATGTTGTTTTTTTCTTTTTTTTGGAAACAGTTTCTCGCTCTGTCTTCCAGGCTGGAGTATAGTGGCGCAGTCATGGGTCACTGCAGCCTCAAGCTCCTGCGCTCACGTGAGCCTCCCGCCTCACCCTTCAGAGTGGCTAGGACTATAGGTGGGCCACCACGCCAGGATTTTTTTTTTTTTCTTTTTTTCATAGAGTTGGGACTCTCACTGTGTTGCCCAGAGTGGTCTCAAACTCCTGGGCTAAAAGGATCCTCCCACCTCCACCTCAGCCTCCCAAAGTGCTGGGGATTACAGCACTTTGAACCACCGACCTTTGCCTATATGTTTATGTTTCTAATGATTTTTCAGATTATTTGAGAAAGCAGTGTAAGAAAAAAACTAGTTTAAAAAATACATAGGCCAGGCATGGTGGCTCATGCCTATAATCCTAGTACTTTGGGAGGCCGAGGGAGGCGGATAACCTGAGGTCA
The DNA here is from genome assembly GCF_029281585.2 of Gorilla gorilla gorilla. Classification (NCBI taxonomy): domain Eukaryota; kingdom Metazoa; phylum Chordata; class Mammalia; order Primates; family Hominidae; genus Gorilla; species Gorilla gorilla. Next base: position 32,891,731 of record NC_073228.2, on the reverse strand, counting down.
GCAGTTCAAGAGCAGCCAGGCCAACATGGCAAAACCCCATCTCTACTAAAAATACAAAAATTAGCTGGGCGTGGTAGTGTGTGCCTGTAGTCCCAGCTACTCGGGAGACTGAGGCAGGAGAATCGCTTGAACTCGGGAGGCAGAGGTTGCAGTGAGCCGAGATCATGCCACTGCACTCCAGCCTGGCCAGGCAACAGAGCGAGACTCCGTCTCAAAAAAAAAAAAAAAAACATAAAACAAAAACACACACACACAAAACATAAGGGCCGAGTACAGTGGCTCACACCTGTAATTTCACCACTCTGGGAGGCCAAGGCCAGTAAATTGCTTGAGCTTAGGAGTTCGAGACCAGCCTAGGCAACATGGTGAAACCCTGTCTCAACTAAAAATACAAAAACCAGCTGGGCATGGTGGTACGCCCTTGTAGTTCCAGCTACTCAGGAGGCTAAGGCAGGAGGATTGCTTGAGTCCAGGAGGTCAAAGCTGCAGGGAGCTGAGATCACACCACTGCAATCCAGCGTGGGCAACAGAGCAAGAACCTGTCTCAAAACAAAAGGAAAAATGCTTTAAGGAATCACGAAAGAATGAGCTTCTATTCAGTGTTAACAATTAAAATCCCACCTAATCCAGCAAAAAGAATTTGTAGGTCTCATTACGCTTTTGGAAAGGGGATAAGTATACGTATTTTAAGCTAAAGGAAGACTGCTATATACTCTTTCAATTTGGGCAATTATCCTCTGGAAAGTACCTAATGCTTTTAATTAAGTAATGATACTAAAACAAACCTTAATTTTTTGTGTTCTTGTTTTGACTGAGGTAGAAATTTGCTATTCTCCACTTTCGCAAGAGCTGTGATTATTTTTGGATGGAACAACTAACTATCTAGGAATTATCTCAGACTGCATCTTTCTACCCTGACAGATTTTGCATGGTTCCTTAATCCTCTGCATGTGCCAATTATTGTATTTAATTAGAAGGAGATTAGATAGAAGCACTAATAACCCAAGTCAGACACACACACACACACACACACACACACACACACACACACACACAGAGAGAGAGAGAGAGAAAGAGAGAGAGAGAAAGAAACATGACTTAGTTCCTAGACATCTTTATCACTGAAAAATAATTCCCAAAATGACAGACATTGGCTTGTGTAGGACTCTAGAAATTTGTATGCATAGACACTGGAACAGCCACCAGGAAAGGACTAGAAAGAAATGGCCCTGTTTCAGAATGGTAGTACTCAACTTTTCCAGCTAATGGTACATACCAAAGTTTGAAAGTCAAATACAATACAAGCCTTATTATAATTAGAAAGAAATAACAAAAAAAATGGCAGTCCAGTTTAAACCACCCCTCTGTAATCCTGACTCCCAATTGTCAGAGGCAACACTATTAAGTCTTGTAATTATTTCTTCTGGTATTTACCTCCATATTTCTAAGTAACATTCATACTATTATTTCATGATTTTTTTTTCAAGTGTAGGCACTATATAAATTTAGACAAATACTTCCATTCACTTTCTCTCCTTTTTTTTTTTTTTTTTTTTTTTTTTTGAGGCAGAGTTTCACTCTTGTTGCCCAGGCTGGAGTGCAATGGCGTGATCTCGGCTCACCGCAACCTCCACCTCCTGGGTTCAAACGATTCTTCTGCCTCAGCCTCCAAGTAGCTGGGATTACTGGCATGCACCACCACGCCTGGCTAATTTTTGTATTTTTTTAGTAGAGATGGCATTTCTCCATGTTGGTCAGGCTGGTCTCGAACTCCCGACCTCAGGTGATCTGCCTGCCTCAGCCTCTCAAAGTGCTGGGTTACAGGCATGAGCCACCACACCTGGCCCACTTTCTCTCCTTCCTCCTAGTATACCTACATCATCATTTTTGGTTAAATAAATTGTCAATGCTTATACTTTTTTTTTTTAGATGGACTCTCGTTCTGTTGCCCAGGCTAGAGTGCAGTGGCACAATCTCAGCTCACTGCAACCTCTGCCTCCCGGGTTCAAGAGATTCTCCTGCCTCAGCCTCCCAGATAGCTGGGACTACAGCCACATGCCTGGCTAAATTTTGTATTTTTGGTAGAGACAGGCTTTTGCCCTGTTGGCCAGGCTGGTCTCAAACTCGGGACCTCAGGTGATCCTCCTGCCTCCCGGCCTCCCAAAGTGCTGGGATTATAGGCATGAGCCACCACGCCCAGCCAATGCTTATACTTTAAATATTGTTTAACAGCTTAATATTTAGTGCTACTAAGATTACATTTCCTTTCTTATACAACTTTTTTCCTAGCTATTTTTTATATGCTTATTTTTTAAGCACTTACCAGCAATTTGGCCACAAGTTTACAGAACAGTAAAACTCTGCTCAGAATGGTCAAACACACTAGGCAGTTTATCTATTTCCGTTTTTCCTTAGAGACATTGTTGCTGAAGCCCTCTGTCCTGTCCTTCTGCGCCAGTCTTCACTGGCTGTGAGCCTCAGGTCAGCAAACTACTGCTTTTGTAGAGCTTGTGAGCTAAGAATGATTTACTTTTAACAGTTAAAAAAAAATCAAAAGAGGAACAATATTTTGTGACACATGAAAAGTATATCAAATTTGGCCGGGCGCAGTGGCTCATGCCTGTAATCCCAGCACTTTGGGAGGCCAAGGCTGATGAATCTCGACGTCAGGAGTTCAAGACCAGCCTGGCCAAGATGGGGAAACCCCGTCTCTACTAAAAATACAAAACTTAGCCTGGTGCCGTGGCAGGCGCCTGTAATCCCAACTACTCAGGAGGCTGAAGCAGGAGAATCACTTGAACTCGGGGGGTGGGCGGAGGTTGCAGTGAGCTGAGATCATGCCACTGCACTCCAGCCTGGGCGACAGAGTGAGACTCCGTCTTAAAAAAAAGAAAAAAATAAAAGTATATGAAATTCAAATTTCAGTCATAAATAAAATTTTATTAGACACAACTCCTTTGCTTGAGTATTGTCTATGACTGCCTTGGTGCTACCCTGGCAGGGTTGAGCAGTTGCAGCAGAGACCATATGGCCTGCAAAACCTGAAATATTTACTTTCTGGTTCTTTACAAAAAAGGTTTGTTGACCCCTGTCCTAAGCTTGCTCAAAGCTGTTTCCCCTAGATTTTTTAATCACCATTATCCTGAAAATTCTTATCTTTTATCTTAATTCTTTCCTCACACCTGACTGAAAGTTTGGCCTAATATAGAATTCTATGATGGGGCCGGGCGTAGTGGCTCATTTCTGTAATCCCAGCACTTTGGGAGGCTGAGGTAGGAGGACTGCTTGAGCACAGGAGTTTAAGACCAGCCTGGGCAACAGAAAAAGAATGGGGGAGGACTGTGAAGGATCAGATGGAAGACAAAGAAAAGGAAGATGCTAGGAAATTTCAGATTCTAGGGCTCCCAATCAGTGGACTCAGCCTTAGATAGAAGTTTCCAGTGGCATTTGTCTATAGAAGGTCCTGGCCGTACAGGACTTCAAGACCAGCCTGGCCAACATGGTGAAACCCCATCTCTACTAAAAATAAATAAATTTTAAAAATTAGCCGGGCATGGTGGCGCGCGCCTGTAATCCCAGCTACTCCGGAAGCCGAGGCAGGAGAATCGCTTCAACCTGGGAGGAGGAGGCTGCAGTGATCCAAGATCATGCCACTGCATTCCAGCCTGCACGACAGAGCAAGACCCTGTCTCAAAAAAAAAAAAAAAAAGGTCGTGACCATAGATTTGATGAAATGTAACCTTTTTTCTTCAGGCAGCCACAAGATCGCTCCTTCCTAGGAGGCTCTCCTAAACATCTTCATCAGAGTATTTTTATCTTGCGTTTTTGTTTTGTTTTTTTGTTTTGTTTTGTTTTTGAGACGGAGTCTCGCTCTGTCGCCCACGCTAGAGTGCAGTGGCTCGGTCTCGGCTCACTGCAAGCTCCGCCTCCCAGGTTCACACCATTCTCCTGTCTCAGCCTCCCGAGTAGCTGGGACTACAGGCGCCCACCACTGCGCCCGGCTAATTTTTTGTATTTTTAGTAGAGACGGGGTTTCACCATGTTAGCCAGGATGGTCTCGATCTCCTGACCTCATGATCTGCCCGCCTTGGCCTCCCAAAGTGCTGGGATTACAGGTGTGAGCCACCGCGCGTCCGGTCTGGTTTTGTTTTGTTTGTTTATGTGTTTGTTTGTTTTGGAAACAAGGTCCCCCTCTGTTGCCCAGGCTGGAGTGCAGTGGCACAATAATAGTTCATTGCAGCCTCAAACTCCTAGGCTCATGTGATCCTCCCAGCTCAGCCTCCTGAATAGCTGGGACTACAGGCTTGTGTTGTTTTAAATTAAAAAAAAATCAGGGCTGGGTGCTGTGGCTGACGCCTGTAATCCCCGCACTTTGGGAGGCCAAGGCAAGCAGATCACTTGAGGTCGGGATTCCAGACCAGCCTGACCAGCATGGAGAAACCCCGTCTCTACTAAAAATACAAAATTAGCCGGGCGTGGTGGTGCATGCCTGTAATCCCAGCTACTCAGGAGGCTGAGGCAGGAGAATCGCTTGAACCCGGGAGGCAGAGGTTGCGGTGAGCCGAGATCGTGCCATTGCACTCCAGCCTGGGCAACAAGAGCAAAACTCTGTCTCAAAAAAAAAAAAAAAAAAAAATCCTTTAGACATCCCTTGTGTTTAATAATCCCTGCTTCACCTTCCTTCATTATTTCAGCAGGAAGAAAAAGTGATATAATAAAGGTGAAGTCAGCCAACTATGTTTTGGTGTGTTTTCTAAACCCCTAAGGACAATTAAGAAAAGCACCTTGTCAAATTGGGACCTGATAGTTAGTCCAATTAGATGTTATCAGGAATCTATTTCTAGAAGGGCTGTCAATATATGCACTGCCACTATTTGCCATTAGGGGTGCCCTCTGCAAATCATGGAACCAAGCCAGCGCTCAGTTTTTACAACCTGCAACAGGGTAGTGGGGGTTCATCAGCCAGTGGAATCTGAGAGTTGAGCAAGTATAGTGCTGCATACCAAGTGCTGAAAGGTTACTGAGTGAACAAAAGTGGAATGAATGTGTATTTTAAAGGCCAATTGTTTCCATTCAAATCTGAATTTGAAGGGAAGGAGGCCCAGGCCTTGAGATCATTTTCAGTTCTGCTACTTGAATAACAACATCTTTGTTCCTCAAGTAGCAACAACCAAAAGCAGCAAAGCCCTTATGGAACTTCAGCTCAAACTAGCTGTGACTTAATTTTCTTCAGAAAAGGATCCAGATTGAAATGTGAATATACTAAATAATGCTTTTGTTTTGTTTTTTCATTTTGTACCACAGCAAGAAGGACCCTTTTATTAAAGGTTTCCAAAATGTTCACTTGGTCACAACCAAGATAATGTTAACATATATTTAATGGTAATATATTTAATGTTAAATTGATCATTATGATATATACTTACATAGATATGTTAGTGTATAGCATATTAGTGTGTATAGTGTCTTAGAAAGAACAGATATATTTATATAAAAATATTTGTTACATTAAGTACAAAGCAGCTTTTATTCTCTTGATAATTCTTGATTATATCCCGACATTTGTATAAAAAATTCACTTTATTTCGACAGATCCTAATTTGCTGTTAGTGTATCAAGTGGCATTGCCACTTTTTATTTTTTATTTTTTAAATTTTATTTTGATTATTTTAAAATTGACCTATAGGACCGGGCGCTGTGGCTTATGCCTGTAATCCCAGCACTTTGGGAGGCCGAGGCAGGCAGATCACGAGGTCAGGAGATCGAGACGATCCTGGCTAACATGGTGAAACCCCGTGCCCACTAAAAATACAAAAAATTAGCCAGGCGTGGATGGCGGGCACCTGTAGTCCCAGCTACTCGGGAGGCTGAGGCAGGAGAATGGCGTGAATCCAGGAGGCGGAGCTTGCAGTGAGCCAAGATGGCGCCACTGCACTCCAGCTTGGATGATGGAGCGAGACTCTGTCTCTAAATAAATAAATAAATTGACCAATAATAATTATACATATTTGTGGGGTACATAGTGATGTTTTGATACATATAATGTATAGTGAATAGATCAGGGTAGTTAGTATATCCATCATCTTCAACATGTCATTTATTTGTGTTAGTAAAATTCAATGCACTCCTTCTAGCTATTTGAAACTAGATAATATATTATTGTTAACTATAGTCATCCTACAGTGCCATAGAACACTAGAACTTATTCCTGCTATCTAGCTGTAATTATATTACTGGAAAGGGGTCCCAATCCAGACCCCAAAAGAGGATTCTTGTACCTTGTGCAAGCAAAAATTCAGGACAAGTCCATAAAGGGCAAGCATGTTTATTAAGAAAGTAAAGGAATAAAAGAATGGCTATTCCATAGGCAGAGCAGTGGCATGGGCTGCTCAACTGAGTATACTTATATCTTGATTACATGCTAAACAAGGGGTGGATTATTCATGAGTTTTCTGGGGAAAGGGTGGGGATTTCCCAGAACTGAGGGTTCCTTCCCTTTTTAGGATATATAGGGTAACTTCCAGACATTACCATGGCATTTGTAAACTGTCTTGGTGCTGGTGGGAGTGTCTTTTAGCATGCAAATGCATTATAACTAGTGTATAACGAGCAGTAAGGACAATCAGAGGCCACTTTCATTGCTCTCTTGGTTTTGGCCACGTTCTTTACTGCATCCTGTTTTATCAGAAGGGTCTTTGAGACCTGTATCTTGTGCCAACCTCCTATCTCATCCTGTGACTAAGAATGTCTAACGTCCTGGGAATGCAGCACAGTAGGTCTTAGCCTCGTTTTACCCAGCTCCTATTCAAGATTGAGTTGCTGTGGTTCAAATGCCTCTATTTTGTATCCTTTAACCAATCTTTCCCTATTCCTCCTTCCTCCCCACCTTTCCCAGTATCCTGGGAAAGATACTATCCCTCTAGTATCCTCTGTTCTACTAGGTAACGTTTTTATTTTATTTTATTTTATTTTATTTATTTATTTATTTATCAGATGGAGTCTTACTTTGTCACCCAGGCTGGAGTGCAGTGGCGTGATCTCGGCTCACTGCAACCTCTGCCTCCTGGGTTCAACTGATTCTCCCACCTCAGCCTCCCCAGTAGCTGGGACCACAGGCACCGTGCCACCATGCCCAGCTAATTTTTGTATTTTTAATAGAGACAGGGTTTTGCCATGTTGGCCAGGCTGGTCTCGAACTCCTGGTCTCGAGTGATCTGCCCACCTTGGCCTCCCAAAGTGCTGGGATTACAGACGTGAGCCACCACACCCAGCCAGTGATGTTTTTAAATGCTTTAAAATAACTCTTTTAAGGCCCATGCCTGTAATCCCAGCATGTTGGGATTACGCCACCAGTGTGGTGGCGTGTGCCTGTGGTCCCAGCTACTTGGGAGGCTGAGGCAGGAGAATCATTTGAACCTGGGAGGTGGAGGTTGCAGTGAGCCGAGATCACGCCACTGCACTGCAGCCTGGGTGACGGAGCTAGACTGTGCCTCAAAAAATAAAATAACATAACTGTTTTAAAACACCCATGTCTTAGATTTGGGGTAATTGTTATTTCGTTTTACAGTATATTGCCTATTTAATCTAGTGTCACACCACAGCGTATTAGAAAGAACATGGAAGACTTACAGGTTTGGACTTACTGCATTGCATTGACAGATTGTCTAATCTTTTTTATCCTCAGTTTATTCTTCTGTAAAAATGGGAATAAAAATCCTCCTTGTCAGGGATAATACCTTGCAGGATAGTAAGGGTTAACTGAAAAGATGTATGTGAAGATACGTAACAGTAAAGGGATATTGAATAAATGGTTAATGTTGTTTCCTTATCTTCTCACTACGAATTCCACCTGTCACAGTGGATGCTCAGTAGATGCTTCTGGTAAAGAAACATATTCCTTTTTTTTTTTTTTTTTTTTTTTGAGGCGGAGTTTTCGCTCTTGTTGCCCAGGTGGGAGTGCAATTGCACAATCTCAGCTTACCACAACTTCCGCCTCCCGAGTTCAAGCGATTCTCCTACCTCAGCCTCCCAAATAGCTGGGATTACAGACATGCACCACCATGCCTGGCTGATTTTGTATTTTTAGTAGAGACGGGGTTTCTCCATGTTGATCAGGCTGGTCTCGAACTCCTGACCTCAGGTGATTCACCCGCCTCGGCCTCCCAAAGTGCTGAGATTACAGGCATGAGCCACCACACCTGGCCAACATATTATTTTAATAACTGACTATAACCCAACTACAGCCATTTTCACTACTATAAAGAAAGGAAAATTCATTTAACTTAATGAAGAAAAGCAACACAAGCAAAACAAACTGAGAGAGTAATATAATGCCAAGACCAAGATCTCTCCAGAGATAGTTTAAATCTGGGTTTACATTTTCCCCTACTTCAGGGCTCTTCTGGGATGCTGGTAGTGACCTATTTCTTAACCAAGATGGTGGTTACAAGGGTGTGTTCATGGTATGATAATTCATTAACTATACACTTAAGATTTGTGTACTTTCTATATGTATATATTATTCTTCAATTAAAAATGTAAAAAAATTTCTCTGCAGAAATCATGCCCAAGTTCAAACAACGAGGACGAAAGCTAAAAGCCAAAGCCAAAAGATTATTCAAAAAAAAAGAAGCCTCTCACTTTCAGTCCAAGCTAATTACACCTCCTCCTCCACCACCCTCACCAGAAAGGTAAGGCATAATGTGGAACAGAAAAAATATTAGAGAGATCTGATCAGTTTAAGATAGAGTTTCCAGATTTAGCAAATAAAAATAGAAGGCAGGCTGGGTGCAGTCATTCATTCCTGTAATCTCAGCACTTTGGGAGGCTGAGGTGGGTGGATTACCTGAGGTCAGGAGTTCAAGACCAGCCTGGCCAATGTGGCGAAACCCTGTCTCTACTAAAACTACAAAAATTAGCCTGCGTGGTGGCGGGCAACTGTAATCCCAGCTTTTCGGGAGACTTAGGCAGGAGAATTGCTTGAACCAGAGAGGCAGAGGTTGCGGTGAGCCGAGATCGCACCACTGCACTCAAGCCTGGGCAACAAGAGCGAGACTCCCTCTCAAAAAAAAAAGAAGGCCCAGTTAAATTTGAATTTCAGATAAACGATGAATAATTTTTTCATATAATTATGTCCTATGTGACATTTGGAATATATTTATACTAAAATTATGCATGCTTTATCTGAAATTAATTTTTTATTTTAATTTTTATTTATTTATTTACTTTTGAGACTGAGTCTTACTCTGTCACCTAAGCTGGAGTGAAGTAGCATGATCAAGGCTCACTGCAGCCTTGATTTCCTGGGCTCAAGAGATCTTCCCACTCTGTCTCCAAAACAAACAAACAAAACCTCTAGCTTGGGATTGGCCTTCTCTTCTATTATTTTTCTTTTTAAAAAAAATTTTAAAAAAAGATGTTGATGCTATGTTGCCCAGGCTGGCCTCAAACTGCTGGCCTCAAGTGATCCTCCCACCATGACCTCCAAAAGTGCTGGGAATGTAGGTGTGAGCACTGCACCCACCCTCATGTTTTTTTCTACATAAAAAATAATGCAGGATTATCTTCTAGAGCTAATTAATATGTTCAAATAACCAAAACCCCATTAAGGAAAAATGTCACATGATAGCAAATAATCAATCCAGACCAATATGATCACACTCACTGTGAAGGTGAGAAAACTTCATCTTTATTACGTTTCCCCAAGAGACGCACTGCATTGTTCTCTTGAAAACACACAGCTCATGTCCTCCTTTAAAACCCACATCCTCTTTAAAGTAACACACGGCCGGGCGCAGTGGCTCATGCCCGTAATCCCAGCACTTTGGGAGGCCGAGGTGGGCGGATCATGAGGTCAGGAGATCGAGACCATCCTGGCTAACACGGTGAAACCCCATCTCTACTAAAAATACAAAAAAAAAAAAATTAGCCGGGCGCGGTGGCGGGCGCCTGTAGTCCCAGCTACTCGGGAGGCTGAAGCAGGAGAATGGCGTGAACCCGGGAGGCAGAGCTTGCAGTGAGCCGAGACAGTGCCACTGCGCTCCGGCCTGGGCGAAAGAGCGAGACTCCGTCTCAAAAAAAAAAAAAGTAACATACAAACATGACAATACAAAGTAAAAAATTACATCTGAATTCTCACATTTCAAAAACATACAGTAAACATCAAATAAAAATTTGTTTTTATAAGAATTTAGGGGAACTATCCTGTAGCTATAAGTGTAATACATATATTAAGTATCATAGATAAAAGGAGTGCTCCCTTCAGCAGCACATGTAACCATAGATACAAAGATTTAAATATAAAAGATTTAGGATAAAAAGAATCCTCTCTTAAAAAGGAAAACAAAATTATATGTATATAGCAGCTATGACACCCATCTCACAATTTTATAGGAACAGTATCTATTCAAAAATACCAGTATTTTCAAAATATTTAAAATAAATGTAGTAATAATTCTATGTCCATCTTTTTCAAAATAAACCAATAAAATATATAGTATATATTAGACATGTTAGTATATATCTAAGACATGTTAAAAATTACAACTGAATACTCACAATTCAGTCACAAATCTAAACAGCAAATAAAAATTTCTATGACAGGAACTTAGGGGAACTACCAATAGCTATAAATAGATTATTATGTAAGTATCATAGATAAAAAGTGTACTCACTTCAGGGGCACATATAATAATACAGAAAACATTTAAAGATAAAAGATTTAGGATAAAAAGGATTCTCTGTTAAAATGAAAATTATCTTTATATATATATATAACAGCTATAACTCTCATGAAAAAATCTACAGGAACAGCATATTTTCAAAAGTACAACAATTTCAAAACTATTTGAAATAAACCTATTAATAATTCGATGGCCAACATTTTCCAAACAAACCAATAAATGCATAGTGTGCATGAAGCTATCTGTTACAGTCTATGGCACTCATATTTTTACAAAGAATTCTGTGCTAATCTGAGTGTCTGCACTGTGCCTTCAAATGCTCTTGGACTGTGGCAACACAGTCCATAGGAAAGAGGACCTCCAGATTCCGCCCCAGGGAGGTTGGAATTCAGCAGTATAAAAATAGAGGTGGTGGTGCAGAAAGGGGTGGAACCAGAAACACCCCTGGTTTCTCACTGTTCTCTATGGATTCTTGGAAGTGAGAGGTGACAGCGTGCTGGCAGCCCTCGCTCGCTTTCCGTGCCTCCTCGCCTGGGCGCCCACTCTGGCCAGGCTTGAGGAGCCCTTCAGCCCGCCGCTGCACTGTGGGAGCCCCTTTCTGGGCTGGCCAAGGCCGGATCCAGCTCCCTCAGCTTGCGGGGATGTGTCAAGGAAGAGGCACGGGCGGGAACCGGGGCTGCACGCTGTGCTTGCATGCCAGCTTGAGTACTGGGTGGGCATGGTTTGGCGGCCCCCGCACTCTGAGCTGTCGGCTGCCCCGGCCAGCCCAGGCAGTGAGGGGCTTAGCACCCAGGCCAGCAGCTGCAGAGGGTGCGCGGGGTCGCCCAGCAGTGCTGGCCCACTGGCACTGTGTTCGATTTCTCACCGGGCCTCAGCTGCCTCCCCACGGGGCAGGGCTCGGGACCTGCAGCCTGCCATGCCTGAATCTTCCCTGCCATGGTGGGCCCCTGCACCACCTGAGTCTCCCTGACGAGCGCCACCCCCTGCTCCACAGTGCCCATCGCATGCCCGCCCAAGGGCTGAGGAGTGTGGGCACATGGCACAGGGCTGGCAGGCAGCTCCAACTGCCCTCCCGGTGCGAGATCCACTGGGTGAGGCCAGCTGGGCTCCTGAGTCTAGTGGGGACTTGGAGAATATTTATGTCTAGCTAAGGGATTGTGAATGCACCGATTGGCACTCTGTATCTAGCTGGAGGTTTGTAAATACACCAATCAGCACTCTGTCTAGCTCAGGGTTTGTAAATACAGCAGTTGACACTCTGTATCTAGCTAATCTAGTGGGGACATGGAGAACTTTTGTGTCTAGCTCAGGGATTGTAAAGGCACCAATCAGCACCCTGTGAAAACGGACCAATCGGCTCTCTGTAAAACAGACCAATCGGCTCTCTCTAAAATGGACCAATCAGCAGGATGTGGGTGGGGCCAGATAAGAGAATAAAAGCAGGCCGCCCAAGCCAGTAGTGGCAACTGGTGGGGTCCACTTTCACGTTGTGGAAGCTTTGTTCTTTGGCACTTTGCAATGAATCTTGCTACTGCTCACTCTTTGGGTCCGCACTGCCTTTATGAGCTGTAACAGTCACCACGAAGGTCTGCAGCTTCACTTCTGAAGCCAGTGATACCACGAATCCACCAGGAGGAAGGAATAACTCCAGATGCCCTGCCTTAAGAGCTGTAACACACACCGCGAAGGTCTGCAGCTTCACTACTGAAGCCAGCGAGACCACGAACCTACTGGGAGGAACGAACAACACCAGACGCACCGCCTTAAGAGTTGTAACACTCACTGCGAAGGTCTGCAGCTTCACTCCTGAGCCAGCGAGACCACGAACCCGCCAGAAGGCTGAACACATCTGAACATCAGAAGGAACAAACTCCGGACACGCCACTTTTAAGAACTGTAACATCGTGAGGGTCGGCAGCTTCATTCTTGAAGTCAGTGAAACCAAGAACCCACCAATTCCAGACACAGAAGTACACCCCTGGTTCTGGGAGGACGACTTGATCACTCTATTCAGCTCCGTCTAGAACAGTCCAGGTTCTTCTAGATGATCTGCACAAATGGCTCCTCTCCTCCTCCCTGTGTCATTAGCACTGGAATAAAGTTCCTGCTGAAAATCCACATCTCCCCTGGATCCGGTGTTCTAGAAGTGAGAGAGAGGATGTCACACTTAAAGGAGGCGGCTCTCTAGACAGGAAGGTTATTCACGTCCCACATCAAGTCTAACTAGAGTTCAGAGCAGTTGAGAAATCCAATTTTATCTCCTGTCCTTCATTCTATAGCCTGCTTCTGAACCATCGTGTTCAACTGTGAAACTCACACTTTGATGACGCTGACTCCAAAACTCACTCAATACACCCAAGGTCAGCCCCAGTGATCTGCTTCATAGCAAGGACTTTGGGTGGGTCTGCCCAGGGAGTAGGGCACCCTCAAAGAATGTGGCTTTGGACTTCATCACAACTGGGGCCTTTTGCGTTACTTAAGAGCTAAACTCGTAACCATGCTAGATCCGTTTCTAATGTGACAACATCACAAACCCTGAGTCCAGAAGCCTAATCCATAATCCTACCTCCTCATGATGAAGTCTCATGCTCTGTGCTGAACGTGGTTAGCTGCACAAGATGTGAACCAAAGCTTCACTGAACCCTCGACCCAAATCGGTAACTCAAGTGCGTCAATCATAATGAACCTCCCCGAACTCAGTATTTATGATTATTTTTGAGTCAGGGTCTCACTCTGTTTCCTGGGCTGGAGTGCAGTGGCAGGATCAGGGCTCCCTGCAGCCCCAACCTCCCAGGCTCCAGCGATCCTCCCACATCGCCTGGCTAATTTTTGTATTTTTATGGAGAGGGGATCTCGCCATGTTGCCCAGGCTCGAAGCCGGATCAAGCAATTGGGTTCCTCGGATTTCTAAAATAGACCCCAATATTCTGCCTTTACCCCAGAGGACATAGATGTACCTTCCCTCAGGCCAATGACCTCAGGCCTCACGGTCCCTGGAGCTCTAGGAAAGGCTGTGCGATCTCGTGCCCACACCCAGTGCTCTGGGTCATAAGCCTGGATCTGGAAAAACAAATGCCCCTTAAGATGGGTACTCCCCAGGATACCCCTCCCTCCCCTTGTCCAGCCTCCAGCCCACCTGATTCCTCCCCACCTCCTCCACCTCCCCCCGTCCCACCTACCTCCTCCAACTCCTCCAGGGAAACCCAAGCCCTCCAGCGCATGGAACGGAAGAACTGGAACCGAAGCTTATGGAACAAGGGTATCTGGGAATGGTTCTTCCTGTACAGAAAGTAGAAAATGTTTCATTTGGAGGCCTCGTTGTCCTCCTCCATGTCATTGGCCAGGTAGCTGGGGACAGAAATCAGGTTGCCGCTCAGGGACACCACCAGGAGAGACCTCTGGCTGAGGTCAGCTTCCCAGAGAGGAGGGCAGGGGACCATCCTCAGCTCAGGACTGGCACCCACCCTGCAGAACCATGCCTTCCTCAAGAGGGCCCTGATTGTCAGAGACCTGCTGAAGGGCGTCTCCCACTCCTTCAGGATGAAGACAAAAACCCAACTGGTGGCCGAGAGTGGTGGCTTACACCTGGAATCCCAGCACATTGGGAGGCTGAGGCAGGAGGATCATTTGAGGCCAGGAGTTCGAGATGAGCCTGGGCAACATAGCAAGACCCTCATCTCTATAAAAAATGTAAAAGACACACCAGACGTGATGGCTCATGCCTGTAATCCCAGCAATTTGGAAGGCTAAAGCAGGTGGGTCGCTTGAGGCCAGGAGTTCGAGACCAGCCCCATATCTACTAAAAATACAAAAATCAGCCTGGTGTGGTGGCACACCTGTTAGTCCTAGCTATGCAAGAGGCTGAGGCACAAGAATTACGTGAACCCAGGAGGAGGAGGTTGCAGTGAGCCGAGATTGGGCCACTCCATTCCAGCCTAAGAGGCAGAACAAGACTCTGTCTCAATAAATAAATAAATAACTGTCCAGGTGTGGTGTCACAGCCCTGTAGTCAAAGCTAATCCAGAGGCTGAGGTGGGAGGATCACTGGAGTACAGGATATGGAGGCTGCAGTGAGCTATGATCTCACCACTGCACTCCAGCTTGGGGGACAGGGCAAGTCTGTCTCAAAAAAATAAAAGAAATTGAATACATTGATATTGTGCCAAGACCCTGCCTTCTACAGGCATCTAGTCTAATGGGACTGGGAGTAATCAGGGCAGATGACCTAATCCCAATATCACATTATAATAGGATGTAACTGGAGAGCTACAAGCATGCAAAAGTTGCAGGATGAGGGAAGGCATCACAGAGGCTGTGGGGTGAACTGACTTTAAGGAATGGGTCCTTCCCTTCAGAACCACATGTGTGCAGGACACCCAGACAGAAAACACAAACGCAAAGTCGAGTGGAGGGCATTTGGAAAGAGCGGTGAAGCCACACCAGGAAACACCAAGATGGCGAGCCAATTTGGTTGTAGAAATTATAGAGAGGGTGGAATTTGCACTGTGGAACCTGGCCTCAATTTAGAAAGACATCAGCTAAGGAAGTTGTTCAGGTGGGCAGTGAGGGTGTTGTGCTTTGGAAAGATGCTCAGGCTGCACTAGGAAGCCCCCAGGCTTGGGGAGAGACTCCAGGAGGCCCCAGCAGGGAGCATTTGACAGTGGATTCAAGTGATGCGAGGGGGACCTGAACTGTTGCCTCTGTCATGGGAACCCAGAGGAGGTCGATGGCATTTGCAGTTGATATGGGAAGGAGAGAGACAGAAGAACCAGAAATGTCTGCTTGCTGGGGGAAGCATCGTGTCCGCTCCTTTGCTCCTTTTCTTCTCCCCTTAGGAGCGGTTTATGGTTCCTTTTGTTTTATTCTTTTATTTGTACACTGGCGTTGGAATTTGGGTTTTTTGGCTTTTTTTTTTTTTTTTTTTTTGAGAAAAGTCTCGCTCTGTTGCCCAGGCTGGAATGCAGTGGCTCAAACTTAGCTTACTGCAACGTCTGCCTCCTGGGTTCAACGGGTTCTCTTGCCTGAGCCTCCCGAGTAGTTTGGATTACAGGTGCACACCACCATGCCTGGCTAATTTTTCTATTTTTAGTAGAGATGGGGTTTTGCCATGTTAGTCAGGCTCGTCTCAAACTCCTGACCTCAAGTGATCTGCTTGCCTCGGCCTCCCAAAGTGCTAGGATTACAGGCATGAGCCACCGCGCCCAGCCTGAGTTTCTTTTTAGAAACAACAGTCTAAAAACAAGATAGTATAATCCTCTTTTTTGTACACAGAGTAAAGAGAACAAATAGGTGCAAGAATAAATGAAAGGCTGGAATCCCACTTCCCCTGCTGTCCCAGGGTATTGGATATTGACAGGAGGAAGCAAACCACTCACAGAGCCAGGAATAAATGAATGCATTGGTATTGCCGGGAGAAGAGGCCGGCGCGGCTAAAATATGCTATGACCGTAGCCAGGAGATACTGGTGGAGAGAAAGGAACACAGAGAGGGAGAGGTCACATCTTGGGAGAGGAAGATCGTGGAGACAGTGGAATGGGGGTCTAGGGAGGGGTTGCCCATCAGAGAAGGGACCTGAGTATTGGGGTGACTGTGCTCATGTGGAAATTGCGGGGTGGCGGGGTATTTGAAGGTCGGATGCAAATCCAAGAAGCTGGAGGAAGGCATGTTGGTGATGCTTCCAGGATGGTGGGCTCTGATGGGATCTTTGAAGGAGTGTGTCTAGGTCGGCTGGTATCAGGAGGGTCTTTTGTGTGCCAGGCAGAGAACTGTCCCAAAGAACTGAGAGTAAAGGGGCCAGGAGCTTCAGGGCTGCGGCCTGACTGCGGCCCAGAGCTCAGATCCCAAATGACCCATAGGAGAGGCAGGAGCCACTCATTCACTCGGCAAGAGACCAGCAGAGTCCTGAGGGAGATGCTGACAAATCATAAAAAGACCAAGAATAGCCGCGAGTGGCAGCTCAAGCCTGTGATCCCAGAAGTTTGAGAGGCTGAGACAGGAGGATCAAGTGAGTCCAACAGTTCTAGAACAACCTGGGCAACATAGCAAGAATGTTTGTATAAAAATTATTCGAGCATGATGGCATGTGCCTGTACTCCCAACTGCTCAGGAGGCTGAGGCAGGATTGCAAGAGCCCAGGAATTAGAGGCTGTGGTGAGCTGTGATCATGCCACTGCACTCCATCCTGTGGAACACAGCTAGATACTGTCTCGAAAAAAAAAAAAAAAAGGTGGGCACCAAGACTCAAGACTGTGGGAGCCAGAGGGGCACAGTGGCTCACATCTGTAATCCCAGCATTTTGGGAGGCCAAGGCGAGCGGAACACCTGAGGTCAGGTGTTCAAGACCAGCCAGGTCAACATGGCAAAACCCCATCTCTACTAAAAACACAAAAATTAGCCAGCCATGGTGGTGCATGCCTGTAATCCCAGCTGCTTGGGAGGCTGAGGCAGGAGAATGCCTTGAACCCAGGAAGCTTCGGCTGCAGTGAGCCAAGGTTGAGACACTGCCCTCCAGCCTGGGCAACAGAGCGAGACTGTCTCACAAAAAGAAAAGAAGACTGTGGGAGCATCTGGTGGGAAGTGCTGGAGGGAGAGAAGAGAGGAACTGTGGGTTTAGAAGCTGCGCCCTCCCACTGGCGGTGCATTGAAGCAGGAACACAGTTCCGTGGAGAACAACCTTACCTTGTCTGACAACCTCAAATCTTTGTCCCAGGCGAGGAAGCTTTTAATGACAGGATCCTCTGTGATTAGAGAGCAGATGTCAGCTTGAAAAGCAGGACAGGGTTTCCGTGGGAGCAGCAGGGCAGCAAGGAGAAGTGTGCCTCCCAGGGGGAAGTCTCAGGATTGCTGCCACAGGTAAGGTGGATGGGAGAGGGGAGAATGACTTTCACTGGGCAAGGGAGAGAGGCTCCCGCTCTGAGACTCCCCTGAGAAGAGGCCGAAGGAGGCCCTGGGTGTGAGAATCTACAGGATGTCGAGCTGGCAAAAAGCCAGAACGCCCTCCCAGCAGACACAGAGGGACCACTGCAGAGTCATAAAGGAATTCCCATCATTTCCTCATGAGACAGTCACATCAGGGTGTGACTGTGGCCTAGGTATCCCCTTCTATGGATGGAGACACTTAGGTTTAGAAAAGTCAGCAAGAGACATTAAGTTTCAGAGGGCACAGCTGAAGCCACTTTCTTTGATTTTTTATTGTGATTTATTTATTTATTTATTTATTTATTTATTTATTTATTGAGATGGAGTCTCGCTCTGTGGGCTGGGCTGGAATGCAGTGGCACGATCTCAGCTCACTGCAACCTCGGCCTCCCCAGTTCAAGCGATTCTCCTGTCTCAGTCCCCTGAGTAGCTGGGATTACAGGCGTGTGCTACCACGCCTGGCTAATTTTTGTATTTTTAGTAGAGATCAGATTTTACTATGTTGGTCAGGCTGGTCTCTAACTCCTGACCTGCCTCGGCCTCCCAAAGTGCTGGGATTACAGGTTTGAGCTACCGTGCTTTTTCTTTTGAGACAGAGTTTTGCTCTGTCACCCAGGCTGGAGTGCAGTGGTGCCATCATAGCTCACTGCAGCCTCAAAGTCCTGAGTTCAAGCAATCCTCTTAACTCAGCCTGCCAACATGCTGGGATCTCAGACATGAGCCACCGCACTTGGCCCAAAACCAAGCTTTCTTATCCCAATTGCCAACCTAATCCTAATCTTCTATCATCTCCTAAGTGTCCCTCATGAGTGATCACTTCTGAGTCCTCCTGCATGGAGAGCTCACCCACTGGGGGCATATTTTTCCCATTGGAAAAGTGTGGTTATTGGAAGTTTCCTCTTTTTTAGAAGAACAGGATTGGAGGTGCTCTCTGGGGTGTCCTCCTACCAAGCAGCCTGTTGAAAGTCTCGTGGTGCTCAGGGAGCACGGGTGACACTCGCCATCGCTTCAGCTTCATCTTGAGCCCACACAGCGTCTCCGCCACCCAGGTCTCCTCAGGCTCAGGGGCGAGCTCCTTCTGTGGCTCCTCCTCTGATGACTCCTCAGATTAGTCCGACCACTCCCTCTTCCTTTTCCAGCAAAGAGACCTACACAGGGGGCTGGGATCTACCCCAGGGGCTGAGTAAAGAAACCAGGCCACTGTATAATGCTTCTGCAATTGATCTCCTTAGAGCCAGACCCAAAACGCCAAACCACTCTCCATCCTCCCCAGCCTCACAGACTGCTGGCTTCTCCAAGCCATCTTTCCGTCCTTCTCCTTTGCTGAACCCCATGAGCCGCTCCTTCCCCTCCCCATTCTTCCATCTCTCTGTCCTCAGAACACTTCCTCATTTCCTTCCCTCATCCCTAGTTCTCTGAGTCTCTCCTTTTTTTTTTTTTGACACAGAGTCTTGCTTTGTCGCCCAGGCTGGAGTGTAGTGGTGCAATCTCGGCTCACTGCAATCTCCGTCTCCCAGGTTCCAGTGATTCTCCTGCCTCAGCCTCCCAAGTAGCTGGGATTACAGGTGCCCGTAATAACGCCCAGCTCATTTTTGTTCTTTTAGTAGGGATGGGGTTTCACCATGTTGGCCAGGCTGGTCTCAAACTCCTGGCCTCAAGTGATCCGCCTGCCTTGGCCTCCCGAAGTGCTGGGATTACAGGTGTGAGCCACTGCACCCTGCCTCAGTCCCTCCATTCTTCCCACACACCTCCTCAGGTGCTCCTTCCTGACTTCTGGGACCGTCCTTTTTTTTTTTTTTTTTTTTTTTGCCACAGGGTCTCAGTCTCTCAGACTGGAGTGCAGTGGTGATATCTCGGCTCAAAGCAACCTCTGCCTCCCGGGTTCTAGCGATTCTCCTGTCTCAGCCTCCCAAGTAGCTGGGAATACAGGCGTGCACCACCACACCCGGCTAGGTTTTGTATTTTTAGTATTGACTAGGTTTCATTATATTGGTCAGGCTGGTCTCAAACAACTGACCTCAGGTGATCCACCCGCCTCAGCCTCCCAAAGTGCTGGGATTACAGGCATGAGCTACTGTGCCCGGCCTTTGGTTTTCTTTTGAAACAGGGTTTTGCTCTGTCATGCAGGCTGGAGTGCAGTCGTGCAGTCATAGCTCACTGCAGCCTCAAAGTCCTGAGTTCAAGCAATCCTCTTGCCTCAGCCTCCCAGTGTGCTGGGATCTCAGGCATCAGCCACAGCACCTGTCCTGAAACCAAACTTTCTTTTTTTGTTGTTTTTTTGTTTTTTTGAGACAGAGTCTCTCTCTGTCACCCAGGCTGGAGTGCAGTGGCACGATCTCAGCTCACTGCAAGCAACACCTCCGGGGTTCACGCCATTCTGCTGCCTCAGCCTCCCAAGTAGCTAGGACTACAGGCGCCCACCACCACGCCCAGCTAATTTTTTGTATTTTTAGTAGAGACTGTGTTTCACCATGTTAGCCAGGATGGTCTCGATCTCCTGACCTTGTAATCCGCCCGCCTCGGCCTCCGAAAGTGCTGGGATTACAGACGTGAGCCACAGCGTCCAGCCCAAAAACAAGCTTTCTTATCCCGAGTGCCAAACTTTATCAACTCCAGCCTAATCCTCTATCATCTCCTAAGCGTCCCTCATGAGTGATCACTTCTGAGTCCTCCCGCATGGAGAGCTCACCCACTGGGGGCATATTTTTCCCATTGGAAAAGTGTGGTTATTGAAAGTTTTCCTCGTTTTTAAAAGAACAGGATTGGAGGTGCTCTCTGGGGTGTCCTCCTACCAAGCAGCCTGTTGAAGTCCTCATGGTGCTCAGGGAGCACGAATGACACTAGCCGTTGCTTCAGCTTCAGCTTCATCTTGAGCCCACACAGCGTCTCCGCCACCCAGGTCTCCTCAGGCTCAGGGGCGAGCTCCTTCTCTGGCTCCTCCTCCGATGACTCCTCAGATTCGTCCGACCACTCCCTCTTCCTTTTCCAGCAAAGAGACCTACATGGGAGGCTGGGATCTACCCCAGGGGCTGAGTAAAGAAACCAGGCCACCATGTAATGCTTCTGCAACTGATCACCTTAGACCCCGACCCCAACCCCAAACCACTCTTCATCCTCCCCAGCCTTGCAGACTGTTGGCTTCTCCAAGCCATCTTTCTGACTTTCTTCTCTGCTCAACCCCATGAGC
The DNA here is from genome assembly GCF_029281585.2 of Gorilla gorilla gorilla. Taxonomy (NCBI): domain Eukaryota; kingdom Metazoa; phylum Chordata; class Mammalia; order Primates; family Hominidae; genus Gorilla; species Gorilla gorilla. Next base: position 32,870,944 of record NC_073228.2, on the reverse strand, counting down.
CGCTCCTTCCCCTCCCCATTCTTCCGTATCTCTGTCCTCAGAACACTTCTTCATGTCCTTCCCTGGTCCCTGGCTCTCTGAGTCCCTCCTTTTTTGTTTGTTTGTTTGTTATTGGTTTTTTGTTTGTTAGTTTCGAGACAGAATCTTGCTTTGTCACCCAGGCTGGAGTGTAGTGGTGCAATCTCAGTTCACTGCAACATCTATCTCCCGGATTCCAGTTATTCTCATGCCTCAGCCTCTCAGGTAGCTGGGATTACAGGGGTCTGCGATAATGCCCAGCTCAATTTTGTACTTTTAGTAGAGATGGGGTTTCACCATGTTGACCAGGCTGGTCTCAAACTCCTGGCCTCAAGTGATCTGCCCGCCTTGGCCTCCCAAAGTGCTGGGATTACAGGTGTGAGCCACTGCACCTGGCCTGAATTTCTCCATTCTTCCCATACACCCTCCTCAGGTTCTCCTTCCTGACCTCTGACCCTTCTTTTTTTTTTTTTTTTTTTTTTGAGGCAGTGTCTCACTCTCTCACCCAGACTGGAGTGCAGTAGTGCAATCTTGGCTCACTGCAACCTCTTCCTCCCAGGCTCAAGCGATTCTCCTGTCTCAACCTCCCAAATAGCTGGGATTACAGGCGCACACCACTACCACCTGGCTAATTTTTGTACTTTTAGTAGAGATGGGGTTTCACCATGTTGGCCAGGTTCGTCTTGAACTCCTGACCTCAGGTGATCCATCTGCCTCGGCCTCCCAAAGTGTTAGGGTTACAGGTGTGAGCCACTGTACCTGGCCCCCTTCCTTCACCTTAGTCAATCCTATCCCACCTCTTCTTCCTCCAGTCCCCTCACCTGATGGTCCCGACACTTCATCATCCACCACCTCCTGGAGGGGGTACCCTGAGGTGCTCAACTGGGGGCTCTGCTCCTCATCCTGGGGGTGCGGTTGATGGCTGGTCATGATCTTTCGCAAAATCTGTCCCAACCCACGGAATCTAGTCTCTGTTCTATCCAAGGCCTTCTTCTGGACTCTGCTAGGACCCAGAAGGTGTATTATCAATTCTCGAGGCTGAGAGAAGTCAGGAGTGGAGAACAGCTCTGAGAAGATGCTGTTGTCCACTTGAGCTCCCAGATGCCCATGGAGTCCAGTCCTTCCAATCAGGAAGGTTGGAATCTCTGATGTCATTGGTCATTCCAACCTGGCAACCAGTTTGAAGAAAAACACATGTAACTGCCAGGCTGGTCTCTTGTCCTGGAGATCCTGGGTGAATGGTATCTCCTGCCACTGTCCCAACCTCAGACCACCATCGAAAAGCATCTTCAGGGTCTCCGCATCCATCTATTCCCTGTCCCAGCAGAGGCTGTGTCTTCTCCACTCAAAGCCTGAAGCATGTTGGGGTCTCCTCTTCTCTGTACATGCCCATTTCAGAGTCCAGTCTGGTGGGAGAGGGAGGGTGGGAAAGAAAACTAGGGTAAGCAGAAACTATGAAACCTTACAAGTGTGAGATTATCATGTACAAGAGATCCCAGGAACATTGACTTGATGAAAAAGTCACATCAGAGCACTCAATTTGGCAGAGCTTTTCTGCCGAATGTTTACTGACATTCACTGTCCGAGATTCTATACTGGGGGTACACGTGTCCTCTGCCCTAAGGCATCTTTGAGTCCAAGAGACATTTTGAGGCCTGAAAATCATAGGAAACTGCCCATGAGCTCACTCATATTTCCAATGGTGTCCCCAATTTCAGGGAGTCCGTGGATTACCTAAGGCCAGCCCCTCCAGTTCGGCTAAGAAACTCTAGTCTATATATTAAGTTTTGTATCATATGTATTGCTCTGAACTCAGAAATTTCCCTACCATTTATGGATTCTATGAATAAAATATCACATGTACAAAAAGACTAAGTCGAAAAATCTCAGCTGTGCACAGTGGCTCATGTTTGTAATCCCAGCACTTTGGGTGGCCAAGGGAGGAAGATTGCCTGAGGCCAGCAGTTCAAGACCAGTGTAGGCAACATAGCATGACCCCATCTCTAAAAAAACAAAACCAAACCAAATTAGCCAGGTGTGGTGGCTGGCACCTGTGTTCCAACTACTTGGGAGACTCATGTGACAGGAAGATCGCTTGAGCCCAGGACTTAGAAGCTGCAGTGAGCTATGATCTTGCCACCGCACTCCAGTCTAGGCAACACAGCAAGACGTTGTGTCAAAAAAAATTTTTTTGATAAAAAATAAAAGAGTTGGATGACATTCAGAGACCACCCAAAAAACCTGTCAGTTCCTGGCCGGGCTCAGTGGCTCACGCCTGTAATCCCAGCACTTTGGGAGGCCAAAGGAGGTGGATCACTTGAGGTCAGGAGTGTGAGACCAGCCTGGCCAACATGGTGAAACCCCGTCTCTACTAAAAATACAAAAAATTAGCCAGGCATGGTGGCGGGTGCCTGTAATCCCAGCTACTCGGGAGCGGGGACGAGAATCACTTGAACTCGGGGTGCGGAGGTTGCAGTGAGCTGAGATCGCACCATTGCTCTCCAGCCTGGGCAACAAGAGCAAAACTCCGTCTCAAAAAAATAAACAAAGAACCTGTGAGTGAGTTCCCATACGGCTTCCTAATGCGCTGTGGCTCTCCTAGGAGTCTCTTGCTCATGGGAAAGGCACAAACTGAATGAGGAAGCAGATCCCATTGCTATGGAAGTCCCATTGTTAGGAAGCTCTGCTTTTCTGGAGTTCAAATTTGCATTCATGACGCTTTAAACCGCCAGAGCTGGGTGGGTCCTCCTATAACAAAACAGTTTGCTCTCTCTCTCCTAGTTAACAGGCTTTCAAATATTAGAAGATCAATGTTCTGACCCCATTAGAAGTTCTCTTCTGTGGAATGAAAAGCTCTGATTTAACCCATCTTCAAACCTGGTTTGCATATTCTTCTCTCTTCTGGCATGCCACCATGCCTGATTAAGTTGTGGTTTTTTTTTTTTTTTTGGTAGGGACAGGGTTTTGCCATGTTGCCGAGGCTAGTCTTGAACTCCTGGTCTCAAGCAATCTCCTCACCTCAGCCTCCCAAAGTGCTAGCAGTAGAGGCATGAGCCACCACACCAGGCCAAGGCTATTATTCTGACTTAGGGGTTTTTTTATTTGTTTCATTTTGTTTTTCCTACAGAGTCGGTATTTCTTCAATAGATATATCTCAAAGCAGAAGCTGGCTAACATCATCCTGGAACTTCAATTTTCCTAACATCAGAGATGCAATAAAACTTTGGACAAATAGAGTATGGTCTATATACAGCTGGTGCCAGAACTGCATAACCCAGGTATGGATGTGACATCCCTGTTTTCAGCGCTATAGTTTTTCTACACACTTGGTGTTTATATACATACATGCTCAAGTCAGTCCAACCCTCAAGCTAAACTTAGATAAGATGAAATTATTGAGTCAAGTCTGCCTTTGCTTCTATAAAAACATACATCAAGTCGCTTTCTGGTTCCTGTTTTCTTGTCCTTATCATATTACTCATAGGACTCAGAATTGTTTATTATTAATTTCAGAGTTTAGAAGTATTGAAAGACACCATCTTTCCATCTCGTATCTGCCACCGAGAACTTTACAGTCTAAAACAACAGTTTTGCATTTTGGAAAGTAAATTATGCAAGCTCCAGGAAGCACTGAAGGTTGGTATTGTCAAATAAAAAGCAAATCTGGAATTAGGTAAGGAGACACTTTATCTGAAAAGACTATTGCAATAGGGAAAATGCTCAAGTCATAAGATTTGTATCTCAAACATTAAGCGAAAAAGTTTTCTTTGTTAGCAAGGAATAAAAAGGGTAGAACAAACCAGGTTATGGGGAAGTAAGATGAAGAGTTGGGATAATCTGATCAGATAGCTGATTGGATCAGGGAACATCTTTTCCTGAAGGTTGTTCAGCATACCAATGCTTGCTTAAGCCCAAGAATAGGTCAAGGTTCTAGGGCCTATGGGGAGGGCTAAATCCTGACTAAAGTTTGGTCAAGTTAGTAGATATTTTGTCCAGATTGGTCAGTGGCAGTGAACAGTTCAGCTAATCACTTATGAGACAAAGAATGGGAATTTGGAGGGTCTGTGTCTGGCTTTGTCAGATAAATGAGGGAGCCATCCATAAAGCTTATCTAACTGATGTGGAAAAAGTTGGTTCCACATCACTTCCAAAATAAAAAATTATTTCCTGGACATAAAACTGTGGGAAGATTTTTGTTTGTTTGTTTGTTTCTAGAGATGGGATCTCACTATGTTGCCCAGCCTAGACTCCAACTCCTAACTCCTGGGCTCAAGTGATCCTCCTACCTCAGCCTCCCTTAGTAGCTGGGACTACAGGCTTGCACTATTGCACCCACCTAGGATGGGGAGATTTTTTGGCCATCCTTATTTTCCAGAATCACAGAGCTCGGGTGAAGTTCAATATTGTCAGTATTAAAGCAGAAGATCTGAAAAAAATTTTGCCTGCTGTTTGTAATTTTTTCTTTCTTTTTTTTTTTTTTTATAGAGAGAGTCTCACTCTGTTACCCAGGCTAGAGTGCAGTGGCATGATCATGGCTCACTGCAACCTTGACCTACTGGCTCAAGGGATCCTCCTGCCTCAGCCTCCCTTGTAGCTGGGACCAGAGGTGTGTGCCACCTTCCCGGCAAATTTTTTAGTTTTTTGTAGGGATGGGGGTCTCACTTTGTTGCCCAGGCTAGTCTCAAACTCCTGGCCTCAAGTGATCCTCCTACCTCAGCCTCCCAAAGTGTTGGGATTGCAGGCATGAGCCATGGCACCTGGCTTGTTTGTACATTTTTAAATAGCAAGTCAGACATAAAAATAAATTTATGCACAGCAAAATAAGATGCAAAAATATTTGCTCAAATATCAGGAAAAGGATTAATTATTGAATATATAAAGAACCACTACAAATCAATACAAAAAAGACCAGCAACTTAGCAGTAAAAGGAGGAAATAATATGAACACAGCATTCACCTAAATACAGGAATACAAGCCAGGTACAGTGGTACACACTTATAATCCCAGCTACTCAAGAAACTGAAATGGTAGAATCACTTGAGCACAGAAGTTTGAGGCCATCCTGGGCAGAAAGAAAAGGAATACAAATGGTTCTTAAATACATGAGTAGGGCCAGGCACAGTGACTTATGCCTATAATCCTAGCAGTTTGGGAGGCCAAAACAGGCAGATCATCTGAGATCAGGAGAATCACTTGAACCCCGAAAGTGGAGACTGCTGTGAGCCGAGATCGTGCCACTGCACTCCAGCCTGGGTGACAGAGCTAGACTGTCTCAAAAATAAAATAAAATAAAAATAAAATAAAATAAATAAATATATGAGTAGGTGCTCAACTTCACTTGAGAGTGAATCAGGGGCTGGGCGCAGTGGCTTACCCCTGTAATCCCACCACTTTGGAAGACTGAGGAGGGTGGATCACTTGAGGTCAGGAGTTCAAGACTAGCCTAGCCAATGTAAAACCCCCTCTCTACTAAAATACAAAAATTAGCTGGGCTTGGTAGTGCATGCCTGTAATCCCAGCTACTCAGAGGGCTGAGGCAGGTGAATTGCTTGAACCCGGGAGGCAGAGGTTGCAGTGAGCTGAGATTGCATCACTGCACTCCAGCTTGGGCAACAGAGCAAGACTCCATCTCAAGAGTGAATCAGGGCTGGGCGCAGTGGCTCACGCTTGTAATCCCAGCACTTTGGGAGGCCGAGGTGGGCAGATCACTTGAGGTCAGGAGTTTGAGACCAGCCTGGCCAACATGGTGAAACCCTGTCTCTACTAAAAATACAAAAGTTAGCCAGGTGTGATGGCGGGCACCAGTAATCCCAGCTACTCAGGAGGCTGAGGCAGGAGAATCACTTGAACCCGGGAGGCGGAGGTTGCAGTGAGCCGAGATCACGCCACTGCACTCCAGCCAGGGTGACAGAATGAGACTCCATTAAAAAAAAAAAAAAAAAAGTGTGTCAAGACTAGGTGTGGTACCAGTGACAAAGCCTCAAAGAATATTTGCATAAACAAAATGTCTTTATTTTAGGCAGCAGGAAGAAAGAGAAAAGTTATCCTACTACCCCTATTAAGGCAACTTCCCAAACTCATTTACAGAACTTTTACTTACATCTCATTTCACTAAAACATAGTCATGTAATTATACCTAGCCACTAGGGAACCTGAGGAATGTAATCTATCATCTGGATTACAGTGTGTCCGGCTAAAAGTCAGCTTTCCTATTACTAAAGAAGAAGGCAAAAATGTATATTGGGAGGCAATTAGTAGTCTCTGCCACACACAAAAAACAGAAATGCAAAATAAACTTCAATGAGTAATGCCGTTAGCCTATCAGATTGACAGAACAAACAAATCAAAGACCAAAAGTTTTGGAGAAACAGGTGCTCTCTTGTTATTGAGAATGGCCTAAATTGATAAAACTTCTGTGGGGTATAATTAATTAACATCTATCAAAATTTTTAAAATATATATCTTTTGATGCAACCAAATTTTGTACATATGTACAAAGTTATTCATTGTGGTGTGATTTGAAAAATAGCGAAAACTTACAAAGAAAACTGTCAAAGAATATGGGATTAATTTAATACATTATAATCCATTCATTCAATCGATACTATGTAGCTGTTAAGAAGAATGAGGTAGTTCTGTATGTACTAATGAGGTATGATCTCAAGAACACACCATCAGTCCCCTTCCCCCAGGAAAACTTTTTTTAAAGAATATACTAATGGCCAGGCGTGGTGGCTCACACCTGTAATCCCAGCACTTTGCAAGGCCAAAGTGGACGGATCACTTGAGGCCAGGGGTTTGAGACCAGCCTGGCCAACATGGCAAAACCCCATCTCTACTAAAAATACAAAAAATTAGCCTGGCATGGTGACATGCTTCTGTAATCCCAGCTACTCCAGAGGCTGAGGCAGGAGAATCACTGGAACCTGGGAGACAGAGGTTGCAGTGAGCTGAGATCGCGCCACAGCACTCCAGCCTGGGCAACAGAGCATGACTATGTCTCAAAAAAAAAAAATAATAATAATAATACATTATTAAATTAAGTGTAAAGGTATATTCAGAACAGTGTTTATAGGATGTTCCCATGTATTATTAAAATGTATAACTTTGGGAGGCCAAGGTGGTTGGATCACTTGAGGTCAGGAGTTCGAGACCATCCTAGCCAACATGATGAAACCCCCCTCTCTACTAAAAAACACAAAAATTATCTGGGCGTGGTGGCGCATGTCCATAGTCCCAGCTACTCAGGAGGTTGAGGCAGGAGAATCATTTGAACCCAGGAGGCAGAGGTTGCAGTGAGTCGTGATCGTGCCACTGCACTCAAATCTGGGTGACAAAGCGAGACTGTCTCAAAAAATATTATTTGAGACAAAAAAAAAAATAGAATAATTTTTTTGTTCGTTTGAGACAAAGTACAGCTCTGTCACCCAGGCTAAAGTGTAGTGGCGTGATCTCAGCTCACTGCAACCTCCGCCTTCTGGGTTCAAGCAATTCTTCTGCTTCAACCTCCCAAGTAGCTGGGACTACAGGTGCCCGCCACCACGCCTGGCTAATTTTTGTATTTTTAGTAGAGACAGGATCTCACCGTGTTGCCCAGGCTGGTCTTGAACTCCTGACCTCAAGTGATCTGCCTGCCTCAGCCTCCCAAAGTGCTGGGATTCTAGACATGAGCCACCACACCAGGCCTAAATAAAATTATTGAGACTAGGTGGGACTCCAAAAATAAATAGCAAAAAAATTAAATTAAACATAAAATAAAACTAATTGACCAGTTGAGATTTTGGTTCTGGAAGTAAAGTCATTGCTTTTTTGAATTCCTATAATTTTGTAACTTTGTCAGAGAAGTTTGCTGTGGGTGACAAGGCAGTATTCAAACAGACCTTAAAAATTAAATTTTTTAGCTGGTCATGGCATACACACCTATAGTCCCAATTTCTCAGGGGACTGAGGTGGGAGGATTCCTTGAGCCTCAGGACACTCCAGCCCACTGCATTCTAGCCTGGGCAACATAGTGAGACCCTGTCTCTAAAAAAAAAAGTTTTCTTTTAATTTAAAAAGTCTAGAATGAATGTGTGTGTGTATGTGTGAAATAATTCTATAAACCTTCCCTTCTCTCCTTCACCTCTAGTGTACACACTCTACCTTTCATGACTTTTCTCCTATTTCAGCTCTCCTTATATTTTAACCCCAAATCACTAATCTCAATGTACCAGGGAGGATGATGATATAGAACTAAGAATGGGCCAGGCACGGTGGCTCACGCCTGTAATCCCAGCACTTTGGGAGGCCGAGGCTGGCAGATCCCAAGGTCAGGAGATCGAGACCATCCTAGCCAACATGGTGAAACCCTGTCCCTACTAAAAATACAAAAAAATTAGCTGGGCGTGTTGTCACACACCTGTAATCCCAGCTACTCGGGAGGCTGAGGCAGGAGAATCACTTGAACCCAGGAGGTGGAAGTTGCAGTGAGCCAAGATCACGCCACTGCACTCCAGCCCTCTAGCCTGGGCGACACAGCAAGACTCCATCTCAAAAAAAAAAAAAGAAAAAAGAATTAAGAATGAAGCTTATGTTATTTCCTTCACTAAGAAAGCACCTAGAAGGCTTTCTTAGTGAAGTCAAAATTCTTTTTAGCCACAAGTGACAGAAACACAGTGCAATCCGGCTTAAGCCCATAAAACCAGTAAGTCTAGGGTATGACTGGATTCAGAGGCTCAAATAATATTGTCAGCATTCTGGCTCTGTCTCATCTTTCAGTTCTGCCTTCTTTACAGTAAGTTTATTTCTCAGACAGACGCTCCCTTTGCACTAGCAACATGGCTGCTGGCAGTCTTAGATTCTTATTCTCATAACAGAACAATCTCAGCCAAGAGAACTTGGCCTGGGTTATGTGTCTAGTCCTTGAGTGAGTATCCTGACCAGATCACGTGGACTGAGGGAATGAAGGGAAACCCAGGTGCTTTTACCAGAAGGAGGAATGGCTACAGGTGAGGGCTAGTCCCTGGGCCTGTTTGCCCCACTTCAGAAGCTCTGCTCTGTATTGCTGGGAGGGCTGGCTCCTACAGGATACATTCCTCAAGCTCCAGGTCACCTGGTTCCTGGTTATGATGGCTTATTGCGAGACACTGATGAGAGACTAGAGGGAGGGAGAAGACAAGGAGTTTCTTCCCCTCCTCTTTACTGCGTGATTTCTCCAGCAATGGTAGTTGTTGCCTTCCTGGCCCCATCTCCCACTGGATAAATACTCCATGTTTCTTTCTTTTTTTCTCTTTTTTTTTTTTTGAGACAGAATTTCACTCTGTCACCCAGGCTGGAGTGCAGTGGCGCAATCTCAGCTCACTGCAACCTCCACCTCCCGGGTTCAAGCGATTCTCCTGCCTCAGCCTCCCAAGTAGCTGGGATTACAGGTGCCCGCCACCACGCCTGGCTAATTTTTGTGTTTTTAGTAGAGATGAGGTTTCACTGTGTTGTCTAGGCTGGTCTCAAACTCCTGACCTCAGGTAATCCACCTGCCTCGGCCTCCCGAGGTGCTGGGATTATAGACGTGAGCCACCGCACCCAGCTAATGTTTCTTGATTCTCTGGGTAAACCTACCTCCAGACCTCTGGATACACCACCTCCACCTTTTGTTTCTCCAGCCTCAGGAAGTTAATGCCTTCCTGCTGTTGCTAATCTCTAGATTGCCTCATGGTACCCAGTAGGCCTCTCAGCTCTTCCATTATAAATGTAACCAAGTGCCTGTGTTACATTACCCCTCTTTTCAATATCCAGAGTGGTTTCTATTTTCCTGACTGATATATGCAAGAAAATATCCACTCCAAACTCCCCTAAGCAAGGCCCCTATGTCTCAACATTGTGCTCATTGGTCTGGAGAGAAGCTTCTGGAATTCCATCCCTGCTCCCAGAATTTGTGCCTCAGGATGAATTAGCCAAAGGAGAAAAAGGCAAGTCATTTAACTCCTCTGGGCCTCAGTTTCCTCCTCTATAAATTTGGGATGATACCATTTGTGGGAGACTGAATGCATGGAAGCCTCCAAAAGGTATATTCAAGTCCTAATCCCCAGAACCTGTAAATACTGCCTTATTTGGACAAAGGGCTTTACAAATGTAATTAGGGTAAGGATTTTAAGATGAGGAGATCTTCCTGGATTATCTAGGTGGACCCTAAGTCCCAGGACAAGTGCCCCTATGAGAGAGACACACAGAGAATGTATACAGAGAAGAGAAGCAATGTGACCACAGAGATAGAGATTGGAGTGATGCAGCCACAAACCAAGGAGTGCTGACAGCTACTAGAAGCCAAAAGAGGCAAGGAACCGATTCTTCCCCAGAGGTATGGGAGGCAGTGAAGCTCCTACGACACCTTGATGTCAGACTTTTCGCCTCTAGCACTGTGCGAAAATAAGCTTCAATTGTTTTCAACCACCAAGTTTGGGATAATTTGTTACAGCAGGCACAGGAAATTAATACACCGTTTTACTTCATAGGGTCGTTGTATTTGTTTGCTAGAGCTGCCATAACAAAATACCACAGGCTGGGTGGCTTATACAACAAAAATTTACTTTCTCACAGTCTGGAAGCAAGAAGTCTGTGGCTTCTTGGTTAGTTTCTTCTGAGGCTCCTTCCTGGGCTTGTAGATGGCTGTCTTCGCTCTATGTCTTCACATAGTCTTTCTCTGTGTGAGTACATTCCTGATATCTCTCTGCATGTCCAATTTCCTCTTACTGTAAGAACACCAGTTAGAATGGATTAGGACCCCCACCCTAATGGCCTCATTTTAACTTAATCACCTCTTTAAAGACCCTATCTCCAAATATAGTCACATTCTGATGTTCTGGATGTTAAGACTTCAACATATGAATTCTGGGACACAATTCAGTCCACAGTAGTCATGTTCCAGATCCTTTGCTTTATCAGTTTCTTGAAAGTACTATATTCCTGGCTGTATTAAATTTTTTTTTCCTCTGCAAGGAACTCTTCCCCTAGTCCTTATCTCCCTTCATCTGCTAAGTCTCAATTTATTCTTGAGATCATGGCTAAATATCACGTCCCAAGCCTCCAGCTGTTCATGCTCATAGCACACTTCGTTGCTCTTATTGAAATATTGTTTTGTTTCAAGTGTGTTTGTGCATGTTTGTTTGAGATGAGATCTCACTATGTTGTCCAGGCTGGTCTCGAACTCCTGGGCTCAAGCAATTCGCTGGATTCAGCCTTCCAAAGTGCTGGGATTACAGGTGTGCACCACCATTCCTGGCCTTCTGTGCATGTTTAATGTCTGTCTTCTGTCACCGAACTGTCAGCTCCATGAGGTGACACACAGGGCTCACATTGTACCTATAGTGCCTGGCATATAGCACATACAAAATAAACGAATGAATGAAATGAAGAAACTTATGATTATAAATGAGAAAATATCAGGAAGCACATGGTACACTGAGAAAGAATTCAATACATGGTAGCTATTATTTTGATGACTCTCACCCTCAAGAATCAAATTAGCTTGTTATTTATTTGCCAAATGTGATGTCTTCTTCCAGACTATCTCAGAAAGTTCTTCCTGTCCAAGCTGTGGTCAAACATGTCACATGAGTGGTAAACTTACAAATGTGCCTGCCTGCGTTCTGATCACCCCTGGAGACTCCAAAGCTGTGCTTCCTCCCACACTGCCACAGCCAGCCAGCCGTCTTCCTCCTCCTCCTCCTCCACCTCTGCCACCTCCTCCACCACCACTAGCACCTGTGTTGCTCAGAAAACCCAGTCTCGCTAAAGCACTTCAGGTAGGTAACAATCTAGTAATGATGTTTTGGTATGTTTTGGTGAGTGTGTAATATAGGAGTAAAGCCAAGTGGCCTTTTAAGGCCAGGCTAATCAGGGCTTGGGCCAGAAGGCTATATTTTGTTCTGATTCCGTATCTTAATTATTGTGTTTTTAAAATCTCAGTTCATGAGAAATTCCTAGAAGCTGGATTGAGAAATGAAAGTGATGTGTGTGAAACCCAGTAGAGTGGAAGATTCCTATTCGCTTCTCAGCATGGCTTTTTCCTAGGGAAGAAAACCTCCCTAGGAAACCAAATTTAGAATAGAAGATTGCTTAGAGAGTAAAGTCAGAACAAAGAGTTAGTGGATTCCAAAGTTTCATATCATTAGGCTGGAGAACCAATCTCTATTTCAGTTACTTATTTACCAAGGGGACCAGACAATTTGTGAATCACTAAGACAGGCATGACCCTGTTTTAAAATCTGAATTTTCACCATGGATAATTTGGTTTAATGTAGCTGAATTAAATCCAGAGTCTTCCCAATACTGACACACACACACACACACACACACACACACACACAAAACAAAACCTGGAGCCTATTGTTATATTTGCCCTAATTATACCTCTCTGATTGTATACATTCTTGTTCTGTGGAAACTGAGTCATCTTTCTAGGTAATTCAAGCAAAACTTCACTTTAACCCGATTAACTCCTTCAACTATTGTCTTATTATAATGACTCCCGGGGAAGATGCAATATTGCAGGAAACTATCCATCTCTTATTTGTTAGCAAAGTCTTAGCTTATAAAAACAAAATTGCGGGGTGGGGGAAGCCTTACATTTTGATGAATGCTTTTCAATGGGTGATAAAAATAGGATTATTCTTGGTTGAGTAGAAAGAATATGACAGGTTCCTAGGGTAGATAAGAGTTACCTCTTAACTCTGAGTCTTTAAAAACTAGATTTGGATTTGCATTTCACCAGTTGTGCTGGTTCCAATTTGAATTCTAACCTTACCATGTATTTTAAGGCTGGACCATTAAAAAAAGATGGACCCATGCAGATAACAGTTAAAGATCTGCTGACTGTAAAATTAAAGAAGACACAGAGTTTAGATGAAAGGAAGAAGGTAAGATGTAATTGACCACATACATGCTCTTTTTGCTTTTAACAATATAGGCTCATGCCTATAATCCCAGCACTTTGGGAGACCAAGGTGGGAGGATCACCTGAGCCCAGGAGTTCAGGACCAGCCTGGGGAATATGGCAAGACCTCATCTCAATTTGTATACAATTGGGGTAGGGGGTGCTGGAGGGAGAAGTCATTTCATTTCAAGTTAAGTTTTTGATGTTTTTATTTTAGTAGTTTTGGATTTCCCAACAAAATGTATATATTAGGAAATGATTTAATTAGGTAATTTTATCTCCCAACCCTTAGTCTGAAGAGGTAGAGACATCCTTTGAAGCTCTAGAATAAAAATTGGGTAGAATACTGGATATATCTTACACAAACTCAGCACTCAGATATTTGCCATTTTTGCATGTTTACATTTTGAGTGATATTTTAAAATTTGTTTTAATAATGTCTCATTTTATAATTAAAGCTTATACCATCGCCGAAAGCACGGAATCCACTAGTTACTGTCTCTGACTTGCAGCATGTTACCCTGAAACCTAACTCCAAAGTGTTATCGACTCGAGTTACAAACGTCTTAATGTAAGGAACTGCACAGTACTATGCTCTACTACTACTTAAAAGAATGATATTGTTGTACAAAGGCCTAAAGAAAAGGAAAAAAAGATTTTTTGTGTGTATTTCTAATGTTAAAAGTTATATATGCTCATTATAGAAAAACTGAAATCTACAGAAAAGTTTAAAAAAGAAAACAAAAATTATCTAAATAATCCTATCATTGGAGATAGCCACTGTTAACATACTGCTGTTTATCATTCTAGTCTTTTTCTGGGCATATGGTTTATTGCCCCATTTAAAGATGCTGTTTATTATAAGATATGCCATTGATTTAATAACAGATTTTGGGAGAAAAAGATATACTATCAAGAATTTTAGGCTGGGCGTGGTGGGTTATGTCTGTAATCCTACCACTTTGGGAAGCCGAAGTAGGAGGATTGCTTGAGGCCAGGAGTTTAAGACCAGCCTGGGCAACATAGTCAGAGCCCCATCTCTAAAAAAATTAATTAAATTAAAAATTAGCCGGATGCAGTGGTGTGTGCCTGTAGTCCCAGTTACTTGGGAGGCTGAAGAAAGAGGATCACTTGAGCCCAGGAGATCAAGGCTGCAGTAAGAAGTGATTGTGCCACTGTACTCCAGCCTGGACAACAGAGAGAGACTCCATCTCAAAAAAAAAAAAAATCATAACCTAAATGTCTCAAAACAGGATTTTATCTATGAAATTTACATACAATGAACTGCATATTTTGAAGATGTCAAAATGACACTTTAATTTTCAAAAAGATAGGAAGAGTTCATGATATACTGAATGGGAAAAACTATATCTACAATATGATTATACACAGACAGATACACACATATACCATATTTGCTTGATTCCAAGACATACTAGTTTTCATATTATATAATTTCTGAAAGCAACCTGTTTTATTTATTTATTTTTTGTATTTTTTTATTTTTTGAGATGGAGTCTTGCTCTGTCACCCAGGCTGGAGTGCAGTGATGCAATATCGGCTCACAGCAACCTCCACCTCCCGGGTTCCAGCAGTTCTCCTGCTTCAGCCTCCTGAGTAGCAGGGATTACAGGCGTGTGCCACAGTGCTGGCTAATTTTTGTATGTTTTAATAGAGACGGGGTTTCACTATGTTGGCCAGGGTGGTCTCAAACTCCTGGCCTCAAATGACCCACCCCCCTCGGCCTCCTAAAATGCTGGGATTTCAGGGGTGAGCCACTGCGCCTGACTTAGGTTATGACATTTAATTTCTGTAAGTCTTCAGTGGACATCCTTGCCTATCAACTCTGTACATGGCTGAGTTTTTCCCTAGGATGGATTCTTACACATGTAACTCCTGGGTCAAGAAGTATTACATATTGGAATGGCTATATCATCTTAAGTTCCCATCGGCATCTACTGCTATTTTTTTTCTTTTTTTCTTTTTTTGAGAAGGAGCTCTGTCACCCAGGCTGGAGTAGTGGCGCAATCTCGGCCCACTACAACCTCCGCCTCCCAGGTTGAAGCAATTCTCTGCCTCAGCCTCCCGAGTAGCTGGGATTACAGGCACCCGCCACCACGCCCAGCTAATTTTCGTATTTTTAGTAGAGATGGGGTTTCACCATCTTGGCCAGGCTGGTCATGAACTCCTGACCTCGTGATCCACCTGCCTCGGCCTCCTAAAGTGCTGGGATTACAGGCGTGAGCCACCGCACCCTGCTTCTACTGCTATTTTTTAATGTAACACATAGCATGTTGCCTATAGAAATGATTGCTTTCCTTTGGGAAAAAAATAATAAAATCTGGCAAGTTCTAATTTTTTTTTTTTTTTTTTGAGACAGAGTCTTGCTCTATTGCCCAGGCTGGAGTGCAGTGGCGCAATCTTGGCTCACTGCAAGCTCTGCCTTCTGGGTTCATGCCATTCTTCTGCCTCAGCCTCCCGAGTAGCTGGGACTACAGGCGCCCACCACCATGCCTGGCTAATTTTTTGTATTTTTAATAGAGACGAGGTTTCACCGTGTTAGCAAGGATGGTCTTGATCTCCTGACCTTGTGATCCACCTGCCTCAGCCTCCCAAAGTTCTAATTTTTATATGTTTGTTTTATCAGCACTCCTGGAAAAAGTCAGATAGATCTGCGGAAACTGCTTAGAAAAGTTGATGTAGAGAGGTAATACACTCTCATATCTTTATGCCTTCTACGTCCATTTTAAAAGTTGCCATAAAACACAGCTACTGTTATTTTCAATACCTTTGCAGGAGCCCAGGTGGAACCCCTCTTACCAATAAAGAAAATATGGAAACAGGAACAGGACTGACTCCAGTGATGACGCAGGCCTTAAGGAGAAAGTTTCAGGTAACCCTTTAGGAAAAGAATATTGGTTGCTTTGCTTGAAAATAATTTGGCCTGGTGTGGTGGCTCATGACTGTAATCCTAACACTTTGGGAGGCTGAGATGGGGAGATTGCTTGAGCCTAGCAGTTCAAGATGGGCCACATGGTGAAACTCTGTCTCTACAAAAAATACAAAAAATTAGCCAGGCGTAGTGGTGCATGTCTGTAGTTCCAGCTACTTGGGAAGCTGTGTTGGAGGATCACTTGAGCCCAGGAGGTCAAGGCTGCAGTGAGCTGTGATTGCACCACTGCACTCCAGTCTGGGTGACAAAGCAAGACCCTGTCTCAAATAAATAATCATAATCATAATTTATGATCATAATTTAAAGCAGCTTTCTTATTAACAATAATTTTTAAATGGTACTGTATTTTGCAAAGTATTTTCATATCTAGGCTTCATGAAATTCTATAAAATACAGGTAGGATTGGCCGGGCACAGTGAGTGGCTCATGCCTGTAATCTCAGCACTTTGGGAGGCCGAGGTGGGCAGATCACATGAGGCCAGGAGTTTGAGACCAGCGTGGCCAACATGACAAAACCCTGTCTCCACTAAAAAAATACAAAAATGGCCGGGCACGGTGGCTCACGCCTGTAATCCCAGCACTTTGGAAGGCCGAGGCAGATGAATCATGAGCTCAGGAGTTTGAGACCAGCCTGACCAACATGGTGAAACCCCGTCTCTACCACAAATACAAAAATTAGCAAGGTGTGGTGGCGGACGCCTGTAGTCCCAGCTACTCGGGAGGCTGAGGCAGGAGAATCACTTGAACCTGGGAGGCAGAGGTTGCAGTGAGCCAAGATTGTGCCACTGAACTCCAGCCTGGGTGACAGAGCGAGACTTAGTCTCAAAAAAAAAAAAATTAGCCATGTATGGTGACTTGTGCCTGTAATCCCAGCTACTTGGGTGGCTAAGGCATGAGAATCGCTTGAACCCAGGAGACGGAGGTTGCAGTGAGCCAAGACTGCACCACTGCACTCCAGCCTGGGTGACGGAGTGAGACCCTGTCTCAAAAAAAGAAAAAAAAGAACTATAGGTAGGATTATCATGTCTATCTGTAAATGTCTGATTTTATTAATCCCTTTAGTACATATTTTTAGTAAATATTTACTAAGCACTTCCTATATGCCCAGCAGTGTGTTGAAGTACACTGTTATAGTGGTAAGCAAAAACAGATACAGATTACTGTCTTGAAGCTTTCAGTCTAGTGGGGAAAATAGGCATTCATCAAATAATCCCATATTTGTATAATATCACATGGCAGTATGTGCTGTGAAGGAAAGGAATGAGGTTCTGTGGGAACCCAGAGAGGAACTTGATCTAGCCTGGATGATCTAGGAGGGACTCCCTTAGGAAGTGATGATGCTTGAGGTGAGAGTCGAAGAAGGAAGAGGCATTTACTGGATAGGGTAACTGTGGGGTGGGTACACCATGAGTGTCAGGAAGGAGAGAGTTCCAGGCAAAAAGAACAACATTCGTAAGAGTTCCATGGGGTGAGGGATCATGGCCTATTCAAGGAACTGAGAAGTGACCAGTGTGGCTGTAATACAGAGGGAGCCCGATGGTGGTGAAAGACAGGGATGGAGATGTAGTTAGGAGTCAGACCCTGCAGAGTTGAAAGGAAAAGGTCTTGAGAGCTTTCTTTGTCACATTCATATACAACCACATACCCAACCCAGTAGATCAGCTGGCCCTGGTGTGACTTCTTCCAAACCCTGTTGATCTTAGTCATCTCCCTAATTGCCTCTATCATTAGATCTGTGAAGAACGGCCATCCATCGGCTGCCCCTGCTGGAGTGCTGGAACACAGGGCTGCTGGCATCTTTGGCTTTGAAGTTTATAGTTCGTTCTCTCTCTGGATGCAGGGACATAGCAGACTCCACTGCTGACACTTTCCACCCTAATATTGTCTTCCTTTTGTTCCCTGTTTGAGAATCAGTGCTTTTTGTGGGACAGTATAATTTCTCTCTTACCAATCAACTTGGTCCTACTGGGCACTATACAGCTTTCTGTATAGTGGAGATGTGACCAGGTTCTTCTTTCCTCCTCTTAGAGCATGCTACCCCTAATCAAGTTCCTTGGTGATACCCAACATTGTGAAGGGCAGGAGCAAAGGGACGAGGCCTCACAGGTCTTAGCCCCTTGCTTTTTCTGTTTAGCTCTAAGATCCTTGTTGTCACTGCCCCCACTTCATAGCAGGTACAGTGAGTTGAGAACTCTGGAAATGGATAAACGATAATAAATTGTAAAGCCACATATTGAACAACAACAAAAATCACAGATAAGACCTATGGCATATGTTGTGCTGCCAAAATCTACTCAGGAGGAGGATGTCTAGTTAAAATTGTTGTTAGATATAGATGACTTATCCCACCCAACCCTTAGGCTTCTTTTTTTCTTAAACTGTGAAGCAACTGTATCAGGTTTTGCATTGGCTTCAGGTATCAGAAATCTGACTATAGTGGTTTAATCAAATAGGGACATGGCAGAGTGTAGTGGCTCATACCTGTAATCCCAGTGCTTTGGGAGGCTAAGGCCGGAAAGTCGCTTGAGGCCAGGTGTTTGAAACCATCCTGAGCGATATAGCAAGACTTTGCCTTGACAAATAAATAAATAAATTAGGACTTTTTTTTTTAAATATATACAACTAACTCATTTATTTTATTTTATTTTAATTTTTTTTGAGACGGAGTCTCGCTCTGTCGCCCAGGCTGGAGTACAATGGCGCAATCTTGGCTCGCTGCAAGCTCCGCCTCCTGGGTTCACACCATTCTCCTGCCTCAGCCTCCCGAATAGCTGGGACTACAGGTGCCCGCCACCACGCCCGGCTAATTTTTTGTATTTTTAGTAGAGACAGGGTTTCACCGTGTTAGCCAGGATGGTCTCGATCTCCTGACCTTGTGATCCACCTGCCTCGGCCTCCCAAAGTGCTGGGATTACAGGCGTGAGCCACCGGGCCCAGCCTGTTTTTTTAAAATTTATAGACGAAGTCTCACTATATCTCCCAGGCTGGTCTCAAACTCCTGGGCTCAAGCGATCCTCTTGGCTCGGCCTCCCAAAGTGCTGGGATTACAGGCATGAGCCACCGTCCTCGGCCCACAACTATCTTTTTTTTTTTTAATTTATTTTTTATTTCAATAGGTTTTTGGGGAACAGAAAGTGTTTGGTTACACGAATTAGTTCTTTAGTGGTGATTTCTGAGATTTTGGCACACCCATCACCCAGCCAGTGTACACTGTTCCCAATGTATAGTCTTTTATCCCTCACCCCACCCCACCCTTTCCCCCAAGTCCCCAAAGTCCACTGTATCATTCTTATGCCTTTGCATCCTCATAGCTTAGCTCCCGGACTTATTTTTTTAATTTAAATATTTCTTTGGGCAGTAGGAAGTCCACAACTATAATACAGTGGCTTCACCATATAATCACTGTTCTTCCATCCTTAATGTGTGGTTTTTATCCTCTTAATACAAAATGGCTACATTTCCTGAAGCCTCATGTCCACATTCTAGGCAAGAGAAGGAGAAAGGCAAATGTTAATTAAGCTATGCCTCATTTCTTCAAAGAAGCCCTATCCAGGAACTTCTGATTGCATCAGGGAAACTGGGAAAAGTGGTTTTTGCAATCTGAATGCAGTGTTGCCATGAAAAAATTCTGGGTTCTGTTGAGAAAGAAGGAGAGTTGTACTTATCACAGGAATATAATTGATATTATAATTGGGACTTTTTTTTTTTTATAGCTGGCTCACCCTAGAAGCCCAACTCCAACTCTGCCAC
Organism: Gorilla gorilla gorilla; assembly: GCF_029281585.2. Taxonomy (NCBI): domain Eukaryota; kingdom Metazoa; phylum Chordata; class Mammalia; order Primates; family Hominidae; genus Gorilla; species Gorilla gorilla. The sequence goes on along the minus strand of NC_073228.2, from coordinate 32,851,315 downwards.
TTTCTACAAGCAGCTTTGATGAACAAAACTGATGCCAACTCTGCCTCACTCCATGAGATGATCCATAACAAATACAGATAAAAACACCCAGCTGGGTGCAGTGGCTCACACCTGTAATCCCAGCACTTTGGGAGGCTGAGGCAGGTGGATCACCTGAGGTCAGGAGTTTGAGACCAGCCTGGCCAACATGGTGAAACTCCTTCTCCACTAAAAATACAGAAATTAGCTGGGCATAGTGGCGGGTGCCTGTAATCCCAGCTATGCGGGAGGCTAAGGCAGGAGAATTGCTTGAACCCAAGAGGCAGAGGTTGCAGTGAGCCAAGATCGCGACATTGCACTCCAGCCTGAGCAACAAGAGCGAAACAAAAACAAACAAACAAAAAAAACCCACCCAAATCCTTTTTTTTAATGTAGTAGGGTATATATAGATATACTAATATAATTGCATTTGGAGAATTAGAGTATGTATGGAGCCCACACATACTGTGATATCAAGTGTATATACAGATATTTGGATATTTTCTAATTTGCATGATCATCAAGAGAACCAGATGGGAAAATAGAATCTCCAAAGTGATGTTTATCCTGGAATTACCCAATTTAGATTAGAGAGGTTGTTCAAATTTAACTAGATAACTCTAGTTTGTACTGTATAGGTGCAGTTATGACAGTAAAAAAAATAGCCTCTTGGCTCATACCTGTAATCCCAGCACTTTGGGAGGCCAAGGTAGGAGGATTGCTTGAGCCCAGGAATTCAAGACTAGCCTGGGCAACATAATACAGGGAGACCCCGTCTCTTAAAGATACAAAAATCAGCCAGCTGTGGTGACACATGCCTATAGTCCTAGCTACTTAGGAAGCTGAGATGGGAGGATCACTTGAGGCTTTAGTGCACTATAATTATGCCTGTGAATAGCCACTCTACTCCAGCCTGGGCAACATAGCAAGACCCCATCTCTAAAAATTAAAAAAAAATTTAAATTAGAATATCATTTCTAGCATCTTAGGTAGGTACTTATATCTGGCTTACAGAAGTCTAAGGTATTCCTTATTTTTATATCTGCTGTCCACATTTATACAGCTACATAAAAATTTTATGACAACTTCAACATGAACCTTATATTTTCGACAATGCCTTGCCAAGGAATCTCTGAAGTCCATAGCAGGTCACTGTGAGACCTAGTTCCCTGTTGTCACTGACCTATGTAATCAAAGACAGTAATACAGCCTGGGAAACATAGCGAGACCCTGTCTCTATCAAAAATTTAAAATTATCCAGGCATGGTGACGCACACCTGTAGTCTAAGTGTCCAAGTTACTTGTAAAGCTGAGGTGGGAGGATCACTTGAGCCCAAGAGTTTGAAGCTATGGTGAGCTATGATTGTTCCACTATACTCCAGCATTAGCAACAGAGCAAGAACTCATCTCTAAAAAGTAAAAAGCAACTCCCCAGAAAGACTGTATTTCTACAGATAAATATTGCATTGAGATGCCAAATAGAGTGTTGTTGTAAAGTCACCAGACTAGAAAGCAGACCTGGGGACAGCGTTTACCACCTAAGAGGCAGTCCTGTTTTTGAGACCCACATCTATATAGAGAGAGAGATTTTTGTTTGTTTGTTTGTTTGTTTTGTTTTGTTTTGTTTTGAGATGAAGTCTCACTCTGTCACCCAGGCTGGAGTGCAGTGGCGCAATCTTGGCTCACTGCAACCTCCACCTCCCAGGTTCAAGCAATTCTCCTGCCTCAGCCTCCTGAGTAGCTGGGATTACAGGTGCGCACTGCCACGCCTGACTAATTTTTGTATTTTTAGTAAAGATGGGGTTTCACTATGTTGGCCAGGCTGGTCTTGAACTCCTCACCTCAGGTGATCCACCCATCTCAGCCTCCCAAAGTGCTGAGATTACAGGCGTGAGCCACCACGCCCGGCCAGAGATCCACATCTATATTTATAACACATTTATGGATGAAAATTAAACAGGTGTCCGGGTGCGGTTGCTCATGCCTGTAATCCAAGCACTTGTGGAGGCCGAGGCAGGCGGATTACTTGAGGTCAGGACTTCGAAACCAGCCTGGCCAACGTGGTGAAATCCCATCTCTACTAAAAATACAAAATTAGCCAGGTGTGGTGTCACGCACCTGTAGTCCCAGTTACTTGAACCTGGGAGGCAGAGGTTGCAGTGAGCCAAGATTGCAACACTGCCACTCCAGCCTGGGTGACAGAGCAAGAGACCCTGTCTCAAAAAAAAAAAAAAAAAATTAGATGGGTAGTGATGTTAAGAGATATATATCAGCTTCTAGTAAAAGTTTTTTTTTTTAAACCTGCTAGCTACATTTACATTATGTAAAAATAAAGGGAATAATCACTGAGAATAAAGCAGTTGAGTATTTATAACAATAATATTTTATGGGGCACTTATAATGTTTATAATATTGTAAACCACTGTGTACTCTATTCATTTAATGCTAAATGACTTGACCATTCTTGTGGGATAAGAGATCATTAAAAAAATGCTAGGGCCGGGCACCATGGCTCACGCCTGTAATCCCAGGACTTTAGGAGGCCAAGGCAGGTGGATGACTTGAACTCAGGAGTTTGAGACCAGCCTGGGCAACATGATGAAAACTCTGTCTCTACCAAAAATCAAAAAAATTAGCCAGGTGTGATGTTGTGCGCCTGTAGTCCCAGATACTTGTGAGGCTGAGGTGGGAGGATGGTTTGGGCCCCAGAGGTAGAGGTTGCAGTGAGCTGAGATTGTGCAACTGTATTCCATCCTGGGCAACAGAGCCAGACCCTGCCTCAAAAAAAAAAAAAAAAAAGGCCTGGCACAGTGGCTCACGCCTGTAATCCCAGCACTTTGGGAGGCTGAGGCGGGCAAATCACTTGAGGTCAGACGTTTGAGACCAGCCTGGCCAACATGGTGAAACCCCGTCTCTACCAAAAATAAAAATAAAAATTATCCAGGCGTTGTGGCATGTGCCTATAGTCCCAGCTACTCAGGAAGCTAAAGCACGAGAATTATGTGCATCCTGGAGGTGAAGGTTGCAGTGAGCCAAGATCACACCACTCCACTCCAGTCTGGACAACAGAGTGAGACCCTGTGTCAAAAAAAAAAAAAAAAGAAAGAAAAAAAAAATGCTTTATGGCCCAGTGCAGTGGCTCACACCTATAATCCTAGCACTTTGGAAGCCTAAGGCAGGAGGTTCGCTTGAGGCCAAGAGTTCAAAACAAGCCTGGGCAACATTGCAAGACCCCAACTCTACAAAAAACGAAAAATTAGCCGGGAGCAGTGATGTGTGCCTGTAGTCCCAGCTACTCAGGAGACTGAGGTGGGAGAATCACTTGAGTCCGGGAGGTTGAGGCTGCAGTGAGCTGTGTTTATACCACTGCACTCCAGCCTGCTGGGTAACAGAGCAAGACTCCATCTCAAAAAGAAAAGAAAAAATGCTTTGCTACATAATGAGGCCAGGCAAAAAAAAAAAGTCCTGTGGAAATCATATAGACAAACATTTGCAAAGCTGCTACTGCCATTGTACCAGTGTTAAAATGTGTTCTACCTTGCATCTTTTACTGATTTTTATGACAGATTTTATATTGTAACCATTTGAGAACTCTGTAAGTGCTATGGCTTCCTTAAACTACGCTTTATCATATGCTCCCGGTGTTTACTTTGAGACTGAATGGCAACCAGAGAATGTAAACAACCAAGGTGCATCTGGTTATGTTTTAAAATAAAGATTAATAAAAGTTTTGGTTTTTCTCTTTCTAACCTTTTTTTTAAACTAGAAATATAATACCTATAGAAAAGTAAATGTTGGCCGGGTGCGGTGGCTCTTGCCTATAATCCCAGCACTTTGGGAGGCCGAGGCAGGCAGATCACTGAGGTCAAGAGTTCGAGACCAGTCTGGCCAACATGGTGAAACCCTGTCTCTACTAAAACTACAAAAATTAGCCGGGCGTAGTGGCAGGCACCTGTAATCCCAGCTACTGGGAAGGCTGAGCCAGAATGGCTTGAACCTGGAAGGCAGAGGTTGCAGTGAGCCGAGATCGCCCCATTGCACTCCAGCTTGAGCAACAAGAGCGAAACTGTCTTAAAAAAAAAAAAAAAGTATATGTTAAGTATAGAAAGATATATAAATTAAAAAATTATAGGCTTGGGGGCCAGGCACAGTGGCTCACACCTGTAATCCCAGCACTTTGGGAGGCCGAGGTGGGTGTATCACTTGAGGTCAGGAGTTTGAGACCAGCCTGGCCAACATGGTGAAACCCCGACTCTACCAAAAAAAATATATAAAAATTATCTGGGTGTGGTGGCATGTGCCTATAGTCCCAGCTTCTCAGAAGACTGAGGCACGAGAATCACTTGAACGATGGAAGTGGAGGTTGCAGTGAGCTGAGATCACACCACTGCACTACAGTCTGGGCAACAGAGACCTTGTCTCAAAAAAAAAAAAAAGAAAAAGAAAAATGCTTTATGGCCCAGTGCAGTGGCTCACACCTATAATCCTAGCACTTTGGGAGGCTAAGGCAGGAGGTTCGCTTGAGGCCAAGAGTTCAAAACAAGCCTGGGCAACACTGCAAGACCCCAACTCTACAAAAAATGAAAAATTAGCCGGGAGCGGTGATGTGTGCCTGTAGTCCCAGCAACTCAGGAGACTGAGGTGGGAGAATCACTTGAGCCCGGGAGGTTGAGGCTGCAGTGAGCTGTGTTTATACCACTGCACTCCAGCCTGCTGGGTAACAGAGCAAGACTCCATCTCAAAAAGAAAAGAAAAAATGCTTTGCTACATAATGAGGCCAGGCAAAAAAAAAAAGTCCTGTGGAAATCATATAGACAAACATTTGCAAAGCTGCTACTGCCATTGTACCAGTGTTAAAATGTGTTCTACCTTGCATCTTTTACTGATTTTTATGACAGATTTTATATTGTAACCATTTGAGAACTCTGTAAGTGCTATGGCTTCCTTAAACTACGCTTTATCATATGCTCCCGGTGTTTACTTTGAGACTGAATGGCAACCAGAGAATGTAAACAACCAAGGTGCATCTGGTTATGTTTTAAAATAAAGATTAATAAAAGTTTTGGTTTTTCTCTTTCTAACCTTTTTTTTAAACTAGAAATATAATACCTATAGAAAAGTAAATGTTGGCCGGGTGCGGTGGCTCATGCCTATAATCCCAGCACTTTGGGAGGCCGAGGCAGGCAGATCACCGAGGTCAAGAGTTCGAGACCAGTCTGGCCAACATGGTGAAACCCTGTCTCTACTAAAACTACAAAAATTAGCCGGGCGTAGTGGCAGGCACCTGTAATCCCAGCTACTGGGAAGGCTGAGCCAGAATGGCTTGAACCTGGGAGGCAGAGGTTGCAGTGACCCGAGATCACCCCATTGTACTCCAGCTTGAGCAACAAGAGCGAAACTGTCTCAAAAAAAAAAAAAAAAGTATATGTTAAGTATAGAAAAATATATAAATTAAAAAATTATAGGCTTGGGGGCCAGGCACAGTGGCTCACACCTGTAATCCCAGCACTTTGGGAGGCTGAGGCGGGAGGATCACTTGAGGCCAAGAGTTTGAAACCAGTCTGGGCAACGTTTGCAAGACCCTGTCTCTACAAAAAACAAAAAATTAGCCGGGCATGGTGGCGTGTGCCTGTAGTCCCAGCTACTCGGGAGACTGAGGTGGGAGAATCACTTGAGTCCAGGAGGTTGAAGCTGCAGCGAGCAGTGTTCATACCACCTGCACTCCAGCCTGCTGGGTGACAGAGCAAGATGCTGTCTCAAAAAAAAAAAAAAAAAGAAAAAAGAAAAATGCTTTGCTATATAATGAAGCCAGGCAGGAAAAAAAAGTCCATATAGATAAACATTTGCAAAGCTGCTACTGCCATTGTACCAGTGTTAAAATGTGTTCTACCTTGCATCTTTAAATAAAGATTAATAAAAGCTTTGGTTTTTCCCTTTTTAACCTTTTTTTTAACTAGAAATAATAATACCTATAGAAAAGTATATATTGGCCGGGCGCAGTGGCTCACGCCTGTAATCCCAGCACTTTGGGAGCCCAAGGCGGGCGGATCATGAGGTCAGAAGATCAAGACCATCCTGGCTAACACGGTGAAACCTGGTCTCTACTAAAAATACAAAAAATTAGCCAGGCGTGGTGGCAGGCGCCTGTAGTCCCAGCTACTTGGGAGGCTGAGGCAGGAGAATGGCATGAACCCGGGAGGCGGAGCTTGCAGGGAGCTGAGATCAGGCCACTGCACTCCAGCCTGGGCAACAGAGTGAGACTCTGTCTCAGAAAAACAAAAAAGTATATAGTAAGTATAGAAAATATATGAATTAAAAAATCAATGCCGAGCGTGATGGCTCAAACCTATAATCCCAGCACTTTGGGAGGCCGGGGTGGGCAGATCACCTGGGGTTGGAAGTTCAAGACCAGCCTGGCTAACGTGGGGAAACCCCATCTCTACTAAAAATACAAATTTAGGTGGGCGTGGTGGTACGTGCTTGTAATCCCAGCTACTTGGGAGGCTGAGGCAGAAGAATTGCTTGAGGAGACGGAGACAGAGAATAGGAGACGGAGGTTGCAGTGATCCCAGATAGCACCACTGCACTCCAGCCTTGGTGACAGAGTGAGACTCTGTCTCAAAAAAAAAAAAAAATTTTAGGCCGGAGGCGAGGTGCGGTGGCTGACACCTGTAATCCCAGCACTTTCGGAGGCCGAGGTGGGTGGATGATGTGAGGTCGGGAGTTCGAGACCAGCCTGGCCAACATGGTGAAACACCATCTCTACTAAAAATACAAAAATTAGCCGCCCATGGTGGTTCACCTGTAATCCCAGCTCCTTGGGAGACTGAGGCAGTAGAATCACTTGAACCTGGGAGGTGGAGTTTGCAGTGAGCTTAGATTGCGCCACTGTACTCCACTCTGGGCAACAGAGCAAGACTCTGTCTCAAAATATATATAATATATATTATTATGTATATATATAATACATATACCATATCATAATCCCTTCCCTCACTAAGTAATCACTGACCTACTTGGTACAATAAATATTTCCTTGCTTTTAGTAAGAACACACCCCTAAATGCAATGGTTTATTTTGCTTGCTTTTGAACTCTATAGAAATAAAATCAGGCCTGGCGCAGTGGCTCTCGCCTGTAATCCCACCACTTTGGGAGGCCGAGGCGGGCAGATCATGAGATCAGGAGATTGAGACTATCCTGGCCAACATGGTGAAATCCTGTCTCTATTAAAAATACAAAAGTTAGCTGGGTGTGGTCTCACGCACCTGTAATCCCAGCTACTTGGGAGGCTGAGGCAAGAGAATCACTTGCACCGGGGAGCCGGAGGTTGCAGTGAGTCGAGATCGCGCCACTGAACTCTAGCCTGGCCACGGAGCAAGACTGCATCTCAAAAAAAAAAAAAAATAGAATTATAGGGTATATACACTTTTGTTTCTGATTTCTTTCAATCAACATTTATTTTAAAGATAAGATTCAGTCATGTTATTGTATAGTGCTGTAATTTTTTTAGATTCAAAGATTTTTATTTTTTACAAAACCCCAGAATAATAAACGTTATAATTATACATTTAAATCTGGTTGTAAGTTTTATCCTGGCAGCTATTTGTCAATATGCCTTCTAGTTAGAGAGGTTCTGCAAGTTATAATTTACATACAAAGATATTTCACAATCTTTTTTTTTTTTTTTTTTTTTGAGACGGAGTCTCACTCTCTCGCCCAGGCTGGAGTGCAGCGGGGTGATCTCGGCTCACTGCAACCTCCACCTCCTGGTTCGAGCAATTCTCCTGCCTCAGCCTCCTGAGCAGCTGGAACTACAGGTATGCGCCACCACGCCTAATTTTTGCTTTTTTTTTTTTAGACGGTTTTCGCTCTTGTTGCCCAGGCTGGAGTGCAATGGTGTGATCTCGGTTCACTGCAACTTCCGCCTCCCGGGTTCAAGCGATTCTCCTGCCTCAGCCTCCCGAGTAGCTGGGATTACAGGCGCCCGCCACCACGCCCGGCTAATTTTCGTATTTTTAGTAGAGATGGGGTTTCACCGTGTTGGCCAGCCTGGTCTCGAACTCCTGACTTCAGGTGATCCGCCCGCCTCGGCCTCCCAAAGTGCTAGGATTACAGGCGTGAGCCACCGCAGTAGTCCCCAGTTTTTTTTTGTTTGTTTGTTTTGTTTTTTGTTTTTGATATCTCAATTCCTACAGTTGAGGAAACAAACTAGGAGAGGAGAAGAGGAGGCGGAACTCAAGTGACGGGAAAGCAGGAACTGAAGAAGCGGAGGAAGGATTTCAAAATTGGACGAAAGCCGGTCGGTTTTACTAACGGACCGGAAGGACTCTAGAGAAGGCTCTGCACTATGGCTGGTCCCGTGAGCTTAAGAGACCTTCTAATGGGAGCGTCAGCCTGGATGGGCTCTGAAAGTCCCGGAGGGTCCCCTACTGAGGGCGGAGGGAGCGCGGCTGGCGGACCGGAGCCTCCATGGCGGGAGGATGAGATCTGCGTTGTGGGAATCTTCGGCAAGACGGCTCTACGCCTGAATTCCGAGAAGTTCTCTCTTGTGAATACGGTGTGCGACCGACAGGTCTTTCCCCTCTTTCGCCACCAAGATCCTGGGGATCCAGGACCTGGAATCAGAACTGAGGCTGGCGCCGTGGGTGAGGCCGGTGGAGCCGAGGACCCTGGGGCTGCAGCCGGGGGTTCAGTTCGGGGAAGTGGAGCTGTCGCGGAAGGTAACCGAACTGAGGCAGGCTCCCAGGACTACAGCCTTCTGCAGGCCTACTACAATCAGGAAAGCAAAGTTCTGTATCTTCTCCTCACCTCCATCTGTGACAATTCACAGCTTCTACGGGCTTGTCGGGCTCTTCAGAGCGGGGAAGCTGGAGGTGGACTCTCTTTACCTCATGCAGAAGCACACGAGTTCTGGAAGCATCAAGAGAAGCTACAGTGCCTCAGTCTCCTTTACCTATTCTCTGTCTGTCATATCTTGCTTCTGGTCCATCCCACTTGTTCCTTTGATATCACTTATGATCGAGTATTCAGAGCCCTGGATGGGCTGAGACAGAAGGTCCTGCCGCTCCTTAAAACAGCCATTAAGGATTGTCCAGTTGGCAAAGACTGGAAGCTAAACTGCCGACCTTGCCCACCTAGACTCCTTTTCCTCTTTCAACTCAATGGAGCCCTCAAGGTAGAACCTCCTCGGAACCAGGACCCAGCTCATCCAGACAAGCCTAAGAAACATTCTCCCAAAAGGAGGCTGCAGCATGCCCTGGAGGACCAGATCTATAGAATCTTCCGGAAGAGTCGTGTCTTGACTAATCAGAGCATCAACTGCCTCTTTACTGTGCCTGCCAACCAAGCTTTCGTGTACATAGTACCCGGAAGCCAGGAGGAGGACCCAGTAGGTATGTTGCTGGACCAACTTAGGAGTCATTGTACTGTGAAGGACCCGGAATCTTTGCTGGTGCCTGCACCCCTTTCTGGGCCTAGGCGATACCAGGTGATGAGGCAGCACAGCCGACAACAACTTTCCTTTCACATTGACAGCAGCAGTTCCAGTTCTTCAGGCCAGCTAGTGGATTTCACTCTTCGGGAATTCCTATGGCAGCATGTGGAGCTAGTTCTAAGCAAGAAAGGTTTCGATGACAGTGTGGGCAGGAACCCACAGCCTTCCCATTTTGAACTTCCTACTTATCAGAAGTGGATCTCAGCAGCTTCAAAACTGTATGAGGTGGCTATTGATGGGAAAGAGGAGGACTTGGGGTCACCCACTGGAGAGCTAACATCTAAGATTTTAAGCAGTATTAAAGTCTTGGAAGGATTTTTGGATATTGACACAAAATTCTCAGAAAATCGATGCCAAAAAGCTTTACCCATGGCCCACAGTGCCTACCAGTCAAATTTGCCTCATAATTACACAATGACTGTCCATAAGAATCAGCTTGCCCAGGCTCTTCGAGTGTACAGTCAACATGCTAGAGGTCCAGCATTTCACAAATACGCCATGCAGTTACATGAGGACTGCTACAAATTTTGGAGCAATGGCCATCAGCTCTGTGAGGAGAGGAGTTTAACTGATCAACACTGTGTGCACAAATTTCACTCATTACCTAAATCAGGTAGCTAAAATTTTTTCAGCATTTTGAAATAAAAACTTTGAGCTGTGTTTTCATTCTTGTTTTAAGATAGTCTGTTCACTAGGTATTGATATTTTAGAAAGAGCCCTACAGAAATTTAGGTGCATCAGCTATACGTTTTCTCTCCTGCTGTAAAAGGAAAATATCAGCTATGACTACTTTCTTATTTTTTTTCATTTAAAGGATACGTCCTAGTGAATTGGTAAGTGAGAATTATTAAGTAGTATAAAATTTCAGACATCTCATATTAACATTTTTGCCTTGGAGGATTTGTAGAACTAAAATGAATGTTATGTTAGATGATGGTAGCAGGAGGAAAAATTCACTTAAAAACTCTAAACTTTAGATTTATAATATAAATTATTTTATATACTTTCACTTGCTTCTTCTGTTATGTGTATTTAGGTAAGGTTTTTGTTTGTTTTTCTTTCCAAAGAACTATTGGGAGTATTTGTGGGGTTAGATGTTGTAGAATGCAAAGTAAATTTGCACATTGTGTTTGTGAAATTAATAGTGGCTGTTATATTTTCCAGGAGAAAAACCAGAGGCTGATAGAAATCCGCCTGTGCTATATCACAATAGCCGAGCTCGATCTACTGGTGCTTGCAACTGTGGAAGGAAACAAGCACCTCGAGATGATCCCTTTGATATCAAAGCAGCCAATTATGACTTCTATCAGGTAGACTGAATTTTTTCTTCTTCCTCTTCTGTCTTTTTTTGTTAAATATCATCTGAGTAAAAACATATTTTCAATAGCAGAGTAAGTAGAAAAGCAAATGCAACTGCAGTATAATATATAAACAGGAGCAAGTTCTTTATGTGTACATATTTACTTACACATCAATTATTGATCTTGTTAGAATGAAGAATGTATTATTTAAAATGAAAAACTTACTGGATTTTTTTTCTTACCCTCTATAGCTTCTGGAAGAAAAGTGTTGTGGAAAATTGGATCATATCAATTTCCCAGTATTTGAACCAAGTACTCCAGATCCTGCTCCTGCTAAAAATGAATCCTCTCCTGCTCCTCCAGATTCAGATGCTGATAAACTTAAAGAAAAAGAACCTCAAACCCAAGGAGAGAGCACGAGCCTGAGTTTAGCTTTGAGTTTGGGCCAATCCACAGATAGCTTAGGTACCTATCCAGCTGATCCACAAGCAGGAGGAGATAATCCAGAAGTTCATGGTCAAGTAGAAGTGAAAACTGAGAAGAGACCAAACTTGGTTGATCGACAGGCATCCACAGTTGAGTATCTCCCAGGCATGCTACATTCAAATTGCCCTAAAGGTCTCCTACCCAAATTCTCCAGCTGGTCTTTGGTTAAACTAGGCCCTGCTAAGTCTTATAACTTTCATACAGGTTTGGACCAACAGGGCTTTATTCCAGGAACAAATTATCTTATGCCTTGGGACATTGTCATCAGGACTAGAGCTGAAGATGAAGGAGACTTAGACACAAACTCTTGGCCTGCTCCAAATAAAGCTATTCCTGGAAAGAGAAGTGCAGTTGTAATGGGAAGAGGAAGACGGCGAGATGACATAGCTCGAGCTTTTGTGGGCTTTGAATATGAAGACTCTCGAGGTCGGAGATTCATGTGCTCTGGGCCTGACAAAGTAATGAAAGTAATGGGAAGTGGGCCAAAGGAATCAGCTTTAAAAGCCCTAAATAGTGACATGCCCTTATATATTCTGTCATCCTCTCAAGGTAGAGGGCTGAAACCTCATTATGCTCAACTTATGAGGCTTTTTGTTGTGGTTCCTGATGCTCCTTTGCAGATAATACTGATGCCTCAGGTAAGAAATATAACCCTCTGCAGCCCCAAACAAGTAAAAAATGCTGATGTTTGTTTTGATTGATTTTAAAAAGTACAAGTTAGCCTCAAAACTAATTATTTCAGGCTGAGGGCAGTGGCTCATGCTTGTAATCCCAGAACTTTGGGAGGCCAAGGTGGGAGGATTGCTTGAGCCCAGGAGTTTAAGACCAGCCTGAGCAACATAGTGAGACTTGTATCTCTACAAAAAATTAAACTAAAAAACGAATTATTTAATTAAACAGGTCTTAAATTTAAATACCTTCCATACCTAATATTCTGTTTTTTAAAAAATACATTGTGGGTATTTTAATCCGTTCACGCTATCAATTCACATCATTTCATTCAAAGGCAGAACTTGAAGTTAAAATTCTGGAGAAAAGGCCGGGCACAGTGAGTCACGCCTGTAATTCCAGCACTTTGGGAGGCCAAGGCAGGCGGATCACCTGAAGTCAGGAGTTTGAGACCAGCCTGGGCAACATGGCGAAACCCTGTCTCTACTAAAAATACAGAAAATTAGCCAGGCGTGGTGGAAGGCACCTGTAATCCCAGCTACTTGGGAGACTGAGGCAGGAGAATCACTTGAACCCTGTAAGCGGAGGTTGCAGTGAGCTGAGATCGCGCCATTGCACTCCAGCCTGGGTGACTAAGAAAGACTCCATTCCCCCTGCAAAAAAAAAAGTTCTGGGGGAAAGCAGAATAATATTTGAGACTAAATAATATACTATTGGATACAATTAGAGTTAGGAGTGTACCCATATCTGCTTAATCTTATATACTCTTTTATTTATTTATTTGTTTGTTTTTTTGAGACAGTCTCGCTCTGTTGCACAGGCTGGAGGGCAGTGGTGCAATCTCAGCTCACTGTACCTCCGCCTCATGGGTTCAAGCTGTTCTCCTGCCCAGCCTCCCCAGTAACAGATTACAGGCACACGCCACCACACCCGACTAATTTTTTGTATTTTTAGTAGACATGGGGTTTCTCCATGTTGGCCAGGCTGGTCTCGAACTCCTGACCTCGTGATTCACCTGCTTCAGCCTCCCAAAGTGCTGGAATTACAGGCGTGAGCCACCAGGTCTGGCCTTATATGTTCTTTGAACCTATCGTCTGTTTAGGCATTTATCTTTCAGTTGTTTCATATTGAGAAATGTGAAAATAATTATACTACCTGTGTTTTTCAGGTTCAACCAGGCCCACCACCATGTCCGGTATTCTACCCAGAAAAACAAGAAATCACCCTTCCACCTGATGGCCTTTGGGTTTTGAGATTTCCTTATGCATATGTGACTGAGAGAGGACCTTGTTTCCCCCCTAAGGAAAATGTGCAGTTAATGAGCTACAAGGTGCTCCGTGGGGTTCTTAAGGCAGTAACACAATAAGTGTTTTCCAGCCAGTTCAATCCTGTACTTGAGCTGGTTTTTGTTTTTGGTATGTGTGGCTGTGTTTTTGGTATGTGTTTACTGTGTTTTCCCAAATCCAAAATGTGTTTTGGTTACAGGAGTTCAGTATTTGGAAACTAATTTGTTCTACTTTTTCATTATATTGTTGATATTTATTGTAAACGTGGCTACAACTTTCTAATAAAGATTGGTTGTTCTAGAAAAGAATATAAAATACATGGATGATATCTGTTTTTTCTCGTTTCTGTTTTACTCTCCATAATTAAACATGTTTCTATTATAACTGAATGTTGTATAACCATGTTGAGCCAAAATTTTGTTTTTGTTAAAATAATGTTTTAGCTGGTTTTTTTTTTTTTTTTTTTTTTTTTGAGACAGAGTTTCACTCTTGTTGCCCAGGCTGCAGTGGAATGGTGCAATCACAGCTCACCACGGACTTCGCCTCCCAGGTTCAAGCCATTCTCCTGCCTCAGCCTCCCAAATAGCTGGGATTATAGGCATGCGCCTCCACGCCTGGCTAATTTTGTACTTTTAGTAGAGACGGTTTCTCCACGTTGGCCAGGCTGGTCTCGAACTCCTGACCTCAGGAGGTGATCCGCCCACCTCGTCCTCCCAAAGTGCTGGGATTACAGGCATGAGCTACCAAGCCCAGCCTAGCTGGGATTTTTTTTAAGATACTAGTCTTGAAATTATCTTCTAAACGAGTTGATACATTAGGTTATCTGGTAATAATATGAAGATACTTGATTTAATTCCAGAAAAAGCACAATTAGTTGACTCACAATTCTGGTACTTTAGTTAAACGGTTTTGTTCTTATCTTGGCCTGATGAGATACCATATTTTAAATGAATATTATCTAAACTAAACTTTTTAATCCAGTATATTAATGCGAACTATTCTTTTTTTTTTTTTTTTTGAGGTGGAGTCTCACTCTGTCACCCAGGCTGGAGTGCGGTGGCGGAATCTTGGCTCATTGCAGCCTCCGCCTCCTGGGTTCAAGTGATTCTCCTGCCTCAGCCTCCTGAGTAGCCGGAATTATGGGCACGTGCCATGACGCCTAGCTAATTTTTGTATTTTTAGTAGAGGTGGGATTTTGCCATGTTGCCCAGGCTGGTCTTGAACTCCTGACCTCAGGTGATCCACCTACCTTGGCCTCCCAAAGTCTTGGGATTACAGGCGTGAGCCACCTTGCCTGGTCAATGCAGACTATTCTTTAAAAATTCCTGTACTGTGAAACAATTTGCTAAGTGATCCAAATCTTATCAATCAGGCTGGGCACAATGGCTCATGCCTTTAATTGCAGCACTTTGGGAGGTTTAGGTGGCAGGAGGATCCCTTAAGACCAGCCTGGAATACATAGTGAGACCTTGTCTCTACAAAGAAAAAAAAAAAAAGATAAAGATGTGGTGGTGCATGCCTGTAGTCCCAGCTACTCAGGAGGCTGAGGTGGGAGGATGGCTTGACCCCAGTGGGTCTAGGCTGCAGTGAGCTGTGATCATACCGCCCCAACAGAGCAAGACCCTGTCTAAAAAAAAAAAGATCTTGGGCCAGGCACGGTGGCCCATGCCTGGAATCCCAGCACTTTGGGAGGCTGAGGCAGGTGGATCATGAGGTCAAGGGATCGAGACCATCCTGGCCAACATGGTGAAACCGCATCTCTGCTAAAAATACAAAACCCAGCTGGGTGTAGTGGCACACCCCTGTAGTCCCAGCTACTTGGGAGGCTGAGGCAGGAGAATCGCTTGAATCCGGGAGGCGGAAGTTGCAGTGAGCCAAGATTGCGCCACTGCATTCCAGCCTGGTGACAGAGTGAGGCTTCGTCTCAAAAAAAAAAAAAAAAAAAAAAATTCTTACCAATCTATGGTAACTTTCACCAGCATCCACATGACAATATGCCACTATATCACCATCTAATTTTTATCACCATCTAGTTGTTATCACCAATCAGATGGCAATATAGTGGTATATTGTGATATATCACCAATTAGGTAAGTACAAAGTAAGTTAACATACCTAAACTCTTGTGTAATTGATTACATTTCCATAGACACACTAATTTTGAAACGTTGGACAAATAGAATTGTAGATTTTAGTCTCAATATATAGGAAATATGTATTTAACACATCTTGCTACATTTAAAGCCATTGTTTTTTAATTTAAAAATATATATAGGCCGGGTGCGGTGGCTTACACCTGTAATCCTAGCACTTTGGGAGGCGGAGGCAGGAGATCGAGACCAGCCTGACCAACATAGTGAAACCCTGTCTCTACTAAAAATACAAAAATTAGCCAGGCCTGGTGGCGTGCTCCTGTGATCCCAGCTACTCGGGAGGCTGAGGCAGGAGAATCACTTGGACCCAGGAAGCAGAGGTTGCAGTGAGCCAAGATTGCGCCACTGCACTCCAGCCTGGGTAACAGAGTGAGACTCCATCTCAAAAAAAAAAAAAAAAAAGGTAAATGCTCCTCTTTCTTCTCTTGCCTTCATTAAAAGAAAATTATATAAAATAATAAAAAAATTCAGAACTCTGATTTTGAATTAGTACTTTTCCTGTTGTTCTGTCTTCTTAGAAAATATAAGAATGAACCTGTAATCCCAGGACTTTGGGAGGCCAAGGTGGGCAGATCACTTGAGGTCAGGAGTTCAAGACCAGTCTGGCCAACATGGTGAAACCCCATCTCTACTAAAAGTACAAAATTAGCCGGGCCCAGTGACTCATGCCTGTAATCCCAGCACTTTGGGAGGCCGAGGCAGGTGGATCATCTGAGGTCGGGAGTTCGAGACCAGCCTGACCAACATGGTGAAACCCTGTCTCTACTATTAGCCGGGCCAGGTGATGCATGCCTGTAATCCCAGCTACTCGGGAGGCTGAGGCAGAAGAATCGCTGGAACCCGGGAGGCAGAGGTTGCGGTGAGCTGAGATCGTGCCACTGCACTCCAGCCTAGACAACAAGAGTGAAACTCCTTTTCAAAAAGAAAAGAAAAGAAAAGAAAAATACACACACACACAATATTAGCCAGGCGCGGTGGTGCGCATCTGTAGCCCCAGCTACTCAGGAGGCTGAGGCAGGAGAATCACTTGAACCCCTGGGGAGGCAGAGGATGCAGTGAGCCGAGATGGCGCTGCTGAACTCCAGCCTGGACCACAGAGTGAGACTCTGTCTAAAAAAAAAAAAAAAAGTGGTTAGAATTTGAGGTTTATATATAATCTAAAATTTATGGGTGGGAAGGGGTAGGGGGTACTCCCAGAAGAACAAATGACTTCTTAGAAGCTGGGGAGAAAGCACTTTTTGGAAAAAGAAATGATTTTTTGGAAACATAAATGTGTCCTTAGGAGAATACCCATGAGATGTCATACTTTTGTGACAATGTTTCTCATCTCTGACAGGATTAGAGTTGTTCCCAGGGAGGAGATTTATGACAGTTAAGTTCTTCTGGGAGCCTTTGATTTTAGGCTGATAAGGGATTCCAGGAACTTAAATGCCTTCAGCTCAATATATATATATTTTTTAAGAGACAGAGTCTTGCTCTGTCGCCCAGGCTGGGGTGCCGTGGCATGATCTTGGCTCACTGCAAGCTCCGCCTCCCAGGTTCAAGCCATTCTCCTGCCTCAGCCTCCCTAGTAGCTGGGACTACAGGCATGCACCACTATGCCTGGCTTATTTTTGTATTTTTAGTAGATACGGGGTTTCACCATGTTGGCCAGGCTAGTCTCGAACTCCCGACCTCAGGTGATCTGCCTGTCTCAGCCTCCCAAAGTGCTGGGATTACAGGCGTGAGCCACCATGCCCAGCCTCAAAATAATTTTTATGCCACAGTGGCTTATTCTAGACCCTTCCATTGTCATCAGGTGATATTTTGAAAAATAGAACTATGTGCGTCAGTTGATCTACAGGAAATAGTTTAACAGCCCTAAACAGAACACATGATTTTTTAACTTGTAAGTTTCCTCAGAATGTTGCTCTGTTGCCCAGGCTGGAGTCCAGTGGCATCATCAAGGCTCACTTCAACCTCGACTAAAGGAATTTTTTTTTTTTTTTTTTTTTTTTTGAGACGGAGTCTCGCTCTGTCACCCAGGCTGGAGTGCAGTGGCGCCATCTCGGCTCATTGCAACCTCTGCCTTCCCGGGTCCAAGAGATTCTCCTGCCTCAGCCTCCTGAGTAGCTGGGATCACAGGCACACGCCACCACCCCTGGCAAATTTTTGTATTTTTAGTAGAGATGGAATTTCGCCATGTTGGCCAGGCACCTGACTTCAAATGATCTGCCCACCTCAGCCTCCCAAAGTGCTGGGATTACAGGCTTGAGCCACCGTGCCCAGCCACCCCCTATTTTCTTCTAATTTTCTTTTTATAGTTGAGATAGGATCTTGCTCCGTCGCCCAGGCTGGGGTGCAGTGGTGCAGTCATAGCTCACTGCAGCCTCGATTTTCCAGGCTCAAGCAATACTCCCACTTCAGCCTCCCGAGTAGCGTGACTACAGGTGCACGCCACCACGCCGGGCTTATTTTGTTTTATTTTTTGTAGAGATGGGGTTTCGCCATGTTGCCCAGGCTGGTCTCAAACTCCCGGGCTCAAGCGATCCACCCTTCCTTCCCGGCCTCCCTAAGTGCCGGGATTACAGGCGTGGGCCACCGCGCCCGGCTGAATCACAGGATTTTAAATATTCACTCTGCTTTTCTAGTCCTGTGGGAGATACGGTCTTCTCCGTAAAATTTCTCCCTCAGTCCTGGGTGATTTATTTCTTTTGCATTGAAGTGTGGCTTTTCGTGTGTTAGCAGTTTGTAATTTGTCGGGTGAAAGGAAAACTAGTAGGGCCTTCCGGAACTTAGTTATTGCCTTTCTAGGACTTTTAGGTAACACCTTATAACCTTAACAAAGTTTCCTTATTTTATACGGACTTGTAAGTCAACAAATACTTCTACAGTGCCTATTGTGTACAAAGAATGAGGATTGCACTTTCACAATGAAATGAGGGAGGACAGGGGCCGATCTCTCAGATATTTGACTGATAAACCAGTACCTTTTCTAGTATATGCGACCATAGGGGAAATTCTCTCTAGGCTAGATAAACGAAGGAGTTTATTTAGTGTTTTAGCAAGCTTTATCGCCTCCATAGGTATAAATTATTTGCATTTTCTAGAGCAGGGGATAAGACGCGCCCTGGAATCTTTCCTTTTTGATGTGGATTTTCCAATTAGGAAAGGCTGCCCGTGAATAGTCTTTTCTGCTTGAGTGATGGCCAACACACTGGCAGGTTTGCAAGCTTTCTCTTCATGAGGGTCCGTCCACAGAGCTAGGTGACAAACGCTCAGTCCAGGATCTCTGCAGGTTCCTACTCGGGAGCCGGAGAGCGCCTGCGCGTCGGAGCCTCTTTGTTGCTGGGGGCGCTGGGGTCCAGCTGCGCATGCGCAGTAGGCCGGCACTGACAAGTGCGCTGCACCACTGGCACCGGCTGGGGGCGAGCCGACCTAGAGCAGCCGCCGCCGCCGCCGTCGTTGCTACTGCCGCAGCGGAGTTCAGAGGGCCCGGAGGTGGGAGACTTCCCACACGGTGACTGAGATGTCGTCCACTGCGGCTTTTTACCTTCTCTCTACGCTAGGAGGGTACTTGGTGACCTCATTCTTGTTGCTTAAATACCCGACCTTGCTGCACCAGAGAAAGAAGCAGCGATTCCTCAGTAAACACATCTCTCACCGCGGAGGTGAGAGGGGTCCCCAGAACCCGATGACGGAGGTGGGGGAGGCTGAGGGTCCTTTGCGGCTCCGCAAAAGGCAGCCGGGTGCCAATCCCTGAGAGTTTGAGGAAGAATGGGGTTGTGTGAATTGAGGGCTCTTCCGGAGGTGAAGGCTGTGTGAAGGGAAGGTCTCCTGAGGGGAGGGAAGGAGAGGGATTCCCGGTCAGAGCCACGGCGGGGGTCTCTCGAGGGCAGCAGTGTGAGGGGTTCTCTGAAACGGGAAAGACACGGTCGAGAATGAAGGGTAGGTGGAGCGTTTCTCGGCGGATGGAAGGATGATCGCAAGGTCCCTTCCTAGCAGCAAGACACAAAGGGGGAGCGCCGTGCAGAACCGAGGGTACCCCGCGGGGGGCACCGGGAGCACACTGCTCCGAGCGAGCTAGTGGCTGAGTGGATGGGAAGAGCCGAGGCGACGAGGAGGGCTGGGGATTTGCATGAAGCTGGACGAGCTGTAACGCCTTGTCTGCGGTGCTGGGGGCCCGTCCCACCCCCACGTTCCGAGCACTCATAGTTGAGAAGAGAGGGAAACCGAGTCCCCCGAGCCAGGGACATTTCCCAAGGTCACAATTAGAGCTAGGGCTGAACTGAGACAGGAGCTACAGCGTCCTGGTCCCCAGGGCTGGAAACCTTGCATCTTTTTTTTTTTTTTTTTTTTTTTGAACACTGCAATAAATAAATAAATAAATAAACACGCAAAGACACGTGGATTTTCAACAGACTAAAAATGATTTCGTTTAGGACAGGACAGTATTGTTTAAAGAAAACAAAAATAAGTTTCTTTTGGAAAAGTTTTTTGCTAAAAGGAGCCCAGGTAGTCCACCCTCTAATTTCCCAGATAACAGGCCAAATCTTTGCTTCTTCATTATTGTGTAATAATGTGTCTTCATTGCATTTCAACTATGATGTATAAAGTGCGGTGAAATTGGATTATTTTCAATCAATTTTAACTGTTCTTTAAGGCTGAATCTTAAACCGGTTTAAAATTTGCTTGAAATTTAATACACACTTGAAATGATAATTTCTAGGAGTTTACAGTCTAAAACTTGGTGTAATGCCATAATCACTTTACTAACAAGTATTGGCCAAGGAAAAAGGTTTTGAAATATAAATACGGAAGTACATTATCATTCTTCTATATAATTTTATTAAGCATAGTTCTAATGAGTGACTTCAATAGTGTCCTAGCCTTCCCAGTCATGAAAAGCATCAGAGGTTTTAAAGGGTGGTCAGCCAAATGCCTTGTTATTGTTTATTTGGGTTATCTGTTTTAATAGCTACCTGGTTAAACTGTAGGATGACATTTAACTACTAAGGTGTCTTCAACCATTGGAACCAGGGACCAACTTTTAGTATTCAAGTTGTTGTCACAGAAGCAATTTTCTTTTTTCTTTTTGTGTTTTTGTTTGTTTGTTTGTTTTGAGATGGAGTCTCGGTCTGTCACCCAGGCTGAACTGCAGTGGCGCGATCTCGGCTCACTGCAGGCTCCTCCTCCCGGGTTCACGCCATTCTCCTGCCTCAGCCTCCCGAGTAGCTGGGACTACAGGCGCCCGCCACCACACCCAGTTAATTTTTTTAATTTTTAGTAGAGACGGGGTTTCACCGTGTGAGCCAGGATGGTCTCGATTTCCTGACCTCGTGATCCGCCCATCTTGGCCTCCCAAAGTGCTGGAATTACAGGCGTGAGCCACAGTGCCCAGCCTTTTTTTTTTTTTTTTTTTTTTTGAGACAGAGTTTCCCTCTTGTCGCCCGGGCTACAGTGTAGTGGTGCCATCTTGGCTCACTGCAGCCTCTGCCTCCTGTGTTCAAGTGATTCTCCTGCCTCAGCCTCCCGAGTAGCTGGGATTACAGGCTCCCGCCACCACGCACAGCTAATTTTTGTATTTTTAGTGGAGACGAGGTTTCACCATGTTGGCCAGGCTGATCTCAAACTCCTGACCTCAGGTGATCCACCCGCCTTGGCCTCCCAAAGTGTTGGGATTACAGGTGTGAGACACTGCACCCTGCCAGAGGCAATTTTCAATGATAGTAGTCCTATTCTGGGGATAGGCAGTACACATTACTTTTTTGTTTGTTGTTTACTGATTTACAAAAAGTATGCTTACTAAAAACTCCAAAACAAAACAAAACCAGATCCTCTAAAAAGCTATCTAAACTGTCATTGTGAATGATCAAAATTTTATTTTAGAAGAAATACGTGTCGATCTTTGAAATTTTGCAACACTCTGCAGGTGAAAAAACCCAGCGCTCCATAGGCGTTAAAGACTGTGTGCTAGATTATCACAAGTGTCAAAGCCAGGATAAGCTAGACCTCAAGTTTTCGTTTACTGTTGAAAATACTTTAAAACTATTTTCTTCCTAGATATTAGGTCATTTCAATATTACCTCATATAAAAATTTCCATTCATTATTTGTAAATGCGGCATCAGTATTTATATATTTAGAGATGTAATGGAACTTTTTGTGATAATCTTATTAAATATCTGCAGACTCAAAATCTGTTTTACCTATATAATGGTCCTATAAACACTGTAGTTAGTTCCCATGTCAGTGCTTCATATGCTTTTGTTGAATATGTACACTCAATACTCCAGTTGAATCCAGAGTGATAGAGGAGATAAAACACTTTGCAATTCAAGATACTACGTCTCTGGAAAATAAGAGACAACGTAACTAGGAAGGAGTCACTCCATTGATTGCCTTTAATTTTTGTCTTGGACACGGATAATAGCAATCACTGGTCTCTCTGTGCAAGTTACTAGTATTTGGGCTTATTCTCTACTGCCATGACTGCAAATACCTGATATTTACTTATTTTTCCCTATAAGTAAGGAAACAGTGATATTTCTTGTAAATTAGATATGTGACCATTGAAACATTAATCATGTTATGTGTATAAAGTATATGCAACTGAATTGACATAACCTAAAACTTGAATATCTACTCTATTTCTACAATATTGTGTCTACTGCAAAAACACATGTCTGTAATCCCAGCTATTCAAGAGGCTGAGGCAGGAGAATCACTTGAACCTGGGAGGCGGAGGTTGCAGTGAGCCGAGATGGTGCCACTGCACTCCAGCTCAGGCGACAGTGCGAGACTCCATCAGGGCACTCCGAGGGGTTGAATCACAGATGGACAGATGGCTCTTTCTCTCTCCACCTTTTTTTTGAGACAAGTTCTCACTCTGTCACCCAGGCTGGAGGGCAGTGATGCAATCACTGCCATCATGATGAGCTTGACATCATTTAATTCTTAAAGACTTTCCTAATGAACTCAGATGTTAACAAATGTGATTTTTAAAATATTGCATACCGTGTCAACATATAGAAGACCAGCATGATTCAATGAATCAATAGTTTCCAAATGATTTATGCATGCTATTATAAAATCATGCATGGGTGAAAGATCATTCAAAGTTCAAGATGGGCCAATGGATTTTCACATAATAGAGTATGAAGTGATTACTCATATGGTTCAAATTCCATATTGCAATGAACTTCTAAGAAACTACCACTTGTGGGCCGAGCAAGGTGGCTCATGCCTATAATCCCAGCACTTTGGGAGGCCGAGCAAGGTGGCTCATGCCTATAATCCCAGCACTTTGGGAGGCCGAGGCGGGCGGATCACGGAGTCAGGAGATCGAGACCATCCTGGCGAACGATGGTGAAACACTGTCGCTACTAAAAATACAAAAAAAGTTAGCTGGGCGTGGTGGCGGGCGCCTGTAGTCCCAGCTACTCAGGAGGCTGAGGCAGGAGAATGGCGTGAACCCGGGAGGCGGAGCTGGCAGTGAGCCGAGATCGCGCCACTGCACTCCAGCCTGGGCGACAGGGCGAGACTCCGTCTCAAAACAAAAAACAAAAAACAAAAACAAAAAAAACTACAACTTGTTAAGCCGGGTGTGATGGTGCCTACCTGTAGTCTCGGCTGTTTGAGAGGCTGAGGCAGGAGGATCACCTGAGCCCAGGAATTTGAGGTTGTTGCTATGATCGTGCCTGTGAATAGCCGCTGAACTTCAGCCTGAGCGACATAGCAAGACCCTGTCTGTAAAGTAAACAAATTACCACTTATTGAAATTTGATGCCATATCAAAGAAGACTCATTTCCAACTACATATCTGTGTGACAATGGGTATATATGAAGCAGATATGAGAATCTTGCTGCTTTCTATTAAGTCAGATATTAAAGAGATTTGCAAAAATATAAAACAATACCACTCTTTTCATACATTATTTTATTTAGAAAAACAGTTACTTTTCATAAAAATATTATTTTAACATATAATGTGTTTATTATTTTCTTTCTTTTCTTTTTTTTTTTTTTTTTGAGATGGAATCTTGCTCTGTTGCCCAGGCTGGAGTCCAGTGGTATGATCTCGGCTCACTGCAACCTCCACCTCCCAGGTTCAAGTAATCCTGGTGCCTCAGCCTCCTGAATAGCTGGGTTTACAGGTGGTGCCACCACGCCCAGCTAATTTTTATTTTTTATTTTTGGTATTTTTAGTAGAGATGGGGTTTTGCCATGTTGCCCAGGCTAGTCTCGATCTCCTGAGCTCAGGCAATTGGCCTGCCTCACCTCCCATAGTGCTAGGATTACAGGCATGAGCCACCACACCTGGCCTATTTTCAAAGCAAGGTAGTTAAAAGGATGCAGAAATCAGCTTGAAGGAACTAATGAAGTTGACTTTGATCACTTGATGAGGTGGTGTCTGCCAAGATTTCCACTGTGAAGTTACTTTTTCTCCTTATAATTAATAACAGAAAAGGCTCATAATTAATAAGAGGCCACCCACCGCGGCCTCCCAAAGTGCTGGGATTACAGGCATGAGCCACTGTGCTCGGCCAATTTTTGGAGGGAGATACTTTAAAACTACACAAATACCCAATTCCTTAACAAATTATCAATCCATTTATTAAAATTGATTCAAAATTTATTTTATTTTATTATTATTTTTTGAGACGAAGTCTTGCTTAGTCTCCCAGGCTGGAGTGCAGTGATGGGATCTCAGCTCACAGCAACTTCCACCTCTAGGGTTCAAGTGATTCTCCTGCCTCTGCCTCCCAAGTAGCTGAGACTACAGGTACCTACCACCATGCCCGGCTAATTTTTGTACTTTTAGTAGAGATGGGGTTCACCATGTTGGCCAGGCTGGTCTCAAACTCCTGACCTCAGATGATCCACCAGCTTCTGCCTCTCAAAGTGCTGGGATTACAGGCATGAGCCACCGTGCCCAGCCTGGATTCAGAATTTCTTATTCACTGATTTAAAAATCTCTTTACTATCATTATTTTGATGCTAGCAATGTCCCAGATTTGTCCAGTGAGAGGTCCTTCAAGCTGGCTTTTGTGTTCTTTTAATTTCTTTGCTCTTTGGTACAAGTGGTCAGTAGTTTAACTTAACTTACTGGTAACCCCTTTAGCACTCTTGTCTTTTTAGAAATATTCTGTGGTGCTTTGTTTTTGAATATAATCTGAATATAATGTATTTCCATAGTTTTAGATCAAAACAAGGGCCAACTAGCCTCATCCAATAAAGGGTTATCTAACCTTGAAAGGAGACTTAAAAAAAAAACCTATACCCTTCATATTTACTGCATCTGTTTTCTATCATGCATCAACTCTAGTAACCAAGTGAACCTAAAATCAAACTAGTAGTTTTTTGTTTTTACATGGGTATCTTCCCTCTGCTAAAGTTATAAAATTTTAGCATATTAAAGCTAATGTATTTGTTTCTGCATATCTTGTATTTCTGTTGATTATTAATTAGGTCATCATAAAAATACAACCTAACAATATAAAAGAAGAAAAATTTAATAGAAATATGTTCAGATGGTATTGTATATAAAACATTTTAATGCTAATACTTAAGTCCTTTAGGTACTTTGAGCAGTACCTTTTTTGTGTGTGTGTGACGGAGTTTTGATGTTGTTGCCCAGGCTGGAATGCAGTGGCGCGATCTCAGCTCACTGCAACTTCCGCCCCCTGGGTTCAATCAATTCTCTGTCTCAGCCTCCCGAGTAGTTGGAATTACAGGTGTCTGCCACCATACCCAGCTAATTTTTTTTTTTTTGTATTTTTATTAGAGACGGGGTTTCACCATGTTGGCCAGGCTGGTCTTGAACTCCTGACCTCAGGTGATCCACCTACCTTGGCCTCCCAAAGTGTGGGGATTACAGGCATGAACCACCGCGCCCGCCCTGAGCAGTACCTTTTTATTGAGAGTTTATTGAATTGTCTCTTTCTATTAAGAAGAAATTGACTGTTTTTCCAAAGTGTATGGAAAATTATTTCCAAAGTATTTTTCTGTATATTTCCTCAATTATTTGGTAATACTGAAATGTTTTAGTTTTAAAACATTTTAAGCTGGTGATGGTGGCACACACCTGTAATCCCAGCACTTTGGGAGGCCGAGGATCACCTGAGGTCAGGAGTTTGAGACCAGCCTGGCCAACATGTTGAAACCCCTTCTCTACTAAAAATACAAAAATTATCTGGGTATAGTGGCATGTGCTTACAGTCCTAGCTACTCGGGAGGCTGAGGCAGGAGAATCACTTGAACCCAGGAGGTGGAGGTTGCAGTGAGCTGAGATTGCGCCACTGCACTCCAGCCTGAGCGACGGAGCAAGACTCCATCTAAAAAAAAAAAAAATTTAAAACTTTTGGGTAGCATGCATAAAGTTAGTTAACTCTTTTTACATAGTATATAATATTAGACAATATTTTATAATTCAATATGTTCACATCAAAATCTGTGTCCTTTTTTAAAAATTACAATATTATTTATTATTGCAGTTAATGGACATTTACCAAGTACCTATTCTTTACCAGCTACTATGATAATGGCAATAGTAATAATAATTCTAATAATAGCAATAATCCTTTACTTTCACGGAATGTTTACTCTAGTATTTCATTGAATCTAATGCCATTGGTTATAAATACACAATTTTTACATACTGTTAAGAAAGAGACCTCTATAAAAGTTGATTTAAAATAAGAGAGAAAATCTTGCCAATTAAACTGTTCATTATACAGCATTAATTGTAAAATACATCTTAAATTCAGAGATGTTAAGAAATGAAAAGTTATCATTTTAGAATTGAATGGCTGGGCACAGTGGCTCACGCCTGTAATCACAGCACTTTGGGAGGCCGAGGTGGGAGGATTGCTTGAGCTCAGGAGTTTGAGACCAGCCTGGCCTACACAGTGAAACCCCGTCTCTACTAAAAATACAAAAGAATTAGCCTGGTGTGGTGGCGCACGCCTGTAGTTTCAGCTACTCAGGATGCTGAGGCAGGAGAATTGCTTGAACCCAGGAGGTGGAGGTTGCAGTGAGCCGAGATTGTGCCACTGCACTTCAGCCTGGGTGACAGAGAAAGACTCCATCTAAAAAAAAAAAATTTGATAAAATACAGCAGTTTAAATATTAACTCATTTGATTATACCAATTCTATGAAAGTTTCTTAGGTAGCTTTTGTAAGGTCACACAATTATTAAACAGATTGGAGACCAAGCATCCTAAAACTCCAGAGTCTCACCCTTAACCATTAGACTATACTGCCTTCAGTCAAGGTGATTAAAACACAGTCACTTCTTTTAAGCAATTCATGGGAATGGGAGGAGAGAAACAGGTAAATAATTTATGCCATAATATGATAAATGCCTTAGTAGAGCTATGCATAAGAGACTATGGGGATACAGAGGAGAGACTGTTTAACTCTGTCTGAGGAGATTTATGTGTACCAAATCCTCTTCTGTCTTTCCTTTGACAAATAAGTGGATATTATAGCTTAAAAATCATGGTTAGGCCAGCCAGGCACAGTGGCTCATGCCTGTAATCCCAGCACTGTGAAGCTGAGGCAGGAGGATTGCTTGAGTCTAGGAGTTTGAGACCAGCCTGGGCAACATAGTAAGAGCCTGTCTCTAAAAAAAAAAAAAATTAGTTGAGCATGGTGGCATGTGCCTGTAGTCCTAGCTACTTGGGAGGCTGAGACTGGAACATTGCTTGAGCTAGGAGTTTGAGGCTGCAGTGAGCTCCGATCATGCCACTGCACTCCAGCCTGGGCAACAGAGTGAGATCCTGTCTCAGAAAAAAAAAAAATCAGTTTAAGTTCTGTTTTAACCCTCCTGTGTTACTGTGGCTGTGTTTTGATTTTTGATTTCTACTGTTGCAGCTAAAAAAAAATTCAAAATACAGGTTAAGCTTCCCTAATCTGAAAACCTGAAATGCTCCAAAATCTGAAACTTTTTGAGCACAGACATAACTCCACAAGTAGAAAATTCCTTGTAAAAAATAACATGAGGAAAAAAGTTTTTTTTCCTCAAATTGTTATTATTATTATTATTATTATTTTGAGACAGAGTCTAGCTCTGTCGCCCAGGCTGGAGTGCAGTGGTGCAATCTCAGCTCACTGCAAACTCTACCTCCTGGGTTCAAGTGATTCTCCTGCCTCAGCCTCCGAGTAGCTGGGATTACAGATGCCCGTCATCATGCCTAGCTAAATTTTTTTTTTTTTTTGACACAGAAGTGCCTGTAAACTGGGATTACAGGCACCCGCCACCATACCCAGCTAATTTTTGTATTTTTAGTAGAGATGGGGTTTCGCCATGTTGGCCAGGCTGGTCTCGAACTTCTGACCTCAGGTGATCTGCCAGCCTCGGCCTCCCAAAGTGCTGGAATTACAGGCATGAGCCACTGCGCCTGGCCTAATTTTTGTATTTTTAGTAGAGATGGGGGTTTCACCATGTTGGCTAGGTGGGTCTCGAACTCCTGGACCTCAGGTTATCTGCCCGCCTCGGCCTCCCAAAGTGCTGGGATTACAGGCATGAGCCACCATGCCCAGCCATAAATTTTTTAAAAAGAAAAATATATATATAATGAATTCCACACCTGACCTCATGTGACAGGTTGCAGTCAAAACAAAAGCAAACAACACATGGCTTATTCAGCGTCCCCAAGGGAAAAAAGACTCTTCCAGCTCCCTTCAGTTACAATATATCTTTTCTGAGTATGCCCAGGTTTCTTTATGCAAGCGTGCCCACAAAGGGTAATAAAATGGCACATGTTCAGACTGATCACACCAACAGCAGATTCCCCATGATGCCCTACATGGTGCCAAGACCTATATGCATTATTTGTTGTGTGTTTTTGTTTGCTTGCTTGCTTGCTTGCTTATTCTCTGCTCTTTGGTATAAAGATGTGAAAATATCAAAAAGGCCCACAGATACCCCTATGGGTTATAGTGATGAGAAAAATAGGTAACATTTATGTTTATCTGTAGCACAGAAAGTCAAGGTGTTATAGAAACTGAACACTGGTGTTAAGTGTGAAATACCTTACAGAGGATATGGTATTAGAATGACCACTATATATGACCTGAAGAAAAAGAAGGATAAACTGTTGAAGTTTTATATATATCAGAAGTAGTATATATAAAGTGGAAGTGATGAACAGAAGTTAATTAAAAATAGAAAAACTGCATAAAGCTAAAATGAAGATCTCAAGCGATGAAGTTAAAATGAAAGGAACTGTGAATATTGAACAGGCCAGTTGTAGAATTTTTTTTTTTTTTTTTTTAGATGGAGTTTTGCTCTTGTTGCCCAGGCTGGAGTGCAATGGCGCGATCTTGGCTCACTGCAACCTCTGCCTCCCGGGTTCAAGCGATTCTCCTGCCTCAGCCTCTCGAGTAGCTGGGATTACAGGCATGCGCCACTATGCCTGGCTAATTTTGTATTTTTAGTAGAGCTGGGGTTTCTCCATGTTTGTCAGGCTGGTCTTGAACTCCCGACCTCAGGTGATCCGCCTGCCTCAGCCTCCCAAAGTGCTGGGATTACCCGTGTGAGCCACCATGCCCGGCCCAGTTGCAGAAATTTAAGAGAAGACATGGCATTACATTTTTAAAGATTAATGGTGATTAGCATCTGCTGGTAACGAAGCAGCAAAGAAATTCATTGACAAGTTTGCCAGGGTCATTGCTGTTGAAAATCTGACACAAGAACAAGTCTATAATCCTGATGAAACAACACTCTTTTGGCATTATTGCCCCAGAAAGACACTGACTGCAGCTGATGAGATGGAAATTAAGGATGCCAATGACAGAATAACTGTGTTAGGATATGCTGATGTAGCAGGCATGCATAAGTGTAAACTTGCTGTGGTAGGCAAAAGCTTCCTTCCTCACTGTCTTCAAGGAGTGAATTTCTTACCAGTCCGTTATGCTACCAAAAAGGCATGCATGGGTCACCAGGGACATCTTTTCTGATTGGTTTCACAAACATTTTGTACCAGCGGCTCGTGCTCGCTGCTGGCAAGTTGGACTGGATGACAACTGCAAGATTTTGTTACTCCTTGATAACTGTTCTGCTTATCCACCAGCTGACATTCTCATCAAAAATAATGTTTATGCCATGTACTTTCCCCTAAACGTGACTTTAGTAATTCCATGTGACCAGGCTATGCTTGGATCAATGAGAGTAAATATGAAAACATTTTCTTTCTTTCTTTCTTTCTTTCTTTTTTTTTTTTTTTTTTTTGAGACGGAGTCTTGCTCTGTCGCCCAGGCTGGAGTGCAGTGGCACGATCTCAGCTCACTGCAAGCTCTGCCTCCCGGGTTCACGCCATTCTCCTGCCTCAGCCTCCCAAGTAGCTGGGACTACAGGCACCCACCACCATGCCCGGCTAATTTTTTGTATTTTTAGTAGAGACGGGGTTTCACCCTGTTAGCCAGGATGGTCTCAATCTCCAGACCTCATGATCCACCCGCCTTGGCCTCCCAAAGTCCTGGTATTACAGGCGTGAGCCACCGCGCCCAGCCAAAAACATTTTATTGTGCAAGCAGTGATGAACAGAGGTGTGGTGTGACTTTTTTTTTCTTTTTTAAGTTTTTTTATTTAAAATTAAGACAACTGCAGATTGTCCCCATGGATGACTAACATCGTTGACTCCTTTGCTTTCTGATGGTTCAGGGTACACAAACATTGTTTCATGCATAAAATTATTTAAAATTATTTTTGCTGTGTTGCCCAGGCTGGTCTCAAACTCCTGGGCTCAAGCGATCTTTCTACCTCAGCCTCCCAAAGTGCTAGGATTATAGGCATGAGCCACCATGCCCTGCCAGAAAGTTTTCAAAAGGAGTTTAGCATGAAGGATGTCTTGTATACTGTTGCCAGTGCTTGGAAATCAGTGAATAAAGATAAATTTGTGCATGTCTGGCACAACTCTGGCCCTTGACTATGTTTAGTGATGATAATGAACAAGTTGGTGACTTTTAAGGATGCCATATGTCGACAAAGTGAGAAAAAAATGATGTCTGACCTCCTTACATATACAAAAAATTGCCTTCAGAATTTGTCAGTACAAGCTGGGCGCGGTGGCTCAAGCCTGTAATCCCAGCACTTTGGGAGGCCGAGGCGGGCGGATCACAAGGTCAGGAGTTCGAGACCAGCATGGCCAATATGGTGAAACCCCGTCTCTACTAAAAATACAAAATTAGCCAGGTGTGGTGGTATATGCCTGTAGTCCCAGCTGCTCGGGAGGCTGAGGCAGGAGAATCGCTTGAACCTGGGAGGCGGAGGTTACGTTGAGCCGAGATCACGCCACTGCACTCCAGACTGGGTGACAGAGCGAGACTCCGTCTCAAAAAAAAAAAAAAAAAAAAAAAAAAAAAAAAAATTTGTCAGTACACTGAAAGAAATGGATATCGAAGAAGTTTTTAACATTGATCATGAGGTTCTAGTTGTTCATTAATTGACCAATGGTGAAATAGCCAAAATGGTTCTGAATCAAGGTGATCATGATAATAGACATTATAACAATATAGATGATGTTAACATGGCAGAAGAAGTGCCTATAGACAACATGATGAAAATATGTGATGAGCTTATTGAAGGACTAGAGCAGGGTGCATTTATAACAGGACAAGAAATCATGTTCTTTTATAAAATCAAAGAGAGACTTCTAAGACAAAAACTTGTCAGTAGGGCACATGACTCTGGAGGAAACATTTTAAAAAGCCATCTAACAGAATGCCCCCTCACTCCTAGAGAACCCACTTCCTGGTCCTTCAACTACTTCTGATGTTTCTTCTCACTTAAAAAAAAAATAACAGTGTATGGTAATTTTTTAATCAAAACACAGTGAGGCTGGATGCAGTGGCTCACACCCATAATCCCAGCACTTTGGGAGGCTGAGGTGGGCAGATCACTTGAGGCCAGGAGTTCAAGACCAGCCTGGCCATCATGGCAAAACCCCATCTCTACTAAAAGTATAAAAATTAGCCAGGCATGGTGGCACACACCTGTAATCCCAGCTACTTAGGAGGCTGGGGCACAAGAATCACTTGAACCTTTCAGGTGGAGGTTGCAGTGAGCCGAGATCATGCCACTGCACTTCAGCCTGAGCAACAGAGTGATGATCTGTCTCAAGAAAAAACAAAACAGGCCGGGCACGGTGGCTCACGCCTGTAATCCCAACACTTTGGGAGGCTGAAGCGGGTGGATCACGAGGTCAGGAGATGGAGACCATCCTGGCTAACACGGTGAAACCCCGTCTCTACTAAAAAACAAAAAATTAGCCGGGCGTGGTGGTGGGCGCCTGTAGTCCCAGCTACTCGGGAGGCTGAGGCAGGAGAATGGCGTAAACCCGGGAGGCGGAGCTTGCAGTGAGCCGAGATCGTGCCACCGCACTCCAGCCTGGGCGACAGAGCGAGACTCCGTCTCAAAAAAAAAAAAAAAAAAAAAAAAGAAAGAGAAAACAAAAACAAAACAATGAGACAGGTGGAGACTGACCTGCCTTTTTTGTTGCTGTTTTTAACAACTGATATAGGTATTCTGGTGACGCTACTATGTTACTTAGTTACCCTGAACATTATTTTTTCATTGCATTAGTGGTATTTCATATTTTTTACTGTTAAGTACTTATGTATGAATAAGTGTAAGAAAATGCTTATCGGTAGCCTATAAATTCAGTCAAGAATGATGGTGATGCCAAACAACCACAGATTGTTCTCATGAATGATGAAGAGAGTGGCTCCTTTGTTTTCTGATGGTTCAGTGTACACAAACTTTGTTTTGTGCATAAAATTATTTAAAATATTGTGTAAAATTATCTTCAAGCTATGTGTATGAGGAGTATATGAAAACTAAATAAATTTTATGTTTAGGCTTGGGTTCTATCCCCAAGATCTCTCATTATATATATGCAGATATTCCAAAATCTAAAGAAGTCAGAAATCCAAAACACTTCCAGGCCCAAGCATTTTGGATAAGGGATACTTAACCTGTACCATTACACTCTTTAAAACACTTGTACACTTTGGGAGGCCGAGATGGACAGATCACGCGGTCAGGAGATCGAGATCATCCTGGCTAACACGGTGAAACCCCGTGTCTACTAAAAATACAAAAAAAAAAAAAAAAAATTAGCCGGGCGTGGAGGCGGGCGCCTGTAGTCCCAGCTGCTTAGGAGGCTGAGGCAGGAGAATGGTGTGAACTCGGGAGGCGGAGCTTGCAGTCAGCCGAAATCACGCCACTGCATTCCAGCCTGGGTGACAGAGCAAGACTCCGTCTCAAAAAAACCAAAAAAAACACTTGTAATGTCTACCCAAAAAAAAAAAAAAAAAAAAAAAAAAAGGTCAGGATTCATTAGGTAGGTGTATCTTATCAAAATTAACTTCAGGAAAATTAAAATGTTCAAAATAAGTAAATATAGTTTAAATTTTCACAGGTGCTGGAGAAAATTTGGAGAATACAATGGCAGCCTTTCAGCAGTAAGTATGTAAAAAAGGTAAAAGGTACTCTTTTCTTTTACAGTTTGCAGGCTTTCTTTAAAGTGATGATGATCCACAAAGTGAGGATAGTGTAAGTGTAGCATCAGTTTGTGATAGTTGTTTCTATTTTGTTAAAATTTCTTTTTTTAATTAGTTGGTCAGAAGTGTTACAAAGAGTTTGGCTTCTGTATTACTGAAAAAGCAGATGGGAGTTTAGGGTAATCAAAAGATACTATAGTTACAAAGCTGAAAGAAGACATTTGTAACAAGGAATGTACTGTGTATAATGCTAATTAGTCTTGGAGAGAAAGAGAAAATGAAACAACTGTTACAGTGGCTGCTATTTATGAACAGGATTATGTGTCTTTGTACCCAGTAATTTTTGTACAGAACTGAACCTGCAATCTGGTTTCTTCTTGGAAGCCTCAGGAGTGTTGATCTTTTTTTTTTTTCAAATAAAATACATTTTTAAATTCCTATATATAGATTATTTCGTATAAGTGTCTTTTAGAGCACCTCACAGAGAAGCAGCAGGAGAGACAGGAATGAAAACTAATTAATATCTCGTTCTTTGTCTTAGAGTCAATGATTATCATCAGTCTATGGTAATCATGAGAACACTGTTTTTCCTGAAAAATAAAGCAAAGGATGTGAAAAGTTAAACCCAATGAAAGACATTACCTATCCATAATTAATAAGGTCCATTTTTAGTAAGATAAATATTTTCTTATGTAATTTGTGAGCCAATTAATGTATATAATTGGGACTAAGAAATTTGGAGAATTTGACTTCACTTTTTGTTCTGCTTCTCACCATTCAAAGACACCTTATGGATTATTTTTCCTATTATTATTAGGTACAAAGCTATTGTTTTTTCATATTCTAGTTTCACCTAAATCCTATCTTCCTTGTATTTGTCATCTCTTACTCTTCTTGTTCTATGCTATGATGCCTTTTGTTTATGATCTCAAAAACCTCTTACAAAAATGTAAAATTTTGGCCAGGCACGGTGGCTCACACCTGTAATTTCAACACTTTGGGAGGCCAAGGCAAGGCAGGTGAATCACCTGAGGTCTGGAGTTCAAGACCAGCCTGGCCAACGTGGTGAAACCCCATCTCTACTAAAAATACAAAAATTAGCTGGGCGTGGTGGCATGCGCCTGTAATCCCAGCTACTCGGGAGTCTGGGGCATGAGAATTGCTTGAACCCAAGAGGCAGAGGTTGCATTGAGCCGAGATTGCACTGCTGCACTCCAGCCTGGGCAATAGAGTGAGACTCTATTTCAAAAAAAAAAAAAAAGTAAAATTTTTCCTCCTATCACAGACCATGAAATGGACTATTTTAATTTAAATACTTTATTTATTTTCTCTACTTGGATTACATATCTGGCTAGCTAGCCATAACTAAATATAGATGTATAATTTTATGTGTACAAATTATACAACATATACACACACTATCATATATCATCTGTTGCCCCTGAGGTAGGTGATACATATAACTTGAGAAAAAAACTACTCATAACTTTGAGTGATTTTAGCATTCTTCATGCTTAAGGTACATTATTTTATGTTTTTCTCCATATTTTTTGTTAAATTTTTACCAACCACCATTATCTATGAAATTAAAACTCTGGGTTATACAATAAGTTATTTTAAAGGATGATACATTTGAAAATATCACAATTTTTTCTAACCTTTGAAGATTTTAATCCTCTTAACATTTTTCTGATCTTTAAAGGATATCTAATTTAAATGGTTTTTACTTGCTAAATACAACATATTTTTCATCTTGAACAGTTTCTATATAGTTTTGTTCAAATAGTAACTACTGAAAATTACCACAGCCTTCTGTATCATGTGGAAGCTTTCTATAACTTAAAAATTTTTTTTTGGAGATTTTTCTAGTACTTCAGAAGAAGGGAACACCTCTTTCACATGCTATTTTTGTTGTTGTTGTTGTTGTTTGTTTGTTTGTTTGAGACAGAGTCTTGCTCTGTCACCCAGGCTGGAGTGCAATGGCGGGATCTCAGCTCACTGCAATCTCCACCTCCCAGGTTCAAATGATTTCTCTGCCTCAACTTCCCGAATACCTGGGATTAGAGGTGCCCGCCACCTCTCTCGGCTAGTTTTTAGTTTTATCTACTTATTTTTTTAATAGAGACAAGGTTTTGCTATGCTGGCGAGGCTGATCTCGAACTACTGACCTCAAGTGATCTGCTCACTTTGGCCTCTCAAAGTGCTGGGATTACAGGCGTGAGCCACTGCACCCAACCTTTCATATGCTATTGTTAATGTTTGTTAGATGTATTTATTTGTAAGGCTGCTTATCAACTGACCTAGAAATTTATATAAAACCCCTCTTTTTTTGAGTTTTTCGTTGTTAGTGGTGGTGGTTTGTGTATGTGTGTTACACATTAGTGCCCTTGCTATGAATACATACTTTTTTTAATTGTACTTGAAAAAATTACAAATATTCTACTGTTAACTGCTAGGAAACTTAGAAGGTTTTTTTTTGTTTCATTTTGTTTTCATACTTGTTTCATTGAATAACAAGAAAAGACTGTTTAAACATACTATTTTGGCCAGTCGCAGTGGCTCACACCTGTAATCCCAGCACTTTGGGAGGCCAAGGCTGGTAGGTCACTGGAGCTCACAAGTTCAAGACCAGCCTGGGCAGCAGGGTGAAACCCCATCTCTAGAAAATGCACAAAAAAAATTAATTGGGCGTGGTGGTGCAAGCTGTAATCACAGCTACTCTGGAGGCTGAGGTGGGAGGATGGCTTGAGCCTGGAAGGTAAAGGTTACAGTGAGCCGAGATTGCACCACTGTATTCCAGCCTGAGTGACAGAGCCAGACCTTGTCTCAAAATAAATAAATAAATAAAAATAAATAAACATACTGTTTTAAAGGTACTGTATATTAAAATACTAAAGAGTTGTAATAGACAATCAGGAGAGGATACATACTATGCTTAAGTATGGTATATTCTTGATAGGATGGGTAGTTGAGGGAGAGATAGTAAAAATAAAATGACCAGCTAAAACTTAGATCTTATTTATGTACATATTTAAATACACATTTCACAAAGCATATAAATTTCAAAATGGAGGTGAAGATGAGGAGATATTAATGACAATATAAATAGTTGGTGTGGGAAGCCTGATTAAAATTAACCAGAAAATCAAAAGGTATTAAGACTAGAAGGGCTATCATTTGAAGACAAGAAGGAGCTATTTTGAAAATGTAGGGTCAGCTGGGTGCAGTGGCTCACACCTGTAATCCCAGCACTTTATGGGGCCAAGGCAGGCAGATCACTTGAGATGAGGAGTTCGAGACCAGCTTGGCGAACATGGCGAAGCCCCATCTCTACTAAAAATTTAAAAATTAGCTGGGCACAGCCTGGGCAACAGAGCGAGACTCCGTCTTAAAAAAAAAACAAAAAAAAAAAGGCCGGGCATAGTGGCTCATGCCTGTAATCCCAGCACTTTGGGAGGCCGAGGCGGGTGGATCACCTGACGTCGGGAGTTTGAGACCAGACTGACCAACATGGAGAAACCCCATCTCTACTAAAAATACAAAATTAGCTGGGCATGGTAGCACATGCCTGTAATCCCAGCTACTTGGGAGGCTGAGGCAGGAGAATCACTTGAACCCAGGAGGCGGAGGTTGCAGTGAGCCAAGATTGTGCCATTGCACTCCAGCCTGGGCAACAAGAGTAAAACTCCATCTCAAAAAAAAAAAAAAAAAAAAAAAAGAAGTAATTAAAACTGACAAAGAGAAGTAATTATGTCTCACAATGTATGAAATGTCCTTTAATGTGGTTTATAACATGCTTTCACAAACACCATCTCCCTTAGGTTATGAATATGGCTCTTCTATTATTTCTTTTTTTTTTTTATTTTTCCGAGACGGAGTCTCACTCTGTTGCCCAGGCTGGAGTGCAGTGGCAAGATCTCGGCTCACTGCAACCTCTGCCTCCTAGGTTCAAGCGATTCTCCTGCCTCAGCCTCCCGAGTAGCTGGGACTACAGGCGCATGCCACCATGCCCGGCTAATTTTTTGTACTTGTAGTAAAGACAGGGTTTCACCATGTTAGCCAGGATGGCCCCGATCTCCTGACCTTGTGATCCACCTGCCTTAGCCTCCCAAAGTGCTAGGATTACAGGTGTGAGCCACCGCACCCAGCCTTCTGTTATTTCGTTAGGAGCAGGAATCTTTTCTTACTGATTTCAAAATTCTTAATGCCTAGCTCAGGCTCTGACATAATTAGACACTCACTAGTTGCTTACTGAATGAAATATGGAATGGGACATTCAGGAATCAAGCAGAACATTAGCAAAAGACTGATGAAGGAGACAGAGCCTCCTTCATAGTAAAGCATAGAAGCAAAAACTAAGGAATTGTACTATACACATACACACAGAGCCACTAAACCCTTGAGTATGTGAGATGTGGTTCTTAAGGGCTAATAAAACTAGGTTATTAAACCAGGCTGCCTTAGGAAATACCCATAGGACAATGTGATCCCTATAGTATTAGCCGGAACGGTAAGGAGAAAGAAGCAAATTGTATTAGCAATAGCTAGAAGTGTAAGTTGGCAGACAGCCAAAGTAATTAATCAGTGACCTGGTTCTCATGATAAATATTTTAGAATATCTAATTAATATGACTATCTATGAAATGGGAATAGTGATACAACCTCAGTGTTGTGAAGAGTAAATGAGATTCAAATAAATTCTTTAACATGGTGCCTATTTTAAGTTGTTATGCATTGTTTCTGTGGAGTTTCTTTCACATTTTCTTTTAGAGCTAGTGTTTTTATTTCTTTTTCTGGAAATATTGAAACCTTGGCATCTCCAACTTCTTTTTTGTATTTTTTTTTGTATTTGTCAACAGCTTGTCAGAAATTCAGCTATAAAATATCTGATATTTCAATGGAAGTAGGTGCATGTTGTTATTCATGGAAATTTTTGAAGGCAAAAGTGATAAAAAAATTTTATTTTCTCACTGTGTTCTAGCTATTTACATATCAAATTTGGGATAATTTTACTAGAATAATTTACAAGTTGTCCTAGATACACTTATTATTGTTCTAATTTTTTTATCTATTAGTTTGTCAATAACAATAAACATACATAGAAAATATTTTTCAAATAATTCCTAAACATTTCTAAAAATAGCCAGCATTTCAGCTAGAGACCAACTTCAAACTTAGAAAGATTTCTGAGGTCATATGTATAGTTTTTTTTTTTTTAATTGCCAGCATAGGACACACTGTTTTTTTTAACCTCCCCCTCTCCAGCTCAAGCGATCCTCACACTTCAGCCTCCCTAGTAGCTGGGACTACAGGTGCATGCCTCCATGCCCGGCTAATTTTTCATATTTTTTTTAGAGACGGGGTTTTGTAGAATGATTCACCCACTTCGGCCTCCCAAAATGCTGAGATCATAGGCTGGAGCAACTGCACCTTTAATTTTACACTTTGGCTGGGTGCAGTGCCTCATGCCTGTAATCCCAGCACTTTGGGAGGCCGAGGCGGGCAGATCAGGAGGGCAGGAGTTCGAGACCAGCCTGTCCAATGTGGTGAAACCCTGTCTGTACTAAAAAATACAAAAATTAGTTGGCGTGGTGATGCGCGCTTGTAGTCCCAGCTACTCAGAAGGCTGAGGCAGGAGTATCGCTTGAACCTGGAGAGCGGAAGTTGCAGTGAGCCGAGATCATGCCACTGCACTCCAGCCTGGGTGACAGAGTGAGACTCTGTCTCAAAAAAAAAAAAAAAAAGTTTAAAAATGTTAAATAGAAAAAAACTTACATAATAAGGATATAAAGAAAGAAAATATATTTGTAAAGCTGTAAAATGTTTGTGTTTTAAGGTGTTATTATGAAAGAGTCAACAAGTTTTTTAAAATTTAAAAGTTTATAAAGAAGTTACAGTAAGCTAAATAGGTATTTTTTAAATTTTATTATATTTTTAAGAGACAGGGTCTCACTTTGTCTCTTAGGCTGGAGTACAGTGGCATGATCATAGATGAACTCCTGGGCTCAAGCGATCCTCCTGCCTCAGCATCCCAAGTCACTAGAACTACAGAGATGTGCCACTATACCTCCCTAATTTTTAAATTTTTTTTGTAAAAATGAGATCTCTCCATGTTGCCCAGGCTTGTCTCCAACTCCTGACCTCAAGCAATCCTCCTGGCTCAGCCTCCCAAAGTGTTGGGATTACAGGCATGAGCCACCGTGCCAGGTCTATTTTTAAAATAAATTTCATGTTGCCTAAGTATACAGTGTTTATAAGGTCTACAGTACTGTATAGTAATGTCCTATGCCTTCCATTCACTCACCACTCACTCAGTGACACCAAAAGCAACTTCCAGTCCTGCAAGCTCCATTCATGATAAGTGCCCTAATGCAGATGTACCATTTTTATCTTTTATATCATATTTTAATTGTACCCTTTCTGTGTTTAGACAGATTCACAAGTACTTAACACTGTGTTACATTTGCCTGTAGTATTCAGTACAGTAATGTGCTGTACAGATTTGTAACCACGGAACAATAGGCTATACTCTATAACATAGATGTTTAAATACCATCTAGATTTGTGTAAGTGCACTCTGTGATGTCCGCACAATGACAAAATTGACCATACATTTCTCAGAACATACGCCCATTGTTAAGTGGTGCATGACTTTATAATATTTTTATATTATGTGTTTTAAGAATACAGGAATATACATTTACCCCACATAGGTGATTCACAGATAAAATAAGAATCATGTGAGCTAGTGTATTTATTTATTTATTTATTTATTTTTGAGACGGAGTTTCGCTCTTGTCGCCCAAGCTGGAGTGCAATGGTGCGATCTTGGCTCACTGCAATCTCTGCCTCCCGGGTTCAAGCAATTCTCCTGCCTCAGTCTCCCGAGTAGCTGAGATTACAGGCATGCGACACTATGCCTGGCTAATTATTTGTATTTTTAGTAGAAACGGGGTTTCATCATGTTAGCCAGGGTGGTCTTGAACTCCTGACCTCAGGTGATCTTACGCCTTGGCCTCCCAAAGTGCTGGGATTACAGGCATGAGCCATCGTGCCCAGCCTCTGAGCATCCTTTTAAATACACTAGCTAAGCTGGGTGCCGTGGCTCATGGCTGTAATCCCAGCACTTTGGGAGGCCAAGGCGGGTGGATCACTTGAGTTCAGGAGTTCGAGACCACTCTGGCCACATGGTGAAACCTCATCTCTACTAAAAATGCAAAAATTAGCTGGGCGTGGTGGCAGGTGCTTATAATCCCAGCTACGCGGGAGGCTGAGACAGAAGAATCGCTTGAACCTGGGAGGCAGAGGTTGCAGTGAGCCGAGATTGTGCCACTCCTCTTTAGCCTGGGCAACAAGAGCAAAACTTCATCTGAAAAAATAAAAATAAAAGGATGCTCAGTGTTTATTAGATTAAATTCCTGCTGTAATTTATTATGTTGAGGTTGAATAAATTGATGTCAATAATATTGTCTTGTAGATAAGAAATAATATAGTCTGGGTTTTTTTGTTTGTTTGTTTGTTTGTTTTTGAGACAGAGTCTTGCTCTGTCACCCAGGCTGGAGTGCAGTGGCATAATCTTGGCTCACTGCAATCTCCACTTCCTGGGTTCACGAGATTCTTCTGCCTCAGCCTTCCGAGTAGCTGGGATTACAGGCTTGTGCCACCACATTCAGCTAATTTTTGTATTTTTAGTAGAGATAGGGTTTTCCCATGTTGGCCAGGCTGGCCTTGAACTACTGACCTCAGGTGATTTGCCTGCCTTGGCCTCCCAAAGTGCTGGAATTACAGGTGTGAGCCACCATTCCTGGCTAGGAGATATATTCTTAATGGCAATATATTTGTTTTTCCATTATAAAAGTTTATATTCTAAAAATTCAAACAACTCAAATAATCTATGTGAAGTAAAAAATTGGCCTGCTCACTTTCCTACTCCCATTCCTACTCATCTCACTTATAAGAGGTAACCCCTGTTATGATTTGGCCTTATATCTTTCTATTATTTTAAAAATTTACACACAAACTTTTTTTACATAAACTTTATTTTACATCAATAAAATCATATGATTGATGCAGATAGTTTTTGCTCCTTAGTTCAGCTAAAACCAGGTTCTTGTCACACGACCAGGAAAGATTAGGCACACAGACACATTCAAAGGTGACGAGAGTAGGAATTTATTAAAAGAAAGCTCTCAGCAAAAAAAGAAGTCCTGCTAACAGGCTCCCACCTCATAGACTGATCACCAGGCCACCACACATGAGCTGAAGAGGCCAGGCCCCTCACCCCTGCACAAGGGATGAATTCCCATGGCTCCACCCCCTCCTTGCAGTGCACATGTGGGCATTATTCAGAAAGAATCCGTCCAGAGGCTGGGCATGGTGGTTCACACCTGTGATCCCAGCACTTTGGGAAGCGGATCACCTGAGGTCAGGAGTTTGAGATCAGCTTGGGCAACATGGTGAAACCCCATCTCTACTCAAAATACAAACATTAGCCAGGTGTGGTGGTGGGTACCTGTAATCTCAGCTACTCGGGAAGCTGAGGTGTGGGAATTGCTTGAACCTGGAAGGCAGAGGTTGCATTGACCCAATATCACGCCACTGCACTTCAGCCTGGGTGACAGAGTGAGACTCTGTCTAAAAGAAAAAAAAAATTATTCAGGAAAAGGTGGGCACGCTGGGTGCAGTGGCTCACGCCTGTAATCCCAGCATTCTGGGAGGCCGAAGAGGGTGGATCACCTGAGGTCAGGAGTTTGAGACCAGCCTGGCCAATATGGTAAAACCCTGTCTTTACCAAAAATACAAAAATTAGGTGGGCATGGTGGGGCGCCTGTAATCCCAGCTACTTGAGAGGTTGAGGCAGGAGAATTGCTTGAACCTGGGAGGTGGAGGGTTGCAGTGAGCTGACACTGTGCCGTTGCATTCCAGCCTGGGCAACAAGAATGAAACTCAGTACCCCCCAACCAAAAAAAAAAAAAAAAAAAAAAAAAGTGAGCGAACAGGGGCAGTTCTTCCTCTGGGTTGCAGTTTTATCCTGGACCAACAGTTCAGTCTTTCAGCCATCAGGCTGTTTTAGGCTTGAAGGTGGGGTTCCACCAGGGATCCTTGGCTGTCTCCTATCTCCATCATCGTACCTATTTTAAAATTCAGATATACCCCAACAATGCTATTGCATGTGAATTCTATATTCTTTGAATGACTACACATTACATACTATGGATTTGGATCATGATTGATAAACACTTAGGTGCCAACTGAGTTGGAATTAATTAAAATTTAAAATATTAATAGATGTTGATAATGAAAACATGGCTCCATTCCCCTCATTTAGAAATATATTAAGTACCTACAATGTGCCCAACACCATAAACATTAGAAAATATGGAACAGACATAGGCCCTTCTGTTAGTGGCGGTGAATCCATAGAGGTCTGCAGCAACCTCAATTCTTGCCTCCTCGGAAGAAAAAAATTGACCCAGGGCTTAAGGCAGAAGGAGAGACCAAGGCAAGTTTTACCGCAAGAGTGAAAGGTTATTAAAAAGCTTTAGAACAGGAATGAAAAGAAGTAAAGTACATTTGGAAGAGGGCCAAGTGGTGACTTGAGAGATCAAGTGCCCAGTTTGACCTTTGACTTAGGGTTTTATATGTTGGGATACTTCCGGGGTCTTGCGTCCCTTCTCCCTTGATTCTTCCCTTGGGATGGGCTGTCTGCATGCACAGTAGCCTGCCGCTACTTGGGAGGGGCCACATGTGCAGTGTGTTTACTGGAGTTGTACTCATGCTCTCTTGAGGCATTCTTCCCTTACCAGTCGAATGCTCCTAGAAGAGCATTTAGTATTTTAGTAGAGACAGGGTTTCACCATGTTGGCCAGGATAGTTTCAATCTCCTGACCTTGTGATCCACCCGCCTTGGCCTCCCAAAGTGCTGGGATTAGACGCCTGAGCCACCGCGCCTGGCCAATTTTTTTGTATTTTTAGTAGAGATGGGGTTTCACCTTGTCGGCCAGGCTAGTCTCAAACTCCTGACCTCAGGTGATCTGCCTGCTTTTGCCTCCCATAGTGCTGGGATTACAGGTGTGAGCTACCGTGCCTGTCTAATTTGGATGCTTTTGTTAATTTTTTCTTGCCTAATTGCTAGAGCTTTCAATACTATGTTAAATCAAAGTAATAAAAGTGGCCAGGTGCAGTGGCTCATGCTTTTAAAACCTTGCACTTCGGGAGGCTGAGGCAGGAGGATCACATGAGCCCAGGAGTTCAAGACCAGCCTGAACAACATAACAAGACCCTATCTCTACTAAAAATAAAAAAATTAGCTGGGCACAGTGGCATCCATTTGTAGTTCCAGCTACTCAGTAGACTGAGGCAGGAGTATCACTTGAGCCCAGGAGTTTGAGGATGCAATGAGCCATGATCATTGCCATTGCACTCCAGCCTGGGCAACAGAGCAAGACTCTGTCTCAAAAAAATAAACTAAATAAAAATAAAAGCAAGCATCCTTGTCTTGTTATTTAATCCTTTCATTTTATAGAAGTGAAAATGTAGTCCCTGAGAGAAGAATTTACTTGCCCAAAGTTATGCAAATTCACAGCAAAGCAGGAATTAATATCAAATCTCTTAACTTCAGATTCAGTATTCTGTCTATTATATTCAGTTGAAGAATTAAGGATAACTGGATATGGAAAGGAGGCAACATGATTCTTTTATTCTCAGTTCATTTAGAATATTTTCATATTAATAAGTCATACTAAGTGATGGTATTAAGGAGATATTTTAGTATTATGGGATTTTGGATTTGTAACTCTGAATTGTTAGATCTGATGCATGTAACCCAAATGTATACTTAAGTGTCAGATGTCATTCTTCTTTTATTTCTTCAGTGCGGTTAAAATCGGAACTGATATGCTAGAATTGGACTGCCATATCACAAAAGATGAACAAGTTGTAGTGTCACATGATGAGAATCTAAAGCGAGCAACTGGGGTCAATGTAAACATCTCTGATCTGAAATACTGTGTAAGTAAAAATGCATGATAAACTAATATCTAATAGATGTCGCGGCCTGTAAGATTTTTTTTAAAATAGTGAATATCAGATATTGCTTCAGTAAAAAATTTCTAATATTATTTAAATACTGATTAAATACTAAACGTCAAAGGAAATTTAAAAAAACTATTTTGAGGCCAACTGTACTGGCTCATGCCTATAACTGCAGCACTTTGGGAGGCTGAGGTGGGAGGATTGTTTGAGGCCAGGAGTTTGAGATCAGGCTAGGCAACATAGCAAGACTCCATCTTCATTAAAATATAGGAAAATTGGCTGGGCACGGTGGCTCACACCTGTAATCCCAGCACTTTGGGAGGCTGAGGCGGGTGGATCACCTGAGGTCAGGAGTTCGAGACCAGCCTGGCTAACATGGTGAAACCCCATCTCTACTAAAAAATACAAAAATTAGCCAGACATGGTGGTGCCCCTGTAATCCCAGCTACTTGGGAGGCTGAGGCAGGAGAATCACTTGAATCTGGGAGGTGGAGGTTGCA
Organism: Gorilla gorilla gorilla; assembly: GCF_029281585.2. Taxonomy (NCBI): domain Eukaryota; kingdom Metazoa; phylum Chordata; class Mammalia; order Primates; family Hominidae; genus Gorilla; species Gorilla gorilla. The sequence continues at coordinate 32,806,886 of NC_073228.2, read as the reverse complement.
GTGAGCCAAGATTGCGCCACTGCACTGCAGCCTGGGCAAGAGTGAGACTCTGTCTCAAAAAAAAAAAAAAGATTATTATAACGTATATATTCATTATAGTAAATACTCATGAACGGAAGGAAAAATCATGCATAATGTTACTGCCAAAAAAACACTTATGTTAACAGGATTCTACCTTATGTAGAAGGATTCTACCTTTTATGTTTTTTAGATTTGTATTCTCACTGTGCATCATCTACATTGAATTTTAGACACTTTAAAATTATAACATGATAATGGCCGGCCTCGGTGGCTCACACTTGTAATCTCAGTACTTTGGGAGGCTGAGGCAGGCAGATCACCAGAGGTCAGGAGTTCGAGACTAGCCTGGCCAACATGGCAAAACTCCGTCTCTACTAAAAATACAAAAATTAGCCGGGCAGACAGATCACCTGAGGTCAGGAGTTCGGGACCGCCCTGGCCAACATGGTGAAACCCCATCTCTACTAAAAATAGAAAAATTAGCCGGGCATGTTGGCATGCGCCTGTAATCCCAGCTATTCGGGAGGCTGAGGCAGGAGAATCACTTGAACCCAGGAGGCGTAGGTTGCAGTGACCCGAGATCGTGCCATTGCACTCCAGGCTGGTTGAAAAGAGCGAGACTCCATCTCAAAAAAAAAAAAAAAAAGAAACATTATAAGAAAAAAAGAACAAGGAAACATAAATGATAAACATTTTTCCACACTTTCCATCGCCCAGGCTGGAGTGCAGTGGCATGATCTCGGCTCACTGCAACCTCTGCCTCCCAGGTTCAAGCTAGTCTCCTGCTTCAGCCTCCTGAGTAGCTGGGATTACAGACATGTACCACCACGCCTGGCTAATTTTTGTATTTTAGTAGAGACGGGTTTCACCATGTTGGCCAGGCTGGTCTTGAACTCCTGACCTCAGGTGATCCTCCTGCCTTGGCCTCCCAAAGTGCTGCGATTACAGGTGTGAGCCACCACACCCAGCCTTTTCCATGCTTTAAAGAAAATAGACTTTATTTTTTAGAGAAGTCTGGGTTTACAGCAAAATTGAGTGGAAAATACAGAGTTCCCACATACCAGCACAGTTACCGCACAGACACAGAGTCCCCCACTTTTAACATCTGCACCAGATTGGTACATATATTGACACAATATTAATGCTCATAGTCCATAGTTTACATTAGGGTTCACTCTTGTACATTCTGTGGTTTTGGACAAATTTATAATGACATGTATCCACAATTATACTATTACACAAAATGGTTCCACTGCTCTAAAAATTCTGTGTTCTGCCTATTCAGTCCCCCCTTCCCTCATCCCCTGCCAACCGTGATGTTTTTGCTGTTTCCATAGTTTTGTCTTTTCCAGAATGTCATATAGTTGGAATCATACTGTATTTGGCCTTTCAGATTCCATACTCATCTTTCATAAACATTTCAAATGATTATAGTTATTCTACTGTGTGGCTATATAGTTATTTTTAACCATTCTTCGATTGATGGACATTGGATTAGTTCTAAGTTTTCACCATTGTAGATAACACTGCACTGAATTTTTTTTTTTTTGAGACAGAGTTTCACTCTCGTCACCCAGGCTGGAGTGCAATGGCGCAATCTTGGCTCACTGCAAACTCCGCCTCCCGGGTTCAAGAAATTCTCCTGCCTCAGCCCCCCCAAATAGCTGGGATTACAGGCATGCGCCACCACACCTGGCTAATTTTTCGTATTTAGTAGAGACAGGGTTTCACCATGTTGGTCAGGCTGGTCTTGAACTTCCGGCCTCAGGTGATATGCCTGCCTCAGCCTCCCAAAGTGCTGGGATTATAGGGGTGAGCCACTGCACCCAGCCTGCACTGAACAGCTTTATGCATAAAGATAAAGCTTTCTCTATCTTTAGCTTTTTATATAGTTATTTATAAAGATATATAAATATTTGTATTTATAAAAGTTATTTATATAACGTTTTCTCTATTTTAAGATTATTTCTCTAAATATACTCCCAGAAGGGAAATTATTGGGTAAAAGAACATTTGCCAGCTGGGTGCGGTAGCTCATGCCTATAGTCCCAGTGCTTTTAGAGGCTGAGGCCTGCCAAAAGAAGGCCTCCCAAAAGGATGGATCCTTCTGAGGATCCACTGAGCTCAGATGATCAAGGCTACAGTGAGGTGTAATTGTGCTACTGCACTCTGGCCCAGGCAATAGAGTGATACCCTGTCTCAAATATAAAATAAAATAAAATAAAAATAATATTTACTAGTATTGAGCATTATAATTATACCAAAATTTGCTAATTAAATTTTAATTAACATTTCATTAATTATTAATTAGTTTAAAGATCTATTAATTGTTAGTTATTTTTCTTTGGTTTTCATCGAATTGTGTATTCCTGACATTTTTCTACTGAAATCTTTGTATATTATTGTGAAAAGGTCTATATTAAATAGTACAGATATATTTTTTGTAGATGGCATAAGTAAGTAATATGGTTAATTTGCTGTTGGGGATGTTCTGCTAAGGGTGCCTATGTAAAGTGTTTTAGTCTTCTGTATGTTGAAGAAGCATATCTTTGTGTCTTAATGTAACACATTAAAATCTTATTATTTTTTGAGAGTTAACTTTTTTTTCAATCATATCTTTTTAAAGGAGCTCCCACCTTACCTTGGCAAACTGGATGTCTCATTTCAAAGAGGTAATATTTTTTGTTTGTGGCTTAAACATTTGTGTTGAGAAGCATATGTGTGTTTTCTTGTCATAGTAAGTTCTTACTAAAAGTAACTGACCTCTAAGTTTGTTCCCTCAGGCCTACAAATCTGAAGCCTTGAAAATTATCTGACGTGAAATTATCAGGTCCAAAGAGTTAAGTGATTCATTCTGCTTAAATTCATGTACAGTTAACTTAAACCTGAACACTGATTGCAAGAAACATTTCACTTCTAAAGCTTCAAATTCTAGAATATTGCCGCAACTTATATTAGTCATCCATCAAAAAATATAATAAAAAATAAATGAAAAGGGCTGGGCACGGTGGCTCACGACTGTAATCCCAGCACTTTGGGAGGTTGAGGCAGGCAGATCACTTTAGGTCAGGAGTTCAAGACCAGCCTAGCCAACATGGCAAAACCCCGTCTCTACTAAAAATACAAAAAATATTAGCTAGGCATGGTAATGTGCACCTGTAACCCCAGCTCCATGGGAGGCTGAGGCAGGAGAATAGCTTGAACCTGGGAGGCGGAGGTTGCGGTGAGCTGAGATTGCGCCATTGCACTCCAGCCTGGGCAACAAGAGCGAAACTCTGTCTCAAAAAAAAAAAAATGAAAATAAAGTAAATAAATAAATAAATAAATGAAAAGAAATGGAAAGGACCCCTTTCAAATCCTTTCTGGTTCCATAATATTTAGTTCTGTCTTTTAGCTGCTCCATATTTTAAACGATTAAACAGACTTCTGTCATTCAAATAAAACATTTGCTAGTCATCTTCAGTTAGCTGTTTTCTTCTGAGGGAACATTTCTCACAAAGAAACATGTCCCTTGACCCAACTTGTTAGTTACTGCAGATGTTAGAATGGAAAATATACCACCTTAAGGTATGTGCTGAACAGATATAGGCTCCCTCATTGTCACAAGTCAGCCTCACATTTTTGAATGATTCAAATGTATAACTCAATAAAACCAAAAGATGTTACATATCATGAATCTTGGTATGATTTGCATATAGTTGAAACCTTGGTTAAATGTCAGCTCCATTTATATTAATTTTTTAAAAGAACTATAACTGCTCCGTGAACTAGATTTTAAATTGGCCAAGCCAGGTGTGGTGATGTACACCTCTAGTCCCAGCTACTTGGGAGACTGAGTTGGGAGGCTCATTTGAGCCCAAGAGTTGGAGTCTAGCTTGGGCTACATAGCAAGACCCTGTCTCTTAAAAAAAAAAAAAAATTGACCACTGATAGGGGAATTTTTGAAAATGAAATAAAAATCAGAAAAAATTTAACATTAGCTATTTCTAAGGGATATTTAAACCTCAGATGTGTTTGATTTCAATTTCCAGGTAAGTTGAAGTTGTTGGTTTGAGGAAACTTTTCTTCATTCTTGTAATTTATAGGATTATACTTGCCAAACTATTGTAATATTTGTGTCAATTTTGGACTTGTGAAAGTTAAGAAAATTTCAGAAATGAAGTTTTTCCTATTTTTTACTTTGTAGAGCAAAGCCAAAGAAAGCCCCATAAAAATTTAAAAATCCAGCAGATGTGGTGGCTCACACCTATAATCTCAGCACTTTGAGAGGCCAAGGCAGGAGGGTTGCTTAAGACCAACAGGTTGAAACCAGCCTGGGCAACATAGCAAGACCCCGTCTCTAAAAAAAATATTAGCCAGTCATGGTGGAATATGCCTATAGTCTCAGCTATTTAAGACACTTGAGGTGGGAGGATCCCTTGAGCCCAGGAGTTCAAGGCTACAGTGAGCTATGCTCACACCACTATGCTCCAGCCTGGGTGACAGTGAGACCTTGTCTCAAAAAAAAAAAAAAAAAAAAAAAAATCCTTTGAGGAAAAAAAAAGTTTTATTTGTTTTCCTGGTTTTGTATGTCCCTCAGAAAGTCATGAAACTGTTTTTTTCTTTCTTTTGAGGCAGAATCTTGCTCTGTTGCCCAGGCTGGAGTGAAGTAGCTCAATCTCAGCTCACTGCAACCTCCACCTCCTGGGTTCAAGGGATTCTCATGCCTCAGCCACCTGAATAGCTGGGATTACAGGTGCCCACCACCATACCCGACTAATTTTTGTATTTTTAGTAGAGACGAGGTTTCACCACATTGGCCAGGCTGGTCTTGAATTCCTGGCCTCAACTGATTTACCTGACCCCCCTTGCCCTCCCAAAATGCTAGGATTATAAGCATGAGCCACCACACCCAGCCAATTTTTGAATGTGAAGAGACCTTTGAGACTGTCTAATCTTGTCTTCTGTTATAGACAAGGAAATTGAAGTCTAAAGATGCAAATTAACTTAATCAATTTCATATAACAAGGAAATAACAATGCTAGAACTTGAACTAGGTCTCTATCTTAGCAGACCAGTGTTCAGCTGTACCATACTCCCTCTCCATTGGAACACTATTCCCAAATGTTGTATTAAGAACAATGCTGTGGGTCCGGTGCAGTGTCTCACGCCTGTAATCCCAACACTTTGGGAGGCCGAGGCAGGTGGATCACCTGAGGTTAGGAGTTCGAGACCAGCCTGGCCAACATGGTGAAACCCTGTTTCTACTAAAAATACAAAAATTAGCCGGGCATGGTGACATGCACCTATAATCCCAGCTACTTGGGATGCTGAGGCAGGAGAATCACTTCAACCTGGGAGGCAGAGGTTGCAGTGAGCTGAGATCACGCCATTGTATTCCAGCCTGGACAACAAGAGCAAGACTGTGTCTCAAAAAAAAAAAAAGAACAATGCTGTGGGAAAAAAAAAAGAACAACACTGTGTACTGTCAAGTTTCAGACATCTGAAAGAAATAATAATAAGCTTTCATTTTATATTGCATTCATCTCATATCATAATTGACTTTAGGACTGATCCTCAAATGTGAAGTTGACTGCATTTGGAACAGACTAATAAACCGTGTGTAAAAACTTGACTCAGAACAATGGCAGTGGCTCACATCTGTAATCCCAGCACTTTGGGAGGCTAAGGCAGGAGGATCACTTGATCCCAGGGGTTCGAGACCAGCCTGGGCCACATACAGAGACTCCATCTTTACAAAAATAATAAAAATAATATTAGCCAGGCATGGTGGTATGCACCTGTGGGCCTAGCTAGGGAGGCTGAGGTGGGGGGATTGCTGAGCCCAGGAGGTTGAGGCTGCAGTGAGCCATGATTGTGTCACTGCACAAAGTGAGACTCAGTCTCAAAAAAAAAAAAAAAGAGAAAAGAAAAGAAAACAAGAAACTTGACTCAGATTAGTCAAAAAGTGCTTCCATTTTTTCTATCCTATTCCCTTGCGTAGAATTCTTGCTTACCAGGCTGGGTACGGTGGCTCACACCTGTAATCCCAGCACTTTGGGAGGCCGAGGCAGGTGGATCACTTGAGGTTAGGAGTTTGAGACCAGCTTGGCCAACATGGCGAAACCCTGTCTGTACTAAAAATACAAAAAGTTTTAAATTTTTATTATCGTTTTTTGAGATGAGCTTTTGCTTCTGTTGTCCAGTGGCACAATCTCAGCTCACTGCAACCTCTGCCTCCCAGGTTCAAGCAATCCTCCTGCCTCGGCCTCCTGTGTAGCTGGGATTACAGGTGCCCGCCACCACTCCCAACTAATTTTTGTATTTTTACTAGAGACGAGGTTTCACCTTGTTGGCCAGGCTAGTCTTGAATTCCTGACCTCAGGTGATCCACCCACATCAGCGTCCCAAAGGGCTGGGATTAGTCATGAGCCACCATGCCTGGCCAAAATACAAAAATTAGCCAGTTGTGGTGGTGCACACCTGTAGCCCCAGCTACTCAGGAGGCTGAGGCTGGAGAATCACTTGAACCCGGGAGGCAGAGGTTGCAGTGAGCAGAGATCATGTCACTGCACTCCAGCCTGGGCAATAGAGCGAGACTGTCTCAAAAAAAAAAAAATACGCTGAATTGGCCTGGTGCGGTGGCTCACGCCTGTAATCCTTACACTTTGGGAGGTTGAGGCAGGAAGATCACCTGAGGTCAGGAGCTCGAGACCAGCCTGGCCAACATGGTGAAACCCCGTCTCTACTAAAAATACAAGAACTAGCTGGACATGGTGGCGTGCGCCTGTTATCCCAGCTACTTCTGAGGCAGGAGAATCGCTTAGACCCAGGAGGTGGAGATTGCAGTGAGCCGAGATCATGCCACTGCACTTCAGTCTGGGCAACAGATCGAGACTTTGTCTGAACAACAAAAAAAAGTGTTAACCAAATGGTTTGTTATTATCTATCCTGATTATTTGAAGGTAACCTTTTTTTCATGGAAAATGCAAAATTTGGATAATCTACAGTTGACTATAATTATTGTTTTAAAGTTCCCCAAATAGTGAAAACTATTTAAATAGTGGCCCCTAACTTGCATAGGGGCCACTATTCCATCAACCAACACATCCTATGGCATACTCCTTGTCTATCTTTCCTATTTCCTGTTATTTTCCTCTTTTCTTTTTGTAGTCCACCACTTCCTAGCTGGTTATCTTCTGCCTAGAAAAATACTGGGGCAAACTTCTCTTTTTCCAAATGTTTTTCTGCATTCCAAGCTGGCTGAGGCATCTAATTTATGTATTATTATTTTTAAGTAGAGATCAGGTCTGGCTATGTTGGTCAGATTGGTCTTGAATTCCTGGCCTCAAGCAATCTTCCCGCCTCAGCCTTCCAAATTGCTGAGATTACAGGAGTGAGCCACTGCACCTGGCCTAATATTTGTATCTTTACATCACTATAGCACTTTTTTTCCTCAGCACACGTTTTAGTTTTCTCATTCTCTCGCTGTTAGATAGAATATTCTTATGTGTTTTTTTGCTGTTCCAAAGTTAGTTTCATCTGTTTGACCTTTTTGTAAACTGATTCTTACATGCATCTTACTTGACTGCTAAATTAATTTTTTAATTTGCCCACACCGTGACAAAAAGGCAGTCTTCCTTATGAGCTTCAAGTGTGAAGTCCCAGAGAAAGACACTGATTGGCCCAGCTTGGGTCATGTGGCCATCCTGAAGAAAAGAAATGGGCTATTATGATCATATGCCCATCCACGAGGGTGAATGGACAGTGGGTACTGTGAGGACAGCTCTATCAGAACAACGTGAGATGTGAAATACAGGTTTCCAAAGGAAGGAAGAATGTTGGGTAGGTAAAAAACATGGTGGATAATGCCTATAATCCCAGCATTCAAGGAGGCCAAGGTGAGAGGATCCCTTGAGGCCAGGAATTCAAGGCCAACCTGGCCAACAAAGCAAGACTTCATCTCTACCTAAAAAAAAAAAAAAAAAAGTGAAAAGTGCCAGGTGCGGTGGCTCACGCCTGTAATCCCAGCACTTTGGGAGGCTGAGGCAGGTGGACCACCTGAGATTGGGAGTTCAAGACCAGCCTGACCAACATGGAGAAACCCCGTCTCTACTAAAAATACAAAATTAGCCAGGCATGGTGGCAGATGCCTGTAATCCCAGCTACTCTGGAGACTGAGGCAGGAAAATCACTTGAACCCGGGAGGCAGAGGTTGCGGTGAGCCGAGATGGCACCGCTGCACTGCAGCCTGGGTGACAGAGTGAGACTCCGTCTCAAAAAAAAAAAGAAAAGCCAAGCGTGGTGGCACATGCCTCTAATCTCAGCTATTTGGAGGCTGAGGCAGGAGGATCACTGGAGCTGAGGAGTTCAAGGCTGCTGTGAGCTATGGTCATGCTACTGCACTCCAGCCTGGGTGACAGATTGAGACCCTGTCTCAAAATATATATACATATATATATAAGCTATCTACTATAAACATAATTTTTAGAGTTTAATTATGTAGCCTATGATAAGTTTAAACTCTTTCAGTTATAAGTGTTAGATGCACATCTCAAGATAGCTTAAGAAAAAAATTAAAAAATGAATATATTGGTTTTCATAATTAGAAAGTCCAGGGGTTATATGCCCTCAGACATGACTGATTCCAGTTGCTCAAGCAGTAATTGGTCTCTCTCTATCTCCGTTTCTTGCTTTTGCTTTCATTTGTGTTAGCTTTGCTTTTAGGGGCACCCTTTCCACAGAGATGAACTCTTGGCAGCTTGTACATGATCCGTTCAGCAAAGGATTTCAAGAGGCTTCTCTCCCAGTGTCCATATTGTTATGCTTAACAGGTTAGACTGGTCATATATTTAGTCTGTGGTCAGAGAGGCAGAGCCAATGATTGACAGTCCCATCAGAGTAACCCAGAGCCCCATCAGAATTACAAGAAGTATAGTAACAGACTTTTCCTTTTTTTCCCCTTTAATGTACATGATGCTTTTCACACAGGGTATAATTATAAATAATTTAATTTTCTGACATGGATTTCATTTACTTTTTGATAATGCATCTTTATTTTGATTTGCCATATAATAAGATGGAATAAAGGATTTTCACCATTTTGTTATTTGCAGATTAGTGGAATTGAAGGTTCAGATGGAAGCAGAACAATTTTTACAATAGTTATATAGTATGTATAGTAAATTATATAAATGATTAGAGTAATTAGAGTCAAAAGGGACTAGAGAGACAGGTGTGGTGGCTCACACCTGTAATCCCAGCACTTAGGGAGGCTGAGGCAGTAGGTTTGCTTGAGATCAGAAGTTCAAGACCAGCCTGGGCAAAATACAGTGAGACCCTGTCTCTACAAAAAATAAAATAAACAATAGGCCGGGCACAGGGGCTCACGCTTGTAATCCCAGCACTTTGGGAGGCCGAGGCTGGTGGATCACTGGACGCCAGGAGCTTGAGACCATCCTGGCCAACATGGCGAAACCCCGCCTCTACTAAAAATACAAAAAATTAGCCGGGTGTGGTGCCGGTCGCCTGTAATCCCAGCTACTCAGGAGGCTGAGGCAGGAGAATCACTTGAACCTGGGAGGCGGAGGTTGCTGTGAGCCGAGATCGCACCATCGCACTCCAGCCTGGGCAACAAGAACGAAACTCCGTCTCAAAAAAAAAAAAAAATATATATATATATATATATATATATATGGGCGTGGTGGTGCATGCCTGTAGTGCCAGAGGATTGCTGGAGTGTGGGGGGCCGCAGTGAGCCATCATCATGCTACTGCACTCCAGCCTTGGCTATGAGCAAGATCCTGTCTCAAAAAAACAACAAAAAAGAGACCGGGTACATGGTTCATGCCTGTAATCCCAGCACTTCGGGAGGCCGAGGCAGGCAGATCACTTGAGCTCAGGATTTTGAGACCAGCCTGGCCAAATGCAAAACCCCATCTCTACAAAAACTACAAAAAAATTAGCCGAGCGTGATGGTGCTCCTGTAGTTCCAGCTACTCAGGAGGTCAAGGTGGGAGGATCACTTGGGCCCAGGAGGCAGAGGTTGCAGTGAGCTGAGATCGTGTCACTGCACTCCAGTCTGGGCGACAGAGTGAGACCCTGTCTCAAACAAACAAACAAACAAAAAAGAGACTAGAGAAAGACTAAAGAAAATAATCCTCAGGAAATATAAAGAACAATTAAAGTCCCCTTCTAATTTTTTCATTACTTGAATTTTCTTTGAATAACTGCATTCATATAATTCTTCAACACATTTCTGATTTAGTGTATACTTCCCTTGTCTGAATGTTATTTTTAATCTCTGAAAAAGTCAATGATGATATAGCAAAACTTTAGAAACAATCTCAGTATCTACTAGTAGGGAAATGGTTAAATTAAAATAAATTATTATATAGCTACTCAATGGAGTATTTTGACATCTTTTAAAAAATTATGATAGAATCAGATCAGTGGATTGTATCAATGTCAGTATCATGGTTGTGATATTGTACTATAGATTTGCAAGAAGGTTACCACCGGGAAATCTGGGTAAAGGGTACATGGACCCTATTATTTCTTACAATTGATTGTGAATCTGTAGTTATCTCAAAATAAAAAATTAATAAAAAATCATAATCATAAGCACAGTAAATCAACAGGAAAATATTTATTTTTATGTGAAAATACCAAGTTAAAATCTGTAGCACATCATATTATTAGTATATTAAATCATGCATAGGAAAAAAGAGTAGAGAAAGTACACCAAATGGTCATAGCATTTATATCTAAGTTGTTGGATTTACATGATTTTTTTCTTCTCTATACTTTTCCTTATTTTATAAATGTCCTTTAATGAATATATACGATACCTTCTCTAGTCATCAAAAAGTAAAACTTATATTTAAAAAATACATTTAAAAATCTTGCTTTCTCAGCATGCCAGTGTGAAGGAAAAGATAACCGAATTCCATTACTGAAGGAAGTTTTTGAGGCCTTTCCTAACACTCCCATTAACATCGACATCAAAGTCAACAACAATGTGCTGATTAAGAAGGTACTCAAGGCATTGCCTCCTCTGGGTGTGTTGCATCCTATTTCACAAACTAAATAAGGTTAGAGTCAGTGACTGCATAGATTGATAATGCTCAAGGAAATGTGATACCCTAGGGATCAGCATTGTTTTAAATAATGCCTTAGTAGAAGAGATCATTTTACTGTAGGAGAGAGCCTATTTTCAGAGAGAGTTGGCATGTCATGGATAAAATAAGGTTGTATGAACCAGTCATTCTGGCATTTATGTAATTATCTTCTAGTTTAACTTGTTTCATTCGTGGTTAGTTTATGTCAAATTACTAAATAACTCCATTCTGTTAAATAAATTATATAATGATATAATGTGAATAAATTTTGCATTTTATAAAATATTCTAAATTTACATATTGATTCTTCCAAAAGTTATGCTATTCATTCACAGATAGTCAATTCTAATTCATTTTTTAAGTGAAATGTTGTTAGTGGATTTGCAAATAGGCACATGCATAAAATTTTGAATTTTCACACGTAGGTTTCAGAGTTGGTGAAGCGGTATAATCGAGAACACTTAACAGTGTGGGGTAATGCCAATTATGAAATTGTAGAAAAGTGCTACAAAGAGGTAAGCTTCAAAAATGATACAGAATTATCTATCTTTGTTGTTATTTTGTATCTATAAATGATAAGTTATTATAGTAATAATTTTTTTTCTTTTTCTTATTTTTAGAGATAGGGTCTCACCCTGTCACCCAGGCTGGAGTGCAGTGGTGCAATCATAGCTCACTGCAGCCTCAAACTCCTGGGCTCAAGTGATCCTCCTGCCTCAGCCTCTCAAGTAGCTGGGACTACAGGCACACACCACTGCACCCAGCTAATTTTTAAATCTTAAGTAGAGATGAGGTCTCACTATGTTGCCCACTCCGGTATCAAACTCTTGGACTCAAGCAATCCTCCTGCCTTGGCCTCCCAAAGTGCTGGGATTACAGGTGTGAGCCATTGTGCCCGGCCCTTATTACAGTAATAATTTTTAAAACATCTTATTTCAGGCCGGGCGCACTGGCTCACACCTGTAATCCCAGCACTTTGGGAGGCCAAGGCAGGTGGATCATAAGGTCAGGAGTTCGAGACCAACCTGGCCAATATGGTGAAACCCTGTCTCTATGAAAATATAAAAATTAGTTGGGCGTGGTGGCACGTGCCTGTAGTCCCAGCTACTCAGGAGGCTGAGGCAGAAGAATCGCTTGAACCCGGGAAGCAGAGGTTGCAGTGAGCCGAGATCATGCCACTGCACTCCAGTCTGGGCAACAGAGCGAGACTCTGTCTCAAAAAAAGCAAACACTTATCTTATTTCATAGCCTTCATACACAGGTAGATGGTACTGGGTGGAAGCAACTAGCCAGAAGTTTAATATAGTAGAGATAATGGATTTGAACCTAGCAATATAAGGTCAATGCAGTTGAACTGGTTCAAGGAATTATTATTTTCACATGCTAATGTTAGTTGCTTACCAATATTTCATTATGTGTATTAAAGGAAAAAATACAGTTTCTATCTTTTAATCACTGTCTTGTGTTAGGTAATTAAATTTTTTGTGTGTAATTTTGGGTTAAATTATTTAGCTGGGCATGATGACTCATGCCTGTAATCCTAGCACTTTGGGAGGCCAAAGTGGGAGGATTGCTTGAGCCCAGGTGTTTGAGACCAGCCTGGACAACATAGTGAGACCCCCTTTCTATTATTATTATTATTAATTATTTTTAATTTTCTTTTGCCTGTAACACAGCCCTCAGGAGATCCTGAGAACATGTGCTTATTTTTTTTTTTTAAGAAAGAAATTATTTAAGGGGTGAAGATTGCTTGAGGCCAGGAATTTGAGACCAGCCTGGGCAACATAGTAAGACTTCCAACTCTATTAAAAAAAAAAAAAAATCCTGGGCACAGTGGCTTGCCCCTGTAATCTCAGCACTTTGGGAGGCCGAGGCAGGCGGATCACCTGAGGTCAGGAGTTCAAGACCAGCCTGGCGAACATGGCAAAACCCCATCTCTATTAAAAATACAAAAAATAGAGGCCGGGCGCGGTGGCTCACGCCTGTAATCCCAGCACTTTGGGAGGCCGAGGCGGGCGGATCACGAGGTCAGGAGATTGAGACCATCCTGGCTAACGCGGTGAAACCCCGTCTCTACTAAAAATACAAAAAATTAGCCAGGCGTAGTGGTGGGCGCCTGTAGTCCCAGCTACTCAGGAGGCTGAGACAGGAGAATGGCATGAACCCGGGAGGCAGAGCTTGCAATGAGCCGAGATCGCACCACTGCACTCCAGCCTGGGTGACAGAGCAAGACTCTGTCTCAAAAAAAAAAAAAAAAATACAAAAAATAGCCAGGCGTGGTGGCGTTCTCCTGTAATTCCAACTTCTAGGGAGGCTGAGGCAGGAGAATTGCTTGAACCTGGGAAGCAGAGGTTGCAGTGAGCCGAGATGGCGCCACTGCACTCCAGCCTGGGTGACAGAACAAGACTCCATCTCAAAAAAACAAATAAAAATAACAATAAAGGAAAAGAAATTATTTAGGGTCAGGCTAAGTGGCTCACACCCCTGTAATCCCAGCCCTTTGGGAGGCCAAGGCGGACAGATCACTTTGAGCCCAGGAGTTTGAGACCAGCCTAGGGAACATGAGGAAACCCCATCTCTACTAAAAATACAAAAACTGGCTAGGCATGGTGGCACATGCCTGTAGTCTCAGCTACTTGGGAAGCTGAGGTGGAAGGATGGCTTGAGCCTAGTAGACAGAGGTTGCAGTGAGCCAAGATCCTGCCACTGTACTCCAGCCTGGGTGACGGAGCCAGACCCTGTCTCAAAAAAAAAAAAAAAAAAAAAATCCTATTATCTATAGCTTTAGCTTCTTTTTACCCTAAACTTCCAAATAGATTTAAGCAAGTTAAGCCAAGATCATGCAAGATCATGATTATTAAGCAAGATATAAAAGCAGGACCATCTATCTACCCACTGAAAATTTTCTGGTTAAAGAAAATATGTCGGCCAGGCACAGTGGCTCACGCTTGGAATCCCAGCACTTTGGGAGGCTGAGGCGGGTGGATTACCTGAGGTCAGGAGTCCGAAGCCAGTCTGGCCAACATGGTGAAACCCCATCTCTACTAAAAATACAAAAATTAGCTGGGCATGGTGGTGCGCACCTGTAATCCCAGCAACTCAGGAGGCTGAGGCAGGAGAATGGCTTGAACCCAGGAGGCAGAGGTTGCAATGAGCTGGGATCGCACCACTGCACTCCAGCCTGGGCAGCAGACCGAGACTCTTCTCAAAAAAAAAGTGTATAAAAATTAATTTTATATGCTTTAAAATGATAGTTAAACCTTCATAATCAAGTTTACATACATCATCAGGTAAGAGAATTTGAAATTTAAGATGTTAAAAAATCTTGAGCGTTGAAGATGCTGAAATAATCTGTAATATAGAAGAAATATCATGATGTAAGTAGCAATTTTCAAATACAAAGAACTCTTTGGTGGCTGATCTGAGTGTAATGGTGTTTACAATTAATTGATTACAACCAGTTACAGATTTCTTTATTTCTCCACTCCCACTGCTTCATTTGACTAGTCTTAAAAAACAAAGAAACAAAACAAACAACCTCTTTGGGCAAGACTTCCTTCCTAACAGAGAAGGCAAAAACATGCACAGTCAGCATCATTACAATTCAGAGTATAATTGAGATTCCCACTAAAGCAAGTAAGTTTGTTGTGGTTGTTGTTTTGGAGACTCCAACTCAGGCTGGAGTGCAGTTGCATGATTTAGGCTCACTGCAACCTCCGTCTCCTGGGTTCAAGAGGTTCTCCTGCCTCAGACTCCCGACTAGCTGGGATTGCAGGCGTGTGCTGCCATGCCCAGCTAATTTTTGTATCTTTAGTAGAGATGGGGTTTCACCATGTTGGCCAGGCTGGTCTCAAACTCCTGACCTCAAGTGATCTGCCTGCCTCGGCCTCCCAAAGTGCTGGTATTACAAGTGTGAGCCACCACACCTGGCCTAAAGCAAGTATGTTCTATGTGCAGCAGGGGCTGAGAGATCCCAAGGTAGCTGTGTACAAAAGGGAAGAACAGAGCAATCACTGGGCTGAGTGGCTTTAGATTCCTAAGAACTTAGAACTTAGACTCTTCCATAACTCCCAGCAATCTTAGGCATTTATCCCAGAAAAATGAAATACACGCTTACAAAAACCTATAAATGATTTTTTAAAAAATTTAATGATTTATTTTATTATTATTATTATTATTTAAAACAAGGTCTTGCTCTGTCACTGAGGCTGGAGTGCAGTGGTGTGATCTTGGTTCACTGCAGCCTTGACTTCCTGGGTTCAGATGGTCTCCTGCCTCAGCCTCCTGTGTAGCTTGGACTACAGGCGCATGCCATCATGCCTGGCAAATTTTTTGATTTTTTTTTGCAGAGACAGGGTCTCACTTTGTTGCCCAGGTTGATCCTGAATTCCTGGCCTCAAGTGATCCTCCCACCTCAGCCTTTTGAGTAGCTGGGACTACAGGTATGTACCACCATGCCTGGCTAATTTTTTAATTTTTTGTAGAGATGGAGTCTCACTGTATTGGCCAAGCTGGTCTCAAACTCCTAGGCTCAAGCAATCCTCTTGTCTCGTTTTCCCAAAGTGCTGAGATTACAGGCATTTTTTTAAAAATAAAAATATGTTACCAGGGAGATGCAGCCTTCCATGTAAAATGAAGGCACATTCCCTAAAACCTATACATGAATGTTTATAGCAACTTTATTCATCAAAGCAAAATCCTGAAAATAACCTAAATGTCCTTCAGTGGGTAAATGACTGAACAAACTCTGACATTTCCATACAATGGAATACTATTCAGCACTAAAAGGGAATGAACTATTGATACATGCAACGAACTGGATGGTCCTCAAAGACATTATGCTTAGTGAAAAAAATCAACCTCAAACTGTATTGTAGATTCCATTAACTGTAGCCTGGAAGAGCAGATTAGGGGACGGGGACTTAGGGCAGGGTAGAGAGTGGGTACCACTACAAGAGATTTCTTGTGTAGTGATGAAACGGCTTTGTATCTTGTTTTTTTTTTGTTTTTTTTTTTTTTTTGGAGACTCACTCTGTCACCCAGGCTGGAGTACAATGGTGCAATCTTGGTTCACTGCAACCTCCGCCTTCCGGGTTCAAGCGATTTTCCCGCTTCAGCCTCCCGAGTAGCTGGGATTACAGGCGCCCGCCACTAAGCCTGGCTAATTTTTGTATTTTTAGTAGAGATAGGGTTTCACCATGTTGGTCAGGCTGGTCACAAACTCCCGACATCAGGTGATCCGCCCACCTCGGCCTCGCACAGTGCTGGGATTACAGGCATGAGCCACCACGCCCGGCCACAGCTTTGTATCTTGATTGTGGTAGTGGTTACATGAATCTATACATGGGTTAAAACTGCATAGAACTACACACACACAAATGAATGCGGTGTTTAAAAAATGATGAAAATTGAATAAATTATGTAGTCTAATGAACAGTAAGGTACCAGTGTCAATTCCAGGTCTTGATACTATAGTATAGTTACATCAAGTGTCACCTTTTGAGGAAGCTGGGTGAAAGCCGCATGGGACTATACTATACTACAAGTATGTACCACCATGCCTGGCTAATTTTGAAATTTTTTGTAGAGATGGAGTCTCTCTGTATTGCCCAGGCTGGTCTCAAACTCCTAGGCTCAAGCAATCCTCTTGTCTCATTCTCCCAAAGTGCTGAGATTAAGTCTATAATTCTTTCAAAATAAAAGGCTCACTTTTGGCCTGTAATCATAGAACTTTTCCCTTGATTTCCATACTTTTCCAAACATCACAGTAAAAATGTCTCAATAAAATTTGTCTTTCATATTACCAACATGCTATATAATTGATACAACTTTTGCAATTCTTTTTTTCCTTTCCTTTTTTTTTTTTTTTTTTTTTTGAGATGGAGTTTCGCTCTGGTTGCCCAGGCTGGAGTGCAATGGCGCAATCTCGGCTCATCACAACCTCCGCCTCCCGGGTTCAAGCGATTCTCCTCCCTTAGCCTCCCGAGTAGCTGGGATTACAGGCATGCACCACCACGCCCAGCTAATTTTTTGTATTTTTAGTAGAGACGGGGTTTCTCTATGTTGGTCAGGCTGGTCTTGAACTCCCAACCTCAGGTGATCCACCTGCCTCGGCCTCCCAAAGTGCTGGGATTACAGGTGTGAGCCACCACGCCCAGCCTGCTTTTGCAATTCTTATAGTATGATTTATAAGAATTTTACATTAGCCTTTTAATTTCCAGATGTAAACCCAAAATATAAACATTAAAGGAAATGGGGCACACAGTGGTAGTGGGAAAATGTGGCGCTTAATGATTTTTCATTCATTCACACTTAACGCAGTGGTTCTTTCTTTTAGTGCTCTGGTTCCAAAGTTGCATAAGTATTTTTAATTTTATTTTATTTTATTTTATGTTTTGAGACAGAATGTCGCTCTGTCACCCAGGCTGGAGTGCAGTGGTGCAATCTTGGCTCACCGCAACCACCGCCTGCTGGGTTCAAGCAATTCTCCTGTCTCAGCCTCCTGAGTAGCTGGGATTACAGGCACACGTCACCATGCCCGGCTAATTTTTGTATTTTTTAGTAGAGACGGGGTTTCTCCATGTTGGTCAGGCTGGTCTTGAATTCCTGACCTCAGATGATCCACCCACCTCGGCCTCCCAAAGTGTCGGGATTACGGGCATGAGCCACTGTGCCCAGCCAAGTTTTTTTTTTTTGAGACAGAGTCTCACTCTTGCCCACACTGGGGTGCAGTGGCACGATCTCAGCTCACTGCAACCTCCACCTCCCAGGTTCAAGCAATTCTCCTGCCTCAGCCTCCAGACTAGCTGGGATTACAGGTGCCTGCCATCACGCCTGGCTAATTTTTGTATTCTTAGTAGAGAGAGTTTCATCATGTTGGCCAGACTGGTCTCGAACTCCTGACCTCAAGTGATCCACCCGTCTTGGCCTCCCAAAGTGCTGGGATTACAAGCGTGAGTCACCGCACCTGGCTGTAAGTTTTGAGGGTCAGCCCCTAAACCTTTTTTCCCATAAGCTCTGTTATCCTTAGTGTATGATTTTGCAGAACTCAAGATTTTGCAGTGACTTGTATATTTTGTTACAGCTGAAACACCTGTATGTAAGTAAGCCAAAAACATTACAAAGCACCATGTAAACAAAGGGGCAAAATAAATTCTCAAACTTATTTACTCTATTTTTTTAAAAAATAAAGAAGTAGATAATTTAGAACTATTTATTTATTTATATAATTTTTAAATTTGAGACAGAGTCTCACTCTGTCACCTAGGCTGTAGTGCAGTGGCTCAATCTTGGCTCACTGCAAGCTCCACCTCCCGGGTTCAAGAGATTCTCCTGCCTCAGCCTCCCAAGTAGCTGGGGTTACAGTTGTATGCCACCAAGCCCGGCTAATTTTTGTATTTTTAGTAGAGGCAGGGTTTCACCATGTTGGCCAGGCTGGTCTCGAAGTCATGACTTCAAGTGATCCACCCGCCTTGGCCTCCCAAAATGCTGGGATTACAGGCGTGAGCAACCACGCCCAGCCTAGAACTAACTATTTAAAATAAATTATTTTTATGTGATTTCTTAAAAAATATATTATGTTTTTATTAAAAGTTCACTGTAAGCATAATTTTTTTTTCCAGTAAATATAGCAGGGCCTGGCATGGTAGCTCACGCTTGTCATTCCAGCACTTTGGGAGGCTGAGGTAGGAGAAATGCTTGCGCCCAGGAGTTCAAGACCAGCCTAGGCAATATAATGAGATTCTGTCTCTATAAAAAATTTTTAAAAAATTAGCTCGGCATGGTGGTGCATGTCTGTAGTCCCAGCTGTGTGGGAGGCTGAGGTGTGGGATCACTTGAGCCTGGGAGATCTAGGTTTCAATGAGCCATGATCCAGCCACTGTACTCTAGCCTGGGTGACAGCAAGACCCTGTCTAATATATATATATTTATATATAGTACACATAGGAGGGCAAGGAGAGAGGGAATGGAGATTTGTTATTTAATGGTATAAAGTTGGCCAGGCAAGGTGGCTCACACCTGTATTCCCAGCACTTTGAGAGGCTGAGGCAGGTGGATTGCTTGAGCCCAGGAGTTCCAGACCAGCCTGGGTGACATGGTGAAACCTCATCTCTACAAAAAATACCAAAAAAAGTAGCTGGGCATGGTGGCACACACCTGTAGTCCCATCTATTATAACTCAGGAGGCTGAGGTGGGAGTATTGCCTGAGCCAGGGTGGAGGATGCAGTGAGCTTTGGTTGTGCCACTGCACTCCAGCCTGGGTGACAGTGAGACCTTATCTCAAAAAAAAAAAAAAAAGGCATAGAGTTGTTTTCACTTTTGCAAAATGAAAAGACTTCTGGACTTTGGTTGCACAACAGTGCGAATATACTTAAAACCACCAAACCGTACATTTAAAAATGATTGACATTCAATTTTGATGGGTGGCGGGGGGTGGGGGTGGTGAGAAAATAAATTTAAAAAATGATTAAGATCTTAAATTTGGCTGGTGCAGTGGCTCACACTTGTAGTCCCAACACTTTGGGAGGCCAAGGTGGGCAGATCATCTGAGGTCAGGAGTTTGAGACCAGCCTGGCCAACATGGTGAAACCACATCTCTACTAAAAATACAAAAAATTAGCTGGGCATGGTGGTGTGCGCCTGTAATCTTAGCTACTTGGGGGGCTGAGGCAGGAGAATTGCTTGAACTCAGGAGGCAGAGGTTTCAGTGAGCCGATATTGTGCCACTGCACTCCAACCTGGGTGACAGAGTGAGACTCCGTCTCAAAAAAAAAAAAAAAATCTTAAATTTTGTGTTATGTGTATTTTAGCACAATTAAAATTATATATATATGTATGTCTATCTTGTATTTTTAAAGTTTTGGGATATTGAGCATATTTTCCAATAGAAACTTAAAATGGTGGTTAGATTCTTGGATTAGTTTACAAAATCCTATTTATATTTTATATTTGATTCATAACATAGCTAAAAGATGACACATTTGCAACAGTATTGATATGTATCTATATATACTCATATATAGAGATATATAGCTACATATTTTTTAAACAGGAGTAAAGTTACTGAATATTCCATATATTCGTCTTTTCATTTTGTTCCATTGGATTCTGACATGTTTAGTCTTTAGCTGTAAGTACTGTAACCAACACAGAAGTGGTATTGCAAAAGCAGAGATGGTAATAGAGAAATTTTAGTAACATCATTACACTATGAGGCTCCAAGATCAATCCTGACCCATTTATCAAGGACTAGCCACTATTAAGTGTGGTGTTATTTGCAAATGAATATTCATAATCCCAGGAATGCTCATAATAGATTTCAACACATTGTCTTGGGAAATACTGAGAGTTGTGAAGTAATCCTCTTTATTTGAGCAGTTGTAAAAATAACATGTAATATTGCTTTTGTCTTTTAGAATTCAGATATTCCTATACTCTTCAGTCTACAACGTGTCCTGCTCATTCTTGGCCTTTTCTTCACTGGCCTCTTGCCCTTTGTGCCCATTCGAGAACAGTTTTTTGAAATCCCAATGCCTTCTATTATACTGAAGTAAGTGGTTACCCTTTTATTTTAAAATCAATTATCAATTACAGAAAGACTAAGATAAAAGCTCACTAATATCAATATCAATGATGAAGAAGAGATTTCTGTAGTGATTTCCATGTTCTATTACCTGACCTATATTATGCATTTTTATATAATTAAGACACATTCTCTGAAACAAATAATCAGGACCCATCTCAGATTATGATTTTCTGTGCCTGTATAGTCAGAAATCAGATAAAAGGAATTTAATTTAATTACAGAAGGTAAATAATTATTTTATTCTCACATCAAATAGCAGTTGCCCTCCACTTTCCCTTATTGCTTTCTATTTCATTGACAGCTTTACCCAGCTCAAATTCCATTAAACTCCAAATTAAACAATGGTATTACTGTAATACATTTAGGAAGAAAAAACCACCACCACCATAAAAACATCTGGAGATAGGAAAATAAAAGGGTATAGTTAGTTTATATAGGATACTGTTTTTTTAGTGTTTTTTTTTTTTTTTTTTTTTTTTTTTGAGATGGAGTTTTGCCGTTGTGGCCTAGGCTGGAGTGCAAAGGTGTGATCTCAACTCACTGCAACCTCCGCCTCCCGGGTTCAAGTGATTCTCCTGCCTCAGCCTCCCGAGTAGCTGGGATTATAGGCGCCCACCACCTTGCCTGGCTAATTTTTGTAGTTTTAGTAGAGATGGGGCTTCACCATGTTGGTCAGGCTGGTCTCCAACTGCTTACCTCAGATGATCCACCCACCTCCTCCCAAAGTGCTGGGATTATAGGCGTGACCCGCCTTGCCCAGCCAGGATCCTTTTATATTTACGTAATTCCACTACTAGAAAAGCCTTGCATTTCACTTGCTAATTTACTAGCAAGATAAAAATACATAGATTGTAAAAATACATAGGTACATAAAAACACTTAGATTGCCTGACAAATACTAAGCACTCAAAAGTGATAGCTTTTATTGTTATCTTTGTTATTATAAAGAATGATAGCTTCATCTCAAAATTCTACACACGTAGAATGTGATTTCTAGCTGTAGATTCATAACTGAATTATGACAAAGGAATTTGGAATCGTTGGGGAGATGATTTAAATGTGATTTTATTTGCATGAAAACACTTTTCATGGCCGGGCGCGGTGGCTCACGCCTGTAATCCCAGCACTTTGGGAGGCCAAGGCGGGTGGATCACGAGGTCAGGAGGTCGAGACCATCCTGGCTAACACGGTGAAACCCCGTCTCCACTAAAAATACAAAAAAAAATTCTCCGGGCGTGGTGGCGGGCGCCTGTAGTCCCAGCTACTCCGGAGGCTGAGGCAGGAGAATGGCGTGAGCCCGGGAGGCGGAGCTTGCAGTGAGCGGAGATTGCGCCACTGCACTCCAGCCTGGGCGACAGAGCGAGACTCTGTCTCAAAAAAAAAAAAAAGAAAAGAAAAGAAAAGAAAACACTTTTCATATCCAACAGAACTTTAAAAAATCAAGCTGAAGAGCTTTCCTCTTTTATAGCATGTCTCAATAAAGGTAATGACTTGGGGGAAAAAAATAAAGCTGAACGTTAGTGTAGCAGTCATCAGACAATATTGCTTAGAAAAGCAGGCCAGGTGCAGTGGCTCACGCCTGTAATCCCAACATTTTGGGAGGCCGAGGCAGGAGGATCACGAGGTCAGGAGTTTGAGACCAGCCTGGCCAACAGGGTGAAACCCCATCTCTACTGAAAATACAAAAATTAGCCAGGCTCGCCTGAACCCGGCGGGCAGAAGTTGCGGTGAGCCAAGATCGCGCCACTGCACTCCAGCCTGAGCGACAGAGCGAGACTCCTTCTCAAAAAAAAAAATAAGAAAGAAAAACAATTGGCCAGGCGTGGTGGCTCATGCCTGTAATCCCAGCACTGTGGGAGGCTGAGGCGGGTGGATCACAAAGTCAGGAGTTCAAGACCAGCCTAGCCAACATGGTGAAACCCCGTCTCTACTAAAAATACAAAAATTAGCCGGGCACAGTGGCGGACACCTGTAATCTCAGTTACTCGGGAGGCTGAGGCAAGAGAGTCGCTTGAACCCCAGAGGTGGAGGTTGCAGTGAGTCGAGATGGCTGCACTCTAGCCTGGGCGACAGAGCAAGACTCTGTCTCAAAAAAGAAAAGAAAAGAAAAACAATTTAGTCAGTACTCTTGTGCTCAACTTCTATTTCATGCCTGTTTTCCAATTTCAGTATCTTAGTGATAAACATGTTTATTTTATTTATTCCTAAATTATATTTATGAACATCTTTGTAGCTGTTTCTCAGACAAAACAATAGAAAACGCTTCTTGTCTACCCAAAAAAAAAAAAAAAACTCTATTTTATTTGCTAGATTAAAATGATCCCTAAACATTTATTCCTGGCTGGGCCAGGGGCTCCTGCCTGTAATCTCAGCACTTTGGGAGGCAGAGGCAGGCGGATCACCTGAGGTCTGGAGTTCCATACCAGCCTGGCCAACATGGTGAAACTCCATCTCTACTAAAAATACAAAATTAGCTGGGCATGGTGGCGCACATCTGTAATCCCAGCTACTCAGGAGGCTGAGGCAGGAGAATCGCTTGAACCCAGAAGGTGGGGGTTGCAGTGAGCCGAGATAGCACCATTGCACTCCAGCCTGGGTGACAGAGCAAGACTCTGCCAATAAATAAATAAATAAAACATTTATTCCTAAAGTACTTAGCTTTCCTCTGGCCTGGAGTGGACTGTTTGCTCTATATTTATCTTCATATGTTCCTTTTAGAAGCAAATATTGTTGAAATACAGACATAAGAACAAACTCCATAGAATTAATATTTTCTCTAAAAAGTGATTATGGATTAAGATACAAGTAGGATATCTTTTGTGTGTTTTAATACTTCTATAGAAGACAATGGATATTTTCTAAGACAATATAGTGATTGTTTAATGAGGTAATCAGTATTTGAGCTACTAAATCCCTAATATTCCTGAAATTGCAACCAGGACTTTCCACTGGGGCCGGAGTTAGGGAAAAAAGGACTTGTACTTTATTTTGTACTTTTTTTTTTTTTTGAGACAGAGTTTCACTTTGTCACCCACGCTGGAGTGCAGTGGCGCAGTCTTGGCTCACCGCAACCTCTGCCTCCTGGGTTCAAGCAGTTCTCCTGTCTCTGGCTCCTGAGTAGCTGTGATTACAGGTGTGCGCCACCATGCCCGGCTAATTTTTATGTTTTTAGTAGAGACTGGGTTTCACCATGTTGGCCAGGCTGGTCTGGAACTTCTGAACTCAGGTGATGCACCAGCCTCAGCCTCCCAAAGTGCTGGGATTACAGACATGAGCCACCATGCCTGGCCTACAGATATTTTAAAGGAAAGGAAAACACGTGGTAAACTGCTCACTTTGATCTATAATACAGTTCCGTTGTATGTTTAAATTTGCCACATACTAAATTGTAGGAGACAAAGCAGGGGAAAGATTTCATCAAAAAAGAAACGAGATATGAGCCTAGGGCACCAGGGTCTCTGGAAAGACAATATTTATTTATTTATTTATTTATTTATTTATTACTTTTGAATAGGGATGGCAAAAAGTTAGCTTGAGACCAGTGCAAACAGAACCCAACTGGCCTTTATTTTATTTTTGTCCTTTTTACAAATATTTTTTGAGAATATACAAAGTACAAGGCACTGTTTTCATTTTTGAATTTGTTTCATTTTATCACACTGATATATTTCTGTGTTTCTAATTTGTAATTCAAACTTTATTTTACCCTAGGCTAAAAGAACCACACACCATGTCCAGAAGTCAAAAGTTTCTCATCTGGCTTTCTGATCTGTAAGAATTTTAATTTCTTAATATGCAAGTTATTGCTTCAGCTATATTTATTAAATACTACCCTTAAAATGTAGTGCAAGCTTTCCACATGTAATTTGTAACAAGGACAAATTGAGCACCTGCTATGTAAAATGTGTATGAATCATTTAGAACTATCTTAATTACTAATCACAAAACCTTAGGAAGAATCTTGAGAGATAATGTCGTCCAACTTCATGAGAAAACTGAGCCCCCATATACCCAGTTAAATTATTTACTTGGGGTTATCTAGCTAGTTAGTAGCAGAACTAGGTTAAATAACCATTCCCTTTAGCTTACTTGCTGGTGAAAAGAAGTGTAGCAACACAGTATATATAAAAGTGTATGTTGCCTACAGCACATTTCTCAGAAAAATCTGCTCTGCACCAACACTTAACAGCAGAAAGGAAATCCCACCTATAGAGTAGATATCAACTTTAAAGAAAATGCCTTAATTTAGACATGATGAGTTTAATTTTAGTAAAAATCACAAAATAATTGTACTATATTTTGCTTTAAGATGGAACCTTGAATGCTTAAATATTTTAATAGTCCCAAATCACAACTTTTTATTATTTAACGCCTTTTTTTCTTATTTTATTTTATTTTATTTATTTATTTATTCATTTTTTGAGATGGAGTCTTTCTCTGTTGCCCAGGCTGGAGTGCAGTGGTGTGATCTCGGCTCACCGCTTCCTGGGTTCAAGTGATTCTTCTGCCTCAGCCTCCCGAGTAGCTGAAACTATAGGCGCCTCCCACCATGCCTGGTTAGTTTTTGTATTTTTTAGTAGAGATGAGGTTTCATCATGTTGGCCAGGTTGATCTCGAACTCCTGGCCTCATGTGATCTGCCCACCTCAGCCTCCCAAAGTGCTGGGATTACAGGTGTGAGCCACCGCACCCAGCCTTAATGCCTTTTTCAAAGAGTCTTAAACAATTAGTTTTATCTTTTCTCTCTGTCAGTGTTTATTCTTTTTTGCTTTATTCTTGATTTAAGCTCTAGTTTTCAAGGATGCCTTTTTTTGTACTCAAGTAAAACCAGGATGCATTTTTTTTCTTTTTTCAACCCTATTAACTGACAAGATGCATTGTTAATTGGTGTTAAAAGCACATGATTTCTAGTTTCTGTTATTTAATCATTCTAATAGACATAACAGAATAGAAATAATGTCTTTCCAGTGCAATGAATTCCTATCTTGCTCAAGAGGTTTGTATTTTGAAAGTTCACTTATCAGTGAGTTACTTGGAACAAAAAAATATTTTTTCCCTAGACATAGGATAGTGTAATTAATGGACATAATGCTTCTAACATAGCTTACAAAAGACTAATCCATTGTGTAATGAACTATGATGTTATAGAAATTGACCTGCATTTGTTGACTTATTTTAACTTGGAAAGTTAGGAACACACATTAATAGTAAGAAAGGAAAGCCAGCTCTTTCTCCTTCTTCAGCAGTGAAAATGAGGCAGCCTCTTTTCCATTGAGCTGTGCCAACAAGAATGGGTCTCCTACGAATCTGGTAGCAGCAAGAAGTAGAAAGGAGGTTCTGGTTGTCCACCAACCAGCAGCCTGCAGTGAAAGGAGATCCAGCAATTAAGACACAAATTAATTCACAACAGCTATTATTACTTGAGACCATTTCTTTTATTGCTGAAGCATTGGGATTAAATTAAACTGGAATTACTAAACTCTAAATTGACTAAATTAGGACTAAGGACTAAATTC
The DNA here is from genome assembly GCF_029281585.2 of Gorilla gorilla gorilla. Taxonomy (NCBI): domain Eukaryota; kingdom Metazoa; phylum Chordata; class Mammalia; order Primates; family Hominidae; genus Gorilla; species Gorilla gorilla. The sequence continues at coordinate 32,780,664 of NC_073228.2, read as the reverse complement.
CTAAATCAGTTTTGCTTTTTCTTTTCTAGCTTACTAATGAGGAAAGCTTTGTTTGACCACCTAACTGCTCGAGGCATTCAAGTAAGTTTCTGGAATGATGCATTTTGGAAGCAGCATAGCTCACCAGTTTAACACAAATATAAAGGGCAAGAACTTTTAACTGACTTAGTTTGGCCCTTGACTCTGATGCTGCTGCTTTACTGATCCACAAATGAGGACCTTAAGCTCTTCCTTACACTTAGCAATAAAGCATTGGCATTTCTGGATCTAGATTCCTCTTATGTACAGAATAGCTGATGCCAGAGGGGTGGGACAGTGTTTGTGTGTGTGTGTATATATATAAATATATGTATGTATATTTCTTTTTTTCCTTTTTTCTTTTTTTTTTTTTTTTTTTTTGAGATGGAGTCTCGCTCTGTCACCCAGGCTGGAGTGCAGTGGTGCAGTCTTGACTCACTGCAACCTCCACCTCCCAGGTTCAAGCAATTCTCATGCCTCAGCCTCCTAAGTAGCTGGGATTATAGGCATGCACCACCACACCTGGCTAATTTTTGTATTTTTAGTAGAGACTGGGTTTTGCCATGTTGGCCAGGCTGATCTCGAACTCCTGACCTCAGGTGATCTGCCTGCCTTGGCCTCCCAAAGTGCTGGAATTACAGGCGTGAGCCACTGCGCTCAGCCAGGAGACTGTATATTTAACAAGCACCATGAATTTTTTTTTAACACTCCTCATTCCTGTAAGGAACAAAGTGGAATTTTAAAAAAGGATCTAATGATTTATTTAAATGATAGCTTTAAAAGGTTATTTCTAAATGTACCAAGACTGTAGTGGATAAATACTGTTATAAAAATAATTTTCTATTTTAACATTTCTCCTCATACTTCTCACACTTCTAATTTTCAGGTGTATATTTGGGTATTAAATGAAGAACAAGAATACAAAAGAGCTTTTGATTTGGGAGCAACTGGGGTGATGACAGACTATCCAACAAAGCTTAGGGATTTTTTACATAACTTTTCAGCATAGAAAAAGAGGTACTTAGAAGTATTGAAGGAAAAAATGAAGACCTAAGAAAAAAATATTTCATGATCATTTCCCTAAGCCATTTCCAGAATGGTAAAAGGTTTAATCAGTTTTTATTACCTCATTTTTAAGCCTGTATGAGAATGTATAAACTATATATTATATGTATATTTATTTTAAATAATATTGTATATTTTATGTTTGTAAATTGTTTAGAAAGATAATTGGTTATGAGATGTAAGTTTTAATTTCTTAACGTGCATTTTTGTTTCTAGATCTTATACAGAAATCTTGATTAATAACATACACAGAAATGTACATACTACATCATCTACAGAAATCTTGATCAACAACGTAGAAACTAGGTTATCTAGGTTATTGATCAAGATTTCTGTAGATGATGTAGTGTTCTATCATAAGTAATTCTGGAATCAAAGACTATTGGATACATTTGGCATTGGGCTGAGTGTGGTGGCTCATGCCTGTAATCCCAGCACTTTGGGAGGCTGAGACAGGTGGATCATCTGAAGTCAGGAGTTAAAGACCAGCCTGGCCAACATGGCAAAACCCCATCTCTACCAAAAATACAAAAATTAACCATGCGTGGTGGTACACGTCTGTCATCCCAGCAGCTCTTAAGGCTGAGGCACAAGAATTGCTTGAACCCGGGAGGCAGAGGCTGTAGTGAGCCAAGATAGCACCACTGCACTCCAGCCTGGGAGACAGAGTGAGACTCTGTCTCAAAAAAAAAAAAAAAAAAAAAAAAAAAAAAAATTGGGAGGCCGAGGCGGGCAGATCACGAGGTCAGGAGATCGAGACCATCCTGGCTAACATGGTGAAACCCCGTCTCTACTAAAAATACAAAAAATTAGCTGGGCGTGGTGGTGGGCACCTTAGTCCCAGCTACTCGAGAGGCTGAGTCAGGAGAATGGCGTGAACCCGGGAAGCGGAGCTTGCAGTGAGCCGAGATCGCGCCACTGCACTCCAGCCTGGGCGACAGAGCAAGACTCCGTCTCAAAAAGAAAAAAAAAAGAAAAAAAAAAAAATTGGCATTAGTCTTCACTGGAATACAATCAATTAGTAAAAGATTTTTTTTTTTTTTTTGACATGTAGTCTTGCTCTGTCGCCGAGGCCAGAGTGCAGTGGTGCGATCTTGGCTCACTGCAACCTCTGCCTCCCAGGTTCCAGCAATTCTCCTGCCTTTGCCTCCCGAGTACCTGGGATTACAGGTGCCTGCTACCATGCCCAGCTAATTTTTGTATTTTTAGTAGAGACAGGGTTTTGCCACGTTGGCCAGACTGGTCTCGAACTCCTGACCTCAGGTGATCCACCCACCTCGGCCTCTCAAAGTGCTGGGATTACAGGTTTGAACCACTGCACCCGGCCAGTAAAAGAAATTTTGAAGGCCATTGCAGCTATTTGGTAGTGTCTTGTTATTTCTAGGTGCACCTTAGTTAAAGGGGAAAAATAAAATGGAAAAAAGCTTGGAAATCAGTGATGTGTAGTTATTTGGCAAGTTATACATAATCAGCAGCAGCCAGGCTCAAGAAAATAAAAGTTGATTAGTTGACCAGAAATAAAATCTGTAGAGTGAATTAGATTTCTGAGTTGTTGTTGTTAATGGAACATTCTATTTGAGACCTTTTTCAGGTGTGTAGCAATTCTACCATGTCCATTTTTTTAAGCATTAAAAAGGAACTTATCAGTTGTAAATTAAGACAAGATCCAAATAGTCATATTTTTGTGTTTCCTCTAAAAAAATATAAGATTTCCATTTTTGGCATTGACTAACTGAGCCTACATCTAGATTTTAAATACCATCTTGAATCCTAATAATTAAACTGATGAAAGTGCATATCATTGTTCCTAACATTTATGAACCCCCATAAAGATGTTCCTGATCTTTAAAATTCATTAATCTGAGTCTTAAGTAGAAACAGAATTTTCCAAAGCATTAGACATCACTTTCTCAGTTTATCTGAGGTGACTTCGTGTACATCTGTTTCTAATATATTTGACTAATTTTCATGATCTCAGATTGTGAGGTAAATGTAATCTGGAATAATAAGTGTCTTTTACCTACAATACATCTCTCATTTGGAGTTTGGCAATGAAACAGCTATGAAGAATGACTGTACTCTCCCATCTGTCCCTGGATGACATAAATATCATTTGCTTTGTTGTTTAAACCGAAATAAAGTTTTCCAAGAACAAAGTAAGCATTCCTCATTTTTTTTCAGTTTTAATTCCAAATATACTTTATAGATTTTTTTGCAGAATTTAATGAGGTGATGCTTTAATCATATGAATAATAAATGCACCTGAGATTTCTCTAGTAAAGAAAAGAAAATATGGAAACACTTTTATGGTAAGAAAGTTACTTCTTGGCATTTGAACAAACAACTTGGGCGGGTAATCCACTGAATCAGTCATTTTCAATTTCACTTATTGTAACTTATGGTTATAGTTGCTAGGGATCATTTTGATCATCTTTGATAGAATTATTTTTGTTATTTCTCCTTTCTAAATTTTGCTTTGTTATGATTCAGAACAGATCATATTAAAGGGCCAGCTTATATTTTATGTAAACCAGTAGAAGAAAAAGTACCCAACAAGGTAAAGATATTTAGAAAATAATGTTTCAAAAGTTTGGTGATTTTATAGTCAAGGTGACTTTAATTTTCTTAATCAAAACATAGTATTTTCTAACAAGGAAGTTGGTCATCATTCAGTTAACATCTGAATTCTGCTTTTTGATAGGGGCATCAAGTTTTTTGTTTGTTTGTTTTTTGAGACAGGGTCTTGCTCTGCCACCCAGGCTGGAGTGCAGTGGCTCAGTCTCCACTCACTGTAGCCCCAACCTCCCTGGCTCCAGTGATACTCCTACCTCAGCCTCCTGAGTAGCTGCCACTACAGGAGTACACCACCACACCCTGCTAATTTTTGTATTTTTTTGTAGAGACAGGGTTGCTCCATGTTGCCCATGGCTCAAGCAGTCTGCCCGACTTGGCCTCCCAAAGTGCTGGGATTACAGGCACGAGCCACTGCACCCAGCCTCAGAATTTCTTAAAGCTCTCATTTCAGTTCTAGAAATTGAGGAGTGGGGAGGGACTACAGGGAGTCATCTCATAGCCACACTGTGAAGAAAGGATGGCTGTGATGGGTTGAGAAAACAGAACATAAATAATAAATCATAGTATGCTCCAGTATGGGAAACCATTAATATATAACACAGCCTGAATGATTTTGCCTAGAGTTATGCAACATGGTGACCCCAGAAAGAATCCATTGGAAAAAAAAAAATCAAAAGAGATTCTGCAATAGATAAGAATGACAAGTTAAGGGTGGCCATGAATGCCAGGCTGAAGAGTTTGTTCTAAACTGAAAGTCATACAGCTCAAGTAGATGGCTAAACTTGAGACGATGGAAACAAGAACCAAAACTGCTAGGCAATAATATGACATAATGATTTCAGTCACAAAAGAAAAATGTGAAAAACAGTCTGCAACCAGGCCTCAAAACAAAAGCAGAACTAAAGAAGTCAGATGCAAGCGTCAGAGAGGAAATCAAAATGCTCGGAGCATACGAAGACATTTTCTGTGCCTCATTTAGGTAGCATTGAAAAATTAATGTTTGGAAAGTTGATCATCCTATAATCTGAAAGAAAGATACAAGCCTAGAGCAGAGAACTATCCAGAAACCAGGTCAGAAGTCTAAACAGATTAATACAAATCTAAATTGCCATTAGATGGCATAAAAATTTGGTGGCCAGGTGCAGTGGCTCACGTCTGTAATCCCAGCACTTTGGGAGGCTGAGGCAGGGAGATCACTTGAGGCCAGGAGTTCGAGACCAGCCTGGCCAACATGGCAAAACCCCATCTCTACTAAAAAAAAAAAAAAAAAAAAAAATTAGCCAGGTGTGGTGGTGCACACCTGTAATCCCAACTACTCGGGATTACACGAGAATTGAGGCAGGAGAATTGCCTGAATCCAGGAGGCAGAAGCTGCAGTGAGCTGAGATGGCACTGCTGCACTCCACCCTGGCCAACAGAGTGAGACTCCATCTCAAAAGAAAAAAGAGGCCGGGTGCAGTGGCTCATGCCTGTAATCCCAGCACTTTGGGAGGCTGAGGCGGGCAGATCATGAAGTCAGAAGATTGAAGACCATCCTGGCTAACACGTTGAAACCCCTTCTCTACTAAAAATACAAAAAATTAGCTGGGCGTGGTAGCACATGCCTGTAGTCCCAGCTACTTGGGAGGCTGAGGCAGGAGAATCACTTGAACCCGGGAGGCAGAGGTTGCAGTGAGCCAAGATTGTGCCACTGTACTGCAGCCTGGGCGACAGAGCGAGACTCCATCTCAAATAAAAAAAATTAAAAAAATTAAAAAAAAAGGAAGTAATGGTACTATAAGTAGGGAAACAATGAATCTATGTGTCTCTGTAAAGGAAAAATTAGGCCAGGTGCGGTGGCTCACGCCTGTAATCCCAGCACTTTGGGAGGCCGAGGAGGGTGGATCACCTGAGGTCAGGAGTTTGAGACCAGGTTGAGCAACATGGTGAAACCCTGTCTGTACTAAAAATACAAAAATTATCAGGATGTGGTGGTGGGTGTCTGTAATCCCAGCTACTCTGGAGGCTGAGGCAGGAGAATCACTTGAACCCGGGAAGTGGAGGATGCAGTGAGCTGAGACCATGCCATTGCACTCCAGCTGGGTAACAAGAGTGAAATTCTGTCTCAATAAATAAAAGTTAAAAAAGGGAAAAAATAAGAAGAGCTGGCGACTGGATAAGCTTAAAAGAAGAAGGGAAAGTTACAAAGCTGCAAAAAAATGGGGAACCTGGAGAGGAGAAACAATGTGGTGGTAAAGATGATGAATGTGGGCACACTTGAGTTTGAAAGGGCAAAAAGAAGTTTGAGCTGCTATGCTTTAGATATATTCGCCCTTGGATGAAAGGCTAAATCTGGAGGAATAGATTTAGGCATTTCCTGTACTTCATAGGTATGAATTTGCAAAGTTAGCTCTTTAGAGGTGATATTAGTTGCTTCTCAGTATACTACTTGCAATTTGAATAGTACCATGCCACCAGATGCCTAGTTCGTGAATGCCTAGTGAGACTGAATAATAACATACAACATAACAAATGATCTCATTCATTTATGCCTTTTTCTTTCAAAAGTAGAGAGCTCTATTAAAACAGACATAAATTTTTTCTTTTTTTGAGATGGAGTCTTACTCTGTCTCCCAGGCTGGAGTGCAATGGTGCAATCTTGGCTCACTGCAACCTCTGCTCTCGGGTTCAAGCGATTCTCTTGCTTCAGTCTCCCAAGTAGCTGGGACTACAGGCACATGCCACCACACCCGGCTAATTTTTGTACTTTTAGTGGAGATGCACTTTCACCATGTGGCCACGGTGGTCTCGAACTCTTGACCTCAAGTGATGCACCCACCTCGGCCTCCCAAAGTGCTGGGATTACAGGCATGAATCACCGCGCCCAGCCAAAACAGGCATAATTTTAACTCATCGCATTATTTGTGAAAAGAATACATTATTCTGGTTTGTTGAGTAGTTTTTAAATTTAGTTTTTTAAAGTCCTAAGATAACAAGGCAGGTCCTGGACAGCCTCTCCTGGGCAAGAGGAGGCTGAGCAGGTGTAGCAGTTTACCCATTCCCACTTTGATGAGAGCTGCTCCACTTTTTTCTGTTTCATATATGAGTTCAACATAAAATTGATTTGAAATAGGAATTATCTGCAAAAACCTTTTTTGCATTCTTTGATCTAAGATTTTTCCCCCTGGACTTTAATAGAACCTCCCTCTCTCCCCTCCTCTTCCTCTCTTTCTTCTTCCCTCCCTTCCTTCCCTGATAACTCACTCAAAGCCTTTTAAAAATTCAGTCAGTTCCCTTAATGGTTTATGATTTTTTTTTTCTGGTCAGAAACTTCTCAAGAACAACCAATAGGTGGGGAAGGAGGGGTGAGAGACAGGCATAGGATATGAACAGCTAATTCACAAGTGTAAATGGCCAAGAGACATGAAAAATGTTTAACTTCCCTCATAATAAAAGACTTACAAAATGAAATGATATTGAATATGATACTAATTCCCGACTCTCAGGTAGGCAAGAATGAAAGTGTTGGTGAGAGGCATAGGAGAACAAGCACTCATAAACTGTTGGTAGGAATATAAATTGACAGAGCCCACCCCTCCTCCCCCGGCTTTTTTTTTTTTAAGACAAAGTCTTGCTCTGTTGCAGACTGAAGTGCAGTGGCATGATCACAGCTCACTGCAACCTGTGCCCCCTGGAATCAAACAATCCTTCCACCGCAGACCCCTGAGTAGCTGGGACTACAGGTATGTACCACCACGCCAGCTAATTTTTGTATTTTTTTGTAGAGACAGGGTTTTGCTATGTTGCCCAGGCTGGTCTTAAACTCCTGGGCTCAAGCCATCTGCCCACCTCAGCCTCACAAAGTGTTGGGAATATAGGTGTGAGCTACAACACTTGGCCTTGGCAGAACACTTCTAGGACAAATTTGACAGTACCTTCAAATACATCCTTTCATCAGAAATTCCAGTGCTAGGAATAATATTCCAAGAAAAAAATAGGATGAGTGTCCAAAGATACATATGCAGAGTGAAAAATTGGAAACAACCTAAATATACAACATTAAAGGACTGGTTAGGCCAGGCATGGTGGGTCACACCTGTAATCCCAGCACTTGGGGAGGCCAAGGTGGGCGGATCACTTGAGGCCAGGAGTTCCAGACCAGCTAACATGGCAAAACCCCGTCTCTACTAAAAACACACAAAAAAGTAGATGGGTGTGGTGGTGCGGGCCTGTAGTCGCAGCTCCTTGGGAGGCTGAGGCACCAGAATCACTTGAACCTCCCGGGAGGTGGAGGTTGCAGTGAGCCAAGATCACACCAGTGCACTCCAGCCTGGGTGACAGAATTAGACTTCATCTCAAACAAAACAAAACAAAAAACAGTGAGGGAGGCCGGGCATGGTGGCTCATGCCTGTAATCCCAGCACTTTGGGAGGCCAAGGTGGGCGGATCATGAGGTCAGGAGTTAAAGACCAGCCTGGCCAACATAGTGAAACCCCGTCTCTACTAAAAATACAAAAAAAAAAATCAGCTGGGCATGGTGGCAGGCTCCTGTAGTCCCAGCTACTTGGGAGGCTGAGACAGGAGAATCGCTTGAACCTGGGAGGTGGAAGTTGCAGTGAACCGAGATTGCACCACTGCACTCCAGCCTGGGAGACACAGTGAGGCTCTGTCTCAAAAAAAAAAAAAAAAAAACAGAAACAAAACAGTGAGGGAGGCCATGCATTCCATTCCAAGGCATCTGTGAGCCCACAGAGGAGACAACATGAGCAAAGCTCATCCTCCCCAGTTGAAAAAATTTATGAACAAGAAATTATCATTGAAATTAAATGATGGCAGACATATTGTGAAGATTTGATCCCTTTATGAATCTTGTGATAGATGAATGTGTGGAGATGGCGACTAGTAGGCAACAGAACAATATTGGAATGGACATAATAGGAGGAAATAGTATCGTCATGTTAGAAGCCTTGGAATGAGTAAAAATAATGGCTGTTCAGCAGAGAAACCTATGCCCTCTCTCTATAGGGCCTGTTTTACTATGATGTAAAAATTAGGTCATGTACATTTTCACATTAGACTTTTTTTTTTTTTTTTTTTTTTTGAGAAGGAGTCTTGCTCTGTTGCCCAGGCTGGATCTCGGCTCACTGCAAGCTCTGCCTCAGCCTCCCGAGTATCTGGGACTACAGGCGCCAGCCACCATGCCCCGCCTTTTTTTTTTTTTTTTTTTTAAGTTTATTTAACAAAATGTCTGGCCGGGCTTGGTGGCTCACGCCTGTAATCCCAGCCTTTGGGAGGCCGAGATGGGCGGATCACCAGGTCAGGAGATCAAGACCATCCTGGCTAACACGGTGAAACCCCGTCTCTACTAAAAATACAAAAAAATTAGCCGGGCATGGTGGCGGGCACCTGTAGTCCCAGCTACTCGGGAGGCTGAGGCAGGAGAATGGCGTGAACCCGGGAGGCGGAGCTTGCAGTGAGCCGAGATCAAGTCTGGGCTACAGAGCAAGACTGTCTCGAAAAATAAAAATAAAAAATAAAAAAATAAAATCGCAAAACAAGGGACTGGTTAAATAAATTATGACAGATCCTTATAAAATATGAATGTTCTATATCTAGTGATATGAGAATATTAAGTGAAAACACTAAGCCACAAAATTGTGTATTGCGTAAATAAAAAATATTCATCTTAAAGGTCTGAAATGCTATCTGCCAATGTTAATAGTGTTTTTTTTTAATTGTGGTAAGAAGGCTGGGCGCGGTGGCTCACGCCATTATTCCCAGCAATTTGGGAGGCCGAGGCAGGTGGATTACCTGAGGTCAGGAGTTTGAGACCAGCCTGGCCAACGTGGTGAAATGCCGTCTTTACAAAAATACAAGAATTAGCCGGGCATGATGGTAGGTGCCTGTAATCCCAGCTACTCAGGAGGCTGAGGTGGGAGAATCGCTTGAACCCGGGAGGCGGAGTTTGCAGTGAGCCAAGATTGTGCCACTGCACTCCAGCCTGGGCAACAGAGCGAGACTCTGTCTCAAAAAAATAAATATATAAATACAGAAAAAAAAAGATGAAATCATTCAACTCAGTTGTGATTTCACAAGTCATCAACAAAAGAGTTGATCATTGAAATTAAGAGAAAAAGCTGAAGGAAGAGTTCAGTAGGAAAAAGAATGACCCAGAAAGTCAAGTTTGGAATATGCCCAAGGGAGAGAAGGTGTGGTCTGAGAAATAGAAGCAAGGGAGAGTACGTTTTCAACCCCATGAAAACAGAATTTAAGAGAAAAGGTAGGCTGGGCGCGGTGGCTCAAGCCTGTAATCCCAGCACTTTGAGAGGCTGAAGTGGGTGGATCATTTGAGGTCAGGAGTTCGAGACCAGCCTGACCAACATGGTGAAACCTGGTCTCTACTGAAAATACAAAAAATTAGCCGGTGTGGTGGTGCACATCTGTAATTCCAGCTTCTTGGGAGGCTGTGGCACAAGAATTGCTTGAACTCAGGAGGTTGCAGTGAGCTGAGATCGTGCGACTGCACTCCATCCTGGGCGACAGAGCAAGACTCCATCTCAAAAAAAGAAAGAAAGAAGGTGATTATCATCAATGCCCAAAAGAGAATACTGAGATTAAGGGCCAGAAAAGGGATAACTGCGTTTTTTTTGTTTTTTTTTTTTTTTTTTGAGACAGAGTTTCTCTCTGTCACCCAGGCTGGAGTGCCGTGCCATCCTCATGGCTTACTACAGCCTTGACCTCCTAGGCTTAAGCGACCCTCCCACTTCAACCTTTAGAGTAGCTGAGACTACAGGCTTGCGCCATGACGCCTGGCTGATTTTTGTATTGTTTGTAGAGATGAGGTTTCGCCATGCTGCCCAGGCTAGTCTCAAACTCCTGAGCAATCCACACTCCTTGGCCTCCCAAAGTGCTGGGTTTACAGGCATGAGCCACCGCACCTGGCCTGCATTTGTTTCAAAAGGAGGCCTCTGTAACTATGATTCATTTATCTCTATAGTTGATGGAACTGATATGAGATTGCAAAGGAATCAAGAGGACTGAATTATACTAAATGAGGCTAGTAAAAATCAGCCACTTATTCACAGGAATTAGAAAATCAAGACATCTGAAAGGGCAGCAGTATCAAGTGAGTTGTGTTCTGTGTGGGAGGCTTATAAATGTGTGAAAACAAGAAGGAGCTAGTGGAGAGATTGGAGATATTGGAGAGAGAGGACATGTGAGCAATGATCGCTTCAAGACTGTGTGGCTTGTAATTTATTCAACGAATCCTTAGATTCGCTGAATGCCTGCCTTGCCAAGCACCTGAGTTACAGCTGTGAATCATATTGAACATTTCCTGCCCTTGGTACTTAAGGTCTAGTTAAGTTATCCAGAGCTGAGAGAAGGAAGAGGTATCTTTTTTATACATACTTCAGGGAAGGATGGGAAGAAAAGTATAAAAGACTGGGATGGGCCAGGCACCGTGGCTCACGCCTGTAATCCCAGCACTTTGGGAGGCCGAGGCGGGCAGATCACCTGAGGTCAGGAGTTCGAGACCAGCCTGGCCAAACTGGAGAAACCCCATCTCTACTAAAAATACAAAATTAGCCAGGCGTGGCGGTGCAGGCCTGTAATCCCAGCTACTCGGGAGCCTGAAGCAGGAGAATTGCTTGAACCTGGAGGTGGAGGTTGCAGTGAGCCAAGATTGCGCCATCTGCACTCCAGCCTGGCCAAAAAGAGCAAAACTCCATCTCAAAAAAAAAAAAAAAAAAAAGACTGGGATGATTTGCACTTGAAAGAGGATAAAGTAGTAAAGCCAACTAGTGTGGTCTGTTACTCTTCTTATAGGACATCAGTCCTATAGGATTAGGGCCCGCCCTTATGACTTCACTTAACCTTAATACCTGCTGAAGGCCCAGTCTTCAAATACAGTCACACTGGGGGTCAGGGCTTACACATATGAATTTGGTGGGGGAGGGGGCGTGGGGGGCACAATTTAGTTCATAACAGGTGGGGATGGGGGTCAAAGCAGAGAGCTGGAGATTGGTTATGTTTGAGAGGAGGCAGAGATGGGAAGGGGAAAAGGCAGCACTTGCAGCTGACCACAGAAGGGCTAGGAGAGAGAAGAAATCTAGTGTAGCCAGGGATTGTCAGAAAGAGGTTGTGTATTTCTTTGTTTCCTTGGATACCTACTTGGAGATTTAGAGTATTGATAACAAACAATCTAGATCACTAGGGGGAGGAAATAAACTTTTCAAAGGTTTAAATTCTTTATTTTGAGACAGAGTCTCACTCTGTCACCGAGGCTGAAGTGCAGTGGCATGATCTCGGCTCACTGCAACCTCCACCTCCCAGGTTCAAGTGATTGTCCTGCCTCAGCCTCCCGAGTAGGTGGAATTACAGGCATGCACCACCATGCCCTACTAATTTTTGTATTTTTAGTAGAGACAGGGTTTCACCATGTTGGCCAGGCTGGTCTTGAACTCCCGACCTCAAGTGATCCACCCACCTCGGCCTCCCAAAGTGCTGGGATTACAGACTTGAGCCACCACACCTAGCCTCAAATGTTTAAATTCTGATTAATTTGAGGAATAGTGAATTTGAAAGTTTGGGCATTGTTAAAAAACGGTAAATGTTACATTTATGTGAAGTTTAAATTTTTCTTCACATTTACATGTATTCCTGTGTTTCTTACTACAACCTGGTAGAGCAGTTGAGATTATCACCTTCCTGTTTTTTATATGAAACTGTAAGTTAGATGATACCTTCAAAGGGAATTTACAGGGTCACCTGGCTAGAAGTGATGTGGTTGGGTCTCCTTAACCTTCCAACCCACTCTGACTCTTCTAATTTTTCTTCCATTCACCGTTCAATGCTGAGAGAAACGTAAAAAGCCGGGAGAAAGGGCAGTTGCAATGTTATGCTATAGAAAGTAAACTTTCCAAATAAAAGCTACAAAACAGAAAAGTCCCATATGCCAAATGTACTTACTGTTCCCTTACTTAAACACTATTAATAGCATTTGTGGAGATAGGAATCAAGCTACTATTCCCATGAATAACTGAAACCATTGCCTGTGGGAACAGATGGAAAACTATACCACTACCTTTTTGAGAAATTAAGAAATCCCAGGTAAGAACAAAGTAATATTAAACATTTGTCATTCAACACTCAGAATTGGTTTGGCTTATACAACTAGATAGATGAATGGTGGGGTCACTTACTGAGATGGAGAAAACTGAGAAGGAAACAGATTTCCAATGGGAATGCGAAACATTCTGATTCAATTCACATCTTGAGAAACATTATCCATCACTTCTCAGCCTTTTGGCTAAGATCAAGTGAGAAACATCCCAAGCCCAAGTATGCATACCTTAGGCTCTACAAAATGACTAGACAACTTCAACCCTACTTTGAAGGAAGGAATTCAGTTAACCTTTATTTAGTACCTTTTGTATGCCAGGTTGCTATCACACTCATCATCTTATTTAATCTTCACCATAGTGTTATGAGATAAGTAGTATTATTTCTGATTTATAGATGGGGAAATAGAAGCTCAGATGGGTGGAGTGACTCACGAAAAATTGCACAGATAGTAAGATGACAAACCTGGCATTCAAACCCATCTATTTTTTTTTTTTTTCGAGACGGAGTTTTCGCTCTTGTCGCCCAGGCTGGGATGCCGTGGCACAATCTCGGCTCACTGCAACCTCCGCCTCCCGGGTTCAAGTGATTCTCCTGCCTCAGCCTCCTGAGTTGCTAGGGTTATAGGTGCTTGCCACCACGCCTGGATAATTTTTGTATTTTTAGTAGAGACGGGGTTTCACCACGTTGGCCAGGCTTGTCTCAAATTCCTGACCTGAAGTGATCTGCCCACCTCCGCCTCCCAAAGTCCTGGGATTACAGGCATGCGCCACCGTCCCCAGCCTTTAATCCTAAATCTTGAGAGAGCAAGTTCAAAGCTGTTTTTAACACAAGCGCTGCTATTCTTTCTCTGTAACCTTTGTCACTAAACTTCTTAAATAATACTTTGGAAAGAGTGTTGTAAAAGAAATAAAATTTGGCTGAATGCAGTGGCTTATGCCTATAATCCCAGTACTTTGGGAGGCCGAGGATGGAGGGCTGCTTAAGGCCAGGAGTTCGAGGCCAGCTTGGGCAACATAGCAAAACTCCAACTCTACAAAACTTTTTTTTTTTTTTTTTTTTGAGACAGAGTCTCGCTGTGTCACCCAGGCTGGAGTGCAGTGGCTCAATCTCGGCTCACTGCAACCTCTGCCTCCCGGGTTCAAGTGATTCTCCTGCCTCAGCCTCCCAAGTAGCTGGGACTACAGGCACATGCCATCATGCCTGGCTAATTTTGTATTTTTAGTAGAGAAGGGGTTTCCCTGTGTTGGTCAGGCTGGTCTCGAACTCCTGACGTTGTGATCCACCCGCCTCAGCCTCCCAAAGTGCTGGGATTGAAGGCATAAGCCACCGTGCCCAGCCTCTCTACAAAAAACAAATTTTTAATTAGCAGGGCATGGTGGTGCACACCTGTAGTCGTAGCTACTCGGGAGGGTGAGGAAGGAGGATCACTTGAGTCAAGGAGTTTGAGGCTGCAGTCAGCTATGATCATGTCACTACACTCCGGCCTGGGCAACTCTCTTTAAAAAAAAGGAAAAAAGAAAATTAACTCTCATGTGATTGTTTTCCTTTCTCTTCCAAGTAAGATTTTGGATTAAATACACTAACGTTTGATGCTTAATGTTTAATATTAACGTTGATGTCTAATACAACTGCTGTATGGTGTTATGGAGAGAATTTTTTTCACTTCTTCATTCTAACCATTTTCATCATATTTATGAAAGAAAGAAATTTGAATTTTTAAAAATACAGGCATTTCACCTTTTCTGTCTTCTGTTCTCTTGGAGGTCAAATAGTAAAATTTACTGATGATGAGTCTATAGTTGTGTCTACTTATGCGGAAAGTACAGATGAACTATATAATCCTTCACAAGTTCTTTCCTAACCCTTCTCTTTCTCTTTTTTTATTTTTAATGTTTTTAAACAGGATCTCACTCTGTCACCCAGGTTGGAGTGCAGTGGCACCATCATAACTCACTGCAACCTTGACCTCCCAGGCCCAAGTGATCCTCCTGCCTTGGCTAATTTTTTGTTGCATTTTTTTGTAGAGACGGGGTCTCCCTATGTTGTCCAGGCTGGTCTCAAACTCCTGGGTTCAAGCAATCCTCCTGCCTCGGCCTCCTAAAGTGCTGGGATTAGAGGCATGAGTCACCATGCCCAACCAACACCCTTCTCCTCTGTGGCTGATTCATTTCCCTTTTTGATGGATATGCCTGCAGTCATCATTTTTTAGGTCATGTGATTCTGAAATAAGAAACACTTAGGCACTTTTGCAAAATATAACAGGATGCACCTGGTCCTACTGATCACTAAGAACAATCCAAATTTAACCTATCAGAAACTTAAGATAAATGATATCCTCTTAGAAGAAAGAAACCTCTTGACTCAGATGAGGAAAGCTGAGAAGTATGACATTTCCCTAGGGAAAATATTATAGTTTTCTAAATTCATTCATTTTTGGAATAACTTCTCCCAAATAACTTGTTTTTTAAAGTTATTACAACCACTCACACCTGTAAGAATGGCTACTATTTTAAAAATACAAAAAACAGGCCAGGCTCGATGGCTCATGCCTGTAATCCCAGTGCTTTAGGAGGCTTAAGGCTCGAGGCCAAGAGTTCCAGAACAGCCTGGGCAACACAGCGAGACTCCAGGTCTTAACAATTTTTTTTTTTTTTTGATTAGCCAGGCATCTACAGTGAGTCATGATTGTGCCACTGAACTCCGGCCTGGGCAACAGAGATCCTGTCCCCAAAAGAAAAAAAAAGGTCAAAGTAAATTTGATAAACTTATGTGTAAACTGGCCAACTGATATTTACACACACACACACACACACACACACACACACACACATATATATATATATATATATATATTTTTTTTTTTTTTTTTTTTTTTGAGACAGACTCTGTTTCCCAGGCTGGAGTGCAGTGGTGCAATCTTGGCTCACTGAAACCTCTGCTTTCTGGATTCAAGCACTCCTCATGCCTCAGCCTCCCAAGTAGCTGGAATTACAGGTGTGTGTCACCACACTGGGCTAATTTTTGTATTTTTAGTAGAGACAAGGGTTTCACAATGTTGGCCAGGCTGGAAATCCTGGCCTCAAGCAATCCTTCTTCCTCGGCCTCCCAAAGTGCTGGGATTACAGGCGTGAGCCACCCCGCCCGGCCAACATTGATATTAAAACTACACCTAGTTGGGCGAAGTGGCTAAGGCATGTAATCCCAGAACTTTGAGATGCCAAGGCAGGAGGATGGCTTGAGCCTAGCAGTTTGAGACTAGCCATAGCGACATAGGGAGACCCCATCTCTACAAACAAAACAAAACAAATCTCAAATGGAACAAAGTTTTAAATATCAATAAAATGAAACAATAAAAATTCTTTTAAAAAATAGGCTGATAGGCCAGGCAAGGTGGCTCACGCCTGTAATCCAGCACTTTGTGAGGCCAAGGTGGGTGGATCACTTGAGGTTAGAGAGTTGGAGACCAGCCTGGCCAACATGGTGAAAACCCGTCTCTACTAAAAATACAAAAATTAGCCTGGCGTAGTGGCACACACCTGTAATCCAAGCTACTCGGGAGGCTGAGGCAGGAGAATTGCTTGAGACCGGAAAACGGAGGTTGCAGTTAACCAAGATGGTGCCACTGCACTCCAGCCTGGCCGACAGAGCGAGACTCTGACTAAAAAAAAAATTAGGCTGATGGCCGTGTGTGGTGGCCCATGTCTGTAATCCCAGAACTTTGGGAGGTCGAGGCAGGAGGATCACCTGAGGTTGGGAGTTCAAGAGCAGCCTGGCCAATGTAGTGAAATCCCGTCTCTACTAAAAATACAAATATTAGTCTATGGTGGTGCACACCTGTAATCCCAGCTACTCGGGAGGCTGAGGCAGGAGAATTGCTTGAACCCGGGAGGTGGAGGTTGCAGTGAGCCAAGATCATGCCACTGCACTCCAACCTGGGCGACAGAGCTAGACTCTGTCTCAAAAAAAAAAACAAAAAACGCTCAATTGGCCAGGCACGGTGGCTCCCACCTGTAATTCTCACACTTTGGGAGGCCAAGGCAGGAGGATCACCTGAGGTCAAGAGTTTGAGACCAGCCTGGCCAACATGGTGAAACCCTGTCTCTACTAAAAATACAAAAATTAGCCGGGTGTGGTGGTGCGTACCTGTAGTCCCAGCTACTCGGGACACTGAGGCAGCAGAATCGCTTGAACCCAGGAGGCGGAGCCTGCAGTGAGTCGAGATCGTGCCACTGCCCTCCAGCCTGGGCGACAGAGCGAAACTCCATCTCAAAATCAATCAATCAATCAATCAATAAAATAACCAGCAGTCTTTGAAAAACACTTTGAGGAGGAAAGAACTTTGACTCCAGGGGAGGAGAGCAAGGTTGTAAACACGGCTCTGCTCATACTGGCCCAGTCCTATCTGATGTTGTCCAACCCAATAATCTGGAGTCAAAAATAAATCTTCCAGATCTTCTAGTTGAGACTTCACTAGATAAGAGCTGTATTTGCCCTTGGATACAAGTACAAAGAGGGGGCCTACGTCCACTAGATTTTTCAGGTCTCTAATCCTGAGGTTGAGCAAAGCTATCAAGGGTTGCTGCTTCAGTTTCCTTAAGGTAATCAATCAGAGGCCAAGACCTCTGAGTTCCCTTAGTATTTATTGATCATTATCGGGCGTGGCAGGATAATAGGATAATAGTGGAGAGAAAGTCAGAAGGTAAACACGTGAACAAATGTCACTGCATCATAAACAAGGTAAAGAAAAAAGTGCTGTGCTTTGGATGTGCATATATATAAACATCTCAATGCCTTAAGGAGCAGTATTACTGCCAGCATGTCCCACCTCCAGCCCTAAGGCGGTTTTCCCCTATCTCAGTAAATGGAATATACAATCGGCTTTTCACTGAGACATTCCATTGCCCAGGGACAAGCAGGAGACCGAAGCCTTCCTCTTATCTCAACTGCAAAGAGGCGTTCCTTCCTCTTTTACTAATCCTCCTCAGCACAGACCCTTTACGGGTGTTGGGCTGGGGGATGGTCAGATCTTTCCCTTCCCACGAGGCCATATTTCAGACTATCACATGGAGAGAAACCTTGAACAATACCTGGTCTCTTTCCTAGGCAGAGGTCCCTGCGGCCTTCCGCAGTGTTTTGTGTATCTGGGTACTTGAGATTAGGGAGTGGTTTGAGATTAGGGAGTGGTGATGACTCTTAACGAGCATGCTGCCTTCAAGCATTGTTTAACAAAGCACACCCTGCACAGCCCTTAATCCATTTAACTCTGAGTTAACACAGCACGTGTTTCAGGGAGCACAGGGTTGGGGGTAGGTTTACAGATTAACAGCATCTCAAGGCAGAAAAATTTTTCATAGTACAGAACAAAATGGAGTCTCCTATGTCTACTTCTTTCTACACAGACACAGTAACAATCTGATCTCTCTTTCTTTTCCCCACAATCTTCTGGAATTATATGTTGTATGAATTATATCTTTTTTTTTTTCTTTTCTGAGACAGAGTTTCACTCTTGTTGCCCAGGCTGGAGTGTGCAATGGCTCAATCTTGGCTCACTGCAACCTCTGCCTCCCAGGTTCAAGCGATTCTCCTGCCTCAGCCTCCAGAGTAGCTGGGACTCCTACAGGCATGCCCCACCACACCCAGTTAATTTTGTATTTTTAGGAGAGACGGGGTTTCACCATGTTGGTCAGGCTAGTCTCAAACTCCTGACGTCAGGTGATCCACCCGCCTCGGCCTTCCAAAGTGCTGGGATTACAGGTATGAGCCACCGTGCCCGGCCTGTATGAATTACATCTTAATCTATAAATATTTGAATCTCCTGTATGTCCAAAAATATCATAAGTCAAAAGACAGGGAAAAATATTGCAGCACATTTGATAGTTCATAAAAATGAAGAAGGAACTGATGAACAATCCAAAAATAATACAGGAGGCCAGGTGTGGTGGCTCATGCCTGTAATCCTAGCACTTTGGGAGGCCGAGGTGGGCAGTGAGTTCAAGACCAGCCTGTCCAACATGGTGAAACCCCGTCTCTACTAAAAATACAAAAATTAACCAGGCATGGTGGTGTAATCCCAGCTCTGGAGGCTGAGGTAGGAAAATTACTTGAACCCGGGAGGCAGAGGCTGCAGCAAGCCGAGATTGCGCCACTGCTCTCCAGCCTGGGCAACAGAGTAAGACTCTGTGTCAAAAGAAAAAAAAAAAAAGTAATAGGGGAAAATAATATAAATAGGAAAGTTAGTGAGAAAAACTTCTAAAATAAATCTCTTGTTATGAACCAAAACTTTTTCAGTTCTAGGAAATCAAATATGAAAAAGAAAATATATATATATATACCAAAAGTTTTGAGGGCAGTTAATCTTCAGAATGTGTACTTACTGCTTCTCTTCCTCAGAGCCTCCGGGCCTACTTAGTCCTGTAATTGCCCGATATCTTTGCCATTTTACAGCCTGGTTTGTTTATTTGTTTTGAGACCAGATCTCACTCTATTGCCTAGGCTGGAGTTCAGTGGCATGATCATAGTTCTCTGTAGCCTCAAACTCCTGATCTTAAGTGATCCTCCCACCTCAGCCTCCTGAATAGCTGGGACTACAGGCACACGCCATCATGCCCAGCTAATTTTTCTTCTTTTTTGTAGAGATGGGGGTCTTGCTATGTTGTCCAAGCTGGTCTTGATCTCCTGGCCTCAAATGATCCTCCTGCCTTGGCCTCCCAAAGTGCTGGAATTATAGGCATGTGCCACTACACTTGGCCAGTCTGGTCAGCTTAATTAATTGGAACCTTGAGTTAATGAGATGTTGGTATGACTTTGATCCACATTACAATTTGTCACTTCTTGCTGAGAAGAACTGTTCTATATCACTGAACTCTGGCAATCTGCCTTCACAAACGTGTGCCATTATTCACAGGAAACCAGAGAGAAATGGTGCAGCTGGCTCATCGTAAACTGTTGAGAAAATCTGAAGCACAATATCCAACTGATATTGTCAGTAAAATCATCTTCAAAATAAAAGGTATCATATTGGAGTGACTTTTTCCCTCAATGTGCACATCCAATTTTCATTAGTTTAGTAAACACATATGGAATGTCTAATGTGTACAAAACTTTGAAATTGGGCCCTACCCTCAAGAAAATCTTTTTTTTTTTTTTTTTTTTTTTGAGACAGAGTCTCGCTCTGTTGCCGAGGCTGGAGTGCAGTGGCGTGATCTCGGCTCACTGCAACCTTCACCTTCCGGGTTCAAGTGATTCTCCTCCCTCAGCCTCCCAAATAGCTGGGATTACAGGCATACACCACCATGCCTGGCTAATTTTTGTATTTTTAGTAGAGATGGGGTTTCACCATGTTGGCCAGGCTGGTCTCGAACTCCTGACCTCAGGTGATCCTCCTGCCTTGGCCTCCCAAAGTGCTAGGATTACAGGCATGAGCCACCATGCCTGGCCAGAAAGCCATATTTTAGAAGAAAAGACTTAGAATAAGAGCTTAATGGCCTAAGGACAGTTTCTAACTTGTCATCTTATATTTAGTTACTAACCTACTATTAATCCATAAGTTATACTGAAAGTAGCTACGTAAGAACTAATATTTATATAGCGAATTATTCCTTCAAGCAAAATTAAGTGTCTTCTGTGTACCAGGCACTGTCCTAGAGGTTGAAGATTTAATAAAGAATAAGATGCAGTCCCTACTTGCAAGGGATTGATGGGCAATTACACTTTGTAAGGCATTATATATATTACCTTACTTTATTCTTCATTCTAGGCATTAAGAGATAGAGCAGGCTGGACGCTGTGGCTCACGCCTGTAATCCCAGCACTTTGGGAGGCCGAGGTGGGCAGATTACCTGAGATCAGGAGTTTGAGACCAGCCTGACCAACATGGAGAAACTCCATCTCTATTAAAAATACAAAAATTAGCTGGGCATGGTGGCACATGTCTATAATCCCAGCTACTCAGGAGGCTGAGGCAGGAGAATCGCTTGAATCCGGGAGGCAGAGGTTGCAGTGAGTCAAGATGGCATCATTGTACTCCAGCCTGGGCAACAAGAGCAAAACTCCATCTCAAATAAATAAACAGAGAAATAAAGCCTCAAGAGTTCCAAGAATTGCTCAAGGTTGATCATCAAATAAATCACACAGTGGAGTTTTCTGATGACATAGCTCATGATATATACAACAAGGATTCATATTTTGTACCTAAATTTAGAGAGAGCCTGGAGCTCTGATTTCTTTCTCTATATCTCCTTCCCTTTTTATGCTAGACATAAGGAAAATTTTATTCTGATAGTAAGTACATTTGTACTTGATATTTTTGAGAACTGGTGGTGTTCTGGCTATTTCTCTCTTGAGACTACTTAGGCAACAATCTTAAAAAGATTTTAAATGATATCATAAAACTCCAAAGTATTTTTGTTGAAATTTCTGTGTCACAAAACTGAAGTAAGCATTATTCAGTAGAGCAGAGATTTCTTACATTTTTCTGTTTGTCTAAAATATGTAGAGCAGGTATATAAATTCCACTTTCCTTTGGGTACTGCAGTGAGGTACAGAAAGACCTTTTATTACACCGAGCTTCTGGAGCGCCGGAAACTCATCTTATCCACCTCTATTTCCATCTTTCCCAACCTGGCAAAATGCATATGAGGCACATGGCAGATGCTCATTAAAACTTGAAGTGGAAAAGAGCAAGAAAAGAGAAACTGAGTTATGGAAAGTCTCTTTTTGGGTGGACAACAACAACAGAATTCTTCAAGGTTAATATTTCAGATAATTTAATTAGTCCCATATTTGCAATTAGAAGAAATAGCTAAGAAATCTATGAACTTCCTTCAGTGTTTAGTGGGTGAAAAGAAAATAGCCTTCTTTGATCGAGACCATCCTGGCTAACACGGTGAAACCCCATCTCTACTAAAAATACAAAAAATTAGCCGGGCGAGGTGGCGGGCGCCTGTAGTCCCAGCTACGCGGGAGGCTGAGGCAGGAGAATGACGTGAACCCCGGGGGGCGGAGCCCGCAGTGAGCCGAGATCGCGCCACTACACTCCAGCCTGGGTGAAAGAGTGAGACTCCGTCTCAAAAAAAAAAAAAAAAAAGAAGAAAATAGCCTCCTTTGAGTAAGAGCACTCTGGTTTTGATTGTGGTTTGGTTTGGTTTGGTTTGGTTTGCTTTGGTTTGGTTTGGTTTGGTTTGGTTTGGTTTGGTTTGGTTTATTTTCTTCTCATATAATCAGCGGTCTTTGGGCCAGGCACGGTGGCTCACGCCTGTAATCCCAGCACTTTGGGAGGCCAAGGCGGGAGAATCACCTAAAGTCAGGAGTTTGAGACCAGCCTGGCTAAATTAATGAAACCCCTGTCTCTACTAAAAATACAAAAAGTAGCCAGGTGTGGTGGTGGGCACCTGTAGTTCCAGCTACTCCGGAGGTTGAGGCATGAGGATTGCTTGAACCCGGGAGGCGGAGGTTGCAGTAAGCCAGGATCAAGCCACTGCACTCCAGCCTGGGCGACAGGGTGAGACTCTCTCCCAATTAAAAAAAAAAAAATTATTTGAGGTCGGGTATGGTGGCTTACACCTGTAATCCCAGCACTTTGGGAAGTTGATGTGGGAGGACTGCTTGAGCCCAGGCGTTTCAGACTTGCTTGGGCAACATAGTGGAACCCCGTCTCCTAAAATATCTATATATTTTAGTGTTTACAATGTGCTAGGTTCTATGGATAAAGTAGTGAAAAAGGCAGACAAGGTTCCTGTTCTGAAAGTCCATTCTGAAATTTTAATCCAACTTGTGTGCAGGTTGACTAAACCACCATTGTATTTTATCTGACTCAGCACGCTTTTTTTTTTTCCAGACGGAGTCTCACTTTATTGCACAGGCTGGAGTGCAGTGGCATGATCTCGGCTCACTGCAACCTCTGCTTCCCAGCTTCAAGCGATTCTCATGCTCAGCCTCCTAAGTTACAGGCATGTGCCACCATGCCTGGCTAATTTTTGTATTTTTAGTAGAGATGGGGTTTCACCATGTTGGCCAGGCTGGTCTCAAACTCGTGACCTCAAGTGATCCACCCGCCTTGGCTTCCCAAAGTGCTGGGATTACAGGCATGAGCCACCACGCCGGGCCTCAGCACTCTTTTTTATTAACTCCCCACAGAAAAGAACAATCTAAGAGCAGAAAACTTGAATGGCATCTGATTTTAATTGATTAAACGGATTAGTATTCCTTTCTTTTTTGGAAAAGCAATCATTCTCCTTTCTCTTGCCTGGCAAGAATAAATGCCAAGTGCTGAAGGTAAAAGCTATACACAGGCAACATTAACCATTTAGTCTCTGTGCTTTTCCATTTCCAGGATGTGTCCTTAACTGCATTTTGGAAACATAAGTTCTTTCAACTGTTATTTCCGCCTTTTATACATCAGTGTAGTATTTATAATATTGAGATGGAAATATTAGAGAGGAGGTCCCACTATGTTGCCTAGGCTTGCCTCGAACTCCAGAGCTCAAGCTATCCTCCCACCTCGGCCTCCCAAAGTGTTGGGATTATAGGTGTGAGCCACTGAGCCGAGCCTTGAGCTGGGAATTGGCTTTTTCTGTAAAGGGCTAGACAGCAAATGTATCAGGTCTTGCAGGCTATAGGGTCTTTGTCACAACTACTGAACTCTGCTGTTACAGTACAAGAGCAACCATAGATCTTGCCTAAATAGATAAGTGGGGCTATGTTCCAATATATATTTGCATTTCATGTACTTTTCATGTGTCACAAAATATTCTTCTTCTTTTGATTTTTTCTAACCATCTAAAAAATATAACATCCATTCTTACAAACAGGTTGGATTTGGCCTGTGAACCATAGTTTGACAGTCCCTGCTACAAAGGACTGGTTAGTTCAGTTAATCAGGATCTGGTGATGAGGCCAAGGCTGTGGATTTAATCCTCATGTGAATGATCAAATTACCTTTGCACTGGTGAACATGTTGCAATCTCAAATTCCACCCTCATTTCTTGCCGGTAACTTGAAGATGTGGGCCATTATTGTCACCAGAAGAAGCCAATAAAAGATGCCATTTCCTCATGCTTCCATTTCTAATATAGCTTACTGACGATTATCCACATTCAGTCACTGGAAAGTTTTTTTGTTTGTTATGTTTTTGTTTTTGTTTTTTTTTTAGACAGCCTTGCTCTGTTGCTCGGGCTGGAGTGCAGTGGTGCAATCTTGGCTCACTGCAACCTCCACCTCTGGAGTTCAAGCGATTTCTGGATAATTTTTTGGCATTTTTGGTAGAGACGGGGTTTCACCATGTTGGCCAGGCTGGTCTCGAACTCCTGACCTCAAGTGATTCGCTTGTCTCAGCCTCCCAAAGTGCTAGGATTACAGGCGTGAGCCACCACACCCGGCCACTGGAAAGTTTTTGAATTCTACTTTTTCAGAGTAGAGTAACACAAATTGTAACATGCTCCTCATCCCCATAATTAGAGCAGCTGTAGGAAAACTGACTCATAAGCCTTTCGGATAATTATCCAAGAAAGTAAAACAGTAAATTTGTTGTGCAAATTTAATATTCATCTTGAACGTTTTTTTGACCAAGATCATATCATTCTGTGAATGCCCTAAGCAATTCCGGTAGCCTTGCTCTGGGAGCAAGAGGAGTACTTTTGTTTCCTGTCTGGATCATTTCTGAGCGCTTTTGAAAGACCCGGAGCTCTATTTACCTTAACTAAGAATTGCAAGATAGCTTTGTGCTGTTTTCATGTGAGAAGGTTTTAGCTTTTCTGCCCTAGATTCTCTTGCTTCTTTCACACCTCTTAATTACCTGCTTTTGAAATGGCTTTGTTTTTTAGGTAAGTAACTGGCCATAGGAGATTTGTGAAATGTGTAGAGCCCTTGGGGGAGATTTGTAAACACAGCCACTCTTTGTCACTTATCATTGTAAACTGGCATTCCTCCAGTAGAAATGACTTTTTGGTTACAGGTAGAAGTAGGTTAAAGGTTGGCAAAGCCTTGTCACATGGAATAGTTCCTAAACTGGATGTTATGGAATTGAGGTTTGGAGGAGTGATTCCTGCTTGTTTCTCTGTGTGATCAATAGTAATAAAAAGTTTGTACGGAAGACCTGGGTTCAAAAAAAGAAATAAAAATTAAAAATTAAAAAAGGCCAAGCATGTTGGCTCACATCTGTAATCCCAGCACTTTGGGAGGCCAAGGCAGGAGAATTGCTTGAGGCCAGGAGTTCAAGGCCACCCTGACCGATATAGTGAGACCCCATCTCTAAAAATAAATAAGTAAATAAATAAATAAAATATCAAAATAAGGCCAGGCGCTGTCGCTCACGCCTGTAATCCCAGCACTTTAGGAAGCTGAGTGGGGTGGGGGTGGGGGGGGGGGTGGATCATTTGAGGTAAGGAGTTCGAGACCAGCCTGGTCAACATGGTGAAACCCTGTCTCTACAAAAAAAAAATACAAAAATTAGCCGGGCATGGTGGTGGGTGCCTGTAATCCCAGCTAGTCAGGAGGCTGAGGCATGAGAATCGCTTGAACCTGGGAGGTGGAGGTTGCAGTGAACTGAGATCGTGCCACTGCACTTCCAGCCTGGGTGACAGGGTGAGAGTCTGTCTCAAATAAATAATAAAATAAAATAACAAAATAAAACAAAAGAATTCCTGGGTTCAATCACATTCTGCTGAAGTCTGAAAACTTAGAATCATACTTGATACTCCCTCCAACCCCCAACCTTTTTTTTTTTTTTTTGAGATGGAATCTCGCTCTGTCACCCAGGCTGAAGTGCAGTGGCAAGATCTCGGCTCATCACTGCAACCTCCGCCTCCGGGGTTCAAACGATTCTCATGCCTCAGCCTCCTGAGTAGCTGGGATTACAGGCACATGCCACCACACCAGGCTAATTTTCGTACTTTTAATAGAGACGGGGTTTCACCATGTTGGCCAGGCTGGTCTCGAACTCTTGACCTCCTGATCCGCCCACCTTGGCCTCCCAAAGTGCTGGGATTACAGGCATGAGCCACCGCGCCCGGCCGATACTCCCTTTTTCTTATACCTCAATCCCATCAAAGAACCTTGTCAGCTCTACCTTCAAAATGTATCCAGAATCCAATCCCTTCTGAGGAGAGCAAAGATCACCTGATGATCAAGCAGGCACTGGGGACAAAAATTCCTTACCTGGAGAATTTAGAAGTAATTAAACTTCCTTTGTATCTAAAGTCTGCATCTGGTTCCAGGTCTCTTTCAAAACAATTTCTAAGTAGCTAGAATTTCTATACATCTCCGGAATGTCATATGGAAAATCATTATGCAATCCTTGCTGACATTAAGGCACCAAAATAGCTACAAATGTAATCATTTATCATGGCCTACTAATATGGTCCAAATTACCCTCAAGCTTCTGCCTTAAGGTCCATAAATATTTCTAAGGAAAATCCAAGTCGTTTCTTGCTGAGGCACCTCGTTGGCTTCTTCTGCAGTGTTCTTTGTTTCTAATACAACTTTCCTTTATCAAACCTGTACTGTTGTCAGTCAATTCTTACCAGACAGCGGGTTGACCACTTTTCGATGCCGGGGCTCTAACACCTCGCCCAGCACCTTCTTACTTCCTACAATGCCACAACCCTTGATAATTAAGAAATGAAAAATAAAAGAAAGAAGTCCGGGTGCAGTGGCTCACGCCTGTAATCCCAGCACTTTGGGAGGTGGAGGCAGGCGGATCACCTGAGGTCAGGAGTTGGAGACCAGCCTGGCTAACATGGTGAAACCCCGTCTCTACTAAAAATATTTTAAAAATTAGCAGGCATGGTGACGGATTCCTGTAATCCCAGCTGCTCAGGAGGCTGAGGCAGGAGAATCGCTTGAACCCGGGAGGCAGAGGCTGCAGTGAACCAAGATCGGGCCATTGTACTATAGCCTGGGCAACAAGAACGAAACTCTTGTCTCAAAAAAAAAAAAAAGAAAGAAAGAAAACAAACGTACTCATCTGAAATAGCTCTTTATACCTTCTCATTATCTCTCACCCTTATCTGGTTTCATTTTTATCCATAGCACATATCACTAGCTGACTTTTTTTATATATTGATATATTTGCTAGTTTTTTATCTGTCTCTTCCCACCAGGATATAAGTCCATAACCATAAGGAATTTGTTTTGGCTACTGCCTTATCTCAGAGCTTAGAACAATGCTTGGCACATAGAAGGTCTCAATAAATATTTGTTAAATAAATGAATTGTTATATTGCAGCTTCAGCTGTGGATCCACTTACAGATTAGTTTTTGTCTGGACATGAAATACTCCCCTTTCCTGATAATAAGCACTATGACTAATTTAAAAGTTGATCACAGATTGCAAAATGGGTTTGGGGACAGTGATATCAATCCATGTGTTGCAGGAACTGAGATTTTATTGGTTGACTTCTGAGCCCAAAGCTAAGAAGGCAGTAGAGTGGAGGAAGAGGAAAATGAATAAGCCATGGTCTTCCTAAGCTAAACTGCTTGTGCTATAGTCAAGGACTTTGACCCTGGAATCGGACAGAATTAGGAAAGCAAATCTTAAGAAATGTGATAGTGCTGGGCACAGTGGCTCATACCTGTAATCCCAGCACTTTGGGAAGCCAAGGCGGACAGGTCACCTGAGGTCAGGGGTTCGAGACCAGCCTGACCAACATGGAGAAACTCCGTCTCTACTAAAAATACAAAATTAGACAGGTGTGGTGGTGCATGCCTGTAATCCCAGCTACTCGGGAGGCTGAGGCAGGAGGATCTCTTGAACCTGGGAGGCAGAGGTTGTGGTGAGCCGAGATTGCACCAACGCACTCCAGCCTGGGTAACAAGAGCGAGGCTCCGTCTCAAAACAAAGCGAAACAAATCAAAACAAAAAAAAAATGTGATATTTACAGGGTGACATATGCAGGTAGAGGAAATGGTCCCTCCGGATCTAAAATGCTCTTTTTGATTTGAAAGATAAAATACAAGGAGAGGATAAGGAATATACAACAAAAATAAATTTGTCTTAAGGTGGAATTTATTTTATTTATGTGTTTAATTGACAATAATTGTACATATTCATGCAGCACATAGTAATGTTACCTTTTTTTCCTTTTTAAAACATTGTTTTCTATCACTTGTGTTTCACACAGGACATAATGATGTTTCAATACATATAATGTATAGCGATCAGGTGAGGATATTAGCATATCCATCATCTCAAACAGTTATCCATCCTTTCTTTGTGTTGAGAATGCTCTATATCCTTTTTTGTGAGACATGGTCTTGCTTTGTCACCCAGGCTGCAGTGCAGTAGCATAATTATAGCTAACTGCAGTCTTGACCTCCCAGGCTCAAGCGATCCTCCCGCCTCAGCCTCTCGGACCACATGTGTGTGCCACAGTGCCTGGCTAATGTTTTTTTATCTTTTTCTTTTTCTTTTCTTCCCTCCCCTGCCTTCCTCTCCCTTCCCCCTCCCTCTCTCCCTCCCTCCCTCCTTCGTTTCCTTCTCTTCTCTTCCCTTCTCTTCTCTTCTATTCTTCTCTTTACTTTTCTTCTCACTATGTTGCCCAGGCCGGTCAATATCCTTCTCCTAACTACTTTACTTGAAACTACATGTTACTGTTAACTATAGTCATCCTATAGTGGTACACTAGAACTTGTTCCTCCTATCTAGCTTTCTATCGCTTCCTTCCTCCTACCTTTCCTGGCCTATAGCATCCTCTGTTCTACTTTTTACGTCTATGAGATCACCTTTTTTTTTTTTTTTTTTAGCTTCCACATATGAGTGAGATCACGCGTTGTTTAACTTTCTGTTCCTGGCTTATTCCTTAACATAATGTTTGAGGGGGAATTTCAATGCAAGAATGTAGATGTGAAAAATGAAATGGGTAGGTACAGCCAACAGTACAGAAAATAGTATGGAGGTTCCTAAAAAAATTAAAAATAGAATACCTTATGATCCAGCAATCCCACTTCTGGGTATATATATCCAAAGGACATGAAATCAGCATGTCAAAGAGCTAGCTACACTCCCATGTTCATTGCAGCACTATCACAATAGCCAAGATATGGAAACAACCTAGATGTCCATCAACAGACAAATTGATAAAGAAAATGTGGTACACAGATACAGTGGAATATTATGGAGCCTTTAAAAAGAAGGAAACCGCCTGGGCACGGTGGCTCACGCCTGTAATCCCAGCACTTTGGGAGGCCGAGATGGGCGGATCGCGAGGTCAGGAGATCGAGACCGTCCTGGCTAACACAGCGAAACCCCGTCTCCACTAAAAATACAAAAAGAAATTAGCCAGGTGTGGTGGCAGGCGCCTGTAGTTCCAGCTACTCGGGAGGCTGAGGCAAAAGAATGGCGTGAACCCGGGAGGCGGAGCTTGCAGTGAGCCGAGATCGCGCCACTGCACCCCAGCCTGGGCAACAGAGCAAGTCTCCGTCTCAAAAAAAAAAAAAAAAAAAGAAGGAAATCCTGCCATTTGTGACAACATGGTTGAATCTGGAGAACATCATACTAAGTGAAATAAGCCAGACATAGAAGGACAAATACTGTATGATCTTACTTATATGTGGATCTAAAGCAGTCTAAATCACCTAAGTCAAACTAACTTGCCTCTGTAACCCTTTGAAAGCAGGGTATCACACATGAATACTTCCAAATGCAAAGTCAATTCTGTGAGTTTCCGTAGTTCACCATTCATCAGGTACTGCTTTTTGCGAGTACAAACATATTTTTCTGCCGGGCACAGTGGCTCATGCCGGTAATCCCAGCACTTTGGGAGCTGAGGCGGGTGGATCATGAGGTCAGGAGATCGAGACTATCCTGCCTAACACGGTGAAACCCGTCTCTATTAAAAATACAAAAAATTAGCTGGACGTGGTGGCGCGGGTCTGTAGTCCCAGCTACTCTGGAGGCTGAGGCAGGAGAATAACCTGAACCCGGGAGGTTGCAGTGAGCCGAGATAGGTCCACTGCACTCCAGCCTGTCTCAAAAAAAATTTTTTTTTTTTGAGCGAGACTCTGTCTCAAAAAAAATTTTTTTACCTACTATAAAATAAAATAAAATAGCCAGGTGTGGTGGGACGCACCTATAGTCCCAGCTACTCCAGTGGCTGAGGCAAGAGAATCCCTGGTTTCCAAGAGTACGAGTCCAGCCTGGGCAACATAGTGAGACTTTGTGTCTAAAACAATTAAAAATAAAATTAAATAGTCAAAATAATAGTAGAAGAGAGTGGAATGGTGGTTGCCAGGGGCTGCAAGGAGGGGAAATTGAGGAGACGTTGGGCAAAGGATACGAAATTTCAGTTATGCAAGATGGATAAGTTCTGGAAGTCTAATGTATAGCCACATGACTCTAGTTAACAATACTGCACTGTATACTTGCAATTTGCTAAAAGGATAGATCTTAAGTATTCTCACCACAAAAGAAAAAAGAAATGGTAACTATGAGAGGTGATAGATCCATTAATTAGCTTAATTATGGTGATTATTTGGATATCCATATATCAAAACATCAAGTTGTACACCTTAAACGTATGTAATTTTTGTCAGTTATGCCTCAGTAAAGATGGGGAAAGTGAAATGAGTGGAGGATTTTGAGAAGTACAGGAGCATGAAACAGTGATAAATAAAAATGCAAACTTCTCCACTATAAACCTAATCAGGATAGGAGTTTGGTGTGGTTGAAAACAATGTTTATGCAAATTTACAAGAAAAAAACAACTCCATTAAAAAGTGGGCAAAGGACATGAACACTTTTCGAAAGAAGACATACATGTGGCCAATAATCTTAGGCCAGGCGCGGTGGCTCACGCCTGTAATCCCAGCACTTTGGGAGGCCGAGGCGGGCGGATCACGAGGTCAAGAGATCGAGACCATCCTGGCTAACACGGTGAAACCCCGTCTCTACTAAAAATACAAAAAATTAGCCGGGCGTGGTGGCGGGCGCCTGTAGTCCCAGCTACTCGGGAGGCTGAGGCAGGAGAATGGCGTGAACCTGGGAGGCGGAGCTTGCAGTGAGCTGAGATTGCGCCACTGCACTCCAGCCTGGGTGACAAAGCGAGACTCCGTCTCAAAAAAAAAAAAAAAAAGAAAAAAGAAAAAAGCTTAACATCACTGATCATTAGAGAAATGCAAATCAAAACCACAGTGAGATACCATCTTACACCACTCAGAATGGTTATTATTAAAAAGTCAAAAAATAACATATGCTGGTGAGGTTGCAGAGAAAAAGGAATGCTTATACACTGTTGGTGGGAGTGTAAATTACCTCAACTATTGTGGAAGACAGTGTGGTGATTCCTCAAAGACCTAAAAACAGAAATACCATTCGACCCAGCAATCCCAATACTGGGTATATACCCAGAGGAATATAAATTATTCTATTACAAAGATACATGCATGTGTATGTTCTGCTTTATTTTATTTTATTTTATTTGTTTTGTTTTGTTTTGTTTTGTTTTGAGATGGAGTTTTGCCTCTTGTTGCCAAGGCTGGAGTGCAATGGCACAATCTTGGCTCACTGCAGCCTCCACCTCCTGGGTTCAAGCAGTTCTCCTGCCACAGCCTCCTAAGTAGCTGGGATTACTGGCACCTGCCACCATGCCCAGAAAATTTTTATATTTTTAGTAGAGACGGGGTTTCACCATGTTGGTCAGGCTGGTCTCTAACTTCTCACCTCAAGTGATCCACTTGCCTCAGCCTCCCAAAGTGCTGGGATTACAGGCGTGAGCCACTGCACCCAATCTGCATATGTATGTTTATAGCAGCACTATTCACAATAGCCAAGACATGGAATCAACCTAAATGCCCGTCAGTGATAGACTGGATAAAGAAAATGTGGCTCCAGTGGCTGAGGCGGGAGGATCCCTTGAGTCACATATACACAATGGAATACTATGCAGCCATAAAAAAGAATGAGATCTTGTCTTTTACAGGAACATGGATGGAGTGGGAGGCCATTATCCTTAGCAAACTAACGCAGAAACAAAAAACCGAATACCACATGTTCTCACTTATAAGTGGGAGCTAAATGATGATAACACATGGACACATAGAGGAGAACAACAAACACTGGAGCCTTTCAGAGGGTGGGGGGTGGGAGGAGGGAGAGGATCAGGAAAAATAACTAATGGGTACTGGGCTTAATACCTGGGTGACAAAATAATCTATACAACAAACTCC
This sequence comes from Gorilla gorilla gorilla, assembly GCF_029281585.2. Classification (NCBI taxonomy): domain Eukaryota; kingdom Metazoa; phylum Chordata; class Mammalia; order Primates; family Hominidae; genus Gorilla; species Gorilla gorilla. The sequence continues at coordinate 32,748,744 of NC_073228.2, read as the reverse complement.
CATGACACAAGTTTACCTATATAACAAACCTGCACATGTACCCCTGAACTTAAAATAAAACTTAAATAGAAAAAGAAATAATGTCTATTGAATACCTACTATGTATTTGGCATTTAACAGGTTTTTCTTATTTAATCCTCATAACAGGTAGTTAGATAGGTATTATTGGCCTTATTATTTTATTATAGGTCAATAAAGTGAGGCTCAAAGGGCTATAAAATGTATTCACACATGACAGATGAGTGGAAGACCTGGAATTCCTACCCAGATCTGACTTCAAGGACAAGATTATCTTCCTGTGATAATAATTGCCTCCTCTGAACATTTGCAGTTATTACTGTCTGTGCTGTTCATCATTGCGATGTGGGGTTTTGTTTTTGTTTTCGAGACGGAGTCTTGCTCTGTCACCCAGGCTGGAGTGCAGTGACACAATCTCAGCTCAATGCAACCTCTACTCCCTGGGTTCAAGCGATTCTCCTGCCTCAGCCTCCCAAGTAGCTGGGATTACAGGCGCCTGTCACCACACCTGGCTAATTTTGTATTTTTAGTAGAGTTGGGGTTTCACTCTGTTGGCCAGGCTGGTCTCAAACTCCTGACATCGAGTGATCCACCTGCCTCAGCCTCCCAAATGCTGGGATTACAGGTGTGAACCATCGCGCCTGGCCCATCCCAACGTATTTTATTACTTTATGACTTATTTGAACCTTCCTTCAGGCTAAGGTTCAAATGGCAGATTAAGCTCTCAGGCACGCAGTGCCTTTCACAATCTGACTCCCATCACCTTTCCAGCCTCTTCTCTTCCCACTCCAAGCCATCCTTGGTGTCACAGCAATGAAACAAATTCCGATTAGAACTCCTGCTTCAAAACCTTTGCTCATTCTGTTACTTTTGTGATAAAGTTCAAACTCCTTAACATGTTACCTACCTTTCCTAACGACCTACCTTTCCAGAATCCACCCCCATTCCAAATACCCTGAACTTCAGCTGCATCAAACAAACGCACCACTCTCTGTGCTATTCAACACCTCCCAATCAATCCCCATGTGTTCTACCTAAGCCCTCAGAAAGAAATGTCCCAACTTCCCCTATCTCTACACAAGTTCTTTCTGCTCCATAGAATGCACTTTCCCCTTTGCTTGGTGAGAATTTTTTTTTAAACTTCATATTGTGTACCAAATATCACATTATTGGTGGAGCCTTACCAACCTTCCTTACGGCATTTTATTGTCCTGATTTGTAACTTTTTTGTTTGTTTGTTTGAGACAGAGTCTGGCTCTGTCACCCAGGCTGGAGTGCAGTGGTGCTATCTTGGCTCACTGCAACCTCCGCCTGCTGGGTTCAAGGGATTCTCCTGCCTTAGCCTCCCTAGTAGCTGGGATTACAGGCACGCGCCACCACGCCCAGCTAATTTTTGTATTTTTAGTAGAGACAAGGTTTCACCATGTTGGCCAGGCTGGTCTTGAATTCCCGATCTCAAGTGATCCGCCCTCCTCGACCTCCCAAAGTGCTGAGATTACAGGCGTGAGAAACCGCACCTGGCCAGATTTGTAATATTTTTGACCATCTACTTTTTCCTTTTTTTTTTTTTTTTTTGAGATGGAGTTTCACTCTTGTTGCCCAGGCTGGAGTGCAACGGCGCAATCTCGGCTCACCACAACCTCCGCTTCCCGGGTTCAAGCAATTCTCCTGCCTCAGCCTCCCGAGTAGCTGGGATTACAGGCATGCACCACTACGCCCGGCTAATTTATTGTATTTTTAGTAGAGACAGGGTTTCTCCATGTTGGTTGGGCTGGTCTCGAACTTCCGACCTCAGGTGATCTGCCCGCCTCGGCCTCCCAAAGTGCTGGGATTATAAGCGTGAGCCACTGCACCCAGCCTTATTTTTCCAAGAGTTCATCAGCTCCCCAAGTATAAAGAAATGGACACATTCATTCAGGTGTCATTAGAACCTGGCATACAACATATGCGCAATAGATGTCATGGTGAGTGAATTAATTAACAATTCTTCTTTGAGTCTAGCATACCCCTCATTTTTAACATTAATTTGTAACCCAAAGGCCTCATAATAACCAGTGAAAATTTCATAAGAAAACTTTTCTCTGTACTCTTTCTACCAAGGCAACAAAAAGAAAAATATCACACACAAAGAAATACTTGAGGCTGGGCACCATGGCTTATGTCTGTAATCATAGCACTTTGAGAGGCCAAGGCAGGAGGATTGCAAGAGCCTGGCAGTTGCAGACCAGCCTGATCAACGTAGCGAAACTTTGTCTCTACAAATAATTAAAAAATTAGCCGGGCGTGGTGGTGTGCCCCTGTAGTCCCAGCTACTTAGGAGGCAGAGACAGGAGGGTTGCCTGAGCACGGGAGGCTGCCATGAGACATCATCATGCCATTATATTCCAGGCCCAGCAACAGAACAAGATCCTGTCTCAAATAAATAAAGAAAGAAAGAAAAATACTTGAATAAGTGGAAAAATAAACCATATTTTTGAAGGAGAATACTGGTTAGAATAAAGATATTGATATTATCAAATTAATTGCTCATGTAGATTCCATCAAATTCTCAAAGAGGATTTTTTTAGGGGTTCATTTTTGTTTTCATTTGGGCCTTGCAAGATGATTTTAAAGTTTATCTGGGTGTTCATTGTACAATTCTTTCAACTTTTCTATATTTGACTTTTTTTTTTTTTTTTTGGAGGTAGAGTCTTGCTCTGTCACCCAGGCTGGAGTGCAGCAGCTCGATCTCGGGTCACTGCAACCTCCACCTCCTGGGTTCAAGCGATTCTCCTGCCTCAGCCTCCCAAGTAGCTGGGATTATAGGCGCTTGCCACCACGCCCAGCTAATTTTTGTATTTTTTGTTTGTTTGTTTGTTTGTTTGTTTGTGATGGAGTCTCGCTCTGTCACCCAGGCTAGAGTGCAGTGGCATGATCTCGGCTGACTGCAACCTCCACCTCCCAGGTTCAAGAGATTCTCCTGCCTCAGCCTCCCGAGTAGCTGGGACTAACAGGCACCTACCACCACGCCTGGCTAATTTTTGTATTTTTGATAGAGATGGGGTTTCACCATGTTGGTCAGGCTGGTCTTGAACTCCTGACTTCAGGTGATCCGCCCACCTCGGCCTCCCAAAATGCTGGAATTACAGGCATGAGCCACTACGTCCCACCCAAATTCCAGATTTTAAATAATTATATGTAAAAAATGAAATTAAAAAAATTAGAAGGAAATGTGTAGATATTTAATTCTAAAAAGGGATAACTTTCTAAGTACAAATGGAAAAAGAAATAATAAATTTCAGGATTTTTGCAAAAAAAATTTAACTTCAATTTATCAGTAAGAATTGAAAGTTAAGGCTGGGAGCGGTGGCTCACGCCTGTAATCCCAGCACTTTGGGAGGCCGAGGCAGGCGGATCACGAGGTCAGGAGTCTGAGACCAGCCTGACCAACATGGTGAAACCCCGTCTCTACTAAAAATACAAAAATTAGCTGGGCGTGGTGGTGGGCGCCTATAATCCCAGCTACTCCGGAGGCTGAGGCAGGAGAATCGCTTGTACCCGGGAGGCGGAGGTTGCAGTCAGCAAAGATGGCGCCACTGTACTCCAGCCTGGGCGACAGAGCAAGACTCTGTATCAAAAAAAAAAAAAAAGAAAAGAAAAGAAAAAAGAAAGTTAAAAAGAAAAAGAAAAAAAAGTTGGAAATAGATAGGACACATGACACATGAATATACTATTCCTTTATATCAACCTTTACAAATCAGAATAACACTGTAAGCAGGCCACGGTGGCTCACACCTGTAATCCCAGCACTTTGGCCGAGTGGGTGGATCACTTGAGGTCAGGAATTCGAGACCAGCCTGGCCAACATGGCGAAACCCCATCTCTACTAAAAATACAAAAATTAGCCAGGCGTGGTGGCGGGCACCTGTAATCCCAGCTACTTGGGAGGCTGAGGCAGGAGAATCGCTGGAACCTGGGAGGCAGATGTTGCAGTGAGCCAAGATCACACCACTGCACTCAAGCCTGGGCAACGTAAGCAAAACCTCGTCAAAAAAAAAAAAAAAAAAGAAGAAATACATGCATATATATATATATATATATATATATATATATATATGTATATATATGGAGACACTAGGAACACGAAAAATAATTCAAATATTCAATTCAGTGAAAAAAGCAGAATATAAGTGGTTATATTTATTAATTGCAACAACATAGAAATATGCATATATAGGAAGTCAGGTGCAATTGAAAATAGTTGTGGATAGTAGTTGTAATAGGACTGGAGGTGGTTTTGTTCTCCCTCTCAAAATTGTTTGTAGTTTTTAAAAATTATCATTAAGAAAATTATGGGCTAAAAAAATGGGCTGAGTGGGGTGGCTCACTACTGTAATTCCAGCATTTTGGGAGGCTGGGTAGGAGGATCACTTGAGGCTAAGAGTTTGAAACCAGCCTTGGCAACATAGAGAGATCCCCATCTCTACAGAAAAACCAACTTTTAAAAATTAGCATGGCCTGGCCGGGCGCGGTGGCTCACGCCTGTAATCCCAGCACTTTGGGAGGCCGAGGCGGGCGGATCACAAGATCAGGAGATCGAGACCACGGTGACACCCCGTCGCTACTAAAAATACAAAAAGTTAGCCGGGCGTAGTGGCGGGCGCCTGTAGTCCCAGCTACTCGGGAGGCTGAGGCAGGAGAATGGCGTGAACCCGGGAGGCGGAGCTTGCAGTGAGCCGAGATCGCGCCACTGCATTCCAGCCTGGGCGACAGAGCGAGACTCCGTCTCAAAAAAAAAAAAAAGAAAAAGAAAAAAATTAGCGGGGCCGGGCACGGTGGCTCACACGTGTGATCCCAGCACTTTGGGAGTCTGAGGTGGGCGGATCACAAGGTCAGGAGATCGAGACCATCCTGGCTAACACGGTGAAACCCTGTCTCTAATAAAAACGCAAAAAAATTAGCGGGGCGTGGTGGCGGGCACGTGTAGTCCCAGCTACTCAGGAGGCTGAGGCAGGAGAATGGCGTGAAACCGGGAGGAGGAGACTGCAGTGAGCCCAGATCACGCCACTGCACTCCAGCCTGGGCGACAGAGTGAGACCCTGTCTCAAAAAAAATAAAAATAAAAATAAATTAGCAGCCAGTGCAGTGCCTCACACTTATAATCCCAGCACTTTGGGAGGCTGAGGTGGGCGGATCTTTTGAGGCCAGGAGTTCAAGACTAGCCTAGCCAACATGGTAAAGCCCCGTCTCTACTCAAAATACGAAAAAATTAGCTGGGTGTGCTGGCAGGCGCCTGTAATCCTAGTTACCCAGGAGGCTGAGGCAGGAGAATTGCTTGAACCCGGGAGGCGGAGGTTGCAGTGAGCAGACATTGCACCATTGCACTCCAGCCTAGGCAACAAGAGTGAAACTCCAGGCCTGGCATGATGGCTCACGCCTGTAATCCCAGCACTTTGGGAGGCCGAGGTGGGCAGATCACCTGAGGTCAGGAGTTCGAGACCAGCCTGGCCAATATGGAGAAATCCCGTCTCTACTAGAAGTACAAAATTAGCTGGGTGTGGTGGCGCATGCCTGTAATCCCAGCTACTCGGGAGGCTGAGGCAGGAGAATCTCTTGAACCCGGAAAGTGGAGGTTGCAGTGAGCCGAGATTGCGCCATTGCACTCCAGTCTGAGCAACAAGAGCGAAACTCCGTCTCAAACAAAAAAACAAACAAACAAACAAACAAAAAAAAAGCGAAACTCTACCTCAAAAATAAAATAAAATTTAAAAAAAAATCAGCCACGTGTGATGGCAAGTGCCCGTAGCCCCTAGCAACTTGGTAGGCTGAGGAGAGAGGATTCCTTGAGCCTGGAAGTTCAAGGCTGCTATGAACTATGATCGTACTACTGCACTCCAGCCCTGTCGACAAAGTGAGGCCCTGACTCAAAAATAAATTGGCCAGCAGTTGCTCATGCCTGTAATCACAGCACTTTGGGAGGCCGAGGCAGGCAGATCACTTGGGTCCAGGAGTTCAAGACCAGCCTGGGCAACATAGGGAGACCCAGTCTCTACAAGAAATAGAAAAATTAGCCCAGCTTGGTGGTGCACACCTGTAGGCCCAGTTACTCAGGAGGCTGAGGTGGGAGGATCGCTTGAGCATGGGAGATGAAGGCTGCAGTGAGCTATGATGGTGCCACTGCACTCCAGCCTGGGCAACAGAGGAAGACTCTGTCTCAGGAGAGGTGCCACCTTTACAAATTTATGACCTGCTTTTAGACAAATACGGGGATGGCAGAGAGTTTTCCTTGTATTTGCTTCTTCTCAATTGTCTTCAGCTCAACATAGTTAATATGCTGAAATGGCATATTTTGGTGTGACATATTCTGCTACCCTTCCAGCTGTACTTTTTTTTTTTTAAGAATTCATCCTTTCTTCACAAAATAAGGTCTTTTCCTCCTTCTCATTATAATGTATCCCTTTGAACATTATCTGTAACTTTTATAAAGCTGTTAACCTCAGAGTTTCTAAACCTCAGCACTATTGACATTTTGGCTCAGATAATTTTTTGTTGTTTGTGTCTTAATCGCTGTATGTTTAGCAGGATCTCTGGTCTCCACTTGCTAGGTGCCAATAACATCGCTTTCCAAAAGTTGTGGCAACCAAAAATTTCTCCCCATATTGTCAAATGTTCCCTGGGGCTGGCAGGCAAAATTGCCCTTGATTGAGAACCACTGCGTTAAAGGAAAGTCAATGGCATAAAATGAGAGCGTGTAGCTGGCTAGTTATGCCCTTATTTTACCACGAGAGGTCTCCCTAGACCCCATTATAGTTCTAATCTGGACAATACAGGGCTAAGGGCGCCACCAAATAGATTGTTATGACTTGGTGGATGGTGACAGTAGGTTTACACACTAAAGCAGTTGATCAATCTCCCATGCAGAAGAATTCCAAATAAATTATGTAACTACTCTACTGCAAAGGAGGGGACTATAACTCCTCACTCCTTGAGTGTAAGCTCTGCATGGTGACTTCTGTCCAAAGAGTATGACAAGGACTGGGAGGAATCACTACAGTGGGGGAACCTGACAATCAGCCAGGTGATCCAGGAGAACATCAACACTGATAAATCATATTGATAGTATGTACCCTTGATATGATGTCATGAAAATGGCACTTTACCTCTGTGTCATCCCCCCAAAACACACATGACCCCAGTCTAGTTATGAGAAAAGCATCAGACAAATCTTAATAGAGGGGTGGCCTGCAATATACCTGATGAGAACTTCTCAACACTGTCAAGACCATCAAAACTGGCTGGGCGCGGTGGCTCACGCCTGTAATCCCAGCACTGTGGGAGGCCGAAGCAGATGGATCACCTGAGGTCAGGCATTCAAGACCAGCCTGGCCAACACGGTGAAACCCAATCTCTACTAAAAATACAAAAATTAGCTGGGTGTGGCAGCGAGTGCCTGTGGTCCCAGCTACTCAAGAGGCTGAGGCAGGAGAATCGCTTGAACCCAGGAAGCGGAGGTTGCCTTGAGCTGAGATCGTGCCACTGCACTCCAGCCTGGGCGACAGAGCGAGCCTCTGTCTCGGAAAAAAAAAAAAAGAAAAAAGAAAACAGCATCAAAACCAAGGAATGTCTGAGAAACTACGACAACCAAGAGAAGCCCAAGGAGACATGGCAACTAAATGTAAAGTCGTCTCCTGGCTGGGATACAGGAGCAGAAAAAAGGACACCAGGTAAAAACTAAAGAAATCTGCATAATTATAGCAAATGTGCTACACTAATATGCAATATTAATAATACAGGAAACTATGTCAAGGGCAGGGTTATATGAGGACTCTATATGCCGTTCAGCTTTTCCGTAAATCTAAAACCACTCTAAAATTTGTCTATTAATTTTAATTTAATTTTATTTTATTTTGAGACAGATTCTCACTCTGTCACCCAGGCTGGCATGATCTCGGCTCACTGCAACCTCTGCCTCCTGGGTTCGAGCAATTCTCCTGCCTCGGCCTCCTGAGCAGCTAGGATTACAAGTGCCCGCCACCACGTCCGGCTAATTTTTGTATTTTTAGTAGAGATGGGGTTTCAGCATGTTGGCCAGGCTGGTTTTGAACTCATGACCTCAGGTGATCTGCCCGCCTCGGCCTCCCAAAGTGCTGGGATTACATGCATGAGCCACTGCGCCTGGCCTAAAATGGTCTATTAATTTTTAAAAAGCATCTGATCAAGTACTGCCTTGGCAAAATAAGCAAAGAAGGCTTTAAAATGATGAATTTCCTAGAATTCTGTTTTTTTTTTTTTGACTCAGGTCTCATTACATCACCCAGGCTCGAGTGCAGTGGCATGATCATAGCTCACTGTAGCCTTGCATTCCTGGGCTCAAGTGATTCTCCCACCTCAGCCTCCCAAATAGCTGGGACTATAGATGTGTGCCACCACGCTTAGCTAATTTTCTTATTTTTATTTTTTGTAGAGATAGGATCTTGCTGTTACCCAGTCTGGCTTCAAGGGATCCTCCCATCTTGGCTGCCCAAAGTGTTGGGATTACAAGTGTGAACCACCATGCCCAGCCTTAGAATCTTATTGCTGATCTCAAGGGAATAATTTGGTGACTGTCATGGGAAATGCCACCTTCACAAACAAATCCATCTTCTCACTTTATGCAGCAGTATCAGTTAAGAAAAGTGAAGATTGACACCAAAGAAAAAAAACTTTGAATAGAATAAAGAAGTCCAACTATTTTTTTTTTTTTTGAGACAGAATTTCACTCTTCTTGCCCAGGCTGGAGTGCAATGGTGCGATCTCAGCTCACTGAAACCTCTGCCTCCCAGATTCAAGCAATTCTCCTGCCTCAGCCTCCTGAGTAGCTGGGATTACAGGCATGCGCCACCATGCCTGGCTAATTTTGTATTTTTAGTAGAGATGGGGTTTCTCCACGTTGGTCAGGCCAGTCTCGAACTCCCAACCTTGGGTGATCCACCCACGTCGGCCTCCCAAAGTGCTGGGATTACAGGCGTGAGCCACCACACCTGGCTTTTTTTTTTTTTTTTTAGATGAAGTCTTGCTCTGCTGCCCAGGCTGGCGTGCAATGGCTCCATCTTGGCTCACTGCAACCTCCACCTCCTGTGTTCAAGCGATTCTTCTGCCTCAGCCTCCCGAGTAACTGGGATTACAGACACACACCACCACACCTAGCTAAGTTTTGTATTTTTAGTAGGGATGGGGTTTCACCATGTTGGCTAGGCTGGTTTTGAACTCCTGACCTTAAGTGATCTGCCCACCTCGGCCTCCCAAAGTGCGGGGATTACAGGCGTGAGCCACCACACCTGGCCTAACTACTTTAAATAATTCTTTCTATTCTAACAGGTGTGTAAAAGTGGCATGATCATGTGAGGTGAATAACAACTATTGTATCTCATTGCTATCCCTTCGAAGTTGATACTATAGCCCAGTACCATATTCAGATGAGGAAAATTGAGTCTTGAAGAGATTATGAATCTGCCCAAGATCACAGAGCTAGCAAGTGACGAAACTAAAATTCAAACCCAGGTTTTTTTTTTTTTTTTTTTTTTTTTGAGACAGAGTCTTGCTCTGTTGCTCAGGCTAGAGTGCAGTGGTGCGATCTTGACTGAAACCTCTGCCTTCTGGGTTCGAGCGATTCTCCTGTCTCAGCCTCCTGAGCAGCTGGGATTACAGGCGCCGGCCACCACACCCACCTAATTTTTGTATTTTTAGTAGAGACGAGGTTTCACCATGTTGGCCAGGCTGGTCTCAAACTCCTGGCCTCAGGTGATCTGCCTGCCTCAGCCTCCTAAAGTGCTGGGATTACAGGCATGAGCCACTGCACCTGGCAAGAGTGAATATTTTTAAATGAGACATTAAGACCTGGGTTTTGGCTGGGTACAGTGGCTCACGCCTGTCATCTCAGCTCTTTGGGAAGTCAAGGCAGGAGGATCATCAGCAGTCAGGTGTTTGAGACCAGCCTGGCCAACATGGCAAAACCCTGTCTCTACTAAAAATACAAAAATTAGCCAAGCATAGTGGTGGGTACCTGTAATCCCAGCTACTTGGGAGGGTGAGGCAGGAGAATTGCTTGAACCTGGGAGGCAGAGTTTGCAGTGAGCTGAGACCATGCTGTTACACTCCAGACTGGGCAACAAGAGCGAAACTCTATCTTAAAATAAAATAAAATAAAAATATTCACTCTTAACTCTTTGGCAATATTTCCTCCCACTGTGTGACAGTCGAGGTTATTCACTGCACTGTAGAGTAGGTATGATATAATTAAATGGCACTGAACAAAAACCAGAAGTCTGGATCCTTCTTTGGCTCAGGATACCAATTTCCTTACCAGAAAATTGTGGATAATAATACCTTGCCCTGTTGACCTCACTGAGTTATTTTAAGGGTTAAATGAGAGAATCTATGAGAAAATGTCTTGCACCCCATGAAGCAGGGCATTGTATCATGAACACATTTTTACTTTCCAGCTTTCTGCAAATATGTGTGTGAATTAATTGTAAAATGGAATGTGTGCACATGATTGAAGCGCACTTCCGACCAGAAGGCTTACAAGAAAATTTTGTCAGCTTTAAATTTGCCCTTTGAATAGAAGATCCCAAGCCCATGGTCCTCATCACTGATTACTTGTGGAGTTTTGTTTTTTTTTGTTTTTTTGTTTTTTTGAGACAGAGTCTGGCTCAGTCACCCAGGCTGGAGTGCAATGACACAATCTTGGCTCACTGCAATCTTTGCCTCACAGGTTCAAATGATTCTCCTGCCTCAGCCTCCTGAGCAGCTGGGGTTACAAGCGTGCATCATCACACCCAGCTAATTTTTTTTTTTTTTTTTTTTGTATTTTGGGTAGAGATGGGGTTTTACCATGTTGGCCAGGCTAGTATCAAACTCCTGACCTCAAGTGATCCTCCTGCCTCAGCCTCCCAAAGTGCTGGGATTACAGGTGTGAGCCACCATGCCTAGCCACTTGTGGAGTTTTTAAAGGGATCCATGGCCGGGCGTGGTGGCTCACGTAATCCCAGCACTTTGGGAGGCTAAAGCGGGGAGATAACAAGATCAGGAGTTTGAGACCAGCCTGGCCAATATGGTAAAACCCCATCTCTACTAAAAATACAAAAATTAGCCAGGCGTGGTGGTGGGTGCCCATAGTCCCAGCTACTCAGGAGGCTGAGGCAGGAGAATCCCTTGAACCCGGGAGGCAGAGGTTGCAGTGAGACGGGATCACACCACTGCACTCCAGCCTGGGTGACAGAGGAAGACTCTGTCTCAAAAAATAAAACAAAATAATAATAAAGGCATCCATGACCAGGATCTATCCTGGACCAATTAAGGCAATTAGAATTGCCTAGGAGTAGGGCATGCGTGGCATTGGTATTTTTCAAAAGCTTTCCAGGTGATTCGCATATACAACCAAAGCTGAGAACTGCTGTCCTAATTGATCCAAAGTCTGCCCAATTCCATAGGGGCCCAATGTTACCCTGTCTGCATAGACTGCTCATCGCCCTGCAAAACTGATGGAGTTGGAATATTCCCATCAGGAAGTGAAGGTAAAATAAAAGTCTGGTCAGTCAAGCTGCTAGGACAGCAGATGATATTGTCATTTGACTAAATGAAATGGACCTATTTGTTTCATTCAAAGAAGGAAGAGCCCAGTCAAGGGAAGGAGAATGCAGCAGAAAGGAGAAGTAGCTGGCCATGCAATGAGTTCGTACTCTGCCGTGGTAGAACGCTGGTCTGAGCTGCTGTTTAAACTCTCGCCTCTGCATCTCAGTTGATCTTGTGTATCATGTTGTCTAATGAACCTCTGTTGGGAGCCTGGGCCTCAGTGCTGGGCAGATCAAAGCAACAATTAAGCTTACAAATTAGTAAATTAACACTGTTCAAAAACAGGCCACAGAGGCCGGGCATGGTGGCTCATGGCTGTAACCCCAGCACTTTGGGAGGCTGAGGCAGTCGGATCATCTGAGGTCAGGAGTTCAAGAAGAGCCTGGCCAACATGATGAAACCCCATCTCTACTAAAAATACAAAAATTAGCCAGGCGTGGTGGCACATGTCTGTAATCCCAGCTACTTGGGAGGCTGAGGCACGAGAATTGCTTGAATCTGGGAGGCGGAGGTTGCAGTGAGCTGGGATGGTGCCACTACACTCTAGCCTGGGCAACAGAGTGAGGTTCCGTCTCAAAAAAACAACAAAACAAAAAAAACAGGCCACAGAAGAAAGAGCTGTTAAGCAAGGATAACATTAGGTGGCCAGGCTCATGCCTGTAATCCCAACACTTTGGGAGGCCAAGGCAGGCGGATCACTTGAGCCCAGGAGTTCCAGACCAGCCTCAGCAACATGGCAAAACTTTGTCTCTACAAGAAATACAAATACTAGCTGGGAGTGTTGGCTTGCACCTGTAATCCCAGTTACTCAGGAGGCTGAAGTGGGAGGATCGCTTGAGCCCAGGAGGCAGAGATTGCAGTGAACTGAGATCCCATCACTGTGCTCCAGCCTAGGAGACAGAGCAATACCCTGGCTCAAAACAAAAATGAAAAAAAGTTAGGTGTCCTACAGAATTAATATAATTCAGAGCTAGAAACTTCCTTCTTTTGGAAACAAAGCCTGGGTTACCTTAACAAATCTAGGACCTCGTTATTGAGAGGTGAGCAGTGTCTTGGAGATGAATCCACGTTAACCAAGTTCACAAGAGACCACTGCTGCATTATGCAATGACCAGACGTTACCACTGGATGGTGCATTCTTTAACTGTAAGAAATACACATTGGGGCCAGCATGGTGGCTCACGCCTGTCATCCCAGCACTTTGGGAGGCCAAGGTGGGCAGACCAGCTGAGGTCAGGAGTTTGAGACCACCCTGACCAACATGGTGAAATTCTGTCTCTACTAAAAATACAAAAATTAGCTGGCCACGGTGGCGGGCATCTGAAATCCCAGCTACTCAGGAGGCTGAGGCAGGAGAATCGCTTGAACCCGGGAGGCGGAGGTTGCAGTGAGCCCAGATTGCACCACTGCACTCCAGCCTCGGTGAACGAGAGAGACTCTGTCTCAAAAAAATAAAAAAGAAATATATGTTGGTGAGCCCAGTTAGAACCTTAAGTTACACTTGAAAATCAAGGGTATAATAAAGAAATGAGTTGGATGACCTTAAAAGATAGTACCTAGCTGGATTTGTTCAATTCCTCTGTAGGGGTAACCAGTTAAGCTGAATGAAATACCTGAGACTGTGGCAGGATATTTTCTGCCATGTTGGAGAAATTATTGCTCTGTTTTTTTGTTTGTTTGTTTCTTTTTCAGACGGAGTCTCACTCTGTCAGCCCAGGTTGGTGGGAGTGTAGTGGCACAGTCTTGGCTCTCTGCAACCTCTGCCTCCCAGGCTCAAGTGATAGATCTCCCACCTCAGCCTCTGGAGTAGCTGGGACCACAGGCTCATGCTACCATGCCCAGCTAATTTCTTTCTTTTTTTTTTTTTTTGAGATAAAGTCTTGCTCTGTCGCCCAGGCTGGAGTGCAGTGGCACAATCTCGGCTCACTACAACCTCTGCCTCCTGGTTTCAAGCAATTCTCCTGCCTCAGCCCCCAAGTAGCTGGGACTACAGGCGCAAGCCACCACACCCAGATAATTTTTGTATTTTTTAGTAGAGATGGGGTTTTGCCATTTTGGCCAGGCTGGTCTTGAACTCCTGACCTCAGGTGATTCACCCGCCTTGACCTCCCAAAGTGCTGGGATTACAGGTGTGAGCCACCGCACCTGGCCGAAATTCTCGCTCTGCAGAAATCACTTTTTTCAGCTCGGTGTGGCGGCTCACGCTTGTAATCCCAGCACTTTGGGAGGCCGAGGTGGGTGGATCACTTGAGGTCAGGAGTTCGAGACCAGCCTGGCCAATATAGTGAAACTCCGTCTCTACTAAAAATACAAAAATTAGCAGGGACGTGCTGGTGCGCACCTGTAATCCCAGCTAGTTGGAGGCTGAGGCAGGAGAATCTTTGAACCTGGGAGGCAGAGGTCGCAGTGAGCTGAGATTGCGCTACTGCATTCCAGCCTGGGTAACAGAGTGAGACCATGTCTGAAAACAAAAACAAAACAAGCCATCACTTTTTTCAGACCAAGGTTCTCCAAATTTTTTTGATTGTGTGTTCCTAATGGTAAAAAATTATAAATCTACCTTTCAAATTATGATGGTTAATAGTGAGTGCCAACTTGATTGGACTGAAGGATGCAAAGTATTGTTCCTGGGTGTGTCTGTGAGGGTGTTGCCAAAAGAAATTAACATCTGAGTCAGTGGACTGGGAAAGGCAGACCCACCCTCAGTCTGGGTGGGTACCATCTAATCACCTGCCAGTGTGGCCAGAATAAAAGCAGGCAGAAGAATGCGAAAAGGCTAGACTGGCTTAGCCTCCCGGCCTCCATCTTTCTCCCGTGCTGGATGCTTCCTGCCCTTGAAATCAGACTCCAAGTTCTTCAGCTTTGGGACTCTTGGACCTTCAACCACAGACTGAAGGCTGCACTGTTGGCTTTCTGCTTTTGAGGTTTTGGGACTCGGACTGGCTTCCTTGCTCCTCAGCTTGCAGACAGTCTATTGTGGAACGTCATCTTGTGATCGTGTGAGTGAATACTCCTTAATAAATTCCCCTTCATATATACATCTATCCTATTCGTTCTGTCCCTTTAGAGAACCCTAACACATTAAGTCATCTGTGGATAATTTAGCGCTCTCTCTCTCTTTTTTTTTTTTGGTATTATCATCTTGTCGAATCTGAATTGCTTTTATAATGTAATGTGTCTGACAGACAGGCTGACAAATGTATTAAGGGTAAGTAAAGTGTCAGCCTAGCTGAGTGTGGTGGCTCAAGTCTTTAATCCAGACTTTGGGAGGCCAAGGGCAGAGGATCGTTTGAGGCCAGGAGTTGGAGACCAGCCTGGGAAACAAAGCAAGACCCAACTTGTAAAAAAAAAAAAAAAAACTTGAAAATTAGCTGGGTGTGGTGGTGTGCACCTGTAGTCCCAGCTACTTGGGAGGCTGAAGTGGGAGAATTGCTTAGAGCCAGGAGTTCAAGGCTGTACCCTTGCATTCCAGCCCGGGTGACAAAGCAAGATCCTGTGTTTGGATGGAAAGAAAATAAAAGAAAGGAAGTGGGGCCGGATGCGGTGGCTCACTCCTGTAATCCCAGCACTTTGGGAGGCCGAGGAGGGTGGATCACTCGAGGTCATGAGCTGGAGACCAGCCTGGCCAACATGGTAAGATTAACACTTTTCTTTTTCTTTCTTTTTTTTTTGAGACGGAGTCTCACTCTGTTGCACAGGCTGGAGTGCAGTGGCGCGGTCTTGGCTCACTGCAAGCTCCGCCTCCCGGGTTCAAGTGGTTCTCCAGCCTCAGCCTCCCGAGTAGCTGGGACTACAGGCGCCTGCCACCACGCCTGGCTAATTTTTTGTTTTTTAGTAGAGATGGGGTTTCACCATGTTAGCCAGGATGGTCCTAATCTCCTGACCTCATAATCTGCCCGCCTCCGCCTCCCAAAATGCTGGGATTACAGGCTTGAGCCATCGTGCCCGGCCTTCTTTTTCTTTTTTTGAGACACAATCTAGCTCTGTCTCCTAGGCTGGAGTGCAGTGGTGCTCGGCTCACTGCAACCCCCGCCACCTGGGTTCAAGCGATTCTCCTGCCTCAGTCTCCTGAGTAGCTGGGATTACAGGAATCCATCACCACGCCTGGCTCATTTTTGTATTTTTGGTAGAGACAGGGTTTCACCATGTTGGCCAGGCTGGTGTTGAACTCCTGACCTCAGGTGATCCACCCGCCTTGGCCTCCCAAAGTGCTGGGATTACAGGCGTGAGCCACAGTACCCTGCCTGCTTATGCTTTAATTATTATTATCTTCAATTTGTGGTTTCTTTGCAAGAATCTTGTTAAACCCTTATCCATTTTGTGATGGTTAGCTTAGTGGAAGAGGAATGATGTAATACAATCTGTAAATCCATTAAACAGGACACAGTAACTGCAGGGTCCCACACAATATGCTGAGGTAAGACTAGTAACTGAGGTGTCACTGTCAACTCCTTCAGCTGTGATTTTATTTTTTTTAAATTTTTTTTTAGACGGAGTCTTGCTCTGTCACCCAGGCTGGAGTTGCAGTGGCGCTATCTTGGCTCACTGCAAGCTCCACCTCCTGGGTTCACGCCTTTCTCCTGCCTCAGCCTCCCAAGTAGCTGGGACTACAGGCACCCACCACCACGCCCGGCTAATTTTTTTGTATTTTTAGTAGAGACGGGGTCTCACTGTGTTAGCCAGGATGGTCTGGATCTCCTGACCTCGTGATCCACCCGCCTCGGCCTCTCAAAGTGCTTGAATTACAGGCGTGAGCCACCGTGCCCGGACAGCTGTGATGTTTTTATTCTTCCCTGGGATACCTCAGTAATTCATCAGGCTATTCTTCAGACAACATACAATACAATGGATTTACTCAGAGACTAGAATATTTTACAGCTTTGGATACAATAGCAATATACAACTGTTCTTAAATTAGGGCCTAAAAATTATGCCCTAATCCCTGTGATTGGATATGGATGGCCCCAAATCTCTAGCCTCCTACTTGCTGACAAGGTGTCTTTTGTGTAGATGTTTAATCTCTTCCATGATATCTTGATTTTCCTTATTGTTACTCTCTGAGAGGTACTATATCTGAAGTTCTGGGAGTGCATATGGACTACACGTGACTATACAGACCCACAAAGTATGAGGAGGCCACAGTCATCGCCATGTTTTACTATTAAAAGAATGGGGTTTTGTTTTGTTTTTTTGTTTTTGAGAGGGAGTCTCACTCTGTCTCCCAGGCTGGAGTGCAGTAGCATGATCTCAGCTCCACTGCAACCTCTGCTTCCTGGGTTCAAGCGATTCTCCTGCCTCAGCCTCCTGAATAGCTGGGATTACAAGTGTGTGCCACCACGCTCAGCTAATTTTTGTATTTTTAGTAGAGACGGGGTTTCTCTATCTTGGCCAGGCTTGTGTCGAACTCCCGACCTCAGGTGATCTGCTCACCTCGGCCTCCCAAAGTGCTGGGATTACAGGCGTGAGCCACTGAGCCTGGCCTAAAGGAATGGTTTTATTTACTCAGAAGCAACGTAGCTAAAAGAGCTAATTTGGTTGAAGGAATCATGGTAAACAAATTTACTCTTATTTCCTTAGCGACTTCACCTACGAGGCTTCCCAGGTATGGGGAGGCTTCTACTGAGTTTGAAAATACTGCTGTAGAAGGCTGAGCATGGCGGCTCAAGTCTGTAATCCCAGCACTTGGGAGGACGAGGCAGGTAGATCACTTGAGTTCAGGAGTTTGAGACCAACCTGGGCAACATGGCGAAACCCTATCCCTATTTAAAAAAAAAATTAGCCTATGTGGTGGCATACGCCTGTAATCCCAGCTACTCTGGAGGCTAAGATGGGAGGGATCGCTTGAAGCCAGGAGGCTGAGGTTGCAATGAGCTGAGATCATGCCACTGCACTCCAGTTTGGGTGACAGAGTGAGACTCTGTATCAAAAAAAACCAAAAACCAAAAACCAAAAAACTGCTGTAGGGCTGGGCACAGTGGCTTGCACACGTAATCCCAGCACTTTGGGAGGGTTTGGTTGGATTTTTGTTATAACTAGTTCTGTGCAATAAGTAAGTCTGGAGGAACTAGAGACAGAAGGGATCCTATGGCCAGTGTGTCTGCAACGAATTAATAACAAAAAGAAGAATAAATCCATACTTAATCAAAACACAGTGTATAGAAGAGGGCTTTAGGGTGTGGACCCTATAAGCAGTCTTTGGTTGTTCCTTCTATTCTCTCCTTAGAGAATTTAATTTTATTGTTTAAGAGCAATGCATACACATGATACTAAATGGAAAGGCCCCCTTTCATCCTCAACCTCCAGTGTCCCAGTTTTCTTCTCCAGCAGCAACCACAGTTAGGCATGCTTTGTACATTCTTCTGGTGATAGTAAAGTCATATTCAAGCATACTTGTGTACATATATATATATATATATATGTATACACACACACACATATATTTTTTGAGACAGAGTCTCGCTCTGTTGCCTAGGCTGGAGTGCAATGGCACCATCTAGGCTCACTGCAACCTCTGCCTCCCGCGTTCAAGTGATTCTCCTGCCTCAGCTTCGCAAGTAGCTGGGATTACAGGTGCCCACCACCACGCCTGGCTAATTTTTGTATTTTTAGTGGAGACGGGGTTTTACCCTGCTGGCCAGGCTAGTCTCAAACTCCTGACCTCAGGCGATCCGCCTGCCTCAGCCTCCCAAAATGCTGGGATTACAGGTGTGAGCCACACCGCGCCTGGCCATAAGTATATATTTTAAAACAAATGATGGCATACTTTGTACAATTGTTGTTAGCATGCTTTTCTTTCATGTAAATCCTGGAGTTTGTTTACTCTTCATTAATTCATTCAACACATATTTACCAAGCACTATAACAGACTGGATTGTTGTTTGCTACTCTTTACAGTAGGTTATATATCATGCTCTCTGCTCTGTAACTTTGGATACTCTATCAGTAAAGAAGATAGAGTAGGACTTCCTTTCACTCTTGACTTTGTGGTTGGCCATATGATTTCCTTTGACCAATGGACTGTGGGTAGAATTGACAGTGGGTCAGTTCTAAGTAGAGGCTTAAGAACCATCATAGGTATCCATATATTTCTTGCACATTAAGGGTTTCTAAATGACAGTAGAAACCAACCTAAATTCAATCTGTGACCCTCAGCCTGAAGCAGTATGCCATAGCTTCTCTACATATTCATGAGGGAAAAATAAATTTTGTATCTGAATGTGTGTGTGCATGTGTGTTAGCCACTGATATACTGGGGTTATTATCATAGCCAGAAATAAGCTAAGACCTACTATGTGCCCAGAAACAACTGTAGGCACTTAGGTTCATTAGGGAACCAAAGATCTTTGCTCTTAAGGAGCATCTATGCGTAGAGTTGCCTCTTTTTAATGGCTGCATAGTATTGCTTTGTATAGAAGCATTGTAATTTCTTCAACCAGTCCTTTATAGACAGATTTGGGTTATTTCAAAGCATCAGTCTCAAAAGATGAAAAGCATATTTCTAATAAAAATGCATAGAAAGCATTATTAGAGTTTTATTTAACTCATTAATGAAGAAACCAGCAGAACGACAAAGTCTGTTCAAAAGAGAATACGACAATTGAGATGAGGCTGGGTGAAGTGGCTCATGCCTGTAATCCCAGCACTTCGGGAGGCCAAGGCGGGCAGATCACTTAAGACCAGGAGTTCAAGACCAGCCTGGCCAACACGGTAAAACCCCATTTCTACTAAAAGACAAAAAACAAAACAAAACAAAACAACCACACACACACACACACACACACACAAGAATTAGCCGGGCGTGGTGGCGCACGTCTGTAGTCCCAGCTACCCGGGAGGCTGAGGCAAGAGAATTGTTGAACCTGGGAGGTCAAGGTTGCAGTGAGCCAAGATCACACCACGGCACTCCAGCCTGGTTGACAGAGCAAGACTGTCTCAAAAAAAAAAAAAAAAAAAAAAAAAAAAAAAATTTTGAGATGAGTAAAGTCAATGGATAAAAAGAAATTTTGTTGAAGCTTGTGATCTGATATCTGATTTTTTTAACAAAGAAATTCTGAATTTCTAAGCTTGATACAAAACTAGTTAACGTCGTGCATGGTAAAAATAATAACCTTTCAGGTTCTCTTCTGCTGGACAAAAAAATAATCATCCACCATTATCAATGTTAGAGAGTTGTAAAATGGGCTTTAACCAATTGCAAAGTTACATCCCTAGAGAGTCAGTCATTTGATAATACTAACAATTTTACAATATCTATTTACATACATCTTTGTGCACATGTGTGTTATCTTTTCTTTTTTTTTTTTTTGAGAGTCTCCGTCTGTCACCCAGGCTAGAGTGCCGTGACACGATCTCAGCTCACTGCAACCCTCTGCAGTTCAAGTGATTCGAGTGCCTCAGACTCCCTAGCAGTTGGGATTAGAAGTTCACACTACCACGCCTGGCTAATTTTTGTATTTTTAGAAGAGGCCGGGTTTGGCCAGGCTGGTCTTGAACTCCTGGTGTCATGGAATCCACCCGCCTCAGCCTCCCAAAGTGCTGGGATTACAGGTGTGAGCCACCTTGCCCAGCGCTGTGTGTGAGTTATTTTAAAAATAAATTCTGGCTGGGCGTGGTGGCTCACACCTGTAATCCCAGCACTTTGGGAGGCTGAGGCGGGTGGAGGTTGCAGTGAGCAGAGATCGTTCCATTGCGCTCCAGCCTGGGCGACAAGAGTGAAACTCCGTCTCAAAAAATAAAAATAATAAATAAATAAATAAATAAACTCCTAACCAGGCATGGTGGTGCCTGCCTATAATTCCAGTGACTGGAAAGACAGGTAGGAGGCTTGCTTGAGTCCAGGAGTTGGAGGCCAGCCTGGGCAACATAGCAAGAGCCTATTTCCAAAAAATGCTTTAAAAAAATTCCTAGCCAGTGTGGTGGCTCATGCCTGTATTCCCAGAACTTTGGGAGGCTGAGGTGGGAGGATTGCTTGAGGCTAGGAGCTTGAAACCAGCCTGGGCAACACAGGGAGCCCCCGTCTCTAAACGATATATAAAATAAAAATAAATTAAAATAAATAAATCCCTAGAAGTGAAATTTCTGAGTATATTAATCTTGAGATTTTTGAGAGATTTTAATCTCTAATTTTGAGAGAGATTACCAAATTGTCCTCTATAGAAATAAATTATGCCAATTTACCTTACTGCTAACAATATATGAGTGGCTGTTTTTTCACATCTTCTCCAAAGCAGTGTTATTGAACAGTTTACTACTTGCCAATTTTTTTGTTTGTTTGTTTGTTTGAGACAGAGTCTCGCTATGTACCCCAGGCTGGAGTGCAGTGGCCCGATCTTGTCTCACTGCAAGCTCCACCTCATGGGTTTAAGCGATTCTCCTGCCTCAGCCTCCCAAGTAGCTGGGACTACAGGCGCCTGCCACCACGCCCCACCATTACTTGCCAATTTTGATAGATAAAAATAGCACCTCATTGTAATTTTAATTTTTCTTGTTATAAGATTTAACACTTTTTTTCCATAGCTTTACAAGTTATTTGTTTTTCTTCTACCATGAACTGTCACTTCATATCTTTGCCTTCAGAAAAATTAGTCCTTAGTCTGTCATACGTGCTCCAAATATTTTTTTTCAGTTTCAAATATATTTCTTTTTTTCTTTCTTTTTTTGAGATGGAGTTTTTTCTCTTGTCAACCAGGCTGGAGTGCAATGGTGCAATCTCCGCTCACTGCAACCTCCACCTCCCAGGTTCAAGCGATTCTCCTGCCTCAGCCTCCCAAGCAGCTGGGATTACAGGCATGCACCACCATGCCCATCTAATTTTTTTTTTTTTTTTTTTTTTTGTATTTTTAGTAGAGACAGGGTTTCACCATGTTGGCCAGATTGGTTTCGAACTCCTGACCTCAGGTGATCTGCCCGCCTGGGCCTCCCAAAGTGGTGGGATTACAGGTGTGAGCCACCGTGCCCAGCATCACATATATTTCTAATTCTAGCAATACCATTTACTAGCTGCCCAGCCTCACATATATTTCTAATTCTAGCATTACCATTACTAGCTGACCTTGGGAAAATTACCGAACCTCTCTGAGCCTACATTTACTTGCCAGTTCTCAATCTCTTATTTGAAACCCTGAGATAGATGTGTTTTAGATTCCCACATCTTTCAGCTCATATACTGCATATTATAGAGAAGCCAGGGAGTTTGTACTTATTTATTTATTTATTTAGAGACAGAGCCTAGCTCTGTCGCCCAGGCTGGAGTGTAGTGGTGCCATCTTGGCTCACTGTAGCCTCTGCCTCCCAGGTTCATGCGATTCTCCTGCTTCAGCCTCCCGAGTAGCTGGGATTACAGGCATGTGCCACCATGCTGGCTAATTTTTGTATTTTTAGTAGTAGAGACAGGGTTTCACCATGTTGGCCAGGCTGGTTTCAAACTCCTGGCCTCAAGTGATCAGCCTGCCTCGGTCTCCCTAAGTGCTGGGATTAGAGGCGTGAGCCACCTTGCCAGGCTGAGTTTGTACTCTTTCAATCATTAATATTTCTACAAGAAACATATGGATATTCTAGGTGGAATTAACAAAGACTAGAAATGACCTCACGTCAGATAAGTTTTGCCATCGAGTGAGCCACGTCAAACTAACTTTGGATTTTCAGGGCTTTTTGGACTTTGGAATTATGCTTTAAAAATGTAGACCTGTGGTTCTTGTGAATATTAGATTAAATTAAACAATGCATGTAACATGTCTATACCAGTTTCTAAAACATAGGAAGCACCAAATAAATGATTTTTACTGTAGTTAAGAGGGAGGTGCTAAGCCATCACCACTCTTGCTTCCAGATCTTTTAGATTGGCATAGGGTTTTGCTTTGTGGAGTAGTTTGATCTTTGGGTGTTTTCTTGTAACGGCAATTGGGATATTTCAGGATAACAGAAGGTAAGCAGTTTTAGTCTTTGACGGTGTAGAAGAAAAAGAATGATTAGGTTTTGAAGCCAGTTGGATCAGGGTTCAAATTTCATAGCATCAGCTCCTTTTTAAAATGAGGGAAATATCTATCTTGCTGGTTGCTTTGAGGATTAAATATAACTAGATAGAAGATAAACTGCTCTGCACACAATATGTGCTCAATAAATGGTAGCAAATGTTTTGTTAAAGCATTCAGGAAGCCCAAGGTACAACCCTCTCTTGTTAACAGTCTGAAAGGCACAGAATCAGCCACTTTCATGACTGAAAATAAGAGACTCGGACAGGGTTCAGAGAAAGCATTTATTGTACATAAAGAAACAAAGCACTGTTACCATAATCTGTCTGCGGGAAAATGGCATCAGGCCCTCTTCTGTGATGTAATGTTGTGGGACTTTACTGGAGTGAGGTTTGGAGGGGGTATGGTGAGACCTGTGAGGAGCAGCTCTCCCTCCTACACAGGCAAAGCTGGCCATTTTCCCAGGTGGTATGGTAGTGTGAGAGCCTGTGGCCTCTAGCCTTCAGGAAGTTTCCATTGTATTGTGATTTTTAAAATGTAGGTTGTCCCTTCTATACAGAATAGCCTAAAGTTTCAAGTTTAATGTTATCATACTACAAAGTAAGACTGCTATCTGTTGATCAGTATACTCTGAGAACAGATCCTATCAATTTCTGCTTGGATTCCCACTGGATTCAACTCAGATATAAACCTTTAGGGAGGGCCTACCATGTGCCAGGTGCTGAAAATACAAGGACGATCTGATAAGGTTCCAGCCCAAGAAGGACTGGCAGACAGGACAGATAACTGATAACTCTTAATTGGGAGTGTAGAGTGTGGGGCGATGTAATGGAGCTCTGAGTAAAGTGCTATGTAGGGTACTAAGAAAAGGAAAATTAATTTTTCTGGGGAGGCTACGGGAAATTCCTCCACAGAAGTGATACTTGATCCAATCTTTGGACTGAATCATCAGGCAAATGGATTTGAGATGGGATGAGAGGAAAGGGCTGAGGGGTGGGGAAGGGGGTAAAGGAGAGAACAATATTCCAAGTGAAAGAAGCCGCAGGGACAAGGATATGAGGCAGTAGGCACATTCATGCATTTGTTCAGATAGTCACTCAAAAATTTGTTGAGTGCTAGTCACTGTTCTTGGCACTGGGGACACAACAGGAAGCAAGACAGACAGGTCCCTCTGATGTTTACACAGAGTTTACACTTCAGAGCTGGATGGGACCAAAAAAAAAAAAAGCACAAAGAAATGAAAAAGATTACTTGAGAGAGTGATATGTATTATGAAGAAAATAAATTGGGGTTATGATAGAAAGGGGGCATGGCATGTATGAATGGGTAGTCCTCCTCTCTGGAGGAGGCTTTTTTTTTTTTTTTTTGAAACAGAGTCTTGCTCTGTCTCCCAAGCTGGAGTGCAGTGGTGTGGTCTTGGCTCACTGCAACCTCCGCCTCCTGTTGAAACGATTCTCCTGCCTCAGCCTCCCTAGAAGCTGGGATTACAGGTGCCCGCCCCCATGCCCAGCTAATTTTTGTATTTTTAGTAGAGACGGTGTTTCACCATGTTGGCTGGTCTCGAACACCTGACCTCAGGTGATCTGCCTGCTCTGGCCTTCCAAAGTGCTGGGATTACAGGCATGAGCCACTGCACCTGGCATTTGACCTCAGAACCAAATGGTGAAGAGGCAGCCTTCTGGGGGCAAGGTATTCCAGGTGGAGGGGATGGCAAATACAAACACCCTACAACAGGACGAGGAACAGAAAAAAGGCCAGCTTGACTGCAGCAGTTTGAGCAAAGGACAGATGGTGGAAGACCAGAGAGGTTGGCAGGCCTGGTTACTAGGGCCTGTGGGCCACCAGAATGAGTTTGTTTAGAAGTATCATCTGGCTGCTGCACAGAGAATGGGCTGGAAGCAGGGAGATCAGTTGGGAAGCTGTTGCTTATTCTAGGCAAGAGATGTTGGTGGCTCCAACCAGGGGGCAGCAGTAAAGGCAGATGTGTTCACAGCAAATACATATTTGTGAAGTGAAACTGACAGGACCTGTTGATGAACTGGGGGATGGCGGGTGAGGGGAAGGAAGATGTAATTAATTATTTCAAATTAATAATGTGAAGGTTGAGAGGTTAAGTAAGGTGAACACATAAAAGTGACTCTGTTCACAGCAGCAGTAGCACCAATATGGCAACAGCGGGAAGATGGGATTAGTGAGAGGTTGCTGGAAAACAATTCCGTGAAGGCTCTGGGAATGAATGAATTTGGCTTCACACAGAGGAGACAGAGGTACTGTTCCATTGACAAAGGCAGGCTGATAATCTGTGAGGCCAGGAATCTCTCAAACTTTTACCAGCAAGGGTTTTTGTTTGTTTGTTTGTTTGTTTAAGCCTTGGCTGACTCTGAACAAATTTGTTTATTTCTCTCTCTCTCTCCATCTCTTTTTGCTTTCCAGGATAAACATCTGTCTCATTTCACCAACTCTCCATTGGCCTCAGCGTCTCTCCTCTCAGTAGATTCTTCAGAATACTATCATCCAAGTCAAGCAGGAAATTCTGCTCATAGTAGGCACTGAGAAAATGTATTGAGGGACAATTCAAGTGCCCCCTCTGGGTTCAGAGAAGTTGCATCTATTACTTTGTTTCACTTACTTCATTGTTTCACCTCTCCCTTCTCCTTTACCAGCTCAAAATGCTTGGCTCTTTTTGACTGGGAGGAGGCATGATCAGGCTTAACACTTTTTTTGTTGTTGGCCGGCTGGCTGGTTTTATTGTCTCCTGACCCTAAGGTCTGGGGCCTCTTCCAGTCCCCTGCATACACACAGCAGGCCTGAAGGGGTCCTCAGAGCTCCCTCTGAAACCACTGTATCAGGCTAGTCTTCTTTAGCTAACGTTATCTTTTATTTAAACAGAAACAGTAGCCACCAGTCTTGTTACATAACATACCAATATCCTAGGGTGTTAAACTAATTCAGCATCTACTGTTAGGAAGTGGTGATGTGGCAACACAAATATTCGCTCACACAATATTGCGGAAACGTTGTAACAAACATGACTTTCTGGCCCTACTTAGAATTTCAGAGCTGGAAGGGACTTGAGATCATCCTATTTCAACCCTCCTTGTTTTAAACTGTGGAAACCTAGGCCTGGAGAGACAAAGAAACTTGCTCAAGAAGCAGATCAGGGCGAGACGGCAAGCTCTTACTAATCTAAAGAATCCATCACATCTTAGATTAAGGATTAAATGCTAAACAGTTCTTGTTTGTGATTCCTCTCATCTGAAAGCATTTCCCCCCTCCGTTTTAGACTCTCCAAAGTAGTCAGTTGTGAACCAGGACATAGCCTTTGTTTACACTGAAACTGCAAATCTGAGGCTGATATGTCAGCCCCACAATACTGAGGTATTTGGGGTGTTTTGTTGTTTTTACTAACCTTGGTGACTGGATTCACATGCAATAGATATTAACTGAATACAATTTGGTTGACCAAGCATCTTTTAAAAACAGCTGGGTGGAGATGCAGGTGAGCCAGCATTCCGGGTGTACGTGCAAACCAGTGTGTGGAAGGCGGGGAGTCAGCTGCACCTCCTGCAGCACCTCACATCCTGATGGCTGCACAGTAAAACACTAGTTTCCTTGGAGGAGGAGTTCCCAGAGGAACTGCGGAACCCCAGTGTCTTGAGTGAAAGGCAGGACCTGCTTTGTTCACCTTGTCCGTGCCAACATTCTTTATCAAACTGTCCTGTTTTCCTGCTGGGAAACTGCCCCACTCCACCCACCTGGTGCCTCCCTGGTTTCCTGACTGCCACGAGGTTATTTTTTAATCTGCTCTTCCTTGAAAAGCACCACCCCAGTGACCCAGAACGTGGACTCCTCCCCTCTGGTCACTCGGACCATCCCACTTTAATTACCGTCATCTGCCTCTGAAAGTCATGGAAAATTAGCAGCAATAGAGCGGTCTTCAATTCCACTAAGCCCCTTTCGTACTTTTAATTCGCCGAAATTACTAGCAGGGCAGAGAGAAGAGGGTAAATGCCTGGCTTCTGAGCAGGGCATGGGTGGGCTGGGTGGAACTAGCACTATCATTTTCTTTTAATATTATTATTATTATACTTTAAGTTTTAGGGTACATGTGCACAATGTGCAGGTTTGTTACATATGGATACATGTGCCATGTTGGTGTGCTGCACCCATTAACTCGTCATTTAGCATTAGGTATATCTCCTAATGCTATCCCTCCCCCCTCCCCCCTATCATTTTAAATTCAATTACCCGGGGCCTGAGGGCCACTTCTGGTAACTTAGGCTATGGCTTAGGGCGAGGTTTAAAACGTAAGAAAGGAATGACTATCTTGAGCCTCCAGGGAGATGCACTGCAAATCCCCCCGCCCCAAAATACAACCCAGGTTCTGGGAATCCCAGCCCTGCCCTGGGGACAAACCCCAAACTCAAATAAACGGACTCCTCCTAGGCGCTGAGAGCCCACCCAGCTTTGGCACTCTGGGTCGCTGCCCTCCGGCAAGTTGCCGGGACGGGCGGGACCCTAACCAGCCGCTCTCCCCTAGCCCAGGCTGGGCCGGGCCGAGGGGTGGGGGAGTGGGCGGTCGGGGAAGCGGGGGGCGGAGTTCCGTCCTCTGATGATTGGCTCTGCGCTGATGGGCTGCGGCTGCGCCCGGCCAACCCGCGGCGTGTTGCTATGTGCTGAGCCGACGGGATAGGTGCGGGGGCGCGTCCATCAGGGGGTAGCCCCCGGCCCGGACCCGGAGGGATGCGGAGTGGCGGCCGCGGCGGTGGCGGAGACTGTGGCTTTAAGAGCGTGCCGGGAGCCCGAGCCCCAGCCGGGCCGCGCTTCGCCGCTGCGCACCCCAGCGGAGCCAAGCCCCACGCTGGCCGGACAGGGCCGCCTGTCGCCGGGTAAGTGCACCGGAGTGCGGCGCGGGCCGGGCGCGCGTGGGCGTGGGGCGCGCTGTCAGCTCGGGCTCTGGGTCCCCGGCCCCGGCCTCCGGACTCCCCCGGCCGGGCCTGCGCGGGGTTGGGGGTGCGGCGCCCTCGGTTCCGCGTGGGGTTCCCGTGGGCGCCGGGGACGGGGAGCGGCCGCCGGCCCACGTGACCGGTTTGTTTACAAACACTGCCGGGCCCGCGGCCGCTCGCGGAGGGAGCCCAAAGGCGCGGGACCCCCGGCCGGGGCGGGAGACGCGCGCCAGGGGCTGGGCGAGTCTGCGGGGCCAGGTTTGGGGCGGGGGCGCGGAGCTGGGATCGCTGCTTCCTCCTCCGCGTCGTCCCCGCGGGTTCGGACTCCAGGGGGTCCGGGTGGGGCTGGGGACGCCCTCCGTCCTCTCGTGACGCCGCGTCTCCCTCGGAGAGTCCTGGGGACACTTAGGTCCAGGGGCGCCGCCCTGGGGGCCTTCCACTGTGGGACTGGGCGCCCTCGAAATTTCTCGGAGCGCGTCGTCTGCCCCGACCCGGGTCGAGGTAACCGCAGCCGAGTTCCTCCCTGGCCGCGTCCCGGCGCCTCCCTGGTGTCCTTGCCAAGGGGGTGGGCGCGAGGTCCTGCCCGACGGAACGCGGGGGCCTCTGCCGCGAGCGCCTCCCCGGAGCTGGCGCTTAGGGGCGGCCCCGACCTTTCGCCACTTCCAGTTCACCCTGCTTGGCCGCCGACCTCCTCTGGTGTCTTTCCCGGAGTGGTGGGCTTTTCTCCGGTCTTGGGGGCGTGCGGGGGTGGGGGACACCTGCTCTTCTGGACTTCTTGTCCGGAAGATTGCTACCTCTGCCTTCAGTCTTAGCTGCGAGAGTTTAAAAAGCCAGGTGAGCGAGTGTCTTGTTTTCCTCCGCTTGGAGCGGAGCTGCACCCTCGCCCGCCCCCCAGTCCCGCCGCTGTGAATGGCCCCAGAGAACTGCTCCGAAGCTTTGCTGGGGTTTTTGCTTTCTGGCCTCCTTGCTGATTTGCTGTCCTTGCAACTTGGGAGGCTCTTGAGTGAGTCCTTGCCTTTGGTGAATCTGAAGGCTAACGAGACAGCTGTCTTTTTCTCCCTGCCCTTCCTTCCTTGTTCTTCCTTGTTCTTCCTTGTTCCAAAGCATTGGGCAAGAAGGGTAGCGGTCAGCTTCCCTGTGCCCCACAGAGCATTAAAGATGCAAGAAGTTCAGTAAACCGCCTCACTGGCTCTGGGATGGGACTTGATTTCACATGGTTATTGCTCCCCCGTGCTTTCCTGCCTCTGGGGGCCACAGGGCCTATGAATGGCTGAGTCTTGCCTCCGGTGAGGAACATTTTCATTCTTCTAAACTGTGTTTTGAGTGGCTGCAAGTTCTTTTTCCCAGAAACAGGCCCAGCCTGGGGAGAGCTGTGCAGACTTCCCCCTTGGCAACATCCCCTGTCCCCAGCTCCGTGATAGGATCTCAGGCAGGAGTGCAGTGGGAGCCTCATCCGCTTCCTCAGTTGGGCTTTGCGGCTTTGCCGCCGCAGGTTAGCATTCAATGACAGCATTTCTTGGATCTGTCTTGATATTTCTGTGCTTGAACCAAAATCAAGAAGCTTAGAGTTAGGGGTGGAAAATGGAAAATAAACACCATGCGCGAGAAAACTGTTTTCCTTCTTCCCTCTAGGAGCATGGTTTTCAGACTTTGAGTGGGACCTGCACTGCATACAGGTCTGTAACTGAAATAAGTTTCAGAGAACAATAATTACCCTTACTCCCTGCAGTGTGCTCTGTTTTAAAGGTTTTTTTTTCTACTTCATTTAAAAAAATCAACTGCTGGTTATGACCCATTAATTTGATTTCCTGACCAAGCAGGTCCTGACCCATAGTTTGAGAAGCATCGCTTTAGGGCAGAGGTCCTCAAACTTAAATGTGTATAAAGATGACCTGGGTAGTGTTTAAAAATACAGTTTGTCAGGCTACTCCGCAGATGTTTATTTTCAGTGGGCCACAGGAATCTGCATTTTTACCAGGGGACCCATGAGATTGTGATGCAGGTGCTTGATAAGAGCCCCTGATCTAGTGGGAACTGGAGGCAGTGAACAATGAAAGGTATTAACTTGGCTCTGAAGTGCAGTCAGGTATGTGACCCCATACTCTGCAATCCCAAAATCACTCAGCTGCCAATCACACTAGCTTAGGGTTTGAAAAGTCTAAGGGCACAGTATTGTTTGTTCTCAACTGCCATGAAGCAGTTGGCTTTAAGAGACTGGTATCCCTCCCTCTCCACTCCAGCCTGTTTGAGGGCTGTTGCACAGTGTTGTGTACCAGGAGATGTTTCTAGGTGTGTGTGGGGGTTGGAGATGTGAGTAGTGCCGATAAGTTGCGTGAGTTCCTGTGCTGTTCATAGATTATGTGAATTCTTCATTGTCTTAATGATTTTCACGGTTTTGAGGCAGCCACACAGTCATTGTGCCTGGGAGATTCACAATTGGCCAGCTGAAGAAGAGGTTGATTTTGTTTAGTATCCGTGTATTCCAGACTGTGTAGCCTCGGGGAAAGGCAGGCAGGTGACTCTTTTTATTTGGGGGGCGGTGAGGAGTCAGGAGTTTGTCTACCATCAGGTCTTAATAAGAGGCACAAGTTCCCATACCTCCTGGGCTACCCCAGTCCTGGTTACTTCCCATTGTGATGGCCCAGTCCCTGTGTGCAGGTGAATCTTGTTAGGCATCCAGTTTCTGATGCTGTTATCTCTGCCTTCAGGCACAAACACACACACACGCCTGATGCAGCCACAGGTTAGATTTTTCCCTCTTAGTTATTGTGTCCAGACATATTGGTAGGATACATTTATTTGAATTAATGAAAGCTGCGATTTAGCTTCAAAAAGGACTCTATCCAAATTCAACTTCCACTGTAGCCCTTCTTGCTAAAGGTGTGCCTTATGGGAGCATCAAGCGTGGGATTTTAAAAATTAACTTTAATAATGTTCAGTTTGGCCAAGCAACTCACATTCAGAATGTTTAGTTTTGAGCATATGGAGAAAAGAAAGCAACAAAAGGATGGCAAGGGATAAGATGTCCCAGGATTGGAAAAGCCAGAAGGAAGAGATGTTGAAGTGAGATTCAGATGGAGGATGTGATCTATTCCCATTGTAAATTACCTTGGCATTTCCTTAGGGTTTGTCAGGCAAACCACTAGGTGCTCTGACAACTGCATTCCCCTGAGCATAAAAAGGTATAAAGTTTTGGAAAAGGAAGAAGCATCATTTTCAACTTGAGCCTGTAATGATGGAAAGCCAGCCAGGGCCTGCAGGCTAAAGATATTTTTTAGAGTTGTTAGTTTTCAGTGACATTGTCCTTAACAAAAGGTGATACACTTGAGTCTGTGAAGTATTGTACTGCCTGAGTTTGTTTACCTGGGAGCTGTGGATATAGCACTGGAGAGCTTAAAAGTAAATCAGAATTTGCTATTCCCTTGTCGCCAATTTGCCAATGGCTTCCCATTGCCCTTCAGATATAATCTAATTCCTTTCCCTGTAGGCACCACACGGCTTGTCCTACTCCCCCATCTTCTGCCTCATCTCTTACCAATCCCCACCCTGTCCACTCTGCTTCTTCCTGCTTGAGAAAAGCTCGCCTTTCTGAGGTTTCTGAAACATGCCATACTTATGTTTGTCATAGGGCTTTTCTACTGGTAGTAACTCTTTCCAGGATTCTTTCTCCAAATTTTTCTTTTCTGTTTGAGACAGGGTCTTGCTCTTGCCCAGGCTGGAGTGCAGTGGTGTGATCTGCTCACTGCAACCTCTGCCTCCCTGATTCAAGTGATTCTCCTGCCTCAGCCTCCCAAGTAGCTGGGATTACAGGCGCACCCCACCACGCCCGGCTAATTTTTGTATTTTTAGTGGAGGCGGGGTTTCACCATATTGTCCAGGCTGGTCTTGAACTCCTGACCTCAGGTGATCTGCCTGCCTCAGCCTCTGACAAGTGTTGGGATTACAGGCATGAGCCACCGTGCCTGGCTCTTTCTCCAAATTTTTGGGTGGCTGACTCTCACTTGGTTCTCAGAGCTACTTCCTGACGGACCAGTTATCTAGAACAGCTCCTCCCTTCTCTGCCCCTCAGCCTCTCTTAATCCCCTTAACTTTATTTTCTTCAAAGCACTTTAATACCGTCTGGAAATATATTATCTACTTGTTTGCCGACACGGAAGCTTGAGAGCTTTTCTGTCTTGCTTACTGCTGAAAATGCTTGGTGTGGAGTAGACAGTGGATAAATATTTGTTGGTTGAGTGCATGAATAACCAAGAGAACCAAGGTTTAGAATCTCTAGAGGAGGAAATATACTTTAAAAGGAAAAGATAATTATCTTTTTCTGGAATAATATAGTATTCTCTCAGAATTACTTTCACTTGCACTATTTCTGCTTTTCACAATAGTTTTCATTCCTTTATTCCATTTATAGGTTGGCAAAGCCTCCAAAAGCTCCATTGTTATTTTGTTATCATTAATAATAAACAACTCTTACCTACCCCAGTAACCTTATTCTAGGCCTCACTGTTTGTTTTCTTCTAACAAATGTTAGCATTTCTATCAGTAATCACATTTCATTAATACCAGGAGGCACTACATGTGGGGCTAAGAGCCTGGACTTTGGAATCAGAAAGACCTGGATAATTAGCTCTGTGACCTTGGCAATCTACTAAAATTCTCTAAATCTTTGTTCCTTATTTTTAAAATGGTACTAATAATAGTTTGCATCACACGGGACTGATGGGAGGATTAATGAGACTGCAGGGGAAACCAGGTACAGAGCCTGGCACCTAAGCGCTCAGTGCTAGCTATTAATAACAGCACTAATATTAATAGGTGGATTCCCCTCTCTCTGGTTCAGAGGAATCCATTCTCAATCCATTGATTTGGGAGTGGACAGTGTGTGGTGGGGTCAGAGGAGGACTTCTTAATGTAAGTAAGTAAAGACTGAAAATGCCACTTACATCTATTTGAACTGGAATGGAATTTAGAAACCATGTATTCACAAGCTGACTGCTGCCCAACACCCACCTGGAAGAAGTAACAGTTACAGAAGTTTTTAGAAGGACATGTCTTCTATCTGCTCCTGTGGCGATTCTTGGTTTTAGACTTGATTAGGCTGGGCCATCTGCATGTGCCATTATGTCAGCCCCTCCGTTGTTATTTTTACTGAGTTGGGCTTCAGTGTCTGCCCTTTGCTTTATAGAAGGACACTGTCAGAAATAGCTTTATATAACTTGTTACTGTAATTCTTATAAAGGTTTATATTGTTGAAGACTAGCTACAGATTCAGTGCCCCCTTTAAGAAGTTCATGGGAGAAATTCTTTTAGAACCTAATGTCTCTGAAAAGCTTTGCCTCTCCTGAAAACCTGGTATGCTTTTTCTTTTGTGGAAATTGGAAATTTATAGCATGATATTTCTCTTTTTGCTTTGGCTACCAGGAAGTACAGAGTGAAATTTGTGGCTTGATTTTAGTGACTGTGTAGGGCCCTGCATCCTAATTTTTTCTAGTGTTAACCTTGTAATTTTTGTTTTCTATTAATTAGGTATATACTGGGTTGGGCATTAAAGTCTGTTTAGGTGTTAACATTTTGGAGATATACACATTGAGGTTCAAACAGACAAAAAGGACTTGTTTTAAGACATAGTGCTAATTAGGGCAAAGCGGAAGCTATAAACCATAGCTTCTGTTTCTCAGACCCAGGCCTCTTCCTACTCCTGCACATTCTGGAATAATACCAGCTCCTCATCTAAACCCTAAATAGCCCATGTCTCCATTCTAGGCAGAGTCTACCTTCTCTCTGAAACGAGGCAGAGCAGCATTCTGCTTGCGAGGTGCAGCAGTGCCACCTGCATTCCTGTTACCTGGATGGGTCAGCAACACCTGGGTCTCCTGAGCTACAGAACAGTCAGCCCTCCCCTGTGGTCTTAAAAGCAGTGTGTCTAGACTGAGTGGCTTTGATTCGAAACTGGATTGCTGGCTCCAAATGAGGTTACCCTCCAGTGTCTGGAGTTCCTTTGTCTGTTTCTCACTGCGAAAGGAAGGCTTGACATCCAGTTGGCAGATGGGTGCCACTGAGGCTCAAACATGATCTTCTGGGTGTGAATGGTGACCAAGTTCAGTTGCACCAGAGAAAGTGGCTTTGTTTTACCTGATATGAAATTTTTAGTTCTAGGAAATACTGACCTTTCTAGTGATTTGTATTTTGTTTTCTGAAGACATTCTATTCAGGAGTACCTGAGGCAAATAAGTGTAGGCACGGAACAGATCCTGCCCATCAGGAATATTTTGATCCCTATTTTCGAGATGGATTGGTGAAGAATGAAGAGGATTTACACATACAGAAACATTCCATGGGGAACAGTTGTGCAAAGGCACTGAGGCGTGAATATAAGAGGGAGTGTATGGGGAATGTTCAGGAAGCACGTGAGATGGGGAAAGAGGGCACTGGGATGTAGTTCTCAGCTACCATGGCTGCAGATAGAGCACTCCGTGGGAGTGGACTGTGACTTCCTTCACAGTAAGGGTGAAGAGCGCTGCACAATGGCTAATTGCCTCAGATCATGGGCGTCTCCAGGAGGGAGGCTATCTCTAGGGATTCTCGAAGCTGGCTGCTTTAAGAATTCATCGTCCTGCTAAAGGCCTGCAAAATCAGAATTTTCAGGATGGGGAATTTGTAACAAAAACAAGAAAATAGTAACAACCCCTGAAAAACTGTTTCCCAGGTTCTTCTAAAGCAGCCAACCCCACACATGACTGAGGTCTGGAAACCACTGAGGTCGTGGTTGATCCCTCTGGCAGGAGCTACCAAGCAGCCTTGGCTTTTGGCCCCCTTGCCCTTGCTCTTTCTATTTTTGCTTTTTCCTTTGTGTTGCCCCTACACGTCATCCAGGATATCTGCGCCCCCCCACACACCCCAACGCTTTGTTTCTTCTTTTACCACTTCGGTCTTTGTCTGTTGGGGGTCCCTCCCTACATTGACCCATTGCCAAATGAACCATAAGAGAGAAATGAATTAACTTTCAGGACAGGTTACGTTAATGGTATAAACGTGCACATTACATAAACCTAAATTAAATAGGGCTTGCAGTTTGTTTTGCTCACGGGGCTCTTTTTTTCTGTTAGGATTTGAGGAACAGTTATCCCCACACTTAACTGCAGCCTTAAAGCTAAGTACTTCATTAGCAGAGAGGTACAACAAGAGCTGAAAACTCCCTTTTTCTTGTGCCTAATCTGTTGTCCCACATTCTGGCTCAGGTTATTCCCATCCCTCATTTGTTTTCTCCCATTTCGGCAATTTAATGTTGAAGCATTGAGCTGAGAGTCTGAGGGTGTTTAGAGAGAACTTGACATCTTCATTTTGCATTATGTTGAGTTGACTTAGACTCTCCCATTCTGCTTGAAGCTCTGGAAGGAATTCAGGGACTGAGAATACACTTCCTCAGACTCTTCTCTGGCTGGTTTGGGGAGGAAGGATCTACTTGCAAGGGACGGGGGATTTGAATCCTGGTTTTGGTCCTCTCTAGTTGTGTGATCTTGGGCAAATTGTTCCTTTTTCTGTGTCTGGAAAGCAGGTGTCATCATCATAATGCCTGTCTCCCTGGGTTGTTGTGAGGATTAATTGAGATATGACTCCTCATAGACGCATAACAGGGAATTAATAAATTGTAGAATCCTGGAGGTTTATCTGCAGTTGTTCCAGGGACTCTCCCAAACTGCCCTCACTTCCTACCTTCCTCCAACCAAGGCTTACTGAGCTTTCTGAGCTCCTCTTGCCAAGCTTTGGGCTGCGTATGAGGGCTGATTAACCAGACACGGTCTCATGTCTGATTAACCGTGGCCAGGAATGGTTTGCAATCTAGTGGGAAGTCTGACTGAGAAACAACTAATTTTGTGGAACTGTTTTTTTTTTTTTTTTTTTTTTGAGATGGAGTTTCACTCTTGTTGCCCAAGCTGGAGTACAATGGTGTGATCTCAGCTCACTGCAATCTCCACCCCCCAGGTTCAAGCGATCGTCCTGCCCCAGCCTCCCAAGTAGCTGGGATTACAGGCACCTGCCACTACACCCGGCTAATTTTTGTATTTTTAGTAGAGACGGGGTTTCACTACGTTGGCCAGGCTGGTCTCGAACTCCTGACCTCAGGTGATCCACCCGCCTTGGCCTCCCAAAGTGCTGGGATTACAGGCATGAGCCACCGCGCCCAGCTGGAACTTTATTTTTTTTTTTTTGAGACAGAGTCTTGCTCTGTCGCCCAGGCTGGAGTGCAGTGGTGCGATCTCGGCTCACTGCAGGCTCCGCCCTCCGGGTTCACGCCAGTCTCCTGCCTCAGCCTCCCAAGTAGCTGGGACTACAGGCACCTGCCACCTCGCTCGGCTAATTTTTTATACTTTCAGTAGAGACGGGGTTTCACCGTGTTAGCCAGGATGATCTCGAACTCCTGACCTTGTGATCCGCCCACCTCGGCCTTTCAAAGTGCTGGGATTACAGGTGTGAGCCACTGCACCCGGCCGAACTTTTTTTTTTTGAAATGGCGATATCTTGCTCTGTTGCCCAGGCTGGAGTGCAGTGGCGCCATCTCGGTCACTGCAACCTCAGCCTCCCGGGTTCAAGTGATTCCCCTGCCTCACCCTCCCAAGTAGCTGGGATTACAGGCGTGTGCCACCACGCCTGGCTAATTTTTGTATTTTTAGTAGAGACGGGGTTTCGCCATGTTGGCCAGACTGGTCTGGAACACCTGACCTCAGGCTATCTGCCCGCCTCAGCATCTCAAAGTGCTGGGATTACAGGCTTGAGCCACAGCACCCGGCCGTTTTGCGCGGTGGCTCACGCCTGTAATCCCAGTACTTTGAGATGCTGAGGCGGGCAGATAGCCTGAGGTCAGGTGTTCCAGACCAGCCTGGCCAACATGGCGAAACCCCTGTAATCCCAGCACTTTGGGAGGCCGAGGTGGGCGGAGACCATCCTGACTAACAAGGTGAAATCCCATCTCTACTAAAAATACAAAAAATTAGCCAGGCGTGGTGGCTGGTGCCTGTAGTCCCAGCTACTCGGGAGGCTGAGGCAGGAGAATCGCTTGAACCCGGGAGGCAGAGCTTGCAATGAGCGGAGATCGCACCACTGCACTCCAGCCTGGGCTACGGAGCGAGACTCCGTCTCAAAAAAAAAAAGGCCGGGCGCGGTGACTCATGCCTGTAATCCCAGCATCTCCTGAGGTCAGGAGTTCCAGACCAGTCTGGACAACATGGCGAAACCCGTCCCTACTGAAAATACAAAAATTAGCCGGGTGTGGTGGCGGGTGCCTATAATCCCAGCTACTTGGGAGGCGGAGGCAGGAGAATTGCTTGAACCTGGGAGGTGCAGGTTGCAGTGAGCCAGATTGTGCCATTGCACTCCAGCATGGGCAACAAGTGCGAAACAACGTCTCAGGAAAAAAAAAAAGTTATATTAAAAAGGTAAACAGGCTGCGTGCATTTGCTGGGCCTCAAAGGATCAGAGGCACGTGGTGGAAGCACTTTTAAGAAGGAGGATTGAAGGAGAACAGGAACTTCGATTGTTGTTAAAATCTATCTGCTATTCCCATTCAGAGAAGAAACCCAGAAATGTGCTGTAGAGTGAGTCTCCTCCCTTTCCCACCCCACCGCCTTTCCTCTCCCTCAGTAAATGGCACCACTGGATGACAGTTTAATAATTCCCAGAACAAAATAACTTCCAACTTTGGGCTGGCGATGGCTGGGTCTTTAGACATATAAGCAACCTTTTGAAAGTGCGTCTTCCCTTTTTTGCTCTTCAGTTTTTAAAAAGTTCAATTTCCAAATTCCAATTGCGGAAAGGCGGGGAGCCCAGCCACAGATGTCAGAGTCTAGAGTTTTGGATTTATTTGAATTGGGAGATTAAAGTCAGGGAGCCAAAGGCATGCTGACAGCTGAACAACAGAATTGTATTGGCAGATTTAGGATGGGTGGTTTGTAGCTAATTGGGGCCCCAGCTGTGCCCTGGGGGACCAGCAGTTTAAAGAGAAATCAAGGTCACACAGTGCCCAGAGTCTACAACACATTCATGTATTCAGCAGATATTTGAATGTGGGAAACACAGATGACAATCAAATAATCACCTCAGTAAAAGTACAGCTGTGGATAGTGCTATATGTGTGGCATAGGGGAGCCTGACTTAGTTGGGGCTGGACGAGGCCAGGGGGAGGGTTCCCTGTTGCAGTAACTTCTGAAGATAGGCCGTATCTCTTACCCTATTTTCCAAGACCTTGTTTTCTTCATAGATCTTGTAAATGGCTGTTTTTCATTATACTTTAAGTATAGCCCTGTCTGGGGACAGAAAAGATGGACCAGATTTTTCTCTGGGTCACAGATCATGGGAAAAATCTATTTGTTTTGTTTTAACCAGGATTATCATCTCTGAGCATGATCAAATACAAAAGGAAGGACTGGTGTTGAAGGGCGGCAGTCTCTTGGGGCTGGAGGGAAAGGGCACATTTGGCTCTCTCGTCTGCATAGTCAAGGCAGAGTTGAGGGATCCCTTGCCTTCTTGGCTTGAATCAAGTCTGACACTTCATTTTTTTGTGACTCATTCTTGCCTGGGGTAGCAGTTCAGACTGTCCTGGGGGTTTTGTGGGGACCACCTTGGAAGAAGACTCCTAGGTTGGAACTCTAAGCGTTTCACTAGGGGTCTGGAAGTCCCTGCCTGCCTGGGAGGGTCACTTGGGAAGCTAACCCAAGGGAGCATACACAGACTGTGTGAAGGGCAGAGCAGGAAACGTTTCTGCTGTCAGACAGCAGCCAGGTAAAAGCATCAGAGGCTTGTGTGGTGTGGCTCATCCGGGTAATTTCATGGCCCTACTGAGTTTCATACTCTATCTGCCGGCCCAAATGAGTTGGCATCACAAGAGTTTACTGGCTTTTTAACTTTGTAGAGCGTTAATGGTGTGTAAGTCCCATGTAATGTCCGGATTGGATATTTTAAATGTACTGGATAGTGGCAAACTGAGTAAGGCGATTTAAAAAATACCAGCTTTACATGGCAGTGTGGTTTCACTGATGGCCATTCATTTTACTCAGTTAACATTTATCAAGGATCTCCAGTATGCTGGAGCTGTGAGTCCTGTAGACACTACTGGGGGTGGGGTTGGGGGGATCTGGAAGGCCGGACCTTTGACTGCAAGAAGTTCCCAGTCTTATGGGGATAGAGACTCATGAACAGTGTGATAAAATGCCATTCCAGAGAAAAATTAAGTTTTTTGTGTGCTGGGAGAAGGGACCACCAGCTCTGCTAGGGTCCTACTGGAACTGAGTATTAAGGGATAAGCAGGCATTTACTCATCCCTTAACGAATAAGGTAGGCAGAGAAGGTAGGGTAAGGCATTATAGGAGCTGGAATAATGTGAGGAGCACAGGATAATGACTGAGTTTGATCTGTAGGAAACAGGTTTGGAGTGGGGTGGGGAGGTGATGACAATATAAGGAGAGTTGGACCCAGGCTCTTGGTGCCACCTGAAGGGTTGGACAACATCTTGTAAGCTACTAGGAAACCACTGGAGCTTTTGAAATGTGAAAGTGTGTGATCAGGTTGTGTTTTATAAACAGAATTCTAGAATGGGCTGGAGAGGTAAGAGCTGAGTCAGGGAGACCTATGGGAAGCTGTCGCAGTAGTCCAGGATGAGAGAAGATGGGGTTCACAGTGCTGCTGCTGGTGACTGAGGGTGGCAATGGGAGGGTGCATCTAAGAAGCAGAACCAACTGTCTAGGGGACAAATGAAGTATGACATAGAAGGGAGAGCATAAAGGGTGTTTCCTGCTTGGGCAACTGGAAGCAGGAACAGAATTGGAATGAAGGTGACAGGAGTCTCACTACATTGCCCAGGCTGGTCTGGAACTCCTGGGCTCAAATGATCCTTCCACCTCAGCCTCCCAAAGTGCTGGGATTACAGGCATGAGCCACTGTGCCCAGCATGGAGACATCCTTTATAAAGGGGTCAAGGGTTCAGGAGTAGAAGGCACAGGTTTAGAGGGCTTGAGAGGGTGTGGGTAAGAAGGCCCAGGGGAACAAGAAGTCAGAGGCACATGGCAGAAGCACTGCCAAGAACGATGGAAGGAGAACAGCCGGGGAGATTGAGGCTCAAACAGAGAGGTAGGAGAAGAATCCAGAGAAACACAGTAAATCCCATTAAGGAGCATTTCAGATGAAGGCAACTGAAGGCAGCACCAAGTCCAAATAGTGTTAGCATTCAAAAGTATTAGTGTTTGTGGCTCACATCTGTAATCCCAGCACTTTGGGAGGCTGAGGCAGGTGGACCACCTGAGGTCAGGAGTTTGAGACCAGCCTGGCCAACTTGGCGAAACCCTGTCTCTACTAAAAATACAAAAAATTAGCCAGCAATGGTGGTACACGCCTGTAATCCCAGCTACCCGGGAGGGTGAGGCAGAACTGCTTGAACCTGGGAGGCAGCGGTTGCAGTGAGCCAAAATCATGCCACTGCGCTCCAGCCTGGGTGACAGGGCAAGACTCCGTCTCAAAAAAAAAAAGTATTAGTGTTTGGACTTGGCATGTTGGAGACTGCCTGTATTTTTGTTACCGAAAATCCTGGTTATGATAAATGATATTCATGAAGCATTGCCAGAAGGCTCTGTAGCTCTTCCATTCCTCTAGAGCAGTGGTCCCCAACCTTTTGGCACCAGGGACCGGTTTTGTGGAAGACAATTTTTCCACGGATGTGGGGGATGGTTTTGGGATGAAACTGTTCCACCTCAGCTCATCAGGCATTAGTTAGATTCTCATAAGGAGTGCACAACCTAGATCTCTGGCATGCACAGTTCACAATAGGGTTCGCACTCCTATGAGAATCTAATGCCGCCACTGACCTGATGGGGCGTTTTGAAGGCTGACAGAGGAATACTTTCTCCTGAGGCAGGATTCGGCAGGCAGAGCATCACTACTACATGGAACCAGGACTTTAAAGGCTGAAAGAATTCTAGAGATCATGTAGGATTATCATCTGACGTATAACCCCCCGAAACCAAGACTAGACCCTGCATCCAGGGTTGAGATGAATGGTTGGTTTTGTTTATGAAGGAGCGTGGTTTCTTGTTTATCCAAGCTGGTTTTTATTACCAGCTGGATGGATTTGAAGTCCCACCTGGTTCCAGTGCTGTAAAAGAGGTGTCTAGAAAATGATGATTTTCCTGTGGGCCTTGCACATCAGCTCCTTGGCAGGTTTAATAGAGGATTTTCAGAGAAGTTTTAGCAGTGGCCCCGTCCTGAGATTAGTAGAGTCAGTGTAGACCACAGAGAAAACTTTTTCAATACAGTAAATGATGGAGTGGTCTGTGTTAGGAATGACAGCAATAATATCAGGTCCCCAGCTAAGCCACAGAAGCCTACTTAAACCACAATGTACCTTTAAGTCGATTAGTTTAGGCCCTAACCTCCTAACCACCGTGAGTCAACCTGGGGGACGGGAGCACCATTCCTTTTGGTCTTGTGAATAGGAACAATTCCTGTGCTTTTTCTCCCTCACTGGTAAGGGTGACTGTAGCTAATCGGGATTATTGAGTATTAACCATGTGCTGGGTGCTGTGCTGAATACTCCAGTTGCGTTATCTCATTTGATCCTTCTGTCTCCTGCAGGAGGTAGGCTCTGTTGTTATCTCCTTTCAGGCAATTTGCCCAGTGGTAATGTAGCTGGTGAGAAGAACCAAGACGGAATCCAGGTCCACCCACCTCTAGATCCTGCACTCTTAACCGCTGGGCAACACTGCTGCCCACCTCTCTCATTGGGCTGGCACAGGTCTCTCTGTGCTCTCTGCTCTAGGCTCAGGATTCTGGGGAGAGTAGGATGGGGAAGGAGGACAACTTTCCCAGTATAAAGGCCTTCTCACAATTCCACCTCTCTCTTTCTTCTGTCTCCCACTCCCAGAAGTAGCTTGCCTCCTCCTTTCTGCCGCCACCACCATTTAGTGCCTCCAGCCAGGGCTGCTTTCATTCCTCACAGATGTTGGGACAGGCTATGGCTACTTAGTCACGTTCCTACCCTCCTGTCCTTAAAGTTAGCACAAGGTCCCTTTCAGTCTTTCTAAGAGTTTTTAATTTGTTTGTTTCTTAAACCTAGACCAGCAATGTAAAGAATAGGCATGGATGCCAATGACAGGCCTTTGAGTGGCACCCAGGAATTGTGGTTTTCCTGGGCATCACAGCACGGGATGGGAGTGGAGGTGGTGAGGAGAGAATTGGGTTAGATGGAGTCTGGGGACGCAGAGTAAGTTCGCCTCCTTCCTCCTTGCTTGGAGAGGGAGGGAGAGGCCTTATCACATGTGCTACCTGTGCAGGTAGGTGGACCTGTCCAGTGAGCAGCCAATGGGAAGCAGAGGAGGTTCAGTTCAGTGATGGTGTTTAGCTTCTACTGTGTGTCCTGTACTGCTGAGTTCATGGGGTACAAAGATGACTCTTGGAGCCTACCTCTAGTAGAGGATACAGAGGCAGAAAAGGGTAATTTCAATTTCAGTAGGGTTAAGATGGAGGTGAGCACAGGAGAGGCCACTAAGCCCAGTGTTGAGGTGACATTTGAGCTGAGTTTCAATGGACAAGTAAGGGCCTTGTGAGGAGA
Organism: Gorilla gorilla gorilla; assembly: GCF_029281585.2. NCBI lineage: Eukaryota > Metazoa > Chordata > Mammalia > Primates > Hominidae > Gorilla > Gorilla gorilla. The sequence goes on along the minus strand of NC_073228.2, from coordinate 32,706,628 downwards.
GATGGAAAGGTTGTATCAGCCTGAAGGAATGGCATCAGCAAAACCATGGAAGCATAAAGTGCAAGCGTGGTGTACTGAGGGGACTTACAAGGAGTGGTACAAGTTGCCAAATGCCTCCTAAGAGAGTTCCTGACACATGGTAGACTCTTAAATGTCATTTCAATAAATGGAGATGGAGGATAAGGTATAGAGGATGAGATGAGTCTGAAGCTATGCATGGGCGTTAGTGGTAATACACACCTGGAATGTATTATGTGGTTACTACATGCCAGGCACATATGCTGAATACTTTTCTACTAACTTAGTTCATCCTCATATGAGCCCTATGAAGTAGATATTATTGTCTCTATTTTTTTGTGAGGAAAGTGAGGTCCAGAGAGGTTAGGTAGTTTGTCCAAGGTCACACAGCTAGTAAATGACAGAGCTGAGATTTGAAACTAGTTCCAGGTCCTTTTTTTTTTTTCTTTTTTCTTTTTTAGGGTTTCACTGTGTTGCCCAGGCTAGTCTCATACTCCTGGCCTCAAGCAGTCCTTCTGCCTCAGCCTCCCAAAGTGTTGGGATTACCAACATGAACCACTGTGTCCAGCCGGTCCTGTCTTTTTAACCACTGCTCTGTGTTGCCTTTCTGAAAACTTTAAGAGTGATGACATGGTCAGATCTCCTTTTTAAGTAGACAACACTGGCTGGCATGCAGTGGGTGGATTTGAGGGGGAAAGAGGCCCAAAGGCCTGCCAGGGCTGTATAAGTCAGAGATGCTTACCTTCAGGCTGTTGAGAGCATGGCCACTGAGGAAGCACCTCTTAGAAGGACCTCAATACTAACGCATGCCTGTGGTTCCTCCAATATTATTGCCGCCTTGTCTCATCTTGAAAAGAGAATTCTAGATTTGGGGAGATGTCCCAGTGGTATCATCTCAAAGAGATGCTTGAAGACAAGTTAAAGGATCGTAATGGAAGGGGCAGGCTGGAATTTGGCTACACACAGGCATCAGGTTCAACATAAATAGGAAAGAGGAAAAATAGGATGTTCCCAAAGGACCCCAAACTCCATGTCTATCTGAACTCTCAGGCCTTCTCCTTTTTCTTTTTCTTTCTTTTTTTTTTTAAGCAGCAGCATCTGTTTTTCTCCCCCATTGGCCATTAAAAATAATAGATAAAATTTTGGTATGTATTGTGCGCCAGCTCTGTGTAAGCACTGAGATCATCTCACTTAACACCTAGAACCCCTGTGGAGGTTGGTCTTATTAGAGATGGGGAAGCTGAGGGTCAGAGTGGTTTCGTAACTTGCCAGAAGTCATGCAGCTAGAAAGGAGCAGAACTGGTTTGTGTGAGTCCAGAGCCCACTTCTTTTCCAGTCTTCACCTCCTCTCAGACACCCCATGGAAACAACAACACAGAGGCATGCCTTGGGGCCAGCCTTGTCTCATGTCTGGAGGAATTCCTTCCTGTAGAGAGTCCCACTTCTCAGGTCAGTTTCCGTGGCTCGGCATGTGGTGGTCCAGCCTTGCTTCCACATCATTCCTCACGTTCCTTTGTGGCTTAACAAGAGCGTCCCACCTCCCGCTCTTCCATCCTGGTGGTACTCAGAAGGTTCTGTTTTGAGTTCCAGCGGCAGTTACTCCCTTTTGGGGAAGGCCTGTTGGCCGGGAGGCGGCATGGGGTGGGGGCTGGCCAGGTTGGCATGTGCTCCCTGTGCATTTGTCTCTCGAGGTGGTGTATCGAAGATCTTTGTTTTTAATCATAATATCTCACATATTTTCTTTCTGTGCTGCTCAGTGAAAGCTAGCTAGGGGTGGCGGCAAATCTTCCTTTAATTTCCACTGTGATGGATTATTAGTTCACTTAAAATGGTGTTTAATTTGCACATGTGCCCCGAGGCTTTTAAATATTAAGCTCATTTGATGACTGTTGGAAATCAATTTGGACTCCACAGTTATGTTCTATGAGTTGGACTCATGAAGCCCCATGGACCCTGTTGCCCCATTAACAGGGGCTAAAGTTCAAAAATTAGAATGATGAGTTAAGCTCCATACTCTTAATTTCTTCCTTTAAAAAAAAAATCAATTTTGGCGGGCGCGGTGGCTCACGCCTGTAATCCCAGCACTTTGGGAGGCCGAGGCGGGCGGATCACGAGGTCAGGAGATCGAGACCACGGTGAAACCCCGTCTCTACTAAAAATACAAAAAGTTAGCCGGGCGTAGTGGCGGGCGCCTGTAGTCCCAGCTACTCGGGAGGCTGAGGCAGGAGAATGGCGTGAACCCGGGAGGCAGAGCTTGCAGTGAGCCGAGATCGCGCCACCGCACTCCAGCCTGGGTGACAGAGCGAGACTCCGTCTCAAAAAAAAAAAAAAAAAAAAAAAATCAATTTTCTTTCCTAAGAATTGACTCAAAGAAGCTTTTAAAATTTTTGCTTAAAAGGGAAGAAGGCAGTGCAGATGTTGATTTTTTTTTTTTTTGGTCCCCATCTCTCAGCTTGTTCCTCTCATGCAGCCTGCCCTCCCCTTTCTCAGCCCACAGGCCTTTTTTTTCGTTTTTTTTTTTTTTGTTGAGACAGAGTCTCGCTCTGTCGTCCAGGCTGCAACCTCCGCCTCCCAGGCTCAAGTGATTCACCTGCCTCAGCCTCTCGAGTAGCTGGGACTACAGCTGGGACTACGGGCGTGCGCCACCATGCCTGGCTAATTTTTGTATTTTTAGTGGAAACGGGGTTTCACCATGTTGGCCAGGCTGGTCTCAAACTCCTGACCTCAAGTGATCTGCTGCCTTGGCCTCCCAAGGTGTCTGGATTACAGGCGTGACCACCTTCCCCGGCCCCCACAGGCTGGCCTTTTGTTTTGTTTTGTTTTGAGACAGAATCTTGCACTATCACCAGACTGGAGTGCAGTGGCACGATCTCAGCTCACTGCAACCTCCACCTCGCAGGTTCAGGCGATTCTCCTGCCTCAGTCTCCTGAGTAGCTGGGACTACAGGCACACGCCACCATGCCCGGCTAATTTTTGTATTTTTAATAGAGACGGGGTTTCACCATATTGGCCAGGATGGTCTCAATCTCTTGACCTCGTGATCCGCCCGCCTCAACCTCCCAAAGTGCTGGGATTACAGGCATGAACCGCTGTGCCTGGCCCTACAGGCCTTTCTTGATCCTGCTTCTCCTTGCTTTCTACTTACCTCCTCTCATTTCTTCTAGTTTGTCCTGTACCAGTTGAACAAGATTCATATTTCAGCAAGCCACTTTTTCTTCCCTTTCTTTTTCTTTTCTTTTTTTTTAACGCTCTGTCACCCAGGCTGGAATGCAGTTGGAGTGAACACTGTGCACTGCAGTCTCAACCTCCTGGGCTCAAGTAATCCTCCGGCCTCAGCCTCTCAAGTAGCTGGGATCACAGGCGCGTGCCACCATGCCTGGCTAATTTTAAATTTTTTGTAGAGTTGAGGTCTTGCCGTGTTGTCCAGGCTGGTCTCGAACTCTTGGGCTCAAGCAATCCTCCTGTTTCAAAGTGCTAGGATTATAGGTGTGAGCCACCGCATCTGGCTTTTCCTTATTTCTTCTTAGGAAAGGAGTCCCTCTCTAGGATGCCTGTTTATTCATATTTAAGAGCAATGGGGAGCAGAGTGACCCTGCCACAGCAAAATGTAAGGCTTCTTGTCTAGGCCTTCCAGAGCCTTTCTAGCACCAGACAGCCTGGGCCATTGCTTATGTGGTAGATTTTTCTCTTGTCTTTTTAGGTTCAGAGCTGTGGTGAGGATGGAATGTGCATGTGTGTGTTTGTATGTGACACACTCACATTTAATACAAACAAGAAATGCTTATTCCACAGAAGGTAGCTTTGAATAAGTTTCGGGATTCAGATTTGAAGCTGAACATAACCAGAAACTTCTACCTGTAAAGTTTTTTGGAGGGTTTCCTTCAGAGGAGAAGTGAGAGAAGAAATAATTCTACTCTGGGGAAATGTATAATTTAGAAGCTGTCTGCATGTATAAGAAAACAGACTCTGTATTTGCTCTCTAAAGTCAGCCTGGCAGCCAGGGTCATTGTTTCTTTTTCTCCCCTCTGTGTTTGTGTAAGACGGATGGGTCTGGTGCTCTTTGTGCTCCCCAGCGGGCAGTTAAGGCTGTGGACTCGAGCAGCATTTGGCCTGGGGGAAGTCTACTGCTTGTTTTCCCCTGCCTGTCTTTCCTATTTCCTTACTCTAACTCACCACCCCTTCCTTTCCTGGACGTGCTGTCTATCCTGAAATGGAACAGGAGTATTAGAAAGGTTGAAGGGCCAGGTGCGGTGGTTCACACCTGTAATGCCAGCACTTTGGGAGGCTGAGGTGGGTTGATCACCTGATGTCAGGAGTTCAAGACCAGTCTGGCCAACATGGTGAAACCCTGTCTCTACTAAAAATACAAAAATTAGCCAGGCGTGGTGGCGGGCGCCTGTAATTCTAGGTACATGGGAGGCTAAAGCAGGAGGATTGCTTGAACCCGGGAGGCGGAGGTTGCCGTGAGCCAAGATCATGCCACTGTACTCCAGCCTGGAAGACAGAGTGAGACTCTGTCTCAAAAAAGAAAGAAAAAGAAAGGTTGAGGGTATTTCAGGAAACTCCAAGCAGGGTGCTTGGCTCTACCACCTTTCTACCTGTAACACTCTGGCACCCAACAGCATTGGTCTTCTGTGGGCTGTTTTGTCATTCACCTTACCTGCTACCCAGAGTGTGCCCAGGGTGTGATGAAGGGGTTCTGGATCCAAAAGTTTATGTATCTTTCGTCCTATCTCCTGTGATGGCCAGACCTAACTCTGAGGCAAAGCCGAGAGAATTATTTCCCACTTCCATTTCCTTCAAGTGTTGCTATAATGTTCACTGTAACCTGATTTTACATCTTTAAAACTAGAGGTGGGAGACTGAGCAGGGGCGACATCATACGTTGGCCCCCGAAGGTCTGAATCCCTTCAACAGTCAGATAGCTCACATATAATTGGTCGCTTTGCATGAGGAGCCTCCTTGGCTCAGGGCTGCAGAAGAGAAGTGCTCTCACTGTGGGTTAAGGGGTGGTGACTGATATTGTCCTTCAGCCTAGTGCTAGTTAGTGATGTTGGCCACTCAGGAAGATATAAAGTGTCCCAGACGTATGGCGGCCTCAGTGACTGTTTTGGTGGGAAGGATTCCAGGGAAGATGGCAGCTTCGCTTTAAAAGATTTGGTTCCAGGGAGATTTAGAGGAAAAAGAGGATGATGATTTGCAGGCTTTCTCTAAAGATCCAGATGGATCCCAGACGTAGTCCAGCCAGGAAGATCTGATTTTGTTTGTCTTCCTTCCCCATCTCCCTAAATAATTTTTAATTTTATCTTCAAAGCATGACGCAGGTGTTAATTAACACTGCCCGCTCTCCTGGGAGGTAGGCAAGTGGAAACACCACTCCTATTAGTGAAGCCCAGGGGATAGCAGGTGCGGAAGCCTTAGGCAGGTGAGCCACAGAGAAGCAGAGGGAGTCTTAGACCTCGTGGCCCTGCCCTCAGACCTTTACTGGGACTTGCTGCTCACTTAGTTACCTTGGGAGCCACCTCACTTTCTCAGTGTCCTTAGTTCCCAGTAAAAGAGCTGAGGCTGTGGTAGGAAAGATGTATGGTCCTATGGGATGAGTAATGGAAAGTCTGAGGGCTGGGAGAAATTCTGGTAAAATTCACTGTTACTGTGAATTTTAGATGCAGGATTCTGATTATGCCATTGATTTCATTCATTTCGTTTAAAAAAAATGTACTGAGTATTTACTTCTGAGTGAGGTGTGTTATGAAGAGAATCACTTCTTCTGAAAGAGCTGGCTTAGCACTAGGGATCCTGCTGATTGGGAACTTGATCCTTTATATCCCATGCTCAATCTCTAAAGCAAAGGCTGGAGTGTGGGGTTTGCTGCCTCTGCAGGTGATGGCTTCAAGCGTTGGACTCTCGACATCTGGAAATGGATGAGAAACCCAGGTGTGACTGTTGGATGTGGTGAACCTCTAGAGGCTGAACTTTCCCTTCTCCTTTAACCACTCGCCTTGGTTGGCTCAGGAGAGGGGGTCTCTGAGGAGTCCTCTCCCTGGGGCTGTAGGTGGTAGCACATCTTCAAGCCTGATGTTATCTAGGGCTGCCTGGGAATGATGATAATGTGTGTGCTGGGTGTCTAATGAAACTGCTGGGATGATACTGAACTTCCCACTCCAGAAAAGCAGCGAGACTGGAGTCTCCAGTGGTTTCTTTCTCATTCATTGGGTATCTTGGGCATGATACCAGGAACAGAGAAGTGGGTCATTTGATCCTGTAAGTGTTGCCTTCTTCATGGGTGGCAGTTGGATTCTGCTTGCTTTGTAGGGAGCCCTGCTCCATCAGCCAATGTTAGTCCTCTTCCCTTGATGTTACAGGCTGCTGAGAACTAGCCCTAGACCTCTGCGTGAGGGTTCTTCTGCCGAAGACATCACCAGTGTGTGGAGCCTGCCACACCCACCCGCTGCCAAACCACGGCCTTTACCTGTGTCTTCCGGTGTTTCCCGTGCGACCCATCCTGTGGGAGTGCCTCGTGGGCTGCCCCAGAGTTCACCCCACACTCAGCAGCACCAATGGTGAAGATGACAAGATCGAAGACTTTCCAGGCATATCTGCCCTCCTGCCACCGGACCTACAGCTGCATTCACTGCAGAGCTCACTTGGCCAATCATGATGAACTAATTTCCAAGGTACACATTTCCAGCAGGCCTTCCTTGCCTACCCCGGGGAGGGCGCTTAGTGCTCCTGAAGTTGCAGAGGTTTACAAGCTCTCAAGAATATTTGTACTCCATCTTTGTACAGGGAGGGCTGACCCATGTGACCGTCTCACTCAACTGAGAAAAACTCTGAGTTGGAGGGACAGAGTAGTCGTTTAATTTGTTATTTTGGAAATGAGGTGTCATCCTTGTTGGAGGCTTTGGGAGCTGGCAGCTTGCAAGCCAGAGAAGGGAGGGGCTGGGGATTGATGGGAGCCTTGTTCTCAGCTTGCTTGGTTTAGGTTGGCGGACGAAGAGTGAAGAGTGCTCCCTGCTCAGAAGGTGAATTCCAAGAAAGCAGGGGAATGTCTTTTAAGAGGGGTTCCTTAGCAAGATGAGAGAGCCACCAGGAAGTTGTGAGACTGTGGAATTACTAAAATGGGTGGCCTTTGGCAGGGACCAAAAGTGGCTTGTTGAAGAGCTGACCTTCTGGCCTGTGGGGGCCGTTAGGGCTTATACATGAGGTAATATGGCATGACATTTGATCATGATCAGAAGAATGGAACCCTGTTTTTCCTGAGGTGCTTAGGCAGCTGCTTTCTAAAGTTGGGGCTGGGGGATTATTAATAAGTAAATAAACCAACATGCCAGTTGTGCAGTTCAGGAAATGGATCCTTCAGGCAGCGTTCTCAGGGGAACTGCTTCCCTCCTGGCCCTAGATTCCCAGGGGAAGAGAAACAGGTTTTACTAGGCTGCATGACAAAGACAAAGAGATAATGGGAGACTTTTCCCTTACAAAAGCATCTTTACCCAGAACCTGGACTTCACGCCATTAAAGTAAAAAAAAAAAACCAACCCATCTTTACGCAGACCCAGACAACGTTTTTTGTTTTGTTTTTAAATGTGTTCCTCATCTGTTTACAAGACCTGCTGGAAAAGGTGGCTGTTGCTTTCTTTGCCTCTGGTTTGGTAGCCCCAGCCAGAGAGGAATGAAGGATCTAGTCAGCTCTTGTAGAACAGTCCTCTCCAGCTGGCTGATTTGACCTAGGAGGTGAAGAAAGCTGCCCAAACAAACACGTCTGTAGTAGTGAGGCTTTTCAAATCGGGCCTGAGGACCGAACCTCTTGTTCTAGCCTTACTCCAGGGTCTAAGGTGACCACAGAGCTTGAAGCGTACAGCCCCTTAGAGTCCTATCCTCTGGCCAGACTTGTGAATCTGCCCCACTTTCCTTTCTTTATGGTTCTGCTAATTCCTCTCCTTTATGCTGCTTATGTTTCAGCCAGCCTTTAGCTTCCTTCTCAGCTTCCCTTCGAATTTTGGGGAACCCCTTGAGTCTGGAAGTTTGAATGTGTGGAGGTGTCAGTGAGAGAAGAGAGGAGTTGGTCTCTTGGACATTGGAATTGGGTTTGCAAAGTTGTAGGGGAATTGTGAGTTGTCCTTTTTTTTTCCCCCCCTTTGGAAATCTCCAGATAAATTATTTGCCTGTATCTACTGGGGAAGCCAAGGCATCATTTTTTTTTAATACAAGGAAGCAGTGCTATGTATCATAAGAAATTGAGGTATCAATAAGGTATTTTAGCACCCTCTATGTACTAAAAACTGCAACTTGACACTTTATCAATGTTAACTTAACCTTCATATGAAGTCTTTAAGGTAGCTGACATGAGTCATACTTTATGCGGATGAAGAAGCTGAAACTCATAAAACTTGTCCAAGATGTCAAATCAGAGGTTCAGAGAAGAGTGATTACTTTGAGTGGGTGTTCAGGAGGGATTGCTGGAGGAGATGGTTCTTTGATCTGGGCCTTGTAAGATGGGCAGAAGTTGAGTATGTGGAGATGGTAATGGCCTTCAGAATTTATGTCTTATCTCTTTGGCCTGGCATACAAGGCCTTTGACAATTTGGCAGAGTCTGGCTTTTTTGTTAGGTCTCCAGCCAGCTCTTCACTTTGTTTCAGCCACTCGGAACCAAGCCACATTGCCTGAATATGCAGGTATGGGTGTTTCAGGGCTCTGTGCCTTAGCCAAGAGTGTCCGTTCTCCTTCACCTCCCTCCTCCTACACCTCCCTCCTCTTTCTCCTGAGCTCTTTATTATACGTCCTTGGGCATGGCCTATATCTGCTTTATATCTCGGGGTCAGAACCTGACCCATGGCAAGAGCTCAGTAAATGATAAATGAATAGATGGAGGTTGAGCCTTGGAGAAGACAAGTAATGAGAAAAAAAATACTTTGTTGGCCTCATGTCCTTCCTGTCCCTTTTGGGGCAGAAAGGCTCATTCACAAGTCCAGGCCAAAGTCAGCACAGGCTTCAGTTTCATTGGCTCAGGCCGGTACACAGATGGGGTGCATTAGAGCTTGATGATTTAAAGGGTTGGGTGAAATGCCTGACTGTGGGGAGAGCTGAGGGAGCTGTGGCTGGCATTGCACAAAGCTTCCTTTATTTCACTCCACAGCCACCCCCGGCGTTAAATAATCTATAGATTCTTATGCAGGTCTGCCTAATGGAAAGATCATTGCCCCAGCCTCCTCCTTGGAAAATAGGCCTTTCTTTTCATTTTTCCCCCCCTCTCTTCCATTTAAGAAAGTTCAAGGAGAGAATGTCTCTCCTGTTCTCCTCTCTTGACTTAATCTCCTATGCAGTTTCAGAATCTGCCCAGTGGGAGTTAGGAGCTGGGAAGCAGATAACTGGAGCTGGATCAGCAGTGTAATTAAATGATACTTTGTACTGGTAATAGGGCCTTTCATCTGAAAGCTTGACATTCGTTTGGTGCAAAAAAAAAAAAAAAAAAGTTAGTGCTTTCATTATGAAGAAGGGGATACAAAGGTCTGAGTGTGACCAGCAGTGAACTGGGACTAGGACTGGAACTTCAAGCTCCCTTCTATCAGTGTGCCTAAGCCTACATGGAAATGTATAGTTAGAAAGTTTTTAAAAACAAATGGAGTCTGTATTGCCATGGTGGTGGAAAGAATCCAGTACCAGGCTTTCTACCTTCACAGCTTGCTTTAGATCCCTAGAGGCCTAGTTGCTTGCAATCAACTGTCCAACTTCCAAGCCTCAGTTTCTCACTCATAAAATGGGTAAAATAATGTTTACTATGTTTAATGCTGTCTTAGTCCATTAGGGCTGCTAAAACAAAATGCCATAGACTAGCTTATAAACCACAGAATTTTATTTCTCATAGTTCTGGAGGCTGGGAAGTCCAAGTTCAAGGCACCACCAGATTCAGTCTGAGGGCCTGCTTTCTGGTTCACAGACAGCTTTTTCTTACTTAATCTGACATGGTAGAAGGGAAGGGTCTCTCTCTGTTCTCTTTATAAGGACACTAATCCCATTCACAAGAGCTTTGCCCTGATGACCTAATCACCTCCCAAAGGCCTGATCTCCTACTGCCATTATCTTTGGGGTGAGCGTTTCAACCTATGAATTTTGGGGAGGCATTCAGACCATAGCAGATGTCTCTAGCAGCCAGCACCTAGTGTGTGCTCGTGATGTGCTATCCCAGTAACAGTCCTGTGGAGTGGGCATGCCTCACTGGGGGGAGCAGGTTTATTTCATTGGATTGTTATGAGGCTCAGATGAGATCATGGATGTGTGGGTGGCTTGCAAATTACAAACCTCTATGTAAATATAAAGTAGTCTGTTTGCTTCTCTTGGCCTTACTGTCCAAAAGAAAGGAACAAAAAGACAAGGGGGTGGGTTGGAGGGGATTATTCCTGCCTGACACCAACTAGTTTTAGTTTGGCTAAGATGGCTTCACTTTGGAACCTGAGGCACAAGATTGGATATGAGAAGGGGTAATAGAAAGCCAAGTGTGTCTGTAGAAAGGTAACATGGCATTTTCTCTGTAAAATGGTAAAGAGGGTAGGGGGAAAAACTCTTTGAATTGATGACAGAACTATCTAGGGAATGTGCTGAGGCATCCTACAATTTCTTTCTTAGGGGGTGTTGTGCTCTAAATGCTGGAGTGTTTGCACACAGAGGTATTTTGAGTTGGCATGAGGAATTGCTCACATTGTTGTTTCTTCCCTAATGGTACAAGCCCTAGTATAAAAATATACTTTGCTTATAAAATAATAATAGCTTCAATTGGAACAGTTAGTAGCCAGCCCTAGTGAGAATAATCTAAACACTCATTTTAGTGGACATAATCTATTATGGAAACCTGGGTCTTCGCAAAGCTTTTGTATGAAAATTTTCTGTCTGTCATCCTCCCTTTGCCTCCCTCCTGCCAACCCCTTGATGGCATTGTGGAGTAGGCCATTTAGGAAGGATAAATGGGATTAATCTATCACAGACCCACTTCGGGGCCCTGTGACTTCATGCCAACACACAGTTGCTTTAGTGCTCTGGGTCCTGGAGGAAAGGAGTTGTAGGGTGCTGTAGAGGGGTCATCCAGTGGAGGTGGGATGAGGAAACCTTTTGCTCAGTCTCCAAAACTATTTACACGATTGTTATGTCAGATCTATAGGTCAGATTATCTTCTGGTGACAAATAAGGAATTTCTAGAATTATGGGTCATCTCATTCAAGCCTCTCTTCATGAGGAGACAGGCCATGGGTGACTCAGTGATCAGAATGAGATCACACAGCCTCAGAGCCAGGGCCATCCACCTCATACCCCTCCACAGTGTTCTGTGTGAGGAGCCCTGGCCTGACTTGTTTTCAAGCTCTGGGCAGTCCTTCTGAGGTTGGGAGCATTTAGAAGGCAGGTGGTTTTTGTTCCCTATGGGGTTCCATTGGGCTTACAGTGGTGACATTTTGGTTTTCCCTTCCTGTCTAGAGATTAGATGCAGCATTTCTTTGAGAAGAGTCAGGGAGTGAGATGTTCTGAATCCTTGTATTGATCTAGTGGCTGCCAAGAGGTAGACTCTGCCCTTGGTTTCCCACTTCTGGCTCTGAGCCCTGGTGTTGTACCCCAGTGTAGTGTAGTACCCCCATGCAGTGGCGTAGGGGCAGTGCCATGGAGGGAGTGCTGCTAAGGAAGTACCGAGATCTGACCCATCCTGTCCACTCTACCTGTCAGGGCAGGTAGAGTTTCTCAGTTCCCACGGCTCATCAGTTTGTGTTTTTTTTTTGGTTGTTGTTTGTTTGTTTTTCTATTTTTTTGAGATGGGGTTTCATTCTTGTTGTCCAGGCTGGAGTACAGTGGCACAATCTTGACTTACCGCAACCTCTGCCTCCCAGGTTCAAGCGATTCTCCTGCCTCAGCCTCCTGCGTAGCTGGGATTACAGGCGCCCGCCTCCACGCCCAGCTAATTTTGTATTTTTACTGAAGATGGGGTTTCTCATTTTGGCCAGGCTGATCTCGAACTCCTGACCTCAGGTGATCCGCCCACCTCGGCCTCTCAAAGTGCTGGGATTACAGGCGTGAGCCACTGCACCTGGCCTTTTTTTTTTTTTCCTTTTTCTTTTTTTTTTTTTTTGAGATGAAGTCTTGCTCTGTGGCCCAGGCTGGAATGCAGTGGTATGATCTCAGCTCACTGCAACCTCTGCTTCCCGGGTTGAAGTGATTCTCCTGCCTCAGCCTCCCAAGTAGCTGGCATTATAGGTGCACATAACCACACCTGGCTAATTTTTGTATTTTTAGTAGAGACGGGATTTTGCCATGTTGGCCAGGCTGGTCTCAAACTCCTGACCTCCAGTGATCCGCGCGCCTTAGCCTCCCAAAGTGTTGGGATTACAGGCGTGACCCACTGCACCTAGCCAGTTTGTGTTTTTAATGTACAATAAAACTACTCTCTGAAATCTTGATGGAATTATCTGTGTCCTGAAAACCTCATGTAAATAATAAATATAGGAACATAATTTCTAAAAATCCCTTCATTTCTTTTTTTTCTCTAGATGTCTGGAAAACAGTATAGTGAGCATTGAGTTATATCACTAGTAGTGTTGTCAGTGGCTACTGTGTCACATCAGACGGCATAATTCATAAAGGATATGTACAATATTATCAGACCAGAATGCCAGTTAGCAAAAATTAAAAATAAAGATGAAAAGAAATAATAAAGAATATATACAAGTGAGATGTAGCCCTTGAAGATAATTATTCTATGAACTTACCTAATTTGCAAAATAGGTATTTTTAGCCCTGATTTTGTTAATTGAACTCTAATTTTTGATATTCAGTGGATATATGACATAATGATTTTGTCATATATTTTATTATATGACATAATAAAATTCGAGTATGTTTTAAGAGGAGGGAAAAATCAGATTGCAGGCATAAATGTCTATCTCAAAAAGTAAACCTTTTGTTTCTAGAGTAGTGGGACCTGGCTCTTTGCCAGAGCAGTGGTACTAAGAAACAGAAGGGTGGGAACAACTGCCCTGTATGGCCCGAGCTCTAGTGGGTGCCTCTGCCACTTTGCTGTTGAATGTCAGTGTTTCTTTTTTATTTATTTTTTTGAGACGGAGTCTCACTCTGTTGCCCAGGCTGGAGTGCAGTGGTGCGATCTCGGCTCACTGCAACCTCCGCCTCCTGAGTTCAAGAGACTCTCCTGCCTCAGCCTTCTGAGTAGCTGGGATTACAGGCATGCGCCACCACACCCAGGTAATTTTTAAATTTTATTTATTTATTTTTTTGAGACGGAATCTTGCACTGTTGCCCAGGCTGGAGTGCAGTGGCGCGATCTTGGCTCACTGCAAGCTCCGCCTCCCGGGTTCACGCCATTCTCCTGCCTCAGCCTCCCGAGTAGCTGGGACTACAGGCACCCACCACCATGCCCAGCTAATTTTGTGTACTTTTTTAGTAGAGACGGGGTTTCACAGTGTTAGCCAGGATAGTCTCGAACCCCTGACTTCAAGTTATCCGCCTGCCTCGGCCTCCCAGAGTGCTAGGATTACAGATGTGAGCCACTGCGCCCGGCCGTGTCAGTGATTCTTAGACATCACTTCTAAGCTACAGCCAAGGCAGAAGTGACAAATTATGGAAGAGTTCCAGCACAACCCAATAAGTCCAGTTTCAAGACATGCTCTACCAAGTTGGCTTTTATAAAGAGAATCACATTTCCCAACCCCAAATTACTTAATTATTTTCTTCAACTATGTGACCTTTGAAAGCTCTGTCTCCTACTAATGAAGCATTGGCTCTTTTGTACTCCTCTAGAAGTATTTGTTGACCACCCAGGAAGGGGTGGCAGGTGAATCAAATCTGTACAGAAAGTCTCCAAACAAAGGGATGTGGTTACTTTACAGTGTTTATTGGTGGAAAGAAACTATTTGGGGCTCGTAAAGTATAGTATCTTATGGTACCTTTCCTCCATAGGGGCAGAGATTGAACCCGTTCAGGATGAAAAGAGCCATGAATTAGGCTGGGATTTTTTTCTTTTTTTGATGTAAAGTCTCACTCTGTCACCCAGGCTGGAGTGCAGTGGTGCAATCTCGGCTCACTGCAATCTCTGCCTCCCGGGTTCAAGCAATTCTCGTGCCTCAGCCACCTGAGTAACTGGGATTACAGGTGTGCATCACCATGCCCAGATAATTTTTGTATTTTTAGTAGAGATGAGGTTTCACTGTGTTGGCCAGCCTGGTCTCGAACTCCTGACCTCAAGCAATCCACCTGCCTCTGCCTGCCAAAGTGCTGGGATTACAGATGTGAGCCACCGCACCCAGCTTGGGATAATTTGTATAGCACAGTTGGTCCACAGTGGGACCATTTTAACTGTATCTCAAGAGTTTCTGGTGTATGTGGGTGACGGCGGTGGGGACTGTGCCTATACTTGCTCTCATCTTATTGATTCCATTCTGTCTTTGCACAAATACTGATTACGTACTCTGTGTTTGTGTATGTGTGCGCGTGCATGCACATAGCACTATTCTAGATATTATAATACTACTAAAAAATTTTGTTAGGGAACTTTTATCCTAGTTTGGGAGATAACAGATTCATGTTATGCCTTCTTGAAGTTTCTACTTCATCTTATGTTTCTCTTAAAGCAATTGTCATAGTGTGATGACGCATATTTCCCATTAGCCTGTGAATTACTTGAGGAGATGATTGTGACATCATTTTTGTGGGTCTAGCAGCAGCACAGCTCCTAAGACTGGTAGATTCTCAGTGAATATTTGAGTGAATGACTTATTACTCAGATAGAGATCTTTATCAGTGAGTTTCAATCTGGGTCCGTGGACTGGCTTCAAGGACTCCATGAAATTGCATGTGTCATTCTGTGGGCATGTATATTTTTCTAGGGAGGGTTTCATGGCTTTCATCAGGCTCTCCACCAAAGATACTGTTGGTTAAAAAAGGAAAAAAACACACACACAACCAAACTTTAAGATCCATCTTTCTAGAAAATGCAGTTCTGAGAAGACTTGGTGGAAGAAGTGGCATTGAACTGTGCCTGGAAGCAGAAGCCTCAAATGATGGGGAGGAGCTGGTAAAAGGAGCATCAGGAACAAAGAGCCAGAGGCGGGGAGCACACAGGGAGCAGCTGTTCTTTGGGGTAGAGGTTGAAAAACTGTGAAAACATTGAAGGTGTAGGTCGAAGCCAGATTATTAGAAGAATAGAAGCTAGGATGTTGTCCCATTGACAGTCGGTTGCTACTGAAGACTTTTAAGCAAGTAATGACATGACCAGCAAATGGTTAGTGCTGCTGTGGTGTGGTAGATGAACTAGTGAGGAAGAGACTAGAATGGGGCAAGTGGTGTCTGTCCATTGCAGTGGTCTGAATGTGTTCCAGGTACATGGTGGTCATTCGGCAAATACTCATTGACCACTGCTTGGCAAAGAAATAGAAGCATTCTATGGGTTTTTTTTTTTTTTTAATTGTCTTTATCATGTGTAGGCATGGACAAGGGGAATTGGGTTCAGGAAGTCACATGCTTTAAATGGGAGGCAGACCTGTCGCACAGTCACGTGTGCTCCCTGTGAAAATTAATGATCTGGGCACACATAGAGTTGCTCACCAATTTAGTATCAAGGGAGCTGCTGGGACCAAATCTGGTGAATCATCTTTATGTTTTGTTTTTCTTTTGCTGCAGACTGCAGGCAGCTGGAGCACAAAATCTGCTCAAATGTGATTCTTTCTGTGTGGTTACTTTAAATACCAAAAGGAAATGTTGACTTGAGCGATGAGGCGTACCCTGAAAATTAACTCTGTGGTTTGCAGATGCCTTTAAGGTTCCAATCATAAGACTGGTTTGTATATTAGCGTCTAGGCTCTCAGCAGGGACACTGGTAATCAAGCTTGTGTTCCCAGTCAGAAATCCAAAGAAACTCTTTTTCATCAGGGTGTTCAACCTGGGAAGTAAGGAGTGGGTGCAGGATCCCTCTATTTCTGTTTGAGCAGTGGCACTCCCTCTGGCCTCTGGAATGGTAAATCTGCACCATCGCTAGCTTGGCTGTTTGCGTTTGGGGGCTGACTAGAATCCACTGTCATACACTACTTGTTCAGTTCAATATTTCTTGTGCTTTTAACAACATTTAAACCTAGATGGTAGGGATAAGATGATTCCTGCACTTAAAGAGCCTGTGACGTTTAGGAAACAAGGAAATGCAAGGCTCACCATGGAGGGTAGAAGAACGTTACAGATAAGGTTGTTTGGTGTTGTAACAAACACACAAGATGGAAAATCTATGTTGCTGCTATTAGCTACTATTGATTGAACACCTTCTTAGTTTTTATGTATATATATATATATATAGAGAGAGAGAGAGAGAGAGAGACAGGGTCTCGCTATGTTGCCTAGACTGGTCTCAAACTCCTGACCTCGAGCAGACCTCCCACCTCAGCATCCCAAAGTGTTGGGATTACAGGTGAGCCACCACACTGGTCCTGAAGACTTACGCTTTTTTTTTTTCGAGATGGAGTCCCACTCTGTTGCCCAAGCTGCAGTGCAGTGGTGTGATCTCTGCTCACTGCAGCCTCCGCCTTTTGGGTTCGAGCAATTCTCTTGCCTCAGCCTCCCAAGTAGCTGGGATTACAGGCATCCGCCACCAGGCCCGGCTAATTTTTGTATTTTTAGTACAGGTGTGGTTTCACCATGTTGGCCAGGCTGGTCTTGAACTCCTGACCTGACCTCAAGTGATCCACCTGCCTCAGCCTCCCAAAATGCTGGGATTACAGGCATGAGCCACTGCACCCAGCTGAACACTTTCCTCTTTATTGAGCACCCACTGTGTGCCAGGAACTCCTTTAGGTATTTTACTTACTCCATCACTTACTTTACAACATCCTTTCAATGTGGGGATTAAGGCCATAGGTTACCAGGTTACCAAGAAGCCAGATGGGTTCAGATTCAGATCTGCTCATGTACTTTTTGCTACCGCTTCGCAGTGTGGCCTAGGTTCTTTTGGCCTTGCCTATTTTATGGTCTCACTCAGTAATCCTTGTGGCAAATCCCACCCTTTCTTCCCTCCTGTCATTTCCTTTGCCTTGGTGAATCCTTCTCCTTTCCTCTCTCTCTATTCAGTTCCTACCCATTCTTGAAGACCAGTTCACATCTTTTTTTCTTCTAGTGAGTCTTCCTGGCTTATAGGATGCTCTGAATGTCTGTAGAACTCACTCTCTGGTTGTTCATTTGGAAATTAATGGCTGTCTTGTGGTATGGTCTGTGTTGTTATGGTTGCATGCACTTTTTATGTATAATTGTCTTGCTTCCTAACAAGATTCTCAATGTCCTGGAGTCATAGATGCTCAGAACTTTGTGGCTGGAGGTACCTTTGAACCTGGAGTTTCTAGTTCAACTCCTCATTTTACAGATTAGGAAACCAAGGCCCAGAGAGAAACTGAGGGCCTCTTGATTTTGCACTTTGCCACCTCCCCCCCACACACCACTTTGCACATAGCTGGTGCTTGTAAGTGCTGGAGGCAGCCCTGGGAGAGGGCTGGCATCTGGAAGATTGACAGTGTCAAGCGCTGTGATCTTGGGCAAGACTGTTCACCTCTCTGGCTCTCCCTTTTCTTCATTTATCCAAATGAGTGCAATAGGTTAGACTGTCTTTAAAGTTCCTTCTACTTCCCCCCTGCATCTTCTGAGTCTAATGTAGTAGCATAAGATGATATGAGGCCATATAACATAGCAGCTCGTGGTATAACTCCGAGCCCAACCACCTGGCTTATTCATTTAGTAGCTGTGTACATTAAGTAATCCCTCTGTGTCTTTTTTTTTTTTTTTTGAGACAGAGTCTCGCTCTATCACCCAGGCTGGAGTGCAATGGCATGATCTCAGCTCACTGCAACCTCCACCTCCCGAGTTGAAGCATTTCTCCTATTCAGCCTCCCAAGTAGCTGGATTACAGGTGCCTGCCACCACATCGGCTATTTTTTATTTATTTATTTCATTTTTTGTAGAAGATGGGGTTTCGCCATGTTGGCCAGGCTGATTTCGAACTCCTGACCTCAGGTGATCCACTGGCCTCGGCCTCCCAAAGTGCTGAGATTACGGGTATGAGCCACTGCGCCCATCTGCCTTTGCGTCTTAATGGCCTCACTGGCAAATGGGAATAGTAATATTAGATACCTGATAGGATTTTTGTGGAAATTAAATGAGGTTATTGATGTGAAGTTCTTACCACAGGGCCTGGCACGTGATAAGTGCTCAATAAATGTTGGAAGCTAGTGTTATTCTATGAATAGTCACTAAAGAAAACCAAATGGAAAGTGACAGAACTAGGGCCTGGCACCCCAACAAGCCTGGCACACTTGCTTGTTGCCCTTGTTTTTGGAGAGTCTCAGCAGTTGCCCTTGAGCCCTACAGTTGTCATCCATCGTCTTTTGAGGCCTCTCATCATGGAGTCACTTGTTCCTTATCCCAGGGGGACCAGCAGGTCTCAGGAGGTGATGAAATAGCAGCAGCACCTTCCACCACAGCTTTCTGGGGCCTTACCTGCAGGCAGCAGCGAGGCCTCTCTAGAATGTAAATGGAAAAGCCTGTCCCTGCCTCCTTCCCTTTTAGTCGGTCAGGTGGTTACTGTGCCTCTGACCCACCCGAGGACCTCAGTTGGCTGTGACACAGCAGCCCAGGCGGCTGGAAGAGAAGTCCCTGGCCTGGAGAGTGAAGCTGGAGCTGAGAGTTGCTTGTCAGTTTGATTCCTTCTGTGACGCTTCGGGTGGGGGGGAATCTTTTGAAAGAAACCGCTTTCTTTATCTTGAAAGAACAAAACCAAAAGAGAATCTCTGATAACCTTTGTTTCCAAAGCACTCAGCAAAGCTGCTGAGAGGAGGGTTTGACCTGGTAACCCAGAGTATTATCTCTGGGGTAAGGGCTGCCCAGCCAAGGGGAGCTTTAGCTGTTTCCCTCCTCTCCCTGGCTTATTGCTAGTGGCTGGACAGTGAGTTGGAGGAGGAGGGGGAGAGGAAGAGAGGAGGAGATGGCTCTGCCAGCTGCCGCTAGAAACAACAACATCGAATCAGTCCATAAACTCCCTCCCCTCCAGACTACAGTGATGTCAAGAGGCGGAGCAGGTGGCACTAGTTCTCCCCTCCCCTTTAGCCCCTGACACCTTTGGGTCTTTGAAGGGGTAAATTATGATCATCAAAAGGAAAATTCTCTATCTTTGGGGGCCCAGGAGCTCCTTTTCCTTTTTGTTAGGGTTGGCTCCACCAAGAGCAATTTTCTGTTTCCTCATTTATCTGTTGGGAAGCTAACTGTGACCTTAGCGTCCCAGCAGATAAATGAGGAAACAGAAAAGTGTTTCCTCACCAAAACAAAAAATCCCTGAGCGAACCCTCCTGCAGAGGGCCCTGTCATTTATTCCACATTGTGTGAGCTCCTCTTACGTGTTAGACCCTGGGAATTACAGTGGCAAACAGATGCAAGCTTTGCCTTCACTGAGCCTGTCACACGGTACCCTTTGGTTCCTGGAAGGCCCAGCACCTGAAAAAGTGGTTGGTGGCAGCAGAAACAAGGATCTCCTTCCTGAGCCTGGCCCCTAAGGTTGTCCGGGGCAGCTGAAAAACCAGCATTTCCATAGTGCTTTCCATTCAGTTTGCCTAATTTTCATGAGAGGCTGAAGTGCCTTTTGTTTCCCTGATGGTCCCTGTCCTCCCCTGCAGAGTCGGCCTGAGCTAGCCCAGCCGAGTGGGGCAGCCCCCTTTTCTCTGATGCATCTTTGGAGGAATGTCTGTGTTCTCAGGACCAGGCCTCTCCCCACTGGGTGGGGGCTGCTTTGTTTACATTCCTGACCTTCTGAAAGCTGCCAGCTTTATCCACAGCTGGCCTTTCCCCTTCAGATGCCAAATGTTCCAAACGACAGGTACAACTCTGAGAGGGCCGTTAAGGTTCATGCCAGAAACATTCACCTAGGAAACCTGAGGAGAGAGGAAGCCAGTGAAACTAGACTTCATGGAGCTTTTTGAAGCTCGAAGCCCCCATATTTCTTGATTCTCCCCGCAGCGGGAGAAAAAAAGAAAAAACACAAAGTGTGTCTGTGTGGGAGGAGAGTTCCTCCCTGTCCATCTCTTTCTCTATAAAAATAAGAGGCCAACCTGCCCTGAGCATCGTGGGGGCAGGTGCTGGGTAAATACACGAGAAAGGAAAGCCGATAAGATAAGGTCTGACAAATCTAGGTCACCCGGCTGCTGCCAGGTACCTGTGTGACTGGTCACCTTGAAACTGACAGGAGGAGTATGGACTTTTGTTTGAGGCTCAGCCTGGCTGATTTCTCATGTCTTTGTTTATTTATTCAGTAAACATTAATTGAGTGCCATTATGTGCCAGGCCATGTGCTAGGTGTTGCAGGTCCCTGTGTGCCTCTGACAGGCAAAATCTCCTCCTGGATCCCAGGCCTGTAACCAGGACTAAAAAAAGAAATGACTTCATTCAAAAGCCAGTTGGTTCACTAACTTCCAGAGTAGGGGCAGCCAGTCCCTTGGTAGAAGGGAGGGGCTGTTTGCAGTCTTGATTCCCTGTTTTTTGGGCTAGATCCAAAGGTCTGCAAAACTTTTTCTGGAAAGGCCAGATAGTATTTTACGCTTTGCTGGACATAGGGTCTCCACTCAAATCTGCAGCCACAGAGAATATATAAACAAATGAGCATGGATGTTTTCCAGAAAAACTTTATTTGCAAAACAGGTGAAAGGCCCAATTAGGCCCTTGGACTGGTTTACTTAACCCTGGGCAAGATGATTAGAATGACTGTTGTGAAATGGGTGTTGGAGAAATAGGTTTCTGTGATTTCAAGAGGAATCTCAAACCAGCATGGTGGCTTGTATGGAGAGTGTAGGGGTTGAGGCACTGTGCTAATTGACAAGGTCTTAATTGACACCCTGGTGAGAATTCCATTCCATAGGCCAGACTTCAGCCCCAGCCGTCTAGCACTCACAGGTTCCCACCATAGGTTACAAGGTGATCAAGACAGATAGGGCACATAGTTTCCTACAGTGTCATCACTGTAATGGGAAGACAGTGTGGGGCCCTGCTGAGGAGGGTCTGTGGCACCATTTGAAAAGCCTTGAATGAGGGTCAAGCCACCTCTGCTCCAGACCTGGCTTTGTGCTAAATTTTCAGTGTGGCATTGAGCAAGTCACTTAACCTCCCTCATCACCCTGCATATATTAAATCCTACTGTATGAAGCACTGGGGATACAGAAATGGATACAAATACAGAAATGGATGAAATTCTCTCTTTTTTTTTTTTGAGACAGAGTCTCACTCTGTTGCCCAGGCTAGAGTACGGAGGCATGATCACAACTCACTGCAGCCTCAACTTCCCAGGCTCAGATGATCTTTTCACCTTAGTCTCTTGAGTAGCTGGGACTACAGACATGTGCCACCATGTCCGGCTAATTTTTCTATTTTTGTAGAGATGAGGTTTCTCCATATTGCCCAGGGTGGTCTAAAATTCCTGGGCTCAAGTGATCAGCCCGCCTTGGCCTGCCAAAGTGCTGGGATTGCAGGCGTGAACCGTGCACTTGCCTGGAATTCTTGCCCTTAAGTAGCTTATGATCTAATGGGGAAGGCAAATAGGTAAACAGGGATAAAATGTAGTGAAACACAGTCATTGTTTCACTGTAAGTGATTGTTCCAGATGTTATGAGAGTAAAGAGCAGGATGAATGTTTACTAAGATGAGTGTTTAGAAGCATTTACTAAGTGGACAAGAAGACGAAGACAAGAAAGAGGAGTCCATTCTGAGCAGAGACAGAGAAACATGACACGAGGCCAAGTCCAGGGACCACAGGGAAGACAGATGGGGAGTCTGTGCTTTAGGGAAGCAGGTCAGGGTGGATCATGCAAGGCCTAGAAGGCCAAACTAAGGAGTTTAGACAGTTCTGGATGCTGTGAGGAGCTGCTAAAAGGTTTTAAGCAAAGGAGTGATAGGATTTTATTGAGATTGGATGAGAATAAAACATAGCCTATTTTGGAAAATCAACTTCTTTAGCTTCTGTAAACCATGTATCCTTGAGCTTTGTGTGATTATACAATGTTGATGTTGTGGAGTAGTGGGCATTGATAACATGCCATAGCTGTTTAAAAATAGTCAGGCGGGTCCCTCCTTGGTGGTGCCTTCAGCTAAATAGCAAGCAGGTAGATCACTGGCAAACAGCAGGCAGTCATAACTCTAAGAAGAGGGCCTTTGTTAGTTCATGGAGGTCTGGGGGTTTGCAGGTCCTGGGCCCTCTGTCTCATCTGACACTCCTGGCTTCTTGAGTAAGGCTCCCCAAATCATTGAAAGTGGGCAGTTGCAACTCCCTGTTGATGAGTTTTTCTCTAAATTTAAAGAGAGAATTCAGTTGCAGAATTCCAGTGGCTTTGGTGTAGCCATGAGGTTTGGAATACGGCCAAGTGAAGGTGGAAATAAGTAGCTTCTGCAGTCTTTATGTATTTAGAGAATAATTGAAACAGGCATTGGAAAATGGGGATTCTTGGACAGTGATTCCCAAATCTGACAGTAGTACATCAGAATCACCTGAGATACAAAGGCAGATTGCCAGACCCCACCTCACAGATTTCCTTTTCTGAGGGTCTGAGAGTGTTGTGGAATCAGGGCCCTGATGGCCGAGGGAAGCAGGTCACCTAGGACACAAGATTTAAGGAGACACTCAACTCTCAGAGTTGTACAGTACAGGGTCAGCACCCCACAAAAAGTGCCTCCTTAAATTTCATGTTCCAGCCTTCTGGCTCGCCTGACCCTAGTCCCAGACCCACTGGGGATCTGTATTTTAACAAGTATCCCTGTCCTGGTCTGTTGTAACCGGTACTAATATTTGGGAGCCACAGCTCTAGGACAAGGGTTCTCAGTACTTGGAAGATACACGTGCTGTCCCTAATATCCGCTGCCTGCCATCCAGCACTTTACACTTATAGTAGTTCCCTGGAGGTCCAAAGAGTGGTTTTGACTGACGTTTATTTGAAAAAGGGAACAGCTCTTTGGAGGCCTTCTTTTAATTATTCTAACAATAGCCATCATTTTACTGGGTGTCTACTAAGGGGCAGACATTGTGCTAGGCATGTTATATGTGAATCATGTCTTTTGCCTCAGACTAATCCAAAGAGAGATGTACTACTATTGTCTCCATTTTTAGATGACGAATGTGAGGCTCAGACAGATTGAGTTGACCAAGGAGACCCAGCTAGGAAATGGCAGAACCAGAATTTTTTTCTTTTTTTTTTTTCTTTTTTTCTTTTTGAGACGGAGTCTCCCTCTGTCGCCTGGGCTGGAGTGCAGTGGCGTGATCTGGGCTCACTGCAAGCTCTGCCTCCTGGGTTCACGCCATTCTCCAGCCTCAGCCTCAGCCTCCCGTGTAGCTGGGACTACAGGCGCCTGCCACCATGCCCGGCTAATTTTTTTGTATTTTTTAGTAGAGACGGGGTTTCACTGTGTTAGCCAGGATGGTCTTGATCTCCTGACCTCGTGATCCGCCCGCCTCGGCCTCCCAAAGTGCTGGGATTACAGGTGGGAGCCACTGCACCCAGCCAGAATTTTTATTTTTATTTTTTAATGATTCTGATTTTTATTATCAGGTCAGAACAAATGAAATAGCAGCAAAAGGGTCTGTCATATATTCTGGTTTTCACTGGTCCTCAGGCCAGGCAGGCTAGAATTTAAATTCAGGCCTGATCCCAGGGTCTACCATTAAGTGCTGTATCACACAACCTATTTCTTGCTTTGACTAAACAGAGGAACCCAACACAAGCCCTTCCATTGGTCCTTCTCAGGCTGTCTGCCTCGCTTTGAAATCTCCAGGTAACCCCCTGTTCCTGGCGTCTTAACACTTGGACCAAACATGGCACCCCAGATTGCTTCGGCTTGTTTCTTTGCTGTTTGTTTCAATAGGGTTTGCTGGCCCATCGAGCCATGGCACACAGAGGAAGGGACAGAGGAGGGGCACAGGTGGCCCTCAGCAGGGGCAGAGAGTTATCCTTCCTTAAGCTGTTTGCTGATTAACTCCCTTCTCTGCTGAAACCAGACAAGAGGAACTCAAGAGTCAGCAGGGCTCAGAAGCCCCAATTAATGTGTAGTCCAACTGGGTCAGGGGGAGTGACCCTGTGCAGTGGCCCTTTTTTGTTTTTTTGTTTTTGTTTTATTTTCCCCAGGAGCATGTGTGCCCCCACCTTACTAGAGTAGAGTTCCACACACTGGGAGGAGGGATTCCAGCCCCCAGCCGAGGGAGTTAGAGCTCCTGTGAAGCACAGGCCTGTCTAGTCAGTCCCTTCCTCCCTGGCCTGCTCGCTGGGCTCTGGCTGGTGTTAAGTTGCCCCAAATACCCAGTCTCCTGTTTCACATCCTTAGGCAAAGATCCCATGGCCAAGGTGCCCTTTCGGCTTAGCTTTCCCACCGGCTGCTTGCAGACAGATAAGCTTCTAACAGTAGGGAAGGGGGAAGGTCGGAGGTGGGCAGAATGCTGAGCAGACCCCTTTGTCTGCAGGCATAGTGGGCTCTGCAGCTCCCCAGTATCGTGTTGGATGGGGCAGGCCCTGGGTGGTGACCAGCTGCCTGTCCCCAGTCCTCCACTTCTTTAGTGGCAGGTGGAACATGGCTTGGCTGGGGCACAATCGTACATATGCTCCGGCTTTACCTTGGGGTGGAAATTGGAGGCCGAAAGTTTGTAAGTGTTGAGAGGCAAGCAAACTGTGTTTGTGTGAGCTGGAGAATGCAGGGGCTGCCTGAGCCAGGCTCTGTCTCTGCAGAGTCTGCCCTGGCTGTGCCAGACTCCCTGTCCAGACCTCTCAGAGATGTTTCATTCCTTGGGCTGGGTTGAACTGAGACATAGCCCTGCCGTGAGACAGGAGGGAGAAGGAGCCAGTGGACAGAATGTTCTCATGCCTGGATGCACCAGCCACAGCACAGACTGGGACCTTGGGAATTAAGATGAAACCTCTACTCTTTCTTTAGCCAGTCAATATCTTTAGTAACAAATGAGATTACTGCCTGGATGAACTGGTTTTAATTTACCTTTCTAAAGTGATAAATGTGCTTAAAATGAATATGGGAGTGACGAGGAAGTTTGCACAGTTCACTTCACTGGTCTCACTTCTTTGGGGAATGAACATGAACTCTTGGACCTGAATTCCCACCTCCTCCTCTCTTCCTGTCACTTGTAACCAAGTATCTGAAACCTGCTGGCTATAGGAATTATTACATTATGTGGAGTACTTGATATCCCAGACAGTCCCCAAGGAGAGGTCCCCCATCATGGCTTCCAAAGATAACCTTGGATGTAGGTACCAGAGTGACAGAACCCAGAAACTGGGCCTCTGTGTATAAGTTGGTCTTGAGTGTCCAGAGGCTGTTTTAAAATGTGTACAGAAAGGTAGCAATTAAATGTTTGTCTTGGAATAACCCTGGCCTCTGAATTTTCCCAGAAGCCCTAGCCTGGGGAAGATGATTAAAAATAGATCTGAGTAGCACTTCCTGCTTGGCAGATGGCTGATAGCAAATGCTAGGCTTGTGGCTGACCTTTCCTTTCTGAAATCTCCTCTGTTTCCATGATGCTAATTGAGTCCCTCTCTAGGCCTAATCAAAGACTCCTTAGCTGGTTGCAAAAAAGAAAAATACAAAAACCATGGCTTGCTGTCCTGGCTGGGCTCAGTTCATGGAGCAACATGAAAGTGCTGGAATTTGCATGGAAACACCCACTCTGTGGTCTAACTGGCTGGTCCTTGTTTAGAAACTAACAAGTTCTGCTTTCAGATTTACTGCCCAGTGCTGCTAAGGATCCCACACCCTCTCCGCTCCCTTCAGTAAGGAAATATTTGTGCATTGAAGAGTGATAAGAATGCCCTGTGTTTAGATGTGGGCACAATAGACAATGCTCACCACACAAAGCAGATGCATAAGAGAGGCAGGAGCCTTGTGAGATATGTGTTCTAGGACTGGCTCTATCCCCATCCACTGTTGCCTTTCCTCATACCCAAGGTTGTTGTGAGAAGTTAAAGTAAATAGTGCTTATGACAATGCCCTGAGGCAGTATCAGAACATGGAACATACAGTGTAGTGTTATTATTATTTTAATTTTTTGACATGGGCTCTGTTGCCCAGTCTGGAGTGCAAAGGCATGGTCTCGGCTCACTGCAACCTCCGCCTCCCAGGCTCAAGTGATTCTCCTGCCTCAGCCTCCTGAGTAGCTGGGATTACAGGCGTGTGCCACCACACACAGGTAATTTGTATTTTTAGTAGAGACAGGGTTTCACCGTGTTGGCCAGGCTGGTCTTGAACTGACCTCGTGATCCACCTGCCTCAGCCTCCCAAAGTGCTGGGATTACAGGCGTGAGCTGCTGTGTCCAGCCTATTTTTATTACTATATGTTGCAAACATCTCAGGGCCACCACTGATTTCTCCTCGAGTTGTTATTCTCCGTAGGAAAGAGATGGGGATGTAGCTGGACTGTACTGAGGAGTCCTTAGCAGCAAAACAGATGCACTTCCAGCTGCTTAATCATGATAGATGGAGTAGGTTGCCGGGGCTTCTGCTGGCTTTCAAGGCCTCACAGCCTCTTTGACCTTACTTCCTCTTCATGAAAGCCCTCTGCTGTGATCAGCCCTCCTACGGCGCTCTCATCTCCTCCTGTCCCATCCATCTTCTCTGAACTCCTTTAACAGCCATAATTTATTGCCGCGAATTATACTGCTTTAGACTTAATGTATTTTAGTCCCGTTTTCTAGGTGGCTAGATGGACTAGCTGTATACTCTCTGCGGTGCCCAGCAAGGCTCCGGACATGGCTGCTCATTAGATATTTGTTGATTTATCATCACAGAGACACAATAGTTCTTCATGTGGCCCTATCACAACATTCTGAGTCACTCCCTTCTTATTGGACACTTGGGTTTCCCTCTTATTTTTTTTACCGTCAGAGATTGCTTTAGTGTGACTCAAAACTTTTTTGCTCAGGAGATGATTTTCCAATGCTTGATATTTCGCAGTAAGTCAGGCACTTGCGTTGGCCAAGAAAGATTGAGCACCCAAATAAGTGGAAGGGGTTTATGTTTCTATGTCTAAGGATGGGAGTCTTAAGGAATTATCAGATAAGGTCGGTCATCTGATGAGCAGAAAAGACTTGCTTTTTACGCAGATAAACAGGAAGTTTGAAAACACAAGAGAAGTCTGAGTCAGAAATGTTCATTTAATATGCGAGGCATCTATTCTCTTGAGAATATGGACTCACAGAATGTTCACCCTTGTAAGAGACCTTGCTCAATCCCTTCATTTCACAGATGATGCAATCCCAGTTCAGAGTATCGGGGATCTAGCTAAGGACACCATCCTAGTTGAAGGCAGATGATCTAGCCTTGCCTGGCAGGGGTGGAGTGGGTAGTCTGGTTATTCTGACCCAGTTATGTTCCATTTCTAGAGGGAATACCGAGAAGCATCAGTGTGTGCTCTCACATTTTGGCAAGCACCCTATGCTCAGATCCTTCTAATAATTATATGCCCATGTCTCTTTCATAAGGCTCTTTGGCTAGGAGTTCTTCAGTCCCCACCATAATTCTTACCACCATGACCCTTTCAAGTAACATTGTCTCTTCCTTGATACTGTTTCACATAACTCTACTCTTGAATCCAGTCCCAGAGGGTTGGAATAGAGAGGTTGAAGGTGGATATGTGCTAATGCGCTCACCAGAGGAAAGCCTGATGTTGGACAACTGCCACAGCAGGGACAGTCACAATGTACTTTGGTCTGTGCATGTAACCTGAAGCCCAATTAATTGTTTCAGTAAGGCTTGGTGCTTTGATTAACACTAGAAGGAAAGTGTAGGAAGTGTCTAGGGAACACCTTTTAGTATGAAATGAAAAAGAGGTATAGAAAACAATAGTGAACATGGTCAGACCAGGCCACATAGGGAAAATTTGAAGGGACCGGTAGGAAGAAGGTGGATATTGTTATCCCATTTCACAGATGAGGAACTTTTGACCCGAAAGCCGAACAAACCAAGAGTACGTGGCAGAGGAAGTGCTAGAACTGGGAACTGAACCTAGTCAGTTTATCCAACTGCATAATTCTTTCATTCTACCAAGCTACTAAACTGGGAGAAGTTTAGCCCATAGAAGGAAAACCTGATGTGGGAGAGATAAGAGCTTTAAATCTATAACCTGAAGTGTTACAGTGCCAAGGATCTAAAGATGGAGGAATCAGGAAGCTCTAAGGAGAAAGAGCTCAGCTCACGTAAGGAATTTTGGCATTGTCAGAGTGATTGGCAGTAGAATGGGCTTCCTCAGGAGGTAGTGAGTTCTCTGCCCCTGAAAGTATTCAAGGAGAGGTTTGGTAGAAATGTGGGGGAGAGCCATGCTTCAGGTGCATGGTTGACCTTTGCGCATAGGGAGGGGTCTTTCAAATCCCAGTGTCTGTGAGTGTATTTAAAACTGGATAAAGTCATGTATGTATGTTTTCCTTTGAGATCCTTCACTGTACCCAAACTACAGCCCACTGCATGAGATTCCAGTGGCCTGTAATTACTTAAATATTTCTCTTTACAACTCCTGAAGCATTCTTCAGTATTCTTTGCTAGTTCTTTGCTATGTGGTCCAGGTGCCAAAGAAAGAAGGGATTTAGAGTTTCTTAGCTTTTAATTATTTGTTTCCAAGAGATTTTAAATTAGAATCATTCATTCAGTCTTGAGATGAAAAAGCTGTTTTTAGGCTGGGACTCAGAGGGTGTTCCCTCGGTGGTCCTCAGACAGCCTTAAGCATTGCAGGTCTACAAATTTAATATTATCCGTTCACTCAAGTGATCAAGTTCTGGTGAAGTGATTCACAGTAACACAACTCACAGGAAGTTAATTGGGAAACTGCAATTCTAATTCATTAATTTACAGTGGAGCAGATAATCCTGAAAGCTTGGACTGTATGTTGCCTTTGTTGAAGGTAAACCCACTTGAGCGAGAGAATTAAATTTAGGCGATTGCTAAGTCAATCTGGAATCAGAGCAGAGAAATTCGAATAGCCTAAGAGATTTTCATAAGTTCTAACAGAGTGATCCATCCTCCTTCATCAGAGAGACAGACTTTTCCAGTGAATACCATCTAGAAAAATTTGGGGACTTAGAGTCAAAAGCTGTAGGTTTTAAAGTTCTGACCTTGACTTACAAGCTGTGTGAAACTGAGGAAGTTTAACAGCTCTAGGCTTCAGTTTCCTCCTCTGTCTTGGAGGTTTTATCAGTTCACATGTGAAAGTGTTTTGCATATTCTGACATCCTATATACCTGTCAGTTTTAGTCTCATTCTGTTTAGGCTCCCTTCTTTTTAGGAAGTCATTTGGATGACACCTTCATGATCCCGTCTTCATTCTTCCCTAGACTTTAGAGCCAGACTGCCTGGACCTCTGTCATCATTTATTGACTGTGGGTTTGTTGTTGTTGTTGTTTTGAGACGGAGTCTCTCTCTGTCGCCCAGGCTGGCATGCAATAGCGCGATCTGGGCTCACTGCAATCTCTGCCTCCCAGGTTCAAGTGATTCTCCTGCCTCAACCTCCCTAGTAGCTGGATTACAGGCACCCGCCACCATATCCGGCTAATTTTTGTATTTTTGATAGAGACGGGGTTTCACCATTTTAGCAGACTGGTCTGGAACTCCTGACCTCAGGTGATCCACCTGCCTTGGCCTCCCAAAGTGCTGGGATTACAGGTGTGAGCCACCATGTCCGGCCAGATAGTTTGACCTTAGACATATTTCCTAGCCTCTCTTCTCCTTACTTTTCTCGTCTGTAAGGTGGGAAGAATGATTATACCCACCTGATTTTCGTTGTTTTTTGTTGAGAGGATTAAGTTACTTCGCTTTGAGTTACTGTTTGAATCCTGCCCTAGTACATGGTAGTCATCATATGAGTGTGAGCCATGACTGTTATTTCATAATTTCTAAGTCATTTTTGTGAGCCACCTCAGTCTCATTTACAAACTCTAATTTCACTGTAGTGATTGCTTATTAGAAAATAGGCAGGCGTGGTGGTGGGCGCCTGTAATCCCAGCTGTTTGGGAGGCTGAGGCAGGAAAATCACTTGAACCTGGGAGGCAGAAGTTGCAGTGAGCAGAGATGGCGCCACTGCACTCCAACCTGAGCGACAAGAGCAACACACTGTCTCAAAAAAAAAAAAAAAAAGCAAAGAAAAAGGAAAGAGAAAATATTTTGAAAGCAATCCCTTCTGTAGCATGTGGCTTCCATTGTGGAGGGTGGCTTTCTCAGGCCTTTTTGCCTAGCTTGGTTACAAAGGAAGTCTTACTTTGGGAGTCGGTAGGTTTTGCCCACTGACTTCATAGACAACCTTTGAAGTATAAGAACATTTTCATTGGCCAGTGCCCATTTGGCTTTGGGATCAGGAATGCAAATTGAAACATAAATCAGGACATTGATATTTGTTCTTCCTAGGCATATTAATTTATATTATCCTTTTTAACTCTAACAATTGTTTTCAAGGGCCCGATGGCTTTGAGAGACATTTGAGCTCCAATATTTCAGCCCTCCTAAAGGTTCTGGCTTATATTTGAACTGCAGAGGGCCCAGCTCTTAATGGCTGACTGCCCTTGCATCCTGGCACCACCGTCAGTGTCTAACTCAGAAGCTAGACTCCCTGAACAGACCTGGTGAGGATGGCATGTTGGCCTCTCTTCTGTAGAGGATGGGGATATCTGATCATGGGCATCCCCCACTCTCCATCCTTCTGGACGAGGCATACTTCCCATGCCTCACTCCTTCTCTGCAGGATGCTGAGAGCTGGCAGCATCTGCTTTCCCACTGGCTGCATGTTTACCTTGGCATCTGCTGTTCTAACCCCATGCCACAGACTGGAGAGGTTTATCCTGCTCCTGGTTCAGCAGAGAACAGCACACTGCCAAAGCCCCATTTGAAGCCCTTAGGACAGTTGGAAGAGGTGTGGGAGAGGAGCTTATGGGGTCTAAGGCGTAGGGGGATTTGGAAGAATCTGGGGTGCTCTGGCTGAACAGCCTGGCCCTTCCAGACTAGTTTTGCAGCTCCCATTTTAAATCCTGAAAGCCTGTGCTGGTGCGAAGGGAAGCACACATTTATTAAATGCTTTTTATAAGCCACATTTGGTACTTACTATACACACAATCATTTCATCTTCACCATGTCCCCCTGGAATAGGGCGTTATTGAATCGGCAGTATGTTCCTCCTTTCTGTAGAGAACCCTGAGGCTCGGAAGGATGAAGTGACTGGCCCAAGGTTTACACAGCTAGTGAGGGCTGGCTCCAGGCCCTCTCAGGCTCCAAAGCAGGCATCCTTTCCCTTGAACATCAGGCAACATGACACCATGAGGCAACAGATCTTATAGGATCTCTCTCTGTCCCATTCCCTAGGCCCATCCCTGAAAGTGGCTTAGTTCCCCGAAACACTTCTGATACCTTGTCACTGAGACTCCTAAAAGGACTCTAAAAGGGCCCAGTTTGTGTAGGTCAACAGGAAGGGAATTTGAAAAGTCTGATCATTAAATGGCTTAAGTCCCAGAGTCTCCTTCTTTTTTTTTTTTTTTTTTTGAGACAAGTTCTCACTCTGTCACCCAGGTTGGAGTGCAATGGCGTGATCTCAGCTCACTGCAACCTCCACCTCCCAGGTTCAAGTAGTTCTCATGCCTCAGCCTCCCAAGTAGCTGGGATTACAAGTGCACACCACCATGCCCAGCTAATTTTGGTAGAGACAGAGTTTCACCATGTTGGCCAGGCTCGTCTTGAACTCCCTGACCTCAGGTGATCCACCCACCTCAGCCTCCCACAGTGCTGGGATTACAGGCGTGAGCCACCGTGCCTGGCTGGATCTCTCCCTTTCATCAATAAAACACCAGCACCCAGGCCGCCTCACCACCTTTTGTTTTTGTAGTTCCAAGCATCGTGAATGTTCCCATGCTCTTGGAATTTTATGACTCCACACAGCAGATATTTCCTCCTTTAGAGCCAGTGGCTTCCCTGCCCCTCCCTCCATCTGTTGCGGGAATGTGTGAGTGCATGGAGACTACCATAGCTCAAATCCACGGGAGGAGGGGCCTTAAGAAAGCCATCCTTCTGCCCCTCGGCTTTTTACCCCCATCTGAAAGGTTCCTAGACAGGTATGTGACAGTCTTTTTAAAGTCATAAGCATATACAGTGGCTTTGTTCTATCCTAGTCTTTACTGGCGACCTATGTCCCCATGTGGAAGACGAATAGAGTCAGGAAGTTCTTCCTTTATAATTAACCCAAGTCTCTCTCATTTCCGTCTGTGTCCTCTTGTTCTTACTGCAGAGAAGATGGGATAAATCTCCTTCAGTCTTTCCTCTTAGCTAAATGTTCACAGCTTCTTTAAGTTGCACTCGGGTTCTAATTCTGGAAGTTTTTAACTTTGTTCTTTATCATCACCCCTGTCACTTTCTCCGTATGCCTCCCCAAGGCTGAAACCTTAAACAGGATCTAGGGCTGTTTTGTTTGGGTTCCAACTCTTTGGAATGGAGCCTGTGGCTTACTTTGACCCAATATAGGAAAGCTCACCAGGCCTAACCATGGTTGGAGAAAAGAATGGAAAAAGGACTGATCTGACCCTTCCTTGCAGAATGTGAGATCTGTTGAGTTGGAGGGGTTTAGATGACACTCCAAGGGCAAAGGTTTTACTAATCCTCCTTTGTATCTCTACCTACACACTTCTGATGCCTTCTCACTGAGACGCCTAAAAGGAGTTAAAATGTATAGTGCCTGGAGCAAATCCATAGAGACCGACAGTAGATTTATGGTTGCCAGAGGCTGGGGGCAAGGGAGATGGAGGCTGGCTGCTAATGGTGTGTGATTTCTTTTTGGAGTGTGAAAATGTTCTGGAAATAGTGGTGATAGTTGCGTGACCTTGTGAATATAAGAACGACTGAATTGTCTACTTTAAAATAAAAGAGTGTGAATATATCTCACACTCTTTTGTAATGTGAATTGTATCTCAATTTTTAAAAGCTCAAGTTTACGTTTGTACCAGTAAGTTTTTTTTGTTTCTGAGTGAACTCAGCACATCAATAAGTTTGGGGTTTTTGTTTTGTTTTGTTTTGTTTTGACAGGGTCTCACTCTGTCACCCAATCTAGAGTGCAGTGGTGTGACCTCGGCTTACTGTAACCTCTACCTCCCGGGTTCATGTGATTTTCCTGCCTCAGCCTCCCAAGTAGCTGGGATTACAGGCATGCATCACCACGCCCAGCTAATTTTTGTATTTTTAGTAGAGACTGGGTTTCGTCATGTTGGCCAGGCTGGTCTCGAACTCCCAACCTCAAGTGATCACCTGCCTCAGGCTCCCAAAGTGCCGGGAAAAGTGCTGGGATTACAGGCTTCAGCCACCATGCCCAGCCTAATGAGTTTTGTTTAAAGCTGTATAATAGAAACATTCTAACAGTAACAAAGTATATAGTCTTGAAGTTTATGAAGCACTTGATAAACAGTATCTAACTTCTTTTTTTTTTTTTTTTGAGATGGAGTCTCGCTGTGTCTCCCAGGCCGGAGTGCAGTGGCGCTGTCTCCACAACCTGTGCCTCCTAGGTTCAAGTGATTTTCCTGCCTCAGCCTCCCAAGTAGCTGGGATTACAGGCATGCATCACCACGCCCAGCTAATTTTTGTATTTTTAGTAGAGACGGGGTTTCGCCATGTTGGCCAGGCTGGTCTCGAACTCCTGACCTCAAGTTATCTGCCCTCCTTGGCCTCCCAAAGTGCTAGGATTGCAAGCGTGAGCCACCATGGCCAGCCCTAACTTATCTTTTATACAAATCAGGTGTGAGTGAGAGCTATTTTATTATGCCTGTTTTACAGACTAGAAAATTGTGGCTCAGAGAGGTTAATGAGCTTGTTCAAGGTAGTAACATAGCTAGTATACAGTACAACAAGGACTCATACCCTGGCAATATGACTCTTTGAGGCTTGTGCAGTTAACACTGTGTATGAGTGGTAAATTGGGGAAGCAAGTGCCAGGTGCTTTAAAAGCGGTGGATTCACAGAAAATTGTAACTGGAAAGTATCATTGGGAGCTTCAGTCCCATCCCTCCATTTTAATGGAGACATTGAATTGCAAAGTGGGGAAGCCTTGCCTTTTGGCGTAATAGAGAAAGAGGGAGACCAAAGTCACCAAAGAAAGAGGTTTGAAGAACCAAGTAGGTTAGAGTCAACCTCTTCGTCTCTCTCCTCCAGGCTCCCGTAAAGGCCAAAGAGGAGAGGTAGGGACTTTTTACTCTGTGCTTCATTTACCTCACTTATTCTTCTCAGCAACCCTTGGAAATAGACATGGTTTCTACTTACAGATGAAAAAGATGTGGCAGCTCAGAGGTTAACTGACTTTTCCAGGGTCAAGTAGCTAATAAGTTGAAGTTGTAAAGCCAGGACTTGAACCTGAATCTTCTGATGCCAAGACTAGATCCTCTTACACTGTGCAGATATGCAAGGGATCACCTAGTTCCCAGATGTTAGATGGTGAGGCAGGTGGGCATCTGCTTTCCCCATCTCTCTCTGCACCCCCTGAGGCACATGCTTGGTAGCTGATGGTTGATCTTCCTAGAGAGAGAAGGGGGCTGAAGTTTGAGAGGCTCTGCTCCTCTGCTGGACCCTTCATTTAGGGAGAAGTCTGTTCAAGTGAATAGGACTCCAAGGTGAGGACCTGTATCTATCACCAGGGGGAAGAAACGCATACATTTGCTCTGTTGCTGCCTCCTGCTTCAATCCAGAGTATTCATTTTTCAGTGGTTCTCCTACTTTTAAAAGGAGTTTCTGCCTTCCAAACTTGCAAAGGGGCCCAAAATCCGTGGTTTTGGCTACTAAACAGGAAACTCAAAGCCCTTTCTGTTCCTTTGAGCTGGCTGGAAGGGCTGGGCCTGGAGCTATTACTTTAAAGAAAAGTTTTGTGTGGCTTAAAAAACAAAACAAAAACCCTTTCCTGGAGGCCTGCACACCAGCCTTGGTTGATACACAACATGGAAAAGAGCTGCCTTGTTGCCTGGCAGTAATGACAGCAAACAAATGTGTCTGACAGTCTGTTTGGCATCTCCTGGTCTGAAATTCTGTTTGCTTTATTCTGATTGCTTCCTTAACTTCCTTTCAGTCTCCCCACCTTCGGTACCACCCTCTCTCCAGGCCGTGCCAGGTTGTGCCAGGCTGGGCTGGGCCCCACAGGATCCAGCAGCCCAGCTGGGGCTATTCTTGTTTATCTGCAAGATGCCTGTTGTTCTCCATGGCTGTTTTTCTCATCATAAATGTTGACTTGGCAGGGGCCCCAGAATAGAACCCATGATGGAAAAGTCTTCCAGAACTCTGCCTCAAAAAACACAGCTGATCCCGAGTGCCAGGCTGAGGAAACAGAGGTTCATAGATACTGCTCCTCAAGGGAACCTGAGTGGCTATGGCCACCAGGACAGCCCTGAGGTGGTTCAGTACCCTTTGTACATGTGGGCCTCTCCCAGCAGACTCTCTCAAAACAGGCCTGGAAGAAGCCATGGGCCCCTGGAGGTGCCTTAGGGCCTGGCTGGCATTTCTCTGCTCTGCCACATGCCGTCCCCCACCCCGACTCTCTCTAGGAATTCTAATCTGTGTCAGGCCAGAGAAAGTGACTCTTAGGCCCAGCCTGGAAGCAGACAGAAACCCCCAGAACACTGGCCTTCACACTTTTAAAATGACATACCCCTATCAGTAAAATGTTTGAGCATAAACTCCTAATATATATACTTATTTATGAATTACATATGTGTGCTGCCATGTAATATGTACATTGTAAGCATACAATTTTTAATGAACCTTTATATAATTTAAATGGATGAAAGAAAAATTAGAAAATTGTTTTAAATTTTATTGAAGGTATATGCAATTGGATATACTCCTTTAAAAAAAAATCTTGGTTTATCACTTTCTGATGCAGTAATTCAAAAGACGTATTCTAATGAGAGGGTTGTTCTTGAAAACTCTTAGGAAAAGTGGTTTTTTGGTTTTGGTTTTGGGTGTTTTCTGTAGAGATGAGGTCTCACTGTGTTGACCAGGCTGGTCTCAAACTCCTGACCTCAAGTGGTCCTCCTGCCTCGGCCTCCCAAAGTGCTGGGATTATAGGCATGAGCCATCACGCCTAGCACTGAAAAGTGTTCTTACAATATTTCAGAAATATCCTTCACAAATATAATTTTAAAAAGAATTTAAAAATATGAAAATGAACAAGGGTTCAAACCGCTCTGAAACTCTTTGTTTGGAATAGTTTTAAATAGATTAGGGAATTGCTTAGAATTCCTAATTGTATAGATATAGGAATAGAGTGTGCAGGCATAGATTTTAGAAATGGATTATTATTTTACAAATTTATTGAATTTTAAGAATTTTATTTTTATATTTACATACAGTAAAATTCACTCTTTGGTGAATAGTCATACGAGTTTTAACATAGATAAGTCTTAGGACCTTGGAGTCTTATAGTCTATTTAGTCTTACAGTCTTATAAATATATAGTCTAGGCCGGGCGTGGTAGCTCATGCCTGTAATCGCAGCACTTTGGGAGGCCGAGGCGGGTGGATCATGAGGTCAGGAAATTGAGACCATCCTGGCTAACATGGTGAAACCTCGTCTCCACTAAAAATACAAAAAATTAGCTGGGCGTGGTGGTGGGTGCCTGTAGTCCCAGCTACTCGGGAGGCTGAGGCAGGAGAATGGTGTGAGCCTGGGAGGTGGAGCTTGCAGTGAGCCGAGACCGCGCCACTGCACTCCAGCCTGGGTGACGGAGCGAGACTCTGTCTCAAAAAAAAAAAAAAAAAAAAAAAAAAAAAAATATATATATATATATATATATATGGTCTAATAGTGATTATAAGACTTTCTTTTGTTATAGGGCCTAAGAGTACCATTCTTCTGTTACCAAGATAACAGAACAATTCCATATCTCTTACTAACTCTTATAGTTAAACATTCTTTTTACCCATAACCTCTAGCAGCCACCGATCTTCTTAGCATAATGTATTTCAGATTCATCCGCGTTGTTCTGTATATCAATAGTTTGTTCCTCTTTATTACAGAGTAGTAGTATGTGGATATACCAATCTATTTATCCGGTCACCATTTGAGACATTTAGGTTGTTTCCAGTTTGGGGCGGTAATGAATTAAGCTGTGAAAAACACTGTCATACAGGTTTTTGTATAAACATAGGCTTTCATTTCACTTGGGTAAATGAAATTGCCAGACTCGTTTCCAAAGTTGCTGTACCATTTTGCAATGTTTGAGACTTCCAGTTGCTACACATTCATGCCAACACTTGGTTTTGTCAGTTAAAGAACAAAAATTTAACCATTCTAATGTGGACTGATTCTGATGAAGTTCAGTTTATCAGTTTTTTTCTCTTTTATGGATTGTGTTTCTGGTAAGAACCTCTTCTAACACAAGGTCACGAAGACTTTCTTCTGAATATCCTCCATTTCAAATTAATTTTGTACAAGCATATCATTTTTTAGCCACAAAAATAATATAAGGTAAAAATATTGACAAAAACAAGTTGTCTCTGTAGCATAGGTTTCAGGTACTTTACCATAAGTGAACCCCTTTGTAGTACTTCATCTCATATGCAAAACATTGCAAAGATCCTGCTATTTAAAATCTTGTTTTTTAAAAAAATAAGATTAGCCTTATTCACAGAAGCAACAGTATTCACAATACGCTGAAAGCAGAGACAGAAAAAGAACACCTTTGTCACCTCTAACCCCCACAGTGGAGCCCCTTCCTTCCAGATACCTTTACATACAGGACACATACCAGTCCAGGGAAGGTCCTAGTGGCAATCCATGTATTGGAACTGTTTAGCAAAACTTATTTTTTAAAGATAAAATATATAAAATGAGCTAGTATTTTCTCCCTGCCCTGGAGAAAAGGGTTGTCTGGGGGATTGTCTTGCACACCTTGCTGGGATACCACTGCCCTGGTAAGTCTCACAATGTTGCCTGTCTCCCTGTATTTCTAATTGTGTCTGGCAGAGAGTCAGTGATCTAGGAGTGAGAAAGAAGTGAATGCATTCTTCAAAGTCTTTCTCTGTCATTAATGGTGAAGCTCTGTTGCTTCCCTGTCTGCTTTCTTCTGGGATTTGTTTCCCAATAGCCACCTTCTTCTAAGCTCCGAACTTGAAGGTCTTAGCAAATGTTTCTTAGAGGATGACATTCCAAATTACCTGTAACTTAGGACCATGGAATAATAAGAGAATATAATTTTGAAGCTAGAAGGGGATTTGAAGGTCAGCTAGTTCAAATCTCTTTTTAAAACCAAACCAAAAAGAAATGAACTATAATATCCATAGAATAGAGTACTACTCAGCAAGAAAAAGGGAATAAATTGTTGATATGTTCAACATGAATGAATCCTAAAAGAATTGTGCTGAGTGAAAAAAGTCAGACAAACATATATACACTGTAAAGGAAAATACATTTCATTTATTTAAAAAATTCTAGACTGAACGCAGTAACTCACATCTGTAATCCCAGCACTTTGGGAGGCCAAGGCAGGCCGATTGGGTGGATTGCTTGAGCTCAGGAGTTTGAGACCAGCCTGGGCAACATGGCAAAATTCCGTCTCTACAAAAAATCCAAAATTAGCCAGGCATGGTGGTGCGCCCCTGTAGTCCCAGCTACTCAGGAGGTTGAGGCAGAAGGATCACTTGAGCCCAGGAGATCAAGGCTGCAGTGAGCCATGATCGTGCCTTTACACTCCAGCCTGGGTGACAGAGCGAGACCTTGTCTCAAAAAAAGATTCCAGAAAATACAAATTATAGTGACAGAAAGCCGTAATCGCCTATGGATCTATAAGTGGTAAGAGGATGAGGAGGGGAGGATTCAGAGGGATATGAGGAGATGTTTGGGTGTCATGGGTAGTTTAATCTTTATTGTGGTGATGGTTTCACAGGTATATACAGATATCAAAACTCATCCAATAGTACACTTCAAATATACACCATTTATTATGTCACTTATAGTTCAAAAAAGTTGTTTATAGAAAACAAAATAAACTAGAGACAATTTAGTTGACTCAGAATATTTAATAAATGACTACTGTGTGCCAGATGCACATGTTTATGTGTTGGGCATTCAGAGAGAGATTGAAGACATGGCGCACACCTTCAGGGAGCTCACAGTCTACTGAGGGAGTGAGATAAATAAACAGATGATTTCAATCCAGGATGCTAGTGCTAAGACAAAGGAAAACAGGCTGGGTGCGGTGGCTCATGCCTGAAATCCCAGCACTTTGGAAAGCTGAGGCAGGCGGATTGTTTAAGCCTAGGAGTTCAAGACCAGCCTGGGCAACATGGCAAGACCCTGTCTCTATAATTTTTTTTTTTTTTTAAATAGCTGGTTATGGTGGTATGCACCTGTGGTCCCAGTTACTCAGGAGGCTCAGGCAGGAGGATCGCTTGAGCCCAGAAGGTGGAGGCTGCAGTGAGTCATGGTCACACCACTGCACTCCAGCCTGGGTGACAGAGTGGGACTCTCTTGGGGGGAAAAAAAAGGAAAGAAAGAAAAAGGAAATGCAGGGAACATGAAGAGTCTAGAACATGAGTATCATTGGGTGCCTTTTTCTGGGGAGTTTAGGGAAAGCTTAATGAAAGAGGGGAGCTGAGCTGAGGCTTATTGGGTCAGGTGGAAGAGCCTCCCCATCAGAGGGAACTTCATGGGCAAAGTTAGTGTAATGCAACTTCCAGGAATTGCCTGTGGTTTGGCCTGACTGAAGGACATAATGGGGAGGTAGCAAGAGAAGAGGCTGGAGAGGTGGCATGGCCAGGTCATGAAGCCCTGGAGTGGTGTTTGTGCTCCAGGATTGAACAGTGTGGCCAGGTCTAGACCTGTGTCACTGGGACATTGTCTTATCCAAACACTCAGCATGGACTTCCAGGTTCCAGGTTTTGAGGCTTGGACACTCATAGCTGCTCAGTTGTAGCCTGGAAGCTGCTATATTCCCCAGGGATGTTTCAAGACCCCAAAAAGGAGAGAATTGGTTTGGGTCTGGGCACCAGCTGGGGAATATCTGCCTGCCCCTTGCAGATGCACCTGGGAGTGAAGGTGTCTGGTGTATTTGAATGT
Source organism: Gorilla gorilla gorilla (assembly GCF_029281585.2). Taxonomy (NCBI): domain Eukaryota; kingdom Metazoa; phylum Chordata; class Mammalia; order Primates; family Hominidae; genus Gorilla; species Gorilla gorilla. Next base: position 32,666,525 of record NC_073228.2, on the reverse strand, counting down.
TGGAGGCAACCAACAATCCAGCTGCCCCAGAGGCAGTTTTTCCACAAGTAAAGAATTTTGTTGGCTGGGTGTGGTGGCTCACACCTGTAATCCCAGTACTTTGGGAGGCCGAGGCGGGTGGATCACCAAGGTCAGGAGTTGAAGACCAGCCTGGCCAACATGGTGAAACCCTGTCTCTACTAAAAATACAAAAATTAGCCGGATGTTGTGGTGCACACCTGTGGTCCCAGCTACTCAGGAGGCGGAGGCAGGACACTCGCTTGCACTCAGGAGATGGAGGTGCAGTGAGCCAAGATCGCGCAACTGCACTCTGGTCTGGATGACAGAGCAAGACTCCATCTCAAAAAAAAAAAAGAATTTTGTCTTTCACACTGGCTGGCAGCACTGATCCCTGACGTCCTGCACATCTGACAAAAATGATTGTCTCGCGTGCTGATCTGAGTCCTATCTGGTGCTCACCTACCCTCTGGTCATCTGTTAGCCACTCATCTCCTTGTTTTTTGGTTGGTTTTCAGAGCAGACTAAGATATTAAATTCAGGACACTGTTGTTAGACCACATTAAAAATGCAGGTGGCAGTGCAGAACATGGCTGGCTCATGTCAGGCCGACTTCTCAGTGTAACCAGAGAAGGAAAACATGGACAGGGCCCATGTTAATGGAAGCAGACGCCAGATTGCATGGCAGGCTCTGGCTCCTGTTTCTCCTGTTCCCTGCCGCCCTCCAGCCAAAAGAAAGAAACTCATATGTAAGCTAGAGGTTAAAGTGGAATTGCTGCTTCATGAGTATTTCTGTGATGCAGAGATCAAGTTGCTTACATCTCAAAAGAGCTCCTGTGCTCCCATTTAGGATTGTAAACTGTCATGGCACTTAGGATCTTCTAGAAGGCATGACAAGCAATAAGTGTGGGTTGGATAGTTTTTTCTTGGGTCGGGGATTTTTTTGCTGCCTTTGGTAGGGCTGGACCAAGAGGCCAAGCGAAGGAGCTTGTGGTGGTTTCCATGCCTGGTCCAGCCTGGGAAAGCTGTGGCCAGCACAGATGGCTGAAATCAGGTGGGACCAGGAAACGCCAATGCGGATTAATGATCTCAGGTGAATTAATTATATCAGGCAATGTCAGGAGGGAAGAAGTTTTTAATGACATAGTGGTTTTGGGTTTTTTTCATTTTCTCACCTGGGCTAGTGAAAACAGTCCGGTGGGCCAGATCGAGCTTTGTGGCTCTGTTAATTCCGCCCTCTTCTCCGCCCCCACACCATCTGCCAGCGGGACCGTTAACTGGCTCAGTACTCCCTTTTGCTGTGTCAGTCCTGGAAGGTCATGCTTAACTGTGATTGGGGTTGGTTTCCCAAACAGATAGATGAAATGGATGTCTAACTATCGATTTGTTTTCTTGCATTTCAGTCGTTCCAAGGAAGTCAAGGACGAGCATACCTCTTTAACTCAGTGTGAGTGCCTCTGAATGGTACATTCCTTGTGGGGTACAGATTCGAGGGATGGGAAAAAGCAATCCTTGGTGATAATTAAACAATGAACCCTGCCCTGTCTGCCACAGTAAAACTCTGTGGAGCATCACTGTCCACAATTGGTAGTCAGTTACCTTTGGGGAACATTTCTTGCCAACATCTCTGGCTAAAAATAATATATTCGCTACATTCCCCTCAGAGGGCACACCAGAGGACTGTAGTCCCACAGGGAAGAAGCTGAGGAGATTCTGAGAGCCTCAACATGAAGGGCTCATAATGAGATCTGAGATGTGTCACTGGGGAAGAGAATATGGGTGAAAAAGACACCAAGATCTGCTGCGGGACCTAAGGAGGAAGGAAGGCCCACTTCGGGCAGATGCACAGTTTCCAGGGCCCTCAGCCATCCCCAGGCACCAGGTTTATCACCTCTTCCCTGGGAAGGGAAGGTGAAGCCTACATAAGCCTGATAAACTGTAAAAATGGAAATCTGGCCTGTGGCTTGAGCTGGGCACCCTGTGAAGGAGTAGAGCCTATTCAGCACCCAGGGATCACTCATTCCTGTATCAGGACCACACTGTGCTATCATGTGTGGCATCTTCAGCTTCATTCAGTCCTCAGTAAGCTGTGAGGACCTGTGCCCATGGCTGTGGACTTCACAGTGTGTCTGTCAGCTTGTCCCCCTAAGTCACAGATTTAAAGTATTTGTTAGAAAAATTAAAATTTTAAGCAAACTCTCAACCATAAAGATTATTTCAGTAGACCCACTCCGCTAGAACTTGCAGATCTGAATTTCCTTCCAGCTGAGATATTTCCCTGTGGCCACCTTTTGGGGATTGGTTTAGATCTGCTCAGCTCAGGGTTGACTCCCCTTGGGACAGCCTTTCCCAGTTAATTTTTGCTGGAAGCTCAGCTTGAATGCCTGGTGTGCGTGTCACTAACTACCCACTCTCTCTTTTTGTGCCTCGACATAGAGTTAATGTGGGCTGTGGGCCTGCAGAAGAGCGAGTGTTGCTAACAGGACTGCATGCAGTCGCAGACATTTACTGTGAAAACTGCAAAACCACTCTGGGCTGGAAATACGTAAGTATAAAGGAGTCTGGTTGGTAGAGGGCTGGAAGGGAATTGCCAAGAGCCTTATGCCAGAACACTTTCTTCTACTCGCTTTCCATGGCCTTGTGGGATTGTCTTAGACCAGGATAGTCACCTGTCTACCACACTCATTCTTTCCTTTCTGTTGATATATTTCCCTCCTCCTATTCATTCCTTCACACCTACCCCCTGAGACACACACCCCTTTAGATTTAATAAATAATAATAGTAATGGCATATAACCTTACTCGACAGCTCACTAGATGCCAGGCATGCATCAGCAGCCTTAGAGGTTAGATGCTATCTTCACCTCTATTTTATGGATAGGGATACTGAGACTTAAGGAGGTTAATAGTATGTCCAAGGCAATCTAGCCATTAAATAGCCACACCAGGATAGGAATCCATGTAATATTCTGTTATTTATTTTTTATTTCTAAATTTTTCATTCTCAAAGGACGTGACCATGTAGTAGTATTCTGACACAGAGCCCATGCTGTTTTTTAAATATTAGGCAAATTTATTTTATTTTATTTTATTTTGAGACAGAGTTTTGCTCTGTCGCCCAGGCTGGAGTGCAGTGGCGCAATCTCAGCTCACCACAACCTCTGTCTCCCAGATTCAAGCGATTCTCATGCCTCAGCCTCCCAAGTAGCTGGGATTACAGGCATGTGTCACCACGCCTGGCTTATTTTTTGTATTTTTAGTAGAGATAGGATTTCACCATGTTGGCCGGGCTGGTCTCGAACTCCTGACCTCAGGTGATCCACCCCCCGCCCCGCCTCGGGCTCCCAAAGTGCTGGGATTACAGGTGTGAGCCACCATGCCTGGCCAACAAATTTATTTCTTAATAAATAGAGACAGGGTCTCACTATGTTGCTCAGGCTGGCCTCAAACTCCTGAGCTCAAGCAGTCTTCCCAACTTGGCCTCCCAAAGTGCTGGGATTATAGGCGTGAGCCACACTGTTGCCTGGTCCAGAACCCATGTTCTGAAGCCACTGTACTTTGATACTCCAATAAATGTTCCTAAAACACCTAGGTCCCAGGCCCTGAGCAAGGCAGTATCGAAAACTGCCTTAATTAACATCCACTGTCAGATGTGATCATGGCTGGACCTCTCCCAAATGTACAATTATTCTTTCATTGTTTAACTCAGCAAAAAATGTTAAGGTCCCTTTGGGGCCTAGGGAAAGTGAGCAGTCTTTTGCCAGAGTGAGAGGAGGGAAGGGCTGGGATCTGCTGCTTGAACGCTGGGGACTAATTGTCCTAACATGCGCCGGGGTCGCCACATAACCATAGACACTGCCCCTACAGTCCCTCTAGCTAGTGGTTAGGAACCATCTAGGCAGCTAGAGTCAGGTTCAAATTTGGGATCCATGACTTATTTGTCTGTGTGTCCTTGGACAAGCTACTTAGCTTCTATGCTAAATTTCCTCCTACTTACAGAGTTGGTTTGAGTGTTAAATAGGATCATGCCTATAAAACACTTAGGTCATCACCTTGCATAGAGCATATGTCAGTGAAAATTAACTTAAATTGTTATTTTTATTATTGGCAGATTTTTTTCAGCCTGCACGTGTACATCCATGCATCGCACATTCCTTTCTATTCGTGCCCTCCCTGTCATTGTGAGGATATTGAAAAGTTGGTCTTCCTGTCTCTGGGAAGGCAATTTAGTCCATGTAAAATGTCTCAAATTCCCTGTCCTGTCATATGGCTCATGAACTGCCTCTGGCTTCTGAAGGAGCCTGAAGGAGTTGTCAAACCTGCCGCAGAGTGCTGACGATATGTCAATGTAGGTTCATCCGTTGTAACAAATGTTCTAATCTGGTGTGGGATTTTGATAGTGGGGGAGTCTGGAGGTGGGTAGCGGGTATGTGGAAAATCTCTGTACTTTCTGCTCAATTTTGCTGTGACCCTAATGCTGCTCAAAAAATAACATCTTTTGGGAAAAAAATATATTTACACACATATAAAATAATGTGAGCAATACATGCCAGGCACTGAATTATGATTCCACTGAAATAGTTTGAAAATATGGAAATCATTAAAAAAAATTGCCCCAGGTGGAGCCTGGTAGCACTGCCTTTAGATTCCATTTTCCCCATCTCCCTGGAAACATTCAGGATTACAAACAAAAATGGGGCCAGGCGTAATAGCTCAGGCCTGTAACCCCAGCAGTTTGGGAGGCCGAGGTGGGTGGATCACCTGAGGTCAAGAGTTCGAGACCCGCCTGGCCAACATATAGTGAAACTCCGTCTCTACCAAAAATACAAAAATTAGCTGGGCATGGTGGCAGATGCCTGTAATCCCAGCTACTCTGGAGGCTTAGGCAGGAGAATTGCTTGAACCCAGGAGGCGGAGGTTGCAGTGAGCCAAGATCATGCCATTGCACTCCAGCCTGGGCGACAGAGTGAGACTCTTATCTCAAAAAACAAACAAGCAAAAAAAAAAACCTAGACAGTGTGTTGTGTGGTGCCAAGATGGGTTAGCCACAGCTTCCTATGGTTGGCTTGGTTGTTCCTGTGGGAGAAGCTGGATTTGGCCATTCTATTCCCTCTGTACAGTCATGGGCCCCCTCTGGGTGATGGGTGGGGGACACAGTTCTAATTGTGGTTATCCAGAAATGTTCTTCATTGCTTATTGGCCTTTTGGCTAAGATCAAGTACAGAAAAGTTCTGCCCCTGCCCCTGTTTCCCAGCCTCTTGGCTGTCTTACTGCCCTGAAGATGTGTTGGATTGAAGATAAATGATAAGCCTGAGTTGGTTGGTTTTGCTCCCCACTTGAGGTTCAGGTAAAACAATTCATTCTTTTGACAAAGGTTTATCAAAAGCATTTGACTAAATACCAAAAAAATTGATAAGATCCAGTGCCTGTCCTCAAAGCGTTGACAGTCATGATGCCAGTTGAGGAGGAAAACCAACATGAAAACAGATCAAACAGCCTGACAAGTACTGTGATGTGCACAGCACAGCAGGGAAGCACCCAACACCCCAAATATGCATCCGTCACCTATGTGCCAGCTCAGGGCACCTTTTTTTTTTTTTTTGAGATGGAGTCTCACTCTGTCACCCAGGCTGGAGTGCAATGGTGTGATCTCGGCTCACTGCAACCTCCACCTCCTGGGTTCAAGCAATTCTCCTGCCTCAGCCTCCAGAGTAGCTGGGATTACAGGTGTGCGCCACCACGCCCGGCTAATTTTTTTGTATTTTTAGTAGAGACGGGGTTTCACCTTGTTGGTCAGGCTGGTCTCAAACTCCTCACCTCGTGATCTGCCCACCTCAGCCTTTCAAAGTGCTGGGATTACAGGTGTGAGCCACCGTGCCTGGCCCTAAATTTTTTGTATTTTCAGTAGAGACACAGGTTCACCATTTGGTCAGGCTGGTCTCCATCTCCTGACCTCAGGTGATCCCCCCACCTTGGTCTCCCAAAGTGCTGGGATTACAGGTGTGAGCCACCGCACCTGGCCCTCCTTTCATTCCATTGTTACCTCTGTGAAGTAGGTGTGAATCTCCCAGTTCTGTAAATGATGCTTCAATGCTGGGAAGCAGTAGAGGCAGGATTAGTTGGGGTGTTTCTGTTGACACCAGGTCTAGTGCACTTTCCATTGGAATCCAATTCTGACATTTTCCAAATGCCTCTGTGTCTCGGGGCTATTGATTTATTTTATTTATTTTTTGAGACAGGCCCCAGGCTGGACTGCAGTGGTGCAGTCCGGCTCACGGCAGCCTCAACCTCCTGGACCCAGATGATCTTCCTGCCTCAGCCTCACGAGTAGTTAGGACCACAGGTGCATGACATCACACCCAGCTGATTTTTGTATTTTTTTTTTTTTTTTTTGTAGAGATGAGGTTTTGTCATGTTTCCCAGGCTGGTCTCAAACTGGCCTCAAGCAGTCTTCCTGCCTCAGCCTCTCAAAGGGTTAGGATTATGGGTGTGAGCCACCACACCTGGCCGAATTTTTTTTTTCATAATAGGAAACTCATTTTCTTAGTTTTGCTTTTTCCTCCTCCCCCCCCAAACACATTACCGTGGAACAATGGACCTTATTCCCAAAACACATTGCTCTGTCATGTGTATACACACATGTGTGCATGTGTGTGCACAGAGACAGGGAATAATGAAGTGTCAGGGAAATTGCTGCTCTGGTGTGCCTGAGCTCTTGTTCTGAAACACAAAGCCCCTGAGCTCTAGAACAGAAGACACAGTTGATACAACGGTGTCCCAGAACCCCGCAAGGGTACGCCTCAATTCCTTACTAATTCTGGGAGCTCAGGGAAGGGCTGATGTCCACCGCTTGTGCATATGGAGCTGAGACACAGATGGCCAGTGTTTTTCAGAGAATACACCAAGATGTTCTTGTGTGTGTATCTCTGCAAACAAAAGAGCCCTGTTTATTCGCTGGGAGAGCCCACAGTGCTGTGGGTTTAGAAAAGTCACCTGCCAGGTGGTTAGTATGACGTTCTCCCTCTGGGGGCCTGGCAGTTAGGTGGGGCTTAAGGACTGCCAGGTTCTCTGGCCTGGAGTTTATACAGCTCCTGTCTCCACACATCTGACATAGAAGCAGCAAGAAAAACCGATTGAAAAGGAGACCTGTCTGGCCTCACGGTATTTTGTTCCTCTCCCTGTCTTCTCTAAGCCTAACAATTACAGTTTAAAATTAGAACCAGGCGGCCGGGCGCGGTGGCTTACGCCTGTAATCCCAGCAATTTGGGAGGCCTAGGCGGGTGGATCACGAGGTCAGGAGATTGAGACCATCCTGGCTAACATGGTGAAACCCCGTCTCTACTGAAAATACAAAAAAAAATTAGCTGGGCATGGTGGCTGGCTCCTGTAGTCCCAGCTACTTGGGAGGCTGAGGAGGGAGAATGGCTTGAACCCGGGAGACGGTGCTTGTAGTGAGCCGAGATTGCACCACTGCACTCCAGCCTGGGTGACTGAGCAAGACTCCGTCTCAAAATAATAATAAATAAAATTAGAACCAAGTTTTCTTATGTTCTTAGAAACTAGCAGGAATGACACAGAAACTTTATGGATCTAACCCAGGGCAAACTTCCGTTAGCACCAGTAAACCAAGATTTATATATATGTAAATTTATATATGTAAATGTACTAATTCATTCAGCAATTATGTATTGAAATTCTGTTATGTGCCAGGCAGTCTTCTAAGGCTACAGCCATGAGCTAAACATGAAAGTCTCTGCACTCCATGAAGTTTATATTGTAGTCATGGGAGACAGAGCATAAACAAAATAGAAACGCAAATTATAATGTATATTCAGAAGTGAGAAGTACAGTGAAGAAAACTAAAGCAGGGGTTGGGGCAGAAGGGAGAAAGGGAGTACTGGAGTGGAAGTTGGATTTTAAGTAGGGTAGCTGGGGAAGACCTTACTGAGGGGGTGACATTGCAAAGACTTAAATGAGCGAAGCTCCTGGAAAATTGTGTTGTAATATTGTGAAAGTCCTGGTGTTGCCTCAGTTCTGCAGCTAAGCGAGGGGGACATAAAGCGCTTGAGGGATAGGAATCATCTCACTGAGTCAGGGTGAAGCTGGGACCAGACCGTGGTGACGCTGATACCTGTCATCTGCCCCTGCTTCTCTGCTACAAAAGGCATTTCCTTGGCCGGGTGTGGTGGCTCACACCTGTAATCCTAGCAGGCACGAGGGAGGCCAAGGTGGGTGGATCACCTGAGCTCAGGAGTTAGAGACCAGCCTGGCCAACATGGTGAAACCCCATCTTTACTAAAAATACAAAAATTAGCCAGGTGTGGTGGTGGGTGCCTGTAATCCCAGCTACTTGGGAGGCTGAGGCAGGAGAATCGCTCGAACCTGGGAGGCGGAGATTGCAGTGAGTGGAGATTGCGTCATTGCACTCCAGCCTGGGTGACAGAGTGAGACTGCCTCAAAAAAGAAAAAAAAAATCATTTTCTTGTCTTTGGTTGTTCAGTATCTCTTCTCTGCTTCTGTATTTCCTAGGAACATGCTTTTGAAAGCAGCCAGAAATATAAAGAAGGCAAATACATCATTGAACTAGCACACATGATCAAGGACAATGGCTGGGACTGATTGGACAGCATCTACCCAACCTAGTGTCCACGTGAACGCCATTCAACCGAACATTCTTCCCAAGCGTGAGAGAGTGACTGACACTTGGTTCCATCCATTTAGGGGCCTTGCCATCCGGGGCATCCTCCCACCCTGACGCCATCTTTCTGGTGACCGGCCTCTAAATTGCTGTCTCTCTGTCTCTTTGCTTTGTATCTGTTTGTGAGTTGATCCTGGCTTCTCTCTCTGTTCTAGTTTTGGCTGAAAACAAAACAACAAAAGGAACAGATCCTTGACCGCATGGCGGCAGCCCACCTTGGTAAGGGCCCCAGGGCCCATGCGAGAGCTGCCTGATGGCCTCTTGTCAGGAGAGCAGTGGCACGGGGGCGTGAGGAAGAGGGAAAGGGGAAACTCTAAGGGTCCTGGCGCGGGGAAGGGGTGGAAGGGTGGAGGTAGGAACAAAATTGCGCCGCTCCTGGAGACCTGATAACTTAGGCTTGAAATAATTGACTTGTCTAAAAGGACAAAGAGAAAAAAAAAAATACCTCATGACTGCATTCTCTCTGACTAGAAGCTTCTGTGCCTGACACCAAATGTGCCAGGTTAGCAAATGAGCACAAGATGTGGCCCTGATTCTAGTTGGTGGGGCAAGGGCCTGGTTCTCCTGGGCTGAGTGGGGGAGTGTCCTGGCAGCAGCGAGTGACTTGGGCAGTGGCCAGGTGGGTGCGATGACTCTGATGCCTCACTCAGTCTCTGGGCAATCATCATCTTTGCCTCTAGCCACCGTAGATAAGGTGTGAGGGGACTGCTGTTTGCAATGGGCTTACCATCCAAATATCCCAAAGGCGTTGACCAGCAACCAAGTAAAATCAGTAATTGAGGAGAGCAGGGCACAAAGGGGCTGCAGTTTGGGAGCTCCTGAAGAAATGGCTCAGATATTGAGTCAGAGAAATAAAAAGTAGGATCAGTTAGCAATTCTAACTGCCCTTCCTTCTGACCCCTCATAAGAGGAGTGTGGTGAGGGAGGGGACTGGGTAGGAGTCATCCCAGGAGGAGGGGTTTACATTGGAACCAGTTCAGGTTCGGTGCATCTTTCCTCTTCGGTTTTACAGTGGCTTCCGTGGGATCGTCAGTAATAACCTGGCTGGTAGATTCCTCATGCCCCTAATTGTCTCACTTAGGCCTGAATGTCTTGCATGGAGAGAAATCTCCTGTCAGTGTGGTCCAGCAGCAGGGAGGAGTTCTGCCCAAATTCCGATATCACCCCCTCCCCCATCCAAACATCCTCCGATTAGGGAAGTGGAGAGCACATCCCTGTAAGGCCCATAAGAGAAAGAGGAGTTTGTTACATTTAATCAACACTGTGAAGTCTGTTCTACAGCAATTCAGCCATTACACAGTATATGACTGAAACTCATTTAACTGGGTTAATTTCATTTCTTAGACTGAATATATTATTAAGATACGTGTGCGTGTTAGGTAATTCTCAGCATCTCCTCCAAGTAGGCCGACCTTCTCGGAAAATTCACCCTAAAAGTCTCACAAAAGAATGAGTTCATGGGGAGATTCTGTAAAGTGATGAACTGAGATGAAAGCAGCCAACAGCCCAGGAGCTTTTCAGAATCGCGTCTGCAGCAGAACCAGTTTCCATTCAGAGCGCGTCCTTGGTGGAAATGCTTTTTTGTGTGTCTCCACGTGCTGATGGTGGAATGGGAGCCCCAAGACAGGTGTGGGCTTAGAAATCGACTTTTGTTCCCCAAGGCTTCTTGTCCAGATCTTTCCAGTGCTTTCATAGCCCTGGGAGATCAAGTTGTTCTCCCCACCTTACTGCAAGGTAGACTGAAGTTCAGAAGAAATACTGAATTTCTGCTCCCAGAAGAATAGTTTCTCTGGCTCACAGGCCCAAGTTCTCAATGAAATCGTTTTTTAACTTTCACATTCCTAAGCTGGCTTCCCGGCACAGAAGCCATGGATTTCCCCTCTCTCCCTTCCCGCTCCTCAAGGAAATAGTCTTCCTTTATGGATTTTCATTGGACCCTTTCCTCAGGGATTGTCCTGGCTGTTTATTGATAGTCCTTCCCATAAGAAGAAAATGGGGGTTAAACATGGGGTAGGTATTTTGTCTTTCAAACTACAAATGGAATGTGGTGACATAAACTAGACATGGGGTGCCCTCAAGTTTCCAAGGGGACCAGTGTGCCACTGTTCTTCCTTGGGGATGAGGCCTTTGACTGTTGGATGGATCAGAGCAGGCTCCAGTCAGACCCTGGTTCTGAATGTTTTTTTTTTTCGGTGACTATCCAGTGAGCCTTCAGTGAGTGCAAGGCGCCATACTTGCTGTGAGAGAGCTGAGTAGAGTGTTGGTTTTTCCATAACTACAGGGGAAAAAAAAAGTCATTAGGCTTTCCCTTTGTGTCAGTGAAACCAAAAGTGCTTCTTACAACGTTCGCTCTGTTCATGGGTTGTCTATCTAACATTGAGCAGCATTGGAGAGGCCACAGCTGAGCTATGGAGATGCTAAATTAACTCATGGCCTCAGTCAGTCAGTTCATTCTTTAATTTCCTCACCAAATTATTGACTTAGAGCATAACCAAAGACCTCATTCATTCACCCCAGGTGGGTTGGGGGAATTGGAGTTTGTTGGTGAAGTTTGGGGGCAGGGTATGGGGAGTAGAGACAGGGTAAGGAGACGTGAGAAAGGAAAAGGCATGAAGTTCTATACCTCAGCCAGCAGCTGCCTTCGTTTGGAACTGAAGTCCAGCCAGCAGACTCTCTAGCTCCATGTCCCCTGTGCCACCCTAGGTCATATGACCTTGGCCACCTTGGAGTAGACCCAGACCCCTCGGGACCCGGGACATTAGTCTCAGGCTGCTGATGGATTGATTTGACATGAACCAAACACAGCCAAACTCGATACCCACAAGCTGTCAGCTGGACCTGACTGAGTGTTCTTCCTGAGTTCACGAGGATAGGCTAGAGTGATTTTTACTGGTGGATCAGTGTGTGCAAAAGAGATGACCCTTTATAAAGAGATTTTCAAGTGGATATATATAAAAGAAACAGTTGCTTGTAAAATATACTTTTGTAAATAATATTTAATTTTTTAAATAATATATTTGGTGCTGTTTTCTCAGATCCCCTGAGAGCACTTTTTATTTTCCTTTTAAATTCTATGGTTTCCTTTGCATTTCTTGAAGTATATTTTAAGGGAAACAGTGATCACCAATACATGTTTTCAGTTTTTTTTTTTTTTAAGGTCTCTATCACTTTAATCTGGATCAAGGCTTTGAAGCAATGCCTCTCTGCATTTTTTCCCCAGTGGAACAGACTCTGCAGTACATTAATCAGGTTGAGAATTGAAATATTTTCTTGCATCAGTATTGGCTAGAAAAGAAAATAAATAAAACCAAGTTAATTTAGTAGTAACAACTTACAGTGATTCTTCCTGTTGGAAGAATTTCCAACAAATCAGAATCACATTTTTAGTTGTGCGTGTGCGCGCGCATGTGTGTAAAAAGCACTTTCGATTGTGCCTCCTGTTTTCTCGAGTGGGGACACTTTAACTACAGTTTACACCTCGGGCGCATAAAGTTTTTCTTCTCTTTCTCTCTGGTTGTTTCTGTTTCTGAGTGGACCAACAGCAGAACCCACGAGGATTTGTTTGAGTATGGAGCTGTTGCAGGTTTGCTCCTTTTTCTTGATTTGCGTGATCAGCTTTTACAGACTGTAAAGGAGATGTGTTGTTTGTGAAGATGGAGCAGAGTCAAATCTGTGCTTCTAACTGAGATGAGAGTGTATTAATCATGTATCGCAGGGCTCCAGCTGTTTTAGAAGCCGCATCATGTTAAACATTAACTGGTTTGGATTAAAAGAACATTAATATTATAATATACATATCTTAGTGGTAAACAGCTTTTTTTTTTTTTAAGGTCAGATTGCCTCAGGTTCAGAAAGAGGCTGAGAAATCAAATCTTGAACACAATCAACTTACATATTTTGAAGGAATCTGCCTCAAATGAGAAAATATGCTAGTTGTCTAGATAGAGGAAAGAGATATTTACTTTTTTTAAAATTAAAATAGTTATGAAATCTGGCAGAAAAGGTAAAGCCTAGAAGAAACTATGAAAGCTATTCTCATGTTACCAAATTCTATCTGCCCATATGTTTTTGTGTAACATTTCGGTGACAGTGGGAGTCGGTTCCCTTTCCCAACCTGCAGAGACTATCTTCCAATACAGAATCTGTCTATTTATGCTTGTGTTTACAAACTGTATTTGTTGGGTTTGGGTTTTTGTTTTCTTTGGTGGCATTTTTCAGGTCACTTTGCTTCTATAACAAAGGTAATTGTTTTCAAATAATTTGTCTTCACCTTTTCCCGTATTTGTACATAGTGATTCAGTATTAGAGAAAAGTGCATCGTTTCTGTCATATTTCCAATCTGTGTTGGTGCTCATTTGAGAAAATAAAAGTTTTCAAATATTAACTCTTTGAAGAGCTCATCTGTCTTCCTTGACCCAGTGTGTTTGATCTTGACATTTCATATTAAAGTATTTAAAGGCCTATCTAAATCCAGTCACAGATCTGTTGACTGAGACCCTAAGGGCTTGTTTTTCCCAAGGACAGTCAGCTAACTAATGAATAACAGCAGGTCTCCTGCTTATCTGCAAATGCTTCTCCTGGCTTTAGATATCAGAAATGCATGAGTGACCTTTATCCAGTTCTGTGTACAAAGCCCCATATTCAATAGACTCTGCAGACTTTTCTGATGACACCAATTTCTTTGGAAATAGTATTGCATGAAGTAAAGGGAAAAAAAGAAGTAAAACAACAAAATTATATCAAAAAGGGGTGTTATCATCTCTGAATGATTGGCTAACAGAGACCGGTATTCACAGTTATAACATATGGCATATCAGATTTTCTCATTTTTATTTTATTTTTATTATCAACACATTTATTAAACATGTGTTTGATTCCAGGCACTGGGCAAGGCAGTTCTATCATCCTAATAAATAAGCTGTTTTTGTTTGCCAAGTACTTTTCCTCTGGTCTGCTCCATATGCACACACTGTCTTGTATATCCAGTCATTGTAAGTAAATTTTGTGAGCTGGTGCCTTCATTTAACATAAGCTAAACAATTTTGTCTCGGCATCATCATTATTATATTTTTTATTTTTATTTTATTTTATTTTGTTTTTGAGACAGAGTCTCACTCTGTTGCCCAGACTGGAGTGCAGTGGCACCATCTCGGCTCACTGCAACCTCTGCCTCTTGGGTTCAAGTGATTCTCCTGACTCAGCCTCCTGAGTAGCTAGGATTATAGGCACGTGCCACCACGCCCGGCTAACTTTTGTATTTTTAGTAGAGACGGGGTTTCACCATGTTGGCCAGGCTGGTCTCGAACTCCTGATCTCAAGTGATCTGCCCACATCGGCCTCCCAAAGTGCTGGGATTACAGGTGTGAGCCACCGTGCCCAGTTTATCATTTTATACTATATCTTAAAGTACCTTTTCAAAAGCTTGCTTCCATATCTTATGGAGTACCCATCTTGTACAGGCAGCCAAAATGGCAAAGAAGATATTAAAACTACACAAGTGTGCATGTTTCACATTGCTAATATTTTTAAAGCCTTTCTATGGCCAGGCACCGTGGCTTATGTTCATAATCCCAGCACTTTGGGAGGCTAAGGCAGAAGGGTGGCTTGAGTCCAGGAGTTTACAACCAGCCGGGGCAACATAGTGAGACCCCATCTGTATAAAAAAATTAGCCAGGCATGGTGGTGCATGCCTGCAGTCCAGCTTCTTGGGAGGCTGCGCTGGGAGGATTGCTTGAGCCCAGAAAGTTGAGGCTGCAGTGGGTCGCGATTGTGCCACCAGACTCCAGCCTGGGTGACAGAATGAGACCCTGTCTTTAAAAAAAAAAACAAAAAAAGTCTGTTTTATGAAAAAGGACATGCCTTCTCTCCTTCCCACACATTTTCACCTACCCATTCTGGGCCCAGCTACACTTGACTTTTATTTGTCCTTCAGTATATTATCTTCTTCCAGTGACCTGTTTTGCTTCAGTGGATGTGCCTGTTACCATTTCGTTCTTGTTTGCCTTTTGCAGAGAAGGACGAGAGAAAAAGAATATGCATGAGACAACCAATGTCAAGCCATCTTTGGGTCCTCATTCTTTCAAGCTCTTGTTTCCCTGCTGGGAGAAAGGGAGGGGAGAGGACACTATCCCCATTTTGTAGATAATGAAATTGAGGTTTTGCAAGGTCTCATTACTAAACCATGTTCCAATTTTAGCCTTGTTAAGTCTTTTTTTTTTCCTTTGAGGTAGGGTCCGGCTCTGTCACCCAGGGCGGAGTGCAGTGGTGCAATCTTTGTTAACTGCAGCCTCCACCTCCTGGGCTCAAGTGATCTTCCTGCCTCAGCCTCCAGAGTAGCTGGGACCACAGGTGCACACCACCACACCCAGCTAATTTTTGTATTTTTTTGTAGAGCTGGGGTTTCGGCATGTTGCCATGTTAATTCTGGTGCTGCTTCACATGACACTTTCCCAGTCTGCCCACCCTGACTGCTTAATAAGAGCTCAGGGAATGCAAATTAGAAAATTAACATAAAACAGCTACAGAAGTCAATGCTACCTGGAAAGTATTATGTATTTCATAGCTCAATATTTTTACACTGGGCTTTGTTGTTGTTTTTCAATACTCTCTAATGGATTACATATGTAATCCTTGGCCATCTACATTAATAATAGGTGCTGAATAAATGCTCGATGGGCCTTGAATTGGATGGTGGAGAATTAACAGCTTTTAAAAAAATCTGTTCAATCATGTCAGTATGTTTAAGAGGAGAATGGAGAAGTTAAGCATAAAATGCTTCCTACATAGGGAAATGGTTCGGTTTATTTGCATTTATTTATCCTACAAGCATTTTTTTTGGACACCTATTATATGCCTAGTCTAGTAGGGAAACCAATCCAAGGGAGCAGAAAGCTGTGGTACTAATTTTGCGGTGTGAGAGGATGAGGGATTATTATGCAAGGTCCTCCCCACTTTGGGCCAAATGGCTCGCCACATCAGCCAGGACCCTCACACAGGACCACTGGACCCTCACAGGCACCTACTTTCTGCTGAAGCAGTTGCTCATAAAGCCTTTCATCTGAAACCAGTAAGTGGCTCGTGTCCTAGAGCGGGTCATGGGGTAGGCTCTGGAGCTAGAGCAACTGAGCTCAAATACTGATTTCCCTTAGATAATCTGTAGAAAAGGCTCAGCCCAGTGCCTGGCACAAAGTTAAGGAGTCAGGAAGATGATTGTTATCACGCATGGCACAAGTCTATTTTGAATTGAGATTGGGATGAAGAATATTATATTTGCTCTTTATGCACATTATTTGTTTAGTTCACACAATAATCCCCCCATTTCACAGAAGAAGAAACTGAGGTTCAAGAAGTATAAATAGCCTGCCTGTGGAAAAGCGAGGATTTTCACTCTTGTTCTGATTCTGTGAAGCCCACACCCTATCTGTGGCCCCAGCCCGCCATGAAAATCAACCAGAAAGAAACTTCCTGGCAGATCTGAGCACACACCAAAATGTCATGGCTATTTTGTTCACTCATGTTTTATTCTTTTTACATATAAAATGGAAATCCTGGCCTTTCAAGCATTGGAGAAACAGAGCTTAAAACTGTGGGATGGTTGGGTTGTATTATACTTTTATTTTACAGGAGTTCAGCCTTTTTGATTGTGGCACTATGCTTTTATATTTCTTTTCTTTTCTTTTTTTTTTTTTGGAGGCAGGGTCTCTCACTCTGGTTGCCCAGGCAGGAGTGCAGTGGCACGATCAAGGCTCACTGCAGCTTCCACCTCCCGGCCTCTCGAACTCCTGGCCTCAAGTGAGCCACCCTCCTCAGCCTCCCAAAGTGCTGGGATTACAGGCATGCACCACCATGCCCAGCCTTATATTTCTTTTGAGGGGAAAAAATGTTGTTTTCACTTGCTCAAAATGATTTTAAAAGATAAAAAAAATCCAGACCCTTGCCCACATGAAAGTGACTAAGGTATTCTAACACATGACAACATCTTTATGGAGCCATTCAGAGGTAATTCTCCAGGGTAGCTTGGAACAAGCCAAGGATTGAAAAAGTTCATGTTGCATATAAGGTACCTGTAATTCCCAATGACAAAGAATTATATATATACATATATATATATATATATATATTTTTTTTTTTTTTTTTTTTTTTTTTTTTTTGAGACTGAGTTTTGCTCTTGTTGCCCAGGCTGGATGCAATGGTGCGATCTCGCGTCACCGCAACCTCCACCTCCCGGGTTCATGCAATTCTCGTGCCTTAGCCTCCCAAGTAGCTGGCATGTGCCATCACACCTGGCTAATTTTGTATTTTTAGTAGAGACGGGGTTTCTCCATGTTGGTCAGACTGGTCTTGAACTCCCGACCTCAGGTGATCAAAGTGCTGGGATTATAGGTGTGAGCCACCGTGCCTGGCGAGTTATATTTATTTTCAATTAAAATAATGATTTATCCCGAGCTCATGAGCTCAGAAATCAACAGAGTCAAGTGGAAAGAACCTTGGTTTTGGGGTTGGACAGATGGATTTGAAGCCTGGCTGCATGTTTACACAATTATCACTTTGAGAAAGTCACTGCAATTATGAGGTCTCGTTTCCATCATCTGTAAATAGGGGATACCAGCAACCATGTAAGTTATCGTGAGGTCAAATATAATGACAGCCATAAAGTGCCCAGCACAAATGGGTCTCCGCAAGTGTCACTTGTCTTTTTACTGATTGATTGGAACTCACTACGGTGAACACTGTGAGCACATAGGATATTTAGGATTCAGTACTCATCCCTCGGAGCCCACCTCTACACAGGGGACTGACACCCAGAGAAGTTAAGTAATCATGGTTACTGGGCCTAATAAGCAGCAGCCCTGTTAGGCAATGAAGCTAGTGGTCCTTGCACCATACTACTTGCTTTTACTTCTAGAGGAGAGTGTACTTTTATGGAAAGAAGAAAGGTAGGGGGGCATCAGCTAGAAAAATCATCCTTGAATTTTATGCTAACCCTCTCTGATGGTCTTCAGTACAGCAAAATGCACTCATCATCCCTGCACTCTGGTCTGGTGTGCAGGTAACGTGCTGGAGAGGAGGAGGCCCAATGCTGTCAAATTCACTCACCTCCCCAGCTTCCCCTGGACGTGTCTGCCTCAAATTCTGAGCCACTTCGCCAGAGCAAGGCCACGTAAGCAAAGCAACCAAGCAGTCGAATCGGGGATGTTTTATTTATGGCTTTAATAATGATGCCTCTTGGGGAAATTTTAGTTTCCCATTCCCAGAAGCGAAAATGCGTCTACAGAATGTTCTTAAAATTTATTACTGTTTATGTTTTTTCCTACCACAGTCTTTCCACCACCTTAATAGAGTTTAAAACATCCCTTCCCAAAGTAGACAGGATGATCTGTGCTGTCATTCATTTGGCTGGTTCTTGACCAAGCCAGCACACTTAAAAATTGAAAATACAGGTTGATAATGCTGCTGCTGATGACCTAATCCTATGTTGAACCTGTTGTGGTTATTATTAAAACTGCTGCTAATTCAACAGGACCTTGTTTCGGCACTGCCCAGTTCTCAGTCACTTATTTCCAGGGCAGCTGGAAGAACTGCACCCATATCTCTTGGAGGCACTCAGGCTTGAAGCTGTTTCCATGGAGACGAGACATACCCAAGGTTCAGATTTCATTTCGTTTTAGATCTCAATGATATTATAAAAGAAATAGTTTACTGGCGAGAATTCTCAGCCATCTGAGAGAGGAGGCTGGAGGGAAAAGAGAGCTGCTGACCTCCTGGAGCCCTTGCTGTAGGAGGGACTGCTTTGGGAGTTTTTGTTTAACAAGGGAGAGTGGGTAGTCATCCTGCAAAGAAAAGGTCAGCGTTCTCTCATAAGTAACTGGCATGGACTTTCTGAGTCCAGTGCATCAGACATTTCCTCTTGCCTTGGGTAAACCCAGGTTTAGCCTGAGGGAGGCTTGCTTGAAAAAGCAAGCAGTGGGACAAGGCAGACAGAACTCAACATAAGAATGCCTGTATTTTTTTTTTTTTTTTTTGGAGACAGTCTCACTGTGTCATCCAGGCTGGGGTGCAGTGGCACGATCTCAGCTCACTGCAACCTCTGCCTCCTGGGTTCAAGCGATTCTCCTGCCTCAGCCTCCTAAGTAGCTGGGATTACAGATGTGTGCCACCATGCCCAGCTAATTTTTGCATTTTTAGTAGAGATGGGGTTTCACCATGTTGGCCAGGCTGGTCTCCAACTCCCGACCTCAGGTGATCCACCTGCCTCAGCTTCCCATGGTGCTGGGATTATAGGCTTGAGCCACCGCGCCTGGTGGAGAATGCCTGCAAAAGACTTTTCTACCAGTGGGCATGAGACGCACAGGCATGTGGTTTAAAACTCGGGCACCAGAGTCAGACCTGGTTCTGTTGCTAGTTAGATGTGTGACCGTGGATAGATCAGTTACCTTCCTTTTTTTTAAGAGATAAGGTTTTGGTCTGTCACCCAGGCCACTGGAGTGCAGTGGCATTGTCATAACTCATTGCAGCCTCAATCTCCTGGGCTCAAGTGATTCATCTCGGCCTCCCAAGTAGCTGGGACTACAGGCCTGCACCACCACACCCGGCTAATTTTTGTATTTTTATTTTTGTAGAGATAGAGTCTCACTATGTTGCCCAGGCCTCAAATGATCCTCCCACATTGGTCTCCCAAAGTACTGGGGTTAAAGGCGTGAGCCACCACACCTGGCCAGATCAGTTACCTTCTGAGACTCAGTTGACCCATCTATAAAAAGGGGTTACAGGCCGGGCACAGTGGCTCATGCCTGTAATCCCAGCACTTTGGGAGGCCGAGGTGAGTGGATTGTTTGAGCCCAGGAGTTTGAGACCGGCCTGGGCAACATAGTGAGACCCTGTCTCTACAAAAAAATTAAAAAATTAGCCAGGCATGGTGGTGTACACCTGTAGTTCCAGCTACTTGGGGGGCTGAGGTGGGAGGACTGCTTGAGCCTGGGAGGTTAAGGCTGCAGTGAGCTATGATTGTGCCACTGCACTCCAGCCTGGGCAAGAGAGCAAGACCTTATTTCAAAAAAAAAAAAAGAGTTGCTGTGAGGACTAAGTGAGATCATGCACGTAGAGAAAGCCTGGCACTGTATAGCTGAAGAAATGGTCATGATTTTTGCTTCAGTAGTGTGAGGGCAAGGCATGGATTTATGTTACTCAAAGTAGAAAATGCATGTGAAAGCCGGGCATAGTGGCTCATGCCTGTAATCCTAGTACTTTGGGAGGCTGAGATGGGTGGATCACCTGAGGTCAATTTTTTTGTAGAGATAGGGTCTCACTATGTTGCCCAGGCTGGTCTCAAACTCCTGGGCTCAAACAGTCCACTCACCTCGGCCTCCCAAAGTGCTGGGATTACAGGCATGAGCCACTGTGCCCGGCCTGTAACCCCTTTTTATAGATGGGTCAACTGAGTCTCAGAAGGTACGAGACCATCCTGGCCAACATGATGAAACCCTGTCTCTACTAAAAATACAAAAAAATTAGCTGGGCATGGTGGCGTATGCCTGTAATCCCAGCTACTTGGGAGGCTGAGGCAGGAGAATCGCTGGAACCTGGGAGGCAGAGGTTGCAGTGAGCCAAGATTGCACCAATACACTCCAGCCTCGGCGACAGAGCAAGACTCCATCTCAAAAAAAAAAAAAAAAAAAAGAAAAAAAGAAAATGTATGTGAAACACTGCACAGAGGAGAGGGATTCTCAATATCATGGATGATAATGATCCCTTTTTTCTCATGTACTTTTTTTTTTTAACTTTTAGGTTCAGGAGTACATGCGAAGGTTTGTTACATAGGCAAACTCATGTACAAGGGTTTGTTATATAGATTATTTCACCACCCAGGAATTAAGCCCAGTACCCAATAGTTGTCTTTTCTGCTCCGCTCCCGCTCCCATCCTCCACCCTCAAGTATACCCCAGTGTCTGTTTCCTTCTTTGTGTTCTAAGTTCTGATCATTTAGCTCCCAGCATGTACTTTCTAAACATGTTTTATTTTATATTTCTTTCCAGGGAATTTGGCAAATGCTAAATATCCCCAAAGACAATCACTCACACATTCTTTCAACAAATATTTATGAGCTAGGCTTTATGCTAGGGATAAACAGACAAGGTCTCTTGCCCTTAGGGAGTTTTCTCAGTCCCCCTGGGAATGCTTATGCAAAAAGGGGAGTGGGTAGTTGCCCAGTGAAGGAAAGATCTGTGTTGCCACAGCAGTTACTGGTTGGACTAGAAAGTAAAGTTCTAGAAAGGCTTCCCATGGGCCTTGCCACCATGGCCCCTCTTCACTGGGTCCCTGCAGCACTTGGCCCAGGCCTCTGGTATGGTCCTTATCGAGTTGTATTATCTGTGTCCCTCCCTAGCCCTTCCTTGAGGGCAGGGACCCAGACTCTTTTCTTTTTAGAGACAGCGTCTTGTTCTGTTGCCCAGCCTGGAATGCAGTGGCATGTTCACAGCTCACTGTGGCCTTGACCTCCTGGGCTCAAGTGATCCTCCCACCTCAGCCTCCCAGTGGGATTACAGGCGTGAGCCACTGTGCCCAGCCCAGACTCTTTCTTTACAGCTACCCAGACTAAAGGTTCAATGAAGGGTTGATGAAGGAATAATCAAGTGGATATACAGATGCTCAAAGAATTCTTCCTTTCAACTCTAACCCAAAAGGAAACTCATGATATTTATTGAACATATGCGGGAGAAAGGAAAGATTACTTTAGCTTTTACCTTATTCCACTGGAAACTCTAAGGTAAATGAGAGAGAAGCTTAGAGGACGGGAAACGTAAGTAAAGCATGTAGAAAGATATTTTCTACAACCAGTGTTGTGGGGGCAAGGAAGGTCCTCAAATGGTTCCATTCAGTCCAACTTAAGTACAAGTGGTGGGAAGAATGGGGTGATTAGCAGTTACTCATGGAGTAGCAAAGCGGCAGATTTCTCCACATGGGCTATGCTGGACAGGGAGCTGAGCAAAGTCTTGGGAGCACAAACAGGAATCCCTTCAGGGGGCTGGTCAGAGGGCGGTGTGCTCTCTGTTGCCCAAAGGAAGTTCTCACAAGTAGAGCCTGGATGCAAGCAATGTATGAGCCCACGAAGTCAGAGGCTGCACAGTCAGTGAGCATGGACTGCAAAACTTTCAGCGGGGTCCCTTTAGGACCAGCCTCTTCATCTCCAGGCCCCACTAATCTCTCTTATTCCTTGTTCTTTGCTCTAGGGAATCTCTTTCCTTTCCTTTCAAGTGAGAGATGGAGGTGGGAAAACATGGCTTTCTTTTATGGTGTTTTCTCCCAAATACTTTGCCCTTACTGAGAATCTTCTTTTTTTTTCTTACCCTTGATGGCCTAGGATTATGAAACTCAAGAGCCAGAGAGATAGATACACATATTTTTTTCAAATCAGATATAATTTACAAACAGTAAAATTCACCTTTGAAAAAAAGGTGGGTGCCGTGGGTCACACATGTAATTCCAGCACTTTGGGAGGCCAAGGTGAAAGGATTGCTGGGGCCGGGAGTTTGAGACCAGCTTGGGCAACATAACAAGACCCTGTCTCTACAAAAATAATATTAAAAATCAGCTGGGTGTGGTAGCTCACACGTGTAGTCCTAGCTACTGGGGAGGCTGAGGCTGGAGGATCACTTGAGTCCAGGAGTTCCAGGCTGTGTACCACTGCACTCCAGCCTGGGTGATGGAGTGAGACCCAGTCTCTAAATAAATACATAATTATAAAGGTGTATAGTTTTACAAGTTTTGACAAATGTACACAGTCATGTATACTGTCAGGCACCACAGTCAAGATACAGAATATTTTCATCACCTCAAAAAATTCCGTATGTCCCCTTTGTAATCACCTCTCTCCTCCAGCCCCAGCCCCTGACAATCCTGTTTTCTGTTCCTATAGTTTGCCTTTTTCAGAATGCCATACAAAGCGTTTTGAGTCTGGCTTCTTTCACTTAGCATAATGCTTTAGAGATTCAACAATAATGTCGCGTGGATCAATAGGTTGTTCCTTTCATTGCTGAATAGTATTCCATTGTACGGATATGCCATCATATGTTCACCAGTTGATGGACATTTGTTTTGTTTCCAGTTTCTGGCTATTCTGAAAAACCTGCTATAAACATTTGTGTACAGATTTTTATGGATATTGTGCCTCCATTTTCATTTCTCTTGGGTAAATTTCTAGGAGTGGAGTTGCTGGGTCATATGGTAAGGCGGAGGTTTAAATTTATAAGAAACTAGGCCAGGTGTGGTGGCTCACGCCTGTAATCCCAGCACTTTGAGAGGCTAGGTAGGTGGATCACATGAGGCCAGGGGTTCCAGACCAGCCTGGCCAATATGGTGAAACCTCGTCTCTACTAAAAATACAAAAATTAGCCAGGCATGATGATGTATGCCTGTATTCCCAGCTATGAAGGAAGCTGAGGCATGAGAATTGCCTGAACCTGGGAGGCTGAGGTTGCAGTGAGCCGAGATTGCACCACTGCACTCCAGCCTGGGCAACAGAGTAAGCCTTTGCCTAAAAAAAAAAAAAAAAAAAAAAAAAGGCCGGGTGCGGTGGCTCACGCCTGTAATCCCAGCACTTTTGGAGACCAAGGTGGGTGGATCACCTCAGGTTGGGAGTCAAAATTAGCCGGGCGTGGTGGCACATGCCTGTAATCCCAGCTACTCTGGAGGCTGAGGCAGGAGAATTGCTTGAACCTGGGAGGTGGAGGTTTCGGTGAGCCGAGATCTCGCCATTGCACTCCAGCCTGAGCAACAAGAGCAAAACTCCATCTCAAAAAAAAAAAAAAATGTCATTTGACATGAAGAGTCATTTAATCCTTTTGAGGAGTCATTTTGTTACTTTAAATCATGTCACTCCTCACTTCATTAGCATACAAATTTGCTGTTTATTTATCTGTCTGTTTTGAGATGGGGTCTCACTCTGTCACCCAGACTGGAATGCAGTGGCACGATTTTGGCTCACTGCAACCTCCGCCTCCCTGGCTTAAGCAATTCTTCCACCTCAGCCTCCTGAGTAGCTGAAACCACAGATATGCACCACCACACCTGGCTAATTTTCTGTGTTTTTGGTAGAGACGCGGTTTCGCCATGTTACCCAGGCTGGACTTGAACTTTTGAGCTCAAGCCATCCACCTATCTTGGCCTCCCAAAGTGCTGCGATTACAGATGTGAGCCACCATGTCTGGCCAATCTCCCAATTTATAATCTGGGCTATTTAGTTCAAGGCTCCAGTGAGACTATTATGACCTCTCAAAGAGGCTGCTGAACCAGCATCTAGAAAACTCAAGCGTGAATGGAGACTACAACCTCCTCCTTCTGCCTGAGTATTGAAAGAAAGGCATTTCTTCCAGCTGTGTATGGGACTGTCACAATGGGGTCTCCGTCTACCCAGAGTTGCTTTCTTACACACCCTGTGTAGCCAACGGAAGGAGCAAAACATCCGGCAGCTTACTCTGAGGGTCTGTGCGTCCCACTTCCTTTCCTCCAAGGGGAAATTGCTGCAACAATCACCAGTCACCTCTGTTTGACCAAATTTGAGAAAGAGCGAGGGGCAGCAGGGAATAGACTGGTGGGACTTTTGAAGAATTCAGGTAATCTGCTGACTGGTGGGTAATGCTTACTTTTCGTTTCTAGGCAATAAATAATGACTTACAAGCAAAAGGCTACTCCCTAGTTTCAGACACCATCTGGATCCATTTCCCCCAAGGCCTAGTATACAGTGTGACCCAGTACGATGGCAAATGTAAAGCCTGCTGAAATCGAGTGCCCATGTTTGAGAACCAGACTCCAGACATTTGGTTCAAAAAGTGATGGTGACACAATGGGGTCAAGTGAAGCTGTCAGGAAAATAGCTGCTAATAATAGCTCATTTGTATTGAGCACTCACTCTGTGCCAGACACCAAATGTTCCATATGTACTTTTTGGTTTTTTTGGAGACAGAGTTTTGCTCTGTCACCTAGGCTGGAGTGCAGTGGTGTGATTCTGGCTCACTGCAACCTCCGCCTCCCAGATTCAAGCAATTCTCGTGCCTCAGCCTCCCAAGTAGCTGGGACTACAGGCACACGCCACCATGCCTGGCTAGTTTTTGTATTTTTGTAGAGACTGGTTTTCACCACGTTGCCCAGACTGGTCTCCAACTCCTGAGCTCAGGCAATCTGCCCGCCTCAACCTCCCAAAGTGCTAAGATTACAGGCACTCTTAGAGAATGAGCCACTGCACCCGGCCTACATGTACTTTTTCATTAGCCTTCACATTAACCCTCTAAGGTAGGTCCTATTATTAACTCAGTTTTACAATAAATAAAACAGAGGCTGAGATGGTGACTTCTTTTTTTTCTTTTTTTTTTTTTCAAGAGATAGGGTCTTGCTCTGTTGCCCAGGCTGGATTGCAGTGGTGCAATCATAGCTCACTGCAGCCTTGAACTCCTGGGCTCAAGAAATCCTCCTGCTTCAGCTTCTTAAAGCACTGGGATTACAGATGTGAACCACCATGGCCAGCCTGGAGTCTATATTTTAACCACTATATATCCAGCCTCCAACCCAAGCCCCACTATAGCAAAAATCCCCAGGAAAGTAAGTCCAACAAAGGGAAAATGTGAGGACAAAGTGTTTCCAAGATTTCAGAATCTACTTTGAAGATCAATTCATTTCAAGAAGCCATTTATTTATTCATTTAACAAATATTAGGCTGGGCACAGTGGCTCACGTTTGTAATCCCAGCACTTTGGGAGGCTGAGGCGGGTGGATCATCTGAGATCAGGAGTTCGAGACCAGCCTGCACAACATGACAAAACCCTGTCTTTACTAAAAATACAAAAATTAGCCGGGCATGGTGGCGGGCACCTGTAATCCCAGCTACTTGGGAGGCTGAGGCAGGAGAATCGTTTGAACCCGGGAGGTGGAGGTTGCGGTGAGCTGAGATCATGCCATTGCACTCCAGCCTGGGCACCAAGGGCAAAACTCTGTGTCAAAAAAAGAAAAAAATAAATAACAAAAAGCCAAATATTTATGAACATGTACAGATGCTGAGGATACAACAGTCACAACATAACTATGGTTCCTGCCCTCACAGACCTTATATTCTCTAAGACGGACAGTTTGTAAAGAGAAAATTACAATAAAAAATAATTTGCTTCATCAGAGGGCTGAAGGGGTGGTGTCAGAGGAATAGGTGCCTATATCTGATTATGAGTGTGAGGAAGAGCTTCCCAGGGGGCATCTTCAGAGCTGAGTCTCAAAGAATTTGTGGGAATCACCAAATGGATATGCTGTGTGTATGTGTATGTGTATGTAACACGTGTGTGTGCATATGCACAGGGGTTGCACAGAAGAGAAAAGGAAGAGGCATTGTGGGCAGAGGGGACATCTGGCCCAGTCCTCAGACCTGAGACTTCAAGTGCATCTGGTATGCCTGGAACACAGAGTTCAAGGGAAACAGCAGAAGAGAGGATCAGGCCACACAGGGAGGTTGGCGCCAGGTCTTGAAGGGCCTTGTAAGGTGTTTAGGTTTTAACTCATAGGCATCAAGAAGTCATTAAAGAATTTCAAGCTTGTTTCCTTACTTATGGGGTGGGGGAAAAAGATTTTCGAGCGGAAGCATGACGTTGTCAGATACACATCACATTTCCACTTGGACAGTTATGGAAGGAAGGACTACAGAGAGGCACAGAGGCTGGATGGAGGCGAGAGGTGATTGAGGAGGATGTAGCAATATTGCAGGTGAGAAAAAGTGAAATGCCTAACCAAGGGCAGTGCCCGTGGGGACAGAGAGGAAGAAACAGATAAGGAAGGCAGAGCCATGGGAGTCGAGGGCTGTTTCACCACGAGGTAGTAGCTTGGTTACTTCACAGGCTATGGCTCCACCCAACACTTCCTAGCAGCGAACTTG
The DNA here is from genome assembly GCF_029281585.2 of Gorilla gorilla gorilla. Lineage (NCBI taxonomy): Eukaryota > Metazoa > Chordata > Mammalia > Primates > Hominidae > Gorilla > Gorilla gorilla. The sequence continues at coordinate 32,639,925 of NC_073228.2, read as the reverse complement.
ATCATGTTGCTTAACTTTAAGTCTCTCCATTAGTAAAATGGTGATAATAATGGCACCTACAGCACAGGGTTGTGGCAAAAATCAAATGAGATCCGTGTGCTTAGCACAGTGTCTGACACAGGAAGTGCTCAGCTACTTTTCTGTTTTTATCCTTTAGTGAGAGGAAGGGAGGGCTGTAGCCTGGGTCCCAAGTTCCTGGCCTGGGTCATCGCGTGGATGTGCACTAGGTTGAGGGGAGACTCCTGGAGAAGGCTGCAGTACTAAGAACATTGTGAGCTGATCCTCATGGGCCACGACTAAGATTTGTTGTACTTTTTAGCTATGGAAGTAACGAATGATGCTTCTGAATAGCTCCAGCTTCTCTAGAGGAGGAGGAAGACATGGAATAAGTAATCTCTCCCAACAATCCCATCTAATTTAAGCATCGCCATCCTCCCAGTTTACTAGGTTCAAAATCCAGGAGTCAGCTTTGATTCCTCTCTGCCAATACGCCTCACCCATATCTAACCCCTAGGCAAGTCCTGTTAGCTCTGCCCCCAAAAGAGGTCTCAAATCTGACGGGTTTTCATCATCTCCAATGCTACAATCTGATTCAAGCCACCATGTCTTGCCTGAACTCCAGCAATAACCTCCTTATCTGGTCTCCTCACTTCCACTTATGCCCCTTATAGTACATTTCCAAGAATAGCCACAGTGAGCTTTTCAAGGTATAAAGCAGACCTTGCTGCTCCTCTGCAATCAGAATGAAACTCAGAATCTTCAAGGTCCTACATATTCTGTCTGTCACTCGCAGCCTCGTGACCACAAGCACCTGGACATTCTTTCTGTCCCTTGAACACATCAAGCTTGTTTCTGCTCAGGGACTTTGTACTGAGGTCTCCTTGTTGGGAACAAGCCCCCCAAAATCTGGCCATAAACTGGCCCCCAAATTGCCCATAAACAGAATCTCTGCAGCACTGTGACATGTTCCTGATGGCCACAATGCCCACGCTGGAAGGTTGTGGGTTTACCGGAATGAGGGCAAGGAACATCTGGCCCGCCCAGGGCGGAAAACCGCTTAAAGGCATTCTTAAGCCACAAGCAATAGCATGAGCGGTCTGTGCCTTAAGGACATGCTCCTGCTGCAGGTAACTAGCCCAACCTATTCCTTTATTCTGGCCCATCCCTTCGTTTCCCATAAGGGATACTTTTAGTTAATCGAATATCTATAGAAACAATGCTAATGACTGGCTTGCTGTTAATAAATACATGGGGAAATCTCTGTTGGGGCTCTCAGCTCTGAAGGCTGTGAGACCGCTGATTTCCCACTTCACACCTCTATATTTCTGTGTGTGTGTCTTTAATTCCTCTAGCGCCGCTGGGTTAGGGTCTCCCTGACCGAGCTGATCTCGGCACTCCTCGCTTAGGATGGTTTTCCTTGGGTTCTCTCATACCTGGCTCTTTCTTACCCACCAGGTCTCTGCTCAAATGTTGGCCCTTTCTAGCCCCACCTTACCCCTTCCTCCTCCAGTCACTCTTTATCTATTACCTTGTTTTATTTTCTTCATATCACTTATCACCATTTCCTTCCTTTCTTCCTCTTTTTTTTTTTTTTTCAGACAGGGTCTCACTCTTTTACCCAGGCTAGAGTGCCGTGGTACAATCCTGGCTCACTGCAGCCTCAACCTCCTGCGCTCAGGTGATCCTCCCATCTCAGCCTCCCTAGAACCTGGGACTACAGGTGTGCACCACCACACTCGCCTAATTTTTGTATTTCTTATAGAGACAGGTTCTCATCTATGTTGCCCAGCCTGGTCTCGAGCGTCTACACTTAAGTGATCTGCCCACCTCGGCCTTCGAAAGTTCTGGGATTACAGGAATGAGCCACCGCACCCAGCCCTTTCCTTTTTCTTTCTCTTCTTCTCTTTTTTTTCTTACTTTATCTCTACATGTAAGTGGTTTCCACAAGGAATAAGACCTTGTCTCGTTGCCTGTATATCCCACATGCCTTGAATAGTACGTGGTACATAGTAGGTGCTCCGTAAATATGTTTTTTTGTTTTTCGTTTTGTTTGTTTGTTTGTTTTGAGATGGAGTTTTGCTCTTGTTGCCCAGGCAGGAGTGCAATGGCGAGATCTCGGCTCACTGCAACCTCCACCTCCCAGGTTCAAGTGATTCTCCTGCCTCAGCCTCCCGAGTAGCTGGGATTACAGGCATGTGCCAGCACGCCCAGCTGATTTTGTATTTTTAGTAGAGATGGGGTTTCTCCAGGTTGGTCAGGCTGGTCTTGAATTCCCGACCTCAGGTGATCTGCCCACCTCGGCCTCCCAAAGTGCTGGGATTACAGGCGTGAGCCACCGCGCCTGGCCATAAATATGTTTTTGAATTGATAATTAAATGACTGAGTGAAGTAATTACAATAAAGCATATTATCACGCAGTACAGCCATGGCAGCATTTGAGATGGCTGTTCAACTGTGTATTGGAAATATTTCCATCTGCCTGAGATTTACTTTTTATTTCATTTTAAGTTCTGGAAATATGCTTACCCATATCTGAGATTTAAATTCAATCCTGCCTGATAGTAAAAACTTGGACTAGACTTTTCTCAGAATTCTTAGCAATCTGGGATTCTGGGAGCCATGCCTTTTCCCAGGTCCCAAAGTGTTCTCCTTTCACCTGGTTCTTAGCAATCCCCAGATTAAAGTGCTCCTGTCAGCTGGGCACGGTGGCTCACGCCTGTAATCCCAGCACTTTGGGAGGCCGAAGTGAGCGGATCACTTGAGGTCAGGAGTTCGTGACCAGCCTGGCCAACTTGGTGAAACCCCATCTCTACTAAAAATACAAAATTAGCCAGGCGTGGTGGCGTGCACCTATAGTCCCTGCTACTCGGGAGGCTGAGGCAGCAGAATTGCTTGAACCCAGGAGGCGGAGGCTGCAGTGAGCCGAGATCGCGCCACTGCACTCCAGCCTGGGCGACAGAGTGAGACTCCGTCTCAAAAAAATTAAAAAATAAAAAATAAAAAGCTCCTGTGGCCAAATGGTTGCTGAAACGGAAACCTGGCCACCATTCTTAATGGAGCAATCAGTCACCTTCATAAAAGGCACTGCCAAAATTCTACTCAGATTGTTTTATAGTTGATGTCATAACAAAGACTCCCATTTGTGGAGTACATATGACTTCCATCCATCTTGCATGCCTCCTAGCTAATTGCCACGCCAACTCTGCGGGAGTAGGTGTTATCCTCCTCCTAATCTTGCATGTAAGGAACCTGAGGCCCAGAGAAGCCCTGTGACTTGCCTAAGGTCACAAAGCTGATAAAGAAGGAGCTAGGATTCATCCCAGGTCTGTTTGGCTGCAATGTCTGGGTTGCTTTCACAACAATCTCGGGGCCAACTCCTTAACTCGGGGCAGATGGCCTGATAGCCACCTAGCTAATGCTAATTTGGGAAAACAGTCCTGAGAGTTATAGAAAGCAGATTCTGTAATCAGCCTGCTGGCCCAGGAGGATTGGCAAGTTTTATCTCCTACAGATCAGAACTATTTGACTTGCAGAGATTCAAGGCCAGGACTGTAGGGTCTCTAGAGAAAAGTGTTTTCAGGCTGGGCGCAGTGGCTCACACCTGTAATCCCAGCACTTTGGGAGGCCAAGGCGGGTGGATCATGAGGTCAGGAGATTGAGACCATACTGGCCAACATGGTGAAACCCCGTCTCTACTAAAAATACAAAAATTAGCCAGGCATGGTGGCGGACACCTATAATCCCAGCTACTTGGGAGGCTGAGGCAGGAGAATTGCTTGAACCCAAGAGGCAGAGGTTGCAGTGAGCAGAGTTTACCCTACTGCACTCCTGCCTGGTGACAAAGTGAGACTCTGTCTTAAAAAAAAAGTGTTTTCAAAGACAGTGTGTCCATGTCAGATGTCATGCAAGGAAGAGCAATGTCCTCACAGAGAAGAGAACATGCTAGGGGACAGGACAAGGTGCTAGAAAGGCCCTGGGAAGGAGGAAAGATGGATGCTGAGCATGGGGCAGAAAGGGTAAATGCATCCACAGCAGGAAACTTGGAACGAGGGTTCTGTAGCCCTTGCTCTCCTTCCAGAATGCTGTTTTTTTTGGGAACAGGGTCTCACTCTGTCACTCAGGCCGGAGTGCAGAGATGTGATATCGGCTCACTGTAGCCTCAACCTCCTGTGCTCAGGTGATCCTCCCTCCTCAGCCTCCGAATAGCTGGGACCACAGGTGCGTGCCACCACTCCAGGCTAATTTTTGTATTTTTTGTAGAGATGGGGTTTCACCATGTTGCCCAAGCTGGCCTCGACCTCCTGAGCTCAAGCAATGCTCCTGCCTCAGCCTCCCAAAATGCTAGGATTACAGAGGTGAGCCACCACGCCCAGTCTCCAGAATGCTTTTTACTGCACCTCTGGCTGAAGTACCTTTTCATTCTTCTCAGAGCCTTTCACTGAGAGAACTTTTAGCTGAGCAGAAAGAGGAAATCCCAAGTCCTTAAATGTCACCTTCTCAGAAAGGTCCTCCCTCACCTTCTCATCTAAATCAGACACCTTCCCCTCACCATCGTTATTCTCTATCACTGTCCCCAAGTACTTCTCTCAATAGCATTGCTCACAATTTGCAATTAATTTTCAAGTTCTTTGTCTGGCTCTTCCCCTAGGGCAGAGACAATCTTGTTTTATTCACCAATGTGCATTCAGAACCTAGAACAGTGCTGGCACAAGGTAAATGTTCAAAAACTATTTGCTGAGTGGCGGCAGGAGTGAATGGTGTTAGGGTAGCTGATCCTTAAATTGGGCGGTCTTTGTGGCATGTAAATAAGTGATGGTGTAGGCTGGGTGTGGTGGCTCATGCCTGTGATCCCAGCACTTTGGAAGGCTGACAGGGGAGGATCACTTGAGGCCAGGAGTTTGAGACCAATCTGGGTAATGTGGCGAAACCCTGTCTCTACAAAAAATTTTAAAAAATTATCCAGGCATGATGATATGCTCCTGTAGACTCAGCTACTCAGGAGGCTGAGGTGGGAGGACCACCTGAGCCCAGGGAGGTCAAGGCTTCAGTGAGCTGTGTTTGCACCACTGCACTCCAGCCTGGGTGACAGAGTGAGACCCTATCTCAAAAAAAAAAAAAAAAAAAAAGACAGTGTTCTCATCCCCCTCAACATCTGCCTGTAGGTAGAACCCAGGTTAGAGTTAACACAAAGGACACAAGGACCACTCTTTTGCCTACTGAGGTGAGGGGAATTCTGGGCTGCCTCTATGGCAATGAGCCCAAGTCAATTCAGTGCCCGCTCTCTCCTCTGCCACAGAAGCCCCTAGTCAGCTGGGGGCAATGTTGGGTGAGGGGAGGTCATGGGGGGGCTGGCCCCACTTTGTGCTGCCAGCAGTGCTGGCTGGCTCCCATCAGATATATGTGAGCTCTTGGCAAGCAAGAGGGAAGAGAGCTGTGGCAAGAACAAAGTCCGACCCCACCCCCACCCTTCCCAGACTTGAAGGCTGCTGAGGGACGCCAATTGGGACTGGGCTAAAGAGACCATTATTTGTCATCTAATAATCAGGTGTCTGGGGGCAGGTTATTTCTCAGCAGGTTGAAAAACAGGGCACCCATGATATTTTGTTTCTCCTTTGGCCTTCCTGATAGCAGGGTTCACCCAGAGGCCTGGCTGACCTGTTTCTTTTAAGGGGGACCTTGAAATATAGATAAACACCCAGCCTCATGGAAGCCCTTCTGTACCCTCGGCTTGCCTGTGTTTTTCATGGTGCCATCCTTTGTTTATGAACTGTGGGACTTTTTTTTTTTTTTTTTTTTTTTTTTGAGATAGAGTCCCCTTTTGTCACCCAGGCTGGAGTGCAGTGGTGCGATCTTGGCTCACGGCAACCTCCACCTCCCGGGTTCAAGCGATTCTCCTGCCTCAGCCTCCCCAGTAGCTGGGACTACAGGTGCCTGCTACCATACCCGGCTAATTTTTGTATTTTTAGTAGAGACGATGTTTTGCCACATTGGCCAAGCTGGTCTTGAACTCCTGACCTCAGGTGATCTGCCCACCTCGGCCTCCCAAAGTGCTGAGATTACAGGCATGACCCACTACGCCCAGCCTATAAACTGTGGGACTTCTGAGAACTGTTAACAGGGAGGATAAATGGAGCCAGGAGACGCCTCACTTTGGCTTCAGTGGAACCTGTCACGGTCCAGATTGTGCCACTCTTTGGAATTTCTGAATGGTATGAATCCAGAGGAGAGAAACAACGTTCTGCTTGTTCTCATGGGCCCTCATACCACAGACGTTTACATCATGGGCCTGCACACTGAGAGGTGCTGGTCATGTTTTCCCACCAGTGTGGGGTTTGGATGATCTTGGCTTGTCCTCACATTTCCCCATTTTTTATTTTTTGAAAAGAAAAATTAAGACAGTTTATTGATCACTTACTATACTCCAGGCACAGTACTTGGCATACTTTTTAAGGTTGTCTCATTTCATTTGCATTAAAATCATTTCAGGATATATTATTATCCCTTTTATATACATAAGAAGATGGAAGTTCAGAAAAGTGGAGTAAATTTACTAAGCCCTCTCAGCTTAGAGGCTAAGTGAGAATTTGAACCCAGGATGTCTGGCTCCTAAACCTGTATGTTTTGCCCATTCAGGGCCCACAAGGGATGGGAAGTCTGGAACAAATTACCGGGTGGCCTGACTTCATTGCTTCTTAGTATGATCTAATGCTAAAGCACGTTTAGCTTGTTTGCCTTTCCTGGGGAGAAACAGAGAAAGGGAAGAGGGGTGAAGTGAAAAAAAATTATTTATTTTTTGCTGGGGTTCAATCTGGTCTCAGCATCCCGTCCCATCTGGACAATCTGATCCTTTTTTTTTTTTGAGACACAGTCTCACTGTATTGCCCAGGCTGGAGTGCAATGGCTCGATCTTGGCTCACTGCAACCTCTGCCTCCTGGGTTCAAGTGATTCTCCCACCTCAGCCTCCCGAGTAACTGGGACTACAGGCACCCGCCATCACGCCCAGCTAATTTTTGTATTTTTGTAATGATGGGGTTTCACCATGTTGGCCAGGCTGGTCCTGAACTCCTGACCTCAGGTGATCCGTGATCCGCCCACCTTGGCCTCCCAAAGTGCTGGGATTACAGGTGTGAGCCACTGCACCTGGCCCTGAGCCTCTTTTAAGTAGGCCACCGTGTTACTGTCGTGACAGGGAAAAGGTGACACTGGAAGGGGCTAACCCCAGGTTGGCCTAGAACTGGCCATTCCAGTGAGCTGAGGGGTCTGCATAATTGGATAAGATAGCCACACTTTTTCAGTCCTGCCCAAGAATATCTGTGAGAATAAAATGAAAGTTAGCCTGTGTCCATGTCTCCTGCCCTAAACAAAAGGAAGCTCAGTGAGACAGAACCCCCAAAGCAGTGACTTGTCTTGCAGGCCAGTTACGTTGTCTCCCCAGCCTCTCTGCAGCTGTTCTGGCTTCTGCTTTCTGGGATGGAGCCTCTGCTCTGGGGGCCCTCCACAGCCCAGCTCCAGGAAGGTGACTGCTTCCTGGTTTGAGACGTATTATTAAACTGTAATCATACTGTGCATGGAGTCAGCCAAAGCAGTGGCTATTAATAGGGAGGTGAAGAAAGCTGACTCAGAAGGAAGCTGACTTAGGCTGGAAGGGAGAGCCCGGCCACCTTGGCCTACAATTCTCAGCAGGAGGTCAGTGAGAGAGACCTGAGCTCACTTTGTTCCTGGGCAGGAGTCAGCATCATCTGGATTTCTCATCTTTGGAAATAGAAACCCGAAGCAGTCCTGATCAAAGGGATATTGAGCTGTCTTTCCCAGGTCCTTGGGGAGTCTCCGAGCCTGGAGTACTGATAGCTTAAATAGCTATGACTCAGCAGAGCGGCAACTCTTCCCTCCCAATGTCATGAGTAGATGAGACTTGGAAAGGGGCACTGGGACTCCATTTCCGTGACCTCCCTCAGCTGAGAAGCCAGTGCTGAGCCAGCCCTTAGCTGGCCGGACAACCCATTGGCAGAGACACCCAATTAGGGAGATTCTGTTTCTGGCTCCTTGGAGGTGACCATTTTCATTTCAGGTGAAGGGCCACAGTAAATGAAGGGCAGGGTGCAGGAGGGCCTCACACTGTGGAGAAAGGACATTTTTAGCAATTTCTGTTAATGCCATGCATTTCTCAGAGAGTTCAGACTTTAGCCGTCTGGTAGACTCCCCATCGTCAGGTAGCTGGAAGTAAGACAGATCTCCAAATCTGGCCCAGGATATGCCCCAGAGAAACAGGACTGCCCCTGGATGCACAATAGCCCTCGCTCTGCAGCAGCCACCAAACAGCCTTCGCACATGCTGCTTCAGCTCGTTCTCACCAACCCCAGCAGGTGGGTGGTATCAGCCCTCTTAGCGAGGAAAACAGATTTCAAAAAGGTGAAGTGAGTTGGTCATACAGCTAGCAGGTGACAATGATGAGACTAAAACCTCAGTCTGTCTGCCGCCGGAGGAGAAGCCAGGCATGAGCTGCCCTTGTGCCCCTGGCACATGCCCATCTGTGCCACTTCCACCTAGACCCAGGTGTCCCCGACTTTGTTGCTACCCCAGTGCTCACACTGAGGCCAGGGTAGTGAAGATCTGGTGTGTTGGGTAGGGGGTGCTGAGAGGTTGGGGAAGCGCTATGTCATTCTCTTGCCTTTCTTTCAGGTGGGTGGGGATGCCGAGGTATGTCTTCTCAAACTGGAAGATTCATTTTGGTTCCTGGATCTCCGTAGAAGGAGGTTTGGATGGAGGTAGGATGTGGGAGGTGTTTTCTCTTCCTCCCTAAAAATACTTATTAAGCACCTCTTGGTTTCAGCTCTGGGCAGCCTGGGCGCTTTCAGATTATAGAACAATTTCATGACACCATGGATCTGGTATTTTTCTCTGCTGTTTTTCACATAGTCTTAATATAGTTTTACCTGATAAGAACTATCCACATGTGTATATCTTTTTAGAGTTCTAAGATAGCATAATCCACATACTTAGATGTACCTATAAAATATCTTTTTACAGAATAAAGGGCATGCTATTAAGGAATGACTTGTCTTCCACTGATTGTCATGTGGATCACTTCCTGAACCTGAAGGAGGTTCTGGAACTCCAGACACCAGGTCCTGAGCTCTAGCAAGTAGCTGAGGGAAGAATTTTCAGCCCCCAGCTGCCAGGGGTTCTCAACACAGAAGCAGGACCAGACCAAGCTTTTGGGAATTTGTTCATCATTTTACAGCCGTGTAACGGCCTATCCGGAGTGGGAGGGCTGGAGAGTAATTTCCTGACCCTCAGGCTCTGAGCTATTGTTTTGGGGTCTTGCGTACTCTTTTGATCGATTATTTTTTCTGCCTTTAGCCATAACAAGCAACAGGATGGTGCAGCATCCAGGTTCAGAAAGCTGCCTCCTCTCACTTAGTCAAAGTTAATTAATTCTCACTGTACCTTGAACTAGGTCAGCTGCAGGGCTGTGCTGGGCCTGACCTGCTGTCAGGGGAGGGCATTTCTTGTCTGTCTCTTGATGTGCTGTCCTGGGCAGGGAAAGTGGGAAGGGGGTAGGTTTCACCTTTGCGTGGGATCATCTCTCCTCCTTTCTTCCGGGGAGGTGACCATTTTCAGATCTGTGGGTGGGGAGGAAAATCTTCTCTTCCAAAAATAATCTCTCTGCAGTGGGGTTTGAAGCTGGACCAAGCTGCTAGCGCTATTTTTACCCAGCTTGCAGTTCAGGGTGTAAATAGCAACTCTGGCTGTTTTTTCCCACAGCTGACAACAGAGTCAACCTCTTCGAGGCAGGAGCATTCTGGCATTTCGCACAGAGAAAACAGAACACAATTTGCCCTCGGGCCCAGTTGATGATTCCTGGACCGTGGGGTCGGTATCCAGGGCTGGCATCTCCATGGTTCTTTTATCTCAGTCTCCACTATAAACACCAGGCCCCATGAGAGCTGCTGGGCTGAGGCTCATTTAAAGAAGCTTCCTGCGGAATGATGAGGGAAAAGGCAGGTCCGTAAATCCCCGCCTGCGCCCGCCGAGGATTCCAAGCGCATGAGGAGCTCCAGGCTCCAGCTTGCTGTCCCCCTTGCCCTCCTTCTTGCATTAGCAGGCACTTCCTCTAAGGCTGCTGCCCTGGGAGGGTTTCTTGCAAACCCACTAGATCTGAGGAAAGACAGAGAAAACATCCACTTAAGGCTGCCCAGATGACAGCATGTCTCTAAAAATATATGTCTCCTAGTTTTCGAGTGATCGAAGGCCCCACAGCCTTCAGCACTGGAGTCATTTAGAGGTCATGGTGAAAGGACTGGCTCCCTCCTTGCCTCCATTTAAGCAGAAGCTGCGAGAAAGCCCCCAAAGCCTTGGGTCATGTCTCCAACAGGCTCGGGTGAGTGGGAAGTTCAGCCTCATAGAAGGCCCCTTGCTGGTGCGGTTCATGAGGACGATAAATTAGCAAAGCTGAGGTGTGCCCATCGCGGTGAGCAATTCTCTATTGCTTCTCTTCTGGGGAATGAACAGGCTTCATTTGCTTTTCCCTGAGGCCAGGTTTCTAACCCAAATCTGTCCCTGGAGTCTTTGGCCTGAAATAAGAAAGGAGTTTTGAGTCAGCAGGAGAGCCACTCCTCACTATGAATTACACAGCAACTCCTTGTGGATCTGCCCGTACCCTTCCCCCGGGCACACATCAATCAATCGAAGTATTTCTCAAATATCTACCCCATACCCAGAACTGGGCATTTAGGTACGTGGTTCAAGTTTCAGATTCTTCCAGCAAATGGTTTGTATGGGGTAAGAAAAAAGATTGGAGGTCAGGTGGGCAGCTGAGTAATCCCCAACTCTGCCTTTTTAAAAGTGGTTTCAGTTGCGCATCCTTGGAATTGATTCTGGGCAGCTGTTAATTGCAAAACTCACTGCCAATTATCGATAGCTAAAGTGGCATTGGAGAGCTTCTCATGGTAAAAATAGGGGCAGGTAATAGATGAGAAAATAGCTTTGCATTTGAGAAGAGAGGATGGGAACATATTGTTTCAATCTTGCTGTGTTCGAGGTTTCCTTTGTCAGCCTGGGTTCTCTCCCAAGACTGGCCAGCAAAGTCTACTTAGTGACCTCCAGCAAATAGTCCACCAGCAAGCTACTTAAGATTAGAGCAGGCCGGGCGTGGTAGCTCACGCCTGTAATCCCAGGACTTTGGGAGGCTGAGGCGGGTGGATCACGAGGTCAGGAGATCGAGACCATCCTGGCTAACATGGAGAAACCCCGTCTCTACTAAAAATACAAAAAATTAGCTGGGCGTGGTGGTGGGCACCTGTAGTCCCAGCTGCTCGGGAGGCTGAGGCAGGAGAATGGCATGAACCCGGGAGGCAGATGTTGCAGTGAGCCGAGATCGTGCCACTGCACTCCAGCCTGGGCAACAGAGCAAGACTCCGTATCAAAAAAAAAAAAAAAAAAAAGATTAGAGCAAAACTTTATCTTGGCAGCAAGAACAGAGGGGATCCCTGCTGAGTTCAGGGCATCCTGTTTCTCACCGGGCTCAGTCACATTAAACAGCCAATACCAGTTTTAGGAAAATCCATGTTGAATTTTAAATGTACTTTTGGCTCATTTGGGGGGTTATGATTGTCCAATTCAGCTGGTGGTTTGTGTATCAAACTTCAAATCGACAAACGATGGTTATTCAAAGAAGTTTCTTGAAGCCTAGATGGTACATGTTTACCTTAAAAAGCAAAACCAAAAAATTCCAAAAAACAGAAACAGGAAAAAGTGCCCTGGTGAGTAAAACCAAAAGCATGTGGCAGACAGACACAATGCAGGCCTGAGTATTTTGAACAATGCTCATGGCCCCAGCCTTGACACTGGGGAAACTGGGAATGTGGTCGCAGACTTCCTATGTCAAGTGTTTCCCTGGATTTCCTGGAATCCAACTTGAAGTGCCATTTCCCCTGGTGCCACCAAGGAGTTAAGCTTTGGTTCTGTTCTCCCAGTGACTAAGAATGCTCTGTGTGGCTCTGAGATCATCCAGAAAGAAACTGACAGTCGGCGTGGGAAGTGTGTGAGCTTTCAGTGCTCTTGAAATGCCTTTGATGGGCATGGTGAGAGAGCAAAAGGCTTATTGCCACCTAGTGCCCCTGATTGTGTAATTTCGTCGTGAATTCTTGTTTCTTCTTTTGAATTTTGCATAATTTTAAATGAAGATCTCTAACTCCTTGGGGAGCTTGATATTGTGATGTGTGAGTTATTCTATGGAGCTATTCTATGTGAGCTATTCTATATTTTAGACAGCAAACGTATCCCACCACTTGGAATTATCACCTATTTTGATTGGAAACAAAGTAGAATCAAAGACCTGACCAAATCACACGTGTGTGTGTGAGGGAGACTGGGTCTTTCCACTCCTGATGTTTTCTTTCTTCTGAAAGGAGTCCAAACACTCCTTGCTTCTCTCCACCTGCCCCCTCTTCCCTGAGAAGGAGGAGTGGTTTAGTATGACTGGTGAGTTTGGAAGGAGGAACTGTGCCTTATATCATCCTCTCTTTTCTTCTTGGGAGCAAGCTTCGCTCCCATGGGGTGGGAAGAGTAGGCCCATTCCAGCTCAGCTGCCTATCATCGAGCCGCCAAGTCTGCCTAATTCTGAAGTTGAGTATCGGGAAGCTCGATTGTCTGATGATATAAGCCACGTTCTCTAATATCAGCTTTATCAGTAGAAAAGGTTATTTTTGGTCCTCATCTAGCTTGCTGCTATCTTCTGATTCAATTCAAAATTCACAGAGAAGGGAGCAGACTGCTATTTTGGGGCCTCCTCAAAGACCCCAACATATTTACTGGAAGATTTCCTGTGATTAGAAAAATCCCAGTGTTGGGGTAAGGTCCAACTTATAGATCCACATCATCACTTTCTTATATAACACCAGATTCCTTAGCTGTCAGCTGAGTAAAAGAGAGTTTATGGGTGTTCCTTGCGCTAAAATGCATCCATTCAAGTTATTTATTGAATCCCTACCACATGCCAGGGGACACATAAGTGATCAAGAGAAACAGTCTTGGGCCAGGCGCGGTGGCTCACGCCTGTAATCCCAGCATCTTGGGAGGCCAAGTTGGTTGGTCACTTGAGGTCAGGAGTTTGAGACCAGCCTAGCCAACATGGTGAAACCCCATCTCTACCAAAAATACAAAAAATTAGCCAGGCATGGTGGCAGACACCTGTGGTCCCAGCTACTTGGGAGGCCGAGGCACAAGAATCACTTGAACCCAGGAGGCGGAGGTTGCAGTAAGCCAAGATCACACCACTGCACTCCAGCCTGGGTGACGGTAGTGAAACTCTGTTTCAAAACAAAAAAAAAAAAAAAAAAAAAAAGAGAGAGAGACACAGTCTCTGCTGTCACACAGTTTATAATTTAACTAGGGTGTATCAATTTAAAAGTTTAATGTTTCAAGTGAAAGAAAACAATCTCAAATAGGCTTGAGTAATACAGGAATTTATTGTCTCACTGGAGATCCAGGCACAATTTGATCTAAGATTCAAACAGCATGGATCCATTTCTTGGCTCTGCTTCCTTTGAGTTGGATTCATTCTTTAGCCACCACATGTTGGAACCCCTCTCTCCTGGCAGCTTCAAGCTTTCCACGACGGCTGCAGCAGATCTAAGACATACCATTTACCAGGCTGACAAGAGTCCAAGTTCCAGCAATCCCCGGAGGTCCATCCTGAGAAGGCCATCTCAGGTTATAGACCAGCATAAATCGGGAGCTCACAGGACAGAAGACACTGATTGGCTCACGCCCAGTGGGGCCCACTCCCTGATATGGGAAAGTTGGGCCCTTTTCACTTCCAGAAATTTGGGCACCTATTTGGAAGGGAGAAAGGGCCACAACCAATAACTGTTTATGATAGAAGGAAAAACAATAAATATGCTTATACTTCTGCTCTGAGGGAATCATTCAGCCTGCAGAAAATGGAGACATCTCATTACTACCTGGCGAGTCAAACACAGGCCTGGGGATCCAGAGATGTATTTGGATTCCAAATTCTGTGTGGGCCCCTATACACAGCTGACCCTTGGGGACACTGTAAAGGTTGATACATGATAGACTTTGCTCCTTGATCTGGCCCTTCAGTAGTTACCCTTGGACTGTATTCTGCTGTGTGATAGCTTTTCCCTTATTTATTTATTTATTTATATATTTGAGATGGGGTCTCACCCAGGCTGAAGTGCAATGGTGCAGTCTAGGCTCACTGCAACCTCTGCCTCCTGGGTTCAAATGATTCTCCTGCCTCAGCCTCTCGAGCAGCTGGGATTACAGGCGCATGCCACCATAGCCGGCTAATTTTTGTATTTTTAGTAGAGATGGGGTTTCACCGTGTTGGCCAGGCTGGTCTTGAACTCCTTGCCTCAAGTGATCTGCCCGCCTCGGCCTCCCAAAGGGCTGGGATTACCGGCATGAGCCACCACAGAGGAGAGTATGTGCCTGAGAGAGATGCTAAAAGGATGACTGAGATGATATTCGCAAAGTATGTGGCACAAGTCACCAAATAAACCTAAGCTATCTGTTGGCGTGTGTTCATTATTCTTTCAGATTTAAGGACATTCAGCTGGTGGTTTAGGGGCTAAACATTAACCGCAGTGGGGCAGGTCAACACAACATGAGCTGTGAGCCATGAAAATACACAGGCCTTCGGTGTTCTAAGTTCAACAGACCTGTGTGAAAAAACGTATAACCAAAACGGATTGAAAATGGACAGAAATGCAGTCAAACATGCAGGGTAGAGAGAGTGCTCCAGCTAAGACCTCGGCCAGTTCTTTTTTTTTTTTTTTTTTTTCTTTCAGGACAGAGTCTTGCCCTGTTGCCCAGGCTGGAGTGCAATGGCGCGATCTCGGCTTACTGCAAGCTCCTCCTCGTGGGTTCAAGCAATTCTTGTGCCTCAGCCTCCCGAGTAGCTGGGACTACAGGCGCAGGCCACCACGCCTGGCTAAGTTTTTGTATTTTTAGTAGAGATGGGGTTTCACCATGTTGGCCACGCTGGTCTTGAACTCCTGACTTCGTGATCTGCCCGCCTCGGCGTCCCAAAATGCTGGGATTACAGGCATGAACCACCACGCCCGGCCCTTGGCCAGTTCTTAAGAGGCACGAGTACTTGCTGAACAACTTAAAGTGCCAGTGGTGCCTGAGCAATCCTTTATTTCTTAATTCAGCAAACACTTTTTAGGTATCTTCTATACAAGAAGCTATAATAAAAACACACAATCAGTTTATGAGGCAGGCACTTAAATCCTTTTTAGAATAAAGAAGGGACCTCCCTTTATAAATAGGTAAATGATTATAAAAATTATATGCAAAGCTAAAATGAACTAAAGATCTGCTATTACACAGGAGACAGAAAAGAGAAAACTAGTTTCAGTATTTGGGTGGAGGCTGGAGAAGAAGTGGGCTATATCTGGGATGGAATGAACCGACTTTGTGTTAAGTCATAAACAAATATATAGGGCTAAGTGGAGAGATGGCAATCAATTATACAAAGTCTTTTTTGGTTGCTCAAAGAAATGTGACCCAGTCCTCTGAACGCCCTACAGCAGCAGTTTATTTGCACCTTGCCTACTGCTCTTATTCTAACTTGTATCACAGTCGGTTATTTATTCATTCAATTATTTGGTTACTCCTTGAACACTGATGCAAGGCTTGATATGTGCTAAATATTGTGTCAAGGGCCAGGATACAAAATAGAGTGAGACATGGTTTCTGTAGCTCAGTCTAGGAGGGGAGGAGCCATAAAAAACATAATTATAGCCTGAGCACAGTGCCTTCCACATGTAATTCCAGCACTTTGGGAGGTCAAGGAGGGAGGATTATTTGAGGACAGGAGTTGGAAGTCACGGTACGCTATGATTGTGCCACTGCATTCTAGCCTGACAGAGCAAGACCTGGTCTCTAAAAGAAAAAAAAAATTATTATCTAACATGAGAGGTGCTATAATAGAAATATGCCCTGAGTGGTTGGAGGTGAAGTCTTCACAAAAGAAGTTATATTTGAGTGGATCTTGACAATAACAGGAGTTTCCTAGGCTGGATTTCCAAAGTAGCTGGAAAGCCCCTGAAAGAGGAGCCAGAATGGTGTGTGAGGAAATGCTGAGTGGTTTGGTATGTGGGGATCTTTGGGTATGTGGGGAGAGTGTCAGCAGAGGAGGCTGAAAACATAAGTGGGCTAAAAGGTAAGTCACACAGAGCTTCATAGATCTTGCTATGGGCTTTGAACTGTGTAGACAGAAGGATTTGTTGAAGAATTTTAAGTAAATGATTGAGAAGATCAAGTTTGGGCTTTAGAAAGACGTTCTGGAAGCAGTCTGAAGGAAGAGTAGTAGTGGGGAAGGACTGGAGGCCAAGAAATCAACAGGAACGCTATTTCACTAATCTAGGTGAGAAGTGATAACATCTTGATGACTGAAAAAGAGGGAACAGAATGGGTTCAAGAAAGAACTGAGAGATTAAATCAACAAAGCTTGGTTATTGTTTGGAAGGAAGATTATGTAGGGAAAGAAGGCATTAAGAATGACTTGGAGCTGGGTGTGGTGGCTCACGCCTATAATCCTAACACTTTGGGAGGCTGTGGTGGGTGGGTCCTTTGAGCCCAGGAGTTCAAGACCAACCTGGGAAACATGGCTTAAACCTCATTTCTACAAAAAAAAAAAAAAAAAAAAGCAAAAAAGTAGCCAGGCTTAGTGGCACGTGCCTGGAGTCCCAGCTACACAGGAGGCTGAGGTGGGAGGATTACCTGAGCCCAGGACATTGATGCTGTGGTGCACAATGACCAAGCCACTGCACTCTAGCCTGGGTGGCAGAGTGAGACCCTGTCTCAAATAAATAAATATAAATAAATAAATAAAAGAATGATTTAGAAGTCACTAGTCCATGCAGCTGAGGAAACAAAGGTGCCATTAACCACAGTAGGGAATAGAAGAACAGGAGGAAAGATAAAGACAGGATAATGACATGCTGTGTTTAAGATGCCTGCACGACATTCAAGTGGACAAGCCCCACTGGCAGTTGGAAATCTCTGCCTAGAGTTAATGAGAGAGCTGGAGACTAGTGATTGAGCTGGGAATAAATAGGTGCCAAGGCTATGGACATAAAGGGCACACACCCACCAAGTACAGCTGGAAAGTGAGAAGATAAGAGACACCAGCACAGACCCTACAGAGCACTAACATAAATGAATTGATCAAAGAGGAGCCAGAAAAGGAAAGTAAAAAGAGGTGTCCAGAGAACAGCCAGGAGAACTGGCAGAGACCAACATCTTAGAAGGCATAGGAGACAAGAGGAGGAGGCAGTCAAGTAGGTCAGAGCTGCTGAGAATTCTAGTGTAGCATTTGTGACATTTCCCCATTAAAGAGCAAAGCCTGTGACAGTAGGAACTCCTGGCACAGTACTTTGTATAAAGCAGGCAGTATCTGTGCCAGGATCTATAGATAGACATATAGATGTACCAATTTGGAGACTGCTAGTAACTGCTAGATGCCCAGAGACCTCAAATCTGGAAACATTGCAATTTTAAAGTGTTATTTAAAGGTCAAATTAGCAATAAAAACAGTACTATATATATATATATTTTAAATTTTTTTAAATTTTTTTTCAAGATGGAGTCTCGCTCTGTCACCCAGGCTGGAGTGCAGTGGCACAATCTTGGCTCACTGCAACCTCTGCCCCCCAGGTTCAAGTGATTCTCCTGCCTCAGCCTCCCAAGTAGCTGGGATTACAGGCGTGCTGTAATTTTTGTACTTTTAGTAGAGATGGGGTTTCACCATCTTGGCCACACTGGTCTTGAACTCTGACCTTGTGATCCACCCACCTCGGCCTCCCAAAGTGCTGGGATTACAGGCTTGAGCCACCGAATCCAGCCAAAAACAGTACAATATTAAAAGAGATTCTAGCTTTCCTCAAATTCCATTAAAAATTATTACTACCACCTTGTGTATTTCTTCGTATTTGGTCTTCAGGAGAAGATACATGGTCAGCAATATAAAATGAGGAAGCTGGGGCAATATAATTTATCAGAACAGAGGAGTTCAGTTGCAGTTGCTGGAACACAGAAATTGGTGTCAATGTGTTTGGCCTTTACAAAAGTCATTGTGAGGGCAACATCATGGTGTTTTAGGAACTAAGCAATTTCTTCCTCCCCTTTCTCCCCCTCCGCCTCCCCCCTCCCTCCTCCTTTCCCCTTTCCTCCTCCTTCTTCTCCTTCCTCCTCCTCCTCCTCCTCTTTCTTACTCCTTCCATTCTGTTGCCCAGACTGGAGTGCAGTGACCTTGGCTCACTGCAACCTCTGCCTCCCAGGTTCAAGCAATAATTTTCTGTATTTTTAGTAGACAGGGGTTTTTGCTATGTTGGCCAGGCTAGTCTCGAACTCCTGACCTCAAGTGATCCACCTGCCTCAGCTTCCCAAAGTGCTGGGATTACAGGCGTGAGCCACTGCGCCGGGCCAGCAATGTCTTCTTCAAATGTCATACAATGTTACAGTTCTTTTTCATTTGCCCATTCTTTCAACGTTGAGCACCTCATATGTTCGAGACACTGAGTTTGTCAGCCTTTTGACATCTTTCCATCCCTCAAGGAGCTCACAGTTCAGGGGGGACATAGACAGGGGAATACAATGGAAATATACTGAGAAGTGCTGTGCCAGAGGTAAGCACAGTGTGCAAATGAAGGCAGAGAAAGACAACCCAACTCAAAGGGCAGCAAAAGAGGGCAGTGGCGTAAAGTCTTTCCAGAAGAGACAATGCCTGCCAGGTGTTACAAGGAGGGACAAGCTTCCAGATCAAGGAGACAGCAACTGTAAAAAAAAAAAAAAAAAAAAAAATTCAGTATGGCTGAACACAGAGTACAAGCAGGGGAAGAGTGAGAGATGAGCTGGGTGGGCAGGGACCTCATCAGACCCCAGAAGCCCTTCTAAGGATTCGGAGCTTGAGCCTAAAAGCAATGAGGAGATGCTGAATGATTATGTTAGAGCACTTCAAAGGAAGTCGTTTGCTTCTCATATTTTTATTTCCCATTCTCTCTCTCTCTTTTCCTTCCTTCCTTTTTCTTTTTTTTTCTCTCTCTCCCTTTTTCTTTCTTCCTTTCTTTCTGAAATTGCAGCTGATCCTTCCTCCCCTCCCTCCCTCCCTCTCTCTCTCTCTTTCTTTATGAAATTGCAGCTGATCTGGTCTATACCCAAAGAGAATAAGTGCAAGGGATTTATTTGCAGTATGTCCATGGTTGGGTGGAGAAAAAGATGGAGTTGATCCCTGAAACCTGACTTTTGATGGCAGTAAGTAGCAAAATGAGAGGATCCCAGGAATAATTCCTATCTCCCACAGACTTTTCTTCCATCTAAATCTGGAGATGCCTGTGTTCGATTTTCATGAGGAGGCTGTTACCTCCAAGGTGTGGACAGGAACCTTTTTTTTCTTGCCAAATGAGCAAAGAAAGGAATCTTAATTACAGAAAGGTCTACACTCTTGCTACTTGAAACTGGGTCCCTGGACCAATAGAATCAGCATCCCCTGGGAACTGGTTGTACAGACAGAAATCTGAAGCTCCACCCCAAACATACTGAATCCAAATCTGCATTTTAAACAAGATGCCTGGGTGATTCCCATGCACATTCAAGTCTGAAAAGTCCTGATCTACAAGATAGGAAAACTGCCTAGTTGGTAAAACTTAGGGTACTGTGTTGCAATCTGTGTTTTGTTTTGCATGACAGATTTATGAGTAATCAGTTTGTCAGCCTCTATGATTACTAATTTATGTCCAAAAGCAAACTCAATCAGGGGCTAAACCCTTTCTACTCTACTGAACATTTCTAAGAAATCTCCACAGAGCCCACGATGTTGTGATCCATTTAAATACAGGACTTGCTCTCTGGCTGATGAGTAAAAGATTCATTCTTTTTTTTTTTCCTATTGTGGCAAAATGTGCATAACATAAATTTACCATTTTAACCATTTTTAAGCGTGCAGTTCAGTGGCATTAAAGACATTCACACTGTTGTGTATTCATCACTACATCACCTCTAGTGTTTTCATCTTCCCAAACGGAAATTCTGTACCCGTTAAACAATAACTCCCCATCACCCCCTACCTCCAGTCCCTGGCAACAACCATTCAACTTTTTTTTTTTTTTTTTTTTGAGACGGAGTCTCACTCTGTCACCCAAGCTGGAGTGCAGTGGTGCGATCTTGGCTTGCTGCAAGCTCCTCCTCCCAGGTTCACACCATTCTCCTGCCTCAGCCTCCCAAGTAGCTGGGACTATAGGTGTGCGCCACCACGCCCAGCTAATTTTTTTGTATTTTTAGTAGAGATGGGGTTTCACCATATTAGCCAGGATGGTCTCCATCTCCTGACCTCATGATCTGCCCACCTCAGCTTCCCAAAGTGCTGGGGTTACAGGTGTGAGCCACTGCGCCTGGCCCACCATTCTATTTTTTGTCTCTATGAATTTGACTACTCTAGGTAGCGCATTGAAGTGGAATCATACTGTACTTGCTTTGCTGTGACTGTCTTATTTCACTTAGCATAAGGTTGTCAAGTTTCATCCATGTTGTAGCATATGTTGACATTTCCTTCCTTTTGAAGTTGAATATTTTGCTGTATGTATCTACCATATTTTGTTTACCATTCATCCATCAATGGACACTTGATTGGCTCCCAACTTTTGGCTGTTGTGAATAATGCTGCTACAAACATGAGTGTAGAAAGCTTCATTTACGCCAGCATGCAGGTCCCCTCTTCTAGCTTACCAACGTTATTTTCTAGAGAGATGCCACAACAAACATAAATTCACAGTTAAGGGATGCTCTCAATGGATTTTTCTCTGTCTGTCTGTCTCTCTCTCTCTCTCTCTATATATATATATAGATATATATGTTTTTTTTTTTTTTAAGCAGAGACAGGGTTTCACCATGTTGCCTAAGCTGGTCTCAAAGTCCTGAGCTCAAGCGATCCACCCACCTCAGCCTCCCAAAGTGCTGGGATTATGGGCATGAGCCTCAGTGGATTTTCTTTCATATATCAAGTCTCCAGTTGACTCCTTACGAAGAAAAGAGAATTTGCTGTCGTTGGGAGCAAAATGTCTGTTGCAGTTAGTCTCTGTCCGGGAGTCGTGCCCTCCTGAATATAAACTCAGGGCCAGAGCCAAGACTTTAATTTGTGAAGCACAAGTATTGATTTGGTGACACCATTGTCTTCCCCTGATGCTATTCCTATCAACCCAAATTATCTGTGTGAACATAGGAGCCATTTTTTCCGGGTGTGCTGGGCAGCTGGTGACAAGCTGCTTGTCGATAGGCCCTGACAGAGATGAACACTTGGCTGCTGTTGGGCAGTCAACACTGTCCTTGCCAGGGCATTGCTGGGCAAAGGAATCTGCAGCCCTGAAGCCGATGAGCATACACCACCCCAACAGACCCAGCGCTCCATGCTGATTTCAGCAACCCACAGCAAGGCTCAGACAAGGGAAGAGACTCTCAGCTTATGGGTGAACTATTCCTTTTGTTTTGTTTTGAGACAGGGGCTTGCTCTGTCACCCAGGTAGCATGATCTTGGCTCACCGCATTACTGCAGCCTCAGTCTTCCGGGCTCAAGCGATTCTCCTGCCTCAGCCTACTGAGTAATTAGGACCACAGCCGTGTGTCAACATGACCGGCTAATTAACAAAACTGTAGAGACAGGGTCCCCCTGTGTTGCCCACGTTGGTGTTGAACTGGGCTCATGCAATCCTCTTGCCTCAGCCTCCAAAGGTGCTGGGATTACAGGCATGAGCCACCGTGCCCAGCCTGGGAGAACTCTTCTAAAGAACTATGTAAAGGGTATTATGTCCCCCCAAATGATCCGGAGTCTCATTTCCTGGTGTTACTTCAGGAAGCTGTGGGGTCAGCTCCCTTTGTGTACTTTCCCTCAGGCGCCCAGTGGGCTGCTCTGACACTCTTCACTTCATCCCACTATTTCACCTCTGGGACAACTCTTTTGGTTGCCACATATGTGCAAGGATGAGAAGGATACAATCACACCACCTCATTTGGAAAATACACGCTGAGACTCTTGATTTCATCTTCTGTGGAATGACTTTTGCTTTGCAAACTAAATCTGGATGTTAAGACAGGGGAACAACCGCAAGTTCCCCATTTTCATGTTAACTCCTGGCCCTCAAGGATGATTAACTTTAGAAACTGAAAACGCATTTGGGCTAATCGTTTATGAGATCTGATTAAGAGCTTTACAGAGAAGATTTGCACCGCTGTTAAGAAAGGCTCTGGCAATTCAGGAGAATGCACATGTAAGGGATTTCCTTCCACCGGATTAGAAAGAAGAGCTAGAAAACACAGCTGAAGACACAAGAGAGGAAGAGGTGAAGACCTGCCTGTACGAATCCAAAGAAAAAAGTCTGTATGTGGGTGAACACATCTGAAGAAGTCCCATGAGAACCACTGACTAAAATGTAACGTGATGAAATAACATGTGTGTGCAGCCACGTTAATGTGTGACGTATGTAGCTGCAAGGATCTAGTGAAAGTCTGGGAACATGCATAAAAGAATTAAGTATTTGTAGGCCACTGTCTAGAATTTACAGTTTGCCTCCTCCCAGATTTATCCTGATCTGTCCACTTGCAATGCCCTTCTCTGTCCTTTCCTTCTCCATTAATACATGCTTATCACCTTATTCAAGAGCCAAGGAGAATCTCACCACCTGCAGGAAGACTGCCCAGACTGACCCCTCTTAACTGTAATCATTCTTTTTTTTTTTTTTTTTTTCTTTTTTGAGACAGAATCTCACTCTGTCATCTAGGCTGGAGTGCACTGGCCCGATCTGGGCTCACTGCAACCTTCGCCTCCTGGGTTCAAGCAATTGTCCTGCCTCAGCCTCCAGAGTAGCTGAGATTACAGGTGCACGCCACCATGCCTGGTTAATTTTTGTATTTTTAGTAGAGATGAGTTTTCACCATGTTAATCAGGCTGGTCTCAAACTCCTGGCCTCAAGTGATCTGCCTGCCTCCACCTCTCAAAGTGCTGGGATTACAGGCGTGAGTCACCACACCCAGCCTCTTAACTGTAATCATTCTTTTGCACCCTCTCCAAATGCGTGTGTCCTACATGTCCTAGGGGAGCCCACACGGCATTAACGACATCTTTCTTAATGATCATTTTCATGCCACTTTCCATATGTGTGGTTTGTGTTCCTAAATCAGTCTACAAGCTCCTTGAGGTGGGGACTATTTGGGAGGAGAAAGGGTGTGGTTTGTTTGGTTGCTGTTGTTCTTGGCCTTTTCTCTTGGATATCCTAAAGCAGTGCTTCTTAAACTTTAACAAGCACATTAAATGCTTATTATTGTTACATATTATATGCTTATTAATGTTACCTGTTAAATGTTTATTAATGCTAAATGCTTCTTACTAAAATGCAGAGCTGATTTAGTAGGAATGGGTTGGGCCTGAGATCCTGCATTTCTTTGTCTTTGTTTCTTCTCTCTCTTTCTTTCTTCCTTTTCTTTCCTTCCTTCCTTCGCTTTCTTTCTTTCCTTTTTTTTTCTAAATGGAGTTTTGCTCTGTTGCCCAGGCTGGTGTGCAGTGGTGCAGTCACAGCTCACTGCAATCTCAAACTCCTGGGCTCAAGCAACCCTCCCACCTCAGCTTCTCAAAGGAGCTGAGACTATAGGCGTCTATCACCATGCCTGGCTAGATTCTGCATTGCCAACCTAAGTGTGGCTATTGGTTGGAGGACCACACTTTTGAGTGGCAAGGCTTTGTAATTCCCAGAATAGTGCTTCAACATAAACAAGCAAGACTTTTGGTAGTATTCTAGGAAAATTCCCTTCTGAGGCCCAAGCCCTTCAAGCAAATTCTACCTTGCAATAAGGCTTTTCCTCTTTGATCACTAGACTGCCCCCTAAATTAACTGAAGCCTGAGGACATGCTTTTGTTATAGTGCAGTTGTTTGAATTTGTGTTTAAATCTAGGAATACAAATAGTTTTACTAATGTAATTTGAGAAGATTGGTGAGTTATTTTGGGTATGCATGGCCTAGCCCTGCAATCCTAGGATTCTCTTGATAAGCGCCACAATTATACCAGCTGATCCCATAAAAAGGGAAAACAGTCTAGCCCGCATAGAGTGCTGACAGCTGTAACACCCCCTTCTGGACAAGGGGTCTTCGCTTTTCCCCCAGGTGGGTTAGGTAGCTGGAAGCAGACATAAAGCTTTTATTTTCCTGTGCCTGGTAAGTCTCTGTTTCCTGTGGAAAGTCCCACTTCATCAGAGGCAAAGAATTCTCTCTTAGTTTCACCTCTGAAGCTAGGAAAATTAGCCTTTAACCATACTAAATAGACTTCAATAAACGTTTTTCTGTTTTCTTTTTAAATAGAGACAGGGTGTCCCTATGTTACCCAGGCTTGTCTCAAACACCTGGGCTCAAGTGATCCTCCCACCTCAGCCTCCCGAAGTGTTGGAATTACAGGCATGATCCTAGCCAATAAATGCTTTTTAACTGGGAAGGACAGACCAGAAGGATAAGCCGGCACTAATGAAACCAGAAAGACACTTGGCTGGACTCCTAGCATGACACCAGCAAGAGGAAAGTCAAGGCCAGATGCCATCGCTCACACCTGTAATTCTAACACCTCGGAGGCTGAGCTGGGAAGATCTCTTGAGGCCAAGAGTTTGAGACCAGCCTGAGCAACATGGCAAGACCCCCCCCCCCCTCCCCATCTCTACAAAAAGAGTAAAAAATTAGCCAGGCCTGGTGGTGCATACCTGTAGTCCCAGCTACTTAGGAGGCTGAGGTGCTTGGGCCTGGGAGTTCAAGGCTGCAGTGAGCTATGATTGCCCCACTGCACCCCAGCCTGGGTGACAGAGCAAAACCGTGTCTCAAAATAAATAAATAAATAAATAAATAAAGGAGAGTCAAGTCTCTCAGGGCCTTGGTTTACTTATCTGTAAAATGAAGGTATTGGGCTGGAAGATTCCTAGCAGCCCTAACAGGTTAACTAACAGCCAACTTGGGAAAAAGGCAAAGAGACAAGAATTCCACCGCTGGCTACTTGACAGCACAATGTGACTGGAGTCTCTTGGCTGACTTGTATTCTCTCACTGGTCTCAGCCCAAATGCTTGCCCTGATATGGTACTAAGTTATCCCTTCCTAGAAAATTTGGTGCCTCACATCCGCCTGCCTGTTGTAGAAAAACCTGAAAAGACACGCCCTGTGCTGCCACCTAGTGGTCCCTCTTCTATCAAGGCAGGGTAGACTCTTCCTTTCTGTTCTCCGTCCACCGGCTATGAGGGTCTAACAGGAGAGACTAAAAATAATGCACTTCCAGGTGCCACCGCTTTAAGGGAATCAGGGACTATGACTAAGAACTACAAGGTCTTCTAAACTTTATAATTTCCTCCGTATTGTTATTTCCTGTCTGTTTCGCTGCAGCGATTAGCAGTAAAACTCTAAAAACAAAAATGACCAAGGTTGTTTTTAAGGTCAGCAAGGAAGCAGGGAACTGGGGAGAGACAGCACCCCAGGGTTTGAGGTAAACAACACCAGGAGATGGAGTGGGTGGAAGGAGCTGAATAGCGGAAAGGAAAGAGGGTGAAGTCCTCTGGCTTGTTTGAAAAAGGAAAGAGGGGGTGGGAGGATGAAGTTGCCTTTTAGCTGGAATGAAAGTCATCATCTTAATAGCATTGTCATTCTTTCCTGTTTTGTCTTTAGATGCACAAATCTGTTTTCAAGCCTGGAAAATGAAGCAAATGTATGGTTTTCAGCTACTGTTGCAGTTCAAGGGCCTTTGTAGCAAATGATACTCCCCTAGACTAAGGATCCAAAATACAAATGTCTATAGAAAGGCCACGCAGATATCGTACTTGGATGGAGGCAGCCAGAGGTAAGGCTGTTGGGAGTGGTGGGGACTGTGGTAAACAGGAGAGTACTCACTCCATCTAAGGAAGCAGAAACAAGCAGTCCCAGGTGATTATGGGCCTAACCAAACCGTGTACCCACATTGCTAGATCTTTCAAATTTGCAGGAGAAGCTGGAAACTTGGATTATTATGTGAAGTCACCTTATTTTTAAATGTTGGCAGCTAATGTTGCTTAAAAACAAACAACAGTACTCTGTGAGCCAAATAAAACATATCAATGAGACATATTTAGCTCAAAGGCCAACTCTTTGAAAACATGAATACAGAGCATTTTGCAATCTGGAACGCTAAAGCACTAATATGATTTTTTCAAGGCATGTGGTCTTCTTCTGAATAACAAATGACAAAGCAACAAGCAAATACCAGGTAAATTGGGGAACTGCAAAATGCTTTGTGTTACGATTTGTTAAAATTGACTATTGTGCCTAGAAATTTATATAAAGAGCTAGTTTGTTAATTTTTCATGTCCAACTAGAAAGCTCCGATATATTCTTTCAATAAATCATGAAACATTTATTGAGCACCTAATATATGCAAAGTAAAGATAAATAGGCTGGGTGTCGTGGCTCACACCTGTAATCCCAGCAGTTTAGGAGGCTGAGGCGGGAGGATTGTTTGAGCCCAGGAGTTCGAGAAGAGCCTGGGCAACTCAGGAAGACTTCATCTCTTCATCTTCATCTTACAAAAAATTTTAAAAATTAGCTGGATGTGGTGGTGCATGCCTGTAGTTCCAGCCACTTGGGAGGCTGAGGCAGGAAGACTACTTGAGCCCAGGAGGTCAAGGCTGCAGTGAGCCATGATGGTGCCGTTGCACTCTAGCCTGGATGACAGAGCAAGACTCTGTCTTAAAAATAAATAAATAAATAAATAAATAAATAAATAAATAAATAAATAAATAGGCTGGGTGCCGTGGCTCACGCCTGTAATCCCAGCACTTTGGGAGGCTAAGACAGGTGAATCACCTGAGGTCAGGTGATTAGCTGGGCATGGTGGTGGGCCCCAGTAATCCCAGCTACTCGGGAGGCTGAGGCAGGGAGAACTACTTGAACCCGGGAGGCGGAGTTTGCAGTGAGCTGAGATTGTGCCACTGCACTCCAGCCTGGGCAACAGAGTGAGACTATCTCAAAAAAAAAAAATACATAAAATAAAATAAAATAAAAATAAATAAAAATTTAAAAAGATAAATAAAACTTTTTCTATAAAAAGTGTCAGATTGTATTTACTTTATTTCTTTTTTCTTTGTTTTTTGAGACACAGTCCCAGTCTGTCTCCCCAGCTGGAGTATAGTGGTACATTCTCAGCTCACTGCAACCTCCACCTTCTGGGTTCAAGTGATTCTCCTGCCTCAGGTTTCTGAATAGCTGGGATTACAGGTGCCCGCCACCAGGCCCAGCTAATTTTTGTCTTTTTAGTAGAGACGGGGTTTCACCATGTTGGCCAGGCTGGTCTTGAACTCCTGACCTCGGGTGATCCACTTGCCTTGGCCTCCGAAAGTGCTGAGATTACAGGTATGAGCTATGATGCCCAGACCAAATAGTAAGTATTTTAGGCTTTGAGGTCCATTCAGTCTCCATCACAACTACTCAGATCTGCCTTTGTAGTCACAAAGCAGTCTTAGCCAATACATAAACTAATGGATATGGCTGCATTCTAATAAAACTTTATTTACAACAGGCAGCAGTCCAAATTTGGCCTGTAAGCCATAGTTTGCCAATCTCAGATGTAGAAGATTTAAGAGAGCTTGCAGCCTAATGCAACAGTTTTATTTTTAAATATTTACATGTTTATATTTTGCCTACTAAGACAAGGAATTAGAGTAATATTGCTACGGTTTTTAAGTTATATTTTGGGTGACAACACTGATTTTTTTTTTTTTTTTTTTTTTGATACAGGGTCTCACTCGTCACCCAGGCTGGAATGCAGTGGCTCCATCATGGCTCACTGCAGCCTCAACCTCCTGGACTCAAGCGATCCTCCCCTCAGGCTCCCAAGTAGCTGGGACTATAGGCATGCATCGCCACGTCTGGCTAATTTTGTATTTTTTGTAGAGACAGGGTTTCGCCATGTTGCCCAGGCTGGTCTCAAACTTCTGGGCTCAATTGATCCTTCTGCCTCAGACTCCCATAGTGGTGGGTTTACAGGTGTGGGCCACCATGGCTGGCCAAAAACATCATATTTTTGACTAAAATAGTTACTTCAGTGGAGTGGTTCGATTCCTCTGTGTTTTGGTTGGGCTTGAATCTGTTGTGTGGCTCTCACCTGTAGTCCCAGCTACTCAGGAGGCTCAGGTGGGAGGATCGCTTGAGTCTAGGAGGCAGAGGTTGCAGTGAGCCAAGACTGTGCCACTGCACTCCAGCCTGGGTGGCAGAGCAAGACCCTGTCTCAAAAGAAAAAAAAAAAAAGAAAAGCGGCCAGGCACAGTGATTCATGCCTGTAATCCCAGCACTTTGGGAGGCCAAGGAGGGCAGATCACCAAAGATCAGGTGTTCGAGACCAGACTGGTCAACATGGTGAAACCCCGTCTCTACTGAAAAAAAAAAAAAAAAAAGCTGGGCATGGTGGCATGCACCTGAAGTCCCAGCTACTCAGGAGGCTGAGGCAGGAGCATTGCTTGAACCTGAGACATGGAGGCTGCAGTGAGCTAAGATTGTGCCACTGCACTCCAACCTGGATGACAGAGACTCCGTCTCAAAAAAAAAAAAAAAAAAGAGAAAAGAAAAGAAACTGTAGTGAAGAGGCAACATGAAGCTGAGTACACTTGATTGTTTCCAGAGTCCTAGAACTTCCTACCTGGAACTTTCAAAAATATGTTCTAAAGAGAGCAAATGAAGCAGTATATCATTTTATTTATTTATTTATTTATTTATTTATTTATTTTGGAGACAGAGTCTTGCTTTGTCACCCAGGCTGGAGCACAATGGTGGGATCTTGGCTGACCGCAACCTCCACCTCCTGGGTTCCAGCGATCTTCCTGCCTCAGCCTCCCAGGTAGCTGGGACTACAGGCGCCTGCCAGCATGCCTGGCTAATTTTTTGTATTTTTTAGTAGAGACGGGGTTTCACCGTATTAGCCAGGATGGTCTTGATCTCCTGACCTCGTGATCCGCCCGTCTCGGCCTCCCAAAGTGCTGGGATTACAAGCGTGAGCCACCACGCCCAGCAAAAATTTCTTAATAGGGATGCTTCCATTTGGCTTCATGACCCTTCCCTCTTCTTCCTGACCTAGAACACAGATGCAATAGCTTAGAGGTTCAGCAACCATTTTGTGACCGCAAGGACAAAAACAACAAACTAAGGATGGTGGAGTGGAGAGAAAGAGGAAGCTTTAATGATATCATTGAGCAGCATCACTAGCCCTGAGTGGAATACCTTTGGGTTTCTTATTACCTGAGAAAAAATACAGTCCCCATGGAGTAAAACCATTATTATCTGGCTTTCTATTACCTGCAACCTAACCCTAAGCCTTTCTATTTGGGGCTATTTAGAGTTTCCTCCTATTTTCACAGTCCATCAACATTGCTCAGGAAATGAAAACGCAACAGCGATCTGGCATGCAATGCAGTTGTATTAACTCCCCCTCTTCCTGTGCCACTTTAAAAAGTTGAAGTTAACATTATTTAAAATCTTGTTACAAACTCAAATAACATATAAAGATCAAAATCCATTGAGTTTCTTAGGAAGAAGTGTTATTACAATACATCAACATCAAGTTCAAAGAAAATGTTCTGTAATACAGCTAAGAAAATCAAAGCAATTGTCAACAGATTTTTTTGAACTTGTTTTAGGTAGCAAACATTTTATGCCAACACACTATCCAAAATGTGTTTAAAATATATAAATAGGGCCGGGCATGGTGACTCACACCTGTAATCCCAGCACTTTGGGAGGTCAAGGCTAGAGGATTGCCTGAGCCCAGGAGTTCAAGACCAGCCTGCGCAATATGGTGAAACCCTGTCTCCACAGAAAATACAAAATTAGCCTGGGATGGTGGCATGTGCCTGTAGTCCCTGCTATTTGGGAGGCTGAGGTGGGAGGATCGCTTGAGTCCGGGAGATGGAGGCTGCAGTGAGCCAAGATAGTGCCACTGCACTCCAGCCTGGGGGACAGAGCAAGACCCTGTCTCAAAAAAATAAATAAATAAATGAAAATGAAAATAAATTATATATATATATGACTATAGTCTACAGTTTAGAGTTTTTTAATTTTTTTGAGATAGAGTCTTGCTCTATTGCCCAGGCTGGAGTGCAGTGGCACAATCTTGGTTCACTGCAACCTCCACCTCCCGAGTTCAAGCGATTCTCCTTCCTCAGCCTCTCAGATAGCTGGGATTACAGGTGCCCGCCACCATACCAGGGTAATTTTTGTATTTTTAGTAGAGGTGGGGTTTCACCATGTTGCCCAGGCTGGTCTTGAACTCCTGACCTCATGTGATCCGCCCGCCTCGGCCTACCAAAGTGCTGAAATTACAGGTGTGAGCCACCGCGCCTGGCTACATTTTAGAGTTTTATGTCCTCCAAACTCATCATGTTTTGTGACATATACGTTAGATGATTATAAAGATCTTTCAAACATCAGAGCTCCCACTTGCCAAATTTAGGACAATTTGATGTATTTTGTACATGAAAAAATAATGGATTATAACATGTTAAATGAAATGTAAAAGCCTTATGAATTCACAGTGATTCAGAAGCATGCCAGCTAATAAATGTAGACAAATGATAGAATTTGAGTTTGTAACTGCCAGTGTAATAATTGATTCAGTTTGGCTATCATCAATGATTTTATCATTGAGTGAAAGGATGTTGGGGAATAGGATAATTACATGGTTCCAGAGTTGCACCCTACAGATCAATTAATAAATTCAGGCCAGGTGCGGTGGCTCACGCCTGTAATCCCAACACTTTGCGAGGCTGAGGTGGGTGGATCACCTGAAGTCAGGAGTTCGAGACCAGCCTTGCTAACATGGTGAAACCCTGTCTCTACTAAAAATACAAAACTTAGCCAGCTGTGGTGGCACACGCCTGTAATCCCAGCTACTTGGGAGGCTGAGGCAGGAGAATTGCTTGAACCCGGGAGGTGGAGGTTGCAGTAAGCTGAGATCGTGCCACTGCACTCCAGCACTCCAGCCTGGGCAATAGAGTGAGACTCTGCCTCAAAATAAAAAATTAATAAATTCAAAGGGAAAATGTATCTTTACCATGGAGAGATCTGGTAAATACCCTCTTAACCAAGCAATCAAACTTGGCATCACTAATAGTAAAACAATGGATGGCCTCCTGTTATAATGCACTAAGAGATACACAACACCCATATATAGAATTCTGCTGGAATTGTTTAACCTGAAAATAAACATAAGGGAACAATCAAGGAAATTCAGAATCTGGAAAAAATCTGCAAGATAACTGGCCTGGATTCTAAAAAAGTTCAATGTCATGGAAAACACCAAAAGGTGGGGATTTTCTGAGACTAAGAGAGACCAAGGAGATAACCAGATACCATATGTAAACCTTGAGTAGATCCTGGATGGGAGGGGGAAAGCCTGCTAGATAAGACATTTTTAAGATCATTGGAGATAGTATATTAAATTGTCTTCTTGAATTGATGTTAATTTTCTTATTCTGATTGTAGTGAGCGTTATTGTGGTTATATACTAGAATGACCTTTTCCTAGGAGATCTGTAATGAGATATTTAGGGGTGAGGTGTCACAACAGCTGCATACTACCTTTAAAAAAGTGTGCTGGCCGGGCACGGTGGCTCATGCCTGGAATCCCAGCACTTTGGGAGGCCAAGGCTGGTGGATCACGAGGTCAGGCGTTCGAGACCAGCCTGGCCAACATAGTGAAACCCCGTCTCTACTAAAAATACAAAAAATTAGCCAGGCATGGTGGTGGGATCCTGTAATCCCAGCTACTCGGGAGGCTGAGGCAGGAGAATCGCTTGAACCTGGGAGGCAGAGGTTGCAGTGAGCCAAGATCACGCCGCTGCACTCTAGCCCGGGTGACAGAGCGAGACTCAAAAAAAAAAAAAAAAGTGTTCTGTGTGTGTGTAGCAGAAAATGTGGTGAAATGTTAATGATTGGCAAATCTATGTAAAAGGTTTAGGATGTTTATTGAACTATTATTCCAGCTTGTTTGGAAGTGTAAAACTTTCCCAAAATAGAAACTTCATACTATGCCTCGGAATTTTATTGTAACTGTTATTCTTCTGGTAGATATTAAGATGTACTAGCTAGACATTCTGACACAAGCTGTAGGTATCACATAGGCATTATTCAGTAAACATTATTTGAGTCTGGCCTACTACAAGCCAGACATGATTTTAGGCAATTAGGATACTTGAATGAACAAAACAGAGATCTCTGGTCCTGTGAAGCTTGTATTCCGGGGGGGAGAGACAGACAGAGACACTAAACATAATAAGTAAATAAATTGTGGGAAAAACAGTCGAGTAGGAGTTAGGGGACAATTTGGGAAATACTAAAGTGGAGACTTAGATAAATAAATGAAAGAAGCATAGAGATTGATTTAGGGAATATTGAGATAATGTCCAAATTTTCTATTATTCTGGGATATGCTGGTTTGGTTTCACCTGAAGAATACTGCACTTTTAATCACACAAAGCCATTTCAAGTATTCCTAGTTAGTATTCACAATTGGTGTGCATTTCAGGCACACCAATTCTGAATCCTAACTAGGAATACACTGGTTCTTTCACCTTTTACTGAATCCCAACTAGGGTGACCAGGTGTCCTGGTTTGCCCAGGACTAAGGGGTTTCCCAAGACATGGGACTTTCAGTGTTAAAATTGGGATAGTCCTCGGTGAACTGGGATGGGTTGGTCACCTTAATACTGCCACTTGCCACTTGTGTGACTTTCAGTAAATCATTTAGCTTCCAAGAGTCCTGATTTCCTCATCTATAAAAAGGACATTATACATACACACATATATATATATATATATATATGCTCCAACATGGATGAATCTTGGAAATATTATGCTAAGTGAAAGAAGCTAGACACAAAAGATCACATATTATTTTTTTTAATTGTTATTATTATTTTTTGAGACTGAGTCTCACTCTGTCACCCAGGCTGGAGTACAATGGCACAATCTCGGCTCACTGCAACCTCTGCCTCCTGGGTTGAAGCGATTCTCCTGCCTCAGCCTCCTGAGTAGCTGGGACTACAGGCATGTGCCACCACTCCCTGCTAATTTTTGTATTTTTAGTAGAGACAGGGTTTTGCCATGTTGGCCAGGCTGGTCTCGAACTCCTGACCTCAGGTAATCCACCAGCCTTGGCCTCCCAAAGTGCTGGGATTACAGGCGAGAGCCACCACGCCTGGCCAAAAGGTCATATATTCTATGACTCCATTTCTCTGAAATGTCTAGAATAGGCAAATCCATAGAGACAGAAAATAGATGAGTGATTGCCAGGTCCTGCGGGAAGTGGGGAATGGGAGTTGACTGCCTCAGGGATGTGGGGATTTTTTTTGGTGGGGGGTGGGTGAGGAAAATGATCTAGAATTAGATGATAATGGTTGCACAATTTTGTAAATATACTAAAAACCACTGAATTGTACATTTCAAGAGGGTATATTTTATGTGAATTCTATCTCAATGAAGTTCTTATTTAAAAAAATACAATAACATGGAGTTACCATATGGTATGGTTTGGATGTTTTGTCCTCTCTGAATCTCACGTTGAAATGTGGCCTCCAATGTTGGGAGGTGATTGGAAGGCCCTCCTTAACTGGAGGTGTTTGGGTCATGGGGTTGTATCCTTCATGAATGGCTTGGTGTTGTTTTCACAGTAATGAGCGAGTTCTCACTCTATGAGTTGACTCAAGATCTGGTTGTTTGGGGGACCGTGGCACCTCTCCAGCCCTTACTCCTTCTTTCACTGTGTGACATACCTGCTCCTCCTTCACCCCGCCATGATCATAAGCTCCCTGAGGCCCCCACCAGCTTCGGCACCATGCTTCCTGTACAGCCTGCAGGACCATGAGCCAAAATAAACCCTTTTTCTTTATAATTACCCAGCCACAGGTATTCCTTTATAGCAATACAAACGGACTAACATACCATATAACCCAGCACTTCCACTTCTAGATATATACCTGAAAAAGAAATAAAAACATGCCCACACAAAAACTTGACATGGATATTCATAGCAGCATTATTATTATTTATTTGAGACAATGTCTTGCTCTGTCGTCTAGGCCGGAGTGCAGTGGTGCAATTGTGGCTTACTGCAGTCTTGACTGACCTCCTGGGTTCAAGCAATCCTCCCACCTCAGCCTCCCAAGTAGCTGAGAGTACAGGCTCACATCACTGAGCCCAACTAAATTTTTTTTTTTTTTTTGAGACAGAGTCTCACTCTGTTGCCCAGGCTGGAGTGCAGTGGCACAATCTCGGCTCACTGCAACCCCCACCTCCCAGGTTCAAGCAATTCTCCTGCCTCAAACTCCCGAGTAGCTGGGACTCTAGGTGTGCACCACCACACCAGGCTAATATTTGTATTTTTAGTAGAGATGGGGTTTTACCATGTTGGTGAGGCTGGTCTTGAACCCCTAACCTCAGGTAATCTGCCCGCCTTGGCCTCCCAAAGTGCTGGAATTACAGGCGCAAGCCACCGCACCTGGCCCCAAGCCCAACTAATTATTTTTTATAGAGATGGGGTCTCACTATGTTGCTTTGGCTGGTCTCAAACTCTTGGACTCAAGCAATCCTCCTGTTTCAGCCTCCCAAAGTGCTGGGATTACAGACATGAGCCATTGTGCCTGGCTGCAGCATTATTTTTAATAGCCAAAAAGTGGAAAAGACCCAAATATTCATCAGCTGGTGAATGGACACATAAAATGCAGTATATCCGTGCAGTAGAATATTATTTGGCAACAAAAAGAAATAGAATACTGATGCTACGACATGGATGAACCTTGAAAATATTATGCTAAGCAAAAGAAGACAGTCATAAAAGCATATTGTATCATTCCATTTATGTGAAATGTCCAGAACAGGCAAATCCATGGAGACAGAAAGTAGATTAGTGGTTTCCAGGGATTGGGAGAAATGGAGGAAAATGGGTGTGACTGCTAATGGGTATGGGGTTGCTTTTGGGAGTGATAAAATGCTCTAAAATGTATCGTGGTACTGGTTGCACAACTCTGTGAATAGACTAAAAACAAGTGAATGGTACGCTTTAAATGAAAGAATAGAATGGTATGGTAGGCAAATTATGTTTCAATAAATCTGTTAAACAAGAAATAGATAAAAAATATTTTAGATTAAAAAAATGATTATAATGTCTGTGTGAGGTCTAAATGAGTCTTTGCTCTCCTCCCCTGAAACACACATAGTTATCACACCAAATTATCACTGTGTATGTCTTTGTCTGTCTTGTCCACTGAACTGAGACCCCTGGGATGACAGAAACTTTCTAATTCATCCAGGGATAGCCCAGTGTGGTGATGCATGCCTATAGTCCCAGCTACTTGGGAGGCTGAGGTGGGAGGATCACTTGATCCCAGAAGTTAGAGACTGCAGTGAGCTATGATCGTGTCACTGCACTCTGGTCTGGGTGACAGAGTGAGACCCAGTCCCTAAAAATAATAGTAATAATAAAAATCAAGAATAGGCCAGGCACTGTGGCTCACATCTATAATACCAGCATTTTGAGAGGCCAAGGAGGGAGGATTGCTTGAGGCCATGAGTTTGAGACCAATCTGGGCAACATAGCAAAACCCCATCTCTAAAAAAAATAAAATTAAAAAAAAATATATATATATGTATTTCACACATGGCCAACTTTCCAATCATGTAAGCTGTGCAGTCTCACAAGACCCTATGATCAGAAGGACCCCACACTTTGTTCAATGCCCTGCTGTCACTGTCTTGAAATTTTTA
The DNA here is from genome assembly GCF_029281585.2 of Gorilla gorilla gorilla. NCBI lineage: Eukaryota > Metazoa > Chordata > Mammalia > Primates > Hominidae > Gorilla > Gorilla gorilla. The sequence continues at coordinate 32,604,102 of NC_073228.2, read as the reverse complement.
ATACTACGGTATCTGAATAAAATGTAGGTGCCCTTCATCATTCTGCACTGGGCGCTGCAAATGGTGTAGCTGTCCTGAAGTCACCTTTGTACCCCTATCACTTAGCTTAGTACTGATGCGCGGTGGGTGCTCAATAAACATGAATTACTTTTCCCAGTCCCAGTACCCTAAGAACAGCCCAGTGACCTTCCACACCGATTTACCTAGAGCTTCCTACCTGCCAGGGACTGTTAGCTGCTGGGATACAGGGGGAGCCAAAGCAGGCAGCTGAGACTCTTCCCATCACTGCAGGGGAAGCATTGAGGAGGAAGCTGTTCACGAAGCCAGACGTGCCTAGCTAACTACTATCTCCAGCAGCAATTACAGCATCTGACTCATTTGTACTTTTAGTCAGAGAAAAACGCATCACCTTGGAATCCTGATCTTGTGAGTTCTTCTTTGTTACAGGAAACAGAAGGCTCTGATGAATTAGGATGGGACTTTAGTTCTTTTCCACGGTGTGAATTTTTCAGTGTGCTTGTGAAAGATCACATTGACATCTATAATTAAAGAGATCTGTCAGCATATTTTAATTCAATTCAGTTTCTTTCTTTCTTTTTTTTTTTTTTTTTTGAGACGAAGTCTCGCTCTTGTCCCCCGGGCTGGAGTGCGATGGCGCGATCTCGACTCACTGCAACCTCTGCCTCCTGGGTTCAAGCAATTCTCCTGCCTCAGCTTCCCGAGTAGCTGGGATTATAGGCGCCTGCCACCACGCCTGGCTAATTTTTGTATTTTTAGTAGAGACGGGGTTTCACCATGTTGGCCAGGCTGGTCTCAAACTACTGACCTCAGGTGATCCACCCGCCTCGGCTTCCCAAAGTGTTGGGATTACAGGCGTGAGCCACCGCACCCTGACTGCCTGTTTCCTTTTTTTCATACTATTTAAGCTACCAAAAAGTTGTTTATTTTATTTTTTTGGGACAGGGTCTCGCTCAGTTGCCCAACCTTCAATTCAGTTTCTATGTAGAAAACACTTTGTTAGGTACTGCTGGTACAAAGACTGTAGCTGGGATTTTCTTTTTCTTTTTTTTTAGACTGGGTCTCACTGTGTCACCAAGTCTGGAGTGCAGTGACACAGTTGTGGCTCATTGCAGCCTCAACCTCCTGGGCTTAAGCTATCCTCTCACTTCAGCCTCCATAGTAGCTAGGACTACAGGCACACCCCACCATGCCTAGCTAATGTTTTAATTTTGTAGAGACGGGGGTCTTGCTATGTTGCCCAGGTTGGTCTTGAACTCCTAGCCTCAAGTGATCCTCCTGCCTTGGCCTCCCGAAGTGCTGGGATTATAGATTTGAGCTACTGTGCCCAGGCTGTGCTGGATATTTCTTTTTTTTTTTTCTTTTTTTTTTTTTTGGAGACAGAGTCTTCCTCTGTTGCCCAGGCTGGAGAGCAGTGGCACAATTTTGGCTCACTGCAACCTCTGCCTCCCGGGTTCAAGCGATTCTCATACCTCAGCCTCCCAAGTAGCTGGGACTACAGACGCACACCACCACGCCTGGCTAATTTTTGTATTTTAGTAGAGACGGGGTTTCACCATTTTGGCTAGGTTGATCTCAAACACCTAACCTCAAGTGATCCACCCAGCTCAGCCTCCCAAAGTGCTGAGATTACAGGTATGAGCCACCGCACCCAGCCTCAATGGCTGGATATTTCTAAGCTGGATCACATGAGCATTTTGACAGAGATTATGGTGAGCTACAACTTCATGAGGAGTTAGCAGAGAGAGCAATAAAATTCCTAATAGACCTGGGTTCCACTTGCTACATTTTTTTCTTTCTTTTTTTTTTTTGGAGACAGAGTCTTGCTCTATCGCCCAGGCTGGAGTGCAGTGGTGCGATCTTGGTTCACTGCAAACTCTGCCTCCTGGGTTGACGCTGTTCTCCTGCCTCAGCCTCCCGAGTAGCGGGGACTACAGGCGCCCGCCACCACGCCTGACTAATTTTTTTGTACTTTTTTAGTAGAGACGGGGTTTCACTGTGTTAGCCAGGATGGTCTCGATCTCCTGACCTCGTGATCCACCCGCCTCGGCCTCCCAAAGTGCTGGGATTACAGGTGTGAGCCACTGTGCCTGGCCTTTTTTTTCTTTTTTTAAGAGACAGGGTGTCACTATGTTGCCTAAGATGTACTCAAATTCCTGGGCTCAAGAGATCATCCTCCTCAGCCTCCAGAGTAGCTAGGACTATAGGCATGAGCCTTCACTCCCTGCTAAATGAATTTTTCTAGCAGCAAGACCTGGGGGACAATTCCTTAATCTCTCCAAAGTTTAGTTGTTTATCAGTTAATACAACCCTGGTGTCACAAGGGCTGTTGTAAACATTACATGAGATAATGCCCATATCACTCTTAGCACAGTGTCTGGCTCTTAGTGAGAATGTCACAACAGAAACAGAACCTAGGCCAGGCACGGTGGCTCACGCCTGTAATCCCAGCACTTTGGGAGGCTGAGGTGGGCAGATCACCTGAAGTCAGAAGTTCGAGACCAGCCTGGCCAATGTGGTGAAACCCCGTCTCTACTAAACATACAAAAATTAGCTGGGCATGGTTGCAGGCGCCTGTAATTCTGGCTACTCGGGTGGCTGAGGCAGGAGAATTGCTTGAACCCGGGAGGCAGAGGTTGCAGTGAGCCGAGATCGCACACCACTGCACTCCAGCCTGAATGACAAGAGTGAAACTGTCTCAAAAAAAATAATAAAAAGAAAAAAAAAAAGAAACAGAACCTAAAACATTCTGTAAAACTGGGCTGTTTCTTGTCATCATGACTCAATAGTACTGTTCCTGGCACACAGCTGCAGATCATACAATACCTCTGCCTGCAAATTCCATTTTTCCAGCTAGAGGCGAAGGCAAACAATTCCAGCCAACATCACCTAACACTGTGAACACAGTAAGGTCCCTTTCTTCCCTCTCAGCCTTGGTGGTGACACCTCTCTCTGCCCCCACTCCCCTAGGAATGCAGCGAGCTTTGCTCTTTGGGGAGGCTGAGCAGGGGGATTGGGATGCCTGCGGCTGCTGGCAGCAGTGCTAGGGAGAGGGGCCTTGACCTGTCCTGGCGTCTTTAGTTTCTGGGAGCCCACTCCTTTCTAACAGGGTTTGCCCACTGAGCACTTGAGAACTTGTGCCCTGGAAATAGACAGGACTGGGTTTGAATCCCAGCTCCATGACTTACATTCTGAGTCATCTCTATCTAGTGACCTGTGTAATGAATATTTCCTACCTGTCTTGGTTCAGGCTGCTATAGAAACTACCATAGACTAAGTGGCTTAGAAGCAACAGTGTTATTTCTCACAGTTCTGGAGGCGAGAAGTCTGAGATCAGGGTGCCAGCAGGGTCAGGCTCTGGGGAGGGCCCTCTTCTGGGTTGCAGCCTGCTGACCTCTGCTTGTATCCTCCCTCATATGGCAGAAAGAGGGCTGGAGAGATCTCTGGGTCTCTTTGCTAAGGGCACTAATCTCATTCTTGATGGCTTTACCCTCATCACCTAATCACCTCCGAAAGGCCCTACCTCCTAACACCATCACATTGGGGGTTTAGAGTTCAACATATGAATTTTGGGGAAACACAAACATTCAGTCTCTTAACACTTGCTGGATTAATGAGGTAATGTACCTGTAGTACCCAGCACATACAAATAACTCAACAAATACTTCTTTTCCTCTTCCTCCTCATTATTATTTATTCTGCATATCTCTATCTGAGCAAATACTGGGTTTCTTCTCTTCAACTCCTGTTCCAGTAATCTATATAGATATTCTACCTTCCAGGGTTATTTTGCTTAGTATTTAATGATATTCCCATCCTATATCCATTTTCTTAAGTTCCCATTCTAGTACGAAAATGAAGTGAATCCCCTTTGTTAATAAATTTTAATGTCATTTAAAAAAATACAGGCCAGGCTTGGTGGTTCATGCCTGTAATCCCAGCACTTTGCAAGGCAGAGGCAGGTGAATTGCTTGAGGTCACGAGTTCGAGACCAGCCTGAGCAACATGGTGAAACCCTGTCTCTACTAAAAATACAAAAATTAGCTGGGCATGGTTGCGGGAACCTGTAATCCCAGCTACTCAGGAGGCTGAGATTGGTGGATCCCTTGAGCCCAGGGAGGTTGAGGCTGCAGTAAGCCATGATTATGCCACTGCACTCCAGCCTGGGCAACAGAGTGAGACCCTGTCTCACACACACACACACAAATAAAAATAAATTAAAAAACACCTCTTCACTAGCAGATCTTCTCCAAAGCTGGCTCCCAGTTCTGAAGGGTATCTTTTAACACTAAGTAAATGGTGAGGAGATTCAAATTACTTGGCCCACTTACAAGTGAAACTGTTTTCCAAGATCATCCCAGTTTCATTTCTCCAGGAAGTGGAAACTGTGTCAGCTGAGAAGATCCTAGCACTATTTGAGGATATCCTTGAGATCTTCTAGATGGTCATGATTAACCCTAAAGCTAGCATCCACTGTTTTCAAGGCACTGTTTCCTATCAACCAAACACAGATCTTAACCTCAAGGAGTTTGAAATGTTACAGGGGAGATAAGATACGTATATAAAGAAACATAATATGGAAAGCAGTAAGTATAAGGCACATACAGAAAAAGTACAACTGAAGTTCAAGAAAAGATTTATTTTTGACTTGGAAAGTTGGGAAAGGCCTTGTGGAAAAGGTAGTCCTCATACTTGGGACTGGAGAGACTGGAGGAAAAAATTGGATGTGCAGAAATAAGTGTCAAAGGAAGGGAAAATTACTACCTGTATTTAAAAAATTTTTTGATGGCAACAGTTTTCACATTATGAGGGATGCTACAGAATTCCTTCTGTTTTAGGAGAAAACATGGATGGGTCTTTTGGTTATGAAACGCAAGCCCTAAGGAAGAGAGGGAAAGTAGAAGTCCAGAGGAAGCTGAATTCCTCTGGAGAAGCCAATAAATCTGTGTCTTTCTTGAGACAGAGATGTTGTTGCAATGTCAAATGATATTTATGTCCTTTGGGCAGGCCTCAGAACAGAAGTTCAGGAGGCTTAGAACTCAAAGGAGGAAGGAGGTAATGAAATTCTATGAAAAAAGAGAAGTCAGCAAAGGGCAACATGTTGTGGGTCAAGAAGAGTGGGCCAGTTACTAAATTCTCCATGGCAGGAGCCAACCGACTTCAGCAATGGCGGTACCTATTAAACACTTCCGTTATCCAAAATAGGCCGGGCGCAGCGGCTCACGCCTGTAATCCCAGCACTTTGGGGTACCGAGGTGGGCGGATCACTTGAGGTCAGGAATTTGAGACCAGCCTGGCCAACATGGTGAAACCCCGTCTCTACCACAAATACAAAAATTAGCTGGACGTGGTGGTGTGCACCTGTAATCCCAGCTACTCGGGAGGCTGAGGTAGGAGAGTCGCTTGAACCCAGGAGACAGAGGTTGCAGTGAGCCGAGATTGTTCCACTGCCCTCCAGCCTAGGTGACAGAGCGAGACTCCATCTCAGAAAAAAAAAAAAAAAGACTGATCAGGTTTCTGTTTTCATGGGCTTACATTCTAGTGAGGGAAACAGAAAGATAAACAGATGATAGATAGCAATAATTGCATTGTAAAGCTTTCAGGTAGGTTGATATAATAGCACTGGTGGCTACTTAAGACCAGGATGGCCAGGAAAGGCCTCTCTGAAGAGGTGGCTCACACCTGTAATCCCCGAACTTTTACCATTTGAGGTCTGAATGGTAATCAGCAGCTAGGTAAGTAAAGATCTGGAGAAAAGAGCATTCTAGGGAAAGATCTCGATCTGTACAAAGGCCCCAAGGCTGGAACAAGCTTGGCTTGTTCAAAGAACCCAATGGCCAGGTGGCTGCAGCACGCCATGGGGGAGGCTGGGAACATGCACTGGAATGTGAGGTTGATTTTTACCCATGAAGCAAATGAAATGACATTCTGTAACATATCAACCAAAAAGCTAGAAGCCACAGACTCCTGACTTGAATATGAAGAGTATCTTGTTTTGAAATTTTTACATTTATTTATTAAGAAACTGTAAAAATTTCAGATTAAAAATTAATAGACTATCAGCACCATAAGACAGGATGAGGGCTGGGCACAGTGGCTCACGCCTGTAATCCCATCACTCTGGGAGGCCAAGGCGGGCAGATCCCGAAGGCAGGAGTTTGAAACCAGCCTGGCCAACATGGTGAAACCCCATATCTCTACTAAAAATACAAAAATTAGCCAGGCATGGTGGTGTGTGCCTGTAATCCCAGCTACTTGGGAGGCTGAGGGAGGAGAATCACTTGAACCCAGGAGGCGGAGGTTGCAGTGAGCTGAGATCGCACCACGGTACTCCAGCCTGAGAGACAGAGTGAGACTCCATCTCAAAAAACAAACAAAAAAACAAAAAACAAGACAGGGTGAAAAAAATCAGTAGAATATAAAACAAAAGTGATGAAGATATGTGATTAAAACAAAAGTGATGAAGATATGTGATTAGTACATACTCCAACATCAAGAAAAGAATTAACAACAAAAATTTCAGATTCTACAGAAAGTACTAGTGTTAAGAGGAAGAGACAACACTTGAATAGAGGTAATAAATAAGCTTCTAGCTTGCTGGATAATACCATTAATGAAGATAAGGGAAAGATAGGAACCCCTAAGAAAAAGATTTTGAGTTCTTGCTGATTTAACACAAAATATTGACACCAGTAAAAGTCACATAACGCTGAGGATTCACCACTAAAACAAGGACTTCAACAACAAACTCATAATGGTTATTGTCAAATCAAAGAATACTTAAGATTAATCTTAACAAGAAAACATGAAATGCCCTAAAATCTTACAGCTCATTTGGGATAGAAAATTGATAGAGGTTTTAACAACAGTCCTAAAATTTTACATAATAATGAATCAGGTAGTTGAAAGACACTCTTTTAAAATATCATAAAAAACAAATTTCGGCCGGGTGCGGTGGCTCACGCCTGTAATCCCAACACTTTGGGAGGCTGAGGCAGGCAGATCACTTGAGGTCAGGAAGTTCGAGACCAGCCTGACCAACATGGAGAAACCCAATCTCTACTAAAAATACAAAATTAGCCAAGCATGGTGGCGCATGCCTGTTATCCCAGCTACTCGGGAGGCTGAGGCAGGAGAATAGCTTGAACCTGGGAGGCGGAGGTTGCAGTGAGCCAAGATCGCGTCATTGTACTCCAGCCTGGGCAACAAGAGTGAAACTCCATCTCAAAAAACAAACAAACAAACAAATTTCAAGCAACCATGCTGGAGGACAGAGAATTATCTTTCTACCCTTTCCTTAGAAAATGAAATTAAAAATGATATTTAGGCTGGGCATGGTGACTCATGCCTGCCATCCCAGCACCTTGGGAGGCCGAGGCGGGAGGATTGATTGAGCCCAGAAGTTTGAGACCAGCTTAGGTAATCTAGTGAGACCTCGTCTCTACTAAAAATAAAATGAAATAAACTAGCTGGGTGTGGTGGCACACACCTGTAGCCCAGCTACTCAAGAGGCTGAGACAGGAGGATCACTTGAGCCCAGGAGTTTGAGGTTGCAGTAAGCTATGAAAAAAAAAAAAAAAAAGATATTTTAAATTGTCATATGAAGAGACAAAGACTAGTGAAAAAATGTAGCAAAAAGTATTCTAGTTGTGTTAATAAGTTAATTCATAAAAAATATATTTTGGGCTGTGTGCAGTGGCTCACACCTGTAATCCCATCACTTTGGTAGGCTGAGGTGGGAGGATTGCTTGAGCCCAGGAGTACAAGACCAGCCTGGGCATCAGAGTGAGACCCTGTTTCATTTTAAAAAATTACATACATATATATGTAGTAATAAATATATAATATAGTAATAAATATATAATTATGGTTATTTTCCTAAACTTGGTGATATTTTTTGCAAGTTTTTGAAAATTTGAAATTTATTGTGGTTTCTTCTTGGATTCTAAACAAATATTCATTTTCTTTCTTTTCTTTTTTTTTTTGAGACAGGGTCTAGCTCTGTTGCCCAGGCTGGGATGCAGTGGCACAATCATAGCTCACTGCAGCCGGGATCTCCCAAGCTCAAGGGATCCCCCTGCCTCAGCCTCCCCAGTTGCTGGGACTACAGGGACATACTACTATACTCAACTAATTTATTTGCTTTTTATTTGAGACAGGGTCTCCCTGCATTGCCCAGGCTGGTCTCGAACTCCTAGGCTTAAGCAATTTTCCCACCTCAGCCTCCCAAAGTGCCAGGATTACAGGCGTGAGCCACTGTGCTGAGCTAAATATTCATTTTCAATTTAGTGTTTTATTTGTGTTTAGGCCGGGCGCAGTGGCTCACACCTATAATCTCAGCACTTTGGGAGGCCGAGGCGGGTGGATCACCTGAGGTCAGGAGTTCGAGACCAGCCTGACCAAATGGCAAAACCCTGTCTCTACTAAAAATATAAAAATTAGCTGGGTATGGTGGTGTGTACCTGTAATCCCAGCTACTTGGGAGGCTGAGGCAGAAGAATCGCTTGAGCCTGGGAGGTGGAGGTTGCAATGAGCTGAGATCGTGCCACTGCACTCCAGCCTGGGCAACAGAGTTAGACTCTGTCTCAAAAAATAAAAAATTAATTAAAAATAAAAGTAACAATATTTGTGATTTTATATTTTTTTTCGTAAAGAGGCTCCTCCCTCTTTACGAAATTGTGTAAGTTCCAGGAGCCACAAAACCTAAATCTTTCCCTAGGTACAAGAAGATATACGGTTTGCTGCTAAAGAAGGGATTTGGATTTTATTCTGTGTATGACGGGAAGCTATTAGACGAGTGACGAGCTGATTCATGACATTTTAAAAAGATGGCTCTGGCTGCCGGGTTAGTTAGTGGGGGAGATGGAGGGGGAGGCTGTGTCCATGTTTGTGGTGACAAGGAGTAGGGGGTTCCCAAAGCTGTGCAACAGCCAGAGTCTCTGGAGAAAAAGCCAGGACAGGTATTCAGAGCAGGAGGAGGTAAGCCCCAGAAGTAAGCATTGGGCACAGGTTAGCTATGATGGTCATGATGACCACTTACCATTCAGCTAATATATACTGAATGCTTACTTCCGGAGAAGGTGAAATAACCCTGGGTGGGTTCAGAAATATTGAAGAAGAGATCGAGTTTCCTATAGGATGGGGGATTAAGTTAGGGAAACTGATCTGAGAAGGCTTGGGGACTTAGGGACACATGATTGGCAAGGAGAGAATAAAAAGACACAGAGGGAGCGAACACAGGACATGCAAAGGTAAAGGGACAAGTGAGACATTAGGTGGGCTGAAACACAGGACACAACAGCAGTAATAGCTGACACTTCCACAGTTCACCTGGTGCCATTACTGGGTTTTGCACATGTTAACTATTTTATTTTATTTTATTTTATTTTATTTTATTTTGTTTTGTTTTATTTTGTTTTGCTTTAATTTTTGAGACAGTTTCGTTCTGTTACCCAGGCTGGAGTGCAGTGGTGCAATCTTGGCTCACCGCAACCTCTGCCTCCTGGGTTCAAGCGATTCTCCTCCCTCAGCCTCCCCAGTAGCTGGGATTACAGGCATGCACCACCACACCCGACACATTTTTGTATTTTTAGTAGAGACAGGGTTTCACTGTGTTGGTCGGGCTGGGCTCGAACTTCTGATCTCAAATGATCCACTCACCTCAGCCTCCCAAAGTGATGGGATTACAGGCGTGAGCCACAGCGCCCAACCTAACCCATTTATTTTAGAAAGAGAAGCTGCAGTCAGATCATGGTCTGCTCTAAGTTAAGAAACATGGACATATTTTATGGATAGTGGGGAGCCACTCAAAAACCACTGAAGGTTTTTGAGCAGGTATTATTAGGAAATAAAAAAGAATAATCAAGATCACTTAGCTAGGGGGGCCTAAAGACCTCCTGAAATTTTGAGCAAATATTTGTGTGAATGCTTCTTTTCCTGGGGAGAGTTCATACCTCCCATCCAACCTCAAAGGTGTCTGAGATTTCAACAAAGGCTAAGGAAGGTCGGGTGTGGTGACTGGAGCCTGTTATCCCAGCATTTTGGGAGGCTGAGGCGAGTGGATTGTTTGAGTTCACAAGTTCAAGGCCAGCCTGGGCAATATGGTGAAACCCCATCTCTACAAAAAACATAAAAATTAGCCAGGTGTGGTGGCATTGTGCTTGTAGTCCCAGCTACTTGGAAGGCTGAGATGGGAGGATGAGATGGGAGGATGGCTTGAGCCCGGGAGGCAGAGGTTGCAGTGAGCTGAGATTGCACCGCTGCACTCCAGCCTGGGTGATGGAGCCAGACTGTGTCTCAAGAAAAAAAAAAAAGTTAAAAATCACGGACTTAGTGGTTTCAAGCCTAGATGACCAATAGGATGGTAGTAACATGAATGCAAGTAGGGGTCACAGGCAAGACATAAGGAGGTAGGGTTGGCTGGAAGAGCAGAGACACGGTCTCTTCCCTCTGAGATATGTTGATTTCACAGTGTTATAGATGGGTCTCGAATAGGCAGTAGAGACTTGGAACCCAGCTCTCCAGAGATGGGGCGAGGCTGCTGCCACAGGCAGGGGAGTGATCCTCTATCACAAGCTCGAGTTTGAATGACATTGTCAAGGAAAATCAGAAAAGAGGGCCAAGGACAGATCTTTGAACACTATTTGATCTGACTGCCATACCTTTTCCTAAGTGCTTTCTGACAGATTTTTTTTTCTACACGGGAAATTCACATTTTGAACTTTAGTTCCTAAAATACATTAAATTATACTTGGCTTCTAAGACGAGGCAGGAGGGGATGCACATAATGACTACTTATGTGGCTTCTCATCTGAGGAAATTATCTCTTCAAAATGATCAGGTGCTCCTGACCCTGTTCTTATGAGCGTGGGCATTTTTGAGCTAATTTTGGAAGTGTGAAGGATAATTGTTAGCACTCAGAGGACCTAGTTCTAGCCCAGTGTTAAAATCTCGGGAACTGGCTGGTCACAGTAGCTCAAGCCTGTAATCCCAGCACTTTGGGAGGCTGAGAAAAAAGGATTGTTTGAGTCCAGGAGTTCAAGATCAGGCTAGGCAATATGGCGAAACCCAAAAATACAAAAATTAGCTGGGCATAGTGGTGCATGCCTGTGGTCCCAGCTACTAGGGAGGCTGAGGTGTGTGGATCACTTGAGCCTGGGATGCGGAGGTTGCAGTGAGCCAAGATTGCACCAGTGCATTCCAGCCTGGGTGACAAAGTGAAACTCCCTCTCAAAAAAACAAAAAAAGAAAAAAAGAAAAGAAAGAAACCCCATCTCTACTAAAAATACAAAAATTAGCTGGGCGTGGTGGTGAGCACCTGTAATCCCAGCTACTCAGGAGCCTAAGGCAGGAGAATCGTTTAAACCTGGGAGGCAGGGGTTGCAGTGAACCAAGATCGTGCCACTGTGCTCCAGCCTGGGTGACAGAATGAGACACTGTCTCAAAAAAAAAAAAAAAAAAAGATTAAGGTAGATTGCACATTGATAGCTCCTATCCTGGAACAATGGTCATAATCCAATAACACTAAGAAATATCCCAAAGAAGCCGGGCGCGGTGGCTCACGCCTGTAATTCCAGCACTTTGGGAGGCGGACGCGGGCGGATCACCTGAGGTCGGGAGTTCGAGACCAGGCTGACCAACATGGAGAAACTCCGTCTCTACTAAAAATACAAAATTAACCAGGTGGTGGCGCATGCCTGTAATCCCAGCTACTCAGGAGGTTGAGGTAGGAGAATGGCTTGAACCCGGGAGGTGGAAGTTGTGGTGAGCCGAGATTGTGCTGTTGCACTCTAGCCTGGGCAACAAGAGCTAAACTCTGTCTCAAAAAAAAGATAAAGAAAAAAGAAAGAAAAAGATCTCAAAGAAGTGCCATCATTTTCCTGAGAGTCTGTTTAATTTTGTGTGGGTACATTATTTCAATAAGAAAGGAGCAGCTGTTTTAGTCTGTCATACCCAGAAACTACCTGATAGCCAATATCATGAAACTCTGCGGAGGCAGTAAAATGCTATAAGTGGTCATGATGATCACCATGGCTAACATGTACTGAACACTTTGGTTTTTGGAGACAGAGTCTTGCTCTGTCGTCCAGGTTGGAGTGCAGTGGTGCAATCATAGCTCTCTGTATCCTCAAACTCCCGGGCTCAAGCGAGCCTCCTGAGTAACTGGGACTACAGGCATGAGCCACTACACCCAACTTTGAATGCTTACTTTGTACCAGGCCCTGAGTTAAGGCCATATATTGGCCGGGCAGGGTAGCTCACACCTGTAATTCCAGCACTTTGGGAAGCAGAGGCATGTGGATTGAGTCCCAGCGTTCAAGACCAGCCTGGGCAACATGGCGAAATTCCATTTCTACAAAAACAAACAAACAAATAAACATTAGTCGGGTGTGGTGGCACATGCCTATAATCCCAGCTACTTGGGAGGCTGTGGGAGAATTACTTGAGCCCAGAGGTTGTAGTGAGCCAAGATGGTGCCACTGCACTCCAGCCTGGGCGACAGAGTGAGACCTCATCTCCAAAAAATAAATAAATGAAACAAATTTTTAAAAAAGAAAAAAAAGGCTATATATTCATTACTCATTTAATCCTCACAAAAATCCCATCAGATGAGTTTTGTTAAAGGTCTTATTTTATGGATGCAGAAATTGAGGCTTAGTGAGCAAAGTTTATGCTTCTAACCACCCCCAGACTGTTCCTGCTTTACTCTGGGCAAGACTCATCTGCAGACCTTCGTATGGCCATGTCCAGCCTTGTGGGCCTGGATCATCCATACAAGGGGCAGTAGAAATAAAGCCAAGAGTAAACACCCTTAGATCCACTAGGCTGCACTCTAGCCCTGCCCCTGTGCCATGCTGCAGCATGCTTCCGCCCAGCTCTGAACCCTGCCCGTCTGGCTTTAAATACCTGCTTATTGTCCCTACTTCCATGCACTTCAAACCCTGCTGGCTTGCCTTAGGGTGCAGCTGGGTTTGGCCCCACCACCTGCAAAGGTTGGGGCAGAGCTAAACAAACAAGGACTTGGATTAGCTGCACCCTGTGAGTCAAGGCCAGTTTTTTGTTTGTTTGTTTTTTGTTTTTGTCACCCAGGCTGGAGTGCAGTGGCGCGATCTCGGCTCACCCCAACCTCCGCCTCCTGGGTTCCAGCGATTCTCCTGCCTCAGCCTCCTGAGTAGCTGGGATTATAGGCACCTGCCACCATGCTCAGCTAATTTTTGTATTTTTAGCATAGACGGGGTTTCGCCATGTTGGCCAGGCTGGTCTCAAACTCCTGACTTCAGGTGATCCACCCGTCTCGGCCTCACAAAGTGCTAGGATTACAGGCATGAGTCACTGTGCCAGCCGAAGGCAAGGCCAGTTCTAACAGGAACGTGCTCAACTCGGAGGAAGTCTCCTATGGCTGGCAGAACAAATACTGGCAGAAAAGGGATACTGAGATGCCTGCCCAGCAGTGAGGGCTGGAACTAGATAGAATTAGATTGCCAAAGTGGACAGGTAGAGGGCCAGGACTAGATGTCATAGGGCAAAAGGCACAACGTAGAATATCAGAGGCTTTCTGATAACAAGGTAGCACTGGGTTGAGAAATTCAAGAAGGGTCAATATTTAAGAACCAGGATAGATGTCATAGGGTAGACTTTCTCCTCTTTTTCCCCGTTACGGGTTGAATTGTGTCTTCCCCAAATTCTTATGTTGAAGTCCTAAGGCGCAATACCTCAGAATGTGATCTCATTTGCAAACAGGGTTGTTACAGATGTAAGCAGTTAAGATGACGTCATTCAGGTGGCTTTAATCCTATATAATTTGTGTACCTATAGGAAGGGAAATTTGGGCCAGGCACAGGGACTCACAGTTGTAATCTCAGCACTTTGGGAGGCCAAGGAGGATGGATCGCTTGAGCCCTAGAGTTTGAGACCAGCCTGGCCAACGTGGTGAAACCCTGACTCTACCAAAAATACAAAAATTAGCCAGTCTCATAACCCTGTCTCAAAATAAATAGATAATTTCTTTAAAAAAAAAGGGAAATTTGGAAACAGAGATACACACACAGGGAGGATGTTGTGTGAAAATGAAGGCGAGATCAGGGTGATGGTTCTACATGCTGAGGAATGCCAAAGACTGCCAGCAAGCCACCAGAAGCGAGGGGAGAGGCATGGAAAAAATTCGATCTCACAGCTCTCAGAAGGAACCAACCCTGCTGACACCTTGACCTTGGACTTCTGACCTCTAGAACTGTGAGACAATACACTTCTGTTGTTGAAGACACCCAGTTTGTGGTCTGGTCTTGTCTTTTTTTTTTATTTGAGACAGAGTCTCGCGCTGTTGCCCAGGCTGGAGTACAGTGGCATGATCTCGGCTCACTGCAACCTCCGCCTCGTGAGTTCAAGCAATTCTCCCACCTCAGCCTCCTGAGTAGCTGGGATTACAGGCGCCTGCCACCACGCCTGGCTAATATTTTGTATTTTTAGTAAAGACAGGGTTTCACTATGTTGGCCAGGCTGGTCTCGAACTCCTGACTTGTGATCCGCCCGCCTTGGCCCCTCAAAGTGCTGGGATTACAGGTGTGAGCCACCACACCAGGCCCAGTTTGTGGTATTTTCTTACAGCAGCCCTAGAAAATAAATGCACCTCTTTTCTCTAAAACTCTAGGCCTGTTCCAGTCTGCTTCTGGCCAATCTAGTCCTGGTTTCCTGAACCCAGGCTTCAGAAGAGGCAGATCTGCAGAGAGCTTTTCAATAAAAATGGCTCCAGCAGAGCTCATGGGTATGCAGAGCTCATTGGAAGTTGGCAGGCAGAGTAGCATGGGGACCTTACACTCCACCTTGCAGGGTGAAGATACTCTGTGTCCTATGTTCAATGTGGTTTAAGGGAGACGGTTCCCAATGTAGAACTGGGTACGTACTAACTCTCTTGAGGGATGAAAATATTTAACCTGGAGCATGGATTTTGCTTAACATGATTCATAAAAATCTTTGTTCTCAGCCTCTCTCCCCATCACCATTCAGGCTGTTACCAACTTGCCTTTTATCTGACAAAGGTAGCCAGTTTCCGTGGTTACCTACAAGCATACAGCAAGGTGCCATTCCCAGGAGACCCCTGGATTAAGCAAATAGCAAGACAGGGGCCTCTGGCACAAGGAAAATAACCTGGATCCAATGATCAGAGTGGGATACTGGGGGCAACTGGATTTCAGGAGCAAGTTGGAAGCCCAGTTATTATAGCTGGGCATGGAGCCAGAGGCAGAGCAGCAAGCCTAGTACTACGGTCTGCTGGACACTGAGCCCTTCCTATGAAGCAGGTGCTACAGCAAGCACCTCATGTGCCTTACCTCCTTTGGTCCTTGCCTACTTACCAAAGCACTCAGTTTTATAGATGGAGGAACTCATGTGACACGTTGAAGATCACATGGCCGGTAGGTAACAAGGATTTGAACCCAGGCGCTGAATACCTTCCGTTTATCCCTCCAGCTGAGCTTGCTGTCCTTCTCCACCCCAGAGGCTGACCTCATGAGCTGCATCAACAGCCTCCCTTTCCCCGCTAGCACCAGTTGGGT
The DNA here is from genome assembly GCF_029281585.2 of Gorilla gorilla gorilla. Classification (NCBI taxonomy): domain Eukaryota; kingdom Metazoa; phylum Chordata; class Mammalia; order Primates; family Hominidae; genus Gorilla; species Gorilla gorilla. The sequence continues at coordinate 32,588,533 of NC_073228.2, read as the reverse complement.
CTGTTAGTGGAGAGCCCCACAGACAAGAGGGAAGAAAGGAGAGGGTGCTTTTGGCTTGTGGTGCCACAAAGTGGTTTTCTCTATAGAATCTTCTCCTTCTATTTCCTTCTCTGTGTCTTTGAATCTAGAGCTGCTACTGCTCTATCCCTTGTGGTTGTCCAGTGCCCACTCTTTTGGAGGAAGCCTCTTTATAATAAGTCCTTCTTGACTTATGGTCTTTCTGGTAAGACTCTGACTGCTGTACCAGGTCTGTCTACTGCTGAAGGCTTTAGCCTGAACTCCCATGCTACTCTTCTCTTTGTTTTCCAGCCAGCATGGTGATTTGAGTCCCAGAGCATTGGATCAGTGCTTTTTTTTTTTTTTTTTTTTTTTTTGAGACAGAGTGTTGCTCTGTTGCCCAGGCTGGAGTGCAGTGGCGCAATCTCAGCTCACTGCAACCTCCACCTCCTGGGTTCAAGCGATTGTCCTGCCTCAGCCTCCCAAGTAGCTGGAATTACAGGTGCATGCCACCACGCCCAGCTAATTTTTGTGTTTTTAGTAGAGATAGGGTTTCATCACGTTGGGCAGGCTGGTCTCGAACACCTGACCTCAGGTGATCTGCCCACCTCAGCCTCCCAAAGTGCTGGAATTATGGGTGTGAGCCACCATGCCCAGCCGGATCAGTGCTCCTTAAACGCCTGCAATCTAAGGTCAGCATTGGTCTCTGAGACTTGGCACTGTGGGAAAGAGGTGCTAAGCCTGAGGTGGGTACTCAGTGGTTACAAGTGTGAGGAGAGGGCACGGCAGAGTCTGGAGAGCTAAGCAGGGCCTGACACTCACCTACAAGGACCTTCCATTCCCACGTGGTCCTTCTGTTCTGGCAGCTTCCCAGTGCTGAGCTGCTGCACTGGAGTTTAGCTAACTGTTCAGCTGGAGGGAACAGTCCCTGCAAGCCTGCCTTCACTTCAGACACCAGCCACAAGTTTGTGGGTTTGCAGGACCACCCTCACTTCAGACTATATGGCTACAAACTCAGAGGTTTTCAAAACCACCCTCACAGAATGATTCACAGAACTCAGGAAGTGCTATACTTACGGTTACAATTTTATTTTATTTTATTTTATTTTTTATTTTATTTTTTGAGACGGAGTCTTGTACCGTTGCCCAGGCTGGAGTGCAGTGGCATGATCTTGGCTCACTGCAAGCTCCGCCTCCTGGGTTCAAGCCATTCTCCTGCCTCAGCCTCCCGAGTAGCTGGGACTACAGGCGCCTGCCACCACGCCTGGCTAATTTTTTGTACTTTCAGTAGAGACGGGGTTTCATTGTGTTAGCCAGGATGGTCTCGATCTCCTGACCTCGTGATCCGCCCGCCTCGGCCTCCCAAAGTGCTAGGATTATAGGGGTGAGGCACCGCGCCCGGCCTATGTTTACAGTTTTATTGTAGCAAAGAAGATAAACTCAAATCAGCCAAGGGAAGAGATGCAAGAGCAGATTTCAAACGATATCCACTTGAGGAGCTGCTGGTCATCATCTCCCCATAGAATCATGGAGTCTTGAGCATGATGTGTGATAATATATAGTACAGATGCCCTTTGACTTACAATAGAATTACCTCTCAATGAACCAATTGAAAATATTGCAAATCGAAAATGCATTTAATACACCTAAACTACCGAACATCACAGCTTTGCCTAGCCTACCTTAATTGTGCTCAGAATGCTTATATTAGCCTATATTTGGGCAAAATCATCTAATGTAAGGCCTGTTTTATAATAAAGTGGTGAATATCTCATGTGATTTATTGAATACTGTATACTGCATAGAAATTGTGACAGTTTTGCATCATCATAAAGTCAAAAAATCTAAGTCAAACCATCCTAAGTCAGAGACCTTCTGTATTGCCAACATGAGAAGGTCACCTAAGCCTTTGGTGTTCAGGGTTTTTGTGGGAGTTCAATTACAACGAATTTTGGTATCTAGTCCTTTCCAGAGGTCAGAACTGATGTGACATGACCCAAAGCCTTCATCATAAATCACACTGTTAGACTGCTCAATGGCCAAAGCCTATAGGCAAACAAAAACAGTCCTATCAGTCAGGACATTCCAGGGGTCTAGAGATCACCTCTTGGTAGCCAAGGACAACAGCCAGACCTCTCTTTGGGGCAGGTTAATTCTTCATTACACAACGACTTTGCTCCTTTAGCATCTATCAGACCTTCCCACTTGGCAGTATTCCTAGTGTTTGTCTCGCCTGGCCAGCACAGTGCTGTTATCATCCATGTGTCCATCGGAGTGTGGGATGGAGCTCAGGAGACACTTGATTCTGTCTATGGTGAGCTTACCAGCTCTTACCCATTGCAAGACTCACCACTGCAACCACTATCCCTGCTACTGTGGTGGTAAATTTCATGTCTTTATTCCATTGTTGGGAAGGGATATCTGCTTTACAAAAGAGTTTCTCAACTGGGTGCAGTGGCTCACGCCTGTAATCCCAGCACTTTGGGAAGCTGAGGGGGTGTGGATCACCTGAGGTCGGGAGTTCGAGACCAGCTTGACCAACATGGAGAAACTCTGTCTCTACTAAAAACACAAAATTAGTCCGGCGTGGTGGCGTGTGCCTGTAATCCCAGCTACTGGGGAGGCTGAGGCAGGAGAATCGCTTGAACCCAGGAGGCAGAGGTTGCAGAGAGCCAAGATCGCACCATTGCACTCCAGCCTGGGCAACAAGAGCAAAACTCCGTCTCAAAAAAAAAAAAAAAAAAAAGAGTTTGTCTTTGGGGCACTAGGGGAAGAGTCTACAATCTCCTTCTAAATGCCCTTGCACAAATCAACTGCCTCCCTGCTCTTGTGCTTTGGGGCCATTATTAGTAAAATAAAGGTTGCCTGAACACAAGCACTGTGATATGACAGTTGATCTGATAACCAATAACCAAGAGGGCTACTAAGTGACTAACAGGGCGGGGAGCCTGGATATGCTGGACCGAGGGATGGTTCATGTCCCCGGTGGGGTAGGGCAGGACAGCACAAGCTTTTATCATTCTACTCAGAGTGACACAATTTAAAACATTTGATGCATTATTTCTGGAATTTTCCATTTAATATTTTCAGACCCCTGTTGACCGTGAGTAACTAAAATCTGGGAAAACAAAACCACAAATAAGTGGGGGGACTATTGTCCGTGCCCGGCTCTCGTCTTAGGCCTCTTGAAAGCCGTGGATGTGTCTTAGTCATCTTTGATACCTCCATTGCCTACCACGAGCTGGTCCCTCACAGTTATTCTGTAAACCGACTTCTCTAGTTCACTTGCTCAGCAATACACTGCATTGAATTTCTGTAGATGAGAATTAGCAGAGGTGCCTCTGAATGCACACTAGCCCAGTCTTTAATAACACATCTTTATTTGGAAGAGTTATTCTGTTTACAGATATTACCTCTTCTAATCCTTGCACCTGTGAGATAGGTGCTCTTACTACCCCCATGAACAGATGAAGGAAGAAATTGAGGCATCTATAGAGAGCAACTTTCCCAAGGTCATCTAATCCCCAGGTGGCCCAGTGGGGACAGAACCAGGTCTGTTGGATTCCAGAGCTCCAAGTCCTTAACCACTATTCTGTAATGGCCTGGGGTAGTCCAGTGAGATCAATGCAATTATAGGTCATTTCCAGGAGAAGATTTAGCTTGAAATCGTGCTTAGAGTTAAGAATACAATTATAAAATGAAGTGACTTTGAATAATCTTTGAAGAGGTGAAATGAAAGCTAGTGATTATGACTGAGAATGCACTAGAAGTAGAAAAAAAAATGATCCTGGTTTTTAAGGCAGTAGGAAGCCACTGTTAAGTCCATCAGGTGAAAAGAGATCATCATTAAATCCACATGTAAAACACAAGCTGAAACATTTGTGTGTTGTTTTTTCTGATCTTAGAGTAATCTTTACTTTGCAGCTCTCTTTTTTCTACATTTTTCACATTGGACGGACAATGTAGCCCTGTACTTTAGGGTTAATTTCTTTCTTTCTTTCTTTTCTTTTTTTTTTTTTTTTGAGACAGGGTCTTGTTCTGTTGCCCAGGCCAGAGTGCAGTGGCATGATCACCATTCACTGCAGCCTCCATCTCCTGGGCTCAATTGATCCTCCTGCCTTGGCCTCCCAAGTAGCTGGGACTATAGGCATGCACCACACCCACGTACATTTTTTTTTTTTTTTCTTTTTTTTTGTCGAGATGAGATTTCGCCATGCCACCCAGGCTGGTCTTGAACTCCTAGGCTCAACTGATCCACCCAACTCAGCTTCCCAAAGTGCTGGGATTATAGGTGTGAACCACTGCACCCAGCCTTCAGGTTAATTTTTGTTTTTATACATGTAATGTCATGTGCTGCATAATGAGGTTTGGGGCAATGAGGAACTGCATATATGAGGGTGGCCTCATACGATTATAATGCCATATTTTTACTGCATCTTTTCCATGTTTAGATATGTTTAGATACACAGACACTTACCATTATGTTATGATTGCCTACAGTATTCAGTACAGTAACATGCTGTACGGATTTGTAACCCAGGAGCAATAGGCTATACCATATAGCCTATGTGTGTAGTACACCATAGCATCTAGGTTTGTGTAAGTAAACTTTATGATGCTCGCAAAATGTTGAAATCGCCCAGTGATACATTTCTCAGAATGTCTCCCATCATTAAGCAGTGCATAACTGTACACAATAGTATAAAAGGGTAGCATTGCCTAAAGATTTCTAATTAAAAAAAATCAAGCTGGGAGCGGTGGCTCACGCCTGTAATCCCAGCACTTTGGGAGGCCGAGGCGGGCGGATCACGAGGTCAGGAAATCGAGACCATACTGGCTAACACGGTGAAACCCCGTCTCTATTAAAAATACAAAAAAATTAGCCGGGCATGGCGGCGTGCTCCTGTAGTCCCAGCTGCTGGGGAGGCTGAGGCAGGAGAATGGCATGAACCCGGGAGGCGGACAGTGCAGTGAGCCGAGATTGTGCCACTGCACTCCAGCTTGGGTGACAAAGCAAGACCCCATCTCAAAAGAAAAAAAAAGTTCCCTGTCTGATCCCTATATACTTCTACTCTCTTGAGACAATCACCTCAGCTGTCAGCTGTTCCTTCTAACATTTATAATCACTTTTTAAATAATATGTTTTTATTTAACTTCTTAGCTGATAGATTTTAGGTATAATCTATTGATTTCCCACCATCATAGATGAGGGTTTCCCTTTTCCATATCACCTTTTCCACTTCCCTTTCTCCCACCTTCCCTATGTAAGCATATTGACATCTCATATCTCTTTTTCTACCTAAGCATATTGACATTTTATGTTATATCCAAAGTCAGTGTTTATATTATTATGGCTGAGCAAATATTGGTGACAACCAAATCAGACAGTATTAAATAGTATTCTATTTTCAACCACACCTCCTTTCTTGTATTTACATTTTTCCTATATTAAAAATTGCAATTTTTTTATTTGCCTGTTTGCCCACGAACTCATCCAATTTTCCCCCAAGCATTTCAATACCTCTGTCACTTACATATCAAAATGTCTCCCAAATATTCGCACATGTAATTTCCATAGTTTTCCTAGAACTCTTCCAGAAACTTCCTTTGTTCTGTCTGGGCAGAGTGCTCTCAACAGCTGCACACAACTGACAATCTGGGAATTCCTAGCTTTTTGTTTTTATGTGTCATTAAAATGTAGAAAACAAAACCAACCAAAAAAAAAAAACCACATACCTTCTAAAGTTTGTTTGTTTGTTTGTTTTTTGCAAAGTAAATCCCTATTTGATTTTTTAAAGTAATCTACTAACTCACTGTTTCAACTGTTTCCTCATCTGCAAGTTTGTTACTCAAGGATACAGTTAGAACACAAAAAGTTGAACGGCAGCATTAATGAGGAAAATTTTCTCTTTATTAAACCCTTCCATCCAACAAGTAAAAAAAGAATGTTTGAATTAAACTAACACCATTTTTTTTTTTGAGATGGAGTCTCTCTCTGTCACCCAGGCTAGAGTGCAGTGGCACGATCTCAGCTCACTGCAACCTCAGCCTCCAGGGTTCAAGCAATCCTCCCGCTTCAGCCTCCCGAGTAGCTGGGATTACAGGCACCCGCCACCATTCCCAGCTAGTTTTTGTATTTTTAGTAGAGATGGGGTTTCACCATGTTGCCCAAGCTGATCTCGAACTCCTGGCCTCAGGTGATCCACCTGCCTGGGTGTCCCAAAGTGCTGGGATTATAGGCATGAGCCATCATGCCCAGCCTAAAATAACACCATTTTGTAATTTTTTTTTTTTTTGAAACAGGGTCTCACTGTAACCCAGGCTGGAGTGTAGTGACCCGATCACGGCTCACTGCAGCCTCAATTTCCTGGGCTCAAGTGATCCTCCTGCCTCAGTCTCCTGAGTAAGCTGGGACTACAGGCATGCACCACCAAGCCTGGCTAATTTTTGTATTTCTTGAGGAGATGGGGTTTCCCTATGTTGCCCAGGCTGGTCTCAAACTCCTGGGCTCAAGTGATCCTCCCACGTTGGCCTCCCAAAGTGCTGGGACTACAGGCGCCACTGCGCCTGGCCTGTATAATTATAATTTTTTTTTTTAAGACAAGGTCTCATTGTGTCACCCAGGCTGGAGTGCAGTGGTACAATCATGGCTCACTGCAGCCTCAACCTACTGGGCTCAAGCCATCCTCCCACCTCAGCCTCTTGAGTAGCTGGGAGCACAGGCCCACCATGCCCAGCTAATTTTTCTGTTTTTTTCTTTCTTTCTTTTTTTTTTTTTTTAAATATTTAGAGACCAGGTCTTACTATGTTACCCAGGCTGGTCTCAAATTCCTGGGCTCAAGTGATCCTCCCACCTCAGCCTCCCAGAGTGTTGGGATTACAGACATGAGTCACTGCACCCAGCCTTAAAGAGACTTTAAAGACACATTGATAAATTGCAATATGTGGACCTTATTTTGATCCTGACTCAAACAAATATAAAATTATGACATTTGTGGCCGGGTGCAGTGGCTCACGCCTGTAATCCCAGCATTTTGGGAGGCCGAGGTGGGTGGATCATGAGGTGAGGAGATCGAGACCATCCTGGCTAACACAGTGAAACCCCATCTCTACTAAAAATACAGAAAATTAGCCGGGCGTGGTGACACACGCCTGTAGTCCCAGCTACCCAGGAGGCTGAGGCAGGAGAATGGCGTGAACCCGGGAGGCAGAACTTGCAGTGAGCCGAGATCGCACCACTGCACTCCAGCCTGGGCAACAGAGCGAGACTCTGTCTCAAAAAAAAAAAAAAAAAAAGACATTTTTGAGACATTGAAAATTTAAATGCCAACTAAATATTTGATCATATTAAGCAATTCTTGTTTATAATTGATACAACTATTTTAAAAATCCTATCTTTTAAAGATATGTACTGAAATAATTACAGATAAATAAATATGATGTATTACCTTTACATCAGAATAATATGAGAGTTTGAGATGGGGCAAGCAGGTGGAGGTACAGATGAAACAAAGTTCATCATTATTGAAGCTGAGAAATGGCACACAGGGGTTCATTATACCATTCTTTTTGCTTTAATATATGTTTGAAAGTCTCCATAATAAAAAGTTTGAAAATGTAATCTAGAGATAGTTATACCACAAACTAAATTAACTCTTCTAAAGCATGGGCTAACTATGCCAAAAAATGCTCAACCTGGCTGTGGTGGTTTTAGGACAATGGTCCCCAAATTCTTTGACACTCATCCCATTAAGCAGTGGGCTCTATGTCCTCTGCTTTTGAATCTGGATGCGCTTATGATTGCTCTGCCTAATCCAGTACAGAGGAAGTGCTGGTGTGTGACTTCTGAGGCTGGGTCATTAAAGGTGCTGCAGCTTCCTCCTGGTTTTCTTGGGACCCTTGTCCTGTGGGAAGTCAGCCACCATGTAAGAAGTCTGACAACCTTGAGACCACCTGCTAGAGAAGCCATGTGTATGCAATCCAGGAGATAGTTCAAGCTAAGCTCCCAGCCAACTGCCTGCATCAACTAGCTGCCACCCAATGCAGGGTGCCATCTTGGATGTGCAGCCCAATCTTGTCTTCAAGCAACTGCAGCTCCAGCCAGCATCTGACTGCAGCTACCTGAGAGATCCCAAGACCAAACTGCCCATCAGTGTTCTTCCCAGTTTCCTGACTGTCAAAATCATGAGCAAAATAAAATGGTTTTGTTTGGCTTGGAATGGCGACTGACTCCTGTAATCCCAGCACTTTGGGAGGTCAAGGTGGGAGGATCACTTGACTTCAGGAGTGTGAGACCATCTTGCACAACGTAGTGAGACTTCATCTCTACAAAAAATTAAAAATTAGCTGTATGTATGTTGTGGCATGCACCTGTAGTCCTGGCTACTCAGGAGGCTAAGGCAGGAGGATTGCTAGAGACCAGGAGGTTGAGCCTGCACTGAGCCATGATCAGGCAACTGCACTCCAGCCTGGGGAAACAGCGAGACTCCGTCTCAAAAAAAAAAAAAAAAAAAAAAAGCCACACACACACACACACACACAAAAACAAAAAAACAAAAAACAAAAAAACAGTTTTCTTTTGCACCACTATGTTTTCGGGTAATTTTTAATGCAGCAATAGTAACTGAAACCATCATCAACTATAAGAACTAAAATTAAGGATATACAGAACAATAAAATTGCTTTTCACTTTTCAAAAGCATTAACATTGTGACTGCAAATGTCATTAATCTCTGGGGATATTTATATTCTCACTCATAAGTTGAGGTGTGGAAAGAGACTTAAGTCACTTCTATTTTTTTTTCCATTTTTTATAAAGATAGGGTCTCCATATGTTGCCCAGTCTGATCTCCAAGTCCTGGCCTCAAGTGATCCTTCCACCTTGGCCTCCTAAAGCTCTGGGATTACAAGTGTGAGCCATTGTGCATTGCCAAGACTTTTCTAATCAATAACAACAAAAGTAGGCAAATGTTTATTTTATTCACCTAGGTTTTCACTTACATGCAAACTTTTATTTAAACATTTCTTATTTATTAATAACTAATAAACTTATTCATTCTTTCAACATATATTTGACCCAGGCACTATTGCTAGTTGCCAGGCACTGTTCTTAGATCGTTTAAGGGCACTCATTTACCCAAATTTAGGCATGGTATAACCACAGTAGGGCACCTGACTTTCTAATTGCTCCTTCTCCCAACCCTCTTCGTGCTTTTGCAGGCTTAATAGAGTCAGCACTAGGACACTCTTTTCATGATTTCTCATCTTTTCAGAAAAGATCTTTTTCTTCAGTAACTACCACATATGATACTGAACTCTGCTCATTTGAGCATATAAATATTGAGGAAACTGGCATTACATTCCAGGTAGTTCCATGGCAAAACTGCTTCAAGACAAATAGAATGTATTATTCTACACAATACTGTTTGGGACTCTTAGGGTACATTTCTGGACTGACATTTTGGAGTTTGGGCTTTCTTTTCAGAATGGAAATGAGAAGCTCTAAATCAAACGAAGTGTAATGTCTTCTTTGCTAGGCGCTACTGTGAGAATACAGGCCTAAGAAAGACTAATTCAAATTTTAAGGAAATGTCCCCGGTGAACCTGGGCTCCAGTTCAAAAATGTTTTCTGCCTGACATGGTTTTATTTAAGAAAAAAACAATTTTACAATATTTATCCTATGAATGTGTGTGTGTATTTTTTCCAAGATAAAACATATCTACGAAAACAAAACAAAATAAATAAATAAATAAACATATCTACGCTATTTAAGTCAACCAATATGGTTAGTTTGCTTCCTCTGATAGTTTTCTAAGGCAGTGAAATAAATAAAAAATCAAATTTGTTCTAAAGAAATTAGTACTATCCAGGTGTGGTAGTGCACACCTATAGTCTCAGGTACTTGGGAGGCTGGGGCGGGAGGATCCCTTGAGCCTAGGAGTTCGAGATTACAGTGAGCTATGATTGGGCCACCACACTCCAGCCTAGGCAACAGAGCAAGATCATGTCTTTAAAATATTTATAGTACTTTACTAAGAACTAGGTTAGGAATTAGAAGGAGCGGCCAGGGGCTCATGCCTGTAATCCCAACACTTTGGGAGATTGAGGCAGGTGGATCACTTGAGATCAGGAGTTCCAGACCAGCCTGGCCAACATGATAAAACCCCACCTCTACTAGAAAAATACAAAAATTAGCTGGGTGTGGTGGCAGGCGCCTGTAATCCCAGTTTGGGAGGCTGAGGCAGGAGAATTGCTTGAACCCGGGAGGCTGAGGTTGTAGTGGGCTGAGATTGCACCACTGCACTGCAGCCTGAGCAACAGAGTGAGACCCCGTTTCAAAAAACAACAACAACAAAAGGAATTAGAAAACTTCAGCCGGGCATGGTGGCTCACGCCTGTAATCCCAGCACTTTGGGAGGTGCAGGCGGGCAGATCACAAGGTCGAGAGATTGAGACCATCCTGGCCAACATGCTGAAACCCCGTCTCTACAAAAAATACAAAAATTAGCAGACATGGTGGCGCGTGCCTATAGTCTTAGCTACTTGGGAGGCTGAGTAGCTGGGAGAAGCGCTTGAACCCGGGAGGTGGAAGTTGCAGTGAGCCGAGATTGTGCCACTGCACTCCAGCCTGGCGCCAGAGTGAGACTCCATTTCAGAAAAAAAAAATAATAATAATAACTTCATCTCCTTCTGGAGTTCATATTATCTTCAGTATGTTTATCAGTTACAGCACTGTTAGTGTCTCCCAAATCTACATCTCCTGCCCAGGCTACCCCCTAGCTGAGCCCCAGACTTGCATATTCAACAACCAACTTGGTATTTCTGTTTGGTTACCAGCTATAAAAACTAATTCTAGCTACCTAAGAAAAAGGAAATTTATTGGAAAGCTGTGAGGGCCTCAAAGAGTAATAGGAATGGGAGAGGTTAAGGAGGCCGAAGAAGACAGAAAGTGACCTGGCGCTTCCAGAATGTCTTGGTAATAGGAGCTGCTCACCCACTGCTCAACCGCATGGTTTCTTCCATCTCTGTGTCACTCCAAACAAGATTCAAAGTCCTGGAGGGAGTTTGGCTGGCCAAGCTTGGGTTACATGGCAACTCTTTGACTGAATCAGTGTAGCCAGACTGGCAAAGATAATGTTTACTAAGACCCATTGTTGAGGCAGATGTGTGTAAATAGGTGCTCCCATGCACCACTGTTGCAAGTACATTGCTCCTGCTTCTTCTGGGAGTCAATTAGGTAACATACCAAATCTTTTTCTTTTCCTTTCTTCCCTCCTTCCTTCCTTCCTTCCTTCTTTCCTTCCTTCCTTTCTTTCTTTCTTTCATACGCTTTAACCGAGAAACACATTCAAGACTTTTTCTAAGGAAAATAATTGATTGAGTGAGCAAAAATAAAGATAGTTGGTTATTTTATTATTGTTTACAATAGCAAAATTGGAGATGTCCTAATTGCCAACAATAGGAAATTTGTTAAATGAATGATGATATAACCATATGTTGAAGTGCTTTATAGCCATTAGAAATTATGTTGTAGACTCACATTTGTTTACATGGAAACATGTCCATTTTATATTGTTAAATGAAAAAGGCAGGCTATAAACAGTATTTGACCCTAGTTTTAAAAAATTAACATACATATGTAATTTTTTTTTTTTTTGAGATGGAGTCGCACTCTGTTGCCCAGGCTGGAGTGCAGTGGTGGCACGATCTCGGCTCACTGCAACTTCCGCCTCCCTCCAGGTTCAAGCAATTCTCCTGCGTAATTTTTATATCTTTTCAGTAAAGACGGGTTTCACCTTGTTGGCCAGGCTCTTCTTGAACTCCTGACCTCAAGTGATCTGCCCACCTCAGCCTCCCAAAGTGCTGGGATTACAGGTGTGAGCCATCGCGCCCAGCCTGTAATTTTTTTTCTTAAGAGACAGGGTCTCTCGCTCTGCCACCCAGGATGGAGTGCGGTAGCGCAATCATGGCTCACTGCAGCCTCAAACTCCTGGGCTCAATCAATCCTCCAGCTTCAGCCTCCTAAGTAGCTAGGACTACAGGCACCTGCCACCACAACTGGCTAATTTTTTTTTCTTTTGGTAGAGACGAGGTCTTGCTATGTTGTCCAGGCTGGTCTTGAACTTCTTGAACTTCTGGGCTCAAGCGATCCTTCTGCCTTGACCTCCCAAAGCATTGGGATGACAGACAAGAGCCACCACACTCAGCATATATATACGTATGCATTTTTTTTTTTTGGGAGGAGGGGAGGACAGGGTCTCGCTTTGTCACCCAGGCTGGAGTGCAGTGGTGCGATCTCGGCTCACTATAGCCTCAACTTCCTGGGCTCAAGCAATCCTCTCCCTCAAATCCCCAAGTACCTGGGACCAAAGCATGCATAATTACACCAGGCTAATTTTTGTATCTTTTGTAGAGACAGGGTTTCGCCATGCTGCCAGGCTGGGCTCAAACTCTTGGACTAAAGCAATCTGCCTGCCCTGGCCTCCCAAAGTGCTGAGATTACAAGTGTGAGCCACAGTGCCTGACCTATATATGTATTTTTAAAGTTCAAAAGAACTGAAATCTTTGGCAAGCAAGTGCGTTTTCACTTCTAAAATCAGAAAAAGCCAGGCAAGATGGTTTATACCTGTCATCCCAGCACTTCTGGAAGCTGAGGAGGGAGAATTGCTGGAGGCCAGGATTTCAAGACCAGCCTGGACAACAGAGCGAAACCCCATCTCTACAAAAAATCAGCCAGGCATGGTGGCATATGCCTGCAGTACAAGGCAGAAGGATCGCTTGAGCCCAGGAGTTCAAGGCTGCAATGAGCTATGATCATGCCACTGCACTCCAGCCCTGGCAACAGAGCAAGACCCTGCTCTCTAAAACATAAATAAATAAGTAAATTAATAAATGAACAATAAAATAAAATCAGAAAATCAAAAACTATTTAGAGTGTTAACAAAGTAGACTCAATATTACTTAAATGTGCTTGAAATTCTTTTAATATATTTTCATAAAATGGTATATATCACATTTTTTAAAATTCTTCTACAGACCTGGTGATTAGAAGTATGGTATCTCACTTTTAACTTTATAATACAGCCTGTGAGCTTTATTTTTTATTTTATTTATTTTTTTTTGAGACAGAATCTTGCTCTGTCACCCAGGCTGGAGTACAGTGGTGTGATCTCAGCTCATTGCAAGCTCTGCCTCCCGGGTTCACACCATTCTCTTGCCTCAGCCTCCCAAGTAGCTGGGATTACAGGCAGGCGCCACCACACCCGGCTAATTTTTTGTATTTTTAGTAGAGATGGGGTTTCACCATGTTGGCCAGGCTGGTTGTGAACTCTTGACCTCAGGTGATTCACCTGCCTCAGCCTCCCAAAGTGCTGGGATTACAGGCGTGAGCCACTGCACCCAGCCCAATGGTACCCAGAATAACAGCCTTCGTGATAGTAATAGTTAACATTTATGGACTGCCAGGCACTGTTTTAGAAGCTTTCTATGCATTTCTCATCCAGTGCTCACCACAACCTTATTAGGTTGATACCGCATAATTATTTGCCCTATTTCACAAATGAGGAAACTAAGGCCACCTATCAAGTCACTGGAAAGTCCAGGACTCCCCACAAACTAGAGTTAAGTCCAGAGCCGATGCTTTTAATCTCTATGCTAGATTTCCTCCATAATTAGGAAATTAAGTTTGAGTGAGTTCATTTATTTATACCATTGCCTTGTTCCAGAAAGGATTTCAGGCAAATGGTTAAGTAAATTGTCCAAGATCACCCAGACAATAAGTGGCAGTGCCAAGAATCAAAACTCTTTCTTGAAGGAACTGTATAAACTAAGTGAGCTAACACAGATGTAGACTCACATCTTGTATTTCCTCCTAAACATGAGAAGGGGAAATGAAGGCTCTTTCTTTGGCCAGTTTTCATGTTCATTCTAGCTGGATGTGTTTTCAGCCTTAGAGTGTCTTTATCATTTGAAAAGGGACAGAGTAGGACAAGAGGAATTCATGAATCGCAGGACTGGGCAGCAAGCACATGGCTGCCCATGGTAGGCAGAGGAAAGGAAAGGCCTGAGGCGATCCTAAGATGTATGCTTGGGACGTGACAGACAACCTGGAAACACTGCTTAGTAATAAGCCATCTTCAGGAGGAAAGGTAAGAAAGAGCAAAGAAGGGTAAAATGAAGAGACCAAGGAAGAGCTAGGGAGCTATATAGTATGAGAGGTGGAGGGAAGGTAATGGGGACATGTATAGCTGTTCGGGAGTGAGAATAAAAATAATAATTGGCCAAGGTGGGAGGATCACTTGAGGTCAGGAGTTCAAGACCAGCCTGGGCAACACAGTGAGACGCCCCCCCCAACGTCTCTACAAAAAACATAAAAATGAGCAGAGTATGGTGGTGCATGCTTATTGTCCCACTTACTTGAGAGGCTGAGGTGGAAGGATCACTTGAGCCCAGGAGGTCAAGGCTGCAGCCAGCCTTGATCACGTCACTGGACTCCAGCCTGGGCAACAGAGCGAGACCCTGTCACTAAAAAAATAATAATAATAATAGGCAGGCATGGTGGCTCACGCCAGTAATCTCAGCAGTTTGGCCAACATGGTGAAACCCCGTCTCTACTAAAAATAAAAAAATTAGCCAGGCATGGTGGCGGGCACCTGTAATCTCAACTACTGGGGAGGCTGAGACAGGAGAATGGCCTGAACTCAGGAGGCAGAGGTCGCAGTGAGTCAAGAGCACACCATTGCACTCCAGCCTGGGCGAAAAGAGCAAAACTCCGTCTCAAAATAATAATAATAATAATAGTAATTGGATTTGAGAGTGCCAGGTTTCAAAGAAGAAAAGTATAAAAGGTAAACACTAACAGAATATTCTTTTTTTAAAAAGTACATATTCTAAAGCTATTCTAAAGTATCTCAAATCAAGGACAGCCCCTTCAAGTCTGAGTGAGTAACATTTTTGCTGTTCCCTCTCAGTCCCCTCTTTGTTTTGGGTCCATAGCATCCTTCTTCTCAAGACAAGTACTGAGTCAATTTTCTTTTACCTCTGAGAACTCAGCCCAAATAGGTTTGTGTAAAGAACTGTCTTTTCTTGGCAATAACTTGAAAAATAAATAAGATGAAATATATACTCGTTCTTTTTTGTATGGCTGAAAAACTGAACATCCATTTGCTTTCAGTTTGAATTATTACAAAAACATTGCAGAACTTGTCCTAATCTTTTTTTTTTTTTTAAATGAAGGAGCCTGTCTCAATTTAGTATCCTTAACCAAACATGATTTAGTCCCAGGGCAAGAACTGGCTATAAAGAAAATACAGCTATTTTAGTAACAGCTCTTTAGTCCTGGCTGTTCATGGAAAGCTAACTATAAAGGCATTTGAAACTTCTCATTAAGAACCATGATGTTGGCCGGGTGAGGTGGCTCACGCCTGTAATCCCAGCACTTTGGGAGGCTGAGGCGGGCGGATCACGAGGTCAAAAGATTGAGACCATCCTGGTCAACATGGTGAAACCCGTATCTACTAAAAATACAAAAATTAGCTGGGTGTGGTGTCGTGTGCCTGAAGTCCCAGCTACTTGGGAGGCTGAGGCAGGAGAATTGCTTGAACCCGGGAGGCGGAGGTTGCAGTGAGCCGAGATCTCGCCACTGCAATCCAGGCTGGTGACAGAGCAAGACTCTATCTCAAAAAAAAACAAAAACAAAAACAAAAAAACACATGAAGTTTTACTTAAGTTGGACTTGGTCACTCTGGATAATGTAAAACAGAAGTCACTTACTGAGACATAGGGACAGGAAGAGGAAATGGTTGACCTAGGGACAGGAGGAGGAAATGGCTGACCTGTAACTAGAGTTCCCCAAAGGTGACAGGTAGACTTATTAGCCTCCCGGGACCTATATTTATGTAGCAACTTGAGCTGACCAGCACGTGTGCTGGGTAATGTTTAAATCATTAGAGTGCATGTATACGAACTTAACATTACAGGAATTTATTTCCTCTCCCATTACTGCTTTCTGGACATTTTTTTTTTTTTGCCTAAACTATGCAAACAACATTCGAAAAAAGGCAACTCAATACAGGTTGGTTGGATAGAATTCTGTGGAATATTGATCATTAGGACTTCTCCTTTACCATGAGAACTATACAAAGTGTTCTCTGTTGTAAGTAACTGAATCTTGGGTAAAGAAATGTCCACATCTATTTGAATTTAGTTTGGAGTTATTCCTTCTCTCTACAAACAGGGTATAATGTATATATTTATTTAAAAATATATGTATTATATTTTTAAATGTAAGTGATTTAATCTTGTTTTAAGGATTTAAAAAATTCTCTGAGATAATTAAAGGAGTTGCAAATTCCACAAAGTTAGACAGCAAAACCATGATGTTCTAGAAATGTACAGATATATGTACATAGTAGAAAATGTAAGGCCGAACATAGTGGCTCACGCCTGTAATCCCAGCACTTTGTGAGGCCGAGGTGGGTGGATCACTTGAGGTCAGGAGCTTGAAACCAGCCTGACCAATGTGGTAAAACCCCGTCTCTATTAAAAATACAAAAATTAGCTGGGCATGGTGGCATGAGCCTGTAGTCCCAGCTACTCAGGAGGCTGAGACAGGAGAATTGCTTGAACCTGGGAGGCCGAGGTTGCAGTGAGCCGAGATCGCACCACTGCACTCCAACCTGGGCGACAGAGCAAGGCCCTGTCTCAAAAAAAAAAAAAAAGAAAAGAAAAGAAAAAAGAAAATGTACATTATGATAGCCAGTGACTAAAAACCTAACCTAAACTAAATTTAATCCCTCATTGGCTACTTCATAAAACCTCAGATCCAGTACAAACAGCCCTAACACAAATGCAACAGGGGTACAATGCAGTATTAGACTTAAACACCCAGTAAAATGATTTGAGACCTAGCAGATCTGTGCCCTGATACTATTTTTTAAATTATGACTGATAAGAAGCTCTAAGAAACGCTGAAAGAAAAATGACTCATTCCACAAAGACATTTTTATGAGGGAAGTGGATTTAGAATTTAATGGTGACATTTAGTCATTATAAAGTAGATAATTTCATGAAGAATAATATGATATTTATAACAGCATCATTGTCAATTAAATTAGTAAAGAGTAAAAGTGAATCAAAGATCCTTGATGAGCAAAGTATGATGAAGTGGAAGCTCAGTAAAGGCACAGTTAGCTGTTAGGAGAGAAGAAATAGGCTGGGCACGGTGGCTAACGCCTGTAATCCCAGCACTTCGGGAGGCCAAGGTGGGTGGATCACCTGAGGTCAGGAGTTCGAGACCAGCCTACCCAACATAGTGAAACCCCGTCTCTACTAAAAATACAAAAAATTAGCTGGGCTTGGTGTTGGGCGCCTCTAATTCCAGCTACTCAGGAGAGTGAGGCAGGAGAATGGCGTGAACCTGGGAAGCGGAGGTTGCAGTGAGCCAAGATCGTGCCATTGCACTCCAGCCTGGGCAACAACAGTGAAACTCCATCTCAAAAAAAAAAAAAAAAAAAAAAGAGAGAGAAGAAATAGAGTGGAAGATTTTAATTGTTGTAGTTGTTTTTAGATCCATGTGTTTTTAGATCTGGTACTTGTTTTTAGATTGTTAGGTCTGCATCATAACAGAATCAGACTTGGATTAGTTAAGTTACACATAAAGTTCTGATTCCTCATGGCCAAATCTTCTTGCGCATTTCATTGTCTCTATTTTTTCTCTTTGGATTGCTCATCTAATGCACTACTTTCTCTTCTGCAAGACTTCCTTAAGATTTTGTTTTGTTACAATTTTTGGTTGGTGGCCCATCCTGAAAGACAGTTGTTTACTACATTCTAAAAAAGCCACAAACAAGGAGTGTCTCCATTGTTCCTTGGTTACACATTCTAGTCTACTCAAATCATGGACCAATTTATTTTTCTGTTGTTTGTAGTCTGTAGCCTAATATACCCTGTACTACCTTCTGAGGGCAATATGGGTTTTGTAAATGGCAGAAACATATGTAAATAATCAAACTCCATTGTATAATATATTGTGCCAAGAATGGATTGTTTCATACATGGTGTGTTGGTGAAGAAATAAAACCTTGAAAGTAAAGTGTTTTCTATTAGGCTACTTAATATAGAAATGGTTTATGCCCGAGGGCAAAAAATTCATTGATGCTTAGGCATAATCTATTGACTTTTAATTAAAACCTTGCTTATTTTACAAGTGTAAATCCATGAGCTAAATCACATTTTGAGTCTACGGATTTATGACTGGAATAAGTTTAATGCTGAATTAGCCCTTGTAAAATGTGCTTTCTTAGAATAATAGCATTAGCTCCAAAATACATGTTATTTGATTGCCTTATTGCACCCAAAATAAAGTTATTGCAATTTGGCAATACCATAAACCACGTATCTTAATTTAAAATAGCACATATTATATATAAAGTATGTTCAACAATTGTTCCTAAGATCCTAGAATCTGGAAATGCATTCACAGTATCATCTGTACAATGAACAAGTATTTCATTTTTCAGACCAAAAAGGTAAAACTTTAACCCTAATTTTTAAGTCTATGACTTACAGAAACTGCAGTATATTGTTATAAGGCTTATTATCTTTGAAAATGTCTGCTTTGAATTTTTATTTATTCCTTGGGTTTTGTAGCTTGATAAAACACAAATGGCAAATATATTTATCTAAAAATTTAAAAATGTTTTTCTCCTGACTCTTCTAACTCCCTAGTTAGAATTTTAGAAGATCAAAAGGAAAGTAAGCAATAAATACTAATTTATTATAGGATAAAAGAACATATTCCCTGACTCATTTACTTCTAATTAAGACGTGCATGAGACCATAAAAATAGAAATATGTTTATGTAACTCATTTAAAATCTAACCAATCCAGAGAAAACATCAACCTCCCCTAAGTGTATCAATACACAGTTTTGTAATATAACAGAAAAAAATGTGGCCAGAAAAATGAGATCTAATGGCAATTTCCTTTTCTTACAATAGTTTTTTCCTATCAAATACAGCTAAGAAGCCCTTGCATAAGAACTAAAACACAAGAAGTTATCATCTACAGATGGTGATTTGCCCCTACGTATTATGGGAAAAATGATGAACACACTATGCAGAGACATTCATGTGTTCATTCACCCACAAAGACGTAGTCAGCAACCAGGTCATGCCAAGCACTGGGCTCAGTCCATCCAAGTGCCAAATGCCTAACAGAACAGGGTGAATTATCAAGTCTGTCTGCAGTGAAATTACGTGTATCTGCAGATTATCTTTCATTTGCACTCCATCGTTTTATTGAAATTCCTATTTTTAGATATTTTCTCCCATACTAAAGGCTGAATATAACTTTTTAGAAAAAGACTAATTTTAGATCTTCCACCGTGTAGGCTCAGTTTGAAATGTTCTTTTTCACATTGCCCTAAGTGAATTATCCTACGTTTTCAGTTCCGAGGCTGTCAGGCTGGATCTAAGCCCTGTTTAAGTCACTGTCGGTTGAAAGGGTTAGTAAGACATCTGTGAATGTTAAAAGCATGTGGGCCAGTGTATTGCTTTGATCAGGGGTTTTTGCCCAACTAAGAGGACTGAATTTTGACTGAATTCAAAATCATAGATCATTTGGTGGCAATTAATACACTACTCTTCTTTCTGGGATATTTGCCTATGTACCTGTCCATCAATGTTAATCTCTCTTTGGCTGAAAATTTAGGTTTTTCATAGCTTTTTTATTTTTGTAGCAATTCCCTTCCCCTTGCAATAGTCTCTGTTTGTTAGTATTATTCATATTAGACTTTCTAAGTGTGTTTCTCTTTTTTTAACTTACAGTCAGATCCATATTTTAGCTGCTTGATTGTAATTTTCTGACACCAGTGAAATAGGATTCTCCAGTATTAAACCAAGATGTCTCCAAGGTAATAGAGCAGAGAAGTGGTAGCATATGATAGATGAGTCTCTGAGCCACTTGAAGTATTATGTGGAAGGTGACCAGGAATATTCAAAAGCACTACAGAGTTTCAAGGAAGGGTACTCTTTGAATGAACATATATTGAAGAAATAAAATGCATGTAGAACAGAGCGAAGCATAATATCTTTTTAAAATATATTCATATTTGATTGTATATGCATAAATAAACACTGAAGAATAGACCAAAAATTAGAGTTGTTACCCATGGAGGAAAGAGGGGCAAAGGAATGAATGGAAACTATTTGTGTATACCTTCCTATTTAGTTTTGATTTTTGAATCATGAAACACACAGTTAAATTAAAATAAAAATTACTTGGAAGATCAGGATCTTCAATCAGTAGACTGAGATCCATAGAGCTATCTCTAGACCTTTCCTGGTAGACCCTCATGCCAATTGCTCCCACCAGCTCCATGAATTCTCAACCCACTGAATCCTCCCCTCCTCAAGCACCGCATTTTCCTGCAAGCTCCACGTGCATCTGATGCAGGTGTCAGAAAACTCAACCCCAGCTGATTTAAGCAAAGAAAGGGAATTGATTGAGGTAAACTGAAAAGTCCAGGCCTAGACCTTCAGGCACAGCTTGACTCAGGAATTAAACTAGAGAACACAAGGATCCAGTCCACAGCTCTGCTTCCTCAGAGTTGGTTCTGTTCTCAGACCCTGCCAGTGGTCACCAGCAGCTACGGGCTATCAACATCACGACAACCAATTATGGAAGAAAGAGCCACTTTTCCTCTAATAGCTTCCATAGAAGTTCCAGAATTGAGTCTTATGGGCTTTGATTGGCCCAGTTTTAATCCTTTGCCCATCTCATCAATCACTGTCGCCAAAGAGAGCATGCCATCATTGGCTTAGTCTAGGTTACATGCCCCACTGTGGGCATAGGAGTGAAGTGCTTCATCTGAAGTGCATAGGTAGAAAAGTGAAACTGGGGTATATTATCAGGAAGGGATGTTAGATATTGGACAGTAAAAACACTACTCTTGGCAGGGCATGGTGGCTCACACCTGTAATCCCAGCACTTTCGGAGGCCAAGGCTGGTGGATCACCTGAGGTCAGGAGTCTGAGACCACCCTGGCCAACATGGCAAAACCCCATCTCTACTAAAAATGCAAAAATTAGTCAGGCATGGTGACTGGTGCCTGTAATCCCAGCTACTCAGGAGGCTGAGGCAGGAGAATCGCTTGAACCCAGGAGGCGGAGGTTGCAGTGAGCCGAGATTGCAGTCAATACACTCCAGCCTGGGCGATAGAGTGAGACTCCATTGCAAAAAAAAAAAAAAACCACCAAAAAAACACTACTGTGTTCTCAAGCTGGAGTGCAATGGCACCATCTTGGCTCACTGCAACCTTTGCATCCCGGGCTCAAATCATCCTCCTGCCTCAGCCTCCCAAGTAGCTGGGACTATAGGCATGAGCCACCATGCCTGGCTAATTTTTGGATTATTTGTAGAGATGCGGTTTCACCATGTTGGCCAGGCTGGTCTCGAAGCCCTAGACTCAAGTAATCCACCCGCCTCAGCCTCTCAAAGTGCTGGGATTACAGTCGTGAGCCACTGCGCCTGACCTAAAAAAGCAGCTTTTCAAAAGAGATTTGAGACTCCTGATTTAAAATAAGAGTTTTTTTGGCCTGAAATAGGCTATCCAGAGAACACTGTACTTTTCAAAGCAGGTCAGAAAAATTGCTGTTCTAATCAAGAAAAAGCAGAAGTTCAAAAAAATTACTTATATTCCAAAAACTGAATTTTAGGAGCCAGGGAATGATGAGCAGTTTGATAGAACTGTTTTGTTGAGTTAGACCAGACAATAAATTATTTTTGTGTGTTTTTTTTTTTTTTGGTACAACACCTCGGTATTATTTGGACCTTGAAACTTTCTCTTAATATATATTGTTTCTGATCGACGACCACAGGCAGTCTTTAAATACTCCACAAGGAATAGATGGAAAGGAGGCACCTTTCCAAGAGAAATCCTTAAACCAAAGTATTCCTTACCCGTTTCTGCCCTGTTATTCCATGGCTGGTCTCAATTAGCTTTCTGCCACTGTCATACATTTGTGAAAATGGCAACAGTGGTAATGAACATACCCATGGGCCCATGGAAGATTTCCATTTTCTCTTCATTTCTGGCACCACAAGAACACTCCAGTCCAGCACACACAATCAGTTCAAGTGCACGCATAAAACTCTACTATATATAGTATGAGTGGATTCCAGGATGCAAACTATATATAGTTGAGCTAAATAACGAGTTCGCGCTCATGTTACTCAGCTGGCAATGTTTGAAACATGAAACAGTTCTTTCCAGTCACTCCTTGTTGAATGCTGGTTCTCACTGGTGCTCTTTTGTGCACCCTTGTTTTCAGCTGGCCTGTCTTCTTAAGTCCCTTTCCGGATTTTTGTCAAGTGAGAGCTGTTTCTGTCTAACTTTTTTTTTTTTTTTTTTTTTGAGACAGAGTCTCACCTGTCACCCAGGCTGGAGTGCAATGGTGCGATCTCAGCTCATTGAAACCTCGCCTCCCGGGTTCAAGCGATTCTCCTGCCTCAGCCTCCTGAGTAGCTGGGATTACAGGTGCATGCCACCACACCTGGCTATTTTTTTTTTTTTTTTTTTTTTTAGTAGAGATAGGGTTTCACCACATTGGCCAG
Source organism: Gorilla gorilla gorilla (assembly GCF_029281585.2). NCBI lineage: Eukaryota > Metazoa > Chordata > Mammalia > Primates > Hominidae > Gorilla > Gorilla gorilla. Next base: position 32,565,921 of record NC_073228.2, on the reverse strand, counting down.
GCTAGTCTTGAACTTCTGATCTCATCATCCTCCCACCTCAGCCTCCCAAAGTGCTGGGATTACAGGCGTGAGCCACTGCACCCAGCCCTGTCTAACTTTTATGTACAGGGATGGCTCTGGCATTTCCTTCTTTATTTTTATTTTTATGTTTTTAACCGTATCCCTGGTGATAGGTGAGGCTATGGTATTTTTAGCCGGAAAAGTTCAGGGCAGCAATCTGGGGGCAATCGGGGCAGCAAAATGGGGGAAGCTTGAGGCAATTCCCTGGAATCTTTTTAGATCTGGAGGATGCTGATGGAGATTACAGAGGAGGAAGGGCTAAAAGACCCACCGTAGGCTATCTTTTGGTGCTGTCACTACCCACACATCTTTTTTCTTTTATCTTGTAGAAACTGCTTGTTCTGGCAGGCTGTCACCCAGCCAATTAAGCCACGCTCACCCAATAGAAAATCTCAAAATTTTCTCTGAACTTCCCATTTCCATCAGAAGGGCATTAAAGTGTCCCACAGACATTTATTTGGTCATGGGGATGCCAACATGAACAAGATGGTCCTTGTCCTCAAGTTGTTCACAGTCTAAAGTGAAGTAGAGCCAGGTACAGTGGCTCACGGTAATCCCAACATTTTGGGAGGCTGAGATGGGAGGATCACTTGAGGCCAGGCATTTGAGACCAGCCTGGGCAACATAGTGAGACCCTATCTCAACAAAAAATTTAAAAACTAGTCAGGCATGGTGGTGCACGTTGGAAGTCCCAGCTACTTGGGAGGCCAAGGCAGGAGGATCCTTTGAGCCCAGGGGTTTGAGGCTGCAGTGAGCTATGATCATGTCATTGCACTCAAGCCTGGTTGGCAGAGTGAGACCTTGTCTCTATTAAAAGAATAATAATAATAAAGTAGAGTAGGGGTAAAGGGACATACACAGACAGACAAGCTATATGCATGAGCTGTATTTGCAATGAGTGGTGTGTTGTAAAAATCACAGTGTGTGTGTTCTGTTTACCTCGTCTGTGCTCCCTATTTGTATCTCCTCTCTCTCATCTATAGCAGCTCGTATTTTATTCTTTCCCACATTCCATTCATTAAACAAATACTTGTTGAGTCTTGAGTCTGTGCTAAGTGCTGAGGCTACAGTGGCATTGGACTTGTATTCCAATGGAGAGAATCAGATAATAAGCAAGTATACAAATAAGATATTATTTAGTGAAAGAGAAAACAGACTAAGGGATAGAAAGTGACCATTAGGGGAGGTAAAATGGGGAAAGGCTGCAACAATGGGCACAGCAATCTCTCTGAGGAGGTGACATTTGAACTAAGATCTGATGGGCAGGTAAGAGGTAACCAAGCATGGGAATATCTGGGGAAGAGCAGGGCTGGCAGGTGAAACTGGAAGGGGCAGACTGAGCAGGAAGTCTGTGGTATTGCAGGAATGGAAAGAAGGTCCAGGTGACTAGAGCTTAGTGTCACAGGGGAGAGGGACAGCAGCTGAGATCACAGAGGTCATCAGAGGCCAATCAGGAGGGCTGGAAGTCCTTGATAAGGTGTCTGAATTTTATTATCAGTGCAATTTGGAGAGGGGAATGTACTTTTCCTATTATCAGACATGCGTGTTTTTTATTCAGGGTATCCTTTTCAGCATATAAAGAAACAGAATTAGTGATGAAAATATTGATTGCTTGGTGAGTACAGAATTAGAGCAAAGACAGATGAAAGGTCTTGAGGGATATTTTAATAGGCTCTCCAAGGGTCCACAGCACTGGGGGTTTTCCTTTTCAAATATCTGGATATTTGTGTGCATCAGATATACTAAACTCTCTTGAACAAAGTTTAACTCCTCAAGTCTCCTTGTTTTTAGGGTAGGCAGGAATCCATGCCCTTTTGTCTATACTCTTTATCACACCATCACCTTTCCTTACTTCCACAGCCTTTGTTACATTCCCAGTTATAGATGATATTTAATCACCTCAAGAATCTAGTCCAGGCCGGGTGTGGTGGCTCACGCCTGTAATCCCAGCACTTTGGGAGGCCAAGGCAGGAGGATCACATGAGGCCAGGAGTTTGAGACCAGCCTGGCCAATATGGTGAAACCCCATCTCTATTTAAAAATAATAATAATAAAAAAAGCTGGTCATGGTGGCACACGCCTGTAGTCCCAGCTACTCGGGAGGCTGAGGTAGGAGAATCTCTTGAACCCGGGAGGCAGAGGTTGCAGTGAGCCAAGATCGCCCCACTGCACTCCAGCCTGAGCAACAGAGCGAGATTCTGTCTCAAAAAAGAAAGAAAAAAAAAAAAAGAATGTAGTCCAAAACTATCATAAACTGGATCCTGATGGGAAGTGTACAATTATATAACATCCTATCCATGGTTAGTGAATAATTTTCAGCTTCAATCTTGGGGAACGAGACCTACGTCCCACTTCCCACCGACTTGGGCTTTTGGCTTGGGGGCTAGCCTTCTTTTCACTTCTTGTCACTCTGTAATCACTGACCACAATATGCATATGGTTCTGATGTAAACTAAAATCTTTATCCAAAGGCTCTATCCACCTGGCAACTTTTGAACCCATATGAAATAAGCAGGGTAGTGACTCTTCTTTTGAGACCTCATTTGCTCATTTATTCAAGTACATGGAGCCCCAGGCAGTCCACTGAGTACAAGGGATAAACAGATGCATGATGTACTCTTGGCCCCCTAGTCTGACAAAGCTTTTATGTGTATCTCTGGTTCTTAAAAAGAACAAATTGTCCACTTACAAACTGTATACTTACAACTAACCTGGATGTACAGGGCGTGTGCTCCATGCAGCTTGCAAATATCTGTCTTGAATTATTTTCTGCAGACTAACAGCCACCATACTTCTGGTTGCTCCTCTCTCCTCCTTGTCCTCCTTCCCACTTCCAGAGCGCTTGCTGCTGTTGCCATGACAACCAGAAGGAAAAGCTTTGGAACTTTATCTCTTACTATGGGCCCATGTCTCCCCATGAGGACAATATTGTCTGTCACTCCAACTGGACTCTGGGGCTTTCTCTTTAAATATACCATTAAGTCATGTTAAAATTGGAACTCTAGGGGCAAGATTATGAGGGTATTAAGTCAGCGACCTAGGAATTCTCAAATCTTGTTTTTGACTAGCAATCCTTTTCTTCAAAGAAAATATGTGTACTTATGACAAAGCAGGGTATAGGGATGCTTTTTACTAAGTGGGGCTTCACATCTAAGCCCCATATAGAGTTTTAACAGGTCCATACAGGCCTGGTGGAGGTCTCTTTTGGCATAAGCTGGGTTGACCCGAGATGCCTACTTGACCACTAAGAGATTAGAAAAAAGATCCTCCAGCTCAAACTTGTCATCTGGGCTCCAGGTTCAGGCAGCCATCTACCGGCTTGATATTTCCCCTGGATGTCTCGTGGACATCTTCATCTTAAAAATCTTTCCATCCTTATTCTTCCCCTAGTCTTCCACCTCTCCATAAATAGCTTCACCCTCCAGACAGAGGCCCAAGCCAGCAACCTGGGAGGCTTCCTTGACTCTTCCCTTCCCCTTGCCTCCCGCATGCCCAATCCTTACCAAGTCCTGTGGCTCTATCTCCAAAATAAAACTCGCAGACATCTGCTTTTCTCCATCACCACTCCCATCACTTCAGACTAAAACGTAGTCATCTTCCGTCTGGATTATTTTAATCGCCCTCGGACTGTTCTCCCTGATTCTACTTGTTTCTCCCCAAGTCCTTCTTCATAGAGCAGCAAGTGCGATCTTTTAGAAAGATAAACCAGATTGCATGACTCTGCTCTTTAAAACTCTTCTTGGCTTTCCACTACACTTGGAATAAAAACCGTCATCTTCACCTTGGCCTACAGGGCCTGCCCTACATTCTCTGAGCTCCTGTCCAGCCTCGTCTCTCCCACTCTCCACCTGGCCCTTCCTCCAGTCGCATTTGTCTTCCTTCCACTCTCCATGTGGCTTGCAAATATGTCTTTAATTTCCTCCAAAGTCAAACAGTTGCCATACGTCCTGGTTTTCCCACAAAGCTCTTTTCCCACCTCCAAGCCTTTACACTTTCAGCTCCTTCTGCCTGGAACACATGTTCCCTGCCCTTTGCCTGATCTTTGCACGGTGGCTGTTTCCTTTTCAACCTTGAGGTCTCAGTTAACTGTCACCTCCTCAGAGAGGCCTTCCCTGACCACCCTATCCAAAACTGCTCTCCCCCATGAGTGACTCTATCAGTGCACCCTGTTTATTTCCTACGTAAGATTTTCCAAAACGTGTACCTATTTTGGTTATTCATGTGTGTGTTTATTGTTGAGGGCAGGAACTAGATCTACTTTATTCATTATGAATGGCTTATAAGAGGAACCTGATTAATACCTGTTAGATCCATGAATTATCATGTCTGAAATTCCACCAGGGATTCCTACACTCAGGAAAGAAACATGAAATATTTTTTTCCTCTTCTTCCTCCTTCACTCTCTTGGTCAGGGTCTTTTTTTGTTTTGTTTTGTTTTGTTTTGTTTTTTAGATGGAGTCTCACTCTGTCACCCAGGCTGGAGTGCAGTGGCGCGACCTCGTCTCACTGCAACCTCCGCCTCCCAGGTTCAAGTGATTCTCCTGCCACAGCTTCCCGAGTAGCTGGGATTACAGGCTTAAACCACCACACTCAGCTAATTTCTGTATTTTTAATAGAGTCGGGGTTTCACCATGTTGGCCAGGCTGGTCTCAAACTCCTGATCTCAGGTGATCCACCCATCTCAGCTTCCCAAAGTGCTGGAATTATAGGCGTGAGCCACCTCGCCCAGCTGGTCAGGATCTTGATCAATGAAATTCTCCTTAGATGGTACAAATGAAGAAACTGTAATGAAGAGATTATTCTCTGAGGCATAGACAGGGTTAAGAAAACCAGCACAGGATGTTCAGATACCAGCGAGGAGCAAGAGCAAGGAGCTGTTATACCCCAAAGACTGGGGGCCAAAGGGAAGGAACCATATTCCCAGAGCCCAGTAAGGGCTGGGGCTGTGGAAGAGGCTTCCCAGCTAGAAATATAGTCTTGGAGGGACATAGCCATTGCCAGTTGCTGGCAGCTAAGCAGGAGAGGAACAGATGAAGAAATACCCCACCTTCTCCCATCTCCTGTTTCTAGTCTGTGCCCCTTCTTGGCTGAAGCCAACTGAAAGCCAGCCAGCAAGGGAGCCCAGGTGAACAAATCAGTCTGTAGGAAGCTGGCCTTCCAGAGCACTGAGCAGGTAATAAATGGAGAAGAACCAGCACAGGTGTTCACTCCCAGCAGCTGGAACTCAGCCTTGGTTTTGCTCCCATGACTTAGAAGTCAATCCTATTTGGGATTTATGCTTGGAATTTAACTACCATTTATACCACTGGGTTTATGGAATTTTGATTTCTAAATAATCAACTTACTAATAAACTTGACGACACAATTCACTAGGGCGTTAGAGCCTGCCTTTATACTGAACAAGTGGGTGAAGTGTTTTTATTATTAATAAGCACAGTACAGCCTGCTCAAGAAAAAGAAAACTTCTATAATCTTATTTGGCCACCACACCAAATGAACTATGGAGCCTTTTGATGATATACGTAGTATCCTCACAAAACACATGGGACCAGTATTTGGAAAATTTGATTTCTAGGTTCTGTCAAACCAGTTGCAGAGATATAGCTAGAATTTTTTTTCTCAGTTAAAAATGCTTTAAGTCTTTGAGTTCTGGTTTTCATCCTCCTCTGAATAGTTGCTGTGTGAGGATGTCCACATCTGACTCATTTTACCCTACAAATACAGAATTGCACCCAGGTGTATTTTAGGGATATTGGTCACCCTGAAGTTTTCATAGGTTTTATAGATATATGCTGGTGAGGTGGGAGGGCAGGTGAATAAGAAGTAAAATACAAGTCTTCCTGAAAGCTGATAATGCAGCATTGGGGTAGATCCCTCATTTTCTTTCTTTATTATTATTATTATTTTTTTTGAGACAGAGTCTCACTCTGTCACCCAGGCTGGAGTGCAGTGGCACGATCTCTGCTCACTGCAAGCTCCGCCTCCCGGGTTCATGCCATTCTCCTGCCTCAGCCTCCCGAGTAGCTGGGACTACAAGCACACAGCACCACACCCAGCTAATTTTATATTTTTAGTAGAGATGGTGTTTCACCATGTTGGCCAGGCTGGTCTCAAACTTCTGGGCTCAAGTGATCCACCTGCCTCAGCCTCCCAAAGTGCTGGGATTACAGATTTGAGCCACCATGCCCAGTCTCTCTCTCTCTCTCTTTTTTTTTTTTTTTTTTAATAGATATAGGGTTTCACCATGTTACCCAGGTTGGTCTCAAACTCCTGGACTCAAGTGATCCACCTGCCTCAGCCTCCCAAAGTGCTGGGATTACAGGTGTGACCACTGTTCCCAGCCAAAAATTATTTCATCTTTATAACTCTAGCAGTGGGATCTGGGGCCAAGTTATATGGCTGAGTGGCATCACAATATCAATATACGATTTGTCTTTTAAAGTCTTTGTTTTAGAATATGACTTGAGAGCTGGACAGCCATACCGAATATTTCCACTGGAGCAGAGAGGACTGAGAGGCCACTGCCCAATTTATTGTATCTGTGTTGAGTGCTAGATCTATGAATGGAACTCCATACTAGCAAACAGCAACCTCATTTCCAGTTCATTTTTCTCCTTGCTTGAGGTGTTCTAAATATTGGAAGAATCATCTATTCTAAATCAGAATGCCCCTGCTTTGTCTACTCTGTGTTTTTTTTTTAACAAGAAGGCATATTTATTGTGTTTATTGATTTATTGATGCTTAGAAAATAAGAGAATGTTGGTTTAGGACGGGCTGAATTTTATCTTTTTGCTATGTAGAAAAGAGGCAAGTTGCTCTAATCCTTTAACCACAGAAGCTTATAAGGAGAATTCAAATTCATGTCTGGTTTGCCTGTATTCAGAGATTCTACAGAGAGAAAATTCTCTCCTAAAAGGAACTGTATACCGGCCAGCCATGGTGGCTCACGCCCGTAGTCCCAGTACTTTGGGAGGCCAAGATGGGTGGATCACTTGAGGCCAGGAGTTCGAGACTAGCCTGGACAACATGGTGAAACCCCATCTGTACTAAAAATACAAAAATTAGTTTGGCTCGGTGGCATGTGCCTGTAATCCCAGCTACTTGGGAGGCTGAGGCACGAGAATCGCTTGAACCCGAGAGGCAGGAGTTGCAGTGAGCTGAGATCACACCACTGCACTCCAGCCCGGCCAACAGAGCTAGACTGTCTCAAAAAAAAAAAAGGAACTATATACCACCTGGCATATATCTGAAGAGAAGCAGGGTGGAGGGTAAAGTAAAATATAAGTTCAGTGGAAAAATACTTGGAAAGCCACTTGGTAACAATAAAGATCTTAATTAAATCACCCAGGGCCTTATTCCATAATGATATGCACCAGGTGTTTCTGCTTCCACTTAATTAACTCAGCATAATTCCTCTTTTAGAAAACGACACATACTGTTGGGGTATATCCAGCCGAAACACACATCAGCACAAAGCTTTTAAAATGTGGTTCTTTTCAATGTACATATTAGAATGGCCTCATTTCTTTCACTATGTGTGTACTGACCTTAGTGGGTCACCCACATTAAAGGATGCAGTAGAAATAAGGCAATCCCACATTTACAGACAAGAAAACACAATAATGTAGTTTTATGGAAACTAAGCTTCAGAAATGCAAGGCATTCACTGGTTTCACTCAGAAACCTCTCAGATGTGGGAGAAATATGTGTGAGATTTGGACTTTCATTTATCCAAATATGAGGAATTTTTCTGCTAGAGTCAACTGGCTGATAATGGATGGAAAGGATTAGTGCAGGTCCTACTTGGCAGCCTTCTCGGTAGAAACCCATATGCTCTCTGACATTGATTATAATTATTTTTCCATCATTCCCAGGTTACATTCTTAGCAGGAATGTGAGCCAACTCTCTCCCTAGGAAGGCTCCTGCTGTGAAACCATCTTTGGCAATGAATCTTTAACAAAAGATCAAGAACTTGACATTTATTTTTAAGCACGAGAAGAAAATGTGTGCAATGTTGGAAGCAAGGACAGGGATAGGAAGAGCTTCTAAACAGTTGCAGGCAGGAGCAGTGGAACAGAAAGAAATATTACATGAGTGACATGTTGGTGACTTTACTTTTGTGAAATAGCAACTAATGACTAGGTATGGAATATGTGGATTATATGATGTTAAGGTTTAACGTCTTTTTAAAGTAGAAGGGTGGGGGAAATGTGGTTATTATTCCAAACCCGGCGTGTCTTTATGATTTTATATCCAACTGATCATTCAGGGAGGTTATTAGGACAGTGGTTGAAACAGAAATTTAGGATAATATTCTAAGAAACAGAAAAAGCAGTCTTCTCATTCTAACTGGCAAAACCAACAGAGATAACAAAAAAAAAAATTTTTTTTTTTCCCCAGGAAGAGCATGTGCATTCAAACTTGTTCATTCATCAATTTGAGTTGAAGGGAGGGGGACGTCCTTGGTGGAAAAGTTAAAGAAAGTGCTCTGGGTGAGAAATTCACAGGGTAAGAATTTTTCATTTTCAAATTGTCCACCTACAATAAGAAAATTTCTTCCAAATTAATTTTTAAAACAACAGGTGCAGAAAATGGTGTGGCTGTCAGAAAATTACCAAATTAAACATAAAAAGCTTAGCCTGTCTCCTAAAGGATGGTTATTTCTATCTTATGGTTTCATGCACTGTAATGATTAGTTTCTCCATTAAAATCAAATACAGAATATAATTAAGTCAATACTCCAGGTTACATGTCTTAAAATTCCACTAGCTGAAGGACTTGCTAGAGGAAGTAATAAATACTTTAATAAATACCTGTACCATAAATTTACTTCAGATGTGACTTAAACTCAGCACAAACCTTACCATAGGCAGTTTATAGCCTCTAGATGGGTAAATTTTTTTTTGCTGAGCTATGCTCTTCTAAGCATTTGGATAAAGTTCCTAATGGTATTCCACTTTCTAGCTTTGCCAAAAACTTAGCCAAAAGTGATGTGTACATTTTTATATATGAGAATGAAATCAAATGAAAAGTTTTGATTTAAAAAGGAAACCACATATTATTGAAAACTAAAATATATCTTGGTTATGGACTCGTGAATACTACATCAAAATTCATTGCAGAAGAATAAATTACCCAATCTTGTAATAGAGTTTTCAGATATGGAAAATGTATAGTGTTCTTCCTGTTTAAACATTGTAGATTTAAATCATTTGGTTATATAATCACAATTCAATTTTCATCTCAAATTTTCATTGTCATTATTATATCACTTAAAAATATATAACCGAGCACAGTGGCTCATGCCTGTAATCCCAGCACTTTGGGAGGCCGTAGTAGGAGGATCACTTGAGCCCAGGAGTTCAAGACCAGCCCTGGCAACATAGCAAGACCCTGTCTTTACAAAAAATTTAAAAACTAGTTGGGTGTGGTAGCATGCACTTGTAGTCCCAGCTACTTGGGAGGCTAACCTCGGAGGATCACTTGAGCCTGGTAGCTTGTGGCTGTGGTGAGCTGTGGTCGTGCCACTGCACTCCATCCAGCCTGGGAGACAGAGCAAGACCCTATCTCAAAAAAAATATATATGTACATATATGTTCTTAAATATTATATATATGTATTTCTAAAAACCACTACAATCACTTGTACTTAAGGTCTATTCTCATCTTCTTGGTTTGGCATAACCAATACTTCTCTTCTCACTGAAGGTAAAGATGTTAATAGCAACGGGGAAAAAAATAACACTTCTCCAGTGCCAGGCAAATGGCCATATCCATCAGGAGTGAAGAAAGCTAATACGTTTCCACACATGGTTGGCTTTATCTCTTCCATTTGAATAAGTTATTGCATTTACTATGTGCAAGGTTGTTTGCAAAACATCTTACACGCATTGCCTTATTTAATTCTCATAAAAATCTAAAACGTATATATTTAAGCCTCCCAAATACCCAGTGAGAGAGTTAATATGCTCCTTCTACAGGGGGAAAGCTGAAGCTCAGAGAGTTTATTTACCTAAAGTTTTATAAGGAGGAAATCATTTCTTGTAACCATCTATGTCAGTTGGGTCTTCCAGGAAGCAGATGAGGAGATGGAGTTAAGAACACAAACAGTTGATTCAGGTGAAATGCCTGTTAAAGAAAAAAGGGAGAATCAGCAGCTTGGACAGATAAAGCCTTTAGGCCATTATATTAATCTGACACTTGTGAAAAAAAAAAAAGTGGGGAAGAGGCTGGGCGCGGTGGCTCATGCCTATAATCCCAACACTTTGGGAGGCTGAGGTGGGCAGATCACTTGAGGTTGGGAGTTCGAGACCAGGCTGACCAATATGGAGAAACCCCATCTGTACTAAAAATACAAAATTAGCCAGGTATGGTGGCACATGCCTGTAATCCCAGCTACTCAGAAGGCTGAGGAAGGAGAATGGCTTGAACCCGGGAGGCAGAGGTTGCGATGAGCTGAGATCATGCCATTGCACTCCAGCCTGGGCAACAAAAACAAAACTCTGTTTAAAAAAAAAAAATAGTGGGGAAGAAACAGGATTGAACAGGAGCACCTCAGAATGCAATGCACACCTGACAGTTTTGGCCAACTCAATGGGAAACTCCAGAGCAAAGATTGCCGATTGGAAGATATCCACATTGGCCAGAAATAGCCAGCCCCTAGTACTTCCACTATGTTCGGTTATTATCTGGAGACCATTCAGGAAGAGTGTGGCCTTAGCTTGAAAACTGAGGTGGTCTGAAGCTGCTGCAGCTGGAGGCTGTCAACTAACCACTCTCCTTGCAGCTGAATGGAAGTTCTTTCTTGAACGGAGAGCCAAGTGGTGTGTCTTCACAACTGCCACAGTTCACCCCGTGCACCATGCAGCTCCCCTCCCATTTAGGGAACAGCTACTCCAGGGTTCCAGTGTGCCTCTCTTGCAGAGACACTTAAAAGAGGCAGATCAGTGGGATGAACTATAGCCCTTGTCACTGCAGTTGGTCTTGGGACTGCAACTGATACTTATCCTCTCCCTTCTCCACTATCCATTCAAAATTTACTCTCCCTCAGTTATCATCTCTAGTGGTCTCAGTGACTTGCTGGTGGTGTGACACAACTTTCATTTCTGAATGAAGCCACTGGTAACCATACTTATCTCAAGCTGGGGTTGCTGTACTCATCCATGTATGTTCTCAGTTGGGCCAGGGAGCATCATAAAGCACCCAGCTGGACTGCCTGAGTTCTCCACATATTCTTCATTGCCCCCACTTGTAACAGCAGCCCAAACTCCTCCTGCTAATCAGGGGCAATTACCCTTGCCAAGATGGCAACTCTTCTTACCTGCTGGTTCATGGACATGAAGAATTCAAAATGCTGGGGCAGGAGCCATATTTTATAGTTCAAATGGAACTCTTGCTGTTTCCCCAACCATGACGTTTCATTAGGGCAACCTCTTGCAGCCTCCTGCTCCTCCATTCTTGCTTTCTTTTAATTTTTTAATTTTTAATTATTATTATTATTATTATTATTATTATTATTATTATTTTTGAGACAGAGTCTCACTCTGTCGCCCAGGCTGGAGTACAGTGGCACGATCTTGGCTTACTGCAACCTCCTCCTCCCGGGCTCAAGCAATTCTCCTGCCGCAGCCTCCCGAGTAGCTGTGATTACAGGTGCCCGCTACCACGCCTGGCTAATTTTTGTATTTTTAGTAGAGACAGTGTTTCACCATGTTGGCCCGGCTGGTCTCGAACTCCTGACCTCAGGCGATCCGCCCGCCTTGGCCTCCCAAAGTGCTGGGATTACAGGCGTGAACCACCGCGCCCAGCCTCATTCTTGCTTTCTTTTGATGGTGCATATTAAGCAACATCCCCATTGGCTGGTCATTGACTTTGTCCTTTGGGACACCATATTCTGTGAACTATCTCCACAACTCTCTTTGGATCAAGCTCCCTTGGCTGCCATTCTGCTTTGCTGGTCATTACTATAATTACAACGCTCTGGCTTCTAGTGGTTAAGTGCTGCCCCTGGCCTCTTGCTTCAGGAGCCCACCATGCTCATTGCTATCCATGAGCCAAGCTCTGTGACAGCATCTCCTACTCACAGCCCTCGCCAGCACTGAACTTCTCCCTGATGCTGACATCCCCTCCCTGGAGTATTCCTCATGTCCTTGGCAAGTGAAGCATAAGTTCTGGGCCTATGTGTCGCATAATCCTCTGGGGGTCTTCTGGCCTCACAGAAGATATCTATTCCAACATGTCCACTTCCCTCTGCATCTTTATTCCTTCCTCTACCATCTGCCAGGGCAATATTGATATGATAACTTTGCTCAGCATGGACCATTGCTTTCTCCATGCTTCTAAGAGCCACCCTAGCAGTAGGTCTGCACCATCCCCCCAGGGCCCTTGCCAGGATGTTAAATCCCATATCCTGGGAGAGTAGGCGTATGAGATTTTAACAAACTTTCCTTCAGCCAGTGTTATGTCCTGGCCCCTTGATCAAGCACCCTCAAAATCCAGTCCCACAAGTACTCTGGCTCCTTCAGGTATGCTCCAGTTTATGCTTGAAGCTCCATTTGAGTATAATCCCTTCCTTGCTACCAATCCCACCTACATTAGGCTGCAATTTAACATAGTTGTTCACCTACAGCTGGGAGAGAAAATGAGGCATATGTTGAAGGAGACTCCTGTTGTCCTGTGAGGTTGAGGCTTCTACAGTATCTTTTCACACTGGGGAACGCAAGCTCTTACTGGGAGAGGGAAGCAGGAGGAGCAACTCTGCAGCCTCTGAAGATTCAGAGGAATCCAGGGAATCAAACCGGTTAGAGGTATGCAGCCAGGCAGCTCCATCCCATGTGTCAGGTTCCAGGTTTTACATACCAGGGCCCTGATCATTGCATAACAGACTGACTCAGCTGAGCATCAATCAGGTTTGAAGCTCTGCAACTCTCAATTGCTAATTCTGGAGTTTGGCCTTTAGCTTTTTCTATCCTTCCACTGCAGGACTAAGGCCCTCTTTGTAAACTTCCAAAGAGACCCTCTGGCCTTCATATGTAGTTTTCAATTCTTTGTTAATGATCTTGGCTTTTCATTATCCTCACATCCCACCTTCATTGAGCATAGTGCAACTTCATAATAACCAACCAACTCACTGTCCTTGTATGCATTGTTCCCATGCTCCCCTCACCCTCAACCCTGTACAAAAGTCCAAATTGTTGCATCAGCCAAGGCATTTCCCTTCACTGAAACATTCTCCCGAGTCCCTGCCAGTGAAAGTTTTACCAACTGGGCTGCCACCTTGTGCCACAAACTCTTCACATCCCACATACCACCCTGGATGGGGTCCTTGCAGGCTGAGTGGTGAGTGGTCCAGTCCCCAAACCCTCTCTTATCACCACTCCTTAAAGCAGATGCTGAGAAGGAGTTAGGAATGCAGGTGATTCCTTGGGAGAGGGAGTAATGTCTGTGAAGGATAAAAGAGAGGAGGCCGGATTGTGCAAGGAGAGTGTTAGAATAGTGAGCAGATATTATAAAGTCTCTGCCAACCCAACAGGGAGCTCTATGGCAAAGATTGCCCATTGGAGGAGTCATGTGTTGAACAGAAATGGCTAGGCCCTAGCATTCTTGCTGTGCTGTCATTGGCTAGTGACTACCCAAGGAGACAATGGCCAAAAGCTGAACTTCGAATTCTTTCTTGTCAGGAGACAGAAAAGGCTCCATGTCTGTCACCCCATCATATTTCCATGCATTTATTAAGTGCTGGTTTGTGTGGCATCCTTTGACAGGAGACATAAGACAAACAGCTCAGAGTGGAAGAAATAGATGTTCTCAGGAAGAGGCTGTATGCTGTCCTGGTTTCGAGCATCTGCCCTACAGTCAGAACGCCTGCATTTGAAATAAGTTTCTGCCACGAACTAGCTGTAAGACCGTGGGTGAGTTATTCAACCTTTCAGCACCTCATCTCCTAAAATGGGGATAATGTTTTCTTCCCCAAAGACTTGTGGGGAGGGACCAAAAATTAAATGGATTATTGAATGTAAAGTGCTTAGACCATTGGCCAACACTTCGTCAGTGCCCTATAACTGTTGCCTGTTTAGCATGTCATAAACACATGACTCGCATACATTACATTAAAATAGAGCAGAGTATTTAAGTCCCGGGAAAGGAAACTATTATCAGATGACTGCTCTCTTCCAGGCACTGTAACAGTATTTTCTCATGATCCTCTCTCTAATCTTTGCAATAACTCACAAGGTAGGTTTTACCAGTTGCAGTTTCCTGAGGAGGAAACCAAAGCTGGGAATTATTTTTTCCTCAAAGTGGCAATAAGTTGTTGGCCACAACCGGGACATTCCGCTTTTCTCCTCACATTTAGAAATGTCATATGGCTGTGAGTCACCTTGTGAGGATCTTGTCACATCCTTAGACTGTACTGCCAACACTGAAAATGCACTGTGGCTGACCTGTTTAAGCAAAGCCAGGCTGCAATTTTCCTGTGGATTCCCATTCCAGCAGTTAGGCTGGGCTCTCCTATGATTTTGCTACCACCGCGATTTTGCTGTGTGGCTACTTTAGAGACTAGAGACTGCCTAATGTGAGCAATAGGTGATCTAATGGACAATCATTATTGGTTGACTCAGCATCTATCGACCTTTAGTCAACTGGCAGCATCATGGTTTTCATCCATGGAATTCTGCGGTGTTGGCTCCACCCTCAGCTCCAGGAGGGGGTGTGTGCATGGCACCTGGATAATTAGATCATGGCATTCCCAGCCACAGTGATGGGTTTTGGGGAAAGCAGACATGTTACAATACAGGCCAATTCATGTCAGGCCTTAACTTATTTTATTTTATTTTTGAGACAAGGTCTTGGCTCTGTCACCCAGGCTGGAGTACAGTGGTGTGACCATGGCTCACTGCAGCCTGGACCTGCCAGGCTCAATTGATCCTCTCGCCTCAGCCTCCTGAGTAGCTAGGACTACAGGTGCATGCCCCCCTACCCAGCTAATTTGTGTAGAGACAGAGTTTCGCCATGTTGCCCAGGCTGGTCTCAAACTCCTGGGCTTGAGTGATCCGCCTGCATTAGTCTCCCAAAGTGTTGGGATTACAGGTGTGAGCCACCAAGCCCAGCTTAGACTTAACTTTATATTGATGGCAATGAAAAGCTTTTTCTTTTTCTGCCTGGAGCTATAAGGTCATAAACCTGCCACTACTGGTCACAATCTTCCTCCCATAAAATGAAAGTATGCCTCAGAATAAAGCCAGAACAGAGGCAGGAAAAACAGAGACATCAGGAGAGCAGTGGTCCTGATAACATCATTTGAGCCCCTGATTCCAGATATACCTGAAGCCTGTATATCCCTTGGCTTTTTAGTTCTGTTAAGTAAAACTTATGGGGATGCCATTGGTTTGGACTGAGCTCCTGCGCTGGGCCCCAACAGATCAGACCAAACCAGAATGGAGTCACTCATGCTAGCTGTTACGTAGTCAAACTGAACTTAGAAGTGGATCAGTTTTCCAAAAAAAAAAAGGAAGATTCACAGCAACCAATCCAAAGAGGCCCCATCAACCTGAGCTGGCATGATAAGGAAGTCCCTTCTGCTTTAATTCTATAAGAAAAGGGACTTTGAAACAACCAAACTGCTTTTTGTTCCTTATTTCTGCTTTCTTCTGCCTCTTCTGCCTGTAAAGCCCAGCTCCTCTGCTCAGCTCCTCAGGGTGCCTTTGTATTTCATAGAAGAAACGCTGCCCAATTCATGAATTACCAACAAAAGCCAATTGGATCTTTAAACTTTTTTGTTGAAAGTTTGTTCTTTGATAGTTCTGCAAGCCAATAAATTCCCTTTTCTTCCTTTAAATCAGATGTCCTTGGCCGGGCATGGTGGCTCACACCTGTAATCCCAGCACTTTGGGAGGCCAAGGCAGGTGAATCATCTGAGGTCGGGAATTTGAGGCCAGCCTGACCAACATGGAGAAACCCCATCTCTACTCAAAATACAAAATTAGCCAGGTGTGGTAGTGCATGCCTGTAATCTCAGCTACTCGGGAGGCTGAGACAGGAGAATTGCTTGAACCTGAGAGGCAGACTTGCAAGAGCCGAGATTATGCCATTGCACTCCAGCCTGGGCAACAGAGTGAGATTTTGTCTCAAAAAAAAAAAAAAATCAGGTGTCCTCAACCTCTAGGCCATGGACCAGTCCACAGCCTGTTAGGAACAGGGCTGCACAGCAGGAGGTGAGTGGCAAGCAAACAGGAGCGAGCATTGCCACCTGAGCTCTGCCTCCTGTCAGATCAGCAGCGGCATTAGATTCTCACTGGAGCACGAACCCTATTGTGAACTGAGTATGCAAGAGATCTAAGTTGCAGGCTCCTGTTGAGAATCTAACTAATGCTTGATGTACTGTACTGCCAACAGGACAGTACAGTTTCATCCAGAAACCATCCTTCACGGTCCATGGAAAAATCGTCTTCCACAAAACGGGTCCCTGGTGCCAAAAAGGCTGGGGACTGCTGCTTTAAATAGTTTCAGCTGGGATTTCTATTACCTGAAACTAACTAACTCCTAGCAGTGAATCATTCAGTCAGCCAATATCGAATACCTTCAGTGTGCTAGGTATGGTCCAAGTGTAGGAAAACAGCAGTCAACAAGACATACAACTCCCTGTGGGCCTGGATTTGCATTTGAAACTGACATTCTCGGCCAGGCGTGGGGGCTCACGCCTGTCATCCCAGCACTTTGCGAGGCTGAGGTGGGCAAATCACCTGAGGTCAGGAGTTCGAGACCAGCCTGGTCAACATGGTGAAACCCTGTCTTTACTAAAAAAAAAAAAAATACAAAAATTAGCTGAGCGTGGTGGCACGGGCCTGTAATCACAGCTGCTCGGGAGGCTGAGGCATGAGAATCACTTGAACCTGGGAGGTGGAGGTTGCAGTGAGCCGAGATCATGCCACTGCCCTACAGCCTAAGCAACACAATAAGACTCCATCTCAAAAAAGAAAAAAAAAAAAAGAAAAAAGAAACTGACATTCTAGTGAGAAGAAAAGGAGAAAAAGTAAATGTGTATATTGCGAATCAGTTATGACAAGTTCTGTAAGCTGGACAAGGGGAAGTAAGTGTTATAAGGGACTCAGGCAACATCTCACAGATATGGTGACTTTCAGAAGAGACCTAAAATATGTGAGAGAGTAAGCCATGAGTGGTAGCAGGGTTCCAGCAAGAGGAAACAAAAAATTCAAAGGCCCTGAGTTGAGTATATGCGTACAGAACAGTGAGGTCAAAGTGTTAAACGTGGCCAGGCGTGGTGGTTCACACCTGTAATCCCAGCACTTTGTGAGGCTGAGGCAGGAGGATCACTTGAGCCCAGGAACTCAGGACCAGCCCAGGCAATGTGACAAGATTCTGTCTCTACAGAAAATTTTAAAATTAGCTGGAGACATTGGCATATACCTGCGGTCCCAGCTACTTGGGAGGCTGAGGTGGGAAGATGGCTTGAGCTCAGGAGTTGGAGCTTACATTGAGTGTCGATTGAACCACTGCACTCCACCCTGGGCAACAGAGTGAGACCCTGCCTCAACTAAAACAAAAACAAAACAAAACAAAACAAAACCCAGAGTGTTAAAAGTGCAGTGGGAAAGAAGGTGGGGTGGAAGATGAGGTCAGAGAAGTAACAAGTTCAAACCATCCAAGCCCTTCACAGCCATTGGAGCTTTATGGTTTTACTCAACGTAGATGAGAATCCACTGGGCAGGTTTTTTTTTATTAAATGACATGTGCTAACATATTTTAAAAGAATTAATTTTGTTGTTGAATGGAGGGGGCAAGGGCAGAAGCCAGGAATCCAGGGAGGAGAATATTGCAATGATCTGGATGAGAGATGTTGGTGTCTAGGGCAGAGTGGTAGCAGTGGAAATTAAGAGTGGTGGACAGATAAGAGGTATATTTTGAAGGCTGAATAAACAGGATTTGCTGATAAATTGGATTTTGGGATGAAAGAAAGTGAAGAGTCAAGGATGATTCCATAGTTTTTGGCCTAAGTAACTGGAAGTTTGGGATACAGTTTCGGTCCTTTTTCTTTTCTTTTTTTTTCTTTTCTTTTCTTTTCTCCCTCTCTCTCTCTTTCTTTCTTTCTTTCTTTTTTTTTTTTTGACAGAGTCTCGCTCTGTTGCCCAGGCTGGAGTGCAGTAGCATGATCTCGGCTCACTGCAACCTCCACCTCCTGGGTTCAAGTGATTCTCCTGCCTCAGCCTCGAGAGTAGCTGGGATTACAGGCACATGCCACCACACTCGGCTAACTTTTGTATTTTGAGTAGGGACGGGGTTTCACCATGTTGGCCAGGCAGGTCTCGAACTCCTGACCTCAAGTGATCCACCTGCCTCGGCCTCCCAAAGTGCTGGAATTACAGGTGTTAGCCACTGCGCCTGGCTGGTTCTTTTTCATTAGTTATTAGATACCTATTAGATATCCAAGGTCTGACAGTCAGACATTCAGAGGAGAGGACTAGGATAGAGATACATATTTGGGACTCATCAGTGCATGATAGTATTTAAAGTTGTGAGACTGAATGAGACCCAGTGCAGTGGCTCATACTCATAATGCCAGTGCTTTGGGAGGCTGAGGCAGGAGGATCACTTGAGCCCAGGAGTTTGAGGTTACAGTGAACTATGATCATGCCACTGTACTTCAGCCTGGATGACCGAGCAAGATTCTGTCTCAAAACAAAATAAAATAAAATAAAGCTGCAAGACTGAATGAAACATGTGCATAGATAAAGAATAGATATGAGGGCCAAGTCCTGGGACTCCATGCTTAGAGGTCAGAAAGATAAGGAGGAACCAATAAGGCAGACTGAGAAAGAATAGCCATTGGGGTAGCTGCTGCTATATATAGTGAAGAAAATGCATCAAGGAGGGAGTGATCAGCTGTCTACCAGGTGCACTAGGTGCTGATTTCTGGGACAAGAAAAATGAGGACAGGAAATTTATTACTAGATTGAGCAATGTGGAGCTTTTAACACTTACTGCTATCTTATTTATATACTACCTGTTGACATTTGCTTTTTTTCTGTCTCCTCCCATTCTTATGTAAGCTCCGTAAGCTCTGTGACATTCTATTTCATTTGCTACTGCATTCCTAGTGTCTAGGACAGTACCTGGCATATAATAAGTGCTCAATAAATATTCCTTAAATATTATTGAATGGGCCAGTGCAGTGACTCACACCTGTAATCCCAGCACTTTGGGAGGCCGAGGTGGGTGGATGGATCATTTGAGGTCAGGAGTTCGAGACCAGCCTGGCCAATATATAGTGAAACCCCATCTCTACTAAAAAATACAAAAATTAGCTGGACATGGTGGCGCATGCCTGTAGTCCCAGCTACTTGGGAAGTTGAGTCAGGAGAATTGCTTGAACCCAGGAGGCAGAGGTAGCAGTGAGCCGAGATTGTGCCACTGCACTCCAGCCTGGGTGACAGAGCGAGACTCTGTCTCTCAAAAAAAAAAAAAAAAAATTATTGAATGAAAAAATTATGAAAACAGGCTGGGCGCGGTGGTTCACGCCTGTAATCCCAGCACTTTGGGAAGCCGAGGCAGGTGGATCACCTGAGGTCAGGAGTTCAAGACCAGCTTGACCAACATAGTGAAACCTTGTCTCTACTAAATACAAAAAATTAGCCGGGCATGGTGGCGCACTGTAATCCCAGCTATTCAGGAGGCTGAGGCAGGAGAATCGCTTGAACCCGGGAGGCAGAGGTTGCAGTGGGCCAAGATTGTGCCATTGCACTCCATCCTGGGCAACAAGAGTGAAAACATTGTCTCAAAAAAAAAATTATGAAAACAAGGAAAAGAAAATTTTATTTCTTAATTCCTCTTTGTACAAAGATATCTTGCTTTTTATATTTTGGTAGAGGAAGTAATGGTGTAGCACCAGCTTTGAATTACGTTTAGAATCTGACAAGGTATTTAAACTCACTAAGCTTTTGTTTCCTTATGCTTAAAAGGTGATGGATAATAATAGGATAATGTTTGAGATTTTACCCAGAACCATGTCCAGTACATAACATGTACTCAATAAATGCTTTGTAAATATGGAAGGGTCACATGAGCCAGACCACACAATGGCAGACCAATTGAATGCAGATAATTAAGTCATTTGATATAGGAAGTTTCATTTACTTGAGAAGTGATTTATTATGTCTTTTCTCTGTCTATACTCTGTCTAAATTCAGTCTCACAACTTTAAATACCAGAAAAAAGGAAATGTTGCTAGCAGCTGCATTTCCAACTAAAAGCACTTGAGTGTGTCTCAAGATGGGATAAGGACGGTAACATATTCCAAATAGTGTTGCTATTATGGTGGTTTCACATTAAAATGTAATGGCTGGCCGGACATGGTGGCTCACACCTGTAATCCCACCACTTTGGGAGGCCGAGGTGGGAGGATCGCCTGAGGTTGGGAGTTTGAGACCAGCCTGGCCAACATGGTGAAACCCCATCTCTACTAAAAATATAAAATTAGCCGGGCATGGTGGCACATACCTGTAATCCCAGCTACTCAGGAGGCTGAGACAGGATAATCACTGGAACCCGAGAGGCAGAGATTGTGGTGAGCCGAGATTGTGCCACTGCATTCCAGCCTGGGCAAGAGCGAAACTCCATCTCAAAAATAAATAAATAAATAAATTAATAAAATGTAATAGCTTTTAGGCTTTTGTTTTGTTTTGTTTTGTTTTTTGAGACAAAGTTTCATTCTGTCTCCTAGGCTGGAGTGCAGTGGTGCGATCTTGGCTCACTGCAACCTCCACCTCCTGGGTTCAAGCAATTCTCCTCCCTCAGCCTCCCGAGTAGCTGGGATCACAGGCATGCGCCACCACACCTGGCTAATTTTTGTATTTTTAGTAGAGACGGGGTTTCACCATGTTGGCCAGGCTGGTCTTGAACTCCTGACCTCAAGCGATCCGCCCTCCTTGGCCTCCCAAAGTGCTGGGATTAGAGGCGTTACCCACCCTGCCCAGCCGACTTTCAGGCTTTTAAAAAGTACCTTGTGTCTTATAGATTCTATATTTCAAATCTCATTACATTATAATATAATAAGATAGATAGGTATACTTTGGGGAGACGACTCCCCCTAGACCTAGATCTTCTCCTAGGTCAGTCTGATCTGAATCTTACAGAAGGCACCAGAGTAGGCTGGAGCAGATGCCAAGGCTTGGAAAGACTCTGCAAATATGTTGTGAAGTGTCAACCTCAAAAGGTTAAGTAGGAAGCTCCTAAAGGATCTTGGCAGTTTAAAGTAGGTAAAGATATTTTCAAGGAGATCGGCCTTTAGCAGGGGAAAATTTTGCTGAGTGAGGAGGTTAAAAGGGGGTGGGATAACCAGTCAGAGTTGAGAGCTATTCTGCATTAGCACTTAAGCAGCCTGGGCATGTGGCCAAATCTCTTGGGTTAATGTTTCTTCTCCTTTGTTGTCCAGGATTAGGCAACAATGTGGCCTTCTGTCATTTTGCATTTCTTTGTCTGTTAAAAAGAGTCAATAACCTGCATTCTCTTTGGACCCAGAATATTTGGCCATCATCTTTCCCCTAGCACAGAAACAATGACATTCTGGTATTGATGTATTGGTACCGGACATTGTGGGGAGATGTCAAGATGGTGATTAAAGTTCTGATCCTTTGGAAATCAGTATTTATGGGAAGGTACTAAACATTACAAGAAGCTAAGAATGCGAAGGACAAATATTTAGAGAAAATCTCCAAGAACAAACTCTTCCAGACAGCGACAAAGTTTGTATTCGTGTGCCAACAATTCTTGTCTCTCTTGATAACACTATTTTTTGCCATGAAATGTGGGTTATTACAGTGATGGGGAAGAGAGGCTGAATCAGAAAGGATGTTGACATTTGGCAACAGAAGAAAGGGTTTGTATTTTCATTTATTTATTTTTTGAGACAGGGTCTCACTGTTTCACTGAGGCTGGAGTGCAGTGATGCCATCTTAGCTCACTGCAACCTCTGCCTCCTGGGCTGAAGCAATCCTCCCACCTCAGCCTCCCAAGTAGCTGGGACTACAGGCATGCACTACCTTCCTCTGCTGATTTTTGTCTTTTTAGTGGAGACGGGGTTTCACCATGTTGCCCAGGCTGGTCTTGAACTCCTGGGCTCAAGCGATCAGCACACCTCAGCCTCCCAAAGTGCTGGATTACAGGTGTGAGTCACCATGCTCTGCCAGAAAGGGTTTTTAAAATCTTGCAGTGTACCCTTCAAGACGGCTAAAAGCATGACTTTGTGGGTTCCTTTTTTGTACTTTGGCTTCACAAGGGGAATGACATCTCCCAAGTGACTCTGTCTGACTGGTCTTTGTCATTATTATTACCTCATTTACTTAGTACTTCCTAATATTAGACATCGTACTAAGTGTTTTACATGTATTATTCCATTTACTTCTCACAAAAAAAACTCATGAAGTAGGAACTATTAACGTTCTCTTCATACAAAGAAAACTGAGTTGTAATCCCACCACTGGTGAGCTTTTGGTGATGTGTAGCATCTGGATACTGGAAAAGAAGTCCCGAGTTGAGGTGCTAAGAAAGAGGAACAAACATATTTAGAGCAACTTGCTGGGTGCAGTGACTCAGGCCTGTAATCCCAGTACTTTGGGAGGCTGAGGTGGGAGGATTGCTTGAGCCCAGGAGTTTGAGACCAGCTTGGGCAACATCATGAAACCCCATCTCTACTAAAAATACAAAAATTAGCCAGGAGTGGTGGCACATTCCTGTAGTCCCAGCTACTTAGGAGGCTGAGGCATGAAAATCATTTGAACTCAAGAGGCAGAGGTTGCAGTGAGCTGAGATTATGACATTGTACTCCAGCTTGTGTGACAGAGTGAGACTCTGTCTCAAAATAAAATAAAATAAAAATGAATAAATAAATGAAACATACACATTTGAATTTTCATTCATTCATATTTTGCTTCCTTCCATGAGTTGGGCATTGTATTGGGACTGGGAATACAATAATGAACAGATGCAGGTCACAGGCTATTGAGAGTCCAGTAATTCACATAGTTGTAATGCAATATGAGAAGTGTCATGATATAGAGCAATGTTTTCAAAACTTTTCTAATGATGGGAATCCCCAGGGCCGCTTGTGAAATATGGAACTTAACTTACCAGACTTTTCTCATGTAAATTCTGAGGTTTTAGAATCTGGTTTTTGTTTTTTTTTTTGTTTTGTTTTTTGAGGCAGAGTTTCACTCCGTCATCAGGCTGGAGTGCAATGGTGCAATCTCGGCTCACTCCAACCTCTGCCTCCCGGGTTCAAGCGATTCACCTGCCTCAGCCTCCTGAGTAGCTGGGACTACAGGTGCGCGCCGCCACACCCAGCTAGGTTTTTTGTGTGTGTGTTTTTAGTAGAGACAGGGTTTCACCATGTTGGCCAGGATGGTCTGCATCTCTTGACCTTATGATCTGCCCGCATCGGCCTCCCAAAGTGCTGGGATTATAGGCATGAGCCACTGCACCTGGCCTAGAATCTGTTTTTTAACTAATACTAAAGTTGAGTCGTATATTCAGGAAAGTCTAGGAAGCATAGATGTAAAGGTGTGTGCCCAAATGCTCGAGAAACCTAAGGTGGGGTGTCTACTCAGCCTGGGGAGTTAAGGATGGCCTCACAGAGAAGGTGACAGCTGAAGAGGAGGTGCAGGAACAGAAGTTATTTCATGCCCCAGCAGGGGACCCTATCCTTGTGTTCCAAGGTGTGAAAGTATGAGCAAGCATTGACCTATTTAGGACACTGAGAGCAATCGGACACTGTGGAAGTCAAAATATACAAAGAGAAATAGCAAGGGATAAGGCTGGAGAGAAAGTGAGGGCCAGGCTATGAAAATCCTGGAATGCCATGTGAAGAAATATAGATTGATGGAGATGCTTTTTAGACTGCCTTGGTTCTTATTTCTATTTTATATATTATCATATCATATTTTATATATTTACACATTAGTATATAATATTTATATATTGTATACTATAATATATTGTTATATTTATGTTTACTGAAATTTTTTTTTTTGAGACAGGGTCTCTCTGTCACCTAGGCCGGAGTGCAGTGGTGCAGCCTCAACTTCCTGGTATCAAGAGATCCTCCCACCTCAGCCTCCTGAGTAGCTAGGACCACAGGTGTGCACCACCATGCCTGGCTAATTTTTGTATTTTTTGTAGAGACAGGATTTCACCATGTTGTCCAGGCTGGTCTTGAACTCCTGGGCTCAAGCAATCTGCCCTCCTCAGTGTTCCAAAGTGCTGGGATTACAGGCATGAGCCACTGTGCTTGGCCTATTTACTGAAATTAATTCCTTTTAAATTTTCCTTAGAAAAGACTCAGTGGAGTATCATGGAGGAATGAGAGGCTTGTTTCTCTGGTTCTCAGCAAAAGGGCATTGGCCACACTGCTGGGAACAGAGGTGGTAATTTTAGTGAAGGGAATCAAAATGAGAGAGCCCAGATAGAGAGGTGGGCCTCACAGCGAATGGCTGAGAAAGACTGGAGCAGCTGTCATTTCCTTCTTGAGACCTTTTCTGATCAAACCAAAGAGGACATTCTACTTTGTTTTTGTAAGACTAAATGCTTTCTATACAAAACCAGAGCTTAATGTTTAGATGTAAAATAGTGAAACCCCAAAATACATTAAAAGTATGTTGGCTGGGCAAGGTGGCTCAGGCCTGTAATCCCAGCACTTTGGGAGGCCGAGGCAGGCGGATCACAAGGTCAGGAGGTTGAGACCAGCCTGACCAACATGGTGAAACCCCGTCTCTACTAAAAATACAAAAATTAGCCGAGCGGGGTGCCACACACCTGTAATCCCAGCTACTCAGGAGGCTGAGGCAGGAGAATTGCTTGAAACTAGGAGGCAGAAGTTGCAGTGAATCGAGATCGCACCACTGCACTCCAGCCTGGGCGACAGAGCAAGACTCCATCTCCAAAAAAAAAAAAAAAAAGTATATTTTGATGCTTTTTAATCACAAATTATAAGAAACTCTCTACATTAATTCAAAGAAATAGTACATGCTCAGATGTGCCCTGCTCCAGCGAAGCCTTCTCTGCCTCCTTCCCTTTCTCTCTTCCCAGTATAGGTATCTCTCTTCTGTGCTTCTGAGATACCGTGTGCATCTAAACATATTGCATACGCATATTATGTATTTATTTGTTTATGCTCATCATTGCATATTATATGTTTATTTGTCTACTTTCTCCATTTCATTGTGAGCTCTTCGAAGGCAAAGAATGTGATATATTCTTTTTGTATACGTAGGAGTGAGCAAAGGCACATAAATGTCCGATAAATTTTTTTTGGAAGAGAGATTGAGAGAGAGAATACTATGTTTATTCTTTGAAACCATACTTTTTTTTTCTTCTAGGACAGGAAGCAGCTAAATCATACATTTCATTATCAGGACTTTTGACTGCTCTGAACTGATTTCAAGAAAAATGCCTTGTCTGAATCCAGTATCTGATGTGGTTGAAAAGCACAAAAATATGCTCCTTTGTTAGTGCAAATTGATTCAATAATTCCATAGCTATCATCGGGATAAAGCACATTTAAGCCACATCGTTCACTGAGAACTTATGTGTTTTAAAGTGAAATTTTCAAGTCAGAATTTTAACGGAGAAAGGCAAAAATTTTTAAATATTGACTTCTAGAAGCTTGAATTCAATTAAGCTTGTTTTACTAAGAATAATTTTTACTCAAAACTCATTAGTAAATGAAAAGAAACTCATTAGAAGATGTATATGTTGGCCGGGCGCGGTGGCTAATGCCTGTAATCCCAGCACTTTGGGAGGCCGAGGTGGGTGGATCACGAGGTCAGGAGTTCAAGACCAGCCTGGCCAAGATGGTGAAACCCTGCCTCTACTAAAAATACAAAAAATTAGCCGGGCATGGCGGCGGGCACCTGTAATCCCAGCTACTCGGGAGGCTGAGGCAGGGAATTGCTTGAACCCGGGAGGTGCAGGTTGCAGTGAGCCAAGATCATGCCACTGCACTCCAGCCTTGGCAACAGACCGAGACTCTGTCTCAAAAAAAAAAAAAAAAAAGATGCATATGTTATGTACATTTAAAAAATCTCCTAGAACGGAAAGCTATTACTTTTTATTTCACATGCATCATTTCTCTCATTTTAGATATGAAACATTTAAAACTATTTTCCATTTCATCTTTAATTTGACTTAGCCCTGATTTTGTAGACTTTCTCAACATTCTGTGATTATTGCATCAGGATGATGAAATATTTCAAAACAACTGTTTTATAAAACAATTAAACTTCTGGAAAAATAACCCATGTTTTTCTTCCGTTATGTCACTTCAAATGTTCATTATTGAAAACTTTCTCAGTACTTTTAATGCTTACTAATCAATTATTTTACAATAATTTATCGAGAAAAAATTATTCTAAAGTATTACTCTAAAATAAAGCCTTGGGTGAAAAACATATTTGGATATTTGTGACAAGTAAAACAGAAATGCCAGGCTTCAAAACAGATTAGCTTTGGCAAAGAAACATCTTGCTGAATGTAGACATACAGTATCCTCTCTCTATAAGAACAACTTATGTTAGAATCTGTTGTTGCATATAAAAGTCTTATTTGAGTGGAAACTTGTACATCTGTCAAATGAAACTTTGTGGAAAAGATCAATTCATTTTAGGAAAATAAGTAAAATTAATATGCAGAAAAAATAGCTTTAAAAAAGCAGTGTACATTCATTAGCAATTTGGATTCAGACAATTTGTCAAAGGAAGCTGCTACTTGTATTTATGAAACTGGGGCAAAATGTTGGCAGTCTTGTTGGGTCATTTTACTTGGAATCATGGACGGCTGAAGCAAAACAGGATCTTAGACCTATCATCTGGGTCAGGGGTACTCTACTTTCGTTACGCATGGGAGGATTACCTGAGAAGCTTTTTTTTTTTTTTTTTTTTGAGACAGAGTCTTGCTCTTGTTGCCCAGGCTGGAGTGCAATGGCGTAGTCTCAGCTCACTGCAAACTCCACCTCCCAGGTTAAAGCAATTCTCCTGCCTCAGCCTCCTGAGTAGCTGGGATTACAGGCATATGCCACCACGCCTGGCTAATTTTGTATTTTTAGTAGAGATGGGGTTTCTCCATGTTAGTCAGGCTGGTCTTGAACTCCTAACCTCGGGTGATTCACCCACTTCTGCCTCCCAAAATTCGGGGATTACAGGCATGAGCCACCGTGCCTGGCTGAGAAGTTTTTTAAAAAGCCTGCACTCAGACCCTGACCCCTTGTTCCCCCTTTGTTCTCCCCAACTCAATTGGTTTGGCTTAGGGCTCAGAATCAGGTTTTTTTTTGTTTTTGTTTTTTTAATTGTGGCAAAATATACAAAACATACAATTTACTATATTAATCATTTGTAAGTGTACACTTCAGTGTTAAGTGCACTTACATTGTTGTGCAACCGTCACCACCACCCATCTCCAGAACTTCCTTCATTTTCCCAAATAGAAACTCCATACCCATTAATCAGTAACTCCCTATTCTCCCCTCCCCATCCCTTGACAGCCACCATTCTACTTCCCGTCTCTATGAATTCGACCGTGCTAGGTAGCGCATATAAATGGAATCATACACTGTTTGTCCTTTTGCTTATGCTTATTTCACTTAGCATAATGTCTTCAAGACTCATCCATGTTGTAGTAAGTACCAGAATTTTCTTCCTCTGAAAAGGCAGAATAATATTCCATTGAATAGATATATCACATTTTATTTATCCATTCATCTGTCGATGGACATTTTGATTATTTCCACTTTTTGGCTACAGTGAATAATGCCTCCATGAACATAGATGTCGGTTTGAATCCCTGCTCCCAATTTTTTTGGCCATATACCTAGAAGTGAAATTGCTGGATCATATAATAATTCTGCGTTTAATTTTTTGAGGAACTGACATAGTTTTCCACAGCAGCTTCACATTTTTACATTCCCATCAGCAATGCACAATGATTCCAATTTCTCAGCATCCTCTCCAACTTAAGTGAAATTTTAATCTTTATTTATGTAACCCTTGATAGTAAAAACTTTTCTAACCCTCTTATCTTTCGTTATGCTGTATTTCTAAGTTGCATGGTCCTTTTATAGAGAGACAAGGTCTTGCTCGGTCATCCAGGCTGAAGTCCCGTGGTAGGATCATAGCTCACTACAGCCTTGAACTCCTGGGTTTAAGAGATCCTTCTGCCTCAGCCTACCAAGTAGCTAGGACTACAGATATGCACCACCATGTCCATCTAATTTTTAAAAAAGAATTTTCTTAGAAGTGGGGTTTTGCTTTGTTGCCCAGGCTGGTCTGAAACTCCCAGCCTCAAGCGATCCTCCCACCTTGGACTCCAGAAGTGCTGGGATTACAGGCATGGGCCTCCGTGCCTGGCCACAAATATTTAAGTTCTTATTCTTCTATCTTCAACAGATACCTTCTTTGATTATAAAAGCAACACAATATATAATTATCAAAAACCTACAAGTCACATAATCTCCATTTTTCCAGGCTTCACCAAGTTGAGAGTACTCATGGGGCCATATTAACAGTAATACCCAAAAGTTGCTGGCTTTTACTCCCAGGCGAATCTTCTTTCCTTCTGCTCTGCCTTGCCACGTTCGGGGAAGTTCCCAGAAAATCTAAGCATGAGTTGGGGGAAGAGTCACTGATGTAATTTCCTAGACAGCCACTGGAGGGCAGCAGCTCCCTCTCACCCCCGACCCCAGCCCTGAAGAGGATGCTGCCATCAGGCCCAGAGCATTCCTGAAGCAGCAAACTCTCAGTCATTGCATGGAAACTACAGAAACAGGGGGACTATCCCTCTTCCCAACTCTTGGTCACACGTTGTGACCTGGGTTTCGTAAAGTCCTATGTGGAAACAAGCACATGTCAGAGTCCAAGCTTAATAGCTGGTTGAGAATGTGATACACAACAGGATGACCCTGACAGCCTGCAGCTGGCGGCTATCTAGCGTTCCCTCACGCAAGAAAAGCAGTTTTCACAGAATAACAACAATAATCAGACAAGGTCCCTCCGTAACCATGGTGGAACAAGACAATAACAAGATTGCAACTTACTCAATCTGAACATGAACACAGACAAAGACATTAAACAATCACGAAAATAACCAAATAGCCACCCTGATGTAGTCACACGAGTGACTCTAGCCTCCCAGGTAAAAATTAAGATACCCAATCATCAGGCCGGGTGCATTGGCTCACGCCTGTAATCCCAGCACTTTGGGAGGCTGAGGCAGGTGGATCACGAGGTCAAGAGATTGAGACCATCCTGGCCAACATGGTGAAACCCTTTCTCTACTAAAAATACAAACTAGCCGGGCGTGGTGGTGTGCACCTGTAGTCCCAGCTACTTGGGAGGTTGAGGCAGGAGAATCACTTGAACCTGGGAGGCAGAGGTTGCAGTGAGCCGAGATCACGCCACTTCACTCCAGCCTGGGCAACAGAGGAAGACTCCATCTCAAAAAAAAAAAAAAAAAATTGCACTTTGGGGTTTGCAGCAACCTCTTGTTAGTATTTATCCTATCTAGTGAAGTATTTCTCTTTATTTTAACTACTGCCTGAAAGACACTGCTGTGATACATTAATTTTTAATGTAAGTAGGTGCATAGCTATAATGAAACATCATAACAAATCTTCATACGTGCTGAGAAGATAATCTTGAAATCTATATTATATAAATATCGTCACTTCAATTTATTGTGTACAATTAATGAAGTTTAAAAATATAAATTCTGAATAAAATTTACAGTATTCTGCTTTTCCTTTAAGAAGAAGGCTGAATTTATTATGGACTTTTTTGGTATAGCTATTGTAGATAGGAGTTATTGTCAACTTTATGAGTCAGCTAAGTGAGAAACATATTAAATTATTTTTTTATTGACCTGAATTATCTTAATTGGCTCCATCAAACTCACCAAATATTCAACCCTCAAATTGGCTTTCCTATTTAGAAGATGAAAGCAAACACTGAGAGTGGTTTCTGTTAAAAATGCAATTCCATTTAAAATAAAAGCAGCTGTCTGTTAACTACCACGCCATCAAAATTAGGCTATCACTGCATGTAATTACTTTTAAAATGAAAATTAAAGTTTCAATTATTTTCTTTTGTTCAGTGAGGTTAAAAGACATTTTCCCTCTCCAATTTTTAATGTATATTATTTAATAACGACAAATAGAAATGCCAAAATTTTTAAAGGATAAAATGAAGAATATTAAGCACCATTTATTGTTGCCTAATATTAATAAACCTACTGAGCTTAAAATGTATTTGAGTTATTTCAAATGGAATCATTTTTCCTAGATTGTGTGCTCTCTGAGGGTAGGATAGTGTTTTGTTTCTCCACGGTTTCAAGTTTTATCCAGAAAAACAGGGTTGTCGAATATTCTGTATGAATTGTTTTTCGAACTTCAAGAAACTTCTTGTATGGCCACAAAAGTAATACCATCTATACACTTATAAGAAAATATTAATATATTTTAGTGAATTGAGTTGCATGTGTGGAGACAGATACAAACACACAATATTTTAGAAATAAACAAATCCGGCCAGGTGCGGTGGCTCATGCCTGTAATCCCAGTACTTTGGGAGGTTGAGGCGGACCAATCACCTGAGGTCAGGAGTTTGAGACGAGCAAGGCCAACATGGCAAAACCCTGTCTCTACTAAAAATACAAAAATTAGCCAAGCATGGTGGCACATGCCTGTAATCCCAGCTACTTGGGAGGCTGAGGCAGGAGAATCACTTGAACCCAGGAGGTGGAGGTTGCAGTGAGCCAAGATTGTGCCACTACACTCCAGCCTGGGTGACAGAGCGAGACTCTGTCTCAAAAACAAAAAACAAAAAAAACCAAATCCGATGGAGCAGGGCTTCCCAGCCTTTCTCATGTCATGAGAAGAATATATATATATATGAATGATAGTAGTTGAACAGCACGTTGGGGTAAATTGACAAGACTGCTCTCAGCAGAAGGCAATAACCCAGGGCAGGCACTGCGCACCTGAGACATCCACCAGAACTCCCAAGAGTTTAAAGTGTTCAGAAATGTGCTCGAGCCAGCTCCTACCAGATCCCAAGAGCCAACTGTGTACATATCTTCCCCAATTTGCACTTAATGACAGCTTGCTGGTAGTCTGAAATTGTCCATGGTAGGAGTACTTACACCACAGAAATAAAACAATTATCGAATACAAGCTGGGCCCAACGGCTCACGTCTATAATCCCTGCACTTTGGGAGGCTGAGGCAGGAGGATCACTTGAGCCCAGGAGTTTGAGGCCAGCCTGGGTAACATAGTAAGACTCTATCTCTAAAAAGTAAGATGAAATTAACAAATGCTACAAATCAAGCCTTTTTTTCCTGGAGAGCTGGTTGTTACACATGTACTTTCACTTTATTGACCCGAGGGAAGGGGTCCATACCTCAGAACATTTATAACTCGCTTGTGGCATACCTATTGGGCAGCTCTGCAATAAAGTCTTGTTTTTTGTTTTGTTTTGTGTTTTTTTTTTACTCTCCAAATATAAGCAGTTTTTGTTTTTTGTTTGTTTGTTTTTTCAAGACAGAGTCTTGCTCTGTCGCCCAGGCTGGAGTGCACTGGTACTATCTCAGCTCATTGCAACCTCCACCTCCTGGGTTCCAGCAATTCTCCTGCCTCAGCCTTCCAAGTAGCTGGGATTACAGGCGTGCACCACCATGCCTGGCTAATTTTTGTATTTTTAGTAGAGATGGGGTTTTGCCATGTTGACCAGGCTGGTCTCAAACTCCTGACTTCAAGTGATCCAACCACCTTAGCCACCGAAAGTGCCAAGATTACAGGTGTGAGCCACTGTGCCCGGCCCAAATATAAGTTGTTTTATACAAATCGTACCAGGAAGCTGCTCTGTAATTTGATTTTATTATGTAGAATAAAAATTTAAAGTCTGGGTGCAGTGGCTCACGTCTGCAGTCCCAGCACTTTGGGAGGCCAAGGTGGGCAGATCACCTGAGGTCAGGAGTTCAAGTCCAGCCTGGCCAACATGGCAAAACTCCGTCTCTGCTAAAAATACAAAAATAATTAGCCAGGCATGGTGGTGGGTGCCTGTAATCCCAGCTGTTTGGGAGGCTGAGGCAAGGGAATTGCTTGAATCCAGGAGGCAGAGGTTGCAGTGAGCCAAGATTGCGCCACTGCCCTCCAGCCTGGATGACAGATACTCAGTCTCAAAAAACAAACAAACAAAAATTTAAAACATTCTATGTCAAGCTTGAGTAAAATAAATTTTAGAGTAAATCCACCTTGAGGCTAGAACATCATGTGTAAACACTAGCAACTAACTATAGATAAGACAATATGGAGGGAGGAAAACCTCAGTGAAATTTAAGTTTCACCCAATCACCTTACTAATGAAGCTCAATTCACAAGTCCCATAGTCTCAGACAGAGCTGTCAGTACATTCTTAGTCCTGTAGCCCCCTACATACAAGTGAGAAAGAAAGTTCTTATCATTAAAAAACAGGCCAAAACAAATAAACAGGACAACAAAATGTAGAGGTATTGAGATAATGCAAGAAGTAAAATAAATAAATAATAAAACTGTTAAAGACGTCTTCAGAGAGATGAGAAGATACGCACTTATGAAATAATACAGAGCCCTTGGAAATTGAACATATAGCAGGAGCAAAAACTTTAATAAAGGAATTGGAAGATGAAATTGAAGACTCTTTTAGAAAGAAGAAAAAAAAGACAAGAAAGTGGAAATTGAAGAGAAAAAAAAATAAGGAACCTATTGGATCACCACAGAATGTCCAATACCTGCCTATAATGTGAAATCCTCCATGGCAAGGATTTTGTATGTTCGATCATTGCGTAGAATAGAACCAGACACACAGTAGGCCATCAATAAATAGTTCTGCAAGAAATCAATTTTCAGAGTGTAAGGATCCACTCAGAACAAGAATGGGGAAAGACTCATGCCAACACACACGATTGTGAAACTTCAGAACATCAGAGACAAAGGGATCTTCAAAGCTTCTGGAGAGGAGAAAAAACACATACTCAAGGATCAAGAGTCAGATTGGCTTTGAACTTTAGAATAGCAAAGTTGGAAACATTATATTCCAGTAAGGAGTCATCCTGCACTTTTTATACATTCTTTCAAATGTCCAGTGATACAGAGAAACCTTTTTCATTCACACCCAGTGACAGAGCAATCTTGAATATCTTGCAAGATTACACCTTATTTGCAAGCACATATGTGAACTAAATTCTTTCAAAATATTGTCATCAAAAATGATTAGCAAAGCAAGTTAACGTCTAAAGTTTTGTGGCTTGATATTAACTCCTTGGTGCTCAATTAAAATGAAACCCATTTATTATTCAGTCTATTTTGTGTTCCTTCATTGCATGCAATTGCAACAAGTAGACATTGGAGGCAAAAAGTAAGATTACATAACACAAAATAGATTCTCAAATGTTCCTCCAACAAAGCAGAAACTAATAATGCTTACCTCTGGTCAGTATTCATGTGGTGACCAGGGTTAGTGGTACTGCCACAAGGCTCCATGTGGCTGGATTGTTGATATTTTCTGTCAACTGTAAGTGACAGAAACTCAACTCAGTCTAGTTTTAGCTCCTGGAAATGGGAAGTCCAAGGGGTGGGTCCTGCGTCAGGCATAACTGGATCTAAGAGTGCAAATCATGTCATGGAATCTCTCCTTTTACCCTTCTCTTCGCTGCTCTTCTGTTTTCTCTGTGTGGCTTCATTTCCAGGCAGGCCGTCCCCATGTGGAAGCAAAGATGGCCAGCAAACAGCTCAGGCTTACATTTTCCTCATGGCTAGCAATTCAACTCTTTTTCAACTCTTGCTTTACCAGCATTTGCATCCATCTTTGGAAAGAATTTAGATTATGTCACTTGCTCCCTCCTTGACCAATTGTGTGATAGGGAGAATTAGGCACTGTGATTGGGCTGCCTGGTTCATAAACTGATGAGATTTGCTTTAGGGCCAGATGGTTGGTATCTGTGGGGAGAGAAAGGATGCAGAAGTTGGGAATCAAGCAGGTTCTGGATTTAAACCCATGTAGCTGACAGACCCACCTAAATCCCATAGAGTGGGAGGGTGATAGCTTTCAAAAGAAGAGGATCAGAAAAGACTCCTCCCCATCCTCCTCCCCTCAAGATAACAGATGATCACTTACATGAGATTTTCCCTAGGAGTCAAAATTCTTCACGCTGTAAGATACTAAATAAAATGCAATCGTTTTAAGAAGAGCATACTTGAGAAAATTATCACCTTGAAGTGATGGACGGCTTAATTAGAATTTAAAAAAAGAAAAAAACACAACCCACGGCATTATCCAAATTACTTGAGGTATAACATACAAACTCTTTGGTTTCTAGGAGATATGTAAATGATTCACTTGTATTTTTAATTTGTAAGTAAATGGTGCCAGGTTTCCAGACAGAAACTGAAGCCAAATCTTTATCCATGGAACTTCACAGTGAGAGGCACATCTTAGAGATGAATACAAATCCATAATACAAATTACCCTTATCTAAATGTGCCCCAATATTGTACCTCTTGTGCTCTGGTTAAGCTATTCCCACAGCTCTGGGTGTTTCAAATTAGATGTGGACTCTTCCACTTTTTTTTGAGATGGGGTCTCACTCTGTTGACCAGGCTGGAGTGCAGTGGCGTGATCACAGCCCACTGCACCATTGGCCTCCCAGGCTCAAGCGATCCTCCCACTTCAGCCTCCTGAGCAGCTGGGATTATAAGCATGCACCACCATGCCTGACTAATTTTTTGTATTTTTGGTGGAAACGGGGTTTCGCCATGTTGCCTAGGCTGATCTCAAACTCCTGGGCTCAAGTGATCCACCCACCTCAGCCTCCCAAAGTGCTGGGATTACAGGTGTGAGCCATCACGCCTGACCTCTTATTTTTTAAACATCTCCTTTATTGTACTTTATAGCTTCAGAATTGATCTGATCAAAATACATGCTATTCAACTTGCATAGTAAAATCTTTCCTTGTGTCTGTCAGAACCTGCCTAACTCCTTACTTCTATATCCTTCATCTCCCAACAGATACCAACCTTCCAGCCCCTAAAACAAATCTCAGCCCCAGGAGGGCACTCATGTCCGTCATTCAGAGATTTGGCACACAAAGTCATACTCATTGCTAGGCTAGCTCTGACATGCTCCAATAACTGGACTTCCTACTTGTCTCCAAAACCAGGCTTTCTGGTAACCAGTTTTTGTAACTACATCCCTGTCTGTTCCCTGTGCCTGGATCCCTGACTTAGAAACCTACTGAGAACCACACTTTCTTTAGACCTGGAGGCCTGCCTTGTTCTTATGAGTCTCTATTCTTATCATACCTAGGGACAGAAGGTGTGCTCCACAACTTCAGCCTAAATATCTGACAGATAACTCTCCATATTTGGAGATCTATTCAGGGAAACACTTAACATCTACCATCTGAGACATTCCATCTTCTTTGTATTGAGACGACAGGTACTGACTTTTCTTTTCTTCCTTCCTTCCTCTTTCTTTATTTTTTCTTTTCTTTTCTTTTTTTTCTTTTTCTTTTTCTTTTTCTTTTTTTTGGAGATAGTGTCTTGCTCTGTCACCCAGGGTGGAGTTCAGTGGTGTGATCTCAGTTCACTGCAACCTCTGCCTCCCAGGTTCAAGCGATTCTCCTGCCTCAGCCTCCTGAGTAGGTGGGATTACAGGCGTGCAACACCACGCCCAGCTAATTTTTGTATTTTTAGTAGAGATGGGGTTTTGCCATGCTGGCCAGACTGGTCTCGAACTCCTGACCTCAGGTGATCCACCTGCCTCGGCCTCCCAAAGTGGTGGGAATACAGGCGTACAGGCATAAGCCACTGATCCTGGCTTTTTTTTTTTTTTTTTTTTTTTGCCAGAGTCGTGCTCTGTTGCCCAGGCCGCAGTGCAGTGACTCGATCTCAGCTCACTGCAGCCTTGACCTACCTGGGTTCAGGTTATCCTCCCACCTCAGCCTCCTGAGTAGCTAGGACCACAGGCTTGCACCACCACACCCGGCTAGTTTTTGTATTTTTTGTAGAGACAGGATTTCTCCATGTTGCCCAGGCTGTGGGTACAGACTTTTCTTGGACTGTTACCTAATGTCTCTTGCTGTACCTGCCCAAGGTAGATTTACCCCCCACCCCACCTGTGCCCATCGCTGTCCCTTTCCATGCCTGTTTTACCTTGGTGGAGGAACTCTCTTCCAGTTCTTGCCCTTCTCTACACCTCTGAGGAAAGCAAGATTATTTCCCATCCTGCTGCATTTTCTCAATAACGTGAGTTTCATTTCATGAAAAAAATTACTCTTTAGGCAGAGTATTTTAAGTGGATGCTGGGAGAGTAAAGCCAAGCTGGATTGTGTAATTTTTACACATCTTTTGTGTTTCTCTCATAAGACAATTTATACTTAACTTCCTTTATTATTCCAAATTTTGTCATTTTTGTCTCTTTAGCATCTTTTTCCTCCTCCCCACCCCCCATCACCATTTTTTTTTTTTTTTGATACAGAATCTCACTGTCACACAGGCTGGAGTGCAGTGGCATGATCTCAGCTCACTGCAACCTCTGCCTCCCAGGTTGATTCTTGTGCCACAGCCTCTCAAGTAGCTGGGATTACAGGCGCACACCACACGCTTGGCTTAATTTTGTATTTTTAGTAGAGATGGGGTTTCACCATGTTGGCCAGGCTAGTCTTGAACTCCTGGCCTCAAATAATCCACCTGTCTTGGCCTCCCAAAGTGCTGGGATTACAGGCATGAGCCACAGTGCCCAGCCCTTTTCGTCCCCGTATTTTGATAATTGAGTGCCCCTTACCATGTGGGAACTAACTCTTACCCATTTGATCCATAGATCTTCCCTAGGATTCAATGTGTACATGTTTGGAGAGAAAAGTTGAGGTACTTAGGCTATGATGTAGGCCTGGGCCTACTGGAGCTATCTTCCCCGACCTTTAAAGTCACCCTGAAGAAAGCTTGAAGGTACCAAGTAATCAGGGAATGAAGCCAAGCCAAGTAGAGATGACAAAGAAGAGGCAGAAAGTCATAATGACACATACAACCCTGTCCTTCCCAGTATGTGAGCCAATAAACCACTTTTTTTTTTTTTTTTTTTTTGCTTTGCTTAAGCTACTTTGAGTTGAATTTTTGTCCTTATAATGAAGAGTCCCAACTAATATAGCCCTGTATTTCAAGAAATTCACATATCTGGCCAGGCACAGTGGCTCACATCTGTAATCCCAGCACTTCGGGAGGCCTAGGTGGGTGGATCACCTGAGGTCAGTAGTTCGAGACCAGCCTGACCAATATGGTGAAACCCCATCTCTACTTAAAATACAAAAATTAGCCAGGTGTGGTGGGGTGCACCTGTATTCTGAGCTACTCAGGAGGCTGAGACAGGAGAATTGTTTTAACCTGGGAGGCAGAGGTTGCAGTGATCCAAGATATCATCACTGAACTCCAGCCTGGGCGACAGAGTGAGAGTCCATCAAAGAAAGAAAGAAAGAGGGAGAGAGAAGGGAGGGAGGGAGGGAAATTCACATATCTAACCAAAATCCACATGTTAGAGGTCTGAGGGCTAAGCTCTTCCTTTTTCTTTCCCTTCAAGCTCTATCCCACCCCTCCGAAAGCAGATCTGGGGAGGGTTTCCTTGTAACTTGTGTTGAAGCAATGTGGCTTAAGTCCAAAGCTGAAGTAGGGCTTTCACTAATTCTATTCACATCCAGGCTTTCCAATCTATCTTTAGAAAAAGTTGGCTCTGCCAGGAAGACACTCCTTAAGCCAGTGGTGCATAGGATCAAGATCTGTTTCATAAACCCTGGCACTGCAGAAGAGATAGCATAGCAAGCATATGTGAGAGAGCAAACCCCCTTTTCAGTGCATGGCTCCTGGTTCCTGCTTCTAATAGCTTGTCCTGATGTCAGCAATCAGGTAAGTCACTCATCTTTCCCTGAAGGAAGAGCAGGCAAGGATAGTGCAGTGTGGACCCCCCAGGGAGTCTATTTCTACAAGTCTCCTTTTTGTCTGTGGATGTGGAAATATTAAGGAGAGTCACTCCCTCTGCCTCCCCATTTCTTGGGTTCTGATCCCCTTTCCTCTGGTAATAGCACCTCATCCTAGTTCTTCCCATACTACTCTTAGTACTGTACCTCGAAGGGTTGGTTTGAAGAGAAAACCCATCAGAATGGACCAATCAGAACCCATCTCTGAACTTTCTGCATCAATTTCAACTTTCTGTGTTGGCTTCCTCAGGTAATACCATCTTCAAAGTCACTTTCCTTTCCTAAGGGCCTCTGTAAAGCTGTTTCCCTGTGAAATGTGTTTCCTTATCATCTCACTTGAGTAGCTTTTTTTGTCTCCCTTTAGACCTCAACTTAAATATGACTTCTGCAACTCAAATTTACCCCTTCAGAGAGGTCTTCCCAGTCCATTCTATTTAAACCAGGACTTCCATTGTGATTCTCCAACTTAACCCTTTGTTTGTTTCACAACTGAAAGGAACAATTACTATGTTCTAAGTATGGACAGACGTAAGGAAATGAAATGTATTTGCTGCTAAAAATTGAGATGAATAAGTACATTGAACCATCTTGTAAAACTACATTTTAAAATATTCAATAGGAGAAAAATTGTTCCAAACCTGGACTGGGATGGAATATTTTTTGGAATATAATTCACAAGCTCCTTCTGGGGAGAGAATTGCATTCCTGATAAAATACTTAAGGAATTTTTCTGAACTTTAAATTATGACTTGTTCTGGGAAAACCAATCACCTAGCCATTTAACTAAGTAGAGTGACCTTAAACAAACATTCTTTTGTATCTAATCTAAAAGTGATTAACCTTTCTGTTTTCCTATAAAATATTTCTGCCAAGAGTGAATCTTTGGATTGGTCTGCTAGAGGCCTTTTCCTTGCAGTCAGATTGTAATAAAACATTGCAATTTGCTTATAACTAAATTGTCTGAAAAGTTTTGCTTTTTTATTTTTTAATTTTTATTTATTTTTGAGACAAAGTTTCATTCTTTTTTAAATTTTTTTATATATATTTTTTGAGACGGAGTCTCGCTCTGTCG
Organism: Gorilla gorilla gorilla; assembly: GCF_029281585.2. Taxonomy (NCBI): domain Eukaryota; kingdom Metazoa; phylum Chordata; class Mammalia; order Primates; family Hominidae; genus Gorilla; species Gorilla gorilla. Next base: position 32,526,737 of record NC_073228.2, on the reverse strand, counting down.
TCCAGGCTGGAGTGCAACGGCACTGTCTCGCTCACTGCAAGCTCCGCCTCCTGGGTGGTTGATGCCATTCTCCTGCCTCAGCCTCTCAAGTAGCTGGGACTACAGGTGCCCGCCACCACGCCCAGCTAATTTTTGTATTTTTAGTAGAGACGGGGTTTCACCGCGTTAGCCAGGATGGTCTCGGTCTCCTGACCTCGTGATCCGCCTGCCTCGGCCTCCCAAAGTGCTGGGATTACAGGCGTGAGCCACCGCGCCCGGCCGAGAGACAGAGTTTCATTCTTGTTGCTCAGGCTGGAGTGCGATGGCACGGTTTCAGCTCACTGCAACCTCTGCCTCCTGGGTTCGCGCGATTCTCCTGCCTCAGCCTCCTAAGTAGCTGGGACTACAGGCGCCCACCGCCATGCCTGGCTGATTTTTGTATTTTTAGTATAGACGGGATTTCACCAAGTTGGTCAGGCTCCTGACCTCCGGTGTGCCACCCGCCTCAGCCTCCCAAAGTGCTGCGATTACAGGTGTAAGCCACCACACCCGGCCAGTTTTGCTTTTTAAAAAACAACAACAACAACATACATTATAGTATCTTTAGACACTATATTTATTCATAACTTCTTTTGGGTCTTGTCCTCACACTTGACTATATAGTTTTAAACTGTAAGCTACAATAGCACAGCAAGCAGGTTTGTATTACTTGGTGTTTATCCCTAGGAACAACTTAGCACAGTACCTGGCAAACAGTAGGAGCTGCAGTGATATTTGTTAAGCTGATGAGTAATAAGTGAATGAATGAAATTTAAATGTGTGCACATTTGCAACTAGATGAATTTAAACACAAATGAGTGTGCATCTCCTCTTTGTCTGTGACAAATAAACATGAAAGAATGGAATCCTTCGTTTCCCCTCTCTGATCTGTAATGTGAACATACCTGAGCCTCCTCGGCACTCTGTGATTCCCTAGGAAGGCCACTCTCAAATGTCATCTCATCCAAACAATGCAAATCCCACTACAAAAATACTGGAGAGTAATGTTTTTACTGAAGGTTTCAAGGGAAACAGAAGAGGAAGTTATGAAATACACTACTACCAGCACCTTTTAAATTTTTACCTGAGGCTGGGTGCGATGGCTCATGCCTGTAACACCAGCTCTTTGGGAGGCCGAGGCAGGCAGATCACCTGAGGTTGGGAGTTGGAGACCAGCCTGACCAACATGGAGAAACCCCGTCTCTACTAAAAATACAAAAAATTAGCTGTGCGTGGTGGCACATGCCTGTAATCCCAGCTACTCGGGAGGCTGAGGCAGGAGAATCGCTTGAACCTTGGAGGTGGAGATTGCAGTGAGCCGAGGTTGCACCACTGCACTTCCAGCCTGGGCAACAAGAGTGAAACTCCGTCTCAAAACAAACACACAAACAAACAATTCTTACCTGAAGCATTTCTCTCTCCCTAGAGAGAGAGAACCACACACCTCTCTTTTTTTTTTTTTTTGAGATGGAATCTCACTCTGTCACCCAGCCTGGAGTGCAGTGGCACAATCTCAGCTCACTGCAACCCCTGCCTCCTGGGCTCAAATGATCCTCCTACCTCAGCCTCCTGAGTAGCTGGGAGCACAGATGCGTACCACTATGCCCAGCTAAATTTGTATTTGTTGTACAGATGGGGGTTTCATCATGTTGCCCAGGCTGGTCTCGAACTCCTGAACTTAAGTGATCTGCCCACCTTAACCTCCTAAAGTGCTGGGGTTACAGGTGTGAGCCACCACACCCGACCTCTCTCTTCTTTCTCTCAAATCTGTTCAGCCTCCCCCCCTCCCCCGTCTTTGACCCTCGTACTTCCTCTCTTCCTCTTCCTCTTTTTCCCTGTTATCTTCCCCTGTAGGTCTCTTCCCTTTTCTGAAGTGAAACAAGTGACCCCCTTTTGGGTTCTTCAGTTTGCATCTCTACCTCCCCAGTAACTACTCTAAAGAAAAGCTTTTCTTCAGGATACACAATTAATAGAATATGGGAGACAGGAAGGGATGACAAATAATCATTTTTCTTTTTCTTTTTCATATTCCTTCTGTCTGAGATTACACAAAGTGGGGCGGAGAATTAATTGAGTGCGTAAAACAGTAGTGCATTTAGCGCAAAACAATAGAAAATATACCAAAAAGCCTGGGTGTGGTGGCTCACCCCTGAAATCCCAGCACTTTGGGAGGCCAAGGTGGGTGAAGCACTTGAGCCCAGGAGTTCGAGACCAGCCTGGGCAACATGGCAAAACCCCGTCTCTCCAAAAAAATAAATTAAAGAAAAAAATAGCCAGGCATGGTGGTGTGTGCTTGTAGTCCCAGCTACTTGGGAGGCTGAGGTGGGAGGATCACCTGGGCTCAGTTAGTCGAAGCTACAGTGAACCTTGGTTGTGCCACTGCACTCCAGCCAGGGTGACAGAGCAAGACCCTGTCTCAAAAAACAAAACAAAATGATATATATAGTTTTGTTTTATATGTATAACTTATAAATGTATATATTTATAAGCATGTGTGTGTATACATATATATATACACCAAAATATGAAGCCTGTACTCATATACCAAAATATGAAGCCTGTACTCATATACCAAAATACGAAGCCTGTACTCAAGAGGTCTGCAGGGACAGTCCTGTGTAATTAGACAGATTGTCCTTTAGGGGCACTAAAAGTATTAAATGATTTGCCTTGGCTTTCATTTGTGCCAAACTTGCTAGTTATGTAATTGACAACTCAACTTGTTAAGGCTTCTCTGTGTAACTTCTAAAAGAATGCATTTGTCTACCTAAAGAAAGAAACTGAGGCAAAATTAATATAGTTTATTTGGGCCAAGGTTGAGGACTGCAGCCTGGAAACACTTCCTAGTTATGTTGGGAAGTGCTCCAGAGAATAAAGGAGAGGCTTACGTTTTTATTTTTTTAATTTTAATTTAATTTTATTTATTTATTTATTTATTTTTTGAGATGGAGTTTCGTTGTTGTTGCCCAGGCTGGAGTGCAATGGCGCGATCTCTGGCTCACCGCAACCTCCACCTCCTGGGTTCAAGTAATCTCCTGCCTCAGCCTCCCGAGCAGCTGGGATTACAGGCCTGTGCCACCACACCCGGCTAATTTTGTATTTTTGGTAGAGACGGGGTTTCTCCCTGTTGGTCAAGGTGGTCTCAAACTCCCAACCTCAGTTGATCCGCCCGCCTCAGTCTCCCAAAGTGCTGGGATTACAGGAGTAAGCCACTGAGCCTGGCTGAGGCTTACGTTTTTAAAGAAAAAATAATGAATCAGGAGAGGGGGTGATTACAGAAGTCGTTTGTGAGGAATTTTCTTTTATTTTTATTTTTATTTTTTATTTTTTGGAGACAGAGTCTTGCTCTGTTTCCCAGACTGGAGTGCAGTGGCGCAATCTCGGCTCACTGCTACCTTGTGAGGAATTTTCATTGGTTTACAGAAATAATATTGATTAACGATTGGCAATATACATTGCTGAACTATAGAGTATGAGTTATGGTGTCCAGAGTATGGCATTGTTAGGTTTATTTATAGCTACTTGGGGTCAGTAAATCTAGAGCCCACATAGCAAGTAGCTTCATGAAGTGATTACCTAGCTCAAGGGGGAGTGAAGCATGACTCTTGTTACATTTCAATGCTCTGGGCCTGATAATTTAAAGTGGGGCTTGCATTTCTCAGATAAAAAGTTTCTTTTCTTTCTCACGTTGCAGATACCATCTGTATGACTTTTTTTTTTTTTTTTTTTTTTGAGGCGGCGTCTTGCTGTTGTCACCCAGCCTGCAGTGCAGCGGCACGATCTCGGCTCACTGCAACCTCTGCCCCCTGGGTTCAAGCAATTCTCCTGCCTCAGACTCCCTAGTATCTGGGATTACAGGCACCTGCCACCACTCCAAGCTAATTTTTGTATTTTTAATAGAGACAGGATTTCACCATGTTGGCCAGGCTGGTCTCGAACTCCTGACCTCAAGTCATCTGCCCGCCTCGGCCTCCCAAAGTGCTGAGATTACAGGCATGAGCCACTGTGCTCAGCCCATCTGTATGATTTTTTAAGTCACTTAATGCTCTCTCATTTAAGGGGTCTTTTATTGCCTTCCAGATGCAACCTTTCTTCATTAAAAAAAATAGCCTGGGCAACATAGTGAAACTCCATCTCTACAAAAACATACAAAAATTAGCCCAGCATGGTGGCGGGCGCCTGTAGTTCCAGCTACTCAGGAGGCTGAGGTGGGAGAATCGCTTGAGCCCAGGATGCAGAGGTTACAGTGAGCCAAGATCACTTCACTGCACTCCAGCATAGGTGAAAGAGTGAGACCCCATTTCAAAAACAAATAAATCAAAATTAAAATAAAAAATATATTGCTAAATTCTTCATTGGACAAGGATGCAATAGACGTCTTGCAGGCCTTCTTTTTGCCAGTGTGGGCTGCCAATTATATGAATATAGGTCTAAGGATGCTAGAGAAGGAATTTTCAGCATTATACCATTCAAGCAAATGTTCAATGTCCAACCAAATAGCTAATTCTATATGGGACAAAAATAGATGGAAATGTGTTATTTGTAGTTCAGCTTGTGCTTGCTTTTTTTTTAAACTTAGCAAAGAACTGATTTCATTTTTATATCCTGCTCTATTCTCTACAGTGACTTAAAAACACAATATAGAAACTTTAAAAATAGAATTTGTTATTCCCAGTGGCCCAAAAGGGATATTTAAAAGAGCCTAAAAGCAAAATATAATGTAATTCATTGTAGTGCTGCTTTTAGTGTAACTTGGGGCTTTTAAAAAAAGATGCATACTGGGTTTTTTTCTGATTATAAAATATGTCTATTGTGAAAAATTGTTTAAATTCATGAAATAAAAATCATCAGTAATCCCCAAACCAAAGATAATCCCTATTGACATTTTGGGATATTTCCTTTCATCTTTTTTTCTAGGGACAGGACCAGTTACAAGAGCGTACAACCTGTGCGGTCACGCAGGGCCCCTATTCAGAAGGGTCCCACACTTGATTTGAGGTTCTGTTGTTGCTTTCTTAAAATTCTTAATAATTTTGAACTGCATTTTCATTTTGCACTGGGCCCTGCAAATTACACATCCAGTTCTGTCTACAGATGATGCACATGCACATACTAATTATATATATAATAACATATATGTAAGATATATATTATATATAATATGTACATTATATGTATAATCTGTGTCATTAAAATTCTTTGTAAATGTTATTTTTTTCTTTTTTTTGTTCAGTCTCCATAGAGACTGTCAACAATTGCGAATGCCAACTATATTTCAAGTCATTATGGCGGGGTATTGGGAAAAGTTTTCAATTAGCAGTAATCGCACCTCGGATAAACCTCATTGGCTACGATACTGCCACTGCACAAAGCTGTAAATGTTATTTTTAACACATACTATTTAATCATATGGAAACATAATCATTTATTTAACTATGTCCCTATTTTGTTTTAAATTTTAAATTTTTTAAATTTTGTTTTAAATTGTGTACTGTTATAAATAATGATAAGAAACATCTTTTTACGTTAATTAAAAATAGATTTCTGACTATTTCCTTAAAATAACATCCCAGACATAAAACTGAAGGGATAAAAGGATATGAACATTGTTGGACCTTTGTATTTAAATTGCCAGATAGCATTCCAGAAATATTAATATTATCAGCAGAAAGTAAGAAATTCTCTTTTCATACTCTTGGTGGCAAAGAATATTATAATTTTAAAATATTTGGTAAATGAGTAAGTCAAAATATTATCCAATTACTTTAATTTCCATTTATTTGACTACCAGTAAAGAAGGTTTTAAAATATACATTTTATTAGTCATTTTTATTTCTTCTTGAAATTGTCCTTAGACTCTAAACTCCTCAACATGATTTTTAAGGCACTTGGTGTCCTACCACTCTGGGTTTATCTTCTACCACTCCTCTCCTTCCCATTCCCCACCCTATTCTAAGCTCTAGCCATACTTAATTTTATTTACTATCTACAATTTGTCATGCTTTCTCTTGCTTCTGGCACTGTAAACATTCTACACACTATTTCTGGATGTCTTTTTCAATATCTCTTGTCTGGTTAATTTCTATTTGTCCTTCAGGTCTCAGCTTAAACATCACTTCCCCAGAAAGCCTCCCCCACCCCCAGACTAGGTTGAGTGCCCTGCTAGGAGCTCCCAAATCATCCTGTATTCTTCTTCTTCTTCTTCTTCTCCTTCTTCTTCTTCTTCTTCTTCTTCCTCTTCTTCTTCTTCCTCTTCTTCCTCTTCTTCTTCCCCTTCTTCTTCCCCTTCTTCCCCTTTTTCTTCCCCTTCTCCTCCTCCTCCTCCTTCTCCTCCTCCTCCTTCTTCTTCTTCCCTTTCTTCTTCCTTTCTTTTTCTTTTTCCTCCTCTTCCTTCTTCTTTCTCCTTCTTCTTGTTCTTCTTCTTTCTTCTTCCCCTTCTCCTTCTTCTAGTACATATTTAATTTTGAAATGATTTTAGATTTAAAGAAGAGCTACAAAGATGGTACACAGAGTTCCCATGTACCCTTCATCCAGCTTCCCCAGTGTTAACATGTTACATAACCATGGTACCATGATCAAAACTAAGTTATGAACACAGTTATGATACTATTAACTACAGACTTTATTCACATTTCACTAATTTTTTTCACTAATGTCCCTTTTCTGTTCTAGGATCTAATCCTGGATAGCATATTGCATTTAGTTATCCTGTCTCCTTAGTCTCCTGTACTTCATATCTTATAGTGCTTAATGTATTTTATTATAATTTCCTCCTATTCTAGAATATAAGCTCTGTGAGAGTAAGGGCTATTTTTTAAATTTTTCATTTATTTTTATTTTTAACCATTGCAACCTCAGTTCTTACTGTCGTACAGTGTCCATAGTAAGCAGGTGGTTTATATGACTGAATAGAAAGCAGAATTTTTCCTTAAAGAGTTTCTCAGAAAATAGGGCAACACCTTCCATTTAAGTTCTTACGAAATATCCTATATTATGTTACGTTCTCTCAATTTTTTTATTCAGAGCAATAAAGTACTGTTCAAGGAACACACATTAGCCTGAAAGGACCTCATAGAATGCATGGATGCTTGTAGAGAGCATCTATTGGAATCAGTAAAAAACGGAGACAAAGACATTTAAAAACCTTTAATAATCTGTGTTTTGGGGGCTGTGACCTCACAGAGGAAAGGGCTGGAATGTCCTTGTAAACAGGTTTGTTTGTTTGGTTGGTTGGTTGGTTGGTTGGGTTTTTTTGAGATGGAGTTTCGCTCTTGTTGCCCAGGCTGGAGTTCAATGGTGCAATCTCGGCTCACTACAACCTCCAACTCCCAGGTTCAAGCGATTCTTCTGCCTCAGCCTCCCAAGTAGCTGGGATTACAGGCATGTGCCGCCATGCCCAGTTAATTTTGTATTTTTAGTAGAGACGGTTTTCACTATGTTGATCAGGCTGGTCTTGAACTCCTGACCTCAGGTGATCCCCCCATCTCGGCTTCCCAAAGTGCTGGGATTACCAGCGTGAGCCACCATGCCCAGCCGTAAACAAGTTTTAAAAGTAGATGGGGAGCCAGGCATGGTGGCTCATGCCTGTAACCCCAGCATTTTGGGAGGCCAAGGCTGGCGGATCACTTGAGGCCGGGAGTTTGAGACCAGCCTGGTGAACATGGCGAATCCTCATCTCTACTAAAAATATAAAAATTAGCTGGGCATGGCATGTGCCTGTAGTCCCAGCTACTCAGGAGGCTGAGGCACGAGAACCACTGGAACACGGGAAGCGGAGGTTGCAGTAAGCCAAGATCGTGCCACTGCACTCCAGCCTGGGAGCCTCAAAAACAAACAAAACAACAACAACAAACACAAAGTAAATGGGGGAATGGTGGGAAAGAGATGGAGGCTGAAGAACAATGCTGATTATAAAGTTCACTTCAAAAGCAATTCTGCTAAGTAAGTGGCTTACTTCCCTGGTCAAAGCAACTGTTATCTCTTGCCTGAAACTACTGCAACAGCCTTCTAAATGGTGTCTCTGAACCCCTCCTATCCATCTACAATCTTCTGTCCATGAACATCCAGAGTGATCTTTTCTTTTTCTTTTCTTTTCTTTTCTTTTTTTTTTTTTGAGGCAGAGTCTTGCTCTGTCGCCCAGGCTGGAGTGCAGTGGCGCGATCTCGGCTCACTGCAAGCTCCGCCTCCCGGGTTCACACCATTCTCCTGCCTCAGCCTCCCGAGTAGCTGGGACTACAGGCGCCCGCCACCACGCCCACCTAATTTTTTGTATTTTTAGTAGAGACGGGGTTTCACTGTTTTAGCCAGGATGGTCTGGATCTCCTGACCTCGTGATCCGCCCACCTCTGCCTCCCAAAGTGCTGGGATTACAGGCGTGAGCCACCGCGCCCAGACAGAGTGATCATTTCAAAATTCAAATCTCCTACTTAAAAACCTGTAATAGATTTGTAACTGATCTTTGAATAAAAATCAAAATTATTAATGACTTTAAAAAAAAACCTTGAATCCTTAGTCTCTCTATCTTTTTTTTTTTTTTTTTTTTTTGAGACAGGGTCTTGCTCTGTTGCCCAGGTTGGAGTTCAGTGGTGCAATCATGGCCCACTGCTGCCTTGATCTCCTGGGCTCCAGCAATCCTCACACCTCAGCCTCCTGAGTAGCTGGGACTACGGGCATGCACCCTATGCCTGGATGATTTTTTAAAATTTTTTTGTAGAGAAGAAGTCTCATTATGTTGCTCAGGCTGGTCTCAAACTCCTGAAGTCAAGCGATTCCCCTGACCCGGCTTCCCAAAGTGCTACGATTATAGGCATGAGCCACAGCACCGTCTCAAGCTTTCCTTAATGGCCTTTGTTAGAATTATAGTTATAACTATAAACTCTGTAAGGGCAAGATACATGTTAATTTTTGCTCACCTTTGTCTTTCCAACACCTAGCAAAGTACCTGGTACAGGTAATTTGTAAGCACTTATGATTATTTGAATACATGAACAAATGAGATCCTTCATTGGGAAATGAATTATCTACCCAGTGGTCTAAGAGGTAAGCTTTAATATTTGTACTTTTTGGCTTCTGGAACTCCAAACTTTACTCTGAGCCCTGGCATCATGAGAATTGATCATCCAGTTTGGTTAAGACCATTCAGCTCTACCATTCTGGAATCAAATACCTGTTCAGCTTACATGATGCCTTATTTGAAGATATTCATTTCTAGATGTCCACATCAAACAGGTCATCAATGACTGACATCTGCTGTCTGATTCTCTGAAAAGTCCTTCATCTGCACCTAAGAGAGCAACCTGATATTTACCATATGAGAATTCTTCCCCTCAGCTCTCTTGGTCACCAACGATATGGGTCGTTTGTAGGTTCTCCAAGTTCTTCTCATGGTTAAGGGCATTTCAGGTGCCCTGCTTGGAAATGATAGCTCAGTTTCCAGTATTTGTAGAGAAGGAACATAAAACTTGGTGCAGCATATACTTCAAGAAATCTTGGAGAATTAAGTGTTGCTTCTCAGTATCTCACTCCAGTACAGAACTCCAGTTCTGTAGCTTTACACCTCATGTTGTAAGCATGAAGAGTAACTTAGAGTTATCAGGCGGCTTCATCAGTTATATAGAAAAAAATGTATATTTACCTTCTGTATAACTGATAGAATCCAGCTCTCTGTAGTATGTACTTTCTATAATCTGTTTGTGGAGTAAAGCTGAGTTAATAGCAATTGTATCTCACACAGATACATTGCTCTGTGTCATGTGTCTTGCCTATTACTTCCTTGAAGAAAGTTATGAAAAGTTGTGTCCCGTACAGAGATGCCACGATGCTCTACATCTTCCATGCTACTTCCTTACTCCCTGGTCACAGGCCTAACTCAGAGTTCTAATCCTACTGAACACTTCATTGTCTAACTGCCCCATTTACATCTTCTTCCTCTCTCCCTGAAGGCTTTCATAGATTGTGTATTCAAAAGATCACTGAATCAAAAAGAAAATCACCATTCTTTATTTTTTTTCCTGGCACTTATAATCATCCAACATAATACACATATTTTGTTTACATTGTTTATTGTGATTCCCTTCACTAAAATGTATGCTTCAGGGATCCAGGAATGTCTGTCTATTTTATTCGCAGTAGTAGCATTAGCACTTAGTATAGAATCTAAAATATAGTAGGTGCTCATTAAATATTTGTTGAATGAATTAATGATGCCAAATTGATATAAGAAAGGATATTCAAGCATAACTTTACCATGCACAGGGTTTTTCATCATTTCAAATTGCTGAACAAAATTCTCAAAGTTAAAAAACAAAAACAAACGTTACTACTTTGGAAGAGAATGTAGGCATTTAGAACAAACAAGGTGTAGAATTAGGGAATTTATACTAAAAATACCACCGAAGAGTGAGCACTTGGAGACAATCTACATGTATCCATATGTCACACATGTGCCTGGGCTTTGGTTGCCAGAAATAATTTCCCTGAATAATTTCTGGGGAGGGGATGTGTTTATAAATGCCCTCCTTGGCAGAGCACAGTGGCTCACGCCTGTAATCCCAGCTCTTTGGGAGGCGGAGGTGGGTGGATCACAAGGTTAGGACCATCCTGGCCAACATGGCGAAACCCCATCTCTACTAAAAATACAAAAATTAGCCAGGCATGGCGGCACTGTGCCTGTAGTCCCAGCTACCCGGGAGGCTGAGGCAGAATTGTTTAAACCCGGAAGGCAGAAATTGCAGTCACTGCAACCCAGCCTGGGCGACAGAGTGAGACTCCGTCTGAAAACAAACAAACAAAAAACGAAACAAACAAACAAAAAATGCCCTCCTTGATCTGCTTGGCTCTGTCTTCCTCTCAGGATCTCGGTCACTTGGCTTTCTTCCTTGCCAGAGGGGTATTAGGAGATGGTAGCTGAGTCCAGGGCTTTATAACCAAGGGAATAGGGAGAGGCAACCTCTTGGTGGTGAGGACTGGGCTGCAGCAGCAGTTTCTGGAACCTACTTTCTCATGACTGAACGTATGCAGGCTCTGGCTTCCCCAGTGGCTTCTTGGAGAAGTCAGGTAACGACTCATGGGAGATGAATTATTTATTCTTCTTCTGTGTCCTCCAACAGATTATTGAGACCCATACAGCCCTTCCAGCGATGTTATCATTTGATCAGGCAACCAGTTGCGTTTCTTTGAGAAGCTGTAGCCCCGATTCCTCCTTCTCTAGGATGGTACTCATCTTCCTCCCTCTCCCCACATACAATAAAAATGAGCTCTATGAGCGTTTTTTTAGGTTCTGTTTTCCGGGTAACCCAAGCTAGAGCCTAGAGAAGAGGGAAGTATTCTGAAACAACTCACTTTCAAAAGATTACATGAAACCACAGGCATGTCTTAGGGTTCAAATCTTTCATGTGCCTTGATTCAAAACTGTATATTTCTACTTCAATATAGTTAAGATATTAATCTGTAGCAAAAGTCAAATAACCATAAAATGAAAAACTGGTAGAACTTCAAGTGAAGACTGGAATAGTTGGAGATGAGTTGTTGTAGTCAGAAAGACCCTTTTGTCAAATTCATTCATTCATTCAACAGAATGCCAAGTGTTAATCTAAGTGCTAGAGACACAACAGTGAACAAGACATATGGATCCTTCTGAAAGGAGCTTAAAAACAATGTGGGGAGACAAATGATAAATACAAAAACACTTAATATTGGTCAGGCACGGTGGCTCACGCCTGTAATCCCAGCACTTTGGGAGGCCAAAGCCGGCAGATCACTTGAGGTCAGAAGTTTGAGACCAGCTTGGCCAACATGGCGAAACCCAATCTCTACTAAAAATACAAAAATTAGCCAGGCGTGGTGGCACGCACCTGTAATCCCAGCTGCTCGAGAGGCTGAGGCAGGAGAATTGCTGGAACCCGGGAGGCAGAGGTTGCAGTGAGCTGAGATCGTGCCACCGCACTCCAGCCTGGGTGACAAAAAGAGATTCCGTCTCAAAAGGAAAAAAAAAACAATATAATATCAAATAGTAATCAATGATTAGAAGAAAAATAAAGAAGAGAGCATAGAGAGTGATGAGACACTCTTTTAGGTAGCATCATCAGGAAAGGCTTCTCTGGGAAGGAAACTTAAGCAGAGATCAGAATGAGGGAGGTATCAGTGTAGAAGTCTATGAAATAGCATCTACTTTAGCCACATATACTCACAGGTTGTTTGTCAGATTCACTTTGAATTGAGAATAAATAAATAGAGAAGAGAAGAAGAAAAGTTTTTGCCTTTCTTTCTTCTTCTTTTTTTTTTGTCACAAAAACATCTAAGCCTGAATGTCTCCTAAATTCTTCTTTGTGGCTGGTTAGTCAATTTAGCCAAAGTTGAAGGTACTTCCTCCTTCTTGAATGCAAAATTACTTCTTTTTTTCTTTTTCTTTTTTTAATAGAGACGAGGTCTATGTTGCCCAGACTGGTCTTGAACTCCTGGCCTCAAGAGATCTGTCTGCCTCTGCTAACATGGTGAAACCCCGTTTCTACTAAAAATACAAAAAAAAAAAAAAAATTGGCCAGGAGTGGTGGTGGACACCTGTAGTCCCAGCTACTCAGAAGGCTGAGGCAGGAGAATGGCATGAACCCAGGAGCAGAGTTTGCAGTGAGCTGAGATTGCACCACTGCACTCCAGCCTGGGCAACAGAGTGAGACTCCGTCTAAAAAAAAAAAAAATCTGCCTACCTCTGCTTCCCAAAGGGCTGGGATTACAGATGTGAGCCACTGCACCCTGCCCAAAATTACTTCTAGTCTTATTCTAGCCCTACACTCTGTCTGGTATTATTTCTATTTATTTGCACATCTCATATCCATTTAATATGGCATATGATTTTTCTTTTAAGAGGCAGAGGCTATGTTGCTCTGTTGCTATGTTGCCCAGGCTGGTCTCGAACTCCTGGGCTCAAGGGATCCTCCTGCCTTAGCCTGCCAAGTAGCTGGGACTACAGGCATGTGCCATGGTGCCTGACTAATGTGGTATATGTTTTGAAAGCAAAGTCTATATATTTTTAGCATTATAGTTCTTGAAATATCTAGTACAGTCCTGTCACAAAGTAAATACTTATTTGTTGAATTTAAATTTTTATTTTTATTACCATAGGTACGTTTTGGAGAAAATCACCTGACTCCTCAAAATTCCTAATCACAAATATATGTTTAATGTAGCTGTAGTGTTCTTTTTTTTTTTTTTTTTTTAGAGACAGGGTCTCCCTCTGTCACCCAGACTGGAGTGCTGTAGCAGGATCATAGCACACTGCAGGCTTGAAGTTCTGGGCTCAAGCCATCCTTCTGCCTCAGCCTCTGGAGTAACTAGGACTATAGGCAGGAGCCACCACATCCAGCTAGTTTTAGCCTCTTTGAAACTATATTCATGCATGCCCATTTTTGTTTGTTTGTTTGTTTTTTTGAGACAGAGTTTCACTCTTGTTGCCCAGGCTAGAGTGCAATGGCATGATTTCAGCTCACCACAACCTCCACCTCCAGGGTTCAAGCAATTCTCTTGCCTCAGCCTCCCGAATAGCTGGGATTACAGGCATGCAACACCATGCCCAGCTAATTTTGTATTTTTAGTAGAGATGGAGTTTTTCCATGTTGGTCAAGTTGGTCTTGAGCTCCCAACCTCAGGTGATCTGCCCTCCTCGGCCTCCCAAAATGCTGAGATTACAGACGTGAGCCACCGTGCCCAGCTGATTTTTAAAAAAATAAAATATCTGGACTCAGACAAGTTTACCTACCTCAGAGCCTAAGTGTAAAATTGTTATTCCTGTAAAAATCAGAAATAATAATCATTTGACAGCATTTATTAGTACAAGAAAAGAGAACCGGGTGTGGTGGCTCATGCCTATAATCCCAGCACTTTGGGAGGCCGAGGTGGGCAGATCACTTGAACCAGAGTTTGAGACCAGCCCGGGCAACATGGTGAAACCCAGTCTCTACAAAAAATACAAAAGTTAGCTGGGCCTGGTGGTGTGTGCCTGTAGTCCCAGCTACTCAGGAGGCTGAGGCAGGAGGATGCTTGAGCCTGGAAGGTTGAGGATGCAGTGAGCTGAGATCCAGCCTGCACTCCAGCCTGGGTGAGAGAGTGAGACCCTGTCTCAAAAAATAAATAATAAAATAAATAAATAAATAATCTAGTACAGGACCAGATACATGGTAATATTTAATAAATTGTTGGTCATTCAATCAAGAAATTAAGCATTTTTAAAGGCTTGATCTGAAACCAGGTTATTTGTTCATGTAAAGAATGTGGTAGTTATTTGTTAATAGCATTTGTTGTTAGTTATTTCCCATAAGGAAATGATGATGTCATCACAAGATCTTTTCCTTAATCAGCTTTATTAAGGTATAAATTAATTATAATTACATATAATTAAATATAACTTACATGTAATTAAATTCACCAATTTTCAGTGTATAATTTTTGACAAATGCACACCGTAATCAGCATCACAATCAATATGTAGAATATTTCTCTCACTGTAAAAAGTTCCCTTGTACCTCTTTGAAAGCAATTTTCCCCTTCTACCCTCAGCCCCTGGCAACCACTGATTTGTTTTCTGCAAAAGATACTTTTTACTTTATAAGCAAATATTTATGAGGGCCTTCCATTTTTGTTTGTTTTTTTTTGAGACGGAGTCTCACTCTGTCGCCCAGGCTGGAGTGCAGTGGCGCGATCTCTGCTCTCTGCAAGCTCCGCCTCCTGGGTTCACGCCATTGTCCAGCCTCAGCCTCCTGAGCAGCTGGGACTACAGGCGCCCGCCACCACGCCTGGCTAATTTTTTGTATTTTTTAGTAGAGATAGGGTTTCACCGTGCTAGCCAGGATGGTCTCGATCTCCTGACCTCGTGATTCGCCCGCATCGGCCTCCCAAAGTGCTGGCTCACGCCTTTACATGCCCGGTATGAGGGCCTTCTATTTAGAAGTCCTTGAGCTAGATAGATACTTCATAGAATACAAAGATAAGTAAGACTCAGTTTATGTCCTTAAATAGCTAAAAATCTAGTCTAGTCGTATGTAATTTTGAGATTACTCTGTCTGCACATAATATGGGACTGAATTTCAATATGAATTATGCCCACTAAAGAAGAATAAGGAAGAAAAAATGTTGCAAATGGTTCCTGAACTTTTAGAATAGTAAACAAAAGATTCTGAGTGCCACTAATTAATTATAATTTATTTTAAAAGGCACAAATTTATGATTACAGGATTTCCAGATAATTTTTAAAAAGTAAACTCTTTAAAATTAAGTAACATACATACAGGAAACAAAAGTCCAGAAATCCTAAGTGCACAGCTTGATCTTTTCAGATTATTTATGGCAACCTAGACCAGCACTGTGTGACCAATGCAGTAAAAAGACAACATCCTGAAGTCTTATGGTTTAGACAGAATAATTACATCACTGTAAGAAAGAAAGAGATAAGAGAATAATGTTCTGCAAAGGCTCACAAAGAATTGTGGGGATAAGTAGTGAGAAAATGGATGGCACATTAAAATTCATGAGGAAATGCCGTTTAACTTCTATGAATAACAAAGCGATTATTATGCAGGATCAGGTTTTTCTTTCATCATTACAGAAAGACACAAAATCATTATCGTGATCTGCCATATGTTTTTCCTTTGTTATCAGATGCTGGGACAGGCCTATTAAATGTTCTGTGTTACCCAGGGGAATGGTCAGGGCGGTGAGTAATGGTGGTCACGATGCATATGGTTTTCTATAGTCCTAATTGTCAGTGCATTTAGATCCGAGGAAAGGAACAAATTAAAAAGGGCAGAATGGCTGGGTGGGCACTTTCTTGTGATTGCAAAGAACTGGGTCTATTCTTACCCTTTCTGCCCCTTGCTTTATGCTTTACACCTGCCATTTCCAGACTGGACAAAGCCTTTGGTGGCGCCTTGGTCAATACAATGGGGACTACAATTAATTTAGAAAGGGGTAACGCATGCAAATCGCAGAAAAATATTAACACCAGGAGAAAAAACACAGTGTGGAAAAATAATCCTACAAAAATGTTTATAGTGGGGTCAAACATTTACCCACATTATAATTCCAATATATGCAAAGAAAATACTCCTTTTTAATTTCTATCATGGACCTAATTTTTCCTTGCAAGCTTCCACCTTGCTCTATAATAAGAGGAAAAAAACCAACCAAACATTAAACTTGTCATTCCAGGCAACAATCTTTTTTAGTTTAAGTAGTTTATTTTGGCCCTGCATCGTGGCTTACTTCTCTACTTAATCCCAGTGCTTTGGGAGACCAAGGAAGGAAAATGGCTTGAGGCCAGGAGTTCAAGACCAGCCTGGGAAACATAGCAAGCCCCCGTTTCTAGAAAAAAATTTAAAAATTAGCTGGGTGTGGCAGTGCATACCTGTAGTCCCAGCTACTCAGGAGGCTGAAGCAGGAGGATTGCTTGAGTCCAGGAGTTCGAGGCTGTAGTGAGCTATGATTGTGCCACTGCACTCCAGCCTGAGTGACTGAGACCCTGTCTCAAAAAATATAAATAAATAAATAAATAAATAAATAAATAAATGGTCACTTTTGAATAACACATTTTCTTTTGGTTAAATCCAGAATCTTTCACATTTCTTCCTGCTTCCCTCTGCTTCTGTTCAAAATAATGTCTAGCTGTACAGAGGGATTTGTGACCTAGGGTGGCAAGGAGAGGAAGGGCCTCAGATCTATGTGGGGGTCTCAGGATCAAATTTGTCTCTATACCAGAGTGCATGTTTAGGGGAGCCAGAGATCAACCCCCTTTTGCTCTTAGTGGCCTCTTTAGCTAGATCTAGAAACCAAATTGACACCAGGCAGATTAACAAGGGAAAAGCAAACAAATTGTATTAGTTCTACATGTACATGGGGGTATTCACAAGAGCATGAAGTCTGAATAAGTAGCCAAAGCAAGATGCTTTTGTAGTTTTAGACAAAAAATGATACATTTGAAAAGAAATGACAGGACAAAGAGTATCGGGCCGGGGCAGTAAATTTTCTAGGAGAGTCACTAGGACATGTATGGAGGATGTAAAACAGGTGAAAGACAAGGGTTACTTTGTCAAGTGCATTTATTCAATCCATTGCAGCCTCCAATTCTTTTTTTTTTTTTTTTTTTGAAATGGAGTCTCGCTCTGCAACCCAGGCTGGAGTGCAGTGGTGCGATCTCACTCACTGTAACATCCTCCTCCAAGGTTCAAGCGATTCTCCTGCCTTAGCCTTCCAAGTAGCCGGGACTACAGGCGCCCACGACCACGCCCTGTTAATTTTTGTATTTTTAGTAGAGACGGGGTTTCATCATGTTGGCCAGGCTGGTCTTGAACTCCTGACCTCAGGCAATCTGCCCGCCTGTACCTCCCAAAGTGCTGGGATTACAGTCGTGAGCCACCCTGCCTGGCCCGCAGCCTCCAATTCTAAGTCTCTGGTGATGAGGGTTTGCTTGCCCTGGTATGCAGAGGGTGCCCCTCCCAGAGGCATCTGTATCTCTTGCTGCATGAAATTACAATTTCTCAACTGTTTTCAACTTCAAATAATTACTATACCAATCCGGAATATTTTGGGATGGCACATTCTTCACTCCTTCACATATCTCTGACTAAGTTATTTACATAGTAGAAATAAGTTCTCTATTATATCAGAAAAGTTGCAAAAGTAATTTATTTCTATTGTCTTTTATTTAATGTTTTTTATCTACCATGTATTTCCTTTTTTTATACTTTCATACCTTCTATAGAGTTACTGATTTATTTTTCACCCTTACTGACTTGAAAGTTATGTTAAAAAATTAACCTTTACTTATTATCAATTAAAAAGGAGTTTCTCTGATAAAAAAGTGGGGTTTCAGGTTTATAACGTAAAGCTTTATGTGATATAGAAAAAAGTATCAGTAAACAAAGCATGCTGTTTTCTTACAGGCTTACACAATTTTGAAATCAATCTTTTCCTCATTGTAATTACATAGAAGCTTAAAATTTTTTTAAGTTTGTTTTATCCATTTTTCCTTGTATACTTTACCTTTAGTGGGAAGTTCACAGTTACCAAGTATATTTTCTTCACAGTGGTAAAATTAACAAGAACTTACTTTTGCTTTTTTTATTTATAAGAACAATATCACTTCCTTTTACTGAATCAATGTTTACTCTTAAATTTATAACATGCATGGCTCAACTTGGTCTAAGATACTGTCAGCCTCTTTTGAACAGTATACAGTCTGAGAAACTTTATTCCTCCCATTCTTCCTGTTATTATAGTAATTTGGTTTCACCTTTTCAAAAACCCTCTCAACTTAGAGTATTAATTTATTTATTTTTATTTTTGTTTTATTATTTATTTATTTATTTTTGAGACGGAGTCTCGCTCTTTTTGCTCAGGCTGGAGTGCAGTGGTGCGATCTCAGCTCACTGCAACCTCTGCCTCCCAGGCTCAAGCAATTCTCCTGCCTCAGCCTCCCGAGTAGCTGGGATTACAGGTGCACGCCACCATGCCCGGCTAATTTTTGTATTTTTGGTAGGACAGGGTTTCACCTTGTTGGCCAGGCTGGTCTCGAACTCCTGACCTCAAGTGATCTGCCTGCCTCAGCCTCCCAAAGTGCAGGGATTACAGACGTGAACCACCGTGCCTGGCCTGAGTATTTATTATTATTGCTTTTATTTTGTTTTATTTTGACACAGGGTCTCTCTCTGTCACCCACACTGGACTGCAGTGGCATAATCACAGCTCACTGCAGCCTTGACTTCCTGGGCTTGAGCAGTCCTCTCACCTCAGCCTCCTGAGTAGCTGGGACCACAGGTATGTACCACCACATGGCACTAATTAAAAAAAAATTTTTTTTGTAGAGCTGAATCTTGCTATGTTGCCCAGACTGGTCTCTTAACTCCTGGCCTCAAGCAATCCTCCTGCCTTGGGCTCCCAAAGGGTTGAGATTACAGGCATGAGCCATTGTGCCTGGTCTATTATTGCTTTTTAACAGTTAATATTAATATAGATTTACCAGTATTTTTACTAACTTCTCTGTTCACAATTAGTACTTACAGCGGGTCCTTTCTCCCGGGTTTAATTTCTTTTCTTTTCTTTTCTTTCTTTCTTTTTTTCTTTCTTTCTTTTCATTCTCTGTCTCTCTCTCCTTTCTTTCTTTCTTTTTCTTTCTTTTCTTTCTCTCTCTTTCCTTTCTTTCTTTCTTTCTCTCTCTCTCTCTCTCTTTCTGTCTCTCTCTCTCTCTCCTTTCTCTCTCTTTCTGTCTCTCTCTCTCTCTCTCTCTCTCTTTCTTTCTTTCGCAGGCAGAGTGGGCCTGGTGCAGCAGGGCTGACCACCAGTTTACTTTCTTTCATTTTAAGTATACATTTGAGGGTTTTTTTGTTTGTTTTTTTTTTTTTTTTGAGACAGTCTCGCTCTGCCGCCCAGGCTGGAGTGCAGTGGCGCGATCTCAGCTCACTGTAAGCTCCGCCTCCCGGGTTCACGCCATTCTCCTGCCTCAGCCTCCCGAGTAGCTGGGACTACAGGCGCCCACCACTAAGCCTGGCTAATTTTTTTGTATTTTTAGTAGAGACGGGGTTTCACCGTGTTAGCCAGGATGGTCTCGATCTCCTGACCTCGTGATCCGCCCGCCTCGGCCTCCCAAAGTGCTGGGATTACAGGCGTGAGCCATCGTGCCCGGCCAGGAAATCTTTTTAATTCTGTTGCTTTTAAGATTTTCTCTAGGCCGGGCGCGGTGGCTCACGCCTGTAATCCCAGCACTTTGGGAGGCCAATCACAAGATTAGGAGATCGAGACCATCCTGGCTAACACGGTGAAACCCCGTCTCTACTAAAAATACAAAAAATTAGCCGGGCGTGGCGGCCGGCGCCTGTAGTCCCAGCTACTCGGGAGGCTGAGGCAGGAGAATGGTGTGAACCCGGGAGGCGGAGCTTGCAGTGAGCAGAGATCGGGCCACTGCACTCCAGCCTGGGCGACAGAGCGAGACTCCGTCTCGAAAAAAAAAGATAAAGAAAAAGAAGAAGCACCCAGTTGTAACTGCTGGAGTTTTTATTGTTTCAGAAAAGTTCAAGGGACCGGGCGCGGCGGCTCAGGCCTGTAATCCCAGCACTTTGGGAGGCCAAGGCAGGCAGATCACAAAGTCAAGAGATCGAGCCCATCCTGGCCAACATGGTGAAACCCCATCTCTACTAAAAATACAAAAATTAGCTGGGCATGGTGGCGCACGCCTGTAATCCCAGCCACTGAAGTGGCTGAGGCAGGAGAATCGCTTGAACCCGGGAGCTGAGATCGCCCCACTGCACTCCAGCCTGGGCGACAGAGGGAGACTCCATCTCCAAAAAAAAAAAAAAAAAAATGTTCAAGGAAGAAACCCAGCCACAGCAAAACAAAAACCAGTTAGATCCAGAGATGCCTGAGTTGGAGATGAACTTTGGAGATTTCTCCTCATTAGCATACTAAAAATCCACCCAGGAAGGAGCTATTCTCCATTTGTATGTAGAGGCGTGATCGCAGACTGGGCCTGAGCTGCCTCTACTCCACCTCTACATAGGATAACTCAGCTAACCTGCCTAAAAAAGCCTTTTTATCACCTTTGTTTAGGGAGACACTGCTTTGGGGAATTATCCCCGATATCCTCCTTACTTATTGTAAGTAATAAAATCCCCTTGTTAAATCTTCCTTGGTTGTGGTATTGGACTGTCACTGGCTAAGTGATCAAACCCACCCATTGTGTGGGTAACAAAACTATACACTAAAACTATAACATTTGGAAATTATGCCCCAATAACCTGACCGCCCCCTCAAAAGCCTTCTCACAATGCTTTTCACAGATTTTTTTTTTTGAGATGGAGTCTCGCACTTTCGCCCGGCTGGAGTGCAGTGCTGAGATCTTGGGGCTTTGCAACCTCTGCCTCTGGGGTTCAAGCGATTCTCATGCTTCAGCCTCCTGAATAGCTGGGATTACAGGCGTGCGACACATGCACGGCTAATTTTTGCATTTTTTTAGTAAAGACGGGGTTTCACCATATTGGTCAGGCTGGTTTGGAACTCCTGACCTCAGATGATCTACCTGCCTCAGCCTCCCAAAGTGGTGCTGGGATTATAGGTGCCAACCACCGCTGCTGGTCTTTCCTCAGATTTTAATGGTAATACTTGACAGAGCAGGAACATTGCCATCTTGGACAAGCACTGCTATTCTAAAGTTCCCCTTGATCAAAAACTGCCTAATCCAAAAGGCATCAGCCTAATGGCTAAGGTCAGCATGACCATAAACCGCAAATGACATCTCTGACCGGAAACCTTCCAACCATAAGATAAACCCCTCCCCGACTGGAGAGATGTCAGCCCCAAGATAACCTTCCCTCCAACCAGAGACATTCCAACCCCGCAATAAACTTCTCCCCGACATAGAAATATTCCAAGCCTATGATAAATTCTCTTGCCCTGAACTCTTAAATAATCTTAGTCTGTAAGAGAGGGCCCCTGACTGAAATCGGCCAAAAGCCCCTCTCAGGTTTATTCTCTAAAATAAACCTGTCTTTGACTGTTGAGCCACTTTTAATGTTTCTTTCCTCTTTCTTTAATTCTTACAATACTTAAATATGTAAGCTCCTTTTTTTCCTATGAAAAAATTGTATCATAACTGAGAAATCAATAAGGACAATAAATATTAAGATATTAAAATAAGGCCAGGTGTGGTGGCTCACACCTGTAATCCCAGCACTTTGGGAGGCTGAGGCAGGTAGATCACTTGAGGTCAAGAGTTCCAGACCAACCTGGCCAACATGACAAAACCCTGTCTCCACAAAAAATACAAAAATTAGCTGGGCATGTTGGTGTACGCCTGTAGTCCCAGCTATTGGGGAGGCTGAGGCAGAAGAATTGCTTGAACCTGAGAGGTGGAGGTTGCAATTAGCCGAGATCTCACCACTGCATTCCAGCCTGGGTGACAGAGTGAGACTCCATCTCAAAAGTAAATAAATAAATAAATAAATAAATATAAATAAAATGGAAAGAATTTGCAATACAAAATCTATGTGCCTTAAGGTAAGTCCTACTAAAGACATGCAGTAAGTGTTTATTTATGTTTCAATCTGTTTCACTTTTTGATTTTATGAGTTAAATGTCAATGAAAGATTTTTTTCAGAGAAATAGTACTGTTTCATTTTTCTTTTAAATAATGTTGATACTGAAATTTCTCAAGTAAACCCAGCTTGCCACCTTCAGGTCACTGAAAGATTTACAGAGACTATAGTCAGAACACTAATACTGCATCCTTCTCAATAATCCATAATTAATAATATCTTGATCACTCTATTGTGCCTTTGTCAAATGCACTCTATCTAGAATCTTTCCCTAGCATTTACTGGAATCTTCCCAACTTTCAAAGCTCAGTTCAAATGTCACTAACTCCTAGAAGCCTTCACTGATCACTCTAGCTAGTTTTTCCTCCTCTAAATATTTTATTTCCTTGATTACTTGTAATCTCACTGAAGGTAATAACCATGTCCTACACATATTTTATGCCTCTGCGTGGCTATTAAAAAAGGTGCATATAAGAATTGTGCATTCTAGCTGGACGCAGTGGCTCACGCCTGTAATCCCAGCACTTTGGGAGGCCGAGGCAGGCGGATCACCTGAGGTCAGGAGTTTGAGACCAGCATGGCCAACATGGTGAAACCCCGTCTCTACTCAAAATAAAAAAATTAGCCAGGCGTGGTGGCAAGCTCCTGTAATCCCAGCCACTCAGGAGGTTGAGGCAGGAGAATTGCTTGAACCTGGGAGGCGGAGATTGCAGTGAGCTGAGATCATGCCATTGCACTCCAGACTGGGTAACAAGAGTGAGACTTTGTCTCAAAAAAAAAAAAAAAAAAGAATTGTGCATTATAATATTTACTGAATGAACACATGAATGAATAAATAAGAAGCTAGAGTAAACATTGAGCTTTCACTTGGAAGAGGTCCCATTTTACTAGTAAATTAACAGGAATTCTACACATTTATTAAAGACTATATGCATACATATAAAGCGCAATTTTCCTTGACAACTAGCGGTGTCTCAATCTCTATTAAGCTCTCAAACAATATTGTTGATGAATGATTTAATGACTATTTGGTGACTGGCTCTGTGATAACTACTCAAATCTTAATATCTAGACATTTAAAGAGAAGAAAGTGTGATGATATCTTTTATTATTTTTTTTTTTTTGAGACAGTCTCACTCTGTCGCCCAGGCTGGAGTGCAGTGGCATGATCTCGGCTCACTGCAACCTCTGCCTCCTGGGTTCAAGTGATTCTCATGCCTCAGCCTCCTGAGTAAGCTGGGATCACCGGCGAGCGCCACCACGGCTGGCTAACTTTTGTATTTTTTTGTAGAGATGGGGTTTTACCATGTCGGTCAGGCTCCTCTTGAACTCCTGGCCTCAGGCGATCTGCCCGCCTCGGCCTCCTAAAGTGCTGGGATTACAGGTGTGAGCCATGGCACCTGGCTACTATTTTTTACTTTTGGACTGAACGTGAGATATTTCTCTTGTTTTGTGATATGGCCATACCATCTAATTATTTTCCTCTAAACCCCCAAGTTGCTAATATACTATAAGCTTATTAATGAACTATGTAACCGTGGCATGTAGTCCACCAATACATGACTCAGAAAAATTCCCAAATTTTTTGTCTAGTTCCATTTAGTTTAGGGCATGAGGTTTTCTTTCATGTTTACATTCTCTCTAGAATGAAGTTCCCCTCTCTCTCTTTCAAGGTCTACATGTATCCAGGACTACTAGATGAAAAACTGGTCATAGATGTTTGTTTCTGATTTTTTAATGGAGAAGGGAATGGTCCACACTTGAGAATGGTTTATCTCCTTGAATTCCTTCCATTAGAATTTTCTTTCTTTCTTTTTTCTTTCTTTTTTTCTGAAACAGGGTCTCACTCTGTCACCCAGGCTGGTGTGCAGTGGCACCATCACGGCTCACACGCAGTCTTGTCCTCCTGGGCTCAAGTGATCCCCCTGCCTCAGCCTCCCAAGTAGCTGGGAATACAGGCATGCACCTCCATGCCTGGCTAATTTTTGTATTTTTTGTAGAGATGAGTCTTGAGATGGGGTCTCACTATGTTGCGCAGGCTGGTCTCAAACTCCTGGTGTCAAGTAATCCTTCTGCCTTGGCCTCCCATCGTGTTGGGATTACAGGCATGAACCACCACATCTGGCCCCATTAGAACTTTCTAACAAAAGATGATCTTTCTCCTGCCCCCTAGAGGGCTGTTTATCCCTTCTGTCAGTCCTTCCTTTCTCATTATATCCTCTCCACTCTCTGCCCTCTGCCTAGGCCCAGCCTTATCCATCTGAGACAGGAAGTAACCAGTAATTTGAGCATGCACAGAAGGCTCTGATTTGGGACCTCATGTCAGCAGTGTCTTTGGATTTTTGTTTCTGCTTTGTTGAGGGCTGAACAGGAAGATAGGCCCATGGGTTACCGGTGAGATAGAAAAAGGGGAGGAAAATACAGAGAAACAATCGGATTCACATTTTGGGATACAAATCCACCACAAATGCAAGTTTATAATACCTATGTGGGCTAAAAGTTTGTTCTCTCTCCTCCAGTCCTTTATCTTTCCTCAAAATGTGAACTTGGTATTTCTCCCTCATCAGTATCAGTTTCAACTCTCCTAAACAAATCTAATTGTACTCCAATACTTTCATTGACCAAGTCTTCTCTTAATCACCACATACACACTGTAGTAGCGGCATCTTTTTCCAGCTATTCTTTTCTCTCCCTTTCATTTACCCTAGTTGATTCTAACCAGCCATCCCCAAGTGTATTAGGTACATTTTCAGTTTGCTCACGAATTCTCATTTACTCACAATCTGGCTTCTGTCTGCTTCCCTTTACCAAGACAAGTCTTGTTTTGGTCCAATTAATGAGCGTTTAAAAAATCCATGTAGCTTGATACCATTGCTCACTCCTTCTGTGAACAATTAGGTTCTGTTATTAATTAGGTTTGTACATATCACCATTTTTCTAGCATTTTAAACTTTCTGGTTCTGACTGTAATAATATCTTTGATAATTTTCCTTTTTTTTTTTTGCTTTATTTACTCCTTTGAACCATCACAACAGTGGTCCTATACTTTTCTTTCTTTCCTGAAGATGATTTTTAAATTCTATTCCATTTTTGTAAATCTGTAATGTTGAGTCTCTTTTGGATGCTCTGAAACAGGTTGCTTGGATTGTAGAATATTTTGAAAGACGCTTATGAGGCAATAGCAGCAGGGTGCAATTCAGACTTCTCACACTTCTTTAAATAACAGTTCTTTCAGGAGTTTTTTTTTTTTTTTGAGACAGAGTCTCACTCTGTTGTCCAGGCTGGAGTGCAGTGGTGAGATCTTGGCTCACTGCAACCACCACCTCCCGGGTTCAAGAGATTCTCCTCCATCAGCCTCCTAAGTAGCTGGGATTACAGGTGGCTACTACCACCCTAGGCTAATTTTTTGTATTTTTAGTAGAGATGGGGTTTCACCATGTTGGCTAGGCTGGTCTCAAACTCTCAACCTCAGGTGATCTGGCCACCTCAGTCTCCCAAAGTCCTGGGATTACAGGCCTGGCCTCAGGTTTTTAATGTAACCCAAAGATAAGAAATAGATTCAATGTCGTTAGGGACACTGACCTTTCTTCCCAGATTCAACCCATTTATTTTCTATTTTTACTCTGTACTTGAGTTTTGTTTGTCATTGTAATTTGTAAACTCACTGGGTAGGAAATAAATGTTGAT
This sequence comes from Gorilla gorilla gorilla, assembly GCF_029281585.2. NCBI lineage: Eukaryota > Metazoa > Chordata > Mammalia > Primates > Hominidae > Gorilla > Gorilla gorilla. The sequence goes on along the minus strand of NC_073228.2, from coordinate 32,500,962 downwards.
CTTCTAATTTAGAATAGCCCCAAGCACATGGTTATCATGGTAACATGCTTTAAATGTCCTTGGTTATAAAATGAACAATGTTAAACATCACTTGAATTTTTCACTTTTATTTGTCTTCATTCTTTGCTTGCAGGTTTTATATTCCACACTCTCAATAGGTGGTTCTCATACAAGAATGGGGTCAGTTCTATTAGAGTTACAAACATTGGAAGAAAATACATTATTTTGGCACCAAAATCTAAATACTTCCATCTCCCAATGCAGTTTAGTGGTTATTAGTGTGACTTTGAATCTTGGCCCTCTTAGTTCTTTGTTTTGTCACCACAGGCAAGTTTCTAACACAAAAATTAGGGATAGTAATAACCAAACTGTATGAGTTTTTGTGAAAAATAGAGGAAATAATTTACAGTTGAAACCTGAACAAGGTGGGGTTAGGAGCACGAGCCTTTTGCACTGTAAAAATCTGCATATAACTCTTTTCTTTTTTTTTCTTGGAGACAGAGTCTCGCTGTCACCCAGGCTGGAGTGCAGTGGCGCGATCTTGGCTCACCCCAACTTCCGCCTCCCAGGTTCAAGTGGTTCTTCTGCCTCAGCCTCCCAAATAGCTAGGACTACAGGCACGCACCACCACACCCAGCTAATTTTTTTGTATTTTTAGGAGAGATGGGGTTTTGCCATGTTGCCCAGGCTGGTCTTGAACTCCTGAACTCAGGCAATCTGTCCACCTTGGCCTCCCAAAATGCTAGGATTACAGGTGTGAGCCACTGCATTGGGCCAAAATCTGTATTACTTGACTCCCCAGAGCTTAACTGTTAATACCAACTATTGCCTGGAAGCCTTACCAATAACATAAACAGTTAATTAATACGTATTTTGTATATGTATTATATACTGTATTCTTAAAGCAAGCTAGAGAAAATAAAACATTAAGAAAATCATAAGAGAAAATATATTTACTATTCATTAAGTTTAAGTGGATCATCATAAAGGTTTCCATCCCGTTCCGTAGGCTGAAGAGAAGGAGGAGGAAGACAAAGGGTTGATCTTGCTATCTCCAGCTTAGCAGGTGCAGAAGAAAAAATCTGCCTACAAGTGGACCTGCGAAGTTCAAACCAGTATTGTCCAAGGGTCAACTGTATCGGAAAGATTTGACTACTATGAGCTAAGTGGTAATCATCATTGGTCTGAAATGATGATTTTTAGAAAGTGACTTTATCACTGATAGAGATGCCCTATACTGAAATACTGAGATTACCAATACCTTGCCTGTACCACAAATGTATTTTTGCCATTTTGGTTTCTGTTTCTATAATATTTTGAATTCCTAACATGATCCAGAAGGCTGGGAGATGCTCCTAATGAAAGAGAGAAACGTGGAATGTTCTCCTATTTACCAGATTGCTTCCTCTCATACCCAGGTTTTGAGATATAAAGTTGTTACAAAGTTCCAACTTATTTGGTATCATTCAAAATCTGATGAGCTTGCATTTTAAGAAGTGTTGATCAGTTCCATTTAAAAGCAGTTGGTATGAGTTCACTTTATTTTTTGAGGTGGAATCTTGCTCTGTTGCCCAGGCTGGAGTGCAGTGGCATGATCTTGGCTCACTGCAACCCCTGCCTCCTAGGTTGAAGCGATTCTCCTGCCTCAGCCTCCCGAGTAGCTGGGATTATAGGCGCGTGCTACCACACCCGGCTAATTTTTTTATTTTTTTATTTTTAATAGAGACGGGGTTTCACCATATTGGCCAGGCTGGTCTCGAACTCCTGATCTCAAGTGATTCATCTGTCCCGGCCTCCCAAGGTGCTGGCATTACAGGCATGAGCCACCATGCATGGCCATGACTTCACTTCAAATGAGCACAGAAAAATCTGGGGGTCCAACAACCTTATGGTACATCTTTTGAAGCCTGGTCAGACAAGAGGGTCTTTAGGTGATGGTGAAGTGACAGTTTTGAGTTGTCTTCTTTGGTAGTAAGTGTTGGTTAATTCTAACAGCAGGAACAATTGAGGAGTCCAAGAAACAATCTTGTTCACATTGCAATGATTTTGTTACAGTTGACACTGATTTAAAAATTGGCAGGCTCTAGAACAGAAAGACCTGCCCCCAAAGTACCTTTTCTGAAAAAGTTGCCCTGCCTCAGATGTTGTGTATCTGTTGAACTTTTCAGCTACTGTGGTTTCCAAGGAATGCACCTCTATCAAAAATGAGCTTAATTCCTAAGGAAGTCAATTATTCATTCCTCCATTCCAGCAAAGTCAACAAATACTGACAGCCCACCTTGAATCACTGTGCTGGGCCCTGGATGTAGCAGTGTTTTAATATTCCGACTCTTGTGGGGGGCTTTACAATCTAGCTGGGCAGAAGAGGAAACATGCAAATAAATTAAAATGCAGGGTCCTATGAGGGAAATGAACAGCCTTGGTGACCTAAGTTTTGATAATAACATAACTAAAAGTTCGGCTCCACAACTCAGTAGCTGTGTGCCTTGGACAGGTCATATCAGATTAGGAAAGGTGAGAATGAGTTGACGAACGCAGCACTCTGCGATCATGGTTCCAGCTCCGGGCAGAGGGTTACATCGTGTCAGGTGTGTGAAGGCAGAGTAGCCTGCAGAGACCACTGTGGCGTTGAAAAGAGGTGTCGTCGCGACCTTCGGCGCCGGAGAGGCGAAACAAGAGGGGGTCTTCGGGCCCTCAGGTATGGCTCAGCCGCCCAAGGCGAAGCGCACGTGGCAGTTGGCGGGAAATCCCTGGGGGTGGAGCCTCGTCTCGAGGTCCGGCCGCCCCGTACACGTCATCGAGCAGCTCCCCCTCCCCTTGCTACAAGTCGCACGCGCGGAAGTAAACACCTCTACGTCATCAGGGCGCGTCCTCGTCTTTCCCCTCCCATCTCCTCAGATCGGTGGACGTGCTCGCCTCCACTCGGGGCCAGGTCTATGTCCCGGTTTCCCGCAGTCGCGGGCAGGGCGCCAAGGCGGCAGGAGGAGGGTGAGCGGTCAAGAGACCTCCAGGAAGAGCGGCTCTCGGCTGTTTGCATCGCCGATAGAGGTGCGGTCCGCGGGACGGTACGGAAGCCAGCGGGAGTTACGGCGTGGGGGTTTTGGTGGGGGGATGAAAGTACGCCTTTGGCAGGCTGAGAAGAGTAGTGAGGAAGCCGTGGCGTTCTCCTGGCTTTCCAAGCCCGAGGCGAACTTTGCGTCCAATGAGCACTTTGCCTTAGAGGGGGGCGGTCCCAGATCCAAGTTAGGCGAAAACCTTACTGGGGGGCGAAAAAGTGAACCCCAACGCCCGAAATGCATTGTATTCTTAAACAGGCTCATAAACCCTTTGTTCTCTACCCATTCATCCCCCCCACCCTTCGTCGGGCCGCCAGCCTGCCTTTGGGTACAGTATGAAGGGAGCCAGTTTCCAGGAGCCAGTTTCCATGGTTACCCACCACTTGGCCTTCTGGGATATCAGTCGCTCTGAACAGGGACCTAACTTGAACCATGAATCAGAAGCAAACACAGGTGGCTTCTAATCCAGCTGAGAATTTTCTGCTGTGTTCCAGTTTTTGGTCTATTGTTAAATAAAATTGAGTTTTGTGCTTCTGTGTAAGTATGCATGTGTATACGTTGCCTTGAGCTATACTTGCTTTGAAAAGTACTTTGAGTTATGCGTGAACAAATACTCAAGTTGCTGGATTTCACCAAAAAGTTGTTCTGGGCTCATTAACCCTCACTTACAAATTGCGCTCATTAACGCTCACTTACATGAGCGATTGAACTGAGAAGTCATGGATGATCCCTTCCAGCCCTAAAATTCTATTGCCTTTCTGGTTTTAGTCCTGAGAAATTGAGTCAGAGGTATCTTTACAAGTCTTTTAATTGACTTGTTTTTCTGTTATTACAGAAGAGAAAGGATGCACGTCCCAGGAGGGAGGAACTACTCCAACTTTTCCTATTCAGAAACAAAGAAAAAAGATTATTCAAGCTGTGAGGGACAATTCATTCCTTATTGTTACTGGAAATACAGGAAGTGGTAAAACAACTCAACTCCCAAAATATCTATATGAAGCAGGTGATTTTTTTCTGTTGTAATATTGGAAATATTTTTAAAATATCCTGTTTTTAAAGGCCAGTAGGACTTCTGTACTCCATGATTGCCAGTATTTGCTTTATAGTCCCGCTTCTCTTGGCACACCCCCTTCGCCTATGTCTCCTTTGCTTCTTTATGGTCTATTTCAGGTTCAAGAATTAGTTGGGATGGCAAATTTTCCCATTTTTAATTACCATAATAATCTCAAATAGAATTACATCTAGATATTAATTCCATTTTATAGAATCAAGTTGTCTAGCAGTAGACTATTAACCATTGGATACTGAAATAATTTTGAGGGGGAAGAGATATGTGATATCTGTTGCTGCCATTAGTACTTCTTGGTTCTTTCTCTAGAGCATTATCAGGTAAATATTTATCCCCTGACTTTGCCAGCTCAAGCCAACTAACAAATTACCTTTAAAATACGTTAAGTAAAGTTAATAGGAGGCCTTTGGTTTGGACTGATCCCCCGCACTAGACCCAACAGACCAAACCAAAATGGAGTTACTCATACTGAAGTTCCACGCCACCAAGTCTAGAAACTAAATTTTTCATCTACTGAGAAATCAGGAGAAACAGATAATAGCCAAATCCCCAAACAGACCAGTTTTAGGAGCATCAAGAAGTTTCCTCTGCTATAACTTTGACAAGAAAAGTAACTTTGAAATGAGCAATCTGCTTTTTGTTTTCTGTTTCTGCTTTCCTCAGCCCTTTTTTGTCTATACAATCAGCCTCCTCTGCTCAGCTCATTGGAACACTGATTCTATTTCATGAGACGATGGGTTGATGTGATTCCAGAGTTAGAATCACAAAAGCCAATTAAAAAGTTTTGGCTGGGCACAGTGGCTCACGCCTGTAATCCCAGCACTTTGGGAGCCCGAGGTGGGCGGATCACGAGGTCAGGAGATCGGGACCATCATGGCTAACACAGTGAAACCCTGTCTCTACTAAAAATAGAAAAAAAAAAAGATTCGCCGGGCGTGGTGGTGGGCGCTTGTAGTCCCAGCTACTCGGGAGGCTGAGGCAGGAGAATGGCATGAATCTGGGAGGCGGAGCTTGCAGTGAGCCGAGATCGTGCCACTGTACTCCAGCCTGGGAGACAGAGTGAGACTCCGTCTCCAAAAAAAAAAAAAAATTTTTAGGCCGGGCGCGGTGGCTCAAGCCTGTAATCCCAGCACTTTGGGAGGCCAAGGCAGGTGGATCATGAGGTCAGCAGTTCGAGACCAGCCTGGCCAACATGGTGAAACCCGTCTATACTAAAAATACAAAAATTAGGCGTGGTGGCGGGCGCCTATAATCCCAGCTACTTGGGAGGCTGAGGCGGGAGAATCGCTTGAACCCAGGAGGCAGAGGTTGCAGTGAGCTGAGACCGTGCTGTTGCACTCCAGTCTGGGCGACAGAGTGAGACTCTGTGTCAAAAAAAATAAATAAGAATAAAATAAATTTGTTGTAATTTTGTTTTTTGACAAATGTCTTTCAGTATGACAGAACTTTCTGTCATAAGGTTTGTAAAGAGCAGTATTATATTGGATATGATTTGCCTTAAAAAATAACAAATGTATTATTCTAATGCTTCAATCTAAGGTGCCATCTATTAAGATATATCACTATTTTATATGCAGTAATCCCTTCTTATCCTTGGGAGATGCCTTCTAAGACCACTCACTGCCTGAAACTGCCAATAATACCAAACCCTGCATATACTATGTGTTTTCCTATACATACATATATACCTATGATAAAGTTTAGTTTATAAATTAGGCATAGTAAGAAATTAACAACAACAATAAAATAGAGCAGTTATGACAATATACTGTAGTAAAACTTTTGTAAATGTGGTCTCTCTCTGTCTCTCAAAGTACTGTAATATTTTTGGACCTCCATTGACTGTAGGTAACTGAAAAATTGGAAAGCAAAACCAAAGGTAAAGAGGGACTACTGTATTAGTAAGAATGGAAATGCGCCATCGATTTTAAGATGCAGCTCCATTCCCAAATATATTAAAATGGTATATGGAAGGTGCATATAGATATAGATATAGATATTTATTTATTTTTTTGAGATGAGATCTTACTATGTCGCCCAGGCTGATCTCAAACTCCTGAGTTCAAGCAATCCTCCTACCTCAACCTTCTGGGTAGCCAGGCTCCTGAGTAGCTGGGATTACAGGTGTGTACCACTGCTCCCAGCAGAAAGGTGGCATATTTAAGTCCAGTTTTAGGCTGGGTGCAGTGGCTCATGCCTGTGATCCCAGCACATTGGGAGGCTGAGGCAGATGGATCACTTGAGGTCAGAAATTTGAGACCAGCCTGGCCAACATGGTGAAACCCCATCTCTACTAAAAATACAAAATTAGCTGGGTGTGGTGGCGCGCACCTGTAATCCCAGTTACTCAGGCGGCTGAGGCAGGAGAATTGCTTGAACCCAGGAGGTAGAGGTTGCAGTGAGCCGAGATTGTGCCACTGCATTCCAGCCTGGGCAACAGAGCAATACTCCGTCTCAAAAAAGAAAAAAAAAATTATATATAGATATATATATAATTTTTTCTTTCTTTTTTTTTTTGGCTGGGCGTGGTGTCTCATGCCTATAATCCCAGTACTTTGGGAGGCAGAGGCAAGTGGATCACCTGAGGTTGGGAGTACAAGACCAGCCTGACCAACAGGGAGAAAACCCGTCTCTGCTAAAATACAAAATTAGCCCGGCATGGTGGCACATGCCTGTTATCCCAGCTACTCGGGAGGCTGAGGCAGGAGAATTGCTTGAACCCGGGACGCAGAGGTTGCGGTGAGCCGAGATTGCGCCATTGCACTACAGCCTAGGCAACAAGAGCAAAACTCTTGTCTAAATATATATATGTATGTAATATATATTCATTTATTTTTGCGTGGTTATTAATATGTATTATTTTAAATTAATATTTAAATTTCCATGATGCAAACATAGCAGTGTGTTTTTAATTTGCGAGATATTCTTTTGGAAACATTCAAGCAGTTTTGTATTGATTGGCCAAAAACAATTTAGCTCTAATAGGAAGACAATTGCTAACATTGTTGTGTTTCTTTATCTCTGGTTTTGATAGGGTTTTCACAACATGGTATGATTGGTGTAACTCAACCACGAAAAGTAGCTGCTATATCAGTTGCTCAGAGAGTAGCTGAAGAAATGAAATGCACTTTGGGATCCAAAGTAGGATACCAAGTTCGTTTTGATGATTGCAGCTCTAAGGTACAAAAGTCTTGTTGGTATTTGTTTCTTTTCTTTTACGGGACAGGGTCTTGCTCTGTCGCCCAGCCTGGAGTGCGTGGCACAATCATGGCTCTCTGTAGCCTCTACCTTCTGGGCTCAAGTGATCTCCTACCTCAGCCCCTTGGGTAGCTGGGACTACAGGAGCATGCCACCATGCCCAGCTAATGTTATAAACTTAACAGAAAGAGTGGAGAGTTCTGAAAGATTTTTAACTTCAAAGTTCAATATATATTTTAGAATTTATTTTTGTTGTTCATTGTTAATGCTTTAGCTCTCAAGTGTCTGATATTCATCCCATTTTCTCCTTCCTTAGTTTATAAATGACAGTTTATTTTCTTAGGATTCTCTTATTTATGTTTTTTAACTGTAAGGATTCTTGACATGTAGGTTTTTAAAATGTTTTATTGTAGTCAAATATATATAACTTAAAATTGACCATTTTACCATTTTGGTATACAATTCAGTGCCATTAAGTATGTTCACAATGGGCTGGGCTCGGTGGCTCACGTCTGTAATCCCATCACTTTGGGAGGCCGAGGCGGGTGGATCACCTGAGGTCAGGAGTTCGAGACCAGCCTGACCAACATGGAGAAACCCTGTCTCTTTTAAAAATACAAAATTAGCTGGGCATGGTGGTGCATGCCTGTAATCCCAGCTACTCAGGAGGCTGAGGCAGGAAAATGGCTTGAACCCGGGAGGCGGAGGTTGCGGTGAGCTGAGATCGCGCCACTGCACTCCAGCCTGAGCAACAAGAGCAAAACTCCACCTCAAAAAAAAAAAAAAGTGTGTTCACAATGTTGGGTAACCATCACCATTTCTACTTTCAGAACTTTTTTTATCATCCCAAACAGAAACTCTTATAGATAAAACCCCCATTTCTCCTTCCCCCTAGCCTCTGGTAACTTCTTTTTTTTTTCTGAGACGAAGTCTCACACCGTCGCCCGGGCTGGAGTGCAGTGGCGCAACCTCCACTCCCTGCAACCTCTGCCTCCCAGGTTCTAGTGATTCTCTTGCCTCAGCCTCCCAAGTAGCTGGGATTACAGGCTCCTGCCACCACGCCCAGCTAATTTTTTGTATTTTTAGTAGAGATGGGGTTGGTCTCAAATTCCTAACCTTGTGATCTGCCCGCCTCGGCCTCCCAAAGTGCTGGGATTACAGGGTAAACCACCGCACCCTGCTGTATCTTCTGTTCTACTTTCTGTCTCTACAAATTTGCCTACTCTGGGTACCTCATTCAAGTGGAATCACACAATATTTTGTACTTTGTGTCACTCTTATTTCACTGAGCATGTTTTCAGGTTGATTTATTTTGTGTTTGTATTCTTGAAGTCAGTGGAAAGCTGAATTAACAAAATCAGCCAATTAACAAAATCAGCAAGTGTTAAAGCATCTTCTATATTCATGGCACCAACAAATTTAAAATTTTCTTTTTAATAGTGAATATTATAATTTACGTTCCCTGTGGATTTCTTAATCCTGTCCAGCTACAAAACGATCCCTGGTTTACATATGTTCCCTAATGGGAATGGCCATCAAATGTGGCACAAGATGACTCCCCAAAATACTATCTTTTTGCCTTCCTAGTGGTCACTGTTTTTTCTTTCTTCCTTCCCTTGTTTTATGGATGTCGTTGCTGTTATTCCTACCCTTTGGACCTTTTTCTCACCCTGTTTTAATGCTTGTTGAGTAACACATTCTTATTTGGAGATAGTGTCTTGCTAAGTCACCCAGGCTGGAGTGCAATGGCGTGATCTCAGCTCACTGCAATCTCGGCCTCTCAGGCTCAAGCAGTCCTCCCGTCTCAGCCTCCCAAGTAGCTGGGACTACAGGCGTGAGCCACCACACCTGGCTAATTTTTATATGTTTATTAGAGATGTGGTTTTGCTGTGTTGTCCAGGCTGGTCTCGAACTCCTGGACTCAAGTGATCCGCCCACCCCAGCAACCCAAAGTGCTGGGATTACAGGCGTGAGCTACCGTGTCTGACCTAAGTAACACATTTTTTAATAGAGAAGAGGAGAGAGTGGGTGGAAAGTATGCACCTACCATTTTCTCATTTCCCCCGAATCCTCTAAAATAGGGGCTGAGTCAGAAAGATAAATCTCATTTCAATGTTGTTTCCCACAACTTGCTTACCCAATGCCATTGCATCATCTTGCCACTTTCCTGACTTTATTGTATTTCCTTATTGGTGATTTCTGTTGCTTTGTCCAAGAATACCCAAGTGAGTTATTTGTCCCTTTTTCTGTATAGACAGCATGTTTTGTAACTTACCATCGTTTTGTATACATAAGTTAGACTATTTTTATGTACCCTTTTGTTTAGTGAGAGTGGTTTGATCACTTAATGTTTGTACCTCTTGAGGAAAAATTTAGTTGGGAAAATAGTGGTGAATTTCTGTGACACTGCTGTTTGAACATTAGGAGACAGCAATCAAATATATGACTGATGGATGTTTACTGAAACATATTCTGGGAGACCCAAATCTTACCAAATTCAGTGTCATTATTTTGGATGAAGCCCATGAAAGAACTCTAACTACAGTGAGTATTTTAATTTATTATTTTTTTTTATTAGCAAGTAGTTTGTTTGGGTAGCTTTTTATTGTGTAGAGAATTGCCTCCTCTTACTTTTTAATTTAATTTAATTTTTTAGAGATGGAGTCTTGCTCCATCACCCAGGCTGGAGAGCAGTGGCACGATCATAGCTCACTGCACCCTTGAACTCCTGGGCTCAAGTGATCCTCCTACCTCAACCTCCTGAGTTGCTGGTACTGCAGACATGCATCAGCATATCTGGCTAATTTTTAAGAATATTTTTTGTAGAGACAGTGTCTCGTTTTGTTTCCCTGGCAGGTCTCGACCTCCTGGCCTCCGACCTTGGCCTCCCAAAGTGCTGGGATTACAGGTGTGAGCCACCGCACCTGGCTCCTACTTATATTTTAATGTATTAAAATAGGAATTGCTTGGTTAGAATAGCAGTGTATTTAAAATAGTTTGGCTGTTAAGTGTACTTGTGACTTACTAGAAATTTACTTTTCTTTCAGGATATCTTATTTGGTTTATTGAAGAAGCTATTTCAGGAGAAGTCTCCTAATAGGAAGGAGCATTTAAAAGTGGTGGTAATGTCAGCAACTATGGAATTAGCCAAGCTCTCTGCATTCTTTGGAAATTGTCCAATATTTGATATACCTGGAAGGCTTTATCCAGTCAGAGAGAAATTCTGCAATTTGATTGGTCCACGAGACAGAGAAAATACTGCGTATATTCAAGCGGTATTACTTGGCATTCGTTTAATGTCTTTTTTAAATATCTATGATCCTTACTAATTGGGTGGTTTGATGATTCATTTGTTCACTACTATTTTAATGACAGTCCTCACAGGTCCTAGAACTTTTAAGAACCAAATTTAATTTTTCTGTGGGGCAAGGGAAGTGGTGGTAAGGGAATGACTGTATTTCCACTAGCATATTATGCCTGCATTTCTTGGTTTAGATTGTGAAAGTCACCATGGATATCCATTTGAATGAAATGGCTGGAGACATCTTGGTTTTTCTGACTGGTGAGCATTCAGTATCAAGTTAAAAAACTTAAGTATTTGTAAGTAAGGAATGTGGCAACCAGATAGAGTGCTACCTCTCTTGGGAATTCTGTGCCCTTCTCAAGTGTTGCCCTAGCTTTTTCTGATTATCTGAATAATTTTAGGTAAAAGATAGATAAAAATTGTAAGCTAGCTGCCAAAGAGGATTATGTATATTTATGTCAAAGACATATGTTTATGTCAAAGACATAATAGTATGTATATATATTTTATGTCAAAGACATAGTAGTATATGTCAAAGACGTAATAGTGTATATGTATATATACGCACACATATATGTTAAATGTCAAAGACATCAGGCTCATTAGTAAATATATGTAAAACACACTGACCTTTTAATAGAAAGAAATTAAATAGTGAAATATTGTTTTTGTTGGTCTGTCTTAGATAGAAATGTAACCTGACTAAACAGACCTGAGTTAATTCCATTATTTCAAAGGACATTTCACCAGGTTCTTCTTTGGGTGGTGGCATTGTACTGTGTGATAACAACACGTAAGGTGTAGAATCTATGTGTCGTAGACAAGCATGTGGCATTTTTGGAGATCAAAAATAAAATAGTTAAATCCCAAACTAGTGGCATAACTTTTCAAGTAGCAGCACCCTCCTAATAGGAATTAGTAGTTTCCTTGTTTACCTTTTTCCTCTGCCTTGTACTAATGTCAGAAGTGAGGGACTGTCACAATCTTTGCCTTTTGGAGATTACTTAAGTATTTTGAAATTTAAACAAATGCAATAGCACCTGGACTAGCTTTTCTCCTTTGTTAACAATTTAGTGAGTCTTCTCAAATACAGGGTGAAAAGCTTGACGATGATAAATATTTTTATTCCTTTAGAGATTTAAGTTTCTTAGAAACTGATGTTTCTTCTACTTCGAATTTTATTGTTGAAATATGGTACAGCTTATGTGTTCATCTCCTTTACATTAAATGAGAGATTTACAATAACTTTTAGGCAAAATTAATTTTAATTTTGACATTTTCTTTATTTTTAAATTAATTTTTCTGTTAAGTTGCTGAAGTTATTTTTTTCTTCCCATTTTAGGCCAGTTTGAAATAGAAAAAAGTTGTGAGTTACTTTTTCAGATGGCAGAGTCTGTTGATTACGATTATGATGTTCAAGATACCACCCTCGATGGCTTGTTAATATTGCCGTGTTATGGATCAATGACAACAGGTAATTTCTCATTAGAATAGAAAATTTGATTTTTTTAAAAAACTTTTTATTGAATAATCATGTTTACAGAAAAGCAGTCAGATCTTAAGTGCTTAGGTAAGTTTCACAAACCAGTCTCACCTTTGTAACCCACATCCAGATCATGAAACAAATCAGTGAGAACCAGCATTCCTTGAGAGTAGTGATTTTTGCCTGAAGTCTTTTTACATTCACTTTTTTGAGAGTCGTGGATATCCCCCTTATTATCGTTTAGAGTATTGTTTCTCCCAGCAAAACAAAACTATTGGTGAGAATTCTTTGAAATGAGGACAGTAGTTTCTTGCTGGTATTACTGTAAGTCAAACCTAATTTGCCATTGCCACAGAATTTTTAGAAATTGTGTATATGCAGCTATATCTAAGTCTAAACACAGTGGATTGTTTTCTTTTTTTGTGTGTGTGACGGAGTCTCATTCTTGTCATCCAGGCTGGAGTGCAGTGGCGCAATCTCAGCCCACTGCAACCGCCACCTCCTGGGTTCAAGCGATTCTCCTTCCTCAGCCTCCCAAGTAGCTGGGATTGCAGGTGTTCACCACCACACCTGGCTAAGTTTTGTATTTTTTTTTTTTTTTTAGCAGAGATGGGATTTTGCCATGTTGGCCAGGCTGGTTTCAAACTCCTGACCTCAGGTCATCTGCCTGCCTTGGCCTCCAGAATTGCTGGGATTACAGATGTGAGCCACCATGCCTGGCTGTGGATCATTTTCCTTTTAAAGTAGCCATGCCTTAGTCTGCTTTTCAAGAATGATCCTGTTCTTTGGTGAATTCCAAGAGCAAATGCAAACTCTTGATTTGACATTTTGGTTATAGTAAATATTGTTGAATGAGGTTTAGAATTTGTTTTATAAAACTTTTATTATGGAATTTAACTTGTAAAATTAAAGGGAAATTAACCTTAGCCTCCTATTTGGAGTTGGAATTAGCATTTGAATGTTTTTATATTTTACATGTATGTGTATTAACAGCTTTTGTTGATTGGTTGATTCTTATCCCTATATTAACAAAGTTTTGGAATATATGTGTCAGTAAAGAACATAGATGTGCTATTTTGGAAATCTTTTTTGTGATGATATTAGCTTCTTACTCTCTATTGAAGCATAGATATCTATTTTAGATTTTGTCATCTTCGGGGAAATTCTTAGGATCATTGTTTAAGGTTCTCATTGTTTTCTCAAGATTTGGTTCACCGATGCTTTTATAATTTACATTGAAACTGATAAAAACCCATTATGTTTGGTTTGTTATTAATCATTAACTAAATATGTACATAGACATATATTTTTCTATACAGAGTAAATAATTTCATTCTTTCTTACTGCTACATTGAAAATAATGTTCTGGATTTTCTGTTGCTGCCTCTGTTTTTTTTTGTTTTTTTGAGATGGAGTCTTGCTCTGTCGCCCAGGCTGGAGTGCAGTGGCGCGATCTTGGCTCACTGCAACCTCTCCCTCCCAGATTCAAGCAATTCTCCTGCCTCAGCCTCCCGAGTAGCTGGGACTACAGGCGCGCACCCCCATTCCCTGCTAATTTTTTGTATTTTTCTTAGAGACAGGGTCTCACCATGTTAGCCAGGATGGTCTCGATATCCTGACCTTGTGATCCTCCTGCCTCAGCCTCCCAAAGTGCTGGGATTATAGGCGTGAGCCACCACGCCTGGCCTAGAAACATGACTTGTAATGAAAAATTGAGTTCTTCAAAACTTGAGTTTGACACATGCATGTTGTAAATTGGTATTTTCTTTTTATATATACTTTAGATCAACAGAGGAGGATATTTTTGCCACCGCCACCTGGAATTAGAAAATGTGTCATATCCACCAATATTTCTGCAACGTCTTTGACAATAGACGGAATCAGGTAAAACTTTTGAACTTTCTCTTAAAGTCAAGGAAGCCTATCGTTACTAAACATTAGCTAAACATTACTGAGTTTGCTTTTCTGTGCCCTCCACTAATTCCCTTCTCGCCTACTTTTTGATGTTCTTAACATGTAATCACCTATTTTGTTTTGTAATTATTGATTGCTTTGAGCAGGAAATGGAGTAGGAGGTACATACTATATTCCTATTCACACTTTTTTTTTTTTTTTAGAGACAGGGTCTCATTATGTTGCTGAGGCTGGAGTATAGTGACTATTCACAGGCGTGCAGTCATAGCACACTACAGCCTTGTATGGAGATCAATCCTCCCGCCTCAGTCTCCTGGGTAGCTGGGACCACAGGCATGTGTCACCGTACTTGGCTGTTCACACTTTTTAACTACTTGGCAACTTGAAGCTTCTTTTCAAATTTAAGATTATGTATAATGCTTCATGGGTTTCACTAAATAGGAAGCCAAACCTATTTTTCTGTACTCCCATTATAAGCATATACCTTAGATAATTTGATATTTCCTTCTACCTTGCAGCCTCACTCGGTAGAGTTAGTTTGTATATCCAATGTTTATCTGGATGTATTGTCTCTGACTTTTTACCTTTTTGTGAAAATTAACTATGATTCAGGTCCCTTATCTTTTCTGGATGTAGTAAATAGTGCTGTCAAATTTTTGGGTAAATTTAGTAAGGAAACACTAAGAAATTTTAAGTCTGGACTGACAACTAATGCAAAGTTCTTTAAGACTGGGTTATTTATCATTTACCCAATATATTTTATTTCTTTAGCTAAGTCTGATTGTCTGTCTCAGGAAGGCTGAACCTGAATCTCAAAGATCCTGTGTGTTTCTTCTGGGTAAAATGATCACCCAGGTCTGCGAGGAAGTCTAATTTCCTCTGCTTTTCTTTGTTACTTTAAAAATAATGGTTTCACTAAGGGATTAAGGGAGTGCTCTCCTGGGTAAATTAACCTCTGTAATTTTCTGTTTCCTGCACAGGCAAAAGCCATTAAATAGCATGTTTCAGAATGTTGTCTTGTTACTGCTATCCTACTTTGGTTCCTTACCTGACTTGTTCACCATTTAATTGGCTTAGAATGGCATGTTAAGGGCTAGTTGAAATTAGATTCTGAATCTGTTTAAATGGTCTGAAGCTGACTTTCAAGTTTGTGTATTTTTTTATTGAGGCAAAATTCACATAAAATTAATCATTTAAAATGAAAAATTAAGTAGTACTTAGTACATTTACAGTATTGTGCAACCACTGCTTCTGCTTAGTTCTAAAATATTTCAACACCTCAAAATAAAACCCCATACCCATTGAGCAGGTACTCCACATTCCCCTCTCGACCCCAGGCCTTGGCAACTACCAGTCTTACTTTTTGTTTGTACGTATTTTCTTTTTTTAAAAATTCTTTAGATGTGTCAGCAGGAAGCAGTATGTATTTTCTATTCTGGATATTTCATACAAATAGAATCATATAATATGTGGCCTTCTGTGTTTGCTTTCTTTCACTTAGCATAATATTTTTGAGGTTCGTCCACGTTATAGCATGTATCAATACTTCTTTTTTGTGGCTGAATAATATTGCATAGTGTGTGTGTATATATATATATATTCCATTGTGTGTGTATATATGCGTGTGTATATATACTACATACACATATGCAAAGCAATTTGTTCATCCCTTCTTCCATTAATGGTTAATGGACATTCAGGTTGTTTTTACCTTATGGCTGTGATTCATAGTGCTGATATGAACATTGGTCTATAAGTATTTGTTTGAGTACTTGTTCTCAGTTCTTTTTGGTGTACACTTAGAAATGGAATTGCTGGATCATATGGTAATTTTGTGTTTAACTTTTTGAGGACCTGTGAACAATTTTCCACCTCGGCTGAACCATTTTACATTCCCACCAACAACATACGAGGGTTCCAATTTCTTGACTTTCAAGTTTTACACTTAACATAAAAGGCATTGTGTACCTGCTAGTTTGCTAGAAAAGGAGAAACCAAAGTGGTTAAAAATTAACAAGTCTTCTTTTATTTTCCAGAAACTTAACTTGCTTTGATTCTTCTTAGATATGTGGTAGATGGTGGCTTTGTGAAGCAGTTAAACCACAACCCCAGATTAGGGTTGGACATCCTGGAGGTGGTTCCAATTTCAAAGTAAGTCTCTATGTCAAATCTTTTTATTCAAAGAACAACTGATTAGGTAATTTCTAGCTGTTTTGGGGAGACAAAGTAAATTACCTGAGAAACCCACAGAACATTTTGGGGAATTTTTGGGTTTTTTTCCTTT
The DNA here is from genome assembly GCF_029281585.2 of Gorilla gorilla gorilla. Taxonomy (NCBI): domain Eukaryota; kingdom Metazoa; phylum Chordata; class Mammalia; order Primates; family Hominidae; genus Gorilla; species Gorilla gorilla. Next base: position 32,484,654 of record NC_073228.2, on the reverse strand, counting down.
TGTAGGAGCGAGGCATTACAGCGAAGTGGCCGAGCTGGCAGGACTTCTTCAGGAAAATGCTTTCGGATCTATAGTAAAGATTTTTGGAACCAGTGTATGCCTGACCATGTGATCCCTGAAATTAAGAGAACTAGTTTGACATCTGTAGTTCTGACCTTAAAGTGCCTTGCCATACACGATGTCATAAGGTATGTAGACAACTAGAAAAAAAAAGAAAAACTTGTTAGCCTGGAAGCAAGTTATTGGCTCAAAAATTATTTTGAAATATTTGACTGATACATCCCTGAGAGTTGAGGCTAACCTCTTTTACAGGTTGGTTTTTATATTGGTTGCTTTTCTTTTTCTTTTTTTTTTTTTTTGAGATGGAGTCTTGTTCCGTTGCCCAGGCTGGAGAGCAGTGGCACGATCACGGCTCACTGCAACCTCCACCTCCCGGGTTCAAGCAATTCTCCTGTCTCAGCCTCCCGAGTAGCTGGGACTACAGGTACCTGCCACCATGCCCAGCTAATTTTTGTGTTTTTAGTAGAGATGGAGTTTCACCTTGTTGGTCAGGCTGGTCTCGAACTCCTGACCTCAGGCGATCCACCCGCCTCGGCCTCCCAAAGTGCTGGGATTACAGGTGTGAGCCACTGCGCTTGGCTCTATTGGTTGCTTTTCAACTAAACTAACACAGAAGACTTCCTTGCATTGCTTTAGTAGGATCTCTTGCTCATGTTTAACCTTGGCTTAATGGCGGGGTTAGTGGGTTTGTGCTGATGTTTATTTGGATCACTTAATGACCACTGTTTATTTGTAATGAAAGGTATATAATGAGCTGGGCATAACAGCTTATGCCTGTAATCTCAACACGTTGGATGGCCAAGGTGGGAGGGTTGCTTGAGCCTAGGATTTCGAGACGAGCCTGGGCAACATAGTGAGACCTTGTCTCTACAATTAAAAAAAAAAATAAAGTCTGATATGGTGCATGCTTGAGTCCCAGATATTTGGAGGCTGAGATGGGAAGATTGCTGGAGCCTGGGAGGTAGAGGCTGCAGTGAGCCATGATTGCACCACTGCAGTCCAGCCTGGGCAACAGAGTGAGACCCTGTTTCAAAAGAAAGGGGCTGGGCGCGGTGGCTCACGTCTGTAATCCTAGCACTTTGGGAGGCCAAAGTGGGCGGATCCCTTGAGGCCAGGAGTTTGAGACCCGCCTGGCCATCCTGGCAAAACCCCGTAGCTACTGAAAATATAAAAATTAGCTGAGCTTGGTGGCACGTGATTGTAGTCCCAGCTACTCCGGAGGCTAAAGCACGAGAATCACTTGAACCCAGGAGGCAGAGACTGCAATGTGCCAAGATCACACCACTGCACTCCAGCCTGGTCAACAGAGCGAGATTCTGTCTCAAAAAAACAAAACAAAAAAAGAAGGGTATACAGTTGAAAAGTGGAGTGTTTTTTTTTTTGTATGGCCAGCATCATACTATGTACCATGAAAGACAGAGTAATACTCTGTAGTTTTTTGCTTTCACTAAGCTTAAGTTATATTAGGAAAACAAGGTTCAGACACGTGAAATAAAGGAAGAACAGTTAAATTAGCCAAATATTAATATAATTTCTTGGTATAAGATAGAATATTGTTATAGATAGAAATTTCTATCATACATGGTAGGGGAATTAATGGAGGAAAGTACTATCTTCTTTATTTTGGTCTTAATTACCTTGGAATGTAAAAGTGTTCAGGAATTTTGGGGGATGGTAACCGTGCAGTTTTTAAATTCATAGTAAGTGATTATTAGGTGCATCCAAATATGTATTGTAGGCCGGGTGCGGTGGCTCACGCCTGTAATCCCAGCACTTTGGAAGGCCGAGACGGGTGGATCACCTAAGGTCAACCTGGCCAACATGGTGTAACCCCGTCTCTATTAAAAATACAAAATTAGCCAGGATGGTGGTGCTCGTCTGTGATCCCAGCTACTTGGAAGCCTGAGGCAGGAGAATTACTTGAACCCGGGAGGCAGAGGTTGCAGTGAGCCGAGATTGCGCCATCGCACTCCAGCCTGGGCAACAAGAGCGAAACTCTGTCTCCAAAAAAAAAACAACCAAAAAAAGCAAAAAAACCCCAAAACCCACAAATACTCATTGTATACTCTTGGAAAGCCAATTTGCCAATTTCAAAATGTTTTGATACTTATCATTAGACTAGAGATTTTCTGAATGAGAATATGTAGATACTGGAAAGAGAAAAGCATGTAATAAATGAAATTCTGACTGTAGCAATAAATTATACCAATGAAAAGAAGGAAAGCGCCATTTAAAGAAATCCAAAGAGCCAAATAGAAAACTTTCAGATGAACCCAGATATTAAAATAATGTCTTGATTTTTTTCATTTGGGGAAAAAGGGCCATTTTTGGAAATAGCTGCTCAGTAAGTTTGACATTGACTCTTAGTATATTCACAAAGGATAGCAGAGCGGCCTCTAACCAAGAATGAGTATATATTAGAAAAATAGGAACAATAATTAATATCATCTGCATTGAATTATTTTTCCATCTTAAGTCTTAAAAACCATAGTGTACTAAAAATCGCAAAATTTTGTTTCAAAATGCTTGAAACAAAAAACAAAGAATTCCTTTTTAAAAAGTTGTATAAAGAATAAGGAGAGGTAGACCCAGTGTTTGGGGTAGATGGTATAGGATTCATAGACGACAGAAAGCAAATGGATCTTCTCAATTATTATTTTGCTTTCCCTTTTCCATCAGGAAGAATAATTTTAAAACTGGAAATGCAAGAACAGGTCTGAATAAGAAGGAATTGATGACTAAGGTGGAAGGAAATAATGAAGGAAAACCTACCACCATAAGTGATTTTGTCTTGAGCATTTAGACATTATTTCCGTGGTGTTAAAAGAACTTGCAGATTTAGCATCAGAGTCACTGTAGGTCATCTATGAGAAATTATGCAGAATAGGTTATCAGAAAATGGTGAGAAAGGCAAAAGTCTTAATTTTTTTCATTTGGTAAAAAGGGCAGGTTCTGGAAACAACTACCCAGTAAGCTTGACATTGATTACTAGCGAACTCTAGTACAGTTTATTGAAAAATGGTTTAAGGAAATTTAATGATGATTAATGAGTATGAATTTTAAAAGTTCACAATGAATATGTCATTTTTTGTTGTTGTTGTGTTTGGTTTTGGTTTTCTGAGACAGGATCTCACTCTGTCACCCAGGCTGGAGTGCAGTGGCGCAATCTCAGCTCACTGCAACCTCCGCCTCCCAGGTTCAAGCGATTCTCGTGTCTCAGCCTTCTGAGTAGCTGGGATTACATGCGTGTGCCACCGCGCCTGGCCAAATATGTCATTATAAGCCATTTCCTTTTCAGTTTGAGGACAGGACCGTCCACATGAGTGCTCCACAAGAATTTATTGAAAGTTAACCTAATGTCTTTTATTTTCAGCACAGTATTTAACAATACTGCATTTGATATTTTGTGAATAAAAAAGTAGTCTGTAGATGACAGTACTGCTGAGTATAGTTGCCAGATAGCCCAGTCTAGAAAAGTATTAATTAATTGCTTAGTGTAGACTAGATGAAGTTTTTACTGGTATTGTGCCGAACTTAGTTTTTTCTTGATAAACATTTTTAATGATACTGAATAAAAATATTGAAGTTATGGTTATATTTTTCTGGAAAATATCTTAATATCTAATAGGTAGATGACCAAGCTTTAAAATGACTTTAACAGATTAGAACCATGGGCAAAAATCAACAGGGTATAAATTTGAAAGGATATATCTTATATCCTGTGTTTGGGATGTACAATAGCAAATACATGTGGTAGAGATCTGAAATTATCAGATCATCAAAAACTTAATATTGGCTTATACCTATGGCTCTGTTTAAAAAAATTTTTTTAGGCCGGGTGCGGTGGCTCACGCCTGTAATCCCAGCACTTTGGGAGGCCACAGTGGGCGGATTGCGAGGTCAGGAGATCGAGATCATCCTGGCTAACACAGTGAAACCCCGTCTCTACTGAAAATACAAAAAATTAGCCGGGTGTGGTGGCAGGCGCCCGTAGTCCCAGCTACTCAGGAGGCTGAGGCAGGAGAATGGCGTGAACCCGGGAGGCGGAGCTTGCGGTGAGCCCATATCGCACCACTGCACTCCAGCCTGGGCGACACAGCAAGACTCTGTCTCAAAAAAAAAAAATTTTTTTTTAATTCCACTGGCATAGACTTTGGTTACATTAATAAACTAGGTGATGGGGAATTACAGCATTCCTGTTATGTGTTGGTCACTCAACATTTGGAGTTCAGTTTTGGATATAATCAAGTTTTATGAGGAGTTTGACATACTAGTGTTTTTAGAGAATGGTACTTAGGTATGGTAGGTCTCTTAGAAACCAAGTAACTTATAAGGAGTGGTTGACAGAATTGGTAATTGGAGGAATCAAGGGGGGAAATTAATTGCAATATTTTAGAATAAGTAGTTTTTCCTTTTATATAGAAGAAGCAGCTGACTGGTTTGGTATTGCTCTAGCACAAGGGTGGCAAACTATGGTCTAATCTCACTGACTGTTTTTGTAAATAAAATGTTAGAATGCAGCCATACCCATTTGTTTATGTGTGGCTGCTTTCACTGTAATAGCATGGTTGAGTAATTGTGACAGAGACCATATGGCCTGCAAGCCTAAGCTATTTACTATCTGGCCCTTTACAGAAAATGTTTACCAATTCTTGCTGTAGAAGCTACCAGGACCTATTGGTACAAATTGTAGGAAAGCTGGCAGTAGAACAGTGTAAGAGATTATTGTTTGCTTATTATTTTTTCTTTTTATAAGAGATGGGGTCTTGCTGTGTTGCCTAGGCTGTTCTCAAACTCCTGAGCTCAAGCAGTCCTCCTGCCTCAGCCTCCCAGAGTGCTGAAATTATAGGTGTGAGCTACCATCCTTGGCCTTGTTTTATTTATTTATTTTTAAATAGGGTTATCAATCCTGGAATGGACATTGTATATAAAGTATTGGACCTTTTGTCTTCTATTGGATTTTTTTCAAGGTGAGAAGTTGGAGTAGATGATTTTTCATATCCAGATTTAAGGTGGAAAAAATAACCCAGTGCAGATGATATCAAGTAATTATTTTTCCTGTTTTTTAAAAATATATATTCATGTTTGATGGTGCTATCCCTTTTGAATATTATTGTTAATTTTCTTGTTAATTTTATTATATTTATTAATAGCGCATTATGGTAATGTAAGAGAATGTCCTTATTTTCAGGAGATGCATGCAGAGATAGTTGTAAGTGTGCAATGGCATTGTATTTGCAACTTATTCTGAGATAGTTTGGCAGAAAATAAGTACATACACATGTACACATATGTGACACAAATATGGCTAAATTAATTGAATATATTTCCCCATTTATATAAAAGCATTTTGTCCGGCCGGGTGTGGTGGCTTACGCCCGTAATCCCAGCACTTTGGGAGGCTGAAGTGGGTGGATCACCTGAGGTCAGGAGTTTGAGACAAGCCTGACCAATATGGTGAAACCCCGCCTCTACTAAAAATACAAAAATTATCTGGGCATGGTGGCAGGTGCCTGTAATCCCAGCTACTCAACAGGCTGAGGCAGGAGAATCACTTGAACCCAGGAGACGGAGGTTGTAGTGAGCTGAGATTGCCACACTGCACTCCAACCTGGGCAACAGAGTGAGACTCCGTCTCAAAAAAAAAAAAAATTAAATTAAATTTAAGAAGCATTTTGAGGCTGGGTGCGGTGGCTCATGCCTGTAATCCTAGCACTTTGGGAGGCCGAGGCGGGCGGATTGCTTAAGCACAGGAGTTCAAGACCAGCCTGGGCAACATGGTGAAACCCTGTCTCTACTAAAATACAAAAAATTAGCTAGGCGTGGTGGCATGTGCCTGTAGTCCCAGCTACTCGGGAGGCTGAGGCAGGAGAATTGCCTGAACCTGGGAAATGGAGGTTGCAGTGATCAGAGATTGTGCCATTGCACTCCAGCCTGGGCAACAGAGCGAGACTCCATCTCCAAAAAAAAGCATTTTGAGGTACTATTGAACAATTTATAATTTTCAGTACTAATTAATATTTCTCTACTATTAATACTTCTCTACTATTAATATTTCTCTACTATTTTTATAAAAGTTTGGAAAAAAATTATGGACTGCAGAAAAGAGTAGACTTGACATAGGCTGTGAAGGATGGGTGGGGCAGGATTAGGATAAGTAGACTGGTGAGAGTATTTCAGCTAAAGGGAGTCAAAAAGAATCACTTCTTGAAGTAGAGGAGTGTGATTCAGAAAAAAATTATTTCCTCTTTTGCCAAATGCTGATCATGATCATATAATTTTTTTTTAGAAAAAGATGACTTGAAAAATAGAAATAAAACCTTTTAAAGAAATTTTCGTCGTATCTATATAAAATCCTGCCATGTTCAAGGAATGCCTCTCACTTCATATCTTATTTAAACACACAGGTTTCCCTATTTGGATCCACCTAATGAGAGACTTATTTTAGAAGCTCTTAAGCAACTTTACCAGTGTGATGCTATTGACAGGTAAAAAAAAAAAAAAAAATCACAATCAAAACAGATATTGATCTCTTTTTAAACAGGGCTCTAAATACCTTTCTCTAACAGTAGAAAATAATTTCTTTAAATTGAATGGACTGTTAGTCTTTCATCACAATTCTGATTGAAAAACCAGCCGGGCACTGTGGCTCATGCCTGTAATCCCAGCACTTTGGGAGGCCGAGGTCGGTGGATCATGAGGTCAGGAGATCGAGACCATCCTGGCTAACATGGTGAAGCCCCGTCTCTACTAAAAATACAAAAACAAAATTAGCTGGGCGTGGTGGTGGGCGCCTGTAGTCCCAGCTACTCGGGAGGCTGAGGCAGGAGAATGGTGTGATCCTGGGAGGCAGAGCTTGCAGTGAGCCAAGATCATGCCACTGCACTCCAGCCTGGGCAACAGAGCGAAACTCCATCTGAAAAAAAAAAAAAAAAGGAGAAAGAAACTACACGATATAATCCCTTTTGTTTAATAAATATTGGTATTATTTAACAAGTAATTTCTGAGTACCATTTCAGTGCCAAGCATTATGCTGGATACATAAAAATGATAAGAGAGCCAGAGTCCTTGTTTTCATGTTTGTGTGATGGGGTGGTTAGGTTTGATATTAATAATTATTATTCTCTTGGATGTGCGTGGTGGCTCACACCTGTAATTCCAGCACTTTGGGAGGCCAAGGCGAGCAGATTGCTTGAGCCCAGTTGTTCGAGACAAGCCTGGGAAACATAGTAAAACCCATCTCTACTGGAAATACAAAAATTAGCCGATTGTGTTGGCACACGCCAGTAGTCCCAGCTACTCCGGAAGCTGAGGTGGGAGGATCATCTGAGCTTCGGAGGTGAGGGGTGCAGTGAGCTGAGGAGATTGCACCATTGCACTCCACCCTGGGAGACGGAGCAAGACCCTGTCTCCAAAAAAAAAAAAAAGGTAAAATTTAAAAAATAAAATTATTATTCTCTCATGTCTTCAAAGACATCTTCTTTTTTTTTTTTTTTTTTTTTGAGACGGAGTTTTACTCTTGTTGCCCAGACTGGAGTACAATGGTGCAATCTCACCTCACTGCAATCTCCACCTCCCAGGTTCAAGCAATTCTCCTGCCTCAGCCTCCCAGGTAGCTGGGATTATAGGCATGCACCACCATGCCCAGGTAATTTTTTTATATTTTGGTAGAGATAGGGTTTCACCATGTTGGTCAGGCTGGTCTCAAACTCCTGACCTGAAGTGATCTACCTGCCTCGGCCTCCCAAAGTGCTGGGATTACAGGTGTAATCCCCCTCAGCCTCCTTAGTAGCTTTGCAACCTTTGCCTCCCGGGTTTGAGTGATTCTCCTACCTCAGCCTCCCAAGTAGCAGGGACTACAGGCGCATGCCACCACACCCAGCTAATTTTTGTGTTTTTAGTGGAAACGGGGTTTTGCCATGTTGGCCAGGCAGGTCTTGAACTCCTGACCTCAGGTGATCCACCTGCCTCAGCTTCCCAAAGTGCTAGGATTACAGGCATGAGCCACCACGCCTGGCCTAATTTTCTTAAATTGAATTGAACTTCTGGAGGTGATTGGAGGTAATGTAAATTATATCTGATTTATTCTGAATGATGAATGTTACATTTGTACTCTCCTAGTGTAGAAAGACTTAACAAACTTTTTCTTTGTATTAAGGAGTGGCCACGTCACCAGATTGGGTTTGTCTATGGTGGAGTTTCCTTTGCCTCCACATCTGACATGTGCAGTAATAAAAGCTGCTTCCCTGGATTGTGAAGATCTACTACTTCCAATAGCAGCAATGTTGTCTGTGGAAAACGTCTTCATTAGACCTGGTAAGATGTTTATTTTAAGTTGTGTTTTTTAAAACTAATAGACTTGGCTGGGCACGGTGGCTCACGCCTGTAATCCCAGCACTTTGGGAGGGCAAGGCGGGTGGATTGCTTGAGGTCAGAAGTTGGAAGACCAGCCTTACCAACATGGTAAAACCCCATCTCTACTAAAAAAAAAAAAAAAAAAAAAAACCAAAAAAAAATTAATAGACTTTGTTTTTTAGAGCATTTTTTTTTTTTTTTTTTTTTTTTCACAATTTTTTTTTTTTTATTGATCATTCTTGGGTGTTTCTCGCAGAGGGGGATTTGGCAGGGTTACAGGACAATAGTGGAGGGAAGGTCGGCAGATAAGCAAGTGAACAAAGCTCTCTGGTTTTCCTAGGCAGAGGACCCTGCGGCCTTCCGCAGTGTTTGTGTCCCTGGGTACTTGAGATTAGGGAGTGGTGATGGCTCTTAACGAGCATGCTGCCTTCAAGCATCTGTTTAACAAAGCACATCTTGCACCGCCCTTAATCCATTCAACCCTGAGTGGATACAGCACATGTTTCAGAGAGCACAGGGTTGGGGGTAGGGTCACAGATCAACAGGATCCCAAGGCAGAAGAATTTTTTCTTAGTACAGAACAAAATGAAAAGTCTCCCATGTCTACCTCTTTCCACACAGACACGGCAACCATCCAATTTCTCAATCTTTTCCCCACCTTTCCCCCCTTTCCATTCCACAAAACCGCCATTGTCATCATGACCCGTTCTCAATGAGCTGTTGGGTACACCTCCAAGACGGGGTGGTGGCCGGGCAGAGGGGCTCCTCACTTCCCAGTAGGGGCGGCCGGGCAGAGGTGCCCCTCACCTCCCGGACGGGGCGGCTGGCCGGGCAGGGGGCTGACCACCCCCACCTCCCTCCTGGACGGGGCGGCTGGGCAGGCAGAGGGGCTCCTCACTTCCCAGTAGGGGCGGCCGGGCAGAGGCGCCCCTCACCTCCCGGATGGGGCGGCTGGCCAGGCGGGGGGCCGAACCCCCACCACCCTCCCGGACAGGGCGGCAGGCTGGGCGGTGGGCTGACCCCCCCACCTCCCTCCCGGACGGGGTGGCTGGCCAGGCGGGGGGCTGACCCCCCACCTCCCTCCCGGACAGGGCGGCAAGCTGGGCGGTGGGCTGACCCCCCCACCTCCCTCCCGGACGGGGCGGCTGGCCGGGCTGAGGGGCTCCTCACTTCCCAGTAGGGGCGGCCGGGCAGAGGCGCCCCTCATCTCCCGGACGGGGCGGCTGGCCGGGCGGGGGGCTGACCCCCCCACCTCCCTCCCGGACAGGGCGGCTGGCCGGGCGGGGGGCTGACCCCCCCACCTCCCTCCCGGACGGAGCGGCTGGCCGGGCAGAGGGGCTCCTCACTTCCCAGTAGGGGCGGCCGGGCAGAGGTGCCCCTCACCTCCCGGACGGGGCGGCTGGCCAGGTGGGGGGCTAACCCCCCCACCTCCCTCCCGGACGGGGCGGCTGGCCGGGCGGGGGGTTGACCCCCCCACCTCCCTCCCGGACGGAGCGGCTGGCCGATCAGAGGGGCTCCTCGCTTCCCAGTAGGGGCGGCCGGGCAGAGGCGCCCCTCACCTCTCGGACCGGGTGGCCGGCCAGGCGGGGGGCCGAACCCCCACCTCCCTCCTGGACAGGGCGGCAGGCTGGGCGGTGGGCTAACCCCCCCACCTCCCTCCTGGACGGGGCGGCTGGCCGGGCGGGGGGCTGACCCCCCCACCTCCCTCCCGGACGGGGCGGCTGGCCGGGCGGGGGGCTGACCCCCCCACCTCCCTCCCGGACGGAGCGGCTGGCCGGGCAGAGGGGCTCCTCACTTCCCAGTAGGGGCTGCCGGGCAGAGGCGCCCCTCACCTCCCAGACGGGGCGGCTGGCCAGGTGGGGGGCTAACCCCCCACCTCCCTCCCGGACGGGGCGGCTGGCCGGGCGAGGGGGCTCCTCACTTCCCAGTAGGGGCGGCCGGGCAGAGGTGCCCCTCACCTCCCGGACGGGGCGGCTGGCCAGGTGGGGGGCTAACCCCCCCACCTCCCTCCCGGACGGGGCGGCTGGCGGGGTGGGGGGTTGACCCCCCCACCTCCCTTCCGGACGGGGTGGCTGGCCGGGCGGGGGGCTGACCCCCCCACCTCCCTCCCGGACGGAGCGGCTGGCCGATCAGAGGGGCTCCTCACTTCCCAGTAGGGGCGGCCGGGCAGAAGCGCCCCTCACCTCTCGGACCGGGTGGCTGGCCAGGCGGGGGTCCGAACCCCCACCTCCCTCCTGGACAGGGCGGCAGGCTGGGCGTTGGGCTAACCCCCCCACCTCCCTCCCGGACGGGGCGGCTGGCCGGACGGGGCGGCTTGCCGGGCGGGGGGCTGGCCCCCCCACCTCCCTCCCGGACGGGGCGGCTGGCCGGGCGGCGGGCTGGCCCCCCCACCTCCCTCCCGGACGGGGCGGCTGGCCGGGCGGGGGGCTGACCCCCCCACCTCCCTCCCGGACGAGGTGGCTGCCGGGCGGAGATGCTCCTCACTTCCCAGACGGGGTGGCTGCCGGGCGGAGGGGCTCCTCACTTCTCAGGTGGGGCAGCTGCCGGGCGGAGGGGCTCCTCACTTCTCGGGCGGGGCGGTTGCCAGGCAGAGGGTCTCCTCACTTCTCAGACGGGGCGGCCGGGCAGAGACGCTCCTCACATCCTGGACGGGGCGGCAGGGCAGAGGTGCTCCCCACATCTCAGATGATGGGTGGCCGGGCAGAGCCGCTCCTCACTTCCCAGATGTGATGGCGGCCGGGAAGAGGCGCTCCTTGTTTCCTAGATGGGATGGCGGCCGGGCAGAGAGGCTCCTCACTTTCCAGACTGGGCAGCCAGGCAGAGGGGCTCCTCACTTTCCAGACTGGGCAGCCAGGCAGAGGGGCTCCTCACATCCCGGACGATGGGCGGCCAGGCGGAGACGCTCCTCACTTCCCAGACGGGGCGGCAGCCGGGCAGAGGCTGCAATCTCGGCACTTTGGGAGGCCAAGGCAGGCGGCTGGGAGGTGGTTGTAGCGGGCCGACATCACGCCACTGCACTCCAGCCTGGGCACCATTGAGCACTGAGTTAACCAGACTCTGTCTGCAATCCCGGCACCTCGGGAGGCCGAGGCTGGCAGATCACTCGCGGTTAGGAGCTGGAGACCAGCCCAGCCAACACAGCGAAACCCCATCTCCACCAAAAAAATACGAAAACCAGTCAGGCGGGGCAGCGCGCGCCTGCAATCGCAGGCACTCGGCAGGCTGAGGCAGGAGAATCAGGCAGGGAGGTTGCAGTGAACTGAGATGGCAGCAGTACCGTCCAGCTTCTGCTCGGCATCAGAGGGAGACCGTGGAAAGAGGGGAGAGGGAGAGGGAGAGGGAGAGGGAGAGGGAGAGGGAGAGGGAGAGGGAGAGGGAGAGGGAGAGGGAGAGCTAGAGCATTTTTAAGTTTACAGAAAAATTGAGTAGAAAGTACAGAGGGTTGACATTCATCCCCTCAACCTCCCACAGCAATTTCTCCTATTAACATCTTTGATTTGTATGACATATAAGTTGCAATTGGTGAGCCGATATTGACACATTATTATTAACTAAAGGGATCACTCTTTGTGTTATATGGTTTTAGCTGGGATTATAGGCATGTGCCACCATGCCTGGCTAATTCTGTATTTTTAGTAGAGGTGCGGTTTCTCCATGTTGGCCAGGCTGGTCTCGAACTTCTGACCTCAGGTCATCTGCCCGCCTTGGCCTCCCAAAGTGCTGGGATTACAGGCGTGAGCCAGCACGCCCAGCCAGGTTGTTTTCTTATTGTTAAGAGGTCTTTGCATATTTTAAATAGTTATTTAACAGATATATCTTTTGTAAATATTTTCTCCCAGTCTGTGGTTTATCTTCTAATTGTTTTGACATTGACTTTTGCAGAGCAGAAGTTTTTATTTTTGACGAAGTCTACCTTATCAATTATTTCTTTCATAGATTGTGTCTTTATTGTTGTATCTAAAAAAGTCATTGTCGTACCCAAAGTCATCTAGATTTTCTCTTCTATTGTCTTTTTAGTATTTGGACGTACAGTTGTTGCGGTACCATTTGTTCAAAACACTGTCCTTTTTCTGTTGAAATGCCTTCGCTTCTTTGTTAAATATCAGCTGACTATTCTTATATGGGTCTGTTTCTGGGCTCTGTATCTTGTTCCATTTATCTGATTGTCTGTTCTTCCACCAATACCACACTGTCCTGGTTATTGGAGCTTTATAGTAACTCTTGAAGTTTTGTTCTTCCTCTTCAAAATTGTTTAGGCCATTCTGGGTCTTTTTCATATAAACTTTAGAACCAGTCTGTTGAAATCCACAAAATAACTTGCTGAACTTGCTTGGGTTTTTTTTTTTTTTTTTTTGAGCTGGAGTCATGCTCTGTCACCCAGGCTGGAGTGCAGTGGCCTGATCTCGGCTCACTACAAGCTCTGCCTCCCAGATTCGTGCCGTTCTCTCGCCTCAGCCTCCCGAGTAGCTGGGACTACAGGCGCCTGCCACAACGCCCGGCTAATTTTTTGTATTTTTAGTAGAGACAGGGTTTCACTGTGTTAGCCAGGATGGTCTCAATCTCCTGACCTTGTGATCCACCCGCCTCAGCCTCCCAAAGTGCTGGGATTACAGGTGTGAGCCACTGCGCCCGGCCCTTGCTGGGATTTTAATTGGGATTATGTTTTAATTAAGATAGATTAACTTGCGAAGAAATGACATCTTGACAGTATTGTCTTCCTATCCATGTACATGGAATATCTCTTCATTTATTTAGATTGCCAGTAATTCATTGAGCATTTACTGAGGGTTTACCATGCCTTAGCCCTAGGACAGAAAACTAAGGATAAACAAGTTTTGTTGTTGTTGTTTTTGAGATGGAGTTTCACTCTTGTTGCCCAGGCTGGAGTGCAATGGTGTGATCTGGACTCACTGCAACCTCCTCCTCCCAGGTTCAAGCGATTCTTCTGCCTCAGCCTCCCAGGTAGCTGGGATTACAGGCATGGGCCACCATGCCTGGCTAATTTTTGTATTTTTAGTAGAGATGGGGTTTCACCATGTTGGTCAGGCTGGTCTGGAACTCCTGACCTCAGGTGATCTGCCTACCTCAGCCTTGGGATTGCAGGCATGAGCCAGCACACCCAGCCCGGCGTTAATTTCCTTTCATTAGTAAAGGAAGATAGTGCTTTTATAGTACATTAGTAATTTACTAATTTTTTTTTTTGTAGGATCAAAAGAAAAGGTAGTTTAGCCCTTGCATCCTTAGAGAATTCTTTTGAAGTTTCCAGGTCTTTAAACTTCTGCTTCGTTCTTTTCTTGGTGTGTCAGTATAGGACACAATTTACTTTGACATATGTTAGATTTGTTTTCATGCAGTGGAGTAATTTTTTCTTTCAAGGAGCTCCTAAGTGAACAGTATACCTTGTTTGCAGCCAGACAATAGAATGGGTTAGCTCACTGGCTTTATACCTTTGTAGGCTGGAAGTGTTGGGTCCAGATTAATTTATTATTGCCATGATTATAATGGAGGTTACATTTTTCTATAAAAATACTCTAATCAATATACTGTTTCAAATAGTTTGCAGTCTTTTTTTTTTTAATTTAAAAAATTTTTAAATTTTATTGAGACAAGGTCTCACTGTGTTGCCCAGGCTGGAGTGCAGTGGCGTGATCTTGGCTCATTGCAACCTCTGCCTCCCAGGCTCAAGTGATCCTCCCATACCTCAGCCTCCCCAGCAGCTGGGACCACAGATGCTTGCTACTATGCCTGGCTAATTTTTTGTATTTTTATAGAGATGGGGTTTCACTCTGTTGCCCAGGCTGGTCTTGAACTCCTGAGCTCAAGTGACCCACCATCCTTGGCCTCTTAAAATGCTGGGATTACAGGCCTGAGCCATTGCACCCAGCAGTTGCAGTCTGAAGTGTCAGAATTTTAATTCTAGTAATACCCCTAATTGCAATTTTTTGTTCTGATAAAATGCTGTATAAAAATAAGTAATGTTAACTGGTTTTCATGACGCAGTATCAGAGCTAAAAATACCAGTGGGCACAGTGGTATCCCAGCTCCTTGGGAGACTGAGGTGGGATGATTGCTTGAGCCCACGAGATCAGGGCCAGCCTGGGCAACATAGCAAGACCCCATCTCTGATAAGAAATTAAAAAATAGGCCAGGTGTGGTAGCTCACACTTGTAATCCCAGCACTTTGGGAGGCTGAGGCAGGTGGGTCACCTGAGGTCAGGAGTTTGAGACCAGCCTGGCCGACATGGTGGAAACCCTGTCTCTACTAAAAATATAAAAAGTAGCCAGGCGTGGCGTGCACCTGTGTTGCCAGCTACTGGGGAGGCTGAGGCAGGAGAATTGCTTGAATCCAGGAGGCGGAGGTTGCAGTGAGCTGAGATCGTGCCACTGCACTCCAGCCTGGGTGACAGAGTGAGACTCCATCCCCAAAAAGAGAAAAGAAAGAAAGAAAGAAACAAGCTAAAATATTTCAAAACCTATTACAGAGTATTGAAGTAGGAGTTAAGAGTGCAGGGTTCTGTCCAGCTCCACTACTACCTAATTATCTGACCATGGCCCTCGCTTTTCTAGATTTCATTTTTCATTTGTAAAACCAAGAAGTTGGATTAAGGTGACCAACTCTAATAGTCTTTTAAGGCTAGAAAAAGAAAAATGTTTTTTCCATGTTGGAATATTTAAATAGATAAAATCAGTGTGGTGTTAGCCTTTTTTGGGTGACATTTATTCTTACATAATTTCAAATAAGAATAGCAAAGGAATTCCTTTATACCTTCTAGGCAGTTTCAGCAATTTTTAACATTTTACCCCCTTTGCTTTATTACTCTGTCTCCCTCTATATATGTATATATAAATGGATTTTTTTCTTTTTCTGAATCATTTAAGAATAAATTGGAAGCATCGTGCTCCCTTACCACAAAATATTTACATCTGTATTAGGCAAGAACAAGGGCAATCTCTCATTTAACCATAGTACATTAATCAAAATTAGGAAATTGTTTTGTTTTGTTTGAGAGAGAGTCTCACTCTGTTGCCCAGGCAGTAGTGCAGTGGTGGGATCATGGCTCACTGCAGCCTTGACCTCCCAGGCTCAAGCAATTCTCCCACCTCAGCCTCCTTAGTAGCTGGGACCACATGCATATGCTACCATGCCCGACTAATTTTTAAAAATTTTTTGTAGAGATGAGGTCTCCCCATGTTGCCCAGGTTAGTCTCAAACTCCTAGGCTCAAGCAATCCTCCTGCTTTGGTCTCCCAAAATGCTGGGTTTACAGGTGTAAGCCACTATGCCCGGCCTAAAGTTTGGAAATTTAACTTTGATACAATATTACTATCTAATCCAGAATCCATATTGAAATTGTCCATTTTCCCTAGAATCTACAGAAAGTAGTTTGAGAATTGGTAAGCTATAGTACTGTGAAAAACAACCCTATATAACTACAGTTTGATATTTGTTTATAGTTAATTTTAGGTAAAATTTACATATAGTGAAATGCATAAATTTTAGGTGTATAATTCAGTGAATTCTGTAAAATGCTTATACCCATGTAACCCAAGCCCTGTCAATATATAGAACATTTTTATCACTAGCAAGTTCCCTCAGTGCCACTTCTTAGTCAGATATCACTCTACCTACCTTTGGTTAAACACTTTTCTTATTTTTTTCTGATTAGTTTGCCTCTTCTGAAACGTCATATAAATAGAATTTTTTTTTTTTCTTTTGAGACAGAGTCTTGCTCTGTCATCCAGGGTGGAGTGCAGTGGCACAATCTCAGCTCACTGCAACCTTCACTTCCTGGGTTCAAGCAGTTGTCCTTCCTCAGCCTCTGGAGTAGCTGGGATTACAGGTGCCCGACACCATGCCTAGCTAATTTTTGTATTTTCAGTAGAGACGGGGTTTTGCCATGTTGGCCAGGCTGGTCTCGAACCCATAACCTCAGGTGATCCATCAGCGTCGGCCTCAGCCTTCCAAAGTGCTGGGATTACAGGTGTGAGCCATTGTGCCCAGCCCAAAACTTCATATAAATAGAATGATACACCCCCCTTTCTTGTGTCTGGCTTCTTTCAGTCAACCTAATGTATGTTAGGTTTATTCATATTGTTGTATGTATGAATACTTTATTCTTTTTATTGTTGACTAGTATTCCACTTTATGAACATACAGTTGTGCATTATCCTGTTGATGGACATTTGAATTGCTTCTTGTTCTATTTTTGAGTAAAGTTGTTTTGAACATTCTTGCACAAAAATTTGAAGGTGTTTATTTTCATTTTTCTTAGATAAGGTAAATGCCTAAGAAAGAAATTTGCTGTGCCATCGAGTAGGTATATTTGAATCTTTAAGAAACTGCCAAACCTTTTCCCTGAACAGTTGTACCATTTAAAAATCACATCAGCAATGTTTGAGAGTACAGCTTGCACTAAACACCCCTCTCAACATTTGGTATTGCCAATCATTTTATTTTACACATTCTATTATGTACCTCTTTGTGGTTTTAATTTGCATTTTCCTGATAACTAATAATGTTGAGCACTTCTTCATGTGCTTATTGGCCATTTTTCTGTCTTCCTTTGTGATGTCTTTTAAAATATTTTGCCCATGTCTTTTTATTTTTGAGACGGAGTCTTGTTCTGTCACCCAGGCTGGAGTGCAGTGGCATGATTTTGACTCACTGCAACCTCCACCTCCTGGATTCAAGCAATTCTCCTTCCTCAGCCTCACAAGTAGCTAGGATTACAGGCTTGCATCACCATACCTGGCTAATTTTTGTAATTTTAGTAGAGACGAGGTTTTGCCATGTTGGAGGCTGGTCTCAAACTCCTGACCTCAGGTGATCCGCCCACCTTGGCCTCCCAAAGTGCTGGGATTACAGGAGTGAGCCACCATGCCTTGCCCCTTGTCTTAAATTAAAAAAAAAAAACAAAAAAACTTTAATTCGTGGATTCTTTCTTCTGCTAGCGCAAATCTACTGTTGAGCCCCTCTATGGCAGTTTCCATTTTGTTTCTTGTCCTTGTCAACTCCAGTGGTCAGTCAGTGATTGGTCGGAGGTTGTACCTAGCTAAGCCTTTTAATTTAAGCCAGTGATGTTTTCACCTTTTACTGTTGAATCTGTGTTTGTGGTTAGGAGACTACTTTCATGGTTGAGGGAGTTGATGAATTTGTACTGTGTTCAGCCAAGGAGGAGAGGCTCAGACGTTCCCTCTCTATTTACTTCTCAGAAGGCACAGCTTTGGGCATGAGAACAATCTTCTAGAACACCAGGAAGACTATGCTCTTAGCAGGTCTCTGTTTCCTTCATTGATTTCTCCATTGAATTTTTGGCTGGTCTGTCTCTATTGGTGTCACAGCAAGCTGTTAGTCTCCACTGATTGCTAGCTGCTGGCTCTGTTGTTTTTGACAGTGCCCAAGAGCATAAATTGCTCCATAGTCTTGATCCAAATAAAGTTGGGCACCTCGGCAGGGGCAAGGTATTGCCCGTCTTTGATAATCCTTTCCCCATCCTTTCCTGGAACAATCTCTGTGCTATGGAGCAGGAGTTGGAGAGGGTGGTGGTGGTAATGGGGGCCTGTTCTTCAGTGGCTCTCCTATCTGGGTCCTCCCTAAATAGCAGAAGCTTGGGGTTGGGGAGTTAGGAGCTGATACTGTGGCTCACTTTGCATCTTCCTCAGCACAAAGCCTTTTGAGATGCAATCTCTGGATGTTCACTAGTTGCAAACATACAAACCTGGAATAGCTCTAGGAAACTGGGAGTAGTGGGAACTACCACTGAGCTACTGAACCCATTGGAACAACTCTTCTGCAACACAGCTGTGGGGAATAGAGGACTGCTAGGCTGTCATTAGCTGTTATGCTTTGATCTTCCCTACCGAGTAGCATTTAGGAGTCAGGGAAAGGGTGCCGCTTTCAGGCTGCCTTGAAGGCTCTCGCATAGCCCTTCCACACACACAGCTGTGGAGGGTGGGGCATTCTTCCTACTGTCCTTACCGAATTCCATAGATTAGGCTTGTCTTAAGCATTTTAATCAATCTCCAGAGACTTTGAATGATTGTCTTTGGTAATTTTGACTAGTTTAATAGATGTCTCTCTAGAAAAGAAGTTTTACCTAACTCCTCACATCACCATTCCCAATACAGTTGACCCTTGAACACACAGGTTTGAACTGTGCAGGTCTACTTATTTGTAGATTTTTTCTTTTTTCTTTTTTTTTTTGAGACAGAATTTCGCTCTTGTTGCCCAGGTTGGAGTGCAGTGGCACAATCTCAACTCACTGCAACCTCTGCCTCCCAGGTTCAAGCAATTCTCCTGCCTCAGCCTCCCGAGTAGCTGAGATTACAGGCATGTGCCACCATGCCCAGCTAATTTTGTATTTTTAGTAGAGATGGGGTTTCTCCATGTTGGTCAGGCTGGTCTCAAACTCCCAACCTCAGGTGATCCTCCTGCCTCGGCCTCCCAACATGCTGGGATTACAGGCGTGAGCCATGCACTCGGCCAATTTTTTCAATAAATATATTGGAAAAGTTTTCGGAGATTTGTGACACTTTGAAAAAACTCACAGATGAACTCCGTAGCCTGGAAATACCAGAAAAATTAAGAAAAAGTATGTCATGAAAACATAAACTATGTGTAGGAAATGCTGCAGGATAATGAAGGAATCAGAGACACCGAGGGGTTGAGGAGGAGTTATTTAATTATTTAGGTGCACCAACCCAGTTGGATTAACATCCAAAGGACTGAGCCCCGAACAAAGAGTCAAGCTACCTTTTAAGCA
Source organism: Gorilla gorilla gorilla (assembly GCF_029281585.2). Taxonomy (NCBI): domain Eukaryota; kingdom Metazoa; phylum Chordata; class Mammalia; order Primates; family Hominidae; genus Gorilla; species Gorilla gorilla. The sequence goes on along the minus strand of NC_073228.2, from coordinate 32,465,477 downwards.
TTTCGTGGGGCAGGGGGAGATCTGTGCGGGGGGAAGCATATTACAGAAGTGAGAAACAAAGACAGTTATTTAATTAAGACGTGCATTACATTATTTCTTACTTTTCAAGGAACAACATGTTTTACGACTTGAGATTATCTGTCTAGTGACCTTGAAGCTGCACAGCTCGAGAGTCTTCACAATGCCTGGGAAGGGGTGAGATAAGGCTCACTAGCCACAGAGAGAAAAACAGGCAGTTAATTTTAAAGGACTCCAGCTCTTTCTCTTCCTCGGGGAATTGGATTTTCTTACATACAACTGAGTTTTTGCTTATACAGTCTTTAATTTCTTTTAATTCCTGTTCCAGTACTAGTCTGTTTTATAATTTACTACCATAAAATATACACAAATCTATTATAAAAAGTTAAAATTTATCAAAAATGCATGCAAACACAGACTGCATGGTGCCATGATTCTAGGGATTCCAGGAGGCACTGACTCACAGGTAGGCTTTTCTCCTGGTATTGAGAGCCAGGATGGGGTCGATGCTGGAGTCTAGGGCAATTTGACTTTTGGCATGATATCTTCTGGGGGATGGCAGTTAGGTGCTTGAAATGAAATATTTTGGGTTAAAAATTAGTATCCCTGGCTGGCGTGTTGGCTCAAGCCTGTAATCCCAGCACTCTGGGAGGCCAGGGTGGGCGGATCACCTGAAGTCAGGAGTTCAAGGCCAACCTGGCCAACATCGTGAAACCCCATCTCTTCTAAAAAATGTAAAAATTATTTGGGTGTGGTGGTGTGTGCCTGTAGTCCCAGCTACTTGGAAGGCTGAGACAGGAGAGTCACTTGAACTTGGGAGGTGGATGTTGCAGTGAGCCAAGATTGCACCACTGCACTCCAGCCTGGGCAGCAGAGCGAGACTGTCTCAAAAAACAAAACAAAAAACAAAATTAGTCTCCCGGAGCAGTTCAAGAAATGGAGATTAATAATCATTTATATCTTTTCCTTACCAGGGTCATTTGTATGGTCTGAGATAAATCATATATTTTTTTTTTTTTTGTCTCTAGCTGCTTCATTCAGTTGCTACCTAGGTAACATAGTTGGAAGCTACTTAAAGCATGGGATAGAAGACTTTATACCTGCATCAGTGTTTTCTTTAATCAAATTACTTTCCTCCTAGTAACAGGAACTGCTGCTTTGCAGATTCACATCGTATTCTATAGTAAATGCTGCTCCCTGGATTCAGGCAACATTGTGCCTCTGCTAAATCTAGCTGTGATAGGTATAGGGAATAGGAATTGTGATGTGATGTGTTAGATTGAAGGAAAGGATCCCTATGCAGTTTTGAAAAAATGGCACTCTGAAAGATTAGCCCTGGATAAAGTGCTGTATGGGGAATTTGGGCAATCAGAGAGCACATGAGTCCTGAATGGGATCAGGGGAAGTGGTATCGAAGTAATTAACAGATAAATCTCAAAAACGTAATGTTGAGCAAGAGAAAACAGACACATCAAGTACATACTATACGATTCATTTATACAAAGGTTAAAAATGGGCAAAACCCATCTGTAGGATTAGAAGTCAGGATATAGTTACTCTTGTGGAAGGGAATGGGTAGTTACTCGAAGGAGGGCATAAAAGGGGGCTGTTGAGATGCTGGTGATACTGTTTGTTGATCTGGGTACATTGGTATGTTGTGTTTGTGAATATTATATGAGCTACACACTTACGTCCTGTGTAATTTTCTGTATGCATATTATACTTCAATATTACATTAAAAAAGAAAATGTTCGTAGTAGGTCAGTTCTGCATATATGGAGATCATGTCTAATTGCCCATAATTGGGAATTGGATAAATAAGAACTGGTTAAATTGTGTTATGTCCCCCATACTCTTGGGGAATACCGTATCATTGTTTTTTTCTTTAGACAAGGTTTCACTCTGTTGCCCAGGCCAAAGTGCAGTGATGCGATCACGGCTCACTGTAGCCTCAGCCTCCTGGGCTTGGGCTGGGTGCGGTGGCTTATGCCTGTAATCCCAGCATTCTGGGAGGCCGAGACGGGCAGATCACAAGGTCAGGAGATCGAGACCATCCTGGCTCACATGTGAAACCCCGTCTCTACTAAAAATACAAAAAATTAGCTGGGCGCGGTGGCGGGCGCCTGTAGTCCCAGTTACTCGGGAGGCTGAGGCAGGAGAATGGTGTGAACCCAGGAGGCGGAGCTTGCAGTGAGCTGAGATTGCGCCACTACACTCCAGTCTGGACGATGGAGCGAGACTCCGTCTCAAAAAAAAAAAGAAAAAAACCTCCTGGGCTCAAGCGATCTTCCCACCTCAGCCTCCTGAGTAGCTGGGACTACAGACATGCATCACCATGCCTGGCTAATTTTTGTATTTTTTGTAGAGACAGGATCTTGCTTTGTTGCCTAGGCTTGTCTTGACCTCCTGGGCTCAATTGATCCACTTGCCTTGGCCTTTGAAATTGCTGGGATTACAGGTGTGAGCTACCACACCTGGCCCTATATTGCTATTTTTGAGAAAGAATAATTCTATATGTACTGATATGGAGTTGTTATTAAATAAACAAATTTTCAGATTATATATTCCATTTATAGAAAAATGAAACACTATGTACATATGCTTATATATACATAGAAATTACCTGGAAGGACACACACTAAATAATGAACAGTACTTTGCCTTGAGGATTGGTTTATGGGTAGTGTGACTGGGGAACATTGAACTTTTACATGATATTCTTTTATACCATTACATTTTTTTTTTCTGTAAGCATGGATTACTCTTATAGCAAAACTAATTTAAAAAGCAAATTACAAATACTATTTTAAAAAGGCAAATCAATTGGGAGAAGTAATGTTGCTATTCAGGTAAAATCTCCAAAGTGATATGAAAAGAAAAAAAGGAATTGTGGGAGAAATAGAGCTTCCTAAGAGAAGTTAAGAAGAGTTAATATAGTTCTACCTTACTTCACCCCAGAGGATGAGGCAGATTTTAATGAGTTTCTGAAAGCAAAGTGATTGTAGGCACTTAATGCAAAGTATAACTGAATTGCCTCTCCAATTCTTTTAGTTGATCCGGAGTACCAGAAGGAAGCAGAACAGAGACATCGAGAATTGGCAGCTAAAGCTGGAGGATTTAATGACTTTGCAACTTTAGCTGTCATCTTTGAACAATGCAAATCAAGGTATGTAAGGTAGTCTTTTGTCCTGAAAAATGTCAATTTGATGTATAGTTCCAATACGTACTTATGATGTGGCTTGTGACACTAACGTTCAGTGAAGATGATATTGACTTCAAGGTATTTTGAATTTCAGTGAAATTATCTATGTCAGATGACTGTTGCTTAGTAGGCATTTATTATATAACATTGATTCTCCTTTTCTCCTCAAACCTTTACTGAAAATGACCTTGTAGAATTTTGCTTCTATATAGGTAGCCTAGATTAAAAAATGATTGGATATTTGTTATTGCATATATAAGTAAAGAAATCCATTTACAAATTATTTTTTAATTTAGTCAGGGGCACATTCATTAATTTAAATGTTTTTTTCAAGTTTCCTAAAATTCTTTTTTAGTACCTGGACAGGTCTCCTGAAGGAACTGACAGTTGTTTATGGGTTTCCACTTTTGTAATAGAAATGAGAATTTTAGATTGTCTTTTACTTAGAGAAGATATTTTAAAGATACCAGTTTTTTGTTTTGCAGTGGAGCTCCAGCTTCATGGTGCCAAAAACACTGGATTCATTGGAGGTGCTTATTTTCTGCATTTCGTGTGGAAGCTCAACTTCGAGAACTAATCAGGAAGCTTAAACAGGTGATTGCCATAATGTTTTTTTTCTTGAGTAGCATTTTGGACCTATATATTTTCATATTGAAGTTTCATTGATGTACATTAGCACCCTTTCTATTCTACCACCCTTCCATTCTGTTTGTTTCTATGACCTCCTTGACCCCATGAAAGATTCCTAGTAGTGATAAAAGAATTGTCTTCACAGAAATGAAGATATTTAAAAATTGCTTTCCTGATATATAATTGACGTGTGATAACCTACACATATTTAATGTATACACTTTGATGAGTTTTGACATTTGCGTAAAACAACTATCAAGATAATGGTACATATCCATCATCTCCCAGTTTTCTCATCCTCCCCCCTCCCTTTTTTTTTTGAGATGGAGTCTCACTCTGTCACCCAGGCTGAAGTGCAGTGGCGTGACCTCGGCTCACTGCAATCTCCACCTCCCAGGTTTAAACAATTCTTCTGCCTCAGCCTCCCAAGTAGCTGGGATTACAGGCTTGCGTCACCACACCCGGCTAATTTTTGTAGTTTTAGTAGAGATGGGGTTTTGCCGTGTTGGCCAGGCTGGTCTCAAACTCCTGACCTCAAGTGATCCACCTGCCTTGGCCTCCCAAAGTGCTGGAATTACAGGCATGAGCCACTGCACCTGTCCTCATTCCCTTTCATAATCCATTGTCTCACCTACCAGGCCCTCCTGCCCCACCAACCCAGGTAACCACTAATCTGCTTTCTGTCATGATACAGTAAGTCCTCACTTAATGTCATCAGTAGGTTCTTGGAAACTGTGACTTTAAGCAAAATGATATACAGCAGGCCCTAGAAAAATATTGTTTTATTCACCATTGTTTTAACACTGATGAGAGAAAAAAAAAAATCTTAAAAATTTTGCTTAACTTTGCAGTTTTTAAGAACTTATCATTGACATTGAAGACTTACTGTATATAAGTTTGCATTTCCTAGCATTTTACATAAATAGAATCAAACAGTATATGCTCTTTTTTTTTTTGGTCTGGCATCTTTTACTCCTCATGATTATTAGTTTTTCAATTTATATATCTTATTTTGGTAAAATAATTAATATAAAATTTACCTCTACTGGGCATTGATGATTAACCCCTGTAATCCCAATGCTTTGGGAGGACGAAGTGGGAGGACCACTTGAGGCCAGGAGTTCAAGACCAGCCTGAGAAACAGTGAGACCCTGTCTCTACAAAAAAATTAAAATAATTAGCTTGTTGTGTTGGCACACACCTGTAGTGCTAGCTACTCAGGAGGCTGAGGCAGAAGGATTACTTGGGTCCAGGAGTTTGAGGTTGCAGTGAAGTATGATGCCACTACACTCTAGCCTGGGCAACAGAGCAGCACCCTGTCTCAAAAAAAATTTTTTTTTTTTTTTTTGTTTACTGTTTTTATGCATACAGGTCACTGCACACTTAAAACATTTACAGTGTTGTTCAGCCCTTACCACTTCTCCAGCTCCAGAACTTTTTTTTATCATCCCATACTATAATAAAACTCCATAACCATTCAACAATAACTCCCCATTCCTGACAGTGCATGGTAGCTCACGCCTATAATCCTAGCACTTTGGGAAGCCGTGGTGTGGGGATCACTTGAGCCCAGCAAGTTTGAGACCAGCCTGGGCAACACAGTGAGACCTTGTCTCTACTAAAAAAAAAAAAAAAAAAAAAAATTAGCCAGGCGTTGTGGCACACACCTGTAGTCTCAGTTACTCAGTAGGGTGAGGTAGAGGATTGCTTGAGCCTAGGAGATCCAGGCTACAGTGAGCTGTGATCACACAACTTCACTGCAGCCTGGATGACAGAGTAAGACCCTGACTCGAAACAAAAACAAAAAAACCTACCGATTATCTTCTTTCTCCAGCCTCTGGAAACCACTGTTACAATTTCTCTGTTTCGTTATGAATGTTTTCTGTTTGCCTTATCTTAAAGTTCATTAATCTTTTCTCCTGCAGTGTCTAGTCTAATCTGCCATTAATCCCATCTAGTATATTTGTCATCTCAGGTGTTGTATTTTCATCTCTAGATGTTGCATTTCAGTCTTTAAATTTTTACATTTTATTTTTCAGGTCTCTACTTTCTGAACATACGTAATCCAGCTATACAGAAAATTATAATAAAATATAATTAAATCTGTGTCAGTTCTAGGTTGATTTTGATAGATGTCCTCATTATGGATTGTGTTTTTTTGCTTCTTTACATCATACCTGATCATTTTTCAGCAGATGCCAAACATTGTGAATTTCACCTTGTTGGGTGCTGGATATTTTTGTGTTCTAGTTACTTGGAAATGGTCTTTGGTCTTTCTTGTTGGGTCTTGCTTGCATGATTTGTTAGGTGGGATCAGAGCAGTGCTCAGTGCAGGGCTAGTTATTCCCCTCTACTGAGGCAAGGCCCATCTGAGTACTCTTCCTAACATCACATGAATTACTGTAGTGTAGTATTCTCATGTGGCTTATAGGAACAGGCGCCATTACTAGCCCTGTGAAAACACCATGCCCTTACTTATCCTTTTAAGAGGTTCTTTTCTTGGTCTGGTAGTTTCCTCACATTCATGTGCTAATCACTACTCAGCTCCACACTTGAGGAGGACCTTCTGCATCTCTCTGGAGTTGTGTCTTTATGCACTTCTCTTCTCTCCTGAACTCTTGTCCTGTGAATTCTAGCCACCTTGGTCTTCCTGGACTCCCAGCTTTCTCTCCCTAACCCAGGGAGGTCTCTGAGTTCCATTTGGGCTTTACTTCCCTGTACCTTGGTCTGCAGTCTTTATCAAGGCTGAAGTTGGGGCAGTTGTTGGGCATACTGCATTTATTTCCTGTCTCTGTCCTTTATTGCCTGATATTACAGTGTTTTGGAAATCATTATTTCATGTATTTTTTCCATTTTTTTGGTTTCAGGTGGAAGGGTAAATCTGGTCTCTCTTAATCTATGTTGGCCAGAAACAGAGGTCTTTAGAAATGTGGATTTTTCAAAATAAAAGATTGTTTCAAATTGTACTATGAGATTTACCACTCTCTATATATTCTTTTTATAGCAAAGTGATTTCCCAAAAGAGACCTTTGAAGGCCCTAAACATGAAGTACTACGAAGATGTCTTTGTGCGGGCTATTTCAAAAATGTAGCTCGAAGGTAAGCAATAAAGACTTGAGAGATGGATCAAGATATAATACTGTATTTGACTATAATATTGGACTATTTAATATTAAACATTGAAGATTTGATTTAAGCTCTGTGATGATTATGACATGAATTACAGTGACGAGGGAGAGCTACAGTGACGAGGGAGAGCTGCAGTGGCTCAGAATGTGGTATTAGAGCTCAAGTAGGGTAGGAGGGGTATGTTTGTAGGGCGGCTGTCCAGCATGGGTTATCTTCACTTAAGGCAAGTAACAAGAGTTTTCTTCCAGAGAGGTGGCCCTGTGTATAGTGTGAAAGCCAAGTAGGTTGAGCGTAACATCCCTGAGGAAGGGTAGCTTGGCATGGAGTGCTAGGGCTTGAGCAAGGTGGGGAGGGGTTATTTGGTTTGGGGCATCAGTCGGAGTGTAGTGAGGAAGGCATCTTTATAGAGAAAGGGGTAACAGTGATGGTGATGGAGATTCATTAAATACAGAGGAATTGAACACATAACTCTATGAGTGATAATGGTGAAGGGAGTTAGAAATAGCGAAAGTGAGAAAATAGGAATGATCTCTGTGCTGTTGGATTGAAATTTCAGTGTATCATGATGAAGTTATGGGTTTCATTATAGATGGATGCATGGATGGACACTGGAATAAAAATAGATGTTAGTGTGTGTATATAGAATGTATTTGTATGTATGTAAATATTTATATGTATATATGCCCTAGCTCTGAGATAATAACAATGAATAGACATAGTGCCCAGATCTTGACTTGGGACATCCATCTGCCACTTAAAGGAGTCAGGGGTCTTTGGAGAAATGGGGCTGGGAAAATGCAAGATGAGCCCAGAGCATCTTATTTTGCCAGCAAGTAAAGAAGTGATTAACAAAGGTTGAGGCCATGTCAGAAGAACATAGGAGCCAGCATGAAGAGGCCCCAAGTGATCAAATATGAGACACTTTAAGCATCAAAATAAGTAATGATAGTAGCGGATTATTATGCACTTAATAAAATGTGAAATCGTGTCTATCGTGGTATAAATAAATGAGTAAAAGTTTATTGAGAAATGGAATTGTTTACAAGCACCTCTCCATAAAATTTTTGTTAATTACAAAAGCAAAAAGTAACTTTACAGTGGAGAATCCTGGCATATGCGACCTAAATCAAGCAATCAAAGTGAACATAATGAAATAAATAAAAATCATGTTCTTCCCGATAGGATACAATGAGAAAAACACAGCATTATGTCTGTGATATTCGTGCTAAAGATGCATAACCTGAATCTAATCATCCTGAAACAGACAAACTCAAACTGAGGGACATACCACACAGTAACTAGCCTTGACATCTTTAAAGGTGCCAAGATCATGAAAGTCAAAGACTGAGGAAGTATTCCAGAATGAAGGAGACCAAAGGGAAATGAAAAATAAAGGCAGTGTATGATTCTGAATTACATCCTTTTGCTATAAAGGATATTATTAAGACATTTGGTGAAATGTCAGTGGGGTCTGAGGATTAATTGTTAGTAATGTATCAGTGTTAATTTCCTGGTTTTGATGGTTATAGTCATGTCGGAGAATGTTCTTGATTGTTGATTGTAGGAAGTGCACAGTCGAGTATTTGAGGATGATGGGGTATTAGGTTGGCAGTTTGCTGTCAAATGATTCAGGTAAAAAAAAATTTTTTTACTCTCAACTTTTCTGTCAATTTAGATTGTTTCACACTTTTAAAAATATGGTATATCTTGGTTACCCTCTCTGTATGCCAAACACTGGGCAGGTACTAAAAATAGAAAGGTAGAGTAACATGAGTCCTTACATCATTCTTGATGATAACTGAGTCTAATGGAGGGTACAGATATGTAAGTGAATAATTACAGTGCAGTCTGATCTGGGTTATACTATGAATATATACAAAGTACTATAGGAAATAAATTATGACAAATGAACTAGGTTTATTTTTTTGACAAGTTTTTTGGAATGACATTTAGGTAGGGTAATGTAGAAGAAAATATGGGCATGAATCGGAAAAATGATAGATTAATTGTCAAGTTTTAGAGTAGTGAAAAAATCATCCCTTTAAAAAGAGATGCAGCATAGTATAACATAAAGAAACCATATCTAAGTCAGAAGAACTGTTTAGGACTTGGTTTTACCATGCGTTAGCGCTGGTGATCTTGAGAAGTCTAGCTAATTTATTTGAATTTTAGTTTTGACTTTTTAATAAAGTTCCTGGCTCTCAAAGCTCACAGATTATTGTTAATATTTGTACTGATTCCTTATACCTAATTGTAGTGACTTATACCTAATTGTAGTGACTGTTTAACCTGTATAATTAATTTAAGATGAATTGGTAGAGAGCTTGTAGTGACAGTTGAATAAATGTAAACCTCTGCTTATAATGCTGTTTGTAGTAGAACATACTGTAATTCTTCATTGCTGAATGTAATGCTCCATTTACTTCATTGCTTTACTGTTGTAGTCTTTATCATTTTGTTTTTCTGTTTATAGATCTGTTGGGAGAACGTTTTGCACAATGGATGGTCGTGGAAGCCCAGTTCACATTCATCCTTCCTCAGCAGTAAGTACTTCATTTTTAATAAAGGGAAGAAATTTGTAAAGTTGTAGAAATAATATACAAATGTCTTCTACTTTTCACTTTGGGGTTAAATTTACATATATCTATATTACATAGATCTATAAGGGTATTGGTTGGCCCGTGCCTCCTGTTTGAAGAAGATAGGAATTAATTGAGAAGGATTTGGACTATTTGGTTGGTCTAATGTGGAATAGGGCAGGTTATTGAGTTATCATCATTAAAAGAAATGTTTTGTATAGCTTCATGAACAGGAAACCAAACTTGAATGGATCATTTTTCATGAGGTATTGGTTACCACCAAAGTCTACGCAAGAATTGTATGCCCAATCCGTTACGAATGGGTAAGAGACTTGTTACCCAAGTTGCATGAATTTAATGCACATGATTTGAGCAGTGTGGCCCGACGTGAAGTGAGAGAAGATGCAAGAAGGAGATGGACAAATAAGGAAAATGTAAAGCAGCTAAAGGGTGAGTAAATCATTTGTTCTACTCTTAACCACTATGCCATACTGCTTCCCAGTAGTACTTCACTATTTTTGTTTATAAAAATGTTGTGACCCACCTGGGCAATGTGGTGAGATCCCATCTCTACCAAAATAAAAATAAAAATTAGCCAGGCATGTTGGTGTGCACCTGTGGTCCCAGTGACTTGGGAGGCTGAAGCAGGAGGATCGCTTGAACCCAGGAGTTTGAGGCTGCAGTGAACTGTGATTTCACCAGTGCACTCCAGCCTGGGGGTGACAGAGTGAGACACTATCTCTAAAAAAAAAAAGTGATGATTTATGCGTTATTAACTCAGAATCCCCTTTGTTTCCAAGGGGCTTTTTCTTTCTTTCTTCTTTGAGACGGAGTTTCGCTCTTATTGCCCAGGCTGTAGTGTAATGGTGTGATTTTGGCTCACTGCAGCCTCTGCCTCCTGGTTCAAGCTATTCTCCTGCCTCAGCCTCCCGAATAGCTGGATTACAGGCATGCACCACCACGCCTGGCTAATTTTGTATATCCAAGGGGCTTTTTCTATCAAATAATTATGACCCTGGTTGGGAGGCATAAATAGTTGTGGTACTGAAATAGGACAGAAAGTTTTTCAGCTCACATACACAGAAAACTTCTTAGTAAAGCTTTTTGAGGCTGAATGATGAAGCATATTGTATTTTCTTTATTTGACATCACTGCAAAATAGAATGGTGAAGAGTTTTGCCGAATAAATCATAGAACAATCTTTAGAAATGTTAGCCACTAGGGAGGCCAGGCGCGGTGGCTCACGCCTGTAATCCCAGCACTTTGGGAGACCGAGGCGGGCGGATCACGAGGTCAGGAGATCGAGACCATCCTGGCTAACATGGTGAAACCTGTCTCTACTAAATATACAAAAAACTAGCCGGGTGTGGTGGCGGGCACCTGTAGTCCCAGCTACTCGGGAGGCTGAGGCAGGAGAATGGCGTGAACCCAGGAGGCAGAGCTTGCAGTGAGCCGAGATTGCGCCACTGCACTCCAGCCTGGGCGACAGAGTGAGACTCCGTCTCAAAAAAAAAAAAAAAAAAAAGAAATCTTAGCCACTAGGTGTTCTATTACAGTGTAATAACACTGCCACATGCTTGAATTAGGGTCAGTTTTTCTGACTCATTGGCCTTGGTGCTCTTAATTTTGTAACCATAGACTACATTGCTTTTGAAAGGGCAAAATTTAATTTTTCTCTTTATTGTTTTTACTTTGTTAACATTGAAAAATCAGGGCTTCTCTTTCTCTTAACATTTCTAGTACTGAATCTCAAAGCTAAGTTTTATTGGATTAATTTGTAATGTTTTCAGATGGAATATCGAAAGACGTCTTAAAGAAAATGCAAAGAAGAAATGATGACAAATCCATATCTGATGCACGGGCTCGTTTCCTTGAGAGAAAGCAGCAGAGGACCCAGGACCACAGTGACACACGAAAGGAAACAGGCTAAGGTGGTGAACCCTCCAATTCAGGAAGTGGGAAAAGGAGCCAGGAAATGTGCTTCTACTTTGCCAGTTATTTCAGACAGCACTACCAAGAGGAAGTGGTCAGCACTTGTTATTGGCCTATGAACTAAAAGCAAATCAAAGCTCATTAATCAAAGCTCATCAGTTCCCATAAATGCAATTGTCAAAGAAAAGATTGGGTTGCCATAGTCATAAGCAATGATACATGAAACCAATGAAAGACAATACATGTAATAATATTTTCCTCAGTACAATTTTGCTGGCCTTAACTGGTATCAAACGCTGTCATTGAGATGTTTTCAAAGAACATTGAGTTGTATTTAATCAGCGTGTACTCCATTTGCATTGAAGCATTAAAAATTATTTTTCTTAAAATCTCTTTAAGGCCTTCTTGTTGCTGTTAGAATAGTGCTATATATCAGGTATGTGACCATTTCTTTCAGAAGGCTGAACATAAGAGGTTTCTACTCAGCAATACTTAGACGTCTAACTGTTTAATTGCTACAGAGCTTTATAGATATTTAGAGAAAAGACTTAATCAATTAGTAAATAAAATTGCATATGGCAGGATTCTTTCTTGAATTAATATTAATCCTTAAATTGATTTTTCTGGGATTATACAAATTCCTTTTTATATAAAAGTATATTGTTTAAAACAGTAGCTATAGCCATTAACCAAAGGACAGATGATATATATAATATATATATCATATATATGATATATATAATATATATATATATATAAGTTCTTTTTTAGCTGTACCTACGTACTTATATCAGCACCATGTATGTAGGTGTGATAGTACTTTCAAACAGCGCCTCCACCTGGCCTACTCTGTTATTTCCACCTGTTTGGGTAGGGCCATTTAACTTCCATTATGCCAAACTTGGGATGGGATTTTCGAAGCAGACAACACTATTTCATCGTGTTTCAAATTGGAACCTTGAGGCTAGTTAGTATCACACTCAGGCCACACTCAGCACTTGCCCACTCTTGTTTACTGCCTTGTATTCTAGTTATTTGTGTATTTGTCTCCCTCACTAGATTATACGCTCCTCGTGGGCAGGGACTGTGTCTTTTTTCATCTTTGTATCTTTCATGCACCTAGCATAGTGCTTTGCACATAGTAGTCACTCAATGTTTGTTAAATAAAGCTATTAGTGTCATTAAAATTCAAAAGACAGTATAATGTGTGTTTTTAGATATTTTGTGTAAAAATTAAGAATCTAAATTTTTTATCGGTAACTCTTCTAGTTATTTCCTTTGGAATCTAGTTTTATGTTCAATAAGAGAAACTTGAAATCTTTATCAAAAATCACAAGGACCCAAATTCATGTATTTGTCCCTAAAGTAAGGTGAGTGATGATGGTTTCTCCAAACCTTTCCAGTGTTTTAATTTGTTAATTTTTTTTTTTTTTTTTGAGACGGAGTCTCACTTTGTCGCCCAGGCTGGAGTACGGTGGCATGATCTTGGCTCACTGCAAGCTCCGCCTCCCAGGTTCACGCCATTCTCCTGCCTCAGCCTCCCGAGTAGCTGGGACTACAGGCGTCCACCACTACGCCCGGCTAATTTTTTGTATTTTTTAGTAGAGACGGGGTTTCACCGTGTTAGCCAGGATGGTCTTGATCTCCTGACCTCATGATGCGCCTGCCTCTGCGCTGGGATTACAGGCGTGAGTCACTGCGCCCAGCCTAATTTGTTCATTTTTATCTTTAGTGCTCTAGACACTGTTATTAGCACATATTAATCATTTAGTTCTGTCAGTTTCTCTTCTCAGGTGTATTGTATAAGTGCATATCCTCAGATGTGGTGGGAGTGTGTGTGGATTCTTGGAATGAGAGCTCTTCTAGTTTAGTAAATATTAAGCATATATTCTGAATCTACACCTCACACTCAAATTATATCTGTTGTTTCAGTAATGTCCTTTATGGCATTTTTCTCTAGTTCAAGATTTAGTCTAGGATCATGTATTGTATTTAGTCTCTTAATCTGGAAAAAGTCCTCAGTCCTTGTCTTTCACAACATTAACATTTTAAAATAATATAAGCTAGTTATTTTATAGAATGTTCTCAATTTGGGTTTCTCCAATGTTTCTTCATGGTTATGCATTTTTAACTGGAATACTGCATAAGTAATAGTGTCATGGTATCACATCTGGAGGTACATGGCATTTTCCCCTTACTGGTGTTATTAATGTTAATTACTTATTAGGGTGCTTTTTAAATTATATCAACCTGGTTATCCTTATAATTCATAAATAACTTGAGGGAGAGATACTTTGACCTTATATAAAATATCTCGTTCCTCATAAAACATGACATTTTGTATTTACCATCAATTGATGATTCTTGCCTGAATCCATTTTATTCTTATGGCTGCAAAATGGTGATTTTTTTTTCTAATTCTTTTCTATATTTGTTGGTATTATATTGTAAGGAAGAGTTTTCCTTGAAGGATGAATGTCTGATAAACGGGTGGGTGCTAAGAAGAGCATGGATCAAGACAGAGAAGTATTTATAGAAAGCCCAGGGGGTGTTTGAGATGGTGGCAAACAGTTGAGTTTACTTGGTGCATAGAATATATATAGGAGAGTAGGTGGCTCAAACTGTTAAGGTCAGATCACAGAAAGCTTTGAAAACCAACCTATGGAATTTGGAATTATTTTATGGATTTGTTAGAAGGGAAGGACATCATTACAGTTTTGGGATAATTGTGACAGTGTTAATGATAAAGAATTTCTGTATCTCAGTTTGCATTGAGAGGACTGTGAGAGCAGTAGTATCAAGGGAATGCTGGATCTAGTTAAGGCAAGAACATGGAAGCAGGCTTGGAGGGAAGGTGGGTTTTATGGAGGAGTTTGTTCTTAGAAGAATGGGAATACACCTTCAAGTTACTAAATGAAACAAAACAGAATCAAAAACAAATTTTTTTTTGAGACGGAGTTTCGCTCTTGTTGCCCAGGCTGGAGTGCAATGGCGCGATCTCGGCTCACCACAACCTCGGCCTGCCGGGTTCAAGCAGTTCTCCTGCCTCAGCCTCCCGAGTAGCTGGGATTACAGGTGCGTGCCATCACGCCTGGCTAATTTTTTTGTGTTTTTAGTAGAGACGGGGTTTCACCAAGCTGTTCTTGAACTCCTGACCTCGTGATCTGCCCACCTCGGCCTCCCAAAGTGTTGGGATTACAGACATGAGCCACTGCGTCCAGCCGACAAATGTTATAATAGAAAAATGGGCAAAGGACATGGTCGGTCCTTTTATAAAAGGGGAAACAGGAGGAAGGGTCAATAAATAAAAGACAATGAACCTAACTTGTAATTAGGGAGACGGCATTCATTTCCATCAGATTAGCAATAATTAATACTCCTGAAAAGTGTTGGTGGTGAAGAATAAATTGCTCTTATTTAATTAATTAATTTTTCATACAGTTCTGTTGCCCAGGCTGGAGTACAGCATGATCATGGCTCACTACTTCTTTGATCTAGGCTCAAGCAGTCCTCCCACCTTAGTCTCCTGAATAGCTGAGAGTACAGGTGTGTGCCAACACACCCGACTGATTGTTTTAAAATTCATTTTTTGTATATATGGGGTGTCACTATGTTGCTTAGGCTGGGTCTCGAACTCCTGGGCTCAAATGATCCTCTTGCCTTGGCCTACCAAAATCCTGGGATTACAGACGTGAGCCACCATGCCCAGGCCAGCTCTTATTTTAGAGAACATTTTGGCAATATCTAGTAAAGTTGAAGCTGTGTACAACCTGATACCTAGTAAGTCCACCTCTAGACATAGGTGGTCTTTGACTAGCGTATCACATCTGGAGGTACATGGCATTTGCCGCTTATTGGTGATACTAGTTTTGTTTACTTAGGGTGGACCCAGTAAGTCCACATTTAGACTTAGGGGTTTCTCTAGACTAGGAACTCTCAGACTATATACAATATTCTGTGCCTCATAAAATTGGACTCCTATAGATTTAGCGTTAATTGCTGATGATAAATACATTAAAAATGTTAAATACAGCATTCATTACAATGTGAAATACACCATTGTTGCTAATAGAAATCTGAAAACAGCACATATATATATAGCTATATCAGTAGGGAAAAGGTTTAATAAATTGTGATATGTTCTTACTGTTGAATCCTACAGCAGTGAAAATGATTTCTGAGATTCCTGATGTGTACTCCTATTTAGCAGAACAGATGAACCAGTTCATATTCCAACCAGCAATATGTGAAAATGCCAGTCTTACTACACCTCATAGTTCCTCAGTCTTCTAATTATTGACAAAAAGGTGCCTCATTATCTTAATTTACATATTTAGATATTTAATGCTTTTTCCATATGTTCAAACTGTAGGGAATAATAAAATTATCTGATTTGAATTTGATAAGCCAGATAGTAAATATTTTAGGCTTTCTGGACATGTAATTTCTGTTGCAGCTACTCTGATGTTGTAGTATGAAAGCAACAACAGACAGTACATGAATGAATATCACTATGTTCCAATAAAACTATGGAGAATGAAATTCAAATTTCACATGTCAGCAAATACAGTCAGCCCCCTGTATCTGGGGGCTCAGTATCTGGGGTTCCACAACCACAGATTCAACCAACCACAGATTTCAAATATTCCAAAGAAAATCCAATAAAAATAATACAATAATGAAAGATAATATAAAGAAAAAAGAGTATAACAACTATTTACATTGTATTAGATATTATAATCTAGATATGATGTAAAAGTATGCAGGAAAATGTGCATATATGCAGACACTACCCATTTTATATGAGAAACTTGAGCATCAACCAGATTTTGGTATCCTCAGGGGGAAGTCCTGGAACCAAACCCCAGCTGATACTAAGGGATGACTGGATTATTGTTTTGATTTCAGGTTTTTTTTCTTTGAGATGGAGTCTTACTCTGTCGCCCAGGCTGGAGTGCAGTGGCATGATCTCGGCTCACTGCAACCTCCGCCTCCCAGGTTCAAATGATTCTCCTGCCTCAGTGTCCTGAGTAGCTGGGATTACAGGCACGTGCCACCACACCCAGCTAATTTTTGTATTTTTAGTAGAGATGGGGTTTCCCATGTTGGCCAGGCTGGTCTCAAACTTCTGACCTCAAGTGATCCGCCTGCCTTGGCCTCCCAAAGTGCTGGGATTACAGGTGTGAGCCACCACGCCCACCAGTTTCAGTTTTTTACCACTTGTATTTGAATCTAGAAAAGCTAATTTTTAATATTCCCATTCTAACTTAAATGATCACTTCATTTGCAAGAAGAGGTCTTAATGAAATGTCAGATTTTTCTGGCTTTTACTTTTTCTTTATAGCAGAGTTGATGAGACTAAACATAATATCAAGGAATCAATAAATTTAAATAGTAATCTTTAATCACCCAAAGATTTTTAAAGTAATCCTTATTACTTGTTAGCTGTTCCTTTAAACTTAATACATGAATAATACAAAATTCCCTTGTGAAGCTGTTAAAGATTTTTCAAAGAAAATGATTAGTCACAGCTGGGCATGGTGGCTCACACCTGTAATCCCAGCACTTTGGGAGGCCGAGGTGGGCGGATCACGAGGTCAGGAGCTCCAGACCAGCCTGGCCAACATGGTGAAACCCCGTCTCTACTAAAGATTCAAAAAATTAACTGAGTGCAGTGGTACGTGCCTGTAATCCTAGCTACTCAGGAGGCTGGGGCAGGAGAATCGCTTGAACCCATGAGGTGGAGGTTGCAGTGAGCCGAGATCGCACCACTGCACTCCAGCCTGGGCAACGGAGCAAGACTCTGTCTCAGAAAAAAACGACAATGATTAGTCACATTCTTTGTCCAGATAAAATCCACATATTTTTCCCACCTATTAATATTATTACTTGGTTCTCAGCTAAAATACAGGAAATGAGATGAGTGAACCCAAAATACAGCCTAGCACCCAGTTTGGTGCTTTGTATATGGGAGGTATTTATAAATGATTGTTGTGTCAACTCCAGATGCGATTACTAACAACGTAAAGTAGCCTAGGCTTCAAATTAAATGGGTCATGTAATCAATAAATGCTTTAATAGCTGGAGAAGTAAGGTAAATTGATTTTTTTTTTTTTTTTTGAGACAGAGCCTCACTGTGTTGCCCAAGCTGGAGTGCAATGACGCCATCTTGGCTCACTGCAACTTCGCCTCCCCGGTTCAAGCAATTCTCCTGGCTTATTCTCCTGAGTAGCTGGGTCTACAGGCGCCTGCCATCACACCCAGCTAATTTTTGTATTTTTAGCAGAGGCGGGGTTTCACCGTGTTGGCCAGGATGGTCTTGAACTCCTGACCTCAAGTGATCCACCCACCTCGGCTTCCCAAAGTGCTGGGATTACAGGCGTGAGGCACCGTGCCTTGCCGATATATGGATTTTAAGCTGAGTCTTTGAGGGAAGAGTAGGACCTGCACTGAAACAAAAAGACAATTTGTGTGGTTGGGGAGAGGAACCAGATGTAAACAATGGAAAGGTTTTGGTGTCACTTTGAGAAGGATTTTTTGGAAGGGTTTTGCAATGTCCATTCTGTATCTTGGGTTAACACTAATAAGTCAAATGGAGAATAATTTGAGTGTCACTCATTCCTACAGATAGAAAAATTTTAAAGTAGCTTGGGCTGGGATTTTCCTTTTATCATGTGCCATTGTGTACGTGTCTGCTACTTCATTTAGTTCCTTTTTTAAAAATGGAATTTTTATCACTTCTGTGCAAAGGTTAAATTTTTTTAATAAATTAATAATGGAATGTTTAAGCCTTCCTCAGTAATGAGTATAATCTTATCTCTCCATCTGATCTGATGGGTCAACTATATAGTAACTAAAATAGACTGTAACAGCTGTCTTCATCATTAGTTTTTATTTTCACGATGCATGTAGAATGCTTTATATTGTAGTCCCTTATTATCTGAGGTTTCATTTTCTGATGTTTCAGTTACCTGTGTTCAACTGTGTCCAAAAATAGGTAACTACAATGATATTTTGAGAGACCACATTCACATATAACTTTTATTATAGTACATTGTTATAATTGTCCTATTTTCATTGTTAATATCTTACTGTGCCTAATTTATAAGTTAAACTTTATCATAGGTATATATGTATAGAAAAAACATAGTGTATACTGTATGGGGTTCAGTATTAGCTGTGGCTTCAGGCATCCTCTGTAGAGGTCTTGGAATATATCCCTTGTGGATAATGGAGGACTACATATTTGACTGGTTGGTGGAGTTAACCTAAGGAGACCTTTTCATGACTCTTGGTGCCAACAAGGTTGACTCGGAAAAGAAAAACAATTTATATCAATAAATCTAAGGTAGGCTTATATGAATGCTGCATACTTTTCATCACTGCAGTGTTGTGGAATGAAAAGTAATTGTATGGATTTTATACTATACAACATTAAACTCATAGTTATTTGGAATATGAGCAACCAGGAAAAGAAAATAACCAGGTATTTCGTTTGATTTACATAGTAATCTACTTTTAGTAGTCATGACAGGATGAGGTATGGCATTTTAAAAAAAGTAATTCCTAGTATTTCCTAGGTTTGGTACTACTCAGATTAGGTTACATTTGCAGGAGTACTATACAACAACTGTTCACTTTTATGAATCTGAGGCCTTTAAGGTTCAGAACTGCTTTCCCTATATCAATTTTTTTTTCAAAAAAGGCTTTACAAAAGAATTTAACATTGAGTATTTAATTTTACATTGTAGGTACTGGAAAATATTTGTTGAAGAAATTAGATTATAATTCCTTAAAACTTTATTATTGAGTTAACCAAAACTACCAAATCTCAGTCCTTAGCTATTCTGTTGCGAAGAAGTGAGAGTTTACTACCATTATTAACAAGGCTGCAGATGTACACTGCTACTGGCAGAACTATCCCTAGAGTGGCAAAAACTCTACATTTCCCAAGGGAACATATCTGTGGGTCATGTTTTGCTTTGGAGACAGTAGTAACTCTAGGATGTGAACACAGAATGTTCTAGATATTTAGAAATAGAAAAAAGAAATAGCCCTTAACAATTAATCCCACACTCTCACCCTCATTGCCTCTTCATTCTATAGATGCTCTCAAGCTTCTTGTGACTTTTGTTGCAAGATGTTGTGACATGGCATCTGACTCCCTATTGATCAGCAGGGTTAAAAT
The DNA here is from genome assembly GCF_029281585.2 of Gorilla gorilla gorilla. Classification (NCBI taxonomy): domain Eukaryota; kingdom Metazoa; phylum Chordata; class Mammalia; order Primates; family Hominidae; genus Gorilla; species Gorilla gorilla. The sequence continues at coordinate 32,445,799 of NC_073228.2, read as the reverse complement.
CCTCCTGGGTTTTCCAGTCCACAATGTTCTGTGAATTGCTATATTTAAACTAGCTTTTTTTTTTGAGACGGAATCTTGCTCTGTTCCCAGGCTGGAGTGCAGTGGCACACTGTAGAGTGGCAAATGAAGACATATTTATCTGATCCTCTGATATGAAATCCCCTATTAATAAACACCTTTCTTAAAAGTGCTATATAAAAGTATACTTATAATAGGAATGTTTCCTTTAATTTGTCTAGAATTGAAAGGGAAATAGGCAGGGGGGTTCAAAAAACAAAAGGGAAATTGAAGGCATCCAGAAACTTATTTTATTTTTGAGACCGAGTCTTGCTCTGTCACCCAGGCTGGAGTGCAATGGTGTGATCTCGGCTCACTGCAACCTCCACCTCCCAGGTTCAAGCGATTCTCCTGCCTCAGCCTCCCAAGTAGCTGGGATGACAGGCACCTGCCACCGTGCCTGGCTAATTTTTGTATATTTAGTAGAGGTGGGATTTCACCATGTTGGCCAGGCTGGTCTCAAACTCCTGACCTCAGGTAATCCACCCGCCTCGGCCTCCCAAAGTGCTGGGATTACAGGCTGAGCCACCACGTCCTGCCTAAACCAACTTTTGTGAAATGGCTTTTTAAGGTAATGTCATGAACCACTTCATTCCTCTGCCAGGGTCTTATTTAACCCTTCAAAAACATGGGTGGGCCCTATATAATGTGACTTCATTCCACATTGGATCCCCACAAAGCTAGTCTTGGCTTTTCACTTGGAACATGCCCAATGCTGATACAACGTAAAGATTCACTATAGATCTTATTGCTATCCATGGTACGTTATAAAACTTGTCTAAATATTTAAAGGTTTAAAACAAGCCTGCGCAGTGGATGTCGAGTAAAGTACGTTTCATAGTAAAATTAAAATGCCATTAAAATTTTGTTCTTGTGGGGCTGGGTGTGGTGGCTCATGCCTGTAATCCCAGCACTTGAGGAGGCTAAGGCAGGCAGATCACCTGAGGTCAGGAGTTCAAGACCAGCCTACCCAACATGGTGAAACCCCTGTCTCTACTAAAAATACAAAAATAAGCCAGGCATGGTGGCTGGTGCCTGTAATCCCAGCTCCTCGGGAGGCTGAGGCAGGAGAGTTGCCTGAACCCAGGAGGCGGAGGTTGCGGTGGGCCAAGGTCACACCATTGCAGTCTGGCCTGGGTGACAAGAGCAAGACTCCGTCTCAAAAAAAAAAAATTGTTCTTGCTTTGTAAATGCTGCTTTCTTTTCTTCATTTTGGAGTGGGGAGCCTTGCCGATAGTCAGTGACTTGTACATTTGTTTACTGGCATTTGATAGGCTGCTCCTTATCTTGCATGAAAAAATAAAGACCTAGCCAGTCTAATCCTGCTGGGATTCATATCAGTGGCCCCAGGGGGTTGAGATGCTTCAAAGCTACTGTTTAAATGGCAAAACCAAGTATCTTACTTGGATAATACTAAAGTATGTCCTTTATGGCTTTATTGGAATCTGAATTGTAAACATTTGTTACAGTGGATTAAAGTTCTGCTTTAAAATTAATTTCTGAGTATGTGAGATATGCCTTTTCTTTGTGACTTTTGCAGTGCAGTGAATTCAGGCTGTTTTTAAAAGGTCAAGTTTTTAAAAGGCAGGGGCATTAGTGCTAGGGCTGCTTGAAGATGAACAGCTATGGAGAAATCCTACAGTGAAAGGGGTACTTTTTTTTTGTTTTTTGTTTGTTTTGAGGTGTCATTCTATTGAGGGTTTATATATGTATATGTATATATCTCCATCCTAATTGTTGGCATAACATTAAAATTAGTGACACAACACAGGTTTCTTGTATAGGTTTTGAGAAACTAGCAGTCCTCAAAATAGCAGACCAAGCAATGTAGTTTTTGCTAATGGCACTTGCTGTGACTCATGATAGGGACCTACTGTTGATGAGCATTCCAACTAAAATAGCTTTCACTTCACCATTGATTAACATGGCTACCTTGCTAAAACATTTTCTGAAACCAAAAGCTAGAGTGATCATTCATAGCATTGTCTTATTAAAAGACTATGTCATACTGTATCGTAGAAAAAACCATTCTGGGTAGCAGGATTTGCTTCCTGGTCTATTAGGTTATCTGTTCTCCCTTCTAACTTTAGGTAATGTCTGAAAACAGTGCCATTCAGGTATTGCTTAGGTAACTAAACCAGTGAAACCAGTGAGACTGCCTTTATACTGTTACCAAGAACAGCAGACTCCCATTTGAAAAAAAAAACAAAAAACAAAACTCTTATTACCCTACTCAAATTATTCATCTTTAAAAAGGCATAGGGTTTTTTTTTTTAATGTTTATCATCTTGACTTTTTTTTCTCTTGAAAATTTTTGGATTAATTTGAAGATCATTTCAAAATGACCCAGGATATCACGATCTATTTTTCCTCTTCCTAAATTATTTCTCAAAACAATGTAATTTCTATGTGTGATGACGTAGCAGTCACTAACAACCTCAGCGCACTTTTTGGTTAGATATTCCACTCCAAATAGCTAAAATCAACTGCTTTTGGGATTCTAAATGTACTTAAAATTACAGGGTCTGTATGAAAATGCCAGACACATTAATAAATTAAATTTTGGTGGCCCATTCATGATACGGCTCTTTTATCTCCGGATTCTGAGATTGAAAAGGTGACTTGATCAAGCTACTGAATTACTGTAATAAAACAATTACTCCCTTAGAATTTTAATTTAGAATTTGTCTACTTCCAAAAAGGGTTTAAAGCAGTTATTACTAGACTGGCATTAGGTTATTTCAAATGTTGCGGAACAGAGGATCTTCGTGTATTTAGCTTAACAATACAAAAAGAAATTTTGCAAGCATAAATATTCACTCTTACAACATGGTGGCAAGGCTTTTCTTTGCAGAACAATCTTTGCCCTCTTACCTGCCAGACTCTTCTCTCATGCTCAGTATGTGAGGCAGTTAAGTAAAAGGGAAAAACACTAAAAGCAACTAAAATGATTGGCAAACTTCTCACTGTAACCTAAACTGCTTAGCATACAAAATTATCGTCTACCCAATAGGGTTTTATGTCCTTTAACTGAAAAGGACACTAAAAATAATTATTGTGGACTTGAGCTTTTCTCTTTCGGCGGGGCGGGGGGTGGGGGGGAGAATCACCTCTCTTACAAAGATAAAAGGCACAGAACTAACGTCTTTCATCCTTTATTGTATTGGTGCGATTATGAAATATTATTATGGCTTATAATTTAGCAAGAAAGTGCCAAGAAGGTTATTATTAATCGACAATGAATGCCGTTGATACCTTCATGCTCTTTGAAGACAGGATGCTCCGGCTTTGAAGCGCTGCATTTCTACATTGCTAACCTACAGGAACCTATGTTGAGGTGGTCCCACCGAAATACACGGCTAATAGTTCATCTCTTCCCTCCAGGAACCTTCAGGTTTTTTGTTTTTTTTTTTGAGACGGAGTCTCGCTCTGTTGCCCAGGTTGGAGTGCAGTGGCGCGATGGAACCTTCAGGTTTTACTAAGCATCCTTACCCTAATTATCTAAATCTTTGAGACGTAAATTATTTGATGTGGCTAAAAATCCTCCTGCTAGAATTTAGGTCCAATCCTTTAATGTTCGGATACTCAAATTCTTTAACGAAACTGATCACTGAGCTAGGCCGACACAAGTCCGCCAAAATGTCCGCAGAAACGTTAAGAAAAGCTGTCATAAGGCCAGCTTGAGAGACATCATAAAAGGCCTTCGCTGTCCTTTGAGTTAATTATCTAACACCCGAAGAGAGTGCCAGTTCTAGTTAGAATCCGCGCGTCAGGTTCTCCAACAGTCAGAAGGGCTTGTGTGAGGGCAGGGAAGATTTTAAACCCCGTTTCAGGCCCCTTCCCTAGGCTGTAGGAAACCACCCACTCTGAAGCCCGGCGGGGGAGGAGTGCTACAGCCAGCTGCCGAGGGAGCGCTCTGCGGCGAGGCCGTTTCCCTGAGTCACGGAGAGGGCGGGAAGCTGCGCCCGTCTGCCCCCGCCACGTCCTCCTGTAAGGGGCTCGGTCGAAACAGGCAGCGGTCGCAGGGAAAGGAAACGGCACCCGTCATGCCTCAAGGTGGCCCAAAAGCCTCTTCACTCCCAGGAGACGCCGCATTTCCTTAAAACGAGCTCTCCATTCTGGCAGCAATCAGCCGACCCTTCCCCATCAGTATCACGTGCACCTGGAAGTACGTGGGTGGGACCTAAAGCGCCCACGGAAGTGACGTCGGTCGCCCCGAGTCGCATGATGTGGCAAAATGAAAAAAAAAAACTGGGGGGAGAAAAAGAAGACTGGCGAAAGTGATGAGCCTAAAAAAGTAGTCCCTCCGGTTCCTCTGTTTCCCACCCATGTGGCGTCAGGAAGCGAGGCACCGGGCGCACTGCGCCTCGAATTCCTGCGCCCGCCGCGCGCGCCACTCCGTGGAGGGGTACATAAGGAGGAGGGGGTGAGGCGACTGGGCGGAGTTCTGTCGCCGGGATCCTTCCGCTGGGCTCAGCCGTTTCCGGAGTCTGCGCTGCGCCGGGTTCCGCCATTGCGGCTCTCCTGGCCCCTGGAGCCTCCGCCCCCGACCCGAGCTCTTTCGTCTGCCTGCCAGTTTCCTGCGTCCCCGGAGAGGATCTTGCTGAGCCCAGCCTCCCCCCTCCCCTTCTCCTCCTCTCCCTTGGAGAGCCCGGGCAGCCACTGCCCCGCAGCCCCAGTGACAGGAGGAGACCATAACCCCCGACAGCGCCATGGCCCAGATTCTGCCAATTCGTTTTCAGGAGCATCTCCAGGTGCGGCCGGGCCCGGGTTGGTGAGGGCTGTGGAGAAGGTGGTAGGAAGGATGGAAGACGCTGGAGTCTGGGCCCGAGCAGTATCGGAGCTGGAGGGGCGGGGGGGTTGTCGGTGATTGGGGTAGATGGAGGAGGGGGCACTATCTTGGAAAGCTTAAAAGATTAAATGATGTGTGGCCTTGGATGGAAAGGACAGGAGTTGGGGTGCAAAGAGCTGCAAGGACCAGGCCTGGATCCAAAAGCCTCTCGATCTTGCTTCCTGGATGGCCAGAACTGCGCGTACAAACTCTCTCCCCATTTTTTTCATTTCATTCATTTGGGTAGGGGAGTGGGAGGGGGATTCTCCCTTGTTTCTACCAGAGCAAGGATTCTTATCCCCTGGGCCAGTGCGGGGCTGTCACCTTCCATTGCTCTCTTCTTTCCCTCATCGTATCTGCACCCAGGAGTTGTGGGGCGGGTGGGTTGGGGAGGAGCAACCTTTTTTTTCCCTCCCTCTGCGGCTCTCAACTGAGAAAGGCACCTTCTCCGGTGGTGGGGGTTGGGGGTGGTGGTGAGGCGGTGGCTTTTCTCTTGCCTTCCCTGAGGCAGTAGGGACAGAAGGTCACTGAAAGAACGGAACGAGGGTAGAATGGGAGAACGCATTTCTCAGAGCGATGTCAATCTCAGAGTGTGTGGGGTCAAACTCCCTAAGGAAACTCGCCTCCCCTTCCCCCTTTTTTTATTTCTCTGGGGATGTTGTGGCTCTTAACCCCTCTTTGGTTCTGGAAGGTGGGAAAGAGTGATACAGAGGTTATCTTTTAGTCTTCTCGAGTAGTTGCAGGTAGTTTTGAATATCTTCTTCAGGATCGCATGGAATTGAACAGAGCCCTAGGGACAGAGCACAGCTGCTCTGAGACCTGCAGGGCTATTTGGTCTGTGACTGGCTTCCCTTTAGTAAGTTCTAGAGTTCTTCCCCATGGTTTCTTATCCTGGAGGCAACATATTGTTATCTGGCAACATGCCAGTGGCGGGCCTAGGCAGGTGACCATTGGAAGGCTTCACTGAATTAAACCTCTTCAGAGCTTTTGATTTTCCTGTGTCACCAATCCTGATTTTTACTGTAGCTTAAATAATTTATTCCTATTAATTTGCTTTCTTCCCAAATATCCCCTTAAAGAAACCTGCCTCAGCTCAGTCGTCTGAAGGGCTAATTCCATAATGACGGAGAATGCAGTGGTTTGACATGACACTAATATCAGTGACCTATTAGACACTTTACCATTGAAGACCATTTTTATTTACATTCCCCCATTGGCATAACATACATAAAGGATTCTTGTTAATAAAAAGTTTTAACATTCAGGCTATAAGTAACAATTTCATATTTCTTTGCAAGTATTACCATGTTTGCACTAGCAAGGACTTATTTTCCTTTAAGGCTTGAAATGTAAAGAATAATAAATCTTTACCCATAAAATGAGTTAAATAATGCATTTTCCTCAGTCATCTATGATTTTCAAATAACTCATCTGAAGTAATGGAATATACCTTGGCAATAAAAAACACTTTTACAGAGGGTTAAAAATGTTAAATAACAAAATGGACAATTTTTTTTTGATAGATCCAAGTTTAATTGCTGTGGTTGCTTTTGTTAAAGTGGGGTGGCAAATGAATGTGGAGAGTTGAGGGGTGCTGTTCTTAAGTGTGAGGGGAAAACGCGGGCTTATTTTCATATTAAACTGCATCTGAAATAACTTTCTGCAGACAAATGTTTATAAACCACACAGAATCAAGTACAGCTGCTCTTTATTTTCCACTGCAGATGTGTAGCTCACTACTAAATCTTGTGGTGGTTGGAGTAATAGCTTTTCATTTGTTTTAAAGAGGAGACAAGAATTGTTAAATGATCCCAAAGATTCGAACCCAACCTTGTCACTTATTAAAGACAAATTTAATACATGTCTGTTTTGTAACTGGCTCAAAGTTTCTGCAGATGCTTGAATGAAGCCATTTTCTTCTCAAATAATTTGAAGATTTTGAATATAAAGCGATTTGCAAATTGAAAAATTCAGTCCTCTGTGTTTTGGATTGCTATGTCATGCCTAAACTTAAGCTTGCTTAGCTAATATGACTGTGCTCCAGTTGATTGATTGTGGAGCCCAAATAACTACAGCCTCTTTCATGATAATATATCTCCTAACTTCATATCATTATCTCCTCCCTTTTTAAAAATTAATAAGCTTTTTTTTTTGAAGAGACAGGGTTTTTGCTGGAGGTCAGTGGCGCCATCACAGCTCACTGCAGCCTTGACCTACTGGGCTCAAGCCATCCTCCCACCTCAGCATCCTGAGTAGCTGGGACTACAGCCATGAGCCACCACACCTGGCTAATTTTTGTATTTTTTGTAGAGATGGAGTTTCATGTTGCCCAGGCTAGTCTCGAATGCCTGGGCTCAAGCAATCCTTTGCCTTGGCCTCCCAAAGTGCTGGGATAATAGGTGTGAACCACCGAGCCCAACTAATAAGGATTATTTTAATTGGCATCTTAGGTCTTTGACTTCTGAGCTTCTACCAGTTTGCTAAGTAGCAGAAAACTTTCTGAAACACGTAGGATAAAAACTGGAAACAAGAAATGAGGAACTTAAGTGTGAGTATAGAGTTAGCTTGTGAAACTGTAAATGAACTTATTTTTATACCCTTTAACTACATTGTCCAACTGAAGGATCTCTTGTCATCGAAGCTTGGACCTACAGCAAATGAATGTGAATATATGAAGATTTCTTTTTTCCTAGACTGTTTAGACTGATAGCAGTTAATAAATGAGTGCCTATTTGAGCAAGATACTGTTGGAATTGCAGATTCTATAAAAATCCTAGGCTACATACGTAAAATATTGCCTGTGATTCTTAATTTTTTGGTGATTCTCAATTTTCTGGCACATTAAGTATCTTTAGGCCACTTGACAGATTCCATTGTATTGCTAGATTCTTTGGGTCTTCAATTAAAAATCTCCCTACCCTGTTCTTTCCCCTTTGATCCATAGATGCAGGCATGGAATGTGTCGTTGAGTCAAATGTTAGGGGTTCTTGCTATAGTTAGTTTGGATTGTGAATAGAAAGCAATGCTAAGTACTGGGATTTACTACATGCTCTCTGGAAGAGGCAGACTTCCTGGAATTATGCGGCAGTCTCCTGGGAATAGTTTCTAAGTTTAAAATGTATCATATTCTTCAGAATTTTCTTGATGGTCAGTTTACCCAGCTTAAAGTGTGTGGTTAATTTTAGTGAAAGTGCTTTCACTCTGATTAGGAAATAAGACACAGAATGGTGTGTATGTAGAACACAATCATTTTCATTTGAGTATTTAGGAAAATTCACATTTCAGGAACCATGGTAGTTGCTCTTGAACAATTGTTTCTGACCATAATTGGAATTTGTACCTTGCTTTTAAGAGATTCCATTTATATCGAATCCTCAGCTTCTTTGCAAAATTGTTTTTTCCATACATATGTTTATATGTTATTCAAATTATATTTAACAAGGTGTTTTCCCTGTCATTGTTACTGTTGTGGCTTTTTCTCTTTGAGTTATTGTCCAGTAGAACTTTCTTCAATGATGGAACTGTCTACTAGCTACATAGGGATATTGAGCACTTGAAATGTGGCTGATGTGACTGAAAAACTAAATTTTTGCTTTAATTTCTTTTTAATTTAAATGTAAATAGCCACATGTGACAATTGACTCCTACATTGGACTGCACAATTATAGGCCATGCTGATGTGTTTTGTAAGTTTGAAGATTTATCTCACCACTCATGTTTATGTATTTAGAATATTTCGTTAGCTAAAATTAAAACACTCATTGTTCAAAGTTTTAACTGAATACTGTCTGTCTTGGAAAGTGGTGGTGATGAACAATGACTAGCAGCAGACTTCTTGAGACCTTATTATGTGCTGTAAATTTGGCTAGGTACTTTCAGATCTTCACTCAATCCCCCCAGACACCTTTGTAAAAAGTGAGACTCATGAAGTAGTGGGAATGCTGTCCGAATGGGATGTGTACTTGAGTCTTCTGACACAAAATATTTCAAAGAAATTGGATAATTGACCTTAAAAAGAGAAGTTATACAGTATCCTAGAGTGCTTTTTGTCTGTTGGACTTAGGCCCAGAGAGGTGAGTTCTCTCTACTTGTTTATAGATTAACAATGTGGTATAGTAGACAGAACAGGGAGGGCTTTAGGGGTTGTTCAAACAAATGCTGTCCAATAGAAAAATAATATGAGCCACATACTTTTTTATTTTTTTTATTTTTTATTTTTTTTGAGACACATTCTCACTCTGTCCTCTGTCACCTAGACTAGAGTGCCGTGGTGCGATCTCGGCTCACAGCAACCTCCACCTGCCAGGTTCAAGTGATTCTCCTGCCTCAGCCTCCCGAGTAGCTGGGATTTTAGGTGTCTGCCACCATGCCTGGCTAATTTTTCCATTTTTAGTAGAGTTGGGGTTTTACCATGTTGCCCAGGCTGGTCTTCAACTCCTGACTTCAAATGATCTGCCCACCTCGACCTCCCAAAGTGCTGGGATTACAGGCATGAGCTGCTGCTCCTGGCCTCATATAAATAATTTTTTAAGTTTTCTAGCAGCCATATTAAAAGTGAAAAAACATAAAATTAATTAATTTTGGGTTTTTTTGGTAGAGACAGAGTCTTGCTATATTGCTCAGGCTGGTCTCAAATTGTTGGGCTCAAGTGATCTGCTCGCCTTGGCCTCCCAAAGTGCTGGGATTACAGGCATGAGTCACCATGCCATGCCCAGATAAAATTAAATTTAATATATTTTATTTAACTTGGGACATGCAAAATATTATTTCAATATGTAATCAGTATAAAATTTACTAATGAGATACCTTACATTCTTTTTCATACTAAATTTTCTAAATCTAGTGTGTGTGGTTTTTTTTTCTTTTTTTTTGAGACAAAGTCTCACTCTGTCGCCAGGCTGGAGTGCAATGGTGGATCTCGGCTCACTGCAACCTCCGCCTCCTGGGTTCAAGTGATTCTTCTGCCTCTACCTCCCGAGTCGCTGGGACTACAGGCGCGTGCCACCACGCCCAGCTATTTTTTTTTTTTTTTTTTTTGGTATTTTTAGTAGAGATGGGGTTTCACCATGTTGGTCAGGATGGTCTCAATCTCTTGACCTCGTGAAATGCCTGCCTCGGCCTCCCAAAGTGTTAGGATTACAGGTGTGAGCCACCGTGCCTGGCTATGTATATTTTGTACTTAGAGCATATATCAATTCAGACCCTGTTTTCTTTGGAAATCCTGGTCCATATTTAGAGTTCATAAAATTTACAGTTAGAAAGGCAGATTTGGGGCTGGGGGTAGTGGCTCATGCCTGTAAACTCAGCACTTTGTGAGCCAAGGTAGGAGCATTGTTTGAGCCCAGGAATTCGAGACCAGCCTGGGTAACAGAGTTAAGACCTCGTCTCTATATTAAACAAACAAAAATGAAGAAAAAGGAAGGCAGATATGCAATACTTCAGTGATCCCAAACATACTTAAGTTTTCCAGTAATTGAATCACTTACTGGTTATTATTTAATTTTAATTACTTTAAAATTACGGTAACCACATTTCAGGTGCTCATTATGGTATGTAGGTTGTGACTTGTGGTTACCATATTGGACAACACAGGTTAAGTCTAACCTCTTGCTTCTTTTTCTCTGGGAAATGGGCATACTTATGTCACAAAGTTATTATGAGGATCTGAGATCATGTATGTGAAAGTACTTTACGTAGCAGTTTAGGAGCATTAATTATTGGCTAAATAATTTTTGTCCAGTACATTTTATTCAGGTATCTCAACCAATGACACAATATTCATTTGCAGATCCAGTGTTTTATGGTGTATAAGTATTTGGGGTTAACACATTTACCTAAGATTTGAGTACTTACTGCAGATGAGGAACTGTGTTAGACTGTAGGGACAAGGTGGTAAACAAGATGGACTACACCTTGCATTCATGCTTCCATTGATGAGTTGGCAAAGGCTGTACACTTGTTATTCCAACCATTGATGTTGTCTACTTGATTGTGGATCTTTTATGTGTTCGAACATTTGATATTGTGCACAGTTTAATACAAATATTGATATGATACAAAGTTGATTACACTCTGAAACTGCCCCCCAAAAAGAAACTTTTAAATAAATCTTTCATTATGTTCCACGAATCTCATTGTGTGCCACTGGTACATTTTAAATTAGGGTTCCTTGAACAGACATATTTGAAAAAAAAAACTTAATGAATCATATCGGATAAAATACCCATATGGAATGCCGGTCAGGCGATTGTTAGAGTTACTGTATGTGTCCTTTTTTAGGGTGGTAGTGTTGAAGTGAATCTTCTCACTTAGATGAGCAGTAGGTTCATGGCTGATATTTTAGTCCTGTATATTAGAATGAGGCTGTTTCTCTAAGTTCATGCACTATATGCCATGCCAAAACTACTTCATGAAATAAACCTGTCTTCTGAGCCACAGCAAAGTTTACAGCTCTGGGTGTCTTGTCTTTGCTTCTTGGTTAAGTGCCTATGGCTAATGCTCTTAACTCAAAAGATGGCTGAAAGCTTGGACCTAAATGTGTTATGCAAAACCCATCTGTCAGACTTTTGTGAGTCTCTTCTTTTGTATTATCTTCTTAAATTAAGACATAATTTAAGATATTTTTGCCCTACTTTTTTTGGCGGGGGGGACAAGGTCTCACTCTGTTGCCCAGGCTGGAGTGCAGTGGCATGATCAAGGCTCACTGCAGCCTTGACCTCCCCGGGCTTAGGTAATCCTCCCACCTCCGCTCCCTAAATAGCTGGGACTACAGGCGTGCGCCACCAAACCCGGCTAATTTTTATATTTTTTTGTAGAGTCGGGGTTTTGCGATGTTTCCCAGGATGGTCTCAAAATCCCGGGCTCAAGCAGTCCACCTGCCACAGCCTCCCAAAGTGCTGGAATTACAAGTGTGAGACACCAAGCCTTGTCCTATTTTTGAGGCAGTAACTATTCAAATCTTAATTGTCCTGTAATCTAATCCATAAAATCAAAATACATGGGCCATTATAGTTGTTTGAGCACCTATTAAGTGCCAAGAACTGTATTAAATATTTAATGTTTATTATCTCATTTAATTAGCAAGAGAACCCTTGTGCTTAGGTCAGATTAGCCTTATTGTAGAGATTGGGCAACTGAAGTTCATAGTAGGTAACTTTTAGAGTCACACAGCTAGTGAGCAGTCAGACTTTTAATATTTATTCTTTCATTTGGCTCATTGCCTCATTTGGTAAATGGTCTGTATCGTTTGAATTGCAAAATGTACCACAATTGTTTATATCTATGCTGTGATGTTCTTTGATTCTAGTAGTACTGTCATTTGTTAATCGGGAAATATTTTTTATATTATGAGAAAAATAGGAGACAGCAAACTAACATCTGACTTTATGCCTTGAATGATTATTTAGCTGTATCTTTTTTAAGGACTTTATCCTATTTCCTATTGGAAAATTGTGCAGGATGATTGGGATCCGGTTAACTTGTAACCAGGATTGTCTGCATCCCTCTCGTAAGACTGAACTTGTCACACTTTTCTATAGACTTTTTCTTACTGAAAAGAATGAGTGTGTTCCAGTCTGAAGCCACTTGTGAAAGGAGGAAACTTCTGCTTTCTATTTTACTGTAAATTCATGTTTTTGTGTTTATACCAAGAAATAGAAGCTTGAACTCAACGAAGGCAGTTGTGCATGAAAGGGATAGGAAATGAAGGTGACAATGGAATATATTTGCTCATTTTGAGTAGCATCATGGTAGAAAGGAAAATGGTTACAGACTTGTAGGGTTGTGCTTTGGAGGCAGACTGCCAGTACTGTTAATACTTCTCGTTCCTAATCCTTAGGTAAATAAGGATTTTCTTCAAGTTCTGAAGTAAGACGGTTTTAAAGATCATTGCTGAAAGAATAGGAACCAGATCCATTAAAGCCATATTTTGTCACATTAAAAAACTCTGCAGTGTGCTATTCTGGAAAATGTCTCAGATGTTTAATCTGGGCTTATCTATTGATTATGTCAGGTTTTCAACTTGTCTCAACTTCCTCATTTATTAAAACAATATTTCCTGGCAATTTTAAAGTTAGACTACAGTATGTTTTTGTATTTGTAGTATAATATTTAGCCCCTTAACCCCTTACAGGCACTCGAATATTAGTTCTTCCCCTCCACCCTGGAAGAGTTTCCCTTTGTCCACTTGAGTTGAATATATGTGCCGTACTAAAGGAGAAAAACTACCATCTACCCAGTTATTGAAGCCAAGATCTTGAAGTTACACCAGACTCTCTTAATTTCTCATTTTCTGCATCCATCGATTTCTGGAGTTCCTCAGTGATGCACACTGGGGGTCTCAGGGATGACAGTTTTTCATGACCCTAGGTTGAAACTGGGAGTCGTAGAAGATGAAAAAACGAGAATTGGATTGGGAGTTGACTCTGTTGCCCAGGCTGGAGTACAGTGGTGCAATCTTGGTTCACTGCAACTTCCGCCTCCCAGGTTCAAGCAAGTCTCCTACCTCAGCCTCCTGAGTAGCTGGGACTACAGGGGCCCGCCACCATGCCTGGCGAATTTTTTTTGTATTTTTAGTAGAGATGGGGTTTCACCATGTTGGCCAGGCTGGTCTCAAACTCCTGACCTCAAATAATCTACCCTCCTCAGCTTCCCAAAGTGCTGGGATTACAGGCGTGAGCCATCGTGCCTGGCCAACTTGCATTTATTTCTGATTAGCTGCTCATCTGAGAAAGGTGGCTTAAAAAAAACCACCAAAGTGGACAGACTGAAGCTAAAGACTGTCAGTATATATGCTCTGCTTGGCAAACAGCTGACTTTGGATAGATCTCATTATTTAAAGATGAATAATAAGGGGGAAAAACGCGTAGAGAGAACATGGTTTACAAAAACGCATCTCTTTCTCCAGTCTCTGCAATACTCTATATTTGGTCATATTGAACTATGAAAATCTAAGGCAGGTTTCTTTATTTTACCACAGATATCCTCAGGAAAGAGTCTCCTTATTAAAAGCCTTACTGAATCTCCATAGTATTGTGTCCTCTCACAGTTGCTTCTGTTCTGAGCACCAGAATGCTGTTTGGCAAAGGCTGCTGTAGGCTTGAAATCAACTGGATTAGTGAGAGACAAATTTTACACATCTAAAATTCTCCTGTGTATGGCCTCACAGTTGGAACTGTTGGATGTTATAAGCAGATGATTTAAATATCCCGTGAAAAGCAGTCCATTCGGGCATGTTTCTAGAGATCATAATTTTTTTTTTTTTTTTTGAGATGGAGTCTTGCTCTGTCGCCCAGGTTGGAGTACAGTGGCATGATCTCGGCTCACTGCAACTTCTCCCTCCCGGGTTCAAGTGATTCTTCTGCCTCAGCCTCGCAAGTAGCTGGGATTACAGGTGCCCGCCACCATGCCTGGCTGATTTTTGTAATTTTAGTAGAGATGGGGTTTCACCATGTTGTCCAGGCTGGTGTCGAACTCCTGACCTTGTGATCCGCCTGCTTTGGCCTCCCAAAGTGCTGGGATTACAGGCATGAGCCACCACACCCAGCCTAGAGATCATAATTTACATGGAAAGATAAGAGAAAAACAACTCTCCTGATAACGCAAATAGATTTGATGTTACAAAACTGCACCAGTATGATTGCTCTGTAATGGATTTTTGAAAAGCATTGTGAAATGGAGATGACTTTCCAGTGCTGATGTCAAAAATGCATATGCAGAGTTTAAATATAATTTTGTGTGTTTTGTTTTGTTTTTTGAGACAGGGTCTTGCTCTGTCTCAAGTGGAGTACAGTGGCGAGATCATGGCTTACCACAGCCTCGACTTCCCAGGCTCCAGCCATCCTCTCACCTCAGCCTCCCAAGTAGCTAGGACTACAGGCGTGTGCCACCACACCCAGCCAATTTTTGTATTTTTTTGTAGAAATGGGCTTTGGCCATGTTGCCCAGGCTGGCCTCGAACTCCTGAGCCCAAGCAATCTGCCTGCCTCGGCCTCCCAAAGTGCTGAGATTACAGGCGGGAGCCACTGTGCTTGGCTTAATTTTATAATTTTAAATGTCTGTAAAGTAAGCGAAATGACTAGTTGAATTGTACATTAAATATATCTAATCCCTAAGAGTTTATAATGGAAAGGGATCAAAACTTTTTCAATTGCGATAAAACTCACATAACAAAATTAACCATTTTAAAGTGAACAATTTAGTGGTATTTAGTGCATTCACAGTGTCGTGCAGCCAACACCTGTATCTAGTTCCAAGACATTTTCATCTCCCCAAAAGGAGACCCCATACACGTGAAGCAGTCCCTCTCCCATCCCCCTCCTCCCATCCGCTAGCAACTGCTAATTTGCTTTTTGTCTCTATGGATTTACCTGTTCTGGATATTTCACATAAATGGAATTATACAATAAAGGACCGTTTGTTTCTAACTTCTTTCACTAAGCATCCATGTTATAGCATATATCAGACTTCATTCCTTTATGACTGAATAATACTTTGCTGAATGGATATATCAGTGTTTTATTTGTCCTTTCATCAGTTGGTGGACATTGGGTTCTTTCTACCTTTTGGCTGTTGTGACTAGTGGTGTTGCAAACATTCATGTACAAGTTTTTGTTTGAATGCCTGTTGTCAGTTCTTCTAGATATATACTTAGAAGTGGAATTGCTGGGTCATATGGTAATTTCTCTGTTTCAACTTTTTGAGAGACCACGAAACCGTTTTCCACAGTGGTGGCACCATTTGACATGCCCACTAGAAATATATGAGAGTTCCATTTTCTTCACAGCTTCTGACAGCTTTTTGGGGTGTTGGGATGATTCGTCTGATTGGGAAAATAAGTACCTTATTTGGGCCTATATGGTATTTTTAATTCTGTGTGTCTGCTCCCAAACTCTGTAGCCCTGCCCTCACTTATATTGTGTATCCTGTTTCAGATTGTTTCCGTTTCTTCTGAGACACTGCATATACCCCTACATGTATCTGTGCTAGGCATACATCCCTGTAACTTCATGGCATTTTTGTAATTGCTGTGTACCTGTTACGTATACTGAGTGGGAGTGTCTCATTTGCTGTAGAACTCTCTGCATTAGTGTAGTGTCTGGCACACAGTAGCTGCTCAGGCATTTTTTAAGTATATGATTATTGGGAAAACTACAGAGCTAGGGAGAGATCTAAAGAAATACTAGAAATTTTTTTCTGCGAAGAAAACTTTAGAAAATTGTTGACATCATCTGTGGCATGCAGCAAAAGTTGATGTAAAAGGAACAGAAAGACCTATGGAGACAATGGGATGTAATAACAGAAAACATACAGAAACAATTGGTTCTGAAATCAGTTAAGAGCAGAACTGGAATTCATACTCTGTGGAATGAATCAGCAGTGTGGAAGGAGTAATAAGATTTTTTACAAAGATTTTGAATTTAGGCTGGGTGCAGTGGCTCACGCCTGTAACCCCATCACTTTGGGAGGCCAGAGTAGGTGGATTGCTTCAACCCAGGCATTCGAGACTAGCCTGGACAGCATGGCAAAACCCTATCTCTACAAAAAATAAAAAATTAGCCAGGTGTGGTGGCATGCACCTGTAGTCCCATCTACTTGGGAGGCTGAGGTGGATGGATCACCTGAGCCTGGGAAGTGGAGGTTGCAGTAGGCTGAAGTCATGCCACTGCACTCAAACCTGGCGGACAGAGTGAGACCCTATCTCAAAAAAAAAAAAAAAAAAAAGATTTTAATTTAGAAGTAAATCCCAGAATTAAGTAAAAGTGGTGTGTGTGTGTTTGTGTGTGTGACAGAATAGGTTACAAATTTAAGAATTTTAGAAACCGGGCTGGGTGTGGTGGCTCACGCCTGTAATCCCAGCACTTTGGGAGGGTGAGGCGGGCGGATCACGAGGTCAGGAGATCGAGACCATCCTGGCTAACACGGTGAAACCCCGTCTCTACTAAAAATACAAAAAATTAGCCGGGCGCGGTGGCGGGAGCCTGTAGTCCCAGCTACTCCGGAGGCTGAGGCAGCAGAATGGTGTGAACCCAGGAGGCGGAGCTTGCAGTGAGCCAAGATAGCTCCACTGCACTGCAGCCTGGGCGAAAGAGCGAGAATCCATCTCAAAAAAAAAAGATTTTTAGAAACCAAAATAATTGGAATGGAAGCTCTTTTCAATGAAAGAAAACTTTTGTAATTTGAAAGAACCAAAATTAAAAGGGCTTAGTGTTTGGAACAGGCCTGAGGAAGTTGTAATACCATGAATTTAAAAAAACAAAACAAACTCGGGAGGCCAAGGCACAAGAATTGCTTGAACCCAGGAGCCGGAGGTTGCAGTGAGCCGAGATTGCGCCACTGCATGCCAGCCTGTGCAACAGAGCGAGACTCTGTCTCAAAAACAAACAAAAAAATCCCTAAAAGTATAAGCATCTAGGGCACATCCTCTTCCTGACCAAAAAAATCAAAGTAATACTAGTTTTTTAACCCTGAATTTTAGATAGTGAAACAGTGTCTATAGTTTTTGAGATAGAAAGTGTCTTCACTTGTTTTTAGAAGACATGAATCACAATTTGAACCCCCAAAGAGCCTCTGAGAGCCTAAAACCTGTTTTTTCTCCTATAGGTTGTTTCCTCACTAGTAATGACAAAGTTACAATCTTAGCACAAAATAAGCAAAGGGGACAGTTTCACACAAAAATTGTCCTTAAAATATTGAGTTTGTGTTAAGTTGCTAAATAATGGATGCTCAATATGTATTAATTGAAAGCAAATCATGGTGGTTGTCATTTTAATCATTTTAATGTCATTTTAATCATTTTAATGTCATTTTGAACTCCCTGAATTTGTTAATATTAAATCATTTTGAGATAATCTGTAACTCCTCATGCTGATTGTTAGTTAATTCATTCACTCAATTGAAAACAGTATTTGTGGCATTTAAGCTCACAGGAAAACACTCCAGGCTGGGTGCAGTGGCTCACTCCTGTAATCCCAATACATTGGGAGGCCAAGGTGGGTGGATCACTTGAGATCAGGAGTTTGAGACCAGCCTGGCCAACATGGTGAAACCCCGTCTCTACTGAAAAAATACAAAAATTAGCTGGGCGTGGTGGTGCATGCCTGTAGTCCCAGCTACTCAGGAGGTTGAGGCAGGAGAATGGCTTGAACCCGGGAGGCAGAGGTTGTGGTGAGCTGAGATCGTGCCATTGCACTCCAGCCTGGGCGACAGAGCAAGACTCCATCTCAAAAAAAGAAAAAAAAATACTCTAGTGACTCAATTGTAAAATAAAATGGTTCTAGTCTTATAACTTGTAGCACCTGGTAGACCGAGTGTGCTTTAAATGATTGATCTAACTAGAATAATGTGGGATAGAGCATAATGTCTAATTTCCTGGCAGGTCCCTCAGTATAGGGTAGAAAGATACATGAATATGTACAATAGTGATGGGGTTGACAGAATGTAACACTAGGCTCCCACTTAAATGTACATTTTGTGAAGTCGCTGGGAAGTTGTGTCATAGAATGAAGTTTATCAAGGATCTTTATAACTTGAATATTAAGGAGACTGTCCAGATGTTTTATTCATATCAGGAAACCAAGCCTTTAATGTCTGCCTGGTTACGTTCATTTATAACATCCTTTATGCTAAGTCAGCAATAAGTATTATATATATTTTTTGAGATGGGGTCTTGCTCTGTCACCCAGGCTGAAGTGCAGGGGTGCAGTCACAGCTTGCTGCAGCCTCTGCCTCCTGGACTCAAACAATCTTCCCACCTCAGCCTGCCAACTAGCTAGAACTACAGGTGCACACCACCACGCCTGGCCAGTTTTTTTATTTTTTGTAGGGACAGGGTCTCGCCATGTTGCCCAGGCTGGTCTTGAACACCTGGGCTCGAGAGGTCCTCCCACCTTGGCCTGCAGAAGTGCTGGGATTACAGGCATGAGCCACTACGCCTGGCCTTGAACCCTCAAAGTAAGCCCATTTGGTAGGTTTGGATATATTCTGCACAACTTCTCACCCCTGCCATTGACTGTAGCTGTGGTTGTTTTGTGCTGCTGAATTGCATTTATACGGGGGGCATAATCTTGGTAAGTCATATCCATCTCCAAGATTTGGGGCATAAAAACTCCTGTGTTTCCCTGCAGCTTGGTTAACATTGGCCTAATTGATCTGATATCATCTAATTATTGGCTTATTTTTTAAGAATGCATTAAATATAAAGTTTTTGAAAATTTCCAATCAGCAGTTGATTACAAGTAGGAAAAATTCTTTGAGTCTCCTGGTAGTTTACCAAAGCTAATAATAATCTGACAACCTCTCTCCAACTGTGGTTGCTTCCTGAATATATTGCTTAAATTTGGAGTTTGTGACCAGAATCAAAAATTCTAAGAGACAGTGATTCTCTCAAAGGCTAACATGGAGTAGAAAAAAACTATATGTTTAAATGTGGGGACAGCAAGGGTTAAAGGCATTTTTATTTGTTGCTTGAAATCTGTGGAGCCTACAGAAAACAGTGGTTGGTATCCTGTTGATGGAAGAACTAAAGGAATGCTGCATTCTCAGCATTTCTTATTTCCTGTAGAATACAGCAACTGCAGTTTTTATTTGACATTCTGCTAGTTTCCAGGAAGGGCTCAATGAAGTGACTGCTGTCAGCATCTTTTTTCACCGCGATTGATACTAGAGAAGGTAGAGGATGTTTAGGAGCTTTTAAAGGAAATTATGTTTAGTGAAATACTTGGGTTAGGAAGTTAACCAAATCTTTAAGTACTGACTTAAAAACGCTTGTATTGAGAGATGAATGGTATCAGAATGACATACAAGTATCAGCAGGTCTCTCAGATTGTTGACCTATTAACTCTATAGTGGTAACACTTCTAAAGTCCTTGGTAAGATACAAGATTCATTTGCAGAAAATAGCTCCATCTGAAAAACAGTAGGTCATACATACTTCCTTTACATTTTCCCTATTCAGATGAAACGAGGATCTGGAAAATGTGAAGCCAAGCAATAATTGTGAAACATAAGTCCTTAGTAATGCTGTCATAAACCGGTTTTCATGTAGTTTGATTTTCAGCTGATACAGCTGGTAAATGAGTTATATTACAAGTCTATGATTCATTAGGAAGCAAACTCCTTAGGTATACTTACAGAGAAGCCAATTTCCAATGAGTTTATTCTTAACTAATCAGATGTGAGAACTGCTGGTTGAAATTAGTAGGCTCAAAGCAAACCTACTACTCCTTTAATTATGTGGTGTCTGTAGGCACAAACAGATAGATTGTGAATGATTGCTGAGAGTGTGCCTTGGTGCTAATGGAGAGTTGTCTTTAGATAGTTTAAGAATTGGGCCTTGAAAAAATTATGGTTTTATTTGGTTGTATGTCTTAAGCTAGCATTTTCTGCCCTTCTTAAGGTATATAGTATTGAATTAAATATATTAATAGGACCATGGCCTCTTTGGTCCTCTTAACAATATTTTCATAGTTTGATCACTAATATATTCTGTTAAGATGCTCATACAACACCATTAAGTTTCCTGATTCCTTGATGTATCAGGGTTTCCCCATTCTGTCTTTAGGAGCATGTGAACAAAGCAAATTGGCCCAGGTAAGGTTTGAGTATATAACAGTAGCATGATGCTAAAACCAGTCTATATCGGCCAGGCGTGGTGGCTCATGCCTGTAATCCCAGCACTTTGGGAGGCCGAGGCAGGCAGATAACTGAGGTCGGGAGTTCGAGACCAGCCTGAGCTACTCCGGAGGCTGAGGCAGGAGAATGGCTTGAACCCAGGAGGTGGAGGTTGCTGTGAGCCGAGATCGTGCCATTGCACTCCAGCCTGGGCAACAAGAGCGAAACTACGTCTCAAAAAAAAAAAAAAAAAAACAGTCTATATCATAATACCATAGTCCCAGAACTAGAAGTTCATCAAATAATGGAGTGCTCTGTGCTCCCACACTAAGTGCTTGATGTGTGTTAAATCACCTTAACCTTTCATGGAGCACCTAGGCATGCTTCTTTGCTCCCTCTCAAGTAAGGATGGATACTTTTTTTCCCTTTCCATTTTCCATATTTACAATCAAATGGAGTATATTTTTAAAACCAAGACAGGAAAAACAAAGTTTAAACCATTAAAAACTGATGAGCATTCAATGTAGATTTCTGAGTCTCATTGCTGATGTGTTTTTTATTTTTATTTTTTATTTTTTTGGAGACAGAGTCTTGCTCTGTCGCCCAGGCTGGAGTGCGGTGGTGCGATCTCAGCTCACTGCAACCTCTGCTTCCCTTGTTGCCCAGGCTGGTCTTGAACCGAACTCCTGGCCTCAAGCTATCCTCCCATCTCAACCTCCAAAGCACTGGGATTACAGGTGTGAACCACCATACCCAGTCTTGTATTTGCTTGTATTTGTTTCTTTTGCTTAAACACTTTAAATAAAGTCAGGCTATCATATTTTACCTGTAAATACTTCAGCTTGCATCTTTAGAAAATAAGGACATTTTCTTTCTTTTTCTTTTTGAGATGGAGTTTCACTCTTGTTGCCCAGGCTGGAGTGCAATGGCACGATCTTGGCTCACTGCAGCCTCTGCCTCCCGGGTTCAAGCAATTCTTCTGCCTCAGTCTCCCGAGTAGCTGGGATTACAGGTGCCCACCACCATGCCCGGCTAATTCTTTTTTTTTTGTTTTTTTGTATTTTTAGTAGAGACGGGGTTTTGCCATGTTGGCCAGGCTGGTCTTGAACTCTTGACCTCAGGTAATCCACCCATCTTAGCCTCCCAAAGTGCTGGAATTACAGGAATGAGCCACCGTACCTGACCAGGACATTTTCTTATAATCATAATATTATTTATAGCTCCCTGATATTTAAGAACAATATCAGAAAACCAGTCCATATTCATATTTTCCTCATTGTCCCTAAATGTTGTTTGGTTTAAATCAGAATCCAAGAAAGCTCATACTGCTTTCAGTTATGTCTCTGAAGTTTCTTTTCTTTTTTTTGAGACGGAGTCTTGCTCTGTCGCCCAGGCTGGAGTGCAGTGGCACAATCTCGGCTCACTGCAAGCTCCGCCTCCTGGGTTCACGCCATTCTCCTGCCTCAGCCTCCCGAGTAGCTGGGACTACAGGCGCCTGTCACCACACCTGGCTAATTTTTTGTATT
This sequence comes from Gorilla gorilla gorilla, assembly GCF_029281585.2. NCBI lineage: Eukaryota > Metazoa > Chordata > Mammalia > Primates > Hominidae > Gorilla > Gorilla gorilla. Next base: position 32,423,776 of record NC_073228.2, on the reverse strand, counting down.
TTTAGTAGAGACGGGGTTTCACTGTGTTAGCCAGGATAGTCTCGATCTCCTGACCTCATGATCCGCCCGCCTCGGCCTCCCAAAGTGCTGGGATTACAGGCATGAGCCACCGTGCCCAGCCTGAAGTTTCTTAAAAAAAAAAAAAAAAATTTTTTTTTTTAGCCGGGCACAGTGACTCATGTCTGTAATTCCAGCACTTTGGGAGGCTGAGGTGGGAGGATCCCTTAAGCCCAGGAGTTGGAGACCAGACTGGGAAACAAAGTGCTACCTATCTCTACAAAAAAAAAAAAATTAGCTGGGCACGGTGGCGTATGGGTGGTACCATCTATTTGGAAGGCTAATCTATTATCAGTAGTTAAAAGAAATTCACACCCAGAGTTTCAGCCAACCTATGGACAGCTGAATTAAGCAGCCCAGGAGGTTGAAGCTGCAGTGACCCATGATTGTGCCACTGAATTCCACACTGGGCCACAGAGCAAGACCCTGTATGAGAAAAAAAAGAATTGGAAGTCCTAAAGTGTAATTTCCTTTTCTCCTCACTTCCCCAACAAAAACAAACTTAAAAAAAAAAAGGCATTTCATAGTGTCTGAGGCAGTTAAGCACCCAGAGACCACTAATCTAGTATCAGTAGTTGAAAGAAATTCACACCCAGAGTTTCAGCCAACCTATGGACAGCTGAATTAAGCAGATAATAAAATGCAAATGCAAGAAAGCTAACCTTGAGCTGGCTTAAAGTACTGATATGTTGTATGTATTAATAGTTAATATCAGTGAGCTCTGGGTTGCTTGATCCCAGGAGTTTAAGGATACAGTGAGCTATGATCACATCACTGCACTCCAGCTTGGGTGACAGAGCGAGACCCTATCTCTTGCACTCCAGCTTGGGTGACAGAGCAAGACCCTGTCTCTTAAAAAAAAACAGAAGGCAATATCTGTTGAGCTGTTAGATGTCAGGCATTGTTCTTTGCATTCACATTAAATCTTCACACCTCTGAGATAGATACTGTCATCTCAAATGTTTCATATGAGAAAACATAAACACAGCCTGTGTTCTCTAGATCAGTGGTCCACAACGTTTTTGGCACCAGGGACCAGTTTTGTGGAAGAAAATTTTTCCACCGGTTGGGGGTGGGAGTGGGGGTGGGATGGTCTCAGATGAAATTGTTTCACCTCAGATCACGAGGCATTCGTTAGATTCTCATAAGGAGTGAGCAACCTAGATCCCTCGCTTGCACAGTTCACAATAGGGTTCGCGTGCCTATGAGAATCTAATGCCGCGGCTGAAATGACAGGAGGTAGAGCTCAGGCGGTGATGTCTGCTCATTGGCTGCTCACCTTCTTCTGTGTGGCCCAGTTGCTAACGGAATACTGGTCTGCGGCCTGTGGTTTGGGATCCCTGCTCTAGATTATGGGGAAGCCGAAGTACTATTTTCTCATTATAAAAACAGAATCCTACCTTTTACTCCCCATCTCCCCCTGTTAATAGAAGTTGGAATGGAGAAGGAAGGAGATGCATTTTAAAATCATTTATAACATGTAACTCCAGGGTACTTCAGAGTTTTAAAGAATAAATAGGGAATAAATTTGTTTAATTGCCTTTTTAGATCCAGGTTTAGGTGTCAAGTCCTAAAGTAGTGCCACTTGCAGACCAAAATCGAATCTGGAAACCAAATGAGTTACAAAGTTTGGGTGCTTTTCTGTAAAAACAAGGAAGCAGTTTATTTGTATACTTTTGTGTCTTGTGCCGTTCTGTTGGAAAAGGGCGGAGGAAATACATACTTTCATATGCTACAGGATAACTCTGAAATGCAAAAGTATCTCTAATTGCTTAGGGGAGAAGGGTATTACTGGAAAGACAGGGTGGGTGACTTTTCATAGTATAACCTTTTGTAAGATTTTAGTGCTTTACTGTATGCACATGATAACTATTCAAAAAAACAAGCCCCTTATTTTGGACCCAGTTTATTGACTCCATATTCTTATAACAGCAAAATAAAAATTCTTTTAAGTTAAAAAAACTTTATCATAGGAATTTCCAAGCATATGTTAAAATAGGATATCTCCAGCTTCAACACTAATGGCATTTTGCAGATTGAGAGGATAATAAAATGTAGCTGTAGTTTGGATACATGTATCCAGATATATTACATGTATTTTAGATATGTCCTCTGAAAATACCTGCAAGTTTATAGAGAATGTTGTATATATGTCCTTTGACTTTATCCATGCTTAGTTCCATAGTGCATAATTCAGTTTATGGCTGGGTACAGTGGTTCATACCTGTAATCCCAACACTGGGAGGTCAAGCTGGGAGGATTACTTGAGCCCAGGAGTTCGAGACCAGCCTGGGTAACATAGGGAGAATCTGTCTCTTAAAAAAAAAAAAAAAAATTAGCCAGGCATGGTGGCGCCTGTAGTCTCAGGTACTGAGGAGGCTGAGGTAGGAAGATCACTTGAGCCTGGGAGGTCGAGGCTGCAGTGGTACCACTGCACTCCAGCCTGGGCAACAGGGCAAGACCCTGTCTCAATAAATAAAGAATAAAAATACAATTCAGTTTCTGTGGTATAGCTTATATGCCATCACACCTTTATAACTGACTGAGAATACTTTATGGTTACTATGTGCTGTTTTGAAAATAAAACCTGTTTAAAAATATGTTGCATTTTAAAAGTTTTAATCTATATTGATATTACTAGACATAGTTATATAGTTTGGCCACCCTGTTACATGCTCCTACTGTAAGGGTATACCTAAACCAGACTTGCAGTTAATAAGAGTGACTTGTCCTATTATTGTGTGCTTTGGCATATTTCTCTTTTGAGTATATAACAGGAAAATATGGGAAGAATTGGCATATTTCTCTTTTGAGTATATAACAGGAAAATATGGGAAGAATTCTAGACATTCTCACTCAAAAGGAACATCAGTAAGGAAAACAATCTTACCTACCTTATTTGAAGAGGTGGAAGCAAATTTAACCTTCTGTTAGCCAATATGGTCACTTGAAGTTCTTTTTTTTTTTTTTTTTGCCAAAGTCTTGCTCTGTCACTCAGGCTGGAGTGCAGTAGGGCGGTCTTGGCTCACTGCAACCTCCGCCTCCCGGGTTCAAGCTATTCTCCTGCCTCAGCCTCTGGAGTAGCTGGGACTACAGGCGTGTACCACCATGGGCCCGGCTAATATTTTGTATTTTTAGTAGAAATGGGGTTTCACTGCGTTAGCCAGGATGGTCTCGATCTCCTGACCTCGTGATCCACCCCCCCTTGGCCTCCCAAAGTGCTGGGATTACAGGCATGAGCCACCACGCCCAGCCGAAGTTCCTGTCTTTTTTTCCTCACAAGTAGGAAGGCTATATAGGAAGGAGCAGGGTCCTGTTCAGTTGTGTAAACGACCACCACTTAAGTGTGCTTTTTTAATATGTTTAAACATGTGCCATTATTAAGAATTTGACACGGCTGGACACGGTGGCTCATGCCTGTATTCCCAGCACTTTGGGAGGCCAAGGCAGACGGAACATGAGGTCAAGAGATCAAGACCATTCTGGCCAACGTGGTCAAACCCCATCTGTACTAAAAATACAAAAATTAGCTGGACGTGGTGGTGCACGCCTGTAGTCCCAGCTACTTGGGAAGCTGAGGCAGGAGAATTGCTTGAACTGGGGAGGTAGAGGTTGCAGTAAGCCGAGATCATGCCACTGCATTCCAGCCTGGTGACAGAGCGAGACTCGGTTTCAAAAAAAAAAAAAAAAAACTTGCAACTTCAGAATTATGTTCATGTTTGCTGGTGTTTTAACTCAAACTGGGACATAAATCCTAGGGAAGTAACCCATATCACTGTTGTTCTGATAACTGCATTCGTAGTAGAATAACACTACATTCACTAGTAGAGGTTAAGGGAGAGAGGAAAAGAAGGAATTACAGGTTACAGGCTACTTTTCTGTTCTTGTCTAGACTGAGGCTGACTGACTTGTCTAGACTGAGGCTGAGGCAGGTGGACCATGAGGTCAGGAGATCGAGACCATCCTGGCCAACATGGTGAAACTCCATTTCTACTAAAATACAAAAAATTAGCCGGGCGTGTTGGCGCACTCCTGTAGTCCCAGCTACTCGGGAGGCTGAGGCAGGAGAATCACTTGAACCTAGGAGGCAGAGGTTGCAGTGAGCTGAGATCGAGCCACTGTACTCCAGCCTGGCTGGCGACAGAGCAAGACTACATCTCAAAAAAAAAAAAAAAAAAAAAAGTTTGTCACTTGCCTCCTGTTTAATTTTGCATTTTTTAAATAAAGTATATCTATTCCACATGGACTATTTTGATTAGTACCAATACATTCCTGAAGGAGATCAAAGATATATATGCATAGCTCTCTTGGTAGCATATGTTTAATGAGAAAGTAATATAAGGATTACATAGATTAGGGTTGCAGGCAATTCTGTCACTTTAAAGCCAGATCTTTTATTTACCTTATTTTTTAAAGTTTTTGCAGAGATGGGGTCTCATTATGTTGCCCAGGCTGGTATCAAACTCTGGGCTCAAGTGATCCTCTCATCTCAGCCTCCCAAAGTGCTGGGATTATAGGTGTGAACCAAGGTGCCAGGCCAAATCTTTGTTGTTGTTTTTTTTTTTTTACAAGTAAAATACCCTGAGGCTGAAGGTCACTGCTAACTGATGCAGCGTGTTTTTCTTACTGCTTTTTTTCTGGGGATTTAACAAGGAATTGGAAACACAGGTTTTTTACTTTCCTTTTTCCTCCTCATTGTTTTCTGATAGTGTTTTCTTAAAGTCATCTTCCACCTGCCTCTGAAGTTGAGAAGTAGGAAGGAATCTGTTAGAATCACTTGGGGTTCAGTTAGTAGTGTCTGTGGTTTGCTTCCTTTTGTGGTTTTGAATTTAATTTCACTATTTGACTAACACTATTTTTACTCCGACTTCCTCAAACACGGTGGGACTTAAGCTGTGACAGGTGAAACTCAGTGCCTTAGATGAAGGCTTGGTAGAGACTTAGAAACAGAATTCTTACAGGGTAGCTTAGGATTCTTACAGGATAACTTACTGCTTTTAGGTATATAGCTCTATGAACTTTATGAGCCCACTGGAATGTTTTCTCCAATTATCGGAAAGGCTAATTATCAATTAAACTTAAGGAGTCTAAGGACCCTCTACTCAGAAAAGTAGATGTGAGATCCTGTCTCAAAAGAAAAGTTAAAGTCAGGAAGAAGTTAAAATTAATGGTTTATAAGGCTTTACTATAACTAAATACATTATAAGTTACATACTTTAAAGCTAGTGTATTTGCCTTGCATTACAGCATATACTTGAGCTTGTAAAGCAGGTTAATCTACTTTATTATGATGTTTGTATTAATGGTTAGAGAGTTGTTTGACCTCTTGCCCCTATATTCAGTGACTGAGTTACTGTAACTACACTTTATAACTGAGTTATAACATTAATAACTTAATACCAGTAGTAACTGAGATAGAAGAGTGAAGAGAAAGTAAAATGTAGCCTTGTGGTCTTATGTTATATCTTATTCAGAGCCTGGCCTGGTTATGTTTAAGCACTATTAGCAGAAGAGTTTCAGAAGAGAATTTAAATAAAATACAGTTAACTTGGCTGGTTTAGTCCATAAGATAATAGTGACAGTGGTGGTGTTTGTGGAGGAAAACTGTATTGCTAGAGGACAAGGGTGACAGAAAGACTTGATTTTTTTTTTCCATGCTTTTTCTTTTCTGGGGTGTGTGTGTGTGTGTGTGTATTTTGTACCGTGTGAATTTATTATATTACCCTTGGAGGAAAGGGGGATAAAACTAGTCTGGCCAAGGCTAATAAAATAAAGCCTCCATGTAGCTTCTTTTAGTAGGACTTAATCTGTTACACCATAGTTAGTCACCCAGAGTATTAATAACCTACTGTGGTAGAGATTTCTTCCTACTAACAAGTGACTTTTGTTCTTACATACTTAATTGGTTTGCAAAGACCTGCCATCTTTAGATCCACTATATTTGTTTAGCAGATACTTTAGTATTTTCTGAGTACACAAAGCAAATCTAATTCCATTATTTTCCTTGTTAAAATCCTTAAGTAGCTCCCTTTGCCTGTAGAATAAACTCAGGATTCTTACTGAGGTATGTTTAGCTTGTTGGTCTGGCCCTTGCTCATTTCTCTAACCTTAATTGTGTACTCCCTCAATCCTATAGTGTTACAAAAGTACTTGTAGTTCCCTTAGCCAACCACACTTTTACATCTCTGTGCTTTACCACATGCTCTTTCTGTTGAGAATTCTCTCGCCTGCCTCCTTTGAACACATTGCTTTAGCTATGTAGCCTTTGACAAGATCCCTCTTACATATCTTTGTTTTGGCACTTTTTGCACAGAATTAGAACTTGTTTGCTCTTGCTATTCAAGTTCCTTTATTTAGATCAAGAATTCTGTGACATTTTAGATCTTTTTATGCTTGTAACTTAATTTTTCAGCTTCTTGAAGCGTGAACAAATAATTGCTACATGTTAAGGGGGGTGAGAGAGGACTGGTCCAATAGTTCCAAGGTCTTAAAATAAATCAAGAAACTCAATTACCTCAAATCCCTTGAACCATGCATGCTACCTTGCAGATGTTGCTCTTTCCTTTAACTTCATCTGTATTTGTTCTACCTCTTACTTGAAACAGTTGATTGCCATGTTTGTTTGAAGAAGAGAAGGTCCAATACTTGGCTATTAATAGTCTCTCTTTAATTAACATAATGTAGATGTTATTGTGACCTTGAAGCATTAATGTTAAGTGAGGATTTGTGTTGATGAGCATATATGAATGTCAAGTCTTTGGAATCCACTTGGTAACATGGTTTCTTATTATTTTTTCTAGCTCCAGAACCTGGGTATCAACCCAGCAAACATTGGCTTCAGTACCCTGACTATGGAGTCTGACAAATTCATCTGCATTAGAGAAAAAGTAGGAGAGCAGGCCCAGGTGGTAATCATTGATATGAATGACCCAAGTAATCCAATTCGAAGACCAATTTCAGCAGACAGCGCCATCATGAATCCAGCTAGCAAAGTAATTGCACTGAAAGGTATAAAAGAATGTGGGTTTTCCTTAAAACTCTTCCTATGTTTTTGTTTTTTGTGGTTTTTTTTTTGTTTGTTTGTTTGTTTTTGAGACGGAGTTTTACTCTTGTCACCCAGGCTGGAGTGCAATGGCACGATCTTGGCTCACTGCAATCTCCACCCCCCAGGTTCAAGCGATTCTCTTGCCTCAGCCTCCCAAGTTGCTGGAATTACAGGTGCCTGCCACCACACCCAGCTAGTTTTTTTGTATTTTTAGTAGAGATGGGGTTTCACTATGTTGGCCAGGCTGGTCTCGAACTCCTAACCTCATGATCCACCTGCCTTGGCCTCCCAGAGTGCTGAGATTACAGGCGTGAGCCACCACGCCCAGCCAGCTCTTCCTATGTATTTATGCAAGTACAATAACTAGGGTTTACCTTTTTAAGTATATTGATTAAGTTTGGTTAAAGAAAATAGATCTGCTAATACTGAACTTGATTTAAACCACTTTAATTACTTTTACTTGGAATGTATCTGTGGAATGTCTTAACATATATCTACTTAGAATAATTTTAAGTTCTAGAATAAATGCATTTAAATTTTGTATCTGGTATAAGACTGTGCTAAACATATCTCTCTACAGAGGAAAGAAATTAGTGATTCATATTCTGGAATAGAACATACTTTACTAATATTAGCACCTAAACATTGCAGAATTTTGTTATGATGATAAACTTGCCTTTGATTCTGTGCTTTTTTTTTATACTTCAGGCTTGTGTTTCACTTAGATTATTGGGTTCTAGAGATGGCTTGAATTTACAGTAATTGTTTAAACTGTGTTTGTATTTAGGTGGATATTAAACCTCTTGAGTGAAGGGTATTTGAGTTTATTCAGACTAACTTTTTAATTGTCCCAACAAGGGAACTGTGCAGCTTAAGTCTAAACAGAGTTCAAAGACTCTTAGACTGTCACGGAAGCTGTATTCCTTTGAACTTTAGAATGAGACTAATTGACCCTTTAAAACAGATGTTTTTAAGAGGGCTCGGTGACAAACTGACTCTTAAAAAGGCATTCGATTGCCTGCTTTGTTTTTCATTTTGATAGAAGAAAGAAGAGTTCAAGTTCGCAGTAATTTGTTGATAAATTTGTGACTAAGTTATTAGAGGTGCTGAACTTTGACTTTTCTTTACATGATTTAAACTTTGTATATAGTAATAATACTAGTTGGAGAGTGAATAGGGTTGGGTAGGACTAGGATATTCAAACAAATAAGTCACTATCACATATCTAAGACAGAAGCTCATCTCATCTCGAGGAAAAATGGTCCAGCTTTCACATAGGACCAGATGTTTTGTGACAGTAAGTGTTTTACTTCTATTACTTCTATTTAGGGTATTAAGCTTCCTTCAGACTCTTTAAAGAATTTAAATTCAGGTCCTTAGCAATTCCCATGCCTCTCTATTAAAAGGCCATCATTTTAATTTTGCCAAAATTCTTTTCTATTTTTAATGTTATTGTTATCTTATCACATTTCTTAATGCTTTCTTATGTGTGCAGATGGTGAGTTATCTTAAATTAGATTGTATTAGTTATTGTCCTGTTCTATAAAAAGAATAAATTGAAAAGATTTTCGGAGCATTGTACAATAGCATCATAGATTTGTCCCTATATGTCTGCACTGTGGAGTCAAGCTTTCATCCCTTGTCCCCCTCCCCAGACCACCCCACTTACGTATATACTCCAACCCCTAATAATCTGGGAGTTGAGGAAGGCAGCAAAGGAAAGTAAGTCATTCCAAAATACTGCTTCCCTCTGAAGCCAGTTTTGAACCCCTTGGCTTCTTTTTATAAACAGGACTGTAACTCTCACAATTTTTCAAGTCTGGTTGTGGTTTACATACTGTGTGGGATGGGAATAACATTCTTCATTTTATGAAAGAAATTTTTGCACATGTGGTACAGAGGGTTGTAGTACAAAGCTGTATGTTTTGCCCCGCTTCTTTGTCCCCCCAGCACCCGAATCTTAAAATTTTGGTCCTTCAGGAGCCAGATTCTCTGTGTCTCAGGAATGGTGTTTTTCTTAGTCTTTAAAGACTAATCTTGATAGCCTAGTGATAGTTGTAGGCTTTGGCCTCTATTAATTTATACCAAATCACATTTTGAACTGATGGATTTCAAATTACAAGTACAAGCCTTTGCATCTGACTCAGTGGACTCTTAACACTCAAGGCAAATTTCATCCTTTTTTAACTAAGTGCTTGCTTTCTTAATTGGATGAAGCTTGAACTTTGTTCTTATCTCCAGTATATTAACAGCATCTGAAACTATCCTCCTCCTTTGTCTCTTTCTCCTTTCCTCCAGCACCTCTACCTTCCCTTTGTTATCTTAAGCCAGTTAAATGTAGCAGGCACTTCTCTTACGTGCTAGTGGCAACAAGACAGAATTGAAGCAGATCCTCTTTTTAAAAAGCAGTTTCCACAAGATTTATTTAGATGAGAGATGACTGCCTTTAAAAAAGTACATTTTCTTTCCCCCATGTGTTTGTTATCAGAGTTGCTTTGTCTTGTGTACATGCAACTAAGTTTATGTGTAAAGTAAACATACTTAATTACAAGTATGAAGGTGACAGCTTTGTTTTCAATTATTGTTAAGAAAACTATTCATTAGGCTTATTTTCAGTTGGGATTTAGAATTCCATGGAAGTCATACTATCTGTTTAAAGTGTGTTTATTAGAGGTAATGTAGTTTTTGCTTAAAACGTAGATGTAGATTGTTTGCTTAGTCTTAGCTGTTAGCTCTTTAATGGTTGCTGCTGTATCGATGCAACTCGTCTCGTAATAGAACTATTTTTGTTTGGAAGTGACAGAGCTAGTCTAGGTAGGTATTCATTCTAAACTTTACTCTTTTAATGATTTATAATTCTTGATTTTGTTTTTAGCTGGGAAAACTCTTCAGATTTTTAACATTGAAATGAAAAGTAAAATGAAGGCTCATACTATGACTGATGATGTCACCTTTTGGAAATGGATCTCTTTGAATACGGTTGCTCTTGTTACGGATAATGCAGTTTATCACTGGAGTATGGAAGGAGAGTCTCAGCCAGTGAAAATGTTTGATCGCCATTCTAGCCTTGCAGGGTGCCAGATTATCAATTACCGTACAGATGCAAAACAAAAGTGGTTACTTCTGACTGGTATATCTGCACAGGTAACATTTTAACTAGTTTTTTATAAAGAAGAGGTTTAGAACACAGTTGTGCCCAGAATGCAGTTTGATTTTGAAATTAGGTCTTTCTATACTCAATCCTGTTGAATTTCACTTATTTTGGAAGGCTTTTTTTTTTCCTTCCTCCCATCCCTTCTCTTCTCCTTCCTCCCTCCCTTCTTCTCTTCTTCCTCGCTCCCTTGCTATACTGACATATAATTTCAGAATGCTCTTATCAAGCGTTTTTAGCTCTTCTGTGGAGATTGAGTAGAAATTGAGTTTCTGTAAGAATGATTTGGGATTTATTATGGAGTATTTACTGCAGAATGAATGCTTCTATACATTTTTGTTTAAGATGTATATGAGGCATATTTTAAACATTTATGTTAGGCTTTAACAAGATAATGTTTGGGGCTGATTTTAAGTTAAGAAGTATCAAATCTACAGTGAGAGATGAAGTAACAAATAATTATAAATCCTGCTAAAGATGACAAAGCATTCTAATTATTTCATTACTTGATGAATCTGAGAGTTTTTGATTTATGGGTCTTCAAACGTTATTCTCTTTGATCCTTTATAGCAAAATCGTGTGGTGGGAGCTATGCAGCTATATTCTGTAGATAGGAAAGTGTCTCAGCCCATTGAAGGACATGCAGCTAGCTTTGCACAGTTTAAGATGGAAGGAAATGCAGAAGAATCAACGTTATTTTGTTTTGCAGTTCGGGGCCAAGCTGGAGGGAAGGTAAGTTTTGGCTTTGGTAATTATTTTAATGAGAACTTGTATTTGGCTTTCTGCTATGAATTAGTCATCTAATTTCAAAATAGCCTTCTCCCTTCCTAAGTAATTTTAGTATTCACATTTGTGGTGACTTAATTTGTTCAAATTTTGCATCTAGTGATACTTGTCTAAAATGAATAATGTTCTCTCACAGCTCGTTCTGTTGGCTGTTTATATTCTTTGATTGCTAAAGTGCACATTTATATGCTGTACATCTAGAGAGTTTGATTTAGTAGGTGTTGCCTATAATTTTTTTTGTTTATTTGTTGCTTTTTGAGACAGGGTGTCACTCTGTTGCCCAGGCTGGAGTGCAGTGGCGCAGTCATGGGCTCACTGCAGCCTCGACCTTCTGGGCTCAAGTGATCCCTCTGTCTCAGCCTCCCGAGTAGCTGGGACTACAGGCATGTGCCACCATGCCTGGCTAAATTTTGTATTTTTGTAGAGACAGGGTCTCACTATACTGCTCAGGCTGGTCTCAAACCTCTGGGTCCAAGTGATCCTCCCGCCTTGGTTTCCCAATATAATCTGCATTTTAAATACCTTATATGGCTTGATATAGAGGTAATGTAGACTACAGGTGAATAACATTGACCTAAGTTAGAGGTTTTCAACCATGACTACACATTGGAATCGCCTGGACAGATTGTAGTACTTTGTATATTAGACTTAGTTGCAGGTAATAGAAACAAGGTCTGGTTGATTAGAGCAGTGGTCTATTTAGTGAAGGATATTGGATAGTTTACAACAGCTGGGGAGGCTGTAAAACCAAGACTGGGAAATGAGGAGAAATAATGGAAAATGAGCAGTGGTCAGGGTCCCAGCCAACAACTATTCCACAGAACTCTGAGGACACTTCTGGATCCATGATTGCATTTCTGGATGCTTGGAAATTCGATTTGACTGCTATTTCCACTACCAGAATAGAATCTCTGAAATCCTAATACTTTTGTGTTCCTAGCTCCCTGTTCAAAGTCTAGTTTTAGGCAAGATCAGATGCCCACATCTTATGTCTGAGAGGTTTGGAAATAATTATTTGGTGTTTGGTGCTCCTAAAACAGAAGGCTGGTTCTACCACCAACAAAACTTGTAAAGAGTATCTTCCCTCTTGTTGTCCCATCAGGAAGAGGGTTTAGATTCTAGGCAGACCAAAAAATTTGAACTTCACTTTTGTTAGGACATGTGTCTCTTTCTCTTTGTAAGTAAGCAGTTTTTAAAAATTGAGATAGAGATTGCTTAAGATATCATCTGTAGCCTGTCAGGAGAGAGGAAACAGTAAGTAATGAGATACAATTCTGCTTAAAATTTCATGATAGCCCCTGAATTGAGGATAATGCTACCAACACCTCAATATGACAGTGGTAGAAAGCACTGATATTTAGATCTGAATAGATGAAATTTAAACAGAAAAAAACACATAGTTTTAGAAATTAGATATTATCCTTAAAACATAAGGCCAGGACATTTATTGAAAAGTTCTACTAGAAAAAAGTTTCAATGTCATTTTGAACAGTATCTGGAAACCTGTTTATAGGTTATTGAGCCTATTATTTCATACATGGTGCTATCCTGTCTGCCATGGCTTTTGAAGGAAGATACCAAGTTTTTCAGTATGGCTAGTCATCCTAATGAAGGATGATGAGACCCTATAACATTCATATGGTATGTGTCTTGGAAACTGAATTTTTTTTTGTCTGAGTTCATTTCTGGCATGACTGAGGAAAATATATAGTACTTTTTCATTGAGATTATTTACTTTTCTCTTGCCTGGCTTATGTGCAGCATTGGATATTTTAAACCAAAATGTTCTCATTTAGTTTATGGGATGTTTGTGATTAGAGAGACAACTCAAATTAGGTATATACATTTCTTCTGTTTTAGTGTATATGTATAGGTAGAGAAGAATTTAACAACTTAGGTTTCTATTTGGAAATAATAAATTAAAATTTAAAGCTAGGAGAAAAGTATCATTGTAGGTAATGTATTACCCTTCTATACCATTTATTTCAGGTAGATTATTTGAGGTATGATTATTTCAGATATTCAGATGACTTTTTTTTTTTTTTTTTTTTGAGATGGAGTCTTGCTCTGTTGCCCAGGCTGGAATGCAGTGGCACGATCCCGGTTCTCTGCAACCTCCACCTCCTGGGTTCAAGCGATTCTCCTGCCTCAGCCTCCCGAGTATCAGCTGACTTTTAAAAATGTATTTATCTTAAAATAATACAGATTTATAGGAAGCTGTAAAGACAGTACAGAACAGTCCCCTGTATTCTTTACCCGGTTTCTCCCAATGGCTACATCTTACACAGCTGTAGTACAGTAGAAAAACCAGGAAATTGACATTGGTACAATTGTATAATTCTGTGTCATTTTATCATGAGTAGATAACTATTTTATCACCACAGTGATTTCCCTTATGACTGTAGCGTCACACCCACTCCCCCTCTCTCACACCATCCCTAGCTCCTGGCAACCACTAATTTATTCTCCATCTCTATAAGTTTGTCACTTTAGAAATGTTACATAAATGGAATCATACAGTATGTGACCTTTTAAGATTGGCTTCTTTTTTTTCACTCACCATAATGTTCATGAAAGTTTGTTCCTTTTTATTACCAAGTATTCCATGGTATGGATGTAACCAAAACCATTTAACATTGATCTTCTGTAGAACATGTTGGTTGTTTCCATTTGGGGGCTACAAATAAAGCTTCTGTGATCAACTGCTAATGTATAGGTTTATATACATTTTGATTTTCTTTTGAACAGTTACATATTATTGAAGTTGGCACACCACCTACAGGGAACCAGCCCTTTCCAAAGAAGGCAGTGGATGTCTTCTTTCCTCCAGAAGCACAAAATGATTTTCCTGTTGCAATGCAGGTATTTTAAGCAAAATAAATGACTTTTTAAAAATCTCTCCTCTTAAAAGAAATTAACCCAAAGACTATTCATGGTAGATATAATTTAAGTGATGCTTAAAAGAATACTCTTTTAAAGTTTATTAGTGAAGCTTTGTAAAATAATACCTTGGCCTTTCATGTACAGGACTACCTTGGGCCTATTATGAGGTTTGGCTCCAGACCACCACAATAAAGTAAATACCACAACAAAGTGAGTCATAAGAATTCTTTGGTTTCCCAGTGCAGATCAAAGTTACACTTAACACTATGCTGTAGTCTACTGTAAAGTGTGAAATAGCATTGTCTAGAAAAACAGTATACATACTGTAATTTAAAAATACTTTATTGCTAAAAAATGTTAATGATTATTTGAGCCTTTAGTGAGTTGTAATCTTTTTGCTTGTGGAAAGTCTTTTCTCAATGTCGATGGCTGCTGAATAATCAGAGTGGTGGTTGCTGAAGGTTGAGGTGGCTGTGGCAGTTTCTTAAAATAAGACAGCAAAGAAGTTTGCTGCATCAATTGACTCTTTCACAAAAGATTTCTCTGTGCATTGCTGTTTGATAGCATTTTACCCACAGTAGATCTTTCAGAATTGGAGTCAGTTCTTTCAAACCCTGCCACTGCTTTATTAGCTAAGTTTCTGTAATAATCTAAATCCTTTGTTGTCATTCAGCAATGTTCACAGCACCTTTACCAGCAGTAGATTTTATCTCAAGAAACCTCTTTTCTTTGCCCATCCTTAAGAAGCAGCTCCTTTACTAGGAGATTACAGTAATTCAGTCACATTTTTAGGCTCTATTTCTAATTCTGGTTTTCTTGCTATTTCTACCACATCTCCACTTACTTGCTCCACTCAAGTCTTGAACCCCTCAATCATCCATGAAGGTTGGAATCAGCCTCTTCCAAACTCCTTTTAATGTTGATATTTTGACTTCCTCCCATGAATCATCAATGTTCTTAATGACATCTAGAATGATGAATCCTTTCCAGATTCACCATTACTTAAATTTACTGTGGTGAATCCTTTCCAGATTCACTTAAATTTACTTTGCCCAGATCCATCAGATGAATCACTATTCAGGGCAGCTGTGGTCTTATGAAATAATATTTCTTAAATAAGAAGACTTGTAAGTCAAAATTACTTCTTTGATCCATAGGCTTCAGAATGGATGCTGTCTTAGCAGACATGAAAGCAATATTAATCTCCTTGTATATCTCCATTAGAGCTCTTGGGCGACTATGTGCATTGTTGATGAGCAGTAATATTTTGAAAGGAATTTTTTTTTTCTGAGCAGTAGGTCTCAACAGTAGGCATGAAATATTTAGTAAGCCGTGCTGTAAACAGATGTGCTGTCATCAGGGCTTTGCTGTTCCATTTCTATAGCATAGGCAAAGTAGATTTAGCATAATTCTTGAAGGTCCTAGGATTTTTGGAATAGCAGATGAGCATTGGCTTCACCTTAAAGTCACCAGCATCATTAGTTCCTAATAAGAGAGTCAGCCTGTCCATTAAAGCCAGGCATTGACTTCTCTGTAGAGAAAATCTGTTGTTTAGTGTAGCCACCTTCAATGATCTTAGCTAGATCTTCCATATAACTTGCTGCAGCTTCTACATCAGTACTTGGTTTTTCACCTTGCACTTCTATGTTATAGAGATGGTTTATTTGCTTAAACCTCACGAATCAACTTATGCTACCTTCAAATTTTTCTTCTGTTGCTTTCTAACCTCTCTGAGCCTTCACAGAATTGAGGAGAGTTAGGGCCTTAAACTAGATTAGGCTTTGGCTTAAGAGAATGTTGTAGCTGGTTGGATCTTTTATTTTATTTATTTATTTATTTTTTTTGTTTTTGTTTTTGAGACGGAGTCTCTCTCTGTCGCCCAGGCTGGAGTGCAGTGGTGCGATCTCGGCTCACTGCAAGCTCCACCTCCTGGGTTCACACCGTTCTCCTGCCTCAGCCTCCCGAGTAGCTGGGACTACAGGCACCCACCACCACCCTCAGCTAATTTTTTGTATTTTTAGTAGAGATGGGGTTTCACGGTGTTAGCCAGGATGGTCTTTATCTCCTGACCTCGTGATCCGCCCACCTCGGCCTCCCAAAGTGGTGGGATTACAGGCATGAGCCACCACGCCCGGCCTCCTCTCCCTCTCCTTCTGCCTCTCCCTCTCCCCCTCTCTCCCCCTCTTTCTTTCCCTTTCCCTCTCCCTCTTTAAAGAGATAGGGTCTCCCTCTGTTGCCCAGGCTGGAAGGCAGTGCTGTGATCATAGCTCACTGCAGCCTTGGAACTCCTGGGCTCAACTGATCCTCTTGCCTCAGCCTCCAGAGTAGCTAAGAGTAGGTAGGACTACAGGTACATGCCACTACGCCTGGCTACTTAAAAAATATTTTAGAGACAATGTCTCACTGTGTTGCCCTGGCTGGTCTTTTTTTTTTTTTTTTTTGACACTGAGTCTCTCTATTGCCCAGACTGAAGTGCAGTAGTGCAATCTCAGCTCACTGCAATCTCTGCCTCCTGGATTCAAGTGATTCTCATGCCTCAGCCTCCCGAGTAGCTGGGATTACAGGCACCCGCCACCACACCTGGCTAATTTTTGTATTTTTAGTAGAGTCGGGGTTTTGCCATGTTGGTCAGGCTGGTTTTGAACTCCTGACCTCAAATGATCTGCCCACCTCGGCCTCCCAAAGTGCTGGGATCACAGGCGTGAGCCACCATGCCCAGCCCAGGCTGGTCTTAAACTCCTGGCCTTAAGTGATCCTTCTGCCTCAGCCTCCTGTGTGGCTGGGATACAGACACATACCACTCTACCTGGCTAGTGTATAACATTTTTATTTGTATTTTTATTTGAGACGGTCTTGCTCTGTCACCCAGGCTGGAGTGCAGTGGCGCAATCTCAGCTCACTGCACCCTCCACGTCTCGGGTTCAAGTGATTATTGTGCCTCAGCCTCCCATGTAGCTGGGATTACAGGCGCGCACCACCCCACCTGGGTAATTTTTTTGTATTTTTAGTAGAGACAGGGCTTCACCATGTTGGTCAGGCTGGTCTCGAACTCCTGACCTCAAGTGATCCACCTGCCTCAGCCTCCCAAAGTGCTGAGATTACAGGCATGAGCCACTGCACCCAGCTGCGTATAACATTTTTCTTTTAGAGACGGAATCTCACTCTGTCGCCCAGGCTGGAGTGCAGTGGCACCATCTCGGCTCACTGCAACCTCCGCCTCCAGGGTCAAGCAGTTCTCCTGCCTCAGCCTCCCCAGTAGCTGGAACTACAGGCGCACACTGCCATGCCTGGCTAATTTCTTCCATATTTAGTAGAGACAGGGTTTCACTGTTTTGCCCAGGGTGGTCTCGAACTCCTGAGCTCAGGCAATCCACCCACCTCGGCCTCCTAAAGTGCTAAGATTACAGGCATTAGCCACTGCACTTGGCCTATAACATTTTAAAAGAGAAAAAAACTGCTCATTTAGATAGTTACATAAATTCAAAAGTAGAATCGTTTTATTTCTCTTTGGCCTGCAAAACATTATCTCAATATGGCAAGTACCTAGAGTTTGACTTTGTCTGTGGTCGTTTTCTTAGATGTGAGAAAATGAGACTGGGATTACATTTGTAAGCCACTGCACCAGTGCACTTTCTGCATATCAGGAAGAAAGCTGTTAGGTTTTCTTATCATTCGTGTGTTCACTGGAGTAGCACTTTTAATTTCCTTCAAGAATTTTCCTTTGTATTCACAACTTGGCTAGGTCAAAAGGCCCACCATTCAGCCTATCTTGGCTTTGGACATGTCTTTTTCACTAAACTTAAAATTACTTCTAGCTTTCGATTTAAAAAGAGAGGTAGAACACATAGAGGCAATTGTAGTTATTATATTGGCCTAATTTCATTATTGTTGTGTCTCAGGTAATAGGGAGGCCTGAGGAAAGGGAAAGAAACGGGAGAACAGCTGGTTGGTGGAGCAGTCAGAACACACACAATATTTATCAGTTCAGTTTGCTGTCTTATGTGGGTGCAATTCATCACACCCCAAAATAATAGTTACATCAAAGATGACTGGCCACAGATCAACATAACAGATACAATAATGAAAAGGTTTGAAATATTGTGAGAATTAATGAAAACGTGACACAGAGACACTGAAGAGAGCACATGCTGTTGGAAAATAGTGCCAATAGGCTTGCTTGATGCAGGGTTGCCATAAACCTTCCATTCGTAAAGATTCATCTGCACTGCAAAGTGCAGTAAAATGAGGTATGCCTGTAATACGTAAACTGTGCTATCTAAGTTTTGAATTGTCTTTCCTCTTATCAGTTTCATGTTATATAAGAGCTTGGGATATCCATATTTAAATGTGCTGTAAAAATGAAGGAAACTTTAAATATTAGCTTATAATTTTTCAAATAACCCTCTTGTTCTGGAATTTTACCATCTCTAAAATGGAATTAGACTGAATGTTTTTATTTTCTGTTTGTAGATTCATTATTTTACTAAAGTGTTGATTTTCTTTCTGTAGATCAGTGAAAAGCATGATGTGGTGTTCTTGATAACCAAGTATGGTTATATCCACCTCTATGATCTTGAGACTGGTACCTGCATCTACATGAATAGAATCAGTGGAGAAACAATTTTTGTTACTGCACCTCATGAAGCCACAGCTGGAATAATTGGAGTAAACAGAAAGGGACAAGTAAGGAAACCTTGAAACTTAAGCAATAAAATAAGATAACCTGATGAGTTGGGAACAATCCTGTCCTTTTGAGAAATTACTCCCCAAGATAAAAAAATAGAAAATAAACATATTACTGTTAGTTTTTTTCCAAAAAGTAAATAGTAACTTTGGATATTAGAAAATAATATATATCAAAGCACGATGTAAGCTGATAAAAAAGAAAATAATATATACCTAAAAATAGAGATGTGTATGAATACAAAGTCTCTCTTTAATCCTGTCTCAGAGAAACTGGTTTATAGCCATCTAGGACTGTATAGATGCATTACTGTCAAAAGAAGTGATTCCCCATGCAAAGAAACAATTTAGGGTCATATTTGACAGACTATTCTTTTTAAGGAATTTTCTGTTATCTCCAAGGCAGAGCAATTATCAACTACAGGGAAAAGAATTCTACCTACATCCCTTTTCCTAGCTCCTTAATTAAGCATTACTATTACATGTTAGAAGGTGATATGTTTCAGTACCTCTTGTGGGATGCCTGGAAAGCTAATCAGTTTGGTAGGAAAAATATCCGTTCTAAATTTGTCATTTTTGAAAAACCTCTTCATACCATCTAGCAAGTGATTCTTTATCTGTCATCTTATTATTTTAATTTTTTTTTTTTTTCTTGAGATGGAGTCTTGCTCTGTCACCCAGGTTAGAGTGCAGTGGCATGATCTCAGCTCACTACAACCTCCACTTCCCGGGTTTAAGCAATTCTCCTGCCTCATCCTTCCAAGTAGCTGCAATTACAGGTGTGAGTCACTGCACCCAGCTAATTTCTGTATTTTTAGTAGAGGCGGGCTTTCACCATGTTGGCCAGGCTGGTCTCAAACTCCTGACCTTGTGATCCACCCGCCCCAGCCTCCCAAAGTGCTGGGATTACAGGCGTGAGTCATGGCGCACAGCCTATTTTAATATTAATAAGAATATTTTACCAGGAGGTATGTTAATTTTCTGAAAAATGACTAAACATTTTAAAAATACTGTTACTGGTCTTGCCTTTTACTCATTTTCTTCCAAATTAGTATTTTTCCCAGATGATAAGCAAAGGAAGTAGATAGATTTTGTTTCTCCTTCATTCAGTTAATTTTTGAAAAATGTTTTGTATATGAAGAGACAATTCCTCTAGGGAAAGGGAGTGCATCCCTACCTACCCATGCCCCACCTTAACTCCAGACCTGGTTAGGTGCTTTTGCTCTGTACTCCTAGAACTTAGGGCTTTCTCCTCATAACACTTACCATACTTATTAAAATTGCTCGCTAAGCTGTTGCAGTCACTATTCATCATTAGAAAAAGGGATTGTCTTTAGTAAATTATATTTCTAGCACCAGTCAGTGTCTGGGAAAAAAGCACTTTTAAAAATTCAGTAGCTTTCAGATATTCAGTTATGAGTGTCTTGCTTAGAAAAATCAAGAATAAGGCTAGGCTCAGTGGCTCATACCTGTAATCCCAGCACTTTGGGAGGCCGACGCGGGCAGATTGCCTGAGCTCAGGAGTTCAAGACCAGCCTGGCCAACATGGTGAAACCCTGTCTCTACTAAAAATACAAAAAGTTAGCTGGCTATGGTGGTGCATGCCTGTAATGCTAGCTACTCGGGAGGCTGAGGCAAGAGAATCACTTGAACCTGGGAGGCGGAGGTTACTATGAGCTGAGATCGCGCCACTGTACTCTAGCCTGGATGACAGAGCAAGACTCTGTCTCAAAAAAAAAAAAAGGAAAATCAAGAATATATTGGTCTTTTTTGGTGAACTAGATTAGTGATAATTTAATAATCATGAAGTTGTGAAGCCAGGGACTTTTATTTTTAAACTCTTAATTAATTAAAAAAATTTAAAAAAAGACAGGGGCCAGGCACAGTGTCTCACGCCTGTAATCCCAGTACTTTGAGAGGCTGAGGTGGGTGGATCACCTGGGGTCAGGAGTTTGAGACCAGCCTGACCAATATGGTGAAACCTCGTCTCTACTAAAAATACGAAAAAAAATTAGATGGGTGTGGTGGCAGGTGCCTGTCGTCCTAGCTACTCGGGAGGCTGAGACAGGAGAATTGCTTGAACCCATGAGGCAGAGGTTGCTGTGAGCCGATATTGTGCCATTGCACTCCAGCCTGGGTGACAGAGCAAGACTCCGTCTCAAAAAAAAAAGAGAGAGAGAGCCAGGGTCTTGCTATGTTGCCTAGTCTGGTCTTGAACTCCTGGGCTCAAGCGATCCTCCTGCCTTGGCCTCCCAAAGTGCTAGGATTACAGGCATGAGCCACCACGCCTTGCCACTTTTTGTTTCTGCTGTTGTGCTGTTTTAAGATAGCGCTTAACCTTAAATAATTTCATGACACATTCTTGGTGTTCATAACTCTAATTCTGGGAACTTGTTGATTGTTACTTTCCCTTCCTCCCAAATTTTATGTGCCAGCTACTTTGAGTAAAGAGATGAGTATTTACAGTAACCTTAGGGCTTTCTTCTACTCTTTGCTAAAGTCTACCAACTTGGCATATTCCCTGAAGGAATGAGTAAGTGGCTTCTATGGGTTGAAAAAGCAAAATCAATTAAAGTGATATTATAGTCAACATCTGACTTAAATTCTTAATTTGATAGAACTGAGTACTTTAGAAGACACTGGAGCCTTTTCTGTTTCCTGTAGCAGATCTTACTAAGTACTGGTTGCTAGAAATCTGCTAGAACAGTCTTTAAGTATGATAAGGATAAAACTGTGGATTCAGTATTTGGGGAAACCTAAGGCAGCAATCAATAGGAAGCTTCAGAAAATAATTGGAACTGGATTTTCTGTTTATCTTTCTCATTCTTTATAGGAGGTAAGATTTGAGTTAAGGTTGGGGCTCAGGAATGCAAATAACTATAAAGAAAGTAATTATTACTTCCTTTAAATAAGCCTTGAGGATGGAGGTCGGACCTATAGAAGTAAAATCTTGGAGGCTGAAATTTCTTCATTTTCCCTGAAAGGAGTAGTAGAATCGGCAGGGCAGACTGTTACCTATCTATCTATTTGGTTCACTGAGTTCTCAAGTATTTTTCAATTCTTACTGATTTGGGGACAGAAATTTCCTATATTCATTTATTCAACAAATTAAATATGTTTTATGCTATACTAATTGCAAATTGCTAGTAATACAATTAAACAAAGACAAGCCCCCTTTCCTCATGTGAACAGTAACTGAGAAAAAATTATACAATTATATTAGGCTGAGAAGTGCTGTTGGGGTAATATGAGTAGTTTATAAGCTAGGGCATATGACTAGTTCTGCACTGGGGAAAGGGATGGATGGGTAGAGAAGGACTCCCTTTCTCTATGGCAGTTGACAGTAGTTCAGCTTTTGGGGCAAGCCAGAAAATATTCTGTGGCATTGAGAGGTTTGAGGGTAGGTAATTTTCCAAATAAGCAATTAGAAATTGGCCTTTACTGATATTATTATTATTTTATTTTTTATTTTTTTTAATTAATTTTTTTTTTTTTTTGAGACAGAGTCTCCCTCTGTTGCCCAGGCTGGAGTGCAGTCGTGCCATCTTGGCTTACTGAAACCTCCACCTCCTGGGTTCAAACGATTCTCCTGCTTCATCCTCCCTAGTGACTACAGGCGCGTGCCACCACGCCCGGCTAATTTTTATATTTTTTTTTTAGTAGAGGTGGGGTTTCACCATGTTGCTCAGGCTGGTCTTGAACTCCTGACCTCATGATCCACCTGCCTTGGCCTCCCAAAGTGCTGGGATTACAGGCGTGAGCCACTGCACCCGGCCTATTTTTTCAAGCACCTACCATGTTCCTTGTATTATGTTAGCTGCTTGAGGATTCAGTGGTCCCTCCCTTCATTGAGTATATAATCTGCTCTCTAGGAATGAAAATGTAATTAACGAAAATTACTGAAAAATTCTTGTAAAGAAAAATCCTAAAATTAAAAGGAGTATACCTTAAACAACTTGCAAGTGAACCCTAAATGTCATTTAGATATCATAGCTTCTTCAGTGTCATTTTCTGTAGGTTATCAAGATTGAAGTCCTCAAGAAGTTTTAAATTATGTGGAGTTGTCTTTCAGAGCTCAATTAAGTGGGAATGTTAATTTTTGATACTGACTGTGTTAAGAATGAATAGATAGTATCAAAGCAGTTAGTTTGGACAATGAAGTAAGTTATTTAGATTATAGAATAGCCATATTTTAGGAACCGCATAATGGCCTAACACCCTATGACATTTGTTTTCAAATCTCCTTAATTTTTTTTCTCCTTGTCTTCCTTCCTTTCATTATTTTTTAATGGCAGCAAGAAAACAGCTGTCACAATTTCATTACATTTGTGACTCAGTGTTAACATGTTCTAAACAGATTTGGTATCATTTGTATCCAAATGAACACATTGCAGCTACATTCTTTAAATTGCAGGTTCTGTCAGTGTGTGTGGAAGAAGAAAACATAATTCCTTACATCACCAATGTTTTACAAAATCCTGATTTGGCTCTGAGAATGGCTGTACGTAATAACTTAGCCGGTGCTGAAGAACTCTTTGCCCGGAAATTTAATGCTCTTTTTGCCCAGGGAAATTACTCGGAGGCAGCAAAGGTGGCTGCTAATGCACCAAAGGTAAAGAGTTATGAAAATGAAGTTGTCATGACATTAATCCATTGTTAATATTCTGTTTCTTATATTGCTAGAAAAGGAACCAGCTTCCTACAGATAAACTGTTTTTAGATTACATTTGGGTTACATTTTCTTTTAGTAGAATTCCTTGTCAGTGCCTCTAGATTTGGTTAATTTTCTCTGGATTTGATTAGTTTTTTAAAACCCAGATTGTTAGAAGGATATGTGGGTCTAGCAAGCTTTTGATTTACATAGATGTAATAATGTTTAGTCATTTAGGTGTTATACTGTTTGACCTCATAAATGATAGTTACTGATTTTATTTCCATAACTTGGACATGAAATACATACTGTCCAGTTTTATAGTGGGTAGAGCTGTCAAAATTAGACTGAATTTATTCTTATCACTTTTGATGTTAGTTTATGGTGGACTGAATTAACACCTTACATTCCTGACCAATATTCATTATGAAATTTGTACTTAATTTAATATGAACTTGGGATAATACTTAGCTATAACTGTTTTATGATTATAACTATTCTCTTACACACTGACATTGTAATTTAAGTTGATGTATTTTTGATTCTGGATTTTTTTTTTTTTTCCAAATTCTGGATAATCTTATAACATTGAACCAGGGGTATGAAAGACAGTGACTAAATATTTACTCCAGATGGTAAAGATTTGAAACTTCCTAACTTGATGTTAATAGATGGATTCATTCCTTTAAGATTGACCTAAGAGATTGATCTCTACAGGGTGTTTAGTGTGATGTTTGGATCACTTTCGAAGAGCGTTTAACATTTCTCCTTCTTAAAGGGAATTCTTCGTACTCCAGACACTATCCGTCGGTTCCAGAGTGTCCCAGCCCAGCCAGGTCAAACTTCTCCTCTACTTCAGTACTTTGGTATCCTTTTGGACCAGGGACAGCTCAACAAATACGAATCCTTAGAGCTTTGTAGGCCTGTACTTCAGCAAGGGCGAAAACAGCTTTTGGAGAAATGGTTAAAAGAAGATAAGGTACGTTAAATTATGTTGACATAATCTTGCTTTGGTTGCATTAAATATGATATTAGCAAGTTAAAATCATTTAGGCTGCACCACAACGTCTCCATTACTGCTGGTAGAAACAGAACAAAAACACACATTGCATAAGATGGATTCACTTATTTCCTTTTGAAAAAATGTATATTTTTTCGCCAGGCATGGTGGCTCAGGCCTGTAATCCCAGCACTTTGGAGGCCGAGGTGGGTGGATCACTTGAGGTCGGGAGTTTGAGACCAGCCTGACCAACATGGAGAAACCCCATCTCTACTAAAAATACAAAAATCAGCCGGGCGTGGTGGCAGGTGCCTGTAATCCCAGCTACTTGGGAGGCTGAGGCAGGAGAATCACTTGAACCCGGGAGGTGGAGGTTGCAGTGAGTTGAGATTGCATCACTGCACTCCAGCCTGGGTGACAGAACGAGACTCGGTCTTAAAAAAAAAAAAAAAAGTTGGATCTTAGTAAGACAGGATGGCTGTCTAATTAGCAATGAGATACTGTTTCCCAGAGATTTCACAGAATGTTAGTTGGTGTTACATGGAAAAATATTTAACTTGGCTTCTTGAAATTTATTTAAATATGAACCTTTTCTAAATGTTAACTAGCTTTCTTTACTGTAGGTCTTCTCCATGCCTTTTATATTCACTCAGTACTTATTTCTCTTTACAGAGAGCATATAATGGTAGTATGTTTTCCTGAGCACATTATTCCTTATGTGGAATAGTGACTGAGAAACAGCCAAAGGATGTTGTTTGTTTCTAAGATAACAAACAAGTTTTAGCTGTCCATTAGTGTTAATTCCTTTCACACCACCACATAAAAAAGCCTTTCTCCTCAAAGTTGTAGTATGGAATTGCCATTGTCAAGAACTGAAGTAGTATTGTTTAAAGCACTCTGAATAGTGAATAACATTTAATGTTATTATTCTTTCAGCATTAGTATATGTTAGGACTGTTTTTATATTATTAATTCTAAGTCCTTGTTTCTTGACCCAGTTTCTGGCAATCTCGTAAGATACCAGAGAATACTACATCAGATTTGGGATACTTGGACAGGAGTCTCTGATGAAGAATAGCCACACTAGCGAGTATTTGAGATCCATCCTAATTGATTAAGATAAGGCAGGGCTGAGTTTGGTGGCTTACGCCTGTAATCCCACTACTTTGGGAGGCTGAGGCAAAAGGATCACTTGATGCAAAGAGTTTGAGACCAGCCTAGGCAACACAGCGAGACCCTATTAAATAAATACACAATATTTTTTAAAAAGATAAGCGAGGGTGAGAACAGCCAAGGTAACTGAGTTGACCTACGTAACAGGGTGAAAGCTTTTTAGGTATCATTATCCTTTTTTGTGAACAGTCATATGGGACCATTTGTGGTATTAATAAAAGAGACATTAATCAACTATTCATTAGCATGTTCAGTTAAGATTATCGACTCTGATACAACTTTTTATTTTTGGCACTAAATATCATTTATAAGAGCTAGTCCCCAAAGTAGAAAATCAACTATAGTATGTAAACCAGAACTCTTAGGAAATGAATTTCCAGATTGGGCAGCTGAATGAGTAAGGCAGACTGAATAACACAGAAGACAGTATCTGCCTGTATACTACCTAAAAATTCTTAAGAGTGTCCTTCCTGCCCTATAAGCTTAAATCCAAGTCAAGAAGATAGTGGTGCTTAGATCCTTCAGACATATATAGGTTACACTGTGAGTTTAATAACTGTCCTTATGGTAAACCTCATCTGGCTCCTTCATTATCAAATTTTCAGTTGATAACATTACATTAAAAGTTGCTTTTTGTTTTTGAAAAATTGGGGCCATGTGATGTGAGTCTGATATCTGAATATTCTTAGTAGTTAGAAGTACAAGAGGTACAAGATTGTGCTTTGAAGTACTTAAATCCTTAACAAGGTAGTTGATAGTATCTATAAGATTGCAGTCCTGGTGAGCTTTTTATCGTTAAACAGGATTTGTGGAGAATTCTACTGAGACATTGCTGTGAACACAAGATTAAGAGTCTACCAACCACAACCCCTGCATATTTATAATATATTCTGTGAAACTAAGTACCTTTCATATTAGTTATTACTTATAGTGGACATAGTGTCAACTGCTCATTTCTAAAACAGTTCATGGATCACTAAACAATCTCTTTTTCCTTTGGACAGCTGGAATGTTCTGAAGAACTGGGTGATCTTGTGAAATCTGTGGACCCTACATTGGCACTTAGTGTGTACCTAAGGGCTAACGTCCCAAATAAAGTCATTCAGTGCTTTGCAGAAACAGGTCAAGTCCAAAAGATTGTTTTATATGCTAAAAAAGTGAGTTCAATGAAACACATTCTCAGCATGAATTCATTGAAGCATTGACAGAGAAATTAGCCTGTATTAACTCTTGATTACTTTAATAGTGAATTTCCTTTCATTTTGATTTACTTTGAAATGTATAAAAATTCTCTTACCCCTCATATCAAATTCATACTTGTTAAATTGAGAAAATTACTTTTGCATGGCTTATCAGAATTTCAGATAGCAGGCACATTTAACATGTTAGAACAAACTTCTGAAATATTCATTTATTGAAAATGGATAAGCCAGGCCAGGCGTGGTGGCTTGCACCTGTAATCCCAGCACTTTGGGAGGCCAAGGCAGGCAGATCACTTGAACTCAGGAGTTTGAGACCAGTCTGGGCAACATGGTGAAACCTTGTCTTTACTAAAAATACAAAAAAGTAGCCAGGCGTGGTGGTGTGTCTGTGGTCTTAGCTACTCAGGAGGCCAAGGTAGGAGGATCACTTGAGCCCAGGGGGCAGAGGTTTCAGTGAATCGAGATTGCACCTCTGCACTCCAGCTTGGATGACAAAGCAAGACCCTGTCTCAAGAAAAGAAAAGAAAATGGATAAGCCAGTTATAAAAATTGACAGATGTTTGTTCAAATATGTCATCACCAAGGTCTAACTGGGCACCTTAAATTGAAAATGAATTTGTGCTTTCACCAGTAGTTCTATATTAGTGAGATTTTATAGTAGAAAAAGTCTTTAAATGCTGTAAAATTGAAACTTAGGAGCAGCGTTTAAGTCTTTGTTTGTTTATAGGTTGGATACACTCCAGATTGGATATTTCTGCTGAGAAATGTAATGCGAATCAGTCCAGATCAGGGACAGCAGTTTGCCCAAATGTTAGTTCAAGATGAAGAGCCTCTTGCTGACATCACACAGGTAATGTGATTAAAATATATTTTGTAGAAGCTGATTGAAATGGAGAGTGGGGGCCAGCCATGGTGGTTCACTTGGGAGTCCGAGGTGGGAGTATTGCTTGAGGCCAAGAATTCAAGACCAGTCTGGGCAACATTGTGAGACCCTGTAACTACAAAAAATTTAAAAATCAGCTGCATGTGGTGGCACATGCCTGTCGCCCCAGCTACTCGGGTGGCTGAAGTGGAGGGATAGCTTGAGCCTGGGAGGTCGAGGCTGCAGTGAGCTGTGATCGTGCCATTGGACTCCAACCTGGGCAACAGAGTGAGACTCTCAAAAAGAAAAAAAAAAGGAAAACTTACAGTTTGTAGAAATTAAAGCTTTGTCACTCTATATGGATAAACCTCAAATGCCTTGCAAAAAAAGCAAGTTGCAAAAGAATGGACAGTATGAAACCATCTGCATGTAGTTTTAATACATGCAAAACAAACATCTTATTTAGAGATGTATGTGTATTAAAAATATGAAAAATACATGGGGATGATAAAACAGGATAGTGGTTGCCACTGGGTGTGGGGAGAGGGAAGAGATGCATTTGTAAGTGTGAGTCAGAGTCCTTCATATTTATGCTATTGGTTTTCTAAAGTTCATAAAAATAAAGGTCTGTCAGGCTGGGCGCGGTGGCTCAGGCCTGTAATCCCAGCACTTTGGGAGGCTGAGGTGGGCAGATCACCTGAGGTCAGGAGTTTGAGACCAGTCTAGCCAATATAGCGAAACCCTGTCTCTACTAAAAATAACAAAAAATTAGCTAGGTGTGGTGGCAGACACCTGTAATCCCAGCTACTCAGGAGCTGAGGCAGGAGAATCGCTTGAACCCGGGAGGTGGAGGTTGCAGTGAGCTGAGATCATGCCATTGCACTCCAGCCTGGGCAATAAGAGCGAAACTCTGCCTCAAAAAAATAAAATGAATAAATAAAATAAAGGTCTGTCGGTTCAGTTGTATTCTGCTGTTATGTAATATCTTGAAATATTTTGTAGTTGTTTTTATCAGAACTCAAAATAACTATGATCCCTAGAGGACAAAAATTTGTTCTTAAGTGTTTATATTGTCCAAATAAAATTCTCAGGTAAAGAAAGAGTTCATGCATAATTTTGTCTACATACTCTCCATAGTATCTTAAAACAATTTCTTTTAAATCTTTTTTTGTAGATTGTAGATGTCTTTATGGAATACAATCTAATTCAGCAGTGTACTGCATTCTTGCTTGATGCTCTGAAGAATAATCGCCCATCTGAAGGTCCTTTACAGACGCGGTTACTTGAGATGAACCTTATGCATGCGCCTCAAGTATGTGTTTTAATGCTTTTTAGGCATGTTTCCAACATTGTTTTAGTAATTGTGCAGCGCCTCTCAGATTGTTATGCAAAGCTACTGAGAGGCCTACTCCTTATTAAAGAAAATGTAGCTATTATAATATTCTTTTGTACTTTAACAGTTCACTATTAAACCTTAATCTGGAATATGGATATTGAATTACTCATATAAGTGGAGTGGACAATAAACTTGCCTTATTTGTGGTTTTACAGGTTGCAGATGCTATTCTAGGCAATCAGATGTTCACACATTATGACCGGGCTCATATTGCTCAACTGTGTGAAAAGGCTGGCCTACTGCAGCGTGCATTAGAACATTTCACTGATTTATATGATATAAAACGTGCAGTGGTTCACACCCATCTTCTTAACCCTGAGGTATTTCAGTTTCTTACCTAATAGATGGTGTTAGTTGTGATTAATAGGTACACTGAAAATGTGTTTGTGGTACTAAATATTAATAATTTCATACCACCATGAGGTTCAACATTATTTCATTTATTCATTCATTCATTTATTTTGTCTTGTAGTGGTTAGTCAACTACTTTGGTTCCTTATCAGTAGAAGACTCCCTAGAATGTCTCAGAGCCATGCTGTCTGCCAACATCCGTCAGAATCTGCAGATTTGTGTTCAGGTGGCTTCTAAATATCATGAACAACTGTCAACTCAGTCTCTGATTGAACTTTTTGAATCTTTCAAGAGTTTTGAAGGTAATTAGGAGTTTTTGAGTTTTTAAAAAAAGTATTTAAGGTAGCCAAGAAGAGGTATGCTTATGATCAGGCTATTGGAAATTTTGTTTTTCTAAAAATTTGGTTCTATGGGACATTTTAATTTTTTAAGTTTTATTCAATATATGTCAAGGCCCTTTTATGTTGGATTCTAAGGATATGCAGTGAACAAGACCATCTGTTTGGATATTTTATAGATGAATTAAAGGTAGAATTTTAAGAGAAAAATATGTAATGGTGTTGAAATTGTATAAAATGAAAATACAGGTTGAGTGTCCCTAATCTGAAAATCCAAAATGCACCAAAGTCCAAAACTTTTTGAGCACCAACATAACGCTCAAAGGAAATGCTTGTTGGAGCATTTCAGAAATTGGATTTTCAGATTAGGGATGCTGATCAGGTAATTATAATGCGAATATTCCAAAGTTCAAAATCTGAAACACGTCTGGTCTCAAGTATTTTGGATAAGGGATACTCAATCTGTACTAATGATCAGGTATAATAAAATTTTATGCTTATATGTCTGACTCTTATAATAGCAGGTGATTCTCGCTAAGGGCATTTTGTGATTTGTTGCTATTTAGCAGGATTTCTTAACCTTAGTACTATAGACATTTAGGGCTGGATAATCATTGTAGAGGGGTGTTCCTGTACATGTAGAATATTTAGTAGAATATTCAGCAGCATTCCTGGTTTCTACCCACTAGATTCCAGTAGCGTCAGCTCCACCAGTTGTGACAACCAAAAATGTCTTCAGACATTGCCAGTGTCACCTGTGAGGAAAATCACCTCAGTTGAGAACCACTGCTATACAGGGTACTAACGTAATCACTGTTGGGTGTCTAAGTTCTGGTCCCCAATTGCCTTTCTCTCCTCTCTGTACTAGTAGTACTCTATTGAGAAGGGGTAAGAGAGTCTAGTAGTTTTCTTAATGTTTTCTTAATTTTCCCAGTTTCAAAATGTTAACTGTGCACTAAATTTACACTGTTTAGTACAGTCACTAGCCACATATAGTAGCTATTTACATTGAAAGTTATTAAAGTGAAATAAAATTTAATATTTAGTTATTCCGTCACTCTAGCCACATTTCAAGTGCTTAATAGCCACATGTGTTTAGTGGCTATTATATTGGAGGGCAAAGATAAGATTTTCATCATTGCAGAAAGTTCTTCTGGACAATACTGCACTAAATTCTTCCCAAATTATTTTGTATGTTTCCTATAAATTGCATATTGAAAAACACCAGGTATTGGGGTCTTCATTTAAAATTTCCCATATAGGGGCACAGTGGTGTATGCCTTTAATAATCCCAGTGCTTTGGGAGGCCAAGTGCTTGGGGCCACAAATTCAAGACCAGCCTGGGTAGCATAGCAAGACACCATCTCTACAAAAATTTTCTTAAAAATTAGCCTGGCATGGTGGCATGCATCTGTAGTTCTAGCTACTTAGGAGGTTGAGGTGGGAGGATTGCTTGAGCCCAGGAGTTTGAGGCTGCAGTGAGCTATGATCGTGCCACTGCACTCCAGCCTGGGTGACAGAGACCTGCCTCAATAAAAAAGAAAAAAAGGAAACATTGGGTTGAATTGTCTATTCTTCAGGATTAAAGTGCAATCCATTTTACTGATCTGATTAATGGAATAATTAGTATTTTTATCGAGCTTTTTAAGCAACCAACTTATATTTGGGAGTATTCAATATAACAGTTTTTTAATTACATAAGTGTTTTTCAGTCATTCTCAAAAGTGTGCCTATGCTTAATTGTAATTACTTGTTTCTTTAAGGTCTCTTTTATTTTCTGGGATCCATTGTTAACTTTAGCCAGGACCCAGATGTGCACTTTAAATATATTCAGGCAGCTTGCAAGACTGGGCAAATCAAAGAAGTAGAAAGAATCTGTAGAGAAAGCAACTGCTACGATCCTGAGCGAGTCAAGAATTTTCTTAAGGTAAGTGGTTTTGAGTAATGTGTTTTCTGGTTGGATTCCAGGTTAGCAGTTCTACGAGGGTTTGGTCATAGTTCAAAAATATTTTTTCCCTAAATGTGAAGTTGTTAGCATTCTTAAGTTGTGTGCTGGATTATTTCTTCCAAACATAATATTCTGTGGTTTCCTTTGAAATATGGAAGGAAATTGGTGAGTAAGAATGACCATCTGTTTAAAAGAAGAAAAAAAAAAGCACTATTTCAAAGGAATTTCCTTTATTTTAATTTTGGATGGAAAAATTTAGAAAAGTGGTTGTATACTTTCAATATCATTTTAGAATCATTTAGGCTTTTGAATATTAACATCAGCTTGCTCTTCATACCATTTTGAGGAGCCTCTATTGTAGGCAAAGGGATCTGTTGTCTAAGGAATGTATAGGTTTACCTCTTTCATCAAGTTTGCTCAACTCTAGAAACTAAAATATTATTATTCATATATAATTCATGAAGGTAAGATCAAACAAAACGCTCAGCTTTGTGACACATTATATCAGTTAGAGAGGAGTAAGGACCACCTGTGTTGCAGGGAGGAGTAATGGTTGAGAGATTCTGAACTCTAGAAGATCCCTAAGGGCAGTTAATTTTGTTTAATGTTTAACTTAGCTTTAGCTTTATTCTTGTAACTACCAGTTACTTTGTGATGGAAATAAAGCTTTAAAATTGATAGCTATCTATAAAAGACTAGGAAAACTACAGAACACTTAGATTACTGCTCTCTCACTGCCTATTATGTGTGTGTGTGTACACTATATATATATATATATATATATATATATATATATATATATATATATATATATATATAATGATTCCTGAGACTTTATAGAAAGTTCTGAAGTATTTTTTGTCTTGGAAGAATTTTACATTACAAGTAAAACCAAAATGTTTTTGTAGAATACAGTACAGAAAGTAGGCTTTTCCTGCTCCCAGATTATCATCATTTGTGTGTGTGGTTGCATTGGCAGATTGTTCTTTTGAAGAATTTACTACCTGGGCTCTAGATTAAATAGCAAAACCCTTAGGGGTTTTAGTGTAATGAAGTAGTCAAAATGTTGAAACTGCTCTACATTTTAGATTAAAAGATACACTTTTCAAAAAAGTATAGCTTTAAAATGTCTTGGCCATCATGAATATTCTGGGTAACCTAGCTGTGCTATGTTTGGACCAAAACTTTCTGGTGTCAAAAAACCCCTCCAAATGAGAAAGATTTGATACTCTGTGCTTGACTAGTGTACCCATACTACTGATTCACTTCCTTCTTTGAGTATCATTACTATTTCCTTTAAAAAAACAAACAAACAAAAAAAACTACTACTAGATTCTTTTGGGGGCAGGGGGTGTTGGGGTTTTTTTTTTGTTTTTCTTTTTAAGCTTTTAAGTTCAGGGGTGCGTGGGCAGGTTGTTATATAGGTAAACTGTGTCATGGGGGTTTGTTGTACAGATTGTTTCGTCATCCAGGTATTAAGCCTACAACCCATTAGTTATTTTTTCTGATCCTCTCCCTCCTCCCATCCTCCACCCTTCAGTAGGCCCCAGTGTCTGTTGTTCCTCTCTGTGTCCATGTGTTCTCATCATTTATCTCCCACTTGCTAGTGAGAACATGCAGTATTTGGTTTTCTGTTCCTGTGTTAATACTACCAGATTCTTAAATGATTTCTTTTTGTTTTTATTGAGCCCTCAGCTTCTATGCTTAAATTGTAACTTCTTTAGCTTTGGATTTTAATATTTGAGTTATATATATATGGAAGGCAAAATGAAATTAGCTATTATTTAATTATCACATTTTTGAGCTTTAAAAAAAATCCTCTAGTAAAGAAAAACAATCCTCTGGGTACTAGGATGGTACTGCCTTAGGTTTGCATAGCCCATGGGATCTAATCAGATGAAGATTTCCCCTCCACACTTGTGAACTGGGTACAAGCCTGATATAGTAGGGGTGTGGATGTGGATTATGAGCTTTTGAGTCAGTCAGACCTGTTTCAAATTCTACTTAGCCATTGTTTGTTCATTCAGTATATGTCTAGCTGTTACCTCAGGCAAGTTAATGAATATGCCTCAGCCTCAGTTTCTTCAACCATAAGCTATGTTTATTTATCAAGTACCTTGTATACTATAGATGTTTAGGCAGTAACTATTACTGATAAGTGATAAGCCTTGGAAAAAGGTGGAGTCAGCCTAAATGGGATTTCTGTCAGGCAATTATTTATTTCTCTTTGATATCAATTTGTACTTGACTCTTTGAAGGAATTTACTTCCAGCCAGGATTAGAGGTGAATTTAAGGTCTTATGTCTACATAATTTGACATGGGAGCTCAATACTAAGATGCAACTATCACATTCATCCTCTGATGCCAGTGTTGAGAGTGAACATATTAGATTCCTTGTTAACCTCCAGTACAGGGTTATGATGCCTCTTATCACTGTTATTAAACTTAATTTTAGAGGTACTAGCTACATGATAATTTACTGGTGTTGTAAGTAAACCCTGTGTCATAAGAAAAATACCCTGACTCTGATCTTGAATATTCAAGTGCCAATTGTGTGTTAGCCACCAGGAATAAAGAGATTGGTAGAACATAACTTCTCCTTTAAGGTACCCTGTGAGCAGGATAAAATTGTGTCATTAGCATCATTTGGCTCATGCCCTAAGTTTGTAGAACTGTAAGCTCTCTGTAGAAAGCATGTAACTGTTCATCAGACCCATGATCTGCTCCTTGCTACCTTTGATCTTATTTTCTACCTTTC
Source organism: Gorilla gorilla gorilla (assembly GCF_029281585.2). Lineage (NCBI taxonomy): Eukaryota > Metazoa > Chordata > Mammalia > Primates > Hominidae > Gorilla > Gorilla gorilla. Next base: position 32,389,491 of record NC_073228.2, on the reverse strand, counting down.
TTTTTTTCTTTCTTTCCTGGTTTAGCTTCAACCACACTGGCCTGCTAGCTATTCCTGGAACTCCCCTAACCTTGTCCTGCCGAAGGGCCTTTGCTTGTGCCCTGTACTGCTATTCTCTCATGACCTTCTTTCTCCTTTACCTTCTTTGGGTTTCTGATTGAATGTCAGAAGAGAGGATGTCTCAGGTTGCCTTGTGTAAAATAGAACCCATTCCTACCCCATTTTGCTTGTTTTTCTTTATAACACCACTATGAAACGTCTCCTCCCACTAGAATGTAAGTTCCTTGAGAGAATGGACTCTGCTTCCTTTGTTCCCTGCTGTATCTCCAGTACCTAAGAACAGAGTCTGATACTTGGGTACTCATAAATATTTGTTAAATGAACAAATTTATGTTGAAGAAAACCTCTGACTATGCTAATATAATTTCAAGTTTGATCTTAAAATCTTTAACCATTATAACTGGAGGTTAAACATTTAGTAAGTAATTTAATATTATTAAAATGTTAACATTTCTACCATGTATAAAATCATGTGCAAATTTTAGCAATCAAGAAAATAACCTAGATTTTGTCTACTTTTTAAATCTGAAATTTTCTTTTGGAATACAGTTAGTATTCCACAAAAGTGGAATTATTTGCCACAGAAGTTTTAACACCTATGCATGAAAATAGAATAAGTAATCCTAGATTATCTGTAAGTGATAAAGATAACAAAAATATTTTATATGTGTATAAGTAAGATGACTAGTGTGTTGATCCATACTTTTTTGATGTTCATTTAGTAGGAAAAACATGACATACTAAAATTTTTACATAGATAGATGCAGACAGATTCTAGAAATGATCGTAACAGCTATTAGTGCAGAGTTTCCATGGTGTTAAACAATACTTACTTTAGAAAACCTTCCTTAATGTGGAAAATCTGCAGCTTTACAGACATTTTTATTTTTTAATTTAGGATGGCTATATTAAAATTAAGATTTACCTTGGTGTTCTTGGGACACTTCATAGACTAGTCTTCGTATTATTTATAATCGAGTAACTAATATCCCCTAGTCTCAGGAGCCATTTTATTCTAACCTTGAAAGTAATGTTCTTAGTGGCCATCACTGGGGAAAGTTCTACCCCACTTAGTTCTGCTTCCCTAGTAGACTGTGTTAGAGGAATCATTTATTGAGGAATGTTTCACTGTGTATAAATGAATTCCTGATGGAAACTGTTGTTTTTTGTGCTCTACCTTATGTCTGTGGAATGTAACAGGACATGTATCAGGTAAATGCCCAGTACAGGTTTTACTTACCTGTCTATAACATCTTCTATGTCAGTCTATAAGTAGGATTGTAGTTTGGTATCTGTAATGGAATGATAAAAGCAGTTGGCAATTTAAAGATATCTTTTCTTTAAATGCTGGGGTTTTTTTTGTGGGGGGTGGGTTTTCTTATGGCCACATGTGGTCACCATCATGCTGCTCCTTGTAGGCTTTGTTATAATAGAGTATTAGAGGCTGGTTGTATAGATTGGATGTGGGGAGGGATAGAAAATCATTAGTTTGAAACAAATGTAAGCCATATATGCCATATGTTTGACAATGTGACTATAGTTATTAAGTTGATTTTAAATACGGTTGAAGTGTTATTACCAGTGAAAGTCCCAGTGTGGTGAATTTATCATCTGAGAGCCACTGGCTCAGGTTCTTAATTTGTTACTCTTGTTTTTTGGTAAAGGGTGTGTATGGGAAAGACTTGGTATCTTGCTGTGTGAATCTAAGTATTGCTTAGTAAAAATTTACTGAAACTGGGATGTACACGCTCAACTATTGGGACATTCTTTCTTTAACAGAAGAGCTATGTTTGTGTGAGCCTCTCTTGTTAGTGTAGAACAAATTCTCATATGTTACACAGATTTGATACCTCATAGAAGAAATTTAAAGCTTCCTTTTGTTTGTCTTTTTTTCAGGAAGCAAAACTAACAGATCAGCTACCACTTATCATTGTGTGTGATCGATTTGACTTTGTCCATGATTTGGTGCTCTATTTATATAGAAATAATCTTCAAAAGTATATAGAGATATATGTACAGAAGGTAAGTAATATGTAGGTAATGTAAAGGTATAATCTTACTATAGATTTTATTTCTCATATTCTGGAAATCCTTTTGAAACTCTGTGCTCAATAAGAGTGGTCTGCAGCTTTTAACGTGGGATTTTTTGTTTTTGTTTTTGTTTTGGAGACAGGGTCTTGCTCTGTCACCCATGCTGGAATACAGTGGCACAATCACAGCTCACTCTAACCTTAAACTCCTGGGCTCAAGCAGTCCTCCTGCCTTAGCCTCCAAGTATCTGGGACTGCAGGTGCATACTACCATGCCCAGCCTGCTTTTAATACTTTTTCCCCAGCAGAATCCTTTCTTGGAATAAAATTCTACATGCTTCCCTAGCAAGCCGACTCAGGGAAGGGGGAAAAAAAAACATGCATGCCAAGTGTGTAAAATATAAGAATAGAACTGCTATTATTGAAAAAGTTGGGTGGCCTAGGGCCTTACTAACTTGATAGACCCTGAGGTATCCATGTAGACTCCAAAGCAGGGTTTTCAAACCATCTTAAATACAGATATTAGATACTTCACCTTCTAACTGTAGAAACAGGCAGTATTGCTATAATGGGAGCCTTTTTATTAGACAGTCTTGCATAGTCATCTTTGACTGTATCTTCTTTGGACTTATGTATCATATGGAACAATGTTTCGGTAACTAACCAAACCAGTAGAGACAGAATATAGTACATGTGCTTTCAATACTTATTAAACCATGAAGTCTTGTTTTTAGCTGGACTTCCTGCTAAATTCCTCTATCTAGTTGCAAATTTAGACCCTCAGTTTATTACTGAATTTAAAAACTGAACTTAAAGAAAAAAAAACTGAGCTTAAAAGCGATAGAGATAAATGCTTTTTTAAAATTCCTCTTTGCTTTTAATAACATAATAACATTCTTCTACTTCTTTTTAACCACAGGTGAATCCAAGTCGACTTCCTGTAGTTATTGGAGGATTACTTGATGTTGACTGTTCTGAAGATGTCATAAAAAACTTGATTCTTGTTGTAAGAGGTCAATTCTCTACTGATGAGCTTGTTGCTGAGGTTGAAAAAAGAAACAGGTGTAGTACCATTTTAACAGGGATAAGTTACTCTTTCTTAGCATGGCAATAGATAAAAATATAGGTAGTCATTTGTTCCAAAGCTACTAAATAACACATGGAGAATAATTTCCTGAAGACACCTAACATAGAGGTGATAAGCTAGCTAATAGCACTGGGAAAAAATCTGTTTTCTGAAACATTACAGCTGTCATAGGAGATCTGTTAACCTGGTTGATCATTTTTTTGGCATGTTTATAATTACAGCTATGTGGTTTGACTTTATATGTTTTTATATAAACTATGTACTAAGTCTCCTGTTTAGTTAGGTGTGATACCTGTGTATTTAACAACTAATTCTGTACTGATCAATCGTGTGGTGTTTCCAACCTGAGAAAGCTGATTAAAAAAAACAGTGTGGTGTTTATTTAAGTGTGAGGCAAAAGAGTTCCCTGTGCAACTCTTGAGTTCAATTGATATTTAATTTACAGTACCTTAACATGATAATATGGATTTCCAATAGAATATAGTATAAGTGCTTCTAAAACTTACAGACTGTGAAGTCTTTTTTTAGCTGGAACGTTCTGAGGAACTAGTGTTTAGGAAGTACTGATGTAAATGAGTTTGGTGAGGTGGTATGCTAGTGGGAAGTTCTGCTGTTTATGAGAAGAAATTAAGAAAGTCTGTGGGTTTCATTTTAACCTGAGTTGATACAGGTGATCTACTAATTATATTCTTAGAATTTATATTAGAATGTTTCAAACATGGAAAAATTTTGCATTTAAGGGTAATAGAGATATGCAGTTAACACTGACCTAAAGGTTTGAGCCTAGTTTCAAGTGATTTTATGTCATAACAATTTAACATTTAATAAGAGGTTCAGTTGAGTCTGAACCTATTGAATCTATTACCTGAAAATAATCTTACTGCATATTCCAAGCAAATGGCAGTTACAGTTAGATAATTTAGTCTTTAAGTGACAAATTATATTGTGAAAAGCTAGATTCACATCTAAGTCACTAGTCTAGACAAGCCTCAGCTAATTTTTATTCCTTAAGTTGACATGGCGTATCTTGGATTGCACATGTTTATAGGAGCTGGATTTTTGCCTCTATTTATTAAAATTGTCTTCTCCCTAATGGGAGGGTTCATAATAACCATGTGAATTTGATATAGCCAAAATAACGAATAATGCTTTTTCTCTGGCTGCTTTTAATGTTTAAATCATTGGTAAAAGAGGCTTGGGCCAGGCATAGTGGCTTGTGCCTGTAGTCCCAGCTTCTGGGGAAGCTAAGGTGAGAGGATTGCTTGAGCCCAGGAGGTCAGGGCCGCAGTGAGCCCTCCACTGCACTCCAGCTTGGGCAACGGAAGACCCTGGCTTTAAAATAAAAATAAAAGGAGGCATGGTCATCAGGACTATCGAAACAAGCTATAGTATAGCAAAACTGTGCTCCTTGATGGAGTGTTTATATGACAGCTGCAACTATTAAACCCAGAGTTTCTAAAGCTATCAGATTTTATTCCCAATATGTATTTAGGGTTTGGCTGTAAGGTAATGCTGTATGTTAATTGTGTTAAAGCTGAAAGAACTCTCAGATAATCTGGCCTATGTAATATCACATTCCCATCTTATCCACAAACAAAATTTTCTGAAGTCTAGATATTTTGTGTGTTATAAAGAAAGGACACTGTATGAGTCTCTAATCTTTTATTCAGATATAAGCAGGTAAGTATATCATATAGCAGATAAACCTGGGAGAGTGAAAAATAGCCTTATATACCTTATTTTTATTCTTGGACAACTCAATCATATTTTGAGTCTTAATTTCCCAATTTATAATAGGATCACTGATAATTAAAATTAATGTAAAGCCAGGTACAGTGGCTTGCACCTATAGTACCAGCTACTCGGGAGGCTGAGGTACTAGGATCACTTGAGCCCAAGGCTGTAGTGCACAATGATTGTGGCTGTGAATAGCCACTGCACTTCAGCCTGGGCAATGTAGCAATACTCGGGGGGGGGGGGGGGGGAAGTATGTGAAAGCACATTATAGACCATAAGGTATTTACATAGTTAGCACGTCAAGAGTGTATTATTTATAATACAATATGTGTGTGTGAGGTTTTTTACCTTTTTTCCTAGATTGAAACTGCTTCTGCCTTGGCTAGAGGCCAGAATTCATGAGGGCTGTGAGGAGCCTGCTACTCACAATGCCTTAGCCAAAATCTACATAGACAGTAATAACAACCCGGAGAGATTTCTTCGTGAAAATCCCTACTATGACAGTCGCGTTGTTGGAAAGTATTGTGAGAAGAGAGATCCACATCTGGCCTGTGTTGCTTATGAACGTGGCCAATGTGATCTGGAACTTATTAATGTGAGTACTGCTAGCTGAATATGTAAAAAAGCTGCATTTTTAAAAACCTGTTACATGAGAGTTTCAGGGTAATTTTAGGTAATATGGGACATTTGGGGACGGTGGGTGCTTTTTTAAAACTTTATTTGGAAATAATTGTGAATCTGAAAGTGGCCAAATAGTGGATAAAGTCTATATACCCTTTATTCTGATTGACTTGCTAATGTTTTAACCCCACTAGCCTTACCATTTGTATTCTCACACTCTTACACTCAGGCACACCATTCATACATATGTGTATACACACACATACTATTTTTTAACCACGTGGGAATAAGTTGAATGCATCATGGCCTTATACCCCTTCCGAGTGTATGGCCTAAGAATAAGGATGTTCTCTTTCATTAACCACATGAAAGATACCAGCTTCAGTCAGTTTGACATTGATAGGATACCTTTAAAAATCTGTTCTATTCTAGTTTTGTCAATTACCCAATGATGTCCTTTGTAGCAGTTTTTTCCCCTCTAGTCTAAGGTCATATATGGCATGTAGTTTTCATGTCTTTAGTCTCCTGTACTTTGGAATGGTTCTTCAGTCTTTTGTTTTTTATGACGCTGATATCTTTGTAAACAATATTTGCTTTTTCTATTTGTAACTATTTTATATAGGTGAAATTTAAAGCAACATCAAATTAACCATTTTAAAGTGAACAATTCAGTGGCATTCAGTATATTCACAATGTTATATAATCACCTTTATCTAGCTACAAGTTTTCATCACTTCAAAAGGAAACCCTGTATTAATTAAACAGTTCCTCCACATACCTCCTCCTCCCAGCCCCTGACAACCACCAGACTATACTGTCTCTATGGATTTGCCTATTCTCTATATTTCATCTAAATGTAAAGTCTCTTTTTAAAAAATAGAATGTGTCTCACTTTGAGTTCCTCTGATGGTTCCCGATGATTAGATTTAGATTATACATTTCCACCCAGAGTACTGCTTCAATGGTGGTTTGTTTTTCTCTTGGTATTATATCCGGAAGCACGCGGTGTTCATTTGTCCCCTTTGTCAGTTTTTATCAAGTTGTAACATGTCTTTATTATATAATTATTACCCTCTTGGAGATATTAAACAGTCTATAAGTAGTCTGTAGTAGACTATGCAAATATCCTCTTACCCTTTCCCTTAATTTAGCATCTGTTGATTCTTGCTTAAACCATTCTTAATGTGTCGGTTGCAAAATGAAAATTTTTCAAACTCCAGCAGTTTCTCCACATTTGTCAGTTAGCACTCATGCATTCATGAACTCTTGGATTTTATTCGATGGGCTACAATTCACTACTATTTATTTTGATGCTCAAATTGTCCCAGTTTTGACTGGTGAGAACCTCTTCAGTCTGTGTCTTTGTGTCATGGGCTCATTGTTCTTTGAGCACTAACTTATTTTCTGGCACACAATACACCAAGCTCATTTTGTACCTTCTGCAGCCCTAGAGTCAGTCATTTCCCTAGGGAACCTTTTACTGGGGCATTAGAAACCAAGATCTGGGCCAGGTGAGTGGCTCACTCCTAGAATCCCAGCACTTTGGGAGGCCGAGGCAGGAGGATCACTTGAGCCCAGGAGTTTGAAACCAGCCTGGGCAACATAGCGAGCCCCCCGTCTCTACAAAAAATCACATGATTAGCTGGGGGAGGTGCCATGCACTTGGTTTCAAGCTACCCAGAAAGCTGAGGCAGGAGGATCACTTGAGTCCAGGAGGTCAATGTTGCAGTGAGCTATGATCGCAACACTGCACTCTCCAACCTTGACAACAGAGCAAGACTCCTACTTTCTGAAAATATTAGAAGTCAAGATCTGAGCTTCAGTGTATTTGCTTCTAAGATCTTTCAGTGGTCAGGGCTTAGTTACATTTATGTACATACATATGCTCATTTATGTACATACATGTGCATATACGCATGGAAAAATAAACACACAAGAACAGCTAGTAAAACACTGAAAACTGTAAAAGTGGACTAGTCCTACCAGATGTTGAACTGTGTATTACAAAGTCTATATAATTAAAACAGTATATTACTGGTACATGAATCAAAGTCCAAAACTAGATCCAATATCAGTAAGATTATCAATAAACATAGTTTAAAAGATAGGAAATACCCTCTAAAATGCTATAAAGTCTTTTACTTTTTACCTTGAAATTAATCTATCATATCTTCTTTAGGTTTGCAATGAGAATTCCCTCTTCAAAAGTCTTTCTCGCTACCTGGTACGTCGAAAGGATCCAGAATTGTGGGGCAGCGTGCTGCTGGAAAGCAATCCTTACAGGAGACCCCTAATTGACCAGGTAACATTGGCAAATGTGTTTATGGCTGTCAGTAAAAATTATACATTTTTAACTATGAATACAATCCTTTCCCTCATCATGTACTCAAATGGATCATATTTAACTATGAGAGAAAGCAATACAAAGTAGAAGAAAATTAAAATTTATATACATTCAATTTACATTCATTTGTATATAATGTATATAATCAATTTACATTCATTATATACAAATGAATGTACATTTATATAAGTATAAATATGTATATAACATACATTAAGAAAAATAAGCCGTGTGCGGTGACTCACGCCTGTAATTCCAGCACTTTGGGAGGCCGAGGTGGGTGGATCACCTGAAGTCAGGAGTTCGAGACCAGCCTGGCCAACGTAGTGAAACCCCATCTCTACTAAAAAATACAAAAATTAGCCAGGTGCATGTAATCCCAGCTACTCGGCAGGAAAATCGCTTGAACCCGGGAGGTGGAGGTTGCAGTAAGCCGAGATCACGCCATTGCACTCCAGCCTGGGTGATAAGAGCAAGACTGTCTCAAAAAAAAAAAAAAAAAAGAAAAAAGAAAAAGAAAATACATCCCAAAAGACCTGACTTAATTATATAAAACTCTCTTGGTTCATCCTAGTTTAAAAGGAAAATAACAAACTAAACATTAAAGATTGCTATTATTAACACTTAAGTGGCTAAATTGATTGGAAACTTCAAGATAATAAGTCAGAAAAATATAAGGATAAGAGAAAATACAAAAGACCAAGTGCATCAGTGTTATATCTTACTAATAAGAAGTATAGAACTGCAAATGAGATGGGGTTTTATACCTAAATAAAATAGACAACATATTTTAAAAGTTCTAAAAATAGAAGAGTTGTTATAATGAGTCTTAAATTCTCCTGAGATAAGTATAAATAAAACATTTTGGAAACGAATAGGTTGAAGGCTATTAATATTTCATTCCTTTCCTAGGAAGCACTTCTAAGCAACATTCCCAAGTAGTTACAAAGCTTCCTAGGGGAAGGTTGTGGGGGTGGGGGCGATGGTTGGAAATCATTGCAGCATCTAGAAAACCATGCAAATAGCCAAAACCAGACGAATTACCAATATTTTAATTCCACATCTGTGTAGCTGAATTTTGAATTATGTGTAGCCATTAAAGTGATAATGATGATTGCTAGCCTGGATAATGTTTTAATCAGGGAAAAGATAGAAATTATATAATTAGAGTAATTTTTCAACACAATTATACATATTGTATAGATTTGTGTAGAAAGACCTCTCTATGTAAATTTAAAGGTCTTTCCTACTTCATTATTTTCTGCCTATTTCAAGTTTTCTAATGAGAGGCCAACTTACGCTTTTTTAAAACCAACTTGATTCTCAGTACTTATGTCCCATATATCCTCTGTAGGTTGTACAAACAGCTTTGTCTGAGACTCAGGACCCTGAAGAAGTGTCAGTAACTGTCAAGGCTTTCATGACTGCAGACCTTCCTAATGAACTCATTGAACTGCTGGAGAAAATTGTCCTTGATAACTCTGTATTCAGTGAACACAGGTATGCTTTCAGAGGGATCCATTGGCTATTTATAGTCAGTCTTTAATAAATTATGGCCCATCAGTTTTGGGAAGGAACAAAAAGATCAGAGAAAGTTGCCTGAATTCTCACTCTTCTAATATCCTCCCCCCACCCTACCTCTTGAGACAAAAACCTCTCCGTTAGTCACAGTGGTTATTTTTTATGTCGGATGAACTTAAAATATTGCATTTAAAATATTATTTTTTTTTCTTAAAGGAATCTGCAAAACCTCCTTATCCTCACTGCAATTAAGGCTGACCGTACACGTGTTATGGAGTATATTAACCGCCTGGATAATTATGATGCCCCAGATATTGCCAATATCGCCATCAGCAATGAGCTGTTTGAAGAAGCATTTGCCATTTTCCGGAAATTTGATGTCAATACTTCAGCAGTTCAGGTAAATCTTCAGATTACCTAAGTTGAATTACTAAACACTGTGCTATGAGGGTGGGCCTCATTGGTTGTTACGGCAATAGAAGAGCAATAAAATACTAACAGCTTAAATGTAATTGCTTTGGGTAGGATTGATTTTACTCTAACCCTAATTTCAAACTTGGATACTTAGGTCTTAATTGAGCATATTGGAAACTTGGATCGGGCATATGAGTTTGCTGAACGTTGCAATGAACCTGCGGTCTGGAGTCAACTTGCAAAAGCCCAGTTGCAGAAAGGAATGGTGAAAGAAGCCATTGATTCTTATATCAAAGCAGATGATCCTTCCTCCTACATGGAAGTTGTTCAGGCTGCCAATACTAGTGGTATGACTTCTTACCTTATGTATTGAAACCTCATAAAATGATTAAGCTAAGCATTAAGATATCTGTCTATTCTGAATTTTAGAAGAGTTGGATACTGCATGGTTTCTTTTAGTGCTCCATCTTAGTCCAGATAAAAAGAGGCTGTATTTTGTGAATTTGTAAGTTCACAAAACTTACAAGTGGGGAAGATGAATCTTCTGTTTTTGAAGTCTCATAAAATCCTGATAGTGCTCTAATCTTAAAACTTTAAGGAAAAAGAATTCATCTATTCATTTGGTCCGTGATAATACAGAAGTGAAATATTGCACGGTTTACATTTGTCATTATCCATGTTTCCTTGAAAAGGAAATGAATGCAATTTTCATTTACTTGGGTGAAAGATAAACTAGGATGTTAGTGTTTGGATATATTTTTTCTTTTTCTATACTTAGGAAACTGGGAAGAACTGGTGAAGTACTTGCAGATGGCCCGTAAGAAGGCTCGAGAGTCCTACGTGGAGACAGAACTGATATTCGCGCTGGCTAAAACAAACCGCCTTGCAGAGTTAGAAGAATTTATCAATGGACCAAATAATGCTCATATCCAACAAGTGGGTTTCCTTTTCAGATTTAAGAAAAACTATTTGGGCTACTTGATTAGCTTGGTAGGATCAAAACATCATAACTGAAGAATTCCAAGGAAAAATCTATAGGAAAACAAATTATTTCTCAGTGTGAAGATATCAATTTGAAAAGAGGATTAAGCTCACACTAATATCTTGCTGAATGTGGGTTACCTTTTTTTTTTCCAGGTTGGTGACCGTTGTTATGATGAAAAAATGTATGATGCTGCTAAGTTGTTGTACAATAATGTTTCCAATTTTGGACGTTTGGCATCTACCCTGGTTCACCTGGGTGAATATCAGGCAGCTGTTGATGGGGCTAGGAAAGCTAACAGTACTCGAACATGGAAAGAGGTAATCTAAACCCTAAACCCAAGTTTGAGTGAAGAATTAAAGAAACGCTCTTTAAACATTAGTTTAAATAACTAGCCATGTTTTACATTTGAGTTCACAGAAAGGAAATGTTTATTCTAGGTCTGCTTCGCCTGTGTAGATGGGAAAGAATTCCGTCTTGCTCAGATGTGTGGACTTCATATTGTTGTACATGCAGATGAATTAGAAGAACTTATCAACTACTATCAGGTATTAACGAGACTTTTATATGACCTGAGATCTTTTACCATAGATATTCTTATCTTTAACTGCACATTTCTCTTGTTCAGGATCGTGGCTATTTTGAAGAGCTGATCACCATGTTGGAAGCAGCACTGGGACTTGAGCGAGCTCACATGGGAATGTTTACTGAATTAGCTATTCTATACTCTAAATTTAAGCCTCAGAAAATGAGGGAGCACCTGGAGCTGTTCTGGTCTAGAGTGAATATTCCCAAGGTAACCAGTCATTGTAACACAGTGAAGCAACTGTGTAGTTAAAACTAATACTTCAAAATACCTTATTCTTTTTAAGGCTGTTAGCTAGACTCATATCTAAAGCAATTAAGTCTTTCTTATGCAGGTGCTGAGAGCTGCAGAACAAGCTCATCTTTGGGCAGAACTGGTGTTTTTGTATGACAAGTATGAAGAATATGATAATGCCATAATTACCATGATGAATCATCCAACTGATGCCTGGAAAGAAGGGCAATTCAAAGATATCATTACCAAGGTGTGTACTTTCTTCAGAAGATAAAGGATTCAGAAGGAGAAAGCTCATTAGGAATTAACTGACTTATGTATGGATTTTCCCATTGTAGGTTGCCAATGTGGAACTATACTACAGAGCAATACAGTTCTACTTAGAATTCAAGCCTCTGTTGTTAAATGATTTGCTGATGGTGCTGTCTCCACGGTTGGATCACACTCGTGCAGTCAATTATTTCAGCAAGGTAAAGTAATAATTTTAAACCAAAGCTTCATAGCAAGGAATTAGGACATACTTCGATAACTTTTGTCCCTGGGACTTCAATAATGTGCTATATTTGTAACAAACTCTTTATTTTAAAGGTTAAACAGCTACCACTGGTGAAACCATATTTGCGTTCAGTTCAGAACCATAACAACAAATCTGTGAATGAATCATTGAACAACCTTTTTATTACAGAAGAAGATTATCAGGTAAAACCTTTTGATTCTCGCACATAATCTCAAGACTCATAAAGTTATGTTTTCCCATTTTTTAAAAAAGCCATTATCCTTTAGGATTGTAAACAGTAGGTGCTTGCATACCTAGGATCTAAATTTAGTAAGATTTCAGGATTGATAAATCTTACTTCTAATTAAGCACCAAGTTTTCAGAATTTTGCTTAGATCTTGTATAAGATACTGCTTTTGAAAAAAATGATATGATTACTTTATCTCTAACATCTAGATTGTAGGTAAAGTCAAAAATGTCTTTGACCACTTAACTAATTCATAAAATTTATTTGGTATTAACTATATTTATTCACCATTTTTCTTGCCTACTGTTTTATTAGTGTTTGTATAAACTTTCTCTTATGAAGGATTTCACAAGCAAAAGTGAAGTAGAGTTAAGCTTAAGCTACTTGCCTTTTTTTCTCTCTCTTGATTTTCTTTGAGGCTTAGCGCATGCAGATCTGTACTGCTGCCATGCTGAGTTTTATCAGAAGTTTCTCTAGAGCACAGAATCTTGCCCTCCATGCCAGGCGTGGTGACTCACGCCTGTAATCCCAGCACTTTGGGAGGCCAAGGCAGGCGGATCACGAGGTCAGGAGATCGAGACCATCCTGGCTAACACAATGAAACCCCGTCTCTACTAAAATGCCAAAAAAATTAGCCGATTGTGGTGGCACGTGCCTGTAGTAGCAGCTACTCGGGAGGCTGAGGCCGGAGAATCGCTTGAACCCTAGAGGCAGGTTGCAGTGAGCCCAGATTGCATCACCACTGCACTCCAGCCTGGGCAACAGAGGGAGACTCCATCTCAAAAAAAAAAAAAAAAAAAAATCTTGCCCTCCAAATTAGAAATATTGTCCATTTCATAGCCATATGTTAGTCCTTGATACTGAAAATCTTGGAGAAAATGGTATCTTTAGGTAAAATGAAAAAACATACCTTTTGATGCTTGAATCTAGGTGTCATATTACATGTTACCATCTAAGGGGCTCATTGATTGAGAACGGAATATAATGTTAAACAAAATACTGATCTGGCATTTGGATGGCTTTTTTTTTTAAGGCTCTGCGAACATCAATAGATGCTTATGACAACTTTGACAATATCTCGCTTGCTCAGCGTTTGGAAAAACATGAACTCATTGAGTTCAGGAGAATTGCTGCTTATCTCTTCAAAGGCAACAATCGCTGGAAACAGAGTGTAGAGCTGTGCAAGAAAGACAGCCTTTACAAGGTTGATAAAGTTGCGGGGCAGGGGCTGTTTTAAACCAGGCCTAAAATGGTGTTACAAGTGATTATAATCTATAAATAAAAGTATTGGTTTTGTGAATATGAAAGCTGACTTTAAGGCAATTTAAGTTAATGGATTTCTTGATTCTAGGGGCTCTCTTATGTTAAGGTCAAACTTGTCTGGGGAAAAAAAAGCTTTTAGCTTATCTGTTCTTTGAAAATTTTAATTTAAATGATACAACTAGGAGGCTTTTTTCCCCTTGCAAAACCAGATTTATATTGGAAAGTTTCCATTGTTTTTCTTGGTTTACTAGTTTAGTATGTGGGGTCTAATGTTTTTGACTTTCACTATTTCTTTGAATAGGATGCAATGCAGTATGCTTCTGAATCTAAAGATACTGAGTTGGCTGAAGAACTCCTGCAGTGGTTTTTGCAGGAAGAAAAAAGAGAGTGCTTTGGAGCTTGTCTGTTTACCTGTTACGATCTTTTAAGGCCAGATGTCGTCCTAGAAACTGCATGGAGGCACAATATCATGGATTTTGCCATGCCCTATTTCATCCAGGTCATGAAGGAATACTTGACAAAGGTAATGACTCTTCTAAGTGTATTCAGAACTAGTTTCCTTGCATGTAAAATTCTACATGCACATTAATTTTTTTTAATGCTTTTTTCTTTAGTAGAAGTAAGTCATTTAGTCGATCATAAAATATTCCCGTTCTTTTGAAATTTTTTTTTAATAGCTGACAAATGACACTGATTGGAAGGGGAACTCAAATGTAGCTGTTTACCCTCAGTGTATTTATGAGGGTGAAAATAATCTATGTATTTTTTTATTTAAAAAACTTCGATAAATTTTATTTCAAAATAGTATTTTTCTCAAAATCAGTTCTTGTAACTCAAATATTCATGACTAGTATTGTAGATTCCCTTTTATTTGGTTGGTTCCTGACTTTAATGATGTCTATGCCTGTTTCCCCTGGGGAAGCTGCATGTATATTCTTAACATCTTTTTAATCTTCACAATTTTTTTGATAGTTTAACCCCTGATTTAAAAATACCATAGGAGGTGAACATGGGAAAAAAAAACAAGCTGGGGGTCTAATTGCCTTATAACATTCACTATTCATCTTAGTGTCCCTTTTTGATGTATGAATTTACTCACCCTATCTTCAGCAGTTACTAGCTGTCTCTCTGTAGAACATTTTAAAATGGTTTTAGAGGATCCTTTTCATCAAAGCAAAAAACATGATTAAAATCAGAGTCTCACATCTGATTCCTTCAGCCTGCCTGAGTTGGGGGGATGGGGGGCGGTGAAGAAGCGCTACCAACAACCCCTACCATACTGGATTTTTCCTCAGGATACCATAATACCATTGTGTCTGTTTAAAGTTTTTAAAGAATTAACATTTTCTGTATTCAATGTAAGAGAAAAAACATGTTGCCTTATCTTAGCCATAGATGAGAATAGCTTCTTAAACATAATGCCAACTTGTGAGACCTGTCTTTAAGCTGCTGTTAACCTAAGTGCTGTAAATTTTACTAGCGATTAAGCTGCTTTCTTTCATACTGTAGCATAAATTCTTCTGCAGTAAGCTTTGAAGTTACAGAAAATTCTAAATTTTGCTTCCAGTATGCCCTTTATTTTCACTTCTCTCATACCTTTTTAGTGGTTAGATGTTTCTTCCCTAAACCTTTGTTGCTGATTCTACCTTTTTATGCTCAATATGGAATTGATTTTTTTTCTAAGCTGCACCTTCTGAATTCCTTTGCAGGTTGATGCAATAAAGGAAAAGGTGAAAGTTGATTCTTTAACATCTTTAAGTCTGGAGGACTAAGTCTAAGGAATTTGCATGATGTTTTTCCTTCCTTTTCTACACTGCTGCTGCTGCTTTTTCCCCCCAATAAATTTTCACTAAAGCCTCTGCAAGTCCCTTGAAACATAACTTTAATAGAGCTGTAGGACATTAGTAGACGTTTGCTACTAATCGGCTAATAGGCTTTAGGAAGGGCAGGAGGCTAATCAGTAGTTGGTTCACAGTCTCTCTTAAATATATTATGAAAAACTGAGTATGGTGAGTTTCCATATTAATTTCAAAGTAACAGGAAATTTCTCTTCCCTGTCAGGGTATCTGGACCATAATAGGACTGTCATAATCCTTGAAGTAAATTAAAACAGCCTCTGGTTTTACTTTGTGAGCTTGCCTGACAGTTGTTGAATTTATATATGTATATATACATGCCCTAAAAGGCTTTTTGGGGTTTTTTTTTTTTTTTTGTATTGAAGGACTGTGATCCAGTTTCTGATCTCTTGATTCTTACTAATTTTTTGCTGAAAGTAGATACGAGAGATACTAGCTGCTTCCGAAGAGACTTTCCTCATGTTTCTCCAGGTGTCCAGTTCTTATGGTGCTAGTCCATTTTTAAGAGGAATCAAAACCTTTTTAATCATGAGAGCCAAGCTTGCTATAATTGTTGCTAAGCAACATGAATTATTTTTTTAAAAGTATTAACTTCTACTTTCTGTAATAAGGCATACCTCTGAAGCTACCTAAAATTTGCTCTCCTATTTATCAGTTGGCTTGTCCAAGGATGTCAAATTCAGGCACCTTTTGGTTGCTGCTTCCTTCATTGGCTTGTCTCCATCCCAATATAAATGAAACAAACTTACGTCTGTTATCAAATTGTGGTTAGAAAAGGGTGGGAAGGTAAAGGAGAGTTGAAACAAATTTAAAAGAATTTGGGTGGGGGACAATGCCTTGGGATTATGTTGAACCAAACTGGAGTCACCACTGGAACTTAGGGCAAACCTGAGTAAAATGCATTGTGTGTGAGACCCTTCAGCAGCTAGTAAGCAAGGCAGTTAGAAAGCGTGTGTGTGAAAAACAGGTAATTGAACTGCAGTGTTATGCATTGTTTTAAATGAAGCATGTACAACAGTCATTGCAATTACATCATACTATTTTTGAAACTCTTATAGCATTGCTGTGGGCTGTGTGTGTTTCTTGAGAGCCTGTATAGCAAGTCATCTTCAGACCTCACTTCTTGCTTCAGTACTTTTGCCTTTTTTTCATGCACACATACACCAAAATAACTGACTGCATGTTACTTTTCCTCTGCAGCATATTGCAGTCTTTGTGGAAAAGCCTTTTACATTTTAGTGAATTTTCAGTAGTACAGATGGAACTGAATTCATTGACATGCTTACCTGTAATTTTTCTTTTTAAATCCAAGGATCAGAAACTTTAGTTACAGCTCTTAACAAAAGCTTGTGTTCTTAAAAGACTTCTCTGCTTTTTTTTTGAGCAATCTAAATTGGATCAGTAGAAACAAAAATTGAAAGTCCCTGTGCCAGAGGCTGTCCCATTATATAGAAGAATCAAACTTTTTGCTTAGCTTGATGCTATTCCTTCAGAATTCTTCCCCCTATGCCCAAACTTCCTATGTGTATGCCAGGGCATTGTGATATTGCCAGCTCTTCTAAGTCTTCCATGTGTTTCTCTAATAGGACTTCTGTGTTCAACATCTGATTCAGACCTTAACTTTTAAACACATGTTCACTTCAGATTCTTTTCCCTGGAAGTCCGGAAATGTATTATGCAGTGGTGGCTTTTTGGTTGTTTCATTTTTCTTCTTTTTTCTTAGAAGTTACTAATATACAGGCATCCATGTATTTTTCTTTATAACTTCTGTAGCTCTTTCTTGAATACTGGTTAGTTAGCAAAACCCCATCTGATCCTTGATGGCACAGAGCTGTGCTTTAAGTTCTATAACTAATAATTTTTGTTCTAAGTGTGGATGCCAAAAAATGGACATTTCATATGGTATTTATACTACATAATAGTCTTTAATTTGATATTAGGGTAATTTGTAACACATCATTTAGACTATAAAATAGGATAATAGTGTATAAAAGTAAACTAATCCATCTTCCTAGGCTAGAAAAACCACATTTCATCTGAAGGAGCCTACTTAGGCTTACTTTTCTCAAACTTTCAGTTCCCTAACAAATTAAGATGGATTAGACTCATATTTATGGTATTTAATATGAAACAATTAAATATAAAACAGTGCCCTAACCTTAATGGCCTATGCGAAGACTGAAAGATACTTTTTTAATAGTTTCAAACAGAAATGAGGTGCTGCCTTAATCTTTTTAGGACCTGGTTTTTAGAAACTTTTCCACTGAAGTCTACAATTTTTTTTTGAGTGATTTTTCATAATTTGCCTTTTTGAAGAACATGCAGTGAACATTCATAAAGTGTTTCCCCCTGCACCTTGGCCCCCCTGTCTCATCCAGCACATTTATGACATTGAAAACCACCAGTAATAGATAACATTGAGATTTGAAATTTAGTTTTACTTAGGTATAATGATAGACCAAGTATAAGGCTTTGGTTGAGAGACCAGCCTTTAAATATTGAAAGACAAATATAGTGTAAAAGGCGCAATGGAATTTGTATAGTGAAGGAGATTCTCTAGTCCCAGGGTTGTAATGTCACTTCTGTCTAATTCATTACAGAATTACAGAATCAAATCATGTTAGCCCTAGAAGAAACTGCAGATCATTTTGTTCAATCTTCTCATTATATAGGAAAGGAAATTTGAGGGCCAGTGCAATGGTTTGCCAAGGTCACACAACTAGTTAGTGGAAGGATCCAGGCATTCTAATTCCTTTCTTTCACTAATACATTTGGACTGCTCTACAGAATTACTTCTGTCTGATACTATCCACTTTGAAGAGTAGCTAGCATATAGTAGCCATTTACTTTTGGTTCAATTAAAAGCAAACATTTTTGGGACAAAATCAGGCTTTCCTGATTACTTCTTAGATAACAGAGCCCACACAGTATTAAAACATGCAGCCTTTCTTTATGCAAAAAGATTGAATATGGAGCCACTTGAATCTTAAACTTCAGTCTGCAGCTATAACCAATATCATCAGAAGCTATACACAATTGGCAAAAGAATAGCTTATTCTGCCCAAATACTTGTCCAGTCACTAGGCTCATTTCACTTTTTTGAATACCATTTCCTTTGGGGAGGGAAGTATTGCCAGACTGTGAATTCATTATTACCTCTGATCAGTTTTAAACTTCATTTGAAAAGTGGTTCCTTCTCGTTTTCTCCCTCCCTCAGGCTGCATCCTAGCATGCCCAGTTTTAGTCTGGCATGAGCTTTTATGGCATTTTGAATCCCTCCTTCCTGAGGGTTTATAATGACAGTGCTGAAAACCACCTGGACTGAAGTATGAACATTGCCATTGAATTTGAGCGGGACTGAGAATGTTCTTTCTAGTCTGTTTTATTTTGACAGAATTTAACATACTAAGGCTTTTCCACTTTCTGCCATAAACCTAGGTTTATAATACTTTTGGGGTGCTAATTAACATGATGTGTTTTTCTCCAGGTGGATAAATTAGATGCTTCAGAATCACTGAGAAAAGAAGAAGAACAAGCTACAGAGACACAACCCATTGTTTATGGTAATCTCTCTCTGTAACCTCAAAAAATTCATTAGACAAATATTTAATTACTTAGAGACTGTGCCTCAAAATAGGATACAACAAGCTTCTAAAGTGCAAAAGGCTTTCTAAGAAATACTGCTCTCTACTGTCTGATTTTTTTTCTGAGAAGTCATAAAGCAGGTGTTGATATTATTCACTAAAATAATCTTAAATACAAGAAAACTCAAAAACAGTCATTTAAAATCATAACATGAATCTTTCCTATCATCTGGTCCCTCACGCATTACCTGCTCATAAATTACTGAAAAAGAAATATTGATGAATTCCATTTTCAAAAGAGCAAAAGGTGAGAGAACATGCCAAGGCTGTCTTTAGTATGCTTTACATAAAGAATACATTCTCATTTTAAATTCTAACTGGGGCAGAGAACTGGGTAGAGTTTCCATTTGAGAACTTTCCAGAGAAATAGGATCTTCAAACTCTCAAGTGAATATTCAAGACAATTTCATGTCTTCTTAAACCTACATGTCTGAATTACTGCTCCTTTCCATTTCATAGTTGGTGAACAGATTCATTTGAACAATCACTTTGAAGAGTATAGATAGAAGCACAATAACCAGGTGAGGGAACATAAAAATATGACCATTATGGCTGGGTGCGGTGGCTCATGCCTGTAATCCCAGCACTTTGGAAGGCTGAGGCGGGCGGATCAGAAGGTCAGGAGCTTGAGACCATCCTGGCTAACACAGTGAAACGCCGTGTCTACTAAAAATGCAAAAGATTAGCCGGGCGTGGTGGCACATGCCTGTAGTCCCAGCTACTCGGGAGGCTGAGGCAGGAGAATCGCTTGAACCCGGGAGGCAGAGGTTGCAGTGAGCCGAGGTCGTGCCACTGCAGTCCAGCCTGGGTGACAGAGCAAGACTCCGCCTTAAAAAAAAAAATATATATATATATATATATAACCATTATATGTCAGGCTACTGACACAAATAATAATATATACACTTATTATGGTTTTATCTCCTTTTTACTGTAGATAAAAAGTACTTTAGGAATTTAGAGGACAGGATAGTTTTGATAAAGTGGGTTCTTAGAGATGGGAGCAAGATGTTTGACATGTTTGAGATAGGAAACACATCAAGTCCTTAAAGGTGAAAAAGACATAGGAAACACAGTAGGAACAAAAAAAAGATGGGTGTAATACTTTGGGGTTACCTACTGAATTTGGCTTGCCTTCAGGGTGTTTTCATGGGTAGTTGAAAATTGGGTTGGAATTTCAAGTAGAGGTCATTATCAAGATTAGGGATGACTTTTTAAAAACTGGTTTCTGTTGGCTGGGTGCAGTGGCTCACGCCTGTAATCCCAGCACTTTGGGAGGCCAAGGTGGGCAGATCATGAGGTCAGGAGATCAAGACCATCCTGGCCAACATGGTGAAACCCCATCTCTACTAAAAGTATAAAAATTGGCTGGGCATGGTGGCATGCAACTGTAGTCCCAGCTACTTGGGAGGCTGAGGCAGGAGAATTGCTTGAACCTGGGAGGCAAAGGCTGCAGTGAGCCAAAATTGCAGCACTGCACTCCCTGGGCGACAGAGCGAGACTCCGTCTCAAAAAATAATAATAAAATAAACTGGTTTCCAATAATAATTTGTTTGCTGAAGACAGCTTTGGTTGTTAACCACAAAAAGCAAAGACATGAAGTCCTTTGTGTAGGAGAAATCTTGATCTAGGTTTACACTGTAGTGGGATGTTAAAAATACTTTTATAGGGGTAGAGAGAGGTTTTACTTGTTTTCGCTCTCTAAGCCAAGTTCTCTACAGGTCATGTTTTCTGTATATGGCCAACAACTATTTAAACTTTATAAGAAAGAGTGTCAACATAGTATTTGATAGAGGGTGTATGTTCTAATGTATTTCATACCTAAAGAATGTCTGAATGTGTCTTTTTTTTCCCCCCAAGATGGGGTCTCGCTCTGTCACCCAGGCTGGAGTGCAGTGGCGTGCTCTCGGCTCACTGCAACCTTTGCCTCCTGGGTTCAAGTGATTCTCCTGCCTCAACCTGCTGAGTAGCTGGGATTATAAGCACGCACCACCACGCCCGGCTGATTTTTTTTGTATTTTTAGTAGAGACGGGGTTTCACCATATCGGCCATGCTGGTGTCCAACTCTTGACCTCATGATCCGCCCTCCTCGGCCTCCCACAGTGCTGGGATTACAGGCGTGAGCCACCGCGCCCAGCCCAAATGTGTCTTATTTTTAATTTAATTGCTGTCTCTAAATTAGTACTGGATCTTCTATAAATGAATTTGGTTTCATTGCCATTTAGACATGTTTAAATCAGAAATTTAAATGTAACTCTAAAAGTTATGTTAAAAACATGTCATTTAGACCAAGCATGGTGGCTCACGCCTATAATCCCAGCACTTAGGGAGGGCAAGATGGGCTGATCACTTGTGGCCAGGAGTTCAATACCAACCTGGCCAACGTGGCAAAACCCCGTCTCTACTAAAAATACAAAAATTAGCTGGACATGGTGGCGCACACCCATAATCCCAGCTACTCGGGAGGCTGAGGCACGAGAATCACTTGAACCCAGGAGGCAGAGGTTTCAATGAGCCGAGATTACACAACTGCACTCCAGCCTAGGCAACAGAGCCAGATCCTTTTTTTTTTTTTTTTTTTTAAGTCTTTTAAAAAACTTAAGTTTTCTTGTGCTGATTTTATTGTGTCATGAAGTGTAATATGCATGTAGGTATGTGTCAAGTATACAGAGTGTCAGGCATACTGTGTTCAGTCATAAGCAGTTCTGGCCTTTGGCCCTGCACTGTTTGTTGGCTTTTTAGGTAGGAACCTTCTTAGAGTAAGACTGTCATGCTAAAATTGTAGCAATCAAATGTGCCCCCCATACAACTCATTTGAGGTTGAGATTATGTTGCTAGAGTGGAGGAGATTGGAGTGTTCTAAATGCTAACAGTTTGTCCTGCCTCCTTGCCCCTGCCCCCTGCTCCTTTTTGTTTTCTTCTACTGTAGGTCAGCCCCAGTTGATGCTGACAGCAGGACCCAGTGTTGCCGTCCCTCCCCAGGCACCTTTTGGTTATGGTTATACCGCACCACCGTATGGACAGCCGCAGCCTGGCTTTGGGTACAGCATGTGAGATGAAAAGCTGATCCTGTAGTCACCTATTTTCGTACTGAAACATCGTCTCTACCCACTTCTCAGTTTATAATGGGGGAAGCAGGCAACGTGTTCTTGTAACTTTTATTTCATGAAGGACTTCTTTTTGTTTCTAACTATAAACTTGGATCACCTATGTTAAAACCTTATTTCACATTCCACATCATTTTAGGATTTATTTTCGAAGGGGAATAGTTTCAATGTTTTATTCACTTGGGCTTTTTTTCTTCCCCCTCTTTCTTTAAAGAACTGCTCAATATTCAATCTGTTGTGAAGAACCTGATTTGCACTCTGTAGTGTTTAAAGAAACAAAGAAACTCTAATATTGAATCTCTTAAATTTAGTGTATGTAAACAGCTTACAAATACGTATTGTCTAAATGCATTTAAATCTGTTTTATTCAAAGAAAAGCTAAAGCAAAAACACTGGCATATGACCATGCAAGACTGTCAGTGCCAACAAAGACAACACTAATCAGCACATCGTACACTGGATTGCAGTGCTTCCCAGATTATTGAAAAATGTTACAGACAACTTGCCTGATTTTTAAATGAGCATAAAAGGCCCTCTAACCTATGCAGGTTTCCCCATTATGCATATAGAAAATGCTAGTATGTTTTGCTCACTTCATATGTAACAGGTGCCCTTATGTTGTGCTGTATCCTGTGCTTTTTCTGTGGGACCATTCCATTCAGGAGCAAAGAGCACCATGATTCCAATCTTGTGTGTGTTTACTAACCCTTCCCTGAGGTTTGTGTATGTTGGATATTGTGGTGTTTTAGATCACTGAGTGTACAGAAGAGAGAAATTCAAACAAAATATTGCTGTTCTTCAGTTTTGTTTGTGGAATTTGAAATTACTCAAATTTAAAATAAATTACTGGACTGTGGAAATAACATAGAATTGAAGTTTTAATTAAATACCACTCAAACGAAAAGAACAGTAGTTTTTGTAGTTTTATATTGGATACTGAGGCATTAGGGAGGCATGAAAGGAAGAGGAATGAGGATTGAGACGTGAAGACATTGTGCATTATATCAATGTGCATTCCTGTAGTTCATTAACAAGGTACATGCAATAGTCTAAAGAACCAGAGTCACTACTATAGTGGCTTAACATTTAATCTGTCTCCAATATTTTAACCAAGTGACACCGAGGTTTTTATCTAAGCATTTCACTTAAATGAACAAATCATGGCTGTTATATTAACTTGAAATAAAATATATTTAAACATGTAGTTAACATGCTCTTTCTCATCATGAATTATAAAGGTGCCCAAATTATGGGTATCTTGATTTTTTTGAAAAATTGGTTGTGTTAATCCAGCTCTTGCTTGTGGCTGAGAATGTTCCTAAATTTCATTTCACTATCCCTTAATCCTCAATAGCTACACATACCCCCTTGCCTACCTAGTCTTGCACTGCTTTACAACTCTCTTAGGCAAATTACCTACCATAAGCTCCACAGAAGAGTTTTTTAAAACTTAAAATCCCTGTCCCACCAGGTGTAGTGGCTCATGCCTGTAATCCCAGCACTTTGGGAGGCTGAGGCAGGCGGATTGCTTGAGGCCAGGAGTTCGAGACAAGCCTGACCAACATGGTGACTTCATCTCTACTAAAAATAAAAAATCAGCCAGGTGTGATGGTGGATGCCTGTAAGATCCTAGCTGCTACTCAGGAGGCAGGAGGCTGAGGCATGAGAATCACTTGAACCTGTGAGGCAAAGGTTGTAGTGAGCCGAGATCACGTCACTGCACTCCATCCTGGGTGACAGAATGAGACTCTTGTCTCAAAAAACAAAAAAACCTACTTAGTTTCATCCAGGACATTAAGTGAAAGTGTTTAATGTGAGTGCAGGTCAGTGAAGAATACAATGGTGCCCCTGCTTTGATTTGTGGGAGGTGCCATCAGTTTTCCCCAGCACTGCTTTTGCACCATCAGTGCAAATATCAACACAGAGAAAAAAAAAATAATAGTATTATGAAAACATTTTTGATTCTGTGGAGACCCTGTGGGTTCTGCAGAGTATACTTTGAAAACTATAAGATTATGAGTTCTATAAAATACCAAGTACACATGAACTAGAAAACAAGCATATATCCACAATTACCAGAATTTTCATAGTATTCCTTTTAGTAGATATGCCATGACAGTTACTTAGCCACCCCATGCCATCCTGTTGGGAATGCCACTACCTTTGAATTTGGAGCCATCAGTCTATCTGAGGCAAACCTCAGAAATTACCTGAGCCAGAATCATGCACTTAGCACTGAGTTCAACTCAGTCTGAACGTTGCATTTTGTTGCATCACTTTTGCAGCCAGTAAACATTGTTTAGAAATAGTTGCTATTGTGGCATCATTCACAGTTGCAATTTTTCTCCTGTGCTGTCATATGCCTGTGCGAAGTGTATTAAATGAATCAAATATTAGAACTTTCAAGGCTGTCTTTAGTGTTCTGCCCACAATACTCCACCAATGACCTTAGACCTTGAGATTGTGCTATAATGCTGCTTATATTGCAGTTAACCACAGAGAAGTGGAGCCACTTAAAATGGGCCTATTACCAAAATTCTCCCTTGCATCATTACAGTTCTTGGGGATACACTGATTTTAGAAATTACTGTCAGTATCCTCCTAAAAGAAGGCTTTAAAGAAAAATAGTTTCTAACAAGATGACTATCAGGAAGCTATGTGGCTTGGGGAGTTGGGACCCTCTGCCTCATATTCTGGGTAACTGGTATAACATAGTAATTATTAGGATTGTATCAAGTGTATCTAAAGATCAAAAGGGAAAAAAGGCACCCTTAATTGTCAAAGTTCTAGGAAAAAATACTAGCAGCGATGACAAACTACGTTCACTTTACAGTTACCATAAATTCTTACTTGGGCCCACCCATTTCCATCTGTTAAGGTCCATAAGGTTACTCAAGTTTCAGTGGCTTCATTGTTACAAGAAAGGGGGGAAGTGAGAAACTTTAATAGGCTGTGATTTAGAACCACTGCTGATTAACCTTTGGCCAGTATGGGTCAGGGAAGGTGAACATGAAACACTGCACAGTAGGTTGTATCAATGCTATAAAACTCAACCTGAAGACAGAATTTAAACAGGTTATAAACCATGGGACTCCACTGAGGGTGGCTGTATCTATTAATAAAATAGGCTATCAGTCACCCAAAAAGTGACAGCAGGGGAACAAACTGCAGCTTGCCTCTAGTGGGAATACCCTTGAACCTCGACCTCCAGGGGGACAGCAGCATAGTCTCGGGGAAGGGCTACCAACACAAAGGGACCTAACCATGTATAGGGAAATGCTGTTTCCTCCATTTTAATCCAATTGTATCATGACCTGTTTCTCTCATCTTAAATATCTGTTTCAGCCTCTCACTTGAACCACCAAGACCATTTAACCAACAGTACTGTTTTTAAGCCCAAGATGACAACTGCCAACCATAGAACATGGGAATAGGTTTTATTTTCATCTCAAGAACATTTAAGTTGGGTGAAGAAATTCAGCTTTTGTTAGAATCTGACAGGCTTCAAACACTTGTGATGGAGGGGTTGTTGTCATATCAAAGTCCACCTAGTAAAGTTTTAGGTGACCAGTGACTTTGTCAATTAGGTCTGCTGGTCCTGGCCCAATCCCTAGGACAGTTTGAGAGCCTGGTGCAATCTGAGTACGTCCAGCATCTTGAATTAAACTTACAGTCAGTCCCAGCATTTTTGCATGGGCCAATAATGCAATCAGGGTTTCTTCATCAGGAGCTTTGACCACCACCTTGGGCTGGCCACAGTATTCCCATTGTTTGAGCATTTCAGGATTTCTTCTTTGAATCTGCTTGTAGGCTGAAACAGCAGCATGAGAGCACTGGGCAGCCACTTTCCCTTTTCCCATCTTTAAGTCATTTCGAACCACAAGAATCATCTTGTACTCCCCGCTGTCTCCCAAGATGCTTGCTTCACTTTCAGTATCTGTGTGTGTCTTGCTCGTCTTGCTTTTGGGGAGCATCCCAAAGCATACTCGAAGGCTCCAGCCCAGGCACATGCCACAAGCAACTCCAACAGCCAAGCCGAGTGTACTGGGATGAGCCAAATATTCCATAACCAAGGATTTGGAGGATATCTTAAAGGAAAGGAAAACAGTTATCACTATCCGGCAGTAACAACTTACAGAGGTATAGGCTTATCAGAGAAACATTTTGACTATACACTTAATGGTCATCCAGAAAAAAGGCAAAACACACCTTTGATCTTATGCCTGCACCCTGTTTCCAACACCCTCTTGCCCACCACCAGTGTATTAGAAATGATTCAAGCATCCACATGAAACAGTTTAGGTCATTTTGAATCTTGATGTAAACGAAGTTGCATAAAGTTCAAAAACTCTATTCCTCAGTCTTCCCTTAGTCTTGTGGAGATGTTCCGTTTTACGAAGATGCCTAAGATTTAAAGAAACCAAAAATAACCCTTTCCTGGAATACAGTGCTAATGGGTGTTTTCACAATGCAGTGGTTCTCAGTGGAGATGGTATCAAATCAGTTACCCTCAGAAGAACCTCACTGTCACATTAATGGGCCTGGAGTGAGGTGCACTACTGAAATTTACTAAGCCTGAGCAAGGATGCTAAAAACCTTACAAAATGAAGAGTTGTCCCATTGGACGTGAGTGCAGCTGAAAAACTTAATAACTGAGATGAGAACTCAACATCATTTTACTTAAGAACACAAAATATTTTTTGCATAGTTTTACTATGTACAGGTGCTCCTCAATTTTCCATGGGGTTATATCCCAATTAACCCAATTAATTGAAAATACTGTAAGCCAAAAATGCACTTAATACACCTACAGAATATCATGACTTAGCCTAGCCTACCTTAAATGTGCTCAGAACACTTACATTAGCCTACAGTTGGACAAAAATCATCTAACATGAGGCTCTTTTATAATAGTGTTGAATATCTCCTGTAATTTATTGAATACTGTAAGTGGAAAACAATGGTTGTATGGGTACTCACCATTAATTTACACAGCTGAAAGCACAGTGGTCCTGAAAAATGTTTGAAGCACTGAAATAGAATTAATTGCTGGATGATGGGGATGCAATAGGGTCCTCAATTTCTCTCTCTTCTGATGAACATCGAGAATAGGTGGTAGAAGGCATTGGGACATCAACACTAGTTGATGGTTTAGCAAGCATAGCGTTGTTCTTCAGGAAGATATCAAGTTTTGACCGTACAGCTTGTTTCTTCTTTTCACTATATATTTCTCTGTAGCAAGCAAGAGCATCCTGTATCTGCCTGTCAACTGTGGCGAATCTCTCGTAATTGACGTCCATTTCTTCTAACATCTGTAGGCCACTGCTGATAGCGGCAAATGCCTCTGCCAGTTTCTTTGCTGTGAACTTTCTAGGTGCCGTGGGTGTAACTTCTTCCACTGCCTCAACGCCTTTACCTCTTTCTTCCTCCAGTGCAATCAGCTCCCTATTGCAAAGATCTTTAGCCATAATTATCCTATGCAGCTGTTCCTTAAAAGCTATGGCACCTTCATTACCAGCACGTGCTGCCTCACCAGTGATCTTTACATTGTGAAAATTATGACGCCTTTTGAAGCGCTGGAACCATCCATGACTTGCTTTAAACATCTGTGTATATGTAGGATCACTGGCACGGTCTTTTAGCATATTAAAAAGACTTCTTGCCTTAGCCTGGATCATCAGTAGGCTAAGTGGTATACGCTTCTGTATCTGGTCTTCCATCCACATAACAAGTAATTTTTCCATATCATCAATTGGTCCAGCCCTTTTCTTTGTGATGACAGTGGATTTAACTGATGCTGACGATTTCGCTGCATCACTGATTCGCTTCTTATCCCTTAAGATGGTTGAAATCGTGGATTGCGAAAGTCCTAACTCACGTGCAATGGCCATTACTGGCTTGCCACCTTCATGCTGGGCAATTATCTTGAGTTTCATTTCAAGAGTAATTGTCTTCCTCTTCTTCATCTCACCAGAAACAGGAGACACTGATGGACATTTTGTAGACATGATGGAATGTGAAAACACAAAACACAATATCCAAAAAAGCTGACAACACAGTACACGGTAGAGGATGGGTTGTTGATTCCCGTGATCACATGGGTGACTGGGAGCTGTGGCTCGCTGCCGCTGCCCAGCATCACAAGAGTGTACTGTACCACATTATCACTAGGCCAGGAAAAGATCAAAATGCAAAACTTGAAGTACAGTTTCTACTGAATGGGTGTCTCTTTCACACCATCCTAAAGTTGAAAAATCCTAAGTCGGAGACTGTCCATACTGGATTTTCCAGAAGTGTAGCTATCATAAAACAAAGGAATGTCATCCTTTATTATTTTAGAAAATCTTGCTACTTCGGCAAAGCTGTTCATAATATTTGAGTCACCAATAAGACACATCAGTCTACAAATGAGGCTGCTGGATTCACAGTGCTTCTATGTGGCAAGCAACTATCAGTTTCTTTTTCTAGTGGAGTATTATCTAAGCATTTATAAACATGGGGCCACTATATTTGTAATGCACTGTATTTGTAATGTAAAGTGGTGCCCTTGGAATTGTGCACTGCATGATTGGCACGGCACAGATGACAGCCCTGGAAGTATTTATAAATTTCCTTTATGATGTTCTTTAAAGTTAGGGCATTATATTAACATTCTTTCCACTAATTTTAACATAAAAGGGGTTACTGTCTTTGGTGGGGCAGAAATTCGTTTGAGGTGGGGTCAAGAGATAGAGCAAAAAGAAAAAGCAATGGATATAAGGCGACACAGAGAAAAGCAATTTTTTTTTCTCCTAAGAAGAAAGGATAAGCATATTTAAGTGTTAATAGGATGAAGCCAGAAGAAAGGCAGGTAAATGCTCAAGATAGAGAAAGACTTTATAAAGGGATTTGGTCTTGGAAAGGAAAAGGGACACCTTTCCCAATTTCAGTTTTAAATCAAGTAGGTCCACGGATTTGAAGGCAGGAAGGTATTCCCCCTGAGGGAAGGAGCTCAGACAGAAGTTAAAATGGAGTAGAGAAGAGAAAGGCGGAAATAAAAGGTGTGGCAAAATATGGCAGGATTGCAGAGGAATATTGAAAGCATGGTTAAGATTAATGATGACTTTTTAATGGCAACATACTATTTGTGATTTTCTCCAATAGTACTTAGAAGCCAAAAGACTAAAACTACTAATCACTTCCTCCAAACATACAAACTAACCTCCATCCACACTCATCCTTTGCTCTCCCCTCCTATTGAAATGGTAGTTGGATGTATCCAAGTTTAAATTATGCCAGGAGCACGCCCCAAGACACAGTGGTACAAGGGAATTTAGGATAAGGGTAAGAATGTTTGACATGATAGACCATGCAACCTGTGTTATTATATTTTTCTCTTTTGGCCTACCTGATAAAAAGCAACCTGTATTATCAAAGACTGATTTATGGACAATAAAGTGATGCATGCTATTTATCTAGACATGCTGTTGAAGAACAGGTGTGATGAAAGTAAACTGGAAAGACTTAGAGCGATGCATAGGGTTTTGATTTTGGAGACGAACAATTACAAAGAGCATAGCTATAGGAATGGGTATCTGAAATAGAAGTGTGACTACTTTCTACTTTTTCAATTCTTTTAGTTTTATGATATACTGCTTCCCTTCCACAAATACTGATTGACCCTGTTCTAGAATCTAAGGGATACGGGAGTGCACAAAGCAGAAGAAGTCCTTTCTCTAATGAAGCTTACATTTTAGCAATGGTTTTGAAATGGTCCAATCCTAATTTTGGATTTCTTTCATGCTGTTTCAAAACTTTGGGGTTTTTTTGTTTGTTTGTTTGTTTGTTTGTTTGAGATGGAGTCTCGCTCTGTTGCCCAGGCTACCATGCAGTGGCGCAATCTCAGCTCACTGCCAGCTCCGCCTCCCGGGTTCATGCCATTCTCCTGCCTCAGCCTCCCTACAGGCGCCCACCATCACACCCGGCTAATTTTTTTTTTTTTTTTTTGTATTTTTAGTAGAGACAGGGTTTCACCGTGTTAGCCAGGATGGTCTCAATCTCCTGACCTCGTGATCTGCCCACCTCGGCCTCCCAAAGTGCTGGGATTAAAGGCGTGAGCCACTGTGCTCGGCCAAAACTTTGTCTTTATAGCTCAAAATTTCCACAATACTTTGACATGTATTGTTATTTGATCCACTGAGAAGTGAGGATTACTGCCATATCAAAAATGAAGAAATTCAGACCAACAGAAGTTAAGTTCAATAAAACAAATGTTTACTGGCTATCTATGTGCCAGCCATACACCCTGTTAAGCTGAGGATATAGTGATGAATATGGGCCACTGTCAGCTGTTCATAGATGAGTAGTGAAGACAAATAATTGCAAGAGTGGTAAATGTTATAAAAAGGTGTTTGACAGTCCCATCGGGGATGAGAGGGGAGGCAGTGACAGATCATCAGACATTAGATTCTCATAAGAAGTGCACAACATAGATCCCTCACATGGGCAGTTCATAACAGGGTTCACACTCGCATGAGAATCTAAAGCTGTCGCTAATTAGACGGAGCTCAGGAGGTAATGTGAGCAATGGGGAGTGGCTGCAAATACAGATAAAACTTCACTCAGTTGCCCACCACTCACCTCCTGCTGTGCGGCCCAGTTCCTAACAGGCCACAGGGACGCCTGTTCTAAAAGATACCTGAGCCTTGACTAGCAGTTGGCAATAGATACAGGGAGATCATTTCAGAGGCTGCTATAATGTAGTAATAGTTAACATTTATGAGGTGTTTTGCTACACACTGGCTAAACACTCTATAGGAATTGTCTTCTTTAATGTGCCCAACAGCACTTCAAGGTAAATAGAGCTGGTCATGGACTTACTGTAGTTTCGCTTAAGCTTTTCGGCTTTACAATGGTTCAAAAGCAACACATATTCAGTAGAAACTTTACCCATACAAACATTCTGTTTTTCACCTTCAGTACAGTATTCAACGAATTACATGAGATATTCAACACTTGTAGGCCTTATGTTAGATGATTTTGCCCTATTGTACGCTAATAAATTAAGTGTTCTGAGCACCTTAAGGTAGGCTAGGCTAAACTACCATGTTTGGTAGGTTAGGTGTATTAAATTTATTTCCAACTTCTATTTCCTTTTCTAAGAGACAGGGTTTCACTCTTTTGTCCAGGCTGGAATACAGTGGAGTGATCATAGCTCACTGCAGCCTCGAACTCCTGAGCTCAAGCAATCCTCCCACTTCAACCTCCCCAGTAGCTGGGACTACAAGCACATACCACCACACACTGCTAATTTTAAAAAAAACTTTTTTTTTAAGACACAGGGGTTTCATTATGTTGCCCAGGCTGGTCTCGAACTCTGGGCCTAATATGATCCCTCCCACCTCAGCCTCCCATGTAGCTACATTTACAGGCATGAGCCACTGTGCCTGGCTCTCAATTTATGGTACTTTCAATTTATGATGGGTTTATCAGGATATAACCCCACCCTAAGTTGAGAAGCATCTATATATAATTATGATCCCCATTTTTCGGATGTAGAAAAATGAGGTACACAAGTTATAGCTTGCTTAAAAATTCACCCAGCTCATAAGTGGTCGTCTTAATCCAGAGCCCTTGTTCTTTTTTCTTTTTGAGACAGAGTCTTGTTCTTGTCTCCCATGCTGGAGTGCAATGGCACAATCTCGGCTCACTGCAACCTCTGCCTCCTGGGTTCAAGTGATTCTCCTGCCTCAGCCTCCCAAATAGCTGGGATTACAGACACCTGCCACTACACCGAGCTAATTGTTTGTATTTTTAGTAGAGACGGGGTTTCACCAGGTTGGCCAGGCTGGTCTCAAACTCCTGATCTCAGGTGATCCACCCACCTCGGCCTCCCAAAGTGCTGGGATTACAGGCGTGAGCCACCATGCCCTGCCAAGCCCTTGTTCTTTTTTTTTTTGGAGACGGAGTCTCACTCTATTGCCAGGCTGGAGTGCAGTGGTGCAATCTTGGTTTACTGCAACCTCCACCTCTGGGGTTCAAGTGCTTCTCCTGCCTCAGCCTCCCAAGTAGCTGGGACTTCAGGCACGTGCTACCACACCCGGCTAATTTTTGTATTTTTAGTAGAGACGGGGTTTCACCATGTTGGCCAGGCTAGTCTCGAGCTCCTGACCTCAGGTAACCCACCCACCTCGACCTCCCAAAGTGCTGGGATTACAGGCGTGAGCCACCATGCCCTGCCGAGCCCTTGTTCTTAACATTACTATATCAGGCCTCTCCCAGCAGTCTAGATGAGATGATGGTCATTTAGACAACAGTAGTGAGAATGAGAAATAAAAGAAGTGTCTAAGGTACACCTGTCTGATTTAGTGACTGACAGGAAGTCTGGTGACAAAGGGAGAAGTTAATAATGACAGCTAGATTTGAACAAATGGAGAATTTTGGTGAAATACCAGGTTTGAATGGAAAAGATAATGAATTAGTTTTGTTCTGAACAAAAGACATCTCAGAGATATCTAGAAAGAAGAAGAAAAAAAAGGATATATCAGCTTAAAGGACAGAAAGGTCTAGGATATATCAGTTTAAAGTCAGAAAGGTCTGGGCTGGAAATATAGATTTGAGAGACCTTACCATATAATTGAAGTTACTGAAGAGACGGAAGAGTATGAGGCCACTTGGACAAATATGTAGAATGAAGAAAGGACTAAAACATAATCCTGAGGAAATGAACATCAGGAATCAAAGGAGACTGACGTGGAGTGGCCAGGAGTAGGAGGGTCACATAGGGTAAGCTGTAGTGCACCTAGTTTCAGTGCTCTTCCACTCAAGTGCCTAAATACGGTGACAGGGCTGCACAGACATAGTATTTATGGTTCTAGTGCCTTTACAGCCCCCACCCCCTAAGAGAGACAAAGACAGAAAATTCTTTTTTTTTTTTTAAGACGGCATCTCACTTTGTCACCCAGGCTGGAGTGCAGTGGCGCCATCTCAGCTCACTGCAACCTCTGCCTCCGGGTTCAAGCAATTCTCCCGCCTCAGCCTCCCACGTACATGGGATTACAGGCACCCGCCACCACACCTGGCTAATTTTTGTATTTTTAGTAGAGACGGGGTTTCACCATGTTGGCCAGGCTGGTCTCGAACTCCTGACCTCAAGTGATCTGCCTGCCTCAGCCTCCCAAAATGCTGGGATACAGGCATGGGCCACCACGCCTGGCCAAGTTTCTATTTGATGCTTACATATCAGCAGGACTTTTCTTTGATAATCTAACAACCAGACTCCAAACTGAACAAATATTCAATGTCAGCAATTAGGATTCTCTGAAATAATTTCTAGGTTGCAAAGTAACCAAATATCCCATACACTACATTCAGGTACTATCTGGAGAAGGAACTGCTCTATATAGAGAAGCTATTATGTGCTGGATAACATACTAAATCCTTTATATCCATTACCTCATTTATTGTTGCTATGAACACATAAAAAGGAAGATATATTAGCCTCATTTTAAAGATGAGAAATATGAGGATCAAACAGAGAAGTTGCCTTTTTCTTTTTTTTTAAAGAGAAGGGGTCTCCCTCTGTCACCCAGGCTAGAGTTCAGTGGCATGATCATAGCTCGCTACAGCCTCAAACTCCTGGGCTTAAGCAATTCTCCTACCTCAGCCTTCCAAGTAGATAGGACTACAGGCACATGCCACCACACCCTCCTGATTTTTTAAAAAATTTTTATTTTTGTATGGACTTGGTCTTGCTATGTTGCCCAGGCTGGTCTGGAACTTCTGGCCTCAAGGAGTTGCTTGAGGTCGAGGCAGCAGCATCTCGAGTCCAGTTCGAAACCAATCTGGGCAACACAGTGAGACCTCATCTTTACAAAAAATTTAAATAATTAGCCAGATGTGGTGCCACATGCCCATACTCCCAGCTACTCAGGGGATAAGGTAGGAGGACACCTCAGGCTGGGAGGTGGAAGTTGCAGTGAGCCATGATCGTGCCACTGCACCCCAGGCTGGACAACAATGCAAAACCCTGTCTCCAAAAAAATAAAAATAAAAATAAGATCAAAAACAGGACAGTGAAAGTTCCAAAAGTTATCAAGTTTATTTATTATGTCCCATATCTCAATGGAGTGTCTAATCATAAAAATGCTAAAATTAACACATATTTTTGTTCTTTAGGATGTTCTAATCTCATATTAATCTGATCAGATTATCATCTAACTCCTCTAAAACAACATGTCTGTCTCTTTTTCTGTACACTTACGACAAGCGTATCAATAAGCCTAGTGCCTAAGACTAAGGTAAAACAAATAACCATTCTTTGTCTCATAAATAATTCTGGGCAATGACAGCAGAACAAAATAAGTACATCCTATAAAATCTTCTTGGTGCCTTCTAATTCCCCTGCCTCAGTAAACCCATTTCAGTAGTGCTCTTGATCCCATTACCTCCTTCTGCACCATGCTCCACCCGTTAATCTTTTTTTAAGAGACAGGGTCTCACTATGTGGCCCCCTATGTGGCCCAGGCTGTTCTCAAACTCCTGGGCTCAAGCAATCCTCCTGTCTCAGCCTCCCAAAGTGTTGGATTACAGGCTGAGCCACCGCGCCGGGTCTGCAGCTTACAACCGAAAAAACAAACAAACCTTTCCCAAATCTTCTCTGACCCTTAAGCCACTGCCCCACTTTCCCTGTATAGCATATTCCCAGAGTCTAGCATGGTGCCTGGGGTATGTCAGTAAGGATTAATACCTCTCTAGTTAATCTCTTTGTGTGAAAAGGGGGGGAAAATTTTTCTTTCTTTTTTTTTTTTTTCTGAGACGAAGTCTCACTCTGTCGCCCAGGCTGGAGAGCAATGGAGCTATATCGGCTCACTGCAACCTCCGCCTCCCGAGTTCAAGTCATTCTCCTGCCTCAGCCTCCCGAGTAGCTGGGATTACAGGCACGCGCCACCACGCCGGCTAATTTTTGTATTTTTAGTATAGATGGGTTTTCGCCATGTTGGCCAGGATGGTCTCGAACTTCTGACCTCAGGTGATCCGCCCACATCAGCCTCCCACAGTGCTGGGATTACAGGCGTGAGCCACCGCGCCCGGCCCCAAATTTTCGACTATATTCTTAGAAACCAATTCTTTCCACGCAGAGCTCGACAGCTCTAAACGCTGGGGGTATTTCATAAGTGCCCAGCTGAGGGTGTGAGGCCTGCTCGCTATTTTATCAATTTCGGAGAGAGCGCATCGATACTGCCTTCATGGAGGCTTTGCTGGGAACTAGAAATTCTGAGTCTTCCCCTCCCCAGCAGCCTGTTCCTTTCCTCCAAAGGACGGTTCGCAGAACAGGAACAGAGGGCTCAGCGGCCCCTGGGCGGAAGACAGTTTATAAAGGAGAAAATGAAGAAGGTGGGTAATGCAACGAGGTGAAAAGAAACGTTCCTACTGGCGAGAAAATGAATAATGATATTGGTCTCCTTCGCCCCGTAAGGAGCCAACCAACCTACCTACAGTACCTCCTTTCCTCACTCGCGCCTTCCCTTCTTCTGGGCAGCGAACGTTTCTATCGCGTGAGCTACCTCTTCCGGGGTTCCTGGGTGACAAGTTCCGGATCAAGAATCACAAAGCGAGCAGTCATTCTTCCTCTTGCCACACCCACAGGGCCCGCACTAAGAGCCTAACTGAAATCCCGCGAGGATCAACCGAGCTCGCCGAAAGGAGGGAGGAACGTATCCCTTCTGGAGGCTGTCTCAGGGGGCAGAGGGACCGGACCGGAAGTGACGTGACCGGGTTCCGGTTGTCTGGAGCCCAGCGGCGGGTGTGAGAGTCGGTAAGGAGCAGCTTCCAGGATCCTGAGATCCGGAGCAGCCGGGGTCGGAGCGGGTAGGTAAACTAACTCAGGGAATTGGGGACCGAAGCCTGAGGCTGTCCTCAGAGCTTGGCGTCTTCCGGAGCTCTCCCACTTAGGCATTGCGGATCTGGGGCACTGTGATTCCGACTTCCAGCAGTGTTCTAGGACGCTGCTGACTGGATGTCTCACCCTGGATGTCTCACGCTGGCGGTAGCCAGGTTATTTGGGACACCTTCTCATGGTTGGTCACCCGGACATTGAACCCAGACACCGAGCTGTTCGTTCTCCTCTCCGCGTACTTGGAAGCCTTGCTAGGCTTCTTCAGAGAACCTCTTAGTCCCGGGATGTCCAGGACCTTGGAGTAAGTGGAGAAGGTCTTCCCTGCTGATGACTGAGCTGTTTCTCAGGATCTGTCAGTTTGGTTTTTGCTCTCCCGAACCTCTGGCGCATGATGCTAGATGTATTCGCTCCTAAACGAAATCCAGGCGTGCAAGTGCCATCTAAAGCTCTGGTGGTACAGGGTAGCCAAGGGAATGGGCCTTCGCTCCGCAGAGCCCTTGGAGAGGAACTTCTCAGATTTTTCACTGCTTTAATGAAAAAGAGTTGTCTGCCTTTCCAAACCCCTGAACCCCGACCTCTATATCTTATTACAGTGGAGGTATTTGCAGTAAAACGTGAAGGTCGACTTAATCTCTAAAATTCCAGAAACCATATGTGGCCCTGTGTCACACTGCTAGATTACTTATGACCTCCAGAAGATTTTACACAATCATCTTTTATTTACCTGCAACTCCATGTAAAAATCTAATAATACACGTAGACTGGCCACTGTTGACGTGTTTTGGCAGCATCGCTCCTTATCCTAATGTTAACGTCTTTCGTTTCTACTTTGGGGCTTGTCAGAGATTTTTGTGGACAGATTACATTGATCATTTGAAGAAGCTTGTACAAGTGTTTCTGGTGTTGTCATGATAGAGTTTAATATTCCAGTTGCTACTACCTAGTAATTGTATTGTCATTAGCTCTGATTTTAGTTGTGTATTCTTAGCATAGATGATGAAAGGAAGAAACTTACTAGGCATCATTGTATGCATTGTAGCTTATGTTTTTACTGTGGAAGAGGGATGGTGGTACCTAGACAAATGTGACTGATTTGTGTAGGTATGAAGTGACTCTCTCGAGTAGAAATTTTATATTTTACTACTTTGCCTACATTATCTTAAGGCACTGAAGGTTACTTTTTTCCCTTGAGGGATATATCCTACTTGATTACAATTGATTAATACAGTTTAATCTCTATGAGTCACATTCCAGAAGAAAATATACATAGAACCATGATGCCTTTTACCAGTTTACCTACAGCTAGTTAAATCAGTTTGTCAGTTTACATATTTTTCTTATTTTGAGTTTGAAAATTTGTTCACGCTTGGCTTTGAAACAAGGTGACAAAATTTGAGATATGGAATTATGATAGATGTATCATTAGTTTAACATTCGGTAAATTTGCTTCTTGATTATATAACTGCCAAATCTGATCTTATCTTCTTTATGTTCAATTGAAGGACTGATTATCCAGTTTTTCTTACTTTTCCAACTTCTCGCTTTTGGCTTGAATCGCCACTTTTTAGGATTTTGGTAACTATTAAACTTTAAATCAGAAGACCTGGATTGAAGTCTGGGCTCCAACACTTGTTAAGTAATGGCTGATAGGTTACCTAACATTCTGAGCTGGTCTAGATTGTGTTGATAAAAATTCTGCTCACTTTCTTTCATACAACTGTCACAAAGATTAAATGAGCTAGTAAACATGAAATTATTAAATATGAAAATATGATATCACTTTACTCTTAGAACTGGAGATATGTCAGTGTAGAATACTGTTACTTTGCATCATTATCTGAAAATATTATCACATACTTTTCTGAGATGATCTTTGCCCCACCTTTGAAAGTTAGCAAAGAATAGTTTGATACCGTGATCCATTGAATTAGTCACCATGGTTAATAAATAGGTTCCTGGAAAATGAGTATAGTTTTGCATTCGGGAGTTTAAATCTGATCCTTTTTGGTCGTCATGTATTGTCACTTCAGAACTTCCAAGTGCAGAAAAAGCTGAAGTTTTTTGCCTACGTATAGTTAACTAAAGAGTAGAAGTAGTCCTATCTTACTTACATTAAATAAGAAACCTTATTATTGGGCCGGGCGCGGTGGTTCACGCTTGTAATCCCAGCACTTTGGGAGGCCGAGTCGGGCGGATCACGAGGTCAGGCGATCGAGACAATCCTGGCTAATACGGTGAAACCCTGTCTCTACTAAAAATACAAAAAATTAGCCGGGCGTGGTGGCGGGCGCCTGTAATCCCAGCTACTCCGGAGGCTGAGGCAGGAGAATGGCGCGAACCCAGGAGGCGGAGCTTGCAGTGAGCCGAGATTGCGCCACTGCACTCCAGCCTGGGAGACAGAGCCAGACTCCGTCTCAAAAAAAAAAGAAACATTATTATTTCACTGAAACCAATATTTAGAATTAGAAGGAATCTCTGTGAATGTATAAGTAGATTCCTATTTAACAGAGGAGAAAATTAAGGCTCAGAAACAATCAGTAATTAGTAATTGGCTTGCTTGAGGTCATCTGGCTTAGGTAGTGCTAGAACCTGAACTGTAAGGTCTCAAGTATTCTTTCTGTTCTAACAAGGTTGTATCCAGGCATCTTATGGTTTGGTAATATTTCCCAGTTCACATGAAAATAATTACTCTTAGGTATTAAAGGGATCTATCCACATACACACATAAATACACACATACGCACATAAACCTTATTTACAAACTTTTTTTCCCTCTTTAGCTAGTTTAGTCTTATAAATTGTAGCATAACAAAAACTGTGCTTGGCTAGATTTGAAGTGTAATAGATTAAGGAAAGAAAATCAGTTATATTCTTCAGAATAGTTTGAGTTCATGCTTCATGACTGTCATGTGTTGAGTTATCTTTCTGGCAAGTGGAAATGACGGAGGAGCCTTAACACGTGTCTACTGTGAATGTTGTTGCTAAAGAGTAGGAGAGAACTGGCCAGGCGCCGTGGCTCACGCCTGTAATCCCAGCACTTTC
Organism: Gorilla gorilla gorilla; assembly: GCF_029281585.2. Classification (NCBI taxonomy): domain Eukaryota; kingdom Metazoa; phylum Chordata; class Mammalia; order Primates; family Hominidae; genus Gorilla; species Gorilla gorilla. Next base: position 32,350,343 of record NC_073228.2, on the reverse strand, counting down.
GGAGGCCGAGGCGGGAAGATCACCTGAGATCATGAGTTTGAGACTAGCCTGTCTAACATGGTGAAACCCGGTGTCTACAAAAAATACAAAAAAATTAGCTGGGTATGGTGGCAGACGCCTGTAATCCCAGCTACTCAGGAGGCTGAGGCATGAGAATCGTTTGAACCCGGGAGGCGGAGGTTGCAGTGAGCCGAGATCGCGCCACTGCACTCCAGCCTGGACAACAGAGCGAGACTCCATCTCAAAAAAAAAGAGAAGAAAAGCAGTAGGAGAGAACTGTATTATTTGCTCGTACAAAAAAAAAAAAAAACCTCCCCAAGCTGTTTGTAATTTTAATATTTTGTTATGTTAATTATCTATTATATATAGAGCCATTTCTCTAGTTATTTTATTCTGGGTAAATAGCCATTGTAGAAGAGTTAATTCTTTGCATTGTCGGGTACTCTTTTTTTTTTGGTTCCATTGATTTAACAAACTTTTTAGTCTCTTTAGTCTTTCTCGGAGATGATAGTTCTAGGTGCTACTATCATTCCTGTTTTTGCCCAAGTGCCCTTGCTGTGTCTCCCATTTTGGTGTGGAAATGAACTCTAGATTAGAGAATCCTAATAAACAGGACAAATTGAAGTGATAACTTTGTCGTGGTTTTGTAAATTGTTACTCTGCTTTCACAAAGCCTTGCAAATATTTTGAGGAATAGTAAATTGTTAAGAGCATATTGCCTCAAGAAATTCCTTATTTTATATGGGAAAGCAGCTTTGGATGGAGTTTGCTGAACTGAAGTTAGGTATTATGTAGGCCCTTATATAAAGCTTATTTTAAAATATGCTCCTTGATTTGCAGCATCAAGGAAATTTGAACAGGAGATAATTTTCTGTGTCAGATAAAAGGTGATACTTAAAGTTTAAGGCATATTTAAATTAAGCAAGGGCAATCTATTGAGTAATTATATCACAGCTAATATACCTATAATTGCTCAAGAGTTTGTTTGTATTCTTGAACTACTTAATCTTTTCAGTAGTTCATGGGAGTATTTTCTCTTGTCCTTGAGTTTTTTAATGATAACTTTGTTCTTTATAGATTATCTGGAAGGACTAGGCAGGTAGTGTTAAAAGCCAGGGCTATAAAGCTAGACTGCTTTTTTTCAAATTCTAGCTCTATTACTATGCAACTCTTGGATTAGTTACTTTTTACTTCTTGCTATCTCAGTTTCCTCCTGGACAATGAAGTCAATACCTTTCTTGTTAGGATTGAATGAATAGGTTTAAATAAAGCATTTAGAACAGTGTCTGTAGCATATAGTTAACCATGATTGTGATCATTATCATCATGTGGCCCCCTAAGCTATTGCCAAGAACTCTTTCCCAGCCCTCTTTTAAAAGCATAGCTTTATGTTGCTGCTTACTTAATTATTGTTTGCTCATTATTAATGAAGTTCCAGTAAATAAATATCTGAGTATACACTTCATTTTGTCTATATTTTACAACATATGTGAGATTCTTAACCAAATGAGGCATTCTTTTGGGCCATTCTGTTAACTTTTTGGTATTAACAGACTACATTATCTGTGTAAGCCATAACACAGAATTTGGCAATTGAAACTTTTGATGTTTAATGATGTCTTTTAGCACTTTCTTGGAATGGAAAGATCATTTTCCAGTGACATCTATTGCCTTATCTGTTCATTATCCAGTCAGTGAACAAACACTTTGTGTCCCAGGCCTTACACCAGGTTCTGGGGAAAACAATGGGAAATAAGAATTGTTAGGAAGGCAGCACATGAGGGTCTAAGAGAGAGTTAACAATGTGGATATATGCTTATTTGAGGCTGGAGCATAATAGACTTGGAATACATTGACATGAGATGATATAGGAAATATATACAGGATCCAGGTCATGCAGAATTTTGCAGGCCAAGGGAATGAGTTTGAATTTGATTTTGAGTGCAGTAGGAAATCATTCTACAATTTTAAGTAGAGGAGTAATAGGATTTATAAGAAGTTCATTGTTGCTCATGTGTGAAGGATGAATTGAAGCGGGCAAGAATAGAAATGGAGAGAGAAGTTGAGAGTCCACTGCAGTAGTCCAAGTAGAAGATGAAGATGGTCTGGACTAGAAGGGTAGCAAAGAAGATGGACAGTTGTGTGTGGATACCAAATATATTTGGTATAGGACTTGGTCCTGGGTTAGATGAGTGGTAAGGAAAAGGGAAGAGTCAGGGATGACTAAGCTTCTGGATTTAGTGACTGGGTGGGTGGTTGTGCCAGGTACTGGGAGAAGGGAGGTTTGGAGAAGACCAGGTTTGTTTGTTACAAGAAGGTGGGTAGGTGTAGGGAGAAAAGGACATGTTAATTTTGAGACACTTAAAGAATCATCCATGGACACAGGAGGGGGGACATCACACACCGGGGCCTGTTGTGGGTTGGGGGAAGGGGGGAGGGATAGCATTAGGAGATATACCTAATGTAAATGACGAGTTAATAGGTGCAGCACACCAACATGGCACATGTATACATATGTAACAAACCTGCACATTGTGCACATGTACCCTAGAACTTAAAGAATAATAATAATAATAATAATAATAATAATAATAAATCATCTAAGTCACGCACTTACATATATAAATCTAGAGGTCAAAACCAGAAATACAAATACGGGATAGTATTTTCAACCATGGACCAGATGAGTCACTTGGGGAGATAGGGAGAGGAGAGCGCCAAGGGCAGGTAAAAGAAAGATCTGGGCTGGATGCAGTGGCTCACTCCTGTAATCCCAGAACTTTGGGAGGCTGAGGTGGGTGGATTGCTTGAGTCCAGGAGTTCGAGACCAGCCTGGACAACATGGCAAAACCCCATCTCTCTCTTTTTTTTTTTTTCTGTTAAAAAAAAGAGAGACTTTTTTTTTTAACAAAACGGAGACTAAGAAGGTATCTTAGGGCTGGGCACAATGGTTCACACCTGTAATCCCAACACTGAGAGGCCAAGGTGCGCAGATCACTTGAGGTCAAGAGTTTAAGATCAGCCTGGCCAACATGGTGAGACCCCATCTCTACTAAAAATACAAAAATTAGCTGGGCGTGGTGGTGGGCACCTGTAATCCCCACTGCTAGGGAGGCTGAGGCATTAGAATCGCTTGAACCCGGGAGGCAGAGGTTGCAGTGAGCCAAGATCATGCCACTGCACTCCAACCTGCGCAACTGAGCGAGACTCCGTCTTAAAAGGAAAAAAAAAAAAAAAAAAAGAAGGTTTCTTAGTCCGTTTTCTGTTGCTTATACCAGAATACCCGAAACTGGGTAATTTATAAAGAAAAGGAATTTAATTTTTATAGCTGTGGAAGCTGAAAAGTTCAAGATCAAGTAGCCACATTGGGTAAGGGCCTTCTTGCTGGAGGGACTCTGCAGAGTGCTGAGAATATCACATGGAGGGGGAGCTGAGTATGCAAGCTCAGTTCTCTTTTTCTCTGCTTATAAAGCAACCAGTCCTACCCCCATGATAACCCATTAATCCATTAACCCATTAATTTATGAATGGATTAATTCATTCATAAGGGCAGAGCCTCCGTGACCCAATCACCTCTTAAAGGCCTTGTCTCACTATACTGCCACATTAGGGGTTAAATTTTAACATGAGTTTTGGAGGGGACACATACTCAAACAATAATAGGAGTGTTTGAAAGAAGAAAGGTCAGATACACAAAACTAATAAAAATGGTTACATCTAGCAGGGAGAGTGGAGAACAAGGTTTTTCACTTTTTTCAAATGTATACATATAATTATTTTAAAGCACATGAAAGTTGTTCTTGCGTTTTTGTTTTTGTTTTTGGTGGGGGGTGGGGGCGGTGCGGGGAGAGGGCTTTGAGCCAGGATCTCTGTCACCCAGGCTAGATTGTTAGATTGCAGTGGCACGATCACAGCTCTCTGCAACCTTGACCTCCTAGGCTCAAGCAATCCTCCCACCTCAGCCCCCTGAGTACCTGGGACCACAGATACCATGAGGTGCATGCCACCACACAGGAGTAATTTTTTAATTTTTTTGGTAGGGATGGGGTCTTGTTATGTTGCCCAGGCTGGTCTTGAACTCTGGGACTCAAGTGATCCTCTCACCTTGGCATCCCAATGTGCTGGGATTACAAGCATGAACCACTGTGCCTGGCCTATTTCTGTATTCTCTATTCTTTTCCATTGGCTTCTAACTATCCTTTTACCAATATCACACTGTCATGATTACTGTAGATTTATAGTAATTGTTGACATCAGTTAGTGCAAGTCTTTCAACTTTGTTCTTTATCCCAATTGTTTTCGCTACTCTAAGTTTTTGCATTTCTATAAATATTTGAATTGCTTTTTTTATAAAGCTTGCTTGAATTTGATTGATCTTCATTAAGGCTATACATCACTTTGAGGGATTTATTAGTGTGTTTTCACACTGCTATAAAGGTACTACCTGAGACTGGGTAATTTATAAAGGAGAGAGGTTTAATTGACTCACAGTTCTGTATGGCTGAGAAGGCCTCAGGAAACTTACAATCATGGTGGAAGGGGAAACAGGAACCTTCTTCACAAGGCAGCAGAAGAGAAAATAGTGTGAAGGAGGAATTGTCAAACACATAACCATCAGATCTCGTGAGAACTCACTATCATGAGAACAGCATGGGGTAAACCGCCCCCATGATCCAGTCACCTCCCTCCCTCGACATGTGGGGATTACAGGACCCTCCCTGGACACATCGGGATTACAGTTTAGGTGGGGACACAGAGCCAAACCGTATCAGGGGAAATTGACATAGTAACAATATCAAGTCTTCCAAACAATCAACAAAACATGCTAATCATTTATTTAGGCTCTGTATAATTTATTTTCTTTCTTTATTTCGTTTTAGATTTTGCTTATATTTTGTTAAGTTTGTCTCTAAATATTTTATATTTTCAGATGTTACCGAATCTGAAATTTTAAAAAATTATTCCAAGTATGTAATAGTCCAATTTTTATTTCAAGTATATAGTGGAAAGTATTAGTTTTGATCTTTTATCCTGTGACCTTGCTAAATTCACTTTGTTCTAGTAGTTCTGAGCATTTAAAATTTTTCTTTTATTTTGGCCTGTGTTATTTAGGACTGTGTGCATTAACTTCTAACTACCTAGAAAATTTTTTATTTCTTTTTTTTTTGTACTAAAGGTTGACATAATTTCTGGCTTATCAGAGATTGTCATTTATAATGCCCATTCTTAGCAATTTTTTGAGACTTGTTTCTTAGCTTATTCATAAGTGTGGCTCATGAAAAAGTTCAGTATCCCTACAGTGGTGTTGCTTTAGAATAGAAAGAATAGAGGATATAAATGTCAGAGCAGGTGTTCACCTAGACTTTTCCAAGTCCAAATTTGGTAGTTCTTCTACTTTAGTGTACACGACAGTCCAGTGAGAGTATTTTCACCCCAGTTATACAAGTGCAAATGCCGCAGGTATTTAGGGACAGTAAAGTAGGGAGTTTCAGATAGTTTCATAGATACTACGTGAGTTTCGTAGATACTTTAAGTACTAAGAATCAATAGGGATGAGTGTTCTGTTAATTCTAGTAATGGGGAACATTTGAAAATACTAGGACAAGCTAAACTTCTGGGACTGTTTTTTCATCTTGTGTGTATATGTGACTCTGGAATTCCTCAGTGACCACTGAAAATCCTCTCACTGGACTGTTTTGTATAGTAGAAGAACTATTGAATTTGGACTTGGAAAAGCGAGGTTGAACTCCTGCTTTGACATTTATATGCTGCCGACTTGCTATTTGGGGCCCTTGGAGCACTCAGTTTCTCATTTGCTAAAAGCAAGGATAAAAATAACAGTCCCTTACAGACGGCTGTTAGCATTATGTTTGTTAACCTATTTTTAAACTATAAATCACTATACAAAAGTAGTTGTTATTACATACATCCAAAACTCTACCCTTGTGCTAGTTGGAATTTTTTTTACAACTAGAAAGGAAATTATTGCACTCATTTACTCCATGTGCCTAATAACTGAATGAGGAAAAAGAGAATCAGGCATGTGAAGTGACTATGCCAAGGTCTCACTGTTAGCCAAATCTCCCAACTCTAGTCTGGTATTCCTTAATTATCTTAATTCTTGACCTTACTCTTAGTCCTCCAATTTTTTTTTTATTTTTTATTTTTTATTTTATTTTATTTTATTTTTGAGACGGAGTCTCGCTGTGTTGCCCAGGCTGGAGTGCAGCGTTGCAATCTCGGCTTATTGCAAGCTCCGCCTCCCGGGTTCACGCCATTCTCCTTCTTCAACCTCCCGAGTAGCTGGGACTACAGGCGCCCACCACCACGCCCGGCTAATTTTTTGTGTTTTTCATACACACGGAGTTTCACTGTGTTGGCCAGGATGGTCTTGATCTCCTGACCTCGTGATGCGCCCGCTTCGGCCTCCCAAAGTGCTGGGATTACAGGCGTGAGCCACCGCGCCCGGCCGGTCCGCCATCTTTTTGATGAAAATGTTTTGCTAAGATTGCATTGGTTATGAAAAACTGCAGGAACATTTAGAAGTAGATTAAGAGAAAATGAGAAATGGGATTTTTCTTTTTCTAATCTCTTTTTTTTTTTTTTTTTGGAGACACACTCCTGCTCTGTCACCCAGGCGGGAGTGCAGTGGCACTATCTAGGCTCACTGCAACCTCCACCTCCCAGGCTCAAGCGATTCTTGTGCCTCAGCCTCCCATGGAGCTGGGACTACAGGCCTGCACCACCACTCCCAGCTAACTTTCGTATTTTTGGTACAGACAGGGTTCCACAGTGTTGGCCAGTCTGGTCTCGAACTCCTGGCCTCAAACGATCCTCCTACCTCCCACCTCTGGTACAGTGGCTCATGCCTGTAATCCCAGCACTTTGGGAGGCCAAGGCAGGAGGATCACCTGAGGTTAGGCATTTGATAACAGCCTGACCAACATGGAGAAACCTTGTCTCCACTAAAAACACAAAAATTAGCTAGGCATGGTGGTGCGTGCCTGTTATCCCAACTACTCCAGAGGCTGAAACAGGAGAATTACTTGAACCTGGGAGGTGGAGGTTGCAGTAAGCCGAGATGACACCACTACACTCCAGCCTGGATGACAGAGCAGAGCAAGACTTTGTTTTAAAAAGAAAAAAAAAAAATCAGACCCAGGGCAGTTTATAATTTTTCAACAATTAGAAACCTGTGATGAGTTGAGTGTATTTTATACATCACTAGATTTAAGTTGAGGAACTTTTTAGGCCAGAAATACCCTCATTACCTGCTGATCCATTATTGGGAGATTAATGGAGATTCTGAATGTTTTTAAATTGCATCCTAATTTGGGGTTTTGTCTAATTCCCCAAGACTGACTGACTGACTTCCTTTCTTCCTTCCCTCCCTCCTTTTTTTATTTTTATTTATTTATTTATTTATTTTTTTGTGAGACGGAGTCTCGCTCTGTCACCCAGGCTGGAGTGCAGTGGCACAATCTCAGCTCACTGCAACTTCTGCCTTCTGGGTTCACGCCATTCTCCTGCCTCAGCCTCCCAAGTAGCTGGAATTACAGGCGCCTGCCACCACGCCCGGCTGATTTTTTGTACTTTTAGTAGAGACGGGGTTTCACCATGTTAGCCAGGATGGTCTCAACCTCCTGACCTCCTGATCTGCCCGCCTCGGCCTCCCAAAGTGCTGGGATTACAGGTGTGAGCCACCGCGCCCGGCCCCTCCTTTCTTTTCTTTTCCTTTCTCTTAACACGGTCTTACTCTGTCACCCAGGTTGAGGTGCAGTGCCACAATCATAGCCCACTGCAACCTTAAGCTCCTGGACTCAGGCAGTCCTCTGGTCTCAGCCTCCCAAGTAGCTGGGACTACATGCACATACCACCACACCTGGCTAATTGTTTTTGTTTGTTTGTTTGTTTTGTTTCATTTTTTTCTTTTAAGAGATGGGGTCTCACTGTGTTTCCCAGGCTGGTCTGGACCTCCTGGCCTCAAATGATCCTCCTGCCTCAGCCTCTCAAAACGATAGGGTTATTACAGGTGTGAGCCATCACACCCAGCCCTCCCCAAGACCTTAGAAAGTTGAAAAAAATTCAAGAAATTTTTTTCATATATCCCCATTCACATTATTATGAATTTTCAGAGTACACGTTCTTTAACTGGAACAACCACATGATAGATATACCATAGATAGACATATCAGATGACACTCTGATATGTCTGATAGTTACTCTGATATTGTGCATTTTATTTGAATTATCTTTGGCCTTATACCCCTGCACAAGTGGAAAACTATATCAAAGCCTCGTTTGTCAAGATATATTACTCAGATTAGTTATTTTGTTTCCAAGAGTAGATCACAATTCCTTAATCTTAACAGTTTTAGGGAAATCTACAGCTATTTTGGAGTAGTCTAATCCAATTAAGAAAAGATACTTCTGGAGGTTGAGGCCAGAGCATCGCTTGAGCCCAAGAGTTCCAGCCTGTGGTGACCTGTGACCATGCTACTGCACTCTAGCCTGAGTGACAGAGGAAGACCCTGTCACAAACAAACAAACAAACAAACAAACAAAAAATAGATACTTCTGAAAGCAAGAAAGGTTACTGAGAAGCATAATACTTATTGGCTATCTTTGTGTGCCTTGTATGAAGAACAATGTGTTTTATTGAGCACACTGACGTAATTTTTTTTTGAGAAAGTAAAATTCATCTGGATAGATGATTTTTTTTTTAAAGAAAGTATGTTCGTTTTATTTTGGGATGATGTTGCCAAGAAAATGAAAATCAATGGTTTTGTTACTCTCACTTTCTTTTCCTTTTCTACCTTGTTAACTGTTCCAATAACTCTTATGTTACTCAGGGAGATGCTTTTATCATGTTATCCATAAATGTTTTTTGTTTTGCTTGGTGGGGGACTCTCAGTAATTTACTTGCACATTGTTTCTGTGTTACAAGTGTGGACTAATGTTTAAAATGAATGGAGTATTATAGTCTTAGCACTGGATATACAGCCTACAAAGAACCTTTGTGAGCTGATTTTTGCAGTGTTTTCTAAGCACTTCTGCAGGAAACAAATAAAAAAACCCCCACATTTAATGTTAACTCTGTTTTAAATGCTTCAGCTGCAGTTAAGGGCTGTTACACTCTTTTAATGCATTTCTTGTATCTATATAAGTGTTCAAAATGAAAATTATTTGATGTTTGAGTTATGCTTCTGCCTGGTTTGTCTTCTCAACCCCATCCACAGACCTATAAGATTTGTTTCAGCAACCTCATTCTTACAAACAAAACTAACTTACATACGTGTACTCGGTGCAAAGTAGATGCCATTGAAGGTCAAGAATATGTGTTAGATTTCTGTTTGAGGACATTTCAACATTTTAAACAGACTAGGAATGCTTGGATTTACTCCTACATCTAGGAATCTCACTGACATTGTATCATCACAGATTTCAAAAATTATTGCTACTTTATTGAATTTTGAAAAGTGGCTCTCATTAAAAATGATTATTTCATCTTACTTTAGCTATGTGGATAGACTAGAACCCTTTTACCTCATAATAATTTTTGACGGATTGTCCTTGTCTTACATTTCAAGATGTTTAGATTGATGAATAATAATTCATTTTTGTTATTCAACATAAACTAAGATTGTTCTAAATCTGTGGCTACTTCTGTTATGTAGGCTATGGAAACCAGTTACATAGGCTTTTGTATAGCATACTAATATGGAAAGGAAGTACCTGTAAGTGAATACTCAGGGCAGCATTTACCATGATTTTTTTGGAAAATTGTGACATTTGAGAAGCATGGAGATTGATGGGTATGATACTGCATTTAAAAATATTAAAGAGCATGGAGAAACTAACATTAAGTGACTGCTATATGCCAGTCACTGTGTAGTGCACTTATATATTATTTATCTTGGCTGGGCGTGGTGGCTCACACCTGTAATCCCAGCACTTTGGGATGCCGAGGCAGGTGGATCACCTGAGGTCAGGAGTTCCAGACCACCCTGACCAACGTGGTGAAACTCCGTCTCTACTAAATACAAAAAATTAGCCAGGTGTGATGGCAGACGCTTGTAATCCCAGCTACTTGGGAGGCTGAGACAGGAGAATAGCTTGAACCCGGGAAGCAGAGATTGCGGTGAGCCGAGATTGTGCCATTGCACTCAAGCCTGGGCAACAAGAGCGAAACTCCATCTCAAAAAAAAAAAAAAATTATCTTAAAGTAGAGAAGCTAACTTGTTGAGAGTCCCCCAAAGCAAAACAAAAACATTTAAGGATGATATAAAAATAGGGATGGGGGCCGGGCACGGTGGCTCACACCTGTAATCCCAGCACTTTGGGAGGCCAAGGTGGGCAGATCACCTGAGGTCAAGAGTTTGAGATCTGCCTGGCCAACATGGTGAAACCCTGTCTCTACTAAAAATACAAAAATTAGCTGGGTGTGGTGGCACGCACCTGTAATTCCAGCTACTCGGGAGGCTGAGGCAGGAGAATCGTTTGAACTCAGGAGCTGGAGGTTGCAGTGAGCCATGATCGCCCCATTGCACTCCAGCCTGGGCGACAAGAGCGAAACTCCATCTCAAAAAAGAAAAATAAGGATGGGGATATTTTACAAATATGCACAAATGCAAATTATTTAACCTAAAGTCATATAACTAGTAAGTCAGGACGTATTGGCAGCTTTCAGCCACCAAGTTTTCCTTTTTCCCTATAAAATGGGTCATGATGAAGATGATAATAAGTAAGATTAACAGGGTATGTTGATGCTAGATTAGTCACTGTTGCAGTTTGAAGACACATACAGTAAATACATCAGGTTTTTCTGGATAAAAGGTAGTCTAGCTAGACAAGATGGCTCACACCTGTATGTAATCCTAGCACTTTGGGAGGCTGAGACAGGAGGATCACTTGGTACCCAGAAGATCACTCTGGGTAACATAGTGAGACTCTGTCTCTACAAACAAAACAAAACAAAACAAAACTATTCTGCAATCTGGATACCCTTATTTATACTAATCAACATTGTATTGCTCTGCCAGGGTTGTCATAACAGAATACCACAGACAAAACATGGTGAAACCCCGTCTATGTTTAAACAACAGAAATTGTTTTTCTCCCAGTTTTGTAGGCTGCAAGTCCAAGATCAAGGTGCCAGCAGGGTTTATTTCTGGTGAGGACTCTCTTCCTGGCTTACAGACAGCCACCTTCTCTCTGTGTCCTTACATAGTCTTTCCTCTGTGTCCAGGTAGAAGAGAAAGCTGTCTGGTACTTCTTCCAATAAGGACGTGAGTCCTTATTAGAGTACCACCCTTATTACCTCATTTAACCTTAATTACCTTCTTAAAGGCAGTATCTCCAAATTATAGTCACATGAGTGTTAGGACTTCACCATATGAATTTGGGGGGGCACAATTCAGCCCATTACAAGCATATACTCTCCTTATAGCTAATCAGCATGAGAAGTCAGATTATAAACAAAATACTATTTGGGAGCATGAACTCAAAGGTGGATGGTAAGATGATCAAAGCCCTTGGTAATCATGATGCTGTGTGCCCCAGTAGATAGGAGATTTATATAGGCTAACTTCTGCTGCACTGTGCTGGAGATAGACTTACTATTTTGTTTTGTTGAACTTCTCTTTTATCATAAAACCAGTCCCCTTAAATTATTTTTTTCAGGCAGTTTAGTTAATAATTTTATGGTTATGAGCCCAGCCTAATAATGCCCCCCAATGTAACATAAAAAACATACAGCAACCTGTACTCCCAATTTGATTAGATTTGAGTCTTAGGCTGGGCACAGTGGCTTATGCCCATAACCCCAACACTTTGGGAGGCCAAGGCTAGCAGATCGCCTGAGGTCAGGAGTTGAAGACCAGCGTGGCCAACATGGTGAAACCCCATCTGTACTAAAAAATACAAAAAAATTAGCTGGGCATGGGGGCACATGCTTGTAATCCCAGCTAGTGGGGACGCTGAGGCTGGAGAATGGCTTGAACCTGGAAGGTGGCGGTTGCAATGAGCTGTGATTGCTCCACTGATGGTGGAGGTTGCAGTGAGCTGTGATTGCTCCACTGCATGCCAGCCTAGGTGATAGAGCAAGACTGTCTCAGGAAAAAAGATTTGAGTCTTTAACTCCTAAATCACATTTTGGGGCCAGCTCTTAAATTACCTCACTTTTCTAGATTGAGCTTGTCCCTTTCAAAATTCTCAGAAAAATAATTTTTGATTTAGTTTGGAGGGTGGGGTTGTCTTCCCAATAGGTCACTGTACTCCTAAGATCACCATTGTATCTGGGTCCTGCCTCCAGGTTTGTCACTAACTTGTTCTGTGACATTATACAAGTCCCTTACCTCTGAGATGTTTATCTGTGAATAAGTAGAATAGGCTTGATATTCTCTGAAGTTCCTTCTGTGATTCTAATTATTCTTACAGCATATTCATAAAGCACTTTCATAAAGCAGTATGGCAACATCATTTTGTCTTTGAAAGAAAGAATTGTCAGTATGTAGAGGGTATTTAAGGCTGAGTGAATAGATGACATCATTAGGGAGAGAATAAAAAGGGAACATAAAAAGGAATCTAGGACCAGGCTTTGAAGAACCCCAGGACATAGAGCAGGGGGAGCCATCAGAGAAATAGGAAGAAAAAGGAAAGTATTTCAAGAAATAGGGAGTGGATACTTGTGTTCAGCGAAGGTAAGAGATTCAGTAAGACGTGTCCTTTGGATTTGGCAAATGGAGGTAATCGATAATCTTCACAAAAGCAATTTATTTTTATTTGTCGGAGCAGAAGTCATATCACAATGGATCAGGCAGAAATTTGATGATGAGTAAGTGGAGCCTGTATATGTAGGCAACTCTTTTGAGCACTGTTTATGAAGAAGGAATGAAAAATGGGAAATACTGAATACTTAATTTTCTGGTGAGAATAAAGGGGTAAAGATTGATTACACAGTGAGAACAGAAGGAGCAAAGTCCCTGAGAAGGAGGAAGGAAATGATATATATATATTGACATAATGGCCTTTGGTAAGTAGAGGACACTGCGAAGTCATAAAGAGAGAAAAATGCTGACATGGGTGAAGTGTAAATATTTTAGTAGGCCTAATAGTAGTGGGATTGGTGAATTCTCTCACTGCTTTTGTTATTTAAAAAAATGTAACAGGGCTGGATATGGTTCATGCCTGTAATCCCAGCACTTTGGGAGGCCAAGGCAGGGGGATCACTTGAGCCCAGGAGTTCAAGACCAGCATGGGCAAAATGGGGAAACCCAGTCTCTACTAAAAATACAAAAATTAGCTGGACATGTTAGCATGTTCCTGTAGTTCCAGCTGCTCGGGAGGCTGAAGTGGGAGGATCACTTGAACCCAGGAGGTCGAGGGTGCAGTAAGCCATGATTGCACCACTGCACTCCAGCCCGGGGGACAGAGTGAGACCCTGTCTCAAAAAAAAAAAAAAAAAAAAAGAAAAGAAAAAAGAAAGTCAGTGTCTGAAAATAAGAAAGGAAAAAGGAGGGTAAAACGTTTTGGGAGCAAAAACAAAGAATGAAATAGTTGTCAAAGTAAAAAAAAAGTTTATTAGCAGGAATCATCAATTTTAGGTTTGAGCTTTGGCATCTTAATAACTGGGCTAGGCACAGTGTCTCAAGCCTGTAATCCCAGTACTTTGGGAGGCTGAGATGGGCAGATCACTTGAGCCCAGGAGTTTGAGGCCAGCCTGGACAACATGGCGAAACCCCATCTCTATAAAAATTAGCCTGTCGTGGTGGTGCACACATGTAGTCCCAGCTACTTGGGAGGCTGAGACAGGAGGATTGTTTGAATCCGGGAGGCAGAGGTTGCAGTGAGCCAATATTGTGCTATTGCACGCCAGCCTGCGTAACGGAGTGAGACTTTGTCTCAAAAATAATAATAGGCAGGGCACGGTGGCTCACGCCTGTAATCCCAGCACTTTGGGAGGCCGAGGTGGGCTAATCACGAGGTCAGGAGACGGAGACCATCCTGGCTAACACAGTGAAACGCTGTCTCTACTAAAAATACAAAAATATTAGCCGGGCCTGGTGGCGGGCGCCTGTAGTCCCAGCTACTCCGGAGGCTGAGGCAGGAGAATGGCATGAACCCGGGAGGTGGAGCTTGCAGTGAGCCAAGATGGTGCCACTGCACTCCAGCCTGGGCGACAGAATGAGACTCTGTCTCAAAAAAAAAAAAACAAAAAAAAACAAAAAAAACAACAAAAATTAGCCAGACGTGGTGGCGGGTGCCTGTAGTCCCAGCTACTTGGGAGGCTGAGACAGGAGAATCACTTGAACCCGGGAAGCAGAGGTTGCAGTGAGCCGAGATCGTGCCACTGCACTCCAGCCTGGGCAACACAGCGAGACTGTCTCAAAATAATAATGATAATAATAATAATAACTGGCACATAATGGACCGTTGGTATATATTTGTTGAATTAAGAATTTGAAGTGGCTTTGTAATTGTGTGATTTTCTTCAGTTATGTTCAGCTTCTTAGACAGATCATAAGAATGCAGAGGATTCTGGAGGCATTGCAGTTTTACAAAGTTTTACAGTACGCATGATTGGGGGAAGAAGAGGCAAAGTGAGGATGTTTTCAAGGGAATTTTGAAAGGCAAGGAAAAATGTTAAATCCTTTAGAAAATGGTTAAAATGCAGAAAAGCTTTGAAGTTTTTATAAGCTTAACTATTAAAACACTAGTGGTTCTTTTATTTTGGCTGTTTCATACTTGGGATGGTTTTAAATCATCCTAAATGGTCAAAATGCCAAAAAAAAAAAAGGGGGTTTTGATGCTTTTATAAGCTTAACTGTTTAGAACCCCAGTGGCTCTCTTGTTTGGCCTTATGCTATATTTCCTTCTTTTGGGAATAGCAAGAAGGTTTTGAAAAGTTGTTTTTTAAACTGCGAATTTATTTTGTTTATGAAGAAATAGACTGATGAAAATAACTTAGTTCCCTGGGTTATTTCTTACAAAACAAAATTTCAGACTATTATGTTTTCTAGAGAGAATTTTGGAGAAGGAAATGTCAGTATGCTGTTCTTTTTTAGCACGTTGTGTAAGAGCACATTATTTGCTCAAATGAAAACCCCTGTTGCAATAGCTTAAAAACAAAACCTTCAAATAATTGTGCAATACCATTGTTATAAGTACACACTCATAGACCCAAAATGTTTTGGGTAAAACAATGACACTATGGGAAAGAGTAAATAGGGGCAAATGAGTTCAATTATCAGTGTTTTGTAGGAGAAAGTTTTTAGAATGTTATTTATAAGGCAAACCTTTTTGTGCCCTGTTTATCTTTTCATCACAAATTAAATAAATTTTACTTAATGTGATAGAGATGAATGGCTGGCTTTAAAATATCTTAAATATCCTTAAATATCTTATTTGTAAATATTTATCATATATTTAGATATTTACAAATGTTTAAATATCTTCAAAATATTTTTTAAAAGATATTGCCTATAGGATTTGGCTGAATATGAACACACATAGTTTTTTTTGTTTTTGTTTTTGTTTTTTTTGAGATGGAGTCCTGCTCTGTTGTCCAGGCTGGAGTGCAGTGGTGCAATCTCGGCTCACTGTGACCTCCACCTCCTGGGTTCAAGCAATTCTCCTGCCTCAGCCTCCCGAGTAGCTGGGATTACAGGCGCAAGCCACCACACCCAGCTAATTTATGTATTTTTAGTGGAGACGGGGTTTCACCATGTTGGCCAGGCTGGTCTCGAACTCCTGACCTCGGGTGATCTGCCCGCCTCAGCCTCCCAAAGTGCTGGGATTACAGGCATGAGCCACCACACCTGGCCAAACCCACATAGTTTTAAGTATTTGCAGAACTTAAGTATAGCTTCAAGTTAAATGACTGGCAGATGGAAAATCATTAACTTTTTTATGGTTCCATTTCAAACATCCTCAGTTGATTTTTTTATTAATAAAATTCAGATTTGTGAAATAGATTTCCATTTTGTAAACCTATTGTGATGCTCTAGCATCTTTGGTTTTTGTTGTTATTGTTTTGTAATTGCTTGGGCTACATTATCTTTTGGCTGAATCTTCACACAAGTATGACTTAAGTTTGCAGAGTCAAACTTTAAGCTTCTATGAACTGGTCTGAATATATTGTCCTGTGAGCTCCGATAGTGCTTTCTACTTCACGATCTTCATAATAGCTAGTATATATTGAGGTCACATGAAAGGTGAGGCAATATGTTAGTATTTTATGTACATTATCTTGTTTAATCCTCAACCCTCTGATGTGTGTCATGTTATCTCTGTTTTACAAATTAAGAAAAACTGATGTTTAGAGAGATTTACAAATTTCTCCAGTCTGTTAGACTTTTTTTTTTTTTTTTTTTTGAGACGGAGTCTTGCTCTGTCGCCCATGCTGGAGTGCAGTGGCGCGATCTCCGCTCGCCACAAGCTCTGCCTCCTGGGTTCATGCCGTTCTCCTGCCCCAGCCTCCAGAGTAGTTGGGACTACAGGCGCCCGCCACCATGCCCGGCTATTTTTTCGTATTTTTAGTAGAGACAGGCTTTCACCGTGTCAGCCAGGATGGTCTCGATCTCCTGACCTCGTGATCCGCCCGCCTCAGCCTTCGAAAATGCTGGAATTACAGGCGTGAGCCATCGTGCCTGGCCCTGTTAGACTCTTAAGACCTGACTAAAACATTGTCTTTTCATCTAATTTTATTAAAATGCCTATTTCATCCCATTTTTTTATAATTGATTTCTTGTGTTCATTTGGCTTCTTTACCAGACTGTGATCCTCTTGAGGACAGGGACCTCCTTATCCTATTCATATTTGTATCCTCAGTGCCCATTGGAGACCCCAGAACTTTTAAAATGAGAGCTGAATGAACAACACTGGCATCACTGATACAATAACAATGAGGCATGTGCTGTGAAGTTGTTTTTTATAATTTAGGCATTTTGTACGTTTATTACCTCCTACTCTTTTGATGTATTGGTATTTATTGTCACACATGCATGCGTATCAACAAACATACACATGCATACATAGATTATTTCATCTACACATCAATCATTTGAAAGTGGCAATTATTGTCCTCATTTTGTGAATCCAAACAATGAAGGACTAAAGAAAATGAAACTTCGCTTAAGATCACACAACTAATCAGTGGCAAATCTGGGATCAAATCCAGATTTTTCAGATTTTAAATCTTATGATTGTCTACTTAAGGCTATCTATACTAATAGAAACCTATATTTTATTTCTTGATGTGTTTATTTGCTTATTCAGCATTGAAGACAACAAAACAAAGGTATACACAAATGGATTGTATCTTAAAAAGGAGAATATTACAGTGATGAATGTGTGCTTTTTTTTCTAGTGATTTTTATAGCCTTTCACTTGTTTTCCTTTATGAGGCATAAATTTTGAAAATAGTTACAATAGTTAGAGTTTAGTCAAGGAATAAATTAGCACCAGCTATCAAACTACAGGAAGATTGGACCCATGACCATATCATATTCTGATCAGCTAAATATAAATCTAGCATGACTCTTGGCACATACAAAGTGTTCAGTTAGTATTTGTTGAGTGAATAGGTAAACAAACCTTATACAAGCATCTTATCAAGTGACTTCATGAATTTTCTTTCTTAATAATATAACCCCCTAACTCATATATCTGACTTTGAATTCTAAATTGTCACTGAATCCGCTCATAAAATATAAAAATTTGAGCCACTTGGCCATGAGAATACTCCTAATACTCTTGAGTCTTCTATTAAATATAGAGATGCGTGGGTAGTGGCTCATGCCTGGAATCCCACCACTTTGGGAAGCTGGGGCAGGAGGATCGCTTCAGGCCAGGAGTTCGAGACCAGCCTGGGCAACATAACTAAATGAATGAATGAATAAATGAGATTTGTAGAACAGTATACCATTCTTTTTCTATGAATATATTATTCATATGTATTCATAACATATATTTCCTATGAATATTTGGAAGTTTGGATAGTTCCTGCTGGTGACTATTCTTAAACAGCTTTATTGAAACATAATTCACATATCATATAATTCACCCATTTAAACGGTATATTCACATCTATGCAACTATCAAAACAATTTTAGAACATTATCATCACCCCAGAAAAAAACTCACAACTCATTGGCAGCTACTCCCCATTTTTCTCCAGCTTATCTGCTAATCCACTTTCTGTTATCATGGATATGCATATTCTGGAAATTTCATATAAATGGGAATCATAACAAGTAGTCTTTTGTGACTGACTTCTTTCACTTAGCATATTTTCAGACTCCATTGATGCAGTAGTATGTATTACTACTTTATTTCTTTTTATGGCTAATATTTCATTGTTTGGGTATACCATATACCATATTTCCTATATCCATTCATCAGTTAATAAGACATTTGGGTTATAGGCTGGGCGCGATGGCTCACGCCTGTAATCCCAGCACTTTGTGAGGCCGAGGCAGGCAGATCACAAGGTCAGGAGTTCAAGACCAGCCTAATCAACATGGTGAAACCCCGTCTCTACTAAAAATACAAAAATTAGCCAGGTATGGTGGCGGGCACCTGTAATCCCAGTTACCTGGGAGGCTGAGGCAGGAGAACCACTTGAACTCGGGAGGCAGAGGTTGCAGTGAACCAAGATCATGCCACTGCACTCCAGCCTGAGCGACAGAGACTCCATCTCAAAAAAAAAACAAAAAAAAACCTTTTGTCTGTTAACAGTGTCACTATGAACATTCCTGAATTGCTGAGTCATATGGTAACTGTATTTTACCTTTTGAGGAACTGACAGATTGTTTTCCAAAGCAGCTGAACTCTTTTGCATTCCCACCAGCAGTTCCGATTTCTCCACATCCTCACTAACACTTGTTATTATTATCTTTTTTTTTGTTTCTTTTTTTTTTTTTTTTTGAGACAGAGTCTTGTTCCTGTCACCCAGGCTGGAGTGCAATGGCACGATCTTGGCTCACTGCAACCTCCGCCTCGGGGGTTCAAGCGATCCTCCTGCCTCAGCCTCCCGAGTAGCTGGGATTACAGCCACCCACCACCACGCCAGGCTAATTTTTGTATTTTTAGTAGAGACGGGGTTTCACCATGTTGGGCAGGCTAGTGTTGAACTTCTGACCTCACTATCTGCCTGCCTTGGCCTCCCAAAGTGCTGGGATTACAGGCGTGAGCCACCGCGCCTGGTCTATTATCTGTCTTTTACTATAACCATCCTAACAGGTATGAGATTGTATCTCATTGTGGTTTAATTTGCATTTCCTTGATGGCTAAAGATGTTAGACATCTTTTTATGTGCTTATTAGCAATTTGTGTATCTTTGGAGAAATATCTGTGCAGCTCCTCTGTCCGTTTATTAATTGGATTATTTGCTTTTTATTACTGACTTGTAAGAGTTTGCAGGCCCGATACACGCTTCTTATGAAATATATGTGATTTGTAAATACTTTCTCCTGTGGGTTGTATTTATTTTCACTTTCTCTTTTTTTTTTTTTTTTTTTTTGAAGCAGGGTCTTCCTTTTGCCCAGGCTGTAATGCAGTGGTACAATCATACCTCAATGTAGCCTTTCACTCCTGAGCCCAAGCAATCCTCCCACCTCAGCCTCCTGAGCAACTAGAACTACAGGCATGGGTCATCACTCCTGGCTAATTTATTTATCTTATGTAGAGATGGGATCTCACTGTGTAGTCCAGGCTGGGCTCAAACTCCTGACCTCAAGTGATCATCCTGCCTTGGTCTCCCAAAGTGCTGGGATTATAGGCATGAGCCACCGCACCCGGCCCCAGTTGTCTTTTTATAAGTGTCTGGGCAAGTTTTAATATTGTATTAAGGACTCAGCATTTTAGCCTTTTATTGAAGTGATGTGCTTTTTGAGTAGAAAGTTTTGCTTTACTAACACCTGAAGAATGATACAATCACAGGCAATCTGGTTTTTATATGTTGTATTACATTAAAGTAAAAGCACTGATACCTGTAGTATGAAGCATGTTATAAATAAAGTACATTTAACTATCTTAAACATTTCAAGTTTGGTTTTTTTTTTTTGCCCATATCATTTTATTCAGTAGAATTGTTTCCTAAATAAAACTGGTCTATGATCTTAGATTTATGTATCAACAGTTGCAGCATCTTTTGTAGTATATTCTATTTTTATATAATAATGTTAAAGGGAATATGAAAGAAAACTGTAAAAAGGTAAAAATGATAAGATTAATTTTGAGTACATAGTAGTATGATATTTAATTGTAAATTAGAAGGATGTTAGACTTTATAGTGTGTTAACATTTGGAGGTGCTAGTGCTTGATATCCTCCTTCTGTGGACAAATTACCTCCAAATTTCAATCTGGAAGATCCCTGAAACAACTACTAGGAAAAGGTTTACAACTATATGGCTTTTATATTTTTACTATTTGTATTAGAATATCTATATAAATTGTTCAATAGAATAACTAAATTGTTCAAATTTTGGTTATAAAAGAAAAAAAGTGTAAACACATCATACATATCATGTGGGTTATTACTGTGATGTTATTCCTGTATTCAGTTTTATTCAGTCACAGCTACACAGCAGAAGTTTGTAATGTATTGCTGGATTTTATTTTGCTGTATTAGCTCCTCAAGAGTTACTGATCTATGAAATGGCAGAGAATGGAAAAAGTTGTGACCAGAGACGTGTAGCAATGAACAAGGAACATCATAATGGAAATTTCACAGGTAAATTTTGATGGTTTGCAGGGAGGAGTGCTATGGGTTTAAATGATACACTTTTCATTGGAATAAAATAGAGATATATTACTTCTTTTATTTTTAATCTTGTATTATCTTCTTAGTAAATTAAATTATGGGTCAGTCAGGGCCTGTAAGGTGATATTTCATAGTGATGGCAGAAGGAGCCTGGCCACAATCACATAAACAGTGTTCCAAGTACAAGATTATTACTTGTTAATCTTATAGTATGGTCAGTGTTTATTTGGCTTTGCTCAGTGCTCAATTTTATTGTGCTATTTTGTAATTCTAGAAGTAGATTACAAACTTACTACACTGTTCTTAAATATACAGTTATCAAAAAAGTTAGAATGTGAATATTATTTAAAAATTTATTTTAAAATTATCGTTTGAGATGAATAAACTCATATTTTAGCCAAATTGGAATTTGTGGTAAATTTCAGTGTATTTGTCTCCTGTTTATACAGTTACCCTGAAAATGATGACTTTTATTAATATGGATGATTTAAGTAGAAACTTTCCTTCATGCATTTAAAGGAAAATGAAAAAAAAGTTTTTCTTTTGTTGTAATCATACTTTTTTTTTAGCTTTTGAATTGTTTGACATCTCAAACACATGGCAAATAATACTCTAGTGTGGTAATATTTTCACAGCAATTCTCTTCTTTTAGAGGAAGTGCAAGGAATCTGAAATAGTAGTTTTCATTTGTTTGTTTGTTTGTTTGCTTTTTGAGACGGAATCTCACTCTGTCACCAGGCTGGAGTGCAATGGTGCGATCTCGGCTCACTGCAACCTCAGCCTCCCAGGTTCAAGCAATTCTGCCTCAGCCTCCTGAGTAGTTGGAATTAAAGGCATGCGCCACCACGCCCAGCCAATTTTTGTATTTTTAGTAGAGATGGGGTTTCACCATGTTGGCCAGGGTGGTCTTGAACTCCTGACCTCGGGTGATCCACCCCCCTTGGCCTCCCAAAGTGCTGGGATTACAGGCATGAGCCACCGCGCCCGGCCTCATTTGTTTGTTTTAATCACCATATTGCCTTGCAGAGGACATTTTGCAGCACTGATCTGACTTTTGGGTGACTTTGGTTGTCAGTAAACTTGGCAATTTCACCAAGAGTTTCAGGATTCAGAGATGGGCATTGCATACATCATAGTGTCTTCCCATTAGGAGCTTTTGTGTGCTATTTTTTTCTTTCCTTTTAGAGAGTACATACATTTGTATATTCTTCCTCTTCTGCTCACCCCATTGGAATTTAAAATTAACATTAGCATGTCAAACTTACTCTTTTGTACCAGGTGTTTTTTAATATTTTAGAGATTATGCTATAACTGTACATGAAAAACTGATTCTTAGGCTGGGCGTGGTGATTCACGCCTGTAATCCCAACACTTTGGGAGGCCAAGGCGAAAGGATCTCTTGAGCCCAGGAGTTTGAGACCAGCCAGGACAACACAGGGAAACCTCATCTCTACAAAAGATTTAAAAAATTTGCTGGATGTGATCGTATGCGCCTGTAGTTCAAGCTAGCTACTCAAGTTCTAGCTAGCTACTGGAAAGACTGAGGTGAGAGTATCGATTTAGCCCACAAGGCTGCAGTGAGCTGCGATCACACCACTGCACTCCAGCCTGGGTAACAGAGCAAGACCCTGTCCCAAAAAAAAAAAAAATATTCTTTATTATGGCTGCTTAGTTTTTCTTTCCATTGTATGAGTGTGCTGTACTTTAATCACTCTTCTGTCCTCTATTGGTAATATATGTTATTATTTTCTGCTAGTATAAATAATGCTGTGGTGAATAAAGTTGTGCAAGTCATTTCACCTTATACCTAATCATTCCTAGAAATGGAATTACCGGTTTACAGTGTATATGCATTTTGTGCTGGGCGTGGTGGCTCACATCTGTAATCCCAGCACTTTGGGAGGCCGAGGTGGGTGGATCACTTGAGGTCAGGAGTTTGAAACCAGCCTGGCCAACATGGTGAAACCTCATCTCTACTAAAAATACAAAAAAAAAAACTAGCCAGGCGTGGTGGCAGATGCCTGTGATCCCAGCTACCCGGGAAGCTCAGGCAGGAGAACCGCTTTAACCAGGGAGGTGGAGGTTGCAGTGAGCCAAAATCATGCTACCACTGCACCCCAGCCTGGGCGACAGAATGAGACCCTGTCTCAAAAAAAAACAAAAACAAAAGCATTTTGTAATTTCAATAGATGGTGACAATTAATAGCTAAACTTAATTGGGCACTTACTAAGATAATAGTACATATATGAGCTCATTTAATCCTTACAATGACCCTGAAAAGTATGTGATCCCCATTTTACAGAAGAGAAAACTGAGACACAAAAGTATTAACTAACTTGCCCAGATCACGTGACTAATAGAAGGCAGAGCCAGGATTGGAACCAACTAGTTTGCCTCACCATTTTTGCGATCTAAACCACTTTGTTCTGTAATATGATCCTAGGTTGATAGAATGCCCTTCATAGAAGGTGGACCAATTTAGACTTATTTCAGTAATTTTCCCAAAATCTATAGCTCTATCCCAAATTCAACTGCTGGAATTTTCAGTACCATTTCTTTAGGACATCCTCTACAAAAGGTTCTGATGTTTATCAAGGCAGGGAGTTGGTTTTGCCTCAGTTGTTCTCTAGGTAACACTGATTAAGAAATGGCAGCTGTAATATAGTAGCCCTCTTATCCATGAGGGATACATTCCATGACCCCTAGTGGATATAGGAAAAAACACTGTGTTGTTCTGTATATAGTAATGGGGTAACATATACAACGCGGATGTACTAAACAAAGGGATGAATCAGGTCTTAGGCTGGATGGAGCAGGACTGGCAAGATTTTATTATACTACTCAGAACAGCATACAATATAAAACTTAGGGGCTTGGCTGCAGTAGCTCACACCTGTAATTCCAGCACTTTGGGAGGCCAAGGCGAGCGGATCACTTGAGGTCAGGAGTTTCAGATGAGCCCAGGCAACGTAGTGCGACTGTGTCTCCACAAAAACCAAAAATATTAGTTGGGTGTGGTGGTACACACCTGTAGTGCTAGCTGCTTGGGAGGCTGAGGTGGGAGGATCACTTGATCCCAGGAGTTGGAGTTTAAAGTGAGCTGTGATTATGCCACTGCATTCCAGCCTGGGCAACAGAATGGAGACCCTATCTCTTAAAAAAATAAAAATAAATTTAAAACAATAAAACTTATGAATTGCTTATTTTCAGAATTTTCCATTTATTATTTTCAGACCATAGTTGACCATGTGTTACTGAAACTGTGGATAAGGGGGAACTACTGTCATTCATCTCCTTTCTATGCTGAGTTTGGACTGGTTGCCTTTTTTTTTTTTTTTTTTTTTTGAGACAGAGTCTCTTTCATTCTGTTATCCAGGCTGGTCTTCAGTGGCACAATCTCAGTTCACTGCAACCTCTGCCTCCCAGGTTCAAGGGATTCTTGTGCTTCAGCCTCCCGAGTAGCTGGGATTACAGGCGTGTACCACCATGCCCAGCTAATTTTTGTATTATTAGTAGAGACGGAGTTCCACCATGTTGGCCAGGCTGGTCTTGAACTACTGACCTCAAGTGATCCGCCCTCCTCAGCCTCCCAAAGTGCTGAGATTATAGGTACTACTAGTTGCCATTTTTCACAAGACTCTAGGACTTGCTATTAGTTGTTGTTTGGGAGATAAAACTCTTTTCATCTAAAGTGATTGAAGAGAATAAGCATAAATGTTAGAAATTCTGTTTTAATCTCTGCACTATTGTTTTTCAGACCCCTCTTCAGTGAATGAAAAGAAGAGGAGGGAGCGGGAAGAAAGGCAGAATATTGTCCTGTGGAGACAGCCGCTCATTACCTTGCAGTATTTTTCTCTGGAAATCCTTGTAATCTTGAAGGAATGGACCTCAAAGTAAAGAGTCTTCTCCCACTACCTTTTACATATACCTCATTTACTCATTTAAAAAATCCTCAGTAATCTCTTACCTTCTGCCCTCTACTCCATCAAAATGGATTAATTACCTTTAGAATATTACCATAGGAACATATTTATTTTCCTTTCTTTAGGTTGAAGAAAAATAGATTAGGGAAAGACATTGCTATTTGCTGTTTGCTTACTGGATTATCACAGTTGTCCACTGTTTTTTCATGTTGAATCTGCAGTGGAGAACACTGAAAAATACAATTTTTATTTTCTCTCCTGATTTTACCGTCAGGAGAAATCAGGTCTGTGTAATTTAGATACACTGATTCTTTAGCAGGGCAAGGTTCAGCATATGTGGCAGTTTTACTGATGGTTTGAGCCAATGAAAAAGAACTCTGCCATGGAAATGTGTTGTCTTTAAATTTAGTACTTGTAAGCCCTGTTTCAAGTACCATAAAGAACAAGTTGAACTTTTACATGCCTTATCTTCTGGCATGCCCTTCCAAGTTATTGTCTGTACTATTATCTTAACATTTTTATTGTACTAAGAGTTTATAAAGTATTTTGTAACATTTTCAGCTGATTTTGATCCTTAGGGCAACTTCATAAAGAAGGTAAAACAAGTATATCATTATAAACATTTTAGGCCAGGCGTGGTGGCTCACGCCTATAATCCCAGCACTTTGGGAGGTGGGTGGATCACCTGAGGTCAGGAATTCGAGACCAGCCTGGCCAACATGGTGAAACCCCATCTCTACTAAAAATATAAAAATTAGCCGGGCATGGTGGCATGTGCCTGTATTCCCAGCTACTCAGGAGGCTGAGGCAGGAGAATCGCTTGAACGCGGGAGGCAGAGGTTGCAGTGAACCGAGATCGTGCCACTGCACTCCTGCCTGGGCAACAGAGCGATACTCTGTCTCAAAAAAAAAAAAAAATTAGCCGGTCGTGGTAGTGCATGCCTGTAATCCCAGCTACTCAGGAGAATCACTTGAACCCAGGAGGTGGAATTTTAGGCCAGGCCTGGTGGCTCACGCCTATAATCCCAGCACTTTGGGAGGCTGAGGCGGGTGGATCACCTGAGGTCAGGAATTCGAGACCACCCTGGCCAACATGGTGAAACCCCATCTCTACTAAAAATACAAAAATTAGCCAGGCATGGTGGCGTGCGCCTGTAGTCCTACCAACTTGGGAGGCTGAGGCAGGAGAATAGCTTGAACCCAGGAGGTGGAAGTTGCAGTGAGCCAAGATCATGCCACTGCACTCCAGCCTGGGTGACAGAGCAAGACCCTGTCTCTGAAAAAAAGAAACAAAGCCCGGGCATGGTGGCTGTAATCCCAGCACTTTGAGGGTCCGAGGCAGGCAGGTCACTAAGACAGGAGTTCAAGACCAGCCTGGCCAACACAGTGAAACCCCGTCTCTACTAAAAATACAAAAATTAGCCGGGCATGGTGGCACACACCGATAGTCCTAGCAACTTGGGAGGCTGAGGCAGGAGAATAG
Source organism: Gorilla gorilla gorilla (assembly GCF_029281585.2). Lineage (NCBI taxonomy): Eukaryota > Metazoa > Chordata > Mammalia > Primates > Hominidae > Gorilla > Gorilla gorilla. The sequence continues at coordinate 32,324,171 of NC_073228.2, read as the reverse complement.
CTTGAACCCGGGAGGTGGAGCTTGCAGTGAGCTGAGGTCGCACCACTGCACTCCAGCAACAGAGGAAGACTCCATCTCAAAAAAAAATAAAAATAAGTAAATAAAGATTTTAAAAACAAGAAACAGAATCAGGTTGGTTAAGTGTCTGGCTGAAAGTGCAACATGAAGGGTCTCTGACCCAGGTCCTCTGACTTGAAGGCCAGTGCTCTTTCTATTATACTATAATGCTTCTCCATATTATAAGTTGAGGTTTAATAAGATCAGGCTTTGGGTAAGGAAAAGGCTACAGTGGGGGTTATGATAAGAACTTGGGTTCTCTGCCTGTGTATCTTCCCTTGACCCCCTTCTGTTACTCCAAGAGGCCATGATGTGTAAGGAAAAGAGCTCAGCCCAGCTGAGCTAGGTAACCTAACTATTTCAGCAAGAAATTGTTCTGAGAATGATGAATGCTGAAAGTGAGACTGTGAGATATTTATTTTTTTTATTTGTTTTTAAGATTATGGCATCGTCAAAGCATTGTGGTGTCTTTTTTACTGCTGCTTGCTGTGCTTATAGCTACGTATTATGTTGAAGGAGTGCATCAACAGGTGAGAGGTCGAGCAATTCTGTTTCTAGTCTTGCACATTCTCTAATTCTCTAATCTCAGTTTCAAATGGGACGAATGTGGGTTTTATAGAATTTCTACCCTCAACATTATCTCATAACTAGTATCTCAAATGTTTTACTTTTAAAGACATACACTAAAAATATTCTTGTGATGTTTTATGGCTGCTGAGGATTTATATTTGGTGTATGTGATTCCTTTTACCTTCAAAGATTTTTTTTTTTTAAAGACAGAGTCTCGCTCTGTCACCCAGATTGGAGCGCAGTGGTGTGATCTGAGCTCACTGCAACCTCTGCCTCCTGGGTTCAAGCAATTCTCCTGCCGTAGCCTCCCAAGTAGCTGGGATTACAGGCACCTGCCACCGCACCCAGCTAATTTTTTTTGTATTTTTGTAGAGATGGGGTTTTGCCATGTTGGCCAGGCTGGTCTCAAACTCCTGACCTCAGGTGATCTGGCTGCCTTGGCCTCCAAAAATGCTGGGATTACAGGCCACTCTGCCTGTAATCAAAGATTTAAATGTAACTTTCCTGAAGGTTTTCTGTCACAGCAGCATGAATCCGTTAATCACTGCCAAAGTTTTCTTATTTTCTCTAACATACTTTTGTGACCCATCCAAATAGGTAGGCCTCTCATCCAAGGTTGATGATTACGTTTTATTTGTATAAAAAGACAGGTTCATTTGCCTGTAGTCTACATGTACAACATTACTGATGGGAAAATAGGATGCTTTGTTAACCTCTTTTGTTAAAATAGCAAAACATTAATGTATTTTAACAGGAAATGGTTCTAGAATGGTATTTTAAAGCAGTTTACTGCCAATCACAGAAATGACTCTAGAATGGTATTTTAAAACAGTTTACTGCCAATCACTGAAATGACTCTAGAATGGTATTTTAAAACAGTTTACTGCTAATCACAGAGAAGTTTTTACAGTTCTAAATGCATTTATTTTAAATATATCTAAAATTATCCTCAAAATTATCTTATTCATAATTTGCTTTTTCCTGCATCCTGTAAATAGTAGGACTTTAAAAGTTTAGAAACAAGGCTTTTATTAAAGGTTTAGAAATAAGACCTTTATTCCAGTTAGATTAATTTTTTTGTCATCTTTGCCATTGTATATTAAAGAAATTAGGCCTCTTCAATGGGTTTTTAATCTATTAGTTTTTTCCTATTTGAAACTTACTTTAGTTGGTTTATTTAATTTTGATGATGGTTTATAAATACCGCATTTCTGTATAGAGAATTCACGGTTTTCACCTCATCCCTTTTTTTCAGTATGTGCAACGTATAGAGAAACAGTTTCTTTTGTATGCCTATTGGATAGGCTTAGGAATTTTGTCTTCTGTTGGGCTTGGAACAGGGCTGCACACCTTTCTGCTTTATCTGGTAAGAATAATTTTATCTTAATAAGCAAAAATGATATTTCCTATCTTTTTATTGGTGCTTTTATGTCAGAAGTAAAAATTCTAAGACTTGTTTTAATTACCTTTGTGTTTTGTAAGCATTCTGATCCTCCAATCAGTGCTTTAAGTTTGACTTAGAGTTCTGTTTTGTTTTTCCTTTAGGGTTAGTATTTAAAAAGCAAAGAGAAAACCCCAGTTAAGCAAATAAGGTTGTTTATTTAAATTAGTTTAGCGTGGAAGGTTTTTCTAGATTTAATTGCTTAAGCAATTGTTATTTTAATAAATGAAGTCCATTTAAATATACAAAATTCCATGTGAGAAATGTCTTCCCTTACATCCTCTAACATCATTTACACGCTTGGATATTTATTTTGGTATTCTTATTGAATGTAATTGATGGAGTATTAACATGTAGAACTAAATGCTTTCTTGAGTCCTTTGAACCAAAGTATAAAAAGTGCCCCTTCTGGGCTGGGCGCAGTGGCTCACGCCTGTAATCCCAGCACTTTGGGAGGCCAAGGTGGGCAGATCATGAGGTCTGGAGATCGAGACCATCCTGGCTAACATGGTGAAACCCTGTCTCTACTAAAAATACAAAAAATTAGCCGGACGTGGTGGCGGGTGCCTGTAGTCCCACATACTCAGCATGCTGAGGCAGGAGAATGGCCTGAACCCAGGAGGCGGAGCTTGCAGTGAGTGGAGATGGCGCCACTGCACTCCAGCCTGGGCTGTCGACAGAGCAAGACTCTGTCTCAAAAAAAAAAAAAAAAAAAAAAAATGCCCCTTCTGAAAAATATTCTTTTACTAGTGGAAATAAGAGAGAATGGCCAGGCGCAGTGGCTCACACCTGTAATCCCAGCACTTTGGGAGGCCGAGGCAGGCAGATCACAAGGTCAGGAGATCGAGACCATCCTGGCTAACATGGTGAAACCCCGTCTCTACTAAATATACAAAAAAAATCAGCCAGGCTTAGTGGCAGGCGCCTGTAGTCCCAGCTACTCAGGAGGCTGAGGCAGGAGAATGATGTGAACCCAGGAGGTGGAGCTTGCAGTGAGCCGAGATCACGCCACTGCACTCCAGCCTGGGCGACAGAGCAAGACTCCGTCTCAAAAAAAAAAAAAAAGAAAAAGAAAAAGAAATAAGAGAGAATGAAGATCAATTTTCCTTTGAACATTCACAAATATACTGGAATAATGTCAGAGCTAGAACTAGGGAGAGGTTGAGTTAGATACTGAGGGCACAAAATATAAATAGGCACTCTCAGGGTCATGCAGATACAGACTGGATGAATAAGTGCCTCATTAAATTTTGTGCCCCATGTGCCTTGCTTGTTCTTGCTGTTCCTGTCCCTAGATAATAAATTGAAAACACTTCCATATTTGAAAGCAGTTTGATCTTCATTGGGGAAAAACAGGTGAAAGATTGTCAAGCAGTACCCATTGCTGAATAAAATTCATCACTACAAGCACTTGCAATCTCTGTGCTATAATGAATTCATCTCTGAAGCAGCTAGGATAAGTATTAAGGAATGATTGTCTGCTTGGCTCAGAAGGGTACTGAATTAATGATCTGACGAATGCTTTGGGAATTAATCTATAATATATCATTTCTCCAAGTTTATGGGAGTTTAAAACTTGGAACTTTAGAATTATGTTCATGTTTGCTTGGTGATTTAACTCAAACAGGGACATAAATCCTAGGGAATTAACTCATATCACTGTTTTTCTAATAACTGCATTCATAGTAGAATAACACTACATTCACTAGTAGAGGTTGAGGGAGAGAGGAAAAGAAGGAATTACAGGTTACAGGATACTTTTCTGTTCGTGTCTAGACCTGTCCTCATATTCCTTGGGAAAACCAAATTAAGAAACTCATTTGTAGCATTTAATTAATTTGGAAGCCTCTGAAAAGCAACCCAGATAGCAGATTCTGCTGAATGTCAAAAGAGATTGAAATTATGGCTCATGCCTGTAATTCCAGCATTTTGAGAAGCCAAGGCGGGCTGATCACTTGAGCCTAGGAGTTCAAGTCCAGCCTGGGCAACACATCTCTACATCTCTATAAAAAATACAAAAATTAGTCGGGTGTGGTGGCACAGGACTGTTAGTCTCAGCTATTCAGGAGGCTGAAGCGAGAGGATGGCTTGAGCCCAGGAGATAGGGGCTGCAGTGAGCTATGACTGCACCATGCACTCCAACCTGGGTGACAAAGTGAGACCTTGTCTCAAAAAAACAATTATTTTAAATGCCCTAAAATTAAGTATATGTAAAACAGCCAGATCTGCAATTTATGAATATATAATCCTGGCTATAGTGTGGGAGATAGATTGAAGGTGGAAGAGAAGAGGAGCAGTTAGGATTATCCTTATGAGAGACACAAGCTTCCCAGGAGGTGATAGGAAGAATGGATAGCAAGGAGTATTTATAAAGAGAACTTGTAGAGAGAAGTCAAGCAAAATGAAGACAAAAGATGGTATAGATCTTTGATGTTTTAAAAGATTGCTTGGAATGGAAATAGCATTTGGGATGAAAAAGGACAAATATGACAGAAATTTTAGAAGTACAATCAAGAGTGTGGTATGTTATTATGGAGGAAGAAGGAATGAAAGATAACTCTTGGATTTCCTTTTGTTTTGTTTTAATATATTTTATGTGTATTTAAGGTATATAACATGTTATAAGATATAAATATATATATAGTAAAATGGTTACTATTGTGGAAAAAATTAACATATTCTTTATCTCATGTAGTTACCCATTTTTACGTTTTTACTCCCCATGGCAAGAACAGCTATAATTTACTAGTTTAGCAAAAACTCTGAATACAACACATTGTTATTAACTATAGTCCTCATAGTGTATGTAGAGTACATTGGATCTTTTGACTTGTTCTGCCTGTATATTTGCTACTTTGTATCCTTTGATCTACATCTCCTCCCATCTCTATCTCTATAAATGAGATCTTGCAACATTTTTCTGTGTAGTTACTGGTTTTTTACTGAGTGACTGGGTAGATTTTGATGCCATTAACTGTATAGAAAACAGTTATATGTTCACTTGTTCACATTTATTACATATTATGTGAAAGTATGTGAAAAGAGAAATTTAAAGGTATACTGTAATTACGCTGCAAGTTAAATGAGATCCTCACTTTATCCAGGTAGGTTGCTGGTGCCCGTAGTTGAATGGAAAGAGAAGGGAAATTTATAAAGGACTGAGAACGCTTACAAAACAAAACAAAACAAAAAATTATTAGAGCTGGGCACAGTGGCTCATTTCTGTGCTCCCAGTGCTTTGGGAGGCCAAGGCAGGAGGATTGCTTGAGACCACGGGTTCAAGAGCAGACCTAGCAAGACCCCGTTTCTGAAAAACACATAAATAAATAAAAGATAAATAAATTAGCTGGGTGTGGTGGCATGTGCCTGTGGTCCTAGCTCCTTGGGAGGCTAAGGAGGGAGGATTGCTTGAGCCCAGAAGCTCAAGGTCACAGTGAACTGTGATTGCACCACTGCACTTTAGCCTGGGAAACAGAGCAAAACCCTGTCTCAAAAACAATAATAATAATAATAATAATAATAATAATAATAATAATAGGCTTTATTGTTCAGTGTAGTTTTAGGTTTACAGAAAAATTAAGCAGAAAAGACAGAGGGTTCTAATACACCAGGGGTCCCTAATCCCCAGGCCACAGACCAGTACTGGTCCCTGGCCTGTTAGGAACCAGGCCACACAGCAGTAGGTGAGCAGTGGGCTGGCAAGCAAGTGAAGCTTCATCTGTATTTGCAGCCGCTCCCCATCACTCGAATTACTGCCTGAGCTCTACCTCCTGTTAGATCAGCAGCAGCATCAGATTCTCATAGGAGCTCGAACCTTATTGTGAACTGCACATACGAGGGATCTAGCTTGCATGCTGTTTATGAAAATCTAATGCCTGATAATCTGAGGTGGAACAGTTTCATCCCAAAACCATCCCCCACTTCAGGTCTGTGGAAAACTTGTCTTCCACGAAACTGGTTCCTGGTGCCCAAAAGGTTGGGGACCACTGCCATAACACCTTTCCCCACCACACAGTTTCCTCTACTATTAACATATTGTATTAGTGTAATTTATTTGTTACAATTCAGGAACCAATATTGATACATTATTAACTAAAACCCATAGTTTATGGGATCTACTCTGTGTTATACAGGTCTATGGGTTTTGACAAATGCATAATGTCATGTATATACCTATAGTATCATACAGAATAGTTTCACTGTCTTAAAAATGCCCTGTGCTTCACCTGTTTTTTCCACTTCCCCACCTGCCCCCAAACCTTTCACAACCACTGATCTTTTTACTGTTTCTATAGTTTTGCCTTTTCCAGAAGACACTATAGTTGGAATTATAGGGTATGATCCTTTTCTGACTGACCTCTTTCACTTTGCAATATACATTTAAGGTTTTTCCTTGTCTTTTTCTGGTGTGATACCTCATTTCTTTTCATCACTATTTAATAATATTCCTCTGTATGGATGTACCACCAGTTTGTGTATCCATTCACTTACTGAAGGATATCTTGTTTGTTCCTGTTTGGCAGTTATTTTTAAAAAACTGCTCTCTCTTTCTCTCTCTCTCTCTCTATATATATATATGCTATATATATGCTATATTTATAAATACATAAATATATTTTCTGATAGATCATGAGTATTAATATATACTCTATTGATAGAACATGCGTATTAATTACTAATATATAGAAAAAACTTGGCTTGTTTAAGGTTGTTTACTAACCTTATATCCTACAACATTGCTGTAATTGCTTAATAGCTCCAAGACTTTTTTGATGATTCCTTATGATTTTCTACATAGATAATTATGTCATCTGTGAACAAAGACAGTTTTTCTACCTTCCCAATCTGTATACCTGTTATTTCCTTTCTTGTCTTATTGCATTGGTTAGGTTTTCAAAATAATGTTGAAGAGGAGTCATGAAGGGGCCATCCTGCCTTGTTCCCAACCTTAATGGGAAGGCCTCTAGTTTCTCACCCTTAAGTATGATGTTAGCTGTAGGTTTTTGTAGATATTATTTACCAGGTTGAGGAAGTACCCCTCTATGCCAAGTTTGCTGAGGTTTTTGTTTTTTTTTTTTTTAATCATGAATCTGTTGGATTTTGTCCCCCAAAACCCACTGTTTCAGATGATAGTGACTAGAAAGCCAATATTTGACCAGGTGCGGTGGCTCATGCCTGTAATCTCTGCACTTTGGGAGGCCGAGGCGGGTGGATCACCTGAGGTCAGGAATTTGAGACCAGCCTGGCCAACATGATGAAACCCCGTCTCTACTAAAAACACAAGAAATTAGCCAGGCGTGGTGACAGGCACCTGTAATCCCAGCTACTCAGGAGGCTGAGGCAGGAGAATCAGTTGAACCCGGGAGGTGGAGGTTGCAGTGAGCCAAGATTCCACCGCTGCACCCCGGCCTGGGCAACAAGAGCGAAATTCCGTCTCAAAAAAAAAAAAAAAAGTCAATATTTAAAAAAGAAATAAAGTCCAGGCATGGTGGCTCATGCCTGTAGTCTCAGCACTTTGAGAGGCCAAGGAAGGATCCCTGCTTGAGACCAGGAGTTCAAGACCTGCCAGGGCAACATAATGAGACCCCATCTCTACCAGAAAAAAAAAAAAAAAAAAGAGAGAGAAGGAAAGAGAGAGATGAAAGAAAGAAGAAAAGGAAGGAAGGAAAGAAATTGAATATTTAGAAGCTTGGGGAGAAATCTGTTAAATATAAAAGAAATATAAAGAGAGATCTAGTATATGCCATTTCCATTTGACCAAATGACCTTTAGTTCTTAGACCTTTTTGATCCTGACTTCCATTTAGGATCCCCTGGGTTTAACAGAAAGAATGAAGAAGAAAGAGCATTTATAAAATATAATTTGCAGAAAAGCAAAAGGAAAACAAAAGATATCACTAGTCTTTATTTTTTAATTGACTAGTTGGGGTGGAAATCAGTTTGCAAGAGGTTAAGCACTACTAACAACAAAAAAGGCAAACATCATTGTCATACTCATGCTAATACTAGCTGGTCAGTTCTTTTATTTTTATTCATGTTTGGTGGCCATTTTGTGGTACCCATTCCTATGGGAAGATTTTGCATCCCTACCTTACTGAACTCCAGCCATATTATCTGCTTTGACCAATGAAATGTGAGCATAAGTGATAGATGTTGCTTGAGATCTTTGTGTTGTTTGTTATTACGTCATAATCTAACCTATCCTGACTGATAGGCAGCTAACATTTATTGAATGTTTACTAGGTGGTAGTCTCTGTGAGCATCACTTTAAATGAATTATCTCACTTAGGCCTCCCAAGAGCCAAGCTAGTCAATAACCAATAGTGTGACAAGTGTAAAAATTTTAATTAATAAGCGTAAACTATTTACTTGTGAACTTTGGCAATTATAGAAAAGAGTAAAATAAGAAACCAGAAGCAAAGCAGAGTCAAAGGTTTCAAAATCTGATCTGGGTTTTTACTTAATAGAAACAATTTTAAATAATCTCTGTTTTTTTTAAGCTTATACCATTTTCTTGCTGATTAGTGATCAACAGAATTTTATCCTTATTGGTCACCATTTCTTTTCTTTTATATGTAGGAAATGCAGTTGTGTTTAGGATGTCCTAATTACACTTACTTTCATTTTCCAGGCTTAACATAATCCTCACTTAGGGAAATGTGACATTCTCATGTTCTATTATGTGCTGATGAAACAGGCACCTCTGCAATATACCCATATAACTAACCCTCAACAAAGAGAATAAATGATCATATTGGGAGAGTAGTCTGGTGAAAAATATGGGCCTCCTTTTGATAATAGTTTGTGGTGAAAAAGAAACTAATTTTAACAGAAAAAAATGTAATTCATTATTTATCATGGCTCTGTTTACTGGAAATCGTAGCTTAAAAGTGAAATATGAATTTTTTTTCTGCATAGGCAAAATTTCCCAATTAGGTTTTTGAAATTTGTGTTTAGAATGAATGATTCCTAGAGTGTGGAAGGTATCTTTTTTGGAAGTATCATTTAGTAAGTTATAATTGGTTGTATACTAGTCACCTAAAAGACTTACTAAATTTCCTAAAATATTAGATACGTATGTGTTTGGCTTTAAAATGGAGAATTTGTCTTAAATTTATCCATAAACAGTTTCATTTATATTTTTATTTATTTATTTATTGAGATAGCATCTCTCTCTGACACCCAGGCTGGAGTGCAGTGTTGTGATCTCAGCTCACTGCAACCACCGCCTCCCGGGTTCAAGCAATTCTAGTGCCTCAGCTTCCCAAGTAGCTGGAAATTATAGGTGTGCACCACCACACCCAGCTAATTTTTGTATTTTTAGTAGAGACAGGATTTTGCCATGTTGGCCAGGCTGGTCTTGAACTCCTGGCCTCAGGTGATCCACCCGCCTCAGCCTCCCAAAGTACTGGGATTACAGGCATGAGCCAACATGCCCGGCAATATTTTTAGATATAACTGAAAGGTTATAACTTGAAATTAAGATATCTTAGAAGTCCTCATCACTTCTTTAAATGTTACAAATAAAAGTTACTGTTTATTTGATCATTAAATTTAATGAAAATCATCAGGGAAAAATTACTAACCATCAAGTTTTGTAAATTGATTTGAGTAAAGTGTAAATCAAGTAATTTGCAGAGACCAAGTACCTAGTCCAGAGGGACAAGTTAAGATACTGTTTATGCAAGAATAGTGGTTGCTAACCAGAAAGGAGGAGATGAAGGGGAAATAAATAAATTTTTTCTGCTGATGGCTTATGGAGAGTTGGTTGGGCTACTAGGTTACTTGCTTTGTTCTATTAATTTTAATAGTTAAAAAGTGGGTTTCAGGAGGCCTGTTAATTTCCGAAAGCACTGTACTTGTTATGTATCATTGCAAATAAGCTTTTTTTCTAGCAAGAAAGAACCTATAGTATTCGTCAGGTTCTCCAAAGACTGTGAAATGTTAAGAACCATTCTTCTACAACTTTTTTCAAAATATATCTATATTTGGCTGCCACTAGGTGGCATTGCTAATACAGCCAATATACTGTTGTATTTGCAGTTTCTAGTCTGGATAAATATATGTGTGTAGAGCAACTTCACCCAAAAACCAAGCCATCAAATGGCTCTACTAAGCCAGGAGACATATTCTATTATTTACTTGTATTCATGCCTGCCTAAAACCAGTCTACGCATGTAAGTAAAAAGAGCATTTCTTAATAGTTTCTCGCATTCGTTCATTAATTAGTTCAGCAGTTAATAGTCTACCTTTCTGGCCAGCTTATGCCTGTAATCCCAGCACATTGGGAGAGGGAGGCAGGGGGATCACTTGAGGCCAGGAGTTTAAGACCAGCCTGGGCAATAAAGCAAGACCCCGGGTTTTTTTCTTTCTTTCTTTCTTTCTTTCTTTTTTTTTTTTTTTTTTTTGAGATGGAATCTCACTCTGTCACCCAGGCTGGAGTACAGTGGCACAATCTCGGCTCGCCACAACCTCTGCCTCCCAGGCTCAAGTGATTCTCCTGCCTCAGCTTCGCAGGTAGCTAGGATTACAGTCGCGTGCCACTACCGCCCAGCTAATTTTTGTATTTTTAGTAGAGATGGGGTTTCACCATGTTGGCCAGGCAGGTCTTGAACTCCTAACCTAGAGTGATCCACCCGCTTTGGCCTCCCAAAGTGCTAGGATTACAGACATGAGCCACAGTGCCTGGCCAAGACCCCATTTCTTTAAAAAAATGTATATTTTAATTAGCTGGGTGTGGGGGTGTACACCTATCGTCCTAGCTACTCAGGAAGTCGAGGTAGGAAGACTACTTGAGCCCAGGAGTTTAAGGCTGCAGTGAGCTATGATTGTCCCACTGCACTCCAGCCTGTGTTACAGAGCGAGACCCTGTCTCTTTAAAAAAAAAGCCTTTCCAGCCAGGCGCGGTGGCTCACGCCTGTAATCCCAGCACTTTGGGAGGCCGAGGCGGGCGGATCATGAGGTCAGGAGATCGAGACCATCCTGGCTAACACAGTGAAACCCCGTCTCTACTAAAAATACAAAAAATTAGCCAGGTGTGGTGGCGGGCACCTGTAGTCCCAGCTACTCGGCAGGCTGAGGCAGGAGAATGGCGTGAACCCGGGAGGCGGAGCTTACAGTGAGCCAAGATCATGCCGCTGCACTCCAGCCTGGGCAACAGAGCGAGACTCCGTCTCAAAAAAAAAAAAAAAAAAAAAAAAAAAAAAACCTTTCCTTTCGTTTTGATACACATATTTACATGGAGGACATAACTCCTATGGTATGCCCAGTGTCAGGTGTAATACCAAACATACTAACTTTAAGTCCAATCTTTTCTTTAATATTCAGGAATATGCAAGTGATTGAAACCGATTTTGTTAAAAGAATAAAATCTTTCATTAAATCCTTCATTCCTATGATGGGAAATAGGGCCTCTTCAGAGTAAAACAGCTAGGTTTGAATGTCTAGTACAATATTACTAGCTGTGTGATATTTGGCAAATTTCTTAACTTTTAAACCTCAGTCATTCAACTGTAAATGGGAGTGATAATAATAGTACCCATCTCATAAGACTGTTTTGAGGATTAATGAAATTAATTGTACAATTTTCAGCTCAGTACCTAGTAAATGCAAGGTATTCAATAAATGATTGCTGCTATTATAATTAGCAATATCACTACGCTTACTCTGATTTATTTTTGAAATGTAATAATTTTCAATTTATATGCTTTAGCTAGTCTTAACAAATTAGGAACATTTCCCACAATTGATTTCAGTACAGTGTTATAGAATAATTGAAAACCACTGATCATTTCATTTCCAACAATGATGACTAGGCAATTTGGACCAACTCTCCCATAAAAGTTTCTTAAAAGAGTGGATGAATTTATTATTTTTTTTTTTTTTTTTTTTTTGAGACAGAGTCTCACTCTGTCTGGAGTGGCTGTCACAGGCTGGCTCATGCCTGTGATCCCAGCACTGGAGTGCAGTGCTGGATCCCAGGCTGGAGTGCAGTAGTGCAATCTCGGCCCACTGCAACCTCTGCTTCCTGGGTTCCAGTGTTTCTCCTGCCTCAGCCTCCCCAGTAGCTGAAATTACAGGAGCCCGCTACTACGCCTGGCTATTTTTTTTTTTTTTTTGTATTTTTATTAGAGACGGGGTTTCACTGTGTTGGTCAGGCTGGCCTTGAACTCCTGACCTCGCGATCCGCCTACCTCAGCCTCCCAAAGTGCTGGGATTACAGGCGTGAGCCACCATGCCCAGCCAATAAATTTTTAAATATATGTTTAAAGGTGAGTATATTTGTATATATATTTAAAGAGAGTAAAAGAATTCTAAGACCAAGATCTAAGTTATACAGGAAACCCAAAGAAGAGAGACTGGCCAAGGATAGGCCCTGATAAACCTGCAGGCTTTGAATTTGAACTCTAAAGGGCCACACTTTAAAAGATGTGATGAACTAGATATAAATCAACTTTCACCGGTACTGAAGCTCAAGTTTAAATAATCTTTTTTTTTTTTTTTTTTTTGAGACAGAGTCTCGCTCTGTCATCCAAACTGGAGTGCAGTGGTGTGATCTCAGCTCACTGCAACCTCCATCTCGTGGGTTCAAGTGATTCTCATGTCTCAGCCTCCCAAGTAGGTGGGATTACAGGCATGCACCACCACACCTGGCTAGTTTTTGTAGTTTTAGTAGAGACGGGGTTTCACCATGTTGGCCAGGCTGGTCTCGAATTCTGACCTCAAGTGATCAGCCCCCTTCAGCCTCCCAAAGTGCTGCGATTACAGGCATGAGCTACCATGCCCTGCCTCAAGTTAAAATAATCTTATTATCTTCTTAGAACTGTAAGTGGCCCAGCCCGTCTACCCACTAGAAGCAAACTTGTCTGGAGGAAAGTAAAATCATCCTAGGTTTTACATTATCTCTACTTAACTTACTGTTGTATTCCAACTGTCTAGAACAGAGCCTAGTACTCAATAGGTGCTCAACAAATACATGTTGAATATATTAATGTAAAATAGAATCTTTGCAAAGCCTATGAGAGATAAAATAATTCGACTTCTTTTATTGGCAAAACAGTCTGTTCCTAACATCTGAGTCTTATTTGTGACAGTTGATGAAAAATGACCTAATCTATATATAGCTTTTTCTTAATTTGCATAACAGTTTTATATTAAATATTAGTAAATCGTTTTATTTCTCCAGCAAATAAGTGCATCTACTTCTTGCTGTGTAAACATTTTATTATGCTCTTTGCGTTCAATTTACTTAAATTTAGACAAAAAATAGGCACAATGAATAATTTTTTTTTTTTTTTTTTTTTTTGAGATGGAGTTTCGCTCTTGTTGCCCAGGCTGGAGTGCAGTGGTGCAAACTCGGCTCACTGCAACCTCTGTCTCCTAGGTCCAGGTGATTCTCCTGCCTCACACTCCCAAGTAGCTGAGATTATAGGTGTCCACCACCACACCTGGCTAATTTTTGTATTTTTAGTAGAAATGGGGTTTCACCATGTTGGCCAGGCTGGCCTCGACCTCCTGACCTCAGGTGATCCACCCACCTCGGCCTCCCAAAGTGCTGGGATTACAGGCATGAGCCATCACGCCCAGCCCACAATGAGTGATTTTTAAAATAATTTTATTCAACATATGCTAATATGCTTATGTCTCTGGTTTATCTTTATAGTGAGGTATATTGTACTTTGAAATAAAGAATATTAAATAAATTAGAAATTAATAGCATTTGTAAACCGCATTTCCTCTGTTTTTAGTTCTTATGCAGGCATATTTTTGTTCATTCATTTGATATCTACCTTGAACAAATTTTGCCTAGCAAGTAGTGCAAGTTACAAATTTCATTCATTTACCTTATTTGAGTTTGTATGTAGATTAGGTGCAAAGAAGCTTCTGGGGCTGGCAGATTTTTCCAAGATAGCACCTTTTTTTTTTTTTTTTTTTTTGGAGACAGAGTCTAGCTCTGTTGCCCAGGCTGGAGTGCAGTGGTGCAATCTTAGCTCACTGCAAACCCCGCCTCCTGGGTTCACGCCATTCCCCTGCCTCAGCCTCCCGAGTAGCTGGGACTACAGGCGCCCACCACCATGCCTGGCTAATTTTTTGTATTTTCAGTAGAGACGGGGTTTCACCGTGTTAGCCAGGATGGTCTTGATCTCCTGACCTCGTCATCGGCCAGGTAGCACCTTTTAAGCACTCTTTTATTGCATATTAATTCCCCAAAATCCATTGACAGATTTATTTTAGTCTTAGCAAGCATTCAGGTTACCTTTTAGAAGATCCGGTACATGAGCGATCAGGAATGCTTATTTATTCTCTCATGTAGCGGAAATTATATCCAGAGTAAGAATAGTAAGTTAATGTTTGCATAAAGAGAACATAGCTGCTATTGACCTCTTTGGCTCATCTCTATGCAGCCAGTTTTTGTGAGTCAAAATTTCTATCTTAATAATGGTCTAGACCGGGCTCGGTGGCTCATGCCTGTGATCCCAGCACTTTGGGAGGCTGCGGTGGGTGGATCACCTGAGGTCAGGAGTTTGAGACCAGCCTGGCCAACATGGTGAAACCCTGTCTCTGCTAAAAATACAAAAATTAGCTGGGCGTGGTGGGGGGGGGGGGCGCCTGTAATCCCAGCTACTTGGGAGGCTGAGGTGAGATAATTGTTTGAACGGGGGAGGCAGAGGTTGCAGTGAGCCGAGATTGTGCCATTGCACTCCAGCCTGGGCAACAAGAGCAAAACTCCGTCTCAAAAAAAAAAAAAAAAAAAAGTCTAACCTAGGGCTACAGAGCATACCTTCTCTTTTTCATTTTCTTTTATCTTCGTTTCTTTTTTGAGACAGGGTTTCTCTCTGTTGCCAGGCTGGAGTACAGTGGCATAAATATGGCCCGCTGTAGCCTCAGCCTCCTGGGCACAAGAGATCCTCCCACCTCAGCCTCCCAAGTAGCTGGGACTACAGGTGTGCACCACTACACCCAGCTGGGTTTTTTTTAAGGGTAGAAACGGGGTCTCTCCATGTTGCCCAGGCTGGTCTCAAACTCCTCGGTTCAAGAGATCCTCTCGCCTCAGCCTCCTAAAGTGCCGGGATTACAGGCATGAGCCACTGTATCCGGCCTCACTTTTTCTGTAAGGGATCAGATCCGTAGCTATTTACACATCGTGGACTATCCAGTCTCTGTGCAACTACTCAGATCTGTCACTGTAACGAGAAAGCAATTATAGACAGTACATAAATGAGTGAATGTGGCCATCTTCTGGTAAAACTTTATTCATAAAAACAGGTAGCAGGCTGGATTTGGTCTGCAGTTTGTAGTTTGTTAACCCCTGCTCCAACTCATTGAATGACAGTAGTACACCGGAAGAGACATAGTGAGCCTGGGAGCCTTAATGAGAGAGCTAGCTGTCTTCTAAGGATTTTTGTATGACATCTGTGTATTTGGTTCACCCATTTGCCAAATAAGTACTATCATTTCTCTCTTGATCAAGAAATAACAGGTTTCACATGATGCTTTAGAAAAGAATATAGTTGTGCATATATGAGTTGTATAAAAAAATTAAGAGTAAAAAGAAAAAGCTTTTTATGAAGGGAAAAGCAGAAGAATTTCTTCTAAATGAGCTGTCTGATGACAGGAAGATTTGGTTCCAGTTTCATGTAACCACTGGTATGTTCAATTCCTCTTAAATACCAGATTTTACAAGATTGCAACCATTTTGAGGAATAAATAACTTATGGATTAAGTTTAGATGTCATGTGTAGGATGAACAGGTCTAAAGATCTAAGGTACCACTGTTGTAAAATTATAATGGAATAGGGATTTTTGTTAAGTAGATTTTTAGCTGTTCTTATTTTTAAAAAGTAGCTATGTAAGATGATAAACATGTTAATTTGCTTTACTATAGTATAACCATTTTGTTATCTGTATGTATACTATAACAACATATTGTAAGCCTCAATTATGCACAATAAAATTTATTTCTAAAAAGCTTAGGCCAGGTGCAGTGGCTCGCACCTGTATTCCCAGCACTTTGGGAGGCCAAGGCAGGAGGATCACTTGAGGCCGGGAGTTCAAGACCATATCAGCCTGGGCAACCTAGTGGGACCCCGTCTCTATGAAAAAAAATTTTTAATTAGCCAGGTGTAGTGGCATGCTCCTGTAGTCCCAGCTACTCAGGTGGAGGTTGAGGCCAAGGTTGGAAAATCGCTTGAGCCAAGGGAGGTTATGATCGCGCCACTGCACTCTAGCCTGGGCGACAGAATGAGACCCTGTCTCAAGAAAAAAAAAAAAAGTTTAGATGTTGTACACAGTTAGGAGAAGTGATGGGATTATTTCATTAGCCACCTTGTAATTATTTCCCACTAACAGAAATATGATTCATAATTCTGTAATTAACCAGGTTAACAAAAACAGGAGCTTTGGTACTTGATTATGAGAAATGTATTCTGGACATGCTCCCTATATGCATGTACATTATGATTCATCAAGTTACAAGACAAAAAGATGATTAAAGAATCATTTGTAAACTGTATGTAACATTAAGGATTTATAAAGCCTGTTCTTAATAGCAAAGGAGTCCATGGGCTACAGTTTACTCTCCTGTATAATGTGATGTATGTACAATTTTTGACACTAGGTGGAGCAGTTTCCTGGCAAAAGACTTCACAAAGCCCTATATCCCTTTCAGTTAAGCCCAGCTTCTAGACAAAGAACTGTAAAGAGAAGAAAAACGATCGACAATCATTTTATAATTTAAAAACATACCCAAATATTTAGCTATAAGTAGAAGGCTGAATATATTTTACAATTTTTCTGTTTGCCATATATTTTAACCATTGGATTTTCTCATGTTTAAAGTGTTAGTTTTACTTTCTAGAAGCAGTTTGGAAGTAGAAAAGTTGGGAACTATTCAGTTACATTGTAGAATAGATCAGGTTTTATTAGAAGCTGTAACATCAAGGTGTTATCCTTTGAATGATATCTGTGAGCCATTTGTTTCATATGACCATTTTTATAGAAAAAAAGTACTTTTTGTTATAAATTAGATGCAAAGAAAGTTGTGAGATATGTGCCCCTGTGTAAGATTCAGAGCCTGTTTCTGCTTTAAAGTTTGTGATTATTTCATTATTAAAATATGTGTTAAAAATTGTACATTTACCCTGAAGTACAGGTCAATTGATGACTAAAAAGAAAACAAAAAAAATTATACATTTAAAAAATCTGACATCTTAATTGCTTTTTCATATTTATGACCTCCTCTGTATATGGCACCCTATGGAGGAAGCACTGTATAGTATTCCGCACTTTTTAAAAGCTGTTTTTTCCTTAGTATAGACATTTCTGATACTTTTTGACTCTTGGCTATTGCTAAAAGTAAATATTATTTGGAAAACTGCATTCATATGGGTTGAAATAAAATAGTGAAATAGTTTCAGTAAGTGAAATATTGTAGTAGTTAATACCATAAAGTGGAATCATTCTTTTTTTAAAAAATTGTTAGCCAGCTTCTTCCCTATCAATTCAGCTTGACTTCTGACTATTGCTTTATTGCTCATTTGTCTATCCTCCTTTTAAGACAAAAAAGAAATTACCAAAAGTTAAGGCTCTGGTGTGACTTGATACCAGATGCTTATAACTATGGCTATAAGCATGCAGTGACTCAGTGCTGTTTCAGGAAGCCCAACAGACCCTTCTTAGAAAAAAATCTGTTTGCCTTTTGTTTGATGAAGGCATGAAAGCTCTTCTCCCTGTCTTTCCCTAAGGAATGACTCATATATTAACTCTGCTGAGCATCACCACATCAAAAGAAGAAACCAAGGTCTTCAGGACATCGGGCTGGGTTTTTGCCAAGGAAAAGGGGTATGCACAGACTGGGTAACTTCCTGCCCTTAAGTTTATTAATGTATGCTTAAATGAAAGCCAAGAAAATTTAGTTTAGCTTAAATTTGTTGTTGAGCATACATTTTAAACAATTTATACTAGCCCCCCCCCCCCTTTTAACAGCTCTCTCATAAATATGTAGTTCATTTCTCTTGAATACTTAAATCAACTGTATGATCAAAAGTTGCTTGGGTCTAGAGAACAAAGGTGAAACATGCCTTCTTTTTCTTTTTCTTTTTTTTTTTTTTTAGACGGAGACTCACTCTGTCGCCCAGGCTGGAGTGCAATGGCGCGATCTTGGCTCACGGCAAACTCCATCTCCCACGTTCAAGCGATTCTCCTGCCTCACCCTCCCAAATAGTTGGGACTACAAGCATGCGCCACCACACCTGGCTAATTTTTTGTATTTTTAGTAGAGACAGGAGTTTCACAATGTTGGCCAGGCTGGTCTTGAACTCCTAACCTCAAGTGATCCGCCCGCCTCAGCCTCCCAAACTGCTGGGATTACAGGCGTGAGCCACCACACCTGGCCAAACATGCCTTTTAATATGGATTAATTCAATATAATAAAAATAGCTTCAAAGACAGTACCTTATAACTTGGAGCATGAACTAATACTATAGAGTTCATATTTCTTTTGTTTTGGCCAGCAATTTTATATTTGCACTTTTATAGTATAATCTCATATTTCTACCCTATGACCTAGGTAACAGGCATTATTAGGCTTTTTGTTAAACAAAGGAGGAGATAGAAGTTACCAACAGTAATTTACCAACAGATTTAGAAAACTGAAATCCACATTAATGCATGCCCCGGTTACTGCTTTTTGACAGTTTGTTTCTTTGTTTTTTGTTTTGGTTTTTGGTTTTTTTTTTTTTTTGAGACAGGGTCTTGCTCTGTCGCTCAGGCTGGAGTGCAGTGGCATGATCATAGCTCACTGCAACCTTGAACTCCTGGGCTCGAGTGGTCCTCCCATCTCAGCCTCCCAAGTAGCTGGGACTACAGGCATATGCCACCACACTGGGCTAATATTTTTTCTTAGTAGAGACGGAATCTCACTGTGTTGTCCGGGCTAGTCTCGAACTCCTGGGCTCAAGTAATCCTGCTGCCTCGGCCTCTCAAAGTGTTAGGATTTCAAGCATGAGACACTGTTCCCAGCCTGTACTGCATTTTATAAAGAGAGACCAGAGGCATAACTTGGGACCTTCTTCACAAAAAGAATATAAACACTGGTTAAACTTGTCAGTGCCCATTGGGAATCGATATTTTACACTCTAGCCTTCTAGAATTATTTGCTGTAGACCATAACCTTGTTTTCTGACTCTAATGAGAAAAACAATGATTAAAAAAATTCTGAAGAGAATTCCTGTGTTTGCAAAAGGGTTTCTGAAGTCCCCTGAAAGAAAACAAAGGTTTTGCAAGTCATACAAACAACCATTTTTCATCTTTTTTTGTTTATTTATCACCCAGATATTCCTAATGAATCACATTCCAGACTAACCACTGACTGCTTTTGTTCCTTAGTGAAGAAGTGTGGCAAATAAATGTTTTCCCAGTGAATCAGCACAGGATTCTTGATTTTATTACCTTTGCCCTAAACTTTCCAGACAAAACTAATTGGAAATTTTGCCTTTGGGATCTCACTTGACTTCTGTGTATAGATGATGGATTAGGCTATGAATTGACATTACAGATGTTGTCCAAACAACTCCAGTCTTTAGGAATGTTTTATCAGTTCTGAGGGAGCCGTCTAGAGTGGAAGAATGTCTGTCTGTTTTGTCTGCTTGCCTTCCTTAAAAATACTCATACACACACAACACACATTCTGCACTCTTAATGTGATGTTGTAGTCTTCATCTCGGTTGATAAGTATACTTGCCTAAATTAGGCTAATAATTAATATGAACATTTTAGGTCTTTCGTTTTTAAAAGATATCTCTGTAAGAAAGGACCCTAAAGTAAACCCAACAGTATTCTGTCTCTGGTCTTTTAGATGGTATACTGTTTTTCTTGATGAAACATAGACATGAGTATAACCTTTTCAGTCCTTTAAATGCTACAAAGTGTGTGAAGAAGGTACAATTATAGTAAATCATGAGCCGCTGTAGTATAAATCCAGAGAACTTGAAAAGTTCAAAATCCAGAAAATGTTTTACTTACTTAATATTAAGCAGCAGTGTACATACTGATTTATCATTTTACTAATATGATTTTTTCATAAATTCAAGTATGAATATATTCACCCCTTTCTTACTATGACCCTAATTAGTGTTTGTGGCACAAGGATTTCTTTCTCTGGGCTTAACATAGATACTATATTATTATCAGAAAACTACTTAAAACTCTTCACTACCAGATTAGGATGGAGATAGATAGATAGATAGATAGATAGATAGATGTGGTTTTGTATAATTTTACCCTTCTAGGACAATTTTTTTTGAATTCTAAGTTTCTCTTAATTAGAAGAACTAGTAGTGTATTGTTATTCTTAAAGCTAGAGTAAAAATTGATTACATAGAATTATCTCAGTTCGGTTTTTTTCTAATCACTAAAACTTTTCTAATCACTAAAACTCATGAATAAGAATGTAAATCATGGAAATGTAACTTTTTAAACTTATGTAAAAAGAGTTTTTAAAAGATAAAATATCTTTTTCCACAGACAAGTACCTACATCTGCTCTTACTAGAAATCTTACCCTTTCATCTAAGTATAGTTTGCTCTCACCCAGACATACTCCTGCCTGGCCAAGCACTACATCTTTTATCCTGGACAAGGCAAAATTATTCCATTACCAATCTTTGGAAAATATAATGTAATACAGCTCATGAGACTAGATATATGGAACTCTGAAATGAAGCAAATCCAGATGTCCAATATGTTGCAAATAACCAAGCTATCTTGTTGATTTAACTTCGTCTAGAATAACTATACTGAGTTACCAAAAATAAAACAGACCTTTATTTGCCACTTTTCTTTTTTTTTTTTTTTTTTTTAAGACAGGGTCTCATTCTGTCACAGTGGCGTGATCTCAGCTCACAGCAACCTTGACCTCCCAGGCTCAAGCAATCCTTCCACTTCACTGGGACTACAGGTGCACACCACCATACCCAGCTAATTTTTTGTTTTGTTTTGTTTTGTTTTGTTTTGAGAGAGAGGGTCTCTCCATGTTACCCGGGCTGATCTCAAAACTCCTGGGCTCCAGTGAGTCTCCCGCCTCAGCCTCCCAAAGTGCTGAGAATACAGACATGAGCCACCCTGCCTTGCCTATTTGCCACTTTAAGATGTACTCCCTGTATTGATCTTTACCTTGCCACATGTCACATCCTTTTAAATGTGTTCAGACTCATTTTATAGCACAGCAGATGGTCTGTCTTGGCAAATATTCCATGCGTACTTGAAAATAATATATATTTGGCTCTTGCTGGGTGGTATTTTCTATGTTATTCAAATCTTCTGTGTCCATACAATTATCAGTGTAGTTGTTGTATCAATTAATGAAATATAGATGTTGACGTTTTCAACTATGTATGTGCCAGGCATGGTGGCTCACCTCTAATCCCAGTGCTTTAGGAGGCCAAGGCAGGAGGATCCCTTGAACTGAGTTTGAGACCAGCCTGGACAACATAGGCAGACCCTGTCTCTACAAAAAATAGAAAAATTAGATGGGGCCAGGTGTGGTGGCTCACACCAGTAATCCCAGCACTTTGGGAGGCCTTGTTGGGAGAATCTCTTGAGCCCAGGAGTTTGAGACTAGCCTGGGCAACATAGGGGGACCCATCTCTAAAAATAACAAAAAAAAAAATTATCTGGGACAGGTGCGCTGGCTCACACCTGTAATGCCAGCACTTTGGGAGGTGTTGGTAGGAGGATCCCCTGAGCCTAGGAGTTTAAAGCAACATAGGGAGACCTGTCTACAAATAATTTTAAAAAATTAGCTGGGCTGGGCACTCTGGCTTACACCTGTAATCCCAGCACTTTGAGAGACTGAGGTGGGTAGATCACTTGAGCCCAAGAGTTAGAGACCAGCCTGGGCAACAGGCAAAACCCCACCTCTACAAAAAATTAGCCAGGCGTGGTGGTGTACACCTGTAGTCCCAGCTATCCAGGAGGCTGAGGTGGGAAGATCACCAGAACTCTAGAGGTTGAGGCTGCAGTGAGCCAAGATCTTGCCACTGCACTCCAGTTTGGGTGATGGAATGAGAGACCCTGTCTCAACAACAACAACAACAAAATTAGTTGGGTGTGGTATCTTGCACCAGCAGTCCCAGTTGGGTGGATCACCTGAGGTCAGGAGTTCAAAACCAGCCTGACCAACATGGTGAAACCACATCTCTACCAAAAATACAAAAATTAGCTGGGTGTGGTGGCGGGTGCCTGTAACCCCAGCTACTTGGGAGGCTGAGGCAGGAGAATTGCTTGAACCCCAGAGGCGAAGGTTGCAGTGAGCCAAGATTGTGCCATTGAACTCCAGCCTGGGCAACAGAGTGAGACTCTGTCTCAAAAAAAATAAAATAAAGAAATTTCTAGCTATAATTGGGGATTTGTTCATTTCTGTGTTCTGTCAGTTTTTGCTTTATGTATTTTCACACTCTGTTATTGGGTGTATACACATTTAGAATCGGTCTGACTTCCTGAGAATTAGACCTTTTATCATTTGTTCCTATGAATCTCTGTTAATATTCTTTGTCGTTAAATCTACTTTGTCTAATATCAATTTAGCTACTTTATCTTTTTTATGGATTTTTTAAATGGTTTTTCTTTTCCCATTTCTTTACTCTTTCTTTTCTGGGTTCTTAATATTTAAAGTGGGTTTCTTATAGACAGCGTGTACTAATCCAGTCTGACAGTGTCTGCCTGAATTTATACATTTGGTCCATTTGCAATTAATGTAGTTATCAATATGATTGGGTTTAAGTCTACCCTCAAACTGTTTGTCATATCTAATTTTTCATTCCTTTTTCTTTTTTCTCTGCCTCCTTTTGGACTGAGGATTTTTTTTGTTGTTTTGTTTTGTTTTGTTTTTTGGTGTTTTTGTTTTTGTTTTTTTTTTGGTATTGAATTTATTTGCTTGTTTGTTCTACTTCTTTTAAAATTTTTAGTGGTATAGCTAGGTGTAGTGATGCATGCCTGTGGTCCCAGCTACTCGGGAGGCTGAGGTAGAATCTCATGAGCCTGGGCAGTCAAGACTCCACTGAGCTGTGATCACACTACTGCCCTCCAGCCTGGGCAACAGGGTAGGACCCTTTCTCAGAAAAAAAAGAAAAAAAAAATTAGTGGTTGTCCTAAGGTTTGCAATATGCTCCATTAACTTACAGGGTGAACAATAAAGTATTGTTTTCTCGTTTTGTATAAAATATAACAACCTTATAATAGTGTTCTTCATTTCCTCCTCCCATAATTTATAATTTATGCTTTAGTTGTCATACATTTTACTTCTTGTATATTTTACTTCCTCATATGTCGTAAATCCACAGTACTGTTTTGAAATATATTTTTTTGAAATATATTTTCCCTAGCTCCCAGATTCACGGGTATTTTTTTCTTTGACATTTTAAAGAAGTAATTCTGATGTCCTTTGGTTTGCATTATTTCTGATGAAAAGTCTGACCTATTTTTCCCTGTAGATAATGTTTTATTTTTATCTACTCTGTTGTTTTTAAGACTTTTCCTCTTATCATTGAATTATAGCAATTTCATTATGACATGATTGTGATGATTTTTAGCAGTTAGATTATGTTTTATTTTCTATTTTCTTTTTTCTTTTTTTGAGATGGCATCTTGCTCTGACGTCAGGCTGGAGTGCAGTGGCGCAATCTCGGCTCACTGCAATCTCCGCCTCACGGATTCAAGCCATTCCCCTGCCTCAGCCTCCCTAGTAGCTGGGATTACAGGTGCGCACCACCATACCCAGCTAATTTTTGTATTTTTAGTAGGGATGGGGTTTCACCATGTTAGCCAGGATGGTCTCAATCTCCTGACCTCATGATCCACCCACCTTGGCCTCCCAAAGCGCTGGGATTACAGGCGTGAGCCACCATGCCTGGCCTATATGTTTTCTTTTCTTTTCTTTTTTGTGCTGGCATGCAGTGGTGAGATCTCAGCTCACCGCACCCTCTGCCTCCTGGGTTCAAGCAATTCTCCTGCCCCAGCCTCCCCAGTAGCTGGGATTATAGGCACTTGCCACCACGCCCGGCTAATTTTTTGTATTTTTAGTAGAGACAGGTTTCACCATGTTGGCCAGGCTAGTCTCGAACTCCTGACCTCATGATCCACCCACCTCGGCCTCCCAAAGTGCTGGGATTACAGGCGTGAGCCACCGCACCCAGCCCATGTGTTTTATTTTCTTTGTGTCGATCCTGACTGGATTTGTTCAGTTTCTTAAGTCTGCGGATTGATACTTTTCATCAAATCTGGGTCTGTTTCTATTGAGCAATATTTCTTTTGGTTATGAGTTATAATTTGCTGCTTCGCATATCTAGTAATATTGAGTGCTAGTAATTTTTAATTGAATGCTAGATATGTAGTATTAAATTGTTGATTGTATGGATTTTGTCTTCCACTATAGAACATTGATGTGGGGGGAGGGTGAAGGGGACAGTTAAGTTAC
Source organism: Gorilla gorilla gorilla (assembly GCF_029281585.2). Classification (NCBI taxonomy): domain Eukaryota; kingdom Metazoa; phylum Chordata; class Mammalia; order Primates; family Hominidae; genus Gorilla; species Gorilla gorilla. The sequence continues at coordinate 32,299,634 of NC_073228.2, read as the reverse complement.
CTGTGGATCAGCTTGATCTTTTTAAGACTTGTTTTAAACCCTGTTAGGGTCAGACTAGAGTAGCTTTCACCTTAGGACCAGAAGGAAAGGTCATACCTACCCAGGCATGACCTTTCTGGGTTGAATGCTGAGTCTCTCTACTCTAGCTGGTTGATCACAAATGTTTCCCAGGCCTGTGTGAACTCTGGGAATTGGTCAGTTTACAAATCCCCAGTAATTATTCTTTTCCCAGTTGTTCTTGTAGTTCTTTGCCTGGACTTGTGGTCTCACCTTAGCATGCAATGCAGCTTTGTGTGCCAGAGTCTGAAGGGGACCCCTGTGCAGATTTCTAGAGTTCCTTCTCTCTGTGTAGCTTTCTCTTTTCTGGTATACTGCCTCATAAATTCTGACTGCCTCAGCCTTCTTGAATCCTGAACTCGTGAACCCCAGTCTCATTCTCAACTCGGCAGGAGCAACATGCTTTGTTTGGGCTCTTGCTCTTTTGACCATGGAATTTTTGGCAGGCATGGAATGTGTCTACAGACAAGAAGCCAGAGTCAATGTATGGTTTCTTCATTTTTATCCCTTCTCTTAGTAATCAAAGCCCTGTACTGCCTGTAGTACAATGTCTAAAAAGAATTGTCCCATATATTTTGTCCAGTTTTCTAATTGTTTGCTATAGAAATGAAAGTCTAGTATCCGTTACTTCATCCGGCCGTGAGACAGAAAACCTTCAGCCATAGACCGGGATCCCTAACCCATGCTCCCACAAGAGTTGGAACCTGCTGCTCAGTAAATATATAAATTTTATATCCTGTGGCAGGTTTTATCCAGTTAGGCTTTTCAATTAATACTGTAGCTGTTTGGGTCTTTACCCTCTTGTTTCTTTGTTTAGTATGGTTAAAAATGTGACTCATATTTGCTACATTGTAGTGAGACTTGTAGTTTTTAGAAAATATACTTTAAAAGTAGTTTGAATTATGTGTAACTTTTAAAACTTTTAATCAAAAATTTTTTTGTTTTTATTTGAATTTTTCATATAAACATATTTTTTCATTCAAATCGGTTATATTTAAAAACCATTAAGCTAAAATGTTGAATAGAACTTGTGAGGTTTCCTATCACTTAATATAGTTTAAACTATGAACAAAGGACAAGAAACTGAGTTGTTAATGTTCATTTTGTCTGGGAACCACCACATCTGCCTCAAAGGCTGAGTAATCATGACTTATTAGTGTGGTTATGGAAAATATATGTCAGTTTAGTTGAGTGAATGAACAGACTTCTTTAGAAGAAAGAATTCTCAAATCAGAGACTTGAAAAAACATTCTCAAATCAGATTGTTGAAAATTTCCCTTTTCAGAATAACTAAAAATGAAAACTATAAAGAACTTTTATTTTATTGGATAATGTGTTTAATCTGTTAGGATACATTTTTTATATTTCTGGAATGCAAACATAGCTTTTTCTTTCCTATCTATCCCAGAAATCTCATTATTTTAGCTCCCAGGGCAATTTTATTTTTGTTCACTTGAAATTCATTTCTAACTTTAGCTGTACCTGTAGCCAAAGAGGACAGTAACATGGGGACAGCATGGACAAACTCTTAAATTTTCTTCTTTTTCACTTATTGGCATTCATATGTCTCTTTTGTGTTTTCTAATAGTAAAGGTGGAAGTTACAGCTGATTTCTTCTTTTTTTTTAATTATGTCTGATAGCTATAATTGTATGAGGAGAAATGTTTCACAAACTATGCAGTTATTCTGAATATCACAAACTTTGGGGTTTTTTTGTAGTATCACAAAATAATTCTTTTTTCCCCCAAGTGTGAAATCTCTTGTGTGCACCTGGCATTTAAAGAAATGATTGTAGATTTCATGGTTAATCATAAGTTTTCAAAAACCTAAGTAGTCAAAGTATTTTCAAAATCTTATATAATTAATACTTTAATATTTCTGCATTTCCAAGAATTAAAAGTCCCCAAAAAGAGGAACAAAGGCTAAAACTTCACATTGATTTTTTTGATCCAGAAAAAACTAATAATTAACTGATTCAGTGCCAAGGATTTCATTTTTTAGGTATTATTTTAACAGAAAATGCCGATTCTATTTAGAGATAAATATCACATATGTGTGAACAACTTTGTATATTAACATCAAACAAAATTTTATTATCTTGATAGTAGAATGTCTTAGTTTTATTTTTATCACTAGATTTTATGTACTTTGAACCACAGATTCTTTCATCAAGTGATCTTAAAATACTTTCTTATACACAGGGCCCACTTACTTTTCTGTGGGACTGACTCATTTATGAAAAATCATTGGAGAAATCTTTAATAGAAACCTTCAGATTCAGAAATACTTGCACAATATAATTAGTAATAAAATCTCATGTGTGTATATATGTAAATAACTTTATTCTACAAATAAAGTATTTCTCTTCATAATAGCTGATGGCTGCTAGTTACTGTATGCTAGAGGACATCTATCAACCTATGCTTAAGGGACCCAGGAATTTATATTTTAACCAACTCCCTAGTATGCAGACACCTCATCTTGTGCTTTTAGGAACCATTGTGTAAAACTCATTGATACTGGTTTCACAGTTACATTTTTGCTTTATGATCTCACTGGGAAAGGTTACATGAGGTGGTAGATCACCAGCTGTTTTTAAGTAAGGACGTAAAGTGATATTCTCAAATTGTGCCTAAAAGAACAGTGGCTCAGGAAGTTTTCTTTAATAAAAGGAATTATCTAACAAATGAGAAATATAGATAAATAAAATAAAAGTCAAGCAAGGAATTAGATCAGTGGTTGCCGGGGACTAGGACTTGAGGGAGGGAATTAGCCACAGAGGAACACAAAGGATTTTTTTTTATAAGGGATGGGGCCTTGTTCCGTTGTCCAGACTGGAGTGCAGTGGCACAATCATAGCCCACTACAGCCTCCAACACCTGGGCTCAAGCTATGCCTCCTACCTCCTGAGTAGCTGGGACTACAGGCACATGCCACAATGCGTGGCTAATTTTTTAAATTTTTGTAGAGATGAGGTCTTGCTTTGTAGCCCAGGCTGGTCTCGAACTCCTGGCTTCAAGCAGTCATCCTGGCTCAGCCGCCCAAAGTGGTGGGAATACAGGCGTGAGCTGCTGTGCCTGGCCAAGGGATCATTTTTGCAGTAATGGAAATGTTCTGTATCTTGATTGGTGTGGTTATATGGCTGAATATGTTCGTCAAAGCTAATCGAAATGTAGACCTCAAATAAGTGACTCATTATGTGTAAATTTTACCTCAATAAATCTGATTTTTTTTTTTTTAAGTCAACCAGGAAGAGATTCTGGGAAGGATTATTTTCTTCATATTACTAACTGCATCTTGAAATTATTTAGAATTATTTTTGTTCTTTGAAAGCTAAGATTTTTCTTACACGGCAATTAATATACTTTTAAAATAATGTGTATTGATAATTTTTTAATAGTTCTCATCAGAAGTTTCTTGTATTTGTTTTATAGGGTCCACATATAGCCTCAGTTACATTAGCTGCTTATGAATGCAATTCAGTTAATTTTCCTGAACCACCCTATCCTGATCAGATTATTTGTCCAGATGAAGAGGGCACTGAAGGAACCATTTCTTTGTGGAGTATCATCTCAAAAGTTAGGATTGAAGCCTGCATGTGGGTAAGATATGCATTTTCGTATTTGTTTAAAACTAACCTCACCATCTTGATAGTGTGTGTACCTTATTGAAATGGAATCTAAACATATTCCTTGTCAGTAAACGATTCAGTCAGTAACCAGCTACCTACTTCCAAGGCAAAAGAAACCTTTTAGACCATCTCCTATTCATGAATGGCATTGAGAAGAAAGGCATGAACCATATGTATCACAAAGCAACTGAGGCCAAGTAGACTCCAGGAGGGAAAGGGAGTACAGATGATGGAACTACAGTTGAGCCTTGAACCTTGTGTGGGTTAGGGGTGCCAACCACCTGTGCAGTAGGAAATCCACATATAACTTTTGACTCCCCAAAAACTTAACTGCTAATAGCCTACTGTTGAACGGAAGCCTTAATGATAAATAGTAGATTAACACATATTTTATATGTGTTAATATAGTATTGTATACTATATTACAAAGAAAATTATAAGAGAAAGGAAATATATTTATTATTAATTAAGTGGAAACGGATCATCATTTCCACTCCATTTTCATGTTGAAGAGGCTGAGGCTGAGGAGGAGGCGGAGGGAAAGAAGGGGTTGGTCTTGTTGTCTTAGAGGTGGCACAGGCAAAGGAGGTGGAGGAGGTAGATGGGGAGCCATGAGAGGCACACCCATTATCACTTGTACTGGCACAGTTCAAATCCATGTTGTTCAAGGGTCAACTGTATACTACATTATAAAATTTGTTCTAGTATTTCTATACCTGATAAACTTTTAAAATTTATCTAAGAGTTATATAAATTATATATAAATATTAGATTGGTAATATATAGTTATATATAAATATTAGATTGGTAAATGTCATATGTCTTACTTTTTTTATTTTAAAATTTTACTTTTATTTATTTGGCAAATAAAAATTGTGTGTGTTTATATGTACGTATGCATTTATTTATTTATATATTTATTTACTGAGACAGGGCCTTGCTCTGTTGCCCAGGCTGGAGTGCAATGGTGCCATCTCGGCTCATTGCAGCTTCAACCTCCTGGGCTCAAGTGATCCTCCTGTATGTCTTACTTTTAGATTAAAATACTGTGCTCTGGCTGGGCCTGGTGGCCATCCCTGTAATCTCAGCGCTTTGGGCGGCCAAGGCAGGCAGATCACTTGAGGCCAGGAGTTCGAGATCAGCCTGGTCAACATGGTGAAACCCTGCCTCTACTAAAAATACACAGATTAGCCGGGCGTGGTGGCACATACCTGTCATCTCAGCTACTGGGGATGCTGAGGCATGAGAATTGCTTGAACCCAGGAAGTAGGGGTTGCAGTGAACCGAGACCCGCCACCGCTCTCCAGCCTGGGCTACAGAGCGAGACTACATCTCAACAACAACAAGAAAATATTATGTTCTTAGAGAACGCATTTCATTTTCTGAGTTATTATAATGCTAACTAAAGTAAGGTCAGACATTTCTTAATATAAACCAAGCCTTATTATAGTGAACGTATCAGGCTGTATGATCGTATATGGCAATTTTACTTTCAGTTGTTCCAGTTATTCTTTTTGTGGTTTGCTTAAGTTTATTTTACAAAATTCTTTGGACAGCATGTTAAGTGGCAGATGGATTCTAATCCACACAATTTTTTTTTTGTGCCTAAATTTTTTTTTTGCTTTTTTTTTGAGACAGTCTTGCTCTGTCGCCCGGGCTGAAGTGTGGTAGCACGATCTCAGCTCACTGCAACCTCCGTCTCCCAGGTTCAAGCAATTCTCCTGCCTCAGCCTCCCCAGTAGCTGGGATTACAGGCACCCGCCACCACGCTCGGCTGATTTTTTTGTACTTTTAGTAGAGACGGGATTTCTCCATGTTGGGCAGCCTGGTCTTGAACTCCTGACTTCAGGTGATCCACCAGGCCTGAGCCACCTCACCCAGCCCTGTATGCCTAAATTTATTCGGCATCCATAGGAATAATTCATTGGTTAAAGATTTCTTTTACCATTTGAGGTTTTTTTTTTTTAACTCATTGAGATTTGTTATGTTCCTGTAATTTTTTCCCACTAACAATTTCTTAGGAAATTAAAGATTATGGAACAGATCACTTACAAATCTTAACTCATTAAAATGAGCATGAATACCATACCCTCAGGAGAAGCAGAGTTTTGAAACACAGTTAAGTGTTAGCAATTGTGTTTTGCTTTAAAAGAATTATAAAGGAAATACCATCATGTTGAATTTGTTGAATATGAAAGACAGGAAAAATTGTCATGTTTCCTGTTGCTCTTTTATAAACACTGGAAACAAATTTATTATACTAGTTGCATATGCTTTATAAATTTGATGACATTAGTCTTTTGATGAAAAAAATGTTAGAATAACAGAAGATACTTGGAACATGCTAGAAAAGGGACTTTGTATGTAAATTTGTCTTTTTTTCTTAATATTATACTTTTGTTCTTCAAAAATTATTTACATTGCTGGATTAAGCTTAAGGCCAACAAATGAAAACCACTATCTCAGCTGGCCGTGATAACTGCCTCCTCCAAATTTCTGTAGTATATATTGTCTGTAGTGCTTATTAGGCCTGGCTTTATACATGCTTTAAATTAGTTAATTTGGCTGGTATGGTGGCTTTCTTCCCCAAATAATATTTAGGATCTTAAAAAATATTAAATATACCTTAAATGTATTAGCATCATAGTAATCAGCATTAAGTTTTGCACATAGGGCTGGGCATGGTGGCTCACTCCTATAATCCTAGCACTATGGGAGGCCGAGGTAGGTGGATTTGAGACCAGCCTGGCCAACATGGTGAAACCCCATCTCTACTAAAAATACAAAAAATTAGCTGGGCATGGTGGCTCACACCTGTATTCTCAGTGACTTGGGAGGCTGAGGTAGGAGAATCACTTCAACCCGGGAGGCAGAGGTTGCAGTGAGCCAAGATTGCACCTCTGCACTTGAGCCTGTGCAACACAGCGAGACTCCATCTCAAAAAAAAATTAATTTTTTTGAAAAAGTTTTCCATGTAATACAGGAATGTCAATAAATACTGATTAATAGGTCAAATGTTTGCTCTTCTTTCCTTCTTTGTAACTGTCTCGTTATATTAAAAATACAGCACACACTAAGTTATGTTTAAATTTGTTAATATTGTTCTCAACATTTACAAGGACAGTCTTCAACAAATGGTGCTGGGGACTGGGTGTAGTGGCTCACACCTGTAATCCCAGCACTTTGGGAGGCCAAGGCAGGTGGATCGCCTGAGGTCAGGGGTTCAAGACCAGCCGGACCAACATGGTGAAACCCCATCTCTACCGAAAATATAAAACTTAGCTGGGCATGGTGGTGGGTGCCTGTAATCACTGCTACTCGGGATGCTGAGGCAGGAGAATCGCTTGAACCCAGGTGGTGGAGGTTGCAGTGAGCTGAGATCACACCATTGCACTCCAGCCTGGGCGACAGAGCAACTCTCCATCTCAAAGAAAAAAAAAACAAGGGGGATGCTGTAAAAACTGAATATCCACATGCAAAAGAATGAAGTTGGACCCTTACCTTACACCATATATAAGAATTAATTCACCGGGCGCGGAGGCTCACGCCTGTAATCCCAGCACTTTGGGAGGCCAAGGCAGGCAGAGCATGAGGTCAGAAGTTCAAGACCAGCCTGGCCAAGATAGTGAAATGCTGTCTGTACTAAAAATACAAAAAAAAAAAATTAGCTGGGCATGGTGACAGGCCCCTGTAGTCCCAGCTACTTGGGAGCCTGAGGCAGGCGGCTCACTTGAGGTCAGGTGTTCAAGACCAGCCTGGCCAACGTGGTGAAAGTTCATCTCTACCAAAAATACAAAAATTATCCGGGTGTAGTGGCGCAGGTCTGTAATCCCAGCTACTCAGGAGGCTGAGGTGGGAGAATTGCTTGAACCCGGGAGGCAGAGGTTGCAGTGAGCCAAGATTGTGCCACTGCACTTCAGCCTGGGCAACAGGGTGAGACTCTGTCTCCAAAAAAATATAAATAAATAAATAAATAAAATGAAAACTTTTTTTTTTTTTTTTAAAGACAGAGTTTCGCTCTTGTTGCCCAGGGTGGAGTGCAATGGCACAATCTCACTCACTGCAACCTCCGCCTCCCAGGTTCAAGTGATTCTGACTCAGCCTCCTGAGTAGCTAGGATTACAGGCATGCGCCACCATGCCCAGCTAATTTTTTTGTATTTTTAGTAGAGACAGGGTTTCTCGATGAAAAAGATAGATTTTTTTTAATTCCTGCTCTCCAGATTTTTATCATTAAACTTACATTTCTTAATATAAAAGCACCGTGCTGCAGATTTGCTTGTGAGTTCACTTGACAAAATGTTTTTTCCCCACCTCACCTGACAAAACTTTTTAAAAGTACAAATTCAGAATTTTTGTCTTTGAATAAATCTTTGAATGAATCTTTGAATAAAATTAGCACTCCAAGAAGATGCTGTGTTATCAGTTGGTTTGCATATTTTGTGCATATTAAACTCTTCTCTAGTTTAAGAAGGATTTAAGGGTAATAAATTTGTATGTAGTAGATGGTTTGGAGGAGAGCTTTCTGAATTATTGCTTGACTGTACATACCACTTATTTTGCAGTAAGGAAGCCAGTCATTCTCTCTCCTTAATTAAACTTAGGCTGACAGTTTTCAGTGTTCCACAATTTATGTTTTGTTTTGAATATAAACAAATGTAAAGAATTTTGTATCTTATACAAATATATATTTGAATTTTATAGAGAATCATAAAATTGTAAGGATTATGAAATGATGAGGCTTCAGTATCTAATTTGAGATAAATAAATGTCTGTGTCTAGGGTATAATGTGTTTTGGGACACCTGCCTGGATGACTAAATTCCCTTGTTATTTATTTGCATAATAAGAGAGTACTGACTCATGATTCCCATTGTTTCTTGCTAATATGGGAAAACACTAGGAGAATTAAACTAAAATATAACAGTAAATATAGTCAACTACGTATAAGACAGTATACAGCCCTTGATTTCATTTCAGTCCATTATGTTACTTCCTTCTTAACTTTTGGGAAATTTGTCATGAGCTTGAATCACATGATTGCTTTCAGAACTGTTGAACATTTGACTTAACATTTGAACTTAGGAGAAGTTCATGTTTTGAGTAAAATGTTACACTTTCTGTCCTACTTTTTTCTATGGAAGATTTTCCAAAGGTGCAGAGAATTATAAAATGAATTTAATATACTCTCACTCAAGTTCAGCTAGTATTAACTAATAGTTTATATTGTTGTATCTATACCCTTTCTCATTCTCTTCTCAATTATCTTGAAGCTGATCCCAGATATCATAATACACATCATCTGTAAATATATCAGCCTTGGGGCCTAAAATGCGTTATCACACCAAAAGAAACTGTAGTAGTCTCTTAAAATTCATTATCCAATTAGTGTTCAAATTTTTCTGATTACGTTTATTTCTTTTTTTTTTTTTTTTCTGAGATGGGATCTTGCACTGTCACCCAGGCTGGAGTGCAATGGCGCAATCTCATTTCACTGCAACCTCCTCTCGTATTCCCACAATTCTCCTGCCTCAGCCTCCCGAGTAGCTGGGATTATAGGCGCACACCACCATACCCAGCTACTTTTTTGTATTTTTAGTAGACATGGGGTTTCACAATGTTGGTCAGACTGGTCTCAAACTCCTGACCTAGTGATCCGCCTGCCTCAGTCTCCCAAAGTGCTGGGATTTTATTTCTTTTCAAATTTATGCTGAAGAAACTGTTAAATAATTTCCCATGGTCTGAATTTTACTGACTAAATTCTAATTAGTATAATTTAAGCATGTTGCTCTGTTCCTTGTGTTTCCTTTGAGTTGATAAATTGTGGGGTTTTTTTTGTAAATAGGAATACACTTCATAGCCTTGTGTATTTCTATCACGAGATACAATGTCTGTTTGTCCTTCCTTTTTGTGATATTAGCACCATGGATGATTTTTTATTATATATGTCCATTATTTTATTAGAGGTTATAAAATATTAGTATCCCAGTTACATTACACCTTTTTTTTTTTTTTTAATTATTAACTGGAGACAGGGTCTCACTCTGTCACCAGGCTGGAGTGCAGTGGCACAATCACAGCTCACTGCAGCCTTGACCTCCCAGGCTTAAACAATCCTCCCACCTCAGCCTCCTGAATAGCTGGGACTAAAGGCACAAGCTACCATGCCAAGCTAATTTTTTGTAGAGGCAGGGTTTTGCTGTGTTGCCCAGGCCGGTTTTAAACTGCTGGGATCACAGGCATGAGCCACCGTACTGGGCCTGAAATAATACTTTGATGAAGGAAAACTTTTCCTTGTCACTAATTTAGTTACCCCGAGATATAGTTTATATCAGAAAAAGATAAATACTTGATCTTTATTATACCAGTTTTTAAAATAATAAGTTGGTTCTCTAGCATCCTCCAAAGTTGGCCAACATTACAGTGTTTTTTGGTTTTTTTGGTTTTTTTTTTTTTTTGAGACAGAGTCTCACCTGTCACCCAAGCTGGAGTGTAGTAGCATGATCACAGCTCATGGCAGCCTTGACCTCCTGGGCCCGGGTGATCCTCCTACCTCAGCCTCCCAAGTAACTGGGACCACAAGTGCATAATGTTTTGTAGAGACAGCCTCATTATGTTGCCCAGGCTGTTCTTGAGCTCATGTACATAAGCAATACGCCTGCCTCAGCCTCCCAAAGTTCTGGGATGATAGGTGCAAGCCATGACGTCTGACCAACTTTTCTTATTTAGCAATATATATGATTTGGTTTTTGCCTATATCCATGTATATATGTCTCTCCTGCCTTCTCTGTCTGTTTTTTGACTAAATGTAGGCTTAATCTTTTGGCAGTTAAGTATTCTTTTTCTCTTTTTTCTTTTTTTTTGGAGATGGAGTCTCGCTTTGTCACCCATAAGCTTGCTGCAACCTCTACCTCCCGGGTTCAAGCAATTCTCATGCCTCAGCCTCCCAGGTAGCTGGGACTACAGTCACGCCCCACCATGCCCAGCTAATTTTTTGTATTTTAGTAGAGTTGGGGTTTCGCCATGTTGCCGAGGCTGGTCTCAAACTACTGAGCTCAGGCAGTTCACCCACCTCGGCCTCCCAAAGTGCTGGGATTCCAGGCGTGAGCCACTGTGCCTGGACTCTTTTTCAAAATTCTTGTTTCAAGTATGGATAATGTAGTTACACGTGGAAATTGTTGGTTCCACCCATTGTGAATACAAAATATTTGAATTTGATTTGGTCCCTTGGGAATTCTTTTCAGAGCATCTGGAGGCAGAAACATAAGACAGAGCAAACTGAAATGCTTAACATTGCTTTTTAAGAACTAGCAGAGCTTGGCTGGGCGTGGTGGCTCACACCTGTAATCCCAGCACTTTGGGAGGCCGAGGCAGGTGAATCACCTAAAGTCAGGAGTTCGAGACCAGCCTGGCCAACATAGTGAAACTCTGACTCTACTAAAAATACAAAAATTAGCCAGACGTGGTGGCACACACCTGTAGTCCCAGCTAGTAGGGAGGCTGAGGCAGGAGAATTGCTTGAACTTGGGAGGCAGAGGTTGTGGTGAGCCGAGATCGTGCCATTGCACTCCAGCCTTCGTGACAGAGTGAAACTTCATCTCAAAAAAAAAAAAAGAAAAAGAAAACTTATTCATCCTAATGTTTAGTTTTCAAAGGGCTTTCTGACTACAATTTGTTAAAAGTTTTAACTCAACAGAAGAAAAGTTGTATTTAAATTAAAGCAACTTCTGAAGTTCCAGAGGATTTCCTAGAGAATTTTTATCTAACACATATACTGGTGAATTCTTTTTTTTTTTTTTTTTTTTGAGACAGAGTCTTGCTCTGTTGCCAGGCTGGAGTGCAGTGGTGCGATCTCAGCTCCCTGCAACCTCCGCCTCCCAGGTTCAAGCAATTTTCCTGCCTCAGCCTCCAGAGTATCTGGGACTGCAAGTGCGTGCCACCACACTCAGCTAATTTTTGTATTTTTAGTAGAGATGGGGTTTCGCCCTATTGGCCAGGATGGTCTCGATCTCTTGACCTTGGGATCCGCCCGCCTTGCCCTCCCAAAGTGCTGGGATTACAGGCGTGAGCCACCATGCCCAGCCACTGGTGAATTCTTATTACCAGATCATTTAGATATCAGAAGCGGGGCGGGGCGGGGGGGTGGGCAAATGATAAAAATAACAGAGTCTAAGTAGAGATTCTAGAGAACTAAAATTTACTTAGTGTCTACAATGAGCCAGGTGTTGTCTCAAGATTTTTTTTTTTTTTCATAGACAGGAATCTCAGAATGTTGCCCAGGCTGGCCTCAAACTCCTGGGCTCAGGTGATCTTCCTGCCTCAGCATCCTGAGTAGCTATGGCTACAGGTGCGTGCCACTGTGCCTGGCTTGTCTTAAGGGTTTTATGTGATGCTTGCCAAGCATCAGATAGGTCAGAATTAGAGCCAGGATTCAAACTTTTATTATTTTGATTATGTAGCGTATGCTTTCCCCCAATATATTGCATCTCAAAATGCTTCTGGTGATATAGAAGAGTATGGGTTTGATCTATTAAGTGTCACTGTTGAGAACAGAACCTCATTGTAAGTATTTTGGTTTTTCACCTAGGGTATCGGTACAGCAATCGGAGAGCTGCCTCCGTATTTCATGGCCAGAGCAGCTCGCCTCTCAGGTGCTGAACCAGATGATGAAGAGTATCAGGAATTTGAAGAGATGCTGGAACATGCAGAGTCTGCACAAGTAAGAACAGTGGGGATAGAAAATAGAACACTTTACTTCTTCCTAAAGAGGCTATTAAGGTAAAATTGTTAGTAGTTACTCTGAAGAAGAAAACTGCTAAAGTAAAAAAAAAAAAAAGAAGAAAGAAAAATATTGCTTGAGATAGAATATTTAGAAAGGTCAAAATATAAAAGATAATCTTGATCTTAGAATAGAAAAAATGCAATAAGACAACTCTTAATACACTAAAACACCTTGTCAGAAACCAGGGTAAATTAATGTTGCCAATGATGTTAAGGAGCTGAAACTTACTTTCTCCATTATTTGTTTAGAGGTATTACCAAGCAGACTGCTGCTCTGAGTCCAAAATAATAGAACTTCTGAATTAATTGTTAAACATAACATCAAAGGCCAGATGTGGTGGCTCACTCCTGTAATCCCAGCACTTTGAGAACCCGAGGCAGGAGGATTGCATAAGTGCAGGAGTTTGAGGCTGCAAGTGAGCTATGATCATCCCACTGTACTCTGGCCTAAGCAACAGGCCCTCTCTCTAAAAAAAAAAAAAAAAAAAAAAAAAAAAGAAAGAAAGAAATCTTATTTTATGGCTATATCTACTATAGTGGCCCTTTCCTCCCTTGAAAGCAGCTTCATTCGGTATTCCACATAGTGTGCAGAGCTGCTGAAATGTTTGCTAGGGAAATACATGAATTATATCAAATTCTTAAGTAGTTACTAAAACTTTAAACTAGTAAGCAATATGTAGTAGTATATATGACAATAGTAATAGTAGAACTTTTTCTTTCTTTGCTTCTTTCTTCCTTTTTTTTGTTTTGTTTTGTTTGTTGGTTTTTGATTCAGGGTCTCACTCTGTCACTCAGGCTGGAGTGCAGTGATATAAACATAGCTTACTGCAGCTTCAAACTCTTAGGCTCCAGCCGAGGGTGGTAGCTCATGCCTGTAATCCCAGCACTTTGAGAGGCCAAGGTGGGCAGATCACTTGAACCTAGGAGTTTGAGATCAGCCTGGGCAATAGTGAGACCTTGTCTCTACAAAAAAAAAATTTTTTTTTTTTTTTTGAGATGGAGTCTCACTCTGTCGCCAAGGCTGGCGTGCAGTGGCCTGATCTCGGCTCACTATAAGCTCCACCTTCTGGGTTCACGCCATTGTCCTGCCTCAGCCTCCCGAGTAGCTGGGACTACAGGCGCCCGCCACCACGCCTGGCTAATATTTTGTATTTTGTTTAGTAGAGACGGGGTTTCACCATGTTAGCCAGGATGGTCTCGATCTCCTGACCTCGCAATCCGCCCGCCTTGGCCTCCCAAAGTGCTGGGATTACAGGCGTGAGCCACCACGCCCGGCCTACAAAAAATTTTTTTAAAAGCTTAGCTGGGCCTAGTGGCGCATGCTTGTAGTCCTAGCTACTTGGGAGGCTGAGTTGGGAGGATCACTTGAGCCTGGGAGGCAAAGATTGCAGTGAGCCCTGATTGTGCCACTGCACTCCAGCCTGGGTGACAGAATGGGAGTATCTCAAAAAACACAGAGTTATTCCCCAGCCTCAATCTCTCAAGTAGCTGGGACTACAGGTATATACCACTATGGCCAGCTAATTTTTATTTGTTGTAGAGACAGGGTCCCACTATGTTGCCCAGGCTGGCCTCAAACTCCTGGGCTCAAGTGATCCTCCCACCCTGGCCTCCCAAAATGCTGGGATTACAGGCGTGAGCCACCACACCTGGCCTGAACTTTCTTTTTGAATAATATTTAACAGTTCAAACTATTCAGCAGTTCAGACTTGCCTTTGCCTCAGTCAGATTAATGAATGCCCTGGAGTATTCTAGACAATGTCCTCAAGATGAGCAAGGTAAACTTTCAAAACAGAAAAATATTAAATGCTAGGCCTAGGCAAGCAATAACATAATTGGTTGAGGCTTTTTTGACCTAATCACAATCTGTGTTATCAGCCTCTATCTCAGTTATCTCAACAGAGTGTTTTGTTTTCAGGAAAATTCCTAAAAACCTTGTTGAAAGATTGAATCTCCATCTTCAAGTCAGATAGGCTTTTTTAAAATGCATTATTACCGAGAACTTTGGGAGGCTGAAACAGGAGGATTGCTTGAGGCCAGAAATTCAAGACCAGCCTGGGCAACCTGGCAAGATCTCATCTCTACAAAAAATGAAAAATTAGCTGTATAGGGTGGTGCATTCTTGTAGTCCCTGCTACTTGGGAGGCTAAAGCAGGAGCATTGCTTGAGCCCAGAAGGTGGAGGCTGCAGTGAGCTGCATTTGCACTACTGTACTCTACCCTGGGCAACAGAGCAAGACCCCACCTAAAAAAAAACAAGAAGCATTATGAAATAAAATTCAACCAAGTATGGTTATAGTTTTTAATTAAATACAAAACTTTCAAATATGAATTTAGAATAGCCAAATATAAACCAAATGAAATAAAGAGCTATGAACATCTGCTCTTTGTGGAAAGAGCAAATTGCCCTGGTATCTGCTTTGCCTTATCTGCCAACCAAATATTATGCCTCTCATGACATCATAATGCTTATATTAATGCTAATAATTATTACAAATATAAACTTTTAAAATTATTTTTAACATTTTAAAAATCCAGTATCTAATATGACCCTTGTGTTAACTCTGAGGGAGTTTGGAAAGGTACCATTCTTCTAACTTTATAGAAAACAGTAGATTTAGTTGTTACTTCCCAAATTTCACATACTTATAGGTAGAACAAAAACTCAGAATGCCAGCATTACTGGTGTATTCCGATTACTGAAACCAGTCTGTCCACAGAAGCAGATGGGTGAGACTTGTGACAACTGATAGTTCTTTGAGTTATGGCACTAACTAATGTATGTCATTTAACATCTCTAAAATTCTTCTTTTATCTATATGAAATCAGCAAGTTGAAGTGGAATAAATATAAGGTGGCTTGCAGCTATACATTTTTTTGCTATGACTTGGATTCCAAATGGGTATGAGAGTTGTTCTCTCATAAGTCAACTAATGTACTATGATTATTTCTCCTTTTGTTTTTAAACCTTTTTTTCTTAGAATTAACATTTTCGAATTTGCATAGTCTTTACATCTCTGGCTTGCCTTCTTTCCCCTCCAACAGCCCTGTAAAAACATCTCATGATACCACTTTCCACTCGGTAACACAAATAAAATTATATCAATTCCATTTTTTTTCATGAAGTCATCTCTCTGGAGCCCTCCATGCTCCCACTCCATTCTGGACTTGCTGTTCAGTTGCCCTTCTGCACAGTTGCTTCTGTCTTGGTTTAGATTTCTTGTCTTCCTCTTTCTTAATTTACACCTTCATTTTGCTTGAACATATTCTGCTGTAGCTTTCTGTGAAAGGGTGAGTAAATGGAAAATGTGATACCATACATTCTAAACTAGCATGTTCTTCATTCACAATTAATTAACTGAATATAGGATTGTGGGTTGAAAATCACTTTTTATACTTAGAATTTGGAAGGCATTGTTCAATTGTCTTCAAGTTTCTGTAATTGGTATCCAGAGGACCGATGCCCTTCTGAGTCCTCTTTATAAGCAGTCTACTTTTTTTTTTTTTTTTTCTCTCTAGAAGCTTTTAGGTTCATTATCTGAGGTACAGTCTTTTAAAAATGTATTCTGAGCTTGGCACAGTGGCTCATGCCTGTAATCCCAGCACTTTGGGAGGCCGAGGTGGGTGGATCACCTACGGTCAGGAGTTCAAGACCAGCCTGGCCAACATGGTGAAACCCCATCTGTACTAAAAATATAAACAAATTAGCTGGGTGTGGTCGTATGCGCCTGTAGTCCCAGCTGCTTGGGAGGCTGAGACAGGAGAATCGCGTGAACCCTGGAGGCAGAGGTTGCGGTGAGCCAAGATCATGCCACTGCACTCCAGCCTGGGTGACACAGCAAGACTCCGTCTCAAAACAAAACAAAACAAAACAAAAAAACAAATAAAGTGTACTCTGATAGGTGCTCAGAAAACTTCTTCCTTAGTTTAGGGAAATGTTCTTGTATTTTTTATATGAGTTTTCCCTCTTTAGTCTCTGTTCTTGCTTCCTGGAATTCTAGTTGCTTCAATGTTAGGCCTCCTATGCCCATCCTTTTAATTTTTTAAACCTTTTTGCTTCTAATATTTATCTCATTTTACTATCTATGAGATTTCCCAAGTTTATCTTCTAAGTCTTATATCGAAATGTTTTTCTGCTGTTACATATTTATTTTCAAAAAGCAATTTGTATGTATTTTTCAGGCATCGTCTTTTCTGTTTGTTCAATTTGGAGTTCGAGGCTTTCCTCAAAGCCTGATAATCCTTATTTGTATGTTTATATAAGAATAAGGCACTTAAGGCCGGGTGCGGTGGCTCAGCCTGTAATCCCAGCACTTTGGGAGGCAGAGGCAGGCGGATCATGAGGTCAGGAGACCGAGACCATCCTGGCTAACACAGTGAAACCCCATCTCTACTAAAAATACAAAAAAAAATTAGCTGGGCATGGTAGCGGGTGCCTGTAGTCCCAGCTACTTGGGAGGCTGAGGCAGGAGAATGGTGTGAACCTGGGAGGTGGAGCTTGTAGTGAGCCGAGATCGCGCCACTGCACTCCAGCCTGGGTGAGAGCGAGACTCTGTCTCAAAAAAAAAAAAGAATAAGGCACTTAAAAGCTAAGTGGAAGCTATGTGCGTACAGGCCAGGTGTAGTGATGGTGAGGCTTCCCTATTGTACAGTCAAGTGGCATCCAGGCTTAATATTTACTGAGAACCTCCATGTATCAGTGTCTATTGATCTTTTCTTGGGGATAGTTCAGTTTCTCCACGATGGATCCTTCAATTTCTTGCCTAGGCAATGCAGACAGTCCCTAACTTACAGTGGTTTGACTTATGATTGTTCACCTTTACAATGGTATGAAATTGATACACATTCAGTACAAACCATAGGTCGAATTTTGGATTTTGATCTTTTCCCCAGCTAGCGATATGTGGTACCATACTCTCACACAATGCCAAGTAGCAGCAGTGAGCCACAGCTCCCAGCCAGGTGATCATGAGGGTAAATGTCCATACTCTGCAGTGTACTGTAATTTTGCCCAACTATAGGCTAATGTAAGTCTTCTGAGCATGTCTAAGGGAGGCTAGGCTAAGCTATGATGTTTGGTAGGTTAGATGTATTCAATGCATTTTTGATTTACAATATATTCAGTACGAAGGGGTTAAGACACGTCACCCGTTGTAAGTCAAGGAACATCTGTATCAGCCTTGCTGCTGACACACTAAAGCTAGACTGGGGAAGAGTGGTTAGAGATCTCCATTTAGTATGTGGACTGTTGCTCAACTCACTTTCTGTTCTATCTGTGAATACCTACACAAACACAAGCACAAGTATGTCCTGAGCCCAGAACATTCACTTTTGTCTAGAGACTATGTCTCCTACTGATATGGGAGAGAGACTTGCCTGGCTGTGCTGAGTAGGGATGGGACCTGGGAGTCTTTTGCATTCTCCTTGTTTTCAGCCCTATGCCAGCCTCTTCTGGCAGTTCTGCTGAAGAGCTCTTTTGGAGTTTTGTGGGGCAAAGTATTTTGCTTCTCTTACATATCCCTCACCTGTACGCTCTCAGGTATAATCTTTTCTTCTGTTTGCCCTGTCCTCATTTATTAATGCTAACTTCATCAAAGGTTGAGTTCTCATTTCTGTTTTCTATGTTTTGGGGTTATTTTTAGAACAAAGAGTATTCCAGTTGTGTATTACTGAGTAACAAATCACCCCAATATTTAGTGGTTTAAACTAAGAAAAGTCATTCGTATTGCTCACAGAGTGCAGTGAGTGCCTTGTTTCTGTGTGATATCTCTCAAGGATCCCATCCATAGCACACCCTGCGTTGGCTAGAATATCAGACTGGAAGACTTATTTCATTCTTTGCAGGGTTTTGGTTTTAGAATTTTAAAGAATGAATTTCATAAGCTTATTGCCATCTAAAAGCTCAGTTCCTAAAACTAAGATCTTCTAGAATTTGATGAAGAATTCTTTATTTTATCCATGTAATTTGAGCTCTTGAAGACTTTGACCATTTCTTTTCTCAGTCTTTATCTATCTACTGTTGGGGTAATAATCTTTTTCTTTCATCTCTTATGTCCCTGATTAGTTACTTTTTGAGGGGATCTTCTCTAATACCACTTTTTCTTTGAGTCGTGGAAACCAGAATGCACACAATACTTCTGTTGGTTATGAGGTTTGGCTATTTTCATCCTGTAAAGCCAATAATTAAAATCACTATTTTAAGATAAACTGCACATTTCTCAGTACCTAATTTCATATTTGCTTATTTATATTGAAAAATCAAGTGAGCAAAATGTACACACATACTGTTTCATGTTCTTTGTTAGAAATCATATACTGTTGCCTGGTGCAGTGGCTCACGCCTGTAATTCCAGCACTTTGGGAGACCAAGGTGGGCGGATCACTTGAGGTCAGGAGTTCGAGACCAGCCTGGCCAATGTGGTGAAACCCCATCTCTACCAAAAATACAGAAAATTAGCTGGGCATGGTAGTAGTACTGTGCTTACCATATCATACTGTAGCAATATTTTCATCCAGGTTAATGCAATAAAAAGTGAAGAACTAGTTTTTTTCTCCTATATTGGATTTTTCGTGTTGTTTGTTTGTTTTTGTTTTTTGTTTTTTTTGAGACAGAGTTTCACTCTTGTTGCCCAGGCTGGAATGTAGTGGCGCCATCTCAGCTGACTGCAACCTCTGCCTCCTGGGTTAAAGCAACTCTCTTGCCTCAGCCTCCCAAGTAGCTGGGATTATAGGCGTCCATCACCACGCCTGGCTAATTTTTTGTATTTTCAGTAGAGATGGGATTTCACCATGTTGGCCAGGCTGGTCTCGAACTACTGACCTCAGGTGATCCACCCGCCTGGGCCTCCCAGAGTGCTGGGATTACAGGTTTGAGCCCCTGTGCCCAGACTGATTTTTCTTTTCTTCATTCCTTTTCATGATTTTTTCACCAGTTTCCATCAATTTTGTGGCTTATGATAGATTTCAGTGGATGTGGATATAATTTTCCTTACATACTTTTTCACAGTTTCAGATAAGGTGTATAAGATTTTTAATTTTTATTTGTTTATAGTTGTTTTGCAGTTGAAGGGGTGAGGGAGAACAAGTGGAAAGAGACTGTTGCCGGTTTTCCATGTTATAAATTATCTGAGAGAGTACTAATGTTTTAATTCTTGTTCAAAGGAGAGTTTCTTGCTATGGCTTGGCAAAGAGAAGATTTTTAATGCTTTCAATCATGAATTTGTCTTAGGCCCTTTGCTTATATTATGTTTTACAGATCTGCATATTTTTTAATTATACAAGTGATTTTAGTAATAAGATTCTTACATTCCAAAAGTATTATAAAGTAAAAAGTGAAAGCTCACACACCTTCTCCCCAGTGTAGGGTAATAATCACTGTATTCCAGACTGCTTTCTTTGCATACATAACTTTTTATAAAAATTAGAATCATACCATAAATTTTAGTCACAAGTTCCTTTTTCACAGTATCATAGACATGTGATACCGATGTTATTATAAAATTGTTTTTTATTACGAAGTGATACATCTCATTGTAGAAAATTGGTGAGTGCCCTTTAGTCTTTTCTCTATAAATATTTATATACCTAAGAGTGAAATCATATTGTTTGTTGTTTTGTGACTTGATTTGAATCTAAAAACGTGAATATTTTTCCACGCCATCAAATATTTTCACATCTTTGCTATAACGGGTTTTTTTCTTACTACAAAGTATGTTTATTATAATGAAATGCTGAAAATACAAATAAAGAAGAAATAGAATGTTCATCTAACAGGTGCATATATCTTTTTTATGATATATTTTTCATTTTCTTACTGGTTTACATATTTAAGAAGATGCTCTTTGTCATATGCTGCCAGTATTATTCCTTATTCCCAGTAGTTTTTCCATGTCATTTACTGGGTATGTTTTGTTACATGTTACTTTTTTTAGACAGAGTCTCGCTCTGTCGCCTATGCTGGAGTGCAGTGGTGTGATCTTGGCTCACTGCAACCTCTGCCTCCCGGGTTCGAGTGGTTCTCCTAACTCAGCCTCCCAAGTAGCTAGGATTACAGGCACATGTCACCACGCCCAGCTAATTTTTGTATTTTTAGTAGAGATGGGGTTTCACCATGTTGGCCAGGCTAGTCTCGAGCTCCCGACCTCAAGTGATCTGCCAGCCTTGGCCTCCCAAAGTTCTGGGATTACAGGCATGAGCCACCGCACCTGGCCTGTATTTTCTTTTAGTACTTTTATGGTTTTATTCTTTTAAGTCTTTAATCTATGAAAATATTTTTACATATGATATGATGTAGGAATCTAACTTTTTTCTTTCTTAGGTAATTAACTAATTGTATATTGTTCCAACACTATTTTCCAAGTGATTTCAATATGTTAGTTTTGTCTTATATTTTGTTGTTCTAATTTGCATCTTTTTTCCTATTATATTTTTATAAATGTTAGAAATGGTATATTAAAAAGATACTGGGTTCTTATTTGCTAAGCTATAACTTTACTGACATCTTTCTAGTCACATCTTATTGGTTATGATTTACAAATTCTTATAGTAATCAGTTTAGCAAAGATTCAAAGTTTATCTGACTTTGTTGCTGGGATCTGCTCGTAGATAACATGTATTTGGTAAAACCTCCAATTTGATAGAAGCAATAAAATACGGAAAAGTTGAATCAACTGTAGCTAAAACGGCAAATTAAGTAAAATCAATCAGTAACTATGAGTGGAAATTTAAATTTTAAGATTGCATGAGAATGAGTTAGAAAATATGGGTTTTTATTTTTGAAGGTAAAGCCCTTTAGTAGAGTAAGTTTATCAGCCAAAAAAATAAAAACAAACAAACAAAAAAAAACCACTTGGCTTTCATTGCTTTGCCATGTGCTTTCCAACTAGGTTAAATGGCGTATGTGATTTTACTAAGAAATTGTTGTGGCCGGGCGCGATGGCTCACACCTGTAATCCCAACATGCCCGAGGCAGGCGGATCACGAGGTCAGGACATCGAGACCATCCTGACTGACACGGTGAAACCCCGTCTCCACTAAAAAATACAAAAAGTTAGCCGGGCGTGGTGGCGGGCGCCTCTAGTCCCAGCTACTCCGGAGGCTGAGGCAGGAGAATGGCATGAACCTGGGAGGCGGAGCTAGCAGTGAGCCAAGATCGCGCCACTGCAATCCAGCCTGGGCGACAGAGCGAGACTCTGTCTCAAAAAAACAAAAAGAAATTGTTGTTATGAAACAATTTTATTTACTTAAATTCCATTCTTGACTAATGGTTGGATGTCGTACTATAGATGTTTTAAGGGGGGAAAAAAGATGATTAAAGCATTTATTTGTATTCTGATTTATTATGATACCTGCTGTATTTTTGTGAGTACAATGTTGAGATTAGGCAGTATTTTTCCACTAAGCTGACTTCCTTTTGCTCTTGGCTTTCTATCATGTTTCCACTAGATGTCTGTGAGAGGTACACATGAATGAATGTAGCTTCCTCTGACCTTGAGCAATTTTAGCATCATTAATAAAAGTTAGGTCTAGATAGCTGTTTATGTGCTTTGTGGACTGTTTTATGCAAGGTTTAATTATTCTCTTTATGATCTTCTTTTCCTTCTTTGTTCCTGTGTTCTGTTAATGCTATCACCATCCTAACAATCGCTTTGGGTCAAAATCTGAGTCATCTGACTCCCTCCTTTCCTCCCATCCCCAGTAATTAATTCTTTAAGGCCTGTTGATTCTATCTCCATAGTATCTTACATGCCCTCTCTTCTCCCTTCCCGCTACTGTTTCAGGCCTTTATCAACCCTTACCTAAATATTGCCAGCAGCTTGCTAGTAGGTCTACTCTTTACTAGTTTTTTATCCCAGTCTTTTCCCACACAAAGTAACAAAAATAATTTTCTGAAAAATATCTCTACTTATGAAACGTTGCTGCTCAAAAATCTGTGATGGCTCCCACTGTGTATAGAGTGAAATCTAAACTATTTAACCCAGTTTTCTTCATTACTTGGCCCCAACCTACGACTACTTCTGATTTCCCTTTAACAGTTTTTTATCCTCTGCATTGATGGTTTTCAAGTTGAACTTTAAAAAACTGCCAGAATACCCATCAAAAAGAGTGTGTGTGTGTGTGTGTGTGTGTGTGTGTGTGTGTGTGTGTGTGTGTGTGTGTGTGAGAGAGAGAGATTGGAGGGAGGGAGGGAGAGGGAGAGAGATTTCTTTTAATTAAAGAACTCTGAAGTTTTTAAGTTTAAAAATTACTAGCCTGATCATTTGGAATAATTTAACTTTTTCCTCCACCACTATGCGGTATTGTTCTTTTTCGTAACTTTGCCTAGTGTGTCATTTCTTCCCATCTGCATGTCTACTTTTTCAGTTTTCTTACCTTTCAATTTATGTGCTGCTGGCTTCTTTGTGAACTATTTTATGATTCCCTTCCTACCCCTACCTCGCCCCCTTCACTCCTCTCAAATTGTCTCTGAATTCCTATCTCAGCCCAGCTATGTCTTTCTTGTGTCACTTATCACATTCTACCTTCTTTTAAAACTATTTATAGACTTTTCTTATCTCTCCAGGAGTCTAAACTCCTTAAGAAGGGGGCTTAAAAATGTGTGTATTTTCAACAATGCCTGCCTACTGTTACACATACTACTCATGCAGTGGATACTTTGAATAGATGATGAAATAACAGTAAGAAAAAGTGTAGCATTACATGGAACATGTCCATTAATATTCAGTCTTATTTTGCTGTAAAATGTAATTGAACAACAGTAATTTTACAAAGAAAGGAAGATTTAACTGTTTTGCATCTTTGAGTTTAATAGTCATCTGAGAGCAGTTGTCATCTGAAGATAATATAAAAGACACCAAGTTAAATGACTTGCAAATTTTTTTACTTTTTAAAATTTTTTTATTTTTTTAGACTTGCAAATTTTAATTCACATTGAGTAAAACAACTTTTGTAAAATTATATACTTTAGAAACAAATGAAGATTCTTGGGACTTGTTTATTGTATAAGCTGTATAACCAAAAAGAAAAATTAAAGATACTTTAGGAATAAAAGAATTTGAAAAATAAAAGAACTTATTTGCATGATGTATCCTGAAGAATTAGGGCAGCCAGTATTACTGAAATAATGGAGGAGTCCGGGAGTGGTTGTGGTATTTTTGTATTTAAAGCTTACACAATAGAGTAGAAACGTTGTGGTACATATTTACTTACAAGAATATGTTTTGAATAAGTTTACTTTCCTAAATGCCATCTGTTTTAATGACCTGCTACTTGGATTCTTTCTCACAGTGTTAGGTTGCTGACTATGTGAAATTTCCTACTTCTTATTATTGCTATCAGAATAGGAAATTTAAAATTAAATCAGAAATGTAAAAGTCTTAAAACTTCACCTTTTCAAAGAATATCGGGGCCTGGCATGATGACTCATGCCTGTAATCCCAGCACTTTGGGAGGCCAAGGCAGGTGGATCATTTGAGGTCAGGGGCTAAAGACCAGCCTGACCAACATGGTGAAACCTTGTAAAAATACAAAATTTTTTGTACTAAAAATACAAAAATTAGCTGGGCATGATGGCAGGCACGTGTAATCCCAGCTACTTGGGAGGCTGAGGAACGAGAATCGCTTGAACCCGAGAGGCAGAGGTTGCAGTGAGCTGAGATCACACCACTGCACTCCAGCCTAGGTGACAGAGTGAGATTCCATCTCAAAAAAAAAAAAAAAAAAAGATAAAAAAGAATATCAGTTTTTTTCCTCTATTTTCATATCAATTAGCTTGTCTTTCTGTTGAGTATCGTTCATGAGTCTGCCGACCATTTTAGGTTGAATATTTCCTCAAAGGCTATTTTATAGTTTCTGAATTTAATCTTTTTTTAAGGGAACATTTTTAGGTTCTATTTAGGACTATAGTAATTAATGTAATTAATAATCAATAATTGCTACCTACTCTGTATGTTGAAGCTAAATCCCCAAATTAAGTTTTAATACTAGTATCTTTTACCTTACTAATTTCTATTAAATTTAAGGCTGAAAAAAATCTTATTTTTTAGCTTAATAGGATCTTTGTCCTATTCAGAAGTTTTGAGTTATTTACGTTATTTTACTAGTGAAAATATAAAACCAAAAAACAGTTTATTAGTTGTAATGGTAGTTCTCATTCTTATGGCCAATGCCTTTTTTTTAATGCAGTAAAACAAAATAGACATTTATCTAGCGAACATCCCTTTTCAAACTATAGGGTCAAAGTGAAGGATTCTTTTGATAATGATAGAATATGTGTTTGATCATTTGAGTTTAAAGACTATGGGAAAGGAATTGATAAGATTATTTAAATACTCACGAAAGTGCTTTGGCATTCCACTAATGCTATTCTCTTTTAAGCACATTTTCCTATGAAGTGTGTGCAGTTGCAGTTGCCTACACCATGTCAATGCCTGCTGGTTTTTCCTGCTGTGAAGTTTTTCCTTTACATACACAGATTCATGAAAGAGTTTATGGTGTAGATGATCTGAAACTAAACAGGACACATTTTCATACACTTTAGTACCATTTGAACACTCTGGGTGTCAGTTGTTGCTGGGACCTGTTTTTGACTCTGATGAACCTTTACTGGTTGTGGTTTGTCTGGCCATCACATGACTTCTCTGAAAATTCCCCCTCCCCTTCATTTCCAGTAAACTGTTTGAGCAGGAGTGAGTCACAGTGAAACCAGCTTCCCTGTAACCACAGGGCTTGTTAAAGAATTTGTCAACGTGGACTCTAGAGGGTTTGCATTAAG
Source organism: Gorilla gorilla gorilla (assembly GCF_029281585.2). Lineage (NCBI taxonomy): Eukaryota > Metazoa > Chordata > Mammalia > Primates > Hominidae > Gorilla > Gorilla gorilla. The sequence continues at coordinate 32,274,396 of NC_073228.2, read as the reverse complement.
CTTTGCAGTAACTGTTATGGTTTGTGTTGCGTCAGGAGTTCCACAGAAAAGCTTCCTGCTTGCAGGATCTCTTGCTTGTTTGCAAAGAGTTAAACTGATCAACTTTACCATAGTGAACATGAGAGACACATGTTAAACACACTTCTTTATCATTAAAGGCGTTGTCAAAACTACCAAGAATTAGTGTCGTTTCTCTTTTCATAATCAACCAACCACACCCAATAATGTTTAGTTTTTGAAAAGGCGGGCCTGGTAGATAGTCTTTCACAGTTGGCTCATGATTTTATCACAAAGTACCATCAAAATTAAGCAATTTTAAGTGGTCTTGATCGATTCTGTTACAGGATATTTTGACTATTCGCACAGTTAGGTGTCGGTACCAAAGGTCACTTACTTGCACTTTGTTCATCAAGAAAAGGTAGCACTTAGAGTAATTCTGGAGTTGTGATGTCTAAGCACACTTAGCATGATTTATAGTGGAATTCTTCGTGCCCCCTTTTACTTGCTTTCTCTAGAAGCATTTACTTTATTTTGAACTCTTTTGCCACCTCACTCGCAGACTTTAATCTTTCTCCCTTTTAATTTCTTCTATTTCTTTAACTCATTCCCATATTATCAACAAGGAAAGATAGTTGCAATGTGATGCAAGCTGTTATGAATGGCCAGTGGGAAACTTGTCTTCTCAACGTACATTCCCAAGTTCATTTCTTTTTACATGCGCATTTCTGTATTTAGCCTTGTCACCTTTAGCTAGACTTACTTATCTAAAAAATAAATTTAGGCTGGGCACAATTGCTCACGCCTGTAATCCCAGCATTTTGGGAGGCCGAGGCGGGTGGATCACCTGAGGTCAGGAGTTTGAGACCAGCTTGGCCAACATGGTGAAACCCCATCTCTACTAAAAATACAAAAATTAGTGGGGCATGGTAGCAGGTGCCTGTAATCCTGCTACTCAGGAGGCTGAGGCAAGAGAATTGCTTGAACCAGGGAGGCAGAGGATGCAGTGAGCCGAGATCGTGCCACTACACTCCAGCCTGGGTGACAGAGTGAACTTTGTCTCAAAAATAATTAATTAATTAATTAATTTAGTGAAAACTTTTAAACTCGACCTCCTAAAAATTTCTTTTATTCAGCTTACACTTTTGTAACAAAATAGGAAAAACATTCTAAAAAATGTGGAAGCTAGTTATTCCTCACAGGAAAAAATATACAATAATGAAGTTTAAAATTGTTTATGTTTTAGCCATGCTGTCAGTCATCAAACTAAATTTAAAAAAATTATTTGTTTTGATGACAAAGCAATTATCATTGAAACCAGATGATTTTCAAATGAAAATACGAGGTTAATATAGTCCAGTCATTAACAGGGAAAATAAGAATAAATATTTAAGGCTTTTCTTGTTAGGTTGCTTTGCACATTGGAGTAGAAAATAGTTTTGGGCTGGGCGCGTTGGCTCAGGCCTGTAATCCCAGCACTTTGGGAGGCTGAGGGGGACGGATCACAAAGTCAGGAGCTCTAGACCAGCCTGGCCAAGATGGTGAAACACCGTCTCTACTAAAAATACAAAAATTACTCGGGCATGTTGGAGAGCTCCGGTAGTCCCAGCTACTCAGGAGGCTGAGGCAGGAGAATCGCTTGAACCCAGGAGGCGTACATTTTAGTGAGCCGAGATCCCACCACTGCACTCCAGCCTGGGTGATGGAGAGAGACTCAGTCTCCAAAAAAAAAAAGAAGAAAAAAGAAAATAGTTTTGTGTCTGGGCATGGTGGCTCACGCCTGTAATTCCCAGCACTTTGGGAGGCCGAGATGAGCGGATCACCTGAGGTCGGAAGTTCCAGACCAGCCTGGCCAATAATGGCGAAACCCCGTCTCTACTAAAACTACAAAAAAATTAGCTGGGTGTGCTGGCGGGTGCTTCTAGTCCCAGCTGCTTGGGAGGCTGAGGTAGGAGAACTGCTTGAACCCAGAGGTAGAAGTTGCAGTGAGCTGAGATCGCACCACTGCACTCCAGCCTGGGCAACAGAGCTAGACTCCATCTAAAAAAAAAAAAAAAGAAAGAAAGAAAATAATTTTGTGTTATGTCTGCTTGTTCTTTTCACTTCCACACCTGTTTGCAGATATGGCGGCGGAAAAAGCACTGGGTAAGCATTAGGTTACCTTTGTTAAACTAAAGTCTTTTTTTTTTTTCAGGTTTGTGTTTCAAACACCTTTTATAAAATGCCTTTAGAAAGGCCCCTTTTGGGCCGGGCGCCATGGCTCATGCCTGTAATCCTAGCACTTTGGGAGGCCAAGGCGGGTGGATCACGAGGTCAGGAGATCAAGACCATCCTGGCTAACACGGTGAAATCCCGTCTCTACTAAAAATACAAAAAATTAGCCTGGCGTGGTGGCACGCACCTGTAGTCCCAGCTACTCTGGAGGCTGAGGCAGGAGAATCCCTTGAACCTGGGAAGCAGAGATTGCAGTGAGAGAAAAAAAAAGATAAAAGAAAAAAAGGCCCCTTTTGGCTGGGCGCAGAGGTTTACGCCTATAATCCCAGCACTTTGGGAGGCCGAGGCGGGCGGAACCAGTCTGGCCAATATGGTGAAACCCCATCTCTACTAAAAATACAAAAATTAGCCCGGCGTGGTGGCTCGCACCTGTAGTCCCAATTACTCGGGAGACTGAGGCAGGAGAATCGCTTGAACCCGGAAGGCGGAGGTTGCAGTGAGCCAAGATCGCGCCACTGCACTCCAGCGTGGGTGACAAAGCAAGTCTCAAAAAAAAAAAAAGGCCCTGTATTGAAACTTGGACCAACAGACTACTACTTACGCTTCGTTTTTGCTTATGAGTCTGTAAATCAGTAACATGCTAAATACAAACCCACCCTCTGTTATAAGTGCTGAGTGCTTTGAGGGGTACATCAGAGTTTAATGGAAGACCTGGACAGCAGAATAGCTATTATGTTCATTTCCTATTGCAAAGGTGCCTTTATTTCTAATTAGCCAAGATATTTGGTTTGTCATGATCAATCTGCAGTTCTTTCCCTTTCTTTTCTTTCTTTCTTCCTTCCTTCCTTCCTTTCTCTTTTTTTTTTTTTTTTTTTTTTTTTTTTTTGAGACGGAGTCTCCCTCTGTCACCCAGACTGGAGTGCAGTGGTGTGATCTCAGCTCACTGCAACCTCCACCTCCCGGGTTCAAGCGATTCTCCTGCCCCAGCCTCCCAAGTACCTGGGACTACAAGCACACGCCACCATGCCCGGCTATTTTTTTGTATTTCTAGTAGAGACAGGGTTTCACCATATTGGCCAGGCTGGTCTGGAACTCTTGACCTCAGGTGATCCGCCCACCTCAGCCTCCCAAAGTGCAGGGATTACAGACATGAGCCACCGTGTTTGGCTCCAATCTGCAGTTCTTTCTTGCTTATTATTTAAGGAGATTTCCCTCAATAGAGTCTCCTTCCCATTTTTGCTATCTCAGGTCTTACAACTTCAAAATATGACTATCATGCTTTTAAACTAAGGCCCTATGAAGAGATCTAAAGAAATGGGCATGATAATTCATTCAGTGCTCCCCTCAAAAGTAGGGATATATTTTAGATTTTTTTGCCCCATTCCCTGACATGGGTCTGCATCAATTAACTTATCCAAATTTCTAAAACTTTGTATTTTTACTACTTGTAGTAAAGACTCAGTAAGTTTATAGCCCATCATATAAAGCAGTGCTTCCATTTTGTTTTAAAATTTACCTCTCTGAAGGTATAAAGTTTGGCCAGGCGTGGTGGCTCATGCCTGTAATTCCAGCACTTTGGGAGGCCGAGGCAGGTGGATCACTTGAGGTCAGGAGTTTGAGACTAGCCTGGCTAACATGGTGAAACTCCGTCTCTACTAAAAATACAAAAATTAGCCGGGCAGTAGTGGCATGTGCCTGTAATCCCAGCTACCGGGGAGGCTGAGGCAGGAGAATAACTTGAACCCAGGGGGCAGAGGCTGCAGTGAGCCATGATCGTGCCACTGCACTCCAGTCTGGGTGACGGGGCAAGCTCCATCTCGAAAAAAAAGAAAGTTTTAAAGTTTACACTCAAATTATTCTGATATTGTAAAATTTGTCAAATACTTCTCATTTCCTCTCATATTTTTCATAGCTTTATAGATTTCACTTAGCTTCCTCTTCAAGCCTTTCTAGAGAATGTAATTATTCACTTTTTATATCCAACAGCCCCCAAATCTCAATTGTTTTTTCCATGGATCTTTATCTAATCCTTTTATATCTCTCCTAGCATGAAATCATAACTTCGCATGATGAAAGTCACAACTGCACATGATTTTCCAGAGGCAATTGCCACATAACTGTACTCATTTTTCATATTTCTAAAATCATGGGCCTGTTTAGCAATGCATTTTGCTGACATTTTTAATAAACAATTTAAGACTGCTCCCAGTTCCCCCTTTTTTTTTTTTTTTTTAAGATGGAGTCTCGCTCTTGTTGCCCAGGCTGGAGTGCAATGGCACAATCTCGGCTGACTGCAAGCTCCGCCTCCCGGGTTCAAACGATTCTCCTGCCTCAGCCTCCAGAGTAGCTGGGATTACAGGTGCCTGCCACCGCGCTCAGCTAATTTTTTTATATTTTTAGTAGAGACGGGGTTTTAGTATGTTGGCCAGGCTGGTCTTGAACTCCTGACCTCAGGCAATCCACCCACCTCAGCCTCCCAAAGTGCTGGGATTATAGGCGTGAGCCACCGTGCCCGGCTCTTTTTTTTTCTCTTTGAGACAGAGTCTCCTCTGTCACCCAAGCTGGAGTGCTCACTCCTCTGCCTCCCTGGTTCAAGTGATTTTCCTGCCTCAGCCTCCTTAGTAACTGGGATTACAGGCCACCACGCCCAGCTAATTTTGTATTTTTAGTAGAGACAGGGTTTCACCATGTTGGCCAGGCTGGTCTTGAACTCCCGACCTCAAATGATCTGCCCACCTTGGCCTCCCAAAATGCTGGGATTACAGGCATGAGCCACCATGCCTGGCCCCATTGTTTTATATTTAAATAAATTTTCCCCAAACATTTTATCTTGCCGCTGTCTGTATTGAAGATGACCTGCCACTTGCTTGCTGAAGTGTGCAAAATCTTTCAGTTTACTGTCATGAATTTAGCATCTCCTACTTTAGATATAATTTCAACTGTAGATTTGGAACTTAAACTCTGCATTTCTTTTTCCAGGGCCATTTATAAATTTGTTAAGATTGGTTCTATTGGCCGGGTGTCATGGCTCATGCTTGTAATCCCAGCATTTTGGGATACTGAGGTAGGAGGATCACTTGAGCCAAGGAGTTCAAGGCCAACCTAGGAAACATAGTGAAACCGCATCTCTAAAAACAAAAAAGTTAAAAAATTAATCATACATGGTGGCATGCAACTGTAGTCCCAGTTACTTGGAAGGCTGAGGCAGGAGGATTGCTTGAGCCCGAGAGGTCATGATTGCAATGAACTATGATGGCACCACTGCACTCCAGCTAGACGGCAGAGCAAAAGTCTGTCTCAAAATCAAAAAAAGATTGGTTCTACCTCAGAAAAGAATGTCACTGTTGACATTTCCCATAATAGAGAAGTTCCCATTTATCTTTTTCCTTTGTTTTCAGTCTCTTAAGTTTCCTGTCTCTGACAGTTTTGTGAATTCCATACAGACTTAGTTTTCATAGCTTTGCTTGCTTAAGTCAAGTTACCTCACTATTTTTACTTTTTTCTTTTTTTCTTCACAGACTAGTATTATTGTTATGTTTTATACATAGCAGATTGTCATCTACTGATTTTTTTTATTTCAGTTTGATCTAAATAATTATCAGATGAGGCTGGGTGCGGTGGCTCATGCCTGTAATCCTAGCACTTTGGGAGGCCGAGGCGGGCGGATCACCTGAGGTCAAGAGTTCGAGACCAGCCTGACCAACATGGAGGTCTGTACTAAAAATACAAAATTAGCCGGGCACATGCCTGTAATCCCAGCTACTCGGGAGGCTGAGGCAGGAGAATCGCTTGAACCCAGGAGGCGGAGGTTGCGGTGAGCCAAGATCACGCCATTGCACTCCAGCCTGGGCAACATGAGCAAAAATGCCATCTCAAAAAAAAAAAAATAATAATAATAATAATAATAATAATCAGATGAGTGGCTGGGCATGGTGGCTTATGCCTGTAATTCCAGCACTTTGGGAGGCTGAGGTGGAAGGATCACTTGGAGCCCAGGAGTTCAAGACCAGTCTGGGCAAAATAGTAACACCTCCATCTCTTTTTTTTTTTTGAGGCAGAGTTTTGCTCTTGTTGCCCAGACTGGAGTGCAATGGCACAATCTTGGCTTACCACAACCTCTGCCTCCCAAGTTCAAGCAATTCTCCTGCCTCGGCTTCCCAACGTGCTAGGATTACAGGCATGCGCCACCACACCCAGCTAATTTTCTAAATTTTTTTTAGTAGAGATGGGGTTTCTCCATGTTGTCCAGGCTGGTCTTGAACTCCCGACCTCAGTTGATCCACCTGCCTCAGCCTCCCAAAGTGCTGGGATTACAGGCGTGAGCCACCATGCCCAGCCTCTATTAATTTTTTTAAAAAGAATTTTGAAAAATTGTCATATGAGGAGTTACTGGCTTCAGACAGGAAAAAGAAAAAGGAAATTACTTGTGTAATATATCCCTTTACTTATTTCTATGCAGTAATAAATCTTGCATACTCAGATATTTTCCCTGAGTGTCTAGAGCACTTGTCCTTCTTGGGCTACAGAGTCCGTTCTTATTTCTAGTAGGAGTTAGGCAGGCACCCACCTGAGTTTGAGTGGATGCCAGCTGCCTAAGAATTACCATGTTTGTGTGTGTGTGAACGCATGCGCGCGTGTGTGTGTTTATTTATTTATTTTTTCTGAGATGGAGTCTTGCTCTGTCGCCCAGGCTGAAGTGCAGTGGCGTGATATTGTCTCACTGCGGCCTCCACCTCCCGAGTTCAAGCAATTCTCCTGCCTCAGCTTCCTGAGTAGCTGGAATTACAGGCGAGCACCACCACGCCCGTTTAATTTTTGTGTTTTTAGTAGAGACAGCGTTTCACCTTGTTAGTCAGGCTGGTCTCAAACTCCTGACCTCGTGATCCGCCTGCCTCAGCCTCTCAAAGTGCTGGGATTACAGGCGTGAGCCACCGCATTTGCCCTTTTTTTGTTTTTCGAGACAGAGTCTTGCTCTGTTGCCCAGGCTGGAGTGCAGTGGCACAATCTCGGTTCACTGCAAGCTCCACCTCCCAGGTTCATGCCATTCTCCTGCCCCAGCCTCCCGAGTAGCTGGGACTACAAGCACCTGCCACCACGCCTGGCTAATTTTTTGTATTTTTAGTAGAGACAGGGTTTCACCGTGTTAGCCAGGATGGTCTCAATCTCCTGACCTTGTGATCTGCCCGCCTCGGCCTCCCAAAGTGCTGGGATTACAAGTGTGAGTCACCGCACCCGGCCTTTTTTTTTTTTTTTTTTTTTTGAGACAGAGTCTCACTCTGTTGCCCAGGCTTTAGTGCAGTGGCAAGATCTCAGCTCACTGCAACCTCCGCCTCCCGGGTTCAAGCAGTTCTGCCTTAGCCTCCTGAGTAGCTGGGATTACAAGCGCACACCACCATGCCTGGCTAATTTTTGTATTCTTAGTAGAGACGGGGTTTCACCATGTTGGTCAGGCTGGTCTTGAACTCCTGACCTCATGATCTGCCCGCCTCGGCCTCCCAAAGTGCTGGGATTACAGGTGTGAGCCCCCGCGCCCTGCATTTTTTTTTTTTTTTTTTTTTATTTAACGAAAATCTAAGTAGGGAGAGAGACAGAGGGAAAGGAAGCTGCAGATACTGGCCAATCTTAATGCTGGTAACTGGGCTGGAATAAGAAAAGGAGGGAGAGAGAGCACTGTATGTTTGTGTGAACTTCTAAGAATAATTTACTTACTTTATATCTGAACATGGTAATAAATACTGGAGTCAGCCCCCGAGAAAGCCTCCTGAAACCGTATTTCTTCCATCTCATCTTTCCTCCTAGACTATACAAGAAGTGTTTTATGTCTAGTAGGTTGTTTGTGAGTTTTAAGATTAGTAATCATAGTGAAATAAACATTACAGGTGTAAATAACTGAACAATTTCCTCCTAAAGAACAAGCATTCAGGAGAAGTAATAGCACCCATTTCTACCTTCTTGTGTTGAAGGACTTGGTAAACTAATCGTTGGCACTAAAAGGCAGATTTGATCTTTTTTTTTTTTTTTTTTTTTGAGACGGAGTTTCGCCCTTGTCGCTCAAGCTGGAATGTAATGGCGTGATCTTGGCTCACCACAACCTTCTCCTGCCTCAGTCTCCCAAGTAGCTGCGATTACAGGCATGCGCCACCACGCCCAGCTAATTTCGTATTTTTAGTAGAGACGGGGTTTCTCCATGTTGGTCCGGCTGGTCTGGAACTCCCGACCTCAGGTGATCTGCCCACCTCAGCCTCCCAAAGTGCTGGGATTACAGGCGTGAGCCACTGCTTCTGGCCTTTTTTTTTTTTTTTTTTTTCTTTCAGACAGAGTTTCACTCTTGCTGCCCAGGCTGGAGTGCAATGGCACGATCTCGATCTTGGGTCACTGCAACCTCCACCTCCCGGGTTCAAGCGATTCTCCTTCCTCAGCCTCCTGAGTAGCTGGGATTACAGGCATGTGCCACCATGCTCGGCTAAGTTTTGTATTTTTAGTAGAGATGGGGTATGGGGTTTCACCGTTTTGGTCAGGCTGGTCTCGAACTCCTGACTTCAAGTGATCCATCCGCCTCAGCCTCCCAAAGTGCTGGGATTACAGGCGTGAACCACTGTGCCTGGCCGATAATTTTTTGATTTTTGATATATTTTCCTTCTTTCTCTCCCTTCCATTTTACAGCCCCGTTACATCTTTGATATGAACATGTTTCTTTTGTTTTTTAAAATTAAAAACAATGGTTGGGCATGGTGGCTCATGCCTGTAATCCTAGCACTTTGGGAGGCCTCCCAAAGGATCAGCTGAGCTCAGGAGTTCAAGACCAGCCTGGGCAACATGGTGAAATCCTCTCTCTACCATTTAAAAATTATAAAAATAAAAAATAATAAAATTTAAAACAAAACAAAAATCTCTTATTTTCGTTGTAAGATTGCAGTAGTAATTGTGCTCATCATAAGGTCTGATTGAGTAGATAAAATAAATCAGGCAAGATATTTTACTTGATTGGGTATCAGGTGTTTCTTGTCTCTTGACATTTACTAAGCAGTATAACTTCAATTTAAACAATTTTGTCTCATACTCAGTTTTGTTTATGGTGGTAGACATTATTATCATCATTTTACAGAAAAGATGAACAAACTGCGATTCAGAGAACCTAAAAGATTTAGTGTTATCAATGCTGTGTCATTTTAATATCGTTAAAAACCATAGAATTGCTGGTGTTTGTATTGTTTCTCTCTATAGTACTTTTTATCTTTCTTGTTTTTGCTCTCTCTTGCTTTGTAGGTTTCATCCATCCTTCTTTCGTCTTCCCTTTTACTTACTGCACCCTCTGCTTCCATACACATACCCTAAATTAGGTATCTCCCAAGGGAAAAAACTCGCCAGAACTCTCTTCTCATAGATTGTCAGCATGACCTACTTTCTCACCTCCTTGAGAATTTTGATGTTTTGGATCACCTTTTCTCTGAAGCCTTTCCTGACTGTCCTATTTAGTTTTCATCTCCTCCCACTAGAATATAAACTCCATGAGGTTCCAGATTGTTATCAGTGTGATTTAGCGTTGTATTCTCGACTTCTACAATATTTGGCATGTAGTAAACACTTGTTAAACATATACGGAATGAATGTATGAATGAATCACTATGTTCTCATCTTTGGATTCTTTATTACCTTGCACATAGTAGTTATCAGGTTTATTCAGTTAAATGTAATTGCTTTTAAATAAGAATTCTGATTTCTGAAAAAGGTTTCAATTTTGTCTTCCCAAATTGAGTGTGCACAAAAAGTACATTTTTTTCTAAGCAATTATCTCTGTTTTCCTAAGGAAATTGGAAGTAACTTTCAAAATGTTATAAGTTGTTTTTCTAAAACTTAGCATTTAAAATATTTAAAGCTATTCATTCCTCGTTTTCTTGCTTTAACTTACTCAATCCTCATGCTAATTCTGACAAACACATTCTTTAGAACCATCTGTACAAAAGGAAAATCATTTATATTTTTTTCAATTGACAGTTATTATCAGTTGGCAAAATGGAAGCAATATTAAGAATAATTTGATTGACAGTCACTTTTGGAAACTGGCACTGTCTACTACAGTTAAACATACACATACTGTATGATCCAGCAATTACATTTGTAAATCTATACTCACCAGAAGGATATGCCAGAAGACATGTACAAGAATGTTCATAGCAGCATTATTTATAGTAACTCAAAATTTCCTTCCTGTAGGAGATAGCTTAAAAAGGAAAAATAAGGCCTGGCGCTGTTGCTCAAGCCTGTAATCCTACCACTTTGGGAGAGCAAGGCAGGCGGGTCACAAGGTCAGGAGTTCCAGACCAGCCTGGCCAGCATGGTGAAACCCCCCCGTCTCTACTAAAAATACAAAAATTAGCCAGGCATTGTGGCACACGCCTGTAGTCTGAGCTACTGGGGAGGCTGAGGCAGGAGAATTGATTGAACCCGGGAGCAGAGGTTGCAGTGAGCTGAGATCACGCCATGCCACTGCACTCCAGCCTGGCGACATAGCAAGACTCTGTCTCAAAAAAAAAAAAAGAAAAAGAAAAAGAAAAAGACTTTTTAAATAATAGTTCAAAAGTGGAAGCAACCCTAATGTCCACCAACAATAGAATAAATTGTGATATACCTATACAATGGAATAATATGTAGCATCTGCAACAAATTGATTACTGTTACATGCGACAGCATGGATGAATCACCTGGACATAATATAATGTTAAGCCAAAGAAGCCAGACATAAAAGAGGACATACTGTATAATTCCATTTATATAAAGTTCAGGCCAGGCACGGTGGCTCACGCCTGTAATCCCAGCACTTTGAGAGGCCAAGGCAGGCAGATCACCTGAGGTCAGGAGTTTGAGACCAGCCTGACCAATGTGGTGAAACCCTGTCGTTACTAAAAAAATACAAAAATTAGCTGGGTGTGGTGGCATAGGCCTGTAGTCCCAGCTATTCAGGAGGCTGAGGCAGGAGAATCACTTGAACCCGGGAGTAGGAGGTTTCAGTGAGCTAAGATCGCACCATTGCAGCCTGGGCAACAAGAGCAAAACACCATCTCAAAAAAGTAAAATAAACTATGATAAAATAAATTTTTAAAATGAAGTTCAAAAATAGGAAAAGCTAAATCTGTGGTAATGGAAGCCAATGTTAGTGGTTATTTTGCAGGGAGTAATTACTAGGAGTGCCACCAGCAGGGTTTCTGGAGTTCCGGTAATGTTCTGTATCTGGATCTCAGTAGTGGTTACATGGGTGTGTTGTAAATTTCCATTAAGATGTATATTTTAGATTTGTATGCTTTACTGTATACGTTATGCCTTAGTTTAAAAAACTACTCATACTGTTTTCTCCTGCACCCTGCCCACGTAAATTTGGTAACAGAAATACATCTATACATCGAGAAATCCATTTAATCCTGATCTTGACCCAGAAATAGTTGATAGCTCCCTATTTTTGGCACAACACTCTGAAATGTGTGGTGTTCACAGTGGATTATGTATTTCCTGTGTGTATACATCAAAAAAATTTGTGTTGATCAGTTCTCACGTAGCTTTTGAAAAGTGTAATTTGGATAAAGCATCATGAGACCTACTACAGTCACAGCTGCCTCTAGATCAATGACTTTTTTACTTCTTTTTTTAAACTGTAGCCAACAATACAAAATACATTGTACTTAGCAACCCAGAGCCAATTTGTGTGTAACTAGAATAAATGTTTCGTGAAATAGTATTTACTTCCATTGCTTGTGAGGTCTCACCATTTTATTCTGTTCATTAAAACACAAGATGTAAGGCCGGGCACGGTGGCTCACGCCTGTAATCCTAGCACTCTGGGAGGCCAAGGCGGGCGGATCACCTGAGGTCGGGAGTTCCAGACCAGCCTGACCAACATGGAGAAACCCCGTCTCCACTAAAAATACAAAATTAGCCAGGTGTGGTGGCGCATGCCTGTAATCCCAGCTACTCGGGAGGCTGAGGCAGGAGAATTGCTTGAACCCAGGAGGCAGAGGTTGCAGTGAGCCGAGATTGTGCCATTACACTCCAGCCTGAGCAACAAGAGCGAAACTCCGTCTCAAAAGAAAAAAATAAAAATAAAAAGCAAGATGTAATTTGTTACCAACTAAATTTTCACACCGCATTTTAATTTAATGAAACTGCCCTAGATAATATAAATATGAGTATAAACAGAAACCCAAACTGAATTTTGTTTTCAGATTTCTAGTTACATCTAGTTTTTGAGTACTTAATAAATTTAGCTAGTTGCCAAAATAAATGTTTCTTACTGTTTCAGAGAATAGTCAGATCCTTCTTTGCTTCTGGTAGTTTTTAGTTATGCCTGCATTGATTTTGATAGATATGAGAACTTATGTTTATATTGCATGTTTTATATATAATCTCTTCTTAAAACTTCTAAATCTCTAAGTTACTTTCAGAATAAAATATCCTTGCTTTTATGAAATGTGTTCATGTGATATATTCTGCTTGCAGTATTATATAGAGTTTTACCCTAATTTCTAATATATATAGAAATACCAGTGACCATCTCTGATTTTACAGTTGGCTTTATCTAACCGTGTAAGCCATCAGCTGGATGTTAAAACGTTTCATTTTCAGGAATAGTTACACAACTCAGTTCTCATCACTTTTTGTTCTTAAATGGGTTTGCATTTTGTTATCCAGCATCTTATAGCTAGTAATTTAAAATTTATTAACTATTTTCTTTGTTTTACAATCACTTTATTTCAACAATATCCCTACTTTTTTGGTAATTCTAGAATTTATTTCCTAACCACAGTCTTTATCCCGTGACCTTATTATGTTATAATTCAATAACAATAAATAATGTGTGACTTAAAAATATGCTTCACTTGGCCGGGTGCAGTGGCTCACGCCTGAAATCCCAGCATTTTGGGAGGCCAAGGCGGGAGGATCACCTGAGGTCAGGAGTTTGAGACCAGCCTGGCCAACGTGGTAAAACCCCATCTCTACTAAAGATACAAAAATTAGCCAGGTGTGGTGGCAGGCCCCTGTAATCCAAGCTACTCGGGAGGCTGAGGCAGGAGAATCACTTGAACCCGGGAGGCGGAGGTTACAGTGAGCTGAGATCCTGGGGGATAAGAGTGAGACTTCCTCTCAAAAAAAAAAAAAAAAGGCTTATTTAAAGAGGACCTACTCAAATATGCAATATTAAAATATAAGCAATTACTTTAGTGATATTGTTGAGGAAGTCAACAGTAAGAATATTTTGTTCACTTTGAATTCAATTAATGCTCTATATTTTTAAATTAAAATAACTCATAGAGCCCTGCTAATGGGTAGAAAATAGTTATTAAGGCACTTTTTACTTTGTGTTCAAGAAAGATTTGAAGTTATAACTGCATTACAGAAAGTTTTACATTGCAGTTTCTATAAAGATAATAGTTAATTGTATAATGTATTTCATTTTAGAAAATATTTAATGATATGTTATTAGGGTCTTAATAACAAGTTATTGTTTCAGACTCATTGTCTACTATGCTGAAAAAACTTAAATTATTAAGTCATCATGACAAGTCATTCCATTTCTGCTTAATAGAGTTTTCATTGCTTGGCGTGCGTATTTGACTAGCACGCAGAAACCAGCAAGTAATTTTTAGGTGGCACAAGAGCTTCACAAATAGACTATATTTTAACATAAATTTCCATTACACATGAGGAATCAGTATTGAAACAGTTCTCTGAGGCTTTTAATATTGGCTGTGAAATCACTTCAGCTCCAAATCCAAAAGAAAGCATTATTAGCTCAGTAGTTTTAATATATACAGTCATATGCCACATAACAGCCTTTCAGCCAGTGATGAACTGCATGTCTGACAGTTCATAATGGGGCTGAAAAATTCCCATCACCTAGTGACATGGTAATGTAGCACAACACATTACTCACATGTTTGTGGCGATGCTGGTGTAAACAAACCTATTACGCTGCCAGTCATATAAAACTATAGCACATACAGGCTGTGCGCGGTGGCTCGTGCCTGTAGTCCCAGCACGTTAGGAGCCTGAGGTGGGCAGATCACGAGGTCAGGAGTTCGAGACCAGCCTGGCCAGCATGGTGAAACCCCATCTTAACTAAAAATACAAAAATTAGCTGGGCCTGGTAGCGCGTGCCTGTAATCCCAGCTACTCAGGAGGGTGAGGCAGGAGAATTGCTTGAATCCAGGAGGCAGAGGTTACAGTGAGCCAAGATCGTGCCATTGCACCCCATCCTGGGCGACAGAGCAAGACTCCATCTCGAAAAAATATATATATATATATATGTGTGTGTGTGTATATATATATATATGGCACATACAGTTATATATAGTACATAATACTTGATAGTAAATGAAATGTGTCATTGGTTTATATATTTACTATACTATAGTTTTATCTTTTGTGTGTGTGTATGTTGAAGGGGGAGATCATCTTGCTCTGTTGCCCAGGCTGGAGTGCAAGGGGTGTGATCACCGCCCACTGTAGCCTCAACTTCCTGGGCTCTGGCAATCCTCCTGCCTCAGCATCCCGAGTAACTGGGAACACAGACTTGCATCACAACATCCAGCTAATTGTTTTTTTTTTAATTAGTTATAGAGACTTGGTCTCCTTATGCTACCCAGGCTGCTCTGGAGGTCCTAGGCTCGAGTGATCCTCCCATCTCGGCTTCCCAAATTGTTGGGATTATAGGCATGAGCCACTGTGCCTGGCCCAAAATATCTTATATACCATATTGTATTTGTACCTTTTTTATATTTAAAAACATATTTAGGCCGGATGAGGTGGCTCATGCCTATAATCCCAGCACTTTAGGAGGCCGAGGCAGCCGGATCACCTGAGGTTAGGAGTTCAAGACCAGCCTGGCTAATGTGGTGAAACCCCATCTCTACTACAAATACAAAAATTAGCCAGATGTGGTGGCAGGTGCCTGTAATCCCAGTTCAGGCAGGAGAATTGCTTGAACCTAGGAGGCAGAGGTTGCAGTGAGCCAAGATTGCGTCTTTGCACTCTAGCCTGGGTAACAGGAGCTAAACTCCATCTCAAAAACAAAACAAAACAGAACAAAAAACATATTTAGGCCAGGTGTAGTGACTCACGCCTGTAATCCCAGCACTTTGGGAGGCCAAGGTGGGCAGATCAGTTGAGGTCAGGAGTTCGAGACCAGTCTGGCCAACATCACGAAACCCCATCTCTACTAAAAATACAAAAATTAGCTGGGCATGGTGGCACACACCTGTAGTCCTAGGTACTCTGGAGTTTGAGGTGTGAGAATCGCTTGAACCCAGGAGGTGGAGGTTGCATTGAGCCAAGTTACGCCACTGCACTCCAGCCTGGGCGACAGAGCGAGACCCTGTCTCAAAATAAATAAAACAAAATAAAATAAAAACATGTTTAGATACACATATACTTACCATTGTGTTACAATTGCCTACAGCATTTAGTACAGTAACATGTTGTGTAGGTTTGTAGCCTAGGAGTAGTAGCTATACTAGATAGCCTAAGTGTGTAGTAGGCTATATAACATCTAGGTTTGTATAAATACACTGCATGATGTTCACACAAGAATGAAATCGCCTAACAACTCATTTCTCAGAATATATGCCAGTTGTTAAGCTACACATGACTGCAATGGGTTATAAAGGCAGGTAATTTAAACTTCCATAACATATTAACCAAGTATACATTTATCTTCAGTAACATTGCATTGATTTTACATGTTTAGGGATTTTCTGTTGCTTTTATTTCATTTTTTTATGTCGCCCAGGCTGTAGTGCAGTGGCACGATCTCTGCTCACTGCAACCTCCGCCTCCCGGGTTCAAGCGATTCTCTTGCCTAGGCCTCCTGAGTAGCTAGGATTACAGGCGCCAGCCACCACGCCTAGCTAATTTTCTGGGTTTGCTTTGTTTGTTTGGTTTTGAGAAAGAGTTTAGCTCTTGTTGCCCAGGCTGGAGTGCAATGGCACGATCTCGGCTCACCACAACCTCTGCCTCCCGTGTTCAAGCAATTCTCCCACCTCAGCCTCCCAAGTAGCTGGGATTACAGGCATGCGCCACCACGCCCGGCTAATTTTGTATTTTTAGTAGAGACGACGTTTCTTCATGTTGGTCAGCCTGGTCTGGAACTCCTAACCTCAGGTGATCCACCCGCCTTGGCCTCCAAAGTGCTGGGATTACAGGCATGAGCCACCGCATATGGCCTTCTGTTGCTTTTAAAGAGATCTTTTCATATGGCTTCCTCGTGAAAATGAAAATGTTTACTGTTACTGTTTGAAGATAAAAGTTACTTCATATATTTACATTCATGTTGACATCATTAGATTTAAAGATCAATATTTTGCAGACTGTTATTAGCCTTGTAGTTTCTCTTCTCTCTCAATCATAAATATCTTTCTTAAGAAAAAGAAATGTGAAACAACAATGGTACAGGCATATTCATAGTTTAAGGCTTTGTCTTTCTGTATTTAATCTTGAAATTCAGTGATAAGGAATTGCTGTGACTTTTTTTTATTAGTCTTGTAGTGCTTGGGAAAATGTTTCTTGCGTCTCCTGTTTCAGAAGCGTGATTGGTTTACATATATAATCACTATGGGTTGTGGTAGGAAAGGTAATTTATTTACCTATAATTGGTTTTATTTTTGTGAAAAAAGAAAAGTAGAAAATGATTTGTAATTGCTAATTATAAATGCATGCTTCATATTTAAGTAGACTTAGAGAATGAAACTGTCATCTCAGGCACTTAAGTTGTGAAATAGGTAAAAGTTGTGAAATGTAAATACAGAGAAATGGAACTAATAAAAGGTGTTTGTTTTTAGTTTATGGATTTTTGAAAAAGTGAAAAATTACATGTGAGGAAGTAATCAAATTGGTCATGCTACATTGTTCCCCACAATACTCCAAAACTATTCAAATGAAATATTAATTTTTTTAACATTTAACGGGAACATTGAATACCTAACATACAATTTGTTTGTAATCTTTTATTTAGTTTTTCTTAAAAATATTGTTTATTATTGGTGTGTATTTGTACTCAGCTTTTTTATTTTACTTGGACTAAAAAGAACAGCAAAATTTGTTTAAAATTTTTTTTAATTTTATAAAAGGGATTTTTTTTGTTTTGGTTTAGCTTTTTGGTGGTGTTAGGTGTGTGAGTAATAGAGTCAAGTTTATTAACAATATACATAGGATAAAATTCTCATTATAAAGGCAAGTGAGAATATATATATTTTAGTTCATAAACAATATTATTCTAAAATCACCATAAGAAAGAGCCGCCAAATTATACAAATAATTAAAAAATATACTGAAGTTGTTTTTAGAAAAACAAAGAACTTTTAAAACTACAGAGCAACAAGGAAAGCAAAATTGCACGTAACCTATAGAACATTTTGAACAATAAAAGAATAATGTTTTCAATAAAATTATTACATAAAGCTGTTAAAACTATATAACTAAGTTTTATACATGTGGCTTTAAAAGTAAAATAAATTTGGGCCTGGCGCACCGGCTCAAGCCTGTAATCCCAGCACTTTGGGAGGCTGAGGCAGGTGGATTGCCTAAGCTCAGGAGTTTGACACCAGCCTGGGCAACACGGTGAAACTCTATCTCTACTAAAAATACAAAAAATCAGCCAGGCGTCGCGGTGTGTGCCTGTAGTCCCAGCTACTCGGGAGGTTGAGGCAGGAGAATCACTTGAACCCGGGAGGCAGATGTTGCAGTGAGCCAAGATCGCACCACTTCACTCACTGCAGCCTGGGCGACAGCGAAACTCCAGCTAAAAAAAAAAAAAAAAAAAGTGAAATAAATTTAAAATAAGAAACAATAAAATATGTTCGTGTTTATGAAATCTAAACATTAAACTTTAGTTATTTTACTATTTTAAAATACCAATGCAGTGCTTTCCTGGTTTTGTTTTCATTAAACTGGCAAGGAAAAAAATCAAGAAAATACTGTCCATCAAACTGCATATTATGCTAATGTTTATTTTCTTGAAATAAAAACAACTGTACAGACTTCATATTAATATAATTTCAGTAAATGTTTGTAGATTATTTGATATATAATGTAATTTAAATTCTGAGAATATTGTGAAAGACCTGGAAAAAAATTATGGGAACTGAAAGTTGCATGGTCACTGTGTATGTTAAATACATAATAAAATTTGTGGAATCCTTTTTCAGTAGATGACTTTCACTCTTTTTAAAAAGTAAAGCTTTCCATTAAAAAGGCACTTTACTTGTTTTCCTTATAATACATGCCAGCTTCAAATTTAAAAATTAAAAAAGGTAAAAGGAGGTTTCAGCTTCATGTGTTCGGATAGATTAACTCTTTGTGCTCAAAAAAAAGATTGTTGAAGCTCCCTTAAGGATAACTACTGAGGAGCACCCAGGCATCTGAAAGAACGAGAAGTCTGTTTTTCGTTCTTGCCTAATTGCCGTTAAGCAAAGATACTCTTCCCTAAAAGGGAAAAATGGCTCCTTACGTGTTATTCCTCTTTGTTAGTAATGATCACTGTGTTTTGACCTCTTTTCAGGATGTTTTTTAAACCATGTTTTCTGGTTCTTCTGTAGTCTTAAGTATGTTTGATATTATTAGGTGATCTGCATAATGTTTAATCATTTTTTTCTTTATATAAACCAGTTGGTATAATTATACCTCTTTTCCTATTTAAGTTTGTATGTGTATATGTGATTCTATAGAGTAGAAAAATGCCATCAGTTTGAAATGATGGCACAATCTTAGTCACTTGGTTTAAATAAATAGAAAATTCTAAAGCCTTAAAATTAAGATAATGCTCTTTGGCAAACTCAAAATAAAAGCAAAAAAAAAAAAAAAAGGAAATGAATATAAAAGAAAGCAGGACACCAGACCTTCTAAATACAATACTTGTTGATCTTGTCTATACCATTTAATGTAGAAAAACTAATTTTCTATAATTATGTCTATTAAAGGTGACATTAATGCTGATAGAAAAATATTCCCACATATATCTGACTTGGAAAACTTATAAAAATTGTGCTGTCTTTAAAATAAAATTTGTATGCTTTTTTTGTTGTTTACTTTACCTTTTCTTGGCAATTAAATATAATCTTCCCTCTCTTAAAAGTGGATTTGCTATGAAAATTTTAAGGGCTGTAAAGGAAGGCATTTTCCTGATTTTATATATTTAATTCTTGTGCTATAGTAATTAAAATTTCATAACTAGTTTTTAATTTAATAGTATCTGTTGATACTTTAGACAATTAAAACATTTTTTACCAGTTTTTATTTAGTGCTTCAAATGGATTATAAACTTAGTAATTTGGGGACTAATTGTATAAATTGTTAAAAATAAATGGATTTTGCAGAAGGAGAGGATTAGTGAAAAGGAGCAGTAAATAATAAAATGTAATAGAAGTAGAAATGTAATTTGTTTTTAAAATAAGCTATATAGGAAAACTGATTGATTATATATTCTTATATGGTTTTAAATCAATAAAACTCAGTATTTCACACTTAATGCAATAGATGCTAAGAAAAAAATTAACCTTCAGCTAGAAATCTAAATAAAAATAGAAAATACCCTTTGCTGCAGTAGTTCAGTTGTTTAAAAATATTAAATCTGAGGCCTGGGGTGGTGGCTCAGTGCCTGTAATCCCAGCACTTTGGGAGGCCGAGGTGGGAGGTCAGGAGTTCGAGACCAGCCTGACAATATGATGAAACCCCCTCTCTATTAAAAATACAAAAATTAGCCAGGCATGGTGGCGGGTGCCTGTAATCCCAGCTACTCGGGAGGCTGAGACAGGAGAATCGCTTGAACGCGGGAGGCAGAGTTTGCAGTGAGCCAAGATCATACCATTGCACTCCAACCTAGGCAACAAGAGTGAAACTTTGTCTCAAAAAAAAAAAAAAATTAAATCTGATATAACTGATTTAGTGAAAAAGTAAGTCTAATCCCAAAAATAAAAATTAATAATTATCTCTTTGGAAATAAATTATAAAATTGCTAAATTTTGTTGTAGAGTTTAGCTAATGATTAACTTTGAGAGCCTATGTATTTGGACTTGAAAGTGTTTATATTGACTGATCATATTTTTTTTAAATATAGTTTATTGGTTTGGTTTCTTTGACTTTCTCATCATCTTCAACAAGTAGAGTTAGGTTTTTTGTTTCTTTGCTTTAATTTCAGTATTAACTACTGTGGTAATTTGGTAGGACTATTCTACACAATATTATTTGTCAAAATGTTTTTGTAAGTGGGGATACACAGATTCTGTGCCAATTAGAGAAGTATATTTTTCAACTAGTTTGCTTTTCTGGCTTTAAACTTTGTTTCTCCTCTCTATGATAGATCTGTCCAGCTTCTTTTTTGTTTGTTTGTTTGTTTGTTTGTTTGTTTGTTTTTGAGACGGAGTCTCGCTCTTCTTGCCCAGGCTGGAGTGCAGTGGTGCGATTTCGGCTCACTGCAAACTCTGCCTCCCGGGTTTGCACCATTCTCCTGCCTCAGCCTCCCGAGTAGCTGGGACTACAGGCGCCTGCCAGCACGCCCGGCTAATTTTTTGTATTTTTAGTAGATACAAGGTTTCACCGTGTTAGTCAGAATGGTCTCGATCTCCTGACCTTGTGATCCGCCTGCCTCAGCCTCCCAAAGTGCTGGGATTACAGGCCTGAGCCACCGCGCCCGGCCGGATCTGTCCACCTTCTATATTCTCTTTATTGTCTTTTAGAAAGTTGAACTAAAGGCCGGGTGTAGTGGCTCATGCCTGTAATCTCGGCAGTTTGGGAGGCCGAGGCGAGCTGATCACCTGAGGTCAGGAGTTCAAGACCAGCTTGACCAATATGGTGAAACCTCGCCTCTACTAAAAATACAAAATTAGCTGGGCGTGGTCGCAGGTGCCTATAATCCCAGCTACTGGGAAGGCTGAGGCGAGAGAATCACTTGAACCCGGGAGGCGGAGGTTCCAGTGAGCCGAGATCGCGCCATTGCACTCCAGCCTGGGCAACAAGAGTGAAACTCCGTCTCAAAAAAAAAAAAAAAAAAAAAAAAGAAAGTTGGACTAAAGAGAGTGGAAGAGGTTCTATGATATGAAGACTTATTAATAAAGCATTTACACACATACAAAAAATAAAGCATTTACACATTAGCTCATTTTTTTGTCTTATGAACTATTTTCATTGGAATTTGGATTTGAATATATGCCATTTCAAAACCAGAAAAGACTTAAAGTCAAATATTTGTAGCATCAACATGCCGAAAGAACTAGCCAGCCGAATGCATGTTTCAGCATGGGAGGAGGTAACAGAGTGAAGTAAAAAGCACTGATTTCACAGTCTGAATATTGAATCATGTCCTATCTTTGTCCCTAACTGACATTATGATCTTGATCACTTACCCTTTCTGGGCTGCAGTTTTGTGGTCTATAGATTGGTTATAATAATATCCACTATACCTACATACCAGAATCGAAGGCTCAAATAAATGTTTTACAAAACTAGCACAAGCTGTGCAAATGTAGGATGTTCTTTTGCTTCTGGGATAATGAATGCTTACTTATTGCCACATAACTGTTTTTTCCATCTTCTGGCTAGTGATCGGCAGAGATGTATTCATGAAGTCTGGCAAATTATAGAAGAAAGGAAAAGGTAGATGTTGTAGGCCAGTGTTTCCAAAATAATAAATTGGTTCATGGTTAGTTTACAGTATTTTGTTAATCCCTAGAATATCCAGAGAGAATACTAAATTTAAATTTACAGTGTTTTGGTTTATTCTTAAAATGTGGTAAGAGCTTAACTTTAAGGATGTAATAGTCTATCATTATTTTACTTGTGTTTCAGTGAACAACCTACTGTAATTTTTTTCATCATTCATCTTATTAATCAGTGTCATCAGATTGGGAGATCTTTAATAAACTCTAGAAAGAACCATCTTTCCTTCTTTTCCTACTTCTCATTAATGTTTCTAAATTTGCCTTTTTACAGGACTTTGCCTCCCGGGCCAAACTGGCAGTTCAAAAACTAGTACAGAAAGTTGGATTTTTTGGAATTTTGGCCTGTGCTTCAGTAAGTGAATTGTATTAAAACAGAACTTTTACTAAGTGGTAGTGTTATATTTTGATCCATATATACTCCTGAATTAACAAAAGTGCTATCACTTTTATTGGGTATGTAATTTTGTGAATCATTCACTTTTTTTGTTATTGTTTTTTAAGACGGAGTCTCCCTCTTGTCACCCAGGCTGGAGTGCAGTTGCATGATCTCGGCTCACTGCAACCTCCATCTCCCGGGCTCAAGCAATTCTCCTGCCTCAGCCTCCCTAGTAGCTGGGACTACAGGCATGCACCCCCACGCCTGGCTAATTTTTATATTTTTAGTAGAGGCAGGATCTCATGTTGCCCGGGCTAGTCTCAAACTCCTGGGCCCAAGTGATCCACCTGCCTAGGCCTCCCAAAGTGCTGGGATTACAGGCATGAGCCACTACACCTGGCCCATTCAACTTTTTTTTTTTTTTTTTTTTTTTTTTTTTTGAGACAAGAGTTTCGCTTTTGTGGCCCAGGCTGGAGTGCAATGGCACAATCTCGGCTCACTGCAACCTCCACCTCCCGGGTTCAAACGATTCTCCTGCCTCAGCCTCCCAAAGTAGCTGGGATTTCAGGCGACTGCCACCACACCCAGCTAATTTTTTTGTATTTTTAGTTGAGACGGGGTTTCACCATGTTGGCCAGGCTTGTCTTGAACTCCTGACCTCAGGTGATCCACCCACCTCAGCCTCCCAAAGTACTGGGATTACAGGTGTGAGCTACTGCACCCAGCCCAATTCAACTTATTAAATGAGCTGTTTTCTGTTGAATAGGTTCACATCTTGTTTATTGGCTTTTAAGTATTTCATCATGTAGTGATGACTTCAGACCTAAATGGCTTAAATCAGTAAGAATAAAAGAGACAAAATCCATTCTTCCCATGAAGAATATACTACATTTAACCAAATTAAACTACATTTAACCAAATAAGGATGACTTCATTCTTTCCTCAAATTTATAGATAAGAAGTCTTTTTCCAAAGTTTCAAGTATTAGTTACAAGGAAGAATTTATATAAAACCTGTTTAAAGCGATGTTAGCTCGGGGCTACTCTGATTTACGTATCTTAAATCCTTTTTTTGTGTTTGTTTTTTTTTTTTTTGAGACAGAGTCTCCCTCTGTCACCCAGGCTGGAGTGCAGTGGTGAGATCTTGGCTCACGGCAACCTCCGCCTCCCAGGTTCAAGCGATTCTCCTGCCTCAGGCTACCCAGTAGCTGGGATTACAATCATGCACCACTACACCCAGCTAATTTTTGTATTTTTAGTAGAGACAAGGTTTCACCATGTTGGCCAGGCTGGTCTCGAACTCCTGACCTCAAGTGATCTACCCACCTCGGCCTCCCAAAGTGCTGGGATTATAGGCATAAGACACTGCGCCCAGCCTACATATCTTAAATACTTTAAATTCATTTTCATTTCAACATGAGTTGTAACCTTATGATAAAGGTAAAAAAAAAGTTATAACTCAGAATTATGAGAGTCACATGAGCAAATATAACAAATAGCAGGTGTGATGCTGTGTAAATGATATTATTATATGGTTGTAAGAGATGAAATAATCCTAAAGCATTTGAATTTGGATGAGAAAAACAAAAATGAGTCATTGAATCCAAGTGTTACTAACAAAGGAATACTTGAATTCTAATTTAGTCATGTCTTTTTTAAAGACCATATGTGACAAATATTTTTTAAATAACTAGGCTTTTCTTTCAAAGTTCAAAAATGAAATTATATAAATTAATTGGCTTATTAATGGTTCAGCCAACAGCCACAAGGTCAGAGTACTTTCATAGAAGAAGAAGGGATGAAGTGCTCAAAAACAGCTTGTGGCTTCTTTGCATTTTTACATGAAATGTCTTTTAGCATTCTTAAAATGTGGGAATGTTTGGAAAAGGTATTTGTTGTGAATTACTTCTTTGTCTGGGACTGAGTATTCAAAACATCTGAATCTGTGTGATCTCATATTTCCACACTTGATCTTCTTTATAAATTGTGTCACATAGCCCTCAGACTTGGCCTCTCGTAAAATAAAATACAAATTATTAATATTTTATGTTGAGAATAACAGCACATCTACCCATAAATGTATTTGAGAATTTATTAAAATATTTGCTAATGATATGAGTGCTTTCCAGATAATATTCACATTTCAAGCTAAAGATTTTAGAACCCTAACTGCTGAAACAATCTTAAGGCTCTTTCTTCACTCATACCTCACCTTAGAAAACAGCCACCAAATATCCAGGAATCAACTGAATGGGATTAAATTCCTGCAGGTCGACTTACTTTATCCAGTTCTCATGTGATGGGCACACACACAAACACACACACAGTGCCTTAGCCATGAGTAATATAAGCAAAAGGACACCTTGGTTTGCTGTGAGCAGATTGAACACCTAAGGTGAATATGAGACCCAGCTTCTAGACACATTAGGATGTTTGCCTAACCTCCTTTTGAACAATCCAGTAGTGATCAAGGAACCCATATATTGCTTTGCAGTGTAAGCAGGCTGAAAGCAGAATACCACATATCAATGGGTGATAAAATTAAATTGTTCTTTGGATTATAATATGGAAGTCCTTCTTTTTCTCTCTATAGATTCCAAATCCTTTATTTGATCTGGCTGGAATAACGTGTGGACACTTTCTGGTACCTTTTTGGACTTTCTTTGGTGCAACCCTAATTGGAAAAGCAATAATAAAAATGCATATCCAGGTAATTATACCCCCTGATTTACTGCCTAATGATGATGAACCCATTACAAGACAATGAAACATGCTCATTCCTAAGTGAATTATTTAGTTATTCTTTCTGCTTTTTTGGTTGGTAGCTTACTTAGGTAATACAGCATAGAATGTCATTTGGAATTAGTGATCTCCTTGTTTTCTTTCTTTTCTTCTTTCTTCCTCCCTCCTTCCCTTTCTTCCTTCTTTCCTTCCTTTCTCTCTTTCTTTCTTTATTTTTTGTCCTGTGAAACTATTTATCCAGGACTTTCACCAAACAAAAATAGTGTTTGTGTGCAGAAAGATGCACATCATTTTTATATACACAGCCCAAAAAATGTAGTTTTTTGTTTGTTTTGTTTTGTTTTACCAACCACAAGCTGAGAGAATATTGCCATTCACTAATTCTTACTTTCTTTCACATACTCTATATATATAGAGTGTGTAAAGCAGTTCCTCCCATGTTACCAATATCCTTTACCGAAAAACAGCCAGATGTTAGTGTGGGAGGAGAATGGGGAAGAAGAGGGTCTCTGAAGAGGCGAGGAGATGTGGGTTGTGGTCAGAGAAGTGAGAATCTGCTAGTCCTCAAAGCCACTCTTAACAAAATCTTTAGGATGGAGGGTGTGTCCATGTGCATGTGTGTGTGCACACATATATGAATAGAGAGGAGAGAAAAGGTTAACAATTTAAACGAAGGGAAAATGGATATGTGCTTCTAGAACTGTGATATGAATTACTTCCTTCTAAGGGCAGATCTCAATAGAATAAAGTAAAAATTAACCTGGAAAGAATTTGTTTTAAATCAGTATGGTTTGTAACAAAGAACGTTATTAACCAAAAGAAAGGAAAGAACAACCAAGCGTGGTGGCTCACGCCTGTAATCCCAGCACTTTGGGAGGCTGAGGTGGGCAGATCATGAGGTCAGGAGATCGAGACCATCCTGGCCAACATGGTGAAACCCTGTCTCTACTGAAAACGCAAAAATTAGCTGGGCGTGGTGGCGCACGCTTGTAATCCCAGCTACTTGGGAGGCTGACGCAGGAGAATCTCTTGAACCTGGGAGGTGGAGGTTGCAGTGAGCCAAGATCACGCCACTGCACTCCAGCCTGGCAACAGAGCAAGACTCTGTCTCAAAAAAAGAAAGGAAAGAACAGTGAAGTTCTCTGCCCTTGTATGATTCCATGATAATTACAAGTGTGTCTATCCCCAAAGTTTCTATGTTAATACCTCTCTACTTCCAGTTCTTAGAAGGGAAGAATGAAACAGGAAAACTTCGGCTGCTTCTACTTATCCAGTTTGTAATCTTAGATTTTGGCATTTGGGTCAAGTTTATTGCATCTGTCCTCTATTTTCCTGCCATAATCACTCAGAATTTCATGGATGTTTTTCCTACTTCAAAGAATATATTTCCTCCCATTTAAATTAAGTATTTTGTTCAATCAACGAACACAGGTTTTTTAATATTACAGTGCTAGTTACTATGGTTAAGATTTAATACTGGCCAGATGTGGTGGCTCACACCTGTAATCCCAGCACTTTGGGAGGCCGAGGCGGGCGGATCACCTGAGGTCGGAAGTTCCAGACCAGCCTGACCAACATGGAGAAACCCTGTCTCTACTAAAAATACAAAATTAGCCGAGCGTGGTGGCGCATGCCTGTAATCCCAGCTACTCAGGAGCCTGAGGCAGGAGAATCACTTGAACCTGAGAGGTGGAGGTTGCGGTGAGCCGAGATCGTGCCATTGCACTCCAGCCTGGGCAACAAGAGTTTGTCTCAAAAAAAAAAAAGATTTAATACCATACAGGATTTTTTCAAATAATAAAATATAGTGAATAATAAATTATTTTCAATGTATCTGAAAATAGGTTTTTCTTTAATCTTTAGAGTTGTTTCTAGAAGAGAGCTGTCATTTAGCTTCTTGCAGTCCTTAATACCTAAGGAAAAATAACAGATTATTTTATTTCATAACAAGAACTTCTCTAGTAATCCATAAGTTTTATGTGTCCTGCTTTATACCTCTTGAATGCAGTGCCTTTCTATAAATTATAGTAAAACGTATTATGCCATAAGTACCCTATCTGTAGTGGTAAGATATGTAACTTATCAGACCTTTCATTTCAGAAAGATTTAAAACTAGTATTTATTTAAACATACTCAGATTTTTTCAATTTATGATGATTGATTGATTGATTGATTGATTGATTTTTGAGATGGAGTCTCTCTCTGTCACCCAGGCTAGAGTGTGGTGGCGTGATTTCAGCTCACTGCAACCTCCGCCTCCCAGGTTCAAACGATTCTTTTGTTTCAGCCTCCAGAGTAAGTGGGACTACAGGCGCATGCCACCACACCCAGCTAATTCTGTATTTTTAGTAGAGATAGGGTTCACCATATTGGCCAGGCTGGTCTCGAACTCCTGACCTCATGATCCGCCCGCCTTGGCCTCCCAAAGTGCTGGGATTACAGGCGTGATCCACTGCGCCTGGCCGATGAGTGATTTTTTAATGGAACTTCACACTTTAAAGCACTTATCTGTATAATTTAATTCTTATAATCCTGGGATAGAGGAATTACTATACCCATTTTGTAATTCTCAGAGGTAGGGAGGTTAATAAGTAATAGTTGCTTAAGAGAGTAAGTAACAGTTGGAATTTGAACCCAAGTCTTTTGACTTCAAGTTCAGTGTTCTTTCCATTCTTTTGCATTGCCTTCTTAACTTTAATGTATTGATATGATTAAGGAAACTGAATTGTTTAATGCCTGCTATTGATCAGGACCTGTGCAAGGTAATTTGCAGTAGTTATCTCATGGCAGACAATCTTGAGAGGTCGTTATTAACCACATTTCATAGATGAGGGAACTGTGTTAGAGAAGGTAAAATACTTGCCTAAGGCCCTACAATCCAACCAAGCTCTGTAAAGATAAAGCTCTTTCCCTGTATCTATGTGGAAGCAAAAAAGAAAAAGAAAGCTAAAATCCATTTATGTTTCTGAAAGGAAAGAATCTGAGTTCCTTCACTAAACGAAGACCGTGGGATATGTTTGCTGTGTTCCATCGTATCATAGTGACATGCTTTGTAAAGGCATGTCACTTGATGTACATCCAGATGTAGCTTAGGGTAACAAACATTTCTCATTCTATGGGTAAACAATATTAGTAATATAAACATTTTAACCATTCTGAAATAATAGTGGGAAAGCCACACACACACCGATTTTTTTCTACCCTAATAGTAAAACTGTCTCCTTGTCTGCTTTTCTTTCTTCCCTTTTTCCTCAGCTTAAAATTAGACAACCTTCTTTAATAAATATTGCTATTTTTATTGATGTCTTCCTCTTAACCTTCCCCTAAAAGACTCAAATCAATCTACCTATAATGTTAGATCAGATTTCCCCTTCCACTGCACAGAGTCAAGTACTCTGTCTGTAGAAGTATCCTTAGATAGGAAAAGGCATGAGAAGAGTATCTTTTTAGAAAAAATTTTTAAAGAAGTAGTATCCTTAGAGACATTACCTTTGTCCCAAATAATTAAGAAAAGCAACATACTCATTCATGTTATTTCATGTACCATTTAACTTACTTATTGTACCCTTAAAATACATCACTGTTCTTTATTATCTCTCTACCTTCACACTCACCAGCACACACACAGTATTATAAACTCCCAGGAGGGCAGAGATTTTTGTCTGTCGGTTCACTGATGTATTATAATGCCTAGAATAGCATCCAGGAGATAGTAGGCACTCAATATTTAATAACTGAATCTGTCTTAAGATTCTTCTTTCTGGCCGGGTGCGGTGGCTCACGCCTGTAATCCCAGCACTTTGGGAGGCCGAGGCAGGCGGATCACAAGGTCAGGAGATCGAGACCATCCTGGCTAACACGGTGAAACCCCGTCTCTACTAAAAAAATACAAAAAAATTAGCTGGGCATGGTGGCGGGCGCCTGTAGTCCCAGCTACTCAGGAGGCTGAGGCAGGAGAATGGCGTGAACCAGGAGGCGGAGGTTGCAGTGAGCCCAGATTGAGCCACTGCATTCCAGCCTGGGCAACAGAGCGAGACTCCGTCTCAAAAAAAAAAAAAAAAAAAAAAAAAAAGATTCTTCTTTCCAATGAAGGACTTCTTTTACAGATGGTTCCATCTTTGTTCATTCTAGCACAATTAGTTTCTCCCTCCCATGTCTTTTTTCCTCCTCCTCTACCCTTTCCTTTGTTTCTTCTATGCATGTGGTTAAGAGGGCTCTTCCGTGGTCTGTGCCTTTTATTTATTTTGTAGAATTCCCACACAGACCTCCAGCCTGAAAGACTAAGACATATGTTCTTAAATGTGTGACACATTTTTTGTCTAACCCAGAGCAGTGACTTTTCAAGCTGCTACATACAAAAAGAAAATCTTGTTTTGCTGTTTTGCATTGAAATTGTGCAATTATTTAGGCATTGGCTTATTTTGATTGTTAAGAAATGATAGTAGGGAAAGTTCATGGTGATGAAATCACTGGAAGGCAAGAACTACTAGCTCTGTTGATTAATAAAAGATTTATAGCTCTAAATAACTGGTTTTTGGTATAGACCCCCTGCTTTTCTTCACAAATTATCTGTAATAATAGCCTTGCTAGCTTCATAATATTCACATACCAATTGTATACCTTTGCCTTATTAGTCTTCTTGCCAGAAATAATGTACGTTAGTCTAACCTGTCCAGGTTCCTGAGATTCATAGTGAGTGGATAAAAAGAAGACTACTGTTGGCTGGGCACAGTGGCTCACGCCTGTAATCCCAGCACTTTGGGAGGCTGAGGTGGGCAGATCACGAGGTCAGGAGATCGAGACCATCCTGGCTAACACAGTGAAACCCCATCTGTACTAAAAATACAAAAAATTAGCCAGGCGTGGTGGCGGGCGCCTGTAGTCCCAGCAGTTTGGGAGGCTGAGGCAGGTGGATCACCAGGTCAGGAGTTCGAGACCATCCTGGCCTCCTGGCCAGCGTGGTGAAACCCCATCTCTACTAAAAACACAAAAATTTGCTAGGCGTGGTGTCGTGCGCCTGTAATCCCAGCTACTTGAGAGGCTGAGGTAGGAGAATCGCTTGACCCTGGGAGGCGGAGGTTGTAGTGAGCCAAGATGGCGCCACTGCACTCCAGCCTGGGCAACAGAAGGAGACTCCATCTCAAAAAAAAAAAAAGAAAAAAGAAAGAAAGAAAAAAAAGGGCCGGGCGCAATGGCTCATGTGTAATCCCAGCACTTTGGGAGGCTGAGGCAGATGGATCACTTGAGATCGGGAGTTCAAGACCAGCCTGACCAACATGGAGAAACACAGTCTCTACTAAAAATACAAAAAAAAATTAGCTGGGCATGGTAGCGCATCCCTGTAATCCCAGGTACTTTGGGAGGCTGAGGCAGGAGAATCGCTTGAACCCGGGGGGCGGAGGTTGCGGTGAGTTGAGATCACGCCATGGCACTCCAGCCTGGACAACAAGAGTGAAACTCTGTCTCAAAAAAAAAAAAAAAAAAAAAAAGGAATACAAAGTTGATAACATTTGAATTAAATGTTATCTTTTATTTTATTTTATTTTATTTTATTTTTGATATGGAGTCTCCTCACTCTGTCATCAGGCTGGAGTGCAGTGGTGCGATCTTGGCTCACTGCCACCTCCGCCTCCTGGGTTCAAGCAATTCTCCTGCCTCAGCCTCCCAAGTAGCTGGGACTACAGGCACAGGTCACCACCCCCAGCTAATTTTTGTATTTTTAGTAGAGACGGGGTTTCACCATGTTGGACAGGATGGAAATGTTATATTTTATTTTTAAAGAAATTTAAAAATTGCAATTAGGGGCACAATCTTACCTCTTTAGACTATTACCAGAATTGTGAATTTATGTTGGTTTTTTGATGACTAAATAATTTATTTTAACTGGTGTTTTCTTTACAGAAAATTTTTGTTATAATAACATTCAGCAAGCACATAGTGGAGCAAATGGTGGCTTTCATTGGGTAAGTAATTCTTCAAGGACTAATATTAATATAATTACTCTTTAAATGGGAGTAAATGTGTACAAGACTGAATTGAAATAGAATTTTTGACATAGTTCTTTATTTTTTGAGGAGCAAAAATAACTTGCTGTTATTAGTAAATGAAGAATACTTTCTTGTTCTATAGTAGGGAAAGATAAAGCTTACATTATCCCTGTTTAATTGTAAACCAAACATCTATCAAGTCATATAATTCTGGGTTTAAAAGAAGCTTTGGGGTTTGAATCTGTAGCCCCACCGAAGAAATAAGAAATTGTCTTTATATAAAAGATATGTGTATATCATTGCAGTTTAATGGTGCTTTAGTACAATGCTGTGATTTTTGGCCAAACTAGATGCCAGATACACAGCTGCATTTAATGTAAATATAAATCTTACATAAAATTTTAGTATTTTATACAAAACCTAGCCGGCCGTGGTGGCGGGCACCTATAGTCCCAGCTGCTCAGGAGGCTGAGGCAGGAGAATCGCTTGAACCTGGGAGGCAGAGGTTGCAGTGAGCCAAGATCATGCCATTGCACTCCAGCCTGGGTGACAGAGCAAGACTCCATCTCAAAAAAAAGAAAATTTAGTATTTAATTAAGTAAGTCATGTTAGATGGCATAATATTAACAAAATTTGTCAGTTCTCTATTACTTCACTAGAGAAAAATTAGGTTATTTTAAAAGGCTAAACTGGCCAGGCACGGTGGCTGATGCCTGTAATCCCAGCACTTTGGGAGGCCAGGGCAGGCGGATCGCCTGAGGTTGGGAGTTCAAGACCAGCCTGACCAACATGGAGAAACCCCATCTCTACTAAAAATACAAAATTAGCCGGGCATGGTGGCACATGCCTGTAATCCCAGCTACTAGGGAGGCGGAGGTTGCGGTGAGCCGAGATCGCGTCATTGCACTCCAGCCTGGGCAAGAAGAGCGAAACTCCGTCCCAAAAAAAAAAAATTAATTAAAATAAATTGCAATAAAACCAAAAGTTGTTAGGTTTTTAAATCATTATTATAGGGGAGAGGTTTTCTTTTCATTCAGTAGTACAGCTGCCCCACGGTGGAAAAGTGTCAAGTTTAAGTGCCCTTTGTTTAGTTTTAATGTAAATCTTTATCTTAAAAGCCACTTACAGAACAAACATTTATGGAAATTTTTGCTATTTAAAAAAAGAATGCCACTTGATGTTGAGTTTGTGACTATTGGTTTTTTTAGTCATATATATATTCATTCTTTTCTATGTATTGTAATAAAATAGTTTTTAATATTTGCTAGTTCAGCTTTAATAAGGAAAAAATATATTCTTGAGAGTGGAGCCAGTCATTAGTTTCATTAATTCCTGAGCTTATCAGTGTGGATTATAACTTGTACACTAAAATTTACATTTAAAATTAAAATTAAATTTACTCTAGTTTTTTGCTGCCTGAATCCTTACAAATAAAGTATTTTATATGTGACCATATATCACATAAAGACAAAAAATATTCTTGTCCCTTATTTTTTATTTATTTATTTATTCATTTTTGTAGAGGCGGGGTCTCACTTTGCTGCCCAGGCTGGTGTCAAACTCCTGGTTTCAAGTAGTCCTCCCACCTCAGCCTTCCAAAGTGTTGGGATTACTGGCATGAGCCACCATGCCTGGCTTCCCTTATGTTTTTGGGTTTTTTTGTTGTTGTTTTTGAGACAGAGTCTCGCTCCAGGCTGGAGTGCGGTGGTGCAATCTCAGCTCACTACAACCTCTGCCTCCCAGGTTAAAGCAATTCTTCTGCATCAGCCTCCTGAGTAGCTGGGATTACAGGTGTACGCCACCACACCCAGCTAATTTTTGTATTTTTAGTAGAGTTAGGGTTTCACCACACTGGTCAGGCTGGTCTCAAACTCCTGACCTGGTGATCCGCCCATCTCAGCCTTCCAAAGTGCTGGGATTACAGGCGTGAGCCCCCGCTCCCAACCCCTTATTTTTTAAATATAAGGAAAACATTTCATTTATTCTTAGAGACTACTACTCTACCTTGAGACTGCAGAGCGCAGTGCATATAACACCATGCATTATTTGTTCTTTTCTTATACTGAACATTTACAGAAAGAAGTTTTTCAGCTACTCCTGCATCCTCACCATGAGTACCTTCTGTTTCCCCAGCCTTTGGAGTTTCTAGGAAGTTAAATTACTTAGCTACTTGTTTCATCTACCGATATATCCAGTTTCACTCTCTTCCAATCTGTTCACCATATTGCAGTCAGTAACCTTTTTGAAATTTTAATCTGAGCATATCATCACCACTGTCTTCACTCCCTTTCTCCTCCTCTTCTTGAAACCCTTCACTTACTTGTTTTTCCCTTCATTCTTTAGATAAAGCCAAAACTCCTTACCAGGGTTTATAAGCCCTCTCTGTGTTATCTGTCCCCTCTAGTTTCCTCTGCTCAAACTACTTTGTCCATATTTGAGTCTCCCACCACTGGTCTTTGCTTGTGCTTTTCTCTTTGCCTAGTTCAAGATTTCTCAACCTTGGCACTATTGACTTTTTTAAGACCAGATAATTACTTGTTATGGGGAACTGTCCTGTGCATTATAAGAGATGTAGCATCATCTTCCTCCTCTACTCACTGCATGCTACTAGTACCTCCCAATCATGACAATCACAATTGTCTCAGACATTGCCAAATGTCACATGGGGAACAGACCACCACCCTCATTGAGAATCACTGGCCTAAATAGTGTCCTTTAGATTTTAGCCATTGCATTCTCAGAAAGCATTCCCTAACTTGATCTAATACCATCTTTACCAGCGGCCTTTCTTCACAGCAACGTATACTACATGCACTTATAGTTGTATTGTTACACTTATGTTTGTAGGAGTGTGTGATTTACTGTCTTTTTACTGTTAACCTGTAAGCTTCTCAAAGGCAAAGATTGTGTCTATTTTTGTTTACTGTTATGTCCACTGGTCCTGGCGTCTTGACTGACATATAGCAGATGCTTGGTAAATCTGCTGAATAAGTGAACACATGACCAGTACAAATTAGAAAATGATTGGTATAGCCCAGATTCTTCTATTTCCGCAACCTTTAGAGTTTTTATGAAATTATATTATTTATCTATGGTAAATAGAAATGCCTTTAAGCTTAGGCCAATGTGGTTAAGTCAGAATATCTTATGTCTTTCTTTCTTTTTTTTGTGACGGAGTCTCACTGTGTCGCCCAGGCTGGAGTGCAGTGGCGCGATCTCGGCTCACTGGAAGCTCTGCCTCCTGGGTCCATGCCATTCTCCTGTCTCAGCCCCCCGAGTAGCTGGGACTACAGGCGCCCGCCTCCATGACTGGCTAATTTTTTGTATTGTTAATAGAGACAGGGTTTCACCGTGTTAGCCAGGATGGTCTCGATCTCCTGACCTCGTGATCTGCCTGCCTAAGCCTCCCAAAGTGCTGGGATTACAGGTGTGAGCCACCGCACCTGACCTATCTTACGTCTTTCAAAGTCAGTAATTTATTTTAAACCCCACTGGCATGGCCCCTCAAAAAATTCCAGTGATCCTTTACTCTTAAAGATAAGATGGTTTTGAATATAGTTGTGCTAAAATATTCAAGACCTACTGGATTCAGATCTATATTGAATTAAATGAGTTGTGTCGTATTTGAAAAACTATTTTCAGGAGACAGATGTTGGAATGTCCTGATGTCCTTATCATTTTCCTAGCACTGTCTACAGGGATTACCTCAGCTACTTTTCTTTTCTTTCTTTTTTTGAGGCGGAGTTTCACTCTCGTTGCCCAGGCTGGAGTGCAATGGTGCGATCTCGGATCTCGACTCACCGAAACCTCCGCCTCCTGGGTTCAAGCAGTTCTCCTGACTCAGCCTCCCGAGCAGCTGGGATTACAGGCATGTGCCATCATGCCCGGCTAATTTTTTATTTTTAGTAGGGACAGGGTTTCTCCATGTTGGTCAGGCTGGTCTTGAACTCCTGACCTCAGGTGATCCACCCGCCTGGGACTCCCAAAGTGCTGGGATTACAGGCATGAGCCACTGCACCTGGCCTTTTTTTTTTGAGATGGAGTTTTGCTGTGTCGCCCAGGCTGGGGTACAGTGGCACAATCTTGGCTCACTGCAACCTCTGCCTCCTAGATTCAAGTGATTTTCCTGCCTCAGCCTCCCAAGTAACTGGGATTACAGGCGTGCACCACCATGCCTGGCTAATTTTTATATTTTTAGTAGAGATGGGGTTCCACCATGTTGGCCAGGCTGATCTCAAGCTCCTGACCTCAGGTGGTCCGCCCACCTCAGCCTTCCAAAGTGTTGGGATTACAAGAGTGAGCCACTGTGCCCGGCCATTCTTTTCTGGATAATATATTAAACAGTATAAATAATTAGACTCAGCAGATGCTAGTAAAGCTTTATTATCAGATCCCAAAGGGTATCCTTTTAGTCTTTGTCATTAATAACATTATCTTTTAATCAGATTCTCCAGTTGAGCATGACATGATTGGTTTTTTTATGTTTTGAAGTAGGAAATACTTTTCTTTTTTTTTTTCCTGAGACAGAGTCTTGCTGTGTCGCCCAGGCTGGAGTGCAGTGGTGTGATCTCAGCTTACTCCAATCTCCGCCTCCCGGGTTCAAGCAATTCTCCTGCTTCAGCCTCCTGAGTAGCTGGGATTACAGGTGTGCACCACCACACCTGGCTAATTTTTGTATTTTTAGTAGAGATGGGGTTTCACCATGTCACGCTGGTCTTGAACTCTTGACCTGAAGTGATCCACCTGCCTCGGCCCCCCAGAGTGCTGGGATTACAGGTGTGAGCCACCATGCCCAGCCAGAAATGCTTTTAAATACAAGTGTTCAATTGAAAATTAATAAGTAGCCTCACCAAACCTAAAATGGAGATTAAGTTCAATAAAGAGAACAAATTTTTAGTAGACCCAAATATATGATTTCATATCATAATTAATAGATTAGTACTTTATTTCAGAAAAGAGGAGGTGAACAGCTGGATTTCCTCACTAGATACACTGTCTCTAACCTGCTGTAGAAACATTCTCCTTTAGATCATTTGAAGCTAGGAATTCAGGACTAGCCTGGAAACATAGTAAGACCCTGTCTGTCTCTACAAAAAAACGCACTAACAAATTAGTTGGGCATGGTGGTACCCGCCTGTAGTCCCTGCTACCCAAGAGGCTGAGGTGGAAAAATTGTTTGAGGCAGGAGGTTGAGGCTGCAGTGAACCATGATCATACTACTGCACTCCATCCTAGGCGACAGATTGAGACCCTGATTCTTGAAAAAAAGAAAGAAAGAAAGAAAATAAACATTCTCCTTTAATTGTTAGTTCTCTCCTTCACACTGTTAAAACCCTGAATGGGCCAGGCATGGTGGCTCACGCCTGTAATCCCAGCACTTTGGGAGGCCAAGGCGGGTAGATCATTTGAGGTCAGGAGTTTGAGTCCAGGCTGGCCAACATGGTAAGACCCCCATCTCTACTAAAAATACAAAAATTAGCTGGGCATGGTGCCGCATGCCTGTAATCTCAGCTATTTGGGAGGCTGAGGTAGGAGAATTTCTCGAACCGGGGAGGCAGAGGTTGCAGTGAGCCGAGATCACACCACTGCACTCCAGCCTGGATGACAGTGAGACTATGTCTCAAAAAAAAAAAAAAAAAAATCGGGCCGGGGGCAGTGGCTTATACCTGTAATCCCAGCACTTTGGGAGGCTGAGGCGGGCGGATCACAAGGTCAGGAGATCAAGACCATCCTGGCTAACATGGTGAAACCCAGTCTCTACTAAAAATACAAAAAAAAATTAGCCGGGTGTGGTGGAGGGCACCTGTATCTCAGCTACTTGGGAGGCTAAGGCAGGAGAATGACGTGAACCCGGGAGGCGGATCATGCAGTGAGCTGAGATCACGCCACTGCACTCCAACCTGGGTGACAGACCGAGACTCTGCCTCAAAAAAAAAAAAAATCCCTGAATGGTATAGCAAATCATCAAACTAAATTAGTAAACTTCAGAATGCAGTCTTTTGAAGGATATTTAAAACCTTGCAGTCACAAATAAAGGAGAGATAACTTGTCATGGTAGAGAACAAAATCAAAAGACAAGCAAGAAAAAAAGCCAGCAGCAGTTGAAATTTAAAATAAAATTATGAGATAATAAGGCAAGGAAGAATGAAAAATGAATCCCGGGCTGGGCGCAGAGGCTCACGCCTGTAATCCCGGCACTTTGGGCAGATCACCTGAGGTCAGGAATTCGAGACCATGCTGGCCAACATGGTGAAACCTTGTCTCCACTAAACATACAAAAATTAGCCGGGCATGGTGGCAGGCACCTGTCGTCCCAGCTACTCAGGAGGCTGAGGCAGGAGAATCACTTGAACCCAGGAGGCAGAGCTTGCAGTGAGCTGAGATCACACCACTGCACTCCAGCCTGGGCGACACAGCGAGACTCTGTCTCCAAAAAAAAAAAAAGGGTATCAAAAATCTTTTGGCTGGGGCCGGGCATGATGACTCACATCTATAACCCCAGCACTTTGGGAGGCCAAGGCAGGTGTATCACCTGAGATCAGGAGTTCAAGACCAGCCTGGGCGATCTGATGAAACCTCATCTCTACTAAAAATACAAAAAATTAGCTGGGCGTGGGGGTGGGCGTCTATAATCCCAGCTACTCGGGAGGCTGAGACAGGAGAATCACTTGAACCCAGGAGGTGGAGATTGCAGTGAGCCAAGATTCCAGCCTCGGTGACAGAGGGAGACTCCTTCTAAAAAAAAAAAAAAAGGACCAGGCGCAGTGGCCCACGCCTGTAATCCCAGCACTTTGGGAGGCCGAGGTGGGCGGATCACCTGAGGTCAGGAGTTCAAGACCAGCCTGGCCAACATGGTGAAACCCCATCTCTACTAAAAATACAAAAATTAGCCAAGCGTGGTGATGGGTGCCTGTAGTCCCAGCTACTTAAGAGGCTGAGGTGGGAGAATCTCTTGAACCCAGGAGGTGGAAATTGTAGTGAGCCAAGATTGCGCCACTGCACTCCAGCCTGGGTGACAGAGCAAGACTCTGTCTCAAAAAAAAAAAAAAATTGGCTTGGCATGGTGGCTCACGCCTGTAATCCCAGCACTTTGGGAGGCCGAGGCAGATGGATCGATTGAATTCTCAGGAATTTGAGACCAGCCTGGTCTCGAACATGGCGAGACCCAAAGTCAGGTGATAGAACCAAAGAACTAGGGAACTTCTAGCTCAAAAGGCATTATGTTAGTTGTGATTTTTTTTTTTTTTTTTGAGACAGAGTTTTGTTCTATTGCCCAGGCTGGAGCGCTGTGGTGCAATCTCGGCCCACTGCAACCTCTGCCTCCTGTGTTCAAGCGATTCTCCCGAGTAGCTGGGATTACAGGCACCTGCCACCATGCCTGGCTAATTTTTGTGTCTTTAGTAGAGACAGGATTTCACGATGTTGGCTAGGCTGGTCTCAAACTGCTGACCTCGTGATCCACCCGCCTTGGCCTCCCAAAGTGCTGGGATTACAGGCATAAGCCACCGTGCCCAGCCCTTTTTGTTTTTTTAATTACGATTTAATACTAATTTTTATTTAATTTTAGACTTTCTCCAGTGGGAGAGACCTGTACATATTTCTTAAAGAGCATAACCAAATCTAACTTTTAAAGTTATGATTAAAATGACATGTTCCCATATTCTCACCAAGTAGGGGATGTGAATTCCCAGAAAATAACATTAAGCATATGACTCGCAGCAAACCATATGCAGAACATTGGCTCATTGTCATGTTGCCAGGGTCTTATTGGAAGACAAAGTCCCCAGTTTTACCACACAAGAAAAGTTTCCATAACTCAATCATTGAACTTGAGGGCTGGGGGATGGTGTTGGCTGGAACAGGGACTTTTTACCAGATACAGAATGTTCCATGCTCTTCTTTGCTGTCTCCTATTTCTGAGCTAACTTGATGCTTGACCTCAGAGTCAGGCTTGCCTGTGGCAAGAGAGATCATTTTAACCAGTGAGTAATTAAGTGCTTGAATCCGAATGTTGTTTCTTATCCCTCACTCTATGGAAAGTGGTCAGAATGAGCTACGTGGGCCTGGACTTTTTCTTCTACAGAAAGAAAATCTGTCCTTTCATTTTAAAGGATAAAATGGTCCATGTGTTTGATTCTCTTTGACTTTGATCATTGAAAATAATCAGAAAAAGTTATGGAAGTGTGGAACCCAAGCATTTGTATTATCTGATGAAAGGATAGAATTTAAGGCTTAACACAGGGTTTAAACCCCAGCTGCCGAGACTCAGTTATACAGTCTAACATAACCTCTTTCTGCAGCTTGGGAAAACCCCTTTCTCTTCTTGTCCGTGGTAGTTTATATATCCTTCTCTTTTGACAGTTAACCTTTCTATATGTTTGTTATGGATATTGGGAGACCACATAAAGGTTAAAACAGGAGTTCTGGAGTTAGACTGTTAGATGAGAAATGGGTGCATTGTATTTGGAAGTTACTGTTGACCATTTAATGGAGCATTTTAGTAGCATGATGAAAATTAAAACCCAAATATATTGGATTACATGGAATTGTGGGCTAGAGGAAAGGTCAAGCGAAAGTCATGTCTGACACATTTTAATTGTTTTGTAAATATTTGTTGACCAGATGAATTAATTCATTCATTAAATAGGAGGGACCAGTGTGTATTTTAGGCTGAGGGAAAAACTCTAGTAAAATGCTAGAGATAGAAAATATAAATGAAGAAAGGGAAGGATGTGGGAAGGAAATTAACATTCAGTAAGCACCCACTGTGCCAGATGCTTTACATAAATATTCATTTCATATCCATAACAAAACCTGTTAGGTACTATTACAGAGAAGTTAAATTCATATAAATGATAAGAGATGATTGAGATAGGATCAATTCTGGAGTGGATCGATTATCCTCATGAACCAGTTCTTTCTTGAAAACTGGAGTGAAGACTCCAAGATGTTTTGAGGCAGAGAAGGGGGTTTTGAGGCAGAGAAGGGGGACACTCCTGAGGGAGCACTCTGGAAGCCAGTGAAGTCATTTGCTGGAAGTTGGAAATTTAGACTAGAGCACCAGTTTCAAACAGCTGCTGTGTGAATTTAGTAGGGCTGCAGCATGAATTCTGTCTATTCTCCTGTGCACACGTGCATCCACCTGTGTGCAGCTGTAGCTAGTTACTACTGTGGTTACTTTCAATGAAAAACCTACTGGTTTCTGTAGTGTACATTTAAGTGCATTTTTTCCCCTCTCCCAGCATCCTTCTAGATAGAGTTCCTTGAGGACAGAGATCATAACTTTTTTTAAGTGAGATTGAATTTCAATCAATACTGTCACTTTTTTTTTCTTTTTTGAGACAGGGTCTCGCTGTGTTGCCCAGGCTGATCTTGAACTCCTGTGCTCAAGCGATCCTCCTGCCTCAGCCTCCCCAAATGCTGGGATTACAGGCATGAGCCACTGTGTCCTGCCAATACTGTCACTTTTTTGGTTTTTTTGTTTGTCTGTTTGTTTTTTGAGACCAAGTCTTGCTCTGTCGCCCAGCCTGGAGTGCAGTGGCATGATCTCAGCTCACTGCAACCTCTGCCTCCTGGGTTCAAGCAATTCTTCTGCCTCAGCCTCCCAAGCAGCTGAGACTACAGGCGTGCACCACCACCCCCAGCTAATTTTTGTATTTTTACTAGAGTCAGGGTTTCACCATATTGGCCAGGCTGGTCTCGAACTCCTGACCTCGTGATCCACCCGCCTCGGCCTCCCAAAGTGCTGGGATTACAGGCATGAGCCACCGTGCCCGACCTACTTTTTTGTTTTTTTGAGACAGAGTCTCACTCTGTTGCCCAGGCTGGAGTGCAGTGGCATTATCTCGGCTCACTGCAAGCTCCGCCTCCCGGTTCAAGCAATTCTCCTGCCTCAGCCTCCTGAGTAGCTGGGATTACAGGCGCCTGCCACCACACCCAGCTAAGTTTTTTGTATTTTTAGTAGAGACGAGGTTTCACCATGTTGGCCAGGCTGATCTCGAACTCCTGATCTCAGGAGGCCTCGGCCTCCCAAAGTGCTGGGATTACAGGCATGAGCCACCGTGCTGGCCTGATTTTTAAGTTTTAGAACTCAGTGAGTCTTCAAACCAGTGCAGATCTGTCACTATAAAAAGCTGCCACCAGACCCACTCACACCTGTAATCTTAGAACTTTGGGAGGCTGAGGCAGGATTGCTTGAGCCCAGAAGTTTGAGACCAGCCTGGACAACATGGCGAGACCCCATCTCTTGAAAAAAATTTTAAAATTAGCTACTGTGGCCCCAGCTACTCGGAAGGTTGAGGCAGGAAGATTGCTTGACCCCGGGAGGTCAAGGCTGCAGTGAGTCGTGTTTGTGCCATTGCACTCTTGAGTGGGCAACAGAGCAAGATCCTGTTCCCAAAAAAAAGCTGCCACTGGGGCCAGGTGCAGTGCCACTCGCCTGTAGTTCCAGCTACTTGGGAGGCTGAGGCAAGAGACACAACCTCTTTAAAAAAAAAAAAAAAAAAAAAGCTGCCACCAGTCTGTCATTTTCTATAAATGCAATCAGTTGATTTTTAACAGAGTTTTGTTTTGGCAACCAATCAGTTTTACCTAGTCCTTACAGACCACTCCTTTAGCTCTGGCCACATTCATCAGCACAAATGCCTGCTTTTCTCCTGCTGCTCAAGTCTGCCTTCTGAAATGAGGTTTTGTTCTCTAGAGCTTCTCTTTAATGTTAGCTTATTTCGAAGAGTAGCTGCTAATGATAAGGAGGTCTAACCTCCAATCTGATTCTTACAGAAAATAATGCTAAATCTCCAAAAGCTAGGGCAATTGCAGATTATTTTGTGATAAAATATGCTGTAAGGCAGTAGAAACAATATACCTGATAAAATACACCTGGAGAAAGCGTGGTCTTCCTTCTACACAGCCAGAAAGAAACCCATGGTGTCATGTGTTCATAATACCACTCTGCGTACAATGGACTAACTTAAGTACAAAAGAAGTTTTAATCATTTGAAAGGGCACAGATGTGAATGAAATTCAAGATGTTTTAATCCCAG
Source organism: Gorilla gorilla gorilla (assembly GCF_029281585.2). NCBI lineage: Eukaryota > Metazoa > Chordata > Mammalia > Primates > Hominidae > Gorilla > Gorilla gorilla. Next base: position 32,232,342 of record NC_073228.2, on the reverse strand, counting down.
ATCCTGGGGTCAAATCACAACGAATTTTAGAAGGTGCCAGAGACTGTCAGTCCAAACTTGTATATATGAGAAAGCCCTAGATTTTCTAGTATAGTGTGTGATTTTCATCCTGAATTTATTTTATGTTGGGGTGCCATTCCAAGATCCTGGATGTAAAGAAACATGATTAGGGGGCTACCACATTTCAGATCCAAAGCAAGTAGAATACATCAGTTACCAGTTTTTTCTTATAGTATCAGCTTCAAAGATTCATATACTCAGCCAGGCACAGAGGCTTATGCCTGTAATCCCAGCATTTTGGGAGGTCAAGGCAGGCGGATCACTTAAGGTCAGGAGTTTGAGACCAGCCTGACCAACATGGTGAAACCCTGTCTCTACTAAAAATACAAAAACTAGCAGGGTGTAGTGGTGTCTACCTGTAATCCCAGCTACTCAAGGGGTTGAGGCAGGAGAATCGCTTGAAGCCCGGAGGTGAAGGTTGCAGTGAGCCGAGATTGCGCCACTGCACTCCATCGTGGGTGATAGAGCCAGACTCCGTCTCCAAAAACAAAACAAAACAAAACAAAAAGATTCATGTGTTCTATTCAGTTAAATGATAAAGATAATAACACTTTCATTCCAGTCACACAGGGTAACTAGATCCTTTTTTACTAGGTTAAATATGAGTTTATTTTCAGTTAGCACCTGTTCATTTACTTATTCTGGATTAATAAAGGGCTGAAAGGCTGTAGATATTAATGAGTCAGCATGATGGCCTTTGGCTTCTTCAGAAAGATTGCATGATAAACTCCCCCACCCTTTTCCGAGCAGTCTACCTTACTAGGAAAGGCAGTTTCATGTGGAGGGCAATCTGTCATTTTTGAATAAGGGCAAGAGTCTGAGGTCCATTCTGAGTCACTATGAATAGAGCTCTAGTATTGGTTGGTCCCCAGGGAAACTGGTGGTTAAATACTGTGAGAATCTTTATCAGACAGGAAATGACAACTCATTAAAATACTAGCCGTTAAGCCTGTTTAGATCACTGCCTAGGGGGTAGGAAGGAAAATTTAACTCTATAATGTTTGACTAAAATGTGCACGTTTCTGAAGATGGAGAATTATTTACAAGACTGTTACCGAGAAAGGGAATTGCTAGGCTGTCTTGTTGCTGATCTTCTCCCACACCCTCTTTTCCTCTTTTGTACATATAACAGATCAGCTTGTAATGGGAGTAGGATAGGGAAGGGCTTTAATTTCATTCCTGAAAATGTATCCTACTATTGCCTTAAATGTAAAATTCAGTCTCTTCAGCAGAAGAGGCGGTTGTTGGCTTCAGTTAGAACAGGATCATTTTCTATATAGGAGTCTACTCCTGTGCTCCTGGGCCAAATCTCAATTGATAGAATTCTCTGGGGTCAGAGGATAAATTTGATGTATTGATTTACATACAGTGGTCCTCATTCAATCAAGAAAATTCTAAAGATCCTGATATTCATTTAGAACATAATTAAATTTTATAACTCTGGGCACAGGTTTTCAGTCTCCTGAAGTTGGGCTATCCAGATTTGGTGGGGGTGGGGACAGGGGCTAGCTCTGTTGCCCAGCCTGGAGCAACATCTGCCTCCCAGGCCCAAGTGATCCTCCCACCTCCTGTCGCATGCCAGCATGCTCAGCCAATTTTTAAATTTTTTGTAGAGAGGAGGTCTCACTATATTGCCCAGGCTGGTCTTGAACTCATAGGCTCAAGTGATCCTCTCACCTTGGCCTCCCAAAGTGCTGGGATTACAGTGAGCCACCAAGCTGAGCACTCTTTTCTTTTTATGAGTACCCTGACCTGAATCTTCTCCTGAAAAAAATTTTTTTTTTCATTTATAAGCTTTCAGGGATCTGACTTATGACACCCTGAGATTCTTTAGACTTTGTGATTAATCATCAGAGGGAATACTAACCCAGCACAAACAATGAAATAAAGGTAAAAAACTGTTGTGCCCAGACTTTTTTCTAAGACAAAAGGCTTATTACTCTTTGTAAAGAGGCTATTGCCTCCTTACTAGAATTTATGTCAGAATGTTTTTCAGGAGGGTAAATATAACCTATATGCTCACATTAATGCTGAGATCCTCAAAAAAGTATTTGAGAAAGGAGCAGAGCCTATATTAAATAAAAAATATACTTTATTAATGCTGGTAAAATATTCTTAGGCTTAGAGACTTCAACTGCTTAGACTTTAAGTATACACTCTGTAAATAGGGCTAAACAAGGTGAATCAATCTTTTTTGTTGGTGTTTTAAGAGACAGGTTCTCCCTCTGTAGCCCAGGCTGGAGTGTAGTGGTGTGATTTTAGATCACTACAGCCTCAACCTCCTAGGAGGGCTCAAGCAGTCCTCCCCACTCAGCCTCTTGAGTAACTAGGACTACAGGTGTGCACCACACCTGGTTAATTTTGTGTGTGGGTGTAGAGACAGGAGTCTTACCATGTTGCCCAAGCTGATCTTGAACTCTTAGACTCAAGCAGTCCTCCCACCTCAGCCTCCCAAAGTGCTCGGATTACTGGCATGAGCCACCCTATCCTGCCTGGCCAGATTTCAGATCTTATTTATTTATTATCTATCTATCTAATCTATTGATTTATTGAGAGAGAGACAGGGTCTTGCTCTTTCACCAAGGGTAGAGTGCAGTGGTTCAATCCTAGCTTACTTTAACCTTGAACTCCTAGGCTCACAGGATCCTCCCATCTCAGCCTCTTGAATAGCTAGGACTACAGGCACTTGCCATCACACCCAGCTACTTTTTTAAACTTTTGTAGAGACAGGGTTCTCACTATGTTGCCCAGGCTGATCTCAAACTCTTGGCCTCAAGTCCTCCTGCCTCAGTCTCCCAAAGTGCTGGGATTACAAGCATGACCCATCACACCCAGCCTAAAATACAGATTTCTTGTCACATAAGTGATTTCCAGAAGCAGAGTAACATATATATTAAAAACCATAGAAAAATAATAGATTTTGTTTGCAATTTGGCAAGGGCTCTTGGCAGAATTTTGCCCAAATGTTATTTTGAATGGATTTTTTTTTTTTTTTTACAATATTTAAGCTTGCCAAGAAGTTTGTCTTAGGTCTGTTTAACAGATTCTAGGTATGTAAGCATGGGAAAATATTGTTCCCATGAAACCAATTTTGAGCTCTGAGTAGGTTTCGAGTCTGTGTTTTTTTCTTTAAATAAAAAAAAAATTTTATTTGCATTCCTGAGTTTTTTTTTTTTAACAGAAGTTAACAATAACAAAAGTGTAAAAATCGCCACTAGCATCATTTGTTGGAAATGTGTTTGTTTGTTTCGGAGACAGGATCTCACTATTTTACCCAGGCTGGAATGCAGTGGCTATTCACAGGCGTGATTATAGCTCACTAAGCCTCCATCCCAACTCCTGGGCTCAAGAGAGCCTCCTGCTCAGCCTCCAAATTAGCTGGGACTACAGGCATGCGCCACCATGCCTGGTGGAAAAATTTTTTTTAATCTTATATTTGCTGTTATGTTTGTGCCAGGAATAAAAATATGAAGATACTACTACCCACTAAGATTTTTATACCCACTGTGTTCAAGGTTCACAGCAAGGAAAAGCAAATGAGATCAACTTTTTTTTTTTTTTTTTTTTTTTTTTTTTTTGTCGCCTAGACTGGAGTGCAATCTCAGCTCATTGCAACCTCCACCACCCAGGTTCAAGCAATTCTCATGCCTCAGCCTCCCGAGTAGCTGGGACTACAGGCACGTGCCATCACACCTGGCTAATTTTTTTTATATTTTTAGTAGAGACAGGATTTCGCCATGTTGCCCAGGCTGGTCTCGAACTCCTGAGCCATGGTGCCCAACCTACTTCTTTTTTTGTTGTTCTAAGGCTTTCTCACCTAGAGCAAGTACCTACTTACATAGCTAGTTTAGGTATATTTTAGTCCTTCAGTTGACTGAAAAAATAGTTCTATGTCCATTTGTTCTCCTCCTACTTTATGTTCTTCTATGTCACAAAATTGTAATTATTTGTTTTGTTTTGTTTCATTTTGTTTTGAGACAGAGTCTCGCTCTGTCGCCCAGGCTGGAGTGCAGTGGCACAATCTCGGCTCACTGCACCCTTCGCCTCCCGGGTTCAAGCGATTCTCCTTCCTCAGCCTCCCGAGTAGCTGGGATTATGGGCGCCCACCACCGTGCCTGGCGATATTTTTTTTTTTTGTATTTTTAGTAGAGACAGGGTTTCACCATGTTGGCCAGGCTGGTCTCGAACTCCTGACCTCAGGTGATCTGCCCGCCTCGGCCTCCCAAAGTGCTGTGAAAGTGCCCGGCCGAAATGGTAATTCTTTGAATTTAATCAGAGCTTAAGGGCAAATTGGAGGACTTCCCCAACTTAACTATGGGATGAGATTAGCATCTTTAGCAAGGTGCACAGGGTTGCAAGAATGTAATGGCTTAGGGAGAATGGCATTTAGGGTATTTCCTAAACCAACTATAGAAAGCCTTTGAACTGTGTTGCAAATTATTACTCCCACCATGTGTGCACTTTAAATTAATCTTAAGTGTCAGAATGGACTCTTGCTTCTGGTCTGCTGCTTGAGAATAACTTGACACATGAGATTTAGAGCTGGCATTATTGTTTGCCTTAAATGCATGTTAAGAGTGAGAGCTGTAATTTCTATTTTTATCTAGTCCGTTACTAAAATAGCTTTAGTGATAATTAAGCAAACTATAGTATAAGAGTACTTTGTTGAAGCTGAGGCATCAGTAGCCTAAGTCATTGTAGAGGTAGAGAAATGAAAAACAGAAGTAACTAAAATTTTGATGACAGTTTGGGAAACCAAGGTGGGAGGATCTTTTGAGGCCAGGAATTTGAGACCCGCCTGGGCAACATAGTGAGACTCCATCTCTACAAAATATAAAAAGAAACATAATAATAATAATAAATAAAACTTTTAACCTCTTGTCTGTTTTCAACTGTTTTCCTAGTCTTTCATGGAAACCTCCATAGAGACACATAACAAATTGGTATATTAATCTCAGCATTATCCTCAAGATAAGTTATACATCATGTGAATACACATCATATGATGTACTCTATCAGCTAAAATGTATCTATCAGCTAAAGTGTATCTCTTTTTAAAATTATTATGGGTACATAAAGTGTATCTCTTAATGGACTTACAATGGTAAATTATTTACCTTTTCAAATTATTTTGAAGGGAATCTAGAATTATTATTTCCAGTCCCTTCCTCATTTCCCTAAACAACAAAAACATTATACTCTTTGTAACATTTGGGTCTTGGTTCTTAATTTTCTCTTAAATAATGGCTTGACTATGGCTATCCCTGGTAGATTTAAATGACAACTTACAGTACTGTTTTTTATTTTTGTTTTTGTTTTGTTTTGAGATGGAGTTTCCCTCTTTTTCCCCAGGCTGGAGGACAATGGCGCACTGCAACCTCCACCTCCCGGGTTCAAGCGGATCCTCCTGCCTCAGCCCCCACTAGTAGCTGAGATTACAGGCATGTGCCACCGTGCCTGGCTACTTTTGTTTTTTGGGGGGGTTTTTTGTTTTTTTGGTTTTTTTATTTTGAGGCGGAGTCTAGCTTAGCTGCCCAGGCTGGAGTGGAGTGGTGCGATCTGGGCTCACTGCAACCACCATCTCCCGGGTTCAAGCGATTGTCCCATCTCAGCCTCCCGAGTAGCTGAGATTACAGACACCTGCCACCATGCCCAGCTAATTTTTTTTTTTTTTTTTTTTTGAGACGGAGTCTTGCTGAGCTGCCCAGGCTGGAGTGGAGTGGTGCGATCTGGGCTCACTGCAACCACCATCTCCTGGGTTCAAGTGATTCTCCCATCTCAGCCTCTCGAGTAGCTGGGATTGCAGGCACTCTCCATCGTGCCCGGCTAATTTTTGTATTTTAGTAGAGATGGAGTTTCACCATGTTGGCCAGGCTGGTCTTGAACTCCTGACCTGAGGTGATCCACCTGCCTCGGCCTCCCAAAGTGCTAGGATTACAGGTGTGAACCACCGAGGCTGGTCTAATTTTTGTCTTTTTGGTAGAGACAGGGTTTCGCCATGTTGGCCAGGCTGGTCTTGAACTCCTGACCTCAGGTGATCCACCTGCCTCGGCCTCCCAAAGTGCTAGGATTACAGGCGTGAACCACCATGGCTGGCCTAATTTTTGTCTTTTTGGTAGAGACAGGGTTTCACCATGTTGGCCAGGCCGTTTTGTTTTTTTGCTTTTTTGTTTTGTTTTTTTTTTTGAGACGGAGTCTCACTCTGTCGCCCAGGCTGGAGTGCGATGGCATGGTCTCAGCTCACTGCAACCTCCACTTCCTGGGTTCAAGCGATTCTTCTGCCTCAGCCTCCCGAGTAGCTGGGATTACAGGCGTGTGCCAACACACCCAGCTAATTTTTGTATTTTTAGTAGAGACAGGGTTTCACTGTGTTGGCCAGGCTGGTCTCGAACTCCTGACCTCGTGATCTGCCCACCTCAGCCTCCCCTGGTGCTGGGATTACAGGCGTGAGCCACTGCACCTGGCCAGAGTACTGTTAAAGTGAAAACATTGATTTATGAGAAGGAAAGTTCTTATAAATATTCAGTTTTTTTTTTTTTTTTTTTTTTTTTGAGACAGAGTTTCACTCTCATTGCCCAGGCTGGAGTGCAATGGCATGATCTCGGCTCACCGCAACCTCTGCCTCCCAGGTTCAAGCGATTCTCCTGCCTCAGCCTCACTAGTAGTGGGGATTCTATGCATGTGCCACCACGCCTGGCTAATTTTGTATTTTTAGTAGAGACGGGTTTTCTCCATATTGGTCAGGCTGGTCTCGAACTCCCGACCTCAGGTGATCCGCCTGCCTCGGCCTCCCAAAGTGCTGGGATTACAGGCATGAGCCACTGCGCCCGGCCACATAAATTTGCAGTTTTCAAAGTCAACCTTTTTGTGCATATATTTATATACACAAAAATACATATATTTAATTATATATATTTAATATATTAAATATTTAAAATATTTTATATATTTGTTATATTCATGTCATTTATTTCTAGTCTAAATGGATGAGCTATTTGCATTCCCACCTGTAATATATAAGGAAAGATTACTAGTCTGACTCCCTAATATAAGTCCACTTAAAAGTCAGGGCCAGGAGCAGTGGCTCAGTGAGAGGCTAGTCTGAAGGTAATGAGTTTTCTCGATTGTTCACAGCATCTTTGATGTCTGTCACAGGTCTTCTAGTCTGATCAGTGCAGTATTCACATTTATTATATATGTCTGTTCAGGCCTTTTGTACCTCCTTCAGTATTCATTAAAGAATCTTTTTTTTATTTTTTTATTTTTATTTTTATTTATTTATTTATTTATTTTTTTGAGGCAGGGTCTCTGTCACCGAGGCTGGAGTACAGTGCAGCCCTGAGCTTCCTGGGCTCTCACTGTAGCCTCCTGAGTAGCAGGGACTACAGGCACATGCCACCATTCTCAGCTCATTTTTGTATTTTTTGTAGAGACAGGGTTTCACCATGTTTCCCAGGATGGTATTGAACTCCTGGGCTCAAGCCATCCTCCCACCTTGGCCTCCCAAAGTGCTGGGATTACAAGCGTGAGCCACCGCACATGGCCTAAAGGACGTTTTTAACAACTTCACCCCTCACTGATCTCTCTTTTCTCCCTCCAATTCCTTCGGTATATATGTTCTGTACCAAAAACTTTAATATTGAATTGTAAATTATTTTGTTCACAGATCAGTTCGTGTGTGTGTGTGTGTGTGTGTGCGCGTGCACACGTGTGCGCATCTGCCTATGTTTTGAATCCAAATCCCCATAAATGATTTTAAGTTCCTTGTGGGCAGTTTGGTTTTTTTTTTTTTTTTTTGGCTTTTTTCCCAGCAAAAGGAATCAATTAAGTATTTGGTGACTGATAGATAAATAGGATTAAAGAAAAGAATCAGCCAGAAGTTAGGGATATGTTAGCATCTGATATAATAGCAAAAACTCTTCTATTCCTGCTTTTTGTTATAAAAAGCAGCAAGGAATTGTTCTAGAAAAGAAGTGAAGGCCAGGCGCGGTGGCTCACACCTGTAATCCCAGCACTTTGGGAGGCCAAGGAAGGGGGATCATGAGGTCAGGAGTTCAAGACCAGCCTGGCAAAGATGGTGAAACCCCATATCTACTAAAAATACAAAAAAATTAGTCAGGCATGGTGACAAGCGCCTGTAATCCCAGCTAGTTGGGAAGCTAAGGCAGAGAATTGCTTGAACCCAATAGGCAGAGGTTGCAGTGAGCCGAGATTGCACCACTGCACTCCAGCCTGGGCGACAGAGCGAGACTATGTCTCAAAAAAAAAAAAAAAAAAAAGTGAAGTGAGGCCAGGCGTCCTGGCTCACACGTGTAATCCCAGCATTTTGGGAGGCCAAAGCGGGCAGATTACTTGAAGTCAGGAGTTCGAGACCACCCTGGGCAACGTGGTGAAATCCCGTCTGTACAAAAATACAACGATTAGCTGGGCGTCGTGGAGGGCGACTGTAATCCCAGCTACTTGGGAGGCTGAGGCAGGAGAATCACTTGAACCCTGGAGGTAGAGGTTGCAGTGAGCCGAGATCACGCCATTGCACTCCAGTCTGGGGGACAGAGTGAGACTCTGTCTCAAAAAAAAAAAAGAAGTGAAGTGAAGTGAATTTGAGTCAGTGTACTTAATAGGACAAGCATTAGGCAGTGTTGCAAGTACATATCGGAATCTCTTTGGCTGGCTCTAAGAAAGAGTTTGAACTTATTTACGTCCTTAGCCCTATGTAACAGGTAAGAAACTAAAAGGTACAGAAAATAGAGATGTTTGATTTTTCTAAGTTGCCCCAAGCTACCGTTTTTAAAAACGCCTGCAAGCATGTCTAAAACAGGAGCCTGTTAGCTACAGTTGCCAAACCGGTTTAACAGCACTGCCTCCATGTATTCTGGGTGAGAAGGAGCTCCGAGTACATAAATTTATCAAAGATCACTATCCCAGTCATCTCAGAACAAGCTGTTACTAATGTACTGGAGTTTCTGTGCAAACCGTCTACCATAAACCATGAAAGGATTCAAAGTTCATAGTTCCTTCTTTGTTCCTTTGTTAATCACTGACTTCTGACTAGTGGGAGGTGCCTCCCAGGTTTGCTAATGCATTCTTTTTGGATAAGGATGACGCACAGATTGTCCTAATAAGGACTTAGATTGAGAAAGACCGCCCCCTCTGAGAAGAGGGGACAAGTCAGAGAGAGGGCGGGCAGTTTCTTTTTTAACTAGGGATGACACAAGCATAAGTCATTTCCTTATTAATTGGTTCAAACCAGTTCTTACAGGAACTAGTGGTGATAAATGTGGGACTTCTGAGAAGTCATTCATTTTATTCTTTGTGCCACACCAGAGTACAGTATCAGCTGAGCTGACCTTACTCTGAGGACTAACTCTTTTGCTGGAAGCGGTTCCTGATTTACAGCTCTTGGTTTCTCCCAGACATGTTGGTGGGAGAGATTTTGCTTTTTAAGGGGTTGTTAGACGGAGTAAATTTTCTTTCTTTTTTTTTTTTTTAACTAAAAAGAGGTCACAGAATTTCAGCAGTCCTCTGATTTTTATATTTTATTCCTCTTCCGATCCAATCCCTGCCTTTTGAGTCCAGGTGGTAAGTACATTTTCTTTAACGTTTTTCCTGCTTTTCTTCCCAAATGTGTCTTTTTCTTTGGGCTACTGTACCCTGCTTCCAGTGCTGTCCCCGGCATAGGTCCATCTCTGCAGAAGCCATTTCAGGAGTACCTGGAGGCTCAACGGCAGAAGCTTCACCACAAAAGCGAAATGGGCACACCACAGGTAAGACTTAAATCCGGTTTCTTCTCCCCTCTGGGAAGTTTCGGGCTGAAATTACATTCACAGCTCTCACTCACATTTTTAGGCAAATAAGTGAAGTTGGTTTGCCAGTGTTCCTTGACAGAAGTTGAGCGTCTGTGTATGCTCTACTGGGAAATTTGTCTTTGTCTTAGGCTAGAAAGTGTAACTTCTGTACATCTTCTCCTAAAAACAAGGGTAGAGCCAATGGAAAGTAATGGTTCTGTTACATAGAATGAGTTGTTGCCTTGATCTTAAATGATGTATTGGTAGATATACTTCCCAAGTGGATTAAAAAGTTAAAACTTACAGCATAACAAAGTATTAGACTTACTGAGGTGACTTGAATATCTCCCTTTGATTTTCACTCTATTTTTCTTTTCACCCATGGGAAAATGATAATTTTTTAATAAACCAAGGCTCTTACCATAGCTGAACTTTAAAACTTAGACTGTCTTTTCTGTAAACGATTCTGAGGCAAAGGGAAATGACTAGAAGAGGATGAGTAAACAATAACCTGAAATGGGAAACTCGAGGGAAGCACAGGTTTTTTTTGTTTGGTTTGGTTTGGTTCGTTTTTTGGTTTTTTTGAGACAGAGTTTCGCTCTTGTTGCCCAAGTTGGAGTGCAATAGCGCGATCTTGGCTCACTGCAACCTCCGCCTCCCGGGTTCAAGCGATTCTCCTGCCTCAGCCTCCCAAGTAGCTGCGATTCCAGGCACGTGCCACCACACCAGCTAATTTTTTGTATTTTAATAGAAACAGGGTTTCACCGTGTTAGCCAGGCTGGTCTCAAACTGACTTCAGATGATCCGCCTGCCTTGGCCTCCCAAAGTGCTGGGATTACAGACGTGAGCCACCGCGCCCGGCCGGAGCACTGTTTTTTTTAATGGCCTTGCACTCTTCTTGTGGACCTTTGCTGCCCTCGGTTGACCAAACATGACATCAGAAACAGATACATTTGTGTGTTTTAAAAACAGCTCCTAATACTGGAACAAAAATATTTAACTGTCTTGACAATACTCATGAGTATCTGCATGGCGACTTCAGAGTTGAGTTTAATCAAAGAGTTTATTCTTAGGTCCTAGTAGAAGAGCTAACCTCACACTCATCCCATTCTAAACTATATGATTCAACACTGATTTTACATCCAACAAAGTGAAATCTTGATAGTTGGGTGTAAAAAGGAGAGTAATGGAGATTTCGGAGTAGCTGGGGTTGCTTACTTTTCATTTTTAATTCTTTAGGTTTTGTAAGTTACACACTTCAAGCATTATAGATGATCCTCTTTTTACTACTGAACTAATGAAGCCTTTTTCATTGCATTGTTCTGCATTTATTTCTACAGGGAGAAAACTGGTTGTCCTGGATGTTTGAAAAGTTGGTCGTTGTCATGGTGTGTTACTTCATCCTATCTATCATTAACTCCATGGCACAAAGTTATGCCAAACGAATCCAGCAGCGGTTGAACTCAGAGGAGAAAACTAAATAAGTAGAGAAAGTTTTAAACTGCAGAAATTGGAGTGGATGGGTTCTGCCTTAAATTGGGAGGACTCCAAGCCGGGAAGGAAAATTCCCTTTTCCAACCTGTATCAATTTTTACAACTTTTTTCCTGAAAGCAGTTTAGTCCATACTTTGCACTGACATACTTTTTCCTTCTGTGCTAAGGTAAGGTATCCACCCTCGATCCAATCCACCTTGTGTTTTCTTAGGGTGGAATGTGATGTTCAGCAGCAAACTTGCAACAGACTGGCCTTCTGTTTGTTACTTTCAAAAGGCCCACATGATACAATTAGAGAATTCCCACCGCACAAAAAAAGTTCCTAAGTATGTTAAATATGTCAAGCTTTTTAGGCTTGTCACAAATGATTGCTTTGTTTTCCTAAGTCATCAAAATGTATATAAATTATCTAGATTGGATAACAGTCTTGCATGTTTATCATGTTACAATTTAATATTCCATCCTGCCCAACCCTTCCTCTCCCATCCTCAAAAAAGGGCCATTTTATGATGCATTGCACACCCTCTGAGGAAATTGATCTTTAAATTTTGAGACAGTACAAGGAAAATCTGGTTGGTGTCTTACAAGTGAGCTGACACCATTTTTTATTCTGTGTATTTAGAATGAAGTCTTGAAAACTTTATAAAGACATCTTTAATCATTCCAAAATTGTGTCCGTTTTCTTGAGCGTTTTGATTTTTTACTTTTAGCTTATACCAGCTGAATGGCAGCCTTGCCTAATCCACCTACAACAAGAATTTCTTAAGCTTTCTTTTATTTGCATGAGAGAGCCACTACCAAGGCATGTTTTGTTATGCTGAAACTGAGCTGCTGCATACTGCTAAATGGCACCTCTGGGATTGGCCTACCTGGGGATTTCTTGGTTTGTGAAAACAGGAGAGGAGAGATATCTCATACAAGTGAAAGGATACTGGAGAGAGAAATTACCCATTTCTAAAAAAAAAACACACTCTGTCGTATCTGTGTTAATGTTTTCTAGCGTGTACTCTGGTTTCAACAGACACAAATTTATATGTAACCCAGTTTTCTTGCCGTTCTGTAAGTGTTTTATTCTTAATGTGATTTTTTTCCATTGGGATGTTTTTGATTGAACTTGTTCATTTTGTTTTGCTTGGGAGGAAAATAAACAATTTTACTTTTTTCCTTTAGGAGCATTATGAGCATTATGTCAGAATAGAATAGAATTGGGGTTCGATCTTAACAGGCCAGAAATGCCTGTTTTTTTTTGGTTTGTTTTTGTTTTTGTTTTTTAATCAAATCCTGCCTGACTGTCTGCTTGTTTTGCCTACCATCGTGACATCTCCATGGCTGTACCACCTTGTCGGGTAGCTTATCAGACTGATGTTGACTGTTGAATCTCATGGCAACACCAGTCGATGGGCTGTCTGACATTTTGGTATCTTTCATCTGACCATCCATATCCAATGTTCTCATTTAAACATTACCCAGCATCATTGTTTATAATCAGAAACTCTGGTCCTTCTGTCTGGTGGCACTTAGAGTCCTTTGTGCCATAATGCAGCAGTATGGAGGGAGGATTTTATGGAGAAATGGGGATAGTCTTCGTGACCACGAATAAATAAAGGAAAACTAAGCTGCATTGTGGGTTTTGAAAAGGTTATTATACTTCTTAACAATTCTTTTTTTCAGGGACTTTTCTAGCAGTATGACTGTTACTTGACCTTCTTTGAAAAGCATTCCCAAAATGCTCTATTTTAGATAGATTAACATTAACCAACATAATTTTTTTTAGATCGAGTCAGCATAAATTTCTAAGTCAGCCTCTAGTCGTGGTTCATCTCTTTCACCTGCATTTTATTTGGTGTTTGTCTGAAGAAAGGAAAGAGGAAAGCAAATACGAATCGTATTATTTGTACCAAATCTTTGGGATTCATTGGCAAATAATTTCAGTGTGGTGTATTATTAAATAGAAAAAAAAAAACTTTGTTTCCTAGGTTGAAGATCTAATTGATACGTTTGACTTATGATGACCGTTTATGCACTTTCAAATGAATTTGCTTTCAAAATAAATGAAGAGCAGCTGTCCTTTCCTCTTTTAAGTGTTCAGCTGTGGCATGCTCAGAGGTTCCTGCTGGATTCCAGCTGGAGCGGTGTGATACCCTTCTTTTTCAGCTGTTCGTGCCTTCCTTTCTTGTATCCACCAAAGTGGAGACAAATACATGATCTCAAAGATACACAGTACTTACTTAATTCCAGCTGATGGGAGACCAAAGAATTTGCAAGTGGATGGTTTGGTATCACTGTAAATAAAAAGAGGGCCTGGGAATTCTTGCGATTCCATCTCTACTTTGTATAAGTCTCATTTTGTGCCTTACACATCTGCAGTATTTATCATGTTCCAACTTGGTGACTGTCAGGCAGTGCAATACATCAGCAGTTTATCACCGAAGAGCTGAGGAATACCTCCCTTAAAACAGACAATGTCGGCCGGGCGCGGTGGCTCACACCTGTAATCCCAGCACTTTGGGAGGCCAAGGCGGGCAGATCACCTGAGGTCAGGAGTTTGAGACCAGCCTGGCCAACATGGCGAAACCCCATCTCTACTAAAAATATAAAAAATTAGCCGGGCGTGGTGGTGCACGCCTGTAATCCCAGCTATTCAGGAGGCTGAGGCAGGAGAATCCCTTGACCGCAGGAAGCAGAGGTTGCAGTGAGCCGAGATGGCGCCACTGCACTCCAGCCTGGGCGACAGAGCAAGACAAATAACAGATGATGTCATATGAAAATGTGCAATGTCCAGTTTTCCCATAGTTTTCTGTATTCTCTGTATGCATAATCTGGAGTATGAGTCTGGGAAGAAAAAAGGTTTTTAGTTTCATTTGGATAGTGGCCACCTCTCCATTCCCTACGAATGCTAGAATGAAGTTTCTTTTTTTTTTTTTTTTTTGAGACAGTCTTGCTCCGTCGCCCAGGCTAGAGTGCAATGGTACAATCTCGGCTCACTGCCACTTCCGCCTCCCAGGTTCAAGCGATTGTCCTGCCTCAGCCTCCTGAGTAGTTGGGATTTCAGGCGCCCACCACCACACCAGGCTAGTTTTTGTATTTTTAGTAGAGACGGGGTTTGGCCATGTTGGTCAGGCTGGTCTCGAACTCCTGACCTGAGGTGATCCACCTGCCTCGGTCTCCCAAAGTTCTGGGTTCACAGACGTGAGCCACCGTGCCCACGTAGAATGAAGTTTCTTAAATACACTAGTTAATTATTGAAACATATGCAGTATTGAGTGCTCCTACACAAACAAGCTCAGCCTCTGCCCCCAGTGTGCTCTGTGCTATCCACAGCCTTAGTAGAACATGGGGCTTTTTGTCATTTGACCAGTCATTCAATAATGACTCATTTGAGTATGGATCATGCACTAGCTAAATAACCAGTTGCGCTCATGTACCCTGAAGCGAATTGTTTAGCCTGACCCATGTGTAAGAAGATCACAGAGATTCCCAACCTTTCAGTGTCAAAAAGCCTTTCCATATATATTACTTTAAAACCCATTTTCCCCCATGTGTAATAGTCTATGTTAATGACGGTTCGGGTTTCTTCTACATTGTTTGTGACCTGAGAAAGTTTAAAAGAGCCTCAGTTTCTTTCATCTATAAAAATAAAAGAGATAGAAGGACAGTTTATCTAAGGAATAAATCTGGTAACATGTAAAGTACTGAAATAGGCTGGATGCAGTGGCTCATGCTTATAATCCCAATACTTTGGGAGGCCAAGGCAGGAGGATCCCTTTTAGGCCAAGAGTTCAATAAATAGGGCCGGGCATGGTGGCTCACACCTGTAATCCCAGCACTTTGGGAGGCCAAGGTGGGCAGATCACCTGAGTTCGAGACCAGCCTAACCAACATGGCGAAATCACATCTCTACTAAAAATAGAAAAATGTAGCCAGGCACGGTGGCACATGCCTGTAATCCCAGCTACTCGGGAGGCTGAGGCAGGAATCGCTTGAACCCAGGAGGCGGAGGTTGCGGTGAGCCGAGATCTTGCCATTGCACTCCAGCCTGGGCAACAAGAGTGAAACTCCGTCTCAAAACAAACAAAAAAGAGTTCAGTAAAAGTACAGCAATAAAAGTTATCCACCTCCACCACCCCAGCTTTTTTTTTTTTTTTTTTTTTTTTTGAGAGTGAGGTTTTACTGTGTCACCCAGGCTGGAGTGTGGTGGCACAGTCATGGCTCTTTACAGCCTTGACCTCCCAGGCTCAAGAAATTCTCCTACCTCAGCCTCCCTGGCAAGGACCAGCATGAACCACCATACCTGGGTATTTTTTAATTTTTTGTAAAGACAGGGTCTCAATATTTTGCCCAGGCCAGTCTTGAATTCCCAGGCTCGAGCGATCCTGCCGTGGCCTCCCAAAGTGCTGGGATTACAGGTGTGAGCCACCATGCTGGGCATTCCCAATGAAAGACTGAGGCCAGGCACAGTGGCTCACGCCTGTCATCCCAGCCTTTTGGGAGGCCAAGACAGGATCACTTGAGGTCAGGAGTTCAAGAACAGCCTGGCCAGCATGGTGAAACCCTATCTCTACTAAAAATACAAAAATTAGCCAGGCATGGTGGCGTATGCCTGTAATCTCAGCTACTCGGGAAACAGGCAGGAGAGTCACTTGAACCCAGAAGGCAGAGGTTGCAATGACCTGAGATCGTGCCGCTGCACTCCAGCCTGGGCAACAAAGCAAGACACCATCTCGCAAAAAAAAAAAAAAAAAAAAGCATCTGATACACATGCAAGAATTTCACAACATTGCATTCACTCCTCCAGAAACAAAGATATATTTTAAAATGCTTTCTTAGCATATGTGCTCTGGTTTTCTAGCAGATACTCTGTCAAACTTTTGATAAGTGAAAAATTTACCGAAGAATTTAAAACCAAAAACAGTTTTTTAACTTTCCCACCTGAAAATATTGACCATTTTCTAATTTATTTTCATTATAAAGAATATTGGTTATCATGGTTGCTCATGCCTGTAATTCTAGCACTTTGGTAGGCCAAGACGGGCAAATCACTCCTGAGCCCAGGAGTTCGAGACCAGCCTGGACAATATAATGAGACCTCCCTACAAAATATTTAAAAGTTAGCCAAGTGTGACAGTATGTGCCTATAGTCCCAGGCTGAGGTGGATCACCTCATTAGTGAGCCGTGATTGTGTCACTGCACTCCAGCCTGAGTGACACAGACCCTGCCTCAAAAAATATATATATAAATACTAAAACATCTGGAAGGAAAGAGGAGAAAAGGGAGTATCAGCTTTTAATACTTGTTACAAGGTCAGTCTAGAAAATACAGTGAGATTTGCTGGGTAAATAGGTTTTGAACCATGAAAAAATTGATGGCATGCAAGATCTTCCTCAATAGACCTGAGAGTCTCATTTCTATTAAAAAATACAAACAACTGCTTCATTTTATTCATAAATAATTTTTCGAGGTGCTACAAAAAATTAAAACTAAGCAGGAGTTTAAAGTTTTTGAAAAGCCAAGTAACATTTTATCTCTAACATTTATTGAATCCTCTCCAGTATTTACACAACGTAAATGAGATACTACACACAAAACCCTTGTGTCTGAAGATAATTTATTCTCAAAGACAACAAGAAGAGAAAGCACATCATGTATTTTAAACTTTAGAAGCAACTGAGTCATTAGTGTCTTGTGGACAGGAGCTAGGGATCCTATCCCTTCCCAACAAGGCCAAGAGTTCACCTGAGGTAATGCATTTGCCTTGGGGGTGAGGCCTTGAATTGCAGCAAATAACCTGTGTGTATTTGCATATTTTACCAGTACTCAAGAAGGATTATACAAAAACCTGTTCCAGACAGCTGCTTATTCATTGCCTTTAAAATTGCGTGGTGCTGGGATTGGCAGGTGCCAACTGTTTGCTCATTCTCTTTGACCCACTAGCCTTGCAGTTTGCTGTGTGGGTGTTGATACTCCTAAATTAAAGCAGGGAAGGGGTGGTTTTAGATGGCTTTTAACACCTGCTCTCCACCCAAGCACCCTGGATTCATTTGATATCTGGATTCTAATTCTGTAGTCAGGAGACTGGCCCAAACTGTGGCCCAGAGAGAAGTGAGTCAGTTGCAAGTGGCTAGCTGACTCTATGGGAACAGAAATAAAATGCAGCTTAGAGAGTTTGTCAGCCAAATCCACAAATGTGTGGCTTTTTGAAACATTGGACATCTGTTCCTCTTAATTTAAAATAAACTTTTTTTTTTTTTTTTTTAAAGCACAAAGTTGCTTGGCTCCTTGTTTCTTTGTGTCAACAGCAGTTGCTGCTCTAATTTAGGAACCCTAGGATCTGATTTAGGACATTTGGACTCTTTAAGGCACATTCGGTCTAGAAAGTGGAACTGAATTGCTTTGGGAAGGCAAGAGGATGATTTTACAGTATAGGGTTTGTGTGGAAATCCCCTTCAGCAGTAATCAACCCAGGTGTCCAACCTGTTTGTTAACCATTTCCAAATGACTCAGAGGACCTAGAGGGAGGGCTTGAACACACTCCAGCACTGTTTCTACAATTTAGCCTTTATTTGCATTGGAAACCACATTCCTGAATTCTTGAGGGGGCAGGCTCTGGCTTATTCTGGGCAACTGACTTCAAGTGGGACCCCTGAGCTACCTATGTAAGCAAAGAGTCAGCCATCTCTGGAGAATTACCAGGGAGGAGGATCTTTCTGTGAACTTGCTTTGATGACCTCCACCCAAAGCCCTTTGAGGAACAGTTTTGTTTATTCAAGGAGCCCTTGGCAGGTCACTCCTCCCCTACCACAAATCTAATCCAAATGTGACATTTTCCTTTGAGGCCATCTATCCCTTTTGGGGGACAAAACACATCAGCTTTTCCCTTCAGACCACTTTTGACTGAAGCAGTGATCAACATTGCTTAATTGTGTTCCAGTCTGTTTCCAGTGGGGAAAAAATGCTTTAGGGGAGTGAGGCAGTTAGGGATTTGAAAACAGGGATGGTGCCGCCTGAAGGTGGGGAATGACTTAGATCACTGTCTTCCTTTGGCTCCTTACCACGTTGTGTGGAGGAAACAAAAAGCAGCTCAAGTTCACTCCTCTTGGCAGTAGTGCAGAAGCCTGGCTTGCCACCGCCCTGGAGAACCATGTTTTTCCCAACTTTTTTTTTTTTCTTTTGAGACGGAGTTTCACTCTTGTTGCTGAGGCTGGAGTGCAGTGGCGCAATCTCGGCTCACTGCAGCCTCCGCCTTCCAGGTTCAAAGCGATTCTCCTGCCTCAGCCTCTCAAGTAGCTGGGATTACAGGTGCATGCCACCACACTCGGCTAATTTTTTGTATTTTTTTCAGTAGAGACGGGGTTTCATCATGTTGGCCAGGCTGGTCTCGAACTCCTAACCTCAGGTGATCCACCCGCCTCGGCCTCCCAAAGTGCTGGGATTACAAGCATGAACCACCATGCCCAGCCTTTTTTTTTTTTTTTTTAATAGAGAACACAAATTTGAGTGTCATTCTTGTGCAGGGGCCATGCTAATCTTCTGTATATTGTTCCAATTTTGGTGTATGTGCTGCCAAAGCGAGCACCCAGCTTCTTTTCATTAGTTAAGAAGATGAAGGCCAAGACTAAGGCAAGGAGGCCTTTCTCTGCCTTTCACTCTTTAGTGCACCTCACAGTCAGTTGCACTTGAGTAAGGACTGCTAAACCTCTCTGAGAGCTGCCAGATGTTCCTGCCTAGCCTCAGATTGTTGGTTCTTCAGACACCTCTTCATTCTGCCCATTGCACCAGCCCTTTCCCACCTCCATGTTCCCTCCATGGTAATTTCTTTGTACACAACAACCACACGGAGCACCAGCAATCAAGATTAGCTCCCGGGAACTCTGGCGTGCCCTGTACCAGGAAGCACAGTGGATTACTACAACTTTTGATAATGATTGTTTGCTTTGTACCAGGCATTATTTTCAGGCCTGTTTCACATGTGTTGTACTTAACAACCCCATGAGGAAATTAAGGCAGGGTTGTTCAGTAATTTGTCAAGGGAAACAAGGAAGTAGAGCGGGCAGCAGAGGCGTTCTGGCTCTGAACCACTCTGTTCTGTAGAAATCAGTGCAAAAGTCCAAGCTTCAGCATACTTGTTTCATCTTGTGATCACAGGTAGTTTTTTGTTGTTGTTGTTGTTGTTTATTTGTTTGTTCTGAGATGGAGTCTCGCTGTCGCCCAGGCTGGAGTGCAGTGGCGCGATCTCCGCTCACTGCAGGCTCCGCCTCCCGGGTTCAAGCCATTCTTCTGCCTCAGCCTCCCGAGTAGCTGGGACTACAGGCGCCCGCCACCTCGCCCAGCTAATTTTTTGTATTTTTAGTAGAGATGGGGTTTCACCGTGTTAGCCAGGATGGTCTCAATCGCCTGACCTCGTGATCCGCCCGCCTCGGCCTCCCAAAGTGCTGGGATTACAGGTGTGAGCCACCGCGCCCGGCCCTGATCACAGGTAGTTGATGGAGAAAGGAAGATAACAGAAAATCAAGGCCACAACCTCAAATTTTGCTATTTAAATAGATGAGCAGACTTTACTCTTCCCTGTATCACAGGGTTGGAAAAGCAAGCTCCATTCTTAGCCATCCATGTGGGCAGATTCCCAGAGTGGTGTTTGCTATAATTATGATTTAAAAGCAAGGTTTTTTGTTTGTTTGTTTTAAGGAGATGGGGTCTCCCATGTTACCCAGGCCGGACTCCAACTCCTGGGCTCAAGTCATCCTCCCGCCTCAGCCTCCCGAGTAGCTGGGACTACAGGCACTCACCACCACACTTGGGTAAAAGTAATTTCTATTTCTGCAGCCTTTTTTTATTTTTCAAAGTATTTTAATGTCTTGAGTTTGGGTTTTGTTTTGAGACAGGGTTTCACTCTGTTGCCCAAGCTGAAGTACAGTGGTGCAATCACAGCCATAGCTGACTGCAACCTCCACCTCCCAGGCTCAAGCAATCCTCCCGCCACAGCCGCCCCACTCCCCACCAGTAGCTGGGACTACAGAGCTGCACCACCACACCCAGCTAATTTCCGTAGTTTTTTTTTTTTTAGTAGAGACAGGGTTTCACCACGTTGACCACACTGGTTTTAAACTCCTGAGCTCAAGCAATCCACCTGCCTCGGCCTCCCAAAGTGCTGGAATTACAGGTGTGAGCCACTGCACTCAGCTAGGAAACCCTTTTCTGATCTTTCCTCGTCAGCAATGATCTCTTCACACTTCCTTTCTTACGGCCCTCACCTCACTCTGTATTATAGTTATCTGCATATATGAATAAAATCCCTAAGAAGACTGCAGGGTCCTGGAGGGAGGAGATCTGTATCGACAACTTTGTCTCTTCTTCACAGCACCTTACACCAGTGGGGATTTAAAAAGTGAATACAGGGCTGGGCACCGTGGCTTATGCCTATAATCCTAGCACTTTAAGAGGATGAGGTGGGAGGATCACCTGTCACCAGGAGTTCAAGACCAGCCTGGCCCAACATGGCAAAACTCTGTCTCTACTAAAAATACAAAAGTTAGCTGGGCGTAGTGGTGCGTGTCTGTAATCCCAGCTACTCGGGAGGCTGAGGCATGAGGACTGCTTGAACCCGGGAGGCAGAGGTTGCAGTGAGCCAAGGTTGCACCACTGCACTCCAGCCTGGTTGACCAGGTGACAAAGTGAGACCCTGTCTCAAAAAAACAAAAGTTTCCTGAGGGGAGTAGTATTTGAATTGATAAGGTAGAGGGAGTGAAACGAAAGGTATTCTAACCAGAAAAAACTCAGACACCAGGAAAGAACAAATAAGGGGCTATGTGTAGGGTGGGGAGAAAGACAGCATCAGGTTTTCCACTCGAGTCCTCTGTAGCTCTGCCTTAGCTCGCTGTTTAGTTTCCTTAAAGTACCGACCTAATTCACAACTAGTTTGTCTATTTTCTTGCTAGTGCTTGCCGCACTAGAACATAAGCCCGGTGAAAGGAAAATAAATCTTGGGACCCCAAAATCACTAAGCCAAAGAAAAGTCAAGCTGGGAACTGCTTAGGGCAAACCTGCCCCCCATTCTATTCCTTAAAAAGATAGCTACTAAGATTTTTTTTTAAAAAACTGCATACCGGGGCTGGGCGCGGTGGCTCATGCCTGTAATCCCAGCACTTTGGGAGGCCAAGCAGGCAGATCACAAGGTCAGGAGATCGGGACCATCCTGGCTAATACGGTGAAACCCTGTCTCTACTAAAAATGCAAAAACTTAGCTGGGCGGACGCCTGTAGGCCTGTAGCCTGTAGTCCCAGCTACTCAGGAGGATGAGACAGGAGAATGGCGTGAACCCGGGAGGCGCAGGTTGCAGTGAGCCGAGATAGTGCCACTGCAGTCCGGCCTGGGCGAAAGAGCGAGACTCCGTCTCAAAAAAAAAAAAAAACTGCATACCGGCCGGGCGTGGTGGCTCATGCCTGTAATCCCAACACTGGCAGGCAGAGACGGGCGGATCACCTGAGGTCAGGAGTTTGAGACCAGCCTGGCCAACATGGTGAAAACCCGTCTCTACTAAAAATACAAAAATTAGCCAGGGGTTGTGGCGGGTGCCTGTAGTCCCAGCTACTCGAGGCTGAGGCAGGAGAATCGCTTGAACCTGGCAGGCAGAGGTTGCAGTGAGCCGAGATAGAGCCACTGCACTATAGCCTGGGTGACAGAGGGAGACTATCTCCCCAAAAAAAAAAAAAAAAAAAAGAAAGAAAGAAAAGAAAAAAATGAGAAAGAGAGAGAGAGAGAAAAAAGCATTAGAAAAACAATGGGCGACCAGGGTGGTAGCTCATGCCTGTAATCCTAGCATTTTGGGAGGCAGAGGCTGGTGGATCACCTGAACTCAGGAGTTCAAGACCAGCCTGACCAACATGGTGAAACCCCGACTCTACTAAAAATACGAAAAATTGGGCCGGGTGCAGTGGCTCATGCCTGTAATCCCAGCACATTGGGAGACCAAGACGTGCAGATCACCTGAAGTCAGGAGTTCGAGACCAGCCTGACCAACATGGAGAAACCCCGTCTCCACTAAAAATACAAAATTAGCCAGGCGTGGTGGCACATGCCTGTAATCCCAGCTACTTGGGAGGCTGAGGCAGGAGAATTGCTTGAACCTGGGAGGTGGAGGTTGTGGTGAGCCGAGATCGTGCCATTGCACCCTAGCCTGGGCAACAAGAGCGAAACTCTGTCTCAAAAAAATAAAAATAAAAAAATAGCTGGGCAGGTCGAAAGTCTACTGTAGGTCCAGCTACTTGGGGGGTTGAGATGGGAGGATCATTTGAACCCCGGGAGGCAGAGGTTGCAGTGAGCCGAGATTGCGCCACTGCACTCCAGCCTGGGCAACAGAGAGAGACTCCATCTAAAAAGAAAAAAGAAAAAGAAAATGGCGAGGAAGGACCCAAAGAACCCCTGAAAAGACAGCAATGCCCATCCCCAAGCCAGGAATATAAAGGAGGCAAGTCTGAGGAAGACAGACTATTCTGTTTTGAATATGTGGAGGGGCGATAATGACCAATAGGATGGTGGGGCCTGTAATATTCTGGATCTTAGGCTTCCTAACTCCTAAACTCCTAGTGAATATGCCGTTCTTTACACCACACTGTAACTTCTGTCAGTGAATAAGCTGGACTTCTTCAGAGAATTCTCCAGGGTAACAGGTCCTTAAGCCGTGTTATGTGGTGGTGGTGTTAAAGAGATGGCACTGTGACTGGACCTTAAGGCCACAGTAAACTTTTAAAATTCCTCTCCCCAGTATCCCGCTGGCTTAACCAATGGCCCCTCCCTTTGAGAACTGAGAGGATGGGTTCCTGGAGAGATCATCTGTCTTTATAAGGAGAAAAGTTTGGCAATGTGATTTCCTGTATGTTTCTACCGGAGTCCAAGATTCCAGCAGTGCTAGCCTAGACAGCAGCGGCTGCATCCTAGAACCCAGAGGTCAGGAGTGCTCCCAAGTCAGCGTGAGGGCATCTTCCCAACTGCCTTTGCCAAGCCAAAAAGCAGAATCACGACTTTGTTACACCTTCTGGAGCATGTGGTCGAGGCAGCTTTCCATCTGGCTGCTTTGGTGCTGAGCCTGTTTACATGTTTCAGTAAATGAGTTATTGCTTATTGAAGTTGGCTGGCTAGGAGCTCGGAATAAACAACATATAACCACAATGACACCACTCTCCAGGAGTACCAGAGTTCAGAGGGAGAGATCTGCTTGTATGTTCCACTCCCACGTGGGTGCGTAGTTCTCAAAGCCTGGGAGGACTGGGGTGTCACTGTTCCCGGCTTTCTGATGGAATCAGACATAATGAGATGTCTTCCTGGTAGAAAGTGTGTATGAAAGTACTTTGCACAATCTCAGAAGGAAAAGGGAGGGCACTGCTTTTAGAAAAATGTATGAGATCAAAGAAGTTTTCAGATGTTCTGCATTTTCTTCTTCAATTATAAAGAATTCATCTGAGCATAAAAGACTCCCTGGTCTCTGTAAGAAGAAGTAAAAACTTCTTTCATACACAAAAGTTTTCCTACTTTATATACTTCTTTTTAGACTGTTTCATTTATTTTTTGTGGTATATTTATTAGTCTTCCCTGAAGTAGGGCAGTGTTCATTAGAAGAACATGTTGAGACAATTAAGACCCCAAAGTTAATCTTTAATTTCTCCCTTCTTCCTGTGCCACCTGGATGAACTTGGAGTGTCCAGGAGTTCCTACACCCCATCTATGTGACAATTTACAGAATAATTTTTTTTTTTTTAAGACAGAGTCTCACTCTGTTTCCCAGGCTGGAGTTCACTGGCATGATCTTGGCTCACTGCAACCTCTGCCACCCCAGGCTCAAGCAATTCTCATGCCTCCACCTCCAGAGTAGCTGGGATTACAGGTGCATTACACTTGGCTAATTTTTGTATTTTTAGTAGAGACAGCATTTCACTATATTGGCCAGGCTGGTCTCGAGCTCCTGACCTCAAGTTATCTGCCAACCTCAGACTCCCAAAGTGCTGGGATTACAGGCACATGCGCCATCACGCCCGGCTAATTTTTGTATTTTTCATAGAGACTGGTTTCACCATGTTGGCCAGGCTGGTTTCAAACTCCTTGCCTCAAGTGATCTGCCCATCTCAACCCCTCAAAGTGCTGGGATTACAGGCATGAGCCACCGTGACTAGCCCAAAGATGTTTCTTACTACTACTTATTACCATCTTCTGATTTACCAGACATTCCTCCACTCTTCAAATTGTCTCATAATGGGGGCTTTAACGGGCTTCATTCACTGTGTGACTGTAGTGTTGCAGCTTTACTTTTCTTCCAGAGTTTTAGGCACTGATGTGAATCTGTTCAGTAAACATGGAGTCTTTACCATGAGTCAGGCGTATGCTCTGCAGCAAACAATATGCCAAGTGGTGGCCTCCTAGTGGCCGGAGGCCAGGTCTCACTCATTATTACCCCGCCCTAGCACAGTGTCCTTCCTTGCAGGTGTTCAGTCGATGTTTGTTGAATTAAGCTCACATCCTGCCTCTTTCATACTCATCGCATGAGTCGAGCTTAAGCAAAGGCCTTTTTTCATCAAAAAGGAAACTCCCATCTTTTGCCTTATGTCATGTTTCTTACCATCATGTTCCCATGACCTCTCACCTAGTAAGGACAAATTCTGTTCAACTCCAGTTTCTACAATTCCCAGCAGTTTGCTCCTGAAATGTTTAGAACAGCCTGTCTCATAGAAATAATACTGCAACCCATATACCTAATTTTAAAACAATGTACTGCCAGGCACGGTGGCTCACGCCTGTAATCCCAGCGCTTTGGGAGGCCGAGGCAGGTGGCTCACCTGAGGTTGGGAGTTTGAGACCAGCCTGACCAACATGGAGAAACCCCGTCTCTACTAAAAATACAAAATTAGCTGGGCGTGGTGGCGCATGCCTGTAATCCCAGCTACTCAGGAGGCTGAGGCGGGAGAATCTTTTGAACCTAGGAGGCAGAGGTTGCAGTGAGCCTAGATTGCACCATTGCACTCCAGTCTGGACAATAAGAGCAAAACTGTCTCAAAAACGACAACAACAATAAACAATTTACTTGCTGTGTTTCAAAAAGTATAAAAAGGGGCTGGACACAGTGGCTCACGCCTGTCATCCCAGCACTTTAGGAGGCTGAGGTGGGAAGATCACTTGAGCCCAGGAATTTGAGACCAGCCTGGACAATATAATGAAACCTCGTCTCTACAAAATATTTAAAAATTAGCCAAGCATGGTGGCGCCTGCTTGTAGTCCCAGCTACTCAGGAGGCTGAGGTGGGAGGATTGCTTGAGCTCAGGAGGTGGAGGTTGCAGTGAGCCAAGATTGTGCCACTGCATTCTAGTCTGGGTGACAGACTGAGACTCTGTCTCAAAAAAAAAAAAAAAAAAAAAAGGAAAGAAAAAGTGATGTCAGGCACAGTGGCTCATGTCTGTTATCCCAGCACTTTGGGAGGCTGAGGCCGGTGGATTGCTTGAGCTCAGGAGTTTGAAACCAGCCTGGTAAAAATGAAGAAAACCCTGTCTGTGCAAAAAATACAAACATTAGCAGGGCGTTGTGGCACACAGCTGTGGTCCCAGCTACTCAGGAGATAAGAGGTGGGAGGATGGCTGGAGCCAGAGGAGGTCAAGGCTGCAGTGGGCCATGATTGCACCACTGCACTCCAGCCTGGGTGACAAAGTGAGACTCTGTCTCAAAAATAATAATAATCAAGGCCAGGCACGGTGGCTCACGCCTATAATCCCAGTGCTTTAGGAGGCCCCGTCTCTACTAAACCCCATCTCTACTAAAAAAAAAAAGTACAAAAATTAGCCAGGTGTTTTGGCATAGGCCTGTAACCCCAGCTACTTGGGAGGCTGAGGCAGGAGAATCACTTGAACCTGAGAGGCAGAGGTTGCCATGACCCAAGATCGCACCACTACATACCAGCCTAGGTGACAGAGCAAGACTCTGTGTCAAAAGAAAAAAAAAATTTTTTAATTGGCTGAAAGAGTTACGTTATTGTCTAAAAACTTGGGAACGCCTGGGTTGAGATAAGGGGTTGTGGAGACCAAGGTTTTATGCAGGTGAAGCCTCCAGGTAGCAGGCTTTGGAGGGAGAGAACAATGAGCGTAAATGTTTGTTACCAGACGTAAAAGAGTCTGTTCTGGCTGGGTGCGGTGGCTGACGCCTGTAATCCCAGCTCTTTGGGAGGCTGAGGCGGGCGGATCACGAGGTCAGGAGATCGAGACCATCCTGGCTAACATGGTGAAACCCCATCTCTACTAAAAATACAAAAAAAAAAATTTGCCGGGCGTGGTGGCAGGCGCCTGTAGTCCCAGCTATTCCGGAGGCTGAGGCAGGAGAATGGCGTGAACCCAGGAGGTGGAGCTTGCAGTGAGCTGAGATCGCGCCACTGCACTCCAGCCTGGGAGACAAAGCAAGACTCCGTCTCAAAAAAAAAAAAAAAAAAAGTCTGTTCTATCAGGAATTCCAAAAGGGAACAGGGTATAAATCTGTCCGACCCTACCCCCTTTCCATCATGGCCTGAAACAGTTTCTCAGGTTAGCTTTGGAATGCCCTTGCCGATAGGAGGGATCCATTCAGATGTTCGAAGGCTTAGAATTTTATTTTTGGCTTATATTAGGTAAAGTTTATAATTCAAAACCCATCAAGTTTCTTTTTTAGCAGTTCTCTGGGGGCATGATCAATTCCCCTGACCTTTCTTTTCATCTCTTCCTGTTTCACTGGCTCCCTAGAGTCTAAATGATTAGGACTTTGTATCTTTTCCCCTTTTCCACAGCTGGAATGCCATACACTGACCTGACATTATGTTTCCCAGAAACTTGAAATATTTACGTTGTTTATCTTAACTCCTTGTGCAAGCATTCCTGCTTGCGGAAATGGTTTTCCATCTATTAATAAGATTGACATTGCATCATCTGAGACATTTCAGGGTGTAGGAGTAGGAAGTTATTTAAAAATATAAAGCCAGTTTTTTGCTTTTTTTTTTTTTTCTTGACATGGAGTCTTGCTCTGTCGCCCAGGCTAGAATGTAGTGGCACGATCTCAGCTCACTGCAACCTTGGCCTCCCGGATTCAAGCGATTCTCCTGCCTCAGCCTCCCAAGTAGCTGGGATTACAGATGTGCATCACCACACCCAGCTAATTTTTTGTATTTTTAGTAGAGATGGGGTTTCACCATGTTGGTCAGGCTGGTCTTGAACTTCTAACCTCAGGTGATCCACCCACCTCAGGTGATCCACCCGCCTCAGCCTTCCAAAGTGCTGGGATTACAGTCGTGAGCCACCGTGCCTGGCTAAAGCCAGTTTTTTTAGCTCACATTCCTCAAACCCATAGGAAACAATATGATTGATACAGTTGAGGAAATATCTCTTAACATAAATGACTGTTGGTTGGCCAGGTGCAGTGGCTCACACCTGTAATCCGAGGAGGGAGGGCCATTGGGAGGCTGAGGTAGGAGGATTACTTGAACCTCAGAGTCTGAGACCAGCCTGGGCAACATAGTCAGACCTTGTCTCTACTAAAAATAAAAAAAATTAGCCGAGTGTAGTGGTGTACCACTGCAGCCCCAGCTACTCAGGAGGTTGAGGCAGGAGGATCACTTGAGCTTGGGAGGTTGAGGCTGCAGTGAGCCATGATTGCACCACTGCACTCCAGCTTGGGCAAGAGAGTCAGACCCTATCTCAAAAATAAAATAAAATAAAATAAATGATTGTTGGCCCAAAATGACAAGCTAGTGGTTAAAGCCATATTTGGTGGGTAGGTGGCAGAACAAGAAAGGGGTATCTGCCAAACTTTGGGCTCATGAGAGAAGATAGTGGGTTAGGGACATATGCAGTATGTTTTAAAAGAAAATTTTGGACAGGAATTCAAGTGTGATACACATGGTGGTCAGGAGAATCACTAGTATGTATACTGCAAAGTAGAGTTTATAGAGCCTACAGAGCCAGTGAAGAGACATTTCAACACTTAAGTCTAGCCCAGACCAGAGCTCTGAGTTCATTGTTCTTTCTTGGACCACATTCTTTCCTGGAAAAAAGGTGAATATGCACACAGGCAACATAACAAGCAATAATTAGGAAGCTAGAATTGTAGCACTAAACATCCCAAAAAGCTTCTTCAGACAAGGTAGCATTGATCCCTGTATCCTTAACATCTTCCTCAGTGCCTGGCACTGAATAGATACTGGTTGAATGGATGAATTGGCTGATAATAGTGAATTGTTGGCATACTTAGTGAGTTCTAAGTGATGGGTAAAATATAGGAGAAAGATGTTGAATGATGTTGTAGATGATTGAATAGTAAGGGTGGATGGGGGAGGGGAGTTTTCGGGGAGATCCCAGGGCTGGAAGTGGCGAATGCATGGGAAAAAACAGGTTCTACAGCTTAAGCTCTTGAGGAAAGATTGGGGAGGTAAGAGAGAAAGAGCTTGACAATAAGAAACAGTATGCATTCACACTGTGCTCATTGTCCACAGGGGTGCATTCTGGCTCTGCAGGATAATGTTTGACAACGTAATGTGCCAGTTATCCCGTAATCTAAGAAATTACATTTTCAAAGTTTTCTGGATCTGTATGCCCAGGAGCTAAGGGAGCCAATGTTGTCCTGGCTGACTGGCCATTATCTCCACACAAATCAAAGCACATTTCCAATGCCACTCCATTTGGAAGTTTTGACGACATCAGCATCTTGGTGTTAATTTTTAACTTAAAATCACAACTTTAAGAGCAAAAATTTTGTTATTCCAAGTAGACAAGAAAAAATTATTTTCCATGTGAATGTTTTAACCCAAGCTTTAAAATATTTAGGTATTGGCCAGGTATGGTGGCTCACGCCTGTAATCTCAGCACTTTGGGAGGCCGAGGCAGGTAGATAGCCTGAACCCAGGAGTTTGAAACCAGCCCAGGCAACGTGAGGAAACTTCGTCTCTACCAAAAATACAAAAATTAGCTGGGCATGGTGGTGCACACCTATAGTCCCAGTTATTAGTGAGTCTAAGGTGGGAGGATTGCTTGAGCCTGGGAGGTTGAGGCTGCAGTGAGCTGAGATCATGCTACTGCACTCTAGCCTGGGTGACAGAGCGAGACACTGTCTCAAAAAAAAAATATATATATATATATATACACACACACACACACACACACACACACACACATATGTAACAGGTAACCATACGTATCAAATAATGCAGTTGTGGGTCATAAAAAAGGGTCAAATAGCATAAGTAAATGGACCCAGAGCTCTGTCTAGTTGGGATTTGCTTCTAATATTCACCTGCTAATGATTCCACAAGTTGCCAAATTAGAAATATACTTGCCCCTATTGGTACCTCATGAATTTTCTCAAATATCAAATGATTTCAACTTACGACTTTCTTTCAAGTTAACTTCTAGCAAGGTTCCTCAGAATCAGATTAACCCCTGGTGAGATACTCAGTTACAGATCTTCATGAATGCTGGTTTAGTCTGGGAAATTGTTTCAGTCTGTGGATCTCTTCAATGCTTAAACAATTACTTTAACTTGTTTGGTAAAAATTATGATCTAATTATTTTTCAAGTGTACTTGGCTTAACGAAATGCAGCAGTGGGGTGTGCCTTTTAGCAGCAGAACCGACCACTTTTTACATTCCTTACAAATAAGATATGGTTCAATATTTTAAATCATAGCAACAGTTGATAAGAAAAACAGCAAAAAGGTAATCATTTCCATATGGAAAGAAAAAGAAGAACCAGTGAAGCTGTGAACTGTCATTTTTCCATATAAAAGTCACTAATGGTAGATTTGGCAGAAAGGGCAAATGTTCCTATTTGTTTATCATTTTACATTTGTTAATATATTGCATGTGATGTGTTTTATGGAAATACAACATTCCCTTCAAACTCAGTTGTCAATTTCCAAGCATGTTTTGTCTTGGGTGAAACCCGTATCTTGTGCGTCAATTTCATCAAGTAACTATATTTCCTTGGTGATAATTTTCTCAACTTAGTGAAAAATTTAGGTGAAAATTCTTACCCCTTTTACTGAAAAGCATATAACCATCATCTGTACCAGCTGAATACCTATAAGTAATTTCATTCCTTTTTTTTTTTTTTTTGAGACAGTCTTACTCTGTCACCCAGGCTGGAATGCAGAGGCACGGTATCAGTTCACTGCAGCCTTGACCTCCTAGGCTCAAGTGATCCTCCAACCCAAACCTCCAAAGTAGCTCGGACCATAAGTGTATGCCACCACACCCAGCTAATTAAAATTTTTTTTTTTTTGTAGAGATGGGGGTCTTACTGTATTTCTCAGGCTGGTCTCAAACTCCTGGCCTCAAGTGATCCTCCCACTTTGCCCTCCCAAAGTGTTGGGATTACAGGTGTGAGCCACCATGCCCAGCCCATTATAAGTAATTTTAAAGCAATAATTGAATAAAATCAATATCTGCTCTGGCATTCCAAGATCCAAAACAAAATTTGAGCCAATTTTCTCATGCCCAAAAAGTTTAAGAAAAGCACACTAAGTACACATTTACCTATTTACTTTTGTACATAAGCATAAGCATTTATTACCAAAATCCTCATATTTATTTTTAAATAGCTGCTTAGAGTGGAAACTTACCCTGTTACAGAATATTCAAAATACATGTTCACACCGTAGCATTTGACAACATCTCCCTCCTGTGGTTCAAAGCATTCATTTCAAACATGAATATATTACGTACAGAATTATAATTCCTTAGCTTGAAATTATGCTGTGAAAGTTTGGTTCATGCTTTGTGAGTTGTTTTTGGAGTTGTTTTGGAGTAAAGATTTAGGAACATGTAGACAAAGAGAATATTCTCTTTTCTTGGCTAGTTCCAGAGTCCCAACATTTCAGCAAAGTGTTTCCCCAGTTCTTTATAAAAGCACCATTTTTTTTCTTACAAATGAAATACCAAGTGAATGTTTTCATTGAAAACATGCGATTCTCCATTTAAAAAGTTTTCTTCCTTTTCTGTGGGCATAGTATGCAGAATAGACTCAGCATTCTACATGGTTACTTTAACAGAATGGAACTTTGAAAACTTTTTTTTTTTTTTTTTTTTTGAGACGGAGTCTCGCTCTATCGCCCAGGCTGGAGTGCAGTGGCGCAATCTCGGCTCACTGCAAGCTCCGCCTCCTGGGTTCACATCATTCTCCTGCCTCAGCCTCCCGAGTAGCTGGGACTACAGGCACCCGCCACCGCGCCTGGCTAATTTTTTGTATTTTTTAGTAGAGACGGTGTTTCACCGTGTTAGCCAGGATGGAGAACTTTGAAAACTTTACAGAGAAAATAGTATTGAAAATATTTTAGTCCAAAAATGCCTTAAGGTACTTTTCCCATTGTTCAAGATCAGAGATTACAGTAACTGGCAACAACCTGCTCTAATGACGTGAAACTGTCTAAAAAGTCCTCTTCTTCGATTCCAAATTTTGTGTACTGATGAATGTAGGCTCTGGTAGAAAAAAAAAAAACAGAAATTACAAAATAAAAAATGTCTGGCAAATGAGTAACTCTTAAATAATAAACAGACCTTTTCTAGCTGATGAACATTTGAAGATCACATAATCGTTCAGAAGTCTTACATTTGCTTTGTTTACTCCAAAGATTAGTGAACTTTTTTTTTTTTTTGAGACAGAGTCTTGCTCTGTCACCTAGGCTGGAGTGCAGTGGCGTGATCTCGGCTCACTGCAACCTCCACCTCCCAGGTTCAAGCGATTCGACTGCCTCAGCCTCCCGAGTAGCTGGGATTACAGGAACGTGCCACCACACCCAGCTAATTTTTGTATTTTTAGTAGAGACGGGGTTTCACCATAATGGCCAGGCTGCTCTGGAACTCCCAACCTTAGGTGATCCACCCGCCTCAGCCTCCCAAAGTGCTGGGGTTACAGGTGTGAGCCACCACGCCCAGCCTGAACTTTCAAAATTTATGTCAAGCTCCCTGTTTTTTCAGTGTCCAAAAAACTGGCAAAGGAGAGGCACCCGGGAAAGAGCAGCATGTTCAGATTTGGCTATCTACTCAGTGTATGTGTGTATATATATATATATATATATATATATATATATATATATGACACCCTATATGCAGTATAAACTCTGAAAAGTGCCTGAAAAGTTTCATATAAGCCTTGAAACTAGAAAACACATCAGTCCAGTTCTAGGAATGGAGTGAAGCCTCCCAGGTGCTCCCAGGACATTTAATTTGTAGTTATGCCAGGGTGGTCCTCTCAATCCCTCCCACCCCACAAAAATTTTTTTTTTTTTTTTTGAGACAGGGTTTTGCTCTGTCTCTGTCACCCAGAATGGAGTGCAGTGGTGTGATCTCGGCTCACTGTGACCTCCGCCTCCTGGGGTGAAGCAATTCTTCTGCCTCAGCCTCCCAAGTAGCGGGAATTACAGGTGCGTACCACCACACCTGGCTAATTTCTGCATTTTTAGTAGAGGTGGGGTTTCACCACGTTGGCCAGGCTGGTCTTGAATTCCTGGCCTCAAGTGATCCACCTGCCTTGGCCTTCCAAAGTGCTGGGGTTACAAGCATGAGTCACCATGCCTGGCTGCTCCCCGCAAATGTTCTGAGGCACAAAAATCATGTGCAAAAAGAGTATCAAGGGCAGACATGAATTAAATTGACATAATAATGGCTGCTACCATTTAACGAGAGTAGGAAGGGAATGACACCAGAAGAGGACAGACTTCATGGCCCTGTGGAGTGGGTTTGTTTGTTTGTTTGTTTTTGAGACAGAGTCTCGCACTGTTGCCTGGGCTGGAGTGCAGTGGCACCATCTTGGCTCACCACAATCTCCACCTCCCAGGTTCAAGTGAGTCTCCTGCCTCAGCCTCCCAAGTAGCTGGGATTACAGGTGCCCGCCACCACGCCCAGCTACTTTTTGTGTTTTTAGTAGAGACGGGGTTTCACCATGTTGGCCAGGCTGGTCTCAAACTCCTGATCTTGTGATTCACCCACCTTGGCCTCCCAAAGTGCTGGAATTACAGGTGTGAGCCACCGTGCCCAGCCTGAGTGGGGTTTTATGGAATGGTCACATGCAGGATGGCTGGGCCCTGGGGTATCCGAGCTAATGAAAGTTATAGGTGGCTGGGCACAGTGGCTCACACTGGTAATCCCAGCACCTTGGGAGGCCAAGGCGGGCGGATCACCTGAGGTCAGGAGTTCGAGACCAGCCTGACCAACATGGAGAAACCCTGTCTCTACTAAAAATACAAAATTAGCTGGGTGTAGTGGTGCATGCCTGTAATCCCAGCTACTTGGGAGGCTGAGGCAGGAGAACTGCTTGAACCCAGGAGGCAGAGGTTGCAGTGAGCAGAGATCGTGCCATTGCACTCCAGTCTGGGCAACAACAGCGAAACTCCATCTCAAAAAAAAAAAAAAGAAAAAGATAGTTAGAAGCCTTGTCCACTCATTTGAAGAATTTTGCTTTGACTTAAGTAACTGTGGTAGAGATCAAGAAATCTGCTAAAACATGTTAGTATGAAGTAGACATTTCTTAGTATCAAACCGAGTTGAATTTAATCATAATCTTATTGAGGAACATAAGGATCTTCCACTCTCCCAAGAATCTTATATTTTTTAATTCAATTTAATTTTTTTTTGAGATGGAGTCTCGCTCTTGTTGCCCAGGCTGGAGTGCAATGGCATAGTCTCGGCTCTCTGCAACCTCCACCTCCTGGGTTCAAGCGATTCTCCTGCCTCAGCCTCCCAAGTAGCTGGGATTACAGGCACCCACCACTATGCCAAGCTAATTTTTGTATTTTTAATAGAGATGGGGTTTCACCCTGTTGGCCAGGCTGGTCTTGAAATCCTGACCTCAGCTGATCTGCTCTCCTCAGCCTCCCAAAGTGCTGGGATTACAGGTGTGAGCCACCATGCCCGGCTGGATCTTATTTTTGAAAACTATCTTATTGTCCCTGCTTCATAATAAAATTCTACTTTAATAATGTCAAACAATTACTGAGCATTTACTAGCCACGCACTGTACTAGCTGTTTTACAAGATTATCTTATCTAATCCTCGCCAGAAATGTCCTCAGTTAGGACCCACTTATACAGATGAGGCAATGAAGCCTGAAGTCACGTGCCCAAGGCTTTCATACCTTCACACCTACAAAGTAGTAACTATGCTTCCTGCAGATCAGACCTCATGCTTTAACGCTACAGTATCTGCTTGTAAGTTAGAAAGGCTGCAGTGCATGGTGGCTCATGCCTGTAATCCCAGCACTTTGGGAGGCTGAGGTGGGCAGATCCCGAGGTCAGAAGTTCGAGACCAGCCTGAGCAACATGGTGAAACCCTGCCTCTACTAAAAATACAAAAATTAGCTGGGTGTGGTGGTAGGCGCCTGTAATCCCAGCTACTTGGGAGGCTGCAGCAGGAGAATCACTTAAACCCGGGAGGCGGAGGTTGCAGTGAGCCAGTGAGCCGAGATCGTGCCACTGCACTCCAGCCTGGGCAACAGAGTGAGACTCTGTCTCAAAAAAAAAAAAAAGAAAGGTTTGTAGACTTATTTTATACTTACTTTGAAGCAAACATATTCCATGCCTTCCCAACAATCATATCAAGTGGTTTTACTAAGAACTGGCTGTTGCTGACCAACACTGCAGACTTCTCATATTTGCTAAAGGCCCGCTGGGTTTTCCACACGTTGAAAGCATTAACAGGCTTCAACCAGGAAGTATACAGAGCTGGATCTTTAAATCCCTCTAGAGTAAAAACAAGATAAGCCGTCTTTTTATAGCATAAATTAGTAATTGTGAAAACAAATAAACAAACAGATATTTTCTTGTCTATTTCATCAGAGATCTTTTATTTTGCCTTTTAAAACTTGTGATGGCTGGTGCAGTGACTTCCAGCAATTTACGAGGCGGAGGAGGGTAGATTGCTTGAGCCCAGGAGTTCGAGACCAGCCTGGGCAACACAGTAAAACCCCATCTCTACTAAAAATAAAAAATATTAGCTGTACATGGTGGTGTGCATTCTTCTTAACACTTTTCTGAAAGGTGTGAATTATTACTAATTTTTTTTTTTTTTTTGAGACAGCCTGTTGCCCAGGCTGGAGTGCAGTGGCATGATGTTGGCTCACTGCAACCTCTACTTCCTGGGCTCAAGCAATCCTACCACCTTAGCCTCCTGAGTAGCTGGGATTACAGGTGCCCGCCACCATGCCTGCCTAATTGTTGTATTTTTTGTAGAGATGGGGTTTCACCATGTTGGCCAGGCTGGTCTCGAACTCCTGGCCTCAAGTGATCCACCTGCCTCAGCCTCCCAAAGTGCTAGGATTATAGGCATGAGCCACTGCACTGGTCCCTTTCTTTTCTGTACAATGAATATGGATCATTTATTCGAAAATAATATACTGCTAGTTTTGTTTTGTTTTGTTTTGTTTTGAGACAGGATCTTGGTCTGTCACCAGGCTGGTGTGCAGAGGCACTATCACAGCTCACTGCAGCCTTCACCTCCTGCCCTTAAGTGATCCTCCCACCTCAGCCTCCCAAGTAGCTGGGACTACAGGCACACGCCACCATGCCTAATATTTTTATTTTTTGTAGAGATGGGGTCTCACTATGTTGCCCAAGCTGGTCTCAAACTTCTGGGCCCAAGCAATCGTCCCACCTCTGCCAAAGTGCTGGGATTACAGGTGAGAGCCACTGTGACTGGCCCTATTTTAAATTATTATTTGTTCTTTCTCTAAGGGGCATTACAGGGACTAGATTGTTTGGTTTTCTTTTTTCTTTTTGATAATGGATCTCACTCTTGTTGCCCAGGCTGGAGTACAGTAGCACCACCATCATTGGTCACTGCAGCCTCAAACTCCTGGGTTCAAGTGATCCTCCTGCTTCAGTCTCCCTAGTAGCTGGGACTACAGGTGTGCACCACTATACTTGGCTAAAGTTTAAAATTCTTTGTGGAGATGGGGTCTCGTTATGTTGCCCAGGCTGGTTTCGAACTCCTAGCCTCAAGCGATCTTCCTGATTTAGCCTGCCAAAGTGCTGGGATTACATATATGTGCCACTGTGCTGGGCCTTGGTTTTCTTTGCATCACAACAAGAAGTAGCAAACATGATACTTGCTGAAGTCATGATAAAATGAACCTGGAAACTTGCCATAGAAAAACAAAGCTAGTAAGAATAATGCCCTTTCAGCTGGGCGCAGTGGCTCACACCTGTAATCCCAGCACTATGGGAGGCCGAGGCAGGTGGATCACTTGAGGTCTGCAGTTTGAGACCAGCCTGGTCAATATGGTCAAATCCCATCTCTACTAAAAATAAAAAAATCAACCGGGCATGGTGGCACATGCCTATAATCCCAGCTACTTGGGAGGCTGAGGCAGGAGAATCACTTGAACCTGGGAGGCAGAGGTTGCAGTGAGCTGAGATTACACCACTGCACTCCAGCCTGGGTGACAGAGTGAGACTCTGTCTCACACACACACAAGAATAATAATGCTCTTTCAACTTCCTGAAAAATTTGTAACAAAATGCTTTTCACAGATACCACTGGTTGTCCAGCAATTCCTGCTCCTTAGCAATTCCCGTTCACCCCTTCTTCCTTAGTATCAATTCCCCTAAACTTTAACTGAACTTGCAGTGAGGTGTGGCACAGAACTCGGTCCCAGTCAATGGGACAGAAATTCAAGTGTGATATGGGACTTTCAGAAAAGGAGGCAAGCCTAGCTGGGCGCACTGGCTCACGCCTGTAATCCCAACACTTTGGGAGGCTGAGGTGGGCAGATCACCTGAGGTTAGGAGTTTGAGACCAGCCTGGCCAACATGGAGGAACCCCGTCTCTACTAAAAATACAAAAATTAGCCAAGCATGCTGGCATCTGCTTGTAATCTCAGCTACTCAGGAGGCTGAGGCAGCCGAACTGCTTGAACCTGGGAGGCGGAGATTGCACTGAGCCGAGATCACACCACTGCACTCCAGCTTGGGCAACAGAGTGAGACCCCGTCTCAAAAAAAAAAAAAAAAAAAGGAAAGGAGGCAGGTCCTTCTCTGCTCATTTCTATAAGGAGGCAGCCAGATGGTAAAGTAAGGGTGACAGGGAAGCCAGATGTTCAGAAAACAATTCTTTTTTTTTTTTTTTTTAATAGAGACAGGGTCTTGCTCTGTTGCCCAGGCTGGAGGGCAGTGCCATAATGATGGCTCACTGCAGCCTTGACCTCCTAGGCTCAAGCTATCCTTCTGCCTCAGCCTCCCAAGTAACTGGGACTACATGCGTGTGCTACCACACCCGGCTAAAGGAATTATACTTTTATCTTGTTTAAACCACTTCTATATTGGTGTCTAGTCACATACTAACTGATGCCATGGTCAAATTTTGCCACTAAAACACACAGTTATTACTTTCCTTTCTCCAAGAACACAGGGACTTTTTAAAAACCATTTGTACCATATAGCATGTACAGGTACAAAATGTAAATCTTAATTTTCACCTGAATTTCTTACCCACATCTGCACTTTGCACATCTTTCCCACGAAGAATGACCAAGTTAGCAATGGAAGTGTTAAAATGCAGGTCCTTGTTGAGAGACATTTTACTAAGAGGAGGAAGTCCTGATAAAGGAGGCCGTACATGCCTATCAATACCTACCAAAAGAAAAAAAAAAGCAAGAGGTTTTATTTTATTTTGTTTACTTAGTTTTTTGAGATGGAGTCTCACTCTGTTGCCCAGGCTGGAGTGCAGTGGCATGATCTTGGCTCACTGCAACCTCCGTCTCCCAGGATCAAGCGATTCTCCTGCCTCAGTCTCCCCCAGTAGCTGGGTAGACAGGATTACAGGTGTGTGCCATCACGCCCAGCTAATTTTTTTGTATTTTTAGTAGAGACGGGGTTTCACCATGCTGGCCAGGCTGGTCTCGAACTCCTGACCTCGAATGATCTGCCTGCCTCAGCCTCCCAAAATGCTGGGATTACAGGCGTGAGCCACTGCACCCAGCCCAAAAGCAAGAGATTTTATAAATGGCTTTGAACAAGAGGAGAAAAATGGTCTTGTGGTATGTGTATTTTGGTTTTTTTTTTGGACAGGGTCTCTTGCTATGTCACCCAGGCTGGAGTGCAGTGGCTATTCACAGGTGTGATCATACCTCACTGCAGCCTCAAACTCCTGGGCTCAAATGATCCTCCCGCCTTATCCTTTGATGTAGCTGGGACTATAGGCATCATTTTTCCTGTTTAAAAGGGAGGGTCTACCAATTCTCCTATGCCTACTCCACTAGACTTTGTTGGGGCAAAAAATTGTACTCAAAGGGCTATACTCAAGAAATCTTAGGATGGGTGTGGTGGCTTATGCCTGTAATCCCAGCAGTTTGGTAGGCTGCGCTGGGAGGATCTCTTGAGTCCAGGAGTTCGAGACCAGCCTGGACAAAATAGCGGACTCTGCTTCTTAAAAAAATACAAAAATTAGTCTGGCATCTGTGGCATGCACCTATAGTCCCAGCTACTTGAGAAACTGAGTGGGGAGAATTGCCTAAGCCCAGGAGGTCGAGGCTACAGTGAGCGGTGATACTGCCACTGCACTCCAGCCTGGGTGACAGTGCGAGAAATCCCACTTGAGGAGTATAAATCCATGCTGCTTTTGGAGGATAAGATTTTGGACCGATGTGCTAATGGGATGTAACTTTTGGGGGCTTTGGGAGGGGAGGAGTGTACTGTGCATGTGGGAGGACATGACTTAGAGACAGCGCAGAGAACAGTAGTCAGCCTCCAAAATGACCCCAATCATCTTTGCTTCCTGGTATTCAAGCCCTTGGGCAGTATGCTCTCACACTGGAGAGGGCTGACCTTAACCAAAAGGATGTTGCAGAAATAACATCACAAAAGGTCACAAAAGGCGTTAACTTCAAGGCCGGGCATGGTGGCTTACGCCTGTAATCCTAGCACTTTGGGAGGCTGAGGCAGGCGGATCACTTGAGGTGAGGAGTTTGAGACCAGCCTGGCCAAAATGGTGAAACCCCATCTCCACTAAAAATAAAAAAAAAAAAAAAAAAAAAAAAAAAAAAAAATTAGCTGGGTGTAGTGGCAGGTGCCTGTAATCTCAGCTACTTGGGAGGCTGAGGCAGGAGAATCGTTTGAACCCAGGAGGCAGAGGCTGCAGTGAGCCAAGATCATGCCACTGCACTCCACCCTGGGCAACAGAGCGAGACTCCGTGTCAAAAAAAAAAAAAAAAAAAAAAGGCATTAACTTCTGCCTTGCTCCCTCCTGGATCACATATTCTCCCTAATGGTAGAACATGCAGAAACAGATACTGATGGTGAGAGAAATAGGGTAAATCTTTACGTAGAGGCCAGGCGTGGTGGCTCATGCCTGTAATCTCAGCACTTTGAGAGGCTGAGGTGGAAGGATCACTTGAAACCAGGAGTTCAAGACTAGCCTGGGCAACATAGTCAGACCCCATCTCTACAGAAATAAAAGAAATAACAAAATTAGGCCAGGTGCAGTGACGCATGCCTGTAATCCCAGCACTTTGCGAGGCAGAGGTGGGGGATCACGAGTTCAAGAGATCGAGACCATACTGGCCAACATGGTGAAACCCCATCTCTACTAAAAATACAAAAATTAGCTGGGTGTGGTGGCACACGCCTGTAGTCCCAGCTACTCAGGAGGCTGAGGCAGGGGAATCACTTGAACCCGGGAGGCAGAGGTTGCAGTCAGCCAATATTGCGCCACTGCACTCCAGCCTGGCGACAGAGCGAGACTCCATCTCAAAAAATAAATAAATAAATAAATAAGAAAATTAGTCACTTATGGTGGTACACACCTGTAGTCCTAGCTATAGGAAGCTGCAATAGGAGGATCACTTGAGCCCAGGAGTTTGAGGCTGCATTGAGCTATGATTGCGCCACTGCATTCCAGCCTACGTGACAGAGTGAAACCCCATCTCAAAAACAAAACAAAACAAAATCTTCCCACAGAGCAAAGAATATATGAAGAGTTATAAAACTAGATCCTTCAACCTGGTTTGTGCAATATATATATATTTATTCATATACTATTCATACATGTGTATGAAAACATTTATATGTTCAAACTATACAACTGTGAAAAAATGCTGACACCCGGCCGGGCATGGTGGCTCCTGCCTATAATCCCAGAACTTTGGGAGGCCAAGGCGGGCGAATCACAAGGTCAGGAGTTCAAGACCAGCCTGGCCAATATGGTGAAACCCCGTCTGTACTAAAAAAATACAAAAATTAGACGGGCATGGTGGTGCGCACCTATAGTCCCAGCTATTCGGGAGGCTGAGGCAAAAGAATCGCTTCAACTGGGAGGCAGCGGTTGCAGTGAGCCAAGATCGCGCCACTGCACTCCAGCCTGGGTGACAGAGCAAGATTCTGTCCCCCCCGCCAAAAAAAGAAAAAAGAAAAAATGTTGACACCCTAAAAGTTCCATATGAGAACTCAGCAAACTGTGGTTTCTTGACCTAAGAGAGCTCAGAGCAGCATGTCTCACATGACTCTAAGGAACATTGTGTTCCTTGTGGTATTAACAGGTATTGCTTGAAAAACAGGTACTATGGCCAAAAAATTCAGGAAGCACTATTTTTACATGTAAACTTTCTACTTATCTCCAAACCTCTGGCACTATAATCTAAAATCCGTAAGATATTACAAATAAATGTTGAGAAAATCTACTCTCATAGTATAAAAGCCTAACTTAATTTGTGGTATAATATATGCTATTAATACCTAGTAGTGATTTCTAGTTACACACGACAGACTGAGCATATCAGTTTCCTGCCACTCTCTCTCCAGATCCTGCTTAATCACTAAAAGGATAAGCACAAACAAGAAAAAAAGGAACAGGAGAGAATATAACAGCAACAAAATTTTGGAGCTGGAGAGCAAATGGTTACTGACTGCACAACAAAAAAAAGCTAAAAATTTTGCCCACAATTGAGGTCCTGGAAGTAGACCAGACACTTTCCAAAGTGAAAAAAAGGCTAGGCATGGTGGCTTATGTCTGTAATCCCAGCACTTTGGGAATTTGAGGCAGGTGGATCACTTGAGGTCAGGAGTTCAAGACCAGCCTGGCCAACATGATACAACCCCATCTCTACTAAAAATACAAAAATTAGCTAGGTGTGGTAGTACACATTCATACATTGGTAATCCCAGCTACTTGGAATTCCGACTAAGGTGGGAGGATCACCTGAACCTGGGAGGTGGAGGTTGCAGTGAGCCAAGATGATGCCACTGCATCATCTTAGGCGACAGAGTGTGACTCCAACTCAAAAAAAAAAAAAAAAAAATCAAAGTGTAAAAATACAGGAGGATTAATTAAAAATCTATTT
This sequence comes from Gorilla gorilla gorilla, assembly GCF_029281585.2. Classification (NCBI taxonomy): domain Eukaryota; kingdom Metazoa; phylum Chordata; class Mammalia; order Primates; family Hominidae; genus Gorilla; species Gorilla gorilla. The sequence goes on along the minus strand of NC_073228.2, from coordinate 32,190,695 downwards.
GAGAAGCAGTGAGAGCCCCTTCCCCACTCCCTGCAGTAGGAGGAGTGCGCTCTTCCACCATAGAAGGAGGTTTCTGCTGTGAAAAGGCTAAACCTGGGAGGCTCTGGCCTCAGTGACACCTGGCACAGCCCTGTAGAGAACCTTTGGAAAACCAGGTCATGAAGTAGCAGCTTTCGCAGGAAAGTGTAACAACAGTCCATGTCTTCCCCGTCCAGCTCTGAAAAGGCTGGCAGCCAGGCTTATCATGCCTTCAGGAAAGAGATGGAGGAGGAAGCAACTGATCAAGAGATAAGATACACTGAGTATGATATTTGGAAGTCCAGCAATAAAATGGCCAGGCAGATCACCTTACTGTGAAACCCACACAAGTCTGCAATGTCCATAAGGGTCCACTCAGTGCCCAGAGCAAGTAACTCAGCAAATAATCACTGAGCGTTTACCGTTCCAGGCTCCAAAGATGCAACAGTAAACCAAATAGATTAAATAAAGCTTACCTTCTACTGAGATAAACCAAAGACCCATGTCAAGTACTTTCAGAATGCTGGGGACAAAGAGAAAATCCTAAAAGCTTCAAGAGATAACAAAATAGGATTGGGAATCAGAACGACCTGAGACTTCTCAACAGCAACGCTGCAAGTGAGAAGATGATAGAGCAATGGCTTCGAAATACTCAGTAAAAAGAAAATGATTCCCAACCTAGAATCCTATCCCTGGCCAAACTATCATTCAAATGCAATGGCAGAACAGAATTATGATATTTATTTATTTTTGAGACAGGTCTCGCTCTGTCGCCGAGGCTGGAGTGCAGTGACACGATCTCAGCTCACTGCAACTTCCCTCTGCCTCCCAAGTTCAAGCAATTCTCCTGCCTTAGCCTCCTGAGTAGCTGGGACTACAGGCACCCGCCACCATGCCTGGCTAATTTTTTGTATTTTTAGTAGAGACGGGGTTTCACCATGTTAGCAAGGATGGTCTCGATCTCCTGACCTCATGTTTCACCTGCCTTGGCCTCCCAAAGTGCTGGGATTACAGGTGTGAGCCACTGCACCCGGCCAGAATGAAGATATTTGTAGCCTCAAACATTTTAATTTCCTTGTACTCTCTTAGGGAGCTCCTGAAAGGTATGGTCCATCAATATGAGGGAATAAATCAAGAAAGCAGATTTGAAATCTAGGAGGTACAGATATAAATCAGGATGAGGCAAGCAGAGATGCCAGGGCTGGCTGCTTATCAAGCCTAGAGAGCAGTCAGTCCAGAATGGAATGGGAAGATAAATGCCTTCCAGAAGGATGTCTCTAGGCAGATAATGGAAGTAATCACTTACCTGATGGGTTTAAACATATTGAGAAAGAATTCTTTTTTTTAATTGTTGAGACAGGGTTTTGCTCTGTTGCCCAGGCTGGAGTGCAGTGGCATGATCACAGCTCATTTTAAACTCAAACCCCTTGGTTCAAGGGATTCTCCTGCCTCACCCTCCCAAGTAGCTAGGACTACAGGTGCATACCACTATGCCCAGCTAATTTTTTTTTTTGAGAGAGTCTCGCTCTGTTGCCCAGGCTGGAGAGCAGGGGTGTGATCTCAGCTCGCTGCAACCTCTGCCTCCTGGGTTCAAGCCACTCTCCTGCCTCAGCCTCTTGGGTAGCTGGGATTACAAGTGTGTGCCATCACGCCTGGCTAATTTTTTGTATTTTTAGTAGAGATGGGGTTTCTACTACATTCGTGTTAGCCAGGATGGTCTCGATCTTCTGAACTTGTCCGCCTCGGCCTCCCAAAGTGCTGGCTAACAGGCGTGAGCCACCCTGCCGGGCCAGCTAATTTTTTTAAATTATTTTTTTAGAGATGGGGTCTTGCTTTGTTGCTCAAGCTAGTTTTGAACTTCTGGCCTCAAGCGATCCTCCTGCCTTAGCCTCCCAAAGTGCTGAGATTACAGGCGTGAGCCATCACATCTGAGAAGGGATTCATTTTTTTACAGAAAAGTTTCAGGATAAGTTGGTAATAGGTACAGAAAATATCAACTGAATAAATATAATGATTAACAACTCCAAGAGGGAAAAATAAACTGTACACACAAAAAAATATAATCTATGTACACAAGGCTCTACTCTGAATAATATTTAGATAGCAAAAGTAGTACAAACATTGAAAACTGATCTAACTCCCAAGTATGTTAGAAGGAAGAATGAAGGTAAATGTGTTTGTATGTGTGAGTATGTGTGTGAGTGTGCACATATGTGTCAGTATATATATGAAAATGGGAATGTGTGTGTGTGTGTGTGTAGAGGGGGCGTAAGATGATTCAATTCTCAATTTTCTTTTTTTTTTTTTGAGATGGAGTTTCACTGTTATCACCCAGGCTGGAATGCAATGGCACTATCTTAGTTCACTGTAACCTCTGCCTCCCGGGTTCAAGCAATTCTCCTGCCTCAGCTTCCCAGGAATTACAGGCGACTGCCACCACGCCCGGCTAATTTTTTTTGTATTTTTTAGTAAAGAAGGGGTTTCGCCATGTTGGCAAGGCTGGTCTCGAACTCCTGACCTCAGGTGATCCACCCACCTCAACCTCCCAAAGTGCTGGGATTACAGGCGTGAGCTACTGCACCCAGGCCAATTCTCAATTTTCACACTAGGAATGCAAGAGATAACAATATAAGTAAGACATTTATAACTATGGAGGCAAATTGTAGATGAAATAGCTGAAGACGTTGAAAGTAGTTTCATCTGTGTAATGGGGAGGTGTAGGATTGCTGTTTTTCCTTGTCATAAATTCATACCAGACATTACTTAAGTTATTTTTTGTTGCTGTTTTTTTTTTTTTTTTTTGAGAAAGGGTCTCACTCTGTCACCCAGGCTGAAGTGCAGTTGTGTGATCACAGCTCACTGCAGCCTTGACCTCCTGGGCTCAGGTGATCCTCCCACCTTAGCCTCCTAAGCTGCTGGGAATACAGGCCCATGTCACCATGTCCAGATAATTTTTTATATTTCTTGCAGAGATGGGGTTTTGCCATGTTGCCCAGACTGGTCTCGAACTCCTGGGCTCAAGCGCTTCTCCTGCCTTGGCCTCCCAAAGTGCTAGGATTATAGGTATGAGCCACCATACCTGGCCCATTACTTGACCTTTTAAAAAACTGAGATATAGGCCGGGCGCAGTGGCTCATACCTGTAATCCCAGCACTTTGGGAGGTCGAGGTGGGTGGATCACAAGGTCAGGAGTTCGAGACCAGCCTGGCCAATATGGTGAAACCTCGTCTCTACTAAAAATACAAAAAAATTAGCCAGGCATGGTAGCACACGCCTGTAATCCCAGCTCCTTGGGAGGCTGAGGCAGAAGAACTGCTTGAATCCGGGAGGCAGAGGTTGCAGTGAGCCGAGATTGCGCCACTGAACTCCAGCCTGGGTGACAGAGCGAGATTCCATCTCAAAAAAATAAAATAAATAAAAAATAAAAACTGAGATATAATTGGCCGGGCACGGTGGCTCACTCTTGTAATCCCAGCACTTTGGGAGGCCAAGACGGGTGGATCATGAGGTCAGGAGATCGAGACCATCCTGGCTAGCACAGTGAAACCCCGTCTCTACTAAAAATACAAAAAATTAGCCGGGCGTGGTGGCAGGCGCCTGTAGTCCCAGCTACTCGGGAGGCTGAGGCAGGAGAATGGTGTGAACCCGGGAGGCAGAGGTTGCAGTGAGCTGAGATCATGCCACTGCACTCCAGCCTGGGCGACAGAGCAAGACGCAGTCTCAAAAAAAAAAAAAAAAAAAAAAATTGAGATATAATTTAAATACAGTGCAATGTATGGATTTAAGTATATATTTAAATGAGTTTTGGCTGCTTGATTTTTAAAACTATGTTCATTTATTACTTTGATTAAAATAAAAATTTAAAAAAAATCTGGCACTCATTTGAAATGTCTTTTGGTAATGAAACTGTGAAGTGATTAAGAAACCCTCCTAAGATGTCCTGGTGAGTTTCTGCCGGAGTCTCTCTAGCCAGAAAAAGGGACCATTATTTAAATTGGTCCAAGCCAGTTTATATTGAGACTCCAGGACAGACATTTTTTCCAGCTTGTGGGCTGCATATTTTTGGACTACTCTTTACCTTCTTCCATCTTTGCATTAGAAATGAGCATCTGTCTCAAATGCTTGAGGAGGCCAGCCCAAGTAAATGTGCTGTATGCCAATGAATTCTCAGACATGTGAGGAATGTTACGAACACTCAGCATCTTGAATTCAGGATGGGGAACTAAATGCTCCATTAAGTCTCCTGTAAAGAAAAAAAAAAAATCTGAACTAATTTTTTTTTATTCTACATTGTTGCCAATAGTCTATATATAACCATGATTTGAAGGTTTTCTGGGCCAAATGTTTTTTCTCTTCTCAGACCAGAATTATTTAATCTTTAATATAAATACAATTTCAGAGACAATGTCTATTACACACCACCTCTTTGCTTCATTTTAGCACCGACTTGAGCATGAGTGAGAAAATACACTTTGCCAAAAAGCAAACTACAATTTAGAAGCTGAATAACTGGAAATGTGAATGAAATATTTAGGTAAACTCCAGGAAAACAAAGTAAACATGAGAACTGATATGCTTTTCTTGTCATTCTATGTTCACTAAATATTGTTATATTCTTTTTTTTTTTTTGGGGGGATTGAGTCTTGTTCTGTCGCCAGGCTGGAGGAGTGCAGTGGCGTGATCTCGGCTCACTGCAACCTCTGCCTCCCATGATCAAGTGATTCCCGTCTCAGCCTCCTGAGTAGCTGAGACTACAGGCACGTACCACCACGCCCAGCTAACTTTTTGTACTTTAGTAGAGATGAGGTTTCACCATGGTGGCCAGGATGGTCTCGATCCCCTGATCTCATGATCTGCCTGCCTTGGCCTCCCAAAGTACTGGGATTACAGGTGTGAGCCACCGCACCCACCCTACTAAATACTCTTTTAGAAATGTTACTAGATTTTTACATACCGTATCTGGTTAGGTGATAATCAAACCCTGTTAACATGAAAGTTAATATGAGCCAGGCACAGTGGCTCACGCCTGTAATCCCAGCACTTTCGGAGGCCTAGGTAGGCAGATCATGAGGTCAGGAGTTTAAGACCAGCCTGGCCAACATGGTGAAACACTGTTTCTATTAAAAATACGAAAATCAGCCAGGCGTTGTGGCAGGCACCTGTAATCCCAGCTACTTGGGAGGCTGAGGCGGGAGAATCGCTTGAACCCGGCAGACAAGAGGTTGCAGTGCATCGCACTCCAGCCTGGGCGACAAAGCGAGACTCTGTCTCAAAAAAAAAAAAAGTTAACATGAAACTCTATTTGGAAAGAAGACAAGATTAGATATTCCTTAAGATAGGAATGTGCCTATCTTTAGAAATTTGTATTTACAATGAAATAGAATTAAGGAGAAAGGCTACTTTCCTTTACATTTACAGCTGTCTCATATGTTTATAGAAAAATACCTTGAGGGCCGGGCGCGGTGGCTCACGCCTGTAATCCCAGCACTTTGGGAGGCCGAGGCGGGCGGATCACGAGGTCAGGAGATCGAGACCATCCTGGCTAACATGGTGAAACCCCGTCTCTACTAAAAATACAAAAAAATTAGCCGGGCGTGGTGGCGGGCGCCTGTAGTCCCAGCTACTCGGGAGGCTGAGGCAGGAGAATGGCGTGAACCCAGGAGGCGGAGCTTGCAGTGAGTGGAGATTGCGCCACTGCACTCCAGGCTGGGTGACAGAGCGAGACTCCGTCTCAAAAAAAAAAAAAAAAAGAAAAAAGAAAAATACCTTGAGGATAGGGAAAAATATATTACCATAATATGAAACAAACTTTATAACACTGAGTACAAACTCGTAATGTACATCCTAAAGAAAAGAACAAATTTTGACACAAACATCTATAAGATGCTACACAGGTGGGCTTGTGCTAATGGAGTGTCCTCTAAATGTAGAATTCTTTTCTGTAAAATACCTAGAGTTGAATTCTATTGCATAGCACAAGTAAATATACAATAGTCAGAAAATAATTCATGAGCACTAAGGCATGAATTCTTTTTTTTTTCTTTTTAGACAGTGTTTTGTTCTGTTGTCCAAACTGGTGTGCAGTGGCGCAATCAAAGCTCTGCAACCTCGAACTCGTGGGCTTAAGTGATAGCCCCACTTCAGCTTCCCTAGTAGCTGAGATTACAGGTGCACAGCACCATGCCTAACTGTTTGTTTTTTTTTGTTGTTTTTTTGAGATGGAGTTTCGCTCTTATTGCTCAGGCTGGAGTGCAATTGCGTTACCTCGGCTCACTGCAACCTCTGCCTCCCAGGTTCAAGCAATTCTCCTGCCTCAGCCTCCCAAGTAGCTGGGATTACAGGCATGTGCCACCATGCCTGGCTAATTTTGTATTTTCTTTAGTAGAGACAGGGTTTCGCCATGTTAGTTAGGCTGGTCTCAAACTCCCAACCTCAGGTGATCTGTCCGTCTTGGCCTCCCAAAGTGCTGGGATTACAGGCATGAGCCACCACACCCGGCCACTTTTTAAATTCTTAGTAGAGATGAGGTCTTCCTATGCTGCCCAGGCTGGCTTCGAACTCCTGGCGTCAAGCGATCTTCCCACCCTGGCCTCCTAAAGCACTGGGATTACAGAAATGAGCCATGGTGCCCGGCCAATGCATGAATCATTAATTGTTGCAATCTGTTCTCCCTTCCAGCTTTCTTGTTCAGCTACTCTTACCTTAACCATTCTTTTTTTTTTTTTTTAATGGAGTCTCACTGTCGCCCAGGCAGGAGTGCAGTGGTGCAATCTCAGCTGACTGCAACGTCTGCCTTACGGGTTCAAGCAATTCTCCTGCCTGTCTTCTGAGTAGCTGGGATTACAGGTACCCACCACCACGCCTGGCTAATTTTTGTATTTTCTGTAGAGCTGGGGTTTCACCATATTGGCCAGGCTGGTCTCCAACTTCTGACCTCAGGTGATCCACCCTCCTCAGCCTCCCAACGTGCTGGGATACAGGCGTGAGCCACCACGCCTGGCCACCTTGACCATTCTTAAACCTCCTTGAGACCTTAATCCATGGAGCACCTGCCTTTCAATCAATCAGTCTTCCTCTTTCTGGCAAAATCCCAGTCTTGGGCCAACCCTGCTCCTCACCTTCTCTGTCAGAGCACAACTACGGAAAGTCATGCCACATGGCAGACTCGGACCTCTTTGAATTCCCAATCACCAAACACAATGCTGACGCGCACATTGACAACTCTGGATGAGATGGGAAACCTCAGGAAGGTTCTGAAAAGGGGAGCAACAGGATCTGACTTATGCTTTTAAAAACTGCAAAGCCAGAGTTCAGTCTGGCTGCTGTACTTAAGAAAAGGCTAGGGCCGCGTGCGGTGGTTCACGCCTGTAATCCCAACACTTTGGAAGGCCGAGGCGGGTGGATCATTTGAGACCAGCCTGGCCAACATGGTGAAACTCCGTCTCTACTAAAAATACAAAAATCAGCTGGGCATGGTAGCACGTGCCTATAGTGTAGTGTAGTCCCAGCTACTCAGGAGGCTGAAATAGGAAAATTGCTTGAACCCAGGAGGCGGAGGTTGCAGTGAGTCAAGATCGTACCACTGCACTCCAGCCTGGGCAACAGAGTGAGACTCTGTCTCAAAAAAAAAAAAAATCATTGACTTGTACACTTTAAATGGGTGAATTGCATGTTAGGTGAGTTACATCTCAACATGGTTTCTAGTAAAAAAAGAAAAAAGAGAAGAGAAAGAATCCTGAAGAAGAGCAGTGGATACCCACTGCCCTTTAGCAACTTCTCAAAGCTTTTCAATAAGACAGTTCAGAGAACTAGCAGATGTGAAGAAAGGGTTTTGAGATGAGCAAGACTTAAGTGTATCTTCAGGCAGAGGAGGAGACAGAAAGAATAAACTTTGAAGCTTTCAGAACATAAGGCTTTCCTATAATTAACGTATAGAAGGACAAATACCTAGTGGATTTCGTCTATAGTGAAATGAGCTTTCTGCAGAATAAGTAGGCTGGAACACACTTCCCAGCTGATGTGCGAGGACTTGATTGATATCACTAAAGGAGATCTGCTTGATATTCATCAGTTTTGCACAGATCTTATGGATGGCATCATTCTCATGAAGAAGGAGGGCGTCTGAAGATCGGTACAAGTGAGAAAGTGTCAAAATGGAGTTGTAGTTTTGAACAATAACCTGGAGAGGAAAAGGTCAGAAAAAAGAAAGGTAGGAGAGAATAATGGTTAAGATTACAGATTCTCAAGGCATCCTGGCAGGGTTCAAATCCGGGCTCTGTCACTTTATAGCCGTATGACCTTGGACAAGTTTTTTAATCTCTCTATGCTCAGTTTCCTTTTTTTTTTTTTTTTTTTTTGAGATAGAGACTCACTCTGTCGCCCAGGCTGGAGTACAGTGGCACCATCTCTGCTCACTGCAACCTCGGCCTCCCGGTTCGAGATTCTTGTGTCTCAGCCCCCTGAGCAGCTGGAATTACAGGCTTGTGCCACCATGCCCAGCTAATTTTTGTGTTTTTAGTAGAGACAGGGTTTCAGCATGTTGGCCAGGCTGGTCTCAAACTCCTGGCCTCAAGTGATCCACCCACCTTGTCCTCCTAAAGTGCTGGGATTATAGGCATGAGCCACCGAGCCCAACCAGTTTCCTCATTTGTAATGGCTTCCTAGAACTGTAAGGATTAATGATACAATGCAAGTTAAACACTTAGAACAATGCCTTGTATGGGCACAACAAAAATTGGCCATTATTATCATACTTATCTCCTATTTCATTTCCTATAGTGACTTGTCTCACCTGATTTGTTTCTTCAGCTAGGTTGATCAACAGGAAATTGGCTTATATAGAAATTTGCAAGCTGGGAGCGGTGGCTGATGCCTGTAATCCCAGCACTTTGGGAGGCTAAGGTGGGTGGATCACCTGATGTTGAGGGTTCAAGACCAGCCTGACCAACATGGAAAAACCCCTCACCTCTACTAAAAATACAAAATTAGCCGAGCGCATGCCTGTAGTCCCAGCTACCCGGGAGGCTGACGCAGGAGAATCACTTGAACCCGGGAGGCGGAGGTTGCGGTGAGCCAAGATCGTGCCATTGGACAACAAGAGCAAAACTCTGTCTCAAAAAAAAAAAAAAAAAAAAAGGAAAGAAATCTTCTCCCAATGGAAAGAAATAAAAATTACTTGAGGGTGGCAATGGCACCACGAATCCCAACATGAGGTCAAGGTGTCTGCTTTATGTACTGGAGTGAGAGACATTCTCAGCAATCAGTTCCTGAAAGAAGAAGCACAATCATCTTCTCTGACTTTTTTTTTGAGACAGAGTCTCGCTCTGTGGCCCAGGCTGGAGTACAGTGACATGATCTAGGCTCAGTGCAACCTCTGCTTCACAGGTTCAAGTGATTCTCCTGCCTCAGCCTCCCGAGTAGCTGGGACAACAGGCAGGAGCCAAAACACCCGGCTAATTTTTGTATTTTTAGTAGAGAAGGGGTTTCGCCATGTTGGCCAGGCTGGTCTTAAACTCCTGGCCTCAAGTGATCTGCCCATCTCAGCCTCCCAAAGTGCTGGTATTACAGACGTGAGCCCCAACTGCCTGGCCATTCTCTGAAAAAAAAAATTTTTTTTTTTTTTTTAAGACGGGAATCTTGCTCTTGTTGCCCAGGCTGAAGTGTAGTGGCTTGATCTCGGCTCACTGGAACCTCTGTCTCCCGGGTTCAAGAGATTCTCCTGCCTCAGCCTCCGGGTACCTGGGACTACAAGTGTGTGCCACCACACCCAGCTAATAATTGTATTTCTAGCAGAGATGGTGTTTCTCCATGTTGGCCAGGGTGATCTCGAACTTCTGACCTCAGGTGATCCATCCGCCTCTGCCTCCCAAAGTGCTGGGATTACAGGTGTGAGCCACTGCGCCCAGCCATTCTCTTAAAAAAATTTTTTTTTGAGATGGAGTCTCGCTCTGTCGCCAAGCTGGAGTGCAGCGGCGGGATATCAGCTCACTGCAGCCTCTGCCTCCCAAGTCCAAGCGAAATCTCCTGCCTCAACCTCCTGAGTAGCTGAGACTACAGGCCAGCGCCACCATGCACAGCTAATTTTTGTATTTTTAGTAGAGACGGGGTTTCACCATGTTGGCCAGGATGGTCTCGATCGCTTGACCTCATGATTTTTCCACCTTGGCCTCCCAAAGTGCTGGGATTACAGGCGTGAGCCACTGCACCCGGCCTCTCTGAAATTTTAAATGCAAGGATACCTCATCTGTTTGGAAAAGTTTAAGGGAAGATATATATATACCATGTATAATATGGTACTCATATTAAATAACCATTCTGGAAGCCATAACTTAACATTTCCAATGAAAGGGTGAGCGCAATCTTTATTTTTATTTATTTATTTTTTTTGAGACGGAGTCTTGCTCTATTGCCCAGGCTGGAGTACGGTAGCACGATTTCGGCTCACTGCAAGCTCCGCCTCCCGGGTTCACGCTATTCTCCTGCCTCAGCCTCCCGAGTAGCTGGGACTAGAGGTGCCCGCCACCACGCCCGGCTAATTTTTTGTATTTTTAGTAGAGACGGGGTTTCACCATGTTAGCCGGGATGGTCTCGATATCCTGACCTCGCGATCCGCCCGCCTTGGCCTCCCAAAGTGCTGGGATTACAGGCATAAGCCACCGCACCTGGGCGGTGAGAGCAATCTTTTACCCATATTTATTTCAATTGCAAAGAACATAAAACATAAACTTTTCAATTAACATGTCCATACCTCACCAGTTCCATAAGGCCAAATAATCTGATTCATTTTCAATGAGTTTGAGTACTGATCTTCTAAATTCTGTGTAACGAAAGCTCCTAATCCTGATCCTGTGCCCCCAGCCATACTCATTATGATGAAAAAACCACTGAAAGAGTCACATTTCTCCACTTCCTTCCGGATTATGTTCATTATAGATTCTTCATGCCTGGGTCCATGAACAGAGTAACTATGCAATGGCAAAAGAAACAAACACAAACACTTTTCAATTTAACCACAGATATGTAATGCAGAGAGAAAGATACAGGATAGAGAGGTTTTTTCAAAACTACGGAAGTGAAGGAACTCTCATGAAAGGTACAGGTACCCTGACTGACAAAATTTTAAATACATAAGTTGAATATATTTAACCCACTTATGCCTAGTGTTCCATTATTGGAACGCTAAGCATGTGGGAGTTATTTATATGCTATTGCTCAAGGTTATTACTAAGGTCGGATTTTTCACTCATGCAAAAATTTTAAAAATTGCAACCTCTGGCATAAATGGGTTAACAGGTGAACAGGACTGCTAGCAGAGGGAATTTACAGAGTATAGAAAGTTCTCTTTATTTTTGAGGTTTTAATCAGATACTTTAATATTTGGGGTTTTCATAGCTGTACTTATTTTGGGGGTACATGTGATATTTGGATATGTGTATACATGTGTAATGATCAAATCAGGGTAAATGGGATATCTATCACCTCAAACATTTATTTTTTCTATGTGTTGGGAACATTACAATTCTTCTCTTTAAGCTATTTTTTTTTTTTCTGAGACAGAGTTTCACTCTTGTCACCGGGGCTGGAGTACAATGGCACGATCTCGGCTCACTCCCCCTCCCGGGTTCAAGAGATTCTCCTGTCTCAGCCTCCTGAGTAGCTGGGATTACAGGTGCCCGAACCACACCAGGCTAATTTTTGTATTTTTAGAAGAGACGGGGTTTCACCATGTTGGCCAGGCTGGTCTCAAACTCCTGAACTCAGGTGATCAGCCTGCCTCAACCTCCCAAAGTGCTAAGATTAGAGGTGTGAGCCACTGCGCCTGGCCGCTTTTACTATTTTGATATATACAATAAATTATTGTTAACTATAATTTCCTAACTGTATTATTGAATACTAGAGTGTATTTCTTCTAACTGTATTTTTGTACCCATTAGCAACTTTTTTTTTTTTTTTAAACAGGGTCTCACTATGCTGCTCAGGCTGGTTGTGAACTCCTGGCCTCAAGCAATTCTCCTGCCTCAGTCTCCCAAAGCGCTGGAATTACAGGCATGAGCCACTGAGCCCAGTGAGGAACTTCTTTTAATCTTCCTCTAAAAGCTCTCTTTTGTAGGCTATTTTCTCCTTTTTTATTTTTTTTGTTTTTGTGTTTTTTAAGACGGAGTCTTGCTCTGTCGCCCAGGCTGGGGTGCAGTGGCACCATTTCGGCTCACTACAACTACCTCCCCCTCCCAGGTTCAAGTGATTCTCCCACCTCAGTCTCCTGAGTAGCTGGGATTAAAGGTGCGCGCCACCACACCCGGCTGATTTTTGTATTTTTAGTACAGACAGGGTTTCACCATGTTGGCCAGGCTGGTTTCAAACTCCTGACCTCAAGTGATCTGCCCACTTCAGCCTCCCAAAGTGTTGGGATTACAGGTATTAGACACGGCACCTGGCACCCCCCATCCCACATCTTTTTTCCTTTTTGAGTTAGGGTCTTACTCCGTCACCCAGGCTGGAGTGAAATGTGAAGTGCAGTGGCAAAATCACAGCTCACTGCAGCCTTGCCTTGACCTCTCAGGCTCAAAAAATTATACCATCTCAGCCTCCCAAGTATCTAGAACTACAAGAGCATGCAACCATCCCTGGCTAATTTCTTTCTTTTTTTTTTTTTTGAGATGCAGACACGCCCTGTTGTCCAGGCTGGAGTGCTGTGGCATGATCTCTACTCACTGCAACCTCTGCCACTTGGGTTCAAGTGATTCTCCTGCCTTAGCTTCCCGAGTAGCTGGGACCACAGGCACAGGCCACCACGCCCAGCTAATTTTTGTATTTTTAGTAGAGACAGGGTTTCACCATGTTGGCCAGGCTGGTCTCAAAGTCCTGACCTCAAGTAATCCGCCCTCCTTGGCCTCCCAAACTGCTGGGATCACAAGCGAGAGCCACCATACCCAGCCGCCTGGCTAATTTCTTTTTTCTTTTTTTTGAGGCAGAGTCTCACTCTGTTGCCCAAGCTGGAGTGCCGTGGCACAATCTCAGCTCACTGCAACCTCTGCCTCCCAGGTTCAAGTGATTCTTCTGCCTCAGCCTCCCAAGGAGCTAAGGCCACAGGCACAGGCCACCACACCCATCTAATTTTTCTTTTTTTTTAATATTTTTTGAGATGGAGTTTTGTTCTTGTTGCCCAGGCTGGAGTGCAATGGTGTGACCTTGGCTCACTGCAACCTCTGCCTCCTGGGTTCAAGCGATTCTCCTGCCTCAGCCTCCCGAGTAGCTGGGATGGCAGCCGTCACCACGCCCAGCTAATTTTTTCTATTTTTTAGTAGAGACAGGGTTTTACCATGTTGGCCAGGCTGGTCTCAAACTCCTTTCCTCAGATGATCTGCCCACCTCGGCCTCTCGCAAAGTGCTGGGATGACAGGCGTGAGCCACTGCAACAGGCCTAATTTTTGTATTTTTAGTAGAGATGGGGTTTCATCATGTTGGCCAGGCTGGTCTCAAACTCCTGACCTCAAGTGATCCACCTTGGCCTCCCAAAGTGTTGGGATTACAGGCGTGAGCCACTGTGCCTGGCCTCACCTGGCTAATTTCTTTTTAAAATTTTTTCGTAGCGATAGGGTCTCCCTTTGTCGCCTAGGGTGGACTTGAACTCCTGGGCTCAAGCGATCCTCCTGCCTTGGCCTCCCAAATTGCTGGCATTACAGGCATGAGTAGTGGCCATTCCTTTACCTGGGGCTTTTGATACCAGGTAGTTCTACAAGTTTATGATACAGTATAATATTTAATATTCCTAACAGTCCTGAAACAGTGGTTCTCAAACTGTGCTGCACATGGCTGGGCACGGTGGCTCATGCCTGTAATCCTAGCACTTTGGGAGGCGGAGGTGGATGGATCACTTGAAGTTAGGAGTTTGAGAGCAGCCTGGCCAACATAGGGAAATCCAGTATCTACTAAAAATACAAAAATTAGCCAGGCGTGGTGGCATGTGCCTGTAGTCCTACCTACTCGGGAGGCTGAGGCAGGAGAATCACTTGAACCCGGGAGGCAGAGGTTGCAGTGAGCCGAAATTGCACCACTGCACTCCAACCTGGGCAACAGAGGGAGACTCTTGTCTAAAAAAAAAAAAAAAAAATTTGCTGCACATTAAAGTCACCTAGGGACCTTTAAAAAGGTCCCAACATCAGGCCAGGCGCAGTGACTCACGCCTGTAATCCCAGCATTTTGGGAGGCCGAGGCGGGTGGATCACCTCAGGTCAAGAGTTCCAGACCAGCCTGGCCAAACTGGTGAAACCCCGTCTCTACTAAAAAATACAAAAATTAGCTGGGCATGGTGGCGGGCACCTGTAATCCCAGCTACTCGGGAAGCTGAGGCAGGAGAATCACTTGAACCTGGGAGGCAGAGGTTGCAGTGAGCTGAGATTGCGCCACTGCACTCCAGCCTGGGCGACAGAGCGAGACTCCGTCTCAAAAAAATAAAAAATCCCAACATCAGGCTGGGTGCAGTGTGGCTCATATCTGTAATCTCAGCACTTTGGGAGGCCGAGGCAGGTGGATCACTGAAGGCCAGGAGTTCCAGACCAGTCTGGGTAACATGCTGAATCCTTGTCTCTACTAAAAAAATACAAAAATTAGCTGGGCATACTGGCGCACACCTGTAGTCTCAGTTACTCGGAAGGCTGAGGCAGGATAATTGCTTGAACCCAGGAGATGGAGGTTGTACTGAGTCGAGATCATGCCACTGCACTCCAGCCTGGGTGACAGAACGAGACTCTGTCTCTTAAAAAAAAAAAAACACCAAAAACCCAACATCAGGGCTTTACCCCAAACCACTTAAATCAGAATCTCAGCAGAAGGGAAATGTGAAGGTGAAGATGGCAGTGGCCAGGGCCAGGGTCCTGGGAGTCCAGTGGATGCAAAGGGCATCCCAGAAAGTGGTGCCGCTGGGCGCACGGACAGCCTCCCGCATGACCAATGACATGCTCTCAGGGTCCTATCCTAGGACCCCAAAAGGACAGGCCACTGCCCTCAAGAAGTATAACATGTGTGTGAGAGACTACGAGCCTTACCCGGATGATGACATGGGGTATGGCGACTACCCAAAGCTCCCTGCATGAGAGGGATCCATGGTATAGCTGGGACCAGCTGGACCTGAGATTGAACTGGGGTGAACCGATGCACTGGCAGCTAGACATGTATACCAGGAATACGTCCCTCACACCTGTTTCTTGGAATGTCATGTGTATGCAGCTGTTCGGCTTCATGGCTTTCATGATATTCATGTTCTGGGTGGGGGACATGTACCCTGTCTACCAGCCCGTGGGACCAAAGCAGTATCCTTACAATAATCTGTACCTGGAACGAGGCGGTGATCCCTCCAAAGAACCTGAGTCGGTGGTTCACTACGAGATCTGAGGAGGTTTTGTGGGCTTTTGTGCCCTCTAACTAGGATTCCCTCATTCCTAGAAATTTAACCTTAATGAAATCCCTAATAAAACTCAGTGCTGTGGTTAAAAAAAACAAAACAAAACAAAACAAAAATCAGAATCTCTCAAAGTGAGCCCTAGGCATCAGGACTTTTCCAAAGAACCTCAGGAAATTCTAATGTGCAGCAAAGTTTGGGAACTACTGTCTTGTAGTATTCTCTATCATTGAGATATCTGCCAGATATGGACATTACATTGGTAAGTTAGTTTGCAGCATGACAGTGAGAAGATGGAAAACCCTGCTGAAAGATATCCTTCATTTCAACATTACCTGTACCTTAAGCACAGACATTGGCATGGAATGAAAGTTTCTTCTGGGTAAAATAAAATTCTAAATCTAAAACAGCAATTTCAAGATTATGTGCTTGGTATATCAACTATATAGTTCTAACTTCGCTATCTATTAATTGACTGTGTAGCTGTCACTAAACTGAAAATCACAAGAAATTATTCTTACCCATATGCCCAGTTGTTTCCAGAACCTTGTTTTTGACAGAAGCATGCATGTTGACCATATTTCCATTGGCCAGACTGGGCAGCCTTTGACAGCGTTTGATTGATAACTTTGGGTTCCATGTCAACAAGAACAGCCCGGGCAATTGGAACTAGAGGGGGAAAAAAACCCAAAAACATCAAAAGAAAAAAAGATTTATTATGTCTTATTTGGGTAACTCAGAGCATATGTGTCCAAATCCAAAAAAAAAAAAAAAAAAGAAATCCAGGGGTTGTGGTTAGAAAGATTTGTCGTACTGCTTAGAAATCTCAGTGGGCAGCAGCAGACATATGCAGATGTTCACCAAGCCCAGCATTTGCTAAGCAGGCTGAATCAGTGTGGGCCTAAAAGAGTACCTGGGTCAGATTAGCCGGCGTGGTGGCATGTGCCTGTAATCCCAGCTACTTGGGAGGCTGAGGCAGGAGAATTGCTTGAACCTGGAAGGCAGAGGTTGCACTGAGCCAAGGTTGCACCACTGCACTCCATCCTGGGAGATAGAGTGAGATTCTGTCTCAAAAAAAAAAAAAAGAGTACCTGGGTCAGGTCTACAAACATATGCTGAATGCTTATGATGTGCCATGGACTGTGCTGGGAATATGGAGATGAAGACATCAAACTAGCCTTAGAAAGGGCAGGTGGGAGGCTGGGCATGGTGGCTCATGCCTGTAATCCCAGCATTTTGGGAGGCTGAGGCAGGTGGATCACTTGAGGCCAGGAGTTGGAGACCAGCCTGGCCAACATGGTGAAATCCCGATCCTACTAAAAATACAAAATTGGCCAGGTGCGGTGGCTCACACCTGTAATCCCAGCACTTTGGGAGGCCGAGGCGGGCGGATCACCTGAGGTCAGGAGTTCAAGACCAGACTGGCCAACATGGTGAAACCCCATCTCTACTAAAAATACAAAAAATTAGCTGGGCGTGGTGGCAGCCTCCTGTAATCCCAGCTACTCCGGAGGCTGAGGCAGGAGAATCGCTTGATCCCGGGAGGTGGAGGTTGCAGTGAGCCAAGATTGAGCCATTGCACTCCAGCCTGAGCAATAAAAGCAAAACACTGTCTCAAAACAAACAAACAAAAAACAAAAATACAAAATTAGCAAGACTTGGTGGCGTGTGCCTGTAATCTCAGCTACTCAGGAGGCTGAGGCACGAGAATTGCTTGAACCCAGGAGGCAGAGGTTGCAATGAGCTGCAATCACACCACTGTGCTCCAGCTTGGGCAAGAGTGAGACTCTGTCTCAAAAAAAAAAAAAAAAAGACTTGTGGGAAAGATAAATACATCAATACTTAACCACACTGCAACATGATATGACCAAATAAATCCACACCAAAGGAACATCATATTTAGAGGTACAAAATACCATGGGTACAACATCCAGCTCAGAATTGTTGGAGCAGAGGATGGAGAAGGAGAGGGTAGAAGTGATGGATGGGGATGAAAAGCAGGTAGGGCTCAATCTTGGAAATCTTTATAGGCAATGCTAGAAAAGCTTGAACTTTATCTTTTAGGCCATGATAAACCACCAAAAATTTTCAAGCAGGCGAGGAATAGTTAAATGTCTGTCAATCATAATTCACTGCAGGCTCAAACTCTTGAGCTAAAGCAATCCTCCCACTTTGGCCTTCTAAGTAGCTGGGACTTCAGGTGTGTGCCATTACACCTAATTTTTATTGTTTATTTTCTAGAGACAGAATCTTGCTCTATTGCCCAGGCTGGTCTTGAATTCCTGGCCTCAAGCAATCCTCCCACCTTGGTCTCCCAAAACACTGGAATTACAGTGAGACACTGTGCCCAGCTGTTAGATGTCTTTTTTTTTTTTTTTGAGATGGAGTCTCGCTCTGTCCCGCAGGCTGGAGTGCAGTGATGCGATCTCAGCTCACTGCAAGCTCTGCCTCCTGGGTTCACGCCATTCTCCTGCCTCAGCATCCCAAGTAGCTGGGACTACAGGCACCCGCCACCACGCCTGGCTAATTTTTTTGTATTTTTAGTAGAGACGGGATTTTACGGTGTTAGCCAGGATGGTCTCGATCTCCTGACCTCATGATTCGCCCGCCTCGACCTCCCAAAGTGCTGGGATTATAGGCATGAGCCACTGCACCCGGCCAATGTCTTTTTAAACACAGCAGTACGGAGGATGGATGTGATAGACAGTAGACTCCAGGCAAGGAATCCTAAAAGGAGTGTCTTGAGACAGTCCAGGTAAGAAAGAACAAAAGCCAGAATAAAGCAAGTCAGTGAAGGTGGAAAGGGAAGAACAGTTTAAAGGAGTATATAGGACGTCAAATAAGCAGATCTTGTTTGATGGTATGTATGCAGCAAGAGCACAAGGAACAATAATGAATGCCTTGGGCATAGAGATGTTGAGTTTCAGGTTCATATGAGAGATGTGGGTGGAGATATCCACTAATCTGTCTAGAGCTTTTAAGAGAGGCTGGGCTAGAGGTCTGAAAGTCACAGGTGTAATAAATGTAGCAAACTATGACAGTGAAGTTGCCCAGAGAGAACTATGCAAGTGAGGACAGGGGAGATGCAACAACTGGAGAAGAAAAGTGGGGTGACTAGGAGAAGGAGGTTCAAGGAGAGAGTTGCTTTTTGTCTTTTTTTTTTCTTTTTTGAGACGGAGTTTCGCTCTTGTCACCTAGGCTGGAGTGCAATGGCACAATCTCCGCCTCCCAGGTTCAAGCGATTCTCCTGCCTCAGCCTCCCAAGTAGCTGGGATTACAGGCACGCACCACTACGCTCGGCTAATTTTTGTATTTTTAGTACAGATGGGGTTTCACCACGTTGGCCAGGCTGGTCTCGAACTCCTGACCTCAGGTGATTCACCCGCCTCGGCCTCCCAAAGTGTTGGGATTACAGGGATGAGCCACCATGCCTGGCTTTTTTTTTTTTTTTTTTTTTGAGACGGCGTCTCGCTCTATTTCCCAGGCTGGAGTGCAGTGGCGAGATCTCGGCTCACTGCAACCCCCCTCCCGGGTTCAAGTGATTCTCCTGCCTCAGCCTCCCGAGTAACTGGGATTACAGGTATGTGCCACCATGTCTGGCTAATTTTTGTATTTTTAGTCGAGACGGGGTTTTACCCTGTTGGCCAGGCTGGTCTCTAACTCCTGACCTCAAGTGATCTGCCTGCCTTGGCCTCCCAAAGTGCTGGGATTATAGGCGTGAGCCACTGCGCCCTGCTGGAAAGAGTTTTTATACGTTATTGTTATCAAACGCAGTAGAGGAGTAAAGTGAATTAAGAAAAGAAAGAGAGGCTGGGCACAGTGGCTCACGCCTGTAATCCCAGCACTTTGGGAAGCCGAGGTGGGCAGATCATTTGAGGTCAGGAGTTCGAGACCAGCCTGACCAACATGGTAAAACCCCATCTCTACTAAAAATACAAAAAAATTAGTTGGGCGTGGTGGCGCATGCCTGTAGTCCCAGCTACTCATGAGGCTGAGGCAGGAGAATTGCTTCAACCTGGTAGTCGGAGGTTGCAGTGAGCCAAGATCGCACCACTGCACTCCAGTCTGGGCGACAGAGCTAGACTCTGTCTCAAAAAAAAAAAAAAAGAAAAAGAAAAAGAAAGAGAGCCTGTAATCCCATCACTTTGGGAGGCCAAGGCAGGCGGATCACTTGAGATCAGGCATTCGAGACCAGCCTGGCCAACATGGCAAAACCCTGTCTCTACTAAAAATACAAAAATTAGCCAGACATGGTGGTGGGCACCTGTAATTCCAGCTACTTGGGAGGTTGAGGCAGGAGAATTGCTTGAGCATGGGAGGTGGAGGTTACAGTGAGCCAAGATCACATCACTGCACTTCAGCCCGGGTGACAGAGCAAGACTCTCTCAAAAAAAGAGACAGAGAAAAGAAAGAGCCAGGCATGGTGGCATGCACCTGTAGTCCCAGCTACTCAGGAGGCTGAGACCTGTGAATAGCCACCGCACTCCAGCTTGGGCAACATAGTGTAGTAAGAACCTGTCTCTACAAGAAAAAGAAAAAAAGAAAAGAAAAACAGTAGTTGGATCTGGTGATTCGGAGGTCACTGGAAACTTTTCTTAGAGCAGCTTCAATGATGCTATGTGGGGCAGAAGCAGGATCATAGGTGGTTAAGCAGGGTCCTTTTATTTTTTTTGGAGATGGAGTCTCGCTCTGTCACCAGGCTGGAGGGCAGTGGTGCGGTCTCGGCTCACTGCAACCTCTGCCTCCTGGGTTCAAGTGATTCTCCTGCCTCAGCCTCCCGAGTAGCTGGGATTACAGGCACATGCTACCACGCCCAGCTAATTTTTGTATTTTTAGTAGAGATGGGGTTTCACCATGTTGGTCAGGCTGGTCTTGAACTCCTGACCTTGTGATCCACTCGCCTCGGCCTCTCAAAGTGCTGGGATTACAGGTGTGAGCCACCACGCCCAGCCAGCAGGGTCCTCTTTTGAGAATCTTATATGAAAGGCAAAGAGATAAGAAGAAAGCTAGTCAATAGATGAGTTTTGTTTGGTTGATTTTAAATTGGTGAGATCTGAGCATGCAGAAGGGAAAATGCCACTGGAAAAGCAAAGATTATTAACATAGAAATGAAAAGCAAAAACAAAGTAATTCCCTAGTGAGATGGGAAGGAATGGGGTTTGAAAACCATGTGGAAGGCCTGGCTTTGAAGGGGTTGGTTAGATCAGAGTAAAGGAGAGGACTGTGAGCCACACCTACCTCCATTCTCCTCCTCACTGAAGAATCTTTCTTTGCAAGATGCTTGATATGCCTCATTCTCTCTCATAGAGCAGAGTCCCTGGGAACTGTGTGAGTCACTAAGCAAAGCATCAAAAACTTCAAAACCAATCTGATTGCCACACTGACCAAGTTGCACTGTTACAATTGACATGCTGAGCCACAAACTAGGTGTATTACCTCTAAAAACAACCTGTAATCAAAAAAAATACGCTTTGAGAACCACTACATTACTAATAAGAACAAATAAAATGCCATATATGTTAATTATACATCAATAAAAAGTCTTTTTTTTTCCCCCTGAGACGGAGTCTTGTTCTGTCACCCAGGCTAGAGTGCAGTGGCATGTTCTTGGCTTAATGTAACCTCCGCCTCCCAGGTTCGAGCGATTCTCCTGCCTCAGCCTCCTGAGTAGCTGGAATTACAGGCACATGCCACCACGCCTGGCTGATTTTTGTATTCTTAGTAGAGATGGGGTTTCACCATGTTGGCCAGGTTGGTCTTGAACTCTTGACCTCGTGATCCACCTACCTCAGCCTCCCAAAGTGCTGGGATTACAGGCGTGAGCCACCACGCCCGGCCCAAAAAGTCATTTTAAAATGCCACATACGTATATAATATTGGAGATAGAACAGCTGTGTTGTCTAAGGAGCTAGTCATTCAAGGAAGTTCTCATACTCTCTACATGGTTTTGGGATTTGTGATTTACTGTACCTGAATCCATTCATACACAGCTCAATAGTTTCCAAAATCTGATTTGTAATCACTTTTTTCCTAAACATACGTTTAAAACAAAACATTCTCCTCAGTTGAGGAGTGATAAAAGAAAAAAAGAGGCTGGGTGCGTGGCTCACACCTGTAATCCCAGCATTTTGGGAGGCTGAGTTGGGAGAATCACGTGAGCCTGGCTGTTCCAGACCTGGTCAACATGGCAAAACCCTGTTTGTACAAAAAATACAACCATTAGCTTGGCGTGGTGGTGTGCGCCTGCAGTCCCAGCTACTCGGGAGGCTGAGGTGGGAGGATCCCCTGAGCCTGGGAGGTCCAGGCTGCAGTGAGCCAAGATCTTGCCACGGCACTCCAGCCTGGGTGACAAAGTGACATCCTCCTGTCTCCAGGAAAAATAAATAAATAAATAAAATTAAAAAAATAAAAACAAGACAAAACAAACGCTGATTGAAGAAATTAGTAGTACCACCCTTCACACCACATGAACATGTAGAACACAGAAGTGTGCTCAACATTGTACATTCAATTAACATTAATTTTCTCTCTTCTAAATAATAGCTTACGCTTTCTCCACTAGTCTAGCCTGGTAACTTTGGTAAGACCTGTAAGAAAGATTTTGTGTTTAGCTCAGGTAGGACAGCAAGAAAGATGCAGCTTGGAGAAAGAAAACCAGATGAAATATTAACCGGGCGCAATGGCTCATGCCTGTAATCCCAGTACTTTGGGAGGCCGAGGCAGGAGGATCACCTGAGCCCAGGGATTCCAGACCAGCCTGGGCAACACAGTGAGACCCTGTCTCCATTTGAAAAAGAAAGAAAGCAAAAGAAACATTAGAGCAGGTCCTCATTATTTTTACCTAGGAAAAGACAATTTTTGATAAAGACTTCACATCAGGTCTATGCAGCACTGGAAATGAGCCGTGGGTTGTGAGACAGACTCTGTGCTTAAAATGTCAAACCGGCAAAGTAGGTATATTATTATCCTCATTTTACAGATAAGGAAACTGAGGCTCTGAAAGGTTATTGACTTTTCCAAGGCCACAGAACTAGTAAAGAGCAAAGCCAAAAGGTCCCCCGTTCCCCACGGGCCCCAGGAGTTCTCCACACGTAACCCGACTCACCGCCAGACGCGGACCAGCGCTTCTGTCCGGTTCAAACTTCGGACCAACCTACTCACCATGCGCATGCTCACTTTCAAAACGAAAAACTTACTGAGAACAAATGCGCATGTTCCATAAACGGAGAGTTTTGTTGTGTATATATTTTTTCCTATTCAGAAAGATTAATTACGCATGTTCAATTTCAGTTTACGAACTTCAGATATGGTACGCATGCTCACTGTCCACCGAACGCTCCAGCTGACAATGCGCATGCTCTAGTCTCCAAGCGCGACTTCGGGTGGTGTTTTGCGCATGTTTCTGCCGCCGCCTGGATCCTGGCGATAGTTCTGCGCATGTCCACTGCCCACTGTTTGGCTTCACGGAACCCTGTACGCATGCTCCTGCGCTGAACTTTAGGAGCCAGTCTAGGGCCTAGGCGCAGACGCACTGAGCCTAAGCAGCCGGTGATGGCGGCAGCAGCTGTGGTGGCTGCGGCGGGTCCGGGCCCATGAGGCGACGAAGGAGGCGGGACGGCTTTTACCCAGCCCCGGACTTCCGAGACAGGGAAGCTGAGGACATGGCAGGAGTGTTTGACATAGACCTGGACCAGCCAGAGGACGCGGGCTCTGAGGATGAGCTGGAGGAGGGGGTGAGGCCCGGGGTCCCCGGGGGCCCGAGGTGACAGGGCCGGGGCGGCGGCGCGGGCTCAGGAAGCGCGGTGTGTCCTAGAGCGTGGAGACCCAGGGGGGCTCCTGAGGAGCTGAGGGTCGCGCGGCCCGAGACAGGGGAGCGGGCGGGGCGGTCATGGCCCTAGGTGTGAGGCCTCTGCGGGGCTCGCAGGTGCAGGTCGCACCCTTAGCCCCAGGTCAGCGCAGCCCCGAGCAGTCTGAAGAGGGAAAGAGAACGGGCGCGTGGTCGATTCCTCGAGCTGTTGGACTTGAGTGTGGCGGGGCGCGGGTGGCGTGAGCGTGTGTTGGGGAGACGGGGGCTGCTCTTGCTGGGTGTCCCGTAAGTGCAGGCGAAGTGTGGAGGGTTTCCCTTCGAGTCTAGAATTTCAAGTATTGAATCTTCAGACCTCCCACAACCACCT
The DNA here is from genome assembly GCF_029281585.2 of Gorilla gorilla gorilla. Classification (NCBI taxonomy): domain Eukaryota; kingdom Metazoa; phylum Chordata; class Mammalia; order Primates; family Hominidae; genus Gorilla; species Gorilla gorilla. The sequence goes on along the minus strand of NC_073228.2, from coordinate 32,167,106 downwards.
CTCTTCTCGGCCTGTCGCTTCTCTCCTAGGAAGCGCTCAGCTGTTAGAAGTGACAGCTGAAAACTTCTGTCGGGAGTAGCACTGCCGCTGCTGTTACAGCCACCAGGAGTTTTATTTCGGGAGCAAGGGGGCTCTGCTGCATCTTCCAATCTTCCAGGGTTTGTTTGTTTGCTTTTTTTTTTTAACCCCCTTCCGTGTGACTTTTTAAAATAAGCATTTATAAGGACACACGGCACTTGTAACCTTTCCCCAAGTTGAAGATGTCTGTATTTTTTTCAGAATAATTAATGTAATTTTGAGGTGGATAAAAAAAACAAAAACCAGTTGACAGCCTTGATTTAGCTTGCTAGAAATAAGTTGCCTGAACAGGGACTTGTGAATGGTGGTATGAGGGCTTTCCTTGCTGTAATTTAGGGTGCTAAATTTAGAATTGTATTTCCTAATGCATAGCTTGGTTTCACCTTGGCTGGCTTAGTGGTTTGTTAATCTTTATGGAATAACTTTTTTTTTCCCTAGATAAATTTATCAAAAAATGACAAATTGCACCTGAAGTTCAAAAATGTTGTCATACTAAATCACTGATCCTGGACCAAATGATCATCAGTTGATAACCTCTTGGTAGTTTAGCATCTAAATTCCAATGTCTAGTTGAATACATGGGTTAATGACTGATGTCAGATGTTTGCTCTAATTACACAGGGGCTTCCTTTCCCTTGCCTCACCCTCAGTTTTTCTCCTCTGGCACCTGCCCTACTGTTGACAAAAGATTGAGATGGTGTATATAAAGAATTTTGAACACTTTAAGAAACTAAGTGGCATAAAATAATACTGTTCTTTTTGTTTGTTTCTTTTGTTTTGTTTTGAGTTGGGTCTCACTCTATCACCCAGGCTGGAGTGCAATGGTGCGATCTCAGCTCACTGCAATCTCAGCCTCCTGGGTTTAAGCGATTGTCATGGCTCAGCCTCCCAAGTAGCTAGGATTACAGGCATGCGCCACCACATCTGGCTAATTTTTGTATTTTTAGTAGAGACAGGGTTTCACCATATTGGCCAGGCTGTTCTCGGACTCCTGACCTCAAATGATCCACCAGCCTTGGCCTCCCAAAATGGTGGGATTATAGGCATAAACCACCATACCTGACCAATACTGTTCTTTTCATAATCAAATAAGACTAAATCAAAATCACACGGTTTAGAAAGTGGGTATTGAGTTGTGTGCTTTTTCTTTTCTTTTCTTTTCTTTCTTTCTGGTTTTTTTGTTTTGTTTTGTTTTTGAGACAGAGTCTTGCTCTGTCACCCAGGCTGGAATGCAGTGGCGTGATCTCGGCTCACTGCAACCTCTGCCTCCTGGGTTCAAGCGATTCTCCTGCCTCAGCCTCCTGAGTAGCTGGGACTACAGGCGTGTGCCACCACACCTGGCTAATTTTTTGTATTTTAGTAGAGATGGGGTTTCACCATGTGGCCCAGGCTGGTCTTGAACGTCTGACCTCAGGTGATCACCTGCCTCAGTCTCCCAAAGTGCTGGGATTACAGGTGTGAGCCACCCCACCAGGCTTTTTATTTTATTTTAGTTTAATTTTTTTTGAGATGGAGTCTCACTGTGTAGCCCAAGCTGGAATGCAGTGGCCCGATCTCGGCTCACTGCAGCCTCCGCCTCCTGGGCTCAAGCGATTCTCGTGCCTCAGCCTTCCGAGTAGCTGGGACTACAGGCGCGCACCACCATGCCTGGCTAATTGTTTGTATTTTAGTAGAGATGGGGTTTCACCATGTTGCCCAGGGTGGGCCTGAACTCCTGAGCTCCAGCAATCTGCCAGCCTTGGCCTCCCAAAGTGCTGGGATTACAGGCGTGAGCCACTGCATCCAGTTGGTGTGTGCTTTTTCAATGATGTTTTCATGCAGAATTCCAATTAGCCTCTTAATCGAACATAATGGTACTCTAGATACAATTGGAAACAAATATGAGATTACTTTAATTATTTATACCATATACCATACTCTTTATCAGTTATGTTGGTTCTCTATGACAGTGGCTTTGGAGCAGGGCAGGGGAGAAAACTGGATAGGAAGGTGCTTTATATCTTCATTAGTTGAACTGATAGAATTTCCAGACTGGGTTTATTTTATTTTATTTTTTTTTCTTTTCTGAGACAGAGTCTTGCTCTATTTGCCCAGGCTGGAGTGCAATGGCGCAGTCTCGGCTCACTGCAGCCTCCACTTCCCAGGTTCAAGCGATTCTCCTGCCTCAGCCTCCCGAGTAGCTGGGATTACAGGCACCCGCCACCAGGCCCGGCTAATTTTTGTATTTTTAGTAGAGACGGGGTTTCTCCATGTTGGTCAGGCTGGTCCGGAACTTCCAAACTTGAGTGATCTGCCTGCCTTGGCCTCTCAAAATACAGGTGTGAGCCACCGCACCCAGCCAGGTTTATTCTTTTTTGAAAGTACAGTACTCTATTAAAATTCCTGTGTAAACTGGGACTTTTCTTTTCACTTTCTTGTGTTTCAAGAACAGTAGGTGTTCCAGGGCTTTTGTCCTGCTGGGTACAAGCAAGTAGGATTTTGAGAAGGTGTGAGGAGGAGGTCAGAAAAATTGGCGGAAATAGGAAAGAGAAAGAAATATGGCCCCGATTTTGGGGAGAGAAAGTCTGGGGAAAGAGCAAAGGCACTTAAAGAGGATTTTGAGAAAGAGACTTCTGTAAAATATGTCTTAGCAACACTTTTTGGAGTTGAAAATATTTCTTTTTAGTGTGTTATTTTTTCTAAGAGGTGCCTCAAGATGGATAATGGAAGATTTGGAGTAGGATTGGGTTGGCAATCCAAGGAGATTCGGTGACATCCAGATTACCCTGAAATTAAAAAAAAAAAAAAATTCTGGAAAATGAGAGAAGTTTAGATTCTTAGAAAATCTTCTGATAGTTTCTATTTGTGAATTTATAGACTTTAATTTATTACACAAAGTTTTTAAACATTGGTGCATATCAGTCTTCCTCATTTTATAGTAAGGAAACTGAGGCATAGGCCATATGATAGCCAAAGATCACATAGTGGTAGTGTCTTCTGACTTAATTCAGCAGGCTTCATTGCACAGGTTCTTCATTGCATTTACTAGTTGTGTTTATAATGTTCCTCTTTGTGGTATGTCAAAAGTGAATTCAGATTCCTTTGGCCATACTCACTCTGTGACCTGGAGTAAATTCCTTAATCTCTGATGTTTTCTATAACATGAGGGTTACATGAAATAAGTACGTAAAGTACAGTACTCTCAAAATATCCTGCCGTATTAAGCAATTAGCTAGTTCACAGAAATTCAGCTTGTCTTGTCATTGCTAAGGAACCAATCATTCAGGTTTAACCTCGTATACCTAGAGACTTAATAATTGCAGTTAAACTCGAGGTGCTGTATTTTTACAACTATAGTATCATAGTGTGTATTTTTTTTTTAAACTAATTGATCCCGTTTAGAGAGATGTGCCTTTCAAGGTACGTTACAGAGTGACTATGCATTAGTAAATATAGGTATTTCCATAGTTTATTTAATTAGAGATTAAAAGATGAGACTAAACTGATACATTTATGGACAAAGTTGAATATCTGCCACCTAACTTAAAAAAGAACCTGTTTAAGGCCGGGCACAGTGGCTCATGCCTGTAATCCCAGCACTTTGGGAGGCCGAGGCAGGTGGATCACGAGGTCAGGAGCTGGAGACCAGCCTGGCCAATATGGTGAAACCCAGTCTCTACTAAAAATACAAAAATTAGCCAGGCATGGTGGTGCACACCTCTAGTCCCAGCTATTCAGGAGGCTGAGGCAGGAGAATCTCTTGAACCTGGGAGGTGGAGGTTGCAGTGAGCCGAGATCACACCACTGCACTCCAGCCTGGGCGACAGAGTGAGATTCCGTCTCAAAAAAAAAAAAAAAAGATTCTGTTTAAATATCTCAGAGGAATATAATCAAAGCCTATTGGTAAGAGGGGAGTTTTTGGGGGGAGGGTGTCTTTTTTGTTTGTTTTTTTGTTTCACTGTTGATGATATCATTTGGGGCAGTAAATTGAAACTAAGGAAAAGTTTTCCTTCAGAGAATTTAGATTGCAAAAATGTTGGAATCTTCTCTGCTCTCTATAGCATTAAGAGTAGTGGAAAACTGTAATGCAATTAAAAAAATTCTCACTTTGTACTCTAATTCAAAATTTGAAATAATCACGCAGGCTTACTGAACAAGTTTCAGATTGGGACATCAGATTTTTATTGAGTAAAAGGTTTAAAATTTTTGAAAACCAAAGTGCTATATAGATAGTATATACTCAAATATTCATGATTATGAAAAATTATAGAAAAAATATCAATACTTATCTTGCTTTGTAATATATACTTACTATAAAGCAGCAACTTTTTTTTATTTTTTATTTTTTTGAGACGGAGTTTTGCTCTTGTGGCCCAGGCTGGAGTGCAGTAGTGCGATCTCGGCTCACTGCAACCTCTGCCTCCTGGGTTCAAGCTATTCTCCTGCCTCAGCCTCCCGAGTAGCTGGGATTACAGGTGCCGACTACCACACCCAGCTAATTTTTTGTATTTTTTTGGTAGAGACGGGGTTTCACCATGTTGGCCAGGCTGGTCTCAAACTCTTGACCTCAGGCGATACACCCGCCTTGGCCTCCCAAAGTGCTGGGATTACAGGCATGAGCCACCGTGCCCGGCCAGCAGCAACTATTTTTAAATAGCCCAAGAGTTTAGGCAAAGTTCTACCCTTTCTTCCATTTCCTCTAAGTTACTGAATCTTGTCAATCCTAATGAACACAGCAGACATTGGATAGGCCATAAAGCTTAAGGTAGCAGAAAAAAATTAGGAGTAAAGAGTTTCCTGGCCAGGCGGAGTGGCTCATGCCTGTAATCCCAGCACTTTGGGAGGCCAAGGTGAGCAGATCACCTGAGGTCAGGGGTTCGAGACCAGCCTGGCCAACATGGTGAAAACCCCGTCTCTATTAAAAATACAAAAATTAGCCGGGCCTGGTGTCAGGCACCTGTAATCCCAGCTACTCGGGAGGCTGAGGCAGGAGAATCACTTGAACCTGGGAGGCAGAGGTTGCAGTGAGCCAAGATCGCGCCATTGCTCTCCAGCCTGGGGACAAGAGCAAGACTTCGTCTCAAAAAAAAAAAAAAAAAAAAAAAAAAAAAGAAGGAGTAAAGAGTTTCCTGTGAAAGAGAGTTGTCAGTATGTATTACATAATGTTATTTGACACTTCTAGAGGTAACACTGAGTAGCAGAAAAGATTTGTGCCTCAAATGCTTCTGTCCTAGACAGTAACGGTAGAAATTATTAGCACAATATGCAGGTGCCAGCATTATAGGTCTGGCCAGCTTAGGAAATGAAACATAGCTACAGGGCGTATCTTGTGAGGTGGCTTCAAAATCATGGTCCAGTCTTAACTACTCTGTAGTCTTTAATTTAGAATTAAGTAAAACTAACATTAAAGAAAAAACAATTATGTAATACCAGTTTTATCACATCTGGAAGAAGTTAGTCTTTTGTCATAAAAGTGAAGCCATCCTAGGCGATTATGTAGAGCAACAAAGACAAAAAAAACCTTTAACCATGACCACCCCCATATCCCACACATAAAAGAAACTGTATCCAGTTAAAATGGTGAGAATTGGTTTTTTCCCCCTTGATACTGCCCCATCTCTTTGCCTGTGTATAATCATGAAGTGTACATTCCTGGTATTACATGTTATCGTGATTTGGTCACACCATGAGTGAGTTATGACTAAAATTTTGTGTTTTGGGGGCATTTGAACATTTATTCTATAAGAATACTATCAGTTTTTGGCTGGGTATGATAGCTCGTGCCTGTAATCCCAGAACTTTGGGAAGCTAAGGTGGAAGGATCATTTGAGGCCAAGAGTTCGAGACCAACCTGGCCAACAAAACAAGACCCTATCTGTACAAAAAATTAAAAAAAAAATAGTGGGCATAGTAGCACACAGCACACGCCTGGCACTAGTGACTCCAGAGGCTGAGAAGAGATGATCACTGGAGCCCAGGAGTTTGAGGATGCAATGAGCTATTATCCTACTACAGCACTCCAGCCTGGGTGACAGAAACCTAATTGCTACACACACGCACGCACGCACGCGCACACACACACACACACACACACACGCCTATGTGTTTTTGTTGTGTATGTTGGCTGTGTACTGGTAGTTTTGAAGAAAGATATATTCACTTTAATATCTTAACTACTCTAAAGTTTTGACATGATTGCTTAAAGACTTGTAATGTTTTAGAGTCTATTTTCTTTTTCTTTTTTTTTGAGATGGAGTCTCACTCTTGTCACCCAGCCTGGAGTGCAATGGCGCGATCTTGGCTCACTGCAACCTCCACCTCCTGGGTTCAAGCGATTCTCTTTCCTCAGCCTCCTGAGTAGCTAGGATTACAAGTGCCCGCCACCAGGCCTGGCTAATTTTTGTATTTTTAGTAGAGGCGGGGTTTCTCCATGTTGGCCAGGCTGGTCTCGAACTCCCTATCTCAGGTGATCCGCCCGCCTTGGCCCCAAAGTGCTGGGATTACAGGCGTGAGCCACGCGCCTGGCCTGGAGTCTATTTTCAATTAATTAGTATCCTTTCGTGTAAACTGAGAGTTCATAATCAGATTAGATTCATTTTAAAGCTATATATTATAATGTCAGTAACTGAAATTCTGCTGCCAAGTTTTTTGTTGTTTTTTGTTTATACAATTCAGTGACTTTGAGTATATTTACAGAGTTGTGCAGCCATCACCAAAATTAGGTTTTAGAAATTTTTACCACTCGGCCAGGCGCAGTGGCTCAGGCCTGTAATCTCAGTACTTTGGGAGGCCAAGGCAGATGGATCACTTGAAGTTGGGAGTTCGAGACCAGCCTGGCCAACATGGTAAAATCCTGTCTCTACTAATAATACAAAAATACCCAGGCGTGGTGGTGCATGCCTGTAATCCCAGCTACTTGGGAGACTGAGGCAGGAGAATCGCTTGAACTTGGGAGGCGGAGTTTCCCATGAGCTGAGATTGCACCACTGCACTCTAGCCTGGGCAACAGAGTGAGACCTTGTGTTGTTTTTTTTTTTTTTTTTTGAGACGGAGTCTCGCTCTGTTGCCCAGGCTGGAGTACAGTGGCGCGATCTCGGCTCACTGCAAGCTCCGCCTCCCAGGTTCACGCCATTCTCCTGCCTCAGCCTCCCGAGTAGCTGGGACTGCAGGTGCCCGCCACCACGCCCGGCTAATGTTTTGTATTTTTAGTAGAGATGGGGTTTCACTGTGTTAGCCAGGATGGTCTCGATCTCCTGACCTTGTGATCCGCCCGCCTCAGCCTCCTAAAGTGCTGGGATTACAGGCGTGAGCCACCGCGCCTGGCCGAGACTCCATCTTAAAAAAAAAAAAAAAAAAAAGAAATTTTTATCACCCTATAAAGAAATTTTGGGGCTGGGCATGGTGGCTTACGCCTGTAATCCCAGTACTTTGGGAGGCCAAGGCAGATGGAGCGCATGAGCCTAGGAGTTTGAAATCAGCCTGGGCAACATAACAGCACCCTGTCTCTGAAAAAAAAAAAAAAAAAAAAAAAAAAAGAAACAGAGTTTTGGCCAATTTAGTTACTTCTGATTCTCACCCTCAGCCCCAGGCAACTAACCTATTTCTCATCTCTATAGATTTGGCTTTTCTAGGCCCAGTGTGGTGGCTCATACCTGTGATCCCAACACTTTGGGAGGCCGAGGCAGGAGGATCACTTGAGACTAGCCTGGGCAACATAGTGAGACCCGTGTCTCTATGAAAAATAGAAAAAAATTATCCATCTTGGTGGTGTGCGGCTGTAGTCTCAGCTACTTGGAAGGCTGAGGTTGGAGGATCGCTTGAGTCTCCAAGGTTGAGTTTGCCGTGATCCTGCCACTGCACTTCAACCTGCGCAACAGAATGAGACCCTGTCTCTAAAAAAAAAAAAAAGCTTTTTCTGGACATTCCATATAAATGGAATCATATAGTGTATGACCTTTTATATTTGGTGGCTTTCACTTTTTTTTTTTTTTTTTTTTGAGATGGAGTCTCACTCTATCACCTAGGCTGGAGTGCAGTGGTATGATCTCTGCTCACTGCAGCCTCTGCCTCCTGGGTTCAAGTAATTTTCTTGCCTCACCCTCCTGAGTAGCTGGGACCACAGGTGTGTGCCACCACACCTGGCTAATTTTTGTATTTTTAGTAGAGATGGGGTTTTGCCATGTTAGCCAGGCTGGTCTCAAACTCCTGACCTCAAGTGATCTGCCTGCCTTGGCCTCTCAAAGTGCTGGGATTACAGGCGTGAGCCACAGCGCCCAGCTGCTTCTTTCACTTAACATAAAGTTTTTGAAGATCATCTATGTTGTAACATCTATCAGTACTTCATTTCTTTTTAAGGCCAAATAGTTATTCTGTTGTATGGCTACAGTGCATTTTGTTTATCCATTTACCGGTTGATGTTCATTTGAGTTATTCATTCAGATGTTCAACTAAATTGTGAATAAAGCATTTTTTGTTTCTTTTTTTTTTTTCTGGAGATAGGGTCTCACTCCGTTGCCCATGCTGTAGTGCAGTGGCGTGAAACAGCTCACTGCAGCTTCACCCTCCTGGGCTGAAGTAATTCTTCTGCCTCAGTCTCTCATGTAGCTGGGACCACAGGCACGTGCCACCATTCCCAGCTAATTTTTTGATTTGTTGTAGAGATGGGGGTCTCATGATTTTGTCCCGGTTGGTTTTAAACTCCTGGCCTCTAGCAGTTCTTCTGCCTCTGCCTCCCAAAGTGTTAGGATTATAGGCATGAGCCACCTCCTCGCCTGGCCTGAATGAACCTTTTAGAAGGCTGGGTGTGGGGGCTCATGCCTATAATCCTAGCACTGTGGGAGGCTGAGGCAGGTGGATCACTGGAGTCCAGGAGTTCCAGACCGGCCTGGGCAACATGATGAAACCTGTTCTCTACAAAAAATGAGCCTAGGCTGGGCATGGTGGCCTGTATTCCCAGCACTTTGGGAGGCCAAGCTGGGTGGATCATGAAGTCAAGAGTTTAAGACCAGTCTGGCCAAGATGCTGAAACCCCATCTCTACTAAAAATACAAAAATTAGCCGGGCGTGGTGGCGGGTGCCTGTAATCCCAGCTACTCAGGAGGCTGAGGCAAAGAATTGCTTGAACCTGGGAGGCAGAGGTTGCAGTGACCCGAGATTGCACCACTGCACTCCAGCCTGGGCGACAGAGCGAGACTCTGTCTCAAAAAAAAAAAAAAAAGAAAAGAAAAAAAAAGAGCCGAGCATGGTGCTATGCACTTGTAGTCCCAGCTGTTCGGGAGGCTGAAGTGGGAGGATCACCTGAGTCCAGGAGGTTGAGGCTGCAGTGAGCCGTGATCGCACCACTGCACTCCAGCCTGGGTGATAGAGTGACACCCTGTCTCAAAAAGAAAAAAAAGAAAAAAAAGTTTTTATGAACATTAGTGCCCAGATCTTTGTGGAGCATATACTTTTCATTTCTTTTGAGTAGATACATTGGAGTAGATTTGCTGGGTCATGCAGTAGTAAGTCTATGTTTAATTTTTTAAGAGACAAACTTTTCCAACACGGTTGCACCATTTTACATTCTCACTAGCACTGTATGAGGGTTCCAGTTTCTCTCATCCTTCCCCAACTTACTTTTCCTCTTTATCATCTATTATTATCATAGTGGGTGTGAAGTAGTTTCTCAGTGTGGTTTTGATTTGCATTTCCCTAACAACTAATGATGTTGAACATCTTTCCATTTGCTTATTGTTCATTTGTATATTTTCTTTGGAGAAATACCTATTCAGATCCTAGCTCATTTTTCAAAAATTGGGTGTGTCATCTTTTTCTTTATATATTTTATTTATTTATTTTAGAGATGAGATCTCACTTTAGAGTTCTGCTCTCAAACTCCTGGCCTCAAGCAGTCTTCCACCTTGGCCTCCCAAAGTGCTGGGATTACAGGCATGAGCCACTGCGCCTGGCCTATTTATCTTTTTATTGTTGAGTTGGAGTAATTATTTATTTATTTATTTATTTATTTATTTTGAGATAGAGTCTTGTTCTGTTGCCCAGGCTGGAGTGCAGTGGCGTGATCTCGGCTCACTGCAACCTCCACATCCCAGGTTCAAGTGATTCTCCTGCCTCAGCCTCCTGAGTAGCTGGGATTACAGGTGCGCACCAACATGTCCGGCTAATTTTTGTATTTTTAGTAGAGACAGGGTTTCACCACGTTGGTCAGGCTGGTCTCGAACTCCTGACCTCATGATCCGCCCTCCTTGGCCTCCCAAAGTGTTGGGATTACAGGCGTGAGCCACTGCGCACAGCCTGGAGTAATTCTTTATATATCATTTTTGTTTTTTGAGACGGAGTCTGCTCTATTGCCCAGGCTGGAGTGCAGTGGCACCATCTCTGCTCACTGCAACCTCTGCCTCCTGGGTTCAAGCAATTCTCCTGCCTCAGCCTCCCTAGTAGCTGGGATTACAGGTGCCCATCACCACACCCAGCTAGTTTTTGTAGTTTTAGTAGAGATTGGGTTTTGCCATGTTGGCCACGCTGGTGTCGAATTCCTGTCCTCAAATTATCCGCCTGCCTCGGCCTCCCAAAGTGCTGGGATTATAGGCATGAGCCACTGCACCTGGCATTCTGTTTTTTTTTTTTTTTTTGAGGTGGAGTCTCGCTCTGTCGTCCAGGCTGGAGTGCAGTGGCGCGATCTCAGCTCACTGCAACCTCTGCCTCCCAGTTTCAATAAATTCTCCTGCCTCAGCCTCCCGAGTAGCTGGGACTACAGGCACTCGCCACCATATCCAGCTCATTTTTGTATTTTTAGTAGAGATGGGGTTTCACTATGTTGGCCAGGCTGGTCTCAAACTCCTGACCTTGTGATCTGTCTGTCTCAGCCTCACAAAGTGCTGGGATTACAGGCCTGAGCGACTGCACCTGGCTGCATTCCTTGCATATTCTTATTCTGTGGTTTTTATTTTCTTTTTTGAGACAGGGTCTCAGTCTGTCACCCAGGCAGGAGTAGCGCAATTTTGGTTCACTGCAGCCTTGACCTCTTGGACTCAAGCAGTCCTCCTACCTCATCCTCCTGAGTAGCTGGGACTACAGATGTGCGCCAGTATGCCTGGCTAATTTTGTAGAGACCAAGTTTCACCATGTTGCCCAGGCTGGTCTCAAACTCCTGAGCTCAAGTGATATGCCCACCTCAGCCTCCCAAAGTGTTGGGATTACAAGCATGAGCCACTGTGCTCAGTCTCTTTGAGCTTTCTTGATAGTGTTGGTGTTTTTGACATGCAAAGGTTTTACATTTTCAGTAAATCGATTTATTGATTTTTTAAATTGTTTGTGCTTTTGGTAATGTATATAAGAAACTATTACTTTCCCCAGGATCATGAAGATTTACTCCCTCCTATGCTTCTTTTAAGAATTTTATTTTGTTGTTAAGTTTTGGGAGGATTTTTTTTTTTTTTTTGAAACGGAGTTTTGCTCTTGTTGCCCAGGCTGGAGTGCAATGACACGATCTCAGCTCACTGCAGCCTCCGCCTCCTGGATTTAAGCAATTCTCCTGCCTCAGCCTCCTGAGTAGCTGGGATTACAGGCTCCCGCCACAATGCCTGGCTAATTTTTTATATTTTTAGTAGAGACGGGGTTTCACCACGTTGGCCTGGCTGATTTTGAACTCCTGACCTCAGGTGATCCACCCACCTCAGCCTCCCAAAGTGTTGGGATTACAGGTGTGAGCCACTGCGCCTGGCCCTTGGGAGGACCTTTTTTATTATTATTTTTTTTTTTGAGACAGAATCTTGCTCTGTTGCCCAGGCTGGAGTGGAACTCCCAGGCTTAGGTGATCATGCTGCCTCAGCCTCCTCGATAGCTGGGACTACAGGCATACAACACCACACTCAGCTCGAGTTTTATAGTTTTAGCTCCTGTATTTAGGTCTTTGCTCCATTTTGAGTTAATTTTTGTGTATAGTGTGAAGTAGCATATAGATATCCAGTTGTCCTAGCATCATTATTTGAATTGTATGTGGATATCCAGTTGTTCCAACACATTTATTGAAAGATTGCCTCTTGCCTAATGAATATTTTTGGCAGTTTTATCAAAAATTAGTTGACAATATAAATGTAAGAGTTTATTTCTGGGCTCTCAATTCTATTCTGTTGATCTATATGTCTTTCTTTATGCCAGTACCACACTGCCTTGATGGCTGTAGCTTTGTAACATGTTTTGAAATTGGGAAGTGTCAGTCCTCCACCTTTGTTCTTTTTCAAGATTGTATCAGTTATTTTGGTTCCCTTGCCTCCCTTCCCCTTCCCTTTTGACAGAGTCTAGCTTTGTTGCCCAGGCTGGAGTGTGCAGTGGCGCGATCTCGGCTCACTGCAACCTCTGCCTCCTGGGTTCAAGCCATTCTTCTGCCTTAGCCCTGAGTAGCTGAGATTACAAGCATGGATGACCACTCCAGTTAATTTTTGTATTTTTAGTAGAGATGGGGTTTCACCATATTGGCCAGGCTGGTCTTGAACTCCTGACCTCGAGTGATCCACCTATCTTGGCCTCCTAAAGTGCTAGAATTACAGGTGTGAGCCACCACACCCAGCCTGGCTCCTTTGCATTTCTTTCTTTCTTTACTTCTTTTTGTTTGTTTGTTTTGAGATGGAGTCTCGCTCTGTCACCTGGGCTGGAGTGCAATGGTGTGATCTCGCTCACCGCAACGTCTGCCTTACGGGTTCAAGTAATTCTCCTGCCTCAACGTCCCGAGTAGCTGAGATTACAGGCGCCCTCCACCACGCCTGGCTAATTTTTGTATTTTTAGTAGAGATGGGGTTTCGCCATGTTGGCCAGGCTGGTTTCAAACTCCTGACCTCAGGTGATCCATGTGCCTTGGCCTCCAAAGTGCTGGGATTACAGACGTGAGCCGCCTTGCCCGGTCCCTTGCATTTCTTCTTTTTTTTTTTTTTTTTTTTGAGACAGAGTCTCACTCTGTTGCCCAGGCTGGACTGCTGCAGTGGCGTGATCTCAGCTCACTGCAAGCTCCGCCTCACGGGTTCACGCCATTCTCCTGCCTCAGCCTCCCGAGTAGCTGGGACTACAGGCGCCCGCCACCACACCTGGCTAATTTTTTATATTTTTAGTAGAGACGGTGTTTCACCATGTTAGCCAGGATGGTCTCGATCTCCTGACCTCGTGATCTGCCTGCCTCGGCCTCCCAAAGTGCTGGGATTACAGGCATGAGCCACCGTGCCTGGTGGTCCCTTGCATTTCTATGTGAAATTTAGGATCAGCTTGTCAATTTCTGCAAGAAAGGAACCTGGGGTTTTGATAGGATTCAGTTGAATCCGTGACCAATTTGGTTAGTATTGCCATCTTAACAATGTTAAATCTCTGATCCATAAACATGGAATGCCTTTCCATTTATTTAGGTCATCTTTAATTTTATTCAGCAATGTTTTATTGTTTTCAGTGTGTAAGTCTTACACTTTGGTTAATTTTTTTTTTTTTTTTTTTTTTGAGACAGGGTCTCACTCTGTTGCCCAGGCTGGAATATAGTGGCACAATCACTGCCACATTGTAGCCATGACCTCCTGGACTCAAGTGATCCTGCCACCTCAGCCTCCTAAGTAGCTGGGACTACAGGCATGTGCCACCACACTCAGCTAATTTTTGAAAATTTTTTTGTGGAGGCAGGATCTTACTGTGTTGGCCAGGCTGGTCTTGAACTCCAAGTAATCCTCCTGCCTTGGACTCCCAAAGTTATTTATACCACTGTACCTGCCATAAATTTTTTTCTAAGCTACTTCTTAGTGATGGTATTATAAATGGAATTGTTATCTTCATTTCATTTTGGGATTGTTCATTGCTAGTATATAGAAGGTTATTTAAATTTTGCACTCATTTATTCTATGGTCAGAATAAACGTGTGGCCAGCATGACTTCCAACTGTTTGACAGTGTTGCTTAATTATTTTGTCTCGATCAGCCGCATTTTACACTAGATACCCTGGACTAGTCGTGGGTACCTTAGGCTTAGTTTATAGCATTATGTTACTCTGTGTATTAAAAGCACATCAAAATAGCACTGTGTGTAAATCATTTGATTTAAGTCATATTCAGAATGTAGTGCCTTTAATTTCATAATACACAAAATATACTTTTTTTTTTTTATTTTGAGATGGAGTCTCACTCTGTCACTCAGGCTGTAGTGCAGTGGCGAGATCTCGGCTCACTGCAACCTTTGCCTCCCGTATCCAAGAGATTCTTCTGCCTCAGCCTCCCGAGTTGTTGGGATTACAGGCACCCACCACCATGCCTGGCTAATTTTTGTATTTTTGTATTTTTTGTAGAGACGGGGTTTCACCTTGTTGGCCAGGATGGTCTCAAACTTCTGACCTCAGGTGATCCACCCGCCTTGGCCTCCCAAAGTGCTGGGATTACAGGTATGAGCTACTGCACCCAGGCGAAAATATACATTTTCGAATAGATAAATGTACATTTTGAAGGAAAATTCACTTGGTTTTATTTTTTGATTAGTCATGAGTAGCCTCTACAGTTAAGTTGTCATGTAAAAAAAAAATTTTTTTTTTTTTCGAGACAGAGTTTCGCTCTTGTTGCCCAGACTGGAGTGCAATGGCGCTATCTCGGCTCACTGCCATCTCTGCCTTCCAGGTTCAAGTGATTCTCCTGCCTCATCCTCCCGAGTAGCTGGCATTGCAGGCATGGGCCACCACACCCGACTAATTTTGTATTTTTTTAGTAGAGATGGGGTTTCTCCATATTGGTAAGGCTGGTCTCGAACCCCCAACTTCAGGTGATCTGCCCGCCTCGGCCTCCCAAACTGCTGGGACGACAGGCATGAGCCACCGCACGTGGCTTTTTTTTTTTTTCCTTTTTTTTGAGATGGAGTCTTGCTCTATTGCCCAGGCTAGAGTGCAGTGGCGTGATCTCGGCTCACTGCAACCTCTGCCTTCTGGGTTCAAGCAATTCTCCTGCCTCAGCCTCTTGAGTAGCTGGAACTACAGGCATGCGACACCACACCCGTCTAATTTTTGTATTTTTATTAGAGACTGGATTTCATCGTATTGGCCAGGCCGGTCTTGAACTCCTGACCTCGTGATCTGCCCGCATCGGCCTCCCAAAGTGCTGGGATTACAGGTGTGAGCCACCACGCCCAGCCTGTCATATAAAATTAAAAGCAAAAGCTGGGGCCGGGTGTGATGGCTTACGCCTGTAATCCCAGCACTTTGAGAAGCCGAGGAGGGCAGATCACCTGAGGTCAGGAGTTCGAGACCAACCTGGCCAACATGGTGAAACCCCATCTCTACTAAAAATGCAAAAATTAGGGCCGGGAGTGGTGACTCACGCCTGTAATCCCAGCACTTTGGGAGGCCGAGGTGGGCAGATCACAAGGTCAGGAGATCAAGACCATCCTGGCTAATATGGTGAAACCCCATCTCTACTAAAAATATAAAAAATTAGCCAGGCATGGTGGCAGGCACCGGTAATCCCAGCTACTCAGAGGGCTGAGGCAGGGGAATCACTTGAACCTGGGAGGTGGAGGTTGCAGTGAGCCGAGATGGCGCCACTGCACTCCAGCCTGGGTAACAGAGCAAGACTCCATCTCAAAAAAAATATATATATATACAAAAATTAGCCAGGCATGGTGGTACATGCCTATACTCCCAGCTACTCAGGAGGCTGAGGTAGGAGAAACACTGGAACCTGGGAGGCGGAGGTTGCAGTGAGCTGAGATGGCACCGCTGCACTCCAGTCTGGGTGACAGAGTGAGACTCCATCTCAAAAAAGAAAAAAAAAAAAAAAACAACCCGGGTGCCTATAGTCCCAGCTACTTGGAACGCTGAGGCAGAAGAATCACTTGAGGAGTTTAAGGCTCTGGTATGCTATGATCATACCCCTTCATAGCTATTGACTGCATTCCAGTCTGGGCAACATAGAAAGACCTCATCTCTATTTGTAAAATAATTTAGAGTGAAATTCCCATAGTGTTGTTTGTGTACTGTATTTTGTTCATTACCATATTTGCCTGTTGTTGAAGTATAAGAGAATTGTTAGGCTGGTTTATTTCATTCATTCTCTTTCAGTTATGAGACAAAGAATTAAACCTTTAAATTTTATGTTCATTAGATTATTTCTGAAACTTTAACATATTTTTCAGGGTCAGTTAAATGAAAGCATGGACCATGGGGGAGTTGGACCATATGAACTGTAAGTTTATATGAAGAGATTTTCATTGTGTTGTCTTACAAGTAGGTTTTATCAGTTCTATTTCGTAGCAATCATGTGATTCCTGTAACCTGTTCTTAAATATGTAGTCATATTTATCAACTCGATGTATTGAATTTGGCACCAAAATCTGATCAATATAACCTATCAGAGTTTTGAGATTATGTATGGATTTTGAGGAAAAGATATTAATTCAGATTCAGAGTACTAAATATGAATCTGAGTTGTTAGTTTAAAGAGCCACAGTTTTAATCTTTTCTTACAGAAAAATTTGTAGAAATGCCTCAAAAAGTCAAATGCTTTCTGTTTTGCTTAAATATACAAACAGAAATTCATACAGTCATTCAAACAGAAATTCATGCAATCCAGCTGGGCACAGTGGCTCACACCTGTAATCCCAGCACTTTGGGAGGCCAAGGTGGGCGGGTCATTTGAGGTCAGGAGTTCGAGACCAGCCTGGCCGACATGGCGAAACCCCGTCTCTTCTTAAAATTCAAAAATTAGCCGGGCGACATAGCGAGACTCCATCTCAACAGCAACAACAAAAAAGAAATTCATGTAATCTTAAGTCATTTTAGACAAGCTCCATTAGGTGAGTATGGTGATTAATCTGCTCTGTATTGTACTCTCAAGTAAAAAGCATTGGTGTAGGAGGAGAATGAGAAGATAGATCACTCATGTAGAAAGCATTTAAATGACAGAGACAATTGCTACCCCTTCTGGATTCTTTATTTTTATTTTTTTGGAGATGGAGTCTCCCTCTGTCACCCAGGCTGGAGTGCAGTGGCACAATCTCGGCTCACCACAACCTCCACCTCCTGGGTTCAAGCGATTGTCCTGCCTCAGCCTCCCAAGTAGCTGGGACTACAGGAGTGCACCACCACACCTGGCTAATTTTTGTTGGGGGGTTTTTTTTTTTTTTTTTTGAGACAAAGTCTCGCTCTTGTCCCCAGGCTGGAGTGTGATGGCATGATCTCGGCCCACTGCAACCTCTGCCTCCCAGGTTCAAGTGATTCTCCTGCCTCAGCCTCCCGAGTAGCTGGGATTGTAGGTTCCTGCCACCACGCCGGGCTAATTTTTGTATTTTTAATAGAGACGGGGTTTCACCATGTTGGCTAGGCTGGAACTTTTGTATTTTTAGTGGAGACAGGGTTTTACCATGTTGGCCAGGCTGGTCTCGAACTCTCGACCTCAAGTGATCCGCCCACCTCAGCCTCCCAAAGTGCTGGGATTACAGACATGAGCCACCACGCCCGTTGGATTCTTTAAATCAAGCTAATAACTTGAAAAAACAGATACAGAGAAGAAGTTTTGTACTATGATGTGAACTAATTGGGTAGTTTTGGAAAGATCCGTGATTTTCTGCTGATATTGCCAAATGAGGTTGGATAATACCTAATTTCATAGATATTTTCAATGAAGTAAATTTGAATAACTACAAGACTTTTTTTCTTTGTCAACTTAATGAACTTTTTCTAACTTACCTTAGTTTTGGGGTGCTTGATGCTTATGAAAATAAATAATTGTCTTCTTTTACTTTGTTGCACTCCTAAGAGCAAGATGGGTCACCAGCAGCTGTATTGGAGTCACCCATGAAAATTCAATCAGGGTTCTTGCTCTTGTTGCGTCTGCTCAAACCGGCAAGGTCTGATCCAGAAATACGGCCTCAATATGTGCGCCAGTGTTTCTATCAGTAAACGAAGGATATAGATTTCATTAAGTTGGACTAAGTGATCTTACTTGAATGGATTATCCAAGGCATCTACCCAATGAAAAACCATAGTATTCCTTTATGCATAAAATAAACAATTATAAAATAAGTAAATAATTGATTGCCCATTCTATGAACAAGGAGGCAAACAATTATCAGGCCACCCTCCTCTTGACCTGCTGTTCTGTTTGTTTAGAGCACAAATAATTTGGTGTCATGTACTTTTTTACTTTTACTTAGTTAGATTACATTTCTCTTTCTCATTTTTCTTGACTATATGCTGAAAGTAATTTAACTTTTTGCAAATTTATTTTTGGTTTTGCTTTTCTTCCCAGTGGCATGGAACATTGTGAGAAATTTGAAATCTCAGAAACTAGTGTGAACAGAGGGCCAGAAAAAATCAGACCAGAATGTTTTGAGCTACTTCGGGTACTTGGTAAAGGGGGCTATGGAAAGGTAGGCAATATTTTTGAAATGAGAGCTGTTGTCTGTCTTGAATAGATTGATTTTTATGCCCTGGTTCCAGCAGTCATCTTCAGTCTTTGTCAGCTATCAGCAAAGGATGTGATCATGACGACTTAGCTGGTATGTTTGAGGGATGTTCAGAAGTTCAGTTTTCCCTTCTTTTCATACCACCACACATGTAAAAGCCTGGCACATAATAGGTACTCAGTCAATGTTCATAGAATAAATAAATAGACAACTGTACCAGGCAAAGTCTATTATTAAAGGGTTCATTCTTTACTTTGGTTAAATGGTATCCTCTTTAAAAATAAAGCCCTCCTTGCTTACAAGAGACATGGCACTCTGAGTTGTTATCCGTTACTGAGACCTTAATCTCAACTGGTTTTCTGGAGCAATAGAATTGGGGAAGCTGAAGGAATATAAAAAGGGGGAAGAAAACTATTTAGTTTCACAGTTTTGCCCAAGGCTTTACAACTTAAGACATCACTTTTATGAGTTCTGCCCACAAAAATTTTTACCAAACTATTCTCTTATCAAAATAATTTAGATAATAACTTGGTTAGTATTAAGTTTTAAGAATTATTTTTGCTATTGTGTAGTGTTAATTTTTGCAAAGCAGACGTTTGTAGCCTATTCTTATGCTTAAGAACACATTGTAATTTCTAATCATCCTGAATGTGCAACACATGGACTTTGAATCTCACATGTTTTAGGTGTTGCATGAAAATGTTTATAGTTGTTTTTCAGTATGGGGGAGGGGTAAGGGAGAACTGATTCCAAGACCTTTGCAGATAACAAAATCTGCCGACGCTCAAGTGCCTTATATAAAATCGCATAGTATTTGCATATAAGCTACACACATCCTCCCATATGCTTAATTTTTTATTTTATTTTTTATGATTTTTGAGACAGAGTCTCATTCTTTCCCACAGGCTGGAGTGCAGTGGCATGATCTCAGCTCACTGCAACCTCTGCCTTCCAGATTCAAGCGATTCTCCTGCCTCGGTCTCCCGAGTAGCTGGGATTACAGGTGTGCGCCACCACATCCGGCTAATTTTTGTATTTTTAGTAGAGATGGGGTTTCACCATGTTGGCCAGGCTGGTCTTGAACTCCTGACCTCAGGTGATCCACCCGAGTTGGCCTCCCAAAGTGCCAGGATTACAGGTGTGAGCCACCTCACCTGGCCATGTTTGTATTATTTTTTATTGTTTGTATTGTTTATTGTTTTTTCCCCCAAATATTTTCATTCTGCGGTTGGTTGAATCCACGGCTGCTGAACCTGTAGATTCAGAGGGCCAAGTATTAGTACAAACTATTTTAAGTAATAGGTAAACAGTAATTTCCTGCCAACTATTTTTAAATAGTTTTATGTGAAGCAAGGGCAGTGGCAAGCAACCTTGAAAGAAATTTATGAAATATTTTATAATTTTTAAGGTGGTATTATGCCTCTGGGAACACTGTTTATAGCTTGTTCTAAGTAGGATTTTATATATTAATATAAAGTAACAGTGTTTATTATTAGATGGTCATTGTCCAACATTACCACCAGATGGCAGCAGAACAAACAGGAAAGTCATGATCATTAATGTGGTCTGTTCTTTTAGCTGATCATTTTTGCACATAGTTTTTATAATATAAACTGCTGTGGCATATGTTTGTTATAACTAGGAATTAAGGGAGTATGCCTGACATAGTTTGCCTTTGAATAACACACACTTTTTTTTAATCCAGGTTTTTCAAGTACGAAAAGTAACAGGAGCAAATACTGGGAAAATATTTGCCATGAAGGTGCTTAAAAAGGTGATTTCCACTCCCCCTTTTCAGTCCTCACACACCATATTTTTACACTTGATCTCAGCCAAAAGGCTGGGAAGCAATCACATCATATTTTTAATTGTTGTAACATTTTGGCCTAAAATTTGCAGTCAAAAAAATGTATCTCAAGCCAGGTACAGTGGTGCACACCTGTGGTCCCAGCTACTTGGGAGACTGAGTCAGGAGGATTGCTCGAACTTAGGAGTTCAAGGGTAGCCTGAGCAATGTAGTAAGACCCAGTCTCTTACAGAAAAAATGTATTTCTTTTCTTTTCTTTTTTTTTTTGAGACGTAGTCACGCTCTGTCGCCCAGGCTGGAGTGCGGTGGCGTGATGTCGGCTCACTGCAACCTCCACCTCCCGGGTTCAGGTAATTCTCCTACCTCAGCCTCCCGAGTAGCTGGGACTACAGGTGCATGCCGCCACGCCCAGCTACTTTTTTGTATTTTTGATAGAAACGGGGGTTCACCATATTGGCCAGGATGGTCTTGATCTCCTGATCTCAGGTGATCCACCTGCCTCGGCCTCCCAAAGTGCAGGGATTACAGGCATGAGCCACCGCACCTGGCAAAAAATGTATTTCTAACACAGTTGCAATACTTTTTAGAATGTGAGGTATGTTTCATTACTGTTATTCCTATTTTTATTTCTGCTTGGTGAGTGTGGAAAAGAGAGCTCTTGAAATTCTTTGCTGAGGTAACTCTTCACTGTTTCTGATCTCCTTATTTCTAAGTAATAAGCATGTACTGCCATCTCTTTTTTTTTTTTTTTTGAGATGAACTCTCACTCTGTTGTCCAGGCTGGAGTGCAGTGGTACAATCTCAGCTCACTGCAACCTCTGTCTCCCAGGTTCAAGTGATTCTCCTGCCCTAGCCTCCCTAATAGCTGGGATTACAGGCGCCTACCACCACGCCTGGCTAATTTTTGGATTTTTAGTGTAGACGGGGTTTCACCATATTGGCCAGGCTGGTCTCGAACTCCTGACCTCAGGTGATCCACCTGCCTCGGCCTCCTAAACTGCTGGGATTACAGGCATGAGCCACTGCGCCTGGCCTACTGCTATCTTTTTTTTTTTTTTTTTTTTTTTGTGACAGAGTTTTGCTCTTGTTGCCCAGGCTGGAGTGCAGTGGCGTGATCTCGGCTCACCACAACCTCCGCCTCCCAGGTACAAGTGATTCTCCTGCCTCAGCCTCCCTAGTAGCTGGGATTACAGGCATGTGCCACCACGCCCGGCTAATTTTGTATTTTTAGTAGAGATGGGGTTTCTCCATGTTGGTCAGGCTGGTCTTGAACTCCTGACCTCAGGTGATCTGCCCGCCTTGGCCTCCCAAAGTGCTGGGATTACAGGCATGAGCCACCATGCCCAGCCAACTGCTATCTTTTTAATTCAGCAGTTTTCAATTTTTTTTTAGACGGAGCCTCACTCTGTTGCCCAGGCTGGAGTGCAGTGGCGTGATCTCAGCTCACTGCAACCTCCACCTCCCAGGTTAAAGCGATTCCTCTGCTTCAGCTTCCTGAGTGTCTGGGATTACAGGCGCCCACCACCACACCCGGCTAATTTTTGTATTTTTAGTAGAGATGCGGTTTCGCCATGTTGGCATGCTGGTGTCGAACTCCTGACCTCAGGGGATCGGCCCGCCTTGGCCTCCCAAAGTGTTGGGATTACAGGCGTGAGCCACCGAGCCTGACAGTATTAACTTTCTTTTATGCGAGTTAAGGATTTGTTTCTTGTTTACTTCACCCTCCTTTATCCTCATCCTCTCATTTTGTTTTGCTTTCTTTGAATCTACTATTGTCCTCTGATGTCTTCCAACAACTTTGTAAAACACTTTTCAGTCTAATGTTCTTTGATCAGGCTTATAAGATAATCTATCAGTTCCATTTATTTCCCGGAGGCATATCTTAGGAACTTTCTATCCACCTGTTCCCATCTGGAGTGGTAGCTCTTTAGTCACAACTGTTACGACTGGACTCTTTCTTCACCACAACCCTGGAATCCTCTTGGCTCCTTCAGTGTGGGATCTTTTGTTTCCTGGATCCCATATCTTCATTTTTTTCCTTTTTCTTAGTTTATGTCCTTGTTTTTGTGATACTATACTAGTGGCTCCCTCAGAAAAGGTACATAAAGATACATTTATAATAAAAATATATCCATATTGCGTATTTGAGAATTTCTTTACATTTTTATTTACTTGATTGTTTATGTTATTGGAGTTGAAAATTATTTTCACTTAGAATTTTGCTCAGTTTTCTTCTATTCTTGAGAGTTTCTGTTGAAGTGCTTTGGCATTCTGATTGCACATGGCCTATTTTTTCTGTGGAAATATTTAAGATTTTCTCTTTATTTCTGATCTAAGTTTTTATAGTGATGTGTGTTGCTTTGACTTTGATTATTATTTTTATTTAGTTAGTTTTTGAGATAGGGTCTCGCCCTGTCACCTAGACAGGAGTGCGGTGACACAATTATAGCTCAGTGCAACCTCAAATTCCTGGGCTCAAGCTATCCTCCCACCTCAGTCTCCTGAGTAGCTGGGACCACAGACACGCACCACCAGGCCTGGCTAATAAAAAAAAATGTGGAGATGGGCACTCACCATGTTGCCCAGGCTGGTGTTGAACTCCTGGGCTCAAGTGATCCACCCGCCTCGGCCACCCAAAGTGCTGGGATTGGATTACAGGTATGGCCCACTACGCCCGGCCTATTTAATTAAATTAATTAATTTATTTATTTTTAAGAGACAGGGTCTCACTCTGTTTCCCAGGCTGGAGTGTGGTGGTGTGATCATGCTTCACTGTAACCTGTAACTCCTGGGCTCAAGCGATCCTCCTGCCACAACTTCTGTGTAGCTAGGACTGCAGATACATGCCACCACGCCCAGTTCATTTTTAAAATGTTTCGTAGAGACAAGGTCTTCCTGTACTTCCCCGGCTGGCCTGGAACTCCTGGCCTCAAGCAGTTGTTCTGTTTTGGCTCCCAAAGTGTTGGGATTACAGGCATGTGCCACTGTGCCCAGCCTATTTTTATTCTTTTAATCTTAAAGCTTTAGTCTTTCAGTTCTAGGAAATTTTCTTATGTGATTTATTTGGTAATTTCCTTCCCACTGTTTTCTCTTCTTGGAATTGCAATTAGTTGGATGTTGGATCTCCTGGACCGATCATCTAATTTTTCTTATCTTTTCCACGTTTCCATTTCTTTGTCTTGTTGTTTACTTTCTTCTACTGAATTTTTTTTTGAGATGGAGTTTTGCTCTTGTTGCCCAGGCTGGAGTGCAATGGCGCAATCTTGGTTCACCGCAACCTCTGCCTCCTGGGTTCAAGCGATTCTCCTGCCTCAGCCTCCCGAGTAGCTGGGATTACAGGCATGTGCCACCATGCCCGGCTAATTTTGTATTTTTAGAAGAGACAGGGTTCCTCCATGTTGGTCAGGCTGGTTTCGAACTCCTGACTTAGGTGATCCGCCCGCCTTGGCCTCCTGAAGTGCTGGGATTACAGGCGTAAGCCACTGTACCCAGCCATTTGACTAAATTTTTTTTAAAGCTGTTGTATTTGTGATTCTCCAGAATTCTTTCTGTTGTTTTTGTTTTATAGCAACCTGTTTAATGAGTATAATATCTTCTCTTACCCCTCTGAGAGTTGTATTTTATTTTTTTTAATGTTTATTATTATTTTTTTGAGACAAGAGTCTCACTCTGTCGTGCAGGTTTGAGTGCAGTGGTGCAATCTTGGCTCACTGCAACCCCTGCCTCCTGCGTTCAAGCGATTCTCCTGCCTCAGCCTCCTGAGTAGCTGGGATTACAGGTGCCCGCTACCACACCGGGCTAATTTTTGTATTTTTAGCAGATATCGGGTTTCATCATGTTGGCCAGACTGGTCTTGAACCCCTGACCTCAGGCAAAACGTCCACCTCGGCATCCCAAAGTGCTGGGATTACAGGTGTGAGCCACCATGCCCAGCCTCTCTGAGAGTTTAATTATAATTATTTGAAATGTTCTTTTGTTTTACGCATGTTCTTTTTTGACTTTCTGTTTTCTTTGACTTTGATTTAGTCAGTTTTAGTCACTTTGTTCCATGTTAGAGGCCTTCTTTAGATGTCTGGTGTCATTCACTGATTATTCTTTTTTTTTTTTTTTTTGAGTTGGAGTCTTGCTCTGTCGTCTAGGCTGGAGTGCAGTGGCACAGTCTCGGCTCACTGCAATTTCCACCTCCTGGGTTCAAGCGATTCTTGTGCCTCATCCACCCAAGTAGCTGGGATAACAGGCATGTGCCACCCTGCCTGGCTAATTTTTGCATTTTTAGTAGTGACAGGGTTTCGCCATGTTGTCAGCCTGATCTCGAACTCCTGACCTCAAGTGATCTGTCCACCTAGGCCTCAATAACCCATCCACTGCGCCTGGCCTGATTATTCATATTTAAGAGTAGAACTCTGAAAAGCTGATCAGAAGTTCTGTGTGTGTAAGCTTCTCTGCAGGGTAGTCAAGTGGTTAGCTGGTACTTGATCAACGACTGCAAATAATAGTGTCTGTAGGGCTGGGTGTGGTGGCTCACGCCTGTAATCCCAGCACTTTCGGAGGCTGAGGCAGGTTGATCACCTGAGGTCAGGAGTTCAAAACCAGCCTGGCCAGCTGGTTTGGGGGCGCTGAGGCAGGAGAATCGCTTGAGCCTGGGAGGTGGAGGTTGCAGTGAGCCGAGATTGCACCATTGCGCTCTAGCGTGGACAACAAGAGCGAAACTCCATCTCAAATAAATAAATAAGTAAATATTGTCTGTAGATCTTTTTTTTTCTGGGGAGGATCAGTTGGTGCTAAGAAAGTTCTGCCATTCTTTTGCCTGGAAAAAGCATTCTGGAGCTGAGTGAGAGAAGATGGAGATCTTACCTCTCAACACGCGGACTTTCACTAAACTCGAGTTTTTACATTAGTACTTTACTCTGTGGATCTAATCTTTCACTTTTTTTTTTTGTCCTGGAGAATTTAACTCTCCTAGGGTTAGTTCTTCGACTTAGTATGGAGATGGGAGCCTTTTTGGTCTGTCTGTTCCTTATACAGACTTGTAGATGATCTCCCTGTTTTTAGCACTCCGCCTTCTGCCTTCTACAGTCTTCAGTTCCTTTAATTTTTTCCCTTCCTTCTAATTTTTCCTCTAATGTTTGAACCTTGCTGGGGTTCTATAGATAGATTCAACTTCTTTTGTGTATTCCGCTTTGCAGGCACTTAGGTTTGATCTTACCCCACTCTGCTACATCATGGACCATTGCTTTATCCCCACTCTGTCTTTTCAGGTGTGGGATTCCACATGTCTTCTAGTTTTACTGATGGATTATGTGTGTGTTTGTTTTCTTATTCTTGTTTGGGATTGATTACTGAAAAGATTCCACTGTCTTTTTTTTTTTTTCCTGGGTTCAAGTGATTCTTCTGCCTCAACCTCCTGAGTAGCTGGGATTACAGGTGCCCGCCACCACACCCAGCTAATTTTTGTATTTTTAGTAGAGACAGGGCTTTGCCATGTTGGCCAGGCTGGTCTCGAACTCCTGACCGCAGGTGATCCACCCTTCTTGGCCTCCCAAAGTGCTAGGATTACAGGCATGAGTCACTGCGCCCGACCTCCACTGTCTTAAAACAAAAGTTCCAGTGGAGAACTACTTTCAAAGACAATCAAAGTGACTTTTTAAAAAAATTATAAGACTTGTAAAACTTTGGTCCTTCTTGCTGATTTTTATTTAAGCAGTATAAATGACTCCTCAGTTTGAAAGCTGAGGAACAAATACTGTGACCACAATTTTATTGGTAATTGTCTTTAAAAAGCCATCTAGCTATTCTTAACATCAGTTTCTGCTTCAGTGGGTTGACACTGATATCGGCTATTTGACTTTCCTGTTGGAATTGTTTTAGATTAATGATTTTTTAATCTGTAAAACATGTTAGGTATAGAATTGAAGGCAGCATAATAGTGCTTGTCCCAGAAATGTTAAAAGAAGTACTGGTCAAGATTTCTTCTTTTATTTGAAACAGAGTCTCACTCCATCACCCAGGCTGGAGTGCAGTGGAGCGTTCTCAGCTCACTGCAACCTTTGCCTCTTGGGTTCCAGTGATTCTAGTGCTTCAGCCTCCCAAATACCTGGGACTACAGGTGTGTACCACCACGCCTGGCTAATTTTTGTACTTTTGGTAGAGACAGGGTTTCACCATGTTGGCCAGGCTGGTCTCAAACTCCTGACCTCAAGTGACCGCCCACCTCAGCCCCGTAAAGTGCTGGAATTATGGGCGTGAGCCACTGCGCCCAGCCTCTGGTCAAGATTCTTAACTGATTCATTCCTTGTGATGTGTTATTTATGTCGGATAATCAGGCCTGACCATATTAGGCATAATTAGATCTTGGGTGAAGTATGTTTTTGGCACAGGTATCTAGTGAAAAAAAGAGTGCTGGTTTTTTTCCCCCACTCATGGTGGGTGGGGTGGTATATTGGGAAATACATAGACTTAATTACTGCTAAGTGTCAGGCCTCATTCTGGGGCCCAGGGATCCAAGACCTAAGCTGTTTGCCTCTGCTTTTGCTTGGTTGCCATTGTTTCCCATTCTTGGGGTTCTTTTCTTAATCCTGGCTAGAGGATCTGATACTGTCTCCTTCCTTGTCCTTGAAAGCAAGCTCATAGCAAAAATAATGAAAATAAAGATGTCATTAGGGTTAAGTTCAGGGCTTTCATTTCTAAATCCCCAAGTAAGATGACTATAGGCTCCCTTTGAGTTCCTTCCTTCTGATTTTAATTATCCTGGAGGCAAAGTACTAACCCCTCTGACCTGAGTGTGTGGTAAGTGTATACCTCTTCCCCCAGACTTTAAGATGAAATCAGAGTAGAACCAGGTATCCCCTTAAGTGAGTTGTTTCAATCTGGACATTCTGTCTGGATTTATTAGTTCTCCTGGGACTGTTTACGTCTTATAGGAATGGTACCATTCAGGTATTTGCTTAGAGTGGAATAGTGAGGAAAAGACTATCAACAGCCATCACCCGACCCTACCAGTTGCAGCAAAAATATACCATGGAAGCAAAATACTATTGCCTACGGCATTAGTTCACCTCCCACTGTACATTTTAGAACCTTTGGCCAAAGGTGTTCTCCACCTCTGAAATATTGCGGTTTCATAGAACAATAACTTTCTCACTTTTGACTTACTTGATTCCTACAATGCCTGTTTTTTGGCCCTAAGCCCTTTTAGTTCTTTGACTTTTCTGTTTTTCTCCTCAATTTTTTAGACCCCTTCTTATTTCACTTTACTCTGAATCCAGGCTTATGGGCATAATTGGCCACTTTATCAGTTGCTAGCTCCATTGACCTTGTGCTCAGGAAAGCCCTAATCTGCATCAGCTCACTTGTCAGTGCATGTTTATTGCTATATTTCAGCTACTGAGCATTACTAGCAGAAATCACACAAACCTATAGATTGCTATTGGGAAAACTCTATGACCCCAACTCACCTGGACCCTAAGCACTTCCCAGCAATTTTTCTGCATATCCTTAGATAAATCCTTCCATTCTCTACAACTGTTTGGAGCCTTTCCTATCAGCCCCTGTACTCTTTTTAGCCAACTGTTTCTCTTCCTACTTAAGGATGTCCGATGTGATTTCCTTTGACTTCCTGTTTTATTTTAATTTAATTTATTTTAATTTTTGAGCTGAAGCCTCTGTCACCCAGGCTGGAGTGCAGTGGCGTGATCTCGGCTCACTGCCTCCTGGGTTCAAGCAGTTCTCCAGCTTTAGCCTCCCAAGTAGCTGGGATCACAGGTGCATGTCACCATGCTCAGCTAATTTTTGTATTTTTTATAGAGATGGGGTTTTACCATGTTGGCCAGGCTGGTCTCGAATTCCTGAGCTCAAGCAGTCCACCCGCCTTGGCCTCCCAAAGTGTTGGGATTATGGGCATGAGCCACCACACCTGGCCTTGACTTCCTGTTTTAGTACCTAACACAACACCACCATGTTGATCTGCAATTTTACTTGACTTGACTTCCCTCGCTCTCCAGTCTTTTTTCTTTTTTTTTTTTAATTGAGGTGGAGTCTTGCTCTGTCGTCCAGGCTGGAATGCAGTGGCGCGATCTTGGCTCACTGCAAGCTCCGCGTCCCGGGTTCACACCATTCTCCTGCCTCAGCCTCCCGAGTAGCTGGGACTACAGGTGCCCGCCACCACGCCCGGCTAATTTTTTTGTATTTTTAGTAGAGACGGGGTTTCACCGTGTTAGCCAGGATGGTCTTGATCTCCTAACCTTGTGATGCGCCCGCCTCAGCCTCCCAAAGTGCTGGGATTACAGGCATGAGCCACCGTGCCCAGCTTGCTCTCCAGTCTTAGTGGAATTTGTTTCTTCTCCTTTCCGAGGCTAATTCCTCTGTGTTTTGGATACCATCTCTCTCTGCCTACTCAGGGACATCACTCTGTCACTTATCCTCTCTGTTTTCATCCCCTATCTGACTTCTTTCTTTCTTTAATTATATTTGTGCCTCTACCATATTTAGCTAAACAAAACCTTCTTTCACATGAGGTCTTCCTGTAGCTACCACCTTCTTTACCTCTAAGTAGGGGAACTTCTTGAGAAGTGGAGTCCACATTACACATTACCATTCCTTTTTTCTTTTTGTTTTTGAGACGGAGTCTCACTCTGTCCAGCCTGTCCCCCAGGCTGGAGTGCAGTGGCGTGATCTTGGCTCACTGCTACCTCTGCCTCCCAGGTTCAAGCGATTCTCCTGCCTCAGCCTCCCGAGTAGCTAGGACTACAGGCGCATCCCACCACACTCGGCTAATTTTTTATTTTTAGTAGAGATGGGGTTTCACCATGTTGGCCAGGCTGGTCTCGAACTCCTGACCTCAGGTGATCCTCCTGCCTCGGCTTCCCAAAGTGCTGGGATTACAGGGATGAGCCACCATGCCTGGCCTACCATTCCTTTTTTCACACATTTTATTCTTTTTTTCTTTTCTTTTTTTTTTTAGGGGGGACTGAGTCTCGCTCTGTTGCCCAGACTGGAGTGCAGTGGTGTGATCTCAGCTCACCATAACCTCCGCCTCCTGGGTTGAAGCAATTCTCCTGCCTCAGCCTCCTGAGTAGCTGGGACTACAGGCGCCTGCCACCATCCTTGGCTAATTTTTGTGTTTTTAGCAGAGACGGAGTTTCACCATGTTGGCCAGGCTGGTCTCAAACTCCTGACCTCAGGTGATCCGCTCTCCTCGGCCTCCCAAAGTGTTGAGATTACAGACGTGAGCCTCCGTTTCCAGCCTCTTTTTCATTTTGTAGTTAACAAGTGATCTGTGGAATGATAGAAGCGGTGTGAATATTCTGTCCTATAATAATCTTTACTTAATGGTTTTATCTGGATTGTTTCTTGCCCAAATATTACTGTAGTGATTATAAAATGGAGACTTTTCTATTTTTTCTGTATTTTTTCTATATTGTCATTATTCTGTAAAGATTTTTTTATACTCCTTTTTTTTTTGAGATGAAGTCAGGCTGGAGTGCAGTGGTGTGATCTCAGCTCACTGCAGCTTCTGCCTCCCGGGTTCAAACTATCCTCCTGCCTCAGCCTCCAGAGTAGCTGAGACTACAGGCGTGCACCATCGCGCCCAGCTAATTTTTTGTATTTTTAGTAGAGATGGGGTTTCACCATGTTGGCCAGGATGGTCTCGATCTCTTGACCCCATGATCTAGCCACCTTGGCCTCCCAAAGTGCCGGGATTACAGACGTGAGCCACTGCGCCTGGCCCTATACTCTCTTTTTAAAAAAAATTTTTTTTTTTTTTTTTTTTTTGAAATGGAGGTTCACTCTGGTGCCCAGGCTGGAGTGCAATGATGTGGTCTTGGCTCACTGCAACCTCCATCTCCCAGGTTCAAGCAATTCTCCTGCCTCAGCCTCCTGAGTCGCTGGGATAGGTGCGTGCCACTATACCCAGCTGATTTTTGTATTTTTAGTAGAGATGGGGTTTCACTATGTTGGCCAGGCTGATCTTGAACTCCTGACCTCATGATCTGCCTGCCTTAGCCTCCCAAAGTGCTGGGATGACAGGCATGAGCCACCACACCTGGTCTTTTTTTTTTTTTTGTGAGACAGGGTCTTCCTCTGTTGCCCAGGCTTGAGTGCAGTGGCATGATCATGGCTCACCACACCCTTGGACACCAGGCTGCCTCAGCTCACTGCAACCTCTGCCTCCCAGGTTCCAGTGATTCTCGTGCCTCAGCCTCTGGAGTAACGGGAGTATAGGTGTGTACCATCACACCTGGCTAATTCTTGTATTTTTAGTAAAGATGAGGTTTCTCCATGTGGGGCAGGCTGGTCTCAAACTCCTGGCCAACATGGTGATCCGCCTGCCTCGGTTTCCCAAAGTGCTTCATATTGTTAGCCCTAATTCTAGTCCAATTCCATAGCGTTCTTCTTTATTTTTATTTTTTTATTTTTGAGATGGAGTCTCGCTTTGTCCCCCAGGCTGGAATGCAGTGGTGCGATCTCGGCTCACTGCAGCCTCCGCCTCCTGGGTTCAAGCAGTTTTCTGCCTCCGCCTCCTGAGTAGCTGGGATTACAGGTGCCTGCCACCACGCCCGGCTAATTTTTGTATTTTTAGTAGAGACGGGGTTTCATCATCTTGGCCAGGCTGGTCTTGAACTCCTGACCTTGTGATCCACCTGCCTCGGCCTCCTGAAGTGCTGGAATTACAGGTGTTAGCCACCGTGCCTGGCCACATTCTTCTTTCAGTTCATATTTGGATATCCTTTTTTTCTACAGTGAGAAGAACTCTGGTAACAACATAAACGCACTCATTTGTTCAGTTGTACAATATGTGCATAATGAAAATTGTAATACCAATAGTATTTCCAGCTACAAACCTACTAAGTTTGATTTAATATTTCTTTGCAATTTTTTGTGTGCTTACATATAGGCCACTAAGGGTGTGCAGCCTAAAATTACTTAAATATCTTTTTCTCGCTGGGTGCAGTGGCTCACACCTGTAATCCCAGCACTTTGGGAGGCCAAGGCGGGCGGATCATGAGCTCAGTTCGAAACCAGCCTGGCCAACATGGTGAAACCCCATCTCTACTAAAAATACAAAAATTAGCCAGGTGTGGTGGCAGGTGCCTGTAGTCCCAGCTACTCGGGAGGCTGAGGCAGGAGAATCACTTGAACCTGGGAGGCGGAGGTTGCAGTGAGCTGAGACCACGCCACTGCACTCCAGCCTGGGTGACAGAGTGAGACTCTGTCTAGAAAAAAAAATCTTTTTCTCCTATATCTTTTTTCTCTTTCTCTTTCTGTGGTAAAGTTATTGGTGTACTAGTCAATTAAATTTGTGTATTCCTACTGTATTCAGTTGTACTTCCTACCCCTCATCCTTGTTGATTTTATTTTATTTTTGGAATGCATTAAACATTAATATGGTTGAAAAAGAAAAATCTACATTTTATAATTACAGTAATATTTGATTTAGGGAAGAAAAAATGGATGATAAAACCGTTGAGATTTTACTCAGAAGGTATTCTCAAAAGTCTTATTTCTTTTCCTTCCCTTCCATTATCATTAGCTTTTAGTTTATCTTAGTTGTCTTCATTTTTGCAGGCATAAGCAGATACATATTATATATATTCTCATTTCCCCTTTCTTGTACAAAAGATAGCATAGTATCCATGCTGCTGTACTTTTAAATACTCTTTTGTATCTTGTTTTTATAGAGATTTTTCTTATTTTTATTTATTTATGTATTTTTTTGAGACGGAGTCTCACTCTGTCACCCAGGCTGGAGTGCAGTGGCGTGATCTCGGCTCACTGCAAGCTCCGCCTCCCAGGTTCATGCCATTCTCCTGCCTCAGCCTCCCAAGTAGCTTGGACTACAGGCACCTGCCACCACGCCTGACTAATTTTTTTTTGTATTTTTAGTAGAGATGGCGTTTCACCGTGTTAGCCAGGATGGTCTTGATCTCCTAACCTCATTATCCGCCCTCCTTGGCCTCCCAAAGTGCTGGGATTACAGGCGTGAGCCACTGCGCCTGGCTGATTTTTCTTATTTTTATAGCTTTGTTACATGTTGTGTAGATTCCATAGGTTTTGGGCCAATATCCTATGTCTGAGCATTTAGGCTGTTGCTAGTGTTCCACTTTCACAGATAATGTTGCAACCAATAACCTGTGTATTTGCTTTCCATATTACTTATGGAGATGTACCATCAGGGTAACTTCCTGGAACTTATACCTGGCATGTCTAAAACAGGGCATCATTTTCCCAAAACTTTTTCACTTTCTTTTGCCGATATTGAATGGCACCATTATCTATCCTATTACTTATGCAGAAATAAAGGTATCATCATTTCTTCTCATAACTAGTTTGTCAGCAAATGCAAATTATGTATTAGCCTTTCATTTTTTTCTATCTTCATTTTCTTATAGATCTTCTTAGTTGGTTTATTATACTAGCCTCCTAACTAGTCTCATTTCTTTCCTAATACTCCCTACTGCTACTAGATGTGTCTTTCATAAAGCCAAAGGTGTGTTCATTTCACCCAGACCTTCCTTTGCCCAGACGTTCCATTTCCTGGCCTTTGCCTACTTCTCTAGCCTAATCTCTAACCACTTCTAACCATACCAAACTACTTGTAGATTTCCCAGACGTATTCTGTCCTCTTTTGCACTGGAATGCCTTTTTTTTTACCTTCTACATTTCTTTCTTTCTTTTTTGTCTTTTTTTTACCCTTTTTGTGGAGAATGGGGTCACGCTTGTTACCAGGCAGATCTCGAACTCCTGGGCTCAAGCGATCCTCCTGCCTCTGCCCACCTAAGTGCTGGGATTACAGACACGAGCCACCGCGTCCAGGCCACATTTCATTTTAATAACTTTCAAGCAAGACTTTCTGCTAGGTCAGATGTAGTTCCCCTGTTTACCCTTACCATCCTGCACTTGCCTACATTGACTTGTCTTTTTTTCCCTGAGACTTTGGGCTCCTGTCGGCTTTTAGACTCCTATGGACAGGGCATTCCTTCTATTCTGCTTTCTTGGCACAGCCTGGAGGATGGTAGACACTCAATAGTTTGTGAATATATGAATAAACTTGATCTGATTACAGATTTCTTTTTTAAAAAGTCTCTTTAGGTAATTCATTTACATGTTCACTGCAAAAAATCCAAACTGCACAGAGGCATATATAAAGTGAATGTTTTCCATTACCCCATCTCAGTTTCTAGTGGGAACTATGGTTAGTAGTTCAATATTGGCAGGAAAAACACAAAATAGATTTTAGAATAAAATAGATTATAGAATAAAAATGTTCACTATTTTGTTCTTATAGATGATCTCTTTTCCTTTAGGCAATGATAGTAAGAAATGCTAAAGATACAGCTCATACAAAAGCAGAACGGAATATTCTGGAGGAAGTAAAGCATCCCTTCATCGTGGATTTAATTTATGCCTTTCAGACTGGTGGAAAACTCTACCTCATCCTTGAGTATCTCAGTGGTCAGTACACAGAGTTTGGTGTAATTATTTGCATTTGCTCCAGAAACTGGGTCAAAATGTTATTTTTCAATGGAAGAATACTTTTTCCCACTATGATCAAATAGTGCTTAAAATTGATGAGTACACTGAAGTACAAAATTCAGATGTGACCAAATGTTTCTATTGGCAGACAAATATGGAGGAAACTAAAGATTTTTTTCCCTCATCTGTAAAATTTTATTTTAATTCCTTTGTAATCACTCACTTAACAGAAAAACGAATACCTAAGTGATGCAGAGCCATCAAATCGTACTGGGGTAAGATACTGTAATTTAAACAATTGGGAAGATTATTTAACATACTGACTATTTTTGGAATTGGGTCTTTAAACAAGAGTTTTTAGTTTAATGTAGCCTTAGTGATTAGGGTATGTAGCTTATAATGGAAATCATCCACATTTGCCAGGGCCTACCACCTCGTAGGAACTTGTTGATTCCATATCATTTCTAGATCACAGGTGTCTATTTATTTTTTTGAGATGGAGTCTCGCACTTGTCGCACAGGCTGTAGTGCAATGGTGTGATCTTGGGTCACTGCAACCTCTGCCTCCTGGAGTTCAAGCGATTCTCCTGCCTCAGCCTCCCGAGTAGCTGGGATTACAGGCATGTGCCACCACGCCTGGCTAATTTTTGTATTTTTAGTAAAGATGGGGTTTCACCATGTTGGTCAGGCTGGTCTCGAACTCCCGACTTCAGGTGATCCACCTAACTCGGCCTTCCAAAACGCTGGGATTACAGGTGTGAGCCACTGCACCCGGCCACAAGTATCTATTTCTAGCAAACACAGTTCAGTTCTCTGAGAAAGATTTTGCAGTAACGTGTAACATGGAACAGAAAGCTACAGAATGTAGCAACTGTTTTGTGACTATTGCCATTGGAAAAACTTTTTTTTTTTTTTTTGAAGATGGAGTTTCGCTCTTCTCTCCCAGGCTGGAGTGCAGAGGCGTGATATCGGCTCACCGTAACTTCCGCCTCCCAGGTTCAAGCGATTCTCCTGCCTCAGCCTCCTAATTAGCTGGGACTACAGGCATGCGCCACCACACTTGGCTTTTTTTTGTATTTTCAGTAGAGCTGGGCTTTCACCATGTTGGCCAGGCTGGTCTTGAACTCCTGACCTCAGGTGATCTGCCCGCCTTGGCCTCCCAAAGTGCTGGGATTACAAGTGTGAGCCACTGTGCCCGCACGGAAAAACTTTATTTTGACATAATTTCATACTTAACACAAAAAGTTTTAAGAGTAGTATAAAGAATTCCTATGCCAGGCTCAGTGGCTCATGCCTGTAATCCCAGCACTTTGGGAGGCTAAGGTGGGCGGATCATGAGGTCAGGAGTTTGAGACCAGTCTGGCCAACATAGTGAAACCCTGTCTCTACTAAAAATAGAAAAATTAGCCGGGTATGGTGGTGCGCTCCTGTAATCCCAGCTACTCGGGAGGCTGAGGCAGGAGAATCGCTTGAACCTGGGAGACGGAGGTTGTGGTGAGCTGAGATCGCGCCAGTACACTGCAACCTGGGCAACAGAGCAAGACTCAGTCTCACACACACACACAAAATAAAAGAATTCCTATATATTTCTCACCTAGATTTCCCAGATGTTACCATTTCACCACATTTATTTTGTTTTATCCTATGTATATGTATATATGTGTATACATATATACATGCATGCATACATAATTGTTTTGAACTGTTTAAGAGAGTGTTACAGACATGATTTCCCTTTACCCCTAAAATTTCAATGTATGTTTTCTTTATTTTCTTTTCTTTTTTTTTTGAGATGGAGTCTCACTCTGTGGCCCAGACTGGAGTGCAGTGGTGCAATCTTGGGCTCACTACAACCTCTGCCTCTCGAGTAGCTGGGATTACAGGCACCCACCACCACGCCCAGCTAATTTTTGTATTTTTAGTAGAAATGGGGTTTCATCATGTTGGCCAGGCTGGTCTCGAATTCCTGACCTCAGGTGATCCGCCCACCTTGGCCTCCCAAAGTGCTGGGATTACAGGTGTGAGCCATTGCACCCAGCCTATTCAGCATATATTTTCTAAAATCAAGGACAGTATCTTACATAACTATACTAAAATGGTCAGAAATAGGAAATTAACATTGATGCAATTATAACTCTTCTTAGTTTCCTTTAATCTGGAACATTTCCTCAGTCTTTCTTTGACTTTCATGATGTTGACATTTTTGATTAGGACAGGCCAGTTAGTTTGTAGAATGCTTTGGGTTTAGCTGATGTTTCCTTAGTATTAGATTCAGGTTATGCAATTTTGGCAGGACCATTGAAGTGACATTGTGTCCTCCTTAATGCATCAGATCAAGAGGTACATGATATTTATGTCTTTGTCCCATTACTTGTGATGTTAACTTTGGTCACATGTATAAGGTGGTGTCTGCTGATTTTTTCCCTGGTGACGTTTTTGCCTTTGTAATTAATAAGTATCTTTTGAGGAGATACTTTGAGATTATTTAAATATCTTTCATCAAGCTTTCATGTTCAGTTTTGTTGTTTTTTTTTTTTTTTGAGATGGAATCTCACTCTGTTGCCCAGGCTGGAGTGCAGTGGCGCGATCTCAGCTCACTGCAACCTCCGCCTCCCAGGTTCAAGTGATTTTCCTGCCTCAGCCTCCCAGGTAGCTGGGATTACAGGCATGCACCACCACACCCAGCTAATTTTTTTATTTTTAATAGAGATCACCCCGACCTCAGGTGATCTGCCCGCCTCGGCCTCCCAAAGTGCAGGGATTACAGGCGTAAGCCACTGCGCCCAGCCCACATTCAGTTTTGACATCCATTGAATCTTGCCTGCAACAATTAATCGTGATGTTTGCCAAGTACTTTTTCTTATTCCGTCACGTCTTCTTCATTTATTACTTGGGATTCTACTGTAATAAAGAACTTTCTCTTCTTCCCCCTTTAAAACATTTATGTATTCATTTATTTATGTCATTGTGGACTTAGGGATCCTAATATCATTCAATGTGATATAACCTTTTATTATCATTATTTATTTTGATACTCAAATTGTGCCATGTTTTTTACTAGGCCACTGCCAGGTTCATTCTGTTTATTTAAGGGTTCTGAAAATACGAAATGTGAGCATTCACTAAAATTAGTGAGGGTGATTTAATTGTAGACTGTCATTTTTCTACCTATGGGTAAAATGTTAAAGAGTCTTTAATCAATATATATATTTTTTTAACCTCAGGTCTGGAATCTACAGATATTTTAAAGTTTGTAGATATAAAACCTGGAATTCCAAGCCAGTTCTAGTTTTTAAATATATGTGTGTCACAGAAGAATAAGAATGCTACTAAAAATAGAATCCTGAGGACTTAGTTTTAAAACCTATAATTTTTAGGATCTGTTTTTCATTTTTAAGGGGCTGATGTCTTTTAATTATGGTTAGAAGGAAAGCACAAACTCTCTCATTAGAAGTGGGTTGGAAATATTGTTTTATTTCTAATGTTTTTTCTTTTTCTTTACAGGAGGAGAACTATTTATGCAGTTAGAAAGAGAGGGAATATTTATGGAAGACACTGCCTGGTAAGTGAACTTTTTGTGGTTGCATAGATTCAGGTAATTACAAGCAAAGCCCCATTCCCGCTATGGGCAGCCACATGATTCAGTAAATTGAGCTGGAGCCAGTCACTCACTCAGGACCTCAAGGGGGAGAAGCAGTTTTGGGACTGGGCAGCTATGGAGGTCACATCATTCCTTTGCCCTTAGGCTTGAGTGGAACGCTCTTCACACCAGTTGTTCCTAACAGAACCATTCTCATTGCGGCTTTCTTTCCTTGAATTGGTAAGCTGCCTGCCTTGGCTGTGGGTGAGTGTGGTTTCCCAGTGAACCTTTATGTGTGGAACAATGGAAATTATCAGAAATCATCCCTTTTTTTTTAGGCTTTCTATTTCTCAAGGTGCAGTCTTAGGGAGGTGATAAACCTGGGCATATCATCTGTAGATTGATTATATAGTCAGGGTGGGATTTACCCTCCTATTTCTAAACATGTCATCTGCTTCAAATTAAAAATATGCACATCCTTTTGTGAAGCAACAATATTGGGTCACAATAAATCAGTTTATCCTACACATTAATTTAATAGAAAACAACACTTAAATGTTTTTTTCTACCTTGATTACCAAAACTGCATTCCATTGTTTAATTTCAGGCCTTTTCTAACAAAGAAGCTGCATTTAAGAGCCTTAGGGATGAAGTGCCCTTTTTTGGAGGAGGCTCACTGAGCCGTGTTGGAGGCTGTGTTTGTGGTCGTGCTGGCTGTGAAACTGCCTCAGTCCTCTAGGACACACCCTCTCCATCCTGGAGTAATCTGCAGGATTGCAACATTGTTATGCAGCCAGTATTGCAGTGCCTTGTGCTTTTCGAATCCAGACAGGGTTGATTCAGCCCTTTATTCTTTTGAGGTAGATAAATTTGAGTGTCACACAGTTTATAGTTGTGGGCTGGCTGGCAGGTGGGAGGGCAGATATTGTGGGCCTGAGCTGTCTATAAATATGTAGCTGTATTAAGTAAGGGATGAGTGGGCTTCTAAGGGTCAGGTTATAAGATACCTTTTGAAATCAAGACGTGATCTCTGAGAATAACAAAGTTCCTATTTCCTATGGGATTTTAAAGTTGGGTGTGGATGGGAGAAATTTGCTTGAAATGAATGGCTATTAGCTTAATTCCTACACAGACAGAACAAAACATGACCAATGGCAGTTTAGCATATTCTGGACATCTTTGCAATTTTAGCAATATATTCTAATGGCAAAATAAAGCACTTTATAGTTTCACTAAAATGAGTGAAACATAAATGTCCCCATGCCTTTTGGCAGCATCCTATGCCATCTCTTTTTCCAATACATCCCCCTACCCCACTAATTTGGTCTTTGGTGCATGTCTGTTTCTTTCAAGGAATTTTGCTCCATACATAAACTGCTTTGGATAGATTACACTCTTTTTAATTTTATTAAATCACTTTTGTTTCCAGCTTTTACTTGGCAGAAATCTCCATGGCTTTGGGGCATTTACATCAAAAGGGGATCATCTACAGAGACCTGAAGCCGGAGAATATCATGCTTAATCACCAAGGTGGAGACATACCGTAAACAATTCTATAGTAAATAATCATCTTAAAATCCTCCCACATAGGTCGTGGCCATTTTCAAAGCCCCAAACTCGTCTATTTTGTATATTTCCTCCCTCAGAATTCATAGCATCATAGTACTTGCTGATATTTTAAGTCTTTAGGTAATTACGCTTGGTGAGAGTAAAAGAAGTTGAGGATAACAGTCGCTCAACTGCCTTTTTTAGTTTAATCCTTACTCTTTATAGTTTTTCATGTTTTTGGAATCCTTACATCAAATGTTGTATAATGTTTTAGACTGTAAAAGCCAGTCTAAACATTAATTTTGGCTTGTTACTTAAATTGAAAAGTGAATCTCAATTATATAAGTTGAGTTTTAATAATGAAAATATGTAAATATTGACTGGGCGCAGTGGCTGACACCTGTAATCCCAGCACTTTGGGAGGCTAAGATGGGTGGATCACCTGAGGTCAGGAGTTCAAGACGCCTGGCCAACATGGTGAAACCCCATCTCTACAAAAATACAAAAAAAAAAAAAAAATTAGCTGGGCATGATGGTGGGTGCCTGTAATCCCAGCTACTCAGGAGGCTGAGGTGGGAGAATCGCCTGAACCCAGGAGGCGAAAGTTGCAGTGAGCCAAGATTGCGACATTATACTCCAGCCTGAGTGAAAGAGCGAGACTCCATCTCAAAAAAAAAAAAAGAAAATATGTGAATATTAGAAGCTATGCTTCTTACAGTAGGTTTTATTAATGCTGGGAAAAGGATTGAAATTGAACCAAAATATTTGATAAAACTTTGGGAATATGATGTTTAGTAGGCATCAGGTTACTTTTTTTTTTTTTTTTTTTTTTTTTTTTTTTTTTTTGAGATGGGGATCTCACTCTGTCACCCAGGCTAGAGTATGGTGGCATGATTACAGCTCACTGCAACCTCCGCCTCCCGGGCTCAAGTGATCCTTCCACCCCGGCCCCTCAAGTAGCTGGGGCCACTGTGGCACACCACCACGCCTGGCTAATTTTTGGTATTTTTTGTAGAAATGGGGTTTCATCATGTTGCCCAGGGTGGCCTCAAACTCCTGAGCTCAATTGATCTGCCTGCCTTGGCCTCCCAAATTGCTGGGATTACAGGCATAACCCACCTTCCCGCCAGCCAGAATCAGTTTATTCTTGCTGTTTGTTTGTAACAACAAACATAAACATCAGAGAGACTGATAATCTATACAACTATAGATATAGCACAGTGAGCCTTGACTGCAACTGCATGCTGATACAGACAGCTCAACTTATGCTAATCTGGGCTGTAGGTAGACTTGGCAATTCACTCGTACCCCAAAGGAGCAACCAGCTGACCCAGGGTATCTAGAAGGTGGTAGCAGCTGCTAATCCTTGGATGTCTACAGAATAATCCATGAGGTAGTTAATTGTTTCAAACTCTTAGAAAATGATGTATGAACAACTGAGGCTCATATAAACATTCCAGATTATACTCCTCCACCCACCTTTTTTTTTTTTTAAGGAGAAATGATGTACTTAACTGAATATATCATGGGAATCAGTGTCTCTTCCTTTCTCTCATCAACACCTCCTCACTCCCCAAAACGTGGATTCTGATCTGAATTATAAATCACAGGATAGAATAGGGGAGTGATAGAATAGTTAACTTCTTCTTTGATTTATAAGGTTGGGTATATCAGATGGTTCTGTGAAAATAAAGGCCATACTTCTGTATCAGAGTGTAGTATATATTTACATTTGAATCAATAGGTCATTGTGCCTTTTCTGTGAAATGAACCTCAAATACTAGAGTCCCTGAGATTGTTGAACCACTTGTTATGACAGTCCAGTAAAGAAAGCTAAACTTGAACTGAAATGATCTTTGTGTAAGGTGGTAAGTTTTTTACTTTCTGGATCAGTGATGATTGATTCATACTATCTAGCAATTTTCTTTCTTTCCCCTAATTGGTAGCATTGGGCAGAATGAGCTACCTTGTTATAATGAGTTTCTGAGACCATTTTAAGAACTCTTCACAGTTCACTGTGATAAAAGCTATATATTTGAAGTACTGTCTCACACCTTTGTTTAAAAGGTACAGAATATGTTTATTGGGGTCTGTGTACTTAAACTAGACTTCAAAAAACAGTTTTCCCAGGATTTTTCTTTTTCAGGATGGTAGAGGATTTTGTATATACTTAAAGCTAGAGCCTTAAACAGGTTATTTCACTTTTTTCTCTATCTTTATTTTCTCTTTACTAGATAGATTGTATCATTGGCAAAAGGTGACTTTGCCCTAGCCTTAAACAGTTAGCATCCCATTTTATGGATGGTACCTTGTTCTTGACATCTGCAAGAAAATTTGAGGCAAGAAAAGTTAAATGGAAGGATAGATTAAGGTATTATGTGACATGTTCAAACACTGCACATACTTAGAATTCTGAGAATAATCATGCTGTAATCTTTCATTGTAGGTCATGTGAAACTAACAGACTTTGGACTATGCAAAGAATCTATTCATGATGGAACAGTCACACACACATTTTGTGGAACAATAGAATACATGTGAGCTACATGTTAAACATAATTGGTTTGGGGGTAATAGCTAATTTTATCTGTTTTAAGGAATAGTATCTGTTTTCTGTACCCTCATTGACTCTGTATATTGTTTTTAAAATTCTAATTCAGATGATATGCGAATGGGTGAATTTTTAAGCGTATTATTTTCCTCATTGTAGGGCCCCTGAAATCTTGATGAGAAGTGGCCACAATCGTGCTGTGGATTGGTGGAGTTTGGGAGCATTAATGTATGACATGCTGACTGGAGCAGTAGGTGCACAGTTAAAAGCTGCATGTATTATTGGTCTGTGCTGAGTCACTATAGCAAGAGACCTGTCCTGTGCTTTCTGAACATGTTACCAGTGGAGTTTTCAAAGCCCAAAGATTTGTTATTAGCAGTTTAACACTAATAATGCTGTATGATTATATGGGATCCCATACTTTCCGAAACATTTTCATTTAAATGATCTATGTCATGGCAGGCCTGTGAAATAGATGTTGAATAGATAATGCCCTTATTTTATAAATGGAGAAATTGAAGCATAAAATCACATAGCTCACTTATCACACAGCAAGTTAATGGTGGAAACACAGGCTTCCTTCCAGGACACTGCTACTTCCTCTCTCCTGTTGCTTAAAAACTGCACATCTGCCGGCCACAGTGGTGCATGCCTGTAGCCTAAGCTACTCAGGAGGCTGAGGTGGGAGGATCATTTGAGCTAAGGATTATTAATAGAATCTAGCCTTGACAACATAGTGAGACCCTGTCTCTAAAACAAAATAAAGGTCTTTAGCAGTTAGCCCATTTCACAGCATACATTTCTGATCTCCATGCATAACTAATTTAGGAAATGGATAATATTATTTAAAATTTGTTTCTTATATGCTAATATTTTTCACTCCCTGCTAATATTTTTCACTTGTCTTCTACTCTTAGCCCCCATTCACTGGGGAGAATAGAAAGAAAACAATTGACAAAATCCTCAAATGTAAACTCAATTTGCCTCCCTACCTCACACAAGAAGCCAGAGATCTGCTTAAAAAGGTAAGGTTCTTAAATGGTCACTGACACTACAAGATTCAATGACTAGGATTTAACTAGATAGAATTTAATGTATATTTTGAATAAAGAGTCATATATAAATATTGAACAAAAAAAGTCTTCAATTTTTGAAGGTGAAGTACAGATTTGTTTAAAGACTTTCTTTTCATATTCTTTTTTTAAAATCTTTTTTTTTTGAGACAGGGTCTTGCTCTGTCACCCAGGCTAGAGTGCAGTGGTGCGATCTTGGCTCACTGCAACCTCAGTCTCCCAGGTTCAAGCGATTCTTCTGCCTCAGCCTCTCAAGTAGCTGGGATTACAGGCACCCGCCACCACGCCCAGCTAATTTTTGTATTTTTAGTAGAGACAGGGTTTCACCATGTTGGTCAGTCTGGTCTGGAACTCCTGACCTCAGGTAATCCATCTGCCCTGGCCTCCCAAAGTGCTAAGTGCTGGGATTACAGACCCTTAAACAATATTAAGTAGTAATTAGTAAACTATATTTTCTTTTCTTTTCTTTTCTTTTTTTTCTGAGATGGAGTCTTGCTCTGTCGTCCAGGCTGGAGTGCAATGGCATGATCTTGGCTCACTGCAACCTCCACCTCCCAGGTTCAAGTGATTCTCCTGCCTCAGTCTCCCTAGTAGCTGGGATTACAGGTGTTCACCACCACGCCAGGCTAATTTTTGTATTTTTAGTAGAGAAGGGGTTTCACCGTGTTGGCCAACCTCGAACTCCCAACCTCAGGTGATCCACCTGCCTCAGCCTCCCAAAGTGCTGGGATTACAGGCATGAGCCACTGTGCCTGGCCAATAAACTATATTTTCTCAAGGCAAAGTAGACAAGCAAAGTCTAAAAAGGAAAAAAAAAAAAATCAGTTTGACTAAGGTTCTTTATCCAAGGTTTTTTTTCCTCTTTAAAGCTGCTGAAAAGAAATGCTGCTTCTCGTCTGGGAGCTGGTCCTGGGGACGCTGGAGAAGTTCAAGTAGGGATTGGCATCTTTGGTGTTTTGCTGGGAAGATAATGCTAGTTTTATGTATTTCTGAGGGTTATATGTAGTTGCTTATAAGTTTAGCTTATTTTGTGACTTGTAACTTCAAAAAGGTGATTAATTTATCAATCCAGCAAAGTCTGGTCCCCTCAACTTTTCTTCCTGCTTTTTTTTTCCTAGGCTCATCCATTCTTTAGACACATTAACTGGGAAGAACTTCTGGCTCGAAAGGTGGAGCCCCCCTTTAAACCTCTGTTGGTAAGTATACATGATAGTGTATAATTGGGTGCAGTGGCTCACGCCTGTAATCCCCAAACTTTAAAGGTCCGAGGTGGGAGGATTGTTTGAGGCCAGGAGTTCAATACCAGCATGGGCAACATAACAAGACTCCATATCTACAAAACATTTAAAAGTTAGCTGGGTGTGGCGGCTTGTGCCTGTAAGTCCCAGCTACTTGCAAGGCTGAGGCAGGAGGATCGCTTGATATTTTTTTAGAATAAGAAAAATCTCAGAGCAGACAGAAACATTATTGTTATTAGCAGTTCAAAGATCTCTGGTCTATCCTCTCCAGCATCTTTATTTTATTTTATTTTGAGATGGGGTCTCACTCTGTCACCCAGGATGGAGTGCAGTAGCACGATCACAGTTCAGTGCAGCCTTGACCTCCCCAGGCTCAGGTGATTCTCCCACTTCAGCTTCCCAAATAGCTGCAACTACAGACACGTGTCACCATGCCTAGCTAATTTTTTTGTATTTTTTATAGAAACAGGGTTTTGCCATGTCACCCAGACTGGTCTTGAACTCCTGGGCTCAAGTGATCCACCCACCTCAGCCTCTCCAAGTGCTGGGATTACAGGTGTGAGCTTCTGCACCCAGCCAAGCATCTTTTATTTTTGTACTATCTTGTAAAGAACTAAAGCCAGTGGCAATTGACAGTATTAGCTATTTTTAAGTCAGTTACCTAAGACAAATATTTCAGGTAGTTGGGACTTCCTTTTTTTGGTTTGTTTTATTTTGCTTAATTTAACCATTTTAAATATGATTCTCTGGGAATTTTTTCTTCAAAGTATAGAATATGTGTGCATTCGTTTGCTAGGCTTGCTGCAACAAAGTACCACAAACCGGGTGGCTTAGACAACAGAAATTTATTATCTCATAGATCTGGAGACTAGAAGTTCTAGATCACATTGTTAGAGTTGGTTTCTTTGACTACTGTGAG
Organism: Gorilla gorilla gorilla; assembly: GCF_029281585.2. Taxonomy (NCBI): domain Eukaryota; kingdom Metazoa; phylum Chordata; class Mammalia; order Primates; family Hominidae; genus Gorilla; species Gorilla gorilla. The sequence goes on along the minus strand of NC_073228.2, from coordinate 32,122,452 downwards.
AAACTGTATGTTCCATGCCTCTCCCCTGGCTTCTGGTGGTTTGCTGGTAATCTTTGTCATTCTTTGGCTTGTAGGTGCATCACCCGGATCTCTGCCTTCATGTTCACATGGTGTTCTACCTGTGTGCATATCTGTGGCCAAATTTCCCCTTTTTATAAGGATACCAGGCATATTGGATTAGGGTTCCTCTCTACTCCAGTAGGACCTCATCTTCACTAATTACATCTGCAATAACCCTTTCCAAATAAGGTCACATTCTGAGGAACTAGAGGTTAGAATTTCAACATACGAAATTTTTTGGGGGTGGGTAAGGCACACGATTCAACCCATAACAATATGTTTGTGAGTAAATCAGTTAGTGTGTTAGTTATTGTCCTTCTCCCACCTCAGAATCTGAGAAAATACAGTTTCTTTTTCCATTCCTTAGGATGTAGTTGGAGAAGGAGGAGGATGATGATGGTGATTATTTTTTGGTCATGGAGCATAATGTCCCCACTTTAAAAAACAACAAACAATTGTAAGGAAGATAACTGTCATATACCTACTGCCCAGCTTAAAAAATGATTAGGTCATCTTGTTTAAACATAACTGCCATCCCATCATCACACCTCAGAAGTTGACAGTTTCCTTAGTTTTTTGTTTTTTGTTTTTTTTTCCTTTTTCTTTTCTTTTCTTTTCTTTTTTTTTTTTTTTTTTTTTTTTGAGATAGGGTCTTTCTCTGTTGCCCAGGCTGGAGTGCAGTGGCATGATAGTGGCTCATGGCAGCCTCAACCTCCCAGGCTCAAGGGCTCCTCCCGTATAGCTGGGGCCACAGGGATGCATCACCACATCCAGCTAATTTTTAAATTTTTTCTAGAGATGAGGTCTCCCTGTGTTGCCCCACCTAATTTTTTTTGTTGTTGTTGTTTTTCCATTTTTTTTCCTCCTGTTTGTAAGGATTTAATCAAGGTCTGTATATAGTTTGGTTACTATGTCTCTTAGGTCTCTTTTCATTTATAGATTCCCCTTGTGATTTATTGAAGAAACTGGGTCATTTGTCCTGTAGAATTCTCAAATTTTGATTTTGCTGATATTATCCCCATAGTTTCGTTGACCATGTTCATCTGTTCTCTGAATTTCCAAAAACTGGTAGTTAAATTTAGGTGGTTGATCTAATTCAGATTAAACTCTCAGTATTGCATGCTTTGATCAGGAGGCATAATGTGTAGTTCGTGTGTGTGTGTGTGTGTGTGTGTGTGTGTGTGTTTAAGTGATGTTAGTGGTCACTGATCATTGCCTATGTCAGCATTTCACTACCAGGGTAATTTGGCAATGTCTGGAGATACACTGATTGTCACAGGTTGGGGGAGGGAATGCTATAGGTACCTTCAGGAGTAAGAGTCAGCACAGCACAGCCCCCTACAGCTAAGCATTAATAGGCCTAAAATGTCAGTAGCACTGAGGTTGAGAAACTCTAGCCTACTTTTATAATTTCATCAGGTGTTTGTGAAATGGTCTTATTCTAACTGTTATTTCTTCTTTCTTTGTTAGCTGGAATTCTTTCATAAAGAGAAACTCTTTGATCAGTTAGTTACCCAAGGTATAGTTCATACAGGAAAGGCAGGATGTATGTTTGATTCTTTCCTAGTTTTCAAAATAATGAATTAGTTCCCTAGCATCTTCCAGAATTGACCAATGAACTTTGTGTGTGTGTGTTTTTTCTTTTTTAGTATATTATGAACTTACACGTTTTAACATATTTGTGTTTCATTTCATTGCAGTTATTTTTATTTTATTTTTATTTACTCATTTATTGTTTTGAGGCAGGGTCTTACTCTGTCACCCAAGCTGTAGTGCAGTGGTATAATCTCTGTCCACTGCAGCCTTGACTTCCCGGCCTCCAGCAATCCTCCACCTTACCCTCTTGAGTAGCTGGGACCACAGGTACACCACCATGCCCAGCTAATTTTTGTGTTTCTGGTAGAGACGGGGTTTTGCCGTGTTCACCAGGCTGGTCTTCAACTCCTGAGCTCAAAAGCAATCCACCTGCCTCTGCCTCCCAAAGTGTTGGGATGATAGGCATGAGCCACCACACCTAGCAGTTATTTTTATTGATGCTCAGTTTTTCCCTTCGTTGAATGCTGGTGCAGTGAATGCTGGGTGCATCTTCATGTTGGTTTCTGAGTCCTTTTGACATGACCACATGGTCTGGTGTTGTACGAGAGAGCAAAATAAGGAAACTGGTGTTCTATGCTTATCTTGCACATTTTCACCACACTTGGAATCAGCCATTCCTCCAGGGAGTGCAGGTTCACAGTCTGGGCTCTAAGAGAATTGTAAGGTCAATGTGGTCATCTTTTAGTATTAAGTCAGATATTCTAAATTATTATTTACTTCCTACATTTGGCCCAAGAGTCTAACCAGATATTTTGGGAAAGAGAGAAGGAATTAAATAAATAAATCTCATGGTTAGAACTGAAGTGGTAACTATACTTTCACAAGGAAATATAACTTATAAACCATGCAGAATAGAAAATTATTTTTGTTCCTTTAGATTTCTAAAGGAATGAAATAAGCTGTGGGAAGAAACTTTAACTGGAGCATCTTACCAGTGTTATTCATGTTTTAACTCTGCTTCAGTAGTTTTTCAGGTTTATTACAAACCTGCAGTAGCCAACTGAACTAATTATCTCTAAACAGGGATTTAGCCAGTGGACTAGGCACACTGAAGCTTTGTGAGAGGGGAAATTGATATTCACATTTTTTCCAGCTTGTTTTGAGCTCAATATATTCACTTTTTTTTTTTTTTAATTGAGACAGACTCTTGCACTGTCATCTGGGCTGGTGTGCAGTGGCACGATCTCTGCTTGCTGCAACCTGTGCCTCCCGGGTTCAAGCAATTCTCGTGCCTCATCCTCCTGAGTAGCTAGGATTACAGGCACACGCCACCATGCCTGGCTAATTTTTTGTATTTTTAGTAGAGATGGGGTTTCACTATTTTGGCCAGGCTGGTCTCGAACTCCTGACCTCATGATCCGCCTGCCTCAGCCTCCCAAAGTGCTGGGATTACAGGCGTGAGCCACCACGCCCAGTCGATATATTCACATTTTTAATAGGAATAACTGTATACTAAAATCTATTTTAGTGCATGTTTAAGATTTGAAGATGTAATTTGACTCAGTACTTTCCAGCTACATTTTTTTCTTCATTCTGTGCCTGCTAAGACTATTCTAATACTTTATTATAGTTAACCCCCGTGAAAAGAGCTCCCAGAGCTTACAGTGCATTTGATTGATGTAACATGGACTATTTATTATTTTCTAAATTATTTTGTTTGTATAAAGCAATCTGAAGAGGATGTAAGTCAGTTTGACTCCAAGTTTACACGTCAGACACCTGTCGACAGCCCAGATGACTCAACTCTCAGTGAAAGTGCCAATCAGGTCTTTCTGGTAAGTGAAAGAATTTCCATGTAGTCATGGGAAATTTTAGTGTGAGGATGGGCTCTTCAAAGAAAATTCAGTTTGCTTGCTTTGCAGTTCATGTAGGTAACCTGGCCCACTTTTTTTTTTTTTTTTTTAAATAAGCCATGCCCTTGTAACTTATTGATGCCTACAAAATTTATTTTCGTAATCCAACATTTTATTTTAGCAATCAGAGTGGGAATGTACAAATCTTTGGAAAGTATGACGCCCTTTTTTTTTTAGGCCACAGACTTAAGATGATGTTTGGCTTAGCATCTCAACCAAAAATTAGTCATAGCAGTCGGGGAGAAAAACCTCACTGACTACATGTATTTTATTCCTGAAACAGCTATAGATTTTTGGTACTTTTTTTTTTTTTTTTTTTTTTTTTGAGACAGGGTCTCACCTTGTAGCCTAGGCTGGGTGTAGTGTAGTGGTGTGATCACAGTTCACTGCAGCCTTGACCTCCCAGGCTCAAGTGATCCACCCATTTCAGCCTCGTGAGTACCTGGACCACAGGTGTGTGCCACATGCAGCTAATTTTTTATTTTTTTGTAGAGACAGAGTCTCATTATTTTACTCCTGGACTCAAGCTATCTTCCTGCCTTGGCTTCCCAAAGTGCCAAAATTATAGGCATGAGCCATCGTTCCTGGCCCTATTTTTGGTACTCTTAACATAAGTAGGGGATTTTTTTTTTTTTTTTTTTTTGAGACGGAGTCTTGCTCTGTCACCAGGTTGGAGTGCAGTGGCGCGATCTCAGCTCACTGCAACTTCTGCCTCCTGGGTCCGAGTGATTCTCCTGCCTCAGCCTCCCGAGTAGCTGGGACTATAGGCGTGCGCCACCACGCCCAGTTAATTTTTGTATTTTTAGTAGATACAGGGTTTCACCATGTTGGCCAGGATGGTCTCGATTTCTTTTTTTTTTTTTTTTTTTTTTTTGAGAAGGAGTCTCGCTCTGTCGCCCAGGTTGGAGTGCAGTGGCGCAATCTCGGCTCACTGCAAGCTCCACCTCCTGGGTTCACGCCATCCTCCTGCCTCAGCCTCCTGAGTAGCTGGGACTACAGGCGCCCGCCACCACGCCAGGCTAATTTTTTGTATTTGTAGTAGAGACGGGGTTTCATCGTGTTAGCCGGGATAGTTTTGATCTCCTGACCTTGTGATCCGCCTGCCTTGGCCTCCCAAAGTGCTGGGATTACAGGCGTAAGCCACCACGCCCAGTCGATGGTCTCGATTTCTTGACCTCGTGATCCACCCACCTTGGCCTCCCAAAATGCTGGGAATACAGGCATGAGCCACTGCGCCCGGCCAAGTAGGGGATTTTTTTAACATTAATTGTGAATATTTGACATCAAAACATATTGGTTCATATGTAATAATGAATTCTCATTGTAGAAATGTCTGTATAGATTTATAGCTTGTCTCCTCAGAAAAGTAAAGGTTTTTGATGTTGGCCAACAGAAATGATGGATTTATATCAGAAGACCATGAATGCATACTATTTTGCTCAAATAGCACATATGCTTGTTGATTTTATTACTGTACTTAATATGTCACATGAACATCTATCTCATTTTGTATCCTTTTTTTTCTTTTGTCATTTGTTTTTGGACTACTCTAGGGAGAATAGAATATGGGGAAAATAATTGTTTGGGAGTGTTTTTTCCCTGTTTTTGAGTTCACTGGATTTGTCACTAACTTAATTCTTAAGCTTTTGTTCCCCACATTGCTCACTATGTAATACAAGTAGTGTTGTATCTTATGGGATGGGAAATAACCTCTAAAGTTAGCATGGAGTTGGGGCATGGTGGCTTATGGCTATAACCTTGAGGTCAGGAGTTCAAGACCAGCCTGGCTAACATGGTGAAACCCCATCTCTACTAAAAGTACAAAAATTAGCCGGGTGTGGTGGCATGCACCTGTGGTACCAACTACTTGGGAGGCTGAGGCAGGAGAATCATTTGAACCCGGGAGGCAGAGGTTGCAGGAGCCAAGATTGTGCCACTGCACTCCAGCCTGAGTGATAGAGTGAGAGAGACTCCATATCAAAAAAAAAATTAATTAAAAAAATTAAGTTAGTATGGGATGCAAAAGTTGTGTATAGTACAGTATGGTTTTGAGGAAACAACACTGAATAGTAATAATCCTATAAATTAATATAGAGCACATAGGCAAAATATAATCTTACAGTATTACATAAGAGATAAAAGATGAGTGAGTGCATGCATGTTTTTAAATTCAAGTTTGATGTGTGCATGATCAAAGTTACGGCATCTCTGTTAGTAAAATCTTAGGTTCAGTTAGGGAAGTGGGCATGAATCACTTTAATTTTGGCATTTTTTTTTCTCTTGTACTACAGATGTGGAATTTATACCTTTGATTTAACATAGAGACCTTTTCCTCAATTGGACATTGCAGAATTTCAACTTATGTGACAGTTTTCCCCCCACAAAATAGAAGCATTTTATTTAGCTGCCAAGAAATCCAAAGTTGTGGTGGTAAAAGTGAGATATTGAAGCTTTCATTGCCAGTTAAAGTATTGTTGAGCTTTTCACAATTACTTAAATTGGCTAATGAATAGAGCAACTCATTTGTTAGGTTTTAGCCAGAATTCTGTACCTAAAGTGGATCTCTTTAAACATTAATAAAAAAAAATAGGCCTGGTGCAGTGGCTCACGCCTGTAATCCCAGCACTTTGGGAGTCTGAGGTGGGCGGATCACAAGGTCAGGAGTTCCAGACCAGCCTGGCTAATATGGTGAAAACCCATCTCTACTAAAAATACAAAAATTAGCCAGGCGTGATGGCTGTAGTCCCAGCTACTCGGGAGGCTGAGGCAGGAGAATTGCTTGAACCCGGGAGGAGGAGGTTGTAATGAGCTGAGATCACGCCCCTCACTGCACTCCAGCCTGGGCGACAGAGCTAGACTCCATCTCAAAAAAAAAAAAAAAAATTATATATATATACACACATACATACATACATACACACATATAGTGACATCCCACTTATCTGGATAATGTGGTTCTAGCAACCTCATTTCAACAAATATTTTAATTCCTGTTGTAAGACCCCATCACAGAATTAGAGGAAATTCAAACATGATTAAGGCACAGCCTGTACCTCTTGGTAGTTACAGCTTTAGTCCACCAGAACGTTTGTAAAATTATTCTCTGAAGTTCACATATAACTGTCACAAATCATATGCACTTCAGAATTGCACCTCACTCTTTGGGACTTCACTCAGAGCTTTGCTGAGTCTTATTTATTGTAACACATAATGCTTACTCATAGATTTTGATAAATAGAAGATAGGTGAAGATGGTTAAAAGAATGAACATTGACAGCTAGAGAAATGACAGCTGGTAGCCTAATAGTAAGATCCAAGAGAGAACTAAAATGAACAAAACTGCATTTTTGCCTATTACAACTGAAGGTTTTTGAAATGTTGATACTTATTCATCAAGAAAACAAATTCTAGCTGGGCAGAGATCACACGTGCCTATATAGTCCCAGCTACTTGAGGGGCTGAGGTGGGAGAATAGCTTGGGTCCAGGAGTTTGAGGCTGCAGTGAGCTATGATATCACCACTGCACTCCAGCCTGGGCAATATAGGGATACCCCATCTCTTAAAACAAAACAAAAAACGAATTCTGTCCAATCATTGGCGTAAAACCAGAAAGATCACAAGATCTGACTTTGATGCCAAGTCAGAAAATTGTTTTTACTTTGGTCTGATTATAAGAAACTGTTTTAGGGTGATAAACTTAATTGCTTATATGCCTGTGGCTAGAAACACTAGAAGTTTCTTTACATTTCTCCTAGTATTTAACGTCTTTTTTTTTTTTTTTTTTTTTTTAATTTTTGAGATGGAGTCTTACTCTGTTGCCCAGGCTAGAATGCAGTGGTGCAATCTCTGCTCACTGCAACCTCCACCTACCAGGTTCAAGTGATCCTCCTGCCTCAGCCTCCCGAGTAGCTGGGATTACAGGCGTGCACCACCATGCATGGTGGTGTATTTTTGTATTTTTAGTAGAGACGGTGTTTCACCACATTGGCCAGGCTGGTCTTGAACTCCTGACCTCAGGTGGTCTGCCTGCCTTGGCATCCCAAAGTGCTGGGATGACAGGCGTGAGCCCCCGTGCCTGGGCGTATTTAACATCTTCATATGGAGCCTGAATTTTCCTGTTTTTTTTTCTATTCCTGTCAGTAGGGTAGAATTTTGTTTGCTAGCATATCAGGCTCAATGGAATTCTGCTTTCTTGAAGTGTGTGCCTCACGAAATGGCTGGAAAGAAGTTAACAGGTCTAAAAATGAGGTTGAGGACGTGGGAGAGTGTACACATTGGTGGTTTTAGGTGTGCATCATTGTGTAGGTATGTCAGACTGAACAACCCCATTTTCTTGAGATACATGAGAAAATGCCATTCTGTAGTCCACTGTTACTGTCTTTCAGGGTTTTACATATGTGGCTCCATCTGTACTTGAAAGTGTGAAAGAAAAGTTTTCCTTTGAACCAAAAATCCGATCACCTCGAAGATTTATTGGCAGCCCACGAACACCTGTCAGGTATTTCACACTCTTATTTTCACTTTTTTTTTGTTTTTAAACAACCTACAAGAGTGTTTGCTTAAGAAATTTATGCCAAGTTATATAAATGAAAGACTGTCATACTGTCTTTGGTTGACATAAGCACAGCATCTATATCTTACATTGCAAAGACTAGTCTGACTAATCTATGATGTTATATGGTTTACCTTCCCTCCCGAAAGTAAGCAGCCATACTGGCAAATGTCCTCTTTATCCATTCACTCAGCATTTATTGTGCACCAAGAGCACCAGCACTACATGCTGCATGTTATGTGTGTGTATCTATATAGTACTATAATACAGGAATTGTCCCTGTCCTGATGAAGCTTACAATTTAGTGGGAAAGTCACAATAGACAAAGGATATACAAAAATATAATTACAAGTAGTGCAAAGTGCTATAATTTAAAAGGGGAAAAAAAGAATGTACTGGTAGAGAGCAGAGGAAAAACAAGGGGGCTTCTACTCACAGTGATCAGAGAAAGGCCTCCCTGGTGTAGTAACATCTAGCAGTGAACGGAAAGAGCCAGCCCTACAAAAATAGGAGGTATAAGAATGTTGCAGGCAGAAGAACAGCAAATGCAAAAACCCTGAGGGAGGAGAAAAGTTGCCCTTTTCCTGGAAATGAAAGGGAAATCAATGTTCCTGGAGTGTGTGGTGAGTGAGGAGAAGGGCAGAGGTTTGGAAAAGTATTTTATTTTAAATGCAATAGAAAGCTGTTTTGAGCAGGGGAGAGTAAAATGATATATATAATACGCATTTAAATGTATATATATCTCATTGAGGGTTTTGGGGGTCAGGTGTAGAGGTGAAGAGACCAGTTAGGAAATTCTAGCAGTTAATCTAGGCGGAGGAGAGATGGTTCAATTTTTGCCTTTGTGCTAATCCACGTGAAAATAAAATTAAATGAAAATAAATGTCATGTTACCCCACTCCCTTTAAATGTAAAGGAAATATGTCTTGTTGAGATGACCCTTAAGCAAATGAATGATAGCTCTTCCTTGTCTTAAAGCCCAGTCAAATTTTCTCCTGGGGATTTCTGGGGAAGAGGTGCTTCGGCCAGCACAGCAAATCCTCAGACACCTGTGGAATACCCAATGGAAACAAGTGGCATAGAGCAGATGGATGTGACAATGAGTGGGGAAGCATCGGCACCACTTCCAATACGACAGCCGAACTCTGGGCCATACAAAAAACAAGCTTTTCCCATGATCTCCAAACGGCCAGAGCACCTGCGTATGAATCTATGACAGAGCAATGCTTTTAATGAATTTAAGGCAAAAAAGGTGGAGAGGGAGATGTGTGAGCATCCTGCAAGGTGAAACAAGACTCAAAATGACAGTTTCAGAGAGTCAGTGTCATTACATGGAACACTTCGGACACAGGAAAAATAAACGTGGATTTTAAAAAATCAATCAATGGTGCAAAAAAAAACTTAAAGCAAAATAGTATTGCTGAACTCTTAGGCACATCAATTAATTGATTCCTCGCGACATCTTCTCAACCTTATCAAGGATTTTCATGTTGATGACTCGAAACTGACAGTATTAAGGGTAGGATGTTGCTTCTGAATCACTGTTGAGTTCTGATTGTGTTGAAGAAGGGTTATCCTTTCATTAGGCAAAGTACAAAAATGCCTATAATACTTGCAACTAAGGACAAATTAGCATGCAAGCTTGGTCAAACTTTTTCCAGCAACATGGAATCAAAGACAAAAGAAACTTAGCAATTGATGTTTTACGTGCAAACAACCTGAATCTTTTTTTTATATAAATATATATTTTTCAAATAGATTTTTGATTCAGCTCATTATGAAAAACATCCCAAACTTTAAAATGCGAAATTATTGGTTGGTGTGAAGAAAGCCAGACAACTTCTGTTTCTTCTCTTGGTGAAATAATAAAATGCAAATGAATCATTGTTAACCACAGCTGTGGCTCGTTTGAGGGATTGGGGTGGACCTGGGGTTTATTTTCAGTAACCCAGCTGCAATACCTGTCTGTAATATGAGAAAAAAAAAATGAATCTATTTAATCATTTCTACTTGCAGTACTGCTATGTGCTAAGCTTAACTGGAAGCCTTGGAATGGGCATAAGTTGTATGTCCTACATTTCATCATTGTCCCGGGCCTGCATTGCACTGGAAAAAAAAATCGCCACCTGTTCTTATACCAGTATTTGGTTCAAGACACCAAATGTGTTCAGCCCATGGCTGAAGAACAACAGAAGAGAGTCAGGATAAAAAATACATACTGCGGTCGGCAAGGTGAGGGAGATAGGGATATCCAGGGGAAGAGGGTGTTGCTGTGGCCCACTCTCTGTCTAATCTCTTTACAGCAAATTGGTAAGATTTTCAGTTTTACTTCTTTCTACTGTTTCTGCTGTCTACCTTCCTTATATTTTTTTCCTCAACAGTTTTAAAAAGAAAAAAAGGTCTATTTTTTTTTCTCCTATACTTGGGCTACATTTTTTGATTGTAAAAATATTTGATGGCCTTTTGATGAATGTCTTCCACAGTAAAGAAAACTTAGTGGCTTAATTTAGGAAACATGTTAACAGGACACTATGTTTTTGAAATTGTAACAAAATCTACATAAATGATTTACAGGTTAAAAGAATAAAAATAAAGGTAACTTTACCTTTCTTAAATATTTCCTGCCTTAAAGAGAGCATTTCCATGACTTTAGCTGGTGAAAGGGTTTAATATCTGCAGAGCTTTATAAAAATATATTTCAGTGCATACTAGTATAATAGATGATCATGCAGTTGCAGTTGAGTTGTATCACCTCTTTTTGTTTGTCTTTTATAATGTCTTCAGTCTGAGTGTGCAAAGTCAATTTGTAATATTTTGCAACCCTAGGATTTTTTTAAATAGATGCTGCTTGCTATGTTTTCAAACCTTTTTGAGCCATAGGATCCAAGCCATAAAATTATTTATGCATGTTGAATTCAGTCAGAAAAGAGCAAGGCTTTGCTTTTTGAAATTGCAACTCAAATGAGATGGGATGAAATCCTATGACAGTAAGCAAAAACAGAACCATGAAAAATGATTGGACATACACCTTTTCAATTGTGGCAATAATTGAAAGAATCGATAAAAGTTCATCTTTGGACAGAAAGCCTTTAAAAAAAAAATCACTCCCTCTTCCCCCTCCTCCCTTATTGCAGCAGCCTACTGAGAACTTTGACTGTTGCTGGTAAATTAGAAGCTACAATAATAATTAAGGGCAGAAATTATACTTAAAAAGTGCAGATCCTTGTTCTTTGACAATTTGTGATGTCTGAAAAAACAGAACCCGAAAAGCTATGGTGATATGTACAGGCATTATTTCAGACTGTAAATGGCTTGTGATACTCTTGATACTTGTTTTCAAATATGTTTACTAACTGTAGTGTTGACTGCCTGACCAAATTCCAGTGAAACTTATACACCAAAATATTCCTCCTAGGTCCTATTTGCTAGTAACATGAGCACTGTGATTGGCTGGCTATAACCACCCCAGTTAAACCATTTTCATAATTAGTAGTGCCAGCAATAGTGGCAAACACTGCAACTTTTCTGCATAAAAAGCATTAATTGCACAGCTGCCATCCACACAAATACATAGTTTTTCTGACTTCACATTTAAGTGAAATTTATTTCCCATGCTGTGGAAAGTTTATTGAGAACTTGTTTCATAAATGGATATCCCTACTATGACTGTGAAAACATGTCAAGTGTCACATTAGTGTCACAGACAGAAAGCACACACCTATGCAATATGGCTTATCTATATTTATTTGTAAAAATCCAAGCATAGTTTAAAATATGATGTCGATATTACTAGTCTTGAGTTTCTAAGAGGGTTCTTTATGTTATACCAGGTAAGTGTATAAAAGAGATTAAGTGCTTTTTTTTCATCACTTGATTATTTTCTTTAAAATCAGCTATTACAGGATATTTTTTTATTTTATACATGCTGTTTTTTAATTAAAATATAATCACTGAATTGAAGTTTACTAATTTGATTTTATAAGGTTTGTAGCATTACAGAATAACTAAACTGGGATTTATAAACCAGCTGTGATTAACAATGTAAAGTATTAATTATTGAACTTTGAACCAGATTTTTAGGAAAATTATGTTCTTTTTTCCCCCTTTATGGTCTTAACTAATTTGAATCCTTCAAGAAGGATTTTTCCATACTATTTTTTAAGATAGAAGATAATTTGTGGGCAGGGGTGGAGGATGCATGTATGATACTCCATAAATTCAACATTCTTTACTATAGGTAATGAATGATTATAAACAAGATGCATCTTAGATAGTATTAATATACTGAGCCTTGGATTATATATTTAATATAGGACCTATTTTGAATATTCAGTTAATCATATGGTTCCTAGCTTACAAGGGCTAGATCTAAGATTATTCCCATGAGAAATGTTGAATTTATGAAGAACAGATTTTAAGGCTTTGAAAATGGTTAATTTCTCAAAAACATCAATGTCCAAACATCTACCTTTTTTCATAGGAGTAGACACTAGCAAGCTGGACAAACTATCACAAAAGTATTTGTCACACATAACCTGTCGTCTGTTGCTGATTAATACAGTACTTTTTCTTGTGTGATTCTTAACATTATAGCACAAGTATTATCTCAGTGGATTATCCAGAATAACATCTGAAAGATGGGTTCATCTATGTTTGTGTTTGCTCTTTAAACTATTGTTTCTCCTATCCCAAGTTGGCTTTGCATCTATCAGTAAATAAAATTCTTCAGCTGCCTTATTAGGAGTGCTATGAGGGTAACACCTGTTCTGCTTTTCATCTTGTATTTAGTTGACTGTATTATTTGATTTCGGATTGAATGAATGTAAATAGAAATTAAATGCAAATTTGAATGAACATAAAATAGAAGTGATTTATTTTTTTTATTATCTTAAAGATAGGAAGGAATTAGTATACGTATCAGGTGTATAAATGGTTTAAATTTATTTTCATTAATGTGTCAGATGTGTTCAAGTTGTCATATAAATAAAGTATGTATGTAAGGAATGGGTTAAAAGCTGTTCTGCTGAGAAATTGAAGCTATTTAAGTATATAACAAGTTTTAGTATTGATTTTTATGTTAGATGTTACACATCTTTGATTTTCAAGTTATGTCAGTAGATATGAATTGTTTACTTAAAAAAATACATGTAACAATCTATGTGAAAGCTAGCTTCATAAAAAACTCTAGGAAGACCTTGTGCTAACAATCAACAATCTGTTCAGCTACACTTGGTCAGCTACATTTGATAATTTGATATGTATGCACAAAATAACGTAGTGAACAAATGTGTTTTAACTAATGTCTCAATATATCTAGTGTAAGCTGGGTATTTTGCATTAACCACTTCTTTTCTGTGAGGTAATTATACCACACTTGCCAAGGGGATTTCTCTACAGAAGCTCTCAAACTGATCTTACCTTGCTGTACAACATAGTAGCCTATCAATACTGGTAAAACAATCTTTTAGAAGTCATGATCTGAATTCAGAGTAAATGAGTTTCTGAATCTACATTACCTGTTTTTGAGGTGAAGGAATAGAGGGATGGAAGAAATGCTTCCAGTTCATCAGCATTGTTATTGGATGGCATAGCTCCATTAGATTTTCTCCCTTTTCAATTTATAGGTAAACTGCATTCCAAAAAAAAAACCCCACCATGCACTTCCTTGGTTATGTAATCACATTAAGAAACAGTGCTGTCTGAATAGTTACAGAGTAAGCAAATGTATTAAATAGGTATTCTAATAGGGCTGAAGTAAAATGCTATTCTTGTTTGAACAGGAAGTCATCTTGGCTATCCTTCACAGCCGAATTGTAATCCCACATTGCTTTTCTCACCCATCCTCTGCCGTATACCTAAATAATACAACTATTAGCATCACCACAAAGCCATTTAAATAATATTTGTAGTGGGTCTCAAAGTAGATAACGGTGAAATATACTGTAATTGAATATAGTTGTACTTACAACCTGGTAGTATTTACCTGGAGAGAAAAAAATGGTACAGGCTTCCTAATGTTTGTTTGTCAATTTGGATGGCTGTACAGTCATGAAAGTGCCTTCTATAACCAGTTGGTCAGTTTGCTAAACTAAACAATTCATTTGCTGGTTTAGCTTTTGTCTTATCAGTACAGCAAATCTGTTTTCTACCTCTGCTTCCTAAGTTCTCCTTTCTACCACCTTTCCCTCGACTACAAACTGATAGATGTACTCTAAACTTGGATATAAGCACTAGCAGCCCTTCAGACATGTTTTAGATTTCAGATTCCTCCTTAGAGGTAACAAGGGGAGAAAGTGCTTCATTCTCTTTTCTAGCACCCTGCACAAATACCTAGAGGCGAACAAACCACACTATCAAAACCTCATGACCACCTCTCAGAGAGTGCAAGCTTTAATCTTCCAATTGATGGTGATTCAAGCATAAAATTCCAAAACTTTTATGGAGAAGACTAATTATAAGGGCAATTTTTTTATAAGATTTTAGGGCATCTGTCTTGAAACTTTTTTCTTTTAAATAGAGATGGGATGTTGCCCAGGCTGGTCTTGAACTCCTGGGTTCAAGCAGTCCTCCTGCCTCTGCCTCCCAAAGTGCTGGGATTACAGGTGTGAGCCACCATGCCTGGCCATTTGTCTTGTTTTCTATACTATTCAGATCATCAAGTAAGCCAGCTGTTTATAATCCACATGAATTATTTTAATACTTCGAGATACTCCATGGTACTATACAAAAAGCATGATCATGAACATTAAAGCTGATGGCAGGAAGAATTTATGACGTCCAGAGACAAAATGAATTTAAATCATTTATTTTCACTTATTACTAATCTTACTACAGAGAATAATACAATACTATAATGTATCATCCTCAGTAAATTAATCTTCACTTAGAAAATGTTACTGATAAAATACAACATTTAGAATTTTCATTTAAAAATACAAATTTTATGAAAATATTAAGAATTTTTAGGATGGGAATTATAAAAGTCAATGCTGAACAAAATTCTACTTTTAGACAGTATGTATCTTAAAATATTATGAAAAATATTCTTTATTCTGAAAACAATGTCAGGAAAGAATACCTGAGTTCTCTAAAACCACTAGTTCTAATTTCAAATTGCTGTTTTGGTAACATAAAGAAAACACATTTACAATTTAACACTGCAGTTACCTGTCAAATAATTAGAATAGAATAAATGTTGCCTATACATTAGGTTGAACATTATATATATTTTAAAACACAGGGTTCTTTCATTTAATCTTTTGGTGAATTGGACCATAAGTCCTACATTCTAAAACCATCTGGAAACATTTTTCTGGTAGCCCTGAAAATCCATTCTGATGCCTTATCAGTAGTCATTATGACCAAATGACATTAGTATTTTGTGGCCTTGATAGTTTATACAACTTAATATATTTGAAGGTGTGATGAAGTGGCTCCATCCTTCCATTTGTTTATATGGTCTGAAATCACAGTTCTGCAGAGTGGACATGTTTTCTCTCTGTTAAACCATAAGGTCATGCACTCTTCACAAAATATATGCTGTAATGGAATTAAGAATTAGATTTGATATTTGATAATCATTTTAAATCCATCACATTGTAGGGAATGAAAGGGATTCTTTTTTTTTTTTTTTTTTTTGAGATGGAGACTGAAGTCTTGCTCTGTCACTCAGGCCGGAGTGCAATGGCACCATCTTGGCTCGCTGCAACCTCCGCCCCCCACCGGTTCAAGTGATTCTCCTGCCTCAGCCTCCCAAGTTGCCGGGATTACAGGTGACCACCACCACCATGCCCAGCTAGTTTTTTTATTTTTAGTAGGGACAGGGTTTCACCATGTGGTCAGGCTGGTCTTGAACTCCTGACCTCAGGTGATCCACCCACCTCGGCCTCCCAAAGTTCTGGGATTACAGGCGTGAGCCACTGTGTCCAGCCTGAAAGGGATTTTGAAGAGCACTAATCCCCTCATTTTACAATTGTGAAAATGGAGAACGTATGAGACATTCAAGAAGACAAAGAGCAGTATGATTGGTAGAGCCACTAGTGTTCTGGCTGTACCATCCATTTAACCATAAAAGCTATTCTTAGGTGACACCTTTAAGATTAAGTATGATAACTGCTTAAAGTCTTTGAGTTACTAGTAACTGCCATAAAGTATAGGAAAGGGCCACAATCCAGTAACAAATGTCAGTATTGTTCTACATGGCTAGTATCCAATTATAAAATAGCCTGTTTTTTAATCACTTTGGTATTCAATCTGCTAGTTGAATTATTTTTTCCCCTTCATACGCTCCTCTGCATAAAAATTATCAGAACATAAGGGACAAAACTTAGCCAATCCACTAGTATGTACCCTGAATGCTACCTTCCACTAAACACTAGATTTTTTTTTTTTGCCTTACAACAAACATAAATTTGACTTTTGCAAGTCACAGAGAACTGTTGTATTTAGGTTTTTAAATTTAAAAATGTAATTACCTGACAGATGAGAAGAATTGGCTTCTGAAATTCAGCTTGACATATTGAACAAATATCATCCACATCTGAACACTGTCTCTTGCTGGCAGCCACTCCATAACTCTATGAAGATAGTAAGTTCTGTTCATCTACAAATTTCTCTCCTGTTCCTCAAATTACATAAGTAATGCTGTACTTCTCAAATCTCCCTGGAACTAGGCATTTGAAAAGCTTCCCAAAGGATACAAACATCTCAAAGCTGAGCCATATACAGAACCACCTCTTGAGTGCACCAAAATGAAATCATTAAATAATACATAATAGGATTTTGAAAGATTGTTAGATCTACTAGCTTTACAAAGGATGATAGTGCTTCAAATTCAACATAACTGGCTTAAGAGACTAACCAATCTGAAATGTAACTATTATAAAATCTATAGCCATGTATTATTTGACCCAGGACTGCCAAATTGAGCTTATTACCTGCAGCAGTGGTTCATAAAGTCAATCCAGCCAGAGGTTGGCTGGTTGAATGTAACTCATGTGGAAAGCTTGCTTTAAAAATAGATTTCTCTGTTCCACACAATATCAATTCACTAGGACCAGACATATTGGGATGTGACCCAGTAATCTATTATTTGAAAGGTCTCCAAGTGAGTGCAATATGAAGAAGACTTAGGGACCACTGAAGAATTTTCTGCCACTAGGTCTAAAAATTATTCCAAATTATAAAAAGCATTTAGTGCTAAACATGAAAAAGTTTTACGGAGAAACTGCAACTGTAAATGTCGCTTTGGTAGAATAACTACTGTCAAAACTAACTGAACAAAAATGCAATTATTTGAATTTTCTTCTCTTCTAATGTCCTAATAACAAGTTTCTCGTCTCTAAGATTTTAACTTCCTCACCAGATTCAGAACTTAGTCATTAACTAGATGTGATGTCAATAACCCTCAGTGAAATTTGGAGAAATCAAAGTGTTACAAATGAAACCTGCTTTCTGTAGAAATGATGGGGAAGAGGTAACTAAAGAGATGTAAGAACACCCAAGTCAGTCACGGTCATGAGGTTTACATAGCTGAAGTTATCTAAACTTCTTGTACTAAAACGTCTCAGGCTAACAACATCAAAATCAAAGTAAAACTCAAAGGATAAAGATATTAAAAATTGAGGTTTTTTGAAACTGGTAATAAAGATTTCAAAAACAAGTCAGGATACTGTTAGATGATCTTGGTGTCAATTTCCCTTCAGTAAAGTGTCATTTAGCAAAGTACATTTGCAGATAATTATGCTGACAAGCTTTTAAAACATTACTCATCTGGCATCTTGGAGACTCCCTCTCCAGATAGTAACTGCCATTTCCCTGGTAAAGGAGACTTGAACAAATCCAAGTATTGATGACTGATATCCTCTCTGTAGTTTGTCTCAGAGAAAGAATATCAGGGTATTTTCTTGAGAGTATTTCGGCACAAATCTTACAAGACCAATTATAGTAAAATGGTTGATGCTCACATAATCATCAGTTGAACTGACTTGGACAAAGCTGAACTCTCTGTATTTTATTATGTCTTGTCTAGAGAAAGAAGCTTGCATAGGATGTAACAAAGTTTGTTTCTACATTGCTAACTCTATCTTAGGGAAAAGGCCCTGGCCAGTTAGTCTCGTTTACTTTGTAGACATAATTGTTTTTTTATTTTTACGGTATATTATTCGGTTGGCATTCTTTTAAGTCAGTCTCCTTGGGCCCTGATGAAATGACTGCAAAATTGAGAATCAAACCCTGACGTCTGCTGACCACACATAGGTACTAGGAACCTTTCAGGCTACTAAGTAGTAAATTAGGGTTCTCTATGACATCCTTTCACTGCAATTTGCAACATCAATAGAATCACACAATAATGTTATAAACGACACCAGAGACTCAATTAATTGTTAAATTTCATGCCATGAACGTATTTATGCACATATAATTGAGCAATGGGGAAATTTGCTCCAGTAAGAAAACTGCAAGAGACATGATTTTTGGCAGTGAGCTTTCTAAACATACACAATAAATTACAGTGGAAGGATTTTCACAGGTGAATAAGGAGTTAATAGGAACAAACAAAGCCCCCTTTGTGGATTAAAAAAGAGGAACAAAATTTCATAAGATTGTTAAGGGTTTACAAGCCTTAAAAATGTCCAGTGGATTGAAGAGGCAAGAGACAAGTTCAAATATATAAGCACTGCAACAATTAGCAGGTGGTTGTCAATGTGTGATTCAAGAATCTGATCACAGAGATAAAACTCCTAAATTATTATAGCCCCAAGTGCCAAAGTACTAGAAAATAATCAAAGTAAAAGAAAAGGATCATCTATTTATGAAATCCATTCTTGTAAAACTGCTGAACTAAAAAAATTTTTGCAGTGAAGAAAGGTGAAGGTGTTTTTCTTAACTGATAAAAAGTACTTACTGGTTGTGTAAAAAATATTCGTAAAACCTGTCTGAAAGTTCTCAGATGCCCAAAAAATTCCAAAAGCTGAAAAGAGAAATAAGAGATCATTTATTAATTCAAACAGTCCTATTTGCTAAACCCAAAAACCAAAGCTGAAATCCCATAACATCAAATCCTCATATTCATATTCATTATATGTCACATCTAATCATTTTGTGCTGAGTATTTTATTCAATTTATAGATTTGAGCCATCTCAGCAAGCTGAAGTACATTTAAACACCTAGAGTAACAATTTGATCAAGACAAATACAAACAACTATGTCAAAGTCAAAGCAATTTTATCTGATTCACCTGTTTTTAACATTTAGATTTTAAAGTTTCATAAAGTGATTATTAGGTTGAGGGGCGCAGGCATGGAGAGAACAGGACAAGATACTCTACTAGTTTAAGAATTATGTGTATGACAATGTTACTGTTGAGGATGGGTATGTTCTATTCCACTTGTTTTCCCTACTTAGATAATCCACGCTATGTGAAGGTCTACTCCCCTTCCCTCCAGTGAAACCTGAGGACCGCTGGATTAAGATAGTCTATTTCCGTTTCTCCATTTCTAAACAAATATAGAACCTGCTATTACTTCAAACTAGTGATATGAAGATAAACTATAAAACTGTTAAAAGAGGAAAACAGTAGTATGTATCAGTAATCATTAATGTGAATCATGCAGTGACAAGATTTGTAATGTTACCTACTTTTAATATGAGGTAGAGTAAAGCCAGCAGTATCCCAAGACTCCATCTATTTACGTTACCAAACTCCCCATAGCTTATAAGGTAGCGAAACCAAACTGGTATGGGAACAAAAGTTCGGTAGTATTGACACAATTCTTCTAAAAGCATATACCAGTAACCCTAAAAAATAAGAAAACAAATAGAGCTACCCAAACTACTTAACTACATAGCACAAACAATATTAGACTGAGAACACTGAGTATATGATACAATAATATAAATAACTATAAAATTAATCTTCATGATGATTATGACTGAACCTCAAGCTGGTTCTCACATATTACAGTCACTGAGTGGTCTGCTTTGAAAGAATTTCTAGGCTGGACGCGGTGGCTCCCAGCACTTTGGGAGGTCGAGATGGGCAGATCACCTGAGGTCAGGAGTTTGAGACCAGCTGGCCAACATGGTGAAACCCCGTCTACTAAAAATACAAAAATTAACTGGGTGTGGTGGTGGGCACCTGTAATCCCAGCTACTCAGGAGGCTGAGGCAGGAGAACTGCCTGAACCCAGGAGGCGGAGGTTGCAGTGAGCCAAGATCACACCACTGCACTCCAGCCTGGGCAACAGAGCGAGAGACAATCTCAAAACCAAACCAAACCAAAAAAAAAGATACAATGAGAATGTTTTATGTATACTGCAAGTAAAACCTATGTGAGTATGTTTTTGCTGATTATAAGAATTTAAAAGTTTTTAGTGCATATGGGAAACCACTGAATAATTGTATATAGTCAACTGTCAATTGATAATGCCCTGGAGAACAGAAGTACACATCTAAATAGTTTCCCACATATGATGTGGGGACTGATTTTAAAATTATTCTGAAGCAAATATAATTCTGATTTTATCCAAATAGGTTAATAATCAGGTTCAAGTGCCTGAACAAATGGTTGCTAAGCTGAAATAATACAGATAATTAAGCTAGTTAGCAAACTGAAAAACTGCAAAAGGAGGATTCATTTAAACAAAGACTAAATAGCATTAATGTGATTCAATAACATCACTCCAATAAAGCATAAGTGAGTTTCTTACCTTAGATTTAAAAGGCATGATGAAAGAAGGCACCAATAAAATAAGGCATTTTAAGCCCATGAAAAAGAATTTCAGAATGAAGTCTGTAATTCCAACAATCCAAAATACTTCCCAGAAGCTCAAATGGTCCAAAGTAGGATTTAAAAAAATTAAGCTACCAAAAGAAAAACATCAAAATTTATCAGAGCAACATACAAAGATAAAGTATTAATAAAGGGTTTTAATTTGCTACAAATATTTTATTTTGATATGTAAAAAATATGAGTTTGGCAGGATGTCAGAGTTCACAATAATGGAATGGAGGATCATTTTGCTTAAAGAGACTTTTTAAACCTGTTTGGATTTTAGATCTTCCCTTCATAGAATAAGGAAAAAGTCTTCACAGTTTGTCATAGTTGACACCTTTCTAGCCTGTAAACGAAAAAAACTCATCAATACCAGACATCTGCTGTGTTTTTCTTAACCAGTTCCACTCAGGATTCCATCTCTTCCTTTCAATGAATTGCTTGTCAAGATCATCAACTCCCTCTGTATGGCTAAATTTCAAGGTCACTCTCTTTTTCCATCTTCCCTCCCTGAATAATTTTCTTTCTAGACTTTTAACACAACACTTTTCTATTTCTCATATTTCACTGCTGGTTTCTTCTTAGTCTCCTTTGCTGTTTCTCTTCCAATTGTGGTCATGTCCAGTACTGGGCTCTCTATCTACACTCTCTTTCCTGGGTTAGTTTTGTCCAGTCCTGTGGTTTTTAAATATCAACATATGCTCCTGATACCAAAATTTATTGCCTTAACCTCTACCCTGAGTTCATGACATATATTTGGAACCACTTTCTTATCAATTCTACTTAGCCTCTCAAACTTAACATGTTCAAAACAAAATTATTGATTTTTCTCCTCAAAATCAGTTCCTTCCTCAACCCAATGAAATGACACCACCATCCAGCCAGCTGCTTAGACTAAAAACCCAGAGGTCATTCTTGCTTCTCTCCACCCACCTATCCAGTCCAGTCCATCTGAGGGATACTGGCTCCACCTCCAAACTATATCCCAGATTTGCCCATCTCTCCAACTCCAGTGAAACCAGGTTTTCTAATATTCTAATAAAAGCTGAAAATTCAGAATACTCCCATTTGACATGGAGACTTATCAGCTACTGTCATTTAGTAAGTGTTCTTACTTTCAGAAACAAAGACCAATAATAACAACCTAATGGTACTTTAAAAATACGAAATATGTAAACAAAAACTCAGGTATCAAAAAATTAAATATTTATTGAGCATCTGCTATGTGCCAAGGCACTGGGGATACAAAATCTGAGTAAGTCACTTAAAGCTCTCACTTATGAGGCTGGGTGCAGTGGCTCACACCTGTAATCCCAGCACTTTAGGAGGTGGAGGCAGGCAGATCACGAGGTCAGGAGGTCTGACCAACATGGTGAAACTCCGTCTCTATTAAAAATACAAAAATTTGCCAGGCGTGGTGGCATGTGCCTGTAATCCCAGCTACTCAGGAGGCTTAGACGGGAGAATTGCTTGAACCTGAGAGGCAAAGGTTGCAGTGAGCCAAGATCAAGACACTGCACTCCAGGCTGGGCGAGAGAGTGAGACTCCGTCCCAAAAAAAAAAAAAAAAAAAGCTCTCGCTTATGAAAGGAGAAAGTTAAAAACTGAACTGAATTGAATACAATAAGTACTATGTGAAGTAAGATACAAAGTGCTATGAAATATATGATTACATTAAAAATGTAATTGTGTATTTGGACCTCTAATTACCTGTAATAAAGTGACTGAGAATGAAAGGTGTAATATAAAAGAACAGAAGATCCTGCTAAGAATACCAGTAACCAAGCACACTGAATCTTTGAGGACCTTTCCTGAAAGATAAACAATTTTATAATGTTACTTTGATTTTGCCAGAATTTTAAATATCATTAAACTGTTTTACTTTAATAACTATTAACTTAGAATATTTTTCTAAATCTTAATATAGAATATGTTAAACTGTACATAATCATCACAGTTACTGTTTTATACAACTTTAGTGACCAAACAGAACTCTTATATTAAACAAATGTTTAAAATACAAGTTTCTTCACTGTATGAAAAACATTACCTATGTTTCAAAGAAGCCAAGTCTTCTCTCAAAAAAAAAAAAAAAAAAGAAAATTAAATTAAATTAAAAAAAAAAAAAAAAAAGCCAGGTCTTTTACAAGCTGACCTAAAGGACCCACCCAGGATGGGGGCAGTGGCTCACACTTGTAATCCCAGCACTTTGGGAGGCCAAGGTCAGCGGATCGCTTGAGGTCAGGAGTTTGTGACCAGCCTGCCCAACATGGTGAAACCTGTCTTTACTAAAAAAAGTACAAAAGTTAGCCAGGCGCCGTGGCACGTGCCTGTAATCCCAGCTACTCAGGAGGCTGAGGCACGAGAATCACTTGAACCCAGGAGGCAGAGGTTGCAGTGAGCCAAGATCACGCCACTGCACTCCAGCCTGGGTGACAGAGCAAAACTCCATCTCAGAAAAAAAATGGACCCACCCACAAAAGAAAATTTCAAAGTGCATTTTAACCTTGACTCACTTGTCAAGGTTTATATTTTTTAAATTCTCAGATTATAAGAATTTAATAAATTAATGTTTTAATCTCACTTTTTAAATATATGGGGTCTCGACACATTGCTCAGAATTCCTAGGCTCAAGCATTCTTCCCAACTCAGCCTCCCAAGTAGTTGTAATCTCCCTTTTTTAATTTTTACTTTTCTGAGACTGGGTCTCACTCTTTCACCCAGACTGGAGTGCAGTGGCATGATCACAACTCACTGCAGCCCCAACCACCTGGGGTCAGGCAATCCTCCCACCTCAGCCTCCCAGATAGCAAAGATTACAGGCACGTGCCACCACGCCCAGCTAATTTTTTGTATTTTTTGTAGAGATGGGGTTTTGCCATGTTGCCCAGGCTCGTTTTCAATTCCTGGGCTCAAGCAATCTGCCCATCTCAGCCTCCCAAAGTGCTGAGATTACAGGCATGAGCCACTGTGCCTTGCCTGTAATCTCACTTTTAAAGTCAAGTTTAATGAAGTTTTACTAATTTTAAATCATTAAGATTTTTCTAGTTTGATAGGTTTAACTATAAATTTCCAGGTCAGAATGCATGATACTTTACACAGACATAGCCATTTAAAGTTGCCTTAAGGTGAAATTTTAGAAACTCATCCTCTTTTTCCCAGTGATTTATATGATGGGCTCGTGTAACTTACGTTATGGAAAAATTCCTTGGGTTTCATTTTCTCTCTCTTTTTTTTTTTTTTGAGATGGAGTCTCACTCTGTCACCAGGCTGGAGTGCAGTGGCACAATCTTGGCTCACTGCAACCTCTGCCTCCCGGGTTCAAGCAATTCTCCTGCCTCAGCCTCCCAAGTAGCTGGGACTACAGGCAAGCGCCACCATGCCCAGCTAATTTTTGTGTTTTTAGTAGACATGGGGTTTCACCACATTGGCCAGGCTGGTCTCAAACTTCTGACCTCAGGTGATCCGCCTGCCTGGGCCTCCCAGAGTGTTGGGATGACAGGCGTGAGCCCCTGTGCCTGGCCCAGGTCTTTTTTTTTTTTTTTTTTTTTTTTTTGAGACGGAGTCTCGTTCTGTAGCCCACGCTGGAGTGCAGTGGTGCGATCTCAGCTCACTGCAACCTCCACCTCCCAGGTTCAAGTGATTCTCCTGCCTCAGCCTCCCAAGTAGCTGGGAATACAGGCACATGCCACCACACCTGGCTAATTTTTTGTATTTTTAGTAGAGACAGGGTTTCACCGTGTTAGCCAGGATGGTCTCAATCTCCTGACCTCATGATCTGCCCGCCTCGGCCTCCCAAAGTGCTGGGATTACAGGTGTGAGCCACCATGCCCAGCCACTGAAAGTTTTTCATGATGATGGTCTTACTTACTATGGTCAAAGTAACTGATACAACATGAAGGGACTTGCCAAATCAGATCAGATACCGTGTTCTAACTCTTTTAATCCTTTTTACTACTTTTTCTTTAACAGTAACCAATTTTTTTTTCTTACAAAGAAGGTAAGGTGAAGGAATTCAGCATTAGGAGAGATAATTTATTCCAGGATTTAGATAACAAATTTAACATAACATGGATGTTACAATATATCCTATTACTTCCTATTTATTTCAAGTTATTTCCTATTTCTCTCAAAATTATTTCTCTAAAATCTATGGAGAGAAACAGTTAATAATTTTTTAGTTGCTTGTTATACTTACTCTTAGAAAAACCTGATTTACAATGCTTTTGTTTGCATACATAAAAGTTGTTAGCAGCCCAATTCCAAGAGAAATTCCTGTTAGAAAATAAGTTCCAGTTAATTGAAAGAAAAAAAAATCAAAGAGGATTATATAAGCTAACAATGACACAAATTAAAAATAAACATATACAATAATAAAAGCTCACAGAAAATAACTGGATGCATTAAGTAGATTACCAATAATGAAAGAAAATTAACTGAATTTAGGAATGAAAACAAGTCAATGTTTTATTATGTCCTACCTGTTATATGCTGCATAACAAGTTTGACACTCAGAATCAAAATATATGGAAGACTTTTTTGCAGCCACTTGAAGAGATAGCGGAATTCTGAGAAGGAGCTACTACCATGATCTCCAGATTCTGCGGCAGTATCATCAGTCAGCCTTGCTTCACTGTGGGAGTGACCCCGTAAGCGACTGTGTACACATCCATGGGCACAGCTATGGACACCTGACCTTATATTTCTGGAGCTTGCATTTTCTGCACATTCTTTAGGTATGGAGTTTATCTGGATATGAACATCTCCAGAATGAGGGCAAGAACCTTCTCCTGTCAATCTTGTGTGGACACACTGAGGGGCTGAGGCATCCTCACTGCTTCCAGTTCCTGGAGGACTGTGCAGTTGGCTACGATTGGCTTGCATGACCCTTAAATACTTTTTCTCTGACCCAGATGTCTTTGCTTCAGGCCTCTGTCTCCTAAAAAATCAAATAAAAGATATTCTAAGTAAACAGGCAGTTAAATACCAGCAGTATATTCCTCACTGGGTATCCTTTATTCACTAAAGGAGTAGCAAATAATCACAACAGATGAATTTTCAGGTTATTTATCACTGGACTCCTCCCTTCTCCCTTAATGCCAAGGCTCTGCTGCCCTACACAAATGATCTTTTAGGGAACATTTGCACCAAAAAAAAAAAAAGTTGAGCTGCAAATGCTTCCAGTTCTCTAATGGCAGAAGGCATCCGCAAAACAGTCATGAAGTATGGGTACCCAGCAGATTAGTTAATGAGCACCAGTCCTCACTGGATACTCTGGTACATTTACTTTTCCCAAATGGTGCAGTTTCATCTCTGATGTAGATTCTACATCAAAGAAGTTTCATAAGGAAGAGTGAGCCAGTATTTTTTAATGGTTGGAAATGTTAGGAGAAAAAACAACATTAAATCTTAATGCCTTATTATCATCATAGGTAACTAATAATAAACACTGCACTTAGGTGACCTACAAATTAGATTTTCTGCTCAAGCAGCTTTCCCAAAGCTCATAAAGTTTCCAATAATTAATGGTGCCACCAAGAATATTACCTCCCCGCGCAAAAGAATGTTACCTAAATACATTTAAAGCATAGATACTTTGGAGAGTCACCACGTAATTGCTAGATAACTCTTTAGTCTGAATAAGCAGTTACACAGTCGGCCCAATAAAATGCCACCGTCGGTGGTGTGTGTATTACAGAGGGAGGGGTGTGAGGAAAGAGGACCCTAGCAGAGAAAGATCTCTCTAATAAATGATCCAGTGTGGACCTCCTAGAAACACAAGAACAGAGTCGGAATCCCAGCTGACAAAACGCAGAGGCTATCCCACACTGCCGTGCTTTTCCCGTTTGTCTAGGAGGAGGCTAGAGTTAACGTCAGGGAATGTTCTGTGTCATTCTATTTCACTCCCAGGACTGAACAGTGGTGCAGTCACCGTGTCTGGCGGTTTGGGTTTCAGTCCTTTTCACTAAAGGCTTTCACCGAGGCCCCGACGCCACGGGTGTTATTTCGTCAAAACTCTGAAGAGCGACGTTGGACAGCAGGCTTTCAGTGTCTTTTCTATAAATAACATAGAACCCTCCCACTTTCCTTCATGCACAGACAAGAAAGAGGAGAAAAAAGGGAAGAAAATTCAACACAACTATTCCGGAATCTCCGAGGGCAGAGTTCTCCACCCACGTCCGAGCCTCGAGTGCCTATTCTCCCCAGAGCCCCCTGCGCCGCGGCCCCTCGCCGCCTCCTCCTCTGCCCGCTTCCCCCAGGCCTAACCTCTCATGACCGGAAGCGGACGGAGGTGTCGGGAGCGACAGCAAGAACAGCGGCATACACCGCCTCCAGCCCTTCAGTCGGAGCCACCAACCGCAGACCCCGCAAGCTCTTCTCTCAGCCCGGCGGCAACGGCGGCGGCGCGCGCGCTCCCCGGACGTTCTCACGCGCGCGCGCGCCCTGCCCCGGCTCCACCTCCTAGCCCCGCCCCCGCACCGCGCCGAGTGGAGAGCTCACGGCTACTGGGGTGTTTTGGCAGCGAGAACAAGCGAGCTGCGCCTGAGAACGGCCTGCAGGCCTGGCGCTAAATAATAAGTCGTTGTTATGTGTTATGTATTTATGTGGCATCCACCACACGCCTCCGAGATCCTGGGCGTTTTGAGGTTAAAAATGTTCAGGCTTGGAGAACCTACCCCTGGAGGAGTGTTACGGTTTCCGGGCTCGGATGTCCGCGAGCTTGACGCCTGACCTAGTTGTGTCTGTCTGGGCGGTGACGTTTGGTCTGAGCTGACCTTTCCTCACAATCGTGAATTTGGGCTGTGAGGATCAGGCCTTGCCAGAACCCGAGATGAGAGGTGAGAGGTGCGGAGAGTCTGCGTGGGGTGGAAGTAGAAGTTAGAGTTGAAAAACCTGTCTTACGTGGGGTATAGACGACCCTACTGCCCTCAAAATAATTATGTTAATCTAAAACTGTTCTAAAATTAAAAGGTTATTAAGAAAACGAAGTTTAGGTCGGGCGCAGTGGCTCACACCTGTAATCCCAGTATTTTGGGAGGCCGAGGCGGGCGGGTCACTTGAGCTCAGGAGGTAGAGACCAGCCTGGCCAACATGGTGAAACCCGTCTCTATTAAAACTACAAAAATTAGCCGGGGGCGTTGGCTCACACCTGTAATCCCCGCTACAGATACTCCGGAAGCTGAGGCATACGAGAATCGCTTGAACCCGGGAGGTGGAGTTTGTAGTGAGCCAAGATCGTGCCACTGCACTCCAGCCTGGGCAACAGAGTGAGTGAGACTCGGTCTCAAAAAATAAATAAATAAAATAAATTCTGTTAATCTAAAACTGTTCTAAAATTAAAAGGTCACTAAGAAAACGAAGCTGAGGAGGGGAGTGGTAGCTCACACCTGTAATCCCAGCACTTTGGGAGGCCAAGGCGGGTGGATCACAAGGTCAAGAGATCGTGGCCACATCCTGGCCAATATGGTGAAACCCCGTCTCTACTAAAAATACAAAAATTAGCCGGGTGTGGTGGCGCGTGCCTGTAATCTCAGCTACTTGGGAAGCTGAGGCAGGAGAATCGCTTGAACCCGGGAGGCAGAGGTTGCAGTGAGCCGGGATTAGCCACTGCACTCCAGCCTGGCAACAGAGCGACACTCCGTCTAAAAAAAAAAAGGTTTAGGCCTGACGTGGTGGCTCACCCCTGTAATCCCAGCGCTTTGGAAGGCCGAGGCGGGAGGATCACTTGAGGTCAGGAGTTTGAGACCAGCCTGGACAACATGGCGAAACCCTGTCTCTACTAAAAATACAAAAATCACCCGGGCTTGTTGGCGGGCGCCTGTAATCCCAGCTACTCGGGAGGCTGAGGCAGGAGAATCCCTTGAACCCAGGTGGCGGAGGTTGCAGTGAGCTGAAATCGTGCCACTGCACTCCAGCCTGGGCGACAGAGGGAGACACCCATCTCAAAAAAAAACACATTGGCTTTCTTTTTTTGTTGGGGGTGGGGGTAGGGGTGGTCGGCGGTGGTGGAAGGCATACTTAAGTCTCTTTGTGCTTACTAATTTAAATCTTTCTGACAGATTTCTGGGTCAGTAAGGGTGAGAGCCAGGCTCCAGACTATAGTGAATTTTCCGAGGAGATTTGTGTAAGTATTCTAACATTTCAACTATGTCGTGGATATTTTTAAACTTCAAAATGTGTGAAAATTTAGGAAACAGGAAAAAAAACAGAATATAACATAATTCAGCCACAGCCACAATGCAGCACCAATATGTATTAGTACACTGATAATTTTAGTACTTTTGGTACATTTGTAAATTTAGAATACCAAATGTAGTGTTTAAATTCTCATCTTGGCCAGATACTATGGTTCATTCCTATAATCCTAGCACTTTGGGAGGCTGAGGTGAAAAGGTCGCTTGAGCCCAAGAGATCGAGAGCAGACTGGACAACATAGAGAGACCCTGTCTCTAGAAAAAAATGTTAAAATTAGCTGGGCACGGTGGCAAGGGCCTGTAGTCCCAGCCACTCAGGAGGCTGAGGTGGGAGAATCCCTTGAGCCAGGGAGATTAAGGCTGCAATTGAGCCGTTATTGCTCCAGTCTGGGAACAGAGTGAGACCCTGTCTCAAAAAAAAAAAAAAAAAAAATTCTCCTTTTGACATACTCATAACACTGCAGGTATATTAGTCCATATTGAAAGTTTATTAGTGCACTTGGAGCTGCATTTCACCCAAGTAACTTGACTGAAAAGTGACATATTTGAAGAAAGAAAGTACTGAATTGATGAGAAGATTTGACTTGGTGACAGGCTGTTATCTGATAAATTTTCTTTCCACTGGCATCTGGACTGTTGGAAATAGACATTTTAATTTTAATTGGTTAATTCAAAAAACATTTGCCAAGTACTTACTGAGTGTTAAGAATAATACTACATGTTGGAGAGAGAGACATAATAAAGAGTCTCGGGCCAGGCATGATGGCTCACACCTGTAATCTCAGCACTTTGGGAGGCCAAAGCAGGTAGATCACTTGAGGTCAGCAGTTCAAGACCAACCTGGCCAACATGGTGAAACTCCATTTCTGCTAAAAATATAAAAATTAGGGCCAAGCACAATGGCTCACGCCTGTAATCCCAGCACTTTGGGAGGGTGAGGCAGGCGGATCACCTGAGGTCAGGAGTTCAAGACCAGGCTGGCCAACATGGTGGAACCCCGTCTCTACTAAAAATACAAAAATTATCGAGGCATGATGGCACGCGCCTGTAATGCAGTTACTCAGGAGGCTGAGGCAGGAGAATTGCTTGAACCTGAGGCAGAGTTTGCAGTGAGCCAATATCATGCCACTGCACTCCATCCTGGGCAACAAAGCAAGACTCCATCTCAGAAAAAAAAAGAAAAAGAAAAGTTTCCATCTCATGGTGATGGAAATGGTTAGACCTGCAAACAAATAATTACAGTATTTTGGAGAAAACACTATAATTGAAGGTTCTGTGAGATGCAATGGAAGCAAAAGGTAAAAGCATTTAACTTTGTCAGGGAAGAAGTCTTTTATTAAATTTGTGATATTTAAAATGAAATCTTTTTTTTTCTTTCTTCTTTTGATAGAGTTTTGCTCTGTTGCCCAGGGTGGAATACAGTGGCGCAATCTTGGCTCACTGCAACCTCTGCCTCCTGGGTTCAAGTGATTCTAGTGCCTCAGCCTCCTGGATGAAATCTTAAGAATAAGTTGATATTTACCAGGACAGAAGCAGTAATAGGGCATTGCAGATAGAAACATTATATGGAAAATGGTGGTATTGAAATACCATGGTCTTTTAAAGAGTGTTTTTCGTATTTGGAAGAGTAGAGTGGATATAGTAGTAAGAGATAAGTCAGGTAAGTATGAGCTAGAAAATGAGTTTGTAGGCCTCACTTAGTTTATTCTAATGGCCAAAGGGAAGCTATTGAGTTTTAAGCAACAGAATTGTGTGACTGGATTTGTGTTTTTCAGAAAATTCATATGCTGATAGTAGCAGTGCAAGCTCCATTAGGAGACTATTATAAGTAGTTCAGGAACAAGATGAGGTCTTGAACTTGTCAGTGAAGTGGGATTCAAGAAGAAGAACGAGATTGGAGAGGTTATGAAATAGAATCAGTAGGGTTAAGTGTCCTAGATTGTTGCAGTTAAGCTCGTCACCCCCTCCACTACCCACACCAACTTTTCACACTTACCAATGTCCATATACTTGGGTAGTCTCCTCGCAGACTGATTTAAGTGATTTGCTTTGGCCCTTGGGACAATAGCAATTGTAATGTTAGTAGAGACTTGAAAAATTCTTCTGCATTGGGATTCACACTCTTACTGTTGGCAACCCTTTGCCACAATTTGATTAAATCAAGGCTGGCCTCCTAGAAGATGAGACCACTTCGAGAGTGTCCCTAGCTCTACCAGCCTTCCCAGTTGTCTCAGCATTCTCAGTTGAAGCCCCAAATATATGTGTGAGGCCATCCTAGAGTGAGCCAGTCTACACATAGAATTATAGGAAATACAGATTCTTTTCTTTTTGTTTGAGATGGAGTTTCGCTCTGTCACCCAGGCTGGAGTGCAGTGGCATGATCTCGGCTCACTGCAACCTCTGCCTCCTGGGTTCAAGCTATTCTCCTGCCTCAGTCTCCCAAGTAGCTGGGACTATAGGCACCTGCCACCATGCCCGGCTAATTTTTGTATTTTAGTAGAGATGGGGTTTCACCATGTTGGCCAGGCTGGTCTTGAACTCCTGCCCTTGTGATCTGCCCACCTTGGCCTCCCAAAGTGCTGGGATTACAGGCATGTGCCAGTGCACCCGGCCTATAGATTATTTTCTTTTAAGCCTCTAGGTGTGGGGCAGTTGGTTTCATAACAAGATTAACTGATAGCCTAACTGACCAAGCATATGGGGCAGGTAAGAGGAATAGTCTAGGACAAATCTTCATTTTTTAGCATAGATGGATGGATAAATCAATATTAGGAAGCTATGTTAGAATAAGTAAACTGGTGGCATTACCAGATGAATAGGGAATTTTTTTGAAAGACCAAGTTTGGAGAGATATCAACAAATTTGGCTTGGAAACACTGTCTTAGGAGTTCCTGGGAAACACACAGGTGAAGATATCCAGTTGGCAATTTGATATAAGGATCTGGAGACAGAAAATTTGAAGTAAAAGCTGTGGCTTTGAATTACATTGCCCATTCCTCATTTATGCATTTTCAGAGCCTTTTTTTGTAGATTCTTTGTAGACAGTGTTGTCTACAAATAGAAACAGCTTCTTCCTTTCTGATGCCTATGCCTTTTGTTTCTTGCTTTATTGTATTAACTGTAACTGCCAATGTGATGTTATGAATAAATTAAATCGGAATGGTGACAGTAGACATCTGTGCCGTGCTCCTGATTTTAAGGGGAATACATTCAGCCTTTTACCATTAAGTATGTCAGTTTTAAGTTTTGCTCATTTGTTTCCTTTTTCCTTTTGAGACAGAGTCTCACTCTGTTGCCCAGGCTGGAGTGCAGTTGTGTCATCTCAGCTCGCTGCAACCTTTGCCCCCCAGGGTTCTAGCGATTCTCCTGCCTCAGCCTCCTGAGTAGCTGGGATTACAGGCACCTGCCACCACGCCCGGCTAATTTTTTTCTGTTTTTAATAGAGATGGGGTTTCTCCATGTTGGCCAGGCTGGTCTTGAACTCCTGACCTCAGGTGATCTACCCACCTTGGCCTCCCAAAGTGCTGGGATTACAGGCATGAGCCACCATGCCCGGCCTGGACAATTTCTCTTGATCCTCTTCACTGACTCTTTCCTCTGTTGGTAATCTTTATCCTATTACTGATACCTTCTAGTGAAATTTTTTATTTCAGATATATTTTTCAGTTGTAAACTTTGTTTGGTTCCTTTTCATAGTTTTTTCTTCCGTTCAGAACTTATATCTTAACATTTACTTCAAGCATGTTCACTTTTATCTTATAGAGCATGATGATAATAGCTGTCTTAAAGTCTGATAATTCCATCATCTTGGCATTGGTATCTGTTGATTATCTTTTTCGCTTGAGAATGGTCACTTTTTCATGACTCTTTGTATGTTGAATCATACCAGTTTGTATCCTAAACAGTTTGAATATTCCTTTGTGACTCTCTGGGTCCTATTAAAGTCCTCCAGAGAATCCTGATTTTAGTTGTTGTTTTCAGCATTCAGTCATCCTGGTTGGACTGAGACTGCAAAGTCTGTCTTCCCTTTTTTTCTCCCTGTGGATTCCAATGTCAAGACAGTTTTCAAAGCCTGTCCTGTGCTGCTTTAGATCATCCTACATCTATCTGTGCCCTCTGGGGGTTAGACTTGGACTTGTGCCTTATGTTGCTGTTCAGTTTTTGAGGCTTTTGCTGTGCTGCTTTGGGGTATTCTGTGTATATGCACCTCAGGAATGAACCCTGGACAGATGCTTGTTCATGCACGGAAGTAGGAGAACCCTTCTCTAGGTCTCCTCTCTGGGATTCTTCTCAACTTCCTGCCTCTGTCCTAGAGCCAGAATGATGGGGCTTCTCAAGGAGGGTTAGTTGCCCATGCCACTGCCACAGCAAGAGAGAGAGAAGAAATGGACATTTTATCCTTATAGCTCTGAAACCCAGGGACTCATTTTCTGAGTTCCTTGATCTACACAGACAGGGCTTCTGTGGGAGTTTTAGCTGTCCACACTGCACTGCCATGGCTCACTGTGTGCCTATCCTCAGATCACACACACACACACACACACACACACACACACACACACACGGAAACTCACTCCCATGTGGGCCCCTTTCTCCAAGTTTGACTCTGCATTTGTTTACTTTTCAGAGTGCACAGGTAGTTGCTTTTTGTATTTATTCCAGAGTGTTTAGTTATAACCAGCAATAGAAATAAGCTATAGTGGACTACTCCATCTTGACTGGCACTGAAGTCTTAAAATGTTAATACTTCTTTTTTTTTTTTTTTCTTTGAGACAGGATCTCACTCTTTTGCCCAGGCTGCAATGCAGTGGCACTATCACTGCAGCCTCAATCTCCCAGGCTCAAGTGATCCTCTAGCTTCAGCCTCCTGAGTAGCTGAGACTACAGGTGCACACTAATTTATTTTTATTATTATTTTATATTTATTAGTGCATCCACTAATTTATTTTTATTTTTAGTTTTTTTTTTTTTTGAGATGGAGTTTTGCTCTTGTTGCCCAGGTTAGAGTGCAATGCTGCGATCTTGGCTCACTGCAACCTCCACCTCCTGGGTTCAAGCGATTCTCCTGCCTCAGCCTCCCGAGTAGCTGGGATTACAGGCCCCTGCCACCACGCCTGGCTAATTTTTTGTATTTTTAGTACAGACGGGGTTTCACCATGTTGGCCACGCTGGTCTCAAACTCCTGACCTCAAGTGATCCACCAGCCTTGGCCTCCCAAAGTGCTGGGATTACAGGCGTGAGCCACCATGCCTGGCCCACTAATTTATTTTTTTATAGAGACGGGGTCTTGCTTTGTTGCCCAGGCTGCTCTTGAACCCCTGGCCTCAAGCTATCCCCTCATCTTGGCCTCTCAAAATGTTAGGATTACAGGTGTCAGCCACCACATCCAGCTTATTTCTTAAATGAGTCATTAAATGTATGTCTCTTTCACTATACTGAATGTCAGCAGGGACAATTTTGATTTTATTTTATTTTGTTTTGTTTTGATGTATTGTATTGTACTGTATTGTATTGTATTGTATGACGGTGTCTCACTCTGTAGCCTCGGCTGGAGTGTAGTGGCGTGATCTTGGCTCACTGAAATCTCCGCCTCCTTGGTTCAAGTGATTCTCCTGCCTCAGCCTCCCAAGTAGCTGGGATTATAGGCATGCGCCACCATGCCCAGCTAATTTTTGTATTTTTAGTAGAGACAAGGTTTCTCCGTGTTGGCCAGGCTGGTCTCAAACTCCTGGCCTCAAGTGATCTGCCCGCCTCGGCCTCCCAAAGTACTGGGATTACAGGCATGAGCCATTGCACCTCCCCTATTATATTTTTTAAACTTATTTATTTATTTATTTTGTATTTTTTTTGAGACACAGTCTTGTTCTGTCGCCAAGGCTGGAGTGCAATGGTGCGATCTCAGCTTACTGCAACCTCCACCTCCCAGGTTCAAGCAATTCTCCCACCTCAGCCTGTCTAGTGGCTGGGATTACAGGCACCTACCATCATGTCCTGCAAATTTTTATATTTTTGTAGAGATGGGGTTCCACCATGTTGGCCAGGCTGGTCTTGAACTCCTGCCTCAGGTGATCCTCCTGCCTTGGCCTCCCAAAGTGCCTGGATTACAGGCGTGAGCCACCGAGCCCGGCTTTATTTTTATTTTTATATTTTTGCAACGGAGTCTTACTTTGTGACCCAGGCTGGAGTGCAGTGGTGTGATTTTGGCTCACTGCAACCTCTGCCTCCTGGGTTCAAGTGATTTTCCTGACGCAGCTTCCCAAGTAGCTGGGATTACGGGCATGTGCCACCACTCCTGGCTAAGTTTTGCATTTTTAGTAGAGACGGGGTTTTGCTATGTTGGTCAGACTGGTCTCAACTCCTAATGTCAGGTGTTCTGCCCGACTCTGTCTCCCAAAGTGCTAGGATTACAGGCATGAGCCACTGTGCCCGGCCTGGCTTTGTTTATTACTGTATCTAATGCCTAATATAGTTCTTGGCATATACTAAGTGGCCAATAAATATTTATGGAATAAATGAATGAATGGACACTTTTCAAACCTCATCCTGCTTGACATTTTTGCAGCATTCTACGCTATAGGTTGTTCCCACCTCCTGGAATCTTTCTTCCCTAAACTTTCATATTCTACTGATTTCCCCACTTCTGTAGGCTTTCTTTACAGGCAAGCTGCTACTTTATGAATCTTACAGTTTCAGACATTGCTGTGAAAATGGGGACACCTACATAGTCACCCACATACGCACAAGTACAAACTTAAGAGAATAATAAATGCTCAGTCACCATTTCCTCATCCGAGAAGGGAGTGGATACAGTCATCCCTTAGTATCTCTAGGGAATTGGTTCCAGGACCCCGTGTGGACACCACAATCCATGGATGCTCCGGTCCCTTATATACAATGATGCAGTATTTGCATATAATCTATGCACACCCATATGCTTTAAATCATCTTAGATTACTTAAAATATTTAATACAAAGCAATTGTTATATAAATAGTAATTATATTATTATTACTTAGGGAATAATAAGGAAAAAAAGTCTATACATGTTTAGTTCAGACACAACCATCCTTTTATCCACTCCCCCCAATTTTTTTTTTTTTTTTTTTGAGGTGGATTCTCACTCTGTCACAAGGCTGGAGTGCAGTGACATGATCTCAGCTCAGTACAACTTCTGCCTCCCGGGTTCAAGTGATTGTCCTGCCTCAGCCTCCCGAGTAGCTGAGATTACAGGTGGGTGCCACCATGCCCAGCTAGTTTTTGTATTTTTAGTAGAGACTGGGTTTCACCATATTGGCCAGGCTGGTCTCGAACTCCTGACCTCAAGTGATCTGCCCACCTCGGCCTCCCAAAGTGAGCCACGATGCCTGGCCTGCCCCTAAATATTTTCAGTCCTTGGTTGGCTGAATCCACAGATGCAGAAACCACAGATGTGGAACCCATGGACACAAAGCACTATTTGTGGCCAGGTGCGGTGACTCACACCTGTAATCCCAACACTTTGGGAGGCCACGGTGGGAGGACTGGTTGAGCTCAGGAGTTTGTGGTCTGGGCAACATGGTAAAAGCCCATCTCTACTAAAACTATAAAAATTAGCCGGGCATGGTGGCACACACCTGTGGTCCCAGCTACTCAGGAGGCTGAGGCATGAGAATCACTTGAATCCAGGAGGCAAAGGTTGCAGTGAGCCCATATTGCATCACTGCACTTCAGCCTGGGCAACAGAGTGAGATCCTGTCTCAAACAAAACAAAACACCAACAGGCTGAGTACAGGGGCTCACACCTGTAATCCCAACACTTTGGGAGGCCGAGGCAGGTGGACCACTTGAGCCCAGGAGTTTGAGACCAGCCTGGCCAACACGGCAAAACCCCATCTCTACTAAAACTACAAAAATTAGCCAGGTGTGGTGACGCAAGCCTGTAATCCCAGCTACTTGGGAGGCTGAGGCAGAAGAATTGCTTAAACCTGGGAGGTGGAGATTGCAGTGAGCTGAGATCACGCCACTGCACTTCAGCCTGGGTGACAGAGTGAGACTCCATCTCAAAAAAAAAAAGGGGGGGGGGGGAGGATGAGAAAACTGGGAGATGATGGATATGTACCATTATCTTGATAGTTGTTTTACGCAAATGTCAAAACTCATCAAAGTGTATATATTAAATATGTGTAGGTTATCACACGTCAATTATATATCAGGAAAGCAATTTTTAAATATCTTCATTTCTGTGAAGACAATTCTTTTTTCACTACTAGGAATGTTTCATGGGGTCAAGGAGGTCATAGAAACAAACAGAATGGAAGGGTGGTAGAATAGAAAGGGTGCTAATGTACATCA
The DNA here is from genome assembly GCF_029281585.2 of Gorilla gorilla gorilla. NCBI lineage: Eukaryota > Metazoa > Chordata > Mammalia > Primates > Hominidae > Gorilla > Gorilla gorilla. The sequence continues at coordinate 32,085,091 of NC_073228.2, read as the reverse complement.
ATGAAACTTCAATATGAAATATATAGGTCCAAAATGCTACTCAAGAAAAAAAACATTACGGCAATTGCCTGTTTAAGCTTCCTGATTAGTTCTCGAAGTTGAGCTTCCACACGAAATGCAGAAAATAAGCACCTCCAATGAATCCAGTGTTTTTGGCACCATGAAGCTGGAGCTCCACTGCAAAACAAAAAACTGGTATCTTTAAAATATCTTCTCTAAGTAAAAGACAATCTAAAATTCTCATTTCTATTACAAAAGTGGAAACCCATAAACAACTGTCAGTTCCTTCAGGAGACCTGTCCAGGTACTAAAAAAGAATTTTAGGAAACTTGAAAAAAACATTTAAATTAATGAATGTGCCCCTGACTAAATTAAAAAATAATTTGTAAATGGATTTCTTTACTTATATATGCAATAACAAATATCCAATCATTTTTTAATCTAGGCTACCTATATAGAAGCAAAATTCTACAAGGTCATTTTCAGTAAAGGTTTGAGGAGAAAAGGAGAATCAATGTTATATAATAAATGCCTACTAAGCAACAGTCATCTGACATAGATAATTTCACTGAAATTCAAAATACCTTGAAGTCAATATCATCTTCACTGAACGTTAGTGTCACAAGCCACATCATAAGTACGTATTGGAACTATACATCAAATTGACATTTTTCAGGACAAAGGACTACCTTACATACCTTGATTTGCATTGTTCAAAGATGACAGCTAAAGTTGCAAAGTCATTAAATCCTCCAGCTTTAGCTGCCAATTCTCGATGTCTCTGTTCTGCTTCCTTCTGGTACTCTGGATCAACTAAAAGAATTGGAGAGGCAATTCAGTTATACTTTGCATTAAGTGCCTACAATCACTTTGCTTTCAGAAACTCATTAAAATCTGCCTCATCCTCTGGGGTGAAGTAAGGTAGAACTATATTAACTCTTCTTAACTTCTCTTAGGAAGCTCTATTTCTCCCACAATTCCTTTTTTTCTTTTCATATCACTTTGGAGATTTTACCTGAATAGCAACATTACTTCTCCCAATCGATTTGCCTTTTTAAAATAGTATTTGTAATTTACTTTTTAAATTAGTTTTGTTATAAGAGTAATCCATGCTTACAGAAAAAAAAAAATGTAATGGTATAAAAGAATATCATGTAAAAGTTCAATGTTCCCCAGTCACACTACCCAAAAACCAATCCTCAAGGCAAAGTACTGTTCATTATTTAGTGTGTGTCCTTCCAGGTAATTTCTATGTATATATAAGCATATGTACATAGTGTTTCATTTTTCTATAAATGGAACATATAATCTGAAAATTTGTTTATTTAATAACAACTCCATATCAGTACATATAGAATTATTCTTTCTCAAAAATAGCAATATAGAGCCAGGTGTGGTAGCTCACACCTGTAATCCCAGCAATTTCAAAGGCCAAGGCAAGTGGATCAATTGAGCCCAGGAGGTCAAGACAAGCCTAGGCAACAAAGCAAGATCCTGTCTCTACAAAAAATACAAAAATTAGTCAGGCATGGTGATGCATGCCTGTAGTCCCAGCTACTCAGGAGGCTGAGGTGGGAAGATCGCTTGAGCCCAGGAGGTTTTTTTTTTTTTTTTTTGAGACGGAGTCTCGCTCTATCGCCCAGACTGGAGTGTAGTGGCGCGATCTCGGCTCACTACAAGCTCCGCCTCCCGGGTTCACACCATTCTCCTGCCTCAGCCTCCCGAGTAGCTGGGACTACAGGCGCCCGCCACCGCGCCCGGCTAATTTTTTGTATTTTTAGTAGAGACGGGGTTTCACATGTGAGCCAGGATGGTCTCGATCTCCTGACCTTGTGATCTGCCCATCTCCGCCTCCCAAAGTGCTGGGATTACAGGCATAAGCCACCGTGCCCGGCCCAAGCCCAGGAGGTTGAGGCTACAGTGAGCCGTGATCGCATCACTGCACTTTGGCCTGGGCAACAGAGTGAAACCTTGTCTAAAGAAAAAAACAATGATACGGTATTCCCCAGGAGTATGGGGAACATAACACAATTTAACCAGTTCTTATTTATCCAATTCCCAATTATGAGCAATTAGACACGATCTCCATATATGCAGAACTGACCTACTACGAACATTTTCTTTTTTAATGTAATATTGAAGTATAATATGCATACAGAAAATTACACAGGACGTAAGTGTGTAGCTCATATAATATTCACAAACACAACATACCAATGTACCCAGATCAACAAACAGTATCACCAGCATCTCAACAGCCCCCTTTTATGCCCTCCTTCGAGTAACTACCCATTCCCTTCCACAAGAGTAACTATATCCTGACTTCTAATCCTACAGATGGGTTTTGCCCATTTTTAACCTTTGTATAAATGAATCGTATAGTATGTACTTGATGTGTCTGTTTTCTCTTGCTCAACATTACGTTTTTGAGATTTATCTGTTAATTACTTCGATACCACTTCCCCTGATCCCATTCAGGACTCATGTGCTCTCTGATTGCCCAAATTCCCCATACAGCACTTTATCCAGGGCTAATCTTTCAGAGTGCCATTTTTTCAAAACTGCATAGGGATCCTTTCCTTCAATCTAACACATCACATCACAATTCCTATTCCCTATACCTATCACAGCTAGATTTAGCAGAGGCACAATGTTGCCTGAATCCAGGGAGCAGCATTTACTATAGAATACGATGTGAATCTGCAAAGCAGCAGTTCCTGTTACTAGGAGGAAAGTAATTTGATTAAAGAAAACACTGATGAAGGTATAAAGTCCTCTATCCCATGCTTTAAGTAGCTTCCAACTATGTTACCTAGGTAGCAACTGAATGAAGCAGCTAGAGACAAAAAAAAAAAAAAGAATATGATTTATCTCAGACCATACAAATGACCCTGGTAAGGAAAAGATATAAATGATTATTAATCTCCATTTCTTGAACTGCTCCGGGAGACTAATTTTGTTTTTTGTTTTGTTTTTTGAGACAGTCTCGCTCTGCTGCCCAGGCTGGAGTGCAGTGGTGCAATCTTGGCTCACTGCAACATCCACCTCCCAAGTTCAAGTGACTCTCCTGTCTCAGCCTTCCAAGTAGCTGGGACTACAGGCACACACCACCACACCCAAATAATTTTTACATTTTTTAGAAGAGATGGGGTTTCACCATGTTGGCCAGGTTGGCCTTGAACTCCTGACCTCAGGTGATCTGCCCGCCCTGGCCTCCCAGAGTGCTGGGATTACAGGCTTGAGCCAACACGCCAGCCAGGCATACTAATTTTTAACCCAAAATATTTCATTTCAAGCACCTAACTGCCATCCCCCAGAAGATATCATGCCAAAAGTCAAATTGCCCTAGACTCCAGCATCGACCCCATCCTGGCTCTCAATACCAGGAGAAAAGCCTACCTGTGAGTCAGTGCCTCCTGGAATCCCTAGAATCATGGCACCATGCAGTCTGTGTTTGCATGCATTTTTGATAAATTTTAACTTTTTATAATAGATTTGTGTATATTTTATGGTAGTAAATTATAAAACAGACTAGTACTGGAACAGGAATTAAAAGAAATTAAAGACTGTATAAGCAAAAACTCAGTTGTATGTAAGAAAACCCAATTCCCCGAGGAAGAGAAAGAGCTGCAGTCCTTTAAAATTAACTGCCTGTTTTTCTCTCTGTGGCTAGTGAGCCTTATCTCACCCCTTCCCAGGCATTGTGAAGACTCTCGAGCTGTGCAGCTTCAAGGTCACTAGACAGATAATCTCAAGTCGTAAAACATGTTGTTCCTTGAAAAGTAAGAAATAATGTAATGCACGTCTTAATTAAATAACTGTCTTTGTTTCTCACTTCTGTAATATGCTTCCCCCCGCACAGATCTCCCCCTGCCCCACGAAATGCTTAAAAGGTAGCTTGACTCTTTGTTCGGGGCTCAGTCCTTTGGATGTTAATCCAACTGGGTTGGTGCACCTAAATAATTAAATAACTCCTCCTCAACCCCTCGGTGTCTCTGATTCCTTAATTATCCTGCAGCATTTCCTACACATAGTTTATGTTTTCATGACATACTTTTTCTTAATTTTTCTGGTATTTCCAGGCTACAGAGTTCATCTGTGAGTTTTTTCAAAGTGTCACAAATCTCCGAAAACTTTTCCAATATATTTATTGAAAAAATTGGCCGAGTGCATGGCTCACGCCTGTAATCCCAGCATGTTGGGAGGCCGAGGCAGGAGGATCACCTGAGGTTGGGAGTTTGAGACCAGCCTGACCAACATGGAGAAACCCCATCTCTACTAAAAATACAAAATTAGCTGGGCATGGTGGCACATGCCTGTAATCTCAGCTACTCGGGAGGCTGAGGCAGGAGAATTGCTTGAACCTGGGAGGCAGAGGTTGCGGTGAGTTGAGATTGTGCCACTGCACTCCAACCTGGGCAACAAGAGCAAAATTCTGTCTCAAAAAAAAAAAAAAAAAAAGAAAAAAAAAATCTACAAATAAGTAGACCTGCACAGTTCAAACCTGTGTGTTCAAGGGTCAACTGTATTGGGAATGGTGATGTGAGGAGTTAGGTAAAACTTCTTTTCTAGAGAGACATCTACTAAACTAGTCAAAATTACCAAAGACAATCATTCAAAGTCTCTGGAGATTGATTAAAATGCTTAAGACAAGCCTAATCTATGGAATTCGGTAAGGACAGTAGGAAGAATGCCCCACCCTCCACAGCTGTGTGTGTGGAAGGGCTATGCGAGAGCCTTCAAGGCAGCCTGAAAGCGGCACCCTTTCCCTGACTCCTAAATGCTACTCGGTAGGGAAGATCAAAGCATAACAGCTAATGACAACTTACGCAGTCCTCTATTCCCCACAGCTCTGTGTTGCAAAAGAGTTGCTCCAATGGGTTCAGCAGCTCAGTGGTAGTTCCCACTACTCCCAGTTTCCTAGAGCTATTCCAGGTTTGTATGTTTGCAACTAGTGAACATCCAGAGATTGCATCTCAAAAGGCTTTGTGCTGAGGAAGATGTAAAGTGAGCCACAGTATCAGCTCCTAACTCCCCAACCCCAAGCTTCTGCTATTTAGGGAGGACCCAGATAGGAGAGCCACTGAAGAACAGGCCCCCATTACCACCACCACCCTCTCCAACTCCTGCTCCATAGCACAGAGATTGTTCCAGGAAAGGATGGGGAAAGGATTATCAAAGACGGGCAATACCTTGCCCCTGCCGAGGTGCCCAACTTTATTTGGATCAAGACTATGGAGCAATTTATGCTCTTGGGCACTGTCAAAAACAACAGAGCCAGCAGCTAGCAATCAGTGGAGACTAACAGCTTGCTGTGACACCAATAGAGACAGACCAGCCAAAAATTCAATGGAGAAATCAATGAAGGAAACAGAGACCTGCTAAGAGCATAGTCTTCCTGGTGTTCTAGAAGATTGTTCTCATGCCCAAAGCTGTGCCTTCTGAGAAGTAAATAGAGAGGGAACGTCTGAGCCTCTACTCCTTGGCTGAACACAGTACAAATTCATCAACTCCCTCAACCATGAAAGTAGTCTCCTAACCACAAACACAGATTCAACAGTAAAAGGTGAAAACATCACTGGCTTAAATTAAAAGGCTTAGCTAGGTACAACCTCCGACCAATCACTGACTGACCACTGGAGTTGACAAGGACAAGAAACAAAATGGAAACTGCCATAGAGGGGCTCAACAGTAGATTTGGGCTGGCAGAAGAAAGAATCCACGAATTAAAGTTTTTTTGTTTTTTTTTTTTTTTAATTTAAGACAAGGGGCAAGGCATGGTGGCTCACTCCTGTAATCCCAGCACTTTGGGAGGCCAAGGTGGGCGGATCACCTGAGGTCAGGAGTTTGAGACCAGCCTCCAACATGGCAAAACCTCATCTCTACTAAAATTACAAAAATTAGCCAGGCATGGTGATGCAAGCCTGTAATCCTAGCTACTTGTGAGGCTGAGGAAGGAGAATTGCTTGAATCCAGGAGGTGGAGGTTGCAGTGAGCCAAAATCATGCCACTGCACTCCAGCCTGGGCGACAGAGCAAGACTCCGTCTCAAAAAATAAAAAGACATGGGCAAAATATTTTAAAAGACATCACAAAGGAAGACAGAAAAATGGCCAATAAGCACATGAAGAAGTGCTCAACATTATTAGTTATCAGGAAAGTGCAAATTAAAACCACAAAGAGGTACATAATAGAATGTGTAAAATAAAATGATTGGCAATACCAAATGTTGAGAGGGGTGTTTAGTGCAAGCTGTACTCTCAAACATTGCTGATGTGATTTTTAAATGGTACAACTGTTCAGGGAAAAGGTTTGGCAGTTTCTTAAAGATTCACATATACCTACTTGATGGCACAGCAAATTTCTTTCTTAGGCATTTACCTTATCTAAGAAAAATGAAAATAAACACCTTCAAATTTTTGTGCAAGAATGTTCAAAACAACTTTACTCAAAAATAGAACTAAACAAGAAGCAATTCAAATGTCCATCAACAGGATAATGCACAACTGTATGTTCATAAAGTGGAATACTAGTCAACAATAAAAAGAATAAAGTATTCATACATACAACAATATGAATAAACCTAACATACATTATGTTGACTGAAAGAAGCCAGACACAAGAAAGGAGAGTGTATAATTCTATTTATATGAAGTTTTGGGCTGGGCACAATGGCTCACACCTGTAATCCCAGCACTTTGGAAGGCTGAGGCCGACGCTGATGGATCACCTGAGGTTATGGGTTTGAGACCAGCCTGGCCAACATGGCAAAACCCCGTCTCTACTGAAAATACAAAAATTAGCTAGGCATGGTGTCGGGCACCTGTAATCCCAGCTACTCCAGAGGCTGAGGAAGGACAACTGCTTGAACCCAGGAAGTGAAGGTTGCAGTGAGCCGAGATTGTGCCACTGCGCTCCACCCTGGATGACAGAGCAAGACTCTGTCTCAAAAGAAAAAAAAAAAATTCTATTTATATGACGTTTCAGAAGAGGCAAACTAATCAGAAAAAAATAAGAAAAGTGTTTAACCAAAGGTAGGTAGAGTGATATCTGACTAAGAAGTGGCACTGAGGGAACTTGCTAGTGATAAAAATGTTCTATATATTGACAGGGCTTGGGTTACATGGGTATAAGCATTTTACAGAATTCATTGAATTATACACCTAAAATTTATGCATTTCACTATATGTAAATTTTACCTAAAATTAACTGTAAACAAATATCAAACTGTAGTTATATAGGGTTGTTTTTCACAGTACTATAGCTTACCAATTCTCAAACTACTTTCTGTAGATTCTAGGGAAAATGGACAATTTCAATATGGATTCTGGATTAGACAGTAATATTGTATCAAAGTTAAATTTCCAAACTTTAGGCCGGGCATAGTGGCTTACACCTGTAAACCCAGCACGTTGGGAGACCAAAGCAGGAGGATTGCTTGAGCCTAGGAGTTTGAAACTAACCTGGGCAACATGGGGAGACCTCATCTCTACAAAAAATTTTTAAAAATTAGGCATGGTAGCATATGCATGTGGTCCCAGCTACTAAGGAGGCTGAGGTGGGAGAATTGCTTGAGCCTGGGAGGTCAAGGCTGCAGTGAGCCATGATCCCACCACTGCACTACTGCCTGGGCAACAGAGTGAGACTCTCTCTCAAACAAAACAAAACAATTTCCTAATTTTGATTAATGTACTATGGTTAAATGAGAGATTGCCCTTGTTCTTGCCTAGTACAGATGTAAATATTTTGTGGTAAGAGAGCACAATGCTTCCAATTTATTCTTAAATGATTCAGAAAAAGAAAAAAATCCATTTATATATACATATATAGAGGGAGACAGAGTAATAAAGCAAAGGGGGTAAAATGTTAAAAATTGCTGAAACTGCATAGAAGGTATAAAGGAATTCCTTTGCTATTCTTATTTGAAATTATATAAGAATAAATGTCACCCAAAAAAGGCTAACACCACACTGATTTTATCTATTTAAATATTCCAACATGGAAAAAACATTTTTCTTTTTCTAGCCTTAAAAGACTATTAGAGTTGGTCACCTTAATCCAACTTCTTGGTTTTACAAATGAAAAATGAAATCTAGAAAAGCGAGGGCCATGGTCAGATAATTAGGTAGTAGTGGAGCTGGACAGAACCCTGCACTCTTAACTCCTACTTCAATACTCTGTAATAGGTTTTGAAATATTTTAGCTTGTTTATTTCTTTCTTTCTTTTTTCTTTTTGGGGATGGAGTCTCACTCTGTCACCCAGGCTGGAGTGCAGTGGCACGATCTCAGCTCACTGCAACCTCCGCCTCCTGGATTCAAGCAATTCTCCTGCCTCAGCCTCCCCAGTAGCTGGCAACACAGGTGCACGCCACGCCTGGCTAATTTTTATCTTTTTAGTAGAGACAGGGTTTCACCATGTCGGCCAGGCTGGTCTCAAACTCCTGACCTCAGGTGACCCACCTGCCTCAGCCTCCCAAAGTGCTGGGATTACAAGTGTGAGCCACCACACCTGGCCTATTTTTTAATTTCTTATCAGAGACGGGGTCTTGCTATGTTGCCCAGGCTGGCCCTGATCTCGTGGGCTCAAGCAATCATCCCACCTCAGTCTCCCAAGGAGCTGGGATACCACTGTGCCCACTGGTATTTTTAGCTCTGATACTGCCTCATGAAAACCAGTTAACATTACTTATTTTTATACAGCATTTTATCAGAACAAAAAATTGCAATTAGGGGTATTACTAGAATTAAAATTCTGACACTTCAGACTGCAACTGCTGGGTGCAATGGCTCAGGCCTGTAATCCCAGCATTTTAAGAGGCCAAGGCTGGTGGGTCATTTGAGCTCAGGAGTTCGAGACCAGCCTGGGCAACAGAGTGAAACCCCATCTCTATAAAAATACAAAAAATTAGCCAGGCATAGTAGCAAGCATCTGTGGTCCCAGCTGCTGGGGAGGCTGAGGTATGGGAGGATCACTTGAGCCTGGGAGGCAGAGGTTGCAATGAGCCAAGATCACGCCACTGCACTCCAGCCTGGGCAACACAGTGAGACCTTGTCTCAATAAAATTAAAAAATTTTTTAAATTAAAAAAAAAAAAAGACTGCAAACTATTTGAAACAGTATATTGATTATTTTTATAGAAAAATGTATCCTCCATTATAATCATGGCAATAATAAATTAATCTGGACCCGACACTTCCAGCCTACAAAGGTATAAAGCCAGTGAGCTAACCCATTCTATTGTCTGTCTGCAGACAAGGTATACTGTTCACTTGGAAGCTCCTTGAAAGAAAAAATTACTCCACTGCATGAAAACAAATCTAACATATGTCAAATTAAATTGTGTCCTATACTGACACACCGAGAAAAGAAAGAAGCAGAAGTTTAAAGACCTAGAAACTTCAAAAGAATTCTCTAAGGATGCAAGGGCTAAACTACCTTTTCTTTTGATCCTACAAAAAAAAAGATTAGTAAATTACTAATGTACTATAAAAGCAATATCTTCCTTTACTAATGAAAGGAAATTAACGCCAGGCTGGGCGTGGTGGCTCATGCCTGCAATCCCAAGGCCAAGGTAGGCGGATCACCTGAGGTCAGGAGTCCCAGACCAGCCTGACCAACATGGTGAAACCCCATCTCTACTAAAAATACAAAAATTAGCCAGGCGTGGTGGCCCATGCCTGTAATCCCAGCTACCTGGGAGGCTGAGGCAGAAGAATCGCTTGAACCTGGGAGGAGGAGGTTGCAGTGAGTCCAGATCACACCATTGCACTCCAGCCTGGGCAACAAGAGTGAAACTCCATCTCAAAAACAACAACAACAAAACTTGTTTATCCTTAGTTTTCTGTCCTAGGGCTAAGGCACGGTAAACCCTCAGTAAATGCTCAATGAATTACTGGCAATCTAAATAAATGAAGAGATATTCCATGTACATGGATAGGAAGACAATACTGTCAAGATGTCATTTCTTCGCAACTTAATTATCTTAATTAAAACATAATCCCAATTAAAATCCCAGCAAGGGCTGGGCGCAGTGGCTCACGCCTGTAATCCCAGCACTTTGGGAGGCTGAGACAGGAGAATTGCTTGAACCTGGGAGGCGGAGGTTGCAGTGAGCCATGATCGTGCCACTGCTCTCCAGCCTGGGCAACGGAACAAGACTCCATCTCAAAAAAAAAAAAAAAAAAAAAAAAGAAAAGCAACCAATATAAAAACCAACCTGTAAAAGAGGTTAGCCTCAACTCTCAGGGATGTATCAGTCTATCAGTCAAATATTTCAAAATAATTTTTGAGCCAATAACTTGCTTCCAGGCTAACAAGTTTTTCTTTTTTTTTCTAGTTGTCTACATACCTTATGACGTCGTGTATGGCAAGGCACTTTAAGGTCAGAACTACAGATGTCAAACTAGTTCTCTTAATTTCAGGGATCACATGGTCAGGCATATACTGGTTCCAAAAATCTTTACTATAGATCCGAAAGCATTTTCCTGAAGAAGTCCTGCCAGCTCGGCCACTTCGCTGTAATGCCTCGCTCTTACAAAAGGAAAAAAACCCAAAAATTCCCCAAAATGTTCTGTGGGTTTCTCAGGTAATTTACTTTGTCTCCCCAAAACAGCTAGAAATTACCTAATCAGTTGTTCTTTGAATAAAAAGATTTGACATAGAGACTTACTTTGAAATTGGAACCACCTCCAGGATGTCCAACCCTAATCTGGGGTTGTGGTTTAACTGCTTCACAAAGCCACCATCTACCACATATCTAAGAAGAATCAAAGCAAGTTAAGTTTCTGGAAAATAAAAGAAGACTTGTTAATTTTTAACCACTTTGGTTTCTCCTTTTCTAGCAAACTAGCAGGTACACAATGCCTTTTATGTTAAGTGTAAAACTTGAAAGTCAAGAAATTGGAACACTCGTATGTTGTTGGTGGGAATGTAAAATGGTTCAGCCGAGGTGGAAAATTGTTTGGAGGTCCTCAAAAAGTTAAACACAAAATTACCATATGATCCAGCAATTCCATTTCTAAGTGTACACCAAAAAGAACTGAGAACAAGTACTCAAACAAATACTTATAGACCAATGTTCATATCAGCACTATGAATCACAGCCATAAGGTAAAAACAACCTGAATGTCCATTAACCATTAATGGAAGAAGGGATGAACAATTACTTTGCATATATGTATGTAGTATATATACACACGCATATATACACACACAATGGAATATATATATACACACACACTATGCAATATTATTCAGCCACAAAAAAGAATGAAGTCCCCTCCCCCTCCCCCTCCCTCTCCCCTTTCCACAGTCTCCCTCTGATGCTGAGCCGAAGCTGGACTGTACTGCTGCCATCTCAGCTCACTGCAACCTCCCTGCCTGATTCTCCTGCCTCAGCCTGCCGAGTGCCTGCGATTGCAGGCGCGCGCCGCCACGCCTGACTGGTTTTCATATTTTTTTGGTGGAGACGGGGTTTCGCTGTGTCGGCTGGGCTGGTCTCCAGCTCCTAACCGCGAGTGAGCCGCCAGCCTCGGCCTCCCGAGGTGCCGGGATTGCAGATGGAGTCTCGTTCACTCAGTGCTCAATGGTGCCCAGGGCTGGAGTGCAGTGGCGTGATCTCGGCTCGCTACAACCACCTCCCAGCCGCCTGCCTTGGCCTCCCAAAGTGCCGAGATTGCAGCCTCTGCCTGGCCGCCACCCCGTCTGAGAAGTGAGGAGCGTCTCTGCCTGGCCGCCCATCGTCTGGGATGTGAGGAGCCCCTCTGCCTGGCTGCCCAGTCTGGAAAGTGAGGAGCGTCTCTGCCAGGCCGCCATCCCATCTAGGAAGCGAGGAGCACCTCTTCCCCGCCGCCATCCCATCTAGGAAGTGAGGAGCGTCTCTGCCCGGCCGCCCATCGTCTGAAATGTGGGGAGCACCTCTGCCCCGCCGCCCCGTCTGGGATGTGAGGAGCGCCTCTACCCGGCCGCGACCCCGTCTGGGAGGTGAGGAGCATCTCTGCCCGGCCGCCCTGTCTGAGAAGTGAGGAGACCCTCTGCCTGGCAACCGCCCCATCTGAGAAGTGAGGAGCCCCTCCGTCCGGCAGCCACCCCGTCTGGGAAGTGAGGAGCGTCTCCGCCCGGCAGCCACCCCGTCCAAGAGGGAGGTGGGGGGGTCAGCCCCCCGCCCGACCAGCCGCCCTGTCCGGGAGGGGGGTGGGGGGGTCAGCCCCCCGCCAGGACAGCCGCCCCATCCGGGAGGGAGGTGGGGGGGTCAGTCCCCCGCCAGGCCAGCCGCCCTGTCCGGGAGGTGAGGGGCTCCTCTGCCCGGCCGCCCCTACTGGGAAGTGAGGAGACCCTCTGCCCGGCTAGTCGCCCCATCCAGGAGGGAGGTGGGGGGGTCAGCCCCCCGCCTGGCCAGCCTCCCCGTCCGGGAGGGAGGTGGGGGGGTCAGCCCCCCGCCCGGCCAGCCGCCCCGTCCAGGAGGTGAGGGGCTCCTCTGCCCGGCCACCCCTACTGGGAAGTGAGGAGCCCCTCTGCCCGGCCAGTCGCCCCGTCCAGGAGGGAGGTGGGGGGGTCAGCCCCCCGCCCGGCCAGCCGCCCCGTCCGGGAGGGAGGTGGGGGTGTCAGCCCCCCGCCCGGCCAGCCGCCCCGTTCGGGAGGTGAGGGGCGCCTCTGCCCGGCCGCCCCTACTGGGAAGTGAGGAGCCCCTCTGCCCGGCCAGCCGCCCCGTCCGGGAGGGAGGTGGGGGGGGGGTCAGCCCCCCGCCCGGCCAGCCGCCCCATCCGGGAGGTGAGGGGCGCTTCTGCCCGGCCGCCCCTACTGGGAAGTGAGGAGCCCCTCTGCCCGGCCACGACACCGTCTGGGAGGTGTGCCCAGTGGCTCATTGGGGACGGGCCATGATGACAATGGCGGTTTTGTGGAATAGAAAGGCGGGAAGGGTGGGGAAAAGACTGAGAAATCGGATGGTTGCCAGGTCTGTGTGGAGAGAAGTAGTCATGGGAGACTTTTCATTTTGTTCTGTACCAAGAAAAATTCTTCTGCCTTGGGATCCTGTTGATCTGTGACCTTACCCCCAACCCTGTGCTCTCTGAAACATGTGCTGTGTCCACTCAGGGTTAAATGGATTAAGGGCGGGGCAAGATGTGCTTTGTTAAACAGATGCTTGAAGGCAGCATGCTCGTTCAAGTGAAGTCATCACCACTCCCTAATCTTAAGTACCCAGGGACACAAACACTGCGGAAGGCCGCAGGGTCCTCTGCCTAGGAAAACCAGAGACCTTTGTTCACTTGTTTATCTGCTGACCTTCCCTCCACTATTGTCCTATGACCCTGCCAAATCCCCCTCTGCGAGAAACACCCAAGAATGATCAATAAAAAAAAAAAAAAATAAATAAATAAATAAATAAAAATAAAAAATAAAAAAAATAAAACTATTAAAAAAAAAATGAAGTACTGATACATGCTACAATGTGGACGAACCTCAAAAATATTATGCTAAGTGAAAGAAAGCAAACACAGAAGGCCACATATTATATGATTCTATTTGTATGAAATATCCAGAATAGAAAATACATACTGCTTCCTGCTGACACATCTAAAGAATTTTTAAAAAAAGAAAATACGTACAAACAAAAAGTAAGACTGGTAGTTGCCAAAGGCCTGGGGTCGAGAGGGGAATGTGGAGTACCTGCTTAATGGGTATGGGGTTTTATTTTGAGGTGTTGAAATATTTTAGAACTAAGCAGAAGCAGTGGTTGCACAATACTGTAAATGTACTAAGTACTACTTAATTTTTCATTTTAAATGATTAATTTTATGTGAATTTTGCCTCAATAAAAAAATACACAAACTTGAAAGTCAGCTTCAGACCATTTAAACAGATTCAGAATCTAATTTCAACTAGCCCCTAACATGCCATTCTAAGCCAATTAAATGGTGAACAAGTCAGGTAAGGAACCAAAGTAGGATAGCAGTAACAAGACAACATTCTGAAACATGCTATTTAATGGCTTTTGCCTGTGCAGGAAACAGAAAATTACAGAGGTTAATTTACCCAGGAGAGCACTCCCTTAATCCCTTAGTGAAACCATTATTTTTAAAGTAACGAAGAAAAGCAGAGGAAATTAGACTTCCTCTCAGACCTGGGTGATCATTTTACCCAGAAGAAACACACAGGATCTTTAAGATTCAGGTTCAGCCTTCCTGAGACAGACAATCAGACTTAGCTAAAGAAATAAAATATATTGGGTAAATGATAAATAACCCAGTCTTAAAGAACTTTGCATTAGTTGTCAGTCCAGACTTAAAATTTCTTAGTGTTTCCTTACTAAATTTACCCAAAAATTTGACAGCACTATTTACTACATCCAGAAAAGATAAGGGACCTGAATCATAGTTAATTTTCACAAAAAGGTAAAAAGTCAGAGACAACACATCCAGATAAACATTGGATATACAAACTAACTCTACCGAGTGAGGCTGCAAGGTAGAAGGAAATATCAAATCATCTAAGGTATATACTTATAATGGGAGTACAGAAAAATAGGTTTGGCTTCCTATTTAGTGAAACCCATGAAGCATGATACATAATCTTAAATTTGAAAAGAAGCTTCAAGTTGCCAAGTAGTTAAAAAGTGTGAACAGCCAAGTACGGTGACACATGCCTGTGGTCCCAGCTACCCAGGAGACTGAGGCGGGAGGATTGATCTCCATACAAGGCTGTAGTGTGCTATGACTGCACGCCTGTGAATAGTCACTATACTCCAGCCTCAGCAACATAATGAGACCCTGCCTCTAAAACAAAAAAAAAAAGTGTGAATAGGAATATAGTATGTACCTCCTACTCCATTTCCTGCTCAAAGCAATCAATAATTACAAAACAAAATAGGTGATTACATGTTAAGAACATCAAAAAGTAGGAGAGAAGGGAATTAGTGGAGGGCACAGAAAAGCAAACTCAGTAATGTTTAGCTAATGTTTAGTAACGATAGGCTTCCTTGACTTTAAGAGAAAGTTCAAAAGTTTTACCTGATTCCGTCTATTGTCAAAGACGTTGCAGAAATATTGGTGGATATGACACATTTTCTAATTCCAGGTGGCGGTGGCAAAAATATCCTCCTCTGTTGATCTAAAGTATATATAAAAAGAAAATACCAATTTACAACATGTATGTGTCAAACTCAAGTTTTGAAGAACTCAATTTTTCATTACAAGTCATGTTTCTAGGCCGGGCGTGGTGGCTCACGCCTGTAATCCCAGCACTCTTGGAGGCTGAGGCGGGAGGATCACAAGGTCAGGATATCGAGACCATCCTGGCTAACGTGGTGAGACCCTGTCTCTAAGAAAAATACAAAAAATTAGCAGGGCGTGGGGGCGCGCGCCTGTAGTCCCAGCTACTCGGGAGGCTGAGGCAGAACTGCTTGAATCTGGGAGGCAGAGGTTGCAGTGAGCCAAGATCACGCCACTGCACTCCAGCCTGGGCGACAGAGCGAGACTCCATCTCAAAAAAACAAAAAAAAAACAGAGGCAGCAACAGAAAATCCAGAACATTATTTTCAATGTAGCAGTAAGAAAGAATGAAATTATTTACTCTGTATAGAAAAATATATGTCTATGTACATATTTAGTTAATGATTAATAACAAACCAAACATAATGGGTTTTTATCAGTTTCAATGTAAATTATAAAAGCATCGGTGAACCAAATCTTGAGAAAACAATGAGAACCTTAAACAATGATCCTAAGAATTTCCCTGAAGATGACAAAATCTAAAATAGATATCTATGCTTCAATAGAGAGTAAGAAGCTAATATCATCACAAAAAAAGATTTCCAAAATAGCACATCTATGTTCTTTTTTTTTGTCTAAAAGTCATGTTTAATTCTTCTACTCAGAGTCACTTTTTAACAACTACTAATTTTAGTATATTCATTTCCAGTCAGTTTCCTAGATGTATACATTTATTTTTAACTTCATTAAAATATTTAAATTTTTACATTTAATTTTATTTGTGTGTTTATTTATTTATTTTATTATACTTTAAGTTTTAGGGTACATGTGCACATTGTGCAGGTTAGTTACATATGTATACATGTGCCATGCTGGTGCGCTGCACCCACTAACTCGTCATCTAGCATTAGGTATATCTCCCAATGCTATCCCTCCCCCCTCCCCCCACCCCACAATAGTCCCCAGAGTGTGATATTCCCCTTCCTGTGTCCATGTGATCTCATTGTTCAATTCCCACCTATGAGTGAGAATATGCGGTGTTTGGTTTTTTGTTCTTGCGATAGTTTACTGAGAATGATGGTTTCCAATTTCATCCATGTCCCTACACATCTATGTTCTTTACTGACACATATATTCCAAAACTGTTAATATAGGGTTAAGAATCACCCAATCAACAAAAGCTGTTAATACACATACATGAAAAATATAAAAACATTCAAATGCTAATTCCAACTCCAAATAGGAGGCTAAGGTTAATTTCCCTTTAATTTTACAAGTTAAATTCCATAATAAAAGTTTTATAAAACTAATTCTAAACCTCATTCAACAATATTTACTATAACCAAAATGTCAAATCAAGAGTTTGCATTTGCTCTTGGAATTCACCAAAGAACAGGATCATTCTTGAAAAGAAGACTAAGGCATGGCTACTTTAAAAGGAAAATGATCCACAGCCAGGCATGGTGGCTCACATCTGTAATCCCAGCAATTCTGGAGGCCAAGGCAGGCAGATGACCTGAGGTCAGGAGTTTGAAACCAGCCTAGCCAACATGGCAAAATCCCATCTCTGCTAAAAAAAAAAAAATACAAAACTTAGCCAGGTGTGGTGGTGAACACCTGCAATCCCAGCTACTTGGGAGGCTGAGGAAGGAGAATCGCTTGAACCCAGGAGGTGGCGGTTGCAGTGGGCTGAGATTGCGCCACTGCACTCCAGCCTGGATGACAAGAATGAGACTCCATCACACACACACAAAAAGAAAACAATCCACTGTGTTTAGACTTAGATATAGCTGCATATACACAATTTCTAAAAATTCTGTGGCAATGGCAAATTAGGTTTGACTTACAGTAATACCAGCAAGAAACTACTGTCCTCATTTCAAAGAATTCTCACCAATAGTTTTGTTTTGCTGGGAGAAACAATACTCTAAACGATAATAAGGGGGATATCCACGACTCTCAAAAAAGTGAATGTAAAAAGACTTCAGGCAAAAATCACTACTCTCAAGGAATGCTGGTTCTCACCGATTTGTTTCATGATCTGGATGTGGGTTACAAAGGTGAGACTGGTTTGTGAAACTTACCTAAGCACTTAAGATCTGACTGCTTTTCTGTAAACATGATTATTCAATAAAAAGTTTTTAAAAAAAATCAAATTTTCTATTCTAATGAGAAATTACCTGTTGTCATTGATCCATAACACGGCAATATTAACAAGCCATCGAGGGTGGTATCTTGAACATCATAATCGTAATCAACAGACTCTGCCATCTGAAAAAGTAACTCACAACTTTTTTCTATTTCAAACTGGCCTAAAATGGGAAGAAAAAAATAACTTCAGCAACTTAACAGAAAAATTAATTTAAAAATAAAGAAAATGTCAAAATTAAAATTAATTTTGCCTAAAAGTTATTGTAAATCTCTCATTTAATGTAAAGGAGATGAACACATAAGCTGTACCATATTTCAACAATAAAATTCGAAGTAGAAGAAACATCAGTTTCTAAGAAACTTAAATCTCTAAAGGAATAAAAATATTTATCATCGTCAAGCTTTTCACCCTGTATTTGAGAAGACTCACTAAATTGTTAACAAAGGAGAAAAGCTAGTCCAGGTGCTATTGCATTTGGTTAAATTTCAAAATACTTAAGTAATCTCAAAAAGGCAAAGATTGTGACAATCCCTCACTTCTGACATTAGTACAAGGCAGAGGAAAAAGGTAAACAAGGAAACTACTAATTCCTGTTAGGAGGGTGCTGCTACTTGAAAAGTTATGCCACTAGTTTGGGATTTAACTATTTTATTTTTGATCTCCAAAAATGCCACATGCTTGTCTACGACACATAGATTCTACACCTTACGTGTTGTTATCACACAGTACAATGCCACCACCCAAAGAAGAACCTGGTGAAATGTCCTTTGAAATAATGGAATTAACTCAGGTCTGTTTAGTCAGGTTACATTTCTATCTAAGACAGACCAACAAAAACAATATTTCACTATTTAATTTCTTTCTATTAAAAGGTCAGTGTGTTTTACATATATTTACTAATGAGCCTGATGTCTTTGACATTTAACATATATGTGTGCGTATATATACATATACACTATTACGTCTTTGACATATACTACTATGTCTTTGACATAAAATATATATACATACTATTATGTCTTTGACATAAACATATGTCTTTGACATAAATATACATAATCCTCTTTGGCAGCTAGCTTACAATTTTTATCTATCTTTTACCTAAAATTATTCAGATAATCAGAAAAAGCTAGGGCAACACTTGAGAAGGGCACAGAATTCCCAACAGAGGTAGCACTCTATCTGGTTGCCACATTCCTTACTTACAAATACTTAAGTTTTTTAACTTGATACTGAATGCTCACCAGTCAGAAAAACCAAGATGTCTCCAGCCATTTCATTCAAATGGATATCCATGGTGACTTTCACAATCTAAACCAAGAAATGCAGGCATAATATGCTAGTGGAAATACAGTCATTCCCTTACCACCACTTCCCTTGCCCCACAGAAAAATTAAATTTGGTTCTTAAAAGTTCTAGGACCTGTGAGGACTGTCATTAAAATAGTAGTGAACAAATGAATCATCAAACCACCCAATTAGTAAGGATCATAGATATTTAAAAAAGACATTAAATGAATGCCAAGTAATACCGCTTGAATATACGCAGTATTTTCTCTGTCTCGTGGACCAATCAAATTGCAGAATTTCTCTCTGACTGGATAAAGCCTTCCAGGTATATCAAATATTGGACAATTTCCAAAGAATGCAGAGAGCTTGGCTAATTCCATAGTTGCTGACATTACCACCACTTTTAAATGCTCCTTCCTATTAGGAGACTTCTCCTGAAATAGCTTCTTCAATAAACCAAATAAGATATCCTGAAAGAAAAGTAAATTTCTAGTAAGTCACAAGTACACTTAACAGCCAAACTATTTTAAATACACTGCTATTCTAACCAAGCAATTCCTATTTTAATACATTAAAATATAAGTAGGAGCCAGGTGCGGTGGCTCACACCTGTAATCCCAGCACTTTGGGAGGCCAAGGTCGGAGGCCAGGAGGTCGAGACCTGCCAGGGAAACAAAACGAGACACTGTCTCTACAAAAAATATTCTTAAAAATTAGCCAGACATGCTGATGCATGTCTGCAGTACCAGCAACTCAGGAGGTTGAGGTGGGAGGATCACTTGAGCCCAGGAGTTCAAGGGTGCAGTGAGCTATGATCGTGCCACTGCTCTCCAGCCTGGGTGATGGAGCAAGACTCCATCTCTAAAAAATTAAATTAAATTAAAAAGTAAGAGGAGGCAATTCTCTACACAATAAAAAGCTACCCAAACAAACTACTTGCTAATAAAAAAAAATAATAAATTAAAATACTCACTGTAGTTAGAGTTCTTTCATGGGCTTCATCCAAAATAATGACACTGAATTTGGTAAGATTTGGGTCTCCCAGAATATGTTTCAGTAAACATCCATCAGTCATATATTTGATTGCTGTCTCCTAATGTTCAAACAGCAGTGTCACAGAAATTCACCACTATTTTCCCAACTAAATTTTTCCTCAAGAGGTACAAACATTAAGTGATCAAACCACTCTCACTAAACAAAAGGGTACATAAAAATAGTCTAACTTATGTATACAAAACGATGGTAAGTTACAAAACATGCTGTCTATACAGAAAAAGGGACAAATAACTCACTTGGGTATTCTTGGACAAAGCAACAGAAATCACCAATAAGGAAATACAATAAAGTCAGGAAAGTGGCAAGATGATGCAATGGCATTGGGTAAGCAAGTTGTGGGAAACAACATTGAAATGAGATTTATCTTTCTGACTCAGCCCCTATTTTAGAGGATTCGGGGGAAATGAGAAAATGGTAGGTGCATACTTTCCACCCACTCTCTCCTCTTCTCTATTAAAAAATGTGTTACTTAGGTCAGACACGGTAGCTCACGCCTGTAATCCCAGCACTTTGGGTTGCTGGGGTGGGCGGATCACTTGAGTCCAGGAGTTCGAGACCAGCCTGGACAACACAGCAAAACCACATCTCTAATAAACATATAAAAATTAGCCAGGTGTGGTGGCTCACGTCTGTAGTCCCAGCTACTTGGGAGGCTGAGACGGGAGGACTGCTTGAGCCTGAGAGGCGGAGATTGCAGTGAGCTGAGATCACGCCATTGCACTCCAGCCTGGGTGACTTAGCAAGACACTATCTCCAAATAAAAATGTGTTACTCAACAAGCATTAAAACAGGGTGAGAAAAAGGTCCAAAGGGTAGGAATAACAGCAACGACATCCATAAAACAACGGAAGGAAGAAAGAAAAAACAGTGACCACTAGGAAGGCAAAAATATAGTATTTTGGGGAGTCATCTTGTGCCACATTTGATGGCCATTCCCGTTAGGGAACATATGTAAACCAGGGATCGTTTTGTAGCTGGACAGGATTAAGAAATCCACAGGGAACGTAAATTATAATATTCACTATTAAAAAGAAAATTTTAAATTTGTTGGTGCCATGAATATAGAAGATGCTTTAACACTTGCTGATTTTGTTAATTGGCTGATTTTGTTAATTCAGCTTTCCACTGACTTCAAGAATACAAACACAAAATAAATCAACCTGAAAACATGCTCAGTGAAATAAGAGTGACACAAAGTACAAAATATTGTGTGATTCCACTTGAATGAGGTACCCGGAGTAGGCAAATTTGTAGAGACAGAAAGTAGAACAGAAGATACAGCAGGGTGCGGTGGTTTACCCTGTAATCCCAGCACTTTGGGAGGCCGAGGCGGGCAGATCACAAGGTCAGGAATTTGAGACCAACCCCATCTCTACTAAAAATACAAAAAATTAGCTGGGCGTGGTGGCAGGAGCCTGTAATCCCAGCTACTTGGGAGGCTGAGGCAAGAGAATCACTAGAACCTGGGAGGCAGAGGTTGCAGGGAGTGGAGGTTGCGCCACTGCACTCCAGCCCGGGCGACGGTGTGAGACTTCGTCTCAGAAAAAAAAAAGAAGTTACCAGAGGCTAGGGGGAGGGAGAAATGGGGGTTTTATCTATAAGAGTTTCTGTTTGGGATGATAAAAAAAGTTCTGAAAGTAGAAATGGTGATGGTTACCCAACATTGTGAACACACTTTTTTTTTTTTTTGAGATGGAGTTTTGCTCTTGTTGCCCAGGCTGGAGTGCAGTGGCGCGATCTCAGCTCACCGCAACCTCCGCCTCCCGGGTTCAAGCCATTTTCCTGCCTCAGCCTCCTGAGTAGCTGGGATTACAGGCATGCACCACCATGCCCAGCTAATTTTGTATTTTTAAAAGAGACAGGGTTTCTCCATGTTGGTCAGGCTGGTCTCGAACTCCTGACCTCAGGTGATCCACCCGCCTCGGCCTCCCAAAGTGATGGGATTACAGACGTGAGCCACCGAGCCCAGCCCATTGTGAACATACTTAATGGCACTGAATTGTATACCAAAATGGTAAAATGGTCAATTTTAAGTTATATATATTTGACTACAATAAAACATTTTAAAAACCTACATGTCAAGAATCCTTACAGTTAAAAAACATAAATAAGAGAATCCTAAGAAAATAAACTGTCATTTATAAACTAAGGAAGGAGAAAATGGGATGAATATCAGACACTTGAGAGCTAAAGCATTAACAATGAACAACAAAAATAAATTCTAAAATATATATTGAACTTTGAAGTTAAAAATCTTTCAGAACTCTCCACTCTTTCTGTTAAGTTTATAACATTAGCTGGGCATGGTGGCATGCTCCTGTAGTCCCAGCTACCCAAGGGGCTGAGGTAGGAGATCACTTGAGCCCAGAAGGTAGAGGCTACAGAGAGCCATGATTGTGCCACGCACTCCAGGCTGGGCGACAGAGCAAGACCCTGTCCCGTAAAAGAAAAGAAACAAATACCAACAAGACTTTTGTACCTTAGAGCTGCAATCATCAAAACGAACTTGGTATCCTACTTTGGATCCCAAAGTGCATTTCATTTCTTCAGCTACTCTCTGAGCAACTGATATAGCAGCTACTTTTCGTGGTTGAGTTACACCAATCATACCATGTTGTGAAAACCCTATCAAAACCAGAGATAAAGAAACACAACAATGTTAGCAATTGTCTTCCTATTAGAGCTAAATTGTTTTTGGCCAATCAATACAAAACTGCTTGAATGTTTCCAAAAGAATATCTCGCAAATTAAAAACACACTGCTATGTTTGCATCATGGAAATTTAAATATTAATTTAAAATAATACATATTAATAACCACGCAAAAATAAATGAATATATATTATATACATATATATATTTAGACAAGAGTTTTGCTCTTGTTGCCTAGGCTGTAGTGCAATGGCGCAATCTCGGCTCACCGCAACCTCTGCGTCCCGGGTTCAAGCAATTCTCCTGCCTCAGCCTCCCGAGTAGCTGGGATAACAGGCATGTGCCACCATGCCGGGCTAATTTTGTATTTTAGCAGAGACGGGTTTTCTCCCTGTTGGTCAGGCTGGTCTTGTACTCCCAACCTCAGGTGATCCACTTGCCTCTGCCTCCCAAAGTACTGGGATTATAGGCATGAGACACCACGCCCAGCCAAAAAAAAAAAAGAAAGAAAAAATTATATATATATCTATATATAATTTTTTTTTTCTTTTTTGAGACGGAGTATTGCTCTGTTGCCCAGGCTGGAATGCAGTGGCACAATCTCGGCTCACTGCAACCTCTACCTCCTGGGTTCAAGCAATTCTCCTGCCTCAGCCGCCTGAGTAACTGGGATTACAGGTGCGCTCCACCACACCCAGCTAATTTTGTATTTTTAGTAGAGATGGGGTTTCACCATGTTGGCCAGGCTGGTCTCAAATTTCTGACCTCAAGTGATCCATCTGCCTCAGCCTCCCAATGTGCTGGGATCACAGGCATGAGCCACTGCACCCAGCCTAAAACTGGACTTAAATATGCCACCTTTCTGCTGGGAGCAGTGGTACACACCTGTAATCCCAGCTACTCAGGAGCCTGGCTACCCAGAAGGTTGAGGTAGGAGGATTGCTTGAACTCAGGAGTTTGAGATCAGCCTGGGCGACATAGTAAGATCTCATCTCAAAAAAATAAATAAATATCTATATCTATATCTATATGCACCTTCCATATACCATTTTAATATATTTGGGAATGGAGCTGCATCTTAAAATCGATGGCGCATTTCCATTCTTACTAATACAGTAGTCCCTCTTTACCTTTGGTTTTGCTTTCCAATTTTTCAGTTACCTACAGTCAATGGAGGTCCAAAAATATTACAGTACTTTGAGAGACAGAGAGAGACCACATTTACAAAAGTTTTACTACAGTATATTGTCATAACTGCTCTATTTTATTGTTGTTGTTAATTTCTTACTATGCCTAATTTATAAACTAAACTTTATCATAGGTATGTATGTATGTATAGGAAAACACATAGTATATGCAGGGTTTGGTATTATTGGCAGTTTCAGGCAGTGAGTGGTCTTAGAAGGCATCTCCCAAGGATAAGAAGGGATTACTGCATATAAAATAGTGATATATCTTAATAGATGGCACCTTAGATTGAAGCATTAGAATAATACATTTGTTATTTTTTAAGGCAAATCATATCCAATATAATACTGCTCTTTACAAACCTTATGACAGAAAGTTCTGTCATTCTGAAAGACATTTGTCAAAAAACAAAATTACAACAAATTTATTTTATTCTTATTTATTTTTTTTGACACAGAGTCTCACTCTGTCGCCCAGACTGGAGTGCAACAGCACGGTCTCAGCTCACTGCAACCTCTGCCTCCTGGGTTCAAGCGATTCTCCCGCCTCAGCCTCCCAAGTAGCTGGGATTATAGGCGCCCGCCACCACGCCTAATTTTTGTATTTTTAGTATAGACGGGTTTCACCATGTTGGCCAGGCTGGTCTCGAACTGCTGACCTCATGATCCACCTGCCTTGGCCTCCCAAAGTGCTGGGATTACAGGCTTGAGCCACCGCGCCCGGCCTAAAAATTTTTTTTTTTTTTTTTGGAGACGGAGTCTCACTCTGTCTCCCAGGCTGGAGTACAGTGGCACGATCTCGGCTCACTGCAAGCTCCGCCTCCCAGATTCATGCCATTCTCCTGCCTCAGCCTCCCGAGTAGCTGGGACTACAAGCGCCCACCACCACGCCCGGCGAATCTTTTTTTTTTTCTATTTTTAGTAGAGACAGGGTTTCACTGTGTTAGCCATGATGGTCCCGATCTCCTGACCTCGTGATCCGCCCACCTCGGGCTCCCAAAGTGCTGGGATTACAGGCGTGAGCCACTGTGCCCAGCCAAAACTTTTTAATTGGCTTTTGTGATTCTAACTCTGGAATCACATCAACCCATCGTCTCATGAAATAGAATCAGTGTTCCAATGAGCTGAGCAGAGGAGGCTGATTGTATAGACAAAAAAGGGCTGAGGAAAGCAGAAACAGAAAACAAAAAGCAGATTGCTCATTTCAAAGTTACTTTTCTTGTCAAAGTTATAGCAGAGGAAACTTCTTGATGCTCCTAAAACTGGTCTGTTTGGGGATTTGGCTATTATCTGTTTCTCCTGATTTCTCAGTAGATGAAAAATTTAGTTTCTAGACTTGGTGGCGTGGAACTTCAGTATGAGTAACTCCATTTTGGTTTGGTCTGTTGGGTCTAGTGCGGGGGATCAGTCCAAACCAAAGGCCTCCTATTAACTTTACTTAACGTATTTTAAAGGTAATTTGTTAGTTGGCTTGAGCTGGCAAAGTCAGGGGATAAATATTTACCTGATAATGCTCTAGAGAAAGAACCAAGAAGTACTAATGGCAGCAACAGATATCACATATCTCTTCCCCCTCAAAATTATTTCAGTATCCAATGGTTAATAGTCTACTGCTAGACAACTTGATTCTATAAAATGGAATTAATATCTAGATGTAATTCTATTTGAGATTATTATGGTAATTAAAAATGGGAAAATTTGCCATCCCAACTAATTCTTGAACCTGAAATAGACCATAAAGAAGCAAAGGAGACATAGGCGAAGGGGGTGTGCCAAGAGAAGCGGGACTATAAAGCAAATACTGGCAATCATGGAGTACAGAAGTCCTACTGGCCTTTAAAAACAGGATATTTTAAAAATATTTCCAATATTACAACAGAAAAAAATCACCTGCTTCATATAGATATTTTGGGAGTTGAGTTGTTTTACCACTTCCTGTATTTCCAGTAACAATAAGGAATGAATTGTCCCTCACAGCTTGAATAATCTTTTTTCTTTGTTTCTGAATAGGAAAAGTTGGAGTAGTTCCTCCCTCCTGGGACGTGCATCCTTTCTCTTCTGTAATAACAGAAAAACAAGTCAATTAAAAGACTTGTAAAGATATCTCTGACTCAATTTCTCAGGACTAAAACCAGAAAGGCAATAGAATTTTAGGGCTGGAAGGGATCATCCATGACTTCTCAGTTCAATCGCTCATGTAAGTGAGCGTTAATGAGCGCAATTTGTAAGTGAGGGTTAATGAGCCCAGAACAACTTTTTGGTGAAATCCAGCAACTTGAGCATTTGTTCACGCATAACTCAAAGTACTTTTCAAAGCAAGTATAGCTCAAGGCAACGTATACACATGCATACTTACACAGAAGCACAAAACTCAATTTTATTTAACAATAGACCAAAAACTGGAACACAGCAGAAAATTCTCAGCTGGATTAGAAGCCACCTGTGTTTGCTTCTGATTCATGGTTCAAGTTAGGTCCCTGTTCAGAGCGACTGATATCCCAGAAGGCCAAGTGGTGGGTAACCATGGAAACTGGCTCCTGGAAACTGGCTCCCTTCATACTGTACCCAAAGGCAGGCTGGCGGCCCTGCCCGACGAAGGGTGGGGGGGATGAATGGGTAGAGAACAAAGGGTTTATGAGCCTGTTTAAGAACAGAATGCATTTCGGGCGTTGGGGTTCATTTTTTCGCCCCCCAGTAAGGTTTTCGCCTAACTTGGATCTGGGACCGCCCCCCTCTAAGGCAAAGTGCTCACTGGACGCAAAGTTCGCCTCGGGCTTGGAAAGCCAGGAGAACGCCACGGCTTCCTCACTACTCTTCTCAGCCTGCCAAAGGCGTACTTTCATCCCCCCACCAAAACCCCCACGTCGTAACTCCCGCTGGCTTCCGTACCGTCCCGCGGACCGCACCTCTATCGGCGATGCAAACAGCCGAGAGCCGCTCTTCCTGGAGGTCTCTTGACCGCTCACCCTCCTCCTGCCGCCTTGGCGCCCTGCCCGCGACTGCGGGAAACCGGGACATAGACCTGGCCCCGAGTGGAGGCGAGCACGTCCACCGATCTGAGGAGATGGGAGGGGAAAAACGAGGACGCGCCCTGATGACGTAGAGGTGTTTACTTCCGCGCGTGCGACTTGTAGCAAGGGGAGGGGGAGCTGCTCGATGACGTGTACGGGGCGGCCGGACCTCGAGCCGAGGCTCCACCCCCAGGGATTTCCCGCTAACTGCCACGTGCGCTTCGCCTTGGGCGGCTGAGCCATACCTTAGGGCCCGAAGACCCCCTCTTGTTTCGCCTCTCCGGCGCCGAAGGTCGCGACGACACCTCTTTTCAACGCCACAGTGGTCTCTGCAGGCTATTCTGCCTTCACACACCTGACACGATGTAACCCTCTGCCCGGAGCTGGAACCATGATCCCAGAGTGCTGCGTTCGTCACCTCATTCTCACCTTTCCTAATCTGATATGACCTGTCCAAGGCACACAGCTACTGAGTTGTGGAGCCGAACTTTTAGTTATGTTATTATCAAAACTTAGGTCGCCAAGGCTGTTCATTTCCCTCGTAGGACCCTGCATTTTAATTTATTTGCATGTTTCCTCTTCTGCCCAGCTAGATTGTAAAGCCCCCCACAAGAGTCGGAATATTAAAACACTGCTACATCCAGGGCCCAGCACAGTGATTCAAGGTGGGCTGTCAGTATTTGTTGACTTTGCTGGAATGGAGGAATGAATAATTGACTTCCTTAGGAATTAAGCTCATTTTTGATAGAGGTGCATTCCTTGGAAACCACAGTAGCTGAAAAGTTCAACAGATACACAGCATCTGAGGCAGGGCAACTTTTTCAGAAAAGGTACTTTGGGGGCAGGTCTTTCTGTTCTAGAGCCTGCCAATTTTTAAATCAGTGTCAACTGTAACAAAATCATTGCAATGTGAACAAGATTGTTTCTTGGACTCCTCAATTGTTCCTGCTGTTAGAATTAACCAACACTTACTACCAAAGAAGACAACTCAAAACTGTCACTTCACCATCACCTAAAGACCCTCTTGTCTGACCAGGCTTCAAAAGATGTACCATAAGGTTGTTGGACCCCCAGATTTTTCTGTGCTCATTTGAAGTGAAGTCATGGCCATGCATGGTGGCTCATGCCTGTAATGCCAGCACCTTGGGAGCCCGGGACAGATGAATCACTTGAGATCAGGAGTTCGAGACCGGCTTGGCCAATATGGTGAAACCCCGTCTCTATTAAAAATAAAAAAATAAAAAATTAGCCGGGTGTGGTAGCACGCGCCTATAATCCCAGCTACTCGGGAGGCTGAGGCAGGAGAATCGCTTCAACCTAGGAGGCAGGGGTTGCAGTGAGCCAAGATCATGCCACTGCACTCCAGCCTGGGCAACAGAGCAAGATTCCACCTCAAAAAATAAAGTGAACTCATACCAACTGCTTTAAAATGGAACTGATCAACACTTCTTAAAATGCAAGCTCATCAGATTTTGAATGATACCAAATAAGTTGGAACTTTGTAACAACTTTATATCTCAAAACCTGGGTATGAGAGGAAGCAATCTGGTAAATAGGAGAACATTCCAGGTTTCTCTCTTTCATTAGGAGCATCTCCCAGCCTTCTGGATCATGTTAGGAATTCAAAATATTATAGAAACAGAAACCAAAATGGCAAAAATACATTTGTGGTACAGGCAAGGTATTGGTAATCTCAGTATTTCAGTATAGGGCATCTCTATCAGTGATATAATAAAGTCACTTTCTAAAAATCATCATTTCAGACCAATGATGATTACCACTTAGCTCATAGTAGTCAAATCTTTCCGATACAGTTGACCCTTGAACAATACTGGTTTGAACTTCGCAGGTCCACTTGTAGGCAGATTTTTTCTTCTGCACCTGCTAAGCTGGAGATAGCAAGATCAACCCTTTGTCTTCCTCCTCCTTCTCTTCAGCCTACGGAACGGGATGGAAACCTTTATGATGATCCACTTAAACCTAATGAATAGTAAATATATTTTCTCTTATGATTTTCTTAATGTTTTATTTTCTCTAGCTTGCTTTAAGAATACAGTATATAATACATATACAAAATACGTATTAATTAACTGTTTATGTTATTGGTAAGGCTTCCAGGCAATAGTTGGTATTAACAGTTAAGCTCTGGGGAGTCAAGTAATACAGATTTTGGCCCAATGCAGTGGCTCACACCTGTAATCCTAGCACTTTGGGAGGCCAAGGTGGACAGATTGCCTGAGTTCAGGAGTTCAAGACCAGCCTGGGCAACATGGCAAAACCCCATCTCTCCTAAAAATACAAAAAAATTAGCTGGGTGTGGTGGTGCGTGCCTGTAGTCCTAGCTATTTGGGAGGCTGAGGCAGAAGAACCACTTGAACCTGGGAGGCGGAAGTTGGGGTGAGCCAAGATCGTGCCACTGCACTCCAGCCTGGGTGACAGCGAGACTCTGTCTCCAAGAAAAAAAAAGAAAAGAGTTATATGCAGATTTTTACAGTGCAAAAGGCTCGTGCTCCTAACCCCACCTTGTTCAGGTTTCAACTGTAAATTATTTCCTCTATTTTTCACAAAAACTCATACAGTTAGGTTATTACTATCCCTAATTTTTGTGTTAGAAACTTGCCTGTGGTGACAAAACAAAGAACTAAGAGGGCCAAGATTCAAAGTCACACTAATAACCACTAAACTGCATTGGGAGATGGAAGTATTTAGATTTTGGTGCCAAAATAATGTATTTTCTTCCAATGTTTGTAACTCTAACAGAACTGACCCCATTCTTGTATGAGAACCACCTATTGAGAGTGTAGAATATAAAACCTGCAAGCAAAGAATGAAGAAAAATAAAAGTGAAAAATTCAAGTGATGTTTAACATTGTTCATTTTATAACCAAGGACATTTAAAGCATGTTACCATGATAACCATGTGCTTGGGGCTATTCTAAATTAGAAGATCAACATTTATTTCCTACCCAGTGAGTTTACAAATTATAATGACAAACAAAACTCAAGTACAGAGTAAAAATAGAAAATAAATGGGTTGAATCTGGGAAGAAAGGTCAGTGTCCCTAACGACATTGAATCTATTTCTTATCTTTGGGTTACATTAAAAACCTGAGGCCAGGCCTGTAACCCCAGGACTTTGGGAGACTGAGGTGGCCAGATCACCTGAGGTTGAGAGTTTGAGACCAGCCTAGCCAACATGGTGAAACCCCATCTCTACTAAAAATACAAAAAATTAGCCTAGGGTGGTAGTAGCCACCTGTAATCCCAGCTACTTAGGAGGCTGATGGAGGAGAATCTCTTGAACCCGGGAGGTGGTGGTTGCAGTGAGCCAAGATCTCACCACTGCACTCCAGCCTGGACAACAGAGTGAGACTCTGTCTCAAAAAAAAAAAAAAAAACTCCTGAAAGAACTGGTATTTAAAGAAGTGTGAGAAGTCTGAATTGCACCCTGCTGCTATTGCCTCATAAGCAGTCTTTCAAAATATTCTACAATCCAAGCAACCTGTTTCAGAGCATCCAAAAGTGACTCAACATTACAGATTTACAAAAATGGAATAGAATTTTAAAATCATCTTCAGGAAAGAAAGAAAAGTATAGGACCACTGTTGTGATGGTTCAAAGGAGTAAATAAAGCAAAAAAAAAAAGGAAAATTATCAAAGATATTATTACAGTCAGAACCAGAAAGTTTAAAATGCTAGAAAAATGGTGATATGTACAAACCTAATTAATAACAGAACCTAATTGTTCACAGAAGGAGTGAGCAATGGTATCAAGCTACATGGATTTTTTAAAAGCTCATTAATTGGACCAAAACAAGACTTGTCTTGGTAAAGGGAAGCAGACAGAAGCCAGATTGTGAGTAAATGAGAATTCGCGAGCAAACTGAAAATGTACCTAATACATTTGGGGATGGCTGGTTAGAATCAACTAGGGTAAATGAAAGGGAGAGAAAAGAATAGCTGGAAAAAGATGCCGCTACTACAGTGTGTATGTGGTGATTAAGAGAAGACTTGGTCAATGAAAGTATTGGGGTACAATTAGATTTGTTTAGGAGAGTTGAAACTGATACTGATGAGGGAGAAATACCAAGTTCACATTTTGAGGAAAGATAAAGGACTGGAGGAGAGAGAACAAACTTTTAGCCCACATAGGTATTATAAACTTGCATTTGTGGTGGATTTGTATCCCAAAATGTGAATCCGATTGTTTCTCTGTATTTTCCTCCCCTTTTTCTATCTCACCGGTAACCCATGGGCCTATCTTCCTGTTCAGCCCTCAACAAAGCAGAAACAAAAATCCAAAGACACTGCTGACATGAGGTCCCAAATCAGAGCCTTCTGTGCATGCTCAAATTACTGGTTACTTCCTCTCTCAGATGGATAAGGCTGGGCCTAGGCAGAGGGCAGAGAGTGGAGAGGATATAATGAGAAAGGAAGGACTGACAGAAGGGATAAACAGCCCTCTAGGGGGCAGGAGAAAGATCATCTTTTGTTAGAAAGTTCTAATGGGGCCAGATGTGGTGGTTCATGCCTGTAATCCCAACACGATGGGAGGCCAAGGCAGAAGGATTACTTGACACCAGGAGTTTGAGACCAGCCTGCGCAACATAGTGAGACCCCATCTCAAGACTCATCTCTACAAAAAATACAAAAATTAGCCAGGCATGGAGGTGCATGCCTGTATTCCCAGCTACTTGGGAGGCTGAGGCAGGGGGATCACTTGAGCCCAGGAGGACAAGACTGCAGTGTGAGCCGTGATGGTGCCACTGCACACCAGCCTGGGTGACAGAGTGAGACCCTGTTTCAGAAAAAAAGAAAGAAAAAAGAAAGAAAGAAAATTCTAATGGAAGGAATTCAAGGAGATAAACCATTCTCAAGTGTGGACCATTCCCTTCTCCATTAAAAAATCAGAAACAAACATCTATGACCAGTTTTTCATCTAGTAGTCCTGGATACATGTAGACCTTGAAAGAGAGAGAGGGGAACTTCATTCTAGAGAGAATGTAAACATGAAAGAAAACCTCATGCCCTAAACTAAATGGAACTAGACAAAAAATTTGGGAATTTTTCTGAGTCATGTATTGGTGGACTACATGCCACGGTTACATAGTTTATTAATAAGCTTATAGTATATTAGCAACTTGGGGGTTTAGAGGAAAATAATTAGATGGTATGGCCATATCACAAAACAAGAGAAATATCTCACGTTCAGTCCAAAAGTAAAAAATAGCAGCCAGGTGCCATGGCTCACACCTGTAATCCCAGCACTTTAGGAGGCCGAGGCGGGCAGATTGCCTGAGGCCAGGAGTTCAAGAAGAGCCTGACCGACATGGTAAAACCCCATCTCTACAAAAAAATACAAAAGTTAGCCAGCCGTGGTGGCGCTCGCCGGTGATCCCAGCTTACTCAGGAGGCTGAGGCATGAGAATCACTTGAACCCAGGAGGCAGAGGTTGCAGTGAGCCGAGATCATGCCACTGCTCCAGCCTGGGCGACAGAGTGAGACTGTCTCAAAAAAAAAAAAAAAGTAAAAGATATCATCACACTTTCTTCTCTTTAAATGTCTAGATATTAAGATTTGAGTAGTTATCACAGAGCCAGTCACCAAATAGTCATTAAATCATTCATCAGCAATATTGTTTGAGAGCTTAATAGAGATTGAGACACCGCTAGTTGTCAATGAAAATTGCGCTTTATATGTATGCATATAGTCTTTAATAAATGTGTAGAATTCCCGTTAATTTACTAGTAAAATGGGACCTCTTCCAAGTGAAAGCTCAATGTTTACTCTAGCTTCCTATTTATTCATTCATGTGTTCATTCAGTAAATATTATAATGCACAATTCTTTTTTTTTTTTTTTTTTTTTTTTTTTGAGACAAAGTCTCACTCTTGTTACCCAGGCTGGAGTGCAATGGCATGATCTCAGCTCACTGCAATCTCCGCCTCCCAGGTTCAAGCAATTCTCCTGCCTCAACCTCCTGAGTAGCTGGGATTATAGACGCTTGCCACCACGCCTGGCTAATTTTTTTATTTTGAGTAGAGATGGGGTTTCACCATGTTGGCCATCCTGGTCTCAAACTCCTGACCTCAGGTGATCCGCCTGCCTAGGCCTCCCAAAGTGCTGGGATTACAGGCGTGAGCCACTGCGTCCAGCTAGAATGCACAATTCTTATATGCACCTCTTTTAATAGCCACGCAGAGGCATAAAATATGTGTAGGACATGGTTATTACCTTCAGTGAGATTACAAGTAATCAAGGAAATAAAATATTTAGAGGAGGAAAAACTAGCTAGAGTGATCAGTGAAGGCTTCTAGGAGTTAGTGACATTTGAACTGAGCTTTGAAAGTTGGGAAGATTCCAGTAAATGCTAGGGAAAGATTCTAGATAGAGTGCATTTGACAAAGGCACAATAGAGTGATCAAGATATTATTAATTATGGATTATTGAGAAAGATGCAGTATTAGTGTTCTGACTATAGTCTCTGTAAATCTTTCAGTGACCTGAAGGTGGCAAGCTGGGTTTACTTGAGAAATTTCAGTATCAACATTATTTAAAAGAAAAATGAAACAGTACTATTTCTCTGAAAAAAATCTTTCATTGACATTTAACTCATAAAATCAAAAAGTGAAACAGATTGAAACATAAATAAACATTTACTGCATGTCTTTAGTAGGACTTACCTTAAGGCACATAGATTTTGTATTGCAAATTCTTTCCCTTTTATTTATATTTATTTATTTATTTATTTATTTATTTATTTATTTATTTATTTACTTTTGAGATGGAGTCTCACTCTGTCACCCAGGCTGGAATGCAGTGGTGAGATCTCGGCTAATTGCAACCCCCGCCTCCCAGGTTCAAGCAATTCTTCTGCCTCAGCCTCCCCAATAGCTGGGACTACAGGCGTACACCAACACGCCCAGCTAATTTTTGTATTTTTTGTGGAGACACGGTTTTGTCATGTTGGCCAGGTTGGTCTGGAACTCTTGACCTCAAGTGATCTACCTGCCTCAGCCTCCCAAAGTGCTGGGATTACAGGTGTGAGCCACCACACCTGGCCTTATTTTAATATCTTAATATTTATTGTCCTTATTGATTTCTCAGTTATGATACAATTTTTTCATAGAAAAAAAGGAGCTTACATATTTAAGTATTGTAAGAATTAAAGAAAGAGGAAAGAAACATTAAAAGCGGCTCAACAGTCAAAGACAGGTTTATTTTAGAGAATAAACCTGAGAGGGGCTTTTGGCCGATTTCAGTCAGGGGCCCTCTCTTACAGACTAAGATTATTTAAGAGTTCAGGGCAAGAGAATTTATCACAGGCTTGGAATATTTCTGTGTCGGGGAGAAGTTTATTGCGGGGTTGGAATGTCTCTGGTTGGAGGGAAGGTTATCTTGGGGCTGACATCTCTCCAGTCGGGGAGGGGTTTATCTTATGGTTGGAAGGTTTCCGGTCAGAGATGTCATTTGCGGTTTATGGTCATGCTGACCTTAGCCATTAGGCTGATGCCTTTTGGATTAGGCAGTTTTTGATCAAGGGGAACTTTAGAATAGCAGTGCTTGTCCAAGATGGCAATGTTCCTGCTCTGTCTAGTATTACCATTAAAATCTGAGGAAAGACCAGCAGCGGTGGTTGGCACCTATAATCCCAGCACCACTTTGGGAGGCTGAGGCAGGTAGATCATCTGAGGTCAGGAGTTCCAAACCAGCCTGACCAATATGGTGAAACCCCGTCTTTACTAAAAAAAATGCAAAAATTAGCCGTGCATGTGTCGCACGCCTGTAATCCCAGCTATTCAGGAGGCTGAAGCATGAGAATCGCTTGAACCCCAGAGGCAGAGGTTGCAAAGCCCCGAGATCTCAGCACTGCACTCCAGCCGGGCGAAAGTGTGAGACTCCATCTCAAAAAAAAAAATCTGTGAAAAGCATTGTGAGAAGCCTTTTGAGGGAGCGGTCAGGTTATTGGGGCATAATTTCCAAATGTTATAGTTTTAGTGTATAGTTTTGTTACCCACACAATGGGTGGGTTTGATCACTTAGCCAGTGACAGTCCAATACCACAACCAAGGAAGATTTAACAAGGGGATTTTATTACTTACAATAAGTAAGGAGGATATCGGGGATAATTCCCCAAAGCAGTGTCTCCCTAAACAAAGGTGATAAAAAGGCTTTTATTAGGCAGGTTAGCTGAGTTATCCTATGTAGAGGTGGAGTAGAGGCAGCTCAGGCCCAGTCTGCGATCACGCCTCTACATACAAATGGAGAATAGCTCCTTCCTGGGTGGATTTTTAGTATGCTAATGAGGAGAAATCTCCAAAGTTCATCTCCAACTCAGGCATCTCTGGATCCAACTGGTTTTTGTTTTGCTGTGGCTGGGTTTCTTCCTTGAACTTTTTTTTTTTTTTTTTTTTTTTTTTTTTTTTGGAGATGTAGTCTCCCTCTGTCACCCAGGCTGGAGTGCGGTGGGGCGATCTCAGCTCCCGGGTTCAAGCGATTCTCCTGCCTCAGCCACTTCCGTGGCTGGGATTACAGGCGTGCGCCACCGTGACCAGCTAATTTTTGTATTTTTAGTAGAGATGGGGTTTCACCATGTTGGCCAAGATGAGCTCGATCTCTTGACTTTGTGATCTGCCCGCCTTGGCCTCCCAAAGTGCTGGGATTACAGGCCTGAGCCACCGCGCCCGGTCCCTTGAACTTTTCTGAAACAATAAAAACTCCAGCAGTTACAACTGGGTGCTTTTTCTTTATCTTTATCTTTTTTTTTTTTTTTGAGACGGAGTCTCGCTCTGTCGCCCAGGCTGGAGTGCAGTGGCCCGATCTCTGCTCACTGCAAGCTCCGCCTCCCGGGTTCACACCACTCTCCTGCCTCAGCCTCCCAAATAGCTGGGACTACAGGCGCCCGCCGCCACGCCCGGCTAATTTTTTGTATTTTTAGTAGAGACGGGGTTTCACCGTGTTAGCCAGGATGGTCTCGATCTCCTAATCTTGTGATTGGCCTCCCAAACTGCTGGGATTACAGGCATGAGCCACCGCGCCCGGCACAACTGGGTGCTTTTTCATAATGTGTTCTGGAAAAGGAAAACCCTGGAAAAGGGTTACAGTTTTTTGAGTTTTACCAGTTTTGACAAGTGCATATGGTTGTGTAACCACCACTATAAATATAAGATAAAAAATGGTTTCATAACTTTAACAAATTCTCTTGTACCCCTTTATGGTCAGCTCCTTCCTTTACCTCCAGGCCCTCAAAACCACTAATTTGTTTTCTGTCTGTATAGTTTAGCATCTCCCGAAATGTCATATGAATGAAATTGTATAGCATGTACTCCTTCTTTGGTCTGCCTTCTTTTATCTTCAGCATTATTGCTTTGAGATTCATCCATGTTGTAGTGTATATCAATAGTTTAATCCTTTTTATTATTAAGTGGTATTCCATTGTATGGATGTACCACAATTTACTTATTAATTCAGTAGTTGAGAGACATCTATGTTGTTCCCAGTTTTGGGTGATTATGTGTAAATTCACTATAAACATTCATATACAGGTTTTTAAGTGACAAAGTTTTCATTTCTCTAGGGTAAATACGTAGGAGTGGAATTGCTGGGTCAAAGAGAAATATATGTTTATAAGAAACTGCCAAACTGTTTTTCCAAAGTAGCTGGACCATTTTGCACTTCGATCAGCCATGTATGAAAATTCCAGTTGCTCTGCATCCTTGCTAGGACTTGATATTGTCAGTGTTTGTTCGTTTGTTTGAGCCATTCTAATAGGAGGTAATGGTATTGTTACAGGTAGTTAGACAGGCATGAGCAGAGCAGGAGAGAGCTCTCCCCACCCACCAGGAATGTCAGGAAATGGTTAGGCAATTATCATATTGCCTCTCTAAAAGTGACAAATTGGCAGCAGTGACATATTGGCATAATTAGATGGCTTGGCCATATCATAAAACTTAGAGAAATTCCTAACTTTCAGTCCAAAAGTAAAAGATATCATATCATCATCACAATTTCTTCTCGTTCTTTTTGAGTGTCCAGATATTAAGATTTGAGTAATTATCACAGAGCCAGTTACCAGTCATTAAATCATTCATCATCAATATTGTTGATGAGAGGCTGATAAATTGCCAGGGAGAGGCCATTTCCTGATGGTTTACACCTGTCGCTCTAAAAGGTTAGTTGAATGCAGACACCAGGGAGAGGCAACTTCACAGGCATGCACATTGGGAAACAAAATGATGGAGTATGACCTTCCTGGGCACTCCACTGGAAAAGGAAAGAAAGCTTCGGATGGGCACGCCTACAGCTTCCTAAACACACTGTGCGTGCTCACCTCCCAAGCATATAGAGGGTATTGCGCCTGCAGGCAGCCCACCCTAAGGGAAATATCATGGGAAAGGGGTACTAGACACCAGAAGTGGGCCAGTCTATAAAGTTCTAGGTTGGCCTGGGACGGTGGCTAATGCGTGTAATCCCAGCACTTTGGGAGGCTGAGGCGGGCAGATCACGAGGTCAAGAGATCGAGACTGTCCTGGCCAACATAGTGAAACCCCATCTCTACTAAAAATACAAAAATTAGCTGGGCATGGTGGCTCACACCTATAGTCCCAGCTACTTGGGAGGCTGAGGCAGGAGAATCACTTGAACATGGAAGGCGGAGGTTGCAGTGAGCCAATATCCTGCCACTGCACTCCAGCCTAGTGACACAGCAAAACTCTATTTCAAAAATAAAATAAAATAAAATAAAATAAAATAAAATAAAGTTCTAAGATCAAGGTTAAATGTCGCACTTGACCTTCTTGGTGCCCGTTTGGGTCTCTTCCAAGTGTACTTTCCTTTCTTTCCTGCTCTAAAGCTTTTTAATAAACTTCCACTCCTGCTCTGAAACTTGCCTCGATCTCTTTTTCTGCCTTATGCCCCTCAGTCGAATTATTTCTTCTGAGGAGGCAAGAACTGAGGTTGCTGTAGACCCATACGGATTTGCCACCGGTAACTTGGACTACCTTCCACTGATAACAGTATCTTATTACAGTTTTAATTTGCATACCTCTATGACAATATCAAACATATTTTTACAAAAGGTGTTGATTTGTAGTCCATACAACTTTTTCATAAGGTGTGTGTTCAAAACGTTTGCCCACTTGTATGTGTGTGGGAAGGGTTGCTTATTATCTTACTGAGTTTTGAGAGTTCTTTATGCATTTTGAATACTAGTCCTTTGTCAGATATATGCTTTGCAAATACTTTGGCCTAGTCTATGTCTTGTATTTTAATTTTCTTAATTGTGTCTTTCAAAAAGTTCTTAATTTTGATGAAGTTCAATTTACCAATTTTTTTCCTTTTATAAATTGTGCTTTTGGTGTGGTATCTTAGAAATCTTTGCCTAATCCAATGTCACAAAGATGTTTTCATATATTTTCTTATTTATTCCTTTATTTATTTTTAATTTTTGTTTTTTTGAGACAAGATCTCTCTCTGTCTTCCAGGCTGGAATGCAGTGGCACGATCACACTTCAATGAAGCCTCGAACTTCTGGGCTCAGTGAACTTCCCACTTCAGCCTCCTGAGAAACTGGAACTACAGGCATGTGCCACCATGCTTGGCTAATTTTTTTAAAATTATTATTATTTTATTATACTTTAAGTTCTAGGGTACATGTGCACAACGTGCAAGTTTGTTACATATGTATACATGTGCCATGTTGGTGTGCTGCACCCATTAACTCATCATTTACATTAGGTATATCTCCTAATGCTATCCCTCCCCTCTTGCTTGGCTAATTTTTGTACTTTTTTTTGTAGAGACTGTTTATTTTTTTCACATTGCCTAGGCTGGTCTCAAACTCCTGGGCTCAATGGATCTTCCCACTTCAGCCTCGAAGTGGTGAGATTACAGGCATTAGTCGCTGCACCTGGCCAATGTTTTCTTCAAGTATTTTTATAGTTATAGAATCTTACATTGAGATTTGCAATCCATGTTTAGTTGAGTTGATGTTTTTACATGGCACAAGGTATGGGTCAAGGTATACACACACACATATGCACACACACCTATATATATACACACACACACACAATTGTTCTAGCACCATTTTTTTCCATAAGTGAAAATTTTAGCCAAGGAAGGGACTTACACTCTTTTTTTTTTTTGAGACGGAGTCTCACTCTGTCGCCCAGGCTGGAGTGCAGTGGCATGATCTCTGCTCACTGCAAGCTCCATCTCCCAGGTTCACACCATTCTCCTGCCTCAGCCTCCCAAGTAGCTGGGACTACAGGCGCCTGCCACCACGCCCGGCTAATTTTTTTGTATTTTTTTAGTAGAGACGGGGTTTCACCATATTAGCCAGGATGGTCTTGATCTCCTGACCTCATGATCCACCCACTTCGGCCTCCCAAAGTGCTGGGATTACAGGCATGAGCCACCGTGCCGGGCCAGAAGGAACTTACACTCTTAAAATTTACAATTAAAATCTGAAATAGGTCTTGTCTGAGAGTTTCTTCAACTTTTTTTGGTTGATTTTTTTTTTTTACTTTATTTTCCAAACATTACACTCTATTTAAAAGGAACAATTTGTATGATGTTGGTTCTTTTTTTTTTTTCAAGGCAGAGCCTCACTCCATCACCCAGGCTGGAGTGCAGTGATACCATCTCAGCTCACTGCAACCTCTGCCTCCTGGGTTTTAAGCAATTCTTTCTGCCTCAGCCTCCCAAGTAGCTGGGGTTACAGGCGCCCGCCACCATCTCCAGCTAATTTTTGTATTTTTAACAGAGACGGGGTTTGACCATGTTGGCCAGGCTGGTCTTGAACTCCTGACCTCAGGTGATCCACCTGCCTTGGCCTCCCAAAGTGCTGGGATTACAGGCGTGAGCCACTGCACCTGGCCATGTCTTGGTTTTTATCCCTTTCATTTTATTCCATTAGAAGTATCAGGATTTTAAGACATTTTCAAATGACACTGTCTGTCTCTGCACTATCTAGAATAATGCAATTTTAAACTATAGAGACTGCCATCCCCACTTTGTAGAGATGAAGAAACCAAGACTTTAAGATCTTCAATGACTTGCCCAAGGTCATACAGCATAGAGGCAGAGCAAAGTCTAGGGTACAGCTTCCCAAATCTCTAGGCCATTGCTTTTTCCGCCAACTGTTTATAGGCTTCATATTGATGTTTCACTAACTTTATTTCTGTTTATTAAACATAGACAATTGCTTCAATAGTAGGCTTTTATCTAAAATTTCATTTTTGGTGCTTCCCTTCTAGTACATAAAGTTCAATAAAGCAAAATTAAACAGAATTCTTACAAGATACCTCTAAGGTTTACCCAATGCCACTGGGTTTACAATCTCATTATAAAGTAAGCACACACAAAAAGGAAACAGTCTAGACACTAGGGATTACCAAAATGCTGACATTTTAATTCATAATTCTAAGACTTTGCACAGATGCGTAATTTTTACTTTACATATTAAGTTAGCTATACCTCTTCATTTAATTGTAAATTAGACAGAAATGTTACCTTTTTTGCTGCATGGGACTACAAGCAGTCTGGTGAGTTAAATCTGGATGATCCAGTCTCATCTGATGCAACAAAAATATAGATATGCTTGATAAAATATAAGAATCTTCAGATGCCAGAAATGAAGAGGGAATGCAAATTCCCGAGAAAATGCAAAGCTATTCTGTGGGTAGAGTATCCTGTGAGGAAATGGAGGATGGGATGGGAAGACTCAATAGATGTCTAAAAGGAGTTCCAGAGTAATGGAAAATGTCTATTTGAATAGGAAAGAAGCAATATTTGAGTAGATAATCACTGAGCCCCAGACAGGAAAAATTAAAAAGCATATACACCTGACCAAAATGAAACATGGACCACGCTGGAAAGAGAGAAATTCTTTTTTTTTTTTTTTTTGAGACGGAGTCTCGCTCTGTCGCCCAGGCCGGAGTGCAGTGGCGTGATCCCGGCTCACGGCAAGCTCTGCCTCCCTGGTTCAGGCTATTCTCCTGCCTCAGCCTCCTGAGTAGCTGGGACTGACTACAGGTGCCCGCCACCAAGCCCGGCTAATTTTTTTTTTTTTTTTTTTTTTTTTAGACGGAGTCTCGCTCTGTCGCCCAGGCTGGAGTGCTGGAGTGCAGTGGCACGATCTCTGCTCACTGCAACCTCCGCCTCCCGGGTTCACGCCATTCTCCCGCCTCAGCCTCCCGAGTAGCTGGGACTACAGGCGCCCGCCACCATGCCCGGCTAATTTTTTTTTGTATTTTTTAGTAGAGACGGGATTTCACCGTGTTAGCCAGGATGGTCTCGATCTCCTGACCTCGTGATCTGCCCGCCTCGGCCTCCCAAAGTGTTGGGATTACAGGCGTGAGCCACCGCGCCCGGCCTAGAGAAAATCTTAAAAGCAACAGAATTAAAAAGATTTCCTGGCCGGGCACGATGGCTCACGCCTGTAATCCCAGCACTTTGGGAGGCCGAGGCGGGCGGATCACCTGAGGTTGGGAATTGGAGACCAGCCTGACCAGCATGGAGAAGCCTCATCTCTACTAAAAATAAAAAGTTAGCGGGGCGTGCTGGTGCATGCCTGTAATCCCAGCTACTTGGGATGCTGAGGCAGGAGAATTGCTTGAACCCAGGAGGCAGAGGTTGTGGTGAGCTGAGATCATGCCATTGCCCTCCAGCCTGGGCAACGAGCAAAAACTCCATCTCAAAAAAAAAAAAAAAAGAATATATATTAATATTGATAGTGAATGTTGGTATACATTTAGTCAAAAAAATTAATCTGTAGGAAACTCTTTATATTTTTAACATCTTTAGTTAATTGGATTTTTGGCACCAATTATACATTTTGTGATTATCACTTTGTTTCTAATTTTCTGTTTAATTACTATTATCCATTTATTTATT
Organism: Gorilla gorilla gorilla; assembly: GCF_029281585.2. Lineage (NCBI taxonomy): Eukaryota > Metazoa > Chordata > Mammalia > Primates > Hominidae > Gorilla > Gorilla gorilla. The sequence continues at coordinate 32,043,643 of NC_073228.2, read as the reverse complement.
TTCATTTTTATTTACTGAGAAATAGTAAAACTGAAGTAGGGCTGTTTTGTAACTCACTTAAAAACCTTCAGAAAAATATATTTAAATACAACTTTGGGAATTCTTTAGATTTGGTCACTACTTGCTGTCACACAGGATCATGGTGTTAGTACCATCTGATTGGCTGTTACATATTTGTATCCATGTTCCTTTGAAGGGTCAGTATGTCTGATGTCCCGAGTGTCTATTTCTCATTCTTTTTAATGGTAGATATTCATACACCGAAGGTTTAAGGCTTCTTTATTTTTCTTTTAGTTTCTAATTTTTAAATTATTATCTTTCCCTTGTGAATGGGGCTATTTCTTTTTAAAAGAAATACTACAAGGGGCCCCTGTCTTATGAAGTGAGCAGCTTAGGCCTCTAATATTCTGGTTCTTATATATGAATTACTTAAGAGTGTGTGTCTGTATATCCTTTGATGCTGAATGCTTTGATTTATTTTACTAACAAAAATTTTGAGATTATAAAATTGAAAATTTTTGCCAGGCGTGGTGGCTCACGCCTGTAATCCCAGCACTTTGGGAGGCTGAGGCAGGCAGATCACAAGGTCAGGAGATCGAGACCATCCTGGCTAACACAGTGAAACCCTGTCTCTACTAAAAATACAAAAAATTACCTGGGCGTGGCAGCGTGCACCTGTAGTCCCAGCTGCTGGGGAAGCTGAGGCAGGAGAATGGCGTGAACCTGGGAGGCGGAGCTTGCAGTGAACTGAGATCGCACCGCTGCACTCCAGCCTGGGCAACAGGGTGAGACTCCGTCTAAAAACAAAAAAAAAATTGAAAATTTTTCTTCCTAGGTGTAATAAGCATATAGAAATGTTCATTTTTAAATGAGAGATGATGTATATAAAATTTAAAAAAAGGACTTCAAAGATTGTGCAAATAGAATTTTCTTATTGCTAATTGTAGACATGATGTTATCCCATTTGATAGTTGGGAAAAAATGTCTGTTTAATAATTTAATAACATTGTATAATCATTACATTTGCATGGAATTTGAACTTTTTTATATTCATTTTTATCTAGTCTACACCAATTAGATGTGGTACCACCAACTTTTAAACACCTCAAATAACTCTCACCTTCATACTTAATTATGCAATAGTACAAGTGTTTTAAACAGAAATGTGTGATGCTCTTCAGTAATGCTTTGAAAAATGCATGAGTCTAATACTGACGTTTCCTTTAATTTTAAAATTTTTTTCTTTATTTGCTCTATCAAATATAATGTGCAGGAATTTTTTCTTATTGAACTGCAGAGATAAATTTTTAGAAAACTGTATACCTTAATACTGATGGTATAAGATTAAAAGTCTTCTTGCTTTTCCTAGCGGCATAAAGTAACACTTCAAATATTTACCTTTCAATTCTTCGGTGGTGCAATCATGGCTCACTGCTTCCTGGAACTCATGGGCTCCAGCAGTCCTCCTGCCTCAGCCTCCTGACTAGGTCAGACTAGGCACACACCACCATGCCTGGCTGATTTCTTTGACTTTTCTCTAGAGACAGGGTCTACCTGTTTCCCAGGCTGGTCTCAGACTTCTAGACTCAAGTGAACCTCAACCTCCCGCCTCAACCTCTCAAATTGCTGGGATTACAGGTGTGAGCCACCACACCCGGCCTGAATTTCTTATGTGTCACAGTACTGCAAAATGTCATTATTAGGGGCAGCTGGATAGAAGATGTACGATGACACTATAGTGCCTTTTCAATATTTCTGAATATCTAAAATCATTTCAACAGGAAACATTTATTTTAAAACATGAAGGGTGATTCTGGCGAGGGCTTAGAAGAGGAGAGCTGGACAGAATGTCGGTAGCATATGGAGTGAGTCGGGCATGGTGTCTCATGCCTGGAATCTTAGCACTTTGGGAGGCCAAGATCGGAGGATTGCTTGAGGATGAGAGTTCAAGACCAACCTGGCCAGTATAGGGAGACCCAGTCTCTTAAAAAAATAAAAATATGGAAGGGAAAAGTCATTCAGATGAAGTCTCAGATGGCAATGAAGAACATGTTATTGGAAACTGGAGGAAAGGTGATGCTTGTCATAAAGTGACTAAGAACTTGGCTGCATTGTGCTCCTAGTGTTTTCTGGAAGGCAGAACTTGCGAGTGAAGAACCTGAAATTTGGCAGAAGAAATATCTAAGCAAAGTATTGAAGGAGCAGCTTCATTCTCTTGAATGTTTCTAGGAAAATGAAAGAAAAGAGGAATGATTTAGAGACAGAACTTATAATCAAAAGGGAAGCAGAACTCAAAAATTCGCGAAATTTTTAGCCTTCTCAGCCTGCCCATATTGAACAGATAAGAAAGTGTGTTTGGGAGAGAACACGAGGGTGTGGGTCAGGAGGCCTGCATGGATCAGGGCTGTGCTCCTCACCAGGACCATGGAAGAGCGACCCTGAAGGCATTGTGTAGATCTCTCAGGCTGCACTCTCCTCACAGGCCCATGGTGCCAGGGCACTGACGGCAGTACGGTTTCCAAGGAAGGCCCTGGGGCACCCTGAGGACCTTGGGGCTTGCTGTCCAGCACTCCCTGAAGTCACTGGTCCCCACATTCTGGTGTGGCACTCCTTGACTGCTCCAAGTATTGCTTAATGGGCTCCTGTCCAGGGGGGACGTGATGTCACCACTCCAGAGGACACAGGCAGAAAACCCTTCGGCAGCATCCATGTGGTGCTAATTCTGCAGGTGTACAGATTTTGCTTTTCCCTTATAGAAATGATGGAGTCAATGAGGAAATTAGCAGGGATGGATGTGGAGCTGACAGCTGAAGAAAGAAACCTCCTATCTGTTACATATAAGAATGTGATTGGAGCTACAAGAGCCTCCTGGAGAATAATCAGCAGCCTTGAACAGAAAGAAGGAAACAAGGGAGGAGAAGACAAGTGAAAAATGATTCAAAAATATGGCAAATGGTGAGACTGTTGTACCACAGTCCCCTCTTATCTGCAGTTAGAGTTACCAGTGGTACAGTACAATAAGATAATTTGAGAGAAAAAGAGACTATGTTCATATAACTTCTATTAGAGTATGTTATAATTGTTTTGGTATTAATCTTTTACTCTGCCTAGTTTATAAATTAAACTCTACCATGTGTATGTACGTATAGAACAAAACTTAGTGTATATAAGAGTTGGTATTATCCATGGTTTCAGCGTATCCACTGGGGTGTCTCAGAATGGATCCATCTCAGATAAAAGGGAACTACAGTATTTTCAAGAAAAATGTTGAGTGTTTTGGGTTAAATTTGTTCCGTTCTTCTTTTTATTGAAAGACTCAGTTTGTTTTTAATCCAATGTCATAGTTTTTAATCTTTGGGTTCTATACAACATAAATTGTCTGGGGGAAGGAAGTTGTTGCCACCTGAATATGTCCTAATTTTTGCCTTTTATTTTGATGGTTTTAGAAAATGTCTCTGAAAAGGGAGGCTTGTTTCTTTTGAGCATCTGGCTTAGTTCTCAGAGTTGTGTCTGTCAGTAATTTGGCCATAGTCATTGGCATTTGAGGTCACAGCTAGTGCTCACTTGATTGTATATGTATTACACATTTTATATCTTGGTAGGCTTTTATCTTTTGCTCTCGTGGATTAGGCTACAGAATATTTCAAGGCAGAGGTGAATAACTTTTTCTCCTGGAAGCTGCAGTAGTGGGCAAAAAAAAAGTGAGACCCTATCCCTAAAAATAAAGTTGGAAGCTGGGGTTGATGTTACCGTTACCATGAAATATGTTGGGTCAAAGAATTTCGATGACCAATAGACAAGTTTTGTGTCCCAGAGGAATGAGGAAGTGAGAAAGTTGAAAGTGCTGAAGAAAGAAGTCCATGAGCTACACTGTGAGACTTGGGCTACCTAGGAAAGGGAAGCAGGAAGCAAAGAGAGCAACTGATACACTGGGAGAAGATGTGAAAAGTTCCAGTCTGGATGTCTTAGATGAGATACATGCAAAAGAAAGAAAGGACGAAAGAAAGAAAGAGAGAGAGAGAAAGAGTGTAGATGTCTCGATGAGTCCCTAAGTAGAAACAAGAAGAGAAAAGGAACTAAAAGAGGAAGCCATGGCCAAGAGTGGAGCATTACAGTGTAAGACTTCTAGCATGGAGCAGCACAGTTAAGGGTATGGACACGTGCAAGTCTTGGAGTAGAAAGCAAAGAACTCTGTTGAATGGAATGTGGCCACATCATACCTTGGTGTGATCTCAGGTATTGGGTAGGTTGGCTGTAGATAGTCAGTGAATGTGGGATAAGGACCTAGAGATGTATTGATGACAGAAACTGAGAAATGGAATGTAGAATATCGGCTTGTGAGGAGGAAGGGTTTGGAGTAACAGGAGAGCAGTCATTGAGTATGTGAGGAGCTAGGAGAACATGGAAACCTTTCATCTCCTACAGCAGTCTCTATTTGAAAAGCCATCAGGGAGATAGTTTATTGAGAAAATTGTTTTGCTTAGTTAAGATAAGAATGCAATTACAGAAGAAAGAATGAGAGAATGTTTTACAGTGGAAAGGAGGTTCCAGGGGCATGAGAGGAACCTAGAAAAGTTCAACATTAGTGCCACGAGTTCATAGAAAATAGGAAGCAAGCGGCCAGGCACGGTGGCTCATGCCTGTAATCCCAGCATTTTGGGAGGCCGAGATGGGCGGATCACTGGGACAGGAGATTGAGACCATCCTGGCTAACATGGTGAAACTCTGTCTCTGCTAAAAAAAAAAAAAAAATATATATATATATATATATATATATATATATATATATATATATATATATATATATATATATATTAGCTGGGCGTGGTGGTGGTGCCTGTAGTCCCAGCTACTCGGGAGGCTGAGGCAGGAGAATGGCGTGAACCCGGGAGTCGGAGGTTGCAGTGAGCTTCGATTGCACCATTGCACTCCAGCCTGAGGGACAAAACAAAACCCCGTCTCAAAAAAAAAAAAAAAAAAAAAAAAGGAAGCAAGCTGGGTAAGTGCGTTTAGAGGTGCTGTACATTTTCAGCATTAAAAATAAATAGAGATGAGTGGCAATAGTTTTTTTGGTCCATAGATTTTTGGTGTCTTAATTAGTTTTGGATCTCTTCCACTAAAGGGATTGCCTGTTGAACGTTGTTAGGAATGTAAGTATTGAAGGCAAACTGCCTGGGTTTGAATTTTGTTCTGTCCCTTGCACCCTGCCTGGCTTCAAATCCTAGCTCTGCTTATTAAGTTCTTTTAAAGGAATGATCTTTGAGCAAATGTCTTAGCTTCTGTTTTCCCAAGTAAATGGACACAATAGTTGCTACCTTGTGAAAGATTCATGTAATTGACCAGCTTTTACCAAGTAGCATCAGTGTTAATTTTAGTCATTGGTGGTTCTGCAGTTGGACTGTGAGGGGGTGCTGGGGTGGGGGGTGGTGTGTGTGTCTAGCACTTAATTGTACGCAGAAAGGAAAAGATACTTTTGATAACCGAGAGGCAGCTTTTCTCTGCTTTTGTGTCAAAAGGGAAGAAGGGAGTTTGGAGAGGGAAATGAATTCTCTGTAATACTAAGCTCTCTTCCACAAAAACAGGTAGATAGAATGTATAATAATTTACAGAATTTCTAGACTTCTAACAATCTGATTTTTTAAAATTTATTTTTATTTTTTCAGGTTGAGACTGAGCTAAAGTTAATCTGTGGTGAGGTTCTGGATGCACTGGACAACTTATTCGAGCAGCTGCCACTGGCAAGTCCAAGGTTTTCTATTATGAAATGTAGGTTCTATACTGGAAAGAAAAATGTAAGATTAAAAGTTGGCCTTTTTAGAATCATGACTTTCTTCTATGTAGGTTTCCAACTTTTATTTAAAAAATAATTGTTTACTGTTGGAAGGATAGTTAATGTTGGAATAAAAAGATGGTCAGGCTATTATAAAAATGCATTAGCTTTGCTTCACTTATTTATATTGTTTTGCTTCCATGGGACCTATTTCATTCCCCTCCCCCTAACGGCCACACATTTCACAGTGCTGGCTGAATGTTTCATGCAGAAATTTTATTTTATGATTAATATACTTGTGCCATTTCTTGGAACCATTGCTTGTTTAATTCTAGTCTTTCAAGTGATAATTTTGTTGATATTTAGAGGTGCCTCAGTTAATTTCTGTGGGATTTTTGGTTATATTTAATAAGGAAAATAATATGAAATGTCTAAGAAAAAAAAGAAAGCCAATTTTTCCTGAGAGTGTTTAAAATTATTGAAGTACACTTGTTAATTGTTAGTATACAACCTGTATTTCATACTAGAAAACCTTAGACTTGCCAGTTGTAGCTGCTGGAATGAGGTGTTTGTCCAGTACATCCAGAACGTCACCACAGATTAACTTTAGCTCAGTCTCAACCTGAAAAAATAAAAATAAATAAACAAAAAATCAGATTGTTGAAGTCTAGAAATTCTGTAAATTATTACACGTTCTATCTACCTCTGATTTTGAGGAAGAGAGCTTAGTATTGAACAGAATTCGTTTCCCTCTCCAAACTCCCTTCTCCCCTTTTGACACAAAGGCAGAGAAAAGCTGCCTCTCAGTTATCAAAAGTATCTTTTCTTTTCTGAATGCAATTAAGTGCTACACACACACCACCCCCCACCCCAGCACCTCCTCACAGTCCAACTACAGAATCACCAATGACTGAAACTGAACACTGATGCTACTTGGTAAATGCTGGTCAATTACATGAATCTTTCACAAGGTAGCAACTATTGTGTCCATTTACTGGGGAAAACAGAAGCTAAGACATTTGCTCAAAGATCATCCCCTTAAAAGAACTTAATAAGCAGAGCTAGGATTTGAAGCCAGGCAGGGTGCAAGGGACAGAACAAAATTCAAACCCAGGCAGTTTGCCTTCAATACTTACATTCCTAACAACCTTGAACAGGCAATCCCTTTATTGGAAGAGATCCAAAACTAGTTAAGATACCAAAAATCCGTCGACCAAAGTAACTATTGCTACTCATCTCTATTCATTTATAATGCTGAAAATGTGCAACACCTCTAAAGGCACATACCCAGTTTGCTTCTTTGCTTTTTTTGTTTTGTTTTGTTTTTGTTTTTTTGAGAAGGAGTCTCACTGTGTCACCCAGGCTGGAGTGCAGTGGCAGGACCTCGGCTTACTACAAGCTCTGCCTCCCGGATTCATGCCATTCTCCTGCCTCAGCCTCCTGAGTAGCTGAGACCACAGGCGCCCGCCATCACACCCTGCTAATTTTTTGTATTATTAGTAAAGACGGGGTTTCACCGTGTTAGCCAGGATGGTCTCGATCTCCTGACCTTGTGATCCACCCATCTCAGCCTCCCAAAGTGCTGGGATTACAGGCGTGAGCCACCGCGCCCGCCACATTTTATGTATTTGGCACACATTGTTTAGCCATTGAACTTTTGATGGATAGTTGGAATGACCGGGGCCCCTCCAGGCAAGGCTTGGAGCAGAGGGCCCTCCTTTATGGGCTGGACTCACTAGTGTGGCTGCTTACCTGTGACTAACCGCCAAGGCTCAAGGTGATGCTAAGGTGCTGATTTGCTGGAACTCTTAGCTGTGCCTGTGTCTCCTTGGGCTCTGGAAGATTTTTTTCTTTTAGCAGTATTGTATGGAGATATTGTCTAGGTAGAGTAAAATGTAGATCCTGGTTATCTGCTTGAGTTTTGTTTTGTTTTGTTTTGTTTGGAGACGTGTTCTTGCTCTGTCACCGAACCTGGAGTGCAGTGGTGCGATCACAGCTCACTGTGGCCTCAATCTCCCAGGCTGAAGCAGTCTTCCTGCCTCAGCCTCCCTGTAGCTTGGACTACAGGCATGCACAACCATGCCCCACTAACTTTTTTGATTTTTAGTAGAGACGAGGTCTTGCTATGCTCCCCAGGCTGGTCTCAAACTCCTGGGCTCAAGCAATCCTCCCGCCTCAGCCTACCAAAGTGCTGAATTACAGGTGTGGGAGCCCAGGCAGGGGAGGTGCCGAGAGCAAGCGAGAGCTCTGAGGACTGCCAGCATGCTGTCACCTCTCAATAATACCAAATGCTGAAAGGGTTTTAGTAAATTAACACTCAGATTCCACTTTCAAAAAATTATTTGAGGCTGGATGCAGTGGCTCACACCTGTAATCCCAACACTTTGGGAGGCCGAGGCGGGAGGATCACTTGAAGTCAGACGTTCAAGACCAGCATGGGCAACATGGCAAAACCCTGTCTCTACAAAAAAATACAAAAAAATTAGCTGGGCATGGTGATGCCCACCTATAATCCCAACCACTCAGGAGGCTGAGGTAGAAGGATCCCTTAAGCCCAAGAGGTCGAGGCTGCAGTGAGTTGTGATCACACCACTATACTCCAGCCTGAGTGACAGAGTGAAATGTTACTGTCTCAAAAAAAAAAAAAAAAAAAAAGAGAAGAAAAGAGAAAAAAATACATTTTGAGCAGCAAGGTGTGGTGGCTCAATGCTTGTAATCCCAGCAACTGGGAGGCTGAGGCAAGAGTGTCTCTTGAGGCCAGGAGTTTGGGACCAGCCTGAGCAACATAGCAAGATCCCATCTCTAAAAAAATTAAAAGTAGCAAGGCATGGTGGCTCATGCCTATAATACCAGCACTTTGAGAGGCCAAGGCTGGAAGATTGCTTGAGACCAGGAGGTTGAGACTATCTTAGACAACACAGTGAGACCCCCATCTCTACAATAAAAATAATAATAATTAATTAATTAATTAAAAACAATTAGCTGGGTATGGTGGTGTGAGCTCATAGTCCCAGCTGTTCCAGAGGCAGAGGTAGGAGGATTGCTTGAGCCCAAGAGTTCCAAGGCTGCAGTGAGCACCACTGCACTTCAGCCTGAGCAACAGGGGAAGACTCTGTCTCTAAAAATTAAAAAAAAAAAAAAAATTAAATGGCTGGGCGCAGTGGCTCACACGTATAATCCCAGCACTTTGGGAGGCCAAGGCACGTGGATCACCTGAGGTCAGGATTTCAAGACCAGCCTGGCCAATGTGGTGAAACCCCGTCTCTACTAAAAATACAAAAATCAGCCAGGTGCGGTGGCACACGCCTATAATCCCAGCTACTCAGGAAGCTGAGGCAGGAGAATCACTTGAACTTGGGAGGTGGAGGTTGCAATAAGCCAAGACTGCACTACTGCACTCCAGCCTGGGCAACAGAGCAAGATTCTGTCTCAAAAAAAAAAATAAATAAATAAATGAAACACATGTATAAATGGCCAACATGCACATGTAAAAGGTGTTCAACATCATTTAGTCAAGGAAATGCAGATTAATCCACATTGAGATACTACTTTCCAACAATCAGATGGCTAAACTGAAAGACTGACAATATGAAGCACCAGTCCTGCAAGCTCCTTTCGTGTAAGTAAAAGGCCACATGAGACATTAGAAGAATAAACTGCCAACAACTCATAGTCTTGAAAGGAGACTTAGGCAAGTGACAGTGTTCAGGGTTGAATTAGTGATAAATACTTAGAATACTAAGCAAACACAAATAAAATCAGTCATCAGCTCCAAGGAAAACAAACATTGTGCTAGAAAAGTAATCAAAACTTACTACCTAATTTCAGCTGTGAATCCCACGCATATGCTCATGATAAGGTAAACGTTTAACAGTTATCTAAAATTACCGTATAACTATTGCAGTAGGATGAAGTAACAGGGAGAGGGGAAGGGGAAGTGGCTAAGGTGGAAGGAAGGGAGAAACAACTAAATTCTCATGCTCAGAAGTGGGAAGTCAACAGATAATGCTGAAACTGAAAAATCAATACCAAATACCAAAGATCAACTAAAAGAATACAAAGTGGTCTCCTCTAAGAGAAGGAAAATGCCAAGGAAAATTAAGGAGCTGGTTGTCATTTAACAAATCCTGGTCAAGCTATTTAACACTTTAAACTACAGTTATGCATCACAAATGACAGGAATGCATCGTTAGGTGATTTCATCTTTGTGCAGACATCAGCGTGCTTACACAAACTTAGATGGTATGGACTACTACACACCTAGGCTATATGGGATGGCCTATTACTCCTAGGCTACAAACCTACACAGCCTATTACTGTACTGAATATTGGAGGCAACTGTAACACAGTATTTGTGTATCTAAACATATCTAAACATAGAACAGGTATAGTAAAAATATAGCCTTAAAGATAAAAAAAAGTCCAGGCATGGTGGCTCACTCCTGTAATCCCAGCACTTTGGAAGACTGAGGTGGGAGAATCACTTGAGGCCAGGGGTTTGAGACCAGTCTGGGTAACACAGTAAGACCCCGTTCTCTACATTAAAAAAAAAAAAAAATTCCCAGGCTTGGTGGCATGTGCCTCCAAGCTACTAAAGACACTGAGGCAGGAGGATAACTTGAGCCTTTGAGCCCAAGAGGTCCAGGCTGCAGTGAGCTATGATCATGCCACTCCAGCCTGGGTGACAGAGTGAGACCCTGTCTAAAAAAAAAAAAAAAAGACAAAAAAATGGTTCACCTAGGCTGGGCTTGGTGACTCACATCTGTAATCTCAGAGGTCTGGGAGGCCAAGGCAGGAGACTTGAGCCCAGGAGTTCAAGAATAGCCTAGCTAACATAGCGAGGTCTCTACAAAACATAAAAAACAAAAAATCAGCCAGGTATGGTGGCATGCACCCGTAGTCCCAGCTACTCTATAGGCTAAGGTGGGAGGATAGATAGAGGCTAAACTGGGAGACAATCTCTTGAGCCCAGGAGCTCGAGGCTACAGTAAGCCATGATCACGCCACTTCAATCTACCCTGGGTGACTGAACAAGACCCTGTCTTGAGACAAAACTAAAAATTTTTTTTAAAAAAACATACACCTATATAGGGCACTTACCATGACTAGAGCTTGCAGGATGAGAAGTTGCTCTGGGTGAGTCAGTGAGAGACTTAGGGGTGAGTCAATGTTGAAGTCCTAGCCCTAGGACATTACCATGGAGTACTGCAGTAGATTTTATAAACACTGTGCAATTCGGTTACACCAAATTTACTAATTTTTTCTTCAATAAATTAATTTTAGCTTACTGTAATTTTTTTTTTGAGACCAAGTCTTGCTTTGACACCCAGGCTAGAGTGCAGTGGCATGATCTTGGCTCACTGCAACCTGCACCTCCTGGGTTCAAGCAATTCTCATGTCTCAGCCTCAGCCTCCTGAGTAGCTAGGATTACAGGCGTGCACCACCACAACCGGCTAATTTTTGTATTTTTAGGAGAGACAGGGTTTCACCATGTTAGCCAGGCTGGTCTCAAACTCCTGGCCTCAAATGATCCACCCGCCTCATCCTCCCACAGTGTTGGGTTACAAGCGTGAGCCACCATGCCCAGCCAGCTTACTGTAACTTTTTTACTTCATAAACTTTTAAATTTAACTGGTTGGCTTTTATAATAACTCTTACCTTAAAACACATTGTACAGTGTCCAAGAATATTTTTTCTTTATATCTTTATTTAAAAAGTTTTTACTATTCATGTTTTATTTTCCTTTTTAAGTTTTCTTGCTAAAAATGAAGACATACACTTTGGGAGGCTGAGGTGGGCGTATCACCTGAGGTCAGGAGTTCAAGACCAGCCTGGCCAACATGGCAATACCCCATCTCTACTAAAAACACAAAAATTAGCTGGGTGTGGTGGCATGCACCTGTAATCCCAGCTATTTGGGAGGCTGAGGCAGGAGAATCGCTTGAACCAGGGAGGCGGAGGTTGCAGTGTGCAGAGATCACGCCACTGCACTCTAGCCTCAGGGACAGAGTGAGACTCTGTCTCCAAAAAAAAAAAAAAAAAAAGACATAAACACACACCTTAGCCTAGGCCTACACAGCATCAAGATCATCAATATCACTGTCTTCCACCTTCACGTATTGTCCCACTGGAAAGTCTTCAGGGCAATAACACACATGGAGCTGTCATCTTCTATGACAATAATGCCTTCTTCTGAAATACCTCCTGAAGGACTTGCCTAAGGCTGTTACAGTTAAGTTTTGTTTTTTTTTGAGACAGAGTCTTACTCTGTCTCCCAGGCTGGAAGAGTGCACCGGCGTGATCCAGGCTCACCCCAGCCTGAACCTCCTAGGCTCAAGTGATCCTCCCACTTCAGCCTCCTGAGTAGCTAGGACCACAGGCGTGTGCCTAATTTTTGTATTTTTTGTAGAGACAGGTTTTCTCCATGTTGCCCAGGCTGGTCTCAAACTCCTGGGCTCAAGCAACTCACCCAAAATGCTGGGATTACAGGTGGGAGCCACCACGTTCAGCCAACTTTTATTTAAATAAATAGAAGGAGTATACTCTAAAATAATGATTAAAGGTATAGTATAGTAAATGACTACATAAAAAAAGCAAAAACCAAAAACAAGTAAATGGCTACAATGTCACTAGGCAATAGGAATTTTTCAGCTCTACTGTTATCTTATGGGATCACAGTTGTGTATGCAGTCCATCGTTAACCAAAACATCATCATGCAGCACATGACTGTGTAGGTATGTATAACATGGACAGAAACAGACATCTCAGAAAAAGCAAGATACACAATTTTATGTACATTATGATTAAAACAATACTAAACACTAATTTGAAAAAAGAGTAACAGCAAATAATTAGCTGTGTTTGGTGATGAGATCATTAGTGAAATTTTCTCCCTTTATCTTCAAATCTCTTAGTAATCTTGTATATATTTTTTTGTAATATTTAAATAAGTTTTACAAAAGTGCTGTTGGTGGCTGGTAGTTGATATTCCTGTTTGTCTTTGTTTATGAAGCTCCCTCCTTCTCTGTGGATACCACGCTTCTTCTTACCCTATATATCTATAACCAACTGTGAGAGAGTTTTTAATGTTTTGACAAAAATTTTTAAAGGTCACACAGAACAATCGTAATTTTTTCCACTGATTACTATGATCCCTTTGAATAGTCTCAGCTTGTATGGTCATTTTTACAGTCCCATACTACTATGCAAACTGAGAAATGACTACATATAATATAGATTTACTCTCTATCTTAGTAATTTTCATCTTTATCATTGAGTGCTTAAAGGAACGTCTACAATGCACCATAAACCATACAGCAGAATGTTAGAATTTTCACTGTAAAACCAAACACATCATATATGCACACCCATGAAGTGTACAAACAATACATACTAAATTATCTCAACACTATTTTTCCTTTTTCTGGTGTTTTGTTGTTGTTTGTTTGTTTTTGAGACGGAGCCTCGCTCTGTCGCCCAGGCTGGAGTGCAGTGGCACGATCTTGGCTCACTGCAACCTCTGCCTCCTGGGTTCAAGTGATTCTCCTGCCTCAGTCTCCTCAAGTAGCTGGGACTACAGGTGCATGCCACCATGCCCAGCTAATTTTTATTGTATTTTTAGTAGAGACGAGGTTTCACCATGTTGGCCAGGGTGGTCTCAAACTCTTGACCTCAGGTGATTTGCCTGTCTCAGCCTCCCAAAGTGCTCGGATTACAGGGGTCAGCCACTATGCCCGGCCAAATCTTTAATTTCTAAACTAATTTGGAAAGACAGAAAAATTTGTATCTTCCTATGTATGTAATCAAAAAATAGTAGTCAAAATATTCATTGCATTTTCACTGTCACTCAATCTTTTGCCAATTATAATCTAATTTTTTTTAGTTTATATTTTTAGAGATGGGGTCTCACTCCTGTCGCCCAGGCTGGAATGCAGTGGCACAATCATGGCTCACTGCAGCCTCAAATTTCTGGACTCAAGAAATCCTCCAGTCTAAGCTTCCCAAGGAGCTGAGATTACAAATGCGAGCCACTGAACCCAACTATAATCCGATTTTTTATTTGTATATCTAATTATTATATCATTTTATATATAACTGCACAATATATATTTTATGAAAAGTAACGGTTTCTAAGATGAAGAAAATTTAACCCCTTCCATGAGTTCCAGTATCTTATTATAACTACACTAAGCTACAATAATAGCTTAATATTAAACATTAATGTTTCTTCGACCTAAGGAAGCTGATTTTTAAAAATAATAAATATTAATTTTAAACACAGTATTAAAGTATTAATAATCAAACAAAGCCACACAGTGAAACGACATTTGAATTTTGGGAAATTTTGTTTTTTCCTTTTCTTTTTTTTTGAGACAGAGTCTCACTGTGTCGCTCAGGCTAGAGTGCAATAAGGCAATCTTGGCTCATTGCAACCTCCACCTCCCGGATTCAAGCAATTCTCCTGCCTTAGCCTCCCAAGTAGCTGGGATTACAGGTGCCTGCCATCACGCCCAGCTAATTTTTGTATTTTTAGTAGACAGGGTTTCACCATGTTGGCCAGGCTGGTCTCGAACTACTGACTTCAAGTGATCCGCCCGACTCCACCTCCCAAAGTGCTGGGATTACAGGTTGAGCCACCACACCTGGTAAGAATGTTGGGAAAATTTTTTCATACTAACACATTGGAATATCAGTTATCAGTTGGATAAAAGTTTTCTTCCATATATGAAGTTATAAAATGCCACTGCCCAGAGACAAAATCTTCTGAAGAGTTATTAAATGAATGGCTGACAACATCGAATAAAAATGCACAAAGAACATTGCCATAATAAACTTTTGATATCCAAAGGACTACATTTGAGGGGTTATATACCTAAAAGAAACCTCTTTCGGCCAATATTTACATCCCCCTTAAACTCACCTACTACTCTCTCTATATATATGCCCATTAAGATAGAATATCTTTTGAGAACCTGCCTCCAGAAATAAAGTCTTTAAAAAGTTTAGGCCAGGCACGTGGTTCACGCCTGTAATCCCAGCACTTTGGGAGGCCAAGGCAGGAGGATCTCTTGAGGCCAAGAGTTTGAGACCAGCCTGGTCAACACAGCAAGACCTCATCTCTGCAAAAAATAATAAAAAAAAATTTTTTAAGTTTAAAAATATAGCATTTCATTTAAAAAAGTGCCTAGAAAAGCAGAAGATTTTAAAACATATAAATGTCACTTGCATCACTAAATACCCCCTTAACCTTCGAACAGTCTCTACTCCAATAACACACATAACAAATAAACCCTAGGCCCTTACAGCAATTGGGTTAAGAAAAGTTAAATTTCAGAATTCATAAAGATAGGAGGCATTTCTCATTCTTATGGTAGAGACTACCTGCTCTCGTCTGTGTACATGCTTACAATAATAAAGGCCAACCTTTTATTAATGTTTGCTAATAAATATCCTTCTGATTTTCCATTCCAGCTAAGATTTGATAATATAATTTACTCTTCTGTGTTTTCATCACAAGGAGCACTGTTACAGATATCATTTCCTCTTAATTTATCCACAGGCTGTGTGAATAATTTAGAAAATTATTTTTGAAGGACTCTATCTAGGGAAGTCTTTTGGGTTTTAGAGTAGGGTTCTTTCTACTCTGGTTTTCTGCAGCTGTGGGGTCACTCTATCAGAATTTCATGGTTATATCCTTTGCGCAATCTGTAACATTGTTTAAGTTCAAAACTACATACATTATTTCATCAAAATTAAAAACTTTTGGGCATTAAAAGATCCTATCAAGACCATGAAAGACAATCCACAGATATTAATATATCTGTAACCCACAGAAATATTTGGGAGAAAATATTTGTAAATCATATATCTGATGTGAGAATAATATCCAGAATGTATAAAGAACTACAGAACTACAACTCAACAACAAAAAAGCACACATCTCAATTCAAAAATGGGCAAAGGATGGAATAGACATTTCTCCAAAAAAGACATACAAATGACCAATAGCACATTAAAAAATGCTCATTAGCACTAGCCATTAGGAAACTAAAAATCAAAATGACAATACTATGTCACACCCATTAGGATGGTTATTAATTGAAAGAAAACAGAAAATAACAAGTATTGGGTAGATACGGAGAAAATGGAAGGAGCACTTGTGCATTGCTGGTGGAAATATAAAACGGTACAGAAGCCGTGGAAACCAGTTTAGCTGTTCCTTAAAAGCTTAAATATAGAATTACCATATGACCCAGCAATTCCATTCCTAGGTTTATATCCAAAAGAAGTGAAAGCAGGACTCAGACAGATATTTGTACACCAATGTTCACAGCAACATTATTCACAATAGCCAAAAGGTGGAAACAACCCAAATATGTCCCATCAACAGATGGATGTACAAACAAGATGTAGTATATACAAATTATTCAGTCAAAAAAGAAATTAAATTCTGCTATGTACTACAACATGGATAAACCTTGAAAACATTATCCTGAGTGAAATAAGAAAGGTCAAATATTGTATGATTCTATTTACATGAAGTGTCTAGAATAGGCAAATTCATAAAAACAAAGTAGAATAGAGGTTACCAAAAGGGATAGAGAGTTTCTGTTTGGGATGATGAACAAGTTCTGGAAATGGATAGTGGTGATGGTTATACAATATTGTGAATGTACTTCATGACACTAATTGTACACTTTTTAAAATAGTTCAAATGGTAAATGGTATGTTATATATATATCCACAATAAAAATAAAATAAATTGGCAAAGCCAGGAGAAGGTGGGGGAGAGCTATGTACATACCTGAGTTTGTGAAGATCAGACAAAAATTCACATGAACTATTCTGAAAGTCTTTTACAATAATCCTAGTAAGACATAGTTGAAAATATAATACTGATCATGACTAAGCCATAATCCTATTACAGTCGAAATCATAATTTAGTACAATTTTTTGCTTTCTCAAAGATATGAGAAAAGCTGCATACATGTATTTATATACCAGAAAAATATACCTTTTAGTAAGGGTTTTACAGCAATGCAAATGTCAAAGTAGCACTGGCATAAACTGAGGCAAATAGTTTTTTAACTAGTAGGAGATAACTGTGAAGGACTTAGTAAATGTGAAAACTTTGAAAAGCTGAAAAATCCACCTGTAGTATTTTGACTTCACTGACATAGGGAAATGCACAAACATCTACTACATTCCAGATTGAGGGACTCAGGATACTAAGATAAACAGAAAAAGTCTACCCTTTCAAAAGTTTAGCTTATCTCTGCCAGGATCACAAGAGGCACTAGTGAAGAACAGACATTTTGGGGGCATTTTCAAATTCTCAAACTGACACAAATACATGAGATGCGCAAAAGTCTTCTAAATTACAGTGTAACCTACAATTGTCTATCTTCTAATAAATTCTTCTAACACATAGAGAACTTCTGTGTAGTGCAGTCCTCTGAGACCTGTAATTATAAACTTCAGTCACATTGCTATAAAATTCCAAGTTGGGAGTTTGAAATATGAGCCACATGTTACTTAACGTTCAGAAGACGTATAAATGAGAGCAAAAGGTTATGGCTTAACAGAAAACTAAATAAGAAATAACTATTGATTTTTAAATAGCAACACATCACAATCATACAGACACACCAATGACTGTAACCATATGGTTCTCTCAATCATCAAGCATATGCTAAATTTGTGCTTAAAACAGTCCAATGTGACTTTAAAAAAAGGTTACTCTTCAAGCAGCTTTCAATCTAGTTGGGAGAGTAAATTAATACACATAAAACATGTGTTATTTATGTACATAAATATGTAAAAATACTCAAATACAAAGGATCCAAATGTAAGAATTCAAAGGAGATAAGTAAGTTCAGGAAAGCTCCAAAGAAGGTAAGATTTAGGCAATGTCCAGAAGGATAGACAGAATTGAATGGAAATGAACCCTTCATAATCTAACTTCATCTTGCCTTTCCAACACGTTGTACAATAAAAAATTATTAGAATAGATAAAAGCAGTCTATGGCCATACCAACCTGAACATGCCGCTCTCATCTGATCTCAGAATAAACACAAATTAGAAAAGAAGCTGAGTGCAGTGGTTCACGCCTGTAATCCCAACACTTTGGGAGGTTGCAGCGGGTGGATCTCTTGAGCTCAGGAGTTCAAGACCAGCCTGGGCAACATAGCAAAACCCCGTCTCTACGAAAAAACACAAAAATTAGCAGGGCATAGTGGTGCACACCTGTAGTCCCAGCTGCTAGGGAAGCTGAAATAGGAGGATGGCTTGACCCTGGGGAGTTGAGGCTGCAGTGAGCAGTAAATGTGCCACTGCACTCCAGCCTGGGTGGCATAAAAAAGTCATTCCAGATAAGAGAAATCACAGAAATATGAAATAAGAAGAGCATACTAATTAGCCCACTTAATGCTTGTTGTAGAGAAGTGGTGAAATATTTTACATAGGAATACACATGTCAAATTATATAAATTACATGGGAGAAAAAAAGCTCCAAAAATTGCATGGAATTTTGACATGACTTTCCAATGTACCCTATTCATACCCACTACTCATTTGCTATTTGAAAGAAATGTCTCAGAACCAGTCAAACCAAGGCTCACCTTCAAAACCAGGTGGGCACCCAAATTATAACAAGAATTAGAAATTTGTGCTTGTCCTTGCATATAAGGCTGTGTTTCATTTTTCCTTCATATTTACTACTGATTGCTTCATGAATTCAGATAATTTCAGAGCCAGGAGGCATTATTTATAACCCAAATTTTAAATGTTTATATCCCTGAAACATTTGAATATTTGCATAAATGTCATGAGACAAACAAAATTTACTCTGTAGAAAGCACAATTTACCAGATTACTGCTGCCAGTTGTATTCTGTCAGCTTCCTCCTTTAAGAAGAAAGCACAGCACTAGGTAGTCCCATTTATTACATCAACATTTTAATAAGGCCAGGCACTGTAGCACACACCTGTAATCCCAGCACTTTGAGAGGTCAAGGCCAGAAGATTGCCTGAGTTCAGGAGTTCAAGACCAGCCTGGGAAACAACAGTGAGATTCCCGTCACTACAACGAAATAAAAAAATTAGCCAGGTGTGGTCCGCACATCTGGAGTCCCAGATACTTGGGAGGCTGAGATGGAAGGATTGCATGAGCGCAGGAAGTAGAGGCTACAGTGAGCCATGATCGCACAACTGCACTCCAGCTAGGGTGACAGAGGGAGATCCTGTCTCAAAAAAAAAAAAAGAAAAAAAAAGAAAGGTCTTTATCTGTCCCTTGGACTATTTGCCTCCTACTCCTCCAATTCGTTCTTTATATTTCCAATAGAATAATCTTTGAAATGCACCTCTAGTCATTTTACTCAGGTGCTCTTCTTCAGTGGAAGGTACATATGCCCTATGGTTTGAAGTCAGTCGTTTCAGCATAGCAAGCCCTAGTAGTTTCTATGATTTGGTCCCTGTCTGAACACTGTGTACCCTTGCAAATGTTGCTTTCTAGATCTTGAAATGTTCTGCTTCTCCACAGGTTCCCCCTCTTATCTCTCCTATTACTTATGTAAACTGCACAAATCTTACTATATAGCTTGACTGAATTTTTAGGGATGCATCCAAGGAATTATCCTGCAAAATTAAGATACAGAACATTTCCAGCACCCCAGTAGGCTCTCTCCTGTTCTCTCCCAGTCAATACCGACCCTCAGAGGTCACCACTATTCTGTCACCATAAATTAGTTTTGCCTATTTTGGAACCTCATATATACAGTAATGCAGTATTTACTTTTTTCGTGTGTATGTGTGCATGGTGAACTCATTTTTAAGACCAAATTTTATGCATCTTCTCTGTGAAGCAAAACCCTGTCTGTTCCACACAGACTTAGAGTGGCAGAGGAGTACCTTAACCTATCAAAGGCTATTTTGAGCAAAAGCCACTTTGTGTCATTGAAGCTGTAGAACTGAGCCACAAGAGGGAACTGTTAAAGTCCCAGGGTCAAGGACCAGGTACCTACGTTATCCCCACAGAACAGAAGCACAGCCTGAGTCTCTTCTTTGGCTGAGCCAAGGGCGTGCTGGAGAGGCCTGAGAGAAGGAGCGGCCCTTGTGACCAGTGCCCTTTTGGTTCACAAGGAACGTCTCCTCTTGTTTAAGTGACTTGGCTGAGCTTGCTACTTCTGCTTTGAGAGCCCAATATCAGGATCAAGACTTCAATTATCCCCAATTTACAGATGATGAAACCATATTGGGCAGGAAAGAAAGTCACCCCAGGAGAGCGAGTTGGACCTGGGCACTGGCTAAGGACAAAGGGGAATGATAATTTGGGATGTAGCTTGTTAAGGGGCCTCCCAAGTGTTCTTGTGATCCAGGTGTCGAGAGGATAGAGCAGAAAGGTTGCCAGGGAGACGAGGGTAGGGTGCACTGCGAGAGTGGGAGAAATTAAAGAGAACATGCAACAAAGCCTTGGGACAGCAGGAGGGGGATGGACCACCCAGTTTTGTGCTACAGGAGAAGAGAGCAAGAAAAGGAATCTGTGTTAAATCCCGACAGCCTGCAGGAGAAGCAAATGCCCTTCATTTTCTTCATCAGTGGAGAGACTGGCATCCCTGTAGCTTTGAGAAACCATGCTAGTGTGGATGCCAGCTCCCTCCAGCGGGCCTGACTGGGAGACCTTGGGCTGGGGTTCTGGTCTGGGTCTCCTAGGCCTGATGGGAGGAGAGTTCAGCCCAGCTTTCCTGTACTTCAGCTCGTATGCAGACGATGGCCATTGTTGAAATGAGAGGCTCAAAGGAAGCTGGAACCTGAACTTTTTTGTTGTCTCATGTGGACACCTGTGTTTAGTTTTGGGTTCTACCTCTTGCTGTCTGTGTGTTCTTAGGTGACTCGCTTAAACATTTCTGAGTCGCATTTTCTTCATTTATAAAATAAAAGACATAAATAACATTTATGTCAGATATTGTCCTGAGCATTAAATGGGAGAATAAACAAGCCTCTTCTGCATTCCCCTGGCTTCCAGTGGGTGGAGGCCAGAGAAGCTGCTAAACATCCTGCCAGGTGCAGGACAGCCCCCATCGCAAAGAATTGTCCGGCCCCTGATGTCAGTAATGCAGTATTGAGGAACCCTGGTGTGGGGAATAAACTCAGAAGCTTGGCAGATCTCAATTCAAACCCTGGTTGTACCGCCTCCAGCAGGCCTTGGTCAGGGAATAGTATCTAGCTAAAGTTCATTGACTTCATTTTGTTTTCATTGAATTTATGTTTTGCTGGCTTTCCATTTGTGAGAGTGATACAAATTTCCTTTAAACATGAAGTTGTAAATATAAACAGGTAGGCCATTCACAGGAATATCTAAATTATGTCACAGGAAAGGTGGCACTCTCATATGGCAATAATTACGAGAGGGGCCAGCAAATGACCTGTGTGACCTGGAGTGACCTGAGCACTGACTCCCAAACGCCCTCTGTAGAACGTCCTGCATCTCCCAGACCCTTTCCTGGGTCGTTCTGTGCCCTATCACCCCCTAGACCATCCAGACCTCAGGCCACCCATCTCTCCGTTACCAGAGCAGTCTCCGTTCCCGAACGTGCTGGTCACCAGCAACAGCAGCTGCTCCTCCTCCAGGCAGCTCAGCCTGTACTTGTTCATACAGAGAACGCGGACGGCACTGAGGTAGACATAAGCCTTCAGCTCCCAGTAGACACTCTGGGCTTCCTACCCTGCCCAGAAACTCTGGGCTTCCCCCCACACCTCCCCTCAGCCGGAGCTCCTGTGCGCATCTGTCTCTCCCAGTGCCCAGCACAGGCGTGGAATGGAAGGGGTGAATGGACCGATGTGAACACATCATCCTGGATTCTCCTTCCCTCTCAAGCCCTGCAGCTAACCCATCGGCAAGCCCTGGGGGCTCTGCCTCCAAAATCCTGCCTATCCCATGTGCAAACGCCTCTCACCATGTCCACTGCTATTTGCAGTTCTGTGTGTGTGGAAATACTTCCGCAAATTTGGAATGAACAGGTCACAGCTGTGCCTGGAGGGAATGGCCAGGGAAATGTGCCCTCGCCTTGCTGTTCTATCCAGGCCCACACAGCTGAGGATGGGGGACCTGTCACCACTCTTCTGGCAGTTCCGGACTCCTGGGAACCAGCAGGTGAGGACCCAAGAGTGTTTTCAGTGACCCGGCTGACCTGGTCATCCGTCAGTCCCACCTTGGCCTAGGCCTCTATGCAGCACAGATCACAGCTCATTCCATCCTGGCATTACACTGGCCTGTGCCCTGTCCTCAGGGTCACATCCGTCTCCCAGAAGCCGTGCAACCCTGGAAAACCCAGGTCTAACAGTCAGGTTCCTCCTCTGTGCATTAACAATGGCGTTGACGCCTGCTTTGCGGGACGCTGGGAGGGGAGAGGGAGGTGTATGCTGGAGAGCTCCCCAGGGGCAAGGCCTGGTTCTGCGTCACTCACTGTCAGATCCTGAGAGCCTGGGGCTGGCCCAGCACGTGGCCACCGTTCCCTAAGAGTTGGATTTCATCCCTCAGTGCTGAAGGCAGGGGATAGAGCTTAGACAGACCCCCTGCATCCTGTCTTCTTTATCTACAGCTTACTCATCCTTGCCCCTTTCACGTGCACCCGGCAGAGCAGGTGTTCACTGAGCTTGAGCAAAATTCAAGCTAGAGTAGCTGATGGATCTTGAGGCCTAGATTCACTGTCAAAGTGTTTCTCAAACAGTGCTCTCCAGAACACCAAGGAAAACTCATTTACTGTATAAGTTTGAAAATCCCTGCCCACCGGTCTACCTTTGTGTATGAGCAATCAGCTCTACCATTCAGCAAACATGGTCTACCATGTGTTTGCTGGACCATGTGGAGGAAGCTGAAGAGACATGAGCTGAAGGCAGAGGGTGAGTCCAAGGTGGGATCTTGGGACAGGTACGAGAAGTTAGGCAAAAATGGGATAATTCTAGCCTTTATAACCTTAGATAATAGTTCACATTATTATTTAGTTAATAGAATTGTACCCACATTAAATTTCTTAATTTTTTTTAAGAGATAAAGTCTCACTCTGTCACCCAGGCTGGAGTGCAGTGGTGCAATCATGGCTCACTGCTTCCTGGAACTCGTGGGCTCCAGCAATCCTCCTGCCTCAGCCTCCTGACTAGGTGGGACTATAGGCACACGCCACCATGCCTGGCTAATTTCTTTGACTTTTCTCTGGAGACCGGGTCCACCTAGGTTTCCCAGGCTGGTCTCAGACTTCTAGACTCAAGTGAACCTGAACCTCCTGCCTCGACCTCTCACATTGCTGGGATTACAGGTGTGAGCCACCACACCCGGCATAAATTTCTTACGTGCCATGGGACTGCAAAACATCATTATTAGGGGCAGCTGGATGGAAGGTATAGGAGGACACTATAGTGCCTTTTCAATATTTCTGTCTAAAATCTAAAATCATTTCAACAGGAAACATTTATTTCAAAACGTGAAGGTGGTTATCCTTCCATGTGTTTAAAGTACAAAGGCAGGCTCACGCTGTCGTCAGAATTCAGAACGATGGTCGTGGGGCTGGGGGTGTTGGGAGGGACTGGGCATGGTTGGCTTTGTGATCTGGGGTCTGGTGTGTTCCATCTCTGAATGTCTCTCGAGCTGCACTCTTTCTTAATACATTCTCATAAGTTTAACAAAAAATAAAACGAGGAGGCGAAGCTTGCTTGGGTTGTTAAGCCTAGGGAAATTATCCAGCCATGAGCCCTGGCCCAGATGCTTCTAGAAGCCTGGGGGAACTGAGAACTTTCCAAGTGGAGGCCGCAGAGGCAAGGCCCTGAGGTGGGAGCACACTGCTGTTTGTCCCTAGCTCTGAAGGGGGTGCCCTGGTCGGAATCAGTGCTGGGTGCACTGCAGGGCCAGGAAGTCCATGCCCACGTTGTGGCTCAGTGCAGTGAAAGCCGATCTCACCCGCTCCGCAGGTGTTCAGCCTGCCAGCAGGTGGCCGGCTGGTCCTCCTGGGATATGGCACGGACCCAGCAGCTCTGTCTGAAATCGTAACGGCGGAACCAAGGGTCCCCTACGTCCAGGTCCGTTGGGAGGCGGGGCATGGAGTTCCACTGCAGGAATCTCCAGGAACCCTGAGGTCCTCCCTGAGCCAGGGCCGGGCTGGGCACACCCTGAGTGCCCACAGGGTAGGTGTCTTCCCTGACAGCCCCACCAGGACAGGGTGTGGAAGAACCAGGTGCCCGTGGCGGGGAAGCTGACCAAATGGGCCACGGGAACCGGGCTGGTGGGCCTGGAGGGGCCTGCCTGTCCCCCTTGCAGAGGGTCTTCCTGCCACGTGAAGCCGGCACAGGCCTGGATGCCGACGACCTTTGCTCGGGTTTGGCTGAAAGGAAAACAGACGCGGTCAGCATCTCCAGTGAGCCCACGCAGGCCTTTCCGGGCTGGGCCCCACCTGCCTGCATCTCTGGAGTCCTCGGGGTCTCTGTGTGGCCCCCGTGGCCTGACACTGAGGACACGCCTGTAGTCTGCTGATCCCAGAGGGAGGGGTGCGTGCTGCCTGGCGTGGGGAAGCTGTCGTGGCATGGCGGGTGGCTCCCGGGACTGCCCCCAGGGTTCAGACTGGCTGGGGGCTTCCTGCCACACACCTTCGTCCCAGGGCTGTTGGGCCTGGGATACGGCCCCCAGTCGGAACTCAGGTGGGAGGGGCCTTGGATGTCACCCAGCCCCTTGCCACCTCACGTGGGGACCTGTCTCCGCAGTGGGTGATTGGGCCCGGATGTGGGTCACCCTCTGCCCTCCTGGGCTGCCCAGTCCATGCCAGGACTGACCGTTCCCACTTCTGGCTGAACTCTTGGCTCTGGCTCTGGGCCCGGGGTCCCACCTGTGCCCTCTCCCTGAATGCTCTGTGGGTCAGGGACACCGATTCCCTTGTCTCCCTGGCTCAAGGCTTGTTGTCCTGGCAACCTTGGAGGAGCGTGCAGGAGTGAGGGGCCTCTGCTGCTCTCTGAGGCTGTGGGTGCTTGCAGGGAGGGGCGGGGTCTCCCACAAATGGGTCTGGGCTCGTCTAGTAACTTGGAGGGCCCTGCAAGGGGGAGAGGGAGACACCGCAGAAAGTGGGAGGGGGCTTGTTGGAGGGTCTTGCCCACATCCCCCTCCTGCGTGCACAGCATGTCCAGTATACACGCACTGAGCGCCTGCCCTGAGGACTGGTGGGCCTCCTGTACTTTCTTAGAGTCCAGGAGGAAGAGGAGGAAGAAAAGGTGAAGAAGAAGGCCCAGGTAGTAGGGTTGCGGGTCCCGGGCACTCCCCTACTATTGACTACCCCAGAGGGTGACATGGGAGGGGACATGGCACTGGAGCCCACCTGGGGGTGGCAGGTCCTCCTGCTTTCTTGTTAGTTTCTTCATAGAGGCCCTAAGATGCTTGAGCACAGTGTCATCATCCCTGGCCCAGGTATCAACGAACCGGTTCCAAAAACGTGCCCACGGGCCACACCCAGACGTCTTCGTGAGGCGCTCTAGGGACAGGGTGGATATCAGGCCAGGGGAGTTACCTGGGAATGGTCACAGCTCATACCCCGTGGCCACTTCAGTCTCCCACTGGGTGGTGCCGGATCCTTTTGTGGCCACCCCAGGCGTCCAGATATACACAGGAGACTGTGGCTGGGGGGCGATCTGGACAGGGAAGTGCTCACCACACTCTCGACTTTCATCTGGGTCATGTGGGGGATGGGCTCGGTATCACAGTGTCCTGCCCAGCCCACCTGGCCAGACCTCCCTCTGGGCCAGAACAGAGGATCATGAGGACAGTGTGAGGAAGCTGCCCTCGGGCCAGTCGGGCTCTGACCCCAGGGCTCCCCAGGCCCTGCTGGGCACACGTAGACTTACTCTGCTGAACCTTAAAGGCGATTCTTGTTAGCGGCATCAACGCCTGTTCGCCTTCTACCAGATACACGTCCCACAGGCGCAGGGTGAGCCCGAGAGAGATCTGTGGGGACAACAGGTGTGAAAGAACCTGGTCCTTCCAGGCTGGGGCTGGTGGCTCGAGCTGCGCACACTGGGGCTTCAGTCTCCAGAGTCAGTGACCTTCCCCATGAGGGTCGCCTGAGCCCTCCAGGACGCTGGGTCAGACAAGGTCTTGAAGCTCCTCATGGGGGGCACTCATTTGAGTGGGGATGTGGCTCCTGGAGAGAGGGGCTTGCCCAGGGCTTGAGGCTTCCCTGAGCCCTCTCAAGTCGGGTCCTGGCCCAGTCTGCCCATGAGGCTGGGCCTGAGCCCCAGCCATTGCCCTGGGATGACCCCTCTTGGGCAGAGGGTTTTGCTTGTGTGTCCTTTGGGGACCCGCCTGAGCCTCCTGTGGGCTGGGAGTGAGCCAGACCCCTGGGCTGGGGAAGCAGGGCACTGCAGGGCAAGGAGGGTCCCTGAGCCAGGGTCTCCCTATGCCTCCTTACCCCGTCAATCAATATCCGGATGAGGCAGCCTAAGGACGAACACTGCCCACATAGATCTTTCTTGTCCTGATGGAAGCAACAGAGGTGCTCAGGCCACTGGGCTGCCCTAAAAACCTCCCTCTTCCAGGGCCTCTGAAGACCCTTCCCCTAGTGCAGAACACTGGGTGGTGTCCAGAGCTCCCCACAACACTGTCACCTTCCCACACTCCCGGTGGACACACTGTCCTTTGCCCTGCTCTGCGGGAGCTGGGCCCCCATCCCTGTGCCTCTGTCTCCTCCAGGGCAGGAAAGGAAACCAACTCCCAGCCCATGGAGAACCTGACGTCCCAGGTCAGGCCCTGGCTGGGACTCAGCCAGTCACCAGCCCCACGAGGGGCTCCAGCCCCCCTGCTCCTACAGCCCCACGGGAGGCAGGGCCTCTGGGAAGAGCTGAGGGGACCATAAACTCACCTGATGCCACATGGTGTTGGGTTGTGACGTGGCTACCACATGCTCCTGTTGGTCTTGGAGCCCCTGGACGGTCCCGCCATTTGGGCTGTGAAATCCTGAGAAGCCCCCAGCCCATCGTGAAATCAGAGCCTTCCCCCAAGATGTGGAGCCATCAGCTGCAAGAGCTGGGCAGCTGGAGAGGCCCCCAAACCCCAAGGCCTCCCACCCTCCCATCTGGTGACCCCAACATGCGGCCTTTACCCTGGGGAGGTGGGGCGGGAACATTCCCTGGAGCCTGGCTGGAGGTTCCCCTGGAGGCCTCCTGGGCCAGGGTGCAAAAAGGGCAAGCCTGGCTTTCAGGCCATGACAGGGCGGCCGGAACTGGGTGGGTGCTGGGCTTCCTGGTCATCTCCTGGTAGAGGGGTCGGGCCAGGGAACAGGGGATGGGGAGATGCTGCCACCTGGGCTTGGTCGGCCCATTCGTGGGCACTGATGGCAGCAGGAGCCCGGGCAGCTGTAGGGCAGGAGGACTCTCAGGGAGGGGAGAGTCAGCTGCACAGAATCAGAGCCGGAGGGCGTGGCTCCAGGACACAGAGGGTGGCCACGGGGAGGATGAGATGCCCTCTGCTGATGGGGATGAGAGGCGTCTGATTTGGGCTTTGGGGGTCAGCAGTGGACTCCTGTGGGACCCTCAGCAGAGACATCCTAAAGTCTCCCAACAAGCTGGCGACACAAGGAGGGTGCCTTGGCTGAAAGCTGTGATCACCTGGCCGGGGTGGCCATCCCCAGGTCTGGCTGCAGGAGGTCCCTGGGGCAGCTGTTCACTTACCCTGCAGGGAGTGCCTCTCACTGGCCAGCAGCTGCACCAGTGCCCAGAATGCATCCTCCTCAGGAAGATAAAGGAGGAACAAGGCGGCGATGTGGCTCAGGTCCCTGCAGTAGCCCACCTCCTGCGAGAGCCAGAGTCACCATGGAAGGACATCAGCTGGGAGGGCTGAGGTCACCTGGGAGGACTCATGTCATTGGAGAGGGCAGAGGTGACTGGAGAGGCTTCCTCTGAAGGAGAGGCTTCCTCTGAAAAAGAGGCTTCCTCAGGATGCACATTCATTTCATGACAAGAGCCAAGTCCATCAGGCACTTTAGCACCTTGTCCAAAATGTCTGCTGATAGCACCATCCTGTGTGCGATGCTGCCAAGCTCCTGGGCTTTGGGGCAGCCCCAGGATGAGGGCGTCATTTCTTGTTCTGAGAAGTGGTGGTCAGGCCCATGTGACACCAGGAGTCCAGGCCCTGACTCCTTTGTGTATCAGCTTGACCCCTTGAGACCACCCCCTTCCTTGGAGGTTTATGCCAGTGGTGAGCTGACATCCTACCTCCTATATCCTGGTGGGTCACAAATACTAACTTTAAAAGAAGCAACGACACCCCCACCAGACACCCACTCCTGTGAATATGGAAATATGGCCCGGGAACCTCACTGCCGGGAATACTCACCGGGTTATATGCCTCATACGCCACGAGGATGTGGAGTAGTTCCCGCTGCCTAGGAAACAGAGAAAGGGGGCTTTGGTTTGTTTTGTGCAGATGTTGTTAATTTCACTTTGTCTACAAAGCCTAACAGCAAATCCCATTTCAGGTTCAGATGATTCACCAGATAAGCAGTGAGCTCTTCAGGGCCTGAGACTCTTGAAGAAATGTTTCAGTAAAATCCACATCTGTGACATGCAAATAGCCCAGTTGTACAGTGACTTGCCTGATCCTTTTCACTCTGAATGATTTTTTTTTTTTTTTTCAGTTTGCACATACGCCAGTTCAGTCTGTGGGTGTACAGTTCCTCCACGGTTCCAAACCAGTATGCAGAGTCTCCCGGCCACCGCTCCAGCCCCTCCTGGGGCGACTCCTTCATCCTCCAAGTCTCCAGGGTGGCCCCTATGCACCCAGCCTCTCCCCGATCCGTCAGCCCCTGGCCACCCAGACTGCTTCTCAGTCCCTGTGGTTTGGCCTTTTCCAGAATGTCCTAGGAATGGGAATCCTACTGTGGTAGCTTATTGGGTCTGGCTTCTGTCCCTCAGCAAAATGCATCTAGGATCCACCCACGTTCGTGCGGGCATCACTGGCTCGTTCCCTTTTCTCACTGGGTCTTCCGTTTGAAGGGAGGACCAGCCTTGCTCTCCCCATTCCCGTGTTGAAGGCCGTCCCCGAAGGCTCCGTGTGTGAGTGACGAGGAGTCAAGCAGTGAACCTGGCATGCAGGTTTCATGTGGATGTCAGTTTCCAAATCAGTGGGTTCAATATCTGTGACACTTTGGGGATGTGTGGTTCAAGTCCATCGAGCTTTGTGAGCCACTGCCCAACCGGCTGCCAACGTGGCTGTGCCATGTCATGTTCCCAGCAGACCTGGATGAGAGTTTCCAGGACCCCTAATTCTCCCAGCATTTGGTGCTGTCACTGTTGCCTGGGGGGGCTCATGGGCCCTCTATCCTGCCACCCTCCCATGGGTCCTACCATGGGTCCCCATGGGTCAGGGAGAGCACCTTTCACCATTGTGCATGATTTTGTTTGCTGCCTTCCATCTCCTCAGGATCCTCCTGGGTTCTGGCCCCACATGTTCCAGTCCGGCCCAGGGCTTGGAACTAGGGAGGTGCTCGGTTCATGGTGCCGGCTGCTCCCTGGGCCAGGAGAGCTCTTGGCAGCTGTGTCATCCCTCCTGGGTGACCCTGGCTTCTGCTCCGGGGAAGCCCCCATCCCTCTCATTCACCCCATCTCTGCTGGGACCCTGTGGCTCCCGTAGGCTTACTTGGTTCCGTATCGATCCCTGAAGAATATATGCCTCCTTAATGTCCCGCTTATATCCAGGTCCATCTGCTGGATGCGTTCAGATGACCTCTTGCCCTTCTCCTTCATGATCTGTAGGGCAGGGCCAAGAGGAGGAAGCAGTCTCAGAACAGATGGAAGACTCCCTGCCCCCAGTGGCAGTCAGCCCACAGTCAGCACTTCGGGAAGGAAGGACAGAAGGAAGGTTTCCTTCTGCAGAAAGCTGCATTTTGGCTTGTTACTGAAGCCAGGGAGGGTCACCAGAGCTGAGTTTGTCTGTGGTGACTGTGTCACCATCTGTGCCCAGGGTGTTCATCTGATCTTCACCCCCAGCTCCCCAGGGTGGTCTTGACGTTCCCTCCAGCTGGAGACCTGGGCCCCTGACACGGCCTGTCCTGTTTGTTGTGCTCTGGCTGAGCGTACCTGGTATCTTCCGGGGTTTTTCAACTTGATTTCCTCAATGTTCAGGAGGACTGACCACATCGGGCCCCGGATGTTCATGGGAATTCCCTGGTACGCTCGATCTATGAGCTGTGGGCAGAAAACAATCTGGTGTCACAGGCCACGGGGTGACCCCAGTGAGGACCAGAGCCCGGGGATTCTGGAAATTGTCGGTTTTGGCCCCATGATTCCTCAGCAGAGGTGAGATCAAGCTGGGACAGGGTCTCCCTTCCCAGGACTGAAAGAGTGGATGGACACTCAGAGTCGAAACTCTGATCTGAACCTTTTCCTTCCTTCAGGTCACCAGGGCATCCCTAGCCTTGAGCTCCGGGTAGTCCCAGCCCTAGATTCAGATTCCCTCCCAGCAAGGTGACGCTTGCATGAATAGGCAGGAAATCTGGCGACCAGGCCTGCAGTCCTCTGGGCGAGGACAGTGTGCCACCCACCCTCTGAGAGGCTGACAGTGCCAGGCCACAGCCATGGGTGCCTGTCCCCTGTCTCTGCAGAGAGTGCTTCCTCCCTCCACACATTACCTTCCTGCTGTTTTTGTAGGTGTCCCATTCTCCCAGCATTTTCACCCACTTGCTCTTTCGGCTGATCTCCCGCCGAATTTGCTGTCAAATGAGGCATGTTGGAGTTAGCGGAGCTGCCAGGCTTCCCAGAGCCGCCCGCGGATGCTGGGTCTTGGGCTCTGGAGCCCTGGTGGGAGCCAGCTGGAAGGAGCCAGGGAAGGGCAGACCTCAAGGGCTGAGAGCCTTTGAGCAAATGAGCACCAGTGGGCTGGCTTTGGGACCCCGGGATGTACCATCCTCAGGCCACAGACACACCAGTCTTAGGTCCCAGCCTCTAGGTGGGGTCCTGACACAAGCGCGCAGCCACCCCCAAGCCAGGACTGTGGTTCTCCTTTTGGAATTTTATCAAACTGCCAAAGTTAACAGCAACCTGGGGTCAGGTCCAGCAGGGACTGCTGCCCCTCCCAGTGACAGCGCGTCGCCCTCACCCGCCACCGCTCAGGCCAGCTGCTTCCTCTGCCTCACTGACCACCCGCCCAGTCCCTACGTCCCTGGACCAGCCCCTCCATGCATCAGGCTCTTACCTTCGCCTCCCGCGCAGTCAGAGGAGGCAGCTCCGTCTCACTGTAAGGCAACCCAGGCAGAGCTGAGGAACTGCACGGGGCCTGGAGCGGCCCCAGCCTGGGTGCTGACCCCCAGAAAGGACTGGCTCTGTCCCTTTCCAGCTCAGGGCTCAGCCCAGGAGAAGGCACAGGGAAGGGAGGACAAGGGCCTTCCTGTGGGGCTGACTCCCAGGAGGGGCAGGACCTGGGAGAAGAAGGAGTGTAGGGACAGCCTGGCCGGGGTTACTGGGGCCCCTGGCGTGGGGGGCGGTCAGGCTGCCCAATGGGGCTGCCCGTCCTGGACTCGAGGTGGTGCTTTCTGCTGGAGCTGAGCAAGGTTAGCCCTGAGATGGGATGGGGGCCGCCCAGGGTGGGCGACCGGGCCCTGACAGGAGTCCCTCCGGGAGTGACCACATCACCCCGCCAGGGTCAAGGGAGCCTGCCCTGAGACCCGCCCAGTGTACTCTGGGTGCACCAGGGGCCCATCCCACTTGACACCCCCAAGGCCCTTGCAGGTTCTGACCTCCCAGCATGCACCTGCCTCTCCCTGCACCCGAGCCACACACCCTGCGTTTCAGAAGTGGCACGGCTCATCAGCTCCCTCCCACCCTACCTCCCCAGGGATCCTCTGTCTCTCCATCCTGTGATCCCTGAGGGATGGGCTCCTGGCTGGGCTCCTCTTACCCGGCCCCAGATCCCTTCCCAGCACCAGACCCAGAGTCTTTAGCCGCAAGCCCTGCTGCCTCCCTGGCCTCACCGTGAGATGCCCAGAACGGGGCCCTGCCCATCTTCTCCCCCATTCTCCTAGGGCTACAGCCCCCATTGTCACCATGCCTTTTCCCCTCACGGGACAGTGAGGGCTGTAGCTCTAGGGGAATGGGGGAGAACAGGGGCAGGTGGGCCCTCAGAGACCTGCTGGACAACAGCCCTGAGGCTGGGTCAGGCGTCCCCTCACCCTGTGGCCATAACCCTTGGATCTCACCGGGGTTGTCTCCAAGTAGACAGGGCCAGACCCTCAGGCTGCCCTGCTCCTCTTGTGCTCACTTGCCGACAGAACTGCTGAGCGCCCAGGGGCCTGACCTAGCCCAGTCTCCATTCCCACCGGCTCCCTAGATGGGCCCCACACCTCTGGCCTAACAACAACCTCGGGCTGGACCTGCAGGGGAGTCAGGGAGGAGTTCTGTCCCTGGAAAGGAGGTTGACCCGACCTGGTGAGACATGTCCTGCATCAGAAAGGCCTTTCTAAAAGCAAACCCATCCCTGAGCTGAGACAGGTGCTTTAGGGGTGAGGGGAGTGCAGAGGACTCACTGTACGATCCCCAAATGATCGACGTTGTTGTTGTAGCTTCGAAAAGGCTTAGGCCCCTTGTCCTCTGGCAGCCCAGCTCGGTGTCCCTGTAGCCCAGAGGGAGCCTTGGTGAGGGGTCCAAGGTAAAGGGTGCAAGGGCCTGGGGGCATTGGCCACCCGTCCCTGCCCTGTGCTCCTAGGGAGCCCAGGACCCTTTGACCAGGGCACACTGGAAGAGGCCTCCCTCCAAGAAGCAGACCGACTTGTACCTTTTCGTATTTCATAATGATGTCCTCTCGCTCTTGTGCCCACCAACTACCCGCGACCTCTACCACGTCCATCCTGTGAGACAAAATTGTCTAAAGGTTACACTGTACGCGGCGGCTTCGGAGAACACCTGAACCGCTCTCGCCGGGCTCCCGGATGCTGGCTGGCTGCGTAACCCCCATTCCACCGCCGCCCCCAGGTAAAAAGGGGCCAGACCCAGTGGCCCACAGCTGCTCGAGTCTCTGGAGTCTCAAGTCCCAAGCAGGGGTGGGCATCTTCCCAAGGACTTGAGTACAGTGGGACCTACACAGAGAATCCTGTTGTCCCCCAATGCCATGAAATGGGGACACACCGGCCCCAGCAGGTTGAATGGTTTCCACCTGCCAAGGGTGAAGGGCCCATGATGGGCCCTTCCAGGGATGTGGAGGCAGACTGGGGTCAGCGACTAGAGGTCTCTGTACAATCGGCCTCCTGGGATGCTCAGGGCCTCAGAGATGCCCAGTTTCCTACAGGGAACAAGATCTCTCCTGACTGCTTGGTTCTACTCCGCTCATCACTTTGGCTACCGTGGCTCTTCAGTCTGAACAGTGAAGCCACTTTAGGAATAACACCTGTTGAGCAGGAGGGTGTTCGGTTTGGGGGATGAGAAAGATCTATTGTACGCATGGAAACCACGTCTTTCGCGGAGGGACTGTGGAGTCCACCATTCTGAGCCGTCCCAACAAGAGGAGGCTTCATTTTCCTGGGTCACTGAGGAAGAACAGTGGGTCCTTGGTCCTGGAGAACACCTGGATGGACCGTCACTCCTGGGAACACTCGAGGCAAAAGGAGGGTGAGGCCTCAAAAGGACCACACAGAGCAAGAAATACCTGGGGAGAACCCTAGTGCCCGGACCCCTTTGAACAGAAGGGAAGATAGTCTCCCCTCAGCCAGCCCTCCAGGGCTCCTTCATTTTCCACAGCTGCCCAAGGGCAGCAGGCTCCCCCGGACAAGGGACCATGTGTGTTCAGTGGGGCCCACAGCGACCATCGGGACCCAGCTTAGGGCACAGAGGTGTTCTGAGGACCGTAGTGGATCTATACCAGTGGATCTATACCAGTGGCTCTGCCAGGACCAGGCTCTGCCCCATCGGGATCGGAAACCTGGGCAGATTTGGCATCTAGGGCAGGGAGGTCACAGGGTTCAGGCCTGAATTCCAGCACAGCACACGGCAGGGCTGAGAGCAAAACTCAGGGTCATGTCCAGATTCCCAGGCCGGTTACTGCCTCTCTGACCCCAGACGTCTCATCTGTCGAATGGGGACATTTGGGAACAGCACCCACTCTACAAAGCCACCATGGAGACGAAAGAGCCAATCGTCTACACGGGCAGTGTAGAACGGGCACCTGGTGAGTGCTCAGGGATGACCCTCCTCGGTAGCTGCCCCACAGAGGCCAACACCGCCCACACCGTACCCACTGTCCCCAAGTCCGCCTGGAGGGAAGAGAGCAGGTCACGCTCACCTGATTCTGATGAATCAGCTGGCCTGGGTCATGTCTCTCAGGGAGAAAACCTTTGAGTCCACAGAGCTGCTCACAGATACCACTGCCTGTGTGTAACTGCTGTAGAACACTGAGGCAGGCCAGAGAGCGGATAGGTGCTAAGCACCAGTGACATTCTGAGGTCATGGCACACATCACAATGGGGCCTTGCCCGGGTCAGCAGCGCCCAGAGTCAGGGTCCTCCGCTGCCTGAGGCGTCAACATGCCTGCCTGCAATGTGTTTGTGCACGTGCGTGCACATGTGTATGTGGGTAAACACATCTGTGCACGTGTGTGTTGCTTCTCTGGCCAGGCCCGGCTGCCCCACTCATGTGTGCACCCAGTTCCTCATCACTGTCACCCCCGAGGCCCAGGGCCAGCATCACAGCATCCATGGCTGCTCCCTAACCTCAGCCCTCCCTGCCCAGGGTGGTCCTGGGATACACATAGGGGTGGAGGGAAGTGACTGCTGCTGTTGGATCTCAGAATACAAAAGCTAATACTATTACCTAATGGTCTTTTTAGTGTCTCTAATGGTATCGCTTTTTCATTTCTGATATTTTAACTGGGTATTTCTCTCCATGACCCTTGGATACTCTAGCTAGAGGATCCTGTGAGGAAAGTGCCGGGCACACAGTAGGGGCTCACTCTTCTAGACATGTTATCTAAAACCTGGTTCATCTGTCCTTCCACACAGGGCCTAGGGGATGCCAAATTCCAGGGTCCAGAAAGAGCTTGGGATAAAATGAAACTTCAAGGGGACGGCTTTGACCTGGGCTGAGTCTGCCTGTGCCGAGTCTGCCTGTGCCATCCAACTGGAGTCTCAAGTCCTGAGGCAGGATGTCCAGATGCCCCAGTGCAGGGTCCTCCTGATCAACACCTGCTCCCCTGTACTCATTAGCAACCTCACCCACCCTACTCTCAAAGCACACTTGGCTCTCATATCCAGGAGCTCTGCATCTGTAGATTCAGCAACAGCAGATGGAAAATATTCAGAAAATAAATTGGACGGTTATGTTTCTATTGAACATGTGCAGACTTTGTTCTTGTCATTATTCCCTAAAGAATACAGTATCACGACCATTTATGTAGCATCTGCATTGTATTACACATCCTGAATAATGTAGAGATGGTCTAATGTCTACGGGAGGATGTGCATAGCTGATGTGTAAATACTAGGCCATGTTATGTCAGAGACTTGAGGATCCATGGATTTTGGCATCCCCGGGGACCCTAGAACTAATCCATGGATACCAAGGGATGACTGTATAAACTCACTCAGGAAGGCTTCTCATTGGAGGAAGGGCCCAGTTCAGGACACACAGGGACATCTCCCTGGACTACTGTCCATTCATCCATCCATTCATCCATTGTCTCCCCCCACCCCCCCCATCTCGGACTGTCCCAATGACAGCCCTAGCAAGAAGAGACAAGAAACAAGATAAGTTCACGTTGTCCAGTTTTGAGGTATTGGAAGAAGTTGCACCGGTATGAGAATAGTGGGTCAGTTTTCTCCAGGATCCAGAAAGCATATCGGGCAGCCTCAGGGTGCGGAAAGGAGCCCGGCCTCTCCAGCAGCCACACAGGCCTGCAATAGGATGGGGCTGGGGTTGGTTTGGGGTGGAGGATAAGTGACAGCCAAGGTTTGTCAGCATGCAGAGGGGTGGCTGACTCATGGACTAGGGGCTGCAGAGCCCAGTGGTTGCCCTTAGTTCTTGGATCCTAGGAGACTTCTGGAGCCTGGATCTGGACAGCCTAGGGGTGGAGGTGGTGAGGGGCAGGGCTGGGGGCGGGAGGAGAGGCCTCACATGGCAGGGTGCGGGGCAGGAAGCCAGCCAGGGACTGCTTTGCAGTGGCTGCTCCCATCGCCCTTCCCACCCCCAAACCCACCCCTACCCCCACCCTGGTGCAGGGTCGGTCCGGGGCAGGTGTCCTCTGCTTTGGCCTCAGCAGATCCCAAGATGGAAGCCGGCAGCCACGCGGGCATGTCACTTGCGCCAGCTTTGTCCTGCAGTTTCTGCTTCCTGGAGCGTGGGACGCCCACCCAGGAGAGCACGGGCACACCCCACACCTCTCATTTTGAGGGTGCTGGGAGGTGGGGGACCAAGGTCCTGCAGCCCTGTGCTTGTGCCGTGAAAATTAGCCTAGGAGTCCCATGTCCACCTGTCCACGTGGAGCCCCAGGAGCGTGAACAGTGGCATGCAGCGAGATGAGGAGGGAGAGAGAACTGGAAAAGAAGGAGAGAGAAAGAGAGATGAGGAGAAGGGAAAGTGAGAGAGGAAGAGAGATTTGGAGAGAGACAGAGGAGGCTGAGAGGATAAGGAGGGTGAGATGGGGAGAGAGATACAAAACACAAAGAGACAGAGAGAGACGTGCAGGAGTAGGAGGTCGAGTTACTCTTGATCCCAGTTCCCAGTGAAAACTGTAGGTCGCCATCACCTAACCACACATGCAATAAAGTCTGCCTGCTGCTTAGAGCCCTGAGAACCCCTTCTCGTGGAGCATAAAACCTTTGACTACTGCCCTTCCTCACCGCATTTTTGTTGTCTCTTCTGGTGAACCATGATGTCTTGTCTATTGCCTTCCTGGGCTCAAGGATCCATCAAAAACTGATGCTTCTTTGGGGAAGGTCTGCAGTGCCTTCCACTCACTAGGCTCCCCAGGAAGCTTGCACACTTGGCTTGGGCCCCAAGCAGCTGGGTACATGATGGGGCTCTGCTTCTCTCTTTCAGTAAGAAGGAGAACTAAGAAAGAGACTGAAGCATGGTCTGTGGAGAAGGCACTTGTGCAAACACCAGGAGAATGAGGGGCCTGAGTTGTCTTCGTTTCTCCTAAAAGCATGCATTCCCGGCTGGGCGTGGTGACTCACGCCTGTAATCCCGGCACTTTAGAAGGCTGAGGCGGGCGGATCACCTGAGATCGGGAGTTCGAGACCAGCCTGACCAACATCGAGAAACCCCATCTTTATTAAAAATACAAAATTACCGGGGCATGGTGGCACATGCCTGTAATCCCAGCTACTCGGGAGGCGAAGGCAGGAGAATTGCTTGAACCCGGAAGGCGGAAGCTGCAGAGAGCCGAGATTTCACCATTGTACTCCAGCCTGGGCAACAAGAGTGAAACTCCATCTCAAAAAAAACAAAAAAACAAAAAAAACAAAAAACACATTCCCTCCCAGGCCACCCAAGTGAGGGCATGAAGCACAGCGTGTGTGTGTGTGTGTGCACGCGCGTGCGCATGTGTGCATATGTGTGTTTGTGTGTTGCAGGGGTTACAGTGGACAGGATGTGGGAGGGCAGCTGCAGCTCCAAGCTGCAAGTCTTTCTGATAGAACGCTTAAAACTCCTTGGACCACAGCAAGAGAGTGTTTTCATTTGCACCCATTTTTATTAGCGTTTGAACCTGTACTTTTTGTAGCATGTAAACCTTAAGCTGCTTAACCATTCCTTGAAGCATTTACACCAGCGGTTCCCAACCTTTTTGCTACCTGAGACCAGTTTTCTTGAAGACAAGTCTTCCACGGACCCGGGAGAAGGGGAAGGGATGATGTGGAGATGATTCAAGCCCATTACATTTATTGTGTGCTTCATTTCTATTATTATTTCACTGTAATATATAATGAAATAATTACACAACTCACCATAATGTGGAATCAGTGGGAGGCCTGAGCAGTTTTCCTGCAACTACATGGTTCCATCTGGGGGTGATGGGAGACAGTCACAGATCATCCGGCATTAGGTTCTCATAAGGAGCACGCAATCTAGATCACTGGCATGCGCAGTTCACAGTAGAGTTCACGCTCCTATGAGATAATGGCACCGCTCATCTGAGAGGAGGCAGAGCTCACGTGGTAATGCAAGGGATGGGAAGTGGCTGTTTCTACAGATGAAGCTTTGCTCACTGGCTGGCCGCTCACCTCCTGCTGTGTAGCCTGGTTCCTAACAGTTGGGGATCCCCCATTTACCCAGCAAGATAAATACATTATTATGTCAATTGAAATTCTTCACCTTGAACCACCCCAAATTACCTTGCATACCTACATCCACCCAAGGGTCCCGGAGCACACTTTGGGGGCTGTAGACAGTAAGCCTGGAGCTCCACGGAGCATTCCATCTCTCCACCATCTGTGGGCTAACAGGCTGTGTTAGTTTCCTAGGGCTGTTTTACAGTACCACAGACTGGGCACCTTCAACAACAGAATGTTACTGTCTCACAGTACTGGAGGCCACGAGTCCAAGATCAAGGTGTCAGCAAGGTGGGTCCCTTCTGAGGCTGTGCAGGAAGGCTCTGTTCCAGGCCTGTCTTCTCATGCGCGAGTGGACGTCTTCTCCCTGTGACTCTCCATTAAGGGTGATTCTGGTGAGGGCTCAGAAGAGGAGACTTGGACAGAATGTTGGTAGGTAAATGTGTCAGTGGAAACCAGAGGGTAGACAGGACTCCATCCATGCCCAGGGCTTTCTGGGGACAGACCTGTCCAAGCAGCAGCGATTCCCAACTGAGTTCTTTCTGGAAAGCCAGGCAACAGCTGGGGCTGGGCCCTCTGGGATTTGTTTAGTGACCCGATGATGTGGGAGGCCTGCAGTGGGTGGTTGGGTGGGGGATGGTACTGCCCAACCTCATTGCATCACTCACTTCCCAGGTCCTGCCCTCAATCCCTCCTGACCAGGCCCTGTCCTGGTTCTCAGCCACCCTGTCCCAGTGGGTGCTTCAGCCCACTCACTGACCAAGTGAGGGACTGACTCCAGGTTACAGAGTGCTGTGTTTATGTGACCTGAGAATATGTGTGCGCAGAGTGTGCCCGCAGTGTCCTTGTACAGTTGAGCATATACATGTCCTGCCCGTGTGTAGGCAGCCTGTCCACACATGCCTAGGAGTGTGACTCCATGTCCTGGTAGATGGGGAAGGAGAGAGGGAGTTGTGCCCAGGGTCCCGATTACTTTTATGGGTGCATGTTTGTACATCTTGTTAGGGGTCCTTGGGGGTATGGAAGATTCTCCCCTGGGTGCCCTTGATCACCTGTGTGTGCGTGTGTGTGTGTGTGTGTGTGTGTGTGTGTGTGCATTAGGGGGTGTACTGTGTTACAGCATCCTCAACCAACTCTGTATGTGTGCATATGTTTGTGTGTGTGTGTGTGTCTTACAGGTATGAGCGAGTGGATGCTTCCACTACGTGTCTGCACACGTGTGCGTGCACTTGCATTGTCCTTGCACACCTGCGTGTGTCCCGTGAGAGCGAACGGAGCCCCGCATGTGCTGGCACCTGCAGGAACGTGTGAGTGTGCGTGCGTTCTGTGGGTCCCTGTCCTGCTGGCTCCCCGCTTGTCCCGAGGGAGTGCGCGCACGGGGTCCCAGGCCGGCGTGTCCGCCGGTGTGAGTGCGAGTGAGTGTGGCCCCACGCAGCTCTCTCCGCTCCGCGCTGCCTGGGCAGCCCGCACACTCACGCTGCGTGGTTGCTGCCGGGTGACTCGGGCTGGGCCGGCCCCCTGCCTGCCCGCCCCTGGCACTCACTCGCGCTGGCCTTCGCGGAGGCCCCGCCGCGCCATGCCGGGCCTGCTGAGCCGCCCCCGGCGGGGGTCGCTCTGGGCCGGGCCGTGCGGGGGCGGGGAGGCGCTGCCTGCATGACCCCCCGGCGGCGCGGGGAAAAGGCGACCATTTGCATCCAGGAGCATGTGGCCATCGACGTGTGCCCCGGCCCCATCCGCCCCATCCAGCAGATCTCTGGCTACTTCCCCCACTTCCCGCGGGACCTGCCCCATGACGCCCCCGCGCGCCCAGCCACTGCCAGCGCCGGCCGCCGCCGCCCCTCTGACGGCGCCCGCGACGACGACAAGGATGGCGACCATCTCTTCGGAAGCCTAACGATCCAGCACAGGTCCCAGCCCTGCGCAGCCGGCCGCCAAGCCGCCAGAGGACCAGCCGAACGCCAAAGGCTAGGAGTGGACGATTGCAGTAAGTTTCCAACTCGCCGACTTCGCTCCCCTCCACTGGCTCCGGCTTGGCGGTCCCCGGCTTCGGGGTGCCCTCGGTCCCTCCCCCTCGCGTCGTCGCGTTCTCCCTTGGCATAACCCCCCGCCGCGGGGCCGCAGACCCCCTAAGCGCTTCGTGCGCTCTCCGCGCCCTGCCCACCGGCCCCGACCCCTCCCCCGACCGGACAGGAGAGGTGGGAAGTTTGGGGGCACCCGCTGTGGGTGTCCCATTTCCGGGGCTGGGCTCCGGGGAGCCGGCGCGGCGCCCGCTCCCTGCCCGCCAGCCGTTTGGGAGCTCAGGCGCGGGCAGCCGCTTTTGTTCCCGGGAAGGGCGGAGCTGCGTCCCGGGGAGACACGCGTTGCAGCCGGCAGCGTAGTTGCTCCCCGCTGGCCGGCCGCTCCGGGAGGGCCCCGCA
This sequence comes from Gorilla gorilla gorilla, assembly GCF_029281585.2. Classification (NCBI taxonomy): domain Eukaryota; kingdom Metazoa; phylum Chordata; class Mammalia; order Primates; family Hominidae; genus Gorilla; species Gorilla gorilla. The sequence continues at coordinate 32,003,181 of NC_073228.2, read as the reverse complement.
GCGGAGGGTCGGGGCTGGGGCGGGCTGGGGAGGGGGCCCAGGGCTGGGGCCGGTTCGGCCTCCCGGGTGGCGCGCGGGCCGAGGAACTAGGAGGACCGCCGCGCCGCTTGTCCTTTGGGAAAACCTTGGCGGTTCCTTCTCTGGTGTCCGTGGACCCCGCCGCGGCGTTCTCCAGGGCCGCGGACCTTTGCCCACCGGTTGCGCCCGCTGCCCCGGGCAGAAAGGACCCCCCTCCTCCCGGACCGAGCCCCGAGCCCCATGGAGCAAGGCAAGGGCCAGAGTCCCGGGGCCGAGGCCCGACCGGCGGACGCTCCGGGACCTTTTCCCGCCCCCGAGGGTGCATGTCCGGCCAGGGCTGGGACTGGCTGGGAAACCGAGGCCAGAAGAGGTCGCAATCCAGCGAGGAATCGGTTTGTGTGGGGTGGGGGTGGGATGGGAGACCCCTCCCCAACCCCACCAGCCCCAGCCCAGCTGTGGCCTCAGCCATGTCACTCAGAAAACCAGCGTCAAACCCCACCCTGCCCAGGATGTGGACCTTGCCTGGTGAGAGTCCCGCTCGGATTTCCCCAGGGCCCCTCCACCGCGCAGCAGGGGTGTCTGCGCTGGGCCCAGGCACTCACCAGGGCCTGCAGGCTGCCAGCCTGGAGTTTCCCTAGGATCAAATGTGCCACCGGAAGCTGAAGGTGGGGACGACCAGTGCCCCCCGGAGCGAAAACCCCCGCATCTCTCCAGGATGGGGGATCTGCTTGGGGGATCTGCTTAGGGGGTCCACTTAGGGGTGTATCCCTCAGGCATTGGAAGTGCGGATGGGAGGCCCCGAGCCATGGTGGCTCCCCCAGTCCCCAGTTCTTTCTCTGTGTAAATCCAGCTTTGCAGGGACGGGGATGTGGTGCATTTCCCGAAAGAGCCGGGGTCCTGGGGTGTGGGGAGCTGGGGCTGGGGTGTGGGGAGGGGCCCAGGGTGGGCAAGCAGAAGCAGGACTGGCACAGGCCTCTGGAGGGCCTGGGGGAGGCTGGACGCCCCAGGGTGCACCCTTGCTTGTCCGCTCTTCTAAGGGTCAGTCTCGGTTTGCCCATCTGTAAACAGGGTTGATTGTCCCTGCTCTACGTGGCTGTTGTGAGCATTCGATGAGCACTGCCAGTCCTCGGAGACTCTTGGGTTTTTTTATTGTGCTAAAATAGACAAGTATAAATTTCCCATTGCAACCATTTCTTTTTGCTCCTTCACTCCCCACCCACCCACCCATTTTTAGGGTACAGTTCAGTCATGCTCAGTACCTTCTACCTTCACACTGTGTGCAACCCATCTCCAGAAGCCTCTTCATCCTGCAAAATTGAAACTGGACCCATTAAACAACAGCTCCCCATTCATCCTCCCCCGGCCCCTGGCAACCGCCTTTCTGCTTCCTTCTCCATGGATGTGACTGTTCTAGGAACCTCCAATAAGTGCAATCACCCAGTATCTGTGCTTTTGTGTCTACCTCCTTTCAGTCAGCAGAATGTCTTCAGGCTTCATCCATACTGCAGCCCGTGTCAAAACTTCCTTTTTCAGGCTGAATGATACTTGAGAATCAGAATCTCCTCTCCTGAACACTTCACCAGCAACAGCATCTGAGAGGCCCAGGGAGGGGCAGGGCTGGGGTTTGGGGGAGAGGCTCTCCTCTCAAAGCCAGATGCCCCCCCATCTATCCCCTCAGTGCCAGCACCAGCCAGGGCCTCCTCTCATGGCTTACTCCTCCTGTCCCTCCCGTGGGAGCCGCCCCTAAACCATGGGGTCAGTTTCTGTCTCTTGCCAACTCACTAGCTGGGGAGGGTCTATCCAAGAGCCCCCCTAACAGCTCCCTGACCTGGAATCAGCCTCCTGCCCTCCCCCTTCTGTGGACAGAAGTCAGACTCCATGGGAGGGCAGCCCCACAGAGGGCTGGGTGGAGGCACTGGTGGGAACCCGGGGTCAGGGCCAGGGAAGCTACCTGTTTGGGCACAGAAGCTGTTGGCAGCACGGTGACACGGCCTCAGGCAGTGCCCACTGGTCTTTTTGCTTCTGGCCAAATGTGTGGCTGTTCAGGGTGCTCAGGGGCCTGCCGGGTGAAGGAGAGGAGAGGCGACAGCAGAGGGCCCATCACAGTCCAGGGGTCAGAAGGACAGAGCAGGCATCACTCCGTCCCAGTGTGGCAGCGCCCCCAGCCTAGCCCCCACGGGTGTCTTGGGGCACAGAGGTGGGACAACCAGAGCCACTGGACAGACATGCCAAAACTTCTGGTGGCCCAAAGATATGCAAGTGAAATGTGTCAAGAGACAGGACCCAGTGAAAACATTTTGAGCTACAACAAACAAATGTATACGAATTGTAAGAATAAGACACAGTGGTCAGGGACCCCCTGCACAGGGTGGGCCACCAGATTCCCAGAACTCTGCACTCCAGGCACGTGGTGGGAAAGGCAAGAGGCCAGGGTGAGGGAGTTGGGTTTGGAAGAGCAGCCATGTCACTGTGGGTGCACATGGGGCTACTGAGCCAGGCCCTGTCCCAGAGGCAACCCCACAGTGCAGGGCACAGCTCACGTATGCCCACCTGACCTCAGCCACTTCTCTGGCATCTCACAGGGGCCTGGCGTGCAGGGAAGGGGAGGAGACGCTCTGCCTGCCAGGCCCTGTGTCCACGTCGTCTCCCTCCCTCTCACTCTAGCCCTGGGAAGATGGGACTCTTACATCCTTGCCCGTTTTTTTTTTTTTTTTTTTTAATTTTGAGAAACGGTTTCAGTCTGTTGCCCAGACTGGAGTACAGTGGCATGATCATGGCTCACTGCAGCCTCTGCCTCCTGGGTTCAAGCAGTCCTCCTCCCTTAGCCTCCGTAATAGCTGGGACCACAGGCATGTGCCACCACACCCAGCTAATTTTTAAATTTTTTGTAGAGACGGTGTCTCACTATGTTGCCCAGGCCGGTCTTGAACTCCTGGGCTCATGGGCTGGGATTACAGGTGTGAGCCACTGCGCCCGGCTGAGGCGCAGATGATGATAAAGCTGAGGCTTCGGGTGAAAAGTACTCATCCACTTCCTAGCGAGTGAATACAGGGGCTGAGCCCAGAAACCATGCCAGCCAGGCCCCCAAACTTCTGCCCTCTTCCAGTGGCAGAGAAGTAGGTGGTTGGGAGCCCCCCGATCCCCCGGAGCTCTGCCAAACCAAGGTGGGGTCGGCCTGGGAGGGAGACTCAGCCTCCCCTTGGAGATGAGCCTGGTGTGAGCAGCCAGGCTGCCTCCCTGACCCGGCTGGGTAGAGGCCTTGCGGTGCATCTTTGAATAATGTTCTGGGGTTACCGGCTGCGCCCCACGGATGCCACAGCTGCCTCCCTACAGCCCTGTGCTCCAGCCCAGAAGAAAAAAAAAATGCAGTTTTCCGAAACAAGAGCCTGCTGAGGTCAGCGAAGCCCCTATCTGCCCATCCTTCTGTGTGTCCCTGGGTCTGCACGCTTGGCTGGGTTTTCTAAAGGAACGGAAGGCAGAGTGAGTGAGGGGTGCCGTCTTGTGGAGGAACCCTCTGTGGCCGATCAGCTTGTGTGACCTCTGTGGACTGACTGGGAGTTGTGACAAATATGGCCAGAAATGGGGCCTCTCGGACGGTGACCCGGGGTTATGTGGATTTAGGGTCAGTGAGGGATGTGGCCTCTCAGGAGGCGGTGCTGGGAAGATGGGGGAGAGGAGTCGGGACGAGGGAAGGGCCTGACCAAAGCGGGGTGGGGAGGGAGGCTCAGAGGAAGGTGAGCCACCTGGCTTTCAGGATGGTGAGGAGAGAAAGTCTGTCCTGACAGAGGCCCCATAACAGCTGCCCTGGGCCAGGATGTTTGTGGGAGGGGAGATTGCACCGCAATGCCACCCTCACTGCCTGTGTCTGGAGGTGTGGGGCCAGGGGCTTCTGTGACAGGGGCCATGAATGGACCCAGCCAGGAGACCCAGGGGACAAGGGCATCTGCTGGCCCAGGCACCTGCAGGCCCTGGCAGCTCCATCCCCCGATTTCCCGTTCACACCCTTTGCTGTTCTCTACCCGGGACCTGAAGCCCATGGACCACAATGGGCTGGCAGACCCCTGTGTCAAGCTGCACCTGCGGCCAGGAGCCAGGAAGGTGAGGGAGTTTCACCCAGGCTTGCCCACCAGCTGTGCCCACCTATGGGGCCTGGACTGGGCTGGGGGCACCCAGGGAAGCCCACAGGTGCCACTCCCCCTCAGAGCCCAAGCAAGCTGAGGAGACCTCAGCCACTCACCTCCATGCAGAGCACCCAGTCTGTCCCACACCCGGGATGCCTTCCAGCATTACCTACCTGCTGATCTGGGGAAACCCCTGGAGAATTTCCAGGCTGGCATTTTATAAGAAGCATTCTCAGCTGGAGGTTACTATGATGTGCAAACAAAGACTGGTCAGATCACACTGGAAAACATTGTTAAACCAGTTTCTTTACTGTAGGACTTACCAGAGCCTTTAATGTGCTGATGGGCTGCTCCTCGACTCTCAGTAAGGGGGATGAAGTAGGCAGCGTCTGCCCAATGTATTTGACCACAGAATCCTCATTCCCATGAGAGATGGGCCAAGAGGCCGACCACAAATGCACTTAAGGCACCAGCACAACAGTGCATCTAGGAGAGGAGAGAAGAAAATGCTATTAAATAAAAGCATCAAGGTGACCTTGAGCCATGAAAAATCAGAACTTCTTAGACTTCCTTCCTTCTGTGTATCCTACACTTCAGTGTTGCTTTATTTTTAGTTTCACAGGGCAGAGTCTGAGTTGACTTGGGGACCTAAATGTGTATGCCTGGGGCCCACCGCAGTCCAGGAGGACCACCCCAGAAGGGAACATTGCGCCTTCTCTGGGGAAGGCAGGGCTGTAGGAGACACGGCAGTGCCCCACCACCTACTCCCGGGGAAGAAATGGCTCCCCGCACCAGGCCTGGATGTCCTTATGCTGCAGGTGGAGCTCAGGGATGTGAGAGCCAAGAGTGAGTGTAACCAGGGAAGTGTGCCCAATGCGGGAGCTCAGTGACCCCTAACTCGTGGGACTGGAGCCGGCAGGGCCTGTTGGAGGAAGTCCCCGGGACTCTCCCCGGTGTTTTATAAAGAGCAGTCTCCTTGTAGACCAGCTCCTGAAAGCAGTGCGAGAGAGGGATTCCTGTGTCCTTTCCACGGTGGGGAACCTGACGCTGCCACAGAGCTGGAATTGAAACCCCGGGCTGCCTGACCTCCAAACCTAGGCCGGGGTGGCGGGCATCAGACTGAGTCAGACACGGAGCTCAGAGTCGCTGGCACAGGAGGAAGGAGTGGTGGCAATACTCCCGCTCAGAGAGGCCACTGCACGAGCATGCCTGAGGCCAGGATGGGTTCCAGGCAGAGGGGACAGTCCGCAAAGGCAGGGCATGCCCTGGGAAGGAGACTCCAGTTCCACACCAGGTGTCCTGCAGAACCTACCCCAGGGCACCAGGGGCTGGAGCTGGGATCCTCCTTGGATGAGCCTCCTATGGCTGCTGCAGCAAATGACCACAAACTTAGAGGCTTAGAGCAACACACTTACTATCTCACCGCTCTGCAGGTTAGAAGTCTGACAGTGGTCTCCCTGGGCTAATGTCAAGGTGTCGGCAGGGCTGCGTTTCTTCTGGAGCCTGGGGATTCCACCCATTTCCTGGCTCTTTCCAGCTTCTAGAGGCCGCCCGCCCTCCTTGGCTGGTGGCCGATTCCTCCACCTTCACAGCCGGCCTGGTTGCATCTCCCTGGCCTTCTTCCTTGGTGACATCTCACTCTTCTCTTCTCTGTCCTTTCTTCTGCTTTTAAGAACCCTGTGACCACATTTGGCCACCCAGACAGTCTGGGATAATCTCCCTAGTCAGCTAATTAACAACCTTAACTCCATCTGCAGCCTCAGTTCCCCATGGCCACGTCAATAACATATTCACAGCTTCGGAGATTAGGACGTGGCCATCTCTGGGGGCCATTGTTCTGTCTACCACACCCTTTGGTGCTAATAAGATCATTTTTCCTTTCTCCAGGCAAATAAGCTTAGAACGAAAGCTCTCCGTAACACTCTGAACCACGTGAACAAAACCCTCACTTACTACAGGATCACTCGTGATCCACAAGACCCTGCAGTGGGTGAGGGCCCCCGGCTGCCTGCTCCCTCCCCAACCCCCACCCAGAGAAACTGATGCGGGTGCAGGGTCAAGTTCAGACCTGAGACCCAAGTCTCCCACTTTGGTCCCTTTCTCCCCTCCTGAGGGACCTGGAGGACGCAGTCTGCCCCTCCTCCTTCCCGGCATAAGCATCAGGTCAGCTGCAGTGGAGAAAGTGGTCCCTTGTGCTTGGAAAGAAAAGCAAGCATTCCTCCTGGTTCTCACTCTGCCCTTCCCCTTCCCTTCCACTACCTGGTTCACAGTGAGTACTCGGGGCCTCCAGGTGGTTGCTCATGGCATCTTGGCCCTACCACCACCACAGATGTCCCTTTCGGGAGGACTTGGGGGCAGTCCAGGGCCTTGTCTCTGGGGAGGCCTGTGGGGCTGGCTCTACACTGTGACCACAACTTTGTAGATTCCCCACGATGTAGATTGGATTGTGCACATGTGCACACACACACATTTGGAGCACGTGTAAGCGCACACTTAAGAGTGTATATCCATACATACGTACACATATCATGAAAAAATCTGTAATGAAACATATCAAAATAACTGTGATTATCTCCATGTGGCAGGAGAATAGGTCATTTTTTCTTACATGTGTGTCTTGTTTTGTTTTTTCCAAATGTTCCACAATGGAGATTCATTACTTTTACGATATGGAAAAACAACAAATGTTATTTAGAAACCGAATCCATAATAGCTGTAATATTACAATAATTTAGTCTGGGCACAGTGCCTCACACCTGTCATCCCAGCAATTTGGGAGGCTAAAGCAGGAGGATGGCTTGAGACCAGGAGTTTGAGACAAGCCTGGGCAACATAGCGAGTCCCCCATCTCTACTAAAAAAAAAAAAAAAAAAATCAGATTGAAAATTAAAATAAATAAAATAATTTAAACACTTTGATAAAAGAGAGTGAAAACAAATTTGGGGAGTAGACTACATGAAGGCTGGGAATCCACCGGGCTGAGTGGCCTTTTTCTTAACATCCCAAAATGGAACAACCAAACATGGCTTTAGAAACTCTTCCAGCACCTGCCAGCATGTGTGGCCTATACTTCTCTGGAGAGGAAACCCACTGGCCCAGTTTGGAAAAGAATCTAGTATGAGACTGTATCTGATTTATCTGTTTATTGAGACAGGGTCTCACTCTGTCACCCACGCTCGGTGCAGTGGCATAATCTCAGCTCACTGCAGCCTTGACCTCCTGGACTCAAGCCATCCTCCCATCTCAGCCTTCTGAGTAGCTGGGACTACAGGCATGTGCCACCATGCCCAGCTAATTTTTTAATTTTTCTTTTGTGGAGATGGGATCTTGCTATGTTGACCAGGCTGGTCTTGAACTCCTGGCTTCAAGCGATCCTCCCACCTTGGCCTCCCGAAGTGCTGGGATTACAGGTGTGAGCCACCACACCTGGCCTTGTATCAGATTCAGTACTGATTATTTTTTTAACTATTGTTAAGTTTAGCATGTCATCATTTCAGAATACACTGCTTCTCAAAAGAATGAAGGCTCCAACAGCCTGAGTCTCTGTTTTTCACGAATTCCCCAGATGATTCTGAAACACACCAGCTCGAGACCCTCCACTGTTGCATGTTTGAAAGTAGTGGTTCTCAAACTTGTCTGCAACTAGAATCACTTGTGCAGCTTTTAAAACTCTCAGTGGCAAGACCGTACTCCAGACCACAAAACTCAGGGGTGGGGGGAAGGGGACTGTTCATCAGTAGTGTAAATGTCCCCAGGTGATTTTAATGAGCAGCCAGGTTTGAGAACCAGCGTCCTAATGGGAGCAACCTCATATCCAGGTGTTGTGCCTCCTGAGCCTGGGAAACAACAGGCCCTGGCAAAAACCTTGCGTCTGAATAACTTTATGTTCTCTGTCTCCATCTGGTGGTCATTCCGCTACATTGCTATTATTTACCTGTGCAACTTGGGCTCTTGTACTTTTAAGAAAGTTTGCCAAAAGAATCAAAAAAACCAAAAAGACTTGAAATTTCAAGAAATAAAAATGGCTACGAAATATGCCATTCTAAAGAACAGAATGATCTAAGAGTTATAAATGCATTTGAATAATGCATCTGAATCTTTGGCAGTACTTGGCAAATTAAAAATCAGTCAATAAGTGCTACTTATTCCCATCATAATTAAACATAAGTTAGACCCCATCTTTTGGGTACCAGTGATTCATTTTGAATGAATGGCTTTAATTCAACAAAAAAACATATTTAGTCTTATTATACCTGTCATACTGTTGGCAGTGGTGAACAGACACAGTCTGCATGGTGAGAAAGAGATTGTGTGTGCGTGCGTGTGTGTGTGAGAGAGACAGATAGTGAGATAGAAATTATTATTTTAATAAAAAGACTGGGAGTATACTGCTCTATGAGTTTTGTAACCCCATCCCAATCAGGATTCCGAACAGTGAGAGATTATTATTTTAATAAAAAGGCTATTTGGGGGTATACTGCCCTATGAGTTTTGTAGCCCCACCCCAATCAAGATTCCGAACAGTTTGATCACTCCCACAAATCTACTTCATGCTTCCCAGTCATGGCATCCTCGCCTTACCCCAATCGCTGGTCACCAAGCGATTTGTTTTTTGTCCCTGTAGCTTTGCCTTTTCCATAATGTCATGTGTTCATACAATATGTAACCTTTTGAGAGTGGCTTCTTTAACTTACTAAAACTTCCTTCCTTCTGCTTGTTTTAGGTTTATTTTGCCCTTTTTTTTCTTTAGTTTATTAAAGCTGAGGGTTAGATTGTTGACTCGAGCCTTCCTTCTTTTCTAAAATAAGCATCAAATGCTATAAATTTCCACCTAAGCTCTTCTTTAGCTGCATCTACACATTTTGATTTATTGTATTTTTGTTTTTGTTCAGTTTTAAGTATTTTCTAATATCCTCATTTCCTTTGAGACTACCTCCTTTGACCCATGGATTACTTAGAAGTATATTATTTAATTTCCAACTATTTAGAGATTTTTGTCAGTTATCGATCTCTGGTTTAATTCCATTATGCTCAGAGACCTTGCTTTGTATTATTTCTGTTCTTTTAAATTTGTTAAGGTTTGTTTTATGGGCTTGGAGTGGTGGCTCATGCCTGTAATCCCAGCACTTTTGGGAGGCCAAGGCGGATGGATCATTTAAGGTCAGGAGTTCGAGACCAGCCTGGGCAACACGGCGAAACCCCATCTCTACCAAAAATACAAAAATTACTCAGGTGTGGTGGCACAAGCGTGTGGTCCCAGCTACTCGGGAGGCTGAAGTGGGAGGATCGTTTGAGCCCGTGAAGTTGGGCTGCAGTGAGCTGAGATTGCTCTACTGTACTCCAGCCTGAGCAGCAGAGCAAGACCTTGTCTAAAAAAGAAAAAAAAATGTTGTGTTATGATCCAGAATGTGATCTATTTGTTCTAGGGATTACTGAGAAAGGCAGGTTGGGGTGTCCAACTGTAATTGCTGATTTGCCATTTCTCTTTTCAGTTCTGTCAGGTTTTGCCTCATGGATTTTGAAGCTCTGTTGTTGGGTACATAGATGCTTAGGATTGTTAATGTTTTCTTTGAAAATTGACCTTGTTATCATTATGTAATGTCCCTCTCTATCCTTGGTAAATTTCCTTGCTCTGAAGTCTGTTTTGTCTGATGGTATGTAACTACTCCAGATTTCTTTTGATTAGTATTTGTATGATATATCTTTCTTTTTTGTCCTTTCATTTTTAATCTATACTATTTACTTAAAATGAGTTTCTTAGACACATATAGTTGAGTGTTGGGTTTTTTGTTTGTTAGTTTTTTACATTCAACAATCTATCTTTTTATTAGCATATTTCAACTTTTTAAATTTAATATAATCGTTGGTATGTTTGGATTTACATTTAATATTTTATTGTGTTTTCTATTTGTTCTCTATTTTTCCCTGTGTTTTTCATTCCTGTTTTGACTTTTCCTGCCTTCCTTTGGATTATTTGAATTTTTTGGAATTCCATTTTAATTCACTGATTTTTTTAACCGTATCTTTTTGTGTAAGTTGAAAATGTAGTTGCTTTAGGGATTACAAAACACCTAGGTTTTCATAGTCTATTTAGGTTATATATTTAGTGCTTTACGTGAAATGTAGAAACCAGCCTGACCAACATGGAGAAACCCAGTCGCTACTAAAAATACAAAATTAGCCGGGCGTGGTGGCACGCACCTGTAATCCCAGCTACTCGGGAGGCTGAGGTGGGAAGATCCCTTGAGCCCAGGAGTGTCTTCAGGAAATTAAGGTTCTCTCTGTTCTCTACATGTCAAGTAGTTACGGACGGTATCCTGAACATTCTAATTTTGTGTTATGAGAATCTGGGCCATGTTGGAAGCCTGTGTTTTTGCTTTGGCAGGCAATCGTCCTGGTTAGGTTCAGTCCACAAGTTCCCACCTGCCTCCTGCGGGTTGTGGTTCAATATCAATTAAGCTTCAGAGCCTTTGCCGCGCTGTTCAGATCCGCCCCGTGTGTGCGCCACCCAGTGGCGGGTACGAGACTGGACAGTGCCTTGTCCCACCGTTCAGTTCTCAAAGCCTTTGTTCAGATCCACACACGGAATGCCTGGGCATGAGCCCAGGAGTTCACATACAACTTTAGGGTATTGCCTTCTTGCGTTCCCTCCTCTCTGAAATCTCAACACTTTACAGTCTCAGGGGTCCCTCTTTCCGGTCCTCTGGCTAGAAAGTCAGGGTTTTAACTGTACTGCTCTGCCCTACAGTTTCTGTGACTGTCTGCCTCCACGGCCAAGCATGGAAGGTTGTGTAAAGAGAAAAAAGCCATGGGCATGACTCCCTTGCTGTTGGGACCATTCTTCCTCTGGCAGAGAGATGAATTTCCTTCCCTTGAAGTTCTAGGCACCTGCCTGGCTGCCACTGCTGCAGTGAGATTGCCTAGGGGCTGGTGTGGGGAGAAAAGAGACAGCAAACACAGGATTTCCCCGCTTTTGCTGACCTATAGGGGTGCTTCCCTCTCTCCTAGGGTCAGAAACAGAGGCTCAGAGCTCTTTCTATCTGCATCTGGTATGCAATTCCAGGTTTTGGTTCATCTTTGAGTCCAGGCCAGGAGACCCCAGAGGGGGAATAAAATGGCAGACTTACTGCCACTTTGGTGGTGTTTAGAGTTCTCTTTTCCTTCCCTGATCTTCCTGCTACCACTTTGTTTTCAGAGCTAGCTGCTCCATGCCTGTGGTCCAGGATTCATAGTAACATTCAGTGGGAAAGACAGGACGGAGTATGACTGGAATGAGAATGGGAGAAGAATTTTTATTTAAAAAACAAAAGCATGGATTTTTAAAGGTTGAAAAATGCACACTAATTGGGGGAGAAATTTCTCTTTCCCTCCACAGTGTGGTAGCTGTAAGCCTGATTCCTGGCTTGAATTTTTTTATTCACTTTTCCAGATGACCTTTAGAATCATTTTGTCCTTAAATTAGCCAGGTGCGGTGGCACACACCTGTAATCCCAGCTACTTGGGAGGCTGAGGCACAAGAATTGCTTGAACCCATGAGCAGAAGTTGCAGCGAGCCAAGATAATATGACTGCACTCCAGCCTGGGTGACAGAGTGAGATTCTGTCTCGAAAAAAAAAAATCATTTTGTCCTTTAAAAAATTCTAATTTTGATGGGAATTTTATGAAATGTATAGATTTGGGGAAAGTAGCCTTTTAATAGATTGAGTCCTTCAGTCTGGTAATGATATATCTTCTCATTTAAAAAAATCTTCTTTTATGACCACTGGTAAAAGTTTTTATTTTTTTTCCTCAGAATCCTTGCATAAGCTTGGTTAAATTTATTCTCAGGTATTTTTATTATTAAAATTTTTATTAAAAATCAAATTGGTTATTGCTCATATATAGAAGAGCTACTGATTTGGCATGTTTACTTTGTAACCAGCTGCCTTACAGAACTTTTATTGGTTTTATTACTTTCTGAATATTGGTTTAATTACTTTCTGAATTTTGGTTTTATTACTTTCTTGGTTTTCTGCACACAAGGATTTGTGAATCCAATCACTCAGACTGGTTTTCTGCAAATAATGATAATTTGGAACCTCTTTTTGAAAAAAAAACTTTGAAAATTTTGATTTTTGGTTTATTGAATCACATTGGCCATTAATTCTTGTACAGTATTAGGTAATATTGGTGATATCATTCTTGCTTGTCTTGGTTCTGAGTCTTAGGGAAGTCCCTATTAAGATAGGTATATTTCATTATGCTAATGAATTATCTTTTTGAATTCTTTTTTAAAAATAATTTTGATCAGAAAAGGATACTGCATTTCATCACTCTTCCAGCATCCATAAAGATGACCATTTGTATTTTCTTATTTGACCCACTAATGTGATTGCATTTTATTAATAGGACTTTCCTGCATTCCTACAGCAAATCCTGGTTGGTCATGGTGGAGACTGTAAAGCCATCATTCTCAAGGAGGGGCTTTTTCACGCAGTATGCCTGGAGAGAGGCTGCACCACCACCGCATTCCTCCCCGATGAGTCCAGTGAGCCACGGCTGCGGGCTACGGTGTTGTGGTGCTCGGGTGTGTTGGAAGGAAATGGTAATTGAATGAGTGCTCATTTTCCAAGACTTTGGCCCCACCCCTAATATAATGTCCATGTTCCTGGAGCTGAGGATCCCTTCAGCCTAGGTTTGAGGACTCAAGGTGTGTACTAGAACCAGACAGACATTCTCCAATATCCCACTCTAGGGATCTTACTCCAATGAGAAGCAGAGAAATGCTAGCCCCGGGAGAAGACCTAGGAAAAGTGTAACAAGAGGCACCATCTGTCACTGAGCCCCTCTCTCTATGCCAGGCTCCGAGCCAGGTGCTTTACATTATGGGAGCTACTCCTGAACAACTGTGTGAGGTACTGGTATCCCTTTACAGATAAGTGGTCAAGTGACTGCCCAAGGGTGTAGTCATTAAGTAGAGGAGTTGCCCTTTAAAACCAGGAGTAATTCCTGAGCGTGTGTAAGCTGGAGATGTGATTCCTGAAGACTGGCTCGCAGAGATGGGTCATGAGGCAGAACCAAGACCTACTCCCCTACTTCCCTGTTCAGTTTGTGTGGCCTCTCCCACTTCTAGTCCCTTCTCTTTCCTGGGAGGGACCCATGGGGGCTAGACAGAGGGCTGTTCCTAGTAGGATAGAGAGGTCCTGCAGCAGCGCCTCTTCCTCACTGCTTATCTTTCTGATCCAGGTTCCCGAGGCATGCCAGCTAGCACCTGACCTACAAGATTCCAGCTGTTTAACTGCCATCACAAAGGCTCATGACGTGTTGACAGTATTTCTGCCTGCTGCTCTGAAAATTCAAGGAAATAAATACCTGACATTTACTGAATGCCAGAAGCTGTTCTAAGAACTTTCTATGTATTATCTATTTTAGTCATTATAATATCCTTATGAAATAGGCACTTTTATCCCCATTTTACAGATGAATAAAATAAGGCACAGAGGGGTTAAGCAACTTTCACAGGTAGAAAGCTGCACAGCCAGGATTTAAGCCCAAGCTCTTAACCACTGCACTACATCAATGCAGCAAAGGCTGAATGAACCAGAGTATTTGATTTACTTAGCTCTTATGCTGGAAAGATGGTGAGGCTTTTGCTCATGGTCTGTATTCAAGCACAAATACCAAAATCAAGGACACCTTTGCATTGGTGCTCCATAGGAGGTTTCCTTTTTTGTTGTTTAGAGAGAAGGTCTTACTCTGTTGCCCTGGCTGGAGTGCAGTGGTGCGATCACAGCTCACTGCAGCCTTGACCTCCAGAGCTCAAGCAATCCTCCACCTCAGCCTCCTGAGTAGCTGGGACTATAGGTGCGCACTTCCACACCCAGCTAATTTTTAATTTTTTTTTTTTTTTTTTTGTAGAGACCGTCTCCCTATATTGCCCAGGTTGGTCTAGAATTCCTAGGGCTCAAGTGATCCTCCCGCCTTGGCCTATTGGGATTACAGATATGAGCCACGGCACCCAACCTCAGAAGAGGCGCTTTTCTTGAGTTCTGGAAGGGGATAGGAATTAATGTTTTGTTTGTTTGTTTGTTTGTGTTTTTTTTACTCGTCACAGAAAAGGTTCAAAGAGTAAGATAAGCAACGTCTCATAATGCTGTAGTCTAATGGACAAGGGCCCTAGCCATCTGTGCCTGGATGACTCTTCCTCCCAATTTTTAAGTGTCAAAAGATAATTTAGAATCTGGCATTCTGCATTAGAAATCTGAACCAGTGGAGCTGTGTGCTGATTTTCATCAGCTTAAGTTGTCTTTATTGTCAGTGGCTTCCTTTCCCCACAGCAGCTTTATGGAGGCACGTGCCCAGGCATATGAGGAGCTTCTGTCCTCTAGTGTATGTACACCCACAATGCTGCAGAGAAGAGAATCAGCGTACTGTTGGGACACAGCAGGTCCCACTGCCTTCTGAAATTTCTAGAGGTGCTATGCCTTCATTGTTTTTCTGCACATGAACATTAACATCCACATCAGGATCTGGAAACCTTTACAGAAGCTGAAGTTTTAAAAAGAAAATGAATGGGATTTTATTCAAGATAAGGAAAGGATAAGAGTGAATCATCAAATGAAACCATGAAGCCACTTCACAAATATTTTATCAAAAAACTCACCTGAGAAAACTCAAAGAATCACAGTAATAAGCTGTCTATGCCATATTTTTTTTTTCCTTTTTTGAAAATGCCAAGAAGCCACTACTAAGAATGTATTCAAGAGACGGAAGTTCCAAGATTCATCACAGGGTCAGGTGGGCTCAACTTAGTTTCCTGGGCCCTCTATAACACTTCATTTTCAGAATTGTCTCCAAATAAAAGCAATTTAAGGGAACATTCAATATGGGTGCCTTTGCTGTGCTTGCAGTCTTAATTCTGTGGACACTGATATTCTATCAATGGAAAATTGAGCCTTTAGTGAACTTGAATACCCTGTTCCCCAATCACTGCCCAGAGAGCAGTTTCTGAGCAGCCAACATGTCAGAGGCAGGAAAACAGCAGCTAAAAGGCAAAGGAGAAAAATGGAAGACACGTGCCTTTACACGTGTATTTTAAGCTAAATAACCATGATAAAATATCACCAACACCCATTTTTTGTAACTTCTTAATTGTCCCACATCAAAGATAAGTATGGACAACTGTAATTGGTTCTTATATATCCCTAAATTCCTAATTGAAATCAATTCCAATAAATCGTTGGTGCTCAGTAGAAAAATGCAAAATTTAAATATACATATTCAGTAGAAGTTACCTTCATAACTTGTGGGGCATTATCAAAATATAATTGGAAACCCCTCTTTGTAACCAACTAACCAAATGATCTTTTCTTAAAGGCACAAATTAAAAGGTGGCAAAACAACCATATATTTAGTGTGTGGGATCACATTCTCCTAAAGGGCATCAGGAAATGTAGGTAGAAGTCAATGTTGTAGCCTAGGTTAGAAGGCCCTGCTTGCTGGGAGTTAACTGGTTATTGGATTGTGGGGAGGTGTCGCAGGGAAGGTGGTCGGGGGAACACAGGCACTCCAGAAGCTCGGAGCAGCAGCTCATCAGCTGTGAGGAACCGTCAGCATCCTTGCTTCCTGTGCGGCTGTGAGGCACTGTCAGCATCCTCGCGTCCTGTGTGGCTGTGAGGAACTGTCAGCATCCTCACGTCCTGTGCGGCTGTGAGGCACTGTCAGCATCCTCGCGTCCTGTGCGGCTGTGAGGCACTGTCAGCATCCTCGCATCCTGTGCAGCTGGGCCACGACAAACTGGCTGAACTGCAGCTCTGCTTGCAGCTTGCTAGAAATACAACTTGGTAACAACAGGAGATTGTGGACACACTATTTTTCGTTAGTTTATTATAAAACTACAGATACAATATACAAAATTCTAATTCCGAAATCCTTCTACATTTTTTTTTCTGAGACTAAATGCCCTCAAAGCCCATCTGCTTGGCCTATATTACAACCTGACTCCTCGGCAACTGGATGCACAGGTCAGATGTTCCAACAACCCTGACCATGGCCAGTGCTATGGAGTCACTCCAAAGGTGGTTGAGCCCTCTGTGAAAATTTAAATAGCTGCTAAGTCATTCTAAATAAATAGTGAACGGATTGTTTCTGCCCCCAAGATGAAATCCCACAGATCTTATGCTCAAGCTCAGGTCTTCCTACTGCCACCTTCGACATCTAGAAAGCATGGTGGGATCTTCACTGATTTGTTAACCCTGGGAGTGCCCCTTGTGATCCAGATGAGTCAAAACAAACGGCCAGGATCTCTTCTAAAAAGCCCATGATGGCCCTTCTGGCTGTGTCTCCAGTCGGTGCCTGGATGCTGCCCATGTGCTTAAGGGCCATTCTGACCATCTGGTCTCTTTCCTGTGGGCTGTGGGGTGCTCCAGTGTCATCTCCCTCTGCTCCTGATTTTAAAAACTGTAGAATATAGGACTGGACCATATTCCCACTCAGTTCAAGGGTTTCTTTCATACAAGGGAGGTCCGAGGCACTGGCCAAGCTCAAGAGGTGAATCAGTGCCTGGCAGATTTGGGTCCGTAGGCTGACACAGTACTTGAATTCCAAAAAGTCTATGGTGTCTTCACTCTTCTGTAAGGCGGTGACCAATGCGTTCCAGATCCGAGCATACTGGTCAACAGACCCGTACTGCTCTCTCTTCCCCGGGACGGAAAGGGCAGCTGCAGATCTGATGCGCACTTTGAAGTTCTTGCATGATGTCACAACCGATGTCAGGGCATTGTAGGCCTGGGAGGTCCATGGGGCTGTCCCTAGAAAGAATCCACAGTCACTAAAACAAATGCAGGCTTAGAACTAGGTGGGGTGAGAGGGAGAGGGGTGGAAGGAAGCTTAAACACTAGTGCTCAAGACACTCATTTTATGTGTTCACTTCATTCTCACAATCATCCTGTAAGACAAGGGTGGTGACTGACTGTAGGATCCTAGGTAAGTGGCCAGGTGCCAATCCCCAAACCTCCCTCTTTCCCTACCTCAGCCTGCCACACGCTTAGAGCCTCTGCTACCCAATATAAAGCCTTTGGTGACTCAGAAAAAGGCTTCTTCTCTGGGAGGATTCTGTCCCGTGGGGGTATGGCTTTGTGGGCAGAGCGTGGACTGAATTGCAACCCCACCTATCCTCTCAGCTGGGCACTTCTGAGCTGTGTGCAAGCCACACACTGCATGCTCACCTCCAACAGCATCCAGACACTGCTCTGGCCATAGCAAGTCATGCATTTTATTGCAAAGAAAAAGAAAACTTACAATTTCAAGAATAAGATGCCCAGATTTCTATCTTTTCTCCACACCTGTAGGCCCTAGGAAATCAGCCTGCTTTCCTCCTTACCAGAGCTACAGCTACCCACTCCACTTTGGGGTGTCCTTACTCAAGATGGGTGACAGAGTAGAATGCAGCTTCTCTTAACTCTCCCAGCCCTTCGTGGCTTCTCTGTTGCCTCCAAAGACCGGCAAGCAGGCCCTTTCCATTTGGTGGATGCCAGTGCTATTGACAATGGGCCACTGCTAGAGCTATGAGACACTCACAATCCGACCCGTCAGAGTCCTTTATCAGTTTCTAGCTCCCTTTTCTTATGTGGCTCTTGATAGCTCTGCTACTGGATGCTTTCTAGTTCTCAAACTTCCTGCCTCTTTGGAGCTTCCCTTTCCCTCCAAGTCATGCAGGTAAACTTCTCTCTCTAGTAGGCTGAGGGCAAGGGCCATACAGGAAGGCAGGTAGGAGCCAACCACCACTGAGGTGCCCTGGTTTCAAGGACTTCTTGGCTCTCCAGAAGGCGGATATCCACCTCAATGGGCTCCAACCCAAAAGGTCACCCTTAGGTGACTTCCTCAATGGAAGAAGCCGGGAGGCTACCTTACATACTCCCAGCTGACTGGTCTGCCTGGACGCTCTGGGCAATAAAGGGGAGCAGAGCCAGACTCCCCTCACTTGATGCGTGCTCTCCTCTCCAGGAACACATCCTTAGGTCTCAGATCTGAGAGAGAGAGACGCAATAAAGCGAACGCTGGCATTCAAAGTGAGCGAGGTTTGGAGGCTCCGATCCATACACCTAAGCAGCTACTGGTCCTGAATGACATATCAAGGTGCATGGCATGCCACTACTTAGAGACAGATGCCCTCCTTACATTTATTAATGGCATCCACTTCTGTACACAGCTCATAGGGGATTTCCAGTTTATATCCCCTCTCATTCCAGTTTTTTTCCTTCCTGTTTTCTTGACCATTAAAGTAATATATGCTTATTGTAGACAACTGAGAAAATGAAAACAGAAAAAATCCTACCCATCCAGAGGCAATCACTGTTAATAATTAGTCCAATTTCCTTTCAGTGTTTTTTCTACCCATCTATTGAGATCATTCTGTAGAAATTATTTAATACCTGCTTTCATTTGTTTAACATCAGAAGTATTTTTCCAGATTATCAAATTCTTGTAAGTAATTTTAAATGGCAACAAAATATCCCATTATATATCCCATTGTATAGGTAATGATGTATTTCAATGTTCCCCTAAACTTGTCTTCAGTATGTCTCCATTTTTTCCTAATACTATGACAAATAACATGTGACAAACATCTTTAACAACAATGTAGATTGGTGTGTGTCCCAAGAGGCTTTCCACCAGGGAGTGAAGGGAAACTTTCTTACCTAAAGGAAGGGCAGGATTTTTAAATACATTTCCCATCGCATAACAAGCATTCCATCGGACTTTCATGGCAGCTTCTGTTAGAACAGTAGAAATTAGGGCCTGGATAGACTCCTCAATGATTTCTGCAAATGTGGGTTTTTCTATATGAGAGGGTTGCAGAAAATGAAGCAAATTTCCAAGGGCCCGGACTGCATTGCTTTTTACCTAGAAAAAATGTAAATGCTTTAGAAATCTGTTTGGCCAAAGAGATGTTTCCAAAAGTCTAATTTCAGCTTTAAAAAAACCCAGGAGGTCTTCAACTTCTTAAAGCAAGTCCCTGGAACTCACAAGGTCTGCTCTGGTTAACATCCTGAGCCATCAGAAATGTGAGGTTCTACAAAACTCCTCTCTCTGATTATTTATTTATTTATTTTATTTAGTGCTAGACAGGACCTCAGAGAGGTCCATCTTCCTTGTTTTAACTGAGATGGAGTATAAGGACCGGGAACAACAGGACAAGGCTGATTGATAGCAAGACGATGAGGAGAAGCTAGGTTCCATAATTCCAGTCCAATACTTTTCTACTAGACTAGAGTCTCAACCTCTGCAGCCCACCAGAATCATTTGGGGAGGTTTCTCCTTTTGTTTTAAAACCGATTCGGAGGCCCTAACCTCAGAATTTCTGATTGAATTACTCTGAGGTAGGGCTTCCTGGGTGATTACCAGATTTTCAGAAGTAGTATTAAAGTGAGCACATGGTATGGGTCAGGTACCGTGCTAGGTGCTTTAACATAAGGCTTCTTCATATCCAGTGAGGTATATAACTTCCATGTTACATGTGAGGAGCTGACCTTCAGAGAAGTTATGTAATATACCAAACTTACCCAGTTACTAAAGGGCAAGCCAGGGCTTGAATCCATGTATGTCTGACCTAAAGCCCAGACCTGTGCTTTTTAAACTTATTAGTTTAACAGGTAATATTCAAAGCCAAGAGCTACTCATCTTTCTGACTTGTCAATTTTTTTTTTTTGGGAAATAAAAAAAAGTTAATTTTAAAAGGAATCTGAATATGTCATGCAGTATTACAATGGGCACTGATATTTTTCAGGAGGCAGGAGATAGTAAAGAAACCATACACGTGTGGAATGGGCCATTTATACCCTGAGCACACCCTCAGTCTCTTTTGAACAGGAGTACATTTGGTGGGATAGTCTGAGGAACATCAAGCCACACTGAACTACCACACTGCAGCTACAATACATTAACTATCTGTTTGGGAGATACTGGGTTTTGTTGTGAGTCTACCTTGTCTTTATCCTTGGATGCTTCTATAGCTGATCGTAACATTTTCAAGAGCAGGAGACCAGAGAACTCTTCCTGGAAACTTGGGTCTGGTGTTTCCCTGTTCCACCCAAAGCAGACAACACATGTTAAAAGGTAAATACACTTAAATATATACATATAGAAATATATTCAATTAGTATAAGCATAAAAGTTTAGGAAAACAATTTAACAAATCTGCTTAGATTATATCAAGAAACTTACATTATATATCTTTTGACCCAATAGTTCCCCACATAGGAATGTCTCCAAAAAAAAAAATCTCAAAATGCAGATTTCATGCACAAAAATATTCCCTGAATATAAAAGCCTACAAGCCTAAAGCCTAAAACAAATGTTCAGTAATAGAAAAATGGTTAAATAATCATCACACAGTGATAATTATGTAATCATAAATAAGGATTTCTAACAAGTCAATAATAGAATGCTTACACATTTTACATGTTGCTTATACGCTGAAGTGACAAAAAGCAGGACACGTGCACATGAATAACCAGCTACCTCTGGGGAGGGGAACTAAGGTGTCAGGGTAGAAGAAAGGCTTCACACTGAATGCTGCTTTGTACTATCTGGATTTTTTTTAGCCTGTGAATATACTACTTTAAGAAATTTTTTTAAATGCATTTTAAAAGTACAGTAACCATTACTAAGGTTTTGCTTTTATGTTTTCTATAATGTGGACATATTACTTATATCGGCATACAGTATTTTTAATACATATATATCTTAATGCATTCCTAATATATATTAAGAACAGCTTATTAATTTTATTTTCTGAAGGAATATCAAACAAAAAAAGCAGGAAGACTGACTGCATAATATGCGGGAACTACTGCTGATTCTTTCATGGTAGAGATCGAGGACATTCTCTTGGGCCCTCAATCTCAGAAGTCAGCTGGGGAAAGCAAGCTCAGTCACCTACATGTTGACAATCAGAGTGTCTGTCAGGTTGCCCAGGGACCAGGCTGCTTTGGCTCGAACATTCAGAGACTTGTCTTCAAGTGACATCAATATTGCATTTGCTGCGTCTGCAACAAATATGACATCCTGTAACACAAAACAAAACACTGCAGTTACTTTAGCAGGTCATGCTGCTACCTTTGAAATTCTCACTTATTTTCAGATAAAGCTAGAAGCCTTCACGCACATTTCTACTTAGAAATAAAAATTCATCTACTCAATCAATTTACTGTTCTTATATTTTACAATTTGGACACTCAAAAAAATCCCAGGGGAAGCTCCCATGATTTTGGTATGTGCCATGGACACCCGAGGAGCCTATGGATTTTGCTCTTATGAACATCGAATATATAAGCTGGCCTGGGACAGTTATCTGTGAATTCTGTGCTTGGTTGATTTCTGTCTCGGGAAATAATGTTCTGAAAAAGAAATGCATTTCCAAAACACATCCTATGTACTACACATCACTCAGTGAGATAAACGTCACAAGTAAGAGTGAAAGAGGACATTATTTCCTTCTTAGTAAAAACTATGTCAGCTTTCTAAATGATGACTACCACCTGGTAATGACCCATTTCATTTTTATTAGATCATTCATTAATTTAAGCATTTATTGGGTGCCTAAGGTCCCAGGCTGTGTGCTAAGTAATTAAAAATTAAAAATAAATAAATACCATATACATATATATATATGGTAATGCCTTAGTTCATTTATATATATGGTAATGCCTGTAGTTATATATATATTTATGTATAACACTACATATATACATGTAGAGAGAGAGAGAGACAGAGAGTGTGTGTGTGTGTGTGTGTGTGTGTGTGTGTGTGTGTGTGTGTGTCTGGCTCTGCCACCCAGGCTGGAGTGCAGTGGTGTGATCTCTGCTCATTACAACCTTCACATCCCAGGCTCAAGTGAGCCTCCCATCCTCAGCCTCCCAAGTAGCTGGGACTACAGGTGCATACCACCATGCCTGGCTAATTTTTAAATTTTTTTGTAGAGACAGGGTTTTGCCAAGTTGCCCAGGCTGGTCTCAAACTCCTGAGCTCAAGCAATCCACCCGCCTTGGCCTCCCAAAGTGCTGGGATTACAGGCATGAGCCACCATGCCTGGCCCATGACCATATTTTAGTAGCAATTACAGATATCAGATTACAAAGCAATTTAGTTTCCTTTACCATCCAATGCAGGAGCTCTATATCCACAAAATAGGGGTGTCATAGACTACAAAAGGGGCACAGAAGAGCTAAATAGGCTCACTCTGACCTGTCTGAGACAGGGAAAAAGCACATAGACTCCCAGGGCCCGCGAAGTTGCAGCTTTCACTAAGCGATTCTTGCTGTCATTCAGCCCGAGCAGCACTGTGATGCACAGCATCTGCCTGTCATTCTGCAATGAGAAGGTTGACAAGGGAAAAATGAGAATGAAATAACTACGAGCCAAAGGCTTCCATAAAAGATGTGAAATATCTGTGTCTGAGACCATAATCAGGAGTTGAACACCGTTGCGACCTTGAGGCTACCCTGGTAAAAAGCAGGTTCAATTCAGATTCCATAATTATCTGAGCACCCACTTTGTGCAAGACACACACAGCATCTCATCACATTTAACCTTTACTAAAGTTGCCTTCTTTATAGAAGCTCATTTATGTAAATAAGAATGGAGGCAAATGTCACTGAGGACTAAAGAAAAAAAGCAGTCTGAATACTGCTATTCTGAATAGCAGTATTCTGAATGCTTATGCTCCCCCAAAATTCCTATGTTGAAATCTTCACTCCCAGGGTGATGGTATCAGGAGGTGGGGCTTTGGGAAGGAGATTAGGTCATGGGAACAGAGCCCTCATGAAAGAGATTAGTGCCCTTATGATTGAGGCCCCAGAAAGCTGCCTGCCCCTTCCACCACCTGAGGACACAGCTCACATGGTGCCATCTGTGAGCCAGAGAGCAAACCCTCCCAAGGCACCAAATCTGTGTCTGTCAGTGACTTGATCTTAATTCCAGCCTCCAGAACTATGAGAAATACATTTCTGTTGTTTAGAAGACACCCAATTTATGGTATTTTATTATAACAGCTCAAACAGACTAAGACAAATACCATATGTGTTGGACAACAAATCTAAGTATTTTCACATACTTATTATTTTTCACATGACTACCATCTTATTGATGATAATACCAAGTCTTAGAGAGGTTAAGAGTCAAAGTGCTAGCAAGTCGAAGAGCTGGGCTTTAACTCAGGCCTTTTAAACTTTGGATATGAAATCTTCCTGAAATCTCTCTGCCTTCCAAGCTTCTTCTACCCTTGCCTCTACCACCTACACTCTAATGCACAGGGGGAAACAGCTTTCCTGATATATTAAGGCTTCAAGTTTTCCTATTTGCTGTTCCCCAGTGCCCTCACCCCCAACTCAAGTAGAACTAGCGCCTTTTCATCAGAGATGATGCTGAATACTGGTTCAAAATGCAAAAGCATCAAATTCTAGCTCTGGTGCTCCAGCCATGATTTAAGGGTGAGAAAACACCCTCACATTACCGGCAGATTGCTGAAGGCCTCTGGCAAGATGGAAGACAGGGCATCACAGGCGCTCGCCTGGAGAGTTGGGTGTTCTGAATTCTGCAGGGCTCTGGGTAAAGGACCGTTCAGCATCATAGTCCAGAACATCACCACCTGGAACGGAGGCAAAGTAAAAGCTGCAGCCCAAGACATAACAGGGGAACCAACTTGGAGCTAAGCCTACCAGAAATGGCCTTAGTGAAACATTTTCCCTTAAAGTAGCAGCTTTCTGTAAGTGTTTTCATTGGTTCTTCTTCCACAGTGATGTAAGGACTTTGGTTTAAGCCTCCCGTTCAACTCCTGTTGATTAGGAGACTGCGGTCTGATAAAGTTACGCAGCAACAGTGATAATAATCAAGAGGAGGCTGAAGATGATGATGACAGTAACAGCAACAGCAGCGGCAGCTAATGTTCTTCAGAGAGCTCATGCCATGCCAGGCATTGCTCTAAGTATTTTACGAGTATCAACTTATTTTATTCCTTGGCACAAATAAATGGGGTCTGTAGCATTATCCCTACTTTTTCACACAAGGAAACTGAGGCACAAAGAGACAATACAACTTGCTAATCTGCAGCAGAGGTGAACTAGAATCCAGATCAGTTGACAGTCGGCTAGGGCTTTTTCAACTACTTTGCAGAGTCTGTGTGATAATAAAATGTAATATTCTGTGTAAGGTTTCTAGTGCAGGGCCTGGTATACAGTGGACACTCTTAAATTGGGCAGTCGGTTCTGTTTTCAGCACTTTGAAGAACTACCTCACTTCACAGCCTCTAAAGTAGCCATGTCAACAGTTTCTTTTCCATGCTTTATACATATCCTGTGATTTCATGTTCATTTGTGAATCTCTGTGGTTTTGGTATGTTTTATTTCTGTTCCATGGACCTAGTCCTGGGTTTTGCTGTGTATGTCATGCACCAGTTCTGTCTTTCTCCTACTTCAGCTCCTGGAAACCCAGTCTGGGTCCTCCCTGCCCCACTCCAGAAGAATGTGGACAAAAAGTGGTTGCCAGTCTCCAGGATGGCACACAATTACACTCACCTACTAATATTTACACCCTTGTGTAGTCCCCTCCCATACTGAACAGGCTGACCTGTGTAACCAATAGGATTTTTGTGGAAATGACAGCACGAAACCTCCAAAGCTAGGTCATAAAAAGCACCGCAGCTCTGTCTTGCTTTCTTTCCCTTGGATCACTTGCTGTGAAGGAAGCTGGCTGCCATGTCAAGAGGATACTCAAGCAGCCCTCTGGAGACGTCCTCATGGAGAGGAAATGAGTTGAGGCCTTCTGCCAGCAGCCAACACTAATTTGCTAGGTCTATGGGTGAGCCACCCTGGAAGAGGATCCTCCAACCCCATCAAGTCTTGCAACCCGTCAGTTGACTGCAACCCTGGGGGCATCTTGATCCCAACCTCATGTGAGAACTAAGCCAGAATCACTCAGCCAAGCCACTCCTAATTCCTGACCCACAGAAACTGTCAGAAAATAAATGTACATTGCTTTAAGCTGCTAAATGCTTAATTTGTTACTCATTAATAGACAAGCAATGTAGAAAACATGTCTTTTTTTTTCACAGATGAACACTACCTGAGTGTGAACAGTTAAGAGGCTTGCCCAAAGTCATCTATCTAGCAAAGGGAGAAGTTTGAATTCAAACCTAGTTCTGTCTGATAACAAAGCTCAACTCACTTCCCTGCACATGTTATATGAAAGCTTTAGTGGCATTGTAAGGCAGGGACTAGGGTTAGAATCTTTAATTCACTGCAAGGATGACAGAAATTGTGAAGGGAAAAGAATAGGCAGAATGCAAAGGGCAGAGGGAGCAAAGACCACCAACACTGAGCTAATTTTGCTTTTAGCACTAAGTAGAAGCCTTTTTTGGTGTGGTCACATGCCCTTCATCCATCTTTGGAACTGGCACAGTGTAGGGGTAGCAGAAACAACCTGAAATCACAGGAATTGAATAGAATCGTGGAGGGGCTGGTGGGGGGCGGGGGGGACACGGGTAACGGAATTACCTCCTATGTGTTAGCATCTTTACATGTCATTCGATTTTTCAACAGCCTTGTGACTGAAGGGTTATGGTTTATTATTCCTTTTTTACAACTAGGAAACCATGCCTATAACCACATATCCATTAAGTGGCTGATATGGTTTGGATGTGTGTCCCCTCCAACTCTCATGTTGACACGTGACCTCCAACGTTGGAGGTGGGCCTAGAGGAAGGTTTTTGGGTGATGCAGGCAGATCCCTACTGAATGGCTTGGTGCTATCCTTGTGGTAATAAGTGAGTTCTTACTCTGTTATTCACACGAGAGCTAATTGTTTAAAAGAGCCTGGCATCTCTTGCTTCCTCTCTCGCCATGTGACACACCTACTCCCCCTTCGCCTTCCACCATGACTGGAAGCTTCTGGAGGTCTCACCAGAAGTAGATGCTGGCACCATGCTTCTCGTACAGCCTGCAGAACTGTGAGCCAGACGAACCTCTTTGAAAAATAAATTGTCCAGTCTGAGGCATTTCTTTACAGCAGCAGAAAAGAGACTAATACAGAAAATTGGTACCAAGGAATGGGGTGTTGTTATAAAGAGACCTAAAAATGTGGAAGCAGCTTTGGAACTTGGTACTGGGCAGAGGTTGAAAGAGTTTGGAAGGCTCAGAAGACAGGAAGACAAAGGAAAGTTTGGAACTTCTTAGAGACTGATTAAATGGTTGTGACCGAAATGCTGATAGAAATATGGAGAGTCAAAGCCAGGCTGAGGAGGTCTCAGATAGAAATAAAAAAGTTTGAAGAACTGGAGGAAAGGTCACCTTTGTTACACCTTAGCAAACTTGGCTGCATTATGCCCATGTCCTAGGGATTTGCATAAGGTTGAACTTAAGAGTAATGACTTAGGGTATCTGGTGAAAGAAATTCTAAGCATCATTCAACAGGTGATGTGGCAGCTTCTCACAACCTATAGTTGGATGTAGGAGTAAAGGAATGACTTAAAGTTGGAACTTATCATTAAAAGGTTAGCAGAGCATAAAAATGTGGAAAACTTGCACCCTGGCCCTGTACTAGAGAAGGAATCCAAGCTCGGAGCAACCACTTGCTAGACAGATTAGCACGACTAAAAGGGAGCCAGGTGCTAACAGCCAAGACTACGGGAAAACAGCCTGGAGGGCATTCTAGAAATCCTTGAGGCAACCCCTCCCATCACACACCCAGAGGCCTAGGAGGAAAGTGGTTTTGGAGGCCAGGCCCAGGGCCCCACTTCCCTGCACAGCCTTGGGGCACTGCTCCCAGCATCCCCAGCCTTGGCTCACAGGGCCCCAGATACTGCTCGGTTTTCTGCTTAGTGGGTACAAGCTGTAAGCCTTAGCGGTTTCCATGTGGTGTTAAGCCTGCAGATGCACAGAATGCAAATGCGAAGAAGGCTTGGGAGCTTCCACCTAGATTTCAGAGGATTCCCTAAGCCTGGGTGCCCATGCAGAAGCCTGCCACAGGGACAGAGCCCCCACTGAGAGCCTCTACTAGGGCAGTGCCAAAGAGAGATGTGAGGTTGGAGCCCCTACACACAGTCTCCACTGAGCACTGCCTAGTGGAACTCTGGGAATGGGACACGGCCTACACCCAGCCAAGCCAGAAGGGCAAGGCTGCCAGAAGCCTTGGAGGCCCACCCCTTGCACCAGTGTGCACTGGATGCGGGACACGGAGTCAAGGACTATTTTGGAGCTTTAAGGTTTAATGTCTGTCTTGCTGGGTTTCGGATTTGTGTGGGGCTTGTTGCCCCTTTCTTTTGGCTGATTTCTCCCTGTTGGAATGGGACTGTTTACCCAATGCCTGTACCACCATTGTATCTTAAAAATCAGTAACTTGTTTTTGATCTTACAGGCTCATAGGTGGAAGGAACTTGCCTTGAGTCACAGCTGAGATTTTGAACTTTTGAGTGATGCCGTAAAGAGTTAAGACTTCGGGGAACTATTGGGAAGAGGTGACTGTATTTTACAATGAGAGGAACATGAGATTTGTGGTGGCCAGAGGCAGAATGACATGGTTTGGATGTGTGCCTCCTCAAACCTCATGCTGAAATGTGACCTCTAACACTGGAGGTGGGCCTAATAGGAAGTGTTTGGGTCATGGGGGTGGATCCCTCTTGAATGGCTTGGTGCTGTCCTTGTGGTAATGAGTGAACTCTCACTCTATGAGCTCATACGAGAGCCGGTTGTTTAACAGAGCCTGGCATCTCCCTCTTGCTTACTCTCTTGCCATATGACATGCCTGCTCCCCCGTTGCCTTCCACCAGGATTTAAAGCTTCCTGAGGCTTCCTCAGAGGTAGATGCTGGCACCATGCTTTTTGTACAGCCTGCAGAACTGTGAGCCAGATAAACCTCTTTTGCATAAAAAACTAGGTTTTATGCAAAAGAAATATTAGTTTTACTATTGCTGGTAATATGTTATACATAAGCCTACCACAAACTAAACTGCAAATAAACTGAAATGTAAAATAAAACCAATTTATACTAGTTTCATGTTTTCCTGGATTATAAAACATAATTTTTGACACTGGAAGAAACCATATCATCTACTCCATTTATCACTGAGCTTCAAAACAAAACTGCAACTGAAGCATTAATAAAAGAAAACTATGAATTGACATTTATTTACCAAGAAGACTGGTGCTCTCTGATCAGGTGCTGCAGTGGAGTCTGGTTTATACTGCTGTATTAAGCCTGTGCCCAGTTCTTCCAGAAGCTGCCAAGAAAAAGAATTACCAAAGTGGAGCATCAGAACTAATGAATGACTTCACTTGAGTAACACCTTCACTCTAGTAACACCTTCACTCTAGTAACACCTTCACTCTAGTAACACCTTCTCTCGAGTAACACCTTCACTCTAGTAACACCTTCACTTTAGTAACACCTTCACTTGAGTTTGGAGATCGCCTCAAATCAAGGGGAAACATAATTTGCAACTAATTTTCTTTCTTTTTTCAGTCACTGTTAACAGAGGCATTCTTTCAAGGACTGAAATCAACAGCTATATCTTATTAATTTGTTACTGAGTCAATGCGTGGGGTTTATATGTAAGAGCCGAAAACAGAAGAATGTATGTCTTCCTTACCTGAAATCTCTTTAAGAAATCTCAGAATTGAAGGACATGTGGCAGAAGAATATAAAGTGAAGAAAAGGAAGGATATAAAGTGAAGAAAAGGAAGGATATAAAGTGAAGAGAAGGAAAAAGCATTGTGGTTTTGATGAAAATTACCTTTGCTCCATGAAGCTGAATGGATGGATCTGCTTCCCCCATGCACTTGCAGATCACCTCTCCAAGCTCCATCAAGTAGGCTTGAGTCATTGAAAAGTAGCCCCTTGCCAGAAGAGTCAATACCTGCAAAGAGAGCATGGAATTAACCCTCTAAGACCTGAGTGCAAGGCTGCAATATCCAGAAAAGTGTTACAATATTTCAGAAATCGCTTACATTTAACAGGGGCTGAAATCTGTTGAATGAAATTAAGAACCATAATCTTTATTTTGTGACTAACATCAATAAACTGTATCATAGTTTTATGGTGCTTTAGTATATGATTGCTTTTCATTAACAAAATCTCATTTAAGTCTTGGAACTATTCTTTAAAGTAGGTATTAACTGAATTTTACAGCTAAAGAAACTAAGCCTGACAAGATTAAAGGACATGTTTCATGTTGCCCAGTTAATTAGCAGCAGACCCCAGGACCAGGCCTAGTCTCAGATCATATTTGTATAGAAAAAGTAAACTCTTTTATCTAGGATTGTTTTCTTCCTTTGAAGGAACAATTATTTTGTTACTCTAAGCAGGTACAAGACCAAGGAAAAGCTTATAGAGAATTAAACATTTAAGTTGCAAAAATCAAAAATTAACTGTACAATTTCACTCAGAATTATTCTACAATCTATTACATCCACCTGTCATATAATACCTGAAGGGACTAAAATAATTTGCAATCAAAGAACAAAAAGGAATGAATCTGCTATTTTACAACCAAAGAACACCTCCCCAAAACAAAACAACAACAAAACAATACACCACCCATACCTAAAATACAACTCCCACGAACACAATTGACATATGGCTTGGTTTTACCTGCTCGCTCCTCACAGTCACTCTGAAGGAGGAATGGTTACTTCCATTTCAGAGATAAGGAAATGAAATCTCCTACCTGTAAGGCCTCCAGTCGCATGGGGGATGGTTCGTAGGTGCTTCCTGCTGCAGAGCCAGCATCGCTACCTGAACAGGAATCCTCCTTGGGCAGTACGACAATGGAAATGCAGAGTCGAATGAGCCAGCAGGGCTCTGAAGACCCCTTAGGTGAGCTAACTGACGTTTCTTCCAGAGAGGGTCCTGCAGGGGCTTTCTTCCACCCATCAGGAGGGCTGAGGTGAGGGGTTGCTGAATTGCTATTACTGAGTCCAGAAGAACATGGCTGTTGCAGAAGTAGCTGGACTTCAGGTAAAGGTGCGTGGGTGGACACTATAGCTCCCAAGAGTGTGAGACTTGACACACGAACATTAACATCTGTCAAAGGAAGCAGTAAGAACTTATCATCATGGCAACAACTACTGTAAAGATAGTAGTTATCCCAGCAGGCAATTAAAAATTAGTAGTTCCTTGTGTAACCTGAATCTAATCAAACTTCTAGACCTCATTTCCAGTTTGGAAATACATGGGACAGGAGAGTAAGTTAACACCATAAAGAAACAATCTGACAAATTGAGAATGTGATTTATTTTGTTATCTTTGGTGACAGAGCTTAGAGTTCACATTCTATAAGACAATTGGGTTGGATTCTTTCCTAAGTCAGTTTGATATAAAAAAGATGGGTGGGGGGACTCTAGATTTAAAAAGACTACAGTGACATAATACCTAAATGCAATGCATGTACCTTGAATGAACCCCAGATTTTAACAAGAAATATTTTTAAAAAGCTAAAAGGTCTGTGTCTAGACTCATTTTTTTTTTGCATGTGATGTCCAGCTGTTCCAGCACCAATTGTTGAAAAGTATCTGCTCCTTTGTTGTAGATCAGTTGACTATATTTATGTGGGTCTATTTCTGGGCTCTCTATTCTGTTCCATTGATCTGTTTGTCTCTTCCTTGGCCAGTATCACACTGTCTTAATTACTGTAGTTTTATAGTAGATTTTGAGGTCAGGGAATGTCAGTCCTTCAGTTTTGTTCTTCTCTATCAATATTGTGTTGGCTATTCCAGGTCTTTTGCATATCCATATACATTTCAGAATCAGTTCATTGATATCTGCAAAATAACTTGCCGGAATTTTGATTGAGACTGCACTGAATCTATAGATCAAGTTGGGAAGAAGTAACATCTTCACAATATTGAGCCTTCCTATCCAGGAATATGGAATCTCTGTCCATTCATTTAGTTCTTTATTTGATCAGAGTTTCACAGTTTTCTTCATATAGATCTTGTACATATTTTGTTAGGCTCATACCTAAGAATTTCAGGGTTTGAACATTTTAATGAAAAAAAGTTACTTGAGGATAAAGTCAGATACTTGAAAGGAAACTTTGAGGCATGGTGCACTCTCCTCAGCTGAAGATGCAGATAATGAAAAGTTGGTACAGTGGAATGAGCAGGGGTTGTTTTCATCTTATTTCTGCCATGAATGTGATGGGAAACCTTAGGGTAAGACTTATCTTTCTGGGTCCCTTTTTTACATATTAGTGTAAGTAGTGAACTGGACTTAGTTACATCTCATTATCTCATTTGAGCCTCATAAAAATCTTATGATGTAGTTATAATTCTTGCTGTTAGGAAGAAATTAGGGTTCAGAGAGGGCCATGGCCATGAGATGGCAAAAATGGGAGTGGGATCCAGACCCTTGGATTGACTTCAGGTCCCATGCTCTTCCCACTAAGTCACAGAAAACATCCACTATTCCTTCCTTGTTACAATTCTGCCTGAAAAACTGAACTCATCAGAATGTGGTCTGATCTGAAAGCTTGCAAACAAAAGAAAGGCAAATCTACAAAAGGCAACTGTTTATAGCACAAATACATTATGTGTAGGAGGAAATAATAAGACTGCACTTAGTAAAGATTTGAAGTTCTGGGGTTTTATCTGAACTTCATAGGAAATAACAATAAAGAAGTTAAATTTTGTATTCCAGTTTTTCTTTCCAAAAAGTAGATATCTATCTGTCCGTCTGTCTGTCTATCTAACCATCCATCCATCCTCTACCTATGTGTAAGGGATATAAACGATCATACTCCTCAGGGGGGCTGCTTGCACCTGGTTCAATCTTAATTCTAAAGGGATACTCTGGTCACTGCCCTGAGCATTAAACAGGCAAACTTTACAATTAATTCTCTAGCTCACTTCCACTGGGACTTGAGGGGTCAATTATTGCAACAGCTTATACCCCTGAAAAGTTGAGAAGAATAAGCAGAGATCTCTTAAGAGTTGTAAAAATGCTTTGAATATATACATATATCTGTATCTGTATATTTTTACTAATAGTCTGCATCTGACTGATACAAAGAAGCCATCAGTTTTAAGCCACTACAAACCTTTGTGGCGAATATAAGGCTTTATCTGGTTCCAGACTTTGGTCAGCAGGCTGAGTTTTAGACGATCATAAGGTGCATTTGATACTAAATTTGCAAGGCACTGTAAAACACAAAAAGTAGCTCATCAAAAGACTTGATTAAACCACAGCATAGAACAAATTTTGCAGCATTTAATTAAAAAAGAAAAGTTTTCACACAACTAAAAATTAGCCCTTTTTTCTTTTTAATAACACTTGTATTCTCATTGGTACAACTAAAGATAAAGAAGTATTTTTAGCAAATCATTTATTAGGACATACAGAGATTATAGATAAGATCAGACAAGTAGGTACAGACTTCCAAATAGTGTATTTTTAATAAAACTATTACTTAGTTATATTCTTAAGTCAAGTTACTTTTGAGCTATGTAAAACAGTATACAAAATTAAAACAGAGAAGCCTGCTCTGGAACCCACAGTTGGTACATTACCTTAATTATCTGAGTAACAGTCTGTGAGGATGACTCCGCCACCAAAGCTAACAAAAGACATCTGTGCAACTCTCTAATGCTGCAAGCGATCATTACGGAGAAGGGGGTAAAAGCCCTTCTGTGGTCACTGGTATCTTCAGCAACAGAAAGAAACTGCTTTGAGCCTTCCAAGATGGCAGATAAAACTTGCAGAGCACAGGCACGTGTCTGAAATTTCAGGATGTTTCACATTGATTAGTTGAAAATTAGGAGTCAGATTCCCTTCTTCCCGTACATATTTAATGTTCAAAGTATTTACAATCATTTTAATTGGAAGAATAAAGGCAATGGGATTATCTGTTAGTTCCTAAAAACTAGGCCACTTGCATCCCACACCTAAAAAAAAATCTTTATTTTATTTTTATTTTAGAGACACAGTCTCGCTCCGTCACCTAGGCTGCAGTGCAGTGGCGCAATCATAACTCACTGCAGCCTCAAACTCCTGGGCTCAAGCAATCCTCCCACGTCAGCCTCCCAAGTAGCTAGGACTATATGTGTGTGCCACCACACCTGGCTAAAAAAAAATCTAGAAACCCATTGCTGTTAGGTGTTTTACAGTAAGAAATAAATCTAAGCTACACCATAGCACAAAAATCTGAAATCCTAAGCATGAGAATAAGAATTAGAGGCCTGGTTTATTCAAGCAAAATGCCAACTGAAAAGTTAGAACTAAACAGCCCATGGGGTAGAAAAAACACATGTGCCTAGAGTCTGTTTCCTATCAAAGTTCCTGAGAACATTATGCCTCATATTCCACTCTGAAGTATGTGTGTTCAATGTTAACTTAAATAGGACTTTAGGAACTTTGTGTACATACTGCTTGGCAGACATCATTAGTGATCCAACTTTCAGAAACAGTCTTAGGTACAGGAAATAACACTGCCTGCAGTGACAGTATTTGACAATTCAAAAAAGGAATACCATTAAGTACAATCTTATGAACGGAAAGGACAAAAAGTACATCTTTGTCATGGACTGCTGTATTTGTTAGGAAAGGTGTCATTGGCACCAAGATTTTCTTTATAAGGTTGAAAGATTACTTTCAATTGGTACTCAGATGATTTTGTAGTATTAGAAAGGAAAAGAAAGCCCAACTTTACAAAAATGGGATATAGGTAATAAGCATAGGACTATTAATACGGAATAATATTGTACTCTCTTTGGCCAGCTCATCCAAAAATGATAATTAACATTTTCAGTCAAAAAATTTAAAAGCAGGGAACCAACATTACAATTCTAGAATCTAACCTAAATAGTTACTCAATATGAAGCATATCTGAGTTTGGAGCAAAAAAGGTTTTCCCAAAAGCCTTCAATTATATTATCTCCAAACAACCAGGTAATAAATCACCAGGCAGGCCTTTTATAGAGTGGAGTCGTAGAAATCTAGACTTATTGCTCTGAAGAGAAATTTGAAGTACAGTAGCATCAGACTTCAGAATTAAGCATAATCCCCTAAGGTGGGAAATTGACAATGTATTAGGAAACCGTGTGTATATGTGTGAAAAAACGAGAGAGCGAGAGCATGAACACAAGTCAGCTGATCCAAAAAGGACTTAGATCAGGGGCTGGCAAACTTTTCTGTAAAGAGCCAGAAGTAAACATTTTATATTTTAGACTTTGTGGGCCAGTTTCTGTCACAACCACCCAACTCTGTGATTGTAGCATAGACATGTAAACGAATAAACGTGGTTGCGTTCCAAAAAGACTTGATTTATGGACAATGCAATCTGAATTCCATATAATTTTCACATATCACGAGATATTATTGTTTTATTTTAAAACCATTTAAAAGTGTAAAAACCATTCTTAGCTAACAGGCTGTACAAAAACAGGTGGTGGGCCAGATTTGCCCTACAGGCCACAGTTGGCCAATCCCTACTAGAGGCTGGTCCGAACTCAACAAGATAGATCTTATGCTAAACCTTCATTTCTTTAGAAGACAATTAAAAATCACAATTCCAACAGCTCACAAACTGAATGAAATTAAAAATCGAATGGAAAGAAATGAACTAATGTTCCAAAAGTCAAAAATTTTAGCACAATTTTGGCATCTTAAGGGGAAAATCATGACTATCACAGATGAAAACAAATGTCATTGAAATTGGTTATTTTTTTCCACTAAGTTACAAAATCTATATAGAAATTTGATACTATATCAAATTGTACTTCTCACAGTTCTGAGTTAATTTCCTTTAAACTCTGTTTAACATATCTTTGTTGTTATAATTGTTACTTAAGATACTGAATCTGGTACAAGTTTTGCTTCTTTTGTTCTTATATCAATATTTAATATCTGGTTTACCAGTCCTAACCAGCACTTTCAGCAGAAATTACTAACGTGCAAGTAAATCATAACAGGTGTAGCTCTTCAGAGAGCTCATTTTGTTAAGTTTTTATTGTCTGAATATTTAAAATGATGAATGAAAGGCTTTTCAGTCTTACAGAAGTCAGTGTGCTTGGTTTTACTAGTGTATAGTTTCACCTCCTTGGACATGAAGACTTGTCTAAAGCTAATAAAACAGAAAAGTACTTTTCCTTTTTTGCTACTTAAGAACGTAGCACAAATGTTTGCTGAGGTAGCCTAGTCAATCCTAATTTTTTTCCTCTTTATGTGTGTTTGGTCTCAGAATATTTCTGGAAGGGTGACAAAGAAGTCCCTGCTGGGAGTGGGTACATTGAAGTTTCCATGCAGGGCACATGACTGTTCACATGTTATTTTATTGGATCTCACTTCCAAAGTCAGTTGTCTTTTACGTAACAGCATTTCAACATTGTGTCAGGGACTCTGGGTCGGGAGGTATCTAAGTGATATGGTTTAGCTGTGTCCCCACCCAAATCTCAACTTGAATTATATCTCCCAGCATTCTCATGTGTTGTGGGAGGGACTTGTGAGAGGTAACTGAATCATGGGGGCTGGTCTTCCCCCTGCTATTCTCGTGATAGTCTCACGAGATCTGATGGGTTTATCAGGGGTTTCCGCTTTTGCTTCTTCCTCATTTTCTCTTGCTGCCACCATGTAAAGAAGTGCCTTTTGCCTCCTGCCATGATTCTGAAGCCTCCCCAGCCATGTGGAGCTGTAAGTCCAATTAAACCTCTTTTTCTTCCCAGTCTCGGGTATGTCTTTATCAGAAGCATCAATACAGATACACTAATTAAAGACTGCCTGTTCTTTACTAATACACTAAGCAAAGATTGCCTGTTCTTGGCTGGCCATATGAGAGAAAATCTACCATTCCATATGAGTTAACAATTCCAACCTTTTCATTCTCTTTTCTAGTTATACCACCTATTATCTAGATTTCGATTTGTTTTCACTTTTTATAGTTATCTAAAAGAGCAATAAATCATCATCATGAAATTTGTAAATCAGGATAATTCTCAAGGTACCAAGACAAAGGTTTGCCCTGTAGTTTGTTTCTTAAGACAAGTCTTGATGATATTCTCCATAATATGCGTTTATAACACCTAAGGAAATCATATCCAAGAAATTCTTAAATTAGTCTTGTTATTTTTATTGATAATTTGTTCTGTCCCTTTTGGAAGTGTATAAGATGTGCTCTCTGAAGCACATTTCCAACATGGAAATGTGATCATTTCCCAAGTACCACAGCACTGCCAAATCCGAATGGACATTTCTAAGTTTTCTTCTCCCCAATTAACCATTCTAGCATATTATGTTTCAATTTCCTAAAAGTAGCCTCTGTTTATTGTTGGCATTCTGACTGGAAGAGTCTAATCACCTTTCCTTCTGTCCATTTGTCTTTAGAAAATTTCTTAGTACACGAGTTAAAATTGTGCTTCCAGCTGAGTATGCCATGGGTCATATCAGACCTGCCATAAACTCAAAACTAATCACTAAGCACTTCAATGACAAGATAAACTACAGTTGTCTTATTTAATCCTGGCTAAGAGGAACTCCAGCCATCTAACTCTATATGCACAAGGAGCACCTAAGATGACCACTTGGCCTGGAGTCATGGCAGCTCTTTTAACCTGGTCAATCCAGAATGCTGTTCCATTCTAATTACATGATCTGTTATTTTTAATTTTAATGCACATAACTTTCTAGAAGTCTTTATTTTAAAAGTCTGTCCCACTGGGCCGGGTGCAGTGGCTCAAGTCTATAATCCCAGCACTTTGGGAGGCCAAGGCAGGCACATCACCTGGGGTCAGGAATTCCAGACCAGCCTGACCAACATGGAGAAATCCCATCTTTACCAAAAATACAAAATTAGCCAGGCATGGTGGTGCATGCCTGTAGTCCCAGCTCCTCGGGAGGCTGAGACAGAATTGCTTGAACCCGGGAGGTGGAGGTTGCGGTAAGCTGAGATCTCACCATTGCACTCCAGCCTGGGCAACAAGAGCAAAACTCTGTCTCAAACAAACAAACAAACAAACAAACAAAAGCCTGTCCCATGACATCACCTACCACAACACTTTTTTCTAGCATATGTCTTGGTGCACAGTTAATCATACTATGGACAGACTGCAGAGGTATGCTCCAAGCTTTGTTGTAAACAATAATTACCACACTTATTTAAACCCTTCCAAGCTAACACTTGATTAAAAGAATCTCTTAAGTACGATCATTTCACTTGCCATTACACTGAACTAATTTAATTTCTTTCATCTTTTAAAATCCACTTTAAGTAGGATGACTTTTTTTTTTTTTTCCTCTAGGATTTTCTTGTGGCTTTTTGTACTGGATCTACAACATCTCCAGAAGGAAGTTCTGTATCTTTTTTCCTCAGCACATCTCTTGTATTCACCAAAGTTAAACAGCAAGAACAAGTCTAAAAGGTACCTAAATCAAGGAGATGGATAAGACCACTTTGCAATAGGTGAAATTTCTCATGGCACTTTAAGTGAAATGTAAACATTTAAAAATATATGAAGATATAAACATCATGAAAATTATTCCAATTCATTTTCATCAGCTATGACCTCATAACCTTTTTGTATTCATGTTCTAAACCCCCGTGTCCCACATCCCCTTGGCTGGGCAGCTGTGATAAAGGTGATGAAGCTGGGCTGCTTCTTGCTCCACAGCACCATCTCGTTGGCCACTGCTGGCAGCTCCCCTAGCTGGAGGGTCTTCAAATATATATTTTCAATATTTTTAGTAGCTTTTATTTCAATTACTCTAATGGCTTCATTACTGATTTATTTGCCACCACTCATTTTTCCATTTTTCTCCTAGGTTCTCATTCACTATTGATTTAGTTAATTTGTAAAATTTCTGCCAGTTTAATTTCCTAGGATAAGGAGTATTTGAAATACCCCACAAGTCATTTTTTTGTGTGTATATAAAATTGAGGCTAATTTATTTTTCTTTACCTTGTAAAAGCTTCTGATGGGTCATCCAGAAATTTTCTTATATAGTAAGTTACTCAAGGAGATGACTCATATGGAATTCCAACGTACTGTGGGTTACCACCCCTGACCCCTTAAGGAATAATCTTAAAAACAGAAAAGGAACAATATGCTGTTGGCCTAATTAAAACTTCTCTTTGTGGGTAGCTGGTTACCTGAGGACACCCAGATGCCATTCAGCATGACTTTTTAATGTTCATTATTGTAAACAGCAGGCTATTTTCCTTACTTGGTTAAGTGGCTAAATTCTGGAGAAGAATTAACATATTCAAGCAGAGGCAAATATTTGATAAGCCATGAGATATCTTGCTATAGGTATCCATGCCTGCCAATCATTTTTTTCTTCTTTTTAAAAATAAGTTTTTCTCATTAAAATATGTAAATATTTATTACACATGATATGAAAACTAGAAAAGTTGCAAGAAAAAATCATGTTTGGGATCCTACTGTATACATAATTCTATATCCTGTGTTTTCACAGTACATTTTGGGCATCTTTCTAAGCCTTATGCATCCTTCATAGCCATTATGTACCATGATATTCTACTGAGTTGTTTAAGCCATTTCTGATGTTTTCTTATTATAAATACCACAGCAATCAACATTTTCATAAAAGGAAGAGAAGCACAGCTGCTTCAGTGCAGTTCAAGGGAGACACCAAAGTTAGAATTCAGCGTGCTCAGGCTTCAAGCAAGCCCTGGGGCAGGAAGCGATCCTACATGATCAGCCTCAGTGTATTATTCACATAAGCCCACTTCCTATTTTCCTGTCTGTCCAGTGGTTCTCAAGTCGGAACTTGGGTCAGTGTTACTAAGAGCTATATTCAGATCAGACAGGATAAGGTAGAGATAACAATAAGGATCTGTAAATTTTTTCTTCCTATTATAAAGCTTAGAGTTTAAATTCTCTTACCTTTGGAGAAGGGTCTTTCAATGTAAGAGTCATCAAGGACACTGACTGTGGGCTGCCAAGTTCAGGCGTATCAGGAATAAAGGCTGACCAGTAGCCATAAAGAACTTTTTTTTCTATCGATTTTATAGTAGAAAGAAAACAAACTAAGGCTCCTTGGCGAACTTTAGCTTGGTAAGACCTTTCATAACCAAGAGAAAAAAGAAAAAACACTTAAAAAATCAT
Organism: Gorilla gorilla gorilla; assembly: GCF_029281585.2. Taxonomy (NCBI): domain Eukaryota; kingdom Metazoa; phylum Chordata; class Mammalia; order Primates; family Hominidae; genus Gorilla; species Gorilla gorilla. The sequence goes on along the minus strand of NC_073228.2, from coordinate 31,963,958 downwards.
TTTTTTAAAAAAATGCAAACATGAAATGGTATTTATTTCCACCAATTCAAATGATACATTCAAAAATTAAACATTCTAAATAATTCCTAAAGATGTCAACGTGTTATTAAAAATTTTTCTTTCAAACTACAATCAAAACATGTTAAGACAATTTGTTTCTATAACAAGTTATTAAGGCTGACAATTAAAAAACACAACTGGAGAACAAGAGGGCAACATTTTGATATCAGGACACTAGTGTTAGACATGAAACACTGCCGAGTATCCATCCATCCATTCAACGAACATCTATTGAATGGCCTATGTATGTGCCAGGCATCATGCTGAGGCTGCCAGACATAAAGCCCCAGCCTTGACAAGCTAGGCAGCAAGGGACAGTTAAGGAGATAACTATCACATGTTACGAATAACACCAAGGCAGAAAAGGCTTCCCGGGGAATATGATTTCTGAGCCCATATCAAAGATGAGTAGTGGTTAGCAAGACGAAAAGGCAAAAAAGAATATTCTAAGGAGAGGAATGACATGTGCAATGGCAGATCAAGAGAACAAGTCATGTTCTGAATAACACCATGCCCCCCAGAAATCAGGCTCTTCAAGTTAAATCACATGCAGCATTCAGGTTAAGTTATAAACTTACATGCAACTTAGAATACAAGGTATAAAAATGTAACAAAATACTACTACCTCATTTTACTCTGCATGCCTCCTTCAGCATCAGAAAAGTCTGACTCACTACTGCTGACCCTTTTCCAGCTGGAAGAACTGAAGGGTGAGGAGACTCCATCTTTTTCTGCAGCTCCACTTCCATCTAAAGGCAAACTCTGGACACCCAGGGAGGAGGGACAGCAAGTGTTCCCTTCATGCAGGTTCACTCTGCCTGTGCCAGTGACTGGGGCTGCCTCTATTTCACCACTGGATTCCTTTTCCTCCTCCTCTCCTTGCTGGATTTTCTTTGGTTTTACTTTGGATTTTTTCTTTTTATTCTGATTGTGGGAGCAAATGAAGACATATATAATAACTACTTCAGAATGGCTTTTCACTGAATCATTACTTCTTCATTTTAAAGTGACTAAATATGTCCCCAACATGTAGTTTAAAGAAAGAAGAAAAGAGAAAAGAAAAAAGTGGAACTTCTTTAATACCCTAAACATCAGGCATGATGCTAAGTGCTTACTGTCTACTATAAGAAAGAAGGAATGAAATACATGAGACACAGTAAAACACGTGGCCTGGGTTTAAATTGTACCTCTGTGCCTTGGGGCAAATCATTTAGCCTCTCTTGAGCTTGACCTTGCTTATCTGTAAGTATGCAGCTAATACCTCCTACCTTGCACATGTGTTGTAAAAGTATTCAGCCTTCTCAACTGGAATTTCTCAAGAGCATTAAGGCCTATAGAAAATGACCTGAGTGTCTATTTTATCAGTTCTCCGAGTAAGATACATAGCTAGTACCACTCCACATGCCTGCACAGAAGAGACGGTAGTCCATTACATACAATGCTCATTTCAGGGCTTTGGGTCTCTGTAGAAATAGATACTAAGTAGAAGCCAGTTTCTTTCTTTCTCCCTGTTACTTTCTTTCTGATATCCAAGTATATCTGGAATCTGTGTCTTCCTCCACGTTCTCAAAGTCTGTGGCCTTGAGGAAGGAAGTTCCCATTACTTCTATCTTGGACTACTTATTGTGGCCCCCAGATCCATATTCTTTTATTTGCTATCACAGTGATTTTTCTGACACAAATCTGATCACATCATTCCCCTATATAAGATTCTTTAATGAATCTCTATTGTCTACGAGATAAAAACCCAAACTACTCAGCCTCCTGTACAAGAATCTTACCATTCGGCCTCTGCTACACAACGGCTCCACTCTTTCTCTCCCCGCACTGAAACTCTAGTCCTACTAGCTAACAAATGGGCAATATATACTCTCATTCTCTATGTCTATGCACCTTTTGTTTTATCTGCTTGAAACACTCATTCCTCCTTGTCTGTACTGCTACTCACTCTGAAATCTCTGTTTAGCTACCACACCTTTAAAAAGCCTCCTCTTCCCCCTCCATTTAGACTGAGTGTCCTCAATGGGTTCCCAGAGTACTCTGTGACTATTCTAATGAGAGAAACAATAATATTGCATTGTAGTTGTTTATTTATCCATCTTTGCCTTCTCCCTCAAACTCCTAAAAGCAGCCAGAGTCTATATACTTAGTGCTTAGCACAGCGTCTGGAACACAGCAGATGTTGGGTAAATGCTGAGTGAGTGAATGAGTGAAATAATTTCTAATAAGAAGCACTTTGATCAGGTATGACATTTCTGGAAGTGAATCTTTGGCCATACATCTGTATGCTCCAGGTTCTCCAACCAAAGCACGAGGGAGATGGCAGCTTCTGGAAAGGCTGGGAAATCAGGTGAATGTAAGGTGTGGAGACGGTGCACTGACTGGTAGGTGGGCTTCTAACAGTCTAGAGTGGGGTTGGCAAATTATGGCCCAAAAGCCAAATCCAGCCCAGCACACAGCCTGCTTCTGTAAATAAAATTTTAGTGAAACACAGTCTGCCCATTCATTTACATAGTGTCTATGGCTGCTTTTGCACTGTTACAATAGAGTTGGTAGTTATGACAGAGACCTGAAGTATTTACTAGCCTAGTAGAGAAAGTTTAGAGAACGTTTGTTGACTCCTGGTCTTGAGCATCACGGGGATGAGAATGCTTGGTTTTGGGTATAAAGTGAATGCTCATTTTTATAGCTGTTACACTGACTACACCTCTAAGAAGTATAAGATGCTTTAATTGGTACTTTGAGCATCAGATGAGTTTAAATTTACTATGCTAACAACCCTAAACTGAAATAAAATTCAAGGTAGGCTTTTAGGGTAGTAGTGATGCAAATCATAGAAAACACACACAACAATCTATTAAAAATAAGCCACAACTTAAATCTAAATAAACATAAATGTACCAAAGTTGGTCGAGAAGCACTGGATTCTGATTGCTGTGGTTCGATAGGTGTTCGCCCATCATACTGAGGAAGCGGAGTTGGGTATAACACCGTGGGCATCTCTATGTTTAGTCCAGGGAGTCCGTGAAACATGAATTTCTAATAATGATGAATAAGGACACACACACACACACGAAACCAAAAAAACCATTAATCATAAACCATTAATCATAAAATAGAACTATTTACCATGTCTGGATCACAACACTCATAGATTAATGTTCAAAAGCCTACTAAGGAAATATAAATGAGACAGAAAATAGATACCTTGAAGGCATAGGGCTTAAAGAAGAGCTGAAGTTTATCTGGGCTCCAGCTGGATTTGGTTTGGTCAGATCAAATCAGGTCTGGTTTTAGTTTCCTTATTTATTTATAAAATTTATCCAATTACTTTATCTGTCTATAATTTTTTAAACAAATTTATCATTTTTATTTACCTATCTCCACCTATAGCTATCTCTCTATTTGATGTGGGAGCAAGAGAATGCCACAAGGAAAGAATTACTTCTTACTTTGCTGGCTGAAGAAGCTGGGTCCCCGGAGATGCTGGCCTGACTTTCCGACTGACTGGCACGCTCGGAAGCTGCCCATTGACACACGTCTTGGTTGGCCTGTCTACTACTTGGAGGAGAAAGCCAAGGAGAAGCACTGGCTCTTCTTGTACAAACAAGTACAACATAGTCTATAATTAAATATTCTATAGGTCATACCCCCCTACCGATTCCCTTCCTAAGATTCATAAATAATTTAAAAATTTTGATGCATTTATTAAATGGAGATTTATTTTCTGTTCTTAATATTAAGTGTCTTTGAATATGAACATTTTTGTCTACTCTTTCAAAATATATGTAAGAACTTTTAATACCTCAAAGTTAGCCTTAGAATAAGGATGTAAAGTGGTCCTTGTACCATGGGTTGAAACAGGAAAGGCAATGATCATATGAAGACTTGCCTTACCTTTAGCACAGCTAAAAGTGCTCCAAGTTCATCAGTCTGTGTTAGTTTCATTCTCCCACCATTTAGAAGTGACTGTATACCTTTTAATGCATTTTGCAATAACTAGGGGGAAAAGGAAGACCCAGTTAGAAGGCAGAATAAAATCTGGTTGTCCAGGAATCAACTTACTAGCACCACTTAGGATGGAAGAGAGACAGTCTCTAGATGATGAAAAAAAACTTTATAGACACACATATACACACACAAAGCAGAGATGAAGATCCAAGGAGACCTAATAAACTACCATGAATTCTTTTCTAGAAGAAAAGAATAATGAAGTGGTCTTATTGTACATGTTTATAAACCACTATGTACAAACGGTGAGCAAGAAAAAAGAGAGAAGATGTTTAGCAAGAAAAATGTGACAAGGGATAAAAAAGATAGCACAGATCAGAATTGGGAAAGCTCTGTAATATGGCAAACCCAGCCCTCTTAAAAGCAAGGGGATGTATGTGGGAACTGATGATAAATTATAGAAACTTGGTTTCTGGAGGGCAATTCTGACCAAGATTGATTTCTTGACTCAGTAATCTCATTTCTAGAACTCTCTCCTTAAGAAACACTTCCGACATTGGGATGATGTGAACTGTAGCCTTGTTTGAAATAGTGGGAAAATTTTTAAAACTTCAATTTTGATGATTATGATAATGATTATAAAAGAAGCTAACCCTCTGCTAAATGTAAAACTCAACAACAACAGTAGGCCCTTTGAATGCTTTATTTCATATACTTCTCATAAGAACCCCACAATGTGGTTATATCAGTCCCTTTTCAGGGAGGAACACAGAGGCTCCAAGAAGTTAACTAACTTGTCCAAGGTCTTCCAGCCATAGCAGTTAGAAACTATGAGGTATATTAACAGGAACCGAATAGATGTCCCAGAGATATTAAGTTTTAACAAAACAAGAAAGTTACAAAACAGCATGTTAAATATGATCCCACTTAAAGCTGTAATTATGCTCATTTACATATAGAAAAAAAAAATCTGAGGGCACACAGCACAAATTGTCTTCAGTGGCTATACCTGAGCAGGAGACTAGAAGGAACTTTATCTCAGCTATATAACATTTGAAATGTGTTACTCTGAATTTAAAAGATGTTAATAAACTGTCGTTTGCATCGTATTTTTAAAAAAGAAATAAAATATTGCAGATATATTTGGTGAAATCTCTCTTTACTTTCATCTTAAAGATAGTCACTAGCCTGCAACTATTGCTTTTATACTCAGAAGGAAAAAGAATAGTTTCCTCTAAAAACCTAGAATTGCAAAATATAACAAATAAAAAGCTTCTTATAATTTAAACCGAAATGGTATGATTTTAGTCTTTTTAGGTGACAAACATTTCATATATGTGTATTTCTCTAGACGAAGCTAATGGTGCAAATTAAACTCGTTAGTAACACTTTTCCAATCTGCTTCTAGACACATCCGCAACATTCACTAGGTCAATGATAGTCCACTTACCATGCAAAATGTGATATCATCCATATCAGATGATTTTGGAGACTGTAAAATAGTCAGAAAAGCTTGGAAACAGACATTTTGGTAGGGCTCCTCCAAATACGGCTGACCTGGCACACTAAACGCATACAGAGAAAACAACTCAAACTCAGTCTCCTTTAAAATGAGGCTTGCAAAAGACTAATTAAAAATAGCAGTAATATAGACTATCAGAGTTGGAATATACCCTTGAGTGCAACTATGCTATGGAAAATTATTATTTTGGTTAATTAGTTACTGCTGGGGGACAGGCACAGGGCTAGAATGAATATAGAGGAAGGGTGGTTTCCATACAGAAAGGTTACAGAAGTTTGTGGTAGAAGAACTATGGAGAAAGAAAAATCTTGTTTTAGTTCTGCTGTTCAGTCCTAGGAGGGAAATAATCCAGACAGGTCCTGTCAAGCTAGAATCACACATCTGTACCTGCCTTCCTACTCGCTGGACAGCACTGTGCTATGCAGAGACGAGTTCACATTTGTGCTGCTCATTGTCTACTGCCTACTGTGAGAATCAAAGATGAGCAGCTGGGGCTGTTTCCATCTTCTTCAAAGAAAAGAAATTGCCCTTTACAGATACATCTCACCAGCACTTAAAATTTGCATGAATATATCCTTCTAAAAACTTAATATGCTTAGAATTTATATCAATAGAAAACAAAATTTTGACATACTGCACATTATGTCACTATTACCACATTTTAGGAATATGGTCCTAGTCTATTTTTTCCTTCTTTACAAGCAATACTAAAATTAACAAACAACATAAGATGATTTTATTAGTAAAGTACATGGGAAATGCAAAGTTAGTTATTTGTCTAAGTTGGCTCTGGCTTCAGGCACAGGGAACTACCTACAAAGGGCCCAATAGAGGCACTATCTTATTACCACTGAGAAACTTGACTGGAGCCACATACCTGAGACATAAGTTTGCCATACAATGTACTGCAGCTCTCCTGACTTCAGGATCAGACTGAGCCAAGTCACTCAACTTCATTAAGAGTCCGGTCTTGCCTAGCAGCTCTGGGAGGTACTAAGAAAAATAAGAGTCAATGTAGGTCAAAGAAAAGCTTCTAGGAAAATATTATGTTTTAGACAGATTTCTTCTTTGTTTCTTTTTTTAACTAAATGGCAGTTAAGCACCAAAAGACTAGCTGTTAGATAAATGTCTCAGATGGATATGCAAAGATATGCCAAAAAGCATCAATAATGATCATTACTCCCAGCCTAGGTAGCTGCTGATGCTCTTTAGTGTGGCCGTATGGCTGATGGGTAATGATAATATTAAGAATAATGTTTACTATTTACCGAGGGCCATGAACTTGACACGTATTGTCTCACTTCATCCTCAGAGTAACTATTTTATACATGAGGAAACAAGGCCCAGAGTGGTTGAATAAGAATTGCTAGAGATTAGTGCCAAGACAGAAACCTGAACACAGTGTTGGCACCAGAGCCTGTGCTCCTGGCCTTTCAAAGGAAGGATAAAGCACTTTAAACTACCTTTTGACATTTGGAGCCATTGCAGTACACCAGAGCTGCCAGGGCTTGAAGAATTTCCCGGTGTGTCCAGGAACTACACTGATGAATAGCCGAAATAGTATATGCCAACAGGAAATCCAAGTGCTGTTCATCAACAATTACCTAACAGGACAGGAAAAGATATATTCTGATCTAACTTTTAAAAAATATTATGCTTTTATGGACATGTATGCTCACCTGAATCAAGCTGTATAAAAGAGAGAGTGTGTGTCTGTCGTTTATGTGTCAAAAGGATCACCTCTAAAGGGCCTGAAAGTTTGATCAACGTAGGGGCCTTCTCCCCACCCCAAGGTCTTGCTCACTTCTTCCTCTTTAGTAAAGTAGAACTTGATGAAGTCCTTGTAACTTTTCCTTGAACTAACCAGACATTGGCAGCTGTGAATACACAGATATGAGTATTTCAACGCACTGAAATTTAATTAAACTGCCTTATACATAATAAACACTCAATGAATACACAGTGAACCAATATAACTGCTAAATACCTATTGCATCTCTAACATGACATGAGGAATACACCATGAAGAGAGGGCATATCCCTGCTGTCAAGGAGCTGATAATCTTGTTGGGACAGACCAGGCTAATCCAAGTGTCAATTTATGGACAATTGAGACAAACTGTCACCAAGTGCTGGAAAGCTGGTAAAGGGTTATAGGTGCCACAGGTGACCAGGAACATCTCCAATTGCCAGTGTTACAAAGATGATACATCTGAGAATAGTAAACATACAGAAGCTACCCCATGTTAGTTTCAAAGATTCTAAACTGAAAACAGCCTTACTCCATGCAGCAGACACTGTTGGTTACCTACTAGCATCCATTTCTTCCTTCCCTGCTGGCAGAATACTAATTTAATTGGATGTCCACCTCTCCCACGTGAGACCTAAGGGTAAACGCTAATTAGTTTAAGAGAGTGGGGCAACCTGGGGCAACCTTAACCCCCAAGGAACATTTGGCAATGCCTGTATACATTTTTGACTGTCACAATTGGAGAGGTGCTACTGGCGTCTAGTGGGTAGAGGCCAAGGATGCTGCTAAACATTCCACAATGTGCAAGACAGCCCCTAAAACAATGATCTGAGCCAAAATATCAATAGTGCTGAGGTTGAGAAACCCTGATGTAGGCTAACTGTGGCTGCACATTGTAAGCATCAAGGGAGCTTAAGTCCTCCTCCAAGTGATTCTAATGTGTAGTGAAGGTTGAAACTACTAGTTGGAGCCATTCACAATAAGACCATCCTCCTGCTTAAAGACTGGTTTAGAGAGGTATTTATATGACCTAAGTCTCTCCAGCAAGATATTGGGGAGTCTACTAGAGAGTTCATGTGACACGTTTCCTTACTCTTAAGTACAAGAGACACAACATAAAATAAAGTTAATTAGCTTCTGCTGAACAGTAATCATTTCTTTGGCATGGGATGTCCAGAATTGGCACAGCCATCTTATGACTGTGAGAGATGCTAGCTGAGGATAACCCACATGCTGAGGACGGTGAAGGGAAAGATGAGCCTCTTATTATTAAGGGGCTACAGATGCGTCCCTTGGGACTTGGGACATGGAGTTATTCCTTTTTATTTTTTTAAAAATTGTTTAGTGACTCTGGGATGGCTTTTCTGCTTATTGCAGCCAAAAGCATCCTAATTCACATAATGCTAGTTGATATGTTTTGTGCTCTTAAATATATTCACATACTCATGTGGTAACAGTCTTAAATAAATAACTGGGGTCTTTTTATCCTGCTGTCCCCTTGGCCCCAAGCTACTTCTTATATTTTAGAAGCATCAAAAGTAGACCATAAAAATGGTAGCTTCAGGAAAGGGGAAAAATATTGGTGGGAAAGAGGCAGGGGATTATTTCAATTTATTCTTAGATATATTTTGTTCAAATATATCTTCCATAAGAAATTATAAATTAGCCGGACGTGGTGGCGGGTGCCTGTAGTCCCAGCTACTTGGGAGGCTGAGGCAGAAGAATGGTGTAAACTCGGGAGGCGGAGCTTGCAGTGAGCTGAGATCGCGCCACACTCCAGCCTGGGCAACAGTGTGAGACTCTGTCTCAAAAAAAAAAAAAAAAAAAGAAATTATAAGGTTGGGGGGCCTGAATGATATTGGTTTACTGAACCAAACAGAAAGGCATACTTCTAATAAACAAACTTCTAGAATTCTACAGAATAATTTTTTTGGATCAGAGTTATATTTGCTTTAAAAGCATTCTTATTTAGGCATTTGCTTTTCCTATAGCATCTCAAAAAACAGCCTATCATACCTACTACAGATGTAGTATTTCAAAGGTATTTACTTACTCTCAAAGTTCATGATCTGAATTCTAGAGTTACACACATGATTACCTGTAATCTGTTAAGTAAATGGTGGATAAGCTGGCTCACTTTGCTGACAAGATGATTCTGATTAAGAGGTACCAGTCGGCAAGCCTGGACAAGAAGAGCACTAACGTCCTACCAAAAAAAAAAAGATAAAGAAGAGGTAAAATACTTATTAGTCAAGTGAAGATCCTCAAAACACAGCCAAATGGGAAAATAAAAGTAAATATTCACATTCAAAATGGGGAAAGAAAATGTGAGGCAGGAAGGAAAAAAATGAAGTGACAGCACAAAAACAGGATGTGCTAAGAAGGAAAAAGCCAGGCACAGTGATTCACACCTAATCCCAGTTCTTCGGGAGGTCAAAGCGGGAGGACTGCTTGAGCCCAGGAGTCCAAGACCAGCTTGGGCAACATAGTGAGACTCCATCTCTACAGAAAAAACTTTTTTAAAAAAATTAGCTGGATATGGTGGTATGTAGTCCCAGCTTCTTGGGAGGCTGAGGTGGGAGGACGGCTTGAGCCCAGGAGTTCTAGGTCACAGTGAGCTATGATCTTGCTGCTGCACTCCAGTCTGGATGACAGAGTGAGACCTTGTCTCTTAAAAAAAAGAAAAAAGAAAAAAAAGGAAAAGAATCAGTACGGTTTTGGTCAGGCTGAAGACTCTGTGCTCTCTATATGTAAAGACAGTATAATCAAATAACCAAAAAAAGGCTTCTAGGGTATAAAAGCACAAACTGAAGTTAAAAATATCAAAAGGTAAGTGAACCAGATTTTCAATGCCGTTGGGAAAAATCAGACCTAACACTTCTATGGATTTTATGCATAATTAGGGAATTCTTAAAAAAAAAAAAAAAAAAAGAGGGACCTATTTGCAAGTCACACTCTTCATCCATCGATGTTTATAGAATGACAAGGTTCTGAGCACCTACTATGTGTCATAGTGTGCTAGGTCTTTGGGCTCCAAAGGTAAAACAAACATGTTCCTGAACCTCAAAGAGCTCACAAACTAGTGAGAGAGAAAGAAACACAACAAATAATTAAAATAAGGTGAATCAAGTGCTGAAAGAATAAAGTACAAACTCTGTCCAGAAACAGTAATTAGGGAGGCCTTGTGGAGGTGACTGTAAAGCAGAATCTGGAATGATTTGAAGGATGAGGAGAAATTTGCCAGATAGGGCATCAAAAAACACTGCAAGCAAAGTGGACAGAGTATGCAAAAACCCGGAGGTGTGAAACACCAGTAGGTGCCTGAAGAACAGCAAGTTTTAAATGGCTGCACACAGGAACAAAAGGGGGAGTAACAGGAGAGAATGGAAGTTTTGTTGCAAAAGTATCCAATCATACAAATACAGCAAAAGTCCCCGACTACTGCCTTAATCTCACTCTGCGTCCTAATGACATACACTATTATTCTGTAGTCAATTCTTTCGGACCTTTTACTCTGCATATATAAACACACATATTTTAAAATCCCTCCTCCAGCTTCATACTGATCTCATTCTGTATGAATTGTCCTGCAACTTGCTTCAACCATTTACCAATACGTATTGAAGACTTTTCCAAAGCAGATTTTAAAGTTTATGATCAATTTTTTTTCCTCCTAAAGAAAAGATCATTCTGGCATTGGAGGAATGACTGGCTTGGAGAGGAGCGAGACAGGAGGCAGGAGATCAGTCAGAGGGGATCAGCGAACAGTCCAGGCATAAGTCGCCTTGCCTGAGGTCTAAGGCACTCGCTATGGGAATAGACAGGAGGGGATGAACTGAGAAATATATATGAGACACATTCTGAAATACCTGAGTTGGTCAGGATCTGGGATGAAGGAGGGAAGAACCAGTGTTTGTGTCTTGTGTGACTTGGTGGATGATGCATGTGTGTTGGAAGGTGGGATGGACTGGGGACGGGAATGTGTGTTTGGAGCTAATGAATTTCATCTTTAGGAACTGTCTAGTTTGAGATGTCTGTGCAAGCAGGCAACTTGGACCACTTCCCTCTTTCCTACGTAGGGCCAGAAGGCCATGGTGTCAACAGTTCAGAGAATTCATTAATTTAAGGCCTGATGTGTGTAAGATTACTCAGAAAGACGGCAGAGGGGAGGAGCTAGTGTGTAGGAACAGAAAACATAGGGGCTTTGTGGCAGAGTTCTGTGTATTTTTACGAGCTTCAGTATTTTCATTAGCAAACAAGCCCTAATACTACCCAAGTTCTAAGATTCCCACGTGCTCCGTGTACCATGTACGCAATAAACAGTAGTAATGCATTTTGTCAACAAAGTGTTCTGGGTGCACAGAGAGGGAGTGAAAGAGGGTGCGGGCGGATGGAAAGTTGGTATCAGAGAGGAAACCCGAGGCATTATCAGAGCAGGAGTCGTCAAGCTGGGTTTTGAATGACTCGAGCGCGCCAAGCACTGCAGGGTCTTCCAAATGGAGAACTAAGAATGTGCCAAGGTTGGAGGGGGCACGCCAGCCTGAAACTAAATCATCAGGCGCGAGAGTGGGAAGATCAGGGAAAGGCAGGCAGAGGCCACCAGCTGGGTTCCCGGAGGGGTGGGGCCGGGGCCGGAGCCAGCAGGGCGCGCCGCCTACCTCCGGGGCCACGCCACTGCCCTCGCTGTAGTTCTCGGAGATGAGCTGATCGAAGAGCAGGTGGATCTCGGTGCGGGCGGAGCTGCTGTCATCCGGGCGCAGGGCGCAGAGCCTGGCAGACAAGAGGCGAAACCCATTGCCTCGCTCAGGGATTGCTTGCCGCGGTGCCTCCCGCGGCTGTCCGGAAGGCAACGAACCGACAACTTGCACAGCAGCCATCTTTTCTACGGGCGGGGGTGGTGGGTGGGGTGGTCCCAGGGAAATACTTCCGGGGCATCCTCCCGTTCCGCGCGCTCTAGTTCCGAAAGTACCTTTTTTAGACCGGACTGGGGCTCAGAGGGGTTTCCATGACTACGGGACTTCTCCGACTAGTATCCTGCAGATGCTTGTCAGAAATTGGCTTGGAGGCCGGGTTCGGTGGCTCACGCCTGTAATCCCAGCACTTTGGGAGGCCGAGGCGGGCGGATCACGAGGTCAGAAGATCGAGACCATCCTAGCTAACACGGTGAAACCCCGTCTCTACTAAAAATACAAAAAAAAAAAAAAAAAAAAAAAAATTAGCCGGGAGTGGTGGCGGGAGCCTGTTGTCCCAGCTACTCGGGAGGCTGAGGCAGGAGAATGGCGTGAACCCGGGAGGCAGAGCTTGCAATGAGCCAAGATCGCGCCACTGCACTCCAGCCTGGGCGACAGAGCGAGACTCGGTCTCAGAAAAAAAAAAAAGAAAGAAAGAAATTGGCTTGGAGATTTTTCGCCGGCCACTCCTTCTTGAGCCCTGACTGAAAAGTGAGTTCTCAATTTGTGCTTCCAGAAAGTTTGTCCTCCCAGAGTTTGTTCCTGGACAGGGGTGAAGGTACTCTGTTCAGTACTAGAGTTTCAGATTCGGGCTGGAGTTGGAGAGGGTATGCTGTGGATGGCAGTAGCAGAAACCGCTAGTTCTAAGGCACCCTTCTACTCTTCTAAAATCTTTCCCCAGGCACAAAACCACCCGGAATAAAGGCTACATTCCCTAGCATTCCTTGCAGTTGGCTGTGGCTATGTGATTACAATCTGGTCAGTGGAATATAGGGCAGCTTTTCCTACTTAAGTGACAGCTGGCTGCACTCTTGGTTCTTTTTTCTCCCTTTTTCCCCGTGTGAATCCTCTTATGGATCATGAGGCACCTCGCCCCACTAGAAGAGTAATTTTGGAGTTTAACTGAATCATGTAAAATATAATCTGCCTAAGGGTGACCGGGTTGAGATGAGACACCCCAAGATTTTCTGAAACCTTGAAGTCAAGAAGCTGGAGAATAAAATGGCCATTTAAAAATCTGTGATCAGTTTTCAGTCATCCAGGAAGTGAAGGCTTGACTTTCACAGTTGGGCAGATTGGGAAAACCATCTCTAGGGCCTTTGAGTTATGCAAATATAAAGCAAATCCTCACCCTTGGCCCTTAGGGAAAATCTTGAAGTCACCTGAATGTATGTTTTATCCTGAGAATAAAACATTTCTGTTCAGCAATGAAAATTGGGGGTATGCTTTAGCAGAGGTAGTTTTCTGAAGACTTTGGGCTTGGGGAGAAATGTTAATTTTTTTGTTTGGATTTAGATTCCATTGTGCTGGTATATTATTTCTTATTCCTAGTCTGTGTACATATGTGCGTTATATATGTGCATGTATGTGTGTGTATTAGTGTAAAGAAATGTATTCAAGCATTTGTTCAGAGAAGATCAGGAGCTGAAACCTAGTCGTTGGATATTTTAATCTGGGTTCCCTGATAGCAGAGCCTCAGATGAGGTTGATAGGTGAGGGATTTATCCAGAAATGAACAGGGAAGGAAGGAGAATTAATACCAATATGTGCTATTGAGTTGGCCATTGCAAGGGGTGACTGATTGTTCAGTGCTCAGGAGTTTCTGAGAAGCCTTGTGAAGCTCTCAAAACCCTTCTTCTGAGGAACAGAGAGGAGAAGCATTTATCTGTCAGCTTTTGAAGTCTATTGTCAAAAGTTGACCACAACTCATTAATTCACTGGTGTTCCTGTGTTGAGCATGCATCTGTGCTTGGTTCCTGGAGGAGTCCTATGTTGCATAGTCAAAGAAGCCCTGAGGCAAAAGTGAGGAAACTAGGTGCATATCTGAGGCAAGGCTCTCACCAGTTATACCTGTGCTAAGCTAGTAGATGCCTGTGATAAACTAGTTGCTATAGCAATGGCTAGAATAAGAATGTAAGACCAAGAGTATGTGAAGTAGTACTAAAGAGCTGTCTTACACATTGGGCTAGAAGGAGGTGAGGCCTGGTCATTTCCACAATGCAGGTTCGAAGAGACCGTGGGAAGGATCTGGGTTTGGTGTGGTTCACTTTAAGTTGCAATAGGGATGACCTACATATTGTGTTATTCAGGGTGGAATGGCCCAGGAATTGTAAAATACAGTATACTGATGCCGGTCTGTTCAGTTCTGGTAGAATATACTCTTTTGGATCAGTGTGGTTCCTTTAAGGAAATGGACATCCCTACTCTGCAGTGATCACCAGCTGAAGGAAACGTATCTCAAGCTCTGAGGGAGGCCTTTGAAGGCACCCTGCATTGGCTTGAGTTTAGACAGTAGCACTCCTGCTCCCACCTCCCACCCTGAAACTGTGGAAACACAGCATGGCAAAAGCTCTCTTCCAAGAAAATCTTCTGTCTCCTCCTCAATTCTCTGCATTTTCATAGTCCTGCAGTGACTGAGGGGCTTTAAGGGGTGCTAAGCACGTTCACAGCCATTTCCTTTGTTAGATTCTGCATCGGATGATCTGGAACTTCAGTGGAATTTCACTCCTTTCATGTGTGGAAACCTCTCAAGACTTCACTTTTATCCCTTCATGAGAGTCTGGGTCATGCTAACTCACGTAGGCTTGCATACCCCCACTTCACTCTAATTCACATCTTTGATTATTTCCTTCGGAAAATTTACCATAACCTGCAGTTATCTTGTTTATTTGCTGACTTTATCATCTGTTGTCCCCTCTAGAATATTAACTTTATGAAGGCACAGATCCCGTTTGTCTCATTCGCTGTTGTATCCCAGGGCTAGCACAGCCCCTGGGATGTGGTAGATGCCCCACAATATTTGTTAACAGAATGAATGAATTCACTAATTTTTTATTCAGGGTCCCCTATTTGCCTTTGGTTGATGTGAAAATCGAATGGGATTTTTGTGAAAATGCTTTGTAAACTATAAAGTTTTATAAGTCTTAGCATCAAATGAGGTAGATATTATTTCCCCCTTTTACAGTTGGGAAAATGGTGCTGAAGAGTATAAATGGTTGGTCAAGGCTGCACAGGCAGCAAATTGGTTGAAATCAGATTGCAGCCCAGGCTGGCTGTGATTGTGAAGAACATAGACAAGAAATTATAAACCCATTGTTTTTTACCTCCCACATTTTGTAATGGGGAAAACCAGAAGACAGGAGCTTGATTTCGGTATCCAGATTACACTTTGAACCAGGAGAGGCTAGGAAGGAGGATTGGCCTTGAGTTCTGTTTCAGGGTCATCGGCCTATCTATGTGATTACATAGGAGTCCCCCCTTATCAGTAGTTTCACTTTCAGCCTTTTCAGTTACCGGTGGTCAATCACAGTATGAAAATATGAACTGCGCTGGGCGCAGTGTCTCATGCCTGTAATCCCAGCACTTTGGGAGTCTGAGACGGGCTGCTCACTGGAGGTCAGGAACTCGACACCAGCTGACCAACATGGTGAAACTCCATCTCTACTAAAAATACAAAAATTAGCTGGACGTGTTGGCACACGCCTGTAATCTCAGCTACTTGGGAGGCTGAGGCAGGAGAATCACTTGAACCTGGGAGGCAGAGATTGCAGTGAGCCGAGATCACGCCATTGCACTCCAGCCTGGGTGACCAAAGTAAAACTCCGTCCAAAAAAAAAAGAAGAAAAAAACGAAATGGAAATTTCCAGAAATAAACAATTCATACATTTCAACTTGCTGCTGTTCTGAGTAGCGTGATGAAATCTTGCGCCATCCCACTTCATTCTGCCTGGAATGTGAATCATCGCTTAGTCAAGCATATCCACGCTTTATATGCTACCCACCCGTTAGTCACTTAATAACCATCTCAGTTATGAGATCCACTGTCCCAGTGCCTGTGTTCAAGTAACCTTTATTTTGCTTAATGGTCTCAAAGCATAAGAGTAGTGATGCTGGCATATTGTTATATTTGTTCTATTTTATTATTAGTTATTGTTAATCTCTTACTGTGCCTAATTTATAAATTATACTTTATCATAAGGATGTATTTATAGGACAGAACACATATATAGAGAGTTTGATACTATCCATGGCAGTATATGTAGAGTTTGATACTATCCACGGTTTTGTGCATTCACTGGGGGTCTTGAAACATATCCCCTGTGGATTAGGGGCACTACTGTGTTAATAATCATTGTAGTTAACACTTACTGAATGCTTTCTATGTGTCAGCACTTTATGTGACCCTCTTTAATCTTTGTAGTTTCATGAGGTACTATTATATATATGAGAAACTGAATCACAGAAAGATGAAGACTCTCACTGAAGGCCACATGGCTGTGTGGTGTGCCTGGGTTTGAAATTCAGAGTCAGGGCTCCTGACCACCATGCTATAATGCATAGGACTTATATGGCGTTCGACATGAGATTATAGTTTAGGCCCTGACACTTACCTGCTATATGACTCTGCCCCAAACCTCAGTGTCCTCAAATGGTAATGATAAGAAGTGCAGTCAAAAGGTTGTTAAGGTTACTTAGATAATGCCTGGGGAGAATTTAACATGGTCCTTGTTGATAGTCAGTATGCAACAAATGTCATCTGTCCTCCTCCCCCTCCTCCTCACCTTTAACCAAATAACTCAAATAGTATGCGTGCTTTTAACAATGATGATTTATTAAAAGAAACAACCCCTCTTCCCTGCCTCCCATGTCCCCTGTAGTCTCCATCCACAGGCTCGCTGTTTTCATCCATCTTCCTAGTCAAGGAACTCCAGACAGTCACATCTTCGAAGATAGGAACTCCAGGAAGGGATGACGATCTTAGAGAAAGATGATCCTTAAGATAACTCTTCATCTGAGAAAAAGACAAAAAAAATTTTGCCCGAGACCTGCTGTTTTGGGGACCTTGATCCACAGAATACAATCAAGAGGCAACAGTTCCCAATTTGGGAAATCAATCACACCTGCAAAGAGCCAGCCAGGCCCTAAGCAGTCCAAGGATTGCAGGTGGATTGGCCAAACAATACATTCTGAACACAAAGGGTTTTTATTTAAAGTGTATGCTGATTCTGTTGTGTTTAGTGCAACTTAGTTTATAATCAAAACTGGTAGCTTTTTATTATGCATTTTTCAACTAATGGCTACTGAAAACAAATAAATTATCCTGTGAGGCCCCTGAGATATTTTCACAGAAAAGGGGTTCTCATAAGTCAACATGGCAATGTACATCACAGGGTTAAAATGAACATACTCTTTATTTTTATTTTTATTTTTATTTTTTGAGATGGAGTCTCCCTCTGTTGCCCAGGCTGGAGTGCAGTGGTGCGATCTCGGCTCACTGCAAGCTCCACCTCCCGGGTTCACGCCATTCTCCTGGCTCGGCCTCCTGAGTAGCTGGGACTACAGGTGCCCCCACCACATCTGGCTAATTTTTTTTTGTATTTTTAGTAGAGGCAGGGTTTCACCATGTTGGCCATTATGGTCTCGATCTCCTGACCTCGTGATCTGCCCGCCTCAGCCTCCCAAAGTGCTGGGATTACAGGTGTGAGCCACCGGGCCCGACCAATGAACATACTCTTTAGTCATCAATTTTACATCTTAGAATTTGTCCCAAGGAAGTTAATAAGTGTGTGTATGCCAATTTAGTATTTGTTACAATCATATTCATAATATCAAAATAAGAAATATCTTAAACATGTATTACTAAAGATTGCTAAGTATCTGAGCATAGCTGATGAACTTCTATAGGTTATCAAAGATGATGGGATAGAAGCATTAGTATTGACATTAAAAGTTGTTTGGTAGCTACTTTTAAGTGAAATAAAAAATAAAAATAGGCACATGATTATCTCATTTTTATATAAATATTACATATTTGTGTATGTTTAAAATATGCACCAAAGTGTTAAGCAGACATTGTTTTGGGGTGGGGGATTATGTGTGATTTTTATCATTTTGCTTAAGTAAATAGTCCAATTTTTCTCCAGGGCATACTGAGTTAGGGAATTATTTTAAAGGTGTGGAAACCACCAGCCTGTGATGGATGCATCTTTTTCTTGGGAAGGGTTGGGGAAGAGGGAGACAGGTAGGTTTCTGTCCTACTCATTTCTGGAAAGTCCCACTGAGGCCAAGTGCACAACCTACCTAGACTGAACAACGCTTCAGAAAGCAGGGAGGGCCTGGTGTTTTTACCTGTTCTTACCCTGCAACACACTCATGGCCACACCCATTGCTGACACAGTGGTCTCCGGGGTTGCAGTCCCAGTCACCTGTGCAGAGCTCGACACAGGTACCTATGGAAGAACGGATGTGCTGAAAACCACCATACTTTTGGGACAGATGCTAGGGAGAACAGCCCTTGATTAAGAAGTCAGTTCTACATTTTTCTTTTCATTCAATATGCAGTATGATTTATTACTTGAAGAATAATATCATTAACATCTTATATATTATAGTTAAAAGCAATGCATTCACATAATCTCAAAACAGTAAGGCCGACTTTAGAGATGGGGATAATTGTGTTTATGGAGGGGAAGTGCAGAGAAACCCACTTAAATGTCTTCACTTTCCCCACTCTGCAGGGAAGAGAGTGGAGAAGAAGAGACTCACATTTACCATGTGCCATCGGGAGACACTTGCAGTCACCCCATGCAGTGAGTCTTACTAGGCCCACTTTACAGGTGTGGCAGTTGGGGCTCACAGAGGTGACTTGCTAGCCAGTGGGTACAGAAGTGAGATTCAACTGAGATTTGCCTGGCCCCTCAGTCTGAGCACCTTCTGCTGTCCCACATGGTGAAGCTCATCCTGACCTAGGTACATATCTCCAAATTTCAAGGAGTCATTCTGGACCTGATTGGAGGCTCCCAAGTTCCCAGAACATCAAGCTCTTTGAAGACCAATGAAGTAGGCTCAAAGAGTTGGTTAAGATCGCACAGGCTTTTAGGAAAACATATGCAGAACTCTGGATGAATATGTACTGTACTTTGATTGGCTACTCAGCTATTAGCAGGAATTTCTTTACCTGATTATGTCTCTGGGTCTTTCTGGAACTTTTCTCATCTGTAAAAAGGGGCCCCTGGATTCAGCAGGGGTAATGAGTTTTATTCTCCATTGTCAACTTCAGTCAATAGAGGTGGCTGTCTGATGCTGTGTTGAGAAGGGTCAGACACCTTGTCCAGGTTCAAAGAGAAAGAGTGCTAGGACTGATTAGCAGTATCTGAGGGGTGTAAGAAGGGGACCTGTTGGGATATCTTCAATGTAGTTGTAGACCTCAGAGAAAATCAATACCATCCCCCCATGCTTCCCATACCTTTTGTTGATTTGTGGTGAGCAGGCTGAAGATTCCTCTTCCCCACTCACAGCAGTTTGACTTATTAAGTCAATAATATATACTTATTAAGTATATGTTGATTTCTTACTATGTATAAAATAGAGGAAATTATCCAGCAAATACAAAGATATAAGACAAACAAGCTTAGAGTCTGACAATATGGATAAAACATATTCAAAGTACTAAAAACAAAGCAATATGTAACAAGTGTCCTAAGAGAGGTATATCTGAAGAATTAAAGAGTCTCAGCTAGGCATGGTTGCTAATGCCTGTAATCCCAGTACTTTGGGAGGCTGAAGTGGGAGGATCACTTGAGCACAGAAGTTTGAGACCAGCCTGGGTGATACAGTGAGACCCAGTCTCTACAATTTTTTTTTTTAAATTAGCCAGGCTTAGTGTCACATGCCTGTTGTCCCAGCTACTTGGGGGACTGAGATAGGAGGATCACTTGAGACCAGGAGATTGAGGCTGCAGTAAGCCATGATCATGCCACTGCACTCTGGTCTGGGCAACAAAGCAAGATCCTGCCAAAAAAAAAAAAAAAAAGGCTCAGAGAATACGACATTACTTCCAATTAGATTAATCAGAAAAGGTGAGTTTTGAAGTGCAGGAATCTTTTCAAGGCAGAACTGAGGGGCATGGGTGGAGTGTTGTGAGAAGAAAAAAGAATTACTAGCAACAGTTCACAAGGGGAAATGCAAAAGGGCTGGGATGAGGGTGAGGCAAGTGAGGTGCCTTGCACAATGCTGGCGGTGAGCACCCGTTTCATGTTTGCACCCTGGGTACCTCATCCACTTCACTCCTCACCCTGAAACACAAGGAACACAGGAGGAGTGGCAGATGGAGGGCTGGGTAAGTGTTAGGGAACAGCTGGAAATGAAGCAGGAAAAGTAAGCAGGGGATAAAGTTACGGGGGTTGGGGGGCAGATCTCGAGGGCCTCAGGAGTTGGGATTTCATTTGATAGATCAAGAGAGAGATGTGATTGCTGTTTAATTAGGAAGATTATTCTGGTGTGAGAGCCTAGAATGGAACAGAATTCAACAAGCAAGCGAACTGCAGCAGAAAGACAGGGGCAGGGAGAGCTATTAGGAAGCTCCTTGGATGGCCCAGACATGAGGTCATCGGGGCTGGAAATACTGCGTGACAATGGGAGATGGCAGGGTAAGGAAAGAACATATGCAAGAGACAGTCTCAGAGAATGGACAGTATTTGGCAACCAGTTTAATGTCGGGGGAAGGAGAGCAAAGAAGAGAGGAAAGTAATAACTGAATCCAATAATGTTTAGAGAGAAGAATAAAATACCATGAAGGATAATACAGGAGAAAAGAAAGTTTGAGAACTGAGGAGGTGGCGAGCAGTGTCGGACACTACAGAGGTTAAAGACTTGGTGACTGAGGAGTCATGAGATTTGTCCACAGGATCTGGGAGAGAAGTTTCAGGAGAGTGATGGGGCAGGGATGGAGGCTGTAGGCCATCTTCAAGGGGTCAAGGAATGACTTATGGGGGAATAAGGGCAGAGAATTAAGATTACTCCTTTGAGAATGTTGGTAAAAGGAAAAGAAGAGATTGAGATGATTAATATTTAACATGATTCAGAAAATATTTTCTCTAGGTGATCCAATTTATTTGTAGCAAGAGAGGAAGAAGCTTATGGAGAGGGAGATGGCAGGAGTCAGAGGGTGGCTGATGAGGGGGTAAGAGGGGAGGTACAGAGAGTCCAAATGGAGCGGTGACCCAGGGAAAGGAGTGCGGGAAGGTGGAGGTAGAAGAAAAGAGATTCTGCTCTGGGGAGCTGAGTAGCGGCAGTTGGAGGGTCCCTGCAGTGGCCTTTTAAGACCTTTTCTTCTTTCCTTTCTTCCCCTCTCCTCCTCACACACACTGGTCCCTGATGTCCTACTTTCTGGCCCCCTCATTCAAGGAAAAATGAACAGGGCTACCTTCTGCCTGGACTCACCCAAAAGCTGCAGCGGTCTCACTGAAGCCTGAAGCTCTTGTACCTCTAGGCTGAAGATGATGAGGATCACAAGGAGGAGGAAGGCTGCCAACTTCATGTTGCTGTTGGAAGGCTTTGGAAAAACACAGCAGGGCTGAGAGCAGCTGAAATTTATACCTTCCACCCACTGAGCTGGAATGCAAGGCCAGGGGTGGGACTAGGGACTGCAGACACCTAAGCCCTGCCCAGAAACTGACATTTCTGGAGAATAGCCACCCACCCTGTGTACCCTGGGTCCTTCTACATTACCTAAGCAAGGCTCTGAGCCAAGGGAACACCCTCCTCTGACAGAAAAATAAGACTCCTATACCAGGCCAGGTGCAGTAGCTCACATCTGTAATCCCAGCACTTTGGGAGGCCAAGGCAGGAGGATCATTTGAGCCCAGGAGTTCAAGACCAGCCTGGGTAACAAGAGCAAGACCCTGTCTCTACAAAATTAAAAAAAAAAAAAAGTTAAATAATGAAAAAGACTCCTAAATCAAAAATGCTGTGAGTGACTGAGAAAAAGGGGCTGGCGTGGGGAGGGTGGAGGGATGAGTATTAACTTTTATTATGTATATTCATTCACTCATTCATTTTCAACATAAGTATTGAATGTCTGCTCTGGGCCAGGCATGGGCTAGGCATGAGAGAATCCCAGAGAGAAATTACAGTCTGGGAGCTAGGTGCCAGGTAGCAAGGGTGCAGTCTGCTCTTTCCCTTCTTCCCCTGACCCACCACACCCGCCCACCTCCACCCCCAACTTCCAGGCCTAGCACCTCTGGATATGAGGGCAGGGAAAAGCAGTACAGAACAGGCAGGGGTGCTCCCTTATCACCCGCTGGTGGTAGAGAGGTGGCCTCAGTCTCCCACTGCCTTGGTCTGATTCTGTTGCTGGATACCTAGGCAGATGTGATGGTCTTTGCCTATAGGAGCTATGTAATTTTCTTGAGATAAAGCTCTGCTTCATCTCATCCAACTTCATTTCTGAGAACCCAAACTCAAGTTATGCATATTAAACTCTTCTAGGATATCTCTCGTCCTGCAGCTCTGGGGTGGGAGTAGGGGCGGGACCATAGTAACCAACCAGCTGGGGAGTGAGGTTTCATTTCCCGCCCCTTGTAGCACTCCTAATCTAGATGAATGATTTTCTTAAACACACACTCCTGTTGTTTTTTTTTTTTTGCAGGGGAGTGGGGATGGTGTCAGGGGTAGGGAGAAATATGCCCTCTTCCCTCTCCAGTGGCAAGGATGCAGGGAGACATGTATAACTTTTGGCCATGTGTCGTGTGTCCCACAAGATACCTTATATAATGTGAGATAAGGAGGATACCTGGGCTGGTTGAGGGTAGTGAGACAAGTTTGCAACCTTGTGATAGGCCCCCTGGGCCACTTTCTAAAGTGAAGTCAACTTTAGACTTCACTTGTAAGTCTGAAGTACATGATGTTTCACTTCTGGTTCCTAACTCTGAGGTTACAGGGAGAGACCCACTCTGTTCTACTTCATGTATCACAGTTCCTGAAATGCCATTGGTTAGAGGTCCTTTGGGCAAACAACTGACCTTTTCTGCAAATCCTTCTTATCTAACAAGGCCCAGCCTAAATGTCACCTCCAAAACCTTCCTCAACTTCCACCCCTAGGAGAGTAACATTCTCTTAGTACTTATTTTGTCATAGGACTTGTCAGACTCTATTGTAATTAATTATTATGATCATTTTACATTTCTCTCCTGTATCTTGCTGGCTAGCATGGGGTCTTACTGATCTTTCATCCTCAGCTCTCAATAATGGGCATTTATTATCCTCAGTAATGCGTGTTTTGGGAGGATGAGGAGCATTCAGAGAGCCATTGTAATTAGGAAGACACCTCACATGGTTTCCAATACAGACAGGCATTATTATTGCCACGTTACAGTTGAGGAGATTAAGCCACAGAGAGTTTAACTAGCCCCAAGTAATAGTTAAATGGCAGAACCACAGTCAAACTCCAAAGACAGTGGTCTATACTAGTACACATTACTGTCAGGCTACATCCAAATTCTTAGAAAATAATTTGGACTCATCTCTGGGTACAGATAAATGAGCTTTTGAGGTCACAGAATTCTGCTTCATCTAGTGTGGCACCCGTAATCACAATTTCATTAGCACAAAATAACTGCTTTGAGCTAAGCAACTCACTCTAGAGGCTTCTGAGTACTCAATCAGATTAAAAGTAGGTGCCATCTACCCAAAACTGTTACTTCGGTTTTAAGTGAGTTGAGGAGCAGCATGTGGCCCTTATTGCCGGCTGTTTACTAAGGCCGTTTCGAGGTTGTGAAAACAAGCCTGATCCGAGTATAGCACAGTGGCCTGAGAGTGAGGACCCCGGAGTGTGACGGGTCTGGTTTGCATCTGCTTCACTACTTGCTAGCTGTGTAACCTTGGGAAAATTAACTTCCCTTTCTGAGCCTCACTTCTCTTTTCTGTAAAGTGGGGAGTATAATTCCTACTTCAATGTTGGACAGACCAAATTACAATATGTGTACACATACATACCCCTGGCACAGGGCCCTCAACACTAGCAGCTACTATTGTGAATTTCTGAGAAAGGGGATGCATGTCTTTCTATTCCCTAGAGCAGGGCATCTACAGACAGCTCATGCAAAAGTGTATCATTTCATTAAGGAAATATTTCAAGATAAAGAAAACTCAGAACCTGTCCCTATTTTATTCTGCTGGATATTGTAAACTGAACCATGAAGAGACTCCAAGGCTGAAGCTAGTATTACTGTTACTTCCATAGCTCTATGCGGGCTCATGATTCCCATATGGAGGTCAGGAAGCTTAGTATGTGACCAATTCTGCCTAAAGAGTCATTAGCAAGGGAGGGTCAATAAAGTCACAATCTTATATAAGGCATGCATCCTTCCACCTACACCTCTTCATCTTGTACCAGATCTAGATAGTGTGGTAGGTAAGCCTAAGAATCTGAGCTCAGAAACCAGATCAGCTGGACTCAGATCCTGACTCCAACTTAGTAGCTGCATGACTGAGGACAAGTTATTTAACCCAACATCATGTTGCTTGGGGAAGTTTCCTTTGATGACAACACAGATGGGCAGAGATGGGCTATGATTTATGTCTTCCCTCCCAGCATGTGCATCCTGGGTCATGACACAGGTATTTGGAAGCTTAAGCCCCAATAGGAAGCTGACCTTTCTGGATTCTATAGACCTGTGTTTAGCATTAAGTATTTTCAAAAAAGCTCTCTAAGCCAAGGGAAACAGCTTCTTCTGCCTAATAATTAAGACTTCTAAAGAATGGTGGCCACTTTGAATGACAGAGAGAAATGGGGCAGGGAGAAAGGAACAGGCATATACTGGGCCAGTTCCTTCTGTGTGCCAGATTTTACCCCCCACCCCACATGCAGATCTCCTATCTCTACCCCCTTTAAAGATCAAAAACATTCTCAGAGGTTGTCTTCATTTCACACACGAAGAGACAGTAGCTTGCCCAGGTTTACACAACTTAATTCCCCAAGTCTTTCTGATTTCAAATCCCAAGCTCTCTCCTTC
Source organism: Gorilla gorilla gorilla (assembly GCF_029281585.2). Classification (NCBI taxonomy): domain Eukaryota; kingdom Metazoa; phylum Chordata; class Mammalia; order Primates; family Hominidae; genus Gorilla; species Gorilla gorilla. Next base: position 31,938,932 of record NC_073228.2, on the reverse strand, counting down.
ACATGACACTGTTTATGACTTTTCCTTACACACCCCTGTTTACCTGATTTTAGATCCAAATATTAATATTACAGGGCTCAGGTCTTGGCCTAGGAACAAGGACTGGCATCCTCTTTTCTTCTTCCCCCAGTCTTCACAGAACTATCTAGAATTCCTCATTCAGTCACACTATCTGAAATGTTAACAAGTAGAGACTTCCTAGGGTAAAAAGCCTCCTGGCACGTTCAGATGTAGGGAAAATCCCATATTTGATTATAATAACATTTTACTTCCTCTTTCCAACTTGAAAAAAAAACTCAAGCCTTCTTGTATTACAGGTTCTCAGAAATGTTGATCCAACTTTTGTATCTAAGTTTTTATTTCTCCTTTTGCAAAAGCTGCTCTAAATACCAGCTTTGCTGCTCCGTAGGCTCTGAATGGTCAGAAGAACATTCACATTACGAGGATGACTCTGTGGAATGCTTGACCACTAAGTTTGGTAAATAGCTGGTCAGTCTTTTTCACTTTAGCCACAGTTGGGGAGGAAAGCCTCTATATGAGTGGCAGAGGCTGGCTGGCTGTTTACCAGACTCATTTCTTCTTTCTGAGGACACAGTAGTTTACATTTCCTAGCTTTCTTTGCCATTGGTTTGCTACAGCCATGCAATTGAGTTCTAGCTAATGGAATATGAGCAGAAGTGATGCACTCCACTTCCAGTCTGAGACCCCTAACTCCCCTGCTCCCCATGCACAGCCTTCCACTTTCTTCTTCCTATTGCTGGCATGAAGCACATAAGCAAGCTATCTTGGAAGCCATGTGTTGAAGCTGGTGAAGACTACAAGATGGAAGGAGCCTGGTCCCAGAATCACCACTCGGAGGAAAGCTGCTTGCTGTTCAAGTACTCCAGTTTTGGATTTCACACAGGGAGGGATAACCAGTAAGGGATAACAAGTTAAACCAGCAAGATTTGGGTTTCTGACCCCCTAGTTGACCAACAGATCAGCTGACCCCCTTCTGATCCCCTAGCTGACTGACAGATTCATGAGAACTACTGGGGGAACCCGCCCCCAGTATTTCAGCGTTGGTTCTTTCTATTTTCCATAAGTATCAGCCGGCTGAGAAATAATGAGAAAGAGTACAAAGAGAGGAATTTTACAGCAGGGCTGCTGGGGGTGACATCACATATCGGTAGGACCGTGATGCCTGCCCAAGCCTCAAAACCAGCAAGTTTTTATTAAGGATTTCAAAAGGGGAGGGGATGTATGAACAGGGAGCAGGTACAAAGATCACATGCTTTAAAGGGCAAAAAGCAGAACAAAGATCACATGCTTCTGAGGAAACAGGACAAGGGCAAAAGCAGAACTCCTGATAAGGGTCTATGTTCAGTGGTGCTTATATTGTCTTGATAAACATCTTAAACAACAGAAAACAGGGTTCAAGAGCAGAGAACTTGTCTGACCATAAATTTACCAGGGCCGGGTTTTTCCCCACCCTAATAAGCCTGAGGGTACTGCAGGAGACCAGGGTGTATTTCAGTCCTTATCTCAACCACATAGGACAGACATTCCCAGAGCAGCCCTTTATAGACCTCCCCCCAGGAATGCATTCCTTTCCCAGAGTATTAATATTAATATTCCTTGCTAGGAAAAGAATTTAGCGATATCCTTCCTACTTGCATGTCCATTTATAGGCTCTCTGTAAGAAGAAAAATATGGCTCTTTTTGCCCAATCCCACAGGCAGTCAGACCTTATGGTTGTCTTCCCTTGTTCCCTAAAAATCGCTGTTATTCTGTTCTTTTTCAAGGTGTACTGATTTCATATTGTTCAAACACATGTTTTACAATCAATTTGTACAGTTAACACAATTATCACAGTGGTCCTGAGGTGACGTACATCCTCAGCTTACGAAGATAACAGGATTAAGAGATTAAAGTAAGACAGGCATAAGAAATTATAAAAGTATTATTTGGGAACTGATAAATGTCCATGAAATCTTCACAATTTATGTTCCTCTGCCACGGCTCCAGCTGGTCCCTCCGTTTGGGGTTCCTGACTTTCCGCAACAGAGAACAATTGTTATTTCAAGCCACTGAGCTTTGGGACAATTTACTTTTGTTGCAGCAGCTAATTAAGACAATGCAGATTCTCATTGGAGAATCTAATGATTCAAAAGTCAGTTAGAATGGCTGACTTTGACAAGTCAGCCTAACCTCTTTCTTCTACCAACACCATCACTACCGCCACTGCTGCTGCCCTCCACTGTACTCCTAAAGAGAGTGGCTACTTTTGGGGATTCTTAATTTCTTGAAGTCACTGTGTGAAGGCCAAAGCAACTCCATGTTGGATGCTAATCTGCCATGTTGCCTTCAGATTAACCTCTGCTCTGGGAAGGCCATTAAGATTTCCAGTTTGTGGCCGGGCGCCGTGGCTCATGCCTGTAATCCCAGCACTTTGGGAGGCCGAGATGGGCAGATCGCAGGGTCAGGAGATCAAGATCATGCTGGCTAATATGGTGAAACCCTGTCTCTACTAAAAATACAAAAAAATTAGCTGGGCATGGTGGCAGACGCCTGTAGTCCCAGCTATGCGGGAGGCTGAGGCAGGAGAATGGCGTAAGAGAATCTGGGAGGCAGAGCTTTCAGTGAGCCGAGATCATGCCACTGCACTCCAGCCTGGGCGACAGAGCAAGACTCCATCTCAAGAAATAAATAAATAAATAAAATTTCTAGTTTGTCTGTTATTCCTTGTGTAACAGCACATACTTACTGTAAATTCTGCTCTTAGGTCAAAACAACTTTGGTGTTATCATACTTTAATTGTCCTACACATCACTTCTGAATCATGTATGCCCTTTTCCTGTGGTATATCAGCCCTGGGTCTGTGGGGTAATGGTGCAGGGATCCACCATCTCATCTCTCCACCACCAGAGACACAGGCATGGCTTCTGTTTGTAGGTCCCTATTAAATGTTACCTTCTAAGAGATAGGATTTGTCAGCCTCTTTCTTCAGCCTCTCAGCTTCCTTGTACTTTGGGGGTAGGTTTGCATAGACCTGCCTGCCATGGAACAATTATAAATTTTTTTCTGAAAAAATGGCAGTGTTATAGTTGTGGAATACTATAGTCATGTTACATTTAGGAAGTGCCAGCCCATGGTGTATTTCAGATGTAATTTCATTCCTTCCTATTGGCTGGTGAGGCCGGAAGACTTTGGGGTGACATCATTGTGCACTTTGTTGGCATAGGAGAAGGTAATATTTGTGAGTCTTGGGGTTTCAGCATGAAACTGAGAAAGGGAAGTTCAGTGAAGAGGAGAAAAAATGTAGAGTGGACACTTTTTTTCTTGGAGTTGGACCAGCCTGAAATAAGTAAAGATTTCTGGGCCACCAATGACTGTCCATTGCACAGATCCAAGCATACCAGTCAGAAAGCAGCCACTTCCCAGGGAGCATCATGTAGATTTTAGACTCCAGGGATACCACAAGCCACTATCAGGTGAGAGGTGCAATTGTTACAACCCAGCATAGAGGTCCCCTCTTTATTTCTCAAAGTTTTGGGAGAACCCAAGACCCATAGCCTTTATTTTAGGGACTGTTTAATCATCTTGGCAGAGAAAGAGGCTACGTAATTAACTCAGGTCATTTGAGATCTTAGCATTAACCAAGATCCTGTAACACAGGCAGATTTAGCCCTTTTGTTTCTATTTCTATATTTAATATAAATTTATATTAAATTCTTGCAAAAATTTAGCTTTTGGCTAAAGTCAGCTTTTGGCCACAGCTGTTGATCAGCAGGGAAACAGAAGGAGAGGCCTCTGATGTCAGTAAGCGATTTTCACACTTAGCAAGCAACTCTTGCATGCCAGTTGCACAAAAGCAGGGTTATAGTGAGATATCCAATTCCCATTAGAGAAATAAGGGAGCTGGAACTCAGAGAACATAAGTGATTTGCTCACAGTCAGGGCTTGTGAGTGGCTGTGCTGGGACTGGAGTCAAGCGAACATGGCCCTGAGGTCCATATTGAATAGAAACCTTCTCTATGATTCCCCAACAGACACACATACCCATGCCGTTTCAGGTCCACTCTCAGGTTGCTTCTGCTGGGGCCTTATGTGCCTGAGGGCAGAAACTCATAATCATCTGAGGACCCACAAGGTGTTGCAGTCCGGCATGACCATTTCAGACTCCAGCACGATATTTCAAACCATATAGGGTAGCATCCTACCCTATATGATTCCTAGCTGGGGCCCCCATCACCAGGGAAATGGTGCTGGTTCTCACCCAGAAATAGATAAAGAGGAAGTGCCTCTGCTGAATAAGAACAGGTATGCATGCCTATCCCGACTCCCTGCTCCCTGAATGAAGCAGGGCCTCCTGGCATCGCTTGATGTTTGTGATGCTATCCCAGGTTGCACTGGCAGCAGCCAACACCAGGGTTTTCCAGTGGCTGAAGTCCAACACGTGGTTAATGTCATTGCCTTTTCCTCCCTTCCTTGGGATCAGAGGAATAAATGTCTCTTACTTAGAACTGTTCCACACAGACTTAGAGTGACAGAGAAGTAACTTAACCTATTAAAGGCCATTTTGAGCAAAAACCACCTTGTGTCACTGAAGCCGTAGAACTGAGCCACAGGAGGAAACTGTTAAAAGTCGCAGGGTCAAGGACTAGGTACCTATGTTATCCCGACGGCACAGAAGCACAGCCTGAGTCTCTTCTTTGGCTGAGCCAAGGGTGTGCTGGAGAGGCCTGAGAGAAGAAGGAACGGCCCTTCTGACCAGTGCCCTTTTGGTTCACAAGGAATGTCTTCTCTTGTTTAAGTGATTTGGCTGAGCTTGCTACTTCTGCTTTGAGAGTCAAATATCAGGATCAAGACTTTAATTATTCCCAATTTACAGATGATGAAACCATATTGGGCAGGAAAGAAAGTCACTGCAGGAGAGCAAGTTGGACCTGGGCACTGGCTGAGGACAAAGGGGAATGATAATTTGGGATGTAGCTTGTTAAGGGGCCTCCCAAGTGTTCTTGTGATCCAGGTGTTGAGAGGATAGAGCAGAATGGTTGCCAGGGAGATGCAGGTAGGGTGTACTGCAAGAGTGGGAGAAATTAAAGAGAACATGCAACAAAGCCTTGGGACAGCGGGAGGGGGATGGACCACCCTGTTTTGTGCTACGAGAGAAGAGAGCAAGAAAAGGAATCTGTGTTAAATCCCGACAGCCTGCAGGAGAAGCAAATGCCCTTCCTTTTGTTCATCAGCAGTGAGACTGGCATCCCTGTAGCTTTGGGAAACTGGCCAGTGTGGATGCCAGCTCCCTCCAGCGGGCCTGACTGGGAGACCTTGGGCTGGGGTTCTGGTCTGGGGCTCCTAGGCCTGATGGGAGGAGAGTTCAGCCCAGGTTTCCTGTACTTCAGCTCGTATCCAGATGATGGTAACTGTTGAAATGAGAGACTCAAAAGAAGCTGGAAACTGCATTTTTTGTTGTCCCATGTGGACACCTGTGTTCAGTTCCTAGTTCTACCTCTTGCTGTCTCTGTGTTCTTAGGTAACTCACTTAAACCTTTCTGAGTGTCATTTTCTTCATTTATGAAATAAAAGACATAACACTTATGTCAGATATTGTCCTGAGGATTAAATGGGAGAATGAGCAAGCCTCTTCTGCATTCCCCTTGCATCCAGTGGGTGGAGGCCAGAGAAGCTGCTAAACATCCTGCCAGGTACAGGACAGCCCCCATCACAAAGAATTGACTGGATCCTGATGTCAGTAAGGCAGAATTGAGGATCCTTGGTGTGGGGGAAAGAGAATAAACTCGGAAGCTTGGCAGATCTCAATTCAAACCCTGGTTGTACCACCTCTAGCTGAGTGACCTTAGGCAGGTCTATGAACTCTCTGAGACTCGGCCTCCTCATCGATAAAATGAGGGAGATAAAACTACCAAGCTCACTAGAAATAACCCCATGCATATATGGTCAACTAATCTTTGACAAGGTCATCAAGGATACACAATGTAGATTCTTTTATTCCTTTACTTTCTTAATAGGCTTCCTTTCACTCTACTTTTACAAAAAAGAATACACAATGTAGAAAGGAAACTCTCTTCAATGAATGGTGTTGGGGAAAGTGCCTGCAAAAGAATGAAATTGCACACTTGTTTTACATCATATACAAAAAATTAGCTCAAAATGGATTAAAGATTTAAATGTAATATCTGAAACCATATAACTCCTAGAAGGAAACATAGGGAAAAAATCTTCTTGACATTGGTCTTGGCAATAATATTTTTTTGCCATAACACCAAAGCACAGGCAACAAAAGCAAAAATAAATAAATGGGACTATATCAAACTTAAAACGTTTTACATAGCAAAGGAAACAATGACAAAATGAAAAGGCAACCTATGGAATGGAAGAAAATATTTGCAATCCATATATTTTATAAGGGGTTAATTATATAAGGAATTCACACAACTCAATAGCAAAAATTAATAAATACATAAATAACCCAATTAAAAATAGGTAATAGACCTGAATGGACTTTTTTTTCCCCAAGGAAGACATACAAATGGCCAGCCAGCATATGAAAAGGTGCTCAATGTCACTAATCATCAAAGAAATGCAAATCGAAACCGCAATGAGATATTGCCACATAGGATAGGATGGCTATTCTAAAAAAGAGAAGAGATAACAAGTGTTGGTGAAAGTGTGGAGAAAAGAGAACCCTTGTACACTGTTGGTTGGAATGTAAAGTGGTATAACCTTTATGGAAAGCAGTATGGAAGTGCCTCAAAAAATTAGAAGTGAAAGTACCATACAATTCAGCAATCCCACTTCAGGATATATACTCCCCGGAATGGAATTAGAATCTTGAAGAGAGATCTGTGCCCCATGTTTATTGCAGCATTATTCACAATAGCTAAGATATGGAAACATCCTAAGTGCCCATCAACAGATGAATGGATAAATAATATGTATATAAACCATGGACTATTAGCCATTAAAAAGAAGAAACTCCTGTCCTGGATAAACCTGGAGGATATTATGCTAAGTGAAATAAGCCAGACACAGAAAGACAAGTTTTGTATGATCTCACTTCTATGTGGAATCTAAGAGAGTGAAATGCATAAAAACAGATAGTAGAATGGTGGTTGCCAAGGGCTGGGGGTGGGGAAAATGGGAAGCTATTAATCAAAGGCTATAAACTTTCAGTTGTAAGATGAACAAATGCTGGAGATTTAATGTACAGCATAGGTGATAATGGATGTAATAAATTTGTGATAATTAGTACACAATATATACATATATGAAATCATCATGTTGTATGCATTAAATATATACAATCCTTGTCAACTAATTTTTTTTTAATTTAAATGCCTAGGTCATAAGAATTCCGAGAATTAAATACAATAACATATATGAATGGGCCTGCTACACAGAAGGTGCTAAATAGGTTTGTTTTGTTTTGTTTTATTTCAACTCTGGCAGATGTAGACTTATTGGGAAAGAATGTAGAATACACTTGTGCACAAGGATTATCTATATGATGACTAAATATCCTGCATACATGCCATGTCATTTCTTTTTTTTTTTTTACATGCAATACTTTTATTTTAGACATGCAAGGAAAGCTATTTCAGAATCTACTAATTTAAAGCCAGCAGCTGTATACAGACAGCAAAAGAAGCAACATTTTGTTACAGCTTAGCACAAGGCATCCAACACAAACAGGCATGAGACAATGCATATTTATGTAGCATTAAAACCAGATGAATAATATATTGTGGGGCAGGAGGAGGAAAGGAGGGGAAAAATAGAAATGAAAGACCAATGTTTCTCAATGCTTCCAATATATAATGCTAAATTTCCCACCTGATAGCACATCCAGGTGCTTCAAATGTAGTGCATTACAGTGAGAATGTTAAGAATGGAAAATCTTATCTGTGTACCTGCCTAATACTAAGTTGGGTCAAAACACATTTTCATAGATCTTCTTTCAGTGGTAAATCGATTTGAACATCTTGTGAAGTTATTGTTTAATAACTTACTTAACTTAGGCTTTATGCTCTCTATATATAAACAATGAATTCTTTTCCTTTTATAAAAAAATATGCTGCATGTTTTATTAAAAGCATATGCAATAGTTACCAATATTAAAGGTTTTAAAATTCAGAAATATAATGCCACGGTTTACAAAGTATTAAGTATTTAAATGAGGACTTAATATATTAGAATGCCATCACTAGTAAAATATAAGTATTTAGGTATTAAAACTGAATGAATATTAGAATTTTTGAACTATATAAACTCAGCATTAATGCTTTGAAAGAGTTATTATTCAGCAACAGATATTGCAGAACAGACTTCAGACATAGCTCTCTAATAAGTTCTTAAAGGGATTGTTTGATATTATTATATAGCACAAATGTGATTCAATAAATGTGGCACTACAAAATTTCTTAATACTGAATGTTTTAACCTTAAATATTATATAATGGTACAAATTAATTTCAGTTTCTTGTAATATTTTCACATATACTTTTATGTGATACATTAGAACACATTAGCTCATACAGATTGTAAGATAATCACACAAAATAGTTTCTTTTTTTAACCTCAGTATTTGAAGACCAAACCACACTATATATTATGGCACTGCTTATTTTGACCTAGCACTTCAGCTATATTTTCTTTGGTAAACATTTTAATGATTGTCATGTTTTCCTCTTATAAGATAAATCACAGATGGTTCATTAATAATATGTATGTGTTTAAGATTTAATATTACTCAAAACACTTCTAGGTCATATTTTGTCAAGATGAGATTAAATCAGTTGCAGAGAGGAATGAGCTGTATCAAGATCACATATAGAATGAAAATAAAACAGAAAAGTTTGGAATGTGAACAGGAAAAAAATACAATCATAAAAGTACTAGTTCTAAAATGTTCTACTATTATTATACAAGACAATAAATCACCATGCTGAGGATATTTTCTTTCATATGTATATCAGCATTCTATTTCCTCTGTGAAATTCTGCATACTCGATGAGTAGTCATTTAGTACACAGGGACATTAAAATATTCATGACGTGGCTACAAAAGAAATGCATATATTCTTACACACAGTATACAAACTGACACAGACACAATCAGATTTCTAGAACATTTAGTTCACAGTAAAGATAACTAAAACTTAAGTTTCTGTTTGCTTTCCTTCTTTGGTTTAAGGCTGAATATTTAACTTCTAAACAACGCCCAAGACTTTAGATTCATTTTTTTCTAACTTTACTACATACAGTGTTCAAAATGATGATAGACATCCTCCAGAAATTTTACAAAATCCTAAAACACTATATTTACTACTAATATTATGAAAAGATTTTCAGTGTAAGTCATCTGGTCAATACTGAGTTGAGCAAAAATTCAATTAGAATATTTCCCTTCCACCAGTGTTTAAATTCATTAGTTCATTTGTATTACATAAACTAAAGAACCTAGAGAAAAATCTTTCCCAAAAAAACTGGAAAAGTAGTCACTCATCTGGTATTTTAAGTAGCAATGAAGGTTTTTAACTGTTTACTTATACCTACAAAAGCAAAAAATCCAAAGAATTTGACTGAGACTGAGGATATTACTTTTTTAAAAATCCTCAAGACAGATTTTAACGAACTCTCCAGATTTGAGTGTCTACAGAAGGACTTCTAGGGGCTCCGAGAGTTCCCTGAAATTAGAAACAAAATGATGTACAAATTTTCCTGGGGTGACGGCCCATCATCCTTCGGACTCTAAAAGGGATTATATCCCCACAAGAAAGCAAGTTTAAAATTGCTTATTTGAGTGTCTTTAAAGTATCCTCATTTTAATATTTATTCAAGTTGAAACTTTGAAATGTTGAACTACAAAATCATGTAAACTGTTCCAAGAAAAATATCTAACAAATCCCTAAACTTACACAACCATTAATTACAAACGTATCTGAGGACAAAAGCCAGTTACATTTTAATCCTCAAAGAATTCCTAAATATTTTAAAGAGATAGCTGCCCTTTTCCCCTAACTCAGAATATAGTGGAATGAAGCGGCAAGTTAAAATCATATTAATAAGAAATTAAACTCCCAACTACTTCATTTTCTCACAGAAGCTCTCATTTTCATAGGGAAATTCTTCTGTATCAATGGCATTAGTGATTCACAGTATTTAATGAATGCTTTTTTGTCAATGAACCTCTGAAGCTATTTCCATATTGTGTAAAAAATAAATTATAAGCCCCAATAATGGATCATTATCCAAGCAAAATTCCCTATGAAAATACCAGTTTAATGAAGTAATTGGAACTATCCCTTGGGATTTAATGTAATTAGACTTTTCAGGTAATGCTAAAATATAAATAACAAACTTGACAAAATTGTCATTACAAACTGAATGTATATATCCTACTACATTTTGATGCATGTCAGTACTCCAGCACGTATTCTAGTACGCTTTCTTAAACCCAATGAAACTCTTGCTGTGATACATAGTCTCTGTTTTCTCCTGCAGTAGATCGGCCTGCTCAGTTGCTTTAAGGACATTTTTCTTGGATGTTTCCTGAACTTCCCCTCCCAAAAGAAACTCATCCAAAATAAAATAAGCCTTCTCAAAATTAAAGATGATATCTAGTTCACAGACACTGCCGAAATACTTGTCAAGTAATTCCACATAACGATGAATTATTTCCAGGGTAATTAGTTCATTGTCCTGATCCTCAATAGCACAGCAAAAATACAGACTAGCATATCTTTTGTAAACAATCTTCAGATCTCGCCACTCAAGGAAGCTGCACATTTTAGGTTTCCGTGCTAAAACGGTCTGAACAAGTTCTCTTGTGATCTTTTTCTTCTCTTTGTCCGATAGTGGGACATACCATTTTTGCAGTCGAAGCTTTCCCTGACGACTAAAAAACAACATAAACTGCATGGCGGCCGCGGGCGGCGGGCGCGGCGGAGCTTGGCCGTCGGCGGCGGCGGCGGCGGCGGCGGCGAAGGGGAAGCCCCTGTCGCCGTGCTGAGGAAGAGAAGCCGTGGTGCTGTGGGGAGGGGCCGTGCCATGTCATTTCTATTCCTCATTCCATGGGTAATAAAAGCAGAACCAGCCTTCTGGTGGTCACAAAACATTTTGACATGAGACAGGCTCATGATGAGCAATCTGGGAATGTACATCCCAGAGCATGCATGCCCTTTGACCCACAGCTACCATGATGTCATGTCTAGTAATTAGTCCTAAGGAGATCATCAGAGATATATAAAGAAATTTCATTCTAACAGCATCCTCTGTAGTGTTATACGTCAGGGGCTGGCAAACCATGTCCAGAAGAACACAGTCATGCCCATTCATTTACAAATTGTGTATGGCTTCTTTCCCTGCAACAGCAGAGTTGAGTGTTGCAACAGAAACCTATGGCCTGCAGAGTTTAAAATATCTACTCTTTGGCCTTTTTTTTTTTTTTTCTTTTGTGACAGAGTCTTGCTCTGTCGCCCAGGCTGGAGTGCAGTGGTGCGATCTTGGCTCACTGCAACCTCTGCCTCCCGGGTTCACGCCATTCTCCTGCCTCAGCCTCCCGAGTAGCTGGGACTACAGGTGTCCGCCGCCACACTCACCACACCCAGCTAATTTTTTGTGTTTTTAGTAGAGACAGGGTTTCACCGTGTTAACCAGGATGGTCTGGATCTCCTGACCTCGTGATCTGCCCGCCTTGGCCTCCCAAAATGCTGGGATTACAGGCGTGAGCCACTGCGCCTGGCCTACTCTTTGGCCTTTTATGGAAAAAAGTTGCTGATTCCTGGTGAGTATATTAAGAAAAAGTTGGAAAAACCTAAATCTTCAAGAGTGGAGAATTAGAAAGTAAGACACGTTGTATATAAGACAGATTGTGTGTGTGTGCATTTATTTGTAAATACATTGTTTGGAAGTAATGTTGTCAACATATGTTGCAGGTCTTAAAAATTGTTCAATATATAGTGTTAATCAACAAACAGGCAAATTATAAAATGTAGACAGAATGTGATTGTGCATTTTGTGCATACACCAACAGAAGAGGGTGCTAAGAAGCCTGTGGACCAACATGCTAAGTGTGGCTCTTTTGATGGTGGTATTATGGGTTTTTAAAAATCCTCTTGGTTTTGTATAGATTCTGACTTTCCTGTAATGAGTGTGAATAAATATGTGTTTCTTTATAAATGTAAAAATAACTTTATCTTCCCAGTTCTCATAATTGAAAATGTTGGAACAAATGGTCCTGGGACAGATCTTTCCTTTGAGAAGGGCAGAGGAGGGGATTCAGCTGGGTTTCTGTTACATTTCTAGTAACACACAGTTGTGAAAGGCCAGTGTTGGCCATTCCCCAGGACAGACTGGGGTAGAGGAGGTCAGGATTTAATTACTTGAGGGACCGGGGAATGGACATGGCCACAGTCCTTCCTGACTCGCTGTTTTCCCTTCCACAGTCCCTGTCTTTTCCTCACTGATGCACATAGATGCCTGACCAGAGGAGAGATTTAGTTTTCATCCGAGGATTATTTGTTATGTTGCAGTTCTGAAATTCCCATAATGTTTAAACTAGAACACAAGTGATTTCATTATCTCTAATGTGTACGGCTTGATAGAAATATATTCCATTATGTATCACCTTAAATCCAGATAAAACATAAGGAATTTCTATTCCATGTTTGTATGATCAGTGCTAATAATATAAAAAGTCTAAAAAATAGCTATTTCCTATAATACAGTATGAAATAAATATGCTGAATGATTTGTTTTGGGGGGTGGAAAGGTGTAAGACTGAGGAGGGTGCCTGTGGGGAACAGTGATAGGAGTCCTTTCTTAAGGGTTGGGTTTTACATATGTCTTTTAAAATAGATGATATCATTAATAAATTATCTGTGGGCATCATGAAAAAAGTGTATAATGTACAACTTTTATGAGCTTGACAGTTGGTGAAACGCTTTTCTGTTTAAAATTTTATTTGACCCTCCCCAAAAGAAATGTTTATTCATGAGTATTAGGGTAGTTCCAGTAGTAATGCCTCAAAAGAACCAGGAGGTATAGTGGTCTAAAATATGGACTCAGGAGCCAGACTGCCTGGCTGTGCAACTAGCCTTGTCATTTCCTAGATATGTGGCAAGTTAATTAACTCCTCAGTGTTCTTATCTGTAGAATGGGGATAATCATAATATACATCTCAGGGTTATATTAAAAATTGAAAAAGTTAATTTTGTAAAGCATTTAGAATGATATCTGACAAATAAGTGTGTTTATAAAAGCAAACCCTATAAAAGTGTTTACTCATTAAATACAATAATATGAAGCCATTAGTGATTTAAATAAACACTTGTGGCTGACTTGATAATATTTATGAAAATAAATACTGTATTTATAATCTTTGACCTGGTTTTACTCCTAGGAGTTTATTGTACAGTAAACATTTTCACAGGCAGACAAAAATATTACTATAAAATCATGTTTATTACATCTATCTGTGCAAAAGCAAAAAACATTAGGCAAATAAAATGACAATCAAAAGTGGTATTAGTTAAATGAATTATAGTAAATCTGCTGATTAGTAATCATATAATCCAAAAAGAAGTAGGCATATTTATGTGACATGGGAAGATCCACAACTAATGTTAAATGGTAAAACATATAAAATGTTATGACCAATAAAATACTTTCTGTGAGAGAATATGTTAATTTATTCAAGTGGCACCAATGTGGAGGGTTTATGCTAATTTCATTATACCTCACAGACAGACCTGGGCTCTCCCACTCATTATCTATGTGGCCTGGGATAAGTCATTTAACTGCTGTAAGCCTCAGCTTCTTCATCTGTCAGGCAGTGATACCCTGACTACTCTGCAGGGTAACTCTGAGATTTAAACGTGATCATCTCAGAATATGCCTGGCAAACAGTAGGAGCTCAGAACTTGATGTTTTTTCCTACAGCAACTGCATGTCTTTTGGGGATAGCACTTAATGCATGAGGTTGGTAAATCCTTATATACATCAAATATTGTCAAAACATAAGTACGTGCTACCATTTTTTCAAACCTCTTTTTTTTTTTTTTTCCTGAGACAGAGTCTCACTCTGTTGCCCAGGCTGGAGTGCAGTGGCACCATCTCAGCTCAGCTCACTGCACCCTCCAACTCCCGGTTCAAGTGATTCCTGTGCCTCAGCCTCCGGAGTAGCTGGGATTACAGGCATGTGCCACCACGCCAGTCTAATTTTTTTTTTGTATTTTTAATAGAGATGGGGTTTTGCCATGTTGGCCAAGCTGGTCTCCAGCTCCTGGCCTCAGGTGATCCTCCTGTCTCAGCCTCCCAAAGTGCTGGGTCAAACCTCTTATATCCAGTAAAACAGCCTCACTGGGTCAATGGATATCATGTGGCTGCCTAACATTTTTACTTTATAAAAGGTCCTCATGAGGCCATTCGAAAGTATGAATCAAAACACTTTAAGATGAACAGGGCCATAAGTTTGTATGAGGCTTCTCAGTGGACCTCCAGATGAAGACCAAAGTAATTGCAATTTCACATTTCATTTGTGAACATGGCCAGCAGCTACGTTCATACATGAAACAGGACAATGACAACAGCACCAGGAATAGCTGCCCCCGGTCACATGCCCTCATGAGCCCAGCTCCACAGGACAGGGCCACCAGGCCCTGCTTAGGGGAAAGGAGGGGGGGGTTTGTAGAGGAAGCCCAGCCAGCCAGCCAACCAGAGATGGGAAAAACCCATTGGGAAGAACTTGCTTGCTCTAGCTGGACTTTGCAAAGAACAGGAAAAGATGAGTCTGGACAGACAAATGGTCCTGAGTGGGGAGCTTGGCCGTGAGCGTGACTCAGGATGTGGTCAGCAGCTGCCACACCAGGACACAAGATATGCAAAGATGCTGGGTGGTTGGTTCTTAAAGATTTTGTGCCTTGAGAAAACGAAAGGATGCAGACGTAGGCAGAAGGTGGCTCTTTAAAAGTGCTTGAGGCAAGGAGGCAGTATGGCATGGTGGAAAGTGGTCTGGCTTTTGAGTTGAAGAGACCAGCCTTGCCATTTATTTTTCAACAGATCACTTCACCTTCTGGGCCCTAATTTCCATGTCTGTGCAATGAGAATGACATTATACTTAAGATGTAACAGGAAATGAAAGCACAAGTATAAGATCTCCCCACACTTTCATCTCATCCACTCTAACCAGGGCTGACATGCATGATTTTCCAGGTTGTGCACTGAACAACTATGTCTGGTGGCCAGGATGAGTGGGACCATCATCCATCTCCAGTGTCATTTCTGAAGTGCTCCACCCTGGCACTGCCTACACCTAGAGGGAGGGACACTTTTCCTAAATAGGATACAGGTGCTGTCTGTTTACCCATGGGACTCTGTCTACTGGAAGGGGGCCTTTTTCTAATTCTCAAAGAAGCATCTTTTGAACTAGCGGTGGTCTTCACCCAGCCTGCCATGACTATCTGCATTCGAATGCAGGCTGTTTATACACACATTTCTCACCCTCTATAGAGTGGAGGCTATGGTTTTCCTGTCTGGAACCAACTACGCTTTAGTACAAATTGGGGACAATTGTAGGCATGAAAACCTAATGGGACTCTGTTTATTCTGGGAATAGTGTAGAGATGAATCCTGCCTGGGATGTGGGAAAGGAAGAAAGCCTTTGACTCATCCCTTTAAGAGAAGGGGCTTTTGGCAGTCTGGAGTCTTTATCTTTTCTGAGTTCCTGGCTGACACTGATGTTTGAAAGGCTAACACAATGTGGAAGTTCCAACTCCCAGGCTGACCATTAACTCCATCCCATGCCACAAGCACCCCAGGAAGCCAGGGTTGGAACCCAGAGCCAGGGAGAGGGGTGGCAGCCCAGGCTCGCAGGAGCCAGTTTCCTAAGCCTGGAGCATGTCAGGCAGAATCAGGTATAGCCTGTCCTGAGTGTGCTGGAGCTGGGCTGTCCTGGAGGTGAAGAATCATACACAGAAAGGAGCACCCGAGAAATGCCCTCAGGCTAGGAGGAGAAATCCACATGACTATTGTGGAAAGTGTGGGTTTTGGTGTAGAATTTTTACTCTTTGATGATTTGAGCACTTTTCATCACCATGGTGGGCCGAGGACCTGCCCCAGCCCCCAGATATTGCTCCAGACAATGAGTTCTGCAGCCTGCAGTGACTGTTTTCCCTCTTCAGCTGCTCTACTTGGGAGCCTGGCTCTGTTAGGAAGGTGCGGGCAACCCTGCTCCCCTGCCCTAGGATTGAACCAGGATGAAGACATATCCAGGAAAGCCGCTGTGGCCAGCCTGAGCGTAAGAGAGACTGCGACTCCCTGCCCAGTGGAAATACACTATACTGCAAGATGCCAAAATGAGCCACTTGAATCCTCTTTTTCGGGAAGTCAAAAGTATGGTGAGGCATGAGAAGAAGGATCTCCAGCTCCAAGTTGTTCTCCCTCTTGTGGCTGAACACACTGTTACCAGATGCTTATGAAACCATTTGCATATGGTACAAGCCCATGTGGGAGAAATGAGAGCTCTGTCAACTTCTACCTGTCTTCTGTCCTCTCCTGACAATGCATCTCCATCGCTAATAGTGGCCTCTGGGTTTTACTTTCTTCTGTGCATAAAGAAAACAACTGGTGGCACCTGTACATAGAGAATTCCAGAGGCAGGAAACTCTCCCTACTTTTGGACAGTGCACAGCAAAGAGAATTTAGTTGGAAGTTCAGCCAACCTGGATTGCAAGCCACCTGTAGCAACGTGGCCTTACATGAGTCACATGACTGCTGGGAGCAACTCTCTAAAAGAGAGTGGTGAAGAAACCTAGGTCATCAGAAGGTTAAATAGAATAACGTGTGTGACTGGGCAGAGCACACAGAAGGCACCAAATATGTGTTTTTTAGATTCTTTCCCAAATCTAGGAGGTGGAACTTAGCAATAAAATGCCTTAAAACCTAAAAAAAGTTATAAAAGTGCATTCAAGGTCATGGAAAAATATACATTAGGTATAAAAAGGAAGGTTATAAATGTATGTAAGATGTAACATAATAACTAGTTTGCACACACCCTTACAAAATAAAAGTTCTATAAGGATATGCACCAACCGATTTACTATGGCTAACTCTTCTAGGTTCTAGGAGCTCCGACAGGTTTCTGTTGCAATTCCCAGTGACCACGACCCCTAATCCCCTAAGCCCCTAAGCCTCCCTCTTTTCTGCTCACAGAGAACTGATGAGAGACTCAGCTCAAAAGTGTTAAGTGAATGAAGTCATTTCTTAAAATATTGGGTTTATAGTTTCCTTTTTTAAAAAATAAAACAAACGATATAGTTTATAAGCTTTTTGCTAGAAAAATAATAAAATCTTATTTAAAAATATATACTGTTAACATTAATGAGATATTTTCCCACTTAAAATCTCATTTGATACTCCCATCAAATAAGATTTATTCTTTAGGATTTGAGTAATTCTGGGAATAAAGCCTTAATAAATCAGGAAGGACAACATAGTCATTAAGTGCCTGGGCACTGCAGACCCTGGTTTCCAAACCAGCTACTTTCTGTCTAACTTCTGCCAAGTTACTTTGCCTCTCTGAGCCAAAGTCTTCTCATGTATGAAACAGAATCATTACAGTTCTCCCCTCAGGATGTCATGAGGAGTCAAGCTCTAGGAGCAGTACCTAGCACAGCACAAGCACGATGTAAGTATTTGCTAAGTGAATGAATAAAAATATGATGATCTTTTATTATGCTGCCTGATTTGGTAATATGTTTTAGTAAATGTTTGTAACTAATTTTATCATCTCACTCTTAGGAATTTTAAAAAATCACTTCTAGAGGTGTACAAAAACACTTGCATATGATCCTGTTCATTTCAGCATTCTATGCAAGAACAAAAAATTGCAAACAATTAAAATGTTCACTAAAGGAATGTTGGTTAAATAGATTATAGTAAATTCATTTAATGAAGTATGACATAGTCCTTTAAAAGCATGAAGTAGGTAGATTTATAGGTTGATAGAAGTATCTATTCACAATTATTAAATGAAAAAATATGTAATAAAAGGTTAGGTATAATATACTTTATATAGCATTAACATAGTATCTGTGAATATTTTCAAATACAGTCCACAGTGGATATTTCTCTCATGCTACACAGACAGATCAGGGTCAGGATCTTGGCTCTGCCCCTTATTAACTGTAGAACTCTGGGAAATTCATTGAGCCCCTTGGAGCCTGTTTCTACATGTATAAAGTGGTGATAATATCAATTATTCTGCAGAGTTGTTTTAGGTTTTCTTTTCTTTTCTTTGTTTTGTTTTGCCTTTTTTTTTTAGATGGAGTGTAGCTCTGTTGCCCAGGATGGAGTGCAGTGGTGCGATCTCAGCTCACTGCAACCTCTGCCTCCTGAGTTGAAGCGATTATCATTCCTCAGCCTCCCGGGTACCTGGGATTACAGGCATACGCCACCACACCCAGCTAATTTTTGTATTTTTGGTAGAGATGGAGTTTCACCATGTTGGCCAGGCTGGTCTCGAACTCCTGGGCTCAAGTCGTCCACCCACCTTAGCCTCCCAAAATGCTGGGATTCCAGGCATGAGCCACTGTGCCCAACCCTATTTCAGGTTTAAATGCCATAATCTCCATGAAAATCCCTAGCAAGCAGCAGATACTCAGGGTGGTGTTTGTTCCCACAGTGACTGTATGTATCTGGGGGACAACACAGGTAATGCATGAGATTCACAAGTCCATATGTAACCCACACATTGTCTGTAAAATTAATAAGTGATGTGTTACTCTTTTCAAATATAAGTAGAGACTGCTGTAAATAACACAAACTCCTATTAAGTGACATTACTGAATCCATTAGGCATGTAGGCAGATACTTTATTACTACAAATTTAGCTATCTTATGAGTAATTCAATGTTTCTGATGTTTTAAAAGGGCCCTCATGAGGCAATTTGAAAATATGTCTCTAAAGCCTTAATATTAGGCAGGACCCTGGGCATTGAATAAAGACTTGTTTTGAGGTCCACAAAGAGGAGACACAAGGTCACAAGATGGTCCCATGGCCAGCAAGTGGCAGAGTCCAGATCCAAAGGACGTCTGTCTGACTCCAGACCTCAGGATCTTAACCCCCACACAATAAAACAAAATGTGTAGATGCAGCTAAAGAAGAGCTGAGATGGAAATTTATAGCATTTGATGCTTATTTTAGAAAAGAAGGAAGGCTCGAGTCAACAATCTAAACCTCAGCTTTAATAAACTAAAGAAAAAAAGGGCAAAATAAACCTAAAACAAGCAGAAGGAAGTAAGTTTTGGTAAGTTAAAGAAGCCACTCTCAAAAGGTTACATATTGTATGAACACATGACATTATGGAAAAGGCAAAGCTACAGGGACAAAAAACATCGGTTGGTGGCCAGGGATTGGGGTGAGGCAAGGATGCCACGACAGGGAGCATGAAGCAGATTTGTGGGAGTGATCAAACTGTTCGGAATCTTGATTGGGGTGGGGCAACAAAACTCATAGGGCAGTATACCCCCAAATAGCCTTTTTATTAAAATCATAATCTCTCACTGTTTGGAATCCTGATTGGGGTGGGGTTACAAAACTCATGGAGTGGTATATTCCCAAACAGTTTTTTTATTAAAATAATAATCTCTCTCTCACTCTCTCTCTCTCTCTCGATCTCTCACACATACACACATGCACGCACACAATGTTTCTCACCATGCAGGCTGTGTCTGTTCACCACTGCCAACAGTATGACAGGTATAATAAGACTAAATATGTTTTTTTTGTTGAATTAAAGCCATTCATTCAAAATGAATCACTGGTACCCAAAAGATGGGGTCTAACTTATGTTTAATTATAATGGGAATAAGTAGCACTTATTGACTGATTTTTAATTTGCCAAGTACTGCCAAAGATTCAGATGCATTATTCAAATGCATTTATAACTCTTAGATCATTCTGTTCTTTAGAATGGCATATTTCGTAGCCATTTTTATTTCTTGAAATTTCAAGTCTTTTTGGTTTTTTTGATTCTTTTGGCAAACTTTCTTAAAAGTACAAGAGCCCAAGTTGCACAGGTAAATAATAGCAATGTAGCGGAATGACCACCAGATGGAGACAGAGAACACAAAGTTATTCAGACGCAAGGTTTTTGCCAGGGCCTGTTGTTTCCCAGGCTCAGGAGGCACAACACCTGGATATGAGGTTGCTCCCATTAGGACGCTGGTTCTCAAACCTGGCTGCTCATTAAAATCACCTGGGGACATTTACACTACTGATGAACAGCCCCCTTCACCCCACCCCTGAGTTTTGTGGTCTGGAGTACGGTCTTGCCACTGAGAGTTTTAAAAGCTGCACAAGTGATTCTAGTTGCAGACAAGTTTGAGAACCACTACTTTCAAACATGCAACAGTGGAGGGTCTCGAGCTGGTGTGTTTCAGAATCATCTGGGGAATTCGTGAAAAACAGAGACTCAGGCTGTTGGAGCCTTCATTCTTTTGAGAAGCAGTGTATTCTGAAATGATGACATGCTAAACTTAACAATAGTTAAAAAAATAATCAGTACTGAATCTGATACAAGGCCAGGTGTGGTGGCTCACACCTGTAATCCCAGCACTTCGGGAGGCCAAGGTGGGAGGATCGCTTGAAGCCAGGAGTTCAAGACCAGCCTGGTCAACATAGCAAGATCCCATCTCTACAAAAGAAAAATTAAAAAATTAGCTGGGCATGGTGGCACATGCCTGTAGTCCCAGCTACTCAGAAGGCTGAGATGGGAGGATGGCTTGAGTCCAGGAGGTCAAGGCTGCAGTGAGCTGAGATTATGCCACTGCACCGAGCGTGGGTGACAGAGTGAGACCCTGTCTCAATAAACAGATAAATCAGATACAGTCTCATACTAGATTCTTTTCCAAACTGGGCCAGTGGGTTTCCTCTCCAGAGAAGTATAGGCCACACATGCTGGCAGGTGCTGGAAGAGTTTCTAAAGCCGTGTTTGGTTGTTCCATTTTGGGATGTTAAGAAAAAGGCCACTCAGCCCGGTGGATTCCCAGCCTTCATGTAGTCTACTCCCCAAATTTGTTTTCACTCTCTTTTATCAAAGTGTTTAAATTATTTTATTTATTTTAATTTTCAATCTGATTTTTTTTTTTTTTTTTTTTAGTAGAGATGGGGGACTCGCTATGTTGCCCAGGCTTGTCTCAAACTCCTGGTCTCAAGCCATCCTCCTGCTTTAGCCTCCCAAATTGCTGGGATGACAGGTGTGAGGCACTGTGCCCAGACTAAATTATTGTAATATTACAGCTATTATGGATTCGGTTTCTAAATAACATTTGTTGTTTTTCCATATCATAAAAGTAATGAATCTCCATTGTGGAACATTTGGAAAAAACAAAACAAGACACACACGTAAGAAAAAATGACCTATTCTCCTGCCACATGGAGATAATCACAGTTATTTTGATATGTTTCATTACAGATTTTTTCATGATATGTGTACGTATGTATGGATATACACTCTTAAGTGTGCGCTTACACGTGCTCCAAATGTGTGTGTGTGCACATGTGCACAATCCAATCTACATCGTGGGGAATCTACAAAGTTGTGGTCACAGTGTAGAGCCAGCCCCACAGGCCTCCCCAGAGACAAGGCCCTGGACTGCCCCCAAGTCCTCCCGAAAGGGACATCTGTGGTGGTGGTAGGGCCAAGATGCCATGAGCAACCACCTGGAGGCCCCGAGTACTCACCGTGAACCAGGTAGTGGAAGGGAAGGGGAAGGGCAGAGTGAGAACCAGGAGGAATGCTTGCTTTTCTTTCCAAGCACAAGGGACCACTTTCTCCACTGCAGCTGACCTGATGCTTATGCCGGGAAGGAGGAGGGGCAGACTGCGTCCTCCAGGTCCCTCAGGAGGGGAGAAAGGGACCAAAGTGGGAGACTTGGGTCTCAGGTCTGAATTTGACCCTGCACCCGCATCAGTTTCTCTGGGTGGGGGTTGGGGAGGGAGCAGGCAGCCGGGGGCCCTCACCCACTGCAGGGTCTTGTGGATCACGAGTGATCCTGTAGTAAGTGAGGGTTTTGTTCACGTGGTTCAGAGTGTTACGGAGAGCTTTCGTTCTAAGCTTATTTGCCTGGAGAAAGGAAAAATGATCTTATTAGCACCAAAGGGTGTGGTAGACAGAACAATGGCCCCCAGAGATGGCCACGTCCTAATCTCCGAAGCTGTGAATATGTTATTGACGTGGCCATGGGGAACTGAGGCTGCAGATGGAGTTAAGGTTGTTAATTAGCTGACTAGGGAGATTATCCTAGACTGTCTGCATGGCCCAATGTGGTCACAGGGTTCTTAAAAGCAGAAGAAAGGACAGAGAAGAGAAGAGTGAGATGTCACCAAGGAAGAAGGCCAGGGAGATGCAACCAGGCCGGCTGTGAAGGTGGAGGAATCGGCCACCAGCCAAGGAGGGCGGGCGGCCTCTAGAAGCTGGAAAGAGCCAGGAAATGGGTGGAATCCCCAGGCTCCAGAAGAAACGCAGCCCTGCCGACACCTTGACATTAGCCCAGGGAGACCACTGTCAGACTTCTAACCTGCAGAGCGGTGAGATAGTAAGTGTGTTGCTCTAAGCCTCTAAGTTTGTGGTCATTTGCTGCAGCAGCCATAGGAGGCTCATCCAAGGAGGATCCCAGCTCCAGCCCCTGGTGCCCTGGGGTAGGTTCTGCAGGACACCTGGTGTGGAACTGGAGTCTCCTTCCCAGGGCATGCCCTGCCTTTGCAGACTGTCCCCTCTGCCTGGAACCCATCCTGGCCTCAGGCATGCTCGTGCAGTGGCCTCTCTGAGCGGGAGTATTGCCACCACTCCTTCCTCCTGTGCCAGCGACTCTGAGCTCCGTGTCTGACTCAATCTGATGCCCGCCACCCCGGCCTAGGTTTGGAGGTCAGGCAGCCCGGGGTTTCAATTCCAGCTCTGTGGCAGCGTCAGGTTCCCCACCGTGGAAAGGACACAGGAATCCCTCTCTCGCACTGCTTTCAGGAGCTGGTCTACAAGGAGACTGCTCTTTATAAAACACCGGGGAGAGTCCCGGGGACTTCCTCCAACAGGCCCTGCCGGCTCCAGTCCCACGAGTTAGGGGTCACTGAGCTCCCGCATTGGGCACACTTCCCTGGTTACACTCACTCTTGGCTCTCACATCCCTGAGCTCCACCTGCAGCATAAGGACATCCAGGCCTGGTGCGGGGAGCCATTTCTTCCCCGGGAGTAGGTGGTGGGGCACTGCCGTGTCTCCTACAGCCCTGCCTTCCCCAGAGAAGGCGCAATGTTCCCTTCTGGGGTGGTCCTCCTGGACTGCGGTGGGCCCCAGGCATACACATTTAGGTCCCCAAGTCAACTCAGACTCTGCCCTGTGAAACTAAAAATAAAGCAACACTGAAGTGTAGGATACACAGAAGGAAGGAAGTCTAAGAAGTTCTGATTTTTCATGGCTCAAGGTCACCTTGATGCTTTTATTTAATAGCATTTTCTTCTCTCCTCTCCTAGATGCACTGTTGTGCTGGTGCCTTAAGTGCATTTGTGGTCGGCCTCTTGGCCCATCTCTCATGGGAATGAGGATTCTGTGGTCAAATACATTGGGCAGACGCTGCCTACTTCATCCCCCTTACTGAGAGTCGAGGAGCAGCCCATCAGCACATTAAAGGCTCTGGTAAGTCCTACAGTAAAGAAACTGGTTTAACAATGTTTTCCAGTGTGATCTGACCAGTCTTTGTTTGCACATCATAGTAACCTCCAGCTGAGAATGCTTCTTATAAAATGCCAGCCTGGAAATTCTCCAGGGGTTTCCCCAGATCAGCAGGTAGGTAACGTTGGAAGGCATCCCGGGTGTGGGACAGACTGGGTGCTCTGCATGGAGGTGAGTGGCTGAGGTCTCCTCAGCTTGCTTGGGCTCTGAGGGGGAGTGGCAGCTGTGGGCTTCCCTGGGTGCCCCCAGCCCAGTCCAGGCCCCATAGGTGGGCACAGCTGGTGGGCAAGCCTGGGTGAAACTCCCTCACCTTCCTGGCTCCTGGCCGCAGGTGCAGCTTGACACAGGGGTCTGCCAGCCCATTGTGGTCCATGGGCTTCAGGTCCCGGGTAGAGAACAGCAAAGGGTGTGAACGGGAAATCGGGGGATGGAGCTGCCAGGGCCTGCAGGTGCCTGGGCCAGCAGATGCCCTTGTCCCCTGGGTCTCCTGGCTGGGTCCATTCATGGCCCCTGTCACAGAAGCCCCTGGCCCCACACCTCCAGACACAGGCAGTGAGGGTGGCATTGCGGTGCAATCTCCCCTCCCACAAACATCCTGGCCCAGGGCAGCTGTTATGGGGCCTCTGTCAGGACAGACTTTCCTCACCATCCTGAAAGCCAGGTGGCTCACCTTCCTCTGAGCCTCCCTCCCCACCCCACTTTGGTCAGGCCCTTCCCTCATCCTGACTCCTCTCCCCCATCTTCCCAGCACCGCCTCCTGAGAGGCCACGTCCCTCACTGACCCTAAATCCACATAACCCCGGGTCACCGTCCGAGAGGCCCCATTTCTGGCCATATTTGTCACAACTCCCAGTCAGTCCACAGAGGTCACACAAGCTGATCGGCCACAGAGGGTTCCTCCACAAGACGGCACCCCTCACTCACTCTGCCTTCTGTTCCTTTAGAAAACCCAGCCAAGCGTGCAGACCCAGGGACACACAGAAGGATGGGCAGATAGGGGCTTCGCTGACCTCAGCAGGCTCTTGTTTTGGAAAACTGCATTTTTTTTTTCTTCTGGGCTGGAGCACAGGGCTGTAGGGAGGCAGCTGTGGCATCCGTGGGGCGCAGCCGGTAACCCCAGAACATTATTCAAAGATGCACCGCAAGGCCTCTACCCAGCCGGGTCAGGGAGGCAGCCTGGTTGCTCACACCAGGCTCATCTCCAAGGGGAGGCTGAGTCTCCCTCCCAGGCCGACCCCACCTTGGTTTGGCAGAGCTCCGGGGGATCGGGGGCTCCCAACCACCTACTTCTCTGCCACTGGAAGAGGGCAGAAGTTTGGGGGCCTGGCTGGCATGGTTTCTGGGCTCAGCCCCTGTATTCACTCGCTAGGAAGTGGATGAGTACTTTTCACCCGAAGCCTCAGCTTTATCATCATCTGCGCCTCAGCCGGGCGCAGTGGCTCACACCTGTAATCCCAGCCCATGAGCCCAGGAGTTCAAGACCGGCCTGGGCAACATAGTGAGACACCATCTCTACAAAAAATTTAAAAATTAGCTGGGTGTGGTGGCACATGCCTGTGGTCCCAGCTATTAGGGAGGCTAAGGGAGGAGGACTGCTTGAACCCAGGAGGCAGAGGCTGCAGTGAGCCATGATCATGCCACTGCACTCCAGTCTGGGCAACAGACTGAAACCGTTTCTCAAAATTAAAAAAAAAAAAAAAAAAAAAAAAAACGGGCAAGGATGTAAGAGTCCCATCTTCCCAGGGCTGGAGTGAGAGGGAGGGAGACGACGTGGACACAGGGCCTGGCAGGCAGAGCGTCTCCTCCCCTTCCCTGCACGCCAGGCCCCTGTGAGATGCCAGAGAAGTGGCTGAGGTCAGGTGGGCATACATGAGCTGTGCCCTGCACTGTGGGGCTGCCTCTGGGACAGGGCCTGGCTCAGTAGCCCCATGTGCACCCACAGTGACATGGCTGCTCTTCCAAACCCAACTCCCTCACCCTGGCCTCTTGCCTTTCCCACCACGTGCCTGGAGTGCAGAGTTCTGGGAATCTGGTGGCCCACCCTGTGCAGGGGGTCCCTGACCACTGTGTCTTATTCTTACAATTCGTATACATTTGTTTGTTGTAGCTCAAAATGTTTTCACTGGGTCCTGTCTCTTGACACATTTCACTTGCATATCTTTGGGCCACCAGAAGTTTTGGCATGTCTGTCCAGTGGCTCTGGTTGTCCCACCTCTGTACCCCAAGACACCCGCGGGGGCTAGGCTGGGGGCGCTGCCACACTGGGATGGAGTGATGCCTGCTCTGTCCTTCTGACCCCTGGACTGTGATGGGCCCTCTGCTGTCGCCTCTCCTCTCCTTCACCCGGCAGGCCCCTGAGCACCCTGAACAGCCACACATTTGGCCAGAAGCAAAAAGACCAGTGGGCACTGCCTGAGGCCGTGTCACCGTGCTGCCAACAGCTTCTGTGCCCAAACAGGTAGCTTCCCTGGCCCTGACCCCGGGTTCCCACCAGTGCCTCCACCCAGCCCTCTGTGGGGCTGCCCTCCCATGGAGTCTGACCTCTGTCCACAGAAGGGGGAGGGCAGGAGGCTGATTCCAGGTCAGGGAGCTGTTAGGGGGGCTCTTGGATAGACCCTCCCCAGCTAGTGAGTTGGCAAGAGACAGAAACTGACCCCATGGTTTAGGGGCGGCTCCCACGGTAGGGACAGGAGGAGTAAGCCATGAGAGGAGGCCCTGGCTGGTGCTGGCACTGAGGGGATAGATGGGGGGGCATCTGGCTTTGAGAGGAGAGCCTCTCCCCCAAACCCCAGCCCTGCCCCTCCCTGGGCCTCTCAGATGCTGTTGCTGGTGAAGTGTTCAGGAGAGGAGATTCTGATTCTCAAGTATCATTCAGCCTGATAAAGGAAGTTTTGACACGGGCTGCAGTATGGATGAAGCCTGAAGACATTCTGCTGACTGAAAGGAGGTAGACACAAAAGCACAGATACTGGGTGATTGCACTTATTGGAGGTTCCTAGAACAGTCACATCCATGGAGAAGGAAGCAGAAAGGCGGTTGCCAGGGGCCGGGGGAGGATGAATGGGGAGCTGTTGTTTAATGGGTCCAGTTTCAATTTTGCAGGATGAAGAGGCTTCTGGAGATGGGTTGCACACAGTGTGAAGGTAGAAGGTACTGAGCATGACTGAACTGTACCCTAAAAATGGGTGGGTGGGTGGGGAGTGAAGGAGCAAAAAGAAATGGTTGCAATGGGAAATTTATACTTGTCTATTTTAGCACAATAAAAAAACCCAAGAGTCTCCGAGGACTGGCAGTGCTCATTGAATGCTCACAACAGCCACGTAGAGCAGGGACAATCAACCCTGTTTACAGATGGGCAAACCGAGACTGACCCTTAGAAGAGCGGACAAGCAAGGGTGCACCCCGGGGCGTCCAGCCTCCCCCAGGCCCTCCAGAGGCCTGTGCCAGTCCTGCTTCTGCTTGCCCACCCTGGGCCCCTCCCCACACCCCAGCCCCAGCTCCCCACACCCCAGGACCCCGGCTCTTTCGGGAAATGCACCACATCCCCGTCCCTGCAAAGCTGGATTTACACAGAGAAAGAACTGGGGACTGGGGGAGCCACCATGGCTCGGGGCCTCCCATCCGCACTTCCAATGCCTGAGGGATACACCCCTAAGTGGACCCCCTAAGCAGATCCCCCAAGCAGATCCCCCATCCTGGAGAGATGCGGGGGTTTTCGCTCCGGGGGGCACTGGTCGTCCCCACCTTCAGCTTCCGGTGGCACATTTGATCCTAGGGAAACTCCAGGCTGGCAGCCTGCAGGCCCTGGTGAGTGCCTGGGCCCAGCGCAGACACCCCTGCTGCGCGGTGGAGGGGCCCTGGGGAAATCCGAGCGGGACTCTCACCAGGCAAGGTCCACATCCTGGGCAGGGTGGGGTTTGACGCTGGTTTTCTGAGTGACATGGCTGAGGCCACAGCTGGGCTGGGGCTGGTGGGGTTGGGGAGGGGTCTCCCATCCCACCCCCACCCCACACAAACCGATTCCTCGCTGGATTGCGACCTCTTCTGGCCTCGGTTTCCCAGCCAGTCCCAGCCCTGGCCGGACATGCACCCTCGGGGGCGGGAAAAGGTCCCGGAGCGTCCGCCGGTCGGGCCTCGGCCCCGGGACTCTGGCCCTTGCCTTGCTCCATGGGGCTCGGGGCTCGGTCCGGGAGGAGGGGGGTCCTTTCTGCCCGGGGCAGCGGGCGCAACCGGTGGGCAAAGGTCCGCGGCCCTGGAGAACGCCGCGGCGGGGTCCACGGACACCAGAGAAGGAACCGCCAAGGTTTTCCCAAAGGACAAGCGGCGCGGCGGTCCTCCTAGTTCCTCGGCCCGCGCGCCACCCGGGAGGCCGAACCGGCCCCAGCCCTGGGCCCCCTCCCCAGCCCGCCCCAGCCCCGACCCTCCGCTGCGGGGCCCTCCCGGAGCGGCCGGCCAGCGGGGAGCAACTACGCTGCCGGCTGCAACGCGTGTCTCCCCGGGACGCAGCTCCGCCCTTCCCGGGAACAAAAGCGGCTGCCCGCGCCTGAGCTCCCAAACGGCTGGCGGGCAGGGAGCGGGCGCCGCGCCGGCTCCCCGGAGCCCAGCCCCGGAAATGGGACACCCACAGCGGGTGCCCCCAAACTTCCCACCTCTCCTGTCCGGTCGGGGGAGGGGTCGGGGCCGGTGGGCAGGGCGCGGAGAGCGCACGAAGCGCTTAGGGGGTCTGCGGCCCCGCGGCGGGGGGTTATGCCAAGGGAGAACGCGACGACGCGAGGGGGAGGGACCGAGGGCACCCCGAAGCCGGGGACCGCCAAGCCGGAGCCAGTGGAGGGGAGCGAAGTCGGCGAGTTGGAAACTTACTGCAATCGTCCACTCCTAGCCTTTGGCGTTCGGCTGGTCCTCTGGCGGCTTGGCGGCCGGCTGCGCAGGGCTGGGACCTGTGCTGGATCGTTAGGCTTCCGAAGAGATGGTCGCCATCCTTGTCGTCGTCGCGGGCGCCGTCAGAGGGGCGGCGGCGGCCGGCGCTGGCAGTGGCTGGGCGCGCGGGGGCGTCATGGGGCAGGTCCCGCGGGAAGTGGGGGAAGTAGCCAGAGATCTGCTGGATGGGGCGGATGGGGCCGGGGCACACGTCGATGGCCACATGCTCCTGGATGCAAATGGTCGCCTTTTCCCCGCGCCGCCGGGGGGTCATACAGGCAGCGCCTCCCCGCCCCCGCACGGCCCGGCCCGGAGCGACCCCCGCCGGGGGCGGCTCAGCAGGCCCGGCATGGCGCGGCGGGGCCTCCGCGAAGGCCAGCGCGAGTGAGTGCCAGGGGCGGGCAGGCAGGGGGCCGGCCCAGCCCGAGTCACCCGGCAGCAACCACGCAGCGTGAGTGTGCGGGCTGCCCAGGCAGCGCGGAGCGGAGAGAGCTGCGTGGGGCCACACTCACTCGCACTCACACCGGCGGACACGCCGGCCTGGGACCCCGTGCGCGCACTCCCTCGGGACAAGCGGGGAGCCAGCAGGACAGGGACCCACAGAACGCACACTCACTCACACGTTCCTGCAGGTGCCAGCACATGCGGGGCTCCGTTCGCTCTCACGGGACACACGCAGGTGTGCAAGGACAATGCAAGTGCACGCACACGTGTGCAGACACGTAGTGGAAGCATCCACTCGCTCATACCTGTAAGACACACACACACACACAAACATATGCACACATACAGAGTTGGTTGAGGATGCTGTAACACAGTACACCCCCTAATGCACACACACACACACACACACACACGCACACACAGGTGATCAAGGGCACCCAGGGGAGAATCTTCCATACCCCCAAGGACCCCTAACAAGATGCACAAACATGCACCCATAAAAGTAATCGGGACCCTGGGCACAACTCCCTCTCTCCTTCCCCATCTACCAGGACATGGAGTCACACTCCTAGGCATGTGTGGACAGGCTGCCTACACACGGGCAGGACATGTATATGCTCAACTGTACAAGGACACTGCGGGCACACTCTGCGCACACATATTCTCAGGTCACATAAACACAGCACTCTGTAACCTGGAGTCAGTCCCTCACTTGGTCAGTGAGTGGGCTGAAGCATCCACTGGGACAGGGTGGCTGAGAACCAGGACAGGGCCTGGTCAGGAGGGATTGAGGGCAGGACCTGGGAAGTGAGTGATGCAATGAGGTTGGGCAGTACCACCCCCCACCCAACCACCCACTGCAGGCCTCCCACATCATCGGGTCACTAAACAAATCCCAGAGGGCCCAGCCCCAGCTGTTGCCTGGCTTTCCAGAAAGAACTCAGTTGGGAATCGCTGCTGCTTGGACAGGTCTGTCCCCAGAAAGCCCTGGGCATGGATGGAGTCCTGTCTACCCTCTGGTTTCCACTGACACATTTACCTACCAACATTCTGTCCAAGTCTCCTCTTCTGAGCCCTCACCAGAATCACCCTTAATGGAGAGTCACAGGGAGAAGACGTCCACCCGCGCATAAGAAGACAGGCCTGGAACAGAGCCTTCCTGCACAGCCTCAGAAGGGACCCACCTTGCTGACACCTTGATCTTGGACTCATGGCCTCCAGTACTGTGAGACAGTAACATTCTGTTGTTGAAGGTGCCCAGTCTGTGGTACTGTAAAACAGCCGTAGGAAACTAACACAGCCTGTTAGCCCACAGATGGTGGAGAGATGGAATGCTCCGTGGAGCTCCAGGCTTACTGTCTACAGCCCCCAAAGTGTGCTCCGGGACCCTTGGGTGGGTGTAGGTATGCAAGGTAATTTGGGGTGGTTCAAGGTGAAGAATTTCAATTGACATAATAATGTATTTATCTTGCTGGGTAAATGGGGGATCCCCAACTGTTAGGAACCAGGCTACACAGCAGGAGGTGAGCGGCCAGCCAGTGAGCAAAGCTTCATCTGTAGAAACAGCCACTTCCCATCCCTTGCATTACCACGTGAGCTCTGCCTCCTCTCAGATGAGCGGTGCCATTATCTCATAGGAGCGTGAACCCTACTGTGAACTGCGCATGCCAGTGATCTAGATTGCGTGCTCCTTATGAGAACCTAATGCCGGATGATCTGTGACTGTCTCCCATCACCCCCAGATGGAACCATGTAGTTGCAGGAAAACTAGCTCAGGGCTCCCACTGATTCCACATTATGGTGAGTTGTGTAATTATTTCATTATATATTACAGTGAAATAATAATAGAAATGAAGCACACAATAAATGTAATGGGCTTGAATCATCTCCACATCATCCCTTCCCCTTCTCCCGGGTCCGTGGAAGAATTGTCTTCAAGAAAACTGGTGTCAGGTAGCAAAAAGGTTGGGAACCGCTGGTGTAAATGCTTCAAGGAATGGTTAAGCAGCTTAAGGTTTACATGCTACAAAAAGTACAGGTTCAAACGCTAATAAAAATGGGTGCAAATGAAAACACTCTCTTGCTGTGGTCCAAGGAGTTTTAAGCATTCTATCAGAAAGACTTGCAGCTTGGAGCTGCAGCTACCCTCCCACATCCTGTCCACTGTAACCCCTGCAACACACAAACACACATATGCACACACCCGCACGCGCATACACACACACACACACACACACACACACGCGCGCGCTGTGCTTCATGCCCTCACTTGGGTGGCCTGGGAGGGAATGTGTTTTTTGTTTTTTTGTTTTTTTGTTTTTTTTGAGATGGAGTTTCACTCTTGTTGCCCAGGCTGGAGTACAATGGTGAAATCTCGGCTCTCTGCAGCTTCCTCCTTCCGGGTTCAAGCAATTCTCCTGCCTTCGCCTCCCGAGTAGCTGGGATTACAGGCATGTGCCACCATGCCCCGGTAATTTTGTATTTTTAATAAAGATGGGGTTTCTCGATGTTGGTCAGGCTGGTCTCGAACTCCCGATCTCAGGTGATCCGCCCGCCTCAGCCTTCTAAAGTGCCGGGATTACAGGCGTGAGTCACCGCGCCCAGCCGGGAATGCATGCTTTTAGGAGAAACGAAGACAACTCAGGCCCCTCATTCTCCTGGTGTTTGCACAAGTGCCTTCTCCACAGACCATGCTTCAGTCTCTTTCTTAGTTCTCCTTCTTACTGAAAGAGAGAAGCAGAGCCCCATCATGTACCCAGCTGCTTGGGGCCCAAGCCAAGTGTGCAAGCTTCCTGGGGAGCCTAGTGAGTGGAAGGCACTGCAGACCTTCCCCAAAGAAGCATCAGTTTTTGATGGATCCTTGAGCCCAGGAAGGCAATAGACAAGACATCATGGTTCACCAGAAGAGACAACAAAAATGCGATGAGGAAGGGCAGTAGTCAAAGGTTTTATGCTCCACGAGAAGGGGTTCTCAGGGCTCTAAGCAGCAGGCAGACTTTATTGCATGTGTGGTTAGGTGATGGCGACCTACAGTTTTCACTGGGAACTGGGATCAAGAGTAACTCGACCTCCTACTCCTGCACGTCTCTCTCTGTCTCTTTGTGTTTTGTCTCTCTCTCCCCATCTCACCCTCCTTATCCTCTCAGCCTCCTCTGTCTCTCTCCAAATCTCTCTTCCTCTCTCACTTTCCCTTCTCCTCATCTCTCTTTCTCTCTCCTTCTTTTCCAGTTCTCTCTCCCTCCTCATCTCGCTGCATGCCACTGTTCACGCTCCTGGGGCTCCACGTGGACAGGTGGACATGGGACTCCTAGGCTAATTTTCACGGCACAAGCACAGGGCTGCAGGACCTTGGTCCCCCACCTCCCAGCACCCTCAAAATGAGAGGTGTGGGGTGTGCCCGTGCTCTCCTGGGTGGGCGTCCCACGCTCCAGGAAGCAGAAACTGCAGGACAAAGCTGGCGCAAGTGACATGCCCGCGTGGCTGCCGGCTTCCATCTTGGGATCTGCTGAGGCCAAAGCAGAGGACACCTGCCCCGGACCGACCCTGCACCAGGGTGGGGGTAGGGGTGGGTTTGGGGGTGGGAAGGGCGATGGGAGCAGCCACTGCAAAGCAGTCCCTGGCTGGCTTCCTGCCCCGCACCCTGCCATGCGAGGCCTCTCCTCCCGCCCCCAGCCCTGCCCCTCACCACCTCCACCCCTAGGCTGTCCAGATCCAGGCTCCAGAAGTCTCCTAGGATCCAAGAACTAAGAGCAACCACTGGGCTCCGCAGCCCCTAGTCCATGAGTCAGCCACCCCTCTGCATGCTGACAAACCTTGGCTGTCACTTATCCTCCACCCCAAACCAACCCCAGCCCCATCCTATTGCAGGCCTGTGTGGCTGCTGGAGAGGCCGGGCTCCTTTCCGCACCCTGAGGCTGCCCGATATGCTTTCTGGATCCTGGAGAAAACTGACCCACTATTCTCATACCGGTGCAACTTCTTCCAATACCTCAAAACTGGACAACGTGAACTTATCTTGTTTCTTGTCTCTTCTTGCTAGGGCTGTCATTGGGACAGTCCGAGATGGGGGGGTGGGGGCAGACAATGGATGAATGGATGGATGAATGGACAGTAGTCCAGGGAGATGTCCCTGTGTGTCCTGAACTGGGCCCTTCCTCCAATGAGAAGCCTTCCTGAGTGAGTTTATACAGTCATCCCTTGGTATCCATGGATTAGTTCTAGGGTCCCCGGGGATGCCAAAATCCATGGATCCTCAAGTCTCTGACATAACATGGCCTAGTATTTACATATCAGCTATGCACATCCTCCCGTAGACATTAGACCATCTCTAGATTATTCAGGATGTGTAATACAATGCAGATGCTACATAAATGGTCGTGATACTGTATTCTTTAGGGAATAATGACAAGAACAAAGTCTGCACATGTTCAATAGAAACATAACCGTCCAATTTATTTTCTGAATATTTTCCATCTGCTGTTGCTGAATCTACAGATGCAGAGCTCCTGGATATGAGAGCCAAGTGTGCTTTGAGAGTAGGGTGGGTGAGGTTGCTAATGAGTACAGGGGAGTAGGTGTTGATCAGGAGGACCCTGCACTGGGGCATCTGGACATCCTGCCTCAGGACTTGAGACTCCAGTTGGATGGCACAGGCAGACTCGGCACAGGCAGACTCAGCCCAGGTCAAAGCCGTCCCCTTGAAGTTTCATTTTATCCCAAGCTCTTTCTGGACCCTGGAATTTGGCATCCCCTAGGCCCTGTGTGGAAGGACAGATGAACCAGGTTTTAGATAACATGTCTAGAAGAGTGAGCCCCTACTGTGTGCCCGGCACTTTCCTCACAGGATCCTCTAGCTAGAGTATCCAAGGGTCATGGAGAGAAATACCCAGTTAAAATATCAGAAATGAAAAAGCGATACCATTAGAGACACTAAAAAGACCATTAGGTAATAGTATTAGCTTTTGTATTCTGAGATCCAACAGCAGCAGTCACTTCCCTCCACCCCTATGTGTATCCCAGGACCACCCTGGGCAGGGAGGGCTGAGGTTAGGGAGCAGCCATGGATGCTCTGATGCTGGCCCTGGGCCTCGGGGGTGACAGTGATGAGGAACTGGGTGCATACATGAGTGGGGCAGCCAGGCCTGGCCAGAGAAGCAACACACACGTGCACAGATGTGTTTACCCACATACACGTGTGCACGCACGTGCACAAACACATTGCAGGCAGGCATGTTGACGCCTCAGGCAGTGGAGGACCCTGGCTCTGGGCGCTGCTGACCCAGGCAAGGCCCCATTGTGATGTGTGCCATGACCTCAGAATGTCACTGGTGCTTAGCACCTATCCGCTCTCTGGCCTGCCTCAGTGTTCTACAGCAGTTACACACAGGCAGTGGTATCTGTGAGCAGCTCTGTGGACTCAAAGGTTTTCTCCCTGAGAGACATGACCCAGGCCAGCTGATTCATCAGAATCAGGTGAGCGTGACCTGCTCTCTTCCCTCCAGGCGGACTTGGGGACAGTGGGTACGGTGTGGGCGGTGTTGGCCTCTGTGGGGCAGCTACCGAGGAGGGTCATCCCTGAGCACTCACCAGGTGCCCGTTCTACACTGCCCGTGTAGACGATTGGCTCTTTCGTCTCCATGGTGGCTTCGTAGAGTGGGTGCTGTTCCCAAATGTCCCCATTCGACAGATGAGACATCTGGGGTCAGAGAGGCAGTAACCGGCCTGGGAATCTGGACATGACCCTGAGTTTTGCTCTCAGCCCTGCCGTGTGCTGTGCTGGAATTCAGGCCTGAACCCTGTGACCTCCCTGCCCTAGATCCCAAATCTGCCCAGGTTTCCGATCCCGATGGGGCAGAGCCTGGTCCTGGCAGAGCCACTGGTATAGATCCACTGGTATAGATCCACTACGGTCCTCAGAACACCTCTGTGCCCTAAGCTGGGTCCCGATGGTCGCTGTGGGCCCCACTGAACACACATGGTCCCTTGTCCGGGGGAGCCTGCTGCCCTTGGGCAGCTGTGGAAAATGAAGGAGCCCTGGAGGGCTGGCTGAGGGGAGACTATCTTCCCTTCTGTTCAAAGGGGTCCGGGCACTAGGGTTCTCCCCAGGTATTTCTTGCTCTGTGTGGTCCTTTTGAGGCCTCACCCTCCTTTTGCCTCGAGTGTTCCCAGGAGTGACGGTCCATCCAGGTGTTCTCCAGGACCAAGGACCCACTGTTCTTCCTCAGTGACCCAGGAAAATGAACCCTCCTCTTGTTGGGACGGCTCAGAATGGTGGACTTCACAGTCCCTCCGCGAAAGACGTGGTTTCCATGCGTACAATAGATCTTTCTCATCCCCCAAACCGAACACCCTCCTGCTCAACAGGTGTTATTCCTAAAGTGGCTTCACTGTTCAGACTGAAGAGCCACGGTAGCCAAAGTGATGAGCGGAGTAGAACCAAGCAGTCAGGAGATATCTTGTTCCCTGTAGGAAACTGGGCATCTCTGAGGCCCTGAGCATCCCAGGAGGCCGATTGTACAGAGACCTCTGGTCGCTGACCCCAGTCTGCCTCCACATCCCTGGAAGGGCCCATCATGGGCCCTTCACCCTTGGCAGGTGGAAACCATTCAACCTGCTGGGGCCGGTGTGTCCCCATTTCATGGCATTGGGGGACAACAGGATTCTCTGTGTAGGTCCCACTGTACTCAAGTCCTTGGGAAGATGCCCACCCCTGCTTGGGACTTGAGACTCCAGAGACTCGAGCAGCTGTGGGCCACTGGGTCTGGCCCCTTTTTACCTGGGGGCGGCGGTGGAATGGGGGTTACGCAGCCAGCCAGCATCCGGGAGCCCGGCGAGAGCGGTTCAGGTGTTCTCCGAAGCCGCCGCGTACAGTGTAACCTTTAGACAATTTTGTCTCACAGGATGGACGTGGTAGAGGTCGCGGGTAGTTGGTGGGCACAAGAGCGAGAGGACATCATTATGAAATATGAAAAGGTACAAGTCGGTCTGCTTCTTGGAGGGAGGCCTCTTCCAGTGTGCCCTGGTCAAAGGGTCCTGGGCTCCCTAGGAGCACAGGGCAGGGACGGGTGGCCAATGCCCCCAGGCCCTTGCACCCTTTACCTTGGACCCCTCACCAAGGCTCCCTCTGGGCTACAGGGACACCGAGCTGGGCTGCCAGAGGACAAGGGGCCTAAGCCTTTTCGAAGCTACAACAACAACGTCGATCATTTGGGGATCGTACAGTGA
The DNA here is from genome assembly GCF_029281585.2 of Gorilla gorilla gorilla. Lineage (NCBI taxonomy): Eukaryota > Metazoa > Chordata > Mammalia > Primates > Hominidae > Gorilla > Gorilla gorilla. The sequence continues at coordinate 31,902,615 of NC_073228.2, read as the reverse complement.
GTCCTCTGCACTCCCCTCACCCCTAAAGCACCTGTCTCAGCTCAGGGATGGGTTTGCTTTTAGAAAGGCCTTTCTGATGCAGGACATGTCTCACCAGGTCGGGTCAACCTCCTTTCCAGAGACAGAACTCCTCCCTGACTCCCCTGCAGGTCCAGCCCGAGGTTGTTGTTAGGCCAGAGGTGTGGGGCCCATCTAGGGAGCCGGTGGGAATGGAGACTGGGCTAGGTCAGGCCCCTGGGCGCTCAGCAGTTCTGTCGGCAAGTGAGCACAAGAGGAGCAGGGCAGCCTGAGGGTCTGGCCCTGTCTACTTGGAGACAACCCCGGTGAGATCCAAGGGTTATGGCCACAGGGTGAGGGGACGCCTGACCCAGCCTCAGGGCTGTTGTCCAGCAGGTCTCTGAGGGCCCACCTGCCCCTGTTCTCCCCCATTCCCCTAGAGCTACAGCCCTCACTGTCCCGTGAGGGGAAAAGGCATGGTGACAATGGGGGCTGTAGCCCTAGGAGAATGGGGGAGAAGATGGGCAGGGCCCCGTTCTGGGCATCTCACGGTGAGGCCAGGGAGGCAGCAGGGCTTGCGGCTAAAGACTCTGGGTCTGGTGCTGGGAAGGGATCTGGGGCCGGGTAAGAGGAGCCCAGCCAGGAGCCCATCCCTCAGGGATCACAGGATGGAGAGACAGAGGATCCCTGGGGAGGTAGGGTGGGAGGGAGCTGATGAGCCGTGCCACTTCTGAAACGCAGGGTGTGTGGCTCGGGTGCAGGGAGAGGCAGGTGCATGCTGGGAGGTCAGAACCTGCAAGGGCCTTGGGGGTGTCAAGTGGGATGGGCCCCTGGTGCACCCAGAGTACACTGGGCGGGTCTCAGGGCAGGCTCCCTTGACCCTGGCGGGGTGATGTGGTCACTCCCGGAGGGACTCCTGTCAGGGCCCGGTCGCCCACCCTGGGCGGCCCCCATCCCATCTCAGGGCTAACCTTGCTCAGCTCCAGCAGAAAGCACCACCTCGAGTCCAGGACGGGCAGCCCCATTGGGCAGCCTGACCGCCCCCCACGCCAGGGGCCCCAGTAACCCCGGCCAGGCTGTCCCTACACTCCTTCTTCTCCCAGGTCCTGCCCCTCCTGGGAGTCAGCCCCACAGGAAGGCCCTTGTCCTCCCTTCCCTGTGCCTTCTCCTGGGCTGAGCCCTGAGCTGGAAAGGGACAGAGCCAGTCCTTTCTGGGGGTCAGCACCCAGGCTGGGGCCGCTCCAGGCCCCGTGCAGTTCCTCAGCTCTGCCTGGGTTGCCTTACAGTGAGACGGAGCTGCCTCCTCTGACTGCGCGGGAGGCGAAGGTAAGAGCCTGATGCACGGAGGGGCTGGTCCAGGGACGTAGGGACTGGGCGGGTGGTCAGTGAGGCAGAGGAAGCAGCTGGCCTGAGCGGTGGCGGGTGAGGGCGACGCGCTGTCACTGGGAGGGGCAGCAGTCCCTGCTGGACCTGACCCCAGGTTGCTGTTAACTTTGGCAGTTTGATAAAATTCCAAAAGGAGAACCACAGTCCTGGCTTGGGGGTGGCTGCGCGCTTGTGTCAGGACCCCACCTAGAGGCTGGGACCTAAGACTGGTGTGTCTGTGGCCTGAGGATGGTACATCCCGGGGTCCCAAAGCCAGCCCACTGGTGCTCATTTGCTCAAAGGCTCTCAGCCCTTGAGGTCTGCCCTTCCCTGGCTCCTTCCAGCTGGCTCCCACCAGGGCTCCAGAGCCCAAGACCCAGCATCCGCGGGCGGCTCTGGGAAGCCTGGCAGCTCCGCTAACTCCAACATGCCTCATTTGACAGCAAATTCGGCGGGAGATCAGCCGAAAGAGCAAGTGGGTGAAAATGCTGGGAGAATGGGACACCCACAAAAACAGCAGGAAGGTAATGTGTGGAGGGAGGAAGCACTCTCTGCAGAGACAGGGGACAGGCACCCATGGCTGTGGCCTGGCACTGTCAGCCTCTTAGAGGGTGGGTGGCACACTGTCCTCGCCCAGAGGACTGCAGGCCTGGTCGCCAGATTTCCTGCCTATTCATGCAAGCGTCACCTTGCTGGGAGGGAATCTGAATCTAGGGCTGGGACTACCCGGAGCTCAAGGCTAGGGATGCCCTGGTGACCTGAAGGAAGGAAAAGGTTCAGATCAGAGTTTCGACTCTGAGTGTCCATCCACTCTTTCAGTCCTGGGAAGGGAGACCCTGTCCCAGCTTGATCTCACCTCTGCTGAGGAATCATGGGGCCAAAACCGACAATTTCCAGAATCCCCGGGCTCTGGTCCTCACTGGGGTCACCCCGTGGCCTGTGACACCAGATTGTTTTCTGCCCACAGCTCATAGATCGAGCGTACCAGGGAATTCCCATGAACATCCGGGGCCCGATGTGGTCAGTCCTCCTGAACATTGAGGAAATCAAGTTGAAAAACCCCGGAAGATACCAGGTACGCTCAGCCAGAGCACAACAAACAGGACAGGCCGTGTCAGGGGCCCAGGTCTCCAGCTGGAGGGAACGTCAAGACCACCCTGGGGAGCTGGGGGTGAAGGTCAGATGAACACCCTGGGCACAGATGGTGACACAGTCACCACAGACAAACTCAGCTCTGGTGACCCTCCCTGGCTTCAGTAACAAGCCAAAATGCAGCTTTCTGCAGAAGGAAACCTTCCTTCTGTCCTTCCTTCCTGAAGTGCTGACTGTGGGCTGACTGCCACTGGGGGCAGGGAGTCTTCCATCTGTTCTGAGACTGCTTCCTCCTCTTGGCCCTGCCCTACAGATCATGAAGGAGAAGGGCAAGAGGTCATCTGAACGCATCCAGCAGATGGACCTGGATATAAGCGGGACATTAAGGAGGCATATATTCTTCAGGGATCGATACGGAACCAAGTAAGCCTACGGGAGCCACAGGGTCCCAGCAGAGATGGGGTGAATGAGAGGGATGGGGGCTTCCCCGGAGCAGAAGCCAGGGTCACCCAGGAGGGATGACACAGCTGCCAAGAGCTCTCCTGGCCCAGGGAGCAGCCGGCACCATGAACCGAGCACCTCCCTGGTTCCAAGCCCTGGGCCGGACTGGAACATGTGGGGCCAGAACCCAGGAGGATCCTGAGGAGATGGAAGGCAGCAAACAAAATCATGCACAATGGTGAAAGGTGCTCTCCCTGACCCATGGGGACCCATGGTAGGACCCATGGGAGGGTGGCAGGATAGAGGGCCCATGAGCCCCCCCAGGCAACAGTGACAGCACCAAATGCTGGGAGAATTAGGGGTCCTGGAAACTCTCATCCAGGTCTGCTGGGAACATGACATGGCACAGCCACGTTGGCAGCCGGTTGGGCAGTGGCTCACAAAGCTCGATGGACTTGAACCACACATCCCCAAAGTGTCACAGATATTGAACCCACTGATTTGGAAACTGACATCCACATGAAACCTGCATGCCAGGTTCACTGCTTGACTCCTCGTCACTCACACACGGAGCCTTCGGGGACGGCCTTCAACACGGGAATGGGGAGAGCAAGGCTGGTCCTCCCTTCAAACGGAAGACCCAGTGAGAAAAGGGAACGAGCCAGTGATGCCCGCACGAACGTGGGTGGATCCTAGATGCATTTTGCTGAGGGACAGAAGCCAGACCCAATAAGCTACCACAGTAGGATTCCCATTCCTAGGACATTCTGGAAAAGGCCAAACCACAGGGACTGAGAAGCAGTCTGGGTGGCCAGGGGCTGACGGATCGGGGAGAGGCTGGGTGCATAGGGGCCACCCTGGAGACTTGGAGGATGAAGGAGTCGCCCCAGGAGGGGCTGGAGCGGTGGCCGGGAGACTCTGCATACTGGTTTGGAACCGTGGAGGAACTGTACACCCACAGACTGAATTGGCGTATGTGCAAACTGAAAAAAAAAAAAAATCATTCAGAGTGAAAAGGATCAGGCAAGTCACTGTACAACTGGGCTATTTGCATGTCACAGATGTGGATTTTACTGAAACATTTCTTCAAGAGTCTCAGGCCCTGAAGAGCTCACTGCTTATCTGGTGAATCATCTGAACCTGAAATGGGATTTGCTGTTAGGCTTTGTAGACAAAGTGAAATTAACATCTGCACAAAACAAACCAAAGCCCCCTTTCTCTGTTTCCTAGGCAGCGGGAACTACTCCACATCCTCGTGGCGTATGAGGCGTATAACCCGGTGAGTATTCCCGGCAGTGAGGTCCCCGGGCCATATTTCCATATTCACAGGAGTGGGTGTCTGGTGGGGGTGTCGTTGCTTCTTTTAAAGTTAGTATTTGTGACCCACCAGGATATAGGAGGTAGGATGTCAGCTCACCGCTGGCATAAACCTCCAAGGAAGGGGGTGGTCTCAAGGGGTCAAGCTGATACACAAAGGAGTCAGGGCCTGGACTCCTGGTGTCACATGGGCCTGACCACCACTTCTCAGAACAAGAAATGACGCCCTCCTCCTGGGGCTGCCCCAAAGCCCAGGAGCTTGGCAGCATCGCACACAGGATGGTGCTATCAGCAGACATTTTGGACAAGGTGCTAAAGTGCCTGATGGACTTGGCTCTTGTCATGAAATGAATGTGCATCCTGAGGAAGCCTCTTTTTCAGAGGAAGCCTCTCCAGTCACCTCTGCCCTCTCCAATGACATGAGTCCTCCCAGGTGACCTCAGCCCTCCCAGCTGATGTCCTTCCATGGTGACTCTGGCTCTTGCAGGAGGTGGGCTACTGCAGGGACCTGAGCCACATCGCCGCCTTGTTCCTCCTTTATCTTCCTGAGGAGGATGCATTCTGGGCACTGGTGCAGCTGCTGGCCAGTGAGAGGCACTCCCTGCAGGGTAAGTGAACAGCTGCCCCAGGGACCTCCTGCAGCCAGACCTGGGGATGGCCACCCCGGCCAGGTGATCACAGCTTTCAGCCAAGGCACCCTCCTTGTGTCGCCAGCTTGTTGGGAGACTTTAGGATGTCTCTGCTGAGGGTCCCACAGGAGTCCACTGCTGACCCCCAAAGCCCAAATCAGACGCCTCTCATCCCCATCAGCAGAGGGCATCTCATCCTCCCCGTGGCCACCCTCTGTGTCCTGGAGCCACGCCCTCCGGCTCTGATTCTGTGCAGCTGACTCTCCCCTCCCTGAGAGTCCTCCTGCCCTACAGCTGCCCGGGCTCCTGCTGCCATCAGTGCCCACGAATGGGCCGACCAAGCCCAGGTGGCAGCATCTCCCCATCCCCTGTTCCCTGGCCCGACCCCTCTACCAGGAGATGACCAGGAAGCCCAGCACCCACCCAGTTCCGGCCGCCCTGTCATGGCCTGAAAGCCAGGCTTGCCCTTTTTGCACCCTGGCCCAGGAGGCCTCCAGGGGAACCTCCAGCCAGGCTCCAGGGAATGTTCCCGCCCCACCTCCCCAGGGTAAAGGCCGCATGTTGGGGTCACCAGATGGGAGGGTGGGAGGCCTTGGGGTTTGGGGGCCTCTCCAGCTGCCCAGCTCTTGCAGCTGATGGCTCCACATCTTGGGGGAAGGCTCTGATTTCACGATGGGCTGGGGGCTTCTCAGGATTTCACAGCCCAAATGGCGGGACCGTCCAGGGGCTCCAAGACCAACAGGAGCATGTGGTAGCCACGTCACAACCCAACACCATGTGGCATCAGGTGAGTTTATGGTCCCCTCAGCTCTTCCCAGAGGCCCTGCCTCCCGTGGGGCTGTAGGAGCAGGGGGGCTGGAGCCCCTCGTGGGGCTGGTGACTGGCTGAGTCCCAGCCAGGGCCTGACCTGGGACGTCAGGTTCTCCATGGGCTGGGAGTTGGTTTCCTTTCCTGCCCTGGAGGAGACAGAGGCACAGGGATGGGGGCCCAGCTCCCGCAGAGCAGGGCAAAGGACAGTGTGTCCACCGGGAGTGTGGGAAGGTGACAGTGTTGTGGGGAGCTCTGGACACCACCCAGTGTTCTGCACTAGGGGAAGGGTCTTCAGAGGCCCTGGAAGAGGGAGGTTTTTAGGGCAGCCCAGTGGCCTGAGCACCTCTGTTGCTTCCATCAGGACAAGAAAGATCTATGTGGGCAGTGTTCGTCCTTAGGCTGCCTCATCCGGATATTGATTGACGGGGTAAGGAGGCATAGGGAGACCCTGGCTCAGGGACCCTCCTTGCCCTGCAGTGCCCTGCTTCCCCAGCCCAGGGGTCTGGCTCACTCCCAGCCCACAGGAGGCTCAGGCGGGTCCCCAAAGGACACACAAGCAAAACCCTCTGCCCAAGAGGGGTCATCCCAGGGCAATGGCTGGGGCTCAGGCCCAGCCTCATGGGCAGACTGGGCCAGGACCCGACTTGAGAGGGCTCAGGGAAGCCTCAAGCCCTGGGCAAGCCCCTCTCTCCAGGAGCCACATCCCCACTCAAATGAGTGCCCCCCATGAGGAGCTTCAAGACCTTGTCTGACCCAGCGTCCTGGAGGGCTCAGGCGACCCTCATGGGGAAGGTCACTGACTCTGGAGACTGAAGCCCCAGTGTGCGCAGCTCGAGCCACCAGCCCCAGCCTGGAAGGACCAGGTTCTTTCACACCTGTTGTCCCCACAGATCTCTCTCGGGCTCACCCTGCGCCTGTGGGACGTGTATCTGGTAGAAGGCGAACAGGCGTTGATGCCGCTAACAAGAATCGCCTTTAAGGTTCAGCAGAGTAAGTCTACGTGTGCCCAGCAGGGCCTGGGGAGCCCTGGGGTCAGAGCCCGACTGGCCCGAGGGCAGCTTCCTCACACTGTCCTCATGATCCTCTGTTCTGGCCCAGAGGGAGGTCTGGCCAGGTGGGCTGGGCAGGACACTGTGACACCGAGCCCATCCCCCACATGACCCAGATGAAAGTCGAGAGTGTGGTGAGCACTTCCCTGTCCAGATCGCCCCCCAGCCACAGTCTCCTGTGTATATCTGGACGCCTGGGGTGGCCACAAAAGGATCCGGCACCACCCAGTGGGAGACTGAAGTGGCCACGGGGTATGAGCTGTGACCATTCCCAGGTAACTCCCCTGGCCTGATATCCACCCTGTCCCTAGAGCGCCTCACGAAGACGTCTGGGTGTGGCCCGTGGGCACGTTTTTGGAACCGGTTCGTTGATACCTGGGCCAGGGATGATGACACTGTGCTCAAGCATCTTAGGGCCTCTATGAAGAAACTAACAAGAAAGCAGGAGGACCTGCCACCCCCAGGTGGGCTCCAGTGCCATGTCCCCTCCCATGTCACCCTCTGGGGTAGTCAATAGTAGGGGAGTGCCCGGGACCCGCAACCCTACTACCTGGGCCTTCTTCTTCACCTTTTCTTCCTCCTCTTCCTCCTGGACTCTAAGAAAGTACAGGAGGCCCACCAGTCCTCAGGGCAGGCGCTCAGTGCGTGTATACTGGACATGCTGTGCACGCAGGAGGGGGATGTGGGCAAGACCCTCCAACAAGCCCCCTCCCACTTTCTGCGGTGTCTCCCTCTCCCCCTTGCAGGGCCCTCCAAGTTACTAGACGAGCCCAGACCCATTTGTGGGAGACCCCGCCCCTCCCTGCAAGCACCCACAGCCTCAGAGAGCAGCAGAGGCCCCTCACTCCTGCACGCTCCTCCAAGGTTGCCAGGACAACAAGCCTTGAGCCAGGGAGACAAGGGAATCGGTGTCCCTGACCCACAGAGCATTCAGGGAGAGGGCACAGGTGGGACCCCGGGCCCAGAGCCAGAGCCAAGAGTTCAGCCAGAAGTGGGAACGGTCAGTCCTGGCATGGACTGGGCAGCCCAGGAGGGCAGAGGGTGACCCACATCCGGGCCCAATCACCCACTGCGGAGACAGGTCCCCACGTGAGGTGGCAAGGGGCTGGGTGACATCCAAGGCCCCTCCCACCTGAGTTCCGACTGGGGGCCGTATCCCAGGCCCAACAGCCCTGGGACGAAGGTGTGTGGCAGGAAGCCCCCAGCCAGTCTGAACCCTGGGGGCAGTCCCGGGAGCCACCCGCCATGCCACGACAGCTTCCCCACGCCAGGCAGCACGCACCCCTCCCTCTGGGATCAGCAGACTACAGGCGTGTCCTCAGTGTCAGGCCACGGGGGCCACACAGAGACCCCGAGGACTCCAGAGATGCAGGCAGGTGGGGCCCAGCCCGGAAAGGCCTGCGTGGGCTCACTGGAGATGCTGACCGCGTCTGTTTTCCTTTCAGCCAAACCCGAGCAAAGGTCGTCGGCATCCAGGCCTGTGCCGGCTTCACGTGGCAGGAAGACCCTCTGCAAGGGGGACAGGCAGGCCCCTCCAGGCCCACCAGCCCGGTTCCCGTGGCCCATTTGGTCAGCTTCCCCGCCACGGGCACCTGGTTCTTCCACACCCTGTCCTGGTGGGGCTGTCAGGGAAGACACCTACCCTGTGGGCACTCAGGGTGTGCCCAGCCCGGCCCTGGCTCAGGGAGGACCTCAGGGTTCCTGGAGATTCCTGCAGTGGAACTCCATGCCCCGCCTCCCAACGGACCTGGACGTAGGGGACCCTTGGTTCCGCCGTTACGATTTCAGACAGAGCTGCTGGGTCCGTGCCATATCCCAGGAGGACCAGCCGGCCACCTGCTGGCAGGCTGAACACCCTGCGGAGCGGGTGAGATCGGCTTTCACTGCACTGAGCCACAACGTGGGCATGGACTTCCTGGCCCTGCAGTGCACCCAGCACTGATTCCGACCAGGGCACCCCCTTCAGAGCTAGGGACAAACAGCAGTGTGCTCCCACCTCAGGGCCTTGCCTCTGCGGCCTCCACTTGGAAAGTTCTCAGTTCCCCCAGGCTTCTAGAAGCATCTGGGCCAGGGCTCATGGCTGGATAATTTCCCTAGGCTTAACAACCCAAGCAAGCTTCGCCTCCTCGTTTTATTTTTTGTTAAACTTATGAGAATGTATTAAGAAAGAGTGCAGCTCGAGAGACATTCAGAGATGGAACACACCAGACCCCAGATCACAAAGCCAACCATGCCCAGTCCCTCCCAACACCCCCAGCCCCACGACCATCGTTCTGAATTCTGACGACAGCGTGAGCCTGCCTTTGTACTTTAAACACATGGAAGGATAACCACCTTCACGTTTTGAAATAAATGTTTCCTGTTGAAATGATTTTAGATTTTAGACAGAAATATTGAAAAGGCACTATAGTGTCCTCCTATACCTTCCATCCAGCTGCCCCTAATAATGATGTTTTGCAGTCCCATGGCACGTAAGAAATTTATGCCGGGTGTGGTGGCTCACACCTGTAATCCCAGCAATGTGAGAGGTCGAGGCAGGAGGTTCAGGTTCACTTGAGTCTAGAAGTCTGAGACCAGCCTGGGAAACCTAGGTGGACCCGGTCTCCAGAGAAAAGTCAAAGAAATTAGCCAGGCATGGTGGCGTGTGCCTATAGTCCCACCTAGTCAGGAGGCTGAGGCAGGAGGATTGCTGGAGCCCACGAGTTCCAGGAAGCAGTGAGCCATGATTGCACCACTGCACTCCAGCCTGGGTGACAGAGTGAGACTTTATCTCTTAAAAAAAATTAAGAAATTTAATGTGGGTACAATTCTATTAACTAAATAATAATGTGAACTATTATCTAAGGTTATAAAGGCTAGAATTATCCCATTTTTGCCTAACTTCTCGTACCTGTCCCAAGATCCCACCTTGGACTCACCCTCTGCCTTCAGCTCATGTCTCTTCAGCTTCCTCCACATGGTCCAGCAAACACATGGTAGACCATGTTTGCTGAATGGTAGAGCTGATCGCTCATACACAAAGGTAGACCGGTGGGCAGGGATTTTCAAACTTATACAGTAAATGAGTTTTCCTTGGTGTTCTGGAGAGCACTGTTTGAGAAACACTTTGACAGTGAATCTAGGCCTCAAGATCCATCAGCTACTCTAGCTTGAATTTTGCTCAAGCTCAGTGAACACCTGCTCTGCCGGGTGCACGTGAAAGGGGCAAGGATGAGTAAGCTGTAGATAAAGAAGACAGGATGCAGGGGGTCTGTCTAAGCTCTATCCCCTGCCTTCAGCACTGAGGGATGAAATCCAACTCTTAGGGAACGGTGGCCACGTGCTGGGCCAGCCCCAGGCTCTCAGGATCTGACAGTGAGTGACGCAGAACCAGGCCTTGCCCCTGGGGAGCTCTCCAGCATACACCTCCCTCTCCCCTCCCAGCGTCCCGCAAAGCAGGCGTCAACGCCATTGTTAATGCACAGAGGAGGAACCTGACTGTTAGACCTGGGTTTTCCAGGGTTGCACGGCTTCTGGGAGACGGATGTGACCCTGAGGACAGGGCACAGGCCAGTGTAATGCCAGGATGGAATGAGCTGTGATCTGTGCTGCATAGAGGCCTAGGCCAAGGTGGGACTGACGGATGACCAGGTCAGCCGGGTCACTGAAAACACTCTTGGGTCCTCACCTGCTGGTTCCCAGGAGTCCGGAACTGCCAGAAGAGTGGTGGCAGGTCCCCCATCCTCAGCTGTGTGGGCCTGGATAGAACAGCAAGGCGAGGGCACATTTCCCTGGCCATTCCCTCCAGGCACAGCTGTGACCTGTTCATTCCAAATTTGTGGAAGTATTTCCACACACACAGAACTGCAAATAGCAGTGGACATGGTGAGAGGCGTTTGCACATGGGATAGGCAGGATTTTGGAGGCATAGCCCCCAGGGCTTGCCGATGGGTTAGCTGCAGGGCTTGAGAGGGAAGGAGAATCCAGGATGATGTGTTCACATCGGTCCATTCACCCCTTCCATTCCACGCCTGTGCTGGGCACTGGGAGAGACAGATGCACACAGGAGCTCCGGCCGAGGGGAGGTGTGGGGGGAAGCCCAGAGTTTCTGGGCAGGGTAGGAAGCCCAGAGTGTCTACTGGGAGCTGAAGGCTTATGTCTACCTCAGTGCCATCCGCGTTCTCTGTATGAACAAGTACAGGCTGAGCTGCCTGGAGGAGGAGCAGCTGCTGTTGCTGGTGACCAGCACGTTCGGGAACGGAGACTGCTCTGGTAACGGAGAGATGGGTGGCCTGAGGTCTGGATGGTCTAGGGGGTGATAGGGCACAGAACGACCCAGGAAAGGGTCTGGGAGATGCAGGACGTTCTACAGAGGGCGTTTGGGAGTCAGTGCTCAGGTCACTCCAGGTCACGCGGGTCATTTGCTGGCCCCTCTCGTAATTATTGCCATATGAGAGTGCCACCTTTCCTGTGACATAATTTAGATATTCCTGTGAATGGCCTACCTGTTTATATTTACAACTTCATGTTTAAAGGAAATTTGTATCACTCTCACAAATGGAAAGCCAGCAAAACATAAATTCAATGAAAACAAAATGAAGTCAATGAACTTTAGCTAGATACTATTCCCTGACCAAGGCCTGCTGGAGGCGGTACAACCAGGGTTTGAATTGAGATCTGCCAAGCTTCTGAGTTTATTCTGTTTTCCCCACACCAGGGTTCCTCAATACTGCATTACTGACATCAGGGGCCGGACAATTCTTTGCGATGGGGGCTGTCCTGCACCTGGCAGGATGTTTAGCAGCTTCTCTGGCCTCCACCCACTGGAAGCCAGGGGAATGCAGAAGAGGCTTGTTTATTCTCCCATTTAATGCTCAGGACAATATCTGACATAAATGTTATTTATGTCTTTTATTTTATAAATGAAGAAAATGCGACTCAGAAATGTTTAAGCGAGTCACCTAAGAACACACAGACAGCAAGAGGTAGAACCCAAAACTAAACACAGGTGTCCACATGAGACAACAAAAAAGTTCAGGTTCCAGCTTCCTTTGAGCCTCTCATTTCAACAATGGCCATCGTCTGCATACGAGCTGAAGTACAGGAAAGCTGGGCTGAACTCTCCTCCCATCAGGCCTAGGAGCCCCAGACCAGAACCCCAGCCCAAGGTCTCCCAGTCAGGCCCGCTGGAGGGAGCTGGCATCCACACTAGCATGGTTTCTCAAAGCTACAGGGATGCCAGTCTCGCCACTGATGAAGAAAATGAAGGGCATTTGCTTCTCCTGCAGGCTGTCGGGATTTAACACAGATTCCTTTTCTTGCTCTCTTCTCCTGTAGCACAAAACTGGGTGGTCCATCCCCCTCCTGCTGTCCCAAGGCTTTGTTGCATGTTCTCTTTAATTTCTCCCACTCTCGCAGTGCACCCTACCCTCGTCTCCCTGGCAACCTTTCTGCTCTATCCTCTCGACACCTGGATCACAAGAACACTTGGGAGGCCCCTTAACAAGCTACATCCCAAATTATCATTCCCCTTTGTCCTTAGCCAGTGCCCAGGTCCAACTCGCTCTCCTGGGGTGACTTTCTTTCCTGCCCAATATGGTTTCATCATCTGTAAATTGGGGATAATTGAAGTCTTGATCCTGATATTGGGCTCTCAAAGCAGAAGTAGCAAGCTCAGCCAAGTCACTTAAACAAGAGGAGACGTTCCTTGTGAACCAAAAGGGCACTGGTCACAAGGGCCGCTCCTTCTCTCAGGCCTCTCCAGCACGCCCTTGGCTCAGCCAAAGAAGAGACTCAGGCTGCGCTTCTGTGCTGTGGGGATAACGTAGGTACCTGGTCCTTGACCCTGGGACTTTAACAGTTCCCTCTTGTGGCTCAGTTCTACAGCTTCAATGACACAAAGTGGCTTTTGCTCAAAATAGCCTTTGATAGGTTAAGGTACTCCTCTGCCACTCTAAGTCTATGTGGAACAGACAGGGTTTTGCTTCACAGAGAAGATGCATAAAATTTGGTCTTAAAAATGAGTTCACCATGCACACATACACACGAAAAAAGTAAATACTGCATTACTGTATATATGAGGTTCCAAAATAGGCAAAACTAATTTATGGTGACAGAATAGTGGTGGCCTCTGAGGGTCGGTATTGACTGGGAGAGAACAGGAGAGAGCCTACTGGGGTGCTGGAAATGTTCTGTATCTTAATTTTGCAGGATAATTCCTTGGATGCATCCCTAAAAATTCAGTCAAGCTATATAGTAAGATTTGTGCAGTTTACATAAGTAATAGGAGAGATAAGAGGGGGAACCTGTGGAGAAGCAGAACATTTCAAGATCTAGAAAGCAACATTTGCAAGGGTACACAGTGTTCAGACAGGGACCAAATCATAGAAACTACTAGGGCTTGCTATGCTGAAACGACTGACTTCAAACCATAAGGCATATGTACTTTCCACTGAAGAAGAGCACCTGAGTAAAATAACTAGAGGTGCATTTCAAAGATTATTCTATTGGAAATATAAAGAACGAATTGGAGGAGTAGGAGGCAAATAGTCCAAGGGACAGATAAAGACCTTTCTTTTTTTTTCTTTTTTTTTTTTTTGAGACAGGGTCTCCCTCTGTCACCCTAGCTGGAGTGCAGTTGTGCGATCATGGCTCACTGCAGCCTCTACTTCCTGCGCTCATGCAATCCTTCCATCTCAGCCTCCCAAGTATCTGGGACTCCAGATGTGCGGACCACACCTGGCTAATTTTTTTATTTCGTTGTAGTGACGGGAATCTCACTGTTGTTTCCCAGGCTGGTCTTGAACTCCTGAACTCAGGCAATCTTCTGGCCTTGACCTCTCAAAGTGCTGGGATTACAGGTGTGTGCTACAGTGCCTGGCCTTATTAAAATGTTGATGTAATAAATGGGACTACCTAGTGCTGTGCTTTCTCCTTAAAGGAGGAAGCTGACAGAATACAACTGGCAGCAGTAATCTGATAAATTGTGCTTTCTACAGAGTAAATTTTGTTTGTCTCATGACATTTATGCAAATATTCAAATGTTTGAGGAATATAAACATTTAAAATTTGGGTTATAAATAATGCCTCCTGGCTCTGAAATTATCTGAATTCATGAAGCAATCAGTAGTAAATATGAAGGAAAAATGAAACACAGCCTTATATGCAAGGACAAGCACAAATTTCTAATTCTTGTTATAATTTGGGTGCCCACCTGGTTTTGAAGGTGAGCCTTGGTTTGACTGGTTCTGAGACATTTCTTTCAAATAGCAAATGAGTAGTGGGTATGAATAGGGTACATTGGAAAGTCATGTCAAAATTCCATGCAATTTTTGGAGCTTTTTTTCTCCCATGTAATTTATATAATTTGACATGTGTATTCCTATGTAAAATATTTCACCACTTCTCTACAACAAGCATTAAGTGGGCTAATTAGTATGCTCTTCTTATTTCATATTTCTGTGATTTCTCTTATCTGGAATGACTTTTTTATGCCACCCAGGCTGGAGTGCAGTGGCACATTTACTGCTCACTGCAGCCTCAACTCCCCAGGGTCAAGCCATCCTCCTATTTCAGCTTCCCTAGCAGCTGGGACTACAGGTGTGCACCACTATGCCCTGCTAATTTTTGTGTTTTTTTGTAGAGATGGGGTTTTGCTATGTTGCGCCGGCTGGTCTTGAACTCCTGAGCTCAAGAGATCCACCCACCGCAACCTCCCAAAGTGTTGGGATTACAGGCGTGAGCCACTGCACTCAGCTTCTTTTCTAATTTGTTTTTATTCTGAGATCAGATGAGATCGGCATGTTCAGGTTGGTATGGCCATAGACTGCTTTTATCTATTCTAATAATTTTGTATTGTACAATGTGTTGGAAAGGCAAGATGAAGTTAGATTATGAAGGGTTCATTTCCATTCAATTCTGTCTATCCTTCTGGACTTTGCCTAAATCTTACCTTCTTTGGAGCTTTCCTGAACTTACTTATCTCCTTTGAATTCTTACATTTGGATCCTTTGTATTTGAGTATTTTTACATATATATGTACACAAATAACATGTTTTATGTGTATTAATTTACTCTCCCAACTAGATTGAAAGCTGCTGAAGAGTAACCTTTTTTTAAAACCACATTGGACTGTTTTAAGCACAAATTTAGCATATGCTTGATGATTGAGAGAACCATATGGTTACAGTCATTGGTGTGTCTGTATGATTGTGATATGTTGCTATTTAAAAATCAATAGTTATTTCTTATTTAGTTTTCTGTTAAGCCATAACCTTTTGCTCTCATTTATACGTCTTCTGAATGTTAAGTAACATGTGGCTCATATTTCAAACTCCCAATTTGGAATTTTATAGCAATGTGACTGAAGTTTATAATTACAGGTCTCAGAGGACTGCACTACACAGAAGTTCTCTATGTGTTAGAAGAATTTATTAGAAGATAGACAATTGTAGGTTACACTGTAATTTAGAAGACTTTTGCGCATCTCATGTATTTGTGTCAGTTTGAGAATTTGAAAATGCCCCCAAAATGTCTGTTCTTCACTAGTGCCTCTTGTGATCCTGGCAGAGATAAGCTAAACTTTTGAAAGGGTAGACTTTTTCTGTTTATCTTAGTATCCTGAGTCCCTCAATCTGGAATGTAGTAGATGTTTGTGCATTTCCCTATGTCAGTGAAGTCAAAATACTACAGGTGGATTTTTCAGCTTTTCAAAGTTTTCACATTTACTAAGTCCTTCACAGTTATCTCCTACTAGTTAAAAAACTATTTGCCTCAGTTTATGCCAGTGCTACTTTGACATTTGCATTGCTGTAAAACCCTTACTAAAAGGTATATTTTTCTGGTATATAAATACATGTATGCAGCTTTTCTCATATCTTTGAGAAAGCAAAAAATTGTACTAAATTATGATTTCGACTGTAATAGGATTATGGCTTAGTCATGATCAGTATTATATTTTCAACTGTGTCTTACTAGGATTATCGTAAAAGACTTTCAAAATAGTTCATGTGAATTTTTGTCTGATCTTCACAAACTCAGGTATGTACATAGCTCTCTCCCACCTTCTCCCGGCTTTGCCCATTTATTTTATTTTTATTGTGGTTTTATATATATATATACATATATAACATATATATAACATATATATAACATATATATAACATATATATAACATATATATAACATATATATAACATATATATAACATATATATATATATAACATACCATTTACCATTTGAACTATTTTAAAAAGTGTACAATTAGTGGCATGAAGTACATTCACAATGTTGTATAACCATCACCACTATCCATTTCCAGAACTTGTTCATCATCCCAAACAGAAATTCTCTATCCCTTTTTTTCCCCAGCCCCTGGTAACCTCTATTCTACTTTCTGTTTTGATGAACTTGCCTATTCTAGACACTTCATGTAAACAGAATCAAACAATATTTGACCTTTCTTATCTCACTTAGGATAATGTTTTCAAGGTTTATCCATGTTGTAGTACATAGCAGAATTTAATTTCTTTTTTTGACTGAATAATTTGTATATACTACACCTTGTTTGTACATCCATCTCTTGATGGGACATATTTGGGTTGTTTCCACCTTTTGGCTATTGTGAATAATGTTGCTGTGAACATTGGTGTGCAAATATCTATCTGAGTCCTGCTTTCACTTCTTTTGGATATAAACCTAGGAATGGAATTGCTGGGTCATATGGTAATTCTATATTTAACCTTTTAAGGAACAGCTAAACTGGTTTCCACAGCTTCTGTACCATTTTATATTTCCACCAGCAATGCACAAGTGCTCCTTCCATTTTCTCCATATCTACCCAATACTTGTTATTTTCTGTTTTCTTTCAATTAATAACCATCTTAATGGGTGTGACATAGTATTGTCATTTTGATTTTTAGTTTCCTAATGGCTAGTGCTAATGAGCATTTTTTTATGTGCTATTGGTCATTTGTATGTCTTTTTTGGAGAAATGTCTATTCCATCCTTTGCCCATTTTTGAATTGAGATGTGTGCTTTTTTGTTGTTGAGTTGTAGTTCTGCAGTTCTTTATACATTCTGGATATTATTCTCACATCAGATATATGATTTACAAATATTTTCTCCCAAATATTTCTGTGGGTTACAGATATATTAATATCTGTGGATTGTCTTTCATGGTCTTGATAGGATCTTTTAATACCCAAAAGTTTTTAATTTTGATGAAATAATGTATGTAGTTTTGAACTTAAACAATGTTACAGATTGCGCAAAGGATATAACCATGAAATTCTGATAGAGTGACCCCACAGCTGCAGAAAACCAGAGTAGAAAGAACCCTACTCTAAAACCCAAAAGACTTCCCTAGATAGAGTCCTTCGAAAATAATTTTCTAAATTATTCACACAGCCTGTGGATAAATTAAGAGGAAATGATATGTGTAACAGTGCTGCTTGTGATGAAAACACAGAAGAGTCAATTATATTATCAAATCTTAGCTGGAATGGAAAATCAGGAGGATATTTATTAGCAAACATTAATAAAAGGTTGGTCTTTATTATTGTAAGCATGTACACAGACGACAGCAGGTAGTCTCTACCATAAGAATAAGAAATGCCTCCTATCTTTATGAATTCTGAAATTTAACTTTTCTTAACCCAATTGCTGTAAGGGCCTAGGGTTTATTTGTTATGTGTGTTATTGGAGTAGAGACTGTTCGAAGGTTAAGGGGGTAGTTAGTGATGCAAGTGACATTTATATGTTTTAAAATCTTCTGCTTTTCTAGGCACTTTTTAAAATGAAATGCTATATTTTTAAACTTAAAAAATTTTTTTTTATTATTTTTTGCAGAGATGAGGTCTTGCTGTGTTGCCCAGGCTGGTCTCAAACTCTTGGCCTCAAGAGATCCTCCTGCCTTGGCCTCCCAAAGTGCTGGGATTACAGGCGTGAACCACGTGCCTAGCCCAAACTTTTTAAAGACTTTATTTCTCGAGGCAGGTTCTCAAAAGATATCTTATCTTAATGGGCATATATATATAGAAAGTAGTAGGTGAGTTTAAGGGGGATGTAAATATTGGCCGAAAGAGGTTTCTTTTAGGTATATAACCCCTCAAATGTAGCCCTTTGGATATCAAAAGTTTATTATGGCAATGTTCTTTGTGCATTTTTATTCGATGTTGTCAGCCATTCATCTAATAACTCTTCAGAAGATTTTGTCTCTGGCAGTGGCATTGTTTGTACACTTCATGGTTGTGCATATATGACATGTTTGGTTTTATAGTGAAAGTTCTAACATTCTGCTGTATGGAGCCCATTAAGCAACACTTGAGCAGTCAAGGAGTGCCACACCAGAATGTGGGGACCAGTGACTTCAGGGAGTGCTGGGCAGCAAGCCCCAAGGTCCTCAGGGCACCCCAGAGCCTTCCTTGGATACCGTACTGCCATCAGTGCCCTGGCTCCATGGGCCTGTGATGAGAGTGCAGCCTGAGTGATCTACACAATGCCTTCAGGGTCGCTCTTCCATTGTCCTGGTGAGGAGCACAGCCCTGATCCATGCAGGCCTCCTGACCCACACCCTCGTGTTCTCTCCCAAACACACTTTCTTATCTGTTCAATATGGGCAGGCTGAGAAGGCTAAAAATTTCCCAAATTTTTGAGTTCTGCTTCCCTTTTGATTATAAATTCTGTCTCTAAAACATTCCTCTTTTCTTTCACTTTCCTAGAAACATTCAAGAGAATGAAGCTGCTCCTTCAATACTTTGCTTAGATATTTCTTCTGCCAAATTTCAGGTTCATCACTCACAAGTTCTGCCTTCCAGAAAACACTAGGACATAAGCACAATGCAGCCAAGTTCTTTGTCACTTTATGACAAGTGTCACCTTTCCTCCAGTGTCTGATAACGTGTTCTTCATTGCCATCTGAGACTTCATCTGAATGAGTTTTCCCTTCCATATTTTTATTTTTTAAAAAGACTGGGTCTCCTTTTTTTGGCCAGGTTGGTCTTGAACTCTCATCCTCAAACAATCCTCCCATCTTGGCCTCCCAAACTGCTAAGATTCCAGGCATGAGACACCATGCCCAACCCCCTCTATGTGCTACCGACATTCTATCTAGCTCTCCTCTTCTGAGCCCTTGCCAGAATCACGCTTAACCAAGATTCACAGGGAGAAGATGGCCACCCACACTTCAAGAGACAGGCCTGGAACAGAGCCTTCCTGCACAGCCTCAGAAGGGACCCACCCTGCTGGCACTTTGATCTTGGACTCATGGCCTCCAGTACTGCGAGATAGTAAATTCTGTTGTTGAAGGTGCCCAGTCTGTGGTACTGTAAAGCAGCC
This sequence comes from Gorilla gorilla gorilla, assembly GCF_029281585.2. Lineage (NCBI taxonomy): Eukaryota > Metazoa > Chordata > Mammalia > Primates > Hominidae > Gorilla > Gorilla gorilla. The sequence goes on along the minus strand of NC_073228.2, from coordinate 31,883,599 downwards.
CTAGGAAACTAACACAGCCTGTTAGCCCACAGATGGTGGAGAGATGGAATGCTCCATGGAGCTCCAGGCTTACTGTCTACAGCCCCCAAAGTGTGCTACGGGACCCTTGGGTTGGTGTAGGTATGCAAGATAATTTTGGGTGGTGCAGGGTGAATAATTTCAGTTGACATAACAATGTATTTATCTTACTGGGTAAATCTGGGGTCCCCATCTGTTAGGAACTAGGCTGCACAGCAGGATGTGAGCAGCCAGCCAGCAAGCAAAGCTTCATCTGTAGAAAGAGCCGCTTCCCATCCCTCGCATTACCGCATGAGCTCTGCCTCCTGTCAGATGAGCGGTGCCATTAGATTCTCATAGGTCCGTGAACCCTACTGTGAACTGCGCATGCCAGGGATCTAGATTGCGTGCTCCTTATGAGAACCTAATGCCTGATGATCAGTGACTGTCTCTCATCACCCCCAGATGGAACCATGTAGTTGCAGGAAAACAAGCTCAGGGCTCCCACTGATTCCACATTATGGTGAGTTGTATAATTATTTCATTATGTATTACAGTGAAATAATAATAGAAATAAAGCACACAATAAATGTAATGGGCTTGAATCATCTCTGCATCACCCCTTCCCCTTCTCCCGGGTCCGTGGAAGAGTTGTCTTCAAGAAAACTGGCTCTGGTGCCAAAATGTTTGGGGACCATTGGTGTAAATGTTTCTAAGAATAGTTAAACAACTTAAGCTTTACATGCTACAAAAAATAAAAATACAGGTGTAAATGCTAATAAAAATGGGTGCAAATGAAAACACCCTCTTTCCGTGGTCCAGGAAATTTTTTTTTATTTTTTATTTTTTGAGACAGAGTCTTGCTTTGTCACCCAGGCTGGAGTGCAGTGGCGCAATCTCGGCTCATTGCAAGCTCCACCTCCCGGGTTCACGCCATTCTCCTGCCTCAGCCTCCTGAGTAGCTGGGACTATAGGCGCCCGCCACAGCGCCCGGCTAATTTTTTGTATTTTTAGTAAAGACGGGGTTTCACCGTGTTAGCCAGGATGGTCTCGATCTCCTGACCTCGTGATCCACCCACCTCGGCCTCCCAAAGTGCTGGGATTACAGGCGTGAGCCACCGGGCCCAGCTAAATCTTAAGCATTCTATCAGAAAGACTTGCAGTTTGGAGCTGCAGCTGCCCTCCCACATTCTGTTCACTGTAAACCCCTACAACACACACACGCACACACACACACACACACACACATACACACATGCACATACATATTCACATGTACATACCTGCACACACACACACGCACATATATACATACACATGCATATACCTGCACACACGCACACACACACGCTGTGCTTCATGCCCTCACTAGGGTGGTCTGGAAGGGAATGTGTGTTTTTAGGAGAAATGAAGACAACTCAGGACCCTCATTCTCCTGGTGTTTGCACAAGTGCCTTCTCTGCAGACCATGCTTCAGTCTCTTTCTTGGTTCTCCCTCTTACTGAAAGAGAGAAGCAGAGGCCCAGCATACACACGGCTGCTTAGGGCTCAAGCCAAGTTTGCAAGCTTCCTGGGGAGGCTAGTGAGATGAAGGCACTGCAGAGCCTCCCCAAAAGAGGCATCAGCTTTTCATGGATCCTTGAGCCCAGGAAAGCGATAGGTGAGACATCGCAGTTCATCAGAAGACACAAGCAAACTCCAGTGAGAAAGGGCAATGGTCAAAGATTTTATTCTCTTGGAGAAGGGGTACTCGGGCTGTAAGCAGCAGGCAGAAGACTTTATTGCATGCGTAGTTAGGTGATGGTGACCTACAGTTTTCACTGGGAACTGGGATCAAGAGTGACCCGACCTCCTACTCATGCTCATCTCTCCCTGTCTCTCTCTTTGCCTTTTGTGTCTCTCTCCCTATCTCTCTTACTCCTTTTCCTCTCAGCCTCCTCTGTCTCTTTCCTTATCTCTCTTCCTCTCTCTCTCTCACTCCTTCTCCCCATCTCTCTTTCTCTCTCCTTCTTTTCCACTTCTCTCTCCCTCCTCATCTCTCTGCCTGCCACTGTTCAGGATCCTGGGGCCCCACGTGGATGGGCAGACATGGGACTCCTAGGCTACCTTTCACAGCGCAAGCACAGGGCTGCAGGACCTTGGTCCCCATCTCCCAGCATCCTCAAAATGAGGGGTGTGGGGTGTGCCTGTGCTCTCCTGGGTGGGCTCCCCACACTCCAGAAGCAGAAACTGCAGGTCATAGCTGGCTCGAGTGGTGCCCACGGGGCTGCCAGCTTCCATCGTGTGATCTGCTGAGGCCAAAGCAGAGGACAGCAGCCCAGGCCCATCTCTGCAGCAGGGTGGGGGTAGGAGTGGGCTTGGGGGTGGGGATGGGGATGGGAGCCACCAATGCAAACTGGCCCCTGGCTGTTTTCCTACCCTGCACCCTGCCATGCAAGGCCTCCTCTCCCACCCCTACCCCTGTCTCCCACCACCTCCACCCCTAGGCTGCCCCAGACCCAGGCTCCAGAAGTCTCCCAGGATCCAGGAACTAAGGGCAGCCACTGGGTTCCACAGCCCCTAGTCCATGAGTCAGCCACCCCTCTGCGAGCTGACAAACTTTGGCTCTCATGCCCCGCCCCAAGCCAGCCACACACCCCTGTCCCCCCACCAGCATTATTACCGCCTTCTGATTTTAGCCCTGACAGCCCTGCTTCCTGGTAACCTTGCCCCCTCCCACCATGGTCCAGGCAAGCCCAAAGGCCAGCGCCCTCCACCCACCCTTCCTGGGGGCCACTCTACTATCTCCTTGCCCAGATGTCTTAACATGGCTTTACCTAGATAGAATAAATAACAGGGATAAGGCCCCAGACTCTGCCAGGAAGATTTGCTAAAATGCTCTTTGTTTAGAAGCAGGAACAGTGATGGGGCCTATGGATGACCCCAGGATTGTCACCCAAGCAGCAAGGAGGGCAAGGAGCCCGGTTTCCTGCCCTTACCCAGGGAGGATGTGGCCAGGGCTCCACAAGGCCTTGGAGAGGGTTGGGCAGGAGAGCAGATCCACCCTCCTCTTGAGGAAGCAGCCACCACCCCCAGGAAGAGCAGATGGGGGCACACAGGCAGAGCCCCCGCGTGCTGTAGAGCAGGGCCAGCAGATCTGTACTCAGCCTCAGCCCCAGGGGAGCTGCAAGATAGACTGAGACCCTCACAGGTTGGGCTCTGTGTCCCCACCCAAATCTCATCTGGACTTGTAATCCTCCTGTGTCAAGGGAGGAACCTGGTGGGAGGGGATGGGATCAGGGAACAGTTTCCCCCTGCTGCTCCCCTGATAGTGAGGGAGTTCTCAGGAGAGCTGATGGTTTGAAAGTGTGGCGCTTCCTGGTTCTCCAGTCACTCCCTCCTGCCACCTTGTGGAGAAGGTGCCTGCTTCCCCTTCGCCTTCTGCCATGACTGTAAGTTCCCTGAACTGGGAGTCAATTAAACCTCTTTCCTTTATAAATTACCTAGTCTCAAGTATTTCTTTATAGCAGTGTGAAAACAAACTAATACCCCTTCCCTGAGGTGCCTTCTCCTTAGGCAACCAGCTGCCCCCATGCTCCTCCTCTGCCCTGTTCTTTCTTTTGTGGTCATGAGGCCCAAGTGATAAACAGGGCCAGCCCCAGCCCCAGCCCCATCCTACTGCAGGCCTGTGTGGCTGCTGGAGAGGCTGGGCTCCTTTCCTCACCCCGAGGGTGCCTGATATGCTCTTTGGATTCTGGAGGAAACTGACCCCCTATTCTCATACTGGTGCAACATCTTCCAAGACCTCAAAGCTGGAAAACATGAGCCAGTCTTTTTTCTTGTCTCCACTTGCTAGGGCTGTCATTGGGACAGTCCTAGAGGGTGGTGCCAATGGATGAATGCATGGATGGATGGACTGTAGTCCAGGGATGAAGTCCCTGTCTGTCCTGAACCGGGCCCTTCCTCCAATGAGAAGCCTTCCTGAGTGAGTTTATAGAGTCATCCCTTGGTATCCATGGAGGATTAGTTCTAGGGTCCCCGGGGATGCCAAAATCCATGGATACTCAAGTCTCTGATATAACATGGCCTAGTGTTTACATATAACCTATGCACATCCTCCCGTATATATTAGACCATTGCTAGATTATTTATGATACGTAATACAATGCAGATGCTATATAAATGGTTGTGATACTGTATTGTTTAGGGAATGATGACAAGAACAAAGTCTGCACATGTTCAATAGAAACATAACCGTCCAATTTATTCTCTGAATATTTTCCATCTGCTGTTGGCTGAATCCACAGATGCAGAGCTCCCTCCACAGATACGAGGGCCAAGTGTGCTTTGAGAGCAGGGTGGGTGAGGTTGCTAATGAGTACAGGGGAGCAGGTGTCGATCAGGAGGGCCCTGCATTGGGGCATCTGGACACCCTCTCTCAGGACTTGAGACACCATTTGGATGGCACAGGCAGACTCAGTCCAGGTCAAAGCCCTCCCCTTGGATGTTCATTTTATCCCAAGCTCTTTCTGGACCCTGGAATTTGGCATCCCCTAGGCTCTGGGTGGAAGGACAGATGAACCAGATTTTAGATAACACGTCTAGAAGAGTGAGCCCCTACTGTGTGCCCGGCACTTTCCCCACAGGATCCTCTAGCTAGAATATCCAAGGGTCATGGAGAGAAATACCCAGTTAAAATATCAGAAACGAAAAAGAGATACAATTAGAGACACTAAAAAGACCATTAGGGACACTAAAAAGACCATTAGGTAATAGTATTAGTATTTGTATTCTGAGATCCAACAGCAGCAGTCACTTCCCTCCACCCCTACGTGTATCCCAGGACCACCCTGGGCGGGGAGGGCTTCAGGTTAGGGAGCAGCCATGGATGCTGTGATGCTGGCCCTGGGCCTCGGGGGTGACAGTGATGAGGAACTGGGTGCACATGAGTGGGGCAGCCAGGCCTGGCCAGAGAAGCAACATACACGTGCACAGATGTGTTTATCCACGTACACGTGTGCATGCACGTGCACACATTGCAGGCAGGCATGTTGTGGCACTTTCTAGCTGTACCCTATGCTTGGGAGAACTACTGTTTCGTGTTACCTCCACAGCTGGCTTTACTTCTGTTACCTCAGCAGGATCAATGGCAGGGCAGATGTTTACTTTGAACTAGGAGCTGAGTTATACTTTGTCAGATTCAATGAGGTGACGCTGTATAAAGGGTCTGGTTCAGGGGCAGGCTGTGAGTAAGGGCTCAATAAATTACAACTCTAATGACTAGCTATAAATTATCAGCCACATTATTAGGACAGCAATGGCCCAGACTTGATAGGAGCCCAAGGGACATCACCTAACCCAGCCAGTGGAAGGGAGATTGGGGAAGGCTTCCTGGAGGAGACAAGGACTGGGCTGAGTCTTAGAAGGTGAGCAGACACCAACTAAAGAAGGTGAGAAGGGCAATCCAAGCAGAGGAAACCAAATGAGAGGGAGCACAGGGCTGGGGTGCGCCAGAGCATCTTGTGAAGGGCAGGAGTCTTGAGAGATGAGACTGGGTAGGTCTGTGGAGCCGGCGGGGTGAGCTTGTTTGCTGGGGTTACTGGTTTTTCTACAATGAGTAACACAATCCTGATTTTGTAGGGGAGGAGACAGCCTCAGTGATGGTCACTTGATTTTAGAAGATGGAGCTCAGCTACCTCTGAGTCATAGGATAGAATGCTAAGGCACAGGCTGGGCACGGTGTCTCATGTCTGTAATCCCAGCACTTTGGGAGGCTGAGGCGGACAGATCGCTTGAGCCCAGGAGTTCAAGACCAGCTTGGACAAGATGGTGAAACCCCATCTCTACAAAAAATACAAAAGTTAGCCGTGTGTAGTGGCACATGCCTATAGCTCCAGCTACTCAGGAGGCTGAGGTGGGAGGATGGCTTGAGTCCAGGAGGTCGAGGCTGCAGTGAGGCGAGGATATGCTACTGCACTGCAGCCTGGGCAACAGAGAAAGCAGGAAGCAAGGAAGAAAGGAAAGAAGGAAGGAAGGAAAGGAAGGAAAGGAAGGAAAGGAAGGAAAGAAGGAAGGAAGGAAGGAAGGAAGGAAGGAAGCCCAGACAGGGCAGGGACTCACCTAAGTAGCCCTGCATGGAGGGAGCCTTGGTTTTCCCACCCCATTTCCAGTGCTCCTTCCATGCCCTCCCCCTGCCTTCCTCTCACTGGAAACAGCCTCTACCTGACCTTGTCCTCTGCATCCTCTGATAGGTAGCTGATACCAGACAAGGTTTTGCAGGGATCCAGGTGCCCCTCGGTGTCTGTTGAGATTAAACCCAATGCAAAATAAGGCTTAATCCCAAATCTGCAATGGAGAGGAAAGACAGGAAGTTTCCTTGTTGCCTGGGCCAGAAAAGGCTGCAGCTCCTGTCCCTTCCCTTCACCCCACCGTCCAAGTCCTCCCTGGGCTGTTGAGGGATTCCTAGGGGGTCAACAGAGAGGGGTGAGAGCTGGAGGCGGTCACTGGGGTATGACGGGGCCTCCTTGACAGAGCAGGTGGTGAACTTTCTGCCTTTAAATATTTTGAAATAGCAACAGACATAAGAAAGCACAAAAAATCCCAGATGGCACATTATTTCCTCCAGCCCGGTGTCCCCCCACCTCCCAGGGTCCCAGGCACAGGAGCCCAGGTTCACACCAGCAGGAGGCTAGGACTGGAGATTCTGCAGACTTTCCAAGCGTGTTTATTCACATTCCTGTGGGCCCCCAGGGCCCTGCTGAGCTTCCCAATATTAGCTGAGAAAGAAAAAAAGCAGTTCCTGACATCCGGAGCAGATTTGACATTCATGGTTAGACCTCAATGTTGTCACAAACTCATCTGACTTTCATGGGGAACATTAACAAACTCACAGAATTCCAACCTCCAATAAAGTTACTCTGGGACCATGATAAAATGAGGCAAGGCAAGGCCATGTCATAATTTTGTCTAAGCACTGACAAAAACAAGGTCACTATGCTGTCACCCATAAAATACCAAATAATCTCTCTCGGCCTAAGTGAGTGACTGCTATCCTTTGAACAGATTTATAAAGATCTAATTCACATACCATTTAATTCATCCATTCAAAGTGTATATAATTTGGTGGCTCATGCCTGTAATCTCAGCACTTTGGGAGGCCAAGGTGGAGAATCGCTTGAGCCCAGGAGTTCCAGACCAACCTGGGCAACATAGCGAGACCCTGTCTCTACAAAATAAATTTTAAAAATTAGCTGAGCATTGGGAGTTCAAGACCAGCCTGGACAACACGGTGAAACCCTGTCTCTACTAAAATACAAAAAATTAGCCAGGTGTGGCGGCATGCCCCTCTAGTCCCAGCAACTCAGGAGGCTGAGGCAGGAGAATTGCCTGAACCTAGGAGGCAGAGGTTGTAGTGAGCCAAGATCGTGCCACTGTACTCCAGCCTCAGCTACAGAGTGAGATACCATCTCCAAAAAAAAAAAAAAAAAAAAAAAGGCTGAACATGATGGTGCACAACTGGTAGTCCCAGCTATTAGAGGTGGGAGGTCGAGGCTGCAGTGAGCTATGATTATACCACTGCACTCCAGCCTGGGCGACAGAACAAGACTCTGCCTCATAGAAAAAAAAAAAAAAAAGAAAAAGAAAAGAAAAAATGTACCTATCAGATACTATGCTTTTTACTGGAATGATGAAATAATCTGTACACGAAACCCCCATAACACACAATTTATCTATATAACAAACATGCACATGTACCCCTGAACCTAAAAGCTAAAAACATTGAAAAAATTATATTCACTGAAGCGTGCAACCATCACCATGTTATATTTATTTATTTTAATTTTTAATGTTTGTGAGTACATAGTAGGTGTATTTATTTATGGGGTATATGAGATGTTTTGATACAGGCTTACAATGCATAATAATCACATCAGGGTCAACAGAGTATCTATCACCTCATGCATTTATCCTTTGTGTTTCAAATGATCCAATTATATTCTTTTAGTTAATTTTAAATGAAGTTAAATTATTTTTTACTACAGTCACTCTGTTGTACTAGCAAATACTAGGTCTTATTTGTTCTAATTTTTTTGTACCCACTAACCATCCCCTCTCCCCACCCCCACCCCACTGCTACCTTTCCCAGCCTTTGATAATCATCCTTCTACTCTTTATGCCCATGAGTTGAATTGTTTTGATTTTTAGCTCTCACAGGTAAGTGAGAACATGCGATGTTTGTCTTTCTGGCTTATTTCACTTAACATAATGACCTCCATTTCCATCTATGTTGTTTCAAATGACAGGATCTCATTCTTTTTTATGGCTAAATAGTACTCCATTGTGTATATGTACCACATTTTCTCTACCCATTCGTTTGTTGATGGACACTTAGGTTGCTTCTAAATCTGGGCTATTGTGAATAGTGCTGCAATAAACAAAGGAGTGCAGATATCTCTTAGATATACTGATTTCCTTTCTTTGGGGTACATACCTAGCAGTGGGATTGCTTGATCGTACGGTAACTCTATTTTTAGTCTTTTGAGGAACTTCCAAACTGTTCTCCATAGTGATTGTATTAATTTACATTCCATCAATGGTATATGAGGGTTCCCTTTTCTCCACAACCTCACCAACATGTGTTACTGCCTGTCTTTTGGACAGAAAACATTTTAACTGGGGTGAGATGACATCTCATTATAGTTTTGATTTGCATTTATCTGATGATTAATGATGTTGAGCACCTTTTTATATGTTTGTTTGCCTTTTTTTTTTTTTTTAAGACAAGGTCTCACTCTGTCGCCCAGGCTGGAATGCAGTGGCGCAATCTCAGCTCACTGCAACCTCTGCCTCCCGGGTTCAAGCAATTCTCCTACCTCAGCCTCCAGAGTAGCTGGGGTTACAGGAGCCCACCACCACAACTGGCTAATTTATATATATATTTTTAGTAGAGACAGGGTTTCACCATGTTGGCCAGGATGGTTTCAAACTCCTGACCTCAGGTGATCCACCTGCCTTGGCCTCCCAAAGTGCTAGGATTCTAGGAGTGAGTCACTGTGCCTGGCCCTGTTTGCCATTTGTATGTCTTATTTCTTTTTTTTTTTTTGAGACAAAGTTTCGCTCTTGTTGCCCAGGCTGGAGTGCAATGGCACGATCTCGGCTCATCGCAACCTCCACCTCCCAGGTTCAAGCGATTCTCCTGCCTCGGCCTCCCTAGTAGCTGGGATTACAGGCATGTGCCACCACACCCAGCTAATTTTGTATTTTTAGTAGAGATGGGGTTTCTCCATGTTGGTCAGGCTGGTCTCGAACTCCCGACCTCAGGTGATCTGCCCTCCTCAGTCTCCCAAAGTGCTGGGATTACAGGCATGAGCCACCGCGCCCGGCCTTATTTTTTTTTCAATGTAGAATATGTGTCTTCTTTTGAGAAATGTCTATTCAGATATTTTGCCCATTTTTAAATCGGATTATTCGATTTTTTTCCTATGGAGTTATTTGAGCTTCAGATGAGTGGTTTGCAAATATTTTCTCTCATTCTGTGGGTCTCTTCATTGATTGTTTCCTTCGCTGTTCAGAAGCTTCTGAACTTGATGTGGTCCAGCATGCTAAATTCAGAACATTTCCATCCCCAACATTTCACCCCAAGAAGAAACCCCACCCCCGAGTCATTACTTCCAAATCCTCCCCTCTCCCCCCAACCCTTGACACTCAGCCTCCCAAGTAAGTAGGACTACAGGTACATGCCACCACGCCTAATTTTCTTTTCTTTTTTGTTTTTGAGGAGATGAGGTCTTGCTATGTTGCCCCAGCTGGTCCTTCACTTATTTAAGCCTACCAGCTAGTGTTCTGGTATCTCCTCTGAATTTTTAATTAATTTCACTTCCAGAGAATTAAGTATTATTTTTGTTGACAGTTTGTTCTCTCAAACGGCATTGCATTTAGTAATACTTTTTTAGTTGTTGGGGTTTTTGTTTTTTCAAATGTTATTAATTTGTTTCCCTTTCCAGCTGAAGAAATAGTGACCAGGGGAGTAAATATTCTGAGGCCACTGTGTTTGTATATTATGGACAATCAAGAAAGAACTAGGGTATGTTAGAGACAGAACTCCAGAGGTCAGGTCATCTCCGTCTACTCACTTGGTGGACTTGGCTAAGTCACGTGATCTCTCTGGGCCTCCATTTCTTCATCTATAAAATGGACTAATACTTTCAAGCTAGTACATGAAAGGAAATATGCTGATTGAACCAATCCTACTCCTGTTGCAACCTCACACCAGAGCACAGGCTGGGTGTTCATGTATGTTCCCTTGCCCGGTCTCTGGCTTTCCCTCTAGGAGATATCCTTCTTAACTCTGGTGCTCCTGGGAGCTGGGCTAAAGCTGATCTCTCGATTCTTGCCTCTGCCCAGTTTCATTGCAGGCAGCCTCCACTGAACTATGCCCACATCATCATCCCTGAATGGAAGATCTATAGCATGATGAGGTTCAATCAATCCCGCTAAACAAACAAACAAAAAGCCACTGGCCTGATCGGTTGTAATATATTCTTTACAAAGTCCTTTATGATACTTATCTTAGTAAAAATGGTGTTAAAACTTTGCCATATATGCCAGGCACGGTGGCTCACGCCTGTAATCCCAGCACTTTGAGAGGCCGAGGCAGGTGGATCACCTGAGGTCGGGAGTTCGAGTCCAGCCTGACCAACATGGAGAAACTCTGTCTCTACTAAAAATACAAAATTAGCCGGGCGTGGTGACGCATGCCAGTAATCCCAGCTACTCAGGAGGCTGAGGCAGAAGAACTGCTTGAACCTGGGAGGCAGAGGTTGCAGTGAGCCCAGATTGCGCCATTGCACTCCTGCCTGGGCAACAAGAGCGAAACTCCGTCTCAAAATAAAAACAAAAACAAAAAACAAAAAAACCCCCAACTTTGCCATATTGCTTATGTGGTATATCTTAATCTATAACAAAGTGACACCCGTGTCAGCCAGCCTACACCCCTGGAAATCAGCCTTCCTTGCTTAGGGCTCCAGCAAGGCTCTCCCCACCCTAGCTGGTCTCCTGGGAAAAAGAGGAATTCAGGCAGCAACAGTCAAGCAAGCAGGTGCTTCAGCAAGCAAGTAATCCATCTCAAGAAGCCGTAACCAGCGATGGTTCAACAATTCTTAGGAGTCTTGTGAAGTCTGCAAGCTTCATAAACGAGGGCTCTTGCATATCCTCAGGTGAGCTCTGCTTTGTTGTCATCTTATTGAAGTGGACCCACAGCAGCAAGGTGAGCAAAGCCAAAGGAAGCCCCCTGCCTGAGTCTAGCTCAGGTGAACTGACAGTCCAGACAGGACAACCGAGAGGGACCCTGTTTTCATACTGCTATAAAGAGCTGCCCATGGCCAGGCGTGGTGGTGGGCGCCTGAGGCAGGAGAATCACTTCAACCCAGGAGGTGCGGGTTGCAGTAAGCCAGATCACACCACTGCACTCCAGCCTGGGTGACAGAGTGAGACTCTGTCTCAAAAACAAAACAAAACAAAAAGGCCGGGCACGGTGGCTCACATGTGTAATCCCAGCACTTTTGGTGGCCGAGGTGGGCAGATCACTTGAGGTCAGGAGTTGGAGACCAGCCTGGCCAACATGGTGAAACTCCGTCTCTACTAAAAATACAAAAATTAGCTGGGCGTGGTGGTGTGTGCCTGTAATCCCAGCTACTTAGGAGACTGTGTCAGGAGAATCGCTTGAACCTGGGAGGTGGGGGTTGCAGTGAGCCGAGATCACGCCACTGCACTCCAGCCTAGGTGACAGAGTGAGACTCCATCTCAAAACAAAACAAAACCAAAAAACTACCCAAGACTGGGTAAGTTAGAAAGAAAAGAGGTTTAATTAACTCACAATTCTGCATGACTAGGGAGGTCTCAGGACACTTACAATCATGGCAGAAGGGGAAGCAAGGCACCTCCTTCACAAGGCAGCAGAAATAAGTGTGGAGTGATGGGGGAAGAGCCCCTTATAAAACCATCTGATTTCCTGAGAACTCACACACTATCATGAGAACGGCATGGTGGAAACCACCCCTACGATTCAATTACCTCCACCAGGTCTCTCCTTTGACACGTGGGGATTATGGGGATTACAATTTAAGATGAGACTTGGGTGGGGACACAAAGCACCTAACCATATCAGCCCCAAAGCCATGGCTGGAGAAGGCTCCTGCCAGAAGTCCACCCCGCAGCCCTCAGACTCCACTGTGGCCTTTCCTCACTCTGCTTCCTATCTCCATTTTTCTTTCCCTGAAGGAGGTTGTTCTATCAATGCCTCCCGTGACAACACATGCCCCCTCCTTCCCCACCCCCCAGGCTCAGCGATAAGGAAGCTGGTGCCCTGAATCCCTGCCCCACCCAAGACTCCTTCCTTTTCTTCCCACTTAGTCTACTTGAAACTCCTCTCTGTATTTTTTTAATTAAGTTACCCACTTCAGCTTTGTTTCTCAAAGGCTTTAATTTTTCCGGGAAGAGCTGCAATCGTTTCTTGGCAGGAGTAGTTTCAGGTTTGCATTGCTCTGAAAGAGAGACTCTCAGAAACACTGGACCTCCATTTTGGTGTCAGCACCGCACGCACCCCCACCCAAGCCAGCACCGTGGCTGGAAAGCTTACGTATAGGATAACGGATGTGGGTGGAGTGGGAATTGACGTGGAGGATGTTGGAGATCAGATCAACAGATGCTACAAAAAAATCCAACCCCTCCCCACCGAAAGACGGCAATACTCAGGCTAGGAGCCGCTGCACTAGGTGCTAGGGACCCACTGAATTTTCACCAGGGCAGTGGCTTGGTCAGATCTCTATTTCCAGAAACATCGCCCTGGAATCCTTTCCTTGGCGTGGAAGGAGAAGTTGACCCCGAAGAGTTACTCAGTCAAGGGCGACTCATTGCTCCACTCTAAGGTTTCTCTAAGCACAGGGCGGTGGCGAAAGGGAAGGGCTGCAGGGTGGAGTCCGGCACCAAGACCTCCCGGCCCGGCTTTTAGCAGCACATGGCCGCTTGAGATGATTTCTTTTGAAAACGGGCAGTGGTTGAAAACCACTGCTTCAAAACACGGACTGGAGGAGTGGTAAATACTAACGAGGAGTTTTAGCAATGGACTCTGTTAACAGAGTCTGGTCGCCTGAGAAGGGCCTCGGAGGACTGGCCAGGTTGGAGAACGATTTCAACTGCGTACTGGACAACACACAGAAGACTGCGGGGAGCCTTAGCCCCTACCCGGCCTGCAGTGCTCTCTGGGGCACACGGCAGCCCCACGACGCCTTGGGGTTTCTTCGAGCGCTACTCGCACGCACCAGCGCCCACGCAGCTGCAACGCCAAACGCCCGCCAGCACCTTAGGGCCGCGGGAGTCCCTTCCCCAGGCCCGCCCCACACGCCGGCCTTTTCTGCCGCTTCCCAAGCCGGAGCCAATCAGCGCTCAGCAGCGACCGGGCAGGGACGACCAATCGACTTATCCTGCGTTGTACTAAAGACCTAGAAATCGAGCGTCGTACATTCGATCGACGGAACGTCTGGGCCCTAGTGTTAAGTTGGGTGACTGTTCGGTGGTTGTCTCGGGGGTTGCAGGAAGATCCTGTTTCCTTGGCGTAGAAGGAGAGGTTGACCCCGAAGAGTTAAGATTCTCGAAGCACACTATTTATCCGTGGCCCTCCTCCTCCTTCGCGGGGTAGCTTGGGGCAAGTCATCTATTCTCTCTAGATCTGTGTTCTGCCTAAAAATTAATGAATGGGACAAAATGGTCTCTACAGTCCCTTGTTTATCCTGGCCCTGCAAATCCAGGATCACTGCCGTTGTATCTCAGTCTGATGTCGGTGGTCTTGCGCTGGCCGGTGTTCTGAAACTTTGTCGGCAGTAACATGCACTCCAGTCAGGCTCTTCAGTCCAGGACACCATCGCCGGGGAAACTGAGGCATAAGAAAAATAAAAATGGGCATTGTCCATCCACAAATATGTATTGTGCTCCCGTTGTGTATCTGGCACTGCCCTGGTGCTGGGTCCCCTATGAGAAACAGGCATGGTCCTTGTGCCCCTAGTTATAAACTATGTCACTTCCATCAGTCTCTGAGATCCCCAGGGAGGAGCTGTACTCTCATCAAGCTGCTCTCATCAGCAGACAGGATGGAGACAGACTTGTAGGCCTGCATGCTCCTGGGCTCCGCTTGAATTCCCAGCTCAGCCACTGGCTGTCTTCTACCCACAGATCTGAAAGGAGCCAGGGCGGACAGGCTCCAGCAGTACCTCTTTTCTTGAGGAAGCCACCTTCTCCTGGCTGTCCAACCCTGAAAGGACCTTGGAAGTTTGGGGGAGTCCCTCTTGGCACTCTGATTTATCCAGAATGCACCCAATCACCCTCTACACATGCACCGCCCCCCCCCCCCAACCACACACACGCTCCTCCAGCCTGATACCCTGCTGGGGTTCTTTTGCAGAGTTTTGTCTTGAGGTCATCAGAGAGGTCATGCTCCATGGGGCATTGAAGCACCACAGAGAAAAACCCCTGCAAGGCCAGGAAAGCATCTGAGAGGCATCTGAAGTCAGAAGGCCTGTGCTGGAATCCTAGCTTTTTCTGGCAGTGTGATCTGGGTAATTTAACTTCTACCAGCACCATGTGTATAAATGAACATCATCACAGCACATACCTCACAGATTGCTGAAAGGATTAAATGAAATGATGGATATAACTCACTTGCAGCATGCCTGGCAGAGACATACAGTAAATGGGCAAGAATTGGGAGCTACTGTTATTATTGTGTTATTGTGATTATATTCAGCAGGAAGGAGGCCTCCCAGGCTAGGCGCCAGTCCTTGATGAGAAGGTGCCCACTTTATGTCCTCTCCTGTTTCTAACTCTCCTCTTCTGCCTCCTGTGGTCCCAGCTGAGTGGCTGTACCTCAGCAATATCCAGTTTCCTGCCTCAGAACATCAAGCCCAGATATACAAGCTGAAGGAGGGTGCCACATTTGAGGGGCAAGGGAAGATCAGGTGGGGACCCTGTGCTTCAGAGCTTTGGTCACATCCGCAAGGAGCACAGCAGGCCCTACCAGATAAACAGACAAAATCAGGAGGGCTCCAAGGTGGGACAGAGAAGGAAGATTGTTAAAAATTGAATCTGCTAGACTGGGCGTGGTGGCTCACACCTGTAATCCCAGCACTTTGGGAGGCCGAGGCAGGCGGATCACTTGAAGCCAGGAGTTCGAGACCAGCCTGGCCAACATGGCGAAACCCCATCTGTACTAAAAATACAAAAAATTAGCCAGGCGTGTGGTGCGAGCCTGTAGTCCCAGCTACTCGGGAGGCCGAAGCAGAGAATTGCTTGAACCCGGGAGGTGGAGGTTGCAGTGAGCTGAGATCATACCACTGCAGTCTATCCTGGGCAACAGAGCAAGACTCTGTATATTAAAAAAAAAAAGGCAAAAATTGAATCTGCTGTGCCCAACCAAGCCATCAGCTGATCAGCTGTGGGGTCCTGCCCTGAATCATTTACTCCTCACCCTATCTCTGGGACCATCAGGGCAGGCAGGCAGCAGCAGATGTTTTCCAAGCTCTACTGCTCCCAGGCCAGCATGACATCTGCAGTGACAATTTTAACAGGCTGGACAACCTCGTGTCCCCCTACCACTTATCCTTGGCCCACTTGCCACTTGTGCCTTACCCAGTGGGGAGGGAGTGGCAAGGCCTTGGCTCTGGGTTCCACAGGTAGAGCTTTGCAGAGGAGTCCAGTGAACTCATTCTTTACAAAACCTACCCAGGCCTGCTTTCAGCCACCCCTCCTGCTAAGATTATATGTAATATATAATATTATATATAATTTTTTATAGAGACAGGGTCTTCCTCTGTCACCCAGGCTGGAGTACAGTGGCGTGAACACAGCTCACTACAGCTGCAAACCCCTGGGCTCAAATGATCCTCCTACCTCAGCTTCTTGAGTAGCTAGGACTACAGGCATGCACCACCAGGCCTAGCTTTTTTTTTTTTTTCTGTAGAGATAAGGTCTCACTGTCTTGCTCAGGCTGGTCTGGAACTCCTGGCCAAGCCATCCTCCTGCCTTGTCCTCCCAAAAATGCTGGTATTACAGACATGAGCCACCATGCCTGGCCAAGAGACTATATATTTTGAGCAGCTGCTGGAAAGTGGGGACTAAGTTCTGGTCTGAGGAGAACTTCCTGGGCGTCCGGGAAAGAAATATCTGACATTGTTGGTGCACAGTGAGTATAGTCCTCACTGGTCACCCAGAGGACAGGGTGTGGCTCCCTCCACAGTGTAGCTCCCTAGCCCCCAAAAGCTGGACCTGGGCTCTCCCCAGTCACCAGAGATCCCTCTCCTTCCTCCCCAACAAAGTGTTTGGCTGGCTGCAGCAACTGTGCAGACCCTGACTAGTGGACATTCCTAAGTACCAGGGGCTCGCCTTGTGTCCCGCCAGGCTGGTCCAGAAGGCTGTTGCGGGCAGGTGGGATAAGAAATTCAGGAAGCTAAAGCAGCCAGAAGGTGGAACCTGGCCGGCTCGGGGGAACTGCCTGTGGAATGGCCCAGCGCTGAATGAGTGGAACAGTAGGTGGGCCTTGAAAGCGAACTCAGGAGATGGGGCGTTGTGTATAGGCAAGTCGCTAACCAGGAGCCCCGCGCCTCATTCCGACTGGATCGGGGGCCCCGCCTGTTCACGGTCCCCATGCGCGGTGCGCTCCCCCTCTTAGGGCCGTAATTGCCGCAGCCATCCCTACGCGTCTCCAGCCCCCGTCGTCTTTGTCCATTCGGTTCCGAGGCCGCGCTTGGACTGGGGCGCCCACGACTGACCCCGGAGGCACAGCGAACGGCGCAGCTGCAGGGACTCCCTGTCCTGCAGGCGACTGGGCTCCCGCGAGGCAGCAGGTGCCGAGGACTAGCAGCAGATCTGGTGTGCAGAACCCTGGATTCGAGTCCCGGCTTCAGAGACCCTCGGCTGTGTGACGTGGAGGCGTCGGCCGCCCTCTGAGAGCCTTCGTGGATGACAGCTGATGCTTGGGCCTACCTTCCTCGGCTGCTGAGAGGCTCAGAAGGGACGGCGTGTAAAACGCCTTGGAATCTTAAATCTACTTAATTCCATTTACCTGCTTCCCAGAAACGGTCCATGGCTTCCGTCTCGGTCATAGCGCTGCGCAGCGGGACCGTTCTGCCCCGCTGCCCTCGAACAGCCCGTCCGCGCTCCATTGCCCCTCCAGGTGCCGTTATTTTGCCTTTTAACCTGGGGCGGGAGATTTTAGACGAGGCTGCAAGTCTGGGCCAGCGGGTGCCTAAGGGTCCCTTGCAACCAGCACCCGCGACGGTGTCTACACTGGAATTCCAAGGGAAAGAGGGCTCCAGGGGCGCGACCAAGGTTTGGTCTTCTGCTGAGCGCTGCTGGATGAATCGCCAGCCTTCGCCCGCGGCCCCCTCCTCCTCATCCCTGACCCCAAGTCGACAAGATCCCCCGAGCGCAGGCCCAAACTCCGCACAGCTTGTGGGCCGTGAGGTCCGGGTCTCGAAGCTCGGTCCCGCTGGGGCTGTCCCTCCGCCTCTACTTCCAGGGTAAAGATCGCGGAACCAGGCGGGGGTCTGGGGAGCCTGGCTGCGACCTCGGCTGCAGGCTTCCGCAGCTGCTTCCAGGGTGCTGTCCACCCCGTGGTGCTGAAGTGCCCCACGCCCCTCCGCCACCTACCGGAAGCCGCGTCCGCGCTACAGCCTCCACTCAGGATTCGACCCGAACTTCAGGACGCGTCCGCACTGGTCCAACAGCCCTCATGGATCGTCGCCTGCCTCAACTGTTTAGACCACCGCGGGTTTCACCCGGAAGCACCGGGGAGGTCGGAGCTTGCCTGAGAGGCTCGGCGAAGGTCCATGCCTTGTTCAGTCCCAGGCAGTGCGGGACAGGTGGGCGAAGCTCGAACCCCATGCTCTGTCCCGGCACTGGCAGGAATTCACTTATTATGTAGATAGTCCTCGCTCACTCCAGACCTGTCCTGTAATTGTCTGGACCCCGGGAAGGTTTCCCTCGGTTTTTAGAATCTCAACCGCGGTGTGGCCATCCAAGCTGTGCCAACACTGCTACCTGCGAAGCAGGAGAGAAAAACCCCTGGAATTCCTCCCGCACATCTTTCACAAAGTGAATATGCCCTTCTTTGACACTGGATACAGCCACTTCGGGACCAGATTTTTGCTCCTGAGCATATAAAATCACAAGCTTGGGCAGGCACAGTGGCTCATGCCTGTAATCCCAGCGCTTTGGAAGGCCGGGGCGGGCGGATCGCTCGAGCCGAGGAGCTCGAGACCAGCCTGGGCAACATAGTGAAGCCCCGTCTCCACAAAAAAACATAAAAATGAGTCGGGAGTGATGGCACTGCACCTGTAGTCCCAGCTACTTGGGAGGCTGAGGTGGGAGGATCACCTGAGCCCAGAAAGTTTCAGTGAGCTATGATCACACCACTGCACTCCAGTCTGGGCAACAGAGCAAGACCATGTCAAAAAAAAAAAAAAAAAAAAAAAAAAAAAAAAAAAAAAAAAGAAAAAAAAAAGAAAGAAAAACAAAAAGAAAAGAAATGTCTTTCCTTTTTGGAAAGCTTGGATGACCACAAGGGGGTTGAGATTCTAAAAGCCGAGTGAAAGCTTCCCAGGGCCCAGCCTCCCCATACAATTCACAGGACAGGTCTGGAGTGAATGAGGACTACTATATCCATAAAAAGAAAGAGAAAGGAAAGACAAGACAATATTGCCCAGTGAGTCAAGCATGATCGTAGCACAAAGAAGCAGGGCACTCTTCCCCAGAGCAGGCTAGTTCAGAGAGGCAGTCCAGGGCTATGCCCCAGTATGGCTCCCGCCGTGCTCCTGCGCGGTGTCCCAGGGCCTCCTTCTTATCATCAGCCTGGGGCGAAATGCCAGACCAGATGGTAGAGGCAGAAGTCAAGCAGGCAGGTGTCGTCCAGGGCATTCCAGGCCAGCTGAGTGTGCAGCCAGCGCCCAATTCAGACGGCGCCCCAGGCCAAGGCTGGCCCGCTTAGGGACCGCGCTCGGGCTGGACGTCGCGATCAGCGCGCAGGGCCCCCATGGACGTCGCGCCGCTGACCTAGCTGTCACACATCGCCACGAGGAGTAGGCAGGCTCGGGAGGCCGAAACGCTGTGCTCACCTCGAGCACTGCCAGGCTGCTGGAGAGGCTTTCCGGGGCACAGAAGCTGCAGCGGCGCGGGGCGGTGGGCTGTGAGCGAGCATCTGTAGGGGAGCGTTTCCCGCGAGAAAGCAGAACCTGCACCAGCCGAGGGCCCTAGGGCTGCTGGTAGGAGGACTGTTCTCTATCGTCCAGCTGCTCCCGACCTGTTCTCTGAACTGGCCCTGCTCTGGGGAACAGCGCCCTGCTTCTTTGTGCTACGATCACGCTTGACTCATTGGGCAACATTGTCTTGTCTTTTCCTTCCTTTTATGGACATAGTCCTCGCTCACTCCAGACTTGTCCTGTGAATTGTATGGGGAGGCTGGGCCCTGGGGAGCTTTCCCTCACGGCTTTTAGAATCTCAACACCCTTGCTGCCGGCCCTGGCAGGGTGGAGATACAACCAGAAGACAGACACCGCTCCCCTAAACCCCAGCCTCCAGTATAAGCTACAAAATAAAAATGTGGGCAGGGTGAGGTGGCTCATGCCTGTACTCCTAGCTCTTTGGGAGGCCGAGGCGGGTGGATCAGCTGAGTTCAGGAGTTAGAGACCAGCCTGGCCAACATGGTGAAACCCCGTCTCTACTAAAAATACAAAAAAATTAGCCGGACATGGTGGCGGGCATCTGTAGTCCAGGCTACTCTGGAGGCTGAGGCAGGAGAATGGCGTGAACCCGGGAGGCAGAGCTTGCAGTGAGCTGAGATCGCACCACTGCACTCCAGCCTGGACGGCAGAGAGAGACTCTGTCTCAAAAAAAAAAAAAAGAAAGAAAGAATTAGCTGGGCGTGGTGGCTTGTGCCTGTAATCCCAGCTACTCGGGAGGCTGAGGTAGGAGGAGCACTTGAACCAGGGAGGTGGAGTTTGCAGTGAGCCAAAATCACGTCACTGCATTCCAGCCTGGGCAACAGATTGAGATTCTGTCTCAAGAAAAGAAAGGAAAAAAAGAAAGAAAAAGAAAAGAAAAAAGAAAATGTGAAGCTCTTCTAAGTGCAGCCGCTCTGCAACTATGCAAGCCCCTGCCCCATGAAGCCAGGCCTGCCCCTAATCCTTTACCACACAAGGCTCATTAAACTTCGGAAATCTCGGAGTTACTTACTAGGAAAAAGCCATTCCCCACTTCCCCATTTGCATAATAAACGGAGAGGCAGGGAAGACCCATCTAACCACCCCACGTGTACCCATGTGTCACCCTTATCAGATGCAGGAGGTGAGCTAAGCTGCCAAATGCTTGGCTTCTTTCTGCGGCTGTAATACAGCCATCCCTCCCCAGGGCCACACCTGGAGAAGCGAGTGGCTAGGACAGGGTCTTCAGGGAAACTGTTGCCTTATTCTCAACTGCTTGTCTCAGTCCCCATCCCCCCAACCCCCAACTCAATATCTAAGAGAGAGAGAGTAGTTCCAATAGGGAAGTCTCCTGAAGGAGGCTAAAGTTCTGGGTACTGGGTTTGGGGTGGACCTAAAGAGTTTTTTTTCAATTCTCTGAATGCTATTTCATTGCTGTTAAATGATACTCTTCACCTAAATGGAAAGGAGACAGGAAGGACAGACTGATCTAGTTAGACAGAAAGAAGAACTTCCAAAGTATTAGACGAGCAGGGACAGCAGAGGGCGCCAATGTTGTGCAAGGGCACTCAGGGAGGAGGCACGCACAAGCACATTTTTTTCTCACACCCTGCAAATCTATTCAGAACCACCTCACCCCCAACCTCACACATATTTCCCATCTCACAGGCACATCAGAGGTCAGAGTGAGGACTCCAGGCTCTGATTCTCCCACTGGCCGCCAAGGGACCTTCACTAGCCCCCACCGCACTCCTCAACTATTTTCATGAACTTAGTTAGGGCAGCTCCCCTCAGTGGGGAGCTGGGTAGAGGAGCTGAGACTCCCAGTTTCCCTGCCCATCCAGCGGCCCTGTCCATCTAGTGGGAAGGCGTTCGCTGCAATGTTCTTTATAATGGGGAGGGATCTGATGATACAACCTGGGTGTACTGTGGAGCCACAAAATGAAAGTTGCAAAGGCTGCCCAGTAACATGGACTCAGGTTTACACTGAAATGTGGACATTAAAAAGCAGGACCCTCCATTGTTCACTATGTCAATAGCATGCTTGCATATAGATAAAGGCTGCAGGGGACACAGAAAAATTAAACACGGATTGAGGTGGGGTGTTTTTTCTTAAAAATACGTCAAACTTGTAAAATGATTGCCTCTGGGAAATAAGGTTATGAATAATGTTTCTTTTTCTCCTTTCCAAATGTTCTACAATGAGCAAGTGTTATTTGGGTAATCAGGAAAAAGAAGTTCACACACACACACACACCCCTGAAAGAGCTTGCTTGCTTCCTTCCTTCCTTTCTGCTTGCCTTCCTTCCTTCCTTTTTTTCTTTTTTTTCTTTTTTTCTTTTCTTTTTGAGACAGAGTCTTGCCCTGTCACCCAGGCCGGAGTGCAGTGGCATGATCTTGGCTCACTGCAACCTCTGCCTCCCGGGTTCAAGCGATTCTCCTGACTCAGCCTCCTGAGTAACTGGGATTACAAGCATGCGCTGCCACCACACCTGGCTAAGTTTTGTATTTTTAATAGAGATGGGATTTCACCATGTTGGTCAGGCTGGTCTCAAACTCCTGACCTCAGATGATCCACCTGCCTCCACCTCCCAAAGTGCTGGGATTACAGGTGTGAGCCCCCACCCCTGCTAGTCCTTTCCTTCTTCCTCTTTCTTTCTTTCTTTCTTTCTTTCTTTCTTTCTTTCTTTCTCTCCTTCTTTCTTTCTCTTTCTTTCTTTCCTCTCTCTCTTTTTTCTTTCTTTCCTCTCTCTCTCTCTCTGTCTGTCTCTTTCTTTCTTTCTTTCCTCTCTCTCTCTTTTTTCTTTCTTTCCTCTCTCTCTCTCTCTGTCTCTCTCTTTCTTTCTTTCTTTCTTTCTTTTTACAGACAGGGTCTCACACTGTTGCACTGTTGCCCAGGCTGGAGTACAGTGGCATGCTCATAGCCCACTGCAGCCTCCATCTCGATCTCCCAGACTCCAGGGATTCTCCTACCTCAGCCTCCTGAGTAGCTGGGACTATAGACGTGCACCACCATACTCCCCTAATTTTTTATTTTTTGTAGAGACAGGGTCTCTCTATGCTGCCCAGGCTGTTTTCAAACACCTGGGCTCAAGCGACCTTCCTGCCTCAGCCTCTCGAAGGGCTGGGATTACAGGTGTGAGCCACTGTGCCTGGCCAAGTCTCTTTTTTCTTTCCTTTCCTTTTTCTTCTTTCTCTCGCTCTCTCTCTTTTTTTTTTTGAGGCAGAGTCTCACTCTATCACCCAGGCCCCAGGCTGGAGTGCAGTGGTGTGATCTTGGCTCACTGCAGCCTCCACCTCCTGAGCTCAAGTGATTCTCCAGCCTCAGCCCCCCAGGTGGCTGGGACTACAGGCATGTGCCACCATGCCCAGCTCATTTTTGTATTTTTTGTAGAGACCGATTTCACCATCTTGCCCAGGCTGGATTCGAACTTCTGGGCTCAAGCAACCTGCCAGGCTTGGCCCCTCAAATTGCTGGGATTACAGGTGCGAGCCACCGCCAAGCCACCCGCGAGCCTGTTTTCTTAATGTTGTCACCATGTTAATTAAGGAAGGACCATTCCTTTCCCCACCAAAGTTGCTCGTGTGGCTCTTCTTCTCCCCAACCCAATTCCCCCTCATCACCCTCTTTAGGGGATCCCTCCACCACCAAACCAGAATGTAAATGAACACACTTGCAAAATCCGACCTCGCTCTGATCCCAGCCTCCTGCTGGTGTGAGCCTGGGCTGTTGTGGCCAAGATGCTGAGAGGGGAGGGGACGACCACGGGGGAGTATTCCTGAGTTTTCTGCAGGAGAGGAACAGAACATATGTCACCTCTATCACTGGGTTTTTCCACACATATTACTGCTATTGTTATTTCAAAATGTTCGGGGCCAGAAGTTTCTGCCAACTCCTGTACCAAAAAGGCTCCTGTCCTTCCCTAGTGACAGTCTCCAGCTCTCTCTGCCGGCCCCCTCCCTCCCCTCCCCCAGATTCTCTGCACAGTCCAGAGAAATAGGGCAGGCACAGAGGGTGGGAAGAGGGCACGCAGCCTCCACAGGTGCTGGCAGGGAAGGAGTTTTTTCGTCTTTGCTGGAATACAGCAGAGATCCAGGCTGGGGAGAGGTGGAGCCCAGGCTATTGACTAACCCTTCTTTTGTGTGGATTTAATCTCACTCTCCGGGAACACAAAAGCTGGAATCTCTGCAAACCTTTCCCTGAATAATCTGCGAGTCAGCGGAGAATCTGCGGGTGAGGAAAGCGAGGGCAGATGGAGGCTGGGACTCCCAGTGGGAGGGAAGTATGTGGTGTTGGGAGGAGGTGAGATGGCACAGAAAGAGCACTGGGAAGTGGGGCAGGAGACCAAAGTTCTAATCCCACCTCTACTCCTCTCTCCTTGCTGTGAATTTGGGCAAACCACTGCCCTCTCTGAGCAGCAGCTTCCTCTTCTGTAACTCATAGAAGTAACAGAGGATCCCTACCTGCTTCTGGGGTCGAGTGACCCTCTCTGAGAACGTTTCCCGGTCTATAAAATTAAGATCTTGATATCTATCCCCCACCAAAGGAAAGATCAGTCCAACCTTCCAATCCTAACAGACAAGCCCTGTCTGGTCCCAAACCCCTCTCCAGCCTCACCTCCATGCCTTTTCTCATTCTGTTTCCTTCACCTGCATCTCCCTTCCCTTTTTAAGTTAAAGTCTACTTTTCTTTGAAGACTCAGTGCGGGTCTGATCTCTTGAGGGAGGCTTCCCCAGTCTCTTTCCCACAGGCTGGGTTAGGGGCTGCTCCTCTGGGCTCGTGTGCTGTTCTGGGCATAAGGCCACTGTGGCCTTAACAACTAAGAATTACAGCTGAGGTTTACTGAGCACTCAGTAAGTGTCCAGACAGGCCCTTCACCCAGCATTACCTTGTGGAATTCTAACCACGCTCTTGTGAAGGTATTGCTGGTTTTCTTTTTTTCTTTTTTTTTTTTTCTTTTTGAGACAGAGTCTTGCTCTATTGCCCAGGCTGGAGTGCAGTGACACAATCTCAGCTCACTACAACCTCTGCCTCCTGGGTTCAAGTGATTCTCCTGCCTCCACTTCCCATATAGCTGGGATTACAGGCACCCGCCACCACACCTGGCTAATTTTTGTGTTTTTAGTAGAGACGGGGGTTTCTCCATCTTGGCCAGGCTGGTCTTGAACTCCTGACCTCAAGTGATCTGCCCACCTCGGCCTCCCAAAGTGTTGAGATTACAGGCATGAGCCACTGTGCCCAGCAGCTGCTGTTTTTATTTCTGCTGTGTTTTTTGTTATTTTGGTTTTTTTTTTAAATCATGGTCGAAGGCTGGTGATTTTCCTGATCAGGACACTGAGCCTGACGGGGGTGAAAGCTGAGTGTCGGGTCTGGGATGTAGACCCTGGGCAGTGTGGCTCCTACTCCTATTCTGACCCTCTGCCTGATATTCTCTCTGCCCTCCTGCGACGCTGAGCATAAGGTATGATAGGTTTCTGTTTAGGGCAATGTATTTGACCTTCCCCTGAGCTGTGAACCCAGGGGTGCAGGGTCTCAGCTCCCTTTGTGCCTCCACTCCATGGCTCTCACAGTTCCAGCGGGAGCTGCATCTGAACCTCATGTTCCCAGGTTTACAGTCAGGGCTCTCCTCCTTGCCCTTGGGAGCCCAGGAAGAGCCTGGATGTGCCAGGGCCCCTCCCCAGTGCTAACTCAATGTTCCATCCCACCCAATGCTGCCTCCACATCTGCCTAGGGTCAGATTTAATCCAGCTAAGGGGACTCTGCTTAGAGGTCATGGCCACATGTGCCAATGTGCCAAGCCGTGGGCCCAGCCTCCTCAGACTTTAGCTCACTGAGGCCTCAGGACAATCTTTGAGAGAGATTGGGGGATGATTTCCATTTTATAGATGAGGAAAACTGAGGCTCAGCTGCCATCACAGAGCAAGTGGATGGAGCCAGAAGTGACTCCAGGGTTATGTGTCTCAAAGCCCCTTAGCTTTCCCATGGCCTCCCTTCTGTTCCTGACAGGGCCATGCGTGCAAACATCCCCAGAGGACAAGAGTGTGATTAATCTTTGCATCCGCCATGGGCCAGTGGCTACACCCAGGCACTGAGAGGCCGGTTGTGAGAGTCTGGGCTGGGCAGGCCCTGGTTCACAGCAGACTCCAAATAACTGTTTATTGGTGGAGGTCAGCCGGGCAGGGATTACCATCTCCAGTTTATAGATGAGGAAGTTGCAATCAGCTGGGTGCAGGAAAGTTGCCCAAGGTCATCCGTGAGTCAGAAGAAGAGGAAAGACTTGAACTCAGAACACTGGGGGCCTCCGCAGAGTAAGAGGAAGGAGGCTGGGGCAGCTGGGCTGGGCTCTCCCACTCAGGTGGCCTGGGCTGGCAGCTTTATGGGCCCTGTGAGTCGCTGGGACATGTCAGCACTCATTCCAGCTCTAACAACCCTAAATCAGGCCTTGCCCCCTACAGGTAAGCAGGGCCCCAGGTAGTCTAAATAGTGACAGGTGACTGGTTTATGGCAGGCCAGGACTGGGGTCAGGGCTGGAGATAAGGCTGAGAATGTTAAGACCAGGAACAGGAAGAGAGGGCCACTCACCCTGTGTAACCTTGAAGTTAGAGATGGCAGATGGAGCAGGAACCAGTCCACCACCCCATCGCCAATGTGCAGGCTCTGTGGTGCCCATAATTAAGATGCACCCATAAGAGAGTGCATAGCTTTACCCCTCCCGCATTCTTCAGAGGGGATGCCCTACCAGGGACTCGTTCTCCTCACCCATCTTTATGGTCCCAAAATGCACCCAGGGCCCCCCTCTCTCCTGGGGGGCCTGAATGCAATGAACTTTAAAGTGGATCATTGATCAACAGTCCCTTAACCCCACCAAAGGTTCCCAAGCCTCTCCCCTGCTCATCAGGGGGCTGGCCAGAGGTCACAGGGACTCCCTGGGGGTGGTTTTTATTTCCAGGAACAGGCTTCCTCAGTCCTGAAAGGGACATTTTTATAGCCCTGTGAACACAAATGCACTCCCCAGAATAGGCTCTGGGTGTGGAATCCCTCCTGTGGCTGTCATGGTCGCAGGGTGGTGATTACATTATACAGTGGTGTTGACAATAGAGCCCTAAGCCTGGCATGGACACCCCCTCCCCTCCCTCCTGCCTCTCTGTAGGATCAAAGCTGCTCTGTGAGGCTGTGTGATCCTGGGCCAGGAGCGGGGAGTCAGCCTCAACCCTAAGCAAGGAGGAAGCATCTTTGCCTGAATCCTTCTGGGGGAGGCAATCCCCCTTCAGAGGTCCCTAGCCCAGGTTCGAAGGTCGGTAGGGACTGAGAGGTTGGCAGCGGATGGGGAGTGGCTAAAGCAGAAAAAGGGGGCTTCCTGTTGATGGGTTGATGGAGGAGGTCCAGGTCCACTGCCTGGTTCCCTGTCCCTCTCCCGCACCCCAGCCTGAGCTTCCCAAACTCCCACAGAAGCCCCCACCCCATGTGGGACACAGAGGACCTGCAGTAGCAGGAGGGCACAGCTAAGAGAGGAGACAAGAGGCAGCTTGGGGGCATGGGGGGGACCCCATTTCCCCAAATGCTGGAGCCGCCCTTAAGGGAACTTCCCCTGGACTCCTCTGGAGATCTTGCCAGATGGGAGAACCAGGGGTCCATTCAGACCCCGGTCTCTTCTCTTCCCATCTCATCTCTCCACCTGGGGGGCTCAAAGAACCTAGCTCCTCCCCTTTGACCCCATCAGCTTCTCCCTCACCGAATCCTCTTACAATCCATTTCTTAATTCTGCCCCATCAACCCTCCCTGGTCATCACATGAACACCAGCAAGGGCAGTAGTTTAGGGACAGCTTTGCTCTGTATTCGAAGAAAGGTCTTTGGTCTGCTTAGAAATTAAGTTTGGAGCAGCCTGGGAGGAAATAGAAGAGATGAGACCCAGAGAATCAATGACCACTGCCTAAGAGAGATAAGAGAGCCTTTCTGCAGCCACTGATTCAACAAACGGCATCACACGCCCCGCAGACTCTCATCTCTTCGAGGCCATTTCCACCCCCACCCCCACCCCAAGGCCATTCCAAGGTCCCATTCAAGACCACTGCGCAGGGGTGGCGCCAGAATGATCAAAGTCATCATCGGGGCACTCATCTTTCTGTGGGTCAAGCACTTTGTGGTGTCGTGTCCCTGTTCCCAAACCAGGGACCAGGAGTAGGATGGGGGAGGGGCAGGGCGCCGCTTCTGAGTGGAGAGGACGCGGAGTGGGTGAGGGGGCCTCGCGCACAGGGCAAGAGGTGGCCAGGCAGGGCGGGGGACCGGGGAGAGCGGAGGATTTCAGATGAGGGACAGGGGAAGGTGGAGAGGGGAGGGCAGTCCCCGCCAGGGGGAGGAGCCGCCTCCCGCGTCCAGCTGTCGGGGCTCCCTCCCGTCGCGGCTCCGCTATAAAACCCAGGCCGGCAGGATCGCTGCACCCGCGGCGGCCTCCTCGGTGCGCGACCCCTGGCCCAGAGGACTCTTTGCTGTCGCGCAAGATGCGGATGCTGCTGGCGCTCCTGGCCCTCTCCGCGGCGCGGCCATCGGCCAGTGCAGGTGAGCTCCCGGGCTCCGGCCCCAGGTGCCCCTCGGCGGTCCCCTCCGTGCCCCCAGCTCCCGCCCCTGCAGAAGATCCCCCAGGGGGCGACCGGTGAGCGTCGGTGGCGCTGGGGTCCCGGGTTGCGTGTGCGCCGGGGGCCGCGAGGGTGCGGGAGGACTGGGCAGCGCGCGAGCTTGTGTGTGCACACGCGTGTCCGCACCGGCTGGGGGAGCGTGTGCACGGGTGTGCGCGGTGAGGGTGTGTGCGCGTGGCCCGGCGAGACGAGTTGGGAGTCCCTGATAAGGATGCGTCTCAGGCCGGGCGCGGGTGCTCCAGCCTGTAATGCCAGCACTTTGGGAGGCAGAGGCGGGTGGATCACTTGAGCCCAGGAGTTCGAGACCAGCATGGCCAACATGGTGAAATCCCATCTCCACCAAAAACACAAACATTAGCCGGACGTGGTGGCACACGCCTGTAATCCCAGCTACTCGGGAGGCTGAGGCCGGAGAATCGCTTGAACCCAGGAGGTGGAGGTTGCAGTGAGATCACGCCACTGCACTCCAGCCTGGTGCTCCGTTTAAAAAAAAAAAAAAAAAAAAAAGGATGCTTCTCGGACCCGCCTCAACGCACGCCTTCTTTTCTCACCCAACCTCCTCCGTCTGCCCGTGGGTTTCCGTCCGTCCCGCTGGGACTCAGCGCTGGGTGACTGCCCCGCGGCCAGAGCAAGGGCGGTGTGGCAGGGTCCTGGAAGCCGCGCTTCCCACACGGGTTCCTTGCCCCTGAGGGTCGCAAGCTCCCCTGGCCTCCCTAACCCCCAGCGCTGAATTGGGAGCCTGGCGGGGGCGGGGGGTGGGGGACCCGGAGCCCCAAGGCCTCTGCGGAGCCGGTCTTTCCGGACAGGGTGATTTTCGTTTAAAGATTAATGGTGAAGCCGAGCTCTTAATTATTCCTCTAGGTGGGAGGTGGCAGGAAAGGCATGTTAATATTTGATAAGGAGCTAAAGGCGCTTCAAGCGGCTGGGCACAGGGATCCGATCCTGGAGGCACCTTCTTTGCAACCCCAGACCCCATCACCGGAAGACCCCATCTGCCAGTTCTCAGCCCAACCACCCCTCGGATGGTTCTTGGGGTCCACGCAGGCTGAAACCTCCTCTCCCAAGTTAGGTGCTCCATCCTCAAAGCGGCGGAGTGAGGGGTGAAGGTGTCCTCTGCACAGAGAGGAGCCAGCGTGTGCCCTTTGCAGCAGGGACTGGCTGAGCTGTCGTAGAGGGTCGAGGGGCACCTTGCAGCCTCTCCACCGGGCCCCTGGGAGAAGAAAGAGAAAAAGCAGAATGTGGAAACTTTTATTTGTAGGGTTGGACATTGGAAACCTACTAAGCAGCTAGAAAGTAGAAAGAGAAATGCTTTGCAGTTCTGGTGCTTTGTAGCTGTGTGGTCTTGGGTAAGTCACTTCCTGTCCCATTTGCAAAACAGGTGTAGTCATTCTGACTTCAGGGGTTTTAAGCGTTTGAATAAGATAATGGGTTTAAGTGATTAGTGCGGTGCCTGTGTGGCACGTGGCTGGTGCGTCATATACCAAGTTTATGGGGCTCTCCCCCAAGCCTGGGGCCAGTGTCAGGAATGTGTCTCAGCTCACCCCTCACACAAGCTGCTGCGATCCCCTTTAGTGCCAAGGCTTTCTGACTGGGACCTGCCTTCCATTCATCTTATCGAGGACTCAAGCTGAGAAGGGACCAGGTTGCATATGGAGACCCCCAGAGCATCTCTGTCCATTGAGACAAGAGGACGGGTGAGGATATTTGGTCCCCTTCAGAGCCCCAGACCCCTGGCCGGGAGCGGCTGAGACTTTGCCCAGGACACACTTGGGTTGTGCTGAGCTGTTTTTCAGGATTATCCCCTGTCCCTCAGAGGGGGAGGTGGGGTGAGCAAGGTCCATTAGAGAGGCTTCTTCAGCCATCTTGAAATAAGGGGGAGGGGTGGCAGGTCAGTCAGTGTTGGGGGCAGTAGCTGGGTGACAGGCGACTGACTTTCGGTCTCTAACCTCTGGTCAGGGTGGATGGACTAGGCAGGATGTGGCGCTGGACACCGAGACCTCTGGGTAGGTAGCCCCTCTCCTTCCCAAGCCCTCTTGGGAGTGGCCTGAGTCAGTGGGCTGGTACTTACCTGCAAGGGTGGCCCTCTCATTCAACGAAGACAGGAACCTGAGTGGTGGGTGCTCCTGCCACCAGCACCCCACCCTCATCCACCGACATGGACCTGACCCCTGGCCTTGACCTCACCACCATTATGTTTTCCTGGCTGCTGCTTCCTGAAGAAGGTAGTTACAAGTGCGTTCAGCCAAGCAGGTCAAAAGTCTCCATGATTAAGACAGTGGATCACAGGTCACCACTACAAACCTAGGAGCTGCAGCCAGAGCCAGGGAAGACCAAATTCCTAAGAAAAGCTAAGCCTGGACCAGATGGGCCCCAGGGAGGCTGTGAGGCGAGTTACAGGGGGCTCCACCCTTTGCAGCTGGCTCTTGGGGATGCTGGCTGAAGGGAGGCTTCTCCTGGAATGGCTGTCCCCCGGGACCTCCAGTCAGAGAAGAGGCCAGCCCAATCTTCAAAACCCCTTCCTCCTTCAAGACCTCTGCGGGTGGGGACATGGGATGATTATGGCAAGGAACTGTCATGGTGCAAATGCCCTCTGATTTATTATCTCCTCAGTCACCAGCAGTGGGAATTTGGTGGCTGCACCTGTCAGAGGCGTTTGAACCAGAGTGACTCCATTTTGGGTGAGAGCTAGGAAAATGAGGCCGGGATTTGCTGGGCTGCATTATCAGAAAGTCAGGCATTTCTAGCCTCTAGATGTTTGCAGTTAAGGGAACAAATTAATAATATTTACTACACAGACCCAGACTTGGGAAGGTCCAGATACTCCGATATCTGGAGAGCAAAGGCATTCCTAATTTTGCTTTAAAAATAATAATGTTGGCTGGGCACGGTGGCTCACACCTGTAATCCCAGCACTTTGGGAGGCCGAGGCGGGTGGATCATTTGAGGTCAGGAGTTCGAGACCAGCCTGGTCAACATGGTGAAACCCTGTCTCTACTAAAAATACAAAGATTAGCTGGGCATGGCGGTACATGCCTGTAATCCCAGCTACTCAGGAGGCTGAGGCAGGAGAATTGCTTGAAACTGGAAAGTGGAGGTTGCAGTGAGCCAAGAGCCCGCCACTGCCCTCCAGCCTGGGCAACAGAGCGAGACTCTATCTCAATAATAATAATAATAATAATAATAATAATAATAATAATAATATCAATTCTTGGATAATGTAGTAATTAAGAAAATTAATCCTTTATCACAAACCCTTGTAGCAGAGCACATGTCCCCATATATACAACGCATTGAATGCATTCCTTCCTTCTCTGACTTTTGGGAATGTCCTACTCTGTCTATGGAGTAGCTGTCCTTTCACCGCTGTACTTTCTTAATAAACTTGCTTTTCCTTTGCACTGCAGACTCACCCTGAATTCTCTCTTGTGCAAGATCCAAGAACCCTCTCTTGGGGTCTGGATCGGGACCCCTTTCCTGTAACATGCCTTCTGTCAGAGGAAGATTATGGGACTCAGAATGTCAGATAACTCCCCTGTGAAGACTGAGCAAAGGCAG
Source organism: Gorilla gorilla gorilla (assembly GCF_029281585.2). Classification (NCBI taxonomy): domain Eukaryota; kingdom Metazoa; phylum Chordata; class Mammalia; order Primates; family Hominidae; genus Gorilla; species Gorilla gorilla. Next base: position 31,852,189 of record NC_073228.2, on the reverse strand, counting down.
AGGGGGAGCTGGAGGCTTCGGAGCTTTGCCCCACTGCTGGGGTGGCGAGTGGCCACTGCCCTCTGCAGAATCCACCCACATGGGGGTGGTTCAGGTGCAGCAACTCCCAGGGACAGCAGAGCCCTGCCCGGGGCTGGGGATGGGCCATCAGGGGGAGGACACTGCAGCTCTGAAAAAGGTGATGCCAGCAGGGAAGGAGAGGCAGTGATCAGGGCAGGGAAACTCCAAAACCCAAAGCGGCTCTTTGTGGCCAGTTAGTTTTCCTGGGGATGCTCCCTCATGGCTCCTTCCCCATCCTGTCCCCACTCCGGGGACTCTACCCTGGCTTAGACTACAAGAAGATGGGACTGTGGGGGCAGCCCAGGCAAGAAGGGAGAGGGTGGATGAGCTCAGAGGCCTCAGCTTTGGCTGAGTGGGAACCGTGCTTTTCTTAGGAATTTCCTCATCTTGATTTCTTTCCAAGTCACTTCATTTCTCTCCTCTCTCGGCCTCTCCTTGGCTTTGGCCATCTGCTCCCAAAAGGAGGCCATGGGGTGGGTGGGAGGGGTGGGGGGGAGGGAAGGAGTTGTCGATGGGATTTTACTAAGTGCCAAGCCGCCTGAAACCTCATTTAATCCTCCCCAAGGCCCTATGAGGTGGGTATGTTTGTCTCATGTTACAGATGATACAACTGAGGCTCAGAGAGCTTAAGGGACTTGCCCCCAAACCCATCTAAGCCCCCTGAGCGGCTCAGCCAGAATTCCAAGCTCTGGATGAGATGTTGTGTTCGCCCTGCTGGTGCAGTCTTTAAAAAAAATTAATAGACTTTATTTTTAGAGCAATTTTAGGCTCACATAAAAATTCAGCAGGAAGTACGGAGGGTTCCCATAGGCCCTTCTGCCCTGCATGCACTTTCCCCTCTTATTAACATCTTGCATCCATGTGGGACATTTGAGGTGCAGCCTTTTTTTCAGAGATGCTGGGTTCTATTGCCCTGAGGCAGAGCCCTCAGCCTGTCCCCAAAGATCAGGACTGTGCGGTTGAGGGGCAGGGGAGAAAGCCTGGCTGCTTTCCTCCTAGCGGGAGCTGTGAGATGCTAGCCAAGAAGGGATCTTAGTAACACAGGGTGAGACATTCTGGGGAGGGGCCGCCTAATCTCCTCCCTCATCTTGGATCTGGGAAGGCTGCCCGGCTGAACCTGACTCTATTGTCCCAGGAGCGGAGGCTGAGCCACGTCCTCCTCTTCCCCTCTCACCAGTCTCTTTTCCAGGTTTGGGGTGGGGGAGGTAAGCGCGGAGGAGGCTGCTGGTGACCAAAGGATGGAGTATCCAGGCCAGCCCCATGTTAGAGATGAGTGGCCTCAGAGGGCTTCCCTGGAGGGCCAGTGGCTGCTTGGCCTGGCCCTGCCTGGGGAACAGAGCCCTATGCCAGCTGACCTGTTGATCAGCCCCTGCTTGGTTTTCAATTGAGTCTCTTTTCCTGGGCCCTCAATCCTGCTGCCAAGAACACTCCATCCCAGCCCAAGAGGGGCTCCAACCCCAGGGGTAGGCCCAGCCTCTGATCCTCCTGTGTGTGTGAGCAACAAGACACACGCACGCACACTTCACACCCTTCCTCTCTGCTCCAGAGTCACACTGGTGCTACGATGTTCAAGCCGAGTCCTCCAACTACCCCTGCTTGGGTGAGTACAGCCAGTCCAGGGGACTGCTCTTTGTGCATGGTGGGCACCACGCAGGCCGAAATGGAGACCCCAGAAGAGTGGGAAGGGGAGGGGTGATGGTGGCTTCCCAGGCAGATATCAGTTCCCAGCATACACACACACACACACACACACACACACACACACTCTCTCTCTCTCTCTCACACACACACACAGATATACAAACACACACACTCACACAGAAACACACACACAACACACACACAAGCACACACTCACTCTGACACTCACACACGCACACACACACTCACACAAACCCACACTCTCACACTCACACACACAAACACACACTCACACTCTCCTGTCCTGGTGCTCAGGGACCAGGGAGCATAGAGTGACCTGAGTCTTCACTGGCACCTGCTGTCATCGAGAGGGCATGTTCCCTGTGGAATAAATTGGCAGCAGCATTAAAGGAAGAAAGGCGTTTTGCTGTTTCCCATAATAAAACGGGGAGTTGTTTCTATCCCAGTGACACCCCTTGCAGGGTGCCTGAGTGATGGTCCTTTACGCTTTTATTTGAATGCTGACCAATTCGAATACAAACCCTGCAGTCTGCTGTGTTTTGGTGACTGAGCAGTGCTGCCTGCTCCTGACCCTGGCCCACCTGGTGTTGGGGTCACCAGGGTTCGGGAAACCAGCTCCTCCAGGGTTACTCCTCTCCCTCCCATTCCTCAGATGATGCTCAGCAGTCCCCCCGGGGGTCCCACTCCACAGTTTCCAAAGCCCTCTCCATCCGCCTCCTTTAAACTCTCTGACATCCCAGGGAAGCGGATTATCTCTGCAGTTCCCATTTTACATTTGGGAAACCCAGGGCTTGGAGAGGCCATGTGCACCACCTCATGAAGTTGTCCCTACCCCGGAGCTCACAGTCAACAGTTGGCAACCCTGTTCCCACCCTGTTCCACACTGGGGCTAGACTCCCCAGCCTTGCATGTATGTTTCTGTGGAGGAGGAGGAGGAGGGCCCAGGGAGGGCGAGAGTGGAGTTCTGAGCTGAGCATCCCTGCAGCACAGCCTTCAGGCCACCCCAAAGCGTTTCTGTGTGGGAACTGAGTGGGTGGGCCTGACTTCAGTGGGGTGGTGGGGGCTACACCTTGGTGTCAGGCACCCGACTCTCAGCCCACCTTCTCTCCCTGCTCAGTGCCAGTCAAGTGGGGTGGAAACTGCCAGAAGGCCCGCCAGTCCCCCATCAACATCGTCACCACCAAGGCAAAGGTGGACAAAAAACTGGGACGCTTCTTCTTCTCTGGCTACGATAAGAAGCAAACATGGACTGTCCAAAATAACGGGCACTCAGGTGGGCTGGATGGAGGCCCCAGGCAGGCCTGGGCACCCGAGTTCCCCAAGGACTGAGACGATGGGGCTCCTCCCAGGAGGGTGTGCCAGACCCAGGCCCATCTGTGCTGTGAGGTGGCTGAAAATCCTAAGGGGGAGGACAGCTTCCAGGAGGAGAGAGCACTCTAGTATGTTTTCGTTACTTTTGTCAGACCAGTCTGGGATTGGGGGGCAGGAAACGTTCCAGGAAGAAGGACATGTGCAAAGGCGCGGAGGCATGGAACAGCTAGGCGTGTTCAGAGGACTGCCAGGAGCTCTGTGTGGAGGAAGGACAGACAGTGAAGCCAGGCGGAGCCCAAGCAAGGCCCAGGGGCAGCTGGGCTGGGGCCCAGGGGCAGATCACCCAGGCCTGAGGAGTTTGGACATTACCCCGAGGACACCAGGGCACCACGGAGGAGGTGGACGCAGAGAAGGCACCAGGACAGAGCTGCAGTTTGGGGCAGTGGAGGGTGCAAAAGAGGGGGAGGCAGGCAGGGAGACCAAGGAGGAGGCCAGGGAAAGGTCCGGGGCTGTCCCACCCTGCCCCACCCTGCGCCCCCCCTGCAGGCCAGAACCAGAGCCCATGAAGGGTGGGAGGCAGGAGACAATGTCCCATCTGGGTGAAGCTGGGATGAGGAGCTGGAGGAGGCTGAGGGAGGCTGGTTCGAGGACTCTGCCCCTTCTGTGCCCCCAGTGATGATGTTGCTGGAGAACAAGGCCAGCATTTCTGGAGGAGGACTGCCTGCCCCATACCAGGCCAAACAGTTGCACCTGCACTGGTCCAACTGGCCATATAACGGCTCGGAGCACAGCCTTGATGGGGAGCGCTTTGCCATGGAGGTGAGGGCCCCTTCCCGACTGGGACCTTGTCTGGGCTCTGGGCGCGCACCTGCCTTGGGCAAGGAGGGTAGTCCAGGCCCTTCATAGGTCCCCTTTTCACCCCTCCACCCCGACCAGATGCACATAGTACATGAGAAAGAGAAGGGGACATCGAGGAATGTGAAAGAGGCCCAGGACCCTGAAGACGAAATTGCGGTGCTGGCCTTTCTGGTGGAGGTGGGACTCCCATCCCCCACTTCCCGGGGAACCCGGGGCTGAGAGCTTCTTCTTAGGATTCAGAGACCTGGGACTCCAGCGAGGCAGGAGGGGGCGGGGAGACTCCAACTTCCGCCTCTGTTTCTGGGGTTGCATGTCCCCGGGCCAGGTGGGGAGCCCAGAGCCTCAATCCCAGAAGCTGCCTGGCCTTCCGTCCCCAGATCGGGAGAATGAACTGGCCACCACCACTGGCTCCCTGCAGACTTTCTCAAGACCCTTCCCTCCCTTTCCAGGCTGGAACCCAGGTGAACGAGGGCTTCCAGCCACTGGTGGAGGCACTGTCTAATATCCCCAAACCTGGTGAGTCAGGATGGGGGAGAAGGGCTTGAGGTGAGGAGGGGGATTCCTCCCACAGAGGAAGGGGTGGGTGTGCGGGGAGCTGGGCTCTCAGAGTGCAGGGGAAGAGGGGCTCCTTCTCCCACCCTCACTGACAGTGTCCTCTGCCCCTATCTCAGAGATGAGCACTACGATGGCAGAGAGCAGCCTGTTGGACCTGCTCCCCAAGGAGGAGAAACTGAGGCACTACTTCCGCTACCTGGGCTCACTCACCACACCGACCTGCGATGAGAAGGTCGTCTGGACTGTGTTCCAGGAGCCCATTCAGCTTCACAGAGAACAGGTGCACAGGGCCTGGGGCAGGGCATGGGCTCCCACTGCCTGGCTCCCCAGAAATTATCCCTCTGTCTGCCCTCAGAGGTCCCTCAGGATACGGGTGGGGAGCCCAGGTAACTGAAGTCCATTGTTAATCATGGACATTCACTGAAGACAGGCAAGAAAAGCCTGAGCTGTTCCATCACCAGACTGGGGGCTAGACAGGGGGCAGGGGAAGGTGGAGTCATTCAGAAAATGGTGCTGGGGTTTCTATAATGAACGAGGCTCTGGGGAGACAGCAGTGAGCCCAAAGGACCCAAATCCCTACCCTTGCACTGCTTTCATTCCAAAACAGTGGTTCTCAAAGTGCGGCCCCTGGACCAGTGGAGTCAACATCATCACTGGGGGAATTTGTTAGAAATGCTAATCCTCAGAGCTACTGAATCAGGAACTCTGGGGGTGGAGCCCAGGCATCTGGGGCCCAACAAGCCCGCCCCCTAGCTGATGCTAACGCATGCTCAAGTTTGAGAGCCACTGTCCTGTAGTAAGAGTGACAAGAGAAGCAGGCATTGCGGGCCCCCTGGGGTGTGAGTGAAAGGAAGCCAATGGGCACTTAGCCTTCACCCATGCCACGCACCTCATTTACATTCCCTATTCTTATCATCTTCACGACCACCTTGACAGCCAGGGGTTCAGAGCCCCTCTTTCCTAATGAGGGTTCCCAGGACAGGACGAGGTGCCTGCCTGAGGTCACACGGCAGGGAGTGCAGCTCCCCCTGCCCCGACCTGCTGAGCCCCATCACTTCCGCAGATCCTGGCATTCTCTCAGAAGCTGTACTACGACAAGGAACAGACACTGAGCATGAAGGACAATGTCAGGCCCCTGCAGCAGCTGGGGCAGCGCACGGTGGTAAAGTCCGGGGCCCCAGGTCGGCCGCTGCCCTGGGCCCTGCCTGCCCTGCTGGGCCCCATGCTGGCCTGCCTGCTGGCCGGCTTCCTGCGATGACGGCTCACTTCTGCACGCAGCCTCTCTGTTGCCTCAGCTCTCCAAGTTCCAGGCTTCCGGTCCTTAGCCTTCCCAGGTGGGACTTTAGGCATGATTAAAATATGGACATATTTTTGGAGAAACCTTTCTCAAGTGTGTTTTTAGCCTTCCACAACTACCCCACCCTGTCCCCCTCCACCCACCCCTGTTCCCCCTGTTCCAGGGTGGGGGCTTTAAGGCCAGGAGATTTCTCCCAAGCAGGTACCACCAGGTGTCCCCACTCCCGTTCTTTGTGAATTCCGTGTCTATACCCCACTCCCTTCTACCGGGACCTGGACCTTGGAGAGATGCTGAAGGCATCTTGGAGCTTCATCACAGCGGAAGCTAGAGGAGTTCCAATCTGATCTCTTCATCATATAGAAGGGGAAACTGAGGCTGAGAAAGACGAGGTTGGGGCCGGGCATAGTGATTCACGCCTGTAATCCCAGCATGTTGCGAGGCAGAGGCACGTGAATCACTTGAGCCCTGGAGTTCAAGACCAGCCTAGGCAACATGATGAAGCCCTGTCTCTATAAAAAATACAAAAATTAACCAGGTGTGGTGGTGCACACCTGTAGTCCCAGCTACTCAGGAGGTTGAGGCAGGAGGATTGCTTGAACCCAGGAGGCGAAGGTTGCAGTGAGCTGAGATTGCGCCACTGCATTCCAGCCTGGGCAACAGAGCGAAAGAGAAGAGGCTGCTTGGCTGGCTGGAGGCCATATACTGAGGCTAGGGCAGAGCCAACTGCATGACGGCAGCCCCAGCCCTGTGCGTTCTCCCCTGTGCTAGGGGTGAAAGGGTGTCATGTGTGGGGATGGCCTAGGCAAGGTGGGCGAAAGGAAGTTCATTTGTTTGCCCAAAAATTTATTGAGCGTTTATGCTCTAGGCACTGGGGATATGGCAGAGAATAAAAGACAAAAATGCCTGCCCTCCTGGAGTTCACAGTCTAGTGGAGAGACAGCCCATAAATGAAGCAGGCATGTTGTCTAATAGATCGGGAGGCAGTGAGTGCATGGGAGAAAGAGAATTCAGGGCAGGGGGCCGGGCGCAGTGGCTCATGCCTGTAATTCCAGCACTTTGGGAAGCCGAGGCGGGCAGATCACCTGAGGTCAGGGGTTTGAGACCAGCCTGGCCAACGTGGCGAAACACCGTCTTTACTAAAAATACAAAAATCAGCTGGGCATGGTGGCGGGTGCCCGTCATTCAGCTATTCAGGAGGCTGAGGCAGGAGAATTGAGGCAGAGTTTGCAGTAAGCCAAGATTGAACCACTGCACTCCAACCTGGGTGACAGAGAGAGACTCTGTCTCAAAAAAAAAAAAAAAGAGAATTCAGGGCAGGGAAGGTGGGAAGCCCTGGGGGAAGGGGCGGCTGGGAGGAGGCCAGAGATGGAGGCCTCTGGAGACTGCAAATGTTGAGGTGCGGCAGGGAGGGAGCCTTCCAGAGAAACAGCAGGGAGGAGTAGAAGGAGGGAGGGAGGGAGGAAGCAGGGGCAGGGGAGGCAGGAGAGTGAGGTGGAGGGCATTGGTTTGGAGCAGGGAGGGGAGCTATAGAGGTGAAGGCAGAATGCAGGGACAGTTCAGGGGCTGCCGCAGTGCCCAGGAGCTGATCTGCTGATGGGTTAGCAGTGAGATATGAGGGAGAGCTCATGGGGGTGTCTAAGGGTGTGGGGCTTGGTCCCTTGGGACTTGTCAGGAAAGTCCCCACCACCACGGTGATTACATCTCTAATGGGTTGTTTTCCCTCCTGTGGCCAGAGGGAAGTGGAGGGAGAGACTGGGAGGAGGCTGGTGAGAGGGGGTCCAGGACACCAGAATGAGAAGGAAAGAAGGGGACCCACGCGGTCCCCAAGCCGGGTCAGGCCCCAGGTGCCAGGAACTGAGGGCCCGCAGCTGTCAGACCTCATCTTCAGGAGTAGGACTGGATTTTGGAATTCGTGAGCCTTGGAGTGGGGTTGGCTGAGTGAATGGGGCACCCAGGTTTCCCTGGCTGGGTGAGGACCCCTTTGGCAGGCTGAGAGTCCAGAGGTAGAGAGCTTCCTCACAGGAAGGCGTGCCCACCAGGAGGGCACTGAGGGATTCCATCACCTGGTTCTAGAATCCCTCGCTGGCTGTGGGAGGGGAGCTGGTGGGAGAAGGTGTCTCTAAGCCTTCTCCCACCCCGTGCCCCCCATGCCCCTGACCACCCCCAGTCAGCCCAGGGAGAGAAGAGATGGCTGCTCCCCTCCCTCCTCCCTTTCCCTCCGTCTTCCCTTTTGTAACCAAAAATAAGTCCCCCCTCCCTTCCCTGGTGACCACGCAGCTGTGGGGGAGGGGTGGTATTGCCGTTGCCATGGCAACCGCAGGCCGCCTGTCAGCGGGGGGTGTGTGGACGCAGAACCTGGAACTTGTTCTTTGGTTCCCACACAGACTGCAGGGGATCTAAGCTGCCCCCCAAGGATCAGGGCTCTGAGGTCAGAATGGCCCCTCCCAGCTCCCCAATGGCACCCCATCCCCACCCCCGTCCCTGCCCTCCAGGCAACCTTAGTGAATAATGTGGCAGCAGGACCAGGAAGTCCTGGCCTTTCCAACCCAAGGCAGAAGGTGTTCGACCCTTCCCATCCCCCTGGTCCCTAAATCATAAACCTGACCAGCAGGAGCCAGAACGGGCACAGCTTGTCCAGGGCCTGGGGCTCTGGCCACCTCCCATGTCCTGCCTGCCCTCCCTGCGGCCCAGAGGCCACAGCAGGTGCTGCCAGCACTCAACTCCCAGCCAAGTCACCAGGGCCAGTCACAGCAGAAGTGGGCAGCTCACCCCAGGCACTGGCCCCCACCTCCCAAGGCCTCCACTGATGGCATTCCTTCCTGTGAACATGCGTGTGTTCATGAAGAGCTTCCTGTTTTTAGTAAATTCACTCCCCCCATGCGGCCTCCACCACCCCCAGCAGACCCCCACCCTGGGGATGGTGGCTTTGAGTTCCCTGTGCCCAGTCTGGCCTGGCTTCTGAGACAGTTCCCTCTGAGGGCGAGGGAGGAGAACCCCCTTATTCACAAAGAGGGTCCAGCCTGGCCCCTGAGCCCTCCTTTCATTCACTTCTGATGCCCTGTGGGTGACTGCATGGGGTACACACACACACACACACACACACACACACACACACACACACCGGCGCACACACACACACACACACACCGGCGCACACACACACACACACACACACACACACACACACACACACCGGCCTTCACTCCTTCACTGTAGCTGGCCAGGCCTGGGGAAGGCTCACGGGCTGATGGTTTTGCCTGCACCCTGACTTCTCTGAGGGTCACTGGCTGGCACCCAGCACAGCATGAAGCACATTTTGGGGTGCCCACTGTGTTCCAGGTGGGGGCCGTGCTGCAATCCCATTGGGGTGGTGTTATTCCTCCCACAGCACGGATAAGGAAGCCCCAAGGCACAGAGAGGGACGGGGCACTTGTCAGAACCCGGGGCCACTCTCCTGTGCCTCCTTGGCTCCCCTGGCCGGCTCTCTCCTTTGGCTGAGCCATCTGTGTCCAGGGGCAGGGTGGGGGCTGCAGCACCCCATCCCACCCATCTCCGTTGGTTGCTCTCCAGCCCCAGTGGGCCGCCTCTTTGGCCCCCTGTTTAGATTCGGCATCCGGGTGGGAGCCAGGGGCTAAAAATACTCCTCATGTGTTTAGATGGTTCTTGGAAAATAAACTTCCCCATCTTGGCTCTTGGTTTGCACACTTGCTGGCCCTGCTTCCTGTGGCTCTGATCTGACAATGTGGGGGTGGGGGAGGAAGGTGGGGCGGAGGAGGGTCTACAGGGGGCCCAGAGTCGTGGGGGCGGTGTGGACGTCTGCCCATGGTTCGTGGAGGCTGCCGTGTCCTAAAACTCCAGGGGGCGCCTATACCGACACGGCCTTGTGAACGGTGCCCCCAACGTGGTGCAGCCCTGAGGCTCTGAGCTTGTGTGTGTGTTGGGGTGGGAAGAGGCAAGGAAGCTAGTGGCTCCATGGGCACGGAGGCATGCTCCCTGCTCTGGGCCTCGGTTCATCCATCTGCAGAAGGGGCTACCCTTGGTCCCCCCATCTAATTGGGCAAGGCTGTCCCGGGCTCCTGCTGTCCCCGGTGACCTTGGAAGGAAGGCCAGTCCTCTCTGAGGTTGGGGAACTGTTCCTGCACCTCGCACTACACATGTCCTAGCCGCTCTGTTTGTTTATCTGAGAGGGACAAAGGCATTCTTTCCCCCAGGGACAAAGGACGATGTCCAAGGCCCAGGGAGGGGCTTCCTTTGGAGAAGAGCTGCGGGACAGAAGAGTCAGTTCCTTCCGCAGAGCCCTCGGCTGGACACGTGGGAGGCTCCTAAGGTTGTTCCAAGTGTCAGCTGCGGCAAGGCCTGGAGGACAGGAAGAGGGCAGCGGAGCAGGACACAGGGAAGGGATGTGGGTGCATTCTGGAACAAGATTTAATCTTCCATCAAGATTTAGTCTTTCAGCCAGGCGCAGTGGCTCACACCTGTAATCCCAGCACTTTGGGAGGTCAAGGCGGGAGGATCACTTGAGCCTGGGAGTTTAAGATCAGCCTGAGTAACTTAGGGAGATCCTGTCTCTACGAGGGGGAAAAAAAGAAGCCAGACGTGGTGGCACGCCTATGGTCCCAGTTACTTGAGAGGCTGAGGTGGGAGGATGGCTTAAGCCCAGGAGTGCAGGCACCATTGCACTCCAGCCTGGGCAACAGAGAGAGACCCTGTCTCAAAAAAGGAAAAAAAACCAAACTTAATCTTCCTCCCTCCCTCCCTCCCTCCCTCCCTCCCTCCCTCCCTCTCTCTCTCTCTTTCTCTTTTTCTTTCTTTCTTTCTTTTTTCTTCCTTTCTCTTTCTCTTTCTTTCTTCCTTCCTTCCGTCTTTCCGTCCTTCCCTCCCTCCCTCCTTTCTTTCTTTCTTTTTCTTTCTCTTTCTTCCTTCCTTCCTTCATTCTGTCCTTCCCTCCTCCCCTCCCTCCAGTCTTTCTTTCTTTCTTTCTTTCTTTCTTTCTTTCTTTCTTTCTTTCTTTCTTTCTTTCTTTCTTTCTTTTTCTTTTTCTTTCTTTTTATACAGTCTCACTCTGTTGCCCAGGCTGGAGTGCAGTGGCACGTTTTCGGCTCACTGCAACCTCTGCCTCCTGAGTTCAAGTGATTCTCCTGCCTCAGCCTTTCGAGTAGCTGGTACTACAGGCGCATGCCACCATGCAGCTAATTTTTTTCATATTTTTAGTAGAGATGGGGTTTTGCTATGTTGGCCAAGCTGGTCTCGAACTCCTGACCTCAGGTGATCCACCTGCCTCGGCCTCCCAAAGTGCTGGTATTATAGGCATGAGCCACCATGCCTGGCCTTAATCTTTCAACAAACACTATTATTTCCTCTGTGCCAGGGACAGAGGATTTAGGGAGGAAAATCCTAGTCTGGGCTCTTCCTCCGAGACTCCCAACTGCAGGGCAGGCAGACACAGCAGGCACAGGAGCACCAGGTCTACGACACAGAAGCCAAGAGAGGAATGCAGAAACATCCGGGCATGCAGCCCAGACTCACACCGGCCTGGGGTGGAATCCCCCTCCATTGCTGACTCTCTAGGTGTCCTTGGTAGTTTAATTCATTTTTCTGAGCCTCAGTTTCCTCATCTGTGAAATGGGGGTGATGACAGCATTTACCTCATGGGCTTGTTGTCAAGATGAAACAAGATGCCGGGACAAGAGAAGATATTCAATAATTTATAATTATTATGGTGATTCTTTTTATTGGAGAGAGCAATGAAGGACAGGCAAGACCCACAGGTGGGGAGTAGGGAACACTGGGCGGAGGCTGGAATTATGCAGAGTGATGCATAATGAACTCTGATCTGTGGTTGGTGGCAGTTCTTTCCTATCCAAGGAGAAAACTGAAGACCCTTCAAGGGGCCACCTCTCTGCCCAGACACTTAGGGACATCCCTCAGCACTCTGTCCCAACCGTACACAGAACAGTTTACAGAGGAAGATCTCCCAGCCTGACCTTCACCTAGAATTGTCTAAGGTCACCCAGAGCATCAGAGGGAGAAAAGGGGGCCCTCTGAGCCCCAGGACTGCCCTGCAGTTCTTATGTCCTGCCTTAGGGGGTAGCAGGTGCAGAGTTCAGAGTCAGGCTGAGCCCACATCCCTGAAAGAAGGGGCTCTTGGCCAGGGCTCCTCCTGCTTTCTCACTGTGGGGATTGATCGGGTTGGGGACCAATTTCCCATTTCATTTTCCTCTAACGCTTTCTCTTCCGCTTCCCCAGGAGCCACGGGATTACACACGTGTCCATCTCTCTGCTGCTGGCTCTGTCCCTGGCTCTGCCTCCCACAAGCCTATCCTGTGTAGAGTTGCTGCAGGCTCCCCCAGCACAGGATGAGTGCCTGCCCCTGTCCCCACCCTTGGCTTCAGTTTTGTCTAGATGGGTTCACCTAGACAAAATACAGGCTGCCCAGTTACATCTGAATGTCAGATAAATAACAAATCCTTTTTTTTTTTTTTTTTAGTATATCCCTAAATTACATGGGACATACTTACACCAGAGCATTATTTGTTATTTACCTGAAATTTAAATTTAACTGGTTGTCTTGTACTTTTATTTACTAGGTCTGGTGACCCTACCTCCATCCCACTTATAAGAGGAAGACTGAAGCCAAGAGAGAAGGGTGGGCAAGAGAAAGAGACTGACAGCCCAGGCCTGCTGCCACTCCTTCCTCCTCCCGGTCACCTCCCTCCCTAATGGGGTACACCTTCTAGTAACTGATAACAGACTGATCAAGGGGTTTTCCCTCCTGTGTGATTCTGGTGTTGGGCTTCCTGTGGGCAGGGCAGCTGGGAGGGCATTGGAGGCCCATCTGCCTGTGGATTTCCTCCTCGCTGACTCAGCCTCCCAAGTAGCTGGGATTACAGGCACCTGCCACCATGCCGGGCTAACTTTCTGTATTTTTAGTAGACACGGGGTTTCGCCATTTAGCCAGGCTGGTCTTAAACTCCTGAGCTCAGGCAATCCTCTCTCCTCTGTCTCCTAAAGTGCTAGGATTACAGCCATGAACCACCATGCCCGTCTTGAATTTTTGACTGTGTGTCTTTAGGATAGATTTCTATAAGTGAAGTTTCTGGTTCAAAAGGTAAATGCCTATGTAAAATTGCTAGATATTGACACATTCCTCAAGAAACTAATTTCTATTGCATCTGGCAAAATTATTTGCTGTGCTTTATATAGCACTTAATCCTTAGAATAACAGTCAGAGATGAGTATGTCTATTTTCTTCATTTTCAGATGAGGAAACGAAGTACACAGGACATAAGGCTAACAAATAGAGCTGAGATTTGGCCAGGTGCGGTGGCTCATGCCTGTAATCCCGGCACTTTGGGAGGCCAAGGGGGGGGCGGATCACCTGAGGTCAGGAGTTCGAGACCAGCCTGGCCACATGGCGAAACCCTGTCTCTACTAAAAATACAAAGATTAGCCGGGCATGGTGGCATGCGCCTGGAATCCCAGCTACTCTGGAGGCTGAGGCAGGAGAATTGCTTAAACATGGGAGGTGGAGGTTGCAGTGAACTGAGATGGTGCCAATGTACTCCAGCCTGGGTGACAAAGCAGGACTCCATCTCAAAAAACAAAAAGAAAACCCCCAAAAAAACAAATAGAGCTGAGATTTGAACCCAGAAAGTCTGATACTTGAGTCCGCACACTTACAATTGCTACACTGTACTGCTTTTCTGAAGAAAATTGAGAGATAAAGGAACTTGCCCCTTGCCAGCGAATGAATGACAAAATGGGGAATTGAACCCAGATCTGCAAACCCAGCAGTCCTTGCTGCTTCCCTTATACTGAGTGCTGCTGGCCTCCAAGTGTTTCTTGTTCTGTGTTTCTACATGGACGCTTATAGGGAAGCATGGGTGCAGAAATCGCCAGGCCAGTCAAGGACGCTGGGATGTGTGCTGACCCTAGCCCTGGAGCGCTCTCCCCCACCACTCCCCGCAGTCTTGCTCCCTCTTGTGAAGTCTACGTGCCAGCCAAGACCCAGCCTGTGAGGCCTGACCTGATCTCTGCTCCTTGTCTGCTCCCCCAGCAAGAGTCCCTGAGGAAAAGAATGGGGAATCACGTCTTAGTCATCAGAGCATCGAAGTGCGCAGGCCAAGGCTGGCCACATAGAGGGAGGGCAGGTGGCAAATGTTTGCAGCACGAGTGAATAAAAGGAAAAATGATAGCAAAGAATGGAACTACCAGGCACCATTCCAGGGCTGGGACTAAATATTTACCTTGCCCATTGGGCAAAGATAAGTCTGGTTTTCCAGGCTCTATTTATGCCAGCTTTCCTTCAGGGGCTGACACAATCAACCTGGTATCACTACAGCTTGAACAGCGGTTTCCACATGTGGGATCTGGGTGTACAAGGTGCTTGATCCTCAGATTCTGCTATTCCCTAGCTCCATGTGTCTTCCCCAGGGAATCCGCTTCCCAGTCCTTGAGCCCTAGGTGGCTTTGCACCTCCATTCTGCTGCCTGGTCTGTCCCCAGTCTCCATGAGGCTATTGAATCGGGGTTCATTCTACTCTAGATGAAGCTGTGTATCCTCGTTTAGCCCCTGAGGTCAAGCCACATCAGGAGCTGCTCACGACATGACAGGACAGACTTGCCTGGGTCTACTGCCTCAGTGGCCTCCTGCGAGACACCTCTCTTAAGGGAATAGGGTTGGGTATGACAAGCTGGGTCCAAGTGAAGCTTCAGAGATGTAGAGATGTAGGGGAGGAGGGACTCTGAGTTCAGTGTGGCAACCACTCAGCCTCTGGGACTCACACCAGGGGCATAAGGAGAATGGAAGCCGCATGTGGAAAAGGGAAGGGTAATTTCTTTTTATTTTTTGGGGGGGGCATGGGGAAGGGTGATTTCTTTTTTTTGGGGGGGAGGAGGAGGTGGGGAAGGGTGATTTCTTTTTTTGGGGGGGCAGGTGGGGAAGGGTGATTTCTTTTTTTGGGGGGGAGGTGGGGAAGGGTGATTTTTTTGGGAGGGGGTGGGGAAGGGTGATTTCTTTTCTTTTTTCGGTGGGGAGGTGGGGAAGGTGATTTTGTGGAAATACGAACAGCTCTGCTTTGGGAAAGCCTTCGTGGAGTGTGAAGGGAGCAGTGAGCAACTCTGGCCCCTGGTGTCCTGCCTGGGAGGCAATGCCTAGAGGCAGTGGTCACGTTGGGTGAGGGGTGCCCAGAAGATCGGGTGGTCCCTGTCAGAGGACACCACGTGGCAGCTGAAAGGACTAGTTGAAGAGCACACTTGAGATACCCTCTGGAGGCTGCCATCAGTACTTAGAGGGAGAGTGGGTCTTTGCAGGGGGATAAAGGAGAACCAATGAAACCTGAGTCATTACAGCGAGTGACCTTTCACTGAGCCTGAGGCTGCTATAACCAGGAAAACACAGCCAGTGTGGAAGCAGATTCACAACCAGGCACGGTGACTCGCGCCTGTAATCCCAGCAGTTTGGGAGGCCAAGGTGGGCAGATCACCTGAAGTCAGGAGTTTGAGGCCAGCCTGGCCAACATGGTGAAACCCCATCTCTACTAAAAATATAAAAATTAGCCGGGCATGGTGGTGCATGCCTGAATTCCAGTTACTTGGGATGCTGAGGCAGGAGAATCTCTTGAGCCTGGGAGGCTGAGGTTGCAGTGAGTTGAGATCACGCCACTGCACTCCAGCCTGGGCAAGAGAGAGAGACTCCCTCTGTCTCAAAAAAAAAAAAAAAAAAAAAAAAAAAAGCAGCAGCAGCAGCAGCAGCAACAGCAGATTCGCAGATTCATGGAGATACTACTGCTTGGAATTTGGTGATGCTTCAGGGAGTGGGGCCGGAGCTGGCCTATGCTCCAGACAGGCATAAACTATCAACGTAAACACAATTACACCTAAGCCTCTGCAGGCATGGTGCTGATGCTGCCCCCTCCCAAGGGGGTACCATCTGGGTGGGTACAGGCCCTGGAGGCTGACTTTTTTATTTTTTTTAAGATGGAGTCTTGCTCTGTCACCAGGCTGGAGTGCAGTGGCGCAATCTCGGCTCACTGCAACCTCTGCCTCCTGGGTTCAAGTAATTCTCCTGCCTCAGCCTCCCAAGTATCTGGGACTACGGGCATGCGCCACCATGCTCAGCTGTTTTTTTTGTATTTTTAGTAGAGATGGGGTTTCACCATGTTAGCTAGGATGGTCTCAATCTCCTGACCTCGTGATCCACCTGCCTCAGCCTCCCACAGTGCTGGGATTACAGGCGTGAGCCACCGCCCCCGGCCAATGCTGACAATTTTCAAGTCAGCTATGGAGTTTGAATTTTCCTCCAAATTTACACTGGCTATTTCCCCAGTTCAAATTAGGCCTGACTGGTTTCTCTTTCTCTTTCTTTTTTTCTGAATACATATCAGTTTTGGATTGAGGCCTAACATTTCCACTACCAACCAGAGGAGAGATGAGAAAACCAGAGTTGGGCTCTTAATCCCAGGGGAAAAAACAATGGGCTGCTCTGGAACGCTGCAGAGTCAGGGTTGAATGAATGCAGGAGCAGGGCAGGCAGCCGGGGAGTGTGTCAGCCACGTGACGAGCCTGCCATGGTGTCCAGATGGACATGTGGTATTTGGTTTAAAGCCCATGCTACTGGGGCATAAACAGCTGAGGATAAATGATCAGACTCAATTGTTCTCTCCTTTCCCAGGAAAGGCCAGGAAGGAAAAGGCCCCAGTTTAAGGGAGGAGGCATTGTCCTCAGTGGATGAAGCATAGTTAGGTAGCCCGGTCTGGCAGGGGGCCAGTGGGGAGCACGAGATTCTCATGGCTGCTGTGGCTGGTGGCCGCCTTTACAACAATAGCATATTGGACTCCTGTCCTTCCCATCCCACCTCTGAAACGATCACATCCATGTTAAATCTCTGATAAGATACTATCAGATACTCCAAAGTCCAGTTTGGAACTACAGTCTTTGCTTGACTCAATCCAGAATCCTTTCTCTCTCCCTGGTCCTATCTCCCCATCTAATCCCCCTCAATTCTTCTTTCTATCCAGCTGCTAAGGTCCCTGGGCCATCAGAAGCGAATAGAACAAACCTAAGACATCACTCTCCATCAAGAGGCCTGCATGACTCTTTATTTACATCATCTTCCAGGAATAAGAGGAGGAGCTGCTTTGGGGACACCCACTTCCTCTCCTTACGTAACAACACACTGCATTTGCACAAGTGTCCTTTGTTGTAAAGGGTTCCACACTCACTTTCTTATTCAGGGCTTATTACAAGCCTCAAGGTAGCTATGGTCATGGTACCCTGATCCCTTGTCAAAGATGAGCCCACTGAGGCTCAGGGTGACTACCGTTGTGCCAGGAGTTGCTAAGTGGTGGATCACAGACTCCAGTTCAGGGGGAGGTAGGGTGGTAAAGAAGCAGCTGGATGAACCTGGGTTTGAATCCAGCTCAGAAATGTTCCGTCTATGTGACACCACAGGCAAGTGACTTAACCTGATTGAGCCTCAGCTTCCTGATCTAGAAAAAGGGGTGATCATGCATCCCTCATAGAGCTGTGGTGAGCATTTATGAATCACGAGTGAAACATGCATAGCATGGGGTTTGGCAGATAGAAGTCCAGTAAATGTCTAAGCCCATCTCCAGCGTTTCTTCTGGTTCCAAGCTCAGGACTATCCTTTAAGCTAAGTGGTAGATACTCAATGAACATGTTTTGGATGATTTAGCCCTCTCCTTTCCCCCATCCCTCCCCAAGTGAGAGGATGTTTATTTGCAGCTCTGTGCTGCAGAGAGCTCTGCAAACAAGGATTGGCAGCAGTAACTTTCTCCAGCTGGCACAACAATGAAAGGCCACAGGCCCTGGGGCTGCTCCCTATGGATGTCCAGGGAACAGAGGCCAGGCAGCAGGCTGACTGCTCCGGGCACTCCCTGTGGCTTCTTCACTCTAGCTGGCTACCCAGTATACTGAGTAGCAAAATGGCCTTTGAAAAGGCCCACCCTGTGGCCATGATTTCTAGCAGACCAAATGAGAGTGTTCTCCTGGGAGCACTGTCAACTCCTCTTGCTGGAGACAATTCTCTGGGAGCTCCTCAGACCCTACTGGAGCACTGTGTTCTTGGCTTTCTGAATGCTTAGAGGTGACAGGTGCTTTAGCAGACATCCAATCCACAGCGGTTGCCCAGGCAGCACTACACCCCCCCACTCTCACTTCAACCCGAGTAACTCCAACCTCATCTGCTTTAGCTATGGGTCCTTCAGGTAAATGTGGCTGGAATGGCTGGAAGAAAGGGTCGGGTCTCAATGTTGTTTCAAAATAAAAGCTGAAGACAACTGACCTAATGCAACTCGCTCAATATTCACAGGGGGAACCGAGGCGCGGACGAGGCAAGTGACCCCCAAGGTCATACAATTCTGCCAAGTGCTGAGCAAACACTGCGGACTGGACTTCTGGTCTACTGCTTTCCATGGCATCAGCTAAGATGACTGCTCTGAACCTGGGGCTGCGGCAGCCTCTGATGATGGCCGTAGGTATCTCCTACTCCATTCTGGAGGCTCCCTGCTGATCTCTAATGTGGAAGTCCCCCTCTTCCTCCCCAATTTGTAATCCCAGTGGGCACTGGGGTTTGGCCATCAGCAGCAGAGGATCCTGCTACAGGTAACTGAAGGGTGGTACTGAAAAAACCATCAGATCAGCAGAGAAGCCCCGTCCCCTTATCCCCAAGGTCCTTGGACAGCTCCTCCAACCAGGCACATTTTTTCCTTCCTGGGCTGCACTCAGCTGTGACTGGGCTCCTCTCTCTGGCATGCCTCCTCCCTGTCCAGAGCTCTTCTAGGTTTTCCCCCTTCTGCCTCCTTTTTTCTTCCTCCTCCACTTCCTTCAGTCTTCTGGGGCATTTCAAGCCTAGCACCCATCTGTGAGTTCCTCTTGGGCTTGTGGTAAGGTCTAAAGTTTGTTATCAAGAGAAATTCCAGCCAAAGTGGATTGTGAATATGAAAAAGAGAGAAATTACAGCAAACAGAACTTAAGTTTATAATAAAATGGTCTAAAATAGATACATATGTGCCGTGTGGTGGCTCACACCTGTATTCCCAGCACTTTGGGAGGCTGAGGCGGGTGGATCACCTGAGGTCAGGAGTTCGAGACCAGCCTGGCCAACATGGTGAAAACCCGTCTCTACTGAAAATACAAAAATTAGCCAGGTGTGGTGGCGTGCGGCTGCAATCCCAACTACTTGGCAGGCTGAGGCAGGAGAATCACTTGAATCCAGGAGGTGGAGGTTTCAGTGAGCCGAGATAGTGCCACTTCACTCCAGCCTGGGCGACAAGAGTGAAACTCCATCTCAAAAAAAAAAATCTAAAATAGGCCGGGCACAGTGGCTCACGTCTGTAATCCCAGCACTTTGGGAGGCCGAGGTGGGTGGATCACCTGAGGCTGGGAGTTCAAGACGAGCCTGACCAACATGGAGAAACCCCATCTCTACTAAAAATACAAAATTAGCTGGGTGTGGTGGCTCATGCCTGTAATCCCAGCTACTCAGGAGGCTGAGGCAGGAGAACTGCTTGAACCTGAGAGGCGGAGGTTGTAGTGAGCTGGGATCGCTCCATTGCACTCCAGCCTGGGCAACAAGAGTGAAACTCCGTCTCAAAAACAAACAAACAAACAAACAAAAACTAAAATAAATAAATACATAAATAAAATGGATATGTATTTATACAAACCATAGAAAAATGTTTGGCAACCATCCCAAGATACCTGACAATGTGAAATACTTTTATTACAACTGGCCTGACCTTCAAAGGCCTTCACAGCTCCTGCCTTCCTGTTACCGTCTACTATGTTCCTCGTGCACCTTCCACTCAGCACAAACAGGCTGCACTGCCTCCGAAACGCATCACTTGAATCCTGCCTCTGCTCCTTTGTCCATCTGAATCACCCTTTCCACATTTCTGACCCAGTAATCCTAATCTCACTTTATGAGGCAGTTCGCTTCCCTTTTGCATTTCCCTGGGGTACACTGTCAATAGCCTAGTGTCTGATGTCATCAGTCAGCACTTCATCAGAGGCAATTATGTCTACAGAGCTTTTGGCTAATTACTGTCACTCCTTACATGTGTGCATATGCATATCATCTTTCCCTAATGAGACTGGAAATAATGATTCATTCCCTGGAGCAGTGGTTTCCATAAATGACCAACCCACAGACCAGTGCAAACTGACTGTCAAAGAGCTTCCTCTGAGGAACTTATTAGAATGCAGATTCTTGGACTGCATGGGAGAGGAGGATCTCATAAATCTGGGTGTAATAGGCACAGAACATTAGGTGTAATATGGGCAGGACTCTGGACTCAGCATATCCAACAAGCTGCTGGCTGATTCCGATGATGCCGATGAATTGCCAGGTTGGGAACTGTTGCCCCCAGAGAAACTAGCAGAGAGCTCTGTACGTGGTAGGTGCTCACTCCCCTATTGTTTGGGTGTATGCCTCCTGATAATGAACTTGAACATAACATTATTGTTATATTATGCCTGTATTGTTTCCTTAAGTGGGGGAAGAATGCTTTTGAGTACCTAATAGGTGGCAAGCTCTGTGCCTACTTACATACATGATCTATTCCTTTTAATAACCTTTGGAAATGAAGTGGTATTTTCACTGGGCATTAGAAATCTGAAAACTTTCGTTTACAGCTGTTGCAACAGCAGAACTAGAATGTGACCTCCGACATAATGGGCTCAAAGTCTATGACCTTTCTGCCCACCAGAGGGCATGAACTGCTAGTTTGTACCTGGCTTGCAGATACCTTCTTTGGGCAGCACAATGTTCAAAGTTAAAAAAATTTACCAACACTTCTAAACTGGATACTTTGTATTAATATCTGGGTTTCTGGCTTCTCTTCATGGGAAAAACAAAACAAAAAAAAAGATTTGGTGAACACTGGGGCCCACATTCCTGCAGGACAACAGTCACATGGAGCCTTTAGATGGGCATGTGCCTAGAACACACTAGAGTCCCCATCACTCCCCATTCTCTTACATTCTATTCCCAACTAGGTTCTTATAGGCATGGGTTTGTGACTGCTGCACACTTATCTACTCTCTTGCTTCCCACTGGTCGGGAAGTCTGGCAAACTTAAAAGGCCTCTTTTTGTTGCCCTCTCCTGTATGGATCTCTGATCATAGAGGTGTGTGCATTTCTGACTTTGTGATTTCAATACTAAGGAAGCCGTTGGTACATTATCAAGAGAAACTGGGATCGCCGCTCCCCAACTTACACATTCTGGTGTGTCCCAGTAAAATTCTGTATTCAGCCTCCAAACTAGCTGGGAAAAATGTGGCAAATCATCTACTTGCTCCAATTCAATGGTGTTTAGAAGTAAGAAGTCACTGTGAGCAATGCCACCAAGTGGTGGAGAGACTCCATGCAGAATCACCACCTTCAGCCAGGGAGGCTGGGAGGCCGAAGACCTCTCTCAACACACAGGGCCATTCAGAAACTAGAAACAAAATGCTTGCCCATCTCCCTAGGCCAGTCCTTCCGAGGCTTTTTGAGACAAGGTCTCACTGTCACCCAGGCTGGAATGCAGTGGCACAATCAAGGCAACCTCAACCTTCTGGGTTCAAGCGATCCTCCCACCTCAGCCTCCCGAGTAGCTGGGATGACTACAGGCATGGGCCACCACACCCAGCTGATTTTTTTTTTTTTTTTAAGTAGAAATGAGGTCTCACCATATTGCTCAGACTGGTCTTGAACCAGCCCATTTTTAGCTTTTTAAAAGACAGCCTTGGCCAGCCATGGCAGCTCACACTTGTAATCCCTGCACTTTGGGAAGCTGAGGTGGGCAGATAGCTTAAGCCGAGGAGTTTGAGACCAGCCTGGGCAACATGGTGAAACCCCATCTCTACAAAAAATACAAAAATTAGCTGGGTGTGGTGGCGCACATCTGTGGTCCCAGCTACTGGGGAGGCTGAGGTGGGAGGATTGCTTGAGCCTGGGAGGTTGAGGCTGCAGTGAGCCATGATTACCTCACTGCATTCCAGCCTGGGCAACAGAGACCCTGTCTCTATTTAAAAAAAAAGTGTGAACCTAGGAGGTGGAGTTTGCAGTGAGCCGAGATCGCGCCACTGCACTCCAGCCTGGGCGACAGAGCGAGACTCCGTCTCAAAAAAAAAAAAAAAAAAGGAAACCTAAAAACAGACTGGCACTTAAAAAAGAGTTGTGCTTCATTTTTTGACTTTCTGTATTAATTTTCTGTTTGTTCCTTTCCTTAAACAAGCTGCCACTGCTGCTGATTCAACATGTTTCATTTTATACATTTTTTTTTTTTTTTGAGACGGAGTTTCGCTCGTTTCCCAGGCTGGAATGCAATGGTGTGATCTCGGCTCACTGCAGCCTCTGCCTCCCGGGTTCAAGCAATTCTCCTGCCTCAGCCTCCCAAGTAGCTGGGATTACAGGCATGCACCACCACGCCCGGCTAATTTTGTATTTTTAGTAGAGATGGGGTTTCTCCATGTTGGTCAGGCTGGTCTTGAACTCTCAACCTTAGGTGATCCACCTGCCTTGGCCTTCCAAAGTGCTGGGATTACAGGCGTGAGCCACTGGGCCTGGTCCATTTTATACATTTTTAATGTGTATTCTTGTTTTTGGAAAATGTGAACAGAGGACTATTAAACTCTTTTAGCATCAGAATAGCAAGGAGGTAAAAAAACATACAACAAAACAAACAAAAAAACCCTCTTTGTAAAATAGGATTGAGTATTGTTGGATTGAGCACTTACCAAGCAACTGTGCCAGGCATTTGTGTCCTTCATTTAATTCTTACAAGCCTGAGTGTTCGGTATTTTAATTTTATAGGTGAACAAATAGAAGCTGAGGGTGAAGGACCTACAGCTGTCACCTTCATCTCTTCTCAACACTGCCAACTGTCTCCTTGGATCTCCCAGACAGACAACTAGGGACATCTCTGGTTTCTCGGTGCTCTCTAGAAACCTAGGGTCATTTCAAGGCATTATGCAAATGAGCTTTCCTTCTCTTCACCTCATCTCCTGATCTGCACAAAAATGACTGTAGGACCCACTGTAGGTACCAACGTAGGCATCAATCCTCAGTTTACCACCAGCTCTCTACTTGCTTCCCTGCCATAACTTTCTAAAAGGGATGTGAGCCATGTTTAAAGTCACCTGGTCACTGGAGGGATCTTGTTCTACCCTCTACATCAGTGGTTGCCAACTTTTTTGGCAGCAGGGACTGGTGTTGTGGAAGACAATTTTTCCACGGACTGGGGGATGGGGGGAGTGGTTTCAGGATAAAACTGCTCCACCTCAAATCATCAGGCATTAGATTCTCATAAGGAGCACACAACCTAGATTGCTAGCAGGCACAGTTCACAATAGGGTTCGTTCTCCTGTGAGAATGGCATGCCACTGCTGATCTAACAGAGGCAGAGCTCAGGTGGTACTGGGAGCAAGGGGGAGCGGCTCTAAATACAGCTTGCTGCTCACCCCCTGCTGTGCAGCCCGGTTCCTAACAGGCCATGGATGGTACTGGTCTGTAGCCCAGGAGTTTGGGAATCCTGCTCTACAGAGTTTCCAACCTCAGAGATGAAGCATCCCCTCTGTAAGTCAGAAAGAAATTATTCAAGTAGGAGAATTAAAACAGGATCACAGAGAGGGAGGCTGAAGAATTTGTCTTTCTGTGTTTACTTGTATGAGGAAAAACAGCACATAGAGGCATCCACAGTATTTAATTTGTTTGGATAATAGTTACAGATAAACAGGTACACCCCATATACAATTACCAATACTTTTTATACAGTTCATATTTCGGTACATCAACACTATTTTATTTACACTCTATTTATGTACATTAACATCTTTCTAAAGTCAGTGCATTGTCAACAAGTTTTATACAGTAATTTACAAGGTGAATGTAGTTAATAGTTAATTTAATAAATTTTCTGCTAGTTCATGAATTAAAAAAATTAATTACAACCAGTATAACAAACACAGATCAAACAACATTAGTAGATTGTGCTACCTGCTTAAATAAAACATCTGTAAAGAAATTATTTAAAATCTTCCACTTTTTAATGGGAATGGACAGATTTTATATACTGAAAATCTTGAAACTATAAAGTATGCATTTTGTCTGACTTTATTACATTAGAAAATTTAGGCCAGTCCTACCTACTTGCAATTATATTTTTTCTGAAAAGGATTTCAATTTAGGTAGCCATTTAAGATAACATTTCCAAATGCTCTGAGAACTAGATATTAATAGTTACTGGCCTCAGATATCAGAACACAAATACTTAGTTACATTTGTAATTACTATCTATGAGGAAGAGGAATCTGACAATTAATGAGAATCAACTTGCAGGGTCTAAATGAATAAACAAAGACCAAAAATAAGGTGAAACATTTCCTTCAAGTATATATTAAAAAACTACACGAAAAAAATGCTACCTGAAATAAATAATATTTATACTTTTGTTCCAGTCTTGATTAGAGAAAAAATGAAGCAAAGAAACATAATTTTCGATGGCCACTGTAACATTTAAAAAAAAGACAAATATCAAAATAAAAAAATTAGTGGACATGCAAACAAAGCAAAACTAAAGTTGACTTCCTAAAACCACCAATTTCATTAAATACACTTATGAACTCCTAATGTCTGGGATGTGTTTTGTTTGTAATTTATAGCCCTTAGAGCCATCAAATACACACAAGCAAGTTCATTTGCATGTGTTCTCTCTTTTTTAAAGTGCAAGACAAACACGGAAAAGAACAACCACTAATTGTGAAACGTGATCTAGCTCCAATGCCACTTACCTTCCCAGAAGCTCTTGTTGCAACAGGTGCATGTGAAGATGGTGCAAATATTGGCAACTGCTCCCCTTCCCTCAGCATGGGTGGGGCTGGGGGTGCAGAATACATTTCTGAGGATACTGGAAGTATCCTAAATGTAAGATGCCTCCACTGGGAGGGCCATGGTAGCTGGATTTTCCAGGATGTTGTTTCTTTCTACTGGGTCTCCCACAAGGCTCTGGGTGGAAGGCACACAGCTCTTAAGAGAGCCTCCCTTTCAGACTGACCACTATATGCCCCTGCCACCAATGACTGGTTGTGTCTCAAACATAAATACAACGGCAAAAACAAAAAGCAAGAAAGACAAAGAAAGGGTATGGAAACAGTTTAAAAAATAAATTGAAAAATCCTCGTCCATGCCTTAAGAATCATTTGCACACCTTTGTGATCTTGCTTTCTCCATCTTGTCAATATAATGGAATAAAACTTCAGGAAAAAGGAGGTAGCATATCATGTCGTCCCTAGACAACATTATAATTGTTTGTTTTTTACTTTGACTCCAAGGAAATCTTTAATATTTGTTATGATTATTGGTAAACTCTATACTCACTACATATTTGTTCATATCTGGACAAGCACAATTGAATTCTTATTTGGTCCCAGGTGGCTGGTGCCAAACCTTTTGTTTACAGGCTAATGGTGGGATCTGCCTGAAAGTTCTCTATCGGAGAGCTTGTATGAGACTTCAAAATAAAATGATTACTACTCTTAAAGTTAACTATTTTAATTAGAATTTTTATTTTGTGCTTCAGGGCCACAGGATAAAATAACTACATTTAGCTTCCCTTTCAGTGACGCTTTTGCCAAATGTCAGCTACAAGGAGTCAGCTCCCTCACCGCCAAGCTGTCTAGCAGCCAGAGTGGTAGCTTTACTGTAACACACAGTACTTTTTGTAATCAGACTCAAAGTCTTCATCCATACTGCTTGTGTCTGCCATCTTTTTGCCATCAGTCTTTGGCAGAAATTGTGCATAGTCTATCCCCTGCTGCTCATAGAAAAGAATGTAGGCAGAGTCGGTGTCAATTTCATCCGGGTGAAGTTCCTGAAAGGGCAAGAAAAACCTTTGTACAAACAGCCATCACTACTATGGCTCTAAATCCTTGCCAGGAAAGGGAAGACCAACCCTCTGTAATTACTAAACCTGATTGCTTCCAATAAGCTCACTAGTTTGGCTGTCTCACACCTGCCCCTTTAAGATGAGCCCCATTATTTCCAATGTTTGCTTTGGGGAAAATATTTTGACCATAGATAAGTCAAAAAAGAATGACCTAAAACCCCATCAAATTCTATTTATTTATTTTTTTGAGATGGAGTCTCGCTCTGTCACCAGGCTGGTGTGCACTGATGCAATCTCAGCTCACTGCAACCTCTGCCTCCTGGGTTCAAGCGATTCTCCTGCCTCAGCCTCCCGAGTAGCTGGGACTACAGGCGCGTGCCACCACGCCTCGCTAATTTTTTGTACTTTTAGTAAAGGCGGGGTTTCACCATATTAGCCAGGATGGTCTCGATCTCCTGACCTCATGATCCACCTGCCTTGGCCTCCCAAAGTGCTGGGATTACAGGCGTGAGCCACCGTGTTTGGCCCAACCCCATCAAATTCTAACAGTCTAGAAGATAGGAGTTTTTGCATTAACTAACTCCTGTTTTCTTTTTTTTTCTTGAGACAGAGTCTTGCTCTGTTGCCCAGGCTGGAGTGCAGTGGCGCAGTCTTGGCTCACTGCAACCTCCACCTCCCAGGTTTCAGCCATTCTCCTGCCTCAGCCTCCCGAGTAGCTGGGGTTAGAGGCACACGCCAACACGCCCAACTAATTTTTGTATTTTTAGTAGAGATAGGGTTTCACCATGTTGGCCAGTCTGGTCTTGAACTCCTGACATCAAGTGATCCACCTCCTAAGCCTGCCTCAGCCTCCCAAGGTGCTGGGATTACAGGCATGAGCCACTGCACCCGGTCAACTAACTCTTTATTTTTCCTCACTACTCATGTTTTCATTCCCTACTCTGCATATCACTTTTGTTCCTTTAATACTGACAGCATCTATATATTGATTCTAACAGAAATATCTATTTCCTATTCAAGAGATAGTCCATTATTTCAACAAATGTTCCCCAGTTCTGTTGATATTCTGTTTCTAACTTTCATTCAAAGATTGAGAATGTTTACCTTACAGCTGCTGTCATTGTAACAGTACCACTTGCAGTTTGGGTTTTTGGCATAAGTGACGTAATGGCCCCCACCCAGAATTCCTGAATGGCACTGTAAGAGATAAGAGAGTGGAGGTATGTTAGCAGTTAACTGTACTATGGCCAGGGTATAGCACTAGGATCTGAGCAGGAGAACATTGATCATGTAAATGATTAGTAGGTGAAAAAATATTTTAGAACCCTCTAACTTTTTCTAAAACCTAAATAAGCAAAAAGCAAAATACAAGTCTTAAGCTCTAAGTCTTGTGTGGATAAACAATCATTTTATAATTGTAATTACTATTATTATTATTATTATTATTATTTTGAGACAGGGACTTGCTCTATCACCCAGGCTGGGATGCAGTCGAGTGATCACAACTCTCTAAAGACTTGACCTCCTGGGCTCAGGTGATCCTTCTGCCTCAGCCTTCCAAGTAGCTGGGACCACAGGCACATGCCACCGTACCTCGCTCCATTTTAAAATTATTTCTAGAGATGGGGCCCAGGCTGGTCTCAAACTCCTGGGCTCAAGTGATCCTCCTGCCTCAGCCTTCTAAAGTGCTGGGATTGATTACAGGTGTGAGCCACCACACCTGGGCAGGCCAAGATTTCTATGTTAACTTTGTCTATCACTAAGCTCAATGCTAGGAAATAAGCAGGACCTGAAAAAAATACTTGCTGATGAATACATGAAGACAAGTGAACAAAACACAGACCACTCTCTGAAAACCATATAATAAACCACTTACTGAAATTGCATATAGATTATAAATAGGCTTAATACGAGTGTCTTCTCTTTGGTCATCAGTGCTGTCTTCTTCACTGTGGTTTCCAAGCTGACCATTGCTGTAGCCATTGCCACATGCTTCATGCTCATAAAGGAATCCATTGGCCAAAGCTACCTCGTGGTCCTGAGGAGTGACCAACTCTGGTTGGCTGCCCCCCAGCACATGCCCTCGACTCAAGGCGTCAGCCAGCTCACATATCTGCCCAGCCCCATTTTCTCTGCTGGCATCCAAGTTCTCTTTACTACTTGACAGTTTATTTTTGCTGCCAATCTGGGGCAGCCGGAGCCTCCCTTTGCTCCTCCCCAAAGTCCGTGGGCTGCTATTAGGGCTGCTGTTTTTGCTGGAGGGACAGCTGGTTCCACTTTTTCTTGATGAAGAAGGAGAACCTGTGAACAGGACAGAAGAAAAGATTCACAAATTCAAATGCCGCAAAGTAAGCCAGCCCCAAATGCTAACTCTGAGGTTAGCTTCACAACTGTACACACAAAGGTAAAGACAGGGCAGTCATGACTGGCTACTCTTTAGTTCCTATTATGTAGCCAGTAAGTTACATTTTTGTCTTCTTCAATGCCAAGTCCCGGTAAGCAACAATGTCCTGAAAATGTAAAGTACATTATAGGGACTCAGAAAATAGCAGAAAGATGATTTATGTCAGATTCAGTTGAAAAAAATCTAACTATTAGAGTAAGGAGTTTTCCAAATACATATTCCTCTCCTTTGTAAAATTAGACAAAAAGTGTGACCACCATTTACTGAGTACTTCCTATTGTTAGGCATGGTACTGGGAATTTGTTGCTGTCCATTGTTACCTCTATGTCTCACAAAAATCCTGTAAGGCTTTAAACTTTTTGGTTATAGCCTCTTACCCATACCCCCTTTTATACCTTTAAAAATTATTGAGAACCTTTAGAACTTTTATGTGAATTTTATCTATCAATATTTCCCATATTAGAAATTAAAACTAAGGAATGAAAAAGTACAATACATTAGCACAGACTTCACTGTCAAAGTGACGATATTATTCCATGTCATGTTATCTCTCACACCATTGTACATTTGTGAGAGAATAAAAGTGAAAAGGCACATATTGTCTTAGTATTTTTATGAAAATAGTTTTGGGCAAGGCACAGTGGCTCACACATGTAATCCCAGCACTTTAGGAGGCTGAAGCAGGAGGTTTACTTGGGCACAGGAGTTCGAGCCCAGCCTGGGAAATATGGCGAAGCACCATCTCTACAAAAAATACAAAAATTAGCCAGGCGCAGTGGTGCATGCCTGTAGTCCCAGCTACTCAGGAGGCTGAGGTGGGAGGATTCATTGACCCCAGGAGGTAGAGGCTGCAGTGAGCTGTGATCTGTGTTGCACCACTGCACTCCAGCCTGGGTGACAGAGTGAGACCCTGTCTCAAAAAAATAAAAAATAAAATAAATTAAAAAAAAAAGAGTTTTGATCCTCTAGACCCCCTGAAAGATGGGGAACCTCAGAACTTTTGCTATAAGGGGACAAGATAGCAGCTACCATTCCTGTTTACCGTATATCAGGCACTGTGTGAAGTGCTTTACTCTCCATATGTCACTCTCAACTCTGTAAACCTGGCACTATCTCCATTTTACAGATGAGAAAATAGATTCAGGGAGGCTGAACCTCTTGCTAAAACTTACATAGCTCAAATACAGATAGGTCTGATTCCAGATAGGTTCTTTCCACCCAACCAACCTGATGTTCCAGAACAGAAGACAGAGAAACATATGTAGCCTACAGGAGTCCCAAGAAAGCACCTGCATAAGGCCCCCAGGCCTCACCTTTAGGGCTGCTGCTGATGTTAGCGCTGAGTGAGGATGGGCTTTTGCTCAGGAGCACATCCTCTTCCCCAGCCGAACTCTGCGCATCCACTTTCTTCACCTCCCTTGCCAGAATCCTGGGCTCGGAGAGCTCATCCCCCTGGGGTGTGAGTGGTTTACGCTGGCAGAGAGCCGGGTCTCTTGGTACCAAAAAAGCACTTGGATCAAAACTTTCCCGAGGAAATTTGACAATTTTCTGTGATTTTATCCACCGACCATTTACGAATTGAAATCGCTTAAGGTGAATAATCTGGAGAAGTAAAGGTAGAAAACATCTGCATTAAAGGGTTCTGAACATACAAAATTTACATGGAAAAAACAAGTCAAATACATGTGAATGTTTGGGAATATATAACAGAACATTTACTCTTCATTATTTTTTAAAGACTTCAAAAATATGGTTTCATAAAGGCCTCTACATAGGCCCCAGTGCACTGGTGTGCTTGTGCACACACACTCAACTCAGCAGTGGTGCAGCCACGTGACTGCGCAGTGGCTACTGCCTCCAGGCTCAGTTGCTCTTCTAGAGTCCACAAAGGGTTAGCCTAAGCTTCCACTCTCCACAGAGCCAGAAGTTCACCCTCTCCTGAAGTTCAAATTCACCACGTTGTACCCCTTGTGGCAGTTCTCACATCACACTGAATTGCAGTTACTGGTCTACGTGACTGCTCTGCTTGTTTTATGTGATGATTATATGAAAATATATACTTGTTAAAATTCATCAAACTGGATATTAAAAATCTATGCTTTTAATTGTACGCTAATTATACCTCAATTTTTTTTAAAAGGTCTCCCCCTCGGCCGGGCGCAGTGGCTCACGCCTATAAACCCCGCACTTTGGGAGGCCAAGGCGGGTGAATCATGAGGTCAGGAGATCAAGACCATCCTGGCTAACACAGTGAAACCTCATCTCTACTAAAAATAAATAAATAAATAAATAACTAACACACAGAAAATTAGCCAGGCATGGTGGTGGGCGCCTGTAGTCCCAGCTACTCAGGAGGCTGAGGCAGGAGAATGGCATGAACCCAGGAGGTGAGGCTTGCAGTGAACTGAGATCGTGCCACTGCACTCCAGCCTGGGCGACAGAGTGAGACTCCGTCTCAAAAAAAAAAAAAAAAAAAAAGTCTCCCCCTCCTCCCCACCCACCTTGTCGCCAAGCCTGCCCCTTCCCTCTAGTTCCTATCTGTGGAGCTAGCTAACAACCAATGTTATTAATTTCTTGTGCATCATTCCCTGGGAAGCTCTTCTGGTCTAAGAAAAACCTACATTCAGCTTCACAGAGTAGTATGACAGAGACATGAATAGAATAAGAAAACATGGCTGGGCATGGTGGCTCACACCTGTAATTCCAGCACTTTGGGAGGCCAAGGTGGGCAGATAACCTGAGGTCAGGAATTCAAGACTAGCCTGGCCAACATGGTGAAACCCCATATCTACTAAAAGTACAAAAATTAGCTGGGTGGTAGTGGTGCGTGCCTGTAATCTCAGCTACTCAGGAGACTGAGACAAGAGAATCACTTGAGCCCGAGAGGTGGAGGTTGCGGTGAGCTGAGATTACACCACTGCACTACAGCCTGGGTGACACAGTGAGGCCCTGTCTCAGAAAAAAAAAAAAAAAAAATCTGAATTAAAATATGCCAGTACCTTACAGTTACACTGATCTTAATGAATAGGAAGATTTGTCACTTCAAACTCTCCTGACAAACAACAGGACAGTCTCCTAATCCATGAAGGGAGAAGGCAGAAGTAAATTAAATCTAAAAGAACACACAGGCCCTAGTGCACTGGTGTGCTTGTGTACACACACTCAACTCAGCAGTGTGCCATAGCCACATGACTATGTGCAGTGGGTGTTGGGGGCTCTGGGCTCAGTTGCTCTTCTAGAGTCCACAAAGGGTTAGCCTAAGCTTCCTCTCTCCACAGAGCCAGAAGTTTACCCTCTCCTGAAGTTCAAATTCACCACGTTGTACCCCTTGCGGCAGTTCTCACATTGCACTGAATTGCAGTTACTGGTCTACATGATTGATCTTCTAGGTTATAAGCTCTTTAGGAAAAAGAACTACAAAATATTTGTAGAAAGATTCATCTCTGTATTCAACATAAAAACCTTGTACATAAAGTGTTTTAAACACTGCTGCAGGAAAGGTCTTATTCTCAAAAATAACAAAACCTCCTGTTTGTTCGTGTCTTCTTTCTTTTATGCCAGATTCCTGCTCTCTCAGAGGCAGGACTGTAACATACCAGGATGGGTGGAAGCCTCCAGAGATCCAGCTTCTTTGTTGCTAAGCAGTGGGTCTTACACTTGGAACAGTAGTACATCTCATTTTCCCCTAGCTCTTCCTCACTGGTGAAAGCACGGAGACAGCTGTCCAGGTTGATGGGCTCGGCTTGCGCTCGCCGACTCTGCTCCACACTCTCATGCTCATCTACAACCTGCAGGTAGAGGGAACAGGAGGAAAGGGGTGCGTGGGAAGGCATTTAAAGTGGTGATCTAGGTATGCATCAACCTCTCGGTCACTCACCCTTATTTTACTCTATATAAGGAAAAAGAAAATACAACTGGCTGGGTATGGTGGCTCATGCCTGTAATCCCAGCACTTTAGGAGGCCGAGGTGGGGTAATTGCTTGAGTCCAGGAGTTCGAAACCAGCCTGGTCAAAAGAGTGAGACCCTGTCTCTGTAAAAGAAAAATCTAAAAATTAGCTGGGCATTGTGGTACATGTCTGCAGTCCCAGCTACTCAGGAGGATTGCTTGAGCCTGGGAGGTAGAGGTTGCAGTGAACTGTGATTACACCACTGCGCTCCAGCCTGGATGACAGAGAGAGACCCTGTCTCAAAAAAAAAGGGAAAAGAAAACACAACCCAAACTAGAGTCTGAGCAAATACAGCACCTATACATTTATTCACAAATGTTACATCGGTAACATTCTGGATAAAATTTCTATTTATATGACCATAGCTTTTCTTGAAAAATTTTTGAACGCTTCAAAATGACAAAAACAAAAAGAATTGCATTTATTGAACAACTTTGGAATCCTATAAGGGATTACATGTGAGCTGGCCCTCAAGCCAGGGGTGCTGATAGTAAGCCATTTATTTTTAATCAGAAAGCCAGAGCATTATTAGTATGCTGCAGACTTTACAGAGGCTAGGAGAAATAACATGAAACACAGAAACCAGAGCTGGATGAAATAAGGGCACAGAAAAGCTCACCATGAGAAGACAACACAGCAGAGCATGAAACCCCACAGGGTACAACTCATTTGCATCTGATTCCATGTAACACAGAGTTATCAGAATACCAAGTCTATAATTATCTGTCTCCTCCCTCATGGGGCCTTTTTATCTGAGATGGCAACAAAAGGAAGAGCAAGCTCAAAAGAGTGTGCTGCTTTTGTTGAGAAGGCCCCTAATACTCACCCAAACCTTTGGGGTCCTGTTAATCAGCATGTTAGGCTGTGGAGCAAGGAGGAGTTAAGTATAAGAAAGGACAGAGAGCAAAGAATGGGCGGGGTGCAGGGATGTAAGTTGGGGATGGTGTAGAATGAAGAAGAAGGAGAGAAGGAAGGATCTAGAGTGCAACAGAAAAACAATTTTTTCCTCTCCATGCCTGGCTGCTACCTGACAAACAACCAAGAATCATAGAGCTGGGATCCTTCTGTTTGTCCCTCTAATGTATGGGAAGGTGGGTGAACCATGAGACTTCACACAGTATATATTTGTGTCCCAAAGCAGAGCCCAGACCACAAGGCCCACACTGACTGCCTCTCTGTGGCAAACGTCACATATGTCCATCACCCACCCTATTTATTGCTCCTCCCTTCCAGAGGTGAACTTCTTCCATGAATTTCCCTTCCTGAAACTCATGATGGGAACATTAGGCTGCCGGAATACAAATTGGCACAGCTGAAGACATTCAGTTAGAATGGGTTTTCCAGTGAGACTTTTTTCCCTATATGAGAGTCACAAGGCTCTCAAATGCTGCTATAAACTAGCAAGGTTGGGTTTTATCATGCAATTAAGGTTCTAGCACTGCATAACTATCCAGGATAAAGAGCTAATTTAAAAAGGGGAACTTAGAGGAAAATTCTTTTTTTAGAAAAGGAAATCTGGCTTGGACTTGGGTTATACACTTCTTTTTTGAGTACAAATTCTGTAGTAACAAGATATTAACTGTCATCATCTTTTGAACTGGTCACTCAAGGAAAAAACTGATGTGCTTCAAAAGGAAACATGCTGTATCATAGTTGTTGGAATGAGTAGAAAAAGGAGTGTATCATATACAATAGTGTTTCCTTTCTCATAGCCAGTTAAATATTATCTCTATTATCTCTACCAGGAATACTTTATGGCCAACCACAAATTAGAGTAAGCTAGTAAAGAATGTTGATTTTTATTGACTATATTTTCTGTGGAACACAGGCTACAGTGCTAGATGAAGACAGGGAGGAAAGAAGGCTGATAAAAAACATATTTGTGGACTGTACTGACAATAATTTCTATTTATCAGTAAATTTCCCAAAGTGATAAAGATTCCCTTTACCTCTTGGGATCTATGCTTAGATCCTCTACTATTGTTTAAATAATCTGTAAATTACTTATAGGCACCCTCTTCTTTTTCAAAGTTGCTTTAAAGCTCATCTTTAACACAAAACACAGGAAATGAAGTAATAGTTTTCATAGAAGACTATTGAAAAAAAGAGAGTGGCCTAAGAATTTGTCTAGCTTAATTTTCTTTTTTTCTTTCTTTTTTTGTTTTTTTGAGACAGGTTCTTGCTCTGTTACCCAGGCTGGAGTGCACTGGCGAGATCACAGCTCACTGCAGCCTTGATCTCTTGGGTTCAAGCAATCCTCCAACCTCAGCCTCCCAAGTAGCTGGGACTACAGGTGCACACCACCACACCTGGCTAATCTGTGCATTTTTTGTAAAGACAGGGTGACATCATATTGCCCAGGCTGGCATCCAGTTTAATTTTCTACTGAGGAATCTGAGGTCCAAACAGGA
This sequence comes from Gorilla gorilla gorilla, assembly GCF_029281585.2. NCBI lineage: Eukaryota > Metazoa > Chordata > Mammalia > Primates > Hominidae > Gorilla > Gorilla gorilla. The sequence continues at coordinate 31,817,795 of NC_073228.2, read as the reverse complement.
GAGAAATGTAAAGGATAAGAGTGATTACCTCTCTGTTTTTTTCTGATTACTAGGTATAATATTCATGTTGGAAAGCAGAGAAAAATGTTAAAAGGCAGGGAATCCTTTTATATTCTTAATTATATTCTTAATACAAAGGTAACCACTGTCAAAATATTGGCAGATTTTCTTCTGTCCTTTTTCCTAAATAGTATTTTTTTCAATATTGAAGGTATTATTTCCAGTATATTCAACTTTATGTCTTGTTTTTTAAAAAATGTTCACATATCATAAGCATGTTCCCATAAATATTAGCAAAAACTCCTGGTAATCATTTTCAACAACCGCATTATATTTTATCCAATGAATACACCATGCTTTATTTAACCATTCCTCTAATGTGAGACAAATATAAGTTGTTAATAACTTTTTGCTATCCTAAAAAATGCTATGATGATATTTGCCTGCAAATTATGGAGTAATTACAGAGTATTCTTCCCTCAGATAAATTCCTAAAAGGGAAATCACTGGAATAAAAAATATAAAGCATATGGGCAATAATCCCAATTTAAATCACGGTATCTCTTTTGTCTACATGACTTTCTAAGCACATGCAGAAACCCTACATGTAGGGGAGCCCAGATTAGTCATATGGCTCCACTCCCTAGCAAGGCATCAAGAGCCCTTCACTTCCATGGTATCCTAAGTGCATCACTGAAAGTGGAAGTTGGGTGAGATTTAACAGGTCACGTAGGCCATTTCCTATAAGCAGGATGTCCTAAAGAGCTTTTCTGATTGCACACTGGATTTGTTAAAAAGGGGAAGAGATTTATAGAGCCAAATAATTTGTCATCATTGACAGTAATGTCTTGTCAGATTTTGTGCTGACAAAGATTTATGAATCTATCAACTAGTAAAATTTTCCCTCCTTGCTAGTGAGCATGATCTAGAACATTAGTTTCTCTTCAGCTTTCTTTAGCTTTAGCCTAGTGATCTTTCATTTGACAAGTATCCACAAATTATACTTATTCCTGGCTAGAAAGGGCTCCCAGGAGCCTTGGTGTGTGGGGCATATTTTGGGATCTAAATAAGAAACTAGGTCTAGAATTGGTAGTTTCCCCAGTCCTCCATAGCACAACAAGACAGAAAAGTCAGTTACCGTTACTAACTTATCCAAAGGGAATGCTTTAAAAAATAGTAAAGGAAATTTCCAACTATCAAGAGCCATAAAAATGCAAAAACCACTACAATTCCTCATGTGACTTAAGGAACTCCTTTGACTCTGTTGCTTTTACCTCTCTATCAGATTCTTAATGTCTTTACCATTCAAATAATATTTGGTTGATTAAAAACTGCCTGAGGCAAACATTTTTAGGTATGGAGTTAAAATTATTTCTGAAGCAACATTTTCAAAATTTAAAAATTGCTCTGGCCAGACAGCGACAATAGAAGAATGTGAAGTGCAAAGAGTGGCCACTGAGATGTGCTCTTAGGTACCCAAAATGGAAACATTTCAATCCTTTCTCTAACTTTTCTGATCACTCTGCCTATTAAAGGCAGCAGCTATAGCCCTGGGACACATTTGAACTAAGTAACTGTGGTTACCAAATGCTGCAACTTCAATAATATTTAACAGAGAGATGCTTATTGATATGTCATGGCCAGACACAGTTTTGTTTCAAGGTTCACTTACTAATATTTTTGAAATTTAATGCCTGCTATAGTTTGGACATGGTTTATTTGTCTCCATCAAAATGCATGTTGAAATCTGATTCCCAATGTGGCGTTGTTAGGAGGTGGGGCCTAGTAGGAGGTGTTTGGGTCATAGGGGTGAAACTCTTGTAAATGGTTGGTGCCATTCTTGCAGTAGTTGAGTTCTCCTTCTGAGAACTTAGTTTCCAAGAGAGCGGGCTGTTAGAAAGCGAGGATCTTCCTCCTGTTTGGTCCTCCCTCTTGCCTGTGTCTGTTCTCCTTTGATCTTCTCTGCCATGTTATGATGCAGCACAGAAGCCTTTGCCAGAAGCCAGGACCATGTCCTTGAACTTCCCAGGCTGCCGAACAGTAAGCTAAATAAACCTCTTTTCTTTACAAGTTACCAGCCTCACATACTCTGTTATAGCAACACAAAATAGACAAAGACAATGCCCCAATACAATGAACTCCACAAGTTGGAAAATGAAAAAGCTCAAGCAAACATGTCAATATATTAGGTGCCATAGAGGATGCCAATGAAGGTTTTTCTGGTTGTTTTTAAATTGTCTAAAACAGAAATGGCATAATAGTTACACTGGTGGAAATTTCCCATATAAAAACCACCATTTTATGGTGGCCCTAAATACTTACCCTTTCCTGGGATGTTTGGTAGCGAAGGTGAAGGGCTGTGGGGTCCCAATCCACAGCGATATAGGCATTTCCAATGAAAGCTCTGTCTTCTCCACAATCAATTTTACAGCCTCTGCAAAATCTAAAAAGGGGGAAAAGATCCACAGAGGAAGAAATAATTATGAAGGAATCTAAATTTTCTTAATAAAAAATATTCTCCCTTCCTACTTTTCTGCTTTCCTCTTGGGCCTCACAATTTGTCATGGGCTTCTAACTTCAGACTCTGATAAATGTAGGGATACTTATTAATAATTAGTACAGATTCAGGGAATCAAGCTTTTCACTTTTCAAGTCTTTATTTTTACAAAGTACTTGATAACCACCTGTTAATCACAGGAAGATGTGAACTTTATGGCAAATAAATGACATGGGAATTGCCTGTTTGAGATACTACAGCACTCAAGAAATTCCAAATTCAGTTATTTAATGCTCTGAGGTAGGACAATTTATCTGGTATAACACCTAGCTCCTTGTCTGTAAAATGGCAGATTAAATAAATGCATATAAAAGTTTACAGGGGCCGGGCATGGTGGCTCATGCCTGTAATCCCAGCACTTTGGGAGGCCGAGGTGGGTGGATCACCTGAGGTCAGGAGTTTGAGACCAGTCTGACCAACATGGTGAAACCCTGTCTCTACTAAAACTACAAAAATTAGCCAGGCATGGTGGCAGGCACCTATAATCCCAGCTACTTGGGAGGCTGAGGTGGGAGAATTGCTTGAACCTGGGAGGTGGAGGTTGCAGTGAGCCGAGGTTGCACCACTGCACTGCAGCCTGGGTGACAGAGTGAGACTCTGTTTCAAAAAAAAAAAAAGAAAAAAAAGTTTATAGAGTTGCAGGGGTGGGGTGGGAGATGGGGTAGGGGAGGAGGATATAATAAAGTCATGGTTCCAATGCCTACTTTATTATTATTATTATTTTTCTTGAGATGGAGCCTTGCTCTGTCGCCCAGGCTGGAGTGCAGTGGTGCCATCTGAGCTCACTGCAAGCTCCGCCTCCCGGGTTCAAGCAATTCTCCAGCCTCAGCCTTCCAAGTAGCTGGGACTACAGGTGCCCGCCACCATGCCTGGCTAATTTTTTGTATTTTTAGTAGAGACCGGGTTTCACCGTGTTAGCTAGGATGGTCTCAATCTCCTGACCTCTTGATCTGCCCGCCTCCACCTCTCAAAGTGCTGGGATTACACGCGTGAGCCACCACGCCTGGCCAATGCCTACTTTAGACTCAGTTTGCTAAGTCTATCGCAGTTCTCTAAAGGTGGACTTTAGTATCATTAGGCACTTTCCCTGTTGTAACAGCAATGACCAATCAATCTCTGTAACTCTTTAAAAACCAAGAACAGATTTCCAGCAAGGTCTAGTAAAGACTATGGTCTACTGTGCTTAGAACTGGCAAACTTACTTATATTTAATGAGAGGCTTGGCGTGGTGGCTCACACCTATAATCCCAGCACTTTGGGAGGCTGAGGTGGGTGGATCACCTGAGGTCAGGAGTTTGAGACCAGCCTAACATGGCAAAACCCCATTTCTACTAAAAATACAAAAATTAGCTGGGTACAGTGGTGTGCACCTGTAGTCCCGGCTACTCGGGAGGCTGAGGCAGGAGAATTGCTTGAACCTGGGAGGCAGAGGTTGCAGTGAGCTGAGATTGAGCCACTGCACCCCAGCCTGGGTGACAGAGCGAGACTCCATCTCAAAACAAAACAAAACAAAACAAAAAAGGAGAGGTGAAGTTATAGAGTAATAAATGTTTATCACAAGCTATGAATTTGGTATGGTCTGTAGTTTATAAAACCAGCTAAGTCTCAAAAGCAAAACTTATCTATTGACCTCAAAAGGAAGTGAAAAATATTTTTTGAGATGGAGTTTCGCTCTTGTTGCCTGGGCTGGAGTGCAGTGGCGTGACCTTGGCTCACCGGAACTGCTGCCTCCTGGGTTCAAGTGATTCTCCTGCCTCAGTCTCCCAAGTAGCTGGGATTACAGGCACGCACCACCATGCCCCGCTAATTTTTGTATTTTTAGTAGAGACGAGGTTTTACTAGGTTAGGCTGGTCTCCTGATCTCAGGTGATCCACCCACCTCGGCTTCCCAAAGTGATGGGATTACAGGCGTGAGCCACCGTGCCCAGCCACAATTCTTAAGTTTCTCATTATTCACTATTTACTTCTCAAAATTGGAAATCTTATGAAAACTGTATAATATCTAAAGCTGAAATTCTACTAAAGTAATTCTTTTGCAGGTCACTTTACCTATACCATGGGCACCAAGCACAGGAGTTCCCATCTTTCTGCACAACTCGTAGAGTGAATGGATATTGATAGCCCATACTGTCGTCACTGAAACAGAAGAGAACAAAAAGAGTGTAAGAAGCATTTCTGGTTCGAGGTCCAACTCCTCGTCATCTTCTCTTGAAGTAATCCTAGGAAGAGGCATTTGCCATAGCAGTATGCTCATGTTGACAGCTCAATGTTACTTAGCCTAATCCATTAGCTGCAGCCCAGTACCAAATACACTCTGGCTTCCCATCCTCTATCTGGGCTTACAGAAGGGTAGACATAAGACTGCCAGATGTCTCTAAGGGAGTCCATGTGGCCCATGAAAATTTTACAAGATAAGCTAATCATGAAATCAAATACTAATTATCCTTCAGCCTTAATTCTATCAGAGGATTTAATTCACATTAAACTAAAATAATTAGATCTTTCCATGACAAGAACACTGACACATTGCAGAAAGCTGTATATTTAGAAGTCTTCTTTAATCAGAATCGCTGATGTGGTACATGCTAAGTACTGCCTTAACTACTCAGAGTTATAAGCTACATACCATTTTTGGAGTAACTTCTTTTAACTGCCAATGATTATGTCAAGAGGGCCCTGTGAATTTTCCAACTTTTAAAAAAATTTACTCATCCTTGCCCTAACAAGGAGCAACGCAACAATTTATACATATTATCGAAACATAAGCTGTACACCTTAGATGTATATACAATTCCTACTTGTCAATTATAGTTCAATAAAGCTGGGGGTGGGGGAGAAGGAAGCAATGCGAGGAATATAACATAAGAGTGGCATACTTTACAGCTCATCTGGCAACTGACAGTGGTTATTACATGGGCTATTGAAGGTAATGAAACCATGATAAAGAGTCACTGTAAGGGCAAAGGTGAGAATCACATCTGGCATAGGAGTTCCCATCTTTCTGCATAACTCGTCCAGTGAATGATCATTGATAGCCTGTACTGTCTAGTACCATGTCCAAATCAGGCCAGCAATAAGTGAGGAATCAAAAAAAAGATAATGGGATAAAACAGTCAAGTAGCACTCATAGAAAGCTGTGTAGCACTTCCCTTCTGAAAATTTCTTTTACCTTTTTGCTCTAACTGAATGAAGCCTGGCTTTCTTGAGAATCCTGCTCCCCCTGCAGACTTTTTCCTTTTTTTTTTTTTTGAGACAGGGTATCACTCTGTTGCCCAGGCTGGAGTGCAATGGCGCAATTATGGCTCACAGCAGCCTCCAACTTTCTGGGCTCAGGTGATCCTCCCACATCAGCCTCCCAAGTAGCTAGGATTACAGGCACGCAACACCATACCTGGATAATTTTTACATTTTTTGTAAAGACAGTATTTTGCCATGTTGTCCAGCCTGGTCTTAAACTCCTGGGCTCAAGTGATCCTCCTGCCTCAGCCTCCTAAAGTGCTGGGATTACAGGCGTGAGTCACTGCACCCTACCCCCTGCACTTTGTATTCTCATACATTCCAGAACCTGGAGGTAAAATAGATCTCTTCCTTACTCCTATGCCACTTGTGCATGATTTCTTCTTCCTTCCTTTTCTAAAACATTCCAGCTTCTTTGTAGCATGTGCTACTGAATTATGCTACCTGCTATTCCTCCTTGGAAGGTACATATCTTCTTTACTCACTAAAGATTGCAGCACCCAGTTCACTGTGTTTTCTCTCCACCACTTCTCCTGTTATTATTCTTGGTGACATCAACATCAATGCAATTAATATAACAGTAACTTGGTCTTCTCTTTTCCAACAATAACTTCCTCCACCCCATATGTAAACCCTCTACAAATGTCATATTCTAGACCTTGTGAATACAAACTTTTCTACCTCCAAAATCTCAATTCCAAGTATCCTACTTTGCAACCACCACCTCCTATCTTTTTGGGTTACTTACTTATTCAAACATCCCTATTCCAATGATTCTTTCACCCAAGAGAAACCTCCAATCACTGCCCTGAAATCCTCACTTGCCTCTTTACCCACTGTCCCTGAAAATAATCACTCTTCTCCATAGACCCTTAATTCCAGGATTTTGTCCATTTAATCTAAAATTTCAAATTTATTGACATAAACACTCAAGAAGTCAAGAACTATACAATGAACACCCCATGTATTCATTACCCAACTATAAAAGTCATCAACTCCGGGCCACTCTTATTTCATTCATAACTTTACCAAGTACCACTAGAATCAGGTGAGAGCTACCATGCCTGGCTATCTTTTTTAATGTCCGAAGGACATAACCCACTCCAATCTCTACTCGTTTATCTATACTAAAATAGCTTTCACAAAGATCACCAAAGACCATTTTATCAAATCCAGTGGGCAATTCCCAGTCCTCTGTAGCATTTGAAACAACTATCACTCCTTTCCTGAAATACTTCCTTCACTTAACTCCTGGTTTTCTTCTTACACTATGGGCTGCTCCTTCTCAATCTCACTCTCTCTCTTTTGAGACAGAGTCTTGCTCTGTCGCCTAGGCTGGAGTACAGTGGTGTGATCTCCTCAGCTCACTGCAACTTCCACCTCCAGGGCTGAAGCAATTCTCAGGCCTCAGCCACCCAAGTAGCTGGGATTACAGGTACGTACCACCATGCCCGGCTAATTTTTGCATTTTTAGTAGAGACGGGGTTTTGCCATGTTGGGCAGGTTGGTCTTGAACTCCTGGCCTCAAGTGATTCTCCCACCTCGGCCTCCCGAAGTGCTGGGATTACAGGCATGAGCCACTGCACCCAGCCTCGATCTCTTTTGATGCTTCTTTTTCCCTTTTCAATCTCTAAATGTCGGAATGCGTATGAACTCAGCTCAGAGTTCATGTATAGATCATGGGAATCTTCTCTATTTAACTCTCACTCTCTAAATGTTAATCATCTGGTCTCAGGGCTTTAAATACCACCTATTTGTTGATGACATCTGTATCTCCAGCAGAGGACATTCAAGTGAATTTCCCACTTGAATATATAATAGACTTCTTGAATTTAACTTGATTCCTGTCTTTTCTTGCCAAAATCTGCTCCTTCTCCAGTTTTCCTTTTTCCATTAAATGGTACCACCATTCACAAACAATTGTTCAGGGTAAAAAGCCGGCCTGGGCCGGGTGCAGCGGCTCACGCCTGTAATCCCACCACTTTGGGAGGCTGAGGTGGGATCACGAGGTTAGGAGATCGAGACCATCCTGGCTAACATGGTGAAACCCTGTCTCTACTAAAAATACAAAAATTAGCCGAGTGTGGTGGCATGCACCTGTACTCCCAGCTACTTGGGAGGCTGAGGCAGAAGAATTGCTTGAACCTGGGAGGCAGAAGTGCAGTGAGCCGAGATCATGCCACTGCACTCCAGCCTGGTGACAGAGCAAGATTCTATCCCCCGCCAAAAAAAAAAAAAAAAAAAAGAAGTCAGCCTGGATTCCTCTTTCTCTATACTCCACATCCAATTCATTAGCAAGTCCTGGGAAAAACCCTCATCTAGAAGCTCTTTAATTCAATTACTTCACTTCAAATTTAATCTTGTCCAACTTTCATCTTTACTAAACACAACATTCATTAACTAAACTGCTTATCTATTATTTGCCGTTTTCCTTTAGGATTTATTTAAATCTTAAAATAAATACTTTAAACAATTATTTATTTAAATAACTTATTTTGGCCGGGCACGATGGCTCATGCCTGTAATCCCAGCACTTTGGGAGGCTGAGGCAGGCAGATCACTTGAGGTCAGGAGTTTGAGACCAGCCTGGCCAACATGGTGAAACCCTGTCTGTACTAAAAATACAAAAATTAGCCAGGCATGGTGGCGGGAACCTGTAATCCCAGCTACTCAGGAGGCTGAGGCAGGAGAATCGCTTGAACCCAGGAGGTGGAGGTTGCGTTGAGCTGAGATCGCACCACTGCACTCCAGCCTGGGCGACAGAGCGAGACTCTGTGTCAAAAAAATACAAAATAAAAATAAATAAATAACTTATTTAAGTAAAGATTTATTTAAATCTTTAAATTTAAATCTGGCCAGGTGTGGTGGCTCACACCTGTAATACCAGTACTTTGAGAGGCCGAGGAAGGTGGATTACTTGAGGCCAGGAGTTCGAGACCAGCCTGGCCAACATGGTGAAACCCTGTCTCTACTAAAAATACAAAAATTAGCTGGGTGTGGTTACGAGCATCTGTAATCCCAGCTACTCAGGTGTCTGAGGCATGAGAATCACTTGAACCTGGGGGTGGAGTTTGCAGTGAACAAAAATCACACCACTGTACTCCAGCCTGGGTGACAAATTAAGAATCTGTCTCAAAAAAAAGAGATGTATTTATCCTAAGCCCTACCCTAATCATCAAAAGACCCCATATCATAACAAATAAGTAAAGAACTTTTTTTAGTTACCATAAAACAGAACTCTCATTTGTACCATGATGGCAAGAAAATGATCTACAGGCCGGGTGTGGTGGCTCATGCCTGTAATCCCAGCACTTTGGGAGGCTGAGGCAGGTGGATCACCTGAGGTTGGAAGTTTGAGAACAGCCTGACCAACATGAAGAAACCCCATCTCTACCAAAAAAGCAAAATTAGTCAGGCATGGTGGTGCATGCCTGTAATCCCAGCTACTCGGGAGGCTGAGGCAGGAGATTTGTTTGAACCCAGGAGGTGGAGGCTGCAGTAAGCCAGGATCGTGCCATTGCACTCCAATCCGGGCAACAAGAGCAAAACTCTGCTGTAAAGGGGGGGGGAAAAAAAAAAAGAAAATGATCTACAATTTGATTGAGATAAAAATAAGACATCATCAAAATCCCAAAAATTATTCAGAGTAAATGCATTTACTAATCAAATAGAACAGTGGTAGGAAAAAGGGAAAGAAAACAGAAAATGTTAATTATTTTTATCTAGATTTATGAAATTACTTCATGTTAAAATGACATGGTAAGGGAAAAAGAAAAAAGAATGACATGGTATGGAAATAATCCAACAGAATTATTTTTTGTATCATGAGACTTTTCAGAGTTCACGTATGCAGTCACTCTCATTCTGAACTTCAGAGGACTGAGATTATACAAATTTCCTGGTGAATTCATACTCTCTACTTTTGCAACACAGAAGACAAGGATATTACTTGAAGCATTAGCAGGATGAATCCAGGTAAAAGATTAGAGAATGGAAGGATTATTAGACACTAGAATGTTTGGCAAAACGAAGCTGTATCGTCTCTCCTACTCCAAATATCAAACCAAATGGTTGAATTGTATGCTGTCTGAGTGGTTCTTCCAAGAGTGATTAACTTGACATAGGCTGGGTCCTATCAGTCATGTAGAATTCATATAGATTATTTTTCTAGAGTTTGGAAACCACAGGTTTAGATGGATCCCCTGAACTCACCAATCCTGGGCATGATTACTAGCTTCCTGAGGTGGGAGTGGGCTCGCTAACCGGGATACTTGAATCCAAACCGCATCATATAGGTCTTTCTTCCGGGTATGCACAGTACATGGAACAATCAATGGCATTCCAAAGAGGCTGGGGCGATTCTTCTGAGATGACAGGAAATACAGTTCTGTCCTCATCTGTATGTACAAACCAGAGAATAGAGAGTTCAGAAGACAGGCCTCTGATTCCTCCCTTTAGTTCTTCTAAATGCCTGCCAATGACAGGCACTATCACCATTTCAGATCAGTCACTATCACATTCTTCTCTGTATTTATAAAACCATCTTTATTGACACAAAGAGAACGGTTACAGTGGAGTCATTAAAAGGGCTGAGGTATTGCCAGTTTTAGAGTTGTTGCCTATTCTATCAAATTTGGGTTTCAGCAATTAATATATTCTAACCACAGTTTTCTCTGATAAACATTTCTCACATACACTGAATCACATGTAAAAACTAGTAATAGCTTCATAGCTAAGGGCTTTTAAACAATTAAGACTCTTTCTTTCTCCAGAAAATATGCCAGTAAGCTGTGTGTGGTGGCTCACGCCTGTAATCCCAGCACTCTGGAAGGCTGAGGCAAGAGGATCCCTTGAGCCCAGGAGTTTGAGATCAGAATGGGCAATGTAGGGAGACCCTATCTCTATAAAGAAATAAATACAATTAGCTGGGCATGGTGGCATGTGTCTGTAGTCCCAGCTATACAGGAGGCTGAGGTGGGAGGATTGCTTGAGTCTGGCAAGTTGAGGGTACAGTGAGCTGTGATCGTGCCACTACACTCCAGCCTGGAAGGTAGAGTGAGACCTGTCTCAAAAAAGAAAAAGAAATGAAAAGATGCCAGTGGAAAAAAAAAAAAAACTCTCTCAACTATAGTTTTCTAGGGATAACCTGCTGATAGTGGTTGTTGGAGTGGCAATTTCCAAAGTTTTGGAGATTTGTGAAACCTAGTAATTCTATTTTATAACAAGCTTATCCACCTTCCTAAAAGCAGTTAAGTGATTTTAATCTTTTTTTTTTTGTTTTTTAAATACAGGATAGGATAAAAGTAAGGTAAAATTTTTAAAATTTGCTTTGAGTACATTAAAGAGATATTTACGATATTCCTTAATATAGAGATACTGCACAGAATTATCCTGGAAATGGCTGTTAAATAAACATTTAGTATAATGGAATGGTTGGTGGGAGTTCAAGGTTATCCAAAGCTGCTGAACCTCTGAACATTTAATTCCCTAAGAAGTTTGGTATTTATTGAGTAGTTAGAAAAGCTAAATCAACAACTTATCAACTCACTAGGGGTTAAGTTAGCTAGTTTCTAAGTAAAAAGACCCTTCTTTATTCAGATTATTAAGCATTTTATTTTGCCATTTTCATTTAAGCTTAAATACATAATTTTAAGACTCTATTTCATATGTTACTATTATTATAAGATCCAGAGAAATCCAGACAGAGTTCAGTACAAATATTTTATAAAATTTTAAAACGTAGCTAAACCCACACAATTTTCATCCTCTCATTAAGGAACTTCTCCTAGTGCCCTAGGGCCCATACTTTCTCAGTTACTACTGAGATAAATTCTACTCCCAGTTATTAACATGGTTAGAAACTTCAAGCCAGGGCCAGGTGCAGTGGCTCATGCCTGTAATCCCAGCACTTCAGGAGGCCGAGGCGGGCGGATCATGAGGTCAGGAGTTTGAGACCAGCCTGGCCAATATGGTGAAACCCTGTCTCTACTAAAAACACAAAAATTATCTGGGCATGGTGGCAGGCACCTGTAGTCCCAGCTACTCGGGAGGCTGAGGCAGGAGAATCACTTGAACCCAGGAGGCAGAGAGTACAGTGAGCCGAGATCGTGCCATTGCACTCCAGCCTGGGCAACAACAGCAAGACTCTGTCTCAACCAAAAAAAAAGAAAGAAATTTTAAGCCAAGGGCTACTAATGCAGAGAAAAATAAAAATCAGAGGTAAAAGGGTACATTTCTGGCTGGATGTGGTGGCTCACACCTGTAATTCCAGCACTTTGGGAGGCCAAGGTGGGTGGATCACCTGAGGTCGGAAGTTCGAGACCAGCCTGACCAACATAGAGAAACTCTGTCTCTACTAAAAATACAAAATTAGCCAGGTGTGGTGCCACATGCCTGTAATCCCAGCTACTCAGGAGGCTGAGGCAGGAGAATCACTTGAACACAGGAGGCGGAGGTTGCGGTGAGTTGAGGTCCTGCCACTGCACTCCAGCCTGGGCAACAAGAGTGAAACTCCATTGCAAAAAAAAAAAAAAAAGTACATTTCAAATAATTATCACAAAGCAACCAGCTTTCCATTATCACTGAGTTTAACAAACAGAATATAGTGAGCACTCAAAAGCCTCCCATTTGCTTCCTCCAAATCACAAATTCTCCCTTCCTCACAAAGGTAACTATTATTCTAAATGTTACAGTAATCACTTTCTTGCTTTTCTTTACAGTTTTATATCCTATGCACAAGTAAATAAACACTAGATTTCATTTTCCCTGTTTTAAAAGTTTTTATATTTATAAATAGAATTACTTAATTCATTTTTGTTTGTTTGTTTTTTGTATTTTGAAACAGGGTCTAGCTCTGTCATCCAGGCTGGAGCGTAGTGGTGTGATCTCAGCTCGCTGCAACCTCCACCTTCTGGGCTTGAGAGATTCTCTTGCCTCAGCCTCCCGAGTAGCTGGGACTACAGGTGTGTGGCACCACGCTGGCTAATTTCTGTATTTTCTGTAGAGATGGGGTTTCACCACGTTGCCCAGGCTGGTCTTAAACTCCTGGGCTCAAGCAATCGGCCCACCTCAGCCTCCCAAAATGCTGAGATTACAGGTGTGAGCCACCGTGCCTTGCCTAATTCTTTTGTGTCTGGCTTCTTTCCATCAACATTAGGTTTACGAGATTCATTTATACTCAATAAAACTACAAATCCATTCATTTTCATTCCTGTATAATGTTCCATTATCTTAATATATCTCAACTTCCCAATCCCTTCTACAACTAACGGACATGCAATGTTTTCATTTTGGGGCTACTATAGAACATGGTGCTACGAATATTCTTGTACATATCTCCTAGTACACATATCTTTTGGGTGGATACCTACAGGTAGAACTGCTTATCTTTAACTAGAAAATTGTATTCCAAAGTAGTTGTATTAATTTATATTCTCATCAGCATGGTATGAGAGTTCCTGTTGCTCTACTTAGCAACCCTGTCAGTCTGTTTAATTTTACCTGTTCAGGTGAGTGCACTGATATCATAATATTGTTTTAATTTACATTTCACTGATTACTAGTGTCGTTGATCACTTTTTTTTTTTTTTGAGATGGAGTCTCGCTCTGTTGCCCAGGCTGGAATGCAATGGCATAATCTCGGCCCATTGCAACCTCTGCCTCTGGGGTTCAAGTGATTCTCCTGCCTCAGCCTCCCGAGTAGCTGGGACTACATGTGCCCACCATCACGCCCAGTTAATTTTTGTATTTTTAGTAGAGATGAAGTTTCACCATATTGGCCAGGCTGGTCTTGAACTCCTGACCTTGTGATCCATCCGTCTCGGCCTCTCAAAGTGCTGGGATTATAGGCGTGAGCCACCGCACCCAGCCAAGTTATCAATTTTAATGAAGTCCAATTTAATCTTTTCTTTTATATGAGTAGCGTCAGGAATGTATTTACCAGTATTATCTTCCAGGGGCTGTTTCATTGTTTTGCTTTCAAATTTAGCTCTATAGAACACCTGCAATTGTGGTGAAAGGTAGGTGCCAAGTTTCATATGGATATCTAATTGTCCCAGCACCACTTGCTGAGAAAACTATCTCTCACCACTCTGCAATGTTATCTTTGTTATAAATCAGGTGTTCATATATTTGTGAACTGGTTTCTGGGCTCTCTATTCTATCCCAATGGTCTACTTGTCTTTTCTTGTAGCAATATGACATTATTTTAAATATCATCTTTGTGAAATAAATCTTGATATCTGGATGATATCCAATCTTGATGATATCCTCATATCTTATTCTTCTTCAAGAGTATCTTGGTTATTCCTGGTGCTTTGTATTTCCACATATGAGAATCAGCTTATCAAATCACACACCACACACACACACACACACACACACACACACACACGCAGACTTTGCATTTTTATTGGGATTGTGCATTAAGTCATCTGTAGATTAGTTTGTAGAGAACTGATATCTTAAAATATGGAGTCTTCTAATCCATGAACATGGTTTATTCCTTCCAATATTTAAGTCTTCTTTAATTTCTATCAATATTTTATTTTCTATATAGATGTCTTATGTGTCATTTTTAAAGTTTATTCCTAGGTACTTAATTTTTTCTCAGCATTTAATTTTTTTGATACTAAGATAAATAATATCTGTAGTTGAGTTGAATGGTGGCCTCTAAAACAGTATATCCATATATCCATGTTCTAACCCCTGGAACCAGTAAATGTGACCTAATTTGGTAAAAGGATGTTTGTAGATGTAATTAAGTTGAGGATGTCAAGATGAGATCATCCTGGATTATCTGGGTGGGCCCTAAATTCAATAAGTATCCTTATCAGAGAAAGACAGAGAGAAGGAGAAGGCTATATGAAGAGGCAGGGATTGCAGTTATGCAGTCACAAGCCAAAGAATGCCTGGAGCCACCAGAGGTTAGAAGAGACAAGAAAGCATTCTCTCCTAGAACCTTTGGAGGAAGCCCCCACCCTACAGAAACCTTAGTTTCAGACTTCTGGCCTCCAGAAGGTGAAAGAATAAATTTCTGGGCCGGGTGCAGTGGCTCATACCTGTAAACCCAGCACTTTGGGAGGCCGAGGCAGGCAGATCACGAGGTCAGATCAAGACCATCCTGGCCAACATGGTGAAACCCCATCTCTACTAAAAATACAAAAATTAGCCAGGCATGGTGGCGTGCACCTGTAGTATCAGCTACTTGGGAGGCTGAGGCAGGAGAATTGCTTGAACCCAGGAGGCGGAGGCTGCAGTGAGTGGAGATCATGCCACTGCACTCCAGCCTGGGTGACAGAGCAAGACTGTAAAAAAAAATATATATATATATATATTTCTGTTGTTTAAAGCCACCAAATTTATGGTAATTTGTTATAACAGTCCTAAGAAACCAATACAGTACCTTTTTTACAATTTCATTTTCTCTTGTTGCTGCTATACAATCAATTTACTTGATCTAGAAGCCCTGCTTTCCTTTATTTTATTTATTTATTTATTTAAGACGGAGTTTTGCTCTTGTCGCCCAGGCTGGAGTGTAATGGCACGATCTCGGCTCACTGCAACCTCTGCCTCCCAGGTTCAAGCGATTCTCCTGCCTCAGCCTCCTGAGTAGCTAGGACAACCGGCGTGTGCCACCATGCCTGGCTGATTGTTGTATTTTTAATAGAGACGGGGTTTCACCATCTTGGCCAGGCTGGTCTCGAACTCCTGACCTCATGATCCACCTGCCTCGGCCTCCCAAAGTGCTGGGATTACAGGCGTGAGCCACTGTGCCCGGCCTTTCCTTTACTTTATAAAATTAAGACACTAAAGTCCAAAGAGCTCAATCAGCTATCTAGTGGCAGAATTAGAACTAAAACATAGGTTGCTAAATTCCTAGTTCAGTGCCCTTTCTACTCTACCAAGTTGCCACTATACCCGAAGACTACCTCTTTAACAATTATCCACTGACCACAGTTTTCAAACCTTCCTTTTTCTTTTTTATCAAAGAGTCAACCTTTAATGCAATAGTTATATATTAGACTATCAAGAGAGGAATTACGCACAACTTGATTTTCCTCAAGAACATTCTTGTATCCTCTAAGAAAAAAAACAAAACAAAACAAAAAAACCAACCCCAAAACAAAAAACTTTTCCGAAGCCATCCGCATTTATGTGGCAGTGAAGATATACATACCTACACAAACACACAGGAAACATAAATTTTGTGTGTGTTGGTTTTTGTTTTTTTCTAATTTTTTTTAGAGACAAGGTCTCACTTATTGCCCAGGTTGGAGTGGAGTGGTTATTTACAGGTGTAAGCATCATAGCATATTATAGCTTCAAAATCCTGTCCTCAAGGGATCCTCCTAAACATGCCTGGCTTAGGAGATACTTTTTTTTTTTTTTTTTTTGAGACAAAGTCTCACTTTATCACCCAGGCTGGAGTGCTGTGGCGCAATCTTCGCTCACTGCAACCTCTGCCTCCTGGGTTCAAGCAATTCTCGTGCCTCAGCATCTCGAGTAGCTGAAACTACAGGTGCATGCCACCATGCCCAGCTAATTTTTTTATTTTTAGTAGAGATGGGGTTTCACCACGTTGGCCAGGCTGTTCTCAAACTCCTGACTTCAGGTGATCCCCCTGCTTCAGCCTCCCAAACTGCCGGGAGTACAGGTGTGAGCCACCGCACCTGGCCATTTTCTTTCTTTCTTTTTTTTCTTTTTCTTTTCTTTTTGAGACAGGGTCTTGCCCAGGCTGGAATGTGTGGGGCAAGCAAGCATGGCTCACTGCAGCTTTGACCTCCTAGTCTCAAGTGATCCTCCTGCCTCAGCCTCCAGAGTAGTTGAGACTATAGGCACACACCATCATGGCTGCTTAGTTAAAAAAAAAAAAGACTTTTTTTTTTGGAAGAGACGAGGTCTCACTATGTTGCCCAGGCTAGCCTTGAACTCCTGAGCTAAGGTGATCCTCCTCCTTCAGCCTCCCAAAGTGTTGGGATTACAGGTGTGAGCCACTGCACCTGGCCAGGAGACACAAATTTTTAAAGAAAGTAGTACTCAGATGCACTGACTATCCTGTTGCCTCTTAATATACGGATAAGGAATGTCATTTCATACATTAGCCACCATGAGTAATACTAAATCCTGGCTCTGATCACTTATATTAGCATATATAATACATTGAAAATGCATTCACAGCAACAGATTTTGAGGACAGGATAAAAAAGTAAAAAAATAAAATTTGTAAAATTATTAAATTTTAAAAAATTAAAGAAAAGAAGAGAAGAAAATGCATTCAATGATGTTGCAAAGACAGAAAATGACTACTTCACAAATGACACTAGCAAGACTGGCAGTGAGTTGCCTAACATTTAACTAACCATTTTTCGGTGGACTGCAATGATGTAACCTGTAAAGGGGCTGTCAGGAAGAGATGGCATGTGACCATTAACCATTCCATTTGTGAAGTTCTTCTCATTTCCACATGGCACAACAGTGTTTGGCATTCCATTGGGGATGAATATTGGTCGGGGTAGGTCCCCATTGGTAGTTAGGGTGAACATTCCATTTGTAGATGGCGAAGAGGAGAAATCTACAAATTCAAAGATAAGTACAGCATCATAAGCTTGTGGTATTTTCATCTTTGCTCTTTTCTCAAGTATCCTGAGGACCAGAGACAGTGTAGTCTCTTAACACAGGGCAGGGAAAAATCACAGTATAAATAATTCTAGATTTATTGGAAGATTTTAATTTTCCAGTTTTACTTCCGTAACTCACACTTTTGACCAAATGAAAAAGAAAGAGTAACTGCTGGAAACTATTAAGCAGAATTTTTGCAGAAACCTGTATCAGCACCATGTTGTAGCACACAAACAGTTCTACCACTTGTTTTCTTTTCCTTCTCTTCGCCTTTGAAGACACTGTCCAATACAGTAACCTCTACCCAGATGTTGCATTTAAAATTTAAATTAGGCTGGATGAGGCAGCTCACATTTGTAATCCTAGCACTTTGGGAGGCTGAGGTAGCAGATCCCTTGAACCCAGGAGCTAGTGACCAGCCTAGGCAACATGGTGAAAACCCATCTCTACAAAAGATACACCATAGCTGGGCATGGTGGTACATGTTTGTAGTCCCAGCTACTTGGGAAGCTGAGGTGGGAGGATTGCTTCAGCCCATAAGGCAGAGGCTGCAGTGAGCCAAGATGATGCCACTGCACTCCAGGCTGGGTGACAGAGTAAGACCGTTTCTCAAAATAAATAAATTAAATTAAATAAAAACTAAAAATGCATTATTCTCACTCACACTAGCCACATCTCGAGCGCTTAACAGTCCACGTGACTGGTGGATACTGTATTGGATTGGCAAAGATCACAGAAGTTTCCACCACTGCAGAATTCTACTGGACAGTGATGCTCTAAACTAAAACTAAAATTAGAACATCCACCAACTCACCGTCAGGACTATCTACCTACTACACATCAAAGAGGGGAGCCTCATAAAGCCCTTTATAGTTGGGGAATTAGCCTAATTAACCTAATTGTAAGTAATATAAAGAATACACAAAGCATACTAGTGGCTAAAAGGACTCAGTGAGTGACCACATTAAATTACATATAATATTGGATTTCTTTCTAGCTATATCTATTGTTTATATTTTCTGGTAGTATGTTCCTCTCATACTAGCTGTTGCCATGTTAGTATTAGATAAAAGTTCAAAGAGATCTGAATTCCAAGAGTATATTAGCTAACGACTACCTATCTAACTGAAGTCACTTGGGTTCTCTAAATTTTAGGTTTCTCATCTAAAAAATATGGAATAATCAGCAAGGTTTCCCTTGGGTTCCAAAATTCTTCTGCTATAATATCCTCAGCATGAACAAATATAAAAAAAGATGACAACTCTTAGACAAATATTTAAAGGAGCAATCATGAGAAGGAGTTCTAGTTCTATCTTACCTGTCTGTGTTGAACTAGAAGCTGAAATTGGAGACGCAGGGACAGGAATTTCAAATGCACACAAAAATCCACTCACTGAGAGTCGTACTTTTTGGTTGTCCTGAGGAAAGTTCTACAGAAACAGCAGCAAGATGAGAAGGGGGAGATGTTTCAGATAAAATGGAAAAGTTCTCTCTCTAACATATTTCAAAAGAATGTCTTAGGCGCTTTCATCCGTAAAACCAACGAGATGATTGAATAATTTTTCAACTACATAAAGGATGAATGCTTGATAAAAATAATGGAAAACTAACCTCAATTTTCGAACTATTATCTCTTTTCACAGGAAGAAGTGTGTTATATATGACTGACTTCAGTTTTGTCCATTTCAGGGATCTAAATTCCAACCCTCAGAGACTCCATTTTTGCATTTCATATTAAGAAATTGTCAATAAGGTGAGAATGTGTTCAGAAATCCAAAAGATGAATATAAATAATACCAGTTGCAGGAGCTTAGAGTAGGCAATATATTTATTAGATTATTTGTTTCCCCAGCTGGTATGTAGAAAGACATGATTGGTGTCAATTTGTCTTTACTCTTAATTTCTTAGTGTGTTAAAAGACCAAGTATATATATTCATAAATACTAAAAACACACATTCATAAATACATAAAATACTTTAACCTAGGAAGAATTCTAGTAACAGCGGTAATACAGAAGAGTTGTCAAGTGTAATAGCAGCAGTCTTTGGTAACAGCAGCAATCTTTGGTGGAATCCTATACTATAGTGACACAGCTAGAACACTCCATATAGGCAGCCTTACATATTTCCCTTCTTCAAAAATACCACCATCGGTATTATCCCTTTATTCTGGTAGAAAACTCTTAAGTTTCTGGGTTGGAAAACTTGGCATTTTTTGTTGTTGTTGTTCAGTTTTCGTTATGTTTTAGTATCTCTCTCGGTCACATAACCTAACAATTGATCATAATAATTGAGAAAAATGTCATCTTTGGAGGATAGAATCAAAAGTTTCTTAGAGTAGTTAATATTACCTTTATGTTGGAACCATGTACTTCTGCTAGAAGGATTTGTTCTGCATTAAGTCCACAGAGATCACTCAGCTGTTTTTTTAAACCTGTGTACTTTTCATCCATATTCAGTCTTAGTCCATACCGTACAGGGGTAGTACCATCTAACTTAATCACTAGTAAAGAGAAAAGATCTTTTATCGGTAAAATGCAGGTTTCATTGAAAGTCTTAAATGCTGTGTACAGATATATCTGACCTGTAAATATAATAGCAAATATTTCAGCCTAGAATTTTTATTTTATGTGTAAACACTAAAACAGATGGTACTTAGGGATAATATTAAGTGAAATCAGTATTTTTTTGGTGTTCATCTGACATAAAAGTATGAGTGGCTTTGCAGGGTTTTAAAGAGAGTTGCTGGCATATTTGAAACCAAAAAAACATGCCCCAATCTACATCTTTCAAACCTCAAGTCATGCCTAAAATTAGGTTGCTCAATTATAATATGCTGAATACCGGTCTTTATTTGTAAACAAATAACTATGCTTACAAACTCAGGCTATTTAAATAAAGTAAATTTAATGGAGTCAAGTAATTTTTCAGAACTTTCTGACCTACCTGTTATTTCTAAGTGCATATAACTGTCCATCGGTAGTGGCAAAGACAAAAAATTGAAAGGGTCAAATCGGACACTTATATGCCCACATGTCTTGCATTTTACTTGAGATCTTAGCTGCCCATGGAACAAATCCACAACAATTGATCTATTTCTTCTTAGATGGTTGTCCCAGGCCTAGCAATAAAAAAGATGAGAATTTTCTCTCAAAATCCAAAAGAGAGGCATTTCTATATAAATTCAAAGAAAACTAGTTAAATATATTGGATTTAAATGTAAAGAATATAATCCTTACTCTTCATTTAACATAAAATATTAAATTGAGATGGAAAATCCTATTTTTCATTTGTTCTTATCAAGGTAACAATGGTAAATATTAAAGTTATTTGTCCATTAACAAGTATAAAGCATGCCTATAGGTCACTGTATCCATTACTTTAGCAATTATGGGGACTCTTTAAATTCCACTGGATAATTATTCCTACATCCAGTCCCATAAAGTTTACAATATGAAATGGCAACAGTTTTCTATTTTCATTAAACGTATTTTTGTTTTGGCATTATTGCATAAGAATTAAGCATAGAAATAGAAATTCATTCATTTTTGCAGTAAAGTTCTGATCTCAGAATAGTTTAGTTTGCATTTAAGCTGTGCTACATGTATTTGTGGCCAGAACATTTTGTCTATTGCTTACATTAGAAACTCAAAACTGACAAACCTCTGCAGCTACTTCCCAGTCTGGTCGCCCATCACTGTCCTTCAGTTCCACATATGGCTTTTCATGGACTCGATTAAGATCTTCATGAAGACCATCCAAAAGAAAAGCCAGAAGTTCTTGGGAGTCCTGTTGCTGAAACCCATTAAACCTGGGAGCATATTTTGCTATGGTCCACTATAAATATAAGAGAAGTCACAGTCATTATTTCCTACCCATAAAACTTGGAATGAATATGTCCTATAATCCAATCAGAGCCATTGTAAGAAAATAAATAGTATAGTACTTAGTCTGCCTCTATTTCAACAAATATATTTTGGATCTTTTGAATCTTAATGTCAAATGACCCCCCCAAAAAAAAGAGAAGTATTTTGGCCAATACTGTGCAATACTGTGTCCTCAGTTCAGTATCATGTAAGCAAACTGTTCTTCAGGCACACAGATGTTATTTAAGACAGAAATATTAAAACAGCGTTTGCTCACATTGAAAGACATCCTGTTCTATAACGTTTTACATTTTTATATGCATATAAAATATGTATATTTTATAGGTACATAGTATATACATAACATATGCATAAAATAATGTGTATATAATAATACATAACATGTGTAAAATAATATGTGTATATAGTATTTTATATAATATAATGTCTTCAACAATTACATTTTCTGGTCTTGTTGCATCCTAACTTTTATTAACTGCATTATATTATAGAATTATTTTGAGGATATAAATTAATTAGAATAGTGCCTGGCAAGAGGTAAGTAGTCAAATGTGTAGCTGTTATAGTTAATAATTTGTAATATAAAAAGCTTTTGCTTTGTATTTAAATAAAAATAATGAATAATCCTAACCACTAAAATCTACTACATCTGATATTAATATAAAACTTATATTCATTAGTTTCATTCATTCATCCTTCTACTTTTTTTTTTCTTTTTGGAGACAGAGTCTTACTCTGTTGCCCAGGCTGGAATACAGTGGTGCGATCTTGGCTCATTGCAAACACCACCTCCCAGGTTCAAGCATTTCTCATGCCTTAGCCTCCCAAGTAGCTGGGATTACAAGCATGCACCACTATGCCCGGCTAATTTTTTTTAGTAGAGACAGGGTTTCGCCATGTTGTCCAGGCTGGTCTTGAACTCCTGGCCTCAAGTGATCCACCCACCTCGGCCTCCCAAAGTGCTGAGATTATAGGCGTGAGCCCCTGCGCCCAGCCTACTTCTTTGTATTCTACAGATAGAACTATCTTAGTTATGTTGAAAATGGATTGGATTGGATGTAATTAATAAGACTCTGAGGTCCACCTTGCAGTTAGAATACTGCTAATAGTGAAGTATTACCAAAAAAGGTTTACTCTTCATATAAGATGTTTGACAAATTAGTAAAATGAATGACATCCCGAATTTAGAGTGTACCTTTGGTCTTTATCCTACCCACTACATATACAGTAGTATTTTGCATATATTTAAACAAGCAAAAGAATCTGGCCTTTTGTTTATACCAAGTGAAGGATCCAAAAACATTTATTAAGCTAAAAGGCTAACCACAAAAAACAAGTAGAGAAAAATGATTAAACAACTATTAGGAATTAAATACTTTTATATTATTTTAACCTGCTTACCCGAAGCTTTAATGGGGCAACATTCTTCTGAGTTCCACTCCAAAGTTCCTGCACTAAATCACCATAGCATTTAGCCATATGCCCCTTCATACCAATGGGATTTGTCCTAGAAGTTTGAGAGGAAAATTTGTTGCCAAAGATTCTCATAAATCACAATCATGTGGGCGCAAAAATGCCTAGCATCTCACATCAAAATATCTTTTCTTTTTGAAACAAGAGATGTATTCCTTGGCCTATTTCATATTAAATAGGGCAAATAAGATAAAATCTTTCTCCCGCAGGGTGAAAAAAGAGGAAATTTAGGTGATATTGGGTTTATATCAAAGTCACAGGTTAAGAGGCCAGTGACTCCAGAAAGATTACCTGTTGAGTTCATAAAGATGTCTCCCTGAGATAAAATACTGTGTCAGTGGCTGTGTGTTACTAACACACTGGATGCTTGAGTTCATGAAGCATGTGTTTCCCAGGTTGCTTAGACCTGTGGCTCCCTTTTCTGTGGGAACTGGAACAAACAATATGAGAACCAAAGCTTAGCTGTAGTAATATGCCATGGCAGAAACAGTTACTTATATTCAATGAAAAGATTTTTTATAACTCTCATAATCAGATAAATGGTGCTAATAATTCTCTAGCAGGTCTTTGAAATGCTAGAGAAGGCTTTTCATGGAGTGTCTGGCAACAGTGATGATCCATGCTCATTTGTAACCCAGAAGCAGCAATTATTCTTTTTAATTGCTATGATTTTTCAAAATAATTCAAACAATTCTTCTTCTAGTATGTCTTTTAAAACATATAAATTATTTAATTGCAGAGTTAGAAAGAAATTTAGAAAATAATTTGATGGTGGGTTTGCCAACATCAAATGCTGCTTCAGGAAAAAAGAAAAAGAAGAAGGCCCTAATTACTTTTGAACTAGAAAACCAAAAGTTGTTAGCACTTTAATAGTTGAGAGAAGAAAAAAAAAAAAGAATACATTTAAAATAATCTCTTTAAAAAATAATACTGGAGACTTACCCTTGTGTCTATCTATTTTACTACTATTTGCTATAAAAGACATCTCCTCAGGCCAACTCATATCTTTGTTGCGAACTGGAAGGACAGATAGGAATGTGTTAATTTCTTATCTATCTAATTTACACCCACTTGATTGCTTTTTTTTTTTAAAGACATCTTATTCCTAAATCAGAAGTTTTAAAATCTAGTTAATTTTAGTACATGCATTGCTTAACGACGAGGTTATATTCTGAGAAATGCATCATTAGGTGATTTTGTCTTTGTGTGAACATCACAGAGTGTACCTACACAAACCTAGGCTATGTATGGTATAGGCTGTCGCTCCTTGGCTACAAACCTGTACAGTATGTTACTGTATTGAATACTGTAGGCAAGTGTAACACAATGGTAAGTATTTGTGTATCTAAACATGTTAGAACATAGAAAAGGCACAACTAAAAATACAGTATTATAATCTTATGGGACCACTGCTGTATACAGGTCTTTTGTTGACAAACATCTTTTTGCAGCACATGCCTGTAATTGGCTCTAAAACCATTCCTACTCTTCATATTGAGGACTTTAAAGTCACTTGGTTTGAATAATCTTATTCCTCAATTACCTACTTGAGGTAAAATTATACTCAACCATCTACAGAAGTAATTAAAGTTCAGAAACAATGGAATTTCTTATACTTAAAACATTAGAAATTATAATTCTTTCTTAAATTGTAACAACTGTCAGAGTAATTTATTCCTTTTTTTTTTTGAGACAGTCTGGCTTTGTCTCCCAGGTTGGAGTGCAGTGATGTGATTCTTGAGTCACTGCAACCTCCGCCTCCTGGGCTTGACTGATTCTTGTGCCTCAGCTTCTTGAGTAGCTGGGACTACAGGCACGTGCCACCACACCCAGCTAATTTTTGTATTTTTAGCAGAGACAGATTTCACCATGTTGGCCAGGCTGGTCTGGAACTCCTGACCTCAAGTGATCCACCCATCTCAGCCTCCCAAAGTGCTGGGATTACAGGCGTGAGCCACTGCGCCCGGCCTATTCATTTTAATACAAAGGCAGCTAACAACGTTGCCACAAAACTTGATGGGAAAAGATACACTTAAAAAGTTTTTAATGGCATGTGTATGCCAGTGTGTAAATCTATGAACATACAAGTAGCTCTGTCAGTGAGTAGCCAATGTTGGTGACTAATGAAAGCCTGTGCTACTAACTATGCAAGAAAGTTGTTCTTTTTACTCAAACTCAAAGCAGCAACTTGAAAATTTTAAGGAACTATAAATGTGTAAACTGAATTCACTTGCTTTTTATCTACCATTCCCATCCTTTGTCAGTCAATGACTAAAAACAGAATATTTTCCCTTTAAAGCAATCTAAATTGTATGGTAGGTTTACATAAGAGTTCAAAGGGTTTTCTTTTTCTTTTTTTTCCAAAGGGTTTCTTTATCATAAAAACATAATAATCAAATAATAGTTGTTTTGGAGAAAATTATAAAATGGGTTATTAGTAACTCTTTAAATTCTTCCCCTTGAAAATTTAATATAGATGCATGCTTCCATCTTGTACCTTCAATTACCAGGTGTTGTTCATCCTGGATTTTCAAATATTCCAATTTATGATCCTCATCATCCAGAAGAGTAAGGTAGTTCTGTGTAAGGAGGAGGAAATGTTTTTGTTATTTGGTTAGTAAACTTGAAACAAATACAGAGATAAAAATGAGTAACAATTAAAAAAAAACTTCTTTGTAGTTATATAACATATCACAAATATCTGGCCTACTATAGTTGTTCATAAATATTTATAACTTAGGTGGCAGTATGAGAGAAAGACAATGTGTACTTCATAAGCGTTATCTTTCTCTTTTTTAAAATTTCAATAGGTTTTTGGGGAACAGGTGGTGTTTGATTACATGAATAAGTTTTTTTTTTAAAGATGGAGTCTGGCTCTGTTGCCCAGGCTGGAGTATAGTGGCACTATCTTGGCTCACTGCAACCTCCGCCTCTGGGTTCAAGCAATTCTCCTGCCTCAGCCTTCTGAGTAGCTGGGACTACAGGCTCACACCGCCATGCCCAGCTAATTTTTGTATTTTTAGTAGAGACAGGGTTTCACCACGTTGGCCAGGCTGGTCTCAAACTCCTGACCTCTGGTGCTCCAGCCACCTCGGCCTCCCAAAGTGATGGGATTACAGGCGTGAGCCACTGTGCTCGGCCACACCATTAGTTTATAATGTAACATATAATCTTTGTAACATGTAATCTTTATATGTAACAATAATCTTTGAAAGATAGTACTGTCCATGGTGATCAATTGCTATTATGGATCTCAGAGACAAATATTACAAGTATACATATAGTAACTTAAAAGATGAACTTTTCACTGGTATCCTAGACATGGCTTTTAGCATAATTACTATAGGTAAAATCCCATACTCATGAAATATGTTTTAACACTTAATTAGCCTTGTGCTCTTTGGCAACATATGTACTAAAATTGGAACAATACAAAGAAGTTTAGCAAATTTCTTTTCCTATTTAAAATTAAACAAATACCAACAATCAGAGTCTCCATGACTCTGAGATGCCGCTTACCTCACTGTTGTATAGCCACAGGCGCATATCTTCCTCTTTAATGCGCAGCCTTTGAGATAGATATTCGTGAATTTCCTTGATGGTCTGCATTCGACTAAAACAGCCTGTATAGGCTAATACCCGCTTTAAAGGTGCATTCGGAGAAGGTACATTTCCTATGGTTACAGTAATCACAGTAAGAAAAAAGGCAGATGTGAAAAAGAAGCACCCCTCTCAGCAATGGGAACCATACTATTTTAGGAAATAATAATGAGAAATGAGAATTACACGTGTAATAATTTTATAAATGAAGAGTACCAAAAAGCTTTAAAATGCAGGCAGGAGACCCAAGTTCTTTTTGTTTGTTTATTTGTTTTTAATAGATGGAGTCTTGTTATGTTGCCAGGCTAGAGTGCGGTGCTGTGATTTTGGCTCACTGCAGCCTCCACCTCCAGGGCTCAAGCAATCCTCCCACCTCAGCCTCCTGAGTAGCTGGTACTACAGGCGCACGCCATCACATCTGGCTAATTTTTGTACATTTTTGGGTAGAGACAGGGTCTTGGCCATGTTGCCCTGGCTGGTCTCTAACTCCTGGGCTCAGGCGATCCACCTGCCTCGGCTTCCCAAAGTGCTGGGATTACAGGTGTGAGCCACCAAGCCCAGCCTTCCAGGTGTTTTAAAGTGAGTCCAAAGCCTCAACTTTGAAAAGATGAGCAAAGGCCCAAGGCCCAAGGTCCAAATTATTGGCAATATTTGGATACCAAGAAGAGTAGGAACATGCCAGAAAACAATTGGCATTGATATCTGGCTGCACTCAGCTGAGTCACAGTCAATAGCAAAATGAAATAAAACTCAGTGGGAAAAAAAATTAAGACAGAGTTAAAAAAAAAAAAAAACTCAGTGGAGGAGATAAAATGAGATGGGATTTGAATCCCACAGATAGATAATTGGATTCACCTGGTCCACTTTCCTAAACTTTCTTTGAATCACTAATCCCATCACTTTCAGTCATTAAGTAGCTCAATTATCTGGCACAGTGGTACAACTGCACCAGAAAACATATGTATATCTATTACATATCAGTTAAAAAAAAAGAGAATTTGACATAAAATTCTAAATAGGTATAGACTCTACATAGCCAAACAGAGTTTTTTATTATCATTATTTGAGATAAGGTCTCATTCTGTTGCTCAGGCTGTAGTGCGGTGCGGCAATCATGACTCACTGCAGCCTCAACCTCCCTCATTCAAGTGATCCTCGCACTTTAGCTTCCCAAGTAGAGACAGGGTCTCTCTATGTTGCCCAGGCTGGTTTTGAACTCCAGGGCTCAGGGAATCCTCCCACCTTGGCCCCTCAAAGTTCTGGGATTACAAACTGTGATTACAAGTGTGTGAGCTACCACGTTTGGTCAAAACAGAGTTTCAAATTGAAGCCAAGAAGTTTCCCATGGCCAAATAAACAAGTGCCCAATAAGGAAAAAAAAAAATCATATTAGCCTGTCCACCCAGTAAGATGACGACAGACATGACCTTGAATTCCTGAAGGGCTAAAGGTAGAAACAAGAAGAGTGGTAATACAGGGGAAAAGAGTAAAGAGTGAAGGAAGAATATATCAAGTCTCACTACATACTTCAAAAGAGGAGGGGTATGAAATGACAAGAGATTATGGAAATCAAAGAGAGGTGGCAAAAAAAAAAAAAAAAAAATCATTAAACCCTGGTTAACTATTCCGCCAAAAATCTAGACAAAACTGTGGCTTAAAATAGTCTTCTCTGCTGAGGCTGTATTTTATTGAGCAACCCAACTTAAAAATATAAACTTATCAATATAATGTACATTCCAAATAATTTTCTACCCATTCAATCATGAGTTAGCTTTTTTCTTCCTGAAACATGCTTTTAATAAGTCTTCCCCACTAAATAAAACTGAGAAAATATGCGCATCATCTACTTTTTTAGAACTTCAGAAAAGGAATTCCCTCACCTAAGGCAGGCTAAAAAGTCACCTAAAAAACAATGACTTCTATAGCCTTGTCTGTAGAAAAGGCTACATTTAAGTAATTGTAACTGTAAGAAGGTTTGAATACTTGTCACTTCAAAAGGAATAAAAGAGCCTAGTAAACAGCTGTAATAAATTGAGTATTTGAGAAAGATGAACATCATGTTATGGCAGAACAAAACCCAACCCGTGATCAGTTTTTAAACACATAGCAAGCAAATCTTTTACAATCAGCAAGCAAAGGATAATCTCTAAAAGAAAACAAAAGAGCAAATTTCTCCAATTATACATTTTAGGATTAGTTGTAAGATTACAGCAAGAAAGCATATTTTTATAAATTTTAAAATGATTAATGATTGATTTCACAACTAATTAGCAAGGAATAAAATTTCAAATTAAAACCAAATTTGGAGCATCTGAAATATGCAGTTCTAGGATTCAGAAGCATATAAGTATAGTATTCAAGTCAATCTCTATTGTCCTAAGCCACAATATGAAAATTTGAGTTTTAGAAAGTTTTTATAGCATAGCTCATTAAGCAGGCAGCCACTTACTATACATACTTTTGTGCTTTTGAATAGCACCAACAAATCTAGTGGAATTTATAGAAGCAGCAAAAATCTAGGATCAGCACAAGAGTTACAAAGAATACCTACTAAAAGTGCAACAACACATCTTGCCTGTCATGTTATCTTTCTTTTATATATTTTTTTGAGACAGAGTTTCGCTCTGTTGCCCAGGATAGAGTGCATGGCGCGATCTCGGCTCACTGCAACCTCTGCCTCCTGGGTTCAAGCAGTTCTCATGCCTCACCCTCCCGAGTAGCTGGGATTACAGACACCTGCCACCACACATGGCTAATTTTTGTATTTTTAGTAAAGATGGGGTTTCGCCATGTTAACCAGGTTGGTCTCGAACTCCTGACCTCTGGTGATTCAGCAGCCTCGGCCTCCCAAAGTGCTGGGATTACAGGCATGAGTCACTGCACCTGGCCTCATGTTATCTTTCAAAGAGAATTGAAAAAGTTGTAATGGGTGCCATGGAAGCAAGGCTAATCCTTCTAATGGAAAATTAAATCAAGAATGTTTCATAAAGGTTCTATCTCACTGTTCCTTTTTTAAAAAATGGTTTCCTTCACTTTTTATTTTTTTTTAAGAGACAAGCTCTTGCTCTGTTACCCAGGCTGGAGTATGGTGGCACAATCATAGCTCACCACAGCCTTGAACTCCTGGGCTTAAGAGATCTTCCCACCTCAGACTCTTGAGTAGCTGAGACTACAGGGCACACCACTTTGCCCAGCTAATTTAAACAATTTTTTGTAGAGACAGGATCTTACTATGTTGCCCAGGCTGGTCTCAAACTCCTGGCTTCAAATGATCTTCCTCCCCAGTCTCCCAAACTGTTGGGATTACAGGCATCAGCCACCATGCCCAGCCTCACTGTTCTTTGATTTTGCTGTTTTCCCCAAAGTTTGGTAGACAGGGGCCAATGCTTTGCTATAATTATTATGAAACTCTATTGAAAGAATTCTTACCAAACAGGCCGAGGTGGATGGATCACGAGGTCAGGAGATCGAGACCATCCTAACACGGTGAAACCCCGTCTCTAATAAAAATGCAAAAAATGAGCCAGGTGTGGTGGTGGGCGCCTGTAGTCCCAGCTACTCAGGAGGCTGAGGCAGGAGAATGGTGTGAACCTGGGAGGCGGAGCTTGCAGTGAGCCGAGATCGTGCCACCCCACTCCAGCCTGGGCGACAGAGCAAGACTCCATCTCGAAAAAAATAAAAAATAAAAAATAAAAGAATCTTCATATATTATATGAATATAACCTTTAATGAAGATACAAAACTAACTTTGTTCAATTTCAAAGGAGAGCAAGTACTTCTTTTGGTCAGGGTTTAGAGGTAGTTCTTGCATACTAAGTTATTTAAATTATAATAACATGCTGGTATTGTTAACATAGTCTGAGAATTTGTGTAAATGGTTGCTCATGATTATTAATATTATTTTTTGAGACAGAGTCTCACTCCGTCACCCAGGCTGGAGTGCAACGGTGTGATCTTGGCTCACTGCAACCTCCACCTCCTGGGTTAAAGCGATTCTCTTGCCCCAGCCTCCCAAGTAGCTGAAATTACAGCACCACCACGCCCAGCTAATTTTTGTATTTTTAGTAGAGACAGGGTTCATGTTGGCCAGGCTGGTCTTGAACTCCTGACCTCAAGTAATCTGCCCACCTCAGCCTCCCAAATTGTGGGATTACAGGCATGAGCCACTGTGCTCAGCTTATTATTTCTTTACTGCTGAAGAATAATTTCAAACATTTGCAAAGCAAAAGCACAGAGCAAGTCTTGCCCATCAATAAAGTTTAACCTTACAGAGAAATGAAAGGGGAACTTTTTGCATGTTATACATTAAAATGGGAACTACTTTATGTCATTTTGATAGGCTTGATGTTTTTTTAAAGCAAATATATCACTTTAATCTTCAAAAATATGCCTTTGCTCTGTACTCTGTCTCTTTTATAAAGCCTCTTTAGATCAAGCATGAGAAATGTATCATGTTTTGCCAAAAAACCAAACAACAACAAAAACCTTAAAAAACAAAAAAGATGATAGTATAAAAGGAATTGCTTTTTACAAATTTGAGTGGAGTTGAAAAGACCAGTCAATGACTGGTATACTACTACTTAGTCTAGTAACAATTTACAATGGCTTGTCTCAAAGAAATAAAGCATGTAAAATCTATTTCTATTTATTTTCTTTGTAAGTAGAAAAGGAAACATCCCATCTCAGTTTGCTGTTGGAATGTTTGCTTCAACCCCTCATCTAGTCTTGTGCATGACCATAGTTCTAAGCCCTGTAAAAATTAATTACTGAGTCTGTAGGAAAGCTGATGGGAATGTGTATCAATACAGTGGCACCAGACTTCGAGCAACGTAGTTTTCACCTTTTTTTTTTTTTTTTTTTTTTTTTAAGGAAATGCATGGTATTCTTGCTGCATTCTTAAGTTACCTCTCGGTAAATGCTGAGGAAACATTCTCAGGCTCATCATACCCATATTCACCCAGATGTTAGACTGCTGTGTCCGAGTGGCAGGCTGCTGTCTCAGGAAGAGAAGATAGCGGGGAAATAATTCCAGCTCTGGGATGTCTGTCTTGCTGTTCTTGATAACCTATTGTTTTAAAAGATAAAAAGAGATCACTAAAAAAAGAAACAAAACTTGCCATTTTAATCTAACTTCTGAGATTTATTTCTAAACCAAAATGTCCAACAAGTTCACTAGCTACATTTCAGTAATTACTGAAACTCACACATTTAAGTTACATGGATCTGATTACTGTTAAAATTCCTGCTCCGAAACCCATTTCCTAAGATTATAACTCCTTGTAGATATCTTCTCCCCTTTTATTTAAAAGCAAGTAACAACACTGAGGAAAAAAAAACCCTAAGTATTATCTATAATTCTACTACCCTCACACCATAAGTCTTTTCATTTTTACTTATTTCATGTATATAAATGACTGACATTTTAAGGACAAATTCATAAAAATTGAGTTACAAGTCAAAAACTATGGAAGTATTCATTAGCTATATAGTCATGCTGCCATCTAAAGTTTAGCAATTTACACTATTGCCAGTAATGTGTAAGTATACTACTCTCATAAAACCTTATCACTGGACATCATTTAAAAACATCCGCATTTCATTAATATGAAGAGTATTATAAATTGCTTAAATTTTTATTTTTTGTACTAGTAGTGAGGATGCAACTGTTCCCATATAAAAATTTACTACGTTCTACTTGCATAACCAGTCTGTTCACATATGTTTTGTCTATGACTTAAACAAAAAATTTGGATGTAAAAAAAACTCAGATTTCACATTGTTGGAACAGGATTTTTAAGTAGTTTTAACCTGCTTATAAGCCCACAGACACAGGAAAACATTTAATTATCAAATTATTGTTGTAAGAGTAGTACATGATCAATTTCATATCCTAAAAGGATAGCAGGGTTAACACTGAAACTCCTTTTTTTTTTTTTTTTTTTGAGACACAGTCTCGCTCTGTCACCCAGGCTGGAATGCAGTGGCCCAATCTCGGCTCATCGCAAGCTCTGCCTCCCGGGTTCTTGCCATTCTCCCGCTTCAGCCTCCCAAGTAGCTGGGAATACAGGCGCCTGCCACCACGCCTGGCTAATTTTGTTTTTGTATTTTTAGTAGAGACAGGGTTTCACCGTTGTTAGCCAAGATGGTCTCGATCTCCTGACTTTGTGATCCGCCCGCCTCAGCCTCCCAAAGTGCTGGGATTACAGGCGTAAGCCACCGCGCCCAGCCAACACTGAAATTCTTGAAAACAGAAACTCTGTACAGAGTCTTTTAAGTCTCAGGTGACCAGGCTTTATTTTCCTTTACTCTCATAACCAATATCTTCTGCAACAGAACTTTTTTTTTTAGTATCAAGAGAGAGCAATAAAAATCAAATAAAAACAACACTACAAGCCAGGTGCAGTGGCTCATGCCTGTAATACCAGCACTTTGGGAGGCCAAGGCAGAAGGACTGCTTGAGACCAGGAGTTCGAGACCAGCCTGGGCAACACAGCAAGATTCTGTCTCTTAAAAAAATTTAAAAATTAGCTGTTATGGTGGTGTGTGCCTGTAGTCTTAGCTATTGGGGAGGCTGAGGTGGGAATATTGTTCAAACCCTGGAGCTTGAGGTTATTTTTCATAAACGTAATTATTAAGAACTCAAAATCAACATCAAAATTACATTAGTCTGTTTTATAACAGATTTTTACTCTTTTTAGAAGTTAACGTACCATATCTCATCTATACAAAACCTTCCTGGCATAAGGAAGTTTTAGCTCGGACATTATAAAAGGAAGAGTGTTTCTTTTTTTTTTTTTTTTTTTTTTGAGACGGAATCTCGCTCTGTCACCCAGGCAGGAGTGCAATGGTGTGCAGTCTTGGCTCACTGCAAACCTCTGCCTCCTGGGTTCAGACGATTCTCCTGCCTCAGCCTACCGAGTAGCTGGAACCACAGGAGCGTGCCACCACACTGGATAATTTTTGTATTTTTATTAGACACGGGGTTTCACTATGTTGGCCAGGCTGGTCTCGAACTCCTGACCTCGTGATCTGCCTGCCTCGGCCTTCCAAAGTGCTGGGATTACAGGTGGAAGAGTGTTTCTTAATATACCAAAACAAATCCCACCAAAACATCTTGTTATATTTTACTGCATCAACAATGTAAAAAGTGAGTGTTCAGAGTACCGAGTGCTGTTTACCGTGTAAGCACAACAAATGGTGCTATATACTAATATTTTAATATAATATTCTGTTATCATATGTTGTGATCTTTTATATGCCCCTCCTTCAAAAACATAAACCACAAAAATCCACCAAAAGCTACAAGAAGAATCCAATCCCTAACTAGATACTTGTGTGATTGTTAGGAATAGTAGTTTCAGAAATAACCTCTGCATCACGCCCTACATTCACTGAACTTTTTGGCACTGGCTCTTGGCCTGTCTTCCCCTCCAGCCTAAGTTCCACATATCCTAGGTGATGTCTACTTTTATGTGGATAACACATTCAACAGCCTCCTATTTCCTTGCCTTTATTTATGAATGAATGAACGAATGTGAAGGAACTTAACATTGAACAATCCACACAGGTTCAGAACACTCTTCTACCACAAGGTAAGAGCTACTTTGTGGTTAGTGAGAGTCACATAGAAAAAGTAACAGAAGACCCCCATCTATGACTGCTCCTTATATAAGGCACTATTAACTATACTTACTGGTCTAGGTAAGGCCAGGTTTGCTCCATACCAGTGATAAAGTGCTCTCCACACAGGTTCTGGGACCATTTCATAATCTCTTCCATGAATCAGCTGTGGAGTTCGTTTTAATCGTCCTCCTTCTAGTGTTAATGATGTAGCCTGAGAAAGAATAGAATGACAATGTTGACTTTCAATATTACAAAGGTTTTTGGGTCTCAGCAATACCTAGAAACAGGAAAACAAACTCATATATCACCACCCAATTTCATGTTGCTGGAAAAACTTAATTTTTTTTTTTTTGAGATGGGGTCTTGTTCCATCACCCAGGCTGGAGTACAGTGGCGTGATCTTGGCTTGCTGCAGCCTCCACCTCCCGGGTTCCAGTGATTCTCCTGCCTCAGCCTCCCGAGTAGCTGGGATTACAGGCACACGTCTCCATGCCCGGCTAATTTTTGTATTTTTAGTAGAGACGGGGTTTCACCATGTTGGCCAGGCTGGTCTCAAACTCCTAACCTCAGGTGATCTGCCCACCTCAGCCTCCCAAAGTGCTAGGATTATAGGGATGAGCCACCACATCCAGCCAAAAAAACTGAATTTTTAATAAGAGATTTTTATTTTTGACTTTCAAAATAAACTATGTAAGAAATGAAACTCAAAGCATATCATTTGGAAAAATCACTAAAGCACTTGAAATAACTTCACAGATTTCTTTCAAACAATAAAAAATACTAGTTTGGAAAAAAAAATTCATACATAGCATATGTGAAACAACATTTTCAGAATAGCTGTCCTAAGTAAGAATAACAATAATGCCAAGGGTTACTAAACTACTTCTATGTAAGTTCTAAATCATAAATAGTCTCACAGAAATGTACTATACAAAGAGATGTCCATCTATAATACAGTAATTAAATGAACCACCAATGTTTTGCTATGTGCTAAAACCTCTGAAATGAAATTTATTAATAGCTTGCAAGAGAATAATTTTAAGTTTAGATGTAAAATTACTTACCTTTACTGGTTCTTGAGTTACTAATGGCTGATTATCAATAGCCCCTGGTTTCTGAGGGTTAAGGTGCAACAAAATATTCCCATTGGCTCCCAGCAAACACTGGTTGTTATTGTCAGAAGTGTTATGTTGTCGAGCAAAGCAAACATCTGCCCCTGGTGTGGCAGAATACAGAAAGCCTATAAAAAAAAAAGAGGATAGAATCTCTTATTTTTAGTTATTATACATAAACAGGCTTGAGGATATGAACTCAATGCCCATGTATTGTATTACTCTGTTGACATGTCAGTACAGATTCAGATTCTGGTAATTCTGTAGAAGACAGGAAATGTTATCCTTCTCTGAACGATACATGGCATGGTACTAAAAATAAGAGCTTTTAAAATTATTACCAAATGAACATTTGGCCACCCTCCTAGAATATCTAACAATTCATAATGAGAATTATATGTCCTCCGACTGGAAGGGAAGAGCTGGGCTAAGTGGCTGGGCTTCTACATAGCATCCTTTAATTATTTTCCTCAAACTAGAAAAATATTCCAAATGTTCTTGGTAGATAATGGTGATATGAAGTCACTAAATTAAAGGAAAACTAAAACAAGAACTCCAACAAAAGAGTACTGGGGGCTAGATCCTATTGCATCTATGAACTCAATGTCCACAAGTTCTTTTGAAAGAAATACATGATCTTTACAATAGGAAAATATGCACAGAAAATGATTAACCATGGCTTAGAGTTGTGAACCTCAGTGGTATTTTAAGGCATTTCAACTCTCAACTACACGCTAATCTTTGGTAAACAATCTAGCAGTCATCACTTTGTGACCTTCTGCCTGTGGTATGCAGCCTTTGGGTGTCACAAGTTATATGGTAAGCACATACCAAACAGGATCTTTAGATGGGGTTAAGAAATAATCCTCATGTTAAAGCTGATGACAGCACTTCTAGGACTGCTAAGTGATCTTTGTAATACCAGAAAGGGAGGGAAGAAGCAGATTCTACAAGGAGCTTTGTAAAGAAAATGCTAGCTCTGTCCAATTTGCTTACACCTTCCACAGAAAAGGAAAAGAACATCTTGGAAGAAATAATAACACAGGCCAGGAGGAATGGCTCACGCCTGTAATCTCAGCACTTTGGGAGGCCAAGGCTGGAGGACTGCTTGCCAGAAGACTGCAACCAGCATGGGCAACATGAGACCTCCTCTCTACAAAACAATTAAAAAATTAGCTGTGTTTGGCAGTGTACACCTGTAGTCCCAGCTACTAGGTAGGCTAAGACAGGAGGATCGTTTGAGCCCAGGAACTGGAGGTTACAGTGAGCTATGATCATGCCATTGCACTACTGCCTGGGCAACAGAGCGACACCCTGTCTCTTTAAGTAAATAAATAAATAACAATAGGGTAAGACTGAGGGTTCTGCTACTGTACCAGAATAACAGCAATCAACTCAATTCAGCTGGGCCATAGAAATACCACAGCATCTTCCTTGTAGGTGTGGAACATGAAGTTTTAGGTAAGTACCAAGGCCTAAAGGGAATTATGGGAGGCATCTGAATTCTTTCTCAGTATTTTAACGAAATAATCTCCATATTTTGGCCTGAAATATACATAGAATCTGATGTGGGGTGCATTTAATTTAATTATGTTTATGGCTAGAGAGAGTCCTGGAGATGACTATCTTTGAAAATTTAAATTTACTGACTAAATAATTTAATAGCAATAGGGAAAGATGGGGCTTGATTGAGAAAATAGTGAAAATAGCCACACGTGATGGCTCATGCCTGTAATCCCAGCACTTTGAGAGGCTGAGGCCGGAGGACTGCTTGAGCCTGGGAGTTTGAGACCAGCCTGGGCAACATGGCAAAACCCTATCCCTAAAATAAAAACACACAAAAAATGGCTGGGCATGGTTGCGGGTGCCTGTAGTCCCAGCTTCTTAGGAGGCTGAGGTGGGAGAATTGCTTGGGGCCAGGAGGCAGAGGCTGCAGTAAGCCATGATTATGCCACTGTACTCCAGCCTGGGTGACAGAGCGAGATCCTGTCTCAAAACAAAATAGTGAAAATATTTCCATATTGAGAGATTTAATGAAGTATAATATGGAAAAGAGGTTTTCTTTGTAAAAATACTAATATATTCAAGAATTTTACAATTGACCATTTCATTCAAAACTTATTTCTGTTAATGGAAGCCTGATCTCCTATTACCATATTCACTACAGCCTCTGTCAAATTAGACTGCCTTAATAACTATCCATGGGGAGGCCGGGCACGGTGGCTCACGCCTGTAATCCCAGCACTTTGGGAGGCCGAGGCGGGCAGATCACGAGGTCGGGAGTTCAAGACCAGCCTGGCCAACATAGTGAAACCTCATCTCTACTAAAAAAATACAAAAATTAGCCAGGCCTGGTGGCGGGTGCCTGTAATCGCAGCTACTCGGGAGGCTGAGGCAGGAGAATTGTTTGAACCCAGAAGGTGGAGGCTGCAGTGAGCAGAGATCACGCCACTGCGCTCCAGCCTGGGCAAAACGTGAAACTCAGTCTCAAAAAAAAAAAAAGAAAAGAAAAGAAAGACCTATCCATGGGGAATAAACCAATAAACCTCAGGGGAATAGGTCATATTTACCGCTGCCAGCAGTTTCTGAGGCTTCAGATGCAGTAGAAATGTTGTCTGAAAATTTCTCTTCTGTAGTATTCACATAACTGAGGCTGCTTCCAATTCTATCTTCGACCTGCTCCATAGGATGGGCTGCAGTTCCAAATGAGTATTTTCCTCCATTCAAAACAGATGATGGCTCAATTACCACAGGGTTGGCATCCTAAAATCAGGAAATCAGAGAAGAAGAAGCAAAGTTTAATAATCTGACAACTGTGTAGTCTTCAGAAACAAATCTCACAATTATCTATTTTTTTAAGTCTCCTGTGGTTGGCCACAGACATTTAAAAACATTCTAATACATAGCTATATTTTAATCTCTTTCAGGAGGAAAAGTATGTATACAGATACAATTGGCAAGGTAGACAAAACAGACTGTGAAGGATTTTGTGCCACATAAAGTAATTTACACTCTATTCTGTTGGCAGCTGTTTTTTTAACATTAAAAGTAAATAAAGTTTACATTTTTTTCTTTTCTTCCTTATTTCCCATAGTACATCAATGTATATAATTTTTTTATTATTAAAGATTACATGGTCAATGTAGAAAATATAGAAAACATGAAGAAAATATCACATGTACTCAGATTCCATCATTTAGCAATAACTGTGTTTTAGTTCTTATGACTGAAAATATGTATATATGTAAAAGATGAGTGGTGTATGTACATAGAGTGAAGGGCAATGCTATGACTTATAGCTATGTGACCTTCTACAATAACTGAACACACCTTTAATCCCAGCACTTTGGGAGACCGAGGCAGACGGATCACTTGAGGTCAGGAGTTCAAGACCAGCCTGGCCAAAATGGTGAAATCCCATCTCTACTAAAAATACAAAAACTAGCTGGGGGTGGTGGAGGGCTCCTGTAATCCCAGCTACTCGGGAGGCTGAGGCAAGAGAATCACTTGAACCCGGGAGGTTGCAGTAAGCTGAGATTGCGCCACTGTACTCCAGCCTAGGCAACAGAGTGAGACTCTGTCTCAAAAAAAAAAAAAAAAATCAATCATATTTTTTTCTTTCACCAAACATTGTATTGTTTATATAGTGCTAATATGCTAATCTAACATTTCATATTTTCTCTATTTCTCTTTTTAACAAAGAGAGAAATAGAGAAAATATGAAATGTTAGATTGTCCTAAATAGCAGAGTCTTCAAAAGGCAACGCTATTAGCTGGAATTTAATAATATTATTGCCTTCTATTTCTGGCAAGCGACACTAGTTTTCTTTTCTTTTTTTTCTTTTTTTCTTTTTTTTTTTTTTTGAGATGGAGTCTTACTCTGTCACCCAGGCTAGAGTGCAGTGGCGCGATCTCGGGTCACTGCAACCTCCACCTCCCAGGTTCAGGAGATTCTCCTGCCTCAGCCTCCCGAGTAACTGGAATTACAGGCGCATGCCACCAAGCCCAGATAATTTTTGTATTTTTCATAGAGATAGGGTTTCACCATACTGGCCAGGCTGGTCTTGAATTCCTGACCTCAGGTTATCTGCCTGCCTGGGCCTCCCAAAGTGCTGGAATTACAGGCGTGAGCCACCATGCCCAATCAGTTTTCCTTTTTTTTTTTTTTTTGAGACAGGGTCTCGCTATGTTGGCTAGGTCAGTCTTGAACTCCCGGCCTCAAGCAATACTCCTGCCTGGGCCTCCCAAAGGGCTAGGATTAAAGGCGTGAGCCACTGTGCCCAGTGGACACAAGTTTTCTACTTAAAGTAGTGATGTAAAGTTTCCTTTGAAAATATGATTACATAACTAATTAATCACAACCAGTTATAAATTTCTTTGTTCCTTGTCTGTTACCACTGCTTCACTTGAGTAGCCAAAAAATTTTTTTAAATTTTAAGTAAAAATGGCATAATTATTTATGTAAGTTAACTGTATGGCATTATATGAGAAAAATGGTGACCATAGTTTAAAAAAATGATTAAGAAGTAGGAATCTATATTACATATGCATTTTGGACCATCAATTTTTAAAATTTAGATGGTTCACCAAAGTAGTCAAAATTCTTTTTTTTTTTTTTGAGACAGAGTTAAGCTCTGTCGCCCAGGCTGGAGGTCAGTGGTGCGGTCTCGGCTCACAGCAACCTCCGCCTCTAGCTTCAAATGATTCTCCTGCCTCAGCCTCCTGAGTAGCTGGAACTACAGGCACCTGCCACCACACACAGCTAATTTATGTATTTTTAGTAGAGATGGGGTTTCACCATGCTGGCCTCGAACTCCTGAACACAAGTGATCCACCTGCCTTGGCCTCCCAGCGTGCTGGGATTACAGGCGTGACCCACTGTGCCTGGCCTAGAAATCAAAATCCTGTAGACAAGACAGTAGAACCAAAATGATCTATGTCAAAAAAGAAGTATAAATTAGTCCTAAGTGTTAATTTTCTTAAAGATAATATCAAGCTGCTCACAGCTTTTCTAATACGGAATTCATACCAACACAAAATACATGACATTTAAATTAGGTTTCTTTCTTTTTTTTTTTTTTTTTTTTTTTTTAATTAAAACAAGTTTGGGCCAGGGATGGTGGCTCATGTCTGTAATCCCTGCACTTTGGGAGCCAAGGTGGCTGGATCACTTGAGCTCAGGAGAGTTGGAGACCAGCCTGAGCAACGTGGATAGATCCCGTCTTTACAAAAAAATATTAAAAAAAAAATAGTGGGGCATGGTGGTGTGCACCCTTAGTCCCCAGTAACTTGAGAGGCTGAGGTGGGAGGATGGCCTCAACCCAGGGGGTGGAGGTTGAAGTGAGTTGAGATCATGCCACTGCACTCCAGCCAGAGCAACAGAGTGAGACTCTTTGTTTTTTTTTTTTGTTTGTTTGTTTTTTTTGGTAGAAATGGAGTCTTACTGTATTGCCCAGGCTGGTCTCAAACTCTAGCCTCAGGTAATCCTCCTGCCTCAGTCACCCAAAGTGGTGGGATTACAGGTGTGAGCCACCTCACCTGGTTAAATTAGGTTTCAAAAGAAAATTTTCCATAAACATAAATGCCTTATTATTTAAATCAATTCAACTTTTTTTTTTTCACTTATGCTTTTTGACTTTTTTAGTCTGGAGTATAGCAAAGGCTCTTTTTTTTATACAGGGTCTTTCTCAGTTGCCTATAGCTCACTATACCCTTGAACTCCTGAGCTCAAGTGACCCTTCCACCTCAGCTAGGACCACAGGCATGCATCACCATGCCCAACTAATTTTTAAAGTTTTCATAGAGATGGGGTCTCAATATGTTACCCAGACTGGTCTCAAACTCCTGGAGGATCCAAACAATCCTCCTGCCTTGCCCTCCCAAAGTGCTAGGATTATAGGCATGAGTCACCCGGCCAAAGGCATTTTTTCCTTTTTAAAGTTCTCTATGTGATCTCACTACATATGCAGCCAGAATTAATAACTATTGCCCTAGTGAGGATTATAGTCTCATGCATTTGTTTTTATAATGTGCTGCAGATGTTAAGAGCTTAGAAATTGACTTGTTATTAAATCTGCTACCTGCTCTGGAACTTGTGTTTTAGAAGAAGATTTAGATTTTAATTAGTTTTCAGGTCATTTGCTTCTTGCCCATAAAGACGGAGCAAGACAGACAGCAAAACCATTTTGAAAGAGTAACAGCGCCACCTTTGAGAAAAATTAAAGTCTTCCAAGTCACTTTGTTTTCCTCCAGAAAAATCACTTTAGTCTTGCTATAAGTGATCTTAAATGATGTTTCAATAACCATCACATTTTTAGCAAGGTAATCCGTTTATAAATTTATACTCACTTCTATATTCCATTTATATAAAGTTGATGCATTACAAATTACCTTTTTTTTCCTT
This sequence comes from Gorilla gorilla gorilla, assembly GCF_029281585.2. NCBI lineage: Eukaryota > Metazoa > Chordata > Mammalia > Primates > Hominidae > Gorilla > Gorilla gorilla. The sequence continues at coordinate 31,776,284 of NC_073228.2, read as the reverse complement.
CTTTTTTTGAGACGGAGTCTCGCTTTGTTGCCCAGGCTGGAGTGCAGTGGTGCAGTGTTGGGTCACTGCAACCTCTGCCTCCTGGGTTCAAGCAATTCTCCTGCCTCAGCCTCTGGAGTAGCTGGGATTACAGGCACACACCACTGCGCCTGGCTAATTTTTGTATTTCCGGTGGAGACAGGGTTTCGCCACGTTGGCCAGGCTGGTCTTGAACCCCTGACCTCAGGTGATCCACCTGCCTTGGCCTCCCAAAGTGCTGGGGTTACAGGCGTGAGTCACTGCGCCCGACCACAAATTACTTTCTAAAAAATTTGTAGTAATATATTTTGAGGAAGATTGGATCTATTTGAGCAAACAATTTTCTTCAAGTTTTCCTCTAAGATGGGCATGTAAGAGAATTTCAAGGAGTAATATTTGGAATTGTATCTTAAATGTTTTAACATGTTTGAAAGTCTTACATGGTGCCTATGTTTCTAAAGAAAATGTAAATGAAACCATTCCTGTAATAATGCTTCTCATTCTGAACAGCTCAGTCCATAGGTTAAATCTATACATATCACTGGCAGGAAAACAGGATAATAAAAATATTACTAGGCATTAAATTTGCTAGGCTAAATTTTATAATAATTTGTGAACAGGATGATTCTAATAACTTCTCAGAGATTGCAACATTTGCCTCTAGCAACTGCGGTTCTACCACATGCTTTTAACATGGTACAGTGAGTAATAACCTTTAGACTTGGAGAATATGGGCTTTTCTTTGCTTCTCTTCCAATGCTCCAAACAAACTAGACTGGTCTGTCTTCTCATTGTCTTTGGCTTTCTTTTCTATTACAGGAACCTGATGCTCTCACTGTTCTCCACTGCCTGAAACTGTCAGCACAACTCAGGTTCCTTCTTCCCCTTCCTACACGCTTATTTTTCTTGTTCCTTCTACCCTTCTTGGCTTTCAGTGAAATAGCTACCTTTTCATCCGATTAATCTTATTACCACTTTCCTTCTATAAGATGAACAAACCAATCACAGTTATATATTGCAGAATCTTTGAGTCACTAGCTTTTTTTGACTGTTCATTTCTGGCTGCTTGCGGAAATTTTTGTTTTTCTAAAACATCAAAGGATCATGTTTTGTTTTTATTGACTTCAGGGGTCTGGAACTGTTCAAAATTATCCTAGAATCCTGGTTTTCAGAAGATAGATTTCTAAATAGGTAAAGTTTCACCTGTAGAGAGAAATGTCCTCATTTTCTGAGTCAACAATTCACAAAAGGACTAGGTACTTATTTTAATATAAGAGAATTTTATTTTGAGATTTTAGGATTCCCTGTGAGTTGTATAAATAGTTTGTGTGTTCTAAAATATGGGTCAAGATTCACCATTTTCTCTATTGATGATACTACTACTTTTTATGCCCTGTACGTAGGTATGTTACAAGAATCAATTAATTAACAGTTATGTCAATTTCATATTTCACTAGTCTGAAATGCTAGCTTTGGAAAAATAGAGGGCAGCATGGAGCAACAGATTAGATACTAAGGCAGGACTCAGGACACTGAGCTCTAGAGTGCTAGATAAAGTAATAAAATAATTGTCTGATACAGCTTTGGGCAATTATAAAACCTAAGGACCTCAGAGGCTTCATTTGTAAATTCAGAGAAGAGAGGTGTTTCATTCCTTTTATTTCCCACTCAACTACACATGTCTGAGGCAGGAAAACAAGGCTGCCCCACTCGTGGCAGTCCTGACGACGATCCTCGAGGGCTGCTCTCGGCCTCCAGCCTTGGCTAAGGAGAACAGGGACCCCCCCAAAGCCCATGGGAGAGAGGCGCGAAAGGTGATTTAAAGTATCTTCTAGCTCTAAAGTTATGTGATAACTAAATAGGAAAATCTGCATGTGAATAGTAACAGCTGCTCCTTCATAGTTCTCAAAAAGGAAGATACACATTATATAATGTAATAATGATAGAAAAGATTTCACCATTCTTCCCCATTTACGTATTTTTAGGAGATTACACATAGAAGAATAAAGCTTGACACATTAAAGCGGGGAAAGATTGGTAAGATTCCATGAGCAGAGACACAATCAAATTATTCATGCTCCAGTGAATCAGCAAATCTAGGGTTAGCCACTTCTAAGAAAGGATGGCTCATTTTTCCTGATCCCTTGGTCTCTGATCTTTCCATTTAGTCTTGCCAGTATTTGAAACATACTACCCTCACAATTATTAATATTCGTAAGTAAATATGTCATTTTATGAAGAGAAAAAATTAAAGCTAAGTACTATCTTAGGTAGGCAGATGAAGCTCTAAGATGAAATTATCTGACATGTCAACACTAATTTTCTTTTCTTTTTTTTTTTTTGAGATGGAGTCTCACTCTGTCATCCAGGATAGAGTGCAGTGGCATGATCTCGGCTCACTGCAACCTCTGCTTCTTGGGTTTAAGCGATTCTCCTGCCTCAGCCTCCCAAGTAGCTGGAACTGCAGGCACACGCCACCATGCCAGGCTAATTTTTATATTTTTAGTAGAGTCGGGGTTTCACCATGTTGGCCAGACTGGTCTGGAACTCCTGGTCTCAAGTGATCTGCCTGCCTCAGCCTCCCAAAGAGCTGGGATTGCAGGTGTGAGCCATTGCACCTGGCCCATTTTTTTTTTTTTTTTTTTTTTTTAAACAAGGCGTTTGTCAAAGTGGCCGCATGGACTGGAAAGAGAAATTTGATTTTTTTTTTTTTTTTTTAAATACAGTCTCATTCTGTTGCCCAGGCTGGAGTGCAGTGGCATCATCTTGGCTCTCTACAACCTCTGCCTCCGAGGTTCGAGCTATTCTTGTGTCTCAGCCTCCTGAGTAGCTGGGATTACAGGCATACACCACCATACCCGGCTAATTTTTGTATTTTTAGTAGAGACGGGGTTTCTCCAGGTTGGGCAGGTTGGTGTTGAACTCCCAGCCTCAAGTGATCTGCCTGCTTTGGCATCCCAAAGTGCTGGGATAATAGGCATGAGCCACCATGCCTGGCATGAAAGAAGAAATTTAAATCCTGATATAACTACTGCTACTACTACCACCATTATTACCTTTAACCTTATATAGAGTTTCTATCTGCCAGGCACTGGGCTAAGTGCTTCACATGTATTAACTCATTTAATTCTCACATCCCTACTTAAATAGATGTTACTATTAATCTCATTGTTCATATGTGAAAACTGAGGTAGAGCAAGAAGTAGTAATTTATTCAAGGTCATAAAGCAAGTGCAAGGGACAAGAGTCCAAGCTCACTACAATTACCTTATTGAAGTTTCTCATAATAATAGCTACCTATTTAGTACTTACTATGTACCAGACACTGTTTTAAAATGCTTAACAAGAGTCTGGGTGCCTGTAATCCTAGCACTCTGAGAGCCCAAGGCAGGAGAATCGTTTGAGCCCAGGAATTCGAGACTAGCCTGGCAAGCATAGTGAGACCCCATCTCTACAGAAAATCAAAAAATTAGCCAGGTGTGGTAGTGCATGCCTGGAGTCTCAGCTACTCAGGAGGTGGGAGAATTGCCTCAGTCCATGAGGTTGAGGCTGTAGTGAGCTATGATTGTGCCACTACACTCCAGCCTGGGCAACAAAGGAAGATCCTGTCTCAACAAACAAGCAAACAACAACAACAAAACACTTAACATGCATCAAACTCATTTAATCCTCGTAACACTATGAGGGCGATTATTATTATTACTCTAATTTTACACATGGAGGAAACAAGGCCCAGAATGTCACTTTTTTAAAAAGGTTACTTGAATTCAGTTTAAAAACATTTTTAAAAAATCTGTCAGTGTGCAGTTATTTGCATTTACTTTTAGAAAAGAACACTTTTCTAATTAAAACATGTTCAGAGGATTGTTATTAGTCAACTTACATTTCCCCCACCTTATTAATAAGTTGCCATAGTTCCCTGTCTCTTTATTTAGTAAAAACACTTTTCTAATTAATATGTATTTTCAGAAAGTACTGCTGTTACTCCACTTACATTTTTCCCCATCTTATTGAATGAATTCCCATACTCTGCCTCTTTCTCTCCATATAAAGCCATACTCCTCTCCTCCCAGGTTTATTGTAACTCTAAGTTTGCCTTTATTTATTCATTTATTTTATGAGACAGGGTCTTGCTCTGTCACCCAAACTGGAGTGTAGTGGTGTGATCATGGCTCACTGCAGTCTTGACCTATCAGGCTCAAGCAATCCTCCCACCTCAGCCTCCCAAGTAGCTGGGACTACAGGCGCACACTACCAAGCATGACTAATTTTTTTTTTTTTTTGAGACTGAATCTTGCTTGCTCTGTCGCCCAGGCTGGAGTGCAGTGACGCGATCTCGGCTCACTGCAAGCTCCGCCTCCCGGGTTCACGCCTTTCTCCTGCCTCACCCTCCCAAGTAGCTGGGACCATAGGCGCCTGCCACCACGCCCGGCTAATTTGTTGTATTTTCAGTAGAGACGGGGTTTCACCATGTTAGCCAGGATGGTCTCGATCTCCCGACCTCGTGATCCGCCCACCTTGGCCTCCCAAAGTGCTGGGATTACAGGCGTGAGCCACCACACCCGGCTCAAGCATGACTAATTTAAAAAAAAATTTTTTTGGACCGGGAGTGGTGGTTCACGCCTGTAATCCCAGCACTTCGGGAGGCCGAAGAGGGCAGATCACGAGGTCAGGAGATTGAGACCATCCTGGCTAACACAGTGAAGCCCCATCTCTACTAAAAATACAAAAAAAAAAAATTAGCCGGGCGTGGTGGCACGTGCCTGTAGTCCCAGCTACTCGGGAGGCTGAGGCAGAAGAATGGCGTGAACCCGGGAGGCAGAGCTTGCAGTGAGCCGAGATCGCGCCACTGCACTCCAGCCTGGGCGACAAAAGCAAGACTCCGTCTCAGAGAAAAAAAAAAAATTTTTTTTTTGTAGAGATGGAGTCTCACTATGTTGTCCAGGCTGGTCTTGAATTCCTAGGCTCAGGTGATCCCCCTATCGGGGCGTTTCAAAGTCCTGAGATTACAGGCCCAGCCAGACTTCATTCTTAAGTAAATTTTAAAGTTTGCATTTGACAGACGCATGCTAGAAAATAATATCAAATGCCAGAGTGGAGAAGGGAATATGTAGATTCTCCCATGTATACCTCTCCCTTACTACCCTCCCCAAATTTCTTTAGTGCACAAAAGGACTATGGTAGGCAACAATAAACCAGGTTCATGTTCTTCTCAGTGCAGTTCAGTCTGTTTATAAGGGACATGCTGCTAAGACTAAGATCTCTATTGTGTTCCTACGGAAAACAAAACGTAATACATCCAAGACAAAACTAGGTTATTCTTTGAGTCTATACTCATTAAAACATTAACAACCACTCATTCTAAGGCCAAACTACAAATATAAAAACCAAAAAAGTATTTCAAAATAATGACTGATGCTGTATCCCAATACTCTCATTTTCTACCTACACATACCATCATTATCTACCTACAAGGTCCAGGAAGTCATTTGCCTACTTTTTATTCCTTCAGAGACACCAAAGTCCGTGTTTCCTAATTAATATATTTTACATGTGAAAACACATTAATAAACTCTGCAAAATGGAAAAAGGATGAGAAAGAATGATGAGATAGATAATGTAAAAAGTATGTAACTACCAATATTCTGATAATAAGCAGTGACAGAAGAAATACAGGCAAATAGGAATCAAATGATTAGAATTTTCGTTAGTGATCATTTGGCAATGAGTGTATATATCAGTTGGCTCTCCAAGAAGGCAAATACTTGATTCTTGGCATTATTCTTTTCAATTTTCTAGTTCTGAAAAAAATTCCATTTTAATGGAAAAGGTAAAATAAAGAACAATGTAAATGATGTAGTTGAGAGAATATAAGCTTTAAAGTCAGTCCTTCGGTTTGATCCCAGATCTTCCACCCTGATCATGACATTCAGGTTACTTTTTCTTTCAGCACCAGGTTCCCCACAGGTAAAATGGGTATAATATTATCTTCCTCACAAGGGTGGTGCGAGAAATAAATGAGATGTGATGTATGTGACATATGCAGGTACCCCCGTACCCAATATTATCTTTTTTTAGGGTTGTTACAAGGGAAGAAATGTATGTGGAAGTGTAATCACAAAGCCTAGATCATAGCAAGTATCATATAAACACTCATTTCCTTTCCCTTCGAATCTTTATTTAAGTTGGAGCATTTTATTATTGGCTGGTAGTCATAGCATTTTATTATTGGCTGGAAGTCTCACGGAGCTGAAAATCCTGTGAAAAATGTAAATAGACAGGAATCTAACTCACGTATTTGACATATTCTTTCCACTGTTGCCACCACTGCATGGAGATGATAAACCAGTTGTGTCCTGGTTGCAGACCATACCTGCTCTCTCGTTCTAACCATCCTCTGTACGTACAAAAGAAATTAAATAGATCAAATAAAGTGTGAAATAGGTGGCGACGCACAAAAATTATCATTAGAAGTTTTATAAGAAAAACCGCGAAACATTTAGATGTAATTAGGAGAGACTGCCAAAACCCAATTAGTAAAACAACACTGTTTCTATTGATAAACCAATTTCAAGAGTCATAGGGCAGTATCAAGAATAATTACTTCAGGAAAAGATTCTGGGAAAAACTTAAAAATTAAAAAAATTAGAAAAACAACTGGTGTTTCCAATTAATTAATTAATTAATTACATTTTTTGCAGAATGTTCATGTAACCAATGATGTTCTTCAAAACAGCCTTATTGAGGAATAATTTACATAAATATAAAACTTACCTATTTTAAGTGTACAACTCAGTGATTTTGATAACTTTACAGATATGTGCAACCAACACCACAATCAGTTTGAGAACATTTAAAACATTTCAATTAATCCAAAAAGACTGCTGTAGCCATTTTTGGTCAATTCCTATTACCACCCTCAGCAACAGGAAACCACTAATCTATGTTTTGTCTCTTACAGATTTGTCTTTTCTCAACTACTCATATAAATAAAATGATAAAACACATGGCCTTTTAAAAATTTGGCCTCTTTGACTTTGCGTGTTTTTGTGGTTCATCTATTATTGTGGCAGATATCAGTTGGTTGTGCTTTATTACTGAATAGTATTCCACTGTATGTATATATTACATTTTGTTTATCCATCCAACACCTAAAGAACATTTGAAACTGGCAAGTCAATTTCCAAAGTGGCTGTCCATTTAACATTCCCATCAGCAATTCTAGTGGGTGTGAAACACTGTTACACTGTGATTATAAAAAAAAATCTACTCTATCTATCTATCTATCTATCTATCTATCTATCTATCTATCTATCTATCTATCTACAGAATCTCACTCTAGCCCAGGCTGGAGTGCAGTGGTGCAATCTCAGCTCGCTGCAGCCTTGACCTCCTGGGCTCAAGCAATCCTCCTGCCCCAGCCTCTCAAGTATCTGGGATTATAGGTGTGCGCTGCTATGCCCAGCTATTTTTTTTTTTTTTTTTTAACTAGAGACAAGGTCTCACTATGTCACCCAGGCTGGTCTTGAACTCCCAAAAGTGTTGGGATTACAGACATGAGCCACTGTGCCCAACCAAAAACTATTTATTTTTTTGAGGTGAAAATGGCATAATATGAAATTATTTTAAATCATACAATTCAATGGCATTTAGTACATACAAAATGCTGTGTGACCACCTCTTACTAAGTTTCAAAACATTCTGATATACCTCAATTAAAAAGTCATCCATTAAATAGTTATTCCCCATTACTCACTTCACCCAGACCTTAACAACCACCAGTCTGCTGTCTGGACCTATTGACTTGCCTGTTCTGGATATTTCATGTAAATGGGATGATTCAACATATGACCTTTTATGTCTGGCTTCCTTCATTTAACATGTTTGTGAGGTCCAACCATGTTGTAGTATGTATCAGTACTTTATTCCTTTTTATGGTTGAATAATATTCCATGGTGTGTATATACTACATCTTGTTTAACCATTCATCCACTGATGGATGTATAGACTGTTTCTACCTTTTGGCTATTGTGAATAGTGGTACTATGAAAGTTGTGTTCAAGTATTTGAGTACCTGTTTTCAATTATTCTGGTATATATTTAGAAGTAGAATTGCTGGTACATGGAAATTCTTGCTGAGGAACTGCCAAACTGTTTTCCACAGTGATTGCACCATTTTACATTTCTACCAGCAATATATGAGAGTCCCTAATTTCCCTACTTGCCAAAACCTTCCATTCTAAAAATTCTAATACTTATTGAGAAGTAGAATTTCATTGTTTTGACTTGCATTTCCCTAATGACTAATTACGTTGAGCATCTTTTCATGTGCTTGATGATCACTGAACATCTGGAGAAACATGTATTCAAGTCCATTTTTAGGTGTCTATTTTTAAATTGGGTTGTTTGCTTTTTGTTGTTAAGCTGTAGGAGTTCTTTATGTATTCTAGTTAGTAGACCCTTATTGGATGTATGTTTCTAAAATATTATCTCCCATTCTATAGGTTTTTTCGGTTTTAAAGATAATATCTCTTGATGTATAAAAGTTTTAAGTTTTGCCAGGTACAGTGGCTCACACCTGTAATCTCAGCACTTTGGGAGGCTGAGGCAGGCGAATCGCTTGAGCCCAGGAGTTCAAGACCAGCCTGGGCAACATGGCAAACCCTCATCTCTACAAAAAATACAAAAATTAGCTGGGCGCAGTGCCTCATGCCTATAATCCCAGCACTTTGGGAGGCTGAGGCAGGCAGATCACCTGAGGTCAGGAGTTCGAGACCTGCCTGACTAACATGGTGAAACCCCGTCTCTACTAAAAATACAAAAAAATTAGCTGGTGTAGTGGTGGGCACCTATAATCCCAGCTACTTGGGAGGCTGAGGCAGGAGAATCGCTTGAACCCGGGAGGCAGAGTTTGCAGTGAGTCGAGATCATGCCATTGCACTCCAGCCTGGGCAACAGAGCGAGACTCCATCTCAAAAAAAAAAAAAAATAGCTGGTTGTGGTGGTGCACGCCTGTGGTCCCAGCTACTCACGAAGCTGAGGCGGGAGGGAGTTTGAGGTTGCAGTGAGCTGTGATGGTGCCACTGCACTCCAGCCTGTGTGAGACTGTCTCAAAACACAAAAATAAAACAAACAAAAACCTTTCAAATTTTCATGAAATGCAGTAGTTTTTCTTTGGTTGCTCATGCTTTTGGTGCTACAACTAACATTCCACTGCAAAATTCAAATAATTTTTGAGGAAATAGTTTTGTTAGATATAGAGTTCTTGGTTACAGTTTTTCCCCCACTTTCAGTTCTTTAAAAAAATTACCATCCCACTCACTTCTGGATTCCATGCTTTCTGATGAGAAACATGCTATTAATTTTATTGATGATCCATTGTATGGGACAAACAGCTTCTCTTTTGCTTTCAAGATTCTCTCTTTGTTCTTGGCTTTGTAAAATACAGTTTCATTATAATGCTTCTCAGTGTGGATCACTTTGTTTATCTTTCTTTAAGTCCAATGAGCTTTTTGAACGCATAGGTTCATGTCTTAAGAAGTTTAGGACAATTATTTCTTCAAATATTCTGCCCTTTCCTTCTCTCTCCTTTCCTAAGATTCTTATGTTGACACATATGATGTTGTTCTATGGTATCTTACGTTCTGTTCATTTTTCGTCATTCTGTTTTCTTTCTGCTCCTCAGTCAATAATTTCAATGGACTTTTATTTAACTTCTCTGACTCATTCTTCTGCCTGCTCAAATCTGATGGAGAACCCCTCTAATAGATTTCTCATTTCAGTTATTGTAGTTTTCAGCTCCAAAACCTGTTTGGTTCCTTTTTATACTTTCTCTTTATTGATACTCTATTTGTACATATATCATTCTCCTGGTTTCATTTCTTTCTTTCTTTATTTATTAGTTTTTGAGATGGAGTCTCGCTCTGTCACCCAGGCTGGAGTGCAAGTGGCACAATCTCAGATTATTACAACCTCCGCCTCCCAGGTTCAAGGGATTCTCCTGCCTCAACCTTCCAAGTAGTTGGGATTACAGGAGCCTGCCACCAGGCCTGGCTAATTTTTGTATATTTTTTAGTAGAGACGGGGTTTTACCATGTTGGCCAGGCTGGTCTCAAACTCCTGACCTCAAATTATCTGCCCGCCTTGGCCTCCCAAAGTGCTGGGATTACAGGCGTGGGCCACCACGCCCAGCCAATTCTCCTGGTTTCCTTTAGTTTGTTGTCCATCACCTCCATTAGCTCTTTGAACATATTTAAGATAATCGATTTTAAATGTTTGTCTACTAAGTCCAATGTCTGTGCTTCCTCAAAGAGAATTTCTATTAATTTCCTCTGTGAATGGACCACACTTTCTTGTTTCTGCAATTTTTTGTTGAAAACAACATTTTGAGCATTAATAGTAACTCTAGAAATATTTCCCTCCACCTCAGGGTTTGCTTTCACTGACTGCTATAGTTGTTTGTTTAGTCACTTTTCTAAAATATTTTTATAAAGTCTGTCTTCCTTGTTATGTGTAGTTTCTTAAGTCTTCATTTCACTTGTGTTCGAAGAGCTAGTATTTTGACAGTGATTTCCTAGAATGGCAGAAGTGGGGAGAGGGAGAGAAGAAAAGAGAGAGGGAGGGAGAGAGAGGAAGAGAAAGAGAAAAAAGGGAGAGAGAGAGAGAGAGACAAAAGACAGAGAGACAAAGACAAAAACCACTAATGTCTTTGCAGAATGGCGCTGTGCTGGGGCATTCCTACAATGGTTTACAACTATGCCTTAGCCTTCACTACCTGTATACCCTTAGTCTAGAAGCTCAGCCAGAGGTGAAAGTTTACGGGTCTTATAAGGTCTTTTCTGAGTGTGTATCTTGTTGTTGTCATGTGCAAAGCCTTCTAAATTACCCAGTGTACAGTGTGCTTTTGGGTACCTTAATTTCCCAAGGAAACTTTCAAGTTCCCACCACCCCCAAGACTTTCAGCATTCTATTATATGCCTCAATTAAAATATTTTACCCCAGGTGACTAGGTGGCTGGCTCATTTGCCTTACAGAACTTCTGACGAATGCCCCTGCCTTTCCATCCTGGGTAAATTCTGAGTTAAGTATAACATAGCTGAGCATCTTGCAGTAGCTTTTCTGGTAGCCCCAGACTGTTTAGACAAACACAACTTGTTTTGTTTTGTTTTGTTTTTGAGACAGAGCCTTGCTCTGTTGCCCAGGCTGGAGTGCAGTGGCTCAATCTCAGCTCACTGCTCAATCTCAGCTCACTGCAACCTCCGCCTCTTGGGTTCAAGCGATTCTCCTGCCTCAGCCTCCCAAGTAGCTGGAACTACAGGTGTGCGCCACCATGGCCGGCTAATTTTTTGTATTTTTAGTACAGACGGGTTTCCATCATGTTGGCCAGGCTGGTCTCGAACTCCTAACCTCAACTGATTCACCCACGGTGGCCTCCCAAAGTGCTGGGATTACAGGTGTGAGCCAACGCACCCAGCCTGACAAACACAACTCTATAAATAAGGTATGTTCTGCTCTCTCTGAAACCAGGGACCAGGTGGGTTGCCATTTTCAAGGCTGCCATTACTAAACCAGACAATGGCAAATATATATACAGGCTTTTAAAAAATTATTATTTTTTTTATAATTTTTTTTAAATCAACATTTGCTTAGTAGCTATAAATCTTTGTTTCTTTCTTCGGAGTTCCGAGAGAGTTGAAATTGGCAGTTTGTTCTTTATTTTTCAATGTTTCTGTGGAGACAGGCTCTTAGAGCTACCCACTACATAATTTTCACTGAGTCACTCCTCTCATTGTGCTTTTAATTTGCCTTCTCTGAGGAAGCAGAACATCTTGTCATGTACTTACATGTATGGTTAAGAGTCTATTCAACTCTTTTACACATTTTAAATTAGATTTTCTTGATGTCTTAATGTGTTGTAACAGTCCTTTATATATTCTGGACATGAATACTTTATCATATATATAATTTGCAAATATTTTCTCTAGGGCTGTGAGGCTGTAGCTTTTATTTTCTTAATGCTCTCTCTTGAAACTCAAAAGTTTTTAATTTTTTCTAAGTCTTACACTTTTTTCCCCACTTATAAACTGTGCTTTTGGTGTTATATCTATGAAATCTTCTAATCCCAAATCACAAAGATTTTCTACATTTGCTTTTCTAGAAGTGTTATATTTTTAGCTCTGATGTTTAGGTACAGGGAATCCATTTTGAGTATACTTTTAAGCATAGTGTGAGGTAAGGGGTCTAAAATAATCTGTGTATGGATATCCAAATTCTCCTGCACCGTTTTTTGTTTTTTAAAGAGACAGAGTCTTGCTATGCTGTACAGGCTGGTATGAGGTGGCTATTCACAGGTGTGATCACTGCATACTCACACTAAAGCCGTGAACTCCTGGGCTTAAGTGATCCTCCTGTCTCGGCCTCCTGAGTAGCTGGGACTACTGGCCAGCTACACCACTGTGCTCAGCTCCTCCTGGACCATTTTTTTTTTTTCTTTTAAAGTCAGTCCTTTCTCTACTGAATTTTCCTGACATCTTTAAAAAATAATAAAAATGATAATAAAAATAACCATTGACCAAAAATATAAGGGTTTCCTTTTTTTCTTTTTTCAGGCAGTCTCACTTGTCACCCAGGCTGGGGTGTAGTGGCATGGTCTCAGCTCACTGCAACCTCCGCCTCCTGGGCTCAAGTGATTCTCCTGCCTTAGCCTCACGAGTAGCTGAGACTACAGTCGTGTGCCACCACGACTGGCTAATTTTTGTGTTTTTAGTAGAGATGGGGTTTCGCCACGTTGGCCAGGCTGATCTCAAACTTCTGACATCAGTGAGCCCACCTCTGCCTCCTAAAGTGCTGGGATTACAGGCATGAGCCACCACGCCTGGCCAAGGGTTTCCTTTTAAAATATCAATTCCATTTTACTGATCTCTATGATTCTCCTTATTCTAGTACTTGATTAATGTATCCTTAGGTAAATTGTGAAATCAGGAAGTCTAACTCTTCCATTTTTTGTCATTTTTTTGAAGTTGTTTAGGCTAGTCTGAGTTCTCTGCATTTCCCTATACAATTTAGGAATAGCTTGTCAATTTATAGAAAAAAGCTGGGATTTGATTGGGTGTGTTTTGAATCTATAGAACAATTTGAGAAAACTGCCATATTGACAACATTAAGTTTTCAAATCCATTTACGTACATTTTCTTAAATTTCTGTCAGCAATGCTTTGTATCTTTCAGTGCACAAGTCTTGCACTTCTTTTGTTGAATTTGTTTCCAAGGGTTTGATTTCTTTTGACAATATAGTGAATGGAACTGTTGTCTTCATTTTAATTGTACTTTCAAATTATTCTATCTAGTACATGACAATTCAATTGATTGCTTAATCATTGATCTTGTATCCTGTCATGTTGCTGAACTCATTTTATTAATTCTAACAGTTTTTCTGTGAATTCTTCAGGGTTTTCTACACACAGGATCATGTTATCTGCAATTACAGACAGTTTTATTTTTCTTTACAATCTTGATGCCTTTTATTTCCTTTTCTTGCCTGATTTAACTAGCTTGAAGCTCTAATACAATGTTGATAAGTGCGGCAAAAGCAAGTATCCTTTCCTGATCTTATGGGAAAAGCCTTCAGTGTTCTACCACTAAGTATGATCTCAGCTGTATGTTTTTCAAGATATTTTTTAGAGTGAGGAATTTCCCTTCCCCAAAGTTGTGAATGAGCATGACTGTGCTCTAGTAAAATGTTATTTATGTACACTGAAATGTGAACTTTATATAATTGTAAGGTGTCACAAAATATTTATCCCCTTTTGGTTTTTTCTAAGCCACTTAAAAAGGTAAAAACATTTTTAGCTTGCAGATTGTACAGAATCAGGCAGTGGGACAAAGTTGGTCAATATGCCATAGTCTGCTGACTAACTGCTGGCCTAGTATATGGTCTATCCTAGAACAATACTCTGTGTACATTTGAATATGTATTCTGTTGCTGTTGGCTGAAGGGTTCTGTTGGTGGGTGCATATATCATCATTTATCATAATAAAATGTCTCTCTGGCTCTAGTAACTTGTCTTTTGTAACCTAAAAGCCATTTTCTTTTCTTAACAGTAAAGTGATTTTAGTTCACTTATGGCTATATTTGTATGGTTTTATCTTTTATTCTTTTACTTTCAACCTATTTGTGCCTTTGAATCTCAAGTAGCTGGATTGTGTATTTTTTTTTTTGAGATGGAGTCTAGCTCTGTCACCCAGGCTGGAGTGCAGTGGCGGGATCTCGGCTCACTGCAAACCCCGCCTGCCGGGTTCACGCCATTCTCCTGTCTCAGCCTCCTGAGTAGCTGGGACTACAGACGCCCACCACCACGCCCAGCTAATTTTTTTAGTAGAGACCGTGTTAACCAGGATGGTCTCAATCTCCTGACCTTGCGATCCACCCACCTCGGCCTCCCAAAGTGCTAGGATTACAGGCGTGAGCCACCGCGCCCAGCCAAGTAGCTAGATTTTTAAAAAACAAGTCAGTCTAAATCTTTGGCTTTTGATTATCTGTTCAATCTGTTTATATTTAAAATAATACAGATGTGGATTTATGTCTGCTATTTAGTTTTCTGTTTTCTATGTATCAAGTCTTTCTATTTGTTCCTCTATTCCTCTAGTTCTTTCTTTTGTGGTAAATAGGTATTTTCTAGGAATTTAAATAGGTAACATTTTAATGCCTTTTTAAATAAAACTATTTCGGGGGATCATTTTCTTAGAGATTGTTGTAGGGTTTACATTATGGATCTTAACATAGTCTACTTTATTGTTTATTTTACTTTATGATTTTGAGATGTCATCTTGCTCTGTCGCCCAGGCTGGAGAGCAGGCGTGCCATCTCAGCTTACTGCAACCTCTGCCTCCTGGGTTCAAGTGATTCTCCCACCTCAGCCTCATGAATAGATAGGGTTACAGGCACGCACCACCACGCCAGGCTAATTTTTGTACTTCGAGTAGAGACGAGGTTTTGCCATGTTGGCCAGGCTGGTCTCGAGCTCCTGCCTTCAAGAGATCCGCCTGCCTTGGCCTCCCAAAGAGCTGGGATTACAGGCGTGAGCCATGGCACCCAGCCAACATAGTCTACTATGTTTGATTGATACTAATTTATTCCAGTAAAGTATAGAAACTAAAAAAGTGTAGAAACTAAAACATAGAAACTTTGCTTAAATATAGCTCCCCTTCTACTCTCACCTTTGTGCTATTGTTGTCACTCATATAAGATCGTTATATGTAATGGGAACAAGATGGTTTTATAATTATTGTCATGTAAAAATGTCTTTTAAACCAGTAAAAAATAAACAGAATAGTATATTTATACTGTCTTTTATTATTACCTATGTAATTTCTACTATTGGTGCTCTTTATTTACTTTTTTTGGCAGTTTTTATGGTTTTATTTAAACATAAAACATGCATATGAGCTGTCTATTCATTTTCTTCACAGGCTGGCATTGGGATTGGTGACTCTGATGGCCAGCTGGGCTGCTCTTTCCACAATGTCTTTGCAGTTCTTGGAGGAAACACTGTGGGTAATCTCAGCACACTTGTTGCACGTCAGCAGCACTTCCAGCTCCTTGACATTGTGGACCAGGAAATTCTGGAAGCCACTGGGCAGCATGTGGTTTGTTTTTTGTTGCTGAACCTTCTACAAACTCTGTTGTCAATACCTCTGGGTTTCTGTCAGTTACACTTAGTTTTGACATATCAGTGTAACCGGTGCTGGATGAACTTCTTGGTTCTCTTTTTGATGATCTTGGACTTCACAAGGGGTCTGAGGGCAGCTATGATGCAGAGTAGGAGATGGCTGCCACCTCCGTAGGCAGCGCCAAGGAAGAGAGCCTCTTTATTTCTTCATGTGGATGTTAATAACCGTCTGGTGTCACTTATTTTCAGCTTGAAGAACTTCCTTCAGTATTTAAAGACAGATTTCCTGGTAACAAATTTTCAGTGTTCATATAGGAATGTCTTTAGTTCACCTTCTTTTTTTCTAATGTGTTTTTTTTTTAAAAAAGCTTTAAAAATATTTCTATTAAAAAATTATATATAATAATAGTATATGTTTTTGGGGTACATGTGATATTCTGATATATGCATACAATGCGTAATGATCAAATATGGTAATTAGGATATTCATCACCTCAAATATTTATCTTTTTTTGTGTTGGGAATATTCCGAATCTTCTAGCTAATTTGAAATATACAATAAATTATTTTTAACTATAGTTACCCTACTGTGCTATTAAACACTAGAAGTCATTCATTCTATCCAACTGTATTTTTACAGTCATTAACTAACCTCTCTTCAATATTATCCCTCCTGCCCTTGCCAGCCTCTGATAACCATCATAATACTCTCTAATTCCACAAGATCAACTTTTTTAGCTCCCACTTAAAAGTGAGAACACGTGATATTTGTCTTTCTATGCTTGGCCTATTTCACTTAACGTAATGACCTCCGGTTTTATCCATGTTGCTGCAGATGACAGGATTGTATTCATTTTATGGCTGAATAACATTTTATTGTGTATTTGTGTGTGTATATATATATATATATTTTTTTTTTTTTCTTTATCCATTCATCAACTGATGGACACTTAAGTTGATTCTGTATCTTGGCTATTGTAAGTAGTGCTGCAATAAACACAGGGGTGTAGATAGCTCTTTGCTTTACTGATTTCCTTTCTTCTGAATATATACCCAGCAGTGGGATCGCTGGATAATACGGTGGATCTATTTTTATTTATTGGGGCACCTCCATACTGTTTTCCATATTGACTGTACTAATTTACATTCCCATCAATAGTGTACTAGCACTTCCCTTTCTTCACATCCTCATCAGAATCTGTTATTCTTTGTCTTTTTTATAATAGCCATTTTAACTGGGAGATAATATTTCATTGTGGTTTTGATATTTCGATTATGATTAGTGATGTTGAGCATTTTTTCATATATCTGCTGGCCATTTGTATGTCTTTTTTTGAGCAATGTCTATTCAGATCACTTGCCCATTTTTAAATTGGGTTATTTGTTTTTTTGTTATTGAGTTGAGGTTATTAAAACCTTGATGAATGGATAGTTTGCAAATATTTTCTCCTATTCTGTTGGTTGTCTCTTCACTCTGTTGACTGTTTCCTTTGCTATAAAGCTTTTTAACTTGATGAAATCCTGTTTGTCCATTTTTGCTTTGGCTGACTGTACTTTTGAGGTATTATACAGTGTCATACCACTCAGACAAATATCCTACAGCATTTCCCCAATTTCGTCTAGTAGTTTAGGTCTTAGATTTAAGTCTTTGAATCCATTTTCTTTTCCTTTTTTTTGAGGCGGAGCCTCCCTCTGTAGCCCAGGCTGGAGTGCAGTGGGGCAATCTCGGCTCACTGCAACCTCCACCTCCCGGTTTCAAGCAGCTTTCCCACCTCAGCCTCCTGAGTAGCTGGGATTACAGGCGCCTGCCACCATACCCAACTAGTTTTTGTACTTTGAGTAGAGATAGGGTTTCACCATGTTGGTCAGGCTGGTCTCGAACTCCTGGCCTCAGGTGATCCAGCCGCCTCGGCCTCCCAAAGTGCTGGGATTACAGGCATGAGCCACCTCGCCCAGCCTCTTCAATACATTTTGATTTGATTTTAGTGTATAAGAAATTGGGAACTGGTTTCATTCTTCTGCACGTGGATATCCAATTTTTCCAGCACCATTTATTGAAGAGATTGTCCTTTCTCTAATGTATGCTCTTGGCATCTTTGTCAAAAAAGAGTTGGTTGTAAATGTGGGGGGTTTTGTTTGTTTGTTTTGGTTTTTTTTGTTTGTTTGTTTTTGAGACAGAGTCTCGTTCTGTTGCCCAGGCTGGAGTGCAGTGGCGTGATCTTGGCTCATTGCAACCTCCACCTCCCCAGTTCAAGTGATTCTCCTGCCTCAGCCTCCTGAGTAGCTGGGACTACAGGCATGTGCTACCACACCTGGATAATTGTTTTGTATTTTTAGTAGAGACGGGGTTTCACCGCGTTAGCCAGTATGGTCTCAACCTCCTGACGTCATGATCCACCTACCTCAGCCTCCCAAACCACTAGGATTACAGGCGTGAGCCGCCACGCCTGGCCTGGATTTATTTCTGGGTTCTCTGTTCTGTTCCATTGGTCTATTTGTCTGTTCTTATGTCAGTGCCATGTTGTTTTGGTTACTATAGCTTTGTAGTGTATTTTGAAGTCAGGTAGTAATTCGCCTTTATTTCTGAATTACAGTTCTGCTAGATAAAGAATTCTGGATTGACAGTTTTTGCTTTTTTGGGTTTTTCCCTTATATCACTTTCTCATACCACTGCACACTGAGCTCTACTGTTTCAAAAAGTCAGCTGTTTATTACATTGTGGTTCCCTTCTACATGATGAGTCTTTCTACTCTTGTGGCTTTCAACTTCTTCCTTTGTCTTTAGTTTTCAACACTTTGACAATGATATGTCTAGGTGTGATTCTTTCTGTGTTTAACCTAGCTGGAGTTCATTAAGCTTCTAAGATTAATAATTTTTGAGAAATTTTAGAATTTTCAGACATTATCTTGTCAAACTTTTTTCTGCTTCTTTCTTTCCTTCTGAGACTTTCATTATACATATTTTGGTAGACTTGATTGTGTTCCAACTTCTGTGAAACTCTGTTCATTTATTTGGTCTTCTTTCTCTCTTTCTGATGAAATAATCTCTATTGATCCATATTCTGTTTTGCTGAATATTTCTCTGTCAACTCAAATATGCTAGAATTTCTATTTGATTCTGTTTTAAATTTTTATCTCTTTATTGCTATTTTCTATTTGGACAAGTCAGTGAGATCATACATTCCTCTAATTCTTTAAATACAGCTTCGTTTAGCTCTTTGAAAACATTTACAATAGTTGTATTGAAGTCTCTGTGTGCTAAGGAGAACATCTGCTGCCACCTCTGAGACAGTTTCTACTATTCTTTGTTTTTTCCTCGTATATGGGTCACACTTTCCTGTTTTATTCCATGTCTCATAATTTTTTCTTGTTGAAAACTGAACACATTTGATACTTTATATTAGCAACTCTGGATTCTGAACCCCTGTGTGTTTTGTTTTGTTTTGTTTTACGACTTCCTGGAACAATTCTGTAGAGTTTATCTTCCCGTACAGTATCTTGCAGTGTGAAGCTGCTCAGCTTCTTCTTGTTTTCTTTTTTATTATCTCTGTTTTTATTTTTAAGCTTGGCTTTCCTGGGGTGAGCCTAACTTACTGGTCAGCCAATGACTGCTGAGAGGTTGTGCTCTCAGCAGTTTACTGGTTGTGTTTAGCCAGTAACATTCACACCCTTTTCCTGATGGATCTGTACATGGTTTGGGGAATGCATTTAAAGTTCGGGCAGGTTACAAGCCTACCCTGGCTTTTACTTTCTGCACATGCAAGGCTTCACCTTCAACTAGGGAGGAATAAAGTGCTAAAGCCCACTTTGGTTTCTCCTGAGTTTGTGTATAGCCTTGTACAAGCAGTCTACAGATCACTGGGGCCCTAACCAGTATTTTATCCCCAAGCTGGTGATGTCAGTTTTCCCTCACTGTTTACCACCATGATGGTATGTATTTATTTTATTATCCTTGGACAGGCATTTATTCCTGCTCTCCTTCAAATCATGAATCAGACTGACAGCCCATGCAGACTTGCTGGATGGGAGGAAATGAAAGCTGCTCCTGGTTAAATTACCACACACTTCCATTGTTCTCACCAAGGATTAGTAGTTCTTGAATAAATGCTTCTCAATTTCTTGTATATATTTGGTTAGTTTCCAGAGTCCTGAAATGGTTGTTTGACAATTTTGTTCAGTTTTTTAAGTGCTTTTGGGGAAAGGGTTGGCTGAGATCTTCACTCGGCCATTCCAGAAATCACGATACTTATTTTTTTTAACAACGTACTGACTGTAAGTTAGAGACAACTATTTGTTTCACCTCATTGCATATGAACCAACCTGAATCATCCTTTAAAAACTATCACAGTCAAATGAATTTTTATAAGTAATAGTAGAGGCAAAATAAAATAAAACTGAAAATGAATAAACAAATTAAAAAAAAAAACCCACAGATGAAATGAACCAATTTGGAACCAACAATTTTAAATCTAGACTTATTAAAAAATACAAAATACAAAAGGCAAATTATTGGTACTTTTAATGAAAGAGGTCCTAAACTTGATTCTGCCAGTCCCATGTAATTTCAGGTCCTCAACTTCTATAAATCTTTGTTTTCACTTTTACAAAATGAGAGACACTAATTTCATGCAGTTATTCTAAGGACCAGATGAGATAATGTAACTACACGTATTTTGCAAAGAATAACTTTCTATGAAAATATAAGATTATATCAACCTTATTTTTTGAAATAGGGATGCTACGAGTAGTTGTAAAATAAGCCAATAAATATAAATATAGACTACATAGCATTCTTTCTACCTATGCTAAGTGATATTTACCTCAGAATATATTACTATAATAAATTAGATTGTAATATTTTAAGAAAAAAAGTCACTATAGCCACATAAAAGCCTTTATGTATGTCCTTACAATATCTGGTTTCTACATGTCAATTATTTTAAAATCCTACATGTTAATATATTTTAAAATCTTTTAGTAGCTAAAAACTAGAGACAATCAAGAAAACACTCAAGAATATCAAGACTAAGTCTTCTGAGTATGAATATTTAAAAAACTACATGAAAGTTGGGCACATTGGTGTATACCTGTAATCCCACCTACTCAAGAGGCTGAAGTGGAAGGATCTCTTGAACTCAGGAGAGTTCAAAACCAGCCTGGGCAATACAGTGAGACCCCATCTCAAAAAAAAACCAAGACAGAAAATAAAACCAACAAACAAAAACTACATGAGACTAGAGTTTTATGAAAGCAACATTTAAAAAAATAGATTGTGCTTAATCTTCTTTAAGAAATAACCATGCTGTTTTGCATATGGAGTGGCCACCCATTTATTCCTTTCTTTTCTTTTCTTTTCTTTTTTTTTTTTTTTTTGTGAGAGTCTCACATTGTCACCCAGGCTGGAATGCAATGGCATAATCTTGGCTCACTGCAGCCTTGACCTCCTGGGCTCAAGCAATCCTCCCACCTCAGCCTCCCAAGTAGCTGGGACCACAGGCGTGTACCACCAAGCCTTGATAATTTTTGTATTTTTTGTAAAGACAGGGTCTCACCATGTTGCCCAGGCTGGTCTCGAACTCCTGAGCTCAAACAATCCACCTGCCTTGGCTTCCCAAAGTGCTGGGATTACAGGCATGAGCCACTACACCCAGCCCCTTCACTTTCTTAATAAACTTGCCTTCACTTAAAAAAAAAAAAAAAATAATAAATAACCATTTTTAAAACTTGTCATTTAAAAACTTAGAAAATATATCTACTACTTTAAATATCTATATCTTAATTGGCATGTCCTGTTTAAATGCTGAATATGTAATCCTATTCTCAGGTATTCCAAACAACTCTATTTTAGTAAACTCCCATCTATCCAGAAACCCAAGCCATAAGAAACTACTGAAAAGTTTGTATGCACAATACTTTCAAGAAAAAGTCAAATGACAGTACCTATTGAGAGTTTATTTTAAAAGCAAATTTTACTAGAAATTCAGTCCTATTTCTGAAACTATCTACACAAATGTGTAGCATAATAGCAATGTCACAAAGCAATGAAAGACACTCGTTATTAAAAATTGGACTATAGCTATAAAATATGCATACCTTTGTTTTTTAAATATAATCCGGATATTTGATCTTAAGTAATTGATCCTAAAGTAAATCCTTAAGCCAAGACATAGAGATTTTATTAACAAAATTGGTCCAATATGCTTATACTAAAAAAGAATAATAGAGAATAAACAGGAATGCTAGCCAATCATTTAAAATTATATTCAAAGAAGGCTTTATTCTAATATATTAAAGTATTATTTTATATGATCTAGAGTGAAAATAGGAGCAGGGAATAAAGTAGGTATTTCAGAATATTCCCATTTTTATATGAATTTTACAAATATCATTGTGGGCATATGTTTATATGAATATTAAAAATGTCTACAGCAATTATCTATAAATTATCTATAAAATCTTTCTCTGCTTTTTGTTTAGCTCTATTTTCTAATTTTTCCAACAATAAACATATTTTTGTACTAAAGAAAACTGGCTACCTTTTATCTCATTTCAAAAAATGAAATTTAGTATTCAGTGCAATTTTAATGTTAAATAGAATTTGCCTTCTTAATTAATCTATAGTACCTTCCCTTATCTAGGAAGGTACTTTAACAAAAATATTTTAATATGTAACTATTTTTGAGAAATAGTTAATGATTACATTAAAATAGGACATGCTGTTCCTCAGAAACCAATATATTTCAAGTATGTGAAATTTCAACTATATAATTGAAACTACAAATTTACCTAATAATTTGTCCTTCTTCTTCCGGAGTAGCTGGTCTTAAGCCCAGAACTATGTGACACACCTAGGGAAAAAAATGGTAAATCAAAGTTTATTAACTGCATAATATTTCACATTCTCTGCATGAGACCCATTTCCTAAATTGGAATCTGAATTAGCAACAGTTTTCAACTCATGAATTATCAATTATTCACTTGAGCAAATTTTAACTTTAGCCTTGTGGTTTTGGAGTTTTGTTTGCTTTTTTTAAACAAGCCATTCCAATGGAAGCTAACTTTCAAATCTCTAGGTAAGAAGGGAAGAGAAAGGGAAGGAAGAAAAAGGGAAAGGGGAAGATATTACCTCAGGAACAGATTTCAGAATAATTCTTCTGACACTTGCATATGCTAGATTTTAAATAACCAAAACACTCAGCCATGTGCAAGATCTTTGCAAATAAAAGCATAATTCAATATTGTATCATTAACCTAACAAATTAACTCTATCAATTTTAAAACACAGATAGAAAATAAAAACAATTTAGCATAACTGTCTGCTTATTCATATATTAATTGCATATATTAATTGTACATATGAGCATAACCGAACGTGACAAAGCACATAGAGTAAAATGTAATAAAATTTAGGTGTTGAGTAGATTATTGGGTGTTTCCTGAAAAAAACTTTCAGCTTTTCAGTATAAAATGTTGGAAACATACATAAGCAAATATAAAGTATATGTTTATTCGTTAGTTAGAGTCACAAAAATAGTGCCACTCCAAGTCCTTAGTAAGAATGACAAAATAGGAAAGGCAATACCAAAAGTCAAAATGCTATACTCTGTGAGAGCTACAAGATGACTCAGACACAAACTTAAGTGACCAAAATGTTCATACACTGAATATGAGATAAAGAGTACACTGAATATGTTCGTGTACAAACAGCATATGAACTGTCAACTGTACATGAGCAATACATTGAATGTGTTCATGTACTGTTCATACAAAAAGTTCGTACACTCAACATGTGATTATTTTTAAAAGTAACAATAGTTTAATTAAAAAAAAAAGCCTACAGAACCTACTACTGAAGATATTATTTTAAATGAGATAAAAATAGTTGACCAGGCTAGGCTTGGTGGCTCATATCTATAATCCTAGCACTTTGGGAGGCTGAGGCGGGCAGATCACTTGAGGTCAGGAGTTTGAGACCAGCCTGGCCAACATGGTGAAACCTCGTCTCTACTAAAAATACAAAAATTAGCTGGGGGTGGTGGCACATGCCTGTAATCCCAGCTACTCGGGAGGTTGAGGCAGGAGAATCGCTTGAACCTGAGAGATAGAGGTTGCAATGGGCCCAGATCCCAACCACTGCACTCCAGCCTGGGCGACAGAGCAAGACTCTGTCTCTAAATAAATAAATAAATAAAAAATAAAAAATAGTTGACCCATTTTCATGTTACCAAGCAATTCTGTTGTGTTTATAGTGGTGATCTATATTATTTTCATATATATTTTATAAAGCCATCAACTTGAATCTATGCTGAAAATTATAACTTGTAATAAAGCAAATAATTGATTTACAGGCCTATCAGATTATATACATTTTAAATACATAAAATTTAGTCATTAACTCTCAGGAAGAGACCAATTTCCATTTATTCCAACATAGATGTGTTGCAGACAAGTTATTCTTTGTTTAAAATGGTAGATCATGATACGTATAAACGTACTAAACCATTCTGACCTTCACAGTGGTGAAAGGAAAATAAAATTAGAAGAAACTAAAATAAGCACTATTAAATCAAGTTAAATATTTGTGAATAACTATAAAAATGGGAAAATATAAATTATCTTTAAAAATCAGAGCGAGGGAATTAGTTTAACAAGGACAATAGTTAAAATTTGGCAAGCTCTGTGACTTAGTGTTCACTTCTGGTAGCTTTCCTTCTTTCCTTCCCACTTAATCTTTTTTGGACCTTCTAAAGAATAAAAATTAGGAAACAGCCTCATACCTTCA
Organism: Gorilla gorilla gorilla; assembly: GCF_029281585.2. Classification (NCBI taxonomy): domain Eukaryota; kingdom Metazoa; phylum Chordata; class Mammalia; order Primates; family Hominidae; genus Gorilla; species Gorilla gorilla. Next base: position 31,751,818 of record NC_073228.2, on the reverse strand, counting down.
ATGATCTCTTAACCAGAGAGATTGTATACTTTGAAAAACTTGGGCTGGGCGTGGTGGTTCGCTCCTGTAATTGCAGCACTTTGGGAGGCTGAGACAGAAGAACTACTTGAGCCTAGGAGTTTAATACCAGCCTGGGCAACATAGCAAGGCCTGTCTCTACAAAAAATACAAAATTACCCAGGCGTGGTGGCACATGCCTATAGTCCCAGCTACTTGGGAGGCTGAGGAAGGAGAATGACCTGAGTCTGCACAGTCAAGGCTGCAGTGAGCCATGCTTGCACCACAGCACTCCAGTCTGCATGACAGAGCGAGATGCTGTCTCAAAATTAAAAATAATAATGATAATAATAATAAAAGAAAAGAAAAATGTATAGCTACCTCCTTATGATTCATCTTTCTGGTCATACTGCCTTACTTATTAGGAAGGCCTTGTATTTATTTATTTTCTTTAAAAAAAAATCCTCTTGGTCAGTCTTATCACAAGGAAGCCCTTTTAAAAAGACAATAATGAAGAAACTAGCAAATTATGATGGCGTTTGCAACTTATTCTCTATATGTCTATGTACTGCTCTATAATGAGTTATAATAATCTACATCCCACTTTCCTATTTCCCACGTCACGATTTTGACAAACTTCAGCAAGCACCCGTCTTTCAGACGGGTAATGTAGTTCTTTTTTTTTTTTTTTTAATATATGGTTTTGCAGCCTAGATACAACAACTCTGGCTACTATATGATGGAAAAGATGTAGAAGTACTGGTACTACTACCCTCTGTTGCTGTCATTTACCTTAAACATACCTGGAAAAGGAGATTCAAAAACTCATTGGCAAGAACATTTTTCACACTCCAGATCTGATAGTCTTCCAGAGTAAGATGACCCATCTGAAACAGAGACACTCATGTTAGGAACATCTTCTTTTTTTTCTTTCTTTTTTTTTTTTTGAGACGGAGTCTCACACTGTTGCCTGGGCTGGAGTGCAATGGCACGATCTTGGCTCACTGAAACCTCGGCCTCCTGGGTGCAAGCGATTCTCCTGCCTCAGTCTCCCAAGTAGCTGAAATTACAGGTGCCCGCCACCATGCCTGGCTAAGGTTTTGTATTTTTTAGTAGAAACGGGGTTTCACTATGTTGGCCAGGCTGGTCTTGAACTCCTGACCTCGTGATCCATCCGCCTTGGCCTCCCAAAGTGCCGGGATTACAGGCACCTGCCATGATCTAAATGTTGACTAACACAGAAAAGTAATTTCTTCCTCTTTACTTTCCTAACTCCCCTACAATGCAGAAGGTAAACTAGTTCAAGTTCGTTCCTGTATGTTTTCCTAAATGCATTCAATAGCAAAATTTTACAATTTGTGGTAATGCAAACATATATGGTTTAATCATATACGGTTGGTAAAATTCACTAAATATCTCTGGATTTTATCAACGCAGTAAGAAATACTGCCCATTTTCTTTAAAAGGTTTAGATAACTAAATCAACAAAGATGTTCTGGTAACATTATTTGTCCTCGCTTCCTTTTATGCCTCAAATATATTGGTGGCAGTCTGCACTAATAACAAGGAAAATATATACACATATTGTTCTCTAAAGAGAAAAACATATTGACTTGCAGAATCACTGAAGTGTACAGATCAACTGTCTTATAATCAAACAACAGACATGTGAGAGATTTAATAGAAAAATCACTGGGCATGGTGGCATGTGCCTGTAGTCCCAGCTACTCCAGAGGCTGAGGCAAGAGGATCGCTTGAGCCCAGGAGCATGAGTCCAGCCTGGGCAACATAGCAAGACACCATCTCTTTGAAAAAAAAAAAAATAATAAAGAAAATCCTCCAAATCAGAATAGAGAAATAAGCTAAAGGGAAAGGAAGAAAAACAAAAACTCATTTTTGTTTTTTCAAAAAAGTTCACATTCAAAAATTAGAAGGCAGGGAGAGGGGTAGGCAAATCACTAGATTATGACTAACACTGAATCACAGAATCTTTCTTATCATGATCACTTTTCAAAAAACTGTCCTGTTCACTTACAGCAGAGGAAGTGATGTGATAAGGTTTTTGTTTTTTTTCCACCCAAATCAGTACAGCAGAGGTCCTTGAATAATGTTTCATTCAATATCATTTTATTATAATGTTAATGGGGAAAAAAATTGATTCCCAGCTGGGGCCACTATCTGTGTGGAGTTTGCATATTCTTTCCATGTCTGCATGAATTTTCTCCAGGTACTCCGGTTTCCTCCCACATCCCAAAGACATACACGTTAGGTTAACAGGAGTGTCTAAATTGTCCCACTATAGTGTGGTATCTGTTGCTGTGAGGAGAGGAACATCAATGCCTGCACCACAGCAACAGAAGAACCTCAAAGGCTATGTAAGATCTGCCAATCTCCCAAATCAAGTATACAAAAAATTGGTGAAGAGAGGGTTTGAATTCATACTTATAGGTGAATTCTGGATTGGGCCAGTCAACATTAAATCAACTTATTATTCCTCACAGATTTGTATTCTCCAGAGTATCCAGGTCCTTCCCATAGAATAAAAAACACTGACCAACAACATGATTTCATCATTCTAAGAAATATATTGATAAGAACACACATGCAGAACTTGAAAGATGTTACTAATAATGAAGAACTACAGAAGCAGAAAACCGGCAGCTGTGACATAATGGAGTTGATAACGTTACCAAGCAAAGGAGGCTTGCTGCCTGATGAGACAGAAGCCAATACTATGATGTTGGGTTTTTGAGAAAAGCAGAGGTTTTCATTATAAGCCAACCAAAAAGGAGATGGGAGTCCAGCTCAAGTCTGTCTCCCTGTGCTTGTTTTAAGGCAATAATTTTATTAAAAAAGCCTTATAGGGTGGATTCTGGGATTGGCAGATGACTGGTAGAAGGAGAGGATTGGAAAGTCCTTGGGCATGCACAGTTATTTCTTTATGTTACTTCGTGGGTCACATATGCCAATTGGGGGGAGTCAGTATGAAACACAGTGGGAATTAGCAAGCTCGTTCTGCGTAAACTCTACTTAGCCATATTGGTTCTAGCCAATTCAGCCAGTTTTTATAATCTCACAGTGGAGAGAGGGTTAGCATTTCAGCAAGTTGTTATTTATTTTATTTTGTTTTCTAAAAAAGACACAGGGTCTCACTCTATCACCCAGGCTGGAGTGCAGTGGTGTGATCACAGCTCACTGCAGTCCCAAACTCCTAGGTTCAAGGGATCCTCCAGCCTCAGCCTCCTGACTACAGGCACAGGTTACCAAAACTGGCTTAAAAAAAGAGAAAAACACAGAAACACAAGGTCTAGTTATGTTGCCCAGGCTGGTCTTGAACTCCTGGCCTTAGGCAATCCTCCTACCTTGGCCTCCCAAAGTGCTGGGGTTACACAGGCGAGAGCCACCACACAGGCCAGCTTTTTGGTGGTTTTTTTTTCCTTCAATCTGCTATTCTGCAAACTCAAGGAGTTCTGCTGGTTATCGGTTTCTTACTCTTTGGGGAACAGTTTTAGTTTCAGCTTTTTACTAAGTTGCTTTTTTTCTTAGCCTCTATCCTGTAAGCCCAAGAATATAGTCATTGGTTTCTTTAACTCTTTAGGGCACAATTTCAATAACAAAATAAATGGCAGCTTACTAAGAGTCTTCCTCTGGCACAAATGGAATAAGAAAAAAGGGAGCAAGTAGATAAGATGAAGAAGATGGAGATCAAGACAGAGCAGGTATTTGAGATGAAGGTGAGTAAGTAGTTCAAAACCTGAGGGACTCTGAAGTTGAGCTCCAACGGTGCCATGAAATGATGCAAATGAAAAACATGAAATGATGCAAATGATAAATGAACATTACGTTCACTTAATGCAAATAAAAAACAATTTGGAAGCACAGCAAAAAGAATTAAGAGAAAAACTGTTGTCAGTTTGAGGATGAGTAAGCAAACTGGGAAGCTCAACAACGTATTTTAGAACATCAGAACTCTTCAAGAACCTTGTCAAAGATCAAGAAGAAAGGGAAGGTCTTTTAAACTCTCTACTGACCAAGAGTTACATATTAGTTGCCAATATGCCATTATGGACATCAGTGTTTGTTGGATCCCTTTGACCAATCTGCATCAGCCATTATGATGGATTTAACAGCGTGACAAAAGTGACTTTGTTGTTGATCCTGATGGAGATTAAGATGCCTTGAATTGTAGGGTGTTGCATACTTAGAAAGTAACAGCTCTAAGTACCTTTCCTACATTTTCTTTTCCTTTTTAAAAAATTAAACAGATTATCTTCAATTTAATGCAAGAGAACACTTCGCTGTTTTACAGTCATATTCTGGCAGTTTGAATGTTTACAGGACATTCCAAAATGAAATGACTCTGGAAGGTTTTGATTGAAGATAAATTGCCATAATATGAGGCAAACTATGCTTCTCTATGATAACTATAATGCAAAAGTTCCATCTCATGCAGCATATACAATAAGGTAAATTAGTCTAACACAGGTGACTCTATTTTTTGACCCTTCCATTCTTTAAAAATACACATGGGAAAAAACCCTATATGCTTACAGTGCACCTAGAACTACTTTTTTACACAATCCTTTAAATATATATTATTCTTATTTAGCGACCCCTTTAGCCAGAATCTCATTATTGCTTCATTTTTGTAATAACACTTAAATTTCGGTATTTGCCACATATTGGCCCTGCTAAAATAGAATATAGCATGTTTCACATGGTAGGAACCAGCAAGGAAGCTTTCCTTTAGCTCCCTTTATACATTTTATGGTAAGTAGCAGGAGGAAGATGCATTTACAGATCACTTCTAGGCAACACTGAGAAGATAAAGACCAACCTGCAGTCTCTTTAGTTTACTAGAAATAAGAATCATGGCCTTTTAAAGAGAAGAAGTCACTATTTTTCACTGAGCTGTATTCATATATAGCATATATGCCCTTTTTGTTTGTATTGTAAACAATTCACGTAACAATGCTGTGATGTAAAAAAACAAAAAAATGAAAAAATAATAAATTGTCCCAGTATGAGTGAGTGTGGATATACGTGTGAGCGCGCCCTTCAGTGGGATGGAGTCTTGTCCAGGGTTGGTTCCTGTCTTGTACCCTGAGCTGCAGGGATAGGCTCTGGCCAGCCACTAACCTGAACTGGAATAAGCGGGTTGGAAATGAATACAAATTACCATAAAATAACAAGTATGCAATGATCATACGAATGCATGATAATAAATGATATGCTGAGAAAGTACTCAATGAGCCTCCCATATTTGTTATTGTTAGTTTTTGAACTGCAAGGTGGTAGGAGGTGTTCCTTATAATTTTCATTTTGCAAATGTATCCCTTGATTTAACCCATCACCACTATGACTGCTGCTGTCACTCACTAATTCACCAAACACTGGGTAAATAATTATCTTGTTTTTATCAATCTTTCTTAGATCTGTTTATAGTTCACATTTATTTCAAAGCTTAATATTAGAAGTGCTTGGGGTCTTTATTTAGAAGTTTGGTGATATTTCTGTGACTAGAAATATGCTGTAGGAACTTAACTCTTGTTTGCCTATGGTAAAATTAGTTTTGTTCTATACCCTTTCACTTAAAATTGCAGTTTCCAAGAACCTAAAGACAACATTAAGTGAGTACTAACTGTACAAGAAGTTAAAGGCATCTGGAACTGTAATACATTATGAACAAAAGAATCTTTGACTTAAGAGACCTGTTGTTCATATTACAATGCTATCAGAACCGTCAATTACTCGATAACCATCCATCATTAGTATTCCTCTTGCCTTTGAAAATGACTTTTTGGCTATAGCAATATGGTTTTAAAAGATACAGGAATAGGCTGGGTGCGGTGGCTCATGCCTGTAATCCCAGCACTTTGGGAGGCTGAGGCAGGTGGATCACCTGAGGTCAGGACTTGGAGACCAGCCTGGCCAACATGGTGAAACCTAGTCTCTACTAAAAATACAAAAAAATTAGCTGGGTGTGGTGGCGGGCGCCTGTAATCCCAGCTACTCAGGAGGCTGAGGCATGAGAATCATTTGAACCCAGGAGGCGGAGGTTGAAGTGAACCAAAATCACACTATTACACTCCAGCCTGGGTGACAAGAGCAAGACTTTAAAAAAAAAAAAAAGATACAGGAATAAATCATAGCATAATCATAATGGAATACTATGCAGATGATAAAAAGACTAAGTTAATCTATATATAATTTTCTATCTAGCATATGAAAGATGCTTAGTAAACATTTTACTAAGTTTATGAAGTAAACATTTATTTACTAAGCATCTTTCATATGTTAGATAGAAAATTATATACAGATTTAGGAAAATTCAGAAAAAAATTATTGCATAATCGCTTATACAGTATTATTCAATTTTTAAAAATAGAACACACACAATACATATAAATTTCTCCTACACTTGATAGTAGTCAGAATAGTATACCTTCCCCTCTAACATCCATTGAGAATAACTAAAATTTTAATTCTTAAAACAAACAAACAAAAAAACCCAGAAGAACTGCAAGCTCTGCCACATCATGTATCTCAGTCATGAGGAGGCAAAAGAGAAACATGTCACATAACTTAATGAACTCTAAGGGTAAGGATATGATCTGATAAATTTCAACTCATTCAGGAGTTTTACACTGAATAGTCACGACTAAAATTCCAGGACAGAAAAATGAAGAATGCCAACAGAGGGAGAAGCTATGTTGAACATAGGCTATATTTCAAAATGCTACTTGTTTATCTTTGAAGTAATAATTGTCAATGATTCTGCACTGATGACAAAATTAACAGCTAGTGTAAACCCATTTTAATTTTATAGGACTCAGCATTTAGAACAGATAGGAAAATCACAGTGAAATATGAAAATGTAATAACTTCTATTGATTTTATCGTTTAAAAATCTAAAATGCTACTAATAAAACTAAAATAAAGGCTGTTTAAAAAGTACAAATGTAGGCCAGGCACGGTGGCTCACACTTGTAATCCTAGCACTTTGGGAGGCCAAGGCGGGTGGATCACTTGAGGTCAGGAGTTTGAGACCAGCCTGGGTAACATGGCAAAACCCGTCTCTACTAAAAATACAAAAATTAGCCAGGTGTGGTGGTGCAAGCCTGTAATCCCAGCTACTTGGAAGGCTGAGGCAGGAGCATCACTTGAACCCAGGACGTAGAGGTTCCAGTGAGCCGAGATCATTCCACTGCACTCCAGCCTGGGTGACAGAGCAAGACTGTCTCAAAAAAACAAAAATAAAAACAAAAACAAAAAAAAACAAAAAAAGGGCAAATGTAATTTGATATGTGTGATAAATTATTAATACATGGTATAAGAACCTTTTATATCTAACAGAACAAAATATAAAATGCTCAAGATGGTAAAAAGTATTTTTAAGATGATAATCTGATTATTTTATATAACCACAAATATTCAAGGAACAATTTTCAGGTACACTGACCTCAAAGATATGTTAATACTGTCCAAAAGGAAAGAAACGTCATGAAAATAATAGATACCACCGTACAGAATCATCATGCATACAATGATGATCAAAAGCCCATTTGCTATACTGACACCTGAGTAATAATTAACACACTGTAAAAACATATAGAGCATTATGCTTAAAATCTAGAACTGTAAATGGATTTTATTTTCTCCCAATTTAATGGATGTTTTACTGACTGCAGTTAGGACTACTGCTAAGCAAGGTATCATATGAACTTTTCCTAAAGCAAATTCACTGACTATATGGCTTATTTATTTTGTTTTATGTATGTATGTATGTATGTATTTATTTATTTATTTGAGACAGAGTTTCACTCTTGTTACTCAGGCTGGAGTGCAATGGTGTCATCTTGGCTCACTGCAAGCTCCTGCATCAGCCTCCTGAGTAGCTGGAATTACAGATGCCCAACACCATGCCCGGCTAATTTTTGTATTTTTAGTAGAGACAGGGTTTCGCCATGTTGGCCAGGCTGGTCTCGAACTCCTGACCTCAGGTGATCCGCCAACTGTGGCCTCCCAAACTGCTGGGATTACAGGCGTGAGCCACCATGCCCAACCTATATGACTTATTTGTAAATGTCCTCCATTTAAATGTGGCCCTGATTTTCAAAATAGTGTCAGCTGATCACTTGCTCTGTTCTACTTGAATCTTTGGAGGTTTCTCCATAGTTTGGTATAAAGTTCAACTCCTGAGTTTTGTACCCAAGGCCCTTCAAGATACGTCTCCAATCCAGGTCTACAGCCTTCAATATATGAATCTGTTATTCCAGCCACATCAGAATATTTGCAGTTCTAGGACTATACAGGATGTTTTACTGTACAGTCCTATACAGTAATAATGTCTTCTATTCTACTCCTAGTTGTTACCTCTTTTAGGAATCACCTTTCAACTTTTTACTTCTGTTAACCATAATTAACTAATTATTAAAGTGCCACATCCCAGCAGAAATCTTCTGGACTTTCAAAGTTCAATTTACATGGTTCCCTTTCTATCCTCCCACCGTAATACTTGGTGCTAACCTTTTTTTTTTCCAGACAAGTTCTCATTCTGTTGCTCAGGCTGTAGTGCAGTGGTGTAATCATGGCACACTGCAGTCTTGACCTCCCAGGCTCAAATGATCCTCTCGCCTCAGCCTCCCTTGTAGCTGGAACTATAGACATGTGCTACTATGCCTGGCTACATTTTTTCTTTTTTTAGAGATAGAGTCTCGTTATGTTACCCAGGCTGGTCGAGAGCTCCTGGGCTCAAGTGATTCTCCCACCTCAGCCTTCCAAAGTGCTGGGATTATAGATGAGAACCACCATGCCCAGCCTCAACGTCTAACATAGCCCCGATTACACTTGTCTATCTTTACCTGTATACTACAAACTATCCAGGCGTAACATCTAGATCTCTTGAGCCACTACAGAGTATCATTAAATAGTCAACAGATGAATTAGATAAAACAGAGAAGAGTTGGTAGTCAGAAAAAGAATGAGTAATGTTGGTACAATCTAGTCACCAGCAAATATGGTTAATAGGCTTGGTTAAAAAACCCAAGTTCTATCCTAAACTATTACTATTTCATTATCATGGTTACATGGAAATGAAGCAGCTAAATGATCTTGTTTAATGTTCACAGAAGAGCCAGAAGTAGAAACTCCATCTTACATAAAAGGCGACAGCAAAAATACCTACATACTTATGAAACACTTAGAAAAAAGGTGTTCAAAATTTTATCTCTACACAAGGCATTTTCTAACAGAAACTTTTCCTGGTTTTTGTTCTCATACACACGAAATAGAAGTCGATACCTTAGTTTCTGGCAGAGAGGAGAAAGAAGGGGACTGAATTGTCAAAGCTCTAGCCTGAAACTCATTTCTATTATTTGTTTCTATTGAGAATCAGTTAATAGGGCCATTAACAATTTCTTCTGAAATTGTGATTGAAGAAAGAAAAAAAACTGACGTTCTTTATTTATTCTAAACCTCTATTTAATAACACCATTGTGGTGTAGATCCTACCAATCTGCTACTTGGTACATGTCAATGCTTCAGTAGAAAGACTCAAATTTATGCAAATGTGTCTCATACAGGTAATTTATTTTCAATTTCACAGGGACACATAGACATCATAGTAATGCAAGCTATAGGAGTAAATCTATTATGATAACATTACTAATAAATGTTACCAAACTAAATAAGTCAAGGATTTTTTTTTTAATTTATAAAGTACATGTTTATTTTTGCTATTACATGCTTATTCTGGCTACCACTAAAGGACACAGGAGAGGTCCTTACCACAACCATTTAAAAAAATTGTTTAGGCCAGCACAGTGGCTCATACCTGTAATCCCAGCACTTTGGGAGGCTGAGGCAGGACTGCTTGAGCCCAGGAGTTTGCAACCAGCCTGGGAAACATGGCGAGACCTGGTCTCTACAAAAAAAAAAAAAAAATTAGCTGGGCATGGTGGTGCACACCTATAGGCTCAGCTACTCGCAAGGCTGAGGCAGGAGGATTGCTTGAACCCAGGAGGTCGAGGCTGCAGTGAGCCAAGATCCCACCACTGCACTCTAGCCTAGGCAACAGAGCAAGATCCTGTCTCCAAAAAAACAAACAGACAAAAAAAAAAACAAAAGAAATTTCTTAAAAGAATAGATGTACTGGCCAGGCGCAGTGGCTCACGCCTATAATCCCAGCACTTTGGGAGGCCAAGGCAGGCAGATCACTGGAGGCCAGGGGTTTGAGATCAGCCTGGCCAACATAACGAAACCCCATCTCTACTCTAAAAATACAAAAAAATCAGCCGGCATGGTGGCACACACCTGCAGTCCCAGCTACTTTGGAGGCTGAGGCAAGAAAATCACTTGAAGCCGGGAGGCAGAGGTGGCAGTGAGCTGAGATCCTGCCAGTGCACTCCAGGCTGGGTGACAGAGCAAGACTCTGTCAAACAAAAAAAAAAGAAAAAAAAAAAAAAGAGAGAGAGAGAGAATATATGTACTGCCAGATTAAGAGGAAAAAAACATTTCCATCATCTCAGATATCCTTATGGTTGTTCCCAATTAATCTGCACACCCCTGAAATCACTATTCCAACTTCTATCACTATTTGTTAGTTTTGCTTCTGTGTTCTTCAACTTCATATAAATGGAATCATACAGTATATATTCTTTTTTGTTTGACTTCTTTTGCTCAATATAAGGTTAGCCTTACCACAACTTAGTCAAATGGAAGAAATACAGATGATAGGCTATAGTTGTCAAGGGCTCTGTCTACATAATTCTTATAAAATGCCTAGCTTATAATAAATGTTTTCACATACAGTTTCAGAGTTGCTTAAAGATGGAATGGCTCTCTTTGGAGATAACTTGGAGGTGTTTTACCCACAGGTCCACGTAAGTACTTGGTAGGGAGGATGCCGAAGAGATTCAAGCATGTATATAAGCGATACATCCCAAATGGAGTACATGATATTTTTAGAAAAAGATAAATTAGTTCTATCTAGACTCACCTTTGTGGTGTCATGTGCATTCAGTATGCCTTCTACAATATCAGAGAGATCCATATGTAATTCCTTTAAAAACAACCCAAAGGAGTAATTAGAAAACAGTGAATATACTTTTAATTTTGTTATTCAATGGCTAAAGTATATTAAGCAAGATTTGTTTTGCTTTTCTTGTAGAGATGGGGTCTCCTTACGTTGCCCAGGATTATCTCAAACTCCTGGGCTAAAGTGATCCTCCAGCCCTGGCCTCCCAAAGTGCAGATTCCAGGCAAGAACTACTGCGCCCGGACTTGCTCAAGTATTTTTATAATTACCATAGATTCTCATATATGATTAAAAATTAAGATAACGTTCCTATGGTTTCATTCTTACTTTACATAGTTCAGTTTAAGATTTTCTAAGCCAAACTCTCTTTCCAATTTTGCATCTTCAGCTATAAATATTTTGAGTAGCATAATATAGTAACTAAAAGCAGTAACAAATTATTTTATGCTTTTAAAGAAAATGATTCCCTCCAATTTCCCATTGGAAGTTTATACGCAACAAGACATACACAATCATAACTTACAGGAATATCATCAGTGCGGTTGTCCTTCCAGACTTCTAAAAGTGCAACCACCATGTCTCTCAGTTCAACCCTGGAGAGAACTCCATCACGGTCAACATCAAATACCTTGAAGCAAACTAATGAAAAGAAACTCTTATGGAGGAAAATCATTTTTGTATTCTGAGGTATAATATATTTTACTAGAAGTTGCCCTTGTATAATTACTTAGTTTTTTAAGCAAGTATATGTATTCCGGAACAGTTCTCATCTGTAATAAACTATATTATGTCATTATAGTCCTCAGAACTTGTAGGACTTCCTGCATATCATGAATCTGTATCTCTAAATCATTATTCAGATATAAGACCCTACCCTTCAGCCAAATCTAAAGCTAAATGCCTTACAAACTGTCAAGAAAGGGCGAAGTTACTGTACAATAAATATTACAATACCTTACAAGTTTTTAGGAAGTAATGCAAGCCCCTAGGTTAATTTCTAATATTCAAAATTCATCATTGCAGAGTTGTTTCTTGTTCTTCTTTTTGTTTGTTGGAGATGGAGTCTCGCTCTGTTGCCCAGGCTAGAGTGCAGTGGCATGATCTCAGTTCACTGCAACCTCTGCCTCCCGAGTTCAAGTAATTCTCCTGCCTCAGCCTCCCGAGTAGCTGGGATTACAGGAGCACACCACAACACCCAGGTAATTTTTTTTTTTTTTTTTTGAGATGGAGTCTCACTCTGTCGCCCAGGCTGTAGTGCAGTGGAATGATCTCAGGTCACTGCAACCTCTGCCTCCCAGGTTCAAGCAATTCTCCTGTCTCAGCCTCTGAGAAGCTGGGACTATAGACATGTGCCACCATGCCTGGCTAAGTTTTTGTATTTTTAGTAGAGATGGGGTTTCACTGTGTTAGCCAGGATGGTCTCGATCTCCTGACCTTGTGATCAGCCCATCTCAGCCTCCCAAAGTGCTGGGATTACAGACGTGAGCCACCGTGCCTGGCCAATTTTGTATTTTTAGTAGAGACGGGATTTCACCATGTTGGCCAGGCTGGTCTCAAACTCCTAACCTCAAGTGATCCACCGGCCTTGGCCTCCCAAAGTGCTACAATTACAGGCATGATGCACGGTGCCAGGCCAGCAGAGTTGTTTGTTTGCTTAAAATATCCTATTTACGGCTTGGCATGGTGGCTCACGCCTGCAATCTCAGTACTTTGGGAGGCCGAGGCGGGCAAATTGCGAGGTCAGGAGCTCGAGACCAGCCTGGCCAACATGGTGAAATCCCGTCTCTACTAAAAATACAAAAAATTAGCTGGGCGTAGTGGCGGGCGCCTGTAATCTCAGCTACTTGGGAGGCTGAGGCAGAATTGCTTGAACCCGGGAGGTGGAGGTTGCAGTGATCCAAGATCGTGCCCCTGCACTCCAGCCCAAGCAACAGTGCAAGACTTCGTCTCAAAAAAGAAATCCTATTTATATCAAGAATCTTAAGCTGATATAAAGACAGTCCACTTCCATGTTACCTTTCCAGTATAACTAATGTACATTCAATCTTTTTTTGTCAAAAACAATTTTAACTCTTTTTTTTTCTTTTTTTTGAGATGGCGTCTCGCTCTGTCACCCAGGCTGGAGTGCAGTTCTCAGCTTACTGCAACCTCCGCCTCCTGGGTTCAAGCGATTCTCCTGCCTCAGCCTCCCAAGTAGCTGGGACTATAGGCATCCACCACCACGCCCGGCTAACTTTTGTATTTCTAGTAGAGACGGTTTCACCATATTGGCCAGGCTGATCTTGAACTCCTGACCTTGTGATCCGCCTGCCTCGGCCTCCCAAAGTGCTGGGATTACAGGTGTGAGCCACCGCGCCAGGCCTTTTTTTCTTTTGAGACAGAGTCTTGCTGTCTCCCAGGCTGGAGTGCAATGGCGCAATCTTGGCTCACTGCAACCTCCACCTCCCAGGTTCAAGCAATTCTTCTGCCTCAGCCTCTCAAGTAGCTGGGATTACAGATGCCTGCCACTGCACCCAGTTAATTTTTGTATTTTTAGCGGAGACTATGTTTCACCATGTTGGCCAGGCTGATCTTGAACTCCTGACCTCAGATGATCCACCTGCCTCGGCCTCCCAAAGTGCTGGGATTACAGGCGTGAGCAACCATGCCCGGCCAACAATTTTAACTCTTTAATTAAATTCAAACACAACATGCTAATAATTAGAACACCAGTGCTTTGCTATTTAACTCCAAATGAATCATTCTAGTTTAACTTCCATTAGTTCATCAGCAAAAAAAGAAATTAAAACAAATTTTTTTTAAGACAACAATTAACTTTAATGGAAATGCAGAGCTGAGCATGGAGGCTCATGTCTATAACCCCAACACTTTGGAAGGCTGAGGTGGACGGATCATTTAAGGCCAGAGGTTCGAGACTAGCCTGGGCAACATAACAAGACACTATCTCTATTAAAAAAAAAAAAAATTAGCCAGGCATGGTGGTACATGCCTGTAGTCCCAGCTACCTAGGAGGCTAGGATGGGAGGATCCATTGAGCCCAGAAGTTCAAGGTTACAGTGAGCTACGATCACACCACTGCACTGCACTGGACTCCAACTTGGGCAACAGAACAAGACCCTGTCTCAAAAAAAAAAAAAAAAAAAAAGATTTTAGCTTCCTCATCTAACAGCAAACTGTAATGGAAACAACCAAGCCAGTTTGAAATAGTGGTATAACAACAGGGAATAAAAATAGAGACCTGAATTTTTAGTTGAAAAATTATTTCATATACCTTCATAATAGAATTATGGCTATTAAATCAATTGAGCGCATCATAGTACAACAGTACTAAATACGATAAAAATATTGAACACCACACCCGAAATATGCAACATTTGGGAAGATTTATTTTAGAAAGAAGTGGAGATAATGACCCCAGTAAATATATTTGAGTTAGGTTCCAATTAAATGTAAATGCCTGCATTTTTACAAATATGGTTAAGATTTAATAATGGAATGTATTTATGCTTACAAATTATGCTACAACATTTTAGTTAGGTTAAAAAAGATCATTTTAGTATTCGACAAAATTAGTTTTGACCATAAATTTTCTTTTGCCAATGAAATATTAATCTGTGCCAGTGGATGGAAAATGAGTTATGCCTCAACTTATGTAAGACACAAAATTCTACCAGAAAAATATTTCCTAAATGTTTAAAATTTTCAATTACATCATACCTGATCTGATTCATTTATCATGAATTACAAATTCTTCAGGAAAATCAACCCCATTGTTAATAGCAAATATCCCAAACTATTCCATAGTAAAAAAGAAGAGGTGATTGATTCCTTAGAGTGACCTCAGTAAAACCCTAACATGAGATTAATATTTGCTAATCTGACAAAGTTATAAAAATTCAAGCCTTAATCCACAGATAATTTTACATTGATGAAAACTGATTTTTGCTCTACATAGTTTGCAATTTTTTGACAATGTTTAACACACTTACATTTTTGTCTTTCAGCCAGGGGTCCCCTGCAACAGGCTGATAACCCACAGGATATCTCCTTAAAATCTATGTGATTGTCACGATTTTCATCAAAAGCATTAAACAAACCTGTAAAATAGGAAGAGATGCCATAAATCACAGCCAAGCTTCCTAATGTTAATAATGACATGTTTACAAAAGGAGGAATGACTCTTTCCCATAAACTGACTGAATTTTTTTTTTTAAGTTTATTAGTAGTTCCTAATGTTTCAGGAAGTATCTCTTTCCTCTTGGTATAATTATAATTGAAACTTGTGATCATGGCAGAAAATACATTACAATCCTTTAGTGTTTGGTTATGTCCATCTATATTTATCTTACATCATTTTTAATGGCTAAAATGACTATTTTTGAAGTCAATAAATAAAAATTAAAAACCAAAAAAGGGTCAGAAATTACAACAATTATCCTTACTTAGAAAGACTAAGAAGAAAAAGGGAAAAAAGAAAGAAAAACTGAACTGCTTATTAAATGAATACTCAAAGATACACTATGGTATCATTAATAAGCTCCCATAAAGCTCTTTCATGAGGCAAAGGAAGATACGCTATGCAACATAAGAGAAAGAAATTCTCTACTACAGTGTCTCTTTGTACTGTTTAATCTTATATACATGAATATTTTAAATTTCACAAAGGGAATTTATAATCTAATCCTGTGGTTTTCAAACATTTTGTAAAAAAAAGAAATGAAATAATTTTGTTTTCAAATGAAATGATACATCAATCCCAATTCTAAAAAGGTAAAAACACAATGCACTGTTGTTGAAGTAGATAGAAACCCAGAACCCTATCTGCCCTGGCTCCCCTGACAAGTACTTCCGAAGTACTCTAGAAATTTGAAGAATACAGATAGTATATTCCCAGAATCTAATGCAGTGCCCTCAGTTTAGGGATTAGAAAACTAAAGCTCAGAGAAGATTACATGATTTGCCAAATATAAGTTTTAAAAGGTGAGAGCTGGAAGCAGAACCCAAGTATTCATATTCAAAATATGATTTTTATGATGTGCTCACAATTATATTTGGACTCTTTATTTTTAAAAAAGTAACAGCAGGCTGGGCGCAGTGGCTCACGCCTGTAATCCCAGCACTTTGGGAGGCTGAGGTGGGCAGATCACCTGAGATCGGGGGTTCAAGACCAGCCTTGACCAATATGGAGAAACCCTGTCTCTACTAAAAACACAAAATTAGCCGGGCATGGTGGCACATTCCTGTAATCCCAGCTACTTGGGGGGCTGAGATAGGAGAATCGCTTGAACCCAGGAGGCAGAGGTTGCAGTGAGCCGAGATGGCGCCACTGCACTCCAGCCTGGGCAACAAGAGCAAAACTCTGCCTCAAAAAAAAAAAAAAAAAAAAAAAAAAGTAACAGCACTAAGTTTAGAGCTAGAGAGCACCTCGGAGATGGTCTAGTCCAATAGTTTCTTTATCTTTTTTTGGAGGGGAGAATACAGCAATGGAATCTTCTTATGTAAAAGAAAAAAAGTAGAGGCACCCTACTGGAGGAAGAGACGAGGTCATGTGTGGAAACATGGAGCTCTGCCCGTTCAGTGGTCACCACATGACTCCAGGCACTAGCTACTAATGCACCTTACTGGAACACAGTATCACAACCACTGCCTTGGTCAAACACATTTTATACATGAGCATGCTCGGGTGCAGAGAGCTAAACTGATTTATGCAAGGTTATAACAGGTAGAATATCAGGCTCAAGACTATAATATTAATTCCCATTTCTTTTTCCCCACTCCATTAAACCTGCAAACATATGAGAAGATGGTTTCTTAGAGTTAAAATGTATTGGTTACAAATATGAGATGGGCTCAGGTATGTTTACCAGTGAACATATGTAGAAAATGGAATGATCCCTACCTTCACTTAGAGATGGACGAATAGGTGGTGAAACCAATGGGCCAAATGTCTCTAAATCAAATCGTCCAGTCCGGGATTGAGCCTTTAATAACCAATAGCGTTTCTCAAGATCAATGATGTCTGATTCCTCCACTAAGGGTCAAATCAAAAAAGATTATAAAACCTCAGAATTCTCTTCTCAGGAGTTCAGTACATCCTGATAATATATCTTCTACAGATATATTTTAGTTTCACAATTCAATTGCTAAAAAATAATCACGACCAAAAACAAAACTGAAATTTATTATATCCAAAATGGTAGGAAAATTAAACCAAAATAAACAAAATGAAGCTTTAAAACAGAAAAAAGAAATCTACAATTCCCCATTTAAGTAGGCTGTTAAATCCAACATTTAAAATAAAAATTAAGCTATTTCTTTTGGGTTTCCCACACCACTTTTACCTGTACTGATTTTTTTTCTTCTTTTTTTTTTTTTAAGAGACAGGGTTTTGCTCTGTCACTCCCAAGCTTGAGTGCAGTGACACGATCATAGTTCCCTACAGCCTCAAATTCCTGGGCTCAAGCCATCTTCCCACCTCAGCCTCCCAAGTAGCTAGGACTACGTGTGCACGCCACCACATCCAGCTAATTTTTAAAAAACTTTTTGCAGGGATGGGGTCTTGCTATGTTGGTCAGGCTGGTCCCAAACTCCTGGTCTCAAGCAGTCCTCTCACCTCTGCTTCCCAAAGTGTTGGGATTATAGGTGTGAGCCACCGTGCTCAGCCATTTTTGTTTATTTTCAATCTATATCTTGGATTTAAAGTTTCTATGTACAGCTTCTCTCCTGGCTAGACTGTAAACATCACAATGGCAGGACCTATGTCTGATTCATCCTGTCAATACAATTAATGACTTACACATTCAATACTTATTGAATAAATGAAAAAAGTCAGCGGTGACAGAGGAGATGGAGTAGGAGTCCCTATGTGATAGCAATAGCAAAGCCATGAAAGCATGAACACCTGTCTCTCCTCATTCCTCAGAATATACATCAAAAATCGCAAATAGGCTCTAAACCATTTTATCTGTGTTTGTTTTTCCTCCAAGGAACTAAAGTAAAATTTAGAAAGCATACATAGGACATTTATTCTCAACTAAACACAGGAACCAAAGTGATCCTGTTAAAATATAAATCTAGAAATTTCAAATTCTGTCTATAATGGAGTAACTAGCACCAGACTTCACCTCCTACCACAAATGACTAGAAAACTGTATGAAATATATAAAACTATTTCTAGAAATTAGAGAATAAGCAGCATAGAACTGTGAACCTTGAGAGAGAGGAAACAAATAAGGTGAACCCTTTCATTGCCCTGGATTTTTTCCCCACAGTCACTTTCCAGACCTAAACAAGGGATGAGTACTATAAGCAGAGAGATTTCATTGAGTTAAGAAGATAGGTTGGAGGTAAGGTAGCTGAAATTTGCAAAACAGAGTACTGGAGAGGAAAGAGTTATGCCAAGAAAGGGCTCCAGAAATCTGCACATGTGTCTTACTGAGTTTTGGCAGAATAGTAAGCTGTGTATACATGAAGTGAAATACAATGAGGCTGGGCTAGGTACAAATGCTGGGAAATCTGTTTTGTTTTGTTGTTGTTTGAGACAGAATCTCACTCTGTCACCCAGGCTGGAGTGCAGTGGCGTGATCTCGGCTCACTGCAACCTCTGCCACCCACCTGGGTTCAAGAGACGCTCGTGTTTCAGCTTCCCAGGTAGCTGGGATAACAGGCATGCACCAGCATGCCTGGCTAATTTTTGTATTTTTAGTAGAGATGGAGTTTCGCCGTATCACCCAGGTTGGTCTCAAACTCCTGGCCTCAAGTGATCTGTCTGCCTCGGCCTCCCAAAGTGTGGGGATTACTTACAGGCATGAGTCACTGCACCCAGCCCAGATGCTAGGAAACTGTAAGCTAAAAAAGTCCTAGAGCTCATACAGGGCTGGGAGATGTCTGAGTTGTGACCAGCTGAAGTGGAAACACATTGTTGGACATTGGGAGCATTTGTGAACTCCAGAGGGTCTCTACTTAATAAACAGAGAAAAACTAACTCTAGAGTAAAGGCTACTCTAAACTTGTCCCAACAAAGCTTACAAACAATCCTGGAAAATATGGTGCTGATCCACAAGTAACTTAAATGCCTATCAAAATAAAACACAAGTTCCTTTTTTTTAAAGAGAGACAACAATCCAGATGCTCAGCTACGTAACATCCACAATGTCTATCATCCAAAGAAAACATGAAAGTAGTAGAAAAATGTGACCCAAAATCAGGATTAAAAATTAGTCAATAGAGGGCTGGATGTGATGGCTCATGCCTGTAATCCCAGCACTTTGGGAGGCCAAGGTGGGTGGATCACTTGAGGTCAGGAGTTCGAGACCAGCCTGGCCAATACGGTGAAACCCCCATCTCTACTAAAAATACAAAAATTAGCTGGGCGTGGTGGTGGGTGCCTGTAGTCCCAGATACTCCAGAGGCTGAGGCAGGACAATCGCTTGAACCTAGGAGGCCGAGGCTGCAGTGAGCCAAGATTGCACCACTGCACTCCAGCCTGGGGCAACAGAGCGAGACTCAGTCTCAAAAAAAAAAAAAAAAAATTAGTCAATAGAAAAAGACCTAGAAATAACAGATGATGTAATTAACAGGCAAAGCTTTAAAATGTCTATTGTAAGTATCTCAGGAATTAAAGAAAAACATGCATATACTAAGGAAAGAACTGGCAACTATAAAGAAGTATCAACTGGAACTACTAAAGATGAAGAATACAATATTTGAAATTTAAAAAAATTCCCTAGAGGACTTAACAGCCGATTATAAACTAGACAGGAAAGATTAGTGAGCTTGAAGGACAGGCAATAGAAACTATCTAAATGATAGCATAAAGAGGAAAAAGGCTAAAAACGTATTAGAATCTTAGTGACCTATAAGATAATATCAAACATACATACAACTGGGATCCCAGAAAGGGATAGGCAGAAAAATATCTCAAAAAATAATGGCTGAAAACTTTCTAAAATTCATGAAAACTATATTCCCACAGATCCAGAAGTTCAATGAACCTTGTGTTAGAAAACTCAAAACCCTAACAAGGCAAGTCATAATCAAACTGGTGATGAAGAAAAAAATCTTAAAAGGAGCAAGATGGGGGAAAAACACATTACAAACAAAAGAACTAAGATAATAATTTATCTCCAGAAAAAAAACCCAGAAAGCAACAGGGAAGAAGTACTGAAAAAGAAAACAAAATTGTCAACCTCCAATTCTGTATCACATGAAAATATTCTTCAAAAATAAATTCAAAGTACAGATTTTTTTTTTTTTTTTGACAAACGAAGTGTTTTAGCAGAACCACACCAAAAGGACTACTAAAGGGCATTCTTCAGACAGCAGGAAGACCAGTTAAGTATCTATGTAAACAGAATAAGGCTAACAATGTTACTTCTCTGCCTCAAAACCTTTCAATACTTCCCCATGATCCTGCACGGCTTACACCCACAACTCCTTCAGATCTTTACTCAAATGTCACATTCTCAGACCATCTAAACCACACCACCTTCAAAGATAGTCCTCTATCCCTCTTCCCTGCTCGACTTTACTCCATAATACTTATCAACTCTAATATAAAATTTATTCATTTGTTTTGTTTATTGAGCATCTCCCTTGATTAGAACATAAGCTTGAGGGCTGAGTTTCTGGTATGTTTTGTTCCCTGTTACAGTCTAACACGAGAATAATATCAGGCACATTTTGAGCACTCAATAAATAAGTTTAATGAATAAATGAGAAGTATTGGCCGGGCGCGGTGGCTCACACCTGTAATCCTAGCACTTTGGGAGGCCAGGGCAGGCGGATCACCTGAGGTCAGGAGTACAAGACCAGCCTAGGCAACATGGTGAAACACCATCTCTACTAAAAATACAAAAATTAGTGAGGTGTGGTGGCGTGTGCCTGTAATCCCAGCTACTCAGGAGGCTGAGGCAGGAGAATCGCTTGAACCTGGGAGGCAGAGTTTGCAGTGAGCCGAGATTGCACCACTGCACTCCAGCCTAGACAACAGAGCAAGACTCCATCTCAGAAACAAACAAACAAAAAAGAATTATTTGTTGAGCTGTTTTATACATACATACACACACATACCCCCACACCCCTCTTCAGGATAATGCTAACTGTGATAAAAGATAACAATTAGTACCAGACATGACCTTGGCATCTAGTAACTTTCATTTATTTATTTTTTTTCCTGTTAGGTCAGTTTAGCAAGGTAATTCTTAAGTTACCTGGAAAGATAAGAACAAAGTTCCCTACATTTCCAGGGCCTTCAAAGCATTTGATGTATTTTTTTTCCAAGACGGAATCTCACTCTGTTGCCCAGACTGGAGTGCAGTGGTGTGATCTTAGCTCACTGTAACATCTGCCTCCTAGGTTCTAGCGATTCTCCTGCCTCAGCCTCCTGAGTAGCTGGGATTACAGGCACCTGCCACCATGCCCGGCTAATTTTTTGTATTTTTAATAGAGACCTTGTCTCTATTTAAAAAAAAAAAAAAAGTATGGAGCAATAAAGATAAAATTTTCACAGAGGAATATATACTGTGTCATATAGTTTTGCTTTTTAAACTAAGTAACTAATTCACTAGATTGTAATCACCTGATGGGTCAATGTTTGCAAAGGTCCAATTACTTTGGAATGGAATCTAATTTTTAAAATATATAACGGCTGGGCGTGGTGGCTCACACCTATAATCCCAGAACTTTGGGAAGCCGAGTTAAGAGGATTGCTTAAGTCTAGGGTTTAGGACCAGCTTGGGCAACATAGTGAGACCCTGTTTCAACTTTTTTGTAATAAAATAAAATGTAAAACTCATACTAAAGAATGCTGTTTTCATTTTTTAATGCTGAAGTATCTACTTCAAATATCCAGATAACTGAATTTATTTAAAAGGAGAGAGTATTTTAAAATTTTAGCAATAGGGAGAACAACAAAGGAATCTGATATATAAATTGAGATTCCTAAATAAGATGTCTGTCTATTCCATTTATGATGCTAAAAAGAAAAAGAAGCCTCTTTCATTCCTCCAGAGAAACACTAGCTTTTTCAAGTTCTAAACTCTTCCAAGTAGTAGATCAGCATACAAAAAATCTAACCCTGAAACAAAAGGAGGAAGATAGCAGTCTTGACAATAGAAACTGTTCTTATTTCTATACTTCTCAGTATTGAGAATATAATAGGTGTTCAATAAGTACTTCTGATTAATTGGTGTTTACATAATACAGTAAATTGAAACACAGAAAAATCATATTAACTGTGATTCTTTTTTTTACTTTGAAAACTATGTTTATCAATCTCCTTAAAAAACACAATTTCTTTGCTGAAGCAGAAATGTGGAAAGACAAGTAAAACATATTTACAAGAGAAAAATGATCAGATTGGTCATGGTCACCAATGAAAAACATCCTTTAGTGCTGACGTTTAAGTGTATGTGATCTGTTCATTTTCTGGATATAGACTGCATATTCCTCAATCAAACATTTGTCAAAAGCAAGCTAAAGTAGGTTACATATATATAGATATATAATTACCAAACATTTTACATGAATTGGCAGCTAAATTACTAGGAAGAGGGAGTTTAACTAACCTTATTTTCACTTACAGAAGTTTGAAGCAGTAATTTCAGTAGTTACTCTTTCTATTTGCAATGCATAAGTCACTATGAAAACTTATAGTCTATTGGCTAAATAAGAATGAATTTATCACCCACCTATAGGTATAATTTTTTCTGGGTCACAACAGCAGTATACCATATTCCCAACATTCTAAGTAGTTCTTGGTCTGCACTTTGGGCCATCCTAATCAGGTCTCACCTCACCAAAGGCTCCAGCTGCAGACAACAACTCTTTAATGCCAGAAGTCAATCCTCATCAAAAAGGCCAGGCACATATCCAAATATTTTCATACAGTAACACATTTCTTTAACATTTTTGAAAAACAACCTCCTCTCAGGAGCAATGACCTTCTGAGATCTACTTAAAATGGCTGTAAGCCTTGCATCACTAACGGATAAGAGGATAATGAAGGAGAGGCACACAGATTTACTAGGCAGTTCATGGTCTAAGAATCACCAAAGTCCTTTATTCCCTATTGACAGAAGGCTTTAACATTGTAAACTAAAATGTGGTAAGGGACCATAATAATATACATATTGTTAGTTGAAATAAATGCTAAAACAGATAAGGACAATATAAATTTCTTGAGTTAGCTCTGAAAAGAGAAACAATCAAAATGAATTATAAAGTCCCATCACCAAAATTAGAATTTTAACTACTTCAGAATCCAGATTCTACCATTCAAAGAAATCACTCAGTTAGCAAGCTGAATACATTATGATACATTCTGGGGAAATGCCAAAAACTTTCTTTATTTATTGGAAAACATTTACAAGACAGAATAGATATATGTTTTCTTCCAAATATTGCTGAATTCTACAAAAGAATATGACTATTAAAGAAAATAACTTAATAATAGTTCCTTTTTTTTTTTTTTTTGAAGGGACAGGGTCTCACTCTGTCACCCAGGAGTGATCATAGCTCAATGTGGCCTCAACCTCCTGGGCTCAAGTGATCCTCCCACCTCGGCCTCCACAGTAGCTGGGAATATACGCATGTGCTACCACATCCAGCTAATTTTTAAATTTTTTGTAGAGACGGGCCTTGCTGTTTCCCAGGCTGGCCTTGAACTCCTGGACTCAAGTGAACCTCCTACCACAGCCTTCCAAAGTGCTGGGATTACAGGCATGAGCTACTGCACCCAGACAATAAAAATTTTAAAAGCCACATCATATTCTGGAAACATTTAGTAAAAATGTATTATATGCCTGATATTGTACTAAAAACTACAGATATGACTGTGAACAAGACAATTATGTTTAGACATGAGAAGTGAAAACTGATCATTTTCATCTAGTGTGGAAAGTACAATGAAAAAATAGAGAGTTTTCTGGGAGCACATATGTGGGTAGGCCCTGGAGGTCTCGATGTTTAAAGAGGTACATGAAGAGAATCTAAGGATTAACTAGGGAAAGGAAAAGGAGTGTGGCAGAAGAAGGAAATTATAAGCAGAGGTAAAACAGGATGTGTAAAAGTCTGAAGGTAAGACAGACAGTAATAGGACAGAAAGACAAAAAAGCAGTTGTGTTAAGTTTTAATTCAAAAACAAGAAAAAGGATCACCTATAGAAAGGTTTATACCATGGACCCAAGATAAAAGGCAAAAAACAGGAAAGAATTTTAGTTTCCAATGACAAAACAAAAAAAGTATAAAGATGACAGTTGAACCTGGAATAGCAGGCATTTCAGTCACAACGTAGACATTTCAAAGAGAAGATGACTTGGAGCTGTTAGACTGCTTGGAGAGGACTATTCACGTACTACAGTATAGGGGATGGCATAGACAGATTTAAAATAGTGAAAGTCTGATTAAAACTAATCAATTAAAACTAATTACATTTTAACTTTATAGTCTGTCTCTCCAAACTCCAACACTGTGTGTATTATATAACTATGGACAAAATGGAAAAGGAAAGAATATTATAAGAAAAAACAAAAATGACTAGGGTTTGATCATTCAAAGTAGAATCAGAGGAGGAGAGGGAAGAACTGTACTAACTTATTTCAAACTTTTAATTACATAGAATGCTTATGCTCCCTATACAAGCTTTCTGACTCAACATCATTATCGAGATGCTCAGCATCATCACAAACATCTTATCTGTCCTCCTGTACCTTCAGTACAAACAGCTTTAAAGATTAACTTGTCATTAATCCTGTTGACTGGGCACAGTGGCTCACACCTGTAATCCCAGCACTTAGGGAGTCTGTGGCAGGGGAGGATTGATACCAGCCTGGGCAACATGATGAGATCCCATCTCTACAAATAATTTTTAGAAATTAGCTGGGTGTGGTGAATGCACCTGTGTCCCCAGCTACTCAGGAGGCTGAGGCAGGAGGATCCCTTGAGCCTGGGAGGTCGAGGCGGCATTGAGCCATAATTGTACCACTGCACTCCTGCCTGGGGAGCAAGACTCTGTCTCAAAAAAAAAAAAGAAAAAAAAAAACCTTATCTATATTTCACAAGTAATTTTACAAATAAAATCTGAAGTATTTAAATAGCCAGGCATGCTGGCTCACACCTGTAATCCTATCACTTTGGGAGGCTGAGGCAGGTAGATCACTAGAGCCCAGGAGTTTGAGGCCAGCCCAGGCAACATGGTAAAACCCCTTCTCTACAAAAAATACAAAACTTAGCCAGGCCTGGTGGTGTGCGCCTGTAGTCCCAGCAAGTTGGGAGGCTGAGGTGGGGGGGATCACTTAAGCCTAGGAGGCGGAGGTTGCAATGAGCCTAGATAGGGCCACTGCACTCCAGCCTGGGCAACAGAGCCACAGCCTGTCTCAAATAATAATAATAATAATAATAATAATAATAATAATAATAATAATAATAATAATAATAAAATAAAATGTTTAAACGCAAATTAGGATAGAAAAATACAATGGTATTGATTAAAAAATTAGTTAAGATGTATTAAACCATAAACACTTGAACTTTGGGCTAAAGTTCTGATTCCACTTCTTAATTTAAATAGATAAGGTAACAATAGTTTGGAATTTACACTTCAGAAAAATGTAATTACCATGACAAAATCTAAAATCTTGGGTAAACTGAGTAAGTTATTATTATTATTATTATTTTTTGAGATGGGGTTTCACTCTTGTTACCCAGGCTGGAGTGCAATGGCACGGTCTTGGCTCACTGCAACCTCCACCTCCTGGGTTCAAGTGATTCTCCTGCCTCAGCCTCCCGAGTAGCTGGGATTACAGGCGTCCACCACCACACCCAGCTAACTTTTGTATTTTTAGTAGAGACGGGGTTTCACCATGTTGCCCAGGCTGGTCTTGAACTCCTGACCTCAGGTAATCCGCCCGCCTCAGCCTCCCAAAGTGGTGGGATTACAGGCTCGGGCTACTGCACCTGGCCAAATCAAGTAAGTTAATTATTCTAAGTCTGTACTGAATACAAATAGCTCCACAGTTTCCTTTGTGATTCACATCAAAGAGAACAAAATATGATTAAACGTGGCAGTGTGTTCAACTTACCATGACTTCAAATTTTACTACATAATTGTGTATGAAAAAGTAATTAAAGGCATCTGCATGTTAACATGTTATTTAGAAGTTAAAAATTGTAATTCCTTTTTGTTTCCTAGATACCTTGGCTCATTACACAAATTTAAATGGAGTCACTGATGCTTTAAAATAAATGTCTACTTATAAATCAGTTAATAACATTCCCTATTTTTATCACAAGTTTCCACATTCCTAACACATTATTAGAACAGTTCAATGTACCAAATATTATTTGAGTAGAAGAGCCTGCAAAGACATCAATAGTGAATTGTTTAGCCAGAATCAGACTGAGAATTTATAGGTAATATAAATCATAGTCATCAAATTGTAAACCTAACCATGTGAGAATTTCTCTAAGAAACTTAGCAGTAATTCTGACTTTGTGATAATGCTTTTCATACTAAGACTCACTAAGAAAGTAGCTGCTTGCCGGAAGCCAGCAGCAATTCAGTTGTCTGTTGAATAAATTTATTGTTGGTTCTTTGTTTTTATAAATTATAAAATAAAACTAAACAAACTGGTAAGAAAAACACTGTCTTTCCACAAATCTGGGCAAGTTAATTTTTATACTGATCTACAGCCCTCTATTTGAAAATTTGCTTGATCCCAAAACAATTATTCTCTGAAGACAGAGGGGTAAAAACCACTGACATTCACAAAGCCAAGTGTTCACAAATATAAGAGGATGCATATTCATTATAAAACACATGCTCTGGCCAGGTGCAGTGGCTCACGCCTGTAATCCCAGCACTTCGGGAGGCCGAGGCGGATGGATCATGAGGTCAGGAGTTTAAGAGCAGCCTGGCCAATATGGTGAAACCCCATCTCTACTAAAAATACAAAAAATTAGCCAGGCGCGGTGGCAGGCGCCTGTAATCCCAGCTACTCGGGAGGCTGAGGCAGGAGAATCGCTGGAACTCGGAGGGCGGAGGTTGCAGTGAGCTGAGATCATGCCACTGCACTCCAGCCTGGGCAAGAGTGAGACTCCGTCTCAAAAAAAAAAAAAAAAAAAAAAAAAAAATGCTGTATACCAGGCACAGGCTGAGTCCTTTTATTAATAATAACAAAAGGTATTACCTAATTTACTCCTTAAAACAGCCTTATAAGGTAAATTGTATCATTATCCCTGTTTTACAAAGGAGGAAAAAGAAGTTCAAAGAGGTTAAATCTATTTCCCACAGCAATAGTAAGTGGCAGGGGTAGTCTGTGTGACACAGAGGTTGAAGAACTACTAAATATTTTATCAGTGTTTCTCAAAATGCAGTTCATGGTCCATCTACATCAAAATCACCCTGGAGGTCTGTAAAGTACAAAGTCCTAGGGCCCACTAAATCAAAATCTTTGCCGACAGAGCCAGTAACCTGCACTTTCAATAATTTCTCCAAATAATTCCAATGCTCAATATAGCTGGTAACTATCAATATGCCATAGTAGACTTACAGCTGACTTGTTTTTAATTTGGGGGTATTTCTGTTACAAGAAATAAGGATAGGACAAAACTCAACTAAGATGCCAGCAAATAAGAATATTATAAATAACTGAGAAAACAGCATAATATTTCTTCAGGCTTTTACCACACAGTACTGATTTATTTCAATGACTACCACGGAAATCAATGGGCACATTGTAAGAGCAGTTAAAATCATCACATGTATTTAAAGCAAACTGACTCTTCATGTGCCTAAACTGAATGCTAATCAATGTTCTATATCTGACATCATTTAGCTAACCAAAAGTTTTAGAAGGAAGACCTTAGAACTTAGCAACTTTCAACAGTTCTTTAAGTGTGTAAGTATCATAATTCATTTCCCCCTAAAAACATAGTATACTCTTTATTTTTATTGAGACGGGGTCTCGCTCTATTGCCAGACTGGAGTGCAGTGGTGCAATCTCGGCTCACTGCAACCTCTGCCTCCCAGGTTCAAGCTATTGTCCTGCCTCGGCCTCCCGGGTAGCTGGGACTACAGGCACATGCCACTACACCCGGCTAATTTTTGTACTTTTAGTAGAGACAGGGTTTCCTCATGTTGGCCAGGATGGTCTCGATCTCTTGACCTCGTGACGTACCCATCTCGGCCTCCCAAAGTGCTGGGATTACAGGCATGAGCCACCGCACCCAGCCAAACATAGCCTACTTTTATGAGAACATCCCCATGCTATGAAGTTGTTAAACCTTATTTAAACATGATGATTTATCTTGGTCCTTCTCCCCTTGGTATGGCTTTAGCCTTACAGTCCTAAGAGGACACATCCCTTCTGCTCACTCTGGAGACAATCAAATGTCTAAATCAAGACTTAGAATGTACACTTTAAGAGGCTGAAAAATTTTCAATCCAGTTCAATCCAACAAAATGCATTTCGTCCACTAAACTAAGAAAAACTCAAAGGAATAGGACCTGAGCCATATTCTCAAGGGGCTTGCAACTTGTGGGGGTAAACAAAATCATTTCCAACAGACTTAGAGATAGCGCAAAAAGCAAATTAATTGCTTCAATTGAAATATAAAGTGTTGCAGAAATGCAAATAGTAAAATAAATTAACTCAAATTAAAGAGAAATGGACAAGCATGACAGAAAAGGCAGCATCTGAATTGGGCTTTGATGACAAACAATCATCTCAATTGTCAAGGGCTGAAAGATGAAGTACATTCTTAAATGAAGGAAGATTAGGAGTGATGTATATAGTGTAGCTATAATATAAAAGTTCATGGTGTGGTCACGGTATATTGACCAGTGCTCTGTAGTTGAGGCAAAGAACACACGTGAGGAGAAATGAGCATGGGAAATTAAGTCAAGGATAGGAAACTAAGAGACTCTGAAGCCATGCTAAGGAATTTAAACAAAGGTTTCTAAGCAGAGAAGTGAAGTAATTAAAAGAAATTTAATGTCAATTTAATGTGAATTAAAAATACATTAAAAAATTGTCCTTCATCCTTTCGTATCATTGAGAGGAAGTAAAATAAGAAAGATAAGAAACTTATAATGATGGCACCAAGAAAGAAAGATGCAAGAAATATGTCTGAGTTAAGATGGATAGAATCTAATATGAAGCTTGACAAGGAAAACTCAAAGGTTAGTCAAGTTAGACACTGGAATTAAAAATACTATCAACCAGGATATAAAACACAGAAGGAAGAACAAGTTTGCCTTTTTTTTTTTTAAATACCTTTAGGTGGATCGTGGCAGGGAAGGATGAATTTACTTTAGATATAAGATTTAGGTGCTAGAAAGTATAACCAAGAGGCATTTATTAAAATGAATCTGAGGTTTCAGAAATACCTCAAGAGCAGAAAAGTTCATCTAGGTATGGGGGTACATGAAACTAAAAAGAAAACAATCATTAGGAATTAGAAGGTCATTATTGTAGGTGAAACAATCAATGGACAGGAATATTTGTTTCAAATAATTCAAGATTTTTTCTTTTCTTTTATTTTTTTTTTGAGACGGAGTCTCGCCCTGTCGCCCAGGCTGGAGTGCAGTGGCATGATCTTGGCTCACTGCAACCCCCGCCTCCCAGGTTCAAGTGATTCTCCTGCCTCTGCCTCCCAAGTAGCTGGGACTACAGGGGTCTGCCACCATGGCTGGCTAATTTTTGTATTTTTTTTTTTTTTAGTAGAGACGGGGGTGTCACCATATTGGCCAGGCTGGTCTCGAACTCCTAACCTTGTGATCCGCCCGCCTCAGCCTCCCAAAGTGCTGGGATTACAGGCATGAGCCACCACGCCCAGCCTAATTCAAGATTTCTTAAGGCAAAAGTATTTTTAACTTTTAGATACTACTAAAAATCCAAAAAAAGATGATTTTCAAATAAAACGGAGCCATTTTTAACATATTGAAAATTATTTTACTAATTTGTTTTCTCTAATAATATAGTGTTTTCAAAAACAGTAAATAAGCAGCTTCTGCTTTCAAAGTAATTTTTTAATCAACTGACAAAGCCTAGCTCCTTGACCAAATTTTTTAGGTTCCTCTAAGCTCACTTCTACTAAGTTTCATTCTTGGTTCCCTTCCTGTCATTGGTCTATCCTAGACCAGTTTTAGATAAGAATCCAGCAATAGTCATTCCCCTCACCTTGGGCTGCTTTAGCAAGAATCCCCTACCTTTGATGTCTCCTTTTTGTAATTTTTCTATCCACTGACCACCTCACCTTAATCCTTGGCTATAAATCCCCACTTGTCATTGTTATATTGAGAGCTGAGCTTATCTCTCTCCCCTACTGCAATACCCTTAATTGCAGAAGTCTTGAATAATGTCTTCCTCACAGTTTTAACAAATATCAGAATAATTTTTTCTTTAACACAGCAAGGCATTTAAGGAAAGCAGTCACACTCTTTTCGATATTAACAGAAAACTAATTTACCATACAATCACAAATAAAAGTGAAAGTTCAACAGAATATCCATATGAGTGACAACATAAATATTAAGGTAAGTTAGAGTTTACACAGTGAGTATAAAAAGGTTCCCTCAATATTTTAAGCAAAATAATTTTTTTAAAGGCTTTCCTATTTAAAACAAAGATAAGGGCACTCAAAAGTAGTAGAATCAAGCTTATTGCCCATTCATGCCAGAACTTACCAGTCAGAATTTTTAATAATAACAGAATGAAAATGGGAGAAAGTAGCTGGTGTGTAATCTGTAGTCAAGTTATATGTCATATAAAGTAATGGATAAAAATAGCACTTGACACCCAAATTCCTCTATTCAGTCAACAAATACTTATTCAGGCTTGGCCCAAGATTGGAAAGATAGGATAATACTGCAGACCCCCTCTGCCGGAAAGGATCCTATGAGTTAGGAGACATGACATGTACAAATAAGCAGAATGCTATAAGTAGTTATAATACAAAGATGAATGGGATAAATTAATTCAAAAAGGGTACAAGTAAGGTGTTATCAGAGTTCAGAGGAATGAGAGATAATTTCTGATAAGAAGGCAAGAAAAGATTTCATGAAAAAGAGGGTATGTGATTTAAGTCTTCATGGATGATTATTAGGATTTAACACGTAGAAGAAAAAGAGAAGGCATTTTAGTGATAGAAAGAAGCATAAGGAAAAGCAGCCCAGGCACAGTGGCTCACACCTGTAATCCCAGCACTTTGAGAGGCCGAGGCAGGTGGATCACCTGAGGTCAGGAGTTCAAGACCAGCCTGGCCAACACAGTGAAGCCCCGTCTCTAATAAAAATACAAAAATTAGCTGGCATGGTAGTGCATGCCTGTAATCACAGCTACTTGGGAGGCCAAGGCAAGAGAATCACTTGAATCCAGGAGGCGGAGGCTGCAGTGAGCTGAGATCACACCACTGCACTCCAGCCGGGGCAAAAGAGTGAGACAGTGTGTCCAAAAAAAAAAAAAAAGGAAAAGCAGAGTGTATTAACAGTTTTCTGTATCCAATGGAAAGAAGAACAGTAGAAATTAACACTTAGGCCTGTGTAATGAATTGAATACTGTCTCCCAAACATTCATGATTATCTGGAACCTCAGAATATGGCCTTATTTGGAAATAGGGTCTTTGCGGATGTAATGAATTAAGGATCTTGAGGTAAAATTATCCTGGATTTAGCCTGGGCCCTGAATCCAAAGAGAAAAGGACACAGAAACACACAGAGAAGGCCATGTGAAGACAGAGGCAAAGAATGGGAGATGCTGCCACAAACCAAGGAATGCTTGGGGTCACCAAAAAATGGAAGAGGCAAGGAATAATTCTTTTCTAGGGACTGAGGCAGAGCAGGAGGCACCTTTTGAGGGGCCGAGGGGCCTAGGGGTCCCTGCACGCATGGAAATAAAGGATACTCCTGAGTTCCTTCAAGTGAAACTCTAGGCATCTATCTAGCCAGCCCTGAGAAATAAGTAACTTGTTAAGCCAGAAAGTAATAGTAGCCTAAAAGAAGATGTTTGATTTCCCTATAGCAACTAAAGATAACATCTTAATATGTGTCCCTGAGTTGTCGTTCAGAAGCACAGACCCCCTCCCTCACCAAGAACTCCCACTGAGCTGATCAGACCTTAGACCACAGGGGAACTAAAGACTCAATGCTCACCATCCTTCTTTGTTCTAAATTTCTTCCCAGGCTGGGTGTGGTGGCTCATGCCAGTAATCCTAGCACTTTGGGAGGCTGAGGCGGGTGGATCACTTGAGGTCAGGAGTTTGAAACCAGCCTGGCCAACATGGTGAAACCCCTTCTCTGCTAAAAATACAAAAAATTTAGCTGCACGTGGTGGCAGGCACCTATAATCCCAGCTACTCAGGAGGCTGAGGCAGAAGAATCACTTGAACCTGGGAGGTGGAGGTTGCAGTGAGCCGAGATCGCTCCACTGCACTCCAGCCTGGGCGACAGAGCAATACTTCGTCTCAAATTAATTAATTAATTAATTTCTTCCTGAAGGGCCTGGAGGGAGTCACACCCGTGAGCCAGTTAACGTTCTTTTCTGCTGACCTCAAATTTTAAAAAGATGGTTCTCTTCCTTAACCAATTGCAAATCAGAAAATTTTTAAATCTGTCTACCTATCTATGACCTACCTGTAAGCTCCCCTTTCAAGATATCTGGCCCTTTTAGGCCAAAACCAATGGGTATCCTCCATGTATTGATTTACGATTTTTGCCTGTAGCTTCTATATTCCTGAAAGTTACCCTTGCCTTTAAAAACCCTTACCCATGAGCCTTGGGGAAGTTGGGCTTTGAGCACTTACCTGGTCCTCTTTGCTTAATGCCCTATAAATGTCTTCCTTTCTACTGCTACAGAAACTCTGGTGTAGATATGTGATTTTTACTGAGCCAGGTAAGCAGACCCAATTGCGGTTCTATAACAGGACTTCAGAGGGAGCACAGCCCTATAAACATCTTGATTTCAGCTGCTAAAACTGAGTAAATGTCTCATTTCAGTTTATGAATTGTGGTAATTTGTTACAGCAACCCTAGGAAACTAATATAGCTTCATTAAGGACAATTCACAGAGGCCTATATTTTCCATGCCCAGCATTTCTTTTTATTACATTTTGAAAAAAACAAAATACTGACAAAAAAAAAATTTCTCAGGCCGGGCGTGGTGGCTCACGCCTATAATCCCAGCACTTCGGGAGGCCGAGGCGTGTGGATCACGAGGTCAGGAAATCGAGACCATCCTGGCTAACATGGTGAAACCCCGACTCTACTAAAAATACAAAAAAATTAGCCAGGCATGGTTGTGGGCGCCTATAGTCCCAGCTACTCGGGAGGCTGAGGCAGGAGAAGGTGGAGATTGCAGTGAGCCGAGATCACGCCACTGTACTTGAGGCTGGGCAACAGAGGGAGACTTTGTCTCAAAAAAAAAAAAAAAAAAAAAAAGTCTTGGCTGGGCACAGTGACTCACAACTGTAATCGTGACTCACGACTCAGGACTTTGGGAAACTGAGGTGGGAGGATTACTTGAGCCCAAGAGTTCAAGA
Source organism: Gorilla gorilla gorilla (assembly GCF_029281585.2). Classification (NCBI taxonomy): domain Eukaryota; kingdom Metazoa; phylum Chordata; class Mammalia; order Primates; family Hominidae; genus Gorilla; species Gorilla gorilla. Next base: position 31,718,247 of record NC_073228.2, on the reverse strand, counting down.
CCAGCATAGGCAATATAGACCCCTGCAGTCTCTACAAAAGATAAAAAAATTAGCCAGGCATGGTGGCGAGTGCCTGTAGTCCCAGCTGCTTGGGAGGATGAGGTGAGAGGACTGCTTGAGCCCAGGAGGTTGAGACTGCCGTAAGCCACGATGGTGCCACTGCACTCCAGCCTGGGACAGAATTTAAATAAATTTCTCCTTTATAAGCATATTCTCATATTACCAGCCAATTATATATATAAAAAAAGGCAAACAGAAAACAATGAAATGTCATTACTTACAATGTGTGACTCCAGCCAGAGTTTGGTAGAAAGTAGGAGTATCACTATCGTCAGTGAGGGTAACATACACACCTCCAGATAGAAGCCATCGAGAGAAAGTAAAAGCATCTTTGTTTAGAAAAAGCCAATTTCTAAACTTTTCATAGTTTACCTTTTCACCCTAAAATTAAAACAAGAAAACATAAGTTTAGTCAAATTTTAAGGTATCTTACTTGGAACCTGCACAACCTGAAATTTGCAATTAGTTGGCAATTACCTTTCTGCTATCTACAAAGGAAGGATTATCTAATAACACCGCAGGGTGTATATATATATTTGGAAATCAAACTGTTTTCAAAAATACTTGTGCTTCATAACTTCTACTTGCATAAAATCTGTATGTTAACTACAAATTATTTCATCAATTCAGTAAAGCAGTACACTGCCAATAAGCCAGATTTTGTTTGCTAAGTATATCCCAAAACCAGTAAACTGCATTTTGTTTTTTGTTTTTGTTTGTTTGTTTGAGACGGAGTCTCACTTCGTCGCCCAGGCTGGAGTGCAGTGGCGCGATCTCGGCTCACTGCAAGCTCTGCCTCCCGAGTAGCTGGGACTACAGGCACCCACCACCACGCCCGGCTAATTTTTTGTATTTTTTTAGTAAAGATGAGGTTTCACCGTGTTAGCCACGATGGTCTTGATCTCCTGACCTTGTGATCCACCCGCCTTGGCCTCCCAAAGTGCTGGGATTACAGGTGTGAGCCACTGTGCCCGGCCATCTGCATTTCTTTAAACATTTAATAAATCCAATTTTTCACTTGCCTTATCCCTCTTCTTTAGCACTCTTCAATCTGCCTGAGTTACTATATTTTAATTAAATCTGTATGGAATTAAAATACTCTTTAAATTTCATTTGTGAATTAAAAACAACTATCCAGGTGTCCTCCTAGAGTAGACAATCAGGATCCCAGAAGGCATCACTGAAAACATGTATGTACACAGAGAACAAAAAGAAGCAAGTTGATTTCTGTTTCTTTGCTTTCTTTCCAGGTATTTTTCTTGATAAATCTCTGGAGAAAAGTATCCAGGCTGAAAAAGAGCATCACATGGTTGTTCACGCCAATCCCTTTGCTTGGAAGACAAGAGATCCTAGGTTTAGTGGGAGCCAGGTATTTCTAAGCAGAAAAAGGGAGAAGCAATTCACAAGGAAATACAATGAAGCTACAACCTGAACTATTTGATCAGGAAAAAAAAGAAAGAAATATATTGAATAATGACAGTCAAGATTGGAGCAGCTCTAATCCTAATAGACATGCTAAAGAATACGAATAATTAGTTACCTAAAAGAAATATGGTAGAAACATATCTACATTGTTTAGTAGCATCCCATTAAGTGAGGCGATACTTTTAGCCCGGTACTTTCAGAACATTTAACGTGACTGCAATCCAAGCAATCAAGACATTGACAGTCTTGTTTTTCTGAATGGAAGAATATGGTGTGGAAGTGGATCATACAAATTGGGTCATTCTTGTCATAACTAAATCAGAGTCAACAGGCCCGGGGTAGAAAGCATTCACGATACATTGCTCTCGAAATGTAATTCTCTGTAAGTCCAGCTGCTGAGATGACTTGCTGCAACTAATTTTGCCCACCACCATCGCTCACCAACTGAAGTTTGCCAGCTCCCTAAAGCTTTACTAATACCAATGAACTTTCTCTCAGGACCATATGTAACACTCCCATTTTTAGAAAACTCCCAACCTTCTCTTTGTTCTTTGGACATACTGAAGATCACCCAGTCTTCATGTATGCTCTATACATTTTTATTTTGACATTGACAATGACATTCAGACATGTTGCAGGGACATATGAGTACACTGCCAACATGTTTAGAGATGAGAGTTCCTACCCATATTCTTTCTGTATCCCATGTTTAGTCTAGAAAGAAGCTTAGTATAAATTCTACAAGCTGATGCACATTTTTACACACATTAACATCTCTGACATTGGGATAAGTCTTAAAATCAATAGCATCCTTTAATTGTAATTTCTTAGTGGTTGCGATATTGTTAAATATATATTTGGTCTTCATCTCTTTTTCTGGCATGCAACTCCTAAAATTCTTGTAATCTCCAAAGTGATAAATGACTCTGCATGCTAATGAATGGACCCCACAGCTGGGTGGGGGGCTGCTAGATAGCCTCAGGATGGGGGCTGGCCACTGGAAAAAACAAAACAAAACAAAACAAAACACAATGATTAACCTCTAGGGAGGGAGGGGAGAGGGCTTAAAGTTGAGCTGATTACCAATGGTCAATGATTTAATCAATCATGATCGCTAGCGAAGATGTCTAGGGGACAGTTTTGTGGAACTAATCCCTCAACCTGTGGGATCTGATGCTATCTCCAGGTAGACCCTTCTACCACCTTCATACAGAGCTAATACCAAATGTTTACAATGTCCTAAGAACTGCTCTAAATATTTCAAATACTAATTTAATCTTCAAAACACTCTCTACAGAAGACACTATTATTATCCCCATTTTATCATGAGAAAACCAAGACACCAAAAGGTTAAGGAATATGCCTACTGTTATACAGTGGAAGAAAGAGGACTGAACTCAGGTAGTCCAGGCTCCAAAGTTAGCACACTGCCTGTCTAAGTGAAATACAAAGTAATCTCTGAAATTCACTTGCCCATTGGGAATCATTCCACATAACTGGTAGACCAAAAATTATACGGTCAAATCTGATTTTTTATGTTTTTGAGTCATGGATCTCTTCTAAAAAGAGAAGAATAGCATAAAATATAAATTTCCATTTTAAGAGTCAACAACCTAAAATAAGTCAGTGAGAAAAAAACTTCATACAACACCTAGGTAGATTCCTTTATAACTTCATCTGTCAAGGCTAATAATAAAGCACAAGATAGAAAAAGCTGAGACCCATATCACTTAAATCTAAGCACTAGGTCCTTATATTTTAGCTAAAGTGCTTCTCTGTGTGTGTGTGTATGTGTGTGCATGTGTGTGTATAAACACAAAAACAACACAAAGCATTGTTATTGAAAGTCTGAATTAACCTATTCTAATATAAATACTTGGATAGCAATGTTCTACATGCAATCATCAGACACACTACTCAGATATTACAGCAGGCAAATAAATCAAATAGTTGAATCAAATACCAATAGCCCATTTACAATGTTGGTTTTATACCAACTAGAGGTATCTAATAGTTCAAATAGCCATATACATGAGCTTCACATTTCTTTGATCTTTTCTCCTCTAAAGATCTTATTAAAAACACCACCAACTCAGGCATTAACTACCACAGTCTTATGATGTCTTTATTATAGTAACTTCCTCTTCCCATAATTGAAAATTTAAGCATTCCACTTTTCCTATCACCATTTCCTCTTATGAGTACATTTCATCTAGTATCCTACACCAGCAATTTTTTAATTCCACAGGACCTACACCAATGACCTACCTGCAGATCACCAAATTTAATGATCACTTCTCAGTGATCAAAGGTCAACTCACTAGACCTTCCAGGGTATTTGACATAGTTGAGTTCTCCTTCCTTCTTGAAACATTGTCCTCAGTTGGCTTCCAGGACACTATTCTCTTTTATTAATCCTCTTTTCTTGCAGGCTATTTCTTAGTGGTCTGTTTTGAGTCCTCTTCATCTCTCCAAACTCTAAACACTGGATGACAGGACTCATTCTTCTAACCTGTTTTCTATCTAAACTTACTCCTAGATGATCTCATCCTCACCTGTAAGCCAACAACAAATCCTTTACTCCTCAACAACAGATTTATATATCAAAAATCACATTTGACAACTCCACTTGAGTGTCTAATAGGATTCTGAAGTGTAATTACAACTTTCTTGATATCCAACCCCCTAACCTGCTTCTCCATTACTCTTAGCCATCTCAGTTAGTGGTAATTCCACTCATTTACTGAATCAGGCTAAATACTAATCATCTTCCCTCTACTCCTTCTGTCACATAGTCCATAATCAATATGAGAAAAAATTCTAGGCCAACTCTACCTTTGAAATAAATGCAGAATCTGAAAACTTCTCACTACCTCACTGCTACACCATGTTCTAAATGACTGATTAAATCACTGACCATTGGTAATCATGACCCTCACGCCTGGATTATTCAGATACCTCAATTGGACTCAGTTCAGCCTACTTCCCAAATTAGATCCAAAGTGATCATGTGTGTAAAAAAAAAAAAAAAAAAAGCCTCATATTTTTTCACTCCTCTACTCAAAACCTTCCAGTGGTTTCTATCTCACTCAGGGTAAAAGTCAAAGGACTCACGCTGTCCTATAGGACAATATATAATCATTTCCTACCACTCCCCTGTTCACACCATTCCAACTAAATTGGCCTTTTTATTGTTCCTTGGACATACAAGTACACCCCCACCTCAAGGCCTTTGCTATATTCTCTTGATGAAAAGTGGTCCTCCAGATATCTTCATGGTTTTCTTTCTCACTTGCTATAAATTATTTACTCAAATCTTACTTATCTGATAGACCTAAGCATTCTATATAAAATAACAAGATTCAGATTTTCTCTATTACCACCTTCTTCCTTTATTCTACTTTATTTTCCCTTATACCACTAATTATCAGCTAATACTTGTGCCTGCTGTTGTGTTTAAATTTTTAGAGTACTGGGTAGCCAACCACCCTTAGTTTCCATCTACAAAAATGAGAATGTCTGCATAAACCTTATTAAAATGAAAAAAATCATACTTCCTGAAAAGAAAAGAGTATTAATGTTTTGGACATCTATGTCAAAAATCCAATCAGTCAGGTTTGCTAGATTATCTTTTTTTCTTACAAGCAAATTTATTATGGGGGAAAAAAACAAACAAATCATAGCTCAGTTCGTCCTGAAGTAGTAAATTACTATCATAGCAACTTCCAGTCAATATGTCAAAACCAAAAACACAGGAAGCACATCCTTTTGCACCTGACGCTTGGAAATGCTGGATAAAACGTTAGCACCATAACCACCGCCAAAAACTGCATGCTAGGCTCAAAAGCAAGAAAGAGATATCACCAGGTGCTATCAACACAGGAGATATTCAAAACCAGAGTGGTAAGAAACTAATGATAGGCAGTCCAAAGATATATCAGAACCAGATACATGCAAATGGCTGAAATATGGACAATCAATGTCTATACAGTCAGGAAGGCAGAGCTAACTCCCCAAATAAAATGAAGAACAATGGAGGACTGTCATACTGGTGAAATGGAATTGTGTCAAAAAGCCACCCGAAAGAAAATGGGCAGCACTGAGTGCTGCATGAAAGAATCAGAACTTCTAAAGGGATTTTTTACTCTACAATCACTAAGGACTTGTCACATACTAGCAGACCTCTGAAAAGAAAAATAAAATAATTCTCTCTGTTAAAGATATACTTTTTCTATTGCTGAATTTTCTATTGTTTAATTTTTCTATAAAGACACAATGAAAATATATTATTTTTGAAAACAGAAAAAATGACTTTCCCCACCCTCTGGTAGAGTCGGGGTCTTGCTACATTGTCCAGGCTGGTCTTGAACTCCTGGGCTCAAGAGATCTTCTCACCTGGGTCACCCAGAGTACTTGGATTACAGGTGTGAGCCACCTTGCCTGGCCCAAAGATGACAATTTTTTAACAGAAATATTTCACTATGCAAATCAACTAGGTGAAATAAATGACAAAATAGGCTTTGATAAAACAGGTCACAGATGGCTCAAGGCTAATGAATGAATGATATCCGTGATGAAAAGCAAAGACACTACAACATGAGCACTGTTTCAGGTTCCTGCAGAAGTGTGTGTGTGTGTATGTGTGTGTGTGTGTGTGTATTACTGTGTTAGTGTGAGTATATAGAATTGTGTTTCATTATACTCTAAGTATGAATAGTTGCCTTTACAGTAGAATTGAAAATTTTCAGATTTACAAATGTAACAGTAATGAGAGTCATGCAACAGCACATAAATGGAAACATCAATAAATATAAAAATGCCAAGAGTAATCTGCACATAAACATCTGTTTGTCATACTTAAAACTTATTACACAACTAAGAGTTAATACTTTGTCAATGAAAAGGGATAAAATGTAAATCTTTAACTATACCTCTGAGAAACACTTCCTGAGTGTATCTGGGACTTTACCATCCACCACATGGAGCATTCTTTCCATTTCTTCCCGTATAACATAGTTCCCAGATTCACTTGAAAAAAGACTAAAAATGTCTAAGAAAAAGAAAGATAGAATAAATTAATCTTAACAAAGACCAAATATACGTTGGTGGAAGCAGGGAGAAAAGACAAAGCTACAATAACTGAGTGATTACTAGGGCCAAGCACTTTATAAATATAGTTTATTCCTTAAAATAATCCAGCAACAAAAATTTAAAACAGCAGTGCAGTATCTTTTCAAACATGCCAAATTTGCAAAAATCTTTATGTATTACAATACAAAGTGTTAGCAAAGACTAGGAGAAACAGGACCTCTTATACACTGTTAATAGGAGCATAAATTATTGCAACCACTTTCATGAGTAATTTGGCAAAATCTAGTAAAGGTCAAGAGACATTCCAGAAACTCCACTTCCATCTTTGAAAAACTCTGATACCTGCGTACAAAATACAAGATGTTCACTGAAATACTGTTTGTAAGAGCAAAACTTCGAAAAAAAAAAAAAAGATAAATGTCTGTCAACAAGAGAACAGGTAAAATGAGATACACACAATGAAATACTACATAGAAGTTAAAATATGTGTTTCAAGATGGATAAATATCAAAAGATATAATATTCAGAGGAAAAGCAAATGCCAAAATCATCTGTATAGTACAGTAGTACCCCCTTATCCATGGTTTTGCTTTCCAAGGTTTCAGTCACCTGTGGTTAACAGAGCTCCAAAAATATTAAATGGAAATTTCCAGAAATGAACCATTCATAAACTTTAAATTGCACACTGTTCTGAGTAACGTGATAAAATCTCTTGCCTCCCTCTTTATCCCACCTGGGACCTGAATGATCCTGTTGTCCAGTGTATCCACATGCTACTCGCCTGTTAGTCACTTAGTGGCCATTTTGGTTATCAGACTTACAGATCACAAGAAGGGTGAGTACAGGAAGATATTTTAACAGAGAGAGTGACCAGATTCACATAAAACTTTTATTATAGTATATTGTTATAATATTACTATTTTATTATTGTTAATATCTTACTGTGCCTAATTTTTAAATTAGTCTTTATCATAGATACATATGTATAGGAAGAAATGGTATATATAGGGTTTGGGACTATCTATGGTTTCAGACATCCACTGGGAGGGTCTTGGAACAGATCTGTGCAGATAAGGGGGGAACTAATGTGTACCATTTATTTAAAACTTTAAACCTGCAAAGTAGTTGACAATGTTTAAGGACACATAAACATGTTGTATAAAAACCAGCATGAGAAAAAAATCACCAAATTCATGAAAGCGGTAACCTCTGTAGAGGGAAGAACAGAATGGGATCATGAAGGGATACAAAGAAAACCTCACCTTAGTTTTAATATTTTTAAAAAATCAAATCAGGGACATATGATACAATGTTACGAAATAGTTAAGCTAGGTGGAGGTACGTATTAGATATAAGTTTGAAATATTGTTGTTATAGGCTGAACTTTATCCCCCTAAAGATATACTGAAGTCCTAACCTTGAAGTCCCTGTGTATGTGAGATTATCTGGAAACAGAGTCTTTGTAGATATAATCAAGTTAAGATGAGGTCATTAGGGTGGGACCCAATATAATATGACTGGTGCCCTTATAAGAAGAAAAGCACAAACAGAAAAATAAAGCCATGTGTAAGAAAGGCAGGGATTAGAACGATATAGCTGCAGGCCAAGGAACCCCAAGGATTGTCAGTCATCCTAGAAGCAAGAGAGAAGAAAGAATTTTCCCCTATAGGTTTCAGAGAAAGCATGGCCCTGCTGACACTTTGATTTTGGACTTCTAGCCTTCAGAACTATGAGACGGTAAATATCTGTTGTTCTAAGCTACCCAGTTTGTGGTGCTTTGTTATGGCAGCCCTAGAAAACTAATACAATCACATTTAAAAAAATGAAGAAACTTTAAAAATATATGTTTGTGACTTAAAAAATTGTTACCAGTTGTACGTCAGTATCTGTAGGGGATTAGTTACAGAACCCCCAAGGACACCAAAATCTGCAGGTGCTCAAGCCTCATATAAAATGGCATGGTATTTTGTACATGAAAACTAAAAAAGAAAATCCTAAGCACCCCAACCAACTGAACAGAATCCCTCTCTTGGCCAAGGGGACCCCAGAAAATCCTTAAAAACAGATACTGGTCATGAGGGGATGGGCAGTCAGACACATCTCATTATATCCAATCCCTTTTGCAGTTTAGAGATGCAACAACTAACCAGCATTAAAAATAAAGATCAGAAGACTGACAGACTCTTTGTGGCAGAAAGATCCCAAATTGTAAACAAAACCTAAGCTATGCCAGGCAAGGCATTAAGTCATGTACCCCTACACTTAAAGAATAAACTGCCAGGTATGGTGGCTCATATTGGTAATCCCAGCACCTTGGGATGCCAAGACGAGAGAATCATTTGAGGCCAGGAGTTCGAGACCAGCCTGGGCAACATAGCGAGACCCCTATCTCTACAAAAAATTTAAAAATTAGCTGGGCATTGTGGTACGTGCCTCTAGTCCCAGCTACTCAGAAGGCTGAAACAGGAGGATCACTTGAGCCCAGGAGTTCAAGGCTGCAGTGAGCTATCTTGCCACTGTACTGCAGACTGGGAGACAGAATGAAACCCTGTCTCAATCAATCAATCAATCAATAAACTATGTTCTAACTGCTACAGTGTTTTTCCTTTTCTTTTTTTTTTTTTTCTTTTTGAGACAGAGTCTTGCCCTGTCGCCCAGGTTGGAGTGCAGTGGTGCAATCTCGGCTCACTGCAACCTCCACCTCCTGGATTCAAGCAATTCTCCTGTCTCAGCCTCCCTAGTAGCTGGGATTACAGTCACACGCCCAGCTAATTTTTGTATTTTTAGTAGAGACGGGGTTTCACCATATTAGTCAGGCTGGTCTCAAACTCCTGACCTCAGGTGATCCACATGCCTCAGCCTCCCAAAGTGCTGGGATTACAGGTGTGAGCCATCACAACCCACCTCAAAATATCATGGCATGAGCCACCGTACCTGGCCATTTTTCTTTTTCTCTAGCAGTTATTGAATAAGCACTGGCCTTGAGATAAGCAATATTGAAACAGTTGCAGCTCATTCACCACCAACTGCTAACCTACTGACTCCTGTTCCACAAGCCATAACTACAGCTTTGACTGGACAAGAGAGCTATTTCAGTAGCTATCAACAAGTTAGTGGTCTCCTGATAAGAAGACCACTGACCATGGACTGGTTCTGGCTGGTTTACAGAGGCTGCTCACTTGACTGCCTTGCTGTCCTTGTTTCACCTTTTGACTTATAGGGCCTAACTGTAATGCATTTAAATATTAAGTCTCCACCCCAAAGTAAACATCGGGCCTAACTGTAATGCATTTAAATATTAAGTTTCCACTCCAAAGTAAACATGGGACACATATAACAGTACGCATGTGTCAGGAACCACTTCATGAATATTCATGGCCCCTCCGATAAGCTGTTGAATATGTACAACTGGCCAACCTCTTCAGAATAAATCTCTGTTCTATTCTCCCTTGCACAGTACCTGTTTGGGGTATCTGCTGGAGGCTATGTTTCTCAGCCTGTCAAAATGGCCACCTTGCAGGCTATAACCCTTTATAAGAAATAGTTTCTTTTCCAAATTTATAGATATAATTTTTTTCAGTTGACACATATAACCTATCCACATCCTCCCATATATTTTAAATCATCATTAGGTTATTTCTAATACCTAAAACAATGTGAATACTATGTAAATAGTTGTTATAGTGTATTGTTTCTTATTTGTATTATTTTTATTGCTGTACTGTTACCTTAAGCTCCTAGCCTTAAAAAGATCCCCCTGCCTCAGCCTCCCAAATAACTAGGATTACAGGCATGCACTACCATACCTGTCCTGTATTTTTAATTATTGCTGCCTGGGGCCAATTTATATTTCTGCTGGTGAAGAAATGCTAATTTGCAAAAATCAAGATCACAATTATATTCCAATACATAAAACTGGGTTTATGGATACATTCATTATCTTGATTATGGTAATGGTTTACTGGGCATATACACGTGTCAAAACATATACAAATGTGTAACTAAGTATGCTGGCTCATGTTTGTAATCCTAGCACTTTGGAAGACAGAGGCAGAAGGATCAGTTGAGGCCAGGAGTGTGAGTCCAGCCTGGGCAACCTAGAAAGACCCTATCTCCACAAAAATAAAATAAAGAAAATAAATTAGCTAGGCATGGTGGCATGCACCTATAGTCCTAGCTACTTGGGAGGCTGAGGTAGGTGGATCACTTGAGCCCAGGAGTTAAGGGCTGCAGTGAGCTATGTGCCACTCTGCCACTGTGCCACTATACTCTAGCCTAGGCTACAGAGTAAGGCTATCTCCTCTGTCCCCTATCCCCTCCAAAAACAAAAACAAAACCACGTATCAAAATATATACTTTATATATGTGCATATTATTGTATGACAATTATACCTCAATAAAACTTTTCTTAAAAATGATCTCTTTGTCCATTTTGTGCTGCTATAATAAAATACCACAGATCTAGCAACTTATTATAATGAACAGAGATTTATTTCTTACAATTCGGGAGGCTAAGAAGTCCAAGGTCAAGGCACCTGCATCCGGCAAAAGGACCTTCTTGCTCTTCCATCATCCCATAGCGGAAAGCAGAAGAGCAAGAGAACACATGCAAGAGGGAGAGAGAAGGAGGCTGAATTCTTCCTTTATAAGGATGCCACTCCTGTGATAAGAAGCTCACTCCTGAGATAACAGCATTCATTCATTCATGGGTGTGGACCCCTCATGATCTAATCATCTCTTAAATGTCCCACCTCTCAACACTGTTGCACTGGGGATTAAGTTTCCACACATGAACTTTGGGTAACGTGTTCAAACCATAGCAAGAATTAAAAATAATGGTCTAGATTCAAGAATAGGAGGGGATTCTGAGAAATTTAGAAGCAGTCTCAGGGCAGTATCTTAGTCTGTTGAGGCTGCTGTAACAAAATACCATACACTGGGTGCTTATAAATAACAAATTTATTTCTCACAGTTCTAGAGGCTGGGAAGTACACCATCAATTTGGTGTCTGGTGAAGGACCACTTCCTAGTTCATAGACAGCCACCTTCTCGTTGTATCCTCACACAGGGGAAAATATAAAGGGTCTCTCTGGGGCCTCTTTTATTAGGGCACTTAATCCCACTCATAAGATACTTATGATTAACCCTCACGACCTAATCACCTCCCAAAGGCCCCATCCCCTAATACCATCACCTTGGTGGTTAGGATTTCAATATATGAATTTTGAGGGAGACACAAACATTCAGACCATAGTAGGCAGATTAGAAAAGGAAGAAGGAAGAGAGAAAGACCCAGCATATGGTGGTCAAGAATAAAAGCAAAGGAATTTTGGGAACAAAATGTTACATTCTGTGTAATATAAACAGCTTCCATACTTCCCCTGGGAAATCTTCAATAAAATATGCAGTGCTTATGAATGCTTTTGGTAAGGCAGATCTGTCTTTGGGGAGTTCAAAGAAAAGAATGAGGGGACAGAAGACCTTATAAATAATTAAATGAATGAACTTTTTAAAAGTAAATAAATCTATATCCCACAAAACACAGACGGACACTAAGCAACTAAGATTATCTTCCCTTTCACATTTAGCAGGGATAATGGTGTCCTCTCATTATAGCATTTCCCTGATCAGCAGGATTTCAAGGTAATGAATAAGGTGCCACTCTTTTCTCTGCTTAGATAATTCACCTAATAAAATTAATTTCTGAAGTTAAAAGTAAAACATTAAAAAAATTAAACCTTTTACAAATAACGTATATAAAATGTTATCAGGTAAGTAAACTTTGGTTTTGTTTGTGAAACAAATAGACTACTATGTCTATGTCATCAGAATTTTAAAAAATAAGTTATATTGAGACATAATTCACATCCCATAAAATTCACCCTTTTAAAGTAAACATTTCAGTGATTTTTAAAGTATATTTATAAGGTTGTGCAACTGTCACACCTATGTAATTCCAGAACATTTTCGCCAACCCAAAAGGAAACCCTGTACCCATTAGCAGTTGTTCTCCATTTCCCTCTCACCTGATACCTCTAGCAACCACTAATCTACCATTTTCTGCCACTGTAGATTTGCCTAATCTTGAAATTTCATATAAATGGAATCATAATATATGGCCTATTGGGACTGACATCTATCACTAAGCAAAATGTTTTCAAGTTCATCCATACTGTAGCATGAATCAGTACTTTATTCCTTTTTATACCAGAGTAATTTTCCAGCATGTGGATATATCATGTTTTGTTTATCCATTTACCAGCTGGTGGACATTAGGGTTGTTTCCATTTTCTATTATGAACAATGATGCTATGACTATTTCTGTACAAGTTTTTTTGTGTGTGTGTGGTAAACATATGTATTAAATTTTCTTGGGTACAAACTTAGGAGTGGAATTGCTGGGACACACAGTAACAATGTTTAACAATTTGAGGAGCCAACAGGCTGGTTTCCAAAGTTGCTGCACTACTTTATACTCCCATCAGCAATGTATGATGTGGGTTACAATTTTTCCACATCTTCCTCAACACTTGTTATTATAAGGCTTTTTACTTTTAGCCACTCTAGTAGGTGTGAAGTAGTATCTCACTGTAGTTTTAATTTATATTTCTCTAATGACTAATTATGTTGCACATTTTCTAGGTGTTTATTTACCACTTGTATATCTTCTTTGGGAAAATGTCAATTCAAATCCTCTACCTGTCATCAGAATTTTGAGATAAATTATTCTGTACATAGATGTATTATTTTTGAGATAATAAAAGTACTTACATTTTGCTTTCTCTTCATCTTTGCCTCTTGTAAGGAGGACAAGTCCAACTATTAAATTATTGAAGTGCAGCCCTTTGGATGTTCCACCAAAAGAACAGTAAATCACCTGGAAAAAGATGATAAAGCCAACCTTAGGAGGCATTTCAGTTTTTGAGGAATCTGAGGCAGCTATCATCTTTAACAAATTTTATCTCCACCTCCAGAAAAGGCCCTGGTAAATTTTAGTGAAATCATGTTAAGTTTCTCCCTCTTCTTCCTCTTTTGAACCTTATTATTGCACTCAGCCAAGAATAGACTGTGTCTACTGTAAAATACGTACAGATGGTCCTCAGCTTGATTTTTCAACTTTACAATGGTGTGAAAGTGATACACATTCAGTAGAAACCATACAGTACTCCATAAATTACATGAGATATTTAACACTTTATTATAAAATCTGATTTGCATTAGATGATTTTGCCCAACTGAAGGCTAATGTAAGTGTTCTGAGCACATATATATAAATATTTATTTATTTATTTATTTGAGATGGAGTTTTGCTCCTGTCGCCCAGGCTGGAGTGCAATGGCGTCATCTTGGCTCACTGCAACCTCCACCTCCCAGTTCAAGCAATTCTCCTGCCTCAGTCTCCCAAGTAGCTGGGATTACAGGCCACTTGGGATTACATGTGCCACCATGCCAGGCTAACTTTGTATTTTTAGTAGAGATGGCATTTCACCATGTTGGCCAGGCTGGTCTCGAACTCCTGGCCTCAAATGATCTGCCCACCTTGGCCTCCCAAAGTGCTGGGATTATAGGCATGAGCCACCGCGCCTGGCCTGAGCACATTTAAAACAGTCTAGGCTAAGCTCTGATGTTTGGTAGGTTAGGTGTATGAAATGCCTTTTCAACTCACAATATTCCCAACTTACAATGGGTTTATCGGGCTGTAATCCCAGGATAAGTAGAGGAGTATCTGCATATTACAGACTCACACAACTGAATTATTTATTCTTTCTCTTGGGAGTCCTTATCAAAGTCCAAGAGTACAAAGGTCCTCCAATAGCCACAATAATGTGATGAGAATTCTGTGCAATTACACAACTTCCTTCAAACCTGGGAAAACTTACGCACATTACTTTGATTGGAAAAAAAGATACTCTCTAACTGAATGTTCAGAAATTCAAAGAGACTCCAAAAAATATTTTTTAACACTCTCAGAAATAAGTATTATAGTAATCAGAAATAAAGAAGAAAAACTATGCATAGGAAAGGGACAACAGAAATCACAATAAATTCATTCATTCAACAGTTCTTTGTTGAGTGCCTACTATCTGCCAGGCAAAGTTTTTGTCAATAAAAATGCATGATTAAACAATAATTTGAGAAGTTAGTCAATATGAAAACTGAAAATATATATTAGTCACCAAATTATATTTACAAATATATTTAATAACACCTGACAACTGATGTCAAAAACTATCTATCTCTAGTGCCAGTGATAACTCAACCCAGCAAAAACTAGCCAAAGGAAATAGCTACAGAACATTAAAAGTATTTTTTAAAAAACCAAATAAACAGAACTAATACACTTTGTAAAATAACTATTTTTAGTTGCCCCATCTCCCACTCCCAACTAGAAGAAAATAACAGGGAAAAACAAAAACAAAAACACCTTTATCCCTGGGGAAGGGCAGGAAAACATAATGGCCCCAGACTTTACAGATCCCCTATCACTGGGAAGAAGGAAGATCAATGTAAAAGTGTCACCCCTAATATCCAGGGACACAGCACCTGCCTAAAACTGAGACAGAAATAGGACTACAGAGAATGTCTTTGAGGTGTGATAACAAATAGAAGGTAACATCAAAAGTTGAAGGTAGAGCAAACATTAGAAAAAACCTCTAAGAAAGAGCCCTAACCCCTAAAAAAAAAAAAAAAAAGTAACCCTAGAATGGAAATTGAAGTCTGTATAGCACTGAGGGTAACCATAGCAACAAGACCAAAATTAAGCTAAACTATAGACTATATTGACTCAACTTCCCAAGCTGAAGGAAGATACTACTTGGCTCAGTCTCTTCTGTCCTATATGAAGCACTTATGTTTCAACCATAAATTTTAAGTCACAGAAAGAAGGAAAAACCCAATATATTGTCAGAGACGAAGGAAAAATATGCTAATGGAGTTTGAAGAATGCTTTGGAATGGCTCAAGAATAAACTCAACAGAGTTGCATAAGAGATTATCCAAAACGAAACAAAAGGGGGAAAATGTGAGGAGAGCGGGCAGGGGAAGGTAGACAGAACAGAAAACCCAAGAGCTGTGAGATCATATCAATGATGTAACATTCAAGTAATCCTGATATCCTACAAAAAAAAGAGAATGGGACAAAATAAATATCTGAGGAGATAAGGCTGGGGATTTTCAAAACGAATAGACACAAAACCACAGATATTAAGAAGTTCAGAGAACAAGCAGAATAGATCACACCTATAATCCCAAAAACCAACTAGACAAATCACATTGAAACTTCTCAAAACCAAAGATAAAAAGAAAATGTTTAAGGCAGCCAGAAGAAAAACAAAATTACATTAAAAAAAACCCAAAAAATTATAGCTGGATTATCATCAAAAATTATGTAAGCCAGAAATCAATGGTGTGAAATATTGAAAGCACTAAAGGAAAAAAACTCAACCATAAGTTCTGTACCTGGTGAAAATATCTTTCAAAAAGAAAAGATATTTTGCTTCCCTTTTTTTTTTTTTTTTTTTTTTTTACGGAAACAAAAACAGAGAAGTCATTACCAGCAAAAAGGGGTACAAGAAAGTACCTCAGGCTGGAGGAAATATTATGCCATTAGAGATACATGTACCTCCATAAAGAAATAAGAATACTGGAAATGGCATAAATGAAGGTAAATATAAAAGCATTTTTCTTATTTTTAATCACTGTGAAAGATTAACTAGCAGTCTACATCAGTAAGAGAAGAAATGTAAAGTGTCTTTATAGAATATGTAAAAGTAAAACACGTAACAATAGCACAGAGGATGGGAGAAAGGAATTGGAAGTATACTGTTGTATAGTACACATAAATGTTGTCTATACACCATTAAATGGTTTATTATACCAATTCACATGTAGTATATCTCATCTTTAAACTGCCAGTCACCAGGAAATTACGTGACCTTAGTACTCTAGTGTTTAAGCCTAACATTGACCTCATTAATAAACTCTTATTTTTATAATAAAAGCAATAGCTAATATTTAAATGCTTATTATGTGGCATTTTACTACTGTAAGTTCTTTACCAGTATTAAGCCTTTAGATGACTCCACAAGGAATACTGGTATCCTCATTTTAGGGCTGGGGGAAACCAGAGCCCAAAGAGATTAAGTAACTTGTCCAAAGTCATAGATCAATGAAGCAGCAGAGTCAGAATTTTAACCTAGGAAAGACAGGCTTCTGAAACTGAATTTTTAACCAACTTTTAGTTCTATAGTACAATTAATATGTTAGTCTGTTTTGCATTGCTATAAAGGAATACCTGAGGCTGGGTAATTTTTATAAAGAAAAGAGGTTTTTTTGGCTCACGGTTCTGCAGCCTGTATAAGCATGGCACCAGCATCTGCTCAGCTTCTCATGAGGCCTCAGAAAGCTTTCACTTGTGACAGAAAGTGAAGGGGGAGCAGAGAACAAGCATGTCACATGTTGAGAGAGGAAGCATGAGAGAGAGGAGGAAGTACCAGGCTCCTTTAAACAACCAGCTCTTTCATGAACTAATAGAGTGACAGCGCACTCATTACTGTGGGGAAAGCACCCAGGCACTCATGGGGATCTGCCCCCATGATCCAAACACCTCCCACGAGGCCCCACCTCCAACATTGGGGATCACATTTCAATATAAGATTTGGAGGGGACAAATATCCAAACTATATCAATTATATACATTCATTTCTAGTTAATTTGTCTAGAATTATATGAAAGACATCATCAGCAAGACATACATCATTTTGGTGAAATCTCCTGAAGATTAAACAAAGAAATTTCAAATGGTAACAAATTCAATTTATAAACACTGAGTTTTTGGCATCCCTTTTCATTCACTGTATCTTGATAATCCAGTCTCTTCACTTTTGACAATTTCACTGACTTTAATACAAAGAGTAAAGCAGTGAGGGTAAAATTAAGGAAGAAATTTTGAGTAAGGTATGACTTTCAGTTTTGCAAGTACTTGTAAAATGTAACAGATTTTGTATGGAATAAATTTGTTTGGAATATACTGCTACCTCCCTATCGCTCCCAAAATACAAGTACAGCAATAACCTTCTAGAATCACCCAGTTCATCTGACAAATGATTAAGAGGAAGCCCCCCAAAATCACCATTTCCTAAGTTCTAGGATGTACATATTTTCCGCCTTTAATCAATGTTTCAGAAAGCAGTATGCATCTAACACCTCTAATGTCTAAGTACCCTTTTTTCACTCAAAAAGAAAAAAAAGGAAAAAAAGAACAACTATTTAAATGGTCACCTTATAATAGGCAGTTCTTTAACATTTAGGGAATATTAAGTGCCACACTCATTACTAATTAGCTTTCATTTTCGGATTTAGAAGACGGAGTGTGAATAGGATAGCAAGGATGCTGGCAGTCCAGGGTGGTCTTGATGTCATTTTTTGAAAAGCACTTAATAAAGGTAAAGTGTTATTTATATAATTTGTTGCAAGACTTTTGTTTTAAAATCCCTATAATAATTTTCTGGCCGGGCGCAGTGGCTCATGCCTGTAATCCCAGCACTTTGGAAAGCCGAGGGGGGTGGATCATTTGAGGTCAGGAGTTCGAGAGCAGCCTGGCCGATGTGGTAAAACCTTGTCTCTACTAAAAATTAGCTGGGCGTTGTGGTGGGTGCCTATAATCCCAGCTACTTGAGAGGCTGAGGCAGGAGAATCACTTGAACCCGGAAGGCAGAGGTTACAATGAGCCAAGATTGCACCACTGCACTCCAGCCTGGGCAACAGAGCAAGACTCCGTCTCAAAAGAAAAAAAAATGTCTTTAGCTATTAAAAAAGGAAAGCCCAGAGCAATCAGGCAAGAGAAAGAAATAAAGGGTCTCCAAATTGGAAAGGAGGTCGTCAAATTAGCCTTGTTACCAGATAACATGACCTTATATTTAGAAAAACCTAAAGATTCTACCAAAAAACTGTTAGAACTGATAAATTGAGGAAAGATTGCAGGATAGAAAATCAAAACACAAAAATCAATACAATTTATATACATCAACAGTAAACAATCTAAAAAAGAAATCCCAAGTGAGTAATCCAAGTTAAAATAGCTACAAAGAATATAAAATACCTAGGAATCAGTTTAGCCAGAGATGTGAAAGATCTATAAAAGGAAAACTATAAGACACTGATGAAAGAAATTGAAGAGGACACACACACAAAATGGAAAGATATTCTATGTTCATGGATTGGAATAATTAATTTTTTTCCTTTCTTTTTTTTTTTTTCTTTTGAGACAGTCTTGCTGTGTCACCCAGGCTGGAGTGCAGTGGCTTGATCTTGGCTCTCTGCACACTCGACCTCCCAGGTTCAAGCAATTCTCCTGCCTCAGCCTCCCGAGTAGCTGGGAATACAGGCACGCACCACAATACCCAGCTAATTTTTTGTATTTTTAGTAGAGATGGGGTTTCAGTATGATGGCCAGGCTGGTCTTGAACTCCTGGCCTCAAGTGATCTGCCTGCCTTGGTCTCCCAAAGTGCTGGGATTACAGGTGTGAGCCACCACACCCAGCCAGAATTCATTTTGTTAAAATGACAATACTATCCACAGCAATTTACAAACTCGATGCAATCCCTATCAAAATATCAATGACATTCTTCATAGAGAAAGAAAAAGAGAATCCTAAAACATACATGGAACCTCAAAAGACCCCAAACAGCCAAAACAATCCTGAGCAAATAAAAACACTGGCAGCATCATACTACCTGACTTCAAACTTACTAAAAACCTATAGTAACCACAACAGCATGGTACTGATACAGGAGCAGGGCAGGGAAGTGCTGGGTAGAGAAAGGCAGGTGCCTGGCTAGGGCTCCACCCTCAGGCCTGTGCCCACAGACCTAGGTGAGGACAGGCACTCCTGCCTTGGTGCCCAAATGTTGCATTTTCCAAGACCACCCTGGCCTGCCACGCCCCCAAGGTGTGCCTATAAAAATCCCAAGACCCCAGCAAGCAGAGACATACAGTTGGCTGGACGTTGAGAGGAACATATCAGCAGAAGAACGCACAAGTGGCTGGACGTCCAGAGGAACACATCAGTTGAAGAGCACACTGACAGGCACCGGCAGATGCCGGCAGGCCACTGACCAGCAGAACGATGCGGAGTTCGGGTGGGGCAGTCAGAGGAAAGTCCGGCCGCTGAGCGGCCCGACTCCAGGGGAAAACTGCCTTCCCAATCCCCTTCTGGCTCACCGTCCAGCTGCTGAGAGCTACTTCTACCATTCAGTAAAATCTTGCACTCATTCTTCAAGCCCACATGTGATTCGACTTTTCTGGTACATCAAGGCAAGAATCCGGGATACAGAAAACCCTTGCGATAATGCAGAGGGTCTAATTGAGCTGATAAATACAAGCCACCTAGAGACAGCAAAACTAAAAGAGCACACATTAACATAAACGCACTGGGGCTTCAGGAGCTGTAAACAGTCACCCCTAGATGCTGCCCCTGGTGTCGGAGACCCATAACCTGCCCATCTGTATGTTTCCCTAAAGGTTTGAACAGCAGGGCACTGAAGAAGGGAGCCACACCCCCATCACACACCCTGTGAGGGGGACAAGGGAACCTTTCCAGTATCAATACTGGCATAAAAACAGACACACAGACCAATGGACGACAGAGAACCCAGATATAAATCCAAAAATTTACAATCCACTTATCTTCACGAAAAAGCACAAAGAAAATACAATGGGGGAAAGAACAGTCTTTTCAATAAACGGTGCTGAGAAAACGGGATAACTCTATGCAGAAAAATAAAACTAGGCTGGATGCGGTGGCTCATGTCTGGAATCCCAGCACTTTGGGAGGCTGAGGCAAGTGGATCACTTGAGGTCAGGAGTTCAAGACCAGCCTGGCCAACATGGCAAAACCCTGTCTCTACTAAAAGTACAAAAATTAGCCGAGCATGGTGGCGCATGCCTGTAATCCCAGCTACTCAGGAGGCTGAGACAGGAGAATTGCTCTAAACCCAGGAGGCGGAGGTCGCAGTGAGCCGAGACCGTGCCACTGCACTGTAGCCTGGTGACAGAGCAAGACTCTGTCTCAAAATAAAAAACAAGAAACTAGACTCCTCATCTTTCAGCATACACAAAAAAATCAAATCAAAATGGAATGAAGACCTAAATCCAAACCCTGAAACTATGAAACTACTAGAAAAAAACATTGGGGGAAATGCACCAGGAGATTGTTCTGGGGAAAATTTTTTTTGTGTAATACTTCAAAAGGGCAAATAACAAAAGCAAAAATAGACAAATGGGATTTGATCAAGCTAAAAACTTCTGCTCAGTAAAGGCAACAATCAATAAAATTAAGAGACAACCTGTAGAATGGGAGAAAACATTTGCAAAATACCCATCTTACAAGGGATTAATAATCAGACTGTATAAGGAGCTCAAACAACTTACTAGCAAAAAAACAAAACAAAAACAAACCCACAAAAAATTACATTTTTAAATGGGGAAATTCCCAGCACTTTGGGAGGCTGAGACAGGCGGATAACTTGAGCTCAGGAGTTCGAGACCAGCCTGGGCAACATGGCAGAAACCCCTGTCTCTACAAAAAATACAAAAATTAGCTGGGTGTGGTGGCACGCACTTCTAACCACAGTTACTCGGGAGGCTGAGGTGGGAGAATCACCTGAGTCCAGGAGGCCGATGTTGCAGTGGGCCAAGACTGCACCACTGCTCTCCAGTGTGGGCAATGAAGTGAGACACTTTCTAAAAAAAATAAAGAAATGGGCAAATGATCTGAAATCTTCAAAAGAAGACATATAAATGACCAACAGGTACATGAAAAAATGTTCAGCATCACTAATCATCAGAGAAAGGCAAATCAAAACTATAATGAGTTAAAATCTCACCCCTTATATCGAAAAGCAGGCAGACTGGGCACAGTGGCACATACCTGTAATCCCAGCACCTTCAGAGGCCAAGGCAGGTGGATCACAAGGTCATGAGTTCAAGACCAGCCTGGGCAACATGGTGAAACCCCGCCTCTACTAAAAATATAAAAATTAGCCGGGCATGGTGGCATGCGCCTGTAATCCCAGCTAGTCGGAAGTCTGTGGCAGGAGAACTGTTTGAACCTGGGAGGTGGAGGTTGCAGTGAGCTGAGATTGTGCCACTGCACTCCAGCCTGGGTGACAGAGCAAGACTCCATCAAGGAAAAAAAAAAAAGAAAGAAAGAAAAAGAAAAGAAAAGCAGGCAATAACAAATGCTGGTGAGGATGTGGAGAAAGGGAAACTCTTGTACACCGTTTGCAGGAATGTAAACTAGTACAGCCATTGTGTAAATTAGAACAGCTATGGCTGTTCCTCAAAAGACTAAAAATAGAATTACCATATGATCCAGCAAATTGCTATTGGGTATATATCCAAAAGAAAGGAAATCAATGTATCAAAAAGATACCTGTACTAATGTTTATTGCAGCACCATTCATAATAGTCGAAGTTTGGAATTAACCTAAGTGCCCATCAACAGATGAATGGATAAAGAAAATGTGGTATATAGACACAATGGAACATTATTCAGCCAGAAAAAAGAGGCTGGGTGCGGTGGTTCACGCCTGTAATCCCAGCACTTTGGGAGGCCGAGGTGGGCAGATCATGAGGTGAAGAGATTAAGACCTTCCTGTCCAATGCAGCAAAACTCTGTCTCTACTAAAAATACAAAAATTAGCTGGGCGTGGTGGCACGCGCCTGTAGTCCCAGCTACTTGGGAGGCTGAGGCAGGAGAATCACTTGAACCCGGGAGGCGGAGGTTGCAGTGAGCCAAGATCGACCCACTGCACTCCAGCCTGGGGACAGAGCAAGATTCCATCCAAAAAAAAAAAAAAGAAATGCTGTAATTTGCAGCAACATGTCAAGTGAAATAAATCAAGCAGGCCAGGCGTGGTGGTTCACGCCTGTAATCCTAGCACTTTGGGAGGCCAAGGCAAGAGGATCACTTGAGCTCAAGAGTTTGAAACTAACCTGGGCAACATGGTGAGACCTCATCACTATCAAAAAACAAAAATAAGCCAAGCACAGAGAGACAAATATCACATGTTCTCGCTCATATGTAGGAGCTAAAAAAAGTAGATCTCACGAAGATGAGAGTAGATTGGTGGTTACCAGAGGATAGGAAAAGTAGTGGGGAGGAGGGGGGAATAAAGGTAAGTTGATTAATGGGCCCAAATACACGGTTTGACAGAAGAAATAAAATGTAGTGTTAGTAAGGTGATTATAATAATCTAGTGTACATTTCAAAATAACTAGAAAAAATTAATTCAAATGTTTCTAGCATAAAGGACAAACATTTAAGGTAATGAATATTCCAAGTACACTGAGATTTTATATTTCCAAATTATGAATGGATTAATGATCACATGTACCCCCCCCAAAAAATGTATCTATTATGCAACCCTAAAGGAAAAGAAAAACACTTTCTTAAACATTTTGTAGCCATGACTATCCAGTCAGAGACTTAATACACTGTTATACTAATATATAAGATTGATGTATGTGGTAATGATCTCACTAGCCTCCTTTCAGACAATGATGTCATCCCAGTAAATAATATGATTAGCTCTGAAGAGAGGGAAATCTGTCTGTATTGTCGAAGAAAAAGACTTATACTATAACATACCAAAAACCTACCTCTTGTCTAACAGTTAAGAGGTCAAAAAAGGGTAGATGTAGGCTGGGCACAGTGGCTCACGCCTGTAATCCCAACACTTTGGGAGGCCGAGGATGGTGGATCACCTGAGATCAGAAGTTAGAAACCAGCCTGGCCAACATGGTGAAACTCTGTCTCTACTAAAAATACAAAAAAATTAGCCAGTTATGGTGGCAGGCACTTGTAATCCCAGTTACTCAGGAGGCTGAGGCAGAAGAATCCCTTAAACCCAGGAGGCGCACGTTGCAGTGAGCCGAGATTGCACCATTGCACTCCAGCCTGGGCAACAAGAGCAAAATTCCACCTCAAACAAAAGCAAAAAAAACGGTAGATATGTGTAGGTCTCCAGAGTTTAGAAACAGTTGTAGCATGTTTCAACTGCTGCTTTCTGGTCCTGGTCATTCCACTGTCTAATGGATATAGGTTAAAGGGTTATCCCACAGTTCCTTAGGGGAAATAGTTAAGTGACAGATACTGTTTTATCATGGCTTTTAGAGTCAGAAAGGCCTGACATTGAAGCCAGGCTTTATTAATATACCAACTATGTGGTGTTAAGCAAATCACTTAACTTTCTGGGCCTTAGTTGCATTCCATGACACATATGTTGAAGCAATGTGCCAAGTCGTCTCATTCCAGGACCTAAGCTGGAAAGCAGCCCCTGGGTGGGAAATACTATCTCAGGACAGAAGGCAGAAGCCAGAGTTTGAAGTCACTTTGTTAACTAGTAAGAATTCAGCACTGATGAGCTCATAACTTTTGCTTGAAAATATTTTTCCAGAGTAAACTCTAGTACACCAATCTAACTGCTTGATTAATTCATCAACAGAACCAAATTAATGTTTTCAAATTTTCATTTTATATAATTCTCATGAGGATCAATACTTTTCCATTTGTTGTTGTTGTTGTTGTTCTCGTTGTTGTTGAGACAGGGTCTCATTCTATTGCCCAGGCTGTAGTGCAGTGGCATAACCACAGCTCATCGCAGCCTTGACCTCCCAGGCTCAAGTGATCCTCCCAAGAGTCCTTGGGAGTCTGAGGACTCCCAAGTAGCTGAGAGCACAGGAACATGCCATCACACCTTGCTAATTTTTTCATTTTTTTGTAAAGATGGGATCTTACTATGTTGCCCAGGCTAAAAAATTTATCCTGACTGACACAGAGTTAAAAAGGAAAGTATACATAAGTTAAAAAGGCAAAAAATATATACCTTTCCAAAGAACTTGATGTCACCAACCTACATGCTTAAAAGCCATCTTTAGGTAATGACAAAGATGAAACATGAATTCACAAAATAAGTCATGCTGTATGTTGGTGAGCTTCGAAGAATAACTCAAACACAACATAAGGCCCATGGTATATGAATACATTAAGTACTCATTTGCATAAAACATACTTACTACTGATAAAATTTCAAATGTTAACATTTAATGCAAGCTCTGTGGCTGGGCACGGTGGCTCATGCCTGTAATCCCAGATCCCAGAACTTTGGGAGGCTAAGCTGGGTGGATCACCTGAGGTCAGGAGTTTGAAACCAGCCTGGCCAACATGGTGAAACCTCGTCTCTACTAAAAATACAAAAATTAGCCAGTCACGGTGGCAGGCACCTGTAATCCCAGCTACTCGGGAGGTTGAGTAAGGAGAATCGCTTGAACCTGGGAGGCAGAGGTTGCAGTGAGCCAAGATCGCACCACTGCATTCCAGCCTGGGTGACAGAGTGAGACTCTGTCTCAAAAAATAAAATAAAGTAAGATTTAAAAAATGCAAGCTCTGTTCCTATATGTGTGTGTTTTGAAAAACTTTTCCTTCTAAAACTAAAAAGTATGTGTGTTCACATTACTGTTTCTTTAGTGCAGAGTCCAATAGAACAAAATGTTTCTTTTCTTCAAATGTGTTTCATAATACTAACCATGTCTTTCCTGGAAGTAAATATCATAAGGTAGAGTCATGCTTCACTCCAAAAAAAAAAAAAAAGGGCCCCTTGAAATTCTGAATAAATAACAACATACAAATGCAAAGTATAAATTCCTGAAGTCTAAGCAAAGAACATATACTGAGGAAACAACTACCAGGGATTAGAAAGCGGAATAGTACCCAAAGCTCACATTGAGTTTATCAGTCAAGCAGAAGAGACACCTCATTGAACATCCAGAGCATTGAGGAGAGACCCCAAGAGTTAATCCTTAGTATTAGAGGTAAACCATACTTATACTAAAGTCTATTCAAGACTCACCATTACAAAGCTTTAACACAGGATTAAAGAGGATTAGCTAATCTGTGATTAAGTGTGTGCTAGAATAAAATCCAACATTTTAAAAATAAAGACAACAAATTCAGGTACTTATAACATAAGGTTTACAATGTTTACTAGATATCAAAAAGTTACTAGATACAAGAAACAGAAAATTGTAACCAATCACCAGAAAATTATGAGGCAAAAGAATGACAGAGATGATAAAAACTGGTATACAAGAAGTTTAAAACAGCTATTATAAATATGCTCAAGAATTTAAACAAAAATAAAAACATGGAAATAGAAACTATATTTTAAAAAGAAACATGAAACTTTAGAGTGAAAAATATAATATCTGAACTAAAAAGTTATTGTGTGGCTTTTTTTTTTTTTTTGAGACAGGGTCTTTCTCTGTTGCCCAGGCTGGAGAATACAGTGGCATGATCTTGGCTCATTGCAACCTCTGCCTCCCGGGCTCAAGCAATCGTCCCACCTCAGCCTCCCAAGTAGCTGGGGCTACAGGTGTATACCACTACTCCTGGCTAATTTTGTGTATTTTCTGTAAAGGAAAGGTTTCACCATGTTGCCCAGGCTGGTCTTGAACTCCTGGGCTCCAGTGATCCACTTGCTTAGGCCTCCCAAAGTGCTGGGATTACAGGGGTGAGTCACTGTGCCTGGCCCTGTGTAGCCTTAAAAGCATATTAAACACTACTGAATAAAAGAGCAGTGAACTTGAAGAAACAGGAATAGGAACTATCCAATCTGAAGTACGGTGAAGAAAAAGAGCTAGAACTGGGGGTGGGGGGAGGAAAGGAGAGAAAATAATCAGTCTCAGTAACCTGTGGAAAACCACCAAGATTTTACATACCTGTACTTAGAGACCAAGAAAAGGGAAGGGTGAACAGAAACATATTTGAAGAACAGTACCGAAACACCTTCCAAATTTGATGATAAACCCACCAATCCAAAATGCTCAAAGAAACTCATATGTAAGATAAACAAAACCAAACAAAGGTATATCATACATTCCTGAAAAATAGTAATAGAGAAAATCTTGAAAGCACTGAGAGGGAAAAAGGTATAAAGTGAAACAAAAATAAGAATAATCACTGACTTGTAATCAGAAATAATGCAAGCCACAAGACAACAGAAGAAACAATTTTACTATACTGAAAGAAGAAAAAAACAGCCTAGGATTATATATCCAACAACAAAATGACCACTCAATTTTAAAAAGGGCAAATGACTTAAATAAAAAGATGCATCGTCTTTAGTCATTAGGGAAATGCAAATCAAAACCACAATGACATACCACTTCACACCTACAAGAACAGCTATAATAAAATGAATAAGGCCGGGCGCGGTGGCTCACACCTGTAATCCTAGCACTTTGGGAGGCCGAGGTGGGCGGAATGCCTGACCTCAGGAGTTCAAAACCAGCCTGGACAACACAGTGAAACCCCATCTCTACTTAAAATACAAAAAAATTAACCAGGCGTGGCGATGTGCGCCTGTAGTCCCAGCTACTCAGGAGGCTGAGGCAGGAGAATGGCTTGAACCCGGGAGGCAGAGGTTGCAGTGAGCCGAGATCATGCCACTGCACTCCACACTCCAGCCTGGGCGAGAGAGTGAGACTCCATCTCAAAAAATAAAAATAAATAAAATAAAATGAATAAATAACAAGAATGTAAAAAAACCTGCAACATCTATACACTGTTGATGGAAATGTAAAAGGGTACAGCTGTTCTGGAAAACAGCCTGGTGGTTCTTCAAAAAGGTAAACATAGAATTACCATATGACCTGACAATTCTGTTCCAAAAAGAATTGAAAACAGAGATTCAAACAGATACTTGTATGCCAATATTCACAGCAGCATTATTGACAATAGAAGAAAGGTGGAAACAACCCATAAAAAGATGAAAAAAATGTGGTATATACACACAGTGAAGTATTATTTAGCCATAAAAAAGAATGCGTGTTTGCAGCCATTACAGCTCTCTAGCACCTTTAGCTCACTGAGCTCCTGCAGAGGGAGCTGAAGAATAAGTAAACAAGTCTCTATAGCATGGCCTGTACAAAACAGATAGCCTGCAAACTGACCATGGTAAAGCACCCAGGAAGTAATTAGCCACAAAAGCCATTCACAAGAGTGCACCCTCTATTGGAGGGGTAAAGAAACGTCATCATTACAGGCCTGGTACTCTGTGACACTGAACCTTATCACAAGTCCACTGAACTTCTGATTCACAAACCTCCCTTCCAGCATCTGATATGGGACTTCAAAACAGATCTGTGCTTCCAGAATACAGTTACTGGTGCTCTGCAGGAGGCAAATGATGGTTGGCCTTTTTGAAGACATCAACCACTCTGCTATCCATGCCAAACATGTAACAATTATGCCAAAAGACATTCAGCTACCGTGCCGCATATATGGAGCACATGCTTAAGAATATGCTACGATGAGTAACATTTCATTCTCAAAAAAAAAAAAAAAATTCTCTCTTCCCTGTTACTGGTAGTTCTGAACCCTAGATTTTTTTTTCCCCATGGGGTGAAAAGCTACCTAAGTAAATGACTGCAAGTGGGAAAATGGGGAACGGAAATCAGGTATAGGGAGTTTTTCTATTTTCATGTTGCAAGAGAATTTTTAATATAAATATGGGTATGTAAAGCATTAATGCAAGTCAAAGTGTTTCAGTGAGCACGTTTCCGCAGTTCAACTAGTAAGTACATATTTTTAATATTGTCTCTCTTCTGTGTTGTTCCTGTAACTACAAAAAAAGGAATGGGCCAGGCACGGTGGCTCATGCCTGTAATCTCAACACTTTGGGAGGCTGAGACAGGGGGAGCACTTGAGGTCAGGAGTTCGAAACCAGACTGGCCAACATGGTGAAATCCCGTCTCTACTAAAAATACAAAAATGAGTCGGGTGTGGTGGTGGGCACCTGTAGTCCCAGCTACTGGGGTGGCTGAGGCAGGATAATTGCTTCAGCCTGGGAGGTGGAGGTTGCAGTGAGCAGAGATCACACCATTGCACTCCAGCCTAGGCAAAAGAGCAAGACTTCGACTCATAAAAACAAACAAACAAACAAACAAACAAAGGAATGAAGTTCTGATATAAGCTACAAATGGATGAACCTTGAAAACATTATGCTAAGTGAAATAAGCCAGACACAAAATGGCAAATATTGTATGATTCCACTATATGAAATATTTAGAACAGGCAAATTCATAGAAGTAGAAAGTAGACTGGAGGTTATCAGGGGCTGGGGAGGAAGAAGAATGGGAAATAATTGCTTAACAGGTACAGTATTTCTGTTTGGTGTGATGAAAAAAAATTATTTTTCCATGTAAATTTGAGAAAAATGGAGTAATGAAAAATGTTGAAAGTAGATAGGCATGGTGATTGGGCAACATTGTGAATGTAATTAATACTACTGAAATGTTCACTTAAAGGTGATTAAAATGGGCCAGGCACAGTGGCTCATGCCAATAACCCCAGCACTTTGGGAGGCCAAGGCACAAGGATCACTTGAGCCCAGGAGTTTGAGACCAGCCTGGGCAACATAGTGAGACCTCATCTCTATTTAAAAAACTTAAAAATAAGCCAGGCATGGTGATGCATGCCTGTAGTACCAGCGACTCGGGAGGCTGAGCTGGGAGGATTACTTGAGCCAAGGAGGTCAAGGCTACAGTGAACCATGATCAACCAACTGCACTCCAGCCTGGGTGACAGAGTGAGACCCTGTCTAAAAAAAAAAAAAAAAAAAAATCAAAATGGTTAATTTTATGTTATAAATCCCAATACTTTGGGAGGCCAATGCAGGAAGATCGCTTAATGCCAGGAGTTTAAGACCAGCCTGGGCAAAATAGCAAGACCCTCACCGCTACAAAATATTCAAGAATTAGCCAGATGTAGTACCATGCACCCATAGTTCCAGCTACACAGGAGGCTAAAGTGGGGGGTTTGCTTGGGCCTGGGAGATTGAGGTACTACTGCATTCCAGCCTGGGCAACACAGTGAGACCAGCCTGGCCAAAATGGTAAAACCCCGTCTCTACTAAAAATACAAAATTATCTGTGCATGGTGGCATGCGCCTATAGTCCCAGCTACCTGGGAGGCTGAGGCAGGAGAATCACTGGAACCCAGGAGGCAGAGATTGCAGTAAGCTGAGATGGTGCCACTGCACTCCAGCCTCGGCGACAGAGCCAGACTCCGTCTCAAGAAAACAGAAAACAAACAAACAAAAAAAACAGCCAACTGGCTTTTGTTATTGATCATGACTGTTAAATATTTTTAAAATCAGTGGTACAAATTGTGACATAGAAAGCATGTGTATCAGTTTTGTAAATTACAAAGTTGGTAGGGATGGCTAAAAGGTTAACAGAATTAAATCAAATTCATCTTAGGCTGTGACACTAGGCTAAAAGCAACAAAATTAAATTTAATCTATTTAAACTGCAGTTTCCTTATAAACTCAGCATATATAAAGATATAGAAGAAGATCAAGCTTGACATTTTTAGCCAACAAAGTGATGACCTTTTGGCTTGTTTAGGCTAATACAATTTTATGCTGAATGGTAGTGATTAAAGAATTATATATTCTCCTACTGTTCACTAATGTAATTCCATCTAGAGAACAGCATGGGATTAACCATTATGCATATTAACTGTGGTTAAGAAGCAGCAGGGAAAAGGACTTGTTCACATCTCTAGAAGGGAAAGTTCCAGTTTCCCAATTCAAACAGCTGAACTCCACCTCCATGAAGCAGAGGATTTCCAGTTGAGACTCAAGTAAAGACAACAAAAATTTCAGGATTATGAAACTGTGACAAAATCATTAGTGGCTTTTAGCTGCACCCCCACCTCCAAACCCAGAAAACGAGGCTGGGACTAGGTCAGGTGAATTTACAGAATTGTTTTACTGCCCCCAAACTTAAATGGAATAGAACCAAAACACAAAAATTTTACTGAATTAATGATATCCTACATCATTTTCAAGCTGGTGTGCTACATCAATTTGTAACATCCAACATTTAGCAAGACACAAAAACGGTAGCCTTGTAAGAGAAATGTTAGAGAAGGATGTGAGTGAAAAATTGACCACTTTTTAAAATAAGTTATTCGTTACAATGGGATATTATTCAGTCATAAAAAGGAATGAAGTTCTGATACATGTTACAACATGAATGAACTTTGAAAACATTATGCTAAGTGAAATAAGCCAGGTACAAAAGGACACATATTATATGATACCACTTACGTAAAGTAATTTGAATCGGCAAATTCATAAAGACTAAAAGTTGACTGCGTGTTATGAGGGTTTAGGGGAAGGGGTTGGGAGCATTAATGGTTAATGAGTCGAGTTTCTGTTTGGGATGATGAAAGGTTTTAGAAAAAGATAGTGGTGATGGCTGCAAAATATTGTGAATGTAGTTAGTGTCTGTGAACTGTACACTTTAAAATGGTTAAAATGGCAAATATTATGTTTTATATATTTTGCCACGACAAAAATTTTAAAACATAGTAAAATACAGGGACTCAGATTAAGAATATTCAGATAATAAATATGAGTATAATAAACACTTAGATAGAAAGTACTTCTGTGAGCTAGGCACAGTAGCTCTTGCCACAACAAAAATTTTAAAACATAGTAAAATACAGGGACTCAGATTAAGAATATTCAGATAATAAATACGAGTATAATAAACACTTAGATAGAAAGTACTTCTGCGAGCTAGGCACAGTAGCTCATGCCTGTAATCCCAGCACTCTGGGAGGCTGAGGCGGGCAGATTGCTTGAGCCCAGGAGTTCGAGACCAGCCTGGGCAACATGGTGAAACCCCATCTCTACCAAAAAAATATAAAAATTAGGCAGAAGTGGTGGTGCGCACCTGTAGTCCCAACTACTCAAGTGGCTGAGGTAGGAGGATTGCTTGAGCCCAGGAGGCAGAGGTTGCAGTCAGCCAAGATAGCGCCACTGCACTCCAGCCTGGATGACAGAGTGAGACCCCATCTCAAAAATAAAAATAAAAATAATACAAAATTTAAAAATACACTATAACAACTATTCACGTAGTATTTACATTGCAATAGGTATTATAAATAATCTAGAGATGATTTAAAGTACACAGGGGGTGAGGGGTGTGTGCATACTAAACATTTTATTTAAGGGACTTGAGCATTTGCAGATTTTGGTATCCTGGTGGGCCTAGAATCAATCCCCAACAGACACCAAGGATGACTGCGTAAGTATCTTCAATATCAGCATTGGAACTCTTCTCTCACACAATATATTTTCAGGGAGTAATCTGTTGAAAATCCCAAACTGTTATTTAAACAAACTACCAAGAATACAATTAAGTCCTCATTTAACATCATGGATAGGTTCTTGGAAACTGCAACTTCAAATGACACCAGGTAGAATGAAACCAATTTTACCACAGGTTAATTGATATAAACAAGAGTCAAGTTCCTGAGGTATGTTTCTGGTCACAAAAATATCATCAAACTTCTAAATAAATACCCCAAAACATTTCTAATATTAAACATTGAAATAAATGTAAGCTGTACATACATTTGAGGAAAATTAATAAAAACAAGTAAGATAAATTACTATATCTACCCAATTATTACTGTTCAGTGTCACAGGTAATCAGAGCCTATGTCAGCAGCTCAAGGGCACCATCCCATCACAGGGCACACTCACGCAGACATCCACACTCACTCAGACTGGGACAACTTAGACATGCCAAGTCATCAAACGTGCACACCGTTGGGATGAGGGAAGAAACCAGGGTACCTGGAGAAAACCCACACAGACATGTGGGGGAGCATGCAAACCACACAGTGGCCCTGGCCCGAAATTGATGTTTTTTTCATCAACATTATAATGAAAAACAACACCAAATGAGTGATGAGATGACATTATTTGAGGATGTGCTGCACACAGTTATATAAACCTATTTAGTAATCAAGGAAGAGTTTCCCTAATAAATAAAAATATTTTCAGAAAGGGTAATAAGCAATAAAACTAGCATTTTAGAACATGTACAATGATTACCAGAATTCCAGGCAAATGTCACATGCAGGTTCCAGGAACTAGGACCTGGAGATCTTTGAAGCCATTATTTAGCCTACAACCCTCTCCAGAGTAGCTACGGTCCTAGGAGAATGGGACAAATTCTCATTGCTTTTTTTCCCCCATCTCTGTCCTCTTACCTCCTACAGCTTGGCTCTGGATACAGATGCAGTAGCACAAAGTATATGGCACAGTAGTATAACTAAAAACCCTAACTCTCTAACCAGAGGACTGAAAATCGGAGATCCAGGGAAATGGAAAGTAAAATGAATATTGAGGAGAGGAAGAAGCTCAGGAAAGTTGTCTTTTGAACTCCTGGGTATACCTCCCAGCTGTATATGAATGGATATAAGCCTAAATTGCTTATCAAACTCTGAGAATTAAAATTCAGCATAGACCAAAACCCAGGTCCCAGTCTAGCCACTGGGTGGTACACATATGGGACAGATACAAATACCACTGCAAAGACTCTAAAAACTTAACTGACATTGGAACTACAACCAATGTAAAAGACTGGTGGGAACTGATGCTCTGAGCCCATCATTATCAAGGATCTGATAAAACAAATATACCGACATCTCCAAAGCAACAATCAGAATCTCATAACACAACATTCCAAACGTCCAGAATATAATCTGAAATCACTCAGCACATAAAGAACCAGGAAATTATTATCTCAATTAGGAAACGACAATCAATCAACAGGTACCATCAATCAGGTGAGACACATTGGATATAGACAAAGGCTTTAGAACAGCTATTACAAAAATTCCCAAATAAATGAGGGCAAACATTCTTGAAATGAATGGAAACACGACAGTTTAAACATAGTAACAGAAAATACAGAAGACCAAATGAAAATTTTACAATGAAAAATACAGTAACAACAACAAAAAAATTTTAAGCCACTTCCCTAAATCTATCAATTGGAAATCTGGAAAGACAAGCTTCTCTTTTAACAGTGACCATTTGTTGTGATGGTCAACTCTATTAATCATTAACACCTCAGTGGTAACTATTTTAATCAGATGGCTTTTTTTTTTTTTTAGCCCTAGTGATACTAACTGAAAAAGAAATTGTCTTTGACCTTTGCCACAACTTTAGTCATCCCTTTGCAATAAAGTGCCCATAGTTGGCATTCAATGATTCTTGAGAAAACTTAATAAACAGAAATAAATAGAATAAAAGCATGTCTTTATGAGACAGAGAAAAAAAGTAAAATGTGACGACTAGATACAAAATAGGCCCACTGTTTTATAAGATGTGTTTAATATAAGACTCAACATGCTGGTTCTTTAAAGTGAACTGAGTAGGTAACCCTATAGGCCAAACTTTTTTTTAAGGTTATTTTAAGATGAGTTCTTGCCATGTTGCCCAGGCTTGCCTCGAACTCCTAGGCTCAAGGGATCCTCCCACCTCAGCCTCCTCAGTAGCTGGGACTACATGAACATACCACTATGCCTGGCTCCCTAAATCATATTTAAGTGTTTAAGATATTGTTCTTAAATCAATGAATTTAATAAGCATTATACTAAAAGCCAAGAAAAAGCATGGCATATACAACTTGAAATCCACATGGATTTCATTTTGGCTCTCTGTATTAGTAAATCTTCACAAAAATTTATTTATACAAAATTAATAACTTAATCGGTATTTTAAAAATAGATTGTAATAAATAGATGTAATTTCAGAAAAGTTCTGATGTTTGTTCTACACACTAAAAAAATGGAATTTCAAAAAAGGGTCAAGATTAGAAAACACGAAAATTAACTGACTCAGGGTTCAAAAAAAGGAGATAGTCCCTGGGTTCTAGACTTGGACTTACATTTATAGAACCACCATATAAAATATAAATACCATATATCAACATTAAATTTGGTTAACAATTACCACTTTAACATTTTAAAGATATTTATTGCTAAAAAACAGAAAACTTTAACATTCTTCAAAGCACTAAAATGGATTGAGCCAATTATGCCAATTACAAATTTCCATATACATATACACCACATGAATGTATAAATATTTTCATTTCAGATTTACTAGTCCATTTGATCAAGAAATTTGAACATCTGGAGATCAGGAAAATGCAAATCAAAACCACAATGAGACACAACCTCATACCCACTAGGACAGCTATAATAAAAAACACAGATTAATTAAACTCCAAGGATATAGGGAAATTGGAACCCACATATACTATTGGTAGAAATGTAAAATGGGCAGCCACTTTGGAAAATAGTCTGGCAGTTCCTCAAAAAGTTAAATGAAGAGTTACCATATGACCCAGAAATTCCATGCAAGGTATATATCCAAAGAAATGGAAATATATACCCACGCAAAGGTATACAAATGTTCACAGTAGCATTATTTATAATAACAAAAAAGTGGAAATAACCCAAATATTCATTAACTGATGAAATAAACAAAATGTTGTATATATGCATACAATGAAATATTATTCAACAATAAAAAGGAATAAAGGACTGATACATGTTTTCAAGATTCATCTAAGAGGCCAATCACAGAAAACCATGATTTCATTTATATGAAATTACTAGAACAGTGAAATCTATATAGACAGAAGAAAGTAGATTAGTATATTAGTTGGCCAAAGGCTGTGAGAGGAGAGGATGAAGAAAACAGGGATGACTGTTAAAGTAAGGTTTCTTTTTGGGGAGATGAAACTGTGGTAATGGGTACACAACTCTATGAACATACTAAAAGCCACTGAATTGTATACTTTAAATGTGTGAATAGTGTGACATGTAAATTATAGCTCAATAAAAGCTTTTAAGAAAAACAAAATACTATTTCTTTTAAAGCAAAGAACTGGTGTATGTAACAAAGTTGGTTAAACACACTTTGCTGAATACTGCTCCTATAAGGCTTTTTATTTCTCACCTAAAATTTCTGAAAGTCAAATATAACAAGAAAGAAGGAAGACTGGAAAAGTAGTTCAAGACAAACCTTCATGTGAAGTATTATATGCTTTACTGTTTTCTAAAAAGCGTCAAAACATCTCTACAGCTTCTGCCATTTGGAAATTAAGAAATTCTTCTTCAAAGGTAGAATACTAGTAAAGTTGCCACCCATGCATAAAATAGCTTAAGCAATCAGCAGTGCAAACTATAAAATGATTTTTTAAAAGCATAAACCAGGCCAGGTGCAGTAGCTCATGCCTGTAAAACCAGCACGTTGGAAGGCCAAGGTAAGAAGATTGCTTGAGGCCAGGAGTTCAAGACCAACCTGGGCAACACAGTGAGACCTTGTCTCTACAAAAACATTTTTAAAAGTTAGCTGGGCATGGTGGTGCACTTGTGGTCCCAGCTACTTGGGAGGCTAAAGCGGGAAGATTGGTTGAACCCAGGAGTTCGAGGTTGCAATCAGCTATGATTGCACCACTGCACTCCACCCTGGGTGACAGAGCGAGACCGTGTTTCAAATATATATATATATATTATTTTTTTAATTAAAAACTATTTTTAAAACTAACCAGATTCTAGAAAAAAGTGAAAACACATTTTCAAAAATGCTACTAACTTGATTCGAAAAAGACTATCTCAGTGTCTTCCACATGAGGCAGGAGAAGAAACCAATTCTTAAACCTCATTTCCCCTACCCCTGAGATCAATGGGTTCCTATAGATAGAATTTTATATTTATATTTTCCCACTGTTATTAATGGTAATTAACAACATGTAAATGGTATGGTTAAAAGTCACCCTCATTTCACCTTTGATACTTTATCTTTTCTTTGTTTCAATGCATTGATACCTTATCTTGCATTGCAAGTATCTTGCACATTACTTCAACAGAAATAAAAAATACATTTTAAAAAGCAATGTAAAAAATTAACCTTTGTCTCAGAAAATTATACTAAAAAACTGTTATAGGCCAGGCATGGTGGCTCACATCTGTAATCCCAGCACTTTGGGAGGCTGAGGCCCACAGATTATCTGAGGTCGGGAGTTCGAGACCAGCCTGACCAACACGGAGAAAACCCCCTCTCTACTAAAAATACAAAATTAGCCAGGTGTGGTGGTGCATGCCTGCAATCCCAGCTACTCAGGAGGCTGAGGCAGGAAAATGGCTTGAACCAGGGAGGCAGAATTTGTGATGAGCCGAGATCATGCCATCGCACCCCAGTCTGGGCAACAAGAGCGAAACTCCATCTCAAAAAAAACAAAAAACTGTTGGAAGGTTTAAAATGATTTAGCTACAGGTGTTATGAAAACTAAGCACAGGAAAAAATAAGGCAATTTTTAAAACCAGGAAAAACAAAATATTGAATAAGAAAGAAACCTAGCTGGGCACGGTGGCTCACACTTGTAATCCCAGCATTTTGGGAGCCTGAGGAGGGCAGATCACTTGAAGTCAGCAGTTCGAGAACAGCCTGGCCAACATGGTGAAACCCTGTCTCTACAAAAAATACAAAAATTACCCAGACATGGCAGTGTGCACCTGTAATCCCAGCTACTTGGGAGGCTGAGGTGGGAGGGAGAATTTCTTGAACCACGGAGGCACAGGTTGCAGTGAGCCTAGGTTGTGCCACTGCACTTCAGCCTGGGTGACAGCGCAAGACCCTGTCTCAAAATACAAAAAAAAGAAAAAAAGAAAGAAAACTATATCATAGTACACTATGTTGCAAGGAATATTTACATAGTCATAATATTGTAAATAACACTGATTTAACCAAAAATTGTGATATAATTTCACTGGATTTTGTCAGGGAGGGATGTAAGAAAGTTAAATACGTATCTCTTCTACAACTGCAAAGCAAAAGATAAGTTTAAATTTATTTTAAAATAACAGTAAAGGGCCAGGCGCGGTGGCTCACACCTATAACCCCAGCACTTTTGGAAGCTGAGGCTGGCAGATCGCTTGAGCCCAGCAGTTCAACACCAGCCTGGGCAACACAGCAAAACCCTGTCTCTACAAAAAATACAAAAATTAGCCAGGCATTTGTGGCACATGTCTGTAGTCCCAGCTACTTGGGAGGCTGAAGCAGGAAGATTGCTTGAGCCCAGGAGGCAGAAGTTGCAGTGAGTTGAGATCCCGCCATTGCACTCCAGCCTAGGTGATTGCAGTGAGTTGAGATTAAGTCACTGGACTTTGGCCTGGGTGACAGAGTAAGACTGTGTCTCAAAAAAAAAAAAAAAAAAAAATAGTAAATAATAATATTTAGAACTAAATGGTGGTATGTACCAGAAGCAACTACTAGAAACTGGTTGCTTCTGGAACCCTGATAAAATTGAGCTAGGTAAGGGTAGGAACTCTTGTTTTCACTAACTCTTTTTTTATTCTATTTTAACTATGTGCATATGTCAGTTTGATAAAATAAGTAAATAAGTAAGATTTACTTGCAAAACAGGTGATGCATTTCCTACTGATACATAGATTCATCATAAATCAAAGATTGCATTTCATCACACTCTCTGCCCTAGTAACCTGATTTCGGGTCCTTATTTGACACCATGGTTTGTTTTCTTTTTTTTTTTTTTTCTTTTGAGACAGAGTTTCGCTCTTGTCGCCCAGGCTCGAGTGGAATGGCGCAATCTCGGCTCACTGCAACCTCTGCCTCCTGGGTTCAAGCGATTTTCCTGCCTCAGCCTCGCAAGTAGCTGGGATTACAGGCACCGACAACCATGCTCGGCTAATTTTTGTATTTTTGGTAGGGACTGTTGGCCAGGCTGGTCTTGAATTCCTAACCTTGGGTGATCCACCCACCTTGGCCTCCCAAAGTGCTGGGATTAAAGGCATGAGCCACCGTGCCCGGCCATGGTTTATTTCGTCATTCTACTGGGACTTAATACTTATAGCAGCAGCACATGGAATTTGTGGATCTCAGTATGAGATACTCTGTAAGATGTTTATTTCTTTTAGGTTCCCTCAGAGAATCACCAAAGGAAAATTCGTGCACAGAGTATAAAATATTCCCCCCAAAGAGACTTACTAAGTTTTATGAAAATAAAACCAGTTATTTCCACAAGATGTTCTGAGTTATATTTATATAGATTACTATCCTGCCAAGTTATTTTATTGTTAAAAAATAAACACTTCATGAAAGGTAAACAGTTCTCAGTCTTACGTAGATGCTAAAAAAGTTGATCTCATAGAAGTAGAGAGTAGAATAGTGGTTACTAGAGGCGAGGAAAGGGATGGGGGAGGAAGTGATAGCTGAAAGTTGGTTATGTATAGAAAAGTACAGGCAGATAGGAGGGAAAAGTTGTAGCATGCTACAGCACTATAGGGTGACTATAATTAACAACAATTGGTTGTATATTTTCAAACAGCTAGAAGACCAGATTTTTTAATGTTCCCAACACAAAGAAATGACAAATGTTTGAGATGATGGATATGCTAATGGCCATGCGTAATGGCCTATTTGACATTATATACACGTATCTAAACATCACACTGATGGCAGCGGCGGGCCTTCTGGAGTGGCCGCTGACGTCACGCCAGCTGCAGCAGGGAGACACAGGCAGTGGTGGAAGGATTGGCTTCAAGAGCAGCAATGGTGGCAGTGGGTCCCCTGTGCTCCACGTCCCCGAAGCAGCCCATGGCACAGCTGTCAATGTGGGTTGGTGGGGGGCAGGGGGGAGGCGGAGCTGGGCCTGGGGCGGTGCCCCACTCCACGAAGGCAGCGGGACCCAGGGACAAGCGGGGGCCGCCCACCCCACCCCACCTCAGGAGCCAGGCTGAGCCCGCCCGCCAGCAGAAGAGCAGCACGGTTGGGCAGGAGGGGCAGGCAGAGAGGGGCCCAGCGAGGACCTGGAGCCCCCACACCAGGCTGCAAGGAGATGCGGCCAGGGCTGCCGACATGCTCTAGGCAGTGAGCGAAAGCCCCGCCCTCTCAGATGCAGGACCTGGACATCTCTGGATTCTGCACCCTCAGGGGTCCGGGGAAGTCCCCCTGCCCCTGCAGGCTCAGGAATGTCTGCTCCTGCTGCCTGGCCTCTCCCGACTCCCAGCCCCTGCTCCAGTCTTGGAGCAGGGCTGAAGCCAAGCCCGGTAACTGTCACAGCCCGGCCAGGTATGTGGACACTCAGGGCGGTGCTGACGTGCTAGCTGCCTGCCACCTCAGCCCCCTTTGGACTTTGGGCACCAAAAAGCAAGACGGGGGAATCAAGGGGAGATTAGTGCAGCTCGGTGCTGGCCTGCAGGTGCTCCTTGGCAGGAGCAGCCTGGGAGCCATGGATGGCGGCAGGCAGCAGACAGGCTCCTGGGCAGAAGGGGGCAGGTTCCCACGGAGGCCCCACCTTCCGGGCCAGGGAGGGCCTGAAGGCTGGGGGCCAAGCTGCTAGTCCTGTGGACTGGAGTGGGAACTTGTGGTGCCTTTTCCAGGCACAGCAATCCATAGACCAATCAGTGCATACTTCCTCCCCTCTGAGGCCCATAAAAGCCCCAGGATCAGCCAGAGCTGTACAGATGATGGAACAACCAGCTGCAGGGAGGAATTACCTTCTCTGCTGAGAGCTGGACAGATGATGGGATGACCAGGTGCAGAGAGGAGCTACCCTCTCTGCTGAGAGCTGGACCGAGGATGGGATGACCAGCTGAAGAGAAAAGCTACCCCTTCTGCTGAGAGCTGAACACTCTTCAGGATACCCTGGCTACAGAGAGGAGCTGCCCACTGCAGGTCTCCTCTAAGCTGTTCTATTGCTCAATAAAGCTCCTCTTCATCTTCCTCACCCTCCATCTGCATACCTCATTCTTCCTGGTTGCAGGACAAAAGCTTGGGATCCACTAAATGGCGAGGCTAAAAGAGCTGTAACATAAACAGAGCTGAAACATTCTTGCCACACTGTGGGCAAAGAGAAGGAGAGAAGAGCTGCAGCCCTTCCAGAAGCCCAGACCTGGGAGCTCCCTGAGCCAGGGCTATGAGTCCCTCTTTGGGGCCCTGCGGTTCCTGATGTCTCCAAGCTTCCAGACGCCATCACACTCCCCGGGAGCAGCCAGAGAAGCTGCTTGAAGTGCACCTGGTCCAGCTGCAGCCTTGCAGAAAGGCAATGCCCATGCCAGCACCTGGAGCTACCTGCTCTGTGGCAGCAGCCAGTGTGTCTTGACTGCACACTGGCTGTACCCCACTCTAGCTCACACACCCCTCCCCAGCTTCACACCTGACTCACGCAGTCTCCCTTGGAGGCATGAGATCCAGGCTGGTAGTGTGAGCCTGCCAGGCCAAGTGGATGGAAAAAGCCCAGCGGGCCCAGACAAAGGCACCACCAGCCACAGGTTTCCGGCCAGAAAGGAGACACCCTAAAGATGCTGTAACAACACTGTACTCCATAAATATGTATAACTATTAAGTAAATTAATATAACAAAAGAAAAAGGAAACTGTTTATTCGTAAAAAGAAAGTGTTAAATAATACTTCCAGAAAAAAACAAAAAGATGTTAGTTGCTCCATCTTCTTGGTATATTTTATTGTTTTTGCCTGACAATGTGTGTGTGGTTTTTTTTTTTCATGTAAGAATTGTCCTAAGAGTTCCAGAGGGGTCTTAGGATAGGACTGTGTCAGATAATATATCCCACAGAATTGTTGACTATTATATGCTAGGTATGAGCCCACACCATAAAATGTTTATAGAACATGAGAATCAGAAAGTTACTAATACTCTGCTTAAATTTATTATCATTATAATTTGTTTTTATTTATTTATTTTTTTGAGATGAGGTCTCACTATGTTGCCCAGGCTGGCCTTGAACTCCTGGCCTCAAGCATTCCTCCCACTTCAGCCTCCCAAAGTGCTGGGATACAGGCATAAGCCACCATGCCCAGCCTCTTCTTAAATTTATAGAATAGAACACTCCTTATTACTTTTCTCCCTTCCTCAACTCTTAAAAGCAAAGGAGCCTTTTCTATGCAAAATATCTAGAATACCTCAGAATATTACCTACTTATATCGGACAGACTGTCAGACCAATAACTAATTCTAGGACTGATTCCACAAACCAGATTACCACTCTGCCTTAGGCAACTTCATGCTGCCAACACATAGAATACCAACTCCTGCGACTCAGTCTCCTTTTCTTGCCTCTGAACATACCTTGTCTATTTAGGTCTATTTAAATACACAACTACAAGAGATA
This sequence comes from Gorilla gorilla gorilla, assembly GCF_029281585.2. NCBI lineage: Eukaryota > Metazoa > Chordata > Mammalia > Primates > Hominidae > Gorilla > Gorilla gorilla. The sequence continues at coordinate 31,676,579 of NC_073228.2, read as the reverse complement.
CTCAGAGCATAAGCAGTATTACTAGAGATCAATGAGGTAAGTTATTCGTATGCCCTTGCAATTAGCTTCGCACTGGTTTAAAATAATTAAATAATTTCTTTGAAGTTCTGGGTTGTAACTCCCTTTCCACTCACTAGCTTCCTTTAAAGCAATATTTGTCCCTACTCAATAGCTGATCTATTCCTAACCCAAGGAAGAAACTGAATCCTCCTCAGGTCCGCTGGTGCCCAAAAATGCCTATTAAAGCTTCTGGTTCAATTACTAGGTTTCAAGTCAAAATTGCTCTCTTTAAAATTAGTAGCTCTGAATTTTGCCTATTGAGACTTCCTGAGTAGCTTTTTTCTTTGCTGTTCTACGCTTTTCATCCATGATCTTAAAATTGGCCTCCTTGTCCTCACAAGTGGCTCCTCCTGTCTGTCCTTATTCTACTTTATTATCCATATTTTTCATGGAAGTGAATTATCCTGGATCTTCTATTCTCAGTAATCTCATTCTGGAGCCTCCTTGCTTTAACTTAGATTTCTTTCTTTTCTTTTCTTCCTTCCTTCCTTCTTTCTTTTCTTTTCCTTTCCTTTTTCTCTCTCTCTTTCTCTCTCTCTCTCCCCCCCACCTCCCTCCTTTCTCTCTTTCTCTCTCTCTCTTTTTTTTTAAAGACAGGTTCTCACTCTGTCACCCAGGTTGGAGTGCAGTGGTGCAATCATGGTTCACTGCAGCCTCAACCTCCCAGGCTTAATCAATCCTCCAGCCTCAGCCTCCCGAGTAGCTGGGACTACAGACACATATCATCACGCCTGGCTAATATTTGTATTTTTTGTAGAGATGGGGTCTCGCTGTGTTGGCCAGGCTGGAGATTTTCTAAAAGCTTAGTTAAACCCAAAAATAACTTCATATCATAAGGAAAAGACAGAGTTCCAAATTTATCACTGGGCATTTCTTCTTTTCACTATCCCAACTTTCCCAGCCTAACCCAGCCCTCACCCTTCTCCCCTCCGTTCCAGGCAAGTTTCCAAGTCAATGGTAGAACATCACAAGTTAACTGTACTTGTAACTTTTCCAATTTCAGTCAAGCTAGTCATATACCTAAATTCCTACAATTCTGATCAAAGTTTTGGAAGTTCTTTTGTCTCAGAACTTAAGTGACTAGGAAAAGATCATTAAGTAAATAATAAAGTTCAACCAAAATACAAATACCCTAACAAAGATAGAAAAGGAAATGATAGTTCTATCCAATAGTCAACTTTTATATTCCAGGCTCACTTTCCTAAATAGTGTTAAGTATTCTTCCTGAAAAACCCAAAAAGTATATTTAATTTAACGTTTTACCAACTTTTGTGAAACAACTGAAGTACAATAAAACTGCATATACTTAGACTGGGTGTGGTGACTCACACCCGTAATCCCACACTTTGGGAGGCCAAGGCAGGTGGCCTGCTTGAGTCCAGGAGTTCAAGACCAGCCTGGGGAACATGGCAAAACCCTATCTCTACAAAAAAATACAAGTTAGCCAGGCATAGTGGCATGCACTTGTAGTCCCAGCTTCTCAGGAGGCTGAGGCTGGAGGATCACTTGAGCCTGGGGAGGTCAACGCTGCAGTGAGCTGTGATCATGCCACTGTACTCCAGCCTGGCCACCAGAGTAAGACCCCATCTCAAAAAAAAAATAAAATAAACTTTAATATTAAAAAATCTGCACACATTTAAAGTATACAATTGAGGTCAGGCACAGTGGCTCACACCTGTAAACCTAGCACTTTGGGAGGCCAAGGTGGGAGGATTGCTTGAGCTCAGGAGTTCAAGATCAGTTTTGGCAACATAGCGAAACCCCATCTCTACAAAACAAAAGTAAAATAAAATACAAAAAATTAGCTGGGCATGGTGGTGCATGCCTGTAGTCCCAGATACTCGGGAGGCTGAGGCACGAGACTCGCTTGAACCTGGGAGGTGGAGGTTGAGGTGAGCAGAGATCACGCCACTCCAGCCTGGGTGACAGAGCGAGATGCTGTCTCAAGAAAGAAAAAAGCGTACAATCAATCGGTTTTGTCATGCATATATACCAATCACTAAACACAATGAAGAAAACAAAAACCAAACATTTCTATCGCCTCAAAAGTTTACTCTGGGCCGGACGCAGTGGCTCAAGCCTGTAATCCCAGCACTTTGGGAGGCTGAGGCGGGTGGATCACCTGAGGTCAGGAGTTTGAGACCAGCCTGGCCAACATAGTGAAACCACGACTCTACTAAAAATAAAAAAATTAGCTGGGCGTGGTGGTGGGCGCCTGTAATCCCAGCTACTCGGGAAGCTGAAGCAGGAGAATCGCTTGAACCCAGGAGGCGGAGACTGCAGTGAGCCAAGATCATGCCATTGCAATCCAACCTGGGCAACAAGAGAGAAACTCTGTCTTAAAAATAAAAGTTTACTCTGCCCCTATATAACCTATGCTTTCCCTTTTCTCCTGCACCAATATCGGCACCCAGTCTCCAGGCAAGCTTCCTTTCACAATAGATTAGTTTGCATTTCCTGGAATTTTATATGAATGGAATCTTAAACATGCATGCTATTTTTTCCTGGCTTAATTTACTCAGCATAATGCTTCTGAGATTCATTCATGTTGTTGCATATACCAATAGAGCTTCCTTTTTATCACTGAATCATGTAATAAAATTTTACAAAGAAGTAAAAGAAAATCCTCATTGTGAAAACATCTTACTCTATGTATAGTACACAGAACTTACATTTTCAAGATATTTCTATTTTGAAAGAGAGAATGTCAAAGAAAGACTGCTCAATGAAAAAAAATTACTGGTATCAAAATCTTTAAGGAAAAATAAAAACAAATTAAAGACTTCAATTACAGTTGACCCTTGAACAACACAGAAGCTGGGGCACAACTCCCCGCAAGGTTGAAAATCTGAGTATAACTTTGGACTCCAGAAAAGCTTTACTAATAGCCTGACAATCAAAAGCCTTACCAAAAACATAAACAGTTCATAACACATATTATATGCCTTCCACAGTGTATTCTTACAATAAAGTAAGCAGAGAAGAAAAACGTTATTAAGAAAATCATAAAGGCAGGGCATGATGGCTCATGCCTGTAATCCCAGCACTTTGGGACTTAAGGTAGGCAGATCACTTGAGGTCAGGAGTTTGAGACCAGCCTGGCCAACATGGTGAAACCCCCATCTCTACTACAAATACAAAAATTAGCCGGGCATGGTAGCATGCGCCTGTAGTCCCAGCTACTTGGGACACTAAGGCAGGAGAGTCACTTGAACCCGGGAGGTGGAGGTTACAGTGAGCCAAGATTGTGCCACTGCACTCCAGCCTGGGTGACAGACTGAGACTCCGTCTCAAAAACAAAAAATAAATAAATAAAGGTAAGAAAGGAAGAAGGAAGAAAGAAAGGGAGGGAGAGAAGGGAAGGAGGGAGGGAGGGAAAGAAAAGAGAGGAGAGGAGAGGGGAGGGGGAAGAAGAGGAGAGGGAAGTAAAAGGAAAGGAAAGAAAATCGTAAAGAAGAGAAAATACATTTTCAGTACTGTACTGTTTTTATCATAAGTTTATGTCATCTGTTTACAGCAAGAATCATCTGTCTGAAGTGGCAGGCAACCACAGCTGCAGACCTCAATCTACTTTACGTATCAAACAATTCAATTTTTTCCTATAATGTCATGATTTTCTCTGCTTCTTGGGAACACTTCCAGGATCACAAGTGGCACTTGATATGGGTCACATGGTGTTATTCAAGGTTTAGGGTACTGCACTAAACACAATAAAAAATATGTGAGAAACACAAGAGATCACTTTTACTGTGATATGCCATTTACTGGAAAGATGAAGTGCTCATATGGAGATGATTAGCACCTCGAATACTTACAGTACTTGAGTTTACTGTAAAAAAGCAACAAGAGGTGGCCATGCAATTACTATAGTATTATAATATATATTACAGTTAATTTTATGCAGTTATGGTTTAATATTGCATTTTCTGTTTGCATTTTTCTTGACTGCAAATGAGGCCACGTACGATCTGTGTTTGTATGCATAAGTTTTGATAAATTTTAACTTTTAATAATAGATGTATATATTTTATGGTAGTACCTGATAAAATAAACTAGTATCTACTTGTATTTTATGCGTTCACAACATATCTCTCTCAATTTTTTGATGTTTCTAAGCCATGCAGCTCATCTGTGGCTTTTTCAAATTGTTGCAAACCTCCAAAAATTTTTCCAATATATTCATTGAAAAAAATCTGTGTATAAGTGAAACCCCGTCTCTACTAAAAATACAAAAAATTAGCCAGGCGTGGTTGCAGGCGCCTGTAGTCCCAGCTACTTGGGAGGCTGAGGCAGGAGAATGGCCTGAACCCAGGAGGCGGAGCCTGCAGTGAGCCGAGATCGCGCCACTGCACTCCAGCCTGGGCGACAGAGCAAGACTCCGTCTCAAAAAAAAAGAAAAGAAAAGAAAAGAAAAAAAATCTGTGTATAAGTAGACCTGCGCTATTCAAATCCATATTGTTCAAGGGTCAACTGTGTCTAGCTTTAGCAGCTCAATATATATACAGAGATGGGGTTTCACCATGTTGGCCAGGCTGGTCTCAAACTCCTGACCTCGTGATCCACCTGCCTCGGCCTCCCAAAGTGCTGGGGTTACAGGCGTGAGCCACCGCGCCCAGCCATGTTTTTTTATTTAACAGTTGCTGATGTTTCTTGTTATTTTTTAAGAGACAGGGTCTCTATTGCCCAGGCTGGAGTGCAGTGGCATGAACACTGCAGCCTCAATCTCCCAGCCTCAAGTGATCCTCCCATCTTAGCTTCCCAAGTAGCTGAGACTACAGGCGTGCAAGACACCCAGCTAATTTTTTTTATTTTTTGTAGAGAGGAGGTCTCACTATGTTTTCAGGGCTGGTCTTAAACTCCTGGGCTCAAGCAATCCTTGAGATTCCAAAAAGTGGTGGGATTACAGGTGTGAGCCACCACACCCGGCCCTCCATTTGTATCCTTGCCTGAGTCCCTGCAAATATTAAGTATGTGTCTGTCTTTCTTCATCCAAACACCCACTTATTCCTACACATAAAATCTTTCTTCTATGCATAAAACATCTCCATTCCTAACAAAGACTTCCACAAAGTCCTATCCAGTTCCTACATTCAGGTCCAAGGTCTCTATGTGATTTTCAATTCTTTCCACTAACTCTAAAGGTGATTCACTGTGGTCTGGTGACCTATAAACTAAAACACAAGTTGTACCTCTTCTTTTACTTGTATTATGAATGGTGAAGTAGAAAAAGTATATCTACAATAGAAATTTCCATTCAGAAAAGGGAAAAGTGGAAAACATACGGTAGTCATGAAGGTAAACTGCCAGGGCAAGAGAGTACGTTCATTGGTCAGCCCAGTTACAAGTCCAGGTTTTGTTCCCTGAGACAAAAACCCTGTCTATAACCCTCCCTGGCCCTTAGCCTTATTCCTTAGCAATTATTTTTCAAGAAGTGGGCAATGGGTCATGTGCTTTTGTTGAAGGTTACACAGATCTTGTTGTTGCATTGAATTTTACAACATGTATAACCAAATTCTGATTAAGTTTTATCAGCTAAATTTTGGCAGAGTCTGTAACACTGCCAGTTATAAACTTAACCTTATTTTCCTTTATAATACCTATTAAGGATAGAAGTTTCTCATAAAGACTCACTTGGATAGGATTCCAACTGTTTTTATCGTCTACTACACTAGTCATGTCAGTAGCTCAGTTAATACACCAAGAATTTGAAATAAGTAATTATACACAAGGTATTTTCTGTAAGAGTGTTTTTTAGTATGAATTACTTCTTTAACATCTGGCATACCACTTAGAACATCCATAATCTAGGTAATGTTCTTGATGTAAAGTTTTCTACAAGGAGTTCACTAGTCCCATTATGCTTAACTATATGTTAGATCTTCTATTGTGAACTCTGTTTTTCAATAGCTTATGAAGCTGTTTAAATTTGCTCTAGCTTAAAACTTGACAACTAAGGACCATCAAGATAATAATGCACATATTTTTTAAAGTTCATATATGTTTACAAGAAGAGAGTGATATACTCTGTTGTACTGTCATCTTACAGAAGCCTTGAAATCTTTTTTGTCCTGTCTTACAAAAAGAAATGAATTAAGACAATGAAATTTAAGAACTAGTATGAATGTTACACTATGAACAAAAAGAAAGGCAATCAACATAATGTACTAGTGAATATTTCACAGATTCTAGTTACAGGGAAAGATTTCAAACCAGTATCCTGCTGGTTGTTCTGTCAGCTATAATGTCAAGATCAAGATTTACTGTAACAAAAATGTTAGCTGCTTTTCTCTAGTTAATATAAACAAGTTAATCATTTTACTATTACAACAGTCAGTGACCAACAGTATCAAGAGTTATCAATGACTAGAGTTGTCAAGAAAGTTGTTAGCCCTTAATGCTGGTAAGTCCAACATAAAGGGATTTAATCAATAATATAGATCAACTATCATCAAAGAAACCAAATACAAATCACTATTCTGTGATACTCTCCCTAAACCTAGACTATCCGGTAAATATGCAGGCCCCCCCACTCAAAGGACATCTAAATGCAACAAGACTACTTCAGCATAAATTCACCAGCACTAATAGGAAAATATCCTACTAATCAGCTGTTTGTTTTCACATGTTGATCACTATGTCTAAAAATACTCCGGAATCTAATACGGCTTTTGATTAATATACACAGTTTCCTCTAATCTAGAAAAAGGTTAAGTGTTCAAAGCTTGCAAAGTTAGCAAAGCTAACTAACTTCAGGTCTCCTCGTCTCTTGGTTATTGTTTTGGTCATTCTTTTAATAGGATTTTGCAGAATAATAACAACTACTAAAAAGAAAGTATTAATAAATCAAATATTCGCTAAGTACATACAATATGCACAGCACTCTGGGGCATATGTTTTTTTTAAGTCATAAAGTCTGCCCATCAAGAATAACAATTTTGGCTGGGCATAGTAGCCCATGCCTGTAATCTCAGCTCTTTGGGAGGCTGATGAGGGAGGACTGCTTGAGCCTAAGAGTTTGTGACCAGCCTAGGCAATATGGTGAGACCCCGTCTCCACAAAAAATAAATAAACTGATTAACTGGGCATGGTGGCACATGCCTGTGTCCCACCTACTTGGGAGGCTGAGGTGGGAAAAATCGCTTGAGCCTGGGAGGTCGAGGCTACAATGAGTCATGATCGCGCCACTGCACTCCAGCCTGGGAGACAGAAATGAGACGGCCTCAAGATTTACATGAATAAGATTAGACAAGACATACATGAACAATTAGTGAATGGGCCATTATCTAATAAAATGTTGTGCTATGTACTACAGATTCAGGCTTTAATGCTTGAAAGAGAGTTTAGGATAAGAGAAAAACAATGTTGGCTAAAATTGTTGGATGCAGGCAAGGCGTGGTGGCTCACGCCTTGTAATCCAGTCCCCTGGGAGGCTAGGACAGGCAGATAGCTTGAGCCCAAAAGATCAAGCCCAGCCTGGGCAACATGGCGAAACTGCATCTCTACAAAAAATACAAAAAATTAGCTGGGCATGGCGGCACATGCCTATAATCCCAGCTACTTGGGAGGCAGAGGCAGGAGAATCTCTTGAACCTAGGAACTGGAGGTCGCAGTGAGCCAAGATTGCGCCACTGCACTCCAGCCTGGGTGACAGAGCAAGACTCTATCTCAAAAAAAAAAAAAAAAAAACTACATAGAAATGTTTTGTTATTAAATTTGTTTGAGGGGAGTAGATGTTGAGGAGGTGGCACCCTAAAGAAAATAAAAACACTAGACAATTCAGAGTTGGTGAGGCCAGGCATGGTAGCGCACATCTGTAATCCCAGCAATTTGGGAAGTCGAGGCAGGATGATCACCTGAGCTCTGGAGTTCAAGACCACCTGGACAACATGGTGAAACCCCATCCCTACAAAAAACACAAAAATTAGCTGGGCGTGGTGACACGCACCTGTATTCCCAGCTACTTGAGAGGCTGAGGTGAGAGGATTGCTTGAGTTCAGGAGGTCGAGGATGCAGTGAGCCGAAATTGCACCACTGCACTCTAGCCTTGGTGGCAGAGTGAGACCCTGTCTCAAAAAAAACATAGTGGCCTTGGTTCAGAAAAAGACTAATCTCAAGTAGAATACATTTTTCATTTATTTTCCATTTACCTTGTTTTCTCAATCCCCTCAAATTCTGTTCATTATTTTATTCAAGTAATACATGGTTACGATTATAAGCAAGATTAGAAGTACATAAAAATATTTTCTTTGTTTCTTTCTTTCTTTTTTTGAGACGGAGTCTTGCTCTGTTGCCCAGGCTGGAGAGCAGTGACGTGATCTTGGCTGATTGCAACCTCTGTCTCCTGGGTTCAAGCAATTCTCCTACCTCGGCCTTCCAAGTAGCTGGGATTACAGGCGCCCGCCACCACGCCCAGCTAATTTTTGCATTTTTAGTACAGATGGGGGTTTCACCATGTTGGCCAGGCTGGTCGCAAACTCCTGACCTCAGGTGATCTGCCCGTCTCAGCCTCCCAAAGTGCTGGGATTGCAGGCATGAGCCACCGCGCCCGGCCTAGAAGAACATAAAAATATTAAGTACACTAATCTATCCTCAAAACAGTATGTCTAATGAGATATACACATAAGTGCTAAAAGGTATAAATGGCCGGGCACGGTGGCTTACACCTGTAATCCCAGCACTTTAGGAGGCTGAGACAGGTGGATTACCTGAGGTCAGGAGTTTGAAACCAGCGTGGCCAACATGGTAAAACCTCGTCTCTACTAAAAATACAAAAATTAGCCAGGTGTGGTGGTGGGCACCTGCAATCCCAGCCACTTGGGAGGCTGAGGCAGGAGAATTGCTTGAAACTGGGAGGCGGAGTTTGCAGTGAGCCGAGATCATGCTGTTGCACTCCACCCTGGGCAACAAGAGCAAAACTCCATCTCAAAAAAAAAGTATAAACTGCCATGAGTTCTTATTCCTCACCTAAAATATTCTCTGCATTGGAATTTATAACAGTAAGTCTTCGGAAGTAAAAATTGGAGCTCCATTAATCCTAGATAAATCTCTCTTTTGCTCTAAAAATATAAAGCTACTGTTTTCAGGAAAAAAATTTAGAAATTTACATTGCTTCCTTATATAATATATTCTAAAGTGGTTATCCTTTTTAAGTGCATGATCCTTTTATAATAAAATCCCAAAAATACCTTTCCTTGCTCTTAAAAAATATATGTTATTACTTTTACTATTAAAACAAAACATTATTAGCTAGGGAATAAAGTTCTTTCCATCTATAACTGGCAGCTTGTGTAGTCCTGTAGCTTTCTTTATAGATATATTGATGTTAAAATACTGCTATGATATCTCAAAACATTAATTTTAGAATCTCACCAAGAATAATGATGCTCTGTTTACTCAGACTTAAAGGTCCAAGCTCTCCATAGGATTTTTTTTTCTCCATAGGATTTTGAAAAAGAACTCACAAGGGTCATATGCACTGACCCTTCCCTAGCTTTGCAACTAATTACCTTGTTTATAAATCCCATTATTTAACTTGACCTCCCTGCAGTTGTGGAATATAGATCATCCATTCCATGAGTCTATCCACCCACTAAAACTAAATTCAAGCTTCAAAATTACCAGCCCTGCCAAGCTCAGTGGCTCACACCTGTAATCCCGACACTTTGGGAGGCCAAGGTGGGAGGATCATTTGAGCTCAGGAGTTCAAAACCAGCCTGGGCAAGATGGCAAAACCACGATTCTACAAAAAAATACAAAAATTCTTTGTCTCTTTTGATCGTTGTTGGTTTAAAGTCTGTTTTATCAGAGACTAGGATTGCAACCCCTGCTTTTTTCGGCTTTCCATTTGCTTGGTAGATCTTTCTCCATCCCTTTATTTTGAGCCTATGTACGACTTTGCACGTGAGATGGGTCTCCTGAATACAGCACACTGATGGGTCTTGACTCTATCCGATTTGCCAATCTGTGCCTTTTAATTGGGGCATTTAGCCCATTTACATTTAAGGTTAATATTGTTACATGTGAATTTGATCCTGTCATTATGATGTTAGCTGGTTATTTTGCCCACTAATTGATGCAGTTTCTTCATAGCATCGATGATCTTGACAATTTGGCATGTTTTTGCAGTGGCTGGTACCGGTTGTTTCTTTCCATGTTTAGTGCTTCTGTCAGGAGCTCTTGTAAGGCAGGCCAGGTGGTGACAAAATCGCTCACCATTTGCTTGTCTGTAAAGGATTTTATTTCTCCTTCACTTCTGAAGCTCAGTTTGGCTAGATATGAAATTCTGGGTTGAAAATTCTTTTCTTTAAGAATGTTGAATATTGGCCCCCACTCTCTTCTGGCTTGTAGGGCTTTTGCCTAGAGACCCACTGTTAGTCTGATGGGCTTCCCTTTGTGGGTAACTCGACCTTTCTCTCTGGCGGCCCTTAACATTTTTTCCTTCATTTCAACCTTAGTGAATCTGACAACTATGTGTCTTGGGGTTGCTCTTCTCGAGGAGTATCTTTGTGGTGTTCTCTGTTCCTGAATTTGAATGTTGGCCTGCCTTGCTAGGTTGGGGAAGTTCTCCTGGATAATATCCTGAAGAGTGTTTTCCAGCTTGGTTCCATTCTCCCCATCACTTTTTGCAGTGGCTGGTAGCAGTTGTTTCTTTCCATGTTTAACGCTTCCTTCAGGAGCTCTTGTAAGGCAGGCCTGGTGGTGACAAAATCTCTCAGCATTTGCTTGTCTGTAAAGGATTTTATTTCTCCTTCACTTATGAAGCTTAGTTTGGCTGGATATGAAATTCCGGGTTGAAAATTCTTTAGGAATGTTGAATATTGGCCCCCACTCTCTTCTGGCTTGTAGGGCTTTTGCCAAGAGAACACCAATCAAACGTAGATTTGGTCTTTTCACATAGTCCCATATTTCTTGGTGGCTTTGTTCATTTCTTTTTACTCTTTTTTCTCTAACCTTGTCTTCTCGCTTTATTTCATTGATTTGATCTTCGATCACTGATACCCTTTCTTCCACTTGATCGAATCCGCTATTGAAACTTGTGCATGCGTCACGAAGTTCTCGCGCCATGGTTTTCAGCTCCATCAGGTCATTTAGGGTCTTCTCTACACTGTTTATTCTAGTTAGCCATTCATCTAACCTTTTTTCAAGGTTTTTTAGCTTCCTTGCGATGGGTTCAAACATCCTCCTTTAGCTCGGAGAAGTTTGTTATTACCAACCTTCTGAAGCCTACTTCTGTCAACTCGTCAAGTGATTCTCCATCCTGCTTTGCTCTGTTGCTGGCGAGGAGCTGTGATCCTTTGGAGGAGATGAGGTACTCTGATTTTTAGAATTTTCAGCTTTTCTGCTCTGGTTTCTCCCCATCTTTGTGGTTTTTATCTATCTTTGGTCTTTGATGTTGGTGACCCCCAGATGGGATTTTGGTGTAGATGTCCTTTTTGTTGATGATGATGCTATTCCTTTCTGTTTGTTCATTTTCCTTCTAACACTCAGGTCTCTCAGCTGCAGGTCTGTTGGAATTTGCTGGAGGTCCACTCAAGACCTTGTTTGCCTGGGTATCACCAGTAGAGGCTGCAGAACAGCAAATATTGCAGAACAGCAAATATTGCTGCCTGATCCTTCCTCTGGAAGCTTCTTCCCAAAGGGGCACCTGCCTATATGAGGTATCTGTAGGCCCCTACTCAGAGGTGTTTCCCAGTTAGGCTACACAGGGGCCAGGAACCCACTTGAGGAGACAGTCTGTCTGTTCTCAGAGCTCAAATGCCATGCTGGGAGAGCCACTGCTCTCTTCAGAGCTGTCAGACAGGGACGTTTAAGTCTGCAGAAGTTGTCTGCTGCATTTTGTTCAGCTATGCCCTGCCCACAGAAGTGGAGTCTAGAGGCAGTAGGCCTTGCTGAGCTGCAGTGGGCTCTGCCCAGTTCAAGCTTCCTGGCAGCTTTGTTTACCTACTCAAGCCTCAGCAATGGTGGATGCCCCTCCCTCAGCCAGGCTGGCACCTCACAGTTTGATCTCAGACTGCTGCGCTAACAGTGAGCAAGGCTCGGTGGGCATGGGACCCGCTGAGTCAGGCACGGGAGAGAATCTCCTTCTCTGCTGGTTGCTAAGACCTTGGGGAAAGTGCAGTATTTGGGCAGGAGTGTCCCGTTTTTCTAGTTAACAGTCTGACATGGATTCCCGTGGCTAGGAAAGGGAAATCCCCTAACCCCTCGCGCTTCCTGGGTGAGGCAATGTCCCGCCCTGCTTCACCTCGCCCTCCGTGGGCTGCACCCACTGTCCAACCAGTCCCAATGAGATGAACCAGGTACCTCAGTTGGAAATGCAGAAATCATCCGTCTTTTGCATCGATCACGCTGGGAGCTGCAGACCGGAGCTGTTCCTATTCGGCCATCTTGGGCCATTACATAATGGTAAAGGGATCAATTCAACAAGAAGAGCTATCTATCCTAAATATATATGCACCCAATACAGGAGCACCCAGATTCATAAAGTAGGTCCTTAGAGACCTACAAAGAGACTTGGACTCCCACACAATAATAATGGGAGACTTTAACACCCCACTGACAATATTAGATCAACGAGACAGAACGTTAACAGGGATATCTGGGACTTGAACTTAGCTCTACACCAAGCAGACCTAATAGAAATCTACAGAACTCTCCACCCCAAATCAATAGAACATACATTCTTCTCAGCACCACATCACATTTATTCTAAAATTGACCACATAATTAGAAGTAAAGCACTCCTCAGAAATGTAAAAGAATAGAAATCACAACAAACTGTCTCTGAGACCACAGTGCAATCAAATTAGAACTCAGGATTAAGAAACTCACTCAAAACTGCAAAACTACATGGAAATTGAACAACCTGCTCCTGAATGACTACTGGGTAAATAACGAAATGAAGGCAGAAATAAAGATGTTCTTCGAAACCAATGAGAACAAAGACACAACATACCAGAATCTCTGGGACACATTTAAAGCAGTGTATAGAGGGAAATTTATAGCACTAAATGCCCACAAGAGAAAGCAGGAAAGATCTAAAATCAACACTCTAACATCACAATTAAAAGAACTAGAGAAGGCCAGGCGTGGTGGCTCATGCCTGCAATCCCAGCACTTTGGGAGGCCAAGGCAGGTAGGTCACCTGCGGTCAGGAGTTCAAGACCAGCCTGGCCAACATGGTGAAACCTCGTCTCTACTAAAAATACCAAAAAATTAGCTGGGCATGGTGGTGGGAGCCTGTAATCCCAGCTACTCAGGAGGCTGAGGCAGGAGAATCGCTTGAACCTGGGAGGTGAAACTTGCCGTGAGCCAAGATCATGCCATTGCACTCCAGCCTGGGCAACAAGAGCAAACCTCTGTCTCAAAGAAAAAAAGAAAACAAAAAGAAATAGAAACTAGGGTTAATTAAAAATGGCAAAGAATGGTTCTGTATAATATACCAAGCCTAAAATTCCTTTTTTTTTTTTTTTTTTTTTTTTTTTGTGGCAGAGTCTCATTCTGTTGCCCGGGCTGGAGTGCAGTGGCACAGTCTCAACTCACTGCAACCTCCACCTCCTGGGTTCAAGCAATTCTCCTGCCTCAGCCTCCCGAGTAGCTGGGATTACAGGCACCCGCCACTAAGCCCAGCTAATTTTTTGTATTTTTAGTAGAAATGGTGTTTTACCATGTTGGCCAGGCTGGTCTCGAACTCCTGACCTCGTGATTCACCCGCCTCGGCCTCCCAAAGTGCTGGGATTACAGGTGTGAGACACCTTGCCCAGCCATAGTTTTTATTATCTTATAAAATTTATTCTTTTTTTCTTTTGAGACAGGGTCTCACTGTCACCCAGGCTGGAGTGCAGTGGTGCAATCATAGCTCACTCTAGCCTCAAACTCCTGGACTCAAGCAATCCTCCTACTTCAGCGTCCTGAGTACCTGGGACTTACAGGCACACACCATCATGTTTGCTAATTTTTTTGGTTGCTGTTTTTAAGTAGAGATGAGGTCTCACTATGCCCAGGCTGGCCTGGAACTCCTGAGCTCAAGTGATCCTCCTGCCTCGATCTCCCAAAGTGCTGAGATTACAGGCATAAGCCAACATACCCAGCCAATAAATTTTATTCTTATTTCTCATTTAGAATGACAAAAGGCACATCTGTGTACATAACTACAAAATAGTAAACTTTTATTTTGTTTTTTTTAGAGACAGTGTCTCACTATGTTGCCCAGACTGGACTCGAGTTCTTGGGCTTAAGCAAGCCTCCTATTTCAGCCTCCTGAGTAGCTGGGACTACAGGGACGCACAGTGGCGCCGGTTCAACATATTATTTTTAGAAACAGAATATTTATATCAACTTAGCACATTTTATTTCTACCCAAACATTTTAGTAGAACTTAAATAAAAATGTAATTAAGTCCCAATAAGTTAGTATTTCATTTACAACATTTAATTTTATAGAATTAACTATGTTTTACTATACGGAAAATTTTCTTTAACATAAAATTTATAAAACATATTTGCAACATAAAAATTTTTATGTCACAGAGATTAACTTTCTAAGAATAAGAAGCCAATCATGGAAATGTTCCTATGATCATAATCAGTGGCTATTAAAGCTCAAAAGTACAAAAGAAACAGAATTACAGCTCTGTAGTACTCCCACTTGACCTCTAAGAACACAGCCACGTTGATATCTAAAACAAAACATTGTTTACCCACTCAGGAAGAAAAATAACTACAGGTAAGATTAAATCTGTTAAGAGCAGAAGGCCCCTCAGGAATTTAGGCTGGTGGAGGTGGATAACTACCTCAAAGGAAAACTTAGAACAAAAAGATTACCTCAGCAACTTTTGGAGGCACTCCATCCCCAAGCACTTCCCGGATGAAGCAGTGCTGGCCCATGTAATATGAGAGTCCACAGGTCCTCTTGAAGGCATCCTTCAGTCGTTTTAGCTCTACATCTGTAACTGCAATTCAGAAACAGAAGATGGGTAAGAAATCAGGAGAGAAAAGAGGTGTCTCACAATTTTTTTGAACCTGGCTCCTAAGAAAAATTGAGGCTAGGCGCAGTGGCTCACGCCTATAATCCCAGTACTTTGGGAGGCCAAGGCAGGCGGATCACTTAAGGCCAGGAGTTCAAGATCAGCCTGGACAACGTGGCGAAACCCCATCTCTACAAAAAAAAAAAAAATTAGCTGGGCATGGTGGTGCATGCCTATAATCCCAGCTACTTGGGAGGCTGAGGCACGAGAATCACTTGAACCTGGGAGATGGAGGTTGCACTGAGCCAAGACCATGCCGCTGCACGCCAGCATGGACAACAGAGTGAAACTCTGTCTCAAAAAAGTAAATAAATAAAAAGAAAAAAAAAGAAAAATTGGCAAGCATTACACTTCTTTTTTGGTTAAATAAAACTCTATGACATTTAGTCATAATTCTAATATTTTCAAATCTAATTTAGAAAATAAGTATAATTTTCTTTTTTTTAAGAGATGGGTCTCGCCATGTTGCCCAGGCTGGTCTTGAACTCCTGGGCTCAGGCAGTCCTCCCACCTTGGCCTCCAGAAATGCTGAGATTAAAAGCATGAGCCAGCACGCCAAGCCAAAATTCTTAACATTCAATTTTCAAAAGACAAAACTTTAATATAGGCTTACAAATTTTAGGCAGGGGCAAAGAAGTAACAAATATTTCAAATTAGCAGGTTAGCTAAATGCCACTGGATTCTGGCATTAATGTTTTCAGCAGCAATACATTAATCTCCTTTGTGATAAAAATTATATTATTTGTACTCCTTGAGCACATCTCTATCCATATGGAGAACAGTCTTCAAGTTTAGCTTGGATTTTGTCATTATTTACAAAGAAAATAGTTCATAAATAGATGATATTAACAAACTAAAATTTTTAGATACTTATTATCAAAAACAAAAAAATTACTGAGCCATTACTTTATTTTATGCATTGAAAACTTTTTTTCACTATATGGAACAATCTCTATCTACAAGAACAAAGAAATAAACACCCTTTACTATTACATGATCAGTACCACAATCACAATAGAGGCACAGAAATGGTACCTTTGACCCATGCTAGAGAAAACAGAGAATTCTTCCAGATGAAGATAATTACATTAAATTTTAAAGGCTAAACCAAGCAAAATGAACAAGGATATGCTGGTCAGAAATTACAGTTTGCTTCAAAGTACAATGAAGTATAAAAATGTATCGTAAAAGTATCTTACTACAGCAAAATAAGCAAGGCACAGAGTAGCAAACGATAAACCTAGAGAGGCAGCAAGACCAAGTCACAGAGACTCTGTCCTGTCATAAGGAAGGGACACAGTCAGATACAACTCAGATAAAAACTTCAGGCAGACGAGAAAAAAACACAGTAAGATATAATTCAGATAGCTCACTCTACCAATAACAAAGAGAACAGAACAAATCTGGAAGCAATAGCCTGCTACTACAAGAAAAGGAGCTAAATTTGGGAAATATCCAGAGGGTCAGTAGAACTTGAAGCTAGACTGAGAGTAGAAGCAGTACTGGGAAGCCTTTTTTTTCTTTTTTTGAGACAGAGTCTCACTCTGTCACCCAGGCTGGAGTGCAGTGGCATGATCTCAGGTCACTGCAACCTCTGTCTCCCAGGTTCAAGCAATTTGCCTGCCTCATCCTCCCAAGTACCTGGGAATACAGGTGCGCACCACCACACCTGGCTAATTTTTTTTTTTTTTTTTTTGAGACGGCATCTTGCTCTGTCGCCCAGGCAGGAGTGCAGTGGCACGATTTCTGCTCACTGCAAGCTCCGCCTCCCAGGTTCATGCCATTCTCCTGCCTCAGCCTCCCGAGTAGCTGGGACTACAGGCGCCCGCCACCATGCCTGGCTAATTTTTTGTATTTTTAGTAGAGACAGGGTTTCACCGTGTTAGCCAGGATGGTCTCGATCTCCTAACCTCGTGATCCACCCACCTCAGCCTCCCAAAGTGCTGGGATTACAGGCGTGAGCCACCGCGCCCGGCCTACACCTGGCTAATTTTTGTATTTTTAGTTTCACCATGTTGGCCAGGCTGGTCTTGATCTCCTGACCTCAAGTGATCTGCCCACCTTGACTAGGATTACAGGCTTGAGCCACCGCACACAGCCAGTACCGAGAAACTTCAAGGATTATGTTATTATGTAGACAGAGAATGTAAGAATAAGTCAGGAAAGGCTGGGTGCAGTGGCTCACGCCTGTAATCCCAGCACTTTGGGAGGCTGAGGCGGGCGGATCACAAGGTCAGGAGATCCAGACCATCCTGGCTAGCACAATGAAACCCCGTCTCTACTAAAAATACAAAAAATTAGCCAGGCGTGGTGGCGGGCACCTGTGGTCCCAGCTACTTGGGAGGCTGACGCAGGAGAATGGCGTGAACTCGGGAGGCGGAGCTCGCAGTGAGCCAAGATAGCGCCACTGCACTCCAGCCTGGGCAACAGAGCGAGACCCCGTCTCAAAAAAAAAAAATAAATAAGTCAGGAAAAAAGATGATAAACTTTTTTAAGGACACTGAATATGGGAAACCTTGGAAAATGCAATGGGGTTTTAGAATTTTAAATGTAAAGCTTAAGAGAGGTTGATAGGAGTCATCAGTATAGAGGTAGTAATTAAAACCATGAGGAAGAAGCATAATGAGACACACCAAAACTAGAAGAAGCCAGTGTTTCCAAGAGGAAGGAAACAGAGGGAAAAACTAAGAAAGAGAAAGAAAATTGATATGGAATAGTCAGGAGAAAAGAAGGAGAAGTAGAAGAGTATGCTCTCCAAAGGCCAGGAAAAGGGGACTTATCAAGTTAAGGCAGAAAGGACCAGCAAGATAAAGTCTAGGCCAGGTGCAGTGGCTCATACCTATAATCCTAGCACTTTGGGAGGCCAAGGCAGGAGGATGGCTTGAGACCAGGAGTTAGAGACCACCCTAGGCAACATAGTGAGACCCTGTCTCTACAAAAACAGAAAAATTAGCCACACTTGGTGGCACGTCCCTATAGCTACTCAGGAGGCTGAGATGGGAGGATCACTTGAGCCCGGGAAGTCAAGGCTGCAGTGGGCCATGATCGTGCCACTGCACTCCAGCCTGGGTGACAGAGCGAGACTGTCTTAAAAAAAAAAAAAAAAGGTAAAGACTAAAGAGTGCTTGGCACACAGTTAATCACTTTGATAAATGCTTGTGGTAGGAAGGGGGGGTTCATGGTTCAGCAACATAGAGCAATGATAAAACAATAAGAACCACTAGTTGAATAAGTAGCTAGAGAAAAGTATGACTATTAGGTACTTTATTTAAAATTGGATTTATAATATTAACATTTGCAATTGAAGGAGGTAACTTTGGCTGTGGAATATGTATTTCTTCAAGATGCCTAATTTTCATTAATGGCTTTAGTAACAAATTAGGTTGTTCACAGTCTAGTGGAGGAGACAAGAAAATTAAACATTCAAATAATATATTATTAGAATAATATATGATTAAATATTAGAATAACATAGTATTATAATATATTACAACATAATTAATCTAATATGTTAATTATATATTAATCTAATAGACTACCTGTATAACAGTATAGGTAATCTCCTATAGTGTTGGTTACAGATTATTTGAAGAACTACTTGGTAATATGTTTTTAAAAAATATAATCTGGTGGCCGGGCACGATAGTTCAGACCTGTAATGCCAGGACTTTGGGAGACTGAGGCAGGTGGATCCCTTGAGGCCAGGAGTTCGAGACCAGCCCGGCCAACATGGTGAAATCCCATCTCTACTAAAAATACAAAAATTAGCCAGCCGTGGTGGTGGGTGCCTATAATCCCAGTTACTCAGGTGGCTGAGGCAGGAGGATTGAGGAGGCAAAGGTTGCAGTGAGCTGAGATAGCCCCACTACATTCCAGCCTGGACGAATGACAGAGTGAGACTCTGTCTCAAAAGAAAAAAAAAAAAAAAAAAAAAAATATATATATATATATATATATATAAAGCAATCTGATGACTAATGAATTTATTCACTTAAACTGTAGGGAAATGTACATATAAATAAGCTTTTAAAGCATTTATAAGAAGCAAACAATGTCCATCAACAAAGGACAGATTGAATAAATTATTGTATACATTTAGAATATCATACAGACACTGAAATGTTCCTACAGATCCATATTTACTGAAAATAAATACATAAAAATGTTCACCATACAGTGAAATGTTGAAAATTTTGAAAATAAAAATTTAAGCAAGACAGAAAATATAATAGAATCAAGCCTAAGTTCTGCTCTGTGGTTTTTTCGTTGTTGTTGGTTTTTTTTTGTTTGTTTGTTTTTTTGAGACGGGATCTCACTCTGTCACCCAGGCTGGAATGCAGTGGCATGATCTCAGCCACTGCAACCTCTGCCTCTCAGGCTCAAGCAATCCTCCCACCTCAGCCTCCCAAGTAGCTGGGACCACAGGCTCCCACTGCCACACGTGGATAATTTTTTGAATTTTTAAATAGCGATGGGGTTTTGCCATGTTGCCCAGACTGGTCTCAAACTCCTGAGCTCAAGCAATCCACTCGCCTTGGCCTCTCAAAGTACTGGGATTACAGATGTGGTAATTTTTGAGACTGAGTCTCGCTCTGTAGCCCAGGCTGGAGTGCAGTGGCATGATCTTGGCTCACTGCAACCTCCACCTCCCAGGTTCAAGTGATTCTCCTGCCTCAGCCTCCCCAGTAGCTGGGATTACAGGCACCTACCCTAACACCTGGGTAAGTTTTATATTTTTAGTAGAGATGAGGTTTCACCATGTTGCCAGGCTGGTCTCAAACTCCTGACCTCAAGTGATCTGCCAGCCTAGGCCTCCCAAACTGCTGGGATTACAAGCATGGGCCACCGTGCCCGGCCCAGGTGTGGTAAATTTTTTAAATAAGAAAATGATATTAGTTATCTTCGTATCAGAAAGAAAAAGTAGCTTCAGAAAAGGACAAAGGGACTTTTCTTAAATCTTCTCTCTCTCCCTCTATCCCTCTCTCAGTAAAATTACAGTGAGAATAAAAGAAGATATAAACTCACAAGGACAGAGGGATAAAAAACTACATAATGGGTATAATGTACCCTACTCGGGTGATGGGTGCATTAAAAATGTCAGATTTCACCACTGCACACTTCATCCACGTAACGAAAAACCACCTGTACCCCAAAAGCTATTGAATTTTTTTTTTAACTCACAAAGACAAAAATAGGACAAGAGAGACACGAGAACCTAAGAGACAGTCAAATTTTTCTGGTGCACATTAAGTATCTGGAGTGGTCACTGACCTAAGCCAACCCAAGAAAGTTAAAACCTAGCAGCTGAGAAATTCAAACAAGAAGCAAATGAATTTACCCTGTCCATAGCCCCAAAAGGCTCAGAAATGGATGGTACCAATTACCACAAAAGTCAGGGGGGTAAAAGGTGAGGCTGAGAAAAAAAAATAGAGATTGGTTCAAAGTCTATGAGGAGTAGTTAGACTCTCTGGACCCTTGCAGCACAAGGCAATCAGGCACCAATCTACCACCTACCCAAACCCCCATCACTTTCACACCAACCTTTTAGCAACTCCCGGGCTCAAGTGATCCTCCCACCTCAGCTGCCCAAGTAGCTGGGACTACAGGCATGCACGACTATGTCAGGCCCTTCCTAGCTATTTTTAATTTGTACCTTTAGCTGATTTTTTTCAACAAGCATTTATGAAATGTCTACTGTGCCAGGCTTCTTTTTTTTTTCGAGATGGAGTCTCACTCCGTCCCCCAGGCTGGAATGCATGATCTCAGCTCACTGCAACCTCTGTCTCCCGGGTTCAAGCAATTCTCCTGCCCAGCCTCCCAAGTAGCTGGGAGTACAGGCACGCACCACCATGCCTGGCTAATTCTTGTATTTTTAGTAGAGGTGGGGTTTCGCCATGTTGGCCAGGCTGGTCTTGAACTCCTGACCTCAGGTGATCCACCTCCCTCAGCCTCGCAAAGTGCTGGGATTACAGGCGTGAGCCACCAAGCCCAGCTGTCAGGCATTTATTAAATGTCTACTTATCTCAGTCAAGATGAGTAATACATAGTCTCCATATTCTAATACTTCAAAATTTAGTAGAAAAGATAGGACACAACAAAAATAACTATAATACCAAATAGGAAATATTAAACTGGAGGTATTCAATGGAGTTCCAAAATAGGGAATAATTAGGAAGTGGTAATTCCTAAAGAGTAGGGGTTCACCTGGCAAAAAAAAAACGCAAAGGGCTATTCTATGCAGGGAAAACACATATAAAAGAATAAAGTGGCATGGATAATCAAAGAATTGCAAGTAGTATGATATAAATGGAGTACAGGGTATAAGAAGCAGAGTTGTCAGAAATGAGGTTAGAATGATAATGGGCAGACAAAACAGAACAATGACTTTATTCAAGATGATAATGTCCTTAGCTAAATGACTATATTTTTCAGTTTCCCTTGCAACTAGAAATGGCCAATGAAATGCAGTAGAAATGACTGGGGGGACCTCCGTGAAGGCTTCTTAAAAGGTAACAGCTGGCAAATATCCTTTTGCCCTTATCTCTTCTTCCCACCTGGCACTTAGATATACAATGGCTGCATCTCCAGCAGCCATTTTACACATCTATTTTTGAGTGAACGTCAAAGTTATAAGCCATACAGTAAGGATGGCGAGGTCAAAAAGATTTTTAAAAGCCTAGATGACCATGGAACTGCCATATGACCCTTGGATATCCTACCTCCAGATTTACGTGTGAGAAAAATAAACCCTTTTATCTTATTTAAACTATTATTTTGTTTAATATACATCCAAACTTAAACCTAACTGATAAAGGTATCAGGTACAAGTTTATGGAAGGCCATTCTAAGCCATGTTAAAAATCCTTTCCTGGCTTTAAACAAAGTAACAATCAGGTTTACATGCACATTGGTGTCAATGAAATAAACAAGACTGGGAAAAGGTCAGAATGGAGGTATAAAGACCAGTTGAGCGGTTACTGCATTTGTTCAGACAAGAGATGAACTCAACAAAAGAACTCAAAGGCACAGCCTCAAGCGATCCTGCCACCTCTGTCTCCAAAGTGCTGGGATTACAGGCCTAAGGCATAAAGTAAAAAGGGAGGTAAGAAGGCAGATTCAAGAGATAAAGTTAACTGAACAGGGTTCACTGAATAATTAGCTGTCAAACGACAAGAAAGAAAAAAATGATCTTTGATGATTTCAAAGTGTCTGCCTGTTTCTAAGATATACTCAGTGCTACTGATGAAGATAAGTCTAGGGGAGAATTTGAATATATTACATTGTATTTACATTTCTGTTATGAAATGAATGTATGTGTCCTCCCCTCAAATTCGTATGTTGAAGCCCTAACACACAGTGTGGCTGGTTTTGGAGTAAGGAAGCAATTATTGTTAAATAAGCTTATAAGGATAGGACGCTGAACTTACAGGATTAGTGTTCATAGAAGAAGAGACACCAAAGGGCTCAAGCGCAACATAGGCACAGAGGAAAGAGCATGTATGGATGCAACGAGCAGGAAAGGCTCTCTTCTGCAGGCCAGGAAGAGAGCCCTCACCAAAAACAAAACCTTGCTGGAACCCAACGTTATTTCCAATGGGAAATAACATTTCTGTCGTTTAATCATCCAGTCTTTGGTATTTTGTGATGGTAGCCCAAGCTGACTACTATCATTTCTATAGTACCAATGGTAAATAGACCAACTCCTCCATTTTAATTTAGATAGAGGCTGGTGTGGTGGCTCACACCTGTAATCCCAGCACTTTGGGAGGCTGAAGCAGGTGGATCACTTAAGGCCAGGAGTTCGAGACCAGCTTGGCCAACACGGAGAAACACCATCTCTACTAAAAATACAAAAATTAGCCAGGGATGGTGGTGCACACCTGTAATCCCAGCCACTCAGGAGGCTGAGGCAGGAGAATCGTTCGAACCTGGGAGGCAGAGGTTGCGGTGAGCAGAGATTGCACCACTGCACCCCAGCCTGGGAGACAGAGTGAGACTCTGTCTAAAAACAAATAAAAAATAAAAAATAATTTAGATAATCTATGTAAATCGCTTTTACAAAGTCACATGAAGAGATCAGAACTCACTGTCCATGAAAGGAAAATAAAATTATGTAATTAACAATTGCACAAAACAAACATAAGAGAGCAGCACAACACTCATTGTCATGCTCTAAACTTTTAGAGGTTACCTTGTCTACACCAGTAGTTATTAACCTTTTCTGCAGTGACACAGGATGGATGTTGTCATTACCATGAGCATTCCCTAAATTCTAGCTGCAACTATACTCTTTACTTCCAGTCAAGAAATCACATGCATGTGTGAAATGCATGAAATTAAATCCATTTTTGTAAAGGTAAGCTTTTTTCTTAAAGTTCAATACTTTATTATTACTCATTACATGGTATAAAATATTTCACAATAAACCACAATACTGGTGTTCTATTCCCCTATTATATACTGCTTTATATCATAACTTTTTTTCAAAGGTAATATTTGTCTTATCTCTCCAAGTATATTTTAAGTCTCTTGAGAGCAAAGACCAAGTCTATTCTTCATCTCTATTTCTTTAAGACAGCCAAGGCAGGACCATGCATTCTGATTTCTGTTATAGGATAGGAGTTGCCGTTTTAACAGTTTGGTTCCAAAGGCAAAGAGGAAAATTTAACAACATCTGAATCAGAGGATAACCACAGAGATAAATAAACATTGGGAAATATGCCTTTCACTGCCAAAGTGGGCTAAGAATTTACAAACCTAGGACAAGAAGAAATTGTATAATGCAGCAAAGAAAACACAACCAACATATTTGTAAATCTGCTTGGTGCAGCTGATCTGAAATAAATTAACCTATCAAAAGTCACTTTGGTAGGGTCCCTGCTAAAAAAAGCTACTGCAGAGCCACTTCAGGTAGATGATAAAACCCAGATGGGACATCTCAGGCAAGAGGGGGCCTACAACTAGCAATTTTTTTTGCCACTGGTGACTTTGTGCCAAATGTCCATGAACAAATGAATCCAAAAAAGTATGATATAAGGCCAGGTGTGTGGCTCACGCCTGTAATCCCAGCACTTTGGGAGGCCGAGGCAGGCAGATCGCTTGAGGTCAGGAGTTCGAAACCAACCTGGCCAACAGAGTTTGCTCCCTCTCTACTAAAAATACAAAAGTTAGCTGGGCATAGTGGTGGTGCCTGTAGTCCCAGCTACTCAGGAGACTGAGGCAGGAGAATCACTTGAACCCAGGAGGTGGAAGTTGCAGTGAGCCGAGATAGCGCCACCGCACTCCAGCCTGGGCAACATAATGAGGCTCTGCCTCAAAAACAAAAACATAAAACTATGATACATTCTTATTATAGAATACTTTTCAGCATAAAAAGGAAAAAACGAAAGTGCTGATATATGCAACAACATGGATGATGCTCACAGATATTATACTAAGTAAAAGAAGGCTGATTAAAAAAAAGAGCAGATACTCTGTGATTCCCCAAGTTCTAAAACAGGAACAACTCATCAATGATGACAGGTCAGAACAGTTATTGCCTCTGAGGATGTGGTAGATTTACTGGTAAGAGGAACAAGTCAACTTTCATAGGTGATAGAAATGTTCTGTATCTTGTCAAAATGCAAGGACACATGACTTTTGTATTTTAGGATATAAAAATTTTCCCTCCAAAAAAACCTGTAAGGAGGCTGATTGCTGGAATGGTAAAGACCTCTGAAAATCCATTCTTCTAAAAAAGCAGCAAGAACACTATCAAAAACTGTCAAAATCCAACTTTTTCAGAACTCTAGAAATCAACCAAATGCTTGCAATAATCCAAAGAGCTTTATTCCAGAAAAATGACTGAGCTGAGTGCAGTGGCAATCCCAGCACTTTGGGTGACTGAAGCAGATGAATTGTTTGAGCCTAAGAGTTTAAGACCAGCCTGGGCAACATGGCAAACACTGTCTCTACAAAAACTACAAAAATTGGTGGCACATGCCTGTAGTCTCAACTACTCAGGAGACTAAGGTGGGAGGATCGCTAGCGCCTGGGAGGTCAAGGCTTCAGTCAGCCATGATCATGCTACTGCACTCCAGGCTGAGTGACAGCTCACTCTCTCAAAAAAAAAAAAAAAAAAGAGAGAGAAAGAAAAAAAAAAAAGAAGAATGGCTGAACCTCTGTTAAAAAAAAAAAAAAAAAGGCAGTATTTGTGGTATTTTAAAATGTTCTATTCCCAACACCTTCTCCCCAGCTATGCAATAGCTTTGAAAACCAAAAATCTCCCTAAGCTGTAAAAACCAACAGTCAAGCAGCCACTGAAGGAGGCAGAATGGGTTTAGAGCTTCTCAAAAGAAGTGTCAATATTTGACCTATCTGGTAGCTCATTAAAAAGTTTCATTCTCAGGCTTTGTCTTTATTTGATCTGGCTTTGAGTTCACTCTACAAATAAAACTTTTTCCCCCGGCATTCTTCAAAAACAATCAGTGGCAACTATATAACTTCACAGCTGCCTGAGAAAGCACTGGCAGATGGGGCTAACAAGAGGTTAACCAAAAAACATGAAAGGAAAACCTGGAAAACAGCAAGTCCACAAGGGCTTTGAAAGGCTCTGACATATTCCTGGAAATCCAAAAGGCCACCTGCATATGGAGAGCTGTGCATGTGCCCCAAAATTCCCATATCTCTCACTTTGGCTGACCTTAAGCCTCCACACAAGCAGGAAGTGAAGGCTAAAGCAGAGTTGCAAACTGACTGTACAACATTTGAACACACACCCGAGTAGTATAGAACCCCTCCGCCAAGGCTGAACTTATAGGTTCAAGGCATTTTTAAAAGTCTCTGTCCAATCTTAGCTGACCACTAAGCTAAATAAGCACACACAAAAAAGAATACACACTTTATAAAATCAGACCAAGAAAGTCACTAAGCAAATAAATAATAGCAGGAACAACAACAAATAGCAGTAACAAACCTTAAGGTAGGGAATCCAATTTCCAGAGCTGCCACACTACAGTACTTAAAATGTCTCATTTTCAACCAAAAATTGCAAAGCATTTAAGTAAGAAAATGAAGCCCATACACAGGAAAAAGGGCATTAAATAGAAACTGTCTGTAGGCAAGTCCAGACATTTGATTTATTAGGTAAACACTTTAATGAACTATTTATAAACAAGTTCAAAGAAGAAAAAAAAACATGCCTAATGACTTCAAGTATGAGAACACTGTCTCACCAAATGGAGAATATCAATAGTGAGATGAGATGGATATTATAAAAAGAAACCAATTAGCAATTCTGGAATTGAGAAGTATGAGGTTGCAGTGAACTATGATTGCATCACTGCACTCCAGCCGGGACAACAGAGCAAGACCTTATCTCAAAAAAACAAAACAACTGCAAAATTTGAAGATAGTCAATTTTGATTATCCAGTCTGAGGAACAGAAAGAACAACAAATGAAGAGGCCAGGCACTGGCTCACACCTCTAATCCCAGAACTCTGAGTGGTCCAGGTGGGAGGACAGCTTGAGACCAGGACTTCAAGACCAGCCTGGGCAACAGAGGGAGACCCCATCTCTACAAAAAATAAATAATAATTAGGCAGGCATGGTGATACACGCCTATGGTTCCAGCTACATGGGAAGCCAAGGCAGGAGGACTGCTTGAGCCCAGGAGTTGGAGGCTGCAGTGAGCTATGATTGAACCCCTGCACTCCAGCCTGGGCAACAGAGGAAGACCCTGTCTCTTAAAAATAAAAATAAATATATATATGATATGTAGACCGAGCAAGCAACAGAGCAAGACCCTGTCTCTTAAAAAATAAAAATAAAAATATATATATGTAGATATATCAGTACATTCATAGTCATACATCTCTTGCTGACAACTCCCAATTCCTTATACAAAAGGACAAAAATGTCCTAAGGGTACCTTTATCTTTCCAAGTGATTAATAGTAGTTAATATCATTAAACATTCTCAGGCTGAAGCTGAATTAATCTCTGGAAAGGACTGGATGACTCAGCAGTGAAGAGTATTCGTATTCTCAAGCATTGGCATTTAGATACTTTTTTTTTTTTTGAGACGGAGTTTCACTCTTGTTGCCCAGGCTGGAGTGCAATGGCGCAATCTCAACTCACTGCAACTTCCACCTCCCAGGTTCAAGCAGTTATGCCTCAGCATCCCAAGTAACTGGGATTACAGGCATGTGACACCACACCCAGCTAATATTGTATTTTTAGTAGAGATGGGGTTTTCACCATGTTGGTCAGGCTGGTCTCGAACTCCTGACCTCAGGTGATCCACCTGCCTCCACCTCCTAAAGTGCTGAGATTACAGGTGTGAGCCACCACACCCAGCCCTAGATACATTTTTAAATGACTTTTTCCATTTAATTGTCTGCTTCATCTAGCATTCCCATAGTATTGTTTCTACTACTTTTTTATTGCAAATATAGAGTATTTCAGCTATACTATGACTTAATTTTCTGTAAGCCACCACCGTATGAACCTAATCATCACTTATAACATTGTTTCTACGGAAAAATAAGTTTTAAATTCCAGATGAACTTTTGAACACAATCCAGGCTGGGCACGGTACCTCACACCTGTAATCCCAGCACTTTGGGAGGCTGAGGCGGGTGGATCACTTGAGGTCAGGAGTTCGAGGCCAGCCTGGCCAACATGGTAAAACCCCATCTCTACCAAAAATACAAAAATTAGCCAGGTGTGGTGGCGGGTACCTGTAGTCCCAGCTACCTGCTAGGCTGAGGTGGGAGAATCATTGAACCCAGTAGGTAGAGGTTGCAGTGAGCCGAGTTCATGCCACTGCACTACAGCCTGGGTAACAGAGGGAGACTCTGTCTCAAAAAAACATAATAAAAATAAAAATAAAGGTAATAGTCCTCTGTGCTTCAAGAATATAAAAGACCACTAGGAAAACAGAAGGCCAAGTAAGTTTTTAACATCTAAAAATGAGATTAAAAAATGAACATTATTCTTACAGAAGGAGTTTATCATAGATCTAATTTTGAGAAACTAGATGAGACCAGGATATTGAGAATGACGGTGCTTCGCAAGGTTTTGATATTACATCATGGGGCACCACTGACAACTAAGAAAATATAGCTTAGTCTATGATTACAGGGCCAACAGGGATGTCACTTGCCAAGATTGAGAATCTCTGGCTTAGGCCAAAAAGATTTAAAATGTTATAACACACAATCAATTGATAAAAATTTAAAATGCAAACCTTAGAACCAGAAGGTAGAGACACACGAGAGGTTCCAGCTGCTGCAAACTACTTCTCATTCCCTAACCACATTATGTTCACTGCTACTGTCCTTGCAGTGTCCTCTGCCTATGAGCTCCAATCATACTCTGAACAATCCAACATCCTTCAAGGCTTGGCTTAATGTCCCTCCTTTATTTTTTGGAAGCCTATTCTAATTGCTTCCATGCCCCACCACCTAAAAAGTTAGGTGTCCCTCCTACAAAATAACTTTCCTTATAATCACTTATTCAATATCAAATTCTCAATGCTTTAACTTTAAAATAACACAGCTTATATGGTATTTGTTTATTGAATTGTATATCTCCCCTCTGCTCTTTAAGAACAAAGAAACTGCCTTATTTATATGTATCCCCAACACCCAGCAAAGAACCTTAAATATTATTGATATTTTTGGATAAAGACAGAATTTTTTAAATGATCAAATAAATGTGCTATCTATTCTCTTGTCCAAGGCCTTATGCTTATTACTAAACCTCAGCATCTAGAACAACTTCTGACACACAGTAAGAACTCAGAAAAAATGTTTTTTCAAGCAGGACACAGTGGCTCAAACCTGTAATTCCAGAACTTTGGGAGGCTGAGATGAGAGGATCACTTGAGCCCAGGAGTTTGAGACCAGCTTGAGCCACACAGGGAGACCCTGTCTCTACAAAAAACAAAAATATTAGCATGGTGGTGTGCACCTGTACCAGCTACTCAGGAGGCTGAGGTGGGAGGATCACTTAAGCCCAGGATTGGAGACCGCAGTGACCTATGATTGAACCACTATACTCCAGCATTCCATAAAGAATGAGACCTTGTCTCTGAAAATAATAGATAAATAAAGAGTTCATAGAAACATGACAATGTTTGTAAGACAAAGATTCTTTTTTTTTTTTTTGAGATGGAGTCTTGCTTTGTTGCCCAGGCTGGAGTACAGTGGCGCAATCTCGGCTCACAGCAAGCTCCACCTCCCAGGTTCAAACCATTCTCCTGCCTCAGCCCCCCGAGTAGCTGGGACTACAGGCGCCCACCACCACACCTGGCTAATTTTTTTGTATTTTTAGTAGAAACGGGGTTTCACCGTGTTAGCCAGGATGGTCTTGATCTCCTGACCTCGTGATCCACCTGCCTCAGCCTCCTAAAGTGCTGGGATTACAAGTGTGAGCCACTGCGCCTGGCCCTGTAAGACAAAGATTCTTAAAACTGGCCAGGCACAGTGGCTCACACCTGTAATCCCAGCACTTTGGGAAGCGAGGTGGCCTCCTGACTTGAGGTCAGGAGTTTGACACCAGCCTGGCCAACATGGCAAAACCCCGTCTCTACTAAAAATACAAAAATTATTTTTTGTATTTTTACAAATACAAAAAATTTTTGTATTTGTATTTTGTATTACAGGTGCAGTGGCTCATGCCTGTAATCCCAGCACTTTGGGAGGCCGAGGTGGGTGGATCACCTGAGGTCAGGAGTTCAAGACCAGCCTGGCAAACATGGAGAAACCCCGTATCTACTAAAAATACAAAAGTTAGCCAGGCGTGGTGGCACATGCCTGTAGTCCCAGTTACTTGGGAGGCTGAGGCAGGAGAATCGCTTGAGCCTGGAGGTGGAGGTTGCAGGGAGGCAGAGGTTGCAGTGAGCCGAGATTGCACCACTGCACTCCAGCCTGGGCAACAGAGTAAGACTCCATCGCAAAAAAACAAACAAACAAAAACTAAAACTATACAAAATACATACAGAAGTAGATGATAATGTGAAAAAAATGTGGTTGTTGTGCTGGGATTAATTTTTTAAATTAGTTTTTCATTACACAAGCAGTAAGTGAATGCATTCTGCTTCTAAATTCAAACAGTATACATAAAGTAGGCTGGGCATGGTGGCTCACACCTATAATCCCAGCACTTTGGGAGGCCAAGGCAGGCAGATCGCTTGAAGTCAGGAGTTCGAGACCAGCCTGGCCAACATGGCGAAACCCCATCTCTACTAAAAATACAAAAATTAGCCAGGTGTGGTGGCACATGCCTGTAATTCCAGCTACAGGGGAGACTGAGGCAGGAAAATTGCTTGAACCTGAGAGGTGGAGATTGAAGTGAGCTGAGAACATGCCACTGCACTCCAGCCTGGGCAACAGAGCAACACTCTGCCTCAGAACAAACAAACAACAACAACAAAAACCCAGTATATATAAAGCTAAACATACCACTACCATAAAATCCTACTTACTTCCTCCCCTCAGTCCTAATCCCTCCCGTGCCCATTCAGTCTTCCCCAAGAGATAATCAGTTTGGTTTGTCTCCTTTCAGATCTTTTCCATGCTTTTATAAGATGTACCCCCACAGAAACTTACAGCGGTTAGCATATAATACATATTATAATGCAACTTACTACATATAGATTTAGTTCATTCCTTATGTGCTGTATAGTTTTTCATTATATAACATTAGTAATATACAGGTATTCACTTACTGTTCATATTTAGGCTGTTACCCGTCATGAAAAATCATATACACGCCTCCTTAGATACATACAGAGAGTGCTTCTCCAGTGAGCACTAGGGTCATTCCCAGTTTTTTTGGTTTAATACATATTGCCAGACTTCCTTCCAAGTGGCTCTACCAATTTACATTCCCACAATTGTGCTTTTCCTAGCCTCTTGTTCACTATTGCTTAGATAGTTTCTACAATTCAACTTTTTAAAAATTATAGAAGAACCTATCCTGTATAGCCTATCTAAGGGTAGCTGTTTAAATAATGAAGAAAAATCAATATCCACTTATCCTGTCATTCAGAAGGTATAAATCTGGCACCCTGCTATTATGTCCTCATTTCTATTCCCAAGCAGACCATCTGTAATTCAAAGTAGAAAACAGTGTGGAGAGAGAAAGATACATATATATATATATATATATATATATATATATATATATATATATATATATATATGCCATTTGGCCTCAATGCTCAATGTTAACACAAAGATATAGTGTTAACAGTATTACTATATGTGGGTATGTGCCTGGAAACTAAAAGTGGATCCACTCTTCCCTTCTACTATGTCCATACAAAGTTGTTCTTGGCTTTACCACAATACACATGGTTAGTACAGACTGTAGAATGGATGGTGGCTCCATATCTTTACTTCACAGACTGCCAGTGTCTGTAATCAAAATGAACCACCCCATCTTTGCAAAGCATCAGGTTGCCCCATCTGCCACTACTTCTGTTCCCCCAGCATCCCTGAGCTTGAATACATCACATTAAAAAAAATCGTAGTCTGAGAAAATTCTGCTCTTTTCTATCAGAAAGTTCGTATTAACAAGCATAAAAATGTGAAGAAAAATATAGAATGAAATCTGTATGTTGTACAACAAAGCTCTTTGTCCATGAATCAACCAGTAACAATTTATCAACTTTAGAGGACAAATGGAGAAATACGAAAGTTGGATGGGTTTTCCTCTACTAAGAATGAATGCTCCCATTCTGAAACATGTAAAATATGCCACCATAAAATTAACAATTTAAATTAATTTCTGAGGAGGAATGTGTCTTTGAAAACTGCCCACAAGAACAGAACATAAATTTAAAAAGATATCACTTAGTTTATTGTCACAGGAAATCTGTTGTACACTTAAACGCTGCAGGAGAGTCTTAAACATATCATGGAGAGAATGTCCTTAAGTACTCATTAGTTTTTTTCGTTTCCATAATATAACAAAATGACTATTTAACATATGTTGATGACAAATGTTCTAGTTTATTCATTTGCTTCCAGCAGTTTCTCAAATCAAATACATAATTTATCATTCTCCTGGTTCACAAACTTCTGAAGCTATCAAAAATGTGGTACTCATTAGTTCAACTATATTAAAAAATGTTTCCAAGTATCCTTCTTTCCCTCAGGAGAGGGAAAAAAAACAAAAAAACAAAAAACACCTTAGTCAAAAGACAGCTAATAGTCCAATTTCCTTCACAAATCTAACCAAATTGTAATAACTGATTGTCTTTAACTCATTAAACAAATTAAGATTAATAATAAATGTTGCATCTAATCCAGCATTTTACTCTTTAAAAAGAATTTTTGGCCAGGCACAGTGGCTCAGGTCTATAATCCTAGCATTTGGGAGACCAAGGAGGGAAGATCACATGAGACCAAGAGTTCAAGATCAGCCTGGGCAACACAGTGAGACCCCATCTCTATTTTTTAAAAAATATTAAATTTTTTAAATTAAAAAAGAAAATTTTTTGAGGCCAGGTGCGGTGGCTCACACCTGTAATCCCAGCACTTTGGGAGGCTGAGGCGGGCAGATTGCCTGAGCTCAGGAGTTCGCAACCAGCCTAGGCAACACGATGAAACCCCGTCTCTACTAAAATACAAAAAATTAGCTGGGCGTAGCGGCGTGCACCTGTAGTCCCAACTACTCAGGAGGCTGAGGCAGGAGAATTGCTTGAACCCGGGAGGTGGAGGTTGCAGTGAACCAAGATCGCGCCACTGCACTTCGGCCTGGGTGACAGAGCGAGACTCCGTCTCAAAAAAAAAAAAAAGCGCCACTGCACTCCAGCCTGGGTGACAGAGCGAGACTCTGTCTCAAAAAAAAAAAATTTGAGACAGGGTCTCACTCTGTTGCCAAGGCTGGAGTACAGTAGTGCACTGTAGGCTTGACTTTCCACTCTCACACTCCTTAGTAGCTGGGACCACAGGTCCATGCCACCATGCCCAGCTAATTTTTTGGTTTTCTGAGGGTTTTTTGGTGGAGATGGAGTCTCCCTACGTTGCCCAGGCTAGTCTCAAACACCTGGGCTCAAGCAATCCTCCCACCTCAGCCTCCCAAAATGCTGAGATTATACACGTGAGCCACTGTGCCTGAATAGGTATAATTTCATAAAATTCTTGTAATTTATCAACTCTGTGTTGGTTCTTTTGTTTTTGGGAGAAGGAAGGAGGAAGGGAGGGAGAAAGAAGGAAGTGGTGGGGGGGCACCTTACAGACAAGGTTACAAGTTTTCAGGTGCCCTAAAGTAATCAGTGATGATTCTCGTGCACTATTATTCCCCCAAAACATGCTTAATCTGTTCAGGCTGCTATAACAAAATATCTCAGATTAGATAATTTATAAACCAGGGAAATTTACTGCTCACAGCTCTGAAAGCTGAGAAGTCCAAGATCAAAGTACCAGCAGATTCAGTGTCTGGTGAGAGCCTTTTCCTCATAAATGGTACCTTCTGTGTCCTGACATGGTGGGACAAAGCAAGTTCTCTCAGGCCTCTTTTAGAAGCGCACTAATCCCATTCATGAGGGCAGAGCCCTCATGAAGTAATCATTCCTGAAGGCCCCACTTCTTAATACAATCACACTGGGAATTAGGTTTCAACATATGAATTTGGTGGTATAAGGGAACAAACACTCAGATCACAGCACCTGCTAAGCCAATCATATTTATTTGGTTTTTGAGGGGTTGTCTGTTTGTTTCAGACAGAAGCTCACTCCATCACCCAGGCTAGAGTGCGGTGGCGCGATGTCCACTCACCGCAACCTTTGCCTCCCAAGTTAAGTGACTTTCATGCCTCAGCCTCCCAAGTAGCTCGGATAGGTGCGTGCCACCATGCCTGGCTAATTTTTCTATTTTTAGTAGAGACAGGGTTTCACCATGTTGGCCAGACTGGTCTCAAACTCCTGGCCTCAAGTGATCTGCCTGCCTTGCCTCCCAAAGTGCCAGGATTATGGGCGAGAGCCACCACACTCAGCAGCCCAAGCCAATCATATTTAACATTCATGAATTTACAATCATTTACTATGTCCATTCTATTTCACTTTTATTAGCAGTCTTTTACAACATAATAAAGGCCAACATAATTTATCCATAAATTTATCCATAATTTATCCATAAATTCCATTGTTCACTAATGTTTGTGAAGAAACAAAAACCTAATCCTCTAATGAGATTCATCTTCTATATACAAGTCAAACCTTATATTTTAGACTCAAATTTTATATTTGTAAAGAAAGCCACAAATAACAACATGGATTTACATCTTCATCAAATGACTACAAAAAGGTCAGATGTTATACATTACTACTAGTACTATCTAAACCCATAATATTCAAGTTGAAAGTTAATTCCTTATGCCTTTTAGTTAAGAAATCATGTTATTTCAAAAAGGGAAAGTTTTGTTTAAATGAAGAAAATGTTCATTGTTTTCCAGTCTTCATTATCAACTAAGCTCTATTCAGTTAATCTAATTTCATAAATAAGCTTATTTCTTTAAAAATGACCATGTTTTAGCCGGGCGCGGTGGCTCATACCTGTAATCCCAGTACTTTGGGAGGCCGAGGCGGGTGGATCATGAGGTTAGGAGTTCGAGACCAGCCTGGCCAACGTGGTGAAACCTTGTCTCTAATGAAAAAATATAAAAATTAGCCAGGCGTGGTGGCACGTGCCTGTAATCCCAGCTACTCAGGAGGCTGAGGTAGGATAATCGCTTGAACACAGAAGGTGAAGGTTGCAGTGAGCCAAGATCAGGCCACTTGCAATCCAGCCTGGGTGACAAAGCGAGACTCCATCTCAATAAATAAATAAATAAATAAATAAATAAATAAATAAATAAATAAATAAATAAAATATAAATGACCATGTTTTAAAGTTGAATTTAACTTTCAAGGAATTAATCTGTAACTAAAGAATTATCTTCCCTGTAAGCATTCACTCAATATTTCCCCAAGGAACTCTTGTCCTCCTTAAGTACAAAACTTTTATTACTTTTTTCATTAGTCTATATTGTGACTTCATGGTAATAGTTACGAAGTTGTCAGAAACAAAGTAATTATTAAAAGAATGCATTAAGATAAACCATTTTTATAAATAAAATTTTGTATGTAATTTTATTAAAATACCAAAAATAATGCCCAGAACAAATATATAAGAGAAAAACCAGAATAAATCTACCAAAGAGTTTGGCCTTGAATACAAACTTCTGCAGTGTCAACTCCAAACTGACGTGAGAAATTAATCCATTTGGAGGGCTATGTGG
The DNA here is from genome assembly GCF_029281585.2 of Gorilla gorilla gorilla. Classification (NCBI taxonomy): domain Eukaryota; kingdom Metazoa; phylum Chordata; class Mammalia; order Primates; family Hominidae; genus Gorilla; species Gorilla gorilla. The sequence goes on along the minus strand of NC_073228.2, from coordinate 31,641,226 downwards.
GGTTTTTCGGTTCATTTTTGATTTAGAGAGAGGGTCTCGCTCCCTTTTTCTTGTTGTTGTTGTTGTTTTTTGAGACGGAGTTTCGCTCTTGTTGCCCAGGCTGGAGTGCAATGGCGCGATCTCGGCTCACCGCAACCTCTGCCTCCCAGGTTCAAGAGATTCACCTGACTCAGCCTCTCCAGTAGCTGGGATTACAGGCATGTGACACCACGCCGGGCTAAGTTTTTTTTCTTTTCTCTCTTTTTTTTTTTTTTTTTTGAGACGGAGTCTTGCTCTGTCGCCTAGGCTGGAGTGCAGAGGCGCGATCTCGGCTCACTGAAACCTCTGCCTCAGGAGTTCAAGCGATTCTCCTGCCTCAGCCTCCCAAGTAGCTGGGATTACAGACACATGCCACCAGGCCCAGCTAATTTTTGTATTTTTAGTAGAGACGGGGTTTCACTATGTTGGCCAGGCTGGTCTTGAACTCCTGACCTCGTGATCTACCTGCCTCGGCCTCCCAAAGTGCTGGGATTACAGGCATGAGCCACAGTAGAGACGGGGTTTCTCCATGTTGGTCAGGCTGGTCTCGAACTTCCAACCTCAGGTGATCCACCCGCCTCAGCCTCCCAAACTGCTAGGGTTACAGGTGTGAGCCACTGCGCCCAGCCCGCCATTTTTTAATGGTAATAGTTCTTGGACTATGACATTTAGAACTAAAATAAGCCAGGTGCTGTGGCCCAGACCTGTAATCCTAGATAGTCAGGAGGCTGAAGCAGGAGGATCACTTGAGCCCAAGAGCTTGAGACCATCCTGGGAAACACAGCAAGACATCGTCTCAAAAAAAAGTTGGTTTTTTTTTTTTCATGCTGCTTTTCTTGAAGAAACAGAGACACGCTATTACTAAAGTATATAAAGATTTTAAGCCCACTCTTTTTTTTCTTTTGAGAGGGAGTCTTGCTCTGTCACCCAGGCTGGAGTGCCAGACTGCGATGTCGGCTCACTGCAAGCTCCGCCTCCCAGGTTCACGCCATTCTCCTCGTCTAAGCCTCCCGAGTAGCTGGGACTACAGGCGCCCGCCACCACACCCGACTAATTTTGTTTTCATAGTTTTAGTAGAGACGGGGTTTCACCGAGTTAGCCAGGATGGTCTCAATCTCCTGACCTTGTGATCCGCCCCCCTCGGCCTCCCAAAGTGCTGGGATTACAGGCGTGAGCCACCGCGCCTAGCCTAAGCCCACTTTTGAAAAGAATCTCACCTACAGTTGCTCCTTCATATCCATGGGTTCCATACCCAGAGATTCAACCAACCGAGGACACAAAATATTCAGAGGTCGGGAGTGGTTGCTCAAGCTGGTAACCCTACGACTTTGGGAGGCCAAGGCAGGAGGGTTGCTTGAACTCAGGAGTTCAAGACCAGCTTAGGCAATATAATGAGACCTTGTCTCTACTAAAATTCAAAAACAATTGGCAGGGCGTGGTGGCTCATGCTTGTAGTCCCAGCTACCGGAGGGCTGAGGTGGGAGGATCACTTGAGCCCAGGAGGCTGAGGCTGCAGTGAGTCCGAATCATGCCACTGCACTCTAGCTGGGCAACAGAACGTGTCTCACAAAACAGAAAGAAAGAAAATATTCAGGCTGGGCATGGAGGCTCAAACCTGTAATCCCAGCACTTTGGCAGGCTGAGGTGGGTGGATCACTTGACGTCAGTTCAAGACCAGCTTGGCCACCATGGCAAAACCCCATCTCTACCAAAAATACAAAAATGAGCCAGGTGTGGTGGCACATGCCTATACTTATAGCTACTTGGGAGGTTGGGGCATGAGAATCACTTGAACCTGGGAGGCAGAGGTTGCAGTGAACTGAGATGGCCCCACTGTACTCCAGCCTGGGTGACAGAGTGAGACCCTGTCTAAAACAAAACAAAACCAAATATGCAGAAAAAATAATGGATGGCTACCTCTGTACCAAACATGTACAGGCTTTTTTTTTTCTTTTTTTGTCATCATTCCCTAAACAATACAGTGTAACAGCCATTTACACGGCACTTACACTGTATTAGGAATTATAAGTAATCTAGAGATAACAGGAGGCTCTGCTTAGGTTACATGCAAATACTACACCATTTTATGAAACATGAGCATCCTTGGATTTCAGTATCTGCAGGGGGCCCTAGAACCAATTCCCCACAGACACCAAGGGACTCCTGTCCTTCAAAGAGCCATATAAGCTAACCAGCAACAACAACAAAACAAAATTCCACCTAATCAACTTCACCCTGTTTCATACAATTCCAACCTTCCCACAGAAAGAGAAATACAGTATTTAGAGATATTGAAGCATTTCACACTGTACAACAGCACTGGATAGTATAATGCTTCCTGTTTATTTTAATGTAATTTTTTAACGCAATAGAATGAAATACGCATTAGATTGCTTTTTATTTCACTATGTAGTAAATATTTTCACTTCATAGAAGTCAACAGGGAAAAGTGTTCTATTGTTATAGTTAGTAAGAAATCCCAATATAAACATTTAAAAGAGCTTCTCTACTAGAGGAAAATCTTTTCAACAAAAGACTCTGCTTCAAACAAAACAAGACTACTAGTTACAGGGCCATTGCGGTTGGGGGGTGGGGGAAACCAGGGGAAAATATATTTAAACTGAGGTCCTAGTGAAAAACCAAGAATATTACCAAAAAAACCCCACATACACACAAAAACTATTAAAACCAAGAATTAAATCTACCCATCAAAAAATAGTAAACATAAAGTAAGTCCAGGGGCTTATGTTTCTACTGCACATAGTAAGCACTTCACAGTTGTCAGCAATTTCCTAATAATCATACATGGTTCTACACACAACCTCGAAATGACAACATTATTAAGTTTTAATACATATAAGCGAAAGTGTACAAACATTTCCCAAACAACCAAACCAAAACAAATAAAAGTCTGGACTTCATATGATGCAATCCAAGTTTCTCTGAGAAAATGAAAAAGTTTCTGATGCAAGACAACATGGAGAAAATTAAAACAAAACATATGAGGCAGAAAAGGAGTTAGTACACATACACAAATTATTTTTTAAAAGATTTTTTTAAGCCAGGCATGGTGACATCTGCCTGTAATCTCAGCTACTTGGGAGGCTGAGGTGGGAGGATCACTTGAACCCAGAAGTTCAAGACACCCTAAGCAACATAGCAAGACTCCTACCTAAAAAAAAAAAAAAAAAAAAAAAAGATCATAACTTTTTACTACACTCCAAGATAAATTTTGGGTGAATTTTAAAAAGTTAAACACTAGAAATATGAAGTCATAAATTAGAATTGTTTTTCAGATATATGTAAGAGTAAAAATGTAAAACTTCAGAAGTGAAGCAGAAACACAACAATTGGCAGATCTGACATATACAAATTTTTAACTCATACACATTAAAAGTAGCAATACAAAACAAATAGCAATGTTAAACTAACTGGAGAAAATACTTGCAGCAAATTAGTGAAATAGTTGACTAAATTCAAGGTACTTATTAAGTTCTACACAATGATTTTTTTTTTTAAGAGACAGGTTCTTGCTGTCACCCAGGCTGGAGTGCAGTAATCATAACTCACTGCAGACTTGAACTCCCTGGCTCAAGTGATTCTCCTGCCTCAGCCTCTCAAGCAGCTAGGACTACATGCACTTGCTACCATGCTCAGCTAATTAAAAAAAAGATTTTGTAGAGACAAGGTCTCATTATGTTGCCTAGGCTAGTCTCGAACTCCCGCCTCAAGTAATCCTCCCACCTTGGCCTCCCAAACTCCTGGGATTACAGGTGTAAGCCAGCGTGCACAGCCTACAAAATAATTTTTTTTTTTTTGAGACAGAGTTTCACTCTTGTTGCCCAGGCTGGATTGCAATGGCCCCATCTCAGCTCACTGCATCCTCCACCTCCTGGGTTCAAGCAATTCTCCTGTCTCAGCCTCTAGCCAGAAAAGTAAAAGAAAAAATTATAAAAATAAAAAGAATTTTTTTTAATGTTTAAACAAACACATCTTTAAGAACTAAAATGATGACAACAACAAAGGACAAAAAGACAATGAAAATAATGAAGAAATACAACTACCAAAAATGGGAAAGGTTCTACTTTGACACCAATCCAAAAAACACCAATTAAAACAAGCTACCATTTTAGATTACTCAATTAGCAAAGAATTTTTTGCAAATGATAATACCAAATGCTGAAAGGGTTTTAGTAAATTAACACTCAGATTCCACTTTCAAAAAATTATTTGAGGCTGGATGCAGTGGCTCACACCTGTAATCCCAACACTTTGGGAGGCCGAGGCGGGAGGATCACTTGAGGTCAGAAGTTCAAGACCAGCATGGGCAACATGGCAAAACCCTGTCTCTACAAAAAAAATACAAAAAAAATTAGCTGGGCATGGTGGTGCCCACCTGTAATCCCAACCACTCAGGAGGCTGAGGTAGAAGGATCCCTTAAGCCCGAGAGGTCGAGGCTGCAGTGAGTTGTGATCACACCACTATACTCCAGCCTGAGTGACAGAGTGAAATGCTACTGTCTCAAAAAAAAAAAAAAAAAAAAGAAGAAAAGAGAAAAAAATACATTTTGAGCAGCAAGGTGTGGTGGCTCAATGCTTGTAATCCCAGCAACTGGGAGGCTGAGGCAAGAGTGTCTCTTGAGGCCAGGAGTTTGGGACCAGCCTGAGCAACATAGCAAGATCCCATCTCTAAAAAAATTAAAAGTAGCAAGGCATGGTGGCTCATGCCTATAATACCAGCACTTTGAGAGGCCAAGGCTGGAAGATTGCTTGAGACCAGGAGGTTGAGACTATCTTAGACAACACAGTGAGACCCCCATCTCTACAATAAAAATAATAATAATAAATTAATTAATTAAAAACAATTAGCTGGGTATGGTGGTGTGAGCTCATAGTCCCAGCTGTTCCAGAGGCAGAGGCAGGAGGATTGCTTGAGCCCAAGAGTTCCAAGGCTGCAGTGAGCACCACTGCACTTCAGCCTGAGCAACAGGGGAAGACTCTGTCTCTAAAAATTAAAAAAAAAAAAAAAAAAATTAAATGGCTGGGCGCAGTGGCTCACATGTATAATCCCAGCACTTTGGGAGGCCAAGGCACGTGGATCACCTGAGGTCAGGATTTCAAGACCAGCCTGGCCAATGTGGTGAAACCCCGTCTCTACTAAAAATACAAAAATCAGCCAGGTGCGGTGGCACACGCCTATAATCCCAGCTACTCAGGAAGCTGAGGCAGGAGAATCGCTTGAACTTGGGAGGTGGAGGTTGCAATAAGCCAAGACTGCACTACTGCACTCCAGCCTGGGCAACAGAGCAAGATTCTGTCTCAAAAAAAAAAAAAAAAATTAAATGAAACACATGTATAAATGGCCAACATGCACATGTAAAAGGTGTTCAACATCATTTAGTCAAGGAAATGCAGATTAATCCACATTGAGATACTACTTTCCAACAATCAGGATGGCTAAACTGAAAGACTGACAATATGAAGCACCAGTCCTGCAAGCTCCTTTCATGTAAGTAAGAAGGCCACATGAGACATTAGAAGAATAAACTGCCAACAACTCATAGTCTTGAAAGGAGACTTAGGCAAGTGACAGTGTTCAGGGTTGAATTAGTGATAAATACTTAGAATACTAAGCAAACACAAATAAAATCAGTCATCAGCTCCAAGGAAAACAAACATTGTGCTAGAAAAGTAATCAAAACTTACTACCTAATTTCAGCTGTGAATCCTACGCATATGCCCATGATAAGGTAAACCTTTAACAGTTATCTAAAATTACCATATAACTATTGCGGTAGGATGAAGTAACAGGGAGAGGGGAAGGGGAAGTGGCTAAGGTGGAAGGAAGGGAGAGACAACTAAATTCTCATGCTCAGAAATGGGAAGTCAACAGATAATGCTGAAACTGAAAAATCAATACCAAATACCAAAGATCAACTAAAAGAATACAAAGTGGTCTCCTCTAAGAGAAGGAAAATGCCAAGGAAAATTAAGGAGCTGGTTGTCATTTAACAAATCCTGGTCAAGCTATTTAACACTTTAAACTACAGTTATGCATCACAAATGACAGGAATGCATCGTTAGGTGATTTCATCATTGTGCAGACATCAGCGTGCTTACACAAACTTAGATGGTATAGACTACTACACACCTAGGCTATATGGGATGGCCTATTACTCCTAGGCTACAAACCTACACAGCCTATTACTGTACTGAATATTGGAGGCAACTGTAACACAGTATTTGTGTATCTAAACATATCTAAACATAGAACAGGTATAGTAAAAATATAGCCTTAAAGATAAAAAAAAGTCCAGGCATGGTGGCTCACTCCTGTAATCCCAGCACTTTGGAAGACTGAGGTGGGAGAATCACTTGAGGCCAGGGGTTTGAGACCAGTCTGGGTAACACAATAAGACCCCGTTCTCTACATTAAAAAAAAAAAAAAAAAAAATTTCCCAGGCTTGGTGGCATGTGCCTCCAAGCTACTGAAGACATTGAGGCAGGAGGATAACTTGAGCCCTTGAGCCCAAGAGGTCCAGGCTGCAGTGAGCTATGATCATGCCACTCCAGCTTGGGTGACAGAGTGAGATCCTGTCTAAAAAAAAAAAAAAAAAAGACAAAAAAATGGTTCACCTAGGCTGGGCTTGGTGACTCACATCTGTAATCTCAGAGCTCTGGGAGGCCAAGGCAGGAGACTTGAGCCCAGGAGTTCAAGAATAGCCTGGCTAACATAGCGAGGTCTCTACAAAACATAAAAAACAAAAAATCAGCCAGGTATGGTGGCATGCACCCATAGTCCCAGCTACTCTATAGGCTAAGGTGGGAGGATAGCTAGAGGCTAAAGTGGGAGACAATCTCTTGAGCCCAGGAGCTCGAGGCTAAAGTAAGCCATGATCATGCCACTTCAATCTACCCTGGGTGACTGAACAAGACCCTGTCTCGAGACAAAACTAAAAATCTTTTTTTAAAAAAGGTACACCTATATAGGGCACTTACCATGAATAGAGCTTGCAGGATGAGAAGTTGCTCTGGGTGAGTCAGTGAGAGACTTAGGGGTGAGTCAATGTTGAAGTCCTAGCCCTAGGACATTACCATGGAGTACTGCAGTAGATTTTATAAACACTGTGCAATTCGGTTACACCAAATTTACTAATTTTTTCTTCAATAAATTAATTTTAGCTTACTGTAATTTTTTTTTTGAGACCAAGTCTTGCTTTGACACCCAGGCTAGAGTGCAGTGGCACGATCTTGGCTCACTGCAACCTGCACCTCCTGGGTTCAAGCAATTCTCTTGCCTCAGCCTCAGCCTCCTGAGTAGCTAGGATTACAGGCATGCACCACCACAACCGGCTAATTTTTGTATATTTTAGGAGAGACAGGGTTTCGCCATGTTAGCCAGGCTGGTCTCAAACTCCTGGCCTCAAATGATCCACCCGCCTCGTCCTCCCACAGTGTTGGGTTACAAGCGTGAGCCACCATGCCCAGTCAGCTTACTGTAACTTTTTTACTTCATAAACTTTTAAATTTAACTGGTTGGCTCTTATAATAACCCTTACCTTAAAACACATTGTACAGTGTCCAAAAATATTTTTTCTTTATATCTTTATTTAAAAAGTTTTTACTATTCATGTTTTATTTTCCTTTTTAAGCTTTCTTGCTAAAAATGAAGACATACACTTTGGGAGGCCGAGGTGGGCGTATCACCTGAGGTCAGGAGTTCAAGACCAGCCTGGCCAATATGGCAAAACCCCATCTCTACTAAAAACACAAAAATTAGCTGGGTGTGGTGGCATGCACCTGTAATCCCAGCTATTTGGGAGGCTGAGGCAGGAGAATCGCTTGAACCAGGGAGGCGGAGGTTGCAGTGTGCAGAGATCACGCCACTGCACTCTAGCCTCAGGGACAGAGTGAGACTCTGTCTCCAAAAAAAAAAAAAAAAAAGACATAAACACACACCTTAGCCTAGGCCTACACAGCATCAAGATCATCAATATCACTGTCTTCCACCTTCACGTATTGTCCCACTGGAAAGTCTTCAGGGCAATAACACACATGGAGCTGTCATCTTCTATGACAATAATGCCTTCTTCTGAAATACCTCCTGAAGGACTTGCCTAAGGCTGTTACAGTTAAGTTTTGTTTTTTTTTGAGACAGAGTCTTACTCTGTCTCCCAGGCTGGAAGAGTGCACCGGCGTGATCCAGGCTCACCCCAGCCTGAACCTCCTAGGCTCAAGTGATCCTCCCACTTCAGCCTCCTGAGTAGCTAGGACCACAGGCGTGTGCCTAATTTTTGTATTTTTTGTAGAGACAGGTTTTCTCCATGTTGCCCAGGCTGGTCTCAAACTCCTGGGCTCAAGCAACCCACCCAAAATGCTGGGATTACAGGTGGGAGCCACCACGTTCAGCCAACTTTTATTTAAATAAATAGAAGGAGTATACTCTAAAATAATGATTAAAGGTATAGTATAGTAAATGACTACATAAAAAAAGCAAAAACCAAAAACAAGTAAATGGCTACAATGTCACTAGGCAATAGGAATTTTTCAGCTCTACTGTTATCTTATGGGATCACAGTTGTGTATGCAGTCCATCGTTAACCAAAACATCATCATGCAGCACATGACTGTGTAGGTATGTATAACATGGACAGAAACAGACATCTCAGAAAAAGCAAGATACACAATTTTATGTACATTATGATTAAAACAATACTAAACACTAATTTGAAAAAAGAGTAACAGCAAATAATTAGCTGTGTTTGGTGATGAGATCATTAGTGAAATTTTCTCCCTTTATCTTCAAATCTCTTAGTAATCTTGTATATATTTTTTTGTAATATTTAAATAAGTTTTACAAAAGTGCTGTTGGTGGCTGGTAGTTGATATTCCTGTTTGTCTTTGTTTATGAAGCTCCCTCCTTCTCTGTGGATACCACGCTTCTTCTTACCCTATATATCTATAACCAACTGTGAGAGAGTTTTCAATGTTTTGACAAAAATTTTTAAAGGTCACACAGAACAATCGTAATTTTTTCCACTGATTACTATGATCCCTTTGAATAGTCTCAGCTTGTGTGGTCATTTTTACAGTCCCATACTACTATGCAAACTGAGAAATGACTACATATAATATAGATTTACTCTCTTAGTAATTTTCATCTTTATCATTGAGTGCTTAAAGGAACGTCTACAATGCACCATAAACCATACAGCAGAATGTTAGAATTTTCACTATAAAACCAAACACGTCATATATGCACACCCATGAAGTGTACAAACAATACATACTAAATTATCTCAACACTATTTTTCCTTTTTCTGGTGTTTTGTTGTTGTTTGTTTGTTTGTTTTTGAGACGGAGTCTCGCTCTGTCGCCCAGGCTGGAGTGCAGTGGCACGATCTTGGCTCACTGCAACCTCCGCCTCCTGGGTTCAAGTGATTCTCCTGCCTCAGTCTCCCCAAGTAGCTGGGACTACAGGTGCATGCCACCATGCCCAGCTAATTTTTATTGTATTTTTAGTAGAGACGAGGTTTCACCATGTTGGCCAGGGTGGTCTCAAACTCTTGACCTCAGGTGATCTGCCTGTCTCAGCCTCCCAAAGTGCTCAGATTACAGGCGTCAGCCACTATGCCCAGCCAAATCTTTAATTTCTAAACTAATTTGGAAAGACAGAAAAATTTGTATCTTCCTATGTATGTAATCAAAAAATAGTAGTCAAAATATTCATTGCATTTTCACTGTCACTCAATCTTTTGCCAATTATAATCTAATTTTTTTTAGTTTTTGTTTTTAGAGACGGGGTCTCACTCCTGTCGCCCAGGCTGGAATGCAGTGGCACAATCATGGCTCACTGCAGCCTCAAATTTCTGGACTCAAGAAATCCTCCAGTCTAAGCTTCCCAAGGAGCTGAGATTACAAATGCGAGCCACTGAGCCCAACTATAATCCGATTTTTTATTTGTATATCTAATTATTATATAATTTTATATATAATTGCACAATATATATTTTATGAAAAGTAACGGTTTCTAAGATGAAGAAAATCTAACCCCTTCCATGAGTTCCAGTATCTTATTATAACTACACTAAGCTACAATAATAGCTTAATATTAAACATTAATGTTTCTTCAACCTAAGGAAGCTGATTTTTAAAAATAATAAATATTAATTTTAAACACAGTATTAAAGTATTAATAATCAAAGCCACACAGTGAAACGACATTTGAATTTTGGGAAATTTTCTTTTTTTTTCCTTTTCTTTTTTTTTGAGACAGAGTCTCATTCTGTCGCTCAGGCTAGAGTGCAGTGAGGCAATCTTGGCTCATTGCAACCTCCACCTCCTGGATTCAAGCAATTCTCCTGCCTTAGCCTCCCAAGTAGCTGGGATTACAGTTGCCTGCCATCACACCCAGCTAATTTTTGTATTTTTAGTAGACAGGGTTTCACCATGTTGGCCAGGCTGGTCTCGAACTCCTGACTTCAAGTGATCCACCCGACTCCACCTCCCAAAGTGCTGGGATTACAGGTTGAGCCACCACACCTGGTAAGAATGTTGGGAAAATTTTTTCATACTAACACATTGGCATATCAGTTATCAGTTGGATAGAAGTTTTCTTCCATATATGAAGTTATAAAATGCCACTGCCCAGAGACAAAATCTGAAGAGTTATTAGATGAATGGCTGACAACATCGAATAAAAATGCACAAAGAACATTGCCATAATAAACTTTTGATATCCAAAGGGCTACATTTGAGGGGTTATATACCTAAAAGAAACCTCTTTCGGCCAATATTTACATCCCCCTTAAACTCACCTACTACTCTCTCTATATATATGCCCATTAAGATAGGATATCTTTTGAGAACCTGCCTCCAGAAATAAAGTCTTTAAAAAGTTTGGGCCAGGCACGTGGTTCACGCCTGTAATCCCAGCACTTTGGGAGGCCAAGGCAGGAGGATCTCTTGAGGCCAAGAGTTTGAGACCAGCCTGGGCAACACAGCAAGACCTCATCTCTGAAAAAAATAATAAAAATAATTTTTTAAAGTTTAAAAATATAGCATTTCATTTAAAAAAGTGCCTAGAAAAGCAGAAGATTTTAAAACATATAAATGTCACTTGCATCACTAACTACCCCCTTAACCTTCAAACAGTCTCTACTCCAATAACACACATAACAAATAAACCCTAGGCCCTTACAGCAATTGGGTTAAGAAAAGTTAAATTTCAGAATTCATAAAGATAGGAGGCATTTCTCATTCTTATGGTAGAGACTACCTGCTGTCGTCTGTGTACATGCTTACAGTAATAAAGGCCAACCTTTTATTAATGTTTGCTAATAAATATCCTCCTGATTTTCCATTCCAGCTAAGATTTGATAATATAATTGACTCTTCTGTGTTTTCATCACAAGCAGCACTGTTACAGACATTATTTCCTCTTAATTTATCCACAGGCTGTGTGAATAATTTAGAAAATTATTTTTGAAGGACTCTATCTAGGGAAGTCTTTTGGGTTTTAGAGTAGGGTTCTTTCTATTCTGGTTTCCTGCAGCTGTGGGGTCACTCTATCAGAATTTCATGGTTATATCCTTTGCGCAATCTGTAACATTGTTTAAGTTCAAAACTACATACATTATTTCATCAAAATTAAAAACTTTTGGGCATTAAAAGATCCTATCAAGACCATGAAAGACAATCCACAGATATTAATATATCTGTAACCCACAGAAATATTTGGGAGAAAATATTTGTAAATCATATATCTGATGTGAGAATAATATCCAGAATGTATAAAGAACTACAGAACTACAACTCAACAACAAAAAAGCACACATCTCAATTCAAAAATGGACAAAGGATGGAATAGACATTTCTCCAAAAAAGACATACAAATGACCAATAGCACATAAAAAAATGCTCATTAGCACTAGCCATTAGGAAACTAAAAATCAAAATGACAATACTATGTCACACCCATTAGGATGGTTATTAATTGAAAGAAAACAGAAAATAACAAGTATTGGGTAGATATGGAGAAAATGGAAGGAGCACTTGTGCATTGCTGGTGGAAATATAAAACGGTACAGAAGCTGTGGAAACCAGTTTAGCTGTTCCTTAAAAGCTTAAATATAGAATTACCATATGACCCAGCAATTCCATTCCTAGGTTTATATCCAAAAGAAGTGAAAGCAGGACTCAGACAGATATTTGTACACCAATGTTCACAGCAACATTATTCACAATAGCCAAAAGGTGGAAACAACCCAAATATGCCCCATCAACAGATGGATGTACAAACAAGATGTAGTATATACAAATTATTCAGTCAAAAAAAGAAATTAAATTCTGCTATGTACTACAACATGGATAAACCTTGAAAACATTATCCTAAGTGAAATAAGAAAGGTCATATATTGTATGATTCTATTTACATGAAGTGTCTAGAATAGGCAAATTCATAAAAACAAAGTAGAATAGAGGTTACCAGGGGCTGGGGAAAAAAAGGGATAGAGAATTTCTGTTTGGGATGATGAACAAGTTCTGGAAATGGATAGTGGTGATGGTTATACAATATTGTGAATGTACTTCACGCCACTAATTGTACACTTTTTAAAATAGTTCAAATGGTAAATGGTATGTTATATATATATCCACAATAAAAATAAAATAAATTGGCAAAGCCAGGAGAAGGTGGGGGAGAGCTATGTACATACCTGAGTTTGTGAAGATCAGACAAAAATTCACATGAACTATTTTGAAAGTCTTTTACAATAATCCTAGTAAGACACAGTTGAAAATATAATACTGATCATGACTAAGCCATAATCCTATTACAGTCGAAATCATAATTTAGTACAATTTTTTGCTTTCTCAAAGATATGAGAAAAGCTGCATACATGTATTTATATACTAGAAAAACATACCTTTTAGTAAGGGTTTTACAGCAATGCAAATGTCAAAGTAGCACTGGCATAAATTGAGGCAAATCGTTTTTTAACTAGTAGGAGATAACTGTGAAGGACTTAGTAAATGTGAAAACTTTGAAAAGCTGAAAAATCCACCTGTAGTATTTTGACTTCACTGACATAGGGAAATGCACAAACATCTACTACATTCCAGATTGAGGGACTCAGGATACTAAGATAAACAGAAAAAGTCTACCCTTTCAAAAGTTTAGCTTATCTCTGCCAGGATCACAAGAGGCGCTAGTGAAGAACAGACATTTTGGGGGCATTTTCAAATTCTCAAACTGATACAAATACATGAGATGTGCAAAAGTCTTCTAAATTACAGTGTAACCTACAATTGTCTATCTTCTAATAAATTCTTCTAACACATAGAGAACTTCTGTGTAGTGCAGTCCTCTGAGACCTGTAATTATAAACTTCAGTCACATTGCTATAAAATTCCAAATTGGGAGTTTGAAATATGAGCCACATGTTACTTAACGTTCAGAAGACGTATAAATGAGAGCAAAAGGTTATGGCTTAACAGAAAACTAAATAAGAAATAACTATTGATTTTTAAATAGCAACATATCACAATCATACAGACACACCAATGACTGTAACCATATGGTTCTCTCAATCATCAAGCATATGCTAAATTTGTGCTTAAAACAGTCCAATGTGGTTTTAAAAAAAGGTTACTCTTCAAGCAGCTTTCAATCTAGTTGGGAGAGTAAATTAATACACATAAAATATGTGTTATTTATGTACATATATATGTAAAAATACTCAAATACAAAGGATCCAAATGTAAGAATTCAAAGGAGATAAGTAAGTTCAGGAAAGCTCCAAAGAAGGTAAGATTTAGGCAAAGTCCAGAAGGATAGACAGAATTGAATGGAAATGAACCCTTCATAATCTAACTTCATCTTGCCTTTCCAACACATTGTACAATACAAAATTATTAGAATAGATAAAAGCAGTCTATGGCCATACCAACCTGAACATGCCAATCTCATCTGATCTCAGAATAAAAACAAATTAGAAAAAAAGCTGGGTGCAGTGGCTCACGCCTGTAATCCCAACACTTTGGGAGGTTGCGGTGGGTGGATCTCTTGAGCTCAGGAGTTCAAGACCAGCCGGCGCAACATAGCAAAACCCCATCTCTACAAAAAAACACAAAAATTAGCAGAATTTTTGTGCACCACTATACAGGTGTGCATAGTGGTGCACACCTGTAGTCCCAGCTGCTAGGGAAGCTGAAATAGGAGGATGGCTTGACCCTGGGGAGTTGAGGCTGCAGTGAGCAGTAAATGTGCCACTGCACTCCAGCCTGGGTGGCATAAAAAAGTCATTCCAGATAAGAGAAATCACAGAAATATGAAATAAGAAGAGCATACTAATTAGCCCACTTAATGCTTGTTGTAGAGAAGTGGTCAAATATTTTACATAGGAATACACATGTCAAATTATATAAATTACATGGGAGAAAAAAAGCTCCAAAAATTGCATGGAATTTTGACATGACTTTCCAATGTACCCTATTCATACCCACTACTCATTTGCTATTTGAGAGAAATGTCTCAGAACCAGTCAAACCAAGGCTCACCTTCAAAACCAGGTGGGCACCCAAATTATAACAAGAATTAGAAATTTGTGCTTGTCCTTGCATATAAGGCTGTGTTTCATTTTTCCTTCATATTTACTACTGATTGTTTCATGAATTCAGATAATTTCAGAGCCAGGAGGCATTATTTATAACCCAAATTTTAAATGTTTATATTCCTGAAACATTTGAATATTTGCATAAATGTCATGAGACAAACAAAATTTACTCTGTAGAAAGCACAATTTACCAGATTACTGCTGCTAGTTGTATTCTGTCAGCTTTCTCCTTTAAGGAGAAAGCACAGCACTAGGTAGTCCCATTTATTACATCAACATTTTAATAAGGCCAGGCACTGTAGCACACACCTGTAATCCCAGCACTTTGAGAGGTCAAGGCCAGAAGATTGCCTGAGTTCAGGAGTTCAAGACCAGCCTGGGAAACAACAGTGAGATTCCTGTCACTACCACAAAATAAAAAAATTAGCCAGGTGTGGTCCGCACATCTGGAGTCCCAGATACTTGGGAGGCTGAGATGGAAGGATTGCATGAGCACAGGAAGTAGAGGCTGCAGTGAGCCATGATCGCACAACTGCACTCCAGCTAGGGTGACAGAGGGAGACCCTGTCTCAAAAAAAAAAAAAAAGAAAGAAAGGTCTTTATCTGTCCCTTGGACTATTTGCCTCCTACTCCTCCAATTCGTTCTTTATATTTCCAATAGAATAATCTTTGAAATGCACCTCTAGTCATTTTACTCAGGTGCTCTTCTTCAGTGGAAGGTACGTATGCCCTATGGTTTGAAGTCAGTCGTTTCAGCATGGCAAGCCCTAGTAGTTTCTATGATTTGGTCCCTGTCTGAACACTGTGTACCCTTGCAAATGTTGCTTTCTAGATTTTGAAATGTTCTGCTTCTCCACAGGTTCCCCCTCTTATCTCTCCTATTACTTACATAAACTGCACAAATCTTACTATATAGCTTGACTGAATTTTTAGGGATGCATCCAAGGAATTATCCTGCAAAATTAAGATACAGAACATTTCCAGCACCCCAGTAGGCTCTCTCCTGTTCTCTCCCAGTCAATACCGACCCTCAGAGGTCACCACTATTCTGTCACCATAAATTAGTTTTGCCTATTTTGGAACCTCATATATACAGTAATGCAGTATTTACTTTTTTTGTGTGTATGTGTGCATGGTGAACTCATTTTTAAGACCAAATTTTACGCATCTTCTCTGTGAAGCAAAACCCTGACAAGATTTAGTGTCTTGAAATTAGGGCCAGTGTATGATTTCTATTTCCAGAGGCTGGCATAGTGAGATAAGCTCACCAACAAACTGCCATGTATCTTTCCCCTCGAACTACCTGCCTTGCCAGATCCTTATCTGTCAAAACTAAGCCCAGATGTCAAGTTCTCTCAGAGGCCTCCGCCAGCCAGCACAGTGGCTCATGCCTATGATCCCAGTGCTTTGGGAGGCTGAGGCTTGAGGCCAGGAGTTTCAGACCAACAACACAGTGAGGCTTCGTCTCTGCAAAATTTAAAAAAATTAGCCAGCTGTGGTGGTGCACACCTGTAGTCCCCACAATTCGGGAGACCTGAACCACCATGCCCAGCTAACGGTACCATTTTCATAACAAGCCCTGTATTCCCATCTGATTCTAAACTATGTGCATATACCATTGTAATAAAAACAAAAACAAAAGACTAAGAAAAGAGGGAGGGAAGCATTAGCCATGGAATATAAGAGAAAAAGAGTCTTAGACCAAGAAAAAAAAAGTTAATCATAAAATTTAATTTAAAATCACCTGGATTATTTAGAACCAAGAGAGAGCTCTGTGTGTTGAATTTTATATAACTCTGTATAACACTTTAAGCAAATAACGTTCCAACTCTAACTTCATATATGGCAGTAGGATAATACTTGTCATCATAAATGAAAAGTACATGAAGGTCATCATATAAAAATGATTATTTCAGGAATAAAATTATTAAATTTTATATATAACCAAAAGACATTCTCAAGTGTTCATAAGTACAACACTTACCCCATACTAATCTCTCAGGAATTTATTTATCAGCTTCAAGTATTTGAACTAAACAGACAAAACTACATACTATATTTAGGACTGTTTATTTTTAACTATCATTTAAAACTTTAAGCACAGGCCAGGCGCGGTGGTTCACTCCTGTAATCCCAGCACTTTGGGAGGCCGAGGCAGGTGGATCACGAGGTCAAGAAATGAAGACCATCCTGGCCAACATGCTGAAACCCCGTCTATAGTAAAAATACAAAAATTAGCTGGGCGTGGTGGCTTGTGCCTGTAGTCCTAGCTACTCAGGAGGCTGAAGCAGGAGAATCGCCTGAACCCAGGAGGTAGAGGTTGCAGTGATCCCAAGGTCGCACTCCAGCCTGGGAAGAGACAGACATCGTCCCAAAAAAAAAAAAAAACTTTAAGCACAAACTTTTTAAAAGCTGCTGAAAGGAAAAGAAATTTTGAGGTGGATACATATAGTATAACTCGATTCCTGTCTTTATTTTTTACCCCCCGATCTGACAAACATGAAAGCTCTCCACAACTTCTCTCCATTATTTATACATTTATACATTCATCCAGACATCCAATATTTACTGAGCACTTAAAATACATTAGGCACTGCACCTATCCTGACACTGGGGATTCAGCAACAGACCTGACAATAAACGTGATAATTACATATTATGATAAAGGCTGTACACAAACTGTTCAGAATATTGCACAATAGTGATAGACAAATACCACTTCATATGAGGTGATAAAGGAAGGCGTCCTTGAGGCCATCTGAGCTGTGGGCATCAGATATGAGAATGAGCCAGACATGTAAAAATTCATAAATAGTCTTTCCAGGATGAGAGAAAGTAGCAAATGCAAAGGCTGCAAGCCAGAATAGGTTCCAAGAACAAGAAGATGGCTAGTGTAGCTAGTGTACAGGAGGCAAGGGGTAAATTACTACAACTGAGGTTGGAGTTTTAAGCAGGAACCAAATTATTTACAGCCTTGTAGACCACTATAAAGACTACATTTTTAAAAATTAATTATAGACTTTAAAGAAAGGAATAACAAGATCTGGTTTGGATTTTAAGAATACACTGTGTGAAACTAGGAAACTACTGCGCAGTGTCTTGGAGCAAAAGATGATGGCAGTGGGGACTAAAGTGGAGGCAATTAAGCAGAAGCTAACAGACTAAACTGAATACCAAACTAATAAAACTTGGTGACAGATTCTAACTGGAGATAAGGGGATATGGTCAGAAAGTGAGAGAAAGGGAGGAACTGAGGATATGTCTAGATTTTTCAGTTTAGTACTTGCGTTGCAATAGTGATGCCATTTGCTGTCATGGGAAAGACTAGTGGAGGCCTATCTTGTTAGAAAGATCCTTTCCATAATGTAATCTCTCCAGACCCTTTCACGAGTCATCACCAAAAGGCAACCATAGCAAATGTTAAAAGGCTTCTGCCACAGGGATAAGATGCTGGGGCAACCAAGCTTCTTTACAGAAATGAAAGACACTGGAGAACCTCCTCTGTAAAATCCCACTTTAGCATTGTTTTGCTTTTAATGGGGTCCAGTGTCTAGTACCCCAACAAACATGTTATAGGCAAGGTTTCAAAACATCAGTTTTCCTGAATCTTATTCACAAGATAGTGATGAGCGCTGCCCTAGGCCAGGCACGGTGGCTCATGCTTGTAATCCCAGCACTTTGGGAGGCCGAGGCGGGTGGATCACCTGAGGTCGGGAGTTGGAGAACAGCCTGACCAATATGAAGAAACTCCGTCTCTACCAAAAATACAAAATTAGTCGGGCATAGTGGCACCGTGCCTGTAATCCCAGCTACTCGGAGGGCTGAGGCAGGAGAATTGCTTGAATCCGGGAGGTGGAGGTTGCAGTGAGCCGAGACTGTGCCACTGCACTCCAGCCTAGGCAACAAGAGCAAAGCTCCATCCAAAAAAAAAAAAAAAAAATCCCTAAAATAAAGAGCCTGGCTGGGCGTGGTGGCTCACGCCTGTAATTCCAGCGTTTTGGGAGGTGGAGGCGGGTGGATCATTTAAGGCCAGGAGTTCAACACCAGCCTGGACAACATGGCGAAACCCCATCTCTACTACAAAATACAAAAATTAGCCAGGTGTTGTCAGGCCTCTGAGCCCAAGCTAAGCCATCACATCCCCTGTGACCTGCACAATACATTCAGATGGCCTGAAGCAACTGAAGACTCACAAAAGAAGTGAAAATGGCAGGTTCCTGCCTTAACCGATGACATTCCACCATTGTGATTTATTCCTGTCCCACCTTAACTGAGCGATTAACTTTGTGAAATTCCTTCTCCTGGCTCAGAAGCTCCCCCACTGAGCACCTCATGACCCCCGCCCCTGCCTGCAAGAGAAAAACCCCCTTTGACTGTAATTTTCCACTACCCACCCAAATCCTATAAAACAGCCCCATCCCTATCTCCCTTCGCTGACTTTCTTTTTGGACTCAGCCCCCCTGCACCCAGGTGATTAAAAACCTTCATTGCTCACACAAAGTCTGTTTGGTGGTCTCTTCACATGGACGCGCATGACAGTGTGGTGGCACACGCCTGTAGTCCCAGCTACTTTGGAGTCTGAGGCAAGAGAATCGCTTGAACCAGGAGGCAGAGGTTGCAGTGAGCCAAGATTGCGCCACTACACTCCAACCTGGGTGACAGAGCAAGACTCTGTCTCAAAAATAAATAAATAGGCCAGAAGCAGTGGCTCACGCCTATAATCTCAGCACTTTGGGAGGCCAGCGTAGGTGGATAACTTGAGGTCAGGACTTCCAGACCAGCCTGGCCAACATAGTAAAACCCTGTCTCTACTAAAAATACAAAAATGAGCCGGGCGTGGTGGTGGGTGCCTGTCATCCCAGCTACTTGGAAGGCTGACGCATGAGAATAGCTTGAACCCGGGAGGCAGAGGTTGCAGTGAGCCAAGATCGCGCCACTTGCACTCCAGCCTGAGCAATAGAGACTCTGTCTCAAAAAAAAAAAAGAAAAAGATAATTAAAAAAAATTAAAAAGAGCCTTATGTTAATGAATACTAAGTCCCTAATAAAGAGGGGTGTTAAGGAAAGGTCTTGAATTCTGGTCATCTTTGAATAGATACATCTTAGGATAGATCTCTGACTATAAAAGAAAATTCTATTCTATTGCTGCATAACACACACACACACACACACACACACAATACAAAAGAAACAAACGGAAAGAACAATAAAGGAAACACTTGAAAAGCTAGTTTTTACCAGGCTTTTGTGCCAGTAATTAACTACATACCTCTAACTTCCAAGAGTTCTTTATTATTAAATGAGAGGACTTATTGGAATGCAGAAAGACATTAAACTGCTCAACTTAAACACAAATATGTCACGAGGCCCAAAAAGCAAAAGCAGAAGCATAAACAAGCTCTGAAAGGAGAAGCCATGCTTCCCGGATACAGTATAAAAAGAACTGTCAGTCCCACCTTAATCTTCTCAGTACACTATCCAACTACTCATTTTTAGTTCATAAATTAAAAAAAAAAACCCTCCACCACTGCAGCTGTTTAACATTAAAGCTTCTAATTCAAACTCTCAGCATTACTCTGGTGCTGCAAAAACAGATTTTTCTCTAGTGACAACAAAAATAATAATCACTTCTCTAACTTTTCCAATGATCCAAGCATATAATCCAGTGCCAAAAATCTTCCTTTTCTCGTCCTGAGAAAATATCTGGCTATGGGTTGGGCATCACAATCCCAACTCTAACTTCCTTACACATCTTTCTGGAAGGCAACCCTGAGTGCTGTCACTGTAAAGTCTCACTAAGCACAAAGAGAGACAATGAACAAGGAAAAACAAACAAGAGCTGTCCAGTTTGGTAAATGGGGAGCTCACTAACCAGCAAGTGATGTCCCCTCATTTTGCTCATCCCCCAAAATCCAGAGTTCATCAATATATTTATCTCCTCTTTGTCAGAGACACACCAAACTTACGAACTAAAGATCAGTGAGGTGAAAACAGTGAAATTAGTGAAACAGTGAGATTAGTGAAAACAGCACCTTTGTAATCACTCAGGTGACTACATATAAGCATACTACTTAAAAACTGCCCCATTTTTCTCCTTTACAAATAGTAAGATCTGGTATACTTTTAAAAGGCTTAACCGAAACCAACAATTCCAAACTAATGCTAGAAAGTTCGCTGGTGAATTTTAAAAATTCATAGGAAGGCAAATAAGTGCTTTAATAAGGGAGATAAATACGCATCCCAGAAGGTACTGACTGTGAAATTCAATTTCCGTGTATAGAATGATACATTATGCTAAACGAGCTAACATCACATCATAGGTAGTATAAATCTAATGAAATTTTAAGATTAATACTGAGAAATTGGTGAACAAAATCTTAGTTGGGAGTCAATGTTTTAAAGCATCTTAGATTTGGTGGATAAGCAAAATGAAAAGTACTGAATTATCAATTGTTACATGCTTAATTATTCCACTAGCAAACACAACTACCTATAAGTGACTAGGAAATTAAATCCTTTAACACTGTTATTGAGCATATACTATAAAATGAGCACAGTGCTAGCAGCACTTCTAGACCATCAGAGACACCCATACACACTCTGTATTTCCGTAGCACTTTCTCCTATAGCACTGCAGCACATAATATACCATAAGCTAATCATTTATAAATGATATGCATATATACTACTTTTGAACATATTATGTGCATTATTAAACATACACAAGTTAGAACTATAAACAGAATTTCTAGTATTTTATTCGCATCCTCTATGAATAGGCTTACATTCCTTGATACAACAACTTACAATGAGATTACCTCCCAATAAACCCATCATAAGTTGAAAATATCATTAAGTCAAAAATGTGTTTAATACACCAAATTTACTGAACATAACTTAGCCTACCTTAAACATGCTTAGAACACTTACATTAGCATACTGTTGGACAAAATAACACAGTAATGCGTTGAAAATCTCATGTAATTTATTAGTGTACTGAAATATTAATACTATGGTTATTAATACTAAATATTAATACTTTACTGAAATATGATTTCTACTGAACGCATATAGCTTCTGCACCATCGTAAAGTTAAATTGTAAGTCGGGGATTGTCTATATACACTTAGTGGAGATCACTGACCCAAGCTATATGATCCTAGAGAGAGGGGTCTTGGTTATCCATTTCCTTAGTGCCTAATTCATACCCAGCCTTTAGTAAAAATCTGCTGAATTAATGAGCAAAAGGACATTTTAAAATATGAATCCATAACATAACTTTTTGACACACTATAGTTCATCACTCAGCTACTAAGAGCAATATAAATGCCAGATTTTAAAGAAAGGGATAAGAAGAAATTCACCCACTGTATTTTATTACTACAATTTAAAAGTTAAGAATCATTTTAATTCAGCCGATTCTTACACACACACACACACACACACACACACACACACACACATCGCCTTATAATCCTGTTTCCAGAAAGATGAAAGGAAGGACAGAGGAGCAGATAAGACAGAATTAAAAAACTGGTGAAGATTTTTAAGATGTCTTAGAGTTCTAAAAGGATCTAAAATGCAACTCATCTTTCACTGAACAGTTTTTGAATGCTGTGTTCCAAGCATTTAAAACACGTTTTTAAGAATACACAAGCCACAAACTTAGATGCAACAAGGAGGTGAAATAAAGAGATGAAGAATGTGCTGATCAAATTTCCAGTATCCATGAAGTACAAGTGTACTTCCTTAGAAAACACACGCAATATAAACAAGAGTCAAGGCTTTCCTTGTGTTTTACTCAAAATATTTAAGAAAGATAGATTCAAGCCAAAAAATAAAAGCTACCAGTAATACATCTCCCTAACAGTGTTTAAATGTACACTTTTAGAAAACGTTAAGGTTTAGACAACTGACAAACAGTCTAGCTAAAATACTGTGCAAAAACCAATCTTCCTAATTTCTAGGTGCTTCTAAAATGTAACTGAAGTCACTAGACTGCCCTTCCACTCAGGCCCAGTAAGTGTTATCTGTCATTAACATAACACTTCGTTTCCAAGGCCCCATTTTGCAAGATAAACTGCCTGCAATTCCATGTTTGTATGTGGTAATATATGCCTATTTTTTAAATACTACCTAATCACATCTAGGCATTATTTAGCATTCAATAATTTTAAGTAAAGCCAAGGAGGCAAGTATTTCTGTAGTTTTGTCAAGCTTGTTTTGCACACACTGGACTAATGTGTGTTTGTCAAATCCTATCTACCCTTTCCCCCATTCATTTTATACAATATAAACAAGTAGATGAAACCAATGAATGCAGGTTTTACCAACTATTTATATTATTCAAGTGCCCAAAAGAGGTTCCAAGCCATTTTTAGCTCTATCAAAAGATTCTGGGGACAGCCGCAGTGGCTCACCTGTAATCCCAGCACTTTGGAAGGCCGAGGCTGGCGGATCACCTGTGGTTGAGAGTTTGAGACCATCCTGGCTAACATGATGAAACCCCATCTCTACTAAAAATACAAAAAATAAGCCAGGCGTGGTGGCATGCGCCTGTAGTCCCAGCTACTCGGGAGGCTGAGGCAGGAGAATGGGTTGAACCCGGGAGGCGGAGGTTGCAGTGAGCCAAGATCACGCCACTGCACTCCAGCCTGGGCGACAGAGCGAGACTCTGTCTCGAAAAAAAAAAAAGCTTCATAAACTCTTTCTGTAATCTTAAATTCTATATTAAAGTCTGACATTTACTAAATGGTACCATGCTTAAAGAAGGGGGCTTCTGGTTTTCATTTAGAAATACAATTTTATCAACTTGCTGCTCTCTTTTGCTTTAATTTTCCTCTAAAGCAAACTGGTAAAACATAAATTCATGCCGGCCAGGCGCGGTGGCTCACGCCTGTAATCCCAGCACTTTGGGAGGCCGAGGCGGGCAGATCACAAGGTCAGGAGATCCAGATCATCCTGGCTAACACGGTGAAACCCCGTCTCTACTAAAAATACAAAAAAAATAGCCGGGCGTGGTGGCGGGCGCCTGTAGTCCCAGCTGCTGGAGAGGCTGAGGCAGGAGAATGGCGTGAACCCGGGAGGCGGGGCTTGCAGTGAGCCGCGATCGCGCCACTGCACTCCAGCCTGGGCAACAGAGCAAGACTCGTCTCAAAAAAAAAAACATAAATTCATTCCAATAGTTACAAATAAGCTCTTAACAAAGATTTTGCTATCTCTTCAAATACATGTGTTTTAAAATTCAACAGGCAGACACTGTATAAGAAATTAAACAAAAACCTTCCAGTCAGATCAGTTTAAAATGCAATTAACTTCATTTGTATTTACAAACGTACAATCTTAGTTTGATAGGAGATTAAGCAGGCTAGAGCTGAATACAAGTTTAATTTTAGAATTTCTCATTGCCAGGTACATCACTAGTATTCACACCCTCAAACTTAAGAAACACTTCTGAACCTTGAAGCTGTAAATCAGTTTGACTAATGTCCTCTTTCATGCCATGTAAGCCATTGCCTAATTGAGGCCAGACCTGTCAGGCTCAACAGCATCCCGGAAATGACTAGCCTACTAGGGCTGGAAACACATCAAGAATTTGGAATATTTCTCATATTGGGGCAGACAAAAAAAGTTCAAATGAGATTGTCCATAAAAACAATTATTATACTGTTCCACAAGGGAAAAAGAAAGAAAGACATAAAAGGCATATCTGTGTTATTCTGGTAAATCCACCACCACCAATACATCTCAATTCTGTATCTTACTGTCAGGTGATGGTCAACTGAACTTACCCACTTACCCCTCTTCTTCCTATATAAGAACAAGAGTTCACTTCTCAAGCCTCATTTTGAATACCGGTCTTTTAATCTAATTTCCATTTTATATCCTTAGCTACTAAAACCACCTGGAGCATGGCTGATTTCTTGACTTGGAAACCTGTTAACAATAATGCCTAGCTCCTAATCTTCTTAATGTTTTTTCACTTCTTACCAAGAATATCCATTAAATGTCTAAAAGAAATACAAGCATACACAGATCTACACACACTGAAATCCCAGTCATGAAAAATTAAGACATTCCGGCCATAAACTGTGCAACAAGACACTTCCAGTTAGTGTGTGCTTTAGTGATCATGGACAGCGGTATCAGAGTGAGTGGTAGGGGGTTGGGGCTGCCAACAATATACTGTGCCTCAGAGCCAATAAGCAGCAGGCCGGGACTGGCAGCCAGGCCAGTCTCTAAAGGGAGATTTAACACAATATCTGAATGCTGGACTTCCCAATGCCATTTCATGGAGACGGATGGAGCGAGAACTGGGCATCAAGTGCAGTCAAAGGCTTTGGTCAACGTCGGAGGAGATGAAACCTAAGACAAGGTCTGGTGCCAACGCCAGCTGTCCAGTCTCATCTCACCTCAAACACAACTTCATTTCAGATCGTTCTTATCAAAGTCAGCCGCTCAAACGGTGAAGGGTGGCAGAAGCGGATGGCCACAGCCCTCAAGAGACAGGCATAGGCCCTGGGAAAAGGCAGGGACTCCCCAGATACGAAGGGGCTTCCAGTAGCAGAGAGGAGCGCTTTGCAGCCGCCTCCTCGTCCCCTTCCAGCTAAGGCTGTTAGGAACGAGGTTAGGATGTTATTGGAGGTTTTTATGAAGGAATGATAGGAGAAAATGGCAATGAAGGATGAGGGGGGCTGGATGGGCTGGAGCCGCCCAAGAAAACGGGGAGAGGACTTCCCTGGACACATCCAGGATCACAACGCCACCAGCGAGCACGGGCACTGCCCTGCCAGCGCCGATCCCCCTCTCTCAGGACAAGCCCCTTTCCAAACGGCCCTAATTCCCAAACGCTGCTTCCCACCCGACCTCTCTCCCCCACCACACTCCCCAAGGCCGGCCGCCTTTCCCTTCCGCCTCAGGCGCCCCACGCCCTCAATCTCCCCTCTCCCTCCCGGTCACCCACCCTCCAGGCTGCCCGTCGCGGGCCTCCCAGGCAGCTCGCCCAGACCCCTCCCCCCTCACCTCTCCTCAGCGCCTCCTCGTAGCTGAGGAATCCGATCCGTGACTCCTTGGCACCCATGCTCCCCTCATCCCCTCGGCGGGGGGTCGGAGCCTGATCTCGCCCCCACCCCCCTCCCGCCTTCTCCTCGGCGTCCCTGGGTGACGGTGACGGTGTCGGCGTCCCCCGCCCCCACCTCCCCCCACACTAACAAGTGCGGCTTCTGCCCCGGCGGCTCCTCCCGGTCGCCGCCGCCACCGCCTCCATGCCTGATCACGTGACTCTTCCGCCCCGCCCCCTTCCCCTGCCTCCTACTCCGCCCTTCTCTCTCCTCCCTCTCCTTCCCTCCTCACGCCCTCTTCCCACCTCCGCCCCCTCCCGCCAGCTCCGCCGAGGGTCACGGGACCCGAGGCCAGACACTGTTCCCGGTAACGGCCGCCCAGGGCCGCACGCTCCGCCCCTCCCCAAGCTAACCGCGCGCAGGAGCGGCGGGGAGGGGGACGCATCTCCGCACGTAACGCATCGTCCCATCTTCCCGCCAATCGCAGCCGCGCGCCCCGCCCGGGCGCCTCCGCTGGCGACGGGGGGTGGTGACTTCCGGGGCGCTTGAGGACGACCCCCCCCGCCCCCGCGCCCGCATGTTCTGGCGTTCGGCGGGTGGGGTCCGAGCAGCTGACGGTTAGTGTGGCAGTTGCCGGGACCTAACATGGAAGACCGCAGAATCTTAGGGAATGGGGTTCTGAGGGATGCGGCATATGGCTCAGAAGAGAAAGGAGTGGGTAGGCAGGGAGCTCCCAACCTTAGGGACGTCTTTGACTGGGAGGGCGTTGTGAAAGGAAAGGAGAATCTCAAGGCTTTCCTGTGACAAAAGAATGCTCACACCTAGCGGGAGATCCCTGAGGAAAGTGGACCTTGTTAACGAAGTGGATCTGCCTTTTCGGGTCATCTCGCCTGCCCGGCCCACTTTTGCCTCTTGTACACATTCTCTGGAAAGCGCTGTGCAAAAGGCTTATCCTCTCTCCCAGAGTTTCTCCCCGAGAAACATGAGGGCTACAAGGCTTAGCGTGGAGTCGTTTTAATCTGTGGTAAAATATACGTAACAAAATGTACCATTTTCACAATTTCTAAGTGAGTTCAGTGGCGTTAAGAACATTGATACTGTTTTGCATCCATTGCCACGTCCCGTTTCCCACCGTTTTTCATCTTGCAAAAGGGAAACTCTGTGCCTATTAAACGGTAACTCCCCAATCCCCCTCCCACTGGTCCGTGGCAACCCCTGTCCTACTTCAATTTCACTACTCTTAAGTATTTCCTCTGAGTGGAACTCTGCAGACTTTCTCTTTTGTGACTGGCTTATTTCACTTGGCATCGTGCCTTCCAGGTTCATGGTGTGGCAGCATGTGACTGACTCTCCCACTCCACCTCTCCATTTCCCAAAGAATGAAAAGCAGGGATGTGAACAGCTATTTGTGCCCCCGTGTTTATAGCAGCATTATTCACGAGAGCCAAAAGGTGAACACAACCTATAGGAAACCATAAATGGAGAAACCAAATGGGGTGTATGTGTACAGTGGAATTATTATTTAGTTCCTTGATTTTCAACTCTATTTAGTTTGCGTCTTCAACCTAAAAGTCACGGAATAAAGCTTCTGGAAAAGGAAGCAATATTGAAAAAGTAACCATTTGGATTAGATTGGACCCAAGGTGCCGGTTAGGTAATTTAGGGCCAGGGAAAGGTTATTAGTTCCTAAAACCAACAGATTCTAATATACCCTGCTAGAGAAAGAAGGTAATATTCTGCGTTTTTCTTTTTTTTTTTTTTCTTTTTTTTTTTTGTGACGGAGTTTCACCCCTGTTGCCCAGGCTGGAGTGCAATGACGCGATCTCGACTCACCGCAACCTCCGCCTCTCTGGTTCAAGCGACTCTCCTGCCTCAGCCTCCCGAGTAGTCGGGATTACAGGCATGCACCACCATGCGTGGCTAATTTTGTATTTTCAGTAGAGACAGGGTTTCTCCATGTTGGTCAGGCTGTTCTCGAACTCGCAACCTCAGATGATCCGCTCGCCTCAGCCTCCCAGAGTTCTGGGATTACAGGCGTGAGCCACCGCGCCCCACCAATATTTCGTGTTTTTCTACTCACCTTTCCTGGCAAACCAGATCAGCAGCGTGGCATTAGTCACAGCGCTGCCCTTTCCAGTTCACTGTGAGGTGGTTAATTTTAAGACCTCAGATTAGCTGCATTACTGAAAGGCCATGAATCAGGGGGTTGGGAATACATTTCAAAGCCTTTAATTTCCAGGTCATTAGTTCGGTATAGAGAGACATCAGGCAAAACACCTCAGTCATCCTCATCCTGCAGAATGTGAGTTCCGAGTTAGATTATCGTAATTAATGGGAAGTGAATCTTATGAAAGGGCCCAGCTGTAAGGGGAAAAAACCCTCAAGAGTTCAGTTGCAACATATACTACTATTATTACTGTCCTAAACAGTCAGTACCTACAGATGGCCTTGCTATACAAAGGATAGGCTTGGGTATTTATCTACCCACTTGATTTGCAGTGGAGTTGGGAGCAAATTAATGTATCTCTTTGTGGCACTTGCCCCACTTGAAAGACAGGACTAGAGTTGCAGCTTAGCTGCTTTCATGAGATGGTAAATGATTTACAAAATACTCAGGAATTAATAGAATATGACCGCATGTGTCGTTTTCCTATGGGGTGCATTCTAAGAGATACATTGTTGTGGTGCAAATATCATAGATTACTTACACAAACCTAAATGGTATATCCTGCAGCACACCTAGGCCTATTGCTCCTAGGCTACAAACCTGTATAGCATGTTACTGTACTGAATACTGTAGGTAATTATTTATTTATTTATTTATTTATTTATTTATTTTTTGAGACGGAGTCTTGCTCTGTCGCCCAGGCTGGAATGCAGTGGCGCAATCTCGGTTCACTGCAGCCTCTGCCTCCCAGGTTCCAGTGATTCTGCTGCCTCAGCCTCCTGGGTAGCTGGGATTATAGGCGCACACCATCCCGCCCGGCTAATTTTTGTATTTTTAGTAGAGATGGGGTTTCACCATGTTGGCCAGGCTGGTCTCGAACTCCTGACCTCAGGTGATCCACCAACCTCGGCCTCCGAAAGTACTGGGATTAGAGGCACGAGCCACCACGCCTGGGCTACAGTAGGTAATTTTAACAATGGTATTTGTGTATCTAAACATAGAAAAGGTACAGTTTAAAAAGCAGTGTAATCTTACATGACCACCATCATATATGTGGTTCTCCTTTGACTGAAACACAACTGTAGCTCATGACTGTATGAACTTATTGTAAAGTAAGATTTATAGCAGTACTAACATGAACTTTTAAGATTTCCTCTTTAAGTTTCAGGCCTGGCATCCCCTAAGGTCATAAAAATTTCCACTCCATGGATTAAGCACTTCTAAAAATTGTGAGTTGAGATAGAAGATTAAGAAATACTATTTCTCCTTTGTCTGAGTTAAATTAAGCATATTATTGTAGCCAGTGAAGCAGATAGTTGTGTCTGATGGGAATTTTAAGTGTTAAACCCAGATTAAAACCTGCATTTTGGTTTGTATTACACAGTAGCAGGGAGTCAAATGTTAAACATCCCTCTAAAACTTAAAATTGATGCAGTACTTAAGTCTAATAACGTAGAAAGTCTGAAGTCTGCTTGTCATGCTGAAAGGAATTCTATTAATCGTTTAGTTTGTTCAATTTCATTATATTTAACTTAATCCATTGAAGAGTTGGCCAGCCACCTCACTTTTAAGTACTCAGTTGTACTTAGGAAACCATTGCTTTAACTATAATTACATGCCTGCAAAAGGGTTATCCATATAAAGATTTAAAGCACAGGAGATTGGCATGTAATTTCTACTTCCAGTTGGGCAACAGAAATGACAAGTGTTTTCCCCAGTTTGTACTCACAGAGAAATGACATAAGAATAGGACAGTCATTTTAGTACTTGCCAAAGAATCTTAGGTAAGCTAGAGAGAGGGAGGTCAATACAATAGAAGTGGAAAAGCACCTAATTTATGTATAACTTCATTGCTATACAACATGACACCAACACATTAAGAGAACTGATTTTTCAGTATTATGGACTTGTTACCTTACAGTCAAACAATATGAGGATGTGGTCACGTGTATTGTATTTTTATGTACACTAAAGCACTTGAAGCTTTTTTTTTTTTTGAGACAGGGTCTTGCTTTGTCACCCAAGCTGGAGTGCAGTGGCACAATCAGAGCTCACTGCAGTCTTTACCTGCCGGACTCAAGCAATCCTCTCACCTCAGCCTCCCAAGTAGCTGGGACTACAGGCATGCGCCACCACACCTGACTAATTTTTTATTTTCTGTAGAGACAGAGTTTCTGTAGAGAGCCCAGGCTGGTCTCGAATTCCTGGGCTCAAGTAATCCGCCTGCCTTAGTCTGGGATTATAGGTGTGAGCCACCACGCCCGTCCCGAAGCTATTTTTGTACAAGTAATACATGCTCATTTTCCATCAGTACACAAGTATATAATGTAAAAGATCACTTCCAAAATATTGAAAGAATGACTAAAAATACGTCATTCTCTAATCTGCAGTTAAAGAAATTTCTCCTCTCTGTTTATCATTCTTTTAAAAATGCTGGCTGGTCACAGTAGCTCACACCCGAACTGTAATTCCAGTGCTTTGGGAGGTCAAGACAAGAGGATTGTTGAGGCCAGGAGTTTGAGATAAAAAGTGCCTAAAATTGGCAACATTTCAACAGGAGCCATCTCCTAAGAGTTTAAGACACACAGGATTCCTAAATTAAAACTATGACTAGGAAAGAAAACATTAAGATAATGACCTTTAACTTAGACCTACCTTGGAGGTTCTCTTTTTGTTTTACTACAATCTATGTTTGGCAAACAAACTACTCACTGATTGTGTGAATTAAAGTTTACCCTATGTTATACTCCTGTCTCGCCCTTCTCTACTCCAACTGCAATGAAGTTATATTCGTATCTCCTTCAAATTAATAGTTTACAAAGGTTAGGAGAAGGGTCTTATGGACAGTACCACCAGTGGCTGCTTTTTCTTCCTAAGCTCCTGAAAAAATCAAGTAGCATCCTTTTAGTTCTCCTTGATCTCTTTACTTCTTCCCATGTGGCAGCTGGACTGTACATTTAGGCCAGTCTCTTTCAGCAAAATACAAACTACAGGCTTGAGAATAAGTACATCAGTTGAATTCTAATCAGCAATTAAAATGCATAGAATAATATGGACTCCAACTTTGAACATATAGGATATACCTTACTTCAGTTTCTAGATAATAATAACTTTGTCAAGTCACCTAAAGTCCAGCTTATCACCTTAATATGCTTTCTTAGATATTTGAGAAATACCAGCTCCAGCTGTGTACCTTTGGCTTTGATTTCTTCATCTTGTGGATGAGAGATTTAAACTCAATCAGGCTTTTTCCAGTTGTTGTTGTTGTTTAAGAGACAGCATCTCTCTCTATCACTCAGGCTGGAGTGCAGTGGTGTGATCATAACTCACTGTAACCTCAAACCCTGGGCTCAAGAAATACTCCTGCCTGAGCCTCCAGAGTAGCTGGAACTACAGGTGCACACCACCACACCTGGCTAATTTTTTAACTTTTTGTAGAGATGGGGTGTTGTTTTGTTGCCCAGGCTGGTCTCAAACTCCTGGACTCAAGTGATCCTCCTGCCTAGGCCTCCCAAAGTGCTGGGATGAGACACCATGCATAGTCACCCCACTACCTATTAGTACAGTGCTTCCATTCTGTTTTGCACCTTTTGCTGAAATACTGGTCTGCTGTTTTTCCAATTGTCCTCCATTTTGGACCCCAGGCCTCCTTTTGATCAATAACTATTATCCTGATACTCAAAAAAAATTCTGAGACAGAGATGGGCCTGCCTACGTATAGGTATTTAATAGTAATTGTGGTATAATTTGAAAACTCTTTTAAGAGTTTTACAGTGGGAGTGAGGGTGGGGTTAATCATTAGAGTCTTAAAAGGACCTAGGAAATGTACCATGTGATTTATGATTCTAGGTTAAGATAAAACTTTTTCGCATGGTGGTACTAACCCAACAATTAACATCTTTAAAAATCCCAATATTTTCTTCCAAATGGATTTGAAAGCTATAAAATAGCATTTAGTTAAATTTGTTTTGGCAGGCCAGGCAGGGTGCTTCATGCCTGTAATCCAAGCACTTTGGGAGGCCAAGGCAGTAGGATTGCTTGGGCCAAGGAGTTTGAGACCAGCTTGGGCAACATACGGAGACTCTGTCTCTACAAAAATAAAAAGTAAATTACTAGCCATCTCAAAAAATCTTAAAAATTAGCTAGGCACAGTGGTGTACCTCTGTAGTCTCAGCTACTCAGGAACCTGAGGTGGGAGGATCACTTGGGCCTGAAAGGTAGAGCTACAGTTACCCATGACTGCGTCACTGCACTCAAGCCTGGGCAACAGAGTGAGACCTTGCCTCAAAAAAAGAAAAAAGAAAAAAAAAGGTGTTTTGGCAACCTGTTTAGTCACTGGTGTTCTGGTCGGAGGGAAGCAAAGAGAATCAAATCTGGGTTTCTTAGAAAGAGGAAGGAAATTCATGTAAGAAAGAGGAAGTTGGCAAGCCCCTCACTCATGCCTATTTAACATCTTCCCACTACCCTAACAATTGAGTATAAATGTTGCAAATAGTTCATTTTAATATTCATAAAGCACTTTTTGTGTGCTAAATCCTGAGGAATACAAAGATTTTTTTTTTAAGTTGCTTAGCTAGGTACAGTGGCTGGCTCAGAAATTAAACTCCTGTATGTAATCCTAGCACTTTGGGAGGCTGAGGCAAGAGGATTGAGGTCAGGAGTTCAAGAACAGCCTGGGCAACATTGCAAGACCCTGTCTCTACAAAAAAAAAAATTTAATTAGCTGGGTGTAGTGGTGTGTGCCTTCAGTCCCAGCTACTTGGGAGGCTAAACTGGGGAGAGCGCTTGAATCCAGGAATTTGAGGCTGCAGTGAGCTATGATCATGCCAGTGCACTCCAGCCTGGGTGACACAGTGAGACTCTGTCTTTAAAAAATAAAATAATAAAAAGAAAAATCTCTAGAAAGTCCTACAATACAGGATGTTATGGGAACCTAGAGTAGGGAGAGGTATTAGTCCAGATTGAAGGAGTGGGAAGAGGGCAGGAAGCCTGGGGAATGTGAATCTTGAAAGGTAAATAAGAAAGCAGACATTCATTTACTCTTAACAAATCCACTGTGCCTACTCTGTGGCAAGCATTGTTCTAGGCGCTGAAGATACAGAATTGAGCAAAGTAAAAGCTCCTGCTCTCATGGAATTTATATTCTAGTAGGAAAAGAGACAAAATAAGTATAATAGTACATCAGTTGTTCTACAGAAAAAAATGCAGAGGAAGGAGGCAAGAAGTGCTGAGATGAAGATTATAATTTAAAACTAGAATGGGGCTGGGCATGGTGGCTCATACTTGTAATGCCAACACTTTGGGAGGCCAAGGCGGGAGGATTGCTTGAGTCCAGGAGTTTGAGACCAGCCTGGGAAACATAGCAACAGCCTGTCTCTACAAAAAAATTAAAAAAAAAAATTTAGCTGGGTGTGGTGGCATGTGCCTGTAGTCCCAGATGCTTGGGAGGCTGAGATGGGAGGATTGCCTGAGCCCAGGAGGTGGAGGCTCCAGTAGGCCATGATCACACCACTGCACTCCAGCCTGGATGACAGAGCAAGACCCTGTCAAAAAAAATAAATAAATAACTAAAAGTAAAATATAAAAATAAAAATAGAATGGTCAGAGAGAAGCAAAAAGGGTGATATTTAAGCCAAAATTGGAAGGAGATAATGAAGCAGACTTTGTGGATATCCAAGGGAAGATTGTCCAAGGAATGAGGCAAGAGCACATCTGCCAGCTCTAAGGGCCAGCAAGGAAGCAAGTGTGCCTGCAACAGTGAGAGAAGGGGATGGGATCAAATCCTCTTTACAGACTTTGGCTCTTGCTCGTAAAATCAGAAGCTGTCACAGGTTTTGGAATGGAGAAGAGATCTGTCATCTTTTTTTTTTGAGATGGAGTCTTGCTCTGTTGTTGAGCCTGGAGTGCAGTAGTGTGATCTCGGCTCACTGCAACCTCCACCTCCCAGGTTCAAGCAATTTTCCCACCTCAGCCTCCTGAGTAGCTGGGATTATAGGCATGCGCCACCATGCCCGGCTAATTTTTGTATTTTTAGTAGAAACGGGGTTTCACCACGTTGGCCAGGCTGGTCTTGAACTCCTGACTTCAGGTGATCCACCTGCCTTGGCCTCCAGAAGTTCTGGGATTACAGGCGTGAGCCACCACGCCCAGCCTGTCATCCATTTAAAAAAGATATCTCTGACTGCTGTGTTGAAAGTGGACTGGAGTGAGAGGAGAAGGGACAAAAGGGCAAACACAGGGAGACCAGTTAAGGGGCGACTGCATTAATCCAGGCGTGAGGGTTAGGCAGTGAGAGGTTAGATCCCAGATATTATTTTGAAAGAACAGCCAACAGGATTAGTTTGGGATGGATGAGAGAATATTTAAAGATGACTCCAAACTTAGTGACCTAAGTAGTTCAGAATTGCTACTCACTGAGATGAGGAATACAACAGGAGAAGGAGATTTGTGGGTCAAGATCAGAAGCAGAGCTTTGGACATGTTACATTTGAGATGTCTATTAGACATCCAAGTGGGTAGGTTAAATAGAGAGTTAGATATTTAACTCTGAAGTTAGAAAAGGTACAGGCTGGAGACATAGGTTGAGGAGTCATTAGAGATTGATGGTATTGAAAGCTGTAAGACCAAGATGGGTGCAGTGGCTTATGCCTGTAATCCCAGCTATTTGGGATGCTGAGTCGGGGGGATCACTTGTGGCCAGGGGTTTGAGACCAGCCTAGGCAACATTGGTAGACCTAGTCTCTACAAGAAATAAGAGTTTTAAAAATTAGCTTGATATGGTGCCACCTGTGATCCCAGCTCTTTGGGATGCTGAGGCGGGAGGATTGCTTGAGCCCAGGAGTTCGAGACCAGCCTGGCCAACATAGCAAAACCCCATCTCTACAAAAAGATTTTAAAAAGCCGGCATGGTGGCATGTGCCTATAGTCCCAGCTACTTAGGAGGCTGTGGTGAGAGGATGGCTTGAACCGGGGAGGTGGAGGTTGCAGTGAGCTGAGATCGTGCCACTGCACTCCAACCTGGGTGACAGAAACAGAGCCAGACCCTGTCTAAAAAAAAAAAAGACCGGGCGCGATGGCTCACACCTGTAATCCCAGCACTTTGTGGGGCCAAGGTGGGCGTGGTGGTGGGCGCCTGTAGTCCCAGCTACTCAGGAGGCTGAACCAGGGAGGCGGAGCTTGCGGTGAGCCGAGATGGCGCCACTGCACTCCAGCCTGGGCTACAGAGTGAGACTCCGTCTCAATTAAAAAGAGAAAGAAAGAAAGAATTATAAGCAGTTGACGAATGCTTTCAGGTAGATAGATCTTAGGAGCTTTATTGGTTTTTGTCAGGTTTCTGTTTTACTGTAATTTGGGGGCTATCAATGTGCAATACTTGACAGGAAGTTCTGGGCACCCTCAAAATTTGTTCTAAAAGAATGTGTTTGGTTAAAGTATGATAATCAAGGGTTAAAAGTAGACTTCTGGGGGCTGGGTGCAGTGGCTCACACCTGTAGTTATCCCAGCACTTTGGGAGGCTGAGGCAGGTGGATCACTTGAGGTCAGGAGTTTGAGACCAGCCTGGCCAACATGGTGAAACCCCATCTCTATAAAAAAAAGAAAAAAAAAAAAAGAAAGAAAGTAGATCTCTGCCTATGCATGAACTTCAGCCTGGTTGTCACTCAGAGATTACTGGGGCCCAAACTTTTGTGCACATTAGTAGATAATATTAACAAACAAATCAATTCATGCAAAAATCTAAGGGAGCAGCCAGTAGATACAAAGTCGTTCCCAGAAAACCCATGGAGAAAGGGTTCAAATTTCCCCCACTGAGACAAACTCTCCCCTAACTCTTATAGTAGCTCACACTCTGTGCTAGCCTCATGGGCAACCTTTCTGGAAAAGGGTGCTAACTTATCCCAGATCTTCTAGTTTTTGTCTGAGTGAAATGAAAACAAAGGTGGGCAAAGTGAAATTCTAGTTAATAGGTCACTGTGTGCATGTATTAGCTGCACCCAATTTTGCCTTGTACAAGCACTAATATAAGGATCTTTCATTCTAGTGGTTGTCCCTTCAAAAGAGAAAGCCTGGTACGGGAACAGTATTTTCTCCATCCTCAATATTCCATCCCTCATTTATCTTTTTTTTTTTTTTTTTTTAATACAGAGTCTCACTCTGTTGCCCAGGCTGGAGTGCAGTGGTGCAATCATGGCTCATTGCAGCCTCGACCTCCCAGGCTCAAGTGATTCTCCCACCTCAGCCTCCTGAGTAGCTGGGACCACAGGCACACACCACCACACCTGGCTAATTTGTTTATTTTTTGTAGAGACAGGGCTTCACCACGTTGCCCAGACTGGTCTTGAACTTGGTTCAAGTGATCCTACCTCTTTGGCCTCCCAAAGTGCTGGGATTACAGGCATAAGCCACTATGCCTGGTCCTTATTGATCAGTTATTCTTCTGAAATGCTAAATTAGTAATCAGAATCACGTTCCAGCACAGTATGCATTACTTTGCTTACATGAGTATACCTGTGCTACTGTGATTCTGGGTTGTCATTGCTTCATAAGAAATTATTCCAAACACTGAGTAGCATAAAACAATGACAACATTTATTTTGCTTATGAAACTGCAATGAGCAAAGCTCAATGGGGAGAGCTAATCTGTACTCCATTTAGTGTCAGCTGCAGTGGCCTGAAAGCTAGGGACTGGAATCCTCTGAAGGCTTTCTCACTCATGTCTGCCAGTTGATGCTGGTTGTCAGCTAAGGCCTTAG
Organism: Gorilla gorilla gorilla; assembly: GCF_029281585.2. Lineage (NCBI taxonomy): Eukaryota > Metazoa > Chordata > Mammalia > Primates > Hominidae > Gorilla > Gorilla gorilla. Next base: position 31,604,617 of record NC_073228.2, on the reverse strand, counting down.
CTGGAGTTGTCATAAAAACAGCTAAGCCCACTGTGCTTCCTCTTTCCTGACAACATTGTGGTTAGGTTCCAAAGGTGAGCATCCTGAAAAGAGGAGGGGAGAGAAGGGGGCTGGTGTAGTGGGCGGGTAAGCTGTATCTCTGTTTTTTTTTTTGAGACGGAGTCTCGCTCTCTTGCCAGGCTGGAGTGCAGTGGCATGATCTCGGCTCACTGCAACCTCCGCCTCCCGGGTTTAAACGATTCTCCTGCCTCAGCCTCCTGAGTAGCTGGGACTACAGGCGCGCGCCACCACACCCAGCTAATTTTTGTATTTTTAGTAGAGACAGGGACAGGGTTTCACCATGTTGGCCAGGATGGTCTTGATCTCTTGACCTCGTGATCTGCCGGCCTCGGCCTCCCAAAGTGCTGGGATTACAGGCATGAGCCACCGCGCCCAGCCAAGCTGTATCTTATGACCTAGCCTCAGATGTAACACAGTGTCACTTCTGCTGCATTTTAGTCATTGAAGTAGCCACAAAGTTCTGCCCAGGTTTAAGGGGAGGTGAAATAATATCCAGAAATGTTGTCATGCCACAGTCTGCCCTCGGGTTACAGTTCAGATTCCTCCCACTTGTAAGATGCATACACCGTTTCTTCTAAAACCGCCTTGAGGTCTAGGATCTCATCATCTAGATCAGGTCCAGGGGGACTAACGCTCCTCAGGTGTGGTTCCTCAAATACAATGCCTTTTGACTTGAACACCTGCTCTTAGTTAGTATACAATGAGTTTATTTAAGGAAAGGGGGTCGTGATGTATTGAACTTACTTTTAAATGCTTCAGGGACAAACTATATATTTTTTCACACATATATATTTGAAGACTATATACATACAGAAACATGGGCCGGGAGCAATGGCTCCCACCTGTAATCCCAGCACTTTGGGAGGCCAAGGCGGGAGTATTGATTGAGCCCAGGAGTTCAAGACCAGTCTTGGTAACATAGTGAGACTCTATGTCTACAAAAAATTAAAAAATTAGCCAGGCAGTTTGGCACACGCCTATGGGTCCCAGCTACTTGGGCAGCTGAAGTAAGAGGATTGCCTGAGCTTGGGAGTCAAGGCCGCAGTGAGCCGCGATCACACCACTGCACTCCAGCCTGGGTGACAGGGCGAGACCCTGCCTCAAAACAAAAAAAAAAAAAGAAAAAGAAAAAAAGAAAGAAAAAGAAATATGCACACACACATATTTCTGGGGATTACTTCCCATCCCTTGAGCTTGGGCAGAACTGTATGACTGCTTAAATGATGGAATGTAGCAGAAGTGATACTGTTTGTTACATTTGAGGCTAGGTTTTAGAGAGAGAGGTGGGGGAGAGGGAGAGAGAATGCAAATAATAAAGCAAATTGAGCAGATGTTAATAGGTGAATCTGAATAAAGGGTATATGCAAGTGTTCTTTGTGCTATTCTTGTTTTTGCAACTTTTCTGTAAGCTTGAAATTATTTCCAAATAAAAAGTTTTTTTTTAATGTGATGCACATGGAAGAGGTCCTGAGCTTTAAATATTTTGATATTTTTAATTCCAGGGCAAATCCCGACTTGATTTTTATACCAACCCTTTAGTTCCTCCTTTGCCCAGATTTCTACAAGAAGACAATCTCGTTTCCTAAAAGAACTAGTTCTAGGAGAAACCGTCTTTGAGAGAGGAGATTTGGCATAATGAGACTCAACTTTTCAATTATCTTTGTATGACCTACTACACTAAAGGCATCTTGAAGCTATGTATGGTTTATAGGGAAATTGTAGAAGAGTGCACCTCAGCCTCCTTGGAACAAAAGAGACTGGGATTAGCTGCCTTGAAGAACCATCATTGTGTTCCCAGAGTTCAAATTCTAAAAATAGTGGCTGCTGAGAAACAACCTTCTCATCTTTCCTGTATGAAAAGGACACTTAAATAGAAGGCTGGTCTTTTTACTTAACAGTGTCACAATCTCCAAACAACCAAGGAGTAATCACTACTAAATGTCCCATTTTAGAAGCTGTTTGGGTGGGTGCGATGACTCCACGCCTGTAATCCCAGCACTTTGGGAGGCCGAGGCAGGCGGATCTCTTGAGGTGAGGAATTGGAGACCAGTCTGGCCAACTTGGTGAAACCCTCGTCTCTACTAAAAATACAAAAATTAGCTGGTATGGTGCTGCACAGCTACTCGGGAGGCTGAAGCACAAGAATTGCCTGAACCAGGGAGGTAGAGGTTGCAGTGACCCACGATCATGCCACTGCACTCCAGCCTAGGCGACAGAGCAAAACTGTTTCAAAAATAAAAAGAACAAAAAATAGAAGCTGTTAGTTTTTTGTTTTTGTTTTTGAGACAGAGTCTCGCTCTGTCACCCAGGCTGGAGTGCAGTGGCTCAATCTCGGCTCACCACAACTTCCACCTCCTGGGTTCAAGCAACTCTCCTGTCTCAGCCTCCCAAGTAGCTGGGATTACAGGCACACACCTCCAAGCCCACCTAATTTTTTTGTATTTTAGTACAGATGGGGTTTCACCGTGTTGCCCAGGCTGGTCTCGAACTCCTGAGCTCAGACAGTCCACCCGCCTCGACCTCCCAAAGTTCTAGGATTACAGGCATGAGCCACTGCGCCTGGCTGAAGCTGTTAGTATTTTTAAAATCATGCGGTTGAATTGCTTGAGCCCAAGAATTCGAGACCAGCATGGGCAATATATCAAAACCCCATCTCTACAAAAATACAAAAATTAGCCAGGCCTAGTGGCATGTTGCCTATAGTCCCAGCTGCTCAAGAGGCTAAGGTGGGAGGATCACCTGAGCCTGGGGAGGTGGAGGCTGCAGTGAATCATGATCACACCACTGCATTCCTGCCTGGGCAACAGAGTGAGATCCTGTCTCAAAACATAAAATAAAATTAAATAAATAAATAAAAGGCACCTCAGGGCCATTTAATAAATTCATCCATAACCATCGTGCATAAAATTTTATTCTTTCAAAGGTTATTATTTGGCCGGGTGCAGAAGCTCACTCCTGTAATCCAGCACTTTGGGAGGCCAGTGTGGGAGGATTGCTTGAGCCCCGGAGTTGAGACCAGCCTGGGAAACATAGTTAGACACCACCTCTCCAAAATGTCTTTTTAAAATTTAGCTAGGTGTACTGGTGCACACCTGTATTCTCAGCTACTTGGGAGGCTGAGTTGGGAGGATCACTTGAGCCCAGGAGGTCAAGGCTGCAGAGAGCCGTGATCATACCACTGTACCCCAGCCTGGGTGACAGTGCAAGACCTTGTCTCAAAAAAAAAAAAAAAAAAGCTTATTATTCTGAAAAAAAAAATTTTTTTTTGGAGACAGTCTTGTTCTTGTCATCCAGGGACCATCTCAGCTCACTGCAACCTCCGCCTCCCGGGTTCAAGCGATTCTCCTGCCTCAGCCTCCCAAATAGCTGGGACTACAGGCCCATGCCACCATGCCCAGCTAATTGTTGTATGTTTAGTAGAGAAAGGGTTTTGCCATGTTGCTCAAGCTGGTCTCAAACTCCTGGCCTCAAGTGATCCACCCTCCTCAGCCTCCTAAAGTGCTGGGATCACAGGCGTGTGCCACTGCACCTGACCCATTATTCTGAAATTCTACATTGAAGTTCTCCTTTTGCTTTTTTTTCTCTTTTTTGAGACAGAGACTTGCTCTGTCACCCAGGCTGGAGTGCAATGGCATGACCTCGGCTCACTGTAATCTCCACCTCCCAGGTTCAAGCGATTCTCCTGCCTCAGCCTCCTGAGTAGCTGTGATTACAGGCACGCGCCACCACGCCCAGCTAATTTTTGTATTTTTAGTAGAGACAGGGTTTCACCATGTTGATCAAGCTGGTCTTAAACTCCTGACCTCGTGATCCACCTGCCTCAGCCTCCCAAAGTACTGGGATTACAGACATGAGCCACTGCGCCTGGCCTTTCTTTCCTTCTTTCTTTTTTTTTTTCAAACTCCATTTTGTAAGGTTGATCAGTTGCTCAAAGACTGACATGCTAATCAAATTTCAGTGAAACAGAGGACTTTTGTCTCTGATCATGATGGAGTTAAAAGGGACCAGATTAACCCTTCTGCCATACACACCTAGGAAGCTAGACAAAACATACAGAACAACCGTTTTCAGATGTTGGACAATTGGCAGTGCAGAACTGACGTCATTGAGATAAAGAAAAAAATGAGGTAAATTCTGTGATTTTCCTAGCTTTTTGCCTAGGGGTGCAATCTGGATCATAAAATCAGAATGTGGCAATCTCACTGAGGACACACAGATTGGAGTTCATGGAACCTGAGGCAGCTGGAAGTTGCTGTGCAAAATTCCAAAAAGGAAGAAGGTATGCAAAAACCTTCAGAAATTTGCATAAGATCTTGAGTTTTTTCTGAATATTAAGGTAGCCGTAAGTAGAGCTAAGTTCCAGGAGACTGAGCAAAGAACAATTGAAGAGATGTAACTGAACAATTCCCAGAGCTAGGAAACATACAAATTATGACCAATTGGAGTAGAAATGACTTAGTGACCTCCCAAGATGTTCAGGAGAGACTGCAGCAGAGATAAACCTTACTAAAAGGTCTAAACTAGGTCTAGAGTAAAGTACACGCTAGAACTGCTTAACGAAGCTTAAAAACTAGCCTCAAAAACATCAAACTAATCCAAAAGTAAGTTAACAACCTGGTACAACAAAGACCTATACTCTTTAAGGGAAGACTACAAAATACAGACATTCAACAATGTGACATCCACATTAGCCAGGTGTGGTGGTCCATGCCTGTAATCCCAGCTACTCAGGAGGCTGAGGCAGAAGAATTGCTTGAACCCAGGAGGCGGAGGTTACAGTGAGCCGAGATCAAGCCACTGTGCTCCAGCCTGGGCGACAGAGCAAGCCTCTGTCTCAAAAAAAAAAACCAAAAAAAAAAACAAACAGAAAAAGGCCGGGTGCAGTGGCTCAGGCATGTAATTCCAGCACTTTGGGAGGCCAAGGCAGGCGGATTGCCTGAGGTCAGGAGTTCGAGACCAGCCTGGCCAACATGGTGAAACCTCGTCTCTACTAAAAATATAAAAATCAGCTGGGCGTGGGGGTGAGCGCCTATAGTCCCAGCTACTGGGAAGGCTAAGGCAGGATAATTGCTTGAACCTGGGAGGTGGAGATTGCAGTGAGCTGAGATGTCGCCACTGCACTCCAGCCTGGGGCACAGAGCGAGACTCTATCTCAAAAAGAAAAAGAAAGAAAAAGAAAAAGAAAAACAATGTGACATCCTGAGATCCAATAAAAAATTACTATTTATACCAAGAAGGAGGGGGGAAAAACCAAGAGAAAAATCAGGTGACAGACATGGACCCAGAAATGACAGAAATTATGGAATTAGCAGATAAGAATGATGAAACAGCTATTATAACTATATTTAAAGAAAAACATGAATATAATGAGGAAAGAAGAAAAAAGAACCAGATGGAACTTCTAGTGGTGAAAAATACAGTATCTGAACTTGTAACCACATCGTATCAATCTGGCTCAACTTTTTTTTTTGAGACAGAGTCTCGCTCTGTCCCCCAGGCTGGAGTGCAGTGGCACGATCTTGGCTCACTGCAAGCTCTGCCTCCCGGGTTCAATCGATTTTCCTGCCTCCGCCTCCCAAGTAGCTGGGATTATAGGTGCATGCCACCATGCCCCGCTAATTTTTGTATTTTTAGTAGAGATGCGGTTTCACCATGTTGGCCAGGCTGGTCTTCAACTCCTGACCTCAAATGATCTGCCCACCTTGCCCTCCCAAAGTGCTGGGATTACAGGCGTGAGCCACCATGCCCGGCCAATCTGGCTCAACTTTTATATAACAAAGTTGTGAGTTTTCAGTTGCTATGGATTCCCCAGGTTGAAGGTTATGTAACCTGAGCATGCCCAGATGAAGCAAGCATGCAACGATAGGGGGAATCTAAGTGCTCAGACCAAGGAGCAGAGATGGAACTAAGTGGACACCACATAGTTTGATCCAGGATCCAATCAGATCAAACTCTGACATCACCCCATGCCAGGATCCAGTCAGATCATGCCTTCTGGCATCACCTCATTGCAAGATCCAATCAGATAATACCTTGCTACCCTATGCTTATAAAACATGACCCAGACCCCAGCTTGGGGAGACATAGTTGAGCATTTCCTCCTATTTCCTTGCGAGCTGACTCACAGTAAAACTTTTCTCAGCCGGGCACAGTGGCTCATGCCTGTAATCCCAGCACTTTGGGAGGCCGAGGTGCACGGATCACCTGAGGCCAGGACTTCAAGACCACCCTGAGCAACATGGCGAAACCCCGTCTCTACTAAAAATACAAAAATTAGCTGGGCATGGTGGGACGTGCCTGTAATCCCAGCTGCTGGGGGGCTGAGGCAGGAGGATCACTTGAACCTAGGAGGCGGAGGTTGCAGTGAGCCGATATCGTGCCACAGCATTCCAGCCTATGCAACAGAGCGAGACTCCGTCTCAAAAACAAAAACAAAACTTTTCTCAAAAACTAGTGCCACAGTATTGGCCTCTATGCACGTCGGGCAGTGAGCCCATTGATTGCACAGTAACAAAATGAAAAATTCAACATGGCAGCTGGCTTACCTCAGAGCAAGCAGAGGGAAAAAAAGAGGGTTACCTAATGCATTAGTTTTCTGTTGCAGTAAAAAATTACCACAAGCTTAGTGGCTCTGAAACCACCTTTGCAAAAATTACAAGTGAGATAAATCTGACATAGAAAAAGTATGATAGTGAAAAAAAGTCTGACCTAACTGACTCCATTTTGCTTCTAACCTCAAAGCCACCCTTGTTCATTTCCCGGCATAGGCCAAACTAACTATGGGAGGAATTTATAGTTTGAAAGAGGGGTGTCCAATCTTTTGGCTTCCCTGGGTTCACATTGGAAGAATTGTCTTGGACCACACATAAAATACACTAACACTAATGATAGCTCATAAGCTTAAAAAAATCACAAAAAAACCCTCAATATTTTAAGAAAATTTATGAATTTGTGTTGGACCACATTCAAAGCTGTCCCGGATGGTATGCAGCCCATGGGTCAAGGGTTGGACAAGCTTGGTTTAAAACAAAGATGAAAATAGCCCCTTCCCAAAACTAACAATCTCCTTGTTCAGTGACTAAAACTGCCTTTGAAAAACTAACAAACGAGCTACAAAGTTAAAATTATGGTTCAGAAGTCTTGTAGCCAGAGGGCACAAGATTTGTAATCTCCCCAGTTGCTCCTATAGATAACATCACTATTGTAAAATCTAAGATTGATGTTTGAGGTATTTTCCAGACCCTGCATTCTGATGGGCTGTCTGGTCTTGTAACCCCCAGCAATACATAGGAAGAAACTGGCTTATCTGGTCTTGTAACCTCCACCCAGAAACTGACTCAGTGCAGGAAGACAGCTTTGACCCCCTATGATTTCATCCCTGACCCAACCAATCAGCATTCCCCATTCCCTAGTCTCCTGCCCTCCAAACTATCCTTTAAAAACCCTAGCCTCGGTGGGCGCGGTGGCTCATGCCTGTAATCCCAGCACTTTGGGAGGCTGACGAGGGCGGATCACAAGGTCAGGAGATTGAGACCATCTTGGCTAACACGGTGAAACCCTGTCTCTACTAAAAATACAAAAAATTAGCTGGGCGTGGTGGCAGGCACCTGTAGTCCCAGCTACTCGGGAGGCTGAGGCAGGAGAATGGTGTGAACCTGGGAGGCAGAGCTTGCAGTGAGCCGAGATTGCACCACTGCATGCCAGCCTGGGCCACAGAGTGAAACACTGTCTCAAAAAAGAAAGAAAGAAAGAAAGAACTAGAGAAGCAAGAGCAAACAAAAACAAATGCAGTCTATACTATATAATGCTATATAAATCACAAGAGTCAAAAGCACACAACATAGGTTAGAAATAGAAACTGTTGGCTGGGTGCGGTGGCTCACGCCTGTAATCTCAGCACTTTGGGAGGCTGAGGAGGGGGGATCCCAAGGTCAAGAGATTGAGACCATCCTAGCCAACATGGTGAAACCCCGTTTCTACTAAAAATACAAAAATTAGCCAGGCATGGTGGCACGTGCCTGTAGTCTCAGCTACTTAGGAGACCAGCCTGGACAACATAATGAGACCTTCACCTCTACAAAAAAAAAAAAGTTTTTAAAGTTAGCCAGCCAGGCCAGGCACGGTGGCTCACACCTGTAATCTCAGCACTTTGGGAGGCCGAGGCAGGCGGATCACCTGAGGTTGGGAGTTCAAGACCAGCCTGACCAACATGGAGAAACCCTGTCTCTGCTAAAAATACAAAATTAGCAGAGCATGGTGCATGCCTGTAATCCCAGCTATTTGGGGGCTGAGGCAGGAGAATCGCTTGAACCCAGGAGGCGGAGGTTGCGGTGAGCCAAGATTGCCCCATTGCACTCCAGCCTGGGCAATAAAAGCAAAACTGTCTCAAAAATAAATAAATAAATAAATAAATAAATAAGTAGCCAGCCATGGTGGTGCATGCCTGCAGTCCCAGCTACTCAGGAGGCTGAGGTGGGAGGATCACTTGAGCCCAGGAGTCAAGGCTTCAGTTTGAGCCATGATTGTACCATTGCACTCTAGCCTCAGTGACAAAGTGAGAGTCTGTCACTATTTTTTAAATTTAATTTTAATTTGTATTTATTTATTTGTTTTAGAGAGAGAGGTCTCACTATGTTCCCCTGGCTGGTCTCAAACTAATGGGCTCAAGTGATCCTCCCACCTCAGCCTCCAGAGTAGCTGAGATTACAGGCATGCACCACCATGTACAGCTCCTATTCTACTTTCTGTCTCTATGAATTTGCCTATTTTAGATATTTCATATAAGTGGAATTATATATTTGTTCATTTGTGTCTCGCTTATTTCACTTAGTAGAGTTTTTAAGATTCATTTATGTTGTAGTATATATGAGGATTTCATTCTTTCTGTGGCTGAATAATATTCTATTGCATGCATATACCACATTTTTTTATCCATTCATCTATTGATGGACACTTGGGTTGTTTCCACTTTTTGGCTATTGTGAACAATGCTGCTGTGAACATTGGTATATAAGTATCTCTTTGAGTCCCTGCATTCAATATAATTTAATATTTAATAATGCTTCTGTTTAGCAAACAGCTGGCAAAATTGCAAAAACTTAATAATCAGCTCTGATGAGCCTGTTAGAGCCAGCTCTAGCACAATATCAGAGAATCTGTAATTTACCTGACTGGACCCAACAAGCCCAACTTGGAATTCAAGCTCACCACACCAGTATTTTCCAAATTTGCCCGATGATGATAATTGCCTAGGATATTTACGAAAATACTGATCCCCAAGCCAGGTGTGGTGGCTCATGCCTATTATCCCAGCACTTTGGGAGGCCAAGACAGAGAAGATTGTTTGAGCCCAGGAGTTTGAGACCAGCCTGGGCAACATGGTGAAATCCCATCTCTACAAAAAATACAAAAATTGGCCGGGTGTGTGATGTGAACCTGTAGTCCCAGCTACTAGTGGGGAATGGGGGCGGTGGGGCGGGGGAGCAGGTGGCTGAGGCAGGAAGATCACCTGAGTCTGAGAGGTCAAGGCTTCAGTGAGCTATGATTGCACCACTGCACTCCAGCTTGGGTGACAGAGTGATACCCTGTTTCAAAAAAAAAAAAAAATACTGATTTCCAGACCCTCTTGGGACATTCTGATTCTGAAGATCTAAGGCAAGGTGATTTTTCTGTCTGAAAAACTCTAATATTAGTCCCCAGTCTCACCAAATCTGGGCCTGAAGGGAGGGAGTGGGGTACAAATACGGTGCCCCGGAAGAAAGGTAGTGAGAGTGAGTCCTTTGGGGAGAAATTGCTGCAAAATTTGAGATGCATTTTTTTCCTCTCCAAAATCATTACCAGCTCCAACATTCATTGACATTCATTCAGTTCTCTCCTGCTTATCTCCCTGAATTCTGTCTTAGCAAAGAAAACCTTCCAGAAAGAGCCAAGAGGAAATCATTAGGCCCCAGCAATTTTGAAAAGATCACAGACGCTTGCATATCATTAGACTATTTAGAAACACGCTCTAAAGTTCCGAGGTTGCCATTCTGCAGTGTTATTTTGATACCCTGACAAGATATTTTTAGAGCACATGAAGCCCAAATTAAAACATTGCTACAGGAAAAAAAAGTGAAATCCAACCAGGGGTCTATTAAATGGAAAACTACAGTAAATATCAGATAAGAGTGAAGAAAATAGTACAAAACATTTTTGAAAACTATTTTGGGAGAAGCAGGAGTTGGAGAGATGCTCATGACTTATGTGCAGAGATGTGTCTGTATCCTGCCAGTGGGGGAGGGAAAGACCTTATCCCTGTGTTATAGAACTGGGGTCCACTCACCTGGCCCAGCAAAAAGAATGCTGATGTCAGGATAGCAGTGAAAGAAAGTGAGGACTTTGTTGCAGGGTGCCAAACAAGGAGAGCTGGCAGCTCATACTTAAGACCTGACCTCCCAGATGGCTTACAGGTAAGGGTTTTTAAAGGCAGGGAGACAGATGTGCTAGGCTAAGTCATAAACCAGTACAGGGAGGCTATATATTATTTTGACTTAAAAAGGAAGGGAGGACAGGTGGATTAAAAAAATTTTGATTTCTAATTGGTTAAGAGGCAAAGCTTTTGTCTAAAACTTTGGGATCAGCAGAAAAGAATGTTACTGGCTGGGCGCAGTGGCTCATGCCTGTAATCCCAGCACTTTGGGAGGCCAAGGTGAGCAGATCACGAGGTCAGGATATTGATATCATCCTGGCCAACAATAGTGAAACCCTGTCTCTACTAAAAATACAAAAATTAGCTGGGCGTGGCAGCGTGTGCCTGTAATCCCAGCTACTTGGGAGGCTAAGGCAGGAGAATCACTTGAACCCAGGAGGCGGAGGTTGCAGTGAGCTGAGATCGCACCGCTGCACTCCAGCCTGGTGACAGCTAGACTCTGTCTCAAAAAAAAAAAAACGAAAAAAAAAAAAAAAAGAATGTTACCTGTGGTTCATGAGTGTGACCTTCTCCAGGCTCCTCAGGAAGAAATTTTTAAAAAAGAATGGTTGGTTTGGGAACAGTCCTCTGTTCCCCCTTATCTGAGGTCCATGTGCTAGCAGAGTAGGATGTGGGTCCGGGTTTCTGAAAAACAACTCAGGGACATATATTAAGATGCTATCGGCTGGGCGTGGTGGCTCATGCCTATAATCCCAGCGCTTTGGGAGGCCATGGTGGGCAGATCACTTGAGGTCAGGAGTTCGAGACCAGCCTGGCCAACATGGCAAAACCTCATCTCTACTAAAAATACAAAAATTAGCTAGGCACGGTGGCATAAGTCTGTAATCCCAGCTACTCGGGAGGCTGTGGCAGGATAATTGCTTGAACTTGGGAGGCAGAGGTTGCAGTGAGCCGAGATCATGCCACTGCACTCCAGCTTAGGTGACAGAGCAAGACAAGATGTTATCTTTAGTTTCTATAGGGAATAAAATATCTCCTGACTCTAACTTCCTTGGTGATTGTTTTATTGATTTATTGATTTATTTGTTTATTTTTTGAGACAGAGTCTCGCTCTGTCGCCCAGGCTGGAGTGCAGTGGCATAATCTCGGCTCACTGCAACCTCCGCCTCCCAGGTTCAAGCTATTCTCATGTCTCAGCCTCCTGAGTAGCAGAGATTGCAGGCGCCCACCACCAGGCCCAGCTAATTTTTGTATTTTTAGTAGAGGCGGTGGGGTTTTGCCATGTTGGTCAGGTTGGCCTCGAACTCCTGACCTCAGGAGATCCACCCGCCTTGGCCTCCGGAAGTGCTGGGATTACAGGCATGAGCCACTGAGCCCAGCCAGTTATTGTTTTAAACTACTATTGCCTTCTTGTTCATCAAGTTGCTCATTTACTTCTCCAGGCTAGCTAGGTGCCTGGAATTTCCCTAGAAGGAACACCAGATTTTTATTTTTCTTTTCTTTCTTTCTTTCTTTTTTTTTTTAGATGGAGTCTTGCTCTGTTGCCCAGGCTGCAGTGCAGTGGTGCAATCTCAGCTCGCTGCAACCTACGGTCTCCCGGGTTCAAGCAATAATTCTGCCTCAGCCTCCTGAGTAGCTGGGATTACAGGAAGAAATTTAAAACAAAGAATGGGTGGTTGGAGTTCAGTCCTCTGTTTATAGTCCTCTATAAAGAAAATAAATTTTTCGTTATTTTCATGCTTGGGGAGGGTGGTATCCAGCAGGTCCCTAAGAAGGGTCCTTGCTTAGTCTCACTTGCAGCCTGCCTTGGAAGGTCCTGATGCCTTGTATTAGCACAAGAGGAGATTCCTGTCCACTGGGGAGGGCTGGATGTAGGCTGCTGGCAGGGAAGACACAGGACTTCACTGTACATGGTCAAATATCTTACTGGCCTTCTGTTTACTCCCTGGTTCCTTGGCTTGGGCCTGGAATGTGGTTAGTTGGGCTTTAAACCCCCTTGCCTTCTTCCTCTGCCTTTTTGCTCTCAAGAGTAGCCCTGTGTCTGGTGTTTGTCACAGTGTCTCCATTTGAAGGCTTCCATGGGTTAAAGACCCATCTAACTTCGAGAATCACTGCCGAGAAGGTCCACAAGCTTAGGTTAGACTTGTTAGATCCTTAGTTCCTAATGTCTTTGGGGCTAGACCTCTTTGATGAGTCTTTGCATACAATTCACTGGATAGCACTTCAAAGGTTTGTTGACTCCCTTAAGCCCATTGGTGGATTAAGACAGTGTCTAGGTAATGATTCGGATCCAGGTGGCCTTGGAGTAGGGACAACTTGGCTTAGCTGGGAGGTGCTGGCATGCTCTTCAGACCCAGCACTCCAGCTATGACAGGGATTTCAATGGCCTTCCTTTTCTTGGAGTCTTTATACAATTCTAATTGGATAATTTGGAGCAAGAACAAAAAGCCTCTTTTGGCAATTTTAAGATATGCTTGGTGGTGTTTTTTTGTTTATTTGTTTGTTTTTTTGAGATTGAGTCTCACTCTGTTGCCCAGGCTGGAGTGCAGTGGCATGATCTCGGCTCACTGCAACCTCTGCCTCCCAGGTTCAAGCAATTCTCCTGCCTCAGCCTCCTGAGTAGCTATGACTACAGGCACACGCCACCACGCCCAGCTAATTTTTGTATTTTTAGTACAGACAGGGTTTCAGCATGTTGGCCAGGATGGTCTCGATCTCTTGACCTCATGATCTGCCCGCGTCGGCCTCCCAAAGTGCTGGGATTACAGGTGTGACCCACTGCGCCTGGCTTACTCTTGGGTTTCTTATAAAGAAAAGAGGATAGAGGAGAGTTCTTTAGGGTAATACAAGGATTCTACATCACTGTTCAACCCAGAAAGAGAGATGGGCAGATTTCATATCTATGAGGGAAAGCGTAAGCAGTAGATGCTAAGAGTTATTTTCTATGTATGCTTAATTCAGGACATACAACAAGAATTTCGTGAGTTCCATCACATATACTAGGGGATGGAGGTAAAGCATGATGATTATGAAACAGGCGTATGCCATCAAAGAGCATGCCAACCTGCATAAAGAGGGGGGTGGGCAAATTAACAACCCACAACCCCCTCACCTGCCAGATGCCTAAAGTATATGGCACATATTTGGATTAAAAAAAATGTGGTGGAGGGATGACTTTGTTGAATGACTTGATTTGCCCTATAGAGTCATTTTATGCTGACCAATGGAATTTTGAAGAATGCTCCCAAAGGCAATGGATTTTTGTTTTGTCTTAGTTAATGTTGAGCCATTATTCCTGGCTGCTGTTAGGTTCAATTGTCTCTTCAGGCTACTCCCCATGGTTGATAATAAAACCATTATGAGAATAGGGCAGTCATCCAAAGCCTAGGGCTTGCTGAAAGCTCTGGCAGGGAAAATGGTAGCTTGGGATTAGGGAACAGGAAGGGACAGCTAAACTTTGAGGTACTAACAGTTATTTCCTCCTTCTGAATTGAATTGGGGATATATATACACACACATGCACACACACACATATATTTATGTATTTATATATGTATGTGTATATCCAATTCCTTTTTTTTTTTTTTTTTGAGACAGAGTCTCAATCTGTCACGCAGGTTGGAGTACAGTGGTGTGATCTCGGCTCACTGCAACCTCCCCCTCTTGGGTTCAAGCCATTCTCCTGCCTCAGCCTCCTAAATAGCTGGGATTACAGGTATGCACCACCACACCCAGCTAATTTTTATATTTTTAGTAGAGACTGGTTTTAACCATGTTGGCCAGGCTGGTCTTGAACTCCTGACCTCAGGTGATCCACCCACCTCAGCCTCCCAAAGTGCTGGGATTACAGGTGTGAACCACTGTGCCCGGCAAATTTCTTTCTTTCTTTTTTTTTTTTTAACTGTATTTTCTTCCAGTCTTGATCCATATTCGTGTCCACTTATGAAGTGTAGCATACATACCCTTTTATGTTCTGTATTTTTGGTGGGGAGTCTCTCTATGTTGCCCATGCTGGTCTCTAACTCCTAGGCTCAAAAGATCCTCTTGCCTTGGCCTCCCAAAGTGCTGAGAATACAAGCATAAGCCACATGCCCAGCTGATTTTTAATTTTTTTTTTTTTTGTGACAGAGTCTCGCTCTTGTCGCCCAGGCTGGAGTGCAGTGCCATGATCTTGGCTCACTATAACATCTGCCTCCCAGGTTCAAGCGTTTCTCCTGCCTCAGCCTCCTGAGTAGCTGGGATTACAGGTGCCTGCCACCACACCCAGCTAATTTTTGTATTTTTAGTAAAGACAGGATTTTGCCATGTTGGCCAGGCTGGTCTCGAACTCCTGACCTCAGGTGATCCGCCTGCCTCAGCCTCCCAAAGTGTGCTGGGATTACAGGCTTGAGCCATTGTACCCAGCCTGATTTTTAAAATTTTTATGTATTTATTTATTTTTATTTTGAGACAGAGTCTTGCTGTGTCGCCCAGGCTGGAGTGCAGTGGCACGATCTAAGCTCACTGCAACCTCTGCCTCTTGGGTTCAAGCAATTCTCCTGCCTCAGCCTCCTGAGTAACTGGGGCTACAGGCGTCCACCACCACGTCCGGCAAATCTTTTTTTTTTTTTTGAGACGGAGTTTCACTCTTGTTGCCCAGGCTGGAGTGCAATGGCACGATCTCGGCTCACCGCAACCTCTGCCTCCCAGGTTCAAGCGATTCTCCTGCCTCAGCCTCCCTAGTAGCTGGGATTATAGACATGTGCTACCACGCCCAGCTAATTTTGTATTTTTAGTAGAGACGGGGTTTCTCCATGTCAGTCAAGCTGGTCTCAAACTCCCAACCTCAGGTGATCTGCCTGCCTCGGCCTCCCAAAGTGCTGGGATTACAGGTGTGAGACCCCTCGCCTGGCTAATTTTTGTATTTTTAGTAGAGACAGCATTTCACCATCTTGGCCAGGCTAGTCTCAAACTCCTGACCTCAGGCGATCCGCCTGCTTTGGCCTCCCAAAGTGCTGGGATTACAGGTGTGAGCCACCGCGCCTGGCCTCTGTTTTTTTTTTTTTTTTTTTTTACTATTAACTTTTCCTTTTTTGTATTCTACTGCATCTTCTCAGAATTGTGTTCTGTCACCAAAAGCAGTTTCAACAAAAGCAAAAAGTGACTAATGGGATCTAATTAAACTAAAGAGCTTCTGCACAGCAAAATAAATTATCAATAGAGTAAACAGACAACCTACAAAATGGGATAAAAATTTTGCAAACTATGCATCCTACAAAGGTCTAATATCCAGCATCTGTAAGGAACTTAAATACATTTACAAGAATAAAAACAAACAACCCCATTAAAAAGCCATCAAAGGACATGAGCAGACACTTTTCAAAAGAAAATATACATGCAACCAATAAGCATATGAAAAAAAGCTCAACATCACTGGTCATTAAAGAAATGCAAATCAAAACCACAGTGAGATACCATTTCACACCAGTCAGAATGATGATTATTAAAAAGTCAAAAAATAACAAATGCTGGCAAGGTTGCAGAGAAAAAGAAACACTTCTACACTGTTGGTAGGAGTGTAAATTAGTTCAACCATAGTGAAAAGTAGTGTGGTGAATCCTCAAAGAGCTAAAAACAGAACTACCATTCAACCCAGCAATCCTGTTACTGGATATATACCCAAAGGAATATAAATCATTCTACCATAAAGACACATGCACTCGTATGTTTATTACAGCACTATTCACAATAGCAAAGACGTGGAATCAACCTAAATGCCCATCAATGGTAGACTGAATAAAGAAAATGTGGTAGTATCCATCATGGAATACATAAAAAAGAACGAGATCATGTCCCTTGCAGGAACATTGATGGAGCTGAAGGCCATTATCCTTAGAAGACTAACATAGGAACAGAAAACCAAATACCGCATGTTCTCACTTATAAGTAGGAGCTAAATGATGAGAACACATGAACACGTAGAGGGGAACAACACACACTGAGGCCTACCAGAGAGTGGAGGGTGGGAGAAGTGAGAGGATCAGGAAAAATAACTAATGGATACTAGGCTTAATACCTGGGTAACAAAATAATCTGTGCAACAGGCCGGGCGCGGTGGCTCACGCCTGTAATCCCAGCACTTTGGGAGGCTGAGGCGGATCACGAGGTCAGGAGATGGGGCCATCCTGGCTAATACAGTGAAACCCCGTCTCTACTAGAAGTACAAAAAAATTAGCCGGGCGTGGTGGCAGGGGCCTGTAGTCCCAGCTACTCGGGAGGCTGAGGCAGGAGAATGGCGTGAACCCGGGAGGCGGAGCTTGCAGTGAGCAGAGATGGCGCCACTGCATTCCAGCCTGGGTGACACAGCGAGACACCATCTCAAAAAAAAAAAAAAAATTCTGTGCAACAAACCCCCATGACACAGGTTTATCTATATAACAAACCTGCAACTCAAGGTTAAAAAATATTATTATTATTATTATTATTATTATTATTATTATTATTTGAGTCGGAGTCTTGCTCTGTTGCTCTGGCTGGAGTGCAGGGGCATGGTCTTGGCTCACTGCAACCTCTGCCTCCCGAGTTCAAGCGATTCTCCTGCCTCAGCCTCCTGAGTAGCTGGAATTACAGGCATGCACCACCGCGCCTGGCTAATTTTTGTATTTTTAGTATTTTTATTTTTATTTTATTTATTTTGTTTATTTTATTTTATTTGTTTTGTTTTATTTATTTTGTTTTACTTTATTTTATTTTGTATTTTTAGTAGAGACTAAAAATAGTAGAGGGTTTTAGTAGAGGGTTTTGCCATGTTGGCCAGGCTGGTCTCAAACTCCTGATCTCAGGTGACCCACCCACCTCGGCCTCTCAAACTGCTGCGATTATAGGCGTGAGCCACCGCACCCGGCAGAATTATGTTGTTTTAAAACTTAGCATTATATAATGTTTTTAATGATGTTATTTAGTCCTTATGAGTAGATTTTTTAAAAAGACTCTTTCCTGGCCGGACGCGGTGGCTCACGCCTGTAATCCTAGCACTTTGGGAGGCTGAGGCAAGCAGATCACCTGAAGTCAGGAGTTAGACACCAGCGTGACCAACATGGAGAAACCCCGTCTTTACTAAAAATACAAAATTAGCCAGACGCGGTGGCACAAGCCTGTAATCCCAGCTACTCGGGAGGCTGAGGCAGGAGAATGGCTTGAACCCGGGAGGCGGAAGTTGCAGTGAGCCGAGATCACGCCATTGCTCCAGCCTGGGCAATAAGAGCAAAACTCCGTCTCAAAAACAAACAAACAAACAAACAAACAAACAAAAAAACCTCTTTCCTGACTGTAAAAGTAAAGCATATTTGTTATTTTTAAAAATACAGATAATATGTGAAGAAAGTGAAAAATTACCTTTGATATTTTGAAGTGTATCCTTCAAGACTTTTTTCTATGCATATATAAATATATATGTACAAAAATGGAATCATACCTTTTAGTTCCTGTTTTCCATGTCAATAGATATATAGTGACATATTTCATGTTTTTATGAATATACCATGATTTATGTATTCTATTAGTGACACTGCAATTGTTTCCAAATTGTCACTATTGTAACAGTCCTCATCATCTTCTCTCCTTAGGACTAATTCCTCCTTTAAGTAGAATTGGTGAGTCACAGAGCATGCACATTTAAACACCTTAAAATACATTGTTTACCAATCTCACTGCCAGTAGGAACGTATGTAAAGGTTCCTTTCCCCTTGCTCTTGCCAATATAATTATCCTTCTTAATACTCGCAAAATAATTTAGAATTAATGATCAGAAAACAGACCTTCCATCTTGGAGGCGGATAAGTGGAAGGTTTATTCCTCCCCTTACAACAACAACGACAACAATAACAACAAGACGTTTGCTGAACATGCTGGCATAGAGGACAAGTTAAAAAGTTTCTGGACTCAAAGGGTGCTCCTCCAAAGCTCCGGGCCGCCGGGCTACCCCTACTTGAAGCCGCTATGCCCCTCTCCTGTGCCCGAGGTGGCCGCTGGGTGGCAGGCGAGGCCCGGGCCGACGGCGGTCCCACCGCACTGTCGCGAAGGCAGGCGAAGAACAGGGCCGCACTGAGTGGGGACAACTGGGCCCGGGCCCAGAGGACACGAAGGAAGGTCCGGGAGAAGGAATTCCTAGTTTCAGGGAAGAAAAGGTGGCTCGAGTGAGGAAACTGCGGGGGCAACGGTCTCTCGTCGCCGGGACCCCGCCATGTGCCGCCCAGGGACGCGAGGGGGCGCTGCTGCCGCGCCAGGGGCGAGGGTCCCGGGGCCTCCTGAGTACCTCCCGGCTCTGCCCGGCCAACTCAGGCTACACCTGGACTCTGCCCACCGCGTTTCCGCCCTCGGCCTCGGGTCCCTGGAGGGCTCGCGGGTAGGAAGAGCCGGGGTGGCGGGACTTTCGCCGACACCCGGCTCCCCGCCTGGTGGCTGCGCACACGAGGCCGGCGACGGGACTTGCCCGCGTCTCAGCCCCTCCTGTGTGAAGCGGGACCGCTGCGGTACCTGCCCCAGGGAAGGCCGCGCGCGGGGAGGGTTACAGAGCCGGTAGGCACTGGCGGGGATCTTTATACACCCCCAAAACACATCCCACCCAGTACCCAGCACCCATCACGCAGCACGGAGGGCTTATTATTAACAACTTCCTGGAGGCCGCAGGGGCAGTGCTGGCTCACTGTGTCCCTTCTCCCTTTCAGCGCTCCCTAGACCTCTGTCCCAAATCAGAAAAGAATTTTACAAACTGTGCTTTCCTCTCGGGGAGCCCCCACCACGGCGTAACCCAGCAGGCAGGAATGGCACACGTGCAGGAAAATGAGTTCAAAAGCCTTACCAGGTGGTGTCAGAATCAGCATCTGACAGTATTCTTGGGAGAAGGGGCGCCAGCCTCTCCCGGCCTGCTGTGCGCTCTGCCAAAGTCTTCGCTCGACCCCGCACATCTTGCTCCGTTCCCTAGTCCAGATCCCAGCTGGAGGAGCCAGCTGCAGCCACCCCTAAGAATGAGGAACTGGGAGCGGGGTGGGGGGCTGGGTTCTGTGTTGGCAGTTGCCGTGGCTTTGCTCCGAGTTCTGGAGCCAAACCGCCCACTCCCTGAGACGGCTAGGTCACAGAAGCAGTGGGTCAGAAGCCAGAGGGGACGTGGGGAGTGCCACCCTGGAGCCTACGGGCACACCTGCTGAGATGGAGGCCTCAGATGGGCAAGGGGGTGAAGGGGACAAGCCACTAGAGAAGGTGAAGTGGGGTGTGAGGGAGGGAGGGAAGGAGGGTCCCGGAGGCGCTGGTTTTGGAAAGTAGAGAACATGAAATTCAGGCAAGAAGAGAACAATGGTAGGGTACCTGAGATAGCAAGAGGCCTAAAGCACAATAACTTTCATTCACTCAGAAGTTTAGGCATGACCTGTGTTCCTGGCGAGATGATGGGGAAGAGGTCGCCTCTCATTGTTGGTTATGAAGACTTGAGAGTATGTGTATGTATACACATGGTCTGTGTGTGGTTGTGTGGTGTGTGTGCTGTGTTGGAGGAGTTGATCAGCCAGAGTCCTGTCTCTAGGACCTGGAGGAGCCTGTGTCCCATCTCCTGTCCATGCACCTCCCTCCCCCTGGCCTTTCCCTTCAGAGTGGTCTGGACAGGATCTTCCTTGTTCTCCCCGAACGCAGACTAGAATTCATACTTTTCTGAGAAGCTTTTGAAAGGTGAGGGGCAAATCCAGTTCTGACTTGTAATGTTATTTCACAGTCACTTTGTTGCCACTCATTTTCAGCTTTCTTTTTTTCTTTGTTCTTTTTTTTTTTTTTTTGAGACAGAGTCTCACTCTGTCACCTAGGCTGGACTGCAGTGGCATGATCTTGGCCCACTGCAACCTCTGCCCCCTGGGTTGGAGCAATTTATTCTGCCTCAGCCTCCTGAGTAGATGGGATTACAGGTATGCACTACCACACCTGGCTAATTTTTGTATTTTTGGTAGAGAGGGGGTTTCGCCATGTTGGCCAGGCTGGTCTTGAACTCCTGACTTCAGGTGATCCACCCATCTCGGCCTCCCAAAATGCTGGGATTACAGGTGTGAGCCACTGTGCCCAGTTTTGCTCTGTCACCCAGGCTGGAGTGCAGTGGCTCAGTCTTGGCTCACTGCAACCTCCACCTCCTGGGTTCCAGCAATTCTCCTGCCCCAGCCTCCCAAGTAGATGGGATTACAGGCACATGCCACCACACTTAGCTGATTTTTTTGTATTTTTGGTAGAAATTGGGTTTTGCCATGCTGGCCAGGCTGGTCTTGAACTTCTGGGCTCAAGCAATCCACCCACTTCAGCCTCCTAAAATGTTGGGATTACAGGCGTGAGCCACTGGGCCTGGCCTAATTTTCAGCTTTCTTTGCCCCACTTTTGTGGTCAAAGGTTCTTTCTCATCATCACCATCATCCACTTTTTCTGAATAGTCATTAGATGCATGGTTTATTGGTCCATTTTGCATTCCTATAAAGGAATACTTGAGGCTAGGCAATTTATAAAGAAAAGAGGTTTATTTGGCTCACAGTCCTGCAGGCTGTACCCGAAGCATCTGCTTCTGGTGAGGGCCTCAGGAAGCTTACAAGCATGACAGAAGATGAAGGGGGAGCAAGCTTGTCACATGGTGAGAGAGCAAGCAAGACAGAGAGGAGGGCGTGTCAGGCTCCTGTTACCAACCAGCTCTCACATGAACTGACAGAGTGAGAACTCACTTAATTGGGGCAGGGAGGGCACCAAGCCCATTCATGAAGGATCCACCCCCATGACCCAAACACCTCCCATCAGACCCCGCCTCCAACATTGGGGATCACGTTTCAACATGAGATTTAGAGGGGACACACATTCAAACCATATCACATGACGATGCTAGAGGCTAGGGATGCAAAGAAATGGGCCCAGTCTGATGCAGTCAGTAAACATTTGCCAAGTGAGTGAGTAAATGAATCCCTGTTCATTCCCCCAAGGAGCTGCTTAAATCTTTTGATGCCTCATTGTTCTCATCTGTAACTAGGGTTAATGATATTGAAACCACCCCTAGAAACTTTATAAAATTAATCAGAAAAAAAGAGGGGAAAAATGAAAATTAACTGAGCTTGCAGCTCATTCAGCATGAATCATGAGGTCAGCCTGCTCTCTGACCCACTTCCTTGGAGTTCTTTGGTGCCTGTTTCCTTAGAATTCCGTAGACCCTGGGTGCGGTGGCTCATGCCTGTAATCTCAGCATTTTGGGAGCCGAGGTGGGTGGATCACTTGAGGTCAGGAGTTTGAGACCAGACTGGCCAACATGGTCTCTACTAAAAATACAAAATTAGCCAGGCGTTGTGATGCACGCCTGTAATCCCAGCTACTCGGGAGGCTGAGGCAGGAGAATTGCTTGAACCCAGGAGGCCAAGGTTGCAGTGAGCCGAGATCACACCACTGCACTCCAGCCTGGGTGATAGAGTGAATCAAAAAAAAAAAGGGAATTCCGTAGACCCTGTTACAAGTATACTCCCTTAACTGCTCTGTAGATAACAGCTCGAACATTATGAAGCATTAAGTTTTCTCTTTAAAATATTATCTCAGATCCTACATACCACTCAAACTACAGATGGCAGTTGGTCTAAAGAACCCTTCAAAAACCTGATTCACCGAAGAATACAGTTTCCACATCCTCATAATTTCATCCCCCGACCCTGACCAATCAATGGCCCCAGTTTTTTCAATCCCTCCCCCTCCATGATCTCCTTAAAAACCCCAGTCCAGAACTCCTTGGGAAGATAGATTTGAGGATCTCCTTCCATCTCCTCACTGAGCACCCAGCAATCAATAAACTCTTTCTCACAGTGACATGATCTCGGCTCACTGCAACCTTCAACTCCTGGACACTAGCAATCCTCCCACCTTGGCTTCCTGGGTAGCTGGGACCACAGGTGCACGCCGCCATGCCCAGCTAATTTTTTGTATTTTTTTGTAGAGACCAGGTCTCACTATATTGCCCACACTGGTCTGCTGCCACTTTTGCTGTCTCTATATGTTGGACTGTGAGTGTCCAGCAGGCATATAAACCTGTTGGTCCTATAACAACATCTAACCTGACAGAATTTGTGGGAGGATAAAATGAGCTAATGTTTACCAAGTGCTTTGCAAAGTTACCTAGTAGAATATGCTGTGATTATTATAAAAGAAAGAGGTGGAATATTCTAGGTTTTCTAAGCAGAGATTTTCAGAGATGGGTTTCTTTGCCCAAGGCTCACTCACATCCATGCTGGGTCAAGAAGGTCTGAAGGCAATGGAGAAGGGCTTTGGCTGCCATTTGGGTCAGTCCCTGCCAGCACTGCCCCCAGGAGTAACAGTCCAATCCCCCGGCTTAGTACGCCCTGCCTCCTCCTAGGTGACAAATGTGTCATGCCTGGAGACAAGCTCCAGCGCCAGCCCTGCTAGAGACTCGCTCATGTGCCATGCCAAGGGCCTGGATCAGGACACCTTCAAAACTGTGAGTAAAGAGCCAGCCTGGAACCCTGTCCCCTTTTCCCCATTGGTCAGGAGGCCTGAGTCAGGAAATGGCAGGCCTCAGACCCACAGCGCATTGCCCCACTTGTCTTACTCTTGGTAAGGACTTTTGGTGAGAGGTGCACCAGAGCCACCTCCCGAAACACGCAGCACTGGGCCACTCAGGGCTGCGGCCAGACCGGTCTGCTGGATACCTGGGACTGCCCATCTGCCTCTTCTTTTCTCCCACGGCCCCTCACCTCACCTGTTGCCTCCTCAGTGTAAAGAATACCTAAGACCGCTGAAGAAGTTCCTGCGAAAGTTGCACCTGCCCAGGGACCTTCCCCAGAAGAAGAAGCTGAAGCACATGAAGCAGAGCCTTGTGGTCCTAGGGGACCACATCAACACCTTTCTGCAGCATTACTGCCAAGCCTGGGAAATCAAACACTGGAGAAAGTAGGGCAGTCTCTTTGCTCTGCTCCCCATACCTACTCCTGGGCAACCCCCTCTTCGTTCAAGGGGACACCTTAGTCAGTCCCCCAGTCCTTCATCTTTATGTGGAGGAGTCAAGAGCCTGAGGGGATGGAGAGAGCTCCTAGTCACTCAGGGCAGCCCTGATTGCACCTTGTCTCTGACTGAACAACTGCATGCAGGCGCTCAATACCAGGATAGGATATTCAAGTTTGGGCAAATCCCCACCCCTCCATTCCCCCAACCCCAAACCCTAAAGGGGCATGTGGCCCATATTCCCCTGGGTGGGTCCTGACTCTGAGACAAATGCTGGAGGGAGGAAGCGCTGTGCTCCGCCTCCCCAGCCTAGGGTCTCCCCCTTTGCAGGATGCTCTGGCGGTTCGTCTCCCTCTTCTCGGAGCTGGAAGCAAAGCAGCTTCGCCGACTTTACAAGTACACCAAGAGCAGCCAGCCGGCCAAGTTCCTGGTGAGGCGCAAGACATTCCGCCCGAGCACAGCTGAGGGTTGGTTGATGTGTCCTTAGACTTGCGGGGAGGCCTGGGACTGACACACCCAGAGCCCCTCTGGTCCTTCCCAGGGCTCACTGCCAGGGCAAGACTCTGCTGCTTGGCCTTTACCCCTGCCCTGGGCAGAGTGGGCTGAAGAGGCCGAGGCTCAGCATCAAGTTCTCCATATATATTTGATGCACGGGCAAGCCCGGGAAAGTTCTTGGTTTTGCCCAGAAAAGAATTTAAGGGTGAGCTGGTGGTATTACACAGCAAGTTTATGGAAGCGGCCGTGTAGAGTAGCAGCAGAGGAACTCCTCCTTGTGGAGCAGGGCTACCCTATGGGCAGTGTGCCCAGAGTAGCAGCACAGGGGCAGCTCTGAGCTCATATTTATCCCCACTTTTAATTACTTGCAAATTATGGGGTGGTTATTTGGAATTTACCAGAAAAAGGGTGGTACTTCTGGGTTGTTGCCATGGGAAGGGGTCACAACTTCCAAGTATTGCTATGGCAATGGTAAACTGACATAGCATTGGTAGGTGTGTCTTAGGGAGAGGTGCTTTCACCCCTTCCTTGTTTCAGCTAGTCTTTTTTTTTTTTTGATATGGAGTCTCGCTCTGTCATCCAAGCTGGAGTGTCGTGGCGCGATCTTGGCTCACTGCAACCTCCGCCTCCTGGGTTCAAGTGATTCTCCTGCCACAGCCTCCCAGGTAGCTGGGATTACAGGTGCACACCACTGTGCCTAATTTTTGTATTTTTAGTAGAAACGAGGTTTCACTATGTTGGCCAGGCTGGTCTCGAACTCCTGACCTTAGGTGATCTGCCCGCCTCAGCCTCCCAAAGCATTGGGATTACAGGAGTGAGCCATCGCGCCCAGCCTACCACTCTTCATGTTGTATGGGCTATAGGTTTTGCCAAAGGTATGATGACATGTATCTACCATTACAGTATGATATGGAAGAGTGCCATGGTCCTAAAACCCCCCTGTGCTCCATCTATTTGTCCCTGCCTTCCTGCCCCCACTCCCCTGGCAACCACTGATCTTAGGTTCACTGTCTCTTAGTTTTGCTGTCTCGGAATGTCATATCGTCGGGATCATACAATATGTAGCCTTTTCAGATTTGTATCAGTGAAATTTTCATACTAGGTTTCATTAGAATCCATTGGTTTCAGGGGCTCCATGAGGTCAAAATATTACAGGGACTCCTGGGGGTTTGCAGAGCACACTTTGAGAACCACTGGTCTGGAGTAATAATCATAGATAAAGCAGATGTAAAAGCAGTCTATGTGCCAGGTACTTTATATTCCTTCAAGTAATATTCAAAAGTAACCCTAAGTGGTAATTAGGATTATTGTCTGCAGTGTGTAAATGAAGATCCCAAATACAGGGAAGTAAGGTAATTTGTCGCAGTCTTTATAGCAAGTAGGAAGGAAGAGGCAGGGTTCAGCCTCCATCTGGCTGGGATGAGAGCCGTGCTCTAACTGTGCACTCCTGCACTCTCGCCGTGCAGCCCTAACCAAGTCCTCTCCCTCTCTGCATCTGTTTCTTCCTCTGAACATGTAACGATTGGAGAATTTCAATGATTTCTCTTCTGAATAAGAGGAGCTGCCACTTTACTGATTTCTAGATTTCTGGATTTCATTGGCCTGAATTTTTTTTTAATTTTTTTTCGAGACAGAGTTTTGCTCTTGTCCCCTAGGCTGGAGTGCAATGGTGAGATCTTGGCTCACCACAACCTCCACCTCCAGGTTCAAGCGATTCTCCTGCCTCAGCCTCCTGAGTAGCTGGGATTACAGGCATGCACCACCATGCCCAGCTAACTTTTATATTTTTAGTAGAGATGGGGTTTTACCTTGTTGGCCAGGCTGGTCTTGAACTCCTGACCTCAAGTGATCTGCCCTCCTCGACCTCCCAAAGTGCTAGGACTACAGGCATGAGCCACCGCACCAGGCCGAAAAATTTATATATATACAGTCTTTGAATTTTAATTTCAAAATTCAGGCTCTCAATTTATTTCATTTTTAAAATTTTTATTTTTTTTAAACAGACTCAAAGCTTACAAACGCTCCCAATTTTTTTTTTTTTTTTTTTTTAAGACAGAGTTTCGCTCTGTTGCCCAGGCTGGAGTGCAGTGGCATGATCTTGGCTCACTGCAACCTCCGCCTTCAGGGTTCTAGGGATTCTCCTGCCTCAGCTAAACGAGTAAGGCTCCCAATTTAATTTTTGCTAAGTTAGATCTTTAAAACACATATCATTTCATTGCAAAAAAACAATAAGACACTGCAGTTCCAAAAAGAGATGGAAGACATGATCTCAAAATAAAGGACAACGCAGGAAGACACCATTGGCAGCTTGCCTCCATGTCCCCACAGTCTTTTCTCTCCCACATCTGTGATTCCTACACCATCGTTTTGGTTAGGCAAGTGTGACGGGCAGGCAGACCTTAGCATTTCTCAACAAATGCGGGGCTGGGACTCTAAAGTTCAGGTCCCCGTCTTCTCAACACTCTCCTTAACACGGAGGCTCCGTGGCAGGTGACATTCTGCGCCTCGAATGCGCCGGAGAGGTCCTTGCTGGCCGACCGGGAAGACAGTCTGCCCAAGCTCTGCCATGCGTGGGGGCTGCACAGCAACATCAGCGGCGTGAAGGAGCGGCTGTCCAAGATGCAGACCCCAGGTCAAGGGAGCCCCCTGCCTGGGCAGCCAAGATCCCAGGACCATGTCAAGAAAGGTAATGCCCATTTGGTGTTGGGGTGATGCCTGGACCCAGGAGTTTGTGAATGGTGTCTGGGTGTTTCCCAAGGGTAGACTCAAGCAGCCAGGAGCCTCTGCCCCCAGCCTGACAAGCTCCCCTTCCCTCCTTTCCATCTTGTGTTCATCCCGCATTTTCCTTTCTGTCTTTTCTTCTCCTTCTCCACTTTCTCTTCTCTTTTTAGTCCCCCTCTTCCCCAGGCGTGCTCATTATAGAAAGGTTTTTGTTTTATTTTATTTTATTATTTATTTATTTTATTTTATTTATTTTTTCCAGACGGAGTCTCGCTCTGTCACCCAGGCTGGAGTGCAGTGGCGCTATCTCAGCTCACTGCAACCTCTGCCTCCTGGGTTCAAGCGATTCTCTTGCCTCAGCATCCCCAGTAGCTGGGATTACAGATGCCCATCACCACGCCTGGCTAATTTTTGTACTTTTAGTAAAGACAGAGTTTCACGGTGTTGCCCAAGCTGGTCTTGAGCTCCTGAGCTCACACAATCCAGCTGCCTCAGCCTCCCAAAGTGCTGGGATTACAGGTGTGAGCCACGCACCTGGCCTTTTTTTTTTTTTTTTTACATTCCTGGCCTGTTGAAAAGATGAGGCTATTATTCAGCAGAATGTTCTCCTTCCTGATTTATCCCCTGTTGCTTCCTTTTGACATCTTTTAGCTTGTTCCTCTATAAACAGGACTCGAAAGTCTTCATGGGTTCAAATTAAACATGTTTTTGGCTAGAGGCTACATAAGAGATGAGATTATGCTCTTCCCATTATTACCTGACAAAGCACAGAATATCTCATGGACCCACCGGGAATGGGCTAAGATTAGTCACCGAGTCTGTCCTTGCAATGAAAATAACCTATGTGGTATTTCTTTGGCACTATGTTAATAAAGTAAGTTATTTTATTTTTTATTTTTATTTTTTTGAGACAGAGTCTCACTCTGCGGCCCAGGCTGAAGTGCAAACTCAGCCTCCCCGGTTCAAGTGATTCTCCTGCCTCAGCCTCCTGAGTAGTTCAGATTACAGGCATGTGCCACCACACCTGGCTATTTTTTGTATTTTTAGTAGAGATGGGGTTTCACCATGTTGGCCAGGCTGGTCTCAAACTCCTGACCTCAACTGATTCATCCGCCTCAGCTTCCCAAAGTGCTGGGATTACAGGCGTGGGCCACTGTGCCTGGCCATGAAGTCAGTTCTTAATTAAAACTTGGCAATGGGGTTTGCAAACAGTACTGGGAATTGGGTCATGAGGCCTAGGAGAGGAGTAAGGAAGAATCAGAGGTTGGAGCCAGAGGTCAAGGAAACTTGGGTCTTGCCCTGACTCTTCCCCTAACTTGCTGTAAGACTTTGGGCAGGTCATTGCTTTACCCTGGACCTGGGTGACAGTCCTCATCTGTAAATTGGGGACAATGCCATCTCTCTACTGGGTTTCTGTGAGAAAAAACTAAGTGATATAGGTGGGAAGTAAGATACGATTTTGCTATTCTTCCTCTCTGCCCCTACAACACCCCTCATGTATTACAGACTGAGATTCTTACTATTTGTGATGTCATTGGGACTGTCTCTGACCTTCTCTTTTTCAGATTCTTTAAGGGAGCTTTCTCAAAAACCAAAACTCAAGAGAAAGAGGATAAAGGAAGCCCCAGAAACTCCAGAGACCGACCCGTAAGAAGACCAGCTGGGACAAAGGGCCCGCTTGTCCTGGCTCTCAGAGCACGGGGAATGGAGACCAAAAAGGGAAAAGAATTGTCTTTATCAAAAGGATTCTCAGGTCTTAATTAGGAATAAATGAGGTGGGAAATAAACATTCTTATGACAGTTCTACCTTACTTGACCAACAGTCATCATTTGTACATTTTAAATTTGTTTCAAAAATATTTGCCAGCCACCTTCTAAGTGGCAGGTGCCCCACATATGCACAGATGAATAAGATGTGGTCACTTTGTCAAGGACCATCACAGTCTAGTGGAGCAGACAGACATAGAAAAGACACGACAGCAGGGTAAATACAGGTGACTGGGGCAGGCCTCCGGGGAGTTAACAAAGGAGCTGGGTGTTTGCCAGTGGAGCGCACAGGTGGGGAGGGAGGGAGCCTGGGGTCAGAGAATGGCAAGCCTGGCAGCCTGCCTGCATTGTCTGGACTTCATTTTGTGGGTAGCTTGGGATGGGCAGTGGTAAGGGAAGTGTCAAGTAGTGGAATGAATGGGTGTGACTATGGTATTGGGGAGATGCTCTGGTGACTGTGAGCAAAGTGCATGGAAGTGAGCGAGGCTAGAGGCAGGAGACCAAAGAGGAAACAACACCAATGGTCTTAGCTAACATGGTGGCTCGAGCCATCAGTCACAAATCCACAGCCTGCACACTAAAGTAAGGCTACTGATGTGTTTTGTTTGTCCTGGGTCATGTTCTACTTGTTGTTTAAAACACTTTAAGTCCGGGCATGGTGCCTCATGCCTGTAATCCCAGCACTCTGGGAGGTTGAGGTGGAGGATTGTTTGAGCTCAGGAGTTCCAGACTAGTCAGGGTGATATGGGAAAACCCCATCTCTACAAAAAAATTAGCTGTTCATAGTGATGCACACCTGTAGTCCCAGCTATTTGGGAGGCTAAGGTGGGAGAATCGCTTGAGCCCATGTGTTAGTCTTTTCTTGCACTGCTAATAAAGACATACCTGAGACTGGGTAATTTATAAAGGAAAGAGGTTTAATTGACTCAGTTCCACGTGGCTGGGGAGGCCTCACAGTCATGGCAGAAGGCAAATGAGGAGCAAAGTCACATCTTACATGGCAGCAGGCAAGAGAGTGTGTACAGGAGAACTCCCCTTTATAAAACTATGAGATCTCATGAGACTTATGAGAACAGCATGGAAAAAAACCCACCCTCATGATTCAGTTACCTCCCACTTGGTCCCTCCCACAACATGTGGGTATTGTTACAATTAGAGGTGAGATTTGGGTGGGGACACAGAGCCAAACCATACCATACCGCCCCGGCCCTTCCCAAATCTCATTTCCTCACATTTTAAAACCAATCATGCGTTCACAACAGTTCCCCAAAGTCTTAATTCATTTCAGCATTAACCCAAAAGTTCAAATCCAACATCTCATCTGAGACAAGGCAAGTCCCTTCTGCCTATGAACCTGTAAAATCAAAAGCCAAGTTAGTTACTTCCTAGACACAATGGGGGTGCAGGCATTGGGTAAATACAACCATTCCAAACGGAAGAAATTGGGCAAAATGAAGAGACTACAGGTCCCATACAAGTCCAAAATCCAACAGGGCAGTCCAATATTAAAGTTCCAAAATGATCTCTTTTGACTCCATGTCTCACATTGAGGTCATGCTGATGCAACAGGTAGGTTCCCATGGTCTTGGGCAGCTCCAGCCCTGTGGCTTTGCAGGATACAGCCCCACTCCTGGCTGCTTTCACAGGCATTGAGTGCCTGCAGCTTTTCCAGGCATATAGTGAGCTGTTGGTGGATCTACCATTCTGGGTTCTGGAGGGCAGTGGGCCTCATCTGACAGCTCCACCAGGCAGTGCCCCAGTGGGAACTCTGTGTGGAGTCTCCTACCTTACATTTTCCTTCCATACTGCCCTAGGAAAGGTTCTCCATGAGGGCTCCACCCCTACAGCATACCTCTGCCTGGACATTCAAGCATTTCCATACATCCTCTGAAATCTAAGTGGAGGTTCCCAAACCTCAATTCTTGACTTCTGTGCATCCACAGGCTCAACACTATGTGGAAGCTGCCAAAGTTTGTGACTTGCACCTTCTGAATCTATGGCCCAAGCTGTACCCTTCTAGCCATGCTGGAGCAGCTGGGATGCAGGGCACCAAATCCCGAGCCTGCACACAGCAGGTGAGCCCTGGACCTGGCCCAGGAAAACATTTTTTCCCTTCTAGACCTCTGGGCCTGTGATGGGAGGGGCTTCCAAGAAGGTCTCTGACATGCCCTGGAGACATTTTCCCCATTGTCTTGGGGATTAGCATTTGGCTCCTCCTTACTTATGCCAATTTCTGCTGCCAGCTTGAATTTCTCCCCAGAAAATGAGTTTTTCTTTTTCTTTTTTTTTTTTTTTCACTAGTTGTCAAATGATCCTTTATTGAAATATTTTACTTTGTGCTTAACTAGCTGGGCATTCCACAGCACCACTGTTGATGTCATCTACGATGTCATGAGGGTGGCAGCCATCAACATTACAGCCCACAGACTGGGCAGTCCCCAGGATCTCTTTAATGGTTCCAGAGAGTTCTCTGGCTAAGGATCGGTGCTCCATCTGTCGAGCAATGTTGACGATCTCATCAAAAGTGATATTCCCACTGTATTTAATGTTTTTCTGTTTCTTTCTGTCTCTGGTGGTTCCTTGAGGGCTTTGATGATCAGGGCAGAGGCAGAAGGCACCACCTCAATCTGGGCCTGTCTGTTCTGAATGGTCAGTTTTACTGTAATCCTCAGGCCCTTCCAGTCACCCGTTGCCTTGGCAATGTCACCACCAACGTTTTTTGGAGACAGACCTAGGGGGCTGATCTTGGGGGCCAGGGCAGAAGTGGCACCTCCGGTGCACCTCAGGTATATGACTTTGATCTTGTTGGGGTCGAACTTTGGCAGCATGGTGGAGGCGGCTGGTGTCAGATGAACCCGGATTCGGGACAACCGAAGAAAGTTGCACCTTGGCCTCCTCCAAGCCGAAAGCCAAGAGCGAGTTTTTCTTTTTCTATTGCATCATCAGGCTGCAAATTTTGTGAACTTTTTTTTTCCAAGCCAAACTGTATCCAGCTTTATTAAAGATACTTTCCATAAACAGTCATGGTATTTCAGGCAGGACATGGGCAGACAATCATTAACAGTATACAACAACTTTCAAACTCCCTGGATTCTTCAGTGGACTACCAAAAAGAAAGCCAGTATAAAACCCAATGAAGTCTTCATCTGATGCTCTGAACAGGGAAAGTTTAGAGTGAGGGTTGATGTTTCACATTCAGCATGCTGTTAACTTTTCACAAACCGACCTTGACTTTCAGGAAGTGAAATGAAAATGGCAGAATTTATCTGAAGATTCACAATCTAGAAATGGAACCACTGCTTTTTGACAGGTGCCATCTCAGTGGCATCTGGAAAGTCCAGATTGCCTGACACTGGTAACCAATGACTAGGGGTCAGGTCCCAACAGATGTCTGGGCTTAAGGGAGTTAAGTCTATGCTGAAAGATGGAAAGGGAGAAGAGGACATAAAAACAAATTTGTTTTTCCATACCACAAGGCTTTTGTGCCAAGGTGACCATGTGTATCAAAGCCAGGGAATCCCTCCTCCTGGGAGCCAAAAGGAAGTCTCTCAAAACTAGAAGGGAAAGGTGTTTTCCCCACATCAATCCAGCTTCGGAGACATTCTATTAGTGACGTATGCCCCTTCCCCTAAAAACAACAATGAAGTGTTCTGTGTGCTAACAACGTAGCTTAAAAAAAAAGTAAAATAAAATTCTGCATTTTTATAAATCTTGATAAAAAATAGTATTTCAAACTGTATAGTCACCAGATGTTCACAGTTATCAAAAATGCACACACTTCACTTGGCATCTCCAGCACCTTCAGCTTTCTGTGCCTGATCTGTTTTGGCATCTTCATTTTCTGCAGGGCTATTCCCTCCTTGCCAGCATCAGCTTTTCCGTTTTTCCCTTTGGGTACCTTCTCTCCCTTCTTTGCAGGGGCCATTTTAGGCTTAGGCTCCGGCTTTGGAAAAGCAGGTTTAGCAGACAACCTCGCGGATCTTTTCTGTGGTTCGTCCTTCGTCTTGGCTTTATCTCCTTTAGCATCCCCTTCAGCCTTTCTCTTGGTCATGGTGGCGGCGACGATGGCATTGAGACGTAGGCACTGGGCGCAGGATGCAGCGGCGCGCGGGCTTTGCTCGGTCCGGGGATCGTTCTCGCCTCTTCTTCCTCCAAATTTTGTGAACTTTTATCATTTCCAGGAGGGTAAGTAGGTCCAAACATTCCCCAAAAACACAAATGACATATTCTCCAGGGCTCTGCCTGAGGCAGCAGCATATAGGGTGCAGGGCTGCCCTGGAGCAGGAGAGGCCAGGGCAGATGTGTGTGACTCTTCTCCCTCCCTCCCTCGATTTGTGTTCAGAAGTAAGTATCGTTATAGACTGACAAGGCTAAAATGAATATCAGTCTAGTCTCGAAGAAGGAGTTCAGGGAAGCATGAATGGGGGAAGCGGGGAGGAAGCGTCATTTCTTTCTTCCTTAGAGTCATCGCCTCCTGGAAGTGGCAAGATGAGACGGCCAAGGCACAGGCCTGGGGCCAGCCTGGCTTGGCTAGACCCTGACAGTTTTGTCAAAGCAGGGAGGATTTCAGAGGGAAGGGAAGTCGGGCTGGAGGGTGTCCATGATGACTACGGGCTTTCCAATGTTTTTTACTCCTAAGAGATTTCAGAAATGTGGCTGTTTTGGGAACAGTCCAAAACACGAAGTATCCCCAGTAGTCAAGGCAGCACTGCCACCTAGAGGAATTGTGAGACACTACAGCCTTGTTCTTTCAACCAACATGTGCAAACCAGCGTGTGCAAAAGATGAAGATGAGAGAAGGGAGCCAGGGGTTCGCTTATCAACCTTGAGAACAATCGGGACGCATAAAGGCAAAAATGGACAACAAGTGAGGCTTGGTTTTGAAGCTTTCTTTCTTTCTTTTTTCCTTAGACGGAGTCTCACTCTGTCGCCCAGGCTGGAGTGCAATGGCGCAGTCTCGGCTCACTGCAACCTCCGCCTCCCGGGTTCAAGCGATTCTCCTGCCTCAGCCTCCCAGGTAGCTGGGCTTACAGGAGCGCGCCACCAAGCCTGGCTAATTTTTTTGTGTTTTCAGTGGAGACGGGGTTTCACCATGTTGTCCAGGCTGGTCTCAAACTCCGCTGGCCTCCGCCTACCAAAGTGCTGAGATTACAGGCGTGAGCCACCACACCCGGTCAATTATTATATTTCTTGTTTATTAACTGTCTTCTTCCCTTAGAATGTAAGTTCCACAGGGTTAGAGATTTTTGTCTGTCCTGTTCATTGCTGTATCCAAAGCAATTACAATAGTATTCAACATATAATAGGTACTTAGCAAACTTTTAATGAATGAACGAACCCAAAACAGAGAATTCTGACCAACCACCACCTCGTTCAGAGGGGAAAACAGAGGCCCAAGAAGAAAGGCGACTTCTCCAAGGTTGTGCAGGAAGTCAATGGCAGAACTGGAACTACAACTCAGACCTGAGGTCCCCCAGGCCAGCGCACTTCCTACATACCAACGACATATGTTTCACCTACTCTTGGCCCACACACTCATTTCTCACAAGATAGAAATAACCCTCAAGACTAAAATGTATTACTTCTTCTCCTTCTTCTTCTTCTTTTTTTTTTTTTTTAAGACAGTCTCACTCTGTCACCCAGGTTGGAGTGCAGTGGTGCAATCTCCACTCACCACAACCTCTGCCTCCCGGGTTCAAGCGATTCTCCTGCCCTACCTCCAGAGTTGCTGGGATTACAGGCGTGCCCCACCACGCCCAGCTAATTTTTGTATTTCTAGTAGAGATGGGGTTTCACCATGTTGTCCAGGCTGGTCTCGAACTCTTGACCTCAGGTGATCCGCCCACCTCAGCCTCCCAAAGTGCTGGGATTACAGGCATTAGCCACTGCGCCTAACCAAAATGTATTACTTCTAGAATTTTTATTTTTTAAAAGTATCTCTACCCAAAAATATAATGGTGGACTTGGGAACACCAGAAACAGGTTGTTGGAGAGGCTATTGGGAAGTGGGGAGCCTTGGTGGAAATCCCCAAATCATATCTTGGCCTATGCTGCCTTAGGGGTGAGGCTCATCCTAGAGAAAGTGCCTCACTATCGGAGCCTTCGAGAAGGGTCCTTTTCCTTAGAGAATAAAGGGTACTTTCCCTAAAGTTTTACTTTCAGTTTATTATTATTATTTTTTTTTAATTTTTTTTTTTGAGACGGAGTCTCACTCTGTCACCCAGGCTGGAGTGCAGTGGCGCAGTCTTGGCTCACTGCAAGCTCCGCCTCCCGGGTTCACGCCATTCTCCTGCCTCAGCCTCCGGAGTAGCTGGGACTACAGGCGCCCGCCACCATGCCCGGCTAATTTTTGTATTTTTAGTAGAGACGGGGTTTCACCGTGTTAGCCAGGATGGTCTCGATCTCATGACCTCGTGATCCACCCGCCTCGGCCTCCCAAAGTGCTGGGATTACAGGCTTGAGCCACCGTGCCCAGCTGTTTCCTGACTTTTTAATGATCGCCATTCTAACTGGTGTGAGATGGTATCTCACTGTGGTTTTGATTTGCATTTCTCTGATAGCCAGTGATGATGAGCATTTTTTCATGTGTTTTTTGGCTGCATAAATGTCTTCTTTTGAGAAGTGTCTGTTCATATATTTCTCCCACTTCTTGATGGGGTTGTTTTTCTCTTGTAAATTTGTTTGAGTTCATTGTAGATTCTGGCTATTAGCCCTTTGTCAGATGAGTAGGTTGCAAAAATTTTCTCCCATTCTGTAGGTTGCCTGTTCACTCTGATGGTGGTTTCGAGTTTTAAATGGAAGAGGCTCCTAACCGTGAATGTAGTGACTAACTGCCTGACCCACTCCCACCCCAGTCTCTCAGGAGTCACCCAAAGTTTCCTCTTTATAATAATTATCACAAATATATGTAACTGAAGAGAAATAGCAAACAGTTTTACATCCATTCTCACTGGATTTTTGTGTCAAACTTGTGAGGGAAACTCCTTCTCCCCATTACAAAGAAAACAGGCTATGGCCAGGCTTGGTGGCTCACATGTGTAATCCCAGCACTTTGGGAGACCAAGGTCGGTGGATCACTTGAGGTCAGGAGTTCGAGACCAGCCTAGCTAACATGGCAAAATCCCATCTCTACTAAAAATACAAAAATTGGCCAGGCTTGGCGGTGCGTGCATGTAATCCCAGCTACTCAGTAGGCTGAGGCAGGAGAATTGCTTGAACCCAGGAGGCAGAGGTTGCAGTGACCCGAGATTGTACCACTGCACTGTAGCCTGGGTGACGGAGCGAGACTCTGTCTCAAAAAAAAAAAAAACAAGAAGAAGAAGAAAGAAAAAGAAAATAGAGGCTTAGGGGCTGACTTAGCTGAGTTGAGATTCTGACTGCCCAAGCTTTTTGACTCCTCCACACACAAGGCTCTTTTTGATTTTTCTTGTTTTTGTATACAGACATTTGCTTTTTTTTTTTTTTTTTTTTTTTTTTTGAGACAGAGTCTTGCTCTGTCGCCAGGCTGGAGTGCAGCGGTGCTATCTCGGCTCACTGCAAGCTCCACCTCCCGGGTTCATGCCATTCTCCTGCCTCAGCCTCCCGAGTAGCTGGGACTACAGGCGCCCGCCACCACGCCTGGCTACTTTTTTTGTGTTTTTAGTAGAGACGGGGTTTTGCCATGTTAGCCAGGATGGTTTCGCTCTCCTGACCTCGTGATCTGGCCGCCTCGGTCTCCCAAAGTGCTGGGATTACAGACGTGATCCACCGCGCCCAGCCTTTTTTTTTTTTTTTTTTTTTTTTTGAGACAGGGTCTCACTCTGTCACCCAGCCTGAAGTGCAGTGACATAATAGCTCACTGCACCCTCGATTTCCTGGGCTCAAGTGACCCTTCTGCCTCAGCCTCTTGAGTAGCCGGGACTACAGGCATGTACCATCATGCCTGGCTAACTTTAAAAATGTTTTTTTGTAGACATGGATTCTCGCCATGTTGCCCAGGCTGGTCTCAAACTCCTGACATCAAGCAATCCACCTGCTTCGGCCTCCCAAAGTGCTGGAATTACAGGCATGAGAATATGTGATAGGAAAAGAGTATACAGACTTGAAAAAAAATAGAACATTTAGAAATGAAAAATAACTATTCTTGAGCCAGGCACAGTGGCTCAAGCCTGTAATCCCAGCTACTCAGGAAGCTGAGGCAGAAGGGTTGCTTGAATCCAGGAGTTTGAAACCAGCCTGGGCAACAGTGAGAACCTGTCTAAAAACAAAACAGAAACACACACCTCATAGCTAAGTGAAACAGGAGGCAACATCTGGGTCATTCTTAGCTCATAGAGAGAAATAATCAGTCATTATGTAACAGGAAAGAAAAATACTCAAACTATTTAAAGAGCAGCAGGAGTGAAAAAGCCTGATTCTGTACTTGGAAAGAATTTAAATGCAAATCAACTTTCACTTGTTACACAAAAGTTCTAATTCAAAAATAAATTACACTAGAGGTTTTTCAAGGCACTTTCTGGAAGTGATCATTCACAGATTTTTTTCAAACTTTATGCATCATATTTAACTGCTTGTGCAAAGTGAAGTCTGATTTTTAAAAATTATTGTAAAATACACGAAATTTACTGTCTGAACAATATATATTATATACATAGTTGTAAAATACACATAAAATTTATTGTCTGAACTATATATTATATATAAAATATATAATATATATAGTTATAAAATACACATAAAGTTTACTGTCTGAACAATACATATAGATTTTTTTTTTCTTTTTTTTTAGGTGGAGTCTTGCTCTTTCGCCCAGGCTGGAGTGTTGTCACAATCTCAGCTCACTGCAACCTCCGCATCCTGGGTTCAAGCAATTCTCCTGTCTCAGCCTCCCTAGTAGCTGGGACTACAGGCGTCCGCCACCACACCCGGCTAATTTTTGTATTTTTAGTAGAGATGGGGTTTCACCATGTTGGTCAGGCTGGTCTCAAACTCCTGATCTCAGGTGATCAACCTGCCTCAATCTCCCAAAGTGCTGGGATTACAGGCATGAGCCACTGCGCCCGGCCCTGTCTGAACCATTTTATATGTAAAATTCACTAGTATTAATTTTCACAGTGTTGTGAAACCAATCTCCAGAACTTTTGCATCACACAAAAGACAAACTCTAGATCCATTAGTGCAGTGGTCCCCAACCTTTTTGTCACCAGGGGTTGGCTTTGTGGAAGACAGTTTTTCCACAGATCGGAAGCAGGGGGAGGTGGGGTGCTTTTGAGATGATTTAAATGCATTAAATTTTTTTTTAAAATTGAGACAGGGTCTCACTGTGTCATCCAGGCTGGGGTGCAGTGGCACAATCGCGTCTCACTGCAGCCTCAACCTCCCAGGCTCAAGCAACCCTCCCACCTCAGCCTCCTGAGCAGCTGGGACCACAGGCATGTACCACCAAACCCAGCTAATTTTTTGTATTTTTTGGTAGAGACGAGGTTTTGCTATGTTCAGGTCTCGAACTCCTGAGCTCAAGTGATATGCCTGCCTTGGCCTTCTAGAGTGCTGGGATTACAGGTGTGAGCCACTGTGCCTGGCCTCAAGCATATTACATTTACTGTGCACTTTATTTCTATTACTATTACATTGTAATATATAATGAAATAATTATACAACTCACCATAATGTAGAATCAGTGGGAGCTGAGCTTGCTTTCCTGTACTAGACAGTCCCATCTGGGCGTGATGGGAGACAGTGACAGATCATCAGGCATTAGATTCTCATAGGAAGTGCATAACCTAGACCCATCACACGTGCAGTTCACAATAGGGTTCACCTAATGCTGCCACTGATCTGACAGGAGGTGGAGCTCAGGCAAGTGATGGGGATGGGCTGTAAATACAGAAGCTCTGCTCGTTCACCCACCCACTGCTCACCTCCTGCCACGTGGCCCAGTGCCTGACAGGCCACAGATCCCCGGGGGTTGGGGACCCCTGCATTAGGCAACTACTCCCCATTTCCCCCTATCCCCAGCTCCTGGCAATCACTATCCTACTTTCTGCTTCTATGAATTTGACTACTCTAGGTGCATCATATAATAGTATCATATACTCTGTGACTGTCTTATTTCACTTAGCATAATGTCTTCAAGGTTTGTCCACATTATAGCTTATGTCAGAATTTCGTATTCTTATGGCTGAATAGTATCCTACTGTATGTGTATGCCGTATTTCTCAACAGGTTCTCATTCTCTTGCCCAGGCTGGAGTGCAGTGTGGTGTGATCACGGCTCACTCAGCCTCAACCTCCTGGGCTCAAGCAATCCTCCCACCTCAGCCTCCTGAGTAGCTGGGACTACAGGTGTGTGCCACCACGCCCAGCTAATTATTTTTTTGTATTTTTTGTAGAGACAGCATTTCACCTTGTTGCCCAGGCTGGTCTCGAACTCCTGGGCTCAAATAATCCTCCTGCGTCGGCCTGCCTCCCAGAGTTAGGAATACACATGAGCCACCACGCCTGGCCTGCCATATTTATCTGTTCATGCATTGTTAAGACATTTAGGTTGCTTTCGCTTTTGGCTACTGCAAATAATGCTGCTACACGGGTATATAAATATCTGTTCAAGACCCTTTCAATTCTTTTGGATCTATACCCAGAAGTTGAATTGCTGGATCATAGAGTAATTGTGTTTTTAATTTTTTGAGCACAGGTGATAGTTTTTCACAGCAGATGCAGCATTTTACATTCCTGCCAACAGTGCACAAGGGCTCTCATTTCTGCACATCCTTGCCAACACTTACTTTCTGTAATAGCCATCCTAATGGGCATTTGTCTATAGAAATGTGTGCTTAAAGTAACTTGAGTGTGGTTTGCTAACACACTCAGGACAGTATCTGTCACAGGATAAACTCTATGTTGAATACACAGATCAGCAAAGTTTACAAGTTGGAAAGAGTCTTAACACTGTAAGTTATATGGCCATATGGTAATTGCTTTCACAAAGCTCTAAAATGCTGCATTAGTACCAAGTGGCAACTCAAACTTTAAGGGAAGGGTTCCCTTGATTTTTGAGCTTGACAGATGAGTAACACTATCCAGGAAATGGCATTGCACAAAGACGACGAAATCGCATGTTCAGAGGTTCAGTCATGGAGATGTAAAAAGAAACATTTTTAAATTCAGTATCACTGAAGGTGGCAGGCAGTGAAGCTGGTGCTGACTATATTCCAAGTGATGGTGGGATTTTGTCTACAATATTTTCTTCCTAATCTTTAAAAATATGGCTTCGTTTCCTATAACTGGTTTCTGAGTCCTTCAGATTTATGCTGTTTCATGGTGAAGTTTTTTAAAGACCTGATTTTACCCCCTTATTCATGTGAGGAAATAAAACACAAAGAGGGCTGGAATGACGTAACTCAGAATCTTCCAGTTCAGAGACAGCTGGAACTGAAACTCCAATCTAGGCTTTTCTTCACTATTCCAGCAGAACTTTACCAGGTCTCATCATTCATCTTCAGCCTTTAGAGTGAGAGGATTCTTAAAAGAATGGTATACTTTTGTAAAGACTAAAAAATCCCTTTGCATTAATGCAGTGCTTTGTCTTTTTCCAAGTGCTTTTCATCAGCACAATCTCCAGATGTTACCATGTGCCTCCTCTGCCACACATCTTAATTTTCTTGAACAAGAGCACTTTTGTTCTAGTTCCAACAGTTTCTCTCACACTGTTCTCTAATAAAAACTGTCTGCAAAGCTTAATCCCAACCAAAAGCAATCAAAACCAAATTGGAAACAGATACACTATGAATGCAGGAACACTATATTTATTAGGTCAATAATTCATTTTTAGCAATACAAGTACAGAATATATCACAATGCTGGTTACAAACATACTTAGTATGGTTTAATAGTTACAAATAACGGTGGGCACTACAAGTTGGTGAGAATGATATGAAAGGTCATCCTGACACAATGAAGAACTGTCTTCAAAAATCTATTTAATGACCTTAGATATTTCTATAGAAATTATTGTGGCACTATTAGTGGGGATTTTCACGTAAAGATTGTTAGTGTTTTGTTTTTAACTGTTCCATTAAGAACTTTTTATTCTGAGCCTATTAAACTAAAATCCCCTGTTGCTTAATAAAGTATAAAAATAGTACTGACCTGGTAATATTTAATAAAATGTAGCATTCATTCACATCATAAAAGTAGAACTGAAAAGTTTTAGTTACCATGGCAAAATATCTTCCCATAAAAGGAATATACAGAAATGAGTAATGTTACACAAACGGTACCTGCAATGGTTATTTAGTGATCCAACACTTAACTGTGCACCACAAACCAAGTTTTCTAGATATCTATATATAGGATATATTTTTAATCTTAAATTTTACTCTTGAAAAACATGTGCACTTCAACAAACTCACTAAGGCCACTCATGCTATAGATACCTAGGATTGCAATTAAAGAATAGTATTATGCAATAAATCCTAAAGCACACTCCTTCTGATTATCAACAGGGTAAAACCAGTTTTCTGCCTAAAACATTCCTGAGATTTATGGACAAAAGTAGTACTGTTGAAGCTGGAGATTAATCCAAATGTCATATTAACAACAAAAAATTACCTAGCCAGGCGTGGTGGCAGGAGCCTGTAATCCCAGCTACTCGGAAGGCTGAGGCAGGAGAATCGCTTGAACCCGGGAGGCGGAGGTTGCAGTGAGCCAAGACGGTGCCATTGCCCTCCCAGCCTGGGCAACAAGAGCGAAACTCCGTCTGAAAAAAAAAAAAAAAATTTCCTGGCAACTAAGGTCCTCCACAGCCAAGAGGTGAAATACACATCCACTTTTAAAGCAAAGATAAAACTCTAAAAAATTTGTACTTATAGTGTTTTTCCAGTAGTAACTTTGCCACCCAGAAAAAAAGCAAGCAGCAAGGCTACAAATTCTAGGGAAAACATAAAAAGTGGCAGTTAATGATACCTGTTATGAGCAAATCATTATTTCTATGTATAAAGTTTCAGCCAAAGGCTTCAATCATGTTTTGGCATGTGTTCACTGCAGTTTTCTGTCTGCACTATTAAGGAGCAGCCAAATGGCACCTTCATTATTTCTAAGATCGCAGCCTCTGTACTTAATTTTCATAAAAGTATAAACTTTTCCCAACAGGCTAGGAACAAAGGTCTTTCTCAAATTATTTTCACAAATGAAAAAATACCTGGGCAGGGGTTACTACAAAGCAATAGTGAGCCAATTTTTAACCAAGCAGAGACAGAGATTTGATGGTAGTAAGGGTCTCAATCCATTTGGCAAAGTCAGCTTTGAGGACCCATAAAGATTATGCTCTAAAAATTCCAATTGACTCTATTAAATGGAATGCAGGCATGAATGGCCACCTGAGCGACACATGCGAGTGCTGACGGAGCTCCCTGATGCACCCAACTGGAGTAGCACCGAACTTTAGGAAAAGACTGGGTAGAAGAGTCAGAGAAGGATGAGACCAAAGGCCCCTAATTTAACATAACTTTGCTGAACCTCCAGAAAAATCTTTAAGTTGGCCAGGGCTTCCTTACACACCTCACCATATGTAAAAAGTTTGCACAAGTTAACTTATTGTGAGTTAAATTTTATTATTTTCTTCGAGATTTTTAAGAAACCCAATAAATCATAGTGGCACACATCTCTCTAACTTATCCTAAACATCCCTACTTAAAGGATGAATCTTACACTTAAAGTCATAGGGTATTACTTTTCATTAGAACCAGAAATAATAGCACATTAAGTCATATCCCTAACCAAAATAGCAATGTTTTCTTAAGCTAGAGTGTATGCATTAAAGTATATGGATTTACAAAAAAACTACATTAAAGCAGTGGTGATAAGGAGAAACTGCCAATAATGATGTTTCAAAAAAACACAACTGGCTGCCAGTTGACATTATCACCCTGTGATCCTAGGCTTCTACATATCATGTTGTTTTATCACTGAGTGTGAGCTAAGTTGAGTTCAAACGGAGTTAGGGAGGATGAGGCTGTAAGTCATTTGTTTATTTTTATCCTAGGAAATGCTGTATGTGCACAAAACCAAAAAATACAGATTGAAAAAAAAACTTCATATGGAAACATGTTTCAAAATATTTATTGAAAAACAATTTACCATGACATTCCTATACCACAAACATACCACTGGATTCTAAATAACCAATAGAAGTATACAAAGCCTATCCTGAAAATATCTTTGGAGGTATTAAATATATAGGCCCATGAGGATAGAGCTGAGTAACTTAAAAATGTTAGTCCTTGGTCACAAAGACTATTTGGTAATTAATAAAGAAGTGCCTCTTGACATTAGACTGCAATTAACTGAGGGGTGGGGGGCAGCTTCATAAACTGCAAGTACGTCAATTTACTCTTTCCAAAATTTAAAAAGAAAATAATTCGATTTGAGCAGTAAACTCAGGTTTCTAAATCACACAGTTACCATCTTAGGGTGTGGGTATGCTTCATCTCTTTCAGTACATCCCCCAACCAACCCCCTCCTAGGGAACTTAAATGCAATGGCTCAAAACTAATAGGACTGCAAATAACAGCTTCAAACAAGGTTGGGAAGTTCAAAAAAGTGCTTAAAATATTAATAAAATTTGAAATCTACAACTTTTCTGTACTCAATGTGGCAGACAGCTTAGATTTTTTTCCCCTCACCCAACATGCATGTTAAAAGAAAACTAAAATTCAACACACATCCATTCACCCACAGACTACTCCAAGCATTAGCTAGGAGCAACATCTTTAACAGCCAAGTCATGAACCCCTGAAAATAGGGGGGGAACCCAGATTCTTAACTATAGAAGCATCAGATGGGCTACTACAGTAAGAATTGAGGTAACAGCAAAATACCTTTTTGTTTCTTGAATTCCTACATGTCACGAATTCTTAAATTTGATTATTACCTCATCATTAAATAACCTGACTGGCTTACAAAAAATCAAATCAAAACCCAATAAACAGAAAGACAAGTTAGTGAAATAGGTGTATTATTAGGGGATCTTTCCATTTGACTCCTAGATTTCAAACGAAATGACCTAGTTGTATTACTATTTACCATAAAAATGAAGGATTTTCTAAGACTTATTTTTGGGCATTCATTTTCATTAATCTCCATAAACC
The DNA here is from genome assembly GCF_029281585.2 of Gorilla gorilla gorilla. NCBI lineage: Eukaryota > Metazoa > Chordata > Mammalia > Primates > Hominidae > Gorilla > Gorilla gorilla. Next base: position 31,561,055 of record NC_073228.2, on the reverse strand, counting down.
ATACAGTAACCTAACATTTCCATCTGAACATGAACTATTTCATGACACACAGCCAATATACTTGTTAACTGCATTGATTATTAGGGCAACATTTAAAATGAGGGGGATGGCTGCAGCCGATATTTATAGACTTGCTTATGGCACTGCCATCTGTGTACCTTGACTAAAAATATGCCATTGAAATTGCCAAACTTCCCTAATTTGGTATCTATTAACATAATTTTTGCATTATCCTTTTTCATTATACATCTAAATGAAATCATTCTACTGATAAAAGTATATGTAGGATCTAAAATAATAATCTAAAGCCTCTGGTCCAAATAACCACCTTCTACATTAGGCTGGTCCTTTTTAGATCCTCCTGGTCCTGTTAGCAAATGCTATCAGAGCATCTTGCATTGTTGTACCAAAAAAAAAAAGTCAGAAGTGCTGGTCTATCAGATTTTCTATTACATTACAGATCAACACTGGTCCAGTTCAGATGAATCTGACAGTCCTTTCCTTGTAATATAGAGTGGTTGTATCCACTTATCTGGGCAAGGTAGAAAAACGTAAGTCAGGATGTCCCTCTTTTATTAGTACTTGTGTTAACTTTTCTATACTGCATATAAAGATTTTCCGCATAAAATTTCTTTACACTACAGTATTGAATACCTCCACATGGAAGAATTACATATTAAAAAGTTGTTAAAATCATCCTTACATAATAAGAATGCAACTCTTTTAAACTCTTAAATAGTTTTATTTAGGGGTATGTTTTTTTCTTTCAGGCTTTCTGCAAAATGAATTTTTTAAAAACAACAAAAAAAAGATTTCCTGTTGTTTGTTCTACTAGGTTGAAAATGTGGGCCAGACTACTTACACATGCGGTACATGCTGAATATAACTGGATATATGCTTATTCCTACAGACATTCTGCAAGATAGGGATCACCCAAAATAGGGTCTTCAATGGACTGGACCAGTGTTTCAATGCAAATTCCAGCCCCCCAAAACAACATGGTTTTGATTTCACAGTATGAATTCCCTGGAATCCGGGAAAAGGTAATTGGTTAACTGAGGTCCTCCCTCAGCAGCTCGGTCCCTCGACATTCTGAGAAATCAGGAAGGACTGCACCACTTCTTCAGTGGACTGGGGGCTGGTGTTGACATCTTCAAGAGCATCTGTCACTGAATATTGCCGATCTCGCAACCGGTTCCAGTTAGACAGAACATTGTGATATTCAAACACTTTCTCGTAATTTCCGATGGAGTTGTAAAGTTTAATGAGACCTCGATAATCATATTCTAGTCCACTGTAGCCTTCACCAAAAAGTTTCTTCCCTGTAACAAAAAAGAAAAAGAAAAAAAAAAAAGCACAAATAATGAGATAACAAGCAATTTCTATAACACGAACACAAGTTCAATTCTTTAAACAGGGTGGCTTAGGTTTATTCCCCTGAAAGGAATAGATATAATTCTTGTATCAGCATCCCCTAAATCAGTCCCAACCATGAGCTATCACTAAGACTTAAAAAAAATTTTCTCGTCTAAAGAAGTTGGCCTCATTAGAATAGAATTATAAAAATTCATGGTTTGAAAGAACTGTTTAAAGAGATCTCAAAGAAGAATGGCAGCATCTCCAACAACAGAAAAATACACATGCACAGGCCAGTCATGGTGGCTCACGCCTGTAATCCCAGCACTTTGGGAGGCCAAGGTGGGTGGATCACCTGAGGTCAAGAGTTTGGGACTAGCCTGGCCAACATGGTGAATGCCCGTCTCTACTAAAAATACAAAAATTAGCTGGGCGTGGTGGTGCATGCTTGTAATCCCAGCTACTCGAGAGGCTGAGGCATGAGAACTGCCTGAACCCAGGAGGTAGAGGTTGCAGTGAGCCAAGATCAGGCCACTGCACTCCAGCCTGGGTGACAGAGAGAGACTCCGTCTCAAAAAAACCAACCAACAAATGAAAAACCAAAACACATGCACAAGGCTATTCACTGCAACAGTATTTGTAATTACAAATTAACAGAAACAAACGAAAACACGTAGAATGGTTTAATCAACTGTGGTACCTTCTTCACTCAATGGCATATTATGTAGCTGCAAACTGATGGGGAAATTTCTGGGCTCTCTGTAACGGTTACGGAGTGACTGATGGTATATTGTTGAGATTGAAAAAAGTAAAATACCAAAGAGTATCTACAGTATGCTATCTTTTGTGTATGATAGGGAAATAAGAAAATATTTATCTGTTCATTGTGCAAAAAGATACACAAAAATGATAAACCAGAAACTAATTATCCATAGTGAGTGGGTGGGAACTGGGTAGAAGAAATCAGAGAAAATTATATGTCTGTGGACATATCTTTCTGTATAGTTCTAATTACAGTACGTTAATATTTCACATACTCAAAAAAATTAACAAAATAAACAAAGATAGATGGGGCAACAATTTAACATGTTAAATAAACCTAATTGTTTTGCAAAAGAATAACATAACCACATTGAAGGAAAGGGGTGTAAATAACCCCAAGTAACTTTTGAACATAGTATTCTGAATATATACTACCTTCGGGCTAGAGAAAAAGGAAAACTGTAAACTAATATTGAACTCTAAGTAGTAGGTCTGTTTTTCACAGCGGTATGAGTTAGCAACTCTTAAACTACATGCACTTGAGGAATGAGCAAGTCAGTCAATATATTATAGATAATAGGGAACCCACATGTATATGGATAAATGATTTATGAAGAAGACAGTATAGCAGAGGGAAAAAAGAGTCTTTTGGCCAGGAGCGGTGGCTCACGTCTGTAATCCCAGCACTTTGGGGGGCCCAGGCGGGCAGGCTGCCTGAGGTCAGAAGTTCGAGACCAACCTGGCCAGCACGGCAAAACCATGCCTCTACTAAAAAAATACAAAAAAATTAGCCAGGTGTGGTGGTGTGCATCTGTAGTCCCAGCTACTTGGGAGACTGAGGCAGGAGAATCGCTTGAACCCAGGAGGTGGAGGCTGCAGTGAGCTAAGACCACGCCACTGCATACCAGCCTGGACGACACAGCGAGACTCTTGTCTCAAAACAAAACAAAACCAAAAAAAAGTCTTTTGAAGAAATGGTCTTGGCTTAACTCTGTGTCCATATGGGGAAAAAAAATTGATCCCTACTTCACACCATAAAAAAAAAATCAGTTTCAGGATTGTAGATCTAAATATAAATAAAGTTTCCTGAAGATAATTTTCTAGAAAAAAATCTTTATTACTTTGGGTAGAAAAAGATTTCCATATTTTTTTTTTTGGAGACGGAGTCTTGCTCTGTCACATAGGCTGGAGTGCACAGTGCGATCTCGGCTCACTGCAACCTCTGCCCGCTAGGTTCAAGCAATTCTCCTGCCTCAGCCTCCCGAGTAGCTGGGATTACAGGCGTATGCTACCACGCCCGGCTAATTTTTGTCTTTTTAGTTGAGACAGGGTTTCAGCATGTTGGCCAGGCTGGTCTTGAACTCCTGACCTCAAGTGATCCACCTGCCTCGGCCTCCCAAAGTGCTGGGATTACAGGTGTGAGCCACCATGCCTGGCTGAAAAGATTTCTTAAACAATACAAAAAGTGCTATTCGCAAAAGAAAACACTGATGCAGGCTGGACGCGGTGGCTCACGAGGCCTGTAATCCCAGCATTCTGGGAGGCCAAGGCAGGCAGATCACGAGGTCAAGAGATTGAGACCATCCTGGCCAACATGCTGAAACACCGTCTCTACTAAAAATACAAAAAATTAGCTGGGCATGGTGGCGGGCACCTGTAGTCCCAGGTACTCCGGAGGCTGAGGCAGGAGAATTGCTTGAACCTGGGAGTCGGAGGTTGCAGTAAGCCGAGATCGCGCCACTGCACTCTAGCCTGGGTGACAGAGTGAGACTCCCTCTCAAAAAAAAAAAAAAGAAAGAAAATACTGATGCATCTGATTACATTAAGAACTGTCTGGGCACAGTGGCTCATGCCTGTAATCCCAGCACTTTGGGAGGCTGAGGTAGGAGGATTACTTGAGCTCAGGAGTTTGAGATCAGCCTGGGCCAAGATTGTGAGACCTTGTCCCTATTGAAATAATAAAAAAAAAAAATTAGCCGGGTGTGCTGGTGCACATCTGTAGTCCCAGCTACTCAGGTGGACTGAGGCAGAAGGATCACTTGAACTCAGGAGATTGAGGCTGCAGTGAGCCCTGATGTGCACTCCAGCCTGGGTGACAGAGTAAGATCCTGTCTCGAAAAAAGAAAAAAAGAAAAAAGAAAAAAAGAACTTCTGTTATTTAAAAGGCTCCATTAGGAAACAAGCAATAGAATAAGAGACGATATCTATGACACATGTAACCAACGAAGGTCTGTCATATTCATATCATATAAAGAACTTCTATGAGTCAATAATAAAATGATAAGACCAATATAAAAATGGGCAAGAGTTTTAACAGGCACTTCATAAGATGATGGCCATAGATTCCTTATTTTGATTTTGTAATAGTCCTGAAATGGAAATCCAAATGTTCCAAATGTTCATTAACAGTGGAATGGATAAATGATGACATCCTAATCCAACATATGGCAGTGATATGCAACATCACAGATTTCACCATTATTGTTCACCAATAAACCAGACACATAAAAATATACATTGTATAACTTCATCAAGTTCAAAAACAGGTAAGCCTCATCTATGATGTTAAAGGTAGGAGAAGGGAGGGGGAGGAATGAGTGGGCAGTAACTGCACAAATAGTTTAAAATAACTACTTTTGCCTACACATGACAGTCTACTGTCATACCTCTTACTACTGGCTTCAGTATCAAAAAAAGCACCTTTAGCAAAATGTTCCAGATGATTTTTGGGTGGTTCCTGAATATCCTTAGCAACTTACCCATTTAAATCTATTTTATTTATTAAATATTTTAGTATTTTATTTTATTTTATTTTATTTATTTTTTTGAGATGGAGTCTCGTTCTGTTGCCCAGGCTGGAGAGCAGTGGCACAATCTCAGCTCATGACAACCTCTGCCTTCCAGGTTCAAGTGATTCTCCTGCCTCAGCCTCCTGAGTAGGTGGGACTACAGACATGCACCATCATGCCCAGCTAATTTGTTTTTGTATTTTTTAGTAGAGATGGGGTTTCACCATGTTGGCCAGGCTGGTCTCGAACTCCTGACCTCAAGTGATCTGCCTATCTCGGCCTCCCAAAGTGCTGGGATTACAGGTATGAGCCACCGCACCCAGCCCCATTTAAGTCTTTAATAACATTTTCCTTATACAACATATAAGACATGCTGACATGTTGATTTGTAATCAACTGACTCAAGAAAATTTAAATGTAACATACCAATTGCTATAGATCGCAAATAAAGTTTCTCAGCGTTTTCATACTGATTCATGTCATAATTATATAAAGAAGCCAGATGTCCCACTGAAAGGGCTACTTCATAATCTTCTTGACCAAGAAGTTGTTCTTTAATCTGAATTGCTTTGATGTGCATTTCTTCAGCTTCCTGAAAAACAATTATGCCATATCAATCATTATACTTTTTCTCATCTTAACAGTTCTTACTCAATGAGCAAAACTGATCTAAATGCCAAAGACATCTTATGAATGCCATAAGGTAATCAGATCAAAGAACATACTATGTTATTCCAAAAATTGCCTATGGGAAGCATTACAGAGTTTTGGAAACTGCAGATAAACTGATGACCGCAATAGTATCCTATGTCAAAAGTAACAAGTGAAAACTTATCCTGGTAATAAAAAATTATTACAAGAAATTCACAACAAAGAAATTTGCAAAATTTTAAGAAACTGTTAGAAGAAATTAACAAAACATTCTAAAACAAAAATTACTTCCTTTGGTTAACACAGTTAACACAGTCCAAAATTTAGTTGAACCTTCTTAACAAGCTCTATATCATAATATGTTAATTTACATGGGCATACACTTTCATTTCATTTTTTGGAATTTTGACAATTTTTATTCCAACAAACTAAACTCAAGCTAATTGAGGGATATACAGGTTGCTTTTCAGGTAAAGAAGACCTCTCACTCTTTCCTTACTGTGATCCCAAAATTAATAATATTAAGAATTTATAGGCTGGGCACAGTGGCTCATGCCTGTAATCCCAACAGTTTGGGAGGTCGAGGCAGGCAGATTGCTTGAGCCCAGGAGTTCGAGATCAGCCTGGGCAACAGGGCTGGGCAATAGGGCAAGACCCTGTCTCTACAAACAATACAAAAATTAGGCGGTGTGGTGGTGTGCGCCTGTATTCCCAGCTACTTGGGAAGCTGAGGTGAAAAGATCACCTGAGCCCAGGGAGGTTGAGGCTGTAGTGAGCCATGATCACACCACTGTACTACGGCCTGGACAACAGAGTAAGAACCCATATTAAAAAAAATACATAACTCAAAATTCTAAAAGACGTTGAAGTTAGTCATATTTATTGCTACAACTGATAATACTTGTTGCAATATCTGACATTTCTTGCACACCTGCCATGTGCCAGGCATTCTGCTAAGAGCTATACTTAGTATACACTAAGAATTATATATCAAGAACTATATACTAAGAACTGTTTGAAATATAGCAATCATATTTGTCTTTTTTATTTAAAAAATTTTTTCTTATCTCAAGTACTACTTTCATATATTAATCTTTTTTTTTGAGATGAGTCTCACTCTGTTATCCAAGCTGGAGTGCAGATCTCGGCTCACTACAATCTCCATCTCCCAGGTTCAAGCAATTCTCCTGTCTCAGCCTCCTGAGTAGCTGGGACTACAGGTGCATGCCACCATGCCTGGCTAATGTTTGTATTTTTAGTAGAGATGGGTTTTCACCATGTTGGCCAGGCTGGTCTTGAACTCCTGACCCTCAAGTGTTCTGCATACCTTGGCCTCCCAAAGTGCTGGGATTACAGACATGAGCCACTGAGCCCGGCCTCATATATTAATCTTTTTAGTTTGACATGTTTCCTAATTTTTCATGATCCTGATTTTTTTTTTTTTTTTTTTTTGAAGACAGGCTCTCACTCTGTCACCTAGGCTGGAGTGCAGTGGTGTGATCAGAGCTCACTGCAGCCTCAACCTTTTGGGCTCAAGCCATCCTCTTGCCTCAGCCTCTGGAGAAGTTGGGACTACAGGTGTGAGCCACCATGTCTGGCTAACTTTTTCTTTTTTGTAGAGACGGGATTTCCCTATATTGACCAGGCTAGTCTTGAACTCCTGGCCTCAGGTGATTGTCCCACCCTGGACTCCAGTGCTGGGATTACAGGCATAAGCCACTGTGCCTGGCCCATGGTCCTGATTTTTAAATTTTATTTATATTTTGACTACTGTTTGTTTGTTTTAGAGATAGGGTCTCACTCTGTCACCCAGGCTAGAGTGCAGTGATGTGATCATAGTCACTGCAGCCTCAACTTCTTGGGCTCAACTCATCCTCCTGCCTTAGTCTTCCAAGTAGCTAGGAAGACAGGCATGTGCCACCACACCTGCCTAATTTTTGTAGAGACAGGGTCTCCCTATGTTGTCCAGGCTGGTCTGAAACTCCTGGTCTCAAGGGACCCTCCCATTTCAGCCTCCCAGAGTGCCAGGATTATAGGAATGAGCCACTGTGCTTGGCCTATGTTGTTTTATACTCACTATCTTCTCAATTCCTTTGTGCAATAAGTGTATAATTTATTTGAGCTTACTTAAGATTTATTATTTCAGGTTCTATTTCATTACTTAAGAGAGAAAAATGTAGTAAAAACATGTTTCTACCTTAAATTTTCTCATTGACTGATAAAGTCTTCCAAGGTTTCCATAGTGTTTTGCAGTCTGTACATTAAATTCCCCAAAAGCTTTTTTAGCTAGTTGGAGCGAAGACAGGTGCAAATCATGAGCTTCTTGAAGCAGCCTCTGTTCAGTTTCCTTATTATGACAATCAATTGCAATCTCCTCCAAAATAAGTGCTAAAAAAGAAGGCAATAAATTAGTGTACTTCAAAACCATCTACCAAAGCTAGTAAGAACATCTAATTTAAACTTAAATAATATAAATGTTTACTGAATATATTTATATGTGATTATGGTTTGGAACTGGTCAAGATGAAAGAATTCCACTTTTAACAAAAAAGTACACTTTTTGGCGGTCATTCTATTTTGCACAGTATATATATTCAAATTTAAGAAAAACAATGGTATAAACGATTTTGCAGAATTAGCTTCTATTTTAATAGACTGCTATACTTTGCTGATGTGAAATTTGTTTTTCAAATTAAACGGAAGCACAAGGCAAGTTTTTTGAAGTCATGAAACTGTGTCAAGGAGTACCTAAGCACTTCTGAAAATTTTGAAACCACACTTTATAAAACATAACCTTTAACCAAACACAGCTAAAAGAACTGATTTCCTCCTACTCATCTGACCAACCAAATCAGGCAAGACATTTCAATTTCAAAGCTCCATTCAAGACTTTCAAATTCTATCTAAAGTCTTAAGAATATACATATTATTTTACCAGATAATTTGATTTATTGGAAAACTGTCTATGTACACAAAGGTAAGAAAAAGAGATTTACTCCACTGTAGCATTTTTTAAAAAGAAAAGGTTAAAAACAATTATAAGAGTCAAATAATAAAGGTAAGGTTAAATACATTAGAAAAAAGGATATATGTAGAGACACGAAAAAATGTAATATATTAAGTGAAAAAATCAGATTATAAAATTAAATCATTCATTTAGTTATCTTATTTGAAGTAAGAAAAGTCTAAAATAATATTCACCAAAATGTTGACTGAGGATTGGTGGGATTTTAAGGCAATTTATTTTTCTCTTTTCTATCTAACATCATGTATTACTTGTGCAACTTAAAAAATACAAACCTAGAGGGAGAAAAAACTCAGCTCCAGAATTAAGGTAGAACATATCCAACATGCATGGAAATAACACATAGGTGACCCAATCATGTTAGCAAAATAAATGCATTACGTGAAAAAACCTTGGTGGTAATTAGAAGAAAAGTTAAAATAAGAAATGGAAGATAGGGGTATTTGGCAAGAGCCTTGCAACATTCGGGGTAACCTGATACGAAGCTCAGGATAAGAATCCTGCACTACAAAGCTGAAGTTATGAAACTCATCTTCTATCCATGTTGTGTAGAAACATTTGTATTATGCTTCCATGCAATCCTCAAAAAAATTAATGCATGCATGAGTGAATGACAAAAGGGAGAGAGAAAAGAAAGAAATTCTGGCTTATTGATTTTTTTTTCTTTTTTTTTTTTTTTTTGAGACAGAGTCTCGTTCTGTTGCCTAGGCTGGAGTGCAGTGGCACGATCTTGGCTCACTGCAAACTCTGCCTCCTGGGTTCAAACGATTCTCCTGCCTCAGCCTCCCAAGTAGCTGGGATTACAGGTGCACACCACCACACCCGGCTAATTTTTGTATTTTTAGTAAAGATGGGGTTTCACCATGTTGGCCAGGCTGGTCTCAAACTTCTGACCTCAGGTGATCTGCCTGCCTTGGCCTCCCAAAGTGCTGGGATTACAGGCATAAGCCACCCCACCCGGCCTATTAACAATGTTTTATGAGAGATGCAAACAGTCTTTCATTATGAACCACTGGAACCCCTTAAGTAGAGTTGTGGTAAAATGGCTATCTAGTAATACATAGACACCGTCTAATCCTGTGAGAAAATCCTCCAATCCTCTGAGAAAATAAACAAATACCCCTATTTTATACCATATATCATCTATTTTAAAATATCTGAGGCTAGATTACAAAGGATACCTTTCACCCTCTTTGAAGAAGCCAAAAGAAGATGATCTTCAGGTAGGATGTGGGTAATGATACCAATAGCTCTTTCTGCATGAAATCTGTAATACAGATAGATACAGTCTGGCATTTCTTTTTAGTTACAAATGATTTAGGAATTTTAAAAATCACAATCTGTAATATAATATTGATAGAAAGTACTTCTAAAACTATCTGTGGTAAAGATCCAGCTTTTTGTTTTAAATTTCCAATCTGTTGTAGACTGAACTTTTAATACCCAACAGAGACTCCCATTTCCCTCAGAATGAGAGGAAATCTTTACTACAGACTACAAGATTCTACATGATCTTTCAGCCTGCTACTTCCCTGACCTCATCTCCTGCCATTCTCACACCAACCCTCTCCGCCTTCCCCTCCAGCCACACAGGCCTAGCAGTTTCCTGAACATGCAGAGCATGTTCTCACCCTGGCTTTACCCTTTCTACAATGCTCTTCCCCTGAACATTCTCACGACTCGCTCCTCAGGTCTTTCCAGAACAGACCACATAAAAGGCCCTAAAAAAATTTACCATTGGCCGGGTGCAGTGGCTCATGCCTGTAATCCCAGCACTTTGGGAGGCTGAGGTGGGTGGATCACCTGAGGTTAGGAGTTCGAGACAAGCCTGGCCAACATGGTGAAACTCCATCTCTACTAAAAAAATACGAAAATTAGCCGGGTGTGGTGGTGAACGCCTGTAATCCCAGCTACTCAGGAGGCTGAGGCAGAATCGCTTGAACCTGGGAGGTGGAGGTTGCAGCGAGCCAAGATTGCACCATTGTACTCCAGCATGAGTGACAAAGACTGTCTCAAAAAAAAAAAAAAAAAAATTTACCATCACTCTCTCAACTCAGCCTACTTTACTTTTCTTCACAACATGTATTCTTGCCTGACAAGTTTGGTTATTTGTTTATGGCCCATATCACCAAATAGAAGGTAAGCTATTTCTGTTTTATTGTCAGTTTCTTTCAAACAATGCCAAGCCTCCCTCTCCCCCATCCTCCAGGTAACCACTAGTTTTCTCAAATCTGTCTTCCAATTTACTAATTCTCTCTTTTGTTGTAACTAAACTTCTGTTTAACTTGTCTGCTGAGGTTTTTTTTGTTTTGTTTTGTTTTTGTTTGTTTTTTTTTACACAGGATCCTGCTCTGTCATCCAGGCTGGAGTACAGTGGTGCAATCATGGCTCACCGCAGCCTCAAACTTCTGGGCTCGGGTGATCCTCCCACCTCAGCCTCCCGGATAGGTGGGTTACAGGTGTACACTGCCATGCCCAACTAATTTTTTTGCATTTTCTTTGAAGAGACAGGGATTTGCTATGTTGTCCAGGCTGGTCTCAAACTCCTGGGCTCAAGTGATCCACCCACCCTGGCCTCCTAAAGTGCTGGGAGTACAGGCGTGGGCCACCACGCCTGGCCCATCTGCTGAGTTTTAATGTCAATGACTATTTCCATTTCTAGCCATTTGTTTTATTTTTATAACAGCTCAAGATATAATTAGTATATCACACAATTCACCCATTTAATGTGTACAATTCAATGATTTTTAGAGTAGTATGCCAATCACCAAAATCAATTTTACAACATTTTCATTACCCCATAAAGAAACCTATGCCCATTAGCACTCTCCATTTCCCTCCAACTCCCCAGCCTAGATAACATCAATTTATGTTCTCTCTCTACGGATTTGCCTATTCTGTACATATTACATAAATGAAATCATACAATATGTGATCCTTTGTGACTGGCTTCTTTCACTGGGCACAGTGTTTTCAAGGTTCATCCATGCTGTAGCATGTAACAGTTACTTTAAAATCTGCCCTTTTCCAGCCAGGCATGGTGGCTCACATCTGCAGTCTCAGCACTTTAGGAGGCCAAGGGGGGGCAGATCACTTGAGGTCAGGAGATCGAGACCAGTCTGGCCAACATGGTGAAACCCTGTCTCTACTAAAAATACAAAAATTAACCAGGCGTGGTGGCGTGTGCCTGTAATTCCAGCTACTCAGGTGGCTGAGACAGGAGAATCGCTTGAACCTGGGAGGTGGAGAGTGCAGTCAGCCGATATCACGCCACTGCACTCCAGCCTGGGCGACACAGTGACAGACTCTGTCTCAAAAAAAAAAAAACAAAACAGAAACAAGAAAACTTCCTGTTTTCTTTATGGGAATATTCTTCATTCTTTCTTTTATATTAGAGTTAACAAAGTTTTTCTGTAGAGGGCCAGATAGTAAATATTTTAGGTTGTGTTGGCCACACATTCTCTGCTGCAACTATTGAACTCTGGCTGCTGTAGTGTGAAAGAAGCTATAGAAAACACATGAATGAATGAGCATGGCTATGTTCCAGTAAAACATAAAACTTTACTTATAGGCCTAGTTCGTCAACCTATTTTGTATCTTTAATCATATAAAGAACACATACTTTACAGCATCAACCAAAAAGAAGTTCTGGTTTTTTTTTTTTTTTTTTTTTTTTGAGACGGAGTCTCGTTCTGTCGCCACGCTGGAGTGCAGTGGTGATCTTGGCTCACTGCAACCTCCGACTCCCGGGTTCAAGCGATTCTCCTGTCTCAGCCTCCCGAGTAGCTGGGATTACAGGCGCAAGCCACCATGCCTGGCTAATTTTTGTATTTTTAGTAGAGATGGGGTTTCACTGTGTTGGCCAGGATGGTCTCCATCTCCTGACCTTGTGATCTGCCCGCTTCGGCCTCCCAAAGTGCTGGGATTACAGGTATCAGCCACTGCGCCCAGCCAAAAAAAAGTTCTGTTAACTAAAGTTTTCAGGATTCTAATCCTGTTCATTATGTCTGCTGACTCAGAGGAAATATTTCCTTATGTTTTGTAATTTTTAATGGTGAGTTCATTTTAGGTAAAGCTTCGTCTATGAAATGTCTGTATAGTTTGGGTTGACAGATAATTATTTCCAAGTCTTGCATTCTCTCTCACAAGGCATCCCAGGAGAACCAGCACCCCCAAAGTGCTTTTTAATATTTTTCTGTTTGCAGATCCTGATGCATTATCCCTAAACTCAAGAGCAGTATAGGTAAATAATTATGTTTTGTGAGGCTTCTTTTTGGGTTCAACTGTGACACCAAGCTCAGATGGCCAACTTTCCCTGTCATCTATTAATTAGATAGATGTCCACCTGTCCTTTCCCTGGGGTTGTAGTCCCTTTTTTTTTTTTTTTTTGGAGACAGAGTCTCACTCTGTTGCCTAGGCTGGAGAGCAGTGGCGTGATCTTGGCTCACTGCAACCTCCACCTCCTGGGTTCAAGCAATTGTCTGCCTCAGCCTCCCAAATAGCTGGGATTACAAGTGCCCACCACCATGCCCGGCTAATTTTTGTATTTTTAGTAGAGATGGCATTTCATCGTCTTAGCCAGGCTTGTCTTGAACTCCTGACCTCAGGTGATCCACCCGCCTTGGCCCCCCAAAGTGCTGAGATTACAGGCGTGAGCCACCACGCCCTGCCGGGTTGCAGTCTTGACTTTGCTTCATGTGAGGGTTTCAGTTCTAACTCTCAGCCTCCTATAGGCTGTTTCTTAAACCAAGGTTACAGAAATCTGTAAACTTTCCCATCACCCCAGAGCAGTTATACCACAGGCCATACTTAATCCTTTAAATTTTAGTGTCCATTATTGGCCCTTGGGGGATTTCCCCCTCACTCTTGCAAGCTCAGTTATATATTTAAAAAGACAACTGTTATTCAGTATTTCTATGTGTTATCACCAAGAAGTTTTTAGCTTATTAAGTTTGCTACTGTATTACTCAAAAATTATTGAAGGAAATACTCTAAAGATAAGTTATATTCTACATGAAAATATACAAGTCTCAATATTAAATCACATAAAGGCTAAATGAATAACCTATAAATTAGTATGATTTTATTTATTTTTGGAAACAGGGTCTCACTCTGTTGCCCAGGCTGGAATGCAGTGGTGTGAATATGCTTCGCTGCATCCTTGACCTCTTGGGCTCAAGCGATTCTCCTGCCTCAGCCTCCAGAGAAGCTGGGACCACAGGCATGCACCAAAACGTCCATCTAGTTTTAAAAATTTTTTGAGTAGACAGGGTCTCAAACTCTTGGGCTCAAGCAATCTTTCCACCTCAGCCTCCCAAAGTGCTGGGATTACAGGCGGGAGCCTCTGCACCTGAAAACTGGTATGGTTTTAAATGACTTCAAGAACATTTTAGGCATTCTGATAAAGCTCCAGGAAGACAAGTTCAATCTATAAAGTATATCAAGTACTATTATTAATGTAATAATAGTTCCCTAATGGGAAAAAACAAAATAAAACAAAAACAGTATTTCCTCCTTCAGAGAAAAGGAATGTGGAACTTACAGTGCATTGTCAAATTTCCCAGAGCTATACTGGTGGACATAAGAAGAGTAGGCCAAATCTTCATGAGCTGTTGCTACGTGGATATTTTTGCCACCAAACACTGACTGTCTAATGTCAAGGGCTGCCTGAAAGAATCATAAAAATATTTGTCAATACTGTAGAAAATACCACCTAGTTAAATTAAAATCCTAGTAATTTAAATATATATCTATATGCCTAACACCATAAAATTTTGAAGCCCAGAAAGTCCTGCTGTATTTAAATTACAGAACATGAAAGTCACCTAGAAGTCCTGAATTTCTGAAGATAGAGTTTGACTTAAAAGGCCACGGCTTAATAATAATAATAATAATCATCATCATCATCATCATCATCATCATTCCTATGTCTTGAGAATCAAGACATTGGGAATGTTTTTCTCTGTTTCCTTCTTCAAAAGTGAACCTTAGGCCAGGCGCGGTGGCTCACACCTGTAATCCTAGTACTTTTGGGAGGCAAAGGTGGGTGGATCACCTGAGGTCAGTAGTTCAAGACTAGCCTGGGCAACATGCTGAAACCGCCTTTCTACTAAAAATACAAAAATTAGCCGGGCGTTGTGGCACGGGCCTGTAATCCCAGATACTCAGGAGGCCGAGGCACGAGAATTGCTTGAACTTGGGAGGCAGAGGTTGCAGTGAGCTGAGATTGCGCCATTGCACTCCAGCCTGGGAGACAGATCAAAACTGTGTCTCAAAAAAAAAAAAAAAAAGTGAACCTTAAAGTCAAGTATGCCTTGTCTACAGCAATGGCATAATACATCATTTACCTGAGAATGAGTAAGAAAGGCCTAAAATAATTATCAGCCATCTTTGTTACTACAAAGGCAGCTTTAGTGACATTTGCTAAATCAACAACAAAGACAAGCCATTACATGGGTAAATAAAACATGGAAAACTACTCCCACATATGAGCTCACAACCCAACAATTCCTTTCCTGAATGATTTTCTTTAATTCCCAAAGCATTAACTTTTACACCTTCTAGGTAATACTTAATAAAATAATGATGCAACCTATATTGGTGGGCGGGGTAGTTGTCAAAAAGTCATTTTTAGAGTGGTTTATACACCACAAACAAATACAGGTCAGCAAGTCAATACAGGTTGAAAGAAAAAAAGGGTAACCATTAACATACCTGATAAATTGCAACAGACTGACAGATATTATCTACATTGAGTAAGTAGAACCCATAATCTAGCAGTGTATCAGAATATTTTGGGTGTTTGGATCCAAAATGATCCCTATAAAAAGACACAAAATTATTAGGATATAAAGTATAGAGACAATTTAAAAGGATATTTTTAATAATAATCACCTACCGTGCCAAATACACTGCATGTTTAATTAACTGTTCTGCCTTCTTAAATTCACGTTTTACTACACAAGCCTAAAGATAAAGTGAAAAACGGTTAACTCTCAAACAGTTCATTAGTGTGCTAAAATACGTGTAGTTTATATATTCTGGCTATAATAGTTAATAAGAAAAAAAACCCTCCAAACATAAATACAAAGGTTCTATTTGTAATTTCTTTCCTTCCAAGTACTTAAAAATTCTATTATAAACAGATCTGTATATAAGCTGGGAAAATTATAAAGTTTAAAATTTTGACAGTCAGTCCTAGTACAAATCTGTCAAAACAAAGTTACCTTACAAAGCTGGTATACCCCCATTTTCCCCTATTATTAAAATAAAACAATGGGGGCAGAATTTACCACAGCATTTTCTAAGGTCCTTATATCCCAGTCCTGGAGTGGCTGACAACAATCTTTTGTTATTTTCATTTAATAATTTTTAAATGCATAGAATTTCAAGTTTTCCTATTAATTCTTTTCTTAAGAGACAAGGTTTCATGTTGCCCAGGCTGGACTTGAACTCCTGGCTACAGGGATGTGCCACTGTGCACAGCTCTCAGTTGTTATTTTGATCCATGATTATAGCTAGGCATTTTCTAAAAACTCTAAATATAATTTACATATAGAAATATAAATCTTGTGGCTGGGCACAGTGGCTCATGCCTGTAATCCCAGCACTTTGGGAGGCCGAGGCGGGCGGATCACGAGGTCAGGAGATCGAGACCATCCTGGCTAACACGGTGAAACCCCGTCTCTACTAAAAATACAAAAAATAAGCCGGATGTGGTGGCGGGCGCCTGTAGTCCCAGCTATTCAGGAGGCTGAGGCAGGAGAATGATGTGAACCCTGGGGGGCGGAGCCTGCAGTGACCCGAGATCGCGCCACTGCACTCCAGCCTGGGCGACAGCAAGACTCCATCTCAAAAAAAAAAAAAAAGAAAAAAAAAAACCAGAAATATAAATCTTGCATAAATATTATGTTGTCTTTATATTAAATTAATATTCAATTATTTCAATTAATTAAAAACATAAGAATATCCCTGTTCTAGCTCTGATAACTTAAATATTTATGCTGTTTACTTACTCTAAAATGACTGATTTAATAAATTTCAGAGAAATATTAGACTCTCTCAGATCTATAATTTTGGAATCTATTTTCTAGTTGAATTTCCATAAGTAAAATCAACCAAAATGAAATATTCAAATCTGAGAAACTTCGGGGTAGAAGAGTGTATCTGAAAAGTACATTAATGCTTTAAGGCCTCACTGCACCAAAGCAGTAGTTTTAAAATACTACTAAATGTCCTCAAAGAGTTAACGCAGGCCAACCGTGGTGGACCTGTAATTCTAGAACTTTTGGAGGCTTGCCTAGAACTTTTGGGGGCTCAGGTGGGAGGATCGCTTGAGTCCAGGTGTTTGAGACCGGCCAGGGCAACATAGTGAGACCCTGTCTCTATTTAAAATAAAATAAAAATGTAAAAGATTTAATGCATTTATTTACAGAATAAGAAAACACTAGAGAAAAATCAAGTAAGGACTGCCTAGCAGGTCAAGTATAGCAAGCTGCCTTGCTGTGAGACTGCAATACTATGACAAAGAGATTTAACACCAGGCTATCCTTTAGCAGAAAAGTGACCAAAGTTCACAGGATTTTGGCATAAGGAATTCTGGTTGCTATAAATACTTAAGAAAAACAAAAACAAACTCAAGCCAGAATAGCACCCAAATACTACTTTGAGCTGTACTTTAGTGCACTGAAACAATGATCAAAATGAATTATTTCACTGGTTTTCTTGGTAAAGAAAAATTAGCTAAAAATCTATGTGTGATATAGTTTTAGTTAGAAACCAGATTTCTAAAAATGAGCACAGAAACTTATAAAACAGACCTATGCCTACGGAGTGTACAAATAACTAAAATGTTAAATAACAGGTTAATTAAAACAAACTTAAAGCCTGATAAATCCTATAATTCATTTAATAATTTTAACATTATATTTACCTTAGAAGCTTGTCTTAAGACATCCACCACAACTTTCACTGGTAAGCCTGCTGTAATTTCTTTCATTGCCTCGATGCACCATTTGTATGCCTAAAAAAATTATTTATAGAAGAGACAGAACTGTGGTTAAATCAAGCTGACAATATTTAACAAGATGACTGCAAAATTTTTCTACAAGCACTTAAATAAGAACACACACAAAATATTTACAGTTAGAATTTTCTGAGGCTAAACTTTCTTCAAAGTATAAATCTGTTATATTATTTTTACTCTTAATATCTATAGCTTATCTGAATCAGACCTTGTGGATACATGACATATCTTCTGGAAATCAGAGGTATGTTCTCTCTTGCCCAGAAGCCTTTGCACATACTGTTCCCTCTGCCTTAAAATACATTCCCCCTTCCTCCAACCCCTTAAACTCATCTGTCTTGCGGGGTTTCCTGTGTTTTCCTATACATTCCATCCTCCTACTGTAACATTTGTTATTTTATGTCTGAATTGTCTGTTGAGTGTTTACTTTGTCCCAGCTACTGTCCAAAGTATTTTATGTGCATTAACACATTTACCTGACAAAACAGCCCTATAAGATACGTACTATTAGGGGAAACAGGTGTAGAGAGGTTAAGTGGCAGGCAATGTGCTAGTATCTAGGTATGAAGTGGGAAACGAAACCAAAAATGTCCTTCCTCTCCTGGTGCTTAGTGGAAGAAATAAAAAAGGCAAAATAAATTATCTTAAGGCTGGGTGTGGTGGTGCATACCTGTAATCCCAGCACTTTGGGAGGCTGAGATGGGAGGATCGCCAAGCTCAGAAGTTTGAAACCAGCCTGGTTTATAACATAGTGAGACTTTGTCTCTATCAAAAATAAAAAAAATTAGCTGGACATGGTGATGTGCACCTGTAGTTCCAGCTACTTGGTAGAGCTGAGGTGGAGGCTGCAGTGAGCCGTGATCATGCCACTGCACTCCAGACCTTGGTGATGGAGTGAGACGCTGTCTCAAACAAACAAACAAACAAACAAACAAACAAAGACAAGTGTGGCCATGTGATTTCTTTCCACAACTAAAATATGAGAAGTGAAATGTGCCACTTCTGGAAGAAAAGTCCAAGAGCCAGCAGTACTTCTCCATGAAGTTTCTGCCCCTGTGCCCAGGCTGGTAATGTTCTAGATAGATACGTTCCAGATAGACCCAAAACCACGCTGTGTCTTGATCAAAGCGTAGGTATAATGTTAAGAACAGCCATAGCCATCTGAAGACAGGGATATATTATGAGCCAGAAAGAAACTTTTATTGTTCCAAGCTATTCTGGGGTTGATATTACCTCTGCATAACCTAGCCTATCCTAACACAAAAACATGATGCTAATTCATCAAACCATGTCTGTAAGATTTGTGTACTTTTCTGTAGATATCAGTGAAAAGCTTATCACTAGAAGATTGAACTGTCAAAATTATCCAAGACTTCAACATTCCTCACGAATGTGCTGAGAGCTGCAAAGACATGAATAAGGCACAGTATAAACCCCTAAATCCAAATGTAGAAGGAAAATAACTGTCAGGCTGGGCATGGTGGCTCATGCCTGTAATCCCAGCACTTCAGGAGGCCAAGGTAGAGGATCACTTGAGCCCAGGAGTTTGAGTCGAGCGTGGGTGACAAAGCAAGATCCTGTCTCAAAAACTACAACACGAGGCCCATCCAAACAATTTAGGCAAACATTTGGTTAAATTAAAAGAAAAACAACAAAAGAAAGGGCTCTAAATTACACATGTATATATTTCAAATTAACCTCACAAACACTCCTTTTGCCTGATTTTTTATTCTTTTGAGACAGGGTCTCACTCTGTCACTCAGGCTGGAGTACAGTGGTATAAATATGGCTCACTACACCCTCAACCTACTGGGCTCAAAGGATCCTCCTGCCTCAGCCTCCCATGTAGTTGTGACCACCACAGGCGTGAGCTACACATGCGGCTAATTTTCTATAGAGGCAGGGTCTCACTTTGTTGCCCAGGCTGGCCCCAAACTCCTGGGCTCAAGTGATCCTCTACCTTGGCCTCCTAAAGTTCTGGGATTACAGGCATGAGCCACAGTGCTCAGCTTGTCTGATTTTGAATTTTCCATTACAAATGTGTACTGCCTTATATAAACCTAATATGTAAAAGAGATCTGTAAAAAAAATAAGAGAAGACTATTTGATTTACCCTCTGTTTTTATAGGTACTTATTGGTCACAGTGAAATGTACCTTAAAACACTTACCTCATCATAGTGACTTTTTGCAAATAGGAGTGCACACAGTTCTCCATAGAGTGCAGCTTTATTTGCTTGCTGGCCATGTTTTGATAGTTTATCCATATATGTCTGAGCTAATTTAAATGTTTCTTCACCCAAATGATATTTGCAGTTTCCATTTCGCACATGAAGCAACCTATAAAACACCAATAACATTGCTCTATTTTGGATATTTCCAGCTTGGTAGACCTGATGACCTCTTACCAATCACCTGAATGACTTAAGGTAATTAAATGCAATTACAAGGCAGCATTGAAAATAAGTGTGTGGCCCAAATTGGAGTTGACCTCATGCCCATAAAGAAGTACATGCTCTTTCCTGAAAGCGTCCCATAATTAATCTCATCAATTGTTGATTCCTTATCTTCTCTAAATATTTTATATATTTTATGTACTCAGCATGTACTGCATCTAAAAAAATGACATTTACTCTTTTTGTTCCAAATCCACAAGTAATATAGCTTCAGTATAAGAAACTTGGAAAATAATGAAGAAAATAAAATTGACATAAAATATCTTCTTTTCTTATTTTTAGTATAGTCTAACACTTGATCAGTTACCACTTATTTCACGATGCTTCATAATGTTCATTTTTTCCAATAAGATAAATTTACCGAAAATAGCAGTAGTGTCAACTATTTCTTTTAAAATCTTTATCCTCTATAGTAGAAATACAGAGTTCTTTAAACAAATTAACTGTACAACTATGCTGACTATTTAATGATATGCCAAAATAGCACAATGCTTTAGATCAGACTGGTCTAGATAGCAACAGACTGTGTATCTATATAGACTGTACAAGATAGGCAAATAGTGTTAGGACTGGACAAATATTTATTTATTTATTTATTAAATGCTAGCTAGAACATTATGCTCATGTATCAAGCCAATACAACTTTCTGAAAATGCTCAGACTGAGAAGGAATAAAGGTATAAAAGCTATTTAGAAGAAAACCAAGGATGGAGAGGTTAGGAAGTGTTCCTCAGGAGCATCAAATCAACAGATACATAAAATTTATTTTTTCTATCTATACCACAATTATTAACAGATTAGTAACTCATAATGAGAAAAATTCAGACAATCTTTTAATCTCTATCATTCCTCTGTATAGTCAGGGAAACAGATTAACTTCAAAAGAACCAGGACTAATCAATAAAGTGATGACTACTATACAATGCCAGTGTGTATCCTCCCAACACGTACCATACAATTATCTGCATAATCTATTACCATAAGCAGCTTATGTTCTAGTGGTGAGAAGGGTATTAGCATGGGCAAAGATAAAATACGTAAGACTTTCATTTAAGGATAAATGCCACAAAGATGATAAAAAAGTAGGGTAATATGATCAAAAGATTCTGAAAGGAGGTATTTAGGGTAGACAGGGAAGAATCCTCCTGAGGTAGTAACATTTAAGTTGACACCTAAATGATGACACTGTAGCCAGCCAAGTGAAGATCTGGTGGGGAAGCATGTTCCAAAACAGAAGGAACAGCAAAACAGAAGGAATAGCCCCTGAGAAGGGATGGGGGGAAATCCTGCCACAGTCAAAGGAACAGAAAGAAGGCCAATTCATCTAGACTACAGTGAATAAAAGATTATGTAAAGAGAAATGAAAAGGGAGAGATAAGCAAGATTTTATAGCACCTTGCGGGCCGTGGAAAGGAGTTTTGTTTGCAACAGTAAGGGAGGTGATTTGACTTATGCACTATCTAATATAATTTCCTGAGATGTTAGAAATGTTCTATACTTGTGCTGCTCAATTTGGTAGCCACTAGCCACAGTGGCTACTGAGTATTAGAAATGTGCCTAGTGTGACTGAGGCACATTTTACTTTTAATTAATTTAAACTTAATAATCACATATGGTTAATGGCTACCATATGGGACAATGCAACTCTATCAAGAATGCTCTGGCTACACTGTGGCTATAGCAAAGCCAAGAGGGGACGCAAAGCAACCAAGGCAGAAGATACTGTAACAGTCCAGAAAAAAAAGTCCTTGAGAAAAAAAGGATTAGTATTTGAAACACAGATTTGATAGCCAAATGGTTGAAAGAGAAAAAAATGAGAAACCCATAGGTTGAAAATTTAGAGAATAAAAAGAACAGTGCTTACTTCTCATTTCCACAATGCTAAGAATTTCCTTTCCAAAGACCTTCACTGTAAGTATTCTCCTGAAATAACAATCTGTGGAAATTATTTAGTAATTGGCACATGATGAAGTAACAAAATAAACACTGTATGCCAGAAAGGCACAGCTTGATATTTTCTCCAGTCCCTGCTGAATGTCTATTTAAACAAAAGGGCAAATTAAACATATGGAGACTCTTTAGGTTCTGTGTGTCCATCTGGGCTGACACTAAGCAGTATATTGAATCCAAGGAACTTGTGGTCCAACTTATTATGGTCTAATTTTATCCCAACCTTCTGCCTAAGGAAAAAGCAGGTTCTCAAAATGTGGCACTACCATGTAAACACAGTATTTTACTTTCATAATAACATAAAATTATGTCTACCTGATCAACACCTACTGTCAAGAACAATTACTATTTGATTGAACTATTCATTGTTTAAAATGAAAAATATACAAATGTGTAAGTCATTAGTTTACTAATATATTTACCATAAGACTGAACATGAGTAGTTAGACCCTCATTAGCCAGACATGACAAAAGTAAAATACACTGAAAGTGAACCTAAAGGAAAAGAATTTCTCTCCTTCTTGTAAGTGTCTTTTTCTTAGAACTAGTTTATCCCAGCACTTTGGGAGGCCGAGGTAGGCGGATCACGATGTCAGGAGATCGAGACCATCCTGGCCAACACGATCCCCGTCTCTACTAAAAATACAAAAAAAAATTAGCTGGGCATGGTGGTGCGTGCCTGTAGTTCCAGCTACTTGGGAGGCTGAGGCAGGAGAATCGCTTGAACCCGGGAGACAGAGACTGCAGTGAGTCGAGATCACACCACTGCACTCCAGACTGGCAACAGAGCACGACTCCATCTCAAAAAAAAAAATAAAAAATTGGAAATAAATGATAGCTTGAAAGGGGAGAGCTGCATAATGAAAATAAAGACTGGTATGGGTTTAATAATTTTACTATGGTGAAATATATATAAAACTTTGCCATATGAGCTATTTTTAAGTATACAATTCAGTGGCATTAATTATATTAACTATGTCATGCAACCATCAATACTATCCACTTCCAAAACTTTTTCATCACCCCAGAGAAAAATTCTGTAAGCATTAAGCAATAGCTTCACCTTCTGCCTTACCCCTAAGTCCCTAGTAACCTTTAATCTGCTTTCTGTCTCTATGAATTTGCCTATTCTACATATTTCATGTAAGTGGAACCAAACAATATTTGTCCTTTTGTGTCTAACTTATTTCACTCAGGATAAAATTTTCAAGGTTCATCCATGTTGTAGCATGTACCAAAACTGGCTGAATCATTGTATGTGTATATATGTAAATGCAAAATTTTGTGTATCTATTTATCTACTGATGGATACTTGGATTGTTTTTATCTTTTGACTTGTGAAAAATTCTGCTATAAACACTAGCACACAAATATCTTTCGATTCCTTGCTTTCAATGCTTTTAGGCATATACCTTGGAGTGAAATTGCTGAGTCATACAGTAATTCTATGTTTAGCTTTTTGACAAACTGCCAAACTGTACTCCACAGCAGCTGCACCATTTTACATTCCCAGCAACAGTGCACAAAGTTTCCAATTTCTTTTTTTTTTTCAAATGCTCTCTCAGCAGAATCACTTGATTTCTTCTCATCCTTGCCAACAGTTATTTTCTTTTTTTTAAATTGTACCCATCTTGGTAGGAATAAAGTGGTAGCTCATTATGTTTGATTTCCACTTCCCTAATGCCAAATGACACTATCTTTTCATGTGCTTACTGGTCTTTTATGTATCTTCCTTGGGAAAATGTCTATTCAAGTCCTTTGTCCATTTTTTATTTTTAATTTTATGGGACAGAGTCTCACTCTGTCACCCAGGCTGGAGTGCAGTTGCATGATCAAGGTCACTACAGCCATGATCTCCTGGGCTTAAGTGATCCTCCCACCTCAGCCTCCTACATCGCTGAGACGACAGGCCAGTGCCACCACACCTGGCTGATTTTTAAAAAAATTATTTTAATAGAGACAAGGTCTTGCTATTTTGCTCAGGCTGGTCTCAAACTCTTGAGCTCAAGAAATCCTTCTGCCTCAGCCTCCCAAAGTGCTGGGATTACAGGTGTGAGCCACCATGCCCAGCCTGCTCTTTATTAATTAATTAATTAAATTTTTAACAGAGTTTCGCTCTTGTTGCTTAGGCTGGAGTGCAGTGGCACAATCTTGGCTCACTGCAACCTCTGCCTCCTGGGTTCAAGGGATTCTCCTGCCTCAGCCTCCAGAGTAGCTGGGATTACAGGCGCCTGCCACCATACCCAGCTAATTTTCCTATTTTTAGTAGAGATGGGTTTCACCATGTTGGCCAGACTGGATTTTTTTTTTTTTTTGAGATGGGGTCTTGCTCTGTTGCCCAGGCTGGAGTGCAGTGGCACGATCTCAGCTCACTGCAACCTCTGCCTCCTGGGTTCAAGCGATTCTCCTGCCTCAGCCTCCTGAGTAGCTGGGATTACAGGTGTGCACCACCACGCCTGGCTAATTTTTGTATTTTTTTTTTCAGTAGAGACAGAGTTTTATCATGTTGGCCAGACTGGTCTCAAACTCCTGACCTCAGATGATCTCTCTGCCTCAAACTCCCAAACTGCTTGGATTACAGGTGTGAGCCACAGGGCCCGGCCTCATTTTTAAATTCTGTTGTTTGTACTTGTAGTTCTTGATATATTCTGGATACTAGAAACTTAATTGACATGTGATTTGCAAATATTTTCTCCCATTCCATAGGTTGTCTTTTTATTTTCTTGATGTTTTTGATTTACAAAAGTTTTTATTTTGATTAAGTCCAACAAATCTATAGTTTTACTTCTTCCTTTCCAATACTGATGATTTTTATTTTTCTTGTCGAATTTCTTCTGCTAAAGCTTCCAGTACAATGTTGAATACCACTAGTGAAAGCAGGCAACTATGTCTTGTTCCTGATCCTATGGGGGAAGCTTCTAGTCTTTCACTGTAGAGTATGATGTTATTGTGAGTTTTTCATAAATACTCTTTATCATATTGAGGAAGTTCCTTTCTATTCCTAGCTTTGTGAATTTTTTTTTTAATCATGAAAAGGTGTTAGATTTTGCTAAATGTCTTTTCTGTGTCAACTGAGATAACTGGGTTTTTTTTTTTTTCCCTTCATCCTATTAACATGGTGTATCACACTGATGTTCTTATGTTGAACCACCCTTGCATTCCTGGGATAAATCTCACTTTGTCATAGTGTAAAATCCTTTTAATATTCTATTAGATTTCATTTGCTAGTATTTTGTTGAGGATTTTTTCATCCATATTCATAAGAGATACTCGTCTGAAATTGTCTTTTTTGTGATGTCATTTTTGGTCTTTGGTATCAGGGTAACGTTAACCTTTTAAAATGAGTTAGGGGCTGGGCGCAGTGGCTCATGCCTGTAATCCTAGAACTGTGGGAGGCCAAGGTGGGCAGGTCATCTGAGGTCAGGAGTTCGAGACCAGCCTGGCCAACATGGCAAAATCTCGTCTCTACTAAAAATACAAAAACTAGCCAGGTGTGGTGGTGGGAGCCTGTAATCCCAGCTACTTGGGTGGCTGAGGCAGGAGAATCGCTTGAACCTGGGAGGCGGAAGTTGCAGTGAGCCAAGATCGTGCCACTACACTCCAGCCTGGGCAAAAGAGTAAGACTCTGTCTCATAAAATAAAGCAAATAAAATGAAAATGGAAATAAAAACAAAAACAAAAACAAAACAAAACAAGTTAGGAAGTGTTCCTTCCTCTGCAATTTCCTGGAAGAGTTTGAGAAGAACTAGTGCTAATTCTTTAAATGTTTGATAGAATTCACTAGTGAAGTCTTCAGTCCTGGACTTTGTTGGAAGGTTTTTGATTATGGATTTAATTTATTTACTTGTTATAGGTCTCGTAAGATTTTCTATTTCTTCTTGGGGCATTTAGGTAAATTGTCCATTTCTAAAAAATTTGTCCATTTTATTTATGTTATCTAATTCGCTGGTGTTCAACTGTTCATAGGATTCACCTTAAATCCTTTTCATTTGTGGAAGGTTGGTAGTAATGTTCCAAGTCCCATTTCTGATTTTAGTTATTTGAGTCTTCTGTCTTTTTCTCTTTGTTAGTCTGGTATGGTTTTAATTTCAAGTCAGGGAAGACATCAGTGTGAGAGTGTTTCTTCTGCTAGAGAACGTGGAATCTGCACCTGACACCTCAAACCATGGCAGCAATCTTACAAGCACTGGAGAGCTAGCCAAAGAAATGACTGGTACACAAAGAATTAGCAGACAGATTGAAAGAATCTAGTTCCTTAATAACCTCTATATATTCAGAATTAACCTACCCTGGAGGCCTGAACATTGTACTGATTATCTTTTTATCAAAGTTTTTGTACTTTTAAGGTACACTGCTTATGCAGGTGGCTCCTATCTTATTTGCTACACATAGGTTTATGACATTTTTGTGAATTATACATTCTATTATCAATATCCCTTTTGTATTAACTAATGACTTTTATCCTGAATTCTTCCTTATTGTTAGTATTATTGTTTTGGGGTGTTTCCTTTTTATGATACAGCACTAGTTTTAATTTTTTAACCCTCTTGGTAACTGCCATCTTTAGGTAGGAGAATTGAGCCCATTTACATGTATTGTGATGATAATTATATTTGGTCTAACCTTTTCATCTTATTTTTCACTTATCATAATCAGTTTGTTCCTCTATTCACTTTGCTTATATCTAGCTTGGTCAAGTTTCAAATCATTCTCACCCATATTCACACCACCCTAGTTTGGAAGTTCTATCACACTTTTCTATTACACAAGGCATCAAATGCCCATCTCTAGCACTGATAATGTTTAAACTAAATAATGATGCCCTTTCCTACTCTACCCACTAAGATGAGAACTCTGTAACACTTTTACTCGTCCATTCTCCCAAATGCATATTTTAAAAATATGCTATATGTCTATTAAAAAACAGCCTGAATGTAAGATGAACCTCCATTTTCCATCTAAAAATATTTTTGCCAACTCATATATATCAAGTTTTAGGGATATATGTGATAACATTAAAACACTTATAATTTATATTTAAGGCCAGGTGTGGTGGTCATGCCTGTAAGCCCAGTACTTTGGGAGGCCAAGGCAGGAGGATCACTTGAGCCCAGGAGTTTGAGACCAGCCTGGGCAACATACTGAGGTCCCTTTTCTATTAAAAACAAAAAGAATAAAAATTTATAACATTTAAATCTTTCCTTATACCAATATATTTAAAATCTAAATTAAATTTTCAAAAATCGCTTTTCCTCTTCACAATTTACAAAACTTTATCCAAATTATTCACATGTACCTTAAACATTTAGCTTCATCATCACAATAGTTATTTGAGTCATCTGACAGTTTTTATTTTATCTTTTAAATAAATCCTTCTTTGGAATGACAGCTTTTTAGAGTAAAACATTTTCACTTGTTTGAAAACCAGTACTTCTGAATCTCTGTATGATGTCATCAGAAATTTAATCCAAAGCTACCAGTAACCATCTGCAAAGCATTAGGACTGCTGGGCTTTTCAATTTCTCCTATGGCAAGCAGATATCCAGGATCTCCAGAACTGAATTACTCCATCACTTTTCAAAGTAATCTTTAAAAAGCCAGTTAATAAAATTATCCAACTCTTACAACTATAAGGTCATGACCTCCAGAATAATTCTAAATCTGTTAAATTTCATTTTTAAAAAATTTTTTTTTTTTGAGACAGAGTTTTGCTCGTCGCCCAGGTTGGAGTGCAATGGTGCAATCTTGACTCACTGCAACCTCCACCTCCCAGGTTCAAGCGATTCTCCTTCCTCAGCCTCCCGAAGTAGCTGGGATCACAGGCACCCACCACCATGCCCAGTTAATTTTTTTGTATTTTTAGTAGAGACAGGGTTTCACCATGTTGGCCAGGCTGGTCTTGAACTGCTGACCTTAGGTGACCCACCCACCCTGGCCTATCA
Source organism: Gorilla gorilla gorilla (assembly GCF_029281585.2). Lineage (NCBI taxonomy): Eukaryota > Metazoa > Chordata > Mammalia > Primates > Hominidae > Gorilla > Gorilla gorilla. The sequence continues at coordinate 31,533,101 of NC_073228.2, read as the reverse complement.
AAGTGCTGGGATTACAGGTGCTGAGCCACCCCGCCCAGCCTCATAACTTATTTAGAAAGAAAATTTCACTAGGTGGTCTCTATAAAGCTTCCTGACATCAGCACTAACTGAAATTTCAGCTTAACATTTCTTTCCTAAATACTACTTTGTTGTTCAAAATACAGGTTGAGTATCCTTATTTGAAATGTTTGGGACCAATCATGTTTCAGATTTCAAATTTTTGGATTAGGAACACTAAACCTGTAATAGGTTTGACATGGTAAATTTTTGTTTTTTGTTATTTCCAAAATTTCCTTTTCATCTCTGGTTTGAAAAGAATCCTCATTTAAGGCCTATTACAAATTCTCAATTTGTTCTTCATTCTCTTCCTACTCCATTTACATGTGAGACATATATTACAATATTCATTACCTACCACTGTTTTTATACTGTCTTCCCCTACCTTGGGATTTGTTATTATTAATTTAAGAACTTAAATAAAAGTTTAAAATTTTTAGTTTAAAATAAAATAGAGGCCAGTTGCAGTGGCTCACGTCTGTAATCCCAGCACTTTGGGGGGCCAGGGCAGGCAGATCACGAGGTCAGATCGACACCATCCAGGCTAACATGGTGAAACCCCATCTCTACTAAAAATACAAAAAAATTAGCTGGGCATGGTGGCAGGCGCCTATAGTCCCAGCTACTCAGGAGGCTGAGGCAGAAAAATCATTTAAACCTGGGAGGCGGAGCTTGCAGTGAGCCGTGATCGCGCCACTGCACTCCAGCCTGGGCGACAGAGACTCCATCTCAAAAAAAACAAAAAACAAAAAACACGACTCAGACATGACATGACATGACATGACATGACATGACATGACATAACATGATAGTTTCATTATATTGCCCAGGCAGGTCTCATACTCCTTGGCTCAAACGATCCTCCTGCCTTGGCCTCCCAAAGTGCTGGGATTACAGGCATGAGGTACCATGCCTTGCTGGAACTTATATTTGGTTACAGAAGTTCCTCGATTATTTCCCTCAGATACGGTACATGGAGATATACTGGGTCTTCATGTATTTGAAAATTACTTCTTTGGCCCTTCAAACTGGTGAGGTACAGTATTTTCTCTCAGTAACTAAGATACTGCTACTTTCTTCTAGCTTCTAATTTCTATTTATCTTTGGATTTCAGGAAATTCAGCTGCCCAGGGTTCTCTTTCAATCCACATTCAACTCTTTATACACACACACACACACACACACACACACACATACACGCTCCCCAACCCCACCCCACTGTCCAGTAGTTCAAGAAGTTCTTTTTATTATTTAAAAAAAACCCACCAAAGGAATACATGTCAATGGTTTAAAAACATAATAAATAGTAGAAGAGGATTTAAAATAAAAAGTAAGTTTGTTCTGCCCAACTCTCACAAGCCCAAAAGCAATCTCTGTTCCCTTATCTGGAGGTTCTAGAGAATTCCTGACCTTAAACAAACCATGCTCACATGGACTGATTAGCTCCAAAGAAAAAACTGAAAAGGGGGTTGCGGGTGTGATTTTAAGTTTGTCATCCCCCAAAAACAAGCCAATTCGGTAATTGTGGTTATTTCTGAGCAGCAGGGTTATAGACAACAATTTTCTTCCTCATAGCTTTCTGCATTTTCTGGATGTGTTTGGCCAGACATGTATAAGCAAGAAAAACAAAGCCATTAAGTAGAAAATGAATAAATGGAAATAGGCAGTCTCCAAAGAATACAAAAGGACTGAAAAATGGTACCAGTTTTAACTACTTTCTATTAAGAAAGGCTAGGAAGGTTCTCTGACCTTTGTTGTATAATGTTTTGATGTTAGCCCCATATTAGAAATTGGCTTTATGACATTAAATTGAAAAATATACTTTTATTCTTGCATCAGGCTCAAAGCCCCTGGGATTGGCCAAAGCATTTGATTAGTATCTGTTGTGCAAAACACTTCTTTTCTAATTCAATTAAACACATGGTCAATTAATACCCCAAATTTCTCTCTGCCTTAAAAAAAGGCTAAGTCATAAAATTTTAATAATCTTTTCAAATAATACTAAGTAGATGAAAAAAATTACTTATTATAAATAAATTATATTAAATACACCTGTAATGGCCAAGAATTTGGCAAGGTTAGTTGAATAGAGGCAAATTTTATTGTGAAATTTCAAATTCATAAAGATATAAGGTCTTGGTATACAGGCAGTGAGCTGGCATTATAAATGGCTTTGTTCCTTGGTCCAGACAATATTCTAGTTTCACATGTGCTTGCTAAAAAGACAGCTAGTTCTGAATTGTTAATTATCTATTGTTTTTAATTTATTTTAAAAATTTTTATAGAAATGAGGTCTTGCTGGTCTCCAATTCCTAAGCTCAAGCAATCCTCAAATCTTGGCCTCCCAAAGTGCTAGGATTACAGTCGTGAGCCACTGCACCCAGCCAGTTATCTACCCAATATTCCTCATGTTTTCTTCCTTAATGTAGACCCATGAGTTCATTCATGCACAATTAAAAATGTTTTGCTCCTCAGACTATACTTATTACACAGATTAGAAGTTGTGTAGAATGTGTCCCAGTTTCCAGTTTAAAAGACAAGTAATCCAAGATATAGGGTTAGACTTCTGGGAAAGCAATTTTTTTCTGATTTAAAAGAGTCAGCTGGCATGCACTTTTTGACCTCCCCTCTTCTTACTGCCTATTAACACTTGCAGCCATAATGATGTGAGCTACTTGCTACAGATGACAAACTAGGAAGGAGAGAAGGAGACTGACTTGTCTTGTGAGAAAACTAAAACTTTTGGTAAGGCTAAAGCCAAATTTATACAGGAACCTTAAAATCAGAAGAAACATAGGTATTTGGGTGAAATAAATCTGAATATGTGAATAAAAAAAATAAAGCACATACAAAAAAGAAAATGTTTTATCTTTTGGTCAAGATTGCCATAGTGAATAATCTATGATAAAAATCATACAAAATCCCCTTTCTGTTCCAAATTAACCAGTTTATGTACATAGCAATATATAACTAACCTCCCAAATCCTATATGGGATAGTGTAGTCTCCTATTCCTAAAAATATAAAATAGGCAGAAGAGGGGGAAAAAAACGAGAGATTATTTTTATGAGTACTATAAATTATAGGGCTAAATACTAATCCTTTTAGAGTTTCTGCACACAAATATTCCTATAATTTATCATACACTTCCAAAGTATATGTGGGAAATTATCACCTTCTAAAATATTATTTATAATTAAGTTTGCATATTACAAAATTAACTTCAGGATTGAATGTCTGTCTGACATAGATAAGCCTTGTATAAAAAAGGTCAATGACAGCCTCAAAAGACTGAAATCCAACTGGCCAAAAAAAAAAAAAAAAATAGAGTTTTACTCAATTTTAGCTTAAAGCAACAATAATCTGGCTGGGTGTAGAGGCTCATGCCTGTAATCCCAGCACTTTGGGAGGCCCAGGCAGAGGATTGCTTGAGCCCAGGAGTTGGAGACCAGATTGGGCGATACAGCAAAACACCATTTCTAATAAAAATAAAGTAAAAAATATATTTAAAAAAAAAACCCAAAACAAAAATACAATGGTTTTATAGGAGAATATTCTAGCTTTGAAGGGGTTCAGATTCAATTAACTCATCTAAAAAATACCTAGGAAATATGAACCTTAATTCCATAAAAATAGAAGACTGTAAATTCAATAAATTGATTGGACTTTAGTTAACTTAGGATAAATAATTTCTGCTGTTTAATTTTTTGACTTTATTTTAATTTTCCTTTAGTTTTATATAAAAAAAATACTTTTAAGAAATGCCAAATCAAATTGGGGGACAAAGAGAAAACCTGTATGAAAATAGCTAAAGGTAAATGTAACATGTGCAGAAAAAAATAAGGACAATAAAGCAGAGTTACTTCTAGATTTGCTTGACTTTAAGGAAATCTGTAAAAAAGTAATAAATGTATACTCAAAGAAAAGTTATTCATAAGTAAAGCACTAATCTTGTTATGCACAATTATGGAAATGTAAACAAAGCAGGGGGTACAAAAGTAACACCAAAGAAAAAGTACATTTCTGGAGTTTCCCAGCATCCAGTGTCTACCACAGTTCCTAGTACACAAGCATTCAATAAATATTTGTTGAATGAATAAACAAACAAGCTCTATGACAAAGCAAAAAGATATGTAAGAAACACATTCTGGTACAGGCACGGTGGCTCATGCCTGTAATCCCAGCACTTTGGGATCCACCAAGGCGGGTGGATCACCTGAAGTCAGGAGTTCGAGACCAGCCTGACCAACATGGCAAAACCCCATCTCTTCTAAAAATACAAATAATTGGCGCATGCCTGTAATCCCAGCTACTTGGGAGGCTGAGACAGGAGAATCACTTGAACCCAGGAGGTGGAGGTTGCAGTGAGCCAAGACTGCGCCACTGCACTCCAGCCTGGGTGACAGAGCGAGACTCTGTTTCAAAATAAAAAATAAAAAAAGAAACACATTCTGGTTCATAATACTCAAATCTAACCTAACCTGTCCATAGCAGATTAACTGTATTTTAGAGATGAGAGGATGCCAGACTAGTGAAACTATGACATACAAATATCATCTCAGAGATTTACTCAAATGTTGGCATATACTTATAAGAGCTAAAACTATAAAAGCCACTAAATACCATTATAGCACGTAATTACAGGATATGTTCCAACTTACCTCACACAACATTCTACTGCACGAAACCAATGAAGCATCTCATCGTGTAGAGTACACAACTGAAGGCAGGACAGAAAAACTTTCTCAGCATCACTGTACCAGCCTGCATCTGAAAGAAAGCCACCTAAAAAAATAAGAAACACCAATTTTAGAAAACTTGATAAATAGCCTGCAAGATAAAATGACATGCTGACAGTGAATATTACCTAAATTAAAAAAAAAACCATGATAGTAAAATCTTGTGTTTAGCATACAACACAGGTATGAACTGTGAGATTTTTATATAAAGGTTTTGAACTACGGGAAGGAGGGTTAAGGCTAAGACCTTGAATAAGGAGTCAAAAGTTTGAACCTTCTAAGAATACTCCATGGCCTAAGAGTTGTTATTTTCCAGCTAATGAGCTAACTAAATTATTTTACTATTTTCATCTTGGAGTGTACATGTAACTTTAGCATCTCCCAATACACAATCCCAAAGAAGATAAATCTGAATATACTTAATCTTAGTATAGCAGCACATAACGGAGGATATACAGATAAAAAAAGACTGTGATCCTTAATCGATTATCTTATTATTATTTTTTTAAACAAGAAATTACTGTCCTGGGCAATATTTCCTCAGCATATTATCTTTTTGAGGATTCTGCCTCCTAAATATGACTAACATTTAATACACTGTTACTACACCATGTAAAACACTTTGTATTGTGGTAACTACATAACTACACAACTACACGAACTCACTATTTAAATTTCACAACACACCTTCGACTTAAATAACTGCCCCAACGTAACAGATGAAAACACTTGAGTCACAGAAAAACCAAAGCTTATAATCCAGTAAGTGAAAAGATTCAGATGCACACAATGTGACTTCAGAGGCTAAGTCTGTAGTCCCTATACTGCAACAGTTATTAAGGAATAATTTCTTAGTGCTATTCAGGATTAGTTACAATAACCAGAAAACACAAAGTAACATACCATCATGGTATGTTCTAAAACACATTTTTTTGCACACTAAAAAATCTCTGAAATTATCTGAGACCAGCCTGGGCAATATGGCAAAATCCTGTCTCTACAAAAGATACAAAAGTAAGCCGGATGTGGTGGCAAGTGCCTGTAGTCCCAGCTACTCAGGAGGCTGGGGTGGGAGAATGGCTTGAGCCTGGGAGGCAGAGGCTGCAGTGAGCGGAGATCACACCACTGCCCTCCAGCCTGGGCAACAGAGCCAGCCAGACCGTGTCTCAAACAACAACAACAACAACAAAACTCTGAAATTAGAGTACGTCATAAAAGTAATGGTATATTACAATAAGTGGCTTTTTCTTGGCACACAAAAAATATGGTGTCTTAATAGTATTAATGTATGAGTCGACAAAATATTATATTTTGCTTAGACTCATGTTTTATATTTAATTAAAACTACATGTAATTAAGCATTTTTTTTAATTGGAGACAACTGTGCTTTAAAACTTTCTAGCTTCCTCACCAAGTTGAGCAGAATGAGATTATTCATATTCATACTAAGCAATATTCTACTTATCATCCCAACATATTGTATATTGTGCTGGTTATTAGAATACTGTCTCTCAGCTTCAAACCCATACTACTAGAGTCTGTTTGAGGATGCTGAGCAAGGACTCTGCAAATCACATTTCTCCTTTGCTAGCTGGCTCCCTGTTTGGCTCAGCGAATAGGAGGCACTGGAGAAATGGGCTGCATGACTGGAAGAGCAAAGGACACTCTCCTTCCTGTATCTGTCAGTGAGGTTCCTGCTGACAAAAACACCCCAGGGTTTGCTTCTTTACTTTGGTGGTAGTTCATTCCATTAAATAATAGTCAATACCAGCTGCAGTTTTCCAATGCTTGCAAAACCAGTTTCACAGCACTCCATCAAACATCAGCAATAGCCATCCAGGTTGCTCCTCCTAGAGGTCTAGATCCTAGACCCACGGGCCCTCTTTTCAGACCTCTGAGGCACCAGTAACAGCCTAGCAGTATCCCAGCTTCATGGGGCAAACCCCTCCAACTCCTAATTTTTAATAATTCCAATCTCTTTCCTTGGTTCCCCAAGCCATAGGTATAGTAGCTGATTCTCACAGCTGCTTTGTCCATAATACCCTACTGTTCCCTTTTTGCCTCTTTAGTTCTCTAGTATCTGGTTAAAAATGATTTGTATTAGGCCAGGTACAGTGGCTCATGCCTGTAATTCCAGCACTTTTGGAGGCCAAGGTGGAAGGATCCCTTGAGGCCAAGAGTTCAAGACCAGCCTGGGTAACACAGTGAGACCCTGTCTCCTAAATAAATAAATAATTTTTTATGCTGATAATTGATTTTATAGCCTAGTGAAATGAACTATTCAGATATAACATCTATTTCATCCACATCTTGTTGAGAAGGAGAAAATTTATACAATGTACTTAATTTTATTTGGTTCTTAGTTTGACAATCCCTAAAAATTTAGGTTTATTCTAGAGCATGATAAAGTCAAAACTTGTAATATTGACCCTAGAATTCACCTAAACTCAAGGAAAATACTACAATAGAGCTGGGCTTCAGCTAAGTCAAATCCAGAACCAAATTTATTTTCTCTGTTCAAAACAAATGAGATCCTTGTTTTCAAAAGAAGTTAGGAAAAGAAGACAACAGCACAACTGTGGCAGCTGTCACAGCTTCTTACAATAACCATTTGTGCTTGAAAATGAAGTGGACATTTGCTGTTATTAGAAGTATCAATCCAGTAACCACAGGATAGGTTACTATTTCTTTTTTTAGAGACAGAGTTTGCTCTTGTTGCCCAGGCTAGAGTGCAATAGCGTGATCTCGGCTCACCGCAACCTCCACCTCCTGGGTTCAAGCGATTCTCCTACCTCAGCCTCCTGAGTAGCTGAGATTACAGGCATGTGCCACCACGCCCAGCTAATTCTGTATTTTTAGTAGAGACGGGTTTCTCCATGTTGGTCAGGCTGGTCTCAAACTTCTAACCTCAGGAGATCCGCCCGCCTCAGCCTCCCAAAGTGCTGGGATTACAGGTGTGAGCCACCGCGTCCGGCCGGGTTACTACTTCAATTAAAAACTTAATTTTAAGAAATGTGTTCCTTGACTATAAGCATCAAATTAAATATTTGTAAACAAGAAATAAATGAATCCAAACCATTTTAAAAACATATTCCTGTTAAGAAATGTTTAATTTTCCCTTTGAATAGCCTCAACCCAATAAAGATGTGGCCTGTCAGAAAAGGGCTTGAATGGTCAGGGTGATAGTCCTACTTAGTAATGCAGTCCTTTCTAAAAGACAATTCTTTTTTATTTTTTAGGATTAAAAATTTATTATTATTATACTTTAAGTTCTAGGGTACATGTGCACAACGTGCAGGTTACATGTGCCATGTTGGTTTGCTGCACCCATCAACTCGTCATTTACATTAGGTATTTCTCCTAACGCTATCCCTCCCCCAGACCCCCACCCCACAACAGGCCCCGGTGTGTGACGTTCCCTGCCCTGTGTCCAAGTGTTCTCATTGTTCAATTCCCACCTATGAGTGAGAACATGTGGTGTTTGGTTTTCTGTCCTTGTGACAGTTTGCTCAGAATGATGGTTTCCAGCTTCATCCATGTCCCTACAAAGGACATGAACTCATCCTGTTTTCTGGCTGCATAGTATTCTATGGTGTATATGCACCACATTTTCTTAATCCAGTCTATCATTGATGGACATTTGGGTTGGTTCCATGTCTTTGCTATTGTGAAGTGCCATAATAAACATACATGTGCATGTGTCTTTATAGTAGCATGATTTATAATCCTTTGGGTATATACCCAGTAATGGGATTGCAGGGTCAAATAGTATTTCTAGTTCTAGATCCTTGAGGAATCGCCACACTGTCTTCCACAATAGTTGAACTAGTTTACACTCCCACCAACAGTGTAAAAGTGTTCCTATTTCTCCACATCTTCTCCAGCACCTGTTGTTTCCTGATTTTTTAATGATCACCATTCTAACTGGTGTGAGATGGTATCTCACTGTGGTTTTGATTTGCATTTCTCTGATGACCAGTGATGATGAGTATTTTTTCATGTGTCTGTTGGCTGCATAAATGTCTTCTTTTGAGAAGTGTCTGCTCGTGTCCTTTGCCTACTTTTTGATGGGGTTGTTTGATTTTTTTCTTGTAAATTCGTTTAAGTTCTTTGTAGATTCTGGATATCAGCCCATTGTCAGATAGGTAGATTGCAAAAATTTTCTCCATTCTGTAGGTCGCCTGTTCACTCTGATGGCAGTTTCTTTTTTTTTTTTTTTAAGATGGAGACTTGCTCTGTCGCCCAGGCTGGAGTGCAGTAGCACAATCTCGGCTCACTGCAAGCTCTGCCTCCTGGGTTCATGCCATTCTCCTGCCTGAGCCTCCCAAATAGCTGGGACTATAGGCGCCCACCACCACACCTGGCTATTTTTTTGTATTTTTAGTAGAGACAGGGTTTCACCATGTTAGCCAGGATGGTCTCGATCTCCTGACCTCGTGATCCGCTCGCCTCGGCCTCCCAAAGTGCTAGGATTACAGGCGTGAGCCACCGCACCTAGCCGATGGTAGTTTCTTTTGCTGTGCAGAAGCTCTTTAGTTTAATTAGATCCCATTTGTCAATTCTGGCTTTTGTTGCCATTGCTTTTCGTGTTTTAGACATGAAGTCCTTGCCCGTGCCTATGTCCTGAATGGTATTGCCCAGGTTTTCTTCTACGGTTTTTATGGTTTTAGGTCTAACATTTAAGTCTTTAATCCATCTTGAATTAATTTTTGTATAAGGTGTAAGGAAGGGATCCAGTTTCAGCTTTCTACCTACGGCTAGCCAGTTTTCCCAGCACCATTTATTAAATAGGGAATCCTTTCCCCATTTCTTGTTTTTGTCAGGTTTGTCAAAGATCAGATGGTTGTAGATGTGTGGTATTATTTCTGAGGGCTGTGTTCTGTTCCATTGGTCTGTATCTGTTTTGGTACCAGTACCACGCTGTTTTGGTTACTGCAGCCTTGTAGTATAGTTTGAAGTCAGGTAGCGTGATGCCTCCAGCTTTGTTCTTTTGGCTTAGGATTGGCTTGGCAATGCGGGCTCTTTTTTGGTTCCATATGAACTTTAAAGTAGTTTTTTCCAATTCTGTGAAGAAAGTCATTGGTAGCTTCATGGGGATGGCATTGAATCTATAAATTACCTTGCGCAGTACAGCCATTTTCATGATATTGATTCTTCCTATTCATGAGCATGGAATGTTCTTCCATTTGTTTGTGTCCTCTTTTATTTCATTGAGCAGTGGTTTGTAGTTCTCCTTGAAGAGGTCCTTCACATCCCTTGTAGGTTGGATTCCTAGGTATTTTATTCTCTCTGAAGCAACTGTGAATGGGAGTTCACTCATAATTTGGCTGTTTATGTGTTATTGGTGTATAAGAATGCTTGTGATTTTTGCACTTTGATTTTGTATCCTGAGACTTTGAGGAAGTTGCTTATCAGCTTAAGCAGATTTTGGGCTGAGATGATGGGGTTTTCTAAATATACAATCATGTCATCTGCAAACAGGGACAATTTGACTTCCTCTCTTCCTATCTGAATACCCTTTATTTCTTTCCCTTGCCTGACTGCCCTGGCCAGAACTTCCACTATGTTGAATAGGAGTGATGAGAGAAAGACAGAAAACTGTCTTGTGCCAGTTTTCAAAGGGAATGCTTCCAGTTTTTGCCCGTTCAGTATGATACTGGCTGTGGGTCTGTCTTAAACGGCTCTTTAATTTTGAGTTACATTCCATAAATACCTAATTTATTGAGAGTTGAATTTTGTCAAAGGCCTTTCCTGCCTCTATTGAGATAATCATGTGGTTTTTGTCTTTGGTTCTGTTTATGTTATGGATTACGTTTATTGATTTGCGTATGTTGAACCAGCCTTGCATCCCAGGGATGAAGCCAACTTGATCTTGGTGGATAAGCTTTTTGATGTGCTGCTGGATTCAGTTTGCAGGTATTTTATTGAGGATTTTTGCATCGATGTTCATCAGGGATATTGGTCTAAAATTCTCTTTTTTTGTTGTGTCTCTGCCAGGCTTTGGTATCAGGACGATGCTGGCCTCATAAAATGAGTTAGGGAGAGTTCCCTCTCTATTGATTGGAAAAGTTTCAGAAGGAATGGTACCAGCTCCTCTTTGTAGCTCTGGTAGAATTCGGCTGTGAATCAGTCTGGTCCTGGACTTCTTTTGGTTGGTAGGCTATTAATTATTGCCTCAATTTCAGAGCCTGTTATTGGTCTATTCAGAGATTCAACTTCTTTCTGGTTTAGTCTTGACAGGGTGTATGTGTCCGGGCATTTATCCATTTCTTTTAGATTTTCTAGTTTATTTGCTTAGAGGTGTTTATAGTATTCGCTGATGGTAGTTTGTATTTCTGTAGGATCGGTGGTGATATCCCCTTTATCATTTTTTATTGCATCTATTTGATTCTTCTTTTCTTCTTTATTAGTCTTGCTAGTGGTCTATCAATTTTGTTGATCTTTTCAAAAACCCAGCTCCTGGATTCATTGATTTTTTTGAAGGGTTTTTTGTGTCTCTATCTCCTTCAGTTCTGCTCTGATCTTAGTTATTTCTTGCCTTCTGCTAGCTTTTGAACTTGTTTGCTCTTGCTTCTCTAGCTCTTTTAATTGTGATGGTAGGGTGTGAATTGTACATCTTTCCTGCTTTCTCTTGTGGGCTATTAGTGCTATAAATTTCCCTCTACACACAGCTTTAAATGTGTCCCAGAGATTCTGGTTCGTTGTGTCTTTGTTCTCATTGGTTTCAAAGACATCTTTATTTCTGCCTTCGTTACTTACCCAGTAGTCATTCAGGAGCAGGCTGTTCAGTTTCCACGTAGTTGTGTGGTTTTGAGCGACTTTCTTAATCCTGAGTTCTAATTTGACTGCACTGTGGTCTGAGAGACAGTTTGTTGTGATTTCTGTTCTTTTACATTTGCCAAGGAGTGCTTTACTTTCAACTATGTGGTCAATTTTGGAATAAGTACGACGTGGTGCTGAGAAGAATATATTCTGTTGATTTGGGGTGGAGAGTTCTGTAGATGTCTATTAGGTCTGCTTGGTGCAGAACTGAGTTCAAATCCTGGATATCCTTGTTAACCTTCTGTCTCATTGATCTGTCTAATATTGACAGTGGGGTGTTAAAGTCTCCCATTATTATTGTGTGGGAGTCTAAGTCTCTTTGTAGGTCTCTAAGGACTTGCCTTATGAATCTGAGTGCTCCTGTATTGGGTGCATATATATTTAGGATAGTTAGCTCTTCTTGTCGAATTGATCCCTTTACCATTATGGGATGGCTTTGTCTCTTTTGATCTTTGTTGGTTTAAAGTCTGTTTTATCAGAGAGTAGGATTGCAACCCCTGCTTTTTTTTGCTTTCCACTTGCTTGGTAGATCTTTCTCCATCCCTTTATTTTGAGCCTATGTGTGTCTCTGCATGTGAGATGGGTCTCCTAAATACAGCACACTGATGGGTTTTGCGTCTTTATCCAGTTTGCCAGTCTGTGTCTTTTAATTGGGGCATTTAGCCCATTTATATTTAAGGTTAATATTGTTATGTGTGAATTTGATCCTGTCATTATGATGTTAGCTAGTTATTTTGGCCATTAGTTGATGCAGTTTCTTCCGAGCATCGATGGTCTTTACAATTTTGCATGTTTTTGCAGTGGCTGGTACCAGTTGTTCCTTTCCATCTTTAGTGCTTCCTTCAGAAGCTCTTGTAAGGCAGGCCTGGTGGTGACAAAATCTCTCAGCATTTGCTTATCTGTAAAGGATTTTATTTCTCCTTCACTTATGAAGCTTAGTTTGGCTGGATATGAAATTCTGGGTTGAAAATTCTTTTCTTTAAGAATGTTGAATATTGGCCCCCACTCTCTTCTGGCTTGTAGAGTTTCTGCTGAGAGATCCATGGTTAGGCTGATGGGGTTCCCTTTGTGGGTAACCTGACGTTTCTTTCTGGCTGCCCTTAACATTTTTTCCTTCATTTTGATCTTGGGGAATCTGACAATTGTGTGTCTTGGGGTTGCTCTTCTCAAGGAATTATCTTTGTGGTGTTCTCTGTATTTCCTGAATTTGAATGTTGGCCTGCCTTGCTAGGTTGGGGAAGTTCTCCTGGATAATATCCTGAAGAGTGTTTTCCAGCTTGGTTCCATTCTCCCCGTCACTTTCAGGTACACCAATCAAACATAGATTTGGTATTTTCACACAGTCCTGTATTTCTTGGAGGCTTTGTTTGTTTCTTTTTACTCTCTTTTCTCTAAACTTCTCTTCTCACTTCATTAATTTATTCTTCAATCACTGATACCCTTTCTTCCACTAGATTGAATCGGCTACTGAAGAATGTGCCTGTGTCATGTAGTTCTCACGCCATGGTTTTCAGCTCCATCAGGTCATTTAAGGTCTTCTCTACACTGTTTATTCTAGTTAGCCATTTGTCTAATCTTTTTTCAAGGTTTTTAGCTTCCTTGCGATGGGTTCGAACATCCTCCTTTAGCTCAGGAAGTCTGTTATTACCAACCTTCTGAAGCCTACTTCTGTCAACTTGTCAAAGACATTCTCCATCTGGCTTTGTTCCGTTGCTGGCGAGGAGCTGCAATCCTTTGGAGGAGAAAAGGCACTCTGGTTTTTAGAATTTTCAGCTTTTCTGCTCTGGTTTCTCCCCATCTTTGTGGTTTTATCTGCCTTTGGTCTTTGATGATGGTGACCTACAGGTGGGGTTTTGGTGTGGATGTCCTTTTTGTTTATGTCGATGCTATTCCTTTCTGTTTGTTAGTTTTCCTTGTAACAGTCAGGTCCCTCAGCTGCAGTCTGTTGGGAGTTTGCAGGAGGTCCACTCCAGACCTTACTTGCCTGGGTATCACCAGCGAAAGCTGCAGAACAGCAAATATTGCAGAACAGCAAATATTGCTGCCTGATCCTTCCTCTGGAAGCTTCGTCTCAGAGGGGCACCTGGCTGTATGAGGTGTCAGTCAGCCCCTACTGGGAGGTGTCTCACAGTTAGGCTACACGGGGGTCAGGGACCCACTTGAGGAGGCAGTCTGTCTGTTCTCAGAGCTCAAACTCCGTGCTGGGAGAACCACTGCTCTCTTCAGAGCTGTCAGACAGGGATGTTTAAGTCTGCAGAAGTTTCTGCTGCCTTTTGTTCAGCTATGCCCTGACCCCAGAGGTCAAAAAATATTATTTATATTAAATTCTGTCTCTATAACATGGATGGACTTTGAAAGTATTATGGTAAATAAAACAAGCCAGTCACAAAGACCATGTATTTCAAGAGTACACTTATATAAAATGTCCAGAACAGGCAAATCTATAGAGACAGAAAGTGGATGATGTTTGCCTGGTGTTGGAGAGAAATGGGAGTGACTGCTAATGGGTACTGTTTTCTTTTTGGGGAGGAAATAGTGTTCTAAAACTTTTTGTGGTGATGTCTGCAAAACTCTTCTGGTACGACTTTTTTCTCTTGGGTAATTTTAGGATTAAGACTGATAACTATGAGTTTGCCAGGACTTGGTTCTCTCTCCAAGGTATCTAGTTGGGTCATTATAATGGCCAGATTGGCATAAGTAGATGTGGAGATGACAGAGGACCTCAATGAACACTAGTCTTCCTTTCATCTTCTTTCATACTAAATTTCTCTCACACACACATTTTTACATGATGATACAGAACTAAAGGGATATCATCCTTAACATTAGTCAAGATCACAAGTTTTTAGAGACTTTCTTTGGACAATTCTTTGTCGCTACTGACATTTCCATAAGACTATTTAAAAAATAAATGCTGGCCAGGCACGGTGGCTCATGCCTGTAATCCCAGCACTTTGGGAGACTGAGCTGGGTGGATCACGAAGTCAGGAGTTCGAGACCAGCCTGCCCAACATAGTGAAACCTCATCACTACTAAAAATACAAAAAATTAGCTGGGTATGGTGGCAGGTGCCTATAATCCCAGCTACTCGGGAGGCTGAGGCAGGAGAATGGCTTGAACCCGGGAGGCGGAGGTTGCAGTGAGCTGAGATCACGCTATTGCACTCCAGCCTGGGCAACAGTACAAGACTCCGTCTCAAATAAAAAAAAAGAAATACTGAGGGTCCTTTTCAAAAAAATATGCTCTGAAGTCCCTTCAGCAACCTGTCTTTGGCTACTACAAAGAATTATTCTAAGATTAAACAGGCCAGGCACGGTGCCTCATGCCTGTAATCCCAGCACTTTGGGAGGCTGAGGCGGACAGATCACCTGAGGTTAGCAATTTGAGACCAGCCTGGCCAACATGATAAAACACCATCTCTACTAAAAACACAAAAATTAGATGAGTGTGGTAGCGCATGCCTGTAGTCCCAGCTACCTGTGAGGCTGAGGCAGCAGAATCACTTGAACCCAGGAGGCGGAGGCTGCAGTGAGCTGAGATCGTGCCACTGCACTCCAGTCTGGGCGACAGAGTGGGACCATGTCTCAAAAAAAAAAAAAAAAAAAAAAAGATTAAAAATGACTGTTAAAAGTTGTTGGGAAGGATGTATACGCACGTGTGTACACTTTAAGACAGAAAACACATACATGGCACATGCACACGGTAATGAGAGAAGTTAAAAACAAAAGTAGGGCTGGGTGCAGTGGCTCACACCTATAATCCCAGCACTTTTGGTGGCAGAGGTGGGTGGACCACTTGACGTCAGGAGTTTGAGACCAGTCTGGCCAACATGGTGAAACCCCGTCTCTACTAAAAATACAAAAATTAGTTGGGTGTGGTGGCACACACCTGTAATCTCCGCTACTTGGGAGGCTGAGGAAGGAGAATAGCTTGAACACAAGAGGCGGAAGTTGCAGTGAGCAAAAATCATGCCACTGCACTCCAGCCTGGGTGATAGAGACTCCAACTCAGAAAACAAAACAAAACAAAACAAAACAAAACAAAAACCCCCAAACAAAAATAGTTTGTGGTGATCAAATAGTACTGTATCTTGATAGTGATGGTGGTTGTACGACTCTACATGGAATCCACCGCACAGACACATATACAAACAAATGAGTGCACGTAAAAACTGGTGAAAACTAAGTAAGGCCAGTAGTCTAGTTAATGGTATAACACCAGTGTCAATTTTTTTGGTTTTGATATTGCCCTACAGTTATATAATATGTGACCACTGGGGGAAGCTGGAGGAGTGGTTCAAAGAACTCTGGGTACTCTTTTGCAACTTCCTATGAATCTACAGTCACTTCAAAAAAAGTTTGTTTAATAGAGAAAAAAGAGCCAAGTGCAGTGGCTCATGCCTATAATTCCAGTAGTTTGGGAGGAATGCTTGAGCCCAGGAGTTCAAGACCAGCCTGGGCAACATAGCAAGACCTTGTCTCAACAAAAATAAAAATTAGCTGTGTATGTTGACACATGCCTGTTGTCCTAGCTACTCGGGAAGCTGAAGCAGGAAGACGGCTTGAGCCCAAGTTTGAAGTTACAGTGAGCTATGATTGTTGATATGCTTTGGCTCTGTGTCCCCACACAAATCTCATCTTGAATTGTAGCTCCCATAATTCCCACGTTATGGGAGGGACCTGGTGGGAGATAACTGAATCATGGGGGCAGTCTCCCCAATACTGTTCCTGTGGTAGTAAGTCTCACGAGATCTGATGGTTTTATAAGGGGTTTCCCCTTTCATTTGGCTCATTCTGTTTTGCCTGCCACCATATAAGATGTGCCTTTTACCTTCCACCATGATTGTGAGGCCTCCCCAGCCACGTGGAACTATCAGTCCATTAAACCTCATTTTCCTTTATAAATTATCCAGTCTCAGGTATGTCTTTAACAGCAGCATGAAAATGAACTAACAAAGTAAACTGGTGCCAGTAGAGTGGGGAGCTGCTATAAAGATACCTGAAAATGTGGAAGCAACTTTCGAACTGGGTAACAGGCAAAGTTTGGAACAGTTTGGAGGGCTCAGAAGAAGACAGAAAAATGTGGGAAAAGTTTGGAACTTCCTAGAGACTTGTTGAATGGCTTTGATCAAAATGCTGATAATGATATGGACAGTGAAATCCAGGCTGAGGTGGTCTCAGATGGAGATGAGGAACTTGTTGGAAACTGGAGTAAAGGTGACTCTTGCTATGTTTTAGCCAAGAGACTGGTGACATTTTGTCCCTGCCTCAGAGATGTGTGGAACCTTTAACTTGAGGGAGATGATTTAGGGTATCTGGCAGAAGAAATTTCCAAGCAACAAAGCATTTAAGAGATGACTGGAGTGCTGTTAAAAGCATTGTCTCATTTATTTTTATTTTTTTATTTTTATTTTTTTGAGATGAAGTTTTGCTTTGTCACCCAGGCTGGAGTGCAGTGGGGTGATCTCAGCAGTGCAGTGAGGCGATTTCAACTCACTGCAACCTCTGCTTTCCAGGTTCAAGTGATTCTCCGGCCTCAGCCTCCCGAGTAGCTGGGATTACAGGCACCCGCCAACAGGCCCAGCTAGTTTTTGTATTTTTAGTAGAGATAGGGTTTCACCATGTTGGCCAGGCTGGTCTCAAACTCCTGATATCAAGCAATCCACCCACCTTGGCCTCCCAAAGTGCTGGGACTAGAGGTGTGAGCTACCGCACCCAGTCAGCATTCAGTTTTAAAAGGAAAACAGAGCATAAAAGTTTGGAAAATTTGCAGCCTCAGGATGCGATAGAAAAGAAAAACTCATTTTGTGAGAAGAACTGCAAGCTGGCAGCAGAAATTTGCATGAGTAACGAGCAGCCAAACGTTAATCTCCAAGACAATGGAGAAAATGTCTCCAGGACATTTCAGAGAACTTTGTGGCAGCCCCTCCTATCACAGGCCCAGAGGCCTAGGAGGAAAAAATGGTTTGCGAGCAGGGCCCCCCTGCTGTGTGCAGACTAGGGACTTGGACCCCTGTGTCCCAGCTGCTCTACTCATAGCTAAAAGGGACCAACATACAGCTTAGACCATAGCTTCCAAGGGGGCAAATCCCAAGCCTTAGCAGCTCCCACGTGGTGTTGAGCCTGTGAGTGCCCAGAAGTCAAGAATTGAGGTTTGGGAACCTCTGCCTAGACTTCAGAATGTATGGGAACACCTGCATGTCCAGGCAGAAGTTTGCTGCAGGGTGAGGTCCTCGTGAAAAACCTCTGCTAGGGCAGTGTGGAAGGGAAATATTGGGTTGAAGCCCTTACACAGAGTCCCCACTGGGGCACTGCCTAGTGGAGCTATGAGAAGAGGGCCACTGTGCTCCAGACCACAGAATGGCAGATCCACCGAAAGCTTGCACCGTGTGCCTGAAAAAACCACAGACACTCGACGCCAGTCCGTGAAAGCAGCTGGGAGGGAGGCTGTACCCTTCAAAGCCACAGGGGCGGAGCTGCCCAAGCCCATGGGAACCCACCTCTTGCATCAGCATGACCTGGATGCGAGACATGGAGTCAGAAAAGATCATTTTGGAGCTTTATGATTTGACTGCTCCACTGGATTCCAGACTTGCATGGGGCCTTTAGTTCCTTCATTTTGGCCAATTTCTTCCATTTGGAATGGTTGTATTTATCCAATGCATGTACCCCCACTGTATCTAGGAAATAACTAACTTGCTTTTGATTTTACAGGCTCACAGGCAGAAGAGACTTGCCTTGTCTCAGATGAGACTTTGGACTGTGGACCTTTTGAGTTAATGCTGAAATGAGTTAAGACTTTGGAGGACTGTTGGGAAGGCATGATTGGTGTTGAAATGTGAGGACATGAGATTTGCGAGGGGCCAGGGCGGAATGATATGATTTGGCTGTGTCCCCACCCAAATCTCATTTTGAATTATAGTTCCCATAATTCCCACGTGTTGTGGGAGGGACCTGGTGAAAGATAACTGAATCATAGGGCCGGTTCCCCAACACTGTTTTCATGCTAGTGAATAAGTCTCATGAGAGCTGATGGTTTTATAAGGGGTTTCCCCTTTCTCTTGGCTCTCATTCTCTTGTCTGCTACCATATAAGACACGCCTTCCACCTTCTGCCATGATTGTGAAGCCTCCCCAGTCATGTGGAACTATAAGTCCATTAAATCTCTTTTTGCTTTATAAATTACCCAGTCTCGGGTATGTCTTTAACGGCAGCATGAAAACAGACTAATACAATTGTGCCACTGCACTCTAGCCTGGGTGACACAGTGAAACCCTGTCTCAAAATAAAATAATAAAACAAAATAAATAAAAAAGGTAGCAAAAACTTTAATAAGAAATTGCCTGAAACACACATCTAAACAGATTTGTGAAAACCATATAAAATTGTATACATACATTAAACAATATTTTTCTACGTGTATAGCACACAAAACATTTTTCTAACTACTTTTATATTTATCATTTATTTTTAATTTTTTTGTTTTAGAGAGGAGGTTTTGCTATGTTGCCCAGGCTGGTCTCAAACTCCTGGGCTCAAGTGATCCTGCCACCTCAGCCTTCTAAAGTGCTAGAATTACAAGTGAGAGCCGCTATGCCCAGCCTTTTTTCTTTTTTTTTTTTTTCCTGAGACAGAGTCTCCCTGTTACCCAGGCTGGAGTGCAGTGGCACAATCTAGGCTCAATGCAACCTCCACCTCCCAAGTTCAAGCAATTCTCATGCCTCATCCTCCCAAGTAGCTGGAATTACTGGCATGCGTCACCACACTCGGCTAATTTTTTATATTTTTACTAGAGACAGGATTTCGCCATGCTGGCCAGGCTGGTCTCAAACTACTGATAGTGATCCACCCACCTCAGTAACCCAAAGTGCTAGGAACTACAGGCATGAGCCACCATGCCCAGCTCTATCACATATTTTTAAGGTCTCACTATGTTGCTTTTACATTTGTTTTCACTATCCTCATAACATCCACATGAGGAAATACAGAATAACCCTCAAATTTTAGAGATGGGAAAACTGAGGCTCCGAAAGGATGAAGTTCTCTGCCACAGCCTACAGTAAGCAGGTCAAAGAGGCTGGTGGCAGCATGACATGGTAGAAAAATACATATTATGGAATCACATAGACACAGGAATCTAAACTTAGCTCTACTACTATGTGACTTGAGCCAGTTACTCAACTTTTCTGAGTCTGTTTCCTCATTTGTAAAATGCTATTAATACCATCACTTCGTTGGAATGTCATGAGGATTTAGAAAGATAGTATTTAAATGTATAGTATAATGCTTTGGCACGGGGTTAAGTGGTTCTGATGTTCTTCTCATAACCTTCTTACGTAGACTTTGGGAAAGTCCTGGAAGAATTCTTTGTTAGCAGATTTAATTCTGAGTCCATCACAGGACAAAATACTTCTGTTCTACCATTACTTACCTAAAACAAAGCCAACCTGAATGGCTTTTTCCTTTACTGCAGCATCTGATTCTGCTATATAAGAGCACCGCCTACTGAATGAGTAGGCCAAGACTGAAGCAACTTTAACACCATGATCCATCAAAGCCTGAAAACAATGATGAAGCAAATGTCTGTAAGAAAAGAAAAAGATTATTTTATAGAGTTAATTTATTTTTCTCCTTTTAGAAAGTGCTAACTGCTTCTCTTTTAAATAATAGCACTATTATTTTCCAGGATGGAATAAGATAAAAAGCATTTTGCCTTATCAATTACAAGGCCATAATTCAAAATTTAGCCTAATCTCTTCACTCAGTGGATAACTGAGTGATCCTACAACATTCAGGAAAAGTACACAATGTGTAACTTGATGACAAGGAAGGATGAAGCTAACTTTTAAAATTGGCTTTAAAAACCAAATTATAATTCACAATAAAAAGGTACATAACCCAATTTTTAAAAGGCAATGAAGATAGAAGAGTTGGTTTTTTTTTGTTTGTTTTTTTTTTTTTGAGATGGAGTCTCACTCTGTTATCCAGGCTGGAGTGCAGTGGCATGGTCTCGGCTCATTGCAACCTCCACCTCCCTGGTTCAAGCAATTCTCCTGCCTCAGCCTCCCAAGTAGCTGGAACTACGGGCGCGTGTCACCATGCCCAACTAATCTTTTTTGTATTTTTAGTAGAGACGGGCTCTCACTATGTTAGCCGGGATGCTCTCAATCTCTTGACCTTGTGATCTACCTACCTCGGCCTCCCAAAGTGCTGGGATTACAGGCGTTGAGCCACCATGCCTGGCTGATATGAAGATATTTCTCCACAAAAGATATATAAATGCCAATAAACATGAAATAAGAAGCTCAACATCATTAATGATTAGGGAAATGCAAACCAAAATCATGAGATACCCCTTTACACCCAATAGAATTTTTAAAAATATTTTATGTATGTATGTATGTATGTATGTATGTATGTATGTATGTATGTATGTATGTTTTAGAGACAAGGTCCTGCTCTGTCATCCAGGCTGGAGAGAAGTGGCATGATCATAGCTCACTGTAGCCTTGAACTGGTCTCAATTAAGATCCTCCTGCTTCAGCCTCCACAGTAGCTGGGACTATGGATGCCTGTCACTGCACCCTGCTATAATTTTTTTTGAAGTGTTGTCATGAGGTGAAAAAACAGGAACCCTCATACATTGGCGGTGGGATTATAAAATGATATGGCTTCTGTGAAAAAGTGTAGTGGTTCCTCAAAAAGTTAATCATAGGGTTACCATATTATACACCCTAGGTATATACTCAAGAGAATTGAGACTACATACACACAAAATATTGTCCAACCACATTCACAGCAGCATTATTCATAATAGCCAAAAGGTGGAAACATCTCAAATGTTCATGAACAGATGACTGGATAAGCAAAATGCAGTATTATCCTTACGATGGAAAATTATTCAGCCATAAAAAAGGAAAGTAGTACTGATGCAAGCAACAACATGAATGAACCTTAAAAACATTATGCTAAGTGTCAGTCACAAAAGACCATGTAAGAATCAACTTATATAAAATATCTAGACTAGGCAAATCCATAGAGACAGAAAGTAGATTAATGGTCAGCTAGAAACTGAGGAAAAAGTTACTGTTAACTGAGGAAATGGTCAGCCAAGAGGAAATGGAGTTGACTGTTAATGATTTCTTTTTGTGGTGACCAAATTTTCTAGAATTAGACAGTGGTGATGGTTACAAAATCTTCTGAATAGTTGAATGGTAGAATTTAAATTGGTGAATTTTACAGTGTGTGAATCACATTTCAATAGAAAAAAAACCTTTTAAACAAAATTTTAAGAGTCACTGCTTTGGGTAAAGGAAAAAAAGGTCAAATTACATGCTTTTAGTTTCACAAATACATAAAACACTTACCAAAGGATTTGGACTTGGTGAAAGATAACCTAAGAGATGAAAAAGAGGTATTCCACTAAATCTTTACAACAGCCACGTTTAAAACTACCTAGAGAGATTCAAATCCCCAAAAGCTATCCCTTCTTTAGAGTAAGGAACGTTTTTAAAAGTTTTTCTAGTCTTCTTTTACCAAAATGAGAAGTTCTTATTTATTAGATTTTTTTTTACAGCCTAACTTTAATCAACTAATCAAGAAGTTTCTCTATAATCTTAGCACACAGGCCACATTTCAAAGTTACCCTTGAACACTGAAATCATGCTGTTTACTTACTTGTTTATTTTATTTTTTTTGAGACAGAGTCTCACTCTGTCACCCAGGCTGGAGTGCTGCGGCGTGATGTTGGCTCACTGCAACCTCCGCCTCCCGGGTTCAAGTGATTCTCCTGCCTCAGCCTCCCGAGTAGCTGGGATTACAGGCATGAGCCACCACACCCAGCTAATTTTTGTATTTTTAGTAGAGACGAGATTTCACCATGTTGGCCAGGCTGGTCTTCAACTCCTGACCTCAGGTGATCCACCCACCTTGGCCTCCCAAAGTGCTGGGATTACAGGCGTGAGCCACCACGCCCAGCCGACTTACTTGTTTATTATCTTATCATCTCTCTCTAAAATACAAACTCCCTGAGGAAGGGACCTTGTGGATCCTACTCACTGCTATGGCCCCAGCATCTAAAACAGTATCTGGAAAATGTGCTATATATACACAATGGTGTACCATTTGGCCATAAAAAAGAATGAGATCCTGTCATCTGCAACAACATGGATGGAACTGTATGGTAAGTAAAAGAAGCCAGCCAAGGAAAGAACAACTTTGCATGTAGTCACTTATTTGTGGGAGCTAAAAATTAAAATAATTGCATTCATGGATATAGAGAGGAGAAGGATGGTTACCAGAGGCTGGGAAGGGTAACTGGGAGAGGGGGGCAAATGAAGATGGTTAATGGGTACAATAAAATAGAAAGAATGAATAAAATCTAGTATTTGCTAACACAACAGGATTATAGTAAAAAATAATTTAGTTCTACATTTTAATAACTGAAAGAATATAACTGGATTGCCTGTAACACAAAGGATAAATGCTTGAGGTGATGAACACCTCATTTATCTTGATGTGATTATTACACATTGCATGCTTGTATCAAAGTTATCTTATGTAACCCATAAATATATGCACCTAATATGTATGTACTATGTACCCCCAAAAACTTAAAATAAAACAGTACCTGGAACATATTAGGTACTCAGCAAGTATTTATTTAATTTGTTGAATAAATGCTAACAACTTGGTAAGATTCTTATTAGAGATCAGCAGTATTTTGTGAAACTATATTCTTATTTTCCTAGAAATGTGGGTTAGGAAATAAAATGGCAGTTAAACTTAGGGAAGAACACTAAAGAGAACAGCAAGCAGACCAGGCATGGTGGCTCACACCTGTAACCCCAGCACTTTGGGAGGCCAAGGCAGGTGGATGGCTTGAGCTCAGGAGTTTGAGACCAGCATGGGCAACATGGCGAAACCCCATCTCTACTAAAAATACTAAAAATTACCCAGGCGTGGTGGGGCATGCCTGTATTCCCAGCTACTTGGGAGTATCACCTGAGCCCTGGAAGTCGAGGCTACAGTGAGCCATGATCTTGCCACTGCACTCCAGGCTGGGTGATGGAAGTGAGACCCTGGCTCCAAAAAAAAAAGAACAGCAAGTACAATGAAAAGCTAGATCTGTAGCTACTACTACTACATGATGATACTTACAACGGGAAGATGAATTCAATCTCCCTTTCTTGAACTCAAAAAGCTAAACTACCAAAGTGTTAACTTTCCAAAGGGGATAGAAGGAGGCAGAACAAATTATCTTCTCTTTGTCACCAAGCTTCTGTTTGGGTTGTACAATTACTGCCACAATATTTTTACTATATTCTCTATGATGCTGGCAAAGACTTCTTGAGTTGTCTTAAATTGCTTTCAAATTCTACTCCTAGGTATGTATCTAATAGATATGCATACACATGTTCACCAAAAAACATTTACAAGAATGTTCAGGGCAGCAAGAGTTATAATAGCTAAAAACTGGAAACAGCCCAAATGTCCATCAATAATAGAATGAATAATACTGTATTCACATAATAAAACACCATATATATATATACAGCAACAAGAATGAACACACTGTAATTGCACATAACATAGGTGATTCTCATAAAACAATACTGGGGGGAAAAAAAGCCAGACACAAAAGGGCACAAACTGTATAATTTTATTTAATATGTTCTAAAATACATAAAATGAATCTAGTGGTTACCCTAGGGGAGGGGAAGTAGTGACTGGAAAAAGACAAGACAGGGGTTCTGGTAACAACTGCAAATAAACATAATTCATAGTGAAATAATACCAGGTATATGGAAAAACTAATTGAGACAATTTCTCAATGAAACAATTGTATAGATTTATATTGGTACTATACTTATGAGGCAAAATTATTTTATCCACTCTAAATTTTCTGATATAATCATATTTATGAAATAATTTCTAAACCACATAAGAAATTAGTCAAAAATAAACGTAACTTCATGCATTAAAAAGAGGTGTAATGGAATTTTAAAAAACAAGTAACCTAAAAATGAAATTTATGTCCCAGCACTTTGGAAGACTGAGACAAGAGGATCACTTGAGCCCAGGAGTTCGAGACCAGCCTGGGCAACACAGCAAGACCTCATCTCTACTAAAAATAAAAAAAATTAGTTGGGTGTGATAGCATGCGCCTATAGTCCCAGCTACTCAGGAGGCTGAGGTGGGAGGATGGCTTTGAGCCAAGGAGAGTTTGAGTTTGCAGTGAGCTACGAACATGCCACTGAACTCCATCCTGGCAACAGAACAAGACCGTGTCTCAAAAAAAAAAAAAATATATATATGGAAAACAGTATGACAGTTCCTCAACAAAATTGGAAATAGGAGTTGGGTGCAGTGGCATAGCGCCTTTAGTCCCAGCTAGCAGAGAGGCTGAAAAACGAGGATCCCTTGAGCCCAGGAGTTCGAGGGCAGCCTGTACAACATAGTGAAACTAAGTCTCTTAAAAAATAAACAAAAGTAGAATTACCATACAATCCAGCAATTCAACTTCTGAGTATATAACCAAAATAACTGAAGGCAGGGGCTTGAAGAGATATTTCTACACTCATGTCCACAGCAGTATTATTCACACTAGCCAAAAGGTAGAAAGAACCCAAATATCCATTGACAGATGAATAGATAAACAAAATGTGGTATATGCACACAATGGAATATAATCTAGCCATAAAAAGAAATGAAATTCTGACTTGTGCTACAACATAGATAAACCTTAAAAACATTATGCTAAATGAAATACAATACACACAAAAAGATAAACATTATAAGGATTCCACTTATATGGGAAATCAGAGAAGTCAAACTCATCTAAAGTACAATGGTGGCTACACAGGATAAGGGAAAGAGAGAATGGGGAGTTACTATTTAGTGGGTAAGGAGTTTTTGTTCACGGTAATGAAAAAGTTCTGGAAATGAATGGTGTTGATGGTTGCACAATGTGAATATACTTTTTTTTTGAGACGGAGTCTTGCTCTGTCGCCCAGGCTGGAGTGCAGTGGCGCGATCTTGGCTCACTGCAAGCTCCGCCTCCCAGGTTCACACCATTTTCCTGCCTCAGCCTCCCAAGTAGCTGGGACTAAGGCACCTACCACCACGCCCAGCTAATTTTTTGTATTTTTAGTAGAGACAGGGTTTCATCACGTTAGCCAGGAAGGTCTCGATCTGACCTCGTGATCTGCCCACCTCAGCCTCCCAAAGTGCTGGGATTACAGGCGTAAGCTACAGCACCCAGCCCACAATGTGAATATACTTAATGCCACTCAATTCGGTTAAAATGGTAAATTTTATGTTATGTATATTTTACAATTTTTTAAAAAAGAATTTACCTTTTATCCAAAGCTCTCAGTACTTTAGCAAAAACTTCCAATTCACAAAATTCACTGCCCAGTTGACATAAGCGTCCCTGTTGGTAAAGCTGAAATAAAAAACAAATGACTTAAAAATTTTGCAATTTAATTCTTGTTTTTACTTTAGTCATATTTGATAAATGTAATTTGATTAATTTCAGGAAAGATGCTTATGTTAAGAGAAATGTAACACTAACAAATTTCTACAATTCATATAAAAATATTTTAATAGTTGCATATAATCGTTACAAATTGGTATTTGTAAACCACCTAGAACAGTACCTGGAACATGGCAAGTACTACAAAGTGCTGTATAATTATGTATTTATTAAATACAGATAAAAATCATGTTAAACTGTTAACTTTTTTACTTAAACAAAACTGGAGAGTCGATGTAAAATTATCAAAATAATAGCAAAGATAATGTCCAGAAAACAGAGCTGGTCAATATGGCCACCTCAAAAATCTCAGTTCAGTCCTGGGTATAACACGTCAAAAACACACCAATAGTAGAGCATGTCAATAGTAATACAGGATGGCAGGATTTCTAATTATGCCATAATCGTTTATACATTCTGACTTTTTAGAACTACAATTTAAAATAACATTTTAAGGCTGGGCGCTGTGGTTTGATCCTGTCATTCCAGCTACTAAGGAGGCAAAGGAGGGAGTATTGCTTGAGGCCGGAGTTTGAGACAGGCCTGGGCAACACAGCAAGACCCTATTTATAAAATATAAATAAATTCGCTAGGTGTGGTGGCATGCACCTGTAGTCTCAGCTATTTGGGAGGTTGAGGCAAGGGGACTGCTTGAGCCCAGGATTTGGAGACCAGCCTGGGCAACACAGTGACACCCTGTCTCTAGAATACAGCCTGGGTGAGAGTGAGACCCTGTCTCAAAAAAATTATAAATAAATAAACAGAAAGACAAATACTATTGTCCCTCCCTGCAACCCCGCCTCAATGTCACCAAATGCTTTTTGAGACAGTCTTGCTCTGCTGCCCAGGCGATACAATACCCAAGAGTGTGTAGTGGTGCAATCTCGGCTCACTGCAACCTCTGCCTCCCGGGTTCAAGCAATCCTCCCACCTCAGCATCCTTAGTAGCTAGGATTACAGGCATGCATCACCATGCCTAATTTTTTTTTTGTATTTTTAGTAGAGACGGGGTTTCACCATGTTGGCCAGGATGGTCTTGAACTCCTGACCTCAAGACCAAATGCTTCTAAATTTACACATGCTATATAAATAATACAGTGCCTTAGAAAGCAGGATTTATTTGACTTTATATTACAGGCATTTAACAGCTCAGTTGATGAGAACATGGGTTTCATAAAGAAGACAAGGTCACTCTCCAAATGGGCCAGTTTACTTGGTGCATGGAAAACATAATAAAACCTCAGCACACTCCTGGGCACAAATCACTAGTCACAATGGAGGTCAGGTCAAATTAGGTAAATATATTAATCCAAATCCATAATGACTGCTTCAAAAAATCTATAACTGCTGGAGGGGAGAGGGGACAGGGACCACCACATGCTCACGAAGGAAAGGCAGAAATGTTATCTTCATGTAATAGTTAGACATTTATGTTAACATTAAAACCTTCAGCAGGAAAGATTTGTTATTTTTATTTATTTATTTATTTTTTAATGGTCTTACTCTGTCATCCAGGCTGCAGTATAGTGGCACAATTATAGCTCAATGCAGCACTGCAGTCTCTAACTCCTGGGCTCAAGTGATCTTCCTGCCTCAGACTCTCTGAGTGCTGGGGTTACAGGCGTGAGCCACTGCGTTCAGCCTATATTTGCTGTCCTTATAGAGGACTCTGTTTTCTGCTATAGAAAAGTAAGAGCTTCTGGGAATGCATGCTGTAAAATTCACTACTATTAACTGCTATCTTATTTACTTGACAACCAAAACAGAATAACTCAGGGAAAATAAAGCTGAGAACTTACGACCATATTCTTATAACATGGGCTTAACAAGATGATAAATTTCTGATTTGCAACAGAACAGTTACCAAAATAAATACAAACATACACTCCAAAAACACTAAGACAACAATCTTAGCTTCTTACCAAAATGACTGACTTTTCATTATCAAACTTAAGGCTTAGAATTTCTTTTTAAAAATAGAATAAACAGGCTGGGCATGGTGGCTCACGCCTGTAATCCCAGCACTTTGGGAGGCCAAGGCGGGGGGGTGGATCAGCTGAGGTCAACAGTTCGAGACCAGACTGGCCAACATGGAGAAATCCTGTCTCTACTAAAAATATAAAAATTAAACAGGCCATGGTGGCAGGCACCTGTAATCCCAGCTACTCGGGAGGCTGGGAGAGAATCGCTTGAACTCGTAAGACAGAGGTTGCAAGGAGCCAAGATCGCGCCACTGCACTCCAGCCTGGGTGACGGAGCAAAACTCTGTCTCAAAAAAAACAAAAAAAGAATAAACAAAAACAAGTTATACAACTACTTTGCCTAAAAACAACATTTAATGTTATCTTACAATTCACTGTATTCCTTTAATGACTGAAACTGGTGTATCCTACTAAATGAGAGTCTATATTTGATATTTGGCTGTTTAAATTTTCTTTTTTCTTTTTTTTTTTTTTTGGGACAGAGTCTCTCACTCTGTCACCAGGCTGGAGTGCAGTGGCATGATCTCAGCTCACTGCAACCTCCACCTCCTGGGTTCAAGCGATTCTTCTGCCTCAGCCTCCCGAATAGCCTGGACTACAGGCGTGGGACACCACGCCCAGGTAATTTTTGTATTTTTAGTGGCGACAAGGTTTCAACATGTTAGCCAGGATGGTCTCGATTTCTTGACCTCATGATCCGCCCGCCTCAGCCTTCCAAAGTGCTGGGATTACAGGCATGAGTTTCTCTAGCTAAAATGCGCTCACATTTAAATTGTCGGGAAAGGGTAATTTGTTTCAACTCATCCTTACCAAGTTTATCTAAAAAACGCAAAGTAATTTTTTTTTTTTTTTGAGACAGAGTTTTGCTCTCGTTGCCCAGGCTGGAGTACGGTGGCGTGACCTTGACTCACTGCAACCTCCACCTCTCAGGTTCAAGTGATTCCCTTGCTTCAGCCTCTGGAGTAGCTGGGATTACAGGCACCCGCCACCACGCCCAGCTAATTTTTCTATTTTTAGTAGAGATGGGGTTTCACCATGTTGGCCAGGCTGGTCTTGAACTCCTGACCTCAGGTGATCCGCCTGCCTTAGCCTCCCAATGTGCTGGGATTATAGGTGTCTGCCACCGTGCCCGGCCTGAAATTAAGACATTTTATGAATTAAAGGGGTTTTTGGATACCAATCCAGAATAAAAATAACTTCTAATCATACAGAGATCTTTTATGTGTCAGGCACTGTTGTCAGTGCTTTTCATAAATTATTCATTTTATCCTTTTACAGATGAGGAAACTGTAACCTTCTCAAAATCATATAATTAGGATGGGCAAAGCAGGAATCTGACCCAGGCAGTCTGTCCCTACATCCATGTTCTTAACAACTTACCCTATATTGCCTCTTGAAGATAATATAAAAGGAAATTTTTAAAAGTATTAAATGGACAATTTAAAATATTTTTACAGAAATGATAGAAGATTTAAAGGTTAATCCCCTCATAGATTCAAACATCTTATGAAACAGAGCTTAGAAGAGAGGAAACTGATACTTTTTGTTCCGGTAATGATTCTCATATAAGATTTTTAAAACTTATTTTAGTTCATTACAGTGTTTATATTATGTACCCGTAGCATAATGAAGCTATTAAAGGGCTATATCAACTACTTTTAGCTGTTCGTACCTTAAAGAAAGGGAAAACAAGCTTATTTCTAGAAGTAGGCAAATTATCTCCCACCAGATATAAAAACAGATAATAAAATACAATTAAAACAGTATTATACAGTTATGAAGACAGACCAACCAACAGAACAAAATGCAAAGTGCAAAAACAGACCTTAATGTATATAAATACCAACGTATGACAAAAGAAGCATTTTAAGATCACTGAGGAAAGAAAAAAATTACTTAAGAGTGCATAAAAACGGGTAAACAAAGATGCCTACCTGATAAAATGTAACAAAAAGGAATTCCAGATTTATCGAAGTTTTAAATGGTAAAAAATTATATCATAGCAGTATTAAAAGCTACCTGCTAACATTGCTTTCCTAAGCATCACATCACATAAAATTCAAGATCAGCCTGGCCAACATGGCGAAACCCTGACTATACCAAAAATATAAAAATCAGCCCGGCATGGTTGCGTGTCCCAGCTACTTGGGAAGCTGAGGCATAAGAATTGCTCAAAGTCAGGAGGCGGAGGTTGCAATAAGCTGATATCGCGCACTGCACTCCAGCCTGGGTGACACTGAGACTCTGTCTCAAAAACAACCAACCAACCAAAAAACACCTATGTTCTAAGAAAAACCGAAGGCACATAATTGCATGCACACACTCACACATATCAATGAAACCTGTGCATCTCATTCATGTTTGGAACTTTCTCAGAGAGTCTTTAAATAGCCAAAACTTCAGAAATGAAAAGGGGCTGTTATCAAGGAAAAATGGCCATGTTATATGAAGTGAACAAGTTCCTGAAACGTGTAATAAAATTCCACTTTGGCTTCTAAATTGTATATCTACATTATATATGCATCCATATAAAAATCTGAAATAATACAATGCTTATATATATGGTATAGGATTTATATCTCAAATATTTCACCTAGATTACTGTAAAGGTTTGATAGAATTAGTCTCTCCATTACCACTCTTGTCTCCCTCAAAATTACAGTCCACACAGTAACCAGAATAATCTTGTAAAAAAGTAACTCATATCATGCCATTCTCTTGTTTAAAATCTTTATTTAAATGGCACCCCCGATGTAGAACATAATCCAAAATCTTTTCTTTTTGAGATGGAGTCTCGCTCTGTCGCCTAGGTTGGAGTGCAGTGGCACAATCTTGGCTCACTGCAAGCTCCGCCTCCCGGGTTCACGCCATTCTCCTGCCTCAGCCTCCAAAGTAGCTGGGACTACAAGCGCCCGCCACCATGGCTAGCTCATTTTTTGTATTTTTAGTAGAGACAGGGTTTCACGGTGTTAGCCAGGATAGTTTCGATCTCCTGACCTTGTGATCCGCCCACCGTGGCCTCCCAAAGTGCTGGGATTAGAGGTGTGAGCCATCGCGCCTGGCCCATAATCCAAAATCTTTATTAATGTTACCTCTGAGATCCTAAAAGCCACCTGACCCCTGCGGTTTTTTTTTTTTTTTTTTTTTTTGAGATGGAGTTTCACTCTTGTCGCCCAGGCTGGAGTGTAGTGGTGCCACTTGGGCTCACTACCTCTGCCTCCCAGGTTCAAGCAATTCTCATGCCTCAGTGTCTTGAGTAGCTGGGATTACAGGCACCTGCCACCATGCCCAGCTAATTTCTGTATTTTTAGTAGAGATGGGGTTTCACCATGTTGGCCAGGCTGTTCTCGAACTCCTGACCTAGGTGATCCACCTGCCTCGGCCTCCCAAAGTGCTGGGACTACAGGTGTGAGCCACCATGCCTGGCCTTTCTTTTTTTTTTCTCCCTGGGAGACAGTCTGGCCTCTGTCTCACAAGCTGGAGGGCAGTGGCATGATCATGACTCACTGGAGCCTCAATCTCCTTCCTGGGCTCAAGCAATGCACCCACCTCAGCCCCAGATAGTAGCTGGTACTACAGGCGTGCACAACCATGCCTGGCTAATTTTTCCATTTTTTCTGTAGAGACGGGGTCACACTATGTTGCCTAGCCTGGTGTACAAACTCTTGGGCTCAAGTGATACTCCCACCTAGGCCTCCCAAAGTGCTGGGATTACCGGCCTGAGCCACTGCCCCTGGCCTTGACGCCTGCCGATATATCTGACCTCATCGTTTACTATTGTTTCTCCCTGTCTCCTACACTCCTGCCACCTTAGCTTTCTTTTGGCTCATAACTTTTGCACACATATGCTACTACCTCTACATGAAGCACTGGTAACATGATTCTTTGCCTGGTTAGTTTATAACTCATCCAAATCCTCTCAACTACACTATGTCACTTCCTCACAGAGCTCTTCCCCTGACTCAGCAATCTAAATTCTATGTCCTGTTAAACTTTCTCATGACACACTGTTTTTTTTTACCTCCACAGTAGCATTAAGACATGCATGCATTCACTTAAACAGTCATTTGTTAAATATATTATTCCATCACACTCTACATTCTATGAGGTGACTACAGTCACCACTATATTCCCAATACCTAGCACAGTGCCTAGTACAAGATATACATTCAATATTTTCTTTTTTTAAAAAAATATTTTCACCCGGGCGCGGTGGCTCATGCCTGTAATGCCAGCACTTTGGGAGGCCGAGGTGGGCAGATCACGAGGTCAAGAGATCGAGACCATCCTGGCCAACATGGTGAAACCCCGTTTCTACTAAAAATACAAAAATTAGCTGGGCATGGTGGCGGATGCCTGTAGTCCCAGCTGCTCGGGAAGCTGAGGCAGGAGAATCTCTTGAACCTGGGAGGCAGAGGTTGCAGTGAGCTGAAATCACGCCACTGCACTCCAGCCTGGCGACAGAGCGAGACTCCATCTCAAAAAAAAAAAATTTTTTTCTTTCCTCTCTTTTCAAAAATTTTAGATTCAGGGGTACATTTGCAGGCTTGTTACACGGTTATATTGCATAATGCTGGGGTGTGGGCTTCAACTGAACCCATACCCAAGTAGCGAAACAGTACCCAGTAAGTAGTTTTTCAATCCTTGCCCCATTAAATATTTTTCTTTTTTCTTTTTTTTTTTGAGACAGAGTCTCATTCCATCACCCAAGCTAGAGTGCAGTGGCAAAATCTTGACTCACTTCAACCTCCGCCTCCTGGGTTCAAGTGGTTCTCGTGCCTCAGTCTCCCAAATAGCTGGGATTAAAGGCGTGTACCACCATGCCCGGCTAATTTTTATACTTTTAGTAGAGATGGGATTTTGCCATGCTGGCCAGGCTGGTCTAGAACTCCTGACCTCACGTGAGCTGCCTACCTCAGCCTCCCAAAGTGCTGGGATTACAAGCATGAGCCACAATGCCTGGCCCCCTTAAATATTTTCTAAATGAATAACCCAAATTGGTACTTACTTACTTTGGATGGAACTCAGAACCTCAGAAGACACAAAAAAATTCAAGACACAGTCTCTACTCTGGAGTTTATAATTAGGGAATCAATTATTTAGTATTGTTATTATATTACATCCTTATTTACTGAAATTATCGAGATTAATCCGGTTGGTAAATTTGATACTTTGGGAAAAACCTCACTTTCACACAGTTGACTACTGCCTCTCCAATCAGACTATAAGCACCTTTCATTTTCATGTTTTTGAATCAGGGTCTCACTGTCACCTTGGCTGGAGTGCAGTGGCGTGATCATAGCTCACTGCAGCCTCCAACTCCTGGGCTCAAGCGATTCTCCCACCTCAACCTCCCAAGTAGCTACAACTAAAGACACACCCTGCTACACCCAGCCAAGTTGTTTCTTTTTTTTCCTTCTTTTTTTTTTTTGGAGACAGGGTCTCACTCTGCCACCCAGGCTGGAGTGCAGCAATGAAATCCCAGCTCACTGCAGCCTCCGCTTCCTGGGCTCAAGCGATTCTCCAGCCTCAGCCTCCGGAGTAGCTGGGACTACAGGTGCGAGCCACCAATGCCTGGCTAATTTGTGTAGTTTTTGGTAGAACTGTTCTCTGATTTAAAAAAATTTAGAATCTTTCAGAACAGAAAAATAATGTTCACAGATTATATGATGAAGGTAGGCAAACTGCTTTAAGAATACAGATAAAATATCCACTCCAAGAACTTCAGATGCAGAGGAATTGCTAGTAACACTTCTAGCAATATGGCACATAACAGCACTGACAAAGATGCTAACCTTTCAACCCTTTTTCGGACACAGAAAGGCTGGATATATATTAAAAAAAATCACAAAATAACTTTTGGATAAATAGCTAAATTGAAACCAAGCATAGAAACTCCACAGTTGCCAAAAATTAAGAAAACACAAACTTGAAAGCAGCTAGGAAAGAAGGAAAACAGAGTAGTTTATACCTCTGAATGGTTTCAAGCTAGAGTATCAAAGACCAGAAAGGAGCTGAGGCAGCATATCCTGTAAGCAAAGAGACCTGGAGATTAACTACCTGCCTAAAGAAGTCTAGAACATCTCCTCTAGCCTTAGCAGTCTCCTATGAAAAACTGAAACCTCCAGTCCAGGACACACATGGGTACCTAGTCCAAATTGACACTACCGAGATGATTTACAGACCCCAAACTCAGAATCTGGCATTAAAAACTAGCCTGAAACCAGTGAAACCCATGAAGTCTCCAGACAGACAAATGCAAAAACACCCAGGTGTTTCTGAGGGGAGATGAAAATGCTGTATATACTGATCAGCAAAATCTAGACTTCAGGAAACTCTTTAAAGTCTACAGGACAAACAAATGTGTTTCTTAACAAGTAAATTGCAAAGAAAATAAAACAGAAGGAAAGGTAAACTATAGATCAAGAGAGACTCAAGAGGTGTATCAAGAAAATGCTAACATGTGGAACTTACCTGCATCCTGATCCAAACAAGCAAACTATAAAAATATACACATTTGAGTCCAGGCGTGGTGGCTCATGGCCGTAATCCCAGCACTTTGGGAGGCTGAGGCAGGTGGATCACAAGGTCAGGAGTTCAAGACAAACTTGGCCAGCATGGTGAAACCCCGTCTCTAATAAAAATACAAAAATTGGCCAGGCATGGTGGTGTGTGCCTGTAGTCCCAGCTACCAGGAGGCTAAGGCAGGAGAATTGCTTGAACCTGGGAGGCGAAGGTTGTAGTGAGCCAAGATTGCGCCACTGCACTCCAACCTGGGCGACAGAGTGAGACTCCGTCTCAAAAAAAAAAAAAAAAAAGTTTGAAACTACTGAAAATTTGAACAGTGACTGCACATTTAAGAACATTAAGGAATTACTGTTCATTTTCCTCAGGTGTTATAATAGTGTGGTAGTTACTAAAATATTTCTAGATGAAATTACCTGGCCAGGTGTGGTGGCTCACGCCTGTAATCCCAGCACTTTAGGAGGCCTAGGCAGGCGGATCACCTGAGGTTGGGAGTTTGAGACCAGCCTGACTAACATAGAAAAACCCCATCTCTACTAAAAATACAAAATTAGCCGGGCGTGGTGGCACATGCCTGTAATCGCAGCTACCCGGAGGGCTAAGGCAGGAGAATTGCTTGAACCCAGGAGGTGGAGGTTGTGGTGAGCTGAGATTGCACCACTGCACTCCAGCCTGGGCAACAACAGTGAAACTCCATCTCAAAAAACACAAAAAACAACAACAAAGAAATCATCTGATGTCTAGATTTGCTTCCAAATATCACATGAAAGGGGAAAGTGAATGGGAGAACAGATTCAGTAACAAGACTGGCCAGAATCGATAATTGTTAAAGCTAGGTGATAGACATAGGAATCCATTATTCTATTTCTGTATGTATTTAATTTTTTAAAAAAGAAAGTCTTGTAAATGTATCCTTTACCTCTAACATAAAAGAATATGTTTCATTTAACAAACATGAGTTATCGTCACTTACATGATTCATTTATTATTATCCTCTGATCTCAAAACTCATCTGAAGGCTAGCACAGTGGCTCACACCTGTAATCCCAGCAATTTGGCAAGCCGAGACAAGAGGATTGCTTGAGACCAGGAGTTTGAGACCAGCCTGGGCAATGTAGCAAGACCCCCAACTCCACAAAAAATAAAAAATTAGCCAGACGTGGTAGTACATATCTGTAGTCTGAACTACTTGGGTGGCTGAGGTGGAAGGATCACTTGAGCCCTGAAGGTCGAGGCTGCAGTGAGTCATGATTATACCACTGGACTCCAGCCTGGACAACACAGCAAAATCCTGTCTCAAAACAAATAATTTTAAAAAGTAAAAAACTCATCTGATGTTGGGCATGGTGGGTCACACCTGTAATCCCAGCACTCTGGGAGGCCAAGGTGGGAGGATTGCTTGAGCCCAGGAGTTTAAGGCCAGCCTGGACAACATAGGGAGACCCCCATCGCTACAAAAAATAAAAAAATTGGCCAAGCATGGTGGCGTGTGCCCCAGGTACTTGGGAGGCTGAGGTGGGAGGTCTGCCTGAGCCTGGGAGGTTGAGGCCGCAGTGAGCCATAATTGCTCCACTACACCAGAGCCTGGGCGACAAAGTGAGATCCTGTTTCTGGGGAAAAAAAAATCATCTGAAATGTACTCTGAAAAACATTATATTAGAATATTGATATTCCTTTTCTTTGTACTTTATACCTTACATTTAATGTCCTTTATCTGTTGCTTCGTTAAAGTGTCATTTCAGATAATATTCAAATAAAAGGGCAACCCTTTACTAAAACTTAAATATGCTGTCCATTTATGATGATGATGTCACTAGGTCAATCATCCATGAAACAAGAAATTAAGAGTTTTTCCCCCCAATGGTTAAAAGAATGAACTTATGTGTATTTACCCAGATGCTCCAACTCTATACCTCACTTTATAGGAAAATGGCATAATTTTCAAGATAGTATGATTTTGTTAGTGGTAGGAGATGTTACCACAGCACAAATGGAAGTTCAAAACAAAAATCTAGTTAGATGTAAGGCCTAGTCAGTGATAACCAGTCATACATAACACAATATATACCAGCAATCTCTACATTTGGGATAAGTCTCTCAGCTTCTCTTCTTGAAGTTTCGCTACCAATATGTGGTGAAAATCAGAAGTGTTTCCATGAGACAAAAGGAGAGGGCAGTATAGCTATAAGAGAACACTTTCTGCCGGGCGCGGTGGCTCACGCCTGTAATCCCAGCACTCTGGGAAGCCGAGGTGGGTGGATCATGAGGTCAGGAGATCGAGACCATCCTGGCCAACATGGTGAAACCCCGTCTCTACTAAAAATACAAAAATTAGCTGGGCGTGGTGTTGTGTGCCTGTAATCCTAGCTACTCAGCAGACTGAGGCAGGAGAAACACTTGAACTCGGAAGGCAGAGGTTGCGGTGAGCCGAGATCGCATCACTGTATTCCAGCCTGGCGACAGAGCAAGACTCCATCGGAAAAAAAAAAAAAGAAAAAGAAAAAAGAAAACACTTCCTGTCTCTATAAGAAAACTCATTCTGTATTCTAGATAACCAACTGTAAAACACTTGTTTCCTCTGATTTCAGCATTTATGTTTTTAAAAACATTAGAAAATGCAGGGAATTTCAAAAATAATTGCTGATTTTTACCATCTACAGAGGAAAATCACTGTCAACATAATGGCACACTTCTTTTCAGTTCTCCTTTTCTTATTGATTTGCAAGAGTTTTGAATATGCTTAATAAACTTTAATCCTCTATTATATAAAGATATATTTTTTCCCACTACACATTTTTAAAATTTTTAACTTGGTTCTAAGAACTGTTCTGGGGATTCTGATTAAGTTCACACTGAATACATAGATTCTGGGAAAAGTTACATCTTTAAAACCCCAAATCTTCCAATCTAGGAACAAAATATTGGCTCTTCTACATTTACTGAAGACTTTTGGGTGTCTTTTTGGTCTCACTCCTTGAGGTGTTTTTTTATTATTATTATTATTTTTTTGAGATGGAGTCTCGCTCTGTCACCCAGGCTGGAGTACAGTGGCCCAATCTCGGCTCACTGCAAGCTCTGCCTCCCGGGTTCAAGCCATTCTCCTGCCTCAGCCTCCCGAGTAGCTGGGACTACAAGCGCCCACCACCACGCCCAGCTAATTTTTTGTATTTTTTAGTAGAGACGGGGTTTCACCGTGTTAGCCAGGATGGTGTCGCTCTCCTGACCTCGTGATCCGCCCGCCTCGGCCTCCCAAAGAGGTGTTTTATTATTTTGAGTCAGATATAATCCTTCCTATATTGCATACAGAAAAATTGAATTTTTAATTATA
This sequence comes from Gorilla gorilla gorilla, assembly GCF_029281585.2. Classification (NCBI taxonomy): domain Eukaryota; kingdom Metazoa; phylum Chordata; class Mammalia; order Primates; family Hominidae; genus Gorilla; species Gorilla gorilla. The sequence goes on along the minus strand of NC_073228.2, from coordinate 31,495,114 downwards.
AACGTGTAATCAGCCCCTTTACTGAATTATCTTACTGCTATAGTTTTTCAGTTGACTTTGCTGGCTTTTTACTTATTTTAACAGTACTGGTTAGCACCTCAAGAATGTTGAATAGGGCTGGGTGCGGTGGCTCACACCTGTAATCCCAACACTTTGGGAGGCTGAGGCGGGAGGATCACGAGGTCAGAAGTTCGAGACCAGACTGGCCAACATAGTGAAACCCCATCTCTACTAAAAATACAAAAAATAGTCGGGTGTGATGGCACGCACCTGTAGTCCCAGCTACTCAGGAGGCTGAGGCAGGAGAATCATTTGAACCCAGGAGGTGGAGGTTGCAGTGAGCCGAGACTGCACCATTACACTCCAGCCTAGGCAACAGAGTGAGACTCCATCTAAAAAAAAAAAAAAAAAAAAAAAAAAAAGGAAAAGAAAAGAAACGACAAAAAAAAAGAATGCTGAATATCTAGTATACAGTTTCAGAAATAAGTCTGAAAGTCTTCACTTAGAAAAAAAATTTTTTTTTCTTTTTTCTTTTTTTTTTTTGGCCCCGGGAAGTCTATTCAAAAGGGAACGCTACATGGTCGCATCTTGGCGTGAGACAGCGCTATTCCGTGGGTGCTATAACAGGTTCCAGCAGTACTTGGGTGTTGATGTCCCACCCCTGACGCTGTGCAGTGCCTGAAACCCAGCGAGCTCGGAAGGTGTCCAGAAGAATTTCAGTATTTGCTACAGTAACCTCATCAGCCTGCCAAGACAGCAGTGCAAGCGGCCAAGAGGGCGAGCATTCGACTTCCACCTGAAGTAAATCGGATATTGTATATAAGAAATTTGCCATACACAATCACAGCTGAATCAATGTATATTTGGGAAATATGGACCTATTCATCAAATCAGAGTGGAGAACACACCTGAAACTAGAGGAACAGCTTATGTGGTCTATGAAGACATCTTTGTTGCCAAGAATGCTTGTGATCACCTATCGGGATTCAATTTTTGTGACAGATAACTTGTGGTTTTGTACTATAATGCCAACAGGGCATTTCAGAAGATGGACACGAAGAAGGAGGAACAGCTGAAGCTTCTCACAGAGAAATATGGTTGTCAAGATAGATCCACCAAAATCAATGTTTTCTACATTTTTATTTTGAGGGCGGGCGCGGTGGCTCACATATGTAATCCCAGCACTTTGAGAGACCAAAGCGGGAGGATCACCTGAGGTCAGGAGTTCGAGACCAGCCTGGCTAACATGGTGAAACCCCATTTCTACTAAAAATACAAAAAATTAGCCGGGCGTGGTGGCGGGCGCCTGTAATCCCAGCTGCTCGGGAGGCTGAGGCAGGAGAATCACTTGAACCTGGGAAGCAGAGGTTGCAGATGCCACTGCACTCCAGCTTGGGCAAGAAGAATGAAACTCCATCTCAGAAAAAAAAAAGAAAATAGAGCATATATGTACAAAGTAAAAAGCAACTGCGATCCTACCCCTGGAGTAAACACCATTAAAATTTTGTTGTGTTCCCCTATATTCTTCTTTCAATGCAAACACATATACATATTTTCCCCACATTAAAAAAAAAAAAAAAAAAACAGCCAGGCATGGTGGCTCATGCCATTATAATCCCAACACTTTGAAAGGCTGTGGCAGGAAGATCACTTGAACCCGGGAGTTCAACACCAGCCTGAACAATGTGGCAAAATCTCATCTCTACAAAAAATACAAAAATTAGCTGAGCATGCAGTACACACCTGTAAGTCCCAGCTACTAGGCAGGATCACTTGAGCCTACGAGGTGGAGGTTGTAGTAAGTGGTGATTGCACCACTGCATTCCAGCCTGGGTAACAGAGCAAGACCCTGTCTCAAAACAAACAAACAAAAAACCCACAATGGAGGCTAGGCAAGATGGCTCATACCTATAATACCAGCACTTTAGGAAGCCAAGGCAGGAAGACCGCCTAATGCCAGGAATTCAAGACCAGCCTGGGCAACAGAGCCAGACCCCGTTTCTACCAAAAAAACAAAAACAAAACACACACATAAGATGATTCTATTCATACTACTTTGTAACAAACTTTTTATTCTCCCTACTTGCTCTATGTTCTGGCATCTCTAGTATATATAGAATACTCATTCTTTATAAATGCACTATGATATTCCATTCCTGATTAGCATATGGTTGTTTTCAATTTTTGCCATCATAAACAATGCTGTTTATGAACAAACACTGAATATCCTCTAATAGGATTTTCCACACATTCAACAAATATTCCTGGAGGAAAAATTCTTTAAATTGTATTGTTGGTTAAAGGGTATGAGTGATTTGAATTTTTAAAGCATGACAATCTGACAGGTGAAGGCTGATGTTATTTTAAAACTTTTCTTTTTTTTTGAGGCAGGGTCTCACTCTGTCGCCCAGGCTGGGGTGCAGTAGTGCAATCTCAGCTCATTGCAACTGCCACCTCCCAGGTTCAAGTGATTCTTCTGCCTTAGCCTCCCAAGTAGCTGGGATTACAGGTATCTGCCACCATGCCCAGCTAATTTTTGTATGTTTAGTAGAGACGGGGTTTCACTATGTTGTCCAGGCTGGTGTCGAATTCCTGACCTCAAGTAATCCACCCACCTCGGCCTCCCAAAGTGCTGGGATTACAGGCATGAACCACTGCGCCTGGCCTATTTTAAATTTTTTTTTTTTTTTTTTTGAGACAGAGTCTCACCCTGTCACCCAGGATGGAGTGCAGTGGCACGATCTCGGCTCACTGCAACCTCCACCTCCTGGGTTCAAGCAGATCTCCTGCCTCAGCCTTTCAAGTAGCTGGGATTATAGGCACCAGCCACCATGCCTAATTTTTGTACTTTTAGTAGAGACGGGGTTTCACCATGTTGGCAAGGCTGGTCTCCAACTCCTGAACTCAGGTGATCCACCTACCCTGGCCTTCCAAAGTGCTGGGATTACAGGCATGAGCCACCACGCCCAGCCTATTTTAACATTTTTAAATCAAAGTATAACATGCATACAGAAGAGTGCACAACTCATATTTTAAATGTGAAGCTTGATAAATTTTTCACTTGTAACCAGCATCCAGATAATAACAAAGTATAACCAGAATCTCAGAAGCCTCCCCTCATATCTGTCCCTGCATCGTCACTACTGTCCAAGAATAGCGTCTCCTAACTTCCAACAACTAAATTTTGCCTGTTTTGAACTTCATATAAATGAGATCATATATTACACATCCAGTTTCCAAACTGTGCACCAAGGTGCCCTGAGGCACTGCTAGATATTCTTAATTTGAGAGAAACAACATTCAGCATCTGCAATGCACTATACCAACTACTAGACTGGTATACTACATTGCTTTCAATGACATCTTTATGAAGCTGTGTTTTCAGTGGTTGCTGTGATAAAAAGAGTAATATGCAAAATAAGGAACATCAGATGAAGCTGGGCGCAGTGGCTCACGCCTGTAATCCCAACATTCTGGGAGGCTGAGACAGGCAGATCACTTGAGGTCAGGAGTTGGAGACCAGCTTGGCCAACATGGTGAAAACCCGTCTCTACCAAAAATATAAAAAATTAGCCAGGTGTGGTGACACGCACCTGTAATCCCAGCTACTGGGGAGGCTGAGGCAGAACTGCTTGAACCCAGAAGGCAGAGGTTGCAGTGAGCAGAGATCATGCCACTGCACTCCTGCCTCGGAGGAAGAGTGAGACTCCCTCTCAAAAAAAAAAAAAAACAAAAAACCAGATGAGAGTGGTGGTATCCAATCTGATTCCAAGGTTTGAGACGCTGTACAGTGCCCAATAAACAAACATCCCATTAGTTAATGTGGTTGTCTAAGAATGAAAGTTTTTTTCGTTCAATTTTTGTGCATTTTAAGAAACAGATCTTAAGTTGTTAGGACATAAATAATATGAAGTTTTTTGAATCTAACTACTTAATAAACAGAACTGTCAGGTATTTCTTTTGGCCTGGGGTTGCCATGAACCAAGGGTTATAAAGGGAGAAAGTTTAGGAACCTCTGGTATATATTCCTGTGACTGGTTTATTTCACTCATTATCATTTGTAAGATTCATTCATATTATTTCAAGTAGTTGTTGTTCATTCATTTTCATTGTGTAATATTCTACTACGTGACTATCCCACTATTTATTAATATTCTTCTATTGATGGGTATTTGGACAGTTTCCACCTTTGGGCTATTATGAATAGCAGTGCTATGAACATTCATAAGTGTATATTATCTTGAAGTAGCATTACTGGGTTACAGGGTATGTTTATGTTCAGTTTTAGTAGATAATGCTGCTTTTCCAAAATGGCATATCAACTTATATTCCCATTAACAATGTATGAGAGTTTTTTATTTCTCCATATTCTTGCTAACATTTTCATTGAGTCACTGTGATGGGTGTACAGTAAAACAGTACTTCTCTGAAGACAAAATAACGTTGAGTTTCTTTCTAAATGTTTGGCCTTTTGAATAGTCTCTTTTGGGATGCCTATTCAAATTCTCTTCAAAAAACAAACAAACAAAAAACTGAGTATTTTTCTCGCTGTGTCGCCCAGCCTGGAGTGCAATGGCACGATCTCAGCTCGCTGCAGCCTCCATCTCCTGGGTCCAAGCAATTCTCCTGCCTCAGACTCCCAAGTAGTTGGGATTACAAGTGTCTGTCACCATGCCTGGCTAATTTTTTTTATTTTTAGTGGAGATGGGGTTTCACCATGTTGGCCAGGCTGGTCTTGAACTCCTGACCTCAGGTGATCCCCTGCCTTGGCCTCTCAAAGTGCTGGGATTACAGGCGTGAGCCACCATGCTGGGCCTTTTCTCTGCTATTAATGTACAGTTCTTTAGGTGTACAATGAGTCCTTTGTCAGATACAGGTACTGCAAATATCTTCTCCCACTCTGTGGCTTGACTCTTCACTTGCTTAATGATATCTTTTGATGAGATGTTCTTGATCTTAATATAGCACCAATTTATCACACTTCCTTTATATTTAACCACTTTGAGATCCAAATTAATCTTTGCTGACATAAAATTTTTTTCTAAAAAACTTTTTTCATATTTAGATCAGCAATTTATCTGGAAATGACTTTTGTGTGTGGTGTGAGGTAAAGTCAAGATACTTTCCTCCCTGATACAGAAATTAACCAATACCATTAATTTGACTTTCCTTTCCCTATCATAGTGCTGTCTCACTTTTATCATAATACACGTGATAGTATATGTGTCAGTCTGTTTCTGGACTGTCGATTTTGATCCATTGGTCTATTTGTCAATCCATGTGCCAATACCGTATTACCTTAATTGTTATAGCCAGGTAACAATTAAGTTGAATTCCTCCAGATTTTCTTTCTTCATCGTCATGATTACCTTGAATCTGGATTCATCTTGCATTTGAATTTGTATTTCAGTTGAGTATCTTTTAATGTTCATTGGCCATTCATATTTCCTCTTCTGTAAACTGGTTTTTGGGACATGAATTAGTTGCCTTAGCTGCCTTTTTCAAACTGATTAGTATTAGATCTTTCTGTATTAGAAAACATGCCCTTCATCTGTCAAATGCTGTCATCTGCATAGTGTTTTTTTAAAGTGTTCTTACAATTCCTTTTTTTTTTTTGTGAGACAGTCTCATCCTGTCTGCAGTGCAGTAGCATGATCTTGGCTCACTGCAACCTCCGCATCCTGGGCTCAAGCAATTCTGCCAAGTAACTGGCACTACAGGTGTATGTTACCATGCCTAGCTAATTTTTTATTGTTTTTGGTTGAGACACCATTTTGCCATGTTACCCAGGCTAGTCTTGAACTCTTAGGCTTACGCAATCTGCCTGCCTCGGCCTCTCAAAGTGCTGGGATTACAGGCATGAGCTACCATGCCCAGCCGTGTGTGTGTGTGTGTGTGTGTGTGTGTGTGTGTGTGTGAGAGAGAGAGAGAGAGAGAGAGAGAGAGAGAGAGAGAGAGAGAGAGAGAGACAGGGTCTCACTCTGGAGGCCGAGAGTGCAGTGTCATGATAACCACTCACTGCAGCCTTGAATCTCCCAGGCCCAAGCGATCCTCCTGAGTAGCTGGGACTGCAGGCATGTGCCACCATGCCTGGCTAATTTTTAATTTTTTTGGAGAGACAGGGTCTCCCTATGTTGCCCAGGCAGGTCTAGAACTCTTAGGCTCAAGCCATCCTCCCACCTTGGCCTCCCAAAGTTCTCAAATTACAAGAGTAAGCCACTGCTCCCTGCTCTACTTTTTAATGCATTCCAACACATCAATTTCTTTTTTTTCCTTCTGGGCTTTGGTTTCATTCTTAGAAATGCCTTCTTCATGCCAAGATGGCATTACAGTGTTGGCAAGGTAAGACAAGAGGTAAAGATAGATTTTAAAATTATTTTTACATTACTTTTTTTTCCCCCCTTTGAGACAAGTTCTCACTGTGTTGCCCAGGCTAGTGTGCAGTGGCACAATCACAGCTCATTGAGCGGCCTCGACTTGCCAAGCTTCAAATGATCCTTCCACCTCAGCCTCCCAAGCAATTGGGACCACAGGCATGCACCACCACACCTGAATAAATTTTTTTTTTTCTGGTAAAGACAGTGTCTCCCTATGTTGCCCAGGCTGGTCTCAAACTTTTGGGCTCAAGCAATCCTCCTGCCTTGGTCTCCCAAAGTGCTGGGATTACAGGCATGAGCCACTGCTCCTGGCCACTTATTTTTACAGTGTTTGACATTTTCATAATTTGTACATTACCTTAAAAATAATTTTTTAGGCTAGGTACAGTGACTCACACCTGTAATCCCAGCACTTTGCGGGGCTGAGATGGGAAGACTGCTTGAGGCTAAGGTTCAAGACCAGCTTGGGCAACAAAGTGAGATACAGTTGGTCTCTACAAAAAAAAATTTTTTAAGGTTTTTTTTGTTGTTATCTCCTACAGAAAGGAGAAATTTTTTTTTTAATTAACCAGGTGTGGTGGCAAGCATCTGTAGTCCTAGCTACTCGGGACGATGAGGCAGGAAGATCACTTGGGGCCAAGAGTCCAAGGCTGCAGTGAGATATGATTATGCCACTGCACTACAGCCTGGGAGACAGAGGGAGGACTTGTCTCTTAAAAAAGAAAGAAAAACAATTTCTTTAAGGAAGAAATTTTGGTCATTTCCCACTGCAAAATATTGACCCAATAATTTATTCTGATACTTTTATAATTTTAGTAGCCAAATTTAATTTTTTTTTTTTTTTGAGACAAGGTCTCACCCTGTCACCCAGGCTGGAGTACGGTGATGCAATGACAGCTCACTGCAACCTCAGCCTCCTGGGCTCAAGCAATCCTCCTGCCTCAGCCTCCTGAGTAGCTGAGACTATAGGCATGCAACACCACACATGGCTAATTTTTTTCTTTGTTCTAGAGATGGGATCTCACTATGTTGCCCAGGCTGGTCTCGAACTCCTGGACTCAAGCAAAATCCTCCCACCATGGCCCCAAAGTGCTGAGATTATAGACATAAGCCACCATGCCTGGCCATCAGTGTATTTTTTTAAATTCTCAGAAAACTGAATGTTAGTTCAGGCTGTATGTAGCTATACAACTGAAATATACAGAGAAAAAGAAAAAATTAACTCCGATCCTAAATCAGAACCTAATTAGTATGGTTTTCAGCATGGTATTTATTTTTATTTTGTTTTTTCTTTTCAGCACAATACTTTAATTTTTAAAAAACTCATTAAGGAGGCCGGGCGCAGTGGCTCACTCCTGTAATCCCAGCACTTTGGGAGGCAGATCACCTGCAGTAAGGAGTTCAAGACCAGCCTGGCCAACATGGTAAAACCCCATCTCTACTAAAAACACAAAAATTAGCTGGATGTGGTGGCAGGTGCCTGTAATCCCAGCTACTTGGGAGGCTGAGGCGGGAGAATCACTTGAACCCAGGAGGCAGAGGTTGCAGTGAGCCGATATTGTGCCTATGCACTCCAGCCCAGGCAACAGAACAAGACTCTGTTTAAAAAAAAAAAAAAAAAAAAAACATTAAGATTGTGAAAACAATACATAGAACACATTGCTGAAACACTTCACCCAGACAAAGTTTAACTCTACGGCACACTTTGTATTTGGAAAAAACACAAAATAGACCTTCAGTAGTTAAAATAAAAAGATCATAAACTTCATTCATTTTTTTAAAGAGATGGAGCCTCACTACATTGCCCCAGCCAGTCTTGAACTCCTGGACTCAAGAGATCCTCCCGGCTCAGCCTCCCAAACTGTTGGGATTACAGGTGTGAGCTACCACACCTGGCCATAAACTTCATTCTTTAGAATAAGAACACAGCCCCGTCTCTATTTCCTTTCACTCTGTATAGAGTTCTAGAATTTTCTTTTAAGAGATAATTGTGTTGCCCAGGCTGGAGTGCAGTATTCACAGGCACGACCACAGCTAGCACACTATAACCTCCAACTTCTGGGCTCAAACCATCTTCCTGCCTCAGATTCCTGAGTAGCTAGGATGGGACTACAGGCATATATCACTCCATCTGCCTACAATTCTTTCACTTCATCTTACCCGCTTTTATACCAAAATGGTTGCACGCCCTTGGAGAGAAAACTTTCAGAATCCAAGCATTACGATCACATGCCACATAACGTTTCAGTCAACAACCGACTGCATATAAAAAGGTGGCCCCATAAGATTATAATAGAGCTGAAAAGTTCCTATTGCCTAGAGACTTTGTAGTCGAATTACTTTATTTTTAACATTAATTTAGAGTAGTCTAAGTATACACTGTTTATAACATCTACAGTAGTGTACAGTGATGTCTTAGGCCTTCACATTCACTCACCACTCACTCACTGACTTACCAGAGCAACTTCCAGTCCTAAAAGCTCCATTCACGGTAAGTGCCCTATACAGGTGTACCATTTCTTATCTTTTATACTGTACCTTTTCCATGTTTAGATGAAGCTTGCCCAATGCACAGCCAGCAGGCCACACGTGGCCCAGGTCAGCTTTCAGTTACACTTTTTTTTTCTTTTTGTGAAGAATGGGGTCTCGCTTTATTGCCCAGGCAGGTCTCGAACTCCTGAGTTCAAGCTATCCTCCCACCTCTGTCTCCCTAAGAGCTGGGATTACAGGCATGAGCCACCGCACCTAGCCCCCAGGACAGCTTTGAATGAGACCCAACAGAAATTCGTTAACTTTCTTAAAACATTATGAGATTTTTTTTTTTCCTCAGCTTATCAGCTATCGTTACTGTATTTTATGTGTGGCCCAAGACATTCTTCCAATGTGGCTCAGGGAAGCCAAAACATTGGACACCCCTGGTTTAGATACACAAGCACTTAATACTGTGTTACAACTGCCTACGGTACTCAGTAAAGTAACATGCTATATGAGTTTGTGGCCTAAGAACAATAGGCTGTCCCACATAACCTGGGTGTGTAGTAGACTATACCATCTAGGCTTGTATAAATACACGCTCTGATGTTCCCACAAGCATGAAATCGCCTAATAATGCATTTCTCAGAACATATCCCCGTCATTAAGCAACACATGACTGTATTGTGTAGGGTTCTGATTTTTATTAACTATTCTTTTACATATTTTTAGTCACCTTCCCTTCTCATACACCTCAGTAGACATTTCCAACTTCTGTTTAGACTTCCTGTATAAAAGCTACCACTCCTATCACTTACCCGCAGCAAATGAACTCACCTCCTAATTCGTGACAATCATTCTTACAAACTTACCTATATTAACGACTTGTTTTGTTTTGAGATAGGATCTCCCTCTGTTGCCCAGGCTGGAGTGCAGTGGCACAATGACAGCTCACTGCAGGCTCTGACCTCCTGGTCTCAAGCAATCCTCTCACCTCAGCCTCCTGAGTAGCTGGGATGACAGGCATGCACCACCATGCCTGGATAACTTTTTCTACTTTTTGTAGAGAAGGGGTCTCACTATGTTGCCTAGGCTGGTCTCGAACTCCTGTGCTCAAGCGATCCTTCTGCTTCAGCTTCCCAAAGTGTTGGAATTATGAGTGTGAGCCCTGCGCCTTTACATCTTTAATTCTTTTGTTCTGATCTTAGAAGAAGAGTTCTTTCCCCAACTCTAATATAAGGATAATACCTTAATTTATGCACGGTGAAGGAGGAAAGACCAAAAACAGGCAAGACTCATCAACTCATGTTCCTGCTCAGGGACTTTGCTCCGTAACTTATTTCCCACCACACTTGGATACTCAACCTCATTCTCTCGGTTTCTGCCACTCAGCCAACAAATATATTCTAGTGTCTTCCATTTTTTTTTTTTAAAAAAGAAAAAACATTTCATATTTTACCCTTTCTATGCTCTCCCTTCCCTGCTTAGAGAGCAGTCAACATTCCTGCTTCTTTACCTTCCATTCATTCCATAACCCCATCTCCTAATGCTTTACGATTGTGCCTTTATCTGAAGCTATTACAAAAATTAACACAGTCATACTGTAGTACACCAAACAAGCAGAATGGGGAAATTTGATTCCACAAATACTCCAATTTTGTCTATGACTATGCCTACTGATGGAAATTTGGACTGCAAGAGAGATGTAATTATGAGTTTCTCCTTGGCTTTAAAGTGCAGAAAATTGGAAATTGGAAACAGTAAGCTTCCTAAAATTTTCACAAGTTGGGCAGGGGGTGAGTATCTTATATTTATGTGTGCAGTTATATTGCTTTAAAAAGTTTTTCCAGCCTGGGCAATATATCAAGACCTCATCTATACTAAAAATTAAAAAAAAAAATTAGCTAGGCATGGGTGGCATGCACCTGTAGTTCCAGCTACTCAGGAGGCTGAGATGGAAAGATTGCTTAAGCCCAGGGGTTCAAGGTTGCGGTGAGCTATGATCACAACTGCACTCCAGCCTGGGCAACAGAGCAAGATCCTGTCTCCACAAAAAAAGTTTCTTATATGTATATGCTAATAGTGTTTAAAAAGAAGAAAAGTCAGGTGCGGTGGCATATGCCTGTAGTCTCAGCTACTCAGTAGGCTGAGGCAGGAGGATAGCTTGAGCCCAGGAGTTCAAGACCAGCTTGGGCAAAACAGCGAGACCCCATCTCTATTTTTTTTTAATTTTAAAAAAAGAATAATTTCTTATATCTCCATTAAAGACTAGAATAGAGTCCTGGGACTGACTTTCACTCCACTTCCATAGAAGCTAATAAAAAAATTAGTGTTATAATATCTTTCATTAAAATAATCTACTATCTTAAGATAGATATCTAAGTAAAAGGGCAAGGAACTCAGGAACTAAATATCAGGTTTGAGACCTTAATTAAATTACTTAACTTTCTCACCAATAAAGCAAGGTTATACTGTACTCTACTTCACAGTTTAATTCTGAAGATTAAACAAAATAACACATAAAAGCGCAACATAGTTACAGGCACATGTTTAACACTTCCCTCATCTTAGCACAGTGCCATACTCCCAATAAGCATACAACTATTAAGAAGTAAAAGTGTACCAAAAAGGAGCAATATTAAAACCGTGTGAACTATGTGAAACAGAAATTCTAACAAAAGCACCATCTATTCATACTAATAATCTTCAAATGAAAAGCTTCAATTAGAAGTGAAAGTTACAAAAAGATATTCAAGTATTTTGAACGAATTCAACTAGTAAATACACTTGGATTACATTCCCAATGATTTCCTCTGAGAGATCACATATGAGATACAAGATTACACATGATTTAATAAAATGGACAGAGAGCACACACAAAGCTGCAGTTTCCCAGGCTGAGAAAGACAAATCTAATTTGTCCTTCCTGGGGAGGAATGTATCTTAAATGAACAAAATTTCCTTAGAATACACAAAAGTAAATCAATGTATCAAAGGGATTAGGAATAAAGGGAGCTTTTTCTCGAAATCCAAAATAATAATACGCATGACCTAAATGAATCTTCTCCAAATATTTAGGGGGGGGGACCCCACTTTAATTGTTAGAATTGGTGCAAAGCAGCTGGATTTAGTAGAACGCAGCCCATCAACTGCTAATTCTGAAAAAAAAAAAAAATCTAGGGGTGGAGAAAGCAGGCAATCTTCCCAATAAAACAACTGCCATAAAACACTGTACATACATAAAAACATAAACATCTGTTAAAATATCAGTTTACATTGTTCCAGCCAACTTACAGATCAAGAGGAAGTATTTAAGGTCTAAAAAATAAATTACATTCTACTTCTAGTCACATTTTGCATGGGTGGCTACTGGACACTAGGAGTTATCGACGCGGATTCAAGACAAGGAAGACTGAATAATAAATCCAGTGTTCACATTCAAATGTGGGGGAGAGAAAAAGGCAGGCTCTGAGTCCATAAAGTTCTCCACACTCTGAAAACACTGCAAAAATAGTCCACATCTAAGGACACTTACCCTTGAAACTCCTTGTAGAGTGGCTTGGGAGACTTGCTGTTCAGATTTTTGAGGGGGAGTGATTTAAGAATGCTGCAAGATTGCAACTTTCAAACACAGGAACATAATCTAAAGTATTTTTTTCTTTCAGTAAAGATCTCTCCCTGTCCTCTTCAAACAGTTGATCAGCACTCCCATTTTCACAAAATCCCTAATTCAAGTATAGAGCCCCTCCTCTCCCACAAAAAAATCAAAGCTTTAAAGAATATGCAAATAAAACACACGGATTATTTCCAATAATCCCTAACTCCTTTCCAATTGGGAAAAGAAAGGAGAAACGAAGGAACACGAAGCAAAAACACCAAAACACTCGGGGAAGGAAGGCGGCGAGATGAGAAAGTAGGAATGGGTGGGGGGAGGAGCACGGAAAAAAGTCCAGCTGATGCTGACACTTAATTGGAAGGAAAGGATGGAAAATATCCCGAAGATACGGGCTAGAAGGAAAGGACTAGGTGGGACAGGGGCGCGATAGACTAAGTCCACGCAAAAGGCCTACCCAAGAGGGCCACTGTGTAGAAAGGAACACCAACAGGGAGCAAGACTCCCCAAGATTACTTCAAGGCCCCAAAGCTTAAGAGACAGGGCATAGGGAGATGGGGTGCTTCTCCACTGGCAATGCGGACACCGCACCAGACGTTTCGGGAGGCAAGCCTGCTGGGAGGGGTGAGGGGTTAACTGCGGGGGTTCGCAGACGTGGAAGGGGGTGCGGCCCCCGGGGTTGCTGGAGGAGAGCAGAGAGGAGGCCCACGGCGCATACCTTGTAGTAAACATCAAACTGGATGTTCTCGGGCAAGGAGCGGATGTCTCGGCGGGAGCGGATGTAGTTGTCCACGACAGCGGAGATGGCGGTGTTATAGAGAGTCTCTGGGATCCACTCTAGTTCCACGGCCGCCATCTTCCTTCCCTCCTCCTCCGCCTCCTCCGCCTCCTCCTCCCGAAGGCCCCCGCCTCCCTCCGTAGCGAACCCCTCTGCGGCCCCGGAGGATTCGGAGGGGCGGTGGCAGCCACGCGGGCGCACGGCAGAAGGCACGGCCGCCCTGCCTCCTCCGGGGGCAAACTGAGGGACGGCGGCAGCGGACGCAGGCCCGAGTAAAAAGTGGGACAGAGAACAGCGGCCAGCCAGGCCAAAAGCGTCACAGTCCCGGTTTGAGAGGAACCCGGGTTCCGTCCCAGCGCTGATCTCTGCAGGGGCGGGGCTGCGTGTGCGGCGTCATGACGTAAGCGCACGCCGGCGCGCCGGAGGGGAGGAATGCGGCAGGCGGAAAACTTAGGAAGAGCTGAATGCCTTCCACGGAGAGCGTCCCTTCCAAGCGGCCCCGGAGTGGAGTGGAGTGGAGTGGATAGGGGTAGACTTTTCACACGGGGACAAATTATTACAGGATATCTGCACCCCCCGTTCCGAGTCACTCGGGCGCATCGGTTACTTCAGCAGGTTCTCTGCATCACGGACCCTTTTGAGGCTCAGGTAAAAGTTTGGATCCTCTCCCCACAAACGAGCAAAATTATCTGTACATTGAAAATTATGCATTGAGAAAATTCACATTACTCTAGAAACCCTTAGACTGCAGTTCCTAACCCAAGTTAAGAACCTGCGGTCCAGGAACTAGGGGTAACGATAGAAGAGAGACTTGTTTTTCTTTGTATAACCATTTGCACCGTTGTAACTTTTTGACCATGTTTCTTTATCCAAATGAAATTTCCGAAAAAAGAAAACTCCTACCCCAGAACTTCGTAGGAAAACTAGCTTGATTATGGAATTACAAATAATAGTAAGAGAAAAAAGGCTAAGTGGTGGCCGTGATAGGACTTAATGGTATTTCAATTCCCAGAGTTACAGTGGCGGCTTCAAGGGATTGTTGAATAATTGGGAGTACTTGTTTCAGCTTCTTTCCTTCCTCAGCCTGAACATCTGCTGTTTATGTAACTTAATTTCCTAAGTCTGCGATTTCAAGAATTTGATGCAACATCTTTCTGTTCTAGGAATTTAACATGGAAATTATTGGCCATAATTGTTGGTGACACTATCACACTCATAGTCACTCTATAACGATGTAAGTCCAGAAAACAGCAATAATAATAATGTCCTGATTGATATTTAGAGCTAAAAGAAGTGGAAAGAGTTATTTCAATTTACCCTTCACCTGGTACTTCAGTGTTAAGTGGTTAAATAATTCCACAAAAAATAAAGAAACACTCTTAATCTTCTTCAGTCTATATAAATTCTTACTCTATACTGTGAACCTAGGAAAGCTGTGGATGGCCTTAAGATCAGATTGCCAGTTTAGCAAGTAAAAAACTACAAGGCTGGGCGCGGTGGCTCACACCTGTAATCTCAGCACTTTGGGAGGCCGAGGCGGGTGGATCACGAGGTCAGGAGATCGAGACCATCCTGGCTAACACAGTGAAACCCCGTCTTTACTAAAAATACAAAAAATTAGGCCTTGGTGGCGGGCGCCTGTAGTCCCAGCTACTCGGGAGGCTGAGGCAGGAGAATGGCGTGAACCCGGGAGGCGGAGCTTGCAGTGAGCCAGGATCGCGCCACTGCACTCCAGCCTGGGCAACAGAGCGAGACTCCATCTCAAAAAAAGAAAAAAAAAATTACAAATGCCCAGTCACATCTTAATGTCAGATAAACAACAAATGGTTTTGAAATGTAAGTATGTTCTATGCAATAGTTTTGCTCATGCCTTCGGAGCCACTCAAGTGTATCAGTTCATTCAGCAAATCCTTCATCACTTCTTAGACACTGGCGCTTTTGAAGATCAGGATCCCTGCCCCACATAAAAGAATAATTATTATCTCTGCAAATATTGCAGGGGACATATTTATACTAAAAACTTATTTGTGACCAGCCTGGACAACGTAGCAAGACCCCATCTCTAAAAAAAAAAAAATAGCCACACGTGGTGGTGTGCACCTGTAGTCCTAGCTACTCAGGAGGCTGAGGCAGGAGGATTACTTGAGCCCAGAATGTTGAGTGAGCCATGATCATGCCACTGCACTCCAGCCTGGGTGGCAGAATGAGACCCTGTCTCAGAAAACAACAACAACAAAAAACTTTGTTGTTCATCTGAAACTCACATTTAACTGGACACCTGTATTTTATCCAGCAATCCTACCTGAAGGGATCCATGAATCCCCTAACATTGAATGCACATGTTCTTGGACATTTTGGCTAAATCAGGACCCGTATTAAGGTCCTGTAAACAGGTAAATGTGTGTCAGACACACATATTGATTGCTTTATGGACCTTAGATGCTGAGTGTATTAGTCCGTTTACACACTGCTAATAAAGACATAGCTGAGACTGGGCAATTTATAAAAGAAAGAGGTTTATTGGGTTTACAGTTCCACATGGCTGAGGAGGCCTCACAATCATGGTGGAAGGCAAGGAGGAGCAAGTCACATCTTATGTGGATGGCAGCAGGCAAAAAGAGACAACCGAAAGGAGTTTCTCCTTATAAAACCATCAGATCTCATGAGACTACCACAAGAACAGCGTGGGAGAAACCACCCCCATGATTCAGTGATCTCCCACTGGGTCCCTCCCACAACACGTGGGAATTATCAGAGTACAATTCAAGATGAGATTTGGGTGGGGACACAGAGCCAAACCATATGACTGAGTTAGACATTAAAAAATGTATATAGTCACAAAGGGGACTCTGGATGGAAGGGCCTCTTGATCCCTTCTTCACTGCTTTCAGATTGAAAGTTATTCAGATGTGTATGATGGACTAGGAGGTCCTGACCAAGAGCAGATAAACTGCCAGAAAGGATAAGTCCCCTGAGAAGGACTTAGTCCTGGCAGTATTCATCACCGTCTAACTGAAGAGCCCTTGGGCCCTAAATGACCAGCAGATATACCCAGATACTATGTTGAGGACCTTGGGTGAACCTCTGAGACTTGCTGGCTTCAGGTGCCAGCATGGCCACAGAGGGGTAGAGCACCAAGTGGGCCCTTGGGGTTCCTGATTCCAGGACTTGACTCCTAAATGGCATTTCTGACCTGCCCTGGTCCAGAGTAGAGCCTTCTGCCCTGACAGTTGAGTCTCTGGCCAGACAGCATTCACCACACACTGACTTGAGAGGCCCTGGGCCTTAAGGAAACATCAGTGGTGGTCTGGCAGTACTCCCTGTGGCCTGTGGTGATGGTGGTTACAGAGTGAGGCTAGTCTCCCTTTGGAAAGGAAAGGGAAGAGTAGGAAGAACTGTGTCTTACAGTTTGAGAGCCAGCTCAGCTGCAATACAGTATAACACCAGGTAGACTTCTGAGATTTTTTACTCTAGTCCCTGACTCCTGGACTGTACATCTGGACCTACCCAGGGCCTGGGGGAACTCGCCACCCTGAAGGGAAGGACACACGCCTGGATGGCTTTGCCACCTGCTAATTGTAGAGCCCCAGGGTCTTGAGTGAACATAAGCAGTAGCCAGGGAGTGGTTACAGCAGGTCTTGGGTGAGACCCAATGCTATGCTGGCTTCATCTCTAACCCAGTCCAGTCATAGTGGGGGTGGCCACAGGGGTACTTCTGTCACTCCACTCCCAGCTTTATGTGGCTCAGAACAGAGAAATTCCATTTGTTTGGGAGAAAGTAAGGTAAGAGAACAAGAGTCTTTGCCTGGTAATCCAGAGAATTTCTCCCAGATGCTGTCCTTGACCATCAAGGTGGTACCCCTAAGAGTCTGCAAGAACTTCAGAGAACTACAGTGTTATTGGGTTCGGGGTAATCCCTTCCCCAGCTCCAGGCAGCTCAGCACAGAGAGAGAGACTGTTTGTGTTTAAAGAATGTAAGGGAAGAGAACAAGAGTTTCTGCCTGGTAATCCAGGGAATTCCCTTGGATCTTACCCATGAACACCAAGGTGGTACCTCTACAAGTCAGCAAGAACCACAGCGTTACTAGGCTTCAGGTGCCCCCTAAAGCAGATACAGCTTAGATCACAGTAGTGAAGTCCTTTGAAATGTCTGGAAAGCCTTCCCAAGAAGGACAAGTACAAACAAGCCCAGACACTGGAGACTGATAATATCCAACTCTTCAATGCCCAGACAGTGAAGAACATCTATAGCATCAGCACCATCCAGGAAAACATGACCTCACCAAATGAACTAAAGAAACCACCAGAGACCAGACCTAGAGAAACAGACATATGAGACCTTTCAGACAGAGAATTCAAAATAGCCATGTTGAAGAAACTCAAAGAAATTCAAGATAATGGAAAGAAGGAATTCAGAATTCTATCACATAAACTTAAATAAATTGAAATAATTAAAAAGAAGCAGAAATTCTGGAGCTGAAAAACGTAATTAGCATACTGAAGAAAGCATCAGAATCTTTTTTTGTTTGTTTTTTTTTTTTGAGTTAAGGCCATACTCTGTTACTGAGGCTGGAGTGCAGTGGCAGGATATCAGCTCACTACAGCCTCAGACTCACAGGCTCAAGCAGTCTTCCTGCCTCAGTCCCCTGAGAAGCTGAGACTACAGGTGTGTACCACCATGCTCGGCTTGTATTTTTTGTAGAGACAGAGTTTTGCTATGTTGCCCAGGCTGGTCTTGAACTCCTGGGCTCAAGTGATCTATCTGCTTCAGCCTCTCAAAGTTCTGGGATTACAGGTGTGAGCCACCACACCCAGCCTGGAGTCTTTTAGTAGCAGAATTATTCAAGCAGAAGAAAGAATTAGTGAGCTTGAAGACAGGCTATTTGAAAATACATGATCAGGGAGACAAAAGAAAAAGGAATAAAAAATAATGAAGCATGCCTACAGGATCTAGAAAATAGCCTAAAAAGGGCAAATCTAAGAGTTATTGACCTTACAGAGGAGGTAGAAAAAGAGATTGATGTAGAAAGTTTATTCAAAGGGATAATAACTGAGAACTTCTCAAACTTAGAGAAAGATACCAATATCCAAGTCCAAGAAGGTTATAGAACACCAAACAGATTTAACCCAAAGAAGACTACCTCAAAGCATTCAATAATCAAACTCCCAAATGTCAAGGATAAATAAAGGTTTCCCTGACAAAAGCTGAGGAATTTCAACAGCAGACCTGTCCTTCAAGAAATGCTAAAGGGAGTACTTCAATGAGAAAGAAAAAGACATTAATGAGCAATAAATCATCTGAAGGTACAAAATCACTGGTAATAGGACATAAATAGAAAAACAGAGAACATTATAACACTATAACCATGGTGTAGAAACTACTTATTCTAAGTAGAAAGACTAAATGATGAACCAATCAAAAATAATAACTGTGACAACTTTTCAAGACATAGACTATATAAGATAGAAATAGAAATACCAAAAAGTTAAAAAACAGGGATGAAGTTAAGACATAGAGTTTTTGTTAGTTTTTTTTTTTTTTGCTTGTTTGTTTATGTAAATAGTGTTAAATTGTTATCAGGTTATAATAATGGGTCATAAGATAGTATTTGCAAGCCTCATGTTAGCCTAAAACCAAAAAACATACAATGGATACACAAAAAATAAAAGGCAGGAAACTAAATAATATCAGAGAAAATCACTTTCACTAGAAGAAAACACAGGAAGGAAACAAGACCACAGAACAATTAGAAAACAAATAAAATGACAGGAATAAGTTCTTTTTTTTTTTTTTTTTTGAGACAGAATTTCGCTCTTGTTGCCCAGGCTGGAGTACAGTGGCACAGTCTCAGCTCACTGCAACCTTTGCCTCCTGAGTTCAAGCGATTCTCCTGCCTCAGCCTCCTGAATAGCTGGGATTACAGCCATGCGCCACCAAGCCCAGCTAATTTTGTATTTTTAGTAGAGATGGTGTTTCACCATGTTGGCCAGGCTGGTCTTGAACTCCTGACCTTATGATCCACCCATCTCAACCTCCCAAAGTGCTGGGATTACAAGTGTGAGCCACCGCTTCTGGCAAGAATAAGTTCTTATCAATGGTAATATCAAATGTAGATGGACTAAACTCTTCAATAAAAAGACATAGAGTGGCTGAATGGGTGAAAAAACAAAACCCATTGATCTGTTGCCTATAAGAAACACACTACACCTATAAAGACACACATAAACTAAAAATAAAGGGTTGGAAAAAGATATTCCATGCCAATGGAAACCAAAAAAAGAGCAGGAGTAGTCAATGGGATATCATCTCACTCCAGTTAAAATGGCTTCTATGCAAAAGACAGACAATAACAAATGTTGGCAAGGATGTAGAGAAAAGGGAACCCTCATACACTGTTGGTGGGAATGTAAATTAGTACAACCACTATGGAGAATGGTTTGGAGGTTCCTCAGAAAACTACAACTAGAGCTACCATGTGATCCAGCAATCCCATTGCTGGGTATAGACCCAAAAGAACGGAAATCAGTATTTCTTTTTTTTTTTTTTTTTTTTTATTGATCATTCTTGGGTGTTTCTTGCAGAGGGGGATTTGGCAGGGTCACAGGACAATAGTGGAGGGAAGGTCAGCAGATAAACAAGTGAACAAAGTTCTCTGGTTTTCCTAGGCAGAGGACCTTGCGGCCTTCCGCAGTGTTTGCGTCCCTGGGTACTTGAGATTAGGGAATGGTGATGACTCTTAACGAGCATGCTGCCTTCAAGCATCTGGTTAACAAAGCACATCTTGCACCGCCCTTAATCCATTCAACCCTGAGTGGATACAGCACATGTTTCAGAAAGCACAGGGTTGGGGGTAAGGTCACAGATCAACAGGATCCCAAGGCAGAAGAATTTTTCTTAGTACAGAACAAAATGAAGTCTCCCATGTCTACCTCTTTCTACACAGACATGGCAACCATCCGATTTCCCAATCTTTTCCCCACCTTTCTCCCCTTTCTATTCCACAAAACCGCCATTGTCTTCATGGCCCGTTCTCAATGAGCTGTTGGGTACACCTCCAAGACGGGGTGGTGGCCGGGCAGAGGGGCTCCTCACTTCCCAGCAGGGGCGGCCGGGCAGAGGCGCCCCTCACCTCCCGGACGGGGTGGCTGGCCGGGCGGGGGGCTGACCCCCCCCCACCTCCCTCCTGGACGGGGTGGCTGGCCGGGCAGGGGGCTGACCCCCCCACCTCCCTCCCGGACGGGGCGGCTGGCCGGGCGGGAGGGCTGACCCCCCCACCTCCCTCCCAGATGGGGCGGCTGGCCGGGCGGGGGGCTGACCCCCCACCTCCCTCCCGGACGGGGCGGCTGGCCGGGCAGAGGGGCTCCTCACTTCCCAGTAGGGGCGGCCGGGCAGAGGCGCCCCTCACCTCCCGGATGGGGCGGCTGGCCGGGCGGGGGGCTGACCCCCCCACCTCCCTCCCGGACGGGGCGGCTGGCCGGGTGGGGGGCTGACCCCCCCACCTCCCTCCCGGACGGGGCGGCTGGCCGGGTGGGGGGCTGACCCCCCCACCTCCCTCCCGGACGGGGCGGCTGGCCGGGCAGAGGGGCTCCTCACTTCCCAGTAGGGGTGGCCGGGCAGAGGCGCCCCTCACCTCCCGGACGGGGCGGCTGGCCGGGCGGGGTGCTGACCCCCCCACCTCCCTCCCGGACGGGGCGGCTGGCCGGGCGGGGGGCTGACCCCCCCACCTCCCTCCCGGACGGGGCGGCTGGCCGGGAGGGGGGCTGACCCCCCCACCTCCCTCCCAGATGGGGCGGCTAGGCCGGGCGGGGGGCTGACCCCCCCCACCTCCCTCCCGGACGGGGCGGCTGGCTGGCCGGGCAGAGGGGCTCCTCACTTCCCAGTAGGGGCGGCCGGGCAGAGGCGCCCCTCACTTCCCCGATGGGGCGGCTGGCCGGGCGGGGGGCTGACCCCCCCACCTCCCTCCCGGACGGGGCGGCTGGCTGGCCGGGCAGAGGGGCTCCTCACTTCCCAGTAGGGGCAGCCGGGCAGAGGCGCCCCTCACTTCCCCAACGGGGCGGCTGGCCGGGCGGGGGGCTGACCCCCCCACCTCCCTCCCGGACGGGGCAGCTGGCCGGGCAGAGGGGCTCCTCACTTCCCAGTAGGGGCGGCCGGGCAGAGGCGCCCCTCACCTCCCGGACGGGGCGGCTGGCCGGGCGGGGGGCTGACCCCCCCACCTCCCTCCCGGACGGGGCGGCTGGCCGGGCAGAGGGGCTCCTCACTTCCCAGTAGGGGCGGCCGGGCAGAGGCGCCCCTCACCTCCCGGACGGGGCGGCTGGCCGGGCGGGGGGCTGACCCCCCCACCTCCCTCCCGGACGGGGCGGCTGGCCGGGCAGAGGGGCTCCTCACTTCCCAGTAGGGGCGGCCGGGCAGAGGCGCCCCTCACCTCCCGGATGGGGCGGCTGGCCAGGCGGGGGGCTAACCCCCCCACCTCCCTCCCGGTCGGGGCGGCTGCCGGGCGGAGATGCTCCTCACTTCCCAGACGGGGTGGCTGCCGGGCGGAGGGGCCGCTCACTTCTCAGACGGGGCGGCCGGGCAGAGACGCTCCTCACATCCCGGACGGGGCGGCAGGGCAGAGGTGCTCCCCACATCTCAGACGATGGGCGGCCGGGCAGAGACGCTCCTCACTTCCCAGATGTGATGGCGGCCGGGAAGAGGCGCTCCTCACTTCCTAGATGGGATGGCGGCCGGGCAGAGACGCTCCTCACTTTCCAGACTGGGCAGCCAGGCAGAGGGGCTCCTCACATCCCAGACGATGGGCGGCCAGGCGGAGACGCTCCTCGCTTCCCAGAGGGGGGGGCGGCTGGGCAGAGGCTGCAATCTTGGCTCTTTGGGAGGCCAAGGCAGGCGGCTGGGAGGTGGTTGTAGCGAGCCGAGATCACGCCACTGCACTCCAGCCTGGGCGCGAAAACCAGTCAGGCGTGGCGGCGCGCGCCTGCAATCGCAGGCACTCGGCAGGCTGAGGCAGGAGAATCAGGCAGGGAGGTTGCAGTGAGCTGAGGTGGCAGCAGTACCGTCCAGCTTCGGCTCGGCATCAGAGGGAGACCGTGGAAAGAGAGGGAGACGGAGACCGTGGGGAGAGGGAGAGGGAGAGGGAGAGGGAGAGGGAGAGCGAGAGCCGGAAATCAGTATTTCAAAGAGATACCTGCACTCCAATGTTTGTTGCAGCACTATTCACAATAGCTAAGATTTAGAAGCAACCTAAGTGTTCATCAACAAATGAATGGATAAAGAAAATGTGGTACATATACACAATAGAGTACTATTTAACCTTAAAACAAAAAAGATCCAGGCCAGGCACAGTGGCTCCCACCTGTAATCCCAGCACTTTGGGAAGCCGAGGTGGGCGGATCACAAGGTCAAGAGATCAAGACCATCCTGGCCAACATGGTGAAACCCCGTCTCTACTAAAAATACAAAAATTAGCTGGGCGTGGTGGTGCACGCCTCTAGTCCCAGCTATTTGGGAGGCTGAGGCAGGAGAATCACTTGAACGCGGGAGGCAGCGGTTGCAGTGAGCTGAGATTGCGCCACTGCGCTCCAGCCTGGTGACAGAGCAAGACTCCATCTCAAAAAAAGAAAAAAAAAAGAAAAGATCCTGTCATTTTCAGCAACATGGATGGAACAGGAAATCATTAGTGTTAACTGAAATAAGCCAGGCACAGAAGTACAAACATTACATGTTCTCACTTATTTGTCAGATCTAAAAATCAAAACAATTGAACTCATGGTCACAGAGTGTAGAAGGATAGTTACCAGAGGCTGGGAAGGGTAGTCGGGGGTTGGGAGGGAGATGGGGATGGTTAAAGGCTACCAAAAACTAGAAAGAATGAATAAAGCCTACTATTTGATAGCACAACAGGGTGACTGTAGTCAATAATAACAATTGTACATTTTTAAATAACCAGAAGATCGTAATTGGATTGTTTGTAACACAAAGGATAAATGCTTGAGGAGATGAATACCCCATTCTCCATGATGTGATTGTTTCACACTGCATGCCTGTATCAAAACATCTCATGTATCCCATAAAAGTATATATACTATGTACCCACAAAAATTAAAAATTTAAATCTTTTTTTGGGCCAGGTGCAGTGGCTTATGCCTGTAATCCCAGCTACTTGGGAGGCTGAGACAGGAGAATTGCTTGAACCTGGGAGGCAGAGGTCGCAGTGAGCCAAGATGGTGCCACTGCCATCCAGCCTGGGAGACTCCAGAGTGAGACTCCGTCTAAAATGTATATATATTTCCACATCAAGGGATGCTTATTTAAAATGGGAGAATGATAGGGAAGCAATTCTAAAGAATAACCCTCATTTACAGCCTCTAGTCCCAAAACAGTCTCACACTACATGTCAGTTTTCTTTCTAAGTCATCAATCAGATCAGATCAGAGTACTCTCCTGCCCTAAAGCTCGCAGATATTCTGAAGAAGTGCCCAGAAAAGATTATTACTGGGTGAAGTGGGGAATAAGTGAAAGGGTATCACCAGAGACAGGTTAACTTTGAAGGGAAAGCAGTAATTTTGGATATAATAGCCAAAGATGGCATTGGTTAAAAGGTGACGTATAAACCAAACGTGAACCAAGTGCCCAGAGGGTTGGAACTCATAGCCCTACCCTCCACTTCCAGGGAGAGAAGAGGGACTAAAGGCCACCAATGGCCAATGACTTAATGAGTCGTGACTGTGTAATGAGGCCTCTATAAAAACCAGAAGGATCGAGTGCAGGGGGCTTCCAAGAAGTTGAAGAAAAATACATCTACGTGTCTAAAAGGCAGTTCACCCCAACTTCATGAGGATGGAAGTTTTTACACTTGGGACCCTTCTGGACCTCCTCACCCTATGTATCTCTTAATCTGGCTGTTCATTTTGTCAACCTAAAATAGTTAAAAGGGTGAGAATCTAGTTTATTTATGTATTTATTGAGACAGCGTCTTGCTGTATCATCCAGGCTGGAGTGCTCAAGTAATCCTCCCACTTTGACCTCCCAAAGCACTGGCATTACAGGTGTGACCCACCTCACCCAGCCAGAGTCTGGTTTAAAGATAGTTTATTCAAGCATAGAGTTTAAGGACAGCCTCCTGGGAAACACAGATTCCAAAGGATGGAAGTCAGTGTTTTGTGAATGTGAAGTTTGGATTGTTTATATAGACAGAGATTGGGGAAGCTTAACAGAATTTCAACATCTGTCTCTCCAGGGTCTTATTTTTTGTGTAGGCTGTAGTCCAGTGGTACAATCATAGCTCACTGCAGCTTCTAACTGCCGGGCTCAAGGGATCTTCCTACCTCAGCCTCCTGAGTACCTGGGATTACAGGTGCCAACCACTCTACATCCAGCTCTATATAAAGCTTAATGCATAGTTACAACAATCTGATTAGTCGGGTGGTCTTTTTCTTTCAGGAAAGGTGTATTTAATACTACACACTGAAGATGTAGCAGTCGTGGGGTCTTTTGTGCCCTCTGTTTGTTCTGAGTTAGGTACACAACAATAAAGGAGGCAGTTAATCTATAACAAAGATGAGTGATTGGAAGGGGAGGAGCTGTAGTCTCCCTTAGTCATTTATAAAACAAGAACAATGAGGAAGAGAGTTAATCTATAATCTAAGAAGCAGAACTTACAAACTTGCCATGTGACTCGGTCTCCAGGACTTAACTTCTTACGTGGCATAATAAATTTAGAGGGTCCTGTTTTTATTTTCTTTTACAATATGTACCCTTTAAAATATCCTGGCCCAGCACAGTGACTCATGCCTGTAATCCTAGCACTTTGGGAGGCTAAGGCAGGTGGACAACTTGAGGTCAGGAGTTTGAGACCAGCCTGACCAACATGGTGAAACCCCATCTCTACTAAAAAAAAATACAAAAATTAGCTGGGCATGGTGGCAGGCACCTGTAATCCCAGCTACTCAGGTGGCTAAGGTAGGAGAATCGCTTAAACCAGGGAGTTGGAGGTTGCAGTGAACCAAGATCGCGCCACTGCACTCCAGCCTGGGCAACAAGAGTGAGACTTTGTCTCAATTAAAAAAAAAATTCCTTTATAATAAACTGGTAAATGTAAGTAAGCATTCCCCTGAGCTGTGAGCCACTCTAACAAATTAATCAAACCCAAGAAGAGTGACATGAAAACCCTGATTTATAGCCAGTCCGTCAGAAGCGCAGGTAAAACAGCCTGGGGCTTGCAATTGGCATTTGTTGGCATCAAAAGTTGGGGGCAGTCTTGTGGGACTGAACCTTCAACCTGTGGGATCTAATGCTTTCTCCAAGTAGATACTGTCTGAATTGAACTGGAGGATACCCAGCTGGTGTCTGCTGCAGAACTGATTGATTGCTTGATGTGTAGGGGAAAAAAATCCACATATGCTGGTGTCGCAAGCATGTTATGAGGGTACAGTAGGAAAAACTAAGTTTGTTTTTCTACTCATACATACCCTGACAAAGCCCAAGCCTCATGGAAGGCTACATGTAAACACTCTGGTCAGCAGCTCCAGAGCACAGCCCTTGAGTCATCCCAGCCCAGCTACCAGATGTTTAAGTGAAGAGCCTGTAGACGATTCCAACTGTAAGACATTTGAGTCACCCTTTATTTTGTCCCACCGAACCTATAGCCTGGGTCACCCCAAAAGTGGAGGCAAGAATGTTCCCACAAAGTGCTCCAAACCATCTCAAGATGGGGCTGATTGGGATTCACAAGAAAGAAGCACAAAATGCCAGGGTGATCAGTCCAAAGCAATTATTAGTGGAACTTAGATGCAGAGTGCTGCCTCATATCCTCATGACAGAGGGCAAGAGAAAAAGAATGTTCTACCCGGGTATGTCTGCAGCAAAGGGGTCAAAGCATAGAGTTTACATGAGGGTTTAAGGAATTTGACTCAGTGCTGGGGCTGGTTTCTTTCTAGTAAACCTAAATGCCTTTATCAGGGCCTGGGGACATTCAAGGCCCCAGTTTGAATTCAAGCTTGCTGGGAAAAACATACAGCTGGCAGAGTCACAGAGCGGTCAAGACACTCTGATTTTTGGTCAGGACACAGAAAGTGGGGGAAACTGGGAGACCCTATACCTTCAGTCTTCCTAGATGAGGGCCCAGCATCATGGAGCTGAAACAAGCATCCCTGCTGTGCTCTGTTTGAATTCCTTACTCACAAAAGCATAATAAAATGGTAGTTCATTTATATCACAAATGTTGGGGGTGGTTTGTTATGCCAAAATAGATAACTGGAACACCCCATCCCAATCCTCTAAAGTTCCCAGGAACTCATTGTCTTAGACTCCATAATAAACCTATTCCTTTTCAGGGATACATATCACTAAGCATGCGGATACATTCATGAAAATGAAAATTCAGGCCGGGTACAGTGGCTTACACCTGTAGTCCCAGCACTTTGGGAGGCTGAGGCGGGTGGATCATTCAAGGTCAGGAGTTCAAGACCAGCTTGGCCAACATGGTGAGACCCTGTCTCTACTAAAAATATAAAAATCAGCCGGTCGTGGTGGTGCATGCCTGTAATCCCAGCTACTTGGGAGGCTGAGGGGCGAGAATCACTTGAACCTGGGAGGCAGAGGTTGCAATGAGTCGAGATCGCATCACTACACTCCAGCCTGGGTAACAAAATGAGACTCCATCTCAAAAAGAAAAGAAAAGAAAATGATAGGATTCGTAGCCTATACTAGACAACTTTCATAATTTACAGACTATGACTCTGCTACACTTTAAAGAGTGAACTAGGCCAGGCACAGTGGCTCATGCCTGTAATCCCAGCACTTTGGGAGGCCGAGACGGGCGGATCACGAGGTCAGGAGATCGAGAACATCCTAGCTAACACAGTGAAACCCCATCTCTACTAAAAAAATACAAAAAAATTAGCCGGGCGTGGTGGCGGCCGCCTGTAGTCCCAGCTACTTGGGAGGCTGAGGCGGGAGAATGGCATGAACCCGGGAGGCGGAGCTTGCAGTGAGCCAAGTTCGTGCCACTGCACTCTAGCCTGGGTGACAGAGCGAGACTCCATCTCAAAAAAAAAAAAAAAAAAAAAGTGAACTCCCTAGTCACAGAGTGTCAAAATGGAGACAACGATTTTTGTCCTAAATCTGAAGTCTTCTTCGGAGCCCTCCAAGTCTAAAGTGTATGTATTCGTTGCCTATCAAATAAATAGGGTCTTGTCATGGCACACCTATGGCACCACACATCATATAAGCTAAATGACTAGGTCATTTTGTAATGACCCATGTAACTTGAAACTACCAAAAATCAAAGCAAGTCTTTGTCAACAACTTCTGGTCATCCGCGAAAACAATGCAGATAAGAAATCCAGCCTAATTATTTTTTGTTTGCTTGTCTTGAGACAAGGTCTTGCTCTGTTGCCCAGACTGAAGTGTAGTGGCGCCATCACAGCTCACTGCAACCTTGACCTCCTGGGCTCAAGTGATCCTCCCACCTCAGCCTCCTGAGTAGCTGGAACTACAGGCACACGACACTAGCCCAGCTAAATATATATATTTGTAGGCGCAGGGTTTTGTCATGTTTCCCAGATTGATCTCAAACTCCTGGTCTCAAGCAATCTGCCAGCCTCCCGAAGTCTTGGGATTACTGGTGTGAAACACCACACCTGGCCTAAATCCAGCCTAATTCTCATCATCCCTCATCACCCATATCTGCAGAAAACTAAAGAGTTTTCTGAACATGTTCATAGTTACCATCCATCTTGTCTTGGCCCCTTTAAATTCACCCTGCTTGTTAGACATAGATCCTATGGCCAAAATTAATCCAAACTGCTACCTGCTAGGCTGTTCCCTTGTTCTTCATCTTTACTGTCTCCACTAACAAAAACACCTCCCTGCTGTGTGTGGTGGCTGACATCTGTAATCCCAGCATTTTGGGAGGCTGAGGCAGGAGGATCACTTGAGCCCAAGAGTTAGAGACCAGCCTGGGCAACATAGCAAGACACAATCTCTACAAAAAATTTTTGTAAAACATTACGCAAATGTGGTGGGGCGCATCCGCTACTTCGCTGAGGCTGATGCAGGAGGATTGCTTGAGCCCGGGAGATCAGCGCTGCAGCGAGCAGGGTTCACACCACTGCATTCCATCCTGGGCGACTGAGCGAGAACCTGTCTCAAAAAAATCCTATACCTGCTGGGCGCGGTGGCTTATGCCTGTAATCCCAGCACTTTGGGAGGCCGAGGCAGGCGGATCACAAGGTCAGGAGTTCGAGACCAGCCTGACCAACACGGTGAAACCTCATGTCTACTAAAAATACAAAATTAGTTGGGCGTGGTGGCATATGCCTGTAATCCCAGCTACTCGGGAGGCTGAGGCAGGAGAATCGCTTGAACCCTGGAGGTGGCAGAGGTTGCAATTAGCCGAGATCATGCCACTGCACTCCAGCCTGGGTGACACAGCAAGACTCTGTCTCAAAAAAAAAAAAAAAATCCTATCCCTGCCAGCTGCCGTGGCACACACCTGAAATTGCACCACTTTGGGAGGCAGAGGAGAGGGCTATTACTAGAGCTCCAGAGTTCGAGACCAGCCTGGGCAACATGGTGAAACCCCATCTACAAAAAAATACAAAAATGTACTGGGCGTGGTGGTGTACCTGTAGTCTCAGCTACTTGGGAGGCTGACTTGGGAGGATCACCTGAGCCTGGGAGTTCAAGGCTACAGTGAGCTGTGATTGCACCACTACACTGCAGCCTGGGTGATGGAACAAGACCTCCCAAAAAAAAAAAAAAAAAAAACAGGCCGGTCATGGTGACTCACGCCTGTAATCCCAGCACTTTGGGAGTCCAAGGAGGGTGGATCACTTGAGGCCAGCACGAGACCGGCCTGGCCAACATGGCAAAACCCCGACTCTACTAAAAATACAAAAATTAGCCGGGTATGGTTGTGCACCCCTGTAATCCCAGCTGCTTGGGAGGCTGAGACAGGAGAATCGCTTGAACTCGGGAGTCTGAGGTTGCAGTGAGCTGAGATTGTGCCATTGCACTCCAGCCTAGGCGACAGAACAAGACTCTATCTCAAAACAAACAAACAAACAAACAAAAAAACCATCATCCCTATTTTGCTCTAAGAAGCAAAACAAGGTATAGCCTGTGATTAGGCCAGTCCTTATTTTGAAGAAGCCCACCTGAGGCTGAAGCAGGAGGATTGCTTGAGCCTGAGAGGTAAGATTGTGCACACAGAATCTGCCTACTTGACAATCTGAAGTAGAAACCCAGCATAGAAGGACTGAGTAGTTCTGGATTTGTGCTGCCAAGGCTGGTTTAATGTATGGAATAAAGGCTTAAGGATCGTATATGGAAAGACAGATATGTAACCAATGATAATTCATTGTGAAAAGTCTGGTAGAGTTTGCACAGAATCTTACGGGAACACAGAGGAGGAGATAATGACTTGTTTTGGGTTGTAATAATGCTGTAACAGTTCCAATATAGGTCAATGCTCAAGTATTTTTAGTTGCAATGAAACTCATAGGAAAATAACAATGGAACAGATTTACTTGGGCAATTATAAGTGCGTTCATTTTCTTTCTTTTTTTTTTTTTTAAACGTGGGTTCGTTTTCACCTTGACATTGCACCTAGTAAAATTTTCTGGAATCTTTTCTAATTATCAGAATGTATAAAATACATAGAAGTTTGTGAATCAAAGTTGTGGTTCTTGGCTGGCTGTGGCAGCTCACACCTGTAATCTCAACACTTTGGGAGGCTGAGGTGGCTGGATTGCTCAAGCTCAGGAGTTTGAGACCAGCCTGGGCAACATGGTGAAACCCTGTCTCTATGAAAAATTTTTTAAACATTAGCCAGGCATGGTGGCATGCACCTGTGGTCCCAGCTTGTTCAGGAGGCTGAGGGGAGAATCCCTTGAACCTGGGAGGCAGAGGTTGCTGTGAGCCAAGATCACGCCACTGCACTTCAGCCTGGGTGACACAGTGAGTCCTTGTCTCCAAAAAAAAAAAAAAAAAAAAAAAAATTTAGTTCTTTATTTGTAATGGTGAAAGGTTATGACTTTTTCAATGAGATAGAAAATAGCAAAGATCATGGATCAGGAAAAAAATTTAAAAGGAGTTCAAAATGCGCCTGGCCAACATAGTGATACCCTATCTCTACAAAAGAAAAATAAAATTAGCTAGGCATGGTAGTGTACACCTGTAGTCCCAGCTACTTGGAAGGCTGAGGCAGGAGGATTGCTTGGGCCCAGGAGTTCAAGGCTGCAGTGAGCCATAATTGTGCCACTGCACTCCAGCCTGGGCAGCAGAGTGAGACCCTGTCTTAAAAAAAACAAAAAGGAAAGAAAAAAGAAAGAAAAGAAAAAATAGGCACAAGGAAAACTATAGGCAATATAATATATAATAATGATGACTCTTGAGCCATCTGGTAGAACTACCATTATCCTAAGTGATCCCATATACCGCCAACCTCCCACCAAACATTTTATTTAAAATGTGCAAATGACACGTTTTTAACTTAGAATGCAACATATATGGTGAGGTCATCTACTGAGCTTAACAAATACTGAGGAATTTGTGTCCAACTTTTTATTTATTAAGGTTGATGTATCTATAAGATATTCGGGTAGCTATAGTCCCAGCTACTCTGGAAGCTGGGCAGAGGTAGGAGGATTTCTTGAGCTGAGTTGTTTTAATCCAGCCTGGGAAACATAGCAAGACCCCATCTCTTAAAATAAATAAATAAATAAATATATACACACACACACACACACATACATATATATTATATATGATACATTATATATATGTATTATACATCATAATATATGTGTGCATGCATATAATATATTATGTATTATACATAATATATGTATAATACATGATATATATGTGTGTATACATATAATATATGCAATTACATATTATACATAATGCATAATATATAACATATTATGTATGATACATTATAATATATACAAAATATATATTATGTATACATATACCCACACACATATATATGTTCAGGAAGACATGGGAAAAAGCTTTAAGACTAGGGAAATAACCTGGTAATTGTTGATAGGTAAAGATAAGAGAGTATAGTATATCAAAAGAGAGAAAGAATATTGCTATCGTTTGAATGTTTGTCCCCTCTGAAACTCATGTTGAAACTTAGGCTGGGCACAGTGGCTCATGCCTGTAATCACAACACTTTGTAAGGCCAAGGTGAGAGGATCTCTTGAGCCCAGGAGTTCAAGATCACCCTAGGCAACATAGTAAGACCCTGTCTCTACAAAAAATTTTAAAAATTTGCTGAGTGTGGTGGCACAAACCTGTAGTCCCAGCTACTTGGAAGCCTGAGGTGAGAGAATCATTTGAGCCCAAGAGTTTGCAGTGGCAGTGAGCTGTGATCATGCCATTGCACACCAGCCTGAATGATACAGTGACTGTCTCAACGGAAAAAAAATGAAAAGAACCTTAATCCATAGTGTAACAGTGTTAGGAGGTGGTGCTTTTAAAAGGTGATTGGGTCATGAAGGCTCTGACCTCATGAATAGATTAATCTATTCATGTGTTAATGTATTAATGAATTATCATGGGAGTGGGTGAGTTATCATGGGAGTGGGTCTGTTATAAAAGGCCAGGTTGACTCTCTCTCCTGAGCTCCCTAGCCACGTGATGCCCTGTGCTGCCTCAGGACTCTGCAGAGAGCCCCCACCAGCAAGAAGACCCTCACCAGATATAGCCTTCAACCTTGGACTTCCCAGCCTCCAGAGCTGTACAAAGTAAATTTATTTTTCTTATAAATTACCCCATCTCAGATATTAAGTTGTAGCAACAGAAAATGGACTAAGACAAATGCGTAATTCAAGAGAAGAGAAAAAGAGATCACATTATAATCTGCCCCCTAAGATCTCTTATAATGATTTGTTATAATTTATATTATAGTGTAATATACAGTAGTCACCCCTTATCTGCTATTTCACTTTCTGCAGTTTCAGTTACTCACAGTCAACTGGGGTGCAAAAATATTAAATGGAAAATTCCAAAAATAAATTCATAAGTTTTAAATTGCCCGTCATTCTGAGTAGTGTGAAAAAAATCTCACATGGTCCCACTCCATTCTGCTCTGTCCTGCCCAGGACATGAATCATCTTTTTGTACAGTATGTCTACATTGTATACACCCATTACTGTATATCAAAAAATATGCTATATATAGGGTTTGATGCTATCTGAGGTTTCAGGCATCCACTGAGAGTCGTGGAATGTATCCGCCACAGAAAAGGAGGGACTGCTATATACGGATGCCTTATCTCCCAAACTGGTCCATATGTTTTTTGTTTTGTTTTTTTTTTTTTTGAGATGGAGCCTCGCTCTATCCCCCAGGGTAGAGTGCAGTGGCACAGTCTTGGCTCACTGCAACCTCTGCCTCCCAGGTTCAAGCAATTCTCCTGCCTCAGCCTCCTGAGTAGCTGGGATTACAGGCGTGTGCCACCACGCCCGGCAAATTTTTTTATTTTTAGTGGAGATGGGGTTTTGCCATGTTGGCTAGGCTGGTCTTGAACTCCTGACCTCGGTGATCTGCCTACCTTGGCCTCCCAAAGTGCTGGGATTACAGTCGAGAGCCACCGTGCCCAGCCCTCATAAGCATCTTGAGGACAGAAACATAAATAGGTATTTCAGGTACCAAGCATAGTGCAGATATAGGATGAGTATTTAATAACTGGATGAAAAGGAAAGATCCTTCCTATTTTTCTCTAGGGGGGAAGCACATTTGGCACATAGGTGTTTATGTAGGTGTTTGCTGCATCGCAAAACATTTACTTTCTGTAAAACCCAAAGTAGCAAAAACATACACTTTAAAATATTTTTTCCTGCTGGGTGTGGTGGTGCACAACAATAATCCCAGCCACTCAGGAAGCTGAGGCAGGAGGATCACTTGAGCCCAGGAGTTCGAGGCTCTAGTGAGCTGTGATTGCACCTGTGAATAGCCACTGTACTCTGGCCTGGGTAACATAGCAAGACCTCATCTATAAAAAAAAAAAAGAAAGAAAAAGAATTTTCTTACTTTTTAAAAAAATATTGTGATATAACATAAAATGTACCATTTTAATCTTTTTTTTTTTTTTTTTTTTTTTTTTGAGACAGAGTCTTCCTCTGTCACCCAGGCTGGAGTGCAGTGGTACGATCATGGCTCACTGCAACCTCCGCCTCCCAGGTTCAAGCAATTCTTGTGCCTCAGCCTCCTGAGTAGCTGAGTCTACAGGTGTGCGCCACTGCACCTGGATAATTTTTGTATTTTTAGTAGAGATGGGGTTTCATCATGTTGGCCGGACTGGTCTCAAACTCCTGGCCTCAAGTGATTCACCTGCCTCGGTCTCCCAAAGTGCTGGAATTATAGGTGTGAGCCACCACATCCAGCCCATTTTAACCATTTTTAAATGTACAATTCATTGCCATTAAGTATATTTACAATGTTGTGCAACCATCACGACTATCTATTTCTAGAAAATTTTCATCGTCCCAAACAAAAAGCCTATACCTATTAAACAATAGCTCCTCATTCCCCTGTCCTCACAGTCAGGCCCTGGCAACCACCTTTCTACTGTCTGTCTCTGAATTTGCCTGTTTTAGGTACCTAATGTAGTGGAATTATACAATATTTGCCCTTTTGTGTCTGGCTTATTTCACTTAGCATAATGTTTTCAAGTTCATCCATGCTGTAGCATGTATCAGAATTGCATTCCTTTTTAAGGCTTAATATTCCATTGTATGTACATACCACGTTTCATTTATTCATTCATCGGTCAGTGGACATTTGGGTTATTTTCGTCTTTCGGCAAATGTGAATAATGCTGCAGTGAACATCAGTGTACAGTATTTGTTTGTGTCCCTGTTTTTAATTCTTTGGGGAATATATCTAGGTGTAGAATTGCTGGACCATATGGTAATTCTATGTTTAACTTTTTGAGGAACTGGCAAACTGTTTTACAGCATGTGCATCATTTTATATTCCCCCTAGCAATGTACAAGGGTTCCAGTTTCTCAGCATCCTCGCCAACACTTGTTATTTTCCTTTTTTAAAATAATAGTCATTCTGGCTGGGAATGATGGCTTGCGCCTGTAATCCCATCACTTTGGGAGGCCAAGGTGGGTGGATCACTTGAGGTCAGAAGTTTCAGACCAGCCTGGCCAAGATGGTGAAACCTTGTCTCTACTAAAAATACAAAAATTAGCCAAGCGTGTTGGCGAGCGCCTGTAATCCCAGCTGCTTGGGAGATTGAGACAGGAGAATCTCTTGAACCCTGGAGGTGGAGGTTGCAGTGAGCCAAGATCATGCCAGCTGGGCAACAGAGCGAGGCTCCATCTCAAAAAAAAAAAAAAAAAAAAAAAAAAAGCTGGGTCCGTGGCTCATGCCTGTAATCCCAGCTCTTTGGGAAGCTGAGGCGGGCAGATCACCTGAGGTCAAGAGTTCAAAAGCAGCCTGCCCAACATGGCGAAACCCCATCTCTACTAAAAATATAAAAATTAGCCAGGCATGTTGGTGCATGCCTGTAATCCCAGCTACTCAGGAGGCTGAGGCAGGGGAATCCCTGGAACCCAGCAGGCAGAGGTTGCAGTGAGCTAAGATCAGGCCACTGCACTCCAGCCTGGGCAACAGAGCAAGACTCTTTCTCAAAAAATAAATTTAAAAAAGGAAAATAAAAATAAATTAAAAATATAAATAAATAAATGAAATAATAGTCATTCTAATGGGTGTGAAGTGGTATTAAAATATTTTTGTAGCCAGGTGCAGTGGCTCATGCCTGTAATCTCAGCACTTTGGGGAGGCCAATGAGAGAGGATCACTTGAGCCCAGAAGTTCAGGGCAGCAGTGAGCTAGAATGGCACCATTGTGCTCCAGCCTGGGCGACTGGGCAACAGAGACTCTGTCTCTTAAAAAAAAAGGCTGGGTGGTGGCTCACGATCACTTGAACCCAGGAGTTGAAGACCAGCCTGGGCAACATAGTGAGACCCTATCTCTACAAAATTTTTTAAAAAATTTAAAAAAGTAGCCAGCTGTGGTAGTGCATGCTTTTGATCCCAGCTACTTGGGAGGCTGAGGTAAGAGGATCGCTTGAGCCTGGTAGGTCAAGACTGCACTTGTGAGTGATGATTGCACCACAGCACTTCAGCTAGGGCGACAGAGCAAAACCCTGTCTCTAATGAATTAAAATACATTTTTAAAATTTTGTCTTACAAAATCCACAGAAGGGTGAGCTAGCCTGATAAGAAAGGCCTATTAAGTTTAGAGCTGAAGACACTAAAGTTACATTAGAAAATGTTTAGGCAAACATGTTAGGAAACTTAAAAATGTTCAACTGGTTTTATAGATGTTTTCGCACATCTTCAAATAGATTATGTATGAGGATGTTTATACAGTTTGTTTATGTGGTAAGATATCAGTTTGTATGTTTGTTTGTTTGTTTTTGAGACAGGGTCTCACTCTGTTACCCAGGCTGGAGCGCAGTGGCACAATCACAGCCCACTATAGCCTCAACCTCCCTGGGCTCAGGTGATCCTCCCACCTCAGCCTCCTGAGGAGCTGGGACCACAGGTGTGCACCACCATGCCCGCTTAACATAACCGTTTTAATTGTGAACTGAACTTACTCGGCAACCCCTCCCCCTCATTGAGACAACAGCTATTGTGGTTCTATGTTTACTTATTTTAAGTGAGAGGGCACAGAAGAGAGAAACAGGAGCCTTTTGTTTAAAAGTCTAGCCCCTGCAGGGAAATAGAAAGCGCTAATATACATAGACACAGCCGTAGATTTGGGAGCAACTTGATGAATAGAGCTTCTGCATCCCTTAGACCAGCCAATTTCCCTGGAGAGGAGAAAGGAAAAGGAGGGAAAGCCCAAAGTAGAAAGCATAGGAATCTTATTATGTAGAAAGTACCCTGTACCCCGTCCCCTCACCACCCCACCACTACCTCCACTCATGGATCCCAGAGTAGGAATCAAAAACTAAAGATCTGTGGCATCTGAGTACATAGGACCTACTTTCACAGGAAGATTTGAGAAAGGCAGTAGGAACCCAAAGTGGAACAGCTGCCTGATATGGATATGCCTAGGCTGATAGGCCTTAGACAACATCTCCGGGCCCCCCAGCATGATATGGGAGTCGTACAATGATGCTCTTGAATTATCTGGTGGTAACTAGCATCTGTGAAGTGTTTTGGGTAACTCAAGAGTTGCTCAGAAAAACAGAATGATTTCTGTGTGTTTAGGAACTTTAGGCAGCCTCCCGAACTGGCCACTGGCAGCCTGTTACAGGGGTTGACAATTCCAAGGTGCCCTGGAGAAAGGAGAGAGAAATCTGCCTCTCAAGAAGCTCTATGATCCAGAAGGAGGAAAGCACAGCAGTGATGGGCACAGACCATGGCCAAGGGCGAAATAGACATTGGCCATCTTGCAGATGCTGATCACTAGCAGGATGAAACAGCTCTAAGCATTTTTTGGTCCTTAGATCACACGACTCAAAATTAAAATTCCAGGGATAGAAAGACTGATTGGCTCTCTTGGTCACATGTCCACCTTTGGCCAGAGGACAGGTCAATATAATTGTTCACCAAAACTACATCAGCTAGAAAAAGGGTAATAACCTAAGAAAACAATCAGGGGATGTTACCAAAAGACGGGATCAGGAATGTCTGGCAAGCAAAAACTACAAATATCTGAATTCACCACAGGGACTTACAGTGTCAAAGATAAAGTAGCTTGTTGGGTTTTTGTTTTTCTTCCCAAAAAACTATCTGCAAGTAAAGATATGGTAGTGTTTTTTTGTTTTGTTTTGTTTTTGAGACAGAGTTTCACTCTTGTTGCCCAGCCTGGAGTGCAGTGGCACGATCTCGGCAACCTCTGCTTCCCGGGTTCAAGCAATTCTCCTGCCTCAGCATCCCAAGTAGCTGGAATTACAGGTGTGCACCACCATGCCCGGCTAATTTTGTATTTTTTTAGTAGAGACAGGGTTTTGCCATGTTGGTCAGGCTGGTCCTGAACTCCTGACCTCAAGTGATCCACCCTCCTCAGCCTCCCAAAGTGCTGGGATTACAGGTCTGAACCACCGTGCCTAGCCAGTATTTTTTTTTTAATCAAAATTTTTTTTTTTAGACAGGGTCTCACTCTGTCTCCCAGGCTAGCTCACTATAGACTCCAACTCCTGGGCTCAAGCGATCCTCCACCTTAGCCTCCTGAGTAGCTGGGACTACAGGGTGCAATGCACGCCACCACGCCTGGCTATAAAAAAAAATCAACTTTTAAGGCATAATTTACATACAATAAAAGTGATACATTTTAAGTGTACACATTGATGACTTTTGACAGATGTACACACGTATGTAACCACCACCCCCAGTCAAGATTGACATTCCCATCTCCCAAGAAGTTCCCTGGTGATCCTGTGCAGTCAGTTGTCACAAATGCCCCAGACCAGGCAACCACTGATGTGATTTCTGGTACTATTGATTAGTTTTGCCTGTTGTAGAATTTTGTCTAAATGGGTAATGGTCTAATACTTTTAATATTCCATTTTATTTCCTATTAGCTTTTTAGCTGTACCTTTTTAAAATTATTTTTTGGAGACTGCCCTATGGCTAACAATATGAGTCCTTAACTTACCAGACTCTATTCAGTCAATACTGTCTCTTTACAATTAACACTTCCCAGTTTCTATACAAGCCCCCTTCTACTTATCTCACACTTTCTGCTGCACAATGAAATACCTTTACAACAAATAAAAAATTTACAAATACATTTATCTGCCTTCCTGTATTTTGATGATTTTATGATTATTGTCATATCTTTTATTTCTACATTTATTATAAGCTCCTCTTACAGTATTTTGTTTTTTCTTTTCTTTAAAGAATCATCGCCTTTTAAGTAAATCACAAGAAAGAACACAATCTTTTTTTTTTTTTTTGAGACAGAGTCTGGCTCTGTGCCCAGGCTGGAGTGCAGTGGTGTGATTGGCTCACTGCAACATCTGCTTCCCAGGTTCAAGCAATTCTTCTGCCTCAGCCTCCCAAGTAGCTGGGACTACAGGGCACTGCCACTATACCCAGCTAGTTTTTGTATTAGTAGAGATGGGATTTCACCATGTTGGCCAGGCTGGTCTTGAACTGTTGACCTCAGATAATCCACCTGCCTCAGCCTCCCAAAGTGCTGGGATTACAGGCGTGAGCCACTGCGCCCTGCCACAGAATCTTGTATGTTTAGCAATTTTTTTTTCTTTTTTCTTTCTTTCTTTTTTTTTTTTTTTTTTTCAGATGGAGCCTTGCTCTGTCGCCCAGGCTGGTGTGCAATGGCACAATCTCGACTCACTGCAACCTCCATCTCCAAGGTTCAAGTTATTCTCCTGCCTCAACCTCCTGAGTAGCTGGGATTACAGACGTGCACGACCATGCCCACCTAATTTTTATTTTTAGTAGAGACCATCTTGGCCAGGCTTGTCTCGAACTCCTGACCTCAGGTGATCCTCCTGCCTTGGCCTCCCAAAGTGCTATGATTACAGGCGTGAGCCACCGCCACCGTGCCCAGTGTTAGCAATTATTTACAACAACTGATACTCTTACCTTTCTTCCTATAGATCTAATTATATGGAAAGATACAATCATTTTTGACCAAATTTTTATCTTAGTATGTTGTACTCTACTCATTTACATTTCTTCCAATAGTGGCAGTAATTTTCCTATATACAAATACATCCATATATAAGCACACAGTATATATACAATATATATAAAACATATAGACAAGTTAAAAATATGGAAGGAAAGATTATAAAAGCAATAAAAACATAAAATATGGAAGAATAAAGTCAAAAAAAAATGCAATGGACCTGTGTGGAAAAGCTACAAGACAATAGGGGGAGGTAAAAGAGGATTTTAATGAAAGGAGGGACATGCTTTGTTCCCAGAAAGACAATATTGTGAAATTTTGACTTCTATTGAGAATAGAATTGTTTCTACTCTCAACAATTCCACTGATTTTTGTGGTCACAACAGCATATAGTTGTATCTTTTTTTGGTAAATGCTAAATCTGACAGTTGTTGCCCTTTAATAAAAGAAACTCTTTCATATATTAATAATTGGTATACCCGATTTTGCTTCAGCCATCATGTTTACACTTTCAGCCATCATGGTTTACACTTTCCACTCATTGTATATTCTTGCTTTCTTTCTTTTCCTTGGAAAGAAAAGTCTTTGGCTAAATGGATTTTTTTTTTCTTTTTTTAAAGAGAGAGGGTCTTGCTCTTATCACCCATGCTAGATTGCTATGCCACTATCAAAGCTCACTTCAAGGCCAGGCATGATGGCTCACGCCTGTAATCCCAGCACTTTGAGAGGCCAAGGCAGGCGGATTGCTTGAGCTCAGGAGTTCAAGACCAGCCTGGGCAACATGGCAAAACCCCATCTCTACAAAAAATACCAAAAAATTTAGCCAGGTGTGGTGGCATATGCCTCTAGTCCCAGCTACTCGGGAGGCAGAGATGGGAGGAACACTTGAGCCCAGAAGGCAAAGGTTGCAGTGAACCAAGATTGTGCCTTTGCCCTCCAGCCTTGGTGACAGAGGGAGACTCTGTCTCAAGAAAAAAAAAAAAAAAAGCTCACTGCAGCCTGGAACTCCTGACCTCAAGTGATCCTCTTGCCTCAGCCTCCCAAAATGCTGGGATTAGAAGTACTGTATCACTTTTTTTTTTTTTTTTTTTTTTTTTTGTCAGAGTCTCGCACTGTCGCCCAGGCTGGAGTGCAGTGGCGCGATCTTGGCTCACTGCAACCTCCGCCTCCCAGGTTCAAGTGATTCTCCTTGCTTCAGCCTCCTGAGTAGCTGGGATTACAGGTGCACACTACCATGCCCAGCCAATTTTTGTTTTTGCTTTGTTTTGTTTTTTTAAGACAGAGTCTTGCTCTGTTGCCCAGGCTGGAGAGCAGTGGCGTGATCTCTGCTCACTGCAACCTCTGCTTCCTGGATTCAAGTGATTCTCCTGCCTCAGCCTCTTGAGTAGCTGGGACTACAGGCACGTGCCACCATGCCTGGCTAATTTTTTGTATTTTTAGTAGAGACGTGGTTTCACCATGTTAGCCAGGATGGTCTTGATCTCCTGACCTCATGATCTGCCCGCCTTGGCCTCCCAAAGTGCTGGGATTACAGGCATGAGCCACTGCGCCTGGCCTAATTTTTGTATTTTTAGTAGAGACAGTGTTTCATCATGTTGGCCAGGGTGGTCTCGAACTTCTGACCTCAGGTGATCTGCCTGCCTTAGCCTCCCAAAGTATTGGGATTACAGACATGAGCCACCACACCTGGCCAGAAGTACTGTATCCTGTTTCCACTCTCATGGTGGTGAATTTTACCTTTTAGAAAACAATAGTTATTTTTATTTTCTGATTATAAAAGTAATACATACTCATGAACAGAAATTTGGAATAAATAGCAAACTAGAAGGAAAGTGCCATGCAGAGATAATCACTATTAATATCTTTAATTTTTCATATTATTAAATTTTTTCATGAAGTAATGTGCAATTGCTGTAAAGATTTCCAATAACATTGAGGCATTATAGTGGACATCTTTTATTTTTGCTCATCTAGTATCTATTCTTTCTTCTGGTAACACCACCTGATTTCCCTTTGGGGAGCTATCTCTCTTCCACTTTCCATTCATGTGTTTCAGATGGGACTGAGCCCACCTCTCAGCTCCAGAGACTGGCCAAGAGCCAGGCATGGCCAGGGTGATGATGAACCTGGCAAGGCTAATGGGAATCAATTCTGGAACTTTAGTAAAAACTATTGGGAAAGAGAGGTTCCCTTTCTCTACTGTGACTCACACCTGACAAATAGAATATGGTGGAAGTGATGCTGTGTTACTTCCAAGGACATAGCTTCCACTCAGTACCCTCTTTCTTGAATCACTCACTCTGGGGGAAGGCAGCCACCATATTGTGAGGCCACCCAAGCAGCCTTGAGGAGAGGACCTTGTGAAGAACAACTAGGGCATCAGCCATGTGAGTGAACCACTTTGGGGTTTTTCATTTGTTTGTTTGTTTGTTTTGAAACAGGGTCTCACTCTGTCACCCAAGCTGGAGGGCAGTGGCATGATCTCCACTCACTGCAACCTCCACCTCCCAGGCTCAGGTGATCCTCTCACCTCAGCCTTCTGAGTAGCCAGGACAGGTGCACACCACCACATCTGGCTAGTTTCTGCATTTTTTGTAGAAACAGGGTTTTGCCATGTTGCCCAGGCTGGTCTCAAACTCCTGGGCTCAAGCAATCCACCTGCCTCAGCCTCCCAAAGTGCTGAGATTACAGGCATGAGCCACTGTGCCTGGCTGGAGTTAGCCACTTTGACAGTGGATACTCCAGCCTCAGTCAAGCCTTCAGATGACATCTTTATTGCATCCTCATGAGCGATCCTGAGCCAGAACTGCTCAGTTAATCTGTTCCTGACCACAGAAACTTTGAGAGATAATAAATGTTTGTTGTTGTTTTAAGCCACTAAGTTTTTTGTTTGTTTGTTTTTGAGATAGAGTCTCACCCTATCGCCCAGGCTGGAGTGCAGTGGCACGATCTCAACTCACTAAAACCTCCACCTCCCGGGCTCAAGCAATCCTCCCAACTCAGCTTCCCAAGTAGCTAGGACTACAGGAGTGCGCCACCATGCCGAGCTAATTTTTGTATTTTTAGTAGAGACAGAGTTTCACCATGTTGGTCAGGCTGATCTTGAACTCCTGACTTCAGGTGATCTGCCTGCCTTGGCCTCTCAAAATGCTGACATTACAGGCATGAGCCACCATGCTCAGCCATAAGCCACTAAGTGTTTAGATAATTTGTTATGTGGCAAGAGATAACTAATACAAGATTAGTTTAGGAATCCAAACCTAAGCCAATCAGCATGTGGCATTCCCCTGTGAACTTTGCTGGTTCAAGAATAGGTATGTTACGAAATTGTCCTAATTAGACCCAGGGACAGACTTATAAACAGCTGGGTGAATAGCTCTCTTCTACTTCCCATAAACGTGAAAACCTATGTTCAAAGTGTGGCTGGCAGCCATCTCATTATAAATAAAGCCCTCACTAGTGCACTTGATGAGTCTTAAGAAGGAAAGTGGCTGGGTGTGGTGGCTAATTCCTGTAATCTCAGCACTTGGGAAGGCCATGGCAGGCAGATGGCTTGAGCCCAGGAGTTTGAAATCAGCCTGGGAAACATGGGGAAACCTTGTCTCCACAAAAAATACAAAAATGAGCTGGGCATAGTGCTACATGCCTGTGGTAGCAGCTACTCAGGAGGCTGAGGTAAGAGGATCGCTTGAGCCTGGGAGGTCAAGGCTGCAGCAAGCCGTGATTGCACCACTGCACTCCAGCCTGGGCAACAGAGCAAGACCCTGTCTCCAAAAAAATAAAAGCCAACTTTAGGGTGAATATAATATTGTAGATAGCAAATCAGATGGACCTAATAAATTGGGTCCTTGATGAAATTATTGAGCTACTGAAATAAATAACCATAAAACCCCTCCTTAACTTTAACCTTCTAGTTATATGAGCCAATACAGTTCCTTATCATATTAGCCACAATAGCCTTCTTTATGTTAGCATTTGCTTTAATAGAAACACTTCCCAGTATTATCAAACTCTTTTAGTAATGTTGTTTTAGGTATATCTTACGTAAATTGTAAATGGCTGGGATTTTTTTCTTTTCTCAACATGACTTTGACTTTGGGAGAACTTACTACATGATCATAGCTCACTGCAGCCTCTGACTCCTAAGCTCAAAGGATCCTTCCCACCTTGGCTTCCTGAGTAGCTGGGACTACAGGTGTGCACCACCACACCTGGCTGATCCAACGTTTTGAAATCTGGATCTTTCACATAGAAATTAAGTTGTGTATCCACTTTAAAAATTAGAGGATCTATAATGTGAGGCCCCTTAATCTCACATCACTGAGTGGTGGCTGGCCCCTTTAGATGGGGTATGTACCCGCTGGTTCACCACAGTGCCCCCCATTCTCTGTTATTTTTCCAAAGTGGAGAGAATTTTAAGTTTATATTTATGGTCTCTCCTTGCACTATTTTTTTCTTATGGTAGAATATCTGTTTCCATGACTCTATTACTTTTATTGAAGACCCAAGAGAGCCATATTTCAAGAAACAAAAGTAAAAATATCCATTTCCACATTACCCTTCTGGCCCCTGTGGTCATTTGGGTTTGCATTTTCTGTTTTAATTCTTTTTCTCTTTTACAATTGGTTACCTATAAATTGTTAACAATTATGTTATGGGTCACTGGTTTCTTTTTTTTTTTTTTTTTTTTCTTTTTTTGAGACAGGATGAGGCTCTGTCACTCAGGCTGGAGTACAGTGGGGTGATCACAGCTCACTGCAACCTCCACCTCCTGGGCACAGGTGATCCTTCTACCTCAGCCTCCCTAGTAGCTGGAACTTCAGGCACATGTCACCACACCCAGCTAATGTTTGTATTTTTTGTAGTGACAGAGTTTCGCCATGTTGCCCAGGCTGGTCTCAAACTCCTGGGCTCAAGTGATCCTCCTGCCTCCGCCTTCCAAAGTGCTGGGATTATAGGCGTGAGCCACCACGCCCTGCCCAATATTTTTAATGACCATCAGGAAACAGTAGCTATAATGTTGCTCCCCTATAATTTTGCTTGCTACAG
Organism: Gorilla gorilla gorilla; assembly: GCF_029281585.2. Lineage (NCBI taxonomy): Eukaryota > Metazoa > Chordata > Mammalia > Primates > Hominidae > Gorilla > Gorilla gorilla. The sequence goes on along the minus strand of NC_073228.2, from coordinate 31,451,189 downwards.
AAAATCTTTAGCAAGATTTTCTTTCTCCTCTGCCTTATAACTCACTTCCACTTTTGTTGTGATTTAGTTCAACATTGTTATTCATCTTTCTTATTAAGTCTCTTCTAAGAATCTTTTCTGACAAATTGCACTAAACATCAAAACCACTATCAACAACTATTTAATCTATACAGCTGTAAACATTGTCAGTTTCTTTACTCATCACTGTTTCTTTTTCTTTTCTTTTTTTTTTTTTTTTTGAGACAGAGTCTTGCTCTTGTCACCCAGGCTGGAGTGCAATGGCACGGTCTTGGCTCACTGCAACCTCCACCTCCCGGGTTCAAGCAATTCTCCTGCCTCAGCCTCCTGAGTAGCTGGGATTACAGGCACTCGCCACCATGCCCGGCTAATTTTTGTATTTTTAGTAAAGACAGTGTTGTGCCATGTTGGCCAGGCTGGTCTCAAACTCCTGACCTCATGATCTTCCCCACTCAGCCTCCCAAAGTGCTGGAATTACAGGCGTGAGCCACCGCCCCCGGCCTCTTTTTTTTTTTTGAGACAGAATCTCGCTCTGTCACCAGGCTGGAGTGCAGTGGCAGGATCTTGGCTCACTGCAACCTCCTCCTCCCGGGTTCAAGCAATTCTCCTGCCTCAGCCTCCTGAGTAGCTGGAATTACAGGCACATTTCACCACACCCAGCTAATTTTTGTATTTTTAGTAGAGACGAGGTTCACCATGTTGGCCAGGATGGTCTCTATCTTCTGACCTCGTGATCTGCCGGCCTTGGCCTCCCAAAGTGCTGGGATTACAGGCGTGAACCACTGCGCCCCGCCTACTCATCGCTGTTTCTTATATATCACCCCTGCCCTTTTTTGAGCTTTTTATTGTAATGCATCTGTCATTTTGCTACAGTTCTTCTTTCTTAAGGGAAAAAAAATATCTGTTGATAGATGGTTTGCACTCCCTCAAAACTTGTCAGTTACTGGGCTATTCAATTTCCCTTGAGCTAGGCCTCCCACCCCAAGGCTGCCGCATTCTGCTGGCCAGTTTCACCCTGAGTATGATGAGTGGCCATGGAACTGGCTGACAAGCTAAGACCCTGCCGGAGCAAGAAAGCAAGGGAAGTGGTGGAGGCTTAAGGGACTTCGCTGATGTGATTTGACTGTTGTGCTGAGTCTTTCTCTTTTTGTCCCCAATTCTCTCTCTTCTTGTTTGTTGTAGTTGCCTAAAATTAGTTGGATCTCAGCTAGCCAATCTCTCTGGCTGCCTAGGTAAATTGCCATTTCAAAGAGAGTCAAGCATACCAGTGTAAAACTGTGATCCTTTTCCCCTAAAACAGGAAACACTGCTCCACTGTCATTTTGTATCTATTGCTGCATATGAGAAAACATGAAAAGTTATGAGTTTCTTTTTATCTTTGGAATATGGAAAAGTCACCAGACTCACTTGGAATTATCTTCAATTCCTCTCTTTCTCACGCCCCACCACCTTCTACCTATCAGTGAATCTTGTTAGTTCTACCTTCAAGATGGAGTTCAGGCATGGTGGCTCACACCTGTAATACCTAACTTTGGGATACCAAGGTGGGAGGATCACCTGAGCCCAGGATTTTGAGACCAACCTGGGCAACATGGTGAGACCCCCATCTTATATAGCTGAAAGAACACTCAAGGGGCCATAGGCAGGTGAAAGATGGTTTCATTCAGCAGCTCTCTTACACTGTCTGTCTCTGTCTCAGCTACCTGTTCTGGCTCTGTGACTCCTGCCACTCCCACACACAGCTGCAAAGCCAGCTGTCTCTACAGGGTCAGAAGCTTAACACTTTCTCTCTCTGGGCAAGAGCATGCCTGTACAGCATCAGCAGGGCAGTTATACCTTTTACAGACAATAGTGGCTCCAAGCCAAGTGGTGAGCCTTCCCATGTTATGCCTACATAGCTGTGATTATATAACAAGCAAAGTTATGCACCTGCACTCCAAACTCACTGAGTCATGCAGGATGTTTACCTTGGCCCATGCCTGCCTCGCTGCATTGCAGCCATGTTCCTTACACAGGAGGATCCCTTGAGCCCAGGAGTTTGAGGTCAGCCCAGGGAACATAGCAACAGCCTGTCTCTAAAAAAAGAAAAAAAAAAGTAAAATATTTTTAAACTTCAGGAAGCTGCCAGGGATGGCTCCTCCAAAATAAGGAGTAAACCAAGCAGGAGGAAAAATATGACACAAAATGAAGGGTACAACCAAAAGAGTGGTATAAAGTAAACCACTAGGATGGTTGTAAATGGAGATACCAATGAGACAGTGGTATAGGCCTAGAGAGGAACCAATACAGATTGGAGCAGGCCAGAAGGGTCTGGAAGAGATTTCCAAAGAAAGATTCAATTAATAGATTATGATTGCTAGAAAAACACTTGTTAGATCCCGGTGTCTGGGTCCAGCCATGCTGAAGTCTGAGGGGAGTGGGTGGATGAGCAGAAAGAACACTTGATGGGCTGTAGGCAGGTGAATATGGTTTTATTTAGCAGCAGCTCTCTTACACGGTTTACTCAAACTAGCTCTTTTACATTGTCCACCCTGTCTCAACTGCTTAGTCTGGTGGCTCCCACACACACCTGTGCAGCAGGCTTTCCCTTGCCTTCAGGGTCAGCAGCTTAACTCTTTTTCTCTCTGGGCATGAGCAAGCCAAGCTGTGTCCTGGCTCCCTCCTGTCCATCTGTAAAATGGACAGCTTTGGCTCTCTCTGTCTCTCTTTCTCTGGGTGCCAGTGCATCCCCCATGTCAAGCCATGTTGAGCCGAGCCAAGCCCCCAGGTCCCCCGTACAGCATTAACAGGGCAGACAATAGTGGCTCAGAGCCAAGTATGAACTTAACACAAACAGGTTATATAACAAGTGAAGGTGTGCGCCTGCGCACCAAACTCACTGAGTTACGCAGGCCTTGGATATCCACCTTGGCCTATTCCTTGACCAAAGCACATCCATATGTACCTTATACTCCACCCCCTAGGCCAAAGGAGACATATGCCTTGGACACACAGGTTTGATCCACAGGTTTGGCATACAGGCCTGACATATAAACTTTGGGCATGCAGGCCCAATACAGACACAGGCTTGACACATAAGCCTGACACACAAGCCTTGGGCACACAAGCCCGATACATACATAAGCTTCTGGGTACGCAGGCCCCTTGCATACGTAAGCTATGATAAACTGCCCAGCTATTGGCGCAGATTACCTTAGGTGTCACCTCCTTGGTGATTACCATTCACGCTGCCTTGAGTTTAGCTTATTAACCACTTTGCCCATACCTGCTTTCAAACCATATGATGTCAGTACTAGCCTGGACTGCACCAGCAGTCCAGGCAGCAGTAGCACCCCAGCTGGACCCACTTGTACACGATACCCTATTAGGAATGGGGGGGTGTGCTTCCTAATGGTGAAGGCTTAGGTCTAGGGGTGCCTCAGGCCTCATGGCCTCATCTTGCATTAGGACTTCAGGTCCCAAAACCTCTTGTAACTCTGCTGCTAAGGAACTTGTACTCAGCGTACTCTGCTGCTCTAAGTTAGTAGGTGCCCCACTTCACTAAAGCAGATGTCTTCACCGTCCCTGTCCAGGGGTCATTATCCATGAATGCACCCAACCTACTATTGGGTTAGTCGTAAGTATGACGACTGTAACCTATCCTGCCATGCTCTTATGAGCCTGAAGGGCAGCATATGCAGTTACTAACCACTTTCCCAGTCTGGGGGGTGTGGTTACCCATGAACACACCCATCCCGCTATTACTAACTGCTTCTCTATTAATGAACACTGGAGGTCAGCTCTCTTCCACAGCTGGGACTAAAAGCTTACTGGTGCTTCCATGCGCTCATGCACTGCTATAGTCCCTGGCCAAAACTATCTGTACATGTACATCTAGTGTAAATGGGCACCCTTGGTTTACTACCCAGAAAGGCTGTCTCAGCCTCATCATTCCAATCCCAGGCAAGAGGAGTGCTGCCACTTTTAAACCTGCAAGAGAATCAGAGGTTAACAGACCATTATTAACAAAGCCACAGCATATGGTGGGGCTATACAATAGCCCAGCAGCAACACTATGAAAGTCCATTGTCGGGCCTAGCATGGTGGCTCACGCCTGTAATCCAAGCACTTTGGGAGATTGAGGTGGGCAGATCACAAGGTCAGGGGTTCGAGACCAGCCTGGCCAATATGGTGAAACCCCATCTCTACTGAAAATACAAAAATTGGCTGGGCGTGGTGGCTCATGCCTGTAATCCCAGCACTTTAGGAGGCAGAGGCGGGCGGATCACAAGGTCAGGAGAATGAGACCATCCTGGCCAACATGGTGAAACCCTGTCTCTACTGAAAATACAAAAATTAGCCGGGTGTGGTGGTGCATGCCTGTAGTCCCAGCTACTTGGGAGGCTGAGGCAGGAGAATCGCTTGAACCCAGGAGATGGAGGTTGCAGTGAGCCGAGATTGCGCCACTGCACTCCAGCCTGGTGACACAGCAAGACTCTGTCTCAACGAAAAACAACGACAACAACAACAACAAAAAAAATTAGCCGGGCTTGGTGGCAGATGCCTATAGTCCTAGCTACTCAGGAGGCTGAGGCAGGAGAATTGCTTGAACCCAGGTGGCGGAGGTTGCAGGGAGCTGAGATCGTGCCACTGCACTCCAGCCTGGGCGACAGAGCAAGACTCCATCTCAAAAAAAAAAAAAAAAGAAAAAGAAAAAGAAAAAAGAAAAAGTCCATTGTTGCCCTCCCATGAAGGCAAACTGTTCCTGGCTCTCTGGACAAGAAGTCCCAGTTCCGTTGTCAAGCGGTCCGGCAAGTCCGTGACAGACAATACAGCTGCCAAGCCGTGCAAAACATCCACCCCCAGAATGTCTTCAGGTATGTGAGACACATACACAGTGCATAAGTGGAGAGCCAAGCAGCGGATGCCAAGATGCAGACACAGGTTTTACTTTCACTGACCAACTTTCATAGCTGTTCATGCGGCTCTGCCCGGAAACTTATCCGGGTTCAGAGACCAGTGGATTGCCAAATCCACATGTGGCTCTGGTTTTCCAGTGTCCCGCAAGCCGGCACCTTGGCCAGTTCTCTTATCAAGCAGAAAAGGCTTTACACTTCCGCCAACTGCAGCAGGTACTCTTTGAACTGGAATGCTCTAGTAGGACTAGGTTGCGCAGCAATGTCCTTCTCCCGAATGACTTGCACTAAGTCTGTACACAACTGCCGACATTAGTTGCTTAACTCCCTCAACTCAGCGGGGACACAGGCACCATAGGAAATGTGTTCCACCACGATGGGGGGGTCTCTGGGCCTCCTCTTGGGGCCCAACAGCTGTTCATGCTCTATTTTCTGACGGACTACCGGGCAAGCCTGCAATGGAGGTTCCTCCTCCCTGCGCTGCATCCTGCAGGGATTGGGCATTCATTTCCCTCAGCACAGTCGCAAATGCCCATCTGACTCTGCTGGCAAAGGTATGTTCCTTTCAATGCTGTGCATTTCCAGGTGCTTCAGCGCCTTCTCCACACTCATAGGGGATCTGTCCACTGCCTCCCATGTTTCCACTGGGGCTCATCCAAGCAGCACCACTGCGACCGGGTACCACAGCTCATGCTGCGGCCACGTAGCCGTCCCGGGAGCCCTCAGGGGCTGAAGACCCACTCACCTCCTTCCATCCTCGTCGCCAATTGTTAGATCCTGGGGTCTGGGTCCAGCCCATGCTGAAGTCTAAGGGCAGTAGGTGGATGAGCAGAAAGAACACTGGGTGGCCGGCCATAGGCAGGTGAATTTGGTTCTATTTAGCAGCAGCTGTCTTACACAGCTTACTCAAACTAGCTCTTTTAGACTGTCCACCCTGTCTTGGCTGCTTAGTCCGGCGACTCCCACACACACCTGTGTGGCCAGCTCTCCCTTGCCTTTAGGGTCAGCAGCTTAACTCTTTTTCTCTCTGGACACGAGCAAGCTGAACTGCGTCATGGCTCCCTCCTATCAGTCTGCAAGACAGACAGCTTTGGCTCTCTCTCTCTTTGGGCGTCAACCCACGCTCCATGTCAAGCCATATTGAGCCGAGCCCAGAGCCCCTGTATAGCGTTAGCAGGGCAATTATACCTTTTACAGACAATAGTGGCTCAGAGCCAAGTATGAACTTACACCAAAAGGTTATATAACAAGTGGAGATGTGCGCTTGTGCGCGAAACTCACTGAGTTATGCAGGCCTGGATATCCACCTGGGCCTATCGACCAAAGCATATCCATATACCTTACACCACTGTTTTGAATGTATCAAGAGCAGATTTATATAACTGGAGTAAGTTTGGGGTTAAATTAATAATAAATAATTAAAAAGCCAGATAAATGAACAAACAATAACCCCAGGAAAGACAAAAATGTAAAAGGGAAAGTAATCATACTATAATATTAGCATGGATAAAAATAGCATTTTTCGGCTGGGTGTGGTGGCTCATGCCTATAATCCCAACGCTTTAGGAGGCCGAGGCCAGTGGATCACCTGAGGTCAAGAGTTCGAGACTAGCCTGGCCAACATGGTGAAACCCCATCTCTAGTAAAAAAAAAAAAAAAATACATAAATTAGCTGTGGTGGCAGGTGCCTGTAATCCCAGCTACTCAGGAGGCTGAGGCAGGAGAATCGCTTGACCCCTGGAGGTGGAGGTTGCAGTGAGCTGAGATCACGCCATTGCACTCCAGCCTGGGTGACAAGAGCAAAATTCCATCTAAAAAAAAAAAACAGCATTTTTTACTTCTCCTTCCTGCCACTTTGTGAAGAAGTTGCTTTGCTTCTCCTTTGCCTTCCACCATGATTAAGCTAGGAGAGGATATGCCTGCACAACATGGCAGATTATCAATGGGGGACCTGAGAAACTGAAGTTCTATACACATCAGGGGCTGAGAGGATGCTCCAGGTGATGGTGAAGTAAGCTCCAGCAGGACAAGTGGAGCATGGAGTATACCTTCAATTAGAAAGCCAAAACAATGTGAACTGTTGAAAACTGCTGTCACTGATTCTCTCCAAGCTGAGGGAATACGCAAGGTCCCTGCCTCCCACGAAAAGCCGCTCTTAATATTCATCCAGCAGGATTGTATGGAAATCAAGAAATCCAAAAGGGCTATGAAATATTGATGTTCTGTTCAGTTTCAAGACCTCTGAAATGCAAAGTGATATGTACACTAAACACACAAGAAAATGCAAATACCTTTATAACACTTTTCTCATAGTTCTATTTTCATCCCTATTGGAAGCAAGTCGTTAACATTCATTTTATCGTAAATATAATGGCAATGAATTTTAATGTGCACAAATTAAAATATTTTATAAATTTTAAAAATAGCATTTTACATTATTCAACTTATGGAACTATTTGACTCTAGATTATATGATTGTATAACCTGAAAAAACTAATTATAAAATATTTTATATCATTCTATTTAGGGTATTAGATAAAAAAATTAACTCATAGTGACTAAGCTGGTTAATTATTGCCCTTAAATGGATATTAAAAGCGAATTTTTCTCTTTGATAAAGTAACTAGCAAATGATTAAATGTTGTGAAAGTGTTTCCTGGTATATGGATTCACTGAATTCCTTTGACCCACTTAAACAGAACATGTGACATTCATGAAATAGTAACTTAATAGCTTTAAAACAGCTGTTCTGTAGCTCCAAATTAATTTAGCTTTTCTCCCTGAACATGTCTACTTTATGAGAAAAAAGCGTGAGAAATGAGTTGTTCTTTTGCTTTCAGGCCCTGTCCTACCATGAGCTGAAGAGGCAGCAACATACGTGTTTGGAGTTTAGTAGGGACTGAGAAGCGGGGAAAAGAACTGCCTCACCAAAGGTATTGTTTCCACCTGACTTCCAAGATGTCAGAAAATTCTCCCTAGTAGATACTCTTTTATACATGGACATTAGCTATTGTTGTTAAAATGAAAACAGGTTAAACCTATTAAGTTATCGTCACCTATCAATAATTTAGACTATCAGCTTATCAGATTTATTAATTAGTCTTGTAGTGAAATCCTGTTGTTAAACAGCACAGAAACAGGAGAGAAGAAAGAATTGTCTAAGTCTGCACTGTCCAACAGAAATATAATATGAGCCATATAAGTTGAAATTTTCTAGCAATTAGCAAGTAAAAAGAAACAGGTGAATTTTTTTCTTTTTTCACTTCCTCCTCTTCCAAGGTGAAATTATTTTTAATAACATATTTTTGTTAACCCAATATATCTAGAACATTTTCAAACATAAATCAATATAAAATTATTAAAGAGATATTTTGCATTCTTTTTCTGTACTAGGTCTTTGAAATCCAGTGTATGTTTTACACTTACAGCACATCTTAATTTGAACTAGACACATTTGAAGTTCTTAATAGTCACATGTGGCTACCATATTGGACAAGCAGGTCTAAGTCAGTGGTTCCCAAAATGTGGTCCCTGGAGCAGCAGGATAAGCATCACCCTAAAACTTGTTAGAAATACAAATTGTCAGGCTCCACCCCAGACCTACTGAATCAGAAACTCTGATAGTTGGGCTCAGCAACCTGTGGTTTAACAAGCCTTTCAGGTGATTCTGATAACATGTTAAATGTCACAATCAGCAGTCTAAATTATGGGGAACTGGTTTTTCTTTGCTAAGTACATTTAACAGGGTTCAAAATTCAAAAAGCACAAAAACATACACAGTGAAAATCTTCCTTTCCTGCCAGGCACAAACCATCTATCTCCCTTCCCGAGAGGCAACCAAAATGTTATGTTGGTAGGCAGCTGTCATGCTGGACCCCTATTGACTTCAACAGGAATGGCACCATGTTTGAGAGGCTGAAGACGAGATGCAGAGCCAGTGAATGAGACATAGGGTTTGTTTAATTAATTTATTTACTTTTTGAGACAGGGTCTCGCTCTGTCACCCAGGCTGGAATACAGTGGTGTAATCATGACTCACTGCAGTCTCAACCACCTGGACACAAGCAATCCTCCTGCCTCAGACTCCTGAGTAGCTGGGACTACAGGCATTAGTTCTGGCTAATTAAAAAAAAAAAAAAATTATAGAGATGGGTCCTCACAATGTTTCCCAGGCTGAGACATAGGGTTTATTGAGGAGACTTACATACAGGGTAATCCAGTGGTGGCAGGCTGGACAGGAGAACTGCATTTGCTTACAAAAAACATACTGGCTGGGCGCGGTGGCTCACATCTGTACTCCTAGCACTTTGGGAGGCCAAGGCAGGTGGATCACTTGAGGTCAGGAGTTCGAAACCAGCTTGGCCATCATGGTGAAACCCTGTCTCTATTAAAAATTCAAAAAATTAGCTGGGCACGGTGGTGTGTGCCTGTAATCCCAGCTACTTGGGAGGCTGAGGCAGGAGAATTGCTTGAACCTGGGAGGCGGAGGTTTCAGTGAGCTGAGATCGTGCCACTGCACTCCAGCCTGGGCAACAGAGCAAGGCTCCATCTCAAAAAAAGAAAAAAGTATACTGGTTATATAGTGTTTTCACTTAGCATTCTCACCCTAGCAACCTCCACCTGGCAACCTTGATTTAACCCAAAACAAAGGGCCTTGATCCCCTGTATGGCCTGCATTCCATGGGATGAGATGGGGATTCCTATGTTCCTCATAGGTAAGGAATGAATCTCCTGACTGGCAACTCCCAGGCTCCTTTTTTTTTTTTTTTTAAGAAACATGTTTATTTTCTGTCAACCTTATTTCCATGTGGCTTATGAGCCTGTAAGACAACTTGGTGGTTGTTCCTACCCATTCAAGTGGTCTGAGCAGTGGGAGCTGCAGACCAGACTTCCACGGCAGGCTGAGCTCTCCAATCTTCAGTAAGGAATTGCTGAATAGGCACAGAGGGCACCTGCCACATTCAGATCAGTCTGCACCCTCAGGCGGAGGAGCAGTGAACTCAGGAGCTGGAGCAGTCCATTTACCCTGAAATTCCTCCTTGGTCACAGCTTTTTTTCAGCAACAGCCTGCTCTTCCTTTTCATCTTTTTTTATCTTATTTTATTTTATTTTATTTTTTTGAGACAGAGTCTCACTCTGTTGCCCAAGCTGCAGTGCAGTGGTGCTGTCTCAGCTCACTGCAACCTCCACCTTCTGGGTTCAAGTGATTCGCCTGCCTCAGCATCCCAAGTAGCTGGGACTACAGGCACGTGCCACCATGCCAGCTAATTTTTGTATTTTTAGTAAAGACCGGGTTTCACCATGTTGGCCAGGCTGGTCTTGAACTCCTGACCTCAGGTGATTCACCCACCTTGGTCTCCCAAAGTGATAGGATTACAGGCGTGAATCACCGTACCTGGCCTTCCTTTTCAACCTCTTTAGGATCTCTGTAAAAGTGGAGATCAGGCCTGAGCTCCCATGAGTGTTCACAGGAGATGGTGCCATGCATGCACAGAAGTTCCCAAACCAGCATCCACCATATCAAACCCATAAGTAAGCTCCTTTGTTGTTGCATGGGATGGCAATGTCCCCATAGCGCAAAGGAGAATCTGTGTTGCACAGAGCGATGGTAGATAAGATTAACATAAGTTGCCTCTGTGACAGGCCGGTGGTCATTGTTGGAATCAATAACCACCAGAAGCTGTGGCTCCCAGAAGGTTGCCTGGATCTGGTTAGTGAAGGTTCCAGGAGTGAACCGACCAGCAATTGAACTCCCAGAGATTCTTTAGCTCAGAGTTCCGAACACGCATTCTTCTTTTTTTTGAGATGGAGACTGGAGTGCAGTTCACTACAATCTCCACCTCCTTGGTTCAAGTGATTCTGCTGCATCAGCCTCCTGAATAGCTGGGATTACAGACACGCACCAAAATGCCTGGCTAATTTTTATTTATTTATTTATTTTTATTTATTTATTTTTTTGAGATGCTGTCTCGTTCTGTTGCCAGGCTAGATTGCAGTGGTGTGGTCTTGGCTCACTGCAACCTCCGCCTCCCAGGTTCAAGCGATTCTCCTGCCTCAGCTTCCCAAGTAGCTGGGACTACAGGTGTGCGCCACCATGCTTGGCTAATTTTTGCATTTTTAGTAGAGACAGGGTTTCACCATGTTGGCCAGGATGGTCTCGATCTCTTGACCTCGTGATCTGCCCACCTTGGCCTCCCAAAGTGCTGGGGTTACAGGCATGAGCCACCGCGCCTGGTCTAATTTTTATATTTTTAGTAGAGATGGGGTTTCACCATGTTGGGCAGGCTGGTCTCGAACTCCTGACCTCAGGTGATCCACCCGCCTTGGCATCCCAAAGTGCTGGGATTACAGGCATGAGCCACTGCCCTGGGCCGTCCGAACACACATTCTTCTTAGGCCATAGGGTCATTCTCAGGGTATGCTTAAATTATTTCTGTTAGGCACATCTGCCATACAGCAGCCTCCAAGATGGCCTCCAGTGATCCCTACCTCCTGGTGTTTACCCTTTTGTAGTCCCCTCTCATATTGTACCAGATTTGCTCTGTGTGACTAGTAGAAAATTGCAACAGTAATGGTATGTCCTTTCAAAGGCTAGTGTATAGAAAGACTTTGTGGCTTTTGCCTTGCTGTCTCTTGGATCAGTCACTAGCTGCTATGGTGTGAAGACATTCAAGCAGCCCTATGGAGAGGTACTTGTAGTGAGGAACTGAGGCCCTCAGCCAAGAGCCAACAAGAAACTGAGGCCTCCTGCTAACAGTCATGTGAGTGAGCCATCCTGAAGGTGGATTCTCTAGCCCCAGTCAAGTCTTAAGAGACTGAAGCCCCAGTCAATATCTAAATTGTACCTCATGACAAACAAACCCTAAGTCAGAACCACCCTGCTAAGCCCCTTCCCAATTTATGACCCACAGATACTATGAAATAAGAAATATTTGTTGTTTTAAGCCATCAAATTTTGCGGTAATTTGCTATGCAATAACAGATAACTAATAGACCACATCTAGGAGAATTTGGAAAGAGTCACTTGAAGATCTATACAAATAGTAAAACTGAGCCTGATGAATCTAAATTGCTGCCCTCTTACGTTATTCACGCTAGCCATTGTAAAAAAAAAAACCATTACTAAAGTTTTAAATATTATAATGTGTCCTTCTTGTTAAACACACATACACATGCAGAATACAGAATTATGTGAATAGGCCTGGTGCGGTGGCTCACGCTTGTAATCCCAGCACTTTGGGAGGCTGAGGAGGGTGGATCTCCTGAGATCAGGAGTTTGAGATCAGCCTGACCAACACGGTGAAACCCCATCTCTACTAAAAATACAAAAATTAGCTGGGTGTGGTGGCAGGTGCCTGTAGTCCCAGCTACTTGGGTAGCTGAGGCACAAGAATCGCTTGAACCCAGGAGGCGGAGGTTGTAGTGAGCCAAGATCATGCCACTCCAGTCCAGCGTAGGTGACAGGGTAAAACTATGTCTTAATAATAATAACAATTATACAAATAGGACAACTCCTTCAATCTTCTCTGAAACTGCCTTGATTCCATCCATTTCTGCACAATAGTTCTTCAGCTTTTTCTTCCTTTTCATGAAATACATATTTTCATTTTCCCCAAAACTACCCAGTCTGTTTCTTTTGCTTAAAATAATAATAATAATTTTTTAATTTTATTTTAGAGATGAGGTCTTGTTATGTTGCCCAGACTGGCCTCAAACTCCTTGGGCTAAAGTGATCCTCCTGCCTCAGCCTCCCAAGTAGCTGGGACTATAGGCATGCTCCACCACGCTCAGATTATAGTCAGAAGAATCTTAACAGTATAAAATGGATGTACCACAATTTAATCCATCTCCTCCTAATGGACACAAATTATTTAATTTTTAATATTATTAATAATATTGCCACCTTCTTTACATCTTTGTGCACCTATGTGTTATTGTTAAGATAAACTCCTAGAGATGAAATTACTGAGAGGGCTGGGTGCAGTGGCTCATGCCTGTAATCCCAGCACTTTGGGAGGCTGAGGCAGGTGGATCATTTGAGGTCAGGAGTTCGAGACCAGACTGGCCAACATGGCAAAAACCCATCTCCAATAAAAATACAAAAATTAGCCAGGCGTGATGGTGCACACCTGTAATCCCAGCTACTCAGGAGGCTGAGGCAGGAGAATCGCTTGAACCCAGGAGGCAGAGGTTGCAGTGAGCAGAGATCGCGCCACAACACTCCAGCCTTGGTGACAGAACGAGACTCTGTCTCAAAAAAAAAAAAAAAGAGATTACTGAGAGAGTATGTACATCTAAAGATTTGATAAATATCACGAAATTTCCCTGCAAGAAAAAAAAGTCATACCGATGTACACCTTCATGAATAGTGTTGTTGGAGACTTTGGATGCTCCTTTCCTCACTTTCACTCCAATTCAGATTAATGAAGAACACGTATTTAAAAAATGGTCAAACGGGAACTGACATACAATTCTGTTACTATGCACAAGATTCTAGTACTCTTGAATTGTAGCTTACCTTAGGTCTGAGGTTAAAACAGGGCATCTTACTTCCAGTGTGAATCCAGATCTTATGACCCGCACAATCATGCAGCCTTGCAGATAAATCAGTAAAAACAAAATGCAGTTCCCTTCTTCTTATAAGTTAAAGTCCCATATTCGATTATTTTCCTTTTTTTTTTTTTTTTTTTTTTTGAGATGGAGTTTCGCTCTTTTTGCCCAGGCTGGAGTGCAATCTTGCGATCTCGGCTCACCGCAACCTCCACCTCCCGGGTTCAAGCAATTCTTCTGCCTCAGCCTCCCGAGTAGCTGGGATTACTGGCATGCGTCACCATGCCTGGCTAATTTTGTATTTTTTAGTAGAGACAGGGTTTCTCCATGTTGGCCAGGCTGGTCTCGAACTCCCAATCTCAGGTGATCCGCCCACCTTGGCCTCCCAAAGTGCTGGGATTACAGGCGTGAGCCACTGCGCCCAGCTTTTTTTTTTTTTTGAGATGGAGTCTCACTTTGTTGCCCAGGCTGGAGTGTAGCGGCACGATCTCAGCTCACTGCAACCTCCACTTCCCAGGTTCAAGCAATTCTCCTGCCTCAGCCTACTGAGTAGCGGGGATTACAGGTGCATGCCACCACACCTGGCTAATTTTTATATTTTTAGTAGAGACAGGGTTTCACCATGCTGGTAAGGCTGGTCTCGAACTCCTGACCTCGTGATTTGCCTGCCTCGGCCTCCCAAAGTGCTGGGATTACAGGCATGAGCTACTGCTCCCAGCCAGTAATTTTTCTTTCTTTCTTTTTTTTTTTTTTGAAATGGAATCTCGCTCTGTCACCCAGGCTGGAGTGCAATGGCACGATCTCGGCTCACTGAAACCTCCGCCTCCCGGGTTCAAGCGATTCTTCTGCCTCAGCCTCCTGAGTAGCTGGGATTATCGGCATGTGTCACCACGCCTGGTTAGTTTTTGTATTTTTGGTAAAGACGGGGTTTCACCATGTTGGCCAGGCTGGTCTCAAACTCCTGACCTCATGATCCGCCCACGTCGGCCTCCCAAAGTGTTGGGATTACAGGCGTGAGCAACCGCGCCCAGCTATCCCCAATTTTTATTTGGCCTGATGAGTCTGGTTTACAAAAACAGTAGCTAAATCTCACTTTAGAAATATACCCTGTTGCTCAGACATGGTTTGAAAAAGAATTGATTGGGGACTGAAAGGGCTCATGTCTACCTCACTGTTTTTTTGTTTGTTTGTTTGAGAGGGAGTCTGGCTCTGTTGCCCAGGCTGGAGTGCAGTGGTGCAATCTTGGCTCACTGAAACTTTCGCCTCCTGGGTTCAAGCGATTCTCGTGCCTCAGCCTCCCAAGTAGCTGGGATTACAGACATGTGCCACCATGCCCTGCTAATTTTTATATTTTTAGTAGAGATGGGGTTTCACCACGTTGGCCAGGCTGGTCTCAAACTCCCTACCTTGAGTGATCCACCCACCTCGGCTTCCCAAAGTGCTGGGATTACAAGCGTGAGCCACCGCACCCGGCCTGTACTTCATTGTTGATCTGCTGGTCCACTTGGTAGATAAGGAAGTCAGGCCAGACCCCTGTTGCCAATGGTTACAAATCTTAAAACATATTCCTTGAAGTATGTAGCTACAAAGATGGGATCAGTATCACCGTTACATAGTTATTGATGCCAGGGTATGTTTCTAAGGTATAAATATACCATTTTACTTCCCTGATTGAAAACTTCTGATGATTCATCATTGCCCAAATCATAAAGTGTGTATTTCATAATATGGCTCTTACAGCCCTTCACCATCTAATCCAAACCTACTCTTCAGCCTCTTTCCTTATTCCCACCCTACTTCTGATCTCACTCCCCTATTTCTTGAAATTTGGGTTTTTTTTTTTTTTTTAATAGAGATGGTATCTCGATGTGTTCTCCTGGCTGGCCTTGAACTCCTGAGCTCTAGTGATCCTCCCGCCTCAGCATCTCAAAGTGCTGGGATTACAGGCATAAGCCACCATGCCCAGCCTATTTCTTGAAATTTGGTCTCCAACCATGACAAAAAACTGGCCATTGCCTAATCAGGTAAGACATGATGAATCACACTTGCCAGGCTCTTGGAGTATCTTATCAATATTGGGAATACCTGTTTACCCTGATTACTCATACTATATCCTGCCTGGGCTGTCAGGCAGCTCAAAGTTAAATTTTTATTTTTTATTATTATAAGAGACATGGCCGGGTGTGGTGGCTCATGCCTGTAATCTCAGCACTTTGGGAAAACGAGGCGGGCAGATTGCTCGAGTCCAGGAGTTCAAGACCAGCCTGGGCAACATGGTGAAACCCCATCTCTACCAAAAAATACAAAAATTAGCTGGACGTGGTGGTGCATGCCTGTAGTTCCAGCTACTCAGGAGGCCAAGGTGCGAGGATCACCTGAGCCCGGGAAGTCAAGCCTGCAGTGAGCTATGATCATGCCACTGCACTCCAGCCTGCATGACAGAGTGAGACCCTGCCTCAAAAAAAACCAAGAGAGACAGGATCTTGCTATATTACCTAGGTTTGAGTGCAGTGGCTATTCACAGGTGCTATCATGGTGTACTACAGCCTTAGACTCCTGGGCTCTAGTGATCCTCTCACATCAGTGACCAGAATAGCTGGGACTATGGGCACATGCCACTGCACCTAGCTTTTACAATGAAATTTAGTGCCTGCTCACTAACTCTTATTAGTAACTCTTAGTAGCCTAATTAACTTTTCTATTTCTTTGGACCGTATTTTTGTCATTATATTTAAGACTTTACTTCTTTAAATGATAAAATAAGTGAGATATAGAAAAGAAGAAAAATATTTTAAGATGTTATTTTTTTAATATTTATTATTTATTTATTTTGGAGACAGTCTCAGTCGCTCAGGCTGAAGTGCAGTGGCGCGATCTGGGCTCACTGCAACCTCTGTCTCCCGGGTTCAAGCAATTCTCCTGCCTCAGCATCCCAAGTAGCTGGGACTACAGGGGCGTGCCACCACATCTGGCTAATTTTTGTATTTTTAGTAGAGACGGGGTTTCACATGTTGGCCAGGCTGGCCTCAAACTCCTGACCTCGAGTGATCTGCCTGCCTCAGCCTCCCAAAGTGCTGGGATTACAGGCATGAGCCACCATGCCCGTCCTATTATTTTTTGAAAGAAATACATGCAGTTGTTAACAAAGAAAAAGTACTCAAGTGTATAAACTATACAATCACACATTCTTCGCTAACTCCACTGCACAGAAGTACCTAGTTAAGTTTAATATACTTCCAGATTTTTCATATAAGCAGATGATAATCTCATACATTGCTGGTGGGAATATAAATTGGCACACCATTTTGGAAAACTGTTTGGCACCATCTACTGAAACTAAATATATACATAGACACAATAGTCTCACTCCTAGGCATACATTCAGCAGAAATGTAGACATCTGTGAACTAAAAATATATATATATAAGTAATGTTCATATAAGCATGATTTCATAGTAGCCCCAAACTGGAAACAACCCAGTTGTAGAATAAATAAATTGTGGTATATTCAACTTGAATATATCTCATAAACAATAATGACCAGAGAAGCCAGCAAAAGAAAACATGCTATATGATTACATTTCTATAAAGCTCAAAACAGGCAAAACTAATCCATAATGGTAGAAATCAGCAAGCAGTTACCTTTGGGGAGATCGCTGTGACTAGGAGGATGCATGAGAAGGCATTTGGGCTATTAATGGGTGTGATTGCTGTGTGATAATTTATTGAGCTGAACACTGATGCAGTAAAAAGATATTGATCTCATTATTTTTAATGGCTCCAGAGTCTTCCATTGGATGGATGTTTACTAATTTAGCTAACCATCTCTCTATTGATTGCACATTTACATTAGATTTTTAGGTTGTTATTCCTATAATAATGCTGTCATGAGCAACCTTGTATAACTTCTTTCATCTCGATGAATATATCTGTAAGATATATTTCTAAATAGAGAAACTGATGCTTTACAAGAAATACATGCTGTAAATTTTGATAGATATTGTCATAAAACCCTGCAAAAAAAACTGTAACAATTTGCATTTTCACACAGGACATGGTTGCCTAATTTCCATAATCTGAAAATTCACTGGGTAGTATTGGTCTTTTACACTGCTGCCTTTAGTAGGTGAAAGCATTTTCTCACTACTGCATTCATTGTGGGTTTGTTCGTTCCTTCTTTCTTTCTTTCTTTCTTTTTGTCTTTCTTGCTTTTTGTCTTTCTTTCTTTCTCTTCTTTCTTTCTTTTCCTCCCTTCCTCCCTCCCTCCTTGATTTCTCTCTCTCTCCCTCTTTCTCTTTTTCTTTTTTTCTTTGGGAAGTTCTTGCTCTGTCGCCCATACTGGAGTGCAGTGGTGCAGTCATAGCTCATTGTAACCTCTAATTCCTGGACTCAAGTGATCCTCCTGCCTCAGCCTCCTGACTAGCCAGAAATATAGGCACTCGCCACTGTGCCTGGCTTCTCATTCGTATTTTTAAATTATTGGTGAATTGAAAATTTTTAATGTTATTAGCTGTTTGTTATTTGTTATGGTTTTCTTATTTATGTTGTGCTCCTTTTTTCCCCTCTAGGGAGTTGTTTGCTTCTAATATATATTAAGGATAATAATCCTGGCTAGGCATGGTGTCTCATGTCTGTAATCCCACCACTTTGGGAGGCCGAGGTGGGCAGATCGCTTGAGCTCAGGAGTTCGAGACCAGCCTGGGCAACACAGTGAGACCTGTCTCTACAAAAAAAATTAAAAATTAGCCAAGTGTGGTAGCTCATGACTATAGTCCCAGCTACTCAGGAAGATGAGGTGGAAGGATCACTGGAGCCCGGGAGGTCGAGGCTGCAGCGAGCCCTCCAGCCTGGGCCACAGTGAGACCCTGTCTCCAAAAAAAAAACAAACAAAAAGAGGAGAGAGAATACCAATCCTTTATAAAGTGGAACAAAATATGTTTTCTGGGTGTCATTTGGAATTTGTCTTCATTAATGGTAATTTTTGGCCTAAGAAAAAGTAGTTTAAATTTTTATGTGTTCTGTTTTACGCTTTCAATGTTTTCTAGTATCTTCTAGATACTGGAAGGCCAGTAAGCAAGTTTTTCGGAATTTGTCCCATGCTGACATTTTGTGTCAGTTTTTTCCTGGAACACAGTGTACCCTTTGGATGTTCCAAGGGAGGAGATCAAGGTAATATCAGACAATTCCTGCCCACACATCCCGGGCCGGCCTCCCAGACACTGGACTGGGGCAAAGAAGACAAGCGGTCTAGTTCCTCAAGGCTTTTATGAACAGCTCTTTGATACTGACCTCTGAAGCCTTTGAAATGGGTCAAGGCAGAACATTTACTTTTTATCCAATAGTTGCATTATACACTACAAGAGAAATCACAGCTTATCACTACTCAGTTACATTTTCAAATTGAGGTTATTAGATGTTATCACCCCAATGATCCTGTGCCAGTTATATTTTAAAGTCATGACATTTGAAATATAACAGTATGTTCCCTTTCCCTTATGGTTTAAGAGAAAACGATTGTTCATAAAATGAATCGCCCCTCCTTTACTCCCAAAGAAGCATTAGAGTCTCCAGATTTCCCCTTTCCCAATTCTCCTTTTGCAGGGTTCTAGCTGGAAGGGTCTCACTCATGTGCCAGCTCAGTGTCAGGGCTCTCCTTTTGACAAGTGTAGCTCTAGCCATCTTCCACTAGAGCCACTGTGGTTCCTCCAGCTCCTCCCAGGATGTTCCAACTTAATTCTGTTCTTTTCCTGACTTCTAGAAGGTCCCATAAAAATGTTCCAGCCTCAAAAAAAAAAAAAAAAAAATTAAGACTGGGCAGGGTGACTCACGCCTGTAATCCCAGCACTTTAGGAGGCCAAAGAGGGCAGATCACATGAGGCCAGGAGTTTGAGACCAGCCTGGCCATCATGGCGAAACCCTGTCTCTACTGAAAATACAAAAATTACCCAGGCATGGTCGTGCGTGTCTGCAATCCCAGCTACTCGGGAAGCTGAGACACATGAATCGCTTGAACCCAGGAGGCGGAGGTTGTAGTGAGCTGAGATTGAGCCACTGCACTCCATGTGCCACCATGCCTGGGTAATTGTTTTATTTATTTATTTTTTTAGAGGCAAGGTCTGGCTATGTTGCCTAGGCTCATCTTGAATGCCTGGCCTCAAGCAATCCTTCCCACTCAGCTGTTGAGTCTCTGGAATTACCAACATGAGCCACAACACCTGGCTAAAATGGGTACATTTTATCATATACAAATTACATCTTAATGAAGCTGATTTTTTTTTTTTTTTTTGAGATGGAGTCTTACTCTGTCGCCCAGGCTGGAGTGCAGTGGCATGATCTCAGCTCACTGCAACCTCCACCTCCTGGGTTCAAGCGATTCTCTTGTCTCAGCCTCCCGAGTATCCGGGATTACAGGCGCCCGCCACCATGCCTGGCTAATTTTTGTATTTTTAGTAGAGACAGGGTTTCTCCATGTTGGCCAGGGTGGTCTCGAACTCCTGACCACAGATGACCCTCCCACCTTGGCCTCCCAAAGTGCTGGGATTACAGGCGTGAGCCACCACGCCTGGCCAATGAAGCTGATTTTTTTAAATGGTAGAACCAAACTACCTACACTTTTTCTTTATTTTCAGGTACTGTTAAGCTGTTAAGGTTGAACTGTGTCCCCCAAAAGATATGTTGAAATCCTATCCCAAGTATCTCAGAGTGTGACCTTACTTAGAAACAGGGTGGTTGCAGGTACAAACAAGTCAAGATGAGGTCATACTGATGAGATGGGCCCTAATCCAGAGACCGTTGAAATGAGAAGAGGAAATTTGGACACAGAGACGCAGACACATGGGAAGAACACTACGTAGTAAAGGAGGCAGAAACTGGAGTCACGCGTCCACAAAACAAAAAATGCCAAAGATTGCCAACGACTGCCAGAAACTAGGAAGAATCAAGGAGGGATTTTCCTGCTCTCTCAGCTCTCCACTAAATGAGGATACAACGAGACAACTGCTGTCTGCATGCACACCAGGAAGAGTGCCCTCCCCAGACACCAGATCTGCTGGCACCTTGATCCTGGACTTCCCAGCCTCCAAAACTGTGGGAAATAATTGTTTAAGTCAAAAAGAAAAAAATAAAAAAGTAAATTTCTTCCCCTAGAACCTTTAGAGAGAGCATGACCCTTCAATTTTGGACTTCTAGCCTCCAGAACTGTGAGAGAACAAATGTCTGATGTTTAAAGACACCCAGGGCCAGGCCTGGTGGCTCATGCCTGTAATCCCAGCACTTTGGGAGGCCAAGATGGGAGAAATTGCTTGAGGCTAGGTGTTCAAGACCAGCCTGGGCAACATAAGGAGACCCTGTCTCCATAAAAAAAATAAATAAATAAAATAAAAAAAAATTGGAGACTGAGGCGGGTGGGTCGCTTGAGGTCAGGAGTTTCGAGACCAGCCTGGCCACCATGGCAAAACCCCATCTCTACCAAAAAATACAAGAATTAGCCGGGTGTGATGGTGTGCACCTATAGTCCCAGCTACTCGGGTGGCTGAGGCAGGAGAATCACTTGAACCCAGGAGGCGGAGGTTGCAGTGAGCGAAGATCCTGCCACTGCACTCCAGCCTGGGTGATAGAGTTAGACTATCTCAAAAAAAGTAAAAGATAATAATAATTTAAAAATTAGCTGGGCATGGTGTCATATGCCTGTAGTCCCAGCTTCTCAGGAGGCTGAGGTGGGAGGGTTGCTTGAGCCCGGGAGGTGGAGGCTGCAGTAAGCTGTGATCATACCAGTGCACTCCAGTCTGGGTGACACAGTGAGACTCTTTCCCAAAAAAACAAAAAACAAAAAGTGTAAAGACACTTTGAGGGAGGGAGAAGAAAAAAAAGACACCCAGTTTGTGATAATTTGCTACAGAGTCTAGGAATTTAATATAGACACTTTGAATTATTTTCATAGGTCAGGCGTGGTGGCTCATGCCTGTAATCCCAGCACTTTGGAAAGCTGAGGCGGGCAGATCACGAGGTCAGGAAATCGAGACCATCCTGGCTAATACGATGAAACCCTGTCTCTACTAAAAATACAAAACAAAAAAAAATTAGCTGGGCGTGGCGATGGGCACCTGTAGTCCCAGCTACTCAGGAAAACTGAGGCAGGCAAATGGCATGAACCCAGAAGGCAGAGCTTGCAGTGAGCCGAGATGGCGCCACTGCACTCCAGCCTAGGCGACAGAGCGAGACTCCATCTCAAAAAAAAAAAAATTATTTTCATAATATGCTCTTACCCTATGGAGATGTTTCATAGTCAGATATGAAGTCAATGAGCTTGAGATCTGAAAAACTTCCTCTTCACCTTGTACCTCCTTGGTGGAGTTCTCAGGGAACTCGCCTTCTAGTGAGCCCGCATCCAGCCTGCTCCCACACAGATGCTGTCTGGCTCCCGTTGAGGGGCTCCAATGCCTGTGGGTTCTCTCAGACGCCCAGCTTCACAAACCCCCCTACACAGGCTGCTCGTAGCATGTGTCTTTCTCTGCGTGTGGAATGGGCTATAATATTTCAAATATTAATGTACATTTCATTACCTTCTAGATCATCATCACATTTTTGTTGTTGTTTCTTCCAGAAGAGGTTTTTCCACAACCTAAAATTAGTTCTGAATCTCCCCTTGCTTTGAGAAAACAAGGGTGGAGGGTGGGGACATCACTGTGGAATGTCAGAAATGAAAGTCAGTAAATTTTGTTTTGTAAGTTCAGAAGCGGTTTCTGTCTCATAAAGCAAAAAATATTAAGAAAGAAGATAAAATCAGTCAGCAGAGATGACCAGATAGGTAGAGACTGAGAATGTCACAACCTCTGCTCACTCTTACAACCACCCTGGTAGCATTTTTACCCCCCTTCCCAGGAGTATTAACTCCAAAAGGAAGAAAGATCAAGTAGAAAGAAATGTAAACTAAGGTATTTTAAACATGAATTGAGATATAATTGAATTTGATTTAGTTCGCCTTAGATTAATAAGATTGTTTTCTGCTTCAGGCAGGATGGGGACTCAAGGTCATAAATTAAGATTGAACTGTAGGAAAGTTCTATTTGGCTGGGCATGGTGGCTCATGTCTGTAATCCTAGCACTTTGGGAGGCCAAGAAAGGAGGATCATTTGAGGCCAGAAGTTCAAGACCAGCCTGGGCAATATAGTGAGACCTCTGTCTCTCCCAAAAAGTACAAAAATTAGCCAGACATGGTGGCACATACCAGTGGTCCCAGCTGCTTGGGAGGCTGATGTGGGAGGATCACTTGAGCCCAGGAGGTTAAGAGTGCAGTGAACTTTGATCATGCCACTGTACAACCTGGGTGACAGAAAGAGACCCTCATTTCAAAAAACCAAATTAATTAACAAAATTAAATATAACTTTTCTTTTCTTTCTTTTTTTTTGAGACAGGTCTTGCTGTGTCACCCAGCCTGTAATGCAGTGGCGCCAGCTCAGCTCACTGTGACCTTGACCTTCTGGGCTCAAGTGATCCTCCCACCTCAGCCTCCCAAGCAGCTGGGACCACAGGCCCACACCACAACACCTCACTAATTTTTGAATTTTTTTGTACACGGTAGTTCACGCCTGTAATTCCAGCACTTTGGGAGGCTGAGGTGGGTGGATCACCTGAGGTCAGGAGTTTGAGACCAGCCTGGCCAACATGGTGAAACCCCGTCTCTACTAAAAATACAAAAATCAGTCAGTGTGGTGGCACGTGCCAGTAATCCCAGCTACTCAGGAGGCTGGGGCAGGATAATCGCTTGAACCTGGAAGGCGGAGGTTGCAATGAGCCGAGACTGTGCCACTGCACTCCAGTCTGGGTGACAGAGTGAGACTCCATCTAAAAAAAGGAAAAAGAAAAATTTTCAGGACTATTATAGCTGAGAAAAGTTTTTTTCATGTGTCCTTTAGACTTCTATGGTCACAGCCTTTCTTCATAACAGGCCCCTCCCTTTTCTCCCTTGCATCCTGATAAACCCCTATTCTACCCTCTGCCAAAGTTGTATTAAAAGTCGCACATGAGCCCAGACAACATCTGATTCTCTGCAGCTAACAGAGGGCTGGCAACAGAAATCTCTCTTACATCCTGGCAATATGTAATATACTACCTTTCTCATCTAGTAATGAGAGTCCTTACGGGTCTAGTTTCTTCCTAAAGGATGCACCCTCTCTGAAACTAGACATCAACCTTATAACTTTGAATCATTCTCTAATTTGGCAAAAGCAGATCTTGCAAAATAATTTTATACGTTCTATTTTGAAAATGCCACCTAGTGGACAGAGCTAGTAAGGTTTTCATGATAACCAGTCACGGGATAATCACGAGAGTGAGCCCAGGGATTTAACAAACCCTCCAGTTGGGTCCACTTCAGCACACAAACCAGCCAAATGGCCTGTGATGACTTTTCTCTTTCTTTCTTTCTTTCTTTCTTTCTTTCTTTCTTTCTTTCTTTCTTTCTTTCTTTCTTTCTTTCTTTCTTTCTTTCTTTCTTTCTTTTTTTTTTTTTTTTTTTTTTGAAATGGAGTTTTGCTCTTGTTGCCCAGGCTGGAGTGCAATGGCACGATCTCGGCTCACCGCAACCTCTGCCTCCTGGGTTCAAGTGATTCTCCTGCTGCAGCCTCCAGAGTAGCTGGGATTACAGGCATGCACCACCACACCCGGCTAATCTTGTATTTTTAGTATAGACAGGGTTTCTCCATGTTGGTCAGGCTGGTCTCGAACTCCCGACCTCAGGCGATCCACCTGCCTTGGCCTCCCAAAGTGCTGGGATTACAGGCATGAGCCACCGTGTCCTGCCCTGTGAAGACTTTTATCCTGTCTTTTCTGCTTCCCTCCAAATTAATCATGACATAATAATTAAAAAGAAAATATTGGGGGCAGGCACGGTGGCTCACACCTGTAATCCCAGCACTTTGGGAGGCTGAGGTGGGCGGATCACTTGAGGTCAGGAGTTCAAGACCAATCTGGCCAACATGGTGAAACCCCATCTCCACTAAAAATACAAAAATTAGCCGGGCATGATGGTTCATGCCTGTAATTTCAGCTACTCAGGAGGCTGAGGCAGGAGGATCACTTGAACCAGGGAGGAGGAGGTTGCAGTGAGCCGAGATTGCGTCACTGCACTCCATCCTGGGCAACAGAGCAAGACTCTGTCTGAAAAAAAATACAAAAGAATTAACATCAAGAAGAAAATGTTGGTTGTTCCAATTCATGTTGTTATTACATCCAAGTTGCTAGCTATTGTAATGGCAAAATATTTGGGGAAAGTATATGGAACAAAGGTTCATGTGCTGGGCAATGATGGGAAGTTAGTAATTAGTATGCCCACTCTCCAACTGCATAGAATAGTTTACACTCAGCAGGAAAATCGCTAAACTAAAATTCCAAACATAATATGAGAATTCAATAGGTACTTTATTGTTTGAAAAAAGCATATAAATCATGACTGTTTCTCCCCACCCCTAAGAGTAGTAATTTAAAACTCTGGAAATATTTTAAACAAAGATAGGAGGCATTCCTTTCTTTCAAATATGGAGTACTTGCAGATAAGATCCCTGAAATCTTCTTTTGAGAAATGTCAGGGCAAAACTGAGATCCAGTTTCTGAGTTTAGACAGAAAAATTGCTGAAACTTTTGAGAGTACTTGGAACTTCAAATTATCTGTGACTCCACCTTTACTGAGTCACACAGCAGCCCATTACAGCCCTTTTCTGTTTCTTCCTTTGTGTTGCTCCGTCCTGGGTTTGGGAAATGGTTCATTTCCTCCTCTCTGCCCACTAGCAATTTCACATTTCAATTTCAGCTACAGGAAGGGACACAAATAAACACCTATTAGAAATTATGGGGTGAATAATTTTTTGGATGAGAAAGTTTCAAAAATCATGAGAGGCACCTATGGCAGACCCCCTAGGGTCTTATATAATGTCCCCTCCGTATGTCTCTGCTTTTAGATACAGCTGTGCTGAATAGTTCCATACAAGTTCAGATGCACCTAGCACTAATGGTGTCCATGAGTACCTGTGTGCATCTTGTTCAATGCCCAGGACATTCTTCAGTGCCACAGGAACCTGCTAGACCCTGAGGTGGGCAGATCACTTGAGGTCAGGAGTTTGAGACAAGCTTGGCCAACATGGTGAAAACCCGTCTCTACTAAAAATACAAAAATTAGCTGGGCATGGTGGTGGGTACCTGTCATCCCAGCTACTCAAGAGGCTGAGCCAGAATTGCTTGAACTTGGGAGGAGGAGGTTGCAGTAAGCCGAGATCACACCACTGCACTTCAGTCTGGGCAGTAGAGTGAGACTCCATCTCAAAAAAAGTAAAAAGAAGAGTATACTTATTCACTCCTGATGTTTTATTTGGTTAAGTGGGGTGACATCTATTCCCATTTTTTATCTCTCTATGCTTAATATGCTGTTGCCACACTGGCCTTCTTTCTGTTTCTCAAACAAACCAGCCTATTCCTGTCTTAGGGTGTGTGGAGGAGTTGTTCCTTCTGCCTGGAACACTTTCCTTCTGTGGCTTCACGTGACTGGCAGCATCTTGTCATTCAAATCTCAATTCAACTGTCACTTTCTCAAACGAAACAACCTTGATCACCAAAAGTAGCCACCATATACACACTCCCAACACCGTAACATATTACTTTGTTTTTTTTCTTCATAGCCGGTATAAATTTATCTGGTTAATTTATTGATCACCTATTTCCTCCTCAAAACCTAAGATCCAAGTACAAGTAGGTACTCAACATACATTTGCTGATTAATAAATCTCCTGGGCCAGGCATGGTGGCTCATGCCTGTAATCCCAGCACTTTGGGAGGCCAAGTGGGCAGATCGCTTGAGCCCAGGAGTTTGAGACCAACCTGGGCAACATGGCAAAACCCTGTCTCTACAAAAAATAAAAATTAAAAAATAAGCTGGGGATGGTGGCATATGCCTTTGGTTCCAGCTACTGGGGAGGCAGAGGTAGGAGGATCTCTTGAGCCCAGGAGGCAGAGGTTGCCGTAAGCTAAGATCGTGCCACTGCACTCCACCCTGGATTATAGAGAGAGACTCTGTCTCAAAAAGTAATAATAATAAACCCAATAAATCTCCTTTTGCCTGTAAAGAATTGATAATGTTTTCTTGGACTTGTGTGCAAAAATAAATACAGATTTTTAACAGAGACTGCTCAGCTCACCAGTGTCTGGGAAAGGGCAGCCTAGCCTCTCCCTCTACATATATCAAAGGGTTGGAATAGAGCATTCCAAAGAATGATCTAAGTAGAAACCTCTGAAGGAAAATCTCTATGAACATTCCATTTGCCTTATGAGGAGCTTAAAATTTAGCTCCCCACTGAAGAATTTGTTTCACCTTCAGTACTTGGTTAGGCTTGCATTACCTTATCCAACGGCCTCTTTACCTCTTTGGCAAGGTCTAAATTTGTCACAGATGTGGGATTTTTTGTTTTGTTTTTACAAAGTCTAAGTTTGTCACAGATTGTAGGAGTCCAAGTGAGACAAAGTAGAGTTGGGGCTTGGCTTCATTCAGCTCACCCCCCACTAAAGCATTCCCACTGAAATGCTCACACAACTACGTCACTGCTAATAGTCCTTTTACTTAAAGAATTCCAGGAACTGGCCTTGGAGATAATCAAGGTCACAGAGTGTTCCCCCTCAGGAAGGAATGCTGAACAACTGATTTACAGCCTGGTTGCCCTGGCCACACCACCAGCTGGCCCATTACTCAAGAAAACCATCACAATCAGATATGCTGACCTGCATACCCTACCCATCACGTGTTTTGTCCAGCCCAGCCTGCATACCCTACCCTTGATGTCAATTCTCATGCTTTGCCTACCAAAAACGCCCTACCAGCTCTTCAGGGAATTCTTTCTTTTGTGCTGCCTCCCTTATGTCTCAGCATAAGCTCCAATGAAGCCTTGTCTGGGAAAGCTCTTTTGGCCTCATGTCAATTTCTTTTGCATTGAGAGCCCAAGAACCCATGGTCAGTAACATAAGGAGACATGACGACTAAATGCAATGTGGGATCCTGGATTGGATCCCGGAACAGAAAAAAGATATTAGTAAAAAAACTGATAAGATCTAAATAAGGATTGTCATTTCCTTAAATAAAGAAAAAAAGTAACTATGAAAAATAGAATAGATATAAGACTAAGGTAGGCCATTCCCAGAATCCAGCTTTGAAATACTTTGCCTCCTTATCACAGAATCAAAAGTGCTTCCCAGCCCAGGCGTGGTGGCTCACACCTGTAATCCCAGCACTTTGGGAGGCCAAAGTGGGCGGATCACCTGGGATCAGGAGTTCGAGACCAGACTGGCCAACATGGCAAAACCCTGTCTCTACTAAAAATACAAAAAATTAGCCAGGTATGGTGGCAGGCGGCTGTTATCCCAGCTACTCGGGAGGCTGAGGCAGGAGAATTGCTTTAACCCGTGAGGCAGAGGCTGCGGTGAGCCGAGATCGCCCCATTGCCCTCCAGCCTGGGCGACAAGAGTGAGACTCTGTCTCAAAAAAAAAAAAAAAAAAGAAAGAAATAGTGCTTCCCAGAGTTGAGAAACTGTCCCTGCATGAGGAAGAGGATACATGACTTTAAAGAAGTTTCCTACCCATCATCTTTTTTCTTCTCCCCTCCCTCTTTCCCCATTCTTCTCTCTCCCTCTCAAATATATTTTGAATATGTTATACCTGTATGAGGTATAAAACTCAGAAAGTACAAAAATATATGTGTAGTTCAGATTAATAGTAAGTGTGGTAGGCTGAATAATGATCCTCCCTAAAATAAAATATTTACATCCTAATCCCTGGAACCTGTGAATGTTATCTTATATGGGGAAAAAAAGAACTTTGCAGATGTTATTAAGTTAAAGATCTTGAGATGGGCATATTATCTTGGATTATCTAGGGGGCTCCTAAATAAAATCACATGTATCTTTGTAAGAGGAAAGCAGAAGGAGATTTAACACAGACAGAAGAGGAAAAGGCAATGTGACCTTGGAGGTGGAGACTGGAGGGATGTGGCCACAAGCCAAGGTGGGCTAGCATCCACCAGAAGCTAGCAGAGGCAATTTGACTGTAATGTGTCTAGCTAAGGTTTTTTAGTTTATTCCACTTGATGTTCATTGCACTCTTGAATGTATTGTGCTTTCTTCAAATTCGAGAAGTTTTCAGTCATTATTTCTTCGAATATTATTTCCACCCTTTTCTCTCTCTCCTCTCCTTCTGGAACTCTTATTGTTTGTATTTTGGTACACTTGCAGGTTTCCCACAATTCTCTAAGGCCTTTATTCTTATTTTCTTGCTGTCCCCCAGATTGGCTCTCAGTGGACTTGTCTTGAGATTTGCTGAAGACAAACCTGAGACAGGATCTTGCTCTGTCACTCAGGATGAGTACAGTGGCACAATCATGGCCCACTACAGCCTCAAACTCCTGGGTTTGAGTGATCTTCCTAGCTCAGCCTTCCACCTCGGCCATCATGCCCAGCTAATTTTTATTTTTATTTTTAGAGATGGGGTCTCACTATATTGCCCAGGCTAATCTTGAACTCCTGGGCTCAAGTGATCCTCCTGTCTTGGCCTCCCAAAGTGCTGGGATTACAGGTGTGAGCCACCACACCAAGCTGCTTTTGTGTGTTTGTTTTCAAGATGAGGTCTCACTCTGTCTCCCAGGCTGGAGTGCAGTGGCACAATCTTAGCTCACTGCAGCTTCAAACCTGTGGGCTCAAGTGATCCTCCTGCCTCAGCCTCCTGAGTAGCCAGGACTACAGGGATATGCCACCATGCATGGCTAATTTTTAAATTTTTTGTAGAGATGGGGTCTCACTATGTTCCCCAGGCTGGTCTTAAGCTCCTGGCCTTTAGCAATCCTCCCTCCTCAGCCTCCCAAAGCACTGGAATTACCGGCGTGAGCCACTGCACCCAGCCCCAGGTTTGGTCATTCTTTGTCAATTCAAATCCACTGTTGAGCACCTCTAGTTAATTTTTCATTTCAGTTCTTACACGTTTCAACTCCAAAATTTATATTTTGAGCTAATTTCTATCCTTTATTGATATCCTCTGTTGGCGAGATTTTTGTCATACTCTCCTTTAGTTCTTTTTTTTTTTTTTGAGATGGAGTTTCACTCTTGTTGCCCAGGCTGGAGTACAATGGTGTGATCTCAGCTCACCATAACCTCTGCCTCCCTGGTTCAAGCGATTCTCCTGCCTCAGCCTCCTGAGTAGCTGGGATTACAGGCACGCACCACCACACCCAGCTAATTTTGTAGTTTTAGTAGAGATGGGGGTTTCTCCATGTTGGTCAGGCTGGTCTCGAACTCCCAGCCTCAGGTGATCCACCGGCCTCAGCCTCCCAAAGTGCTGGGATTATAGGCATGAGCCATTGTGCCCGGCCCTCTCCTTTAGTTCTTTAGACTTACTTTCCTTTAGTTCTTTGAACATATTTATAATAGCTGATTTAAAGTCTTTGTCTGCTAAAGTCAAAATCTGGACACACCCAGGGACATTTTCTTATTCTTTTTTTTTTTTTTTTGAGACAAAGTCTTGCTCTTGTACCCCAGGCTGGAGTGCAATGGCGTGATCTCGGCTCACTGCAACCTCCGCCTCCTGGGTTCAAGCGATTCTCCTGCCTCAGCCTCCTGAGTAGCTGGGATTACAGGTGCCTGCCACCACGCCTGGCTAATTTTTGTATTTTTAGTAGAGACGGGGTTTCACCATGTTGGCCAGGCTGGTCTTGAACTCCTGACTTCAGGTGATCCTCCCGCCTCAGCCTCCCAAAGTGCTGGGATTACAGGCATGAGCCACCGTGCCCGGCTGACATTTTCTGTTTGCTGCTTTTTGTCCTGCATATGTGGCATACTTTCCAGAGGTGGTGGTGGTGGTTGTTTTTTTGTTGTTGTTGCTGCTTCTTTGGTGACTTTCTTCAAATAATTCTGTAGATTCTGTATTCTCTGCATTGTATGGCAATTGAGTTCTCTGCTAGCTTTAAAAAAAAAAAAAATTATAAGCCAGAATTCCTAGGTGTGATCCCTGGGTCAATAAAATTTAGTGATCAACCAGTGATCAGTCAGAAGAATTCCTTTAATGCCATTTAATGCTTTGTCTTTCTGTCCTCTCTTCTTTGCCAAGGGAATCTGTGTGAGAAGGCATGCCTTCATACCTCAGGCAGTTTACAAGACAGCCTTAGCTTTCGTTTTCTGCTTGCTACGAGCCTTAAGGTCAGCCAGAAGCGAGTGACTGGAAACTTCTTCATTCCCATCTCTCTCCTGGGTAAGTGCACAGCCTTGTGCATGCATGCAGCCTTTTAGATCCCCTGAAATATGCTGGAACTTTTCGAAGTTCCCTATGTCTAGTTCCCTTTTCTAGTTCCCTATATTGTCTAGTTCTCCAGGACATACTTTTAGATTCCCAGCCTGTCTCTTGCTTACCCCAATTGAAATTGCAGTCTTAGTCAGCCTCAACATTGCTAGCAGATGGCTCTTGTTTTGTTAATGCCTTGGGAGTCGGGCATTTTTTCTGATGAGCTGAGTTCTAAGTCATCAAGTAATTACAACTCCCTAGGAATAGAGATTTTCCAGAGAGCTGCAATTTTGAACTAAATATTGGCTGTACTCTGGGGATCTTTCTTTTAACTGAGCGCCACAAGAGGTCAGCCCTTGCCATTGGCTGTGAGACTGCTGCTCTCCGCTATCTCTACTGAGCTGAGGAGGGAGGGTGGATGGGAATAGCATCCCAGCCACAAGTTAAAATATCACAGATCACACTGTCTTAGCAAAGTTTAACAGCTTCTCTTTCTAGAGTTCTAAAATGGTTGGCCTTAGTGGTTTTGCCAGTATTTTTCTTTGTTTTTGTGGGAGAGCAAGTTCACCGAAGGTGAACTATTCTGGAAGTTAATCTCCAGGCAAGCTCATTCTTTTTTCTTTTTCTTTTTTTTTAATGAGATGGAATCTCACTCTGCCACCCAGGCTGGAGTGCAGTGGCGCGATCTCAGCTCACTGCAACCTCCACCTCCCAGGTTCAACCAATTCTCCTGTCTCAGCCTCCCGAGTAGCTGGGACTACAGGCACACGCCACCACGCCTGGCTAATTTTTGTATTTTTTAGTAGAGGCAGGGTTTCACCATATTAGTCAGGCTGCTGTCAAACTCCAGACCTCAGATGATCCACCTGCCTCGGCCTCCCAAAGTGCTGGGATTACAGACGTGAGCCACCGTGCCAGGCCAGGCAAGCTCATTCTTTTTTTTTTTTTTTTGAGACTGAGTCTTGCTCTGTCGCCCAGGCTGGAGTGCAGTGGCGCGATCTTGGCTCATTGCAAGCTCTGCCTCCCGGGCTCATGCCATTCTCCTGCCTCAGCCTCCTGAGTAGCTGGGACTACAGGCGCCAGCCACGATGTCCGGCTAATTTTTTTGTATTTTTAGTAGAGACGGAGTTTCACCGTGTTAGCCAGGATGGTCTCAATCTGCTGACATCGTGATCCGCCCGCCTTGGCCTCCCAAAGTGCTGGGATTACAGGCGTGAGCCACCGCACCCAGCCGTTCCTTCTTTTTTTCTTTTTCTTTCGTTTTTTTATTTTTTTGAGACAGAGTCTCTCTGTGTCGCCCAGGCTGGAGTGCAGTGGTGCGATCTCGGCTCACTGCAAGTTCCACCTCCCGGGTTCAGGCCATTCTCCTGCCTCAGCCTCCCGAGTAGCTGGGACTACAGGCGCCTGCCACCATGCCCGGCTAATTTTTTGTATTTTTAGTAGAGACGGGGTTTCACTGTGTTAGCCAGGACGGTCTCGATTTCCTGACCTTGTGATCCGCCCGTCTCGGCCTCCCAAAGTGCTGGGATTACAGGCATGAGCCAGCACACCCGGCCGCTCATTCTTAAACATGGTTCTTCTCAAGTCTCCTACATTTCTGCAGGGAAAGTTTTTAAAGTTTGTCCTGTTTTCATCAAGCTCAAGGCCAGACTATGAATCTTCATAACAATATGATTTAAGCTTATTCTGATTCTGATGTGGAATACCCCAGCTATCCTTAAGGTGTATTTTTTTTTTAGATGGAACTCCCAGAGGTTCATGGAACATATTTTATAAAGAGCATCCCACTAGCCGGCTGTGTGATAGAAGGCTGTGTACTGATAGTAGCATCCTAAACCAAAGATAACTAGATGATTTACAAGGGCAAGAGAAAAAAAGAAAAGAAAAGAAGATAACTTGAGTACTGTCATGTTTTCTGCACAGGAGAACTTATGCAATTGCTGGAACAAATCCAAATAGATTATTCTGGTTCTGTTTATTTTCGTTTTAGAGACAGCTTCTTGCTATGTTGCCCAGGCAGAACTTGAACTTGGTTGTGTTTTCTTATCATCCAGGATGTGTTCTTATTTATTTATTTATTTATTTATAGATAAATAAATCTTTGTTTCTCAGGCTGGAGTGCAGTGGTGTGATCTCGACTCACTGCAACTTCTGCCTCCTTGGTTCAAGCAATTCTCCTGCCTCAGCCTCCCGAGTAGCTGGAACTACAGGCATTCGCTACCATGCCTGGCTAATTTTTGTATTTTTAGTAGAAACAGGGTTTCACCATGTTGGCCAGGCTGGTCTCAAACTCCCGACCTCAGGTGATCTGCCCACCTTGGCCTCCCCAAATGATGCGATTACAGGCATGAGCCACCAGCGTACTGGCCCAGGATGTGTTCTTTATCTATCATTACCACCTATGGGGAAAGGCAAAGCACTGTGGACTATTTGAGATGAGGTGCTAATTCTTCCTACTTAACTCAAACCTTTCACCTGGCATTTCATTGTTTTACCTGGAGCCAATCAATAATACCATTTCTCCAGACTTCTCAGTCCCTCCCCCTGAGAATCAGTTCACATTGTCCCCATGTCATTCATGACTTTACTGCTGGGACACAAACTGTGCCTTTTTGGGGTCTCAGATGGTAGTGTGACAGAATATACACTTTCTGTCTTTAATGAGCTTTTATTATCCTACAATGATTGAGTGTGGATGAAGAAATAGACACCTACTCCTCTATCTCCAAACAACTGATTAAAATAATCAAAGGGGCCAGGCGTGGTGGATCATGACTGTAATCCCAGCATTTTAGGAGACTGAGGTGGGCGGATCACTTGAGGCCAGGAGCTTGAGACCAGCCTCGGCAACATGCTGAAACCCCGTCTCTATCAAAAATACAAAAATTAGCTGGGCATGGTGGCACACACCTGTGATCCCAGCTACTAGGGAGGCTGAGGTGGGAGAATCACTTGAACCCAGGAGGAGGAGGTGGCAGTGAACTGATATCATGACATTACACCCCAGCCTGGGCAACAGAGCAAGACCCTGTCTCAAAATAATAATAATAATAATCAAAGGAAAATTAGCATCAGTGATAAAAATATACATATTGGACTAGGTATGGTGCCACATGCCTGTAATTCCAGTGCTTTAGGAGGCCCAGGTGGGCGGATCGCTTGAGCACAGGAGTTTCAGACCAGCCTGGGTAACACGGCGAAACCCTGTCTCTACATATATATGGTGTGGTGGCACATGTCTGTAGTCGCAGCTGCTTAGGAGGCTGAGGGGGGTGGATCACTTGAGCCTGGGGGATTGAGGCTGAAATAAGCCGAGATCATGCCACTGCACTCCAGCCTGGGCAACAGAATGAAACCCCATCTCAAAAAAAATAGATAAAAAAATAAAAAATACACACACAGACACACACAACTGATTAAACAGTGGAAGGGAGAGAAATATACCCCAGTGATAGAAGAATTTCTTCCAGGTAATGGTTACCTAGGACTGAATGCTAGGGTAAAACTCATGTATATATCTACTTGTAAGAAAATAAGAGAATAGCGCAGTATCATGAGAATTGAGAACAGGAATTCTTGACAGACCCCTGCTAATAACTACTAATCACAGATTCAAGATCTAGAAAAAGCTGTTTCTTGAAGATTTGTGGGCCATTTTACTTGGAATCTCTTTTCATGGGCAGGACAAAAATACTTGAAGGTAATTGCACAGAGTTTAGGAGAGAAAAGGAGGCCATAAAAACAGGAAAATCTGTGGTGAGGGTCTACCCTGACTGGAACATCTCATTAGAGCAGGTAGATCATCATCTCAACACTGGGAGAAGTTTCCTTATTCTTATGGGCAACTGACCCCATGGGGCAGTTTCCCTCACCTCAATTTACAAAACAGCCAGGAAGGGAACCACACACTGCTATGCCTTGTACCTGAACCACAAGCCAGTCCAAACAGAAAAACAGGTATCAGGCCGGGCATGGTGGCTCACGCCGGTAATCCCAGCACTTTGGGAGGCCGAGGCAGGCGGATCACTTGAGGTCAGGAGTTTGAGACCAGCCTGGCCAACATGGCGAAACTCCGTCTCTGCTAAAAATACAAAAAAATTAGCCAGGCCTGGTGGCACCTGCCTGATAATCCCAGCTACTCAGGAGGCTGAGGTAGGAGAATCGCTTGCACCCGGGAGGCAGAGGTTGCAGTGAGCCCAGATAGCGCCATTGCACTCCAGCCTGGGCGACAGAGCAAGACTCTATCTTAAAAACAAACAAACAAAAATGTCATCTTAATACAATGTAAATGTGATGTAAAAAAAAATTTAAGAACTGTCACCTGGGGCAGCAATTTGAACAAACAGCGGGAAAAGGTCCACAAAGGCAAACCTCTGGATAAGATGACTCATGGCACTGGCTTTCTCTCAACCCTTGTGCAGGATGCTAAATTGTTCAGCTGGCTGTTTAAACCCACATAATGAGGGATTCCAACAGAATTCAGGTAAATAGTGGGGCCCAAGGAAAATAAGTGAAGAATACTTTTAGTCAATTATTATGTCTATCTAAATCAGGAGATGACAATATTTTTTAAAGGGCTCAATTGGTAAACATTTTAGGCTTTGTGGGCCAAGAGACACTATTAAGCCTATTATGTAGGTGCTTATATAACGATTTAAAATGCAATCATTTAAAAATGTTAAAAACTATTCTTAGCTTGTAGGCTGTTAAAAAAAAATCTCTACCAAAAATACAAAAATTAGCTGGGCATGGTGGTGCATGCCTGTAATCCCAGCTACTTGGGAGGCTGAGGCAGGAGAATCACTTGAACCTGGAAGGCGGAGGTTGCAGTGAGCTGAGATGGAGCCACTGCACTCCAGCCTGGGCAACAGAGTGAGACTCTGTCTTAAAAAAAAAAAAAAAAAAAAAAAAAGGCTGGGTGCAGTGGCTCAGGCCTATAATCCCAGCACTTTGGGAGGCCAAGGCGGGTGGATTACCTGAGATCAGGAGTTCAAGACCAGCCTGACCAACATGGAGAAACCCCATCTCTACTAAAAATACAAAATTAGCTGGGTGTGGTGGTGCTTGCCTGCAATCCCAGCTACTTGGGAGGCTGAAGCAGGAGAATTGCTTGAACCCAGGAGGCAGAGGTTGTGGTGAGCCAAGACTATGCCATTGCATTCCAGCCTGGGCAACAAGAGTGAAATTCCGTCCTCCATCTCAAAAAAAAAAAAAAAAAATTGGTGAAGCTGGGCATGGTAGCTTATACTTGTAATCCCAGGACTTTAGGAGTCTGAGACAGGAGGATCGCTTGAGCCCAGGAGTTCAAGTCTGCAGTGAGCCATGATCATGCCACTGCACTCCAGCCTGGGTGACAGAGCAAAACCTTGTCTCAAATAATAATAATAAGTTGCCAAATGAGTAGTTATGAATTTAAGGAGGCTTGAGAAGGCTTGGAATGATGTGAATATGAGAGAAGGAGGGGAGCAGATCAAGGACCAGGAATAAAGTTCTTTTTTTTTTTTTTTTTGAGATGGAGTCTTACTCTTGCCCAGGCTGGAGTGCAATGGTGTGATCTCGGCTCACTGCAACCTCCGCCTCCCAGATTCAAGCGATTCTCCTGCCTCAGCCTCCTGAGTAGCTGGGACTACAGATGCATGCCACCACGCCCAGCTAATTTTTGTATTTTTAGTAGAGATGGGGTTTCACCAAGTTGGCCAGGATGGTCTTGATCTCTTGACCTCATGATCTGCCCGCCTTGGCGTCCCAAAGTGCTGGGATTACAGGTGTGAGCCACCACACCTGGCAGGAATAAGGTTCTTGAGTGTTACTCTGGGCCTACAGATCCAGAAGTGTGTAGCAGCACTCATCCTCATAGCATTCCCCACC
The DNA here is from genome assembly GCF_029281585.2 of Gorilla gorilla gorilla. Classification (NCBI taxonomy): domain Eukaryota; kingdom Metazoa; phylum Chordata; class Mammalia; order Primates; family Hominidae; genus Gorilla; species Gorilla gorilla. Next base: position 31,414,558 of record NC_073228.2, on the reverse strand, counting down.
TTGTTATAGGGGCAGAGAAGATTGCACAGCATCGATTCTGGGGATGTCCAGGTTGACAGAAGAAGGAAGGAATGCAAGGGAGGTCAGCGTGCTCCTGAGTGAGCAGTTGAAGTGATAAACCATGGAAGTCAGACTAGAGAAGGAAGGAAAAGGGAGGTTAGACCAGAGAGGCTACCATGGGGCTAATAGGTTGAACAACATAGAACGATGAGGAGCCTATAGGTCTCCCCGTATGATCTAAGAATAGTAGTAGTAAAAGTTAGGGCACGGGAGATTTGGAAGGAAAGGTAGAAGATAGAGAATAGAAGATGCGAGGAATCAGGCAGCAAGGGCAGAGGCAGCTGCTGTGGCTGGAAAATGGTAGATACATTGGAGTGAAAGATTTGTAATGTGGGACAGCTTCTAGGATGTTCATGTGTGAGTCTGATTGGCCTGAAGTGAAATGTCGCTTGAGTTGAGTAACTCATGGAAGTGTGAGGTTATTGGGTTTAATGTTTTCTTCCAAAGAAAGGTGACATTATCAGGATGGCAGAACGATATGAGATTTAGAGGTAGATAGTGAGCAAGGTGCTACACATTCTTAGAAATGTAAAATAGTAGTTATAAACTGGTGGATAAGAAAGAAAAGTTGGAGAGGATTTTTTACCCTTCTGAAAGGAGTACTGATTTGGTAATAATGAAAACAAGAAAAATTAAAAATTTCCTCTAGCCCCTGTGATTTGTAGATTATGGGAGCCCATGAACCTCCTAATCTCAAAAGGATAGTTCCAGGAGTAGGATTTGCAGGATAAGACAAGAAGGGAGTGGGGAGGAAAATTATAGAAGAAAGGAGAATGTGGGAGACTTTGTTTACAATGGAAATAAATATCCAGAAGTCAGAGGGGAGAAATATTTTAGGGAGGGGAGCATTGGGAAGATGAGTCAGGAAAGAGAATAAAGTGGCATTGGTCTGGAGTATAAGAGAGATAAGGTGAAGAGGGGGTGTATAGAGGCTAAATGATGAGACACCAACATTTTGGGTAAAATACAAGAATAATAGGTGAGTTCAGCTGGCCTCTAGACAGGGCTTGGGTGTCCTATTCAGGTGGTCCTCCTGGGATGGCTCTATTTAGATGAGGTCTTAGAGGATGCTGTATCATGATATCCAGGCTGGGAAGCTGGGGTGACCATTTTAGAGCAAGTCTAGGTTGGCTCTATCATTTGATAACTTCCAAGCCATTGTACATAGTGGACATGCAATGTATATTTATTATTTGTCCAATGAAAGAGGGACTGGGGGTAATCAAAGAAAATATATGAAGTCTCCAAAAGAAGATCTCAACAACTCATTCTTCCATTCTCATTTCAGCACTCATAGGCCTGAGGAATGAGGTGAGCTGAGAGACTATCCTGCCCAAACGCAGGAGTATTGACCAGATGAACTTGATCTTGGGTAGGAATGTGTGTTTGTAGGAGGTCGGGAAGGGAGAAAGAATTCAATGTACTCCATTTAATGAGGCGTGTCCAAAAGAGTCATTCACTGAAAAATCTATGAGACTCAAGCTTCTAACACGAATGTAGGGAAATCAATCCATTGCCAGATTCGGCAGAGAAAAATTTCTTTCTTTCTTTCTTTTTTTCTTCCTTCCTTCTTTTCTTTCTTTTCTTTTCTTTTTCTTTTTTTTTTTTTTTTTTGAGATGAGGGTTTCACTATGTTGCCCAGGCTGCTCTTGAACTCCTGGGGTCAAGTGATCTTCCCACCTCAGCCTCCCAAAGTGTTGAGCCACCTTGCCCAGCCTCTTTGTTTCAACATAATTATTTTCATTCTAAAGTTTGGGAACTAGTAGGCCTACCTTAAAGCTCTGTGTAAAAATAAAGAAAAAAGAAAGGTTGAAACTAGGAAAACTTTCTTCACCTCCAGCAAATTTTTAACTTCAGATTCTTAATTTGTTAAATGGAGGTATTAGTATTTACCTTTGCAGAGCTGTTGTTTTAAGGCTATTGTGTATAAGAAATCTAGGACATAATAGTCATTCAACAAGTAATAACCATTATTTTAATTAAAAAAAAAATACAGACAGGGGCCAGGCATGGTGGTTCATGCCTGTAATCCCAGCACTTTGGGAGGCCAAGGTGGGCAGATCACGAGGTCAGGAGATCAATACCATCCTGACACAGTGAAAACCCTGTCTCTACTAAAAATACAAAAAATTAGCTGGCGTGGTGGCAGGTGCCTGTAGTCCCAGCTACTTGGGAGGCTGAGGCAGGAGAATCGCTTGAACCTGGGAGGTGGAAGTTGGAGTGAGCTGAGATCACAACACCACTGCACTCCTGCCTGGGTGACAGAGCGAGATTCTGTCTCAAAAAAAAAATAGAGACACGGTCTTACTCTGTCACCCAGGCTGGAGTACAGTGGCTCACTGCAGCCTCAAACTCCTGGGGTCAAGTGATTCTTCCACCTCAGCCTCCCAAACAGCTGGGATTACAGGCACATGCCAGCATGCCTAGTGTATTAGTCTTTTCTCACAGAACTACCTGAGACTGGGTAATTTATGAAGAAAAGAGGTTTAATTGACTCACAGTTCAACAGGTTGTACGGGAAGCATGGTTGGAAGCACCTTCTTCACATGGAGGGGCAGGAGAGAGAGTGAAGGGGGAAGTGCTACCCACTTTCAAACAACCAGTCTCATGAGAAGTTACTCACTATCATGAGAACAGCAGGTGGGGAATCTGCCCCCATGATCTAATCACATCCCATCAGGTTTCTCCTCCAATATTAGGGATTACAATTCAACATGAGATTTGGGTGGGGACCCAGAGCCAAACTATATCACCTAGTAAATTTTTAAAATACATTTTTTGTAGATATGGGGTCTCACTATGTTGCCCAGGCAGATCTTGAACTCCTGGCCTCAAGTGATCCTCTCATCTCAGTCTCCCAAAGTGCTGGGATTACAGGTATGAGCTACTGTGCAGAGCCCACATTATTATAATTTTTAATCCACAAAAACTATGTTATTTAAGTCTCATCACAGTCCAGTTAAATGAAAATGTAGTTGGCCACCTAAAGAGGAGACTACTGAGTCTGTGTGAAGTAATATGCTCTCGTTAATTGGTCCCTTGGTCACAAGGTCATCTAGGGATCTGAGCAAGAACTGAAAAAGCTTATTCCTGACACCAAATCCTAGAATCTGGAACCCTAAGAATCATTGGTACCAAATGACATTTACCTCATCTGATCCATTTATTTGACACATAATCTGAAGTTAATTCACTAAACAGGGCCGGGGAGCAGTGGTTTATGCCTGTAATCCCAGCACTTTGGGAGGTCGAGGCAGGCAGATCACGATGTCAGGAAATCGAGACCATCCTGGCCAACAGGGTGAAACCCTGTCTATACTAAAATACAAAAAATTAGCCAGGTGTGGTGGCATGCACCTGTAGCCCCAGCTACTCAGGAGGCTGAGGCAGGGGAATTGCTTGAACCCAGGAGGCGGAGGTTGCAGTGAGCTGAGATCGCACCACTGCACTCTACCCTGGCGACAGAGCAAGACTCTGTCCCCTCAACACCTGCCCCCCGCTAAAAAAAAATTCACTAAACAGAGCCCTAAAGAGGCTATACTGTTAAGTGGTTGTGAAAATAGCCGTGGAGTTACGTTGTCTCAGTTTAAACTCTATCATTTATTTTCTGTGTGACCTTGAGCAAGTTATTTTCTTCAGGTGCCAGTTTTCTCATCTACAAAATAGAATAATAGCACCCACCTCTCGGAAGTGTTGTAAGAATCAACTGAATTTATACACGTAAAGTCCTTAAAATAATGCCATGCACACAGAAAAGTCTCAATAAATGTTAGCTGTTATAGGAATAATAATATTATTATTCCTTTTGCAACTTCAAACAAATGGTCATCTTGAATTATGAATATGGATGTGGCCTTTTTTTATTTGAGACAGAGTCTAGCTCTGTTGCCCAGACTGGAGTGTAGTGGCATGATCTTGGCTTACTGCAATCTCTGCTTCCTGGGTTCAAGCAATTCTCCTGCCTCAGCCTCCCAAGTACCTGGGAAAACAGGTGTGCGCCACCACACCTGGCTAATTTTTGTATTTTTAGTAGAGATGGGGTTTCACCATGTTGGCCAGGCTGGTCTCAAACTCCTGACCTCAAGTGATCTGTCCACCTTGGCCTCCCAAAGTGCTGAGATTACAGGCCTGAGCCACCGCACCCGGCCTAGATATGGCTTAAAAGTTGATTTAATCAAATTCCCTCCCAAGAGTTTTGTGAAACTGTGACTCAATAGAAAAATTGACTTCTTGGTGAAGCATTTACTACATTATCTCATTTAACCCTCTGTGAGTTATGTACCTTTGCTGTCCCCATTTTACCGTTGAGAAACAAGCTAAGAGAAGTTAACTAATTTGCCTAAAGTTTTAAAGTGTTAAGTGGTGAGGAAGATTAGAAGCCAGAGCTTCTTTTTTTTTTTTTTTTTTTTGAGATGGAGTCTCATTCTTGTTGCCCAGGCTGGAGTGCAATGGTACGACCTCGGTTTACTGCAACCTCCTCCTCCTGGGTTCAAGCGATTCTCCTGCCTCAGCCTCCCAAGTAGCTGGGATTACAGGCACTTGCCACCACGCCTGGCTAATTTTTTGTATTTTTAGTAGAGATGGGGGTTTCACTGTGTTGGCCAGGCTGGTCTCGAACTCCTGATGTCAGGTGATCCACCCACCTCAGATTCCCAAAGAGCTGGGATTACAGGCATGAGCCACCATGCCCGGTGGAAGCCAGAGCTTCTTGTTCTGAAGTCCATCTCCCTTATAAATTCTATGCCAGTTTGCTTAAAGTCATTGAATTCTTGAGTTTCTACATCACAACACTTAAGCAAGGCGTGGTGACATGTGTCCTATATAGTGGGAGGCTGAGGTGGGAGGATTGCCTGAACCCGGGGGGTTCCAGGCCAGCCTGAAAAATATAGTCAGATCCCTTCTCAAACAAAACAAAATAAACCACATATTCAATAACTGTGAGAATTTTCAAGCCGGTGTTTCTAGTTGCCAGCCAAAGAACAATCTTAATTCTTTCACTGCACCACATAACTTCCTGGTCAACTTGTCTGGATGAATTAATTGCAAATATTCCTTTAATAAATAACAAAACAAGCTGGGTGAGGTGGCTTGCACCTATAATTCCAGCTACTTAGGAGGCTGAAGTGGGAGGATTTGGCCAAGAGTTCCAGACCAGCCTGGGCAACATAGCAAGACCCCATCTATATCTTTTTTTTTTTTTTAATTAGCCAGATATGGTGGCCTATCAGCTGTAGTCTGGCCTACTCAGGAGGCTGAGGTGAGTGGATTGCTTGAGCCCAGAAGCTGGAGACTACTGTGAGCTCCCATCATGCCACTGCACTTTAGCCTGGGTAACACAGCAAGACTCTCAATCAATCAATCAATCAATCCACAAATAGACTTTCTGTATAGTGTTATGAGAGCAACTGGAGAGCAACAAGCCTTCACCTAATGTTCATAGTTCCCTCTCCCATTGCCCTCCCCCTTGCTCTCAGCTGACAATTTCCTACTTCATAGAGAAGATACAGGCCAACGGGCAGTGAATTCTTCAGGGTCCTACCCTGCCCCATAAACCAACAACTTATCTGCAACCCTGTCAATTCTTGCTTTTTCCTTTTCTTCTCAGTGGTGAAATTCTCTCTCTTTTAAGATGATTTTCTCCACACATACTCTAAATCAATGGTCACCTGAAGATTGACAGAAAGTTAATTCTTATGCCCCATCCCAGACTTACTGAATCAGAAACTCTGGGAGTGGGGCCAGCATTCTCTGGATTAACCAGCCTATCAGGTGATTCTGATGCATGCTGAAGTTTGAGAACAATTGTTCTAAATCCTTATTATTCAAAGTGGCCCATGGAGTGGCAACTTTGGTACCACCTGAGAGCATATTAGAACTGTAGATTCTTGGATGCCCCCTAGACCTAATGGAGCTGAATCTGCATTTAATAGGATCCTCCAGATGATTACAGGATCCCCAGATGGTTCATGTGCATGTTAAAGTTTGAGAAGCTCTGCTCTAAATAATAACCTCTTCTCAGGGATATTTCTCATTTTTCCCTCTCTCTTTTACTTTTTCTACTGTTTTGGATTTTTCCTGTCAGCATTTTTTAAATTTTTATTTTTTTGAGATGGAGTTTTGCTCTTGTTGCCCAGGCTGGAGTGCAGTGGCGTGATCTTGGCTCACTGCAACCTCCACCTCCTGGGTTCAAGCGATTCTCCTGCCTCAGCCTCCCAAGTAGCTGGGATTATAGGCATGTGCCACCATGCCTGGCTAATTTTTTGTGTTTTTACTAGAGACGGGGGTTTCATCATGTTGGCCAGGCTAGTCTCGAACTCCTGACCTCAGGTGATCCACCTGCCTCGGCCTCCCAAAGTGTTGAGATTACAAGCATGAGCCACTGCGCCTGGCTCCTGTCAGCATTTTAAAAATGAGTATGTCTCTTTAATATTAAAAAATAATTATTCTGGGTGGGCACAGTGGTTCACACCTGTAATCCCAGCACTTTGAGAGGTTGAGGCGGGCAGATCACTTGAGCCCAAGAGTTGGAGACCAGCCTGGGCAACATGGTAAAACTCCGTCTCTACCCAAAATACAGAACGTTAGCCAGGTGTTGTGGGGTGTGCCTGTAGTCCCAACTACTCAGCAGGCTGAGGTGGGAGGATCGCTTGAGCGCAGGAGGCAGAGGTTGCAGTGAGCCGAGATCGAGCCACTGCACTTCAGCCTGGGTGACAGAGTGAGACCCTATCTCAAAAAAAAAAAAAAAAAGTTTTAATGAAAAAAGAAAAATGTCATTATTCTATTTACTTTTTAGCTACTTCTCTCTCCTATTCACAGACAAGCTTCTTAAATGACTTACCCATACTGTAAACAGAGTCTTTTTCTCTTCACCTCACTCACTCCTCAATCCCTATCAGCCTGACCTGTCCCTGCCACCCTACTGGAAATTCTTGAGCGAGGGAAACAAGAAACCCCTTATGGATAAATCCACTGGATGATTTTCAGTTATAAACTCACTTGACCTCTCTACAGCATTTGACGATATTGGCCATGTTTGCCTTCTTAAAAGTCTCCTTAGATTTTTGAATAAGACATTCTTTCCATCTTCTTCTATCTCCCTGACCACTCATTATCATCTTTCTTTGGTGTCCCCTGCTCCTACACCTAGCCTGGGTACGGCTAGTGAGTGGGCCTACTTGATCTAAAACAGAGTTTCCCAGTCTCAGCACTCTTGACTCTTTGTTGCAGGGGGCGGGAGGGTGGCAGGGGGAGGCCTCAGGGGTGGGGGTGTCCTTCTGTGCATTGAAGGATGTTTAGTAGTAACATCCTTGGCCTCTACCCACTAGACACTAGTAGCATTTCCTCTCCTCAAGTTGTGACAATCGAAAATGTGTCCAGATATTACAGAATGTCCCATCAGGGGAAAAATTGCTCATGGTGAGAAGAAAGGGTCTAAAAGCAATCAGATCAGATGTGACCTGGTTCTGGTAAACAGTAAGACAGCCTTGCTGAAAATTTCTAGGAAAGTTCTCTCTCTTTTATTTTTTTTTTCAGATGGAGTCTCGCTCTGTTACCCAGGCTGGAGTGCAGTGGCTTGATCTCGGCACACTGCAGCCTCCACCTCTCGGGTTCAAGTGATTCTCCTGCCTCAGCCTCCCGAATAGCTGGGATTACAAGTGTGTGCTACCACACCTGGCTAATTTTTGTATTTTTAGTAGAGATGGGGTTTCACCATGTTGGTCAGGCTGGTCTCAAACTCCTGACCTCAAGTGATTCGCCTACCTTGGCCTCTCAAAGTGCTGGGATTACAGGTGAGAGCTATAACACCTGGCCTGCTAGGAAAGTTCTTTATTTGAGAAAAAGCTATGGGATGTTATTCTTTCTCTCCCATCACATGGGGAAGCATGTAGTATTGATTGCCACAGGTAGCTATCTTATAGCTCTGAATGAAGAATGAGGTGGTTTCTGATGACATCGCTGGATCAACCAGTTCTGATGTCAGCCCTTCCTCTGGATTGAGTCCTGGCTAATACACCTTTCAAACTCACTTACTCATCTGATCTCCTGTTGTCCCATTTCCTTCTCCCTCTTTGTCTCTCGGCCCGTCCCCTTCAGATTGACATTTTATTTGCAGTTTGGTTTTCTAATTTATTTTTCCCAGTAGATACTAACTTTTCCTCTATCTTTTTCCACATTTTACACAGAGGCTAGCAACTCACCATTGTCACAGTGACTGCCAGTTCCCAGGCCTCAACCTGGAATCTCAGAAGCAACTCTTTTTGCACAACTGAGGGGCACCTGGAACATAGAAGTTAAGAAGAGATCTGGCTGGAATCAAGAAACCTCTTTTCACTGCACCTGAGGCTCAGTTGTGCCCTCTGCTGACACTAGGTCTGGAGGCTGGACAGCTCCAGCTGGAAACTTGGAGCAGGGTTTTAAGACCTCTGCTTTCTCACTTTGAAGAATTGGAATAGAAAAATAGAAAATACAAAAATGGTGAGTCCTTGGAATTGATAGGACACATAGACTTGAAAGACTTGAACATATTTTTTGTCTGTTTGATTCCCTTCTCTATTCCCAGTGTTTTGAGCAGTTCTAGTCCATGGTAAGTGCTCAGTAAATATTTGTGCTGATGAGCAAGCAAAAGGCTGTTCTGCTGTGAAAGGTATGGTGGAGACCCTTATGCTCCTAGAAAGATGCAGAGAACAATTGCCTTGGTTCCTGACAAGTCCCTGTCCAAGGTCCTCATCAGGCTTAGGTAGGCTTCCTGCCCTCTGGTTCTAGGAGATATCCCTATATGTGTGTAACAAATCATTTTTTTTTTCTTATACTATATTGAGGGGTTTGGCATAGATTGCCAGTCTTTTTTTATTTTTATTTTTATTTTGAGACAGAGTCTAGCTCTGTCGCCCAGGCTGGAGTGCAGTAGCACCATCATGACTCACTGCAGCCTCAACTTCCCAGGCTCAGGTGATCCTCCCATCTCAGCCTCCCAAGTAGCTGGGATTACAGGTGTAGGCCACTGTGCCCAGCCCTAGGCTGGTCTTGAACTCCTAGGCTCAAGTGATCCTCCTGCCTTCGCCTCCCAAAGTGTTGGAATTACAGGTGTGAGCCGACAAGCCTAGCCAATAAACTGAGCATTCTTTTTATTTTATTTATTTATTTATTTATTTATTTATTTATTTATTTATTTATTCATTTTTGAGAAGGAGTTTCACTCTTGCTGCCCAGGCAGGAGTGCAATGGTGCTATCTCTGGCTCACCGCAACCTCTGCCTCCCGGGTTCAAGTGATTCTCCTGCCTCAGCCTCCCGAGTAGCTGGGATTACAGGCATGTGCCACAATACCCGGCTAATTTTGTATTTTTAGTAGAGACGGGTTTTCTCCATGTTGGTTAGGGTGGTCTCGAACTCCCAACCTCAGGCGATCCGCCTGCCTCAGCCTCCCAAAGTGGTAGGATTACAGGTGTGAGCCACCACACCCGGCCCTGAACATTCTTTTAAATAATTCAGATGGGCTGATTCCATTCAGGGGGTCCCATATATGGAGCTTTACTTAATTTGAAGGGTGAAAGGGGCAAATGTTAATAAATCATGGTTCCTATGCTTTGGCATCTGCTGAGATAGCTTTTTCTGCTACTTCTCTTGACATCCTGGCCCCTGTGAGGACCATGATGTTCCTTGGGTGCATCTCCCAAATCCCAGGAGCACAATTTCTACTATCCTACAACCTCACCATGCTGGGCAAGGTAGAGGTAAGGCTTAAAGACTGGTGCCTGCCTTCCCAGGTTGGCCCAAGAAAATGAGGCACATATTCTGTTGCAACTGAGCCCCAAACCATCTGGAGGAATTCAGTTGACTCCCCCCACAGGCCCTTGCATGTGGAGAGGGCCAGGAACAGGATAACTTACTTTTGAACACACCACTATCTAAGTTCTTTAGTTTTTTCTCCAGTTCTCCTCCCCTTATAGCTTGTAGAATTATTTTTTTTTCTGAGAACTTTAAAACATTTTATTTTGTTTTGTTTTGTTTTGTTTTTTGAGACAGCGTCTTGATGTCACCCAGGCTGGAGTGCAGATCATAGTTCACTGCAGCCTCCAACTCCTACGCTCAAATGATCCTCCTGTCTCAGCCTCCCAAGTAGCTGGGACTACAGATGTGTGTCACCATGCCTAGCTAATTTTTAAATTTTTCTTTTGTAGAGATGGGGGTCTCGCTTTGTTGGTCTCAAATTCCTGTCCTCAAGCGATCCTCCCACCTCAGCCTCCCAAAGCACTGAGCCACTGAGTCCAGTCTTTTTTTATTAAATACAGAAAAATATGGAGAATAATAAAATGAACGTGTGTCCTCACTACCAAGGATCAAAGATTATTAACATTTTGTCATATTTCTGCTGTATTTTAAAGAAATACAAAAATTACAGATAAATTTTATATTCTTTTACCTCTTGCTCTGCACCCCAGAGTCCCATTAACCATGTCCTCTCCCCAAGGGTAACAACTACCATATTTGTTTGTATTTTTCCAGTACAATTTTTAGATTTTATGTACATTAGATTACTTTATACTATATATATTACACAAATTATTTTACTTTAGCAATATATGATAATGTCTTTTTTTTTTTTTTGAGATGAATTCTTGCTCTGTCGCCCAGGCTAGAGTGCAGTGGCGCGATCTCGGCTCACTGCAACCTCCACCTCCTGGGTTCATGCAATTCTCCTGCCTCAGCCTCCTGAGTAGCTGGGATTAGGTGTGTGCCACCATGGCCAGCTAATTTTTGTATTTTTAGTAGAGACGGGGTTTCACCATGTTGGTCAGGCTGGTCTCGAACTCCTGACCTCAAGTAATCCACCCAATTTGGCCTCCCAAAGTGTCAGGGTTACAGGCATGAGCCACCGCGCCTGGCCTATAGTAATGTCTTGAATGTGTATGAAATGTATATAAATATGCTATGCCATATCAATTTGTGTATTCATCTCAAATCATCCTCTTAGGACTGGGCATGGTATCTCACACCTGTAATCCCAGCACTTTGGGAGGCCGAGATGGGAGGATTGCTTGAGGCCAGGAGTTTGAGACCAGACTAGCCAACATAGTGAGACCCCATTTCTATTTTATACAATTAAAATATTGGCTGGGAACAGTGGCTCATGCCTGTAATTCCAGCACTTGGGAGGCCAAGAGGGGCAGATCACTTGAGGTCAGGAGTTTGAGACCAACCTGGCAAATATGGTGAAACCCCATCTTTACTGAAAATACAAAAATTACCTGGACATGGTGGTGGGCACCTGTAATCCCAGCTACTTGGGAGGCTGAGGCAGAAGAATTGCTTGAACCTGGGAGGCAGAGATTGCAGTGAGCCTAGATCACACTACTGCACTCCAGCCTGGGTGATAGAGTGTGACTCCGTCTCAAAAAAAAATTAATTAAATTAAATTAAATTAAAATATTAAAAATAAAATAATCCACTTAGGCTGGTGCATGGCTCATGCTTGTAATCCCAGCACTTTGGGAGGCCAAGGCAGGAGGATTGCTTGAGGCCAGGAGTTTAAGACCAGCCTGGGCGGCAACATAGTGAGACCCTGTCTCTACAAACAATACAAAAATTAGCCAGGTATAATAATGTACACCTGTAGTCCCAGCTACTGAGGAGGCTGAGGTGGGAGGATCACTTGAGTCCAGGAATTAAATGTTACAGTGGGCTATAAGCCTGCCACTGTACTCCAACCTGGACAACAGAGTGAGACCCCATCTCAAAAAAATATATATAAAAATGCAATTATTTGGCCAGGCGTGGTGGCTCATGCCTGTAATCCCAGCACTTTGGGAGGCTGAGGCGGGTGGATCACCTGAGGTCAAGAGTTCAAGACCAACCTGGCCAACATTGGTGAAACCACGTCTCTACTAAAAGTACAAAAAATTAGCCGTGCGTGGTGGCAGGCACCTGTAATCCCAGCTACTCAGGAGGCTGAGGCAGGAGAATTGCTTGAACCTGGGAGGTGGAGGTTGCGGTGAGCCAAGATTGCAGCACTGCACTTCAGCCTGGGTGACAAGAGCGAGACTCCGTCAAAAAAAAAAAAAAAGCAATTATTCCTTTACTATCTTGTAATATTATTTTTGAGATGTTTCCATGTTGACACTGTGTACCAGTTAGGAATGCTTCTGGCTAACGATAACACGAAACCCAACCAAGAGTGATTTAAACAAACGAACTTTTTTCTCTCACATACAAATATTCTGGAGGTCGATAGCTGTTGGCATTTTTTTCCCATAACTCAGTTATGTCAGGGACAGAATCTCTGTACTTCTGGCACTTTCTTCATGGCTGTATGCAGGGGGAAAGTGCAGTGCCAGCTGCATTTGTCTCTAGAATCCCTCAACAAAGTTCCATTTATATCTGATCAGCTGGGCACGGTGGTGCACCTGTGGTCCCAGCTACTCAAAAGGCTGAGCCCAAGAGTTTGAGACCAGCCTGGGCAAAATAATGATACCCCTTCTCAAAAAAAGAAAAAAAAAATCTGATCGATCATTATTTTCCCATGGCCTACGTGCAAAGGAGCTTAGGAAAGAGGATAATTAGTCTTTTCAGCCCCATAGAGAAGGTGGCAAATGTAGAAAAGAGTCAGGAATGGTTGCTGGGTCAGTCAATGTCTAGTATATTATTCCTAAAAGAATATTTCTTGTGACTGCTATCACTGTTATATGGATTTTCTTACTTATTCCACTACTGATGGATGTTTCCAATGTTTGCCATTTCAAGCAATGATGCAATGAACAACCTTGTATATGTCTTCTTGTGAATTTGTAAAATCTTTATCGTCTCCATTGCACAAAAAAACTGGTTCTGCTAAATTGTATATTTTTGCATACCAGGATATGTTTTTGAAACAAAAAAGCTGAATGTTTAACTTTTTTTCCTCTCTAACATCATGTTCCTGAGGCACAAACCCAAATATCCTTCAGTGAGGGAAGGATCAAGAGGGAGTAGGGATGTCTAGGGGTGGAAAGCTAGTGAACATTATAAAAATAATTTCCTGCTAAAAATAAATTATAAAGTCTTAATATATTAGAAATTATATTCTGAATTAGTACATAAACAAAAACTAGGACATCAAAAAGACTCACAAAGAAGCAGAAATCTCAGAACAGACCACACAGGATGAAAAGAACAGTGCAACACAAGAATTCAGTATAGTTAGGAGCTCAAACAAACAAGACCAATCATACTAGTTACAGGGTATCCTCAATTCCCTAGCGAGGAGGAACAGGAGATTTTTATCTGTGTCAGTAAAGATTCTTTACATTGCAAGTGAAGAAAAATCCAAGGCAAACTGCTTTCACTAGAAAAGGAAACAGAAAAGACTACTGCTAAGTCCAGTGATGGTCATGACTTTATCCAAAGTTCAAATCATGTTAGTAGGACCTAGCTCCCAGATCCTCTTCCTCTGAGTGTTAGCTTCATCTTCAGGCAAGTTCCTTTCCTGGTAACAGAATGGCTGTAGCAGTCTCAACTTCATATTCATAGGACACAGAATCCTGAAGAAGAATTAGCTTATCTTCCAGTAGCTTCATTTTATTAGGGAGAAGTTTTTCTTTCCCAGGAGCCCCAGCAAATATCCGTATATCTCACTGGGCTTCTGACTAGGTTATGAGTTCATTAATGAACCATCAGTAAGGCCATGGAGATGGAATATGTTGACTGACCTAACCCAGTCTGAGCTCTCTCAGAGCTGAGGCTGAGACCAATTCTACCCAATCACATAGCTTGAGAGTAGGGGAGGGAGTGATTACCCAGGATAAAATCTTTGTATTATTTCACCAAAAGAAGGGTGTTCAACCCAGCGATCTCATTACTGGGTATACACCCAGAGGAAAATAAATCGTTCTACCGAAAGGACACATGCATCCATGTGTTCATTGCAGCACTGTTGACAACAGAATCAACCCAGGTGCCCTCAATGGTGAATTAGATTTAAAAAATGTGGTACACATACACCACAGAATACTATGCAGCTATAAAAAAGAACAAAATCATGTCCTTTACAGAAACATGGGTAGAGCTGTAGGCCACTATTGTAAGCAAATTAACACAAGAACAGAAAAGCAAATACCTCATGTTCTCACTTATAAGTGGGAGATAAACATTGGATACACATGGGCATAAAGATGAGCGCAATGACACTAGGTACTAAAGGGGGAAGAGGGGGTGGAGGGCAAGAGCTGAAAAACTACCCATTGACCTGGGTAATGGGTTCACTCATACCCCAAACCTCTGCATCATGCAATATATCTTTGTAAAAAATCTGCACATGTACCCTCTAATGTGAAAATAAAAGTTGAAAAAGAAAAAAGAAGGGTGAATGGATGTTATGGATACTGGAAAGGAAAAAACAAAATGTCCACTAAAGTGTCAGAACGTACTTTATATGATTTTTAGTTAATTATATGTAAGCAGGTAGAGTAAGCCATATTAATCTCATTACAAAGACAGTCTGTCATTGTCCATAAATCCTTTGACTTATTTACCTCATTTTTCATTAAAACCCATCCAAGAATAATTACAGGCCAGAAGCACTTTCCACTAATCACCACTTAAATGATAAGCCTAATCATTAAATGATAAAACTAAATCAGTGCCCTCGATTGCCTGTAAAAGAAGATACTGAGCTAGACACAGTGGCTCACGCCTGTAATCCCAGTACTTTGGTAGGCTGAGGTAGGAGGATCACTTGAGACCAGGAGTTTGAGACCAGCCTGGGCAACACAGCAAGACTCTATCTCTACAAAAAAATCCAAAAATTAGCTAGATGTGGTGGCATACCTCTGTAGTCCAGCTATGTGAGAGGCTGATGTGGGAGGATCACTTGAGCCCAGGATTTTGAGGCTCCAGTTAGCTATGAATGTGCCACTGCACTCCACCCTGGGCAATACAGCAAGACCCTGTCTCAGAAAAAAAAAAGTATAGAAGCCCAGTGTGTGCTGAACCCTTGGAGATAGACTTCAACCCTCTGATCCTCTGATACATCCATACACTGCTGCTCCCACTGTTGAGTTAATGCTTGTTCACTAACCTGTTTGTTCCAGTTGTTCTTGTTTTAATTACATATTTAAGTAAATGTTACATTATGTGATGAAATAAGAGTGGAGGAAAAATAACTTCTCTCTATGAAACTAAATTTAATACTTTGGAAAGACTCAATAAAGGCAAATTAATTTTTTTTTAAGATGGAGTCTTGCTCTGTTGTCCAGGCTGGAGTGCAGTGGCGCAATCTCCGCTCACTGCAACCTCCGCCTCCCAGGTTCAAGTGATTCTCCTGCCTCAGCCTCCCAAGTAGCTGGGATTACAGACACCCACCACCACGCCTGGCTAATTTCTATATTTTTAGTACAGACAAGGTTTCACCATGTTGAGCAGGCTGGTCTTGAACTCCTGACCTCAGGTGATCAGCCTCCCAAAGTGCTGGGATTATAGGTGTGAGCCACCCAACCTGGACCAAGCTTCCTCTCTTTAAATAGGTGATTTAGGAGTTCAAGTTTACAGTGAGCTATGATCACACCACTGCACTCCAGCCTGGGCAACAGGCCAAGACCCTGTTTCTAAATAAATAAATAGTTCTGGGCCGGGTGTGGTGGCTTGTGCCTGTAATCCCAGCACTTTGGGAGGCCGAGGCAGGCGGATCATCTGAGGTCGGGAGTTCAAGACCAGCCTGACCAACATGGAGAAACCGTTTCTACTAAAAATACAAAAAAGTAACCGGGCGTGGTGGTACATGCCTGTAATCCCAGCTACTCAAGAGAATCACTTGAACCCGGGAGGCAGAGGTTGCGGTGAGCTAAGATTGCGCCATTGCACTCCAGCCTGGGCAACAAGAGCAAAACTCTGTCTCAATAAATAAATAAATAAATAGTTCTGAAGTCCCTTCTAAGTTCAATTAAGTTCTACATACTGGATAGAGGCAAGAAAATGTGAAAAAAAAATGTCGTGCCCATTTAACACGAAGGAACACTGAGTGTTTTAAGATAATCTGCTCCTATGCTAGCTCGGAAATCAAAATTTTGTTAACATCTGCAAACACAAATGGCATGTTTAACTTTAGCTTCTATCTTTTTTTTTTTTTTTTTTTTTTGACAGAGTCTCACTCTGTCACCCAGGCTGGAGTACAGTGGTGCCATCTCGGTTCACTGCTGCCTCCGCCTCCCAGGTTCCAGCGATTCTCCTGCCTCAGCCTCCCAGGTAGCTGCAATTACAGGCAGGCGCCACCATGCTCGGCTAATTTTTGTATTTTTAGTAGGGACGGGGTTTCGCCATGTTGGTCAGGGTGGTCTCAAACTGCTGACCTCATGATCCACCCTCCTCGGCCTCCTAGTTTCTATCTTAAAGGTGGTTTCTCTAATTTCGTCTCAAATTCTGGATGGTACACTATTAGGGGCATAAAATCTTCTGCAGCAGAAGTGTAGTAAATAGTACTGCTGAGTAAAACTAAAGCATACAATAATTACCTCAAGGAAAAAGATGGTTTTTCCAAGTTATTTAAACAAATAGCTTTTATTTAACTTTTCATAAAATGGAAAAAAAGGAACTTTTTATAAAGAAAATGCAATGACGCAATAAAGACCAGGCCACATCTCTTTAGAAAAAGAAAAAAAAGCCTAAGTGTATCAGTAGAACTATCTGAAGAGACAAAGGTACAAATATTCTTTCCCCATTATTGACTCAGAAACCACTTATCTGCAGAAACATGACAGATTGAATTTCCATGGCTAATTAAGAACATATACAGCTTTGACACCTTTGGGACTCTGGCAGCTGTGATTCCAATTTTGCGTCTCCCACCAATTTACATTCACACACAATGAATGTGACAGTGGTAGTCAGATTAGAGTGATTATTTTGTTAAATACTGAGTTGCAAAAACAACAGGGTCAGAGTAAAGGCAGGTGTACAGAATGTAACCTCTTGAGACACGTTATCTCACAGCTGTAAATACACAAAGTGGCTCTAATAGATGGACAATGGACTACTACTCTCCTTGGTAGATGTCACTGATATTTTCTAGCTATGGGAAGAAACAATAGCAAATTAATGAGATTTTTACTTTGTTTCTGAAATTAATTCTTTTTTTTTTTTTTTTTTGAGACAGAGCTTTGCTCTGCCACCCAGGCTGGCATGCAGTGGCGTGATCTTGGCTCACTGCAACTTCCATCTCCCAGGCTCAAGTGATTCTTGTGCCTCAACCTCCCGAGTAGCTGGGATTACAGGCAGGCGCCACCATGCCCGGCTAATTTTTGTATTTTTAGTTGAGACAGGATTTTGCCATGTTGGCCAGGCTGGTCTTGAACTCTGAGCT
Source organism: Gorilla gorilla gorilla (assembly GCF_029281585.2). NCBI lineage: Eukaryota > Metazoa > Chordata > Mammalia > Primates > Hominidae > Gorilla > Gorilla gorilla. The sequence goes on along the minus strand of NC_073228.2, from coordinate 31,397,171 downwards.
CAAGCGATCCACCCACCTCGGCCTCCCAAAGTGCTGGGATTACAGGCGTGAGCCACTGTGCCTGGCCTAAAATTAATTCTCAGAGTGTATGTTTGAAGATTTTGAACTCTATGATTAAAGACATGACTCCTAAAGTGAACAAATCAGTGGATGACAATAGTTAACCCTGAAATAGATCCAAGCATATATAAAAACTTACTAATAGAGGAAGTATCAGTAACCAATTGGAAACACACTTGTTTGAAAGAAATTCAAACTCACTTTATGCCAAAATAATTCCAGATAAATTTGAATGTAAAAACACATTTTAGCCAGAAAAATACTAGAAGAAAACATAAAATTTTAGTCATATTTAAGTAATCTCAGAAGTAATAAGAACGTTTTATTTTCTGGGTTTTTGTTGTTGTTGTTTTTTAAGATAGGAGGTCCTCGTTTTGCTATGTTACCTTTGCTAGTCTGGAACTCCTGGCCTCAAGCAACCCTTCCACTTTGGCCTCCCAAAGTGCTGGAATTACAGGCATGAGCCACAATACCTGGCTTAAAAGGACACTGAGGACATTTTAAGTATAAAACCACTGGAAATATAACAAAGGAAACTTAAAAAGATGTTTTAGGATATTTTTATCCCATGTTTTCTTTTAGTATTTTAAAAAAAACATATGGCCAGGCGCGGTGGCTCACGCCTGTAATCCCAGCACTTTGGGAGGCAGAGGCGGGTGGATCACGAGGTCAGGAGATCGAGATCATCCTGGCTAACATGGTGAAACCCCGTCTCTACTAAAAATACAAAAACTAGCCTGGCATAGTGGTGTGTGCCTGTAATCCCAGCTACTCGGCAGGCTGAGGCATTAGAACTGCTTGAACCCGGGAGGCAGAGCTTGCAGTGAGCTGAAATCACACCACTGCACTCCAGCCTGGGCGACAGAGTAAGAGTCTGTCTCAAAAAAAAAAATAATAATAAATAAATAAAAATTAAAACATAAAAAAGAATATTCTAATATCTGTAGGACAACTAATCACCTTCTTTTTCAACAACATCTTGGCTATTCTTATCCATTTTCTCTTCCAGATAAATGTTGGAATCAACTTGTCAAGTAAAAAAAAAAGAATCCGGTTGGAATTTTGATTAAAGTTATAATATATTTGTAGATTAATTTGAGACCAATTGAGTTGTTTTCTCATCTAGAAACATGGTATGTTTTTACATTTATTTAGGACTTATTTTTTCTTTAGCAACATTTCCTGGTTTTCCTCATATTAATTTTATCCATTTTGTGCTAAGTAAATTAATCAACTCACTCAACAACTCTGTCCGAGGCTCAGAGTGTACAGCAATGAACAAGGCAAGTTCCCTGTTCTCATGGAGCCTATATTCTAATTGGGACAAATAAACAAAAAAGATCAGCTAGTGAGTAGTCCTCTGCAGATAATTAAAATAGGGTTATGTGATAGAGAGATATTGGGTGGCTATGTTAGATTGGGTGGTTAGGAAAGTCCCTTAATATTTCAACTGAGATCTGAGTAGCAAGAAGAATCCAGCTTTGTAAAGCTGCGAGTGGGGATGGCATTTCAAGGAGAGGGAACCGCTAATGAAAAAAAAAAATCACGAAGTTTCCTAATAGTTTGATATTTTCTGTTCAAGGAACAGAAAAAAGGCCAGTGAGGCTAGCGGTGAGTGGTGAAGGGGAAAGTGTTATGAAAAGATGTTAGACAAACATTTAGGGGCCAAACAGATGACTCAGGCCTTCATAAGGAGTTTGCATATTATTTTATTTTTTTGAGACAAAGTCTCTGTTGCCCAGGCTTCAAGGTAGTGGTGTGATCTGAGCCCACTGCAGCCTCTGCCTCCCAGGTTCAGGTGATTCTCCTGCCTCAGCCTCTCCCCCTAGTAGCTGGAACTACAAGTGCATGCCACCATGACTGGCTAATTTTTGTATTTTTAGAAGCGACAGTGTTTTGCCATGTTGGCCAGGCTGGTCTCCACTCCTGGCCTTAAGTGATCTGCCCGCGTTGGCCTCCCAAAGTGCTGGAATAACAGGTGTGAGCCACTGTGCCTGGCCTACATTATATTAAATGTGATGGAAGCCATGTATTGAATAAAAGAATGACTTGATCTGATCTATGGTTTTTGAAAGATCGCTATAGTACCTAGTGGAAAAAGGATCGCAGAGGGCCAAGAGTGAAAGAAAGATTTGTGAGGAGGCGAGTGTAGTGGTCCAGGTAAGAGGTAATAGTGGCCAGATATGGTGGCTCACACCTGTAGTCCCAGCTACTAGGGAGGCCGAGGCACGAGAATTCCTTGATCCCAGGAGGCAGAGGTTGCTAGTGAGCCGAGATCACGTCACTGCACTCCAGCCTGGGTGATGGAGGGAGACTCTGCCTCAGAAAAAAGAAAAAAAACAGAACATATTTATAGACAAATGGAAATGACCCAGAAGAGGAGAAATTAGTCTGGGTGTGGTGACACGTGCCTTAATCTCAGCTACTTGGGGGCTAAAGTTGGAGGATCACTTGAGGTCAGGAGTTTGAGGCTGCAGTGAGCTATAATTGCGCCTGTGAATAATCACTGCACCCCAGCCTGGGCATCATCGTCCCCGTCTTCAACATTTAGAAAGACAGAGAGAAACGAGAGATTGATGAGGCAGGAGCAAGGAGGATAATTGTTGGAGCAGTAAAACTCTTGAAAAGGAGACAGTATGGAAGATATGGATAGTATCTTGAAAAATAAAGTGGATGAGAAGTGACACGAATAGTGGAAGAAACAAAGACGGTGGGCTATGAAAAATGACGGGGAGATACCAGGGATCAGTAGCGGACAGCATCTCAGAGTAGTAGCAGTCTGCATAAATTTTAAAAGCACTTGAGTTTCTGAGGGAGGAAGGAAAAGAAGTGGTTTGGAGGTAATATGAGGAATAGGCCACAGATAAGAATACCTATGAGAGGAAAAATAACCTCCTGTACTTGAAAAGTTGCAAGGGAGGTAGTTTTGCTAAGTGATAAACCGGGTTTCAGTTGGAATGGGAAGTTGATGGGAACATTTACAGAAGAGGCTAAGAATAAAGGGGAAGTGGTTGATGGCAGATGTTGAAATCAAAAGTGTGAAGTGAAATGGTTAGGATATTTGGTGAAGAGTGGGATATGGAATCAGAGTAATTGAAGCAGAGAGTAGCATGGAGATACTAGAGCAATAAACGGGTGACGCAGATCCTACTGGTTGTGATTGAGGTGGAAAGGATTATAAAGCATGATGGAATTATCTTTTGGTAATCTCTTGGGTCAAACGTGGTGAACGGTAAGATGAATAATATAGAGCTACACAAACCGTTCTTGTGATATGGAGGCTGCTCCCTAATTACAATGCTAATATTTCATTTAGGATTTTTGTATTCATCGTTACAAAACAGGGTCTGTAGGTTTCCTTTTAGTGTTCATAATGCTTAGGTTTTACTAACAGGGTTATGATTACCTCTCCAAACAAGCTGGGATTTTTTTTTTTTTCAAGCGTTTCCATGCCCTGGAACCATCTGGTCTAGTGCTTTTTGGGGTAATGAATATCTTCGATTGTATTTATTTTTACTTAGTTGATCTATTCAGATTTTCTACATTTTCTTGAGCTGATTTTGCTTATTTATATTTTTATTGACATAAACATTTTTTCTATTTGTATTTCTTGTGCCAACTGTATGTACATTCCCCCCATTCCCGTTTCCATACTGTTTTTAGGCCATTTGAAAATCCCAAAGGTTTTACAGGAAAGTACAGATTGATGAAGAAATGGCCAAAAACGGGAAAAGTGAACTACAAAGTGATTCAACTACAAAACGTATGCTACTGAGTAAATACTAGTGTATTCCTCGCTCTGCGGCTTAACTCCATGAAAATCCGTGCAAAGGTTTTAGCGTTGGGATTGTGACCGACTCGGTGAAGAGAGAGGACGATCACCAAACCGTTAGAGCACTGGGGCTCTTGGCAGTGTTTGTCAGTTATTTTCAAGTGATAACTTGAAGTGATACCGCAGGAATAAAATGCTGTATCCAGAGCTGGTCGGAACGAGCACTACCTTTAACAAAAGCTGAAAAGATCTGCCTAGGAATTCGTTAGAATACAGCCCTCTTACGTCTCTGACATACCTAGTTATGTGAACCGAGACTGTGCAGCTGACGGTGGAAATTTCCTAAGTGCTTTTTAAACAACAGAACTGGACTCCCTCCCTCCTCCATTCCCAGTCGGATACGTCCCACCCAGATCCAGCTCAAGGGTGCCGCACTTGTTCCGGCCAGCTCACAATCGCCCTTTGGAAGGAAGGTTTCCCGCCATTTCGCTTAGGAGGAGGGTGAACTCTTCTCCCTTCATTCTCCACTCGCTGGGGGCCCGAGCCCACGCCACCTTCCTAGCAAAGCAAGCAGCGGGACGCCAAGGCCAGCAGGCCGCATTAAGAACCCTGGACTGAGCCAAAAGCCTACACAGACCAAGCCGCCCGGGAAAGGATCAGCAACTGCCGACAACCCGGAGGGCGAAAACGCCCGCGGCGTGGGGGAAGCAAACTAGGAGGTGCGCAGGCCCAGCGCCAGCGGCGGAAGGAGGGAGCGCGGCCGTCGCAGGCGGGAGCGAAGGCGGGGACGGAGGGCGGGCTCGCTCCACTCGACTCCGGATTGGTCGAGCTTAGAGAGCCGAGTGACGTCAGCGGGGGAGAACGCCTGATTTGTGTGGTGGGCGCGGGCGGGGGGGGGGGAAGCGCAGTGCGCAGGCGCAACTGCCTGGCTCCGCTCGCCCCGGTACTCCGGCCCAGCTCTCGCGGACAAGTCCAGACATCGCGCGTCCCCCCTTCTCCGGGACCGCCCCCTCCCCCTTCTCGGCGTTGTCGAAGATAAACAATAGTTGGCCGGCGAGCGCCTAGTGTGTCTCCCGCCGCCGGATTCGGCGGGCTGCGTGGGACCGGCGGGATCCCGGCCAGCCGGCCATGGCGGGGCTGTACTCGCTGGGAGTGAGCGTCTTCTCCGACCAGGGCGGGAGGAAGTACATGGAGGACGTTACTCAAATCGTTGTGGAGCCCGAACCGACGGCTGAAGAAAAGCCCTCGCCGCGGCGGTCGCTCTCTCAGCCGTTGCCTCCGCGGCCGTCGCCGGCCGCCCTTCCCGGCGGCGAAGTCTCGGGGAACGGCCCAGCGGTGGCAGCCCGAGAGGCTCGCGACCCTCTGCCGGACGCCGGGGCCTCGCCGGCACCCAGCCGCTGCTGCCGCCGCCGTTCCTCCGTGGCCTTTTTCGCCGTGTGCGACGGGCACGGCGGGCGGGAGGCGGCACAGTTTGCCCGGGAGCACTTGTGGGGTTTCATCAAGAAGCAGAAGGGTTTCACCTCGTCCGAGCCGGCTAAGGTTTGCGCTGCCATCCGCAAAGGCTTTCTCGCTTGTCACCTCGCCATGTGGAAGAAACTGGGTAAGTTCCCTGGCTTGTTTGGCGCCCGCCCCTTTTTCAGGCAGTTCAGGGCTTTTATGGCACCAGCCCCGCGTGGGCCCCCGGCACCCAGAGTGCAACCAAAGTATACACTGATGGAAGTGACTAAAAGCTGTAATAGCGCTTTGCTGGGTGGAGGTCCGGGCAAACCAAGTGGCCTTGGGGAAGATAGGATTGCCGTCTCCCTGCAGCCTCTTCTTGCTTTATTTCCATCCTCCAAGGATCAATGGGAAGCAGTCCACTCCCTTCCCTGCTTCACTTTGGTGGCAACCAGAGAAAACGTGTTTGAAACCTGGCGCCAGATTTTGGCCAAAAGATAAATCGATGTTGCACCTGGGCCAGGCGAAGGAAAAACTGTAGTGTTTCCTTAGAGAATCTGTCATAATTCTGCTCCTGAAAGTCTTATCCCTCTCGGTTGCCTCCTACCGGTGGTGTCAGTTCTCCAGATTGACCCGGGATTGCTGGGGTTGGTTGCTGGAGTAAAGCGTAAGCTAATTTAGAAGGGCTGAAATGTAACCATCCGGCAACTTAAAGTTTTGGAAGGAATTCCGTTGTAATGATGGTGAGATGTGTTTAGGATCATAAACCTGTACTGCTTATGAAAACTAAAAACGCGGAACGTGTTGTTACCTCTTAAAAACTGGCCCCGTGTTAAGGGTGTGCGTTAGATTCTGCTTGGGCTTTCTTTTTGGAAATTGCCTTAGCTGATTGCTTTCAGATAGTTCTCAACCGTTCCTAGTTTAAAAAGTACTTATAAATTGTAACTGCCCATCAAAATAAGAAAAGGCAAGGAATTACTGTATGCTAGAAGGAAATAAAGGTCTTAAATGTCAAAAAATTTCGGTGTAGTCGTAGTTTCATCTAAGTTTTTTTAAATGTTTGTAAAGCAGGCAGGATTTCTGTGCCCAACATTTAGAGAATCATCTTACAGCATTATAATTGCTTATCTATTGCAGTGAATAAATGGCATGCATCTTTGTTAGAGCAAAGAAGACAATACTTCCAGTGGTGGGAAAAAACCTTGTTTATGGCAGCATAATAAAGTTGCTTTATTTTCAGCAGAGGGATAGAGACATAGAGAAAAGAGTTAGATTTAGCAAATACAGAACATTTTTAGAAAGGTATTGTCATAGAGTTGTAGATTAGCCGGTTTCAAAGTCTGTTTTCCATTTGCTTGGCTTTCTGCCAAGAATTAGTTGATTGACTCAAAAACCAGCCACTAGGCTTGTTGGAGGCGTTTCCCATCCATCCCAGGGGCCGGTCTTTATGGATTTATTTTGTTTTTGTGTAGGCACCGTAGAGCTGAAAGCACTGTAGTGTATTGTAGAAATATGTGATATCATTGACTGCAGGGCAGCGAGAAGTCGACAGCAGCACAAGAGAGGAAGACTAGACACAGAACTATTTAGAGTCCTGTTTATTTTGCAGTATACTTGGAGTAACATGAATTTGCCATATGTTTGAACTTTAAGGATAAAAAATCTTTAAGGTATAAACTCCGTTACATTAGTATTAAAATTTTTTTTTTTAAGAGACTGGCAGGGGCGGGGGACGGGTGTGGGCAGTCTTACTTTGTTGCCCAGGCTGGGCAACAAGCGATCGTGGGCTCAAGCGATCCTCCCTCCTCGGCCTCCGAAAGTGCTGGAATTACAGGCGTGAGCTACCCTGCCGGACCTTCAGGAACATTTTTTAATAAAGGAGGGGCCATGCTGTTAAATGTAAATATGTATGGTTTAGTTTTACATACACAGACTTTTCGAATTAAGCTGTCACTCTTATGATGCATAAAGTTTAGAGCCTTATACTCCAGAAAAATGTTAAAGTTTGTTTTGTACCACAGCTAGACCTCAGACTTCGTCCTCAAAGCTTGAAAAAAAAACAAAACAAAGTATGCTAATTATTTTGGGAGTCTTGACAAAGGAAACGAAGGTTTAAAATTTTTTTTCAATCACAAATTCTTGGATGGCTCCACATTTTCTGTAAAGTAAACTGTAGTTTGCAATCTGCAGGCCAACCCCTATCCTGTACATATTCAGCCTCTCCAGTAAATTATATTTGTTACACGAATTTCCATTACATTAGTCTCTACTCACCTTTTTTCAGGGCACATGGAAATACTCCATTTCCATTTTCTTGGATTCTGTCTCTCTCACCCTGCCCCCCCAACAAGGAAAACTCAAACAAAAATATATCCATCATGTAGATTCCCAGTCAGTATGTTTTCTTCTGTGAAGACTACTTTCTTTTGGAATTGAGCACCCTTTTTTCTACTTTTGTAGTGCTCATTGGATTGTAGTAATAGTTCTCAAACTTTTTGCTCTCAGAACCCTTTATATGCTTATTGAGGACCCCAAAGAGTTTTTATGTGGGCTACATCGTCCAGTATTTACTATATGAGAAATTTAAACTTAGGCAATTTAAAAATATTTCTTTAAAAACAAACATATGTTTATATGTATATTTTAAAGAAAAACCACTTTTTTCCCCAAATAAGAAATAGTGGTGGGAGGAGTGGGGTTGTTTTACATTTTGCAAACCTCTTTCAATGTCTGGCTTAATAGAAGACAGCTGAATGGCCGGGCGCACGCCTGTAATCCTAGCACTTTGGGACACAAAGGCAGGCGAATCACCTGAGGTCAGGAGTTTGAGACCAGCCTGGCCAACATGGTGAAACCCTGTCTCTACTAAAAATACAGAAATTAGCCGGGTGTGGTGGTGCATGCCTGTGATCCTAGTTACTCAGAAGGCTTAGGCAGAGAGAATTCCTTGAACCCGCGAGGCGGAGGTTGCAGTGAGCTGGGATTGGGCCACTGCACTCCAGCCTGGGCAACAGAGTGAGACTCCGTCTCAAAAAAAAAAAAAGACAGCTGAATTATCATATCCACTTCTGCACTCAATCTCTTGCGCTATTTGGTTGAAGTATCTAAAGAAAAAGCAGCCCCACATGCATATGTAGTAGGAAAAAGGAGAAATATTTTATTAGTCTTTTCAGATAATTGTGGATATTCTGCACTAAAATGGTAGCTATTTCCCCCCCCAGAGAAAGGTGGAAGAAAAGTAGTTTCTTAAAGTTTGCTGAATTGGAATTTGAAACCTTAGTAATGAATTTCATACTTAATACGTTAAGATCCATTGGTCTATTTTGTACTTTGAAGGAATCTCATCCATGTGTGATTTTTGTGACATAGTGCATTAGTTATTTGGAAAATAATGGTTCACTCAGTTAAGAACGTCCTCTGAATAGCAACACATTTCATTATACAATATCAAAGAAAATCATGTTTGTTAATATCACTGATCTCATCAGAAAACTCTTTAAATATTGGGAAGCTTATCTAGTTCACTGTTGTGGATACACATTATCCAAAATGTATTTTTCAAGCAACAATTAGAAATGTATCATTGAGAACAAATACTGTCAGTTTTTCTTGAAGCGGAAAAGCTCACTTTGTTCATGTTGAAGATGTACACCAAATGCCCAAGTCTTATTAACACAGTTTATCAGTCTCTCAAGTAAAGATGATGGTCCATGAAAAATGTGGCTAGTTCATTACATGACTCAGACAATCACAGGTGCTTTTCCTGTAGTATGTAACAAAAGCCTGTTTATATAGTCTCCTTTTTGTCATATAGAATATTAAAAAGATGTGCAGCCTGGGCAACATGGCAAGACCCTGTTGCTATACAAAATAAAAAAGCTTGGCATGGTAGCATGTGCGTGTAGTCTCTGCTACTCCAGAGGCTGAGATGGAAGGATCGCTTGAGCCTGGGAGGTGGGGTTACAGTGAGCCATGATGGAGCCTGTGCACTCAGCCTGGGCAACAGAAAAAAAAAGTAGGTATTCATGGGTTGGGATTTAATAAATTTTTATTGTGTCATCAAGGATATTCTTTTTTTAATTTTAATTTTTGTTTTTTGAGATGGAGTCTCACTGTATTGCCCAGGCTGGAGTGCTGTGGCACAATTTCAGCTCACTGCAACCTCTGCCTCTCAGGTTCAAGCGATTCTCGTGCCTCAGCCTTCTGAGTAGCTGGGACTACAGGCATGTGCCATCATACCTAGCTAATTTTTGTTTTTTTTTTAGTAGAGATGGGGTTTCGCCATGTTGGCCAGGCTGGTCTCGAACTCTTGACCTCAAGTGATCCATCTGCCTCGGCGTCCCACAGGCATGAGCCACCACTCCTGGCCAGGAATATTCTTAAGTGAAACTAGCTTGCTTTTTTTGGACTGTAATTAGGTAGCTGTGAAGAATGCAATGACTAATGGCTCAATCTGGTGCCACTGCCTTGACTCCTGCCAAGGTACCAGCAGTTTACCAGCCATTGCTTTCTACCATCAGTACAAATGTCAGCACAGTGAAAAGGGCAAATAAACTCTTAGAATTATTATGAAAATAGTTTTGGCCTTGTAGAATCCCTATAAAGATTACACAGACCACTGGGAGATGCTAGTCTGCTATAGTATCTGCTTGTCAGCTAAATCTTGAGGTCTTTGGGGCCAGAGATACTGCCTTACTCATCTTTAATCGTTTTAGGATTGACCACATAATACCTTGCCCAAAGTAGCTGCTCAACAACTAGTTGAGTTTAGTTGAATTTCTGTTGAGTGTAAGTAAATAAATGGACTTTCTTCCATTTTTTTTAATTAAAATTTCTCCTTTTAAAAAATTGTGCTTAAATACAGATAACCTAAAGTTTATACCAGGCCAGGCGTGGTGGCTCACGCCTGTAATCCCAGCACTTTGGGAGGCCAAGGCGGGCAGATCACCTAAGGTCAGGAGTTTGAGATCAGCCTGGCCAACATGGTGAAACTCCGTCTCTATTAAAAATACAAAAAAATTAGCTGCACGTGGTGGGGTGTACCTGTAATCCCAGCTACTGGGGAGGCTGAGGTGGGAGAATTGCTTGAACCTGGGAGGCAGAGGTTGCAGTGAGCTGAGATCACGCCATTGCACTCCAGCCTGGGAGAAGAAGCGAGACTCTGTCTCATAAATAAATAAATAAAATTTATACCATTTTAGCCGTTTTTAGGTATATAATTTAGTGGCATTAAGTGTATTCATAATGTTGTACAACCATCACCACTATCAGTTTTCAAAACTTCATCAGCCCAAATAGAAACTCTGTGTCCATTAAATAATATCTCATTGTTTCCCCCTTTCCCATCTCTGGTAACCTCCCCATTCTACTTTGTACTGCTATGAATTTGACTATTCCAGTACTCCATTTAAATAGAAAAGTGTTCTTTTGTGTCTGACTTATTTTACTTAGCATGTCTTTAGAGTTCATTCATATTGTACCATGAGTCAGAATTTCTGCTGAATAATATCCCATCATATAGATGTATGCATGCCACATTGTGTTTATCCAGTTTTCTGTTGATGGACATTTGGGTTGTTTCCACTTTTTGGCTATTGTGACTAGTACTGCTGTGAACACTGGTGTACAAGTATTTGTTTGCATCCCAGTTTTTCAGTTCTTTTGGGTATGAACCTGTAAGTGGAATTGCTGGATCATATGGTAATTTTATGTTTAACATTTTAAGGACTTGCCAAACTGTTTACACAGCAGCCGTACCATTTTACATTCCTACCAGCAATGTATGAAGGCTCCGATTTCCCCATATTCTAACGCTTGTTAACTTTTCCATTAAAAAAAAAATCCTGATGAATGTGGACTGTCTTACATTTTAAAATTATACCTTTTCTATGTTACTGAGCCCTTCTTGAATTATTTGGTGTTAAGCTTGACCTCTCTTGTCTTTCTAATGATGTGTACGCCTCCCAAATTTACAAAGGAAAATTTTTTAAATGGCTTATTTTTGTCTTGAGGTAGGGAGATTTGGTAAATACAGTATGGAATGAAAGAGTATATAAATATATTCTTTTTTTTTTTTTGTGACAGGGTCTTGCTCTGTTGTCCAGGCTGGAGTGTAATGGCATGATCAAAGGTCCCTGCAGCCTTGACTTCCTTGGCTCAAGGGATCCTCCTGCCTCAGCCTCTGAAGTAGCTGAGACTACAGGCATGTGCCTGCCAAGTAGCTGAGACTACAGGCATGCGCCCAGCTAATTTTTTTTTTTAATTTTTTTTTTATAGAGACAGGGTCTTGCCATGTTGCCCAGGCTGGTTCCTTACCCTGGGTTCAAGAAGTCTTCCCAGCTTGGCCTCCCAAAATGCTATTACAGGCATAAGCCACCACATCCAGGCCTGAATATATTCTTTATTAAAAGGTCATTATTTTTCTTTTTTCTTTATTCATGATCATAAGTTTTAGGTTATGCCTAATTTATATTCACATATATATGTTTACTGCCCTTTTATTATGCTTGCCTTCTAAGAAATAAGTTTTTTTGTTTGTTTTGTTTTGTTTTATTTTTGAGACGGAGTTTTGCTCTTGTTGCCCAGGCTGGAGTGCAATGGCGCGATCTCAGCTCACTGCAACCTCCACCTCCCGGGTTCAAGCGATTCTCCTGCCTCAGCTTCCCGAGTAACTGGGATTACATGCATGTGCCACCACACTCAGCTAATTTTGTATTTTCAGTAGAAAAGAAGTGAGACTCTGTCTCTGGGGTTTCTCCGTGTTGGTCAGGCTGGTCTTGAACTCCCGACCTCAAGTGATCCATCTGCCTCAGGCTCCCAAAGTGTTGGGATTACAGGCGTGAGCCACCGCACCTGGCAAAAATAAGTTTTAAAGTTTGTATAGGCTTTTTTAGGTTTACTTATTGGAAATAATGTTTTCATTGTCCCTTCTTTTGATAGTTTAAAGAAGATGGTGAATGAAGTGCAGCTTTTAGCTCTGTGTCATAGTCTTATCAATAGAGTCAATAGAAAGATGACATTCTGCAAAGGGTGATCTCTGGTGTGATTACAGGGAATTGGCCACAGTATTTGTAAAGGAAGATGAAATACAAAAGTTTCATTTGTTAACTTGGACTGAAGATTTAGAGCATTCATTTTAAAAGAGTATGACCAAGGAAATCATGAAGAAGTTAATCTTAACATAAATTGTTGGTTCTAGATTTGGCATTACTTTAATTTAAAATGGAAAGAAACCAAAGTGGGGAGAGAGAATTGAATTTGGAGAAACCTCTTAAACTATAGAATTTTAAATGTGTATCTTGTTTTATGTTGGTTGTTCGCATTTTTTCATCATAAAGGATCTTCACCTTCTCATAAATTATACGTTCTGAAAGAGTTGTGTGCCATATTACTTATCAAGTTCAAATTTATTTTTTCTATTTTCATTATCAGTCATTACTTTTGATCTGTATTAGGTAGTCCCTCCAGAATTGATATCACTTAGAGAAAAGAGAAGCAATTTAAATTCTAATTAGTTTCTACATTATGCAGGTAAAACTAGATTTCTTTGAATCTTTATATTATGAAATATTCAAAAAGGTGTAAAATGATTAAATAAACACCCATCCATAACTCAGCTTAAAAAATAAAACATTACCAGGCCAGGCATGGTGGCTCACGCCTGTAATCCCAGCACTTTGGGAGGCCGAGGCAGGCGGATCATGAGGTCAAGAACCTGATGAAACCCAGTTTTTACTAAAAACACAAAAAATTAGCTGGGTGTGGTGGCATGCACTGGTAGTCCCAGCTACAGTGAGCCGAGATCAACGACACTGCACTCCAGCCTGGCAACAGAGCGAGATTCTGTCTCAACAATAAATAAATAAATAAAATAATAAAACATTACCAGTATAGTTAAGCCCCTTCTCTCTGTGTCATATTACATCTTTTTCACTCCCCATGAGGGGCAACTGCTTCTATATTCAGTGTTTATCATCCTCACTATTTTCTTTATAATTTTATTAGGTATATCTTTTTTTTTTTTTTTTGAGACAGAGTCTCGCTCTGTCGCCCAGGCTGGAGTGCAGTGGCGCTATCTTGGCTCACTGCAAGCTCCGCCTCCTGGGTTCACACCATTCTCCTGCCTCAGCCTCCCGAGTGGCTGGGACTACAGGCACCCGCCACCACGCCCGGCTAATTTTTTCTATTTTTAGTAGAGACGGGGTTTCACCGTGTTAGCCAGGATGGTCTCAATCTCCTGACCTCGTGATGTGCCCTCCTTGGCCTCCCAAAGTGCTGGGATTACAGGCGTGAGCCACCGTGCCCGGCCTTTATTATGTATATCTTTAACCAATATACAGTACATTTTGTATTTTGTTTGTTTGTTTGTTTTTTAAGACAGAGTCTTGCTTAATCTCCCGGGCTGGAGTGCAATGGCGTGATCTCGGCTCACCGCAACCTCCGCCTCCTGGATTCAAGCGATTCTCCTACCTCAGCCTCCCCAGTAGCTGGAATTACAGGCGCGCACTACCACGCCCAGCTAACTTTTTGTATTTTTAGTAGAGATGGGGTTTCACCATGTTGGCCAGGCTGGTCTCGAACTCCTGACCTCGTGATCCACCCGCCTTGGCCTCCCAAAGTGCTAGGATTACAGGTGTGAGCCACCGTGCCCAGCCTGCATGGTTTTTATAACTTATATATGACATCTTACTATATGTATGCTATTGTCATCCCTTATGTGTTGGTTTCACTTTCTGCAGTTTGTTACCTTTGTTCAGTGTTGAAATATTAAATATAAAATTCTAGAAATAAATAATTTGTAAGTTTAACTTGTGTGCTGTTGGGAGTAGCATGATGAAATCTTGTCTCGTCCCACTGTGTCAGCCCTGGATGTTAATCATTTCTTTGCCCAGCATATCTACGCTGTATATGTTACTTACCTGTTAGTCACTTAGTAGCTTGTTAGTCACTTAGTAGCCATCTTGGGTGTGGTTATCGGATCAACTCTTATGGTATTGCAGTGTTTATGTTCAAGTGACTCTTATTTTACTTAATAATGGACCCAAAGAGCAAGAGTAGTAATGCTGGCATATTGTTATACTTGTTTTATTTTATTAATGTTGTTAATTTCTTACTGTGCCTAATTTATAAATTACATTTTATCATAGATATGTATGTATAGGAGCCAAGCACGGTGGCTCACGCCTGTAATCCCAGCCCTTTGGGAGGCAGAGGTGGGCGGATCATGAGGTCAGGAGATCAAGACCATCCTGGCCAACATGGTGAAACCCTGTCTCTACTAAAATACAAAAAACTAGCCGGGCATGGTGGTGCGCACCTGTAGTCGCAGCTACTCGGGAGGCTGAGGCAGGGGAATTGCTTGAACCCGGGAGATGGAGATTGCAGTGAGCCGAGATCGCGCCACTGCACTCCAACCTAGCAATAGAGTGAGACTCTGTCTCAAAAAAAAAAAAAAAAGATACGTATGTACGTATAGGAAAAAACATAGTGTATATAGGATTTGGTACTATCCAAAGTTTCAGGCATCCTTTGAGGGTTTTGGAACATATGCCCCTGCGATAAGGGGGTACTACTCTATTCTTCTGGGTCTTACTTTTTTGGTTCAGTATTGTATGTGATTTCTTCATGTTGACACACGTAGCTCTAGTTCGTTCATTTTCACTTATGGATAGTATAAATATACCAATATCGTGCTCATCCATTGTATTCTTGAAGGATATTTAGTTTTACAGCTATTTATAATTAAAAACAATGATGTTTGGAATATTTCCGTACATGTCTTTGGTTGTTCTTCAAATATCTGAGGGGTTCTCTGAGAGCCCAGGTTTGGCAAAGTAAAGCCTACAGGCCGCATTGGGCTACCACCAATTTTTGTAGATAAAATTTTTTTTATTGGAGCACTGCCAAGATCATTTGTTTACACAATGTCTGTAACTGCTTTCACACTTCAACAGCAGAGTTGAATAGTTGTGACAGATACCATATGTTTTGCAAAGCCAAAAGTATTTTCTGGTCTTTCATAGAAAAGGTTTGCTGACCCTGCTCTAGTGTACTAGGGGAACAATTGCTGGGTCATGAGGTATGATATCTTGGACCTCACTAGATATTGCCAAATTGCTTTCCAAGGTGTTTATACCTGTTTATTCCCCTGAAGAAGTGTAGGAGAGTATCATTCTTTCACCTTCTTGCCAATATTTGAAGTGGTCTGCATTTTATGGTGGTGAAATTATATCTTATTGTGGTTTTAATTCTCATTTCCCTGATTACTCATAAGATTGAGTACCTTATTATTTTTGAGACGGAGTCTCGCTCTGTTGCCCTGTTGCCCAGGCTGGAGTGCAGTGCGTCGATCTCAGCTCATTGCAACCTCTGCCTCCCAGGTTCATGCGATCCTCCTGCCTCAGCCTCCCAAAGTAGCTGGGATTACAAGCATGCACCACCACCCCAGCTAATTTTTCTATTTTTAGTAGAGTTAGGGTTTCACCATGTTGGCTAGGCTAGTCTCGAACTCCTGACCTCAAGTGATCTGCACGCCTTGGCCTCCTAAAGTGCTGACATTATAGGTGTAAGCCACCATGCCTGGCCATGTTTTCTTTTTATGAAATACCTTTTAATTTTTTTGCCCATGTTAACACTGAATTGTTTTCTTGCTGATTTGTAGAAATTCTTTATGTATTTTGTGGGGTTTTTTTGTTTTGTTGGGTTTTTTTTTGAGACAGGGTCTTGCTCTGTCACCCAGGCTGGAGTGCAGTGGCACGATCTTGGCTCTGCCTCCCAGTTTCAAGCAATCCTCCTGCCTCAGCCACTTGAGTAGCTGGGATTACAGGCATGTGCTACAATGCCTGACTAATTTTTGTGTTTTTTGTAGAAATGGGGTTTCACCATGTTTGCCAAGCTGGTCTCGAACTCCTGGCCTCAAGTGATCCACCTGCCTCGGCCTCCCAAAGTGCTGGGATTGTAGGTGTGAGCTGCTGCGCCTGGCCCAAAATTCTTTATGTATTTTGGATACTAATTCTTTGTTACAGAGTTAGCAGGTATCTTCCAGTTTTTAGTTTGTCTCTTCACTTTGTGATGTTTATTAATGAACAGAAGATCTTAAACTTAATGTAATTTTATTAATCATTTTCTTGATATCTCATGTTTTTAAAGATGCTATTGTGTTCTCTTCTAAGAGGTATACAGCTCTGCTTTCACAATTAAGTCCTCCTATCATTTTTGTTTTTGTCCTTTACCTATGTGCTGTCCAATTGACTGGAGTACATGTAGTCAGTGGCTACATGTGGGTATTTAAAAAAAGAAAACAGATTTATAGAGGTATAATTGACATACAATAAATGGTACACATTTAAAGTGTACTCTTTGATAATTTTTGACATATGTGCATGTCAAGCCATCATCACATTCAAAGCAATAAACATCTATCACGCCCAAAAGTTTCCTTGTGACCATTTGCAATTATCCCACATTCTCCAATCTCCATTTCTAGGTAACCACTGAGCCGCTTTCTGTCTTGTAGATTATTTTTTCTATAATTTTATATACAGTCATATGTTGCTTAACAACAGGGATATGTTCTGAGAAATGTGTCTTAGGTGATTTTGTGTTGGTGTGCGAATATCAGAGTGTACTGACACAAACCTAGATGGTATAGCCTACTGCACACCTAGATTATATAGCCTGTTGCTCCTAGGCTACAAACCTGTATGCAGGTGGTATGGTATCATTGTTAACTTCCTGATTTTGATGGGATTGTAGTTATGTAGGAGACTGTCCTTGTGTGTAGGAATTAAATACTATAAATATTTAAAATTGATGGGATTTGGTGGTTTACACACTATTGCTTCAAGAAAAAGAAAATAGAATTTTTCTTGCAAAAAAGGAAAGGTAAAGCTGAAGATATAAAAAGATCAGAAACCTGGATACTTTTAGGAATCTAGGTAGCAGTTTCATCAGGGTCTTGCTGCTGGATGTGTACCAGATAACAGTCTGTTTTTTTTCAATGAAGAGAATAAATAAGAAACAGCAGCATTTGGAGTCACCATTTGGTTATGATAATTCACTGTCATTTTCCAAGAGCTATCAGACTTTTGCAGTGGTCAAACTATGTAATAGGAATAGATGGGATTTACCACCCCTTCTTCTTTCATGTTTTACTGGTGGCAGGAATCTTTGTTATTCTTTGAAGGATGCGACAGTGCTTTTAAATTATTAGTTTGGAGTAGAGTCTCATTGTTGAGGTGCTCCAAAGTCTTGCACTTGGCCTTTTCTACCATAATAGGCTTCCTAACCTATCAGTTAAGAGCTTTCAGGAGAAGCTATTAGTTTTTGTCCAGCTAGTTGATATTTCATTCAGTCTGTGGAATTGGGGAATTATGTACTATGTAATACTAAATAGTATTACTGCTTAAATAAGCCCTTTAAATAAGGGCTAAAGTGAAAGCAGTGTAGCCCTTTTTTTTTTTCATTTGGACTATTTCTTCAGAAAAAAAATTCTCAAAACTGAATTATTTGCTTAAACAATGTATACCTTTTGATGGTTGCCAATAAGTATTTTCAGATTGCTTCCCTGAAGGCTTTACATCTCCATACTACTTTGGAATTGGAATTCTGTAAGAACTCTTAAGTGATTGAGAGTATGTGCCCTAGAGTTGTACTGCCTAGGTTCGAATTCCAGCTTCTCCACTTACTGAGAGTTGACAGCGTGCTGGCAGCCCTCGCTGGCTCTCAGCGCCTCCTCAGCCTCGGCGCCTACTCTGGCTGCGCTTGAGGAGCCCTTCAGCCCGCCACTGCTCTGTGGGAGCCCCTCCCTGGGCTGGCCAAGGCCGGAGCCGGCTCCCTCAGCTTGTGGGGAGGTGTGGAGGGAGAGGTGCGGGTGGGAACTGGGGCTGCGTGCTGCACTTGTGGGCCAGCGCGAGTTCCAGGTGGGTGTGGGCTCCGCAGGCCCTGCACTTGGAGCGGCCAGCTGGCGCTGCCGGCCTCAGGCAGTGAGGGGCTTAGCACCCGGGCCACTAGCTGCGGAGGGTGCGCCGGGTCCCCCAGCAGTGCTGGCCCACGGGCGCTGCACTGGATTTCTCGCCGGGCCTTAGCTGACTCCCCATGGGGCAGGGCTTGGGACCTGCAGCCTGCCATACCTGAGGCCCCACCCCCCCGCCTGGCGCAGCCCAAGCCTCCCCGATGAGCACCACCCCCTGCTCCACGGTGCCTGGTCCCATCGACTGCCCAAGGGCTGAGGAGTGTGGGCCCAAGGGCTGAGGAGTGTGGGCGCAAGGCCCAGGACTGGCAGGCAGCTCCACCTGCGGCCCCGGTGCGGGATCCACTGCGAAGCCAGCTGGGCTCCTGAGTCTAGTGGGAACTTGGAGAACCTTTATGTCTAGCTAAGGGATTGTGAATACACCAATCAGCACTCTGTATCTAGCTCGAGGTTTGTAAACACACCAATCAGCACCCTGTGTCTAGCTCAGGGTTTGTGGATGCAACAATCAGCACTCTGTATCTAGCTAATCTGGTGGGGACTTGGAGAATCTTTACGTCTAGCCAAGGGATTGTAAATATACCAGTCAGCACTCTGTGTCTAGCTCAAGGTTTGTAAATGCACCAATCAGTGCTCTGTGTCTGGCTGATCTAGTGGGGACTTGGAGAACTTTTGTGTCTATCTCAGGGATTGTAAATGCACCAATCAGCACCCTGTCAAAACGGACCAATCAGTTCTCTGTAAAACAGACCAATCAGCTCTCTGCAAAATGGACCAATCAGCAGGATGTGGGTGGTGCCCGATAAGGGAATAAAAGCGGGTTTCCCGAGCCAACATTGGCAACAGGGTGGGGTGGCTTCCACACAGTGGAAGCTTAGTTCTTTTGCCCTTTGCAATAAATCTTGCTTTGCCTTTTGCAATAAATCTTGCTGCTGCTCACTGTTTGGGTCCACACTGTCTTTATGAGCTGTAACACTCACTGCGAAGGTCTGCAGCTTCACTCCTGAAGCCAGGAAGGCCACCAACCCACCAGAAGGAACGAACAACTCCAGACGCGTGGCATTAAAAGCTGTAACACTCACCGGGAAAGTCTGCAGCTTCACTCCTGAAGCCAGCGAGACCACGAACCCACCAGAAGGAAGAAACTCCAAACACATCCGAACATCAGAAGGAACAAATTCTGGACACACTGCCTTTAAGAACTGTAACACTCATGGCAAGGGTCTGCGGTTTCATTCTTGAAGTCAGTGAGACCAAGAACCCACCAATTCCGGACACATTGCTACCTTTGTGACCTTGAGTAAAACTATTTGCACCAGGGTATCCTTACCTATAAAATAGAGATGTTATAACAATTTATTGGTTTTTGCCTTTATGACATGCATATTTTCTTGCTTAAGAAAATTTCCCTTAGGCTGGGTATGGTGGCTCACACCTCTAATCCCAACACTTTGGGAGGCTGAGGTGGGCAGATTGGTTGAGCCCAGGAATTCAAGACCAGCCTGGGCAACATAGTGGAACCCCCTCTGTACAAAAAATACAAAAATTAGCTGGGCGTGGTGGCGTGCACCTGTAGCCAGCCCAGGCAAACCCAGCTGCTTGGGAGGCCCAGGTGGGAGGATCGCTTGAGCCGAGGAGGCAGAGGTTGTGGTGAGCCAAGATCATGCCACTGCATTGCAGCCTGGGTGACAGAGTGAGACTCTGTCTGAGGAAAAAATGAAAAGAATACTTAAGTGAGAGTTAGTATACTAGATGGTGCTGTCTTTTAATGCACTTCTAGTTTTATGTCATTAAAAAAATTACAATATAAAGTAGAAAATAAATACTATAGTTAAGGAAGACAACATAAAAATACCAGTTCCTTAATATATAAGTTTAGTGCAGTTTCAATCAGAATCTCAAGAAGGTTTTTTAATTTTGCAAGTTGCTACTAAAGTTCCTTTGGAAAAGTATGTGGGAGAATTTCCTTTTTACTTTTTTTTTTTTTTTTTTGGTAGAGATAGGGTCTTACTATGTTGCACAGACTGGTCTTGAACTCCTGGGCTGAAGCTATCCCCTCCTGCCTTGGCCTGCCAAAGTGCTGGGATTACAGATGTAAGCCACCGCCCCTGCACCTCCCTCCCCCTTTTTTAAGCGGCAGGATCTCTGTGTTGTCCAGGCTGGAGTATAGTAGCTATTCACAGGTTCAATCGCAGTGCACTATAGCTTCTAACTCCTGGGCTCAAGCATCCTCCTGCCTCAGCCTCCCAAGTAGCTGGGACTGCAGGCATGAGTGACTGCACCCAGCTATGTAAGATTAATTTTTTTGTTTTTGTTTTTTTTGGAGGCAGAGTCTTGCTGTCACCCAGGCTGAAGTGCAATGGCGTGATCTCGGCTCACTGCAGCTTCTGCCTCCCAGGCTCAAGTGATTCTCGAGCCTCAGCCTCCTGTAACTGGGGTTATGGGTGTGGTGGCACACAACTGTAATCCCAGCTACTCTGGAAGCTGAGGCACGAGAATTGCTTTAACCTGGGTGGCAGAGGTTGCAGTGAGCTGAGATTGAGCCACTGTACTTTAGCCTGGGCGACAGAGCAAGGCTCTGTCTCAAAAAAAAAAAAAAAAAAGGAAAACTAAAAAGAAAAGAAAAAGAAGGCCAGGTTCAGTGGCTCATGCCTGTAATCCCAGCACTTTGGGAGGCCGAGGCGGCAGATTACTGAAGGTCAAGAGTTTGAGACCAGCCTGGCAAACATGGTGAAATCCCGTCTCTACTAAAAATACAAAAATATTAGCCTGGTGTGGTGGCACATACCTATAATCCCAGCTACTCAGGAGGCTGAGACAGGAGAATACCTTGAACCCAGGAGGCAGAGGTTGCAGTGAGCCAAGATCACACCTCTGCACTCCGGCCTGGGTGACAGAGTGAGACTGTCTCAAAAAAAGAAAAAGAATTGGGGGATACTTAAACTACCAATTATTAAAAAGTACTATAAGTAGATTAGTAGGATGAGTTTAGAAATAGATCTAAGGCAAAATGTAGCATATAATAAAGGTGACATTTCAAATGAATAGGGAAAGTATGAATTAGTCATTTTTAGGTCATTGCAAAATATCTCTTTGTTCATGTTAGGCTTTTGACCAAAAGTGTGATTTAAATAATATTGCATCTAAGGATATTTATTTTTAGCTCGTTTTTTCACTTGCCATTTTGTTTTAGGTGATTTTTGTGAATGACTGAATTATTTGTATACTGGAGGTAAATTTTGTTTTGTTTTCTTTCTTTTACTCTTTCTTTAGGAGACTGAGTCTTGCTCTGTCGCCCAGGCTGGAGTGCAGTGGCGTGATTATAGCTCACTGCAGCCTTGAACTCCTGAGCTCAAGTGATCCTCCTGCCTCCTCCTCTGAAGAAGTTAGAACTAACAGATGCATGCCACTAAACCTGGTTAATTAAAAAAAATTTTTTTTTTTTTTTTTTTTGTAGAGACAGAATGTGGCTGTGTTCCCCAAGCTGGTCTCCTGGCCTCAGGTGGTCCTCCTGCCTTGGTCTCCCAAAGCACTGTGAATGTAGGCATGAGCCACTGTACCCTGCCAAATTTTGTTTTTTGAATGTGCTGTAGAACTTCTGAGAGTTCACCTCATTTATTCATTCACATTTATTGTAGTAGAAGTTTTTTTTTGTTTGTTTGTTTTTTAATTTACTTCAGTTTGTTTAAAAAGAAAGAGGATAGCCAGGCACAGTAGCACATGCTTATAGTCCCAGCTGCTTGGGAGGCTGAGGCAGGAGGATTGCCTGAGCCCAGGAGGTCAAGGTTGTAGTATGTGATGATCACACCTGTGAATTAGCCTGCACTCCAGCCTGGGCAACATATTGAGACCCTGTTGTTAAAAAAAAAAAAAAAAAAAAAAAAATAGAAGAAAGGGTTTTATCAAAAGCTAGTAAACACCCCAAATAATTGAAAGGGCTGAAGAAACATACAATATACTCTAGGCTGAGCTTCTAGGAAATAACTTCTGCAACCAGATTGCAAACTGGATGGGCTATGAAGCTGTCCTTGCTGTGATTTCTGCCGGCAAAATTGATACCTTTTCTCTGCTTTTTTTTTATTTTAAATATTGCAAAATATAGCATATGTATAGAAAAGGTCATAAAACATAAATGTACACTTCAATGAATAATTATAAACTGAACACCATCCAGTTAGGAAAGAACATTGTCTGCACTGCAGATATCTGTATGTCCTTTCTGATCTCATATTTCTATCTCCCCCTAAAAAACTACCTTCCTGACTTTCGTCATGAGAGTTCTGTAATGGTTTACTTGTTTTTCTTAATAGTTTTACCACTTTTCTCTAAACATGATGGTTGTTTTTGAAGAAAATCATGCTGTATGTGTTCTTTTATCATGTGCTTCTTGTGAGATTCTTGTGTGCTTTATGTAGTATTGTCCATTTTCATGTTGAACAACTTGGGCTGTTGCCCATTTGTAGCCCTTATTATTGTTTTAGAGACAGGGTCTTGCTGTATTTCCCAGGCTGTAAACTCCTGGGCTCAAGCGATCCCCCTGCCTCACAGCCTCCTGAGCAGCTGGTACTACAGGCACATACTACCATGGTTGACTCATGTATTTGTTGTATATGTATGTTAATTTGTGGTATATACCTAGGAGGTAGTCAAAGAGTATACATATCTTTACCTTTAATAAGTAATGCCTAAATGTTACCTGCAATGTACCAGTTTACACTTTCACATTAGTTGATGATAGTACATGTTGCTCCATTTTCTTGACCACAGTTCGGTTGCTATTGTCGAACTTTAATTTGTGCGGTCTTGTAGTTATGCAGCACTATCTCATTGTGGTTTTAAATTAGTATTTCTCTGATAATTAAAGAAGCTGAATACCTTTGCATATTTTGTGGCTGTTTGGATTTCCTATTTTGTAAAAGGCTTGTTTAAGCTTTTTGTCCATTCTCCCATTTGAGTAGTCTGTCTCATCGATTTGATTTGTAGGAAAATTTTATATATTCTGGATGCTTTTCCTTTGGCACGTAGGTGTGTGTATTCTGTTCTGTGTGTTGTTTTTATTCTAATAATGGTATCTTCTGACGAATAGATTTTTTTAGTTGCTTTTAAAAAAGATGTGCAATGTGATAGATGATTTTATGTATGTATACATTGTGGAAATGTTACCACAGTCAAGTTAATTAACACATCCATCACCTCACATAGTTACCTTTTTTTTGGTGGTGAGAACACTCAAGATTTATTTTCAGCAAATTTCAAGTATACAAAACAGTATTATTAACTATACTCTCTGTGGTGTACATTAGATACTAAGAACTTACTCATAATGGGAAGTTTGTGCTGTTTGACTAACATCTCCCCACTTCTCCCAACCCCTAATCCCTGGCAACCATCCTTCTACTCTTTCCTTCTGTGACTTTTTCTTTAGATTCCGCGTATAAGTAAGATCACACAGTATTTGTTTTTTCTGTGTTTGGCATATTTCACTTAGCATAATGTCCTACAGGTTCATCCTTGTGTTGCACATGGCAGGATTTCCTTTTTTTTTTTTATGGCTGAACGATATTCCATTGTGTATGCATACATTTTCTTTATTTATTTATCTCTTGCTGGATACTTAGATTGTTTTCATATCTTGGATGTTTTGAATAATTCTGCATGGAGCGTTGAGGTACATGTATCTCTCTGAGAGACTGATTTCATTTTCTTTGGATATACATTCAGAGGTGCAATTCCTGAGTCATATGGTACTTCTATTCTTAGTTATATTTTTAATTCTATAATATTTTCCATAATAGCTATGCCAATTTACATTTCTATTAGCAGTGTACAAATGTTCTCCCTTCTTCACATCCTGGCCAGCACTTGTTTACTGTTATATTTTTGATAATAGCCATCCTAATAGGTGTGAGGTTATCTCTTTCTTTCTTTTTTTTTTTTTAATGTTTTTTTAGATGGGTCTTCTCGCTCTGTTGCTCAGGCTGGAGTGCAGTGGTGTGATCACTGTAGCCCCAGACTCCTTGGTTCAATGGAACCTCCTGTCTCAGCCTCCTGAGTAGCTAGGACTACAGATGTGTGCTACCATGCCCGGCTAATTTTTAAATTTTTAGTGGAGATGGGTCTCGCTATGTTGTCTATGCTGGTGATAAATTCCTGGCCTCAAGCGATCTTCCTGTCTCATTTTGTTTTTGATTTGAATTTCCATCATGATGATTGATGTTGAGCTTCTGTTCATATACTTGTTGCCCATTTGTATGACTTCTTTGACAAATGTCTATTCAGGTCATTTGCCCAGTTTTTTTTTTTGTTTTTGTTTGTTTTGTTTTGTTTTGTTTTGTTTTGTTTTGAGACAGAGTCTCGCCCTGTCGCCCAGGCTGGAGTGCAGTGGCATGATCTCGGCCCACTGTAAACTCCACCCCCGGGTTCAAACTATTCTCCTGTCTCAGCCTCCCCAGTGGCTAGGATTACAGGCACCTGCCACCATGCCTGGCTAATTTCTGTATTTTTCATAGAGACGGGGTTTCACCGTGTTGGCCAGGCTGGTATTGAACTCCTGACCTCGTGATCCACCCACTTCGGCGCCTCCCAGAGTGCTGGGAATACAGGCATGAGCCACCGCGCCCAGCCTGCCCAGTTTTTAACTGTATTTTTGTTTGTTTTGCTATTGAGTTGTATGATTTCCTTATATATTTTGGATATTAATCTCTTACCACATAGTGTAAAGTTTGTAAATATTTTCTCCTGAAAGTTGCCTTTTCATTTTGTTGATGGTTTCCTTTCCCGTGCAGAAGCCTTTCAGTTTGATGTAGCCCACCTGTTTTTTTCTGCTTTTGTTGCTGTTTTTTTGTTTGTTTGTTTGTTTTTTTGAGATAGAGTCTCGCTGTACTACACAGGCTGGAGTGCAGTGGCGTGATCTCAGCTCGCTGCAATCTCTGCCTCCTGAGGTTAGGATCCCTCCTGAGCTGGGATTACAGGTGTGCACCACCATGCCTGGCTAATTTTTGTATTTTTAGTAGAGACAGGCTTTCACCATGTTGGTCAGGCTGGTCTAGAACTCCTGACCTCATGGTCCACCCACTTTGGCTTCCCAAAGTGCTGGGATTACAGGCATGAGCCACTGCACCCAGCCTGTTGCCATTTCTTTTGGTGGTCGTATTAAAAAAGTAATTGCCAAGACCAATGTCGAGATTTTTCCTTATGGTTTTTTTCTAGGAGTTTTGTGCTTTTGTTTTTCTTTTCTTTTCTTTCTTTTTTTTTGAGGCAGAGTCTCGCTCTGTTGCCCAGGCTGGAGTGCAGTGGCACGATCTTGGCTCACTGCAACCTCCACCTCCAAGGTTCAAGCGATTTGCCTGCCTCAGCTGCCTGAGTAGCTGGGATTACAGGCGCACACCACCACATCCGGCTAATTTTTATATTTTCAGTAGAGATGGGGTTTCACCATGTTGGCCAGGTTGGTCTTGAACTCCTGACCTCAGGTAATCCACCCACCTTGGCCTCCCAAAGTGCTGGGATTACAGGTGTGAGCCACCGCATCCGGCCTGAGTTTTATGCTTTCAATGTATTTCTTACATTTCAGTTTTTAATCACTTTCCGGTTAATTTTTGTGTATGGTATAAGACAAGGGTACAATTTCATTCTTTTGCATGTGGATATCCAGGTTTTCCAGTGCCATTTATTGAAGACTATCCTTACCTCAGAGTTTTTTTGTTTGTTTGTTTGTTTGTTGTTTTGAGACAGGATCTCACTCTGTTGGCCAGGCTGGAGTGCAGTGGCGCCATCTCCACTCACTGCAGCCTCCACCTCCTGGGTTCAAGCGATTCTCCCACCTCAGCCTCCTGAGTAGCTGGGACTACAGGCACACATGCCCGGCTATTTTTTGTGCTTTTTGATAGAGATGGGGTTTCACCATTTTGGCCGGGCTGCTTCAGGGTGTATTTTTGGAGCCCTTGTCAAAAGGGTAGTTGACCATATATGCATGGGTTTATTTCTAGGCTCTCTTTTCTACTCCCTTGGTGTATTTTTATGTCTGTACCATACTGTTTTGATTACTATAGCTTTGTACTACACTTTCAAATCAGGAAATGTGATGCCTTTTAAGCTTTGTTCTTCTCTCTCAAGATTACTTTACCTATTTGGGGTCTTTTGTGGTTCTGTATAAATTTTAGGGTTTTTTTTTCTATTTTTGTGGAAAATGTCATTGGAATTTTGATAGAGATTGCATTAAATCTGTAGATCTCTTTAGGTAGTATGGACATTTTAACAATATTCTTACAATCCATGGACACAGATTTTTAATGTTTATTTTTGTCTTCTCTAGTTTTTTTCATCAGTGTCTTACAGTTTAAGTATACAGATCTTTCACCTCCTTTGTTAAATGTATTCCTAAGTATTTTATTCTTTTTGATGCTATTGTAAATAGGATTGTTTTCTTAACTTTTTTTTGGATAGTTTGTGAATAGAAATGCAACTGATTTTAGTATGTTGATTTTGTATTCTACAATTATATTTTATTCTAACAGTTCTTTGGTTGAGTTAGGGTTTTTTCTTTTTTTTTTTTGAAACAGAACAGAGTCTCACACTGTTGCACTGTTGCCTAGGCTGGAGTGCAGTGGCATGATCTCAGCTCACTGCAAGCTCCGCCTCCCGGGTTCACGCCATTCTCTTGCCTCAGCCTCCGGAGTAGCTGGGACTACGGGCACCCACCACCATGCCCAGCTAATTTTTTGTATTTTTAGTAGAAACGGGGTTTCACCATAGTCAGGATGGTCTCGATCTCCTGACCTCGTGATCCGCCCGCTTTGGCCTCCTAAAGTGCTGAGATTACAGGCGTGAGCCACCACTCCCAGCGTGTTAAGAGTTATCTCAAAAAAAAAAAAAAAAAATTATCGGCCAGGCGTGGTGGCTCACGCCTGTAATCCCAGCACTTTGGGAGGCCAAGGCGGGCAGATCATGAGGTCAGGAGATCAAGACCATCCTGGCTAACACAGTGAAACCCCGTCTCTACTAAAAAAATACAAAAAAATTAGTTGGGTGTGGTGGCAGGCGCCTGTAGTCCCAGCTACTTGGGAGGCTGAGGCAGGAGAATGGCGTGAACCCGGGAGGCGGAGCTTGCAGTGAGCCGAGATCATGCCACTGCTCTCCAGCCTGGATGACAGAGCGAGACTGTGTCTCAAAAAAAAAAAAAAAAAAAGGAACACTCATTTACTGTCTTTATTACTGATTGTTCTTTTTGCTTATGTTGGATTACAAGCCTGCATTTTTATTTTTTTTCTTAGCATAATTCTATTCCTTTAAACTTCCAGGAATTCTTCATCTTTGCCTGTGACCTTTCTGTGTGTGTCTATATGTTGTGGACTTATTTCTAATATTTACATTCTGTCCTTTCAGTGGGATTTTGGTGGGGAGAATATGTCATTGTTTGGACTCATTTTGCCATCATGAACTATAAGTTGCAGTTTGTTTAGTGTTACAGAATACTTCAGAATTGTTGAATGACAGTGAATTTAATTAAACAATATAGGGTTTGTAATTTAATATACAGGGATTCTGCCCCTAAATATTTGAGTTATCTGAAGCAGGTTTCTTAGTTATTCAAAGTATTGATATCCTTATCTGCAAAATGAGGAATAAGTAAATAAATAAAGGGAATAATCATATCTGTCTCATAAGTTCGTCACAAGCATTATTTGAGATAATACATGTAAAGCTCTTAGTATAGAACTTGGTATACAGTGAGTATACTCAGTAAATGTAATTTGTTAAGTAGTGACTATTCAAAATAGTTATTTCAAAAACAAATCAAGCCGAGTGCGGTGGCTCATGCCCATGATCCCAGCACTTTGGGAGGCCGAAGCGGGTGGATCACCCAAGGTCAGGAGTTTGAGACCAGCCTGACCAACATGGCGAAACCCCATCTCTACTAAAAATACAAAAATTAGCTGGGGATGGTGGCAGGCGCCTGTAATACCAGCTACTCGAGAGGCTGAGTCAGGAGAATCACTTGAACCCAGGAGGCAGAGGTTGCACTCCAGCCTGGGTGACAGAGTAAGACTCAATCTAAAAAACAACAAAACAGAAAAACAAGTAGCTTTTTCAGAAAGCCTTTTAGAAGAGATATGAGTAAACAGATGCTAAGTGGCTGGCTAAATGATACCACAACTCTTGAATCAAAACTGATTCAGATTAAAAAAACCTCTTAACACATTCTTTCCTATCAATGTAGTTAGGACTAAGAGTCGTGTAGCAGTAGTAAACCTATCCTGTAATATATTTCTCTTAGGATTGGTTTGATAGTTGTATCATAATTGCATTATTTATAACATTAATTTATTAATGTATTCATTAATTAACCTAAGTCCTTTAGTAGTTTTCAGAATATTTTTCTTAAATTGTTTCCTGTGCTAATTCGAATGTTAACATGCTAATTCAGAGTTTGTTGCCATTTGTATCCTGACAGTGTATTAATGTTTATACTTGTAAGAGTAAAATATTTTATTTCTTATTACAGCAGAATGGCCAAAGACTATGACGGGTCTTCCTAGCACATCAGGGACAACTGCCAGTGTGGTCATCATACGGGGCATGAAGATGTATGTAGCTCACGTAGGTGACTCAGGGGTGGTTCTTGGAATTCAGGATGACCCGAAGGATGACTTTGTCAGAGCTGTGGAGGTGACACAGGACCATAAGCCAGAACTTCCCAAGGAAAGAGAACGAATCGAAGGACTTGGTGGGAGGTAACATTCTGTCGTTTTCTCTTTCCTCTTTTGGTTCTATTTAGTCCTTTTATGCTTTACTAATGAAATTGACCTACTACTCTCCCTTTTACTGAAGTTACTTTCTTAGTATTACAGGTTTTTTAGTTTGTCTGATGTAATACTCATGTATGTATGTTCATATTTTTCTCATTACTATGAATTGACTTTTATTTTTAATAATGACTCTAATAGGAAATAATATTTCAGTGAGCCCCAAGGAAACAATACAAGGTTTTACTGAAAACCTTTCATATGACTTTCAGAATCTAGACGGAGCAGCTCTTGGAGTTCCAGAGTAGAACACGTTGAATCTGGCTGGGGGAAAAAGATTAAGTTAGAATTAACCTTCAGCTTTTTTCATTGATTTCAGATTTACTGCAGACCTTTCCAGTTATTGTTTTCTTTGTTTGAACTTAGCGTTTCAATGTGTAAGTAATTTGTAAACTAGGAACTGAAATTGATTTCAACTTTATATTTTTATGATTCAAACTTAAATGAAAGATTATTCTAAAAATCAAGAGAGTGAATAACATGAAAAAATTTAAAAATTATCTCAATACTAATTTTTAAAAATTGAGGATATGAGGCAAGTTGAGTAGAATCCAGTGTTTTCTAAATAATCCTTCTAACTAAAGCCTTCCCATGATATCGTTACTTGCCTCCTCTTTTTTGCTTTTATTAAATCAAAATTGGTCTTTTGCAGAGAAACGACAAACTAAGGAAAATAATTAGCATCTGGCCGGGCACTGTGGCTCACACCTGTAATCCCAGCACTTTGGGAGGCTGAGGCGGGCACATCACCTGAGGTCGGGAGTTCGAGACCAGCCTGACCAACATGGAGAAACCCCGTCGCTACTAAAAATACAAAATTAGCTGAGTGTGGTGGCACATGCCTGTAATCCCAGCTACTCCGGAGGCTGAGGCAAGAGAATCACTTGAACCTGGGAGGCAGAGGTTGTGGTGAGCTGAGATTGCACCATTGCACTCCAGCCTGGGCAACAAGAGCAAAACACCATCTCAAAAAAGAAAAAAGAATTAGCATCCTTAAACTATAAGGAGTTCAACAAATTAATAAAGTACTAAAGTGTGAGGCTGGGCGCAGTGGCTCACGTCTGTAATCCTAGCACTTTGGGAGACCGAGGCGGGTGGATTGTCTGAGCTCAGGAGTTCGAGACCAGCTTGGGGAACATGGTGAAACCCCATCTCTGCTAAAATACAAAAGAAATTAGCCGGGCGTGGCAGCGTGCACCTGTAGTCCCAACTATTCGGGAGGCTGAGGCAGGAGAATTGCTTGAACCCAGGAGGCAGAGGTTGCAGTGAGCTGAGATTGCGCCACTGCACTCCAGCCTGGGCGACAGAGCGAGACTCCATCTCTTAAAAAAATAAAAATAAAATAAAATAAAGTACTAAGGTGCATGGCACCCCTGGATAGGTGGATAAAGGAGAGAAAGTTTGAACAACAAAAAAATGCAAAACAGTAGTAAACATTTGGTGAAATAAAAGTAAAACATTAAGATGAAACTTCATTTCCTGTTATTAGATTAGGAAAGATAAAAGAAAGAGATTCCTCTCAATATTTTTATTGAAATGGTTACCTTCTTGGTAAGATTACAAATTGGTACTACCTATATAGAAAATAATATATACCAGTAGCTTTAAATGTTTAGGGAATCTATTCTAAAGAAGAAATCTGGACTGTGGACAAAAATACCTGAATAGAGTTATTGATTGCAGCATTTGTAATGACTGTTAAAGGCCAGAAGTAACTTGAAGGCCTAACAGCTGGAGAATGGTTAAGTATATTTAGCAACATATTCATAATGCTGAATATGATACAGCCATTAGAAATAACATTTATAGATAAGTTTATAAAACTCATGGTGTTTTGAAATTTTTCCAAGTAAAGGTAGAGTAATATGAACTCCCATGTATATGGGAAGGTTTAAGGATAGAGGAAAATGTTTATGGTCACAAAAAAGCAGGATATAAAATTATATTTCTGGTGTTAGCAATGCAGAGACATGGGAATAAGATGGAAATATTCTAAATTTTTATAAATGAGTGATGAGATTTTATGCCATACGTTTATTTTTTTTTTTTTAATGGCAACATTCATTTGGTTCAAATTCAGGTAGCATAAAAAAGAGGATATGCTATGGAAGGTCTCTCAGCTGCTACTGTCCCAAAGGCCACCTCGTTCCCCTCCACTTGCTAAGCAACCAGTATGGCTGTGTGTCCTTTCAAAAGAGAGATATTCATATACAATCAAATATATTATGGAGCTGTACCATGTACAGATGTACCGTCATTTATTTTAATCAGTCTCCTATTGAAGGATTTTTATTTCTAATTTTTTTTGTTATTGCAAACTGCTGTGAAATGAAAAATCTGCACATATGTGTTTTTGTGCACTTGCCAGTATATTTGTAGGATCATTTCCTAAAAGTGGAATTGCTTGGCCAAAGAGATGTATGTTTTGAATATTGAAAACTATTTGTCTCTATAAAGGTTGTACCAATTTACACTTCTACGATCAGTGTGTGTGGATGTCCTGGACAACAAATAAAACTTTTTGATCATATCCAGTTTCAGGTTTAAAAAAGAGGTGTCTCAATGATGTGTTTTTTTGTTTTTGTTTTGTTTTGTTTTGTTTTGAAACGGAGTCTGGCTCTTTCGCCCAGGCTGGAGTGCAGTGGCGCGATCTCGGCTCACTGCAAGCTCTGCCTCCTGGGTTCATGCCATTCTCCTGCCTCAGCCTCTCTAGTAGCTGGGACTACAGGCGCCTGCCACCACGCCTGGCTAATTTTTTGTATTTTTAGTAGAGATGGGGTTTTACCATGTTAGCCAGGATGGTCTTGATCTCCTGACCTCATGATCCGCCCACCTCAGCCTCCCAAAGTGCTGGGATTACAGGCGTGAGCCACTGCACCCGGCAATGATGTTGTTTAAAAAAAAAAAAATTAAGAAATAGAAACGAGGTCTTACCATGTTGCCCAGGCTGGTCTTGAACTCCTAGGCTCAAGCGATCCTCCCGCCTTGGCCTCCCAAATTGTTGGGATTACAGATGTGAGCCACGTGCCCAGCTTCAGTAATGTTTTAATTTGAATTTATCTTATGAGAAATATTGAATCTTTTTATATATTTAAGAGCTGTTTATATTTTCTTTTCTCTGTATTTCTTTTAGTATTTATTATTCATTTTGGGGGATTGTTGTTAGCCATTTTTTTCCCACATTAATGTGTAGGGGCTAGCTGTACATTAAAGAAATTAGTCTGATGTATGTGATGTGAATTTTAGATATTGCTTCCACAGTTTGTCTTCTGATTATGCTCCTGGAACTTTTTCCACGTGGAAGTTTCTTTTAATGTAGTTAAATTTATTAGTCTCTTCTGTTACAACTTTTTGGGTTTTATGCCACACACACATTGAAGCTTTTTAATAAAGTCTGCTATATTTTCTTTTAGTACAACAGGAATATTTTCGGTCTTAGAAACTCTGTTTGTTCATTGTATTTGTTTTTGACATGATCTCAGTCTGTTGCCCAGGCTGCAGTGCAGTAGCACAATCATGGCTCACTGAAACCTCAAGTGATCTTCCCATGTTAGTCTCTTGAGAGCTGGGACTACAGGTGCACGTGTGCCACCATGCCAGCTAATTTTCTTTTTCTTTTTCTTTTTTTTTGAGACAGAGTCTTGCCCTGTTACCCAGGCTGGAGTGCAGTGGCGGGATCTGGGCTCACTGCAACCTCTGCCTCCCAGGTTCAAGCGATTCTCCTGCCTCAGCCTCCTGAGTAGCTGGGATTACAGGTGCACGCCACCATGCCCAGCTAATTTTTGTATTTTTAGTAGAAACGGGGTTTCACCGTTTTGGTCAGGCTGGTCTTGAACTCCTGACCTTGTGATCCGCCCACCTCTGCCTCCCAAAGTGCTGGGATTACAGGTGTGAGCCAATTCGCCCGACCAGGAAGGAGTATTTTGCTCACTTTTCCATAAATGTTTGTCTTTGATACTGTTTCAAAACTCAAGAAATGATAGTTTCTTAAGGTATCTGAAGCTTTATTAATGAACTTTGCATATTCTTACATTAACAGCCATTAGTCAGTCAATGAAGACATTAGTCGAATAGAATTTTTTTTTTGAGACTGAGTTTTGCTCTTGTTGCCCAGGCTGGAGTGCAGTGGCACGATCTCGTCT
Source organism: Gorilla gorilla gorilla (assembly GCF_029281585.2). NCBI lineage: Eukaryota > Metazoa > Chordata > Mammalia > Primates > Hominidae > Gorilla > Gorilla gorilla. Next base: position 31,363,985 of record NC_073228.2, on the reverse strand, counting down.
CACCGCAACCTCTGCCTCCTGGGTTCTCAGCCTCCGGAGTAGCTGGGATTAGAGGCATGTACCACCACACCCAGCTAATTTTGTATTTTTAGTAGAGACGGGGTTTCACGAACTCCCGACCTTAGGCGATCCACCTGCCTTGGCCTCCCAAAGTGCTGGGACTTCAGGTGTGAGCCACTGCTCCCGGCCCTGAATTGAATGCTTTTTAAAAATCCCTGCATAATTAAAAAAAAATAATGACTTTAATTTTAAGAGTACTTTTAGATTCACAGCAAAATTAAGTGGGAAGCACAGAATTCTCTTATATACTTTGGCCTACCCCCCGTCTCCCAGGCTTCCCCACTATCCTTCTCCAGAGTGTTTGTTATAATCAATCAGTGAACCTACACTGACATACTGTTATCACCCAGTGTCCATAGTTTACATTAGGGTTCACTCCGGGTGTTATACATTTTATGGGTTTTGACAAATACGTCATGACAGTTATCCATCATTATAGTATCATGCAGATTAGTTTCATCACCGTAAGAGTCCTCTGTACTTTGTCTGTTCATCCCTCCCCCACTTACTCCTGGCAACCACTGCTCTTTTTACTGCCTTCATAATTTTGCTTTTTCCAGAATGTCATGTAGTTGGAACCATATAGTATGTAGCCCCTATGCATGACTTTTTAATATATGCATTTATTGTTTGTAATATACTAGTTCACTGAGTTATACAGATCTTGCAAATATTGACACTTTTTATTATACTATATAATATCCAGTCATGCAGCCTCTCAAAAAACTCCACTGTATACATGTGGTCTTAGTAGTATTATGAAAAAAAAAAAAAATGGACCTTGGAGACACCCTGAAAAAGTCTGTAGCAACCTGCCAGGGGCCCCTAAACCACATTTTGAGAACCACTTTGCCAGTACTCGTATGGTTTCGTCATCTTTTATATTTTAGTCTTTAATCCTTCTGGAATTTTAAGATCTAAGCTATGTAGTAAATAGACAAGTTAACTTTTTTTCTAGATGGCTACTAGTAGCCACTTGAATAATTATACATCTTTTCATTACTGAGTAGCAGGGTGACCAGGCTTAAGACCCTTCTTTAGTGGGAAGATGACCTTGAATTTACCCTCTTCTTGTATTTCTCTGGTGAAGATAAATGTGAAATATCACCTCTGTTGTAAGACAGCATTGCTTATTGTAGAATGATCCCTGAATGGAATTGCATCTTGGTAGGGAAGTTGTTGAATGGACTATACATTTCTATTCGGAAGCACAGGCCTTGGCTTCCTTGTATGCATGCAGTTTGTCTTGTGTAGGGACCAAGAAACTGTAGTCATGTGCTATTTATTACATTGGTTTCTGTGACACATGAAGCTTACCTAAGCTAGACCCTGTCGTCTTGCTTACAACTGAGCCATCACTTGGGAGATGGAAAAATGGCTTCTGGCTGTCTGAATCACTGCTGAAGACAATATCCTTGAAGCTGCTATGGTGGCATACTCTATTTCCTGCCCAGTATTCTGCAAAGTTAGATGAACCTCCTTTCAGGCTATAGTCTTATTTGATCTTGTGATTGTGAAGGTGGGAATATATCTGACATCTCTGCTGGTTGTCATGCTAAGTGGGCTTTGCAAATTATAAACAGAATTCCTCCATATATTTGGGTTTTTTCTGGGCTATAATTTTTTTCCTGCTTATTTACCAGTATTATAATTTTTAAAACTGAGACTTTATTATAATTTTAAATATTGGTAGGCCTGATTCCTTCTCATTAATCTTCCTTTTAAAAAATACTTTTCTTGGGGCCGGGCACAGTGGCTTACGCTTGTAATCCCAGCACTTTGGGAGCCTGAGGCGGGCGGATCACCGGAGGTCAGGAGTTCGAGACAAGCCGGGCCAACATGGCGAAACCCTATCTCTACTAAAAATACAAAAAAATTATCCAGGCGTAGTGGCATGTGCCTGTAATCCCAGCTACTCGGGAGGCTGAGGCAGGAGAATCTCTTGAACCTGGGAGGCAGAGGTTGCAGTGAGCCAAGATCCTGCCGCTGCACTCCAGCCTGCCCAACAAGAGTGAAAACTGTCTCAAAAAAAAAAAATAAATAAAGCAGCTGGCTGCGGCACTTGTAGTCCTAGCGCTTTGGAGGCCAAGATGGGAGGATCACTTGAGGTTAGAAGTTTGAGACCAACCTGTTCAACATAGCGGGACCTCCATCTCTAAAAAATTTTTTTATAATTATAAATAAATAAAATAAATGAACAAAAAAGGAAATAATTATTTTCTACAGAAGAAATTACCCTTTTGTGTTTTAAAAATACCTTTCTTGACTATTCTTTCTTGTTTGTTTTTTTACTTGAATTTTAAAATTATATTTTATTTGATTTTAATAATGTTTTTAGAAAGAGTTTTTTGGCTTTATTACCAAAAACACCATCTGGACAGTTGGGCAGATACTCCGCTATTTTGGAGCAGGTAACTTTTTGCAAAAATTGAGCTATTTTATTATAAGTTATTTCCTTGCTTCCCTCTGTCCCGGCCTAGGCAATGGGCCAGCATTTTGTTTTTCCAGCCTTCTGTTGCTGCTCAGTCAGCTCTCTGCATGTCAGGCTGTTCCTTTTTACATGCCTTTTAATCATATAGGACAACAACAGGAAGTGCAGTAAAAGCATCTTTTATAACATTGCTTTGGTTTTTTGTTACTAGATGTTAAAACTTCTATGTTTTAACCAGTATCATTATTTGTCTTTTTGTTTCTCAGAAACACAGATCATAATATCTTTGAATATTAAGTGTCGAGAGAGCTGCTCGTCTAGTTATGTTGGAAGCAGCTACTGTAAATTACTTAGGTACTAAGCCTTACCTTGTAAGGAGAAGGTTTAGCAAAGAATAATAGAGCTTTAAGATGGTATTAAGGCAGAATGTTGGCATCTTATCATAACTCTTGTGTTTCATGGATTCTTGTGAATGGCAAGTTTAGTCTTTACTCTGCTGTTGACTTTTGAGAATCATCATTGAAGAAAGCTTAATACAACAAAATGAATGCCTTTGATATTTTAACTCTTGTTATGATCAACCTATTTATATCAGAACTTATTTAAACTAGTTCTTGGCTGGGCATGGTGGCTCACGCCTGTAATCCCAGCATGTTGGGAGGCCCGGATGGAAGGATAGCTTGAGCCCAGGAGTTTAAGACCAGCCTGGCAAACATAGTGAGATCCGTTCTCTACAAAAAAATTACATGCCTTTGGTCCCAGCTATTTGGGAAGCTGAGGTGGGAGCATCACTTGAGCCCGGGAAGTCAAAGCTGTGGTGAGCCACGATCACACCACTGCACTGCAGCCTGGGCAACAGAACGACACCCTGTCTCAAAACAAAATGAAAACTAGTTCTCAAAAGGGATGGTAGGCTGGGCATGGTGACTCATGCCTGTAAGACTAGCACTTTGGGAGGCTGAGGCAGGCAGATTACTTGAGGCCAGGAGTTCGAGACCAGCCTGGCTAATATGGTTAAACCCCGTCTCTACTAAAAATAAAAAAATTAGCCAGGCATTGTGGCGGGTGCCTGTAATCCTAGCTACTCAGGAGGCTGAGGCTGCAGTGAGTCAAGATCACACCACTGCACTCCAGCCTAGGTAACAGAGAGAGACTGTCTCCAAAAAAAAAGGGTGGGGGGATGGTGAATGAGCAACTTTCTGGAATTTCTATTCTTTGTTAACACCCACAATGTTTTCTGGTCATTCTCTACTTGTTTCAGTCTTCCTCTGGACTGTTCAGTATACTCACCACTAGCCACAAATGGCTGTTTAAATTAATAAAAATTAAATTTAAAAAATCAATTCCCATTTGAAGTAAAGCTCATTTCGGTCATGCCAGGCATAGTTTGAGAGACCATCTCTAATGTTTTGATTATCAGTGTTTTTTCCTAAAGAACTAATCATATTTCAGGCCGGGCGCGGTGGCTCACGCCTGTAATCCCAGCACTTTGGGAGGCCGAGGTGGGTGGATCACGAGGTCAGGAGATCGAGACCATCCTGGCTAACCTGGTGAAACCCCGTGTCTACTAAAAATACAAAAAATTAGCCAGGCATAGTGGCAGGTGCCTGTAGCCCCAGCTACTCATAGTCCCAGCTACTCGGGAGGCTGAGGCAGGAGAATGGCATGAACCCGGGAGGTGGAGCTTGCAGTGAGCTGAGATCGCACCACTGCACTCCAGCCTGGGCGACAGAGCCAGACTCTGTCTCAAAAAAAAAAAACAAAAAACCTAATCGTATTTCCAAGTTTTAGGCATTTCTTTTGCTCCTATGACACATTTTTAGGAGGGTTTTCTTACTCTTGTAACTCCCAAATCTATATGTCTACAGCTGATCTATTTCACAAAGTCTAGTCTCACACTTTGAATTACAGAAATACCTAAATATATAGTATTTTCTGTATATTGCTGAAATCATATTAAAACTGCCAACAATTAGCTGGGCATGGTGGCACATGCCTGTATTCTCAGCTACTCAGGAGACTGAGGTGGGAGGATCACTGCAGCCCAGGAGGAAGTCAAGCCTGCAGTGAACCATGAGTGCACCACTGCACTCCAGCCTGGGCGACAGAGACCCTGTATCAGAAAACAAAAAACAGGCTGGGCGCTGTGTCTCACACCTGTAATCCCAGCACTTTGGGAGACTGAAGTGGGAGGATGGCTTAAGCGCAGGACCAGCCCAGGCAACATAGTGAGACCCCGTCTCCTCAAAAAAGAAAAAATTGGGCAGGCGTGGTGGCCCACGTGGTGGCTCCCAACACTTTGGGAGGCTGAGGTCAAGAATTTGAGACCAGCCTGGCCAACATGGTGAAACCCTGTCTCTACTAAAAATACAAAAATTAGCAGGCGTGGTAGCGCGTGCCTGTAGTTCCAGCTACTTGGGAGGCTTAGGCAGAATAATCGCTGGAACCCAGGAGGCGGAAGTTGCAGTGAGCCGAGATGGTGCCACTGCACTCCAGTCTGGACAACAAGAGCAAAACTCCATCTCAAAATAAATAAATAAAAATAAACAAAAAAACTGGCTGGGCATGGTGGCTGACGTCAGCCTGTAATCCCATCACTTTGGGAGGCCGAGGTGGGCGGATCACTTGAGGATGGGAGTTCAAGACCAGCCTGGCCAACATGCTGAAACCCCATCTCTGCTAAAAATACAAAAGTAGCCAGGCGTGGTAGCGTACGCCTGTAATCCAAGCTACTCGGGAGGCTTAGGCAGGAGAATCACTTGAACCCAGGAGGTGGAGGTTGTGGTGAGCTGAGATCACGCCATTGTGCTCCAGCCTGGGCAACAGAGTGAGACTCCGTCTCAAAAACAACAACAACAACAAAAATTAAAACTGAAGTTCTGCTATGTTTCCCCCGTCCTCAACATCAACACTCAGAACCCTATAACCTTTCCTTTTTAATTGCTTATATCACAATTTAATCCCTATTTATTTATTTATTTATTTATTTATTGAGACAAGAGTCTCGCTCTGTCATCCAGGCTGGAGTACAGTGGTGTGATTCTCGGCTCACTGCAGCCTCTGCCTCCCGAGTTCAAGCAGTTCTCTCTCCACTTAGATAAGGCCTTCTGTCAACCCCCAATTGTTTACTAATTAGGTAGTTTTGCTTTTTTTTTGACATGGTATTTATACTCACTTTTCTTCACATTACATTCATTTGGTTATACTGCCTATTCCATTAATCTCAAAATTTTCCGCTTTGAATCTACCCTAATTCGTCTCTGAACAGGAATTTTGGCTTATGCATCTTTGTATTTGAAACACATAAGACATTATTTTGTAATAATGTAGTCTTATTTTATTAGTGATTTAATATACTGAGCTATCTTAGTTGTTGTATTTTAATCATTTAGATTATTTATGTGAACTCTTTATTTTTAGTGTAATGAACAAGTCTGGGGTGAATCGTGTAGTTTGGAAACGACCTCGACTCACTCACAATGGACCTGTTAGAAGGAGCACAGTTATTGACCAGATTCCTTTTCTGGCAGTAGCAAGAGCACTTGGTAAGTAGGACTTAATTTGGTGAAATTATATTGAATTTTCTACAATATATGGTGGCAAAATAAAAGAGGAGACTGAGAACTAAACCCTTACTTGGCATATAGTGAGGGTAGAGATATCATGATATTCTATTAAATGCTTTAGAACCTAATCGAAGCCATGCATGGTGGCTCACGCTTATAATCCCAGCACTTTGGGAGGCTGAGGTGGGCAGATCACTTGAGGTCAGGAGTTTGAGACCAGCCTAGCCAACATGGTGAAACTGCATCTTCACTAAAAAATACAAAAATTAGCTGGGCATAGTGATGTGTAGCTGTAGAACCAGCTACTCAAGAGGCTGAGTCAGGAGAATTGCTTGAAAGCAGGAGGCAGAGGTTGCAGTGATCGCACCACTGCACTCCAGCCTGGGCGACAGAGCAAGACTCTAAAAAAAAGCCTAATTGAGGGGAAGGTTTAGGTATATAATTCACTGACAGTTGCCCTTTGTTCATGAGTCACGTTCAATGTTTTGCTAATTTCTATCTCTGTTTAGGGAAGTATATGCATATCTAGGCTTAATGTTACCCTTGAAACTATTTTTAAGTATCCCATTCTACTTTAGCCCTTAATAGTCCTCCTGAGAGCCTTCAAAACCTCGTTTTTCTTTAGTTAGGAAAGTAAAATAACTATGAAAAAAATAGTTATATTTCTGGTCTACCTGGCTTTGGAAAGAAGGCTAGAGAATTACACCTGTTAAGGTGTCTTACCTTGGCTATGCTAGATGGGGGTAGTTTTTTCAAAGAAAATGTCTCTGAGAAAACGCACATTTGTTTATTTTTATTTTATGAGACAGGGTCTTGTTCTGTTATTCAGCCTGGATTGCAGTGGCATGATGACAGCTCACTGCAACCTCTACCTCCCAGACTCAAGTGATCCTCCCACGTTAGCCTCCCGAGTAACTGGGACTACAGGTGTGAGCCACCACGCCTGGCTAATTTTTTCTTTTTTAAGGAGACAGGGTCTCACTATGTTGCCCGGGGTGGTCCTGGGCTTAAGCCATCCTCCTATCTCGGTCTCCCAAAGCACTGGGATTACAGGCATGAGCCACCACACCCAGCACAACTACTATATATATTAATAATTTGTTTCCAATGTGAAACTATAATTTTCTTCTTTCACACCCTGACTGGTGGACTTTTATGTTATATCCAAGCATTTGCTATTATGAAAAATACTGCAATAAATATTTCCTTATATACACATATGAGTTTTTGTTTTTTTTTTTTAATGGAGTTTTACTCTTGTTCCCCAGGCTGGAGTGCAGTGGTGCAATCTCGGCTCACTGTAACCTCTGCCTCCTGGGTTCAAGCGATTCTTCTGCCTCAGCCTCCCGAGTAGCTGGGATTACAGGCATGCACCACCACGCCCGGCTAATTTTGTATTTTTAGTAGAGATGGGGTTTCTCTATGTTGGTCAGACTGGTCTTGAACTCCTGACCTCAGGTGATCCGCCCGCCTTGGCCTCCCAAAGTGCTGGGATTACAGGCGTGAGCCACTGTGCCTGGCAAGATTTCTTTAAGATACATAACTAGAAACGGAATTTCTGGGTCATAGTATGTTACTTACCAACTGTTTTTGTGTCGTAACACTCACACAAGATGATAATATTTCTACAGTAAGCAGAGGAGGCTACTTGAGACTGAGTTAACTAACATGGACGCTCTAGCCACTGAGGACCCACCCTGCTGCCCCTAGGCCTCACTCATCCAAGGAATACCAATTGGGAGACTCAGTTTAGAGATATCTACATGTTTAGTTTTATTAGGTATTGCTAAATTTCTTCCCAAAGTGATTATCCCAGGTTATTACAGTCCCGCTGTATTAGTTATCTATTGCTGTGTAATCAAATACTCCCACACTTAGGAGTTTAAAACATTTTTTATGTACACAGTTCCTCCGGCTCAGGAACCCGAGGTGACTTAACTGGATGGTTCTGGCTCAGGGTCTCTTGTGTAGCTGTAATCAAGATGTCATTAATCATCGAAGCCTTCAATGGGGTTGGAGCATCTACTTGTAAGACAGCTCACTGAGTAACCTGGATTGGCTGGAGGCTTCAGTTTCTTGCTTTGCCGGCCTCTGCATAGGGTTGCTTGATGTGTCTTCATCACATGGCAGCTGGCTTCCTTAGAGCAAGTGATCATAAAAAGACATTTTGACTTCTACCTTGCTTTCTTGATCACTTGCTGTAGGGAACCCAGCTTTGTATTTTGTTAGCCCTGAATCACTAAATCAAGCCCACCCTCAAGTATATCAAATAATTTGTGGATGTATTTTAAAAGCATACAGTTCCTACTTCTTCATGATTGTTCTTTATTCACCAAATATTTATTAAATACCTGCTATGTGCTAGGTACTGTTCCAGGTGCTGAGGATTCAGCAGTGAATGAAACAAAAATTCCTGCACCCATGGAGCTTACTTTCTAGGTTAGGGGAAAACATGGTAAACTAAAATAACTAAGTAGGACACATACTGTGTTAGAAATGCTACCAAGAAAAATAAAGCAGGGAATGCTATGGGGGTGGGGCCTGTATAATAATTCTAAATGGGATGGTCAGAGGAGGGTCTCGCTAAGATGATATGTCAGTAAAGTGTAAGTAAAGAGATGAGGCAGTGAGACCTGTGAGTGTCTGGGGCCACAGAATTTAGGCAGAAGTAACAAATGTAAGGGTTCTTATTACTCATGAATTTTTCTCTTTTTTTTTGAGATGAGGTCTCACTCTGTGCCCTAGGCTAGAGCTCATTGCAGCCCGTAAAGTCCTGGGCTCAAGTGTTCCCCCAGCCTCAGCTTCCCAAGTAGCTGGGGCTACAGGTGCATGCCACCACATCCAACTAATTTTTAAAAATTTTTTGTAGAGACGTCTCACTTTGCCCAGGTTGGTCTCAAATTCCTGGCTTCACGCTATCTGCCCACCTCAGCCTCCCAAAGTGCATGTGCGACAGCGCTCAGCCTACTCATGATTTTTTTTTTTTTTTTTTTTTTGAGACAGAATTTCGCTCTCATTGCCCAGGTTGGGGTGCAGTGGCGTGATCTCAGCTCACTGCAACCTTCACCTCCTGGGTTCAAGCAATTCTGCTGCCTCAGCCTCCCAAGTAGCTGGGATTATAGGCGTGCGCCCCCACGCCTGGCTAATTTTGTATTTTTAGTAAAGACCTGTGAGTGTCTGGGGCCACAGAATTTAGGCAGAAGTAACAAATGTAAGGGTTCTCATTACTCATGAATTTTTCTCTTTTTTCTTTTTCTTTCTTTCTTTTTTTGTTTTTTTGAGATGAGGTCTCACTCTGTGCCACAGGGGTTTCACCATGTTGGTCAGGCTGGTCTCCAACTCCTGACCTCAAGTGATGTACCCACTTCGGCCTCTCAGAGTACTGGGATTACAGGCATGAGCCACTGTGCCCTGCTCCTACTCAGTATTTTTAGCTGAGCAGCTGGAAAAATGGAGTTGCCACTAAGTGATAAAGAAATGACTGGAACATCAGTGTAAAGAAGAGGTCGGAAGTTCAGTTTTGGACACATTCCCCTTTCGGCATGTTTTAGACAGTAAGGTGGTGATACCTATTTGGCTTCCCATTATAAGAATTGATTTCAGGTGTTGTCTAGGGTGGAGCTTTCAATTTGGGGGAGCCAGTAACATATAGATAGTATACAAAGTCTTGAGGTCATGTAGGGATTGAGTGCAGATAGAAAAGGGTGCAAGGTCTAGTGGCTGAGCCCTGAGATACTCTCACTGTTAAGACTTGGGGGATGTGCTCTGGTTTCATTTGAGGGTTGGATTAAAATTAAAAAAAAAATCTAAAAGAGTTAGGGGATGTGAATGGAAGAACAAGGTAAAACAACTAACAGCTGTAAGTCAAATAGGAAATTTGGGTTAGCGTACCCTGGAAGCTAAGTGAAGAAAGTGTTTCCAGAAAGAAAGTGTTTCAAATACTGTTGTCATTTAGGTGGAGGGAGGATTGAAAAATGACCATGGGATTTAGGAATGTGGAGGTCATTGGTGACCTTGAAAAAGAAGGTAGCTTTTGGTGGAATAGCAAGACCACAACCATGATTGGGGTTATTGAAGAAAGAACTGTCTTCTTGAGTGGGAGGAATAAAATTTGATACAGCAAGTTTTTAGACAGTTTTTTTGTAGAAGTTACTTTACTTCAACATAATTTTGTAAACACACACAGAAATGAATTAATATTTTGATAAAAGGGCTTATAAGAGAATCGTTTTAGTGATAAAAAAGCTTTTTTCCTCTTGATTTCTCTTGTCACATAAATATTTTCTTTTCAAAAATAATGCTACCTTTTAGATTTTAATATTTAAGCTAAAAAGGCTTTGCTGTATTACTTTTCAAACCATTATTCTGACACTTGGAAATTTTTTTTTTTTTTTTTTTTTTTTTTTTGGAGATGGAATCTCACTCTGTTGGCCCAGGCTGGAATGCAGTGGCACGATCTCAGCTCACTGCAACTTCCGCCTCCCCGGCTCAAACGATTCTTCTGCCTCAGTCTTCCCAAGTAGCTGGGATTACAGGCACGTGCCACCACACCTGGCTGATTTTTGTATTTTTAGTAGAGATGGGGTCTCACCATGTTGGCCAGGCTGGTCTTGAACTCCTGACCTCAGTTGATCCGCCCACCTCTGCTTCCCAAAGTGCTGGGATTACAAGCACAAGCCACCGCGACCGACCGGCCTGGAAATAATATTTTTAAAAGAGCCATGTTATTGGTTTTCTGAGTTTAGCTTGTTGCATGGAAATACTTACTGGCCTAAAGTAAATTAAATGCTCATATTTAGCACACACCCTTATGGTTTACGGCCATTTTTCTTATAGGTTTTTTTGGGCGGGGGAAGGGGTGGGAATAGATGTCTCCTTGTCAACATTGGTACCCTATAGACACTGATGATAATTACCCAAGTACAAATGTAGCAAAGGTGCCTTCTAGTGGCTGCCTGCTGGAATTGCATTTTGAGTCTTGCAAATCATTTTATTCACTGGGGAGATAATTTTTGAGTATAGTGTGTATGAAGCACTCTGCTGTATGTACAAGCACATGATCTTTGCCCTCATGGAGCTTGCAGTCTAGGAAAGGGTTGAAAGGCATTCATCAGATGATAACAAAAAACTGAAAAAAAATTTTTTTTTTTTTTTGAGACTGAGTTTTTTTCTTGTCATCCAGGCTGGAGTGCAATGGTGCAATCTCGGCTCACTGTAACCTTTACTTCCCAGGTTCAAGCGATTCTCCTCCCTCAGCTTCCCAAGTAGCTGGGATTACAGGCACCCGCCACCATGCTCGGCTAAGTTTTGTACAAAAATACAGGGGTTTTGCCATGTTGGCCAACTTGGTCTCTAACTCCTGACCTCAGGTGATCTACCCGCCTCAGCCACCTAAAGTGCTGGGATTACAGATGAGAGCCACAGCGCCTGGCTAAAATTGAAAATTTTTAATTATTCTTCTTATTTTTTTTTTGAGATGGAGTCTCACTCTGTCGCCCAGGCTGGAGTGCAGTGGCACGATCTCGGCTCATTGCAGCTTCCGCCTCCCGGGTTCAAGCGATTCTTCTGCCTCCATCTCCCAAGTAGCTAGGACTACAGGCGCATGCCACTGCACCCAGCTACTTTTTGTATTTTTAGTACAGACGGGGTTTCACCATGTTGGCCAGGCTGGTCTCGAACCCCTGACCTCAGGTGATCCGCCTGCCTCGGGTTCCCAAAGTGTTGGGATTACAGGCGTGAGCCACCACACCCAGCCAATTCTTAACTTCTTATATGTACTAATGAAAACCTAAAATAAGGATATTTCACTTAACCAGAGAGGCCAGAAAAGTGATATTTGAACCGAGTTTTGAGGAATTACTGGAGGTTAAGGAGGAAGAAAGTGTGTTTTAGGCATAGAAAACAGCATTTTCGAAAAGTTCGGTGATAGGAAGAAGCATACTGATATAGGAACTCTGATGAAGGGCAGTGTAGCTGGAACGGATAAGGAAATAAGAGACTTGGATAAAATGAGAAAATACTGCATTTTATAGGCAGTGGTAAATAATCATGTTTGGCTGGATGTGGTGGCTCACACCCATAATTCTGACACTTTGGGAGGCCAAGGCAGGTGGATTGCTTGAGTTCAAGGAGTTCAAGACCAGCTGGACAACATGGCGAAATCTCCCCTCTACAAAGAATTGGCTGGGCGTGGTTGCACGCGCTTGTAGTCTCAGTTACTCAGGAGGCTTTGGTTGGGAGGATTGCTTGAGCCCAGGAGGCTGCAGTGAGCCAAGATTATGTCACTGTACTCCAGCTTGGGCAACAGAGCAAGACCCTGTTTCAGAAAAAACAAAAGAATTGTGTCTTTATCTTAAAAACAATTGTGAACTATAACAGAGTTGGAATGGGAAACATAACCAGATTTGTGTGTTTTTAATTGTGGTAATATATACTTAGCATACACGTAACTTACCGTTGTAAAGCACGTGGTTCATTGATGTTACGTACAGTTACACTGTTTTGCAGCTGTCATCCACCATTCATCCTAGATTTGTGGGTTTTTGTTTGTTTTTGTAATTTCAACTTTTAGATTCAGGAAGTACATGTACAGGTTTGTTACATGGGTATATTGCATGGTGCTGAGGTTTGGGGTACGATTGATTCCGTCATCCAGGTAGGGAGCATAGTACCCAATTGTTAGTTTTTCATGTCTTCCTCCTCCTCTCCCTTCTCCCTCTAGTGGTCCCCAGTGTCTATTGTTGCCATCTGTATCTTCATGTGTACCCAATGTTTAGCTCCCATTTGCAAGTGAGAACATGTGGTATTTGGCTTTCTTTTCCTAAAAGAAATTGGAAATTTCTTTTATTTAGAAATTTAGAAATTTCTTTTCCTAAGTAAATTGGATTAATTTACTTAGGATAATGGCCTCCAGCTGCATCTGTGTTGCTGCAAAGGACATAATTTCATTTTTTTTTTGTGGCTGTGTAGTATTCTGTAGTGTGTATGTACCATATTTTCTTTATGCATTTCACTTTTGATGGGCACCTAAGTAGATTCCTTGTCTTTGCTATTGTGAATAGTGCTGCAATGAACATTTGAGTGCATGTGTCTTTTTGTAGAGCGATTTATTTTCCTTTGGATGTATACTCACTAACAGGATTGCTAGATCGAATGGTAGTTCTAAGTTCTTTGAGATATCTCCACACTGCTTTCCACAGTGGCTGAATTAATTTATATTCCCACCAACAGTGTATAAGCATTCCCTTTTCTCTGCAGCTTTGCCAGCATTGTCATTTTTTGGCTTTTTAATAATAGTCATTCTGACAGGGTATGAGATGGTATTTCATTGTGGTTTTGATTTGCGTTCTCTAATGATTACTAATGTGGAGCTTTTTATGATTCTTGGCCGTTTGCATATCTTCTTTTGAAAAGTGTTGATGCCTTTTGCCCACTTTCTAATGGGGTTATTTGTTTTTAACTTGTTGAATTGTTTAAGTTCTTTACAGATTCTAGATATTAGATCTTTGTCAGATACATAGTTTGTGAATATTTTCTCCCTTTCTGTAGGTTGTCTGTTTACTCTGTTGATAGCTTCTTTTGCTGTGCAGAAGCTCTTTAATTAGGTCCTACTTGTCAATTTTTGTTTTTGTTACAGTTGCTTTTGAGGATTTAGTCACAGATTCTTTCCCAAGGCTGATGTCCATCCAGGATTCTTACAGTTTGAGGTCTTACATTTAAATCTTTAATCCATTAGGTTTGTGTTTTAAAGAGAGAATTTTCATTGAGTTTTGAGAATGGATTAGAGGGGGTAAACATTGTTGGAAGTTCTCCATGGGAAGCCACTCAAAGGGGTGCTGAAATTTGATAGGTGTAAGGACCACTGAGTGTCTTGTGGACTGCTGGCTGCCAAGTGCCACAGGAGCAAGCAGAAAATATACTGGAACCAGAAAGCAGGCCTCCTCTCTTCTGGTGTCCCTTCAGCACCCTCTACTGAGGAAAAAAGGGAATTGGCTGTCTGCCAGTTTCCAAGGCACCTCCTTTCAGGACCTACAGAAATGATGTTCTGTGATCCTACTTTGGTGTACAAACACTAGACCAGTAATAAAAACCCTTAGTTAAAGGCCCAATTCTGATCCTTACCAGTTATTTCATATTAGATAGAATCATATAGACTCTTTGAACTGGTAAAACAAGGGAAAGTGTCTATGAGTATGAATCATCTGGTGAGTTTGTTGAAAGGTCAGATTCTAGGGACTTTTACTAGCAAATTTGAAGCAACTTGAGCATCAAAACAAATTATAACAGGAATAAGTTAAAAAATATTGAATAAAAAAGAATCTGTAAGTCTATATAGAGATAAAAAATTGTACAGGTAGAAGAATGGATTTTTTTTTTTTTTTTTTTACATTTAAAGGTGTTTAATTGGGCAATGAACGATTTGTGAATTGGGTAGCCACCCCCACCCACAGCAGATTCAGAGAGACTCCAAAGAAAATATTTTTTTTTGAGATGGTGTCTTGCTCTGTTGCCAGGCTGGAGTGCAGTGGTGCGATCTCGGCTCACTGCAACCTCTGGCTCCTGGGTTCAAGCGATTCTCCTGCCTGAGCCTCTCGAGTAGCTGGGACTACAGGCGTGTGCCACCATGCCCAGCTAATTTTTGTATTTCTAGTAGAGACCGGGTTTCACCATTTTGGCCAGGATGGTCTAAATCTCTTGACCTCGTGATCCACCAGCCTGGGCCTCCCAAAGTTTTGGGATTACAGGCGTGAGCCACTGCCTCCGGCCAGGAAACTCTTCTTTAAAAAAGATTTTCAGCCGGGCACGGTGGCTCATGCCTGTAATCCCAGCACTTTGGAAGGCCAAGGTGGGTGGATCACGAGGTCAGGAGATCCAGACCATCCTGGCTAACACAGTGAAACCCCCATCTCTACTAAAAATACAAAAACTTAGCCAGGCATGGTGGCGGGCACCTTATAGTCCCCCCACTCGGGAGGCTGAGGCAGGAGAATGGCGTGAACCCAGGAGGCGAGATCACGCCACTGCACTCCAGCCTGGGCAACAGAGCGAGACTCCGTCTCAAAAGAAAAAAAAAAAAAAAAGACTTTCAGGCCTGAGCACAGTGACTTATGTCTCTAATCCCAGCAGCCTGTAATCCTAGCACTTTGGGAGGCCGAGGTGGGTGGATCGCTTGAGCTCAGGTGTTCGAGATCAGCCTGGCCAACATGGCGAAACCCCATCTGTAGAAAAAAATACAAAAAAATTAGCCTGGCATGGTGGCACACACCTGTAGTCCCAGCTACTTGGAAGACAGGTGAGAGAACTGCTTGAGCCTGGGAGGCGCAGGTTGCAGTGAGCCATGATCGCACCAATGCACTCCATCCTGGGCAATAGAGTAAGACCCAGTCTCAAAAAAAAGAAACCTTTTTGGGGTTGGGAAAGAAGAGCAAAAAGAACCAAAATAAAGTAAAATAAACTGTCAGCTAATAAATGTAGTTAGAATGTCCTAATTCTATCATCAGTTTATAACCATTATAATAATTGATTCATTCAGGAATCATCAGTAGATGCTAAAATATGGCATATTTTGGTACAGAACAGGATATTTCACAGAGCCTCAAACTTTCACCCTACAGACTACTCACCAGTTACAAAAAGAAAAAGGCACCTTTATGCTGCCAGTAGATAGCACTTTAACCAAATGATGAAAGTCGATACTGCCAATAATAGGACTGACTGACACACTGTCTCTCCTCATGTGATATACGGAGAAGGACATGACATCAGCAATGTAGTCCTGTAGCCAAAAGTGAGTTTACCCGTTCATGAACCCCTGTAGAGCACGAGAACAAGAGGAAACAATCAGATGGATCCAATTTAAAGGTCATTGTGCAATAGAACTCTTTTCTTTTCTTTTTTTTTTTGAGATGGAGTCTCACTCTTGCCCAGGCTGGAGTGCAGTGGCATGATCCTGGCTCACTGCTATGTCCGCTTTCTGGGGTCAAGCAATTCTTCTGCCTCAGCCTCCCGAGTAGCTGGGATTACAGGCGCGTGCCACCCAGCTACTTTTGTATTTTTAGTAGAGCCGGGGTTTCACCGTGTTAGCCAGGCTGGTCTCCAACTGTTGACCTCAAGTGATCCACCTGCCTCGGCCTCCCAAAGTGCTGGGATTACAGGTGTGAGCCACCGTGCCTGGCAAAAGAACTATCTTGAACTCTTCACAGTTGTCAATACCATGAATGATAAAAACAAAACAAAACCCTAGGGAATTGTTTTAGGTTAAAAATGACTAAAAAATGACAAATGCAATTAACTTTTTAAAAAGTTTTTTTAAAAATAAAGATGGGGTTTCACTGTGTTGCCCCGGCTGGTCTCGAACTCCCAGGCTCAAGCAGTCCTCCTGTCTCCACCTCCCAAAGTGCTGGGATTTCAGGCATGAGCCACCTAACCTGACTGAAGAATGATCCTTGAATGGATCCTGGATATTAAAAATGCATTATTGTGACAACTGGGAAGATTTGAACATAAACTTTATATTAGACAGTGCTATAGCAATATGAAATTGCCTGAGTGTGGTAGAATAACATCCTATGCTTAGGAGATAAATGTTGAAGTATTACTGTTTGGAGGTGAAGTGTTTTGAGTCTGTAATCTAATCTCAGATGGTTCAGCAAATAACTAAAACCAGCTCTATCCACAGATTCCAACACTATCTGCATAAAAAATCCCGGATAATCTTCAAAAGAACTACTGGAATTAATAAGTGGATTCAGCAAGTTCACAGGACCTAGATTTAGCATACACAGTCTATCATATTTTTATGTACTAAAAATGAACAATTTGTAATAAAATTTAAATAAGTATCATTTATAATCGCACCCAAGAAAACCATGAAATACTTAGGTATAATTGTAACAAACTGTGTTTAAGATTTATATGCGTGAAACTACAAAATGGCGAAAGAAATCAAAGAAATAGAAATAGACCACATATCTTAGTCAAAACCCAGAGTTTAAAAATTTAAGTTAGAAGAAACAATCCCTTCTTCTGAAAATGTATTGAGGTTTATTGAGAAAGAAATAAGAGATTGAGGCCGGGCGTGGTGTCTAACGCCTGTAATCCTAGCACTTTGGGAAGCCTAGGTGTACAGATCACCTGAGGTCAGGAGTTCCAGACCAGCCTAGCCAACATGATGAAACCTCGTCTCTAATAAAAATACAAAAATTAGCCAGACGTGGTGGTGGGCGCCTGTAATCCCAGCTACTCGGGAGGCTGAGGCAGGAGAATCACTTGAACCCAGGAGGCAGAGGTTGCAGTGAGCCAAGATCGTGCCATTGCACTCCAGCCTGGGCAACAAGAGCGAAACTCCATCTCAAAAAAAAGAAAAAGATATTGGAGACTAGTGATTTGGAAGTTGTCAGTAAAAGAGTTGGAAACTTGAAAGGATGGTTTCACCAAAGCAATGTAAAATATATATATGTGTGTGTGTGTGTGTGTGTGTGTATATATATATATATATATATACATATGTAGGTAGGTAGATAGGTATCTCCAGAAAGATAAGAACATAAGAATAATGGTCCTTACAGGGAAAACTGGAAGGGCAGTGATGAGAAGGGAGAATTTTCACTGTATATGTACCCTTTTATATCTTTTGGTTTTCGTACTATGCGAATGTATTACATAATATTATAAAAAGGCAGACCAAGTACCGTGGCTCATACCTGTAATCCCAGCACTTTGGGGGACCGAGGTGGGAGGATTGCTTGAATCCAGGGCTTGGAGACCAGCCTGGACAACATAGTGGGACCGCCATCTCTACAAAAAATAAATTAGCTGGGCCTGTTGATATACACCTATAGTCCCATCTACTTGAGAGGTTGACGTAGGAGGATCACTTGAGCCCAGGAGATCTATCCTGCAGTGAGCCATGATTGTGCCACTGTCTCCATGTTCATTTTTATTATTTCGTCAACCAGGGAGCTTTGTTTTGCTGGTATAAAGAGGTAAGTGTGTCTTTGTGAGCTTATCTGGATTATAATTAGCTTTTAGTGGTTGCATGTATTCTGTTTTGCTGCTCAGAGGGCTGAATTGCTTTTTGAAGAGTCTGGTTAGCAATGATTTTGCTACTTTCGAGTGGGAGTAATTGACTTGAATTATTCTTTCTTTGGACTCTGAGCATGTTTGAATTGCCAGTATTTCTGATGGGGAGCTAGTGGGGAAGTTTAAATAAAGAAAAGGACAAAGCTTCCTCTTGTTTAACAAAATAAACAGACCTACTGAAAGGGGACAAAAATTGTTTAACCTCTTGTCTGAAAATCTTTTGCTTTTAATTTAGGCCTTTCCCTTAAGTAGTTCACAATAAACAAAAGAGGCAGAAATTAATGTTTTCTCCTTTCTGTCTCCTCTTCCACATTTATTGGAAACAGAAGAAAAATTTGTATTGTTTCATTTATGCTGTCTTATATATTACAGAAAAGTAGATGGTTTCTATACATCATTTTTATTTTCTTCTGTTTTAGTTTTATTGATCTTTTTTATGGCCTGGGTCGACTAAAAGTTATTGTCTCTTGAACATTTTGATGTTTGTATCTAATAGGTCTAAAGGCAGAAGTTTAGGCATTGTTTTTATGTGGAGCTAATCAAGGAGAAGGATAAATGTAAGAGCTTTCTTTTTCTGACTCAGTGAAAGGGAGAACTGTTGCTCTCCAAAGTTTGGTCATATGGTTGGTAAAGAGCATTACAATGCTCATTTTTATATTTTGAATTTTCTTGCAAGTGACTGGTACTTGTTGTGTAAGTTTTGATGTAGGTACTTTACTGATCTAGAGATTAACAGGAAGTTTGCAAACAGCCATTGGTACTTCTGTTTGTAGGATAAGTTCTCATCTTGTCCTTTTTCTTCAAAATTATCTTGATTAATCTTGGCCCTTTGCACTCAGCCTGTCAAATTCTGCAACAATCCTTTTGGGATTTTGGTTAGAATTACATTGACTTTGTAGATTATTTTGGGAATAATTGACATCTTTATTATAGTAAGTATTGCTATCTATGAATCTGATTGGTTACTTCATTTATTTAGATTATCTTTTTAATGTTTCAAAATAGAATCTATAATCTTCATAACAGGCGTGTATACCATTTGTTAAAGTTGTTCCTAAGTTCCTTACATTTGGTTCATTGTTAAAATTGGATTATTTAAAAATTTATATTTTCTGTGTCTTGCTATCATATAGAAATACGTTGACTTATATATTGGGTTTGTATTTCACAACTTTGCTAAACTTTTCTATTGTAATAATTTATTTTTGGTTTTCCATGTAGAAATGAAATTATCTGCAAATAATATTAGTATTATTTTCTCCTTTCCATTTTGTATATACTTTATTATCTTACTGTGCTGGGAAGGACTCAGTATAGTATTAGAAGAGAAGCAATGATACAAGGCATAGTTTTCTTATTTCTACATTTTAAAGGGAATACTTTTAACATTTTACCTTTAAGATGATTATTACAGAATTCTGGTGGATATACTTTATCAGGTTAAGGGAGCTCCCTTTTATTCTTAGTTTGCTAGGAAATCTTATCATGAAAGGAGTTTGAATGTTACCAAATGCATTTCTGCGTCTATTGAGATGAACTGTGTAGATTTTCTCTTTTAATCTGTTGCTGTTGTACTATTAGCTTCCAACTAATACTTCTTGCTTTTTCTGCTCCCTTCCCCCAGGTGATTTGTGGAGCTATGATTTCTTCAGTGGTGAATTTGTGGTGTCACCTGAACCAGACACAAGTGTCCACACTCTTGACCCTCAGAAGCACAAGTATATTATATTGGGGAGTGATGGACTTTGGAATATGATTCCACCACAAGATGCCATCTCAATGTGCCAGGACCAAGAGGAGAAAAAATACCTGATGGTAAGATGTGATTGAATAACTTGATATTGTTGTCTAAACATTGTTTTGGTACTTCTTTCAGAATCTTGAATATGAACTAAGGACATTGACCTTGGGTAGATTTTTGCATTTGCCTCGATCTGCTAGTGGGTAAAACATAGGCTTTGTAGCTCCTAATCATTAGAGGAATGAGACAAGAAATATATAACTGAAGTCTAATAACAAAACACACAACCACTGACTTCAGTATAAATTGGCCTGTGAAACGTTGCTAATTCCTTATTTTTTTAAATGACATATAATTTCCATACCATAAAATTTATCGTTTTTGTTTTTTGAGACGGAGTCTTGCTCTGTCACCCAGGCTGGAGTGCAGTGGCACAATCTCGGCTCACTGCAAGCTCCGCCTCCTGAGTTCACGCTGTTCTCCTGCCTCAGCCTCCTGAGTAGCTGGGACTACAGGCGCCTGCCACCACACGCGGCTAATTTTTGTATTTTTAGTAGAGGTGGGGTTTCACCTTGTTAGCCAGGATGGTCTCGATCTGACCTCGTGATCCGCCTGCCTTGGCTTCCCAAAGTGCTGGGATTACAGGCGTGAGCCACTGCGCCCGGCCAAAATTTATCCTTTTAAAGTGTATAATTCAGTGATTCTTAGTGTAGTTCACAAAGTTGTACAACCATCACCACTACTACTTTTTTTTTTTTTTCTGACTGTCTCAGTGTCTCGCTCTGTTACCGAGGCTGGAGTGCAGTGGCACGATCTCAGCTCACTCTAACCTCCGCCTCCTGGATTCAAGCGATTCTCCCACCTCAGCCTCCCGAGTAGCTGGGATTACAGGTGTGTGCCACCCCACCCAGCTAATTTTTTGTATTTTTAGTAGAGATGGGGTTTCATCATGTTGGCCAGGCAGGGCTCGAACTCCTGACCTGAGGTGATGCCTCGGCCCCACAAAGTGCTGGGATTTAAGGCATGAGCCACCACACCCAGCCTCCATCACCACTACTTCTACTACTTTTTTTGTTTTTTTTTCCCCCCAAGAGATGAGGTGTCACTGTGTTGCCCAGGCTGGTTTAGAACTCCTAGGCTTAAGCGGTCCTCTCACCTCAGCCTCCTGAGCAGCTGGGACTACTGTGGTGCCATGCCCAGCTCCTAATCTCAAAACATTTTCATCATCATCCCCTAACAGAGCACATGGAAGTATCTGGAATCAAAAACCCAAAGATGGGTTATCCTTAGAAAAGATGATCTTTCTCTCAGATGGCAGGAATAGTAAAGCTGTATTTTGAGGTGGAAGGAGGGGCAAATTGATTGAATTTTTGTTAAATTGCCTCCATTCATTCCGGGTATAGTAGCTCACGCCTGTAATTCCAACACTTTGGGAGGCTGAGGCGGGTGAATCACCCAAGGTCAGGAGTTAGAGACCAGCCTGGCCAACATGATGAAACCCCACCTCTACTAAAAATACAAAATTAGCTGGGTGTGGTGGCACTCGCCTATAGTCCCAGCTACTTAGGAGGCTGAGGCGGGAGAATCTCTTGAACCCAGGAGGCAGAGGTCGCAGTGAGCCAAGATCATGCCATTGCACTCCAGCCTGGGCAATAAGAACGAAACTCTGTCTCAAAAAAAAAAATTGCCTCCATTCATTCACTCAATTAACATACTAGGTACTAGGTACAGGGATTGCAAAGGTAAATAGAATATGGTCCTTCCTCAGCACTTACCATATTATTATAAATAGAATATATAAAAAACTAACAATCCCATTAGATCATGAGTTCTTTTAAGGTGAGAGTCATCTTGATTCAGTTTTACACGTTCAGGGCCTGGTGTGTTGCATTTAGTTGGAGATTATCATGTATCAAAGAGTAATATAAAGACTCTTCTGTCTAATGGATTTAGAATTCTTTAATGATCTGAGAGAGATCATTTCAATGGCATAAAGACAAAAAACCAGTTTGTAGTGCGTTGGAAGAACCTATTTATGAACCATAAAGTGTTTTAAGATGAGTATTGAAGGAAGCATCCGTATAATGTATAATTAGAACAAGTCTTATGAGACCGGGGAGAGTGAGACGATAGAAAACTTCACAAGACTGCATAGGAAGCTTCATGGAAGAGAGTGATATTTGAGCAAGAAAATTTGCAGGCTTAATCTAAGGCAGCAGTGGGTTTTGGAAAAAACACAAAGAAATACATGTAGGCCGGGCACAGTGGCTCAAGCCTGTAATCCCAGCACTTTGGGAGGCCAAGGCAGGTGGATCACTTGAGGTCAGGAGTTCGAGACCAGCCTGGCCAACATGGTGAAACCCCATCTCTACTAAAAATACAAAAATCAGCCAGACGTGGTGACTCGCACCTGTAATCCCAGTTACTCAGGAGGCTGATGCAGGAGAATTGCTTGAACCCAGGAGGCAGAGGTTGCAGTGAGCTGAGATCGTGCCACTGCACTCCAGCCTGGTGACAGAGCGAGACTCCATCTCAAAACAACAACAACAAAAAAAAACACAAATACATGAGTAGTAGAATTGACAGCTCTTATGTTTATAAGGAGGAAGAATATGATGACACCTAAATTTCTAACTCTGGTGACTAGTAAGCTGTTATAAAGAAGAGACATTATTTAGGGAGAGATGGGGGAGGTAATTAGTTCAGACATAGGCATGTTGAGTTGAGGTACCTGTGGTTCATCTAGATAGATATCTTCAGTAGGCAGTTATAAATATTTGAGAGAGAGGGGTGGCATGCTCCTATAGTCCCAGCTACTCAGGAGGCTGTGGGAGGATTGCTTAACCCCAGGAGTTCAAGGTTGTAGGGTGCTATGATTGTGCTTGTTAATAGCCACTGCACTCCAGCCTGGACAACATAGTGAGACCCTCATCTCTTTAAAAATAAAAACTTGGGAGGGAAGCCTGGAAATACTAATTTAACAGTTAACAAGAGTTGCGTAAATTGTGGCAATATATGCACTTAGAGAGACTGTGTGGTTTAAGAGCACACAATATTAGGGGGACTCAAGTCAGCAGAATTCTAGTTAGCTGAGGGAAAAATATACAGGTAAGATAGTGGAAAATGGTTTATATAATTGTCTGTTTTCATAGAGCATTGATGGGAAGGGAAACAGGCACACCGAAAAAGTGAGAGGTAAGGGCTCAGTTAGCTGGTGTTTGGAGAGTGGAACTACATGCCGTAGGGAATGTGATAGATTCATGAATTAGAGATTAATGCTGCCTTTAATCAATTCTGAGGTGCATATTTTCTTTTAATATCTCTGAAATTGGAATACTTTTTACAAATGGTATATCATAGTTCAATTAACAGTGTTTTTGGTTTTTTTTTTTTTTTTGAGATGTAGTCTCGCTCTGTCGCCAGGCTGGAGTGCAGTGGCGCGATCTCAGCTTACTGCAACCTCTGCCTCCCAGGTTCAAGCGATTCCCCTGCCTCAGCCTCCCGAGTAGCTGGGACTACAGGCGCGTGCCACCACGCCTGGCTAATTTTTTTTATTTTAGTAGAGACGGGGTTTCACCACATTGGCCAGGATGATCTCCATCTCCTGACCTCATGATCCACCCACCTCGGCCTTCCAAAGTGCTGGGATTACAGGCGTGAACCACCATGCCAAGCCACCACGCCCAGCCGACAGTGTTTTTTATTTCGTTTGTGGCACATAAAATGATGCATCCATAACACAAGGCTCATGGTATTCTACATGAAGAAAACAATCTAAGTGATCCAGTCAGAGTTAGAAAAAAGAATATCATAGTAAAACCCCTCAAAGTAGGAGGTTGAAAATAATAGAGCAGAAATTAATTATTTAGGGAGATTCACAAAACCCAGAAGGGCAGTCCTTTAAGAAGACACATAAGGCATGATTGATTGTTTCTAGTTCAAGAGAAAAGCACAAAAAAGTTTGAGTGGACATAACTACACTTAAAAATAGAGATTTTTAAAACACACTTTAAAAAATTCGAAGTATACTATACATATGACATTTACTATTTGTACTATTTGAAATTGTACGATTCAATAGTAAAAAATCCATTTATATTCTTTTTTTCCACCCTTCATCTCTCTCTCCCTACTACCCTTCCTGGCTTCTCGTAACCACAATTCTACTCTCTCTCTTTGTGAGATCTACTCTTTTAGCTGCCACATATGAGTGAGATCATGTCTTTCTGTGCTTGGATTATTTCATTTAGCATAATGTCCTCCAGTTCCATCCCTGTTGCTGCAAATGACAAGATTTCATTCTTTTCTATGACCGAATACTATTTCATTGTGTATGTGTATATACACCACATTTTCTTTATCCATTCATGTGTTAAATGGAATTGACGTAGGATGATTCCATATTTGGACTATTGTGAATAGTGCTGCAATAAACATGGGAGTGCAGATATACCTTCAGTGTATTGATTTTCTTTCTGTTGGATATATGTATAGTAGTGGAATTGTTGGATCATATGGTAGTTTACTTCTGTTTTTTTTTTTTGTTTTTTTTTTTGAGGAACCTTCATACTGTTCTTCGTAGTGGCTGCACTAATTTACATTCCCACTAACACTGAGGGTTCCCCTTTCTGCACATCCTCACCAGCATCTGTAGTTGCCTATCTTTTTGATGCAAGCGGTTTTAACTGGAGTGAGATGATACCTCATTGTGGTTTTGATTTGCATTTCTCTGATGATTAGTGATGTTGGGCATTTTTTCATATATCTGTTAATCATTTATATATCTTTTGAGAAATGTGTATTTTAGATCTTTTGCCCATTTTAAAATTGGATTATTTGGGGCTTGTTTTGTTTTGTTGCTACTGATTTGAGCTCCTTACATATTGTGGTTGTTAATTCCTTGTCAGATGGATAGTTTGCAGATGTTTTATCCCATTCTGTGGGTTCTCTCTTCACTTTGTTGATTTGTTTCCTTTGCATTTTAGCTTGTATTTTCATTTGTCTATTTTTGCTTTGGTTGCCAGTGCTTTTGAGGTCTCATGCAAAAATTATTTGCCCAGAACAGTGTCCTGGAGCGTTTCTCTCAATGTTGTTTTCTTCTAGTAGTTTCATAGTTTGTGAGATCAAAGTAGATCTCACAGAGGGAATAGAATTGTGGTTACCAGTTCTACTAATTGAGATCTTAGATTTAAGTCATTAATCCATTTTGATTTGATTTTTGTGTGTGATGAGAGATAGGGGTATAGTTTCATTCTTCAGCATATAGTTATCCAGTTTTCCCACTACCATTTATTGTTGCTCTTGGCACCTTTGTTGAAGATGAGCTGGCTGCAAATTGCGTGGATTTATATATAGGTTTTCTGTTCTGTTCCATTGGTCTATGTGTCTGTTTTTGTAGCAGTACCATGCTATTTTGGTTACTGTAGCCCTCTAGTATAGTTTTGAAGTCAGGTAGTGTGATGCCTCCAGCTTTGTTCTTTTGGCTTAGAATTGCTTTGGCTATTCAGGATCTTTTGTGGTTTCATATAAATTCTGAGCTTAAAGAAAAAATTATGTGAAGAATGTCATTTCAATTTTGATAGGGATTGAATCTTTAAATTGCTTTGGGTAGTATTGTCATGTTAACAATATTAATCCATCCAATCCATAAGCATGGACTACCTTTGTATCTTTTTGTGTCCTCTTCAATTTCTTTCATCAGTATTTTCTAGTTTTCCTTTATAGATCTTTCACATCTTTGGTTAAATTGATTACTAGGCATTTTATAATTTGTGTACCTATTGGAAATAGGATTGCTTTCTTGATTTCTTTTTCAGATTGTTTGCTGTTAGTATATGTAAATGCTGCTGATTTTTGTATGTTCATCTTGTATCCTGCAGTTTCACTGAATTTATCAGCTCTAACAGTTTTTTGGTGGCGTCTTTAGGTTTTTGTAGGTATGAGATCATGTTACCTGCAAACAAGGCTCGTTTGACTTATTCGTTTCCAGTTTGGATGCCCTTTATTTCTTTCTCTTGCCTAATTGCTCTGGCCGGGACTTCCAGTATTGTATTGAATAACAGTAGTGAGAGTGGGGCATCCTTGTCTGTTTCAGTCCTTAGAGGAAAGACCTTCAATT
Source organism: Gorilla gorilla gorilla (assembly GCF_029281585.2). NCBI lineage: Eukaryota > Metazoa > Chordata > Mammalia > Primates > Hominidae > Gorilla > Gorilla gorilla. The sequence continues at coordinate 31,337,988 of NC_073228.2, read as the reverse complement.
TTTTTTCCCCATTCAGTATGATGTTGGCTGTGAGTTTGTCATTTTGAGGTATATTTCTACTATACTTATTTTTGTTGGGTTTTTATCATAAAGTGATGTTCAATTTTATGAAATGCTTTTTCAGCGTCTATTGAAATAATATGCTTTTTTTTTTTTTGAGAGAGAGAGTGAGTCTCACTCTGTCACCCAGGCTGGGAGCACAGTGGTGCGATCCCGGCTCACTGCAGCCTCCACCTCCTGGGCTGAACTGATTCTCCTACCTCAGCCTCCCAAGCAGCTGAGGTGGGAGGATCACTTGAGCCCAGGAGGTGGAGACTGCAGTAAGCCGAGGTCACACCACTGCATTCCAGCCTGGGTGACAGAGTGAGACCCTGTCTCAAAAAACAACAAACAAAATTTTCCACTCATTTTCATCAGTCATTTATTTCTATGGGTACTTTTAATACATGCAGGCAGCCGGGCACGGCGGCTCACACCTGTAATTCCAGAACTTTGGGAGGCCGAGGCAGGCAGATCACCTAAGATTAGGAGTTCAAGACCAGCCTGGCCAACGTGGTGAAACCCTGTCTCTACTAAAAATACAAAAAAAAAATTTAGCTGGGCATGGTGGCAGGTGCCTGTAATCCCAGCTACTTGGGAGGCTGAGGCAGGAGAATCACTTGAACCTGGGAGGCGGAAGTTGCAGTGAGCTGAGATCGTGCCATTGCACTGCAGCCTGGGCGACAAGAGCAAAACTCCATCTCAAAAAAAAAAAAAGAAAGAAAAGAAAAGAAAGAAAAAAATACATGTAGGCTTATTTCCTGGAGTACATCATTTTCACTTTCGTTCTGTGAAACCTAGCAGATTTTAAATTCATGACACTGGAAGTTTTATTCCAAGCCACATTTATTTGCATAAAATGAGATCCTTTTGGTTTTGTTTTCTTTACTCGTTCAATTGGTATATATTTGTTCTTTATACTATAAGCAGTTATTGTATTACTTTTTCCTCATATGAGTGACATTGACTGTTTATATATATATATGAGCTGTTTATATTTCCTTTTCTCTGGATTTTGTTTATATTCTTTGACAATTTTTATGTTGAGTCATTTTCTTCGATTTGCAGAATCTCTTATGTTAGAAGGAATTTGACCCTTTGCAATGATTTTTTTTTTGTACCATGCCTGATTGTCTTGTTTGTGAATTATGTTTTCTAAATAACTTGATGTTTACTTTTTGTTGTTGTTGTTGTTTTGAGACGGAGTCTTGCTCTCTTGCCCAGGCGGGAGTGCAGTGGAGTGATCTCGGCTCACTGTAACCTCCGCCTCCCAGGTTCAAGCAATTCTCCTGTCTCAGCCTCCCAAGTAGCTGGGATTACAGGCACACACCAGCATGCCTGACTAATTTTTGTATTTTTAGCAGAGATGGGGTTTCGCCATGTTGGTCAGGCTGGCCTTGAATTCCTGACCTCGCAGTCCACCTGCCTCCACCTCCCAAAGTACTGGGATTAAAGGCGTGAGCCACCACACCTGGCTACTTTCTTTTTAAGTAACTTCTTTATAACTTTTTATTTTCTTTTTTTCTTTTTCTTTCTTTCTTTTTTTTTTTAAATGGAGTCTTGCTGTGTTGCCTAGGCTGGAATGCGGTGGCGCGATCTTGGCTCACTGCAACCTCCGCCTCCTGGGTTCAAGCGATTCTCCTGCCTCAGCCTCCTGAGTAGCTGGGACTAGGGGCATGTGCCGTCGCCCCCGGCTAATTTTTTGTATTTTTAGTAGAGATGGGGTTTCACCATGTTAGCCAGGATGGTCTTGATCTCCTGACCTCATGATCCACCCGCCTCCTCCTCCCAAAATGCTGGGATTACAGGCATGAGCCATTGCGCCTGGACAACTTTTTCTAAATAAAGTTACAGTGAAGGCTGAGTTTCTTGATAAAAATAAAAATAGTGAAATTTAATGACAGGATAAAACCTTGTTTTATTAGTATTTTTTGAATTTAGAAAAGTACTATTTTAACATGGCTAAGGAGACTGGGGATAATGTTTGAAAATTTGGGAGCTTTGGCTGGGCGCAGTGGCTCACACCTGTAATCCCAGCACTTTGGGAGGCAGAGGCGTGTGGATCGAGGTCAGGAGATCGAGACCATCCTGGCTAACATGGTGAAACCCCGTCTCTACTAAAAATACAAAAAATTAGCCGGCCATGGTGGCGGGCGCCTGTAGTCCCAGCTACGTGGGAGGCTGAGGCAGAAGAATGGCATGAACCCGGGAGGCAGAGCTTGCAGTGACCCGAGATCGCGTCTCTGCACTTCAGCCTGGGTGACAGAGGAAGACTCCGTCTCAAAAAAAAAAAAAAAAAAGAAAAAAAAAATTTGGGAGCTTTATTTGGGCCACAATGAACACCAAATATTTAATTTGATATAGATACAGATGTAGTGGCAGCTAAATCTGAGTTACTTTCCTTCTCCTTGTTCTTTTGAATACAGGGTGAGCATGGACAATCTTGTGCCAAAATGCTTGTGAATCGAGCATTGGGCCGCTGGAGGCAGCGTATGCTCCGAGCAGATAACACTAGTGCCATAGTAATCTGCATCTCTCCAGAAGTGGACAATCAGGGAAACTTTACCAATGAAGATGAGTTATACCTGAACCTGACTGACAGCCCTTCCTATAATAGTCAAGAAACCTGTGTGATGACTCCTTCCCCATGTTCTACACCACCAGTCAAGGTATATAGTTCCATAGTTTTTAAGTTATGTTTTAATAGACACCAGTTCTTTGGTTAGCGTCACCTGGAAACAATTTTTAAATTCTTACAGGATTTTGGATTTGAACTCGATTCAAGAAAGTGATGTAACTTATTATCAGAGAGCCATCTTTACATCAATACTAATCTGAATGCCAGCCATATGTACAGCACTAATAAAAAGGTGATTGTGGGCCCTTAAGAATATTATTGTTTGCCATCTAATGCTATGAACATTATTTTTAAAGCATTTAGAAGTTTGTGAAGCACTTAAATATATTTTATTTGAATCTCGTAGCCCAGAAGTAGAGCTAATGTTATTATTTCATTTTATCAGTAATAAGCCTGAGAGATTAAACTGTCTAAACAAGGTTATAGAGAATCAAAATTGAGCTGGACCTGAGGATAGCAGACGTTACAACTGGTTGTCTGTTAACTCGTATAAGAAACTTTATTCCTATTTCTTATCCATGTTAATATTGATTGAGTTTAAGATATGCTTTGAAATAAGCAAATTTTAAGTAGATATCATACTTTCCTTTTTTGATTTACTAAGAACTCAAATACTTGGTTGTGTTTTCATCCTAATTTTTCCCGCCAAAAATTAGCAGTATTGATTGATAATTGCTTTAATACATAGCATGGCTAACCTGGCTTTCTGAGAATGTGTTTTCAGTAGACTGACCATTAAAATGGGAAATGTAGCGAAATCTAATGTCATCTATTCAGGAAGTTTTTTAAAGTGTCAAAGGCCTTTAATTTTGGGCGTCGTAATCCTATAGTCAATACTTGGAAATGGATTATTACTGTTTTGCTTTCTTTCACTTTATATACATATGGCAAAAACCACATATGGCCAGATACAATGGAATGTTTTCATTTCTTTTTCTTTTTTTTGTTTTTGAGACAGAGTTTCACTCTTGTTGCCCAGGCTAGAGTGCAATGGCATTATCTTGGCTCACTGCAACCTCTACCTCCCAGGTTCAGGTGATTCTCCTGCCTCAGCCTCCCAAGTAGCTGGGATTACAGGTGCCCGCCACTACGCCCTGCTAATTTTTTGTATTTTTAGTAGAGATGGGGTTTCACCATGTTGTCCAAGCTGGTCTTGAACTCCTGACCTCAGGTGATCCACCCGCATCGGCCTCCCAAAGTGCTGGGATTATAGGCCTGGCTGAAATGAAGTATTTTCATTCACAAAAGGTTTCTTTTCTTTGAAAACCATGAATGGTAATGCAGGTTGAAACCCTTTAAAGCCTCTTTATTCTCTTTTCAAAGCTGCGAAAGAGCTTATGTTTGTATATTTGCGTATTTCTGAATATTTGTATGTAATTATTACTTTCATGTTCCCTGATAACTGACCTTTAGGCAGTATAGAGAAGGAGGAGACATTAGGGTGGGGAATAGTGTGAGGAACAAAAGGGCATTCTTAATATTGACCTCAAATAAAAATTATTGCAGTCTGCTGACTGGCATTAGTAAACCCATACATAAAATATGTTTAAAAAATTACTTAAGCCTGGCACAGTGGCTCATGCCTGTAATCCCAGCACTTTGGGAGGCTGAGTTGGGCAGATAACCTGAGGTCAGGAGTTCGAGACCAGACTGACCAACATGGAGATACCCCATCTCTACTAAAAATACAAAATTAGCCAGGTGTGGTGATGCATGCCTGTAATCCCAGGTACTTGGGAGGCTGAGGCAGGAGAATCGCTTGAACCCAGGAGGCGGAGGTTGCGGTGAGCCAAGATTGTGCCATTGTGCTCCAGCCTGGGCAACAACAGCAAAACCCCATCTCAAAAAAAAAAAAAAAAAAATTCCTTAAATTCTGGGCTGGGCGTGGTGGCTCACGCCTGTAATCCCAGCACTTTGGGAGGCAGAGGCACATGGATCACGAGGTCAGGAGATCGAGACCATCTTAGCCAACATGGTGAAACCCCATCTCTACTAAAATACAAAAAATTAGCTGGATGTGGTGGCTCGTGCCTGTAATCCCAGCTACTTGGGAGGCAGAGGCAGGGGAATCGCTTGAACCCGGGAGGTAGAGGTTGCAGTGAGCTGAGATCGCGTTGCTGCACTCCAGCCTGCTGACAGGGCAAGACTCCATCTCAAATAATAATAATAATAATAATTCTGATAATGACCTAATAATACTACTAAAGTAAAGATAAGAAGACGTATGTTTGCCATATGCAGGTATAGTTATTTGTTAACCCATTGGCCCTGCCCAAATATGGGAAAATATTTAGATTAATTCAGAATAATTAGTATTGTTGGCTCTGATCTAACAACTAACAAAAGACAAATTTCTGCCCAAGAAATTGTTTTTGGTTTGTTTTATTTACCTTAATTGACATAAAGGTGAGTACTCCCAACTATATTTAATTTACATCATTATTAAAGTTGTCTCATGTGTAGTAACATAGAGATGAATTTAATTATAATGTGGTTAATGTTGAACAGTCAGAGACTTAATCACATTTAGACAAGGCATTTGAGACTAGATTTGTCTGTAAACATGTCAGCTTCCATTTGAATTCTCACATAAATTAGTCTTTGTTTTGGGATGGAGATAGTGGAAAAGCCTTTGTTTAAGTAAGATTACTATGACACACATTTCTTTCTCTGTCCTTTGTTTAGGGCAAAACTGAATTTAGCTATGTTTTACAAGCTAAGATCTTTAAGAACGGAATGGGGAAGAGAGCAAAGAGTTTCAGAAAATTAAAACTTAGTTTTAGTTGCATTTTAGGCACAGTTTGTAATTAATTGTTTAATATTAGATTACAGGGTAGATGGGAGGAGAAAGTTGATCTCTGAAGCAGTGAACTTTTTTAAAGTATGTATTTTTAGGGGGTAACCTCAATATCACATAACTGTTTTACGAACATGCAGGCCTTAGCAATACAAATTAACCTGGGGTACATCTAAGAAGTCTAAACAGTTGCCTGTGCTAACAGACGCAGTGTATCCCACAGAATGCCAATAAAAAGAGAATTTCCTTCAGAAACGTTCAAGAAGAAAGTAGGGGAAGGGAAGCCAGCACACCTGTGGTGTCAGAATAATATTCTGTGCATTTAGGCTGGGTGCGGTGGCTCACGCCTGTAATCCCAGCACTTTGGGAGGCTGAGGTGGGTGGATCACAAGGTCAGGAGTTCAAGGCCAATATGGTGAAATCCTGTTTCTACGAAAAATACAAAAATTAGCTGGGTGTGGTGACATGTGCCTGTAATCCCAGCACTTTGGGAGGCCGAGGCAGGCTGATCACCCGAGGTCAGGAGTTTGAGACCAGCCTGGCCAACATGGTGAAATCCTGTCTTTACTAAGAATACAAAAGTTAGCTGGGTGTGGTGGTGGGTGCCTGTGATCCCAGCTACTTGGGAGGCTGAGGCAGGAGAATCGCTTGAACCCAGGAGGCGGAGGTTGCATTGAGCCAAGACTATGCCATTGCACTCCAGCCTGGGCAACAAGAATGAAACTCCGTCTCAAAAAGAAACAAAAACAAAAAACCAGAGAAGTGATGTATTTGGGGCAGTACCAGATTAGTAACTAGAAATTCTTTGTCCTTTTCTTCAGTGTCCATTGGTCCTAAAGTCTATATCTATATGTGTTTTTCAGTAAAGCATATTCATATCTATGATTAGATTGAGATCATTTTAGAAACGAGTTTCTGGGCCGGGTGCGGTGGGTTACTTAAGGTCAGGAATTTGAGACCAGCCTGGCCAACATGGTGAAACCCCATCTCTACTGAAAATACAAAAATTAGCTGGGCATGGTGGCGAGCACCTCTAACCCCAGCTACTCGGGACGGTGAGGTGGGAGAATCGCTTGAACCCGGGAGGCAGAGGTTGCAGTGAGCAGAGATCGCGCCACTGCACTCCAGCCTGGGTGACAGAGCAAGACTCGGTCTCAAAAAAAGAAAAAAGGAAGCTTCTGGATGCCTTCAATTTCCCTTTCATTTTATTTTTTGAACCTCCCTGCCTCCCTTATTTCCCTTTCTTTTTAACTCTAGACAAATTAAAGGAAACATTCCTATTATAAGTATACTTTTATATAGCACTTCTAAGAAAGTTGTATATTCAGGCTGGGCGCAGTGGCTCACGCCTGTTATCACAGCACTTTGAGAGGCCGAGGCAGACGGATCACCTGAGGTCAGGAGATCGAGACCAGCCTGACCAACATGGAGAAACCCTGTCTCTACTAAAAATACAAAAAAAAAATTAGCTGGGCATGGTGGCGCATGCCTGTAGTCCTAGCTACTCAGGAGGCTGAGGCAGGAGAATCCCTTGAACCTGGGAGGCAGAGGTTGCGGTGAGCCAAGATTGCCCCATTGCACTCCAGCCTGGGCAACAAGAGCGAAACTCCATCTCAAAAAAAAAAAAAAAAAAAAGGAAAGGTGTTTATTTATAGGAGATTTTATTTCAGAGAAAGATCAGATAAATACGTCTTCATTTGCTGCTCTGCTTGGGCTTTTCAGAATCTATTAATATTTTGATACATTTGATTGAGAGTCCACTTGAGGAAAATTTTACATGTTGCGGGGAGAGAGTATTTATGCTTTAACTCTGGACCTTGATAAAGTATTAAGACAATGATTTTATGAAATGTTATTACTTTGGAAGAGCTGGGTTTGATAGTAAGAATGTTCTTATCTGGAGGTGAGCGGCTATTCTGAGTATATGTAGATTTAGAGCACTACACTCAAAGTAGTGGTGCATATCTAGATTGACATGAAGCGTTGTAAAAACAGCATTTTTAAAAACAATAAAGTGCCTTGGATAATTCTCATTTGTTTTCATCAATTGGGAATTTCCCTAACCATTCTCAGTATGGTCCCATGTGTACTACTTTTCTCAAATCACAGAGCAGTATCTAGTGTTTGCAGGATGGGTGCAAAGCAGCATTCTTCTGCGTTTCCATTATGACCATAATGACATAGTTGCTTTAATGTTGTACTTTGCTTTAATGATGTGCTTTAATGTTGTAATGCTTTCCACACTACATACTCAGAAATTAGAATTTAGGAGATAGGATATAAACCAAAAAACTACAAATTTGTTGCTTATCCTACTGAGATGCTACCATCCCCTCCAATGGTTACACTAGTTTTCATTACTAGAAAGTTCAGATTTTTATTTTTAATTTTAATATTTATTTATTTATTGTGAGACAGAGTCTCACTCTGTCACCCAGGCTGGAGTGCAGTGGTGCGATCTCTGCTCTCTGCAGCCTCCACCTCCTGGGCCCAAGCAGTTCTCCTGTCTCAGCCTCCAGAGTAGCTGGGATTACAGGTGCACACCACCATGCCTGGCTAATTTTTGTATTTTTAGTAGAGACGCAGTTTCACCATGTTGGCCAGGCTGGTTTTGAACTCCTGACCTCAAATGATCCGCCCGCCTCGACTTCCCAAAGTGCTGGGATTACAGGGGTTAGCCAGTGTGCCCGGCCAAAAAATTGAGATTTTTAAAAGCTTTTTTTTCTTTTTTGAAATAGGGAATGCTTCATGAATTTGTGTCATCTTTGCACAGGGGCCATGCTAATCTTCTTTGTATCATTCCAATTTTAGTATATGTGCTGCTGTAGTAAGCACTTAATGGCATCTTAAAGCAATTTTTTGATGGTTCTTATGGAAAAATATGACTTTCATGAAAAATAGAGCGATTTCATCAGCATTATGTTATTACCAAAAGTAAATTAAAATGCACACAGAGAATGCGATACTTTTGATCTTCTCCATGTTTGAGTACAGAATAGTGGAAGAGTGAATGTGTGCCTATGGTTAATTTTGAGGATTTGTTTTGAAATCTTGTTCCTTAATGTATCTTATTTTTGGTTACCTGCCAATGGATAGAAAATGCTTGTGACCACGTGAATTTTTACCCACTTGAATAGATTACTTTATAATTTCATCTATTACCCTGAAGACAGAATTCAATGTCATTCTTACCTTTATATTGTCTTCTCACTCAGGTTCCTCCCGTTAAACCTTAACACATAGTTCAGTAAATAGAAGGTGAACAAATTAGTGAATGCATACCCCGTTTTTGCCATCCTACTAGCTTCATAAGAAGCCTAATATCACATGCATAGATTTGTTGAGTTCTGGGATAAATTTTTTCTTATTTGTTTTACCTTCTTATTTTTCAGTCACTGGAGGAGGATCCATGGCCAAGGCTGAATTCTAAGGACCATATACCTGCCCTGGTCCGTAGCAATGCCTTCTCAGAGAATTTTTTAGAGGTTTCAGCTGAGATAACTCGAGAGAATGTCCAAGGTGTAGTCATACCCTCAAAAGATCCAGAACCACTTGAAGAAAATTGCGCTAAAGCCCTGACTTTAAGGATACATGATTCTTTGAATAATAGCCTTCCAATTGGCCTTGTGCCTACTAATTCAACAAACACTGTCATGGACCAAAAAAATTTGAAGATGTCAACTCCTGGCCAAATGAAAGCCCAAGAAATTGAAAGAACCCCTCCAACAAACTTTAAAAGGACATTAGAAGAGTCCAATTCTGGCCCCCTGATGAAGAAGCATAGACGAAATGGCTTAAGTCGAAGTAGTGGTGCTCAGCCTGCAAGTCTCCCCACAACCTCACAGCGAAAGAACTCTGTTAAACTCACCATGCGACGCAGACTTAGGGGCCAGAAGAAAATTGGAAATCCTTTACTTCATCAACACAGGAAAACTGTTTGTGTTTGCTGAAATGCATCTGGGAAATGAGGTTTTTCCAAACTTAGGATATAAGAGGGCTTTTTAAATTTGGTGCCGATGTTGAACTTTTTTTAAGGGGACAAAATTAAAAGAATATACAGTTTGACTTTTTGGAATTCAGCAGTTTTATCCTGGCCTTGTACTTGCTTGTATTGTAAATGTGGATTTTGTAGATGTTAGGGTATAAGTTGCTGTAAAATTTGTGTAAATTTGTATCCACACAAATTCAGTCTCTTACTCTGATACACAGTAATTGTGACAATAGGGCTAAACGTTTAAAGAAATCAAAAGAATCTATTAGATTTTAGAAAAACATTTAAACTTTTTAAAATACTTATTAAAAAATTTGTATAAGCCACTTGTCTTGAAAACTGTGCAACTTTTTAAAGTAAATTATTAAGCAGACTGGAAAAGTGATGTATTTTCATAGTGACCTGTGTTTCACTTAATGTTTCTTAGAGCCAAGTGTCTTTTAAACATTATTTTTTATTTCTGATTTCATAATTCAGAACTAAATTTTTCATAGAAGTGTTGAGCCATGCTACAGTTAGTCTTGTCCCAATTAAAATACTATGCAGTATCTCCTACATCAGTAGCATTTTTCTAAAACCTTAGTCATCAGATATGCTTACTAAATCTTCGGCATAGAAGGAAGTGTGTTTGCCTAAAACAATCTAAAACAATTCTCTTCTTTTTCATCCCAGACCAATGGCATTATTAGGTCTTAAAGTAGTTACTCCCTTCTCGTGTTTGCTTAAAATATGTGAAGTTTTCCTTGCTATTTCAATAACAGATGGTGCTGCTAATTCCCAACATTTCTTAAATTATTTTATATCATACAGTTTTCATTGATTATATGGGTATATATTCATCTAATAAATCAGTGAACTGTTCCTCATGTTGCTGAATTTGTAGTTGTTGGTTTATTTTAATGGTATGTACAAGTTGAGTATCCCTTATCCAAAATGCTTGGGACCAGAAGTGTTTCAGATTTTTTAAAATTTTGGAATATTTGCTTTATACTGAGCTTTTGAGTGTTCCCAATCTGAAATTCAAAATGCTCTAATGAGCATTTCCTTTGAGCATCATGCCTGCTCTGAAAATGTTTCTGATTCTGGAGCATTTTGGATTTTGGATTTTCAGATTAGGGATGCTTAACCTGGATTAACATTCTGTTGTGCCATGATCATGCTTTACAGTGAGTATATTTTATTTATTTATTATTTTGTTTGTTTGTTTGAGATGGAGTCTCACTCTGTCATCCAGGCTAGAGTGCAGTGGTGCAATCTCGGCTGACTGCAACCTCTGCCTCCCGGGTTCAAGTGATTCTCCTGCCTCAGTCTCTCTCCCCAGAAGCTGGGATTACAGGTGTGTGCCACCACACCCGGCTAATTTTTTTTTTTTTTTTGAGATGGAGTCTAGCTCTGTCGTCCAGGCTGGAGTGCAGTGGTGTGATCTCGGCTCCCTGCAACCTCTGCCTCCTGGGTTCATGCGATTCTCCTGCCTCAGCCTCCTGAGTAGCTGAGATTACAGGCACGCACCACCGTGCCCAGCCAATTTTTGTATTTTTAGTAGAGATGGGGTTTCACATGTCAGTCATGCTGGTCTTGATCTCCTGACCTCGTGATCCACCCGCCTCGGCCTCCCAAAGTACTGGGATTACAGGCGTGAGCTGCTGTGCCCAGCCATTTTTGTATTTTTAGTAGAGACGGGGTTTCACCATGTTGGCCAGGCTGGTTTTGAACTCCTGACCTCAGGTGATCCACCCGCCTGGGCCTCCCAAAGTGCTGGGATTATAGGTGTGAGCCACTGTGCCCGGCTTAGAGTGAGTTTAAAATACAACTTAAAGTCTTCATTTTTGCACACTGAATTTTTTATTTTAATATCGAATATATTGAAATAGTTCAGGTGTGGTGGCTCACGCCTGTAATCCCAGCACTTTGGGAGGCCGAGGAGGGCAGATCACAAAGTCAGGAGATCGAGGCCATCTTGGCCAACATGGTGAAACCCCGTCTCTACTAAAATACAAAAAATTAGCCAGGCATGGTGGTGCACGCCTGTAGTCTCAGTACTCATGAGGCTGAGGCAGGGGAATCGCTTGAGCCCAGGAGGCAGAGGTTGCAGTGAGCTGAGATCGTGCCACTGTACTCCAGCCTGGCGACAGAGTGAGACTCCATCTCAGAAAAAAAAAAAAAATGAAATAAACTAAATAATGTGATCAAGTCAGTTATGGCTTATAAGCATTATGTAAAATATGTAGCGATTTAAAATGAATAAAACACTGTATACTTCGCTAATACAGGAAAAAATCTAAAGGGAATTAATACTAAAACACTAACAGTATGTAATTTTGATATGACTTGTACAGTGAGATAATTTTTTAATTTATTAATTTGGAACAAGATCTGTCATTGAGAGATTCAAGAGTTAATTCACGAATTCAACATCGTGCACCTACAATATGCTACAAACTGTGTTGTTGGAAACATACCTGTTTTCCATAGGAAAACTACGTTTTTTCAGACCTTTACGAGAGAGATAGCAACTAGCAGACACTTCTGGAGTCTGTTCATTGTGAAGGTCTTTTCCATCTTGTACACCTGTAATACCATCCTAGCTGCATCACGTGAAAATCCAGCAAGCCATGTGTGGTGTCACGTGCCTGTAGTCCCAGCCACTTGGGAGGCTGAGGTGGGATGATCACTTGAGCCTGGGAGATTTAGGCTGCAATGAGATATGCTCGTGCCACTGCACTCCAGCTTGGGTGACAGAGTAAGACCCTGTCTAAACAAAACAAAAACACCAGCAAATCTAAATACATACTGAAATCCAGGCCGGGCACGGTGACTCACACCTGTAATCCCACTTTGGGAGACTGAGGTGGGTGGATCACGAGGTGAGATGGAGACCAGCCTGGCCAACATGGTGAAACCCCATCTCTACTAAAAATACAAAAATGAGCTGGGCGTGGTGGCGTGTGTCTGTAATCCCAGCTACTTGGGAGGCTGAGGCAGGAGAATCACTTGAACCCGGGAGGTGGAGGTTGCAGTGAGCCGAGATTGAGCCAGTGCACTCCAGCCTGGGTGACAAAGTGCAACTCCATCTCAAAAAAAAAAAAAAAAGAAAAAATCCATTTAGGCCAGGTGTGGTGTCTCCTGCCTGTATTCCTGACACTTTGGGAGGCTGAGGTGGGAGAATTGCCTGAGCCCAGGAGTTTGAGACCAGCCTGGAAAACATAGGGATTCCCCATCTCTACAAAAAAAATAATTAACTGGATGTGGTGTTGTGTGCCTGTGGTCCCAGCTGCCCAGGAAGCTGAGGTGGGAGGATCACTTGAGCCTGGGAGGTGGAGGCTGCAGTGAGCCATGATCATGCCACTGCACTCCAGCCTGGGCAACAAAGTGAGACCCTGTCTCAAAATTAAAAAAAAAAAAATCAATGTAGCTACTTTTTACTTTTTTTTCTTTTTTGCCAGTGGTTGTAAAATAGATTATGTAATCTGTATTTTTCAAATCAATTGTTTAATGTAAAAAGTGTTACAGCATTCTTTCCTACATCACATTATTTTTTAGTGCAATAGATCTAATTCCATACCATATTAGTAGCTATCTAATATTGGAAACCTTTTTGAGACACAAGTGCACATGTTAAAGTTACTTATTTTTTGCATGTGTTCTAGGGCTGTGGTTATACCTACTCTATAAGGGAGTCAAAGATATTATGCAATCACAAATAATGCTTTAATGTTTGTTTTTCTTACCTTTTGTCTGTGTAACACATAAATCAGTAGTAATGGAAAGTTCATGATGTGTAAAATGATACATAATGTAAAGTCCCCTACCTCAGTCCCCAAGACAGTCAACATTTCCCCCTATTTTTTGTGTGTATTCTTTCAGCAATAGTCTATGCACAGACATGCAATGATTATGTGTTTGTCTTAACCTTATTTCTTAAAGATTTTTCTATATCAGTACATCAAAGGGCCTCATTCTTTAGTATTTCAGTCTACAGATGTAAGTTAACTACGCCATTATTATTATTATTTTTCTTTTTTTCGAGATGGAGTTTCGCTTTTGTTGCCTGGGCTGGAGTGCAGTGGCGCGATCTCGGCTCACTGCAACCTCTGCCTCCTGGGTTCAAGCGATTCTCCTCCCGCAGCCTCCCAAGTAGCTGGGACTACAGGTGCGTGCCACCATGCCTGGCTAAGTTTTGTATTTTTAGTAGAGACGGGTTTTCACCATGTTGGCCAGGATGGTCTTGATCTCTTGACCTCATGATCCACCAGCCTAGGCCTCCCAAAGTGCTGGGATTACAGGCGTGAGCCACCGTGCCCAGCCAACTATGCCATTATTTAACCGTGTCCACACATTCTGGTTATTTTCAATATTTTGCAGAATATAATTCTTGATCTGTGTGTCTTATGCCACAAGGATTAAAATATGTATTCATTGCTACAAAACAATATCTCAAAATTTAGCAGTTTAAAACAACAAATATTATCTCCAGTTTCTGAGCCTCAGAAATCTGAGAGTGGTTTAGCTGGGTGATAGTCTCGTGGTTTTGGTCAAGCTACCAACCAGGGCTACAATCTTTCGAAGGTGTCACTGGGGCTAGAAGATCTGCTTCCTGCAAGACTCACAGCTGTTGGCAGGAGACCTCAGTTTGTTGCCACATGTTCCCCTCCAGAGGGCCTCTCACAACATGGCAGTTATTTGTCCCCAGAGCAAGCAACACCAGAGGGCAAGGAAGAAGCCACGATGTTTTTTGTAACCTAGCCTCTGAAAGTGTCATACCAATTCTGTATTTTGTTCGTCACACAGACCAAGTCAACTACAACGTGGGAGACTCCTACACAAGGCATGAATTCTAGGAGGTGGGCATTTTTAAGTGTCATCTGGAAGGAGGCTGTCACAACCTGGAAGTTAAAAGCATTGATATTCTGAAATACAGCGTGTATAACATGGTTTTAGTAGGGTGTGCAATAGTTATGTTTTGGTAATAGCATTAATGAGCAATGTTATTTTCATCTTCCAGACATCTGGAAGATTGCTCTAGTGGAGTAAAACATCTTAATGTATTTTGTCCCTAAATAAACTATCTCACTAATAAAGTTGACAATAATTTTTTTTTTAACAGGGTGTCACTGTCCCCAGGCTGATGTGGAGTGCAGTGGCAAAATCATAGCTCACTGTAACCTTTAACTCCTGGGTTCAAGTGATCCTCCCATCTCAGCTTCCTGAGTAGCTGGGACTACAGGTGCATATCACCACACCTGGCAGATTTTTTAAATTTCCTTAGAGACAAGGTCTCACTGTGTTGCTCAGGCTGGTCTTAAATTCCTGGCCTCAAGTGATCCTCCTGCCTCGGCCTCCCAAAGTGCTAGGCAAATTTTAATCTTAGAGACAAAATATTTAGGCAGTATTAGTGGTTGCATTAGGGATTACAATGTACATACACTTATAGACTACTTAGAATCAATGTTCTATGACTAAAAGTGGAATGTAGGAACGTTACTATCCAGGTGTGGTGGCATGTGCCTGTAGTCCCAGCTACTCTGGAGTCTGAGGTAGGAGGATCACTTGGGCCCAGGGGGTTGAGGCTTCAGTGAGCCGTGATCACACCACTGCACACCAGCCTGGGCAACAGAGTGAGACACTGCCTCAAAAATAAATAATAAAAGTAACAAAAGTTTTAGCAAAAGGAAAAAAAGTTAAAAGAGAGAAAGCTGGGTATGGTGGTGCATTCCTGTAGTCCTAGCTACTCAGGAAGCTGCGGTGGGAGGATTGCTTGAGCCCAAGAGTTCCAGGCTATAGTGTGCGATGATCACACCTGTGAATAGCTATTGGACTCCAGCCTGGACAGCATAGCTAGGCCCTGTCTCTTTACACAAAACACAAAATAACAAAATGAAAACAGGTCGGGTGCGGTGGCTCATGCCCGTAATCCCAGCTCTTTGGGAGGCTGAGGTGGGGGGATCACCTGAGGTCAGGAGTTTGAGACCAGCCTGGCCAACATGGTGAAACCCCATCTCTACTAAACATACAAAAATTAGCTGGGCGCGGTGGCACACACCTGTAATCCCAGCTACTTGGGAGGCTAAGGCAGGAGAATTGCTTGAACCTGGGAGGCAGAGGTTGCAGTGAGCTGAGAATGTACCACTGCACTCCAGCCTAGGTGACAAAGTGAGACTTCGTTGCAAAAACAAAAACAAAACAAAACAAAAACAAATGGAAACAGAGAAGAATGTGGTGCTAAAAAAAAATCTAGGCTGGGCACGGAATATGCCTGTATTCCCGGCACTTTGAGAGGCTAAGGTGGGTGGATCACTTAAGGTTAGGAGTTTGAGACCATTCTGGCCAACATGGTGAAACCCTGTCTCTACTAAAAATACAAAAATTAGCCAGGCATGGTGGCGGATGCCTGTAGTCCAGCTACTCAGGAGGCTGAGGCAGAAGAGTCACTTGAACTCGGGAGGCGGAGGTTGAATTGAGCCGAGATCGGGCCACTGCACTCCAGCCTTCGCAACAGAGTAAGACCCTGACTCTAATAATAATAATAATAATAATAATAATAATAATAATAATAATAATAAAAGATGGCTTTAAAACATCCTAAGTCTAATGAGTCATAAACCTACAAATTCAAGCTCAGCAAATCCCCAAACAGAAAACATTAAGAAATCCTGACATAACCAAATTGCTAAAAACTAAAGAGAAAAACAATCTTGAAAGCCACCAGAGGGAAAATATAATGCATACTGACCTACACAGGACTAATTTAAATGACTGCATATTTCTCTTCAGAAACCATGATAGGGCCGGGCATGGTAGCTCCACCTGTAATCCCAGCACTTTGGGAGGTCGAGGTGGGTGGATCACTTGAAGTCAGGAGTTTGAGACCAGCCTGGCCAACATGGTCAAACCCCGTCTCTACTAAAAGTAAAAAAATTAGCCAGGCATGATGGCGTATGCCTGTAATCCCAGCTACTTGGGAGGTTGAGGCAGGAGAATTGCATGAACCCAGGAGGTGGAGGTTGTAGTGAGCCAAGACAAAGCAAGACTCCGTCTCAAAAAAAAGGAAGAAAAAAAACAAACATGAAGACCAGAGGAAGCGGCATTTTCATTTTTTGAGACAGAGTCTTGCTCTGTCACGCCCAAGCTGCAGTGCAGTGACTCAGTCTCGGCTCACTGCAACCTCCACTTCCTGGGTTCAAGTGATTCTCCTGCCTCAGCCTCCTGAGTAGCTGGGACTACAGGTGCGCACCACCATGCCCGGCTAATTTTTGTATTTTTAGTAGAAACGGGGTTTCACCATGTTGGCCAGGCTGGTCTCAAACTCCTGACCTCAGGTGATACACCCACCCTGGCCTCCCAAAATGCTGGATTACAGGCATGCGTCACAATGCCTGACCACCTTGTGTATTTTTTAAAACAGTTGATAAAACTAAGGTTTGAGGGCTGGGCATGGTAGCTCATGCCTGTAATCCCAGCACATTGGAAGACCGAGGCAGGTGGATCACCTGAGCTCAGGAGTATGAGACCAGCTCTGCCAACATGGTGAAAACACATCTCTACTAAAAATACAAAAATTAGCTGGGCATGGTGGCGTGTATGTGATGGTGTGCACCTGTAATCCCAGCTACTCAGGAGGCTGAGGCAGGAGAATCACTTGAACTCAGGAGGCAGAGGTTGCAGTGAGCCGAGATTGAGCCACTGCACTCCAGCCTGGGTGACCAAGGGAGACTCTGTTTCAAAACAAAACGAAACAACAACAAAAACAAGATTTGGTTCTTGTCGGCAGTTTCACTTTCCTGTATCTTTATAACTGCCTATGGTTGTTTTTTTTGTTTTTTTTGTTTTTTTTGGAGAGACAGGGTCTCATTTGGTTTCCCAGTGTGGAGTGCAGTAGCACAATCACAACTCACTGCAGCTTTGAACTCTTGGACTCCAGTGATGCTGCTGCCTCAGCCTCCTGAGCAGTTAGGACTAAAGGCATGGGCCACCACGCTAAGCTAAGTTTTACTTTTTTTGTAGAGATGGGGTCTCACTATGTTGACCAGGCTGGTCTCAAACTCCTAGGCTCAAGCAATCCTCCCGCCTCAGCCACCCAAAGTGTTGGGATTCCAGGCCTGAGCTACTGTTACTGGAAAGGGGTCCTGATCCAGACCCCAAGACAGGGTTCTTGGCTCTTGCACAAGAAAAAATTCGGGGTGAGTCCGTAAACTGGAAGCAAGTTTATTAGGAAAGTAAAGGAGTAAAGAATGTCTCTTCCATAGACAGAGCAGCAGGATGAGCTGCTAGTTGGCCATTTTTATGGTTATTTCTTGATTATATACTAAACAAGGGGTGGATTATTTATGACTTTTCTGGGAAAGGGGTGGGCAATTCTCGAAACTGAGGGTTCCTCCCCTTTTTAGACTGTATATGGTAACCCCCCTGACACTGCCATGGTATTTGTAAACTATCCTGGCCCTGGTAGGAGTGTCTTTTAGCATGCTAATGTATTATAATTCGTGTATAATGAGCAGTGAGGATAACCAGAGGTCACTCTTGTTGCCATCTTGGTTTTGGTGGGTTTTGGCAGGCTTCTTTCCCGCAACCTGTTTTATTAGTTAAGGTCTTTATGACCTGTATCTTGTACTGACCTCCTATCTGATCCTGTGACTTAGAAGGCCTAACCTCCTGGGAATGCAGCCCAGTAGGTCTCAGCCTCATTTTACACAGCCCCTCTTCAAGATGGAGTTGCTCTGGTTCAAAGGCCTCTGACACCACCGTCCCTGGGCAATAGTAGGAGCTCCGACATTTAATTGTTCCTGTTAGTGAATAGAGCATCATGGAGAATAAATGAAACAAATAAATAATCGTTTCTGGTAAAGAGATTTTGTTACATTTCAGTTACAGGCAATAGAATTATAAGCAGTTACAAAGCAGCACTGATGTGTCAAAGATAAAAAATGACCACACTTGGCCTGGCTGTGGCTCACTCCTGTACTGCAACTGCAACTCCCAACAGTTTGGGAGGCGAAGGCAGGCAGATTGGTTGAACCCAGGAGTTTGAGACCAGCCTGGGTAACAAAGTGAGACCCTGTCTTTACAAAAAAAATTTAAAAATTAGCTGGGTGTGGTGGTACGCACTTGGGCTGAGGCAGGAGGATCCCTTGAACCGAGAAGGTTGAGGCTGCAGTGAATTCTGATTGCACCACTGTACTCTAGCCTGAGTGACAGGGATGACCATACTTAATAGTTTGCCCGGGGCAGTCCTAGTTTACTTTTTTTTTTTTTGGTGTAATTATTAGAAGAGCCTCATTTCACAAAAGTGTCCTGACAAGATGACAAATTCTATGACCACTTTATGGATACTAGTTGGTTTCAAGAGAATGAAAAACTAAAGGAAAATAATCACCGTATCTTCAGGATTTTTTTTTTTTTTTTTTGAGACAGAGTCTTGCTCTGTTGCCCAGACTGGAGTGCAGTGGTGCCATCTTGGCTCACTGCAACCTCCCCCTCCTGGGTTCAAGCAATTCTCCTGCCTCAGCCTCTGGAGTAGCTGGGACTACAGGCGTGTGCCACCATGCCCGGCTAATTTTTGTATTTTTAGTAGAGACGGGGTTTCACCATGTTGGCCAGGCTGGTCTCGAACTCCTGACTTCAGGTGATCCTCCTGGCTCGGCCTCCCAAAATGCTGGGATTACAGGCATGAGCCACCACGCCCGGCCATCTTCAGGATGTTTGCTGGACTTGGGAAGGAGCAGAGGGATCCAACATAATAAACAACTGCAAAGACTTAAAATTTTGAATAGAAATTATGGGGAAATGCTGTTTTAGAAAGCATGATTACCTAGTACCTAGTATTCAGGATGGACAAATGGCAGGCACTAATTGTAATCAATAGAGGTGAGGTGATAGGAGTTTGGATTATGTTGGTTTTGCTAGTCTATGAATTTTGGGATTCTACTTTGGGTAGTGTTTAAAAATTGTGACCTAATGAATGCATCAGAAAAAGTCAATATCATGAGTAATCAATGTATTTTTGTCTTACAAGATAAAATCCTAGCTACAGCTAGAGGATTTTAGAGAAAAGTGATGAGGTTTTATTTTTTAAACTTTTTAAAATACTTTGCTGAAAATTAAAATACTAATGTTCACCACAGTTTTGTGTGAAAATAGGTTGTTTCCCTGCTGCTGAAATTACAGGATCATTATTCAAGTGTTTTTGGTGGCCTGGGTCAGTGAGGCAATAGCTTAAGGCTTAAAAAACAAACAAACAAACCAAAAGAAGAATCCTAACCAAAGCAAAAACACACCAGAAAGTACACACTGATCTTGAAATTTGGTTTGCATATGGACAGCTCCCTGATTATTCTCTAGGGATTTTGATTTTTTGTTCTGTAGGGTCATATGAGAGGCAATCTTGGTCATTAGTAATTTATTATACTGGGCCAAGGAAGCAATTGGAAGAACAAAGAACTCCCTTAAAGTTACTCTTTTCCATTAAAAATGAGTTTCGTAGCTGGGATTGCTAGGTAGCAAGAACAAATAGTTCACTGAAGAGTTTCTCCATGTCTCTGTACTTTGAAGTGACTCATGAGCTGGCAGTATGTACAAAGCACCCACTAGTTTCTTCCATTAAAAAATATGATCACCACACGTTTTATCTCCAGTGAAGGCTCATAAGAGAATCTCAAACCATCTTTGTGGATAATAAAATGGGGTAATTAGAACTGGCTGGTAGTTCGTTTGGAGAAATTTCTTTCTTTCTTTCTTTCTTTCTTTTTTTTTTTTTCTGAGACGGAGTTTCGCTCTTGTTGCCCAGTCTGGAGTGCAACGGTGCGATCTTGGCTCACCGCAACCTCCACCTCCCAGGTTCAAGCGTTTCTCCTGCCTCAGCCTCCTGAGTAGCTGGGATTACGGGCATGCACCACCACGCCTGGCTTATTTTTTATTTTTAGTAGAGACGGGGTTTCTTTTTCTTTTGAGACGGAGTCTCGCTCTGTCGCCCAGGCTGGAGTGCCATGGCGTGATCTCGGCTCACTACAAGCTCCGCCCCTCGGGTTCACACCATTCTCCTGCCTCAGCCTCCCAAGTGGCTGGGACTACAGGTGCCCGCCACCACGCCCGGCTAATTTTTTGTATTTTTAGTAGAGACGGGGTTTCAGCGTGTTAGCCATGATGATCTCTATCTCCTGACTTCGTGATCCGCCCGCCTCGGCTTCCCAAAGTGCTGGGATTACAGGCGTGAGCCACCGCGCCCGGCCCTTAGAGACGGGGTTTCTCCACGTTGGTCAGGCTGGTCTCGAACTCATGACCGCAGGTGATCCGCCTTCCTCAGCCTCCCAAAGTGCTGGGATTACAGGTATGAGCCACTGCGCCCGGTGCATTTGGAGAAATTTCTACTTTGATCTAAGAACTTTAAATTTGGGCTGGGCGGATGACTCACGCCTGTAATCCCAGCACTTTGGAAGGCTGAGGCGGGCACATGGCTTGAGCTCAAGAGTTCGAGACCAGCCTGGGCAACATGGTGAAACTCCATCTCTAGAAAAAATACAAAAATGGCCGGGCTCAGTGGCTCACGCCTGTAATCCCAGCACTTTGGGAGGCCGAGGTGGGCGAATCACGAGTTCGACACCAGCCTGGCCAACATGGGGAAACCCTGTCTCTACTAAAAATACAAAACATTAGCTGGATGTGGTAGTGGGGGCCTGTAATCCCAGCTACTCGGGAGGCTGACGCAGAAGAATTGCTTGAACCCGGGACGTGGAGGTTGCAGTGAACCGAGATTGCACCACTGCACTCCAGCTCAGGCGACAGTGCAAAGACTGTCTCAATTAAAAAAAAAAAAGAAAGAAAGAAAGAAAGAAAAAGAAAAAAAGAAAAAGAAAATAAAAAAAATACAAAAATTACCAGGAGTGGTGGTGCAGGTCTGCCGTCCCAGCTACTCAGGAGGCTGAGGTAGGAGGATCACTTGAGTCTGGGAAGTCAAGGTAGCAGTGAGCTATGATTGTGTCACTGCACTCCAGCCTGGGAGACAGACTGACACTCTGTCTCAAGAAAGAAAAAATGGCCAGGCACAGTGGTGGCTCACGCCTGTAATCCCAGCACTTTGGGAGGCCGAGGCAGAAAGATCACGAGGTCAGGAGTTCCAGACTAGCCTGGCCAATATGGTGAAACCAGACCAGCCTGGCCAATATGGTGAAACCAGACCAGCCTGGCCAATATGGTGAAACCCCGTCTCTACTAAAAATACAAAAATTAGCCAGGCATGGTGGTGCACACCTGTAGTCCCAGCTACTCAGGAGGCTGAGGCAAAAAGAACTGCTTGAACTCGAGAGGTGGAGGTTGCAGTGAGCCCAGATCGTGCCACTGCACTCCAGCTTAGGTGACAGAGTGAGACTCTGTCTCAAAAGAAAAAAAAAAAGAAAAAAAAACTTATTTAGTTATAAAAAGCCTATGGGGTCGGGTGCAGTGGTTCACACCTGTAATCCCAGCACTTTGGGAGGCTGAGATGGGAGAATCACTTGAGCTCCAGAGTTCAAGACCAGCCTGGGCAACATAGGGAGGCCCTGTCTCTACAGAAAAAAAATTTTTAATTAGCCAGCATGTTGGTGTGTGCCTGTAAACCCAGCTACTTAGGAGGCTGAGGTGGGAGGATCACATGAGCTGAGGAGTTGGAGGTTGCAGTGAGCTATGATTGCACTACTGCACACCAGCCTAGGTAACAGCAAAACTGCCCCCCTCTGACGCCCCCACTAAAAAGAAAGCCTATGAGGCTCATAATATTCATTTTTTTTTTTTTTTTGGAGACGGAGTCTTGCTCTGTTGCCCAGGCTGGAATGCAGTGGCGCGATCTCGGCTCACTGCAAGCTCCGCCTCCCAGGTTCTCGCCATTCTCTGCCTCAACCTACCGAGTAGCTGGGACTACAAGCGCCAGCCACCACGCCTGGCTAATTTTTTGTATTTTCAGTAGAGATGGAGTTTCACCATGTTAGGATGGTTTCCATCTCCTGACCTCATGATCCGCCCTCCTCGGCCTCCCAACGTGTTGGGATTACAGGCCTGAGCCACTGTGCCCCGCCCATATTATTCCTTCTACAATTTACAAAGGATGAAACAATGAAGGCACAGAAATTTACCAAGAAATGTAAAACTCAGCTAGTGTTCATCCTATTTGTAAATGGCACCACTCAGCTGATCAAGCCCAAAACACAGAAAACATCTTTTTTTTTTTTTTTTTTCTAACACCTTTAAGGTTTGTTGGATTTGAACATCCTTGATTCTTTTCGTTTGGGTCCGGAGTTGGTTCCTTCCGGTGGATTCGTGGTCTGACTTCAAGAACGAAGCCGAGGACCTTCTCGTTGAGTGTTACAGCTCTTAAAGGTGGCATGGACCCAAAGAATGAGCAGCAGCAAGATTTATTGTAAAGAAGGAAACAACAAAGCTTTTAGCTTTCCACAGAGTGGAAGGGGCCTGGAGCAGGTTGCCGCTGCTGGGGGGAGTGGCCAGCTTTTATTCCCTTATTGTCCCTGCCCATGTTCCGTTTCTGTCCTAGCACAGTGCCCTTTCTTCAGTCTTCCCCACGATTAGCTTTTAGACTCCTGCTGATTGGTACGTTTTACAGAGCACTGATTGGTGCATTTTACAGAGCACTGATTGGTGCATTTTACAGAGTGCTGATTGGTGCATTTTACAATCCTCTTGCTAGCTACAGAGCGTTGATTGGTGCGTTTTTACAGATCACTGAATGGTGCATTTTACAATCCCCTTGCTAGCTACAGAGTGCTGATTGGTGCGTTTTCCAATCGTAGCTACAGAGTGCTGACTGGTGTGTTTTACAATCCTCTTGTAAGACAGAAAAGTTCTCCAAGTCCCCACTCTACCCAGGAAGTCCAGCTGGCTTCACCTCTCACCTTCATCCTGTAACCGAGTCCAAACTTGTTCTGCTCACTGCATGACAGCCAAGGGGTGAAGAGTCAAGGAGTTAGAGCAAGGATAGTAACTTTATTTCTGAGAGCTAGCAAACCCGGAAAATTGCAGAATAATGTACTAAAGAACCATATTTTTGGCTGGGCATGGTGGCTCACGCCTGTAATTCCAGCACTTTGGGAGGCCAGGGCAGGTGGATCATGAAGTCAGGAGTTCAAGACCAGCCTGGCCAAAATGGTGAAACCCCGTCACTACTAAAAATGCAAAGAATTAGCCAGGCGTGGTGGCGGGTGCCTGTAATCCCAGCTACTCAGGATGCCGAGGCAGAATAATTGCTTTAACCCGCGAGGTGGACGTTGCAGTGAGCCAAGATCGACACACTGCACTCCAGCCTGGTGACACAGTGAGACTCCATCTCAAAAAAAAAAAAAAAAGTTGGAGTCTTGCTCTGTCGCCCAGGCTGGAGTGCAGTGCCTTGATCTTGGCTCACTGCAACCTCCACCTCCCGGGTTTAAGTGGTTCTCCTGTCTCAGCCTCCCAAGTAGCTGGGACTACAGGTGCACACCACCACGCCCAGCTAATTTTTGTATTTTTAGTAGAGACGGGGTTTCTTCATGTTGGTCAGTCTGGTCTTGAACTCCTGATCTCAGGTGATCCACCTATTTCGGCCTCCCACAGTGCTGGGATTAGAGGTGTGAGCCATCACGCCCAGCCTGAAGAACCATCTTAAGTTAGTACACATTTCAGGCTCTTTTTGTGTTAAGGGCAGGGGGAAGAAGAGAGGGTTTGAATCAAGGGGTGACTGATGACCGTAGACATCTGGGCGCCAGCAAGGGTTCCTCAAGGCCTGAAGCCTCTCTGTTACTGGTCAGGTCACAATACCTTCTCAAACTCTCAACATTGTTACCTGTGTGTACACCCTCCTTTTCTCCTTGGGGGTTAGTTTTGGGAAGGGACTATTACCATCCTTGCTTTAAAGTTAAACTATAAATTCCTCCCTTGGTTAGCTTAGTCTATGTGCAGAGATAAGCAAAAGCAGTTAACTTAGATATCACCGATGGGTGGGAGTGGGGAGTTTAGGAGCAAAATGGAGTTAGTCATGCTAGGCCTCCTTTTCAATGTTACAATTCCACATTATCAAGTTATTTCAATCCCACATTATCAAGTTATTTCAATATTTCCAAATATATTCTTCTTCTTTTTTTTTTTTTTGAGTGAGAGTTTTGCTCTGTCGCCCAGAGGCTGGAGTGCAGTTGCACGATCTCGGCTCACTGCAACCTTCACATCTCGGATTCAAGCGATTCTCCTGCCTCAGCCTCCTGAGTAGTTGGGATTACAGGCGTGCACCATCAAAACCCGCTAATTTTTGTATTTTTAGTAGAGACAGAGTTTCACAATGTTGGCAAGGCTGGTCTTGACCTCCTGACCTCAAGTGATCCGCCCCTCTCAGCCTCCCAAAGTGCTGGGATTACAGGTGTGAGCCACTGTGCCCGGCCTTTTCTTTCATTTCTTTTTTTTAAATTTTTTAAAATTTTATGTATGTATGTATGTATGTATGTATGTATGTATGTATCTATCTATCTATCTATCTATCTATCTATCTATCTATCTATCTATCTATCCCGCCTAGGCTTCCCAAAATGTTGGGATTGCAGGCGTGAGCCACCACGCCCAGCCCACCACGCCTGTTAATAAGCTATACCCTCACGGACCTGTCATTGGCATTAAATTTGATAATACATTAGAGTATTGTATATGAAGTATACGAAGGCCTGTGCTGAGTGTTCAAGAAGTCAGTCAGTATTATTCTACTTATATTAATAAATGTAACTGATGAAATGACAATGGCGAGATCTCGATCTTCAACAATAAGGGAGATGGAAACTGAGGCAAGGAAGGGGTCAGGCGTGGTCTAGAAACCTAGCTCAAATTGTTGAAATTACCGGCCGTGCCCCTTATTCAGATCAACCCCTCCTCGGCTGATCGCCGGCGCGAGCCAGCGTAGGCTCCCGGAAGGTAAACACATCGCCAAGGGCTGGGCAGAAGGCGGGTGTGGGACGGGTGAGTGGCCAGCTAAAAGTGATTGGCAGCTGCCATGTCCACGTGCTCCGAGCTTGGAACCAGCTGTCGCGAGAATTCGATGTAAACAGACCAGTCTCCCTGTCCTCCGGCTCCAACCTGAAACGCTCACGTGAGCGGGACAGGAGTCTGGATCATGTTGCTTTTCTTTTCAAAGCCACGAAGGTTCTGTCTTCCAAAAAAAAATGTACATGTTCGTAATTATTCCCCAGCTGCCTGCGTTTGCAACCGAACCTGACACCTCGGCTTCACCCGAACTTACATGCTGTTGTGTTGTCCCTCCAGCCCCAGTGGATTGGACACATTCAGGAGGCGGGTCCGCCTCTTTCCTACTTGCTGGTTGGCGAAGCTGACCTCCAAGGGCGGTGCCCGGCCATAGCCGGTTTGCTTCTGGGATTGGCTAGAGGGGGTGGTTCCGCTGAGGCGTGGTAGGAAGTGGCTGCCGTCAATCACGCGGGGAGACTCCAAACAGTGAGCCTAGAGCTGGAGACTAGCGTTAACCGGCGGGGCGGCCGGTGAGAGGGCTGGCAGGGCTTTGGCTTTGGGGAGGCTTGGGGAGGACGAGGGACTGGCGGCGTGAGGGGACTGGGTCGGGCTGGCAGGAATTCGACAGGAGAGAGGTGTCGATACCGGAGGGGGAGGGGAACAGTGCAAGGGGCCGGAGGGCGGGCGGGGGCAGCGGTGGCTCCGTGTTGGAGGTTAAGTGGGCAGCGCCGTACGAGTGTCTTTCAGGAGACTGGGGCCTGAGTGGCTGGCGAGGGTCGTCCCCAGGAGACAGGGCCCTTAAAGGGCAGGGCTTGGGAGACTGTGGTTGGAGAAAGCACGAATGGGATGAGAATGAGAGGGCTGAGGGGCTGGAGGTGCAGGTACCCTCTGAGGAGGTGGTGGCTCTGCTCCTTGGGGCAGAGGGTGTTTTGGTTGTAGGAGGTGGGGCGCACAGGTTTAGAGTTTTCACATCAGGTGTGAATGCTTCCTACTTAAAAATGATGGTTTTCGGTGCCTTCAAGATGAGTTCCAGGTTGTGGGCTTCCCTGAGCCCTGTAAGAGATCTTTGATATTGCTGTCAGTCCTCTTTTAACCTTAACCAAGCCGACTCCATGCTCTTAAAATCTCAGTGATTCAGAGGGTCATGAAACATTCTAGGATCAGGATTTATGATGTGACGGGAAAGGGTAAAGGGCTGTAACAACGTATTAGTTTATGTTAGTTATTTGACTACTTGCTACTAGTCAAATAATTACTTGACTTATTTGTTATAGTAGCAGGGGGTTACGAATGTGATTTGAATTGTGATTTACTCATAGATTCCCAACAGGTTTAATTGGAAGGTAGAGTGGTATCATGTCACTTGTTCCGTTTGGTCTTGAAATATTGTACCATGTGTATTTTCACTATCTCAACATAAAATTGCAGTAAATTCCCATCCCATGATCTGGTTCTCTCACCCTTGTAATTTATGTTAACAACAGACCAAGGGGTACAGCAGGAGTCTTCCTTACATTGTTTTGTGGTTCTGAGACCTGGTCCTATTAAAAAACAAAACAGGATGGGCGCGGTGGCTCAAGCCTATAATCCCAGCACTTTGGGAGGCTAAGGCGGATGGATTGCTTGAGCTCAGGAGTTCGAGACCAGCCTTGGCAACATGGTGAAACCCCGTCGCTACAAAAAAAATATAAAATTTAGCTCGGCATGGTGGCGCTTGCCTGTAATCCCAGCTACTCAGGAGGCTGAGGCAGGAGAATTGCTTGAGCCTGGGAGGCGGAGATTGCCATGAGCAGAGATCGTGCCACTGAACTCCAGCCTGGGCGACAGAGCGAGACTCTATCTCAAAAATAATAGTAACCCCCCAAACCCCTCATTATAATTTGAAAAAAATTAAAAACCTACTTCCTCCTTTTTTCCCTTTCTGGTGTAACAGGAATTTCTGGGAAAGTTTCCTACATTTGAGGCATTTTTGACAAGGGATCTCTAGTGAGTAATCATAAATCTTCCTCCCTACCCCCAACAACGATCCATGTTTTTCTGTTTTTTGTTTGTTTGTTTGTTTGTTCTGGAAACAGGTTTTATGAATGAAGCTATGGCTACAGATTCCCCAAGAAGACCCAGTCGTTGTACTGGTGGAGTTGTGGTTCGCCCCCAGGCTGTCACGTAAGCACATTTCAGATAAACCCAATAGCTGAAGAAAAGATTACTCAGAATACTAACTAACATTTAGGTTTTCTTTATGAACCGTGGTTACTTTTGTAAAAATCTTTTAACTGTTGGCTTTATGGGATGAATAATAATAATTGCCAAGACCAAATGAAGAATTGGAGAGTTAAGTTGATGTATTCAGCACATTTACAGAGTACGTGAAGAGCACTATGCTAAATCCTGAAGAGCAGTGTTTTCAAACTCCAGGTTTAACAAATTAGTGGATTGTTAAATCAGTTTAGTGGGTCAGGAGTTGTAGTAGAAAATGAAATAGAGGCCGGGCGCAGTGGCTCATGCCTGTAATCCCAGCACTTTGGGAGGCCCAGGCAGGCGGATCACGAGATCAGGAGATCGAGACCATCCTGACTAAAACGGTGAAACCCTGTCTCTACTAAAAATACAAAAAATTAGCCGGGTATGGTGGCCCCTGTAGTCCCAGCTACTCGGGAGGCTGAGTCAGGAGAATGACGTGAACCTGGGAGATGGAACTTGCAGTAAGCTGAGATCGCGCCACTGCACCCTAGCCTGGGCGACACAGCAAGACTCTGTCTCCAAAAAAAAAAAAAAAAAAAAAAGAAAGAAAATGAAATAGAATATAATAGAAAATTAGAAAATATAGCTGAGAGTTTGTATTGTTTCATGACATGCACATAGATATGTTCATGTGTACGTATGTATTTACCAGACGGTGATGTAAAATGTATCTCTTTTAACTTTTAAGTTCAAGGGTACATGTGCAGGTTTGTTATACAGGGAAACTCATGTCACAGGGGTTTGTTGTACAGATTATTTCATCACCCAGGTATTAAGCATAGTCCCCATTAGTTATTTTTCCTGACCCTCTCCCCGCTCCCACCCAACTCTGATAGGCACCAGTGTGTGGTGTTCCCGTCTATGTATCCTTGTGTTATCTATAAAAGGAATCTCTTAGTCTAGGTCTCCATCAGAAAGTTTCAAAGTAAGTGTCATAGTATATTTCTCTGTTTTTGGCATTCTTTGACAAAGAATGTCTATACTTACTAGAGTGAGTTTATAATCTAATATGGTTTGAAGATATGTATACTTTTTATTTTTTTTAGATGGAGTCTCACTCTGTTGCCCAGGTTGGAGTGCAGTGGCGCCATCTCGGCTCGCTGCAGCCTCCACCTCCTCCTCTGCCTCCCAGATTCAAGCGATTCTCCTGCCTTGGCCTCCCGAGTAGCTGGGATTACAGGCGAGCGCCACCAGGCCTGGCCAATTTTTGTATTTTTAGCAAAGACGGGGTTTTGCCATTTGGCCAGGCTGGTCTTGAACTCCTGGCCTCAGGTGATCTGCCTGTCTTGGCCTCCCAAAGTGCTAGAATTACATGTGTGAGCCACCGTGCCTGGCCAAAGATATGTATACTTGAAGGCTGACATGGGAGAATTGCTTGAAACCAGGAGTTTGACACCAGCCTGAACAACATCCCGAGACCCTCATGCCTTAAAAAAATACAAAAATTAGCCAGGCATTGTGGCAGGCGCCTGGAGCCTTAGCTACTCGGGAGGCTGAGACGGGAGGATCACCTCGGCCCAGGAGCTTGAAGCTGTGGTAAGCTGTGATTGTGCCATTACACTCCAGCCTAGGTGACAGAGTGAGACTGTGTCTTAAAAAAAATATATGTCTGGGCGCAGTGGCTCATGCCTGTAATCCCAGCATTTTGGGAGGCTGAGGTGGGCGGATCACCTGAGGTTGGGAGTTCGAGACCAGCCTGACCAACGTGGAGAAAACCCGTCTCTACTAAAAATACAAAACTTAGCTGGGCGTGGTGGCAATAGCCTGTAATCCCAGCTACTTGAGAGGCTGAGGCAGGAGAATCGCTTGAACCCGGGAGGCGGAGGTTGCAGTGAGCTGAGATCGTGCCATCTCACTCCAGCCTGGGGGACAAGAGCAAGACTTCATTTCCAAAAAATAAGAAAAATAAATAGATATATTTTATATGTATATATATTATTCATTTTTTTTTCTTTTTTTGAGATGCAGTCTCGCTCCATTGCCCAGGCTGGAGTGCAGTGGCATGATCTCGGCTCACTGCAACCTCCGCCTTCTGGGTTCAAATGATTCTCTTGCCTCAGCCTCCCAAGTAGCTGGGATTACACATGTGGATCACCACGCCTGGCTAATTTTTGTATATATATATATTTTTTTTGAGACAGAGTTTCGCTCTTTTTGCCCAGGCTGGAGTGCGATGGCACAATCTCGGCTCACCGCAACCTCCGCCTCCTGGGTTCAAGCGATTCTCCTGCCTCAGCCTCCCGATTAGCTGGGATTACAGGCATGCGCCACCATGCCTGGCTAATTTTGTATTTTTTAGTAGAGACAGGGTTTCTCCATGTTGTCCAGGTTGGTCTCAAACTCCCAACCTCAGGTGGTCCGCCTGCCTCAGCCTCCCAAAGTGCTGGGATTACAGGTGTGAGCCACCGTGCCCGGCCTAATTTTTGTATTTTTGGTAGAGATGGTGTTTCATCAAATTGGCTAGGCTGAAGCAAACAAGTAAATAAGTAAAATAATGACAGGCTGTGATTGTGCACAGTGTACTACAATGGAGAGTGACAAAGGAGAATACATACAAGGCTGTCCCGGAAGCTCTCTCAAAGGAGGCAGCACTTAACCTGGAGAACTAAAAGGAAGGGAAGGGGATGGGAAGGAATCCAGATAGAAAGAAAAGTGGTGTAAAGGTCTTGATTCAAAGAAGAACTTGGTGTGTGCTAGGAATTGAAGTTGCATATGGCTGAATCAGAATAAGGAGAGTGGCAAAAAATGAGGTTGGAGAGGTAGCCTAATAATTTTCTTTTTTAGGCCTAATCGATTTTTGTAGGTCTCTAGGGCATATTGCTTTTTTAATAGGATTTATGATAAACCATATTATTTTCAAGTGTGATTTTTCACATCTCTTGAAATGGATTTGAATTAGTATTTTGATTTTTTCGTTGTTGTTTTTTTGAGACGGAGTCTTGCTTTTTTGCCCAAGCGGGAGTGCAGTGGCGCGGTCTTGACTCACTGCAACCTCCACCTCCTGGGTTCAAGTGATTCTCCTGCTTCAGCCTCCCGAGCAGCTGAAATTACAGGGTGCACCACCAGGACCAGCTAGTTTTTGTATATTTAGTAGCGACAGGGTTTCACCATGTTGGCCAGGCTGGTCTTGAACTCCTGACCTCAAGTGATCCACTCACCTCGGCCTCCCGAAGTGCTGGGATTACAGGTGTGAGCTACCACGCCTGGCCTAAAATAGTATTTTGAAGAAATTGTTTTTTTCCACTTGCTGAAATTTACGTACTTTGTATTTAAAATACATTAATTTCGTGTCCTTACTTAATTAACAATGTTATTTTTTCCCCTTCCCTTTTTTTGTTTGTTTTTTAGAGATGGGGTCTTGCTATGTTGCCTAGCCTGGCTGCCAACTCCTGGGTTCAACTCCACCTCAGCTTCCTAAATAGCTGGGACTATAGGCACATGCTACTGCATCCAGCTTTCCCTCATTTTTATGCATTTCAGTTTTTTTCCATGTCTTTTCTATACCAAAAGTTCTGTAAAGGCTTAATAGCTTCTTCTAATGCCTGTATCTACCAGAAAATGTAGACTTACCTGCTATATACAGGTAAGGGACTAGGTTCATAACCAATTTAAGGAGAAGGTCACTAGATAGTGAGTCATCAGCAATAGTTTTACTTGCTCTAATTAGGGCATTCTTCTGCTCTGACTCAAGAGGAAGGTCCTACCTTAGGTCTCTGTCATCACTCCTCCAAATATGACTTAGAAGCTATCTCTATCAAATTAGGAGAGCATGACTTTTAAAAAGAGATAATGTTTAAAAATGTTAAAAGCCCATTTACCTTTAATAACATATATAAAGACCCATGAAACGAGAAAGTAGTTTAGCAGAAATATCAGGTGATAAGAGTTAGCCTTTTTTTTTTTTTTTTTGCCTTTTTTGAATATTATGAGTGATGCCTGTAATCCCAGTACTTTGGAAGACTGAGGCGGGAGGATCGCTTGAGCTCAGAAGTTTGACACCAGCCTGGGCAACATGGTGAAACACCGTCTCTACAAAAAATACAAAAATTAGCTGGGCATGGTGGCGCATGTCTGTAGTCCCAGCTACTTGGGAGCCTGAGGTGGGAGGATTGCTTAAGCCCTGGAGGTCGAGGGAGCAGTGAGCCGAGATCGCACCACTGCACTCCAGCCTGGGTGACAGAGTGAAACCTTGTCTCAAAACAAAACAAAACAAAACAAACAAAAAAACCCCAAAAAACAAACAACAACAACAAAAAACAAGTGACTTTATTAAGGCTTGTAAATAGAGCTTTTTTCATGTTCTATATTAAGCTCTCCTGACCAGTGTTGTCCATTTCACCCTTTTCCAGAGAACAGTCCTACATGGAAAGTGTTGTGACTTTTCTGCAGGATGTTGTGCCACAGGTAAGTGTCTATATGTGCTTTCGGCTTTGCCTTTGGTCAGAAGAGCTCTGAAATGTTTGGTTTCCTAAACTTGACACTAGTACCAGCAACTTCCTAGAGGTTTTTGATGTTTTAGCATCCTGAGCATTCGTAGGGTGGGACTACATTATTGTTTAGATGTGCCGCAGTGTTGTGATGACAGTGGCATAAATATTATTCCTTAGGACTTTGCCTTCCTAAGAGGAATCAAGGTGAATTGTTAGTAGAGATTTGAGACCTGGGACTTTCGTAGGTTTCTATTTTCTTGTCCTATTTAAGTGTTGCCTGCCAGAAGGGAGAAAAGCAATATACACTCTGCACTCCTTAACTAGATATTAGCTAAGTATTGTACCTGAACACAAATCTACATCTCTTTTATATTGAGCAGCATTTTTATGCCAACTAAGGTATCCTGTTACTCTAACTGATAAGAGATTAAGTCTTTTACTGTTCCTTTTATATAAATATGAGAATAAAGAATGAGAATAGCCTTACTGGGATTATCTAGTATACTATTGCCAAACTTAACATAATTATCACTTGGCATACTTATTAAAAGTAATAATTTCCTCTCTCAGAGTCTTAACACAGTTGATTTGGGATGGTAACTGGTAACTTGTAGCAATAGTAAGAATCTCAGGTGATTCTTATGAAATGGTACCTTTGGGAAGCACTGTTCTAGTGGGACTACTGAAGGGAAAGGTTTCCATACTTTCTCCTTATGGTTGTAGTCTTCCTTGACTACCATGGGTATCTGTAACTGGAGTGTTCAAAAAGGACATTCATAGATCCAGTGTCCCAGCTTTATGAGAGGATCCTAGAAAACACAGTGCCTTCAACCTGAAAAGCTGAGTGGGAAAAAAAGGAGAAAAGAAACAGTGTTATGGTAATATAGTAGAAGGAAAATTAAATTCAGTGGAGGACATCAAAGAAGGCTTAATGAATGAGATGCCATCTGAATTGAGGAATAGAGTGGAATAAAATCCAACAACGATAAATTTAGTGAGAATGTAATGGGGACAACAGGATCCTAGTAGGTGTTTGCTTTATTTGGCAGAGACGTTATAACTTAACATTTTGCACATTAGGCTTAGAGTAGCTTAGTGATTAAGAACATAGACTTTGGGCTGGGTGCGGTGGCTTACGCCTGTAATCCCAGCACTTTGGGAGGCTGAGGCGGGTGGATCACCTGAGGTCAGGAGTTCAAGACCAGCCTGACCAACATGGAGAAACCCCGTCTCTACTAAAAATACAAAAATTAGCCGGGTGTGGTGGTGCATGCCTGTAATCCCAGCTACTCAGGAAGGCTGAGGCAGGAGAATCACTTGAACCCGGGAGGCGGAGGTTGCGGTGAGCCGAGATCGCATCATTGCACTCCAGTCTGGGCAATAAGAGTGAAACTCCGTCTCAAAAAAAAAAAAAAAAAAAAAGAGCATAGACTTTGATATTAGATCTGACTTTATATTTCAGCTCTGCATCTTACTAGTTTTAGACAAGTTACTGAACCTTTCTAAACATCAGTATCCTTATGTGTAAACTCGGGTTAATCATCTTATTCATCATGGGTTTGTTTTGAGGCTTAAAGGGTGTCATGTATATAAAGCATAAAATGAAGCAAAGCAAATACTAAGTAGTCTTTCCTGGAGGGAGCTTGAGACTGGAGATCCAGGGTAGAGATGTAGATTTTTGGTGTACAATCGTAGTTGAAATAATCAGATGAACCAGATACATTACAATTTCTAATTGTAATGGTGAGATGTCATTTTAGCACCTACTGACCATAGGTTGCTTAGGAAAGCAATAATAGGAGTAACTTTTTGTTATATTAGACATTTTTTTTTTTGAGACAGAGTCTCACTCTATTCCCAGAGTGGAGTGCAGTGGCATGATCTTGGCTCACTGCAAGCTCTGCCTCCCGGGTTCATGCCATTCTGCTGCCTCAGCCTCCCGAGTAGCTGGGACTACAGGCGCCCACCGCCACACCTGTCTAATTTTTGTATTTTTAGTAGAGACGGGGTTTCACTGTGTTAGCCAGCATGGTCTCCATCTCCTGACCTTGTGATCTGCCTGCCTCGGCCTCCCAAAGTGCTGGGATTACAGGTGTGAGCCACCGCGCCCGGCCTATATTGGACATTTTTTCTACTGTTTGGTTGACATGAGAACAGTGCTTTCTAACATTTTTTTCCCCACATTTAATTCAGAGTCCTGCATTGGTACTTTGTGGTCAGACATTAAAAAATAATGTTTTCTGCCAATATTGTGTTCTACCTCCTGCTCTATTCTGGGAATCATCAAATTCATGGAGCCTAGGTATTCTCTGGGTCTGCAAATATCCTCCTAAAGAGAGAACATGTGTTGTTGGACTGGTAGCAGCTTCTTTAGCTATCACTCATTGAATTCTAGTTGTGATAACATTGATGGATGGTAGTTGCACTTGGCTGTGTCTTG
The DNA here is from genome assembly GCF_029281585.2 of Gorilla gorilla gorilla. Taxonomy (NCBI): domain Eukaryota; kingdom Metazoa; phylum Chordata; class Mammalia; order Primates; family Hominidae; genus Gorilla; species Gorilla gorilla. The sequence goes on along the minus strand of NC_073228.2, from coordinate 31,303,461 downwards.
ATCTAATAATTTCACTTATGAAAATTTATTTATTTAATTTTTTTTTTTTTGAGATGGAGTTTCACTCTTGTCGCCCAGGCTGGAGTGCAATGGCATAATCTCGGCTCACTGCAACCTCTGCCTAACAGTTTCAAGCGATTCTCCTGCCTCAGCCTCCTGAGTAGCTGGGATTGCAGGCATGTGCCACCACGCCCGGCCAATTTTTGTATTTTTAGTAGAAACGGGGTTTCACCATGTTAGCCAGGCTGGTCTTGAATTCCTGACCTCAGGTGATCCTCCTGCCTTGGCCTCCCAAAGTTCTAGGATTACAGGCGTGAGCCACTGCACCTGGCCGAAAATTTATTTTAAAAAATAATTCAACAAAGAAAAAGTTAAAGCTTAGAACTTTTCAGTATATATGAAATTTTTACATTTTCAGTGTAAAAACTTGTAACCAGCTTAAATGTCAGTTAATACTCAAGCAAATGATGATATATCATGGTCCCTATAGAATAATTTACTATAAATAAAAATTATGACAATAGTACACTATGGAAATTATTTTCTCTACAGTGAGAAAATAAGACAACATACAGAATGACACCTACGATGATTATAGCTATGTTATATAAAATTCAAAAATAACTTTGTACTTATGAGTGTGTGTATGTGTGTTAGAAACCAGTGTTGAAATATAAAAGAAGTAAATAAATCTTTTCAGTAGTGAGGTGAAAGTTTTGACTCTAAATAAGAGGGCTAAATCGGTTGCTGTTGTTTGAAGAAGGGCTTTTAATCAGTGCTGGGGGAAAAGGAAAAAAATGTGTGGCAGTACATTGACCTCTATAAAGACATCAGGTGATCCTGGGTGTGGTGGCTCACACCTGTAATCCCAGCACTTTGGGAGGCCTAGGCGGGCAGATTGCTTGTGCCCAGGAGTACCAGACCAGCCTGAGCAACATGGTGAAACCCCATCTCTACAGAAAGTACAAAAATTAGCTGGGTGTGGTGGTGCACACCTGTAGTCCCAGCTATTTGGGAGGCTGACATGGGAGGACCGCTTGAGCCCAGGAGGCGGAGGTTGCAGTGAGCTGAGATCATACCACTGCACTCCAGCCGGGGTGACAGAACCAGACCCTGTCTCGAGAAATACAAAAACAGAAACCCAAAAACAACTTTTTTTTTTTAAAGACATCAGGTGAAAGGTAGAAGGGCAATGGGTGAGTCTGTGTCTTACTGAGAATAAAATATCTAAGCATGGGAAAAGGAGATCATAAGAGGCAAAAAATGACGTGATTCACCTTTGTGCAAAGCTGTAGTAAGGAACACACGAAGCAGAGCTCAGGTGCTTCGGTTGTCTTCCCAGAATTTTCTCAAAAATTCTGAGTAAAAAACACCATGTCCACTAAGGAGAGAGGAAACTTGAAGACATAGCGAAAGCATATAAGCCTCATTTTGTAAGACTTATTTCCCCCTCACAGGGAAAGCAAAAAGAGGTTCAAGAATCCCAATACACTGAAAGACCTTCTTTGACCTTGTTTTGTTCTGCATCTCACTCAAATCAAATGTCGCAAAGGAATAAGTCTGCTAAGCTGAAGAAGAATTTGAAAATGTTATTGCTTCACCACGTTAAAGGAAAGGAAAGCCTGATACAGGAAAAAAGGAAGTTGTCCTAAATGCAGGGTAGCATCCTGGATTGGATCCTGGAGCAGAGAAAGGACATTAGTGAGAAAGCTTGTGAAATCCAAATAATGTCTGGGGTTTAATAGTAATGCACCAGTGTTACTTTTGTAGTTTCGAGAAATGCAAATGTTAGATTTAATTAGATTAGATAATATTAGGGGAGAATTTTCTTTTTTGAGACAGGGTCTTGCTCTCACCCAGGCTGGAGTACAGTGGCACTATCATGGCTCACTGCGGCCTCAATTTCCCAGATTCAGGTGATCCTCCCATCTCAGCCTCCCTGGTAGCTGTGACTACAGGTGCATGCCACCATGCCCAGATTTTTTTTCTGTAGAGATGAGGTTTCTCCATGTTGCCCAAGCTGGTGTTTTTTAAAAAAGGTATGTTAGGCAGGGCATGGTGGCTCACCCGTGTAATCCCAGCACTTTGGGATGCCGAGGCGGGGCGGATCACCTGAGGTCAGGAGTTCAAGACCAGCCTGGCCAACATGGTGAAACCCCGTCTCCACTAAAAATACAAAAAATTAGCTGGGCGTGGTGGCACACGCCTGTAGTTCCAGCTACTTGGGAGGCTGAGGCAGGAGAATCACTTGAACCCGGGAGGTGGAGGGTACAGTGAGCCAAAATCATGCCACTGCACTCCAGCCTGGGTGATAGAGTGAGACTCTGTCTCAAAAAAAAAAAAAAAAAGAAAAGAAAAAAACATGCTTTATGGAGAGATGCCTCCTTTTGAATACTGTTGAATACTGTTGATACTTCATGCCGTTAATGCTTGTCTTTTGACCCTTGCAGGCTTCCAGGAAGCAGCTGATAGGTTGGGTCTAGAAGCTTGATAAGAGACTAAAAAAGTACAGTAATACTCACACCAGTATAATTGCCACAAACACCTAGCACTTAATAGTTAAAGGTAGTAGTTGTGTTTGTTTTCTAAGCCTTATTTGTTGACCAGTATAGCGGATGGTTAGTTTTTCATTTGCCTTTGAATTATAGTAATGCTTCAAAATAGATTGTGATCATTGTATTTTAGGTTTCTGCAGTTCTTTTTTTTGTGGGGGACAGAGTCTTGCTCAGTCGCCTAGGCTGGAGTGCAGTGGCACGATCTCTGTTCATTGCAATCTCTGCCTTCGAGGTTTAAGTGATTCTCGTGTCTCAGCCTCCCCAGTAGCTGGAATTACAGGCGTGCGCCACACCTCACCCAGCTAATTTTTGTGTTTTTAGTAGAGACAGAGTTTCGCCATGTTGGCCAGGCTGGTCTTGAACTCCTGGCCTCAAGTGGTCTGCCTGCCTTGGCCTCCCAAAGTGCTGAGATTACGGGTGCCTAGCCTGCAGTTCTTTTAATAAGTTAAAAACTCTTTTGACCAAGGTTATGAGACTCGTGGATAATATTCTTTGGGGGTAATAATGTTCTAAAATATTCTAGTTACCAAGATGTAGGGTTGGTGAAGTTGGAGAGGTATAGTGTTGGCTTTAAGTCACTTTGTTTTGAACATCAGTAATATTAAAGTTGTGAAATATGTTTATTCAAATGTTTCTGTTTACTATGCAGGCTTACAGTGGAACACCTCTAACAGAAGAAAAGGAGAAAATAGTCTGGGTCAGATTTGAAAATGCAGATTTAAATGGTATGGTTTTAACTTTTTTTGGGACATGTGAATTAATTGTTTGTTTGGAGTATCTGATTCCAAAAAGAGATCCTCTACTTTAGTCAGATTACTTTCTCTTATAGTAATTTTTCAGTTTTCAAAATAAAAGGTAGCATAACCGCAGTACAGAAACTTTAGAACTAATATTGTGTAATAAGCCTTAAAGTAACTATAACACAGTGTGTAAGTGTTAAACTTTGATGAAGTTAAAGTGAGTTAAAATTTTCTTAGGCAGAAAAATGGTTTTCTTAAAAAAGGAGTTATTCAAGTTTGGTCAGTTGTATAGGATTTATAACTGCAAAATAATCATTAGTGTTGAACTTTCTTGGCTTGAAAATTGTTTTTTTCTGAACAGAATTTTATGCTAGCCCAAGTACCTCATATAAGTGGAATCGTACAGTATTTGCCTTTTTGTAACTGGCTTATTTCACTTAGCATAATGTCCTCAACATTCATCTACATTGTAGCATAGGTCAGAATTTCCTTCCTTTTAAAGGCTGAATGAGGCAGGGCACAGTGGCTCACACCAGTAATCCCAGCACTTTGGGAGGCTGAGGCAGGAGGATCGCTTGATCTTAGGAGTTCAAGACCTGCCTGGGCAACATAGCGCGACCTTGTCTCTACAAAAACTTAAAAAATTAACTAGGCTTGGTGGTGTGTGCCTGTAGTTTCAGCTACTTGGGAGGCTGAGGTGGGAGGATTGCTTGAGCCTGGGAGGTCTAGGCTGCAGTGAGCCGAGATCGTGCCACTGCACTCCAGCCTGGGTGATGGAGTGCAACCCTGTCTAAAAATAAATAAATAAATACAGTTAAATAAGTAAGTAAATAAAAAAAATCATTTATAGAAGGCTGGATGGGCTGAGCACTTTGGCTCATGCTTGCAGTCCCAGCACTTTGGGAGGCTGAGGTGGGAGGATCACATGAGGTCAGGAGTTCAAGACCACCCCGGCCAACATGGTGAAACCTTGTCTCTACTAAAAATACAAAATTAGCCGGGCATAGTGGCACACTCCTGCAGCCCTAGCTGCTCAGGAAGCTGAGGCAGGAGAATCGCTTGAACCCAGGAGGTGGAGGTTGCAGTGAGCCGAGATTGTGCCACTGCATTCCAGCCTGGGCGACAGAGCGAGACTTTGTCTCAAAAAAACAAAAACAAAAACAAAAACAAAAACAAAAACAAAAACAAAAACAAAACAAAACGGAGTCTCACTCTGTCGCCCAGGCTGGAGTGCAGTGGAATGATCTTGGCTTACTGCAACCTGCGCCTCCTGGGTTCAGGTGATTCTCCTGTCTCAGCCCCCTGAGTAGCTGGGATTACAGGCGCTCGCCATCACGCCCAGCTAATTTTTGTATTTTTAGTAGAGACGAGGTTTCACCATGTTGGTCAGGCTGGTCTCGATCTCCTGACCTCAGGTAATTCACCTGCCTCGGCCTCCCAAAGTGCTGGGATTACAGGTGTGAGCCACTGCGCCCAGCCTCCTATCTCTTTGAGACTCTACTTTTGAGAATTGCTGGCTTATATAGTAATGCTGTTTTTAATGTTTTGAGGAACCACCATGGTTTTCCTCAGTGAATGTACCATTTTTCATTCCCACCAACAATGTACAAGGGTCCCAACTTCTCCACACCCTTTCCAACACTTGTTAGTTTCCTCTCTCTCTCTCTCTCTTTTTGATAGTAGCCATCCTAATGGGACTGGGTTGTGATTTTGATTTTGATTTTGCTGATGATTAGTAATGTTTAGCATCTTTTTATGTGCTTATTGGCCATTCATTTAGCTTCTTTGGAGAAATGGCTCTTCATGTCCATTGCCCATTTTTTAATTGTTTTTGTTTGTTTATTTAGTTTTAGGAGTTTTCTAAATATCCTGGGTATTAATTCCTTATTAGATATATGATTTAACAATATTTTCTCCTATCCTGTGAGTTGCCTTTTCCTTAAAGACTTTTCAAATATGAAGCCTTTTTTTTTAGAGCCACCATCCACGATGAGAAAGTCTGAGTGTCACTTTTACAGATTGGTTTCATTTGAATTTTGGACTCTCTATTAGCTTATTCTTTCAAATAATAACAATTTGTTGGGTCCTCTTTATGGAGAGTAAAACATTAGTTTTTAAGGGTGATTGTTTATGATATCCATGACAAATATTTTTTGAAATTTTTTTTCATTTTGGAACATTACAGTGACTGAAATTAGAAGTAGAAGCAGTAAAGCCCCACCCCAGTGTTTTTTATAGACTCTTCCTGCCATCTTTCTCTTTGAAAGCTTATTGTTTTTCTTTCTTTCTTTTCTTTCCTTTTTTTTTTTTTTCTGAGAGACAGGGTCTTGCTCTGTCACCCAGGCATGTAGCATGATACCGGCTCACTGTAACTTTGACCTTCTGAGTTCAAGCATTCCTCCCACTTCAGCCTGCCGAGTACCTGGGACTACAGGTGTATGCCACCATATCTGGCTAATTTTTTTTTTTTTTTGAGACAGAATCTTGCTCTGTTGCCCAGGCTGGAGTGCAATGGCACGATTTTAGCTCACTGTAACCTCTGCCTCCCGGGTTCAAGCAATTCTCCTGCCTCAGCCTCCCGAGTAGCTGGGATTACAGGTGCCCACCACTGTGCCCAGCTAATTTTTGTATTTTCAGTAGAAACAGGGTTTTGCCATGTTGGCCAGGCTGGTTTTAAACTCCTGACCTCAGGTGGTCCACCTGCCTTGGCCTCCCAAAGTGCTGGGATTACAGGCGTGAGCCACCGCGCCTGGCCAAACATTTTAATTTTTAAAAAATGTATTGATCATTGGCTGGGCGTGGTGGCTCATGCTTGTAATCCCAACACTTTGGGAGGCTGAGGTGAGCAGATCACAAGGTCAAGAGATCAGGACCATCCTGGCCAACATGGTGAAACCCCATCTTTACTAAAAAAACAAAAATTAGCCGGGCGTGGTGGCATGCGCCTGTAGTCACAGCTACTTGGGAGGCTGAGGCAGGAGAATCGTTTGAACACAGGAGGTGGAGGATGCAACAAGCCGAGACTGTGCCACTGCACTCCAGCCTGGTGACAGAGCGAGATTCCATCTCAAAAAAAAAAATTTATTGATCATTAAAAATTGAGACAAGGTCTCACTGTGTTGCCTAGGTGTCAAACTTCTGGGCTCAAGCCATCCTTCCATCTCAGCCTCCGAAAGTGTTGGGATTTTAGGCGTGAGCCACTGTGCATGGTCTTAATTTTTTTTTTTTTTTGGTAGAGATGAGGTGTTGCTGTGTTGCCCAGGCTGATCTTAAACTCAAGTGATCCTCCCACCTCGGTGTCCCAAAGTGCTGGGATTGCATGTGTGGGCAACAATGGCCATCATCATTTTAAAGTATATTGTCAGTATTATTAAATAATTTACATTGTTGTACAACCAGTCTTCAGAATTCTTCATTGTGCAAAACTGAAACTCTGTACCCATTGCACAACAACTCCACAGTCTCTACCTCCTCCCAGCCCCTGGCAACCACCACTCTACTTTCTATTTCTATGATTTTTAACTACTTTAGGGACCTCACATGGGTAGAATGATAGATTATTTGCCTTTTTGTGATTACCTATTTCACTTAACATAATGTTCTCAAGGTTCATTCATGTTGTAGCATGTGTCAGAATTTTCTTCCTTTTTAAGGCTGAATCATGCTTCATTGTATGTATATACCACATTTTTTTTTTTTTTTTTTTTTTTTTTGAGATGGAGTCTCGCTGTGTCACCCAGGCTGGAGTGCAGTGGCGTGATCTCAGCTCACTGAAACCTCCATCTCCCAGGTTCAAGTGATTCTCCTGCCTCGGCCTCCTTAGCATCTGGGACTACAGGCGTGCACCATCACACCTAGCTAATTTTTGTATTTTTGTAGAGACGGGGTTTCACCATGTTGGCCAGGATGGTCTCTTGACCTCGTGATCTGCCCACCTCGGCCTCCCAAAGTGTTGGGATTGCAGGTGTGAGCCACCGCAACAAGCCCTGTAACACATTTTATTTTATTCATTCATTTATTGAAAGACATTTGTGTTGCTTCTACCTTCTGGCTTTGTGAACAATGCTATAATGAACATGGGTGTACAAATATCTCTTCTAGTGGAATTGTTGTATCATATGGTAATTCTTTTTTAAATTTTTTGAGGAACCACCAAACTGTTTTCCATAGAAGATTTAAAATTTTATTTTTAGAGACAAGTCTTGCTGTGTCATTCAGGGTGGAATGCACTGAAATGATCACAGCTCACTTCAGCTTTGAACTGCTGGGCTCATATGATCCTCCTGCCTCAGCCTCCCAAGTAGCTAGCACTATAGGCACATGCCACCATGCCCAGCTTATTTTTAAATTTTTTGTAGAGATGAGGTCTTGCTATGTTGCCCAGGCTGATCTTGAACTACTGGCCTCAAGGAATCCTCCTGCCTCAGCCTCCTAAAGTGCTGGGATACAGGCATGAGCCACTATACTTGGGCTCATAGGGGATTTAAAAATAATCTACTCATGGATCTGGGAAAGATTGGGGCTTCATACTTTTAATCTTTGTCCACTTCTTGTCACTACTTCTGAATGTTTGCATCTCTTCTTTGACTTCTTTAACAAAGAGACGGTGCAGTGGTTACTCAAAGCTCTTTATTCATACCTTTATGATTATATGATACAATCAAAGAGGAAAAAGTATTCATTAGGAGATCCAGATGGCTCAGTCTGAGTCACTCTCCCATTATTGGAATAGTTGCTGTGGCCAAGGATGTAGTACTAGAATTGCTCAGCTGGTCATGTGCCTATCCCTGTGCTTGATGGAGGATAAGATAAGTTACCAGAATAGAGGGAGTTACAGAGTAGGAAGTGTGTGAGGTACACAAAGGTAATAGCTACTACAGCTGGGCACAGTTGCATGCACCTGTAGTCCCAGCTGCTCAGGAGGCTGAGGTAGGAGAATTGCTTGAGTCCAGGAGTTCTGAGCTATAATGTGCTATGCCGATTGGGTGTCTGCACTAAGTTCAGCATCAATATGGTGACTTCCCAGGAGTGGGGAACTACCAGGTTGCCTAAGGAGGGGTGAACCAGCCCAGTTCAGAAACAGTTAAAACTCCCATGCTGATCAGTAGTGAGATTGCATCAGTGAACAGCCACTGCAGTCCAGCCTGGGCAACATAGTGAGACCCCATCTCTAAAAGAAAATGCTGCTATAAGCTTCTATTGCTTTAGAAGCTTGGGTCCCTTAGCTACCTGAAGATGCCTCCTAGACATCCTCACATAGATGTCCCACAGATGCCTCAAACTCTGATTTCTTTTCCCATCTAGTTGTCTCTCCTTAGCAGCTGTGCACTGACCCTATTTACCTTTCAGGTCATTAAAGCCACAGAACTTTTCATGCCTCAGGATCTTTGCAAAGGGGACCCTCTAGGTGAAATGTTATTTTCTGCCCCTATCATTATTTACCTTTTAGAGTGTACAAAAATGACTTGAAAGGCTGGGCGCAGTGGCTCATGCCTGTAATCCCAGGACTTTGGGAGGCCAAGACGGGTAGATCACTTGAGCCCAGGAGTTCAAGACCAGCCTGGGCAACATGGCAAAACCCCATCTCTACAAAAAAATATTAAAAAATTAGCTGGGTATGGTGGTATGTCCCTGTAGTCCTACCTACTCGAGAGGCTGAGGTGGGAGGATTGCTTCAGCCCAGGAGGTCGAGGCTTCAGTGGGCTGCGTTTGTGTCACTGCACTTCAGACTGGGTGACAGGGCAAGACCCTACCTCTGAATGAATGAATGAATAAATGAGGGAGGGAAGGAGGGAAGGGAGGAAGGAAAAGAAAGAAGCAGGTTTGGGAAGAAAGATTCAGTTTCGGCTGGGCGTGGTGGCTCATGCCTGTAATCCCAGTGCTTTGGGAGGCCGAGGCAGGTGGATCTCCTGAGGTCAAGAGTTCAAGACCAGCCTGACCAACATGGTGAAACCCCGTCTCTACTAAAAATACAAAAAAAATAAATAAATAAATAAAAAATAAGCTGGGCATGGTGGCGGGTGCCCGTAATCCCAGCTACTTGGGAGGCTGAGGCAAGAGAATTGCTTGAAGCCAGGAGGTGGAGGTTGCAGTGAGCTGAGATTGCACCACTGCACTCCAGCCTGGGTGACGGAGTGAGACTCTGTCTCAAAAAAAAAAAAAAAAAAAAAAAGATTCGGTTTCACTTTACACCTTGACTTTTGAGGTGTGAATAGAAATCTAGTATCCCTATCCTCCCACCAATTGCAAACAGTCTTCTAAGGAGGGAGAGTATACTGAGTGCAGTCATGGAAGATTCACAGATAAGTTAAGACTGGACAAGGTTTTGAAGGATGGGTGAATCAAAGGAAGGGAGGACATTGTAGTTGGCTGAAACCATGCAAGAATGCTAGATGTCTCTATAGGAAAGAGCGTAAAGTTCACATTTAGAGGTAGAATAAGAAAAAAGAAGCCAGTAAAGAAAATAGGCCGGGTACGATGGCTCACGCCTGTAATCCCAGCACTCTGGGAGGCTGGGGCGGGCAGATCACGAGGTCAGGAGATTGAGACCATCCTGGCTAACACGGTAAAACCCCGTCTCTACTAAAAATACAAAAAATTAGCCAGGCGTGGTGACGGGCGCCTGTAGTCCCAGCTACTCGGGAGGCTGAGGCAGAAGAATGGTGTGAACCTGGGAGGCAGAGCTTGCAGTGAGCTGAGCCGAGATTGCGCCACTGCACTGGCCTGGGTGACAGAGCGAGACTCCGTCTCACACACACAAAAAAAAAAAAGCAGCAGTGGAGAAAATAAATAGTGATTCTATGATAGAGGATATAAAATGAAAGGAAAGCCAAGGAAAAAGGATTTACTTAAATGTATAATAACTTTGAGGAATAATATAACATTTCTACAAAATTAAGGTTTTTGTTCAAGAAGAATGAAGTCTGGCCAGGCCTGGTGGCTTATGCCTGTAATCCAGCACTTTGGGAGGTTGAGGCAAGAGTACTGCTTGAGCCCAGGAGTTCGAGACCAGTCTGGGCAACACAGTGAAACTCTGTCTGTATTTACAAAAAGAAATAATAATAAAAGAAATCTGCTGTATCACCACCATCCAGAGAAAGTGACTAAGTGAAATCTAAAATAAGAAAAAGGAGATTTTGTATATATTATGACCTCAGGGGTTTTATGTGTGGCATTTGAACCTGGGATCAAGATGGTACTTGTGGTAGAAAGATGATTGGATTGAGTATCAAAAAGCCCTAAGATTTCTCATTCAGTTATGAGTAAAGTATACCTAACTTGTTTTTGTCAATGATAAAATGAAGTTGACCTCTCTGCATATAAAACAGGATTCCAGGGCCAGGCACAGTGGCTCACGCCTGTAATCCCAGCACTTTGGGAGGCTGAGGCAGGTGGATCACCTGAGGTCAGGAGTTCAAGACCAGCCTGGCCAACATGGTGAAACCCCGTCTTTACTAAGTAATACAAAAATTAGCTGGGTGTGGTGGTGGGCATCTGTAATCCCAGCTGCTTGGGAGACTGAGGTGGAGAGAATTGCTTGAACCTGGGAGGCAGAGGTTGCAGTGAGCCAAGATTGCATCACTACTCTCCAACCTTAGTGACAGAGCGAGACTCCGTCTCAAAGAAAACAAAAACAGAACAAAAAACAAAACAAGAACAACAAAAAAAAGGATTCCGTCTCAAAAATAAATAAATAAATAAAACAGAATTGATATGTCAGATTTGATGATGTACACAAAAGCACATAGAAACTTATAAAACACCATTTATTTATTTATTTACTTATTTATTTATTTATGAGATAGAGTCTCACTCTGTCCCTTAGGCTGGAGTATAGTGACACAATCTTGACTCACTGCAACATCCGCCTCCTGGGTTCAAGCAGTCCTCTTGCCTCAGCCTCTCAAGTAGCTAGGCTTACAAGCATGCACCATCACGCCCAGCTAATTTTTGTATTTTTAGTAATTTTTGTATTTTAGTTTCAGCATTTTGGCCTGGCTGGTCTTGAACTTCTGACCTCAAGTGATCTGCCCACCTCAGCCTCCCAAAGTGTTGGGATTACAGGCGTGAGCCACCACGCCCGGCCAAAAACACCATTTGAATGTCAGGTGTAAAAATAATTATGCCCTAGGTACATACATTTATAATTCTGAATTTTGCTGGATATGGAATCATGTGCTATTAACATTGCAACAATGAATTCCTGTCAAAAGAAAATGGGCATTAAAGAATTGCTGATGTATTAGCCATTTAATAATTTTGATTTTTATCTTTGAGAATAGGAAGTCATTAATACGGGAGATGGAGGTAAAGAGGTATGTCATTATTTGTGTTTTAAAAAGAGCAGTTTGCTGGGAGGTGGGGATTGCAGTGAGCCGAGATTGAGCCACTGCACTCCAGCCTGGGCGACAGAGCAAGACTCCGTCTCAAAAAAAAAAAAAAAAAAAAAAAGAGCAGTTTTGGCTGGGCTTGGTGGTTCACACCTGTAATCTCAGCACTTTGGAAGGCCAAGGTGGAGGACTGTTTGAGGTCAGAAGTTTGAGACCAGCCTGGGCAACAGAGTGAAATCCCATCTCTACAAAAAAATAAAAAAAGTAGCCAGGCATGGTGGCACGTACCTATGGTCCCAGCTACATGGGAGGTTGAGGCAAGAGGATTCCTCGAGCCCAGGAGGTTGAGGCTGTAGTGAGTCATGTTTGTGTCATTGTACTCCAGTTTGGACAACAGAGTGAGACCCCGTCTCAAAAAAAAAAAAAAAAAAAAAAAGAAGCAGTTCAACTCTTACATGAAGTTTGGTGAGCAGTGGTGGAAGCAGGAAGCCATGTATGCTTTTGGAGTAGCTGTTGTAGCTTAGACAGGGTGGTGGTGGTGTAAGAGGAATGAAGAGAACTGTTTAGGAAGACACAGGGACTTGGGATAGATTTACTGGTATAGGTGGGGAAGAAAGTGGTTCCTGGCTTTGCCAATGGGGTAATGATGCTTTTCACCAAAATAAGGAACCCTGGAGGAAAATCAGGCTTGGTGAGGAAGTCATGATCTTTGAGTGGAATTTGCACTTCTGTGGAGACATCCACACTCTATATTGAGGAAGTCACTAGCAGATACTAGTTGAAGTAATGGGTGGAATGAGTTAACCTAGGAGAGGATATATGGTAAGAAATGGAAATTTAGAAATTGGTTTTGAGTAACTCCAATATTTAGAGACTAGGTAGAAAAGAATGCTCCAGCAGAGAGAATGGTGAAGGAGTGACTAGAGAAAGTGAAGAAAAGTTAGAGGATTATCCCTGAAAGACCAAGGGAGAGTATTTTAAGGAATAAATGGTGACCATTGGTTTTAGTTGCTGCGTAGTCTAAAAAGATGTGCTTGAAAATTATCTATTGGATTGAACAATTTAGAGATTACTGGTGACCATTAGTGGTGACCAAAAATGGGAGGAGTGTTAGGGACATTCTGAAGTGGGTTTGGGGTAAATGTTAGATGAAAAATAATGACAGTTGTGAATAACCCAATTAAGGAATTTAGCTTCTAGAAGGAGAGGGGAGGCTGGGTGTGGTGGCTGACATCTGTAATCCCAGCACTTTGGGAGGCTGAGGTGGGCAGATCACTTGAGGTCAGGAGTTTGAGACCAGCCTGGCTAACATGGCAAGACCCGGCCTCTACTAAAAATACAAAAATTAGCCAGGCATGGTGACGCACATCTGTAATTCCAGCTACTCTGGAGGCTGAGGCACTAGAATCGCTTTAACCGGGGAGGCGGAGGTTGCAGTGAGCCGAGATCACACCACTGCACTCCAGCCTGGGTGATGGAGTGAGTCTGTCTCCAAAAAAAAAATAAATAAATAAAAGTCGGAGAGGAGAGCGATGAAATCAAGTCGAGGAAGAGGAATGTTTATTGCTTTATGATTTTGAAAAACATTTATTGTACAAAATATGGCAAATAACACAAAAGTATAGATTAGTGAATGAGTTTTTACAAATCCAATGCTTATGTAACCAACACCAAAAAAATAGAATATAGTTGACCCTTTAATAATGTGGGTTTGAACTGTGCGGGTCCACTTTAGTTATACCCAGACTTTTTGGAATAAATACATTGGAAAATTTTTTGGAGATTTGTGTGACACTTTGACAAAACTTGCAGATGAACCACATAGCCTAGAAACATCAAAAAAATTAAGAAAAAGATATGTCGTGAATGCATAAGATGTATAGATACTAACCTATTTTATCATTTACTATAAAATATACACAAATCTAGGCCAGGCACGGTGGCTCACGCCTGTAATCCCAGTACTTTGGGAGGCCGAGGCAGGTGGATCATTTGAGGTCAGGAGTTCAGGACTAGCCTGGCCAATGTGGTGACACTCCATCTCTACTAAAAATACAAAAAAAAAAAAAAAAAAAAAGAGAAAAAGCCAGGCGTGGTGGCACACGCCTATAATCCCAGCTTCTTGGGAGGCTGAGGCAGGAGATGCGCTAGAGCCCAGGAGGTGGAGGTTGCAGTGAGCCAAGATTGTGCCAGTGCACTCCAGCCTGGGTGACAGAGTGAGACTGTCTCAAAAAAATAAAAAAAGAAAGAAAAGTATGTCTCTCTCTCTCTCTCTCTGTATATATGTATGTATAGATACACACACACACACACACACAAATCTATTATAAAAAGTTAAGATTTATCAAAATGTACACACACACTTAACAGACAGTACATGGTGCCATCTGTAATCATGTAAACAAATGTATAGATGTAGTTGAATGCAGTTGAATTTTAACTGCATAAAATTAACTGTAGTACATACTGTACTACTGTAATTTTGTAGTGACCTCCTGCCGCTGTTGCAGGGAGCTCAAGAATTGCGAGTATTCACTTAAAATCATCTCTGGTGAGCAGTTTATCTTTCTAGTAAATTGCTGTGTCACAGTAAAAAGTGATCTCTTTAGATTCTCACCTATTTTGCATCATGTTAATTGTAAAACTATAAACCTTGAATACCACGATGGGACCCATATGAAGTGCCCACTAGTGATGCTGGAGATTCTCCCAAGAATCAGAGAGAAGTCATGACATCATGATAAAAAGTTGAATTGATTGATATGTACTGTAGATTGAAGTCTGCAGCTGTGATTGCCCACCATTTCAAGATAAAGGAATCTGGCCTAAGGACTATTGTTAAAAAAGAAAAGGAATTTTTTTTTTTCTTCGAGACAGCATCTTCCTCTGTCACCTAGGCTGGAATGCAGTGGTACAGTCTCAGCTCAGTGCAGCCTCCACCTCTGGGGCTCAAGCAATCTTCCCACCTCAGCCTCCGAAGTAACTGGGACTCTGGGTGTGTGCCACAGCGCCTGGCTAATTTTTGTATTTTTTTGTAGAGATGGGGTTTTGCCATGTTGCCCAGGCTGGTCTCAAACTCCTGAGCTCAAGTGATCCACCCACCTTCAACTCCCAAAGTGCTGAGATTACGGGCGTGAGCCACCACGCTCAGTCCAAGGAAAGGAAATTCTTGATGCTGTCATTGCAGTGACACCAGCAGGCACCAAAACCTTGCACATTTTGCTTAATACTTTTTTATCTCATATTGAAAATGCAGGCTGGGCGCGGTGGCTCATGGCTGTAATCCCAGCACTTTGGGAGGCCAAGGCGGGTGGATCACCTGAGGCCAGGAGTTTGAGACCAGCCTGGCCAACATGGTGAAACACCGTCTATACTAAAAATACAAAAATTAGCTGGGTGTTGTGGCGGGTGCCTGTAATCCCAGCTACTTGGGAGGCTGAGGCAGGAGAATCATTTGAACCCGGGAGGTGGAGGTTGCAGTGAGCTGAGATGGTGCCACTGCACTCCAGCCTGAGCGACAGAGTGAGACTCTGTCTCAAAAAACAGAAAAAAAGAAAATGCAGCTTTTAGGCCAGGCGCGGTGGCTCACACTTGTAATCCCAGCACTTTGGGAGACTGAGGCGGGCAGATCACTTGAGCTCAGGAGTTCAAGACCAGTCTGGGCAACATGGCAAAACCCCGTCTTTATGAAAATTAGCTGAACGTGGTGGCGTGTGCTTGTAGTCCCAAGCAGGAGATCGCTTGAGCTTGGGAGGCAGAGGTTGCAATGAGCTGAGATAGCACATTGCACTTCAGCCTGGGCAATGGGAGTGAAACCTTGTCTCAAAAAAAAAAAAAATTAATTAAAATAAATGCAGCTTTTACATGGGTGCAGGATGCTGTAAGAAAGACTTACCTAGCCGGGCGCGGTGGCTCACGCCTGTAATCCCAGCACTTTGGGAGGCCGAGGCGGGTGGATCACGAGGTCAGGAGATTGAGACCATCCTGGCTAACATGGTGAAACCCCGTTTCTACTAAAAATACAAAAAATTAGCCGGGCGCGGTGGTGGGCGCCTGTAGTCCCAGCTACTCGGGAGGCTGAGGCAGGAGAATGGCGTGAACCCGAGAGGCGGAGCTTGTAGTGAGCCGAGATCGTGCCGCTGCACTCCAGCCGCCTGGGCAACGAAGAGAGACACCGTCTCAAAAAAAAAAAAAAAAAAAAAAAAAAAAAAAAAAAAAAAAGAAAGAAAGACTTACCTATAGACTCTAATATGATTTGAGAAAAAGCGAAGTCATTATATGACAACTTAAAGCAAAAGGAAGGTGAAAAATCTAAAACTGGAGAATTTAATGCCAGAAAAGGGTGGTTTGATAATCGTAGAAAGAAGTTTGGTTTAAAAAATGTCAAGATAAGAAGCAACTTCTGCCGACCAAGAGGCAGCAGGGGAGTTCCCAGATACCATTAAGAAAATCATTGAGGAGAAAGGTTATCTGCCTGAACGAGTTTTTTAATGCTGAGAGAAGTGCCCTATTCTGGGAAAAAAATGCCACAAAAGACATTTAGTAGTAAGGAAGAGAAGTGCACACCCGGAATTAAGGCCAGGAAGGGATGGACTAACTCTATTGTTTTGTGTAAGTACAGTCAAGTTTATAATCAGGACTGTCCTTATCTATAATGCTGCTAACCCCTGAGCCTTGGAGGGAAAAGATAAACAGCAGCTGCTAGTCTTTTCATTGTACAACAAGAAGACCTAGACAGTGGGAACCCTTTTTCTGGATTGACTCCATTGATGCTTGTTCCCAAAGTCAGGAAGTACCTGGCCAGTAAGAGACTGCCTTTTAAAGTTTTTTTTGAGGGTGGGTGCAGTGCTTCACGCCTGTAATCCCAGCACTTTGGGGGGCCGAGGTGGGTGGATCACTTGAGGTCAGGAGTTCGAGACCAGCCTGGCCAACATGGTGATACCCCATCTCTACTAGTACAAAAATTAGCCGGGCATGGTGGTGCGTGCCTATAATCCCAGCTACTCAGGAGGCTGAGGCAGGAGAATCGCTTGGACCAGGGAGGCAGAGGTTACAGTTAGCTGAGATCGTGCCACTGCACTCCAGCCTGGGAGACAGAGTGAGAGTCAGTCTCAAAAAAAAAAGAAAAAAAAGTTTTATTGATATTGCACAGTGCCCATGGCCACCAGAAATGTCATGAATTCAACCCCAAAGGTATGGAAGTGGTCTACTTGCCCCCAGACACGGTGTCTCTATCTTGTTGTTGGGCCTCTAGATCAAAGGGTCACATGGACCTTTTAAGGCTCACCACACATGATACTCTATGGAAAGGATTGTCAACTCTGTGAAAGAGAACCCTGATAGAACGTCAGGAAAGTGTGGAAGGATCACACCATTGAAGGTGCCATCAATGTTACAGAAATAACCATGAAAGTCAGCAAGCTTGAAACAATAAATTCCCGCTGGGGAAAACTGTCCAAATGTTTTGCATGACTTACAGGATTTACGATAGATACCATCAAGAAAGTCATGAAAGAGGGCCGGGCATGGTGGCTCATCCGTGTAATCCCAGCACTTTGGGAGACCCAGGACGGCAGATCACCTTAGGTCAGGAGTTCGAGACCAGCCTGGCCAACATGGCAAAACCCTGTCTCTACTAAAAATACAAAAATTATCCAGACGTGGTGGCGCCTGTAATCCCAGCTACTTGGGAGGCTGAGGCATGAGAATCGCTTGAGCCTGAGAGGTGGAGTTTCAGTGAGCTGAGATCATGCCACTGTATTCCAGCTTGGGTGACAGAGTGAGACTTGTCTCAAAAAAAAAAAAAAAAAAAGTCATGAAAGAAGTTGTAGATATGGCAAAAAAGATGAGAAGTGAAGCATTTCAAGATATCTGTTTTGGAGAAATTCAAGAACTAATAGACACCACACCAGAGAAGTTAAGAGAAGACAGCTTGATGGAGCTCAGTGCTTCCAAACCAGTGCCAGATGATGAGGAAGAAGATGTAGAGGAAACAGTGCCAGAAGACTGATGTTAGACAGTCTGCCAGAAAGCTTCCAATTATTTAAGACTGCCTTTGGCTTCTTTTAGACATAGATCTTTCTATAATACTGGCACTGAAATGAAAGCAAATGATGGAAGAAGGATTGGTACTGTATAGAAACATTTTTAGAGAAATTTGCAAAAATGTCAGAGAGGAAGTACAGTATATTTCCATAAAGTTATACTGAGTGTGCCTGCCTCTATTGCCCTCCCTTCCACCTCCTCCACCTCCTCTGCCTCTGTTACCCCTGAGGGAGATGACCAACCCCTCCTGTTCTTCCTCTTCCTCAGCCTACTCACTGTGAAGACAAGGATGAAGACTTTTTTTTTATGGAGATGGAGTTTCACTGTTGTTGCCCAGGCTGGAGTGCGGTGGTGTGATCTCGGCTCACTGTAACCTCCACCTCCTGGGTTCAAGCAATTCTTCTGCTTCAGCCTCCCGAGTAGCTGGGATTACAGGCACCCACCACCACGCCCGGCTAATTTTTTGTATTTTTAGTAGAGATGGGGTTTCACCATGCTGGCCAGGCTGGTCTGGAACTCCTGAACTCAGGTGATCTACCCTCCTCAGCCTCCTAAAGTGCTGGGATTACAGGCCTGAGCTACCGCACCCAGCAGGATGCAGACTTTTTTTGATGATCCACTTCCATTAATGGATATTTTCTCTTCTGTATATTCGAAGAATACAGTATATAAAACATATACAAAATATATGTTAATTGACTTTATTTTAACAGTAAGCCTTCTGGCCAGCAGTAAGCTATTAGCAGTTAAGTTTTTGGGTGAGTCAAAAGTTATACATGGTGGCTCATGCCTTTATTCCCTCCCAGCACTTTGGAAGGCCGAGGCGGATGGATCTCTTGAGGCCAGGCACTCAAGACCAGCTGGGGCAACATGACAAAACCCCATCTCTACTAAATATACAAAAATTAGCCAGGCGTGGTGGAGACTACAGTGAGCTGAGATTGTGCCACTGTATTCCAGCCTGGACAACAGAGCAAGACTCTGTCTCAAAAAACAAAACAAAACAAAAAAAACAAAACAACCCCAAAAACTTACACTACACTGTTTTTTTTTTTTTTTTTTTTTTTTTTTTTGGTGGAGACAGGGTCTCACTCTGTCACCCAGGCTGGAGTGGAGTGCAGTGGTATGATCACACCTTACTGCATCCTTGACCCCCCGGGCTCAAGCTATCTTCCCATTTCAGTCTCCCCAGCAACTGGGACTGCAGGTGCTTTTCACCAAGCCCAGCTAATTTTTGTATTATTATTTTTTTGAGACAGAGTTTTGCTCTTGTTGCCCAGGCTGGAGTGCAATGGCTTGATCTCGGCTTACCGCAACCTCTGCCTCCTGGGTTCAAGCTATTCTCCTGCTGCAGCCTCCCGTGTAGCTGGAATTACAGGCATATGCACCACCATGCCCGGCTAATTTTGTATTTTCAGTAGAGACCGGGTTTCTCCATGTTGGTCAGGCTGGTCTCGAATTCCCAACCTCAGGTGATCTGCCTGCCTCCACCTCCCAAAGTGCTGGGATTACAGGTGTGAGCCACGACGCCCGGCCAATTTTTGTATTTTTTGTAGAGATGAGGTTTCGCCATGTTGCCCAGGCTGGTCTCAGACTCCTGGGCTCAAGCGGTATGCCCACCTTGGCCTCCCAAAGTGCCGGGATTACTCAGTCTATACGTGGATTTTGACTGCACTAGGGGATGGGGGGTACTTAGCACCCCTACCCTCCACATTGTTCAAGGGTCAAGTGTACTTTTCCCCTTCCAATCTTTACATCATTTATTTTTCTTTCCTAATTGCACTGTCTAGGGCCTCTAGTACAGTGTTGAATATAAGTTTTAAGTTTAGGCATCTTTGTCTTGTTCTGCCTCATAGGGAGGAAGCATTCAGTCTTTTACCATAAATGTGATGTTAGCTTAGTATTTTCATAGACATCCTTTATTCTTGATTTGCTGAGTTTTTAAAAATAAAATAGCTATTGCATTTTAGCAAATGCTTTTTTAACATATATTGAAATGATCATATGATTTTTTTGCCTTTATTCTGTTAATGTTGGCAAATGATAATTGATTTTTCCAATGTTAAACCATCTTCCATTTGTGGGATAAACCCTATATTTTAGTGATTGATTATCCTTTCTATATTGTGGGATTCAATTTGCTAGTCTTTGTAAAATATTTTTATATATACATTCATGAGGTGGATTGATTTATAGTTTTCTTGTAATTTCTTAGTCTGGTTTTGGTTGCCTCAGAACGAGTTGGTACTTATTCCCTTCTCTTCTGTTTTTTAAAAAAGTGTGTAAGGCCGGAAGTGATGGCTCATACCTGCAATCCCAGCACTTTGGGAAGCCGAAGCAGGTGGATTGCTTGAGCTCAGGAGTTTGAGACCAGCCTGGCAACATGGCAAAACCCTGTCTCTACAAACATTTACAAAAAATTAGCTGGGCATTATGGCATATGCCCGTAGTCCCAGCTGCTTGGGAGGCTGAGGTGGGAGGATCACCTGAGCATAGAAGGTTGAGGCTGCAGTGAGCTATGATGGCACCACTGTACTCCAGCCTGGATGAAGGAGTGAGATTCTGTCTCAAAAAAAAAAAAGTTTGTGGAGAATTGATGTTATTATTATTTTTAGAGCCAGGGCCTTACTCTGTCACCCAAGCTGGAGTACAGTGGTGCCATCATAGCTCACCACAGCCTTGAATTATTTTGCTTAAAGGCTCCTTCCACTTCAGTCTCCAGAGTATCTAGGACTGTAAGTGTGTGCCACCAAGCCCAGCTAATAATAATAATAATTACTATTTTTGAGACGGAGTCTTGCTGTGTCACCCAGGCTAGAGTGCAGTGGCGCAATCTTGGCTCACTGCAACCTCTGCCTCCTGGGTTCAAGAGATTCTTGTGCCTCAGCCTCCCCATTAGCTGGGATTACAGGTGCGGCACCACACCCGACTAATTTTTGTAATTTTTAGTGGAGATGGGGTTTCACCACGTTGGCCAGGTTGGTCTTGAACTCCTGACCTCATGATCTGCCTGCCCCAGCCTCCCAAAGTGCTGGGATCACAGATATGAGCCACCGGGCCCAGCCTATTTATTTGAAATAGAGACAGGATCTTGCTGTGTTGCCTAGGCTGGTCTTGAACTCCTGGCCTCAGGTGATCCTTCTACTTCGTCCTCTCAAAATACTGGGATTATAGGTGTAAGTCACCATGCCCAGCCCTGTTTTTTTTTCCTTAAATGTTTGATATTATTTAAATGATGTGGCTAGAAGCTATGTTGAAATGGGCCAAGGAATGACAGATATATAAGGAAATAGATAGCCAGGATGGACAACTTTGAGAATTCTGGCTATGAAGAGAAGAGAGGATGGTTGCTAGACAGGTGTAAAGATTGAATCAGGCATTAAAGAAATACAGTTGTTTTCTTGATTGCCATTATGTCTTTTAAATTTGCTTCTTTGTTACTTAATTCTAATGCAGATACATCAAGAAATCTGGAATTTCATGAAATACATAGTACTGGGAATGAACCGCCTTTGTTGATTATGATTGGCTACAGTGATGGAATGCAGGTCTGGAGCGTCCCTGTAAGTACACATGTGGTTGAATACCTAAAACGTACTTCCCAGCATGTTAGCTTGTGTGAAATCTGTAGATACTTTTTTTTTTTGAGACAGAGTCTCACTCTTCACCCAGGCTGGAATGCAGTGGTGCGATCTCGGCTCACTGCAACCTCTGCCTCCCAGGTTCAAGCGATTCTCCTGCCTCAGCCTCCCGAGTAGCTGAGATTACAGGCATGTGTCACCACACCCAGGTAATTTTTGTACTTTTAGTAGAGATGGGTTTTGCCATGTTGGCCAGGCTGGTCTCAAACTCCTGACCTCCGGTGATCCATCTGCCTCAGCCTCCCAAAGTGTTGGGATTACAGGCGTGAGTCACTGCACCCAGCATATGTCTGTGTATCTTTATAGGATAAATTCCTTTCAATGGAGTTACTGAGTCAAAGGCTAAGTGCATTTGTAATTTTGATATATGTTTTACATTGCATAATATTGGTCTTATTTTGCATTTGGACTCCTACATGTGCCTTTTTTGGGTGACCAAACATAAAATGTCCTAAATGAAGACGAGGCATGGGAGCAGTGCATTTGTTGAGATGTAGTAAATACTGCATATTTTGGCTTATTTCACTTATATTTCATTATTTGGCATAATCTAAATAATTATCTTCCAGTAGATGAGTGGGCTTATTATTTTTAATTGAGATGGTGTCTGGCTGTATTGCTCAGGATGGTCTTGAAGTCCTGGGCTAAAGCAGTCCTCCCACCTTGGCCTCCCAAAATGGCTGGGATTACAGGCATGAGCCACTGCGCCCAGCTGAGATGAGAGGACTTCTGTTGTGTGATTCTTTTGCAGTCGGAGGCTCTGGGCCAGTAGAAGTTGAATTTGTACCTTTAATAAATGTATTCAGGAAACTTGTTTGAAGCCCCATGAGTATGTGTGTATGTGTGTTTCAGCCAGAATTTTTTTCTCTTTTTCTTTTGGGTGATATTGTTGCTCCTTGAATGATGTATAAGCAAACATGTATTACCTCAGATTTAATGGAAGTCAGGATATTCTCAAGTACAGAATTTGACCTCAGTAGTCTAAGAATTACTAAGGAACAAGCACATTCACCTTTCAATTCTTTAACATTTTTTTTTTTTTTTTTTTTTTGAGACAGAGTTTCACTCTGTTGCCCAGGCTGGAGTGCAGTGGCGCAATCTCGGCTCACTGCAAGCTCTGCCTCCCGGGTTAATGCCATTCTCCTGCCTCAGCCTCTCAAGTAGCTGGGACTATAGGCGCCCGCCACCACGCCTGGCTAATTTTTTGTATTTTTAGTACAGACGGGGTTTCACCGTGTTAGCCAGGATGATCTTGATCTGCTGACCTCGTGATCCGCCCGCCTTGGCCTCCCAAAGTGCTGGGATTACAGGTGTGAGCCACCGTGCCTGGGCAACATTTTTTAAGTTAAAAAAATGTTTATTTTTTGATAAGTCACTTCTGATGAAGTTTGGTGTTCCATTCTGTTCTTTTTTTTTTTTTTTTGAGACAGGGTCTCACTTTGTCACCCAGGCTCGAGGGCAGTGGCATGATTGTAATTCACTCTATCCTCCACCTCCTGGACTCAAGCGATCCTCCCACCTCAGCCTCTGGAGTAGCTGGGACTACAGGCACGTGCCACCACACCCAGCTAATTTTTAACACTTTAATGGAGACAGGGTCCTACTGTGTTGCCCAGGCTGGTCTCGAACTCCTGGGCTCAAGTGATCCTCCTACTTGGCCTCCTAAAGTGTGGGCATTACAGGCATGAGCCACTGTGCCTGGCCAATTCTATTCTTATAATTATCATATTATTAAGTATCTAAGATGTGGGATTTTTTTTTTTTTTAACTTGGCTTTACTTTGTGGAGATAGAAGAATCGTGCTGGTATGTCATGAAATTAGAAGTATTCTTTTTCTTTTGACTTTTGGGAAGTGTAGTTGACATTTTTCAAGGTCCCCCAATGTTCTTTGTAATTTTGGTATTGTTCCAAAGGCGTGGAGAAAGTACTTAAAATTTGGCAGTGTTTTTTTTTCTTACGGAGAGAAATATTTCTAGGTTGTGATAAAACAAAAGGGTTTTGTAAATGTAACTTTTTCTTATTAATAGAGACTACATTTTGCTTCATTATGCTGTTTGTTGACAGTATTGAAGACAAAGAGGAAGTTATACCTTTAACAAGAGGGTTGAGCCTGTGTGATTAGGGGTGTTGACTGGATTGAACACATTCCTTTGGTGGTATTCAGGTTGTTTTAACTGCCCACTTGTTTTGGTTATAATTGGGGATATTAATTTTAATAGTTTAAAGTTAATTTCTGTTTATCTTTGAGTAATTAAGGTCTTTATTTCTCCTTATGCCTAGATTATATTTTGAGAGACTTGAATAATTTTTTTTTGATGGAATTTTCTTTGGCCAAGTATATGTTGTTGTAGTACCACTATTTCATGAATTAGGGCCTGGTGTAGAGGCTGACGCTTGTAATCCCAGCACTTTGGGAGGCTGAGGCAGGAGGATCACTTGAGGTCAGCAGTTTGAGACTAACCTGGGCAGCACAGTGAGACCAGCCGGGTGCGGTGGCTCATGCCTGTAATCCCAGTACTTTGGGAGGCCAAGGCAGGCAGATCATTTGAGGTCAGGAATTCGAGACCAGCCTGACCAACATGGTGAAACCCCATCTCTACTAAAAATAAAAAAAAAATTAGCCGGGCGTGATGGCACATGTCTGTAGTCCCAGCTACTCTGGAGGCTGAGGCAGGAGAATCGCTTGAACCCGGGAGGCGGTGGTTACAGTGAGCCAAGATTGCGCCACTGCACTCCAGCCTGGGTGACAGAGTGAGACTCTGTCTCAAAACAAAAACAAAAACAAAAACACATAGTGAGACCTTGTCTCTACAAAACATTTTTAAAAATTAACCAGGTGTAGTGGCATGCGCCTGTGGTTCCAGCTACTCGGGAGGATGAGGCAGGGGGATTGCCTGAGCCTGGGAAGTTGAGGCTGCAGTGAGCCATGATTATGCCACCGCACTCCAGCCTGGGTGACAGAGTGAGACCTTGTCTCGGGAAGGAAAAAAAAAAAAAAGACAATCTGGGAAAATAAGCTTCTTATGTTTCATTGAGCTCTCATTATGGTCAAAGAGGTTTATATACATATTATCTCATCTAATGTAGTAGTTACCTTGTTTTACAGGTGGTAAGGTCACACTGCTTTTAAGAGGTGGAACTAGAATTTAAACCTAGTTCTGTCTGAATTCAAATTCAAAGCCCATGATCTAAGAGCTATACTTCATCACTTTTCAAATGTGATTGCTAAAGATATGACATGCGAGTAGTTTTGTAGTTTAGGTTTAGTTTTTGTAGAGGTGAAGGGAATTATCCCCTCTACCTCTGAAATAAATTGACAATAGATTAACGGGAGAGAAAGCATACACATGCATGAGAGCCACATAAAATATGAGACTCAAAGAAGGGCCAAATGGCTGAAGCTTACATAGTGCTCTCTTCATAGGGGAGAAGGAGATGGAGGAATGTCGTCAATTTTGAGAGTTAGTAAATCATTCTCAGGAAAGTTGAATGGGCCCAAAGAGCAGAAAATTGTTTCTAAGTGATTCACTTGGGAAGTGGGACCTGAGCAGAGATGATAGCCTGTGACAAAGTCTGTCTAGGTGTGGTGTCATTTCTCGGTTTTCCTTTCTGCAATTTGAGATTAATCTCTGGTTGAAGAAGTTTCAGAAAGGGGAGAGGGAGGCAATTGTGTTCCTTCTAGAAGAGCTTCAGGAAAGGGAACTTGAGAGAGTCCCTCCTTGTGCTTGTGAGGGAGAAGCAGGAGAACACCAGAAAGTCCTTGGTTCTGAGGACTTCTGAGGCCTTTTAATTTCCTTTAGCTCAAAATGCTCAGCATGGCAAAATGCCAGAATTTGGAATATCGTTTTCTGAGCCCCAGTGTTTTCATTTGTAAAAGATTAGGATGTACCTTCAAATACTCATAATTATCTTTTACGTTTTACTTTTTTAGCCATTACTCTGTCAGAACCCTTCTGAAACTTATAACCATTATTCATTAAATGAGCATATGTGCTAGACAGTGGGGAGCCTATGTTGGCCAACCTAGAAAAAAATGACTCTCATGGATCTTTATAGTCTGTAATTCATACGATTGGCCCTCTATATACGTGTGTTGCGCATCTGCAGATTCAACCAACTGTGGATTGAAAATATTTGGAATTAAAGAAAAGGATGTTTGTGTCTGTACTGAACACATACAGAGTTTTCTTTCTTG
The DNA here is from genome assembly GCF_029281585.2 of Gorilla gorilla gorilla. Lineage (NCBI taxonomy): Eukaryota > Metazoa > Chordata > Mammalia > Primates > Hominidae > Gorilla > Gorilla gorilla. The sequence continues at coordinate 31,277,955 of NC_073228.2, read as the reverse complement.
TCATTATTTCCTAAACAATGCAGTATAACAATTATTTACATAGTATTTACATTGTACTAGGTATTATAGGTAATTAAGAGATGACTTAAAGTATATGAGAGAATGTGTAAAGGTTATATGCAAATACTATGCCATTTTATGTAAAGGACTTGAGCATGATGGACTTTGGTATTCATGGGTGGTTTGTGGAACCAATCCCCCACAGATGCTGATGGACAATTGGATTTGCATTTGCTTTTTTTGTTTGTTTGTTTGTTTTTGAGACTGAGTCTCACGCTGTTGCCCAGGCTGGAGTGCAGAGGGGTGATCTCGGCTCACTGCAACCTCTGCCTCCTGGGTTCAAGTAATTTTCATGTCTCAGCCTCCTGAGTAGCTGGAACTACAGGTGTGAGCCACCATGCCAGGCTAATTTTTGTATTTTTTTTAGTAGAGATGGGGTTTCACCATGTTGGCCAGGCTGGTTTCGAACTCCTGACCTCACGTGATCCACCTGCCTTGGCCTCCCAAAGTGCTGGGATTACAGGCGTGAGCTACCGTGCCTGGCCTGCTTTTTAAAAATAGAAATGAAATCTCACTATGTCGCCCAGATTGGTCTTGAACTCCTGGCCTCAGGCAGTCCTCCTGCTGTGGCCTCCCAAACCACTGGGATTACAGATGTAAGCCATCATGCCTGGCCGTGTATTTGCTTTTGAGTAAGTGTAGGTGGGCAGAAAATCAACCCCTGTCCAAACCTTAGCTTAGTTTTTGCATCTAGTATGTGCTCAGGACTCCCTCTTGTTGAGTTTAATATAACTGTCCCGCGGTGGCTCATGTCTGTAATCCCAGCACTTTGGAGGCCAAGGCAAGCAAGTTACTTGAGGTCAAGAGTTTGAGACCATCCTAGCCAACATGGTGAAACTCCGTCTCTACTAAAAATACAAAAATGGTGGTGGCCACCTGTAATCCCAGCTACTTGGGAGGCTGAGGCAGGAGAATTGCTTGAACCCAGGAGGCGGAGGTTGCAGTGAGCTGAGATTGCACCACGGTACTCTTGCCTGGGTGACAGAGTGAGACTCTGTCTCAGAAAGACAAAACTGTCCCACCTGGGAGTCTCAGGTTAAGAAAATAAGCATATCCTGGTTAAACATTTTAAAAAATTGTCTATTGAAGTGTGTAGATGTGAATGGAACTTAGATGATGTCTAGGAATATTATTAATTAGAGTCAGCTCAAAAGCAGAACTGTGCAGTAGTTTACTGCCCAATCTCTACTGCTTTGTACATGACACCAACTTTCCTAGCTTTCCTGAGCTGTCAGAGCCCTTCTTTCAACACACCAGATGTAACATAGAATGATTGTTATGTGGGCGTTCCAGATAAACAACCCCTTTTCTCAACCATCCCTAACAATGTTATTGACTCTTTTTTGGTGAGGTAAATATAGGCTTTCTTGCTTAAAATTCTTAATTAAAAAAATCAAAATTATCTTTGTATATATTTTAAAAACCAAATAGTTTTGTGAGATTCAAATATGAAACAAATGAAGTTCTGTACTCTTTCTTTTTTTTTTTTTTTTTTTGAGACAGTCTTGCTCTGTGGCTCAGACTGGAGTGCAGTGGCATGATCCTGGCTCACTGCAGCCTCCACCTCCGGGGTTCAAGTAGTTCTCCTGCCTCAGCCTCCCAAGTAACTGGGATTACAGGTGTGCACCACCACACTCGGCTAATTGTTTTGTATTTTTTAGTAGAGACGGGGTTTCACCATGTTGGCCAGGCTGGTTTCAAACTCCTGACTTCAAGTGATCTGCCTGCCTAGACCTCCCAATGTGTATACTCTTTCTTTCGTCACTCTTTCAAATCTACTAGTTATTGTCATTTTAGTATTTATTTCAATTATTTCAAAATATCATACTTCTTATTTATTTTTTATTTTGAGATGGAGTCTCTCTGTGACACTCAGGCTAGAGTGCAGTGGTGCAATGTCAGCTCACTGCAACCTCCGCCTCCTGGGTTCAAGCGATTCTCCTGCCTCAGCCTCATGAGTAGGTGGGATTACAGGTGCATGCCCCATGCCTGGTTAATTTTTGTATTTTTAGTAGAGATGGGGTTTCACCATATTGGCCAGTCTTGAACTCCTAACCTCAAGTGATCTGCCTGCCTCAGCCTCCCAAAGTGCTGGGATTACAGGTGTGAGCCACCACACCCCACCTCAAAATATCATACTTCTTGAAGTTTTTTTTCTCCCAGTGTTAGATTGATTGGTGCCATGAACTATGAAGTTTATTTTATTTTATTTTATTTTTTTGAGATGGAGTCTCGCTCTGTCACCCAGGCTGGAGTGCAGTGGCATGATCGCAGCTCACTGCAGCCTCTGCCTCCCAGTTTCAAGCAATTCTCCTGCCTCAGCCTCCTGAGTAGCTTGAATTACGGGCATGCGCCACCACGCCCAGCTAATTTTTATATTTTTAGTAGAGACGGGGTTTCACCGTGTTGGTCAAGCTGGTCTCGAGCTCCTGACCTTGTGCTATGCCCGCCTCGGCCTCCCAAAGTGCTGGGATTACAGGCGTGAGCCACCGCACCCAGCCACGAACTATGAAGATTTAAACGGTGTTCATTTATTCAGCACATGTCTGGGATATACAGGGGTAAGCACAATAGATGTGGTCTTTGCTGTCATGGAGCTAGTTGGAGAGAGAGATTTAAATAAAAATAAATGGGTATACAACTTAAGTTGTAATATGAAAAAAAGCATGACATGTTAGGACAAGGAAGTGACATATAAGCTGAAAAATACTTAGGGTAAGACTGGAACAATAAACACTAAACAGAGGCTCTGAGATGAAAGCGTTCTTTTCTCCATAGTTAGAAATTGATTTAGATTTCTTAAATTTTTTTCTCTTTAAAGAGCATTGTAGCTGGGCATGGTGGCTCATGCCTATACTCCCAACACTTTGGGAGGCTGAGGGTGGTGTGTCGCTTGAGGCCAGGAGTTTAAGAGCAGCTTGGGTGAGACCCCATCTCACCAAAACCACAAAAATTAGGGCTGAAACAGGGGGATCAGTTGAACCTAGGAGGTCAAGGCTGGAGTGACCTGTGCGCCACTGCACGCCAGCCTGGGTGACAGAGCAAGACCCTCTCAAAAAAAAAAAAAAAAGAATAATAATATTGAGATAAATATCTTTATGGTCATATAATTTGGAGAGATCAATAAAAGTAAGGCTCCTAATAGATTTTCCAAATTACATTCTTTTACAGCCATGTCAGTTATACTTACCCCATATATTTATTAATTCTTTCACTCAGCAAAGATTTATTAATTGTCTATTACATGCCAGACTGTGTTGAAGGTGCTGGGACAACACTGAACAAAACAAAGTCATTCTCTTTGTGGAATTTCCATTCTGGTAGGTGGGGAAGATAGATAATAAATATGTATCATGTTAGATGGTGATAGATAGGGTGGTGGTTGTTGCTGTGGGTTGCTGTTTTATATACGACGGTCTGGGAAAGCCTCTCAAAGACCCAGTGACATAGTGGTGTGAAGTTATCCATATGGGTATTTGAGGGAGGAACACTCCAAGCCAGTACAGACACTCTGTGGTGCAGAATATGTTTCTTTCTTTTTCTTTTCTTCTTCTTCTTCTTCTTCTTTTTTTTTTTTTTTTTGTGAGACAGAGTCTCTCTGTGTCACCCAGGCTGGAGTGCAGTGGCGTGGTTTTGGCTCACTGCAACCTCCGCCTCCCAGGTTCAAGCGATTCTCCTGCCTCAGCCTCCCTAGTAGCTGGGACTACAGGGATGCGCCACCACGCCTGGGTACTTTTTGTATTTTTAGTAGAGACGGGGTTTCGCCATGTTGTCCAGGCTGGTCTTGAACCCCTGACCTCAAGTGATCTGCCTTCCCGGGCCTCCCAAAGTGCTGGGATTACAGGCGTGAGCCACCATGCCCGGCAGAATATATTTCTTATATTTAAGAACAGCAAGGAGGCAGTTTAGCTGGAGTTAGGAGAGCAAAGCAAAGAATAAGAGATTATGTCCAAGAGTTGGCAGTTGGCTAGGGCTTTGTTTTCGCCCTTGTAAGGACATCTAAAATTTCAAATATAGAGCAAAGTTGGACTTTTATGGTGAAATTACTTATACCCGCCATCTAGAGCAGCAGTCCCCAACCTTTTTGGCACCAGGGACTGGTTTTATGGAAGACAGTTTTTCCACAGGGTGGGGATAGTTTCAGTATGATTCAAGCACAGTAAATTTATTGTTCACTTTATTTCTATTATAATTGCATTGTAATATATAATGAAATAATTATACAACTCACCATAATGTAGAATCAGTGGGAGCCCTGAGCTTGCTTTCCCACAGCTAGATGGTCCCATCTGTGGGTGATGGGAAACAGTGACAGATCATCAGACATTAGATTCTCATAAGGAGCACACAATCTAGACACTTCACATGCGCGGTTAACGTTAGGGTTCGCGCGCCTATGATAATCTAATGCTGCTGCTGACCTGACAAGAGGCAGAGCTTAGGCAGTAATGTGCGCGATGGAGAGCAGCTGTAAATACAGTTGAAGCTTCGCTTTTGCTTGCCTGCTTCTCACCTCCTGCTGTGAGGCCTGGTTCGTAACCAGTACCTGGCCCAGGGATTGGGGGACCACTCAACTAGAATATACCCTTAAAATTTTACTATACTTTTTTTTTTCCAGTTTTTTTTTCAGGCAACCCTCAGAACCAGAAGGGGTTCATACAGCTGCCTACTGTACTTTGTCTCACATCCATCTTATTCATTGCATTTCAGAGGAAATGCAAACATCAACATGCTTTCCCCTAACTACTTTTGCATGCATATAATTAACTAGAGTTCAATATTTGGTTAGTTTTTAAATTTTTTTAGACAGAGTCTTGCTCTATTGCCCAGGCTGGAGGGCAGTGATGTGATCTTTGCTCACTGCAGCCTCTACCTCATGGATTCAGTTGATTCTCATGCCTCAGCCTCCTGAGTAGTTGGGATTACTGGCACATGCCACCATGCCTGGCGAATTTTTGTGATCTTTTAAATTTTAGCTATTTTGGTAGGTGATACCTTGAGGATTCATTTAGCATTACCATTTCCCTGATGACTAATAATGTGGAGTACTTTTTCATGTTTCTTGGCCATTTGTATATATTTTAGCAATTATTTGTATAATTTTTTTGCCCATTAAAAAATTTAGTTGTAGGCTGGGTGCTGTGGCTCACGCCTGTAATCTCAGCACTTTGGGAGGCCGAGGTGGGTGGATCACGAGGCCAGGAGATCGAGACCATCCTGGCTAACATGGTGAAACGCAGTCTCTACTAAAAATACAAAAAATACAAAAAAATTAGCCAGGCGTGGTGACAGGCGCCTGTAGTCCCAGCTACTTGGGAGGCTGAAGCAGGAGAATGGCGTGATCCCGGGAGGTGGAGTTTGCAGTGAGCCAAGATCGCGCCATTGCACTCCAGCCTGGGCGACAGAGCGAGACTCTGTCTCAAAAAAACAAAAACAAACAAAAAAACTTAGTTGTAGAAGCCATTGGAGGATTTTTGAATAGAGGTAATATCACTTTTAAAAATAAGAAAGGTATGTGAAGAGCAGATTTGGGTGGAAAGGTAGTGAGTTTGGTTTTAAATGTGTGAACCGTAGACTGTTGCTGGTCCATAAACTGGTGATAGCAAATCGTTTCTTATTGGCAGCAAAAAGGTAAAGTGCAGAAAATGAGAGTAAGCCTTTCAAAACCTATAGTATTTGCCAGTGCACACTATCCAAACATATGTATATAGTTTACAGAAGTATCATTTGTGCCAACTTTTAGAAAAATCAAAAAATAATTCATCTTTTATGACAAACAGTTTGAAAAACACTATCATCAAGACATCCAGTTGGAGGAGTTTTTGATGAGTATGTTTAGACATGCAATCATGTATTATTTTATTTCACACAAATAACATTTCTGTGATTATTAACGTTCATTTTAGCATTATACATTCTTTGTAGTCATGAGAATAAGACACAGAATTTTCAAGGAGGAGATTTGAATTGCAGGATGGGGAGTTGAACTTATTCTTTCAGCCATAATAATTTGGACTCGTTGAGAATCTTTTGGTAACATACATTCCAAAAGCTGTCTGTAATATTGATTTTGTGGTTGCAGTGGGATGAATAGCAGGAGAAAAGAAAAGGTTATAAGGCTAGTTAGGAGTGAATTTCAACACTGTCTAAATGTTAGATGTTGAGAGCCTGAACTAAGTTTGTTGTTGAGAGAGGATTACCAAAAACCAGGGTAAGTGGTTAGACGTTTAGAAGAGAAGAAAGTTAAAGATGTTTCCAGAATCTTGACCTGGGGACCGGTGCTGCTTAGTATGAAAGATGGCATCATTTTAGCAGAAATAGAATTTGATTATTAGACTTACATTATGTTAAAAATCATGTAAAGCAAAAATTGTATAGCATATTGTCTTATAAGTAATAAAGGATTCTCACTTAAAGTTTCAGTGGTAAAAGTCTTCTGATATTTTCGCATACTTTTTGCTATCTGTTTAAATGGCGACTTAGTTTTCTCTTCTTTTCTTTTCTTTTTGAGACATAGTCTTGCTCTGTCACCCAGGCTGGAGTGCAGTGGTGCAATCACGGCTTCAACCTCCTGGGCTCAAGCGATTCCCTCACCTCAGCCTCCCCAGTAGCTGGGACCACAGGTGTGCACCACCATGCCCAACTGATTTTTGTATATATATATTTTTTTGTAGAGATGGGGTTTTGCCATCTTGCCCAGTCTGATCTTGAACTCTTGAGCTCAAGTGATCCTCCTGCCTTGGCCTCCCACAGTGCTGGGATTACAGGCATGAGCCACTGCGCCCAGCATCTTATCTTCTTTTGAAATGCTTATTTTTTTCTTAAAAAATGGAGAATATATTTATTACATCACCTAAAATATGGCAATTGTATTGTGTGAAACAGTATACAGTTGGCCCTGGGTATCCATGGATTCTGAATACGTGGATTCAGTCAATATGGATAGAAAATATTTGGGAAAAAAGTAAAAAATAATTCAACAATAAAAAATAACACAAATAAAAATGACAGTATAGCTATTTACATAGCACATTGTATTAGGTATTGTAAGTAATTTAGAGATGATTTAAAGTATATAGGAGGATGTGCATGGGTTTTATATGCATAGGTTATGTGCAGATACCATGCCATTTTATAAAAGGGACTTAAGCATTGGAGGTTTTGGTGTCCACAGGGATTCTGGAACCAACCCCATGTGAATACAGAGAGATGACTGTATTTTCTTTTCAAAAGTTAGTATTTGTAGTGTTTTCTTGGAGCTGTGTATATGCGGTACTTCAATGACCTAACACTAGGTGTCGCTACCACATTGAGCTAAGAAAAGTGCAGCTGCTCCTTGAAAGGAAATTTTTGCCCTAAAGCTTTTTGTGTAGTTTTTATACACTAAAAGCTTTAGAGCAAATATGCAAGGGCATTCTTGAGGTAAATGCCAATTAGTCTACTATTTATTAGAGGTTGGGTGCCAATAGACCTTGACATGTTAAGATTGTTAGCCAGGAAACAGTTTTTATGGGTTTCATTTGGGAGTAATATAAAGTTAGTGATTTGGGTACACTGGCAAGCAGAGAGAGGTTGAATATGGATGAAGTCCAGTGAAAAAAATTGCCTTTGTTGAGAATAGGACCTTATTTTGTTTGGTGCATTCTCTTCTTCCTGGAAAGAGAATAGGTGGATCCTTAGACATCTACAGTGGGAGGACATTGGTTGTTATGGATGAATAAAAGCAGAAATGAAGAGTAATGCTGAAGTAATTTCTGGAATTTAACCATATTGGTGGATTAAAATATCTTTTCCTGTAGTATGTTTCTTAAAGTATCACTCCAGAGAGCTCTTGCATCTGAAACTTAATTTTTCTCTGTGTGCGAATAGTGGCGTGACTCTTGTTGATTTGACATAGGCAGTAGACATTACTGTGAGTTTGAAATTTATCATTGTAAGTTGGACTCTTTCTTACTTGAGATCTTTTTGATGGTTTTCTACTCTAAAACAATATATTATTTGGACCTAAGCTGATTTATAAGTCTGTGGAGTGCAATTTTTTTTCTGATAAATGTTGTTGGATATACATACAGTAAAATGCACAAATCTTAAGTGTACAGACTGAAAAAATATATATATATAACCTTCTAACCATCATCCTGGATTAAGATCTAGAACATTTCCAGTACCTCAAAAGAATCCCTTGTGCCACTTCCTTGGCAGTACTACCCTCTTTCCACCTCCAAGTAACCATTATTCTGCTATTCTGACTTCTATCACCATAGATTCTTTTTTTCTATTCTTGAATGTCTAAGAAATATGGTCATAGATTTAAAAGGTATGCTCTTATGTTCTGGCTTGTCTCTTAACATTATGACTGTAAGGTTTGTTTTTATGCTATTGTGTGTAACATTAATTTTGCTGTGTTGTATCTATCATATGAATACAATAAATTTTGAAAAATCCATTATATGACTGATAGACATTTTTGTTCCCAGTTTTTGAGTATTATTAATAAAGTTGCTCTGAAAATTCTTATATATGGTAATTTTTCATGGACGTAAACAAAAAATGGTAATTTTTGGTGTACGTAAACACTCATTTGTCTTGGGTGTTGACCTAGGAGTAGATTTATTGTGTCATAGGATAAGTACATGTTTACCTTCAGTAGGTACTGCCAAATAGTTTTCAAAAGTGTTTTTGCCAACTTTGTACTCTCACCAGAATTATGTGGAAGTTCTGTTTGTCCTGCATCCTCAGCAGCACTTGGTATTGTCAGTCTTTTTGATTTTGGCCATTCTGTTGCGGATGTGTTGATATCTTCTGTGAGGTTTTAAAAATGCTTTTTAGGGGGCTGGGTGTGGTGGTTCATGCCTGTAATCCCAGCACTTTGGGAGGCTGAGGTGGGTAGATCACGACGTCAAGAGATCGAGACCATCCTGGCCAACATGGTGAAACCCCGTCTCTATTAAAAATACAAAAAGTAGGCAGGCATGGTGGCGGGCACCTGTAGTCCCAGCTATTTTGGAGGCTGAGGCAGGAGAATCACTTGAACCCGGGAGGTGGAGGTTGCAGTGAGCCGAGATTGCGCCACTGCACTCCAGCCTGGTGACAGAGTGAGACTCTGTCTCAAAAAAAAAAAAAAAAAGCTTTTTAGGCTGGGCACAGTGGCTCATGCCTGTAATCCTAGCACTTTGGGAGGAGGTGGGAGGATCCTTTGAGATTAGAAGTTTGAGACCACCCTGGGCAACATAGACCCTGTCTCGACCAAAAATGTGGCATGTGCCTGTGGTTCCAGCAACTCAGGAGGTTGAGGGGAGAGGATCACTTGAGTCTAGGAGATCAAGGCTGTGGTGAGCTATGATCACGTTACTGCCCTCCAGCCTGGGTGACACAGGACACAGCAAGACCCTATTTCAAAAAATGCTTTTTATTTTGCAATAAATTTCAAACTTCCAGAAAATTTTGTAATGTATATAAGGTATTCCTGTTGCTCATTGTGGAGATTCACCAATTACGGATTTTGCCTTATTTGCTTTGTCATTCTCTCAGTCTCTTTATCTATGCATATATTTTCTGAACCATAATTTCCATAAATTATTATTATTATTTTTGAGATGGAGTCTTGCTCTGTCGCCCAGGCTGGAGTACAGTGGCGTGGTCTCGCCCACTGCAACCTCTGCCTCCCGAGTTCAAGCAATTCTCCTGCCTCAGCCTCCTGAGTAGCTGGGACTACAGGCATGCGCCACCACACTGAGGTAATTTTTTGTATTTTTAGTAGAGACGGGGTTTTGGCATGTTGGCCAGGCTCTTCTCAAACTCCTGGCCTCAAGTGATCCAGCCGCCTCGGCCTCCCAAAGTGCTAGGATTACAGACATGAGCCATTGTGCCTTGCCTGTTTTCATAAATTATTTAGTATAATTTCCTACAAATAAATATATAGGCATAGCACTGTCATTAAGCCCAGGACATTTAAATTTGATGCAGTAGTATTGTGGAAACTATTGTTCATATTCAAATTTCATCCATTGTCCCAATAGTCTACTTTATAGCTATTGTTACTTTTTCACTTTTTTTTTTTTTTTTTTTGAGATGAAGTCTCGCTCTGTTGCCCAGGCTGGAGTGCAGTGGTGCGATCTTGGCTCATTGCAACCTCTGCCTCCCAGGTTCAAGTGATTCTCCTGCCTCAGCCTTCTGAGTAGCTAGGACTACAGGCACCCGCCACCATGCCTGGCCAATTTTTTTTGTATTTTTAGTAGAGACGGGGTTTCACCATATTGGCCAGACTGGTCTTGAACTCCTGATCTTGTGATCCACCTGCCTCGGCCTCCCAAAGTGCTGAGATTACAGGCATGAGCCACCGTGCCCGGCCTACTTTTTCGCTTTCTTAAAATTTTCTTTTGATGAAAAAAATCTGGTTCCGATTTTTTATCTTTTACTCTATTATTATTTTTGTATCTTTGTTTACTCTAAGGACATGAAAATATTCTTCTAGGCTGGGTGTGGTGGCTCATGACTGTAATTCCAGCACTTTGAGAGGCCAAGGCAGGCGGGCCCCTTGAGGTCAGGAGTTCAAGACTAGCCTGGCCAACATGGTGAAACCATTCACTACTGAAAATACAAAAATTAGCTGGGCGTGATGGTGTGTGCCTGTAATCCCAGCTACTTGGGTAGCTGAGGCGTGGGAATTTCTTGCACCCAGGAGGCACAGGTTGCAGTGAGCCGAGATCGCGCCACTGCACTCCAGCCTGGGTGACAGAGTGAGACTCTGTCTCAAAAAAAAGGCCGGATGCGGTGGCTCACGCCCGTAATCCCAGCACTTTGGGAGGCTGAGGCGGTCTTATCACTTGAGGTCGGGAGTTCGAGACCGTCTTGGCCAACACGGTGAAACCCCGTCTCTACTAAAAATACAAAAATTAGCCGGGTGTGGTGGAATGCGCCTGTAAGCCCAGCTACCTGGGAGGCTGAGGCAGGAGAATTGCTTGAATCCAGGAGTGGGAGGTTGCAGTGAGCCAAGATTGCTGCTGCACTCTAGCCTGACGACAGAGTGAGACTTCATCTAAAAAAAAAAAAAAAAAATCATTTTCTTTTAGTGGGTTGTTGTTTTTACCTTTAGGTTTAAGATTCATTAAAAAAAAAAAAACAGCTTTGTATATGTGTGGTATGAGATGGGGTCACGGTTATTTCTTTTTTGTTTCCTTTCCTTTTTTGTAGAGACAGAGTCTCATTCTGTTGCCCAGGCTGGAGTGCAGTGGTGCCATTATAGCTCACTGCAGCCTCCAAGTCCTGGGCTCAGGTGATCTTCCTGCCTCAGACTCCTGAGCAACTAGTACTATAAGCATGTGCCACCATGCCCAGCTACTTAAAATTTTTTTTTTTTGTAGAGAGGGGCTCTCATTATATTACGCAGGCTGGCCTTGAACTCCTGGCCCAAAGCAGTCCATCTGCCTAAGCCTTATTTCTTATTTATCTCTATTTTTAGAATAATGATACTCAATTGATTCAGCACCATTTCCTGAAAAGACCATTCTTTACCCAATTAATTGGAATAATACCATAGATGTGTAGTAATTCTTATACTCTATTTTTTCATTGGTTTAATTGTCTGCTTTTGAATTCTAAATGTGCTAGAAACTCAATCTGAGAAAGTCCCAAAATAAACTTCCCAGTTTCTTGCTCTTTGCTTTAAATCTATTTTATTTCCACTCTAGCCCTTCCTGCTAACATCTATATTTTTATTAGAATAGTACCGTAATTTTTCCATTCAGCCACACTGAAATGTTCGGGTGTGTGTCAAGTATTATGAGATACAATTAAGCTAAGATGTGAGCACTGTCTTAAGGAGACAATTTCCTACTTGGGGGAAATGTCACTAAATATTTGCAGTCTGTGTCAGTGGTTCCCAACCAGGAGTGATTTTGTTCTCCTAGGGGCCATTGGGCTATTTTTTTTCATTGTCATGATTGGGGATTGCTGCTGGCATGTGGTAGGTAGAAGCCAGAGATACTGCTACACATCCTATAATATACAGGACAGACTCCTCGAACAAAGAATTGTTCAGTCCAAAACATCAGTAGTGCTGAGGTTGAAAAACCTTGGTCTGTGTGATCAGTATTAGGATAGAGGTATGAATACAGTGCTGTAGAGCCCCCAAAGAATAACAGGATGCCTGGAGGAGGGTTTTTTTTTTCTTTTTGTTTTTTAATCCAGGATCAGACCTGAGGGAGTTTTGTTGTTGTTGTCATTGTTGTTGTTTTTGAGACGGAGTTTCGCTCTTGTTGCCCAGCCTGGAGTGCAATGGTGTGATCTCAGCTCACTGCAGCCTCCACCTCCTGAGTTCAAGCGATTCTCCTGCCTCAGCCTCCTGACTAGCTGGGATTACAGGCATGCACCACCACACTTGGCTAATTTTGTATATTTAGTGGAGACAGGGTTTCTCCATGTTGGTCAGGCTGGTCTCGAACTCCTGACCTCAGGTGATAAGACTGCCTTGGCCTCCCTAAGTGCTGGGATTACAGGCGTGAGCTGCCGCTCCCGGCCAGAGAGAGGATTTTTTTTTTTTTTTTTTTGAGACAGAGTCTCACTCTGTCGCCCAGGCTAGAGTGCAGTGGCGTGATCTCGGCTCACTGCAGCCTCCACCTCCTGAGTTCAAGTGATTCTCCTGCCTTAGCCTCCTGAGTAGCTGGGATTACAGGCATGCACCACCACACTTGGCTAATTTTGTATTTTTAGTGGAGACAGGGTTTCTCCATGTTGGTCAGGCTGGTCTCGAACTCCTGACCTCAGGTGATCTGCCCGCCTTGGCCTCCCAGAGTGCTGGGATTACAGGCGTGAGCCACCGCGCCCAGCCAGAGGGAGGATTTTTTTTTTTTTTTTTGAGACAGGTCTCACTCTGTTGCCCAGGCTGGAGTGCAGTGGTGCGATCTCGGCTCACTGCAAGCTCCGCCTCGCAGGTTCACGCCATTCTCCTGCCTTAGCCTCCCGAGTAGCTGGGACTACAGATGCCCGCCACCACGCCAGGCTAATTTTTTGTATTTTTAGTAGACACGGGGTTTCACCATGTTAGCTAGGATGGTCTCGATCTCCTGACCTCGTGATCCGCCTGCCTCGGCCTCCCAGAGTGCTGGAATTACAGGCGTGAGCCACTGCTACTGGCCAAGAGGGAGGAGTTTTAACACTTGTGCTGCCTAGTAAAATTTCGTAGAATATGAAAAAAAATTGTTATAACTGGAATATTCAGAATGCACCATACATTGTTTTAGGCATATTGCATATATTATTTATTATCCTGTCAATTTTACTAGTTAGTGTTAGTCTTATTTTACACTTGAAAAAATTAAGGGCTATATTTAACTAGGTCAAGTTCTTTAACAGATACCTTTTAAAAAACAGACTTTTAAAAAAATATTTATTTTTTAAACATATCACTGTATTTATTTTCTCTCAGGTAATTTTTCTATGGCTTCAACATTTTCTCTTCAAAATTAAAAGAAAAATATCCCAAAGTTTAGAACTGGATCTCTTGGCCCTTTCTCTTCTTATCTCCTCCCGGTTCAAAATGCTTACATCTCTGAATGACCAGCATCCTCTTGGATCTGCAGTTAGGCTCAACACATTCTGGCCTTAGCACAGTCTTCTTTGTGGTCTTAGCCTTCTTCAGGAAAATTGGCTTTCTCTGCCCACCATAGCCACTCTGCTTCCGATCATAGCGCCTCTTTCCCTGGGCATACGAGGAATCCTTGCTCTTATACTGTGTCACTTTGTGAGGCTGATGCTTGCCACACTTCTTACAGAAGGTTCTTTGGGTTTTAGGTACGTTGACCATCTTTGCAGCAGGGCTGTTCTGTCTGTGTGATGAAAACGAGAAATGGCATCTGAGACTCTCGCCTCGCAAAGCTCTCGCCTGACAGGAAAGGAAAAAACAGACTTATTTTTAAGGGCAGTTTTAGGTTCACAGCAAAATTGAGTAGAAAGTATACGGAGGTCCCATGTACCTCCTGCCTCCACATCGTGCACAACCTCCCCAACTGTCAACACCCCCAGCACCACAGTGGTAAAATTGTTACAATCCATGAACATACAATGATATATTATTGTTACCCACAGTCCATAGCTTACAGTAGGATTCATTTTTGTTGGTATACTTTTTTCCTTTTTTTTTTTTTTTTTGACACAGGGTCTTGCTCTGTTGGCCATGCTGGAGTACAGTGGTGCAATCTCGGCTCACTGTAGCCTCTGCCTTCTAGGCTCAAGTGATCCTCCCACCTCAGCCTCCTGGGTAGCTGGGACTACAGGTGCATGCCACCATGCCTGGCTAATTTTTCTATTTTTTTGTAGAGATGGGGTTTCGCCATGTTACCCAGGCTGTTCTGGAGCTCCTGACCTCAAGTGATCTGCCCACCTCGGCCTCCCAAAGTGCTGGGATTACAGGTGTGAGCCACCGTACCCGGCCTGGTTTTTGGTGGTATACTTTCTATGTGTTTTGACAGATAATATAATGACAGGTATCCACCATTGTAATATCACACAGAATACTCTCACTGCCCTACACATCCTCTGTTCTCTATCTATTCATCCCTCCCTCCCTGATAAGCCCTGGGCACCCCTGATCTTTTTATCATGTCCATTCTTTTGCCTTTTCCATGTAGTTGGAATCACTACATGGTAGGTAGCCATTTCAGATTGGTTTCTTTGACTTAGTAATATGCATATAAGGTTCTTTCATGTCTTTTCATGACTTGATAGCTTATTCAGATGCTGAATAATATTTCATTGTATGGAATACCACAATTTGTTTATGACAGATATCTTTTTATTTTTATTTTATTTTATTTTATTTTTGAGATGGAGTCTCACTTTGTCGCCTAGGCTGGAGTACAGTGGGGTGATCTTGGCTCACTGCAGCCTCCACCTCCTGGGTTCAAGTGATTCTCCTGCCTCAGCCTCCCAAGTAGCTGGGATTACAGGTGCCCGCCGCCATGCCCAGCTAATTTTTGTACTTTTAGTAGAGACGGGGTTTCACCATGTTGGTCGGGCTGGTCTCGGACTCCTGACCTCAAGCAATCTACCGCCTCAGCTTCCCAAAGTGCTGGGATTATGGGCATGAGCCACCACACCCGATAATATCTTTTTAAAAATAAAGATAATATACATACTCTGAAATGCACAAATCTCAGGTCTATATTTTGGTGATTTTTACTTGTGTATATGTGTTTGTATATATGTGTGTTTATGTATGTCTGTAAGCATGCTTGTGTGTATACACAGGTACATGAAACCACCATTGGGGAGAAAATGTAGAACATTTTTGTACTCATAAGATTTTCCAGTCAATATTTCTCCTTCTTCCAGGATAAGATAATCACTATTCTGACCCCATATTAGTTTTGCATGCATTGAACTTCATATAAACAGAGGCACACAGTATGTACTCTTTTGCATCTGTTCTCTTTTGCTAAATATACTTTTTAGATTCGTCTGTGTTGTTGCTATATCATGGTAGTTTGCATTTTTTGTTTGTTTTTATTATTGTGTTTTATTTCACTATTTAAATATACCATAATCTGTTTAGTTATTTTCTTTTTGATGGGCTTTGTGTTTCTGGCCTTTGCCTGTAATGAATAAAGTGTCTGTGAACATTCTTGTAGATATGTGGACTCTTTTTTTTTTTTTTTTTTTTTAAGATACCTAGTGAAATTGCTTAGTCACAGGGTAGGTGGCATATGTTTAACTATTAGAAATTGTGGCCCCCCCCCACCTCCAAAACAAAAAGAAATTGCCCAAGGGTTTTCCAAATAGGCTGTATTGTTGTATATTTCCATTTGCAGTATCTGGGAGTTACAGTTGTTCCACTTACTGCTTACATTGATGTTGTCAGTCATTAAAAAAAACATCTTGTTAATCTTACAAGTTAATATGATAGCTATTTTATGGAAAAAACTTTTAGACTTCTATTTAATATAAACAGTTTCTCCTTGGTTAATTATCTATTGCAAATCTATCTTCTTTAATCAATGGGTTAAATCAAGATAGGTTTACAATACCATTAAAATGTAACAAATTCAGTCTTTTAAAAGTGGAAAGAGGCGATGAACCAAAATTGGTTTATCTGTTGCACTGCTTTCTCTCTTCACTTTTCAATTGAACACCTATCAGCTTGTAATAAAATAATAAAGAGAATCCAGTCTGTATGTCTGAGTGATTATGAAGTGTTTATGACAGCCGCTAGGCCGACACTCTCTATAATGGTGTTACATTGACTTCTGAACACCTTCTCGTCTGCCTCCAGGCGTGTGTGTCAGTGTAGTCTGAGTGGTTTTACATTAACATCTACCCTGAGTAAGATCTTTTGACTACCAAAGTGTTAGTTGCAAATGGAAGATACCATTAAGGCGGCTTCAAAGGACTGGAATGATATTTGGATTGGTGCATGCTGAAGTAATGGCTAGAGTTTTGAAGTGTAATGTCTAAATCAGTGTTGCATAACTGAAGGAACATGTGAGTTCAAACGGCTTTTCTTTGATCTTCCTTTAGAAAATCAGGCTGAAGGGGAAAGGTTAAAGTTGCCTTAAAACACACCTTTCTATGTGTGCAAAAATCTGGAAGTATGAAAATATGATTACAAGTTCCATTCATTATTTGTGTTCTGTGGTTTTCGTATTGTTCTTGAAATTTACTTCCTGCCTGCCTGAAGTTTTGTATTATGAATTTAGTGTCAAGACCAAAATACAGACCGGGTTGCTGTTTTCTTTATGTGGTCAGCAAATATCTGTTCTATAAGTTGTTAGTCCTCACAAATATGCATTTTAGGCGATTTTTGTGGCTTGCATTTTTTTTCTTGATGGTATACACAGTAGGTTACAGAGATACTGCCACTCTGATATTAACTGAATCATTTGTGTTTAGGCAGGCAAAAAACAAAACAAAACAAAAAACTTGTTCCCCTCTTCCTCCTAATTTTAGGAGCTTTCAAAAGGACTACTCTTTACTATTAGGAAAACTTTCCTCAAACTATGCTATCTTAAGTTTTTAAAATTGTGGAGGCAGAGCTGTAAAAAATAAAATAATACACTAACAGTGACTTGTTAGAGAAAAAAAGCCCTGAGTTTAAGAACTATTTTGAATATAGTGTATTTATAGGAGATTCTGATGCCTCTTTGGGCTGGTTATTTTTGGCAGCCTTTTTCTTTGTTTCCTTATCTATAAAATGAAAATATATTATCAAATTGGCTTACAGGGTGTTTTGAGGGAGAGACTGTCAGCTTTCAGTAGAGCTGGCTCTGTAGTTACTGTGGCCACTCATGTAGCTAGGTGAGTTCTTTTTGTTGCTTCTTAACTGAATTCCTTAGTATAAGATGATACCTGCCATGCCTCCCACATTCTCCTTTATGTTTTTACAATTTCTCCCTAATTAAAAGTAAATTATTGTTATTAATTTTTAAGTTAAAAAAACTATAATGAATAAATCTTCTTTTTAAGGAACTTCATTCCTTATAGTTGTATCTGTATGATTAGTACATGTGAAGTAATTAGCAAATTGATAACTATACACGTGTTTGTTTGCTTGTTTGTTTGTTTATTTATTGAGACAAAGTCTTGCTTTGTTGCCCAGGGTTGAGTGCAGTGGCATAATCTTGGCTCACTGCAACCTCTGCCTCCCAGTTCAAGTAATTCTCGTGCCTCGGCCTCTTAAGTAGCTGGGATTACAGGCGTGCGCCATCACGCCCAGCTAATTTTTGTATTTTTAGTAGAGATGGGGTTTCGCCATGTTGGCCAGGCTGGTCTCAAACTCCTGACCTCAGGTGATCTGCCCACCTCACCCTCCCAAAGTGCTGGGATTACAGGCATCCTGCCCTTAATGTGTATATTTAAATGGGTTACGTGAGGCGTTTTTGTTGCTTTAGGAACTGAATTCCTTAGTAGAAGACTTTCTTTCTCTAATCTGTATATTTTTACCTTTTATCCTTGATTTTTTTTTCTTCCTATCATGGAAGATTAACATTTATTTGTGGGATTTTAACATTTTCTATATATGTTTAAATTAATAGGCTTTATTTATTTGAGTAGTTTTAGGTTTACAGAAAATTGAGGTGAAAATACAGAGACCTCTCATGTATCCGCTTATCACCCTCCTATTTTTTTTTTTTTTTTGAGGCAGAGTCTCATTTTGTCGCCCAGGCTGGAGTGCAGTGGCATGATCTCGGCTCACTGCAACCACCGCCTTCCAGGTTCAAGCAGTTCTCCCGTCTCAGCCTCCCAAGTAGCTGGGATTATAGGTGCTTGCTACCACTGCTAATTTTTGTATTTTTAGTAGAGATGGGGTTTTGCCATGTTGTCCAGGCTGGTCTCAAACTCTTAACCTCAGATGATCCGCCAGCCTCAGCCTCCCAAAGTGCTGGGATTATAGGTGTGAGCCACCGCGCCCGGCCAGCCCTCCTATTTTCAACTATTAACATTTGCATTAGTGTAGTACATTTAGTACAATTGATGAGCTTCTATTGACACATTATTAATAACTGAAGTCCTTAGATTAACTTTTTCTCCCCAATAGGATTTTATTGATGTTACTTTTTAGCTTTTTAAACTACTGATCTTTTTAACTACTGATCTTCATTTGTGTCCATATGGTTAGTACATGTGAAACAATTAGATAAGATTGGTAACTCTACATTTATATGTTTAAATGGACTATTTTTAGATCACTGGTAGCAAGGAAAACAAGTTGCAAGTAAAAACATATAAATAGATAAAACTTAGGGAGGGTGGAGACTGGCTTGAACTTGGATGAGATTATGAAGACTAGTGTGATAAAACCTGCTACATAGACAAGATGCTGCTTACCACCTTGGTAGTAGTTCTTTTCTCCAAGGCTATAAATCATAGGAAGTAATGTATTAGTGAGTTCAAGAACTGGGCTGGGTGTGGTGGCTCACACCTGTAATCCCAGCACTTTGGGAGGCTGAGGCGGGCAGATCACGAGGTCAAGAGATCAAGACCATCCTGGCCAACATGATGAAACCCCATCTCTACTAAAACTACAAAAATTAGCTGGGCCTGGTGGCGTGTGCCTGTAGTCCCAGCTACTCAGGAGGCTGAGGCAGGAGAATCGCTTGAACCTGGGAGGCGGAGGTTGCAGTGAGCCAAGATTGCACCATTGCACTCCAGCCTGGCGACAGAGCGAGACATCGTCTCAAAAATAAATAAATAAATAAATAAATAAATAAATAAATAAAAAAGACCTGAGCACTGAGCTGTACCAAAATGTATTCTTCAATATGGTATTTTAACAAATTTCTACGTATTAAATATTAATAGCATGATTTGAGATCAGGAGAGCTAAGGTATATTATGCTAAATAACATTAAGGTAGAATAGTGAGACCAATATAGACTGAATCGTTCATTCATCAATTTATTCATTCAACAAGCATCTCTTTGGATTAACTATCATTTATTGAGTGCCAATTATTATATACTATCAAATATACAATTATACATTTCACAAATATACAATTTATATATTGTTGCCTGGTTAGATAAATATGTTATTAACCTTATTTTAAAACGAAACTCAGATTTAGTAAATTTATATAGCTAATAAGCATAGTCCATTTTCTTTTCTACTAAACTGTTAGAATCATTGATTTTGTTGATTTGTAAAATTTGTAACATGATCTGGTGTATTTTTCATATTTTGCATTGTTGTGATAGGACATGATTTTTGGAATAAGACCAAAATGTCCGGGGTCTCAGGTATTGGCTGCTCTTGCTGCCTCTCTTCCCAGGTGAAATTAGAGCAGTTACTAATTCAGAAGACTCTTGACATGAAAGATATTTTTGACAGAAAGGCAAAATGCACTGGAGATAAACATGAGGCATTCTTTTCCTATGATCTTCCATGTCTAGTGGCCAATTTTAAATACTGGATGTTTGGTTGGGTGTGGTAGCTGATGTCTATAATCCTAGCACTTCTAAGAGACTGAGGTGAGATGATTGCTTGAGCCCAGGAGTTTGAGACCAGCCTGGGCAACTTTGTGAGACCCCCGTCTCTACAAAAAAATTTTAAAAAAGTTAGCTGGGCATGGTGGCATGTACCCGTGGTCCCAGCTACTTGGGAGGCTGAGTTGGGAGAAATGCTTGAGCCCAGGAAGTTGAGGCTGTAGTGAGCATTGATCACGCCACTGCACTCCAGCCTGGGTGACAGATCCAGACCTTGTCTCAAAAAAAATCAGATTGTTTTCTTATTGTTGAGTTTTAAAAGTTCTTTGTATATTTTAGATAACAGTACTTTATCAGATGTGTCTTTTGCAAATGTTTTCTCAGTTTATGGCTTGGCTTATGCTCTTGACAATGTCTTTTGGAGTGTAGAAGTTTTAAATTTTAACCAAGTCTAGCTTATTTTTTTCTTACATGGATGGTGCTATTGGTGTATCAAAAAAGTCATCACTATACCCAGTATCATCTAGGTTTTCTCCTGTTATTTATTTAGTTTGAGAGACAAAGTCTTGCTCTAATCCCCAGGCTAGAGTTTTGCTTTACTACCCAGGCTTCTATTACCCAGTAATGCGATCCTAGCTCACTACAGCTTTAAACTCTGGGCTCAAGTGATCCTCCTGCTTCAGCTTCCTGAGTAGCTGGGTGACAGGTGCACACTACCACACCCAGTTAATTTTTAGATTTTTAGTAGAGATGGAGTCTTGCTGTGTTGCCCAGGCTGGTCTTGAACTCTTGACCTCAAGCAGTCCTCCCACTTCAGCCTCCCAAAGTGCTGGGATTACAGGTGTGAACCACTGTGCCCAGACTCCTATATTATTTTTTGAGTTTTAGACTTTCGTGTTTCACATTTAGGTCTGTAATCCATTTGGAGTTAATTTTTGTGACGGGTGTAAGGTTTGTGTCTACATTCATTTTATTGCATGTGGGTATCCAGTTTTTTCAGCACTATTTGTTGAAAAGACTATCTTGGCTCCATTGTATTATCTGTGCTATTATGTCAAAGATCAACTGACTGTATTTATGTGGGTCTATGAACTCTTTGTTCTGTCCCATCGATCTAATTATCTAGTCTTTCACCAATACTACACTGTTTTGGTTACTGTAGCTTTAAAGTAAGTCTTGAAATCAGATAGCATCAGTGTTCTGACTTTGCTTTCTCCTTCGTATTTAGTTGGCTATTCTGAATTTTTTACCTCTCCATAGAAACTTTAGAATTGATTTGTCGATAGCTACAGAATAACTTGCTTTGATTTTGATTGGGATTACATTGAATGTATACATTAAGTTGGAAAGAACTGACATCTTGACAATATTGAGTCTTCCTGTCCATGAATATGGAATGTCTCTTCATTTATTTAGTTCTTTTTTGATATGTTTCATCAGTTTTATAGTTTTCCTTATATAGATTGCATACATATTTTATTAGATTTATACCTACGTATTTCATTTTTGGTGGCACTAATGTACATGGTAATGTATTTTTAAATTTCAAATTCCACTTGTTTAATGCTTGTATATAAGAAAGTGACTTTTGCGTATTAACCTTGTATCCTGCAACCTTGCTGTAATTGCTTATCAATTCCAGTTTTTTGTTGAATCATTTGTATTTTATACATAGATGATCATGTCTTCTGTGAACAAAGCCAGTTTTCTTTCTTTCTTTCCCATTTTTATACCTTTTATTTCCTTTTCTTGTCTTACTGTATTAGCTAGGGTCATGTTAAAAAACCTGGTGAGAGGGGACATCCTTACCTTGTTCCTGATCTTAGTGGAACTGCTTTGAGTTTCTCATCATTCAGTATGATTTTTTATTTTATTTTATTTACTATTTTATTTTATTTTATTTTATTTTTGAGACAGGGTCTCACTCTGTCATCCAGGCTTGAGTGCAGTGGCACGATCTCAGCTCACTACAACCCCTGCTTTCTGAGCTCAGGTGATCCTCCCAACTCAGCCTCCTGAGTAGCTGGGACCACAGGTGCATGCCACCATGCAGCACTAATTTTTGTGTTTTTTATAGAGACAGGGTTTCGCCATGTTGCCTAGGCTTGTCTCAAACTCCTGGGTTCAAGCGATCCACTCACCTCTACTTCCCAAAGTGCTGGGATTACAGGTTAAGTGATGTTAGCTGGACTTTTTTTGTAGATGTTCTTTAATCAGGTT
This sequence comes from Gorilla gorilla gorilla, assembly GCF_029281585.2. NCBI lineage: Eukaryota > Metazoa > Chordata > Mammalia > Primates > Hominidae > Gorilla > Gorilla gorilla. The sequence goes on along the minus strand of NC_073228.2, from coordinate 31,255,759 downwards.
GAGGAAATTCCCTTCTATTCCTAGTTTCTGAGGAGTTTTTTTCTTTTTTTTCATAAGTAGGTGTTGGATTTTGTCATATGCTTTTTCTGCATCTATTATTTGACCATGTGATTTTTACCGTGTAGCTTGTCGATGTGATGGCTTATGTTAAGTGAGCCATTAAGTGAGTGTAAGTGAGCTATTACATTAAGTGAGCCATTCAACATTTTTTGAATGTTGAACCAGCTTTGCATACCTGGTGTGAATTCCACTTGGTTCTTTATTTTATTTTCAGAGACAGGGTCTCACTTCGTCACCCAGGCTGGAGTGCAGTGGTGCAATCATAGCTCACTGTTAACCTCAAACTCCTGGACTCAGGTGATCCTCCTGCCTTTGCCTACCAAAGTGCTTGGATTACAGGTGTGAGCCACTGTGCCTAGCCTATAATTCTTATTATACATTGTTGGGTTTGATTTGCTAGTATTTTGTTGAGGATTTTCACATCTATGTTCATGAGAGATATTGATCTGTGGTTTTCTTGTAATGTCTTTTTTTTTCTTACGGGCGTGTACCACCATGCCCAGCTAATTTTTTTGTATTTTTAGTAGAGACGGTGTTTCTCCATGTTGGCCAGGCTGGTCTCAAACTCCTGGCTTCAAGTGATCCACCCACCTCAGCCTCCCAAAGTGTGGGATTACAGGAGTGAGCCACCACACACAGCCTAACGTCTTTTTTGTGGTTCTGGTGTTAGAGTAATACTGGCCTCCTAAAATGATTTAGGAAGCATTCTCTATGCTTCTGTCTTCCAAAGAGAATGATAAAGAATTGGTATTATTTCTTTCTTAAATGTATGGTAGAATTCACCAGTGAATTCATCTTGTCCTGGGTGCTTTCTATTTTGGAAGGTTATTAATTACTGAGTCAATTTCTTTAATAGGTATAGACCTATTCAGGTTGTCTATTTATTGTTGTGTGAGTTTTGGCAGATTGTGTCTTTCAAGGGGTTGGTCCATTTCATCTAGGTTATCAAACTTGTGGGCATAGAGTTGTTCGTAATGTTCCTTTATTATCCTTTTAATGTCCATGGGATCTTCAGTGATCTCCCCTCTTTTCCTTCCTTCCCTCCCTCCCTCCCTCCCTCCCTCCCTCCCTTCCTCCCTTCCTCCCTTCACCCTTCCTCCCTTCCTCCCTTCCTCCCTCCCTCCCTCCCTCCCTCCCTCCCTTCCTTCCTTCCTTCCTTCCTTCCTATTTCTGAGACCGAGTCTTGCTCTGTTGCTGAGGCTGGAGTGCAATGGCGCGATCTTGTCTCACTGCAACCGCTGCCTCCCAGGTTCAAGCGGTTCTCTTGCCTCAGACTCCTGAGTAGCTGGGATTGCACGCATGCACCACCACGCCTGGCTAATTTTTGTATTTTTAGTAGAGACAGGGTTTCGCCATGTTGGCCAGGCTGGTCTTGAACTCCTGACCTCAGATGATTCACCTGCCTCGGCCTCCCAAAATGCTGGGATTACAGGCGTGAGCCACTGAGCCCAGCCTCCCCTCTTTCATTTCTAATATTAGTAGTTTGTGCCCTCTCTGTTTCTTTTTCAATTAGCTTGGCTAGAGTCTTAATTTTATTCATCATTTCGAAGAACCAGCTTTTGGTTTCATTGATCTTCTTTATTGATTTTCTGTTTTCAATTTCATTGATTTCTGCTCTATTTTATATTATTTATTTTCTTCCACTTACTTTGGATTCAATTTGCTCTTCTTTTTCTAGTTTTCTTTAAGGTGGAAGGTTAGATTTTTAATTTTAGATCTTTCTTGTTTTATAATATATTCAGTCAGTGCTACAGATTTCCCTCTATGCACTGCTTTCAGTGCATTTCACAAATTTTCTTAAGTTGTATTTTCATTTTCATTAGTTAAACATGTTTAAACATTTCTCTGGAGCTTTCTTCTTTGACCTATGTGCTATTTAGAATTATGTTGTTTAATCTTCAAATATTTGGTTATTTTCCAGCTTTCTATTCTTAATTTCTACTTTAATAATTCTATTGTGGTCATTGAATGATTTCTGTTCTTTTATTTTTTATTTATTTTGTTATTATTATTATTTTTTTTGAGATGGAGTCTCACTCTTGTTGCCCGGGCTGGAGTGCAGTGGTGCAAGCTTGGCTCACTACAACCCTTGCCCCTTCGGTTCAAGCGATTCTCCTGCCTCAGCCTCCCAAGTAGCTGGGATTACAGGCATGTGCCACCACACCCGGCTACTTTTTGCATTTTTAGTAGAGATGGGGTTTCACCATGTTGGCCAGGCTGGTCTCAAACTCCTGATCTCAGGTGATCTGCTTGTTGGCCTCCCAAAGTGCTGGGATTACAGGCGTGAGCCACTGTGCCCAGCCTGTTCTTTTAAATTTGTTAAGGTGTGTTTTGTGGTCCAGAAGATGCCCTATCTTAGTGAATGTTCCATGTCTGCCTGAAGAATGTTTATTGTGCTATTCTTGTAAGAAGTAGTTTATAGATGTCAGTTATATCCAGTTGACTGATGGTACTGTTGAGTTCAACTATGTCCTTTTGTGCTTTTCTGGCTGCTGGATCTGCTCATTTCAGATAGAGGGGTGTTAGAGTCTGTAACTCTAATAGTGGATTCATCTCTTTCTCTTTGCAATTCTGTCAATTTTTGCTTCATGTATTTTGGTGCCGTGTTGTTAAGCACATATGTAGTAAGCACCGATTAAGTCTTCTTGGGGTATTGACCCCTTTATCATTATGTAATATCCCCATTTTTCCCTGACAAGTTTCTTTGCCTTGAAATCTGCTCTGTCTGAAGTTAATACAGCTGTGGTTGCCTTCTTTTGATTAGTGTTAGCATGGTATATCTTCCTACATCCTGTTACTTTTAATCCCTGTCTTTATATTTAAAGTGGATTTCTTCTACACAACATACAGTTGGATCTTGTGTTTTAATCCGTTTTCACAATCTCTGTTGTTTGACATATTTAGACCATTGATGTTTAACGTGATTATTGATATAGATGGATACATAACTACCATATTTGTTGCCCTTGTTTTTATTTTTTTGTATTTTTTAAAGTTTTTTCTTGTGAAAGGGTCTTGGTCTTCTGCCCAGGCTGCAGTGCAGTGGCATGAACATAGCTCACTGTAGCCTCGAACTCCTGGGCTTAATTGATCCTCCTGCCTCAGCCTTCCATGTAGCAAGCCATCATGACTGGCAAATTTAATTTTTTTTTATTGTTGCTTTGTTTTTTTCTTTTTTTTATCTTTCATACTTTTGCTGCTTTTTTAGTTTGAGCATTTTATATGATGTTGTTTCTTACCTTTCTTAGCGTATCATTTTTACTACATTTTAAACTTCTTTTAGTGATTGTCCTGGAGTTTGCAATAGATTTATAACCAATGCATGTCCACTTTCAAATAACACTATACTGCTTCATGGGTAGTGCAATACCTAATATTAACAAACTATTCATAATTCTCTCTTGTTTCTTGTATCATTGCTGTCATTTATTTCACATATGCATAAGTGCATATATATACACACACAATACCACACATATATACATACACGTACATAATTGAGTACATTATTGCTATTATTTTGAACAAACTATTATCTGTAAAAAAATTAGTAAGAAAAATAAGTTTTGGGTCAGGCGCAGTGGCTCATGCCTGTAATCCCAGCACTTTGGGAGGCTGAGGCAGGTGGATCACCTGAGGTCAGGAGATCGAGACCAGCCTGGTCAATGTGGTGAAACCCTGTCTCTACTAAAACTACGAAAATTAGCAAGGTGTAGGGGCAGGCACCTGTAATACCTGCTACTTGGGAGGCTGAGGCAGGAGAATCGCTTGAATTCGGGAGGCAGAGAGGTTGCAGTGAGCTGAGATCACACCATTGTACTCCAGCCTGGGCGACAAGAGCAAAACTCTGTCTGAAAAAAAAGGAAAGAAAAATAAGTTTTATTTCACCTTCACTTATTCTTCTCTGTTGTTTTTCTTTCCTTATGTAAATCTGAGTTTCTGACCTATATTGTTACCTTTTTCCCTGTAGAACTTCTTTTAACATTTCTTGCAAGGCAGGTCTACCAGCAACAAATTCCCTCGGTTCCTGTTTGTCCAAGAAAGTTTTTGTCTTTCGTTTTTGAAGGATGAGTTTTCAGGATACAGAATTAGAGGTTGCTGTTTTTTTTTTTTTTTTTCACACAGCACTCTAAGTGCTTCACTCTCTTCTTGCTTGCATCGTTTATGAGGAAAAGGCAATGTAATTCTTATCCTTGCTCTTCTACAAGTAGATAATTTTTCCTTTGGCTTCTTTCAAGATTTTTTCTTTATCTTTGATTTGTTTGAAATTTGAAAATGGTATGCCTTGGTGTAGGGTTTTTTGGGGCATTTATCCCGCATGCTGTTCTCTGAGCTTACCGGTTCTGATTCTGGTTCTGATGCTTGTTGAGTCTCTTCAGATTGTATTGTTTGCCTTTTAGTATGCTTTCTAATTTTTTGTTAAAAGGAAGATATGGTCCATGTGTGGTGGCTCACACCTGTAATCCCAGCAGTTTGGGAGAGTGAGGCGGGTGGATCACTGAGGCCAGGAGTTCAAGACTAGCCTGGGCAATATGGTGAAACCTCGTCTCTACAAAAACATGCAAAAAAATTCAGCTGGGCATGGTGGTGGGCACCTGTAGTCCCAGCTACTTGAGAGGCTGAGGTGGGAGAATCACTTGAGCCCAGGGGGGCCGAGGCAGCAGTGAGCCGAGATCATGGTACTGCACTCCAGCCTGGGTGACAGGGTGAGACCCTGTCTCAAGAAAAAAAAAAAAAAAAAGAAAAAAAGGGAGGATATGATGTATTGGGTAAAAGGAACTATGGTAAATGGGACGTTAGTAATTGAGTGGCGGTGTGTGGGGAGGGAAACCATTCTACAGTCCTGTGGGTAAGTTTTAGTCCTTTGTTTCTCATTATTTTTTTGAGTGTGTGTGGTGTGTTTTTTAACATCCTCGAGTGAGACAGGAAGGTAAGAGGAGATTGGATTTGGGTGTTTACCTTTCCCCAGGTAGGTTAAGCTCTGATATAACCCCAGCAAGTTAGGCTCTCATAACGTAGTTTCTGTCGAGGCCAGGCTTTGTTAAGAACAGAATGATCTGGTCTGGCATATTTCAAGATGGTTCCATTTTCACACCCACTGCCAGAGGCTCGAGGGGATTTTTATTCAGTATTGGCTGTTAGAGCCTGGTGGAGCTCCTGGAGGTAAAACACACCAGTGTGAGGGCCCCTAGGTCTGGGTTCCCCTGGAATTTTTACTTTTTACAATTTTTAATTTTTACATTTTACAATGTCTTGTCCACATTGAGCCTCTAGAAATTTGTCAATCACAGTTTAGGTGATCCTACCTTGGTACTGAGTCCTGAGGTTCTCGCTTGTGGATTTCTGCCCTGGTAAATTGTGATTCTCTGTATCTGCCTGTTTGTCTCTCCAATTTTTGGGGCAGCAGTTTGCTCTATGACGTCATTTTTCTGACGGATGTAAGAAGAGCTGTTCAGCTTTTTACCTGTGGTCAGATCTAAGTGAAGTCTTCTGAGCTGCATGTGTTGGCCTGGAAACTGAAAGTCTGAATGTTCACAAATCAGTGTATTTCAGCTTCGAAGGACATTGTGTTGCTAGAACCTAATCATTGCACCTTAGTTTGAGGGAAGGATTGGTCATTATTGTATTTGGAATTAAGATATGAATTTCATTATGGACAAAAAAACTCTACTTATTCCAAGAGCTGCTTAATCGAGTCCTTGAATCTCATTAACATCTTGTACTATCATACCTATCTATGGTCCTTCAGGACAAAAGTCTTACATCATCTGCCCTCATGGAGGGCCATTATAATAAAGACTAATTATTTATATATTTACTTTGAGGCAGCATTACATATCCATTGGAGACTGATTTATGTATTTCAGTTACCATGCATCTATTGATTTAAATCCATAATTTTTGGACACCTACCAGAATGGCTGACACTAAATATTGGCTAGGATGTGGAGCAGATAGAACTCTTGTACGTTGCTGGTGGAAGTGTAAATTGGTACAATCACATTAGAAAATTAAATCTACAAAAGATACACATGTGCCTGCCCTAATATACAGAAGTAGTTACTCTACTAGATATATATCCAAGAGAAATACATATACATGTTTACTAAAAGACATTTGTGAGAATGTTTATATCAATATTCTTTATTATGTTGTTTTCAAAATGGTAAAACAGTGATCTCATACAACTATATAAGGGACAGATATCCTGCATTTTTTTTAACTCATTGATTAGGGATTTGGGATGTTATTATAGCTGGTTCCAAGAAGAAGGTGAATATCACAGAGAAGCAATTAGGAATACTGAAATAAATTTTCTAATAGATACAAGCTTGGTTAATATTCTGTTGGGCACTAAAATGTACTGTTTGGAATAATCTTTTCTACAGAGTGGAATTCACTTGTATCTCTACCAGACAAAATTCATTTGCATTTCTGTGCACAAGAATCAATTGCGTTACTATCAGTTTTTGACAGCTCAGAGTATTGTACAGTAGCCCAGTCAAAGACAAAGTGTGGATCCCCTATAGAATCAGATAACCCCAAAGGGTCTGCTAGAGAGCTCTTGGTAATCCATAGAGAAAACACAGAACACAAAGTAATCTATTCAGCATTTCAAAATCTTTCACAATTTTCCTTGACATCTTTTTTTTTTTTTTTTTTTTTTTGAGACTGAGTCTTGCTCTGTTGCCTAGGCTGGAGTGCAATGGTGCCATCTCAGCTCACTGCAACTTCTGCCTCCTGGGTTCAAGCAAACTTCCCACCTCAGCCTCCCGAGTAGCTGGGACTACAGGTGTGTGCCACCATGCCCAGCTAATTTTTGTATTTTTGGTAGAGACAGCTTTTCACCATGTTGGCCAGGCTGGTCTCGAACTCATGACCTCAAGTGATCCGCCCACCTTGGCCTCCCAAAGTGTTGGGATTATAAGGCATGAGCTACTGTGCCTGGCCTCCTTGACATCTTAAGAGCTAAAAACTAGAAGTAAAAAAGTAAAAACAACTCAGAGGTCCATGAACAGTAGTACAATGGATAAAATTGTAATATTTTCGGCCAGGCACGGTGGCTCACGCCTGTAATCCCAGCACTTTGGGAGTCCGAGGCGGGCAGATCACAAGGTCAGGAGACTGAGACCATCCTGGCTAACACAGTGAAACCCTGTCTCTACTAAAAATACAAAAAATTAGCCGGGCATGGTGGCACGTGCCTGTAGTCCCAGCTACTTGGGAGGCTGAGGCAGGAGAATGGCGTGAACCCAGGCGGTGGAGCTTGCAGTGAGCCAAGATCGCGCCACTGCACTCCAGCCTGGGTGACAGAGCGAGACTCCTTCTCAAAAAAAAAAAAAAAAAAAAAAAAATTGTAGTATTTTCATACAATGGAAATCTATATAGCAATACGTATAAAACTACAATTCCATGCAACAACATGAATTAATTTCATAAGCATAGTAATGTGTGAAAGAAGCCATTCCCAAGGGTACATATTGTGGGAACCCATTTACATTAAGATGAACAAGTAGAACTTAAAGTAATAGAAATCAGGATTGTAGTTATGGCCACTCTTGAGTTGGGATTATGACTGAAAAGAGATGTAGGAGGACCTTCTGAGTATCCATAATATTCTGTTTCTTGATGTCTTTTGGTTCAGAGGTGCGTTAACATTTAAAATTCATGTTATAGATATACTGAGGATGTATGTTATACATATACTTAGGATGTATGTATTTTTTCTGTGTTTGTTACCTTTTGAGAAAGTTTGCTAAAAAAAAAAAATCATTTGTGGACCACAAACATCCATTTAACCAGTATCTATAGGGGAAAGTGGGGTTGTGAATGTGTACTCTTGTCCTAATAATGCAGCATTATAAAGCAGTATTTTTATTGTCTTTTGGTATTTGAATTTTCTATATTATAATTGGTCTATGAAAAGTCATCAGAAGTTTAGAAATAAGTTTGATTCTGAGGGCAAGATAACCTTCATTTGCTTTCAGAATTCTCTAAAAGCACTTCTACAGCTCTCCCAGAACTTGTGTAGCCTTTTCTGTGTGTATATTATTGTCTTAGCTGTTGTAATTTCCTTTTGCCTTAGATCGAGTTGTGAGATTCTAAACTTGTACTACTCCCACCCCTTTTTTGGTTTGGTATGTAATTTGCATATTTTCACCATGAGAAAGCTATTTTCTATGGTTGGAAAAGATTTTTTTTCCTACAGTGTGAACAAATCATTCTTTGTTCTCCTTATTGTGCCTCCAAACTGGTACGTCCGGTTTATGCCCCAAACAACAAAAGTCTGTCATCAGAAATTAAAATGCCAGTAAGAACAAAGGCAGAGACCATGAGGAGCTCTTGGAGAGGCTTTCTCCCTGTTCGCTCTTCTCCCCAAGTTACCACAGTTGCCAGGAAGTTGGAATACTGCTTGGACTCTCTTTCCTTGTAGTTCTACTCTTGTATTTATTGCTATTGTTGGTTTAAAAGTGAACTTACAGTTTAGTATACTTCTTTTCAGGATCTAGAAAATCCTTATCTCTGAGATTCCTTGCCATTTTTAATGAGCTCTTTTCTTAAAACCTAAAAAATCACTCTTGACAGCCTTATAAAAAATCAGTTTTGGCACTTATTTGAAGGCAAAATTATCAGTGGACATAATGTATAAAATTATTATTCAGAAAGATAGCTAAAGCAGAATCTGTAAAGACTAACCATCCTCTGTGTGTCCTTTCTAAAATGTATGGATCATATCTGTATAAACCTTAACTCTGTTTCTGTTCTGAAATGGTACTCTAATGTAGAATTCCCACAGACTATTTGGAGAGTTCTCTCCTCGAGGAAGTTTGACATTTTGTGACTCACATAGGATAGTTTAGAATTATGCTTCTAATTTCAGTAGGTTGTACAATCCTGATTTTAATATATTCAGAAATATCTATAAATGTGACACAATGTTTCCTCTGCTCCCCCCAACCCCCACCCCCGAGTTATAATTAAACGCAGATCCTAGGACCATAGAGGTAATGAAGAATGGACAGTGAATGTGGGGATGCATTTTAAAATCAGTCCAAATGTTTTTTTCCTCCCCTCACCCATTGCCTTATGTGTAAGGAGGGATTTAAGATACAAGCTTAGAATAGGGCATTTAGGTTTGTTTTGAAAGCTGTTTTGCTGAAAAGTATTGTATATTCAGGTTTCAAAATGTTTTTTGATGTCAAAATAAGCTCTTGTGTATTAAATACAATGATAGCAAACTTTTGTATTGTGAGTATGCTGAGACAGATTTGTTTTATTCTTTTTTTTTGAATAATTGAGTACAGCAGCTCATTTAAATATGGTTACACTTCTTTAACATAAAGGTTTTATTTGATAGGACCAAAAGCTAAATACTAGAACTGGCATATGGAAATAATAGTACAGAGTGGTGGATTTTGTTTTAGAATACTATAATTTATTATAAGTGTAAAGTGAGAAGTATTTTTCATTACTTGAAATATAATTTCAATGTAAGTTCTATGGTATTATTTTAAAATATATTTTTTATTTTATTAATAGAAATAGCAGGTATATTGGGTAACACTTATCTGTTACAATAATTTATTTTTAAAATGTAAATGGCTTGGCAGTGTTTTTATTCTTTTGGCTATTGTTAAAATTTTAAAAGGTAGGTGTAAATAGCCAATGACACATCTGTAATATAATTAGATTACATTAGTGTTACACCTTTTAGCATATATATGCTTAAAATAAGTGTAATTTTTAGATTTCAGAGAATGTACGATACTACATTGCAGGGGAAGTTGAACAAATAACCTTTGAAGACTTTTTCTAAATTTTAAATTTTGTTCTATAATAATAAAGTGTGGACTATAATGGCCATGGTTTTTATTCTGAAAATTAAAAGTTACAAAGGAATTTGTAGAGTAAATAAGTTCTTATAGTTTGGAATAATGAGTTTATAGCTTTTACGTGTTTCATTGGTGATAGGTGGTGCTATTGTTGCACAGTTAGTCCTAGCATTCTTCACATCTGCATCCCAAGTGCTACAGAAGGATTTCTTGCTAATAAATAATTTGTAGTAATTATCATAAGCAAAATGAATGTGATAGTCATTTAGGCGTTATCACAACTTAACATTTTAAGAAACAAAAATATTTATAGTTTGCAGCTCTTAAATTCAGATAGAAGCTGAAAATCTAAAAAAGTAGTTACTCTAAAAGAGAGCTCTGTAGATTTATAGTAATATTGTAAGATTTATACACTTCTAATTTTATAATGTATACATCTTTGATATTTTAAACTGCTTGTATGGCAGGCAGGTATTTAAAAAAATACCATCAGTATGTTTCCTCTATTGAATTTATATCTTTATTACATTGGTTGTAAGTTCTTTTGTATCTTGAACTAGTTTTATAATGTTTGCCATTTTCTCTGATATTGCATATTTCATCAAACACTAGGCAATTATGAAAATGGTTTAAGAACTACAGTACCATGTACAGTAATTTAATCTGTCCATCCCCCTTCCCCACCTCCCCCAAAGATAAACTCGTAGTTCTGTCAGTTGAGATGGAAATAGGAAAGCTATTCTTAACTATAATTTAATCTGCTCAGTGCTTCAATCAGCAGTTTGAAAAGCAGTTGTTTTCACACTCGACACATATTACCATACCTCTTTACCTTTTGTTCTTCTTTTAAAAAAATTTTTATCCCCTGCAAAATGTCCTGAACATACCCTTTACCTTTTGAATTAATAGAATGAATGACTCAAAGTGCTTGGATATTCATAATGTTTGAGCTATGTGTATATTTATGTGTATAATAAAAATGATGACTTTTAAAAGTTGTATATATATATAGAATTTTTTGTTCATAGAATATTGAAATTAGAAGTATCCTGGCAGCTTTTTTTTAGCAGCTTTTCCTTTTCGTTTTATGATTGTGAAAGAATATAGGCTTATTGAGGTTACATGATTTACTCAAGGTTAACAGACAATTAGTTGCCTAACCATAAGTATACCTAAGTTATTCACATTTCACCTAAGTGTTCTTTGCAATAAGTATTGCTTTTTCTCATTTACAACATATTTGTTAAAGTTGCTATAATATTTAAGGTGAGATTTTCAGAGTAGTATTACAGTTGTTTTGTTCTCAAAGAAGGCAGTTGTGCAGGAACTGTACAGATTTCTAATGGTTTAATAAGATAAAAATTATAGACTTCCAGAACAGACCCTTTTTTTCTGTTCATATCAAGTGTGTGCTCTTACAGTTTTCTAAAATTACTTGCAGTAATTTAAGATATGAATATACTTAACATGTATGACCAATGATAAATGGGTGTGGGTGTATGTATATATATTTCAGACAAAATATTGTTATAAAATTTAGAAGATCTTGTTTTTATATAATACTGTTGTGACCTTCATTTTCCCACTGAAATATTTTCTTTCTTCTCTTACGCAGATCAGTGGCGAAGCACAAGAGCTCTTCTCTGTTCGACATGGCCCAATTCGAGCGGCTAGAATCTTGCCTGCTCCACAGTTTGGTGAGTGTAGTCCTTAAGAAAAGAATCATTCATAAAAGAGTTTCTCTTTTGTTGGTCTTGGACTACAGGCAGCAAGAATGATAACTAAAGTCTGTTTTCCTCCAAGTGTCCATTCCCCTTCCCCACCTCCCCCAAAGATAAACTTAGTTCTGTCAGTTGAGATGGAAATAGGTAATCTTAACCAATTCAATATGGCCATTCACTTTCTGCTGTGGTTTTGATTTATCTTCATCCTCTTTGATCTCGATTTAGCCTCTGCCTTTGCTGGGTCTTTCTTGAAGCTCTTTTTCTCTCTTGGTTTTCATGGCATCCTTCTTCCCAGATCCCTTCCTGGCTGACTGTGCCGCCTTTGTTATGTTTCTGGCTTAGCTTTCTTCTGTGGGTATTCCTCAAGTCTCTGTTGTTCTCATGCCTTTGCCCTCCTTCTCAGTTATACTTATGCCGTGGAGAGCTTGGTTTTCACTTTTCTCTGGGCTGTAGATGACTCTGCTGTCTGCATCTACAGCTATGTCAGAAATGGAGTTTTGGGCTTTTAAGCTTGCAATTCTGCTTTAATAGAGAATACTTCTTAATGTTGTGTTTAAATAATATATATGTTTTATATTTATTTAAAAAATTCAAATATGTGTTTGTATTAAACTTGCTGTTTAGATGGCTAAATAACTCCTGACTCCTTAATACTTTGAGTTTTCCAAAGGTGTTATTCTCTCATTACCTTTCCTGTGTTCACTCAAGCATGTTTTTGCATGTGCAGTGAAAACATAATCATAATAATCATGTTTGGATACTTTAAAATCTTCTTAAAAAGAGGATATTAAAATATTTTAATTCTATTATATTTTAAAAAGTTACCGGAAGTGAAAAAAATCTTATAAGACTTCTTGTAGCAGCTAATCCTCTAAATTTGTGAGAAAGATGTTTTTGAAAACTTATGACATTGTGATTGTGCGTAAATAATTTAGGGATTAATTTAGCAACTAAATCTGCCTAAATGAAATGAGGAGGGTGGAGGAAACAAGCAACAGTATTTTGCAGTCACGTGTAGATTTTCTCCCTTGCTATTCAACTCTATGGCATATTCTGATTTCAGCTCTTTAGCTGTCTCTCTGTTTCTTTCTCACACAATGGATTGTGCTGTCTCTCGCTCTCTCATGCTCTGTCACTCTCTCTCTTGTTCTGTTTTTTGTTGCATTTGTACTTTGGTGAAATATTTTGATAATGAAGATTCTAGACCATCCTTTTCTAGAAGGGTTTTGGAATAGCCAGCTTTCTCTTTGGATGGCTGGAATCAAGGAGGACTTTATTACTAAAGGGCTCTGCTGTTTCTTTGTGTGTAATTCACAGACGCAGATTTTTCCCTCTTCATGTTATTTATGAAGTTATTTTGTTTATGCGTATTATCAATGTTCATCTTTTCTCAACTTTTAAGGCAGAAATATGTCATGAAAATATCCAATTAATATTGCTAATATTTTATTTAGAAGTAGATTTAATTTACTTTCCTCTTAAAAAAAAGATTCCTTCCTTCACTATAATGTATTTATTTAAAAATATATTGTTAGATTTAAAATATAATTTTACATGGGTAAGTTTTCTGTTATGATTTGAACAAATTACTTGTGTAGCTTTTATTGTATTTGATTAATTTTTTAGATTTTTTAAAGAGACTAGTCAAGTGCAGTAGTGAGAAGGGGGGAAAAGTAGAACAAGGAGTTCCATCAGTAACTGACTGTAAACAATCAAGAACTCACTACCTTCGGAGCAGCCTTTTAGATTTTTTCTCCCCAAAGTTATACGTGCAAATGATCACATAAAACTTGTAATGGAAAAGAGTAATACCCACTTTTCTCTTTTACCCATTTTGCTTTAATTCGTTATGGTGGAATATGTAGCTTTCTGAAAAAGGATGTGTGGGAGGTATTGTCTGTCTTTATTCTTCCTTCACTCTTGATTGATTATTTGGCTGGATAACAAATACGTGTTTATAAGAATGTTACTTCAGAATTTCGAAGGCATTGGTGTAACATTATGTTGAAGAGTCTGAGGCCATTTTGATACCTTTTTCTTTGTGGCTTGTTTTACTTTCTGGAAATCCATACAATGTTGGCTTTGTTCCCGATGTTCTGAGACTTTGCAGTTTTGTGTCTTGATTCACACATTTTCCTGGACCGTTTTAATTTGGAAATGCAAGTCCGGTATTTTGATGAAATGGCTTCAATTTTTGTTGTTGATTTCTTCCATTGAGTTTTCGTTGTTCACTCTTTCTATAACTTGTATTATCTGGGTGTTAAATCCCTTGTACTGGTTAATTTTTTAAAATTAATTTCTTTCTTATTCTTTTTTTAAGATAGTTCCAGTGTGGCTCACTATTACTTCTATTGAACAATTATTTTCTGCTGTTATGTTTTTCTTATCCTATACTTCCCATATCTAATACCCTCCTCCCTTCTTTCTTCTTTCCCTCCCTTTCTTCTTTCTTGGTATACTTTACATACAAATAAGTAGCAAATAGAATCCAATGACATATAAAAAGAATTATACATCAGGACAAAGTAAGATTTATTCCAGGAATACAATGTTGGCTAACATTTGAAAATTAATCAATGGGATGGGCACAGTGGCTCACGCCTGTAATCCCAGCACTTTGGGAGGCCGAGGCAGGTGATCATGAGGTCAGGAGTTCAAGACCAGAGTGGCCAACATAGTGAAACCTCGTCTCTACTAAAAATACAAAAAATTAGCCGAGCATGGTGGCCAGTGCCTGTTATTCCAGCTACTCGGGAGGGTGAAGCAGGAGAATTGTTTGAACTTGGGAGGCAGAGGTTGCAGTGAGCCGAGGTAGCGCCATTGCATTCCAGTCAGGGTGACAGTGTGAGACTCCATCTCAAAAAAAAAAAAAGAAAATTAATCCATGTAATTTACTGTATTAGAGTGAAGAAGAAAACCTGTATGATCATCTCAATAGAAGTAGAAGAAAACTTTGCCAAATCTCAGTAGCCATTTATGATTTAAAAAAGAAAAGTTTTAGCAAACTAGGAATAGAAAAAAAATTTTCTGAATATGATAAAAGTTATCTGCTTTAAAAATGTATACCAAGTGTCATACTCAGTGTTGATATATTGAATGCTTTCCTGCTGAGTTCAGGATGACTTCTGTCACCACTTCTATTTATTGTAGTTCCTAGCCATTACAATAAGGCAAGAAAAAAAAATAAAAGACATAAAGATTAGAAAGAAGGATATGAAAGTGTCGTTGTTCATCGATAACATGATTGTGTACATAGAAAATGCAATAGAACCAACAAATAGTTAGAATTAATCAGTGAATTTAGCAGTGCTGCTGCATAGAAGGTTCTGTAAATCTTTTGTGAACTGAATCCCTTCCTGTGCATTTTTCCAGCATCACATTCTGCCATCCTTACCCTGTCCCCCTCACTAGTCATCACAACAACATTCCCTTGTGATAGTTGTACTGAATTTCTTTTATTTCCTCAAAAGACCCATCTTCCTGCTTTCAGGTCTGCTTTTGTTATTTCCTCTTCTAGAATACTTACGTCCTTCTAACCCTTCTTGTTCCTTATCCACTGTCAGTAGTGCATGCTCCCATAGGACTTAATGTTCTTTAATTGTTCATTTGCCTCTTGTTTGCTACATTTGCAGACTGTTTTTATGTATTCAGTGTCTCACAGAGTGCTTTATACAAGGTATTAATAAATATTTGTTGAATGTTGCTGGATTGTATAATACTTTGCAATTTAAGACGTGGAAGAAAAAGTGAATTCCCTTTCTAAAGGTATTTCTGTAGAAAGTCTGTCCCCTAACTAAAAGTGAGAAACTGAAGGATTTGGATGTCTTCATATCCCACAGAAGACCATCATTGTATTTAATGGGCATTTACTCATGTCAACACAGCTTATGCATCCCTGCTTCTTCATGGCCACTATCAATAATAATTGATTATTTTCTTAATGAACCTAGATCTGCCTTAGGATTTTTTTCAATGCAATATTCCAGAAAGCTATGACTAATTAATTGGTATTATCTCAGATAAAAACTGTTACTAATTATCTTTCAAATCTGTCCTTCCAGAACTTAATTCCAAGTAATAAATTTTTCTTATTCATTACTTTAAGTAGCCATTTTGGCTTTTAGTACTTCACTTTTGTAATAAGATGTATCAGTATGTATATTTTAATATACAAGTAAAAAAGAGACTTTCACTTCCTTTAATATGTTTTTAATTTGTTTCTTTTTTTTCTTTTTCTTTTTTTTTTTTTTTGAGATGGAGTTGCCCAGGCTGGAGTGCAATGGTGCAATCTAGGCTCACCACAACCTCCATCTTCTGGGTTTAAGCAATTCTCCTGCCTCAGCCTCCCGAGTAGCTGGGATTATAGGCATGTGCCACCACACCCGACTAGTTTTTGTAATTTTAGTAGAGACAGGGTTTCTCCATATTTGTCAGGCTGGTCTCGAACTCCTGACCTCAGGTGATCCACCTGCCTCGGCCTTCCAAAGTGCTGGGATTACAGGCGTGAGCCACTGCGCCCAGCCTGTTTTTAATTTCTTAAAGTAAGGACCATGTAATTCTAACCACTGAAAATATTGATTATTAAAAAAATCAAGTAATACTCAAATGTGGGAAATGAAAATTTATGTGAGTCTGTGTTAGCAAAGGTAAATCTGACTGCTTCTTCCTTTTCATCCTTCCTCAGATATTGAGCATTGTACCAAAGGCCCATATTAACAGCATATATTTCTAGTTTTTTTCCCCTTAACTATTCACACATGCATAACACTAACTTATATTATTATGTCCCAGGACTGATTCAGTTTGTTTATATGTATTACATGTATTGGCTGAAGGGTGTGTGTGTGTGTGTGTGTGTGTGTGTGTGTAAGTGTAATATTTTTCATAACGATTTATAGTGAACATTGTTTTATTTCAGAACTTAGGTATTTATTTTATTATTGCTAAAAATTATGTAACATTGTATTGTATGGGTATTTATATTGTTTTTTCCCAGTTGGTTATGTTGTTATATACTTCCGTATATGTACATTTAAAAAAGTATACAAGGAATTTTTTTTTAAGGGTAACTCCTAATGGGGAATTGCTCACATGTGTATTTCATTTTTTTTTTTCTTTTTTTGAGACAGAGTCTCACTCTTGTCGCCCAGGCTGGAGTGCAGTGGCGCGATCTCGGCTCACTGCAAGCTCCATCTGCTGGGTTCACGCCATTCTCCTGCCTCAGCCTCCTGAGTAGCTGAGACTACAGGCGCCTGCCACCATGCCTGGCTAATTTATTTTTAGTAGAGACGGGGTTTCACCATGTTAGCCAGGATGGTCTTGATCTCCTGACTGCGTGATCCGCCCGCCTCGGCCTTGTGTATTTCAATTTTGATGCATGCTGTAAAATTTCCTCTTAGAGAGAGTCTACCAACATTTATACATGAGAATCCCATTTCTCCTTATTCTGTCCTATACTGGTTATTATGAATCTTTTCAATCTTTGCCTGTCTGGATGGGAGAAAATCCTATTCATATGTAACTTAAAAGTGTTTATTTTTAGAGACAGTCTCACTTTGTGGCCCAGGCTGGGATGCGGTGGTGTGATCCTAGCTCACTGAAGCCTCAAACTCCTAGGCTCAAGCAATCTTCCCACCACAGCCTCCTGAATACCTAGGACTACAGGCACACGTCAGCATGCCTGGCTAATTTTTAAATTTTTTGTAGAGATGAGGTCTTGCCATGTTGCCCAGGCTAGTCTTGAACCCCTGGCCTCGAACAATTCTCCCATCTCAGCCTCCCAGTGCTGGGATTACAGATGTGACCCACTGTACCCATATGTAATTTTTTGATCCTTGATTACTAGGGAAGATAGAAAATCCTCATATTTTTGCTATTTGTATTCATTAATATCACACTTGTTTATATTCTTTCTCATTGATTTGAGCCCTTTACTAGGTTATTATTAATCTTTAGTTTCATACTAAGAAAATCCTTCTGTATTTTACTATGCTTAACTTTAAATCATGACTTTTTTTGAAAGTTTAATTAAAATTTTATTTTGTTGTTATTTGTCTCTTATTTTATTTATTTATTTATTTATTTAGAGACGGAGTCTTGCTCTGTCACCCAGGCTGGAGTGCAGTGGCTCGACCTCCACTCACTGCAAGCTCTGCCTCCCGGGTTCCCACCATTCTCCTGCCTCAACCTCCCGAGTAGCTGGGACTACAGGCGCCTGCCACCACACCCATCTAATTTTTTGTATTTTTAGTAGGGATGGGGTTTCACCATGTTAGCCAGGATGGTCTCGATCACCTGACCTCGTGATCTGCTTGCCTCGGCCTCCCAAAGTGCTGGGATTAGAGGCATGAGCCACCACACTCTGCCGCGTCTTCTTATTTTATTACATTTTCCATATTGTTGATGGTCAGGAAGTAGTTCTTCCTTGCCAGTCTCTGATTTTCATAGATTTTGGACAAAATTTCTGTTTTATTATGGAATTTCTGTTACTATAATCTTAGCTTTTTGGAATGATGGGAACTGTGTTTTTCTAATATTTGCATTCTATGCAATGACTTGCATAATAATAATATGTACCATATGAGGGGTACCCCATAATGAATTTATTCAATATTTTATAGACAATTATCTAGAATGCTACTTTGTATAAAGTGTTGTTTATAAATTATCAGTGATCAAATGATGTATTTTATTTTATTTATTTTATTTTGAGACAGGGTCTCTCTCTCTCTTGCCCACGCTGGAGTGCAGTGGCACAATCATGGCTCACTGCAGCCTTGACCTCCTGGGCTCAAGTGATCCTCCTGCCTTGGCCTCCCAAAGTGCTGGGATTACAGTGTGAGCTGCCACACCTGACTTCTTTTTTTCTTTTTTCTTTCTCTGGGATAGAATTTTGCTCTGTCACCCAAGCTAGAGAACAGTGACACAATCATGACTCATTGCAGTCTTGACCTCCTGGGCCCAAGTGATCCTCCTGCCTCAACCTCCAAGTAGCTGAGACCACAGGCGTGTGGCACCATGCCTGGCTAATTACGGAGTCTTGCTCTGTCACCCAGGCTGGAGTGCAATGGCGTGGTCGGAGATGGGATCCCACTGTGATGCACGGGCTGGTCTTGAACCACTGGCCTCAGGTGATCCTTCTGCCTCGGCTTCCCAAAGTACAAGGACTACAGGTGTAATCCTCCGTGCCTGGCCTGATGTTTTTTACATTAATAGAGCTTATAACTCATAAGAATTGTGTTAGTCTGGTGTATATTCTGTTTCCTTCCTGCTCCTGGAGAAAGACAATCATTTTGGCCTTGAATAATTTCTTAGAAATGCAGATGTGAAATTTAAAATACACACACACACACACACACATAGTCTGTTCAGCCAAAACACTAGCAAGCCTCTAAAAGTAGGTCAACTGACATTTGTTGATATTCCTCACCAGTCTATTGCAAAGATGAGGAAACAGGCTTATTGACATTTTAAATGGCTAAACTATGAGATTTAGGGCTTCTCTAATGTTTTCTGCTCTAATTACTGCTCAGTTTGCCTTGTGTATTGTGTATTTTTAAAAATAACACCTAGTCTTTATTATTGAGGTCTTACTGCTTGTGATCATTTAGGTTTTTGCAATATTTTGCTAAGCCTGTGATGTGATTCAGGTAAATTGTAACTTGAGAACATATGTTGTATTCATCTTAAATTTCTTTAATGATTTGGGTCAGAGAACAGTGTTTCTAGGGGGAGAATGTCTGGTTTAGAGGTGCTGCTTTTTCAGTTTGATGATTTCATGGTTTTAGGTATAGGAAATTGATTTCAGAGGATTCTCAGTTTATACCTAGCTGAACCCTGTTATTAGGGCGTTTTTCTATAAGAGGTATAGAGAGAAATGTACTGAACACAAAAGAGAGGTGAATTAAGCGAACTATATAATGCTTGATACTTTTCAGATAACATTTTAGGTTGTTTGTATACATTATTACCACTTTTCCACTATTCTTCAGGGTGAGTACCATTATCCTAATTCACAGGTGAGGAGACTTAATGCTCAAAGAAATTGACAGTTGGTAAATGGTGAAACTGAAACTTGTAATATCAATTATTATTTGGTTATATAGCACATAGTATAAAAAAGAAGTACTTCAAAACCCTGTTCCCTGAAGATACTCTCTGTTAATCTCTTGTTTTATATCATTTAAGCCTCTTTATACACACACTCCATGTACATGATGTGTTTTAAAAATTGGGATTACTATGTAATGTATTTTGTAGCTTTTTATTAATTTAACATTATTAGTTGAGCATTTTCCTGATATTAGATATTCTTCTTTTCAATATGCTTTTCAATAGCTGCAAAAATCTTCATCATGTGGATTTATGATTACTTATTTAAGCAACCTTAACATTTGTTTTCATTTTTCTCCCATTTTTTCAATTTTTAATTTTTAAAATTGATACAAATATTTTACATGTTATGCAGTACTTGTGAATATTTCTTACGTGCATAGAATGTGTAATGATCAGGTTAGGGTATTTTAGGTATCCATCACCTGAAGTATTTATCATTTCTATGTGCTGGTAACATTTCAAGTTCTCTCTTGTAGCTACTTTGAAATATATAATACGTTGTTGCTAACTATAGTCATCCTACTCTGCTATTGAATATTGAGGCTTACTTGTTCTAACTTAGTGGCCCCAACCTTTTTGACATCAGGGACCTGTTTTGTGGAAGCAAGCCAGTTTTTCCATGGATGGGGGGCGTGGTGGGGGATTATTTCAGGATGAAACTGTTCCACCTCAGATCATCAGGCATTAGTTAGATTCTCATAAGGAGTGCACAACCTAGATCCCCTACATGCAGAGTTCATAGTGGGGTTGGTGCTCCTGTGAGAATCTAATGCCACCGCTTACCTGACAGGAGGTGGAGCACAGACAGTAATGCTTGCTCTCCTAATGCTCACCCACAGGACATGAACTGGTACCAGTCTGCGGCCCAGGAGTTGGGGACCCCTGTTCTAACTGTGTGTTTGTACCCATTAACCAACCTCTCTTTATCCACCCCCCTTCCATCCACACATTCTTCCCAGGCTCTGGTATGTATCATCCTATTCTCTGTCTCCATGAGATCAGTTTCTTTAGCTTCCACATATGAGTGAGAACATGTGACATCTGAATTTCTGTGCCTGACTTATTTGACCTAACATAATTACCTCCAGTTCCATCCCTGTGCTGCAGTGACATGATTTTATTATTTTTTTATGGCCACATAATATTTCATTCTGTATATATACCACATTTTCTTTATTTATTCATCCATCAGTGGGCACTTAGGTTGATTCCATATCTTTGCTGCTGTAAATAGTGCTGTGATAAACATGTGAGTGCAGGTTATACAGATTTCTTTTCCTTTGGATAAATACCAAGTAATGGGATTGCTGGATCATATGGTAGTTCTATTTTTAATTTTTTGATGAACCTCCATATTGTTTTCCACAGTGGTTATATCAGTTTACATTCCCACCAACAGCATGTAAGAGTTCCCTTCTTGGCCAGGTGCGGTGGTTCATGCCTGTAATCCCAGCACTTTGGGAGGCTGAGGCAGGCGGATCACGAGGTCAAGAGATCAAGACCATCCTGGCCAACATGGTGTAACCCCGTTTCTACTAAAAATACAAAAATTAGCTGGGCGTGTTGGCGCGTGCCTGTAGTCCCAGCTACTCGGGAGGCTGAGGCAGCTGAATCCCTTGAACCCAGAAGGTGGTGGTTACAATGAGCCGAGATCGCACCACTGCACTCCAGCCTAGTGACAGAGTGAGACTCTGTCTCAAGAAAAAAAAAAGGAGTTCCCTTCTAAATACAAAAATTAGCCACTTGGGGGGCTGAGGCAGGGAATTGCTTGAACCTAGGAGGCAGAGGTTGCAGTGAGCTGAGATCGCACCATTGCATTCCAGCCTGGGCGACAGAGCAAGACTCTGTCTCAAAAAAATAATAATAATAATAAATAAATAAATAAATAAATAAATAAAAGAGTTTCTCTGCATCCTTGCCAGCATGTATATATGTGTGTGTGTGTGTGTGTGTGTGTGTGTGTGTGTGTGTGTGTGTTTTCTTTTAATGATTGCCATTCTAACTGGGGTAAGATGATATCTCATTGTGGTTTTTTTCTTGTATTTCCATGATGCTTAGTAATTTTGAGCATTTTTCCTGTATACGTATTTGCCATTAATATGTCCTCTTTTGATAAATGTCTATGTTGTTACCCCACATTTTAATGGGATTTTTAAAAATTGTTGAATTGTTTGAGTTCTTTGTATACTCTGGATATTAGTCCCTTATTGGATGAATAGTTTGCAAATATTTTCTTTCATTAAGCAAGTTGTCTGTTCACTCTGTTAATTGTTTCCTTTGCTGTATGGAAGCCTTTTAGTTTAATATAGTCCTATATGTATATTTTTGTTATAGTTGTCTGTGCTTTTGAGGTTTTAGTCATGAAGGTTTTGCCTAGACCTATGTCTTGAAGTGTTTTCCATATATATATATTTAGTAGTCTTACTGTTTTAGGTCTTAAATTTATGTCTTTAATCCATCTCGAGTTGATTTTTGTATATGGGGAGAGATAGGTGTTCAGTTTCATTTTATGCATATGGATATTGAATTTCCCCAGCACCATTTATTGAAGGTCTTTTCCCTTGTGTATATTCTTGGAGTCTTTATAAAAAATCAGTTGGTTATAAATACATGGATTTATTTCTAGACTCCTATTCTGTTCCATTGGTCTATGTGTCTGTTTTTATACCAATATCATGCTATTCTGATTACTATAGCCTTGTAATATATTTTAAAGTCAGATAGTTTGATGGCTTCACCTTTTCTTTTGACTCAAAATTGCTCTGACTATTTGGGCTCTTTTTTGATTCTATACACATTTGAGAATTGTTTTTTCTAATTATGTAAAAAATGACATTGGTATTTTGAGGTTTATTGATTTTGTTTATCTTTTTGAAGAACCAACTTTTTGTTTCATTGATACTTTGTATTGTTTTTTGAGTCTCTATTTTATTTAGTTTGCCCTGTTCTTTATTTTTTCTTTTATTCTGCTAATTTTGAGTTTGGTTTATTCTTGGCTCACTGCAGCCTCCGCCTTCCGGTTCAAACGGTTCTTCTGCCTCAGCCTCCCGAGTAGCTGGGATTACAGGCTCCCACCACCACTCCTGGCTAATTTTTGTATTTTTTGGTAGAGACGGAGTTTTGTCATGTTGGCCAGGCTGGTCTCAAACTCCTGACCTCAGGTAATTCACCTGCCTTGGCTTCCCAAAGTGCTGGGGTTACAGGCATGAGCCACCGCACCCGGCCACTTTTCTAGTTTCTTGAGGTGTGTCATTAGGTTGCTTATTTGAAAGTTTTCTACTTTTTTGATGTGTTTATTGCTATAAACTTCTCTTTTAGCACTGCTTTAGCTGTATCCCATATGGTTTTGGTATGATGTGTTTCCATTTTAATTTGTTTCAAGAAATATTTTGATTTCTCTCATAATTTCTTCATTGACCCAGTGGTTGTTCAGGAGTATCCTATGTAATTTCCATGTATTTGTATAGTTTACAAAATTCATTTTGATGTTGATACTTAGTATTATTCCAACTGTAGTCTGAGAAGATTTTTTTTTTTTTTTTTGACACAGTCTCCCTCTTTTGCCTGGAGTGCAGTGGCACGATCTCGACTCACTGCAACCTCTGCCTCCCGGGTTCTATCAATTCTCCTGCCTTAGCCTCCTGAGTAGCTGGGACTATAGGCACATGCCACCACACCCAGCTAATTTTTGTATTTTTAGTAGAGATGGGGTTTTGCCATTTTGGCCAGGCTGGAAGATTTCAGTTTCTAAAAATTCGTTGAAACTTATTTAGTGGCCTAACGTATAGTCTGTCATGGAGAATGTTCTATGTGTTGATAAGAATGTATAACCAGCCTGGCAACATAGCAAGTCCCCATCTCTGTAAAGAAAATTTGCAGAATGTATATTCTGTAGTTGTTGGATAGAATGTTCTATACGTGCCTGTTAGGTCTGTTGGGTCTGAAGTCCAGTTTAAATCCAATGTTTCATTGCTGATTTTCTGTCTGAATGATCTGTTTAATGCTGAGAGTGGGGAGTTGAAGCCCCCTACTGTTACTGTATTTCAGTTTATCTCTCCCTTTAGATCTACTAATATTCGCTTTATGAATCTGGATGATCCAGTGTTGGATGCATATATATTTAGAATTGTTACATTCTCTTGCTGGATTGACTCCTTTATCATTACGTAGTGACTTTTTTTTTTTTTTTTTTTTACTGTTTTTGTTTTGTTTCATTTTGTTTATTTTTACAGATAAGGTCTCACTGTGTCACCTGGGCTGAAGTGCAGAGGTGTGATTGTAGCTCACTGCCACCTTGAACTCCTAAGCTGAAGCAGTCCTTCCACCACAGCCTCCTGAGTAGCTGGGAGTAGAGGTGTGCACCACCATGCCTGGCTAACTTTTAAAAAATACTGTAGAGATGAGGGTTTCTCTGTGTTGCCCAAGCTGGTCTTGAACTCCTGACTTAAAGTGGTTCTCCCACCTTAGCCTCCCAAAACACTGGGATTACAGGTGTGGCCACCATGCCCAGCCAAAATCTGTTTTATCTGATATCAGTATAGCTAGTCTTGCTCACATTTAGTTTCTATTTGGATGGAGTATCTTTTTTCCATCCCTTTACTTTGAGCCTATGTATGTCTGTAGGCAAAGTGCATTTCTTGTAGCCATCATAGTTGGATCATGTTTCTTTTATACATTCAGCCAGTCCCTGTCTTTTAAGCAGATAATTTAATCAATTTACATTTAAGGTTATTATTGATGTGTGAGATTTTGTTACTGTCATATAATTTGTTTTCTGTTTGTTTTGCATATTCTTTGTTCCTTTCTCTTCCTTATTTGTGTGTTTGGTTTACCAGTGAGTTTTATATTTTTGTGCGTTTTCCTGATAGGGTATATGTTATTCTTTTGCTTTCATGTTTAGGACTCCTTTGAGCATCTCTTGTAGGCCTAGTCTAGTGATGATGAATTCCCCCAGCTTTTGCTTATCTTGGAAAGACTTTATTTCTCCTTCATTCATGAAGGATAATTTTGCTGGATATAGTATCCTTGGGTGACAGGTTTTTTTTGTGTGTGTGTTTTTGTTTTTTTTTAAATTTTAGCACTTGCAATATGTCATTCAATTCTCTCCAGGCCTGTAGCTTTCTGCTGAGAAATCCACTGTTGGCTTGATGGGAGCTCCTTTATAGGTGACTAAATGCTTTCACTTGCTACCCTTAATATTTTCTCTTTTGCTTGGCTATAGTTTGACTATAAAGTGCCATGGAGGAAGACCTTTTTGCATTATATTTGGGGATTTTTGGACCTCTTATTTGTGAAAGTCTAGGTCTTTCTCTTGCTAGACTTGGGAAGTTTTCATCTAACATTTTGTTAAATAGGTTTTCTAACCCTTTCATTCTATCTTCATCCTTATGGATACCAGCATTTCAAATATTTGGTCACTTTTTGTTGTCCCAAATGCCACAAAGGCTTTGCTCATTCTTTTTCATCCTTTTTTCTTTATTTTTGCCTGACTGGATTATTTCAAAAGAACTGTCTTCAAGTTCTGAGATTCTTCCTTCTGCTTGATCTTATCTATTGTTGCTTTTGAATATATTTTACATTTTATTCATATAATTCTTCTGTTCTAGAATTTCTGTTTTGTTCTTTTTAAAAATACTTATCTCTTTTGTAAATGTCTCAGTTATATCCTGAATTGTTTTTCTGATTTTTCTGTATTGTTTTTCAGAACTCTCTTGTATCTCATTGAGCTTCTTTAAAATCAGTATTTTGAATTGTTTCTCTGGGATTTTATGAATTTTTTTATTATTATACTTTAAGTTCTAGGGTACATGTGCACAAAGTGCAGGTTTGTTGCATATGTATACATGTGCCGTGTTGGTTTGCTGCACCCATTAACTCGTCATTGACATTAGATATTTCTCCTAATGCTCTCCCGCCCCCATGCCCGCACTCCACGACGGGCCCCGGTGTATGCTGTTCCCTGCCCTGTGTCCAAGTGTTCTCATTGTTCAATTCCCACCTATGAGTGAGAATATGCGGTGTTTGGTTTTCTGTCCTTGCAATAGTTTGCTCAGAATGATGGTTTCCAGCTTCATCCATGTCCCTACAAAGGACATGAACTCATCATTTTTATGGCTGCATACTATTCCATGGTGTATATGTGCCACATTTTCTTAATCCAGTCTTTCATTGATGGACATTTGGGTTGGTTCCATGTATTTGCTTTTGTGAGTAGTGCCACAATAAACATATGTGTGCATGTGTCTTTATAGCAGCATGATTTATAATCCTTTGGGTATATACCCAGTAATGGGATTGCTGGGCCAAATGGTATTTCTAGTTCTAGATCCTTGAGGAATTGCCACACTGTCTTCCACAATGGTTGAACCAGTTTGCACTCCCACCAACAGTGTAAAAGTGTTCCTATTTCTCCACATCCTCTCCAGCACCTGTTGTTTCCTGACTTTTTAATGATTGCCATTCTAATTGGTGTGAGATGGTATCTCATTGTGGTTTTGATTTTCATTTCTCTGATGGCCAGTGATGATGAGCATTTTTTCACGTGTGTGTTGGCTGCATAAATGTCTTCTTTTGAGAAGGGTCTGTTCATATCCTTTGCCCGCTTTTGGATGGGGTTGTTTGATTTTTTTCCTGTAAACTTGTTTAAGTTCTTTGTAGATTCTAGATATTAGCCCTTTGTCAGATTGCAAAAGTTTTCTCCCATTCCGTAGGTTGCCTGTTCACTCTGATGGTAGTTTCTTTTGCTGTGCAGAAGCTCTTTAGTTTAATTAGGTCCCATTAGTCAATTTTGGCTTTTATTGCCATTGCTTTTGGTGTTTTAGTCATGAAGTCTTTCCCCACGTCTATGTCCTGAATGGTAATGCCTAGGTTTTCTTCTAGGGTTTTTATGGTTTTAGGTCTAACATTTAAGTCTGTAATCCATCTTGAATTAATTTTTGTGTAAAGTGTAAGGAAGGGATCCAGTTTCAGCTTTCTACATATGGCTAGCCAGTTTTCCCAACACCATTTATTAAATAGGGAATCCTTTTCCCATTGCTTGTTTTTGTCAGGTTTGTCAAAGATCAGATGGTTGTAGATGTGTGTTGTTATTCTGAGGCCTCTGTTCTGTTCCATTGGTCTATATCTCTGTTTTCGTACCAGTACTATGCTGTTTTGATTACTGTAGCCCTGTAGTATAGTTTGAAGTCAGGTAGTGTGATGCCTCCAGCTTTGTTCTTTTTGCTTAGGATTGTCTTGGCAATGCGGGCTCTTTTTTGATTCCATATGAACTTTAAAGTAGTTTTTTCCAATTCTGTAAAGAAAGTCATTGGTAGCTTGATGGGGATGGCATTGAATCTGTAAATTACCTTGGTCGGTATGGCCATTTTCACGATATTGATTCTTCCTATCCATGAGCATGGAATGTTCTTCCATTTGTTTGTATCCTCTTTTATTTCGTTGAGCAGTGGTTTGTAGTTCTTCTTGAAGAGGTCCTTCACATCCCTTGTAAGTTGGATTGCTAGGTATTTTATTCTCTTTGTAGCAATTGTGAATGGGAGTTCACTCATGATTTGGCTGTCTGTTATTGGTGTATAAGAATGCTTGTGATTTTTGCACATTGATTTTGTATCCTGAGACTTTGCTGAAGTTGCTTATCAGCTTAAGGAGATTTTGGGCTGAGACAATGGGGTTTTCTAAATATGCAATCATGTCATCTGCAAGCAGGGACAATTTGACTTCCTCTTTTCCTAATTGAATACCCTTTATTTCTTTCTCTTGCCTGATTGCCCTGGCCAGAACTTCCAACCCTATGTTGAATAGGAGTGGTGAGAGAGGGCATCCCTGTCTTGTGCCAGTTTTCAAAGGGAATGCTTCCAGTTTTTGCCCATTCAGTATGATACTGGCTGTGGGTTTGTCTTAAATGGTTCTTATTATTTTGAGGTACGTTCCATCATTACCTAATTTATTGAGAGTTTTTAGCATGAAATGCTGTTGAATTTTGTCAAAGGCCTTTTCTGCATCTATTGAGATAATCATGTGGTTTTTGTCTTTGGTTCTGTTTATGTGATGGATTATGTTTACTGATTTGCGTATGTTGAACCAGCCTTGCATCCCAGGGATGAAGCCAACTTGATCTTGGTGGATAAGCTTTTTGATGTGCTGCTGGATTCAGTTTGCCAGTATTTTATTGAGGATTTTCGCATCGACGTTCATCAGGGATATTGGTCTAAAATTCTCTTTTTTTGTTGTGTCTCTGCCAGGCTTTGGTATCAGGACGATGCTGGCCTCATAAAATGAGTTAGGGAGGGTTCCCTCTTTTTCTATTGATTGGAATAGCTTCAGAAGGAATGGTACCAGCTCCTCTCTGTACCTCTGGTAGAATTTGGCTGTGAAGCCATCTGGTCCTGGACTTTTTTTGGTTGGTAGGCTATTAATTATTGCCTCAATTTCACAGCCTGTTATCGGTCTATTCAGAGATTCAACTTCTTCTTGGTTTAGTGTTGGGAGGGTGTATGTGTCCAGGAATTTATCCATTTTTTCTAGATTTTCTAGTTTATTTGCATAGAGGTGTTTATAGTATTCTCTGATGGTAGTTTGTATTTCTGTGGGATCGGTGGTGACATCCCCTTTATCATTTTTTATTGCGTCTATTTGATTCTTCTCTCTTTTCTTCTTTATTAGTCTTGCTAGTGGTCTATCAATTTTGTTATCTTTTCAAAAAACCAGATCCTGGATTCATTGATTTTTTTTTTGAACTTTTTTTGTGTCTCTATCTCCTTCAATTCTGCTCTGATCTTAGTTATTTCTTGCCTTCTGCTAGCTTTTGAATTTGTTTTCTCTTGCTTCTCTAGTTCTTTTAATTGTGATGTTAGGGTGTCAGTTTTAGATCTTTCCTGCTTTCTCTTGTGGGCATTTAGTGCTATAAATTTTCCTCTACACACTGCTTTAAATGTGTCCCAGAGATTCTTGTACGTTGTGTCTTTGTTCTCATTAGTTTCAAAGAACATCTTTATTTCTACCTTCATTTAGTTATTTACCCAGTAGTCATTCAGGAGCAGGTTGTTCAGTTTCCATGTAGTTGTGCAGTTTTGAGTGAGTTTTTTAGTCCTGAGTTCTAATTGGATTGTACTGTGGTCTGAGAGACAGTTTGTTGTGATTTCTGTTCTTTTATATTTGCTGAGGAGTGCTTTACTTCCAATTATGTGGTCAGTTTTGGAATAAGTGCGATGTGGTGCTGAGAACAATGTATATTCTGTTGATTTGGGGTGGAGATTTCTGTAGATGTCTATTAGGTCTGCTTGGTGCAGAGCTGAGTTCAAGTCCTGGATATCCTTATTAACCTTCTGTCTCATTGATCTGTCTAATATTGACAGCGGGGTGTTAAAGTCTCCCATTATTATTGTGTGGGAGTCTAAGTCTCTTTGTAGGTCTCTAAGGACTTGCTTTATGAATCTGAGCACTCCTGTATTGGGTGCATATATATTTAGAATAGTTAGCTCTTCTTGTTGAATTGATCCCTTCGCCATTAAGTAATGGCCTTCTTTGTCTCTTTTGATTTGTTGGTTTAAAGTCTGTTTTATCAGAGCCTAGGATTGCAACCCCTGCTTTTTTTGCTTTCCATTTGCTTGGTAGAACTTCCTCCATCCCTTTATTTTGAGCCTATATGTGTCTCTGCATGTGAGCTGGGTCTCCTGAATATAGCACACTGATAGGTCTTGACTCTCTATCCAGTTTGCCAGTCTGTGTCTTTTCATGGGGGCATTTAGCCCATTTACATTTAAGGTTAATATTGTTATGTGTGAATTTGATCCTGTCATTATGATGTTAGCTAGTTATTTTGCCCATTAGTTGATGCCATTTCTTCCTAGCATTGGCAGTCTTTACAATTTGGCATGTTTTTCCTGTGGCTGGTACCGGTTGTTCCTTTCTATGTTTAGTGATTCCTTCAGGAG
Organism: Gorilla gorilla gorilla; assembly: GCF_029281585.2. Lineage (NCBI taxonomy): Eukaryota > Metazoa > Chordata > Mammalia > Primates > Hominidae > Gorilla > Gorilla gorilla. The sequence goes on along the minus strand of NC_073228.2, from coordinate 31,226,095 downwards.
CTCTTGTAAGGCAGGCCTGGTGGTGACAAAATCTCTCAGCATTTGCTTGTCTGTAAAGGATTTTATTTCTCCTTCACTTATGAAGCTTAGTTTGGCTGGATATGAAATTCTGGGTTGAAAATTCTTTTCTTTAAGAATGTTAAATATTGGCCCCCACTCTCTTCTGGCTTGTAGAGTTTCTGCTGAGAGATCAGCTGTTAGTCTGATGGGCTTCCCTTTGTGGGTAACTTGACCTTTCTCTCTGGCTGCCCTAAACATTTTTTCCTTCATTTCATCCTTCGTGAATCTGACAATTATGTGTCTTGGGGTTGCTCTTCTTGAGGAGTATCTTTGTGGTGTTCTCTGTATTTCCTGAATTTGAATGTTGGCCTGCCTTGCTATGTTGGGGGAGTTCTCCTGGATAATATCCTGAAGAGTGTTTTCCAGCTTGGTTCCATTCTCCTGTCGCTTTCAGATACACCAATCAAGCGTAGATTTGGTCTTTTCACATAGTCCTATATTTCTTGGAGGCTTTGTTCGTTTCATTTTACTCTTTTTTCTCTAAACTTCTCACTTCATTTCATTAATTTGATCTTCAATCACTGATAACCCTTTCTTCCACTAGATCGAATCGGCTACTGAAGCATGTGCATGTATCACGTAGTTCTCGTGCTGTGGTTTTCAGCTCCATCAGGTCATTTAAGGTCTTCTTTACAATGTTTATTCTAGTTAGCCATTTGTCTAATCTTTTTTCAAGGTTTTTAGCTTCCTTGCGATGGGTTTGAACATCCTCCTTTAGCTTGGAGAAGTTTATTATTACCGACTTTCTGAAGCCTACTTATGTCAGCTCATCAAAGTCATTCTCTGTCCTGCTTTGTTACGTTGCTGGCAAGGAGCTGTGATCCTTTGGTGGAGAAGAGGCGCTCTGGTTTTTAGAATTTTCAGCTTTTCTGCTCTGGTTTCTCCCCATCTTTGTGGTTTTATTTACCTTTGATGGTCTTTGATGATGGTGACCTACAGATGGGGTTTTGATGTGGATGTCCTTTTTGTTGATGTTGATGCTATTTCTTTCTGTTGGCTAGTTTTCCTTCTAACAGTCAGGTCCCTCAGCTGCAGGTCTGTTGGAGTTTGCTGGAGGTCCACTCCAGACCCTCTTTGCCTGGGTACCACCAGCAGTGGCTGCAGAACAGCAAATATTGCTGCCTGATCCTTCCTCTGGAAGCTTTGTCTCAGAGGGGCACCCGGCTGTATGAGGTGTCATTCGGCCCCTACTGGGAGGTGTCTCCAAGTTAGGCTACACAGGGGTCAGGGACCCACTTGAGGAGGCAGTCTGTCTTTTCTCAGAGCTCAAACACCATGCTGTGAGAACCACTGCTCTCTTGAGAGCTGTCGGGCAGGGACGTTTAAGTCTGCAGAAGTTTCTGCTGCCTTTTGTTCAGCTATGCTCTGTCCCCACAGGTGGAGTCTACAGAGGCAGGCAGGCCTTGCTGAGCTGCGGTGGGCTCCACCCAGTTTGAGCTTCCTGGCTGCTTTGTTTACCTACTCTAGCCTCAGCAATGGCGGATGCCCCTCCCCCAGCCAGGCTTACTGCCTTGCAGTTTGATCTCGGACTGCTGCTCTAGCAGTGAGCAAGGCTCCATGGGCGTTGGACCCGTGGAGCCAGGCACGGGATATAACCTCCTGGTGTGCCGTTTGCTAAGACTGTTGGAAAAGCGCAGTGTTTAGGTGGCAGTGTCCTGATTTTGCCAGTGCAGTCTGTCACAGCTTCACTTGGCTAGGAAAAATCCCCCGACCCTTTGCGCTTCCGGGGTGAGGCAGTGCCCCACCCTGCTTCGGCTCACCCTCCGTGGGCTGCACCCACTGTCTGACCAGTCCCAACCAGATGAACCAGGTACCTCAGTTGGAAATGCAGAAATCACCAATCTTCTGTGTCGATCATGCTGGGAACTGCAGACTGGAGCTGTTCCTATTTGGGCATCTTGGAACTCAGAAGTCCTTTTTTTTTTTTTTTTTTTTCGAGTTGGAGTCTTGCTCTGTCACCCAGGCTGGAGTGCAGTGGCGTGATCTCGGCTCACTGCAACCTCTGCCTCCCATGTTCAAGCCATTCTCCTGCCTCAGCCTCTCAGGAAGCTGGGACTACAGGCATACACCACCACTCCCGGCTAATTTTTTTGTATTTTTATTAGAAATGGGGTTTCACCATGCTGGCCAGGCTGGTGTCGAACTCCTTACCTCAAGTGATCCACCCTCTTCAGCCTCCCAAAGTGCTGGGATTACAGATGTGAGCCACTGTGCCCAGCCATTAATTTTTTTTTATTGGACTCTGTTGCTGGAAAATTATTGTTTTCCTTTGGAGGTTTCTTATTTCCTTGCTTTTTCATGTGTCCAGTGTCTTTACATTGATATCTGTGCATCTGGTTAGATGGTCGAGTTGCTTCTTCCAATTTATTTATTTATTTATTTACATTTTTTAGAGATGGGGTCTCACTCTGTTGCCCAGGCTGGAGTTCAGTGGCGTGATCATGGCTCACTGCAGCTTTGACCTTTTGGGCTCAAGGGATCCTCCTACCTCAGCCTTCTGAGTAGCTGGAATGACAGGCATGTGCCACAGTGCCTGGCTAGTTTTAAATTTTTTGTAGGGACAGGATCTCACTATGTTGCCCAGCCTGGTCTCAAATTACTGGCCTCAAGCAATCCTGCCTCAGCCTTCCAAAGTGCTGAGATGAGAGGTGTGAGACACTGTGCCCATCATCTGTGGGTAGGGTGCTTTGACTTTGATTTTAGGTGCATATATTAGTGTGAGCACTGTATGATTTCTTTGGTTGTAAACAATATGAGTGGTATCTGTGATTTCCTTGGTAGCTGTGATGGTTAATACTGAGTGTCAACTTGATTGGATTGAAGGATGTGAAGTATTGATAAAGGATGTGTCTGGGAGGGTGTTGCCAAAGGAGATTAACATTTGAGTCAGTGGGCTGGGAAAGGCAGACCCACCCTTAATCTGGATGGACACCATCTAATTAGCTGCTAGCATAGCTAGAATATAAAGCAGGCAGAAATACGTGAAAAGGCTAGACTGGCCTAGCCTCCCAGCCTACATCATTTTCCCATGCTGGATGCTTCCTGCTGTCGAACATCGGACTCCAGGTTCTTCAGTTTTGGGACTCAGACTGGCTCTCCTTTCTTCTCACCTTGCAGACAGCCTATTGTGGGACCTTGTGATCCTGTGAGTTAACACTTAGTAAACTCCCCTTTTTTATATATCTATCTATCTCCTATTCTGTTCCTCTAGAGAACCCTGACTAATATGGTAGCTTTGAGTGCAGTTATTAGTGGAGGCTGTGGTGAAATTTTGCTGGGCAGTAGGACACCAAGTGGGTCATTCTTTGTGTTCCAGTGGTGGCAGTGATAGGCTGATTGTTCCTGTCTTTCTGCTCCAGGATGGCTTGCACTGGCACCAGTGTCAGCGGGCCTAGGTGGTCTGATTCTTGGGCCTCCAGATAGCTTGTTTAGCAGTGGTGGGCCAGGCATGTGGGCAGCTTCTCAGGCCCCTGGACAGCTGGTATGAGTGGCAATAGCAGGGGTGGAGCAAATGCACTGGAACCCAAGTGATTTATGCTGGTGTTGGCTGTGACAAGTTAGGCAGGTCTGTCCTTTGGCTTGATGGTGGTACATAGTGGTGGGTGCCAGCTCTGGTGGTATTGGCAGGTTGTGTTGGCCCAACTGGAGACCCCAGGAGGAGTGGTCAGGTGCCAGTGGTGATGTACTGATCTGGGTGATTTCCAAGTCCGTAGATGACATGCTCAGTTACTGTGGGGACTAGACTGGCTGGATGAGTAGACTTGTCCTTGGGCCCCTTGGTAGTGCATTCAGGTGATGTCTGTGATAGGCAGGGGCAGGATGGTCCCTAGCCCACTGGTGGAATGCTCAGGTCTTGGCAGTGGTGTCTGTGCTGCAGTCCTGCCACTGGGGAGAGTGAGGCCACTCTTAGTGGGAGCAGTGTAGGGAGGTAGCTGTGGGATGTGTGGTTTTCTTGTGCTCTGGTCATACAACAGCCTGTAGTAGCGGAGGTGGGCTTTGTCTTTGAAGCACATGGAAGTGCCTGGCCTCATTTCTCTCCTTGGCCTGGTGCTGGAGGCAGCATTAGACCTAACCCTAGCCCCACCTCCAGCCCCAGGGGAGTTCAAAGACCTTTGGAGGCTGGCTGTGGGCCTGCCATGGGGAAGGGGGACGGCCCCCCTCAGTAGGAGCAGCTAGGCAGGTGGTTGTGGGGAATGCAGTTTGCTTGTGCTGTGGGTCCACAGCAGCCTGCAGCAGTGGCAGTGGGATTTGTCCTTGGCGTGTGTGAAGGTGCCCTGCCTCCTGTCTCTCTCCTTGGCCCAGTGGCCTCAGGGAAGAACATAGTCCTTTGGGTTTTTTAGTTTAATTTATTATTTTTTTATTTTTTGGAGATGGAGTTTCACCCTTTCGCCCAGGCTGGAGTGCAGTGGTGTGATCTCCGCTCACCTTAACCTCCATCTCCCAGGTTCAAGTGATTCTCCCCATTCAGCCTCCTGAGTAGCTGGGATTACAGGTGCCCACCACCATGCCCAGCTAATTTTTGTATTTTTAGTAGAGACAGGGTTTCACCATGTTGGCCAGGCTGGTCTCGAACTCCTGACCTCAGGATAAGCCCACCTTGGCCTCCCAAAGTGCTGGGATTATAGGTGTGAGCCACCATTCCCAGTCCAGGTTTGGTTCTTAGAATGGTGCCAAGCTGCAGCTGTTCAGGGCTTAAAAGCCTGTGGGAGTTCAAGTTCTCTCTCTGCAGCAATGCTTCTGTGCAGTCTATAGTCAGTTCCGTATGTTAGTCTTGAGGCCTGTATGGGTCAAGGGGTTCTCGTGTAATTAGGATCATGAAACACTGTGGTGGGCACGTGGAGCCTTGGGGATCTGTCTCACCCTTTTTCTCTGTCCATGAGCTTTCCCCAGTTCATAGTCCATCCCAGCTTCTCTCTCCTTACTTGTTACTTGCTTTTAGTCCTTGCCATCGCCTCTCTCATCCCAGTGTTCCCTCTTTTTTTTTTTTTTTTTTTTTTTGAGACAGAGTCTTGCTTTGTCACCAGGCTGGAGTGCAGTGGCGCGATCTCGGCTCACTGCAACCTCCGACTCCCTGGTTGAAACGATTTTCTTGCTTCAGCCTCCCGAGTAGCTGGGATTACAGGCATCTGCCACCACTCCTAGCTAATTTTTGTATTTTTAGTAGAGACAAGGTTTCACTGTGTTGGCCAGGATGGTCTCGATCTCCTGACCTCGTGATCTGCCTGCTTCGGCCTCCCAAAGTGACAGGCATGAGCCACTGCACCTGGCCCCAGTATTCTCTCTTAGACGATCTATTTGAAGTGTGAATATTTACTTGCTATTTTGGTTCCTCTCTGTGGAGGAGGTGCATACTATCTGCAGTAGTCAGCGATCTTGAACCTAAAACTGAAATTTGTTTTTTTTTTTTTGTTTTTTTTTTTTTTTGAGACAGGGTCTCACTCTGTCACCCAGGCTGGTGGGCAGTGGCACGATCTTGGCTCACTACAACCTCAGCCTCCCAAGTAGCTGGGATTACAGGTGTGTGCCACCACGCCTACCTAATTTTTGTATCTTTAGTAGAGACAGGGTTTTGCCATGGCTGCTCTTGAACTCCTGACTTCAGGTGATCTGCCTGCCTTGGCCTCCCAAAGTGCTGGGGTTACAGTGGTAAACCACCACGCCCAGCCCCCAAACTGAAATTTGTATTTGAAAGCTCACCTTACTTAGATCTCATGGTCTCCCAGTATATGGTTTTTACATTACAACTGAGAAACGCTTTTACCACATCACGTGATGTAAAAAGTAGCTTCGTTTCTATTTTTTTTTTCATTTTTAAGGTCTAAAATAGCTTCAATTATTTCAGTGTCATTATTATATTTGGGTTGTCTAGACTAAGGGTGAGATGCAATGGAAATTGCTGGTATGGAGACCAATACATAGAAAAGCCATTCTCCTACATTACTACATTTTAATTTTAAGTTGTCAGGATAAAGTATGTTGCAAAGACAGCAATAGTCTACTTAAATTTCCTTTACCTTAAATCAAATCAGACTTTTAAAAGAAACGTTGGTTCCTTTTCACAAAACTTGGAATAAACTATTAAAAGTACATCAAAAGGATTAGTGATGGATATCTTTTTTTTTAAATTATACTTTAAATTCTAGGGTATATGTGCACAACGTGCAGGTTTGTTACATATGTATACATGTGCCATGTTGGTGTGCTGCACCCATTAACTTGTCATTTACATTAGGTATATCTCCTAATGCTATCCCTCCCCTGTCCCCCTATCCCACGACAGGCCCCAGTGTGTGATGTTCCCCAACCCTGTGTCCAAGTGTTCTCATTGTTCAGTTCCCACCTATGAGTGAGAACATGCAGTGTTTGGTTTTCTGTCCTTGTGATAGTTTGCTCAGAATGATGGTTTCCAGCTTCATCCATGTCCCTAACATGAGCTCATCCTTTTTTATGGCTGCATAGTATTCCATGGTATATATGTGCCATGTTTTCTTAATCCAGTCTATCATTGATGGACATTTGGGTTGGTTCCAAGTCTTTGCTCTTGTGAATAGTGCCGCAATAAACATACGTGTGCATGTGTCTTTATAGCAGCATGATTTATAATCCTTTGGGTATATACCCAGTAATGGGATTGCTGGGTCAAATGGTATTTCTAGTTCTAGATCCTTGAGGAATTGTCACACTGTCTTCCACAATGGTTGAACTAGTTTATGCTTCCACCAACAGTGTAAAAGTGTTCCTATTTCTCCACATCCTCTCCAGCACCTGTTGTTTCCTGACTTTTTAATGATCGCCATTCTAACTGGTGTGAGATGGTATCTGATTGTGGTTTTGATTTTCATTTCTCTGATGGCCAGTGATGATGAGCATTTTTTCATGTGTTTGTTGGCTGCATAAATGTCTTCTTTTGAGAAGGGTCTGTTCATATCCTTTGCCCACTTTTTGATGGGGTTGTTTGATTTTTTGTTGAAAATTTGTTTAAGTTCTTTGTAGATTCTGGATATTAGCCCTTTGTCAGATGGGTAGATTGCAAAAATTTTCTCCCGTTCTGTAGGTTGCCTGTTCACTCTGATGGTAGTTTCTTTTGCTTTGCAGAAGCCAATTAGATCCCATTTGAGTGACGGATGTCTTTAAAAAGGCTTAACATAGGCTGGGCATGGTGGCTTACACCTGTAATCCCAGCTCTTTGGGAGGCTGAGGTTGGTGGATCACTCGAGGGCAGGAGTTCGAGACCAGCCTAGCCGACATGGCAAAACCCTGTCTCTAGTAAAAATACAAAAATTAACTGGGTGTGGTGGTGTGTGTTCCAGCTACTCAGGAGGCTGAGGCAGGAGAATCGCTTGAACCTGGGAGGTGGAAGTTGCAGTGAGCTGAGATCGCGCCACTGCACTCCAGCCTGGGCAACAGAGTGAGACTCAGTCTCAGAAAAAAAAGGGGGGCTTAACGTGAAGCAAGTAAGTTTCATGTAAGCTTAATGATTCTGACCCAAATTTGAAAATGAGTCTTCAACTTATTTGGGTAAATATCAAGGAGCATGCTTTTGGCATTGTATGGTAAAAGTATGTTTAGTTTTGTAAGATACTGCAAAGCTATCTTCCAAAGTGGCTGTATTGTTTAGTATTTCCACCAGCAATGAACAAGAGTTGTGTAGCTTGCATCTTTGCCACCATTTGGTGGTGTCAGTGTTCTGAAATTTGACTATTCTAATAGCTGTGCATTGGTATCTTATTGTTTAAACTTGCAATTCTCTAATGACATATGATGTGGAATATCTTTAAATATGCTTATTTGTCATGTATTATCTCCTTTATTTTGTGTTATCTGACTCTTCAGGTCCTTTTTTTTTTTTTTTTGGGGACAGGGTCTCACTCTGTCACCAGGGCTGAAATGCAGAGGTATTATCATGGCTCACTGCAGCCTTGACCTCCCAGGCTCGGGCAGTCTTCCCAAGTAGCTGAGACTATAGGCAAGCACCGCTACATCTGGCTGATTTTTGTATTTTTTGTAGAGATGGGGTTTTGCCATGTTGCCCAGGGTGGTCTTAAACTCTCGGACTCAAACCATCTGCCTATCTCAGCCTCACAAAGTACTGGGATTATAGGCATGAGCCACCACACCCAGGCAACTGTTGAGGTCTTTAACCTATTTTTTTCATCAGGTTTTTTTCTTATTGTTGAGTTTTTTTTTATTTATTCTTGAGACAGGGTCTCATCCTGTTGTCCAGGCTGGAAAGCAGTGGCGTGATCATGGCTCACAGTTGCCTCTGCCTCCCAGGGTCACGTGATCCTCCTGCCTCAGTGTCCCAAGTAGTTGGGACCACAGGCGCACGCCACCATGCCTGGCTAATTTTTGTATTTTTTTGGAGACAGGGTCTCACCGTGTTTCCCAGGCTGGTCTCGAACACCTGCACTTAAGTGATTGGCCTGCCTTGGTCTCCCAAAATGTTGGATTTACAGATGTGAGCCACTTTGCCCGGCCTTACTGTTATGTTCGTTGTGTGTTTTAGATAATAGTCCTTTATCAGATAAGGCTTTTGGAAATATCTTCTACCTATGGCTTGTCTTCTTATTTTCTTTACAATGCCTTTTACAAACCGTATTAAAATATTTTCTTTCCTTCCTCTGCATGGATTTTAGCTCATTTGATGTCGTTTCACAACTCACTGATGCTCTGATCACTTTTGAAGTCTTTCCCTCCCCTCTTGTTCCAGTAGTTTCTATTGGTGCCTCTTCATGTTTCTTCATGTTTTTTTTCTGCAGTATCTAATGTTGTTAACCCATCCAGTGTATTTTTTTCTCTCAGACACTGCATTTTTCACTTACAGTTTGCGTGTACACATGCATGTGTGTGTATAGAGACAGAGATCTTCCATGTGCCTGGAGACATGTTCACTTTCCTCTCCTTGAATAAATGGAATATGTTTATCATAGGAATTTTAATGTGGTTATCTAATTTGATTCTGTTGATTGATTTTTCTCCTTATTATGGGTTGTATCTATTCCTGCTTCTTTGCATGACTTAAAATTTTTGTTTGCATGCCACACATTTTGAATTTTGTGTTGCTCAGGACTATTTTGTATTCCTTTAAATATTTTTGGTTTTGTCCTGGGACACAGTTAAACTACTTGGCAATAATTTTATTCTTTCAATACTTTATCTTACTCTTTGTTAGGTATTCCTAGAATAGCCATTAGTCTAGAGCAGGGGTCTGTAGACATTTTCTTAAGAGAGCTAGATAGTATTTTAGGCTTGTGGGCCATCTGTCCTGACTATTCCACTATTCATCTCTGCCCTATTGGGCAAAAGCAGCCATTGACAATACTCAAATGAATGAGTGGTAAGTTGGGGCATTCATAGGGCTCACATCAATTGTTTCCCTTGTCTCAAGGATCACTGTCCTGGGCTGCCTGTTGTTGGATGTCTGAAACTGTTTTTTATACATTTTATCTGTTTCTTAAGTTTTCCTGGCAGGAGGGTAAATCTGATCTGCTGCAGAGGTTCAGCATTTTGCCTTAGTTCCTTGTTTTGGATGACTTAAGAGTGCTTAGGATAGCGCTTGGCATGTAGTAAAAGTCCTATGTGAGTTTTTATAAATAAAGAAAAAATAAATTTCAAATTGAATTTCATTTGTAAGACAGTTTAAAAATTTTAATGTATCTTTGGAGAAGTTAAGTTTCAAACACTTTGAAAGATGCAGGCATTATAGAGAAATTTCTGGAGGTATCATAGCATTAATTGTGGGTTTTTTTTTCTCTCGGGTGCTAGATGCAGTAGCAAAAGAAAGTGATAAAAACACCAAGGGATTCCTTTATTTCTTTTGATCTCATGAATAGGTAAAGGAGTCTTAAACTTTCCTTCTCCTCTTAACTATCAACAAGGGACTGCTATGATTCTTGCCTTTCAGAGTCTGGCATCATTTTTTTCTTTCCCCATGATGCTTTTAGTCTTAACAACAAGAAGTGTGGGCCTCCATGTTATCATTTAAACTATCTTTTTGGCATCTACTGTTTAACCTAGTTTTCACTGAATTTTTTTCTCTTGTTGTTGTTACTGTACTTTGCAGTTTTTATGTATATATAGGTTTACCTTGGGAATATTTCAGAATTTCTTTTTTTTTTCATTTGTAGAACATGGAAATAATCTAATTTGAGGCCAAGTGAATTTATGTAAATTTATAGTTAGCAGCAACAACCAGACACACTAATAAAAACCTTCTAATATTAAAAGAAGGAAAACAAAAACCGTGTGTGCAAAGGAATGATCCGCACAAATTATAGGATACTGACTACCTGGCAGTGGGTAGTAGGGTTTGGGATGTATGAGTCTATATAAGTAAATGAAAGTTTTTGGCAGTGTTTTACTTCTTATGGATGAGGTGGTCATAGGTGTTTATTATTAAAGTATAAAGAAGAGGTCCATGCATTCATCGAGAAGAAATGAACCAAGAATTATGAATGGTCTAATTCTTTGTACTCAGTGCTCAAAGTGGAGAGGAGAAAGATGCAAATGAGAGAAACAGAACATGCAGTCTTTATTGGATTGGAAATAAAAAATTAGAATTGTGAATTAGAGATTAAAAGCAAAGTTTTGAGTGAAGAATTTAAAGAGAGACTTATTTCCCTCTGTATGGGAAATACATACAGTATTTTGCCCTGAGAAATTTTCTTTGTATAAAGTCGTGCTTCACAGTTTGTTAATGTTTTAAATTCATCATAACAGTATTGACTCAGTTTTGTACTTTTAAAGTAATCTGTGTGTGTGTATAGATGTATACGTATACTCTCTAATCAGAATGACTCCATATATAGAGCTAATATCAGCTCTTGGTATTTTATTCATATTTTTGAAAATGCCAGTATAATATCTCACATTAGTTGTTTAACCTTTATACATTAATATTAGTTTTCCAAATGTAACTAATGTCCTTCTTTAACCCATCTTATAACAATATAAGAACAAATGGCTGTGCGCGGTGGCTCACGCCTGTAATCCCAGCACTTTGGGAGACCGAGGCTGGCGGATCACAAGGTGAGGAGTTCGAGACCAGCCTGACCAACATAGTGAAAACCCATCTCTACTAAAAATACAAAAATTAGCCAGGCATGGTGGCGGGTGCCTGTAATCCCAGCTACTCAGGAGGCTGAGGCCGGAGAATCGCTTGAACCTGGGAGATGGAGATTGCAGTGAGCCGAGATCGCACCACTGTACTCCAGCCTGGGTGATAGAGTGAGACTCCGTCTCAAAAAAAAAAAAAAAAAAAAAAAAAAAAAAAGGCATGGTTGCTCACGCATGTAATCCCAACACTTTGGGAGGCCGAGGTGGGTGGATCACTTGAGGTCAGGAGTTACAGATTAGCCTGACCAACACAGAGAAACCCCATCTCTACTAAAAATACAAAATTAGCTGGGCGTGGTGTTACATGCCTGTAATCCTAGCTATTCGGGAGGCTTAGGCAGGAGAATTGCTTGAACCCAGGAGGTGGAGGTTGCGGTGAGCTGAGATTGTGCCACTGCACTCCAGGCTGGGCAACAAGAGTGAAACTCCATCTCAAAAAAAAAAAAAAAAACAAATGAAGTAAAGTATATACACATATATGTGTGTGTGCATGTGTATATATGTGTATATATATATTTCACTGACGAAATGGCTAAAATCAGCAAGTATCAGGAGGCAGCTCCGTGACTTCCATGCTACCACTGGCAGTAGGGAAAAAATGGCTGCAGAACTCTTGGTGTCTTTCCCATCATCACCTTATTCTCTTCCTCTACTACTATACTTAAAAAAGCTTTGCCACTACTGTTATGAGACTATGGCCGCTAAGTTCCTTATGTTCTTTACTCTTGTTTACCTCAATCACCACAACAAACTCAAAACTTGGCCCAGCGTGGTGCCTCATGCCTGTAATCCCAGCACTTTGGGAGGACAAGGCAGACAAATCACTTGAGGCCAAGAGTTGGAGACCAGCCTGGCCAACATGGCAAAACCCCACCTGTACTAAAATTACAAAAAATGGGCCAGGTGTGGTGGTGGGCGCCTGTAATCCCAGCTACTCGGGAGGCTGAGGCATGAAAATCGCTTGAATCCAGGAGGTGGAGTTTGCAGTGAGCTGAGATCATGCCACTGCACTCCAGCCTGGGTGACAGAGCGAGACTCTGTCTCCAAAAAAAAAAAGGGAAAAAAAGAAACTTAAAAACTCACAGGTTATTTCTCATTCTCACCCTCTCTCCATGTGGCATTCACTTTTCAATCTCCATCTCTCTCTTCATTCCCCCCCTCTCTGAAATACCTACTCCAACTCCAGAAACTTTCTGACAGGGCTCCCTCGGAAGTCATTATCCATCATCTGCAAAATCCCCTATGTCCTCATCCTCTTTTTGGAATGTTACTTCCTTTCTCTTTGTTGCTGCCTTTCTTTCTTAGTTACTACCTTTCAGTTTTTGGAGATTAGATTTTTATCTCATAGTTTTCTTTAGTACCACTCCTTTCACAATTCCTAAAAATGAACATATTTTTATGTGTTCATTTGAAATCCGTATGTCTTCTTTGGTGAAATGTCCCTTATGTCTTTTGCTAATTACTGTTGAGTTTAGATAGTTCTTTACATACTCTGGATACAAGTCATTTGTTGGATATATGCTTTTCAAGTATTTTCATTTCATCCATGGCTTATCCTTTCATCCTTTCAGTTTGGATGAAGTCCAATTATCTTTTTTTTTTATTTTATCAGTTGTGCCTTTCATGTCATATCTGAGAACTTAGTAAATCTGTAACACTATGGTCTTTAGCGTCTCTTGTCTAGAATTTGTGATTTTCCTGTTTATATCTCTCTGCCCTTCTCAAACTCATTTCATCTCCTCTGAACAGAATATATTTTTAGTTAATTTTATAAGAGATTATTAAGATAGGTTCTATTATATGGAATTCATTCATATGCTTGTTTCAATTTGTGGCGCAGCAAAATTTTAAATTAATAAAATTATTTTCTGTAATTGAATACATCCTTATTTTCAAATGAGAATAGAGATAAGACTATTCCCTCAGGAATGATTTGCCACAAAGTAGTGGAAATCCATGCACACATTATTAACTTTGATGGTCTTTTTAAATTCTCATTTGTCAGGTATTGTCATTCCTGGGAAATTGGTGCTTACTGAGCAAGCAGTTTGTGTTACTCAGCAAGACTTATTTTCCTACAGTCTATAAATCTTTAAAGGAACTAGACAGATTCCCAAAATTTAGAAGTGGATGTATTTGATATCTGAGTGGCATAAGTGGCTTTAAATCTCTTTATAAGATGATACATCTACCATGTAAAAAGATCAGCTCTAGTGTTTGACCCTGTAGTAGTATTCTTTTGGTTGAGTGTTTTATTCATGTGTGTTGGGCATATGCTATAAGTAGCATATGATTTTGTGGGATGATAAAAGTATAGTTTGTATACATATTAACACATTTTTATAGTAAAATTTCCTTGTGTCTGAAGTATTTTTTCTAGGCAGATATTTGAATAAACATCTAAACAATCTTTTTTTGCAGTACACTTTGGGTTAATATGGCATTAGTGTTCTTAATTTGTCTTAATGCAGCCTTGCTTCTAACCACATTGTATTACAGGTTGAGCATTCCTAATCCGAAAATCCAAAATCCAAAATGCTCCAAAATCTAAAATTTGGAGCCTGTTTGAGCTTACTCTAGCTCTGGAGGCTGCCTGCTCTCCCCGCCCCCAAATAAAACCCCCAAAACAAAATTCAGAACTTTTTGAGTGCTGACATGATGCCACAAGTGGAAAATTCCACACATAAATAGCACAAACTGTTTCATGCACAAAATTAACAAAAATACTGTATCAAATTACCTTCAGGCTATATGTGTAAGGTGCATATGAAACGTAAGTTATTTTCTTTCTTTCTTTTTTTTTTTTTTTGAGACGGAGCTTTGCCCTTATTGCCCAGGCTGGAGTGCAATGGCGTGATCTCAGTTCACTGCAACCTCCGCCTCCCAGGTTCAAGCGATTCTCCTGCCTCAGCCTCCCAAGTAGCTGGGATTACAGGCATGTGCCACAACGCCTAGCTAATTTTGTATTTTTAGTAGAGACAGGGTTTCTCCATGTTGGTCAGGCTGGTCTCGAACTCCTGACCTCAGGTGATCCACCCGCCTTGGCCTCCCAAAGTACTGGGATTACAGGCGTGAGCCATCGCGCCCGGCAGAATTTCATGTTTAGACTTGGTTCCTATCAAGATAGCTTATTATGTATATGCAAATATTCCAAAAGCCAAAGAAGTCTGAAATCTGAAATGCTCCTGTTCCCAAGCATGTCAGATAAGGGGTACTCAACCTACACCATTCTCTGAGTTTTTCTAAATCATGCAAGAATGGTATGATTCTGTTTGAGAAATATTCTTGGTGCTATTTAATATATAGCCTTTGAAAAACAGGAGATAAGGCTCTGATATGATCACTGGAGCTTGGTGTCTATTGCAGTATTTTTGGGAAAATATTCAAATATCTAAAAAACTTCACTATTTTTAATTTTTTTTTTTTTTTTTGAGATGGAGTCTCGCTCTGTTACCTAGGCTGGAGTGCAATGGCGCCATCTCGGCTCACTGCAAGCTCCGCCTCCTGGATTCAAGCAATTCTTCTGCCTCTGCTCCCCCGAGTAGCTGGGACTACAGGCACGTGCCACCACACCCAGCTAATTTTTGTATTTTTAGTAGAGACAGGTTTCACTATATTGGCCAAGCTGGTCTCAAACTCCTGACCTTGTGATCTGCCCACCTCGGCCTGCCAAAGTGCTTGGATTACAGGCGTGAGCCACCGTGCCCTGCCTATTTTTTTTTTTTTTAATTGTTTGAGACAGTGTCACCCTGTTGCCCAGACTGGGGTGCGGTGGAGCGATCTCGTGATCTTGTCTTACTGCAAACTCCACCTCCTGGGTTCAAGCGATTCTCCTGCCTCAGCCTCCCCAGTAGCTCGGATTATAGGCACCCGCCACCATGCCTGGCTAATTTATCTATTTTTAATAGAGACGGGGTTTCACTATGTTGGCCAGGCTGATCTTGAACTGCTGACCTCAAGTGATCCACCTGCCTTAGCCTCCCAAAGTGCTGGGATTACAGGCATGAGCCACCACACCCAACCCTAAAAAGCTTTTTTGTCATGTTAGTACTTTAGGTAACTTGTCGTACACAGAGATTTATTGGTGTAAAAGATAGACCTCTTGATACGAATTTTTGATAATTTGTTTGGAAAATAGTTGTATCTAAGCTGTGTTGCAGAGTTTCCTATTATAAATTATATCACAGCTTTCTTCCTTCTAATTTCCAGGCTGAGGTCCTTTTTATCCTTCTTTGAGTTATGGCTAACATAGCCTTATGTTTTTTGACATATTTTCCTAAGTTAATTGTAGAATATCTGTAGATATTTTGTTAGATGTACATACAGATATTTAAATTTTGACACTTTAAAGTAATTTGCCACCATGGTTCTGTTTTATTTTTTGTCTTTTTTGCCATCTTTTTTTTTTGAGATGGAGTCTCACTCTGTCCCCCAGGCTGGAGTGCAGTGGCAGCATCTCGGCTCACTGCAGCCTCCAACTACTGGGTTCAAGCGATTCTTGTGCCCCAGCCTCTGGAGTAGGTTGGGGTTACAGGTGCGTGCCACCATGCCTGGCTAATTTTTGTATTTTTAGTAGAGATGGGGTCTCACCATGTTGGCTAGGCTGGTCTCGAACTCCTGACCTCAAGTGATCCCCCCCGCCTCAGCCTCTCAAAGTGCTGGGATTGCAGGTGTGAGCAGCTACGCCCAGCTTTTTTTTTTTTTTTTTTTTTTTTTTTTGCCATCTTTCTCAAAGAAAGAATTTTCCAGCTGGCCATGGTGGTTCACACCTGTAATCCCAGCACTTACAGAGGCCAAGGTAGAAGGATCACTTGAGATTAGGAGTTTGAGACCAGCCTGGCCAACATGGTGAAACTGCATCTCTACTAAAAATACAAAAATTAGCCAGGCATGTTGGTGCATGCCTGTAGTCTCTGTTACTCGGGAGGCTGAGGCACGAGAATCTCTTGAAGTCAGGAGGCAGAGGTTTCAGTGAGCTATGATTGTGCCACTGTACTCCAGCCTGGATGACAGAGTGAGACCTTTTCTTCCTTCTCCTTCTTGTTTTTCTTCTTCAACCTAGACTGCCTTATACTTACTTAGATCACATTTCTTCTTATTGTTTTTGTCTTATTTCCATGTTTTTTCCTCTACCCCTTAAAACAAATTTTAAAAGACATTTTTATAAAAATGAATTTTACAATTATGTGTATTTCTTTACCTATTTTTCATAATTCCATTTTTTCCTACGTTAGTTAATAACAGTTGCTATATGCTTCTAGACCTGTTTCTAGGTGTGAATTTCATTTTATTCTGCTGGAGACTTACCAAGCTTTCTGGTTCTTTCTTTTATAATTCTGGAAAATTCTCTGTCATTTATCTCTTTGAATATCATGTTTTAAATTCTTTCTGTGTTCTGTCATTGTCCTCACCATCCTCCACCTAGAATTTCTGTCAGAAATTCAGCACACCAGATGAACAACTGAGCTAGAAATCAGATTAACTTTCACAAAAGCAAAATAAACCTATACCTGCTACATAGCCATTTTACCTTGAAGACTGAAAGTTAAGGATGACCACATATGAGGAGTCCAGTTATTACTGAGGAGATATGACTTTAAAAACTACTTTTGTTTATCTGTTGCATTCTTTCAAATAGCTTGCAGCACAGTGTGAGACCTAATAATGGTTGCTTAATAATTGCCTGCTGTATTGAGTTTATAAAGATTTTATGTTATTTTACCAACTTTTAAACATCACTTTAAGAATTCCTTCATTTTATCTTAGTTTATGATAACAGCCACTATTTTTTGAGGACTTAGTATGCTTGAGGTAGGTAGCATCTCCAGTTTGCAGATGTGGCAGTTGACCTTCAGAATGTAGATTACAAACCAATTAATTATGAAAGCCAGTTTGGAAATCCATGCCTATCTGATTTAAAATTCCATGCCCTTTCTATTTTCTATGTTACTTCTGGTCAGATCAAATGTTGTGACCAGAAAACATGTTAGTTGGTCTTTATAAGTTATTATTATTATTATTATTATTATTATTATTATTTTGAGACGGAGTCTTGCTCTGTCGCCAGACTGGAGTGCAGTGGTGTGATCTTGGCTCACTGCAGCCTCTGCCTCCCGGGTTCTAGCAATTCACCTGTCTCAGCCTCCAGAGTAGCTGGGGCTACAGGTACGCACCACCGCACACAGCTAATTTTTTTTTTATTTTTAGTAGAGACAGGGCTTCACCATGTTGGCCAGGATGGTCTTGATCTCTTGACCTCAGGTGATCTGCCTGGCTCGGCCTCCCAAAGTGCTGGGAATACAGGCGTGAGCCACTGCACCCAGCCAGTCTTTAGAAATTCTAAATTAAGGCTTACTCTGTCATGCCAATTAAATTTGGGGCCCCAAATGCATGCACATGTATATTTACATATTTGTGTACATAAATATAGGTCTTTCTAGGGAGTGGAAGGGATGAATAGCCAGAGCACACAGGATTTTTCGGGCAGTGAAAATATTTGATATGCTGATACATGTCATTATATATTTGTTCAAACCCACAGAATGTATGCAACTGCAAGAATGAACCCTAAACTATGGACTTTGGGTGATGATGTGTTAATGTAGGTTCATCAGTTTTTCAATCAACAGTGTGTTTGTTTGTTTATTTATTTACTTATTTTTGAGACAGTCTTGCTCTTTTGCCCAGGTTGGAGTGCAGTGGTGCAATCATAGCTCACTGCAGCCTTGAACTCCCGGGCTCAAGTGATCCTCCTACCTCAGTCTGCTGAGTAGCTGGGACTACAGGCGTACACCACCACGTCAGGTTAATTTTTGTATTTTTTATAGAGATGGGGTTTCGTCATGTTGCCCAGGCTGGTCTCAAACTCCTGGGCTCAGGCAATCTGCCTGCCTTGGGCTCCCAAACTGCTGGGATTATAGGCATGAGCCACTGCGCCTGACAATCAACAAATACTGATAATGTGGTAGACTATGTCTGTGTGTGGCAGGGGCTATGTGAGAGATCTCTGTACTTTCCTCTTTATTTTGCTGTGAACCTAAAACTGCCCTGACGAAAATAAATTCTTTAAAAACAAACAAACAAAAACATCTATTTTAAGCATCTTAACATTTTTCATAATACAGTATTCCTCATAATAGCCACATAACAGTTTTCCCATCATTAACTTCTTGTTTGCCTTTTTTTCCTGGGCATATTTGTTCTAAACGAAATGTACTCCACCTCATAGTTATATACAGAGTTTCCACATTAGTATAAACTATGAGATAATGCTACAGGTTTGATTTGAGACTCTTTTTGTTTGTTTCTCATGTTATAATATTCTCTTTGACTTCTCTAGAGTTCTTTATGGGCAGCTGTAGTGAACAATGAGAATTGGCCACATAAAGTTTCCTTAAATATGGGAAGGTAAATGAGATGTGGCTGGCCAAACATAGAAATGAAGTATAATATAAAGCAGCACTCCATTGTAGAACTGCTGCCAGGAAAGTATCTACACATCTGGAATATGGTCAGAATTCTATATTAAATAATGCAGTCCAAGCATGTACTGTATCTAAGTTAAAAAAACTCTTATATTGAAGATGTTAGGCATCTTATCTAAAGGAGTGCAGCATTTATAATTTGGGAATATGCAGGAAAGAAAGGGTCCATATGTAAAATTACCAAATTGAAAAAAAAAAGGTGAAAATACTTAGTGATGATGGCATGTGTTCTTTCTAAAAAAATGAAACAAAAATTTTTTTTTTTTTTTTTTGAGACGGAGTCTCACTCTG
Organism: Gorilla gorilla gorilla; assembly: GCF_029281585.2. Classification (NCBI taxonomy): domain Eukaryota; kingdom Metazoa; phylum Chordata; class Mammalia; order Primates; family Hominidae; genus Gorilla; species Gorilla gorilla. The sequence goes on along the minus strand of NC_073228.2, from coordinate 31,207,145 downwards.
TCGCCCAGGAGGGCAGTGACACAATCTCGGCTCACTGGAAGCTCCACCTCCCGGGTTCATGCCGTTCTCCTGCCTCAGCCTCCCTAGTAGCTGGGACTACAGGCGCCCGCCACCATGCCCGGATAATTTTTTTTTTTTTTGTATTTTTAGTAGAGACGGGATTTTACCATGTTAGCCAGGATGGTCTCGATCTCTTGACTTTGTAATCTGCTCACCTCAGCCTCCCAAAGTGCTGGGATTACAGGCGTGAGCCACCGCGCCCGGCCAACAAAAAATGTTTTTAAATGAGGTGGAGTCTCACTGTGTTGCTCAGGCTGGTCTTGAACTCCTGGGCTTGCAATCCTCCCACCTCATTCTTTCAAGTAACTGGGATTACAGATACATGCTACTGTGCCTGGTTATGAGAGGAATGTGAATTTTGAAAGCATTTCTGGAAAGTAACTCAGCAAGCAATATTTAGTAAATTAAATGTAGCTAGGCCGGGCGCAGTGGCTCACGCCTGTAATCCCAGTACTTTGGGAGGCTGACGTGGATGGAGCACCTGAGGTGAGGAGTTTGAGAGCAGCCTGGCCAACATGGCGAAACCCAGTCTCTACTAAAAATACAAAAAATTAGCTGGGCGTGGTGGCAGGCGCCTGTAATCCCAGCTGCTTGGGAGGCCAAGGCAGAGGCAATTGCTTGAACCTGGGGAGGCAGAGGTTTCAGTGAGCTGAGATCGTGCCATTGCACTCCAGCCTGGGCAACAGAGCGAGACTCTGTCTCAAAAAAAAGTATCTAGCAATCCCAAACATGCCCTTTTAATTTAGGAGTTTTTACTTTTTTTCTTAGTTTTTTATTTTTTGAGACAGAGTCTCACTGTCACCCAGGCTGGAGTGCAGTGGTGCGATCTCGGCTCACTGAAGCCTCCACCTCCCAGGGTCAAGTGATTCTTGTGCTCCATCCTCCTGAGTGGCTGGGATTACAGGTGTGTGCCACCATGCCCAGCTAATTTTTGTAATTTTAGTAGAAATCAGGTTTCACCATGTTGGCCAGGCTGGTCTCTAACCCCTGGCCTTAAGCAATCCACCTACCTTGGCCTCCCAAAGTGCTGGGATTACAGGAATGAGCCACTGCGCCCAGCCAGTAGTTTCCCTTTTGAAAGTCTATTTCATATGAACAGAAGTACTCGTACATTACCAGAATAGAGTATTTTTACCAGGATGTTTATAGTCAGACAGCCTGAATGTACATCAGTAGGAATGGTCAAATAAATTGTTACAGCCATATTATGCAATATTATGAAGCGATTAAATACTGAGTTAGGTGTATATTTGTTGACCTGAAGGAATTTACATGAAGTATTGAGTGAGAATAATAAGATACAGAGCAATGTGTATACTGTGATCCCATTTTGTAAAACAGTTATCTAAAAAATAAAAAATCTCTGCTGTATTTAACAGCAGTCAGCTCTCAGTATCTGTAGTTTCCACATCTGTGGATTCAACCAACTATGGATCAAAGATACTTAGAGAAAAAGTTGTGTCTGAACTAAGCATGTACAGACTTTCCCCCTTTTCATTATTGCCTATACAATACAGTGTAATAACCATTTACATAGCATTCACCTTGTATTAGATATTATAAATAACCTAGAGATGATTTAAAGTACACAGGAGATGTGCATAGGTTGTATACAAGTATGATGCAATTTTATGCCAGAGACTTGAGCATCTGCAGATTTTGGTATCTGAGGGAGGTCCTGGAACCAATCCCGCACAGATACCAAGAGACAACTGTTTATGTTTTATTCAGGATTGAATTACCACGGATAAAATTATGTCGGTAATTTCAGGGTATTAATGTTGTTTACTTGGACATATTGGTAGAATGTGAGATTATATATAGTATGAAGCAGCCCGGATAGTTCAGTTGGTAGAGCATCAGACTTAATCAGAGGGTCCAGGGTTCAAGTTCCTGTTTGGGTGTGTCCTTCGGCTTTTAGCACCTAATTCTGATTCCACCTTTGAAAAAGAAAGAAAGAAAAAAAGTATTGTTTTAGCTGGGCATGGTGGTGCACATCTGTAGTCCCAGATACTCAGGAGGCTAAGGTAGGAGGATCGCTTGAGCCTGGGAGGTTGAGGCTACAGTGAGCCAAGATTGCGCTTCTGCACTCCAGCCTAAGTGACAGAGCAAGACTCTATCTCAACATTCCCCGCTGCCTGCAAATGTGTGTATATATATATATATATATATATATATATATATATATATATATATATATATATATAATGTGTCAGTGGAAATCTGAAGTATAAAATCTATGTATATTACTATAAATGTGTAAACATTTTAGTATGCTTATTGGCAAGACTCATGAACGTTAATTGACTTTGGTATGGGAGCCTGCATGATTGTGCCCATGTTTGCAGTTCAGCAATTGAAATGAAAAAGAGATCAGTTGTTCCAAGTGCTTATTCTGAGGTTACTTGTTTTTCAGTTAACATTTCTCTGGAAAGACCAGACTACAAATGGTAAAAGCTCTATGTTTTATTATTGACAATCCCTTTTAAAGTTGAAGTAATTAACATTTGGAGTGAATTGGATTACTTTTTATTCTAATGTGTGTGTTTTCCAACTTTTTATTTTCAAAAAGTTCAAGTCTTCATAAAGGTAGAAAGCATAGGATAATAAACACCTACATATCCTTCACCTAAACTGATTATTAATATTTTGTTTTATTTTGGATAAAAAAGGAACAAAAGCTCACCTTTTTTTCTCACTACCCTAATCAGCCACTGTTAATGTCATGCAAACAGTTTATATTATTTGCCACTAAACATATTTCTTATTTGCTTAAATTTTTTAAATGAAAGCATAATTTATGGTAGATAAATACACAGAATTATGTGTTGTAGTTTGAGTTTTGACAAATGTATATACAGTTGTAATCTATACCCCTGTAAAGATAGCATTTCTGTCACCTCAGGAAGTTCTCACATGTACTTTCCCAGTCACCCTCATCTCTACCAGTAGCTTCTATTGCTCTGTTTTCTTTTGTTTCAGAGAGTTTTCCCTGCTTTTGATGTTGTTGCATACATCAATATATCTTTCCTTTTTATTGCTAAGTATATTTCATTATATGAATATAACAAGTTATCAGTTTTTCTGCTGATGGAATTTGGGTTGGATATTGCTTTGAGTTACGATGAGTAAAGCTATTATGAACATTCTCATGCAAGTCTTTTTGCATCATAGAGTTAACATTTGAGTATGCTGAGCAAATAAGTAAATCAACAGTATATAATGTGCACAATATGAGGTTCTGTTAAGTGCTGTGAAGAAACAAATCAGAGTAAGGAGATAGAGTAGGATGGAGGATGGTTTCCAGAAACAACTTCCTGATTAAGAGATACTTTAATAAAGACCCAGAAAAGTATACAAGTGGACTATGCAGATCACTAGGAGAAACTGTGTATTTCCAACCAGAGAGGAGGAAGTGCAGCATTACTGAGGCAGGGGTGTGTTTGACATACTCCAGTATGGGTGCAGAGTGAGCAGTGTGGGGAAATGTTAAGGAGATATTGGCACCATGGTAGGAAGAGCAAGACAGGAGTCAAGGACATGAATAGTACCTTTTTTTTTTTTTTTTTTTAACTAGAAAAGTAGATGAATGGTTTCACCATAATAGAGTTGCCAAAAACAACAAAAATTATATAAAGTTTGAGTTCTCATATGTTGCAGCACCATGCTTAGTGCTTTGCGTATATTATCTTTTTACAGCAGTACTATGTGGCGTATTGGTACTTATCCCCATTTTACAGATGAAAGGATTAAAACACTAAGGGATTAAATGCAGACGCCTTTATCAATAATTTTGTTTACAATTTTCAGCAGATGAGTTGATCATTAATTTTTTTTGACAGTAGCTTTTTCAGTGAGTAAGGGTAACAGAAAAGAATTCTTGTCTAGCTTTAAGGTTCATACATGGCATTTAGTACTACAAGAATTTGGACAAGTTATTTAACCTCTCAAGATCTACCTCATATATTTAACCTTCAAAAAATACTGTCTTTAATATAGTTTAATAAACTTTTTGAAGTCACTATGGAGGCTAAAATGTGCACACATATTTTATATATTTGAGGGAAATGGCAAAGATGTCTTTGGTGATCATATTTAGTTGAAACAATTCAAGGTAATATGATTTATGTCTTGTTTTTCCTTTTTTGTGGGTTTGTTGATGATGCCTGGAGCCTCTCTATTTTCCTATTTCTCCCTCTTTATCTCATCTTCCACTTCATCTCTCTTCTCTGTCTCAAAAAATTGCTCACAAGTTCCTGTTTAGATAAATGAGAGTATTATTCAATTCATAATGATTATTTATAGAAAATTTGGTAAGAAAATAGAATTTTGTAGCACACAACAACCTTGACAGAATCTAAAAATTTACATATAAAATGTATTGGCAATAGAATAAAACTTTATGGATAAAATTTAGATTTGCAAAATTTGACTATACCTTGAAAGCTCACATTGAGTGAATATATAAGTTAATCTCAACAAGGACAAACTGGTTGAATCAAATCTATCTTAAAAATGATTTCGGTAAAATAAAAAATGAAGCAGAAGACTTGGAAATGGTTTAAATGATAAATTTAGTTGTTCAGTGGAATCCTTCTAGAAAATATTTTTCTCAGTGAAAATTGATTAGTTTCAGCATACTTTTGCATAAAATCTTCACATTGAAGACATAATCCTTAACATCAAAAGAGAAGAGTTGAGATATTTCATTATCAGTTGGATTTTTATTTGCCTCTGGGTCTATTTTTGGACCCAGGCAGAAGCTGTTTGTATTTTATGTCTTGAAAAATCCTTAAGGCTGATTTCTGAGCTTAAATCCTTTGGTTTAAATGAGTTTACAATGGTGTGTGTGGTGGGGGATATTATTTAACATTTTCTGACAAGGAAGCGCTTTTGAATTTTGTTGCGTGGGAGAGGAGTTGGTGACTTGGTGGGCAAGCCCATTTTCATTACTTTAATTGTGCGATTTATTAGGATTTTAAGCTTTTTATAAATGTTTTAGTGTTATAGGACAGAATTAAAAGGATTTAGCATAAAAGGAGTTTAACAAAAGGACTTTGCAACAGGATTGCAATAGTTTTTATATTTGATGGATTTGGCTAGCCGCTTTTCATTTCAATCATCATGGTACATTCTGTTAAATGCTGTAGAACAGGTGTGTGTAACGTCATTCTCTCTATTGTACATGCAAATAAACACACAATTTTATATATAAAAAGTTAATCCACTGCAATTTGGAGGATTATGTTATGGGAGGGTGATGACTCCATTAGGCATCATGAAGAATGAAGAGTACATGCTACTTATACTGCAGGAAAAAACAAGTTAATAGCTACAATGTTCATGAGATGTAGAATTTTTATGTGGACACTTTTATTCAAGATATCCACAATAAAATCATTTAAATGAAAATTAAGATTTTGTTACATTGTTTTCTAACTCTGAAACCAGAATATTTTTTTTTTCTGGATGGTCTGCCTTATATAAAGTTGGAAGTTTAGTTAGTATTTGTTTATTGTAGATTGTGGTGTTTTCTACTTGCATGGACTTTCTAGTAAATGTGTTGGGAGTTATTGCCATTCTCAGTATAGGGCTTTTATTTTGTAGTTTAAAATTTTAGCTTCTTTGATTATCCATAAACTTTATAAATTTTTAGTAAGTATTATGTGCCTGATCTAGAGAGCAAAGTTTGCTGGACTGATATACTTCAGTAGGTTAGTGAAAACTACTGGAGTTCTTCAATTCAGGTTTGAGAAAAACAATCACAACATTCTTGCCAGTATTATTTGCATTTTAAAAACTTGATGTTTCATTGATCAAAATATCAAATTGATATGCATAATACAGGTACAAACTGTAAAGACCTTGGAAAGACCAGGAAGTAGAAGGAAAATAGCCATTGTTAAAGATGAAGGCAAAATATGTAGGAGTGAAGAATTGGCTCTGTATAGATGAAGTTCGGTTATAATTAATTTGGAACATAAATATTATGGACTGTGGGCCTGTTAATTTTTAACTTATGCTTGGATCAAAAGTAATATTGTTAACTGTGAAATCTGATTTGTTTAGCAGGAGTAATGGCACACCATGTACAGTAAATTATGTTTGAACAAACCTATTCTTGATGCTTTCTCACTACATTATCACAGATTTGTTTAAAAGATGTAGGCACTGATTATTATATAATTCTAAAATATTTAAATAACTATAGTTTTATTCATAAACATTAGTTGTGTTTGTAGGTTTTTTTTTTTTTTTGAGACGGAGTCTTGCTCTGTTGTCCAGGTTGGAGTGCAGTGGTGTGATCTCAGCTCACTGCAGCCTCTGCCTCCCCGGTTTAAGCAATTCTCCTACCTCAGCCTCCCGAGTAGCCGGGATTACAGGCGTGCACCACCACACCTGGCTAATTTTTGTATTTTTACTAGAGACGGTTTCACCATGTTGGCCAGGCTGGTCTTGAACTCCTGACCTCAGGTGATCCACCTGCCTCGGCCTCCCAAAGTGCTGGGATTACAGGCATGAGCCACTGCACTCGGCCTTAGTTTTGTTTTTCTTTTAGAGGTGAAGATCTTGCTGTATTGCCCAGGCTGGAGTGCAGTGGCTATTTACAGGTATAATCATAGAGCACTACAGCCTCAAACTGCTGGGCTCAAACCTCCAGTGTAGATACTATAGTCTGGTGTCTAAGAAATGATAGAACTTGTCTTAACTTAATTTTCAGTCTTAATTATTATAATCACAGTTAAAAAGTATTATGTTAAGTCACAATCTCAGTATATTACCATTAACCTTTCCTTCTTTGGATTAGACCTCATTATTTTTGGAGGGATCAATTAACATGGATTGTTAATGTTACAAATGCCTTTTACTGCCCAGGTGTGGTGACTCACATCTGTATTCCAGCTCTTTGGGAGGCTGAAATGGGATAATCACTTGAGGCCAGGAGTTTAAGACTAGCCTGGGCACAGAGAGAGACCTCTATCTCTACAAAATATTAAAGAATTAGCTGGGCATGGTGTTGCATGTCTGTAGTACTAGCTGCCTGGGAGGCTGATGAGGAAGTATCATTTGAGCCTAGGAGTTAGTGGCTGGAGTGAGCTATGATGTCCAGCCTAGGTGACAGAGCAAGACCCCATCTCTAAAAAACAGACACAAGAAATGCTTTTTATCACCCAGCCTAAGAAATAAAACAAAGAGTTTTGAAGTCCCCTGGCTACACTTTCCAAATATTTTCTTCTTCCTAAACCCGTAAGAGTTAAATCCCTATCCTGAAATTAGTGTTTATCTTTCTTATGTATTTAGGTATCCATGGATATTTGTCATGTTGAAATATGATCCCTGGCTGGGCGCAGTGGCTCATGCTTGTAATCCCAGCACTTTGGGGGGCTGAGGCAGGCGGATCACGAGGTTAGGAGTTCAAGACCAGCCTGGCCAACACAGTGAAACCCCATCTCTACTAAAAATACAAAAATTAGCTGGGCATGGTGACAAGCGCCTGTTATCCCAGCTACTCAGGAGGCCGAGGCAGGAGAATTGCTTGAACCCGGGAGGTGGAGGTTGCAGTGAGCCGAGATCGCGCCACTGTACTCCATCTTGGGCGACGGAGCTAGACTCCATCTCAAAAACAAAAAACAAACAAACAAAAATCCCCGTTGTGGCAATGTTGGAAATGTTGGGAGGTGGTGATGGCAGTGGTGGCCATGGCAGTGGCTGCTCCTGGGCTGCATGCTCCACGGAGCCGGTGGAAGCCAGGAACAGGCAGAAGCCCCACCTTCTGAGTTGGCAGGGCAGGAGCTTCCTGCATGGGCCTCGTGCTGGCACCTCGAGCTGCCCGCCCTGCCATAGCCAGCATGCCTGGCTGTCAGCAGTGGGTGAACCCCCCGCTCACTCGCTTACACACGCCTCACCACTCTGCTTGCCCTTGGCAGGCATGGGATCCAGCCTGGTAGTGTGAGCAGAGCGCAGCCTGCCAGGCTGAGTGGGCCCAGTGGGCCCCGAGGGAAACTTGGGCAGAGGTGCTACTGGCCACAGAGGTTTCCGGCTGGCGAAGTGACACTTCAAGGATTCTGTAACAGTGGGGCCTGGTGAAGGTACTTGGATCATGGGGACAGATCCCTCATGAATAGATTAATGCCCTCCCTAGGGAGTGAGTGAGTTCTAGTTTCCAGAAGATCTGACTGTTAAAAAGAACCTCCCCAGCCGTTTGGCATGTGATCTCTGCAAATGCTGGCTCTCTTCTGCTTTGTGTTATGAGTTGAAGCTGACTGAAGCCCTCGTCAGATGCTCAATATTGAACTTTCCAGCCACCAGAAGTGTGAGCCAAGTAAACCCCTTTTCTTTAGACTACCCAGTCTCAGGTATACTGTTATGGCAACACTAATTGGACTAAAACAATGAGTGTGACTGCTTTATTTTTTTATTTTTATTTTTTCCCCTCTGCCACCCTAGTGTGACTGTGTTAGATATCTCATCTCAGTGGAATCATGTAATATTTATCTTTTTATGATTGGTGTATTTCACTTATAATGTTCTCAAGGTTCATCCATGTTGTAGCATGTGACAGGATTTCCTTCTTTATTTTTATTTTTAAATTTTTAATTAATTAATTAATTTTTTTTAGATGGAGTCTCACTCTGTCGCCCAGGCTGGAGTGCAGTGGCACGATTTCTGCTCACTGCAGCTTCCGCCTCCTGGGTTCAAGCAGTTCTCTGCCTCAGCCTCCTGAGTAGCTGGGATTACAGGCGCCTGCCACCATGCCCTGCTAATTTTTTTGTTTTTAGTAGAGATGGGGTTTCACCATCTTGGCCAAGCTGGTGTTGAACTTCTGACCTCATGGTCCACCCGCCTCAGCCTCCCAAAGTGCTGGGATTACAGGTGTGAGCCACCGTCCCTGGCCTTTATTTTTATTTTTTAATTTTCCATAAGTTATTGGGGGTACAGGTGGTATTTGGTTACATGAGTAAGTTCTTTGGTGGTGATTTGTGAGATTTTGATGCACCCATCACCTGAGCAGTATACACTACACCATATTTGCAGTCTTTTATCCATCGCCCCCATCTCACTTTCCCCCCAAGTCCCCAAAGTCCACTGCATCATTCATATGCCTTCGCGTCCTCATAGCCTAGCTCCCACATATTAGTGAGAACATATGATGGTTGGTTTTCCATTCCTAAGTTACTTCACTTAGAATAAAAGTCTCCAGTCTCATCCAGGTCACTGCAAATGCTGTTAATTCATTCCTTTTTATGGCTCAGGAATGTTCCATCATATATATATATATATATATACACCAGAGTTTCTTATCCACTCATTGATTGATGGGCATTTGGGTTGGCTCCATGATTTTGCAATTGTGAACTGTGCTGCTATAAACATGCGTGTGTAAGTATCTTTTTTGAATAATGACTTCTTTTCCTCTGGGTAGACACCCATAGTGAGATTGCTGGATCAAATGGTCGTTCTACTTTTAGTTCTTTAAGGAATCTCCACACTGTTTTCCCTAGTGGCTGTACTAGTTTACATTCCCACCAGCAGTGTAGAAGTGTTCCCTGATTGCCGCATCCACACCAACATCTACTGTTTTTTGATTTTTTGATTATGGCCATTCTTGCTGGAGTAAGGTGATACTGCTTTGTGGTTTTGATTTGCATTTCCCTGATCATTAGTGGTATTGAGCATTTTTTCATATGTTTTTTGGTCACTTGTCGATCTTCTTTTGAGAATTGTCTATTCATGTCCTTAGCCTACTTTTTGATGGGATTGTTTTTTTCTTACTAATTGGTTTGAGTTCGTTGTAGATTCTGGATATTAGCCCTTTGTCAGATGTGTAGATCGTGAAAATTTTCTCCCACTCTATGGATTGTCTATTTGCTTTTCTGACTGTTCCTTTTGCTATGCGAAAGCTCTTTAATTTAATTATGTCCTAGCTATTTATCTGTGTTTTTATTGCGTTTGCTTTTGGGTTCTTGGTCATGAAATCTTGCCTAAGCCAATGTCTAGAAGGGTTTTTCCAATGTTATCTTCTAGAATTTTTATAGTTTCAGGTCTTAGGTTTAAGTCCTTAGTCCATCTTGGGTTGATTTTTGCATAAGGTGAGAGGTGAGGATCCAGTTTCATTCTCCTACAGGTGGCTAGCCAATTATCCCAGCACCGTTTGTTGAAAAGGGTGTCCTTTCCCCACTTTATGTTTTTGTTTGCTTTGTTGAAGATCAGTTGACTGTAAGTATTTGGGTTTATTTCTGGGTTCTCTACTCTGTTCCATTGGTCTATGTACCTATTTTTATAACAGTACCACACTGTTTTGGTGACTATGGCCTTAGAATATGGTTTGAAATTAGGTAGTATGAGGCCTCCAGATTGGTTCTTTTTGCTTAGTCTTGCTTTGGCTATACGGGCTCTTTTTTGGTTCCATATGAATTTTAGAATTTTTTTTTCTAATTCTGTGAAGAGTGGTGGTGGTATTTTGATGGGGATTGCACTGAATTTGTAGATTGCTTTTGGCGGTATGGTCATTTTCACAATATTGATTCTACCCATCCACGAGCATGAGCATGGGATATGTCTCCATTTGTTTTTGTCATCTGTGATTTCTTTCAGCAGTGTTTTGTAGTTTTCCTTGTAGAGGTCTTTTGAGTCCTTGGTTATGTATATTCCTAAGTATTTTATTTTATTTTTATTTTTGCAGCTATTATAAAAGGGCTTGAGTTCTTGATTTCATTCTCTTCTTGGTCGCTGTTGGTGTATAGAAGAACTACTGATTTGTGTACATTAATTTTATATCCGGAAACTTTGCTGAATTCTTTCATCAGTTCTAGGAGCTTTCTGTAGGAGTCATTAGGGTTTTCAAGGTAAACGATCATATTGTCAGCAAACAGTGACAGTTTGATTCCTCTTCACTGATTTGGATGCTCTTTATTTTTTTCTCTCGTCTGATTGCTCTGGCTAGGACTTCCAGTACTATGTTGAAGAGGAGTGGTGAAAGTGGGCATCCTTATCTTGTTCCAGTTCTCAGAGGGAATGCTTTCAACTTTTCCCCATTCAGTATTATGTTGGCTGTGGGTTTGTTATGGTTGGCTGTTATTACATTAAGGCATGTCCCTTGTATGATGATTTACCGAGAGTTTTAATCATAAAGGGGTGCTGGATTTTGTTGAATGCTTTTTCTGCATCTACTGAGATGAGCAGGTGATTTTGTTTGCTTGTTTGTTTGTTTGTTTGGCGGAGTCTCGCTCTGTTGCCCAGGCTGGAGTGCAGTGCTGTAATCTTGGCTCCCTGTAGCCTCCGCCTCCTGGGTTCAAGCGATTCTTGTGCCTCAGCCTCCTGAGTAGCTGGGATTACAGGCATGCGCCACCACACCTGGCTAATTTTTGTATTTTTAGTAGAGACAGGGTTTCACCATGTTGGCCAGGCTGCTCTCGAACTCCTGACCTCAAGTGATCCACCCACCTCGGCCTCCCAAAGTGTTGGGATTACAGGTGTCAGCCACCACTCCCTGCCGTGATTTTTGTTTTTAATTTGGTCTATGTGGTGTATCACTTTTATTGACTCGCGTATGTTAAACCATCGCTGCATCCCTGATATGAAACCCACTTGATCATGGTGAAATATCTTTTTGATATGTTGTTGGATTCGGTTAGCTAGTATTTTGTTAAGGATTTTAGCATCTGTGTTCATCAAGGGCATGGGTCTGTAATTTTCTTGTTTGGTTTTAACCTTTCCTGGTTTTGGTATTAGGGTAATGCTGGCTTCATAGAATGAATTAGGGAGGGTTCCTCCTTTATCTTGTGGAATAGTGTCAGAATGATTGGTACCAATTCTTCTTTGAATGTCTACTGGAATTCTGCTGTGAATCCGTCTGGTCCTGGACTTTTTTTTGTTGGTAATTTATAAAATTACCATTTCAATCTTGCTGCTTGTTATTGGCCTGTTGAGGGTGTCTAATTCTTGGTTTAAGCTAGGTTGTATTTTTCCAGGAATTTATCCATCTCTTCTAGGTTTTCTAGTTTACGTGCATAAAGGTGTTCATAGTAGTCTTGGATGATCATTTGTATTTCGTGTCAGTTGTAATATCTCCTGTTTCGTTTCCTAGTGAGGTTATTTGGATTTTCTGTCTTCTTTTCTTGGTTAATCTTGCTAATGATCTATCAATTTTATTTATCTTTTCTAAGAACCAGCTTTTTGTTTATCTTTTGTATTTTTTTTTCCAATTTCATTTATTTCTGCTCTGATCTTTGTTATTTCCTTTCTTCTGCTGGGTTTGGGTTTGGTTTGTTCTTGTTTCTCTAGTTCCTTGAGATGTGACCTTAGAATGTCAGTTTGTGCTCTTTCAGGCTTTTTAATTTAGGCATTTAGGGCTGTGAACTTTCCTCTTAGCACCACCTTTGCTATATCCCAGAGGTTTTGTTTTTGTTTTTATTTTACTTTTTTGAGACAGAGTCGCGCTCTGTTTCCCATGCTGGAGTGCTGTGGCATGATCTCGGCTCACTGCAACAGGTTCAAGCGATTCTCCTGCTTCAGCCTCCTGAGTAGCTGGGATTACAGGTGTGTGCCACCATGCCCAGCTAATTCTTTGTATTTTTAGTAGAGATGGGGTTTCGCCACCTTGGCCAGGCTGGTCTTGAACTTCTGGCCTCAAGTGATCCACCCATCTTGACCTCCCAAAGTGCTGGGATTACAAGCATAAGCTACCGTGCTTGGCCGTTTTCCTTCTTTTTTAAGTCTGCATAATCCGTTTCAATATACCACATTTTCTTTATCCATTCATCTATCAGTAGACTTTTGGGTTGTTTCCATCTGTTGGCTATTTGGAATAATGCTGCAGTGAACATAGTTGTGCGAGAGTTTGCTACATTTATTTTTACTTTTATTTATTTATTTATTTATTTTTTTGTGGGGTGGGAAACAAGATCTTGCCATGTTGTCCAGGCTGGTCTTGAGCTCCTGGGCCCAAGCAGTTCTCCTGTCCGGCCTCCTGAGTAGCTGGGACTACAGGTGTGTAGCACCACACCTGACTACATTTATTTATTTATTTATTTATTTACTTTTAATTTATTATACTTTAAGTTCTGTGCAGAATGTGCATGTTTGTTACATAGGTATGCACATGCTATGGTGGTTTGCTGCACCTGTCAACCTGTCATGTACATTAGGTATTTCTCCTAATGCTATCCCTCTCCTAGCCCCCCACCTCCCGACAGGCCCTGGTGTATGATTTTCTTCTCTCTGTGTGCATGTGTTCTCACTGTTCAACTCACACTTATCAGTGAGAACACGTGGTGTTTTAATTAATAAGCTTTATTTCTTATTCACAGAAAAATTAAGCAGAAAATAGAGTTTCCCAGCCTGGGCAACATGGCGAGACCCCGTTTCTGCAAAAAAATACAAAAATTAGCCAGGCATGGTGATGTGTGCCTGTAGTCCCAGCTACTCAGGAGGCTAAGGTGGGAGGATCATTTGAGCTGGAAGGTGGAAGTTTCAGTGAGTTGAGATTGTGCCACTGCACTCCAGCTTGGGTGATAGTGAGACCCTGTCTCAAACAAACAAAAACACACAGAGTTTCTGTATACCCCTGACCCTGCCCAGGCACTACCTCTTTCCACTTCCCACTTTTTGTATCATAGTGGTACCTTTGTTACAAGTGATGATCCTACACTGACACATTATTATTCCCCAAAGTCCCTAATTGACATTAGGATTCTCTTGGTCTACATTCTAGAAATTTTCATAAATGTATAATGATGGATTTCACAAATGTATAGTGAAATAATAATCCACCATTTTAGCATCATACAGAAAAGTTTCAGTTAAAACTTAAAACTCAGAAGTCCTTAAATTCCTCTGTGCTCGCTTATTCATGTCTTCCTCCTAATTCCTGCAACCATTGATCTTTTTACTGTCCCCATAGTTTTATCTTTCCCAAAATGTCATGTAGTTGGTAACATATGATATATAGCCTTTTTATATTGGCTTCTTTCAATGAGCAATATGCATTTAACATTCCTTCATTTTGTTTTATGGCTTGATAGCTCATTTCTTTTTAGTCTGTTGTTTGGATATATTACAGTTTATTTATCCATTCATCTGCTGAAGAACATGTTGGTCGCATCCAAGTTTTGGCAATTATAAATAAAGCTGTCATAAACATCGTGTGCAGGTTTTTGTGTGGACAAACGTCTTCAGTTCATTTTGGTAGTTACCAAGGAGTGTGATTTCAGCGTTGTATGGTAAGAGTATGTTTAGTTTTGTAAGAAACTGCCAAACTCCTCCAATGTGGCTGTGGCATTCCCATTAGCAGTATGTGAAAAGTGTCACTTGCGTCCTCTTCAGTATTTGGTGTTGTCAGTGTTCTGGAATTTGGTCGTTCTGGTAGCTGTGCAATGGTATCTCATTGTTTTAGTCTATAATTCCATAATAACATATAACTTAGAGCATATTTTCATATGCTTGTTTTTATGTGTATCTTCTTGGGTGAGGGTGACCTCAGGTCTTTTGCCCATAGTGTTTTCTTATTGTTGAATTTTAAGATTACTTTGTATTGGCTAACAATCCTTTTATCAGATGTGTTTTTTGCAAATGTTTTCTAGTCTGTAGCTTGTCTTCTCATTCTTTTTACTTTTACTTTTTACATGTACTTTTTAAAATAGCAAACCAAAATTATTTAATATTAAAGAAAACCATTTTTAAAGCAATTCTAGCAAGAAGTTTTCTCTTTATTCTGTCTTCCATTAAAAAAATCTTATATTGAAACAATTACAGACTTACAGGAAGTTGCAAAAATACTACAGAGCAGTCCAGTGTATCCTTGTGTGTACATAATTCCATGCCATTTTATCACATTCACCACCAGCACAATCAAGATACAGCACTGTTCCGTCACCACAAAGATCTCCCTTATGCTACCTCCCTGCAACATCCCCAGCCCTTGAGAACAATTTTTCTCCATCCTTATTTTGTCATTCAAGACCATTACATAGTAGAATTATACAATATGTAAGTTTTTTGAGATTAGTGGTTTTTTTTTTTGTTTTTTTGGAGACAGAGTCTTGCTCTGTCACCCAGGCTGGAGTGCAGTGGCCTGATCTTGGCTCCCTGCAGCCTCTGCCTCTTGGAGTCAAGCAATTCTTGTGCCTCAGCCTCCTGAGTAGCTGGAATTACAGGTGCGCGCCACTACGCCTGGCTAATTTTTTTCTTTTCTTTCTTTCTTTTTTTTTTTTTTAGTAGAACTGGGGTTTCACCATGTTGGCCAGGCTGGTCTTGAATTCCTGACTTCAAATGATCTGCCTGCCTCGGCCTCCCAAAGTGCTGGGATTATAGGCATGAGCCAATGAGACACCGTGCCTGGCTGAGATTAGCTTTTTTACTAGTACGGTGTTCTTGAGGTATATCCAAGTTGTTTAGTCTATCAGTAGTTAATTCCTTTTTAATTTCGATTAGTATTTCCTGGTATGGATGTACCATTCATCTGTTGAGGGACATCCAGGGGTGATTTTGACTCTTACGTCTAAACCTGCTATTAACATTTGTTCACAAGTTTTTCTGTGAACACAAGTTTTTATTTTTCTGGGATAAATGCCAAGTACTGTGATTGCTGGGATGTTTTGTTTTTTTAGTTTTTGTTTGGACAAAAGTCTTCAGTTCATTTTGGTAATTACCAAGGAGTGATGATTGCGGCATTTTATATTTCCGCTGTGGCATTTTATATTTCCACTAGCAATGTATGAGACATCTAGTTTCTGCTCATCTTTGTCAGCATTTACTATTGTCATGATCCTTTGTCTGAGCTCCTCTAGTAGGTATGTAGTGATATCTCACTGTGCTCTTAATTTACATTTCCCTAATGACTTTTCCTGTGCTGATTTGCCATCCATCTCTTCTTTCCAGTGAAGTATCTCTTAATGTCTTTGCCCATTTTCTAATTGGATCGTTGTTTCACTGTTGAGTTGTGAGATTATATATTTGAGATTTGAGTCATTTGTCAGATATGTTTTTTGCAAGTATTTTTTCAAGTGTGGATGTAGCTTGTGCTTTCATTCTTCTATCATGGTCTTTGATAGAGCAAAATTTATAATTTTAATTAAATCCAATTAATTGATTTTAAAAATTATCTTATGGATCATACTTTTTAGTATCTTGTGTGGGACTTCATCAAACTCTGTATCCTGCAGATTTTCTTCCATATTTTCTTCTGAAAGTTGTATAGTTTTACATTTAAATCTGTGATCAATTTTGTGTTAATTTGGGGTAAATGTGAGATTTAATTTTTTTTTATGGACATCCAGTTGTTGCAGGGTCATTTGTTGACTATTCTTCCTCCATTGAATTGCTTTTATACCTTTGTAAAGAAAATCATTTGGCCATATTTGTGTGGTCTATTTCTGTGTTTTCTTTTTTTTTTTTTTCTTTTGTATGTTCCACTTCCTTTTCTCTCTTTTTTTTTTTTTAGGTTATTTGTTCTTTTTTTTTTCTTTTTTTTTTTAATTATACTTTAAGTTTTAGGGTACATGTGCACATTGTGCAGGTTAGTTACATATGTATACATGTGCCATGCTGGTGCACTGCACCCACTAAATCGTCATCTAGCATTAGGTATATCTCCCAATGCTATCCCTCCCCCCTCTCCCCACCCCACCACAGTCCCCAGAGTGTGATATTCCCCTTCCTGTGTCCATGTGATCTCATTGTTCAATTCCCACCTATGAGTGAGAATATGCGGTGTTTGGTTTTTTGTTCTCTGTGTTTTCTTTTTTCCTTTAATCTATGTGTCTATTCCTCTGCTAGTACCACTAACTCTTATTTACTGTAGTTATATAACTCCTGAAATATGATAGAGTGATTTCCTCCATTTTCTTCTTTTGTTAAACTTGTTTTAGCCATTCTAGCTCCCTTACCTTTCCATAAAATTTTAGAATACTCATGTTTATAATTGCAAAAAAATCTTGCTGGATTTTTGGTAGGAATTGCATTAAACTTTATATCAGTTATGTATCTCCATGTATTTAGGTTGTCTTTTGTTTGTTTTATCAGCATTTAGTAGTTTTCAGTACATAAGTCCTGTACATGTTTAATTAATTTATAGTTCAGCATTTAGATTTCTTTTGAACAAGTATAAGTGCTACTGTACTTTAAATCTCAATTTTCATGTGTTCATGATAGTATATACTTTTGTATGCTGATCTTATAGCCTGTGACTTGCTGGACTAACTTATTCTAGTTTAAAAAAAATTTTTTTTTGTTGATTTCCTCTGTAATTTTTATGTAACCAATCATGTTATCTGTAAATAGGGAGTTTTATTTCTTCCTTTCTGGTCTATGACTTTTACTTTGTTTGCTGCCTTATTATACTAGATAGAACTTCCAGTACTCTATTGAAAAAGCAGTAGTGAGAGTGGACACTCTTGCTTTATATCTGACCTCAGAGGAAAAGCATTTAGTTTGTGTGATGTTCGCTGAAAGATTTTGTGTTAAGTTATATCATCTAATACCTGGAGCAACCACTTGAATTCCCGATCCTATAACAATCTGTTTCTTCTCTGGTAGCTTATAGAAGCTTTTCTGTGTTATCACTGTCTTGAAACAATGTACTCTGATATTGGTCTGTTTCATGTACTGTGCTAGAACCTGAAGAAGCTGATAAAATCATAGTTTTTTGTTCTGGGGAAACTTTTTGAATTATTTCATGGGTGATTTTCTCCTGTTTTCTCTGTTCTCTCTTTTGGAACTTCTGTCATCTATGTATTGACTGTTTGGACTTTCTGAGCCCATCCTTTTCAATTTCTTGTGTGTGTGTAAAAATGCTCTTTTCTTCTCTTGTGTTTTTGCTCTTCTCTCTGGGAAATTTTCTTAAATTTGCCTCTGATTCTTGTGTTGAGTTTAAAAACATTATATGCCTGCCTGTAATCCCAGCACTTTGTGAGGCCAAGGCAAGCAGATCACCTGAGGTCAGGAGTTTGAGACCAGCCTCTACTAAAAATACAAAAATTAGCCGGGCATGGTGGCACATGCCTGTAGTCCCAGCTACTTGGGAGGCTGAGGCAGGAGAATTGCTTGAATCTGGGAGGCGGAGGTTACAGTGAGCCAAAATCACGCCACTGCACTCCAGCCTGTGCAACAGAGTGAGACTCCGTCTCAAAAAAAAAAAAAAAAATATATATATATATATATATGCACACACATATATTTATATAAATGCAAATACACACACATACATACATACATATATATATATATATCCCCTTGTTTTTATCATTCTTCAAGAGCTCTCTTTTATTCTCCAAGCATCTATCTTTTTAATTCTTATTTTGTTCCATGTCTGCAGTATCTTCTCTTACATCATGGAAATGATTAATGACAATTTTTAATTTTTTATTGTGTCCTTCCTGTGTAGTATTAGATACTTTCCAGATGACTGTTAATCCTTGGCTGTTTGCACATGATTGTCAGTGGCAAACTGAAAAGCTAATTGAAAACATTGCATATCTGCTTGTCGACTTTGTTTTTTCGAAATGGAGTTTCACTCTTGTTGCCCAGGCCGGAGTGCAATGGTGCCGTCTGGGCTCACTGCAAACTCTGCCTCCTGAGGCGATTCTCCTGCCTCAGCCTCCCGAGTGGCTGGAATTATAGACACCCGGCTAATTTTGTATTTTTAGTAGAGATGGGGTTTCACCACATTGGCCAGGCTGGTCTTGAACTCCTGACCTCCGCCTCGGCCTCCTAAAATGCTGAGATTACAGGCGTGAGCCACTGTGCCCAGTCTATTTGTCGACTTTTAACTTTATTGTGAGGTGCTTTGGTTGTGTTGTTTGTTTGTTGGAACCCTCTGATGGATAGTATATTTTAGTCTTTCCTCTTGGACTTGTTAACATGTCCCAGAAAAGACTTACAAGTGCCCACCGAAAGGATAAGGTTCTGGTGCTGGTGTCCTGGAAGCCCCATGGGAAAGGTGACATGAGGGATGATGAAGGGATGTTTCAATATTAAGTATTAATGTTGTCATTTAATCTTCTTCACTTTTTTGTTTTGCATTCACCTTTACCCAGCGTCCTTCTGTCTGTCTCTAGAGAGTAACCTTTCAGCCTTGTGCTGGGAATGGGGAAGATGAGTTGCCTAACACGGTAAAGGTCTTAGCATCGATGTGTTTTTCAGCCTTGTGCTGGGAATGGGGAAGATGAGTTGCCTAACACGGTAAAGGTCTTAGCATCGATGTGTTTTTCAGAGAGCCGATATCAAATCTAGTCTTCTTTATTTTAGCTTCATCTCCCCATCAAATCCAGTACCTGGTATTATCAGTTATTGTGCCTTTTAAAGATTCTGCGATGTAAAGTAATTTGGGCGTCAGGTTTTTTCCCCCATGCACAACCTTGAACTTTTAAGATTGCTAAGTCAGTCATCAGTCATCTATTTCCAAAATTTGTTGGGGTTATATATTTTTAAAGTACATTTAATTTAATATTTTTTTCCTAGAATTTTCTGAAGGTATAAAATGAAATTCATGTCTTCAGTCTACCATCTTAACTCAGAAGTTGAAACAACCATTTACTTGTTTCTTCTGGCATTTGCCTTCTTACTTAAAAACAAAGGAAAAATTTTGGGTGAAATTTATATATTCACATGGTTTGAAAATGAAAAAGCACAAAGTATATAATGAAAAGTTTCTTCTATCCTTCATTTTTTTTCATTTTCCCTCTCATAAGTAACTATTACAATTTTTTTTTTTTTTTTTTTTTTTGAGACGGAGTTTCACTCTTGTTGCCCAGGCTGGAGTGCAATGGCATGATCTCGGCTCACCGCAACCTCTGCTTCCCGGGTTTGAGCGATTCTCCTGCCTCAGCCTCTTGAGTAGCTGGGATTACAGGCATGCACCACCACGCCCGGCTAATTTTTTGTATTTTTAGTAGAGACAGGGTTTCTCCATGTTGGTCAAGGTGGTCTCGAACTCCTGACCTCAGGTGATCTGCCTGCCACGGCCTCCCAAAGTGCTGGGATTACAGGAGTGAGCCACTGCGCCCGGCCACTATTACAATTTTTATATGTCCTCGTGGAGTTCATATATGTATGTATACATATATGCAGGTCTTTTTTTCTCTTCTTTGTAAAAAAGGTAGTATATTGGCTGGGCGTGGTGGCTCACACCTGTAATCCCAGCACTTTGGGAGGCTGAGGCAGGTGGCTCATGATGTCAGGAGTTCGAGACCAGCCTGGCCAACATGGTGAAACCCCCATCTCTACTAAAAATACAAAAAATAGCTGGGCATGGTGGCAGGTGCCTGTAATCCCACCTACTCGGGAGGCTGAGGCAGGAGAATTGTTTGAACCTTGGAGACAGAGGTTGCAGTGTGCCGAGATCATGCCATTGCACTCCAGCCTTGGGGAGACTCCATCTCAAAAGAAAAACAAAAACACACACACACAAAAACAAAAGGTAGTATATTATTCTGTATCTTCCTATGGTTGTATGTATTCCTTTTTTCCACTTTATATCTTCTATCTCATTCCATGTTTTTACAGTGTAATTCGTTGTGTTGTTTTGCAGCGGTAGGAAATATTCCATTGTAACTTGATTTTTTTTTCAGTCTTTTGCTATTATAAACAATACTGTTGTGAATAATCTTATATACAAGTTATTTCTCTCATGTCTGAGTATATGTGTAGGATGAACTTGGATTAAGGGGTATTTGTATTTCAATTTTGATTAATATGGTGAGAAAATTTAATCAAATTTTTGGATTTTTTAAGGAGCTCTTAAATAAGTGTCAATATATGTAGTTAAATTTAGTTATATAGTCCTTTTTATTTTAGCTTCATCTCCTATCACATTTAGTACCTGCTATTATCAATTATTGTGGCTTTTAAAGATCCTGGGATGTAAACTAATTTGAGTGTTGGGTTTTTTTTTCCCCCCAAGCACTACCTTGCACTTTTACTTCGGACTGCTGCATCAGTCATCAGTCTGACTGAGCATGCTTAAGTAAATACACACACACACACACACAATTTTAAAGATATATAGTTATCGTTATATAAATAACATATTTATATGTATATAAATATATGTAGTTAAAAATTTTTAAGTAGAAAATGTCTGACTTACTTAAAGGTAGTGTGAATAGTGCGATGATCCCTAAGGAACCCACCAGTCATCATTTTATGACTATTCTTGTTTCATTAGCATTTATTTCCCTCCCTCTAGGTTATTTTGAACCCTTCCCAGATATCATATCAGTTTATTGGTTAACATTCCCTCACTTGTTTCTAAAAGATAAGGTATCTTAAAAATGTAACCACAGTATTGTAGGGGAGGAAAACTTCTCTGACCTCTCAGGGTCTCTGGGTGGGCCAAAAAATTAAACTGACATAAGATAAATTAACAGGAGAAAAGCATACAAATTTTTATTTCATAAAATTTACATGTGCATATGTGTCCGAACAGGGAAATGAAGACTTAAGGAAGTGGCGGCTGGGCGCGGTGGCTCACACCTGTAATCCCAGCACTTTGGGAAGCCGAGGCAGGAGGATTGCTTGAATTCAGGAGTTCAAGATCAGCCTGGGCAACACGGTGAAACCCCGGCTCTACTAAAATACAAAAAATTAGCCGGGCGTGGTGGTGGGCACCTCTAATCCCAGCTACTCGGAAGGCTGAGGCAGGAGAATAGCTCGAACCTGGGAGGTGGAGGTTGCAGCGAGCCCAGATCTGCCATGGCACTCCAGCCTGGGTGACAGAGTGAGACTCCACCTGTTAAAAAAAAAAGAGAAGTGACTCAGCCTAAGTTTTTTTTTTTTTTTTTTTTTGAGACGGAGCCTTGCTCTGTCCCTCAGGATGGAGTGCTGGCGTTGGCATGATCTTGGCTCACTGTAACCTCTGCCTCCCGGGTTCAAGCTAGTCTCCTGCCTCAGCCTCCCAAGTAGCTGGGATTACAGTGCCTGCCTCCATGCTCGCGCTAATTTTTATATTTTTGTATTTTTTTTTTTTTTAAACTAGAGATGGGGTTTCACCATGTTGGCCAGGCTGGTCTCGCATCCTGACCTCAGGTGATCCACCCGCCTCGGCCTCCCAAAGTGCTGGGATTACAGGCGTGAGCCACTGTGCCCGGCTTCGGCCTAAATTATTACATGCTAGGTTGAACAAAGAATGACATTTATGGAAAAGTATCTGGAAGATAAGGGCTAGTTTAACAATGTTCATTTATACAGATTTCTTTCATCCTTGCCTTCACATCTCTGGTGATTAAAATGTTTCTTCTTGGTATGTAGGAAGGTCATCTTTCACTTGGGGGCTTCCTTTCAGGAATCAAAGAGCCGGTCAGCGTGTCTTTCTTACATCTGCTGTTTTTCAAATGCTTTTAGCCCAAATAATCAATATGCCAAAGAGGCATATTTTGGAGTGGTTTGTCCTGAATTCTTTAATATCATTATCAATATAGTTTTAAGGAATTTCTGTCATGTGTGAGGTTGAGCATTTTTTCTTCTTAATCTGTTTTTTTTTTTTTGAGACTGATTCTTGCTCTGTCATCCAGGCTGGAATGCAGTGGCACAATTATAGCTCACTGCAGCCCCCAACTCTGGGGGCTCAAAGGGTCCTCCTACTTCAGCCTCCTGAGTAGCTAGGGCTACAGGAGTGTGCCACCATACCCAACTAATTTTTTGTTTTTATTGTTTGTAGATACAGAGTTTTGCCCTGTCTCAAGTGATCCTCCTGCCTCAGCCTCCCAAAGTGTTGAGAGTGCAGGCGTGAGCAGACACAGAGCACCTTTTCATATGATTCAGAACCATTTATATTTCCTGACTTTACTTTTTTTGCTTCTTGTTCATATTATATTGGTTTTGTATCCTGTAATATTGTTGAGTTCACTTACTATTATTATGTGGACTTAGGACTTGATGGGAGCAGCAACTCTGGATATTCTTGTATTATTACTGCTGTTAATAGGAATACTCTGAACCATTACCTGTGACATTTGCTGTAGATCTTTTGTAGATGATCATTATTAGGTTAAAAAAGACATTTTTGTTTTTTTTTTGTTCATATGATTAGGTATAGAGTCTAATTGAATGCTTTTTCTGCATCTGCTGAAATATTAATATCATTAATTACATTAATAGATTTTATACTGCCAAACTATTACTGTTGCTTAGGTAAATCTAATTCGGTTATGAGAGTTTATTTTTTTCATATATGTTGCTATTTAATTTGCTGATATTTTGTTTAGGATTTTTGCAACTATGTATATCAATGGGCATGACCTATAGTTTTATAATTTTCTTGTCTTGAACTACCTTTATTTAGTTTTGACATCAATATTATACTAGTTTTAGGTAATTAGTTGGTGGGGTATGGGATGGTTTTCTGATCTCATGGGGAAGGTGTATAAGATTGAAATTGGTGCCAATTGAAACTTAAAAAAAATGCCAGTTCAGGCTGGCCATTGTGGCTCTCGCCTGTAATCCCAGCACTTTGGGAGGTCGAGGCGGGTGGATCACCTGAGGTCAGGAGTGTGAGACCAGGCTGGCCAACATGGCGAAACCCTGTCTCTACTAAAAATACAAAAATTAGCCGGGCATGGTGTACATGCCTGTAGTCCCAGCTACTCAGAAGGCTGAGGCAGGAGAATTGTTTGAACCCGGGAGGCAGAGGTTGCAGTGAGCTGCAATCGCGCCACTGCACTCCAGCCTGGGTGACAGAGCGAGACTCTGTCTCAAAAAAAAAAAAATGCTGGTTCAGTTTTTAAAATGATTACATATATGTAATATATGATGATTTTATATAGTAACTTTTCTTCTTTTTATTCAATTGTATAAATTATATCAACTTATAATGAATACTTCTCCTTTTCAAGTATTTTGAAAGCATGAAAATAGTGGGAATTATACAATAATATTCCTCAAAGCTTACAATTTATTTTATCCTCCCTGTCAGGTGCTCAAAAATGTGATAACTTTGCTGAAAAAAGACCCCTCCTTGGTGTTTGTAAGAGCATTGGATCTTCTGGGTAAGGAAATTTTAAAAATTCTTTGCATCACCTATTACAAATTTATATTATTCCAGAGGGAGAACTTTGATGTTATAAAACCTTTGTAACCATAAGACTAAGCTCTCATAAGAGAGAAGAAGAAGAAAGTAAGACATATTTAGGGTTTCTAACAGTAAATGACATTTATTGATGCTATAGCATGTGCCTGACACTGTTCTAAAGGTGTTGTGTGAATTTTCTTTTTTATTTATTACCACAATACTGTGAACAAATACAAATATCTTTCCAGTTAGTGCATTCCCTCAAATTGAACTTCTGGCTGCAAGGAAAGCTAGGAATGATTATGGTTTTGTTAGTAAGGAAAATTATCAAAATGGTTATTAGGTTGGCTACTAGCAGTCTTGGCCCCATGCTTTCAGTAAATAGTGTGCACTTCAGATCATGTGGCATTGGAGAAAGGAAGAACATGTTAATAATATAACATGGTTAGGTCATGGAGTCTTGATTATTGTTTCCTAATGGTACTGTTTGACTTCATAGACTACAAGACAAATTTCTTCAAGTGTAAATTTTTCGATTGAAGAAGACATAAAGCCTTTGAGAATTTACTGTATACTCAGCACTTTGCCGGGTATAGGATAAGGATACAAAATCATGAAAGCCTAATTTCTTTCCCCAGAGACTTATGAATATGGCTGAAAAGAAAAAGTACAACACATACAAAATAATTATGAAATAATGATGTGTGACAGGAATGCAGAGAAGGGAGAGATCAGTGTGCATGAATTAATGAGAAAAAGCCTCATGGAGAAGGAGCAGCATAGGTTAGATCTTAAGGAATGAGAAATATTGCAGCAGATGAGAAGGACTGCCAGAGTAGGTTATAATATAGTAGTGGAAGAGAAACTGAAATAAATACATTTAAGAATGGTAAGAGTTTGTGGGCCAGGCATTGTGACTCATGCCTGTAATCCCAGCACTTTGGGAGGCTGAGGCAGGCAGATCACTTGAGGTCAGGAGATTGAGACCAGCCTTGCCAACAAGGTGAAACCCTGTCTCTACTAAAAATACAAAAATTAGCCCAGTGTGGTGGCATGTGCCTATAATCCCAACTACCAGGAAGGCTGAGGCACGAGAATTGCTTGAACCTGGGAGGCAGAGGTTGCAGCGCACCACTGTACTCCAGCCTGGGCAACAGTGAGACTGTCTCAAAAAAAAAAAAAAAAAAAAAAAGAGAGTTTGTGACTTAGATTTAATGCCATCTGCAAAACGGATGAAAACAACTATTGAAGTACTCTGAAACTCAACCAAAAGCATGTAATAATCTGAAAAGTGTTTAAGCTTGAGAAACTGCTAATCTTTGCACAACAACAGTGGGAATCTGTGGCATTCATGCCTGCAGCTGCTCCTGTCCCACTCCACACTTTCCCTCTTCCAGGGTTGGTTGGTTGGTTGGTTGGTTATAGAGTGTCTTCCAGGGTGAGAAAGGTTTTGAGGACTAGTACCTTACCTGCTGTGCTTGGAAAATTTTCGCATATCTCTGAGTGGCAGGTATTGCATATGCCTGCCAGCATTATCTGCAGAAATTACTGTCTTGATGACATGTGTGCTTTGAGAGCCATTGGCTCTTTCAGCCTAAGATAATGGTTAGCTGAGGCTTCATGCATATGCAGAGGAGCCATGAAAAAGGGTCCAGGGGGAAGAAAAATCTGAATAGATGGGCAGATCCTTTGGCAAAGGAAAACAACTTTTGTTGACCTGGGGTATTTGAGTGAATCCTCTGTTGAGTAGTTGGCTGCCCACTAGGATACATAGATGCATGGCCAGACTCTGAAAGTCAGGCTTTAAAGTAATGCAAGAATAAAAGAAATAATAAAACTGAACAGAGAAATCAGCAACTGCAAATTTTGGAAGAAGACAGATTTCATAGAATCCAGAGTAATGTTATACTGTATTATATAAAATGTCTATTTTTAAATATAAAATTATGACACATGCCAAGAAACAGGAAGTTGTGGCAGTGAGAAAAAGGCAGACAATAGAAATCATACCTGATTGGTCTTTGGAAAAGCCTGAGTCCTGTCCTCTTGCTCTCCCCACTGGACAGCATGAGCTTCACCACTTGCTCCACGTTCTCCACCAAACTACCGGTCTCTGGGCTCTGTGCAGGCGCCCAGCTATGGCACCCAGCCAGTCAGCAGTGTGGCCAGTGTCTGTGCAGGCACTGGGGGCTCTGGTTCCCGGATCTCCGTGTCCCACTCCACCAACTTCTGGGGTGGCATGGGGTCCAGGGGCCTGGTTGTGGGGATGGCCGGGGGTCTGGCAGGACTGAGAGACATCCAGAATGAGAAAGAGACCATGCAAAGCCTGGACGATTGCCTGGCCTCCTGCCTGGACAGAGCAAGGAGCGTGGAGACCGGAAACCAGAAGCTGGAGAGCAAAATCCAGGAGCACCTGGAGAAGAAGGGACCCCAGGTCAGAGACTGGAGCCATTACTTCAAGACCATCGAGGACCTGACGGCTCAGATCTTCCCAAATACTGTGGACAGTGCCTGCATCGTTGTGCAAATCAACAGTGCCTGTGTTGCTGCTGATGACTTTAAAGTCAAGTATGAGACAGAGCTGGCCATGCCCTAGTCTGTGGAGAGGGACATCCATGGGCTCCGCAAGGTCACTGATGACACCAATGTCACTCAGCTGCAGCTGGAGACAGAGATCAAGGCTCTCAAGGAGGAGCTGCTCTTCCTGAAGAAAAACCTCGAAGAGGAAGTAAAAGTCCTACAAGCCCAGACTGCCAGCTCTGGGTTGACCATGGAGGTAGATGCCCCCAAATCTCAGGATTTCACCAAGATCATGGCAGACATCTGGGCCCAATATGACGAACTGGCTCAGAAGAACCAAGAGGAGCTGGACAAGTACTAGTCTTAGCAGATTGAGGAGAGCACCACAGTGGTCACCATGCAGTCTGCCGAGGTTGGAGCTGCTGAGTTGATGCTCATGGAGCTGAGACGTACAGTCCAGTCCTTGGATATTGACCTGGACTGCATGAGAAATCTGAAGGCCAGCTTGGAGAACAGCCTGAGGGAGGTGGATGCCCACTACACCCTGCAGATGGAGCAGATCCTGTAGACTGGATCCTGCTGCACCTAGAGTCAGAGCTGGCACAGACCCTGCAGAGGGACAGCGCCAGGCCCAGGAGTAGGAGGCCCTGCTGAACATCAAGGTCAAGCTGGAGACTGAGATCACCACCTACTGTCACCTGCTGGAAGATGGCGAGGACTTCAGTCTTGGTGATACCCCAGACAGCAGTAACTCCAGGCAAACCATCCAGAAGACCACCTCTCCCAGGATAGTGGATGGCAAAGTGGTGTCTGAGACCAGCGACATCAAAGTTCTGAGACATTAAGCCAGCAGAAGCAGTGTACCCTTTGGGGAGCCAGGAGGCCAGTGAAAAGTTCAGAGGTAAAAAAAAAAAAAAAAAAAGAAAAAAGAAATCTTACGTGGTTGTCTCCAGATGTTAAATTTTACAAAGATTTTAAAGCAGCTATTATAAATGTGTTCTAAGAACCAAATGAACTATGTATAAAGAATTAAAGGAAAGGGTTATAGCAATAACTCAACAAATAGATAATCTCAACAAGGAGTTAGAATTTATATAAAACTCAAATGGAACTTCTGCTGTTGAAAGGATATAAAAGATATAGAAAGTGAAATAGGCCTGGATGCAGTGGCTCATGCCTATAATCCCAGCACTTTGGGAGGCCAAGGCCGGCGGGTCGCTTGAGCTCAGAAGTTCAAGAGCAGCCTGGGCAACATGGTGAAACCCTGTCTCTACCAAAAAAAATACAAAAAAATTAGCTGGGCGTGATGGCACACGCCTGTGGTCCCAGCTACTTGGGAGGCTGAGGTGGCAGGATTGCTTGAGTCTGGGAGGCAGAGGTTGCAGTGAGCCCAGATCTCACCACTGCACTCCAGCCTGGGTGACAGAGTGAGACCCAGTCTCAAAAAAAAAAAAAGTTCATAAGTTGTTTTCATAAGTTGTTTTATGGATGTAGACCTAATATGTCTTGTTGTTAAGTTTTTGTCTAAATGTTTGTAGTAGGTGAGCATATGGTGATGGTGAATAGAGTAGACTCTTTAGTAACTACTGTTGGGGAGGAATAATTTTCTCTCTTAAATTCTTTGGGGAGAGGGCTGCAATTTAAACTGATGAAAGGCAGATTAGCAAGAGGACAAAAATCCGATTTAATTACATATGTACATATAGGAGTTAGCAAAAAAATGTGACTTAAGGTGGCTTATATATCATCTCAGTAGGAGATGGGGATGGAGAGGGACACAATTTGTAGAAGGGCACATTTTGTAGAACAAATGACTTCTTAGAATGGGAGTGGAAGAAAGGGCACTTGTGACTTTTTGGAAAATTAAGGTGGTCCTTAGGAGAAAAGACAGGAGATGTGGTAGTTTTGTAACAATATCTGTTTGGGAGTGGTCCTAGAAGAGATTAAGTTGCTCCAGGGGCGGAGATTTATGACAAATGAGGTTTTTTGGAGGGCTCTGCTCTGCTTTTAGGTAGATAAAGTATACTAGGAACTTGAGTGCTATCAACAATCCATGAGTCAATACATACATATATACATACATATATACATATGTACAGTTGAGTTTGTGACAAGTTTGTGTGTTCATTTATTTATTTTAGAGACAGAGTCTCCCTCGGTCACCCAGGCCCAGGTGCAGTGGTCCAATCATAGCTCACTATAATCGGGAACTCATGGGCTCAAGAGATCCTCCCATCTCAGCCTCCTGAGTAGCTGGGACTATAAGTCATGCCACTGTTGGGCTAATTAAAAAAAATTTTTTTTTTGAAGAGATAAGTTCCCACGATGTTACCCAGGCTGGTCTTGAACTCCTGGCTTCAAGCAATCCTCCTATCCCAGCCTCCCAAAATGTTGCAATTACAAGTATGAGCCACCACATCTGGCCCAATCGTATTATTCTTATTTTATGCATGAAGAAGCTAATAGAGGTTCAGTCACACAGTTAGTCATGGACCCAGGCTTTTGCTTGACCCTCAAGCTATGTTCTTTCCAGTAACCATACTGTTTGTCATTATGGAGGGCATTCCTCCATACATACACAGGCATATTCCATCTATAGACTGTATTAAGAGTGCCCTAACCTCAGATTTATATATTTACAATTTTCTGACCAGTTATTTTCAGAGGCAACAAAGATTTCTTAAAAAAAAAAAAAAGGTAGGAGGTTACGTTAGGAGCAATTCAGCAATTTGTTTATCCCTGCCAGAGTACCTAGGACTACAGGTGTATGCCACCTTGCCTGGCTAATCTTTGTATGTCTTCTTTTGAGAAGTGTCTGTTAATGTCTTTTGCCCACTTTTTAATGGCATTGTTTTTTGCTTGTTGAATTGTTTAAATTCATTATAGATTCTGGATATTAGATATTTGTTGGATGCATAGTTTGTGAATATTTGTGAATCTATATATATTCACAAAAATATTCACTACAGATATTCACAAACTGTGCATCCAACAAAGGTCTGTAGATTGTTTGCTCTGTTGATAGTCTCTTTTGCTGTGCAGAAGCTCTTTAATTAGTTCCCAATTGTCGATTTTATTTTGTTGCAATTGCTTTTGAGGACTTTGCCAAGGCCAGTGTCCAGAATGATATTTCCTAGGTTTTCTTCTAGGATTTTTATAGTTTAGGGAGTCCTTTCCCCATTGCTTGTCATTGTCGACTTTGTTGAAGATTAGATGGTTGTAGATATATGCAGCTTTATTTCTGGGTTCTCTTTTCTGTTCCATTGGTCTCTGTGTCTGTTTTTGTGCTGGCACCATGCTGTTTTGGTTACTGTAGCCTTATAGTATAGTTTGAAGTCAGGTAATATAATGTCTCAGCTTTGTTCTTTTTGCCTGGGATTGCTTTGGCTTTTCAGGCTCTTTTTTGTTCTATATGAATTTTAGAGTAGTTGTTTTTCTAATTTTGAGAAAAGTGACATTGGTAGTTTGATAGGAATAGTATTAAATCTATAGATTGCTTTGGGTAGTTTGACCATTTTAACAATATTTATTCTTCCAATCCATGAGCATAGAATGTTTTTCCATTTGTTTGTATCATCTCTGCTTTCTTTCAGCATTGTCTTGTAGTTCTCCTTATATCTTTAACCTCGTTGGTTAGATGTATTTCTTGGTATTTTGTGTGTGTGTGTGTGTGTGTGTGTGTGCGTGCGTGCCCATTGCAAATGGGATTGCATTCTTGATTTAGCTCTCAGTTTGGACGTTATTCGTATATAGAAATGTTACTGATTTTACTACCTTGATTTTTTTTTATCCTGAAACTTACTGAAATTGTTTATTAGTTCTAGAAGCCTTTTGGTGGAGTCTTTTGGGTCTTCTAGGTATATAATCATATTGCCAGTGAAGAGAGATAATTTGGCTTTTTTCTTTTTTCCTATTTGAATGCCTTTTATTTCTTTCTCTTGCCCGATTGCTCTGGCAAACAGTAGCTTCTTAAGAGAGTCTTTGTGTTAGGCGTATATTTTGATGCAGTGTTTCTGCACAAGCAAAAGATACTTTTGTTATTTTAGTACGTTGGACGTATACCATTTAGTTACTTAGAATTTTTCAGTGTGGAAAAGGACTTCTCCAATTTTATTTTAGTATTTTTTTCTTCATTTAAACACATTGTTTAATGAATTCAAAGGAAGTCTCCTTTACATGATAGCAATAATATAAGAAGGACATGGCTATTAGAAAATTGTGGTCACTAATTTCAGGAACACTATTATTTAAAAGTCCTGTGCCTTCTAGATTCCTCAAGGATCTAGAACTAGAAATACCATTTGATCCAGCCATCCCATTACTGGATATATACCCAAAGGATTATAAATCATGCTGCTATAAAGACACATGCACATGTATGTTTATTGCAGCACTATTTACAATAGCAAATACTTGGAACTAACCCAAATGTCCATCAATGATAGACTGGATTAAGAAAATGTGGCACATATACACCATGGAATACTATGCAGCCATAAAAAAGGATGAGTTTATGTCCTTTGTAGGGACATGGATGAAGCTGGAAACCATCATTCTCAGCAAACTGTTGCAAGGACAAAAAACCAAACACTGCATGTTCTCACTCATAGGTGGGAATTGAACAATGAGAACACTTGGACACAGGAAGGGGAACATCACAAACCGGGGCCTGTCATGGGGTTGGGGGAGGGGAGAGGAATAGCATTAGGAGATATACCTAATATAAATGACGAGTTAATGGGTGCAGCACACTAACATGGCGCGTGTATACGTATGTAACAAGCCTGCACGTTGTGCACATGTACCCTAGAACTTAAAGTGTAATAACAAAAAAAAGGAAAAAAAAATCCAGTGCCAACTTATGTCCAATACAAAGTAATTTCAAGAATGGGCAGATTCTTTCACCTGCTTCCAGTTTTTTAAATAAAGTAACAAAAAACAGCAGGCAACTGATGATGTAGAACAGAAGATGTAAGTGCTTCAAAAATAATTTAAGTTAATGAGACTCAGTTTATAGGCATAAATATAGGTGATACGAGGAACCATTCAGGGAACCAATGAAGTCTGAAATAATGGAAAGAGTAGGAGAATGCATAGTTACAAGACAGCAAATAGAATAGTGACTGCATCAAATGGAGATGGAGAAAGCCACACATAATCATGAAGTGTCTGCTTAGAGACATTCTTCAATTTCACATGTACCTTGAGAATGTTTCCTTTATCTTGCCCATCTTTATTTCTTTCTTGGTATTAAGCGCAGTGCCCTATATCTAGGAGACCCTCGAATATATATATATTTTGCCTAAGTGAATTTTAGGAAGCTTCCTATACGAGTAGTTATACTCGTCCTTTATTTTTTAGTATCACTCTTTTATGATTGAGAATATCTCTTAATCTAAGGAATCATATGTACTGTACCTGAGTATTTACATTTTCGTAGCCAGTTGGGTACAAAACCTTAGGACGTCCCTCCATTTGGAGAGGAGTGGGATGTGCAGGTTGCACTCCAGCTCCCTGGCACATGCTTTATTGAACACCCATGTAGTTTAGACTTTGTCAAGTTGCTTATATTCACAACTAATACTGCCTATTAAATTATTCTTGGGAAAATTCACTAAGATTTTCTTTTGATGTATAACTTTTCTTTCTTTTTTTTTCTTTTTTTTTTTTTGAGACGGAGTCTTGCTCTGTCACCAGACTGGAGTGCAGTGGCGTGATCTCAGCTCACGGCAACCTCCACCTCCCGGGTTCAAGCGATTCTCCTGCCTCAGCCTCCCTAGTAGCTGGGACTACAGGTGTGCACCATCACACCAGCTAATTTTTGTATTTTTAGTAGAGATGGGGGTTCACCATTTTGGCCAGGATGGTCCCGATCTCCTGACCTCGTGATCCGCCCGCCTCGGCCCCCCAAAGTGCTGGGATTACAGGTGTGCACTACCGCGGCCGGCCAGCTTTTCATTTTTATAAATTCATAGTGCCTTTTCTAAGAAGAGGGGAATTGCTATGGAAAGTGTCAGTCAAAGTCAAAATAAAAATACAGAGATGAATCTCTATGCAAAACGTTTTATTTGAGAATGTACATAAAACAGAATTGCAATTTGGGGCCACATACACAGTTTGGGGTGGTTTTGTTATGTCTGAAGAACAAAGAAAAGCTTGGGAAATTAGAGAAATGCAACATATTGTTTTAGAAGAAAGCTCATTGGCGCTAGAGTGACAATGGTGGAGTCATGCCAATTCATTTCAGCAGTTACTAGTTATAACTGATCTTAGGGTTATAGCAGGCAGTTTCAGCAGCTGGGCTTTACGGCTAATTTTTGGAGCAGGTGTTATGTGCCCCAAGTGCTTTCCGCCACTGGCCCCTCAACTCTGATTTAGTTGGGTAAGACAAAAATGACCCAATTTGCATAATTAGCTCTCATCAAATAATCCCAGTTGTTCATATTTTATCCTTTAGTAATAAATACATTGCCCCAGCCCAAAATTTAACATACTCTCTCTTACTGCATTGATGACAGTCACTAAAATGCCATTTATTTAGGTATTCTAGTGTTTTGTTTTGTTGTGTTTTGAGAGATCATACCATAATAATTCCAGATAAGTCATTTAAGCTCTTGGAAAGGGATAATGTTTATTGTGCCACTGATCCAGAAACTAAGGCAGTGTCTTGTGTAATAATGTGAGAGAGGGAGGAAACTAAAGTTTATTGTGTGTTATATGCTAAACAGTTCCCAGAATGTAGCTGTTTATGGTTAGGATCTTGTTGGCTACTGTGAGTAATAGCAAATGAGTAACATTATTCAAGAGCTAGCTGACTGCAGACCTTGAAGAATGTTTAATCCAATATATTATGATCACATTACACACATTACGTGAAAATATGACCTTTATGTAGAGAGAATCATAGACTATTGGAAGTGGAAAGAACCTTGTAGATTATATCATTTAACTGCCTTGTGTTGTAGATGAAGAAAAGAGGTTAAGTGTTTGTCCAGAGGCTCCCATCACGCATCACTGTGGTGGGAAAAAATTCTTGTAAGAGTGAGCGAAAATTTCTTCATCTCAGTTGGTTAGGAATCCCTTATCTCTTGTTATATAGGCTTTCTATGGCCATTGTTTCCAAGACTGGATTTTAAGAATCAGAAAAATTAGTCTTTTGCCAAGCAAGAACATATGAAAAAATTATAATCGACTATCAGTTACTACTTTAAATTTACTTCGAGAAAAGCAAAATAATTTTTTTTTTTTTTTTGAGGCAGAGTCTCACTCTGTCACCCAGGCTGGAGTGCAGTGGCGTAATCTTGGCTCACTGCAACCTCCACGTCCTGGGTTCAAGAAATTCTCCTGCCACAGCCTCCCAGGTAGCTAGGACTACAGACATGCACCACTATGCCCTGCTAATTTTTGTAATTTTAGTAGAGATAGGGTTTCCCCATGTTGGCCAGGCTGGTCTTGAACTCCTGGGCTCAAGTGATCCATCTGCCTTGGCCTCCCAAGGTGCTGGATTACAGACGTGAGCCATTGCACCCAGCTGAGAAAAGCAAAATAATCTTAATAGCTAAATAGGAGGAATGACTTAATTTCAAAATTGACTGTTTATTAAATAGAATACAGTTAATTCACAATATTAATATTTTCCTCTCATTATTACAAACTGGCAAAAGCATCATCTTGCATTGGCAGAAGTTCACGGAGTGGTATGTGGAAACCAGTTTCCTAAAGCTGCAGTTATTAGGTGGAGGTGAAGCGCAGTGTCACCATCCTGAAGTGGTACTGCAGTGACTTTATTTCAACGTTTGTCTAATGTAAATAAGGGTTATGTTATTAAATAATTAGAAGTAGAAGCATATTGCTTGGGATAGTCGGTATGTGACTCTTCTTTTTGTCATGAAAAATCCCAGAGCCCTTATATATGATACCTGATGTTTTCAATTTTGACTGATTTTTGTCAGTTGTGTTTGCGAGTTCTGACCGATATTATCTCCATAGGCAGCAAAGTAGATTTATGCCGTTTTCCCAGTCTTTGCTGCTTGTAGACATGGACTCTTCCGGCAGTTCCTTGGCACCAAATCCAGACACCAAGTCTTTCATTTGCCCATCTCTCTGGCATTTTTCAGGCTTTCTGTGGGTACCTGGGTTTTCTTCTAGCTCTCTGCCATGGCTCTGTGGCTGTCTTTACTGCTCAAAGAAAGAGCTTTACATCTTTGGTATACCATTTATGCTGACAGCTGCCGCACTGGCATAGAGACGTTTTTAATGGGATGGGTTAGCATACTAGGTGATCCAATAACATAGATGATCTGTGGGGCTCTGGGCTTTAGTATTAACTTAGAACCACGAAGACCTCAGTGCATGCTAGATATGATCTCTGTTTATCTGATTATGGATGTAGGAAATCTTAGGGAAATAAGATGACTTTACTGTTACTTCTATTTAATTACTCTTTCTCATGTGGCTTAGGGATGTTTTTTATAATATGTCTTAAAATGTTAACATTGTCTTTGATAAACAGGAGTCACTAGTATAAATGCTAATTGTGTACATTTTTCATGACCCCAGTTCACTTAATTACTTAAAGCAAATTTTTAGTTTTTGTTTGGTGATAAGGCAAAGGGCCTGGAACATTACACACCTGACTGACACTTAATACAATTTTAAAGCACACGCTGAACAAATCTCAGTGGGAGGTTAAGAGTAGTCTGTCAGTGTCAAGGAATACACATATTACATTGTAAAATTGTAACCATGGGCTAGTTGTTTATATATTTATTTTAAACTATAATATTTAAACTATGGACACATCTAAAGACTGTGTGAGATTATATTTCAGACTTTGTATATTTTCTTGTGATATTGAAATTGGTACAGATCTCAAATGGTTTACCAAAATGGTTATTTGCAGGTGACCAAACCAAAGGAATGCTGGTTTAATTTCTCACAGAATTGCCTTACTTGCTGTTTGATATATGTATTCCTGAAAATCTGTGCTGTTAGGGCTCTTGCTGGAAACAGATAGCATACTCAAATTGGGTGATTCAAAGAGAGTTTAAATAAAATAACACATGTGGGAGCTGAGACTCATTATCCTTCCTCCCTTCCCCTCCCCTTCTCCTCCCTCCTACCCTCCTCCTCTCCTTCCTTTCTTCCTCCCTCTCTTTCTGAGACAGGATCTCACTCTGTAACCCAGACTGAAGGCAATGGCTTGATCCTAGCTCACTGTAGCCTCAAACTCATGGAATCAAACAGTCCTCACACCTCAACCTCCTTAATAGCTAGGACTACAGGCGTGAGCCACCATGCCTGGTTTATTATCATTTCTAAGCAAGAGGAGATAACCGTTAGTAAAGCCTGCAGAGAAAGCGACATGAAGAGGGTTAGCAACAGGAACGGTGGCCTCTGGTGGATGGATTTAGCCTATCTTCAGTAACCTGACAGTGGGACATCTTTTTTTCTTTCTTTTTCTTTTTTTTTTTTTTCTGAGGCAGAGTCTCGCTCTGTTGCCCAGGCTGGAGTGCAGTGGCACAATCTTGGCTCACTGCAAGCTCTGCCTCCCGGGTTCATGCCGTTCTGCCTCAGCCTCCCGAGTAGCTGGGACTACAGGCACCTACCACCATGCCCGGCTAATTTTTTGTATTTTTAGTAGCCAGGATGGTCTTGATCTCCTGACCTTG
Source organism: Gorilla gorilla gorilla (assembly GCF_029281585.2). Taxonomy (NCBI): domain Eukaryota; kingdom Metazoa; phylum Chordata; class Mammalia; order Primates; family Hominidae; genus Gorilla; species Gorilla gorilla. The sequence continues at coordinate 31,170,890 of NC_073228.2, read as the reverse complement.
TGATCTGCCCGCCTTGGCCTCCCAAAGTGCTGGGATTACAGGCGTGAGCCACCGTGCCCGGCCGACGGTGGGGCATCTTACTTCTCCAGAGGCTTCCTATGGGGTCAACCCAGTCAGAAACTAGGGGCTGGATTCTGAAGGTCCAGAGAGCCCACTGATGCAATTCATAGGATATGGGTCAGTCTCCCAAGGCAAGGAACAAGATACAGAGAATGCAGTGTGTATTTGGAGGGGCAGTACACTTCATTCTACAAAATTTCACACTAAAATGGATAGAAATAGGCTTGGTGAAAATGTGTGCAACATTGTTTTCAGAACAATAATTTGAATACAAAATTAGAACATTTAAAAGTTGTTTTAATGCTAATTAAAAAAATTTAAAAAGTAAAAGATTTTACCTAAAAAAGACAAAGATGCCCTGATGGAATGGGGGTATAAGAAAGAGTTGAGACTGTTAAGTTATGGAGAAAAGAACAAAATGGACAAAGACCAGGGAGTAACACTCTTTAAGCACTTTCAAACCAGAGGACATGGTTAAACTGAGCCATGAAAAACATGATTTCTCCTGGTTTTCTACATTCAGTTGATCTAATGTACTTTGTATTCAGTTGCTATTGAATTATAGTACAAAAAAGTAAAATGGTATGAATTTTATTTATTAATAAAACTAACTTTTTTTTTGAGATGGAGTTTTGCTCTTGTCGCCCAGGCTGGAGGGCAGTGGCACAATCTCGGCTCACTGCAACCTCCGCCTCCCGGGTTCAAGTGATTCTCCTGCCTCAGCCTCCCAAGTAGCTGGGATTACAGGTGCTTGCCACCATGCCTGGCTAATATTTGTATTTTTAGTAGAGATGGGGTTTCACCATGTTGGCCAGGATGGTCTTGAACTCCTGACCTCAGGTGATCCACCTGCCTCAGCCTTCTAAAGCGCTGGGATTACAGGCATGCGCCACCTCACCTGGCCATAATACAACTTCTTTGATGTACTGACATTATTTCTCATTGAGAATCATAATTGTAGCAGGAAAGACTGCAGTGTGTGAGGTCATACATACATTTAATTATTGTATAATTGAAATTCAATGAACTATACATATTTAAAGTGTATAATATTATGTGTTTGATGTGTATATACCTTTGAAACTCTTTCTACAAACAAGACAATGAACATCTTATTCCCCAAAGTTTCCTCATGTCTCTTTGTAATTCTTCCTTCGGCCCCTCCCAGCTCTTTCCTTCAAGATAACCAATGTTCTACTTTTTGTTACTATAGATTAGTTTGTGTTTTCTAAAGTTTTATATAAGTGGAATCGTATAGTATGTACTCTTTTTTTGTCTAGCTTTGGTTACTCAGTGTATTTATTTTGAGATTCAGCCATGATATTACATGTATCAGTAGTTTTTTTTGTGTGTGTGTGACAGAGTCTCCTTCTGTCACCCAGGCTGGAGTACTGTGGTGCAATCTCGGCTTACTGCAACCAACCTCTGCCTCCTGCGCCCAAACGATCCTCCCACTGGGGAGCTGGGACTATAGGTGCGCCCTACTGTGCCTCGCTAATTTTTGTGTTTTTTGTAGAAACAGGGTTTCACTGTGTTGCCCAGGCTGGTCTTAAACTCCTGAGCTCGTGTAATCCACCTGCTTTGGCCTGCCAAAGTAGTACATTCATTTTTATTGTGAAATATTATTATATTGGATTAGTTTACTAGAGTATGATTATGCTCTCACCTGTTGATGGATATTTTGGTTGTTTTTAGGTTTTGGCCTTTACAAATAATGCTGCTATGAACATTGTATTCAAGTCCGTATAGACATACATACTTCCTTTTCTCTTGAGCAGATACCTACAAGTAGAATGGTTAGATCACATGTTAGATGCATGCTTTTCAAAGTGGTTGTACAATTTTACATCTACAAGTGGTGTATGAAATTTCCAGTTTTTCTGCCACTTGAGAAACACTTGACATTGTCAGTCTATTTTATTAAGTCTTTTTTATTTTAGCTATTTTAATAAATATGCAGTGGTGTGTCATTATGGCATTAATTTGGATTTTTACAAGTTGTTCTTCATTTTCAATCCTTAATTCAGTTACCTCTTCATTCATATCTCCCTGTTATTTGGCCATTTTGAGTTTGTGAATTTCTCATTTATAATATTGTTTACCTGCAATTGCTACAGACTTACCTCACGTAAGCTCTTGGAAAGCTATACCTATACTACTTTACATACACTTTTTTTTTGGCATAACAGTTTTTGCACAAAACACAGTTTTCAATAAATATAAGTTAAGAAGTAATATTTCTATGTATAATTTCAGGCAGAGACACTATTGCCAGTTTAATCAAAACAACAGTCTCTAGTCAAAGAATATTGTATCAAACTACTTTGAAATGTATGGTTTCCAATGACTGCAGAAGTCCCTTTTAAGGAATTGCACTTCCAGGTCAGACCTATCAGTGTTCTTGCGGTGTCCCCTCTCACTTGAATCTGAGCTTCTTTGTGAGACTTGCTTTAACCAATAACATGTCAGTAGACATACCAGAAATGCAAGCTTGATAAATGTTTTTATATTGGGATTTACTCTGTGAAACCACCATAGTCATTATCATATGAGGGTGAAATACCACATGGAGAAAGAGACCCAACCATCCTTACTCTCTCAACTTGCAGCCAGCTCAGAAGTAGAAAATAGCTATATGAATGAGCCCAGGAGAGAATAGCAGAAGAAAAACCCATCTAATTCACAAAATCTGAGAAATAAAGTGATTATTCACTTGAGCCAGTATGGTTTCTAGTGGTTTCTCATACAGCAATAGATACATGAACCATAGTAACCATATTTGTATTAAAACAAAAAGTTTTGCTTTGTTTATATATGCCTAGTTAGTGGGTAGATGTGGTAGTACTGTCACAACTCTTTAATCTGTAGTTTGCCATGTTTCCCTGTGTTTTGGAGCACACTTGATTTTAGTTTTTATTTAGTCCTAAGTTGTTTGATTTTACAGCAAGGGAATCGTGAGTACCAGTAAGGCTGAAAAAAGGGTGAGGGGAATGGTGCAGATACAAGGGAAGCAAAGGGGAAAAAACTTTCATCATTTTTCAAAAGATGGCTTTATAGAGAGGATTGAAGCCTGGCAAAGTGGCTCATGCCTGTAATCCCAAGATTTTGGGAGGCTGAGGTAGGAATATCACTTGAGCCCAGGAGTTCAAGGCTGCGGTGAGTTGTGATTGTACCACCGCGATCTAGCCTGGGTAACAGAGTGAGACTCTGTCTGTTACAAACAAAACAAAACGAAATGGAGAGAGAAAGGGAGAAAATTGAAAATGGATGTAGAATAAGAGAAGTTAATTCTCTTTAGAGTTAGGTCAGTCACTGAACTGGTTTTATGTTCTAGGAAGTTTCGTCATCTCCAGAAATAGTCACGGTGTTTGAGAAATGTAAATTGTATGTAATACACTACATGGAGAATGAAAGCCAATGGTGCATTAATATTGTCAAACTGTGAGAGAAGGCAGTATTCCATCTTGTGCTTTTTTTCACACAGAGATTTTTCTTTTATGACTATGCCAGGTTTTTGTTTGTTTTAATTTTAGTACCATAGTGTTGAGGAAAAGAAAATTCTCATTAAGCATGTCTGATTCTGATATTGAATGTCCCCCTGGAAGTGGATCACCTGACTACTACCTTCCAAAATATGACTCCCTGGCACTCTTTCTTATCAACAGCCCCTTACAATTAAGTCACTTCTCACTTTGACTAGTATAATAAACTTTCATTATGTGTTAGTATTCAATTCATTTTTCTTTCTCTTGAGTAAATATGAGTTTGTATATAATTCATTACAGTTTTTCCCGTTAAAAGTAATGGAAATGATTTTCCATTTAATGCCTTTTCTTTTAGTGGCAGAGTTTTCAGGAAGAAATTACAGTCACTAAGTAGGCATACATGTATTTGTAATTATGTTGTGCTGTTGTGTTTTAGTTTTCTGTTTTGTGGGATTTCGGGAAGATATTTTTATTATCTTTTATGATGATGATTTTCTGATGAGACCCTTACCTTCAGCTCCTTTCTTCTTTCTTGCTTTTATCACAAAATTCCCAAGGGACACATCTCATTTCTGATGCTTTCCTTCTCTGATTCTTTCCCTTTGACTGGTATCTCTTGTCCAGCACATGTTCTCGTCTCCTTCCTTGTGATTCCCTAGTAGCCCAGGCTTTGATCCAACAGGTCTTAAGCCTGTTTTCAGCATTTCCCTGCTCAGGGTGAGACTCCCTGCTTCTCAGAGTGAATCCTACATGACGTTTTTCTGTGTTCTGTCACCAGTAGATCCATTCCATTCTTCTGTTTTGCAAGTAATTCTTGCTCAGCTCTGGTGCCAGCTCAGGAGCCATCTTGGCCAATTTTGAATATTTATAATCCCCCTACATAATTGTTATTTAAAGTTAGTGGTGTTTCTCTTTTCTAGTTATGCTGTGTTGTGATTTAGGGGTGATTTCATTTGTTTCCCTTGTCGATGTGTTGTTTCTTGGAAGATATTTGGAGTTAGGTGGTCATATACACATGCACAAACACATTTGTAAAAATACATGGGTTGGGCCGGGCGCAGTGGCTCTTGCCCATAATCCCAATACTTTGGGAGACCAAGGCAGGAGGATCGCTTGAGCCCAGGAGTTCGAAACCATCCTAGGCAACATGGTGAAACCCTGTCTCTACAAAAAATACAAAAATGAGCTGGGTGTGGTGGCGTGCATCTATAGTCCTAGCTACGTGGGAGGCTGAGGTGGGAGGATTGCTGGAGCCCAGGAGGTAGAGGTTGCAGTGAGCTGAGATCACGCCACTGCACTGCAGCCTGGATGACAGACTGAGAACCTGTCTCAAAAAAAAAAAAAAAAAAAAAATTAGGTTGTGTTGCACTTATGTGCACCTTGCTTGCTTTTCTCTTTTAATGTATTATAGTGTGGTTTTATTTAACGATGCATATTCATCCTACCTTATGCACATTATTTCATTATATACATATCTTAGTAATATACATTTTGAAAATATAGATAATAGATTAAAAGAGCTTAAAGCTTAACATAGGCCACCTTGTGCTTTCACCACATCTCCGAATCTCATGTGTGGCTTTATAAGATTTTGTGTCAGAGTATGCTGGTGTCCTAGTTTGTTCCTTGCACTATAACAAAATACCGCAAACTTGGTAATTTACAAATAATAATTATTTATAATAATTTATAAATAACAGTTCTGGATGCTGGAAAGTCTGTGATCAAGGCAGTGGCAGGTTTGGTGTCTGGTGAAGAAGGCTCAGTCTTTGCTTCCAAGGTTGCATCTTGAACTCCATGTCCTCACATGGTGGAAGGGCAAAAAAGGGCCTAGGGTGTTCTCTGCAACCTCTTTTGTAAGGTTGCTAATCCCATTCATGAGATTGGGAAAGCTCTGCCCTCATGACTTAATCACCTCCTAAAGGCCCCACTTCTTAATACTATCTCTGGAGATTCAGTTTTTTCTTTTTTGAGACGAAGTCTTGCACCGTCACCCAGGTTGGAGTGCAGTGGTGCGACCTTAGCTCACTGTAACCTCCGCCTCCCAGGTTCAAGCAATTCTCCTGCCTCAGCCTCCCAAGTAGCTGGGATTACAGGAGCCCGCCACCATGCCTGGCTAATTTTTTTTTGTATTTTTAGTAGAAACAGGGTTTCATTTTGTTGGCCAGGCTGGTCTCAAACTCCTGACCTCGTGATCCTCCTTCCTTGGCCTCCCAAAATGTTGAGATTATAGGCATGAGCCACCTTGTCTGGCTAGTTTTATTTTTGATTGATTGATTAATTAATTAATTAATTAATTAATTTTGAGACAGAGTGTCGCTCTGTTGCCCAGGCTGGAGTGCAGCGGTGTAATCTCGTCTTACTGCGGCCTTCACCTCCCGGTTTCAAGCAATTCTCAAGCCTCAGCCTCCTGAGTAGCTGGGGTTACATGAGTGCACCACCATGTGCAGCTAATTTTTTGTATTTTTAGTAGGGATGGGGTTTTGCCATGTTGACTCAAATTCCTGGGCTCAAGTGATTCTCTCGTGTCGGCCTCTCAAAGTGCTGGGATTACGGGCGTGAGCCACCACCACGGCTGGTCCAATTCAAAAATTTAGCATATGAATTTTGGGGGACACATTCAGACCATTGCAGCTGGTAAGGTAAAAAAGAAGAAAGTATTTTTGAAAGGTTTGCTTCTATACTGTCTGATTCTAAACTTAAGAATAAAAATTGGCCACATATTTATTAAAATGGGGTTATCTCCCTAACCATTTTACTACCATATATTTCATGTAGCAATGTTGCAAAGAGGTATGTTTTCCATGAGCTACATCTAATTCTTGTCTTTCTTCTCATCTCTCCTGAGCTATTTGCCTGGAAATTTAACAGGAGTACTTAGAAATGGGACATAAAGAAAGATCACCAGAAGATAGTAGTCTATAATGTATATCTGAAGAAAGAAGCCCACAAAACAAATACTGGCATAATGATAACGTGGATGATATTAGGCCTTCAGTGGCAGCTTTTGCAATTTAACAGAAACTCTGCTTGTAGTGATATTTCTGTTTAATGGATACAAATATGATTTTGTATTCGATAATTTTTTTCATATGTAGGTTTAACGTAAGGTTTATACTCCATAATATTTATTGATATTCCTGAATCCATGGATGAAAATATAGAATAATGGAACTAACAAGGGTTTTGGAGTCACATAGACCTAGCTGTGAGTAACTAGCTGTGTAAACTAAGTTACTCGACAGTTCTTAGGCTCACTTTCCTTATTTGTAAAGCAGCGCTTATATAAAACTGCTGTGATTGGTTCTTGTGTGAATTCAATGAGGCACTGTTTTCAAGTATTGATTACATCCTGATACATGTTAGGTGTGCCTCATACTATTTGGGTCAGGAAGGTATTAAGGATAGTTAGATATCACTCTTCACCAGGAATTTCTTTTCATTTATATTTATATACTTTCTTTGAGTGGGAGTTTTGCCTCTGTGACTGTTCGAGAAATAGGGCTGTACCCAGCTTATCTGGTGCTTGTGCTACAGATTGGCCAGTCTTCATTGCCTAACCGAGTACTGCATCTAGAGGTCTTTACTTTCATTGGAAAATGGTAATGTGTTCATATTCCCAGTAGAAGCTCATATAGTATAAAGCTACATGTGTGTGTATTTTTGTGTGTGTCTTTATTGAGGTATATGGAAATATGATGAACGGCATATATTTAAAGTGTACAGTTTGATAAATTTTGACATCTGTATATGTCCATGAAACCATCACATTCCAATCAAGATAATGAGCATATACATCACCCACAATAGTTTTCTCATGTTTCTTTGTAATGCACCCTTCCTGTTCCTCCCTCTGTAGAAGAAGCATGTTTCTATGTAATAAGTCTTCCCGAGTAGCAGTGCCATCTTCACTTTGTAATGAGGTTTTTTTGGGAAATACTTTGCTGTCACATAGTTCAAAGAGACTTTAGTATACAGTTAAAAATATAAAGGTAAAAGTATTGAGTTCAAAGTCGTTTTTTCTTCTGCTGTACAACTTAACCAAAAAGTAAAGCTTTCCATCTAGAACCAGTTCATAAAACAACTAAAAGGCTTGCAGTTTCTCTGTGTAATCATTTCAAAACAATAGTTTTTTTTTCAGCCACCAAGAAGGATGCAGTCCTGACATATAAATAGAAAACAGATTGAGTTTTTGGCTGATATTGCTATACTGGTTTAAATGTTGGTCCAGTCAACTTCAGGCTTAGATTACAAGATTTGCAAATTAGAGGAAAACCAAAAGGGAAAGAACATCTGCATAGATTCTGACTTTGTGGAATTCCATACAGGCATGCTTACTCTACTTCTGGTGGAACAGACCATGTGCATAGTGAATAAGCCTGAAAAGAGATCACCGTTGTGTTGTGATTATGTTAAAGACAAAAGTCGAAGTAGATAATTAGGCAATTCATTATGGAGAACCATGACAGTTTCTACGTCAAGTATTTTTAACCATTTTTTTTGGGGGGAAATCTTTTGTTGATACAGTGATATGTTACTTTGCCAGAATAAAACCTTGCTAACTATCACTAATTATGTTACTTGATTTTCTGGTATCAAAGTATTGGGATTTGAAAAAGGTAATTTGCTGTAACTAAGGATTTTAAATTGGTTATAATCAAAGACTATATGGATGTAATTTATTCTATAAATGACAACACAGTCTCAGTGAGATGTAAGGAATCCTTGTCTGCTACTGGGCTAATCATACATTGTGTATATGATTTTAAGATGTTTTCTAAAGATCACCTCTCCTGCCATTTAGATAGGAATTTTAAGAACTGCTTTATTTGATTTTTTTTCTCTTTTATTCTGAGAAGGGGCTTCCTTATGTTCTTTCAAGACATGTTTATGGGTATCTATTGTGTGTCAGCTACTGTTAAATAATCCAGGACATCGTTTCTTAACTGAGGGAAAAAAGGTAGAGATGATTTTGATCCCCAAGGGATATTTGGCAGTGTCTGGGGGACATTTTTTGGTTGCCACATCATGGAGTAGAAGGTGCTGTTGGTATCTAGTGTGTAGAGTCAAAGAACCTGCTATACTGTGCATCCTATAATTTGCAGATCAGCCCTTAACAGCAAAGAATTATCTAGCTCATAATATCGATAGGGTCAAGTTTGAGAAACCCTGATCCAAGAAGATAAAAATCTATATGTCTAGAACTGACATTGCTAGACATTTCTTGCTAGAGCTGACATTCTGGCAAGGAGAGTGAAACAGTAAAAAAATAAGTAAAATATATAGTATGATGAAGTAATGTATAACAATAGTAGAGGGTCGGGTGTGGTGGCTCACACCTGTAATCCCAGCACTTTGGGAGGCTGAGGTAGGTGGATCATGAGGTCAGGAGTTCGAGACCAGCCTGGCCGACATGGTGAAACCCTCTCTCTACTAAAAATACAAAAAATTAGCTGGGCATGGTGGTTTGCGCCTGTAATCCCAGCTACTCGGGAGGCTGAGGCAGGAGAATCACTTGAACCCAGGAGGCAGAGGTTACAGTGAGCCGAGATCACGCCACTGCACTCCAGCCTGGACAATAGAGCAAGACTGTGTCTCAAAAAAAAAAGTAGAGAAGGTAGTTAGATAAAGTTGGACAGGACAGTGGTGTTTGTTGTTGGTGGATATTTGGATTGTTTGCCATTGGGGGTTTGATGAATAGTGTGGATATGAACATTTCTATATTGCTTTTGGTGTACATTTCTGTTTGGTATATATAACTAGGAGTGGACTTGCTGGGTCATAAGTTGTTCTTACTATCTTCTTCTATCTTATTATCTTCTTATATCTTGTTAGATATTTCCAAGCAGTTTTTATTGTTCCATGAACCTTTATTTATTGCCAATATATGAAATGATATAATTAGAACAATGTAGTAAATGTGTGTCATTTCCTGTGTTGATGATATCAGGAGTCTTATGAGATTGCCTTAAATAATTGGGATTTGAAATTCTGGATGTGCTTTTTCTCCACTGGTAGCTATTGTAAGTATAATTTTCTCTCTTAATTTCTCTTCCTAGTATTCAAATGTTGAACAGTTTTTAAAAATTTATATTTATTTATTTATTTTGAGATGGAGTCTCACTCTGTCACCCAGGCTGGAGTGCAGTGGCGCGATCTTAGCTCACCGCAACCTCTGCCTCCTGGGTTCAAGCGATTCTCCTGCCTCAGCTGCCTGAATAACTGGGATTACAGGTGAATGCCACCACGCCTGGCTAATTTTGTATTTTTAGTAGAGATGGGGTTTCACCATGTTAGCCAGGCTGATGTTAAACTCCTGACCTCATGATCTGCCCACCTCAGCCTCCCAAAGTCCTGGGATTATAGGCGTGAGCCACTGCGCCCAGCCTGAACACTTTTAAATAGTGTTTCTTTATGTTTGAGAAATGTAAAACTAACTGTAACAGTATAAAATGTGATGGTTGCACAAGTATAGTTGGAAAACTTACCTGGAAAATGGCAGAAATCCTTGATGTCATCTAGATCATGAAGGGGAAAAAATGGGACAAACATGAAGTCCTGAATAGTTAACTTTATAGGTAAGGTCATGCTAAGTGAAATGGTACAGGAAAATTTTTAAAATGCTGTATGACCCTCAGGTGTGTTTTGTTCAGGATGGTGCAAGGGCTATACTTTTTTTTCTTTATTTCTTTGTGTAAAGCTGTTGGTCATACCTTAGGATACTGAGGACCAAATATTTGAAGAGAATTTGGAAAGATTTAGAAAAACTCCTTTTACACAAAAGGAGTTTAAATTATAAAGCTGGCTGAAAAACTTGAAAAAATTGCACACTTTGAAGTTTTGTTTTATGTCCATGAATAGATTATTATTATCTTAAAAATAAATTTTCTGGCTCAGTAAGGTATTTGTCACAACTACTATAATATTCTAGAGCCAAGATTTAATTTTTGGGTTTTTTTTTTAAATAAACACCCTTTTGTTTTTTTGAGACAAGGTCTTACTCTGTGATCCATGCTGGAGTGCAGTGGTACAGTCTTGGCTCACTGCAACATTTGACCCTCGGGCTCAAACAGTTCTCCCACTTCAGCCTCCTTAGTAGCTGGGACTACAGGTGTGTCCCACCACACTCGGCTAGACGGGGTTTTGTGGTATTGCCTAGGCTGGTCTCGAACTCCTGAACTCAAGTGATCCTCCTGCCTTGGCCTCCCTAAGTGCTGTGATTACAGGCATGAGCCGCTGCGTCTGGCCAATAAATGTCTTTTGATTGAGTTGTATGTTATGTCTTTTTTTTGAGACCCAGCCTCATTCTGTCAACCAGGCTGGAGTGTAGTGGCACGATCTCGGCTTACTGCAACCTCTGCCTCCCAGGCTCAAGTGATTCTTCTGCCTCAGCCTCCTGAGTAGCTGGGACTACAGGGCATGCCACCACGCCTAGCTAATTTTTGTATTTTTAGTAGAGACAGGATTTCACCATGTTGGCCAGGCTGGTCTCGAACTCCTGACCTCAGGTGATCCTCCCGCCTCAGCCTCCCAAAGTGCTGAGATTACAGGCATGAGCCACTGCACCGACCTATGTTATGTCTTACTTATGTTAACTGATTTTATCCTTTGTTAGAAAACAATTGTTGTGACAAGTGGTTTTCTTTTCATTTATATAATTTTATTAACATCTTGTTTACCAAACACAATATACAACGAAGGTTAAAACAGTTATTGTGAGATGACTGGCATGTTAATTAGAGCCTCCCTACGTGTGTGTGGGTGTGGGTGGATGTGCTTTTGGAGAGACTAATGCAGAGCAAGGGACAGTATTTTGAGTGCCTCTTTGGCGGTGGGTTTTTTTTTTTAAATGACAAGCCCTCAAATATGTGGTATGTTTAAGTCTTATCAGTTATTTAGATGTAGTCACATTTATCTCTGTGGAAAATATAAAGTACAATAATTTGTATATTGTAAAGTAACGTCATTTTTAATTTTTTGATTAGTCTTTTTCACTTTCTTGAAAAATTCAGAAGAAAACATTCTGAATGCATCTGTTTGTCAGTTTTGTCCGTGCACCTTTCTCAGACAAGAAAATAAAATGTACATTTATGATGATGAAAACAGCTGCAGTGCATACTTCTGAGAGTCATTTGTCAAACGAAGCAGCAATAGAGGAAAAATGATAATACACCGCTCCACTATTAAGTATAAAACTGCTGCAATTGGTGCCGTTTTAAATTATTAAACACTGTAAATGCCATAAAGTTAATTAGAAGAGGAACAAACTCTACAAAGATAAATGTGTTTTCAATATGATTGTTAGGGGAGGGTACAGTAGAAACCAGTGAATAGAGAGGAAATTCATTTCTGGCAGGACTCTAGACATGGAACTGTGGCTGAACTTTTTACCCTAATTACCTCCTGCTAATGCCTGCAGCGGGCTGGAATCAAAGTGGTGCTTCAGGCCCTGGAAATTCTCTGATGTGGCAAACGTTTGTTGTGTGAGGAGGGTTTCTTAAGAAAAAGCAGAATATTGTGACAGGATTTTAAAAAAATTTCTCAGTTACCACCCACCTCACTTGTTGCCTACAAAAATAGAGTAATTGTTTGCATCTGTGTGTGCTTTTTTATCCCCTAAGAAATAACTGTTATAAATCAATGTGACATAGATCCAGTGAACTGAGGCTTGCCTGAGGTAGGATTTTTTTTTGTTTTTTAAAGTTTCTCCTTTAATTGAAAATTTAGATTCCAAATGTAAAGAGGTTATTTTTTATAATTGAGAAGAAACATTCTATGCATTTTTAAGGAGAATTTGGATCTTAAAGTGTGCTTTTCAAAATGAATTCTAAAAACTTTTGTAGTATCAAACTGATAACTATTAAATTGGTTAATCCTGGAAAAAGTGGGAATTTCCAGTTTCCGTTATTAGTTCTCCATCTGAGACTAGAACCTAAAAGACATTTCTCTAATCTTTGTGAAAGTTAATATCGTTCCACTTATGTGTCACAAAAGGTTTGGCCATGTATGCATTTTTGAAATAAAAAGAATTAGTTCTCTAAAAGCGCCTGCTTTTCAACTTCTGCCTTTAAAGGCAGTGTTTCTATACAATGTAAAATACAAGTACCATGACAAGTCATTTTATATAATCTATTTTTAAAAAATAGAGATAGGGGTCTCACTGTATTGCCCAGGCTGGTCTCAAACTCCTGAGCTCAAGCGATCCTCCCACCTCAGACTGTCAAACAGCTGGGATTACAGGTGCGAGCCACTGTACCTGGCCCATTTTATATATTCTAAAAGAATCCAATTTTCAAATAGTCTGCCCTTGTGCATCTGTGCTGTCTTGTGTCTCCAGCTCCAGCCCTTATCTAATCTTCTTGAAATACCTTTTAGATAATTCTTGAAAAGCACTAATAGCACTTTTTTTATAATGCAAATAAAATCATGTTTTTATGTTGGTAAAAATTTATTTTGGCAGTCTTTTAGTTGGATGTCCTAAAGAAATAGTTTTAATTTTTAAAAGCAGAATGCTGTGAGTTTTCTTAATCCTGGGTAATAAGAATTTTAGTGAAATCCCAAATTTCTTTCAAGATTATGTCAGAAACTCACAGCTGCTGTGGTTACAGATTGCTTCATTATAACCTTAGTATTTTGCATTTTGCACACTTACACTTTTGCATTGCATCTGTGACCATTCATTCATATAGTAGTTTTGTGAATTGTGAATGAGGGCTATTTGTTTGAACTACCAAGTTTCAAAATTATGTTACAAACAATTTATTTTTATTTCGTTCGGTACATATGTTTGCAAAAACTTTAATCAGTGGTAAGGCACTCATATATTTTCACTTCATGTATTCTTTCAAAACTGTAATTATCCACATTTGATATAATAGATGTTTTTTGCAACATTTGGCTTTGTCATTTGACACCCCTTCATTTTCCCCTCAATTCCAACTGCCTTTACAAGAAAAGCCAAATAAGAAAACATTTTACTTCTCTGTCTACTATGAAAAGTAATCTGTCAAAACGTGAAACTACTTTTTAAAGCTGTATTTATATCTGTAGGTATTTGGTGCAATTTAAGTTATATTTCACTATAAAATAACTGCATATTATCATTAGAAGGATTTAAATCATCATGTGATATTTTTCTGATTCTAATAACAGGAAAGAGAAATTATACTAATGTGGCTTTATCACAAATTATGTAATATGATAACATTTATGTAAAATGAATGTAAATATTCTTACTAGTTTTCAAACAAAAAACATTTTATGGTATAAGAAGAATAATTTTGTTGTACTTCAATAATATGTCAAATTTCTTAGAAGTATTAATTTAGAACAGGATATTTTATTGTCTTCTTAATAAAGATAAGCAAAAGCTTAGATTTTTCTGCTATCATTTTAAGAATTGACAAGGAAAATAATTGACTATAAATTTTTACACATATCCTTCTCTAAAATGTTTCCTGTTCTGTTTTGATATAACAGGTTGTTCCTTGATTTTGAGAATTAGACTTTAAGCATAATCTATTAATTTTGGCTTGACTTCATTTCTCAGCATGTCTCAAATGCTGTGATGAACTTTGGTTACTTTGAAATGTTTAGTGAAGTGGTTTCTATTGATTTCATATGTGTACTCAAACTAATCTACATTGGTAGATTATCAAGTTTTAAGATGATACTAGAGTAATAAAACTGGGCATACTCTTTCACAGTATAGTAGTATATTTGGCCTCACTGTGCTTGCTTGGCATAAGATGGTATAATTAACATCTTTTTATGAGTTGAGCTAGACTTTAGTATCCTCATTTCAAGTACCCCATTTTTTTGTTAGCTATGGTTATGTGTATCTGTTAATATGAAAAATGACTATTTTTTTGTTTATCATAACTGATAAGGAGTTTTAAGTTATATTGCTTTTAGGGAAATAAATCCCGGCAACATCTTGCTTTTTGTGGTTGTTAGTGCTTCTACTATAACCAACTTATAAATTTTCCCTAGTATATTCTTTTAGTTTTCAAAAGTTCCTTATAATAGTATGACTCAAAACTAACTGTATATGATTTTTAGGGAACTTTATGATGTATTTCTTTATCATTAACTAAAATTTTAATGTTTAATTTTTAACTGGTCTGCTTTGCCTCTCTATTCTTCTGTATTCCTCTGCCAGCAGTGTCTGCACTTTTGTTATCTATCAGAAGAAAGCGATAAAATAGGAGGTACAATAGAACCTTCTAATAGACATTAAATTCATATATCTTCCAAAATTAAAAAATAATGAACAATTTATTAATATTTTTGCTATTAAAGCTATAAATATATTTTTCTTTTACATGTGGATTTACAATATGAGATTTTTAGTATCATGAATTACTACTTTCAAACAGTACACTGTGACAGTTATGCTATTATTATGGCTGATTATATTATCTACTACATGAATACCAAAGGCAGATTTGTTAGTTTTTTCTTTGGTTATTTGGAAACCTGATGTTACTGAAGTCAAGGTTGAAACTTCAGTCTTCTTTTACTTCTCTTCTTCACCTATAAATAGATTTCCTAATCAACCAGTAAATGAATATCAGCAACTTAAATATTACATGTTTTAGCAACCAAAATCTTTGCTATTGTTAGAAACATTTCCACTGGTAGTTTATTGCTGAATATTAAAGATTAAAGTGTTCCTTTTTTAAAATTTGAAGATTGAATCAAATGTTTAAAGAAAAGCTTTTCTTATCAGGCCATGGTTGCTGCAATAAAAGAAAGAAAGAGAAGCTTTCCTGTATAAAGTTTTACCTACATCATAGGGTTATTGGAAAGGTTAAATGAAATAGTAGTTGTAAAGCCTTTATAACAATGGGTGGTATTAATCAAATGTACAATATTCGTATTCTCATGATGAAATTATAGATATTATACAACAGTAACAGATATTAGCCTTATTAGAAAAGCAAGATTCACAAAAGGTAGAATGTCAAACATTTTAGGATGTTTGTTTCAGAAATGGAATTTTCCCAATTATGTCTCCTGAATTTCTCATTTAGTCATTAATTGTTTAGACTTTTAAATGAATTTTAAAAAATGGATTCTCTAAAAAAATTTTATCCTCTCAGCTTTTTTGGGAGATTTTTAGAGGAGTTTTAGGGTCACAGCAAAATTGAGTGGAAGATACAGAAAGTTCCCACATATCTCCTGCCCGCATACATTTATAGCCTCTGCCATTATCAACAGTCCCCACTAGAGTGGTAGATTTGTTATAGTTGATGAACCTACATTGACACATTGACACATCATTATCACCCAGATTCCATAGTTCACATTAAGGCTCACTCTTGGTGTTATACATTCTGTGGGGTTGGATAATTGTATCAGACAGAGTGATTAAATCTTTTAACAGATAGTTAACATTAATTCTCTTAATTCTTTTCTTAATTTTTAATTAATTCTTTTAACAAGTAGTACTAATGCTCAACATACAACAGTGAGCGAGACTTAATCTCTGCCCTCCGGAAGCTTATACAGTAGTTCTTTTTAGCGAAAGAACTTGTAAGTCTGAAAAATGTACAGATGGCATTAACTAGAGTGTTTAGTTCTGTTGTTTGCATTCCTTCATTAATAATGTTTTAATATCTCCACATAGTTAAAAAAAAGAAAAAATGGAAAATATCCCGGAAGGTTTAGTAAGCAATTATTTTCTTTATTAGAACAAACTGTTGTTTGGTTTGAACTCTATTGTCATTGGCCTTGGAAATGTTGGAATTTTTCATTAATATGGATTATTAATATTATTTACAGATATCTCACATGTATATTGAATTATGAGTTGTCATATGGTACTTTTAGATGGAGTCATTTCCTTTGAGGCGAGCAGAAAAAGTAAAATGTTTCCCTTGTTAGTGTTTTAGTTATAATAACCTAAACATAGTTTTATACTACTTCATGTTAGATCAAGTTATGTAGAAAAGTAATTAGAATATGTTTCACTTGCACCTCAGTAGATTAAAACCAGTTTAGAAGTTTTAAAATGTGCTAATTCTTTTTGACATTTGTTGATTTGTCTGTTTGGTGAAGGCAGATCCTGGATTTCAGTTTAGGGAAGATGATACTTAAAAGACTGACAAACTTGTACTTTGTGTTATCAGGAAATGGGACCTGATTATTTCTTGGAGGCTTGGAAGATTTTGCTGCATTGTCAAATGATTGCACTTTAACCTTATATCTAGTAGAAATTTTACTTTCCTTAGGTGAGATCAGAGTAGTTGAACTGTAGATTTGTATGTCAAAACTCATACTAGTAGGTGTATATTCAATAAATAGATGTAACAAAAGATGGCAAACTAGCTGTCCTAAACATCCACAACCTTGTTTAAGCCTTTTTATATTCAGCAGATTATCATACCTCCTGATTCACTAGAACTTTATTTATTTGGAATTTCCTGATTCTTTCAGTTAAGCCAAAAACTGATTATTTGGTAACATCAGTAAAATTGATAACCCTTTAATGAGACTAACTAAGAGAAACAGGAGACACAAAGTACTGATATCAGGAATGAAAGAAGGGGCATCACTACAGATCTTATGATCAATAAAAGATAATAAGGTAATATTATACAACTTTTATGCCAATAAATTTGTTAACTTACATGAAATGGAAAACCTAACTAATTGGAAAGTTTTTGACAAGTGAAGAACAATCAGTAGAATAATTTTCCTGGGAGCAGTTTAAAATTGTAAGCAAATATTTCACAATACTTTTTTATTTTTTTTTTGAGATGGAGTTTCACTCTTGTTGCCCAAGCTGGAGTGCAGTAGCGCAATCTTGGCTCACTGCAACCTCTATCTCCTGGGTTCAAGTGATTCTCCTGCCTTGGCCTCCCAAGTAGCTGGGAACAGGTACGTGCCACCATGCTTGGCTAATTTTTGTATTTTTAGTAGAGGAGGGGTTTCACCATGTTGGCCAGGCTGGTTTCAAACTCCTGACCTCAGGTGATCCACCCCCTTGGCCTCCCAAAGTGCTGGGATTACAGGTGTGAGCCACCGTGCCTGGCCACACAATACTTTTTAAAAATTCAATTTTAAATTAAAATTTAACATTTAAATTAAAACATTTTAAAGCTTATTTTTCCCATGAAGGAAGGCCATAAAACAATGATACAAGAACTCAGGGAAGACATGGCGAGATAAACCCCGCAAATTGATCACAGAATTGATGAATTGTAAGGCATGGAAGGGAGAATAGATAGAAAATGGAATTAAATGAAAGACTGAACAAAATGGGAAGAAAATCACAACATGTGCATAGTTCCTGAATAAGAACAGCAAAGCATTGTGACTGAGGAGATATTTAAGGTAAAAATTAAGAAAACTTTATGGAAATAAAATGACTTCATTTGATGTAATGAAATAGCACAGCGTGTACCAAGGATAGTTGACTCAGAATGGTCAATTCCAATATATATCATTGTAAAGTTTCTGAATTTCAGGAGCTTTAATAACTCGGAGGTGGTGAGGTTGGTGTGGGGAGTGAAGAGGGAGTAGTGAGGATTAGGCTGATCTCATATTTCCCCACAACAACTAGAGCAAATACTGTAAGACCCCCGAGAAAGATAGTGAAAAGCAGCCCAAATTCACTTGAAATAGAAAGGTATAGGTTAGAGGTCAGCAAACTTTCTCCTGCAAGAAATAGTTTAGGTTCATTGGATGATATGTTCTCTGTGGCAACTAAACTATAGACAATAAAGAAATGAATAGGTTCGGCTGTGTTTCAATAAAACATTATTTACAAAAATAGCAGTGGGGCAGGATTTTGGGCATAGTTTGTTGACTTCTATATACTGCCATTTTGGAAATTTTTTTCTAGACAAAATCTAAAAAAATATTAATCATGCTGTACTTATGCATGGTTTTTGTTGTTTTTATTAGAGACAGGGTTTCATTATGTTGCTCAGGCTGAAGTGCAGTGGCTATTCACAGGCATGATTCATGGCACACTGCAGCCTCAAACTCCTGGCTTGAAATGAGCTCAAGTGGTCCTCCTGCCTCCGGAGTAGCTGGGACTACAGGCATACGCCACTGTGCCTGTCTTATGCATGGTTTTTAGTGGAGGAAGATTGTGTGGGCATAGTAGAAAATAGTATCGTATAAGTAGATAATGTATGTATTTATATTATATGTATATTATATGTATATATGTAAATAAACTGGCAGCCCATATCTGTTTCTTGTAACATTTCTTTCATAATCTGAATTTTCATTGTATTTGTTTACCATTGTGGAACATTAAACATATTTCTTTGTATTATAACTTAATTTCCAATCCTTAAAAGAAAACTCAGCTAATTATTTTGAAAGCTCCTTGAAGATAGTCTTTCTAACACATCTTTGTGTTTAATCACAAATAAAGGAAACTTACTTTCTTTTTTTCAACATAATGTATTATGTCTTTGTGTCTTATGTTGTCTGTTAGATCTTTCTTGAAGAAGAATGTCTGATTCCAACCCCAATTGTAATATTACCTCCTGTTTTTGTGTGGAGATGTCACTTACCCCTTTGTGCCTGGTTACCTCTCTATAAGTTGTGCGAGTGTCGGAAGGTTTCATAACCCAGTGTTTATTGAGAACTCTGCAGAAGAAAAATGCAGAATAAAGTTATTATTAACTAGGCTCATCACAGGTTTAGCTTTTAATATGGTTACGTTTCCATTTTCTTTTCTTTTTCTTTTTAATTACTTAATTAAAAACAAGACCAACTGGCTTTTGTTCTTTAGGAGCCGAATGAGAATACAAATAATGTAATACTATCAAAAAATTTCCTCTTAAACTTAAAGCATTAGATTCAGTAACACATGTTGAAGGTTGTGCAGCTTTTTCCCATTTAAAAATAAGTGTTTCCATGCTTCTTGCAATTTGTGGTAGATTTTAAATGTCTTTGCTATTTTGTGTTTCACTTATACATGCACATTCTTGGAAAATGTCACTTTCTCAAATACTTTGTTCCGCTTTTCCTAATTTTGTTTCAATCTGTTAAATATCATGAATGAAAATAATAAAAGTCTTTGTAAAGGAAAATGGTATTAATGTTTAGAATTTTGAAATCATAAAAGCCATATTTCACATTGCTTTAAAGTGATGTCCATTGTATTGCATTAAAAAAAAACCCTCTATTTTGAAAACATTGTCCAGGTTAAGAATGGCTATGATTCTAAGAAAATACCCAAATGTAAAGAAAAAACATACTGTTACAAATAATTAAAAATAGATGAGAGACAAAATTTAAATATTTTTGTTAGGGATTTATGAAACTTGAGTTTTGGAATTTAATATTGTATTATTTGTAATTCTTGTTTTTCATCAAGCATAAAAGATCCTTTTGCATCTGTCTACTATACCATTTTCAGGAGGTATTTAAATTTTAAAGATGCAGAAGGTACAGTGTGAGGCTACCATCTTTCATGCATTATAATTTTTAAAAAGCTGAAGTATTCAACATCAAACTTAGTCTTTGCAAAAAGCTCAAGACACTTAGCTCATTTTTCATTCTATAGATGCAAAAAACCTAGTTTGTGACCAAGAAAATGAATTGTTGATCCTATGATATAAAGATACAATTTTACACAAGAATACTTAGTTGTACATAGCTAAAAATCTTATTTAATTCCTGTTTTTTGACCTCTTCATGTTTTGGCTCCTTTAGTGGTTCATTTGACTAGGCCTCACTGCATTCTTGACTTTTGTCTTACGTAGAAACTGTTGGATCTGAAACAGATTGTCAGAAGGTTTCCCCGTGTTTACAACATGTTTGGTAGTATTTATATATAAAAAGATTCCTAAGTTATGGGTTGAGAATTCTCACGATTACTTAACCAAGTGATGTGGTTATGTACATTTGGTCAAATCTTTTAACAGGTTAACCTCAATTAATTAAGAACAAATTACTGATATGACTTGTGAAAATTAAAATAACTTTTGATTAAAATTGCTTAATGCTTTGTAGCCTTCTCTGTTTTATCATTTCAAAAACTCTCCCTATTGTCTCAATAAAAGTGAGTTAGAATTCCAGAAATGTTAGTGTGTTATAGAACTTGAACAATGGAGGCTCATTTGGTTAAATTTGTTTCAGAATAGATTATATTGTTAAAATTTAAAAAATTATTTAAATAAATGAAATTTGTGTAATAATTTTTCATATACTACTTTAAGGAACTTAATTTAGTAGATTTAAATGTAGCATATATAAATGAAGTCATAATTTTACTTATACTGCTAAAATTTAATCAATGTCATTTTGAAGTAGTATAATGGCAGAAGGACTGAAACTTTATTATGTATCTATTAAAAAACCCTTCTGCGTCTTTGAGGTCACACTAAATCTAAAGATCATTTTGTTGCAAAAGAGAGAGACTGGATGGGTTATCTATTGGTATATAATGTATTAGAACATATTTTAGCATATTAGAACAACATTTATCTTCTCATACTTTTTTTTTTTTTTTTTTTTTTTGAGACCGAGTCTCGCTCTGTCACTCAGGCTGGAGTGCAGTGGCACAATCTCGGCTTACTGCAAGCTCTGCCTCCTGGGTTCACGCCATTCTCCTGCCTCAGCCTCCCGAGTAGCTGAGACTACAGGTGCCCGCCACCACGCCTGGCTAATTTTTTTTTTTTTTTTTTTTTGTATTTTTAGTAGAGACAGGGTTTCACTGTGGTCTCGATCTCCTGACCTTGTGATCCGCCCGCCTCGGCCTCCCAAAGTGCTGGGATTACAGGCATGAGCCATTGCGCACGGCCTATCTTCTCATAGTTTCTATGGGTTAGGAGTCCAGGCACAATTTAACTGGTTCATTACCTTAGGTCTTACAGGCTGGAGTAAAGGTCTCATCTGAGGGCTTGACTAGGGGAGATTCCACTTCTAGCCTTCCTAAGGGCAGTTCTTAAGGGCTGTCTGCAGTTCCTTGGCATAGGGCTTCCCCACATGGCTGCTTACATAATCAGGCTCCCAAAAAGAGTCTCTGGTGATGGTGTTTGGGGAGACTGGGGACCAGCAAATGGAAGATGGCATGAGGCAGCCTTTCGAGGTGCTGGAAATGTATTTTTCTGTCTGTGTGGAGTTATAAGGGATATATGGACTTTATGAAAATTTACCAAGGTGTACACTTTAGATTTATATACTTGTTTTTAGGTATGTTATACTTCTATATATCTTTATTTAAAAGTAATTGTAAAACATACTTTAATAAATAACTGCTAGTTACTTTTAGATTTTTTGATATCCTTTTCTACTTTGGAACTAATTTTTTAGTTAATATGACTCAACAAAAGTAAATGATAGGTATATCCTACCACTGCTTTAACCAGATCATTGGATAATAACCTTTTAAAATAGGAGATCTTTGATTGCAATGGAATTTCAGCTTTATGTTTTTTTGTCAGTGGACAACCTTATACATTTGGTGAATTAGGATACTTATAATCATTAAAAGTCTAAGGTTACTACTACATAACGTATCAAAAAATAGTGGCATGAACTCCTTATACTCAGGTTAACTTCTGGCACCAAGATACCACCTGCCTATGTGGTGATTAAAAAAAGAAAGTATACTAGAGCAATTTTTTTTTTCAATTTTCTATTTAGAACCCTGACTTTAGCTAGTTCCATGTCCTTTTCTTTTGCCAATATTCTGCATACTCTACGGGACATGATCTTCTGTGATTCTACATTGTGGATTATAGTTCCTTTCTCCACTTATTTATATTCTCATCTAAGTAAGCAATGCTCACATTTGCTTACTTCTGAGTGTGCTATCTTTTCTTTCTCTACTCTAACGTTAAGTTTCTAAGCTCTTTCTTCTACCTCCTTGGATTCCACCATTGTACTGAAAATGAATTCCTACGTATTTACAGGCTGGCTTTCATTTGAAATATAATTATTTCCTAATAATACTCACTTTGTTTGGGTTTTGCATTCTCTTAGCTTTTTTTTTTTATATTTTTATTTTTATAGACAGGGTCTTGCTCTGTTGCCCAGACTAGAGTGCAGTGGCCCAATTATATAGCTCATTGCAGTCTTGAACTCCTGGGCTCAACGTATCCTCTCTCCTCAGCCTCCTGAGCAGCTAGGAATGTAGGTGTACAACACCACACCCAGCTAATTTTTAACATTTTTTAATAGAGAGAGGGTCTTGCTACGCTACTAAGGCTGATTTTTATTTTTTATTTTTTTTGTTACTTATTTTATATTGTATTAGTATATATTTTTTAAAATTGGCTAAAAAAGTATACGTGCCCTTTTCGTAGTGTCTCTATTAATATTTTGTTGTTGTTGTTTGTTAATTTTTTTTTTTTTTTTTTGAGACAGAGGCTTGCTCTGTCGCCCAGGCTGGAGTGCAGTGGCACGATCTCGGCTCCCTGCAACCTCTGCTTCCCGTGTTCAAGCGATTCTTCTGCCTCAGCCTCCCGAGTAGCTGGGATTACAGGCACACACCACCACGCCTGAGCTAATTTTGGCAATTTTTAGTAGAGACAAGGTTTCACCATATTGGTCAGGCTGGTCTCGAACTCCTGATCTCAGGTGATCCACCCGTCTCGGCCTCCCAAAGTGCTGGAATTACAGGCATTGAGCCACTGCACCCGGCCATTCTATTTGTTGAAGTTAAGAATATATCCCATCTCCATATTTTTGGCAAGATGTGCCCTCTTGTTCCTCTCCCTACACTCAGTCATACTGCCATTTATCTACCTTGTGACCAGTATGACAGATTGCATTCTTTTTACATACAGGCTTATATTAACTATTTAAAGAAACAAGGACTCCCAGGTCATTTCTAATTCTTACTTTCTAATCTTAACATGGCTGTATGGACAGTGTTGCATATCCTTTTATCATCTGCACTGATCCCTTTTCCCGACTCTATGTTTTTCTTTATGCATATTACTTATTAATCTCTAACATTTGATTTATTTTACTCATTTATGTGTTTATTTTGTGTTCAGTAGGTGTCTTTACCTACTAGAATATGTTCAACAGTGGGAAGGATTTTGCCCTGTTTTGCGCTCATAGTGCCTGGCACAAAGTATACAACTAATATACTTTTGTGTTTTTGGAGACGGAGTTTCTCTCTTGTTGCCCAGTCTGGAATGCAATGGCGTGATCTCGGCTCACCACAACCTCTGCCTCCTGGGTTCAAGGGATTCTCCTGCCTCAGCCTCTCGAGTAGCTGGGATTATAGGCATGCGCCACCACACCCAGCTAATTTTGTTTTTTTTTTTAGTAGAGATGGGGTTTCTTCATGTTGCTCAGGCTGGTCTCGAACTCCTGACCTCAGCTGATCTGCCCGTCTCGGCCTCCCAAAATGCTGGGATTACAGGCCTGAGCCAGCACACCTGGCCACAACTAATATAAATTTATCGAATGAATAAATTAATGAGAATATAAAAGGCAATAGTTCCCTCTACCATTCTGAGATTGAGGCCTAATTTTGACTTAAGATTCATTGTTACTTCCATATTGCTCAAAATAATTTCATTGGTGTTTACTAACCCATTTTAGATGAGGTGTTAGGATATACCAACATCACATACAATTCCCTGTCTTCCCAGTATAGTTGTATAAAAAAACTTCAGTTTTTCTGTTTTTTTTTTTTTAAAGGTGCTGTGGTCTGTCTCTGTAGAAGTACAGTTTTTCACTTCATGCCAACCTGTAAATTTTGCTTGCCCTTGGTTCAGATACCTTCGTTGGTCTAACTAAGGGGGAGGGCCCTTGTAGTATCAAGCATGACCATCTAAGACTACTGGCTTATCATGGGATGCTGAGTAGGACAGTTCTCTTTATGTCAGTTGTGGCTGGCAGATCTTTTAATTGACCTGATGGATATCATAAGATTGCAAAGGAAGAAGCAGGCATCTCAAGCTGGGAGGATATCATTGTAGTCAGTGAGTAGACGTGAGGATGGAATAGAGCCAAGTAGATAGAATACCATGAGTAAAAAAGTTAATAAAGGTTTAAAGGCTGCAGTACAAGTTGTCTGAAAGGGGAGAATGTAAACTAATGGTTTAAAAATGCTCCAACAAGGCTGGGCACTGTGGCTTTTGCCTATAATCTCAGCACTATAGGAGGCCGAGGCAGGTGGATCACCTGAGGTCAGGAGTTCCAGACCAGACTGACCAACATGTTGAAACCCCTTCTCTACTAAAAATACAGAAATTAGATGGGCCCGGTGGCGCATGCCTGTAATCTCAGCTCTCAGGAGCCTGAGGCAGGAGAATCGCTTGAACCCAGGAGGCAGAGGTTGCAGTGAGCCAAGATTGTGCCATTGCACTCCAGCCCAGGCAACAAGAGGGAGACTCCGTCTCTAAATAAATAAATAAGTAACCCCAACAAACACACAAAAACCTGAGTCCATCTCGTGAAGGTCTTTATTTGCTTAGATAAAAGTTTGAACCTCATGGCAGTGGTGTGTCATTGAAAGCTTTAGAAACAGGAATCAAATGATTAGAGAGAATTGTTTAGGGAGATTACTGTGACAAGGTGGATTTTTAAGTTGTAATGTTTGAGTGTGATATAATAAAACAGACCACAAGGGATAAATTCCCATTGCTTATGATCCTTAACAGTGGCCACTGCTCATTACACTCTGTTTCCAAACATCTTGTTTTCCCTTCAGTTCTGCTGGTTTCTGCTTCATTCTAAAACATTTATTGATGGTAAACTATGTCTAAGCACATGCCTGGGCATGCAAAATGAATAATATACTATTATTGGCTTAAAGAAGATCACAATCTGATGGAGACTTAAAAACAAAGTATAAAAAATTTTGAAAATGCTATCGTTCCTAGAGGTTCCACCCTGTGTTCTATTCTCTTGGTTACATACTCCCTTTCTACTTCTTTCTTTCTCTTTTCTTTTTCCTTTTTTTTTTTTTCTCTCTCTCTCTCTTTCACAAAGTCTCACTTTGTCATAGCTCACTGCAACCTTGAACTCCTGGGCTCAAGTGATTCTCCCACCTCAGCCTTCTGAGAAGCTGGGCCCACAGGTATGTACCACTGCACCTGGCTAATTTTTTTTTTTTTTTTTTTTTTGAGACTTAGTCTCACTCTGTCACTCAGGCTGGAGTGCAGTGGTGACATCTTGGCTCACTGCAGCCCCAACCTTCCAGGCTCAAGCAATCCTCCCACCTCAGTCTCCTGAGTAGCTGGGACCGTAGACATGTACCACCATGCCCAATTAATTTTTAAATTTTTTTGTAGAAAGGGGGTCTTGCTTTGTTGCACAGACTGGTCTCAAACTCCTGGGCTCAAGTGATCCTCCTGCCTTGATCTCCCAAAGTGTTGGGATTACAGGCATGAGCCACCGCACCTAGCCCCATTCTACTTCTTTATCATTTTTTTCAATCAGGATCAGGTATATTACTTATGTCAAAAGTCCTTTTTTATTAGTATGGCTGCATATGTATACACAGGGATCCCCACTGACTTCCTGTTTTGTTTAATAGCATCACCAAGTTCTCATTCAGATTGGCTCAAAACCTCAATGTTGAAATAATCTGTACTCTGCTGTTACTGGGTATTATATAAATGTCAAGTTCCTGTTAGCTGATGGTGTTTGTGAGTTGTTCTATACGGTTTTTTTTTTGTCTAGTCTTTCTATCAGTTGTTGAGAGAAGTATGTTGAAGTCTTTCCTATTATAATTGTGGATTTGTCTATTTTTCCTTTCAGCTCTACCCATTTTTACTTCAGATAACTTCCAGCTCTGTTGTTCAATATATATACATTTAGGGTTGCTTTGTCTTCTTGATGTAATGACCCTTCTATCTTTATTTTCCTCTCTGTCTCCGCTTATTTTCTTAGCTCCAAAGTCTACTTTATCTGATATGAATCTTGACAGCCTCCCTGCCTCCCTCCCTTCATTCCTTCTTTCCTTCTTCCCTCCCTCCCTCTCTTTCTCTCTTTCTGTTGAGGTGACTTTACATAATATAAAAGTTACCATTTTAAAGTATACAATTCAGCAGCATTTAGCACATTTACAATGTTGTATCACCACAACCACTAGTTCCAGAACATTTTATTCACATCGAAAGAAAGCCCCATACCCGTTAAACAGCCCTTCCCCATTTCCTCCTTCCTCCAGCCACTGGCAACCAACAATCTGCCTTCTGTCTCTGTGGATTGACCTGTTCTGGGTATTTCATATAACTGGATTCACACAATATGTGACCTTTTGTTTCTGACTTCTTACACTTAGCATAATGTTTGGGAGGTTCATCCATGCTGTAGCGTGTGTCAGTACTTCATCCCTTTTTATGGCTGAATAATATTACATTGTATGTGTACACTACAATTTGTTTATCCATTCATCTGTTGAGAGACATATGGGTGTTTCTACTTTGTGGTTATGATGAAAATGCTACTATGAACATTCATGTAGACATTTTTGTGTGAACATATGCTTGCTTCCTCTTGGGTATATACCTAGGAGTAGAATTGCTGGGTCATATGATAATTCTATGTTTAACTTTTTGAGGAACTGCCAAGCTGTTTTCCACAGGAGATGTACCATTTTATATTCCTACCAGCAGTGGACCAGAGTTCCAATTTCTTCATATTCTTACCAATACTTGTTATTTTCTGATTTTAATTTTTAAAGTATGACCAACCTAGTGGCTGTAAAGTTATATTTCATTGTGAATTTGATTTGCATTATCCTAATGACTAATGATGTTGAGCATCCTTTGTGCACATGTTGACCATTTGTATATCTTCTTTGGAAAAATGTCCATTCAATTCCTTTGCCCACTTTTTTTTTCTCATTGGAGTGTTTGGCTTCTTGTTGAATTATAAAAATTAACAATATATTCAGAATATTAGACCCTTATTTGATATATTATTTACAAATGTTTTCTCACATTTTGTGGTTTTCTTTTTACTTTCCTAATAATGTCCTTTGTTCCACAGAAATTTTAAAATATTGATGTAATCTGATTTATCTGTTCATTCATTTGTTGCTTATACTTTTGGTATCATATCTAAGAATCAATTGCCAAATTCAAGGTCAGGAAGATTTACCTATTTGTTTGCTCCTAAGAGTTTTATATTTGGGTTATAACTATTTTGAGTTGGGGGCTAGGGTTTCCCTTCATTCTTTTGCAGAGAAATATCTACTGGTCCCAACATAATTTACTGAAGAGACTGTCCTTTCCCCCATTGAATAGACTTGGCAGCTTTTTCAAAAGTTAATTCATCATTAATTTATTTCTGGACTCTGAATTCTATTTCATTTTTGGAATGTCTAATGCTAGGCCAGTTTCACAGTATTTTGATAACCCTAGTTTTGTTGTAAGTTTAAAAATGTGAGTCCTCCAAATTTGTTCTTTTCCAACTTTATTTTGGCTGTTTGGTGCAACTTGTACTTATTACATTTGCATTTAGGATTGGATTTCTCATTTCTGCAAAAAAGGCCACTGGAATTTCGATGGATATTGTATTGCTGTTATGAATGGAACTGTTTTCTTCATTTGTCTTTTGGATTGTTCATTGCTAGATTTTGCGTGTTGATCCTGCAACTTTGTTGAATTTATCAATTCTAGTACTTTTATAGATTATCTGGAATTTTCGATATATAAGAATATATTATCTGTGAATAGATACCTTTTATTTCTTTTTATTGCCTAATTGCTTTGCGTAGATCTTTCAGTACAGTGTTGAATAATAGTGGGCATCCTTGTCTTGTTCCTGATGTTAGGGGAAAAACTTTCAGTTTTTCTTTATTGAATATGGTGTTAGCTGTGGGTTTTTCATGAGCCATTTGTCATGTTTTCAAGTTTCCTTATTTATTTTTTTTTTAAGTCAGGGTCTTGCTCTGTCACCCAGGCTGGAGTGCAGTGGCATGATCATAGCTTATTGCAGCCTTGACCTGCAGGGCTCAAGCAGTCCTCTGGCTTCAGCCCCCCGAGTAGCTGGGACTACAAAAAAAAAAAAAAAGTACTCTGGTATTAGCAGATTGGCTTTAAACCAGGACAGTCCTTGAATGTGTAGTAATGCCATCTACAACTCTGCCTTAGTCTTCACTTCCCGCTTGAGATGAGCCAGAGGCTCAGCCAGAGATGCAAAACGAGAGTCCTTGCTGTTTTTCTTTGAGCAAATGTTTGGCCCTGTGTATGAGTGTTTTAGTTTTTATTCCCACTATATTAGCCAGCGTATATAAACACAGATAGACACATAGATACACACAAAACCGTTTTAAGGAATTGGTTTGTGTGATTTGGGGGTACAGCAAGTAAGAACTAGGCCAGGCTAGCAAGCTGAGAGGCTAGAAACTGTCAGAGAAGGATTGATGCTGCAGTCTTGAGACAGAATTTTTTTGAAATAACATGTAATTTCACAAATTGAATCTCTGTGTTCAGTTCTTTTTTTTTTTAATCTGCTGTCTTTTAAATCTCTTTATTCATTTCCTTTTAATTCTGGAAAATGTACTGTACTTCACAAATTCAGTTTTCTGCATGAACTAGTCTATTTATAGCTCCATGTACACTTTCTGTTTTTACTACTTTTTTGTGGAGGAGTAGTGTGCAGAGGAGAGTAATGGACTTGGTTGGGTGTTTATTATTTGCTTGAGGATGGTATGTTTTCTGTATTCTTATGAAGAAAATAAGACTTATTTTTTCTCCCACAATTAAAAAAAGTTTATAAAGAGATTTTCTCTCAAGGAAAGCTATTATTATAACTTGTAGCTCAGGTTCAACAGCAAGTGGTGCCTAGTACTGGTTTTTAACAAATATCAGGCCGGGCACAGTGGCTCATGCTTGTAATCCCAGCACTTTCAGAGGTGCATAGAAGAATTGAGTGAAAAGTACAGTGGTCTTCTTTCTTCTTCCTTTTCCTCCTCCTGTTCCTTCTTTCTTCTTGACAGGCTCTCACTCTGTCACTGGAGTACAGTGGCACAATCATAGCACATTGTATGTAGTCTTGAACTCCTGGGCTGAAGTGATCCTTCTGCCTCAACCTCCCAAGTAGCTGGGACTACAGGCGTGCTACCATGCCTCGCTGATTTTTTATTTTTTGTAGAGATAGGGTCTTGCTACATTGCCCAGGATGGTCTTGAACTTCTGGGCTCAAGCAATCATCTCACCTTGGCCTCCAAAAGTGCTGGGATTAGAGACGGAACCCACTGCACTTGGTGCCTGGACTCCCCTATTCTTTGATACATCCACTTTCTCCCATCATTAACACATTAAATTAGTGTGGCTAGTACATTTGTTTCAGTCAATGTGCTGATACTGATACAACTAATATCCATAGTTTATATTAAGTTTCACCCCTTGAGTTGTACATTGTGTGGCATTTGAGAAATGTATGATGCTATGTACCCACTATTACAGTATCATAAAGATAGTTCCTCTGTCCTGAGAATTCCCTGTACTCTGCTTATTACTCCTTTTTTCCCTCCCCCTAACTCCTGGCACCACTGGTTTTTTTTTTTTTTTTTTTTTGAGATGGAGTTTTTGCTCTCGTTGCCCAGGTTGGAGTGCAATGGCGTGATCTCGGCTGTCTGCAACCTCTGCCTCCTCAGTTCAAATGATTCTTCTGTCTCAGCCTCCTGAGAAGCTGGGATTACAGGCACCCGCCACCACACCCAGCTAATTTTTGTATTTTTAGTAGAGACGGGGTTTCATCATATTGGTCAGGCTGGTCTCGAACTCCTGACCTCAGGTAATCTGCCTGCCTCGGCTTCTCAAAGTGCTGGGATTAGAGGCGTGAGCCACTGCGCCCGGCCAATTTTAGACCTTTTCTGACAAGCTTCTTTTACTTAGCAATATGCATTCAGGGTTCCCTCATTTCTTTTTCTAGCTTGATGGCTCATTTCTTTTTGTTGCTGAATAATACTTTTATTAGCAACAAAGAATGAAACACTTAAGTGTAAAACAAGCAAAAGATCTATATGAGTAAAACAACAAAATACTGATACATGAAATAAAAAAATATAAATGTCATCTCTTCCTAAGTTGATCTACGCATTCAGTGCAATTCCTATAAAAATACAAGCAAGTTATTTTGTGGATATGTACTAAGTAATTCTAAAGTTTGTATGGAAAGGCAATGCTCCTAGAAGATAACATAGAAAATCTAGGTGACCTTGAGTTTTGGCGATGACCTCTTAAGTACAACACCGAAAGCGCAATCATAAATGAAAAAATCAGTAAGTTGGGCTTTATTAAAATTAAAAACTTTTGCTCCGTGAAAGATTATTTTAAGAGAGTGAGAAGATGGGCTGCAGATGGTGAGGAAATATTGGTGAAAGACACGTCTGACTAAAGAACTAAAAAACTCTTAAACCTGAACAGTAAGAAAATGAACAATCCTATTAAAAAATGAGCAAAAGGGTCTCAGCAGCTCGGGCTGCGGGAGGAGTGGCAGCAGCCAGGCAGCCCAGCTTCGCAAAGGCTCTCAGCATACTGCGGCCCGCAGGCACCTGGCACACGTCCTCCCCGCCACCAGGATGCCCGAGAGGAAGGTCAGCTCCACCGAAGGGGCCGCCAAGGAAGAGGCCAAGAGGAGATTGCCGCGGTTGTCAGCTAAACTTGCTCCTGCAAAAATGGAAGCGAAGCCGAAAAAGGCAGCAGCAAAGCATTGAAACCACCATCTGTAAAGCTCTACATATTCTTCACGGGGTGAATAATTTCTACCCAAAACTTGGGTTAAAGCTTCAAATGAGGAAGTACAAATAAAAGGGCAAAGGGGAGCAAAGGGAAAACAGGCTGAAAGAAACTAAAGAAGATTTACCTGCAGCAAAGGGGGAAATGAAAACTGAGGGGAGTCCAGCCTCTGATGAAGCAGGAGAGAAAGAAGCCAAGTCTGATTAATACCATATACCATGTCTTATCAGTGGTCCCTGTCTCCCTTCTTGTACAATCCAGAGGAATATTGTTATCAACTATTTTGTAAATGCAAGTTTTTTAGTAGCTCTAGAAACATTTTTAAGAAGGGAATCTCACCTCATCCCATTTTTTAAGTGTAAATGCTTTTTTTTAAGAGGTGAAATCATTTGCTGGTTGTTTATTTTTTGGTACAACCAGAAAATAGTGTGGGATATTGAATTATGGGAAGCTTTGACTGTCTTGGGTGTCAGCTTAACATTTCATAGATGGGGGATAGTTTTCATATCCTATAATACAAAGCATATTAAATGGCAATATGGAGTCAGTCCTGCATTTAATGTCTTGAACATTTTAAATTACTTCTATTCCCATGGTTTTTTTTTTATTATACTCTAAGTTTTAGGGTATGTGTGCACAATGTGCAGGTTAGTTACATATGTATACATGTGCCATGTTGGTGTGCTGCACCCATGTTGTTTTTTAGTAGAATTGTTTCCTAAAGAAAACCACTCTTTGATTATGGCTCTCCCTGTCAGAATTGTGTCCACTCTGTAACATCGTTGGTTGTGGTTGTCCTGTTTTCCTAATAACTTTGTTACTGTGCTGTGAAAGATTTAAAAATTAAATATGTAGTATACATGCTATTCAGTTGTGAATTGGTGGGATGTGTGTAACAGCTTATCAAATTGTGAAGATACTGGTACTTGATGGCCTCTTGAGGAAAATTTGCTTCCAAATTTAAGCTGGAAAGTCACTGGAATAACTTTAAAAAAGAATTAGGATACATGGCTTTTTAGATATTTGTTATGTATGTTAAGAATTGTGTACAAATTGAAATGTCTGTACTGATCCTCAACCAATAAAATCTCAATTATGAAAGAAAAAAAGAGCAAAAACCTGACCAAAGAAGATACACATGGCAAATAAGCATATGAAAGATGCTCAATAATGTATGTGACTGGGGAATTGCAAATTAAAAATAACAATTGGATACCACAGTTTTAAAGGGCTAAAAGCTCTAACATTGACAATACCAAATGCTGAGAAGAGGTGGAATAACAGGAATGCTCATTTATTGCTAGTGGGACTGCAAAATTGTACAGCTACTTTCAAATACAATTTGGCAGTTTCTTACAAAACTTTAACATACTCATACCATAAGATTAACCAATTGCCTTCCTTGGTGTTTACTCGAATGAGTTGAAACTTACGTCCTCCCAAAAACCTGCACAAAGATGCGTATAGCAACTTTATTCATAATGGCCAGAACTTGAATACAACCAAGATGTCCTTCACCATGCAAATGGGTAAACATTGGTACATCCTGTGAGTGGAATGTCATTCAGTGCTAAAAAGAAATGAGGTATCAAGCCATGAAAAGACATGGAGGAATGAATGCATATTACTCCGTAAAAGAAGCCAATCTGATAATCGTACTGTATGATTCTAACTATATAATGAAACTGTGGAGACATTAAGTTGAAAATTTTTTTTTAACTTCTCATCTCTTTTTTGATTAGTTCTCCTTTTATTCACATTTGTTTGTAGAGGAAAACATTTTAATCATAGTATTAATTCACTCAGAAAAATTATGTAAAACGAGTTATAAATTTAGTTGTGAACTATACATGGAAGCTTATTTCAAAATATATGTTTGAATTCAAATGCTAGTGTTTAGAAGTCTATTTAGTAACTGGTAATTTGACTGAATTGAACCATGTCATTATTATTTATTGACTGCCATTCAAAATAACCTTTTTTATTTTTACACATTTACTAGAGAAAAATAGGAAACTTAGATAAACATTCTTTCAGCTTGAGATAATCATGAGATAGTCACCAGTAACATTTTTATATCTAGCCTTCCAAATAGATAAGTAGTCAGATATATGCATTTCCTCTAAAATGTAAGTTCCATGAGGCCATAAGTGGTCAATTGAATGGATGAATGCATATTTAACAGACTTAAATTAAAATCTACACACAATTTTAAACATACTGTTTTCTTATAAAATGTTTTTTATTAAGTATATGTGTATCACATACTTTTTTTCATCCATGTTGTAGCATGTATAAACACACCTCATTCCTTTTTATTGCTGAATAATACTCCATTGAATGGATATATCACTTTTTTGTTTGTAAGTTGTTTTTTTTTATACTTTAAGTTCTAGGGTACATGTGCACAATGTGCAGGTTTGTTACATACATATACACACGCCATGTTGGTGTGCTGCACCCATTAACTCGTCTTTTACATTAGGTGTATCTCCTAATGCTATCCTTCCCCCCTCCCCCAACCCCACGACAGGCCTCGGTGTGTGTTGTTCCCCTTCCTGTGTCCAAGTGTTCTCATTGTTCAGTTCCCACCTGAGTGAGAACATGCAGTGTTTGGTTTTCTGTCCTTGTGATAGTTTGCTGAGAATGATGGTTTCCAGCTTCATCCATGTCCCCACAAAGGACATGAACTCATCCTTTTTTATGGCTGCATAGTATTCCATGGTGTATATTGCCACATTTTCTCAATCCAGTCTATCATTGATGGACATTTGGGTTGGTTCCAAGTCTTTGCTGTTGTGAATAGTGCCACAATGAACATACATGTGCATGTGTCTTTATGGCAGCATGATTTATAATCCTTTGGGTATATACCCAGTAATGGGATTGCTGGGTCAAATGATATTTCTAGTTCTAGATCCTTGAGGAATCGCCACACTGTCTTCCACAATGGTTGAACTACAAGAAAAAAACAACCCCATCAAAAAGTGGGCGAAGGATATGAACAGACACTTCTCAAAAGAAGACATTTATGCAGCCAACAGACCCATGAAAAAATGCTCATTATCACTGGCCGCCAGAGAAATGCAAATCAAAACCACAATGAGATACCATCTCACACCAGTTAGAATGGCGATCATTAAAAAGTCAGGAAACAACAGGTGCTGGAGAGGATGTGGAGAAATAGGAACACTTTTACACTGTTGGTGGGACTGTAAACTAGTTCAGCCATTGTGATTAAGTTGAAAATTTATGTCCACACAGCCTGCACATGAATGTTCATGGCAGCTTTATTTATAATTGCCAAAACCTGGCAGCAAGTTGCCCTTCAGTAGATGAATGGATTAACAAACTGTGGTATATTCATAAAATGGATTATTATTCTTATTTTTCTTATTTATTTTCAGTGAGGTGTTTTTTTTTTTTTGTAGAGTCTTGCTCTGTTGCCCAGGCTGGAGTGCAGTGGTGCGATCTCAGCTCACTGCAACCTCTGCCTCCCAGGTTCAAGCGATTCTCCTGCCTCAGCCTCCTGAGTAGCTGGGATTACAGATGCATGCCACCACGCCTGGCTAATTTTTGTATTTTTAGTAGAGACAGGGTTTCACCATGTTGGTCAGGTTGGTCTCGAACTCCTGACCTCGTGATCTACCCACCTTGGCCTCCCAAAATGCTGGGATTTCAGGTGTGAGCCACCGTGCCCAGGGAGTTTTTTGTTTTGTAGTTGTTTTTTTTTTAGTCTACCTACCTTCTTACTCTGGTGGTTCGTGTGCTAGCTGCGTGTGTAGTTTTATAAGGAACTGCTAGACTGTTGTCCAGGCGACTGTTCCATTTTTTTTTTTTTTTAATTGATCATTCTTGGGTGTTTCTCTCAGAGGGGGATTTGGCAGGGTCAGAGGACAATAGTGGAGGGAAGGTCAGCAGATAAACAAGTGAACAAAGGTCTCTGGTTTTCCTAGGCAGAGGACCCTGCGGCCTTCCGCAGTGTTTGTGTCCCTGGGTACTTGAGATTAGGGAGTGGTGATGACTCTTAACGAGCCTGCTGCCTTCAAGCATCTGTTTAACAAAGCACATCTTGCACCACCCTTAATCCATTTAACCCTGAGTGGACACAGCACATGTTTCAGAGAGCACAGGGTTGGGGGTAAGGTCACCGATCAACAGGATCCCAAGGCAGAAGAATTTTTCTTAGTACAGAACAAAATAAAAAGTCTCCCATGTCTACTTGTTTCTACACAGACACGGCAACCATCCGATTTCTCAGTCTTTTCCCCACCTTTCCCCCCTTTCTATTCCACAAAACCGCCATTGTCATCCCGGCCCGTTCTCAATGAGCTGTTGGGTACACCTCCCAGACGGAGTGGTGGCCGGGCAGAGGGGCTCCTCACATCCCAGTAGGGGCGGCTGGGCAGAGGCGCCCCTCACCTCCCGGACGGGGCGGCTGGCCGGGCAGGGGGCTGATCCCCCCACCTCCCTCCCAGATGGGGCGGCTGGCCGGGCAGAGTGGCTTCTCACTTCCCAGTAGGGGCGGCTGGGCAGAGGCGCCCCTCACCTCCCGGACGGGGTGGCTGGCCTGGCGGGGGCTGACCCCCACCTTCCTCCCGGATGGGGTGGCTGCCGGGCGGAGACGCTCCTCACTTCCCAGACGGGGTGGCTGCCGGGCGGAGGGGCTCCTCACTTCTCAGACGAGGCGGCTGCCAGGCGGAGGGGCTCCTCACTTCTCAGACGGGGTGGTTGCCAGGCGGAGGGTCTCCTCTCTTCTCAGACGGGGCGGTGGGCAGAGACGCTCCTCACCTCCCAGACAGGGTCGCGGCCGGGCAGAGGCGCTCCCCACATCTCAGATGATGGGCGGCCGGGCAGAGACGCTTCTCACTTCCTAGATGGGATGGCGGCCGGGAAGAGGCGCTCCTCACTTCCTAGATGGGATGGCGGCCGGGCAGAGACGCTCCTCACTTTCCAGACTGGGCAGCCAGGCAGAGGGGCTCCTCACGTCCCAGATGATGGGCGGCCAGGCAGAGACGCTCCTCACTTCCCAGACGGGGTGGCGGCCGGGCAGAGGCTGCAATCTTGGCACTTTGGGAGGCCAAGGCAGGCCGCTGGGAGGTGGAGGTTGTAGCGAGCCGAGATCACGCCACCGCACTCCAGCCTGGGCACCATTGAGCACTGAGTGAACCAGACTCCGTCTGCAATCCCGGCACCTCGGGAGGCCGAGGCTGGCGGATCACTCGTGGTTAGGAGCTGGAGACCAGCCCGGCCAACACAGCGAAACCCCGTCTCCACCAAAAAAGTGCGAAAACCAGTCAGGCGTGGCGGCACGTGCCTGTAATCGCAGGCACTCGGCAGGCTGAGGCAGGAGAATCAGGCAGGGAGGTTGCAGTGAGCCGAGATGGCAGCAGTACAGTCCAGCTTCTGCTCGGCATCAGAGGGAGACCATGGAAAGAGAGGGAGACCGTGGGGAGGGGGAGGGGAAGGGGGAGAGGGAGAGGAAGACGGAGAGGGAGGCGACTGTTCCATTTTATATTCCCACCAGCAATGTGTGAGTGATCCCATTTGTCTTTATCTTTTCCAGCATTTGTTGTCACTATTTTTAATTTTTTTTTTTTTTTTTGAGGCAGAGTCTTGCTCTGTCGCCCAGGCCGGAGTGCAGTGGTGAGATCTCGGCTCACTGCAAGCTCCGCCTCCCAGGTTCACGCCATATTCCTGCCTCAGCCTCCTGAATAGGTGGGACTACAGGCGCGTGCCACCACGCCCGGCCACTATTTTTAAATTTTTATCAGTTCTGATAGATGGGTAGTGGTATCTCTTAGTGATTTTGTATTTTCTTTCTTTTTTTCCTTTGAGACAGGGTCTCACTTTGTCACCCAGCCTGGAGTGCAGTGGCAGAATCACTGCCCACTGCAGCCTCAACCCCCAGCCTCAAGTGATCCTCCCACCTCAACCCCCAAAGTAGCTGGGACCACAGGTGCATGCCACTATGCCTACCTACTTTTTGTATTTTTTGTAAACAGGGTTTCACCATGTTGTCAAGGCTGGTCTCGAACTCCTGAGCTCAAGTGATCCCGCCTGCCTTGGCCTTGCACAGTGCTGGGATTACAGGTGTGAGCCACCGCGCCTGGGCTGTTTTGTATTTTCTTTGTGGCTAATCATGCATCTATATAATCTCTTTCATGAAGTATTTCTGCTTATTTACTTTGTTAACAGAAGGCCATCAAGAAGGCCATGCCCGAGGTCAGCTGAAAGTATTTCTGATTCTCCTGGGATAGTAATTTAATGATGCTATTTGCAAAAACTACCATCTTTTCCATTGCCTTTTAAAGCAAATGCCTATGACTCAATATTTGATGATTTAAGTTATAATGAAAACTCAACCTCCTAGTTTTTTATTAATGGAAGAAGGAGTAAGAAATTGTGTGGAGAATAGGTTGATAGGTTTTCAGAATTAGAGCCTGAATTTCAGACATATATTATATGAAAATCCAAAAAAGTTGTAGCTAAGTATAATTATTTTGGTTTGTCCAGTGCATTCCAAAATTATAAATGGAGGCTGGGTGCGGTGGCTCATACCTGTATTCCCAGCACTTTTGGGGGCCAAGGCAGGTGGATTACATGAGGCCAGTAGTTTGAGACTAGCCTGGCCAACATTGTGAAACCCTGTCTCTACTGAAAATACAAAAAAATTAGCCAGGTGTGGTGGTGTGCATCTGTGGTTCCAGCTACACAGGAGGTTGAGGCATGAGAATCGCTTGAACCTGGGAGGCAGAGGTAGCAGTGAGCCAAGATCGAGCTACCGCACTCCAGCCTGGGCGATACAGCCAGACTGTCTCCAAAAAAATAAAAAAAAAATTATAGATTCATTTAGATGAAAATGTTTAGTGATTTCTTGTTGATTTTTGTCTTCTATATTTATAATATTTTTCCTTTTAAGAAATCTGGTTTAAATATTTTGTTTTATAGTTCATAATAACTTAACCTTTTAATTTTCAATAAAAGAAGCATTTTTTGAAATTTGTTCTTTAAATACTTTTAATTAACCCTCTTCACTGCAATGAATTCACTGTGTAAATTCCATACCTTTGGCTGTTGTAATATATAAAAATGAGGACCTTTTCCTCCCTAATAAAATCTTAATAACTTCCTTTATGGGTATGGGTCAAATGTACAGTAGGTAACAGATTGTTCTGATAAAATTTCAACACACATGCTCAGTAACTCACTATAAAACAAGTTACTTAGATAAAGAAAAGGTCAGTTAAAGAGAATTTGCATTCATTTCTATTTTACATTTATCATGAATAGTGTAAAATGCCTTTACTGTGCATTTTTATATGTATATATGGGATCCTGGGCACAAATTACAGATTTTTAAAGAAGCATTTATTAATAAAAATTGCATCCTTCCTGCCTTTCCTACAGCCTCTGATATTTGCTTACAGTAGATTCAGTTACATTCTAAACTTGGCTCTAAAAATTTCTTCTAGGAACTTCCCCCAGCTTTATGCTATTAGGTTTACCTTTAAAGTCATAGCCCCATGTTTAAATGTCAAACACAATCCTTTAAAAATAATCCATTAGAGCTCTGTAGAAGTCACATGAAGACTGTATTCTGTGTAAAACTTTCTTGTGGCACTGTTTTCTACACCATTTTTGGCTTGTATGATAGAAAATAAAAGCTTGTTTCATGTCTGTCTATTTTAGTATAACACCTTATGGGGCATGCATACTGATTATTTTATGGAAAGCACTCTCATCAGCCTGCCCATGAGGAAAATTAAGATTGTCTTGCTATGTTCCATGGAAATGGTCAAGGCTTTTCAAAAGAGAAAACAGAGAACAAAAGAATATGTCGGGCGTGCACCCAACTGTGTTATTGGCAGGAAACGTGCTGACTCCTTTGTGAATGTGTGAATTTGTGAAGACCCTTATTTTAAAGAATTATCTTTTCCTATTAGTTGTTGAATGAGAGATTTTTCTCATATATAAATAGTTTCTGGTTCTGACAAATTTTGTTCAGTTATCTATAAACTGAGCTTTCATAACATTTGTTTTGTCTGTTTCTAATGAAGGCTTGTTGCATGAAGAATCTCAGTTGTGACATTGTATGGATGATGCCAGTGAAGTGATTGGAATTCCAGTATGTAGTGTGTTGTAGCCATCATGAGCTCCTAATTGAAGGCGACAGGGTGCTTTTTTCCTCTCCTAGTTGGTCAGGCAAAATGTTAGATTTCATTCATTATTAACTCATTCCTTATCAGCAGAGGACTGGATTAGTTTGTAGGGAACATAAATAATTTTTGCTTTGTGTCAATTTTAGAGATTGAAGTTCAGGCTTATACAAGATTCTCTCCCACCTCCAGTTGTTCCAATTGTATGCATTTGTGTAACTACCATCATAAAAATGATACACTAACATTTCTGTCACACCAAAAGTTTCTCGTGCCACTTTGTGCTCCATACCTTCCTCCTTTCCCTCTCTCTTGCAACACTGATTTGCTTCCTATTATTATAGTTGTGGCTGTTTTTTTTTTTTTTAACTTTTCATAGAAGGGACTCATACAGTGTGTAGACTTTTATGTATAGCTTCCCTACCCCCACAGTCATGGTATTGAGATTCACTTTTGTTGTTTTATAATTTGTTCTTTTTAAATGCTGAATACTTTTCATTGCATTAATATATAACTGTCCATTCACCTATTGATGGACATTTAATTGTTTCTAGACTTTTTATTATGGCTAATAAAATACCTAGTTGTGACATATGGAAAATGTATGTTTAACTTTTTTACAAACTGGTAAACTATTTTTCAGAGTGACTGTACCATTTTGCATCTCCAGCAGTAATGTGTGAGGGCTTCAATTAGTTTGCATTCTTGCCATAACTTTGTACTACTAGTTTTTAAAATTTTAGTCATTCTATTGGGTGTAGTGGTATCCATTAGTGGTTTCAACTTGCATTTCCCTGATAATTAAATATGTTGAACATCTTTTCATGTGCTTACTTGCTATCTGTATATCTTCTTTAATCAAGTATCTTTAAACATATTAGGGCCATTAAAAAACTGTATTCTTTTTTTTGCTTCTACAACAGTTATCATAGAATTATCGTCATTTTATTTATTTATTATGAACACCTTTTTTTATTTTTCATGCATGAAATCATTTATTTTAGAGCTAATGTAAGCTTAGCCCACATTATAATGTTATAACATTAATTTTAATGCTGACATTAAAATTAAACATTAAAACAACATTGATACAGAAAATAAACATATGACTTAATATGTACAAGAGAGTTAGCAAGAAAAACTTGATAAATAATTTTTTTTTCCAACTTTTATTTTAGGTTCTGGGGGTACGTGT
This sequence comes from Gorilla gorilla gorilla, assembly GCF_029281585.2. Lineage (NCBI taxonomy): Eukaryota > Metazoa > Chordata > Mammalia > Primates > Hominidae > Gorilla > Gorilla gorilla. Next base: position 31,130,359 of record NC_073228.2, on the reverse strand, counting down.
TCAGGTTTGTTACATCAGTAAATTGCATGTCACTGGAGTTTGGTGTACAGATTATTTTGTCACCCAGGTAGTGAGCATAGTACCTGATAGGTAGTTTTTTGATCCTCACTCTACTTCCACCCTCCTCCTTCAAGTAGGCCCCGGTGTCTGTTGTCCCCTTCCTTGTGTCCATGTGTATTCATTGTTTAGCTCCCACTTATAAGTGACAGCATTCTGTATTAGGTTTTCTGTTCTTGCATTAATTCGCTTAGGATAATGGCCTCCAGCTGCATTTATGTTGCTGCAAAGGACATGATTTTGTTCTTTTTTATGCTACGTGGTATTCTGTGGTGAATATGTACCACATTTTTTTTTTTTTTCGAGATGGAATCTCGCTCCTGTCTCACAGACTGGAGTGCAGTGGTGCGATCTCAGCTCACTGCAACCTCCACCTCCCAGGTTCAAGCAATTCTCCTTCCTCAGCCTCCTGAGTAGCTGGGATTACAGGTGTGCACGACCACGCCCAGCTGATTTTTGTATTTTTAGTAGAGATGGGGTTTCACCATGTTGGCCAGGCTGGTCTCAAACTCCTGACCTCAGGTGATCCACCTGCCTTGGCCTCCCAAAGTGCTAGAATTACAAGCATGAGCCACCACGCCCGGCCTATGTACGACATTTTTAAAATCCAGTCCTCTGTTGATGGGCATCTAGGTTGATTCCATGAATTTGATATTGTGACTAGTGCTGCAAAGAACATAGGAGTGCATGTGTCTTTATGGTAGAATGATTGATATTCCTTTGGGTATATATCCAATAATGGGATTGTCCTGTGTTGAATGGTAATTCTAAGTTCTTTGAGAAATCTCCAAACTGCTATCCACGATGGCTGAACTAATTTACATTCCCACCAGCAGTGTATAAGCATTCCCTTTTCTCCACAACCTCGCCAGCATCTATTATTTTTTGGCTTTTTAGTAATAGCCATTCTGACTGGTGTGAGAAGGCATCTGATTGTGATTTTGATTTGCACCTCTCTAACGATTAGTGATGTTGAGCATATTTTTCATATGCTTGTTGGCCATGTGTATGTCTTCTATTGAGAAGTGTCTGTTCATATACTTTGCCCATTTTTTAAATGGGGTTGTTTCTTGCTTGTTGACTTATAGATTCTGTATATTAGACCTTTGTCAGATGCATAGTTCACAAATATTTTTCTGTCCTTCTGCAGGTTGTTTGCTGTTGACAGTTTCTTGTGCTGTGCTGAAGCTCTTTAATTAAGTACCACTTGTCAATTTTTGTTGCAATTGTTGGGATTGCTTTTGGAGTCTTCCTTATAAAATCTTTGCCAGGGCATGTGTCCAGAATGGTATTTCCTAGGTTTTTGTTTCTAGACTTTTTATAGCATTATGTTTTACATTTCAGTCTTTAATCCACCTTGAGTTGATTTTTGTATACAGTGGAAAGATTTTCATATATAGAGCCCAGTTTCAATCTCCTGCATATGGTTTGCCAGTAATCCCACCACGATTTATTGAATAGGGAGTTTTTTCCCTATTGTTTGTTATCATCAACTTTGTCAAAGATTAGATGGTTGTAGGTGTGTGGCTTTATTTCTAGGTTCTCCAACCTGTTCCATTGGTCTATGTGTCAGTTTTTGTATCAGTACCATGCTATTTTGGTTACTGCAGCCTTGTAATATAGTTGAAGTCAAGTAGTGTAATGCCTCCAGCTTTGTTCTTTTCGCCTAGGATTGCTTTTACTATTCAGGCTCTTTTTTGGTCTCATATGAATTTTAGAATACTTTTTTTTCTAGTTCTGTGAAAAATGCCTTTGGTAGTTTGATAGGAAGAGCATTGAAACTGTAAGTTGCTTTGGGTAGTATGGACATTTTAATGATATTGAGTCTTCCTATCCATGAGCATGGAATGTTTTTCCATTTGCTTGTGTCATCTCTGACTTTTTTCAGCAGCATTTTGTAATTCTCATTTTAGAGGTCTTTTACCTTTCTGGTTAGCAGTATTCCTAGGTATTGTATTCCTTTTATGGCTATTGTGAATGAGATTACTTTCTTGATTTGGCTCTCAGCTGGGATATTATCGATGTATAGACATGCTATTGATTTTCATACATTGATTTTATATCCTGAAACCTTGCTGGAGTTGTTTAACAAATCCAAGAGACTTTGGACAGAGACTAAGAGTTTTCTAGGTATTGAATCGTATCATCTGGGACTAGAGATAGTGTAACTTCCTGTCTTACTATTTGGATGCCTTTTATTTCTTTCTCTTGCCTGATTGCTCTGGCTGGGACTTCCAGAACTGTGTTGAATAGGAGTGGTGAGAGTAGGCGTCTTTGTCTTGTTCTGGTTCTCAGGGGGAATGTTTCCAGTTTTTGCCTGTTCGGTATCGTGTTGGCTGTGGGTTTGTCATAGATGGCTCTGATTATTTTGAGGTATGTTCCTTCAATATCTAGTTTGTTGAAGGTTTTTAACATGAATATTGAATTTTATTGAAAGTCTTTTCTGCATCCCTTGAGATGATCATTTTTTTTTGTTTTTAGTTGTGTTTATATGATGAATCACATTTATTGTTTTGAATATGTTGAACCAAACTTGCATCCCAGGAATAAAGCTTACTTGATCATGGTGGATTAGCTTTTCTGTGTGCTGCTGGATTTGATTTGCTGGTATTTTGTTGAGGAGCTTTGCATCTGTGTTCATCAGGGATATTGGCCTGAAATTTTCCTTATTTGTTAATGTCTCTGCCAGGTTTTGGTATCAGAATGAAGCTGGCATCAGCCGGGCGTGGTGGCTCATGCCTGAAATCCCAGCACTTCGGGAGGCCGAGGAGGGCGGATCATGAGGTCAGGAGATTGAGACCGTCCTGGCTAACATGGTGAAAGCTCGTCTCTACTAAAAATACAAAAAATTAGGCGGGCATGGTGGCAAGCGCCTGTAGTCCCAGCTATTCGAGAGGCTGAGGCAGGAGAATGGCGTGAACCCAGGAGGTGGAGCTTGCAGTGAGCCTAGATTGCACCACTGCACTCCAGCCTGGGAGACAGGGAGATTCTGTCTCAAAACAAACAAACAAACAAAAAACAGAATGAGGCTGGCTTCATAGAATGAGTTAGGGGGAGTCTCTCATGCTCGACTTTTTATAATAATTTCAGCAGGATTGGTAGCAGCTTTTCTTTATACATCTAGTAGAATTTGGCTGTGAATTCATTTGGTCCAGGGCTTTTTCTCATTGGTAGGTTTTAAAAAATGACAGATACAATTTTGGAATTCATTATTATTCTGTTCAGGGTTTTAATTTCTTCCTGATTCAATTTTCGGAGGTTGTTGTGTTTCTAGAAATTTATCCATTTCTCCTATGTTTTCTAGTTTCTGTGCATAGAGGTGGTAAAAAATGTGTTGCATGCATCATCATTGTTGAGTCATAAGATTTTCTTTTCTTTTCTTTTCTTTTTGAGACAGGGTGTCACTCTGTTGCCCACACTGGAGTGTAGTGGTATGATCAGAACTCACTGCATCCTCAAATTGCTCCTGCCTCAGGCTTCCTAGTAGCTGAGACTACAGGTGCATGCAGAATTTAAAAAATATTTTGGACACAAACCTTTGTCAGATATATATTTTGCATTTATTTTTTCATAACATGGCACTTGCCTTTTCATTTTTAATTTTTGTCTGTTAAACAGTAAAAGTTTCACATTTTGATAAATTGTGTTTTGTCAATTATATCTATTTTCATGCATTTCTTTTTCTGTTTAAGAAATAGGTTACAAAGATTTTTCTCCTGTAGTTTGTCCTTGACGCATAGTTTTTGCTATTATATTTTTAGACTTATGATCCATTTTGAGTTTGTTTTTGGAGCAGTTTAATTTTTTTCATATAGAAATCTGATTCTTTTGGCACCATTTGTTCCAAAAATGATCTTTTCATCATTTAGTTATATTGTACCTTTGATGAAAATGAGTTGGCCACACAAATGTGAGTTTATTTCTCGACTCACTATTCTGTTTCCTTGAAATATTTGTGTACGCCTATACCAGTACCATACTATCCTGACTATTGCAGCTTTATATGTCTTATACATGTATATCATTTGTATACATCCGTATCTCAGAGATATTATGTAGTGTAGGTTCAGTTCAAGACGACCCCAATACGGCAAATTCCATAATAAAGCAAGTCACATGAATTTTTTGGTTTCCCAGTGCATATAAAAATTATGTTTGGCTAGGCTCAGTGGCTCATTCCTGTAATTCCAGCACTTTGGGGAGGTAAGGTGGGAGGCTTGCTTGAAGCCAGGAGTTTAAGACCATCTTGGGCAACAAAGCAAGACACTGTCTAAAAAAATAAAATAAAATAAAAAATTAGCTGAATATGGTGGTGCGCACCTATAGCCCCAGCTACTCAGGATGCTGAGACTAGAGGATTGCTTGAGATCAGGAATTAGAGGCTACAGTGAATTCCATTTCAGGTGACAGAGTGAGGCCCTGTATCTAAAACAAAAACAAAACCAAAAAAGGTATGTTTACACTATACTATAGTCTCTTAAGTGTATAATGGCATTATGTCTAAAAAAATCAATGTGCATACCTTAATTAAAAAATACTTTATTGCTAAAAAGTACTGATGTTCTGATACTTCAGTGAATCATAATCTTTTTGCTGATGGAGAGTCCTGGTTACCCCTTACGGGGCTCTTTCCTGTTCAGTGTCATGAAACCAACACATCAAACTGAAAATGAGTGTCAGGCAGTGCAGCTTTATTCAGTAGCCTTGGAATTGGAGAAGTGGGAACTTAGCTTAACTTCTCAGCTCCTGAGAAACCTGGAAGTTACAGATATAGGGCATCTTTAATGAAGGGTTTGGGCATTAAGAGCCAGGAGAGGAATATGTTTTTCTTGGAAAGGGATGGAGATTTTCCTGGAATCAAGGAGCCACCTCTTTTCTATGCTTTCCTGGTCAATTCTGGTCTTTGTCATGGTGATTGTCAACTGTCATGGTGCTGATGGGAGTGTCACTTAGCATGGAAATTGGATTATAATGAAGCTAGAGGTTCTTCAGAGGTCGATTAAACTGCCATTGTGGATTTCATCAGCTTTAGCTGGGTTAGACCTAAGAAGGAACTTCTGACCACAGACATCCTGTTTCCTAAAAATAAATGGAGTTAAAGCTGACTAGGAATTTAGCCATATCACATAGGCATTGCATTGGCCAACAAAAATGGGGTAGGGATCCAGCTAAGTCATTTAGGCACTACAATGGGTAGTATTAGGACCTTGCTCTGGATTAGGCTTTGGCTTAAGGGAATGTTGTGTTTAGTTTAGTCTTCTATCTAAACCACTAAAACTTTCTCCATATCGGCAATAAGCCTGTTTCACTTTCTTCTCATTCATGTGTTCACTGGAGTAGCACTTTTAATTTCTTCAAGAACTTTTTCTTTGTGTTCATGACTTGGTGATGTGGTGTAAGAGGTCTGGTTTTCTGCCTGTATCAGCTTTCAGTACGTCTTCCTTGCTAAGCTTAATCATTCCTAGCCTTTGATTTGAAATGAGAGATATGCAACTCTTTATTTCAAATGAACACTTAGAGGCTATTGTAGGATTATTAATTGGTCTACTTTCAATATTGCTGTGTCTCAGTGATGAAGGAGGCCTGAGGAGAGGGAGAGAGACAGGAGAATAGCTGGTAGGTGGAGCTTTCAGAACACACTCATTTATTGATTAAATTTACCGTCTTCTATGGGTCCAGTATGTGGTGCCCCAAAACAATTACAAAAGTAACATCAAAGATCACTGATCACAGATCATTCTAACAGATATAATAATAAATGAAAGAGTTTGAAGTATTATGAGAATTACCAAAATGTGATGGAGAGACACTAGTTGAGCACGTAGTGTTGTAAAAATGGCTTCAGTCAACTTGCTTGACACAGGGTTCCCACAAACCTTCAATTTGTTAAAAAAAAAAAAATGCAATATCTGTAAAGCACAGTAAAGTGAGGTGCAGTAAATTAGGTATGCTCGTATGTAAGAATCATGTTAATTTGCATAAAGATTTTAAAGTTAGCTTGTCATCGTCTTTAAAAAGGCCTGGTAGGATTTTGATTGTGATTATTAAATACATAGATCAGTTTGGGGAGACTTGCCATCTTAAGAAAATTATAACTCCCAATCCAAGAACATGGTATTTACTATTATTTATTTAGGTCTTTGATTTATTTTATCTGCATGTTATAGTTTTTAGTATACAAATCTTGCATGTATTTTGTTAGACTTACATAGAATTATTTCATATTTTCATGTTATTGCAAATACTTTCAGTTTCAAATTGTTCATTTCTATACAAACATGATTATATATGTAGACCTTGAATTCTGCAACCTTGGTAAAGTTCTAGTAGCTTTTTAAAGAGATTCTTTGGGATTTTTTATGTAGATAATGTTATCTATAAATAGATCATGTTATCTGTGATGGTTTTATTTCTACCTTGACAATCTGGATGCTTTAGATTTATTTATCTGTAATTATTGCGCTGGGTAAGACTTCTTATACAATGTTGAGTAGAAGTGATAAAAGCAGACAATTTTGCCTCGTTCTTGACCTTATGGGGAAGGTGTTTATTCTTATATCTGTAGATTTTTTTATAGGTGCACTTTATAAGGTAGAAGAAATTCTAATTATGGTTTGTTGAGTGTTTTTCTCTTGAAAAGGGTGTTGCATTTTTATTCCTAAAAATGCCATATCTGCATCTTTCTAATGTGATAATCATGGTAGTTTCCCCCCTTTTTTCTGTGAATATGGTGAATTACATTAATAGATATTTTGTAGTAAACCAGCCTTGCATTCCTGCAATAAAGTTCACCTGGTTTTGTATTGCTGGATTTTATTTGCTAATTTTTTTTTTTTTTTTTTTTTTTTTGAGACAGAGTTTCACTGTTGTTGCCGAGGCTGGAGTGCAATGATGCAATCTCGGCTCAAGATTGAAATCAGTTTCAAGCGATTCTCCTGTCTCAGCCTCCTGAGTAGCTGGGATTACAGACATGCACCACCACCCCTGGCTAATTTTTGTATTTTTAGGAGAGACGGGGTTTCTCCATGTTGGTCAGGCTGGTCTTGAACTCCCAACCTCAGGTGATCCACCTGCCTCGGCCTCCCAAAGTGCTGAGATTACAGGCGTGAGCCACTGCCCCCAGCTATTTGCTAATATTTTCTTAATGAGTTTTGGGTGTATATTTCTGAGACATATAGATATACAAGCATATATTTTATTTTCTTGCAATATATTTATTTAGTTTTTGGATATATGCTACTGACATTATAAAATATGTTGGAAAGTGACTCTTCTACCGTATGAAAGAGTTCATGTATGATAGGTATAATTTTTTGTTTTGAGGATTTTCTTTGCAAGAAGTTATGAATTCAATTTCTTTTTAGATCGTGAGCTATTCAAATTATCTTTATGTGTAGATTGGTTTTGGCACTCTGTACATTTTAAGGCATTTGTCTGTGTCATCAGAATATTTCCTGTTTCCTTCATTATTTGTTTGTTCCTTCTTTATTACTTTTTTGAACACTTTGACTAGAGTTATTGATTCTATTATCTTTAAAAATAACAAAGTTTTTGTTTTATTGATTTCCCCCTTTGCTTACTCATTTTATTTTAAGAAATTCTTGTTCTTAAAATATGTTCTGTCCCTCTGTCTAGAACACAGTTTTTTCTTTATTGTACCTTTACAATAAGTCTTATTATGTGGAATGCATTTCCATATACATTCTAGAATGAGATCTTATATCTGGTATATTTTTGATGAGGTTTTAAACTATCAATTTAGACAGTCTTTTAGGCCATGTTATTTTCTTTTAGGTAGGTTTTTTTGTTTTTGTTTTTTTTTTTGAGACAGTTTCACTCTGTCGTCCAGGCTGGAGTGCAGTAGCACAATCTTGGCTCACTGCAACTCCGCCTCCCAGGTTCAAGCAATTTTCCTGCTTCAGCCTCTCAAGTAGTTGGGATTACAGGTGCTTGACACCATGCCCAGATAATTTTTGTATTTTTAGTAGAGATGGGCTGTCACTGTGTTGGCCAGGCTGATCTGAAACTCCTGACCTCAAGTGGTCTGCCTGTCTTGGCCTCCAAAAGTGCTGGGGTTACAGGCGTGAGCCACCACGCCTGGCCTACATAGGTTTTTAAAAAACCATTTTATTCTTCTTGTGTAGATATATTACGAATCTTTCCTTAGATTTGTTCCAAGATGGTCAATAGTTTTGATATTTAATGTCATTTTATATGATTTTTAAAAAAATTTTACTAATTGTTTCTCAATTTATAAAAATATACCTGATGTTTGTATATTATACTTTTATCTAGAGACCTTGGTAAATCCATATATTCTAACAGTTGGTCTTTATTATGAATTTGCCTCTGTGTGTGTGTGCACAGATGATCTATATTTCTATGCACAGATTGGTATTTTTTGCTTTTATACAATCAAGTTTTTAGCAAATAATGACAGCTTTAGTTTCTCCTTATAGTAATTACTTTTCTTGGCTTATGCACAAGACCTTCCATACTGTGTTGAATAGAAGTTATGATAATAAGCATTTTTTCCTACATCCTGATTTTAGGGTCAGACCTTTTCATATTTTATGGGTGTTTGCTAGTTTTTGTTCGTTAGTTTTAAGGTTGGTACCCTTTATCGTATTAAGGAAATGTTTCTTATCATGAATAGGCTTTGAAGTTTATTAGATTCTTTTATGTATCTATTGGTGTAATCATATCATTTTTCTTTTCTTTCATGTTTTTTTTTTTTTTTTTTTTTTTTTTTGGGACGGATTCTTGCTCTGTCACCCAGGCTGGAGTGTAGTGGTGCGATCTTGGCTCACTGCACCCTCCGCCTCCTAGGTTCAAGCGATTCTCCTGCCTCAGCCTCCCAGAGAAGCTGGGACTACAGGCACATGCCACCATGCCCGCCTAATTTTTGTATTTTTTTAGTGGGGACAGGGTTTCACCATGTTGGCCAGGCTGGTCTCAAACTCCTGACCTCGTGATCCACCTGCCTCAGCCTCCCAAAGTGCTGGGATTACAGGTGTGAGTAACTGCACCGGCCTAATCATATCATTTTTCTTCTGTGTAGTACTAATTTGGTGAGTGATATTTTTTTCTTCGCCAAATTTTGCATTCCTAACTTGTTGAATAAAATAAGGGATGTATTATGATCATTTTGGGGATAAGTTTTGAATCAATTTACTAATATCTTGTTAATCAGAGGTTTGAATATTATGTTAATGAGAAAGTATAGAGATTATTGGTCTTTCTTTTTTAAAAAAATGACATTTTTCTTTCTTTTTTCTTTTTTAGCACAAGCCCACCGTACTGTTGTGTGGATCTGTATTCACTTCGTACTGGGGAGATGGTCAAGTCCATTCAATTTAAGACACCTATTTATGATCTCCATTGCAATAAACGGTAAGGATTTTTTCATGTGTTTCTTGTGTAAAATAAGAAACATGCTCTCCTGGGCATGGAGAACTCTACCAGTTTCAATGACTAACTTAGATTTATTTTTAAAAATCTCAAGGAAACACCTTCTGAATTCTGTTCAGTGGAATAACTCTAAGATTTCTTGATGAATATATTCAGACTTCTAGTCTTGATCCATTAGGGAATTGTGAATTCAGTTTAGTGGGATATAACAAGCATTTGTAAAACAAAATGGAAATGAATAGAAAGTATCTGAGAAAACTTAAAAAGGTTAAGTATGGTTTTGAGAAATATTTTAATGTAGCTTTTTATATGTATTTTGTGTATGCTGATTTATGATGTGAAATGTAGTTTTGCTGTGAGAACCCACCAAAATTTTTGAAAAGCATGTTCCTGAACTATAAAAAAATGCTTTAAAATATTTTTATTCCTTCACACTTCACAGTGGAGCTAAAATAGGGACTAGACTAATTTGTATCCTTTAAAATTTATTTCATTTAATTGCTGGGAAAATATTCAGATCTATCTTGAACTTCTATGTGACCTCTACTGCTAATGACAAATTAATCACAGAACATTAGAGGAGAAGGGAACCTTAGGAATCTTCTATCACTCAGCACTTTCCTTTTCCATTTAAGCAAACTGAAGCCCTGGGATGGTAAATATCTTGATCATTAGCTCTTACATGCCTCGTATAAATCTTCCATGCCATTAAAAAGCAAAACACCTGAAATATAGAAAATAAATTGTTTTCTGCCATTTCAATAAATTTAAGTGAAGCAAAAAACTCACAGGTTAGAGTTTAAAGAGATGTTTTGAAACGTGACTCAGTAAGGTTGAATGTAGAAGGAGGGCAAAGACATACTTAAAAATACAAATAAAAGGAAGGTGGGTTTTGATACTAATAAGAGAAATATTTGAATTCAAGTATATAAAGATGAAAATTATAGGATGTAGGAAAAATACCCAATATATTATTGCTAGAATAATATGATTGTCCTATGACACATCAAGTTGGTCAGAAGGGTATAGAAGTGTTAAACAACGTTATTGAATGGGTAGATCCTGCAGACATACTTAACCCTGAACTGTCCTTTGTGCTGTCACAAACTTGATTATGTATTATTTGGTCAAAAAATAATGTGAACACATACTAAAAAGCACAGAGAAGATTTTTAGACCACAGCTTCCTTGTATTTCAATTACGTAAATATACTAGAAGTCAAAAAACAACAACACAAAACTCTCTTATTTACTTTCCTCTTTAATTTAAAGTGTTTGCTCCATTTTAAAGAGGAAATCAAAACTGTAATTGTATATCATCTGAAAAGTAATCGCAAAATATAGTTGCTCAGTTGCTTAGGTACTTTATTTAAAGGTTTCAGGTCCCCCACAGATAAATGTAGTCATCTATATCTGAATTGCTCCTCATTCTCCAGAAACCGTACGTATCAATAAATGGCGCATATAAAATCACCTGTAGCCCATGCTTAATTCATAACTGCACAAGAGTGAATACTACAACTAGAAATTTTAAATTTGAGGAAGGTGGAGCTTATTCGGGAGCCCTAGCAAGAGGTGATATGACAAGAGTGTATGATATGGCAGAAAGGAGACTATGGTGGGAATTTATTGGTGCAGAAGGGACATAAGTAAACTGTGGTTCACTCCCAGAAGCATAGGCTCTGTTGGAGACCTAGTAGTTTAAAGCACTAAGGGATCAAAAGGGTCTCCGGAAGTGTGCAGGAACAGATGTATCCTTGAAAATTCCTTCTGGCAGTATGGCAGGGAATGTTAAGGGTAATAAGTCTTCAAATAAATAAATGTAATAAAGAGAAGATATAATGTAAACCTTACTGAAACAAGGTAGCAACACTGACTCAGAACACTTATCACTCCTCCATTGTAGCCCCCCAATAAAACAGTAATTTATAAAGTCTGATGCTAATGAAAATATAGATAAGTGTACCAATGCAACAGAGTAGAATCTCAGATTAGACACACACAACCTCTATGGACATGTGACTTATAAAGGTTCCGCTGCAGGTAAGTTTTTTCAATAAATATTGCTCTAGCACTCAGATATTGATACAGAAAAAACTCAAGTCTTGACTCCTACAACAAAAAACGATGCCATGTGAATTCTAACTCTAACCATGAAAGATAATACCATTTATTTGTAGGAACATTTTCAATTACAAATTCAATTTATTTTATATTTACAAGTCTATTAAGACTTTAAAGTTCTTTCTAGCACAAGTTTTGATAATTTGTCTTGATAATTTGTCATTTATTAGTTTTGATAATTTATCAATAGTTTTGACAATGTCTTCCCAGTCATTTGTCCATTAAGTCTTCTGATTTATTGGAATTTAGTTGTTTGTAATATTCCTACATTGCTAATTTAATGACTGTAGGTTATCTAGTGATGTAGGTAATTTATGAATTCTATTTCCTTTTCCTTTTTTGGAGTTGGGAGGACTGGATCTCACTCTGTCACCCAGACTGGAGTGCAGTGGCACCATCACGGCTCACTGCCTCCTTAAACTCCCAAGCTGAAGCAATCCTCTTGACTCAGCCTCCCTGTAGCTGGAACTGCAGGCATGTGCCACCACGCCTCGCTAATTTTTTTTAACATTTTTTTTGTAGAGACAAGGTCCCACTGTGTTGTCCAGGCTGCTAGAACTCCTGGTTCAAGTGGTCCTTCTGCCTTGGGCTGGGATTAGAGGCATGAGCCACTGTGCCCAATCTCTCTATTTTCTTGATCAGTCTACCTAGAGATTTGGTTATATTTCCAGCTGTAGGTTTATTTATAGGGAAGTAGCGTGGGGTATGTGTTGATTATCAAGTTCAGCAGTTTATTTTCTAGTTTGCCAGGGTTTTTTTTTTGTTTGTTTTTGTTTTTGTTTTTGCATAACCAGGCATTGTATTTAGTGAAGTCAATATGAAGATGATCATGTTTTTCCTTTTCAATTTGTTAAATTGGATGATTTCCCAGTGTTAAACCATTCTTACACCCTGGGTTTCACCCTAGGGGTAATTATCTATAATCCTTTTTATATATTCCTGGATTTAATTTTTGCAGCTATGTTCGTGAGGTTCACGTATATTTTCTTTTTTTATTATGCCTTGTCTGTTTTTTTGTTCCATTCATTAGACCCTTAGGAAGGTATTTCTTTTTTTGGAATTTTCTATGATAATTTGTGTAGGATTGTTATTCTATTTTTCTTAAATCTTTTGAGTTTCTGTCATTGGCTTAACATATATTTATGGTTATTATGACCCTTTATGAACCATCCTTTGTTAATAGTGATATTCTTGTTCTTAATGTTTATCTGATAATAATATATCCATTTCAGCTCTTTTGTTACTATATGTATGGTATGTATTTTTCCATTTTTCAGTTTTAAGCTAGTTGTGTGTTTCAATTCGTTGGTGTAGACATAATATGGTATCATTATCCAGTCTGACAGTTTCTAGTTTTAAATATTCTATGTTTATAAAATAAATTATGAGAAGGAATGAGAATATTATATGCATGTGTGTGTATATAGTGTGTGTATATATGTGCATGTGTATGTGTGTATATATACTTATATGTATATCTGTATGTATATGCACACATACACACACCCCATATATATGAATGTATATATCTGTATGTATATACACACATACACACACATACCCCATATATATCTGTATGTATATATCTGTATGTATATACACACATACACACACACCCCATATATATCTGTATGTATATATATACACACATACACACCCCATATATATCTGTATGTATATATCTGTATGTATATACACACACCCCCATATATATCTGTATGTATATACACACATGGACACACACCCCATATCTATTTTTATGTATATACACACATACACACACACCCCCATATCTATCTGTACGTATATACACACATACACACACATACACCATATATATCTATGTATGTACACACATACACACACATACCCCCATATCTATCTGTATGTATATACACATATACACATACCTCATATATATCTGTATGTATATACACACATACACACACACACCCCATATATATCTGTATATCTGTATGTATATATACACACATCCCATATATATCTCTATGTATATAACTGTATGTATATACACACATACACACACACACACCCATATATATCTGTATGTATATATCTGTATGTATATACACACATACACACACACACACCCCATAAGTACTTTCTCTTTGGTTGCATTGACTCTTAATAATGGTGCATTTTTGTGGCTGTGTGTGTGTTTCATTATTTGATATTTTCTGTCAAACGCTGTGTGTAGAGGAATAGTACAGACATTGGTAATTAGATATGGAAATGCCTTTTCTTCTATCAGGGCATTAAAAGGGTATTAAGTTGATATAATATGTAGGCAAGGTGGTTTGAGGCTTTAGTATAGTAACAGAACAGAAATGGAATTTACAATTGAGTAATTCTAAAATTTCATATTATCTCTTTTATAAGGATATTATCTCTACCTTTTTGTGTATTCAGAGTACACATACACATATATAGCAAATTATCACTTATTAGTAAGAAGCAACCCAGTAAAATATATATAGAAAAGTTTTTAACAGGCCCAGCTAGAAAAAAGAATTGCAAGGATCCAACAGTAGTCACTCATTAGAATTATTCTGCATCAGTAAATGAAATTGTTGTTTTTAAAGATGAACAAAATTAATGAAGCATGCATATGAAATAATACATTTTCCTTTTTTTATACTCATATTAGCATCTGTTGCTCAGATTTACCAGCCTCCAATTTTGAAAAATAAGCTATTAGTTTGTTAAATATTTAGTAACAATTATAATCCCTATTTGATTTTTTGAAGTAAATATTAAGCTTGGCTATTTATATTAATATACTGCAAGGATAGCACAATATAAAGTGGTGGCTTTGGATGTATTTTAGGAATTTTGCTTTAAAAAAGTGTTTATAACTAAATTATTTTCTAATTATCTGTAAATCTTAGGCATTGAGAAAAATACTGCTTTTACAGATTCTTAGTGAATTTTACTATATTGAGTCAATCAGAAATGACTTATATTTATGAGTAGCAGTTGGGAAATTCATCCGCCATTTAAACTTAAAGTGATGGGTTACATAAATCCGTTTTATCTTTAATACCATGACTAAAACATCACTGGAAAAACACTTTAGTAGATAGCGAACAATTTATTATCTTCTCCATTCTTTTTTTTTTCATTTCCTTTTGAGATAGGATCTCACTATGTTGCCTAGGCTGGTCTCAATCTCCTGGGCTCAAGTGATTCTCCTGCCTCAGCCTCTTGAGTAGCTGGGATTACAGGTGTGCAACACTGTGCTGGGCTTGATCTTATCCATCTTTACTGTAGACTTATTCGATTCAAAAATAAATGAAAACAAAACTTTACTTTGTGTATTCATATTTTTAGAGACAAGATCTTGCTGTTGCCCAGGCTGGCATGCAGTGGTGCGATCGTAGCTCCCTGTAGTCTTGACCTCCTGGGCTCAAGTGATCCTCCTGCCTCAGCCTCCTGAGTAACTAGGACTACAGGCTCACACCACCACACCTGGCTAGTTTATTTGTATTATTTCTTATAGAGACAGGGTCTTCCTTTGTTGCCCAGGCTGGTCTCAACCTCCTGGGCTCAAGTGATCCTTCTGCCTTGGCCTCCAGGAATGTTGGGATTGTAGGCATGAGCCACCATGCCTGGCTGAAACAAAACTATTAAAAGACAAACATTTTTTGAGGTGGTAGTTTTTTCTTCCATCACTTTGCTTCTAGTCATCTCTATCTTATTTATATACAGGATTTTGTGGTTTATATTTTTACACATTTTAAGAGGCAGAAGTTTCTAGCCTAAATATTATACGAAATGTTTAATTTTAAAATTGCATTAGTAGGCACTTGTTTTCATCTAGACGATATAATGCATTTCTGATTCCACTTACAGAATTTCACATTCACTTTTTTTCTTTCTGTTTTTTTTCTCTCTCTAATTTTAGGATCCTTGTCGTAGTCTTGCAGGAGAAAATTGCTGCCTTTGATAGCTGTACTTTCACGAAGAAATTCTTTGTCACAAGTATGTACCAATTTTTTTTCCCTTCTTATGCCTTTGGGTTTATACTACTTACTTGACACAATCAGCAAACTAACTGTAATTTTCTCAACAGTACTTAATGTTTTCAATTTTGATGATTTTCTTGTGATTCTGTGGCTATTCTCATTGAGTAATATTCTTGTATGATATATATTTTCAACTTTCCAACACATTTTCTTTATATTACTAAGCAAGCTTTGTTGTGGGTTACCTCACTTTCTCCTTACATACTCTCCTTGAGTTTGTGATTTAGTTTCATATAGCTGTTTCATACTTTCAAAACAGTTGTTAAATTGCTTAACATACCGTACTTTTATACATTATACCTTTACATATGAGCAAAATTTGTTTCTACTAACATTAGTATCTGTCATTTAACCAAAAGGTGAAAAAAATATATTTTTCGAATAAGGACTTGTATTTTAAAAGAGTGTTTAAAAATCTTCAATACTGTTAAATAAACTTATGTACTTATAAAACTGTAAGCACAATTTCCTTTGAAAGTTTTGTTTGTTTTTGTAAATTGATAATATTTGCAGCTTTTCTGTGGGAGTATTTGGCAGCTTGAGATTTTCTAATAGGAGAATTTGTGGTAAGTCCTCATTTGGGTCAACTTACAGATTTTCTGTATGATGGAAAAAAATGTAAACACGTAAAGGCTTGGAAAATATATTGGCAGAATCAGTATAGAAGTTGACACATTTTCAAAGAAAGCAATTTAGCAGTTTCATATTACCAATTTTACTATAATTTCTCAATTTAAACCATATATGACAGAGAAAAGAGTGAAAAAACCTTTTACTTAGAAGAGAGAATAGTGTATGTATTCTTCTTAGTTTTTATTGCTATTTGAAATTTAAAGTTCTTGCAGAAAAAATGTGTTTTTAGTCATCTTAAAATGGTTAAATGTATCTTAAATATATAAATGTCTTCAATTTTCAATAATTTGGCCTATTATGTAAACATGTAATAATATAGTGCTGTGGCAAAAATATTGTATCTTAATTAAATTTCTAGTGCCACAGATATGCCATTTCTTTTCCTGTAAAGGCCATAAACAATAACTTTTTATTTTGGGAAATATATACATATATATAATTAGAGTAGTAGTATGATGAACACCCATGCATTTATTATCTAGTTTCAACAACTATCAAATAATGGACAGTCTTTTTCATTTATACCCCTTCCCCAATTATTTTGAAGCTTATTGCAGACATTATAGAATTTAATTTGTACATATTTATTATCTACGTCTGAAAGATAAGAACTTTGAAAAATTACCAAGTGATTATATAATTATCATCCAAACTGCAGTCTTTTGATTTGCACAGTTGCCATACTGGACTTAACTCTGATCAATATATGTAAACTTGTAAAGTCCTGAGCGAACACAGATATATGGTTATCTTGTCCGTTTACTACCAATGAAACTCCCAAGGTTTTTGGTACACCAAAACCTTCTTGATGAAAGTTTAGCGTCCTTGCTAAATCTTTTCTACAACTTAATTTTCATGCTTCTTATGTCCCATTTAATTTGAACCACTCATTATTCTCATTCTGTTGGAGGTACATTTTTCCTTTGTCTTCGTGACCAGAATGGCCTTTTCACTAATACCCCTTCTCTTTATGATGTTTTAATCCTATATATCTTTCTGGGCCCAGTGTAGATAGTAATTCTTATATGAAGTCTTTCTTCACCCCTTTAGCTTACAGAAACTTCTCCTTCTAAATCCCTTAAAGATAACATTTCCCACTGTCTGTTTGTAGAACATTAGATTTTCAACATACTTTGCAAATCAGGATGCCCTGGTCAAATATGCTTAGGAAATGCTACCTTCTGTTGAGACTAGCAATGGTGATTAGTATTTTGTCTGTTTAAATTTATTTGATACATTTCTTAATTTCCCATATTTATTTGATAACAGACCTCATTTGTTAACCAACACCCTTTTGGAATGCTTTTGTAGTATGTCATCTCTGCCTCTCTTAAGGCACTTACATTCTATCTTGTATACATTTTCTATCTGTTTGCCGCTAGACAGTATTCTCATTGAGAGAAGAGTTACTCAGTTTGTTTTGGATTGAGGAAATACAGTTTTACCATGGAAGGCATAATGTGTCTATCATGTCCTTGCCAACATAAAAATATTAATGATTTTTTTTGTTCTTTTAATAATAAAACCCAGTTCACTAAAGATAAATACATTTATCAAAATTATGTTCGGTTTCAAAGCACAAGTGGTTCTTTTTCAGAATGTTTAGTTAATGAAAATGTTTGTGATAACAGTATGTCTGAAAATGTAGTGCTTCTCTGTCAACAGTTATCAGATGAAGAAAATTATTTATATAGGATCAGTACAGATCTTTATAGGTCTGAGTTGGAAATTAAAAGTAAGTGGTGAATATTTTAAGAAATGATATATGTATATACACACACATATATACATATATATATGCATAGATGAATGAAATTTCTATCTTACAGGTCACATTGGGGTAAATCCAGAAATTTTGGAAAGGATGAGTTTGTTAGAAAATTATGTCTTCACAGGCGTCAGCTCTTGAGTATCTCTCTCGTATCTGCAGTATCTCTCCTGTCTATCTCTAAAGGATTTCCCCTTTGAAAATGGGATATTCTGTTCTGCAGACTTTTAGTAAGCACAAACCATAAGTCAAATTTGATAAAAGTGAACAGGAGACTGAGTTGTTAGCACTCTTTCTTAATGCCTTTCATGCTTTCCTTTTTCCTTAATGTCCTTTTGGGACATCTTTGCCATGTATTCCTGAATACTTCCACCTGAATTGCTGGACCACTGAATAGATGAAACAAGTTTTGTTAAAGCATTAGTCTCTCTTGTATTCTGTGAATTCTTCACTACAGGAAGAAGAGATCTAGAGGGATCAACAGTGTTTGTGGTACTGTAGAAGGTACTTTAAAAGTGAAATGCAGGTTTTAGTTAAGTCCTGGTCAAGTGGCTGGAGGTCCACAGTGACGAATTTTTAGTAATTCCTGACCCACAAAGATTATCACTTATTCTCTCAGAGTAATGTTTGCATACTGGCTGTCATGGGTTGGGCATTCCTTAAAATGTATTTAGTGTGGATTTCATAAAATCTGAAATGTATGTTACTTAAATGGTTAAAATATTGAAAAAAGTAGTAAATAAAAGTACATTCTGTCATTTCTGGGAATAAATGTTGGAAATAAGTGTAATTAACTATGTATATAAGCCCAGTAATGTCTTTTTTTTTCTTTTTTTTTTTTTTTGAGATGGAGTCTCACTCTTTTGCCCAGGCTGGAGTGCAGTGGCATGTTCTTGGCTCACTGCAGCCTCCACCTCTTGGGCTCAAGCAGTTCTCCTGCCTCAGCTTCCCAAGTAGCTGGGACTACAGGCAGGCACCACCACGCCCGGCTAATTTTTGTATTTTTAGTAGAGATGGGGTTTTACCATGTTGTCCAGGCTGGTCTCGAACTCCTGAGCTCAGGTGATCTGCCCGCCTTGGCCTTCTAAAGTTCTGGAATTACAGGCATGAGCCTCCATGCCTGGCCAGTAATGTCTTTGAGGAAAGATGTTCTTAATTTTAATATAGTTGTCAGAAGGTAGGATGGTGCATGTCTTGGGAAGAATAGGGACTGAAAGGGAGTATAAGAGTGTGCTTTGGGGAATCTGTAATGTCCTTTTTTTGTCTGGTTGTTATTTATGTGTTCAATATGTGTTCACTTTGTTGATTTGGGTAATGCTGCATGTATTTCAACACGCACTTAATATGAAAAAGTTCAGAAAGCAACAGTAACATATGTTTGTGATTTCTTTCTTCATACTCTGGATACAGTTTGATGTAGCATTTCACCACAGGTCCCCCTTACCTGTTCATCTACAAATACCCTTACCAATAGTAGTAATGTATTGTATTTCATATTTCTGTAAGGAAGTATGTCATTCTTAGTTACAAATTATTTTTCTTGAAAACCCTAGGGGTCAAATTTATGCATATGACATATGATTTTAGGTTGGTAAGATTGATGATATTCTGTAAATATTTGAATGAAGGAATTTGGCTGATTTTCTTTGAAATTACAGCTTCCTCTAAAGTGATTTATATCAATATTTAGAACAAAATTTACCATGACCAGATTTTTAAAATTAAGGAACAAAGGGTGCCACTTCATAAGTAGAAAGAATCTTATTTTCCTCCAGTTTCTCCTCTTCTCCCTGTTCCTTTATACAGACTGAAACTTTTGTCAGGTGAATCCCATGCCTGTAAGCTGGTTTTGCCTGTTAGACTGAAAGGTATAGGATATAGAGACTGGAGGATAGGATACTGGGATGTAGGGAGCAGGTGGGACAGGGCATACTGAGATAGCATTTGTGGTAGTTCATTTGCCTGTAGCACATAGTTTTTCTCCATTTATTGGTACCTAGTTCTTAAGGTAGGACCATAGCCCATGTCGAATGACAAGATCTCCACTTAATGAGGATGTTGTTTTGATCATGCAAGCAGTTATCTTCTAAAATAGTTTGAAAAGGTTTTGTATAATACCTTTTTAGTGCATTGGTTATATGTGAATACAATGAAGGGACTGTAAAATAAGTAGAGACAGCTGTGTCCATCAGAGCAAACATCATGGGAATTTGTGCCAAAGGGTGGAAGGAACAGGTAAAGAGAGCTGATAGAGGACTGTTAATGGAACGCATCCAATATGATGAGAAAGGAGACACCTTTGTATTTGGATATAAAGAAAAAGTTGCCTTGAGCAGCTGTCTGATGTGGAAATCCAAAACCCATGTATGATTAGGAAAACAAAAGACAAAGACCGATAGATGTCATTAGCAGTCATTTTCAGTGTTCTTAAATTGAAAGGTAGATATGAAGTCTCCAGAGAGATCAAAGGAGTGTACAGTAAGCAATCTTGTTCCATTGGCCTCTGTTTTTACTTGGAGGAGAAAACTTATTTCTTATAATCTTAGTGTTATTTCTTGGTTTTAATGTGTTCTTCATTTATGTTAATGATTAATAACAAATAGAACAAATGGAAATGCAAAGTTTACTTTAAAATGCAAAGTTATCTTTAAGTTTTGAAAGAGGAGCTCTGCTTTTATGTGAAGAAACAAACAAGTTTGTAATATTTATGAGAATTCATCGATAGGTTAGTGTGAGTTCTAAGTTCAGCTTACATTAAAAGTTAAACCTATCTTTGTTTTTCTGAGTTCTCCATAAGATGGAAAAGGTCACTATGATGTTTTTAGGGCATGTGCTGGTGCTGGATACATAGTGGACACTCAGTGAATATATATGCAGTGAACTAACTTGTGACTTTTTCATTCTCTGCACACAATTCTCACCCATTGAGTCTTAGAATGGCAGTACTCATGAAATTCATTTTAAACTAAAAACTCATAAAACCTTATGAGAGTCCTTAATCAGCTGTATGATGGTTAAACAAATCTGTGAAATGGTATTTAATGTTTTATATGCTTATGTGTTTTTCTGGGGAGGATGTTCACATTTTTGTTGTTGTTGTTGTTGTTTGTTTTTTTTGAGATGGAGTCTCGCTCTGTCGCCAGGCTGGAGTGCTGTGGCACAGTCTCGGCTCACGGCAGCCTCCACCTCCCGGCTTCAGGTGATTCTCCTGCCTCAGCCTCTCAAGTAGCTGGGATTACAGGCGCACGCCACCACACCCAGCTAATTTTTATATTTTTTAGTAGAGACAGGGTTTCACCATGTTGGCCAGGATGGTCTTGATCTCTTGACCTCGTGATCCGTCCGCCTTGGCCTCCGAAAGTCCTGGGATTACAGGCGTGAGCCACCGCGCCTAGCCATATGCCACATTTTATCTGATGGTTAGTTGATAGATATTTAGTTTGTTTCTACTTTTGGGCTGTTGTAGATAATGCTTGTATGGACACTAGTGCACAAGTTTTTCAGTGGACATATGTTCTCTTGGGTATGAACATTTAGCTACAAGTTTTTGTAATTTTGAAATTTGAATTTCCCTGATGGCTAATGACACTGAACATTTTTAATGTGCTTATTTGCCATTTGTATATCTCTGTCCATTTTTAAATTATTTGTCTTTTCAATACTGAGTGGTAATATTTTATATTCTAGATATAAGTCACTTATCAGATACATCTTTTTGCAAAAAATGTTACCTCATTCTTTAGATTGTCATTTCACTTTCTTCTTTTTTTTGTTTTGTTTTGTTTTGTTTGTTTGTTTTTGAGACGGAGTCTCACTCTGTCACCCAGGCTGGAGTGCAGTGGTGCGATCTCAGCTCACTGCAAGCTCCGCCTCCTGGGTTCACACCATTCTCCTGCCTCAGCTTCCCGAGTAGCTGGGACTACAGGCGCCCGCCACCACACCCTGCTAATTTTTTGTATTTTTAGTAGAGACGGGATTTCACTGTGTTAGCCAGGATGGTCTCGATCTCCTGACCTCGTGATGCGCCCACCTCAGCCTCCCAAAGTGCTGGGATTACAGGCGTGAGCCACCGCACCTGGCCTGGTCTTTTCACTTTCTTTGTGGTGTCTTTTAAAGCATGTTAAATTTGCATTTGTTTTGATGAAGTCCAATTTATGTATTTTTCTTTTGCCCTATGTAAGAAACCATTGCCCAATCCAAGGTCATGAAAATTTACAGTATTTCATTCTAAGAATTTAATTGTTTAATTTTTATATTTAAGCCTTTGATCCATTTTTGTATGTGGTATGAGATAGGGGTCCACGTTCATTCCAGTCCAACTGCTTTTGCATTTGGATATCCAGTAGTCCCAGCACCGTTTGTTGAAAAGACTTCTTTCACCATTGACTTGTCTTGGTATTCTTGTTGAAAATCAGTGGACTTATAAATGTAAATACCTGTTTTCTTTAAAAAAAGGGCTCAGACTTTTTATTTGTCCTTGCCAGGAGAAATAAGGCAAAGTATCACAGAGAGTAGTTCAGTTTTTTGTTTTTTGAAATGAATTCAGGTCACCTCTCCATTAGGACCACTTTCTGGGAGGATGCCATCTAAAATTGCATCATGCTTGTGTACCTTCTTAATTACTTTTTTAGTAATGGAAAAATATAGTGTGCTTCTAAAAATTTTTTACCTTCATTTAAATTGGGAAATGAATTCTTTTAACATCCAGTTCTCTTTGTCCAATAACATTGTAAACATGTTAGAATTAGGCCTAGTATTATAGAGATTCATGTCCCCACAACCCCTTCACTTGTTTTCAGAGTTTACCTAGAGGCAAAGATTAATCTTTAAAGGAGTCATGCTTATAAGGTTGGGATGGTGCTGAGTGGCTTATGTTCTGCTGATTCCAGCTATAAAGCATTCTTTTGGCAAGCAGGAAAACAGTTGTTTTCATTACAATATACTGTAATTCTTGAGGCCCACTGAACTCTAAAAATACGGACTCAAAAAAATGAAATGAAGAATTGTAAACTGTGTTTTTCCTTAGGACCCTTTTGTATTTGTGAGGTTAAAGTGGTTATCAGAATTTACTGAGAGTTAGATTATTTAGTTTTAAAGCTAATTCAGGAGATTTTCTGTGTCTAATGTAACACCACTGTTCACAAGTGCTTGGTTCTATTTTTCATGACGAATTTTAAAGGGGGAAAAACTTTCTTATAGATCATATTTATCCTCATTTCTCCAGCTCTGAAATTGCCAGCGGAATACATGTATACATACTCATATAAAATTATATTTTTAATGAATAAGATTAATCTATTCAATGAGTCTAATCTATTGTGTAAATACTACACAATTTATATTACAGTATGTTGTCTTTTTATAATTTTTAGTGTGTTTTTGTCCTATATATGTTTCCATAATATGCATTTAATAGATAATAGTAATATTACAGTTAACCTGAAGTCAGTTTTCCGGAAACCCTAAGTATTGCAAACATACTCCTTCAAACAGTAGCATGAATGAACAGTTTTTTAAAAAGGGAGCAATAAAATGAGAAAGCTTTTATTTTATTTATGTGGACTTTCTTTTAGGGTCTGTGTCTTCTCTATAAGTTTATTATTTTCTTTTCAAGATGAAAATTCAAAATAGATGGCAGTTTAGGGAGCTAGGCTAAAAATGGCTGTGTACTGGAAGTGACAGCAAGGTGTGCTTCTTTAGTGCTTTTGAGCATAGCAATAGGAACATAGTCAGAATGACTAGGGAGTGGCAGCAGGGAAGAGTCAGCGGCGAAGAAAACCGATTCTTCGATTTACACATCCCTGTAATCAAGTTGGAGGAAGATAGAAAATAAACAGTAAATATATGTCATAGAACAATTAACTGTTGTTATTGGCTAGAACTGCAAGCAAGAAGAATGATATTGAGTGAAATGTAAATACAAAGGATTATGCAGTTCCCCAACATCTTTCTGTGGAGGCAGACTTTCAGAGTTACTTGTCTTCATTGGCCTCAGTGAGGTCAAATACTTGTTCTTTTTCTCTCCTCATTGTAGTATCATGTCTGATAGTCTCATTTATCTTTTGCCTTTAAATTCCTGAACCCATCATATCATTTCTCTCTCCTCTCCCAAAATTCTTCCTTGATTTATGAATGTTAGACTTAAAATGGTCCTGTTAACTTCATTCTCATGTTTAGGAATAACTGTATAAAATGCCCAGTGTTTGCTGAAAGTGATGACCAGTTCTTTCCAGATTTGTTTCTTATTGGGACAGAGTTAAGCCAAAAGGAAACTAAATAGAGGGGGAAAAAATGCACCTTACTTAGCTAACAAAATAATGACTAGTGTTACAGGAATTTCATGTGAGACTTGAAAAATATAAGCGTTTGATTTTTCTGTTTTTCTGGCATCGACATATGATGCACCAACAGAAAAGTTATTAAGAAATTTCTCAATAGTGCCATTTGAAATTTTTCAGGCTGCTATCCATGTCCAGGGCCAAACATGAATCCTATTGCTCTTGGGAGCCGCTGGCTTGCTTATGCGGAAAACAAGGTAAGATGTGGCCTGTGTTTGGATTATTTGTAATGGAGCAAATGTTGAAGGATTTTCCATAAAAAATACCTATGCTCCATAGTTGATTACCAATAATAAATGTTTTACTTACTAATTCATTTGCTTTGGTTTGGTTTTAATTGTGCAACTAATAATTGAACTCGTTTAAGAATTTATAAATGTTTGGCAGTTGTCATTAAGTCCAGACTCTGTAGAACCTTAATTGTTTTAGCTTGGTTTTATATAGAGAACTTCATTCTATTAATGTGCAGCATTGAGATGACCACAGTAGTGGTATTAAGGAAAGTAGTTTTTGACTTTTTAGAAATCAGGAGGCAGGAGTAACTTCTGTCTTCATTTGTAGATTAGAAACCTGGGCATAGAATAATTTAATTGACAAGGCTAGGCGTGATGGCTCACGCCTGTAATCCCAGCACTTTGGGAGGCTGAGGCAGGTGGATCATTTGAGGTCAGGAGTTCGAGACCAGCCTGGCCAACATGGTGAAACCCCGTCTCTACTAAAAATACAAAAATTAGCTGGGCGTGGTGGCATGCGCCTGTAATCCCAGCTACTCAGGAGGCTGAGGCAGGAGAATTGCTTGAGCCTGGGAAGTGGAGGTTGTGGTGAGCTGAGATTGCACCACTGCACTCCATCTGGGCAACAGAGTGACACCCTGTCTCAAAAAAGAAAAAAAAAAAAGAATAATTTAATTTACATTAACTATATGCTAACAACTATATCTAAATAAGGGTTCAGCCATTTGTTTTAATAGTTAAATCACACATGTTCACATTTTGTTGACTTCTTCGGTTATTTATCAATTTATTTATTAAGGTCATCATAATAAGTGAAGATAGTGTATGCACTAGGAATTTTACTTATGTCTGATTTAAGGAAAAAGGTAAATTTGAATCTTCAAAAAGAAAGATAAAATTCTTTTAATTCCATTTAGTACCCTGCATGTGAATATAGAATGAAATCTTCTAAAAGAATATTACTATTTTTGGTTTCGTTTTTGCTGGTTGCATAGTTGTTGTATCTTGAGATTAATATGAATTAATATGAAATAGTTCTTGACAAAATTAGGATGTGGTAAGTAAAGTAGTTATTTGGTAAAGCCAAATCTACTAAATTTCTAGCCTCTGGAATGTACAAAAATCAAGAAACTACTGAAGAAAATTATTTTTCTGCATAAATTCTTTGAGATCTTATCCATAAGTCTGTCTAACTACTAGATATGTTACATCTTCCTGAATTCTGTATTTATATTCCATTTTGTTTTTTCTCTGGATTTTCCAGTATATCTTGTAAAAATAGCTCTTTCAAATTATTCTTTTCAAACAAAACAAGAGGCATACAAGTAAGTGTAGTGACACAATGGTATCTTCTAATGTTTCTATCTGTAACGCATTTCCCTTGAGTGCTGGAAACATTCAAGACAAAGATGTATAAATTGTCCCTTGGGTCTTGTGGATGTATTCTCACATATGGGGAACTGCCTATTTGGAAGTGGAGGTAATATGTAAATAGTTACATATTGCCTTTGAGGGGAAAGAACTCCCTTCATAGATGCATAGCCTGAATATGCACCAGTTGTTTTCCCTCTTCAGGAATACATGTTAATATCTGGTGTCATGTACAGAGACCAGACAACGTAGTGGCCTTCACAAGGAGTTTGTGAATCGGATGTTGTGCTTTCATCTCAAAATATTTCTAGATAAATGTCCTTACATAGTATTTTCATAAGAGCTAGCATTTATTAGTTTCTAATTGTTTTAGCTTTGGGGCTGAGTATAGAATTGTAAAATTGAATTAAATTTTGGGGTACCAGTCTCTTTCAGTGAAAATGCTCTTTGACTATAAAATCTTAAGAAGCTGTATATCTTTGTTTAGTTTTGAGATTCACAGGGTACACATGCATGTTCGTTACATAGGTATATTGTGTAAGGGTGGGGATTCGGCTTCTAGTGTATCCATCATCCAGATATTGAACATTGTACCCCGTAAGTGATTTTTCAACCTTCAGCTGCCTCTTCCCTCCCCCTTTTGGAGTCCCCACTGCCTATTTCCATTTTCATCATCATGTGTACCCATTGTTTAGCTCCCATTTATAAGTGAGAACATGCTATTTTTGATTTTCTGTTTCTGAGTTAGTTCACTTAAGGTAATGGCCTGCAGCTCCAAGCATGTTGCTGCAAAGGACATGATTTCATTCTTTCTGTGGTTGCAAAGTATTCCATGGTGTGTATAACCATATTTTCTTTATTCAAATAATCAGCTGCTGATAGACACCTAGTTTGGTTCCATGACTTTGCTATTGTGACTAGTACTGTGATGAACATACAAGTGCCTGTCCTTTTTAAATTAATGATTTCTTTTCCTTTGGATAGATACCCAGTGGTGGGATTGCTGGGTCGAATGGTAGTTCTATTTTTAGTTCTTTGAGAAATCTCCATACTCTTTTCCATTTACATTCCCACCAACAGTATATAAGCATCCCCTTTTCTCCATATTCATGTCAACATCTGTTGTTTTTGACTTATTTTTTTTTTTTTTTGAGACAGAGTTTTGCTTTTGTTGCCCAGGCTAGAGTGCAATGGCATGATCTCGGCTCACCGCAACCTCCGCCTCATGGATTCAAGTGATTCTGTCTCAGCCTCCCAAGTAGCTGGGAGTACAGACATGCACCACCATGCCTGGCTAATTTTGTATTTTTAGTAGAGATGGGGTTTCTCCATGTTGGTCAGGCTGGTCTCGAACTCCCAATCTCAGGTCATCCGCCCGCCTTGGCCTCCCAGAGTGCTGGGATTATAGGCATGAGCCCCAGCATCCGGCCGTTTTTGGCTTTTTAAGAATAGCCATTTTCGGCCCGGCATGGTGGCTCATGCCTATAATCCCAGCACTTTGAGAGGCCAAGGTGGGCGGATCACGTGAGGCCAGGAGTTTGAGACCAGCCTGGCCAACATAGTGAAACCCTGTCTCTACTAAAAATACAAAAAATTAGCTGGGTGTGGTGGTGGGCGCCTGTAGTCCCAGCTACTCGGGAGGCTGAGGCAGGAGAATCACTTGAACCCGGGAAGTGGAGGTTGCGGTGAGCCGAGATCGTGCCATCGCACTCTAGCCTGGCCAACAAGAATGAAACTCTGTCTCAAAAATAAAAATAAAAATAAAAAGTCATTTTCACTGGCGTAAGATGGTATCTTGGTGTGGTTTTAAGTTGCATTTCTCTGAATATTAGTGATGTTGAACATTGTTTTTTCATTTGTTTGTTGGCCATTTACATTCCTTTTGAGAAATGTCTGTTTATGTCCTTTGGGGTTTTTATTGGAGTTTGTTTTTTTCTTGTTCAGTTGTTTGAGTTTCTTGTAGATTCTTAGTTGGATGCATAATTTACAAATATTTTCTCCCGTTGTGTAGTTTATCTGTTTACTCTATCAATTATTTCTTTTGCTGTGCAGGAACTTTTTAGTTTAATTAAGTGTCATTTGTCTATTTTTGTTGCATTTGTTTTTGGGGTCTTTGTCATAAATTCCTTGCCTAGGACAATGTCTAGAAGAGTTTTTCCCTAGGTTTTCTTCTAGGATTTCTATAGTTTCAGGTCTTACATTTAGGTCTTTAATCCATCTGAGTTAATTTTTGTATATGGTGAGAGATAGGGGTCTGGTTTCATTCTTCTGCATATGACTAGCCAATTTTCCCAGCTCCGTTTATTGAATAGGGTGTCCATTCTCCATTGTGTATTTTTGTCAACTTTGTTAACAAAAAAGATCAGTTGGTTATAAGTATCTGATGTTATTCAGTTCTCTGTTCAGTTATCTTGACCTATGATCTTTTTTTTTTTTTTTTTTTTTTTTTGCGTGACAGAGTGTAGCTCTGTTGCCCAGGGTGGAGTGCAGTGGCGTGATCTCTGCTTGTTGCAACCTCCGCCTCCTGGGTTCAAGTGATTCTTTCACCTCAGACTCCTGAGTAGCCGGGACTATAGGCACATGCTACCACACCTGGCTAATTTTTGTATTTTTAGTAGAAGTGGACTTTTATCATGTTGGCCAGGCTGGTCTCAAACTCCTGACCTCAAATGATCCACCCACCTTGGCCTCCCAAAGTGCTGGGATTGCAGGCATGAGCCACCATGCCCAGCCTATGTGTCTACTTTTGTACCAGTACCATGCTGTTTTAGTTACTGCAGCCTTGTAGTATAGTTTGAAATCAGGCAGTGTGATGCTTCCTGATTTATTATTTTTGCTTAGGACCGCTTTGGCTATTTGCCGCCCCACCCCATTTTTTTTTTTTTTTTGCTTCCCTATGAACTTTAGGATAGCTTTTTCCAATTCTGTGGAAAAAACATTAATAATTTGATAAGAATTGTGCTGAATCTGTAGATTTCTCTGGCCAGTATGGTCATTTAAATCATATTGATTCTTTCAGTTCATGAGCTTGGGATGTTTTTCCATTTGTTGGTGTTTACAATTTCTTTCATCAGTGTTTTGTAGTTTTTTCTTGTAGAGATCTTTCACCTCCTTGGTTAAATTTCTTCTTATATATATATTTTTGTAGCTATTGTAAATGTGATTGCCTCTCTGCTAGATCATTATTGGTGTATAGAAATGCTATCAAATTTTGTATGTTAATTTTATATCCTGCAACTTTACTGAATTCATTTACCAAATCTAAGATTTTGTGCGTGTGTGTGAAATCATTAGGTTTTTCTAGATACAAGATCATGTCATCAGCAAAGAGGGGCAATGTGACTTCTACTTTTCCAATTTGGATGCCTTTTCTTTCTTTCTATTGCCTTGTTGCTTTGTCTAGGACTTCAGTACTGTGTCGAATAGGAGTGGTGAAGTGGGCATCCTTGTCTTGTAGTAAATCTTAGAGGAAAGGCTTTTAACTTTTCCCCATTCAGCCTGATGTTAGCTGTGGTTTTGTCATATATGGTCTTTATTATTTTGAGGTAATTTCCTTCTATGCCTAGTTTAAGAGTTTTTATCATGAAGGGATGTTGAATTTTATCAAATGCTTTTTCTTGTATCTATTGAGATGATCATATGGTTTTTGTCCTTCATTCTGTTGATGTGATTATCACTTATTGATTTAGATATGTTGAACCATCCGTATGTCTCTGGAATAAATCCCCCTTGATTGTGGTCTATTATATTTTTGATGTGCTGTTGGTTTTGATTTTCTAGCATTTTCTTGAAGATTTTTGTGTCTGTGTTCATCAGGGATCTTGGCCTATAGTTTTCTTTTTTGTGGCGTCCTTGTCTGGTTTTGGTATCAGATGATGTTGGCTTCATAGAATGAGTTAGGGAGAGTTTCTTCCTTTTTTATTTTTTTGGAATAGTTTCAGGAAAATTGGTGATCTCTTTTGTACATTTGGTAGGATTCAGCTGTGAACCTGTCTAGTCCTGGGCTTGCTTTCTGGGAGACTTTATTACCTACTCACTCTCACTACTCATTATTGGTCTGCTCAGATTTCTGTTTTTTCCTGATTCAATCTTGTTACGTTAGGTTGTATGTTTCCAGGAATTTATCAATTTCCTCTAGGTTTTTCAGATTTTCAGTGTATAGCTTTTTATAATAGTTTGCTGATCTATTGTATTTCTGGGGTATCAGTTGTAATGTTCTCTTTTTCATTTCTCATTTTGTTTATCTGGGTCTTTCCTTTCTTGGTTAATCTAGCTAGTGTTTATCAATTTTGTTTATCTTTTTGAAGAACCAATTTTTTATTCATTGATCTTTTGTATTGTTTCATTAGTCTATTTTGCTTAGTTCTACTCTGTTTATTGTTTCATTTCTTCTGCTAATTATGGGTTTGGTTTATTCTTTTTTAGCTCCTTTGGGTGCATTGTTAGATTGTTAATTTGTAATCTTTGTACTTTTTTGATGTAGGCGTTTATTGTTATAAACTTCCGTCAGCACACCTTTTGCTGTATTCCACAGTTTTGGTATGTTGTGTTTCAAGATCATCATTTGTTTCAAGATTTTAAAGAATTGACTCAGTAGTGTTCAGGGGCATGTTATTTGATTTCCATGTGTAAAGTTTCCAGAGTCCCTTTTGGTATTTATTTCTAGTTTTAGTACATTGTGGTCTGAGAAGATACTTGATATGATTCAGTCTTTAAAAGTGTATTGAGACTTGTGGCCTAACACATGGTCTATCATGGAGAATGTTCTATGGGCTAAGAATGTATATTCTGCAGTTGTTGGATAGAATGCTCTATAAGAGTCTGTTAGGTCCATTGGGACTAAAGTCCAGTTTAAGGCCAGGCACGGTTGCACATGCCTGTAATCCCAGCACTTTGGGAGGCCAAGGCGGGCCAATGACTTGAGGTCAGGAGTTCAAGACCAGCCTGGCCAACATGGCAAAATGCTGTCTCTACTAAAAATACAAAAATAGCCAGGCATGGTGGCGTGTGCCTGTAATCCCAGCCACTTGGGAGGCTAAGGCAAGAGAACCATTTGGACCCAGGAGGTGGAGGTTGTGGTGAGCTGAGATCACTGCACTGCAGCCTAGGTGACAAAGCAAGACTCTGTCTCAATAAATAAATAAATAAAGTCCAGTTTAAATCCAATGTTTCTTTGTTGATTTTCTGGCTAGATGATCTGTTTAATGCTGAGAGGAGTTTGGAAGTCCTCCACTATTACTGTATTTCAGTTTATCTCTCTCTTTAGATATAGTATATACTAATATTTGCTTTAGGAATCTGTGTGCTCCAGTGTTGAGTGCATATATATTTAGAACTGTTATATCCTCTTGCTGAATTGATCCCTTTATCATTATATAATGACCTTCTTTGTCTTTTTTTTTTCAGCTGTTTTTGACTTTAGAGTCTGTTTTATCTAATACAAGTATAACTACTCCTGTTCACTTTTGGTTTCCATTTGTGTGGAATATCTCTTTTTTTTTTCCCTTTACTTTTAGTCTACATATGTCTTTATGGTAAGGTAAGTTTCTTGTAAGGAGCATACAGTTGGGTCATTTAAAAAATCCATTTAGCTGTTCTGTATCTTTTAAGTGGATTATTTATTTTATTTACATTCAAAGTCATTATTAATATGTGAGACTTTGTTCTTATCATATTGTTGATTGTTTTCTGATTATTTTGTATATTTTTGGTTTCATTCTTTTTCTCTTATTGTTTGATGTTATGGTTTGGTGGATTTCTGCAGTGGTACTCTTTGAGTTCTTTCTCTTTCTACTTTGTGTCTTTGCTTTACCAGTGAGTTTCATAGTTTGGTGTGTTTTTGTGATACTAAATGTTGTCCTTTCACTTCCAGGTTTAGGGCTACTTTGAGCATGTCTTGTAGGGTCAATATAGTGATAATGAATTTTCTCAGAATTTGCTTGTTGGAAAAAATGTCATTTGTCCTTCATTTATGAAGGGTAATTTTGCTGGATACAGTATTCTTGACTGACATACTTTTTTCTTTCAACCCTTTGAATCTATAATTCCATTGTCTTCTGGCTTGTGAAGTTTCTGCTAAGAAATCTACAGTTAATGTGATGAGGTTTCCTTTATATGTGACTAGACACGATTTTTTCTTGCTGCTTTTAGGATTCACTCTTTATCTTTGATTTTAGACAATGACTATAATGTGCCTTAGAGAAGACCTTTTTCCATTGTATCTGCCTGGGGATTGCTAAGCCTGTTGTATCTGAATGTCCAAACTTTTGTTAGACTTGGGAAGTTTTCATCTATTATTCCATTAAATGTGCTTTCAAATTTTTTCTTTCTCTCTTCAATGTCAGGAATACTTATAATTGTAATATTTTGACACTTTATGTTTCCCCAGATGTCATAATGTCTTCGCTTATTTTTAAAATTGTTTTTTCTTTATTTTTGTCTGACTGTATTGTTTCAAAAGATCTGTCTTCAAGTTCTGAGATTCTCCCTTTTGCCTGATGTAGTCAGTTTTATTTATTTAATTAATTTATTTATTTATTTAGAGACAGGATCTCACTGATCTGACTCTGTCATCCAGGCTGAAGTTCACTGGTGCAATCACAGCTCACTGCAGCCTAGACCTCCAGGGCTCAGGTGATCCTCTTGCCTAAGCTTCCTGAGTAGCTGGGTCTACAGATGTGTGCCACCACACCAGGCTAATTTTTTTAATGTTTATTTTATTTTTATTTTTTTTTGGTAGAGATAGGGTCCTGCCATGTTGCCCAAACTGGTCTTGAACTTCTGGGCTCAAGCAGTCTTCCTGCCTTCACCTCCCTAAGTGTTGGGATTACAGGCATGAGCCACTGTACCTGGCCAGAATTTCTCTTTGACTCTTTTAAAAATTATCTGTCTCTTTGGTACGTTTCTCATTTATATTCTGAATTGTTTTTCTGATTTTTCTGTATCGTTTTTCACAGTTCTCTTGTATCTCACAAGATTGTTTTAAATTATTATTTTGAGTCCTATAAATGGGCTCTCATAAATTTCTTTTTGATTAGAATCTGGCTGGAGAGTTATTGTGTTTCTTTGGAGGCATCATATTTTATTTTTCATGTTTCCTGTGTCTTTACATTGATATTTGCACATCAGGTGCAACAGTTACTTCTTCATATTTTTACATTTACTTTCGTAGAGGACTTTTTTTATTAATGAAGATATATCTATAGTACTGGTTGGATAGGACACTTTGGTCTTGATTCTGGGTGTGTGCAGTAATGTAGTCTGATTTTTTTTTTCTGTATACATCATTAGGGGTATTTATTATTTACTTAATGAATTAGGGTGTGATTATTAGTGGTGGCTGTGGTGAAGTTTTGCTGGAGACTGGGATGCTAGGTTGACTGGTCATCAGTATGCAGTAGTGGCAGCATTGGGCTGAGTGTGCCTATCCTTGTGCCCCAGAGTAGTGTACACTGGCACCTACATTGGTGGTTACAAGTGGGCTGATTCTTGTTCTTCCAGGTAGCTTGCTTGGATGCTGGTAGTGGCAGTGGTGAACAGTATGGGTGGGCTGGTTCCTGAGCCCCTGGGCAGCCAGTGTAACATGGGTGATAACGGTAGCAGTGGCAAGATAATTATTTTTGTTCCTAGTGGCGCGTGTTGATGTTGGTGGTGGCTGCAGTGGTCTGGGGGTTCGGGAGGTAGTCTCCAGGCCTGTGGTTGGAGCTTGCAGGTAGGTGCCAGCTTTTGAGGCAGTGGCAGGGAGATAAGACCCAACCTCAGACCCCCTGGAGGAGTGCTTATGTACCCAAAGAAGTGGATTGGTTTGGGCAGTCCCAAGGACCCTGGGTTATGTGTTCTGTCTTTGGGGGTTGAAGGCAGAACTAGGCTGGGTGGGCTTGTTCTCAGGCTCCCCAACGATGAGAGCAGATACCAGCCATGGTGGGTGGGGACAGGGTAATCCTAGGATCAGTTTTTGGGTGAGGGGCCCTGAGGCTGCTTATGGAGAGGGTAGGTCTGGCCTCAGTGGCCACAGCTAGGCTGGTAGGTGGGGAAAATGTGTCTCTTTCACACCCCAGTCCCAGTGGGGCTCACCCCCCAGTCCCAGTGGCAATGGCATATACCTGTCTCACCCCCCAGTCCTGGTGGCAATGGCATATACCTGTCTTACCCCCATCCCTGGCTGCAGGAGCCTCTGCCCAGCTCGCAACCAAGTCTTAGTGGCAACTCATGCCTGCTCATGTCTCAGTCTCTGGCCTGGCAGCACTTGCTTCCCTGCATTGGTAGCTGCTACAGCCAATGCTTTACTCGATTCTCAGCCCCTAGTGCGGGAATGCGCCCAGATCACACCCTAGTCCCAGCAGTGACAGCCTGAGATTTTTTTTTTTTCCTGAGACGGAGTCTCGCTCTGTTGCCCAGGCTGGAGTGCAGTGGCGCAATCTTGGCTCACTGAAACCTCCACTTCCTGGGTTCAAGCAGTTCTCCTGCCTCAGCCTCCTGAGTAGCTAGGATTATAGGCATGCACCACCATGCCTAGCTAATTTTTGTATTTTTCATAGAGACAGGGTTTCACCATGTTGACCAAGCTGGTCTCTAACTCCTGACCTTGTGATCTGCCCACCTCAGCCTCCCAAAATGCTGAGATTACAGGTGTGAGCCACCACTCCAGGCCCCTGATTTTTTTTTTTTTTAACACCTCAGTCCCAGTGCTGCTAGGCCCCAGAGCAGCATGCCATCTGCCAAAAACCAGGTTTGAAAATGATGTGTTGCTGGGCATGGTGGCTTGTGCCTGTAGTTCCAGCTACTTGGGAGGCAGAGGTAGGAAGATTTCTTGAGTTCAGGAGCTCTGGGCTGTAGTGCACTGTGCCAATCAGGTGTCTGCACTAAGTTCAGCATCAATATGGTGACCTCATAGGAGTAGGGGACCACCAGGTTGCCTAAGGAGGGGTGAACCAGCCCAGATTGGAAATAGAGCAGGTCAAAATTCCCATGCTGATCAGTAGTGGGATTGCACCTATGAATAGCCATTGCACTCCAGCCTGTGCAACATAGTGAGACCCTGTCTCTTAAAAACAAAAAAAAAAAAAAGAAAGAAAAGAAAAAGAAAATATTGTCTTGCTATAGCCACTTAGGTATCAGAAAGTGTATAGGACCCAGTACAAGCTCCCTCCCTGGAGCAGTTCTGTTGGAGAGTCTCCTGGCAGCTCCCTATGTTAAGTTTCAGGGCCTGGGAGAGTAGAGGGTCTCTTTCCTGGCTAAGATTGCATGGTTCCATGGTGGGGGATGTGGGCCGCTGGAATTCTCTTACTTACCCTTGCCTTGTGTTGGGAAGCCACTCCCAGCTCCCAGCCTATCCTAGCCAAGCAGGCTATTTGTCTTCCTTCTCCTACCCACTTTTGGTGTTTCCTGTTAGTTCTCTGTTGAATTCCAGTGTTTTACCTTGGACAGTGTATTTGAAGTATGATTCTCTATGCACTATTTTGGTTCTTCTAAGTGGAAGAGGTGAGCATGAAATGGTTTTTGACCAAAGTCTATATCCCTTTCATTCACAAATGATAACATAGTATATATGCTCTTTGGCAAACTGCTTTTTTTTTTTCTTTTGCTTAACAATTTCCTGGAAATTAGTTCATTTGATAGAATTTTGCACTATTTCTATAGTGCAAAATTCTGACTCATCTTTGATTTTGTTGAACCAAGATACAAGTGTAATTTTCTGATGATTCTAAATTTAGACCAAAATTTCTGACTTAGTTACTTTTGTGTAGAACTGCTGACTCAGTTGTAGTTGAATTTGAAAGGTAAGAATAGGGCTGGGCATGGTGGCTCACTCCTGTAATCCTAGCACTTTGGGAGGCTAAGACTGGTGCATCACTTGAGGCCAGGAGTTTGAGACCAGCCTGGCCAACATGGGGAAACCTCGTCTCTACTAAAAATAAACAAAAAAAATCCAGGCGTGGTGGCATGTGCCTGTAATCCCAGCTACTTGGGAGGCCGAGGTGGGAGAATTACCTGAACCCAAGAGGCAGAGGTTTCAGTGAGCTGAAATCATACCACTGCACTCCAGCCTGGGTGACGGAGTGAGACTCTGTCTCTTAAAAAAAAAAAAAAGAAAGGTAAGAGTGTTGTTGTTGTTGTTGTTGTTTTTTACATATTTGTCCTTGAGTATTTTAATTACCAGAAGCAGGGAATAAGTAATAGCCTTTCTTTTCTTGCTTATGCAGCAGGAGGCAGCAGAGGAATAATTTTCATAATTATTTGAATGTGTATTTGTGGATGAATGAGTGAGCAAGAGAGAGATTCTTTTTATTTGCTAAAATGATCACTTTTCAAATTCTTTATTGTACTCTATGTGAAACCACATTTGATGATCACCTGTCATTTGGAAAATTCCTCACTTCTCTCTTTGAAATCTATTTAAGCAGTCATTCAGTGTGACGTAACAGAGATTGCCTAAAAAAAATCTTGACTTTGCATATCATACTTTTAAGGGTGTTCCATTCTATTATAATATATTACTATTGCTTTCAGGGATGTTTAAAATAACAATGTCGGTGATGAAGAAAATTTTGAATTAAGAATAAAAGGATTACATATCAGTCTTCATCAGAGGACCTGGTTTTAAACGATGTAAAGCATTTTTAATTTTTATTTTTTGTGAGATATAGATTCTTCGTGAATTCCAGAGGTTCTAAAAAACTCATAATGTGGTGCAGTTCTAATACTCTACCCTTGTCATTTTGTTTTTTAAAAATGTTAAACATACAAATCTGGCTAATGACATTTTTTGCTAAATATAGGAAGTAGAGGACCAGTGGAGAATTTAATCCTGGTTTATTGCTTAGCATGTGAAATAATCATGCATATCAAAGTAGTGATTCACTTTGAAAATTGGCAGTTTGCTTTATTTACGTCAGTCACAAATAAGGATATGTCTTTTTCATTCCTAATGGTAAAAGTTTAAGCTCTCTGAAGTGGACAGCTAATATACGTGTCATAGTTGATTTATGCATAATTTGTAATGCTTTTCCACTGACACAATTGAAAATATAAATATGGCAAAATCTTTTGTCTACTTTTTATGTTTTCTTTTATAATCTTTGTGGAGGAATTAACGGGATAAAACATCTAATTTGTTAGCATGTCAGATATTTAAGTTAGGAAGTCATGTGTAAGTCCTTTGATTATGTTTTTAAAATTTATTTGTGGAAAGGCCACCAGACCCCAATCCTACCATTTCAGAGTTTATGGATTCTTAAAGACTATTCTTCTTGTAATGAAAACCGTAGTTCAGCATGAAACTGCCTGAGTGGCACCAGTAGATTATAAAAAGGGGTAGAAGTGTCTCAGCAAAGCTTTTAGCTGTTTGTCTGAAATACACTCATGCAAACATTCCCACCCATCACCATCACTGTTCACGGTAAATAAGCTCTATCCTGATAGCCTGTAGAGTTAAACAGATTAATAGAAATGACTTTCTGCTTCTCTCTCTCTCTTTTTCTCAGTTGATTCGATGTCATCAGTCCCGTGGTGGAGCCTGTGGAGACAACATTCAGTCTTATACTGCCACAGTCATTAGTGCTGCTAAAGTGAGTACCTTCGAAATCTTGGAGAGTTGTGGTTATGTGTAGTAATTGTTCAGATTTCTCTCCTGAATTATATTTTCTATTGTAATGATTGTAGTGCTTGTACTTATCCAATTTTAAAGATTTTAAGTCTGTTAACTAGCTTCAAGACTGTTACCGAATTAATACCACATTTGGAAGAAGCTTTCCATGTTTTAAACAGTGACTTCTGGATTCTCTGTGATTTGCATCGTTCTGCCTACACTGACATCCCTTTGCATCTTTGAACATTTCAGAGTCTTCTTCTCCTCATGAAAAGAATATTATTCCCTATGAAAACTTGAGTCAGTCCCTCGTCACATTCAAAGATTCTTTTATATCAAGGGGCTGCCCCTTCATGTTTGTCAAGTGAGCTCTTTTTTTCATGTGTGTGAGGGTTAATTTTGATGATGTCTGGTAAACTTTATGCTGATTATAAGGTATTCTTGTAACCACTATGCTTTTGAATTGTGAAGTATACAACAAAACAATTCTAATAATAGGAATGACAGAGTGAATCTAAATGACAACATATAATAGAAAGCACAACCATTCAGAAAAGAACAACAGTTTAAAGCAAACCACAGAGTGGGAATCAAAGGTCACACTGTTTTATGTAAAACAAATACAAAAATACTTCATATTTGATCACAGACGCTTACATGATGTGCTTCAGAATGTGTTCCTTGGTTTGATGAGAGAAGCATTACGTATTTTTCACCCAAAAGGGAATTAACCATTAGTTCTTTATGCCTATAGCACTATGAGTTTTTAGATTTCAGAAATCTTTTTTCTTTTCTTAAGACAGGGTCTCGCTCTGTTGCTCAGGCAGGAGTGAACACCCACCTCAGCCTTCCAAGTAGCTGTGACTACGGGCGCATGCCGCCATGCCTGGTTTGTAGAGACAGCGTTTTGCCATGTTACGCAGGCTGGTCTTGAACTTCTGAGCTTAAGCAATCCACCCACCTCAGCCTCCCAAAGTGCTGGAGTTACAGGTGTGCATCACCGCACCCAGCAATTGCAGAAATCTTAATAAAGATTGCTCACTTTTCTCCATTGTGTATAGAAAAATTATGATGGTTATTTCAATGAAGAGCTGAGAGAGAGTATTTAGAAAACATCTTCAGTATTAGTCTACTCATTTATCCACAAAATACAACAATGAGATCTTTTTCTCAAGTATTAGACTCCTTTTAGACTTGTCTATCTCATACGCATGGATCACAATAGTTTAGCTTATGATCATTTTCAGTAATTTTTAGTTATGGAATGGAGGATAACTTTTCAGCTCCTGTTTGCTATTCTTATGTGTTTATGTGCTTATATAAAAAGAAAGTGATCTTCATTCCATGTTTTGCTGTGGACATGCTGGAGTGAGGCTGGACTTAAGATGTTTTAAAAATAAGTGCAGGGCTGGGCGCTGTGGCTCATGCCTGTAATCCCAGCACTTTGGGAGGCTGAGGTGGGCGGATCATGAGGTCAGGAGTTCAAGATCAGCCTGGCCAACATAGTGAAACCCTGTCTCTACTAAAAATACAAATATTAGCTGGGCATGGTGGCGGGTGCCTGTAGTCCCAGCTACTCAGGAGGCTGAGGCAGGAGAATTGCTTGAACCCAGGAGGCGGAGGTTTCAGTGAGCCGAGATCACGCCACTGTACTCCAGCCTGGGTGACACAGCGAGACTCTGTCTCAAAACAAACAAACAAACAAAAAAAAAAAAACAACAAAAAAAGTGCAAACTCCCCATTTTCTCATACCTCAATATTGGGAACTGTGAGGCATATACTCATGTCTTCCACATTTAAGACTATGAAATTATGTTTAATATAACACTTTAGGGCTGGATGCTGTGCCTCATGCCTATAATACCAGCATTCTGGGAGGCTGAGGTGGGAGGATCACATGAGCTCAGGAATTTGAGACCAGCTGAGGCAATATAGTGAGACCCTGTCTCTACAAAAAAATTTAAAAATTATCTGAGTGTGATGGTACATGCCTGTTGTCCCAGCTACTCCAGAGGCTAAGGTGGGAAGATTGCTTGAGCATTGGAGGCCGAGGCTACAGTGAGCCATGATTGCGTCACTGCAATCTGTTTACTTTTCTTTTTGGGAGAATATAAGGGTTATTTTTAAAAAACTCACAAAGATGTCTCCAGACCTAGAAAACTTCTCTAGAGAATTCTTTTTAGTATTTAAGAATAAACAATGGCAATATTACAAAGACTCTTCCAGTGAATAAGCAAAGTCAGATTATGCCTAATCTGGTTTGATGAAGCCAGATCACCTTAATACTAAAACTTTAGAAGAGCATTATAATACAAGAACACTACAGTCCAAATCAATGAACATAGATGTGAAAAATGCTAAATAAAATATTTGCAGAAAAACAGCATTATATAGGATACCATATATATTGTGTCACAGTCCATTTGGAATAAGAATATATGGACATAATTATAGTATAATATATAGGACACAATATATGCTGTGTCACAATCCACTTGGGATAAGAATATATAGGACACAATTCTTCAATATATAGGACGCTATATATTGTGTCACAATCCATTTGAGATAATCCACAATATGAGGCTGGTTTATCACTCAAGATCAATGAGCATAATTTGCACATTTAACAGGAGAAAATTATATGCTTATCACAATAGATGAACAAAAAGTATTTGATAAAATTGAAAATATATTCATTGATAAAATCTTAATAAATACAGATAGTTTCTGGTTCTCTTGGTTTTTAAATTTTTCTCAAATTATCAAACTTGTTTAAACACAGTAAACCTGGTCATACTGAAGTCTGTTTCTGATAACTCTAATGTCTGGTTCCCTTTTGGGTCCGTTTCTCTTGTGTGTTGTTTGTGCTCGTTCTCATTTATTATGACTTGAGTCCTTGTGAAGCGGTGTCATTTGTCTGGGGTAATACCTGAAGTTTGTTGTCTCATGCCAAGGAAATTGAAGACGCGGACACACAAGGAATGGGTTTAATAGTGGAAGTTTCATAGGTGAAGAAAGAAGAGAGCTTCCTCCTGCAGAGGGAGGGGGCCTGAGCGGGTTTCAGGACTGGGGCGAGATGTGATTGGTTTTATAGATGAGCTTGAGGAGGTCATGTTTGATTTACATAGGGAGTAGTGGGTTGGTTGGACCAGGTGTGTCATTTACATAGCATGTGTAGAGGCTGGCTATCCCACCATAATCTTTTATTATGCAAATGGAGTCTCTACCTGGCTGGTGCCATGTTGCCTGCACATGCGGTTACAAAGAAAAGGTAAGAGGGAACCTCTCGGTTGAATATACCTGACTTCCAGATATCCCTTTTCTATTGGCACAGCTGCTGGCATTCACCTATGCAAGCTTCCAGCTTGCTTATCTATGCTTGCAGCTTGATCTTTCAGGCTGCTTTTTGTTAGAAAAGAAATTATTTGGGGGCTGATTTTTATTTAAAGGAAAACCTTGCTGAGGACTCCCTTACTCTCACTAACTGCCTAAATAATTTCTTTTTAACTCCTATTATCACTTGTTTGCCAGAATTTATTTCAAAACTTTTTAGAAAATAGTTTTGAGTTTGGGATGACAGTGGAGTTCTGGGACAGTATCAGTCTTGAATAATAATCCAATTTCAGGGATTGAGATTATTTGAATGAAGTTCACCTGCAATAGCTGTGGTCACCTTATTGCTGTAGGTGGACTCTTCTATTGTATATTTCTTTATGTTCAAACCCAAGCTTGGAGGGAATGTCACCAAGTAGACCCATTTGGCAGGCCTTTGACTCTCATAGATGATTTTCTAGTTCCATCTATCAAAAACACCACTTAGTTTCTTAGCACCCTACCTCCTGCTTCCTAGAATCACCAGATACCTCTAGGCCTAAATGCCTAGCTGAAATGTCTGGATTTCCTTATTCTTTCGGATTCTGACTTTGTAACTCAGTACCTTCAAGCAGCATTTTACAAAAATACTCTCTTCGATTTTCCTAGTTGTTCTCATTAGTGGAAATCAGATTGATCTGATTTCCCCAACCTGTCATTATTGAAAATAGAAAACA
The DNA here is from genome assembly GCF_029281585.2 of Gorilla gorilla gorilla. Taxonomy (NCBI): domain Eukaryota; kingdom Metazoa; phylum Chordata; class Mammalia; order Primates; family Hominidae; genus Gorilla; species Gorilla gorilla. The sequence goes on along the minus strand of NC_073228.2, from coordinate 31,088,739 downwards.
TATTTTCTTATTTATTTTTTAACCATTTCTAGGTGATATATTTTTTGAGATACAACATGGAGAGCATGTTAAAAAGCCATGTAGTATGTGCTCCTTAAGAAAAATACTTAAGTAACTTTACAGTTACTTTATTAAGTCACTTTCCCTGAAAGTGTAATCATTACTCTTTTACTCTTTCCGATGACAGCTTCCCTTGTGGCTTAATAGAGGTTATTAACCACTTTGTTATATAGAAGGATGAATTATTAATTTTTTTGTCTTAAATTTTTTGTCTCACTGCAATTGTGAGGATAAATATATTCATTGCATATGTACTTGGAGCTCCTTAGAGGAAATAATCTTTTTTACATTTTCTGCATTTCCAAATACAACTTGCATAATATTTATGCTATTAATGTTTTTTCCTTTGATTTTCCAAGTAATTTGACTTTTCTCATAAAGAATATGAGAGTCATGAATTTTTTATGGTAGTGATAAAAAATATTGAAATTGTTCAAATGAGATTATTTGACACATTTATAAAATCTTGGTCCATATTTTCTCGTTCCCTCATTACTGTCTTATTTTCATGTGTGTTACCAGTGTGGTCAATTGATTTAATAAAAATGCCCCTGTTTTCTCTTGTTATCTGATAACTTCCTAATGACAACTAACAGCTTTTGTGAGAGCAGCACCATTAGCACTAATGGATAGGGAGGCCAACTGATATGGCATGGGAAAGGTTAAAGATGACTAGTGACCCTTCGGCAAATCTGCTTGCAGCAGAACAGAATAAGTACCATGCTCATTTGAATTATAGGTCATAACGGATTTTCTCACACTTTCGTTATAGTCTGTCATGTTCAGCTGTCTTACAGCTACAGTTTAGTTCTGTGAGTACTCGTGTGAAGATTCATCAGTGATTTAATGAACATTTTTATGTAGATACCTCAGATTGTGAGGACGCTTAGTCTAATTTTTCATCTCCTTTTGGCCAGGTTATACTTCTCTATTCCTAATTTTTGCTGAGGCTTTATAATTTTTCATATATATTTGAGAAAATAGTCAGATATATATATACTCTGTCTACTAAAATTAATTGGAGAGACAAATTACTGTGAGGTGATTTAGATTTCCGTTAAATAACATTATCAGTTAACTTCTGGACACTAGTGCTCATAGATGTGCTTGATGCTAACATGGAAACAAATTTACCCTGAAAGCAAGGGTCTTTACAAATGCAGAAAACTTCCAGCACTTTTCTCTAACACCCCTGGCTCCCTGCATAGTTAACGGATTATGATAAATAGTAGTATCTTGTAACTTGCTATACAAATTGCATATTTGATGACTTAAATTTTGAGTTTAGATTTTTGTCCACTACTAAGACAACTCCATCAATAGTCATGTTTTTTTTTTCCTAGGAAATGTCAGACACTCTTCATGTAATATGAGCTGTTGACTATGAAATATACTGCTGTCTTCTCTCTCTCTGTGGATCTTTTTCCTGGTTCTCTTATGTTAACTTTTACTGTTGTGGTTTGCTTTGGTACACATTACTTTCCACTTTTTATGTGCTCCAGTTCTTTTAGTTTTATTCCTTTTCATTGGTATAAGAGCATGAAATAATAGGCTCAGGGGCAAATGGGGAGGATATACAACCAAAGACTTTAAAACTAAAAGGCATTCCTTTGATAAAGGGATAGCTGCGTTTAAGTGGGAGCATCTCCATTAGCATTAATGGAGTGAGTACATCAGTTGAGGCATCTCAGAGGTTAATCAGGCTTCCTGGCCTGCTCTTGACATCAATACACTGTGGCGCCTGACTCTGTTGGTCCTTCAGAGGCTTACTTGACAACACTCTAACAGACTTTGTGTAAGTCATTTCTTGTGAATTATTGAAAGAAATGTTTGGCTGCTAATTGAGGAACGCTAATGTGTTTTATAATCGCGGGAGTTTGAGTTTTTAGCACTAAACAAAACAGTTACAATTGATTTGTGGCTTTCTCTTGGTTTTAGTCTGCTGTTAAATTATATCTTTTTGTTTGAATTCAGCATATAGCTTTGCTGGTCATTTTTATTTAAGTATTTATTAGTATATTATTATGGATTTTAATTTTTCCTGTTTTCCACCTTTCAGACATCTGTGTTTTGTATTCATTAACTGTGAGATCACAAGTAGTAACCGAAATAGATTACAAGGCAGTACAGGATAGTGTAAAAATCAGGCCCTGGAGACAGATGGTCCCAGTTTTGAATTCTGACTTTGTCATTGGGTAACTGTTTGAGCTTCCATTTTACTTAACTTCCCTAGCCTCGATTTTCTCTTTCATAAAATTGAAGTATTTGAGGAAATCTATCAGCATAGTTTATGTTAAGTGCCTTTACCAGTCCCTAGTCCATAGAAAAGCCACCGTGGAAACATAGCTACCATAAAATAATTCATCTATTATTAGTGCTAGTTTTATGGTATTTTAATAGAACATTTCTTTGGAAAATACTTCTCCCATTTTCAGCTTTAATCTAATTATTGCTTACATCACATTTAGACCTCTATACACAACTGTCTTTGTGTACTATTTATGAATTAAAATTTGAAATACCATGTATATAATAGTTTATATTTTCAAATTTAGCCATAGCATGTGCCAGAATTAGGTAAGGATTTTTTTTTTCATAATTGTTTTAGAAAAGATAGTCACCTCATTGAAGATTAATTTGAAATATTTTAATGAAACTTTTTTTCTTACAACATGAGAATTGGAAAAATGTACCTATATTATTTAAAATGTAATTTTTGATGTATCTAAGTATTCTAGGGTGCCTGTTTTTGTTCTAATGATGATACCCTTCTTCAGCAATGTGTGACTCACATGTATTTGTCTTTATTTTAGCTTTCTTCCTTTCATTTTTTTTTCTGTAGACTCAGAAACTTGAAGCTTTCTTCCTTTCAGATGAAAAAACTTGTTATTTAGAAAAATGTTTCTATTAATGCATATGAGGATAATCAGAGGATATTCACATAGAAGAAAAAATATTTCATGAGTTAGTTTTACTTATATGTTTTGAATGAAATGGAGCTAAAATGTAATTATAAACATCTTAAGTTATCTTTAATTGAAATAATATAGTAGGAGCACCACATTTAATTGTTTTCTGTTACCAGATAGAAAATAACTCTCTTAACTAATTTAGTATGATACTTCATTCATCCAGTGATTAATATCTTGGACAACGATTGTGTTTTCCATATGCCAAATCTTGGTATACAGTATTATATAACAGCATATTCATAGATTTGCTTTGGAAGCACATTCTTTTCCACATAGGTATTCTACCAATGTCTCAGTCTTTTTCATACTAGAAATAGGTATACAATTAGAGTTATAATATTTCAAAGAATTGACCATTTCATAGTTTCTACTTCTTCCTATGTCATTGATTTTAAGATGTATACATTAAGAGGAGGGAATGAAAGAAATATCTTCTATAAAAATGTAATTGTACCCTTATGTAAAACAGAGCTCTTTAATTTTTTTAACTATGGCTTTATGCCTGCCATGGTGACTTTAGAGACTTTACTGATGCCATTCCCTCAAACTAATACTGATATTCCAATTAAAATTCAAGGTCATTAAAAATCAGACTGAATGTCTGTGACAGTTTACTGCTATAAAAGATTGTAAGAGAATAAATAATTTAACATAATGATTAGGAAAATTAATAAAATGCATATTTCTATGTAGAATCCAAATACTGATGTGAAGTCATACATTTTACCTTTCCTTGTACAGACATTGAAAAGTGGCCTGACAATGGTAGGGAAAGTGGTGACTCAGCTGACAGGCACACTGCCTTCAGGTGTGACAGAAGATGATGTTGCCATCCACAGTAATTCACGGCGGAGTCCTTTGGTCCCAGGCATCATCACAGTTATTGACACCGAAACCGTTGGAGAGGGCCAGGTAAGAAGAACTTTTGGTGCATACAATGTGTGTTACTTGCAAAGATGGGGCTAAGATCAAGATTAGTCAAAATGTATTTGGCCTAGGAGATTATCAATTTGGAATTTTAGGAATTCAGATTGTTTCAAATGAGGTTTTTCTTTAAAAATGATTAGTAACATGTTAGAACCTGCTGTTTTGAACATTATTAATGCATCAAACCTGAAGGTATAGTCGAGGTTCTAAGAGATTCTCTTATCTGTGAGGACATTTGTTTCATAAATAAATAATTATATAACGTTTAATACTGTTCTGTTCATAATATTCTTTTTTTTTCTTAACTTGCCACCCTAGAGACTCAGTTATTGTTTCTTTTTTGTGTGTAATGACATTTGTCATAACCTAAATTGTAAGATTAATAAATTTCTTTTTTTTTCTTTCTTTCTTTCTTTTTTTTTTTGAGATGGAGCATCATTCTGTTGCCCAGGTTGGAGTGCAGTGGAGTGATCTCAGCTCACTGCAACCTCTGCCTCCTGGATTCAACGGATTCTCCTGCCTCAGCCTCCCGAGTAGCTGGGATTATAGGCACGTGCCACCACGCCCAGCTAATTTTTGTATTTTTATTATTTATTTATTGAGACAGAGTCTTGCTCTGTTGCCCAAGCTAGAGTGCAGTGGCACGATCTTGGCTCACTGCAACCTCCACCTCCTGGGTTCAAGCAATTCTCCTGCCTCAGCCCTCCAGGTAGCTGGGATGTAGGTGCGTGCCTCCATGCCCAGCTGACTTTTGTATTTTTTAGTAGAGTTGAGTTTCTCCGTGTTGGCCAGGCTGGTCTCGGACTCCTGACCTCAAGTGATCTGTCCGCCTTGGCCTCCCAAAGTGCTGGGATTACAGGCATGAGCCACCGCGCCCAGCCTTAATTTTTGTATTTTTGGTAGAGACGCGGTTTCGCCGTGTTGGCCTGGCTGGTCTTGAACTCCTGGCCTCAGGTGATATGCCCGTCTCGGCCTCCCAAAGTGCTAGGATTACAGGCATGAGCCACTGTGCCCGGCCACGTAAATTTTGTTTTAAAGGCAGGACCATACCTATTTGGAGGAATTTATAAACAAATTAATTAATAGTTGCAACTTACACAATTTACTTAGTATCAAAATTTATAACAGATGTTTTCTTATCAATATAAAAATATGTGAAATCTTAAAGTAGCATATAAGAATACATACATGGCAGTAGCTTATTATAAAATCTTGTATCTTCAGATACAGTGTTCTGTAATTTTAAAAATCTAGCTTCAGAAACATTTACAATGAGTGATTATAAGTACAGAAATACATGTTACATTTGCTTATAAATCTTGCTGGTAAGGTATCATTTGGGCTGTTTTTCCCCCATGCACTCATAAACTCTATTTTCTTTTGTGTCATAGTCTTCATTTTAAATATACGTTTCTTAAAGGAAGGTAATTTTTTTATTCTGATAGTGTGTGATCATTGATATAAAAATACAATCTAGAATCAATTCCTAGAATGAGATAGGAGTAGGGCAGTATTGGTGAAATAAAATTTCTTTTAGTTTTTATATAGAATATATATTTAATTCCATATTCAGAGCACTATGCTTAGAAACTATGTGAGCTGTTAAGGTATTAGCCTTAAATATTGCATATGTTTTGAGAAAATCTGTTTCCAGTATATATGGGTTGGCGTTGTGATGAAAAATTACATTTGGCAGCTACTTATATGCTAGTTCCTATAGCAAGATTAACAGCGTTTCAAGAAAGTTTTTCTGTAATTACAACAAAAAAACTTTGAAATTCTGGATTATTAAATTTGGCTCTTGTATTTTACTTGAAATCTGAGTAATAATTCCCTGCCTCTCCTGTCTTAACTTTGTGGTTAGCCAAATGTGTTACAGATTCGTATTTTTTTAATGAAGTGCTAGAAAACTTTTCAGTTGACGTTAATGACCTTGTGTTAATTAGTTGATGTGGATAAACACAAATGTTCTCTTTTTTAATTGAAATGAAATGTATAAACTTTTAGTGTTGTGAGTGTTAGAGTAAAAAAATTCCTTTTGTTCTTTGATTTTTTGATTTTTAATTAATTCACCTACAAGGCCACCCACATTTATTGGGTAGTAACAACTCTCCTCAACATTGTCTAGGACCATACATCTGTTAAAGATCTAGCATTTGTTGATGGAGAGATTTGGGATTATTTCAAAATAGAAAATGTTATCTCGGTAATTTTGATGAAATAGAAGTGTAATTCATGTATTTATTTTGTTAAATGGAAGTATGGGGATTTATAATTATATTAAAACATGACATTTAGGCCTTATGTTTTAAAATGTGGTTTAATTTTTTTCTTTAAGTTCATTAACTTTTTATGACCTTGAAAAAGGAAGTCTTAATTTTGGAGTATGGAAATGGACTATAGATTAGAGAGTTGCAAAAGTTCATTTGTCTGTGATAAATGCATTGATAACACTTGAAACAAATATGTTTATTAAGAAGAATCATAGAAATGTTAACTTTTAAAAGTTAAGAATCTTAAATGTTGTTCAACATGGAACATTCTACCTTTTCTGTTACTGGTTGGTAGCCCCAATCTTCCACTTATGACATATTCTGAAATTTTAACTTGATTAAAAAATTCTGTTAGAGGACAGGAAAATTGATTTTCAATAAAAGGTGAATTAGTATGTACATTTTAAAAAATATATATAATTTTTAAAGCAACAAGATCTGTGCAGTATAATTCTGTCTGTCTTTTAATTAACATGAATCTGTTTTTTGTCAATAAAATGTTTTTGTCTCTGATAAGTAGTTCAGTTGGAGTACAGGCTGTTTTTAGATTATGCTGGATTGTATTAAAACTGCAGTGGTTAATGTCTTAGATTTATCGCTTTTAGCCCCTTCCGCTGATGTTTAGCCTAAACTGTAATGTTTTTCCTTTTCCAAATACAACTCAGATTGTATATGAAAAGCTGATAACACATTGACTTTTGCTGTTTAAATCCCTTGAGCCTTTAATAATTATTTTTTTTGTGTTAACAATTGTAGTATATAAAATCGGATTCACCATCCTTCTGATGCCATATTGATTAGTTTGATTTTATGGTGATGGGATCATTGTGTGTTAACTGTATTAAGGAGGAATGGATTTGATTGACTTTGCATCCATTTTTATCTGTGTTACTTTCATGTTTTATTTAAAAGCATTTCTGGACCAGAATAAGTTAAGTGGTATAATTTGCTTTTTACACGTTTATATAATTGAAGTTAGCAATGTGGCAAAATCTCTAATGGAAATAAAATGCTTCAGAATGATGACATAAATCAGCTATTTCTTGCCTGGAGAACAAGTGTTATTCATAATAATTTAATAGCTTCTGAGGTGTTTTGTTCATGTGATGAAGGCTTATCCACCTTGTATCAATTCATGGGCTCTGCTTTGTTTAATGTAGTCAGGTTGTTAATACAGACTTAAGAGTTCATCCTACTGTGATAAGTGGTGAGTGAAGATTACATGTCTTAGGAAAATTATACTGGAATATCTCTGACATTAATGGTTTAATGTTTTAGGCTAGGTGATGATGCAATGGAGAAGATTCTTCCAAAAGTATCTGGTTGTGTATATTTGTGAAGTCCATAAAGAGAACATTCAAAGAATCTTATGTAGTGGTAAGATTAATGTGCCTTTTTGCTGGATGGCTTCTGTCTTTATTATTGCCATCAAATTGAATACTCAATGCCAATTGTATTGGAAGGAAACATACAGGGTGTAGGGTTATAATATACGAAAGGAAAGGGAATCTTGTAGATAAAGTTTAAAGTAGAAAAATGGGCAAAAGATAGAAATAAATATTTCACAGAGAAAATAAAATATGGTTGACCATTGAACAACATGGGTTTGAACTGCACAGGTCTACTTATATGTGGATTTTCTCTGTCACTACCAGCCCTTAGACAGCAAGACCAACCCCTTTTCTTCCTCCCTTTCCTCCTCCTCCTTAGCCTACTTGTAGTGAAGACAATGAAACTGAAGACCTTTATAATTGATTCACTTCCACTTAATGAACAGTAAATATATTTTCTCTTACTTTATTATAAGAATATAATCTGTAATATATAACATACGAAATATGTGTTAATTGACAATTTTTGTCATCAGTTAGGCTTCCAGTCAATAGTAGGCTATTAGTAGTTAAGTATTGGAGGAGGGAAAGTCATATGCAGATTTTCAGCTGTGCAGGGGGTCAGCACTTGTAAACATGAGTTGTTCAGAGGTCAACTATACATGTAAATGATATAAAATATACCCATAACTTCACTTGTTATTAATGAGAAAGCTGCAAATTAAAACTGAGATACCATTTTTTACTTATCAGAAACTGAGCCGCTCAAAAGCTTGCAATATATTCTATATTTTTATTAATTTTGAAGTAATGATAGACTCACAGTGAGTTGCACATGCCTTTCATCTTACTTCCTCCAGCTTAACCTGAATGATGATGTATTTTGTAGCTATAGTATAGTACCAAAACAAGAAAATTTTCTGAGTGATGTGGGTTAACAAAAAAAACCTCAGAAAATGGACAATGATACAGTCTGTTAACTAGGCTACAGGTCTTAATCAGTTTTCTCTATTTGTTTAACCTGCATTCATTGGTGTGTTTGTGTGGGCATGTATAGGGCTGTGAAATTTTATCCCATGTATACATTCATGTAACCCCCACCACGGTTAAGATACAGGACTGTTCTAAACTGTTTCATCAACGCATACTTCTTTGTATTTCATGACCATCCCGCATCCCACCCCATCCCTTTTTCCTGATAACCACTAATCTGTTTTCCATCTCTATAGTTTTATGACTCTGACAACGTTATGCAAATTGAATAATACATTATGTAATATTTTAAGATGGACTTTTTACACTAAATATATTGTCTTTGAAGTCCATTCAGGTTGCAGCATGTAGTTCGTACTTTTTTTCTTTTCTTTTTTTTTTTTTTGAGACAGAGTCTCGCTCTGTCGCCCAGACTGGAGTGCAGTGGTGCGATCTTGGCTCACTGCAAGCTCTGCCTCCTGGGTTCATGCCATTCTCCTGTCTCAGCCTCCTGAGTAGCTGGGACTACAGGTGCCCGCCACCACACCTAGCTAATTTTATGTATTTTTTAGTAGAGACGGGGTTTCGCCATGTTAGCCAGGATGGTCTCAATCTCCTGACCTCATGATCTGCCCACCTCGGCCTCCCAAAGGGCTGGAATTACAGGTGTGAGCCACCGCGCCCAGCTGTAGTTTGTACTTTTCAATCACTCTGTTGTATTCCATTGTATGAATGTGTCAGTTTGTTCAATTATTCACCCCTTGAAGGACATTTGCACTGTTTCTAGCATTTTTCTATTATGAATAAAGCTGTCGTGATCATTTGTGTAAAGGTTTTTAATGTGGATATGTTTTCATTTCTCTGTAAATGCCCAAGAGTATTGCTGAGTTGTATAAGTGCACTTTTAGAAAGGAAATGTGCAACTATTTTCCAAAGTGCCTGTGCTATTTTATATTCCCACCAGCACTGTATGATAGACAGCAGATTTCCCAACTGAATCCATGGAAGCTGAAGAAAGTGGTACAATATCTTTAAAGTACTGAAATAAATGAACTGATAGCCCCAAATTCCATTTGTAGTGAAAATATACTTCAGAAATGAAAGGGAAATAAAGGCATTCTTAGAAAAAGGAAAACTAAGAGAACCTATCACTCACAGATCAACTCTTAAAAATGGCAAAAAGAAGTTTTCCAAGGAAATGACAATAAAAGAAGGCTTAGAACTTCAAAAATGAAAGAACAAGAATGGGGTGGGTAAAAATAAAGGTATATGTGAGATATCCTTTTTAATGAATTTATAAGGTTATATTTGATGATTGCATTAGAAATTGTAACATCATCTGATGTGTGTTGACCGATGTGTGTGTAAGAAATACTTAATATTTTTATATTTTAAAAAATGGGGACATAAATGGAACTTTATAAAAATCAAAATTTATGCTACAGTGGACACAATCAAGAAAATGAAAAGACAACTCACAGAAGGGGAGAAAATATTTGTAAATCATATTTTTGATAAGGTACCAGTATTCACAATATGTGAAGAACTCTTATAACTAAAAAATAAAAAGACTACCTAATTTTCAATGAGCAATGGATCTGAATAAACATTTCTTTGAAAAAGATATACCTGTGGCTGATAAGCAGAAATTGGGACACTTCTAACCTGCTAGTCAGAATTGTGCATTCACTTTGTAAAAGTTTCAAAGTTCTTCCCAAAATGTTAAACAGAGTTATATGACTAATATATATCCACGATAAAACTCTGAATATTTGCAGCATTGTTTGCAATAGCCAAAAAGTAGAAAAAATCTAAATATTCATCAACTGATGAATGGGTGGATAAATAAAATGTGGTATATGCAAACAATATAATATTATTTAACAATATAAAATGTACATTTTAGTGGCATTAAGTACATTTGTAGTGTTATATAATTATCAGTACAGGTACTATCCCTTTCCAAAACTTTTTCACCATCTGAAACTGAAAGTCTCTGCCCATTAAACAATAACTTCCCAGTACTCTGTTTCCCAGGCCCTGGTAACCAGCATTCTACTTTCTGTGTTTGAATTTGCCTGTTTCTAGGTACGTCACATAGTGCAATCCTACAATATTCGTCCTTTTGTGTCTGGTTTATTTCACTTAGCATAATATTTTCAAGGTTCATACCTGTCGTAACATATATCAGAATTTCATACTTTTTAAAGGCTCCATAATATTCCACTGAATGTGTATACTACATTTTGTTTATCCATTTACTTATTGATGGACATTTGGCTTACTTCTACCTTTTGCCAATTTTTTTTTTTTATTGAAATGGAGTCTTGCTCTGTTACCAAGGCTGGAGTGCAGTGGCACAATGTTGGCCCACTGCAACTGCTGCCTCTTGGGTTCAAGCGATTCTCTTGCCTCAGCCTCCCAAGTAGCTGGATTACAGGCATCTGCCACCATGTCTGGCTAATTCTTGTATTTTTTGTAGAGACAAGGTTTCGCTATGTTGGCTAGGCTGGTCTCAAACTCCTGACCTCAAGTGATCTGCCTGCCTCGGTGTCCCAAAGTGCTGGGATTACAAGCATGAGCTACCGTGCCCCGCCACCTTTCGCCAGTTTTGAATAATGCTTGTGTGAACATTGGTGTACACATTTCTAACTGAGTCTCTACTTGTAATACTTTTGGTTATGTACCTAAAAGTCAAATTGCTGGATCATATGGTAATTCTATATTTAATTTTTTGAGGAATTACCAAGCTATTTTTCACAGTGGCTGGACCATTTTAAATTCCCACCAGTGAATGTCCAGTGATGGATAAGGGTCTCAATTTCTTGTATATCCTTACCCCAACACTAGTTATTTTTCTTTTTAAAAATAATGGCCATCCTATTGATGTAAATGGCCATCCTAATGAGTGCAAAGTAGTATCTCATCATGGTTTTAATTTGCATTTACCTAAGGAATAGTGATGTTAAGCCTCTTCTCATTTGCTTATTGGCCATTTGGTTATCTTTAAAAAATTGATACATAATATTTGTACAAATTTTTGGGGTACATGTGATATTTTGTTATATGCATAGAACGTCTAATCATCAAATCAGGGTATTTAGGATATATATCACCATGAGCACTTAGCATTTCTATGTGTAGAGAACATTTTAAGTCTTCACTACTAGCTGTTTTTAAATGTACCAGGTATTGTTGTTAACTGTTGTCACTCTACTATGGAATGTTAGAACTTATTCCTTTGATCTGAGTGTACATTTGTACCCAACCTGTCTTTCTTCATTCTTTTTTCTTTTTCTTTTTTTTTGTCTGACTGGGTTAGTTTGAAAGGCCCGTCTGTCAAACTGAAATCTCTTTCTTCTGTTTCATCTAGTCTATTGTTGAAGCTTCTCAATTTTTTTTTTTTTTTTGAGATGTAGTCTTGCTCTGTCACCCACGCTGGAGTGCAGTGGCGCGATCTTGGCTCACTGCAAGCTCCGCATCCCGGGTTCACGCCATTCTTCTGCCTCAGCCTCCCGAGTAGCTGGGACTACAGGCGCCCGCCACCATGCCCAACTAATTTTGTGTATTTTTTAGTAGAGACGGAGTTTCACCATGTTAGCCAGGATGGTCTCGTGTTAGCCAGGATGGTCCCAATCTCCTGACCTCGTGATCCACCCGCCTCAGCCTCCCAAAGTGCTGGGATTACAGGCGTGAGCCACTGCACCTGGACTCACTTGTATTTTTATGTCATTCATTGAGTTATTCAGTTTATGGATTTCTGTTTGGTTCTTTCTTATGAGATCTATCTCTTTGGTGAATTTCTTTTTCATATCCTGAATTGTTTTTCTAATTTCTTTGTAATGTTGTCTGTGTCTGCTTGTATCTCACTGGGCTTCTTTAATATCATTATTTTTCAATTCTTTTTCAGGCATTTTATACATTTTTTGGGGGGGTTAAAACCTATTGTTGGAGGATTGTGTTTCTTTGGAGGTGTCATATTTCCTTGCTTTTTCATATTTCTTGTGTCCTTTCATTGATGTCTGTGCATCAGGTATAACACTTCTAATTTTTTTTTTCTTGAGACGAAGTCTCGATCTGTTGCCAGGTTGGAGTGGTGCAGTGGTGCGATCTCAGTTCACTGCAACCTCTGCCTCCCAGGTTTAAGTGATTCTTCTGCTCAGCCTCCCGAGTATCTGGGACTACAGGTGTGTGCCACCACGCCCAGCTAATTTTTGTGTTTTTAATAGAGACGAGGTTTCACCATGTTGGCCAGGATGGTCTCGATCTCTTGAGCTCGTGATCCACCCGCCTTGGCCTCCCAAAGTGCTGGGATTATAGGCGTGAGCCACCGTGCCCGGCCCACTTCTAATTTTTAAAATTGGCTTTCATAGGGGAAGGCTTTTTCCTGTGTTTTTTTTTTTTTAAATAATGACAAGGTATTTTTAAATTGGTAATACATAGGAAGATAATAACTCAAAGGAGTAGGTAGCAGATGCCAGTATATTCAATCAATGAGCTGTATTTTACTGGAATTTAATCAATATTAACCTGAAATAGATGATAAGTTAATATGCATATTGTAATCCCTCCAACTACCACTAAGAAATTACTCAGAAAAAGTAACAGAGGACTTAAAATATTAATGCTAAAAATATTTTCTAAACACAAAAGAAGATAGGACGAACAACAAACACCTAAGACATATAAATATACACAGTTATACCAACAATATATTAATGGCAAATGTATCAGACCCAAATTGCTTCAGATTCAAAGGCCACTTGTTTGAAAATAAAAAGATGGTAAAAAATATATCATATGCTTTAAAAATTTTAATGTAAGACCTCAAACTAAAAATCATAGACGAAAACCTAGGAAATACCCTTTTTGACATCTGCTTTGGTAAAGAATTTTTGGCTGAGTCCCCAAAAGCGATTGCAACCCAAAACAAATATTGACAAATGATACCTGATTAAACTAAAGAGCTTCTGCACAGCAAAAGAAACTATCAACAGAGCAAACAGACAACTACTTAATAGGAGAAAATGTTTGCAAATTTAGATTTTGCAAATTTAATGTTTGCAAATATTAGACCTGATAAAGGTCTAATATCCAGCATCTGTAAGGAACTTAAATCAACAAGAACAAATAACCCCATTAAAAATGGGCAAAGGACACACATACACTTCTTAAAAGAAGACATACGTATGGGCCAACAAACATATGGAAAAATGCTCATCACCTCTCATCATCAGGGAAATGCTAATCAAAGCCACATGAGATGCCACCTTAACACCAGTCAGAATGGCTGTTATTAAAAAGTCAAAAACTGGCTGGGCCTGGTGGCTCATGCCTGTAATCCCAGCACTTTGGGAGGCCGAGGCAGGCAGATCACGAGGTCAGGAGATCAAGACCATCCTGGCTAACACAGTGAAATCCCGTCTCTACTAAAAACACAAAAAATTAGCTGGGCGTGGTGGCGGGTGCCCATAGTCCCAGCTACTCGGGAGGCTGAGGCAGGAGAATCGCTTGAACCCAGGAGGCAGAGGTTGCAGTGAACCGAGATCATGCCACTGCACTCCAGCCTGGGCGACAGAGCAAGACTCCATCTCAAACAACAACAACAACAACAGCAACAACAACAACAACAACAACAACAACAGATACTGGTGGGGCTGTGGAGAAAAGGGAACACGTATACACTGCTGGTGGGCATCTGAATTAGTTTAGCCACTGTGGAAAGCAGTTTGGAGACTTCTCAACTTAAACAGAGCTACCATTTGACCCAGCAATCCCACTAATGGGTATATACCCACAGGAAAATAAATGGCTCTACCAAAAAGAGACATGTATATTAATCACCATGCTATTAACAATAGCAAAGACATGGAATCAGCCTAAGTGCCCGCCAGCAGTGGATTCAATAAAGGAAATGTGCTATTCATCACTGTGGAATACTACACAGCCATAAAGAGAATGAAATCATGTCATTTACAGCAGCATGTGTGGAGCTGGAGGCCAAAACCTTAAGCAAATTAATGGAGAAATGAAAAACCAAATACTCCATATTCTCACTTATAAGTGGGAGCTAAACATTGACCACACATGGACATAAACATGGGAACTATTAATAGACACTGCAGACTACTAGAGTGGGGAGGGAGGAAGGAGGAGTATGGGTTCCTATTGGGTACTATGCTCACTACCTGGGTGCAATATATCCATGTAACAAACCTGCACATGCACCCCTTGTATCTAAAAGTTGAAATTAAAAAAAAAAATCATGTAAACAATAACCATAATAGAATTAGAGTGGCCATAGTAATATTAAAGACTTTACGTCAAGAAGTATTACTGAAGTAAAAGAGAGACATTTCATTCACGATAAAAGGGTCAATATAATAAAACAATTGTTAACACATAATACAGATAAAACATTTTTTTCTTTTTTTTTCTCAGTAATACTTGTTCTGGAAAACCACTATTAATATGTATAATTAATAAAACAATTATTAGTATATAAATACCTAACAACACAGACCCTAAAAACATTGAACAAAATCTGACAAAATTGAAAGAAGAAATTTTAGCTCTTTTTTTTTTTTTTTTTTGAGACAGAGTCTCGCTCTGTTGCCCAGGCTGGAGTGCAATGGCACGATCTCAGCTCACTGCAACCTCCACCTCCTGGGTTCAAGCAATTCTCCTGCCTCAGCCTCCTGAGTAGCTGGGATTACAGGCACGCGCCACCAGGTCTGGCTAATTTTTGTATTTTTAGTAGAGACAGGGTTTCACTATATTGGTCAGGCTGGTCTCGAACTCCTGACCTCGTGATCCCCCTGCCTCAGCCTCCCAAAGTGCTGGGATTACAGGCATGAGCCACTGCGCCTGGCCCAATTTTAGCTCTTTATTACAGCTCAAGATTTACATAATTTATTCTCATTAATTGATAGGAATAAGCACTCTGTAATTTTCCACATGCATGTTAGTAAACATGTACGACTATTTCTCTATTAAAAAATAATTGATAGAACAACTAGATAGAAAATTAGAAAAGACTTAGAAGACATGATTAACACTATTTTCTAACTTGACCACCCAAAACTGCAGAATGCACATTATTTTCAAAAACATCTGAGACATTCATTGTACATGATAGAACAGATGCTTGGCCATGAAACAGATCTTAATAACTTTAAAAGGATTAAAGTCATGCGGAGTATTTCTCTAAGGACAGTGGAAATCAATAACAAAATTCGATTTGGGGAATCTCCAAATATTTGGAAATAAAACGCACTTGTAAATAACTCATGGGTCAAAGAAAGAAGCTTAGGGACATTAGCAAATATTTTGAATTGAATGAAAATGAAAACAGAACATATAAAAATTTATGGAGTATAACTATAGTATTATATGGAAGAAAATTTACAGCTTTAAATGCTTATATTAGGACAAGAAAATGGCCTGAAATTAATAATCTAAGTGTTTCCCTTAAAAGATTATAAAAAGAAGAGCAAATTATAACCAATGCAAGACTAAAGAAGCAAATAATAAAGATCTGGATAGAAGCTGATGGAACAGTAAACAGTGAAATATTGGAAAAGTCTAAAATTGGTTATTTGAAAAGATCAATATAATCAATGTATTTGTAGCTAGATTGAATTGGAGGTTCTAGCTAGATCAATAAGGCATAAAGATCTGACAGGATAATGTTTCAGACACTTTTATGATGGCTTGTTGTTTATGATATTGTATAGCATGATTGACCTGTACAGTTAAAACGGGTAGCTTTTGTGGTGTGCAAGTTGTATCTTTGTAAAGCTTTCACTCACAAATACTATCTCAGTGCTTAAGTACATTGTTTTTTTGGGCTGTATTTGCATATATGTTGTAACTGATAAAATAACTGTTCTGGTCATTTGCTCTGTATCTTTCAGGGCAGGAATAACATTTGGTTTATATTCTGAGCTCTAAGCAGAGTATTTTACACATAGTAAGACTTGACTCTTAACATGCATTTCTGAGAGAAAAAAAATAGCATTGCCAGTGTAGGACAACTTCCAAGGCTACTTAAAATCAAATTTCTCTGTGTCTAAATATTATGATCCAAAATTGGTGTAATAGGTTTTCTTTCTGAAACATTAGATAAGTAAAACAATTTTTAAAAAGTTGTTGAACTTATGATGGGAAATTATATGGAATGTAAATTATATTTCAGTGTGGCCTTAAAAATTAAGAGGAGTGAATAAAAGAAACTCCATTTGAGATACAGAGGTACCTATTCTAATGTACCTCTGCTTTTATGATTTGATAGTCATTTCAAAGAAGTTCTATTTCTCTCTATAAACTGAGAGTTGAAGAACACGACTTTCATACTATAATATGAAAATATTATTGGATGATTTCTCTATACACCTGTTTATTTATGTTTAACAAATTATGTTGTTTTCCCCCATTCTTATATTTCAATAAGGGGCAAAAAATTGTGATTTCCCAGCAGATCGCATAACACAGTAAGACCTGTATTTCCTGTCCTTGGATAAAGCGCTAAGTGATTACATTTTGTAAAGAATTGAAAATAGTTGATTGTATCATCTTTTTTCCTCTGAACCTATACTTGAAGAAGTAATTGTTTCTGTCATCTACAGTCAAGTCAGCTGACTCTTTTTAGAGTTTATATGACTGATGTGCGTGGGGGCATGTTATATCTCTTCCTCAATTCTAAAGTGGAATTCTCTCCTTATATTGGCAAGAATAATCTGCTAGAGTGGAAACATGTTATTTGGTCAGTGGTTTGTGATGTGCCTTCTTATAGGCTTCAAGCTCGGTTATCAGTGAGAAAATATTTACCTCCATTTGTCTTTATTTCTTTGTGAAGGTGCTTGTGAGTGAGGATTCTGACAGTGATGGCATTGTGGCCCACTTCCCTGCCCATGAGAAGCCAGTGTGCTGCATGGCTTTCAATACAAGTGGTAAGTTCACTCTCTGTCTTTTTTTTTTTTTTTTTGTAGACCATTTATATAATGGGTTTTCCAGCCAAATATGGAATATGGAATCTGACATTTCTTCATGTATCAGTATATATCAGAAAAGTTATTAAGTCATTATATTGAATAAGGGAATTTATAATAAAAATTTAGTACCCCTCTAAAATTGGTTTTGTTCTCGATAAAGTAGCTATTAAATAGCAGCCATTTAAACAATGCTGTTGAGTTACATGAATTTCTGTTTATAATTACTCCAAGAACTTCAGTATTCCAAACTAGAATATTAATGGATATGAGCAGTATTTTTTTTTTGCAACTTGAAGTTTCTGTGTAACTAACTTACAACACTTTGTAAGCTAATTTAATTTTCTCGGTTTTTTTTTAGTGGTGCTCTTTTTCTTTTTCTTCTTAAGGTTTACTCCTTACATTTTGTTATATCTTTTTAGTTCCTTTTAATATAGCATACGATTTGTCCTCTTAATTTTCTTTTCACAATATCCAGAGTAGTTGTCTTATTTAAATTCTGCATTTGTAAGATTTTTAAATTTTTATTTAATTTTACTATTTTTTTAAAAAAAGATAAAGACAGAGTCTCACTATGCTGCCCAGGCTGGTCCTGAACTCCTGGTCTCAAGCAATTCTCCTGCCTTAGCCTCCCAAAGTATTGCCACCATGCTTGGCCAGATTTTTTTCATTATGATAATGTTTTTGTATTTCTCCATTCCCTGGATATCTATCTGTTTAACTGGAAGTTAAGTCTAGAGGTATAAATCCATTCAGGCCAAGGAGTTTTTGTTTGTTTGTTTCTAAACTTCGTAAGTATTGCGTCTACATCATTTCATCCCAATAGGAGACACATTATTTTAGGTTGTCTCCCTATTTGTGGTGCTATATTTGATCACATGAGTAAAGTAATGACTATCAAGTATCTACATTATTGGAAATAGGTTTTTCTTATGGAGATTAACAAGTACTCTACAGTATGTCATTTTGACATTATTTCTGAAGCAACTTTTTAATTAATAATTTTGTTACATTGAAGGTTGTAGAATGGTGGGTTGTTTTCTTAATTCTGTCCTGGTCTCTGCATTTATTGACTGTTATTCTTCTATAGAAAATGTTTTCTCTCATCAGCCAGGAGTAAACAGCATTTCTCCTGTATATCAAAAGTGGTATAAATGCCTAATTCTCTCTCTCTCTCTTTTTCTTTTAAATGACCAATTTTCACAGTAAGGAGTTGGTGTAATACTTCCAGTGGTAGGAAACAAGTTACAGGTTGAGTACTTTATGTCTGAAATGCTTGGGACCAGAAGTCTTTCTGATTTTAGATTTTTTTTTGATTTTGGAATATTTGCATATATAATGAGTTATCTTGGCGGTGGGACCCAAGTCTAAATACAAAATTTATTTGTTTCATGTATACCCTATACACATAGCCTGAAGGTGATTTTGTACAATATTTTAAGTAATTTTGTGCATGAAACATAGTTTTGACTGCATTTTAACTGAGACTTTGTACATGAGGTCAGGTGTGGATTCTCCAGTTGTGGCATCATGTCAGTGCTCCAGTTTTGGAGCATTCAGAGCATTTTGGTTTGCATTATAAGAAGAACATAAATTTTTGTGAGGATTTTGGTTTTTCAGATTAGGAATGCTCAATCTGTACTTTAAAAATACTTTGTAAATAAAACTGCTCTTTTGTTTTCAGAGCTGGTATAGTCATCATAAACTTGCAGTCTTTTCAGATCTTATCCATTTGGTTGATGTATCTAAGGAGCATGCTATTTTTAATCTTAGTTTTCAGAAATGATTATATCACTTAAAATTGATGGGAAAAGCCAATCCTTTTCCCCTTCTTTTCATCTTTTCAAATAAAGAATGATAGTAAGAGATTATCATTATATACAGATATTATTTTATAAAGCACTTTGAATAATCTACCCTCTAATATCTTAATAAGTCATCTTTGATTAAGGGAACAGGATTTTTATAGTGATTGGTAATCAGTAGGATTGATTTAATTAATAAAGGCAAGATTTATTGAAATTCTGTGAGTGTTGTGGGAATTAAGTTAAATGTGAAAAAACAGCCTGGAAGTTATGTCACTTGTAGCACTCCACTTGGAATGACCGGTATGACTCATATTGATATTCCATCTGTTATGTCAGATCTCCTTTGTGTTAGTGTATATTTCATATAACCCTACAGTGCTTCTGACACTGGCAGCTGTGTTTTTTTCCTGTGACTTTGCATTATAAGAAGAACATATTATATAATATAAAGAGTGTTGTAGTCATCATAAAATGGTTTCATAATTTTGATCTACATTTGCCATTTGATTTCTTTGACCTCTTACATTTGTGTTTATATGATAAGGTTAAAAATAGCAATATTTATACCTATTTTTCTGTGTTGCTGGGACACTAGGTTTATAACTATGATGTAATTTATTTTGTGACAATCATTTGTTTAAATATTTGTTTCCCTTGCTAACTTATCTGTTCCTCCTACAAAGAGATCAGATGTCATTAATCTTTGTATCTCTAGTGCTTGGCATGGTGTCTCAGAGTAATAGGAAACTTAGTGAATTATTTTGAACTATTCCCCACTGTAGATGTATGGCACTGTATTAGGCATGGTAGTCTCTATTTTGACAATGAAAGTGATAGGTCAGTTCAGTATTTTTAAATTCTTTTATCTTTCTTTCTTTCTTTCTTTCTTTCTTTCTTTCTTTCTTTTTTTGTTTTTTGTTTGTTTTTTTTGAGACAGGGTCTCGCTCTGTTGCCAGGCTGGAGTGCAGTGGCACGATCTCAGCTCACTGCAACCTCCGCCTCCCAGGTTCAAGCGATCCTTGTGCCTCAGCCTGCCGAGTAGCTGGGACTACAGGCGTGTACCACACCCAGCTAATTTTTTTTTGTATTTTTAGTAGAGACGGGGTTTCACCATGTTGGCTAGTATGGTCTCGATCTCTTGACCTCATGATCCACTTGCCTCAGTCTCCCAAAGTGCTGGGATTACAGGCATGAGCCACCACCCCCAGTCCTTTCCTTATTTTTCTATAGAAATTTTGATGAGATTCTACTAAAGTTCTTCTGGAATTTATTCACTTTGAAATGGTTCATGGTGTATAGAGTTTCCTTGTTCTGGTATTACATAATTGTTTCATATAGCAATCTATGAAGCCTGTTAATATCATTGGAAATAATCCTATATGGAGATGCTAATTAGTTAACTGTACCTGTAAACTTGTTAGTGATGAAAATAATGGTTATTTTTATATCATTTCACATTTATATATAATTCTCTAAATATTGCTTATGCTTCAAAATTATGATAGAGCCTATAATTTATTAACAAAAAAGCCCTTATACTACTTATATTTTAATTTTTTAAAATCTTAAGTATTATATTTTGTGTTTTAATTTCATTCTGAGAAAGTGGTTCTTGGCTTGCTAAAAGGATCCACACTACAAAAATGTTTTAGAACCCTTTATCAAAAAGGTTGAAGCTTGCTGGTGTGATTTTACCTGTTTCAGCTAACACATTGGAAGATACCTCTTTCACTAGTGACTCTGTTCACCTTGTCTGGCTAAGTCTTGTTAATTCACTTAATAAGAGATAGTCCCTATGCATAGAGTCTGCTTGCTGGTTAGTTGCAAATGCACAAACAGGGTCTTAAGGAAGGAAAACCCTTTGTGGAGTAAGGACAGCATGCTAGGGGATAAATATTAGCCTGGTTTTGGAGGTAGTTCTTCAAAAGGAAATCAATTCGAAGCTGGGACCTAAAAGATTAGAAAGTAATGATTCAGTGCCTGGCACCATAAATATTATTTGAATGAAAGAGGCAAGAAAAATATGGCACATTTGAAATAGATTGTGAACCATAGTCTGTATAGTGGACTCATTAGTTTGTTGTGCACAGATATGTTTTTCAATGTGTCCTCATTTCTGCAACATTTTATAAATCCTTCATACCTGTTTAGATATCTGTATTCAGTGGAGGGTTTATAACTCAGCAACCACTCATACAGTTGGTTTGCACAATGCTTTATAGTAGCTGGTAAGCAATTACTTACAATTCTTCTTAATTATTTACCTTCAGCTTTGAGTATTTTTGCTGTTCTGAATATTGACTTATTACTTGATTATGAGCAAGGATGCAGAAAGTGCTCAATTCTCAATGATGTGGAAGTCTGGATTTTTTCCTTCATTTTTTAATAAGCAAGTGCTAGTCAGCAGCTACCCAGCTTTGTACAAAAAGTAATTGGGGTTAGCCATGGCTTCTAACCATTAATCAGCTCATATCATTAGGTGACATTTTATTTTGCTTTGCTAGTTTCTGGTTCATATTTACTCTTCTAACCCTTCTGATTGGTATACATACATATACACACACATACACAGAGGACATGTTTTAGTGAGGAAACTGCATTGCTATTTGTAAATGCATAGATACCTCAGTAGCTGGGTTTTTTCCCTTAAATTATTATTTGTCTTACAGTTTTAAAAATGTTTTTGTGAGATAAAATGATGTATTTTCTAGCACTCTTCATTTAAGTCCTTCCCACTAGTAAATCATAAGTTTACTAATGTGATTAAGAAATGCGACATTATAAAATGAGGTAGGAGCCGGGCACATTGCTCATAATCCCAGTGACCCAGGAGGCTGAGATGGGGGGACCAACACTTGAGGCCAGGAGTTTGAGACCAGCCTGGCCAACATACCAAGATCCTGTATCTAAAAAAAATTTTAAAAAATTACCTGGGCGTGGTGGCGCGTGCCTGTAGTCCCAGCTACTTAATTGGGAGGCTGAGATGGAAGACTTGCTTGAACCAAGAAGTTAAGGCTGCAGTGAGCTCTGATCCCACCATTGCACTCTAGC
The DNA here is from genome assembly GCF_029281585.2 of Gorilla gorilla gorilla. NCBI lineage: Eukaryota > Metazoa > Chordata > Mammalia > Primates > Hominidae > Gorilla > Gorilla gorilla. The sequence goes on along the minus strand of NC_073228.2, from coordinate 31,066,355 downwards.
CTGGGTTACAGAGTAAGAGCCTGTCTGGAAAAAAAATTAAAAAATTAAGTAAAATGAGGTAGTTCTCTGCACACTGGCTGAATTATATTTGTTAGCTTCTGAACTTTTATTAATTCACGTTTTATAAAAAGATATGTAATTTCTTTTTTATTTTTATTTTTAATTTTTAATTTTATTTTATTATTATACATTAAGTTTTAGGGTACATGTGCACAATGTGCAGGTTAGTTACATATGTATACATGTGCCATGCTGGTGTGCTGCACCCATTAACTCGTCATTTAGCATTAGGTATATCTCCTAATGCTATCCCTTCCCCCTACCCCCACCCCACAACAGTCCCCAGAGTGTGATGTTCCCCTTCCTGTGTCCATGTGTTCTCATTATTCAGTTCCCACCTGTGAGTGAGAACATGCGGTGTTTGGTTTTTTGTCCTTGCGATAGTTTACTGAGAATGATGATTTCCAATTTCATCCATGTCCCTACAAAGGACATGAACTCATCATTTTTTATGGCTGCATAGTATTCCATGGTGTATATGTGCCACATTTTCTTAATCCAGTCTATCATTGTTGGACATTTGGGTTGGTTCCAAGTCTGTGCTATTGTGAATAGTGCCGCAATAGACATACGTGTGCATGTGTCTTTAAAGATATGTAATTTCAATAGGCCTTAACACAGTAGTTACAGTTTTTAATTTAAATTGGCTTTTTCCAAAATATAACTAATAGATCCTCCAATGACATACTCCAGTCCTTCTTTACCCATACATGTAACCATGTATGTTTTAAAATTTATATTAGGAAGTTTTAACCCTCTAATAATTATCTAATTTGGTTAAAGGTATTTTCATGGGGTATGTAATATGGCTAATAAAAACAGTATTGCTTGTTAGAATACTTTTTACTAGTTTAGGGAAGTTTATGTAAAACAAACAAAACATGCCAAAAAGTTGATTGCATGACTTGTTTTTAAAGCTGATCTTACTCAAACCAGTTTACCTGTGTTTGTCACTGTTACACTTAAGAATATAAATAAATTCCTTTTAGTCTTCATTCATTCATTCATTTTCTGAGACGGAGTCTTGCTCTGTTGCCCAGGCTGGAGTGCAGTAGTGTGATCTCGGCTCACCACAATCTCCGCCTCCAGGTTCAAGCAATTCTCCTGCCCCAGCCTTCCGAGTAGCTGGGATTACAGGTGTGCGCCACTGCACCCAGCTAATTTTTGTATTTTTTTTAGTAGAGACGGGGTTTTGCCATGTTGGCTAGGCTGGTCTTGAACTCCTGACCTCAGGTAATCCACCTGCCTCAGCCTCCCAAAGTGTTGGGATTACAGACGTGAGCCACTGCGTCCAGCCCTTTTAGTCTTTTTAAAAGAAAGACATATTTTTAGACAACAGTATTATAAACATGTCCTGGACAACAAAATCCAAGAACAAACCAGGCCCATAGCCACTTCCTGGGAAACGTTAAAAATACTATAAAATGTACATGATGGAATAACACTGCAAAATGAATTTAGGAGACCATGTAGGTTGGTTGACTGGGTGGCATACATTTCTGTCTTGTATGGGGCCTATTCACAAAAGACATGAAGTGATGCTATTAAATAGATCTGTGAAACTTCTAGTTCAGCAGCTGCATTCATTTTTTTTTTTCAATTTTTTAATTCCCATTCTTATTTATTAGCTGTGACTTTGAGGCCAGAATTAAAACAAATATTTTAGTGGCAGCATTTATGATTTGTTTAGAAGTACCAGATTGATCCCCATAGTTAGATCTGGGCAGATTCAATATGGGCAGTGTAAATTTGTTGCTCTCAGGGACAAAGTGAATAACATTTTCAAGGAACTTTAAAAAAATTAATAAACTTTATTTTTTATTTTTATTTTTTTGAGATGGAACCTCGCTCTGTTGCCTAGGCTGGAGTGCAGTGGCACAATTTCAGCTCACTGCAACCTCCACCTCCCGGGTTCAAGCGATTTTCCTGCCTCAGGCTCCTGAGTAGCTGAGATTACAGGCACGTGCCACCACACCTTGCTAATTTTTTGTATTTTTAGTAGAGATGGCATTTCACCATGTTGCACGGGCTGGTCTCAAACTCCTGAGCTCAGGCAATCTGCCCACCTTGGCTTCCCAAAGTACTAGGATTACAGGCGTGAGCTACCACACCCGGCTGGAATCTTCTTTTGCCTGGCTAACTCTTACACTGATTCCTATCTTAAATATCATTTAAGAAGTCTTCCCTGAGTCTACATAAAATGTCATGTTCCCCTTTCTCCTTCACCTTGTCACCTAATTGGGCAAGCTAGTTAATCTGCTTCTCACACTCAATGCCTCAGTTTCCTCATCAATAAAATGGGGGCTAGTAATGATATCTAAAATAATACCTGGCCAGGTGCACTGGCTCACACCTTTAATCTCAATACTTTGGGAGGCCAAGGCGGGTGCATAGCTTGAGCTCAGGAGCTAGAGACCAGCCTAGGCAACATGGTGAAACTCCGTCTCTACAAAAAATACAAAAATTAGCTGGGTGTAGTGGTGCACTCCTGTAGGTCTAGCTACTTGGGAGGCTGAGGCAGGAGGATTGCTTAAGCCTGGGAGGCAGAAATTGCAGTGAGCTGAGATCGCGCCACTGTGCTCCAGCCTGGGTGACAGAGCAAGACCCTGTCTAAAAAAAATAAAAAATAAAATAATATCTAACAAATAGAGTAACCTCAATAGATATTAGTTGTTTCTGTTTTCATTATTATCAATCACCTTCATCCTAGTTTTTAAATTATTTACATCCATCAGAGTATCTTTTCAATGTGTTCTCTGTTAGAGGTAAGCTTTTGTTAATATTTTGTCCCCAAGTATTAGCCCAGTAGCTTTCACATACTTGATACTGAGTAAATGTACATTGAATAATTACAGTAATTAATTCCATTGGATTGCTTCATAATTGTAATCATGGAAAAAATGTAGCAGGGCAAAATTAAGACATTTATGCAATGTTGTTATTCGTTTGTTGAATAAAATCAACTTATGTCTAAATTGTGGTTTGAATAAGAATTGTCTGGCCGGGCACGGTGGCTCACGCCTGTAATCCCAGCACTTTGGGAGGCCGAGGCGGGTGGATCACAAGGTCAGGAGATCGAGACCATCCTGGCTAACATGGTGAAACCCCGTCTCTACTAAAAAATACAAAAAATTAGCCGGGCTTGGTGGCGGGCACCTATAGTCTCAGCTGCTTGGGAGACTGAGGCAGGAGAATGGCATGAACTTGGGAGGCGGAGCTTGCAGTGAGCCAAGATGGTGCCACTGCACTCCAGCCTGGGCGACAGAGCTAGACTCTGTCTCAAAAAAAAAAAAAAAAAAAAAAAAAAAAAAAAAAAAAAAAAAAGAATTGTCTCCATCTCTATATATTGGGAGTGATCCATGATGGCAAATTATAATACCTGCAGATACATATCACAGATAACTAAAACTGAAATATGTAATAGATAGTAATTTAAAATACCCCATGGAGGCTGGAAGCGGTGGCTCATCCCAGTAATCCCAGCACTTTGGGAGGCCGAGGAGGGCGGATTACTTGAGGTCAGGAGTTCAAGACCAGCCTGGCCAACATGGCGAACCCTCATCTCTACTAAAAATACAAAAATTAGCTGGGTGTAGTGGCACACGCCTGTAATCCCAGCTACTGGGGAGGCTGAGGCAGGAGACTCACTTGAGCCAGGAGGCAGAGGTTGCTGAGATGGTGCCACTGTACTCCAGCTTGAGTGACAGAGTGAGACTCCGTCTCAAAAAAAAAAAAAAGGACCCCATGGAAATGACATTTTTATGTAATAAGAACAATAGATTAGTATACTATTATGTTTTTGGACAACAAACTATTTCTTATTTATCAAACTATCGTTAGAAACATAAGGAAGAAATCCTCAATTCTGTGCAGTAAGCCTGACATGAACAGACCTGCCACCTTTAATTCAGTAAATAATTGATTTGCTTTTCAGAGGCATTACTTCTGCCAGCTGAGCAACTGAGAAATGTAAAGTACAACACATCTACATTTTAAATAATTACCCCTCCTTGGCAGGGAAATTGCTTTTCCATCCATTAGTAAGAGGAAAATGAGTGTTGAATCTCTAGCAAAACAGAGTAAATATGTACCCCTTTAGATGCTTGGCTGCATCTTTAGCAGACTTGAAATTCTTCTGGTTACTTAAATGATATATATTAAAAGGTGATTGTGGTCTTGGGTTAATTGTTAAAGAAGTTTAGGTTTTTCTTTTTGGACATAAAAGTTTTCCCATTGTCTAGCAAGTGGTTAGAGAAATACCATGTCTTGATTTGTTTTTAACGTCTATAATGCATCACAGATCTACAGCATAACATAGCTTGAGATTTTTAATCTGACAGCTTCTGGTTTATCACTACCAGACACCTATATTATTTCATTCACAATGCAAAGGCAACTTGAAGAATTTATTTCCTTTTTTCATTAGAAGAGGATGTTTCCATAGTAGGTTTGTACTTACTCTCTTGTTTCATCATCTTGTAAAGTGGTGTCCTTTACTCATGTAATGGATTTACTCTCTGAAGAATTAGTTCTGTTTGCTCTCTGTTCATTGTGGCACTGTAGTTGTGTAAGAGAGGGATCTTTGTAGGGGTGACTTACGATTAGGTAGTAGGTACAGTGTCTAGGGACCACAATACTTTTAGAACCTCACTATAATTTTCTGATTTCTTTAAAAGCAGAAAAAAAACCATGGTTTTAAGTTAATAGAATGGAGTAAAAAAAATATAACTTTAAGTATTTTTTCCTGAAGGAGAGTGCCCATGAAGACAAAAATGCCCAGGTCCCACCTAAAGTCCTAATGTAGCGCTGGGTTCCATCAGTAAGTGAAGAGCCTTTTCCGTTCTTCATCACTATTGCCACAGCACTACCACTTAACTGAATAAAGGTGCTCAGTTGATAGCGAATGAACTCATGGAAGATGTGAATGCATACATTGGGATACTATGTAAAAATGTGAAATCAACATATATACCTGTAAAAATAGACCTGTCTACAACAAATATAACATAAATACTTACAATAATATAAACATAGTATTTAATTTTGCAAAAGGTAAAGAAGGATCTATATAGTCAGGTACATACATGCAAAGCAGCTGTTGATTTCAACTTTTCATTTATCAGTGCACCCTTACTAGTTGTTAAACACTGAAGTACTTGAATACTTCTTGCCTGTCCCAGTAGCCTCTGAGCCTCCCTCCCTGGTGGGGGATGGTGGGCACCTTGTTTCACTATTCTTATTCAGATTGGCCTGTATCTTGCCATACATTAAATATTTTTTGACCATTGCTCTAAAAACAGCCTAAATATTTCCCAAAGATATATATTTATTTCAAAGAGATTTATTATATATAGTAAGGTGGGTACCTGTGGTCGGGAGCAGTGAGAAATGAAGAGTGGATGCAGGAACGGAGAAGCAAAGAGAAAACGTAAAAACAGTAAGAGGCTGGGTGCAGTGACTCATACCTGTAATCCTAGCACTTTGGGAAGCCAAGGTGGGCGAATCACTTGGGTTCAGGAGCTTCAGACCAGCCTTCCAACATGGTGAAACCCCATCTCTACTAACAATACAAAAATCAGCCAGGTGTGGTGGCTCATGCCCGTACCTGTAATCCCAGCTACTTGGGAGGCTGAGGCGTGAGAATTGTTTGAACCCAGGAGGTAGAGGAATACAATGCAATGCAATGCAATGCAATGCAATGCACATAGCAAGAGAAGGTTTACGTATGGACTTATTAACATAGACGAAATGAAAAATCTGATTAATTCTTCCATGCATCTGAAGTCTAAAAAGGATATGTAGAATGCTAAGAAAGTGGAGGTAATGTTTATCAATTAGAATTGAGAATTAATAAATGTTATGTTAATATAGTTTTAAGAGTACAATAATGTAAAATAATACTATCAAATACAATTATAGTTAATTAAATAATTATACTATAATTGATATAATAATTAAAAATGAACTGATTTTATAATTTTCTCTTTGTTCCTTTGATTGTTTCTAAGAAGACATTGAATAAGTAAATATATAATTTGGTTGTGCACAGAATGCCTGCCTACCCAGTCATCTTTTTTATGGATCAGCCATTTTTCTTATATATACTTGTTCTGTAACATAGTCACAGAGTCATGCTTTGATACTGCTCCTGTAGGTAATCAAACCTAATTTCCAGAGACACTTGGTCATTTGGTAATATTTTCAACATATGCTTATATACCCAAAATGTGTTAACTGATGTACAATTTGATACAACATGCTTGATGACTATCTTTGAAACTTTATCTTTCATCTAATCATTATCATTTGTTACTTAGTTACTTAGTTTCTGAACATTTGGACCAGAACCCTGATTCATGTCTGTTATATTTTCATTTAAGTACTATGATACATGGTTCTTTGAGCACCCATTTAGCCAAGCTGAGACTCACTGACCTTTTTTTTTTTTTTATACTTTAAGTTTTAGGGTACATGTGCACAACATGCAGGTTATTTACATATGTATACATGTGCGATGTTGGTGTGCTGCACCCAGTAACTCATCATTTAACATTAGGTATATCTCCAAATGCTATCCCTCCCCCCTTCCCCCCACCCCACAACAGGCCCCGGTGTGTGATGTTCCCCTTCCTGTGTCCATGTGTTCTCATTGTTCAATTCCTACCTATGAGTGAGAACATGCGGTGTTTGGTTTTTTGTTCTTGCGATAGTTTGCTGAGAATGATGGTTTCCAGCTTCATCCATGTCCCTACAAAGGACATGAACTCATCATTTTTTATGGCTGCATAGTATTCCATGGTGTATATGTGCCACATTTTCTTAATCCAGTCTATCATTGTTGGACATTTGGGTTGGTTACAAGTCTTTGCTATTGTGAATAGTGCCGTAATAAACATACATGTGCATGTGTCTTTATAGCAGCATGATTTATAATCCTTTGGGTATGTACCTAGTAATGGGATTGCAGGGTCAAATGGTATTTCTAGTTCTAGATCCCTGAGGAATCGCCACACTGACTTCCACAATGGTTGAACTAGTTTACAGTCCCACCAACAGTGTAAAAGTGTTCCTATTTCTCCACATCCTCTCCAGCACCTGTTGTTTCCTGACTTTTTAGTGATCGTCATTCTAACTGGTGTGAGATGGTATCTCATTGTGGTTTTGATTTGCATTTCTCTGATGGCCAGTGATGATGAGCATTTTTTCATGTGTCTTTTGGCTGCATAAATGTCTTCTTTTGAGAAGTGTCTGTTCATATCCTTCACCCACTTTTTGATGGGGTTGTTTGTTTTTTTCTTGTAAATTTGTTTGAGTTTATTGTAGATTCTCGATATTAGCCCTTTGTCAGATGAGTAGATTGCAAAAATTTTCTCCCATTCTGTAGGTTGCCTGTTGACTCTGGTGGCAGTTTCTTTTGCTGTTTAGAAGCTCTTCAGTTTAATTAGATCCCATTTGTCAGTTTTGGCTTTTCTTACCATTGCTTTTGGTGTTTTAGACATGAAGTCCTTGCCCATGCCTATGTCCTGAATGGTATTGCCTAGGTTTTCTTCTAGGGTTTTTATGGTTTTAGGTCTAACATGTAAGTCTTTAATCCATCTTGAATTAATTTTTGTATAAGGTGTAAGGAAGGGATCCAGTTTCAGCTTTCTACATATGGCTAGCCAGTTTTCCCAGCACCATTTATTAAATAGGGAATCCTTTCCTCATTTCTTGTTTTTGTCAGGTTTGTCAAAGATCAGATGGTTGTAGATATGGGACATTATTTCTGAGGGTCACTGACCTCTTTTTTTTACCCCTTACCATATATCTGTTTTTTTTTTTATATCCTTCTCTGAATGGCGCGTTTTGAGTTTTTCTCTCTCTCTTTTTTTTTTCTTCCATGGGGGTGGGGTGGCTGCTCAAGTGTTTTAACTTTCTAACTGGTCTGTTTAACATCTTGTATTTTCCCTTTCTCCATTCACTCCATATAAAGCCAACAAGTTTATCTTGTCCTCACGTTTATTTTTGTTTTTGTCTGTCTTCATTTTTATTGAATTGTAACTTACGTAATATAAGTTGCACCAATTTTAAGTATACGGCTTGTTGAATTTTATTTACGTATGTACCTCTCTAAGCAACATCCATAGCGTTTGAAAGATCTGTTTCACACATCTCTGAAATACACAGAATGCCCTTCCTACATTTAGAAATTCCTACATTTCCATATTTACCTTTCCAATTATTTTGTAGTCCTAACACATAAAGAATCTGCTTGATAGAGATTGTTCTCCATGAAATCCTCTTCTTTATCTCTGCTTCCTGTCTTATGCTGTTCATAATTATTTCACTTTACTGTCCCTTCTGTCTACCAAATTCCTACTAACCTCCATTCAAGGTGTACTTTATTATGCACTTCCAGCAATTGTTGTCTATGACATGAATTTAGCATTAGTTGACTGTATCTGTATCTGTAATTTTTCCTTGAGGCTGGTTACAGTCTGATACTACCACGTAGATATGTATAGATCTTGAGTACTAAACTTTGTGTTGGGACATAATATACACCAGAAACTAACACTCATTTATCCTTAGACTTTTCCAATTATATTTCTCACTCTTTTTTTTTTTTTGAGACGGAGCTGGAGTGCAGTGGCAAGATCTCGGCTCACTGCAATCTCCGTAGAGACGGGATTTCACCATGCTGGCCAGGATGGTCTCAATCTCCTGACCTCGTGATCCGCCAGCCTTGGCCTCCCAAAGTGCTGGAGTTACAGGCGTGAGCCACTGCACCCGGCCAAAATTTGTATGGAATTTCAAAGGACCTAAAATAGCCAAATCAATCTTGAAAAAGATGAGTAAATTTTAAAGACTTAAACTACCTAAATTTCTGAATTAATCTAAAGCTCACCAAGAAAGGATTTTTAGGGAGTAAGTATAGACATAGATGAGTGAATGGAATAATGTCCAGAACAGTCATTTGATTTCTGACAAAAGTGGCAGGTAATTAAATAGGTGAAGTATAGTTTTTTCAACAAATGGTGCTAGAACAACTGGGATATCTTTTGGTGGAAAAATAAATCTTTACTAACATCATACATAAAATTAACTCTAAATGGATAATAGGCTTAGCATAAACACTAAAACTATGAAACTTTAAAAAGAAAACATAAGGTTATATCCTTAAACTTGGGATAGAAAAAGATTTCTTAGATAAACACCCCAACCACAAAATCTTCATCAAAATTGGAAATCTTTTGGGAAAATGTTAAATAGTGAAAAGTCATGCCACAGACTGGGAGAAAATTTCTGATAGAAGATAGATAGATAGATAGATAGATAGATAGATAGATAGATAGATAGATAGATATTGAAAACATACAATTTAAAATGAGGAAAAGATTTTAAACAATCATGTCACAAAAGAAAATATTTAAAAGCCAGTAAGCACACGAAAAACTGATCAACATCACTGATCACCAAGGAATACTGGCAAATTAAAACTGTGAGAATACCAATTGAAATTATTAAAAAGACTGACAGTATCAAATGTTGGTGAAGTTATGGAGCTTGTGGGAATGTAAAATTATACAACCACATTGGAAAATAGTTTGGCAGTTTCTTATAAATATTTAATATATGACCCTGCAATTTCTCTCCTAAATATTCACCCAAGGAAAAGAAAAACATGTCCACATGGAGACTAGTATTTGAATGTTCATAGCTGTTTGAGTTACAATATTAAAAAACTAGAAACAGGCCAGGTGCGGTGGCTCACACCTATAATTCCAGCACTTTGGGAGGCCGAGGTGGGTAGATCACTTGAGGCCAGGAGTTTGAGACCAGCCTCGTCAACATGGTGAAACCCTGTCTCTACTAAAAATACAAAAAAATTAGCCAGGTGTGGTGACAAACCCCTGTAATCCCAGCTACTCAGGAGGCTGAGACAGGAGAATCACTTGAACCTGGAGACAGAGGTTGCAGTGAGCTGAGATGGTGCCACTGCACTCCAGCCTGGTTGACAGATCAAGACTCCATCTCAAAAAAAAGAAAAAACAAAAAACTAGAAACAGCTACGGAATGGATATATAAATTGTGGTATGTATTTAAAATGGAACACTAGTCAGCAATATAAATCAATGAATGACATACTGCTACTTGTAGCAAATAGACTGAGAAAATATTGTGTGATTATATTTCATTAAATTCTAAAACAGGCAGTATTCATCCCACATAATAGAAAGCTGATGAGTGGTTGCTTGGGGTCAGGTGGTTGGGGAGAGGATGGTTTGCAAGTGAACACAAGGGAACTTTTTTTGAATGCTCTTTCTCTTGACTATGGTAGTAGTTACATAGGTATATGTATTTGTCAGATTCATCATACTGTACATCTAAAATGAATCTATTGTATATAAGTTATGTATTCATAAAGGTTAAAGTTTTAAAAAACATTCTGGCAATGGACAAATATTCTCAACTACCTGAAAAAATGAGAACACATGTACATAGGCATACACCACTTTCTTAAATATCTATTTGGTAAGGAAATCTGTTAAAAATAATGAACATTAGAATGCTTAATATGAAAACTCACTGGAAATGACCAGAGATGTCTTCATAAGCCTGAAAATTGTACAATTCAAAGAGAAAGAAAACAATTAAATATTTAAATAATGATGTTAATACACTTTGAACTGCTAAAAATGCAGGAGGATGAATATAACAAATTAAAAAATAAAGTGAGCTAGAAAATCAGTTGTTCACTTTATATAGATTTTTCCACATGAAACAAATAAGGGCAATATCACCGATTTCTTCTAATTTATGTTGGTTATGGATATATGCAACTTTTGTAAGGGATCAGCTAAATCATCTGCTTTGGTAGTGTTTACTTCAGTGCCTTTAACAGAGTGTTATGTAGCAAATTTGATAACGATATACTATATTTTAGGCTACTAAAGTGGAAGAATACATTGATGAGTTTGATTATTAGTGTTTGTAAGTAGCTTAAAAAATATGCTGCTGTAAGCTACTTTATGCTGCCCATATGGAGACTTTGGGACCATTGTTTTCCAGTATTCATATCCAGCTTGAAAGTTTTATTAATCCGACTTTAATAAGCTATGATATTATGGATTTGTGTAAGCTGAGGAGGTTAACGCTTTCTCTCAGTACTGGGATTCTGTTTCTTTGCTTTTGTGTTTACAAATTTGGCTATTAACTTTTCTAAATAATTAAGTAATTTGTAAGTTTGTATCTATACAGGTGTTAATTGAAAAGTATTACAAGAACAAGCATTAATGCCAAAGTATAAAATTATTTTATGAATGATATAATCTGAATTCCTGTAAACATTTCTGTTTGATTCAGCATAATCATGTTTATGTCTTTTTTTTGGAAAAGAGTGTGAGTAGCTGGTAGTTTGTCTTCTAGTTCGCATGTGTGTATATGATAAAGAACCATACAATTAGGTAGGTGTTATAAATAGGATATGGCAAAAAAGGCAAACCTACTCATGTTTCCAAGATTTTATAGCATACGCCTGGTGAAATTTTGCTACTCTTTAATTTTGCTTTTTGGGTTAACCAGCTGACGCCCAGTTGAAAAGACTTATGTTCGTGTGAGGCCACAAAAGCCTTAATGTTCAGTCTCCAGCTACCTCAGATTTTGGAGAACGCTGTGTACCATCAGCAGCTTCAATCCCCACCCTCTAACGCTAATGCTCATCTATCAAACTTGAGGCTAAGAGTGAGGGAGAGGAAGCTTCCAGATAAACATACAGAAGTGCCTAAACAGCTAATCACTCTAGGCTTCCGCTTCCAGGCCCTATAATTAGAAGCCCTTCTTTTTCCTTGTATTCCCAGATGACGCAAATGCTTTTTGTGGCTTGGCACCTCAATTGGGGCGTGGGTTTAGTTTATGGCCAGGCCAGAGTCTGGTTTAGTCTTCTGATGCAGCATAAATAGTTCTCAAGCCACAGTCTACTCTGCACAAGTTTTTCCTTTTATGTATATGTGCATTTTAACTTGTTTTCTAGAAGAAAAAAAAGCTTGCTATTTCCCTGGCAGAATGTGTGCAAAAGAGGAAATTCTAAGTGAAAAGAAAGCACGTGACTATGTAGTCCTATACTAGCTATTTCTTTTTCTCCTTTCTACTCTTTAAATTTTTATATTATTTTTAAAATTTTGTGAAAAAAGTAAACTTACTGGTGGATTGTAGAAGCCACATTTGCATGGAGGGGTGGAAAAAAGTGTTTGAGATAGGATACACAGAAGATAATAGGCATAATTTTTTAGTGGACATTTTCCTGAAAATTTGAATTTGTTTTACATAATCATAACTAAACAGAGATGAATGCCAGTTTGAAAAGCTAGGAACATATGGGAAAGTGTTCATTTGTGATTTTCATTCATATGTAAAACAATAATAGTCTTGATTTGGCAAATGAGGACCTTTATTTGAATGCTCATTCTACATAAAATGGTATGATTTAAAACGAAATTTAATGAAGTTTATAGTAGGTGAGGAATATATGTTACAAATGCAAATTCATCTTATTTCCTGTCAGAATGATGTTTCTATTGAATTGTTTGTCAAGTGCAGAAAATTTGTTACAGAGAGGTGGAGTCAGAAGATAGTAGTGGATTTATGATCATTCAAACTTACTATAACTCAGCAAAAAAGTAGGAGGAGTGGCAAAACACTGTCTACAAATGGACAACAAAGCATTCATGCCTAAACTTAGAAATTCATTGTTTGAGGCCGGGTGCGGTGGCTCACACCTGTAACGCCAGCACTTTGGGAGGCCGAGGTGGGCAGATTGCCTGAGCTCGGGAGTCAGAGACCAGCCTGGGCAACATGGTTGAAACCCCCTCTCTACCAAAATACAAAAAATTAGCTGGGCGTGGCGGCGGGCGCCTGTAGTCCCAGCTACTCGGGAGGCTGTGGCAGGAGAATTGCTTGAACCCGGGAGGCGGAGGTTGCAGTGAGCCAAGATTGTGCCACTGCACTCCAGCCTGGGTGACAGAGCAAGACTCCCATCTCCAAACAAAAACAAAACAAAACAAAACAAAACAAAACAAAACAAATATATTGTTTGAATAACAGTAAGTAAAGAATATAAACTATGTCAATAACCTCATGATCATAGCTAGATATATAATGAGAGGTAAGGTTATATATATTGTTGTAGGTTTAATAATTTATTAAATTATTTGTAATAAATGGTACCTTTCATTTTCTAAAATGTATTCTCTTGGAAATAGCCAGGACAGTGGCATCTAGTAGGATATTTTAATATAGTGACTAGAGCTGTACCTTATGTTTGCCAAAGAAATAGCAAACTGAAATTTACTTCATCTTTTCACTGAAATGACTATCTTGTCTTCCCACAGATGCTTAATATTCTTTCATGCCTTTTTGTTCAACAAAACATTAGTTTAAATGCTCATACTAATGTGATTCTGCTTCTGGGAATAGCAAGGTAAACGTACAAACCATCCTTCCCATAGAAAACAATTATGAAACCTGGACAAAATACAACTGAACAGGCACATAAAGTTAGATATGTGTATTATAATCTCTGGAACAACCAGTAAAATTTTAATATAAAGAGATATAGCTCAAAAGTCCATAGATAAATTATTTATTTTTAACATTCAACAATAAATATTGTTAAAAATAAGTAGTCTCAAAACAGCAAGAAACCATGAGAAGAGAAATAAAACTGAATAAAATGTTGAAATTAGCATTTCATAAAAATTGAATATTCCAAATAAATAGTCCCATAACAGCAAGAAAACATGAAAAGAGAAATAAAAAACAGAAACAAGACAAGCAAAAATAATAATAAATTGGTAGACCTAAGTCCAGCCCTACCAGTAAGTACTAAATATGAATAAACTACAAATACCAATTAAAAGGCAGTGGTTTGATTGAAAGAGAGTGAGCGAGTGTGAGAGCACCCAACTGTTATCTAAAAGAAGCCTATATTGATAGATATAGAGTAGAAGAATGGAAAATATATACCATGCAAGTATCAATCAAAACAAAGTTGGAGTGGTAAAGTTAATATCAGAAAAAACTAGACTTCAGAGCAAGGAAAATAACCAGGGTTAAATCATGTTAAAAGGGTTAATTGACCAAGACTTCATACAATCCTAAATGTGTATGAACCTTGCTCTAAAATTTAGGAAGCTGATATAACTTAGGAAAACTACACATGTCCACAATTATCCTTGGAGACTGTAACTCCTACTCAGTAATGGAACAGAAAGCAGTCAGTCAGTAAGGAAATTGAAGATGCAAACATCACTACCAATTACATACCTTTCTAGAATATATTCTAGGTGTTCAAGTGTATATGGAACAAGGATCATATTTCAAGCCATAAAACAAACTTTAACAAATGTAAAAGAAGTAACTTCTTGTCATAATGAAATTATACTGGCAATAATATCTGAAAGATATCTGGAAAATATCCAAATATTTGGTAACAAAACAATATACCTTTAAATAACCCACAAGCAAAAGACGAAGCAACTAGGAAACATTTAAAACTGAATATAAATGAAATTGCAGCATATCAAAATCTGTTACATTTAGCTAAGCAGGCTTAGAGGGACATTAATACCTATATGTGCTTACTCCAGAAAAGAAGAAAGTTCCTGAAACAATAATCTAAGCTGCTCCCATAAGAAACTCGAAAAAAGGAAGAGCAAATGAACCCAAAACAAGGAGAATAAAGGAAATAATAAATATAGTAACAGAAATCAGTGAAATTGAAAAGAGAAAAACAGAAAGTTATGAAACCAAATAGGTTAACCTTAAAAAGACCTTACCAGACTGGTGAAGAAAAAAAACAGAGAAGACACAGATTACCAATATCGTGAATGAAAAAGTGGATATCATTAATGTCTCTGCAGATATTAAAAGGATGAATTCCTTGAATTACAGAAAGTAATTCATCAAAGAAGAATTTTTAAATTAAAAAATTAACAAAATATTGAATGGTAGTTAAAAATCTTCAAAAATAGGCCCAAATATTTTTACTTGAAAATTCCATTAAACATTTAACGAAGAAATAATAGCAATCCTACATCTTTTTTTTTCCAGAAATTAACAGAGTAAGGAGCATTCCCATTTGATTATTTGAGGCCTGGATTATCCTAAATATCAAAATCATCCAAACACATTATTAGAAAAGAAAACTACAAATCAGTATTTCTCAGGGACACAGATAAGAAAATATTCAAGAAAATATTAGAAAATTGAATCTAGCTGCTTATAATAAAGGATTTTGACCAAACGAGGCTTATCCCAAGAATGCAAGGCATGTTCAACATTTGATAATCAATTATTGTTAGAATTCGCTATATTAATAGATTTAAAAAGAGAAGCCACATAATCATTTCAATAGATGCAGAAAAGCACTTGAAAAATTCAATTTTCTTTCATTATAAAAACTCTCAACATATTTTACGAAGGACTTTTACAAAAAACCTGTACGTAATGTTATACTTAAAGATTGAATGCTTTCCTCCTACAACACAGAAATCTCTCCTTCCTATTTCTGCTTGCCTCAGCAAATGCAGTAAGTCGAGAAAATGGAAGAAAAGGCATGTAGGTCAGAAGGGAAGAAATGAAACTGTGATTGTTCCTAAATTACGTAATTGTCATCAAAGAAAATTCTTGTACTGTATAAAAAAACCCCTAGAACTTGCAGGAAGCATACATTGTCAAGATAAAAAATCATCAATTTTATCTCTATGCACTAGCAAGCAAAAATTGATCATTTTAAAAAATATTACCATTTATAATAACTCTAAAAGACAATATTTTCAGAATCTGTGTGTCAAACAAAAAGAAGTCAAAATAGATCTAAATCAAGAAATATGCTGTGTTAATAGATCAGAAGGCACAATATTAGGATATCAGTTGTCCCCAAATTAGTTTATTACACTCAATACAGTTCCCTCAAAATCCTAAACAAGAATGGCTAAAATAATGTTGAAAAAGGCAGGAAAAGGTTCATTTTACCTGATTTCAAGATTTTCTGTGAAGTTACAGTAACCAAGAATGTGGTATTAGTGAATGTATAGACACAGAAATTGAATTAATAGAATAGAACTTCAAAAATAGGCCTTGGCCTGGCATGGTAGTTCACGCCTGTAATCCCAGCACTTTGGGAGGCTGAGGTAGGCGGATCTCTTGAGACCAGGAGTTTGAGACCAGCCTGGCCAACATGTCAAAACTCCATCTCTACTAAAAATACAAAAATTAGCCAGGCATGGTGGCGCACACCTGTAGTCCCAGCTACTTGGGAGGTTGAGGCATGAGAATCAGTTGAACCCAGGAAGTGGAGGTTGCAATGAGCCAAGAATGCACTACTGCACTCCAGGCTGGGTGACAGAGCGAGACTGTCTCAAATAATAATAATAAATAAATAATAAAAAAATGCCAGGCATGGTGTCTCATGCCTGTAATCCCAGCACTTTGGGAGGCTGAGTCTGGCGGATCATGAGGTCAGGAGATCGAGACCATCCTGGCTAACATGGTGAAACCCCGTCTCTACTAAAAGTACAAAAAATTAGCCGGGCATGGTGGCGGGAGCCTGTAGTCCCAGCTACTTGGAAGGCTGAGGTAGAAGAATGGCGTGAACCTGGGAGGCGGAGCTTGCAGTGGGCGGAGATCGCGCCACTGCACTCCAGCCTGGGAGACAGCGAGACTCCATCTCAAAAAGATATAGGCCTACACAAATAGCCAATTGATCCTTGGCAAGTTGACAATGTTACTTCAATGGAGAAGGAACAGTGTCTTTAAGAAGTCTTTCTGGAACAATTGAACATCTTATGCAAATAAGTTAACCTTGTCCATGTTTTGTATAGGATCCTCACCTTATAACCTGTTGTATAAGGTCCTCACACCTTATACAAATATTAAAATGATGATAGGCCTAAATGTAAAACATAAAATTATGAAACTTTTACAAGGAAAGAGAAGATCTTTGTGACCTTGGGTTAGGCAAAGAATTCTTAGCTATGACATCTCATCAAAATTAAGAACTTTCCCTGTAATAGGCTCTATTGGCATTTTCAATAAATATCATGGTGAATTAAGTACAGGAAGTAGTAGTTGGATCAGTAGATAAATTGGAGTGTAGAATTAAAGCTTGAAGAAATTGCAAAAGAGGGAGTTTCATGGGGGTATGTCATTTTCACATTCTTTGTTTTGAAAAATGATTATGGCTGGGCACAGTGGCTCATGCCTGTAATCTCAGAGCTTTGAGAGGCCACAACAGAAGGATTGCTTGAGGCCCAGAGTTCGAGACCAGCCTGGGAAACATGGTGAGACCCTGTCTCTACAAAAATAAAAGAAAATTAGCCAAGCATGGTGGCATGTGCTTGTAGTCCCAGCTACTTGGGAGGCTGAGGCAGGAGGATCTCTTGAGCCCAGGAATTTGCGGCTGCAGTGAGCTGTGATCAGGCACCTGCACCCCAGCCTGGGCAACCGAGTGAGGTTCTACTTCAGGAAAAAAATAAAATAAAATTATGAATTCTGTAAATTCAGGAATATCAAACTTCTCTCTGCTAGTTTTACAGGAATGCCATAATACTTGCACATCTAGTGTTTATACCTTGCTGATATACTGATGTGTCATTAAGCTTGGTATTCACATGAAAAAGATATTTTATTTTTTTCTTTTGTAAAGTTTCTTATAGCCTTGGTAATTTTTTTCCCGTTGGTAATATTTTAAATATTGTGAATAGTTTTTAGAATATTTCATCCACATACATAATCATTTTTATTTTCACCCTTTGTTTTTTGTCTTCCAGGAATGCTCCTAGTCACAACAGACACCCTTGGCCATGACTTTCATGTCTTCCAAATTCTGACTCATCCTTGGTCCTCATCACAATGTGCTGTCCACCATCTGTATACTCTTCACAGGGGAGAAACTGAAGCCAAAGTAAGCTGTATAATTTTTCAGAAGGCGATTTCTTGGTGTAATATGACGTCTACTCTAGCTGGTCATTTATATTACATTGCAGCTTAATGTTGATGTTTGTGAGAAAATATTGCTGTCTGTGATAGAATGGGTTAGATAAATAGGGAAAAATTCCGTTTTGACCCAGTAAATACATAAGCACTAGATGAACATTTTTTTGTTTAAAAATTCAATGAATTTTGATAAAACAGTAGTGCTGTTTATCCTGCTTTTCCCAACCTGAGACCATTTCTTGCCCCAGGGAAAACTCCTGTCATTCATTTGCTGTCTCTCCAGACCTTTTACTAGGCATCTGGATTCTGTGTACATAAATATGTATGTGCATACATACACACACATATACATATAAACATGGACATATTCATATATACAAAAATAGTTTCATGATGAATATGGATATATGAATACAGTGGAGGCTAGTGAGAACCAGTTGCGCACATCCCTCCTTGGCACGGTATTTAGTGATATTATTTTGATTGTGTGAAATCACCCATGTTGGGACTATTTGATCATGAAAATTTGCGAACACTACAAATCAGGGCTATTTTTTTCCTCAGAGAGCTAGATTTTAAACATTTACCAGCAGATAATCACGTACACGTGCATGGGTACACATATGTTCATATGCATCATTTACTGAGCGCTTGTATCAGGTGCCACGCTAAGTGCTTCACATATATTTAATATTCTTTTTTAATTTTTAATTTTTATTTATTTTTATTATTTTTTTTGAGTTGGAGTCTCGCTCTGTTGCCCAGGCTAGAGTGCAGTGGCGCTGCAATCTTTGGCTCACTGCAACCTCCGCCTCCCGGGTTCGAGCAATTTTCCTGCCTCAGCCTCCCGACCAGCTGAGATTACAGGCACCCACCACCATGCCTGGCTAATGTTTGCATTTTTAGTAGAGACAGTGTTTCACCATATTGGCCAGGCTGATCTCTTGACCAAGCTGGTCTCAAACTCCTGGCCTCGTGATCCACCCACTTCAGCCTCCCAAAGTGCTGGGATTATAGGCATGAGCCACCACGCCTGGCCCACATATATTTAATATTCTTAATATCACATGGTAGATACTGTGTATTGTCTTAATCGCTTAAAATCTCAAATACCTTTTGTTTCACACCTTATATGCACTTGCCAGTATAACACTGTATGTATGTTATTCTACAAGATAGCCATTTGACCCTACTCTATTTATTGACTAGCCTATCATTTTCCAACAGTCTAAAGTGATGTTTCTCTTGAATTCCCACCAAAATAAATGACTATAATGGATTGAAATGTCTTAAATTTAGAGAACTTAAACGCTAATAGTTTATAAGAATATGTTTGAAAAAGTATTAGGCATTACTCTAGGTTGCTTGTTTACTAACTCACTCTGAAAACTGATAAACCAAAAATATACAGTGTTTACCCCACTTTTCTTGTTATCAATTTAATAAGACAATCAAGTAGTTGATGAGGGAAAGTTTTTTCATTGAAATGTTCTTTTTTTTTTTTTCCCTCAAGATGGAGTCTTGCTCTGTTGCCCAGACTGGAGTGCAGTGGTACGATCTCGGCTCACTGCAACCTCCACCTCCTGGGTTCAAGCAATTCTCCTACCTCAGCATCCTGAGTAGCTGGGATTACAGGCGTGTGCCACCACACCTGGCTAATTTTTGTATTTTTAGCAGAGAAAGGGTTTCACCATGTTGGCCAGGCTGGTTTTGAACTCCTGACCTCATGATCCACCTGCCTTGGCCTCCCAAAGTGCTGGGATTACAGGCGTGAGCCACCATGCCCAGCCTCACTGAAATATTCTAACATAAAACTGGCTTAAGTAAAATTTTAAAAATTATTTCTAAGGTTTCTTATACAATTATTATTATTATTAGTAGTAGTATTTTGAGGACAGGGTCTTGCTCTGTTGTCCAGGCTGGAGTGCAGTGGCAGGATCATGGCTGAGTACAGCCTTGACCTCCTGGGCTCAAGTGATCCTCCTGTCTCAGCCTCCCAAGTAGCTGGGACTACAGGTGCATGCCACCACACCTGGCAGTTTTTTCAGTTTATTTTCTTTTTTTGTAGAGATGACACTATGTTGTCTCACTGTGTTGCCCAGGCTGGTCTCAACCTCCTGAGCCAAGTGATCCTCCTGCCTCAGCCTCCCAACGTGCTGGAATTGCAGGTGTGAGTCACCACCCTGGCCTATTCTTAATTTTTATGGGTACATAATAGTTGTACCTATTTATGGGGTACATGTGATATTTTGATACAGGCATACAATGTGTAATGATCTCATCAGACTAATTGGGATATCCATTGTTTCTTTGTGTTGGGAACATTCTAAATCCAATCCTCTAATTATTTTGAAATATACAATAAATTATTGTTAACTATAGTTACTTTTGCACTAAACTAAAAAATCAGCTTCTAGATATAGTTAGCACTTTGGAGAAAATACAGAAATAGAGGGATAAGTTAAACAACACCATGAAAATGCAACTAGCCAACTCTAAAATATGGGAAGTTCTACATTACAAATACGACTTGATTTCTTTAACAAATAATTGTAATTGGAAAATAAAAGTTGATGTGTGGCGGGGGAAAGGTGAATTGTTAAAATTTAAGGAGACTTTGGAGAGTATCATCTAAGTACAAAGCGTGGACCTTATTTAAATCCTCTTTCACACAAACCAAATATAAAAAGACATTTTTCAGACAAGTTGTGAGATTTTTACATTTGACTTACTAGATATTATTTATTATTATTAGATATTATATAGATAATATTAGGTTCCAAGAATTTAAAGTCCTTATTTTTTAGTGATGCAAAAGTATTTACAGATGTCTGGAATTTGCTTTGAAATGATCTAGCAGTAGGGGAGGGGAGGGTTGGTTAGATAATAGGACAAGTAAGTGACAGAAGAAAATAGAGGGATGGTTATGTTGATTATAAGAGACTTAAAGTACACATTGAGTAAATGCATTGTGAAAACTTTGTTTGGACCCTGATCTAAATAAAGTATAAAGAGACATTTTTGAGACAGTTGGAGAAAATTGACCATGAATGCGGTGTTATTTGACATTTATCAACTATAACTAATTTGCTGGGTATGTAATTGTGTATTTGTTTTGTAGAGACAGAGTCTCGCTGTGTTGCCCAGGCTAGTCTTGAACTCCTGGGTTACCACCTGGGTCTTCCACAGTGTTGACATAAGCCACTGCATATTGCCTTGTAACTAATTTTTTAAAAGTCATTATTTATTAGGCATATATTCTGAATTATTTACAGGTGAACAGAGATGATATCTCTAATGTGCTTTAAAATATTCTAGCAAAACAAACAATGAGATATAGTCAACAGATCTGCAGAGCGTTAATTGTTGAAGTTGAATGATGTCCATGTAGGTGGGTGATGTTAACATTCTCTATATTTTTGTGTATGTTTGGAAATTTCTCTAATAGGAAGCAAAAACAACACCCTTCACCAACTTTTTTACTTACTTTAGCTTTATGACTTGATTTATTGTTCGTTTTCAAAAGCTTTCCCAGCTGTTGTGTTTTAAAGTGACCTTCTTGCGTTACATAGTGAATCCTGTGGAGATTTTTATTTAAATTGCATTGAAATTACATTTTAATACAATTAGAACTGACATCTTTATGTTGTAGAAGTTTTGCAACTAGGAATTTTAACATTTTAAAGTTTGTCATTGCTGTGGTATGGCAAAGCTATTGATAATTTTGTATTGAATTTGTGTATGCCTGCTTTGCTAGATTCTCTTGTAAGATTAAGTAGTTTTTCAGTAAATTTTCTTGGAATTTCTAAGTGGAATACATTTTCTGAAAATTATTATCTTTTTTGTTTTTATTTTTCTCTTATTATATTGTCTAGGAATTCTAAAATATTATGCAACTGTAGTAGTGATAGCTATACTCTTTGCTTTTTGAATAATATCTTTTATTTTGACTTCATTGTTTTGCCCTATTTCTTGCATGTTTTTCATGATATAAGTAATACATAATAACATTTTTGAGGTAAATTTTAGAGAATCTTGAACTACATGGAACAAAAACATCAAAGTTACCTGACCCATTAACCTCTGCACCCAGAGCTGCTTTGCTTGTCAATTTGTTGTGCATTCTTAAGATCCCCAAACATGTTTGTTGTAGATGAAATTGTTCTTAACAGTGCAGTGGTATTATATCTTTTTCAGTTATTACCCTAGCACTGGAGATCTGAGGATTAAAAAAAATGATTTTACTTAACTTTACTGATTTGAGTTCTGACATTTAAAGATCAATAGTTCTTAAAAGCTATGTATGTTTATTTCTAATATCTAGGGGAAAATCCAATTTACTGATTGATAGGGTCTTGGCATTTTCTTTTCTTTCTTTCTTTTTTTGGAGACGGAGTCTCTGTCGCTCAGGCTGGAGTGCAATGGCACAATCGCAGCTCACTGCAGTCTCTGTCCCCCCGGGTTCAAACAGTTCTCCTGCCTCAGCACCCCTGAGTAGCTGGGACTATAGGCACCCGCCACCACACCTGGCTAATTTTTGTATTTTTAGTAGAGACAGGGTTTCACCATGTTGGCCAGGCTGGTCTTGAATTCCTGACCTCAGGTAATGCACCCGCCTCAGCCTCCCAAAGTGTTGGGATTACAGGCACGAGCCACTGCACTTGGCCGGGTCTTGGCATTTTCATAGTCCAAGTTCTATTTGAATTAATTCATGAGCTTTAATTAAAATGTAAAAATCTTGAATTTTTATCCCTTATTGTATATTTTTTCCTGCTTTTTGTGTTCTTGTTGCTACAGTTTAGAAAAGACTAAAGACAGGAAATGGGTTTGCACATTTTTCTTTATCTCTGTTATTTTATTCTCAGGCTAAACTGGGAAGTCTTATCTTTTTAATTTTTTAAAAAGTATTTTTAAACTTTTTGTTTTTTCTTTTGAGACAGAGTCTTGCTCTGTTGCCTAGGCTGGAGTGCAGTGTCTCTATCTTGGCTCACTGCAACCTCTGCCTCCTGGGTTCAAGTGATTCTCCTGTCTCAGCCTCCCAAGTAGCTGGGGTTACAGGCGCCCAACAGCATGCCCAGCTAATTTTTGTGTTTTTAGTAGAGACGGGGTTTCACTATGTTGGTCAGGCTGGCCTCAAACTCCTGACCTCAGGTGATCCACCCATCTTGGCCTCCCAAAGTGCTGGGATTGCAGGCGTGAGCCACCATGCCTGGCCTAAACTTTTATTTTAAGTTCAGGGGTACATATGCAGGTTTATTATGTAGGTATATTCGTGTCATGGGGGATTGTTGTACAGATTATTTTGCCATTCAGGTACTAGGCCTAGTACTCAGTAGTTATTTTTTTCTGATCCTCTCCCTCCTCCCATCTTCCACCCTCAAGGAGGCCCCAGTGTCTGTTCTCTCTATGTGTCCATGTGTTCTCATCATTTAGCTTCTACTTATACGTGAGAACATGCAGTATTTGGTTTTCTATTCCTGTATTAGTTTGCTAAGGATAATGCCCTCCAGCTCCATCCACGTTCCTGCAAAGACATGATCGCATTCTTTTTTATGACTGCATAATATTCCATGGTGTCTATGTACCATGTTTTCTTTATCTAGTCTGCCATTGATAGGCATTTAGGTTGATTCCATGTCTTTGCTATTAGGAATTGCACTGCAGGGAACATGTGCATGCATGTGTCTTTATGGTAGAATGTTTGATATCCTGTTGTGTATTTACTCAGGAATGGGATTGTGCTGGGTTGAATGGCAGTTCCATTTTTAGCTCTTTGAGGAATTGCCACACGGCTTTCTCCAGTGATGGAACTAACTTACACTCTAACAGTGTATAAGCGTTCCCTTTTCTCCACAACCTCAGGAGCATCTGTTATTTTTTGACTTTTTAATAATAGCCATTCTGGCTGGTGTGAGATGGTTTATCCTGGTTTTGATTTGCATTTCTCTAATGACATTCTTTTGAAAAGTGTCTGTTCATGTCCTTTGCCCACTATTTAATGGGGTTGTTTTTTTTTCTTGTAAATTTGTTTCAAGTTCTTATAGATGGTGGATACTAGACTTTTGTGAGATGCATAGTTTGCAGATATTTTATCTCATTCTATAGATCGTCTGTTTACTATGTTGATGGTTTCTTTTGCTGTGCAGAAGCTCTTTAGTTTGATTACAGCCCATTTGTCAATTTTTGCTTTTGTTGTGATTGCTTTTGGTGTCTTTGTCATGAAATCTTTGCCAGTTCCTGTGTCCAGAATGGTATTGTCTAGGTTGTCTTCCAGAGTTTTTATAGTTTTGAGTTTTATATTTGAGTCTTTAATTCATCTTGAGTTGATTTTTATTTTTTTTGAGACGAAGTCTCGCTTTTGTCACCCAGGCTGGAGTGCAATGGCGTGATCTCTGCTCATTGCAACCTCTGCCTCCCGAGTTCAGGCGATTCTCCTGCCTCAGCCTCCCGAGTAGCTGGGCTTAGAGGCACCTGCCACCACATCTGGCTAATTTTTGTATTTTTAGTATAGATGGGGTTTCACTATGTTGGCCAGGCTGGTCTCGAATTCCTGACCTTAGGCAATCTACCTGCCTCGGTCTCCCAAAGTGCTGGGATTACAGGCGTGAGCCACTGGAGTTGATTTTTTATATGATGTAAGGAAGGGGTTCAGTTTCAACCTTCTGCATATGGCTAGCCAGTTACCCGAGAACCATTTATTGAATAGGGAGTCCTTTCCCCATTGCTTGTTTTTGTCAGCTTTGTTGAAGATCAGATGGTTGTAGGTATGTGGCCTTATTTCTGGGGTTCTCTAGTCTGTTCCATTGGTCTGTGTGTCTGTTTTTGTATTAGTACCATGCTGTTTTGCTTACCGCAGTCCTGTAGTATAGTTTGAAGTCAGGTAACATGATGCCTCCAGCTTTGTTCTTTTTGTTTAGGATTACGTTGGTTATTTGGGCTCTTTGTTGGTTTCATATGAATTTTAAAATAGTTTGGGAATCTATCATTTTAGAAATTTGTGGTGAAATGCAAAAAAAAAATTCCACCATTTTTACCATTTTAAAGCATACAGTTCAATGGTATTAATTCACACTGTTGTGCATCCATCACCATCATCTGGGTAATCTTAGCCTTTAGCATTGAATGACTTTTCTAAGCTATCACCATTTAACATTTTACCCATACTAGTAGTTCCTCGATTAGAGAAAAACTAGAAAATGGAATTTTAGTCATTAACACAGTGTCTTTTCTTCTAATGTTCCCATCAGGCAAATTATTATTTATGTGCAAATTTTAACTCATTCATGAGTAAATATGGGAATATTTAACATCTCATACATATAATGCCCAATTTCTTTCTTCTGGATTAAATACTTAAAATATTTTTACCTTCTTGAGGGTAATAAGGATTATTATATCTGTTTTATTCTTCACCAAAAATACCTACAATGCATACTTTTAAAGTTCCTACTGAGTTTAATGAAATTGATTTTTCTATTAAGATTTCATTTTAGAAGTATATTCGTTGGATCATGATTTATATTTTTCATTCATGCAATATTCATGTTAAAAATTACCTTATTTCTTCTCTTCCTTATCTAGGTGGAATCAATTCTTCTCTTCCTTGTGTTACTCATTTTATGCCCCATTATAGTACTTGTTATTTTGTATTTTGACTGGTTGTCTACTTGTTTGTCTCCACTAATACTGGGGTTTCTTTTAAAAATAAATTGTACCTCATTGATTTTTATATGCATAGGCCTTCCACTAAGGCAGATACATTTTTTTCCTTGGACCATTTGAAAGTAGATTGCCAACATGACATGATGCCCTATTACCCTCAATGCTTGAATGTGTATTTTCTACAAATGAGAACATTCTGTGTAACCATAAAAAAGTCAAATCAATAAATTTTCACCGTCTAATTTTGAAAGTCCATTTTGGTTTCACTGATTGTCCCAGTAACTAGCTAAAGGATCTAGTTCAGGGAAACTGAATTTTTTTTTTTTTTTTTTTTTTTGAGACGGAGTCTTGTTCTGTCTCCAGGCTGCAGTGCAGTGGCGCTATCTCAGCTCACTGCAACCTCCCGACTGCCTGGTTCAAGCGATTCTCCTGCCTCAGCCTCTGGGATTACAGGCAGACGCCACCAAGCCCAGCTAATTTTTTTTGTAATTTTGGTAGAGATGGGTTTCACCATGTTGGTGGCCAGGATGGTCTGGATATCCTGACCTTGTGATCCGCCCTCCTTGGCCTCCCACAGTGCCAGGATTACAGGCATGAGCCACCGTGCCCGGCCGGAGACTGAATTTTTATATCTCTTTAATCTCCTTCATTCTGGAACAGGTCATTATTATTTCTTTGCCTTTTATGCTCTCAGCACATTTAAATATTACAAGTAATTTATTTTTGTCAAAAGTGCCTCAATTTTTTATCTGATGTTTCATTATGATTAGATTTAGCTTACTCATCCTTGTCAGGAATGTCACAGAGTAGGTGCTGGTTCTTATTGCATCCTATCAGGTTGTTACTGATTTTGATTTTGATTTGTTATTGATGATGATCAGTTTAATCACATGACTGAGATGGTGTCTGCTGCTCTTCCTCACTGTGCAGTTACTCTTTTGTACTTATAAAATTTACAAGGTTTTTGGGGCAGTAATTTAAAACTATGTAAATATGCCATTCTGCATTGAACTTTCAATTCATTCCTTTATTTACCTATCATTTTGGTCTCATAGATTCCTGTTTTATTCAATGGATTATATTTGTTCAATAATTACTTATTATAGTGCACAAAATGTCCCACATTTGGCCAGTGGGAGCCCAATAACTTGGTGTCTGTGTCCTTTTGACATATCTTCACCACTCTTTGAGCTTTTCCTTACTTTCTGGCACAACTAACTTGCTTACCCTTAAGTTTAATTATTATTTGTTTTTGTCTCTTTTGTATGGAAGTTTTAAATTTGATGAGCATTTTATCTAGAGTTAATATTTCACTGTGCTGCTGGGCACATTTTATTTATTACCTCTTTTTCAAATCCCATCCCATCTGTTCTAGTCACTGAGATGCTCTACCTCATCTCTGACCTTTTAGAATTTGGATATTTTAAGCACTTAACACCTATTTTTGATACCTCTTTGTATTAAAGTTATTTGCCATTTAATTTATCTATAAGTTCAATATGGAAATAGAAATTTTGCTTAAGCTTCTTGGCATCTCTCATGCATAGAATGGAGCCTTGCATATTGTAGTGCAAATGTTTGCTAATGCCAGTGATGTTCCTACTTAACAGGTAGGAAAATCAAATAGAAATTATTTAAATGATTATGCTCTAGAACACACTCTGTATGGGAGACTGGGAATTTCTAAACCCCAAATACCAGGACCTCAGTGACCATAAAATTAATTTTATAAGGTTCTACAGAAAATTATTTTGAACTGATATATAAAATTTAACACCAGTTGTGAAATCTATATGTCACATGATCTGTTTGGCCCTCTTTGAGTACTACAAAAGCATGTTTTTCTGGATTCTTCCAAGAACTCTGACGGTACTTTAATCAGGCAAGGAAAAAAATTCAGTATGTGGATCTAATTATACTGAATTAAGTTGTTTTGTGGTCTATGACTTGGGATATCGTTTGCATCTGACAGTAATTTTCCTCGTCAAGCACATATGCAGTAAGAAAAATAGTCCTTGTTTTCAACAGTAAGTATAAACCTTACACATATTTTGTTAACATACTTTCTCAAACAGACTCAAGTCATTTTTGTACTTAGCATGCTAATTTTGGCAAATGGCAAACTTGCTTTTGAAACAAAATCAGAAAAGTGTTAATTTTACCATTCTAGAATAATACTGTGAAATAATATAGTTAGTATCTTCAATTGTCAAGGGGAAAATCATCTAGTTATTCAGTATTATTAACTGATAACTATTTGATGGTCATTTTAGATAAATGCAAATATTTGTTTTTAGTGTGAACATGTTCCAAATATTTCCTAGTTATGGTTTTACTAATACTCAAGTTTAACTGGACTTTCTGTATTTATTTTTGTGAATCTAGCAACCCTGTGCATGACCCTATCTATAGTCATGTAATTCTTCAGTTTTTCTGCAAAAGCGTCATTTTTATTGAGATATAATTTACATACTATAAAATTCATTTTTAGAAGTGCAATTCAGTGGTTTTTGTTATGTTTTTAGAGTTTGCGTATCATCACTAGTATCTAATTTCAGGACATTTTTGTAATCCTTAAACCACTTATCCATTAGCAGTCACTCCTCATTCCTATTTCCCCTGCTCCCCTATATACCTGGATGCTGATTAGTAATTATATAACTAAGGACAGGCTAAATACCTTCTCTAATCTTCAAGTTATTCTTCTGTAAAATGGGGCCAATACCGATTTCAGAGTTTATTGAGGAAATAACAGAAATACTGTATGTAAAATGCTTAGCAAAGCACTGGCACAGTAAATGCCAAATAAAAAGTCAATATTAGGACCTCTACTTTTGGCCAATATAGCGTTAAGAGCTGGATTAACCCTCCTACCTGAAACAACTAAACAATGAACAGTAGTTTTCTATTTACTGTACATTAGTAATTGAAAGATGGCAATCCCTGATAGATGAAGAACAAATGAGAGGATGCCTATGGTTGCCCCAGTTTATTGCTTTGAAAGAGTTTCCAGTCATGGTACAGGAAGGGGGAACCCTAATGGAGCCTAGCAGTCTCCCTGAATTGATGAGATATTGCTAAGAGTCCTGGGAGGCCAAGATCATAGATTCTCAATACACTGGACCAGAGACATGGGAGCTGCAGAGAGAGAATCCCAGAGATCTGCAGAGGAGACATGCGAACAAAGAAAGAACTACCATCAGATCAGAAAGGCAAGAGTAAAACTATCTTTTATTCAAAAATGACATGATTGTCTATGTTGAAAAACTAAAGGATTTTATTTTATTTTTAAAAAAGAACTAATAAATGATTTTAACAAGGTTACAGGATATTAGATCAATATACAAAAATCGGTTGCATTTCTATATACTAACAACAATGAATTGATCATTTAAAAAATCCAGAAGTATATACTACTGACATTCAATAAGTAAGACTTGTACTCTGAAAGCTAGAAAATATTGCTCAGAGTAAAGACCTAAATAAATGGAGAATTAAACCATTTTCTTGTGCTAGAATACTTACCATCCTTAAAATGTCAGTTCTCCCCAGATTTATCCATAGACTCGATGTAATCTGCATCAACATCCCAGCAGGGTTTTCTTTTGGTAAACATTAACAAGATAATTCTAAAATTCACATGAAAATGCACAGCACTTATGAGCAAAATAATTTTGAAAAAGAAAAAGTTGGAGAAATGTCACTACCTATATCAAGACTTACTAAAACTACAATAATCAGTAGGGATCCTGTGACCATTCTCACACATGTGGAGACAACTTATTTTTGACAAAGGTACAAAGATACAAAGTGGAGAAAGATTAGTCTTTTCAACAAATTAACTCAAATTAGATCGTAGACTTAAATGTAGAACCTACAACTATGAAGTTATTAGAGCACCAAAAGAAACCTTCGTGACTTGGGTTAGGGACAGACTTTTAAAATGTGACACCAAGGTTGGACACAGTTGTAATTCCAGTACTTTGGGAGGCTAAGGTGGGAGGATCGGTTGACCCCAGGAGTTCAAGACCAGACTGGGGAACATAGAAAGACTCTGTCTCTACAAAAGCAAAAAAAAAATTAGCCAGGCCTGGTGGTGCATGTCTGTAGTCCCAGCTCCCTGGGAGGCTGAGGTGGAAGGATCGCTTGAGCCTGGGAGGTCAAGACTGCAGTGAGTCATGATCACACCACTGCACTCCAGCCTGGGAAACAGAGCAAACCCCTGTCTCAAAAAAAAAAAAATTTTTTTTTTTGTTTTGTTTTTGCTTTGCAAAATTTTCTATTCCAAAGCCCATTAAAGAAAAATTGATAAACTGGATTTCATCAAAATGAAACACATCTGCTTTTTGAACAAAACCACTAAGAGAATGAAAAGACACAAGTTGTATGTCTTATGTCCACAATACCTTTAAAGAACTAACTCCCCACAGTCAATGAATAGAGGAACTAAATTTCTCATATTTTATACATTGCTGTTGGTACAGCTTCTCTGGGAAATAATTTTGCATTTACTTAAAATATTAATATGTACTTACCATAGAACCCAGCAATTTCAGTCCTGGGGCAGATTGTTCATATTATAAAATTCATGTTGTTCAGGATGATGTCCAGATTTACTCAATGTTTTTTTTCCTGTGGTTACCATAACAAATTGCCATGAACTTGGGAGCCTAAAATATCAAAAATTATTCTCTTACAGTTTTGGAGGGCAAAAATCTAAAATCAAAATGTAAGCAAGGCTGCACTTCCTTTGGAAATTCTGAGGAAGAATTTGTTCTTTGCCCTTTCTAGCCTTTGATGGCCTTTAGCATTCTTTGAGTTATAGCCACATCACTCAGTCTCTGTCTCTCTGATTGTATTACATCCTCCTCATTTCTGAGTCAGCTCGTCTTCTGTATTTCTTGTAAAGATACATGTGATTGTTTTAAGTACCAACCTGGATAACCCAGGGATAAGCCCCTTCTCTTAGGATTTATAACCTAATCACTTATTTTGCCGAAGAGTAACTCTTTGATCTTTTGAGGGATGTGGACATGTCTTTTGGGGGCTATAATTCACTTCTCTGTATTCTATCCTCTGCCTCCCAGAATTCATGTTCGTGCCATATGCTAAGTATTACCTCTTTTCCCTACCAACATCCCCAAAAGTCACAACCCATTACAACATCAACTCTAAGTCTAAATTTTTTTAAAAAATATTATCAGCTCAAAGGTCCAATCTTATCATCTCAATCATCTGACTCTGGTATGGTTGAGACTCTGGAATTTATCCTAGGGCGAAATTCCTGTGCTTCTGTGGACCTTTGAAACTACAATAAAAATTACCTCCTGCCAAAATACAGTAGTAGGATATGCGTAGGATAGACATTTCAAAAGGAAGAAATGGAAAAGAATAAAAGAGTCACTGGTTTCAAACATGTTTAAAATCTAGCAGGGCAAATTCCGTTGTGTTTCAAGGCCAGAGTTTCCCATCTGGCTTGAGGCACTGCCCTCCTGGACTGCGGCTTCATTTTCTGGGCCTGTGGCTCTGCCCATTCCTGCCTTTGTACACACAGCTTAGGCCTTTAAGTGCACATCTCTGCCCTTGGAGTCATTCATACATTTTATTGAAGGGTAGCACAGGTTTGCACCTTGGTAGCTCTATCAGCCTGTTTCCTGCTTGTGAAATTTTGCAAGTCCAGTAGCTGCCTTCTTCTTCTTCTTTTTTTTTTTTTAATCGTGCCTTTGTGCCTTTCAGTCCAAGATGGCGGTGTTTCTGCAGATACTACATTCTCAAAAACCTTGTGTATCTCCTGTGTATGTCATGGGGATCCATGCCATCAGACAAGAGGACACTCCACAGATCTTTCTTGCATTTGTCTGTCCATTCCTGGCTTCTGCTGATTGAGTGGATCCATGAAACACATGCCTGATGTCTTCAGCAGAATGTTGTCAAGCTATACTCTTGGCCTTCAGAGCACATTTTCCCAACTATGAAACTCCTCATAGTAACATCTTTTTCTCCTTGGTAGGATATTCAAATACCAGAAGATCCAAAGGAAGTATTATTGAATGGTAAAATTAGAAGCACTCTGAATGGCAGTAAGGGAGATATTTGAGGTCAGGGAGAAATTTTGAAAAACTTATAAATTTTGTCATTTAGCTATGATGGAATGATAGGAACTGGATTAAACCTCTGTATCAGTTAAGATTCTACCAGAGAAACAGAATCAGTAGGGCATTACAGAGGTTTATCAGCATACGTGATTCTGGGGGCTGGCTAGGCTAGTCTGAAATCAGTAGGGCTGGCCAGAAGGAATGTCCAGGTGGAAACTGTCATGCAGGAGCTGCTGCTTCAATCTATAGGATCACAATAGTCACATTAGCAGAATGAACCTCAAGATTACCCAGATGTAAATTATAAAAATTATTTTATTTTTAAAATAAATTTTCAATTTTGGAATCATTTTAGAGTTACAGAAAAGTTGCAAAGATAGTATAGAAAGTTTCTATACCATATCAAATTTCTCCTTTTTTATACTTAAAAAAATATACATATAAAATTTACTATCTTTACCATTTATAAGTGTACAGTTCAGTGGTAATAAATACATTTCTATTCCTTTTCTTCCCCTTCATTCGCCCTGCCCCACACTTCCTGGCCTCTGATAACTGCCATTCTACTCTCTATCTTCATGAGGCCCACTGCTTTTTTTTTTTTTCACCAGATGGGTAATGTGCTGACATTGTAACGAGGCTTGAGGAAGGCACATCTCACACAGCAGTGTGAAAACCCAATCATCATGCTTATGAACTACAAAAGGATCAAAGATCCACTTTTGTAGTTCCCACCTAGGAGTGAGATCATGCAACATTTCACTGTGCCTGGCTTGTTTCTCTTAACATAATGGCCTCCAGTTTCAGCTATGTTGCTGCAAATGACAGGATTTCATTCTTTTTTTTAAAGCTGAATATTTCATTGCTATATATACCATATATGCTTTATTTATTCATCTGTTGATGAACTCTTAGAGTGATTCCATATTTTGGCTATTGTGAACAGTGCTGCAATAAACATGGAAGTACAGATATCCCCTAGATTCATTGATTTTCTTTCTTTTGGCTATATACCTGGTAGCAGAATTGCTGGATCATATGGTAATTCTATTTTTAGTTTTCTGAGGAACCTCCATATTGTGCTCCATAGTGGCTGCACTAATTTACATTTCCACCAGCAGTGTGCAAGGGTCTCTTTTCTCCACATTCTCACCAGCATCTTTTATTGATTGTCCTTTTGATACAAGCCATTTTTACTAGGGTGAGATGATATCTCGTTGTGGTTTTGATTTGTGTTTCTCTGATGACTAGTGATGTTGAGCATTTTTTTTCATATACCTATTGGCCATTTGCATGTCTTCTTTTGAGAAATGTGTGTTCAGGTCTTTTGCCCATTTTTAAATTTTCTTATTTTTTCTTTTGTTTCTGATGGGGTTGGATTTTGCCCATTTTAAAATTGGATTATTTGGGGGTTTTTGCTATTGAGTTACTTGAGCTCTTTATATATTATAGTTATAAATTCTTTGTCAGATGGATAGTTTGCAAATATTTTCTTCCATTCTGTGGGTTGTTTCTTCACTTTGTTGATTATTTCTTTTGCTGTGTAGAAGCCTCTTAGCTTCAGGTAATCCCATTTGTCTATTTTGCTTTGGTTGTCTAGGTTTTGAGGTCTTACACAAAAAGGCTTTGCCCAGACCAATGTCCTGGACTGTTTCTCCAAAGTTTTCTTTTAGTGGTTTCATAGTTTGAGGTCTTAGATTTACGTCTTTAATCGATTTTGATTTGATTTTTGTTATGGTGAGAGATAGAGGTCTAGTTTCATTCTTCTGCATAGCTATCCATTTATCCCAGCACCGCTTATTGAAAAGACTGTTCTTTTACCTTCTTATGTTCTTGGCGTCTTTGTCAAAGATGAATTGACTGTAAATGCATGGATGTATGTTTGGTTTCTCTAGTATGTTCCATTGGTCTGTGTATCTATTTTTATGCCAGCACCATGCTGTTTTGGTTATTATATACCTGTAGTAAATTTTGAAGTCAGGAAGTGTGATGCCTTCAGTTCCTTTGGCTCAGGATTGCTTTGGCTATTTGTGGTCTTTTGTGGCTCCATATAAATGTTAAGATTTTTTTTTTCCTATTTCTGTAAGAATGTCGTTGGAATTTTGATAGGGATTGCATTGAATCTGTAAACTACTTTGGATAGTATTGTCGTTTTAACAGTATTCTTTGATCCATAAGCATGGAATATCTTTCCATTTTTTTGTGTCTTCTTCAATTTCTTTCATATTTCATAGTTTTCTTTTTATAGATCTTTCACTTCTTTAGTTAGATTGAGACCTAGGAATTTTATATTTTTGTAGCTATTACAAATGGGATTGCTTTCTTGATTTCTTTTTCAGATTGTTCTCTGTTGATGTATATAAATGCTATTGATTTTTTTTTTTTTTTTTTGAGATGGAGTTTCGCTCTGTCACCCAGGCTGGAGTGCAGTGGCGCAGTCTCGGCTCACTGCAAGTTCCGCCTCCCAGGTTCATGCCATTCTCCTGCCTCAGCCTCCCGAGTAGCTGGGACCACAGGCGCCCGCCACCATGTCCAGCTAATTTTTTGCATTTTTAGTAGAGACAGGCTTTCGCTGTGTTAGCCAGGATGGTCTCGATCTCCTGACCTCATGATCCGCCCGCCTCGGCCTCCCAAAGTGCTGGGATTACAGGCGTGAGCTACCACACCCGGCCAAATGCTACTGGTTTTTGTATGTTCATTTTGTAACTTGCAACTTTACTGAATTTGCTGATCAACTGTAACAATTTTTTGGTGAGTTCTGTAGCCTTTTCTGGATATAAGATCATGTTGTCTGCAAACAAGGCTGATTTGAATTCTTCCTTTCCAATTTGGTTGCTCTTTATTTCTTTCTCTTGCCTAATTGCTCTGGCCAGGACTGGCAGTATTATGTTGAGTAACTGTAGTGAGAGTAGACATACTCGTCTTGTTCCAGTCTTTAGAGGAAAGGCCTTCATTTTTTCCCTGTTCAGTATGACGGTAGCTGTGGATTTGTCATATATGGTCTTTATTATTTCGAAGTATGTTGTTTCTATACCCATTTTGACTAGGGGTTTTTTTTATCATAAAGGATGTTGAATTTTATAAAATACTTTTTCAGTATCTATTGAAATATGTGGTTTTTGTTCTTGATTCTGTTAATATGATATATCATGTTTATTGAGTTGCTTATGTTGAACCATCCTTGCATCCCTGGAATGAATCCCATTTGATATTATAAATGATCTTTTTAGTGTGTTGTTGAATTCTGTTTGCTAGTATTTTGTTGAGGATTTTCACATATATGTTCATCAGGGATATTGGCCTGTAGTTTTCTTTTCTTGTTGTCATGTCCTTATCTGATTTTAGTGTCAAGGTAATGCTGGCCTTATAGAATGAGTTTGGAAGTATGTCCTCCTCTTCAATTTTTTTGAAGAGTTTGAGTACAATTGGTATTAATTCTTCTTTAAATGTTTGGTAGAATTCAGCAGTGAAGTTGTGAAGTCCTGGGATTTTCTTGCTTTTTATGGAGGCTTTTTATTACAGCTTCAGTTTTGTTACTTGTTATTGGTTTGTTGAGGTTTTCTATTTCTTCGTGATTCAATCTTGGAGGTTGTATGTTTCCAGAAATTTATCCATTTCTTCTAGGTTTTCCAGTTTGTTGGTATATAATTGTTCATAGTAGTCTCTAATGATTTTTTGTGTTTCTGAGGTCTCAGTTGTTGTGTGTCCTTTCTTTGTTTCTGATTTTATTTATTTAGGTCTTCTGTCTTTTTTCTTAGTCTAGCTCAAGACTTGTTGATTTTGTTTACATTTTTGAAAACCAATGTTTTGTTCTATTGATCTGTATTTCTTTTTAGCTTCGATTTCATTAGTTTCTGCTCTGATCTTTATTATTTCTGTCTTTCTACTATTTTTGACTTTGGTTTGTTCTTGCTTCTAGTTCCTTGAGGTATATCATTAGGTTGTTCATTTGAAGCCTTTCATTTTTCTGATATAGGCATTTATTGCTACAAACTTGCCTGTTAGTACTGCTTTTGCTATATCCCATAGGTTTTGGTATATTGAATTTTTTTTTTTTTTTTAGATGGAGTCTTGCTCCAGGCTGGAGTGCAGTGGCGCCATCTTGGCTCACTGCTCTGCCTCCTGAGTTCAAGTGATTCTCCTGCCTCAGCCTCCAGAGTAACTGGGATTATAGGCGCTCGCCACCACACCTGGCTAATTTTTGTATTTTTAGTAGAGATGGAGTTTCACCATGTTGGCCAGGCTGGTCTTGAACTTCTGACCTCAAGTGATCTGCCCTCTCGGCCTACCAAAGTGCTGGGATTACAGGCATGAGCCACCACGCCCAGCCTGTATATTGCATTTCCATTTTTCCATTTTCACTTGTTTCAAGACATTTTAAAATTTCTTTCTTAATTTCTTCATTGACCCATTGGTCACTCAGGAGCATGTTTTTTAATTTCTATGTGTTTATATATTTTCCCCAGTTCTTCTTATTAAGTTCTAGTTTTAGTCCATTGTGGCCAGAAAAGATATTTGATATTATTTTTATTTTAAAAGTTTTGTTCAGATTTGTTTTATGACCTAAGATATGGTCTCTTCTGGAGAATGTCCCATGTGCTAGTAAAGAAAATGTATGCTGCAGCAGTTGGATAAAATGTTCTCTAAACATAGTTAGGCTTGTTGGATCTAGTGTGTAGTTTAACTCTGCTGTTTCATTGTTGATTTTATGTCTGAATGATTTGTCCATTACTGGAGTGGGGTCTCCTTCTTTTATTGTATTGCAGTCTATCTCTGTTTTAGATCTATTGATATTTTCTTTATAGACTTGAGATATCCAATGTTGGTTGAATATTTATAATTGTTACATATGTTTACTTAATTGACCCCTTTATCATTGTATAGTGTCCTTCTCTGTCTCTCTTTATAATCTTAGATTGGTTGTCTATTTTTTCATATAAGTATAGCTATTCCTGCTCTGTTTTGGTTACCAGATACGTGGAGTATCTTTTCTCACCCCTTCACTTTCAGTCTATGTGTGTCTTTATAGGTGAAATGGATTTCTTGAAGGCAGCATGTAACTTGGTCTTGTTTCTTTATCCATTCAGCCACTCCGTGCCTTTTAGTTGGGTAATCGAGACCATTTACATTCAGCCTTATTATTGATAAGTAAGAAAATACTACTGCCTTTCTTTTGCTAGTTTTCTGGTTATTTCTTTCTTAGTGCCTTCCTTTGTGGGTAAGTTATTTTCTCTGGTATTATGCTGTTAATTTGTTGCATTTCTTTTTAGTGAGTCTGTTACAGGATTTTGTGTTACAAGTTTTTGTGTTGTGGTTACCAGGAGGCTTATAGAGACATCTTATAATAGATATAACAAGTTATTTTAAAGAGACTACAACTTATCTTAGATCACAAATAGAAGAGTAGAAACAAAGGCAGGCATAAAGAACATGTAAAAAAAATTTATACTTTTACTCCATCACCCAACTTTTTTTTTTTTTTTTTTTTTTTTTGAGACAAAGTCTTACTCTGTTACCCAGTGGCACGATCTTGGCTCATTGCAACCTCCGTCTCCTGGGTTTAAGTGATTCTTCTGCCTCAGCCTCCTGAGTAGCTGGGATTACAGACATGTGCTACCATGTCCAGCTAATTTTTTTGTGTTTTTAGTAGAGACAGGGTTTCATTGCATTGGCTAGGCTGGTCTTGATCTCCTGACCTCAAATGATCTGCCCTCTAAAAGTGCTGGGATTACAGATGTGAGTTACCATGCCTGGCACCCCCAGCATCTTGACTTTTGGTTATATCAGTTTATATTTTTTGTATTACCTATGTTTTAATAGGTTGCTAATAGCGATTATTATTTTTGATAGATTTATCTTTTGGGTTTCATACTAGAGTTATGAGTGGATTGTACACCACCATTTCAGTTATAGAGTATTTTGTGTTTCACCATGTACTTTTTACCAGTGGGTTTTATACCTTGAAAAGCTTTCTTTTAGCACATCAGAGTTTTCTTGGTTCAGATTGAATTATTCTCGTTAGCATTTCTTGTTAGGTGGGTCAGGTGGTGGCAAATTATTTGTTTTTGTTTGTCTCAGAAATACTTTATTTCCCCTTCATATTTCAAGTATGATTTTGCTGAATGCAATATTCTTGGATGGCAATGTTTTCACCTTGAGCACTTTGAAAATGTTGTTATACTCCCTCCTGGCTTGTATGATTTACACTGGGAAGTCTGTTGCCAGACAAATTGGAGATACAGTGTTTGCTTCTTTTCTCTGCTGTTTTTAGGATCTTCTCTTTGTCCTTGACCTTTGAGAG
The DNA here is from genome assembly GCF_029281585.2 of Gorilla gorilla gorilla. NCBI lineage: Eukaryota > Metazoa > Chordata > Mammalia > Primates > Hominidae > Gorilla > Gorilla gorilla. Next base: position 31,028,261 of record NC_073228.2, on the reverse strand, counting down.
TTTCATTATTATACGTGTTAGAGTATTTTTATTTGGGTTGAGTGTTTGTTGTTCTCAGTCCTTCCTATAACTGGATATTTATATCTTTCTTAAGTTTTAGAAAGTTTTCCATTATTATTTCTTTGGCTGCATTTTCTACCCTTTAGTCTTATCTCCCTCTTGAATACCAATAATTCTTAGATTTGGTCTTTTGAGGTAATTGTCTGCATCCTGTTGGTGGTATTCATTCCTTTTTGTTCTTTTTCCTTCCCCCACCACCCCCCACACCCCCGATTGTATTTTCAAATAGCCAGTATTTTAGGTCACTGATTCTTTCCTTCACTTGGTCCATTCCACTGTTGAGAGTCTCTGATGACTTCTTCAGTTCAGCAAATATGTTTCTCAGTTCCAAGATTTCCATATTTTTTCCCAATCTCTTTGTTAAATTTCTCTGATAAATTTCTGAATTGCTTTTCTGTGTGTTTTTTGTTGTTGTTGTTTTGGAGATCACTGAGTTTCCTTAAAACTGCTATTTTGAATTCTTGGTCAGAGGGCTCACAGATCACTCTTTCATTAGGGTCTGTCACTGGAGTTTTGCTTTGTCCATTGGGGAGGTCATAATTCCCTACTTGCTGTTGTTTTTTTCATGTGTATATCTATATCTATGCATTGATACTTTATTTCAGTTTTATCTGTCTACCTTGTTTTGATTTTATTGGATATATTTTGCTTAGTGCATTTTTTTTAATCCTTTTAGAGTCAGGGCTCATTTTGTTGCCCAGGCTGGAGTACAGTGGTGCAGTCATTGCTCACTGTAATCTTGAACTCTTGGGCTGGAGCAATCGTCTAACCTCAGCCTCCTGAGTAGCTAGGACTACAGGCACATGACACCATACCTGGCTAACTTTAAAAAGAATTTTTTTGTTGTTGTTGTTAGAGACCGACTCTCATTGTGTTGCCCTGCCTGTCACAAACTCCTGGCCTGAAGTGATCCTCTCACCTGCCTTGGCCTTTCGAGGCACTGGAATTACGAGCATGAGGCAGGGTGTCTGGCCTGTTAGTGAATCTTTACAGCTAAGTTGTTGCCTTTTTTTTTGGATATAGGTGGTACCTAAAGCCCAGGTTCACCTTGGCTCTGCTAAATGATTGTAGTACTGCCTATCCTGATTTGGGAGCATCCCAAAGTGGTTATCCCCACAGTGTGTCAAGTCTGGCTAGGGGTTTGTGCCCAGGGACCTTTGTAATGTATTTCCTACTACATGGTGCTGCTGAACAGCCACTCTAATTTGGTGTCTCCTTTGGCCAAGTAATGGAACAAAGTTTCCGGGGCTAGGGATGGTAGTCTAGCCTTCCCACTTTGTCTTGGCCTGTCCTCAGGGTTGTTTCTCCCATCAGGCAGCCACGATACTTCCTGCCAGTTAAGGCAAGGATAGTTTTCCTGCCAGAGCACCCAAGATGGTGGGAAAGCTGGTTTACCACCTCAATCTCACTTTTTCCAGTATAGTCACCATGAGTTGGGGGGGAGATTTTCTGTGCTCTTGATGCCAGGCAGAATCGGGGGAGGGGCATTACAGATCTGGAAGTCTGAATCTCTTACCATTCACTCTGAGGTTTTCTTTTTCACTTCTCTGTGGCCTCAGGAATTGTCTCATCCTCATATTTGAGTTCTGAGTGTTGCTGGTTAAAATCTCGGTACTATATATTTGTTTTTGGTTTTCTGCAGGGGTAGTGAAGCCAGCTAGCTTCTATACCACCGTTTTGGAACTGGAAGTCTCCATCTTCTATTATTTTAAAGTATCTATTATTACTATGCTCAGTGATATGAAGGAAAATATGCTTCTTTTAAATAAAAGGGTAGGAAATGTCAGCAGAGAAAGAGAAAATATAGGAAATTACCTAGTGAAAAGTCTACAACTTAAAAATACAATATCAAAAATAAAAATGAAATGGATGTGTTAATAGCAGAATTTGAGTGAGTAAATGAATTTGCAGATAGATCACTAGAAATTTCCAAACCAAATGAGTGAAAAAATAGAAAATAAGTAGAGCCTTAGCAACTTGTGGGACAATATCAGAGCCAACGTACATGTAGTTATTGCAGAAGGTGAGGAGAGTAAGGGAGGAAAAAAAATCTAAAAGTGGGAAACTTTCCACTTTTGTTGAAAGACATACATTTACAACTTCAAAAAGATAAGCAAATAACACATAAGATTAAGTACAACAAAAACCATGTCGAAGGACATCATAGTCATTTTCCTGAAAACCAAAGTAAGGAGGAAATCTTGAAAGTAGGCAGACAAAAGTAATGCATTGCACACACAGAAAGCACATTTTAACACACTATTGACTTCTCACTGGAAACCATGGAAGTCAGAAGACAGTGGAATAACATGTCTGAAGGACTCAAAGAATAAAATATTGGCCACCTGAAGTTTTCCATCAAACAACAATATCTCTCAAGGATGAAGGAGCAGTAAAGCCGAGACATCCACACTGGAAATTATGCTAATGGCACATAATACCAGAAGCAAACTTGCATCTTTAGGAAATAGTGAAGAATATGGTCATTTCTTGTTGAATAGAAAGGATGATTTTTCCCTTTTAAAAATTTGTGTCTAATATATGGGAATGATTGAATTATTTTGTTGGTATTGTATTATATGTACATGTAATACATATGACAACTATAGCACAAAGATGGAGGGTGCTAGGGTGGAGGCAGGTATATGGAGCTGTACTATTGCAAGGTTCAACATTGCTATAAATAAAAAATCAATGCTTCAATGAAAATGGCATACTAAAAAATGTTCAGTTAATACAAAAGACAGGAAAGGAAAGGCAGAAGCACAAGAAAAAGAGGGATAAACAGAAAACAGATATTAAATGGTATATCAAAATTCAACCATATAGAAATTAAATATTAATGTACTCCAATATAAAGGAAGAAATTGCCTATAAGGTAGTGTTGAATATAGAGACATTAATATGATAGTAAATGTATATTAAAAGATATATCATCCAAATAAGAAACATAAGAATATTGGAAATTCAACTATATTAGTATCAACTAAAATAGAATTTAAGACAAAGCCTATTACCAGAGATATTTTGTACTGTTCAAAAGTCAAATTATCAGGAAAATTTAAATGTATGCACGTAGACTCAGTTTTAAATGCACATAATTTAAATGCATCTTGACATTTTGGGCTGTATGATAAAAAATAAAATAAATGTATGCATCTAAAACTGAGTTTTAAAATACCTTAAATAAAATCAGAATTAATAGGATGAATAATTCTACAATCAGCATTGTTGATTTTAATACCACTTTCTTGATGTTGATAGAATAGAGAAAAAAGACAAATTATTAGAATAACACTACTAGCTACATTGGCCTATTAGATAACCAAACCCAACAACTGCAGAATACATATTATTTTCAATTATGACATCATGTCTAGTTTGAATGGATATGAAACAGTGGATAATAGATGATACTTAAGCCAGAGGCAAAACATTTATTATTGATGGATTTGGATGGCAATCACAGTGCAGTGCAGGGTACTGTAGGCTTGATAAGCAGCTTGATTCCAGTCATTTCCATCAGTGAATAGAACCTTACCTTGGCCGTGAGTGATCCAGATTGTTCAATTAGCAACTATGATTTGTTTGCAGAACTCATGGCCCCAAAGAGGTGCATCTGTAGTCTGCGAGTGTTTAGTCTTCCTTGTGGCAGATGAGACCACTGGCCAGGCCATTGCCAACTGAGGAAAAGTCAGTAAAAATAAAACTTCTAGAGGGTTTTCAGAATTAGGAGTCGGCGAACTTTTTCTTTAAAGGACCAGATAATAAGTATCTTTGACTCTGCATTCCATATTGTCTCTATACTCAGCTCTCCTGCTGTCATACAAAAGCTTCCATAGGCAGTACATAAATGAATGGGCACAGTTGGCCCACCGACATAGTTTTTACCTAACCCTGAATTAAAGCTGGGGTGATGGCTTTGCATTATTCTACCATGCTGGTTGCTCCTTATTTCAATCAGCCTTCCAGAGTTGTTGGGGTTATACAGCTATCAAGGCCCAGTGGGCATCATCATGTTTCATCTTAGCTGAGCCATCAGTCAATCAGGCCCAGGTATTTAAAGGAAGCTCTGTGAATCCAGTGCCTCTTGAGCCGGTGGCATGCTTCAGACAGTGGAATAAAAGATAAAGTGGCTGTAATACCCAAGGTTCTGCTCAACCAGACTGGCTGTACTCTGGAATATACCATTTCCATTTGAATAGCGGTCCCTGTTGGTTGGGCTCTTCCCACCTTGTTCATTTTCAAATTTTAGTTGACCCATCCCCAAGTAGGTCTAGAAAGTCACAAGGCCTCCATGGGTCAGTTGTTCAATTACAATTAGAACTTTGTAGCTGGTTAATAGCAGCCTTCTAAAAAAGGGAGTGTACTTGGTGGCTGCATCAGGCAGGTGGCGATGTTGTACTGAGATAACACCTTTGAGTACTTCAGCAGCCATTAAGTCTTTACCTAAACATTTTACTCTTGGAATCCTATGTTGTTTCTGGCATATAATATGGGAAGGAACTGGAAGTCTAGTAGGTGGTCTGTTGTGCACTTGTCCCACTATCACCTTGGTGTACATGTTCGATGATATCCTCTGGCACAAGCATTTAAGTACAGTCATGTAAGCCATTAATACCAGTTATATATTCACCAACATAAGTCAAAATGATAGTACATTGAATCGGACTAAAGGGTCCCACCATTTTATATCCCATTCCAGTGTATTTTTCCTTCATGAAAAGCATGGACTAGCGTTTTTAATGTGCACATGCCAGTTGCTCCAGTGACAGTTGCCCTTCAGTAATGTTATCCCCTGTGCATGGCAGGGGAAGCTACCCTTTGGATAAGGTGGGACAGCTAGGATGTTGGGCTTTTATCTCACTTGGCTTTTTTTTTTTTTTTTTTTTTTTTTGAGACAGGGTCTTGCTCTGTCACGTAGGCTAGAGTGTAGTTGTGCAATCATTGCTCACTGCAGCCTTGAACTCCTGGGCTCAAGAGATCCTCCCCCTCAGCCTCCCAAGTAGCTGGGACTACATACAGTTGCATACCACCATGCCCAGCTAATTTTTATAAAAATTTTTTAGAGAGGCTGTTGCTATGTTGCCCAGGCTGGTCTTGAATCCATGGCCTCAAGAGATCCTCCCACTTTGGCCTCCCAAAGCTCTGAGATTGCAGGCATGGGTCACTGTGTCCAGCCTGAAAGTGCACGTGTTTTTATCAGTTCTGAAGGATAAAAAATGTTGAAGTACATGGCTGGGAATGTTTCTAGAACTTGTATTTTAATTCCCTTTTTTATATTTCTATATGTTTTCATTAAACATAACCTCATCAAATGGCTTGGACTTTGGCAAGGTAGTTATTGCTATATACAGTTATCTTTATGATAACTCTCTTCGTCTTGAGACTTTTTATCCGAGCACTGCTCTTGGGTTTTCTTTCTTTTCCAGTAGGGTTAGAAAGGGCGTTGTTATTGGAATCATTAGGCATACTTTTGGCCATAGAAAGAAAACCACATTTAACAATGGTTTTTTAAAATCAGTGTTTATTTTTTATCACGTTATAAAATGTTTGCTGCTGGTCTTGGCTGAATGATGTCTATGTGACTTTTTTTGCTCTTTCCCTCATGATTCCTTTATAAATGTCACTTCCCTGAGCATCATTTCAGACTTCAAGGCAATAAGATGGGGAGAAAGGGCACCATCAGTGATGTTAATTTCCTTTATCAGAAAAGCAGATACTGTTCCAGAATCCTGCAATAGCCACCTGCCTTTGAGTGATCATAACTATGTCACCACTTGTTGTAAAAGAGGCTAGGCAATCACAGATTAAGTATCTGTGGTGTCATCCAGTGAAGGAGTGAATGTTGGAGATGGATGTTGGATTTGCCTCTCAGTAGTTAAATCTATATAATCATCACCACAATCAAGATATAGAATAGTTTTCTTATCTCAGAAACAACTTTCCTCCTGCCCTTTTTCATCAGTGCTCTCTGCCCTGCTGTTGCCCTAGACATTGCTATTACCTTATTATTAAAATATATATATACATGTATGAAGGAGTCTTGCTCTGTCCCCCAGGCTGGAGGTCAGTGGTGTAATCTCAGCTCACTGCAACCTCCACCTCCCGGGTTCAAGCGATTCTCCTGCCTCAGCCTCCTGAGTGGCTGGGATTACAGGCGCATGCACCACACCCGGCTAATTTTTGTGTTTTTAGTAGAGACAGGGTCTCACCATGTTGGCCAGGCTGGTCTTGAACCCCTGACCTCAAGTGATCCACCTGCCTCGGCCTCCCATAGTGCTAGGATTATAGGCGTGAGCCACCACACCTGGCCTAAAAATATTTTTTCTGTAATTTCTAAGGTTTGATATGGGGTTGGAGGGAATGCTGTTGCTGGTCACTTTATTTTCTAACTTGGTATTGCTGATCAGTACCAGAGTTATTATTTAAGTATTCTAAAAATGCATATTTCTTGGTCATCCCCCCTCCTACCCAAATAACTACTGAATCATAATTCTGAAGGTGTGACCACAGGATCTGCATTTTGTACAGATCATCTAAGTGCTTCTTATCACACTAAAGTTTAACAATCTCTGCTTCAGATTTTTTTAGGATGTTAAATAATCCCAAAATGTTATCATTCTTATTAATTGAGGTTGTTATTGAGTTTTTGGTGGTGAATTCACAACCTTATAAGATGCTGATTTCTACATCTTAGATGCTGAAATGTAGTAACATTTAGTTCTAGTACCCAATCCTCTTGTTTCATATGTACTTTGACTTCAACCCATTTTGTGAATTAATTTTTTAAAGTTTTGATAAAATGTTGAACATAGATGAAAACACTCTTTAGAAATTTTATGTTCCATGTGAGTATATCTACTATATTAGATATTGGTTTCCCCAAATACTACAGTTTTGAATTCTCAAATCGATGAAATATTTAAAAATGAATAACTCAGATTACATAAAGTGTTTGTATAAATCAGAATTACTGGACTATGACTACAGTACGTTTTAAAGAACAAATATATTAGCATTTTAGAGGCCTAATTGGTTTCTGATTAGCCAAATTTTATATCATTATAATGAGAAATGTGAGATATTATAAATATGCTAAATAATACAGGAAATATTTAATGAATGGTAAATTACATAACCTAACATAAATTTGCAAAACATTTAATTAAACACTGTAACACTCTATTTGTATCTCATTAGTTAAGAACTCTGACATTTGTATACTTAAAAACTCTAAATTGGTAATAATGAGTGCCCTAATGAGGATTCCCAGATTAAGTTAAGTGCTGTTTGCTTGAGTTTTTCTTCTTATGGCACACTTTTATGCTGAATGGAAGGAAACTTAATAAGAACATCTGGTTATACCTTTTACCCATATTATATTCAAGCCATTTGTTTAACCCAACCCCAGATGTGAAATGAGCCACCATAGGCACAGATAAAAATGCTCCTTTAGGCTTCTCAGCAGCTGCTTATCTTCCTTTGTGCATAGGACAGCAAAGACATCTCTAAGAACTAAGGGGGCTATTAAAAGAAACCACAAACTATAAAAGGAGGCTATAGAACTTCACTTTCAGGAAACTGGCTAGTTAGTGTTCCTTTCATTTTTTTATGACAGATTTGTTGAGGTATAATTCACATACATAAAGTTCACCATTTTATAATGTACAATTCAGTAGTTTTTTAGTATGTTCACAGAGTTATACGTTGATCACTACCATTCAATTCAAGAACATTTTCAGCACCCCAAAATGAACCTTATACCTATCCAAGTCACTCTCCATCCCCCTCTCCCTGCTCCTCTGCAATTATTTATTTTCTGTATCTGTGGATTTGCTTATTTTATACATTTCATATAAAATGGAATCATACAATATGTGGCCTTTTATGTCTGGTTTCTTTCACTTTGCATAATGCTTCAAAGTTCATTTTTAAATATGCATCAGAAACTTCATTCCTATTCATGGATGAGTAAATACTATTTCATTATATGGATATATGACATTTTGTTTATTCATTTATCAATTGATAGACATTTAAGTTGTTTCCACATTTGGGCTTAGGAATCCAACTGCGAACATTTGTATATAGATTTTTGCTTTTTTTTTTTTTTTTTTTTTTTTTTGAGATGGAGTCTTGCTCTGTCGCCCAGGCTGGAGTGCAGTGGCTCACTGCAAGTGCAAGCTCCGCCTCCCAGGTTCACGCCATTCTCCTGCCTCAGCCTCCTGAGTAACTGGGACTACAGGCACCTGCCACCACGCTCGGCTAATTTTTTGTATTTTTAGTAGAGATCGGGTTGCACCGTGTTAGCCAGGATGGTCTCAATCTCCTGACCTCGTGATCCACCCGCCTCGGCCTCCCAAAGTGCTGGGATTACAGGCTTGAGCCACCGCGGCTTGTATATAGGTTTTTGTATGAACGTATGTTTTTAGTTCTCTTGAATATCTATCTAGGAGTGAAAATGCTGGGTCATATGGTAACTTTATGTTAAACTTTTGGAAACATTTTTTTTTTTAGTATTTATTGATCATTCTTGGGTGTTTCTCGGAGAGGGGGATTTGGCAGGGTCATAGGACAATAGTGGAGGGAAGGTCAGCAGATAAACATGTGAACAAAGGTCTCTGGTTTTTCTAGGCAGAGGGCCCTGCCGCCTTCCAAAGTGTTTGTGTCCCTGGGTATTTGAGATTAGGGAGTGGTGATGACTCTTAAGGAGTATGCTGCCTTCAAGCATCTGTTTAACAAAGCACATCTTGCACTGCCCTTAATCCATTTAACCCTGAGTGGACACAGCACATGTTTGAGAGAGCACGGGGTTGGGGGTAAGGTTATAGATTAACAGCATCCCAAGGCAGAAGAATTTTTCTTAGTACAGAACACAATGGAGTCTCCTATGTCTACTTCTTTCTACACAGACACAGTAACAATCTGATCTCTCTTTCTTTTCCCCACATTTCCCCCTTTTCTGTTCGACAAAACCGCCATCGTCATCATGGCCCATTCTCAATGAGCTGTTGGATACACCTCCCAGACGAGGTGGCGGCGGGGCAGAGGGGCTCCTCACTTCCCAGATGGGGCGGCCGGGCAGAGGCACCCCCCCACCTCCCAGACGGGGCGGCTGGCCTGGCGGGGGCTGCCCCCCACCTCCCGGACGGGGCGGCTGGCCGGGCGGGGGCTGCCCCCCACCTCCCGGACGGGGCGGCTGGCCGGGCGGGGGCTGCCCCCCACCTCCCGGACGGGGCGGCTGGCTGGGCGGGGGCTGCCCCCCACCCCCCGGATGGGGCGGCTGGCCTGGTGGGGGCTGCCCCCCAAGAAACAATATTTTTTAAGCTTTTATTTTTTAGAGATGGAGTCTCTAAAAATATGCATTGCACAGGCTGGAGTGCCGTGGCTCAATCATAGCTCACTGCAGCCTCAAATTCCTGGGCACCAGCGATCCTCCCACCTCAGCCTCCCAAGTGATTGAGACTATAGGCACATGCCACCACACCTGGCTATTTTTCTTTTTTCTTTTTGTAGACACAAGGTTTCACTGTGTTGTCCAGGCTTATGTCTCTGGCTTCAGGTGAACCTTCCACTTCAGCCTCCCAAAGTACTGGGGTTACAGGCGTGAGCCATTGCATTTGGCGGAAGCACTGTCTTTTTTATTATTATTATTATTATTATTATTATTATTATTATTATACTTTAAGTTTTAGGGTACATGTGCACAATGTGCAGGTTAGTTACATATGTATACATGTGCCATGCTGGTGCCCTGCACCCACTAACTCGTCATCTAGCATTAGGTATATCTCCAAATGCTATCCCTCCCCGCTCCCCCCACCCCACAACAGTCCCCAGAGTGTGATGTTCCCCTTCCTGTGTCCACGTGTTCTCATTGTTCAATTCCCACCTATGAGTGAGAATATGCGGTGTTTGGTTTTTTGTTCTTGCGATAGTTTACTGAGAATGATGATTTCCAGTTTCATCCATGTCCCTACAAAGGACATGAACTCATCATTTTTTATGGCTGCATAGTATTCCATGGTGTATATGTGCCACATTTTCTTAATCCAGTCTATCATTGTTGGACATTTGGGTTGGTTCCAAGTCTTTGCTATTGTGAATAATGGCTCAGTAAACATACGTGTGCATGTGTCTTTATAGCAGCATGATTTATAGTCCTTTGGGTATATACCCAGTAATGGGATGGCTGGGTCAAATGGTATTTCTAGTTCTAGATCCCTGAGGAATCGCCACACTGACTTCCACAATGGTTGAACTAGTTTACAGTCCCACCAACAGTGTAAAAGTGTTCCTATTTCTCCACATCCTCTCCAGCACCTGTTGTTTCCTGACTTTTAATGATTGCCATTCTAACTGGTGTGAGATGGTATCTCATTGTGGTTTTGATTTGCATTTCTCTGATGGCCAGTGATGGTGAGCATTTTTTCATGTGTTTGTTGGCTGCATAAATGTCTTCTTTTGAGAAGTGTCTGTTCATGTCCTTTGCCCACTTTTTGATGGGGTTGTTTGTTTTTTTCTTGTAAATTTGTTTGAGTTCATTGTCGATTCTGGATATTAGCCGTTTGTCAGATGAGTAGGTTGCAAAAGTTTTCTCCCATTTTGTAGGTTGCCTGTTGACTCTGATGGTAGTTTCTTTTGCTGTGCAGAAGCTCTTTAGTTTAATTAGATCCCATTTGTCAGTTTTGGCTTTTGTTGCCATTGCTTTTGGTGTTTCAGACATGAAGTCCTTGCCCATGCCTATGTCCTGAATGGTAAAGCCTAGGTTTTGTTCTAGGGTTTTTATGGTTTTTAGGTCTAACATGTAAGTCTTTAATCCATCCTGAATTGATTTTTGTATAAGGTGTAAGAAGGGATCCAGTTTCAGCTTTCTACATATGGCTAGCCAGTTTTCCCAGCACCATTTATTAAATAGGGAATCCTTTCCCCATTGCTTGTTTTTGTCAGGTTTGTCAAAGATCAGATAGTTGTAGATATGCGGTGTTATTTCTCAGGGCTCTGTTCTGTTCCATTGATCTATATCTCTGTTTTGGTACCAGTACCATGCTGTTTTGGTTACTGTAGCCTTGTAGTATAGTTTGAATTCAGGTAGCATGATGCCTCCAGCTTTGTTCTTTTGGCTTAGGATTGACTTGGCGATGCGGGCTCTTTTTTGCTTCCTTATGAACTTTAAAGTAGTTTTTTCCAATTCTGTGAAGAAAGTCATTGGTAGCTTGATGGGGATGGCATTGAATCTGTAAATGACTTTGGGCAGTATGGCCATTTTCACGATATTGATTCTTCCTACCCATGAGCATGGAATGTTCTTCCATTTGTTTGTATCCTCTTTTATTTCGTTGAGCAGTGGTTTGTAGTTCTTCTTGAAGAGGTCCTTCACATCCCTTGTAAGTTGGATTCCTAGGTATTTTATTCTCTTTGAAGCAATTGTGAATGGGAGTTCACTCATGATTTGGCTCTCTGTTTGTTTGTTATTGGCGTATAAGAATGCTTGTGATTTTTGCACATTGATTTTGTATCCTGAGACTTTGCTGTAGTTGCTTATCAGCTTAAGGAGATTTTGGGCTGAGACATTGGGGTTTTCTAGATATACAATCATGTCATCTGCAAGCAGGGACAATTTGACTTCCTCTTTTCCTAATTGAATACACCTTTATTTCCTTCTCCTGCCTAATTGCCCTGGCCAGAACTTCCAACACTATGTTGAATAGGAGTGGTGAGAGAGGGCATCCCTGTCTTGTGCCAGTTTTCAAAGGGAATGCTTCCAGTTTTTGCCCATTCAGTATGATATTGGCTGTGGGGTTGTCATAGATAGCTCTTATTATTTTGAAATACGTCCCATCAATACCTAATTTATTGAGAGTTTTTAGCATGAAGGGTTGTTGAATTTTGTCAAAGGCCTTTTCTGCATCTATTGAGATTAATCATGTGTTTTTTGTCTTTGGTTCTGTTTATGTGATGGATTATGTTTACTGATTTGCGTATGTTGAACCAGGCTTGCATCCCAGGGATGAAGCCCACTTGATCATGGTGGTTAAGCTTTTTGATATAAGCATGGTGGATAAGCTGGATTCGGTTTGCCAGTATTTTATTGAGGATTTTTGCATCAATGTTCATCAAGGATATTGGTCTAAAATTCTCTTTTTTTGTTGTGTCTCTGCCCGGCTTTGGTATCAGGATGATGCTGGCCTCATAAAATGAGTTAGGGAGGATTCCCTCTTTTTCTATTGATTGGAATAGTTTCAGAAGGAATGGTACCAGTTCCTCCTTGTACCTCTGGTAGAATTCGGCTGTGAATCCATCTGGTCCTGGACTCTTTTTGGTTGGTAAGCTATTGATTATTGCCACAATTTCAGATCCTGTTATTGGTCTATTCAGAGATTAAACTTCTGGGCGGAAGCACTTTCTAAGTGGCTACACCATTTATATTTCCCCTATGGAAATTTGAGGGTTTCAGTTTCTACACATCCTCACCAAAACTTATCATCTTTTTTTATTTTAGCCATTCTTTTGGGTATGAAGTGGTATCTCATTGTGGTTTTTATTTGCATTTCCTTAATGACTAATGATGTTGAGAGTCTTTTCATATGCTATTGGCCATTTGTTTATCTTCTTTGGAGAAATATTTGTCCCAGTCCTTCATTTATCAGATGTATTATTTGCAAATACTTTCCCCCATTCATTTTGTGGCTTTTTTAACTTTCTTAATGGTATTCTTTTTTTTTTTTTTTTTTTGAAACAGGGTCTCACTCTGTCTCCCAGGGTAAAATGCAGTGGTGCAATCACAGCTCACACCAATCTTGACCTCCCTGGGCTCGAGCAATACTCCCACCTCAGCCTCCTGAGTAGCTGGGACTACAGGTAGCTGGGACTACAGGCGCACACCACTATGCCCAGCTAATTTTTCTATTTTTTTTGCAGAGACGGGGTTTCACCATGTTGCCCAGTCTAGTCTTGAACTTGTGGGGTCAAGTGATCTGCCCACCTCAGCCTCCCAAAGTGTTGGGATTATAGACAGGAGCCACTGTACCTGACCTTTATTTATTTATTTATTTATTTATTTTGGAGGCAGGTTTTCTTTTTTTTTTTTTTTTTTTTTTTGAGACGGAGTCTTGCTTTGTCGCCCAGGCTGGAGTGCAGTGGCGCGATCTCGGCTCACTGCAAGCTCCACCTCCCGGGTTCACGCCATTCTCCTGCCTCAGCCTCCCGAGTAGCTGGGACTACAGGCGCCCACTACCACGCCCGGCTAATTTTTTGTATTTTTAGTAGAGACGGGGTTTCACCGTGTTAGCCAGGATGGTCTCGATCTCCTGACCTCGTGATCCGCCCGCCTCGGCCTCCCAAAGTGCTGGGATTACAGGCGTGAGCCACTGCGCCCGTCCAGGAGGCAGGTTTTCACACTGCTGGCATGCAGTGGCACCAGTATGGCTCACTGCAGCTTCAAGCTCCTGGGCTGAAGCGATTCTCCCACCCTAGCCTCTTAAGTAGCTGGAACTACAGGCATGTGCCACCATGCCAGGCTAATGTGTTTTTATTTTTTGTAGAGACAGGTCCTTGCTATGTTGCACAGGCTACCCTTGAACTCCTGGCCTCCAGCAGTCCTCCCACTTCCGCCTCCCAAAGTGCTGGGATTATAGGCATGAGCTACCATGCCCAGCCAATGTATTCTTTGTACATGCAAAGTTTTTAATGTTGAAGAAGTATGATTTGTCTACTTTGACTTGGGTTGCTTATAGGTGATCTCGATTAAGAGTCCAAGTAAGAGACTAATATAGTAACCTTGTAGATGATAGTGTTTTAAGTGTATTTTTGTTTTTCTTGAGACAGGGTCTCGCTCTGTCACCCAGGCTGGAGTGCAGTGGCATGATCTTGGCTCACTGCAGCCTCTGCCTCCTCCCAGGTTCAAGCAGTTCTCCTGCCTCAGCCTCCCTAGTAGCTGGGATTACAGGCATGTGCCACCACACCCAGCTAATTTTTGTATTTTTAGTAGAGACAGGGTTTCACCATGTTGGCCAGGCTGGTCTGGAACCCCTTACCTCAAGTGATCTGCCTGCCTTGGCTTTCCAAAGTGCTAGGATTACCTACGTGAGCCACTGTGCCCAGCCACAAGAGTGATAGCAGTAGTATGTTGATAGCAGTGAAAACAGACATTTGGACAGAGTTGCAATATATTTTTATGAGGACAATAATAATAATAGCAAACATCTTTGTATAGTGCTTATTAAGTGCTAGGCACTGTTCTAAATGCTGTATGTAGTAACTCATACCCAACAACCCTATGAAATTGGCCTAATTATTCCTGTTTTGCAAATGAAGAATCTCAAGGCACAGAGCTGGTAATTAACTTTCATATGGCCGTATAGCTTGTACGTAGTAGATATATTTACTGTGATATATTGCCTCTAGGTAAAGCTTATATATGGCTTTATATTTATAGTACTGTTTCCATGTATTTTCATAATCTTCTATAATATTAAACTTTGTAGATTATGTTTCATTTCAAATTGGTATTTTAAATCTAATCTGAAAAGAAATTATATGTGTATGCACAAATGTGTATATGTAGTTATGTAATATATATAAATGGATAGATATACTGTATATTTGCATTAAGAGTTGCCTGAAAGAAGGATGTGTTCCAAGACAATGAGAAATAGTTGTGGGATTTATGTGTGTGTGATTTTTTTAAAATACCAAAGTGATTTTCTGTATTTATGTTTCATTATTTTATTATATATAGCTATATTCTACCTTGAAAACAAATAAAATATCTGCTTGCTATTGAATGTCATTTTTCTTCTTTTAAGCAGATAATCCATATTTTTTAAATTAATTAATTTATTTTACAGATTGGGGGTCTCACTCTGTTGCCCAAGCTAGAGTACAGTGGCACAGCCATAACTCACTGCAGCCTCATAACTCCTGGGCTTAAGCGATCCTTCTACCTTAGCCTCCTGAGTAGCTGGAGCTACAAGTGCATCACTGCACCTGGCTTGCTATTGAATTTTTTAAAGTACCTTAAAAATAAAGTATCTTAATTTCATTGGTCTCATGTTCTTAACTCATGTCTTGTATGGATTTTTCTTAAGGGAAGACTTTCTTTAGTTTTTCCTCTCTGTACTGTGGAGAATCTAATAACACTAACTTTGAATTTCAACTGAGCAAAAGATTATTCCCATAAAAAGAATGTCTTTCTTCTCATTGTAGATCTATATTACAAAAAACTATATTGAATTATTATATTTTGAATTGCATCAACAAAAATTTTTGTCAAAATTTGGTTTTTCTCTTGTTATAAACAACAACTACATGGTACCTTTGATTTTGCTTTCTTGTCTTCAAGGCCTAAAATTTATTATCTGGTCCTTTACAGAAAAAGTTTGCTGACCCCAGTTCTAAAAGAAACCTCCACTTCTCTCATGTCCACAAACATTTTCTGTGTCAGTTCTATAGGATTTTGAAATGTGGCCAACCAGGAGCACATATAGTTTATCTCTTGCTGTTCACATCTGCTTAGTTCCTGAGTTCAAAATATTGACTAGTGAGTGTCTTAAAGAAAAAATTATATAAATATGTTTGTGTCCTAAATTTGAGAGCAGGGGTTTGAATAGTGAGTGGTACCTGTACTTGTTTATTATTTGTTACCACAGTTGCCTAATCTGTACATGGTAAATGTTATTTGTCACGATATTCATGATATTTAGTGCTGTAGAATTAAATCAGTAATGCGACTCGACTCCTATCTAGCTCTTCTTTTTATGATGAGAAAATGTTAATTACAAATAACATTCCATAATTGAGGTCCAAAAATCATGCAGATAATGTCATCACCTTATTACTAGTTTTCCATTTTTACAGGTTTTTTTCATTTTTAATAATGTCTGAAAAACCGTCCAGCTAGTTAACTAATAGCAACAGTTATATTATTTTACATTTTGTGGATAGGCAACTTGTTATCCTCTGTAATGTTATTTAAAGGATTAAACTTTCCCTACTTATTTTGACAGCTAGTATCTTTAGCAGTCCTTCTCTGCTCATTTATATATGCTGATATGTCTTCAAGGTCATAGAGCAGAATCACTTCTCTATTAGCAGTTTTCTAAAAAAGCATTAGGTGGAATTCTGTCTTCCTGCCTTGATACTGATTGTTAACACTACCTCTATATCCTGAGTAGTCTTAAAATGAAAGAAAGAAACTCCTTTTTATTGACAGACCAGGAAGTGGTCTTGATTATAAGTGTTTTGGAAAAAGATGTTAGATAACATAGTTCAATTTCACTGTGGCTGGAACATAAGCTGCTCAATGATAAATCTAAAGATGCCTTTCTTTATATAGTTGACTCTGTCATGTGAAAATGCATTTCATATTATGATATTAATTTCTTCCGGTACTATATTTCTTTTCTCTTACTTCTTCTGTTTACACCTTTCTTCGTCCTGCTTTTCCCTTTCTCTTGCTTTTCTACGACTTTCATTCTTTCTTTTAATAGGACCCCTGATCTATTCAGAAAAGTCACTTAAGCTGAACATAATCGTAGGCAAGCTACAGAGGTTAAACACTTCTGGAATAACTATTTATCTGAAATGCTGGAATTGTTGGGAGTTAAATTGCTCAGCTTTTAGGACAGTCTTTAATTATATCATTAATGTGTCATTTGGATGTGTCACAATAGTCGAGATTGGCAGGCATGTGGTTGAATTTTGAGTTTGTTCATGTACTGATGATGTTTGTCTAGCAGTTTTCTAGCAATGAAGTATCTTGTCTTGATACATAAGACTAAAATTTCTTTTTTATTTAAAAGATTCCAGGCTCTATTAGAAACTTGTACTTTGATGGCTACCTATATCTTTTGTTTGTGGTGCATTTCTGAAATATGTAGTCTTATTTGAAGATCTAATGCATTGAAAAGTGTTTCTCTGACCACTTGGGGACTTTTACCTAATTCATGTTATTATAATGAAGCTAATATGCCTCATGCACATAGATATGTATATATACAGCTTTTTTTTAATTTTTAATTTTTGTGGGTACATAGTAGATATGTATATTTATGGAGTACTTGAAATATTTTGATACAGGCATATAGTACATAATAATCACATCAGGGTAATTGGGGTATCCATCACCTCAAGCATGTATCCTCTGTGTTACAAACAGTCCAATTACACTCTTTTAATTATTTAAAAATTTTTTTTGTGGGTACATAGTAGGTAGGTATATATATTTGTAGAGTACATGAAATGTTTTGTTTTATCCAGGCACAGTGGCTCACGCCTGTAATCCCAGCATTTTGGGAGGCCAAAGTGGGCAGATCACCTGAGGTCAGGAGTTTGAGACCAGCCTGGCCAAGATGGTGAAACCCCATCTCTACTACAAATACAAAAATTAGATGGGCGTGGTGGTGCATGCCTGTAATCCCAGCTATTTGGGAGGCTGAGGCAGGAGAATCACTTGAACCCGGGAGGCAGAGGTTGCAGTGAGCCGAGATTGCACCACTGCACTCTAGCCTGGGTGACAGAGTGAGACTCCATCTCAAAAAAAAAAAAAAAAGTTTTGTTTTAATACAGGCATACAATGTCAAATAAGTGCATAGTGAAGAATGGGGTACCCATCTCCTCAAGCATTTATCCATTTGAGTTATAAACGATTCAACTGTATTCTTTTTTTTTTTTTTTTTGAGACAGAGTTTCACTCTTGCCGCCCAGGTGGGAGTGCAGTGGCATGATCTCAGTTCACTGCAACTTCTGCCTCCAGGGTTCAAGTGATTCTCCTGCCTCAGCCTCCCCAGTAGCTGGAAGTACAGGCGTGCGCCACTATGCCTGGCTAATTTTTTGTATTTTTAGTAGAGACAGGGTTTCACCATATTGGCCAGGCTGGTCTCAAACTCCTGATCTCAGGTGATCCACCTGTCTTGGCCTTCCAAAGTTCTGGGATTATGGGTGTGAGCTGTCACACCTGGTCCCAATTATATTCGTTAAGTTATTTAAAAATATATGATTAAGTTATTATTGACTATAGTCACCTTATTGTGCTATCAAATAGTAGGTCTTATTTATTCTATTTAAAAATGTAGAATTAAATTATTATTGACTACAGTCACCCTGTTGTGCTATCAAATACCAGATATTATCCATTCTTTCTATTTTTCTTACCCATTAGACATCCCTACTCCCCCCTCCTCCCTCCACTACCCTTTCCAGCCTCTGGTAAACATCCTTCTACTCTCTATCTCCATGAGTTTATTATTTTGTTTTATTGATTGATTGAATGAGATGGAGTTTCACTCTGTCGCCCAGCCTGGAGTGCAGTGGCGCGATCTCAGCTCACTGCAACCTCCACCTCCTGGGTTCAAGAGTTTCTCCCACCTCAGTCTCCCAAGTAGCTGGAATTACAGGCGCACGCCAACACATCAGGCTAATTTTTGTATTTTTAGTAGAAATGGGGTTTCACCATGTTGACCAGGCTGGTCTTGAACTCCTGACCTCAAGTGATCTGCCTGCCTCGGCCTCCCAAACTGCTGGGATTACAGGCCTAAGCTACCATGCCTGGCCAAGTTCCTTGTTTTACGTTTTAGATCCCACAAATAAGTGAGAACATGCAAAGTTTGTCTTTCTGTAAGTGGCTTATTTCACTTAATATAATAACCTCCAGTTCTGTCCATGTTGTTGCAAATGACAGGATATTATTCTTTCTTTTTATGGCTAAATAGTACTCCATTGTGTATATATACCATATTTTCTTTATCCATTCATCTGTTGATGGGTCCTTAGGTTGCTTCCACATCTTGGCTATTGTGAATAATGCTGCAGTAAACATGGGAGTGAAGATATCTCTTTGATATACTGATTTCCTTTCTTTCGAGTATATGCCTAGCAGGGGAATTGCTGGATCATATGGTAGCTCTAGTTGTAGTTTTTTCAGGAACCTCCAAATTGTTCTCCATAGTGGTTGTATTAATTTACATTCCCACCAATAGTGTATGAGGGTTCCCTTTTCTCCACATCCTTGCCATCATTTGCTATTACCTGTCTTTTGGATAAAAGCCCTTTTTTAAACTTGAGGGAGATGATATCTCATTGTAGTTTTGATTTTCATTTCTGTAATGATTATTGATGTTGAGCACAGTTTTGTATACTTGTTTGCCATTTGTATGTCTTTTGAGAAAATCTATTCGTATCTTTTGCCCATTTTAAAATAGGATTGTTAGATTTTTTCCTGTTGAGTTGTTTGAGCTCTTTTCTAGTTATTAATCCCTTGTCAGATGGATAGTTTATAAATATTTTCTCCCAACCTGCGGGTTATCACTTTGTCGATTGTTTCCTTTGCTGTCCAAAATCTTTTTTAACTTGACATGATCCCATTTGTCTATTTTTGCTTTGGCTGTCTGTGTTTGTAGGGTAATACTCAAGAAATCTTTGCCCAGTTCAATGTTCAGGAGTTTCCCAAAATGTTTTCTTGCAGTAGTTTCATAGTTGGAGGTCTTAGATTTAAGTTTTTAATCCATTTTGATTTTATTTATGTGTATGGCGAGAGATAGGGGTCTATTTTTATTCTTCTGCATATGTATATCCAGTTTTCCCAGCACTAATTATTGAAGAGACCGTGTTTTCCCCAATATATGTTCTTGACGTCTTTGTTGAAAATGAGTTCACTGTAGGTATGTAGATTTGTTTCTTGGTTCTCTGTTCTGTTCCATTGGTGTATGTGTCTGTTTTTATGCCAGTACCATGCTGTTTCAGTTACTATACCTCTCTCTGTAGTATAATTTGAAGTCAGGTAATGTGACTCCTCCAGGTTTTTTGTTTTTTTTTTTTCTTTTTGCTCAGGATAGCTTTGGTTATTCCGGGTCTTTTGTGGCTCTATATACATTTTAGGATTTTTTTTTCTATTTCTGTAAAGAATGTCATTGGTATTTTGATAGGGATTGCATTCAATCTGTAGATTGCTTAGGGTAGTATAGACATTTTAACAATATTGATTCTACCAATCCATAAACATGGAATATCTTTCCATTTTCTTGTGTCCTCTTCAGTTTCTTTTTATCAGTGTTTTGTAGTTTGCATTGTAGAGATCTTTCACTTTTTTTGTTAATCGCTAGTTATTTATTTGTAGCTATTGTAAGTGGGATTACTTTGTAAATTTCTTTTTCAGATTGTTCACATTTGGCATGTAGAAATGCTACTGATTGTTGTATGTTGATTTTGTATCCTGCAACCTTACTGAATTTGTTTATCACTTCTGTTAGTTTTTTGGTGGAGTCTTTAGGTTTTTCTGAATATAAGATCATATGATCTGCAAACGAGGCTCATTTGACTTTTTCTTTTCGAATTTGGATGCCTTTTATTTCCTGTCTGATTGCTCTGGCTAGGACTTCCAGTACTTTGTTGAATAACAGTGATAAAAGTAGGCATCCTTGTCTTGTTCCATATCTTGGCAGAAAGGCTTTCTGTTTTTCCCTGTTCAGTAAGATACTAGCTGTGGGTCTATTGTACATGGCTTTTCTTGTATGGAGGTATTTTCCTTCTATACTCAGTTTTTTAAGAGTTTTTATTATGAAGTAATGTTGAATTTTTATCATATGTATTTCTAGCATCAGTTGAAACGATTATATGGTTTTTATCCATTATTCTCTTGATAGAACATGTCACATTGATTTGTGTATGTTGTACTGTCCTTGCATACCTGGGATAAATTCCAGTTGGTTGTGATAAATGATTTTTTTTTGATGTGTTGTTGAATTTGGTTTACTAGTATTTTGTTGAGGATTTTTACATCAATATTCACCTGGAATATTGGCCTCTAGTCTAGTCTAGTCTAGTCTTGTCTTCTCTTTTCTTTTCTTTTCTTTCCTTTTCTTTTCTTCTTTTTTTTTTTGATGTATATGTTTGGTTTTGGTTTCAGAGTAATACAAGCATTGTGGAATGAGGTTAGAAGTATTCCTTCCTCCTCTATTCTTCTCAATAGTTGGAGTAGGATTGATATTAGTTCTTCTTTAGATATTTGGTAAAACATCTAAAATTAACCAGTGAAGCCATTGGTCCTGGATTTTTCTTTGCTGGGAGACTTATTACATCTTCAGTCACATTACTTGTTACTGGTTTATTCAGGTTTTGGATATTTTCATTTCAATCTTGTTAGGTTGTATGTGTCTGGGAATTTATCCATTTCTTCTAGATTTTCCAACATATTGGCATATAATTGCTCATAGTAGCCTCTAATGATCCTTTGAATTTCTGTAGTATCAGTCATAATGTCTCCTTTTTCATCTCTGATTTTATTTGAGTCTTCTCTCTTTTTTTCTTAGTTCAGCTAATGATTTGTCAATTTTGTTTATCTTTTTAAAAAACCAACTTTTCATTTTGTTAATCTTTTGTATTCTTCATTTCAGTTTTATTTATTTCTGCTTTGATCTTTATTATTTATCTTCTACTAATTTTGAGTTTGGGTTCCTCTTGCTTTTCTATTTCTTTAAGATGCATTGTTAGATTGTTTATTTGAAGTTTTCCTTTTTTTTATTTAGGTGCTTATAACTATAAACTTCCCTCTTAGTACTGCTTTTACTGTATCCATATATATATTTTCATGTTAAGTTTCATTCACAAATATCTTTATTCTACTGTGCTTTTTATCTTGTCTGGATTTTTTAAAACACTATTTGACAATTGTTTTAGGTGGTGGAAAATTAATTTAGTCAGTGTAGAAAACTTAAGTATCTGTGAGCTGCCTTCCTTTTAGAGGCTATGCTTAAAAATGCTTATAACAGTATCAGATTTTCCTTAGCTTTCTTTAATTTTTTTCTGAAATAAGTAAGTGGAGATATTTTTGCTCAAGTTGTCACCAGTTGACTGATATTGAGATAAAGGTAGTAAATTCAATTTGCTAATTCAGAAATACTGGAGATTCTTTATTCACTGTATGATAAGTGTCATATAAATTAACTTTCCCTGGCTCAGGTCTGTGGCTCACCACTTGTTTTTGTAAATAAAGTTTTTTTTTTTTTAACATAACTGCACTCATTTACATATGTTCTATGACTGCTTTGACAGTCCAAGAGTAGAGCTGAGTAATTGCAACAGACAGTGGAGCTTTTACATCCTACAAGGCCATATGGCCTCTTACAGAAAAAGCTTGCAGATACATGAGCCACTGCAGATACATGAATTATTGTTGTTATCAGTTATGTGTGTGTGTTGGGGGGCAAAGGGCATTGAGTGTTTTAAGATCTTCTTTCTTTGCATTTCACCTCTCTTCAGGATCCTGTATCCCTGACTATTGAAGTAACATTCTACCTAATGGAGTTTTGATCAACAGTCATTGTGAAATTCATCTGTAGAGTAAATTTTTATTTATTACCTGATCTTAGGTACATTTGGTAATGAGGCAATCATTTATATTCATATTTGGTGATGTGTGATACTCTTAGAAAAATCCAAGTAGTTTGAGACATTTTTGTATCTTTTCTTATCTCATTTCTAGGTACAGGACATCTGCTTCAGCCATGACTGTCGCTGGGTTGTGGTCAGTACTCTCCGGGGTACTTCCCACGTTTTCCCCATCAACCCTTATGGTGGCCAGCCTTGTGTTCGTACACATATGTCACCACGAGTAGTGAATCGCATGAGCCGTTTCCAGAAAAGTGCTGGACTGGAAGAGATTGAGCAAGAACTGACGTCTAAGCAAGGAGGTCGCTGTAGCCCTGTTCCAGGTCTATCAAGCAGCCCTTCTGGGTCACCCTTGCATGGTAATTTTCTCTGTCTCCACTGTTGTCTTGAATCTTCCTTCCCTTTGTCCTTATTTTTACAGATCTGGGATAAAACTAAACTTGTTATAGTCTGTTCATGTAAAAAGAAGATCTTAGACTTATATGAAATTCTTAATTATTAAATAATTTAATAAATTGGAGCCAGTATAGTAATGGTGATCTTTACCATGCTATTTTAACTCCCTGTTTCAATATATAAGGGATATTTGGTATCATATTTATGGAATATAAAACTTGGAACTATTTTTATAACTTCAGAGAACTGAACGTCGTTTTTACTTATCTCTTCCAGAACATTCTATGTTCAATGGGACACTATAGTTTATTAAGAAATATTCATCATTGGAAAGAAATAGTCATAGGTAATGTGTATTTTAGATAGAGCAGCATTTGCTTTTTTTTTTTTTTTTGAGACGGAGTCTTGCACTGTAGCCTGGGCTGGCATGCAATGGCGTGATCTCAGCTGACTGCAACCTCTACCTCCCAGGTTCAAGCAATTCTCCTGCCTCAGCCTCCCGAGCAGCTGGGATTACAGGCACCCGCCACCACGCCTGGCTGATTTTCTGTATTTTTAGTAGAGATGGGGTTTCACTATGTTGGCCAGGCTTGTCTTGAACTCCTGACCTTGTGATCCACCTGTCTTGGCCTCCCAAAATGCTGGGATTACAGACATGAGCCACCGCACCCAGCCTGCATTTTATTTTAAAATGGGATTGGCGGGATTTCTGCTGTGTATCTCAGTAATTTATCTTAGAGCAAGTAGCTGTGTAACCATCATCCCAATCAATAAATGGAACATTATTGGAATCTCTCTTTTGCATACCTTCTCCATAACATTAAACCACAATTCTCATTTTTATGGTAACCACTTCTTTACTTTTTAGAATATTTCTACTCCTAAGCAAGTGTCCTTAAACACTATTGTTTCCCTTTTATGTAAATGGAATTATAGAGTATGTATATTTTGATATCTTTGGCTTCTTTAACATTATATTTGTGAGATTCAGTTATGTTGTTGCAGGTAGGTTTAGTTCATTTATTTACAGCTCTCATTTATTCCATTGTACTTCTGTTTATTTATCCTTTCTACTACTGCTGATGTACATTGCATGGTTTCAGGTTTGGGGATAATATGTATACTAATTTTTGAGTGGAAATTCTTGATCATAACGTAGTTGAATCTTAACCTTGATAAATAACACTGGAGTGGTTGTACCGTTTCATTCTCACTAGAACGACAGAAAACGTTGACATTAGATCACTTTTTCTGGAGCATTGCAGATTTCCCTTGATGGGTGACCATTTTAGGTTTTCAAGATTGGGGAATCTTATATAGAGAGATTGTGGTTACCACAGAAAGTCATTGTTATTTTATTAATTGACCTGAAATTCACATAACATAATATTCACCATGTAAATGTGACAGTACATTCATGATGTTCTGCCACCACAACCTCTGTTTACAAAACATTTTCCTCACTCCAAAAGGAAACCACATATTCTTTAAGCACTTACTCCTCATTCTTCTTTCTCCTAATCCCCTAGCAAACACCACTCTCTGCTTTGTAGACTGTTAAATTTACTTGTCCTGTATATTTTATATAAATATAATTATAGAATATATGACCTTTTGTTTCTGCCTTCTTTCATTTAGTATAATGTTTTTGAAGTTCATCCACATTGTAGTATATATTAACACTTCATTCCTTTTTGTGGGTAAATTATATTCCATTGTAGGAATGTAACGCAATTGATCCATTCATCCACTGAGCTACATTTGGGTTGTTTCTACCTTTTGGTTATTGTGAATAGTGCTATTATGAATATGTGTGTACGTGTATTTGAGTACTTGTTTGTAATTCTTTTGAGTATGTACCTATCCTAATTTGTTTCAGCTTCTATATTGACCACATTACACATTCTTTCGTAGTATCCGATGACTTCCACACACACACACACACACACACACACACACACACACTGTAGGAAGCTTAAAGATAGACTGAAAAAATATAGGTAAATGTTTTCCTCGGGACTTTTGTAACTCAAAAAAATGGGACCTCTTTTTACTCCTGAGATCATACTTTATGCTTTGGTTCTATTATTTTTAATGAGAATGATTGTTATTCATGTGTATTTAACTTAACTAGTGACCCATGATATTTAAGGTTGAAAGTTTTTAGAATCAGCTCTAGATGCAAAAGGTCATTGGGAGCTAAACATTGAGTATACATGGACATAAAGATGGGAATAGTAGACACTGGGGACTCCTGGAGGGAGGACAGTGGGAGGGGGTGAGGGTTGAAAAACTACCTGTTGGGTACTACGCTCACTAGCTGTGTGACAGGATCATCTGTACACCAAACCTCAGGGACATGCAGTTTACCCATGTAACAAACTTGCACATGTGCCCCCGAACATAAAATAAAAATTGAAAAACAATTCTTATATTTCAAAAAAGTATATAGAATTTTTATAAAATAAAATTTAGGAAGCTATGAGATATTGATATTTTCAGCCATTTGCTAGACATTTTATTTCAGACTTAGTTACATTTTTTGGTGTTAGTGTTAAAATTGTGTTCTCTATGTAGATGTGTAGTATAGGTTCTTTGGGGGCTTTTCTTTTTGTGTCAAATGTTTTTCATAACATAAAATTTTAGCAACATCTTTTGGCAAAGAGATTCACTGTACACATGGAGCAGCTAGGTCAATAAGAGAAACCACAGATGTATTGGTAAATTAAGAAGGATTTGTGATCCCTACATTTATATGTCTTTGGAAGATATTTCCTTGAGCTGCTTTTTTGTTCTTATTCTTGCTTCTTTATTCAGCAAACCACATAAGAGGTTTTTGTGTTAAGATTCGAGCATAATGTGCACAAAAGATTGTGGTCATTCCTACCCTCATAGATCTTGTATTCCATGGGAAAAGACAGATATTAAATGACTGCGAACAAATATCTTTCAATATACTTTTGTTGAAGGTTGCAAAGTGCCAGTCAATGAAGGATTTCATCATTTGTGAAAGGACAGTAGTTAAAGAGCAATACTACTAGATTTCCAAGTCAAAATATATTGTTTTCTCTCAGCTTTATTGCTTTCATGTCTCTCTGCATGTTTTTTTCAGAAATCTCAAAGAGGAGAATCCACACTGTTCGACTCTGCTGCTGTACTTAAGATTTTCTTTTCAAAGCAAGGAATTTCAGGCAGCCTATTCCTCCTGATAGATAACACGTGTTAAAATTGTATTTCCAGAATTTCCCTCTATTACTCTGTGTAGTTTTTCTCATTTTTGAAGCATGGACTTTAGAGTGATGGTCATTTTTCTTCATGTTTTTTTGTATCTTACATGTCATAACAAAATGGGCATTGTTGATTAGTTCTAAAAATGATGTATTTACAGTTTGTGTGGGTAAACAGTCTGATGCTGGTCAAAAACAATGTAAACCATTGAACAGGGAGGGATTCATCTTGAAAATGAATCATGTTTTGGCGGTATTACCGTTGTTTGTCTGTGCTCTTTTTAGCCAAGTAAAGGAAACTGTTAAATAACAGTTGATATAGGGGTATTTCCTTTTTACTCTTTGGACCCAATCCAGTTTAGGTTAGGATTATTTTATCTATTTGCCAATTTTTTTAACTTTCCAGAGGATGTTTATTTATTTGAAATATATTCTTTATAAATATCTCTCCCATTTCCTATCTCTTTGCCTGAACATCCACTTAGTCTACTTGAGGACTTCTTGTGATCCATGAACAGGATAGGAAAAAAATTTACATCTTTATATTCACTATCCTTTAACCAAAAGTAAGCATTTCCTTTTTGTTATGAACATGGAAAATACATGACAAAAATATTAACAGTGCTTGTGACACTGTTACCAATAGAAAATGCAGAATTACTCATATCACTTTATATATGAAATATATATCTTGAAGTATCTTGCATTATTGAATATATTTTAAAATATTGTTTTTACTCATCACTACTTTGAAATTATTATGATTATATAATATTTTAGTATTAATTGATTATATACATTACTATAACACTTTATTTTTAATGTATTGATAACTGTACTTCAGTATAGTTCATTTTCTTTGTAATTATATGTCTTTTTCCCATGCCTTGTAAATATTATTCTGGGAAACATTCCTCAGGCTTCCCCAGACTGTCCAAATAGTCTGTGATACAAAAATGGTTAAGAATCCCTGATCATCATTTTTTCCCCCATCTATATCAGTAATTTCTAACAATTTTTTACTATCACAAGCACTTCCTTGTGGAATATTAGCTATAAATATGATCTGCCAATTTTCTGCTTAAGATCTTTGTGTCTCACCATATTCCTAGAAGGTTAGAAAATGTCCTATCTTATTTCCAGCTTCTTGTCTAACCATACCTAGATTTCCGTACCCTTCCCTGAATATGCCACATGTATTTATTTTTTGATAACTTTCCTATTTGCAACTTTTCTTTATTTGACATTATTATTGCCTCTTTGAATGCCTACTAAGCAAGCTAAAATATTACTGCCTCTCTTAAGCCTTCTTTTGATTTTTATCATCTTTTTCAACCTTGGTATTGGTATGCTCTGCATACTTTTATCATATTATAATATGCAGGTTATTCATTGACATGTCTGGGCTTCCTATTAGATTGACTTCTGTGAGCACAAAGTCTTTTTGGTGTTTCTATTTGTATCTTGGCAGTTGACATAGATTCTAAGGCCTTTTTTATTTTTTTGAGACGGGGTCTCGCTCTGTCACCCAGGCTGGAGTGTAGTGGCGCCATCTCGGCTCACTGCAAGCTCCGCCTCCTGGGTTCAAGCGATTCTCCTGCTTCAGCCTCCTGAGTAGCTGGGATTACAGGTGCGTGCCACCATGCCCCGCTAATTCTATTCTATTCTTTTCTTTTCTTTTCTTTAGACGGAGTCTTGCTCTGTCTCCCAGGCTAGAGTGCAGTGGTGCAATCTTGGCTTGCTGCAACCTCCACCTCCCGGGTTCAAGTGATTCTTCTGCTTCAGTCTCCCAAGTAGCTGGGATTACAGGTGCCCGCCACCATGCCTGGCTAATTTTTGTATATTTAGTGGAGACAAGGTTTCACTATGTTGGCCAGGCTGGTCTTGAACTCCTGACCTCACCGTGAGTGAGTGATCTGCCCACCGTGGCCTCCCAAAGTGCTGGGATTACATACATGAGCCACCGCGCCCAGCCAAATTTTTGTATTTTAAGTAGAGACTGGGTTTCACAATGTTGGCCAGGCTGGTCTCAAACTCCTGACCTCAAGTGATCCACTTGCCTCAGCCTCCCAACGTGCTGGGATTACAAGCGTGAACCACCGCGCCCGACCAGTTTCTAAGGCTTTAAACCAGAGTTTTAAAACATCTTTAGAAGTTGTTCTAAGAAAAACAATTTAGATTTAAATAATTACTTGTTAGAATGAAGAGCTCTTTATTCATAGTAACAACTTAAAAAAACATCTCCAAGGTGTAGTCATTTGATCAACAACATTAATTAGTGTTTATTGTGTCCAGGCACTGTTCTGATTTTAGGAATTTAGCAGTGAAGAAAAGAGAAGCATGTCTGTGTTCCCATGGAGCCACAGAGAAAAATGAGGGAAGGGGAATAGGGAATGCCTAGGGAGGATTGCAACTTGAAATTAGTATGCTTCCCATAGGCCTTACTGAGATGATGACATCTGAGCGAAGATCTGGTGGAAGTAAGAGAGAAATTCATATAGAACAGCCTGTGTAAAATCCTGAGGTGGGAGTGTGCCTGGCATGTTCAAGGAATGATAAAGAGACCAGTGTGGCTGAAGCACATGGTGTAAGGTGTATAATAGGTGATGAGATCGGAGAGGTAATGAGGGCAGATCATTGTCAGCCTTTCATTCAGCATGAGATGGGGAGGTGCTCTGGAGGGCATTGAGAATAAGAGTGACATGATAATACTGTGTTTTGGCAGGACTAGAATGGAGATCTGTATTGAGAACACAGTCTGTATGTGGACATGGGTGGAAACTTAGTTGAGACCAGTTAGGAGAGTATTGCAAAAAATCAGGCAAGAAAAGATGAGGTTTGGAGTAAGTTGTTTATAGTGAAGACTGTGAAAAGGCATTGGATTCTTGATATATTTTTTATGGTATGGCGATCAGAATTTCTGGTACATTTTATGTCAAGTATGAAAGAAGAGATGAGTCAAGATGACTAGTAAGACTTTTAACCTAAACATCTAGAAGGATAGGGTTGGTGTCAATTGAAATGAAGAATGTTGTGGATAAAGCAGGTTTTGGGATGGGGACAGGATCAGGAATTTTGGACATGTTAAGTTTAATATGATGTCTTTTTGACCTCCTACTGATGGTAAGTAGGTAGTTGGTTATATGAGTCTGGAGTTCAGTGGAAAGCAGTCATTTATGTAGAGATAAATGTTTGCAACACATAGATGGTAGCTGAAACAAAAATGAGATGAGATCACCTTGTAGGTAGTGAGTATAAAAAAGAGATGTCCCAGGACTGAGCCCTGGGGCCCTCTGACATTAAGTAGCCAGTGACATACAAAGGAAAACTATATATGAGAAATCCTAGAGGCCAAGTGAATTAATTCTTTTAGAGAGAAGGGAATGATTAATGTCTTAAATTCTACTGATAGATCAATGAAGAATGAGAAAAATAAGACTATTAAAATTAGTAATGTAGAAGTGTGATCCCCAACCTTTTTGGCACCAAGGACCGGTTTTGTGGAAGACAGTTTTTCCATGGGCCAGTGTGGGGAGGGGTGGGAGGTTTTGGGATTAAACGGTTCCATCTGAGATCACCGGGCATGAATTAGATTCTCATAAGGAGTGTGCAACCTAGATCTTTGCATGTGTAGTTCACAATAGGGTTTGTGCTCTGATGAGAATCTAATGCTGCTGCTGATCTGACAGGAGGTGAGCTCAGGTGGTAATGCCAGCTTGCCAGCCACTTACCTCCTGCTCTGCAGCCTGGTTCCGTACAGGCCACAGACCGGTACCAGTCCACCACCTGGAAGTTGGGAACCCCTTGTGTAAAAGACATGTGTCTTTGATAAGAATACTTTTGGTGGCATGGTAAGTTCCTGGTCCCAGTGGATTTTAGTAAGAATAGGAAAAGACAGTGTCGACAAGTCTTTCAGGGAGGATTGATGTAAGGGGAAGCAGGAACATTTAGAGGAGACAGAGGATGTTGCTTCTTTTATCATAAGGAAATGGGTAGTGAGGATGCGTGCAGGTATTGGAGCTTTGAGGAGAAAGGAAAAGGTAAGAAATAGTCCTCTAGGAGAATAGGCATTCCTTTCACCAGTTAGTAAATTTTTGTTGAATGAATAAAGCATATCTTCCACCGTTATTTGTGCCCTAAGTAAATTTAATTACATATCTTTGCTTTCCAGCTTCAATACCATGTTTCTACACCTAAGTTACTTTCTCCCTACTTCTTCAGGTACACATTCAACCCCATCTTTAAAGGCCAGCTTGTGATGTACTTTCTCCCTCTAAAAATAGTGTTGAATTTCATATATTTGCTCCTTCTGTAAACCCTTTATCTGTACTGATTGTTTTCCACTTTCTGCCTATTATTATTAGTTTTTAAATTTTAGATTAAGAGTGTACATGTGCAGATTTGTTACATAGGTATATTGCATGATGCTGAGGTTTGGACTTCTATTGATTCCATCACCCAAATAGTGAACATAGTACCCAACTGGTAGTTTTTCAACCTCCCCACCCTTTTCCTCCCCACTTTTGAATCCCTAGTGTCTACTGTTCCCATCTTTGTGTCTGTATACACCCAATGTTTAGCTCCCACTTATAAGTGAAAACATGACATATTTGGTTTTCTGTTTCTGTGTTAATTTACTTAGGATAATGACCTCCAGCAGCACCTATGTTGTTGCAAAGGACACGATTTTATTCTTTTTTTATGGCTACATAGTATTCCGTCATACGTATGTAGCACATTTAAAAAATCTAATCCACCATTGATAGGCACTTTGGTTGATTGCATGTCTTTGCTATTGTGAATAGAACTGCGATGAACATATAAGTGCATGTGTTTTTTTTTTGTAAGAATGATTTATTTTCCTTTGGGCATATACCCAGTAGTGGGATTTCTGTGTCAGATGGTAATTCTATTTTTAGTTCTTTATGGAATCTCCAAATTGCTTTCCACAGGGACTGAACTAGTTTCCATTTCCACCAACAGTGTATAAGTATTCTATTTTCTCTGCAGCCTCACCAACATCTGTTGTTTTTTGACTTTTTACTAATAGCCATTCTAACTGGTGTGAGATGGTACCTCATTGTAGCATCTGTCTGATGATTAGTGATAATCATTTTTATATGTGTATTGGCCATTGTATGTCTTCTTTTGAGAAGTGTCTGTTCATGTCTAAATGACCCTTTTAATGGGGTCATTTGTTTTTTGCTTGCTGATTTAAATTTCTTATAGATTCGGGATATTAGTCCTTTGTTCAGATACGTAGTTTGTAGTATTTTTTTCCCATTCTGTAGATTGTCTGTTTACTCTGTTGATAGTCAGAAGCTCTTTAGTTTAATTAGGTCCCAGTTGTCAATTTTTTTTGTTGCATTTGCTTTTGAGGGCTTAGTCATAAATTCTTTGCTCAAGCCAGTGTCCAGAAGAGTTTTTCCTGGGTTTTCTTCTAGAATTTTTATAGTTTCAGGTCTTACATTTAAGTCTCTAATCCATCTTGAGTTAATTTTTGTATGTGATGAGTAGGTAGGAGCCTAGCTTAATTCTTCTGTTTGTATATAGTTAGCCAGTTTCTTCACATCATTTATTGAATAGTTATATCCTTTCCCCATTGTTTATTTTTGTCAACTTTGTCGAAGAATATCAGGTGGTTGTAGGAGTGCAGCTTTATTTCAGAGTTCTCTGTTCTTTTCCATTGGTCCATGTGTCTTATTTTTGCACCAATACGATCCTGTTTTTGTTACCATAGCCTTGTAGTACAGTTTGAAATGTGATGTCTCAGGTCAGGCGCGGTGGCTCACGCCTGTAATCCCAGCACTTTGGGAGACGAAGGCGGATGGATCATGAGGTCAGAAGTTTGAGACCAGCCTGGCCAACGTGGTGAAACCCCGTCTCTACTAAAGAGACAAAAAAGATTAGCTGGGTGTGGTGGTGTGCACCTGTAATCCCAGCTACTCGGGAGGCTGAGGCAGGAGAATCACTTGAACCCGGGAGCTGAATGTTGCAGTGAGCTGAATGTTGCAGTGAGCCATTGCACTCCAGCCTGGGTGACAGGGTGAGACTGTGTCTCAAAAAAAAAAAAAAAAAAAAAAAAGAAATGTGATGTCTTAGGCTTTGTTCTTTTGGCTTAGGATTGCTTTGGCTATTTGGACTCTTTTTTGATTCCACATGAATTTTAGAATAGTTTTTTCTAATTCTGTGAAAAGATGACATTAGTAATTTGGTAGGAATAGTATTGAATCTTTAGATTACTTTGGGTGATAATGGACATTTTAACAATATTGATTCTTCCAATCCATGGGCATGGAATGCTTTTCCATTTGCTGGTGTCATGTGTGATTTCTTTCAGCAGTGTTTTGTAGTTGTCCTTGTAGAGGTCTTTCACCTTCTTGCTTAGATGTATTTCTAGGTATTTTATGGATTTTTTGTGGCTTTTCTTAAAGGGATTGCGTTCTTTATTTGGTTTTCAGCTTGAATATTATTGTTGTCTGGAAATGCTACTGATTTTTGTATCCTGAAACTTTACTGAAGTAATTTATCAGGTTAAGGAGTCTTTAGAGTTTTCTAGGTATAGAATCATATTGTTGGTAAAGAGAGATAGTTTGACTTTCTCTTTTCCCATTTTGATGCCTTTTATTTATTTCTCTTACCTAATCACTTCAGCTGTGACTTATAATACTATGTTGAATAGGAGTGGTGAGAGTAGACATCTTTGTCTTGTTCCAGTTCTTGAGGAGGAATACTTCCAGCTTCTGCCCATTCAGTATGATGTTGGCTATGAGTTTGTTGTAGATGACTCTTACTATTTTGAGTCTACTTTTATTTTTGATGCTACTGATTACTAAGTTAAAACTTCCTTGGTGAGGAAATTGGAGGACCTGGAATCAGACTTCCTGGTGGTAGAATCTATCTTCCATGATTTCCTAACTCTGTAATCTTAGACAAATTATTTATTCTATCTGTACCTCACTTTTCTTTCTGTAAAATTGGAATAATAATATTACCAATCTTATAGAGTAACTATGAGAATCAGAGCCCTTTAAATAGTGTTTGGCACATATCAAATATTCAGTAGAGGATTACTGTAGTTGCTATCATTAGTATCATTATTGATACTGCTGTTAATGTGAGAGTCTATAGAACTAATTCATTTTTCGTATTTTGGTACAGTACCTGTTATCCAGAAAACAGAATAAATGAGTAATTCACTAAATAATGAGTAAATTAAATATAATAATTGTGAACTTATTCTTTAAAGGCTTTTAGAACAATATTAGGCTCAATGTTGATAAGCTCAGTTGCTACATTGCTACACCAATGCAAAACCAAAAGTGATGGTAGTATTATCATTTTAATTGGTTTTTGCTCATTTTAATTGTATACATCAGGAAATATGGTTTTATAAATCAGTACACCTATTCTTGAGCCTTTGCCATTTCTTAATTTTGCAAATTAGTTTTCCATTTTAGGTTCAAAAATATAGAGTTCACTGTGTCATGGGACTTATAAGGAATTTGTTTTCTTCCTGCAATTTCCATTGAGTTAACAAACAGATCTTGGATTCACTTCTGCAGTTCTCTAGAGTTCCTGCAAGTGTCTCCTTTCCTATTAACTTGTTCGTCCTCAGAGGGGTCATCTTTGAGTCACAGCTTTTGGCATCTGAATTCTAGATTCTGCTTTTTCTAAATGGAAGTAGTTGATGAGACTCGGACACCTTTGTACAAAGCCTCTCATTTCTTGGACTTGGAGCCTCCATATTTCAGTAAAGTGCTTTTACAAAACTGGAAGTATCACTTTTCTTTTTAGCATCTGTATGAGGCATTCCTTTTACCACTCAAAGACTCTGTTTATAGCTTTCATTTGATGGTTTATTGTAATTTTAACTTATGTTGATCAGTAGTTTTCTTGATACAGACCACATCACAATTGTAAATACAAAGCAACCACACATTTCAGCCTTATATAGTTTCACCTACTTAAGAGAATCAATGATAATGTGATGTTTCTTGACTTTTCTTTCCACATCACTGTTTACTTGTGGATTGAAGTTTCCATGTGCATGTTTTAATTTTTGCCAAGAAAAATCAATCAAGTGCACTGTAGCTCTGCTTTAGATTTTATGCCTCATATGACATAGAGTATATAAATAGTATAAACATGTTAAATGGAGAAAAATCTTGTGGGGGGATATCTTAGTTTAGTACCTGGATTTTTATTGATTATGTGTACTTTATTGTTTTAGCTCAAATGCAGTTTTGTTTTTCATTTGTTATTTTCAAATTTAAAGTTTTCCTGGTGAATTTATTTTCTCAAATTCTTTTATCACCTTTTTAAAAAAAATGTTGCCATAGCACTCTGCTAGTTTTAACATTTACTATTTTCTCAAGACAGAGCAGATGAGTTTGTTAGGGAAAGTGGATAGAAAAGAGTGACCTCATAATACCTTCCTGAAAACAAGATGCTTTCATTTCAGAATCATTAATGGAAGAAGCTATTAAATGAAGATTGTACAGTTGTTGTTTTTAAATAGGGTTTTAAAGAGAAGTTTTAGGTTCTGAGTAAAATTGAGAGAAAGGTATAGATAACATAGTTTTGGGGGGAAATAAAATTGCCAGTGGGATATCTTTTAAAGGAAACCCGATATTATATTGCCTCTAAATTATACTTTAAAATTTAGTGCTATGAAAATTAATTTAAAAATATTTTAAACCTAAATAAACTCTGTGTAGATATTTTATATTTTTGTGTATTTCATTTTGGATATAACACATTTCTTTTCTCTGTAAGTTTTGCCTTTAAATAAATGCCAGATGATGTAGTTATCCCTTGAAACTAATCCAGAATTTCTTCTTTGCTTTTTACTGCTTGTGGAAATATTTTTTCTTTTCTATGTATTTTTTACATGGGCAAATCATAAACTCCAGATTTCAAAATAGTTTTATTTTTGAATGGTTAATGAGACATGCCTCTAGAGGGCAATATTTTCTCAACTTTTCTAATTGTAATCAAGGCAACCCTGGCATGAACCTGAGGTACTAGGGATGTTAATGTCTTATCAGATCTTAAATAGCCTTTCTTCCTTTTTATTATGTTTTCTGTGATTTATTCTTCAACGTCTTCTTAGAGAATTCGACTTTGGAAATATATTACTATCAATTAATATCCTTTCTGAGTACTACATGCAGATACCCAGTTCCTCTGAGTGAATACCATTGAATGAATAGAGGCAAATTTTTTAGTTATATCATTTGAGTATGTGGGGTCATTATGCTAAATGTTTTTTTATTCTCTATGTGTTGCTAATCAGGGACTTGTTATCTGTATACTTTATAATATCAGAGTGATTAAACTTCATTTTTGAGGCATTGAGGCATTATAAGGGCTAATAGTTATCTACTCTTTTCCATTAACATTGATTGGACACTTACTGTTGTTGTTTACCCTTTAAATATAATTTTTATTTTTTATCAAAGAAATACATGCATTTATTATAAAAGTCAAAAATATAATTTTATAGTGAAAGGAGGCACTTTTTGGCCTATCCTCCCCACTCTCGGGTGTCATTCCCCAGAGGCCTCTTCTTTTAACTCTTCCGTTTTTTTCTCAGTTGGTTTTTTTTTTGGCCCTTTCCTGGAAATCCTATTACTTGAATAATGTATCTTCTACATTGAGCCCCTAATCTTCTTGTCTATTTTCTATCTTTTTTTTAACTTTATGAGAATTTCCGCAACGTATCTTTCAGTCTTCTTGTTGCATTTTTATTTCTGCAACCTTTTTAATATGATTTTCTTTGAATGTTTCTTTTATTATCACACCCTTTTCTTATTTTATGTGTAATATTTTTCTTTCTTTAAGAGATCGTTATAAATTTTGAAGCTTTTTTGGGCTCCTTTTATTCTCCCCTCCCCTCCCGTCCCCTTTCCTTCCCTTCCCTTCCCTTCCCTTCTTTTTCTTTCCTTTTTTTTTCTTTCCTTTCTTGTCTCCCTTTCTTTGCCTTTTTAAATCGAGACAAGGTTTTGCCATTTTGCACAATCTGGTCTCGATCTCCTGGTCTCAAGCAATCTGCCTGCCTCAGCCTCCCAAAATGCTGGGGATTACAGGTGTGAGCCACCAAGCCCATCTGGAGCAGTGATTTTCTACCCTTGACTGTCCATTATACTTAAGCTAGATAGATTTGAAAAATACTGAGGCCTAGACTCCATCAGACTGATTGAACCAAAACACTGACCTCAGTGATGGGGAATCCTTGATGGATCATTGGCTGATTATTTTTATTTTTACATTCTATTATTTAATAATTCATTTTTATTTTATTCATTTTTATTCAGCTAATCAACAAATCAATACTAAGGAACTGATTGGAAGCTTTTTGAATGTGGGAAGGGCATACCGCCTTATAGGTATCAGTGGTCTATCAGGTAGGAATGCCATTTTATTATCATACCTCAAATAGTCACTATCCATAGGTCTTTTCACGTACACTGGTCAGTTTTCCCACAAAGAAATCCTTCTATCCTCTGTTCAGGATGGGGTTGGGGTAATAAAGAGTTTCTGGCAATAAACTTAGGAGTTAGTTTTCAAGGAGTTGAAGGAGTTAACATTATTTTTGTCTAGTGATTAGAATAACAAAAAGAGGATTTGGAGAACCTGTTTACATTTGATTATTGTCTTACTTCCCTAGTTAGGAGGACAGTTAAGTAAGAAATTCTGGTCTGGTTCCACTGAAATAAAAATATTTCTATGGAAATCTGGAGATGGAATTTTTAGTTGCTGAAGTGAATGAATGTAAAAACTACTTATTCGGATAAAGAAGTGCAAATGGGTAGAACAACAAATTTTGGGAAAAGAAGTGAATGTTCATTTCCTTAGGTACTTATCAAAAGGAAGATCTGAAATGTGTTTTTTTTTTTTAATTTGGAGAAAAATTGGAGAGGGAGAAGAGAGTGAGTAGGCTTCTTAGGATTTGTAGTAGCCAGAGTTTGAAGGATTGACCCATATGAACAGATTTAGAAATTGTCAGACTTGAGAATAACAGACATGAATAGTCTTGAGGTTGAAATCTGAGCAGGAACTAGAAATCTGCTAGTTGATAGTTGTAAACTACAAAAGGACAACAAGACTGGGATCAGGGCTATACCAGGATTATGCATAGAAGTAGAAATTTTGATGGTTCTTACCATGATGAGGTAAATGATATTTTGAATTTGGAGGAGGATGAGAAAAGGAAAAGGATTTAAGGTTCATTGAAAGAGTTATTAACATTGGATGATGTGTTTTTGCAGGTGAGAATATTGAAGCTAGAATGAGGCACAAGAGGGAAATTACTATTTCAGAATGGACCAAGGTGGAATTAACATGGGCACTGTTGTTGTTGGCTTCAGAAGAAATAGAGCATTCCATTTTCTGTGTTAAGAGCCATCTCTAGTAAGGAATGCTTAATTAATGTTCAATAATATTTCACTCTGGTCTAGTTTTGGAGCAGATTGAAATGTGTCTATATTTAATAAAACCATAGATGAGGGAAAAAATACCATGACAGTACTGATAAATGAATATAGTTTTCCGGCAGTGCTCCAGCTGATTAGGAAAGTGTTTCGGCTTGACAGGGAATTACAGGGAAAGAAAAGTCATTATTTCTCAACTGGGGATGGTCGTGGTATCACTCCTCTTTGTGGTTCTTACTGTCAAGGATCTTTTGTAAAAGTAGGTTTTACGTACGTGGGTAAAGTCATAGGCATACTTTTGGAAAAGTAAATTTAGAAGAGAAGGGCTTGAACTATTAGTATTCGTGTGGTGTGCTTAGTTTGATTTTTTTTCTTTTTCTTTTTTTTTGGTAAACTGTTCCACAAATTGTTGATAATTTAGGCAGCTAAATGGAGTATTGGTTTCCTGTTTTCATCTTGAGGAAAATATGTAAGCATATTTTGATAGATATTTAAATGTTTTAAAACTGGAAATAAAGTATATGTGAATAGAAAAGGTTTTATCTGCCCTGTTGTCAAAAATGCTGATTTGGCCCTTTCGTACTGTACTCCCATCTTTGTATGGTTGTTATAATCTGTTGCTCTTTCCCATCTGAAGGAAATGCATCTTTGACACTTCTCATGACCTGAGTCGTGATGCTGAAATAGAGCCAGAAAATATCCTTAACAGTCATGGGTAAAAAGAAGGAAGGCGTCCATGGGTTGGGGCGGGAGAATAGGGGACTGTGGGGAGAAGAGAGTCTTTGCTCTTTCAGTTTACATCATTTTGATTTTTAGGAAAGTTACTTACATTTTGTGGCTATACTTTTTTTTTTTTTTTTTAGGAAAAAATTTCTTTTTTTTCTTTTGTTTTTCTTTTATTATTATACTTTAAGTTTTAGGGTACATGTGCACATTGTGCAGGTTAGTTACATATATATACATGTGCCATGCTGGTGCGCTGCACCCACTAACTTGTCATCTAGCATTAGGTATATCTCCCAATGCTATCCCTCCCCCTCCCCCCACCACACAACAGTCCCCAGAGTGTGATGTTCCCCTTCCTGTGTCCATGTGATCTCATTGTTCAATTCCCACCTATGAGTGAGAATATGCGGTGTTTGGTTTTTTGTTCTTGCGATAGTTTACTGAGAATGATGATTTCCAATTTCATCCACGTCCCTACAAAGGACATGAACTCATCATTTTTTATGGCTGCATAGTATTCCATGGTGTATATGTGTTGTGGCTATACTTTTTATTCAAGAGAAAATGCTTCGATTTTATATTAAATTGTTCCTTAAGTGTACATTCTTTAATGTATAGGTATACAAAGTACATAAAGATAAGTTCTGCAAATGTAAAATTAAATAGTTTTGAGTTCTCCAGATCTAAGAAAATACACTTTAAATCTTGCAATTAGTTCTATATTTCATCTTCCTACAAAGTGTTTATCTCAGAACCAACTTCTGATACTTCTACATCTTGTATGTTTAGCAGTTTAAGTAATAAAGTCACATTTGTTGAAACAAGAAGATAGGATTCTATATTTTTTCCATCTACAGTAAAGCATTTCTATTTACTCTGTTGATATACAAAATTCATTGTGAGGTAAAGATGGGAGAGTTGAGTATAGGGTATTTTCAAGAAATAATTTAATGAGGACTTATACTTTGGGGAGCACATTTCACCTCAGACTTGTTCTAAGGGATGTTAGATTATGGAGCCTTAATTCAGGGATTTTTCATTAGGCTAAAACTCCACTTTTGAGCACTTAGTGTCAGTACTATATTTGAACTTGATTCAGAGGAGTGGGAAATTTTGAGGGTGCTTTAATATGATACATTTAGAAATAGGTTGAGGCTTAAGGTCAAAGATCTTTTTTAAAAATTTTTATTTATACGTATGAAGAATTTACTTTCTTCCCTCTTGTGTTAAATATAGTCTTTTTACTGTTATATTTGATTTTTCATTGTTGAAGGAGTGTCAAACTACAATCCTAATACATAAAATGAATTAAAAATTGCTAAGCCTTCTTAAATTTTAAGAGCACCAACTCTTAATAAACTTTCTTCATTCCAAAATCTTGGAGTGCTCTAAGAATAATAAGTAATGAACTTACCACTTTGAGGGAGGAGATTTTGTTCATTTAACTTACAAGTTTGGATTGACTCTGTGATTGAAACTTAATTGCATGAAACTTTTCAGACAGATTTTTTATATTTCAGTAGAATTCCTCACAGCTAGTTCTATTATTTTTCCCTTTGTGTTCTTGCATTTTATAAACATTGTTTCTAACTGTTGATTTCATCTCCTTTTCTAGGTAATTTTTGCCTCCTAAGTTTTCGATATTCCTTGTTCTAGGCCCACCTTGTTACCTTTTGGAGTTGTGTCAACTATACTTGCTGTACTTAGAATTTTAGCAACAGGAATTATTTCTTTATGACTTTTAATTTTTAGGCATCAAATTTCTAAATTTATTGGGTTTATTTTAGCTTTAAGAAAAGAAAAATACTTAAATTTGTATGTTGTAGTAGCCAACACATTCAGATAATAATTAACAGATGATGGATTCACAATAGAAAAGGAAAACTACCTAGCAAATTATTTATTGGAGTATTCGTACATAAATATATACAGTTTCAATTCTCCTGAAAGTACACTTTTAGTTCTAGTGACATTTAATAAGCCCTAGGCAAAGCTCCATGCAGGCTACTTTGTATGTAGTGGGGAGAAGTGATGACAATATCATTAATAATCTCAATCCCCATCCTGTTTAAAAAAAAAAGAAAGATTGGATTCTTGTTTTCAAGTCCATTTTGTGGGAGATTTCTCTAATCTTCCTACCTTCTCACCCTTTCTCAAAGTACCTACAGTAATGTCTATGGTGACATGAACTTTTTACTCAAAGAAAGCAACAAGTGTTTTTGCTTGAAATGCATCAAAAATTGCAGTGTTTTTACTTCACCATCGATTGCCTCCAAAAAAAAGTTATAGGCAAAATGAATCAGTGCCCACACAGGATTGTCCTTCAGCATTTTCTGTCTTTATTGGTCACCTAAACTGTTTGTTGTGTTTATAGTCTTTAAAAATGTGTGTGTGTGTGTCGACACACACACACACACACACACACAAAATTCATTTTCTTTTAGTGTGTGTTCTACTCTCCTTGGCTCCTGTGAACAAGCATTGCTTCCGCCCAGTTTGGTATGTGGGTCAGAAGGCACTGTTTCTCACCAGGGTGCTGCTGTTTCCTTTTCCGACTTGAGTAGATTGCAGATTATACTGGAACATGCCTGAGAAAAGGTCATAAAGGAGGGTGAAAGTCCTGGAACTGCAGCTGGGAAGCTTGACATTCTCATCTAGGAAAGGGGAGAAGAGAGAGATGGAGAGAGAGATACACACTCCCATCCCAACCAAAAATAACCCACCTGCAGGAAATTCCCTTCTACACAGGGTATTTTTTATTAAATAACTATTGAGAGTTTGGTTGAAAAAACTTTAATGTTAAATTGGATGGCAAGCAAGAACTAAGCAGTGTTTTTAACTTTTCAGAGCCCAGATTTCCAGTGACTATTTCAAAACAAGCTACCATTGTATTCTTTGACAGAGTCAAGAAGTCAGAGCTTTTCAACTACAGAATTAACTTAGTTAAACTCCTTGGTATATTTTAGATTTTTATCCCTGTCAATTCCACAGCAAGATATTAAAAACAGTCCAAAAGCTTTGCTCTTCTGTAGAAGACAAAAGTTTACCAAAAATAAAAAATAAATAAATAAA
The DNA here is from genome assembly GCF_029281585.2 of Gorilla gorilla gorilla. Taxonomy (NCBI): domain Eukaryota; kingdom Metazoa; phylum Chordata; class Mammalia; order Primates; family Hominidae; genus Gorilla; species Gorilla gorilla. The sequence goes on along the minus strand of NC_073228.2, from coordinate 30,986,959 downwards.
AAAAAGGCCCCGTAGAACTCATCATCTAGTTTTTATTTTTGAAAGATATGATATAGGGAATAGAACATCTACATGATGTCTTAGAATAGGTAAAGTGTTGCAAAGAGGGCAAAAATAAAGGAGATATTAGGGACTGGGGCTGTTTCCGTAGAATTGTCTTCTGAGGAGTGCCAGAGAGTCACATTGACCTTGGGCTTCAGTGTGGCTCAGTAATCCGATTTCAAAATGCAAGAGTTCCAAATAGGAGACCAAAGACACTAGGTGAGGAGCTTATATCCTAGAACAATAGTGGGTGTTGTAGATAAGAGTATGGAGAGGTGATGAGAACAGAATTTAATACAGTCGTAGGAGTCTAGAGTACTGAGTTATAGGAAGGTGTCTATTGTAAACCTTCAGAAAAGTGGAGTGCCTAAAGTGGATAAGGTCTGTGTCTGTGGTAAGAATAAGTGGGATGATATGTGGACCTCCTAATAACACTGCTCTTTCATAGGGCACCATTGCTTAGTGTCCTTTAGCTCTTTTTGCAAATGAAGCTTTGCCGTTTCTATACTTATCTCTAATACTCTAATACTATACTTACCTCATATGTCTAATGACAACAAAAGGACAGTGCTCTTTTTATCCTCCAAATGTTTCACTTGACCCACTTTATTCCATTGTAGGTCTTAGTTTCTCATACCTTCTGTTCCTAAAGAATCTTTCTTTGTCCTCCATTAACAATAACTTAGAAACCTGTAACAAAAATTTCTCTATCTCTCTGGTATGACACTCCTTTAAGGTACTTTCTGATCTACAACGATTATCATTTGATTCCTTAATGTTATCTTAACCGATTTTATGTCCTTTGGTTCACAATATGGTAAGATATGGAAATTTTTTAAAGGTAGAAAGGGTGCAAATACATTCATTTTTTATTTTCCCTCTTCTTGTTTGTATCTTGGAAGAAAGACAACTATACATATGTACACACAGATACACTGATAGTAAGTTTAATATTTAACATAATCTGAAATGTTCAACAATTTCAGTTTTGCTAGCTTCAGAGAGTTCTTGCAGTTGGCAGTTTGCCACATTCACATGTTCTCACATCACTGCATTCAGAAGCTAAGAATACCAACCTGGCAGCTTCTGCACAGAGGGTAAAGATAAAACAGAAGGGAGTCTAACTTTGCAGCCACATTACCTGGGAGTTGCCGCTGATGTCTTTTCCACAAATGTCCAAGTTTGTCAAAGCCCAGTAAATCTTAGAAAGTTTATTTTCCTTGTAGCATCTGTGTTTTATAATGGGTCTTTTAATTTGTTTTTACTTTGTCTGCAGGGATTTCTTTTGTCCGGAGTTTTCAGACTCTGTCTTTTTTTTTTTTTTTTTTCCTGTGGAAGTGAGTCTGTTAATGATGACTGGTTTGGGAATATGCCTCTCTGCAAAGCTGACCTGACAAGCTATTCCTCCAGCGTGGCAACAAAGCCCATTGTTATTTTCTGTGTTCACTTTTATCCTCAACTTAATCCATTTTTCTTCTGTGTTTTTATAGTATAAAATGTCTGGGAAAACATAATTTAGGACAAAGCATAAGTAAGATGGTATTTTGAAGTTAGCAAAACTTTTAGTAAACAGATCACACCATGTCATTCTCATATATGCAGACAGTGGAACTATGTGTTAGTATGGAGATTGAGAGTTTGTGTCCCCCAAAGTACACGTACCTGTAGATCTCCTTTATCCAAAAGATAACAGGAAAAAAAGAGCACAAGAAGTTGTTTTCATAATTCCTTTTTTTTTTAAATTGCAAGCTTTTAAACATAGAAAGTCAGTGGTTGAACCCGAAAGTGAATGGTTCTGGTGTAATGGCTTTGTATTGTAATATTAAAAACAATAATAGCAGTAAACAAAAAACTGAAAGCAGAACAAAAACACGACATCATAGCTTTAAACATCAAGGGATGTTTTAAAAATTCTGATTTTTAAATAATTTTGTATCCCCAAATAGAATTCCTGCTTTAACTTATTGAGAAACCATTTTATTGGAACTCGGGATTTCTTCCCCCCAAGAGAACTCCATCTATCGTGGGGACTGGTAAACCTCTAAAGGATCAAAGCTCTAGTGGATTTGGATAAAGACCCAAAAGCCCGAGGCTTATGCAAGTTTATCTATATAGAGTAAGCCCAAAAAACTGGGATGAGAGTCTTAGATGAGCTTATTTTCTCATGAGATTTTTGGGACTTCCTCTGTCTGCTTGTGCCAGAAATACTGTGAGAATATTCATTCTCATGGCATTTGTCACTTACAGGTCTCCTCTTAGCTGGAATTTGAAAGTATAATGGTGTGTGAAATATTTTATGTATCTCAAGACTTCATGTAGTCCACTACCAAAACTGCACTTAAATAACCTCTGTTCTTTTTCATTGTACTCATGCAATAAAGGAAAAAATAGAAGAATATAGTAAAGAAAGGTTAGTGAAGGTGATACCTTGTAACTCTCTTCGTAGATCTCAGAAATATTATTTGTATCTTATGTATTTCTGAGAGGTGAAGCAAAGAAAAAGAATAGCAATAGACTTCATCTAGGTCCAAGGCAGACACTGCAGGTTTCTTCCTGCTGAACTTCCTTATACGAAGAGGCTTGAGGTTTAATGAAGAATTCTGGCTTGAAAATTTAGGCTTGATATAACCACATGGAAATGTCTACAGATCTATTTTTAAAGTTATCAAGTCTAACCTCCTAGGCCAGTGAACGTGAGACTAAGCAGAATAGTGAAAGCCGCAGACTCCAGTCATCTGGCAACCTTCTGAAGTACTGAGTCCGCTCCAGAATTATTTTTTCTATAGATCATAGGGCCGTATTTTTCTCTACCTCCTGGACATGGAAATAAATATATTTCCTTCATTCATTCAGCAAACATTTATTGAGCTGTTAGCTATTAATGACTAGTAAGACACTATCCTCAGGAGTATAGGCAGCCTGGTGGAGTCTCCAGTATTGTGGAGGACAAATCTGGAGGTTTGTTAGATTCTAGCTGAATGTTCAAAGAAAATCCAAGACAGTGTAAATAGTGTAAAATCATTTATAACCAAAGATTTTAACAATAGGTCCTGGAAGAAAGGATTGTTAGGCTGTCTTGTGTAGTTATTTCATTTATTTATTTAATGTGTATTATTTACATGTCTGTGTCAGCTATTGAGATTTCTGGTCTAAGCTAGCTCTTTCATTTTACTAACTTCTGATGTTATTTATACATTTCTCCTGCTTTATTTTCTACTAGAAAAGCAAAATAAGAAGATAGAGATTCCTTCCTTTATGCTCAAAATTTGTATACCTTTTCTCCCTTTTTAAGTTGTCCTTTAAAACAATAATAAAAGTGACTCCTTTTTGTTCCTGAGTCATTTTTCAGTTGTATTTATTAGCATGGTTTTCTCTCATTTTTCATTTTTTGTTAATATGTCTTTCTGTAACATTACATTATGAACTCTTTGAAAGTCCCTTGGACTTACTCCTTCAGAATCTAGAACAGGGCCTGATACCAATAAGCCTCCAAAAGTGTGAAGTGACAGAGCAAAGATTGAGTGGAACTTTTGCTTGGTGCAGTATGCATCTTTGTTAATGTCTTCTTTTTCAGTGTCAGTCTTTAAATCTTTGTTCTCTGTTACCTTGATTTTATCCTATCAGCAGTTCCTTTGCTTATGCCTTACAATCTGACTTTTCCACCTCACTGCTGAAACTACCCTACTGAAGACTATTGGAGTTAGCTTTTTCTCTGAGTTTGTCTTCTTAGATCTTGGCCTTATTGAGCATTTTATTAATATACTCATTGTTTCATTAAAGCTGTGTTTATAAGTTGCTAGCCATATCCATTAATATGTAAGACAGACACCACCCCTATGAACATAAACATGAATGTAAAACCTACACAACTTACTTTGCTCTCTCAGATGTGCTGGTTTCAAATGGACTCTACAGCATAAACACAGGAGCAGGCTGAGAAGGATAGATCTGAAGTTCTTTGTATGCTATTCTGAGGTTGTCCTTTATCCTGGTGAGACAGTGAAGCATTTTAAGTTGTGCCTAGCTAAACCACAGATTTGGAACTTCTCAGTGAATCACTTCATTTTCCTAGACCACTCCTTTTATCTGTCAAATTCAGTGACTTCAACATCTATACTGTTCCCTCGCTGAAGAACTTAACCTAAGTTCCTACTCCTCTGGCTCAATTGAGAGGTCCTCCTAAAACTGAAATATTTTATCTGCCATAGTTAGAGATTCCTCACTACTCCTCACATAATGGCATCCCTTTATACCACTCTCCCCTCACGTTATCCTTCATGCCCAGAATATTCCTTCTCTCCTACCCTTACCCATATTTTGTCCAATTTTCAAAATCTAGATCATATCCCATTTGCCCTTTTCCTTGAGCCCTTTTCCATATAAAGTTGTTCCCACGTCTGCTTATCTTTGGTTCTTGGCAATTAGCACTTAATGATTCCTGTTTGTGCCTGTTAGACTGTAAGCTTCATGATAACAAGGAAAACAGTCCCTTACAGTGTTGTCTTAAGCTAAGGCACTCAACAAATATTTGTTTACTAGTTGTGAAATACATATGATGTACACAATTCTTAATTTTCACCTGCTTGTGACATAAAGTTGCAGTCTGATTTCAAATTCAAGTTAATATTAGCATAGTTGTCTAATAGCGATTTTATAATTATTTACATCTATATTGGCCTTGAGAGTGTGATAATAAATTACTTTGAATGGCTTAACTATGAAGCAGTTTTTCTCATTTCTTCCACAAATATAATATTTTAATGTGATTTCCCTCTTCATATTTTCTGCAAGGTTCTATGTTGTAGCCTAAATCATCTTGTGTGTATTGTGAATTCTGCCTTTTGTTATTCCTGCAACAGGTGTAGATGGCTTCTGTTAACTTTAATGTATATTCTGAATTGGAAATTGAGGAGATAGAGAACGATTTATTTTATTTGCATGAATTTCTTATCTTTCCCCATATTTTACAAAAGAGACATTTATCAAAGGTTAACTTGATAGTTCTATAGAGTAATATAAAAGGATAGATTTGTGTCCAAGGAAGAAGTAACATTTGGTTAAGCCACTATCCTAATTCTGAAGCCACTGTCATCTTGTTACGATTTTTTAGAAAGGCACTTCTGACTTTTCGCTACCTCTCAGGCTACCATTAGATACTGTGTGGTAGTTCTCCCTCTATCCTGAATCCATGCTCTTTTTAAAGCAGATGTCTTTTAGGATGTGTTTCAGAAATAAGATATTAATTAGGACTTTTGGGGGGGATGCTTTTGCTGTGTACATAAATTTGTCAACTTAATTCGAATTAGTAAAAAAAATTGATATGTGTGTTTACTGTGGTTATTTAAAAAATACCTTATCTATTGCTAACCACATAAATGGGGTTGATAATTTTTATCAACAGTCAAGAACAGTGATATAAAATTAACATTAAGTCAATAAGAAGTTTTTTGCATGAAAGAGTTGTTGGATTACAGGCACTGGCTTATTCCGTAACACAGAAAATGAGGTAATTTTTATAGTTTCTCTATAAACCCATCAATTAATAAGACTCACTAGAAAACTACAGTAATTGAGAAAATGTGGTATTGGTGAAAGGCTACACACATAGATCAATGGAACACATGGATCAATGCAGGAATAGAACCACATGTATATGGTCAGTTGGTTTTTGACAAACATGGAAAGTCAATTAAAGGAGAAAGGATAATCTTTTTAGCAAATGGTGATGGAACAATTACACTTCTATATTAAAAAAATGAATACAATGAACCTCAGCTCTCACTACGTACACAAAAATGAACTAAAAATAAATCACAGTTTGCTTTTCCCCTGTCAAATCAACATTGCACTGGAAGTTCTAGGTAGGTCGGTGAGGAAAAAAAAAAAAAAAGGGCACCTAGACTGGAAAGGCAGAAGTAAAACTATCTGTTTTTTGAGGATGACGTAATTATGTATGTAGAAAATCCTTAGGAATCCAGAAGACATTATTAGAACTAAGAAATGAGCTCAGCAAAGTTGTAGGATACAAGATCAATGTACAAAAGTTACCTGTATTTCTATACATTAACAATGAATAATCTAAAAAATGAAATTAAGAAAACAATTCCATTTTCAAATTGCATGAAAAAGAATGAAATAATTAGTAGTAAGTTAACCAAAGAAGTACAAAACTTGTACCCTGAAAACTACAAAACAACATTGAAAGAAATTTAAGAATACCTAGGTAAATGGAAAGGCATCCTAAGTTCTTGGATTAAAAGGTATATTATTGTTAAAATGGCAGTATTCCCCAAATTGATCTGCAGATTAAATGTAATCCCTATCAAAAACTCAGCTGGCTTTTGTTTAGAAATTGACAAGGTATGGGGGAACTAGCAGATTGTGTTGGATGTAAGGACCTAAGCAGGGCAACAAACCACTTTAACTGTCTTTAGAAAGATTAGGAATTCAGCCCTAATTCCCAAAGACTGAAATATGTTAATAATTAAGTCACACTTGGTGTTACCAGAATACTTCTTTTTTGTTTGTTTGTTTAGAGACAGGGTCTCTCTATGCCACCTGGGCTTGGAGTGCAGGGGTGCTATCATAGCTCACTGTAACCTTGAATTTCTGGACTCAAGTAATCCTCTTGTCTCAGTCTTTAGTAGCTAGGATGACAAGCGTGTACCACAATACTCAGCTAATTTTTGATATTTTTTGTAGAGATGGGGTCTCACTCTGTTGCCCAGGTTGGCCTCAAACTCCTGGCCTCCTGCCTTGGCCTCCCAAGGTGCTGGGATTACAGTCATGAGCTATCCAGCTCTCCAAGAATAGTTTGGTTTCTTCTCATCCACATAATTGTAATTCTCTTGGCATCAATTCTACCTTTGATGCCTTTCTTAAATGAATGCTGGAGTCAGTGAAAACCCTATCAGAGATAGAGAACGGGAGATAGAGAACCTTCCTCGGTGATGCTTTTCTTTATTTTTCTCTTTGTAGGGAAACTGAACAGCCAAGACTCCTATAACAATTTTACCAACAACAACCCTGGCAACCCTCGGCTCTCTCCTCTTCCCAGCTTGATGGTAGTGATGCCTCTTGCACAAATCAAGCAGCCAATGACATTGGGGACCATCACCAAACGAACCGGGTAAGGCCTTAGACTTGATGCTTTTTTAACAACTGTTTTATAGGGTTGAATGAATAAAAATAAAACATACTTTTTCTTTGTGTGGTTTTTATTATGTTCTTCATTTCCAGCTCAAATGAGACTTAATGGCATCAGATTAAGTACAAAGCATAGAACTTGCACAAGCATACTTGCACACAACCATGTATACACACATTCATCGAGAAAAACAAAACAGTGACAAGCTGTGAAAACTAGTATTGGCTAATCAAAAACAGATCCATCTACTTCGTCTTATGCTTACTGCCTTGTGGCTTTGCCTGCAAGTACAGTTTCATTTTCCTGGCTCTTTCGGGATTTGAAATGACTCCCAAATTTTGACAGATACAAATACGGAGAGAACTTTAGATGACAACCATCTTTTTAATACTTTGAAAAAATCATCTATATTGAGATATAATTTACATATAATAATCTGTCATTAGTGTCAGGGCAATGTGATGTCATTGGTAGTTTTCAAAGCCAGTGCACTAAGATTTGGGCTTTATTTAAGATTGGTCATTAACTTCCTTAAAGACTTTTGATGACTCACTTGATTTATTTGTGCTTATTTTAGCAATTTGCTACCCCTTAGGAATATAAGATTATCACTTCATTAGGTTCCTGAAAATAAACTGCTAGGTCTATGATATCATTAGATATTCAATTGTATATTAACACTGGAAATCCATTTTATATCAGAAAATATATGTCTATAGGCAAATTATTTGTTTTCCATAATGAGCAATCCTGAAGGTTAATCTAATTTGAAATGAAACAACTTTTTTACATTTCTGTATTAAAGTAGTCAAGAGAAAACCCTGTCTGGCCTCAAACAGTCCTCAAGTTCTTTCCAATGAAAGGAATATATTATTTGGCTGCTACGTCAATATATCTTAATTTTGTTGTGCTCAGTATTAATGTGCTTACAGAGGTCACTTTTGTGAGAAGAAATACTCAGTAGTCTCAGGGACAAGGCCTTTGAGCTCCAGGTATCACCACAACATAGAAATTGACTCTGTAGCTAGGTGGAGTAGTGTTTGTATATAAAAAGATCCTGTTGCTGCATGCAGACATAAAATTGAGTCTGTGGCATTTGCTGTGTTTTTCAGCAAAACTTCATCCCAAATCAGACATCTTAAGGCACCAATAATTTGGTCTGTATATCTTTTTAATTTTTTTCAGCTTTTTAACTCCTTGGGCCCAGGAAAAGTATAATTTTAAATTGGATTTCAACTTTCTCTTCCTCTGTTAGTTTATTTTAAAATAATTTAAGAATAATGGCTGTGAATAATGAAGAGGTTATGTCCTTTATATTCACAATTAGGTTATTTTTTCATTGTATATTACATTCCTGGGATGTAGAATCAAAAATGGGACTAAATCTGGAGTCATAACTTTAAAGTTTCTTTTTTACTTACTGAAGTTAGTCAGTACATAATTGTATCATCTTGATTCACTCCAGCATTGTACAATTCTCCAAAGTACTTACAAATTTTAGCCTGTCTTTTCTGAATCTAAGTGAAACCATCCTCAAAATTGTTTCTCTGTAATTTAATTTTATATTCAGAGTGAGGGAAATTTAAGAAGGTTCAAAAGGCTCCTGGAGTCATAAAAGCATATTCTGGTGCTTTGTTTCTGGTGCGTGTTTATTTAATTTTAACATAAGAGCTGTCCTGTTTTATAATGCAAAGAATTAGCTCTCTTTTTCTAATGAGCTTCTCCAAATATATATCTGAAATAGTAACTGAAGTTTAGTGCATAAAATGATATGATGTTAGAATTTAATTCATAATATTTATGGTGAGGGGTAGGAAGTGAGTCTGCTTTTTTATGTAGTATTTGAAATTTTCCATAAGAAGATAAAATCTCTTGCTTTCTTTCTCTCTCTCTCCCTCTTACAACCCGATTTCTCTCTACACTTAGATGAATAGAAACTGTTAGTCATTTGGTGTCCTCCTGTGTTACCACACATTATGAATTTAGATAAAATTCTTATGTTTCCTTTTCTTACAAAAATTTGCTCTCTGTTCTCAGATTTTTGGAGCATGTATTCTGTTGCGTTATGAGCAATTTATTAATAAGGGAAGTGTTATCAATTTGAGTTATTTTATGTGCTTTGAAACAAATACTTGTATCATATTGTTTACTAGGCTTTGTATCTCAATTCATACCATTTTATTTCTGCCATAGTTTCAAATTCTTTTTTAGCAAGCCTTGTATTGAAGTGTTTAGAGAGAATAATTGATACTTGTCCCACAACACGTACTAGGTTTTAATTTATTTGTGACATAGTTTCAGACTTACAGAAATGTTTCAAGACTAGCCAAAGGAATTCTTGTCTACCCAAATTCCCCAATTTTTTTTTTTTTTTTGAGACGTAGTCTTGCTCTGTCTCCCAGGCTGGAGTGCAATGGTGCGATCTTAGCTCACTGCAGCCTCTGCCTCCCTGGTTCAAGTCATTCTCCTGCTTCAGCCTCCCTAGTAGCTGGGATTACAGGTGTGTGCCACCACACCCAGCTAATTTTTGTATTTTTAGTACAGACAGGGTTTTGCCATGTTGGCTAGGCTGGACCTCAAGTGATCCACCTGCCTCGGCCTCCCAAAGTGGTGGGATTACAGGCATGAGCCACCACGCCCGGCCCCAAATGTTAATAGATCAACTTATTTGCTTTATCATTCATATTCTCTCCCTCTGCCTGCATAAACACTAACACGTCATTCACGTTCTCTCCCTCTGCCTGCGTATACACTAACATGTTACGTTTTTGCAGCCTTAATATACCCTTATCCCTACATACTTCAGTGTGTAATTTCTAAAGGCACAGACATTCTCTTATATAACTGTAGTACAGTTATCAGAAGAAGAGATCTTGAACGTACTTCATTAGTTTTTCTTAATTCCACATAATTGTTGTCTATAATGATTTTTCTACTTGTAGCATAGCTTTAGTGTACTACAAATTACCCAACCTACTATTCCTTTTTTCTCTCGCCATCTACTATTTTTTATCCCTTCCTATTAATATAGAGTACAATGACTGATAAGACTTTGATGATAGTGGTCAGTCATACTTGACTGTTGCTAGATGACAAGACTCAATATCTTTAAGCCAGAGGTCCCCAACCCCTGGGCCACAGACTGGTACTAGTCCCTGGCCCGTTAGGAACTGAGCCACACAGCAGGAGGTGAACAACAGGCGAGTGAGCATCACCACCTGAGCTCTGCCTCCTGTCAGATCAGCATCGGCATTAGATTCTCATAAGAGTGCAAACCCTATTGTTGTGAACTACACATGTGAGGGACCTAGGTTGCACGCTCCTTATGAGAATCTAATGCCTCATGATCTGAAGTGAAACTTCCATGAAACCTATTCCTGGTGCCAAAAAGGTTGGGGATCGCTCCTTAAGCCACTCTCTGGAGAGTTTGTTGATTATACCTGGAAACTACTATTGACTTTTCTGATTGTTCTTTTACTATAAGTTATCTAAAACATTTAATCATAAAGTTTTCAGAATATAATATATGGTTTGATTATCTTAAAATTTAACATTTTCACTAAAATACATGTATTTTGCCTTGTCAAAAGTAATATTTGATTCGTGAGAACCAAATATATTCTGTGAATTTTCATTTTTGCTATATTCTGAGTTTTGAAGCAAATCTCAGACAATATTTCATCCCATTAGCTTTCATCCTATTAGATTTTAAAGGCTATATTTATTTTATTAAATTTTTTTTACTATGACAAATTCTGAAGACTGGAGTTAGCTAATTTCCATTAATTATTGGCATTAAATTGTATTGTATTTGCTGAGAAATCTGATGGCTCCATTAACGTCACCAGGGTGATGAGCACATGAGAGTTTTCATTTTCCATGTCTCTTTTTATTCTGGAAATTCTCATTTACTCAAGCTTTGCTTTTATAAAATTCCTTTCCTAGTATTTTTAAAATAAAATCAACAAGAAGTATTTGACATGGATTATGTAGAAAGAGAACACAGAGTGACCCACTTATAGACAGGTAAATTATATTCTGTTTTCAATATACCTGATAATGTAGTTGGTAAAATTATGTACTTAGGTTAGATAAGTTTCCACTTCATCTATGTCCGAGGTATTTTGCACATGGTCATAAAATAACCATAAAGTGTTATATTTCTAAAGTAGAGATTTCTAAAGATTTCTAGGATCCAGTAATTAAATATCCAAATTGAGATAGAAGCCTCAACTTAAACCTTAAGGGGACAAAACGTGTGTTTACCATATTCAACATCTGCCTTCTTATGTTTGCAAATACACATGCCTGAAAGCCTGTGCAGTGTCAGGGACCATCTGTCTCACTGCGAGACATACATGAGGCCAGTAGAACTACAAATAGCAGAAGACAGATGTATTTACACCTTCTTGTTCAGTACCTTGAAGCAGCACTTGGAGGTAATAAGGCCTGTTTTGGCAACAGCTGCTGCTTAACTCTGTGACAGTATACATTGATGGAGGTAAAAGAAGTGTTAGACATTATTTGGCTCCAATAATCACCCATTCAAACAGACTCTGTTTTCTTTCAGTTTAAGACTGGAGGTTTAAAAAGTCCAGGTTATCATGTTCTTATCATATGTAAGTAAGAATAGTTCTCCTAATCTATTAAAAGTGGAATTAGGTGCTAAGAGGTTGCACCATATCTTGGGTGTTAGGTTTTGTCGTAGGGATTTATTAGCAGCGTTTCATAGATGTTTGGCATTATCAAGTGAGTGATCAAGTTTTAAAAAATATTTTCTATGTAACAATTCACAAAAAAATGTTCATCAGTGAGCTTAATTTTATCTGCTTAAATCTAAAATTATTTATATTTCCAAATTATTTTATGGACACAAGCAGAGAACAGTAAATTTCAAAAAGAAGTCATGGTAGGTAGTTCCATGAGAATAAAAAATATTAAAATTGAAAATGAAGTTACTTCCTTGCTCTTACTAGGTGGAACACTTTTTGTGAAGTAAACATGGGATGATTTGCTCTCTCATAGGTTTCCTTTTCCTTAAATGGAAGTAGCTCCTCATTTCTTTCCCCCTCCCCATCTTTATATTTACTCATTTCATTTCTTCTCTTTTCTTTTGAGACAGAGTCTTGCTCTGTCACCCAGGCTGGAGTGCAGTGGTGTGTGATCTCCACCCACTGCAACCTCTGCTCTTGGGCTCAGGTGATTCTCTTGCCTCAGCCTCCCGAGTAGCTGGGACTACAGGTGGGTGTGTGCCACCATGCCTGTCTAAGTTTTGTATTTTTTGTAGAGATTGGGTTTCTCTATGTTGCCCAAGCTGGTCTTGAACTCCTGGTCTCAAGTGATCCAACTGCCTTAGCCTCCCAAAGTGCTGGGATTATAGGCATGAGCAACCGCACCCGGCCATGTTTATTCATTTCTTTGTGAAGATTTAGGTGGTTATTAGGAAGCTTCAGATGCACTCTGTAGAAGTAGGTTAAGTAATGTAGTGGAAAAAATATGGAATTAGGAGTCTGAGGCCCTGGCTTCTTCTCATCTGGGTTCTGCCACCTATTTGCCAGTGTGTCCTAGGTAAATTTCTTCACCTGAAAAAAAAAAGTTTATATATATGGATTATAATCTTTTAATCCTTATCATGTATGAGTTTCTACCAGTTCTTTGGTCCCATTTCTAAGCCTCAGGATTGTTGAGCAGCTGTAAGCCAGTGCTGATGAGCTCAGGCCCCACTTAGAAAGCATAGATGCTTTTAAATGATATTAAATGGAAGCATTAAATAGCATTTATTCAGACACATCCTGTTGATATTTGTAGACCAAATCTACCATCAGACTTGGCTATGTGAGTAAATGATATTGGCATATAGTAGGCCTTGCAGAAGGTCTATTCCTTATTTTAATTCAATTAGGTACACCTTGGCTCATTTACACAGTTTGGCCTGAGCCTTAAACTTTATAGGCAGAGTTCGGAGAATTAAGGAAATATTTGGAGAAAGACCCACTAGATACAGATATAATAGCTTGGGTAATTCCCCACCTCATGTCTCTGCCTTATGTAAGTACCAGTTCTTCATAGCTAAGCAATGGATGTTTGGTTCTAGATATTAAATAATGGACAATGTATTTTCATTGGAATATGTATGGATGTGACTACATATGCAATATATTTAACATAGTTTGAGTTCCAATTTTTCTGCTGTATCAGTGGAGTACTTAACCACACCATACTGTAAATCTGGGAATTTTTTTTTGGATGATGTCTACTATATACCATATATATATTTTTTGTTTGTTTGTTTGTTTTGTTTTGTTTTTGATATGGAGTCTCGCTCTGTAGCCCAGGCTGGAGAGCAGTGGCGTGATCTTGGCTCACTGCAAGCTCCGCCTCCTGGGTTCACGCCCTTCTCCTGCCTCAGCCTCCCGAGTAGCTGGAGGCGCCCGCCACCACGCTTGGCTAATTTTTTTGTATTTTTAGTAGAGATGGGGTTTCACTGTGTTAGCCAGGATGGTCTCAATCTCTTGACCTCGTGATCCACCTGCCTCTGCCTCCCAAAGTGCTGGAATTACAGGCGTGAGCCACCGCGCCCAGCCTATACCATATTTTTAAAAGTCAGCAGGCATAAATTTCTACAGAAGTTTGACATTATTTATGTTATGTTCATCTCTTTTTTTGCCACATATAACAGAATTTTAACATTATCAATGTTTTTTTCCTAATGAAAAGTCACCCAGGCTCAAGTGCAGTAGTGTGATCATAGTTCACTGTATCTTCAAACTCCTGGGCTCAAGTGATCGTCCCACTTCAACCTCCTGAGTAGCTGGTACTACAGGCCTATATCACCGCACCCGGCTGATTTTTAAAATGTTGTGAAGAGATAGGTCTTGCTGTATTGGCCAGGCTAGTCTTGAACTCCTACCCTCAGTCTTGCCTTAGCCTCCCAAAGTGCTGGAATTACAGGCATGAGCCACCATGCCCAGCCCGCTAATGAAAATCTTCTAAATCTTGAGTTTATCACTTAAAATTGGGTATCATGTGTATCTCAAATTGGACACTTGTCTGTTTTAGCTTCAGTTTCCCCTACAGATCAATAGTTTACTACCAATAATACGATAGGTCTATTTGGTAGGGAGCAATTAAAATTAATGAAAAATTCAAAGTATAACTTAAAAATGATATTAGGAATAATTTACTGATATGCATGTGGGAAATGCAAGTTCACTTCAGTTGTTGTTTTAACAGAGGGCACACAGAATTTAGAAGTCATTAGCATCCCTAGAATTTATTTTTAGAGAAATATGGCTCTGCTTCAATATTTGACACATAATGTTGTATAGCTTTTTCTCTGCTTCATCTCTGTTTATTACATTTAATATTTATATGGGCTCATTCTGATGTCTGTTCTGTGGCAGTGCCTGAATTGTCTTAGGACATGATTAATTGAAAAATAAGGTTTATAGAGTATGTTTATAAAATTTGTCTCTTAGATGCCACGTACTTCTTTAACTCTGGAGATGATTGAACAGAATTGTTACTAATACCTTTTAGCACTAGAGTCAGATTATAGAGGATTGGAGGATTTCAAATCAAATCTAGTTTTGCTTTTTTCTCATATTAAAAAAATTCTTCGTATTTACCTTGTTTTCAGCTAGTAAGATTGAAGACTTTGTGGTACCATGTGACATTCAACAAAATGAATCAGTTGAATGACTTACATAGTGTTATGGTATATTATAAAACATAATTCTTTCCTATCTTCTGGGAGTCTCCTGAAGAAACCCTTTGAGAACTAATGGCCAGGTCATTTCACGGTGGCCTATATATAAGTCTGTAATATTTCTGGATTTTTAGTCTCTTGACCAGATTTTCCTGAGATTTGAAAATCAGAATTCAGCTCAAAAAGGATATAATTATGACAAATTGAGTAGGTTTTATATGGCAGGATTGTTAAGCCTGCTAAAATTTAATGGTGATTGGAAAACACCAATTATTCAAGTTTGAATATAGTAATTTGGGTTGCCTGTGTTAATACAGAGAATATTTCATTCAGTATACACTCCCACTCACATCATCTCTTTTTCTTTCCACTCTCATCTCACTTTAATACAAAACTATAGCTGTGAACTTTTGGGAGGGGAGAGTGAAGTCATAGGTGAAGACAGCTGGATCATGGATTTGTACTTTGTGACTTTATATTTTCATTCCTTTGCTACTGAGGAAAGATGAAGCAGGCACATTTCAAAAGAACAGCTGACACTATCCATACAAAGACAGTAATTACGTCAGTCACTATAGTTCTTTGGAGTTTGTGGATCTTCTTTTACATGTATATGGCAGAGGTCTAGCTTGTAGGACTAGGCCAGAGGCAGATGAGTATAGATTTTATACATGACAATTGTACATGCTAAACCAGGTTCTAACCTTGTCTCTCCAGTTCCCTTTCTCCTTGAGTTCTGTTAGCCAGTGAATCCTAGTTTGATTGAATTGGGATAACTTTAAACTAACACAAGTGGGTCAAATTGTGAATAGTGAACCTTACTGTATTCAAACTTAACAACGATGTTATTTATTTAGTACAGGCCTGTAAACTACAGTGTCTTGAGTTTTATGGTGCATTTTAGGATTATGGGACAAGGAAGTAGTTGGAGAAATCTCCTTTTGGCAACATGTTACTGCCTGGAAAGGAAAATCTCGAGGTTTTTTTTTTGTTTTTTTTTTTAAGTTTCTATATTTTTCTTTGGCTAACGTATGTTTCCTTTTTACATAAAAGGAAACCTAAACCTGGAAGAAAGGTATTTACTGGCTCTACAGGTAGGGAATATCAGATGGTCTTTTGAATTTTTAGACACTTGAAGTTTTTGTTTCATTTTTGCTTGTTTGGTTTTTGCAGTCAATGGAAAAACCTTTTAAGTAATAAGGACTAAGTTAAACTTCTAAATTCTTTATAATAAATCAATATGCTGATGTTCTGGATGAGATGGGAGACTGCCCTGAGTAGGTACAATATAACAACGTAAGCCTGGACATTCCAGATTACAGTCACTTCTGTCAGAATCATTTGGACAATTTGGTTAGTTCAGGTGTCTTGCCTAATTAGGTGAAATTAAGAGAAGTTGTATACTATATGACAACAAAAACCTCTTCGTTTTAGAGGTATTTGTAGGCATATAGAAATGGCGTGAACCATTCCTTTTCCTATCATTTCAGAACGGGCTCACTATTTAGTTGAGAGATTGTAGTCTTCAAGTAGTTTTAGTTATTTAAATCTGTGTTTGTCAAACTGCAAGCTGAGCTCTAGTAACATTTTGCTTTTGAGGTAATTAGTCATGAAATCATATAAGGAGATTATGGCCAACATTTTTTTTTCTTTAATGAAGTAGAATAAAAATGCAATTCTGCCACTGGTTCTGTGGACCAGCAGCATTGCTGTTATCTAGGAGCTTATTGGAAATACAGAATCTCAGATCCCAGCCAGACCCACAGTGTTAGAATATGCATTTATCTGCATTGTAACGTAATCTCAACATTAATGTTTATAAAACATTGAAATAAATATAGTAACATTTATTACAAATAACACATTCATTAAATTATTGTTTCTGTCTTGTTTGTGTGTACTCGTGCACATACCAGCTTACACCTTAAAATGTATTTCTATGGGTTCACAGTCAAAAAAGTTTAAAATCTACTATTTTAAATGTGGATGCTGACATCGTACCGCTGGGTATGTTCTTATTCTAACTGAGAGAGAGGTATCCTTGCTTGGCATTGGCATTGGCATCATCTCTAAAGTTTTGTTTTATTTTTTATCTATCCCATTTTTCCTTCTACCTCACTTTCTTCTAGTTATCTCTTACATGTCTCTGTTCCTTTCTTTGTATATAATGCGCTTCAAGCCTCAAAATTGTACTCACTGTCGTGAAAACATTTTTCTCAAGTTTTGCTTTGTGGTCAAATATACTCAGTTTACTGGGAAAAAAATTAAGGCTAATCAGCAGGATTTTTATTTTTTAATTCTAGAACCAATTTTGAAGAAGGAAATACCCACATTTTACCAATGTGCTTTTCTCCTCCATTTGTTATGATTTCCAAATGTCAGATGTTACAGTACCATTTGGTTTGGATATCATTAAATCACTCAGTTTTCTTTATGTGCAGATGTGCATGGCATATCTTAAATGCTAGGAACAGAATTTTGAGAAGAAATATGTATAACATTGAAGTCCCAGTTTCCCAGTTGTATTTAAAACAAGTGATTGTAGCTTTAGTTTGCTGTGTACTAACCTAATCTAGTGCAGACCAGGTAAAGGAAGCTAACCTCTTAGACCACTATTAAGAGATATCCTAATTTCCTGGATTATGGCCAAAAATAGAGAAAAATTATACTAGTTGTACTTAGTGTTTTTTCCTTTGACCAACAATATACAATTCAACTTACGACAAATAAGCAGCTTGAAAAATATGTGCCTCTTTCTGTGGTTCTGAGACTGGAACCAGTGAAAAGCAGACAATTCATATCAAATTTTTCATCCAGTCATCGTTAGCTAATTTTAACCATTTTGTGTCACATAGCTACACATTTGTTGCTATTGATCTCACTCTTCTCCATCTGGTTATTCCATTTAACTTATACCTTGTTTTAAAGGGCTTCAGCAGTGAATTTTATTTTATTTTAACTTAGAAATACTACAGGGGTGCTCCAGAAAAGGGGGAGAAATAGAAAATTTTGAATCTCTAACTCTGAAAATTAAGGGCCTTGTTACTACACATCATTCTGTTTATTGGTTATATCAGACAGTATGTACAGCAGAATTGTAAATGATTACTAATTTTTTAGTTATTTTTATCCATACTCTATAACAGTATGATATACTTGTATTTGCTAATGTTAAATGAGTTTTTCTCTAATTTTTTGTGCATTTTTCCCCCTTTTCCATGAAGGCCTTATCTCTTTGGAGCGGGGTGTTTTTCCATAAAAGCTCCATGGTGAGTTCCAGTTCAGTCCCGCATGCCTCATTCATTTGCTGTACTCTCAAAAAGTAATTTGTTTTGTAGTTTTGTTTCCAGTTGCATGGCCTGATCACAGATAGATGCACCAAGTTACTGAATAATTTGTAGATGGAACATGAATGTTGATATTTAAGCTTTAGAAAAGTGGTTTTCTTGGTTTCACTTCATTCTTTAAAAAGTAAAAAACAAAAAAAAAACCACAGATGAATTTTTTTTAAATAGAAGAATTCTCTCATAATGCTCGTAAATATTACAAGACAAGGCTAACACCCAAGTTTAAAGCTTTGAGTATTATGGCATTAGAAGTTCCCTACATATCATGCATAGCATTTGAGGACATGATTTATTTTGAAATATAAATATATTTAAGGTATACCAAAAGCACCTTATAAAGTTTTTGTTGCATTTTATTTGGTCCTAAAGAGACAAAAGTTCTGTTTTTGAATAGTTTAGGTATTTAAGGAGCTACATAATGACAAAATATATATTTTACATAAAACCTCCTAAATAATTTATTATTTTGAATTATTAGCACATACTCATCATAGCTTAATTATTTGGTAAATTCTTTCATATCAGTGCATAGAATACAGCTTTGTCCGTCTTAGACAGGAAGGTCATAGAAAAGAATTTGAATATATTTAATACTTTCATGTAAAGATAGGAAGTAGAATGTGTTAAGAGTGGTATAAAATGTTTAATGGTTAAGAGTCAGGCTGCCTGGGTCTTAGATCCCAATTCACACACTTACTAGCTATATGATTTGGGGGGAGTTTTCTAAAACCTTTCTATTTCTTATTTCCTTATGTGTTAAATGTACCTACGTAATGGACTCACTATGAGTATTAAATAAGCTGATACATATCTCAGTATGTGTTAGTATATAACAGCGCCTGGCACATAGTAAATGTGCAGTAAATGTTAGCTGCTACCACTGTTTCTTTTCCTGTTTCAGGGAAAAATACCATGTTTCAAAAGAAGCTTATTTAAATTAGATTATGTTTTTCACTTTTAAGGATATGTTAACCAGTGCGAAGTTTTGAGAAATGTAAGCTATATTAATTTTATTAATTTAGTCAGAATACTGAAAAGCGTTCTGCACATATGTGTAGTTCTCATAACTGCTAACTGGGGATTGTTCATACTGTTCTATTACACTAGAAAAAAACATTCCAACGTTTTTTCCTCTTGGACAGAAAGAAGCTTAAATAGTTCTTTAAGGTTAATTATTATTTGACACAAACTTATTTCAATGTTTATATGCCATAGGAAGATCTGAAAATTTTGTTATTGCTTAATAATAGGTGACATAAAACAAATCAACATAAAATTTTCCTCCTTGAAAATTATAATTAGACACAGTTTGCAAAACTATTCTAAACAAATTCAGGATATACAAGAATATAAATCTCATGAAAGTGGATCTTTATTCATTTTGTTAACCAGATGTCTTCTAAAAACAAATAAGATACACAGATCTTACTTATGAGCCTTCCAGTGATCAGTGAATTTTAAATGCCACATTCAACATATGACAAAATTTCTTTGTAAACTTAGAATTAAATTCCATTTTAGGATAAATTCTTCTTCTAAGTACAAAGCAAAGAGTTGTAGTATGTTAATAAAGATTGAAGTTTTGCATAGAAGTAAAAGATGGAATAACAACTGTTGTATGTTAAGTAAGTAAAGTTCATTCCTTCAACAGCTTACGTGCTCCTCACATTTAAGCAAAAGCACTTGTCAACCAGAAATGATTTGAGGTTGAAACAAGATTAAAAGAGCCAGATTAAAGAAAGGGATATATTAAATATAGTAGACTTTTAAATCATTGCCTGTCTTTTAGAAGACTGCTTTGTGGTTTGTTTGATGCCATCGTTAGCTCACAAGAAACTCGTTTTTAGTCACTTATACTAGACTAAAAGGTCCTCCTTTAAAATGTTACTTTCCCAGTGGTGCATGTTTTTTCCATTAAGATCTTAATGAAACCTCAAATTAAGGCAGCAAATGAATATAAATTTGACAACTTCTTCCATTTTGTTTATAAGAGCTCCTTTGTTTTAATAGTTTTTGCATGTTATTTAGCATTCAACCTGAGAATGTTTTTATGTACTGTTCTGAAATAAAACATTATATGCTAAATAAATATGTTTTTAGTATATCCAGTTATAGGGTAATATGTGTATTTTGGATGAAAAATGAAATTTTTAAATGAAATGTAAATTTTCTACAAACTTTTTATTAAAGTTGCAACGTTAACACTTAGCTAAGAATTTGCTTTTGGTATATCACAATTTCTGCTAGTTCTTTATTCTCCATTAAACAGGTTTAGTCCTTTACATTCATGTACTTTCAGATGAGTCATTATAAAATACAGTCGTTCCTTTTGGTAACAAAATAAGCTTGTTGGAAAGTAAACTATGCATCTTCAACATTTTAGTCACTTTGGACTTCCCTGGTATTATGTGTCATCTAGGTTAGTTTAGGATATTTGAGTTTGGATGACTATATAAAATAATACAAAAGAATTACACATATAACATACTTTTTTAAACATAGGAATTTAAGATAAATAATCCCAGTGTGAATTTTTGAATCTGAATTTTGCTTTCAATATTACAAATAAATAGGAATGTATCAAGCTCTGAATTTGCATGTAGTATTGTATTTAAGCTACTGTTATTTTTGAATTGCTTATCAAAAAACGTACATGACAGGTAGACAATGGGTAGTCCATATGAGTATATTTCTTCCTCATAAAATGTTTTCATATTATATAAGGGTAAATTTTAAAGAATTAAAATTTGCATATTAAATTAGAAAGTTTTAGTTAGTGTTTTCTAAGAGTTTTGATCAAGCTATAAACAGTTCATGTAAACTAATCTTGTTCTCTTAAATATTTTAAAATTTTATGATTTCATTTTTTGAAAGATATGATTTATATGGAGAGGAGAATTTATTCTTACCTGCCACATTTACACAAATCTGTTAGACCTTTAAGAAAAATTTATGACAGAATAGAATAATTTTAGACAGATTATTAATATCTTTAGTTATTTGAAATAAAATGCTTCCAGTTTTCCCATTTAGGTCTTATGTTAGAAACTAAGATTGAGAATGAGAGAAAACTTCTAAAAGAATACAAAGAATATTTTTTCTTTTATAGAAAGCTGTTATACCACTTGTAATACTTAGATCAATATTGGGTCTTACATTTAAACTCAAATATTGACTATTCTCTTACGTTTTAAAAATGAAAAGAAATGGTGCTTCTGTCTCGTGTTAGCTCCTTCCATGCTTGTGTCCTTCCACAGAAGGCACTGGAGCACATTGCTGCTGATCGTGCTGTCCACAGATACTTCACATCTGTCCTATTCAGATGGAGATCATTGTCCCGTAATTTTTAAGCAGATATCATTAGAATTTTGTACTCTTTTTTTTCTCTCTTTGCAGTTGAGTGTGGAGAAAAAAATAGGCCAGAGAAATTCAATATGTTGACCTGGCTGGATTACATAATAAAGGCCAAGGGAAGAAAAATGGGGAACTTCAGTAGCCTTTGCAAATATTTTTGAAGTCCTAGTAATGTTAATATCCCTACAACTTCCTCTGATTGCAGTGAAAATGATTCTCGTTCTATGGTTAGACAGTTAAGCGTTTCCTCAGAAGAAATGACAAAGAGTTAAACTCCTGATTTTTAATTTAGCATCTTATTTGTTAATTTGGTTATTCGGTTTTTTTGTTTGCTTGTGTGTTTGTTTTTCTTTTGATTACATTGATTCGTATCAGGCTTAGTAAATATGATGTTTTATGATTGTCATTTTTATGATGCTGAAAGTTGAATTTATTCCATTTTTTCTTTTTTTTTATTATACTTTAAGTTTTAGGGTACATGTGCACATTGTGCAGGTTAGTTACATATGTATACATGTGCCATGCTGGTGCACTGCACCCACTAACTCGTCATCTAGCATTAGGTATATCTCCATTTTTTCTTTTATTTTTTGCTCAAAAGTTAAGTCAAATTTTTAAAAAATTCTTGAACATGGGGTTATGTGTGAAAAACTAAGGGTAGTAAAGGAACAGGAATTATCAGTAGAAAGGAGTCCATCAAGAGTATGTCTTGTTCTCATGTATAACCATTTTTAAAAAAATGGATGAGTCCACATAATCAATACAGTTAAACTTTTGGGCATCAATATAAATTTAAATATTTTTCTATCATTGTATTATTAACTTAATAAATGATTAAATAAATGAGGGAAGGCATCCAAACACCCAGAGAAATTCTTTCTAAACTTGCAAATGTTCTGTAATGAGATTTTTTAAAGACCCCTTTTGGAGGAGAAAAGGAAAAGTTGAAAACAAGAGAGAAAAAAAAGGTTAGCGTTGGAGTGCTTTCCTATGAGGGTTGGGTCAGCAATCTGTAAATTTACATAATATACAAAGCTAGCACTTTTCTAATACATTCACGTATGTATCATTTTTCAATGTTTTATCTTTCTGTCAACAAAAGGTTATTTTGTGATAGAAATATTCTAGGTCATTGTGGAAAAGTTCGTACATTGTATGTCACTGGCATATTGCTAGAAAAGCCCTTCTACTTCTGCCAAGCTTTCTTGGACTTTTAAAAACTTAGGATGAAGGGCAGATTGAATCCAAGTTAAAATTTCTAACTTTGAGTGTATCCCATAGAAGATATTTTATTCATAACATTCTTTTTATTAGATTATTTCTCCTTTTTATTCCTCTGCAAATCTTAAAGACACACACATATTTTTATGTTTTTATTTTGCTGAAATACCACAATCATTCCAGATTATAGATTGATGATAGAAATAACTTGATATGAATGTGTTTATCCAATATGCTTCATACCCAACACACAACACTATGTTATGTAGCAGATAGCAAGTTATTTTCAGGGTGAAAACTCTTTTGACTCCTTAATAAACACAGACTTTTACTAATGAAATTTAAGGCCCTATCAGAGGAAAAAAGAAATGATGAAATATAAAAATAAAAACGATAATTCTTTACTGAAATTAAGCATAGTTTTACCATAAAATACTTATTTTCTGTAGGAGATACTGAGCTTATGTAAAAATAACACTGTGTTGATGCTTTTTACTTGTGTGTTCCAAAACAGAATTGTATGTAACTTATAGACGTATAAGAGATTTTAGCTTTTGACATGAGCTGATTAGACTCTAAACTAGTAAACATACAAAAAATATTTTTTGTATGTCAAAAAACTAAATTGATGTCCTCTCATTTTTCTACTTTTTATTATCATGTTAGAAAGTTTGCCATCTGGCCTGGAAGCAAATATTTTTAAGTCTGTTTAGGATGCATACTTCAGAGGGACCATATTTTCTCTTAAGAAGAGGCATGCTCACTTGTTACTTACCACATGATTTAAAAACAACAACAATTACATCCAGTAATTTGCAAAGAGCTTTGAGTTTGTCCCAATGAAGCTTGTTGGTACATTGTAGTAGCTTTGTTCTCTGATGGTGATTCTAGTAAAAGCACATAGTCGCACAATTGCAAACTGCTTTCAAAAAATTCTACAATACTTTTCTCTTTCCCGTTCCCCCAGCCACCATCTTCCCAAAACTCCTAAGGATTAAAAATGACCAGTGGTACCTCAAAGATACCAGCTAGAGGAATTTGTCAGTTCAATGATAGCAGTTTAGTGATGGAAATAAAAGCTTTGAAAGAAGCCTTATATTCTCAGGTAATGCAACAGAGAGCATCATAACCAGAAAGAACAATTCTGATGCCAGTGACCCAGATATCACGGGAAGGTGCATATTTGTTCAGGTATAGGGCAGAGGAGAGTCTTCCTTTCTGGAGGTATGTTACTACAGTTGTGACAAATGCAAGTGTGAAGAGGTGAAACAGTTTATAGAGCCAGATTCAGCTTCCCACAGAAACTTTTTATTTAAAAACGATGTCTTTATTCCCTGTCACTGGAAGTCTCACTGTGACTGGTTGACATTTTAGGCATGGATGTTTTTTGTTGCAGGAATAATGAGAAGTGTTTTAAGAAATGTTAATGGCAGAAGAGGTTTCTTTCATATGTAGTAATATGCATTACCATGGATTTTGTTCAAAGTGGGGAGACCAAAGGGACCAATCATAGTTGCCTCTGATCCAGACTTAGCCATCCTTAGAGGAAGATGTTTAAACAAGCCTCAGGAAATAAGATGTCTGAGAGACTATTTAAAATGTCATAGGAACTGGGAAACTGAGATTACCAAAGCAAAGTCTGAATTTTTTGAAGATTAGGTTGGGGCTGAGGACCATATAGAAAAGTTAGCATTTGCTGAGTACTGTGATATGGGAAAGTACTGCCCTGGGAACTTTACCTGCTTTGTCTAATATAGTGGTTCTCAGAGTTGAGCATGCATCAGAATCATCTGGAGGGTTTGTTTCAAAACACGGATTGTTGGGCTCCATTCCCAGAATTTCTGATTTAGTAGGTCTGGGATGGGGCCTATGAGTATTTGCTTGCACTCCTAAGAAGTCCTCAGGTGGTACTATGAGCTGGGGACAGTGCTTCGAGATAATATAATCATTAAAATAATCCTATGAAGTAGGCATTACTATTTCTATTTTACATATTAGTAGTCTGAGCTCTGAGAGGTTAAATAACTTAACCAAAAGTCACACAGCTCAGAGGTGCCAGCACTGGGATTCAACTACATGTTTCTTCCTGACTCCAAAACTATCTCTTTCCATCCCACCATACTTTAGTAAAGGATGAAAACAAAAATTGAGCAAAATAAGGTAGAACTAATGTTTGACATTGGAGGCTAACTAGCAGAGAGGAACATCAGAGCTCTAGTTTTTATTGTTTCCTACCTTGGCTGTGATCTTTACCAGTGCACGATGAGGCTACTGGTTTATGAATTAGAGAAAATAATTTATCAAAGGTGATTGGCAAAATTGCTTTGGGAAGCCCTTGATAAACCAAAAGAGAACAGAAATACGGGATTGAAAAGGTGTGAGGTCGATATTAGAAGCTGAGCATGAAAACTTATTTGTGGGAAACAGAGGAGATCTACTTCTTTTGAATGGCAGTGACAGGAAGTAATGGCAGTTACTAAATGTGTCCTCAGACATATGAGCAACAGAAAAGATTTAGGTTTGAGAGGCTATTGATATGTAACTCCACCTTGGTCTTTTTCTCTGAACAAAAATAGACACATCATTTTCACAAATCCGAGAAGAAAAAGAGACAACAGGAAGATCAGTGAATATAATTGCATTAGATGATTAGCTATTCTTCCCTTGCACTGTCTAACTCTCCATAGCATTGTGGCCGAGAGAGCATTTTCAAGGCTTCATTCTACATCACCTCATTTTCATCCATGCTGTCTAAATTCATTTATACTGTTAATCCCACATGTTATAGATTGGTGCAAAGGCAGTGGCAAAAACCACAATTACTTTTGCATCAACCTAATATATATAGAAATGAAGTGATAAACCATTTTATTATTGTGAGATGTTCATGCTGGTACTATTGCTTCACTTTGAAATTTCTAGGGACATGTTACTCATCTGAAAAGAAGTGACTTGGATTTTGCCAGCACATACTTCAAAAAGGAGTTGATTTTTATTGGTCTTATAAATGTTGCTCTCTTTACAAAACTCTGGAACTTTGAAATAATTCTACTTTTACTCCAGAACATAGTCTCACATCACCGTTTATTACTTAAGGCAAAATGCATGTTCATATTGGAGGATTTGAATAGGGGTGGAATTTAAAGGAAAAACTGTCATTACCTAAAGGAGTATCATTTCATCATGATAATTGTTTTTTACTGTTATTTTATTTTTTAAGCAAAGTTAAACCTCCTCCACAAATTTCACCCAGCAAATCGATGGGCGGAGAATTTTGTGTGGCTGCTATCTTCGGAACATCCAGGTCATGGTTTGCAAATAATGCAGGTCTGAAAAGAGAAAAAGGTATGTATTTTTACTGAAACATGAATGCTCTATTTGTAATTTTTGCTTCTTAAGGAAAATTTTTAGCAGTTTCCCTAGAATAATCTTGTACCCAGTAGTCTGGAAACCAATTTTTTTAATGTAATTAGCATGTCACTTCTCAACTACTCAAGTCTAGTCAAGAAGAAAAACTATTCTCTCAGTATGAACGTTAATGAATTGCCCACTGAGTGATTTTGTTTTGTTTTGTTGGTGACAATCTACAGGTGATCTCAGTGCTGTCAATTCTATACCCATTTTATACCTTTTACATTTTTACAAGCTAGTTTCACCCCTGGTCTGTGAAGTACAGAGAGGAAAAGCGTCATTGTCCCTGTTTTAGAGATGAAGAACTTGAGACCAGCAAGTTTAAATATCTTAGCTGAAAGTACTGGTTAGTTAGGCAATGGAATCAGAGTTTGAAACCAGATTTTCTAATGCTAAAAATCTTCACATAAAAAAAATCAACTCTGCCATGTTTTAAAACACAATTAAGGCCAGTCGCAGTGGCTCACGCCTGTAATCCCAGCACTTTAGGAGGCAGAGGTGGGCAGATCACGAGGTCGGGAGATCGAGACCATCCTGGCCAACATGGTGAAACCCCATCTCTACTAAAAATACAAAAATTAGC
Organism: Gorilla gorilla gorilla; assembly: GCF_029281585.2. Lineage (NCBI taxonomy): Eukaryota > Metazoa > Chordata > Mammalia > Primates > Hominidae > Gorilla > Gorilla gorilla. Next base: position 30,960,146 of record NC_073228.2, on the reverse strand, counting down.
TGGGCGTGGTGGTGCACGCTTCTAATCCCAGCTACTTGGGAGGCTGAGGCAGGAGAATCGCTTGAACTCGGGAGGCAGAGGTTGCAGCGAGCCGAGATCACATCACTGCACTCCAGCCTGGGTGACAGAGCAAGACTCCATCTCAAAAAAAAAAGAGGAAACAGCCTGCCAGTGAGAAATAAGGCTCAGCTTTTGTGGTTACCATTGCTCCTTTGAATTAATATACAGTAGTCTCTCCTTATCTGTGGAGGATACATCCAAGACCTCCAATGGATGGCTGAAACCTCGGATGGTACGGAGCCCTACATGGTACAATGCATTTCAGTCTAATAACTGAGATAGGTACTATGGGACTACTGGGTTGGTAGCGTATACAGCGTGGATATGCTGGACAAAGGATGATTCATGTCCCAGGCAGGACAGATGGGACAACGAGAGATTTTACCACGCTATTCAGTCTGCCATTTGAAGCTTATGAATTGTTTATTTCTGGAATTTTCCGTTTAATATTTTTGGACTGCAGTTGACCATGGGTAACTGAACTCGCACCTAAGGAGGGACTACTGTAGTTATTATCTTTCTAATCCCTGCTTTGATCACCAGGGTCAATACCTAAAATGTTTATAGGATTAGTGCTTTATAGCATGTGAATCCTTATTGCTTCTGTTTAGAAGAGAATGCCTACATTCATAAACCAAGTATATAATTTTGAATGTTATGATTTTCCCCTTAATATTTTAGTATTATTAAAGTAGGTCACAAACTGGGTTGTTACTGGGGCACTTCTCTGGTGAGTTCCACAGGCTGTATTGTTCTTGGCAAAATGGCTCTCCTTTATGCTAACACTGGCAGTCAGACATGAGCCCTTTCTCTTGTTATCGCCTTTCAGTGACCCTTTCCTTGGTAATGGGATCTCAGGCGCAGCAGGTTCCTTACCTAAGTGGGAGAGGATACTGTTAAGTATGCAAGCCTTCCATTTCCTTATCCCATCTTTATTTTTTTTGTTACCTCCTTAGGTTTAATGATGCTATCGAAAGGACTTTTTGTTACTAGTTAAAACCCTCTGAGAAGCTCGATTTCAAATGCTTCTCCCTTCTGTTCTAATTACCTTTTTAACTTGCTACTCCTTTATGTCCCTCTGGCTGATCATTAGCTATTTTCTCAAATCAGCTGTAATTGATTCGCCTGACACAGAGATAAGATGACCCACCCAGCATTCATGAGTGATTTTATATGCTCCTAGGTTTACTGTAAAACCCGAGAGAGAGGACTAAACCTGTTTTGCTAGTGGGTACATGTGTATTCCTTATAAAGTCAGTTGATTAGATCCATATTCAGCACCTAACTTCTCAAAGTATGGCTGATCTTCATTTACCATGGCGCCGGTGATCCCATGGAGAGAAAGAAGAGGATTTGGGGGAAGGGGATGCACATGCATGCCTGTGTATGTGTGTTGAATAGACTTTATTTTCTAAAGGAGCTTTAGGTTCACAGCCAAATGAGCAGAAGGTCCAGAGATTTTTCCATATATACCTTCTGTCTCCACACATGCAAAGCCTCTTATTATCAGTATCCCCAACCAGAGTGGTACATGTGTTTGGATTGATGAACCTACATTGACACATCAAATGTTTTTTGTTTGTTTTGATCCACAAATTTAAGTTCTAAATTTAAGTCTTCTGAGAAAAAAAATAGATGAGACATTAGGCTGATTTAGGCATACAACTAACCTTTCATGCAAGTCATTTGGTACATGCAGGGTAACTAAATCCTAGTCCATACATTATTCCTTTTCAGTTAGTCCATTTCCTGATATCATTCATTTTTCATAATGTGGGACAAATTACATTGTAGACAACTACAAAAGTCTATAAAGTATTTTACTATATTAGGATTTGGGGCATAGTAGTATCATTCTTGAAATAAGTTGTTTAAGATTGAAAATACTCTGATATCATAGACATTTTCATATTCACTAGCATGTACTTATACGAGGCAACCTTTAGGCAAGGAACAAGCAGCATATGAAAAAATTCCTGTTGTCTGAGCATGGTGGCTCACGCCTTTAATCCCAGCACTTTGAGAGGCTAACGTGCACAGATCACCTGAGGTCAGGAGTTCGAGACCAGCCTGACCAACACGGTGAAACCCCGTCTCTACTAAAAATACAAAAATTAGCCGGGTGTGGTGACAGGAGCCTGTAATCCCAGCTACTCGAGAGGCTGAGGCGGGAGAACCATTTAAACCAGGGAGGCGGCAGCCTGGGCAGCAAGAGCAAAACTCCATCTCAAAAAAAAAGAAAAAAAGAAAAAGAAAAAAATTCCTGTCTTTTCATTTTCTCTGAGCAGCCTCAGGAGCAGACTGATAAGATCATTAACTTGTAAAAATTATTCTGTGCTCCATTTATGCCATCATAACACATCGGGTTCTGTTTCTCTGTTTGTAGATCAGTCCAAACAAGTTGTAGTTGAGTCCCTGTACATTATCAGTTGCTATGGCACCTTAGTGGAGCACATGATGGAGCCGCGACCCCTCAGCACTGCACCCAAGATTAGTGACGACACGCCACTGGAAATGATGACATCGCCTCGAGCCAGCTGGACTCTGGTTAGGTAGTACCTCTTTTCTTTTTTTCTTTTTAACAGCTTCATTAAGGTATAGAAGATTAAAAGCGTATAATTTGATAAGTTTTGACATGCATACAGCTACGAAATCATCACCACAATTAACATGGTAAACAAATACATCACTCTCAAATGTTTCTTGGTGACCCTTTGTAATCTCTCCTTCTTTCACCCCCTTTGTCTCTACAGATTAGTTTACAGTTTCTGGAATTTTTTTTTTTTTTTGAGACGGAGTCTCACTCTGTCGCCCAGGCTGGAGTGCAGTGTCGCGATCTCAGCTCAAGCGATTCTCCTGCCTCAGCCACTTGAGTAGCTGGGACTACAGGCACACGCCACCACACCTAGCTAATTTTTTTGTATTTTTATTAGAGACGGAGTTTCACCATGTTGGCCAGGATGGTCTCAATCTCCTGACCTCGTGATCTGCCCGCGTCAGCCTCCCAAAGTGCTGGAATTACAGGCGTGAGCAACCGTGCTGGCCCAGTTTCTAGAATTTTATATAAATGGAATCATATAGTATGTAATTTCTTAAATCTCACTTTCATCTAGCAAAACAAACAATACTTCATTCCTTTTTTTTTTTTTTTTTTTTTTTTGGAGACAGTCTCGCTCTGTTGCCCAGGCTGGAGGGCAGTGGCACGATCTCAGCTCACTGCAGCCTCCACCTCCCATGTTCAAGCGGTTCTCCTGCCTCAGCCTCCTGAGTAGCTGGGACCACAGGTGCCTGCCATCCCATCTGGCTAATTTTTAGTAGAGATAGGGTTTCACCATGTTGTCAAGGTTGGTCTCATACTCTTGACCTCAGGTGATCCACTCGCCTTGGCCTCCCAAAGTGCTGGGATTATAGGGATGAGCACCTGGCCTTTCATTACTTTTTCATTTGACATAATTTACATACAATAAAATTAACCCATTAAAAGTGACTTTTCACAAAGTTATGCACTTATCACTGCAATCAGTTCTCATCACCCTAAAAAGAAACTTCATACTCATTAGCAGTCACTCCTTATTTTTCTCCAACCCTTCAGACCTAGGCAGCAGCCAGTTTACTTTCTTTCTCTATGGATTTTGCTACTCTGATCATTTCATGTAAGTGGAATCATATAATATGTGACCTTTTGTGTCTGGCTTCTTTCACTTAGCATATTTTCAAGATCTATCCATGTTGTAGCGTGTGTCAGAATTTCACTCCTTTTTATGGCTACATAATACTCCATTATATGGTTATACTGCATTTTGTTTATCCCTTTATTAGTTGATAGATATTTCTACTTTTTAAGCTGTTATTAAATAATGTTGCTGTGAACATTCATGTACAGATTCTTGTGTGAACATTTTTTTTGTTTTTCCTGAGACGGAGTCTTGCTCTGTCACCCAGGCTGGAGTGCAGTGGCGTGATCTCGGCTCACTGCAAGCTCCACCTCCCAGGTCCACACCATTCTCCTGCCTCAGCGTCCTGAGTAGCTGGGATTACAGGCACTAGCCACCACGCCAGCTAATTTTTTGTATTTTTACTAGAGACACGGTTTCACTGTGTTAGTCAGGATGGTCTTGATCTCCTGACCTCATGATCCACCCACCTCGGCCTCCCAAAGTGCTGGGATTAGAGGCGTGAGCCACCGCGCCAGCCCATGAACATATTTTTTAAATTGTCTTCTGTATGTACCTTGGAGAATACCTCTGTTTGAACTTATTTTCCCCTTGCACTTCTTTGTTAAATTTTCTTGGATTTATGCTTCCTCTATTTGCAATCTCAGGCTCACTGAAAATAGAGAGTAACATTGAGATAGCCATTAAGGGGAATAGAAACTAATATAGATAGATTTGAAGGTTTCTCTGAAAGTAATTCTCCAAGATACAGTGGTTAAGCCTTGTAGGAATGTTTATTAAGAATCAGAGTCCATCTCAAACGTGCATAATGATTAGAATCTTTATAAACTATAACCAAAAGGAAAAAAAAACCTGGAATAAAACCTCTTTAATATAGTTCATTGTCCAGGAAAGAAAAAATTGCTCCTGACATGTATGGAAGGAAACAGACAAAAATGGATATGAAAATGATCCTGTCCTTTTGACATTTTAAAATATTCTTGTATTGATTTTTGGAGGCTCCAGCATTCTTTACTACTACTTTACTATGCTGGATTGATCTGATCAATATCTGATTTATCAAGCTTATTTAGGAGTGGGCAGATCTAATTAAAGTTACTACACTATCATTGTTGAAACAGTAACTTATTTCAGAACTCAGATGCTAATTTGATCTATAATAAGTCATCCATTTACACAGCTGTGTTTTATTAACCATTTTTACCTACTTCATTTTATTTTAAAATATACACGTATTTTAAGAATAGAGAGGTCAGAAATTACATAAATTAGAACTAGTTAGTTGTAACATTTGAATTTTACACCTGTTTAATCTTCTGAATGTCTTGCCTATCCTGTTGGAGGGTTTTCTGCTGTTAAGCTTATATTGACGGCATGTTATTTGTATGAAAGACTGCCACCTTTTTATTTCTTCTAAGCAGATGGCCTTGTGTTTCAGGTTTCATCACATTCATTTTAATGATTACAAGTTCATTTTAATGATCACAAAAGCAGTGTGAGTTTAAGTCACTGTTCATAAGTGATGACAGTCATGGTGATTTACATCCCATCTATTAAGCTTAAATATTAATATTCTTCTCCTGTTTCCTTAGAACCCCTCAATGGAATGAATTGCAGCCACCGTTTAATGCAAACCACCCTCTGCTCCTCGCTGCAGATGCAGTACAGTATTATCAGTTCCTGCTTGCTGGCCGTAAGTAGTTCAGATTTTTTTTTTCCTTTCGTATGGTCTATTCAGATTTCATCTTAAAATGCTAGCTTTGAAAGCAAACATTACCACTGGTCCATAGGCCATGGGCCTTAAAGAATCAGTTTGAGGCAAATAAGATATTTAATACAAATATAAACTGTAAGCCTTAGTATACATTGTATCTCTGACTGCTTATATTCTTTACCTATGAAATATATTCCTGTAATAAAAGTTGATAGGGAATATCTGGAGGGCTCAAAAATTCAAACAAACATAAAAACAACCACCTGAAAATGCTAGGATATAATAAAAAGTTTCATAAAGCTTGGAATCTAGTTTCTAACATGGAAAAAAAAAAAAAACCCAAAACTTAGCACAGTTAAAAGTGCAACTATGAAAACAATGCCAGCAGGCTTTTCTTTTGGTAGAATTTTACTTGCAATAATGAGGTAAAGATTTCAACTACATTTGTTAATTTGTTTGTTTACTTATATGTTTAAGCGTGAGCATTTGTAGAGACTGAACCAAGTTCATTGACCTAGATAACAGCTTTTTATATGGGAGTCATTTAAAGGCAATTTAGTATTTATTATCCAGTTTGCGTTTATAGAATTAAAAATTATTTACAATTATAGTTCAGTTTTGTAGATATAGACAGAATCCTTAATTTAATTTGATGGCTCTGAGTAGTGCATGCTTTAAAGAAAATTCTTAAAAATCAACATTGACATGTTTTTAATGAAACTTTGTTGTATTTAACACATTGTCTTGCCCGGTATATTAGGAAGCATGAATTAAAATAGTTGTCGAATGATTTTATTTTATCTTTATAATGTGTTATATATTATACTGGAAACAGAAATATTTTATAGACTTTGCTCTCAAGTTATGAAACTCTATAACTGTAATCAATAGTTGGCAGTCTTGCTCTCTCATATTATTGTTGAACTCTCTGCTTTTTCTAGGGCATTTTTATTGAGTGCCTACTATGTGTGAGGCAGTTCTGATTTAAAGGTGATTAGTATATTGCTTCTCTCCTCAATGAATTCCCTAATTCAGGAGATAGACATTTAATAAAAAAGTAAAATAAAGTGGGGTAGGTGTATCAGTGGAGGGTTATAACTTGAACTGTGAGAGCAGTGACGTGTGTTGCCTATGGCATCACAGACGGGTGATATGTAAGTGGTTTTCAGGTTGATTCAAGAAGCAGTGCATATAGAAGTTGTTAGTTTCTAGATTTTTTAAGCATATATTTAACTATCATATGAACTGGAAAAATACATGACATGAATATGATATGAAATAAGAATCATGAGTACATTTTCCATTACCTCTCAAGGAGCAAAACTAATTGTTGAATTAAGCATAGTTGACTCTTTCAGAGTTAATATTGTGTTTTGTGTTGTTATTTTGATACCTATTAAGTCTATTTAATAGACATACTATAACAAGTCTGAAATATTTACAAAACACATAGGGGAAAAGATATAGCTATATCTATCTCTTAATTGTTTTTTGTTCCAGTGATTGACCTTATTGACATTACACTCTGTTTGATTTTAGCTGCCCTAAACACCTTTGTCTAATGCTCAGAACAACAAAAATCCCCAGGTGCATAATTTCAGAACCACCACTGTTGGCAGTAGTAAGCCATTACATGTTTTCAAGCATAGGAATGACACCATCAAAATTGTATTTTAGAAAGATCATTCTGGGCTGGGCGCGGTGGCTCACGTCTGTAATCCCAGCACTTTGAGAGGCTGAAGCGGGAGGATCACTTGAGGTCAGGAGTTTGAGACCAGCCTGGCCATCATGGTGAAACCCCATCTCTACTAAAAATACAAAAAAATTAGCTGGGTGTGGTGGTGCATGCCTGTAATCCTAGCTACCTGGGAGGCTGAGGCAGGAGGGTGACTTGAACCCGGGAGGTGGAGGTTGCAGTGAGCCAAGATCACGCCCTTGCATTCCAGCCTAGGCAACAGAGCAAGACTCCATCTCACAAAAAAAAAAAAGAAAGAAAGAAAGAAAGAAAGAAAGATCACTCCGGCAGCACTGCAGCAGGAAATTCAGAGGAAGGGAGTGGAGGCTAGGTGATCCTAGAGCAAGATGAGACCTTAAATTAATGCTGTATTACAGAGAAGACAGGACAGACCTGTGAGATGTTTAATAGTTGGCATAGAAAAGAATTAGAGGCTGGGCACAGTGGCTCACGCCTGTAATCCTAGCACTTTGGGAGACCGAGGTAGGCAGATCGTCTGAGCTCAGGAGTTTGAGACCAGCCTCGGCAACATAGTGAAACCCCATCTCTACTAAAACACACAAAAAAATCACCCAGGTGTGGTGGCGTGCACCTGTACTCCCAGCTACTCAAGAGGCTGAGGCATGAGAATTGCTTGAACCTGGGAGGTGAAGGTTGGAGTGAGCTGAGATGGTGTCACTGCACTCCAGCCTGGGTGACAAAGTGAAACTCTGTCTCAAAAAAGAGAGAGACAATTTGAAACTAAGTAGTTACTAATGATTCTGTGGTTTCTCATATGGAATACAGCAGGTCCTTGAATGATGTCATTTTGTTTAACATCAATTCTTTACAAGGCTGATGAGAAAAAATAATCGCTCCCTGCCTGGGGCCATTGCCTGTGTGGAGTTGTCACGTTCTCCCCATGTCTGCGTGGGTTTTCAGTGGGTACACAGGTTTTCTTCCTGATACCAAAGGTATGCATGTTAGGTTAATTGGCATGGCTCCATTGTGTCCCAGGCTGAGTAAATACGGGCCTGTGTGTGCGAGTGCACTGCAATCGAATGGTGTCTTGTCTAGGATCGGGTCCTGCCTTGCACCCTGAGCTGCCAGGATATAGGCTCTGTCCACCCACAACTCTGAATGAGTGAATACAAATTATTGTAAAATAAAAATTCTTAAAATATATGGTAAATCACAGAAATGCACAACAATAAATGTTGCTATATGAAAGTGCTCAGCAAGCCCAGCATATTGGTTATTATCTGTTTTTTAACTTCGTGGTTGTAGGAGGTGCTCATTAAAATTTTCACTTTGCAAACATTTATTCCTTGATTTAACTCACCAGCACTTCAAGCTCCACTACTCAGTGATTCGCTAGAAAATGAGTAAATAATCGTATTACTTGTTTTCATTAATCTTTCTTAAATGTATATATAGCTCACATTTATTTTGATGTTTAATATTAAAGCATTTGGGGTCTTTATTCAAAAGTTTACTGATGTTTTTGACCAGAAAAAAAAAATATGCCTTAAGAGGTGGGGGCGTGGTGGCTCAGGCCTGTAATCCCAGCACTTTGGGAGACCGAGGCCGGCAGATCACGAGTTCAGGAGATCGAGACCATCCTGGCTAACACGGTGAAACACAGTCTCTACTAAAAATACAAAAAATTAGCTGGGCGTGGTGGCGGGCGCCTGTAGTCCCAGCAACTCGGGAGGCTGAGGCAGGAGAATGGCGTGAGCCCAGGAGGCGGAGCTCACAGTGAGCCGAGATTGCGCCACTGCACTCCAGCCTGGGTGACAGAGCGTGACTCTGTCTCAAAAAAAAAAAAAAAAAAAAAAAAAAAAAAAAAAAAAAAAATATATATATATATATATATATATATATATATATGCCATAAGAACTTAACTCTTGTTTATATCAATTAGTCAGTGGTAAAATGGGTTTTGTAATACTTCATTTCACTTAAAGTCACAGTTTCCATGAACTTATCAATGATGTTAAATGAGGACTTATTGTATAATGCATTTCATTTTAGACCTTTTGAGTTCCAGGTGGACTAATATTGGGATAAAGATGAAAAGACCTGGGTTCTAGTTCTAAATCCAGCAATAACTTGATAAATGTAGATATCAATTATTATTCTTGCTCTTATAGAGGTGTTATGATGATCAATGAAATGATGCTAAAGTCCTTTTTTTTTTTTTGAGATGGAGTCTTGCTCTGTTGCCAGGCTGGAGTGCAGTAGCACGATCTCAGCTCACCACAACCTCTGCTTCCTGGGTTCAAGCAGTTCCCCTCCCAAGTGGCTGTGATTACAGGCACATGCCACCACGCCTGGCTAATTTTTTGTATTTTTGTAGAGATGGGGTTTCACTGTGTTGGCCAAGACGGTCTTGATCTCCTGACCTTGCGATCCACCCCGTCTCTGCCTCCCAAAGTGCTGGGATTACAGGCGTGAGCCACTGTGCCCAGCATAAAGTCCTTTTTAAAACTGTAAAATAGTTTATACATTTGAGCATTATTATTATAAGCTTTTGTTTCTTATCTCAGAAGAATATATTTTCAAATGATAGACTTCTGGGACTTTTGGTACAATTTACAAAACCTTTTTTGTATTCTGCATTTACAGTGGAATACCTGGCCTGGGCATGGTGGCTCATGCCTGTAATCCTGGTACTTTGGAAGGCCAAGGTGGGAAGATTGTTTGTGGCCAGAAGTTCAAGACCACCCTGGGCAACATAGAGAGACCCTGTCTCTACAAAAACATTATAAAAATTAGCTGAACATGGTGATATGCACCTGTAGTCCCAGTTGCTCAGCAGGCTGAGGTAGGAGGATCACTTGAGCCCAGCAATTTGAGGTTACAGTGGGCTGTGATTACACCACAGCACTCTAGCCTGGGTGACAGAGCAAGATTCTGTCTCTTAAGAAAAAAAAAAAAAAAAAGGCTAGGCGCAGTGGCTCATGCCTGTAATCCCAGCACTTTGGAAGGCCGAGGCGGGGGGATCGCTTGAAGCCAGCAGTTTGATACCAGCCTGGCCAACGTGACGAAACCCCATCTCTACTAAAAATACAAAATTTAGCCAGGTGTGGTGGCGCACACCTGTGATTCCAGCTACTCGGAAGGCTGAGGGAGAATCGCTTGAACTCAGGAGTTGGAGGTTGCAGTGAGCTGAGACTGCACTACTGCACTCCTGCCTGGGCAACAGAGTGAGTGAGACTTCATCTCTCTCTCTCTCTCTCTCTCTCTCTCTCTCTCTCTCTCTCTCTCTCTCTCTCTCTCTCTCTCTCTCTCTATATATATATATATATATATATATATATATATATATATATATATATATATAAAATAAAATAAAAGCAATACTGGCGCCAGTTTCAAGAGAATGCCCACCCATCTGTTGCACCCTTTCTGCAAGTTAGAGCCATTAAGCAGACTTTATTACTCTCTTGCTTTCTCCCAGATTTCCCTTACTGAAGCCATTTGTAAGGATATTATACCTTTTAAAACACAAGTATATCATACCTCGTGCCAGAAAGTTTTTTGTTTTCCTTAACTATATTGGAAATCACCTATTTCCCAACTTGAAGACTTTAATAAATATTATTCTCAAAGAATTTTCAAATATAGTCATTCCTTGGTGTCATGGGAAATTGGTTCCAGAACCTCCCTCAGATACCAAAATCCACAGATGCTCAAGTCCCTGATGCTGGTACTATATTTGCATGTGACCCACGCATATCCCCCTGTATGCTTCAAGTCATCTTTAGATTACTTATAATACCTAATACAATGTAAGTGCTATATAAATAGTTGTTACACTGTATTGTTTGGGAATCATGACAAGAAAAAAGTCTAGACATGCTCGGTACAGACGCAACCATCCTTTTTTTTTCACAGAATATTTTCAGCCTGTGGTTGGTTGAACCCATAGATGCGGAACCAGGGATATGGAAGGCTGACTGTATAACTTTTTGGTAAACTCTAATACAAACTTCACAAATGTTGCAAGCATTTTTTTTTTGTATTTGGATCTGTGGATCAAGTGAAGCAGACTTGTACAAACTCCGGAAATTATAGTAAAAGTAGACAAAGAATGATGTAAATGGAAATGGGAAAGAGACTTCATCTCAGTGAGAAGAGAGTAGGAGAGCAGGATGTTTAGCAAGGAATCTCCACTCCCCTTCCAGCCCGGTAATCATAATAAATACACTGCTAGTTAATAAACAAGTTCTGTATATGTGGCAAAAAGGGAGGCTTGTGGTGGAAGGAAGGGGGAACCAGCCCTAAACACTAAACACTTCTTATGTAATCTTAATATAAAGTAAGTAAAAACTCCAGATCCTGTATTCTTAAATTATAGTAACATTTCCTACCTATATTAATTGAATGGAATGACCAAAATTAATGAATTTTTATTTTTATTGAAGAATTTTGCTGTATCACAAATTGATACCCCAAATTGAGGAATTTTGGTGTATTGTAAATTAGATCATACTAGAATGTTCCATACAGAGGTCACTGTAGAGGCACAGATGACTTCTCTGTTATTAGGTGGAACCATATGAAATTGGCATTTTTAATAAGTTTTTTAAAAGTCTGATATTTCAGCAGTTTCACAGATTAATTTATATATGCCAGCTAAATATATAGATGGTAATCTAATTTTTCTGTTTAACTCAGTAAAAGTAAAAGTCAAAAATTTATAATCCAAAAGATGTTTTGCCTTGGTCAAAGAAATTTTGGGAATAGTTTATAAAAAGATGACAGCAGAGGTCATTAGTGATTTCTGTGTTAGCACTGTATTTACTCCCTTTAAAATAAAAATTACATACTATATTGCCTTCCAACACAGGCATTATATTTCAGTGTATTCCTTTGCCAAAAACAAAGATAAACCATAGAACATATCAGTAAATACCAACCAGCTATGAATATGATCCCAAAATAGACAATAACTTTTTCTTCAGTCTGCTGTAGAGCTTCCAATTTGTAAATTAAAAACAGAGCTTACCGAATTGCCTTAGGAAAGCCTTATTTAAGGGAAAAATAATGTTTCCTCCTTTCTTTCAGGTAATTTGGCAGCAACAGTGTTTTTAACTTGCTGACATTAACTAGCTTTGTGGCAGAGTGGGTTTCAGAGTGTGGACTTCTTTCTAAATCAGGCTGTGAGTGTGTGAAAAGTTCCTCTGTAAACTTACTGAGTTTTATTTGTAATAGAAATATACATTCATTCAATAGAAATGTAGCTTTGATATACAATAGAAAGGTGACTGGGGTCCATAGTACTTCCCTGTGTGTTATTGGGTGTATACTTGGTTTCTTCTAACTTTAAAAGGAATATGAGAAAGATGGAGAAAATATTTTATATGTTTCAATTTGATCTCAAATTTTGGGGAGATTTAGTGTTCTCTCAGTTTCATTGACTATTTCTTGAGGTTCCAGTTGAGTAGTAGCTTCCCAACAAGATGGACTAACAGGGGTCAGTTTTACTTTCCTGCATGTAGCAACAACAGAAACAGAAATCATATATGAAACAATTGTTTTCAAGTCATCTGACATTAGGGAATGAAGGACAATGATCCCTGAGAGATGGGAAACAAATGAGACAAGCCCTGCACTTGCCTTAGTTTATCGTCTTTGGAGTTTCTAGGCTGTGTTACAGTGAGGGAGAAAGCAAGTGAAACCCAGGGAACTCCCTCAGTTGAGGAGACAGAGCTGAGAGTCCAGTAAGACCAAAGAAGAGCGGGTGTCGGCAAATTACCATGTGCTTTTATGGTAAATAAAGTTTTACTGGAACACAGCCACACCGTTTCATTTTTATCTTGTCTGTGGCCACTTTTAAGCTATAATCACTGAGTTGAGTAACAGTAACTGAGACCATATGACCCACAAAGCCCAAAATATTTACTATTTTCAAACCCTCACCTAGAGTTTGTTGGACGGGATATCAGGGGAGATCTTCACAGAGAAAACATGCTGAAGACTGCAGAGGGTCCTTTTCCAGTATTCAACAGAATACCGGTGCCTCTGAGGAAACTGCAGCCTAGGAAACAACCATCTGAGTGTCTTAGAGGGCACAATGGTCACACAGAGTCAGGACTAGTGACACTAACAGTTACTATGACTGTATTCCATATGTTCAAAAAGTTAAGCAGACTTCTAAATTACTTAGATCTAAATATAAAAAACTCCTAGGTGTGAAAACCACAGTGTGTGAGGAGAAAGCTTCATTGCATAAGACTGAAGATAGATTATACATTGCAGAAAAGTAATCCCAGCACTTTGGGATGCCAAAGTGGAAGGATTGCTTGAGTCCAGGAGTTCAATACCTGCCTGGAAATAGAGTGAGACCCTGACTCTAAAGAAAACATTTGAAAAATTAGCCAGGTATGGTGGTGCATACCCTTAATCCCAGCTACTCAGGAGGCTGAGGTGGGAACATTGCTTGAGGCCAGGAAGTCAAGGCTGCAGTGAACCATGATTCTGTCACTGCACTCCAGCCTGGGCAACAGAGCAAGACCTTTTCTCAAATAATAATAATAATAATAATAATAATAATAAAATCAATAAATAAATTGCAGAAGAAAAGATTAGTGAACTTGAAGATAGAGCAAGATAAAGATCTTGTTTCTAAAATGAAACACAGAAAGAAAATAATTTAAAAAGAGTATCACTGAACTGTGGGAAAATATACACTAATAAACAGAATTTCTGAAGAAGGGGTGGTGGGACAGAAGAAATAATAGCCAAAATATTTCCAAATTTGATATAAAGTATAAAACTGCAGATAGAAGAAGGTCAGTAAATCCCAAGTACAGGACACCTTAAGAAAGGCATACCAAAGTGTATTATAATCAATTTGCTCAAAATCATTGGTAAAGAGAAAAAAAAATCTTAAAAGCAGCCAGAGGAAAAGACATGTTACACACCAAGGAGCAAAGATAAGCAGATTTTTCTTTTCTTTTCTTTTCTTTTTTTTTTTTTTTTGAGACGGAGTTTCACTCTTGTTGCCCAGGCTAGAGTGCAATGGTGTGATCTCGGCTCACTGCAGCCTCTGTCTCCTGGGTTCAAGTGATTCTTCTGCCTCAGCCTCCCAAGTAGCAGGGACTACAGGCATGCGCCACCACGCCTGGCTAATTTGTTGTATTTTTAGTAGAGATGGGGTTTTTCCATGTTGGTCAGGCTGGCCTCAAACTCCTGACCTCAGATGATCGTCTACCTCGGCCTCCCAAAGTGTTGGGATTACAGGCGTGAGCCACGGCGCCCAGCCAGCAGATATCTTTGAAGTATGGAAAGAAAATAACCATCAACCCAGAATTACATTCTGCCTTTGCCCCCTAAATCTCTGAAGATGAAGGCAAAATATTAGAAATCTCAGATTCGTGGAAGCTTGAAGAAGTTATCAGCTTCATATGAAATGTTAAAGGGAGTCCTTAAAGCAGAAGAAAACTACATCAGCATGAAAGGAATTAAGAGCACTGGGAATGGTGAACAACGTAGGGAAATGGATGAGATATTTTTCTAATTTGTAAAAATGTAAATAATTAAAATTTAAAATATAATTGACTTGTTTTAAAATATTGACCGTTAACAGAAAAAAATGGCATATTGTTTTTAATATATACGTGTGTGTGTACCTACGCATGTGTGTATATATGTGTGTGTACACAGTAGCATAAAGGCCAGGGGGGTGGGAAATGGAACTATACTATTGTAAGACTTTTGTAATATATATGAGTGGTATAATATTACCTGAAGGTAAACTGTGATAAGTTAAAGATGTACATAATGAACTCAAAAGCAACTACTAAAATAACAAAAACAAAGTGTTGTATCTACTATGCCAACAAAGGAAATAAAATGGAAACAAGCAAGAGTATGTAATTCTAACCATATCAATACTCATTAGTTATAAACGGACATTCTAATAAAAAATGAGATTGTCAAATTAGATTTAAAAAGTAAGTTCTAACTGTATGCTACTTATAAGAAACACACTTTAAACTTGGAATTGCTACATTAATATCAGACTAAGTAGGACACTTCACTCAACAGCAGAATACACATTCTTTTCAAGTGTGCAGGGAATATGGACCAATATAGGGAATCTTCTCGGCTCTAAAACAAATCCCAGTAAATTTAAAAGGTTTCAAGTCATACAAAGTATTTTCCCTGACCACAAGAGTTAAGTAAGAAATGAATCACAGAAAGATCTTTGGAAAGTGCACAAATATTTGGAAACTAACACATTTTTAAATAGTCCATGGTTCACAGAAGAAATCTAAAGGGAATTAAGAAATTATTTTTGACTGAATGAGATTGAAATCAGATATACCCATATCTTTGACAACTACTCAGATTTTTTTACAAGTGGATTGAGCTATTAATACTTGGGACACGTTTGATGACCCTCAAGAAAATTATTATGAGTGAAAAAAAGCCCATCTCCAAAGTTTCCACACTGCATGATTTCATTTATATAACATTCTCAAAATGACAAAATTATAGATAGATAATAGATTAGTGGTGCCCAGGGATTAGGGATGGGGTGGGAGAGAATGTGCCTATATAGAATTATTACAAGGTTGATCTTTGTGGTGATAGGACAGTTCTGTATCTTGATTGTAGTGGAGGTTACACCAATTTACACATGTGATAAAATTGAATAGACCCTCACACACATAAATTGAGTGTAAAACTGTATATGTAAATTTCATTATATCTGAATAAAGTCTCTGGATTGTTTCAATGGTGATTTTCTGATTTTGCAACTGAGTGAAAGGTACACAGAGTATCACTGTACTATTTTGCAACTTTTTGTGAATCTTTAATCATTTCAAAATAAAAACTTGTTTTCTTTTAATGGTGATAGGGTCTTACTCTGTCACTCAGACTGGAGTGCAGTGTCTTAGTCATGGTTCACTGTGGCCTCCAACTCCTGAACTTGAGTGATCCTCCTGCCTCAGCCTCCTGAGTACCTGGGACTATAGGCTCGCACCATCATGCCTGGCTAATTCAAAATAAAAACCTTAAAGAAAAACAGGAAATTTTCTGAGATGGCACTAAATCCATACTCAAGGGAAAAATTATAGGGCTAATGTTTATATTATAAAGGGAAAAGATCTGAAATCAATGACCTCAGCTTCCACATTAAGAAACTAGACAAAGTAGAGGAAATTAATGCAAAACAGAAAATACAGGAAAAAAGGAAAAAGATCAGAGTATAAAATCAGTGAAACAGAAAACATAAAAACAATAGAGAAAAAGCTATGAACTATTGTGTGCTTTTCTTCTGCTTGGGGTTTATGGGATTCTTGGATCTGTAGGTTTGTAGTTTTCATCAAATTTGGAAATTTTTATACAATTATGTCTTCAAATATTTTTTCTTTCACTCTCTCTGTCACTTTCCCTTTTTTGGACCCCAGTTTAATTTATGTTGACCACTTGATACTTTCCCAGCTTACTGAATCTTTGTTAAGATTTTCTTATTCTTATTTTCCTCTCTGGTTGTATGTAGTTTTTAATTCTGTATCTGTAAGTATATTAATTCTTTTTCTTTGTGTTAATTTCATTCAATGTATTTTACATTTCGGATATCATAATTTTTATCTCTTGAAGTTCCATTTGGATCTTCTTTATATCTTTTATTTTCCTCTTCCTTATCTACATGTTTGACCACATGGAATATTATGGAACCATAGGCAGCACGACATGTTAGAAGGCAGCAGATGAGAAGTAAAAGCAAGTGATTAGAAGTAAAAGCAACTAGTACAGAATTTGGTGTCATGGAAGTCATAAAACAATACTTTGAGAATTAGAAAAGAGAATCATGAGTTGAATTAATAACTATAAAAAGTCTTACTGGAACCTGACTTCGAAGTAGTTGTGTTCCTTTGACAAAATCTTAGTTTTTATTATGCTAAAGAGAATTAAGTCTGTTGTGAGTTTCTTTCTTTCTTTTTTTTTTTTTTTTTTTTTTGAGACAAGGTTTCTCTCCCATTGCCCGGGCTGGAGTGTAGTGGCACGCTCTTGGCTCACTACAACCTCTGCCTCCCGGATCAAGTGATCCTCCTGCCTCAACCTCCCAAGTAGCTGGGACTCCAGGTGTGTGCCACCATGCCTGGATAATTTTTTTATTTTTAGTAGAGACAGGGTTTCACCATGTTGGCTAGGCTGGTCTTGAATTCTGACCTGAAGCGATCTGCCCGCCTCGGCCTCCCAAAGTGCTGGGATTTCAGGCGTGAGCCACCACGCCTGGCCTGTGGTGAGTTTCTTTTGAATAGCTGGGCTGTCTATTGATTTATAGGCTTTAAAAAATATGATTGCTTTACTAATCTCTTGGCCTTCACTTACATTTTGTTTGGCATTTACATACAATAAAGTAGATAGGACTTAAAAGTGGTATTGAGCTTTAGTAGAGGAGTACTAAAATTAGTAGTCAGCAACATGATTAAGGTTAAATTCTAGGGATCTTGATTCCCCAAAAATTTTGTACTGCTGGCATACAAATCACAACATTGAGACTAGAAAGAGCCAGTATTTTTCATTCTAATATAAAGCCATGCATTTGGGTTTAGAATGAAGTCATTTTAAAAGATTTTACTATCCTGTTGTTTCATGAGTTTTGAGTCCAATGCTGATATGTTTTGTGCATGTTGCTGTTATCAACTCCACTCCCTGCTGCCTATAAAAAGGACAACGATACAAAAAGTTAAAGAAATTATTGGTGTTTTCTACCATGGATATTGTCAGTGCCCTGGAAAAGCAATTAAATATGCAGCAATTTTCTTATGAGCTGCTCCCTTTCAAATGTCACATTAGATTTAACCTAACATCCTGGATTGCATTGCTGTTGTGGTATGTGTACTGTACATGGTGGAGGTACTCAACAATATTTCCTTGCATTGTCCATAATAAATATTTGCCCAAGACTGGGTAGGGGTGGAAGGGGAAGAAAGAAATGTTTTTCTCTTGTAGAGGAAACTTGTAATGTAGGACTTATTTAAAGAGTGTTTATAGGCCATTGTTGTCCATAGGGTGTGTCATACTGCTCTCTCCAGGTTTGAAAATCTGGGATAGTTAAAATTTCACTTATTTATACTTAAACTTCTCAGTTGACATATCCTTCCATAGAGAAATGATTTCAGTGAAACGGTGTTTTTCTTTAAGAAACTAAACATTTGAGACATTTAGACCCTGAATTTAGCCACATGTATGTTTTATAACTTGGGGAATATTATGAAATTAAAGTTTCTTGTTCACTGAAAAGATGTCAGATAGCTGAATGAAAGTACCATCAGCAATCTGCAAACATTGTAAATGATGGACTTAAAGTTTGTATTAGATTTCCCTTTTTGCGTTTGTGTTCATTGGTTACCTACTTCTCCATCTCTTCGCATAGATCTTCAGACCTGTGGAATAGAGTTCATTGAGTTTTTCTGTCATTGCTGGTCTCGAGATGTTTCAACATTAAAAGTTCTTTCCATTACAACCTAATGATCTGTACCCTATCCTGAAGCTAATCTTGGCACATTCTGTCATTTGCTTTAGTATTTACCAGTTGGGGAAAAAAAGTATGCATGTCGTACCACCATCCTGTCATAATTCTTTTTTTTTGGCCAGGGGGAGACAGGGTCTCGCTCTCTTGCCCCCAGGCTGGAGTGCCGTGGCATGATCACAGATCACTACAGCCTCAACCTCCCAGGCTCAGGCGATTCTCCTGCCTCAGCCTCCTAAGTAGCTGGGACTACAGGTGTGCACCACCATGGCTGGCTAATTTTTGTATTTTTGTAGAGATGAGGTTTTGCCATGTTGCCTAGACTGGTCTCAAACTCCTGGGCTCAAGGCCAGGGTCAATCCACCCACCTCGACCTCCCGTAGTGCTGGGACTACAGGCATGAGCCACCACACCCAGCCCTGTCATAATTGTTCTTAATATAGAAGTGAAACAAAAGGAATGTCTCTATAAAGGGCTGCTTTTTACTTTTTAATGTCTTTATTTTACAGAATTCTATGTGATAGTAGTATCTCAGTGTTCCTTCAGATTGTTGTATGACTTGCTATTTTTCAGATACATTTGAGAGTAAGCATTTTTTCCACTGAAACTAGTCATATTTATTGCACTGGATTAACAAATTCGGCTGGGCTAGGACATTGATTCTGATAGATTAAAGAAAAAGCATCTATTGGTTGTAAAGTCTGTAGGCTATCAGAACTCTGCTCCTGATGTCATTTATGCTATCTCACGTAAGTTTAAGGTTGTTTACACACAGATACTGATATCCCTCAATGTGTGTTTTTATGATTGGGTAGTGGGGATAGGGGGTGCAGGATTTGGATATATGTTTGCCCTTTTCTTCAAAAAATGAGGAGCTAAAATAGAATGGTCTGTCTGTGCTTACCTGCGGTAATGTAATGGGTTGATATTGGCAGGAGCTTGTGGGTTGATGTGGCATCACTTCCATCACTACAGTTAATTGCTAATAAATGACTGACTGGGAATTTAGGAGGAATGCTACAACTGTCTGCTGTGTTAGTGGTAACAGGAATTCTGGCGCCATTTCAGGGTGACTATTTGTATTTGTCTATCAGAGTTAGAATACAGTTGTTGCTCTCAGTTTCAGCCTTCTCTATAGAATTTCTGTCAATTGTTTGACTCCATTAAGTGTGCAGAGGAAGTAAAAGCCTGAATGACCATTCCACCAGGGGCTATGGATAGACCCTTTCTTTGTCCGTACTCAGAGCACTGCATTAGGTCTCATTATCCATTTATAATAAGTGACCTCTGCCCCCTGGGTCATTGAAAAATATTCAGTGTGCTTTTCTGACACATAGGGCACCTTTCTCAGCAGACACATGAAACAATGGGACGTCTGGTAGTCTGGAGAACTGGTATACCTTGCAGGTTTTAAAATAAATACACAGCCTTGTGCCAAATTACTCTTCTAATTTTTTTCCTCTGTTCTTACATGGTTTATAAATGGGCCAAGGGGATCCTAATGTCTGGAAAATAAATGTATTCCTTATCTCTTTTCTTTCTTATTATTCTAGTTTTTAAAAATTGCCTTGTTTTTCCATTTTATTTTCTAGAAATGATTTGCCTTCATCTCTGATTTTGCATTTCCTGATAGAGAACTATAGAAAGCCTTGGATATAGTGAATGAAGAGGGTTACCGTCTTTCAAAAGTGTTTGCCAAATCTGCTCAGGATGGCTCTGGAGGTTATCTGTGACGTGCTCAAAACCTGTCTTCTTCTAGCCCTCTGTTCTGCCCAAACTGGTAGTGACCAGGCTGGAAAAGGATTTGACCCTTCCTTGGTCACTGCATTCCAGATTTCTTTTGTGGTATAAATGTGGACCACCTGCCAGAAAGCTTTGCGTATGTACTTGTTCTGTCTCCATCTCCGAGTGTATAGACAGACTTGGGAAGAGATGGAGATAGAAATTGATTAGTGGCCGAAATAAAGATGGAAAGTAAGAAAACTGTCATGTCCAGAGCTTTACATGCTGTCAACTGAAGGATAGCCTTCCGCGAGTTGGAGTCTTGACCACCAGTAACTAACTGTGTGGCCTTAGTACAGTGCCCATGTTATATACTGATAGAAGTCAGTAATTTACTTGAAATATGTTGGGACAGGAAAAATAAAAGACTGAGAACCACTTATTTTGCAAGTCATATGAAGAAATGTTAAGAGGCAAATTAAAATTTTAACTTATACTTTATTTTAATTAAAGTATTTAAAATAAATTTATAAAGTATAAAAATTCTTTTATAGATATTTTTTAAAGTTTAAGATGCAGGCTTTGTATTAACAAAGCCCTATTCCCCTTAGAACTTACTGATGTTGTGTTTATTGTTGTATATACTGGCTTGTTTATTTTATTAAAAATACATGAGCTACACAGAGATTTGAAGAAACTCAGTTTATTACAGTGAATTAGCTGCCATCCTGTCCAGGAGACCCAGGGGTTTTATTATAACAAAATGGTTTTCCTATTAAGTGATGTACTACTGCATGCTCTCAGATATTGAGACACAGAGGTGTTATCTCCATAAAAATGACCATTGCATCCCTGCACAGATTTTTTCTCTCCAGTTATGGAAAACCTCATAGTTGTTAGAACTCTCTCCATGACAAGAATTAATATATTAACTGGATTATAGCACTGTTTGACAAATTGCTTACTAAATACATCAAAATTGATTGGACCTTCTTTATTTGAATTGACAAATGGCTGCATTAGGAGAAGGAGGGAAATCCATTAATTATAGCTGCTCTCGACCATAGGAAATGTAATCATATAAATATGGATTTTGCTAAAACAAAAATGTCTTCTTTATGGTAGTGTTGTTTATATGTATATCTGCATCTCTTTGCCATTAATAGAAGGCCTGTGCTTACTTACCATCTTTTAAATAATAAAAAATTGATTTCTGTGGTGTTAAAAGGTGTGTTCTACCCTCTCCTGACTATATAATAGTTTTTTAAATATTCCAGAAAATATCAGGGAAACCCTGTAGTTCAGCCTTTCTGCTCAGTTTTCAATTGCACCTCTATTTGTCCATCTTGTGCTTCTATATTCATTGATTTCCCAGATAACCTTACAGATTTGTGACTGCTGCAGTGTAAGTTTATATATGACAGGGCCTTTACTTAGGAAACAGGAAATCCAGACACTGATGGTTTTGACTTCCTTCACATTGTTACCTTGAGTGAGTCATTGCCTTCTACGCCTCAGGTTTCTCATCTTTATAATTAAGGGTGTGAAAATCTTTTTCAACTTTCAGATTTGGGGAGATCCCTGCCCTAGAATCTCGTAACTTGTCCAGAAACTCATGAAAATTCAGACCCAAGACATGTTAAAAGAGGAGGAAACAAGCAGCTAGGACACCTGAAGTCAAGGTCTTTGTCTTGTTACTTTTTTTTTCACATTTTATGTAGCAACAGGATTTTCTAATAGTTTGCAAATAATTCCTGATTATAAAATAGTAGAAACAAAGCAGCCTGTGCTATTCTTTATGGAAAATGTATGTTTCATAAACATTTTTAAGTGATCTTTTTGAATTATTTCTTATCTCCAAGAATACCTAGAAATCCCTTCTTTCTTCAAATTAATGTATATATGATTTTAGTTTTTCCTATATGTTTTAATACTTTGTTTTAAATTATAGTCTTGTGTCTTTAGCATAGCTACTTTTTTTTTATATTGAAGCCTCTTTTAGCTGCTGATTATGAAGCTAACATATTTAATATTGTTTTTGTTTCTGGAGTTCTGACTGTTTCATTTATCAAAAGTTTTAATTTTGCTTCGATAGTGTATAAGCTCTTATCATTACTGAGTTTCTCTTTCTTTGAAAAAATTTTTCTCTCTTGATTTTTCTTACTGAAGGTAACCAGCCCAGTAACCGAGGCATAAGGTTGGTGGGTGAGTGCCACAGATTGTCTCTCTGCAGCTTCAGTCTCTTCTTCCCCTTATTGTTGTCATAGGACAGGAGACTTTTGGCCATATGATTCTGTGGAACTTGGCAGAGGACCAGAAACACCATATTGCCTTCAGTGCCTTTATGCCATCAGTTTCTTGTCTTTTATACTACGCTGTCTTTGTATTTTATGACTTTGTGAAGAACATCTGTAACAACCCTATATGATGTGAAATCTGGTCAAAGCTGAGATTTGGGGATTTTTTGAGGATAGCGTTTTTTCTTTTCTTGGTCACTCGGCTGATTTCTGTGCTCTTTTCTAGATGCTAGCATGTCATCCGTGGTTGCATCATGTACACCTTTAAATATGAAACCAACAAACCAGTATTTTCTACAATGAAAAATTTTAATCAGAGGTATTATAGTGTATGTAAAGTAGCACTTTGATTGTTTCTCTCACTGCATGTGAAGCTTCCTTCAATGTCTGTAACCTTGTGTTGTGACTTCTGGTTAAAGTAATTTTTCCCCATTGTTTGATCACAGTATAGGTATCTCTGATCAGGATACATAACTGTTTATTATGATTATAGAAAAGATTATATTAAGTTAAGCAGACATTGAATAGACAAACAACAGACTCTCAATCAATGATATAATTGATGTTTGGGGATAAAAATCTCTTACATGTTTTATATGATAAATTTAATTTAAAATAATGAACTTAGTAGGTAATGAAGTGATAAATTGAGGTGAGGTGATTTTGCTTAAGGTGAAGAATGTGATCTTTGGGGTCAGCAGTCCTGAATTTGAACTCTATCTCTGCTACTTGCTATCTGGACAGCTTTAGGCAGATAACCTCCCCGAACTTTTTTCTCCCCATCTTTTTTTTTTTTTTTTTTTTTTTTTTTGAGACAGAGTCTCGTTCTGTTGCCCAGGCTGGAGTGCGGTGGCACAATCTCAGCTCACTGCAAGCTCTGCCTCCCGGGTTCACACCATTCTCCTGCCTCAGCTTCCCAAGTAGCTGGGACTACAGGCGCCCGCCACCACACCCGGCTAATTTTTTGTATTTTTAGTAGAGATGGGGTTTCACTGTGTTAGCCAGGATGGTCTTGATCTCCTGACCTCATGATCCGCCTGCCTTGGCCCCCCAAAGTGCTGGGATTACAGGCGTGAGCCACTGCACCTGGCCTCTCCCCGTCTTTAAAATGGGTATTAATAATACCTACCTTACAGGATCATTGTTAGATAATATGAGATAATTGATCCAAAAAGGCTTACCCAAGAGCTTGGATAGAAAAAAGAAACTCACTAATGATAGCTGGTGGTTGTACCTAGTTGTGTGAGAATGAATACCCTTCTTCTGTGAGGTCTTTCTTGCTTCTCATGATTCCGCCTACTTTATGACAGATACTGCCAGGTGGCACAGGTGAACATACTTTGTTGTGAAGAGAAAGCATTTGTATTATATCTCCTCTGATCTTCAGTGGTCAGCTGGACAAGTATGGCTCTAATATTGGGCACATTTTCAAAGCTATAGAAAGAAATTTTACTGGCCGGGCACGGTGGCTCACACCTGTAATCCCAGCACTTTGGGAGGCCAAGTTGGGCAGATCGCTTGAGTCCAGGAGTTCTAGACCAGCCTGGCCAACATGGTGAAACCCTGTCTCTACTAAAAACACAAAAATTAGCCGGGCGTGGTGGCGCATGCCTGTAATCCCAGCCACTCAGGAAGGCTGAGGCAGGACAATCTCTTGAACCTAGGAAGGAAGGAAAAAATGAGTGGGAAAGAGAGAAAGTGAAAATGAAAGAAAGAAGGGAGTGAGGAAGGAAGAAAATGCAGGGGAAAAGAACTACCTCACTTTGTTATACAAGATGAAAATAAAATGGTATACAGTAATGAAAGTAAACCATACCTAAATGTATTTTTTTATTATTTTTATTTTTATTTTTATTTTTTGAGACAGAGTCTTTGCTCTGTCACCCAGGCTGGAGTGCAGTGGCGCAATCTTGGCTCACTGCAAGCTCCCCCTCCCAGGTTCACGCCATTCTCCTGCCTCAGCCTCCTGACTAGCTGGGACTACAGGCGCCCACCACCACACCCGGCTAATTTTTTTTTTTTTTTGTATTTTTAGTAGAGGCGGGGTTTCACCGTGTTAGCCAGGGTGGTCTTGATCTCCTGACCTCATGAGCCGCCCCCCTTGGCCTCCCAGAGTGCTGGGATTACAGGCGTGAGCCACTGCGCCCGGCCACCAGACCTAAATGTATTAACATGGATGACACATATAGTGTTACGTGGAAAAAAAAAAACCTGTTCTAGAAAAGTATTACTATGATTTTTTAAATTATCACTCACTGAATGATCCTGAATACTTCATGTATTCCATACCCTAGCCAAGAAGAGTCAAGATGACTCTCTGTCAGTCTGCAGGTCAAGAAATGGTTGTTTAATCTTTTGAAACATTCATAAAATAGTTTTTAAAAAAATTATTGGAGAAACGTTAGACGTACATAGTACGCAGTTAGTTGTATAAGGAATCTACCAATTACCAAGTTTCAACAATTTACAACATTCTACCACAAAGTATCCTAAGAAAGTCATTCACTATTGTGTCTTTTTACCCATGATTCTTCACTATACATCTGATTATAAAGACTTTTTAAAGATCACAACTCCCCACCATTACATAAAACAGGTGGGGCAGGGACAGTGATTTGTGGAGATCTCTGTTTAGTAGTTTGACATTGTGGAGTAGGCAAGGAAGATCAAGCCTGGAAAATGCTCTTCTTACTTTTGGAAAGTTAAAGAAAACCCTGCGGTAGTTGTGGGCTTGTGTTCTCTGTCTCATGCTTTCCCCTATCCTCTCGGTTTTGAGAATTTTCTGATTAATTTAGAGATAAAATATGGAAAACATCATGAATGCTTAATGATCATTTAAAAAGATTTTAGATTATTTTCCTAACTATAGGGTGAAAATGTTTGGTGCCTTCCAGGTCTAAAAGCTTTTGTCTCTCCATGCCAGGGCAACTTTGCCTCTTTTGCTTAGGCAAGAGAAAATCTGTATGTAATTCTTCCTGCTGCATAATGATGTGGATTTTCCTAGTATGTAACTAGATAATAAATAAATGAAACATGAAAAAACCACATTAAGTCTTTGCAAAAAAAAATTATTTTTGCCATTTTTACATTTGCAAACATCACCCCCCATCCCCGCCTGCTTTTTTGTTGTTGTTTGTCAGGGCTTAGTGTAGATGCTAGACTGAATACTACATTAGAGCCTTTGCTATTCAACTGTGCCATTGTAGATGGAGTCAAGAACAGTAAGTTTTCAATCACTGTCCTATTGCCTACATGTACAAATTGGTACATCGATTACTGCACACAATTTAATGACCAAAAATAGTGATTATTTACCTTTACAACATCAATTTACAGTAGGTTCCATATATGCTCTACTCATCCTAGTATCTTATCAAGTATATTTTAGAGAGTTCCTTGAATTTAGAATGGAGAATTGATTATTCCTGAAAGAAATGCATCTAACATTCAGGTTTGGCTGTGAGAATACCGTTGCTACTGTTGAAGCATTACAACTCATAATTCTACACAGAATTTAGCTTAGGATGCTTTCAGCAAATAATCATTCTTCTGAACAAAAAAACAACGTGTTTGAGCAGTTGATAAAGCTGGTCCTATGTTTGAAATTTGTGTGTATAAATACAGAGATAATGATAAATAAACAGATACGGAGACATTATGCATAAGCAAGTTAGAAGTAGCACACCCCCTTTAAAAAGTTACTGAATCTAAAAATAGGGGGAAAAACACATGACCCACTATGCAATAAGGTCAACTTTTATTTTGTTTATCGTTTTCCAACTTCCGTTGATATATATCTGATTTGTTTGCTTGCATATATTGACTATGGTGTGCTGCACCATCTGTATCAATTGTATTGTTTGTATTCCACAACTTTTAATTAAATATGAATTTTTATATCATGTTTATTTTATAAACATGATATACACAGTTTAAAAGGTAACAAAAAATATCCAGTGGAAAATAAATCCTCCGTATCTCCCAACTAACCTCATCCCCTCCCAGGAGGCAACTACTATTAGTAATGTATTGTATTCTATACTCCTGTAAAGGTAAGCTTTAATAAGAATGCTCTTATTGTTACATATGAGTCTGGCCAGATTATATAACCCATGATAAGGCAACAGTTGTTATTCATAAGCTATAAGCAAGGTATTTTATAGTTACGATACAATTCTTTAAAATAGTGTGGACTTACTTTTCCAGCTATCCTACTGTTGGTGATTTAATGTACATACAGTGCAGTTGTACTATCAAATGAGTTGCACTAGTGTGAGTTCTAGTAGAACACATTAAGTAGATATTGTGTGTGTCTCTCCAGGTAGATATGAGGGGACTTCAAAAAGTTTGTGGAAAAAGGGAGTTAAAAGATACAAATTAAAAATATAAACTTTATTTCTCAAGATAAGCCCCATCAAGTTAAAGGTATTTTTGTAAGCGATGATACTAGCCATTTAGTCCATCCTAAAAACTGAAGGTCCTGGGAATTTAATTATGTCAGTGCTGTCTTTTTTACATTAACTAAAGAAAAATGGATGACCTTTAATGATTTTTTTAAGATTAGAAGCAAAAAGAAGTCTGAAGGAGCCAAATGAGGACTGTGAGGTAGATGCCTCATGATTTCCCATCAACACTCTCACAGAGCTGCCCTTGTTTGCTGGGAGGAATGAGCAAGAATATTGTTGTGGTGGAGAGGACTCTCTGATGAAGCTTTCCTGGGCATTTTCCCACCAAAGCTTTGGCTAATTTTCTCAAAGCATTCTCATAATCAACAGATGTTATTATTTTCTTTGGCCCTCCAGAAAGTCAACAAACAAACTGCCTCAAGCATCCTAAAAAACTGTTGCCGTGACCTTTGCTCTTGCCCACTTTTGCTTTGACTGCACCACTTCTGCCTTTTGGTAGCCATTGCTTTGATTGTGCTTCGTCTCTTGGATCCTACTATAATAGTAAAGCCATGGTTTATTTACAGTTTTTTGTTTTTTTGTTTTTTTGGGTTTTTTTTTGAGGCAGAGTCTTGCTCTGTCACCCAGGCTGGAGTGCGGTGGCACAATCTCGGCTCACTGCAGCCTTCGCCTCCCGGGTTCAAGCGATTCTCACGCCTCAGCCTCCCGAGTAGCTGGGACTACAGGCACCTGCCACCACGCTTGCTAATTTTTTATATTTTTAGTAGAGACGGAGTTTCACCATGTTAGCCAGGATGGTCTCGATCTCTTGATCTCGTGATCCGCCACCTCGGCCTCCCAAAGTGCTGGGATTACAGGCATGAGCCACCATGCCCGGCCTCCTGTTATAGTTGTTTGAAGAAATGCTTCAGGATCTTGTTCCCACTTGATTAAAATTTCCATCGAAAGCTTTGCTGTAGTCTGCAGCTGATCTGGGTGCAATGCTTTAGGCACTCATTAAGTGAAAAGTTTGCTCACCTTTAATTTTTCAGTCAGAATTGGGGAAGTGGAACCAATTGAGATGTCTTTGGCACTGGCTGTAGTTTCTGCTGTTAATCATTGGTCCTCTTCAATTAAGGCACAAAGAAGATGAATTTTTTTCCTATCAAATTGATATGGATGGCCTGGCCACTGAAGACTTCATCTTCAATACCATCTTGTCCCTTCTTAAAACGAACTATCCATTTGTAAACTGCTGATTTCTCTGGGGTATTGTCTCCATAAACTTTTGGTAAAGCATCAATAATTTCACCATTCTTCTACCCAAGCTTGACTGTAAATTTGACATTTGTTCTTACTTGAGTTTTCCATGAACTTTTTGAAGACCCCTCCTAAACTCCACCTTGTCCTTAAAGTGGTTTGACCTTGCAAGTGTTTTGAGAGGATGGTTATAGTCTGTTCACTTCTTAGAAGTATATTAGAGGCTGGGTGTCATGGTATACACCTGTAGTTCCAGCTCCTCAGGAGGCTGAGACAGGAGGATCACTTGAGGCCCAGGAATTCTAGGCTATAGTGCACTATGGTGATCATGCCTGTGAATAGCCACTGCATACCGCTTGGTCAGCATAGCGATACCTATCTCTTAAAAAAAAAAAGTATACTTGGACTGTTTGAAATTTTTCCTTAGTAGAGTAGCTGATCTGGCTGATAGCATGAACCCATTATGCTTTATTCTTTCTCTCCATTTTATGAGATATTTAGGGCCACTAAGAAGTAAAACTAAATTGTGAGCCCAGCCAGACTACCTCCAGGTGTAATTTGTCCAGATGCTAAATGTCAAATGACCTCTTGGTAGCAGGAACAATAAATGAAAGCTCCTTAGTTTATGTCTTCTGTAGTAATATTATGATACTGTGGGGGTACAGAAAAGGAGATGGGGAGAAAAGATGCACCCAGAGTTGTCAGGTTTTCAGTGAAATCTATTAGTTTATAGACAGAGAAGATATATACTTTTTCTAATTATATATTGCCTGTGACTGTTCTTCTGGGAATGTGACATAAAAGGAAAGTGAAACCAGAGATGTACAATACTGACTGTTAGAAAACTTTAATAATTAATTAGAGAACATCTATGGTACTACAGGGTCAGGGCACAAGGAGGATCATTGATCCGTATAATATATAATGTAGATAAAGCTTGTTTCCCTTTATGTATTGTTGCATTGGTATAGGGATGGCTGCTAATCAACAGAATAGCCAGTGATATTCTGTGGAATTGCTTTACTGCTCTGTGTATTAGATTTAGTGAATTCCTCTACATTTAAATTGTCACATTTATAAATCAGTGTGAATTTAATACTACCCATTTTCAAGTAGTTATGTGTGTTATTTTTAATCTGAAAGGGTTCTCCCTTTTTTTACTCATTTAAAAAATCACACTTTAATTTTTGCCACTTTGATATGTATGCAATGATAACTTGAGTCATTAAATCTCCAATTACTACGATTTAAATATGTTTGTTGGATATTATAATTCCTCCTCTGTGAATTGCTTGTTCATTGGGAACTGCCTTTGTTCATTTTGCTTTTGGATTATTTGTCTTCTGAACCTTTGTTTTAAAATGGCAAATTTTAGTTTCTATACTAAGAAACTACATTCCCAAGCAGAATTTCATACTTATATCCTGAGTGCTTTCTGATCAGAAACAGAGTTTGGTAAATAGCCCTTGCTTATTGTATGGCTGCTATATAAATGCTGTTTTTAATAAGCACCAAAAATATATTGAGGTTTGTCCTTGGGAGAGAGTTTATCACTGTTGGCCTTTGGGTGAACTTTGAGCCTGAGCTGTTTCATTCAAGGCAGCATGATGTCATTTAACTGCAAATTTCTCTGTTGCTAGAAAAAGGAATGTTGTTCCTCTAAATAACCTAAACGACTGAAAAATGCTGGCACAACATTATTCATCTCTCAGGTCTCCACTAAAAACTTTCACGTGGTAAGGGTTTTATTGTTTGTGGAGGAAGGGTGGGGATATGGTAAAGAGTAGGAGAAAACAAAAACTGTGTCTGGTCCTGAATCTGAAGAATTCCACTGCCCATATAAAACTCAGCTGCCAGTAGGACCCAGTAAACTCACTTGTCCAAATAAGAGCTTTTGGGTCCATCTTTGATTTTTCACTTATAAATCAGTGTGAATTTTAAATTTATAATTAAACTTACAAATGCATTTAATCTTCATTTATAGATCAGTGTGAATTTTTGAATTAAGAGACTCTAAATTTCTATTTCTATATATTCAGCCTATTATCATATTTTAAGTTTCCAACAAAATCTTAAAGCAGGTAACTATATGATTATCTCACATATAAAACTAGGTACCATTAGGGTCAGCATTTTTATCCTTAATTTGAGAAGCAGATTTCTCTGATAGTGATAGCATTCAATTAATTTCAAGGAGTAGAACAGCTTCTTAACATCTGCTAGAGTTGGGAGGCTGGAGTTTACAAACAGTGGTACCTGTAGTTGATCAGCTATGTCCTCTAAAGCTTCCAGAGCTACAGCTAAGAGAATTTATTACTGGAAATTCAAGAAATGTAGGAAAGGGTAGAACAAGAAGAACAAAACCAAACCAAATAGACTTTTCCTTCATTACTTTCATAAATAAGCACTGCTCGATGTTCATTATGCTTTGTGCTTGTTTATATAAAGAGGATGCTTACAAGCTGTGTGTAGTCTTTTAACTTTTACATGCGTTGGCAGTTGTTTTTCATTGCTTTAAATGAAATGGTACTGGATACAGATATTTTTATTTTTATTCTTGCTTTACAAAGAAATATTTAAATCTTATAAACTTCATTTTTACAAGGTCTAATTTTTTTTCCTGAGTATCTTAAACCATGTCCAATATAATGAGAGTAATTAATTACCTGCTGTAATGTACAGTATGTTTAATATGTTAATGATAAATATCTTACCTTTTGTATTCTAAGTAGAAGACTAGATTAGTTGCAGATGAACTTTTTTGATATCTAGCTGTTTCTCTGGGGATATTTTAGAAAGAATTTGATTCCATAAAATTGAGGTTTTCTTCTCATTCTTTTGGGGGAAAAATTGAAATGTTAGGTTTAAATTTTTCTAGGAATGGTAATAACTCATTCTCAGAATCCTGGTTCAAATTTACCTATCCTAACCTGTATTAAGTAGTGTTAAAGAACTAGATATTTGAAGAAACTTAAGAATGTCAGCTTAGAGGTCTGTTAATGTTTATACCTTTAATCTTGCAATTATTATTTATATACTTTAATACTTTGTACCTGTAGTTTAGCAGTATGTAAAGCAACACTTTTAACTTTCTCTAACCGATAAATACCATATTTTCTGTGGGTAATTTTTTAAAATTCTTTACACATTGATTCTTGTATTAAGTTGCAGAAGGCATCTAAAAATTCAAAAATAGAACTCTTCTAAGATTTTGATTTGAAAAGTTATATTATTAATTGACTTTTTGGAACATTGTGAATTTTATTATATAGGATTCAGACCTAAGGATGTTATTAAGGGGCCACTAATCTTTCATTTCATAACTTTATTTGTGTGTATATATATATATATTTATTTATACAGACTTGGCAGTATTTTTGGTTTAGATTAACAGGACTAATTTTCAAAGGTCAGCCCTAAAGCAGATTGGCTTTTGTTTGCTTTGCACATACTCACATATGAAAATATATAAATAGGCTGAACACAGTGGCTCACACCTGTAATCTCAGCACTTTGGGAGGCTGAGGCAGGCGGATCATGAGGTCAAAAGATCGAGACCATCCTGGCCAACATGGTGGAACCCCATCTCTACTAAAAATACAAAAATTAGCTGGGTGTGGTGGTGCGCACCTGTAATCCCAGCTACTTGGGAGGCTGAGGCAGGAGAATCGCTTGAACCTGGGAGGCGGAGGCTGCAGTGAGCTGAGATCGTGCTGCTGTACACCAGCCTGGTGACAGAGCAAGACTCCATCTCAAAAAAAAAACACACACACATGTATGCACAGAAGCCCATATATTCCTATAAGAAAAATACCATAAGTGATTTTTTTTAGCTCTTATTTACTCACTCTAAGCATGATTTGCTTATAAACACTAAAAACAGACAGGCTCACAGTTACCTCATAATGATCTACTCATCCTGCCTTTGCTTGTTGATCTATATTTAGCAAAAGCCTATGTGTAGAGGCAGTACTTTTGAAGTTGTATTCTCTAAAGTAAATTGATAGTATTTCCTATTCAGTATTTTCCTTTTCAGTTTGGCAGATAAGGTGTGTTTCAAAATTACTGTACTAAGAACATGGCTAGATTTATATCCTTGTACCAAGTTTATTAATTATCTAAGGACAGTTGGTAAATATAAAAGATACTAAACATTTTTCTTTAGGGTAGCTATTTTGTATCTTGGTCCATTGAACTTGGATTTGCAAGATATGTAACTTTATTTTTCTTTAAATAAACTCTATTAAGTTTTTTTAGTACCTCCATTCGAAGAAAGGTGGAAAAATTAATCTCAGTCAATTATACCACCTCCAAAGTTACATCTAAATTCCCTAGGGTGTACAGGGTATAAAAGTATGAGGTAAGGGATTTGGGGACATTTTGTCCTAATTGTCACCACTGACATGTCCCATTTCCCCACCAGATCATTGGTCATTGGTTCATATAGGTCTCTGCAGCATCCATTCTTGTTTCTCATCCAGCTCCTGTCAGTTGTCTGGACTATGTCCGTATTATTCTTGTACATGTATGAAACATTCTTCTCCTCTAAGCTATGGAGAACATGGTAAGGTTGTCACAGACCTGGCTGTACAGACACACCATGTGCACACCATTTCTACTCTTGTACCATGTGGGATCTCTTGCCACTTCCCTTAACTCTGCCCAAGATTGAAGACATAAGTTTTCACCGCCATTGGTCCCTAAAACTTCTTCTGGGATTCTGTCATTTCCCACTCCTCTTTGTGACCCTCTTTTTTCCCCTTTCTGTCTCTGCCAGTCTCGCTCCAATCTCAGGGTATCATTCCTAATATTTGAGTGGTTAGAAGCATGGAAACTTTGCTCTTACCATATTTTCTTTTTATCAAGGTTGCAAATTCTTTTTTCCATGTGAACAGGTATGTCATTCCTTCCCAAGGTAGTAAACATAGAATGTTCTTCCTACCTGGATCGAGAGAAATTTTTTAATATAAATAAATGCAAGTGGTGAAATAAAATGGATAGACTTTGTCAGAGGAGCAAAAGAGAGGATAATTCTATTTAAAGAAAAAGCCAAAGAAGCATTAGGTAAAGCCAAAGACACAAATAATGGTAACCCACAATTAAAAAACAAAAAACCAAAGAAGTGACTTGGGAAATAGTAGAAGGAGAGATGAAAAAGAAGCATTGAAAAAAATCATGCAAGACCAACAAGAATCCCCAAATAAATGGAAGTCAAAGATTGCAGATTTACAGGAAAAGGAAAGAGTAATAAAGCTACCCAGCCTGGGTTTGCGAAAGGGAAGGTACAGTTTCAGGGCAGGTAAACTAAATTTGATAGTGATGATGAATGTGATGGAGAATGGTGCAACTGAGCCAATGAAAAGAGCAAAAGAAGAAACAAAGAAGAACCTGTGCCACAAGGACAAAAAACAGAAAATGGTGCCAGAGACCAGTAGTTTAGTGCACAGATTTTTAAATTCATTTTAATTAGGTTTTAAGCTGCTTTTGTTTTGGGACTTTTAAAACAAAATCCAAATTAGGCCTACTATTCAATGTCCACCTGCAAGAAAGGAAAACTTTCAGGCCAGGTGTGGTGGCTCATGCCTGTAATCTCAGCACTTTGGGAGGCTAAGGCGGGTGGATCACTTGAGGTTAGGAGTTTGAGACCAGCCTGGCCAACATGGCAAAATCCCGTCTCTACTAAAAATACAAAAATTAGCCAGGCATGGTGGCGCACGCCTGTAATCCCAGCTACTCAGGAGGCTGAGGTGGGAGGATCGCTTGAACACAAGGTGGAGGTTGCAGTGAGCCGAGATCATGCCACTGCACTCCAGCCTGGGTAACAGAGTGAGACCCTGTATAAAAAAAAAAAAAAAAAAAAAAGACCCTTTTCACAAGATGGCGCCCAAAGCGAAGAAGGAAGCACCTGCCCCTCCTAAAGCCGAAGCCAAAGCGAAGGCTTTAAAGGCCAAGAAGGCAGTGTTGAAAGGTGTCCACAGCCACAAAAAGAAGAAGATCCGCACGTCACCCACCTTCTGGCAGCCGAAGACACTGCGACTCTGGAGACAGCCCAAATATCCTCGGAAGAGCGCTCCCAGGAGAAACAAGCTTGACCACTATGCTATCATCAAGTTTCCGCTGACCACTGTGTGCCATGAAGAAGATGGAAGACAACAACACACTTGTGTTCATTGTGGATGTTAAAGCCAACAAGCACCAGATTAAACAGGCTGTGAAGAAGCTCTATGACATTGATGTGGCCAAGGTCAACACCCTGATTTGGCCTGATGGAGAGAAGAAGGCATATGTTCGACTGGCTCCTGGTTACGATGCTTTGGATGTTGCCAACAAAATTGGGATCATCTAAACTGAGTCCAGCTGCCTAATTCTGGATATATATATATATATATCTTTTCACCATTAAAAAAAATAGAAAGGAAGCTTTTTTGTTGTTGTTTAACTTGTCTTTTTTGTTATTCACATGAGAATTTTTTTGAATGTATAGTTCTATTTGTGTAATTTCGGATGATTCAATATTAAAAGGAAGATTCTTCCATGAAATGGCCTTTGTAATGTGAGAATGTATTAGTACAAACTAAGAAAATATATGCTATATAAAAAGAGCAAAAACTTAGTTTATTTTTACCTTTTTGTGCCCAAAGCATTTGAGAATGAATTTTAAACTAGAATGTTGGCTATTGATTATGGGCCCTTCCCACAGATAATTTATCCTGTCTCCTAGGCTGGCCTTCTGTATTTACACAGGCAGCCTGGTAACATTAGAAAGAATTACTTGTCACAAAGCTTTTCAATACTATATGTAGACTGACTAAAATCAAGAGACTTACTGATTTCTTTGTATGAAAGTTGTGTGACGCTGGCAGGTCATATCTGTAAAACAAAAGCCACCTAAGGTCATTTCCAAACACTTAACCACCTTTGACTAAAACAACAACAACAACAACTACAACAAAAACTAAGAAAAGTATTAAATACTGGTAAGCTGAACATTTTAGATCTGTCCCTTTAACTTATGCATATACTGGCTTGATATGTCCCCCAACATCAGCCATGGAAAACAGAGCCTGGCTCTTCTGCTATAATGGCCATTTATACTGAAATTTGAGGTTATAGTGAAGAGTTTAGAAGGATAACAAGTGGACAAAAAAAGTAAATCCTATGAAAATGATAGTACCTTTCTATTTTAAATTTCCTAATAATTTATAGCTAATTTAATCTCATAATAACCATGCTTATTTCAGAATTTTCTTGTCTAGATTTTAGAAATGGCAATAAGTAGCTAATTATTTTCCTCCTAAGCTCTCAAATGAAAACCAGTTTTTCATATTTTTTCCTTTTAAAGAATAATGTAGATTCTCCAAACTTTTACTACTGATCTATTTTAGAGGAATGGCAGTGAGTCTACTCCTGTATAATGCAGCTCTCAAATTTTAATGTGTAATAAAATCACCTAGGGATCTTGTTGAACTGCAGATTGTAATTCAGTAGGGCTGGGTGGGTGGAGCCTGAAGTTATTTATTTCTAACAAGCTCTGCCAGGGATGTCAATGTTAATGGTCTGAGGACCACATTTGGAGGAACAGCGTTCTGGCTTGGTGGTATACTGTTGGGACTGTTCTAAGGTATTCCATACTACATATTGTAATTCCTAAAACTGTATAGAGAATCCAATACTAAATATAACAGGAAGACCAACAGATTTTAATAAATATATTACATTACCAATTATTATGAACAGTAATATATCTAGTTGTATGTTTAACACCACAGTGCCAATTAATGATTAATTTATTGTGAAAAAATATGTTCTCTTATTGCACTCTTCTTTCAGACTTTTCAAAATTATTTGGATTATAGTTAGCTTCTAATTATAAGCTTTTCCTGTTTTGATGTTTGTGCTTTTACCCAATTTAGTAATAAAAATGTATCAAACATGGAAAAAATGGTGGGGCAGAGGAAGGATATTTATTTGATATTGAAAAATATTATCCCACCAGATTTATTTTTTATATTGCCCATCTTCTGATGGCTTCCAAGTATGCTTAATTAGAAAACTATTTTTGGTGAAAAAAGGGGACGGAAATTCTTATAATCTCTTTAGGATTTTGGGGTGCATATTTATGGTACTATTTCTAGATGTATATTTGGAATCTTTATTACTTCCTTTGGAAAGTTAATGAGGGCAGAGAGGATCTTTCTCCCTTCTCACTGTGGAAAATTCCAAACATACACAAAACTAGAAAATAATAGTATAATGAGCCTCCATGTACCTATCAGCCAGCTATAACAATGATCAACTAATGACCAATCCTGTTTTCATCTGTAATTCTACCTCCCACCTCCATCCCTGCACTGGGTTATTTTGAAGCTAATCCCAGACATTATAATATATTATCCCTATTTTGATGATGGATAAATAAGTGTCCAGCCATTCTAGTGCCGTTACTTACTTAGTACAGAATCCAAAACTCCAACCACCCAGTAAATACTTATTGAGTACTTGTTCTGTGACACGTACTAGTCTAGGCTCAGCATATATAAAACACAACATAAACTTTTGGAGAAATTCACATTAGGTACTAGCTAGTTACGTAAGGCATGGTTACTCACTTCTACTTAAAAATTGCTAATTGCTTTCCATCATATTACTCGAGCTTTATTACCAAAAAAAAAAAAAGAAAAGAAAAGCCCACAGTAATCTGCTGGTCCTACTTCCTTTGCCTTACTGACTTACCTTCCACTCACAACATGGCTTATCCCACCCAACCACAGTGGCCTCCTAGCTGTTACTGATTCCCTTTATGTTTACATCTCAAAATCTTTGTACTTAACATTCCCTTGATCACACCTTTCCTTCAGATATTTGCATAACGTATTACCTCACCTCTTTAAAATCTTCTCTGCCCTCATCTGCTTTCCAGCCTCTACATATTTTCCATATTCACGTTTTTCACTAGTATTTAAGGGGTGGGAATTTCAAGGATCCTCTTGTTCTCTTCTGTATTAAGAATTAATATAGAATTTAGTGGTGGGAAGATAACAGCCTTTTGAAAATATCATTACTTATCAGCCTTTCAATGTATATCAATTATTTCCAAAAGAATGCTGAAATAATAGTTATTGTGATATTCTTTTCTTCTTGATATAATTTGTCATCACAAGAATGTAGGTGTATGCTTTTGTGATCATTTGCGTTTTGTACAAATGCCACCATGCCGCTTGGCTGTAGAACTATGATTTTGAAGAACTAGCAGCTAAAACTTTTGATTACTGCAGATCTTACACTTTAATACTATGTATGCCTCTGCTGAGTAATTCACTGAATTAGCATTTCTCCTCTTGCAGCAAGTTAAGATAAGCTTTTTGTGAGTCTGTGTCTTTTAAAATCTTGCCCTAGGTTATGCTTTGTCTATTTGTATCTGTTTCACTAAGATACAGTTTTTCAAAATACTACCTTGTTCTAGCAAGAGCTCAGTGAGGTTGGCATTCTCTTTCACTGCTTGGGTAAGTGTATAACTCTTTCTGGGAATATATATTAAGAAATTTATATATTTACATCCTCTGATTTCATATGTAGGAATCTAACTCAAGGAAATTTTTGTATGTTGATGTGTATATATAAATGTCTTTTGGTGGTAGAAATTATGAGGGTTTTCAGCTTCTCATTCTTTTCTATTTCTTCCACACTTCTTTAATGATCATCTCTTACTTTCTTACTTTTCTTTCTACTTACCTCCCCTCTTTTTCTCTGTTCCTCCCAGTACTTCATTGCTTGATTTCTCTGAGTATTAAAATGGTAGGCCAGGCATGGTGGTTCATGCCTGTAATCCCAGCACTCTGAGAGCGAAAGCCAGAGGATCATTTGAGGCCAGGAGTTTGACACCAGCCTGGTCAACATTGTGAGATCCTGTCTCTACAAGGAAGAAAATATTGGGCAGGCATTGGTAGCTCATGCCTGTAGTCTCAGCTACTTATTAGACTGAGGTGAGAAGATGGCTCAAGCCCAGAAGTTTGAGGTTACAGTGAGCTATGATCATGCCACTGTAATCCAGCATGTGTGACACAGCAAGATCCTATCTCTTAAGAAAAAAAAAAAAAAAAGATTAAATAAAATCATATATGAGGTTGGGGGGTTATATGGGAAATATCCGTATCTTTAGCTCAACTTTGCTATGAACCTAAAACTGCTGTTAAAAAAAAGAAGAAGAAGAAAAAAAGAAAAAAAATACCTTTAGAGATATGGAGACAGACAGAGTGAGTGAGTCGTAGCTTCCAAAGAAGAGACTAAGATTTTGAGGAGATAATATCTGGTTCATATTAGGAACTCAGTAAATATTTTTGAATCATTGTATTGTTTTACTAAGCAAATGTTCCTATTTGAATGAAAAAGTAGGCTGTTTATAATTTGACTATGTCATACCACTTAAGAATCATGAAAACTACTCAGGTATCTAAGAAAGATGATGTATTTCTCTGGATAAATGAATTTTTTTTAGGACTGAAAGCATTTTTTCTATTAAATGTGCATGTTTATGCCTAGCATTTATATGAAGCTACTAAATAAACTCTTTTAAAGAATCCTAATGTCATCCCCCAGTGAACAGATTTGTCGCTGCTCTTCAGTGTACTTTTGCTATTAGCATATGTAGTTAGTTGTTTATTTCTTTTATTGCAAGAAGATGGCATTACTAAATTTCTGTAGATATTTTTTAAAGTATCTTATTCCTAAGAACTTCATTCTTACTTGTTTAATAATTGTTTGAATCGCCTTTGTGCTTTAAAGTATTATATTTTATCTTATAAATTACCATAGTATCCAAAATGGTTGTGCCCACGTCTGTTTTTCCACTGCATGGAATAAAGTGGTTTAAATGTATTTTCTTTCTCCTATAGTGGTTCCCCCTGGAAGTCCTGGGCCCATTACTCGACATGGGTCTTATGACAGTTTAGCTTCTGACCACAGTGGACAGGAAGATGAAGAATGGCTTTCCCAGGTAAAACTCTGAAATATTGAGAGTATTAAAGTAAAATAAAACAGAAATTTACTGTTTTTATTCTTTTCCTTAGAGGTAAAAGGGGAGAATTGGTAACTCTTTGTTGGATTATCAAGAATTAGTTGTCTTTCCATATTACAAATTACTCCACAAATATTGCTGCAGGTGTACATATACATATTATATATACATTATACGTGTGTGTGTGTATATATATATATGTTAGCTTCCATAAACATGGCATAAAATTTGTGTATTTTTCACACAATCCATTTAAAGCCTTAGGGCCTTGGAATCAATTAATTTATTAATTTTTGAGACAGAGTCTTGCTCTGTCACCCAAGCTGGAGTGCAGTGACACGACCTTGGCTCACTGCAACCTCCAATTCCTGGTTTCAAGCGATTCTCATGCCTCAGCTTCTTGAGTAGCTGGGATTACAGGCATGCATCACCATGCCTGGCTAATTTTTGTATTTTTAGTAGAGAAGGGGTTTCGCCATGTTGGCCAGGTTGGTCTTGAACTCCTGACTTCAAGCAATCCACCCTTCTTGGCCTCCCAAAGTGCTGGGATTACAGACGTGAGCCACTGTGGCCAGCCAGGAGCTTGGAATTTAAATAGGCTCTTTGGAACACATTTTCATCAGGTTTAAAATAAAAGTTGACCTTGATGAAACAGTGAAGCCACTCAGCAGTCTTTGGGATTTGTTTTGTGGAGCCAACATTTTCCGAAGATTGAGTTCATACTTTCATTATTGGAAAGATAACATTCCACCCTGCAGAAATTCTGATGGTGCCTTGGTTTCCTTTCCTAAGCCCATGTAATGCTGCTTTTAGTGGTCTCTAAGCCAGCCCTACAACATTGCTGGGACTGCAGGCATGCATCACCATGCCGGCTAATTTGTTTTTTTTGTTTGTTTTTTAATGTAGAGACAGGATCTCCCTATGTTGCTTAGGCTGGTCTTGAACTCCTGGGCTCAAGCAATCCTCCTGTGTTGGCCTCCCAAAGTGCTGGGATTACAGGCAGGAGCCACCATGCCCAGTCTCCAACAGCTTCACTGACCATCCCTCCCCTTGCCAGGTGAAGCTGTCTTCATCTCAAGGGTTTTGAAATAAAAGATACTTGGGCAGATGTCAAAATGATGGGATTACAAATGACTTCATTACAAATGCTGTTATGTCTGCCTCAAGTCTGACATCATTTTATGAAGCTAATGACCTATCTCAGATTACCAATCTGGCAGCTTTTCATCGGACAGGTGCCTCAAAAATGTGGAGGCCATTTGTAGTTTCATTTCTTTCTCAAGGAGGGTAGCCTGAAAACTAAAGTCTGGAAAATCAAAAGTAAAGTAAACTGGAAAATCAAGCAGTGTCTAGGTAACATGTATTTATTTCATCACACCAAAAATATTCACAGGAAGTTCCTTGAAGGAAGTCGATTCTTCAGTTCCCGGCATGTGGCGGTCCATCCTTTCTTAATGATAGGAAGATAAAGTAAACCCAAAATGTGTGTTTTTTCCAAAATCAAAATGTTGTCCAAGGAATGCTGGCAGAGAAACCACTGTCCTTCACTTCAACTTTTCAATTAGAAAAAGGGGTAATGTGTGCTGTCAGTGTGAAAGTATATACAATGTGTTTGTCCGGCACACAACAGGAGAGTGAATAGGAACATCTGGCCATCGCCTCGGTGAAATTGAACAGGCATCTGTTTACCTCTGGGCTCTGTGACACTGATGGTTTTGAGCTTAAAGTACACAGAATGCTTTATCTGTGGCCTAATTTACATTGCTGAATACAACTACTTGAATCAGAAATCACTGTCCTCAATCTGAGCATTTTTCTCCCTGTGATTAGTGGGAATGTGAATATTGTTCCAAAGACCATGATGCTTTTGCCCTTTTGGACTCACACAGGGCTACACTCTGTGAACCTTTTCAGTTATGTTTTGTTAAGAATTAATCACCACAATCAGAGAAATGTGATTAAATATAAAAGAACTCAGGACAAAAATAAGGCATGTGGGAAGTCAATTACATAAAGTATTTGCACAGGCATGAATGTACCAATGACAAGACATTTAAACTAGTTTGTATATTTAGTCTCTCATTTGAGTTGATTATTTGTAAAAAAAAAAAAAAAGTCATGTAATATATATATTTTCAGGTTTTTCCAAGTGTCTTCTACCCACTTCTTTGACTTTGTAATGTTTAATAAAGTATTGGCGGCCGGGAGCAGTGGCTCACGCCTGTAATCCCAGCACTTTGGGAGGCCGAGGCAGGCGGATCACCAGGTCAGGAGACCAAGACCATCCTGGCTAACACGGTGAAACCCCGTCTCTACTAAAAATACAAAAAATTAGCCAGGCGTGGTGGCGGGCGCCTGTAGTCCCAGCTACTGGGGAGGCTGAGGCAGGAGAATGTAGTGAACCCAGGAGGCGGAGCTTGCAGTGAGCGGAGATCACGCCACTGCACTCCAGTCTGGGCAACAGAGCGAGACTCCGTCTCAAAAAAAAAATGAAATAAAATAAATAAATAAAATAAAATATTGGCAACATTCCCTATCCCCTCCATTGAGCGTGAAATTCATAAAGCATTTTGGTATTACTGTTTTGTAGCACATCAAATGCCTGTGTCGATATTTGTGGCAGTTGAGAAAACACTAATTAATGGTATTTGGAAGACAAAAATCTAGTTTGAGAGAAAATATATAATACTTTTTTCATTTTAAAGTGGATTGGGGTAATATTAGGGCAGTATAATAAATATTATAATATTTTGTTATGGAAATAAAGTGGCTTTGGGCATTAAAATTATTTCAGACCTTTACTTTTCTTTGGATAGTTCAAGAACAACTTCACGTTTGTCATAAGCTTGATCCTCAGTGAAGGAATTACTTTTAATCTGTGGATTAATAGGTGTAGTATTCAGTGCATGCCCACAACATGGTAAGTACTGTCTAGAATGAATGAAAAGGTAGATCCTACGGAGCTGACACTAGTTATATGAGGCAAGCAACTGGTCCTTTTACTTTCATGTGATTTTTGTCTTGTATATGTGTGTGAGGTGTGCATGTGTGTCTGTGTATGTATATGTACACAAAATGTATTTTTTGCTTATGTTGATGAAAAGCAGTAGAGGGATATTTTGAACGTCTACATCAGCTGTGATTATCATCATCTTTTAATTATGGGTGTCCTATCCCTTTGCCACTTTAACATGGGCTTCTTGAAGAATGTGGGTGTTAAGAGGAAGAATGGGGGATTGTGAAGTCTCTCAAATCAGGATCACAAACCATTTAAATCATCATTGCTACTCTGTTCCAGGTTGAAATTGTAACACACACTGGACCCCATAGACGTCTGTGGATGGGTCCACAGTTCCAGTTCAAAACCATCCATCCCTCAGGCCAAACCACAGTTATCTCATCCAGTTCATCTGTGTTGCAGTCTCATGGTCCGAGTGACACGCCA
This sequence comes from Gorilla gorilla gorilla, assembly GCF_029281585.2. Classification (NCBI taxonomy): domain Eukaryota; kingdom Metazoa; phylum Chordata; class Mammalia; order Primates; family Hominidae; genus Gorilla; species Gorilla gorilla. The sequence continues at coordinate 30,917,360 of NC_073228.2, read as the reverse complement.
CAGCCTCTTTTGGATTTTGATACAGATGATCTTGATCTCAACAGTCTCAGGTAGGAAATGAGAATTAGGGAGTGATTTGAACAAAAGGATTAATATGTTCGTGTGAAATGAGCATCATATGTAATATTTAGGTTTCCCCTTTTGGCACAGTATCATGTTGCAGACTACATGTACTGTTGCACGTAATTCCCTGTCATTACTTGGGATCGTATGTAGGGTCTCGTGGGATCACATTACATGCAATAAATACTTGCTTTTCAGATTATATTCTCCCTAAATCTAATAGTCACTGCACTTTTCCACTTTTTGATGCTTTGCTTATATTTCTAACTGCTTGAATCTGATTATGTATTCTTTTCCTGATCTTTCTGAAGTTGGCACCACCTTTCAATTAAATTTCATCTGTGATTTTTATCTAATCCTGTATCTCCCTTCTTTTAGATTATATAAAGTTTTTGGATGGAAAAATGTTGGTATAAATTCAGTTATAGTTTATCTTCTATATTTTTATAATACATGTTCTCTCATCCTTATTTGTAGGAATCCTAGGACAGGTGTACAAATTATGCTTTTTATTATTAGCTTTTTTTTTAATTGCAACTCAGACAGTTTTGACTTGCAGTCTCAAGTTTGCTTAGCAGTTTAATTTGTTATACCAAGACTTGACACATTAGGGTGCAACAGATAATGAAGGACTCAGTCTAATGTAATATAATCTCCCTTTTCTTGTCTTCTCTTTAAAAAAAACTCTATAGTATATCTTGAATTGAATGTAAAACAACCCTCTGACCTTTTTCTTGCACACCTTTTAAAAAATAGTGGGAAAAAATGTTCCAGTTACATAGTGGAAATATGTTTTTGTCTTCTCTTTGTCAGTAACAATAAAAAATTTTTATAACAAGATGAAAATTGTTGCAAAGTTGGATTATGCCTGATGTATCTGTTTAGAAAATATGACACATATTTACTGAGTACCTGCCAGGAGGTGCCAGGAGATATGCCTAGAGTACGGCCAGCTGCCTACTTGGGTCTGAATTGCAACTCTTCATCTCACTCCCTAATCCTGCTCTCACCCCTATTCTTTGTCATCTCTATTTTATTTTATTTATTTTTTATTTTATTTTTTGAGACGGAGTCTTGCTCTGTCACTCAGGCTGGAGTGCAATGGTGTGATCTCTGCTCACTGCAACCTCTGTCTCCTGGGTTCAAGCAGTTCTCCTGCCTTAGGCTCCTGAGTAGCTGGGATGACAGGCGCCCACCACCAGACCCAGCTAATTTTTGTATTATTAGTAGAGACGGGGTTTCAACATGTTGGCCAGGCTGGTCTTGAACTCCTTACCTCAAGTGATCCTCCCGCCTTGGCCTCCCAAAGTGCTGGGATTACAGGCATGAGTATTTTTTTTTTGAGACTGAGTCCCACTCTGTCACCTGGGCTGGAGTGCTGTGGTGCGATCTCAGTTCACTGCAACATCTAGAATGTATTCTAGCCTCCTGTATTCAAGCGATTCTCCTACCTCAACCTCCTGAGTAGCTAGTATTACAGGTATGCGGCACCACGCCTGCCTAATTTTTGTGTTTTTAGTAGAGATGGAGTTTCACTATGTTGGCCAGGCTGGTCTTGAACTCCTGACCTCAGGTGATCTGCCCGCCTCTGCCTCCCAAAGTGTGGGGATTACAGGCGTGAGCCACTGCGCCTGGCCTCATCTCTTTAAATTACTCCACAAACTACCTACTCAAGACAGAATCTAGAGGTTATCCTTGAAATCTCTCCTTTCACAGATGCCACATCTAATTCTTCACCAACTTATGTCATTTCTATTCAAAATACATCTAGAAACCTTCCACTCCTCTCCATTCCTAATGCCAGCACCCTAGCAACATCTCACAGACTCCTAACTGCTGTCCCTTTTTACATTTTTGCTTTCCCCTGACTGATGTATCTTCTTAAAGAATGATTCAGCCAGGCGTGGTGGCTCAGGCCTGTAATCCCAGCACTTTGGGAGGCTGAGGAGGGTGGATCATGAGGTCAGGAGTTCGAGACCAGCCTGGCCAACATGATGAAACCCCATCTCTACCAAAAAAATACAAAAAAATTAGCCGGGCATGGTGGTGCACGCCTGTGATCCCAGCTACTCGGGAGGCTGCGGCAGGAGAATTGTTTGAACACAGGAGGCGGAGATTTCAGTGAGCCGAGATCGTGCCACTGCATTCTAGCCTGGGCAACAGAGTGAGACTCCGTCTCAAAACAACAAACAAACCAACAAACAAAAAAAGAACGATTCATCAAGAAGAATGTATCTTCTTTTAATACCTTGTTTAGTATTTTTTGTTTACTCTGCTTTGTATTTTGTTTTTTTTCTTCTCTACATTTTTTTTTTCCAGCATAATTCCTCCAGCTTTCTAAAAATGACATTTTTTGACCAAGATGTCAGGTAATAATGACAGAATACAGTGAGAGTGTCAGACCAATTTTCAGTGATGCTAATTGATTAAATATGGTCTAGATTAGGACCTCAAGCCATGATCAGGGAGTCACTTCTTTGCAGTCCTCAACTTAGTGATTCAGTGTACTCGTGTTTACAACAGTCATTTGGTTATTTAAATCTTAATAATAAAGCGTTTAAAATAAGTAACCAATTTATTCTCTTCACAACTATGTAACACATTTAGTTTTTTTGCTAAACCGTGCACAAGACACTGTCTCATTTTCTTTCTAGTGATTGACCAGCTGCTATTTATAAAGCCCTGTGCTGTACTTTTTCTGAGGATGTCTTTGCCCCATTGTTTCGTGGCCTCCTCAGCTTTCTTTGTTACTCTTTTCCTCAGGTATAGTCCTTCTATTAAGATAGTTCTAACTCGCTTCTTTTAAAAGCAGATATAGCTACTTTTCCGAATCCTTAAGAATTTTCCTCGGAGACTTTCCCTTTGTTAATAATAATAAATAACTCCCCAAATTTTGTTTAAATCTAAATGACTTTAAATTGTTTATGTTTGATTAGAATATTATCCTGTTTACAGGACACATATAACCTTTAGAAACCTTTATACTGAGCAGCAGGTTTATAAATTTCTGTTAATTGCATTTGTAATTTATATTTTAAACTTTCAGCAGGTAAGCTTGGTTGGGACCTTGGCTAAGACCCTACAGCAGTTTTTATGGGAAATATAGATTTTACTCACATCAATTTTAAGTCCTTTTTAGTACCACCGTTTCCCACCCGGCATCCAATTAGAAACCCAACTATTGAGATTCTCCTCATTCTTGTTTATGATCACTCTAGCCCAGCTCCTTGTCTCTCATCTGATTTCTACACGCCTGTGCATGGTGGCCTATGGCCGACCATTGGCTTTACTTTCTCTCTTAAATTGTGAAGTCCTTGTTTAGATTTTTTGGGGCTCACCTGACCCTTGACACCTAGTACACTGTCCTGTACCCCATAGGATACCAATAATAATATGTAGTGCGGTGATAATCTTCCTCCCTGTCCCCTAACCAAAATGTGAAACAGGCAGGCATAGTGTTGACTCTCATCCATAAGGGAATCAGGCAAGCTCCCTACACAGAGCAGGTGTTTAAAAAGAATGGGCAATGAAATATTTGCTAACAGACCTGAGAAACATATAATGTAAAAGATGCTGAGTATGCAAAGCCTCTCTTTCCACTCAAGATTAGCTCCTCAGAAATTGTTTATCATTTATTTTATTTTATTTAACTGAGATATAATTCACATAACATGAAATTTACCTGTTTTAAAATGTACAAGTCAGTGGGTTTTAGTATATTCACTATGTTTGGCATCCATCCCACTAATTTCAGAACGTTTCCATCATCCCAACCAGTTTTTCTCTTTTTTTAATTATGAAGAAAATTCAAACATGTATAAAATAAAAAGAAAAATAGCATAAACCCCCATGTATCTGTTGTCCAGCTTCAGCTATCAAGTCATGGCCAATCTTGCTTCATCTGTAGCCCCATTCACACCCTACCTCCAACTCTGGATTATTCAGAAACCCCAATATAAATTGACTAACTATAGGAGTTGTATTAGCCCACATAGGAAGTTGTTTAGACTAGAAGGGGGCATAATTTTGAATGGACTGACCATATCTAAGAGGCTAGCTTTTTGTTGCTCTCAAGAACAAGGAAACTTCTTTTCCAGACACTTTAAATAAACTTCTCTTTTCTAACTGGCCCATATTAGCTTAGGCTTACCTATCCCCTAACTAACCACTGCCAAGATGTGATGAGATTACCATGATTGGCTTAGAAAAATTAGCTGGGGTGGAATGAATATTGGGTAGTCCTACATAGCAGTGATCAATATTTGTTAATCAGTATTTTCACCTTCCGGTAATAGATCATCCTATACCTCCCTCCTGTTTTTTCTTCCTCACAACAAATGCATGCATTTCATAACTAATCTGCAGTTCATACTTGGCATTTCAGGCTTCTGTCATCTGTCCCATGTTTCTTATCAACTTTTTATCTTCCATCAATAGCCTTTATGAACTCTATACTTCAGCCAAATCATGCACTTCAAGATGCCCTGAATCTATCGTATTCAGTCACTAATCTAAGTTTCTATATGTTGTAGTCCTGTGCTTAAAGGGCATTTCTTGCTCCTCTTCATTATGCGTATATACTATTACTATATACAGACCTAATCCCTGTTCTAGCTCTACGAGATCTCTAACTGATGTGGACCCTGCATGTATTCCCCCATCTCCTCAATCTGAGCTTTTACTATTTATGTCATTCATATTTACACTTTAGTTTTATTTTGCATTGTCATGAATGTTCATGTGCTATGTCATATATATACACATTGGTCTGTATTTTATGTTTTGTTTCTGCTCGTTCTCAGAGTAATGCCTACAAGCAATTAATATTCAGTAAATACTTACTGTATGAATGAATTACCAGAAATGCATGCATATATTGTTGTAATAAGTTTTTGTTTCACTAAGTTGCCTGGGACTTTCAGATCTTTTAATCTTCCAGATACTTTTATGTTAATAGTATTTATTCTAATGCAGCTAGAGACACTCGGCATTTGGCATTTATATGTTTATTATTCTTTTTTTTTTTTTTTTTTTTTTTGAGACGGAGTCTTGCTCTGTCACCCAGGCTGGAGTGCAGTGGCACGATCTCGGCTCATTGCAACCTCTGGTTTTTGGGTTCCAGCAGTTCTCCTGCCTCAGCCTCTTGAGTAGCTGGGACTATAGGTGCATGCCACCACACCCGGCTAATTTTTGCATTTTTAGTAGAGACGGGGCTTCACCATGTTAGCCAGGATGGATGTTTATTATTCTTAAGCAACTTTAAATTGTGTGTAGTAATTTGCACGTTTACTGAGGTTCTAATTGATTCTTGTATGCTAGTTGGTAACTTTATAAAGGTAGCTCAGTTAGTAGTGACCCACCCCGGCCACAGTACATCTTTGTTATCCTATGCTTACTGTCAGATATAAAGTAACTTTCATTCATTAAGCATTTTAATGGAGCATCTCAAAATTTGAAATTACACATTGCTGCCTTTTATGGAACACATTAATAGCTATGGTGATATTAGTGAATTTCAGGATTCTCAAAACTCTTCATGTGTGTCCCTTGGAAATCCCAAAGGTTTCAGTATAAACATTTTCAGTGTTTAATTTCCTCTCCCATTCTACTTATTGTATCCCTTTAAATTAATGTCAGCTTTTCGGTCCCTTCCTTAAAAATCTATGGAATAACACACAAAGATAAGTTAGAAGGGGTCCAGAGTGTAGAGAATGTTTGTAGTGCTTTATCCTTGTGCAGCAATTAGGGACTGCAGCTCCCCTGTTTGTCTTGTTTTAGAATGGATGGTTCTTTAATGGATTGTGCTACTCCAGCATTCCTGATTTAAGGTCTTTTGTAGCAAGTGACAGTTTTGATGCCAGTAACATATGTGAATTAAATTAAATTGCATTGCAGGATCCAGCCAGTCCGCTCTGACCCAGTCAGCATGCCAGGGTCATCCCGTCCAGTCTCTGATCGAAGGGGAGTTTCCACAGTGATTGATGCTGCCTCAGGTAGAAAACCACCTCTGAAATATTTATTGGGCAGTCCTGTGCATTTTTAACTAATTTTCTCGCACAATGTAGAGGATGACATTTATTTGCTTTCCTCTCTGTTTTTTTGTTTTGTGGTGTGTGTGCGTTTTAATACAGTACTGTGCCTATATTTCTTGCTGAACAATGCCATGCTTTTAAGCATTCCTAAGGTTGGTGAATGATGCAGTGGAGTTGGCACTTGATTAAATGTAATGAACATAGTATTGAAGGATACAGGGTTGATGACTGTTTTGCCTTTGATCACTGAAATGTGGAGAAGCAACCTTGACAGAGAACGTAAATACAATCTATGGATTCAATTTACTCAACCTGTTGAGTATCAAAGTGCCTAATCTGTGGAAGTAGAGAGCAGAGAGTCCAAATGCTATAGCTTGAATGATTTTATTATCAAAAGCATCAAGTTTAAAAATTCATTAACTTAACCCTGGTCTATCTATCACAGTTATTAATTTCCTATCCTTGGAAACAAGCTATGAATATGTATCATTAGTACAGAGAAGATCTTTGCCTTTATAGGTGATAGTTGCTCCATTAGTATTATAAAACTGTTTTCAGCCAGGCCTACTAAATGGTAGAATTGTCTGTAGTGATATATTTTCTCATCTCTAAGTCAAGTGATAAAATAAGGACAGTGATGCCTTGCTTTATAGTGCAGCTGGGGAGCATCTGAAGACAGCGCATGGCAGGATTTTGTCCAAAAAATTCTCTCTCAAGTAGAATTATTAAATACTCAGCATTAGTCAAACAGTTGAGTCAGAGAGGATTTTAATCTATAGCGATTTCAAAATCCCTAGAGACTGCTGATTTGATTGAGGCTTAAACTGTGAAAGAAAATGGAAACAAACACAAAACTGATTTGTGAAGGTCACTTTAAAAAGACCAAAGCTTCTGTCTGTGGATATGGATATATTTTTAAGTTTCGAAGCTAATGGGTTTTATACATATTCTTAGCTTTCTGATTTTTTGGTTAGTGGATTGTACCTTGCATCTTACTGAGCTGCCCCATCTAGGGCTATGCCTTCATTTTTAACGTAGACTATTACTTTAGAGGACTCATACTTGTTCCTACTGCTTTAACTTGGCAACCATGGTTGTCCCCTGGAAATGAGCATGGAAATGTGTAGAGTCGCTATCATTGCTTCCCGGCACTGAATGAGATATCGAGATAGGGAACTTAAACGATAAATCTTTTTTATAGTCACATTCTGAGAATGCTAAGAGATTGTTGTGCTCGTTTGGAATGATCGTTTACAATTGTGAATCTTGGAAATGTTACATATTTTAATCTGAAGTATTTTATTCAAGATTACAAGAGTAGGCCTTGATTGGGCTTTTTAAACCTTCTTAAACTACCAGATTACTGATGTTTTATTGTCGAGTGACTAGCTACTAGGAACACATGCTGCCAAAGCAGTTACCTTGTGTTATTAAAAGTAGACATATTCAATACTAGATTCTGAGGTAACACTCCATATATATATATTTATTTTTTATTTTTTTGAGACAGAGTCTCCCACTGTCACCCATGCTGGAGTGCAGTGGCACGATCTTGGCTCACTGCAGCCTCTGCCTCCCAGGTTCAAGCAATTCTCCTATCTCGGCTTCCCAAGTAGCTGAGACTACAGGCACCTGACACCACACCCAGCTAGTTTTTGTATTTTTAGTAGAGATGGGATTTCACCTTGTTGGTCAGGCTGGTCTTGAACTCCTGACCTCATGTGATCCACCCGCCTCAGCCTCCCAAAGTGTTGGGATTACAGGCATGAGCCACTGCGTCTGGCCAGCATTCCATATTTATCATGTAGCAATCTTAGCTGTATGTAAAGTCATCTCATGCAACAAGGGAGGAGCTTCAGTGAAGTGTTATTTAAATCCTTTTGCAAGAAGAGTTTTTAAGTTGGTTTTTGAATAAGGAATTAGATCCTACATGTAAATAATCTGATATGTAAGTAGTCCTAAGATTACTTAATTTGTGTCAGAGATACACTGTATGAGTTTCGATGGCATTGACGCTCTCTGCCTGAAAGTACCAATCTTTTGAGTAGGAAAGAACTTCTTGGTGGCTAAGCTTTATTATTATTTTTCTAGGCCTGTTTTCATTCCAGGAAGCCATGGTACCTTTCTGAAAGACAACCAAAACAGTGAAACATGTGTGCTGCCTTCTTTAACTTTGAGCTAAAGAAGCCTCATAGATAAGGAATTGGACTTTTATGAGTAATTCTCTCTTCAGCTACCTCTCAATTGGTTCAGATCCCTTTTGAATGAGAAATATACGTTAACGCATTTTTTGAGTGAATAATGTTTTGTCGTGGAATGTCCATCTACTTTAATAGGACCAACTGTTGTCAACAGAATTACTTTCTACGTCTGCGGAAAACAACATCTAGGCTAACAAAAATCAAGGTAGCAAGTCTAACAAAATCGAGGCTAAATAATTTGAGTTCTTTATGTAAACATATTTATGGGAAAATTTTGTTGTAGATTCTTATGTTAAAAAGAATCTAATAAATTTTTATAATTGCTCTTGAACCGGGAAGTGCACCTCTGATTATGATCCATGCATTGGAGTCAGCTGCACATCAGGAAGTTGCTTATCTGGAGGTTTCATTGCCTGTTACTTGGAGATACAACCAGTGTGGTACCTCCTCTGTTGGTCTTCATTGCCCTGTATTACCTTCAAGCATTTTATATGACTTCATGGATTATCTTTTTAATTATTCCTATGGCACATGTTACACCTAACCCTCTATTTTAGTGACAGCTCTTGCTCTGTCTAACCTTGTGGCAGTATAATTGTTTTTCATATAATTACTTTATTCACAGATATAGAATTTAATGTGATATAATTAAATCCTTTGACAATTATAACAGTTTTTAAAGTGAAAATATTTTATTTAGATCTTGGGTCTGCAGTTTATTTTCTAGATATCTATGTATTAATCTAACAACGTTATTCCATTGAAACTAAAAGAGGTGTGCAGAGTGTGCCACTTTTACCACGTAATGGTTTTTTTCACAATTTCTTAATATCTGGTAATCTCTGGTTCATGCTTTTGCAAAGAAACACATTGCCTAAAATACATATTTTTAAATTATTAACTTCAGTGATTTAAGCACTGGGTAAATTCTATGCCTTTAGACACCTATGAACTAGATTCTTACTGTCTCTCTGTAAGATACATATAGAGTATTTTTGATTTTTAGCAGTTCTATAACTGCTTGATGACTAGATGTTATTCCCATAACATCTGTCTCATCTTGTCTTTGGTGATTCTAATGACACCATACCAGCTGGACGCAGTGGATCACATCTATAATCCTAGCACTTTGGGAGGCCGGAGCGGTGGATCACTTGAGGTCAGGTGTTTGAGACCAGCCTGGCTAACATGGCAAAACCCCGTCCCTAATAAAAATACAAAAATTAGCTGGGCATGGTTTCACATGGCTGTAATCCCAGCTACTCAGGAGGCTGAGGCACAAGAATCGCTTGAACCCGGGAGGCAGAGGTTGCAGTGAGCTGAGATTGCACCAGTGCACTCTAGCCTGGGTGATCGAGCAAGGCTCTGTCTCAAAAAGACAAAACAAAACGAAACAAAACAAAAACCATCCTACCTAAAATTTGTGGGGGTTAAATAATTGTAAGATGTTCCGTTGTTGGCTGAGGAGATCATTTTGGAAATGGACACGTTATAGGATTTTAACCTAAGACACAGGCTACCCAGAACAAATGGGATTTGGGGCAGTTGCTCACTTTTTCCCATGTCCAGCTGATGAACAACAATGTTGATGAATCATTGATAGTATTTCTAGCCAAAGCACTGCATCACTTTATTCATTTTCCTGTATGTTCATTTTGGCTAGATAGCTAAGAATTTCTTTCTATTCTTTGTACCTTATAACATGTGCCCTTCTTTTGAAAAAGATGTAGGACCTCTAAAGAGAAAGCAGAAAGACAGCTGCCAATGTCTTGTTGGAACTTTGTTTTCCAGATTGCTGACTATTCTTGTTCCAAAACTTGAAGGCTGTACCTAATAGATAACCTTTCCTTGCTTCTGAGTCATCAAATCAAAGAGCCTAGAAAGATCTGGTTCGCCCTAAGTTTGTTTGTCCTGATTTGTGGTTTTACTATGGAGATGGATGTTTACTAACAAAGAACTCAGATAATTGAGATCGAAAGACAAACTTATGCGTGACTCATATGGAGAGCAGATATCTTTATCAAACTCTATTAAAGAAAACATTTTATAAAGTTATGAGGTGTGGTGGAAGCAGTGTTTGTGTACATGCCTGAGGAAGTGTGGTGGAAGCAGTGTTTGTGTACATGCCTGAGGAAGATGGTAGTGTGAGAAGGACAATGTGACAGATAAGAAAAATGACTTCTTATCCTGAGCAGCCTTGGATCATAAGGTATTAGTGTTACGTCAAGCATTTCAGTAAATAGGGACAAAGTTGCAGACTTGGGGTTTTTTGTTGTTCTTGACTCAAGAGAAATACTACTTTTGTTGTACAATTGAAGTAATACAAATAATTAATTTAGGAGATATCTTTTGAGCACCTAATTTTCTCCACTATCAAAATAACTTGTTTACTGAAGAAAATTACACACTTAAAATCCCAAACTAGTTTGATTTGATTGATTTTATAATGATCATTTATGCCTACTTTATGTATTTGGCATTTGGTACATCACCTTAAAAAAAACAAATAATACTCATTAATAGAGAAGTGTGATTAGATAGATGACAAGGAGGTTATTTGAGCAGTTTTTATTTTGTCTTGCAGTCAAATCTGTGCTGGAAGGACCTTCTTATAGAGGCATTCTTTTATCATATAGAGATTTTGTTCATGGACTGGGGGAAGAGTATTCTTTTTTTTTTTTCGTTCGAGACGGAGTTTCACTCTTTTTTTTTTTTTGAGACGGAGTCTCGCTGTGTCACCCAGGCTGGAGTGCAATGGCATGATCTCAGCTCACTGCAATCTCCACCTCCTGGGTTCAAGCCATTCTCCTGCCTCAGCCTCCCAAGTAGCTGGAATTAACAGGCACGCGCCACCACGCCCGGCTAATTTTTTGTATTTTTAGTAGAGATGGGGTTTCACCATGTTGGCTAGGCTAGTCTCGAACTTCTGACCTCAGGTGATCCACCCACCTCGGCCTCCCAAAGTGCTGGGATTACAGGCGTGAACCACCGTGCCCAGCCTTGGGGAAGCGTATTCTAAGATTATATTTCACTGTATTGACAGTTGCCGTTTCAATCTGAGGCCTACTTAGGTACTATTTCTTAAAGGCTGTCAGAGGCACAGAGATGCTGATGGTAAAAATAAAGAGATTAGTGAGAGACACTGTTCAGTCTACAATGATGTGGCCACATAGCTCCATGGTCTTAGAGCTAGAACTGAGTGGAAAAAGCCATGACTTCATAATCATGGTCTTGAACTTTTGCTGAAACCTTCAAGTCATTCTCCTACCATGCCATTCACTTCTACATCAGTAAAAGAAGATTAAGAGTCCCCATGCAAAACTTTTTTTACCACCTTTTGTGGAAGGGGTGTGTTCAAATTATTTCCTTAAATAACTCCTGAATATAAAGTTCTTCAGAAATATTAAGATATTTTTTGAATAAATGATGTGATTTTCAATTAATAGAGTTTCAGATATTCTTGATGATTATAAAGTGACAAAAACTCCAGGGCATATACCTTGGGTACTGAAAGCTTGTGTGGGATCAGTAAGAAGATTAAGGATAAGAGTGAAATTAAAAGAAGGCTCAGCCCTGACCTGTGAACAATCCCTCAGAGGGGAAAAAATATTCAAACTCAAATATTAAGATTGGCTTTTATATTAGAAATGAGTAAGTGTATACATTAAATTAATTCTAATCTTTCGACTATCTGCTGTCTATATAAAATCAAAAGTAAGTTTTAGAGATTAAGAACATAGGGAAAAGACCTTATTTGCCCATAAGGAAAATGCTCAGCTGTATCTCTCCTCTTCTGATTTAAACATTCCTCTTATTCTTCTTTCTTTCTTTTTTTTTTTTTTTTTTTTGAGATGGAGTCTCACTGTGTTGCCCAGACTGGAGTGCAGTGGCGTGATCTTGGCTCACTGCAACCTCTGCCTCTCGGGTTCAAGCAGTTCTCCTGCCTCAGCCTCCCGAGTAGCTGGGATTACAGGCATGTGCCACCATGCCCAGCTAACTTTTGTATTTTAGTAGAGATGGGGTGTCACCATGTTGGTCAGGCTGGTCTCAGACTCCTGACCTCGTGATCCGCATGCCTCGGCCTCCCAAAGTGCTGGGATTACAGGCGTGAGCCACCGCGCCTGGCCCTTTCTTCTTTCTAGTATTTATAGGATGTTAGAAGACCAAAGTCAAGTTAACAATGAGGAAAATTTAAGTTCAGCACAATTAAGAAAAAATGATAGCCCCATTTGAAGATGAAGAAACAGTAAACAGAAGTAGAAGAAGCTGTTGGGAAAGTGTCTTCTGATGACACATTGCTTCTTTGAATAATCTTTGTGTCAACTAAAACCTTGCCTATGCTTTCTATATTGCAAGCATCAGGTCCTTGACATGGCTTTAAATCTTTCCTAAGCATTTTGAGAGGGAATTGATGCAATACTTCTCACTGTTGATATAGTAGGGTTCCACATATTTACATGGGACTTTTTGACCAAAGACCCAACTTTTCACTTTTGTACATTTACTGTGCCTCTCATACAGGGCTGGACTGTTTGTGTAGTCTGTTGCATCAGACTATGGTGGCAGGGGGACAGAGTTGGGGGCACTATTAGAATTTGTTTAAGTCTGAACCGGGAATTCCATTTGTCTTAGTGACATGAGTGTCAAAACTGTTAGTGCAACACTATTTTAAACTGTCTGCAAGAGCCTGAGAGGCTTATGCTTATAGGTGCCATCTATAAACTTAGAAACAAACAAAGAGCCCCTCTCCATTGAATAGTAAGCCCAGTGGGCAATTAAAGAGCAGCTTGGGACCCCACTTGGTCAACTAGTCAGAACCAGAGCTTCTGATATTCCCTCTGGATATTGTTGAGAACTGTCACAGAAAGGCTAAAGTAAATAATCAAAATGAAAATAGTTGTTCCAGAGAAAAGTCTTGTTCTGGAAGCTTGGTGTTAAGGAAAGAATAATGACCACTAATTTGTGGATCTTTGTTAGTTCTAGTCTCAGCGGAGTCCCTTTCAGCTTGAAACATGGATGAACCTGTGTTTTCAAGCACCTCTGAAGATGTTTTTAAAATTAGGGTATAATTTGTGTATAGCAAAAATGCACGTTTTAATCATACAGCTTGATGAATTTTTATACTCAGCCACCACTCACATAAAAACATAGAATATTTCCATCAACCCAGAAAGTTTCTTATGCCCCTTCCAGTTAATACTACCAGTGACCTAGAGGTAACCATTTTTATCATCACAGATTACCTTTGCCTGTATTAAACTTCATATGATTGGAATCATCTTGTGTGTATGCTTTTGTATCTAACCTCTTTTGCTCAACTTAATTTGTTTGAGATTCATCCAGGTATTACATGAATCACTAGTTCATTTTTAATATTGCAGTGTAGTGTTCCATTCTGCAAATATACCACACTTTATATATCCAATATTCTGTCATTTCCAGCTTTTGGCTATTAGGAATAAAGCTGCTATAAACATTTTTTTATAAGTCTGTCTGTCTGTCTCTCTCTCTCTCTGTCTCTCGTCAACATATGCATACATTTCCTTTGGGCATATCCCTAGTACTGGAATTGCCGGATCACAAAGTAGGCATATGTTTAACTTTATTAGGAACTGCCAACACGTTTTCCAAAATGACTGTACAATTTTGCATTCCTATCAGCAATGCATGAGCGTTCCAGTTGCTCCACATTCTCATCAACACTTGATATTATTGATCTTTATTTTAACCATTCCAGTGGATGTGAACTATGGTTTGAATTTGCTTTTCTCTGTTGAGTAATGATATTGAGCATCTTTAATATACTCATTGGCCATTTGGATATCATCTTTTGTAATGTCCTAGTTAACTCACTGATTTTTATTAGATATGTTGTCTTTATTGAATACCAAGTGTTCTTTAAATATTCTGGATATGGTCCTTTTGTGAGATATGTGCATTGCAAATATTTTCTTTCAGTTAATTGCCTTTTCACTTTCTTAATGGTATCTTTTGATAAGCAAAAATCTAATTTTTTCATTGCTTTTTCCTTTTATGTTTTCACAAACAAAAAAAATCTTTTGTCCAGTCTTTTTTTTTTTTTTTTTTTTTTTTTGAGACAGAGTCTCAGTCTGTCACTGAGGCTGGAGTGCAGTGGCATGATCTCGGCTCACTGCAACTTCCGTCTCCCAGGTTCAAAGTGATTATCCTGCCTCAGCCTCCCAAGTAGCTGGGACTACAGGTGCCCACTACCACGCCCAGCTATTTTTTTGTATTTTTAGTAGAGATGAGATTTCATCATGTTGGCCAGGCTGGTCTCGAGCTCCTGACCTCAGGTGATCTGCCTGCCTCGGCCTCCCAAAGTGCTGGGATTACAAGTGTAAGCCACCATGCCCAGCCCCTCCAGTCTTGAAGAGATAACTCTTTTCTAGAAATTGTATAGTTTTAGCCTTCACATTTAGGACTATGATCCTTTTCAAATTAATTTTTTATTGTGGGTGGTCAAGCGTGGTGGCTTATGCCTATAATCCCACTTTGGGAGGCCCAAGTGGGCAGATTGCATGAGCTTAGGAGTTTGAGACCAGCCTGGGCAACACAGCGAAACTCTGTCTGTACAAAAAGTACAAAAATTAGCCAGGCATGGTGGTGCACAACTGTTGTCCCAGCTACTTAGGAGGCTGAGATGGGAGGATCACTTAAGCCTGGGAGGTTGAGGCTGCAGTGAGCTGTGATCATGCCACTGCACTCTAGCCTAGGTGGCAGAGCAAGACCTTGTTTAACAAACAAAAAAAAATTTTATTTTGATGTAGGGCGGGGATCAAGGTGTTTAGTTTCTTCCGGTTGCTCCCACACTGTTTATCAAAAAGATACGCCTTTCCTATTATGAATTGCACTGATGCCTTTTTAAAATTTTTATTTTTTCTTGGGTTCTTTATTCTGTTACATTGATTTATATAGCTGTCTTTTTACCCACATTGTACTACCTTAATTACTGTAGATGTTTAGTAAGTTTTGAAGTCTCATATTTTAAGGCCTCCACCTTTGTTTTTCATTCTGGTTATCTTGGCTATTCTAGGGCCTTTGCATTTCCACACATGTGCATTTGTACGAACATACCAGTGGTTTTTCAAAGTGTGGCCCACAGAACTCTGGGAATTCCCAAGACACTTTCAAGTGGTCTATTAAGTCAAAATTATTTTTATACTAGTACCAAGTTATTATTTGCCTTTGTTTTTTCTACTGTGGTGAAATTTAGTATAGATGGTGCAGAAGCAATTGTGGATAAAACTGGTGACCTGTTATCATAGTAAAGGCAATGGCACCTAACTATGCTAGTAGCCTCTGCTACCTACTTAAGAGTTCTTTTTTAAGCTGTATTCACCTAAGAATATCTTTAAAGCAGTAAAAATCATCAACTTTAATTTTATTAAGTTTTGATCCTTGTGTAACGTCTTAATATTCTGTATATCAAGTGGGAATGAGTGCACAATAGTTGTCTTGAGGGAAAGCCATTGTGATTGGTAAACTGAACTAGCAACTGTTTTCATGGAATCCCATTTTATCTGAATAAAACAAACTATGTTTATTCAGACATGGGCATTTGGCAGAAATTTTCTCAAAAATAAGCAAACTCTGTCACTTTGAAGAAAACGACTAACAATATTTATTACCAATAATAACATTCTAGCTTTCAATTGAAAATTAGAAATTTGAAAACCTTGTATCCACCACTGTCTGTTTAACAGAGCCCCAATATTTAAAGACATTTCTCGGCCGGACACGATGGCACACGCGTATAATCCCAGTACTTTGGGAGGCCAAGGCGGGTGGATCACCTGAGGTTAGTTCAAGACCAGCCTGACCAACATGGTGAAACCCTGTCTCTACTAAATACAAAAAATTAGCTGGGTGTGGTGGCGCATGTTTGTAAGCCCAGCTACTTGGGAGGCTAAGGCAGGAGAATCGCTTGAACCCGGGAGGCAGAGGTTGCAGTGAACCAAGATCGTGCCATTGCACTCCAGCCTGGGCAACAAGAGTGAAACTCTGTCTTAAAAAAAAAAAATTCTCATTAAATAAGTAGTGATATTAACTAACATGATTTTTGCATAATAGATATTAAAATATATCAGCATTTGGAACATCTGCAACATTTTCCGAATGACCAGTTTCATGTTGCTACAAAATCATGCAAGAGTAAAGGACTCATTCCAAATGCAAGATAGGATAAAGGATTTTAATGTAATAGAATATGAAAGTTAATTGATATGGTTTCAGATTCCACATTGCAACTAATTTGTTAAGGATCATATCAAGGAAGAATATCCCCAGAACCTGAAAATGCTATTAATATACTTTATATTTTAGCAGTTACATATTTGAGTTAGACCAACTTTTCTTCGTGTACGTCAACCAAAACAGCATATCAGAACAGACAGAATGCAATAGCAGATATGAGAATCTAGCTGTTGTCTATTAGAGGATTTTCTCTTAAAAATGTTACTTTTCTCACTTCTTTCTGTTTAGAAAATATTTTTATATAGAATGTAATTGATATTTCTACATAGAGGCTTTATCATTGTTTTTAAATTAGCTGATACATAATTGTATTAAATGTTGATAGATATAGTACATATAAACCAAAGATCTTTGGGGTCCTGGGTTTTTTGTTGTTGTCGTTTGTTTTTTTGAGACAATCTCGCTTTGTCATCCAGGTTGGAGTGTGGTGGTGCAATCTCGGTTCATTGCAATCTCTGCCTCCAGGTTCAAGTGCTTCTCCTGCCTCAGCCTCCTGAGTAGCTGGGACTCCAGGCATGCACCACCATGCCCGGCTAATTTTTGTATTTTTAGTAGAGACAAGGTTTCACCATGTTGGCCAGGCTGGTCTTGAACTTCTGAGCTCAAGTGATCTGCCCACCTTGGCTTCCCAAAGTGCTGGGATTACAGGTATTAGCCACCGCACCTGACTGGGGTCCTGAGTTTTTTTAAGCACACTGGGATCCTGAATTTTAAAATGTTTGAAAACCACTGGTACGCATATTCTCGTACACACACACACACACGCACACACACACATATTAAATTACTAGCTTGTTTGTTTATTTCTACAGAAATTCAGATGAGATTGGATTGGGATTTCATTGAATCTGTATATCAAATTTGGAAGTATTGACATCTTAAAAATACTAAATCTTTCAAAACAAGCTTTTTTAATTTTTTGAGATGGAGTCTTACTCTGTTGTCCAGGCTGGAGTGCAGTGGTGTGATATAGGTTCACTGCAACCTCCACCTCCAGGGTTCAAGCGATTCTTGTGCCTCAGCCTCTGAGTAGCTGAGATTACAGGCAAAACATAAACTTTTATAACTATTCACTTATTTAAGCCTTCTTTAATTTCTCCTTGATAAGTTTTAATGCAGAAGTCTTACACATCTTATATAAAAGTTTTTTCTTTCTATTATTACATTTTGATGATAATAACTATAGCACGTTTTTATTTCACTTGTCAGTTTTCTTTACAGCATATAGAGTAAAATACTTTTCTGTATAATAAACTTGTATCCCAGCCTGGGCAATATAGTCGGAACTCGTCTCTACAAAAAAAAAAAAAATTTAAATTAGCTGAGTATGGTGGTATGCACCTGTAGTCTTAGCTACCTGGGAGGCTGAGGTGGGAGGATTGCTTGAGCCCAGGAGGTCGAGGCTACAGTGAGCCAAGGCTGCATCACTGCACTCTAGCCTGGGTGACAGAGGGGAAACCCTGTCTCAAAACAAAAAATGAACTTGTTTCCAGCAACTTTTCCAAATTCGTTTATTCATTCTAATAGTAGAATCTCTTGGATTTTCTACTATGTAATCATGTCATCTGCAAATAAAGATGGTTTTATTTCTTTTTAATCTTTATATTTATCTTTCTCCCATATTACACTTGTTTAAACCTCCACTATGATGTTGAATAGAAATGATGATATTGAATATTCTTGTTTTCTTCTCAACCCTAGGAGGAAGGGTTTATTATTTCACTATTAAGTATAATGACAATAAGCAAAAATTTATCAAAACTGAAGCAGAGAGAGAAAAGTACTGAAATAAAATAGAACTCACTGTGAGCGGTATATCAAACTATAGCAGTATCAAACTGTCTAACATCTGTGTAATTATTTCACATATGTGGAAGAAAAGAAGAGGATATGGCAAAAGAAATGCATGAAGGGTTGAGAATTTTCCAAAGTTAATGAAAGACATAAGTCAAAGTTTTAAGAAACTCAGTGTATGCTGAGTGAGATATTAATAAACACAAAGAAAACCATACGTAGACATATTATAATCTAACTGTTCAGATCTAAACATAAGGAAGGAATTTTAAGAAGCCTACTCTGTTTCTTTATTTCTTTTTTTCTTTTTTCTTTTTTGAGACTGAGTCTCGCTCTGTCATCCAGGCTGGAGTGCAGTGGCGCGATCTCGGCTCACTGCAAGCTCCACCTCCCGGGTTCATGCCATTCTCTTGCCTCAGCCTCCCGAGTAGCTGGGACTACAGGTGCCCGCCACCATGCCTGGCTAATTTTTTTATTTTTAATAGAGACGGGGTTTCACCGTGTTAGCCAGGATGGTCTCGATCTCCTGACCTTGTGATCCGCCTGCCTCGGCTTCCCAAAGTGCTGGGATTAGCCACTGTGACCAGCCTCTTTATTTCTTAGGTTTATATTTAAGTGATGGTTTGGACTTTTGATAAAAAGAGAAATTGTAAAAGTAGCAGGGTGATTTTTAAGTTTCCTTGGCAGTGTGAGATCCCCATCTCTGAATAATCAAGAGGCTCTATGAGGAATCTTCAGGATATTTTTCAACAGACAGAAGTAAAAGAGATGGGAAACCAGTATTAATTTATAAACAGTTAGGTGCCCACCACTGTGCTAGGTCTTGCCACATGTCTCATCTCATTTAATCTTCTTTAATTAGGATCAAGGTCCATTTTAGCAATAGTCAAAGAACAGGACTTAGGACACCTAGCTTCTGATACTTAAAATTACTTAAAGTGCATTATGGTGACACCTCAGATAAGTCCAAACCTCTTTCTACCCTGCCTAATCAAATATTCATTTCAAAACACTGTATGCTGAAATGAGCCACGTGGGAGTTGAAGAGAATCAACTATTCAGGTGGTGAAAATGTGTGAATGCAGCTGGCAGATGAAGTTCCAGTGTGATGAATTCCCAGCTTGTCCTTATTGCTTTAGGCAACAACTGACAGGCCTGACTGGTCATTGGCTTTCCATTCCTGGCATGGATATGACTGAAAATTCTTGATGTCACAGATCCTTAAAAGCTGTCTCTGTTATCATGGGTATAAATGGTGCTGGAGGGTCCTTCTTGCATAGAGATGTAATCAATATGGTCTAGAGTTCTTGACCTGAACCTGTAATTACTTGGACATTTTGAAGGTAGCTTGTTGTTACAGAATATTCATATATTCAGAACATTGGGACTGAGTTGTGCATGGAGAGGAGAAAAATAGAGGCTTTGTCCCCCTTTCTGTTCTTAGTATTTAAGAGGCCTTCATAATCACAGAAGAGAGTGATATTGTAGGATTAGAACATTGTATTTTTGGTTTTGGGTGCTGAAGTTCAAATCTCACCTCTGAAGTGATCCTGATATTTTGCCAAAGTTGTGACTTTAATATTCTGTGGCTTGTAATTGTGATTTTTCTAATACCAGAGTAGAATTCTGGGGAGGAATTTTTCTAAACCCAAATACCTCAATTTGAAGTGAGGCTTGGCTTTAAATAATAACACATTTGAGTTTGAGCTTTTCCTGCAATTAAGTGGTATGCTGCAAAAAGGAATTCGGTTAGCAGATTTTATGGCATCCATGATCCATGGACAAGAGTGAGTAGAAGGAGATGATACTGATAGCAGTTCTTAAGTCTCTAAATGTTTTTACGTTGTTGTGATCAGGATTTCTTTGCCAAATGAAAACGGTAAAAGTGGAAGCATGAAACACCTTAACAGTAGGTGTGGATCCTGATTGTTCTGTTGCTGCTTGGCTTAAGATACCCCTGGATGGGCCGGGTGTGGTGGCTCACACCTGTAATCCCAGCACTTTGGGAGGCCGAGGCAGGTGGATCACCAGGTCAGGAGATCGAGATCATTCTGGCTAACACGGTGAAACCCCATCTCTACTAAAACTACAAAAAATTAGCCGGGCATGGTGGCACACACCTGTAGTCCCAGCTACTCAGGAGGCTGAGGCAGAAGAGTGTCATGAACCTGGGAGGTGGAGCTCACAGTGAGCTGAGATCGCACCACTGCACTCCAGCCTGGGTGACAGAGTGAGACTCTGTCTCAAAAAAAATAAAAGATACTCCTGGATGGCATTATTATTGGATTACCTTATATGTAGCATGCTTAGAACAGAGGGGAAAAAATGATGGCTTATAATAAAGGACTGTTTGAGAACAAGGGCTGTCTTTGTATCTCCCTTTGCTGGTATTGGTACCTTCCACAGAGCAGATGATCAATATTTCTTGATATCTGATTAATAATGATAGTCAGTGATAATCAACAATGATAACCATTGTTGATTTCTTATAAAACATAAGGCTTTAAATATCATAACGTGATTACAAGTTGGTAATGCTGAGTCTTTATCTTCGTTACCTGACTTAAACCTGATCCTCAGTTAAGTTTGCCCTTATGTTATGATCACTATTCCTTTGTTTGGGCCTATGGTCAATTGTGTAATCAAGTGAAATATTTTACAAAGCATTTCAAATTATCTTTTATGTTATGCTTTTAAAGCAGCATTATGTTTAAACAGAATATTTCTTTGATACAAGCTTTCGTTCTATTAGGCTTAGCATGGAAATTTTTGTTTTAAGGTTATCTTTATAAAGCATTAACTCTAGCAAAGTCTTGCTTTCTGGAATCTATGGTCAGGACTGGTAAACATCTGTTGAAAAGAATGGACATGCTTTTGCTTTCTGCTCTTACTAGGCTAACTTTCAGACATAATTTTTGGGATATTTTGGGCTGCCTTTGAAGCTAGCCCATTTTGGGCATAGGACATTGGCATATGGAGAACTGACCCTAAGTTCCATTAAGCCAAAACATTTTGTTGAAGAATTTCCAAAATTTTAGTGGTGTCATTACAGTTTAGTTACTTGTACTTATGCTCTAGACAGCTACAAGAAACATGGTAGAACTGACTTCTGTTGTATGAAGTGGCGTCTTGAGTCTTAAACCTATTTTACTTTGGTGTTCTACAATATTTGGAAAGGCAACAGTTATTATATAAATGTTCAATGTTAAGACTGTAGAGAACACTAAGTTACACTTGACACTTAGTTGAACTCCCCAGTCAGTTATCCCTTCTTTAGATGAGTTTATGTAGTTCTCAAATGAATGCTTGTAAGACTGGGAACAGAACCCATTTACTCTTCTGTTTCTCTCTACCTAAAGAGGAAATAGCGAACCCTATGATCTTCTATTTGGGCTACCTTTTCCTTTTCCTATGTTAGAAATTCATAGCCATGAGTCAGTACCTCAAATTAGAGTTTTTATAGCCATGAGAGGGGCCCAGTTCCTGAATCAGACGGCTTAAGCCAGAGAGAACTTACTATGGTACCTGACACTTTTCATTTCTCTTGAAACATGTTCTTAATCTTTCTCTTTATTCCAACTCACCCCCTTGATTAAATTAATTACTTTCTCATGTGTTCTTAAACTTTTACTGTTATGTGTACCATCTGATATTAAAATTAGTTGGGTATTGTTTTTCATTCTAGACTATGAGCTCATCTTTGTACTCCCCATAGCTCCCTGAATGGTTTTGACACATAATAGGCACTCAACAAATGTTAATGAATTCAATATTTCATCATGGAACATTGAAACCAAGTTCTTGCATTTGCCTGGAACAGTAATTACCTCCTCAAAGAGAAACTGTGTGGCTAGGGAGCAGAAGTGACAAGGAGACCATCTTTCCACTAGAGTCCTTTACAACACGGCCCTGCATTATCCATGCAAACATAAATTAAACTCTGTTTTTAACAACATACTTTTTAGATTTTTTTTTCAACAGTTGAAGATGCTGAGGTTAAGAGATTTAAATAACTTGTCTACTGTCACAGAGCTAGTAGATGGTAGAGCAAAGGTGTGAATCTGTGAAACCTTCATTTTTTCCCGGACCTTGAACAGCATCTCAGCCAACCTTGATTTCATTCATATAATCATCAGGGCATGTATGTGACCTAAGAACTATTTATATTTATTCTTTTTATCATATACTATTGTATCATAGAGGACACAAAATACATCACCTCCACTCTGGAATGGCACCTCTATTTTAAAAGACCATTGGCAAAACCTCTCCGATGAGATTTTGATGATGGAAGAATGTTATATTCAAGACTCACCTAACTATACCTGCATCTCACAGATACTTACCCTTTAAGCAGTAAACAGTTATTTTCAGCTAGGAAAGCCACTCTCAATCAGGTAATGGTTTCTTAAGCTGAAAAAGGCTTTCCAATTAAGAATCGTGATAGGCCAAGGTCGTTACCTTTCCATCTACTTATGGGAAAATTCAAACTAAAGGAATACCAGTGTTTGAAACTCACAATTCACTCTATAGTGGGGAGCGGGGGAGTGCAAGGTAAGCAAAGTGATTATATTTCCCTTAGAAATATTGTTAACTATTTTTTCAAAATATGGATTAAAGCTTAAAACATACCCAAAATACACTGATTCTAAATGGACCTGACACCTTGATCTTCAATCATGGAATAACATATGAGTGAGGATTCCCAATGGACCATTGTACACTACAATATTTATTACTATAAAGATCTAAGAGCTCTTAGCCACTTTCAAACTTTTAAGAGTTGTTCAGCTCTCATCCTCTTGACTTGTGTTTTCACATTTTAAAATTCTGGTTTGTTTTGTGTGATGTATTCAGAAATACCTCCCTACCTTGATTTCAGAATAATATTTGGCTTTTTAATAAATTTAAGGAAGTGCAGATATGAAAGTATACCCATTAATGCATGGGGACTGCAGTACCTTTAACTGGCCCATTTTCGGCCTCTGTTTATCCATCTGCAAAATGGTAACCAGGTTTTGCCTTCTAGTTAGTTGATATGATAAAAATACTAATAAATTGAAAGGCTGTGGGATGATACCTTTATCAGTTCCTTCTATGGATGGTGTAATTTTCACTGTAGTTTACTTTAGCATATATGGTCTCAAGAATAAAAATAAGGAATTACTAAGGAACCTCCTGAATGCAATACTATTAACATTCACAAAAAATAGCTATATGCAAATTAGTAGATGTCCTTAGCTGAGACAAAATTATTTTGAGGTTGTGATCATGAAAATTAACGTAAGCTGATATAATTTTGAATTGTATGCATCTGTTTTCATGAAAGAAACCTATTTGGAGAGGTTTATTCTTGAAAAATTATGGAATTAAAAGTTAAATAGGATTCTTAACATCTGTTTTTAAATCTTGAATTATATGCAGCTCATAGAGTTTCTCTCCTGTATTCATATTAAATTATATATAATGAACTATTAGTGGTTTTAGGTAACATTTGGTTACTGAATACACTATGCTAAGCATTTCACGTGCATTATCACCTGTATTCACAAAATATTATGAGGCAAAAGCACTGTTACAATTTCCATTTTTTTCAGAAGAAGGTGTGATTTAGAGAAATTAAGTACTGTATACTACCTCCCAACTTTGGCAGTGTCATCTGAATTTTTTTGTCATGAACATGTTTTACATAGCTTGTTGTTAAAGTCCATTTTTGATAAATTTTTTGAATAGACGTGTGTAATGCAAGTGCATGAGCTTTGTGGTTAGGTGTAGATTTCATTCCCATTTCTGTAGCTGACTGGGTACATGACCTTGAGTTTCTTTGTCCATAAGAAGAGTATAGGAACATCTGTCTCTGATGTTGTAAAAATTAATAGATAATAAAAATCTTCTGGCCATAGTTCAGGTACATAACAAGGACTCATTAAATGTCAGTTGTCACCACCTTACCTTCTTTCCATAAAATATTTCCTTTCTGTCTGTCCCAAAGTTTTAGTTTTGCTCTTCACGTGTATCATAATGTATTATGAGCATCCTAAGAAGATAGGTTATACTATTGTCCCCATTTTACAGTTGAGAAGACAGACTGAAATGTTGTAGATTCCTGGTTGAATCCCTATAGCAGTCTGATTCCAGAGCCTGTGTTTTTAGCTATAATGTGTTTTGGTATGAAGATATATTCCAATAACAGATTATATTCTGATATTTCAGACAAGAATCTAAATCCCAGAAATTATTCTCTTGTACGCGCATCCCTACCATTCAGTTCTTCCCTTCTTAGGTTATGCTGGTATAACAGTGTATCTCCTTATTACTCTTGTAATAAGTTTGTATATTAAATGCTCAAACACCCTTCTGATTCTAAAATCTGTGATCCTCTGTCATTTGGATACATTTGCAGTAGTCTGAGGCAGCTCTGAGAATCGTTTAAGGGAAAAGTATTCATCACTGTGGCTTTAGTAAGGAATATGTTGACATTTTTACTCTAACTCCAGGAACTCCTACTGACCTGAAATTAACCAGTTCGTGGAGGTTTTTGGTGGGGACTAAGGAATGAAATTAACTCCCTAAGTCTCCTCTTCTTAAAAAAGAACCTCAAAATACTGCTGCCCAAATGGATTTAACTTTAGTTATATTTGTTTTTATATGCAAATACATTTTGCTCAGCCTAAAAAGGCAAAGAAATGAAGCTATTTGGTTTGCAGAGGAACAGATCACTCTCCTGAGCGTGTCAGACTGTTTATGTGTGTTTTTCACTCCATCTTACTCTGTCTTTGTCTTTCATGTTCTTTTTTCTGTCTCTGTTTCAGTTTGTCCTGTTTCTATTGCTCCCTCACAGCAACTATCTTCCTATTTTGATAATCCTGTTTCATCTCTATAAGGAAAAGGCTCTCTCAAGGATGCAGAAAATGTTACTATTTTTATAACAGTCCCTAAATACACAAAAGATTTTAACTTGGCTATAAAACTTTGTTCTTGGCGTAAATTTGGCAGATAGTCTTTCGCCTGGGTGAGACTTTTCATTGGGATCCTGGAAGTGTTGGGACGTCACTATCCTCCACTCTTGCTTCTCCAAGTATGACATTAGTGGTTTTAGCTCTTGTTGACCCATCTTTAAACCAAAGCTTTATAGCCTATTAGAAGCACAGTGTGGATTTTTCTTATGATACGTTGGAATAAAAGAAAAAACTTTTCTAAAGTTACAAATGGTTTCATTTACCAAAATGACTATTTCACTTGGAAAGTTTTGTCTTTTCTGTAAAAATTCCAGGAGTTGGGTGGGCTTGATGTCCTCTCTCCCATTCCACCTCCCCACCCACAGACTCATGTCAGCAAAGATGCTGAGAGTTTTATTCCAGTCTTTTAGGAGGCGAGACCTTGACCAAGGAGTAGCTAAGACATATTTTTCTGCTTTTATTTTTTAAAAACTTTTTTTTAAAAGTTTTTCATATAACTTTTTCATCTTGTATAACTGAATAAAGAAACTTTTTTTATTGAAATTAAAGTAAGGAAATACTACAGGATGGCTTTAAAGTGTTTGTTTCACTGTAGCACATAGGGCAAATGCCTTGGAACATCAGTAATTACTATTTGAGGCAACCTTTGGGGATTGAGGTATATGCCTTTCAGATCTGCACTTCATCTCATACTTCATCATTTATTGGATCAAATAGCAGTCTCATTTACTTAGGATCCGTGTCAGCGCCTTGAGCTCCAAATCGGGTATTACATGTCACCTTGTGAAAGATCCTCTGCGTTACCCCATCAATTCTGCTTCATTAAAGGACTTTAGATGATCATCTTAAAGCTTTAAAGAAATGAAAAATATTTGCCCTCTCCATTAAAAAAATGCTTACAACTTTATCTTACATTTTACTCAGCAGAGTAACTTTGCCCAGCCCTGGAGCAGAACATTCTTAAAAGTAAGCCCAGTAAACCTAAGCGTTGGATGGTTCTGCAAGTAACCACTGCAAAAAAGATTTCCTGGTGGAAGTAAGTAGTGTCTTTTGCTAGTGTACCAGGTTGTTTAATAAAACTAGGAATAGCTGAGAGTAGGAAAAGTCATGAGGCTTTTTCTCATCACAAGCTGTGTAATACATACTTCAGGTAACCTCCGTGGGTTTCCTCACTGCTGTTGGCTCAGCTGTGGCTTTTTATGGAACCATATCTGCATTTCCATCTCTTTCATCCCTCCCTTTTTATGAGAATAAAAAGTGAATTGGGTGCTATTTAAATATTCTCTACTTACATTTATTGAAAACTACCCTGCCGCAGGGCACAGCACGTTGGAAAACTGCCTTGCACCAGCCCAGTTTTCCACTCAGGTGGTTTACCCGAAAACCTGGCCTTTGCTTTCCTCAGACCTTTAATTTCTTTAAACTAAATGATCACAGAAAAACCTAGGAGGAGCTAGTTCCATTTGTGAGGTTTTCAATAAAACTTAAGTGGAATGTGGCTAGAAAAGCAGACCCATGAAAGGCCATGACTACTATGCTGACACTAGAGGAAAAACCCACAGAATTTTTTTTATTTTTTTGAGACAGAGTTTTGCTCTTGTTGCCCAGGCTGGAGTGCAATGGCGCGATCTTGGCTCAAAGCAACCTCTGTCTCCTAGATTCAAGTGATTCTCCTGCCTCAGCCCCATGAGTAGCTGGGGTTACAGGCATGTGCCACCATGCCCGGCTAATTTTGTATTTTTTTTAGTATAGACGGGGTTTCTCCATGTTGGTCAGGCTGGTCTCGAACTCCCCACCTCAGGTGATCCACCTGCCTCGGCCTCCCAAAGTGCTGGGATTACAGGTGTGAGCCACCGTGCCCGGCCTAAACCCACAGAATTCTTATACCTCTTGCTTTAAGTGTTGGGAGAAAATGAGAAAAAAAAAGTTAAAGAGCTTTAGTACTGGTACACTTTGGGACAGAAAGGCAGCTAGGGATGTTTGGTTAAATTCATTTGTCACATATTGGTGTTTTATTTAAAATATTGTCCAGAAATAAACAATTCATACATGTTCAATTTTGTGCCTTTCTGAGTAGCCTGGTGAAATCTTACAGCATCCCTCCCAGACCGTGAATCATCCCTTTGTCTGGCATCTCCAGGCTGTCTATGCTACTTATCCTTTGGTCACTTGGCAGCCATCTTGGTTGCAGTATTACAGTGCTTGTATTCAGGTAACCTTTATTTTACTTAATGGCTCCAAAGCACGAGGGTTGATGCTGGCATATTGTTATAATTGTTCTATTTTATTACCAGTTGTTGTTGTTAATCTTTGTGCCTAACTTATAAATTAAACTGTATCATAGGTCTGTACATATAGGAAAAAACATGGTATATACAGTCATGTATGGCATAGTGACCTTTCAGTCAACAGTGGACCTTATATGCTCGTGCAACAGTGTTCCGGTAAAATTATAATACCAGATTTTTACTGTACCTTTTCTATGTTTAGATACACAAATACTTACCATTGTGTTACAGTTGCCTACAGCATTCTGTACAGTAACATACTGCACAGATTTTTTGTCTGGGAGTAATAAAAGAGGTTATAGCATATTGCTTAGGTGTGTTGTAGGCTATTCTATCTAGGTTTGTACAAGCATACTCTATGATGTTTGCACAGTGATGAAATCACCTAATAACACACTTTCTCAGAACACATCTTTGTTGTTAAGCAATGCGTGGGTGTGTAGTGTTGGTACTGTCCATGGTTTCAGGCATCCACTGGGGGTCTTGGAACGTATCCCCATAGATAAGGAGCGGGGGACAGTTGTAGAATAAATTATATTTTGAAACTTGCTTCATTTATTGTTAGCAGATTTCCTTCAAGTCATTAAATATTTTTGAAGACATAGATATTTTAATGGTGGCTGGATCATTTATTTGTCTGATTTTCTATCATTAAACTTTTAGATCGTTTAGAATTTTTTACCATACTAATTTAGAATAAATAAATTCCTACATATAAATCTTTGTTGTTATCTGTGATTATTTGTTTAGGATAAATTCCCAGAAGTGGAAATTCTGCGTCCAGAATACGTATATTTTTAAGTCACTTTATGTTTACATATTGCCAGGTTGCCCTAAGTAAAGTTCTATCAATTTGTGCTTCATTCATTCATTCAGCTAAGTTTGATGTTCCTCATTTCCTTCCTTTAGTCTTGCTTTGCTAACAGTAGGCTTACTTTTTTTAAGGACTTCAATTTGGTAGACTAAAAACAATAATTCTCTCTCTTACACTGCTGGTAGGAATGTAAAATGGTAAAGTCACTGTGGAAAACAGTTTGGCATTTCCTTAAAAAACAAAATCTAGAATTCCCATATTATCCAGCCGTTGAACTCCTAGGTAAATAACAACAACAATAAAAAGAAAACAGTAAGCTTGTATGATAATGTTCATTGCAGCATTATTCACACTAGCCAAAATGTGGAAACAACCCAAGTATCCACCAAAAGAAGAATAGAATAAACCAAATGTGGACTGTCCATACAATGAAACATTATTCAGGTCGGGCACGTGGCTCACGCCTGCAATCCCAGCAATTTGGGAGGCTGAGGTGGATGGATCACCTGAGGTCAGGAGTTCTGAGACCAGCCTAGCCAGCATGGCAAAACCCCATCTCTACTGAAAATACAAAAATTAGCTGGGGGTGGTGGCAGACAGCTGTAATCCCAGCTACTTGGGAGGCGGAAGCATGAGAATCGCTTGAACCTGGAAAGCGGAGATTGCAGTGAGCTGAGATTGCGCCACTGCATTCCGGCCTAGGGGACAGAGAGAGACTCTGTCTCAAAAAAGAAAAGGAAACATTATTCAGCCACAAAAAAAGAATGAAAGTCTGATTCATGCTGTAGCATAGGTGAACCTTGGAAATGTTCTGCTAAATTAAGCCAGAATCAAAAGGACAAACAGGGTATGATTCTACTTATATGAAAAATACACAATAGGCAAATTTGTAGACATAGAAAGTAGATTAGAGGTTACCAGGGATTGGGGAAAATAGGGGAATGGAGAGTTATTGCTTACTAGTTACAGGGTCTGGGAAGTGATTAAAAAGTTTTGGGTTGGGAGGCTGAGGCAGGTGGATCACTTGAAGTCAGCAGTTTGAGACCAGCCTGGCCAACATGGTGAAACCCTGTCTCTACTAAAACTACCAAAAAAAAAAAAAATTAGCCGAATATGGTGGCATATGCCTATAGTCCCAGCCACTTGGGAGGCTGAGGCAGGAGAAGCACTTGAACCTTGGAGGCGGAGGTTGCAGTGAGCCGAGATTGCACCATTGCACTCCAGCCTGGGCAACAGAGTGAGACTCCATCTCAAAAAAACAAAAACAAAAAAAGTTTTGGGAATAGGAAGAGGTGATGGTTGTACCACACTGTGAATGTCATTAGTGCCACTGAGTTGTATTCCTAAAAATGGTTAAAATGGTAAATTTTATTTTATATACTGTGACCACAAACAAAAGAAAGAACAATAATAAGTTTTATTTGGGGAAGAAAAGCAATTTTAATTTATATGTATTTGATTACTATTGAGGTTGAACATTGAACAAAAGTGTTAATTAGCCATTGACCATTTTGAAGTTTTTCTATTCTTATTGATTTGATTTGATTTTTTGAGACGGAGTCTCACTCTGTCACCCAGGCTGGAGTGTAGTGGCAGGGTCCCAGCTCACCACAACCTCTGCCTCCCAGGTTCAAGCAATTCTCCTGCCTCAGCCTCCTGAGTAGCTGGGATTACAGGTGCACGCCACCACATCCAACTAATTTTGTATTTTTAGTAGAGACGGGGTTTCACCATGTTGGCCAGGCTGCTCTCGAACTCCTGACCTCAAGTGATCCACCCACCTTGGCCTCCCAAAGTGCTGGGATTATAGGCATGAGCCACTACACTGGGCCCTCATTGACTTTCAGATCTCATATATGAGGATTATTAATCTTTTATATTTATATTGCACATTTCATATGTTGCAGATAAACCGTGGTTGTTTTAGAAACATTAGAATACATAAGAAGGAAGGTAAGCAGGGAGGGAAGGGAGGGAGGGAGTTCAGAGTCATCTAAAGATAAACCTTTGGTATATATACTTCCAAATTCTTTTACTCTGTGTATATCATGAATATCCTTCCATGTCAATTTTGTTTGCTGGTTTGTTTTAAGAGACAGGTTCTTGCTATGTTGCCCAGGCTGGTCTTGAACTCCTGGGCTCAACAGATCCTCCTACCTCAGCCTCCCATGTAGCTAGGACTATAGGCATGCACCACCATGCCCAGCCTCCCTGTCAGTTTTTTTTTTTTAATTTAAAAATTTAATTTTTGTGGGTACATGGTAGGGGTATATATATATATATATATATATATATAGACACACACATACCTGGGGTATTACATCATATATATATGTTGTTTTGATACAGACATGTAATACATAATAGTCACGTCATGTAAAATGGGGTATCTATTCCCTCAAGTATTTATCCTTTGTGTTACAAACAATCTGTACTCTTAGTTGTTTTAAAATGTGTAATTAATATGACTATAGTCACCCTGTTGTGCTGTCAAATACTGGGTCTTATTAATTCCACTTTTTGTACCCATTAATCCTCTCCACCTCCCCCCTACCCTCTCACCACCCTTCCCAGCCTTGGGTAATCATCCTTCTCTATCTCCATGAATTCAATTGCTTTGATTTTTAGATCCCACAAATGTAGTGAGAACATGTGATATTTGTCTTTCTGTGCCAGGATTATTTCACTTAGCATAATGACCTCCAGTTTCATCCATGTTGTTGCAAATGACAGGATCTCATTCTTTTTTATGGCTGAGTAGTACTCCATTGTGTATAAGTACCACATTTTCTTTATCCATTCATCTGTTGATGGACACTTAGTTTGCTTTCAAATTTTGGCTGTTGTGAACAGTAGTACTGCAACAAACATGGGAATGCTGGTGTCTCTTCAATATGCTGTTTTCTTTTCTTTTGGGTATATACCTAGCAGTGGGATTGCTGGATTGTATGGTAGCTCTAGTTGTGGTTTTTTGAGGAACCTCCAAACTATTCATCATAGTGGTTGTACTAATTTACATTCCCACCAAAAGTGTATGAGGGTTTTCTTCCACATCCTTGCCAGCATTTGTTATTGCCTGTCCTTTAGCTATAAGCCATTTTAACTGGGATGAGCTAATATCTCATTGTAGTTTTGATTTGCATTTCTCTGATGATCAGTGGTATTGAGCACTTTTTCATATGCCTGTTTGCCATTTATATATCTTTTTCTGAGAAATGTCTATTCAAATCTTTTGCCCTTTTTTAAATGGTATTATTAGATCTTTTCCTATAGAGTTGTTTGAGCTCCTTATATATTCTGGTTATTAATTCCTTGTCAGATGGGTAGTTTGCAAACATTTTCTCACATTCTGTGGGTTGTTTCTTCACTTTGTTGATTGTTTCCTTGATGTGAACCGTTTGTCCATTTTTGCTTTGGTTGCCTGTGCTTGTGGGGTATTACTGAATTAATTTTTGTCCAGACCAATGTCCTGGAGCATTTCTCCAGTGTTTTCTTGTAGTATTTTCATGGTTTGAGGTCTTAGATTTCAGGCTTTAATCCAGTGGTCTCCAACCTTTTTGGAACCAGGGACCAGTTTCATGGAAGCCAATTTTTCCGTGGACCAGGGTGGGGGACAGGATGGTTTCTGGATGAAACTGTTCTACCCCAGATCATCAGGCATTAGTTAGATTCTCATAAGGAGCATGCAACCTAGACCCCTCATATGCACAGTTCACA
This sequence comes from Gorilla gorilla gorilla, assembly GCF_029281585.2. Lineage (NCBI taxonomy): Eukaryota > Metazoa > Chordata > Mammalia > Primates > Hominidae > Gorilla > Gorilla gorilla. The sequence goes on along the minus strand of NC_073228.2, from coordinate 30,885,218 downwards.
GTAGGGTTCGTGTTCCTATGAGAATCTAATGCCACCACTGATCTCACAATGCTCTGCTGCCTGACACTCACCTCCTGCTGCGTGACCCAGGCCGTGACCAGTACTGGTCCATGATGTGGGGGTTGGGCCCCCTGCTTTAATCCATTTTTCATTTTATTTTTGTATATAGTGAGAGATAGGGATCTAGTTTCATTCTTCTGCATATGGATATCCAGTTTCACCAGCACCATTTATTCAAGAGACTGTCTTTTCCCCAGTGTATGTTCTTGACACCTTTGTCGAAATTGAGTTCATTGTAGGTGGGTAGATTTGTTTCTGCGTTCTTGGCCAGGTGCAGTGGCTCATGCCTTTAATCCCAGCACTTTGGGAGGCTGAGGAGGGTGGATTACCTGAGGTCAGGAGTTCGAGACCAGCCTGACCAACATGGTGAAACCCCATCTCTACTAAAAATACAAAAATTAACTGGGCATGATGATGGGTACCTGTAATCCCAGCCACTCGGGAGGCTGAGGCAGGAGAATTGCTTGAACCTGGGAGGCAGAGGTTACAGTAAGCCAAGATCACACCACTGCACTCCAGCCTGGGTGACAAGAAGGAAACTCCATCTCAAAAAAAAAAAACAAAAAACATTTATTTCTAGATTCTCTACTGCGTTCCATTGGTCTATGTATCTGCTTTTATTCCAGTACCATGCTCTTTTGGTTACTATAGCTTTGTAGTATAATTTGAAGTCAGGTAATGTGATACCTCCAGTTTTGTTCTTGTTGCTTTGGATAGCTTTGGCTATTCTGGGTCCAGATCAGTTTTTCACAACTATATTGTTTTCCATTGTATGCCTGTTTCTTAAATTATGTAATCAGCCTTCTATTTTAATTAATTAATCATCCCTCTGTTTAAAGTTTAATTCATGCAGAAGACAGTGGTACCATGGGAGCACCTCACCAGTCTTCGGGGGAGTCTTAGAGTTCTTCTCAGAAGAGGTGATAATGGCTGGGCATGGTGGCTCATGCCTGTAATCCCAGCACTTTGGGAGGCTGAGGTGGGCAGATCATGATGTCAAGAGATCGAGATCATCCTGGCCGGCTTTGTGAAACCCCGTCTCTACTAAAAATACAAAAATTAGCTGGGTGTGGTGGCGCGTGCCTGTAGTCTCAGCTACTTGGGAGGGAGGCTGAGGCAGGAGAATAGCTTGAACCTGGGAAGCGGAGGTTGCAGTGAGCCAAGATTATGCCACTGCATTCCAGCCTGGGGACAGAGCGAGACTCCGTCTCAAAAAAACAGTGATGTCTAACTTGAGTTGGAAGGGCTACAGAGTTAGGTGTTTCCCTTCTGACAAAAATACTCTTAAACACAGGAAGCTAAGACCTGTCTGCTTGTATTCTTCCCTCCTCTACTAGGTCTCACATTTAGTAACTGGAAAACTGGGATTTAGATTCCCAGTTCCTTCAGCATGAAGCTCAAGCTCTTTTAGTGATGTCACACTGCTTTTCAGAAGGTGGCTTTTTGCGCTTACAAGCCGAAGTCTCTGTATTCCTATAGCTGAAGAAATCTTTGAGTTTATTGTGTTATTTTGAACCATCTTGCCTTAATGGAATAGGCAGAAAGTCATCTAGGAAGCCTCTAATCCTGCCTAATGATGCCACTATATAAAGTATATCCTCCCAGCAGACTTATTACTCCCCACATTTTACAGAGGTGAAAGAAAATTGACATTGGTCTAAAGTGTACATATACTTTTGTGTCTTTTTTTTTTTTTTTTTTTTTTTTGAGATGGAGTCTTGCTCTGTAGCCCAGGCTGGAGTGAAGTGGTGTGATCTCAGCTCACTACAACCTCTGCCTCCCGGGTTCAAGTGATTCTTCTGCCCCAGCCTCCTGAGTAGCTGGGATTACAGGCGTGCACCACCACACCCGGCTAATTTTTGTATTTTTAGTAGAGACGGGGTTTCACCATCTTGGCCAGGCTGGTCTTGAACTCCTGACCTCATGATCCACCTGCCTCGGCCTCCCAAAGTGCTGGGATTACAGGCGTGAGCCACTGTGCCTGGCCACTTCTGTGTCATTTTATCATGTGCACAGATTCATGTAACCACCACCATCATCAAGATACAAACTGTTCCATCACCACAAATATCTTGCTCATTTCTTCCTGCTCCGTTATAGCCCCACTCAGTTCCCATCCCACCACCATCTCTGACCCCTGCCAGCTACTAATCTATTCATCTCTATAATTTTGTCATTTTGAGATATTTAAGAAATGGAATTTTACGATATGTGACCCTTTGATATTGCCTGTTTTTAAAATGGATTATAATGCCTTTGAGGTCCATCCAAGTTATTGCATGTATCAGTAGTCTATTCCCTTTAATAGCTGAGTAGTATTGCATGGTATGGATGTAGCACAGTTTAGTTAACTATTCACCTATGATACAACATTTTGGCTGTTTCCAGTTTATGGCTATTTCAAGTAAAACTGCCTTGAACAATCATGTAAAGGTTTTCATGTAGATAAAAGAAGTTTCATTCCACTGAGCTAAAGGCCCACAAGCACAGTTGCTGGGTCACATTGTAAGGATATGTTTAATTTTTCAAGAAACTTCCAAACTATTTTCCATACTGTCTGTATTATTTTATAATCCTACCATCAATATATGATAAATCTACCTGTTGAGAAAGAATTATTGAAGTCTCCAGCTATAACTGTAGGTATGTCTATTTCTTCCTTCAGTTCCGTCAGGGTTTGTTTCATATGTTTTGTAGCTCTGTTTTTAGTGCATGCGCATCTCGGGTTGCTGTGTTTTCTTTGTGTAACTTTTTATCATTATATAATGTCTTTCTCTTATCTGGTAATTTTCTTTTCTCTAAAGTCTACTTTATCTTGTATTAAGGTAGCCACCCCCACTTTCCTTCCTGTAACTTTTACGTGATATATCTTTTTCTAACATTTTAGTTTCAGTGTGTCTGTATCATTATATTTGATATGTTTTAAATGAATTTCCTGTAAAAAACATATAGTTGAGTCATGTTTTTTAGTCCATTCTTCCAATATCTGTCTTTTAATTAGTGTTTGTAGACCATTTACATTGAATATAATGAATATAATTATTTATCTGTCAGGGCTTAAGTCTGCCATTTTATTTTTTATTTTCTATTTGTTCTCTGCTTTTTCTTTCTCTGTTTTTTTTGTTTTGTTTAGGCTCGATTTGGTTTTTCTTTTTTGCCTGCCTTCCTGTAGGTTATGGAACATTTTCTAAAATTCTATCTTGATTTGTCTGTAGTGGTTTTTTTTTTTTTTAATTTCAACAGGCTTTTGGGGAACAGGTGGTGTTTGGTTACATGAATAAGTTCTTTGGTGGTGATTTCTGAGATTTTTGGTGCACCCATCACCCGAGCAGTGTACACTGTATCCAATGTGTCATATTTTATCCTTTGCCACCCCTCACTCTTTCCCCTGAGTCCTGATAGTCCAATGTATCATTCTTATGCATTGGCGTCCTCTTAGCTTAGCTCCCACTTATGAGTGAGAACATATGATGTTTGGTTTTCCATTCCTGAGTTACTTCACTTAGAATAATACTCTCCAGCTGGGCACGGCGGCTCATGCCTGTAATCCCGGCACTTTAGGTGGCTGAGGTGGGCGGATCACGAGGTCAAGAGATCAAGACCATCCTGGCCAACATGGTGAAACCCTGTCTCTACTAAAAATACAAAAATGAGCTGGGTGTGGTAGTACATGCCTGTAGTCCCAGCTACTCGGGAGGCTGAGGCATGAGAATCACTTGAACCCAGGAGGCGGAGGTTGCAGTGAGCTGAGATCACACCACTGCACTCCAGCCTCATGACAGGGTGAGAGTTTGTCTCAAAAAAAAAAAAAAAAAAGAATAATAGTCTCCAGTTCCATCCAGGTTGCTGCAAATGCCATTATTTCATTCCTTGTTACAGCCGAGTAGTATTCCATTGTGTGTGTGTGTGTGTGTGTGTGTGTGTGTGTGTGTGTGTACACGCCACATTTTCTTTATCTACTCGCTGATTAATGGGAATTTGGTTTGGTTCCATATTTTTGCAATCGCAAATTGTGGTGCTATAAACGTGTGTGCAAGTATCTTTTTTACATAATGACTTCTTTTCCTCTTGGTAGATTCCTAGTAGTGGGATTGCTGGAACAAATGATAGATGTACTTTTAGTTCTTTAAGGAATCGCCACACTGTTTTCCATACTGGTTGTACAAGTTTACATTCCCACCAACAGTGTAAAAGTTCCCTTTTCACTGTATCCATGCCAACATCTATTATTTTTTAATTTTTTGATTATGGCCATTCTTGCAGGAGTGAGGTGGTATTGCACTGTGGTTTTGATTTGCATTTCCATAGTGATGTTGAGCATTTTTCCATATGCTTGTTGGCCATTTGTATATCTTCTTTTGAGAATTGTCTATTCATATCCTTAACCCACTTTTTGATGTGATTGTTTGGGTTTGTTTTGCTGATTTGTTGGAGTTCTTTGTAGATTCTGGAAATTAGTCCTTTGTCAGATGTATAGATTGTGAAGATTTTCTCCCACTCTGTGGGTTGTATGTTAACTTGGCTAATTATTTCTTTCGCTGTGCAGAAGCTTTTTAGTTTAATTAATTACCATCTATTTATCTTTGTTTTTGTTGCATTTGCTCTTGGGTTCTTGGTCATGAAGTATTTGCCTAAGCCAATGTCTAGAAGGGTTTTTTCTGATGTTATCTTCTAGAATCTTTATGGTTTCAGGTCTTAGATTTAAGTCTTTAATCCATCTTGAGTTGATTTTTGTATTAAATATAAGGTGAGAGAAGAGCATGCAGTTTCATTCTTCTACATGTGGCTTGCCAATTATCCTAGCACCATCTGTTGAAGAGTTTTTATGTATAGTTTTAAAAATTATGGTCCTTTATGTATCTTTATTAGTGGCCAATATATGTATATTGCATTATGTATACCTAACTTATCACAGTCTACTGGTATCATTATTTCACCAATTTGAGTGTAGCCCTTCGTCCGTTTATGTCCCTTTACCATCCTGATTTATAATATAATTATCTTAAACATTCTCTTACATGCATTTAGAACCACATCAAAAAGTGTTGTTTTTGCCTCAACTCTCACACATAATTTAGAAAACTCAGGAGGAGAAGAAAAGCTTATAGTATTTAACCATGTTTTTGCTTACTATGTTTTTTCTTCCTTCCTACTGTTCCACAGTTACTTCTTCATTTGTTTTCCCTTTGTTAAGAGATCTTCCTTTAGTCATTCTTTTAGAGTAAGTCCACTGGCAACAAATTCTTAGTCTTTCTTCATGTGAAAATGTTTTGATTTCCCCTTTATTACTGAGTGATATTATGGCTGGGTATAGGATTCAAGGTTCATAGTTCTTTTCCTTCGTACTCAGAAGAAAATACTGTGTTGCTTTCTTTGAGCCTCCGTGTTTTCTGATGACAAATGTGATGTTAATTGAAGTTTTTTTCCCATATAGGTAAAGTGCCATTTTTCTCTCACTGCTTTCAAGATTTTTTCTTTGTCTTTCATTTTCAGAAGTTTAACTATGATGTGTCTTCTAGTAGGCTTCTTTGGAAGTTTCCTGTTTGAAGTTCAGGATTTAGCTTCTTTAATGTGTCAATTTATGTCTCTTAAAAATGTGGATATTATTCAAGCATTATTTTTCAAATACTTTTCCAACCCACACCCTTTCTCCACTCCTTTCGGGCTTAAAGGGATAGAAATGCTACATATTTCATTATAATCTCACAGATCCCTGAGCCCCTGTTATTCAGACTGGGTAATTTCTATTGCTCCATGTTACATTTTACTAATTCTTTCTGTGCCTCTTCATTCTGTTACTGAACGCATCCACTTAGCTTTTTATTTTAGTTATTGTATTTTTCACTTCTAAAATTTTCTTTTGAGGCCGGGTATGATGGCTCACACCTGTAATCCAAGCACTCTGGAAGTCTGAGGCAGGAGAATTGCTTGAAGCCAGGAGTTGGAGACCAGCTGGGGCAACAAAGCAAGGCCCTGTCTCTACCAGAAAAAATTAAAAATTAGCTGGGTGCAGTGGCTTGCACCTGTAGACCCAACTACTAGGGAGGCCGAGGGAAGGAGAATTGCTTGAGCCCAGAGTTTGAGGCTGTAGTGAACTATGATCACACCACCGCAATCCAGCTTGAGTGACACAGCAAGCCCCTGTCTCAAAAATGAATAAGTAAATAAGTAAATAAAAATTCCACTTCATTCTTTTTTATATCTTTTGCTTGTTTGCTAAGACTTTCTATTTCTTTGATGAGGCTTTGGGGTTTTTTAGAGCAATTTTAGTTAGGTTCCCAGCAAAATTAAGCAGAAGGTGGGGAGATTTCCATATACTCCCTGTCACCCCCAACATGCATAGCCTCGCCTATTATCAAGATCCCCCACCAGAGTAGTACATTTGCTATAACTGATGAACCTACATTGACAAGTGATATATTATTATTACCCAAAGTTTACATTTCTTTCATTTTCATTTTTCATGTGTTTCTAGCATGTTCATAATTACTCATTGAAACATTTTTATCATGGCTGCTTTGAAAGTCTTTGTCAGATAATTTTAGGATCTCTGTCATCTTGGTGTTGATATCTATTGATTGTCTTTTTTTCATTTGTTATGATATCTTGCTGGCTGGAAGTATGTTGAATCATTTTCAGTTGAAAGCTGGGCATTTCCCTATGATATGAATTGTACTTAAACCTTCGGTTTTAAGGGGCTTTCTCTGGTATCACAATGGCAGGGGAAGTAGGATGTTCTACCTCATTTCTGCCAGGTGGAGGTAGAAGCCCAGGTTCCTTACCACACTACTGTTACCACCCAATCAGGTTACTACTTGGGAGAGATGGAAGTCCCGGCTCCCAACGTAGTCTCCAATGACAGTGCATTAGTGCTGGATGATACGGTCAAAGTCCAAAAAGGGATTCTCCCCTAGACCTCTTTCATAAGCACCCCAGTGGAGAGAAGGAGTGGTGCCTCCTTACTGCCAAGCAGGGGTGAAAATCCAGACTCCCCATTTGTCCTGCATCAAAACTGCACGGGTGTGTTAGGAGGTGGTTCTTGTTAACAGCAGACAGGGATGAAAGTCCTGACTGTACTTAGCCTTCTCCAACACCACCCCTGTGGAGGTGTTGGGCACCTTGTCATAGCCTCTCAAGGGTGGAGTCTGGGCTCCCTACTTGGCCTTTCCCAGTGTGGGTGGTGGGGGTGCTGCAAGTTTTTGTGTGGCGTTTGGGTAGAGAGAAGCAATTATTGTCTAAAAGTTTCTGTCTTGCTAGGCTACACATTCCTGTTTTTTTGTTGTGACAAAAGCATAGACAGACCTTGAGGTGTAGAAATGTTCAACAACCTTTACCAATATGGGGACTAACTTCGCAGGATTCTGGTGCTGATATTTGAAATAGATATTGTTTTTTGCCTAATCTGGTTTTTTTTGTTTCTTATTGCATACTAACACTACCCCCAAAATGCATTTTGCATTTTAAATTATCTTCCAAAACGTTGACAGTTTCTGTGTTTGTCAATTACTTTAATATTCTATATATTTTTAAATGGATGGTTGGTTCGGAGTCTCTAGACACAACACTTCACACTAAGCAAGGCTGACAGTTAAGTGATGCGGAAGCCATTATCTCACCTTTGTGCTTGCAGGCTGTGGCCTCTTGCCTTTTCCTACTTCATAATAAATAGCATTAGCATTGAGGAACTTTTTAACACCTATTGAGGACAGGGTTTTTCTAATCCCCTCTCAGAGAGGCTTTTAAAAATGAATGACTAAAACCTAACAAACATAACATACATAAAAGAGAGCTATGTAGCAATCTTACATATGAATTTAGATTCAGAAATAGCAAATAAAATACCAACAACCAAATTGAATGTTACAGTAAAAGAATCACCTACCAAGACCAAATGTGATTTATCCCATATTATAAAATATATTATTGTAATGTATAGTATTTGTTGGTCCACTAAGAAAACATGATAGTGTCATTAGATGCTGAAAGGGCATTTGATAAAATTCAGCATTTATTTATGAGATTTATTATGAGATAACTAGAAATAGAAAGATGTCTTCTTTAAATAATAAATAATAGCTATCTTAAACCAAAAGCCGACATCATATTTAATATGAAATACTCTTGGCATTCCTCCTAAAATCATGAAAGAGGCAATCATACTAAAACCATTATACAATTACTCTAGATGTAGACATTCCAGACAAGACAGTAATATATATATATATATATATATATATATAAAAAGAAGAGCTGTAACTACAAAATCACCATTTACAGACAATATAATTTTTTCACTTAGAAAATTCAAGAGCATTATCTTTGAACTTATCAACAGATCAGACACTTGGTAAATATGTAAAACATTCATACTATTTCTATAAACAAGTGAAAGCTAATTAGACGGTTGAATTCTTTAGAATATTTCACTCCTGATAGTACCAGAAAATATAAAATACTTAGGAATAACCCTAAGAAGAAAGATATAGAACCTATGTAAAGAAAACTATGAAATTCTACAGTGATTAAAAAATTATTTACATGAATTAACAATATATCATGTTCTGAATAAGGAGACTGATTATTTTAACAATTGAAGATATTTTGAAATTAATTCAGAACTTTTATGCAATCCCAGTCAAAATGCCAGTGGATTTACAATATTGATAAAATTATTCTTTAGTGTATCTGAAAGTATACAGGCAAGAATTGCTAAGATAACTTTTTATTGTGAAAAATTTCAAACTTACAGAAAATTTTAAATATAGTACAGTGATTATATAAACATTTTCACTGGATTCAACAATTGCTAACATTATGTGACATCTGTCTACACAAAGGAGAAATTTAAATAAAAATGAATAAATGGTGTTCTGTTGTAAATGCGATATCAGCTACAAACCCATATCTTTCCTTTCCCTTAAAACACCTCCTCAAAAGAATAACTATATTAGCTATGAGCAGTTTTTAATTTCTGTGTGCATACACACATTCATGCTCGCTTTTCTCTTTAACTCCTTATTATGAAACATTTCAAATATATGCAAATATAGAGTGAATAGCCTGATATATCCCTGAAAATCAGGTAGTTTTGACACTTAGCAACCCATCACCAGACTAGTTTTATATGCTACCCCGCTACTCTACCATATTATTTTGAAGCAAATCCAGATGTCATGATACTTCATTTGTAAATATTTTAGTACATATCTCTAAAAATAAGGACTTTTTTTAAAAAACAAAGTATTATCATGCCTGAGATTAACAATAATAATGTAATATCAAATCTCCAATTCATGTTAAATTTCTCTATCTCATTTTTAAAATCATGTTTCACATAAGACTTATACATTGCAATTGGTTGATATATTTCATAAGACTCTTTTAATATGTAAGTTTATCCTCCATCTCCTTGTTTTTACTACTTTATAGTTTATTTATTAAGGAAACCGGGACATTTATCTTATAGCATTTCCCACAGACTGAATTCTGTTGATCTCTTGGTGTCCTTTTGTTCCTAAAATTTCCTATAAATTGTTTATTAGATCTGGGAGATTGGTTTGATCAAATTTTATATTTTAGGAAAAATATTTCCTGATTTTTGTAAAGGTTTCATGGGCACTTGAAAAAAAGGGGTTTATTTTCTCTTTTCAGAATACAGAGTTGCAATTTCAACAGTTAGATTTACCTCATTGGTTACGTTATATGCTTTCTGAGAGAGAGCTAGAGATGTAGATATATAGATATATCAGCTGTTATGGAGTTAAAAATGATGAAGTTAAAATCTCATGCTAATAATATTTTTCTATATTTTTCCTTATATTCTATAGTTTTGCTATATGGTATCAACATTGTATTATTTGATATATAGATAGTCATAATTGTTAGAGTATCATCGTAGAATAAAATATACCTGTTAACATTTCTAGGTGTCCTCTTTTCCCCCTTCTTTAATGCTTTTGTCTATTTAAGATTGTAACCACTGCTTTGCATTTTAATGAACTTAGAAGAGTACAAAACTGTACAAAAAGTATTATGAAAAATTATGCAGTTGTGGATTTATACAACTTTATGGTATTCATTCATGGATGACACGAAGGAAGCAGATCAAATTGTAAATAGTGTTTAACCTCCAAGTGATAGGATTATGAACAGTTTTAATTTTCTTCTTTAAAGTTTTTCCAAAGTTTTCTTTGGTGAGCCTGTGTTATTATAAGGCTCAAAAACATCTATTTTGTATGTGTGTGTGTGAGACGGAGTCTTGCCGTGTCACCCAGGCTGGAGTGCAGTGGCACGATCACAGCTCACTGCAATTTCCGCCTCCCGGGTTCAAGCAGTTCTCTGCCTCAGCCTCCCAAGTGGCTGGGATTACAGGCGCCTGCCACCACGCCTGGCTAATTTTTGGATTTTTAGTAGAGACGGGGTTTCAACATCTTGGTCAGGCTGGTCTTGAACCCCTTGACCTCGTGATCCACCCGCCTCATCCTCCCAAAATGCTGGGATTACAGGCGTGAGCCACTGTGCCCGGCCAAAAACATATGATTTTTACAAAAGAAAATTTAAGAGAAAGTATGCAAAGATAGATTGATTTTCTTAATATTTTCAGCATAGTCTTGCCACAGCTGAAATAGGAAGAGTATTGAACAGTCTCCCTTCCCCCAGTTTTAATCACAACTAAAATCATACACATGCATCTTCCAGTGACGCATTTGAAATGGTGAAATCTGATTGCTAGAAATTGTGATGTGAATAAGTAAAAATTTACTAGAGTCTCTGATATGACTTGAGGATTAGAAGTAGAATATAGGAGGCCTTCTGAAAATCTGTCTCACATTCACTCAGGCTCCCCTTGGTTTTGAGCCAGATAACAAACCCTTCAGTTGAATTTTTTCCGTCCAGACACTGGCTTAAATGAAGGTATACCGAACTTGGAGATGTCATTTCAGCATTTGGCTGGAAGAGCTGTTGTAGAGGAGCTTCTTTAGATAGGAAGCCATGAGGGAATTCTCTGAGTACATGCATTTTCACACATCTGCTAATGCAAAAGCCCCGTGTGAGCATTAGTACTCAGGAATGTGATGTGGATTCGAGATGATCTCCACAGGATTTTGGCAGGTCAGAACAAACATTATCTTGCTCCCATATGTTTTTGTAGGATCTTGAAAGGGAAATCATATACATTTCCTTAAACTCACATGCTGAATTTTCCCACATAGACAAAAAGAAAAAAACAAAAAAAACCAACCATCTCAGCAAAAATAAATTCAAGAATATGTATATATGATGTTCATATATTTAGCATCTGTTGTCAGTACAGCAATGTAAGCTGATGGCTATTGGAATTCACATACAGTTTGCATTTACTTTGATTTATGTTTAAATGGCTTATCTCAGAAAACCTGACCCAAGAGATACAGACTGTGAAAGATTCCACATTATGGGTAAGTCTTTTTTTTTTTTTTGAGATGGAGTTTTGCTTTTGTTGCCCAGGCTGGAGTGCAATGGTGCGATCTCGGCTCACTGCAACCTCCTCCTCCCTGGTTTAAGTGATTCTCCTGCTTCAGCCTCCCAAGTAGCTGGGACTACAGGCGCCCACCACCACATCCAACTGATTTCTTGTACTTTTGGTAGAGACAGGGTTTCACTGTGTTGGCTAGGCTGGTCTCGAACTCCTGACCTTAGGTGACCCACCCACCTTGGCCTCCCAAAGTGCTAGGATTACAGGCATGATCCACCACACCCAGCCACTGGGTAAGTCTTCTTTAATTTCTCTCTACGCTACATTTCCTTAGGTGCAGCGTATACGTGACGTGGTGCCCCACACCTCCACTGCTTCCCTGCCAATATCGCTGTTCCCCCAGATGGACACACCTGTCAATAGTTTTGTAGTATTTGATATAATTCGGACATATTCAGTATAAAAACAACCAGGGAACCCCTGTGAAGCTAAGAAACGGTTTTCAAAAATAATGATGATAATATATACTGTAGACAAAGACCCTATCTGTTTTTTATCACCCTTGAGCAAACCCAGCCCTATTTGATATGGGGCCTTACATGGAGTGGGCAGTCATTAAATGTTGACTAACCCTTTTTCTAAGTCTTTTTTTTCCCTATTTTAATTTTTATTGGCGGGGGAGTGGGGGTACTCAGTCCCAGAAGACCTAAGTCTTTTAATTCTCTACTTGTAGTGCCTCTATAAAGTGATACGTAATCTGCCCAGTATTAATAGTTTGGCTCCTTTTTCTCTGCAAACATATTATTAAAAGTTGAATAAAGAAATAAATCCTGTGCATATTGGTTGATTCTCATTGGCATATATGCTGACATATTTAGTTTTATTTCATTCTCTGTGACACCCAAGACCTTCTGTAGAACTGAACATAATTTTGAGAGAAGAATGACCACTAATCACTATTTGTTTTCATGTTTTGTGAATGAGTTTTGTTGCCATAGTCTCATGTGTCTAATCAAATTGATCTTCAAACCAGTTCTAATCAAATCAGTTCTTTTATGTGCTTATACTACATGGTTTTCAGCTATCAAATGTTATTTCAAACTTGTATCTAGGAGATATGTATGTATATACATATATATATTTTTATTATTTAACATTTGGAGGGAAGTCAGATATCTTTGACCTCATTTCTTTTACTCATTTTGTGTTTGTTTATTTAACACCAATGGTTTCCTATTGGCTTCTTTAGCTGGAAAAATTATTTCTACAGGACAATAAAACCTGGGATTCTCCTCCACAAAATGAAACATGAAGTGATGATATCATTAATCTATTAACAAATAATTGCCCTTGGGTTCTTTTCCTGGTATCTTGAGCCACCAAGGTATAGCTTTTACTTGATCTGAATTTGTCAGTCTATGAAAGTAGGGATTATAATATAACAATGCATCTTTTTATTTAGTTTGTTAACTACATTCTATTGTAGAACTGTTCTTATTTTTAAGATCGTAGAGATCCATAGAAGTATTAGCATTCTTGTACCAGTTATTCATATTTCATTGCATGTTAGTATTTTGGCATCATTTCTTACATACCCTGTTATTGTTTAGGGGAAAAATGTGGAAGCATTTCTTGATATTTTTTCACTATTTTTCCCTAGTGAGTTATGTAGTTAATCATATTAAACTGTTTTTCAGTTTTGAAATATGAGAGATTTGTCAGCCCTTTGAAAAAATGGTTATAGTTCATTTTCCATATATTACTCAGCATTATGGATCTGCCTGCCAAGTGATCCCAGGTGTGGGATTGCAGCAGGTAATTTCCTGAGCTGTATGGTACAGATGATTTTCTGTGTTAGAAGATGCTATCGGCTCACCTGGCCTCTTAGTGACAGAGAAATCCTTTGTTTATTCATTTAGTAGGCAGATTAACCCTAATGAATATTGGCTTCCTGGAAATAGATACAGGTGACAATGGCAAAGTGAGGAGTGGGGAGATGTAAGACAAATTCCCTTTTCTTTCTTCACTTATAAATAATGGTGGCTTTCATAGGAGAGTGTTTTAAATCAGAAAGGAATGCAAAATATTTGAACTAAAAAGATAGATTTAAATAATCAACCTTTAATTTTTAGTTTTGAATGTCTAGGTATGTGTATATTTTTCAGAAGAACTAGAGATTTTCTAATTTTGGCAAATACTTAAAAGTTTTATGTTGCCATTATAGCTAAACGAAAATATTTAATTAAATACTTCATACTGGTTTGGGCAGAGCTACTCACTTGAACACGAAAATGCTTTCCTAATATGTCCTTGTATTCAGATAAATTTTGTGAATTAGAGAAGTGTAACATTCATCAGCCTCTCTCAGCCTGTGAAAGAAAATGTGCATTATTCTGTGTCCTTTCTTATAGTGTGGTCATATTGCTTCAATGACATATTTGTTTTCTCAGAGCAAGGATGAAGGACTAATCTAGGCATCAGAAAATTATTCATAGAGTTATGCTATAAACTATAAAAAGTTCCTAGAAATAAGCTATTTTAAATTCATTGCTTTGTTATGGCTTTTAGAATATTGACAAAAAAACATTTTTATCAATATAATTTTATGGATATTTGATTGTGTAATTATCAGTAATCTATGATGAAAATGAAATGTTTGTGATTGCAACTCTTAAGTTTTGCTCACCAACAGAGTACTTTACAACATTTTTCTGTGAATGGTTTTGGACATACACTATTCCCAAGATGGGAATGTATAGATACAGATGTGGAAGTCTCTTAATGTTCAACCAGACTTTTCCAGATCTTACAGCTATGATTTATACTGCATTCTCCAAAGACTTCCAAAATGTCTTCTTTTACGTAACTTTATCCATTAGAGGAAAAGTTAAAATTCTTCCCCTCCTCATGCTAAATGCTGAAGATAGGCTTTTCATGATACCTTTTGTAGTTGACTTATAAAAGCTGTAGAATTTCAAGGAAGAAGTGAAAAAACAGAGTTTACCTTTCCACAAAGATTTAAAATTTACGATTTCTCCTAGCTATGGAGTTGAGATTCTACTTGAATTGTGTTATTGGGAATTCTGAGTAATGTGAAATGTATATGAATTGGAAGCAGTAATAAATTGTGAATGAATCTTTTGCTTTTTACTTAAGATTACTTTATCCTTAAAACTAATGTTTCTATAACCTCTGACCGAATACAGAAGATCCAAAATACTTCCAAGGGTGAGAATTTTTCCTTGCCTGTTGTGAGCAGTTTAATTCATTACAATTGTGTGTGCATTGTGGCATGTGGGTACATCAGAAGTATATTTGCAAATTCTGAATTTACATATCACCTTGAGAAAATGTGAGGCAATCCTTTACTGAATTGTCAGTGATACTTATTTTCAGAGACATTAGAAAAAAAGAGCAGCGTATATGTGTCATGTTATCGCACATGAACCACTGCCTATGTTAAATAGATTTTTCTTTCCTTTTAGTGAAAAACCGAAGGACAATAGTCATTATATGATTTTGTATTTTAAGTATTTTCATAATCCAACATAAATTGGCCCACCCAAGGATTATGTCTGTCTTATAAAGATGTGTTTATATAGTCATTGGGTGAAAGACTGCAGAAGTTGAACCACTAGTTTTGAAAGTTGAGCCAGACCAGGAAAAATCAGGATACAATTTGGCACTTATGGAGACGAAATGATTTCCTTTTTAGCTGCTGATTTCTACTGGGAAATGTATCCTTGGACTGAAAATTGCATCCGGAAAAATGTTTATGTAGTGTTTTTCAAATGACTGATTATTCTTGTAACCTTTAACATGAACTGTGTCTAATTTTGGTCTCTCTTAACTCTTTCACGACTAGGGGATTTTTCTTTGTGGGAAAAATATTACAACCGTATCATTACTACTTTGAATACAGGAATGTCTTACATGGTAACAAGAATACAAAATGTGTTAAGATTTCTTTCTGGGTTATTTTTCCAAGCGGGTAGTAGAACGCCCAAGGTTATCCACCCTTCATCACAGGCGCTTAAGTTTTAGATTGCATTTAAATTAGGATACATCTCGAAACATAAACAAAAGACAAAAGAGAGAAAAAAAAGGATACATCTCAGCAGCTGCATCTCTTCCGCTTCACTACCAGCTACACACATGCAGTAGGAGCTTCTTGACATTTTCATGGGTAATATTTGGTCTTCGCAAGTATCAGTACTTCTCTATTTTCTTTCTTGTACATTTAGTGACTTTTCTGGCTAAATTATTGCTGAATATTGTCCGTCGCAGATTGAGGGGTCTCTATTCCATGTTATCTCCATTCAAGGAGCCAGGTTAGCGAAGGCTTCACCACTGAGTTATTCTAGGTAACCATTAGGTTTATAAATATAAGAGTGTTTTCTCGTGTAAGTGAGGGTTTTATATTATTGATGTGGTGTGTGAGTGAGCAGGGGTAAGGGGGCACTGGACATCTCATGGTGGTCACTTCTGCTTACAACTCATGAGCTATAACTGTGCTGTCCAATACAATAGCCACTAGCTGTATTTTTTTAAATTTAGATTTAAAATAATGAAGATTAAATAAAATGTATAATTCATTTTTTCAGTTGCACTAGCCACATTATCATATTAGACAGTACAAGGTTTAGAACATTTTTATCATCGTAGAAAGTTCTGTTGCAGACTACCAGGCTAGAACTTTAAGAGGATGGGGAAGTACAGTTATCTTGTATGCCCAGAGGTGGGAAAGAAGGAAATATTACCAAACTTCAATAATGTCTGTCATCATTGGTAAACTGTATGCTTGAAAACTACTCCTCAGATCCTCTATATCCTGTTTTTCTGTTTTTGGGGGAGTGGAATAGGGAGGAAGGGGGCTACAAAGTTAGTTGGGTGATATAAAAAAATAATACATATACACACGAATGCATACATACTGCTTCTGTGTGAAAAAAGAAAACTTAAGGAGTACATACTTGAAATTAACATTCTGCCAAGCGGGAGTCATTCTGTTGGATGCCTTCCTCTGAAGGAAGCCTGTATTGCATTTGTGTGGCTTTGGGGAAGACATTCAGCAAAGAACACCACAATTCCCATTGAGCTCAGAAAATGTGATTAAGGAGTTTGAATGTAATTACCCAAAGTTTGGCTTTTCTTTTAAAGAACCCATTCATTTTAGAGATTCCTTGATACTGTAAACCTGACAACTCAATCTGGTTTTCTTTTAGGAAGCCTTCCACCAGGAATAGTGTGAGTCAAGGATGGGTACATGAAGATGAAGCCCATGCAATGAGGACAGCCTGGGCCGTGTTAGGCTTTGACTTAAATCAGATTTCATCTACGGCTGAGATGCAGAGGAGAGACTTAGTGAAATATGCAGAGCTCCATTCCAGTTCCTTTCTTATTTGTTTGATATACAGGCTTATTTAAGTGAAAGGTGGGACACCAGTAGATATACATTCAGACAAATCACCCTGCAGTTATTGCTCAACAGAGTAATAATAATAGATTTGGAGGATGTTCTGTGTTTTCAAAGACAGAGGTTAACAAGCAATGGACAAACCTTCCGTTCTTCTCTATCCCAAATCGTTTGAATCGTTTGACTGCTATATACAATCCCCAGCACTTGTAAAATAAAAAAAGTATGGAGAGAGAGAAAGCTAGTAACCCAGCAGAGTTTGTGACAGAAACTGTTAGCCCTCTTTTGTATTGTTTCTGCATTGTCCTGTCAAACATCTGGAAACCAGCATATTGGCAGTCGTCTCACAACATGATTTTGCATTTACATCATCGTGCTAGCTGGTAGAATTTTTTCCCCCAGGAAAAAAAATCGGCAACTTTTGGTCTGTCACAAGGTCAAGTGATGATTAGTGATGTAGTCTCTCGTAAACACATGGTTAGCACAGAAAATTTAAATCAGTTCCCCAAAATTTGGTAACCATTAGATTACTTCCTAAGTCACTTCCGGATGTCAGGCCTAAGGTGGAGAGGGGGACAGGGCTATATTGAGTTCTCCGCAGTTTTCTACCAGAGAGATTTAGTTTGGCAGCTGATCCAGCCAAGGAAACGCTCACGCAAGGGCAGAGCTAGACAGGAAACACTTTTGAAAGTGCTGTTTTGATAGAGGATCAGGAGATCAGGCAAAGAGCTGTGAACTTTATGTGTAGCCTAGGCCATGTAGCACTAGGCTAGCCACCTGAGGGTATGGAGTAAGAAAGGAAATTAAAGGAGAAGGGCCAGAGATCTTACAGGCAATTTTCTTTTCTCAAAAGAGCAGTGCTAAAAATTATGAATTTCTTTGAAGTAGAGGAACATAATTAATGAATTTCTTTGTTGTTGTTGTTGTTGTTTGTTTGTTTGTAAAACATTCTGCCATCATTATTCACCTTTACATTTTTAACATGATTGTTAGCTTAGACTACGAGAGCTAACCTCACCCATTCTAACCACCTTTTTATAGCTCTCAGAAGAGCTGTCTTCTAAGGAAAACACTGCATTGAGCAAAGGTTGTACTTTTGTAAGATGGAGGTTTTATAATGATAAGTTTTGACAACTTGCTCTGGTTGCCATGTGTCTCCCAGTCCTGCTGGTGGGTGGGTATTTGTCAGGAATGAGAATATGTCTGAGATGGTCTGCTTTATAGCAGCCAGTCTTGATTTTCAACTTCCAGGGCCTTCGGCATCCTTTTGGCTCTGTAAACATAGAAGGCTTTGCTGCCCTTGGCTGTGCCGTTGGAGAAAAGGAGAGCATCCTGTTTAGGGAGGTGCCGATCTTCAGTTTCAGAACCATTGTTTGGCACCTTTAGTTCCCCCCGTGGACTTCATGTCCTTCCTTGTCCATAGTTTGGAACTTACAATCTGAGTATTCCTTCTATTGAGCTACTCTTCAAGGTCTACAGAAGCCATTTTTGTTTATAAAGCTGTAATTTCTCACAGCAGATCATTTCATTATTTCTGTCTTAATTACAGAATTTCAAAGAAAAATAAAATCCTTATCTGTACTTAACAAAGACTGCCAACACTTTTCCATAGACCACCAATGATTGTTGTTTTGTAGCTTTTTGTTTATAAAGGCAATGTTGTATTCCACAGCATCATTACACACACTGTGCTTCTGTGACTCAGACAGCTGGCAGGTCCAAGATAGAGCATATGGATGACGCTCTAATGACATCTGTCCAGTTGTTGTAATCACATATTTGGTGGACAGCTGAAAGACCCACTTTCACCTTAACTGAGTTCATGTGACTAATTTTAAATTTACTGTAAACACTTTTTTATATGTCTCATGCTTATTAATACTTAATAATAATTCCACAAGTATTTCTCTCAATTCTAAATCCCAGAGCACCATAAAAACTGGCAAAATATCTTCCCAATTAATTATGAGAAATTCATCTGTACAATTTTCTTATTAATTCTCGTATCCAAAAGAACCACAATACAACCCAAGACCCCAATCATTAGAATAACCACAAAACCGATTCTTAATTACCTCTTGCCTGGGACACTGCAGAAGTAACCAAATTGGTCCCACAAACATACGCCTCTCTAACTCTGCCACCTCCCCCAGTTTATGTTACGTAATATGGTGAGAATCTTCTCCCTCAAATAATTTTTATCCTGTCATCCCTGTTCTCAAGAATCTTCGGTTGTATCCCATTTTACGACAGGAAGTTCAAATGTTTGAATGGAGATTTAACAAGTCTAGCTATGCTTCTTGTACATCCCCTCTAGGAGCACACCCACTCTAATCAAATCGACCTTTTTAGTTTAGCTGGGCTCCAACCAGTTCTGTTCTAGCTCCTGAAGTCAGCGTCAAGAAATATTTGTCCTGGCCAGGAGCGGTGCCTCACACCTGTAATCCCAGCACTTTGGGAGGCCAAGGCGGGCTGATCACTTGAGGTCAGGAGTTCGAGACAAGCCTGGCAACATGCAAAACCCCGTCTCTGCTAAAGATATAAAAATTAGCCTGGCCTGGTGGCGGGCACCTGTAATTCCAGCTACTTGGGAGGCTGAGGTGGGAGAATCACTTGAACCTGGGAGGCAGAGGTTGCAGTGAGCCGAGATTGCGCCACTGCACTCCAGTCTGGCAGACAAAGCAAGACTCTGTCTCAAAAAGGGGGAAAAAAAAGATGTTGGAGACCTAGGTTCTAGAGTAAACTCTGCCACTACCTAGCTAGGTTGACCTTTAACAAGTCTATTTAACTTTTTCTTAGGTTATTTCTAAGAGAGTTTCAAAATGAAAAAAAATACTATGTGTTTGTAATTTTATGATTATAATTCCATTTAAGTAAAATAACAAAAATAACACTCGTATCATAGACATTAGAGAGTTCTTACTTGGAAAGTTTCATTTCCTAATGACATCACTGAAACAGCAGGTATGACAGAGGGTTCCCTGACTTTGATAGTTTTAATTATCTTAATTTATCTTCTGTTCCTCTGCCTTGGGCTTATTAAGTTTTGAATTAGGTATGAAAATTATTAAGCCAGGGGTATAAATTACAATTCGTTAAATAAATTCATAATATATTTTATACGCTTAAAATGAAATTATATTCCAAACTCTTATAATTAGGTGTGAACAATTTGCATTTGAGATTTTAAAATAAAGCCTAAACATTGGTCCCTTCCTTCTTCATTAATTTATTTCTCCGTAAAGGCCTTTCTTCCTTGAGGCCTGTGAGTCTCCAGGCCTTTGCAGCCTGTAGTGGTCTGCACTTCTCTGTTTTTCTTTCCCTGAGAGTGCTGATTAGTGACTTGCGGTGTGGATTCTGATTTATCGCAGACCAGAGCTGCCCCTTAGGGGCTGAGCAGAAACACTCATGAAGGAGCCCTGATTAAAAAGAGTGGTAATGAAGACAAATGTTTCAGAGGGAGTTGAGAGAAAACCAGTCCTTGGCATTCCCCATAGCTCCTCTGAGCTTTTGAAAAGGAGGTAGTGGTAGCCAAAGGAAATATTTCTTCTTTGTTGTTTATTTCTCATGGCACTGGAAACATTTTTCTTTTCCTCTTGGGTGTTCTAATTCTCACTTGTTAACTGCTTTTCATGCAGGGTTGCAATTAACCCCTGGCAGATACCTCACCGTGTTCTCCTTATAGCCACTCTGTCCCCAAAGAAGTTTTTAATGCTTTGACCTATAACCATTTTAAAATTCTTCAGACTTGACACTTGCCTAATTTCTCAGATCATTAAATCACACTTCTGGTTTTTTCCAGTGATTTTTACTAAATTTGATGTTAGGTACCTATAATCACCTTCCCTTCTTCTTATTTTTACAAGACAGAATGCCAGCAGAAAAAAACAAATTCCTGTTCACTTGGTAATTTTAAACACAACCAGGTCAAAAGTTTCAAATCTAGTGTTAAGTCCGTAACTGAAGGCACCATTCCAAAATTACTTGAGTATAGGTGAGAACTTGACAGATAATTATGGTTGCTTGACCTGGGTCTTAGGGCATCTACCAGATCTTAATGGTAGTCTCACTGTCTGTGGCCATGTGAGCTATAATCTACTGCCCTGGTCAAACTTAACCAAAATTCTGTTTTCTTTCAGAAGATTCCCTAACATTGGAATAAATGGTAAGAATATAGATTGTTTGTGCCAGGCTTATACAATGGGTCTCTAAACTATATTGAGTGGTCAAAATGCCACATTCAGAATACTTAGAGAGGGAGAAAGATAAAGTGCCTTGGAAGCCGTGAAACATTCTAGGGAGCAAGAGCACACCACTGTGCATGCTCCTGGTTTGTGTGCTGCAGACTGTGTTAAATGCAGAGGAGGCAAGGTGGAGAGAAGGAAAGACAAGAGAAATGGAAGATAGAGTCCACTCCCCTATCCCCGTCAATGAGAAGAAGCTCCTTACCAAGTCTGTGTGGGTCACAGGGCAAGGTCAAAGAATCCAAGCAAGGTTCATAAAATGCCACCACCCCTGATTCATGACCTGACCTACTGAAAGGTTTAACTTCCAGAGGCAGGTTGTGGTTTCTGATCCAATCAAGTGGATTCCTTTTCTTGGAGAAAGTCTCACTGTACTGAAAGAATCTTGTCAAATATCCAAGGCTAAAGGAAAATTTTAAATCTAATCCAATCAGATGAAGAAGCTGATAAAAAAAGGTATAACCATTAGTGGGAGAGCAGCATTTAAAATTCTCTCTATGGCTTTTCTGGGCTTTTTACCTCTGTCTCAACCAAAACAAAAACAAAACCCCAGAGCAACAACAAATGAGTTGAATGTTGCTCAGATTTGGAGTATTTGATGTTACCCCTTTCTGATGAACGTCTGAGATTAAAGATCTGCATTAAAGATGAAATAGAACACACTAAGAAAAGGGTTGGGAAAGAACTTTCACACTTACTTTGTTTCTATTGAGGTTGGGTCCATCTTGAAGATCAGACTCTTCCCCAAATACAAAGGCAAGGTCAGGGTCTGAGTTAGGCTAACTGATGTCAAGTACAAGTTCTGTAGGAAAAAACAAAAATTGCTGCCACTCATCTACCAAGAGACAAAGATTTAGGCTGCTGGACTAATTGCCAAGTTTGTAAGATTACTTCAGGAGCACCCTCCAGGCTAGTAGAATTCCGTGCAAATTTCAACCATTTGACATTACTTCCCTGTTAAGTAGGGAAGAAAGACTTAGTAATTTTCAGGACTGAACCAAATTCCCCCTCAAGTATTGATGCACTCTCTTCCCAGTCTGAAATACTGGCATACTGTTCTTTATTTTTCCTGGCTTCAAACAGGCATATTAAGATTTCATGGATCTCTGAATCTTTTTTTGAGGATCTGGGAACACATCAGAAAAACCAGATAGAAAAGAGGGAAGAGGAAATAGGTTATTTCCTTAGCCTCCTGAAGCAAATGAATTGGAAGGGTGCTTTCTGTGACTTTCATTGGCCTGCAACTGCCTGGAATCTCAAAAAAAAAAAAAAAAAAAAAAGGAAACCCAAAAAACCATTTTTGATTCCTTACTGTGTAATCTTTTAACAAAGTATTTTGCAAACATACTTAGCATGTGATTTTCACATATGTATTCCAAGGAGCAATGGAGCAGAGTTGGAGAGATGAAAGCATTTGAAGACTGCAAAGTAATTTTAAATTGAGGGATATACTAACAAAGGAGCCATATACAAAAAGGGAGGAGAGGTAGAGTTGGCCTGATGTGGAAAATAAATATTTCATATAGTCTGCTATAGTCTGGCCAGTATGAATTAAATAAAAGTCACATTCATAATGAACACTGGAGCAATTATACATCCTAAAAAGAAAGGGAAGAAATACCATTTCATAATAAGAAGATGAGGATCAATAATAGTGGTGAACACTTGTTGATTTTTTAAAAATCAACTGTTAGGCACTGTGCTCAGACTTTATGAGCATTGTCTCATTTTTCATCGTTTTATAAATTAGGAAATTGAGGTCTTGTGAAAGTAATGTGCCTGGATTGACACAGTAAGCTGGTGGAATGAGGATTTGGAACCATGCATGTCTGACTCCAGAGCCCTCGCTTTTTACACCAGCCTCTACTACCTCCCTGTGTGACTCTGGTCAGTTAATCCATTTATAAAATGAGTATTGGACTGAGCAATTTCTAGATCCTTTTGGTTCTAGAATTATAGAAAAGTATTTTAAAGTCGAGAGAACTGTGTTATGGTGGGACATTTAGAGACAAACTGAAATAGTGATTGTAATGACATTTCAAGTTAATGATAGCTAGCACTGATGGAGCCTGTGCTATATAATTATGTAATTATATTTACAAACACCTCATTTAACCTTCAAAACAATCCTTTTTGACATCAGTGTTTTGTTCCTAAGAAAAGTTAAGTAACATCTCCAAATCACAGAACTAGAATTATTCATGAAGAGTCAGCCACATCAAAGATCCAAAAGACGGGTTTTGAGATTTCAAATGGTTAATACTCTACTTTTCTTTTAGAGTGTTGGTTTTTTTTTTTTTTGAAATAAAACATTTGTACAAGTCAGTAAAAGTGATATACAGTATTTCTTCAAAACTGGAATGTTATTAGAGTTCTTGCTTGAAAATAGTTCCAAATTAAACATACGAGGTTTCCAGTAGTTTGAAGACTTTAGAATCTGACTTGAGATCAAATCAGAACTGAGACAGTGAGGTCACCTAAACTGCGACGTGTGAAGTGCCCTGTTTCATGCTTCTTATAATGACATGATAAGGCCATTAGTATTATCTTTATTATAACAGATGATTATAAATGGTACAGAGTTGGTTTCTTATTATCTGGTACTTTTTGTCACTTAGCCCTAATTTTCTTAATTCAAAGACATACTCTGTTAGTACTAGGAAGCAAGTTTAAGACTGACTTTGCCACACTAATCAAATTACATCAGTGTCAAGTGCTCACTAATTAACACAAAATTTATATCTGCATTAGGTAAATGTCATTTCACCACAGTGGCCTGAAATAAGCTTTTTATTCCTTTGAATTAGCATACCATTTCATTGTAAGTATTACAAACAAGCTAATGACAAAATTTAGGCCCATGTGCATTTGTTATTTAGCTGGAAATAGCTAGAAGACAGTCAGTACTTCCAAAGATCTGTAGGAAAATGCCCTGCTTCATTTTTTAACTGATCAGCTAGCTAACTTGTCACCTTGAGGTCCTGTGTGTACATCATAGAAGGGCTTAGCAGACTACTGCCACCCCCTGTCTATATGCAGCCCACGGGCTAGAACAGTTCTCACATTTTTAAATGGGAGGAAAAACATCAAAAGAAGATTTTATGAAACCTGAAAATCATATGAAATTCACATGTCAGGCTCATAAATAAGTTTTAATGCAACAGAGCCATGTCTGTTCACTTATGTATTATCTGTGGCTGCTCTCCCTGTGATGGCAGAGTTGAGCAGCTGTAACAGAGACCGTGTGGCCTAAAGATACTTACTGTCGGGCTGGTTACAGAAAATGTTTTCCAACCAGAAGCTCTATTCCAAATTCTTTCCTAATGTGGCATACAAAGCCTTTAGGATCTGGCTCCTGTGTGCCTCTCCTGCCGCTGCTGCTGCTGCTGCTGCTCCTGTTTCCGCTTCTGCCATGGCCACCGCCACTGCCGCCGCCTCCTCCTTCTTCCCTGCACCCCTTCGCGCCTGCCTTCCCCGCGACCGGCAGCCTGAGCTCTAACAATTCTCAACTACTAGCACCTCTTAGACTCCAAAATGCTTTGCACCTATTTAAATGTTTTCCCGTGCTCTTCCCTCTGCATAAAATCATTTCTTTCCATCCTGCGTACCCATGGCAAGCTCCTATCTTCCAATATTTTTACTTAAGCATCCCCTCTTCTTCTCTGCACCCGGAGCATCTTGGACATAGCTTTGTTTCCACCTTGCATTCACCCACTGGACAGTAAGCTTTTTCAAGACAGATACTGTCTCTTCTTCATCTTTATATCTGTAGAACAGGGTTTCTCGGCGTAAGTACTGAAGGTATTTTGGACTGGACAGTTCTTTGTGTACTGTCTCTTCTTCATCTCTGTATCTGTAGAACAGGGTTTCTCGGCGTGAGTACTGACGGTATTTTGGACTGGAGAGTTCTTTGTGTGCAGCTGTTTTATGCATCATAGGATGTTTAGCAGCGTCCCTGGCCTCTGCCCATTAGATAGTAGCATGCCCCCTTCCCTCAGATGCCTCCAAATATTGCCAAATGTCCCCTTGTGGACAAAATTGTCCCATTTATTTATTTAGAGACGGAGGCTGGATGTTGTCGCCCAGGCTGGAGTGCAGTAGCGCGATCTCAGCTCACTGCAACCTCTGCCTCCCAGGTTCAAGCAATTCTTATACCTCAGCCTCCTGAGTAGCTGGGATTACAGGTGTGCGCCACCACACGCAGCTAATTTTGCATTTTTAGTAGAGATGGGGTTTTGCCATGTTGCCCAGGCTGGTCTCAAATTCCTGGCCTCAAGTGATCCACCCACCTCGGCCTCCCAAAGTCCTGAGATTACAGGTGTGAGCCACTGTGCTCAGCCAGTTGTCCCCATTTAAGAACCACTACCCTGGAGACCAGCAGTAACCAGACCCTGGTGGGTGCTGAGACAATGTTGAATTATTCAGATAGTTGATTCACGTTGAATTGTATACATCAAATGTAAGAATTATGAATTACATTTCAATAAAACTTTTTTTAAAAAAAGTATTGGTTTACTATTAGTTATTATTAGTGGCATTATTATGAGGTGGTTTCCGTTTGTTTTCCACAGTGGCCACCAGTGCAACTGATTTTGTCATATACTGTACTCATTGATGCCAAATATATATATCTTATTTAATGCTGACTTCAAACCTGGGAAGTTGATTTGGTTATCTCTTCTTAACTTTTTGGAAATGCAGACACAAAAAGATTCAGCAAATTGCTTAAAATCGAGGTAACTAGCAAGCATATATCAAGGGATACATGACTCGGCTTTTGTCTAGTTTCAAAGCCTGTACTCATTCCATCTGACCATGTTGCTTCCATAAGCCACATGCCAGCCACATAATGAATTTCTTGATTAGAATAAAATGCATATACCTACCAAAGATAGTATGTGCATATAGCAAATATGAGCAATTTCTAAATAATGTGAGCATTATTTTTGTTCAAAATGCTAAAAACTGGGGCCGGGCGTGGTGGCGCACGCCTGTAATCCCAGCACTTTGGGAGGCCAAGGTGGGCGGATCACCTGAGGTCAGGAGTTTGAGACCGGCCTGGCCAACATGATGAAACCCTGTCTCTACTAAAAATTCAAAAATTAGCTGGGCGTGGTGGCACACGCCTGTAATCTTAGCTACTCTGGAGGCTGAGGCAGGAAAATCACTTGAACCCGGAAGGCAGAGATTGCAGAGCCAACATTGCACCAGTGCATTCCAGCCTGGGTGACAGAGCAAGACTCCATCTCAAAAAGAAAAACAAAACAAAAAGCTAAAAACTGAATTATCAGTAGAACAGCACATGTACTCTGTGGACGGTGATGGGTTTTTGTTTTGTGGGAGTTGTTGTTTTGGTTGATTCGGTGTTTCCTTTGAGTCCACTGAGGAGCCACTGTTTTCTTCCATATCTTTAGATCCTGATATGGTAGGACATGCACAATCTATTTTGAATCATCATAAAGACTGAATTTTCAGCCTACAAAAACAAAAGAAAATTCTTAGGGCATCAGTTCTCATCTTTCAGATAGAACCTAGGACCTGTGAGGCTGGTAATCTTTGGAATAGCACTGTATGGTAAAACTTTCTGTGATAATGGAAATGTGGCATATCTGTGCTGTCCAGTATAATAGTCACATGTGGCTGCTGAGTGCTGGGAATGTGGCTATTATAACCAAGGAACTGAAATTTTAAATTTCATTTAATTTTAATTGATTTAAATTTAAATAGTTTATGTGGCTATTGGCTATCATTTTGAATAGCACAGCTTTAGAAATCTTAGCTTTGACAAAAACCACAAACTTAAGTTTATCCCCAGCAAACATCTTAGGTGCCAGAGACGGCAGATTTGGATTGAATAAATTATCCATGTTGAGTATCTACGTGGGAACTCCTAGTTATACAGTGCAGATTCAGAGATTACTGTTGTACCTTGGCTATGTGACTTACACACAGACCAAATTACTCTGCTGGGGGTAAATTCATACTCCAGTGTTACTTCAACATTTCTGAACATCTTTTTGTAAGCAATTTTGCATTTTTTACTGACTTGATTGTTGTAGTAATTACAAAATAAATTATCCATTTAGGGGGCAGTGTTGAAGCATTGAGGAATAAAAGGATAAATGTGGTATATTTTATTGTTTTCAGTGTTTAAGAACTCTTATTGGAATAAGAGACTTTTGCTTTATTGAAGTCTTATAATTTTTTACTAGAACATTTGTTTTTTGGCTCTTGATCCAAACGACAGCTGAATTTAGGAATTCAGCAGAAAAGTAACAATTCTTTTTGGGCATTTTTCTGATTATTTACTTTGAAATTCAGAGGATTCCATGTCTTGGAATATTTTTTTATACCCATAAGATTTGAATGGTGAAGATAAGAAAATTATAATAAGTTGATAGGTTTTCATCAGCAGTACATTCTTAAAAAGAAGAAAAATATTTTATTTCAAATGCTATCCTAAATTAGCTGTAATCTTCAAGTTATTTTTAAACCCACTTTATGCTTTTGCTTACATTTGTTTATTAAATCTATTAGATCTAGAAAAAAACAATTAGAGACAGAGATGAATTTTTTATTCTTGGATTTTCAAGAATTGTTATCTTTTTACTTATACCTATTTTCCCCCTGTACTTGTATTGCTAGTGATAGAAGTTCTGAATTACAGATACATTCTTAGGCTTAAAGAGTACACATTTTTTCCCTTAGAGTTATAGATGATCTAATCTAAAAAGTTGGAGGACTTAAAAAGAAAGTGTGAAGATTTTTTTTTTTCTTCATTTCCTGATTTGCTTCTTTAAGGAAGTGTGAGAAGGTTAAAGATGTCTGTGATCTGGCCAAACGAGGTTCACAAATGCTGTTTTCATATTTGTGGTTTTGGTGTTTCCTCTTACACATGTGTCTTCCTTCTTCAGTTTCTCAGTCTGTCGAGAGAGCATGGCTGCACCCTGTGCATTCTGGGCACACATCATCTGGGCTCAGTGCGGGCTTTGTTTACAGCAGAAGCCATAATGTATAATGTTCAGGAGTGGGTGAGCTACCTAAGAAACTCCCTTTGAAGGATTCCTTGTGTGGACTGCTTATCAGAAAAAGTGTAAATGCTATTATTGACTGTTTCTTAGAACTCATACATGCAGTATAGTTCAGTGTGATTAAAAGTCATCATGCTACATGATGTAGGGAAATATAAAAAATGAAGAAGGCATGCTCCCTGGTCCCCAGAAACTTGGAATTCAGTTGATAAAAATACAACCCTAGTGACCATAGAATAAGGCAGATGGAGTTCTCTCAGAATGCAAAGAAAGGTAAAATTTGTTGTAATGGGTGACCAGAGAAAGTTTTATGGAAAAAATGCCGTTTGAGCTAGGATTTGAGGAATACATGGAATTTTGGCAGGAGAAGATTGAGGAAAGGGATACCTACTGTCAAGACACAAAGTGATATGACCGGGCACAGTGGCTCACGCCTGTAATCCCAGCACTTTGGGAGGCCAAGGTGGATGGATCACTTGAGGTCAGGAGTTCGAGGTCAGACTGGCCAATATAGTGAAACCCCATCTCTACTAAAAATACAAAAAATTAGCTGGGCGTGGTGGTGCATTCCTGTAAACCCAGCTACTCAGGAGGCTGAGGCAGGAGAATCGCTGGAACCCAGAAGGCAGAGGTTGCAGTGAGTCAGGATCACACCACTGCACTCCAGCCTGGGTGACAGAGCAAGACTCCATCTCATAAAAAAGGAACAGAGTCACTAAGACATACACATACTGGACCAGTTTGGAAAAGTACGGAAGTTTGCTTTGAATATATAGCAAAGGATATGTGAGGGATAGCTGTGGAAGATCCAACTGTCAAGGAAGGTTAGGACCAGACTCTGAAAGTAGAGTGCTGGTGGGAGATGTGGAACAGGGGACAAGAGATGGAAGGTTTTGAGTTGGGGAAAAGTATTCTGGCAGCAGGATTGAAACATTAAAGAAAAGTAACCCTGTTAAGTGGTTATCACAATCAAACATTTACCAAGTAATCACAGCAAGTGGATTCAATTTGTAAAGTCACATAAAAGTTGCTTATCTCTCCACTTTTTTTTTTTTTTTCTGGAGAAACAGCACTCTGGCATTTGGCCATCTTAGTATGGCCTTTATATAACTTTGGAATGCAAAAGAAAAGAGAAAACTCTCTTTGTAAAGTCAATTAAAAGCTAATTGTTTGTGATTTTTTAAGTTAATAAATATATATTTACATAGTTTATAGTTCTTACATAAAACTTTCATGTTCTTTTCCTTATGAAATGACTCTATGACTTTGGGCACATTACAGATTGTAATGTAGTGGATTGATGGTACATGATTTAAGAGAAATCTTGTACTAATCTGCAAGTATCCTGAAAAATGTTAAGTAAGGAAAAAGCATGCCTCCCTGTGCTCTTTGTCCATTTGAGTGGTTTTTTTTTCCCCCAAAAGTATAATAGTGAAATGGGGCAGGCATGAAGCCCGTGAGAGATCATTGCTACCACTTCTACTTTTCATTATCATGTCTCTTTATCCTGATTCACCTGTACAGCGGGACTAGGCTGGTTCATTTCAACACAGTAATGAGTATTCATCCTCTGTTGCCCTCAGAACTTACACCAGTACATAAATGTTCAACATTTATGAATTTATGTTGAAGTACATAAATTCTTCAACAAGGGGCCTTTACATTCATATGTAGGGCGTTTGATTGCTTAAATATTGAAACAATTATAAAGAAGTTAAATTAGGCTGGGCATGGGGGTTCATTCCTGTAATCCCAGCATGTTGGGAGGCCAAAGTGGGAGGACCGCTTGAGACCAGGAATTTGAGACCAGCCTGGGCAACATACCAAGACTCTGTCTACAAAAAAAGTGTTAAAAGTAACCAGGTATAGTAGCAGGAGCCCATAGTCCCAGCTACTTGGGAGGCTGAGGTGGAAGGATTCCTTGAGCCCAGGAGTTCGAGACTGCAGTGAGTTATGATCACACCACAGCACTCCAGCCTGGGTGACAGAGCGAGACCCTGTCTCAAAAAATAAAATAAAAGTTGAATCACCCACGTTTTAGATTAGGAGCTTATTAAAACTTAAACAGGCTGGGCGTGGTGGCTCACACCTGTAATCCCAGCTCTTTGAGAGGCTGAGGTGGGCAGATCACGAGGTCAAGAGATCAAGACCATCCTGGCCAACATGATGAAACCCCATCTCTACTAAAAATACAAAAATTAGCTGGGCGTGGTGGCGCACGCCTGTAGTCCCAACTACTCAGGAGGCTGAGGCAGGAGAATCGCTTGAACCCAGGAGGCGGAGGTTGCAGTGAGCCGAGATCGCGCCACTGCACTCCAGCCTGGTGACAGAGCGAGACCCCACCTCAAGAAAAAAAAAAAAAAAAGTTAAACAATTATACAGAGATACTCAAGTTCTTGGAAGAAGTTTGTTGAAGATAAGATTTATTTAAATGGAGTAGTTTTACTCTTATTTCCACTCTCATTTTCTCCTTTTCCCCAGATATATACACCTTCTCATTTATTGGTGTTTATTACATGTAAGATTCTCTTGTTTTATTTTTTTTTAATGAGCTAAGTTTATTATTAAGGTACTTGGCTATGTACTGTATATACCTTATCTCATTCAATCTTGTTGACAAATCTGCTAGGTAATTGTTATTATTTCCATTTTAGAGATGGGGAGACAAAGACTTAAAAAGGTTATTTGCCCAGTTAGTAATTGGCAGAGCCAAATTTAAACCCAGATCTGTACAATTGAAGCTGATGTCTTAACTACTATAGTACAGTGGCTTTCTTGATGCTAGATGATGTGGCCCCAGTTTTGGTAATGGAGGAATACTGATCCAATCCAAAGTGGATGTTTGCATGGAGGAGTCAGAGAATTTTAAGAATGAAAGGGTACATGGAAGCCATCAGCCCTCATGTAAAACAAAAGTCCTGTGTATCTGATAAATGTTCTCTGTTTAACTAGATTTGTATAGTGCCCTGGGAGTACTAGTTAGCATTAGTAACAACATTCTGGGGCAGGGGAGGGTGGGGGAACGTATCATCAGAAAAAATGGATTTGGGGATATAGAGGTGAAGGCAGGAAGAGGCAGTCATATAGAATGATGTGCTTGGAAGATCTCTGCCTTTTCATGTACTGCATCTGACAAAAATGGATTTGATGACATCTGGGATTTGCTTCAAAATAATAGAGGAGGAGGGAAGTGGATTTGGATGTGGATGGGACAGGATTGGCCTGGTTTGATGGTTGCTGGGGTTGTATGATGGATGCATGGGTTTTATTATATTTTTCTATTTTGATGTATGTTCAAAATTCTCCATAATAAAATGTTTTTAAAAGTTATTTGAAAGTACTGTTTCCATGATTTTATAGTGGTCAGATTATGTATATGTTTTCTTATCCAAAATTCCCTTGGTTTTTCTCAGAAGCTTTTTCTTCTAGCATTTGTTCCCTTTTAGAATCTCCCTCACCTCTCTTTCGGATTATTTATTAAAAGAACTCAATTTTTTCAGTGCTGAAGGAGAAGTTAACTATCAAATGCCCATATAGCTACAGTATTGGGATAATTTATCTGATTTTTCTTATGAGTAAGTTCTCTTTGACTTTATTTTTGAACTCAACTTGCTTGCATTGTTCTTGTTAGTAAAAAACATTGCTAGGATGTACTTAGTAATTGGAGTCAGCTGCACTTAAGACTGTTCAGCCAGACTGTTATTTTAGCCTTCACTAGTAGGGTTTTTAACACCAGTTTGACCTTACTTCGAAACATTCTCAAAATACCATACGTTAATATAAATTTATATACTTTCATATTAAGGCAGGGCCGGGTCCCTGGGGAAAAAAATAATGAAATTTTTACTTCCCACAAATGTAGAATAAAGGTAGATATTCTGATTTTGTTTTTTAAAGAAAAATAGAGGTAAAGACTTTAAAATTTTTCTTCGGTCAGGACATAATGCTTGCAAATACATTCTAAAATATAAGTTGGCCAGGCATGGTGGCTCACGCCTGTAATCCCAGCAATTTGGGAGGCTGAGGCGGGTGGATCACCTGAGGTCAGGAGTTCGAGACCAGCTGGCCAATATGGCGAAACCCCGCCTCTACTAAAAATACAAAAATTAGCCGGGCATGGTGGCGCATGCATGTAATCCCAGGTACTAGGGAGGCTGAGGCAGGAGAATCACTGAAACCTGGGAGGCAGAGGCTGTAGTGAGCCGAGATTGTGCCACTGCACTCTAGCCTGGGCGACAGAGCAAGACTCTGTCTCAAAAAAATAAAATAAAATAAATAAAGTATAAGTCACAGAAAGATAGGACACCTACAAATTAGGGGTGCTGGTTTCATTGGCCTGCATGTCCTACCATTGCTTTGGGATAGAGACTGAATCCTCAGTGTGAAGCACCAAGTAGATGGTGATTATTCATGAAATCAGAAAGAATTTTTTTCCTGAAATACTAAATTCCCATAACTTATGCAAATTACATTTTAGGCAAGTAATGCTCAAATTTTCTATAAGTGTTCTGAAAATAAGTTATAAGTTTTTGTTCATAGGAGGACAGTTGACTCCTTTCTACTCTTTTTTTTTTTGCCATTGTCCCTGTTTTTTGCCACTGGTAAACTCCTGCCTAGAGGAATGCCAGAGGCAGAATAAATTTTGGAGCATAGATTTTTTTTTTTTAGGAGGGTTATAGTATCCTGAAGACTTCGTTTCTTTCTCTGAAGACACAACTATCAGCAAATCCATATAAGGCAAGTGACTCCCTACCATCTCCTCTGAGTCTTCTACATGTATGTCTAGATACTATGACAGATCCAGTGCCTGTGAAGACCTAGAACATTTCAGACAATCACACAGATGTTTTCTTGTGCTATATATAGGAATTAAGCAAGTGTTTCATAATGAAGTGTCCCTCCAAGCATTCTCTATCTTCTGGTAATGCAAAAGTGTTAGACATCCAGTAAGCAGCCCTTTTTAGGTCTAAAATGTTGACTACTTTATCTCTGTTACCTTTCTGAAATGTTTGGCCTAATATTTTTTATAACATCTCTGTGAAAGTTTGAAAATTTATGATTGTTGATCCTCAATAGTCAAAAAACTAGTCATTTAACAATACAATATTTCTGTGCGTGTTCTTGAGCATGTATTTAAGTTAGCTTTAGTTAACCCTTTATTTTCTGGACTTCTTCAAGTCAGCTCTTAGAATTGTTTTTACGGGTTGCTGAGGAAGCTAAAGGTCAAAGATATTTTCTTAGTCAGTTGATTTACCTCAAAGAATTACTTCATGTAGATTAACTGAAATAATGATACTGCTAAGATTCGCAGATTAAGATCATTATAGCATTTGAGTAGGCCCTCAGTGACAAATTGCTCTAAACCTGTTTGGCTCACCACCATAAGGTTTAAAACATAAAAATATAAAAGTGCTTAAAATTTTCTTTCTGTTTCCTTATCAGAAATATTCATTTAGACCATAACAACTGTTAGAACAAGATAACAACTCCAGGCCAGCTGTCAAATGTTTACCATTATCAAAACTCTCCCTGGAGGGAGATGCAACTTTGGCTCGCCTCACCGGCAGTAATTTAATTTTTCCTTCATTCTGACTCGGAAATGGCAGCATTTTTCAAAGCTTCCTCCCACTGATGGCTGAAATTTTCCTTGTGAAATGATTTCCACCAGTCTTGAATCTTTCTTGTTTCTGCCGTCTTCACCTTTGCTGATGGTTCTGCAACTCATCACCAGCTATGCAAACTGACAGTTCACATCCTGGGGCAGCAGCGGGGTCTGGCCTGCAGAAAGGAGCAGCCTGACCAAATTTACGCTCACAAGATCTCTTAATTCACAAAAGCATTTGCTCTAGTTCCTGTTCTCTGCTGCAGGGGCTACGGAGAGGGAGTGGGGGCTGGGGGAGGACCATTGGGAGAATGTTCTGAGGAGAAGAGAGGCTCTCTTCACACTCTACTGAGTACACAGACTTTGGAGATGAAAAACAGACGGAGAGAGGCATTTCCAACCATCTTGCTGATCTGTGCAGGAGTTCATTGAACTGTATAGCATAGCACCAGACTCTTGTGTCATTTAATGTTACTTTAAAAAATTATTCTTAAATGTTCAGCACAAATATCCCTCCCCTTTTTACTTAAGCTGAAAAAGAATATAAAAATTAAAGAGAAATTGAAAATCTAAGTCTTGCAGTGAGAATGACCAGAAATCATTTTCCTCTCTGGGGGGTTCCTGTTTAATATGAAAGTCCTCTTAACAAGCGTGGACAGAGGAAGTTTTAAGTTTGATTTGAACTTCATGTACATGACATATTTCATTTTTTTTTCTTCCCTCACAAATTTCAACCCAGGCCACTTATTTGCAGAGACTGCCAAACCTTCCATTGCTGCTTCCAAGATACTCCTGGAATCTGAGATTACCTTTTATCCTCTTGATGGACCATGTTGTTATTTTTGTCATTTTCCCTGCAGCTCTTCTGCTTTGCTGGGGAGGACTCATCCCCCTATGCATGATCTACCCCCAGATAGCTGACACAGTACTGTTCACAAGGTTACTTACTGGTTTTTTTTTTTTTTTTTTTTTTTTGAGACAGTTTCACGCTGTGGCCCAGGCTGGAATGTAGGGATGTGATCACGGCTCACTGCAACCTCCACCTCCTGGGCTGAAGCGATCCTCCCACGTCAGTCTCCTGAGTAGCTGGGATTACAGGTGTGAGCCACTACACCCAGCTGATTTTTTTTTTTTTTTGGGTGTTTTTTGTAGAGACAGGGTTTTGCCATGTTGCCCAGGCTGGTTTCGAACTCCTGGGTTCAGGGATCCATCCCCCTCGGCCTCCTAAAGTGCTCGGATTACAGGTGTGAGCCACTGCATCCAGCCAAGGTCGCTTACTTGTGTACCAGTTTGGGTCACTCTGAAAATTGCTTTGAAATACTTACTGTTTAAAATGACTGAGCTCTTAGGAGTGTTTCTGCCCTCTCCCCACAACCCTCAAATATCTAAAACAACCTAATCAAATTGGTAGTTTGTTTTCATGGCTTTCAAAATGGAACTAAAATTAAAGTAAAAATGATAGAATCTTGAGCTAGAGTGGCAGATTTGAATTCTAGGCTTTGCTGGTCCACTGATGATGTTAATTTTCTTTCCTTGTGACTCTCATAATCAGAGTAAAAAGACGAGATTGTAGGTGATAACACAATCCATTCAGAATGTATGACTTTGCTGAATTGAGGTTGATCTTTAAGTGTGAGTAAAATGTTATGCAAATTGGTAGTTTAAATAATATTTCAGAGGGGAACATGCACTTGCTAGAGAAAATGAAAATATTTCAAACCCACTTAGTTTTTTTAATGGCAGATGTTTCCTTTTTTTAATTAAAAAAAATTTTTTTTGAGACAGGGTCTTGCTCTGTTGCCCAGGCTGGAGTGCAGTGGCGTGATCATGGCTTACTGCAGCCTCGACCTCCCAGGCTCAAGCAACCCTCCTGCCTCATCCTCCCGAGTAGTTGGGACTATAGGCACACACCACCATGCCTGGCTAATTTTTTTTTTTGAGACAGAGTCTCACTCTGCTGCCCAAGCTGGAGTGCAGTGGTGTGATCTGGGCTCACTGCAACCTCCACCTCTCAGGTTCAAGCGATTCTCGTGCCTTAGCCTCCTGAGGACCTGGGACTACAGGCACACGCCACCACACCTAGCTAATTTTTTGTATTTTTAGTAGAGACGGGGTTTCTCCATGTTGGTCAGGCTGGTCTCAAACTCCTGACCTCAGGTAATCCGTCTGCCTCAGCCTCCCAAAGTGCTGGGATTACAGGCATGATCCACCGCACCCGGCCATACCTGGCTAATTTTTGGTTTTGGTTTTGTAGAGAGGGGGTTTCACCAGGTTGCCAGGCTGGTCTTGAACTCCTGAGCTTAATCAATCTATCCACCTTGGCCTCCGAAAGTGCTGGGATTACAGGTGTGCACCATTGCACCTGGGCCAACAGGTGTTTCTTATATCAAAGTAGCGCTAATAGATTTCTGTTTCTCAAAGTGTTCTCAAGTATAACTCACCTGCTTCCTTGTTTCAGACTGGCCATTTCCCTAATTGCCTGAATTAGCGGTGTTTTTATATTCTCAATAAAGCTTTGGGGGATACATACCTTAGAAATGTATAAGTTGGGGGGGGGGGCACCGTGGCTCACGCCTGTAATCCCAGCACTTCGGGAGGCCGAGGCGGGTGGGTCACCTGAGGTTGGGAGTTCAAGACCAGCCTGACCAACATGGAGAAACCCCATCTCTACTAAAAATACAAAATTAGTCAGGCATGGTGGTGCATGCCTGTAATCCCACCTACTCGGGAGGCTGAGGCACGAGGATCGCTTGAACCTGGGAGGCGGAGGTTGCAGTGAGCCGAGATCATGCCATTGCACTCCAATCTGGGAAACAAGAGTGAAACTCTGCCTCAAAAAAAAAAAAAAAGAAAGAAAGAAAGAAATGTATAAGTTGGTTGGGAATGCAGCTACCAATACAAGATACAGTATGTGCTAAATTCCACAAGGAACATTGTTGACAGTAAGTGCTATAGGAATTTTAGATAAGTAGAGACACTCAGAAGGTTTAGAAAACTGTGTGTGTGTGTAATTTATATTAATACATCTCACACACACACACAGAAGTTTTTGTATTATTTCCAGAGCTTGATATATTCTCTGCCCATAAAATGTTTAGCTGATATGTCTGTGAAACTGCCCTCAAATTTGGAGCCAACTCATTTTATTTGGTGTAGTAGCTCATATAATAGTTACCTTTTATTGAGTACTTACTATGTACCAACCATTATGTGCCAGACACTGTTCCAAACACTGTGTTAAACCACTTCGTGGAACATTCAAAAACTCAGAGGCTACACTGGCTGGATTTAAGTGGTGGAGGTTATACAGCAAATTACCTACATTTAAGGTTGCTGCTGCCGTTTCATTCCATGTTGCCAACTGCAGAAATGTGGGCTCCGTGTTCCCAGACTTTCCATTTAGTCAAAAGAGACAGGAAATTCACATTTTTATGGATATTTCCTGATTTTTTAAACACTACAGGCTAAATGAAACAGTTTGTGACTTTTGCATTGTATGTTCCACTCCATTTTATCCTCATAACATCCCTACAAGATAGGTATAATTATTTGTATTTGCCCACTCTCAACACAGCTAATACGGAGCAAAAGTAGAAATCTACTGCAGGTCTGTCTCCCTCCAAAAACTATGTTGTTATTGCGCTTCCTCATCTGGTTCCCTAAACTCATGAAGGTGGTACTGTTGGCAAAAAAATGTGCTGTTTGGTTAAAGCCAGGCCCTTAACAAAATTATCAAACAGCATGGTACTGTACCACAGAGTGCCATTTTCCAGAAAACAGTTATTTATGGCTTTGGGAGAATTGATTGTAACATGAAGATAATGATAACTGCAAATATCAAACAAAAGCTCTGTTGACTTTGCTACAGATTTTTTATTTCAACCCCATGGTACTTCTAGAAAAGGCACACAAATACTCTAAATTGTTAACAGAGTTCTTCAAGTTTCTCAGAGTGGCAAAGATATTAGTGGCAATTTTACAAAGCCTGACCTTGCCAGAAAGAGATATCAGTAGTTCTCAGGGTCTACTAAATATTTAATTACTTTTATTAAAATTCTAAATGAACTTAGACGCCTTGAGGAGTTAATGCACCTCCACAAACCTGCTTTCAGCTGGTAAGATCAGGCCCATTATTATTATTATGTACAGCTGTAAAAAGCTGGTTCCATAGCATAAATTGCGAAATACTTAGGCAAGAAGATTATTCGAGAAGAACTGTATTGCTTGTTCAGTTATATATTTTGATCTTTATAGCTAGTAGTTTTTTTTCTCATGAGAATTGGAGATTAACCTTGCTTTTAATGTAAAAAGTATATCAGTGAGGGTAAAAATAGAAAATGAAAATAGATTTTTAATGGCAACTTTGGTTCTTAGCATTAATTTTACATGCATTTTTCATTCTGAACTTTTAAACAGTTTTGAGAAACATATGAGAGATTTGTGAACAGGGGCAAGGGAGGGTCAAATGTATCAAATCCTTGGATTCCAGCAAATGTAGGATTTGTGGAAGAGCCGAGAAGCACACATGTGTTGGGAATGTAAATTAAAATAAAACCCCACTTTGTGAAGGCTTTGAAAAGAGAGTGCACCCTGTTATGGCAAATGTCTGAGGCGTTTGTCTTCTTAATAAATTAACCAAATATTAAAATAAACATTACTTTTATCAGCCTGCATTTTTCCTCTCTGGATGAAAGTGTTTCAGGAAAAATCATAAAAGAATCTATGGTAGCTCAGAGAGGTTAAACTCAACAGTTGTTTTCTTTGAAGTCTCTGGCCATGAGGTTAATTGCCAAAACTGCTTGTGGAAAAGGTGGTAACAATTTAACAAGACTGTACAACTGCAGAGACTTAGATGAATATCAGGTGTTTGCAGATGTTTTTTCCTAACAGGAAAGGGGGTGGGGAGGAGAGGCGGAACAGAATGAGAAACAGGGGAAGAGAGAGGCCTGAATAAAGTCCCAACTAAACAGCCAATAATTCTTCGTTTGCTTAGCCAATCATCCTGTAATTGGCCAGGAGGTTAATAGGAGTCTATTGATTGGTCAGGAAGATTGCTTACTGTGGCTATTTTTACAGTATGCTCCCAGACAGAAGACTGCAATTACTGGAGCTCTCATTCCCACTCTTTAGGGCCATGGCTGCTCTGATTTATGAAACCCGATCAGGTTGCTGTTGGCAGTTTATGTTTTAAGTGTTGCCTTCTGGGTCTTTGCTGCTTATGGGTCACTGTGCTATTTCTCATCATTTATTGTGGTCATTTGAATAGGTAAGCTTATTTATGACTTACTGAAGTAGGAATACATTAAAAATAATAACCACCACCCACGTGCACTGAAAAGTGGGAACAATCATACAAGATGTGTGACAAAGCTCTGCTTGTTCTAGAAATAGAGATTCTGCTACCAGTATAGAGTTTACAAAAGACCAGGAAATAAAATAATACAGCCCTTCCTTTCTCTGTCTTCAACAGACATGTTTCTCAACTCTCCTCATTAATTCCTGCTAATTGATTACACTTAGATTTGCTTTCGTATAACTTCTCATAATTAGATTTGGTTGCTGGTATGTTAGAGTTAGGAAACTGAGGCCAAGTTGTAAATGTCTTTAACCCCCAGACTGCTTTTGGAACTTGTGACAGGGCTCTTCTAACTTAACCCATCCTGACCTGGTCTTGGCCTTAGCATTACTAATAAGGTACTTACCTCATCATTTCGTTTCTCACTTACTGAACGTGACTATAAATCCTCCTGTTACTCAAGATCTTGGTTTTCCACACTTTTGCAAACCTTCTTTTGTAGTTCCCTGGGAGCCCAGTTGAAGGGGAGTAAATCTTTAATTCTGATAAGGCCCTGGAGCCACAGATTTCTGTGTAGCCACATCTAGACAACTGAATTTCACTTACACTTCCAACTTCTCATTTAAAGCTACAATGACCACAACTACTGCAATGACTGTTACTGCTACTACTACTGCTATTACAGGTTGACCATCCCAAATCCAAACATCTGAAATCTGGGATGCTCCAAAATTCAAAACTTTTTTGAGTGAGTGCCAATATTACACTCTAAGGCAATGTTCATTGGAGGATTTTCGATCTTCAGATTAGGGATTCTCAACCAGTAAGTATATAATGCAAATATTCTAAAATCTGAAAAAATTCAAAATTCAAAGCACTCCTGGTCCCAAGCATTTCGGATAGGGGATAATCAACCTATACCACTACCTCCTCCTCCTGTTTTTTCCTACTTTTTTTTTTTAACCTGTTTAGAAGCAATGCAGGAATTTGCGGAAGACCTGCAAATTCCTGCATTGCTTCTAATCTAAACATCTCTTTCATTCAACGTTTTCTTTTTTTTTGAGATAGGGTTTCACTCTGTCACCCAGACTGGGGTACGTGGCACAATCATGACTCACTGCAGCCTCAACCTCCCTGGCTCAAGTGATCCTTCCAGTTCAGTCTCCCATGTAGCTGATACTGACTAGCACGCCCAGCAAATTTTTAAATTTTTGGCAGAAACAAGTTCTCGCCATTTTACCCAGACTGGTCTTGAATTCCTGGGCTCAAGTGAGCCTCCTGCCTTGGCCCCCCAAAGTGCTGGGATTACAAGCATGAGCCACTGCACCTGGCCAACATCTATGTTTTGAATGACTGTTGTATGCCAGGTGCTCTTGGCAAGGTCTCTGGATACAGTGTTGATGAGATAGACCACAGGCTTTTCATGCCAATACTCCTCCTGCAAACGTGAATGTTCCTAAAATGCACCAGACTTACTATAAGAAGTATGGCAAGCACCAGCTCCACATAGTGACACAGTACCGGAAGGGCAAGGATTCTCTGTGTGCCCAGGGAAAGTGGTTTTATGATAGGAAGGACAGTGGCTTATAGTAGTGTGTCTGGAGTTGGTTCCTTCGGTGGGTTCATGGTCTCGCTGACTTCAAGACCGCGGACCTTGGCAGTGAGTGTTACAGCTCTTAAAGATGGCACGAACCGAAAGAGTGAGCAGTAGCAAGGTTTATTGTGAAGAGCAAAAGAACAAAGCTTTCACAGCGTGGAAGGGGACCCAAGCAGGTTGCCGCTGCTGGCTGGGGTGGCCAGCTTTTATTCCCTTATTTGTCCCCTCCCATGTTCTGTTTTTGTCCTATCAGAGTGCCCTTTTTTCAATCCTCCCTGCCCTTAGCTACTTTTAGGATCCTGGTGATTGGTGCGTTTTACAGAGCAATGATTGGTGCATTTTACAGAGTGCTGATTGGTGCATTTTACAATCCTCTTGCTAGCTACAGAGCGCTGATTGGTGCATTTTATAATCCTCTTGTAAGACAGAAAAGTTCTCCAAGTCCCCACTCGACCCAGGAAGTCCA
This sequence comes from Gorilla gorilla gorilla, assembly GCF_029281585.2. NCBI lineage: Eukaryota > Metazoa > Chordata > Mammalia > Primates > Hominidae > Gorilla > Gorilla gorilla. Next base: position 30,844,051 of record NC_073228.2, on the reverse strand, counting down.
GATGGCTTCACCTCTCAGTAGGCAGACTGAGCCTATTTTTCTAGAAAAGGGTTAAAACTAGGAAGAAAATAGTGCTAAGGCTTGAACATGTTGAGCCCAACCTCAGATCTAAGAGAATGCTGGTAGAGGAGGTAAGAAGAGAAGAAAGGGCCAAATGAGCCAGTTCTAAGTTTCAATCTTTTTATTATTAATATTATTATAAAGATAATAAAGTCTTAAGGTTAACTTCTAAAAAAAAAAATACCCCAATACTGCAGATTCCTGGTCATTCTCCTTCCTCAAAGGACCCTTTTAGTTTGGTGAGTATACTTCTCTCCACAAATCAGTGAAAGATGTACTTACCCCAACTGGGGCAAAGGATCTAAAACAGCCTCCTGGAGATTTATTTTTCTGTAAGGGAATCCCTTATTGTTAAACTGTTATGTTTGTACTGCCTGAACTGGGATATAATGCCTTTTCTACTTCCTTCTTTTGAAAGAAATTTTCTATCATCCTATACTAACTTACAGTTTTTCTTGTCCTCCTGAGCTTGCTGCAGCTCAAAAGAACCTTCATAATTTACTCCCCTGTCTGTCAGTAGAAGCTGGAACTCCCTTTCTCTTCCCATAGCTTCTGTAAATAAGAGAAGTGGCCTTTTCCTGCCTGTCTCCCATTACCTCACTTTAGAAGTCTATTCTGGTGGTAATCTCACCTTTTATGAGAGTGTTTTCAACTATTGTAACTAACTTGTTGTTCCCATAATACAATGTTGTAGGACAGTGCTAATCCGACTTGTCCTTCAGTGTGGTAATTATGGGCCAAGTAAAGTAAAATGTTAGTTGCTAAGTCTCCAGTGGGGTACTCCACCACCAGTTCCACTGGACTTTGAGAATATCATTCCTGCCTTTCTTCTTGGTTCACGTCTAGGCAAGATTACCTCTTTTTCTCTGTTTTCTTACTATTTTAATAATTGTTTTTACTATGAATATCAGAGGGAAAGAGATGACTTTGCCCTTAAAAGATGCTAGCCACATAATCTCTGCAACCTCACCAAACCCCCAGTGTAAGGTAGCATCTCCTATTTAATTTGGAATTCATAAGAGAAGTTAGCTTGTTACTTTTAAATGGACTACAGTTTCTTTATCATCTGCTTTACCATAATCCAAAAATTTCAGAACCCCAGAGGAAGGTCCTTAAGATTAATTATCTCTACCATTGTATGCCGTTAGAATCCTTGTATCATGTATCATTTTTTTTCTTGTTTTTTGGTTTGTTTGGCTAAACTTTGCTGTTTACCTCATTATCAACTTTTATATCAGAACTCAACAGCAGTCATATTAGGATTCTTTAGTAACACAGCGATGTGTGCACTTTTATCTTCCCATTTGGGGGTGAAATCTGCCACTGTTTTCCAAACGAATTAACAAACAACCAACAACCACACACAAAAAAGGAATAATTCATGTTCTGACAGTAGCCAGCTTAAAAGTCTCATTGTTTTAGTATCCTTTCACTGTTTTTAAAGAAATTAAGAGAATGGAGAAAACAATCCATTGGTTTAGTGAAGGGAAGCAAGGTTGAGGGAGTAAATGTGATGTTCATCCCCCCACTGCCACTTTGTTCTCCTGAAGGACCTTTCCTTTAGATATTTGTCGCACTGCCTTCCTTCAGTTTGTTTTCTTTTCCCTTGTTTTGTTTTGAACCAATGTGTCCTTTGAGGAAGGAAGGAAGGAAGGGAGGGAAGGAAGAAGGAAAGGAGGAGAGAAGAAAACTCATGTAATACAGCAAAGATTGTGAACTGAGAGTTGGGGCAAATGCAATATTTGGTGATGCAACTATTTCTAAACCTTTGTGTGCTGGACCAGCCTTGACACAGTCACCGTTTTTTGGAACAACTCAGAGGGATTTTCTTTGCAAAATTCTGTGATTTCAGTTTTCATAGTTCCAGGACTAAATTGCCAGCACAAGCAATTTTTTTTTTTTTTTTTTTTTTTTTTTTTGTGACAGGGTCTCCCTCTGTTGCCCAGGCTGGAGTGCAGTGGTGGGATCATGGCTCACTGCAGCCTAGACCTCTTGGGCTCAAGCAGTTCTCCCAACTCAGCCACCCCAGTAGCTGGGACCACAGTGTGCACCACCACACCTGACTAATTTTTTTACTTTTTATTTTTTTCTATAGATGAGATCTCTCTACATTGCCCAGGCTGGTCTCAAACTCCTGAGCTTAAGCGACCCTCCCCACATGGGTCTCCTGAAGTACTGGGATTACAGGCATGAGCCACCGCGCCCAGCCTCAGAGGGATTTTGTTCTTGAGAACTAAAACATGACTTCTGTTAATCATCAGAATATTTATTTAATGAGTTTAATGTAAAAAGGAATTACATTTATTGTAAATGAAGGCACTAAATATATTTTTACTCTTAAATTACAATGTTGAAGTATCCTTTTGATCAAATGAAACTGGTTTTTTTTTTTGATGGGAGGTGTTTGGCTTGCAAAAGATAAATCATTTCAGAAATGTTTTTCTATTTGCACTTTTTCTTGAAATTTTCTTTTGAGTATGGAAAAGTGATCAACAAACAATACAGAGAATTTTTAATGAGACATCTCAGGCATCGTGGAAGGCTCTTGCCTGGGTCACTTATGTGATGACCTCAACAAACCCATTTTATTATACAATGAAAAAAGTGTACGAAGCTTACATATGATTTTTTTTAAGTTTCTTCCTGCCAGAGCATGGATTAAAGAAACTTTAGTAAAGAGTAAAAAATTTTAAAACACACAGTTTGATATGAATTTTGGTAAAAGTTATCAGAGACAAATACTAGTGGGCCAACAAAAACACTGTATTTATAGGAAAATTTGAATTGGGGCAATAAATATGTCCTGAGGCTTTGGCGGCATCAAAGTATTGGTGCTTTATTTTTTGTGATTTATTGTTTTATCAACAGAAGTGAGCACTTGTGTTCAGAAAAGGATAATTCACACTTAAATCTTGTTTTTATTTAATCAAGCTTAAATTACAGGTTAGAGTGGTAGCAAAAAAAAAAAAAGTCTAATATTTAGTTTGAATCTTAAATTTGTCACCCAGAGCTGCTCTCTCTAGGAGCGAACCTCTCTATTTGTCAATAAACAAGAGAGAGATACAGGCTCCCAGATAACAGGCATTTGGTAAACTGGCGACAGTCATACAAGCGAGAATGTTAAAATGACTTCAGCTCTTTCTAGCTTCATTATGTCAGCCTGGCAGATCACATATGGCATTATGGAAATCAGCAAATGAAAACCATATTGATCAGCATTGAGAACAAATGTAAAAAAGGTGGTCTCAGGGAGGAGCAGAGAAGAAGAATGCTTTCCTGTTCAACCTGATAGGCCCTTGTTAAGGCCTTTTAATCATTTATTAACGTAACCCTCCTTCTTCCCTCTCCACTCAGATTACCTCAGCCACAGAGCATCCTGCTCCATTTATCTTTTAATGCTTCCTTTATTTAATTTATTTTTAAGCTCTAAGTTATACTCTTATTTCAGAATTGAGTTTTACTTTTCATGGTATTGTTTAAAGTGACTTAAATGACTTTTCCCAACAAGCTCACCAGGCATTCAAAGGAAGAAAAGCATTTGCTGAGATTCACCTATCAGCAAATAATTTACTCGGTATGCACCACAAACAAACGCAGAGAGACAGAGAAAGACAGTCAGCCAGACACATTTAAAAAAAAAAAAAAAGAAAAGTAAAATCTGAGTTGTTACTAAGCCTAATTCTCTGGTTAAAGTTTGGGTCAATGTATTCATTTTAGTCTTCTTTTCAGGGATTGGAATTGAGCCTGGTAAAATTCCTTAGGTCTAAAACTGGAATCTCAGGCACCTTCTCTTTCCCTCTTCATTTTCTGAGTTCAGGAGAAAGGCGGAGTTTTGTTTTATCTTGTTTCTTTTGGGGGAAACTTAGAGTAATATTTGGTCTGCCAAAATGAGATAGAGAAATGGAAATAACGTGCTTTGTGGAGGATCCTGTTTTCCTTGAGTTTCCTTACCTGAAATGGTCTCTTTGATTTTGTCGGTTCAGACTGAGGTTGGAACGGGCTTGCTTCTCTCTCTCACCTTCTCCCTACCCAACCCCTGCCTCCCCTTTTATTTTTATGTCGAGTTTCATCATTTGGTAAGAAATTTCAGAGGGATTTTTAAATATGAAACCGTGTCTTTTTGTAGTTGATGAGTAACCTGTGGATGTGAATCCTTGGAATCCTAATTGGCACATAACAATAATTGTTTCTATCCTGCTATAAACCATAAGTAACTCCTAAAAAAATTCACATGCACACAAAAAATCTGCAGTGTGGATATAAGTTAATGCCCTGAAGCTGGTACATACAGACCAACTCAACGATGGACTCCTTTATGAATGATTTAGGTAATTGACACAATTTAATATTTGCAATTATTTTTCCTTTGAAACAACACTTTAAAAAAAAAACAAATTCTACAACATTTAAACAGTTGAGGCATCAGTCTCCTATAAATTTAGTATTAAATTTCAAAATACGTATTTGTTTTAAAAAGCAAATGTGGTTAATCTTGAAATCATTGAACTTTCTCTTTGCTCTGGACTCCTTGTCTGAGGCTGTTTGGGATGGATTAATTTTAACTTTTCTTTCCTGTTTCTTTGCTTTCCCAGTGCATCTGGGGGAAATAACTCTGGTTGATTTGGATATCAAAAGATGTACAATGTGAGGATCTAATTTATCAAAATAGAATTCAATAATTTTATTCATTTTGGCTCTCCCTTGAGACTCCAAAGATATATTCAATAATATATTTGAAAAATCCAGGTATAAAAATGTCTTTTATCTTCTCTTCATCTTGTATACTCCTTGATTTCTAAGTACTTTTCCTCTTAGACTCATATTACTATCCCACTTTCCTTTCTGGGCTCTACATCAAACAGTGTAGGAATTACAGCAGGAGTGCTATCTGTGGAAGACTTACTCCCCTTGTTTGTTGCAGAAGAGCAGAACATTAAACAGTGAGTGGACTATGCAGAAACGCTCTCCCTCTCCGGCTCTTTTCTCCCTCCCTGCCTCTTTTTTTTTTTTTCATTCTTGCCTCTCCTTCTCTTCCTCTCTTTCTCTCTTTCTCTCTCTCTCTCTCTTCCCCCCCCCCACCCCCATTCCCAATGGGAGTGTTGTTTATAGAGCATTATAATTTATAACTGAAGAGAGTGGATTTAATTTCAGTGGAGAGGCTCGCCAGCAGGGCGCCAGCCTGCAATCATATGAATCAGCAAGCTGCAAACTCTATTGAATGGAAAGTATTATCGCTGGCCACAAACGGACACTGTTTCTCCTAAACAACTCCCTTGGTGCAGGAAGACCTTGTCTTCATTCATCTATTTTACATATCTACTTCTGTTTTAATTTTGCCATTTCCTAAAAGTGTTTTCTGTTTTAGATTGCAACTTTTCTCTAACTACCTTATTTCCTGATGCAATATTGAAAACTGCTATTGTATATTTCTGACTGATTTGATATCTCTTCTTTCCTTATTCTTTACCATGTATGACTAGTTTTCTGTTTGCTTCTCCTTCCTATATGCAACTCTTTTTTTTTTATGAGACCTGTTAAACCCACCAAAAGACTAACCATTAGCATTAATACTGTAAAATGCTAGTCAGTTTGGATCACCTCAAGTTTTATTTAATCATGGATATTTTGTTTATACTCTGACATTTTTTCTACATTCATGGAAAGATTTATTTTGTTGTCTTGCAAACATCTGGGAGATGATTTCTTATTCTTTACATGACCCATCAAATGTCTTGTAATGTTAGTACTGGTGCCTTTATACCACATTTTTCTCAAGTGTTTCAGTCATTTTTTTAGGAAAAGGGATAGAATATGTGCATGACTTGTGGCTGGTATTTGTTTTTTCTTTAACTCAAAATCAGCTGCTTTAATGTAGCTGAACTAAATCTCTAGGTTATTCTAAAAATCAAGTTGGACCAACTTTGCTGATACCTTTTTAAGAAGCATTTTACTGAATTCATGTAGCTATTATAATTGTTGGGAATTTTGGTAGTGAATCTTTAACTGAGGTTAGACAGATTGCATTACTCTTGCATCAAATATCATGCTATCTTCATCCAGGCTTTTAAATAATTTCAACACCTATGCCTTAACAATAAAATCCCAGTTGCACAAATAGCGGGTTAACTGATAATGATATTTGCTTAAAGGGAAAGAGGGATAGTACATGAGACAGTAAGGCAGCTCCGATAAAGGAATTTGATTTCGATTTCATTGGAAAGCCAGACTAGTCTGACTACATTTATTTAAAATAAAGGTCTTTAAAGATACTAACCGAAATGCAAAAATTAGCAGATAACAAAAGTGAACTTCTAATAACAAAACTTCTAATCAGAAATTTGATTAGAAGTTCACGTTTTGTCAGAAATAGATCCTTTTTGTTATATGAAAGGAAATTATTTATACATCAGCTTGCATATTTTCTTCACACAATTTAACATCAACAACTCAAAATATATGTAATCATAATTATTCTCATTTCAAGCACAAACTTGTGAATCCATATATATTCATAAATTTTATCCTGTAAAGTGTGAGAATAGAGTTATAATCTTCACTGTCTCAGCTAGGTTTTTCTTTTCTTTTTTCCTTTTTGCCTTTGATTACTCCATAAGAATTACACACAGAAGCAGAAAATCAATATGTTTACCTCTGCTTATTTTCAAAATTGAATGTTGCTGTGGTTTGATACCAGAGACGGTATACCCAGTATCAGCTTTGAGAGATTTTGTTTGGTTTTAGTTTAAAATTCCTTGTGTGTGTGGATATTACTTCTGACAACAATTAACTATCAGTAAAAGTAAAATGTTCATTTTTTTTCCCCAAGAAGTAGTGAGTGAAATGAAGAAGAAAATTGTGAGATGATTTCAGGTGAACATCTTTCTAAATCCTTTTATTCATGACTTAAAACCATTTGGTAAGTCTGACCCAAGATATATGGATTTTTATTGAATTATTAAGATTACAAAAACTACAGGCAGCTATCTTCACACATATCTTCAGACAGTAATCTTGTGCATTTTTAACATCCTTGAGGAGGTGGGAGAACTATGTTGAAGTGCAGACATTTGATTAAGGTTGGAATGACTCAACAGTAGTGAAAACACCCTTGCCTTCATCTTTTCAGAGGCCTGGAGAGGGAGACCCTTTGTCTTTTCACTTGAGTCCTGCCTTCTTTGTTTTTGTGTTTTGTTTTGTTTTTGCCTAAAAGATGTTCCTCTCTACCTGTAATGTAACATTCAAGAAAAATCTGGTTTATCTGTGCCTCATCCTGATTAATTCCTATTTTCAAAATCTACCATAAGAACTTTCAAAATCCAATCCTAGAACAGATAAGTTGTGTTTGCCTGTGTATTCTATGCAAAAGATTAGTTTCTTTAAATTTATACACACAAGTTAATACCTTTGAGAATTTTCTGCAATTGAAGTAAAAGAAAAAATATGTGGTTGGTATCTTTGATTTTTTTTTTTTTTTTGTAGTGACAGAGTCTCGCTGGTATGTTTGATTTAAATAAAAATATATATTGAAAATAGAACCATCTATAAATACATTTGTCCAAAATCTTTATATGCTACTAGATTCAAAGATATAAATTAACTACAAGGAAGTGCCATTCACTAAAAAGTTGCTTTTTATCATTTAAAGCAGGGTGGTTTTTTTTTTTGCAGAATTTTTGCATGTTATGGTGACCTGACTTCCTAACATATTATCTGATTCCTTGATCAGAAAAACTTTATAAAAATAGTCTGAGTTAATTTTTTTTTTAATTTACTGGGTAACCTTGTAAAAGTCCCTCCACTAGTCATATAGTGAATATGTCACATTTAGGTAATTGCCATTGCCGTGCTTGATGGTTAATATACGGAATTTCCGAGCACTGATCTAATAGAACTTGCTGGGGCATCATGGCAGACAAGTATGTCTCCCCTCCCTGTGACTGCGCTCCTGCATGGTATGCTTGGCAAGCTTAGCAAAGCTTAAAAGTCAGCTGCATCTGTGTGATCCAACTTTGCTTTGACTGGGAGCAATTGAGTACACCATTTGTTTTTTCTAAATATCACAAAAATTGTATTTTCCATTTACTAGGGCCTTTTAAGAAAAAAATGCCTAGGGCTGATGGTTTACCAACTTTTTTACCATCTATGCCTCCAAAATATAAAAAAGGTCATGGTCTTACTACTGATTATAGTGGACCACACTATGGTCACTCTAGTTAAAACTGTGACCTTGAAGCGGGGGTTGGGTAAGGAAGGCCCTACTTGTGGCAGCTTTCCTCCACATTTTGGAACTTTGATGTGTTCCTGCAGCTGATATAAATGCAGGGAGGGGGTGTCAGGGAGAGGCAGCTGGCTGGCAGCGACAGATTAAAATATTTCTGACCCACAAATGTAACCAAATGCCCATATTTCTTCATTTAACATAATTAATACCTTGTATTTCCACTGACTTTGATAAAGTGGCCTTCCTCTTCCCATCCCATCCCCCTTCCCCGTGTCAACTTTGGGACGACTACAAGAGATCTATAGTTAAAATACTCTGCAGATGATGAAGGATAGCATGTCTTAAAAAAGCTAACATAAAAGTCTCAATTAGGTTGCTGCCTAGCAGGAAGCTTATAACCACATTAAAATGGAAAAGTTATTTCATTTTTAGTATACTGTATTTCAGCAGCAAGAGTTGCAATCTGAGAGTAATATGAAACATTTTGGTTTGGCTGCCAAGTACATCCACATTTTGTTATAAATGTATAATTACAGGAAATATATGAAAAGTGTTAAATATTTCTTATCAAATATTGTTAAAGAGGTATTCTGGTTACATTTGGAATTTAGAAAAGGCCTGGGATGGATTTTGATCATGTTACAAGGCCCACTTGTTGCATTTAATTTAAAGCAGTTGTCCCAATTTCATTACCACAGAGCATAGTGTTTTCAAATTTATTCTTTAAAAGACAGAGATAGTGGCACAAAATGTGCTGCGGGTTTAAGCAATATTTGATTGATCATGTGATTATATCAGTATCTTTTTTTCTTTTATTTTGCCTCAGTATACACATTTCTGAATGAAAAGATAGACGATGTCTTTATTTTAAACAATCTAGTGGTGGTTGAAGAGGCCATCTGGAAAGGTGATGTCAACGGAGGGTAGAGTGGTTGCTGGTGGAGGGGAGTAGCCAGCGCCCCTCCCCTCAGCACACATACCAGCCCCCGCAATTCCAGTTTCATGGTGCCTGAGTTGCTGTCTGGTTGGTTGAACTCATTCTCCTCAGCTTATATTTAACTCGTCGCTTGTTCTGGAAAAGTAGTAGTACTGCCTTCTCTGGCCTTTATAAACATGATTGCTGGACAAAGATGAGCAGCACGGATCTGCTGCGATGGTCAGAATTCAATTATATTACTCTCTCTGAGGCAAAAAGCACACATTTAATAACTAAATTGGATTCCTTCTACTAAGAGATCCTAAATTCGTGTTTAATAGCCAGCTAAATGTAGAGCTGATTTATATTTATAGGCTGGTTGTAGATTTGGTTGATAGAATATAAAGTTTGATCTGTATGTGGATGGTTTTACTACCCCAAATGAAATGTGCATATCCTGGTCCTGCACCATGTTTTTCTTCAGTAAAAATTGAAGATATTTTATTGGGAAATATCCTGGGTAAGTAAACAGTGATTGCAATGTGTATGGAGCCACGGTTCTTACAGGAGTGGGTATGGTTCACATAGGAAGTGGGAGCCTAGTTAAGATTCCGATTCTCTGTGGGATGGGGATAGGTAGGGAATCATTTCTCAGGAGAAGGAGAGCTTGCAAATGGAAGGGGTGTTCCTGCCAGCTGGGTTTCTTTGCATTCCCAACAGAAGGGTGTTTCATATGCATTTGCCTCTACAAGAATATTCCCATACCATAGATATAGAGAAAGGACAGGTATACACATCGTATTTTATTTGAAGGTATCCTGACAGAATTTCTGCCTATCTTTTTTCCTGCTGTAGTCTGTTGTACAGCAGCAAGACCAAGATGATTCCAGTAATAAGCCCTATTGGTATGGTTCACTGATTTTTTTGGACTCTGCATTTATTTTAGCAGACTTCCCCAATAACATTTTGCAGTTTTCAGCTTTTAGTTGTTGAAAACAAAAATAATAAGTAAACCAGTTCAGGGATATACTTCTCTTTCTGAAACTGATTCCATGTCATAATGCCCTCCTTGGGGAGGAGCAACGTCTCCAGCCGAGGCTGCAACCCGAGGAACCACTCCTGATGGAATATGAGAAAGAAAAGTGTATTATTTACATTCTTAATGTTTTGCCTTTTGTTGTTATTTGGGACACTCAAGAGGACCAACATGACGTTAGAGCTTTTTACTTAATAAATTATATACATATATATCTTGCTTAAGTTTTATAGGTAATCCTGGAAGTTTAGTCTTACTTTGGGAAAAGATCAAGGCAACATTCTATTCACATTCATTCAGCAAATATTTGTTGAGCACCTATTATATGTCATAGTAGTGAGTGCCTAGAATACATTTACCAGAGGAAATGTTGTTCCTACTAAATGAGTAAAACCCTGCGGCACACATGATAAATATTATTTTTAAAAAGTGGTTTTAGGCCAGGCCTGGTGGCTCACGCCTGTAATCCCAGCACCTGGGGAGGCCGAGGTGGGCAGATCACGAGGTCAGGAGATCGAGACCATCCTGGCTAACACGGTGAAACCCCGTCTCTACTAAAAATACAAAAAATTAGCCAGGCGTGGTTGTGGGCGCCTGTAGTCCCAGCTGCTGGGGAGGCTGAGGCAGGAGAATGGTGTGAACCTGGGAGGCGGAGCTTGCAGTGAGCCGAGATCGCGCCACTGCACTCCAGCCTGGGCGACAGAGCGAGACTCCGTCTCAGAAAAGAAAAAAAAAAAAGTTTTTTTCTATGCTAAAATTTAACAGATCAATTCTTCTCAACTATTAGGAGATGGGATGGTTTCTATTCTCTTAACACTTGAATGACCAAGACACTTTAGATCTGAAGTATAATTACAGTATGTTTTCTCCAGGGCAGAGCTTCTCAGAGTCTTTATTTAAAGGTTTCATTTCAGAGTCCTTTATGGAATGTAGATTAAGAAGTAGTAATATTCCATCTACCCAAAAGTCAAACAAACAAATTTTTTAAAAACTCAAATAGCCAGGCACGGTGGCTCACGCCTGTAATCCCAGTACTTTGGGAGGCCAAGGCGGGCAGATCACCTGAGGTTGGGAGTTCGAGACCAGCCTGACCAACATGGAGAAACCCCGTCTCTATTAAAAATACAAAATTAGCCAGGCATGGTGGCGCATGCCTGTAATCCCAGCTACTCGGGAGTCTGAGCCAGGAGAATCGCTTGTTTCTCCTCTGCCTCTGGGAGGCAGAGGTTGCGGTGAGCCGAGATTGCACCATTGCACTCCAGCCTGGGCAACAATAACGAAAAACTCCGTCTCAAGAAAACAAAACAAAACAAAACAAAAAAACCTCAAATAAAAAGATTTATTTGAAATGACCAGATTTTTGGGCACTGAAATCAGTGATAAAGACATGACTTTTTTTTTTTGAAACATCAGTACTGGGAAATTTATAAAGCCCTTAATAGAAAGTGATAAAAATACTGTGGAATCATGTGTGTAGTAATTCCAAATCAATGGCAAGATGTTGAATTATCTTCTAAATTTTTAAAGAAATATTATGTTCAGTGTAGTTTTTTATTAAACATGTGCTATGGTTTCAATATGTCCCCAAATTTCATGTGTTGGAAATGTAATCTCCAATGAAAAGGTGTTAAGAGGTGGGACCTTTAAGAGGTGATTAGGTCTGGGCATGGTAGTTCACACCTGTAATGCCAGCACTTTGGGTGGCCAAAGCAGGAGGACATTTGAGGACAGGAGTTAGAGACCAGCCTGGACAACATACTGAGACCCCATCCCTACCAAAAAAAAGTCAACTAGGTCATGAGGGTTCCACCCCCATGAATGAATTAATGCTGTTATCGCAGGAGTAGGTTAGTTATTGCAGGAGTGGGCTGGTTATCGCAGAGTGGGATTCTGACTAAAGGGTGAGTTCAGCCCAATTTGCTTGCTCTGTCACATGCTTGCTTCTGCCTTCCATCTTCCACCATAGAATGACCCTCACCAGAGCCTGGTGTCATGCGCTTGGACTTCCCAGCCTCCAAAACTGAGCCAAATAAACCTTTGTTCTTTATAAATTACCCAGTCTGTGGTATTGTTATAGCAGCAGAAAATGAACTAAGATAGCATTCTTCATAATCTTCTAGTTCCTTATGAGTTAGTATCCACAAATGATGGATAAGATACCTATTCATTCATAAGCATGTTCTGTGTACCCCAGCATGATATTCATTTCCTGATTGGACCACTTTCCTGGTCCGTTATGGAAAGGTGAACAAACAAACCCCACATGGGCATTCAGATTGAACAGTGATGATCCTTAGTTGGTTCTCCATGCAGGTGGCTGTTAAAGAAGCAGAGTGCTTGACAGGCCTGCCTGGGAGAAGGCAAGCAGTAACAGTTTCTATCCATTCAATTCTTACTCCTTTTTTATGCCCTTTCCTTACCTAATAATTTCCCTAATTATCTGGCATATTTCAAAGGAAGCTCTGTTAGGACCAACAGCATGTAAATTAGACACTTTTCTCCCAAAAGGAGCCTTGGGATCCAAAGGAATTAGAATGAACTCACCAAAGAAGCCAGATCCTTTCCTAAAAGGGCACTTAACCTTAGTGCCCACCAATGTATATCCTGGCCACATATATTTTCAGTAGTATTATGCACGCTGAGGACATTTACATTCTTTTTTAAAAGTTATTCTACTTTTTTTAAAAAAAGTTTTAGGCTGGGCGCAGTGGCTCACGCCTGTAATCCCAGCACTTTGGGAGGCTGAGGCAAGTGCATTACCTGAGGTTGGTAGTTCAAAACCAGCCTGACCAACATGGACAAACCCCATCTCTACTAAAAATACAAAATTAGCCAGGCATGGTGGCACATGCCTGTAATCCCAGCTACTCGGGAGGCTGAGGCAGGAGAATTGCTTCAACCTGGGAGGCAGAGGTTGCAGTGAGCCAAGATTGCACCATTGCACTCCAGTCTGGGTAACAAGAGTGAAACTCTGTCTCAGAAAAACAAACAAACAAACAAACAAACAAAAAACTTTTAAAAACTATTTTTTAAAAAAATACTAAAAAAGTTATCCTACTGTTTTTTAAAAAGTTATTCTCTATTTTTAAAAAGTTATAATTTCTAGCGGACTCTTCACTTACATTACCTGGATTAATACTTGAAAGAACTCAAAGAGGCAGGAATTACTATTTTATATTTTATAGATGAGTAAATGGAGGCTTAGAGATGTTAGGTTATTTCAGCATAGTTACTAAGTGATAGAGCTGGAAGTCAAACTGAGGTTTTGTAAATCTAAATTTTATCTTTCCACCAAGTGACACTACATAATTCTTATGATGGTAAGGACATAGCTAAAGTAGGTAATTGCTGAGCAACTTCAGCTTCTTGATGAATGAAGGAAACTGAATCTTATAAGTTTTTCCCCATAATTGCTAGTTTAGTCTTTGCAAAACAAAGCACCTCTCCCAGGATTCCTTTTGGCAGATTATCATCAAGCAAAATCCTTCAATTCCCTCATGGCATATTTCTTATCCTATAAAGTATCTTATTTAACTGTAGCTTCATCACGGTCTTCCCTCCAAACTACTCACTAGTTAAAAGGAACTTTGCATCAGGCCCTTCTAATAGCAAATAGCTCCATAAAGCATTTCCTTTTTTTTTCTTTTTCTAAACGTTTTATTATTATTATTATTATTATTACTCTCTCTCTCTCTTTTTTTTTTTTTTTTTTTTTTTTTTTTTTTTTTTTTTTTGAGACAGAGTCTTTCTCTGTTTCCCAGGCTGAAATGCAGTGGTGTGAGCTCAGCTCACTGCAACCTGCGTCTCCTGGGTTCAGGCAATTCTCTTGCCTCTGCCTCCCAAGTAGCTGGGATTACAGCCATGCACCACCATACCTGGCTGATTTTTGTGTTTTTAGTGGACACGGGGTTTCACCATGCTGGCCAGGCTGGTCTCGAACTCCTGACCTCAAGTGATCTGCCTGCCTTGCCCTCTCAAAGTGCTGAGATTACAGGCATGAGCCATTGCACCCAGGCTGAACTTTTTATTATTTTTTAATTTTTATTTTTAGAGACATCATCTCACTCTGTCGCACAGGCTGGAGTGTAGTGGCACAATCATAGATCACTGTGGCCTTCAATTCCTGGGGTGGAGTCATCCTCCCACTTCAGCCTCCTGATTAGTTGGGAGTACAGGCATGTGCCACCATGACTGGCTAATTTTGTTGTTGTTGTTGTAGAGATGGAGTCTCACTACTCACTACTCCATCTCTACAACAATGTGGAGACCCAGGCTGGTCTCCAACTCCTGGGCTCAAGCGATCCTCCCACCTTGGCCTTCCAAAGTGCTGGGATTACAGGCATGAGCTACCACGCCCAGCCGAGCACTTCCTTAAAGAATCTATTTATTTTGTGAAATAGGTAAATATTTATTGAATGCTTATTGTGTTTTTAGCAGTGTGGGAGGTGAGAAAACTTTTCCTTTCCTAATTCAAGGAGCCTTAGTTAGGAAAGATGAGGCATAAGTGCATTTCAATTACTTAAAAGATGAAGAAATACCACAAGGCACTATATGAGTAATTGCAAAAATAATGGCACAGAGAGTAAATGCTTATCGTAATATTAGAATTGTAACACTGATAAAGTCCTTATCTAGTCCCACTTCCTTAAAAGAAGGTAAAACTCAGAAAGATTAGCAATACAGGCTTAAAATTATACAGCAAGATATTGCCAGATCTAGAATTCAAATTCACATCTTTTGACTACCAGTCTCTCACCTGAACTAACTCTCCCCTTGAACTGTAGATACTTAGATTTTTGAGAGGGAAATAAAATCTCACTATAGATAGTTTTAAGCTTCTGACACAATCTAGCAGATGTCTGTGAAACTGTGTGCTATACCCTGGACATTAGGCACTAGGTACTAGAAAAGATGGTCCCCTGACTCAAGTAGTTTACAGTGTAATAGGGTAGACCTCTAAAAAACTGGACTACAAGGTAAACTTAAGGAAATGACACAGAAGAGCTTTACGTACATATGCTGTGGGAGCCCAGACATTGGAGGAGAAACCCTGTTTATCAGGACTGGGGCTTCTTGTAGGGGATACCTTTGAACAGATGGCATTGTTTGGAAGGACATTTCAGACAAAGGAAAGGGCTGTGATTTGCATTTTGTTTGTTAGTGCTTTCATGATTCGTAGCTATTTTCTTTTACTCTTTCTAGTCTCATTTTTGTTTTCCATGCCTACTTTTCACCGTCATAGACACCTATACACATGCCTCAGTGCTAAAACCTACATTTCGATATTTGCTATAACTATAGGTTTACTTCTCTCCTCTTTGGTATGATACGGCGCTGCCTGCCTCCTGATGGTAGACATCATTTTATTTCTCCATTGGCTTTTATCACTCATTGGAAACAAAGGAAATTTATGCCCACTGACAAAATTAAGCATTGGCTTATTTCATTTGCTGGGTCAGGTTTGACTTTTCTTTTTTCCCATCTGTCTCCTTCTGTATGTTTTTGATTTCTCTAACTCTAGACTTTTTTTCCACCCTTCCACAATTTCCCCTCTGTTAACTCCCACACTCTGGAAGATCTTTTTGATGACTCTTTGATCCAACTCTGTATTTATATCTATCATGCGGACCTCTCTCGTTCCTTAAGCCTTTTCTATTTCTCCCTTCTCCTATATTTTGTATTTGGCATTGAATTACCATCCTGCAAAATGGGCTGACTCCATTTTGTATAAAAAATAAATGCAATCAAATGAAAGCTAATTTATTTTTAACAGGGACTTTGAATGCCTGGAGATTAGGTCATAATTTTCTCACCTTTTCAAATATTTATCTCTAATTTTCCCTCCTGCCAAAGTCTAGAATTCCAGAGTGTTTTTCCCTAGTAATTTAATTAGGCCACAAGTTTGAGGCTTAATGGTAGATCAAAAAATGTATGATATGCTTGAGAGATCAAGACAGCAAATTGATTACTGTTGTAGCAAAGGTTGGCAAATGTGGGAGAAGGAGCAGGTTCTGCCCTGTGCTGCAAGATCTGAGTCAGCGATCAAGGTCAGTCTCAGTTCATTAACTTCTTCTGAAGGCTTATAGTCATTGCAAATATAACTGCTTATACCTTATGTTATCATTATATAGTACGGTTTTGGAATGACTTATGTTAACCTCAAATGTGTCCTAGAGTAACAGAAGGATGCTGAAATGTCTAGAGTAGTATAAATTGATTTCTGACCATTTTGCCTAGTTTCCTAATGCCCACAAATGGAAAAGTCTCACCTCTCAAGGTATAAGTGTGGATAAATACTCTCACATGTGCTGAGATCAGACAGGGGCCTGCTTTTAAATGAATCATCCAAAAATCATTATTTATTTTGAGGAGCAATATACAAGGATTCTCATTGTACTTCCAGCCAATACATTATTTAACATTAGAATATATTTCATATTATTAAGGTCTCACCATTAAGAAAGACGTTTTCTCAACAGTTCTAATACCTATGTCATTCTTATGTTCAGACAAGACCAAAACTCTTTTTAACTGTAAATTGCTACCCTTAAGCCCACTTTTAAATGATGTTTAATATATTCCACTTGAAACAAAATGGCAAATCATATTAAGCTTAACAGTTTTTGAGAAGTCTGGAATGAAGGTAACATTTTATTTGCCCAGTCCTTTACATAGAAGTATAATAACTTGGTTTGAGATTTTTGTATATGGATAACCTAGCTGTGCAATGAGATAGGATTCTTTTTCCTTTTCTTTCCTTGTTATTTAAAAAAAATTGAGATGGGGTTTTGCTATGTTGACCAGGCTGGTCTCAAACTCCTGGCCTTAAGCAGTCCTCCCATCTTGGCCTCCCAAAGTGCTAGGATTACATGTGTGAGCCCGGCCGAGATAGAATTGTTTCATTTAAGGATTCCTCAGTGTACTTTAGAAGCACTCCATACCAACCTTTATAAATAAACAGAAAGTCAGAAAAATTGTTATACTTTTTCATTTGTTAAACATATTTTAAAGACCATTTGATTTTCAGACAGTGGTGGTGGTGATAAGATAATGTATTGAGGTTGTTTTTAAGCCAAGAATATCTGTGGATATGGGACCATTTTTACTTATCTCATTTAAAATAGATTTTGATCCAATTTCTGTGAGTTGATTTTTCTGAAAATGAAATAATTAACATTATTTTCTTTTCTTTTGAGACAGAGTCTTGCACTGTCGCCCAGGCTGTAGTGCAGTGGTGCGATCTTGGCTCGCTGCAACTTCCACCTCCCAGGTTCAAGCAATTCTTGTGCCTCAGCCTCCCGAGTAGCTGGGATTACAGATGGATGCCACCTCACCTGGCTGATTTTTGTATTTTGAGTAGAGACAGGGTTTCACCACGTTGGCCAGGCTGGTCTCGAACTCCTGACCTCAGGTGATCTGCCACCTAAGCCTCCCAAACTGCTGCGATTATAGGTGTGAGTCACCGTGTCCGGCTAACATTTACTTTCTAATCAGTTGGGTATTCCACACATCGAATTACACAAGGCCTTCAATAAATGCAGGCACCAGACTTACCCTTCTGCTTGAAACAAACTGAACAATGATATGATGTAATGGTTTTTTGTTTTTGTTTTTGGTTTTTGGTTTTTGGTTTTTTTTTGAGACGGAGTCTCGCTCTGTCGCCCAGGCTGGAGTGCAGTGGTGCGATCTTGGCTCGCTGCAACTTCCACCTCCCAGGTTCAAGCAATTCTTGTGCCTCAGCCTCCCGAGTAGCTGAGATTACAGATGGATGCCACCTCACCTGGCTGATTTTTGTATTTTGAGTAGAGACAGGGTTTCACCACGTTGGCCAGGCTGGTCTCGAACTCCTGACCTCAGGTGATCTGCCACCTAAGCCTCCCAAACTGCTGCGATTATAGGTGTGAGTCACCGTGTCTGGCTAACATTTACTTTCTAATCAGTTGGGTATTCCACACATCGAATTACACAAGGCCTTCAATAAATGCAGGCACCAGACTTACCCTTCTGCTTGAAACAAACTGAACAATGATATGATGTAATGGTTTTTTGTTTTTGTTTTTGGTTTTTGGTTTTTGGTTTTTTTTTGAGACGGAGTCTCGCTCTGTCGCCCAGGCTGGAGTGCAGTGGTGCGACCTCGGCTCACTGCACGCTCCACCTCGAGGGTTCACACCATTCTCCTGTCTCAGCCTCCCAAGTGGCTGGGACTACGGGTGCCCACCACCACGCCCGGCTAATTTTTTGTAGTTTTAGTAGAGATGAGGTTTCACCGTGTTAGCCAGGATGGTCTTGATCTCCTGACCTCATGATCCGCCTGCCTCGGCCTCCCAAAGTGCTGGGATTACAGGCGTGAGCCACCGCGCCTGGCCGATACGATGTAATGGTTTTCAAGGTATTGGGTAACAGGCAGTTAAGGATAGTTATCCCTGAAAGATGAGAAATAAATGAAGTGAGCCCTGCAATTGTCGGAGCTCGTCGCTGGTACATATTGAAGGAAGGGGAAATCCAGGTGGAGTGCAGCAGTCTTCCTGAGTGGAGGAGATAGAGGTGGGAGGCTGGGGAGGCCAAGGTGGCTAGAGCTCACAGGGCAGAGTCCCCGAGAGGAAAGAGCTGTACACGGAGAGAGAACATTCTAGAGATCTACAGAGGACATCCTGCAAGCCTTCAACTGAGCACATGGGAAACTACCCAAGGCCCAGGAAAGAGCCACTTAAAAAGATCAGAGGGAACATTCGCTGGAGCTTATGCAGGGCTGGGAGTGATTTCTGTTCCCATTAGCCAGATTGGAAAATCTCATAATTTGCAGGTAAAGTGATACAAGATTTTTGTGTCAAAAGTGGGGCAAAATTTCCTCTAAATTCCTGTAGCCTTCCTTGCTTAAAAAAAGCAAGACCCACGGCACCTCCTAATTAAGTCGCTTATAATCAGTGATAAAGAGAAAAATGTTGTAAGGTTCTTACACTGTACATGAAGTGATATAATACATCCTAAATGTGTAGACTTGGATAAGTTACAAATATATGCTATACATTCTGAAGCAGCCTCTAAAGTAACATAGGTGTAACTAATCAGTTAACAAATGAGATAAAAATGGCATCCTAAAAATATTCAGTAGGTCCAAAACAACACATGGGAACCAAAAAGAAAAAAATGGAACAAAGAATAAATGTATGAACTAATAGAAAACATTTAGCAAGATGGTAGATTTAAACTTGGCCGTATCAAAAGTCATATTGAATGTAAATGGTCTAAACACTCAATTAAAAGACAGGAAATGTGAGATTGGATAAAAAAGGCAAGAATCAACTATATCTTGCCCATAAAAATCTCACCTAAATATAAAGACATGAATAGGACAAAAGTAAAAGGATAGAAATAATGATATATTATGCTAACACTAATTTTATTTTATTTTATTTTTTTGAAAAAGCGTCTGTTGCCAAGGCTGATATGCAGTGACATGATTACAGCTCACTGCAGCCTCAAACTCCTGGGCTCAAGTCATCCTCCTGCTTCAGCCTCCTGAGTAGCTGGGATTTCAGGCATGTGCCACCATGCCCTGCTAATTTAAAAAAAATTTTTTTTTTTTTTTTGTAGAAATGGAGTCTCACTGTGTTGCTTGGGCTGTTCTTGAACTTCTGGAATTAAGTGATTCTCTCACCTTGGCCTTCCAAAGTGTTATGATTACCAGTGTGAGCCACCATACCCAGCAAACAGTAAGCTTTAAAAAGCAGGAATGGCTATATTAATAGACAAAGTAGACTTCAGAACAAAGAATATTATCACAGAATAAGGAAACATTTCATAATTACAAAGGGGTCAGTTCGTGAAGAGAACATATCAGTTCTGAATGTTTGCCTCATTACAGAGCTTCAAAACACATGAAACAAAACTGATAGAACTACATGTAGAATTAGGTGAACACACAATTATAGTTGGAGATTCAACATCTCTTTCTCAGTCCTCAATAGAATAGACAAAGAATCAGCAAGAAGGAGATAGAATATTTAGAATAACACTAATCACCAACTTAATCTAGTTGACATTTACTGAAAAACAAAAAACACTACCAACGGCAGAACCACCTTCTTTCCAAGTGCACACAAACTATTTACTATAATAATTCATATTCTGGCCGGGCGTGGTGGCTCACGCCTAATCCCAGCACTTTGGGAGGCCGAGGCGGGCAGATCACGAGGTCCAGAGATCGAGACCATCCTGGCTAACACGGTGAAACCCCGTCTCTACTAAAAATACAAAAAAATAATTAGCCGGGCTTAGTGGCCGGCGCCTGTAGTCCTAGCTACTCGGGAGGCTGAGGAGGGAGAAGGGCGTGAACCCAGGAGGCGGAGCTTGCAGTGAGCTGAGATCGCACCACTGCACTCCAGCCTGGGCGACAGAGCGAGACTCCGTCTCAAAAAATAATAATGATAATAATTCATATTCTGAGTCCTAAAGCAAGCCTCAATAAATCTAAAGGATTGGCTGGGCGCGGTAGCTCATGCCTGTAATACCAGCACTTTGGGAGGCCAAGGCGGGCGGATCACGAGGTCCGGAGATCGAGACAATCCTGGCTAACACGGTGAAACCCGTCTCTACTAAAAATACAAAAAGAAAATTAGCCGGGCATGGCGGTGGGCGCCTGTAGTCCCAGCTACTTGGGAAGCTGAGGCAGGAGCATGGCGTGAACCCGGGAAGCGGAGCTTGCAGTGAGCTGAGATGACGCCACTGCACTCCAGCCTGGGCGACAGAGCAAGATTCCATCTCAAATAAATAAATAAATAAATAGGATTTAAGTCATACAAAGTGTCTTCTGACCACAATGGAATTAAATTAGAAATCAGTAGCCTTAAGGGATTTGGAAAAATCACCAAATATTTGGAACCTAGCACATCTAAATAACTCATGGATTTAAGAAATAAAAAGGAAAATTAGAAATTGTTTTGAGGCTGGGCACGGTGGCTCATGCCTGTATTCCTAGCACTTTGGGAGGCCAAGGCGGGAGGATCAGTTGAAGCCAGGAGTTGACACCAGCCTGGCCAACACTGAAATCCCATCTCTACTAAAAATAGAAAAAATTAGCCAGGCATGGTAGTGCACCCCTGTAGTCCCAGCTGCTTGGGAGGCTGAGGCATGAGAATCATTTGAACCCGAGAGGCACAGGTTGCAGTGAACTGAGATCGCGCCACTGCACCCCAGCCTGGGTGACAAAGCAAGACTCTGTCTCCAAAAAAAAAAAAAATTGTTTTGAACTAAATGAAAATTAAAACATATCAAAATTTGTGAGACACGCTAAAACAGTACTTAGAGGGAAATTTATAACACAAAATGCCTATATTCGAAAAGAAAAAAAGGTCTCAAATCAGTGGCCTCACCTCTCATCTTAAAAAAACTATATAATATGGCCCAGTGCTTTGGGAGACTGATGCTGAAGGATCACTAGAGGCCAGGAGTTTGAGACCAGCTTGGGCAACATAGGAAGACCTCACCTCTATAAAACAATTTTAGAAAATTAGTTGGGCATGGTGGTGCAGGTCTGTAGTCCTAGCCACTCAGGAGGTTGAGATGGGGGATGACTTGAGCCCAGTGGTTGGAGGTCACAGTGAGCTATGATCATGCCACTGCACTCCAGCCTAGGTGACAGAGTGAGACCCTGTCTCAAACAAACAAACAAACAAACAAACAAACAAACCCAAAAACGATAATGCAGATCAAAGTGGAAATTATTTAAATAAAAACAGAAAAACAAACCTTAGTTCTTCATTTTAACACCAATACTATAATCCATTTTTAAAAATGGAAATTGCACATCATCAAAATCAAGAAAGTCAGTTCCTCTAATGATACAATTAATGGATTGCCACACACTGGAAGAAAATTGTTTAATGTTTTTAAATTTACAAATAAAAATTATATATATTTGTGATGTACAACATGATTGTTTTTGTGTGTGGTAAGAACACTTGAAATTTACTTTCAGCAATTTTGAAATGTACAGTATATTAACTGTATGAACAGCAAATTATTAACTGTAGTCACCATTCTGTCAAACAGATCTCAAGAGACTTACTCCTCCTTACTAAAACTTTGGGCCGTTTGACCTACATCTCACCATTTCCCTCACCCCAGCTGCTGATAACCACCGTTCTACTACTCTCTGCTTCTGTGAACTTGATTGTTTATCAAATCTGCACATAATTGAGATCATAGGTCATTTGTCCTTACATGCCTGGTTCATTTCACTTGGCATAATGTCCTCCAAGCTCATCCATGTTGTCACAAATGACAGGATTTCCTTCTTTTTTAAGGCTGAATAGTATTCCATTGTGCATATGTACCACATTTTCATTTATCTGTTGATGGACATTTTGGTTGATTCCATAACTTGGCTGCTGTGACCAGTGCTGTAATGAACATGAGAGCACAGATATCTCTTCAACACACTAATTTCCTTTCCTTTGTGTATATAACCAGTTTCAGGATTGCTCATGGTTTGTATGGTTAAAATAAGGAAATGGCCAAAGTATGATTTCAGTAATCGCATGGTGTATTACCATACAAAGAGATTCTCTTCCCTGCCTCCCTACAATGCTCAAACGGGGAGAAAATGAGAAAAAATCTTGTAGGGAATACACTCGATAGACACAGTGAGTTCCATTTTATTTAGAGTCCAATTGATGAATTCTGATAGCTCAATTAAGATAGAATCAGGCCTCAGTGGAAGTAAAGTCTAATCACAGTTCGATATGTACTTTTCTATGGGAGCTTCTCAGGAGAGATGGTTTGACCACACAAGTCCTTGTACACTAGTGAGTGGTGCAGGTATTGGCAGGTGAGACTTTGGAGAACAGCTTGAAGGCTGACAAAGAGTAGTCCTGCTGCATCCTGAGGTCTCAGTGTGTCTTGTCAAAGTCCTGGGGTTAGGTCAGGCATGGGTGGTTCACACCTGTAATCCCAGCACTTTCGGAGGCCAAGGCAGGAAGATTACTTGTTGGCAGGAGTTCGAGATCAACCTGAGCAACTTTGTGAGACCCCATCTCTGTAAAAAATATAAAGATTAGCTGGGTGTGGTGGTGCATGGCCATAGTCCCAGCTACTCAGGAGACTGAGGCAGGAGGATCACTTGAGTTCGAGGATGCAGCGAGCTATGATTGTGTCACTGTGCTCCAGCCTGGGTGACACAGTGGAGAAAAAAAAAAAAGCTCTTGGGTTTACATGTGTTTTGGAGTCCAGTAGTTGAGATCAGTAACTCACATATGTGGTCTGATAAGGGGTGATGATGCAACATTGTCATGGGGAAGGGCATTATACTCCATGTTTTTATCTTAGCAAAACATATGTCACCAATGCAGCAAATTATGTGAATGTTTGGAATCATTTCAAAGCTGTCCCAGCTAGATTATATGATAGCTCTATTTTTAATTTTGGGGGAAACCTCAATACTGTTTTCCATAATGGCTGTACTAATTCACATTCCCACCAACAATACGCTATGGTTCACTGGGAGAAAATATTAATGGAAGCTACACATTGGTAGAAAGTATTTTCCGCTCACCCAACTGATAAAGGACTTGTATCCAGAATATATAAATATAAAAAGCTCAGAACTCAAGAATAAGAGAGCTAACAACTGAATTAAAAAATAGGTAAGTTTGAGACTAGGAGTGGTGGCTCACACCTGTAATTCTAGCACTTTGGGAGACTGAGGCAGAAGGGTTGCTTGAGTCTAGGAGTTAGAATCCAGCCTGGGCAACAGAGTGAGATCCCAGCTCTACAAAAAATAACAGAAAATTAGCTGGGTGTGGCAGTATGTGCCTGTAGTCCCAGCTACTCCGGAGGCTGAGGTGGGAGGATTGCTTAAGCCTAGGAGGGGAAGGCTGCAGTGAGCCATGATTGTGCCACTGCACTCCAGCCTGGGAGACAGAGCAAGACCCTATCTCAAAAAAAAAAAAAAAAGAAAAAAGAAAAAATTTGGACAAATTTAAAATGTAGAGAAAATATTTTCCTTTTAACTGTCAACCTTATTTATAAGGTAAGATGTATATGGTTATTTAATATATTATGTATATATATTTAATATATGGCTAATATATACATTTTTCTGACTTTATCTATAGATATAAAACCAGAAAAGCTATTTACCCAGAACATTTTTTCTTCCTATTTTTGTTTTCATTTTATTCAGTGATATAATTTTTATTCTTACTTCCTGATAGTAAAAGAAAAAATGAACCCAACCCTCAAAAGGCCGAGGCCCTGTCCCCCCATTGTCAGTGATTTGTTTTTTCTGACAGGTTGAAAATTGTGTAATGTCTATTTATTTATTTATTTATTTATTTATTTAGAGAGATGGTCTTGCTGTGTCACCCAGGCTGGAGTGCACTGGTGCTATCATGGTTCACTGCAGCCTCCACCTCCTAGGCTCAAGTGATCCTTCCACCTCAGCCTCCCAAGTAGCTGGGACTACAGTCATGTGCCAACATGTCCCAACAGTTTTTGAAATTTTTTGTAGAGACAGGGTCCCACTGTATAGTGCCCAGGCAGGTCTTGAACTCCTGGGCTCCAGTGATCCTCCTGCCTCAGCCTCCCAAAGTGCCAGGATTATAGGCATGAGCCACCGCACTCTGGCCTCAATCTTTTATTTTTAAAAATGGGCAAATGATCTGAACAGATTTCACCAAAGAAGATCTATAGATGGCAAAGAAGCATATGCAAAAATGTTTAATACCATTAGTCCTTAGAGATTTGCAAATTAAAACAAAAATGAGATCCCACTACATGCTTATTAGATATCCCAAAATTTAAAATGCTGATCATACCTAGTCTTAGGGAAGGACATAGAGCAACTGGAGCTCTTGTACGTTGCTTTTGGAAATAGAAAATTGTACAAATGTTTTGGAAAACTCCTTGATAGTTTCTTAAAACATTAAACATGCACTTTCATATGATCTAGCCATTCCATTCCTAAATATTTAACCAAGAGAAATGAAGGCATTTGTCCATATAAGAACCGTACATGAAAGTTTAGTATCAGCTATATACACTTGCAGTAGTCAAGAAATGGAAATAACCCAATGTCCCTTAACAGGTAAATGGAGAAACGAATTGGTATTTATCTATAAAATGGAATACTACTCAGCAATAAATAGGAATGAATTCTTGATAAATGCAATAATATGGGTGGATCTCAAATAAGCAAAAGGAGCCAGAACAAATGAATACATACTGTACGGCTTCATTTTTATAATGTGCTAGAGAATGCTAACTAATCTGTGGTAACTGAAAGCAAGAAGTGGTTTCCTGGATATCCAAATGGGGCAGGAAAAGAGATGGATTACAAAGGGGCATGATTTAACTTTTGGCAGTGATCACTACACTATGTTCATAATCTTCATTGTGGTGATGATTTCATGCGTGTATACATATGTTAAAACTTGTAAATGGTGCACTTTAAATATGTCTAACTTAGTGTATGCAATTAAACTATCAAAATATATTCTCGAGGATGGAGGTTTATACCCTCATTCTATATTCTGTTCAGCAGTGCTATTTTGAGATTTTTTTATTTAGTATACCAATTAATTTAGTAGGTCTTTTAAGTGGAAGTTACATAGTGTCTATCTGTTGCACCTGACTTGTTTCCAAACCCATCATTATTTAATGAGAGAGCTAAATTCATGGCATTTTGATTTTGGACTAAACATTGAATATGTACATTACATAAGACTATATATTATAGCTACTAAATGGGTAATCTTTTGTCCTACATCTCTACATTCTATCATAAAAAATTAGACACTTGTATCTTTGAATGTTTGAGTTGGTATTTTGCTTCAGACTCTTCAAATACAGACTTTAATCCCAATCTCTTTCTTTATTTTAAATTAAAATTCACAGGTTCTGGTTGGGTGGGCTGTATACACTCAATCTGCCCTCTTATTCCATGGAAGTCCTGCTTGGACATTATATTTTGAAATCTGTATTACAAAGTCTTTTATCCTTTTATTAGTTTAGTACTTTAAACCTTAGACATAAAAAAGAAGACTATCAGTGAAAATCAATTGAAATGTAGTTAGATAAAGATCTGATGTACAAGCAGAAGGCTTAGTTGCAGCACAATATAATCAATTAGGACTCTCCAGCTGCATACAGAGCTTTACCCAGCCAATCACTTTTCACACGTTTCTTCCATTAGCTTGACTAGAGTTATTCTTCTTTTTTTAATGTGAATTATGATGAATGAGATTGTTGTTATGAATATAGAGATGGGTCATTATCCTACAGAAACCAGATTGTGCTGGTGTTTAGTGATTAGGGCTATCTGCTTCTGCTATCAATAAAGTACAGATTTCTCTGTCTCAAATTATGATTGGGAAGCCAGTAGTCATTGTTATCTAATTCATTTAACAATGTTACAATACAAATGTATAATATAAAATTGTTTTTGTTCAGCTGGGTAATTGACATAACTTTTAAGTTGTGAGGGTAAAGGAATATAATTTATCAAATAGAGGTGGGAAATTTTTCATGGCTTAAAATCAAATAAATATTCCTCAGGAATTAGTACCCCCAAATTTAACACCCTGGGTATAGCCTTTAAGATGTCAAAATGTGGAAAGAACAAATGAAGTTTACGTACCCTATATGAAGACGCTGGAGCTTTGCAAAGTAATGAGCATCGGTTTATTACAGAAGTTCTGTAATTAATTATTACAGTCTAAAAAATGATACGATGTTTTCCTGGGCTTGGGTTGAGGAATTCAGGAGGTGGGAAGGAGTTATTGGATCTAGTTTAATGCACCAAGTGACTGGAAATGGCATTGCTAGGTAAATTGGGCCATCAGCCTAACATTAGCATTTTTTATTAAAAAAAAAATACTCAATCCTTAGAAAACTTACACCCAGGTAGATTAGTAGCGGTCTTGCTAGAAACAGCTATTTAATTTTAATCAAACTTGTTTTTCTTTGCCCTTAAAATTGAATTTTTGTTTTTGTTCTTATTTTAAGTTTTTCCTATTCCAGACTCCTATTGTCAAAGAAAAAGGCTTTTTTTTTTTTTAAATCTACAATACAGTACCTTTCAATACTTGGCCCTCACAGATGTCAGTGCATGGATAGAAAAATTTCATTGTCTGCAGTCATGGATAATTTTAGCGTCATGTGGAAAAGTAAGAACTGTTGCCTGACTATATTGGACACCAAAGAAAGCCCCAGTAGACAGGCTATTCTTGGATCTTGCAGGCCTGCCTTTGAGGCCCATTGATGAAAAGACCTTTGTGTTTTGTGCCATGAGGTGGGGGAGGAGTAGTGTTCAGTACTAGAAGAGTTAATAAACACCAAGAGCTGTGCTCATCTTGTAGCTTTACTAAGGCTTAATCTGTAAGCTTGATTACCTCCTAACCCTCTATCTCTTGCCTCTCCCTTCCAGCACTGCAGGGGCTTTATGGTGGTATTAGTGGCATTTTGCCCAACATTGGCTTTAGGGAAATCATTCTATAAGAAAGAAAAGCAGAAAGACTGAATCTGTCTGCTGTGTGTGGTCATTAACACAAGGATAACCTTATGAACTCCAGAGGGAGGAGGGGATGTCTGTCCTTACTAGAAAACTACAGGTAAAATATCACTGTTTTTCTCTCTCTCTCTCTTTTGTTTTTTGGCAGCCCAATTTGTTGTCGGCCTAGTGGCATCATCTAGAGGCACTCACTTGAGACACTTTCAGCAGGATATTCAGTCGTTTATAATGGAGAGTCCTTTGTATTCTCTGAGCTGTTTCATAAAAATATATCTGCAAGCTGTAGCGACCTGGGACTTTTTGTTAGAGACACATACACAGAGTTTCTATGTAATTAATTCCTGGTATTGAGATATTTTGGAGTCCGAGACCAGATTGAGTGCACCGTTTTGCCAAACATCATTAAGTCATTAGTGTAAGGGACTTGTTATGAAGGACCGATTAAAAGCTCAGAGAAGCTGTCGTACATTTTTATATTAATCCCAAGAGCTTTCTGATATTCTTTTCTCATTCTAATGAGAAGTCTCAGATAATGATGTATTATTTCACTTAAAAAAATCTTGGAAGATAAACCAAGACAGGAAAATGATTATGGCCACAGATAAGAGATTAAACTATTCAGCCAACAAGCTATAATAAATAAACTCTAAGCCAATGTACTGTTAAACTGGGAGCCACTGGGTAGAAATAATTTGGCTAAAATTCTGGCCCAGTGTTGTCAGAGGATATGAAAGAAATAATGAAAATTCTCCCTTGCCTCAGGGTAAGTAGTAGACTGCACATCCAGACTTGACCGTCAGTTCACCTGAAGGACAGGTGCCCTACAAATATGAGGAAACAACTCAGAGGACCCAATACCAAATGAGGCACTTCGATAGCATGTGATGGCAGAAGCTTGCTACCTGTCTGAGGAGCATCAGTCCCATGCTTCGTGTCTGCACAGTGGAACATAAAGCAGCAGCTTAGATGGCATATGGCACTATCTGCAGTAGGCTTTGTGCTGTAGGCACAGAATAAAGTTATCCTAGCCATGTAGCACTTGAAATGAGGGGGAAATAAGACAACCATGTAGAGCCTGAGAGTAGAATATAAGCTTCATGAGGACAGGGTCTTATCTTCTGTCATTGCATCCCTAGTTAGAATAGTCCCTGATGGATTATAGCAGTTTGATTTAAAAAGGATCTAAGGTCAGGCACGATGGCTCACACCTGTAATCTTAGCACTTTGGGAGGCTGGGGTGGGGGGATCACTTGAGCCCAAGAGTTCGAGACCAGCCTGGGCAACAAAGTGAGAACCTGTCTCTGCAAAAAATTAAAATAAAAAAAAATTAGCCCAGAATGGTGGCACACGCCTGTAGTCTCAGCTACTCAGGAGCTGGGAGGATCACTTGACCCTAGGAACTCGAGGCTGCATTGAGCTGTAATAGCACCACTGCACTCCATCCTGGGCAAAAGAGCAAACAAACAGTTGAATTAATTAATTGGTATGACTGGTGAGGAACAAGATGATTAGTTCCTTGCCTAAGCCCATGCTTACATGCTAAGGCCTGACACTGTGAAGACCTACTGGTAGTGGTTAAATGTAGGATTTTAATCAGATCAGAGCAAAGTATGGAGTTGCCATGAAATAATTCTGATAGCCACTCAGAGAACTGAGAAGTGATTTATTGCTGGAGGTGATATTATCTTTGAACCTTTGCTTGACCATTTATGGACCAATACACCCAGAAACAGTCTTTTGTGTAGTAACCCAGCCAAAGAGCTTGACTGTTTTAATCATTTCCCTTGTCTGGTCATTTCTTTTGTCTTTTGAAGAAAATATCCACTAATTGGTGTTTCTTTCTGAGTTGCCAAATGCTGAGAAAGCAGACAGTAATTGATGTAGTGAAGATATTTTGCTTCTGTTACTCTGATCATCTACATATAGAGATACACTGGATGATAAGAGTCAACTCTAAAATCAAAATAAATAGAAGCTCCATCATGATTTTTTTCATTGTCTGCTGTAACTAAGTTTGCCTTTATTCTTGAGTTGAAGTACATGATAGGACAGCAGAGGTTGGAAACTTTTTAGTTGCTTAATATTTTATTTCTAATACCAAAAGTCTTGCTTTTTCCTTCTTTTTTTTTTTTAATCTTGAGACAGGGTCTCACTCTGCTGCCCAGGCTGGAGTGCAGCGGCATGATTCTAGCTCATTGCACCCTCAACCTCTTGGGCTCAAGGGATCTTCCCACCTCAGCCTGCCTTGTAGCTGGGACTACAGGTGTGCGCCACTACACCTGGCTAATTTTTTTAAATTTTTGTTGAGATGAGGTCCTACTGTTTTGCCCTGTTGGTCTCAAACTCCTGGCCTCAAGTGATCCTCCCACTTTGGCTTCTCAAGGTGCTAGGATTGTAGGCATGAGCCACCATATGTGGCCATTGCTTTATGCTGGAGATTAAAAATGCTGTCTCATAGTATCCAGATATTCTAAATTTTCTGAAAGCATCCCACCATTTTTGAGAGGCATCTAAACCATTTTTAGCTAGTTGTTTATTAACGGTAGTGGAAGAGTGTGGACTATGAGTTTGTGATAACGGTTTTTTTTAACTTCTTATTTTGAAAAATTTTAAACATAGGCAGAAGGAGAAAGAATAGCCTAAAAAATCCCCACTAGCCATTGCCCATCTTCAATAATTATCAATAAATAACCAAGCTTATTTTATCCTTATCTCCCTAATCCTACTCTTTGCTGGTTATTTTTATTTTAACAGCCTTATTTAGGTATAATTTACATACAGTACAATTCATCCATGGTAAGTATACAATTTAATGATTTCTTAGTAAATTTACAGAGTTATGCATCCAACACCACAACGGAGTTTTAGAATATTCCTATTACCCTGTGTTCCCATATGCTCCTTAATAGGAGCTCACACTCCCCAACCCTACGCAGTCATTGATCTAATTTCTGTCTCTATGTATTTGTCATTCTGGACATGTCATGTAAATGGAAACATACAATACGTAGTCTTTTGAGGCTGGCTTGCTGGCCTAATGTTTTTGAGACTCATCCATGTTGTCGAATGTAGAGTGTTGTGGACTATGTCAGTACTTTGTTCTTGTGGCCATGGGCCCCTTTTCACTGAGCCTTCTTTGCCTTTATCTTCACTTGAATTTGTGGGCTATGTGCTGAATGACTTCCCTGTTACTTTCAGTGTTGTTTTAGAGGAAAACACAGTTGTTGTTTTGTCTTTGTTTTAATGAACTGATATCTCCTGTGTGTCCATGCTGATTCTTAAGTTGTTTAAGGAAATATTTCCTTAATAGAAGAACCTTCTTTCAGGATCCTCCTATTCTTCCTCCCAATATTGAAAATAATTTTTTAAAATTTGCCATTAAACAATTTCTTTTTGTTTTTCCTGAAGAAACTCCCCTTCATTTAAAAGTCTATAGTTTCTTGCTTTTAGAAAAGAAAACATTACTTTAAAATTTGCCATTTTGTATGTCAGTTACCAAATTGTCCACTCTAGGAAAATTCAATGTGAAGAGCTCATAAGAACAAAAGCATGATCTTAAGTATGGTTTTTAGACAAACATGTTTTGAACTCCATGTTGTCTCAAATTAGAAATTTTCCCTTATCTCTGTAGTTCAAAATACATTTTTATTTAATTATATTCAATATAATATATTTTTAATTAAAATATATTTTAATTCATGTGATGTCTCAAGCTAAGCATTGTACAAAGGACTCATAAACATATGTTTGTTATATTTTTCTACATGAAGTTTGTTAAGATGTTTAAAATGTCCCCTAAGCATGGTGCTAAAGTGCTATGTATCTGTTGTTCCTAAGCTTTATTTAGGTAAATGTTGTAGTGCAGTTTGCTGTGAGTTTAATGTTAGTGAATCTACAATATGGTATGTCCAGAAAAAGAAAGAGGGAGTTCACCAACCTGTACAAAGCTTCTTGGGAAAATGCTAGGGTAGTACCTATAGTGCTTGATTGAAACTATGGAAAAGATAGAAAGGTGGCTAAATTTGTGAATTTATGAGAAAATGACTGATACAGTTGTTGATAGGCTGAAAGCCAAAGAAATTTACATTACCCAGGGTCAGGAAAATGTTATGCCCTTCTCAGCTAGTGCTGGCTGGTTTGAACATTTCAAAAGGCAATATGTTGTGAAGAATATTAAACTTTCAGGCAAGGTATGGTCTGCAAATGCAGAAGAATTTTTAAAGTACCAGCTTAAGTGTTACACAGGAAAAGGGTTATGTGGAAAAGCCGGTTTTCAACACTGTTGAGACTGGCTTGTTTTCAATTGAGGAGACATTGGCAAATGAACCAATGTTACATATTAATAAATGACATTTTAGTTGATGGAAAATGTCGTGACCAGGGTCTTGCAGGAACCTAACCCTGTTTTTCCCAGAGAAAATTTCAGTATTCACTAATTCAGTGTTCATAGTGACTTCCTAAGTACCTTGAATAATGAGAATAGATTGTCATTGATAAAGTAATTGTGTGCAAAATATGTAGAGAACTCTTATAACTCAATAATGAGAAAAAAACTCAAAAAGTGGGCATTTGGACAAACACCACAGAAGATTTTTAAATGACCAAAAAAAGACATGAAGAGTTGCTCTGTCATTAGTCATTGGGGAAATGATACTGTGTACAACTAGAATGGCTGAAATTAAAAGACTGACAATACCAAGAGCTGGTGAGGGAGGATGTGAAGAAACTGTAGAACTCTTACACTGTACATTGTTTTGGGGAATGCAAAATGGTATGTCCACTTTTTAAAATAGTTTGGTGGTTTCTTATAAAGTTAAATATACACTTGCCATCTAATCTAACCATTCTATTAATAGGAATTTACTCAAGAGAATGAAAATCAGTGTTTATAAAAAAAGATTGTATGTGAATGTTCATTGCAGCTTCATTCGCAATAGCCAAAAACTAAAAGCAAAGCAAATGTTCATCAACTGGCGAAGGGACAAACAAATCATGTTACCTCCCTACTTAGCAATAAAAAGAAGGAAGTACATAGCAACACAGATGAATTTCAAAGCATTGTGCTAAGTGAAAAAAGACAGACATAAAAGAATATATCATCTGTGATTCTATTTATGTGAAGTTCTAGAAAAAGCAGAACTATAGAGGTAGAATGCAGATGAGTGATTTCCAGGGGCCAGGAGTTGGGGGAAAGGAATTGACTCTGAAGAGGGATAAGGGGACTTTTTGGAGTGATGGAAATATTCTATATCTTGATTGTAGTGCTGATTACATACTATATGCATTAAAAAAAAGAAACCTTTATCAGTCTCAACACTTAAAATGGGTGAGTTTAATTAAGGGTAAATTAAAGCCCTTACAAAGCTGGTTAAAACAACAGTGACAGAAACTCTTTACCAAAACCTGTAAGGCTTTGGTTGACTTGCCAGAATCAACTCGCCAATGCAAACCAAGACTTTGTTACCAGGGACATTCAAGATAGACCCTTCACTGAGAGATTTTAAGAACTCACTCAAAATAAATAATAAAATTGTACCTACTTTTCCAACTTAAAAAAAATAAAAATTTTATTTGAATGTATAAGCCTCTACTTCAGCCAAAGCTCCTGTTAGGTTTGGGCTATCTCCATATACAGTAGTAATAATTAAAATTTTTCTTTCTTCAAATGGCTACTAGTCTAATGGTTTAAATACTTACCCATATTCTACTATATTGTCTTCCATGACCATGCCGTGACCTCTCAAAACAAAAGTTAGAGATCGGAAGTAACCAACTGACAATTACAGTGGTTGATACACTCCAGTTTAAATAGAAGGGTCCTTGGTTAAAATATGGTTCATTCATCGGTCAAACTGTCCTTATTTCCTTTAATTGAATTAAGATGGACAAATGAGAGATGTGTGCAAGACAGAAAAAAAAATCCTTTCACAAATCACTGTTATCCTCTCTCTGAGTGTAAAACGAATCAATTAAAAGCATGTCAAAGCATCTTTTACTGTGGAACAACTTTAATGCAGAAGACATTTATTAAAAAATTTGAGTGAGAAATCGGTTACCTTATACAGTTAAACATAGTTTAATGTTATCTCTGAGAATTGTGGATTATTTTATATACTCATGTTTGGCTAAAAATTATAACTTTGTGCTAAGAAAGCCTCCATTTTTCCTCTTATCCTCAAGTTGAAAATACTGACTAAGAAAATACAAAATATAAGAAAATACACAATTCACACTTGTATACACAGAATTTAGTTTCATCTGTACATTTACTAAATAGTTCCTTAGGAGAGATGTAACATTAGGATGGAGGGTGAAATATAATTTTTATTTTTTTGCCTAATAGCCAATTGCTTTGAAAAATGTAGTCCATCTTCTCTTTCTAGTGCCTTGAATTGCTATTTAACATATGATAGCTTATTTATATATTCATACACATTCTATAAAACCATTTTTAACCCGTATGTTAAGGTTGTCTTTATTACAGTTAGTTATCCATCCCTATATCTTAGCTGTTTTCACTAGTATATACCTATAAATGTATACTGCTTAACGAAAACATTTTTAACCTGTGTGTTGATTTTATTACAATTATCTATCCTTTTATCTTAGCTCTGTTTTCAGTGGTATACACATGTCAATTTATGCTGCGTAACTCAGAGCCTGCTTCCACTTTTTCATACTTGAATATGTTTTTTCCTGCTTTCTAAATATGGTCATAAATATGCTCATAACTTATTTTAATTGTTCATTTGAATTTTTGTCTTCATATTATTTTAAATTTTCAGTCGGTTCAAAATTCAAAACATAAAAGGATACATAATGAAAAATCCTTTCTCCCTTCCCTGCCCCCAGCCACCCAGTTTCTCTGTTTAGAGGCCACCAATATTAACAGTTTTTTTTTTTTTTTTTTTTGAGACGGAGTCTCGCTCTGTCGCCCAGGTTGGAGTGCAGTGGCACGATCTCAGCTTACTGCAAGCTCCGCCTCCTGGGTTCACGCCATTCTCTTGCCTCAGCCTCCCAAGTAGCTGGGACTACAGGCACCCGCCACCATGTCCAGCTAATTTTTTGTATTTTTAATAGAGACAGGGCTTCACCGTGTTAGCCAGGATGGTCTCCATCTCCTGACCTCGTGATCCGCCCACCTCGGCCTCCCAAAGTGCTGGGATTACAAGCGTGAGCCACCGTGCCCGGCCAACAGTTTCTTTATTCTTCCAGAAATGTTTTATGCAGTACACATTTGAGTAGGGGAAAAAAATGAAGTAACCCTTATTTATTCAAAATTTCAAGAGTATTAAAGTACCATTGGTTTCTACATGTTATTTTTATTGAGTCAACTTGCCAACACAAACCAACATAAACCAAGACTGTAAGTGTTATCAAGGACATCAAGATAGACCCTTCACTAAGAGATTTTAAGAACTCACTCAAAATACTCTCAGCATGAGGCTTTTAGAGTTTCCTATCTTTGGACTTTATGTTGCTGACATGTGTTCTCAGCTAGATTTCTGGTATGTCTGTGAAACTCCTTTCTTATCATTCGTCTTTTAGTCGTGGACAAAGCCAGTAAAAGAGAGCATGGATAGGAATTATTGAGTAGCACTGATGACCAACAGAGTTACCCATGTTGCTTTTCCCTTAGTTTATAGTCTATACTTAAAAATTTTTCCTTCTAAAACACCTAGAGCTGAGAATGACAATTTTACCCCCTTACCTTCATAATAAATAAATAGAATTTTAAAACACAGAACAGAAAGCTAGATTCCAGAAAAATGTTGGCAACCATGTATAGGGTTATTTATTGATGACTTTGCTCATGGGCAGTATAAAGTGCGTGTCACTCGTCATTAGCAGTAACAATTTCACCACGTTATGTTCTCTTTTTATTTTCTCTGGTGGCAACATGTGTCTGAACAGGGCCACTGGCCGTGGGTCAAGAGGTCAGTCTTTGAGGTTAAGAGTGGATGGGGTCATTTGCTATTAACCTAAGATTAGCAGCTAAGGTTTTTTTTTCTTTCTTTCTTTCTTTCGTTTTAACAGATTTCCTCCATTTGTATAACATGCCAAATTAATCTTGCCCAATTTTAGAAGAATTTCTCCTTTCCAATCTGCATTTTATTTGCTTAAATTTATCATTAAGGTTTTTTTTTCTATTCAGATTTCTTTCTAGCCCCCATCCTAGTCCTCAAAACAATGTTAACTTTTTCTAAAATTTAAAAATTTTCCTGTCTTTAACATTCATCTTCCAATGTACAAATGCAGCTAATATTTTCTCTGCTCTTGAACTTTTGAGGGAAAAACAAATACATGGCAGAATTGTAGGATTTCAGGGATGTCTTCACCCCTAAAACAATCTCTCCTTGCTATTCTCGCTATTGAACAGTCTCCAACTCTTAAACTAGCAAGTTTTGTTGTTGTTTAACTTTAAGGATCTATTGAGTTGGTACCCTGACACCTGAAACCTCCTACTTCTCTTTTCTCTTCAGCCAAAAGTATTACCTACTATGATGTAGTTTCATCAGTCATCTTTGAAATATAAAGAGAGTGCTTGTATAATAAGAAGTGTGTTCTCCACGGAATTTTTCAACAAGAGAGTTCCCACTCGATTCCTAGTTTATATTCTGGTATGGACCACAAGTCTGGGAGGCAAGTGGATTTTAGGTGTTTTATATCAAAGTTGTTTATCTTAAATCTTGGCTCATTTGATTACTAGGATATTTTACTTACCTTTAAACAACTTTATTGTTATTGGTGATTCTCTTTCTTTTTCTCTAAACCTTAGCAGTAGGTCTTAGCTTGCGCTAAGCATATAGAGTCCACTGTGGATGCAAGTACAAGCGAGGAGAGGTCCTTCAGGCAACTGCTCAGAGTGCTGTGTCGAGCTTAATGGGTATAAAGGAGAAGAAAGTAAAGTGTATACATACAAATTGTAAATATGTTAAACCTATGATAAGATACAGATTAAAAATCAACTGGATTTCAAATCATATTATTCAGTAAAGAATGGCATACTTGCCGGGCATGGTGGCTCATGCCTATAATCCCAGCACGTTGGGAGGCTGAGGTGGGAGGAGCCTGGGAGGTTGAGACCAGTCTGGGCAACATAGTGAGACCTCATCTCTACAAAACATCAAAAAATCAGCCGGGCGTGATAGTGCATGCCTATAGTCCCAGCTACTTGGGAGGTTAAAGCAGGAGAATTGCTTGAGGCCAGGAGGTTGAGGCTGCAGTGAGCTGCTATTATGCCCCTACACTCCAGCCTGGGTGACAAAACAAGACCCTGCCTAAAAACAAAACAAAACAAAACAAAAAGAGAGAGAGAGAGAGAGAACAGCACACTTCAAAGGGTGTGGTCTTTGTTGCTACGCTCCTTTATGTGCTTGGAGTTGAGGAAGGTGGAGAATATTTAAGGAAAGCTTTCTGTAGAAGCACACCTGGGAGAAGTGTAATAGCAATCCAGGTAGAGAAGATAAGCATAAGTGAAGGCACAGCAGCAAGAGAAGCCATGGTATATTCAAAGAGCTCATAAGGAGGTTGACCTTGCCATCATATAAAGTCCTAGCAGGCAAGTCATAAGATATTAATCCAGAGCAGTGTGTATTTTAGTTAAGGAACTTGGACTTATATCCTATAAGGATGGAGAAGGGTCTTAGGCAGAAGAGGAGTGACAGGGTCAGGCTTGCATTTTAAATGTAATTTGGGAGCTGTAGAGAGAGCAGATTTGAAGAAAGATTTAAAATGAAGTCAGGGAGACCACTTAAACTGTTGACCTGACACCTAGGGTAGGGGTAAATGGAGTCGAAAGGAGAAAAATGGAGAGGAATAGAAAGTTGAAAAATAGCTACAAGTAAAAATTGTCAGGCATGGTGACTGGATATCAGTCATGAGGAGAAGGGGGAAGAGTTTAATATAAATCCCAGGTTTCTGTCTATGCTAATTAAGTGGAAGAGAGAATGTAAGGGAAGCGGTTTAAAGAGGAGCTCAATCCTTTTAGGAATTTGACCTTGATGCACCTATGAGATGACAAAAGGCAAGTCAGCTGGCCCTGAGTAAAAATGTGGGAGTTATCAACATATAGCTATGGAAGGTGAAAGGGAAAGTATGCGGAGTGAGAAAAATCGTGGGTCTAAGGACATGCCCTGAAAATCAGCAAAATATTACAGACTGGCATAGGATAATTTGTACAGAATTAACTGCCAAAGAAGCAAGAAGAACCTAAAAAGTGCAGTGCCAACAGGAGTCATAGGGGAGTGAGCTTCAATCAGCAGTGTCATTCCTTATAGAATAGTATAGTGGTTCTCAATGATGAGGACAGAAGTAGTCATTGCTTTATAACAGTAAGCAAATTATCAGAGGCAAGAGCAGTTTGAGTAGAGCAGGAAAGAGGAAAGCCACATTACCACGAATTATAGAATGAATAGAAATGAATAGCTGGGTGCGGTGGCTCACCCCTGTAATCCTAGTACTTTGGGAGGCCAAGGCGGGTGGATTACCTGAGGTCCGGAGTTCAAGACCAGCCTGGCCAACATGGTGAAACCCCTTCTCTAGTGAAAATACAAAAAATTAGCTGGGTGCAGTTGTGTGCACCTGTAATCCCAGCTACTGTGGAGGCTGAGGCAGGAGAATCGCTTGAACCTGGGAGGCAGAGGTTGCAGTGAGCTGAGATCACAACACTGCACTCCAGCCTGGGCTATGGAGCAAGACTTCGTCTCAAAAAAAAAAAAAAAAAGACTAGCCTGGGCTACGTAGTGAGACCTCATCTCTACAAAAAAATTTTATTTCATTTATTTATTTTTATTTTTTGAGATGGAATCTTGCTCTTGTTGCCCAGGCTGGAGTGCAATGGCGTGATCTCAGCTCACTGCACCAACTCCCAGGTGCAAGCGATTCTCCTGCCTCAGCCTCCCAAGTAGCTGGGATTATAGGCATGCGCCACCACACCTGGCTAATTTTGTATCTTTAGTAGAGATGGGGTTTCACGGTGTTGGTCAGGCTGGTCTCGAACTCCTGACCTCAAGTGATCCACCCACCTCAGCCTTCCAAAGTGCTTGGATTACAGGTGTGAGCCACCGCGCCTGGACTACAAAAAAACTTTTTTAAGTAGCTGGGTGTGATGGCACATGCCTGTGGTCCCAGCTACTCAAAAGACTGAGGCAGGATGATCCCTTCAGCCCAGGAGTTTGAGGTTACAATGAGCTATGCATCACCACTGTACTCCAGCCTGGGTGACAGAGCAAGACACTGTCAAAATAATAATAATAATAAATCAGCCTGGGGAACATAAGGAGACTCTGTCTCTACAAAAAAATAATTTAAAAAAAAATTACCCATTTACTCAGAAGGCTGATGTGGGAGGACTGCTTGAGCCCAGGAGGTTGAGACTACAGTGAGCTCTGATTGCACCACTGCACTCCAACCTGGGTGCCAGAGTGAGACCCTGTTTCCAAAACAAAAGCCATAAAGTAATACTTTAATATGAATAAAGACAAA
The DNA here is from genome assembly GCF_029281585.2 of Gorilla gorilla gorilla. NCBI lineage: Eukaryota > Metazoa > Chordata > Mammalia > Primates > Hominidae > Gorilla > Gorilla gorilla. The sequence goes on along the minus strand of NC_073228.2, from coordinate 30,804,822 downwards.
TTAGAAAGTGAGCAAGTAGGAGATAAATTCACTCAGGTGATAGGACAATAATGAAACAATTAAAAAATTTAAGATCCTCAAAAGGACAAAGTAATAACTTTACAAAACAAGAAATTGTATATAGCAAAAGCTTGTAGAAACGACGCAAAATAAGAACAAGTGGATATGAAAAATAATGACTTAAGGCCAGGCGCGGTGGCTCACGCCTGTAATCCCAGCGCTTTGGGAGTCCGAGGCGGGCGGATCACAAGGTCAGGAGATTGAGACCATGCTTGCTAACACAGTGAAACCCCATCTCTACTAAAAATACAAAAAATTAGCCAGGTGTGGTGACGGGCGCCTATAGTCCCCGATACTTGGGAGGCTGAGGCAGGAGAATGGCATGAACCTGGGAGGCAGAGCTTGCTGTGAGCCAAGATTGCACCATTGCACTCCAGCCTGGGCAACAGAGTGAGACTCCGTCTCAAAAAAAAAGAAAAGAAAAGAAAAATTACTTCAAAATATCAGCAGTAAAATAATGGACATTGAAATGTAACTCAGTAACAATTTTAGACTGTATATTTGAACAGTAGCTCACTCAGAAAGAAGCACAGAGGTAGAAAAATGTGAAAGATTAGTTTGTTGAGAAACATACAGTTTAGAGTCCGGGCATGGAGGCTCACACCTGTAATCCCAGCACTTTGGGAGGCCGAGGCGGGTGGATCACCTGAGGTCAGGAGTTTGACACCAGCCTGGCCAAAATGGTGAAACCCCATCTCTACTAAAACTTACAAAAATTAGCTGGGCGTGGTGGCGGGTGCCTGTAATCCCAGCTACTCAGGAGTCTGAGGCATGAGAATCACTTGAACCCAGGAGGCAGAAGTTGCAGTGAGCCGAGATTGCACCACTGCACTCCAGCCTGGGCGACAGAGCAAGGCTCTGTTACCAAAAAAAAAAAAAAAAGAAACATAGAGTTTAGAAACGTCAATATTTATATAATAAGAGTTCCAAAATAATATGATAGGGAGAAGCAATGTTCACATAATAACTACTAAGAATTTTCTGGAACTGTAGACCTCAGATTGAAAGTATAACTTGAGTGTTGAGCAGAGTAAATAAAAATAAATTTGTATCTATGTACATTGTAGTATAATTGAAGACCATTGATTTTTAAAAGGCTAGCTGAGAGAAAAGACATCTTTTCTACATAAATGTGAAAATTAGGTTGATGATAGACTTCTAATTTGGTGACAATAGATGCCAGAAGGCAATGGAGTAATATACCAGAGTGCTGAGCTGATAAAAAAGATATTATTTTTAATCTTACAGTTCTATACCCAGCTAAAATTCAATACTTTTACACAGTGGCAGGAGTTTACCACTGTCATGCTTTTGTTGAAAAAGAAAATCCTTTAAAAATGTGCTTCACCAACAAAATATAAATGTAGAGGTAGGAGTGATATGTAAGATTCAGAATTATGATGGTAGTTAACTTTGAATTTTATAATGATAATAGAATAGCAATACCTTTCATATTATAATTTACTTACATGGAATGAAAACCTCAGACAGTAATGACAAGAATGATGTGGAGTTGTTCACTGGCAATTAAAGCATATTCAAGACAAATATTGAGATACTGAGTAGCCCAGAAAAACTATGGTATAAAAATTTAAGGATGCTGCGGGGCACTGTGGCTCATGCCTATAATCCCAGCACTTTGGGAGGTTGAGGCAGGCGGATCACCTGAGCTCAGGAGTTCAAGACCACGCTGGCCAATGTGGCAAAACCCCTTCTCTACTAAAAATACAAAAATTAGCTGGGTGTGGTAGCACATGCCTGTAATCCCAGCTAGTCAGGAGGCTGAGGCAGGAGAATCACTTGAACCCAGAAGGTAGAGGTTGCAGTGAGCCGAGATCATGGCCCTGCACTCCAGCCTGGGTGACAGAGGGAGACTCTGTTTCAAAAACAATAAATAAATAAATAAAAATTTAAGGACAAACCATAATAGAAATATAATCTATAGCTTCCAAACATATAGAGAAAAAATTGCTATAGAAAACTATCAGTGCAATACAAGGCGGGAAAGAACAGATCATACAAAATAAGATAGTAGAAATAAGCCCCAATATGTCAATAATCAAACTTCAATGACAGGGGATATAAGACTGAATTTTTGGCCAGGTGCGGTGGCTCACGCCTGTAATCCCAGCACTTTGGGAGGCCGAGATGGGTGGATCACCTGAGGTCTGGAGTTCGAGACCAGTCTGACCAACATGAAGAAACTCCGTCTCTACTAAAAATACAAAATTAGCTGGGTGTGGTGGTGCATGCCTGTAATCCCAGCTACTCTGGAGGCTGAGGCAGGAGAATGGCTTGAACCCGGGAGGTGGAGGTTGCTGTGAGCCGAGATCGCGCCATTGCACTCCAGCCTGGGCAACAAGAGCGAAACTCCGTTTCAAAAAAAAAAAAAAAAGATTGAATTTTTGAAAACCTAGTCATACTCTGCTTATAAAAAAAGTACAAGCCGGGTGTGGTGGCTCACACCTGTAATCCCAGCACTTTGGGAGGCTGAAGTGGGCGGATTGCTTGAGGTCAGGAGTTGGAGACCAGACTGGCCAACATCGCAAAACCCCGTCTACACTAAAAACACAAAAATTTGCCGGGCCTGGTGGTGGGCACCTGTAATCCCAGCTATTTGGGAGGCTGAGGCAGGAGAATCACTTGAACCCAGGAGGCACAGGTTGCAGTGAGCCAAGATCGTGCCACTGCACTCCAGCCTGGGTGACAGAGCGAGACCCTGTCTCAAAAAAAGAAAAGAAAGGAAAGGCAGGGAGGGGAGGGGAGAGGAGGGGAATCCGCAGATTGTGCTATTAGCTTGTATTAGTGGTGTCAAATTTTAAGTCAGATTCTGCTGTAAGCAACAAATGGCTTCATTCTTTCCTCACTATTACAAATGCGAGACAGAGAAAGAAAACATGGCCTTGTAATGTCACAGACTTTGTCATTGGTTAACCCGAGTTCAGAGAGGCTTCCAAATCACATCAGTTAATTCCCCCAGCAAGTGAAAGCTGACTGAAATTATGAGCTGCCTTTAAAGCAATTCTAGCCCTCAAGCTTGTGAGGAGTCATAAAGATATACTAACTAAGCCGGGCGCAGTGGCTCACTCCTGTAATCCTAGCACTTTGGGAGGCTGAGGCGGGTGGATCACCTGAGGTCGGGAGTTCGAGACCAGCCTGGCCAATATGGTGAAACCCTGTCTCTACTAAAACATACACAAATTAGCCAGGTGTGGTGGTGGGCAACTGTAATCCCAGCTACTCAGAAGGCTGAGGCAGGAGAATCGCTTAAACCTGAGAGGCAGAGGTTGCAGTGAGCCGAGATTGTGCCATTGCACTCCTGCCTGGGCAACAAGAGCAAGACTCTGTCTCAAAAAAAAAAAAAAAAAGATATACTAACTCTGTGACTCTTAGATTCATAGGCTAAATTTCCTTTTGGATTGTTTTTCAAAGACTGAAAATGCCTATATTAGGAAATATCTTCACTTTCCATCTCCAGCTATCCTATTTGTCAGTTCTTCTATTCTGACCCCTAAGATGTGGTTCACATTTTAATTACAGTTACATATGGCAGTCTCCATCCACCATAGCCAGCCAGCCTGCAGGCTTGAAGAGAATGAAGGAGAGCCTAATACTGCCTTCTTTCTTATAAGCTCTCATGGAGCTTTCACAGTTAAGACTCTGTCGATCTGTTGCAATGACTGAAGTGTCCTGTAAATGATCACTTATTACAAATGTTCAGGTAGATGTGTCACTTTAAGCATTAACAATTTATTTTTAACTACATTTCTTTATTCTTTACATATACCAATTGTGCTTATGCCCAGAAGGACTGGATACAGTATGTGAAAGTTGTAAAAATTTGCTGTTCATTCTCTTCTCATTTAACTGTAGAGGAAATATTGGTTGTCCAGGATAAATCATCCTTAATAGGATATTTATACTCTTTCCACCAAACACTGTGCGTCTCTCCACCAGCCGTACTCTCCCTATTTCCTTTTTTTTTCCCAGACAAGGTCTCATTCTGTTGTCTAGGCTGGTGTGCAATGGTGCAATCATGGCTCACTGCAGCCTCAACCTCCTGGGCTCAGGTGATCCTCCTACCTCAGCCTCCCAAGTAGCTGGGACTGTAGGCATGAGCCACCATGCCCTGCTAAACTTTTCTTTTTCTTTCTTTTTTTTTTTTTTGTAGAGACAGGGTTTCGCCATGTTGCCCAGGGTGGTCTCAAACTCCTGTGCTCAAGTGATCCGCCCACCTTGGCTTCCCAAAGTGCTGGGATTACAAAGGTGTGAGCCACCGCACCCGGCCCCCCTCGTTTTTTAAAGATGGAATTTCTCTCTGTTTCTCAGGCTGGACTCAGACTCCTAGACTAAAAGCTATCCTCTCACCTTAGCCTCCCAAGTAGCTGAGACTTATTTATAAACTTTCCAGTTAATTGTGACTACAGTTATGCACAGATTACACATAGGTTTATTCTGGTTGGTAATGATCATAAAGAATGATCTGACTGGCTATCTTTGGGAATGATTGTTTGTAGACTGTAGTAAAGATGAAAAGTCCAAACTGATTTTTATCTTTTTGTGCTGTTAAAGTATAAGGATCTAGAAGTTTTATTTATGGACATTGATGTCAGAAGCATATGTATGTAGTTTTAAAACTGAAAATATAGCTTATTTTTACCTTTCATCTAACTTTGGAGACCACAGTCGCCTTTGCAGATGTATCTAGACAACTTCTGAGGTTTATTCAAGCCTCATTTGTTGCTGCTCTAAATTCTTGCTCTGACCCTATCTGAAATCAGTGTAGTCTGAACTACTAGAGAGACGTTATTCCATAACACAGTGAATCTCAGAATTTATTTTTTCAACTGATACTTCCAGCTCTGGATTCTGTGACATTTGCCCAAAGGGAAACACCGGTCCCTTGGATTACACTGTGCATCCATTGTCTGAACTGTCACAGCAATAGCGCGTAAAGCTGTTTGCATAGCGTGCTAACTCTATCAGGGTCATTTCCAGTCTGTGGCCGCTAAAAATGAAAACCATGCCCCAGCCGGGACAAGAACAGGGTCAACAGCTGGCAAAGGATATGGCAATCATTTATATAAATATGCTTTCTCAAGCCCACAAAAACAAAAAACCCCAACCCAACAGCTGGGAAGGGTTGGAAGTAGCCCCAAGGCTGGTTAGTCCCCTTCCAGATGGGGAGGTTAGACTGGGGCTAGCCAGACTGCTCCACATAGACTTCCGATTCGAATTAGAAATGAAAAGAGGAGAGGAAAGGGAAAAGGAAGAAAGCCTACAAGCATGACTGCTCTGTTTTTCACCTAACTTAATCAAATAAGTGAAGACTTTCTGAGACGGAAGGCTTGCATTTATCGGCATTCATGCTCCGTTTTTTCTGTTTATCATAGTGTCTAATACACATTTTAACTGCTGAAACAGAAAGCATATATGCTCTAAAGTATAGTTTATATATAATGTCATGGTTATTTGTAGACAGATTGAAGAACTGGTCTCAGATTTATGTCCTGTTTACATCTCCCAAACACTTATGTAGAACATTCAATGCTAGAGAAGATAATAATTGTGGTGTTGGCTCACTCCCAGAATTTTATCCAAGGGATAGGGTTCATTTTTGTAATTTGATTTACTTCATAATACATCGTTATTGCACATCTAATATATCCAACAGAATAACGAATACCATTTTCCTGGGTTCACCTTAAGGTTGCATACCATGAGGCAAAGTATTATTTTTGTAACGTGTTGATGCTTCAAGAGGCAAAGGTGAAGAGTATATGACTTTCAAACTCTTCCAAGAGTGACATAGTAAAATAAAAGACACCACAGTGATGAAGAAAAAATTTGTTCTCATTATCTAGAAATGGGCCGCTTCTTCCTAATAATGGAGAGTTCTGCTGAAGCCAAATTGAATGGCAAGCAGCACTTTCTTCCTCTCCAGTCTTATGTTTGCTTAAGGAAAAGCTTACATAATGAATACATTTATAGGTGTAGGATAAGCTCATGATATCAGAATCCATAAAGATATATAAATTAGGCTCTTTTGCCAACATTGAGGCATTGTCTTAGAGAATCTTCTGCTTTGACATAGAAGTTAGGTAATGCATTTTCCTTCTTGTAATGATCTGCCTGAAACAAACATTTAGCCTTACTCATGGAATGTCAAAACTAGAAGGAACTGTAGTGATCATCTCAGATACCTCCTCTAATGAGTAGTAAAGATCAGAAAGTTAGAATGTGCACAGGGAGGATGCTGTGGACCCCTCAATCAGGTATACATCTTCCAACTATGTACACACAGAGGACCCTATACTGAGAAAGAACAGTGCCAAGCCAGTCTGGATAAAGACCCTCGGGAGACCTGAATTATCAAAGCTATCTGCTGATCCCTCAAACACTCAGATTTACTGTGTAATTGTATAAAGTAAACTTCCCACTTTGTTCTGTGGCCCTATAGTATCAAAACAAATGTTTCTCAAGCATCAACACTTTATTAGAAATTCTCATGACTTCTAGATGTGGTTTTGGTCATTTCCATAGATAAGTAATAAGATGAGTGTGTTAGGTGTTGGCTCTGAAAGTCTATCCCATCTATCTATATAGTAATGAATATTAGATTTTAAGCTTGTTGGGGGCAAGAAAAGTAGATCATCTTCATGTTTATATCCACTGAGTCTGGCACATATGAGTACTTAGTGGATGTTTGCTGATATGCGATTAAGATAAAGTGCAAGATATGTTTTTTTTTCTTTTTTTTTTTTGAGACGGAGTCTCACTCTGTCCCCCAGGCTGGAGTGCAGTGGCCCAATCTCAGCTTACTGCAAGCTCCACCTCCCAGGTTCATGCCATTCTCCTGCCTCAGCCTCCCAAGTAGCTGGGACTACAGGCGCCAGCCACCACACCCAGCTAATTTTTTGCATTTTTAGTAGAGATGGGGTTTCACCGTGTTAGCCAGGATGTTCTCGATCTCCTGACCTCGTGATCCACCCGCCTCGGACTCCCAAAAGTGCTGGGATTACAGGCCTGAGCCACTGTGCCCAGCCCGATATGTTGATTTTCAAATAATTCATTAATTTAAATATTTTCTTCTATAATAGCTACAACAATTTTATACTAAAACTTTTGGGGGGAAGGGCCATTACCTTAATTTACACAATAGATCAGTTAAGTTTTGCAAGAAGGTGAAAGTAGACAAACATGTTTTTGACACATTGTTATTGCTATTCCTGCGGTCTTTGATTCTGACCCATTTTTAGCTTCTGTGCATTTACTTTTAGTTAATCTGTTTGATTTGAATACACTGTTCAGTTAGTCTCAAACACTTTCTTAGCATTTATCTTCAAACCTTAAGTGTAAAAATGAGACAGGGGCTTAGAGGTGTCCTCGGAATTTTAGAACTAATGGTTTAATTTCCTGACTCTTAGAGTCCAAATGTTTCCTTAGATTGATGTGGATTGGTTTAACGTAATTGGAAGTTTGAAAGGTACATGTTTCTAAAGCTTTTAAGATAATGATACTTAGAAATCACTGATTGTTCCTTGATGATGAATGCCTTTAATATATGTTTACAAGCTCCAAAACTTTTAATATATCTTACCATACTCTGATTACTAGAAATATATAAATGAAACCAACATTTCTCTATCCTGGAAAAAAAGTGTCCAGTAGAGTCTGTCCTTCCTGAGCTTAGTTAAAGCAATTCTTGTATCTTTGTTTTATATTTTTTAACCTTTTCCAATCCTTAATACATTTGTGGTCTTACTGGGATATGCCAGGAAGAAATTTCTTCATTCTATTTCTTCTCCCTCTTTTTAGCTGTCTACTGTATACCATGTAGAACCACAAAATGCATGTTTTTATCTGTTCTGTTGTGTAGAATGTATATGCTGCCAGCCAGCCTTACTCTTTCCTCTCTACACTGCCACAGCTACAACTGCTTCCCTCTCAAACATTAGAAAAACACAGGTAGGCACCTAGTGCATGGTGTTACAGTAAAGACAACTCGACATCATACTGACTACAAATTACCTCGCCTAGTTTAAAGGCAAATAGTAGCTATCACAACCAAATTTAGAGTGTGACACCATTGTTTAGGTGTATGTGATTCATTTTGATTATCTAATCACATATTTTTTTCCCTTCTAATTTGTGCCCTGACTGCACCTTGTGAAAGGTTAGAACTGGGATAATAACTATGATGAACAAGTTATTCAAGAAATACTTTCAAGGTGGACAATGTTAACTTTGAACAGTGAACACAAAGGGTAATGAATTACTAATACCATAGTTCCCTTCTCAAACAGCAGTGACAGCTTAATTTTGATAGGATCCCTATGATCTTTGTAAGCGTATTCATGCCAGGAATGTTGTCCTCAGCAATAGATCCTATCTCTATCCCTTTTCCAAAAGCCCAGTAAAGTTAGTTTGCTTAAAACTACCTGAAAATGTCTTTCTAGACATCCACCTTACTGCAGGGCCCTAGGGTCATAACCTCTTAACCTTACGGGTTATAGGTCTCTTGCTTTTTGATCTTTCTTGGTTCTTTAGTTTTTGCCTACTTCCTCCACAACATTCAAGCCTTGTTATATAAGGAAATTGGAAACACCAATTTTGGATGAGATAAGTTACCCTTTCTTCCAGAATAATCCAAAAAGATGATTTTAAATAGAAACATGCTTGGGAAAAATTTAGCAAAACTACAGCATCCTGTCTAAGCCAGTTTGAAGTTGCCCCCCTTCATTTCTTATCCTCTTTATAAAAAAACAAAACAAAACCAACTTAGAACTTACTGTTGACTTAGTGATAAAGTTTTTATTCAGGTCCCAAAGGCAGCTTGCTTAAGACATCAGAAGGAGTCAGAATGGTCTGAGCGAATGAGAAGGAGATTAATATTAATACAATTAGTTAGTTAGCTTATTATTCTTGCCTTACTGGGCAGTACACTGTTTGATAATAGTGACAACTAACATCAATTTGGCACTTACTATTGACAAAGCATTATTTATTATTTTATAGCCATAGCAACTTGGTAAAGGAGAGATTATTATCCTTATTTCATAATAAAGGAACCTGAGCTTCAGAAAGGGCCCTCGGCTTGCCGAAGGCCATATGGTAAATCAATGACCGAGCTGGTGTGGAATGTTAGCCTCCTGGATCCTGATCGTTCAGCCTCCGAAACATTCCTACTGAAGAGGCATTAGGACTAGAGCGTATTTCTTTTGATTATCAGTGCGGGTGGTAGTGAGGTATCCTCAGCTGTTTGGCTGGCTCTCTTATTATATTAGTATCTTTTTACTATTATCTTGCTTCTGTTTCAGCCAAAATTTGGATTTTGTTTCTTTGCCACACCCATAGGATCAGGTACAGTTAACCTGTTTGAGCCTAATAATCAAGTATTGTACTGGAATTCCAAATAGAATTGGAAAATGTACTTTTTTGATGGGTTACCTTTCCTCTTTCCTGCCTCATCCAAACAGTCTCCATTAGAAATAATAAAAACCCTCATAGGATTTTAAAGCCAAGTTAGCAGCCCTGATTCAGGACAGGTGTTTATTTTTAATTCATACTTAGAAAGCACTGTTTACCCATTTACCAGACAGAGCAAGAAAGGACAAATAGTATAAAAAAAAAAAGAATTATAGGTCATACAGTTGTCTTTTCGTTCCATAAAAATTAGGAGGTCTCTTTTAAAACATTAAGATAATGTTGAAATAAATACATTTTAACCCGAACCTAAAACCAAACAATGACAGGAATATTTCTCCTTAAATGCAGACTACCTGGCATTCGCAGGTATCTGCTAGAGGCAAAGTCAGAACGAATGAGGAGGCCTGCAGACAGTAATCATTCTTCCATCTCATGGAAATCACCCACTTGCCTGACTCACAAGAGCACTGAAGTGTGTGTGTTTATGTGTGTATTTGTTCTGAATTTGTTTTGATTTTATCAGGCTTGCCAGCTGCATAAGCGGGCAAAGAATGTAATGTGGAAACCATCCATTGCCACTGGAAAAAGGATCCAAGAGGAATTCCTTAAGCTGGGAACATGAGCTGTGAGCAACATGTTTAAATAGCTAAATATCCAAAGTTTGAGTCATGTTCATTTATTTTGGGGGATACACTCTCTTCTTTGAGGCTGAAAGAGTCCTTCTGACTTAGACTATAACAAATGTGGTGCTGGAGGAGGTGAGAGACTGGAAGCCCTAGCGAGTTTGCTCAGGTTGTGGTTAATGGTGAGAGAGGGTACCATGACCCCCTTCGTGAAGTACATTCCACGTTCAATCTGAAAAATCCATGGGCTTTTAAAAAAGCCTTTTCTGTACTTTCCAGTGAGGGAGAAAGGTAAGGGAAAGGAAACTAACTTTTTTTTTTTTTTTTTTTTTGAGACAGGGTCTCGCTCTGTCGCCCAGGCTGCAGTGCAGTGGCGCAATCTCGGCTCACTGCAACCTCCGCCTCCCGGGTTCAAGTGATTCTCCTGCCTCAGCCTACTAAGTAGCTGGGATTACGGGAATGTGACACCATGCTCGGCTAGTTTTTGTTATTTTTAGTAGAGACCGGGTTTCACCATGTTGATGAAGCTGGTCTCAAACTCCTGACCTCGTGATCCTCCCACCTCAGCCTCCCAAAGTGCTGGGATTACAGGTGTGAGCTACTGTGCCCGGCCTCTTTTTTTTTTTTTTTTTTTTTGTAATTTTTATGTGCCAGACACTATTCCAGGTACTTTCAGAAAGGTGGTGATTTTTTTTTTTTTTTAAAGAGACGGAGTCTCGCTCTGTCTCCCAGGCTGGAGTGCAGTGGTGTGATCTCGGCTCACTACAAGCTGTGCCTCCCGGGTTCACGCCATTCTCCTGCCTCAGCCTCCCGAGTAGCTGGGACTACAGGCACCCAAAAAGGTGGTGATTTTTCTCCCCATTTTGTGGATGAGGAAACTGATGAGATCTGAAATGATTTGCGCAATCTATCACAGCGAATAAGGTTGGGATGAGGATTTTAACCCAAGATCTGGCTTCAATGCCCATGCTTTTCTTAACTCCCTTGAAGCCTTAACACTCTCAACAAAGAGTTTACTTTCCTTTTTCCCCTCCTCATTTTCTTTTTTTTTTTTTTAAGTATTACTTATTTAATTTTTAATGGTCAAGTTTACTTTTCTTCTTATTTTACTTGTGTTTCTTCTAAAGGAGCTGTCTGGGCTAACTACTCCATTGGTTAGAATATGATGCCTTTGAGCCCAAAATCTTGTTTGATCTCAGAATAGGCCAAGTTAATATTTTACAAAGAAAAGCTGAGAATTAAATGGCATCACCATTAGCCTGCCATTGTCAGAAGAATATGAGATGAGCTAAGAGTATATCTGACTCAATGCCAACCCAGAAAAACAACTCAAAAGCATGTCTTGTTGTTCTCAGATGGTCTGAGTTTTCAAAAGAAAAAAGATGATGAGTCAATCATAGAAATAAATAGCCTAAATATCTCATAGATTAAGTCAATTAAGTAAAGATTCCCCTTATATATTTGCCCTATTTTAATGTAGGTAATCAAGGTACTGAATTTTTTCTAGACAGGTTGTAGTATCAGCGCAGTGATGAAAGTAGTCTTCCTCTGCTGTGAATTAGGGCTAATATTAAATTTTGTGTGGTTGCTGAAGAAGTTTACTGTGCACTAGCTCTCTCTTCAAAAAAATTATTTAAGTTACATTAAATTTTATTTATTTATTTGTAGCTCCTAGATCTAAAAGGGAATAGTTTTTTCCCTCACAATTTCAAGACTTCTCTTTTATTCTTCTTTTTTTCGAGACAGAGTTTCACTCTTGTCACTCAGGCTGGAGTACAATGGCGCGATCTTGGCTCACTGCAGCCTCTACTTCCTGGGTTCAAATGGTTCTCCTGCCTCAGCCTCCCGAGTTGCTGGGATTACAGGTGCCCGACACCACACCTGGCTAATTTTTGTATTATTAGTAGAAACAGGGTTTCGCCATGTTGGTCAGGCTGGTTTCAAACTCCTGACCTTGTGATCTGCTCACCTCGGCCTCCCAAAGTGCTGGGATCACAGGTGTGAGCCACCGCGCCTGGGCTTCATTACAATTTTTATTTTGTCTTCCTGATTTCTGGGGGATAAGAGGGGAACCAAAAAGATAGTTTATGAAGAACTTAACAGTTTCCACATTGCCATTTCTGTAAAATCAGGAAAAGAATAACAGATGTATTACAGACTAGTTAGGGAGAAAAGTGATCAAAAAACACTTGATATTTTTAAATTCATGGAAACTTTGAGCTACATATTTTGCCTTCCGTTCGTCTTTGTAACCATTTTTTTTTTCAGGTTGAGTGTGATTCTTTCTTCCCAGCTGGAACTTTCAGCCTTGTCCCCGAGACCAAAAGCTCAATCAGTGTCACTCTGCAGAGAATGTTTTCAGTATACGAGTGTCCTCTCCTTGGCACTCAGTTGGGACAGTCAGCACTGCCCCTGCCCCAGAGCTAATTAACTGCATTGCTATCAGAGCTCTGAAGTGACAGAGGCAAAGGGCAGAGAATGGAACCAAGAGATCATTCAAAATGGGGTTCAAGCTGGGAGGCAGTGCCCGGCCCCCTTCTTTCACAGCTGGGGTTTTGGCAGCCTGTCCTCGGGTTGTTCAGCCTGGTGACCCTAGCCGCCTGTGATTTACTAACTGTTTTACAAATGTTTCCTCGCTCTGGGAGGTTTGATACACTCTTCATCCTCCTCAGCTCACCAGAGTCACTCAGTCTCTGAGCCAAACCTGCCTTTGTTTACAACTTTTCCGGAAATTTTCACAGAGGGAGAGAAACTCTCCCTCCTCTTTCAGTGTTTTATTTTTAAGTCAACACTTTTCTCAAGTTTATTTGTGCTAAACCAAATTCTCCTACAAGGTATTGCTCTGTATTCAAATGGGAATTGCTGCATTTCTATAAATAGAATGAAGGTCATGTGAACGAGTTCAGAAGATTCTAGATATCACATTTTACGGGACCTTTACATTTAGTTCACTATTTTTTGAAAATAATATTCTATGTTTGGATTTGTCTTTTTTTCCCACATTCATATTTGACTGCGCATTATGTGAAAAATTGAATTTGGGAAACATTGAGTGGAATATTTTTTAAGCTGAAATACCCATGTTAAAAATAACAAAATGTGTTGTTGCTTCATCATTGTAACTTTCTTAAAAACAGAATTTATAGCCCCTTTATTAAATATTTCTAGAATATAATTGCCTCTGAAAACACAGTACCAGGGTTTTTTTGTTTTCGTTTTTCTTTAAATCTCATTCCCATTAATTGCTCAGTCTTTACCTTGGCGGAGAATGAAAAACTGCCTTGGAACTTATTAATAAGCATTTAGAAAAACTCAACAAAAAATTAAAGAATTGGCCTGGCATGGTGGCTCATGTCTGTAATCCAAGCACTTTAGGAGGCTGAGGCACGCAGATCAGTTGAGGCCAGGAGTTCGAGACCAGCCTGGGCAACAGGGCAAAACACCTTCTCAACAAAAAATATAGAAATTAGCCTGGCATGGCGGCACATACCTGTAGTCCCAGCTACTCAGGAGGCTGAAGTGGAAGGATCACCTGAGCCCAGAGAGGTTGAGGCTGCAGTGAGCCATGATTGTGCCAGAGTGAGACCTTGTCTCAAAAAAAATTAAAGAATGACAGGATAAAAATTTAGGGAGGCTGATTCCATCTGCAATCAAAAGCTAACTTTTGGTCCACACTAAGTAAGAAGTATTATTTTTCTCATTTCTACCTATGAAAAAAAGGTTGAAACTGAAAGAAAAAAAAGGCATTATTTATTTTCCTCTTTTTCTGTCTTCTAGAGCCAGAACAGACAGAATATATCCTAAATTGGATACAGCCAGAGAATAGTTTACTGATAAAATATGTTTTAGGAAGGAAAACTGGTTACATTTCAGCGTATACAGCTGGACTTCCTGGTGGGCCTCCCACATTGTCAACATCAGTACCATTTATTTGTTGACCAACAGAAGACCACCAGAATGAGGTATTTTCGTTTCTGCATACTTCTAATTCTACAAGAAAGATAGCTGTTGAGAGAGCTAATATCAAGGAAATGGCAAACAAACACCTTAGGTGATCCTGTGTGACATTCAGGAACTATTGCAGACTTCCAGGACTCAAGACAGTCTCCTCAGCCATAATGTCATTGACCTTGACATACTCAGAACAAATTGGTCTTTGTGATTGCTACCACATGCTGTAGGGCCTCCTAACCCTGCCGTTGGTCTGGAGTGAAGCAGAGCAGGAGAAAGGGCTCCTCATCAGAGGATATGCTTCTTTATGTTCCTTAGACTCTTGCCCAGCATGCTTTTCCCACTCTTTTTAGTCTTAAAATGGCTAATGTAAAGTTTCTGAAGCTTTGTAGGAGCCGCAGAGTGTACCTAGTTTTGCCAGGTAAGGACTGAATATGTGAATAGTCATTGTATTCTTAGGGTGTGAAACTGTTTCAGGAGCAAAAGATAAGGCAAACACAACCAAAAAGACAGCCTTTCTGCTTAGTTAGGAAGATAATTTATGTCCCCAAAGCTCTTTCAGTGATCTGTACCCATCAGACCAGTAGAATTTGAACTTTTTTCCCAACTGAAGAGTCAACTGAGATGAGTAATCAGCACACTTCTCACTTCTGATTTTCTTTTACGTCTGTAGGTTTTTTCATTTATATGGAGAACACAAGTCGTAGCCAGTGAAAGTTTGTATAGGCCCCTCTGTTTCTTGCACTCTAGTTATAGGCACTTGCTAAATGTTTCTTGAGTGGATGAATGAATAAGTGAATCCTGGACAGATTGAGATGTATGGGATAAGTCATAATCCTGGCAAAACCCTAATTAAACACAGTTGAACCATTGCCTTATGCACAGGGCAACCTCAGGCATTCTGTGTTCATCGTGTCTGCAGTGTTCTCCAAATTCTGAAGCAGAGATGTCTAGATGCTTGTTTAGTGCGGAGGGTCACTTTCTTTATATTTTAAAATCAGTAAGGTCATACTTAACTTCGTTTGTACATATTAATATATCTATAAATGTTGGTAGTTCCTTTGGGTACTATGAGTGACTATAATATTAACTAAACTGCATTTTTAGATTAGAAAATTGTGAGGGGAGACCAAGCACAGTGGCTCACACCTGTAATCCCAGCACTTTGGGAGGCCAAGGCGGATGGATCACCTGAGGTCAGGAGTTCGAGACCAGCCTGACCAACGTGGTGAAACCCCCGTCTCTACTAAAATTACAGAAATTAGCCGGGCATGGTTGTGCACACCTGTAATCTCAGCTACTCGGGAGGCTGAAGCAGGAGAATCACTTGAACCTGGGAGGCAAAGGTTGAAGTGAGCCAAGATCTCGCCATTGCACTCCAGCCTGGGCAACAAGAGCGAAACTCTGTCTCAAAAAAAAAAAAAAAAAAATTGTGAGGGGGGATCCCCTATGAATGTACCAGTTTTTACTTTGATCCAATCAAGTTGTTTTGTGTGGTTTGTTGTTTGTTTTTTGGTTTTTGGTGTTTTTTTTTTTAAATTTGATTTCTACATGGATTCAAAATAATTTTGTTTGGAAAGAACAGCTATGTCAGGGGAAGAAGTGACACGTAAGCTACAACAGAGTATATTTTTCAAGCACCTCTTTATTTGAAGATGCAATATTAGTATTTGTTCTTTCTTAGCACCTTTTCGAAGTTTTCTTCACATGAACTCTTGCAGTGTGCCAAGGATAGCAGAGATGTTTTTCAAACGTTTATTGGCTACACGCATAAAAGAACAGAAATTCCTATTTTTCTTCTCTGTCCTTATATTACTATATCACCTGTTCTCCAGCCTATGGGTACAAGTGATTGACATCGTTTTCTTGTCGATAAGTATGATACTTATACATCTGTCTTGTTCTTCTTACTGTCTGCGTATTAATATTTCTAGATGAAGATATATATTAATTCATTTAATCTTCATTATAACTTTAGGATGCAGATACTGTTATTATTCTTTGATAGATGAGGAAACTAAGTTCAAGAAAGATCCCAAATGTGTCCAAGGTTACAAAGACAGTGAATGCATGACTAGATTCAAACCAAGATGCCCTGGCTCCTGAAGCTGTGCTCCTAATCACCAAGCTGTTTCCCATGGCATTCTATTCTGTGAAGGTATTATCATCTAGTTGATGGCTTCCCTATGGATCTTGTCTAACATTTTTTGCATTTAGAAACAAAACTGCAGTGAACATCTTTATACATATTTCCTTGTGCAGTGGTTAGCATCTTAGAAACTTGAATATATCTGCTTCTTAGCCTCCCACCCAAATTTCTATGTTGCTTTAGAATCCAGAGGAGAAAATCCGCCCTCTTACATGGCTCAAAGAAATATGCTCACAGAGTGCCCATTTTTCAGTTTTCTTAGAGTTGTGAGATTTAAACTAAGAGAAATAAGGTACGTATATATTTGTGTGCTGCTTAGTGAGAAGTGGTGGGTAGGAATAATTTTTCTGTTTTTGCCGAGATCTTATTAGTAACATGGCTAAAAACATTGGCTTTGCAAAATTCTCAGTCAGATTCTTGCTTTTAAATAGAATTAGAGGGGAAAATTACTATTAGTCTTTTATATGGAAATAACAAAAAACTTAGGAGATAATGTTGATCACATACCCTTTTATTATATCTTAGTAAGTAACTTATTTAATATTTTAGAAGGTGGCTTATAAAAAATTTATTGATTTCTACTTAGTATTTCAAATCTAAATTCAGGATGGGAAGGTTTCATGAGCTTTCCAGAGACTAGTAACTTCCTATTCCACTTTCCTGGGCCTGATATTTTAGTTATTGTATTGTCTACTCATATATTTGACTTTTCACTGTGTTTCATTTTGTCTAAAGCGGGACTCTTCTCCTCCCAGGGACCAGAGTATTTTCTTCTTGATGTTCTGTTAAAGCCTTGCTAAGCTCTGACTCAGCCTGACTTTAAATCCATAGTTTCATTTTCTAACATTATTAATGATTAATCTTGAAGCACCAAAGAAATGAAATGTGCTAGTAAGTGTCGTTAAAAAAACTGAGAGTTTTTCTTCTGTTGTGGACATTTCTTGTCCATAACAGCTTGAGTTTAACTCGAATCTCGTTAGCTCAGCTTAATTTGAGGATGTTCTGAAAAGAGAGAGGGAGAAACAAAGCACGTGGTCATCCCAAATGCTAATATCAGAGACTCTCTTTTAAAGCTACTAGGTCCACGCTTCTATGAAGAAAGCAGGTATCCATGTTGTTGATGCTCCCTAGAGAGAGCCTCAGACACATTTTGTTCCCAAACAGAATTAGAAGGAAAAGGTCTGCTTAGCTGTCTTTTCCTGTTTAAAATACAGCTGCCCCTGCAGTAGAGCCCTTGTCAGCTCGCTGGTGCTCTCTGCAAACTTGCAGTGCAAGTCTATGATATAAGTGGTGTAGAGTGGTTTTGTTGCTAAGAGAAAAGTGCTAAAAAGGAAAAAAAAAAAAAAAAGGAGAGCCTGTATCTCTTGTGTAGCTCAGATCCTTTGGGTATTTAATGTACAGTTTCAGCAAAAGACACTCAGAATTATACCTCTGGTTGGTTCAAAATTGCTTAAATGTTGAAACATATGGTCTCATGTTCCATTTGTTAGGAAACAACCAGCTGTTCTCAGCCTGCCAAATCCAAGTAAACATCCACTGTGTGGAAGAGTGAATCTGAAGTGGTTCAGTAAAAACATAAAAGCTGTTTTTGCTGAAGAAGAAGAAAAAAAAAGGCCACCCCGAAACAACAGCTAGTGAAAAAAAAAAAAATCTTGTTCTGATAACGTCTTTTCCCTGGCTTGCTTACAGTGGACTGTGGAGTAGGAATGACTCTAGAGCCGTTTCAATTTAAAAAGATTTGTAGGCAAACTTGCTGTCGTCTTCTGTTGCTGAAAATCGTGATTGTCTTGGTTACAGTGATTATTTTAATAAAATGCAATTATCTGAATAATTAATGTATTTGACTACTCTACTGTGTTCTCCATTCACAGAGGCCAAAATGTCAAAGATCAAGTAGATTGGGAGAATAGGAAAATTCTCATTATAAAGGCAAGGGGAGGAGGGAAAGGATGAAATATTTGGAATTTCAGTCCAGTGGTTTCTATTTATCCGAAATGTCAAGGGCAGTGTAAAATGTATTTTTAAAATGTGTTTCTGTATGGTTTGTGCCCATTCTTGGCGTGGCTGTGGCTGTACAGAGGCCATTGTTCTTTGAGGAGTATGAGGGGGTGTCTTTGTCCAAAGTGACAAAAAGAAGACTTGGAAGACTGGGCTTCCTTTGTTCCTGTGCGGTGCTGTAAAATTTGGTTTGAAATTAGGACCTCAGGGAAGGACCTTCAATAGAGAGCTTTCATTTCCTGCCAGCATTTTAATCACTTGGGGTTTAAAGTGGATGGCCGGCCAGCATAATGGCCCTATGTTTAATAGAACAGCTTGTATCTTGAAGGCCAGTTAAGGGATCTGTCATCCGCCCAATATTCGTCTTTTCTGTTTCCTGTCCATTTATGAAGATCACCCACCCTTTTAGGTGCTTCCCTGGATCATTTTGTAGGGGAGCTGCTGCCACTGCTTCTTAAAGAGGCTGAACAGAAACCCAGTTGAATGTGGTCCAGTCTTCAGCCCATGCAGGGAAGTTCTGCAGAGTGCTTTAATTAGACACGAAGTTCACCACATTTGGGAGTTGATTCCATCAGTTGTAGAGGGACTGTGTCAGATTTCACAAAAAATATAGAATTGGAAGAAGATTAAAATTTATCCATATCTCAGAATTATTGGCACCTGTTGACCTGATATGTGCTCACATCATCACTGTGGTGGATGTTAATGTCATCCTGTCATGCACAGGAGTAACTTATCTCCTGAGGGGTGAAGTAACCTGGTGGGTTTGATCCTGTTGTATACAAAGGAAATTCACAGTTTTTCTAATACAGTGGCTTGTTAACTCTGAAGGCAGGCTTCCTTTGGAACCCTTTAGAAATTTACCTTTATAGTTTATTAGATGATATCCAGAACTCCTAAAGGAGTAAATATTGGAGACAAGACTTGAAAGAGAGAGCCAGCAGTAAGAAGTAAGGGTTCTGAGTTTCTTTCCCAGCTCATGCCTAGTGGGTAAGAGTAAGATAACATCAGTAAAAGCCTGAGATTCACTAAGTTTTCATGTAGGAACTGTCACTGAAGTTGCTCTGTGACCAGGTGCTAAGAATGGCCTTGTGTTGTCAGTAATAGTGAACTGCTTGGCAGAGGTAATTTTAGGGGTAACTATTAAATAGGATCACAAAGTGTTTCCCTAACTCTAAGTAATAACATACATGAATGAGGGGAGAGAAGGAAGGGACCTTTTCAACTATGAGCACACTCTCTATCCCATCTCATAGCCAGTTGTGCTGCAGACAAACAAAACCAGAGAAGCCGCTTTTCACGGACATTTTTCTTTTTTGCAGATACGTAGGGGTTATCATGGGGAAACAAAGGCATGTATAAACCTCATTCAGCAATCTTTTCAGATAGAGTCTGAAAAGAGTCTATCACCAATCTATCTGAGGTCAGCTTAATCCATACCCACAGAGATGATGAGCCAAAGGCTTCCCTAAGCTAGGGTCCCATAGTCTTCCCTAAGCTAGGGTCCCAGCGCTGGGTGGGGGACAGGAGAAAAGGCCTGGGGCACGGGGGAGAAAAGGCAGTTGCAGATAGTAATGTTTGGAGGCATTCTCAGTTATTCAGAGGAAATGGAATGATGTTAAAATTCTCCCAAAAAAGGTTGGAACCACCTCTGCTTCCCTTTCCCCACTCTGTAATCAGTAATCATTGTCTGGTGTGTTCAGATGATAATCCAGTTGGCCACCAAGGGGTTGTGCTTCCTTACTGACTGTATTTGTGATCTGTAAGACTTTTCAAACACGGGTTTAAACATCCAGAGACTCCGGCCTCTTTGACAGTCATTCTCCCACTGTGTCCCTTTTGACTTCTTTTGTCATGTCTCTAGTGCAGATTTCCCAGCTGCCCAATTTGAGCACTTTTGAGTTGACCTCCCTTGGATGAGTAGCTCTTTGAAAGCTGATTTAAAGTGAGTGTTGCTCCACCTAAGAGTTGTTGGCTGAAAAAAGCACTATCTACAACAGCAGAGGTGGCCGAGAAAGGCAGACAGGCTCTCCTGAGGCTGGTTTTGCAGATTTGCATTGGTCTAGTAGGAAGTATGCATCATTAGACTGAACTTCTTATGTTTGCATCCAGGTCATTTCTCCATAAAAAAAAAAAATGCCACTGACATTACAGCCAAGGAACCATCATTGTACTTACACCAGTCTGTTCCCACACATGAAATGTTATGCTTCAAATAAACGCTCAACAGCTCATCTGAAGAGTATGTTTACTGGGTAAAATATTTCAGGCATAGACTTGGAGAGCAAGCTGCCCACCAGGGCAGGGCCTTAGCATAAAGTTAATATCGTCAAAGATCTGACTATAATCCATTTCATTCACTGTTGCAGTTTGCTGTGTGGGTGTTTCTACAATGTGGGAAACTTGTTTCATTGAAGAGTCTGAATATGTTGTAAGGATGTGAAGAGTTGCAAATAATCTTTTCTGTAAGGCTATGAGGAGAAACAAAGCAGCTAATGTTAGAAAGAACTGGTATACGATTGTTTTCTGTCATTTGTAAAACTAAATAGGAATATTCTGGTCTTTACAGATTTATATCCTCAACTTGTTGCTCCTTAAAGATTATACAAAAAGCATACCTGTGAAAAGATCTGTTCTACTGGAAGGATATCCTATTTTGAAGCTCAAATAGTTTTTTTTTTATTTACGTATTTATTTTCAGAAATAGCGTCTCCCTCTGTCACCCAGGCTGGAGTGCAGCAGTATAATCATAGCTCACTGCAGCCTCGAACTCCTGGGCTGAAGTGATCCTCCATCCTCAGCCTCCCAAAGCACTGAGATAACTAGTGAGGGCCACCATGCCCAGCCTTGAAGCTCAAATAATTTTAAAATATAAGATGATATATGTAATAAAGCATAATTCTTTGTCTATAGAAAATGTGTCTGTATGTTCAAAAGGCTACCTAAATTTTGTTATATTAATGAAAGAAAAGGTATGGAATAAAGTGTATATATATATATATATATATAAACTATATTGTATATTTGCAATATAGTAAAAATAACATATACATGTATAAAGATATATACATATAAATATATAAATATTTCTGTGTATTCAAGTCAGTAGAGTTACCCAAGATGCCTTCATTTTTGCCTTTAGGCAGTGAGACTATGCTAGCCTTAACTGAAACTTTATTAGATTCAGTGGTGCTAGTTTCCAATTTCTATTTCTCAGCTTCTCTTTGGAATCACAATTCATTAGAATCATTCATTAGAAAATGAATTGGCCTTTGTGGATACCCCATTCTTAGACTATAGCATTTGGTTAGCATCGTTCCTGTGGGCTCCCTTTGGAAAATTTGCCTGTATCTGTATGAGTCCCAAGTCCTTCCTTTCAAAAGCCTTTGCTTATACTTTATCCCTTATTCAGTTAATACCTTTTTCATTATATTGTACATAAGTGCTTTTATGTTTTAGATTTGAATCCCAACTAGATAGTTTGGGATAGTTCTTTGGGGCGGGACCTATGTCACACTTTTTCTGTATTCCTCAGAACCAAGCACACTATTTAGCATGTAGGTGTTAGTTTCCTTTCCTTGTTAAATTGTTATATATATATTTTTGTTTGTTTGTTTTTTGTTTTTTGTTTTGAGATTGAGTCTCACTCTGTCACCCAGGCTGGAGTGCAGTGGTGCAGTCTTGGCTCACTGCAACCTCTGGTCCCCAGGTTCAAGCGATTCTCCTGCCTCAGCTTCTCGAGTAGCTGGGATTACAGGCTCCTGCTACCATGCCCGGCTAATTTTTGTATTTTTAGTAGAAAAGGGGTTTCACCAGCTTGGCCAGGCTGGTCTTGAACTCCTGACCTCATGATCCACCCGCCTCGACTTCCCAAAGTGCTGGGATTACAGGTGTGAGCCACCGCGCCTGGCCTATTCATATATTTTTATATGAAAAAAGTAAGGCATGAAAAGAGTCTTATTATTTGTTTAGTTGACAGGAAATTTAAAGAAAAAGTATTGCTATAACCATCCTACTTCAAATTCCTAGAATAATCTTTCCCACTCCTTTCATTTTAGCTCTTCTCTCTTCCTGACCTGTAACTGTCTTTAATGGTCTTATATTTGCATGTTTTTTTAAGTAGTGAAAGAAGTTTGGAGGAGGACTGTACAGATGGATAGATGTACATTTAACTGCAGAGACTGGATTAGAACACACACATTCAGAATTTTCTGGATGTGGTTTAGTATATCATGATTACCAAATCACAGCTCCCAACATGTGATTATAAGGGTAGCAGGCAGGGAAGAATTTAATGAAATCTTGAACTTTGCCTTCTGCCCTTTTGTATTTGTCCCAGGGTAGCAGAGAAGAGACTATAGTAATGTAGTGCAGAGGGAAGACAAGTGAGGAATTATGGCAGCCAAATGTCTCCCAAAGTGAAAGACAAGAAAAATGGGGGCTTCACTGCACAGTAGGCTGGAGATTCTACCTAACCTCACAGGACTCCTAGCATGGCTGGTTTCAAAACTCGTTTGAGCTATAGGTAAATAGGCCAGTCGTGGTGGCTCACACCTGTAATCCCAGCATTTTAGGAGACCTCACAAGGACCACGTGAGGTCAGGAGTTCAAGACCAGCCTGTCCAACATGGCGAAACCCCATCTCTATTTAAAAATACAAAAATTAGCCAGGTGTGGTGGCAGGCACCTGTAATCCCAGCTACTTGGGAGGCCAAGGCAGGGAGAATTGTTTGAACCTGGGAGGTGGAGGTTGCGGTGAGCTGAGATCATGCCGTTGCACTCCAGCCTTGGCCGCAGAGCAAGACCCTATCTCAAAAATAAATAAATAAATAAATAAATAAATAAATAAATAAATAAATAAATAAATATTTTAGGCCGGGCGCAGTGGCTCATGCCTGTAATCCCAGCACTTTGCAAGGCCGAGGCAGGTGGATCACGAGATGGAGATCATCCTGGCTAACATGGTGAAACCCCGTCTCTACTAAAAATACCAAAAAAAAATTAGCTGGGCGTGGCGGCGGGTGCCTGTAGTCCCAGCTACTCCGGAGGCTGAGGCAGGAGAACGGCATGAACCTGGGAGGCGGAGCTTGCAGTGAGCCGAGATCGCGCCACTGCACTCCAGCCTGGGCGACAGAGCAAGACTCCATCTCAAAAAAAAAAAAAAAAGAAAAAAATTCAAAAAAAAATTTTTAATGAACTATAGGGATATTTTGATGGACTGTTCTTTGGAATTAACAGGTCCACAAGCCAGTGGCTTTTCTGGAAATTACTGAAAGCTAATTCTTCAGAAGATTATGTTGTAGCTAAGGGTGTACTATACAGGTGGTAACCAGTAGCTAGCAATAACAAGCTTGTTGTTGGTTTCACTGCAGAAAATTTACCACTTGCATGTACTTACTGCATTGGTTTACCCTCAAGAAAAAGTAATACAGCCTCTATATACCTCTTACACCCACTAGATAGAACTAATCAGGATCTCTTTTGATCACTGGAGCAGATAAGCAGGAAATATAACTAACCAAGATTAATTTCACATATTATCTATTATTATAGTTTTTCCTAATCTACCCCTTGACTTAATCTAATTCTTTTCAGTTCAGGGAGCTTCCTGAAAATGGAGGACAAGGATACATTTCACCTATGTCTTATGCTTTAACTCTTTTTAGAGAGGAGAACAAATCTCTTTTGAAATTCATTTGTTAAAGAAAATATTTCAGAGTCACTAGCAAAAGAAAACTACTTTCTTAGTTGATTCTTTTTGCTCTGGATGGAGAATCTAGAGATCTGGGGTTTTACTCATCATTGTCAGTAACTAGGTCTCTGTCCTTCTGACACTTCACCTCTCTGTTCTTCAGTTTCGTATTTTGTGAAGCATCTACACTAGGTGATTCCTGTCCTCCCTCTAGATTTGTAGTATTTCTATGATATATTACTTGAAGAATAGAGGCAACATTTAAATGTAAATTTCCAAACACCTGCATTCCAACATCTCCATAAAGTGCGAACCAAGATACATTATGCCACTGACTATAAAATACAGAGGAACATACTTTTTAAGCCACTTAAGCTCAAATTAAAATTGTTAGAATTTAAAGAAGTGTGGAAGGTTAACATTAACCTCTCCCAATTTCCATCTCTTTTCACATTTACCTCCTTAATTTGCTAACCCCTCAGTTCTTGATATCCAGGCTCCATTAAATGTGAACACTAACGTCTCTTAGTGCAGTAGTTCTCAACCTTGACTATATATTAGAATTCCTTGGAGACCTTTTAAAAATTCCAGTTGAAGTTGGAGCTTAGGCATCAGTATTTTTCAGACTCCCTGAGTAATTCTAGTGTACAGCCAGATTTGAAAACCTTTGTCTTAGTCAGATCTCTGTGCTTTTCAGGATATAATAGGTAAATCCACTTTTCTAGTATATTCAAATATATATTTTGGTTGGTTCTCCCAGTAGTAGATCACTGATATTTCAGAACAGTCTGCTGAATATTTTATTGAAATTTTATTTTATTGAATTTTATTGCATATATTTTATTCCATACTAACTTCTCTGATAGTCATATCACTTCCTTTGGAGAGATAGCACTGTTTCAGATTAGGGGGCACAATGTGAATTTGCTATTCCCATTTCCGAAGATTAAATTTTAAGCTAGCAGGGAGATTCCTTAAAGTATCATGGGATGTCCAGAAGTTCAGGATGGCCTGAGACAGACGAGTGGATTTAGAGTGGTGTTGATGTGCGTTTGTTTATAACACAAGATGCTCCTAGTGGGATTATATCACCATTTTGTCAGATTTTTCTTAAGTCTACAAGGTACTGAAGGGGAAGCTTTTTTCTTTCAGCAGTTGGCTCTAGCTAAAACAGAAGTATAAAGTAAAAACACTTAACAGCTCAAATCGACATATCATATTGAAACGTGTAGGATTATAGTATTTATCATTGTACCTATGAACTAAGCAAGTCAATAAGTATGTGTTTATTTTATTTTATTTTATTTATTTTTGAGTTGGAGTCTTGCTCTGTCGCCCAGGCTGAAGTGCAATGGCAATCTCAGCTCACTGCAACCTCCATCTCCCGGGTTCAAGCGATTCTCCTGCCTCAGCCTCCTGAGTAGCTGGGATTACAGGCACCCGCCACCACGCCCAGCTAATTTTTGTATTTTTAGTAGAGACGGTGTTTCACCATGTTAGTCAGGCTGGTCTTGAACTCCTGACCTCATGATCCACCCACCTCAGCCTCCCAAAGTGCTGGGATTACAGGCATGAGCCACCGCGCCCAGCCTATATGTTGATTTTATGTGACATGAGATGATTTTCAAATAGACTATTAAAATACAGGATTTAAATGTGCATCTGCTTGAATCTAAATACCTTCATATAGGTAGTCAATCTGCAAAGTTGTTTGCCTACCATGTGTAGTTTCAAGTTAGCACTAGTTTTGGCCGGGTGGGGTGGCTGACACCTGTAATCCCAGCACTTTGGGAGGCTGAGGTGGGTGGATCACGAGGTCAGGAGATCGAGACCATCCTGGCTAACACGGTGAAACCCCGTCTCTACTAAAAAATACAAAAAATTAGCTGGGTGTGGTGGCACACTCCTGCAGTCCCAGCTACTCAGGAGGCTGAGGCAGGAGAATCGCTTGAACCCAGGAGGCGGAGGTTGCAGTGAGCTGAGATCGTGCCACTGCACTCCAGCCTGAGTGACAGAACAAGACTCCATCTCAAATAAATAAATAAACAAATAAAAATAAAGTTAGCACTAGTTTTAAAGTATCCTCCATTTTTTGTGATAGTGAAAATCTAGGTTCCTGAAAAGAATAGATTATTTCCCCAGCTGGATGATTTCCAGTCCTTACAATGGTTTGGAAGCATTTGGTAGGCATATTATGGCCCCAAAATCGTTTTGGCTTAGTTTGGCTTGCCCCAGTAATGTAAATTATAGGAAATCTTTCTTGAACAAGATAAACAGGAACTAAGAGCAGAAATGCTTTCCCCCACCCACCTCCCCTCATGGTTATTTGGAGCTATTAAAGGAGCGGGCAAATAAATGAAGGGCATATTCCCAGGACCTAGACACTCCAAAAGTCTGTATTTTTATCCTGTTAGGTTTTCCAGACCTGATATCATTAGGCAGCTTCCTCTGACTAGTTGATTTTCTTGAGAAACATTATTCTTGATCCCGTAACATCCCACACTGCTTTGCTTCTGCTCCTCTAAGCCTTTTTTCCCCTCCCTTCCTAAAAGTAATTTTTTACAGAAATTCCTAGCGCCAAGCACAAAATAAACTAGAAAAGCGTCGGACTTCTCTGTAACAACAGTCTCGGTGGCTGACTTTGTTGCTCCTGTGAGAGGCCTTCATGCTTTTGAATGAGTACTGTTACAACAGATCACTGATAATTTAGTGGACTGGTTACCACCAGAATCCTTGGGATTATCTGACCTTCTCCAAGTAGCTCTCCATTTCAGTATTGCTATGTTTACCATCTGGTTATTGTATCACAATCTCAATCCAGCCAGAACAAGAAGAACTGAGATGGTTAAAGGAAAGACTCCTAAATGTTGAGTCATGAGAGATTAAATTGGGCATCTTACAACTTGTTCCTCCTGGAGCTGACTACACTGACTTTCTCAGTCTGAAGTCCCCTCTCTACTGCCGCATTCCAAGGCTGCTGTGAGCCCATTATCACAGTGAGTAGCAGCATCCAGAGGTTAGGTAATGCCCCTTTTCCTAGCCGAAAGACTGAAGACTGAATTCTCCTAAGATTGTTGGGCTTACCTTTAATTCTTCTATTAAAATGGAAAATGCCCAAACCCCAGTCTGTCTGTCCTTAGAGCCAGGGAAAAGGACCCTGAGACGTACATGCTGTTGGCATCAGTTAAATTTCATGTTCCTAGAGGTCCTACAATCCTGTATGTAATGCTACAGTGGGTAATTGCAACTGCATTATAATTATTTTGGTAATGACTCCCTTCCTCTCACCAAGAGGCACAGGGATGGATCTGCGCAGTTGCCTGCTATGAACATTGTGGTTCAAGTAGCTGATATTTGTTGTTTAGGCAAGCAAGACATCCAGCTGATGGGCTGAACATCTCCATTCCATCCTGCTGTTTAGTTTTGTGATTAAATAGCCACTTACTCATTTCCTGTATTGTCACATAACTTTTCAGTTCTCAATTTGCTATGAGGACAGAGACTCAGCTAGGGTTACTGCAGGTCCACATTTGCCTAGGTCCCAGCTTTACCTGTACCAGTTTAATTATCATTGCCGCTTATGTCACCCAAAAGTGTACCAGTTTGGATGATAGTCACCTTATTTATCACCCTATGTTAAACATAGGAGAACCAAAAGAAAGAGCTACTAAATGGAATGATACCAGAATCTGTGCTTCTAAAGTAATTAGAATTAGCCTGTACGTCCCATTGTTTTCAACACAAGTAGTGTCACTTGAATCCAAAAAAGTGATCTCCCTCCTCATTTTCTGTTTGCTGATAAAGGATGGCTCTCTAGAATTAGGATTCTGCGCTCCGTAACTATTATTTTTATAGGAAATATGAAACGAAGTAAAGTCCAAAAGCAAACAGGTCTGTAGCCTTTTTGAGAAGTGTTCACTCTTCTTATGGGGGACGAAGGTGAGTAGATGATGGTAAAGTAGGTTGTCCTCTAAACATACAATCTCTGAGAAAGATCCTTGTCCAGAAATCCTGTGTCTCAGTGGTACCCAGAGATACCCTGGAGAGGAACATTCCAGTGATTCCTTTCTGGGCATATTTCCTAGGGAGTTTTGGGAGTCATGCAGTGATCAGGTTCAGGACTTTTGGGTC
This sequence comes from Gorilla gorilla gorilla, assembly GCF_029281585.2. Lineage (NCBI taxonomy): Eukaryota > Metazoa > Chordata > Mammalia > Primates > Hominidae > Gorilla > Gorilla gorilla. Next base: position 30,776,789 of record NC_073228.2, on the reverse strand, counting down.
AGACTCAACATGAGTCTTCCTTTCTCACAGGTGGCCCATTGACTTGGTCTCTGTGTGCCCATATTACTGGTGCTGCCAGCTCAGGGAGTTTATGAAATTTTGATGTAGAAATTAGATTGTTGCTTATCTTGTACCTTCTTGCTCATAGTATTGACAGTACCACTGAATTGCTTGAGGCAGATAGCATCTCAGCGATCACTGTGCTATTTCAGCTTTCTGCTGCTGACAACATCAGAAGTGTTTTAACAGGGTTTTAATGGGCAGCCTCTGTAGCTCCTTGGAGGGTTGCAAATAGCTGCCGTGAGAAACCCTCTCTGCTGCTCTGGGCTGACATGCCCTCTTTTCTCATCCAGCTGCTGCTTGTTTAGATGGCCGCCTTCCTGGTGACAAGCACTTCTTATTTGGGCTGAGCAGTACTAGGACTTGAATTCCAGAGATGAGATTGTGTAACATAAAAAAGGAAAGGTCTTTTAAGGACGTTTTTTTCCCATCCTGTTTGGGGTAGGAAAAACAAGGCAGGTTATGGGGGGAGAGGAGTAGGGCAAGAAAGAGGGTCTAACCAGAAATAAGTTTGCCATTCCCAGAACCTTTCAGAGGAAAATTCTGGTGTACCATTAAAACTAAAGTTTTCGGCTGGGTGCGGTGGCTCACGCCTGTAATCCCAGCACTTTGGGAGGTTGAGGTGGGCAGATCACAAGGTCAGGAGTTCGAGACCAGCCTGGCCAGTACAGTGAAATCCCGTCTCTACTAATAATACAAAAATTAGCCAGGCGTGGTGGCGGGCGCCTCTAATCCCAGCTACTCAGGAGGCTGAGGCAGGAGAGTAGCTTGAATCTGGGAGGCAGAGGTTGCAGTGAGCCAAGATTGTGCCACTGCACTTCAGCCTGGGCAACAGAGTGAGACTCCATCTCAAAAAACAAAACAAAACAAAACAAAACAAAACAAAACAAAACAAAAAAACAAAAAAAAAAACTAAAGTTTTCTCATTTGATGGAGTCACAATAATCTATTTGGAGAATATCAGGCCCACAGCTTCTATTTTCTATTTAATAGCTTGCCCACATTTTAGAGTTTACAGTTAATTAATGCTACTTTGTCAACTTGGTTCCATTATTTGATCTTCAGATTCAACAAAGTAGCCGAATTCTCAACTAATGACTTAAAACTTCAAATTTTAGGATTAAACAGAATGGATATCCACTCCACCTGGAATTCTCTTTGCTAAAACAATGAGGTAGTTCAGTGAGGTAATACAATGACACTACATTGATTTCCCCCATGTGGCGCCAAAGACAGTTCTTGATCTCTACACCCAGCGACAACAGGGTACTCAAAAGGGAACTAGTGGTAAGAATGGAAGAAAAAAAAAAGTGGCCAAATTAACAAAGTTACTGGTGTGATACAAGAACTTGGTCTAATCAGGAGGAGCCTCTGAGGAAAAGATGTCTGTGTTCCACCTAGAAAGTGTAGTTCGGCCGGGCGCAGTGGCTCACACCTGTAATCCCAGCACTTTGGGAGGCCGAGGTGGGTGGATCACGAGGTCAGGAGATCGAGACCATCCTGGCTAACACGGTGAAACCCCATCTCTACTAAAAATACAAAAAATTAGCTGGGCATGGTGGCGGGTGCCTGTAGTCCCAGCTATTTGGGAGGCTGAGGCAGAAAAATGGCGTGAACCCGGGAGGCGGAGCTCGCAGTGAGCCGAGATCGCACCACTGCACTCCAGCCTGGTGACAGAGTGAGACTCCGTCTCAAAAACAAAAAGAAAGTGTAGTTCATAGTAGAATCCCAGTATTACAAAGTGTCGGTGCAGATATCAGCTGCTATAATTGTTTCTCTACATCACTTTCCCTTTCAGGGACATGGAAACAGTAGTTTGCCTGGCTCATTCTAAAGAAGATCTCAGAATACTTCCTTCTAATGTTAGAGAGAGAGAGAGACTTCCTTTACTTCAAGCCCTACCTACTTACAATTGGTTTTTATCATTATCACCATCCACAGTGTTGCAGGCTGCCTGAAAAAAATCTCCTATCAGACACTTAAGGCCATTTCACAGCTTCCTCTTCCCAAACCACATTGATAGCACTGGGTTATCATCTGTCCTTTAGAGATTCAAGATTCTTAACTTCTTGTCACCAGCAGAGGCATGACTTTAGCTATTAAGGGATAAATCTGATTATCACGATTGGAAGAAAAAGCCAGTACACCTCTGGGACACATTATGACATGGATCCTTGGGAAGGCCCAAGTCTGCTTCCCCTTCACTTTCTTAGAGCTGGGCATCTCTCCTAAAGCTGCTGTTGCTGTGTGCTATTGGGACTGTTACCCCAACCAAGATCCTAAAAAAAGGCTTAGATGTGCCTGTGGTTGGAGTGCTCTGCAAGGCACCAAAAAAAGAAACCTGCAGAAGGCTACATACCATGAAGGAAAAAACCACAAGAATGTGGGCTACAGGAGAGTATGATGTGAAAAGCATAAACCCTAGCGTTACCCGGAATGCTAACCACCTTACTAACTAGGAAATGGGTTTGCCTGCCTCTGCCACAGTTTCCTCATTTGTAAAATGAAAATTACAGTGAGAATTCTAACTTACGTCATAAGTTTGTTGGGGATTAAATAAGATAATGCAGTATGGCACAGTACCTGGCACACGGTGACGTGCTTAACAGGGGCTGATATTACTATTACTATTAAGAATACATGCCTGCTGCTCACTAAGTGTACATATGATCCCTCTGTGTGTTCAAAGTGCATAATTTTAGGGAATTTGTTAACAGTCATGCCGACATAGATACAAATATAGAGAACATATAGTGGCAGAATAAATAAGCCAAGATATGGAATAATAGTGGGGAACTGTAAAGAAATGATAAAAATAAGGACTCAGCTTAAACCTTTGAAAGAAAGGGCCTCCATAGGCTTGTCAAACCATAGACTTCAATTTTGAAAACCTCTGTTCTCTTTTACAGTCAAAAAGCAAGAAACTTAGGCTTGACTGATGAGTATGGTCTTGGTGTGGTCCTTCCTTTCTGGAGGCCTCAGTTTTCTCTGGAAACTGGGAGAGGTGGAGTAGATGGTCTCCAAGGTAGCTTCTGGTCTAAAATTCTGTAAGTCTACTTAAAAAGAAAAGGAGTTGTAGCATTCCTCTTTTCACTGTTGCTCAGCGGTGTTTGCCTGAGGTACAGATGTTTCATGGATCTCCCCTGATACATTTTTCTGTGAAATCTCAGGCTCCTGCCTCATGTCTCTGTAGCTTAGTAATAACTGAACATGGTTAATTTGTTCTGGTTTATTGTTGATTGGGTGATTTATGTCACGTGGTATATGGGGTTTTTTTTTGTTTGTTTGTTTGTTTGTTTATTTTCATTCAGCAACCAGTGGTCTTGGTCAAGGTGGGCCATGGCCACTCTGCGACTCCAGGTCGATTGGTCTGCCTGTTGGCTTTTTTGATTTTTGCTTTGAAGTTTCCTTTTGCCTCAGTCAGCTGCCTTGAATGAAATTATCTGCTGCTGCTCTCGGCTTGTGATTTCCTTTGCTTTCATGTTTGCTCCCTTTCTGAAAGATGGGGGTTGTAATTTGTTTGCTGTTTAGGAGCCAGCCCTTCAGCTTCCTTTCAGTGAGAGCATCCTGCCTGCCACACTGGGCTTTTCTCCTTTTCCAGTCCGGTTGTTCCCAAAATCACTAGTTTAATTCTCTGTATTTGAAGAATGCCAATGCAATATCTCCCTTTCCTTAATCACAACTGTAGTTGGTAATTGTGGAATGCATTTCCTACAAATATTAATTTTACTTTCAATATGTGACAGGATGCAGCGCCTTTTTTTTTTTTTTTTTTGAGACAGAGTTTCACTCTGTTGCCCAGGCTGGAGTGCGGTGGCACAGCTTTGGCTCACTGCAACCTCCACCTCCTGGGTTGAAGCAGTTCTCCTGCCTCAGCCCCCCAAGTAGCTGGGATTACAGGCATGTGCCACCACGCCTGGCTAATTTTTTTTTGTATTTAGTAGAGGTGGGGTTTCACCATGTTGGTCAGGCTGGTCTCAAACTCCTGACCTCAGGTGATCTGCCTGCCTTGGCCTCCCAAAGTGCTGGGATTACAGGTGTGAGCCACCACGCCCAGCCACAGAGCTGTTTTTTATAAATATTCAAAACATTTTAAAAGTTAATAGAGATACCTCTAATCTGGTCCTAGAGAGCTTGTAAATTGTCTGACCTGGTCATTCTCCTATCTGCCCTTGGGTACTGTCTCCATGCTCAGGCACTTTCCTATTTAATATACTACCTGCCAATAACTAGCTAAAAGATATCTTTAACCTTGAATCATTAGAAAGATATCAAGGTTCTTTTCATGATGTATGCTTTTTAAAAATTTAAAACTAGCAATTAGGATACATTTGAAAGGCAGACTGTCTTGATTTCTTGGATATTGTATAGAACAACTTGTATTTGCACCTCTGAGGGCCTTTGATGAGGTGGCCATTTAATGAAACACTCAGCTCAAGTGTTTTCAAAACAGCTGATTTACTACACTTGGATACCTTGTGGTGTGTAGAGTTGTGCCTGAAGTTGTCAACCAAGCAGCAGAGCTGGAACCCAGTTGTAGTGATCATGTCTGAATGATGTCTGCTAAACATCATGTGCTCGCTTTTGGATAGAAGGAGGTGGGTCAGAGTGAAGTTGTTAATCTTCAATTTTTTTCAACCACCTCTAATTGAGAGTAGAAAAGCATTTGCTTTCTATCAATTTGATAGTCCATCTTTTTTCCTATATTTGATTATAGAAAGCAGTTTTGATTTTTATGCTTTATCTTTATTATTTTCCCATTGATTTATAAGAGAAATCTTTGAGCATCTATCATGTGCATCTCTGTACCATGGATGATGGGAAGATATACAAAGTAAAGTTCTTGTTAGCAGGAAGATGGACTGAGTATATGTATGACTATAAAGTGATATCAAAAGTACAGGTGAAGTTGTGGCAACATTCAAAGGAAAGGGAAATCAGTTTCCTCTTGAAGTTCAGGAGAGATTTCATGGAAGAGGTATCATTCAAGCTGAGTTTTGTTATATGGAAATAAGAAAGGAAAGTCATCCCAGACAGGGAGAACAGTGCTCGGAAAACAGGGTGTACATATGGGGACGAGCAGGTGGTTTGGTTTGCCCATCAGACAGTGTGGCAAGGACAGCAAAAGGAGATCCAGTCTGAGAAATAAGACTACACAGTGTAGTCCTTTGAATACTTTGCAGTGTTTCATATACATCTGGAGTCAACTGGTTTGTTGGGATTTGCATCTTGCGTCCACCACTTCTTACTTCTGCGACCTCGGGCATATTCCTCATCATCTCTCTACTTCAGTTTCTTGGTCTGTGAAAACTAACAGGTGAAATGAATTCTAAGTATATGTTTCATTTAATGCAGTAAATCTAAAATATCATTATTTCAAGATTTAATCAATATAAAAATAGACTGAAGTACTTTTAGCACATTTGGCTTCAGCCTAGCCATATTTCAAGTGCTCAGTAGCCACACGTTGCTAGTGGCTACCATATTGAACTGCACAGATCTAGAACATTTGGAACCCATTCTTCTGTTCTCCTGTCTTTGGTTTTATGTACACAAAGAGAGAAACATTAGGATTGAACGCAAGCCATTTCATGCTGATATGCAGAGCTACCACTTACAGCTGTTGCTGAGATGCCAGAAGTTAATCCAAATACATTTTGGTCTCAGTTGGCCACAGGAGACTTGTCAGCAGTTACATAGAATGAAAGCAATCACTGCTAGCAAGTCCATCCTTTTGGACATACAAGTATCGCTCCGCCTTTTTTTTTTTTTTTTTTTTTTAAAGAAATAAGACTCATCTCTCCTTTATTCTTTCCTGACCATGCCTGCCTTTGTATTCCTGACAGCCTTGGAAGGACACAGATTATGTGGTAAATATAATAATTACCCCTTTTCACATTAGACGCAGCCCTTTGAATTCCCAGCACTGATCTAATTCCAATTGCTTCTGAAGTTTACCTTTCACACTTGTGTTGGTTTTAGCCAGTGGATACTATGCCAAAGGTCATGAACTTGTACACTTCCCCTCCAAAGATTCACAGTATCAGTGCCCACTTTGTCAAGATCTCTCTAGATTAGTTTATTTAATTTTGCTGCGGTTGGTTAATTCACAAAATCATAAGGCCTTTTTCTTCTTTCAAATGCATAGCAAGAGAGGGACAAAGAAGAAGGAAAAGGAATGGAATTCAGTTTCCTCAACATCTTAATTATCTCAGTTTTAAGTTCTTCTATAAGTGTGTCTCTGTGGATGCTGCTTTACTGCTTAAAGCATCTGATTGAAACCAGATCCTTAAATCTCTTTGAATCAAGAAGCAGTAGTAAGCCCAGGGCATATTATCCCTACAATCCAGAAATACTTAGGTGTCTTGTATTTGATGCACGTGTAATCAGTTTACTCTCCCAGCTCCTTTTTCTACCTAAAATCTTAGTGATGTAGTACAGTGGTAAAGGGGATATTTATTCCTGTTTTAAAAGGATACAACCAAGGTAGGGAAGGCTTCATTATTGGTGATTATTCAGAAGACCTATTTTCTTTACATATGCTATGGAAACAATACTGTTTTCCGCTACAGAATACAGTTTATGATTATACTTTTGTAAATTGCCTGCTTTTCCCCTGTCATCTGCTAATTCCAATTTGATACTGTTCTGTGTTCAAAAATACAGCATGAGCAAGCTGTAATGGTGCCTGTCGAGAGTCCCAGCTGCTTGGGGGGCTAAGGTGGGAGGATCATTTGAGCCCAGGAGTTTGAGTCCAGCCTGGGCAATATAGCAAGACCCTAGCTCTAAAAATTAAAAAATTCCTAAAATATCTACTGACCATAATAGTGTCTATCAAATGCATTTTCACATTCTTGTTATGTCCAAAATTCTGCATAAAAAATTCAGGAAATAATTGTTTTGTGATACCTAATTTTCAGGTAAGCCCAGCTGGTCTAAAAAGATTGGCAATATTTGAAACATTTAAATTATATTAACAGTTTTTCTTTTTTGTATAGTTGAAGAAAGAATTAAGACATTTCAAACTTTTGTATGGAGATCTTTGTTAAGTGGATTTTATGCTTGCTTCTTAAAATATATTGAATACACTTTGCTGTAGGACAGGGCCTAGCCCATAATAGGCATGCAGTTCTTATTTGAATTGTGTTGAACGACTCACTGTTATGAGCACCCAGTATTTACTAGATCTTAGATTTTAAGGGTTAGAATTTTTTCAGTGTGATCTTTTTTGTTCAGATGCAAAATAGCTCCAGTACTCATGTGTATTTTCTGTATTTTTTCCTTTTTTGCCATCAAAGCTGAGAACCTTATCTCTTAGAAACCTTTAATTGACTACCTAATATGTGCCAGATACCCATAGCTTTACATGGGATATCTCATTTAATCCTCACAGCAGCCATATGAGATTGCTGTTACTGTATCACATTTACGTATTAGGGAACTGAGCTTCAGAGAGAACCACATTTGTTCTGACTGCTGTCAGTTTGCCTGCCTATATCCTATAATATCCCTTTCCTTTTTAATTTGTTGCTTCTAGTCCTGAGGACCAGAAATCCAGATAAATAAAATGTGCTCTGGTGGGCCTTCCTGATGGGACCCTCGAGGGAGGAGAGGATGGAGACTGGGAGAGGAGTTCCAGGTTGGGGTGTATGAGGTGGTTAACTGTGTGCAATGCCCCTTTCCCATAGGTTATGGTTACTCCATAGTTAAGCTGATGTTACGCGGTTAGCCAGAATGAACTGATTTTGGCTAGAGCCTTTTCTTGTCTAGGAATGGAGGAATTACCTGAATGAGTTCCCACAGACTGTCCTAGAGGGGCCACAGACTGCTCTGAGAAGCTAGTGCAATTTATGAGTCCTCTTCTGAAAAAAATGCAGACACTCATACATATACAATGTCGCATGTGCTTTCAGGGGTTTCAGGACTCCTCTGAAATCCATCCCTGGATCCCAGATTAAGGTAATTCATTTGGCCTCTGTGGGTGGATGTTAATCACTAATGCTGTTATAACCTAAACATGTCCCTAAGACCAGAAATTATAATTAAGAACAGAGGAACTCTAGGGACTGTAAGAAGTTTGAAACAGAAAAGGGCTTTCTTTAGCTTTTGGGAGGAATTTGTGTTTGCCCATGAATGAAGTGAAATGACCAGGTAGACAGTAGAACCAGGCCTGTGTGCTGGGGAGACCTTCTGTGCCCTAAGGCCACATGGCCGAGAGACAGGTGGGAAGCCAAGGAAGAATAAATTGGGCATAGGTCCTGTTAATTTACACCAGCCCATCAGGTTGGAGCACACTCGGGAAAGTTCTTGCTACTCCGAAGGCGATTTTTAGAATCAGAAACCTGTACTTGAGAAATATAACTTTTTGTGTTATTTATATTTTCTGTAATGATTTTCTTTTGCTCTCTGCTTGATTTTATGTAAAATTTGTACTAAGGTTAAACCTTGAAAGAGAATTTTGCAAATATCTGAGCCTCTCTAAAGGGAAGAATAGGTGATGCAGTGGGGTTGGCAGCACTTTTCCTATTACTTGGGAGTGAACCTTCAGGGAAATAAAGTGCAAAGGCTTAGCCACAGGTGTAGCCATAGAACCCCTTTCCACCTGGAGACTGTCCTTTCCAATTTCCAGCACAGAAGGTTTTGCATCTGGTTTTCCTAAGAAGGCCCCTTCCTTTACACACATTCCTGCATACTCCTGCTTCACCCTCAAGGCCCAGTAGAAACCAGCAGTAGGACCTTCCTCATTTTTCAGCAAGTAGGACTCCTTATTTGAAGGACAAGTACCTGGCTCTTAATTGAAGTCTTGAGCAGTTTCAGAGATGGGAAAATTCTTTATTATTTTGCTTTGAGATTCTCCTAAGCCCCAGCTGAGAAATTATGAAGGCGACTATAGACACATCGAAATCTATTACCAGAAAAGTTGCCTTAACAGGAAACTGTAATTTATAGTGTATTTTTTTTAAGGTGGGAAGGACACATGGGTACGGTGTATTTTAAAAGGATTTAAAAGCACTAAAGTATAGGCACACCTCATTTTACTGCATTTTGCTTTATTGCGCTTCACAGATATTGCATTTTTTACAAATTGAAGATTTGTGGCAACTGTGTTAAGTGTGTAGTCATCATTTTTCTAACAGCATGTGCTCACTTCGTGTCTCTGTGTCACACTATGGTAACTGTCACCAGCTTTCAAACTTTTGCATTATTATTTTATCTGTGGTCAGTGATCTTTGACGTTACTATTGTAATCATTTGGGGGCACCCTCAAGCTATGCCCATGTAAAACAGCAAACTTAATAAATGTTTTGCGTTCTGACTGCTCCACTGACCAGTTGTTCCTCCATCTCTCTGCCTTTCCTCAGGTCTCCTGATTCCATAAGCCACAATAATATTGAAATTGGGCCAATTAATACCCCTACAATGGCCTCTAAGTGTTCAAGTGTAAGAAAGAGGTTCGCCTCTCACTTTAAATCAAAAGCTAAAAATGATTAAGCTTAGTGAGAAAAGCATGTCAAAAGCCGCGACAGGCTGAAAGCTAGTCCTCTTGCGGCAGTTAGCCGAGTTGTTAATGTAAAGGAAAAGTTCTTGAAGGGAATTAAAAGTGCCACCCCAGTGAGCACAGAAGAAAGTAAAACAGCCTTGCTTCTGAGATGGAGAAAGTTTTAGTTGTCTGGATGGCAGATAAAACCAGCCACAACATTTCTCAAACTGTTGGCCTCAAGCAATCCTCCTGCCTCGGCCTCCCAAAGTGCTGGGATTACTGATGTGAGCCACCGCACCTGGCCACCGCCACGTTCCTTTAAGCCAAAGCCTAATCCAGAGCAAGGCCCTACCTCTTTCAATTCTATGAAGCTGAGAGAGGTGAGGAAGCTACAGAAGAAAAGTTTGAAGCTAACAGAGGTTGGTTCATGAGGTTTAAGGAAAGAAGCTATTTGCATAATATAAAAGGGCAAGATGAAACAGCAAGTTCTGATGGAGAAGCTCCAGCAAGTTATCTAGAAGATCTAGCCAAGATCATTGATGAAGGTGGCTATGCTAAACAACAGATATCGATGTAGACGGAACAGCCTTCTATTGGAAGAAGATGCCATCTAGGACTTTCATAGCTAGAGAGGAGGAGTCAATGCCTGGCTTCAAAGCTTCAATTGAAGGACAGGCTGATACACAATGGCAATTAAATGTCAACATTCGTTTTGAAGGGGATGCTCAAACTATAGCACAAACCAATTTTCTTTGTCTAAATACAATAGTTTTCCTTCCAGGCAGCCTCAGTCCACGTTCATGAGCCACATTCTTGTGCTTCTCCATTTACATAGCTCTAATAGTAGAGGAGAGATGCTTTATGCATCCCTCTTACCCCGTCTCTAGATATGGAGCCACAACCTTGCCTGCTACCAGCTGAAAATTCTCCTGAAGCTAGGCTTTTATCTTCGAATTATAAGATAGCGTTGGCTGGGCGCGATGGCTTACGCCTGTAATCCCAGCACTTTGGGAGGCCAAGGCGGGCGGTTCACCTGAGGTCAGGAGTTCAAGACCAGCCTGGCCAATATAGCAAAATCTGGTCTCTACCGAAAATACAAAAATTAGCCGGGCGTGGTGGCACGTGCCTATAGTCCCAGCTACTCAGGAGGCTGAGCCAGGAGAATTGGTTGAACCCAGGAGGCCGAGGTTGCAGTGAGCTGAGATCATGCCACTGCACTCCAGCCTGGGTGACAGAGCGAGACTCTGTCTCAAAAAAAAGTGTGTGTATACACACACACACACACACACACACACACACACACACAGTGTTGATATGTGCATATATGTATACTTTGTTTTAATATGTAAGCTATTTGTCTGCCAAATTACTTTTTTCATAAAATTTTAAGCAAAACAGCTCTCCGTGGTCCACCATTACATGCCCCCCAGAAACACTACAATAACATAACATTGATGGAGGTTATAAATTTTTTTCTCAACTTTTAGATACGGGGGCACATGTGCAGGTTTATTACATGGGCATCTTGCACTCAGGTAGTGAGCATAGCACCCAATAGGTAGTTTTTCAACCCATACCCTGTCTCTCCCTCCCCCTCTAGTAGTTCACAGTATCTATTGTTCCCATGTTTATGCCCATGGGTGCTCAATGTTTCACTCCCACTTAAAAGTGAGAACATGTGGTATTTGGTTTTTTGTCCCTGCACTAATTTGCTTAAGATAATGGCCTCCACTTCCATCCACGTTACTACAAAGGACATGACTTCATTCTTTTATTCCATGGTGTATATGTAGCACATTTGCTCTATCCAATCTGCTTGTAGATGGGCACCAAGGTTGATTCCATGTCTTTACGATTGTGAATAGTGTGGCAGTGAACATAGGAGTGCAGGTATCTTTTTGGTATAATGACCTATTTTCCTTTGGATATATATACCCATAATGGGATTGCTGGGTCAAATGGTAGCTCTGTTTTAAGTTCTTTGAGAACTCTCCGAACTGCTTTCCACAATGGCTGAACTAGTTTATAACAACAGTGTATAAGCATTCCCTTTTCTCTGCAGCCTTGCCAACAGCTAGTTTTTGCCTTTTTTTTTTTTTCTAAGAGATAAGGTCTCACTATGTTCCCCAGGCTAGTCTCAAACTCCTGGACTCAAGCAATCCTCCTCCCACCTTGGCCTCCCAAAGTGCTGGGATTATAGGTGTGAGCTGCTGTACCTGACCTGACTTTTTAATAATAGCCATTCTGACTGGTGTGAGATTATATCTGATTGTGGTTTTTGATTTGCATTTCTCAGATGAGAGTGATGATGAGCATTTTTTCATGTGTTTGTTGGTTGCTTGTAGGTCTTGTTTTGAGAAGTGTCTATTCATGTCCTTTGCCCATTTTTTAGTGTTTTTAATTTTTTGCTTGTTGATTTAAGTTTCTGAAAATAGATTCTGGATATTAGATTTTTGTCAGATGCATAGTTTGAGAATATTTTCTCTCATTCTTTAGGTTGCCTGTTTACTCTCTTGATAGTGTCTTTTTATTGCTTTATCTCCATTTTACAGATAAGAAACAGGTTTTAGAAGTTTCAGATATTTGTTCAAAGTCATACCATGAAGTACAAATCTGTTTTTAACCCATGCCTTTCTTAAGTTCCAAATCCATAATGCAGAAACCATGCTGGGCATTAAGGAATCCTACCTTCAAAAGAAATGACAAGGCTGGAGACAGTGGCTCATACCTGTAATCACATCTGTAAGCACTTTAGGAGGGTGAGGCAGGAAGACAGCTTGAGCCCAGGAATTTGAGATCAGCCTGGGCAACGTTGCAAGACCCCATCTCTACAAAATAATTTTAACATTAGCCAGGTGTGGTGACACACACCTGTAGTCCCAGCTACTCAGGCGGCTGAAGTGGGAGGATCATTTGAGCCTGAGAGATCGAAGCTACAGTGAGCCGTGATTGCACCACTGCACTCAAGCCTGGAAGAGACCCTGTCTCAAAAAAAAAAGAGAAAGAAGGAAACAAAGAAAGAAGGAAAAGAGGCCTGACACAGTGGCTCACGCCTGTAATCCCAGCACTTTGGGAGGCCGAGGGGGGTGGATCACAAGGTCAGGAGTTCAAGACCAGCCTGGCCAATACGGTGAAACCCCGTCTGTACTAAAAATACAAAAATTAGCTAGGCGTGGTGGTGGGCACGTGTAATCCCAGCTACTCAGGAGACTGAGGCAGGAGAATGGCGTAAACTCGGGAGGCAGAGCTTGCAGTGAGCCAAGATCACACCACTGCACTCCAGCCTGGGTGACAGAGAAAGACTCCGAAAAAAAAAAAAAAGAAAGAAAGAGAAAAAGAAATCAGGAGAGTTTAAAAGCATTCCACAAAGTCAGTGGTTATATGTTAATTTGTGTAGTGTGCTTTGTTTCCCAGATAATTTAGAAGCAATTAATTCTGGATAGACATGTGTGTTGTATGTAATGACAGATACTGATTGTAATGTTTTATTTTGGCCAAAAAAAAAAGGTGGGGGGGTGGGGAGTAATTTTCCTCAAAATCATTATCTGGCAGGGTGGGAGGTTGTTTTTCTTTTGTATATAGAGAAACAGAGTCCCAGGTAGGAATATTTGTTGTATTCATGGCAGTTTGGTAGACCCTTGGAATATAACCTTCTTCATGGTCCATGTTCTAGTCCTGCCTTGAGAACCCTCTTTTGAGTAAAAAAAAAACTTCAAAAACCCATCTCTGGGTTTCATCCTGAGGATCCAGGACCAGTGTTCTCTTTCTTAAGAGGAAAAAAAATCACAATGGTAGAAAATTCTTTGCAAATCCTATTGTAGTCTTGATTGATCTCTCTTCTCATTGCTCTTCATCGGCCTCTTCAACCCTTCTGACTGTGTGTATTAGAAATAATTATTATCAGCATTAAAACAACTTTCTTTGTCTATTTCAATTATTTTCTTTATGTTAACTATTTTCTTTTTAGAGTTGCTTATCTATTTAGCAGGCCACTGCATTAGCCTTGAGCTAGTATTGTAAGATGCAAAATTATGTTGCCGGCATCAGTTGGGAATTTCATGGAATTTGCTTCTATTTGACTATATTTCCAGATGGAACCATGTGCCGAAGTGTTTGTTTTGGGCCTCCATGAAGTCATTCCTTTGCAGTGATCTGTAGCTAGACTGCGCTCTCTTGGGACTAACCTGTGTGACGAATTTGAGTAGGAGGGTGATAAACTTTGTTACCACTTAAAAAGGGGCTAAAAATACTTCTTTTTTAAAAAACCCCTCTCCATATTATCTAGCAACACTCTTTGAGGGATAATGGAAAGGAGGTGATAAAGATTAGAGCTGATTGGGAAGGTTCTGAATGCCCAAGTTTCATTTAGGAAGCTTCACACCTTTGAGCCCCAGGGAAGAGTTTGGACCCCAGGCTTTTACAGGTTTGTAGTAAAATCTGAGCTGCCCAGAACACTCTGTGGCTAATGGCTTTTGCAGAAGTGATTCTACAACTAAAGATGCCAATCAACTAAGCTTGTATTGGTTCATCGTCCAGATCTAAAAATGATTGTTAATTTGAGTTATTGTGCTAAATATTTCTAAGAAATGCTTCTTTTTAAGTTGCTGTCTTGTGATCAAAACACAGTAAATGAAGGGCTTCCCTGAAAGGTGGAGCCAGTAGACTTGATTTGGAGATGAAGCATATACCGAACTCGAAGACTGGAGAGGTATTTTTGCCTTAACCCTGTCTCTGATTCACTGAGGGACCTTGGATAAGTCACAATCTTCCTGTCTCATGTTTCTTTTACTTAAAAATGAAAGCATGGATTAGGCTAGCTCTTCGTCAAACCTCCCTTCTCAATTCACCTTCCTAATCACAGAACTCTTTTCCTAATAAAATTTTATGCAGGACCCCAATCTATAAAACAGATACAAGAGGAGATGCTTTGGTTAATGGAGGGCACAGGGAGAATCTCTCTCTGGCTTCAGTTCTGGCCCCTGAGGCTCTTTCCTGTCTAGTTGAGCTTTCTTTAAGAGGTCTTCCAGCTGTGGCTTTCCATCCATTATTCTAATTAATGTGAATTGAGTATTACTAATATCAGGTTTGGGTTTTTTTTTTTCACTTAGTACCCACATCATGGAGCAAAAAAAGTGGTTTTAAATTGCAGAATGATTTAAGCTAGTAGAGGGTGTCATTCATTGATATTAAAGATCAGTACTGGTCTAAACATAGCACTATTAGAAGTTACAGAAATTCACAATAGAAACCCCCTTCCTCTGTCCCAGAATGCATGGAGCAAGAATGCAGAATGGGGAAGTAAATGATAAATCTGCAACCATTAGTGCTCACTTTCTAAGCTTCCCACTGAGTACTAGGATACAGCTCTCTCTTCTTCCTTCCTCTCCTTCCTCAAATCCTACATTCCTACACCATTGCTGAGCAGGTTGCAGTTTTGGCCTAGAGTGATTACTCCTGATTACTCCTGTCCCTCTCTCTGACTGGAGCCAGGTCTGAAGTACTCTGTTTTTCACCTGTCATCTCAGCCAAGACCTTGCAGATTCAGTACTAAACTGTTGTATAGGATTAAATTCTGAGCCTTCTAGGAAAAGTTTCAGAATGTGTTTCTTTGCTGTTGTTAATTGCAAAATCAATAGACCTCCCTCCCAGGGAGAGGAGTTTCCTTCTCCTTTGGTGGGCTTCCCTCTAGCAATTCAGGAGCTGCTAGAAGCAGATTAACACCTACAGTTCCAGACCAGCTTAGAGCTCACTTCATTTCCCACTGTGCAGCATTTCACCAACCCATGGACCTATAGCTAGTCATTCCTGCCTGTCCTGCGCCAGGGCCTTTTGCAGCCAGCAGTCTTCCCACTGACTGTTAGAACTATACCCTCTGGCTCAGGCTTTCTCCAGGGGAAAAAAAATAAAAATCATAGTACTGCTTCGCATTTTCTCTCAACTTCGCATTTTCTCACAAAGCGCTAGGCTTTGTCCTAAGCACTTTATTTATTTATTTATTGAGACGGAGTCTCGCTCTGTCACCCGGGGAGGAGTGCAGTGGCATGATCTCGGCTCACTGCAACTTCCACCTCCTGGGTTCAAGCAATTCTCCTTCCTCAGCCTCCCGAGTAGCTGGGACTATAGGCGCACGCCACCACTCCTGGCTAAGTTTTGTATTTTAGTAGAGACACGGTTTCACCACATTGGCCAGGCTGGTCTCAAACTCCTGACCTAAGATGATCCGCCCACTTCGGTCTTCCAAAGTGCTGGGATTATAGGCGTGAACCACCACGCCTGGCTGTCTGCCCCCCGCCTGTCCTAAGCACTTTAAATGTGTCAACTCATTTGGTCTCTTTGAAAAGAGTGGCCAGGTGAAGGCTGAAGGACCAGATAAGTGTAGTTTCCAGAATCCTTCTTGGCTAGTTATAGCCTAAGACTTGCAGACAGGCAGCCTGGGAAGATCTCAAACAAGTAACCTTCAATGAAAATGTACAGTTTTGAGAATTTCGATATTTGACAGATGATTGAGCCACTCGAGTTGCTTATGTATGAATGTGCTTGTTTAGCAGGTAGAGTTATTATTCTCTTATGTTCAAATTTATTAATAAGGGCTTAATTTCATTCCAAACAGATTGTGTCAAGGTGACTGTGTAGTACAGAAGTACAGTGAAATATGAGATTCCTGAGCCTTTAGTAGATGCTGAGCTGGAGACCCCCGTTAGTGCTACCTCTTTCTAAACAGCACCAGCCATGAAGCTTTCGACCTTTTCACCTTTAAACTTTGTTTGAACTTGGAAAGAAGACTTTTGAATTGTTTAAAAAAAAAAAAAAAAAAGGAGAAGAAGGAGAAAGAAAGACAAGGGAAAAAAAATGGTTAGGGAGGCTGCAAAAGAGATGTGGAGACTGGGGGAAAAGGACTGATTATATGTTAGCTTAACAGTAATACTAGGAAAATAATCCTCCTCTTGTCTAGGAGTTTCTGCTACTGGGAGCCACAGGGTAATCAGCTCACATGACATACCCAGAGGCGAATGCTAGCCTGTGCTGTTTTTGAACATACTCAAACAAAGGCTGATTATCCAAACAAGAATTTGGACTGTAGCAGTCGGACCAGTTAAATTATAGTTAGTAAAACTTGGTGCCTTGTGAGCTTGGAATGTTACAATTGCAGCTGGATCTTCGTTTGTCAGGCAGCCTTACTGCACAATAAAACCAGAGATTTTTATCTCCCCAGGACTCAGTTTAACTCCTTGGGTGCAAACAGAAAAGTGCCAGCTATCATACCTCAGAATCCTGGCAACATCTGTCCCTACTCCTGTCAGAGTTCATGAGGCAGTGGCATTTTCGTGGTGTTCTGTAGGAAAGTGGGAGGACAGGGGCAAGTTGCTCTTCTTCTTAGATCTTATGTTGGAGATAATAATTTTTATTTATTCGTTACTTTAACAACATTTTTTGTTTGGAGATGGAGTCTCACTCTGTCACCCAGGCTGGAGTGCAGCGGTGTGATCTCAGCTCACTGCAACCTCTGCCTCCCAGGTTCAACCAATTCTCCTGCCTCAGCCTCCTGAATAGCTGGGACTACAGGCACCCGCCACCATGCCTGGCTAATTTTTTTGTATTTTTAGTAGAGACAGGGTTTCACTGTGTTAGCCAGGGTGGTCTCGATCTCCTGACCTCGTGATCCACCCACCTTGGCCTCCCAAAGTGCTGGGATTACAGGCGTGAGCCACCGCACCCGGCCACTTTAACATTTATTAAGTGTTACTATGGACAAAGCCCTGTGTTAGTACTCTACTTATATACAAATGGCTATAAAAAGATGGTATAAAGTAGTCAATTGTAAATAGGTTTCAAAATGTTGTGAGTAAGTGGAGGGATGATGGAGAAGGTAAAAAAAAAAAGGCTTTTTGGAGAAGGTATGATTTGAGCTGACTTTGTGGGAAAGTAGGACTGAATCTTTAAATGTGGCTCTCAAAGTGGTTTTATGCAGCAGGAACAACACAAAGGAAAAACTGGAGGCAGGAAAGTTGGATCCTGGATGTGAAGGGAGGTAATAAAAGAGAAGACTGAAAAAGTAGAATAGCCTCTGCATAGCAGATTTAGGATGCCAGGCCTGAGAGTGGACTTCCTTTGGTAAAGCAAGAGGAAGCCATTAAAAAGTTATCTTTTTTACATAGCTGTCAGATAATAATAAGTTAACATGTATTGAAAGGTTACCATACTGAGAGGTGAAGCCAGCTGGACTTCCTGGGTAGAGTCGGGACTTGGAGAACTTTTCTGTCTTACAAGAGGATTGTAAAACACACCAATCAGCACTCTGCAGCTAGGATTGTAAAACGCACCAATCAGCGCTCTGTAGCTAGCAAGGGGATTGTAACATGTACCAATCAGCACTCTGTAGCTAGCACGAGGATTGTAAAATGCACCAATCAGTGCTCTGTAAAACACACCAATCAGTGCTCTGTAAAATGCCCCAATCAGTGCTCTGTAAAATGCACCAATCAGGATCCTAAAAGTAGCCAATCGCAAGGAGGATTGAAAAAAGGGCATTCTGATAGGACAGAAACGGAACATGGGCAGGGACAAATAAGGGAATAAAAGCTGGCCATCCCCGCCAGCAGCGGCAACCCACTGAGGCCCCCTACCAGGCTGTGGAAGCTGGTTCTTTCCCTCTTCACCATAAATCTTGTGGCTGCTCAGTGTTTGGGTCCTTGCCACCTTTAAGAGCTGTAACACTCACCTCGAAGGTCCTTCGTTCTTGAAGTCAGCAAGACCCTGAACCCACTGGCAGGAACCAGCTCCGGACACAGTACGTGGGACACTGAATACTCAAAATAATTCTGGAAGAAAATAGAGACTCAGAGAAACGAAGTAACTTTCCCAAGACTGCTCAGCCTATAAGCAGCAGAGTCACGATTGAAATCCGGACTGACCATAGACCCCCAGCTCTTAACTGCTTTTTGTATTATTCTCTATTCCTTTTAAATTGGCTGACTTTATGATCATAATGCAAAATAGATTAGCCATATTTTTATATGGAGGCAGGAAGCTTGACTCTAATGGATCATCCGTATTCCTGAATTGGATGATTATGGTAAAGAGAATTGCTTTACAGGGGTGATTTTTATATTGGAGAAGATACAGTTATGATCACCACCCTGAGTTGGTTTAAATATACGGGTTATAACTTTGTATGAGCAAGAGTTTTGTTTTTGTTTTTGTTTTGTGAGACAGAGTTTCGCTTTTGTCGCCCAGGCTGGAGTACAGAGGCACAATCTTGGCTCCCTGCAAACTCCACCTCCTGGGTTCAAGCGATTCTCCTACCTCAGCCTCCTGAGTAGCTGGGATTACAGGCACCCGTCACCACACCTGGCAGTTTTTCGGGTTTTTTTTTGAGATGGAGTTTCGCTCTTGTTGCTCAGGCTGGAGTGCAGTGGCGTGATCTTGGCTCACTGCAGCCTCCACCTTCCAGTTTCAAGCGATTCTCCTGCCTCAACCTCCTGAGTAGCTGGGATTACAGGCGCCTGCCACCACACCCGGCTAATTTTTGTATTTTTAGTAGAGATGGGGTTTCACCACGATGGCCAGGCTGGTCTCGAACTCCTGACCTCGTGATCCGCCCGCCTCAGCCTCCCAAAGTGCTGGGATTACAGTTGTGAGCCACCACACCCAGGCACAAGAGTATTTCTGTTTGACCAATTCCATTATAATGAGATAATCTGCCCTCATAGCTATTTCTGACGGTGATTTATGGTAGTGCAGAGCTGGC